>NC_090131.1:18550531-28550531 GCF_040581485.1 Linepithema humile
CTTCAAGGACTGAATTCAACGCCACTTTTCTCCCGCCGTTTTTCCCGAAGGCTGTTGGATTACAGGCGACAGGTTGCGAAGCGACAAAGATACTCATCTAGTTTGTTGTTGACGTATCCTTTCAATACGCCACTTTTTCTCTTCGTCTCGTCAATTGCTCGGTAGAAAGAATCCTTGTTGCAGATTTTTGTCGAATGCGGTTAGCGTTTTCTCGCTATTTTTTATTTTTTTTATTTTAAGATTTTAATTTATATCGAATGTCAACTTCAAAGCTGGCAGCAGAAGTTAATATATTTCGATGTTATAACGGATTTAATGGCATTGCACTGTGAATATTTAAAACATTTGTGAATGCGCAATTTTTTTTGGAAGGAAAACCGGTTTTATAAAAGCTCGAATTTAGGACACCTATACTTGATGAATCACTGGAACGCAATTTTGTAAATTACTTTTTTTTATTTTGTGGTGTTGATGAATGCGATAATTAAAAAAATTCACGTTGATTATCACGGAAGATAATATATTATTGCTCTACCTACGATCCCGTGTTTCGTGCACTACATTACGGCTTATCACGATTTATTTTTGTCATTCACGAGTATTCGTAAATACGAGAATTTTTACTATGCCCATCACTATTACGCTCGTATTTACTAAACTGCCAGTACTTTTCAACTGCGGTCCCATTTCCGCTTTTTTCAAGCTCTTTGACGAACGCGAATTCAGTTCGCGTGTCAATTACCGAAGCGGCTTAAATCCTTTCGCGCTTTGGTGAAATTAAACGCGCTTTCCCCACCGTAGTTTTTCGAGATTTTAGCGGAATTAATTGCGTTCCTCCGCGCGACGCAGACAACTTTTTGTGCCGCTGCGAGCCCTCGTAAATCGATCAATCAACGTGATCGGGATGTCCATAGTTCGTGACCAGCGCGGGCATATTTGAGCGGCGAAAGACGTTTAGGATGCGTAACGAGGTGGCAAGGAAGGACGAACGGAGGGATCTGCTTGTTGACCGTACGGGCTCGCCTCGTCTCGTCGTAAATATCAACGCGTTTCGCACATTAGTCGAATTAATTAAATGCTAATTATGATCGGGCGGTGCCTCGGCGTGCATACTGATACCGGGCGTGATACGCGCGTCCGTCTTTCTTCGTATATCTATATATACACGAGAAGCGCGTCGACGTTGCATACCTTGCATCTTATTACGTTCAGTGATACGCTCTTCCTCCGGGCATGCCGTTCCTTTTCTTTTTCGGACTCGTGCGAATATCGTGCGCGCGCGGACTCATATTATATGTACACTCACGACTCGAGGGATGCGAATTTTTACACGCGACTTGCCGTGCGAGCTGCTTATTTTGAATCGCGCCCCGTTTGTTGTTTTGTCGTACATTTCGACTACCGAGGCGAGCCGCGAGCTGTTAATCTAGAAATATTCGATGACAGTAATTAAAGACACGCATGGTCGGGCGTCGTCACCATCGAGCTGATTGCTCGATATCGTCCGAGAGATCTTCGTGGTACGACGATCATCGTTGGTTGATGAACCGGGAGGAATGAGAACGAGTTTATTCTCGGCAGTAGAACGGAAATATGTAATTGTGTCTGGCGTGGGAATGTATATTAGAATAAAATTTTATTATTATATAAAGTAAAATGCAAATAGAGAGATTGCAATTTTAAAAAAAATGCAGTGATGCAGGAAATTATCAATTTTTTAAGTTGTTTTACACATGCGTATCGTGTCGTATCGTATCGCATTTCAATGTAAATTCACGCATTTATATGCGATATTAAGAGTGAGATGCTAATTCTCTTCTCTACCTAGACAATAGCCAGACGCATACGAGCTATGTAACGAATAGTAGCTATTGATGATACGTCGATCGCCAAGAAAAAGGATAATCACGAATGTACGAAATAGCTCGCACGAATCGCGAGAATCTGTCGATTGACAATCAACAGAAAAATACTTGACGCAATCGGACACGTCACGGTGTAATAGACGGAGTGCCAATGTCGATAGTGTATACATTTGCGTTATCTAGATTCTTGTTATTCGATCACGACACTAAACAAACGCGCGCGCCGGTATACGCACTAAAACGAACGCACGTTCCAGAACCAGCAATTACTCGACCGCGGACACTCGTCACGTAATCACCTTTAGTCTGCATCAGGGATGTCAGTTACACTCCCTACTGATTCTAATTAAAGTCGATAGACAATTCGCATCGATTCGAATAATCAACTACAGCTAACAGCGTTGACGTGCTGCAGTAACGATTGTATATGCGCGTCTCTATCAGCAAGTTTGAATGGCGCCTCGGTTTTGTGGTTTCCACGACTTGATGGATTCCTTTAAAATTGTTACTCTCTTTGTAAGATAGATTGGAATCAATTAATTTTCGCTTTTGCAACTCTTACTGTTCACTCGTGAATTTACTTGGAGTCGTTGTTGCATTAATTTAATATTTTTCTTTCTAGAATAAAAATTCCAGAATGTTATATTATTAACAATATAACATTCTGGAATTACTGTTTCTAAATTAACTTTCTTCAAATTTATAAACAATATTTTATTATTTGCTAAACTGAATAGTCTCAAAATGAAATCTGTTGATAAAAATCGAATATACAAACATCCGTCAATGAAAAAAACTTCTCGCGATTATGCATTTATGACATATATATTCGTCCTGAAATGTAGAGTAAGCAATGATTTATTTTTCATACATAACCGTGTATTTCTAGGCATGTAAAGGCATTAATAAACCTAAGACTCACGGGACATGCGATCGAGCGATATAAGAAATTTTAAAGCTTCTGTTCAGTCATGCATGCAAACGACAACAAAAAATCGATGCGATTTTATTTATTTAAAATAAAATTATAAAATTATCATGGACATTCTCATTGCCGGTGATTTATAAAAATGTAATATCGAAATGCTATCTGGATTAAGGTTTTAATACTGCTTTGATTAATATGGTTTTGGTATTGCTTATATAATTGCAGAACTCACTATATTTATCTTAAAAGTTTATTTTATTTTTAACTCAAAATAATTGGAGAAATGTCATTCAGACATAATATTTTTTCTATGATAATCATAATTTTCCTATAATATTGAAAAATTTATTACGGTGACATGTTTATATAAATCTGACATGCAATAAAATACACTTGTTTGATATTTCTAAACGACTGCTGGAACAATATGTATATTGTTTTCTTCATAAAAACTCAAAGAATTTATTCTATAGGAGATTTTGTACAGCTGTCAATATTATCCTTTTTTTTACATTTGCAGTCTTTTGCATGAGTGCCAGAACGCTCTTATAATTTATACTTGCATCTGGAAATGTATAAGTCAAAAATTACGGGTCTGGCATCGAGACGCTGCTGTTTTTCGTTATTCTTTCGCGCTTGTTATCTCAACGAGCAAACGAGAGGGATACGAGCAGGATGACTTTTGAATCTTCTTAATATGCCCCTGGTCAGACGTTTGTCCAATGTAAAAAGAAATTACGATGCTCTCTGATATAATTTGTTTCCGTGGTGGCGGGAAGAAAAGAAAATAAATCCCGTCTTTATAAGCTCGTATTCTTCTTTGTGAAAGCAACGCGTGATTATTGCTTGTCTGAGGAAGAAAAAAATAATAACTGTATATAGACAGCGAGTACGTGCAGTGAATATTTTTCGTGGACTTCCGCAAATTTACATTTTAAACATGAATTTTAATTTTAACAGTAATCCGAAATCTATTATCTATCACATAATTTTTATTAAATATAATTGAAATCACGTGAAATTAAGCACTATTAGATAAATATGGACAGTACAAGTTAATTTTTGCTTTACAAGTGCTTATGCAAGCCTCTTAAATGTTAATATCAAAATGATAAATATTTTAAATTATTTTGTAATGCGGCGTATGCATAGCAATGATACAAATATTGAATAGTTTACATATCATTCATCGCACTTAATTTATCGACGCGCTACCGCAAATTAAACGTTTCGCATTCGTTATGGTTTTACGAAGCTCTATAGGGTGACGGTAATTGGAAAATGGATAGATTGAGGATGTACCTACTGGTACAACGCGGTTGCCAATCTTTTTTTGCATTTCCCTATAAATTGCACGTCATCCCGGTGATACTGTTTTCCGGATAAATACACCGCGCGAAAAATAGCACCGGCACTGTTTCTTCGTTCCTATGTTATTCTTCATGGAATTACAGAGGACATTATTGTTACGCATCGGGTTACTTGTCGATCGATAACGTTAACGCGCCATAATGCGCACATAATTGACGGTACGTCTGAATGTTTTTAAACCGTGAACTCTCTTCTTGCTATACGAATTCGTGGTTGAAATTCCGGTGTTACCGCGTTCGTGCGGGCGCACCTCGACCGTGTAATGAAACCTATCGTAAAAATCGTAAAACCGATATGAGAGACTCGGATATTTGCATTCTCCGGCTCAGATTGGCCGTAATATGGAATATAGAGAATATAACGGATATGCAGAACGTTGAAGGGAAATGGTCAGTGGAGTCGCTTTAGGCGGGGTCAGCCGGAAAATTTCGCACGTATAAATCGGACAAGAATTTCCAGTGGGTCGATAGTCAATACGCAGGACATTGCTGCAGCATAAAATAAGAATTTTCTGATTCGACACAAAATATCTCCGTTTATTCATTTTTATTATTATGTTATTCGATTATGCTAAAAATTATAATTGCGCGTGGGCGATATTATATTTCACGGTTCGTCTGAAAATAATACAATTTATCAGTTAAGAATGTACTTGCATTAGCATACACTGCATCTTTGCACACAGCAACTTTATAGAGTCTCTTTAAGCAGTCGTAAACTCATTAATGTTTCAGTGTATTGTCGCGGCACGATGCTCTCGACTTTATGCATGGCGCAACTATTTAATCTCGATATTAATTCATGTCTTTATTAATATGCCATTCTCGACTTCCACATGCTCGACAATGTATGAAACTTTCCCAATTTGACACATCAATGCTTCCCTCTTTGAGCACACAAATGCGACGCGTGCATACGCTGCTATTCTGCCGACAACGGGCGGGCCGTGGTAGCTCGCTGCTGTTGCCGCCGCCGCCGTCGCCGCCGCCATCGCCTGACATTTAAGGGGTGGCCTTAAATGACGACAACCGTCGTTCCTATCCTACCCTGGCAGAGTACCGCAGAGTCAGGAGATCAAACGCGACTGTGGTAGTCGAAGTTTCGCGCATGAAAACTCACGCGAAATTGCCAGCCTCTCGCGCGCGATGTCGCATAACGCCGCGATCTCTCGCCCTGGTAATAATCGCGCAGTGTGAAACGCACCAACGGAGTCCGTTCGCATAAATGCAGCGCGCAGTCTCGAGTGCGATGATCGTCGGGATGCGAACGCCCTGCGAAATTTATGCGTACCGCCGTGCAATTATCCGCTTCGAAGTGCACTTAACGACTTCGACGTACGAATAAACTCGCAGTGACTACGAATTGCCGTGGTACCTGCTATCACATCGCCGTACTACAAACACACGATGTAGATACCGCTATTTATCCTTGCTCCCTTCAGAGTAATTCAGGGCCTTATTTAGACCCGCGCGGCTTCTTTCGATTAATTCGGGGCCTTTAATCAGTTCTGCGTTGCGAAATCTGTTCTGTAGTTGTTTTCAAAGCATCTTGTTTAATACGTTTGTTGGGTGTTTAAACTAATCTTGTAATTGTGCACGTACTGACTAAATATTTCCTTTGTGACTCGCGAAATATCTCTCTGTTTAATATAGAAATGGAAATTTAATATCAAAATTGCATTTATATAATTACTGCTTTGAAGAGATTAATGTGATACGGCAAAGAACGCGTATTAATAAGTTACATAAAATTTATTACAGATACAGATATGTTGTTTTACCGTTTTATCGTGTCTCCGGGAGAACAGCGGAGGAGAAATGTTTTGGTTCATATCATCTAATATATATCATAGCTTTTTCTTTCTGTCACATTTTTTGCCGCGCAGTATCGGTGGACATTGCAGACATCGAATTTCCTTCGCGAATAGAGTAGCGATCTGGGATCAGAATGACGTTTCTGCTGGCAAACTTTTCTTGCGGCTGAAGGGTCCAAGGGACGCGCGCGGGGAAACAGGTAACTGAAAAAGTCAGTCGCGTTAGTCGAAAAGCAGTAGCAGTGAAACTCTTGCACGGAGGAACAATGGGACGTATCTTTGGATTGTCAATCGCGATGTTGCAGCCGTCAACCTTACAATAGAAACTTTGATCAGGATAAAGGGTGGATGCAATTGATGGAAAAGTACAAATAAAAGAACAATATTTGTACGATGCTAATTTACGGAAGAGGGCGCGATAACTGAAGAATAATTATATACTAAAAAGGATTAATATATCATTGATTGCGTTTGTCATCGTCCGCTTTTAAAACATGCTGTCTATACGGAGCGACACGCTAATGAAGTGATTGGCGGTCCGTACATGATGTACCAGCAACGATGCTTCATTATTGCGACGCCGTGACACGGTCAAAGGAAGTTTTATTAAAATGCCAAGAACGATATTGGTCCCCTAAAACCCCAACACCCCCCCGCTGCCATTTCCGCTTGTGCGTGGTCGCTGGCGTTTATCTCCGCGCATGTGCGTTGTGTATCTCTCTGCGTAGAAGTATATCGACATCGGCTGCCAGTTTCCACATGAAACAAACCGCTGCTCCCAATACTGGTTTCTCTGTGATCGCTCGTCGCACCGCGGCACCCTACCAGGAGGAACTTTGTGCGGGATACGCCGGAAAATTTTTGTTTGAGGGCGTCCCTAACCCTAAATTAACTCGTAACACCGTGTACTACGCACCTGTCTTTTCCGATCGCGTGATTGCTCGCACGGCGTTAGAATTTCAGCTCTGTGTGATATATTCTTTTCATCATTCACGAACGTAATTGCGAAAGGTTTATTATTTATTTGTTACGGGTTTATTAGTTATAGAATTTCTCCAAGTTTCGTCTTTTTCGTACTTATTACACAGTCTTAAATTAAATAGGAATGTCACATCAGCAGATTCTTCGCAAAATTTTTCATTTATCGCGTGGACAAGAAATGTAGGAGACAAAAAAAATTCTAAAGCTTGAAAAAAGAAAATTTCTATCTATCGGTGTTGTGCGCAAACATTTAATTCATCGATATGTAGATGGACATAGACGTTTGCATTAGTGCCTTTTAGCAAGGAGGATTTCGGCTGTCCGTTGATGTAACAACCGATCTTCAATAAACCGCGATTCATATGTGATGCGGAATATGCATACGTTATCGCTTGTGCTGTAATTGTGTCAACTATACGAAGGTTGTTATCGCTTTTCGATATTTTGTCGTGTATTTCGCTGACTATAGCGTGCACACGTGTATACGCGTTCGTCGTACAATCGGTGTATACCGGTATACCGATTCTACATACGTTTCTCCGTGCAAACTGACTGCGCCGGCTGCATATGCATTAGAGAGATTATTTGTAATCAAGTTTCTGGTGCGAACCATGAATTGGAATGCTTTTGATTGACCCACTTCACTATGTATCGAGGGTCAACGTCTGAACATCCGAACCCGTTATTACGTAGATGTGTATCCGGCTGTCTGTGCGCCTCTAAGGCCACGACTACATTATAATCGATCAAATCCGCCCAGATCACTCACGAGCAGACCAGATTAGACCATATCAGACAACCGTGCCAACGTAGATCCGTATACAACGTGTCTGTAATCGCCGAATAGCAGAAACGCGAAATACATCGAAACTTAATAGACCGTACATCCGGTTAGCTATATCGGATTATTTGCGCAAATTGTGAGATAAACGGCAAATGGTTGGAAATTTTCACAATCAAATTGCGAACGAGCGAAAGAACAAAATGCTCGGATGATAATTACAATCACGCACGGCCGCCGATTGTATTTAAATGCGGCAATTTGTTTAAGTGTTTGCTTAATCTGATTATCGATAAAACTGCGCATTCCCGAACATTCGTTTGTCATATCAAACTTCCATAGTCCTAACGCGCAGCGGCGATTGGAAACCGAAGAACCAAATGTCTCTAGCAATCATGTATTATTCATGCGTCCCGTGATGCAGAAAACAAATTCGTTCGCGAATTTTCGCAGGATAAAAAAACCTAACGTGCTTAACGAGCGTCGCTTTTTCATTGTTTTGCTCTTTCAATATTTATCGCGACAGGTGGTTACATGAACGTGGTATTGTCTTAACTTATCTTTTCCCTAAATTTTCAATCATGATGTGCTAGGCATTTGAGTTACTGTACGCTACGTGCATAAATGTAGTTGTCACACAAACCGTTCTAAGAGTATATTTTTACAGAGATATATTGTGATTATCTTAACAATATTTGTAAAATTGTTAACATCGTGTCATAATGTTTTATTCGAATTCACTCTTCTTATATACTTGAGGAGATATTATAATATGCTAGCACATTTCATAAAATTATGTTTCGGATGGTGGAGGGCTCGTGACGTCGCGAGAATATTAGATATCATCGATGGCGTTATTACGCCGCTCGTGGATATATGTATTATTCTTGTTCAGCGTTCTGGACCTGGGGTGGATAGACGAGCGTGCACAATGAAAGAACGGGATCGTAGGAATGACGAAAGGCAAGGAACACGGGCAAGAGGGCTTGAAGGAGCGGAGGTCGTTGTTACTCGTGAAGGAAGGGCAAAGCCCGCGCTGTTCGCCAGGCTCAGAACTCAAACGGTTGAGAAACACAAAGCTTCTTTATCTCCGCCCTTTCGTCCGTTTCGTTTCACCCGGTGAAGCAATCTTGTTCCTTTCTTTCCTCCATCTCGAGGTTTTCCATCCCCTCTACCTTATTATGCCGCCGCGTACATCCGTTGATCTCGGTGTCGCATCTAAAGCGATGGAAAAACAAATGAGCCGACGTTCTAAGGAACTAGGAAACTCGAGCTCCCTGTATCTTTTATAAGTCCTGGTGGCTTTTGCAGTGTCGCTACTTTTGCTTAAAATCTTCCGCTTAGAGAAATATTGGCAAACTTTTTGCACTTATTAATTGAATCATTTTTCCGCGTCATGTGGTACTTTTTTATCTTGTGAGAATTTCAAACAAAATAAATTGCTGCAAGTAAAAGTGATTTATTTTCGATCGTTGTGACAACGGCGATTCTTTGAAATGCATCGTATCCATTTTTATATCTCTATATACTTTCCGCTGTCAAGTGTCTCTTTACATGACAATCAGCAAGAAACGATTGTCGCGTTTCAGTACATTCATTCGCTGTGATATCTACGACAGTCTGTCGATAGCGTAAATTTGACAAGAAAAATTGCTTTCCACTAACATTCCAACAAGTTGTATCTACTTAAAACGTATATAAATATTTGTCGTCATCTAACATTGCAGCGTTTCTCAACCAGAATTCTCTTTCTCTCTTTCTTCTGCGTAAAAGGTATATTAGAAATGGAGAAAGATGAAGTAAATAGTTCTGCGCTTGAGTAAATTTATTCAGAGCTCTCATAACGAGTTCTGCACTGGTGCTAGCCGTAAACCGGGTCCACCGAAAGTCAAAGCAACAAGCTCGTTAATGCTTCTTTACATTTTAATCCGCATCATAATGATCTTATCATAATTTTGCAAGGTACAGAACATTTAATAATAGTGCAGTATATGTAACAGTATATTTTTTAATATCGTCCTCTCACTGTCTGAACTGTCCAAGAAAGTAAATTATTATTTTTATCTTTATTTGGATCGATTAGTATGTACATTAATAAATTATTATTTTTATCTTTATTTAGATCGATTAGTATGTACATTAATAAATTAGAAATTAAAATATTATTTTATAATTAACATGATCCGATGAACAACGTTTGACTTGAAATTTCAAGAGGTTCTGTTGTGTTTTGAGCTTTCCTACTGAAGTTACGGAAATGGTAATTGAAAATTGTTCTTAATTTCCGGCGGTGTGACGCGAAAACCGCCGTGCGCTAAAGACATGTACATATGCGAATCACCACGGTACACACCGTCCTACGTATAGATGTGCGTGTTGAGCAACACACGCGCGCGAACCGCAGTGACTCGTAATAGAGACGAGTTGCGGCGAGTTGCGGTTACCTGCGTACCTCGTTAATTCAGTGCTTGCCTGTTCGTACCGAAAGCGACACCGGTTCATTCATTCGGCAGCTTCCGAGGCGTTTCGCCGGGCACAGTGGGGTGAAAAATCGTCGCGAATAATCCGCTGCCGGACATTCGCACTCGGATCCGATGGGCCGGATCGCTGACTAACGGCTTGAATGTGGGTCACTTTTGAAACGCTTCTGCACTGATTCTGTTTTATTTAATAGGTACTCCTTCCCTCCCTAAAAAAAAAAAAAAGAGTAAGCGTGTATTCGACGGTCGCTATTGCTAAAGGCGATTTGTTCGGAGACGAAAACGAATGCATTCGAAAGAGGAACAGGTTATTTATTTTTATCGCGCATATATCGCGCACGTATAGGCATCTCATATTCAATATGAATATGATTTTCATATTAAACAAGCAGAATTTACCATCCAGGTAGTCATATTTAGTAGTAAACAGAAACGAGAATATATAAGACTCTTGTAATACGAGAGAAGGTGCTAAATATAGCATCTTTGAAGATAAAGGTTGTAATAGAGAAACGCTCTTCCGTTAGATCTTCACCCTGAGGCGTTACTTGTGAAAGTTATATTATCGCTGGAATTGCATGACTTCCAGTTCTGGATAATTGCGAGTAGTTACATCGTGGAATTGCTTATATAATAAATTCCATTAGATCACACCGATCGAGGGATTGAGAGAGCATCATTTCGTGTGAAATATTTTTACGACGGCAGCTGCTAAGATCATCGCCCGTAACCGGAGGAATTAAGTTACAAACGGATATAGTGTTATTATCGTGTTACGAAACGTTCCCTAAAGCACTCGTACTCTTACCTATCCTTTTAATTGTAGACATTATTCGCAAATGGCCCGAGGTGCCCGAGACGCGCATACGCCTATACGTCTGCGCGGTTGGATTTGCAGAAAGCGTTTAAATTACTTTCGAAGATACGCACGCGGTATAACTAGCGGGCATTACCGACGCGCGTGTTAACCAATGGCTTATCCACGTTAAGTCTTCCCTCAATTATCGCGAATAGCCCGCAGTTTACGGTATCCGAAGGCTGCGCATCGCGTCCGCGCGAGCGTGTTTCGCCGGCAGAACGACGATGCCCTCGTCGACGATATATGAACGTAAATCTCTTGCCGCTTCTCCGACTTACACGCCTGAGCGTAGAAGAAACGCCGCGAAGATGGACGGGGGAGAGGAAAGGGATGAGCATAATGATTTATCTGAAACTGATTTCCCGCCTAAGCGCGAGAGTAATTAACGATCGACGGTAGAGACGAGATTTATCTTCCCGCTCGTTCCTCGGAGGCTCCGCCATTGACAGGAGAATTTCGTGGTGTGCATGCACACGGCGGTTTCGAGGTCGTTCGCTCGTTCGCCCCGTCGGCGCACCGGTGTAAAGGTCGAGGCGAGAGACCGTCCTCGGCGAAGGGAAAGCGACTCGATAACGGAATCGATGCGTAAATACTCGATAAGAAGGTAGCTGATGGTGGGGACCCCGGCGTCTTGTAATTGCGGAATCGTGTCCCTTCCGAGGTAATGTTCCGCCCGTACCTGTGGAATATTGAACTCGCGAGCGAATCTTGATCTAGAGGGTGATCCAATTACTTTACAAACAAGCAGGAATCGAAGTGTCCTATGGCTTATCGGATTACCTTTGCGAAATGTAATCACACTTACTTGCAGAACATTCGCGCGAACAAATGTGTTCCAGTGTCGGTCGGAGATTTCTTATTGATGATATATGTTTTACGTCACGCGAGAAAGGTGCATCTTTGTAAACTGCTGCAACGATCTGTTTCGATTGCGTATCTTAAGGATACGATTTCATTGCCAGCGTATTCTTAATATTTTTATGAGAAATATATTTGTACATATTGTGAGATAAGATCCTCATAATAATGTGCAATTTTCGAGCGTTTAGTTTGTGAAGAAGGAATAATGATAATGTGTGGTTGCTTTTAGGCACACTCGAATTCCAAGACTTGTTACGTTATCTTAACCCACCTGAATACTTGTTTGTGGGTGCAAATATTGTATGTTGAACGTGTGATTTAAATTTGTTCTTGACCATTCTCCTATCAGAAAACATCCATCCCGTCTTTTCCGTGAATATAAACAAGAAGGTTGCAGCGAATCGATTTGGCGCAAATATTTGCGATGTGAAATATTTTACAGATACGATCCGAACATATGTATATTTCAGAGAAAGATATGTTATAAATCATATACGTATCACATTTTTCTTTTCTTGTTATGCATTGAAATAATAATTGCTCGTGGCAGTTATGCTTCCATTGAAAAGGCTTTTTGAAAGACTAAAAACATATTGTTTGTAGAGTAAATTGCCGTTAGTCGAAATACATCGAACAATAGTATCGCAACAAATTTTATCGCGTGTTGTACGCCTCTCTCTCTCTCTCTGTGACTTTTATTCACGCGGGGAATATCACAAGCGCGCCAGTTTTTCAGCGAGTCATTGCCGGTCGGCGTCAACAAAATAAAAACGCCGGACGCGCGTATTTCGCATGCAAATTTCCGTCAGGCAGAGACCCAATTATTTTTATCTGGACGAAGAGCGACAAAGCGAGCTCGTTCGCAACTAACCTGCTGCAATTAGGACTAGCAATAGCGCGCTGACAATGTGCATTTTAATTTTTTTTTGCAAACGCCGAAGTCGAGCTTCAAAGGACGATGTAATCTCAAATCACGCATGGAAATATTACATTGTTCATCAATTACTTAACGATTTCTTTTCTTTTTTTTTCGTTTTTTTTTTAATATTGCTAAATCATACAACTTACGTTAATAAAATATTTATGGCAAATGATAATATATGTGAGATATTTAAATGTACGATAAAAATCAAAATGTTCTCTTATTGATACAACTAATTCGTAAGGAATACTGCAGTGTCAAATTGGTAAACTCTAACATTGAATTTCGAGAAACTTTTGGAAGGAATCGACAGAGAATCTATCCTGAGTCTATTCCGTAGCATCTCGTGGTGTCTATCGACAGAGAACATTTCAATCTCGAACTCATCTATGCCGAAGTTACTCGTCCCTCAAGTTGGCAAGTATGATTGTGTGCAATAGCGAGACTATTCGAGAAACGCTACGGGACGCCTTGCACTCTGGAACATGATTTCCGCTTTCTCGATCCGTACGTTATTGTTGAACTATTTTGTGCTCTGTGTAATGAGACATCCGCACGAGAAGTTAACGCGGGAGTCCGATCGACAAATACAACCTCGCATGGACGGATAAAATATTCCGTGGTACACATTTTTTTCACAAATTTTGATATGCGCGAGAAATATATTTATGCAGATTTCTCGCGGACAATTTTATTTCATGTTGATTTAAATGGATATTTTGACAACTGGAATTGCTTATAACGAGCTTTAGTATTCAATTTTATAATTTCGTATACGTTGTACACTGTCAAAGATGAATACAACAAGTTGGAATCACCTGAAAAGTCCATCTTTGATGTTAATAGCATGCTGCATAATTACGCTCTCACGAGATATGCGGATATTGTCTACATAGGGCTCAATTGGGTTCATCGTTTCACTGCCTAATGCCACTCGGTTTACATTACCGCTTTCATTATGTACAGACGTAAACATCAGAGCATGGCACAGCACGTAATGCAGGTATGCGCGCAAATTTAAGCTGTTTACGACTCTGCCAGCGGAATCTAATGTCTACATTGCTTAAAATATCGTGCATTGCTTAAACATTGCTTAAAATACAGTCACATTCGTTACACAATACCCTTTTCAGAGTATCAAATTTTTACCTAATTATTTTACAATAATATTGTATACCGCACGTTTTCCCGATAGATGTAGATTAAGTTATGTGATTCCATTTATTCTACGTGACGACAGCACGTTTACAAGCTGCAAGATGTAGTTTCTGACGCGTTCAATTAGATTCACCGCTTTGCCGTCTCGCGTCGTCCCGCACGCATCACCGCTCTCATTATGAACAGACATAAACGGATTCTAGTATCTTGCTGCGTGCATAGGAATATCATCGTTTACGACACGACAATAGTGCGAGCCGAATATAGCGAAGTGCAGGCATTAGTCCTGATTTGCAGTTGCATTCAACGCTCTAGAGTTCACGTTCCACGTACACGCGTATATGCACACACAGCGATTTCACGGTTCGCATTCTGTCTTCCTCGTATTAACTTGTGTGAATGGAATACCACGTAGGAGAAGCAGGTTTGCGTGTCCAGAGGCTCTCGAGGTATTTTCAATATCCGGCGGCGGTCCTGCGTTTCCGCTTTTGCACCTCCGTTACGTACTTCCACCGAAAGCATTCCCCTTCCCCGGCCTTTGGGAAAATCAAGAAGGACTCTGATATATGTACATCACGATATTACCGTCACCACTACTGTCGCAGCATTATCACCGTTCTCTCTGTAAAACGGGAGTCTGCGTTTCCGCCAGTCTATAAAGTCTAAGCGATAGCTCTATGCTTTCTGAGTTATACTTAATTGAAATATCGACCTTATTAGTCTCCGTACTTTACACGATATTGCCATTTCAATATTTGCGACGAGTCAAAGTCGCGTTTGAAGATGGGTTCGTATAATTTAAAACATAACTAAGGGACGTTTCTCCTTATCAATAGATCTGGCTCTTCAAAATATTTTCTGAAAACCTAAGAGAAAAATATTTATTTAATTAATAATATCTAGAATAATCTGATTCATAACGATAAAGAAATTATGATATTTTTCTTACGCATGCACAATCGATCTTACTTTTAATTGTATGCGGCGCAATAACAATTTAATTTTCTCTGTTTACCTAAGCAATTCGTTCGATAAGCAATGTCAGACTTTTGGTTACATCTCTTCAACGATTTCGTTTCGCGCTCCACTTGGCGCACCGGTCTGACCGCGGCAACTAATGGGTTAATTCAATTTCTGTCCAATGGACGATCCTCCTTCGACGTGTAAACAGATTCGCGGTGGTTCGACGGTACGATTGCAGATACCGAGATCTGCGCCACTTATTACGCCGCCGAGGAAAATTGGAAGGTTACGGTGATAAAAGCCAAGTAGTGGAAGAGCTTTCAGAACAGCAATTGATCATTATCAAGTATTACCAAGTACTTATGAAGGACGGGTGGATAATAACCGATCGCTTTAATGCAGTTGGTATTATGGCGCGCCTCATTAGCGAATTGCCCGAGCTTACAAAGGGCTGAATAACGTCTGAACGCAGTATTCTGCGCAGAGACCAATGTCATTGGAGTATTTTACTGCTGGCTCACAATGTGCTTCAGCTCATAGATGAATCAAGCTGAAAGGCTCGATGATGATGGAGTCAGTGAGGTGGTGGGTTAAAGCGGCTGTTGCTATGGCGTATTACGACATCGCCAAACCCATCAAATGGCGAAACACTTCAAAGCCACCATTAAGCCGGGTACCATTCGAAGGGGAACGAAAATCCTCTGGGGTTCGACAGAGTCCGACAAAGCCTAGAGTTGTTGGATATTATATAAAAGCTCTGGATCAGTCGCTGTTTCAATCCGCAGTTATGATCGAAGAATCGACGCTTGAAATGGCTGTACGTGATAACGAGGGCTCTCGTTTGCGGTGGTCTAATTAAAATTTGTTTCACTAATTGCCCGATGTTACGAGCCGAATTATTAGCCGATTCCGCGCCGATCGCACGGTAACCATGATTCGTATTTTCGACCAATTTTGTGCGGCTTATAATTCATACTCATTTATTCAACTCTTTTGAGGGATACGTTTTTTCCAGTAATTTTTCACAAACACAAACGATCAATGTCGCTGGACACACCATTCGATCACGTCGGTTTCTTTTTAATTACGATGTTAGTGTAATTCGGGGAAATGCATAACCGAGCGTAAGCTCTATTTCCGGATGCGCTGGCTCGCCAGCATCCATATACGCGGATCCCTATGTATTTAGATCGGCGACCATCCACGCTTCGCTAGTCCGACGCATGCAATTAGTAATTGTAATAGGTGATTTCCACGGGCGCGCAGTCCAGGCGCGGCTGATTACTTACCATTAATATTGCATTCGCGAATTAATTAATGACAAAGCCCGCCGCCGCTTACCATTGTAGTGCGACGTAGACCGAGGCTGGTAGCAATTGCGGCGGCGGCCACGATTCTCGCCAGCACGGACGAGGCTTTCCATCCTGCGGAGCCGCGCATTGACGTGTCTGAAATCAATCGCACAATGGCACGGAGCCCGCTCGTGGTGATCCGTCGTTATTCCGCACTCACTATCGCACAGATAGTACACACACACATACACATGTATGCTGGCGATATTCCCTTTGCCTTTCCGCGAGTGACTCCGCGTTTCGCGATAGGAACCAGTCGATAGATACGCAAATTAACTCGGTTTAACGCAATGATAATCAGCTCAATACGGTGGTTGCAGAGTGCAATCTGCTGTCACCGAGTCGTACGTAGCTGTTGATATACGACATTTAATGAACGTATCCGTCCGAATAGCCGACGCAATCGTTTACCGACTCTCGGCGGCGATCGATACGCGCGCGATGTATTTATTAGGCGACGGTGGAACTTTTATTTTGTCCCGCGAGCATCTCTAGCGAGTGCTGGCTTTTACGCGGTCGTAATCAATCACAAGGGGACGATGCCATGTGTCCGGTTGATCGTCATTAGTTAATGCGCTCCTCTTGCCCGCGTCAGAATTTCAATCGCGTAGAGACTTCGGTGATGGAGTGCGTTTAAATACTTTAAGACAGACAAATGCAGAGAGTCAATCTTTACGATATAAAAGCGCACAATATATTGAAATATTAAAAAATGCTCGCTATATGATGTCATCGCTTTACAATTTATGTACAGAAATGTGTTGCGAATCTTTTGGTAGTTTAGAAAAGCTCAGTTTGTTAAACTTGTGCGGTTTATTATAGTAAAGAGTTATTCGTCGTTAATGATGACATTTATGTGTTCAATTAACGTGTCTCGGATTGTTGTATTGCTGCGTTACCTTTTATGTTAATTAATGGAGAGTAAAGGCGTTTGCGAGGTGCCAAATCATGTCTAATGTTTGAAGTGTGCTTCTATACTCGTACGTGGATTACGTTCTACGGCACGAAACTCGCAAATATCTGGCAATGACAGGCGGTAACACTTGCGCGAGATGACAGCCTTTGACCACCGTTACGCATAACCCTTGCCTTCGAGCTAGCTAGATATCACCGTCCAACACCAGCCAACAGAACCTTCCGGGGATACCCCGGAAGGGGTCGACCCCTTCGAGACCAGTGGCCACTCTATTGTGCGTAACCTTTGTATTCGGGGAAGTAGCGTAGGCTTTGACCGTGTCCGGCACTTTGTGCGGCCCGTTGCAGACGAGTCAGCGTTGTTAATCCATTGGCAGTCTTCAAAGGAACGTCGTTGTGCTTTTGTTCCCGAACAGACGTTTCCCGATTTTTGTTGCGCTACAACTTTGTTTTCAACGCGAAAGGTAAAAAGCGAGAGATAGGTAACTCGACTTTACGTAAAAGCGTTTAAGCAAGATTACCTTTCATCAAGAGCTCTAAGAATCTTATTGTGCTTTAGGAAGAACTAATCGAATTAATGGAGATTTATGCGTATTAAATTATATTTAATTTGCCGTTTTTATTTTGCTCGCGGTCTTCCTCGCAGATGTATTTTACATTTCAATGTATCTCTATTTTAACTAATTTTTTTTAATATGTTACAATTAAACAGAAATTGGCATTATTCTAGATTTTTAAATAAAAATAATTTTATATAATCATGATTTAATTTACATTGTACATAATAATGCATAAAATAATGCATAAAAGCAGTTAATAATGGTCCACATTTGTTAATCCGCACAAACGCAATTAACGCTTTATTTTTCGGTGTTTGTATGTGACGTTGAAATAATCTGCTAGGATCTTTCTTTTGTTCCGATCGGATTTTAAAGGTTCCAATTTTGCAGAACATTTAATCAATCGACTGTTGAATTGGCAAAACTTTTCAATTTTGTAAAAAGCAAGTAAATTATTTTTATTTATATCTCGATTTTTTTTATATACAGATTAAATAAGGCAACAATCAATTTGAAAAGACACAAAAATGTTTTTAATAAAAAGAGCATCTTTTTCAGTTTATCGTATTTCACTGACAGTAGTACATTTTAACCCTCGTGCAAATAGCAGGTTATAATATAAAATATTATTTTAGACGGTATTTTCGAATTATATTCTTTACGAAATCTTGTCTTGTGTTGACATTCGTGTAATTTTTTATACGAGTTTACATTCCTCTCTCGTATGTTTTACTTTGAATTTGACCTTAGTCACGTGATCACGTGATGATTGGATGTGACGTCACGGGATCACCACTTCATTTCGCGAACTACTTCATTTCGCGGGACGATGGCGGTAGTGTTAGACGCGAGCGAGCATCGTTCTGCGTTTCGCGTGTTATTTCTCGTCCGAAATAAATTCTATGTGCAAACGAATGTCGAGAGTGTCAAATTCAGTGATGGGCAATCGTCGTAAAGTGTCAATTAGCGTGTGGTTATTAATATTTTAGCGTGTACATGTATGTGATCGTTTCATTCTTTCGGGCTTTTTCTTGTAAGTGTATCTCATAAGTGTCGCGATGGTGGCGCCAGTGTCGCGCCGTTATGGGCGATTGTCGTATTTCGCGTTATGTTTTCGTTCGAATGTAGTGCGCGTCGGGAGTGTCGAAGGTTTTGTCGGTCGATGTGATGATAGAGGCAAGTAATTCTAACTCTAGCTTTTCCGATTACATTCACGGTTGCTATTTGAATAAATATCCAATGCTGCTCCATCAAATATTGTCGTAATTCGTATCTTTTGATGAGTAGAATTTTGCGCTTATAATGATCGGATTTATTTCGGAATTATCATATTTTACTTTGAGCATACATTGTGCTTGTAAAAATCGAAAGTGTCGTATGATTCATCGGTTTATCGGTCGTATCGTGTGTGATTAGTGCCAGAAAGAAAGACTGGAACGACACGCGGAATCAACGGTGGAGACAACGGCGGCGACAACGGTGGCGACAACGGTGGACAACGGCGGAAGCAACGGTGGACAACGGCGGATCAGGCAATGACGAGACATCGACTGGTAAATAAATTTTAGATTTATCTAAAGTTTTTGTCGACAGAATATGCATATTTATTAAACGAGAACTTATCTTGTGCAAATAAGTTGCAAAATTTTTAACTCTTAAACTTCTAAATTTCGAGATTCTTGTATTTTAAAAGAAATAAAGTACTTGGCAATAATATTTAATATATTTTTGGCTTAACTTTGCACGTGGCAAATTATGAGATGCTCATTATTTCGAGGAAATGATTTATTATCTGAGTTGATTCAACGACGGCGAAACCAACCCGTGTGGCAGAGCTTTTGTAATTTTACATATTTTACATAAAATCCCCGAGAAAACATGGTATACATTTGCGGGCAGAAATGCAATGATTGTCTAAAGGAAATTAATTCCATAAAGCTGCCGGAAGAAAATTTAATGAAAGCATTTGTTAATTAGATCGCGGTTAATCTCCCATTCAAACGCTATAGGAGAATATTCGGAATTGTCTTTCATTTTCTGCCAGCCTTCTGAATTTTATGTGAAAAATTCGCGCGAAATTGATGGCAGCGTGACGCCTACTATTATCGCTGCCAAACTGCTGCTGGAAAATTATAATAAAGGCTCTTTTGCCAAGCAATATTTAGGTCATTCGTGGCTTTCTTCCATTTCGGCAGAATTTACACTGCGTTTGGAAAATTTCGTCGGTATATTGTTCTGAAGTTTTGGAGCGTAAAATTAAATTTTAAAGGCGAACTTTAACACTTCGATTACCCCCGTCTGTAAGCACGATTCAGTCTGCAAGTAGCAACTCGCAATTTAATCTGTCGTTCTTTGCATATTGACGAGACAAGTTTTCTTACTATTGAAAAACTTTTAATAGCTATATGTCACGAATATCAATAAATTCTTCTTTCTAATATTATTACATTTACGATGCCATAAAATGCATATTTATAATAATCTATGTTTATGAGAGATTTTTTGAAATATCAAGTTATATTCTCTCTCTCTCTCTCTCTCTCTCTCTCTCTCTCTCACTCACTCTTATAGTTGAACTAATATATAATTTTTTTATTAATAAATATGATCACATGTAAACTTTTTATTGCTTTTAATATTCTATATACTAGAATCTTTAATTGATTTTTTTTACAATCATATCTTTTATGATGTTAATAACTAGTATGACAATTTTGTAATAAAAATGTTGCGGCTTTCTGTTGGCAACAAATACGAAAAATTATGATTACAATTATGTTATGCATGCATATAAACATTTTTTGGTAAGCCGACATTTTTGTATAATTATTCGCGGGCATTTAACGTGCAATTTGTGCGCGTATCTTGAAAAGGATACATAAAGAATAATGTTTTTGTAACATTCAGTCACACAAAATATACTGCGAAAACAAATTAACGCTTGAAATAAAATATATAAAATAGCACACGGTATTAAATGTAAGATACAAAGTATAGGGATTTGTCAGTATTATATGTGTATAATGTTATAGTAACACATTGCATCAACTTGATTTATAATTATTATAGCTGTACTATATATATTAGCAGAATACACAAATATACTAGTCAACTTTATTTCACATATATGTTTTGCCATATGAATAAATAAAACTTAAAATATTTAATGCAAGGAAAATGTGAAATGTTCAAAAATGTGCAAATCGGAGAATACATATTTTTGTATAAATAATTATGCATCAAAAATATCTTTTTATCGATGCTTGTTATTATAAAGACAAGATTTAAAAACTGACAGTTGTGTGTAAAACAAACAAGTAGAAACAGCTGGCGCAAGTAGAGATGACAAAAAAATTGCCAACGTCTGGTTGGCGGTAACCACCGTATCTGACCGCAGCACAACGCTTTTCACTAATATCTAACGCGCGCCGGTGCTCGCGTCGGCGGCCACCGGCTTGAAATATTCGTGAACATATGCGGACGAGCGGTCTGAGTCGAGGTATACCTAATTGCAAATGTAATTCGTAAAAAGCACTTCGTGAAATGTTACCGGCAGACCGCTATTGTCTCGACGTTTCTCCTATTTTCAACTCGACTTATCTACGCCGTTCTCTTTCGTCTCCCCGCGTTCGCCGCGCTGCGCTTTTTCCGACACAGTCGCGGCCAACCTCGACAGATATAATACAAGCGTGCTTTTGCGCAACTGCAATCCCCCCGTTGGTCGTGTCTATGTCTTTGTCCCGCCCGGTCCTGACGTCTCGCGTCCTCTCTCTTGACAATAGAGACTGTTGCGCGGAACAGTGTACACTGTACACGTACAGTGTAGCGGGAAGGAGTGGATGGGGATTGCGGAAGAAGTTAATACCTTTACAATCCACCTGGGAATTTTTATGTCGGACAATTTATTAGCGAAATTAGGGAAATTAGCGGGCACTGCTGCTCGGTCTGCGGACAGTCTTATATCTTGCTCTTTCTTTTTTTTCAATTTATATACCCCAGGGTATATGTGAAGTCCTGAATAAACGTACGGATGATTTTACGAGGGAATTTGCGGAAATTCATCAGCGCATGTTTGATTGCCTTTGATCAACTTGTGGGATTCTTCGTAACAGAATAATTTGCGTTGATATCTATATAAAACCTGTATGTTCATAATATTCCTGCCTGCTGTGGATTTTTTTATAGTTTGTTTAGCTTCATCTTGCAAATAGTGATCGATTTGATCAGAAAATTAAAAAAAAATATTAAAAAGAAATTTTATTTACAATTTTTCAAAGTTATTTACTAATATGTTATATAAATATAAATTATCCAACAGTAAAATTTAGATAAATATTAATCATTTTATTTAAATATCACGTTTCTTTTCAAATGTTTATAATTTTTAACAATTATTTTACAAAATGTATTAGTTTGAAATAATATTTATATTTGATAAAATGTTTCATACATTTTCAGTTAGTTATTATACCGCTGGGCCTATGCAAAGAGAAGAAAAATTTCATGTTTCACCGTGCAGGATTTTCATACATGGTGATATTTCTGAAAAATATAAAACTCGATTTAAGCGCGTGCTTTTTATTATGCATTTTTAACGTATGTCGTGTATGATGAGCGAAACGTGTAGAAACTTTTTCATCGCCATACATTTTATTACGAGTATAATTGATTCCAGACGAATATGAACGTCGTACTCTCGTAATTAATATTTGGCGTACGCTTTAAAGGATCAGGATACTCGTATGAGCACACATGAGTCTTGTTTGACAATTAGCGCGATTAAATATCTCTTTTTAATTCATGTATTTGTACAGTACAAAAGACACCCCTTTGTTCCGTGCTTTATCATTATATTAATGCAGTATCTCTTCGAATTATTCTTCCTCGTTCTATGCTGTTTTTCATCTACGGATGCTTCCAAAATCAAATATATATTTATATATAAATATTTTTTTAGTGATTAATTAATTATTTAATGTATATTAAGTTTTCGGATTTACTTCGTGATAGTTTCGCAAAATAAACAGTCAATCGTACTTTTAACGCGCTGTTCCTCTATTTACAAGTTTCCGTCTCAACATAGTATTGCTGCCTTAGTGCTCGGTTTAATTTTCAGCGTAGACAGTTTCGAAGTGCATTTCCGATTTCTGTGCGTAATCCAGCAAACTCAGCTTCTCGGAAAGCAAATACCAGTTTTCGACAGTAAAAGATTACTCGTTTGGACTTTGACAACGGAAACATCTACATTGCCAATCAAAGTAAATTTAAATAGTAAAGAAGAAAGATGTGTGTGTGTGTGTGTGTGTGTGTGTGTGTGTGTGTGCGTGTGCGTGTGTGTGTGTGATGTTCGATCGATATCATTGTTATCTTAATTGTAACAACAAATATTACTTTTTTTGTTAGTTTTTTGTCGCGTTAGTTTTTTTATGCAAAGCACTCACTAAATTATTTAAATTTAGTTATAATTAACAAAAGAGTCTTTAAAATCGATAATTTTGTACAATTTTATTGGATGAGAATTAAATACTGATGTTTCAGTACAGCTTTATGTACTTTTTACATGTGTGTCGCGTGATACACCTGTAAATAAATAAATTAGTGGTTAATTATCACCATGATACACATTAGTGTATCCAATAGGAAACGACACAAGTTGATGGACATGGAACATAGGGCAACGTGCATACGAGCAAGCAAACGAACAGACAAACGGAAGGAAAACGATAGATTGCATTGTCGTGTATAATTGGGATTCGTGGTGTGAACGTCAGTCACACATAAATCTTTGAACTTGCCGGGGGTGTACATAGATTACAAAACAGCTTTTAAAACCGTGAACCAGTGTTATTTGAGCTGCTATATAAACTGTAAATCCTATTAAATTAATAATGAATTATATTAATACTATTAATTAGATAAAATAATAAATATAAATGCATTTTTATATTAAAAATATGAAATTAGACTGTGAGATAGAAATGCATACATGCAAGAGAAAAAAAAATAATAGAAATTTATGGCACATTTTATTATCTTATACTAACTATTCTCGTAGGCATATGGATTATCAATCTCGCAAAAATATCATATGCATTTGGATGCTATATTTAGTGCAAAAACCAAATTATTTCAACAAGTATTGTATTATGAACATGGAAAAATGTTAACACTCCATAAATTATTCACTGTCCGCAAATACCGCGCATATTTTCTATAATATTCCTGGCCGTTATCACATGACATTTTCGAAGTTATACGCAAATTAGATTAATTTCCGGTTATTATTTCGTTTTTGTTTAGTCTACTATAAATACCGTGATGAGAAATCTGCGAAAAATCAAATGTTCTTACAAACAAACATCGAAATATTCCACGAAACATTGCGATTATTTTCACACATCTGTTTTTGAGATATTTCTTTGGTTCACTCTGCGTACGGTAATACGTTTATTTCGTTTTCCTCTCGCTCTGGTCGCGTTATGCAAAATTCTTCTGAGAAACGAGATCTTTCTTGGGGCGACTTCGGCAGACTCGTTCCGTCTCTCGGTTTCGAAGAATGGCGTGACGCAAATGTTCATCATTGCAGCCGCACGGAAAGGAAAAAATGTGGGCGGAATCCTCCTCCTTTTGGCCTCGGCAGCGGGGTCCGTTTGCATTAATTTGAATGGGAATTGCGGCGATGTCTCTCGCCTCGTCCTCTCCTCTTTTCAGAATCCCCCTCTGCCCGCTTTTCTTTCTTGAACAACTCACCACTTTTCGCTGTTTGTTATCCCGAGGAGCTCTCCTTATTTCCCGCAGCTTCCACCACTTATTTCCGGCTCGTGCCGTCGTAGATGACGATCTTACCTTGTTCTCCCGCAAATTACGAATAAACGTCGGCCACCTATTTGCCACGGCAGAAAGCAGCCGCGCTTGAAAGTCATGAGAATCATAGAAAGCGCTTGAAAATTAATAATTTCCGGCGCAAAATATTTTAAATCCTTTCGCGGAATTCTATTTCCCGATTACGCTATGATATCAAAGCCGATTTTACTTAATGCATTTTCGTATCTATAAATTTTCAGGATGCGGAATATCTCTAGTCCGATATCATCCGTTTCGTAAATAAAAACGTGTAGGGCAATTCCGCGCTACGCGATACAAATATTATCGCGGGCTGAAATTGCACTTAGATGCGACATTTGTAGACGCCGCCATTTATCATTCGGCCGCGAGAAGTCCGCCTTACTTTTGTCATCAATCAAGCGACGAAGCGCGCTAAAACAGCTGACGGCTGCGCAACGCCAATTCTCGATGGCCTTGACAAATCTGCTTTTACGATTTCTACCATCCACTTGTCCACTCGTCTCAGCTAACGAATCGTTCGTCCCGTAAAACTGCATAAAACCCATGGAGGTCTCCGCCAGACCGATCGCGAGAACGATCAATCACGACGCCCAGAAGCGCTCTCACGCCCAATACAGGCACGAGACCCGGAGAAATTCGCCGAGAAACGAGACACGAGGAATCTGGAACGAAGCGCCGTCGGTTATAGAGTTCATCCGTATTCAAAAGCGCATAATTTTTCGCACCGTTCATGCCGGCGAAATGAGCCGGACCATTAATTAAAGGTCTCGCTCGACGAGACAAGGCAGGGCGAGGCCGGCGTAAGAGAGAGAGAGAGAGAAAGAGACAGAGAAAGAGAGAGAGAGAGAGAGAGAGAGAGAGAGAGAGAGAGAGAGAGAGAAAGAGGGAGTCGCGGAGGGCAGCAGATCGAGCGGGGGTGTGTCCAGGCTAGGGGGTTATGAGAACGGGTAATGGGAGCGAGTCGTCAGTGCCAGCAGCATATTCCGCTAAATCAAAAGCAGCCCCCGTGCTATTCCTCATACGCGAAAGAGGGAAGAGCAGGGCGCGGCACTTTGGCGGTACGGCCCGCGTAGACCAGAGGGGACGGGACCGTGGACCAGCTGTATGGGCGCTGCAGGGGGGGGGGAGGGGGGAAGGGAACGATGATTTAACGGCCGGGATAGCCTACGTGGACAGGTGACCCGCAAGTTCCACGCAGACTGTCCTGCGTCCGTCAACTACCCTTGATTTAGGACGGACGAGACAGTCGGACAAGAGGACGGCTCGACTGAACGCCCAGCAGCTTTAGTCAGATACGACTGGCTCGCGTAGCGGCACGACAGCATCCATCGCGCATATCTTTCGTCTTGATGCGCGGTATCAGCCGGTGACAACCGCTGAATCAGCTCGCGCGACGAGTTGACGAAACCCCAAATCATTTTACGCGCGCACTGTTGCCCCGGTAAACTCACGTCCGAGCTCCGGAGATAATGCGCAATTGTGGGTCAACGGCGGATCGATAAGAATTCACTTGACAAACTCATTTTGTCATCTTTCCGTTTCGTTAAATGTTTCCTTGACAACTGAGTGAAATTTTACTTGTTCATTATACATTAGATAATGATCTTTTCGCGATATTTTTACGACTTGGCGAGAATGTAGAGTTATTTTAATTAATTAATAGACGAGGAACGATTTCAACCATTACGCGTTAGTAGCGCGTACGTTTTGAGCGGTCGATGGATTAATTGTCGAGGAATAGTGCTAAGGTTGCTTGTTTTCCAAAATTTGATTAAATTTCGTTCACTTGGATTACTCGTCGAGAGGAATCGATTCTTACGAAGGGGGAGCATCGAGTTTGCATAAAATATTCTTCCCAAGGGAAAAAGAGGAAGCGAGCGAAACGTAGGTTCCACCTTCGAGCTGATTCGAGCGGAGAGCCGTGATTCACGGTCGAGCAATCTAATATGTGTCGAAAAGCTTCTGATATCTGTCTCGTTCATAAAGAGCACTCGTACATGTAGGTGCATTAGGCGACGTTAGCGTCTTTCCGGCTGAATGGAAAAGTAAAGATTGCAATTGCGATAGATTTAAAAGCGGCGAGTTAAAAAGACGTAAAATCTTGTTCAAGAAAGTGCGCTACGTATTTTTGATCTAAAAATATAAAGCACGACGATGTTTACAATACATTATTTTTTTATTAAATCTTCATCGCAGTGTTTGTAGAAATATTATTTTGTAATCCGTGATGCATTAAGTTTTGAATGCCGCCGCATTTTATCGTTTTTCATCAATCTCTAATCCCCTGACAAATGAGACTGACGCAAAGATGATCGAAAAACACGAGTGCGATCGATTTTTCCAGTTTGAAAGCCGCAAACGAGATTTGTCCGTAAAATTAAAACGGACCGTGCGGGCAGTGGACCGGGCGTTACAATAATTATGAATCGCCGCAAAAAATCTGCAAAGTAACAGGGAGTTAATTACTGTCCCGTCTCGGACCTATCGGTCATAAAAAAGTAAATGAAGGTGAGCGAAGTGGAACGGCGCCCGGAGGTTTGAAGAGGGAGAAGCCGATAGTTTTGCAATGTATATTACAGACGCTAACCGTGTAAATATGAATTCTGATTGCTGGCAGGTAAGGTAAAATGCACGGCGGAAAGAAAGGCGGGTATGAAGCAGATGGAGAGAAAAGAGGACACAAGGAGGCACGCGAGAAAGATGGGGCGCATCATGGCAGGCATTAATGAGCGCTCTAATTAAAACACAGGCTAATGAGAATATATTAGAATGACGGTGCCTGTTTTGCACGCACGTGGGCACAACGGGGGCTCGCTCCGTTTCGCGCACACGAACTCTTTCCTCCGGCTGCGGATTATTGTGCGAGCACGTAGGGCGATCAATATGCGGGCACGTTGGAAAAATCTGTCAGCCCGGATGGGGCGGGCGGTGTAAAAATTGCGTCCCAAGTTTTCCGCGGCTCCCCATTGCCGGTTAACCTTGCGCAGTGTAGCTGTACGCGTGTAACTACAACGGATAAATAATTTATTGATCGTTTGGTATATCGCTGCGCGCTGCAAAAGAACGATTTTGGTTGTCAATAAATAAACGTCCAGCGCATCCTTCTTTATTTGTCGGCGGATAGATCATGAATGTCCGTTTTGCATTATTCATAATCCAGCATCGATCTTCCGGTCCAGCAATGCTGCGTGACGTTAACCGTTTTAATGTTCGCTAAAATTTTAAAGAAGGAATATCGATACCTCGGGCTATTATTAAAAAGATAATGAGATGAATATTTTATAATGCGTTATACTTTTCTGTATTGAATATTTATACAAGCTTAATGTATGAATCATATGAAACGAGTTTACAAAACATACGCAAAATTCGTTACACGGCGAAAATATCTCGAACTTTATTTAAACGATATCGCAAATTTTGTTCCAAGATTTCAAGCTTCATTCATCATATGAATAAATTGCTTAGTTTGCTTTGAGTTGGTCCAATCACGGTGCTCATCATGCTGGCATAAGCTACAATCTGATATGCGCGCGACCGCGAATCTAGATAATTAGAACATGATGTAACCAGGTCGTGTCCACAGAGTGGTAAAGTGCGTTCAGAACGTGATGATCGTTTTAATGGTCCACGTAGTGACGTCGCGGCGTCACTGACACCAAGTGTAGCTTGCTTGTAGCGACCATAATAGTATTCCACTGAATGTATCATGTTACATACAATGATTAAATTACACAAACATAAGAATATATTCATGATAAGATGATAGAATAGAGTTGATAAAAAATGCTATTTTATTAGAATTTAAATATGAGATAAGAGTACGATTTCTGGATATTTAATCTTGTTTCATTTTTTATACGGATGATTATCCATATCAAAATCTCCATCGCTTTTATGATCTTATGTAAATCTTAATTATCTCAGAAAGATCTTAATTAGATATCTCTGAAAAGATAGCAATGAACAAAGTTAGAAATTTTCTTTCTTTAAAACTTGTTTGAATAAACATGTTTTTATTTTTTGTATTTCTTTATATTAGTTAAGTTTCGAGTTGGTAAATGCGAGTAATTTATTTACTTGCCGCTTTGCCGACAATGTTTTAAAAGTCGATAACAAACAAACAAATAGCAGGACTTATTGAATTTTAGACGCCTTTATTCGAAACACGGTTCTCGAAATTGCGGAGAGAACATTTCAACACTCGAAACAAACAGGCTTCCGCGCCGCGTTTGCTGTTTATTCCGTTCCGACAGGTATCTTTTCGTAATGAAGTCACGGAGAGAGCCAGTCTCGGTCAGTTTCACGGCTCGTACCGGCGGACCGGACAGCCGGGTGTCCCGCTGCTCGGCGACAACTCCACCGCTTCGGATGCACGGTGAACGACTCGTAAACAATACAAAGCAACCGCGCCAAACAAATATAGCCTTCGGTTTTACGGGCGACACCCGTGCGCTTGTTGCTTTATTGCTGGTACGGGAAGTTGCTTTATCGCGCGAACACGCCGCCGGTACCCCTCTCGACTCGTCGGTCGAGATGCTGCAAGCGCAGCGAGATGATCGGCAGCGAGAGAGGAAGGCAGATAAGGATCGGACACCTGCAATATACTTCGCCGTTGGGCCAACGTGGTCGGGCAACTTTGTCGCCGGTGCTTATCGTGACGTTCTCTCTCGCCTTCCCTTCCGCTTTGTCGGTTTGGTCCTTCCTCGTGAGGCGTTTAACACGATCTTCCTCGTTCTCGTAATGCCACGATGCAATCTCGCATAATGGTAGCCATACGTTCGACCGGTGTCGTCTCCGGATTGAGAAATACGATAGATTTCGATCGCTGCTCAAGACAGGGTATTAAGCACCTTCTCGTTTATGTCGTGCCTGGACCGGCTAATGCATGAATACTTCTTAATATCGGGAACGTCAGGGATTATAAAGTGATACGACTGAGAAGCGCGAAAGAAATTATACACATTGTATAATGTGTTGTGAAATCGCATCTTCCGCTGCACCGTTTAATCCCGTCCGGACGTCTCGGGGACACATTCGTCCGCTGTGTACGTGGATCGTAATTTGATTGTCGCTGATTTCTCTTAATCTGTCTTTCCACGGAAAACCCGCCAATTTAAACATGTCGCTGTGGAAAGGAATTTAGTGAACTGGAGAGAGAGAGACGTCGAAAGAGAGACGCGGGGGTAGATAAAGAAGAGTCTTGTCTGTCGTAGTAATCCCAATTACTGGAGACTTCCACTTGGTCGAGTCACAGAGATCACAGGTGGGGTCGAAGTTTCGGCTCCTTTGAAAAGATCACCGGTACTGCTTCATTCCAGGCATGACGTTTTCCTCCTTTGTGGATACTTTTCTTCTCAGATGTGCGCGTTTGTCGACATCCAAAGGAATAAAACCTAAGAATACGCGTTGTAAGCCGAGACAAAGACACTTCCGAAACCGTGCCCGCCCGACAGCAAAAGGGAAGATTTAATTAGTTGGATGTCCGCACGCAACTTCTGTCGTCTTTAATGTTTACTTGTATATACAGTTAATTTTGATATTTTGCATCTCTGTAATAGATATCAAAATGGTTCAATTAAGTCGTATTTATGGCGTAATTGATGTAGACGAATGAAAATATTGAAAATTATTGAGCTTACCTTATTTATTCGACGATTGCAAATAATTATAGCGACACCCGTTTTGTTTGCCTTTTAAATAATTATATTGCAAATTCTATTTATTTGAAGATTTTGTCCGATAATAACCGCAAAGTTTACAGTTGAGTTCTTATTGCGGGACATTCCATGGATAGGCATGTGCGTGGCTCTATAACGCTACGCTTGTCTCGGAACGACAGCAAGAAGTGCTCGTAAAAGGGAAACGCGAACGTGTCGGACACGAGAGTAAAAAGCTCGCAATGACGCCATCCGCAACCCTCTTTATAGCATTGTATTCTGTATACCGGATCTTTACATGTGCATTTTGCCAGTAGCACTCTTAAATTGCTTTTCTCTACTTTGACTTTCCGTTTCTCTTCAGGATTATCGTTTTACGTATCCTGTATATATTTGCGCTGTCACATGTTTTTGCCTTTACTTGCACTTATGGGTACCTTTGGATTGTCATTCGATATCGTAAAATCTAAGCAATACTTTTTGAAACTCTGTAGACGTACGATCGCGGCATGCTTGCGTCAATGTTGCATCGGATTGGTTTTATTTCTTGACCGAGTTTCGAACATGACATCCTGTTGCGACATGTAATCGTAAAAGGATATTGAAGTTTCTGGTACTGTAATCCGAAAGTTTTGAGAAGTAAGATTCTGCTTCTACAATACTGTCTCGGCGAATCGTTCGTTTCTTTATTTATCTTGTAAATACGCTAAGAGGAACAATTCTTTGAACCGATAAATCAGTAAGCAAATCGAACTAACAACATTTTCATATATTAATTTTTTTTATAGTTTTCTAATAGTTTTATTTTTTTCTCAGAAATATATTTCCATATTATTCTCATCAAAGTATCTAATTAATACTCTCAAACATTATACGTATATCGTGCTTGAAAGTCAAGCATAAATTATTCGGAGTCACGTTGTAATCGCCTGTGGAGTGAATGCAGGAAACTTCCGGTGTCTGTAGATTGTATCACCGAGTTCGATAACAGTCGGTCGTAATCGCAAGACAATCCTTCAAAGCTTTCTGACAGTAAGGGTAGTGCGGTCCGTCGGTAGTACGCGGCGTGCAACGATGTCCTGAAAGGGATGGTATTCAGCGTGCATTTAAATGGATGAGAGGAGCGCCGGCGGTCGGCGAGGAGGGAACGGCGGGGGAGAAGGACCGGGGAGAGTAGGGATGAGGGTGGAGAACTCTTGCGTCGTGCCGGATAGAGGCACCGCGCGTCCAAACTTGGTTGAATAAGCTAATGCAATCAAACGGCCGAAAGCGCTACTTACAACTTTGCCAGCTCGCGCTTTGCAGAGGCAAAAGGGGTGGCAGACTGGTGAAGTGCGGGGGAGGAGAGGGATAAGAGGAATGAGAGCGATGCTTTCGGTTAGGTTAGTTGCCACGGTGTTGACGAAGGCAGCGAACGGTGGCGGAAAGGGGAAAAGGGGTGCGTCAAGTGTGCATATGCGATTCCGCCATCCGAAAATATGCCGATGCACTGCCATTTCCCTCCTCTTCTTCGGCCGCGAAACTGTAACTTTTGATCTAACTCGTGAGTTAAAGGGAATTCGTATGACGGCTAGAATCTTTTTTCGATTGTGAAGCTCGTTTATATGCAACACTTGCGAGAGCGAGCTTTGCCCGATTTCTCTGAGGACCGACTTGAAAATTTAAGAGCGTAAATGATATAAGTTGTACTCTTATGCTACGGTACGGTGCATTTCTAAGTCACTTAACATTTTGGCTGCGATTCAGCTGTTCATTCATTTTATTTAACGAACTATGCTGTGTTTTTACACAGCCATTTTTTGAAAAATTTAGTCTCTCATAACAAGAGTGATACGCATGGTCATGATTCATTTAACGCGGATCTGTCAGTAAAATTTAATACTTTCATATTTGTTATCTGTAAATGATTGATGTAATACATTCACTTAGTAATCTGTTCTCTCTGATTTATCTCCCGCCCGGCAAAACAACGATGTACAGTATTTCTATTAGATTCCATTAACTAATCTCATTCGGTTACAAAATTATGTTGCTGTGCACTTTCGAGATGCCATGTAGGAATTGGTATCGAACTTGCCACATATGCACGGTTGACACGATATATCGGCGATGATTCATCGTCCTGGCACGTCGATACTAATTATTTGCAGATAAAACTCATTACTCAAGCGTGATTAATGACGGATCACGGGTCGATCCCTGGAATTTCACCTTCTCACCCTACGTGGCATGAAACCGGTTGCGTTATCGAGGAAAAGCGCATCCGTTATCATTTATAAAAAATAAAAAATTTACACGTCAAAAAAATGATGCGCGAGGTTTGATTTTGTTTCAATATGGCAAATTAAGTTAATTAATATCTCTATCATTTTTTTTTCAAAAACATTTTAACTCACAAATTCACAAATTAAAAAAAATGTGCTAAAAAACGAGAAAATATGCAATCCCGTAGCACGTAATTAATTAAACTAATAAGTTGTTATGATCGCAAAAAATAGAGTAGCATACTGTACTTTTCATATTAAATTATAATAAATATTTTTATACTTTTAAGCTTTTTAACTTATTCAGTATAAACTTAAATCTTACTTTAATTTCTGAACATTAGTTACTTAAAAGTTGTAATTTGATTACATTTTTATCGAGTCGGGGATGAAAAATAAAACGATATTGAGAAGATGAAACGCGTAGATTCAGTACATTGACACAGTATATTGCTGTTAAACAATCACCTGGCTTAGCAGGGCGCGTATGCGGGACTGGGTTATGCGGAAGAGTAATATGTTGCGTCCCGTAATCCTGGAACAAACTGAGGCAATAATTTTAAATCAAACGCGGGAGCCCCGGGAATAATTTATCGTGCGTGCCGTTGCGGCGCACGCTAATCACAGCTCCCCAACCCTAGCTCGTTCACAGGAAGCCGGATGTTTTTAAATGTCCTGTACAAATTTCATTAACACTTTCCACCCCGCCCGATTCGTAAAACTGTAAGTCTCGAAGCGATAAATCACTCTGTGCTAACGAGCACGAATTGGAAACCTGTGCAGGCGCGGATTAAATTTTCTTGAAATTTCACAACGGCGCATCGAGTTGATGTTATTTTTTAAAACCTGTTATTTACCGTAATAAAAATAATTATCTTAAAATTTAATTATCTGTAATTATGCCTTAGCGTTATATTCGTTAGAAATGCGTGTTTATAGTATGCGCGAAATTGGTAAATATGCTTTTCCGATATGATACGAGTCTGGAATCTCCATTTTCCTCAGTCGCGAGTTTACGCGAAAATTGATACGCATTCCGCAGCATTTCTCCCGGGAGAACGATATAATCGTGGGACGTGAGAATGTCTCAAGAGCCGCACTTCATCGTCTTATTAAACTAGAAAAAAATATGGAATTTTGTCGGAAAATATGTCTTTTAATTTTATAAGATTCTTTAGCACAGAATTAGATAAATGTAATAAGACTTGTAATATTGGACAAATATTTATATTCTCAACATCGCAATACTACTTTGGAACTCTTATTCTTTGCAAAAACTTTACTTTATTATTGCACATGTAGAGATTGTTCTCTATTACTAGCAATTATTATGAGAAATTTAATATAAAGTGATGACAATGTGAGATTTTACAAATATCTTTTTTTTCGTGGCTTTGATCGGCGAATGATAAACGACACGCTTTTAGCTTCGACAAGCGTTTTCAAAGGAACGCTGCCCTGAAAGCCGAAAGAGGAAGTTCTCATAATACCCGGCGATAAATATTTGTCTTGAGCTTATGCCAAAAGTGCGTGGCACTGTTGTCGCATCCCCCTCCTTGCGTGCGAAGTCACCGCGTTAAGAAAACGCCACCTCCGGATCGCCGTGAAAAGGGTAGCGCGGAAAGGGGTGTTTCCACGGGGTCTCGGCGACACTGTAATTGTTTTCGCAGCTAATTGTTTAAAAGCTTGGCAAACCCACGAGGAATTACGCGGAGGCAAGAACGGAGACAATCCCCGAGTCAATATTGAATTATGAATTTATTAGCTTCCACTCTACGTCCTCCCCGATAGCGCGTGAGAGAGGTCGGAGGTCTTCGCGTGTAGATGTCAGTGAAGGAAGAGGATGAAGAGAGGAAGTACGAAGATTTCCTACTTCCACTTTCTCGTCCCCCACAGACATCTTCAACGTGTGCAGACAGTAATTTTATCGAGTCCCCGCTGCGACGATTCCGTTGATTGACTAATCGCGTCTTTTACTCTTCGCGCTTAAACCGTCTGTCTTTATAATTTTCATCACCGCTTTCACTATCACGTACATATTTTGTTCTAATTGCTTTTTATATCTCTTTTATCAATTTAACGATTTTTCGCAAAAATTTATGTTTACTTTTCTTCATTTAGCGAAACGGTAATCAGTTTAATGAAGATGTTATTTGCTAAGTAGACAATAAGAAGATACAATAGTTGGTAGAATACATCTGATTAATAGAAATTTTTCGCAATTTATAATTCTGTAGCCGAAAAAACTCATCATATGGTTACCTAACGAGCGAAAGAACGCGAGGATTTTTTTAGTTTGAAAAAGAGCAGAAGGTGAGTCAGAATGAAGTAGAGGATGGGCGAGCGGTGAGGGCGAATTTCCATTTTTATTTGCATTCGGACGATTTGCGATTCGATTTAAGCCTCCCAAATATACCAGCGGCTCGATAGGATGGGCTACGTACATCGTGATTTACATTTATTCCTCAGGTGAATTGAATTACGAATGGAGGGACACAGTAGTAGACTCGTCAAATTTAGGTCACACTGTATGTAAATCCATATGAAACGCACGAAAGGCGAATGACTTTAATATGAGATGTTTTCGACTTTTAGTTTAATCATCATTATATCGCCATATTTTTCCACTTTGTCGGCTAGCAAAAATTAGTATCATGAAATTATTATTTAAAAATAATATATCAAAATTTCTGAGACAAACTATAGCAATTATATATTTTTATAAAAAACAAATCTTGGTTTTGAGAAACAATGCCAAATTATGAAACAGGATGTAAGTCGCATTATATAATATAATACATAGATACAGCGGTTAGGGAAACGAAGTTATTTCTGTGCATATATATACACGAAAAAAAAATAGAGTAGTGAAGATCGAGTAAACGATGGAACGAGATGGAACTAGCTCGGATGACAGGGCATGACAAATGGCGCCTCGGAGGTTCACATACTATTATGTAAATTTCATTAGAGTTTTTGTGTCACGGTAGTCCCTTGCGTGGCGACCCTGTGGACCCTCCTGGGACCCATTATTAGCTCTCAGATTTTTTTTATCCCTCATTTCAGTGGCTACCTCGCTTAGGTGTTACAAAGATATTCTCTATTAAATGAGACGAAAGAAATTGATGCTTTGAAATTATATGATTGCTTCCGCTGATTGATAGAAAGGCTTTGCACGCGATAACATAATGTCATATGACTTAATGAAGGGCATAAATATTGAATATAACGATGTTAAATGTATTAAAATTCTGCCAGTAGTAAAATACATGTGACATTAATTAAATTCAGTCTCAGCAGATTTAATTACATTTATGCTCTCCTTTGTTAAATATTGCAATGGAAAATTTATAATTTATTGGACTGCTTGTGTACAGATGCGATAAAAGATTCATAATTCAAGAAATATTGCCGTCACAAAATCGCTTTATTGACATATCGTCTGTAATAAATGAATTTGAATTTGAATTATTGATGTATGTGCCAAACGCGTATCGTTACCGTGCGCATTTATCTATTAATTTATGTTTGCAACGGTCATTGATATATGCCGGACAAATATAAGCGTCGCCTTCTCAACTTGCTCCTTATACGCCTGTGAATTTTATGGTGAAATTGCAGCGGATGTTTAAGTGCACGCCCGGGGCGCATGATATTCTAGAGCTGGGCACTGAAATGGGAGTCTGTCGCCATCGAGATTAGGTATATGACGGGAGGAAAATCTAGGTACGGGATTTCCTTCTCTCGTTTTCCCCGCGGGGCTTGGCATAACAGTAAACTGACTTGAATCTTTGTCCGCTATCCCGTGGGATAAGATTCCGTGGTAAAGGCGGGACAGCCTTCTGTTGACCTCGCAAATACCGATACTCCTTCGAGAGCGACGACGCTACGGCTTACGTTCTTGCCGACGTATCGACAACTGCACGCGGCGACATACTCGTAAAAAATGATACCATCATGCATGAACAAGATAAATCTCTTTGAGTGTATTTTGCGGTTGTTATTCTTGTGTTTGGCTAAATATTCGAGCATATACAGTGAAAACAAGATCGTTATAACGACGTAGTTTATTACTGATTCAACTATTGTCTACTCTGATTCTCTTTAACTCGCACATTTCTAATAATGTCTAAAATGAGCGATATTTTATGCATTAAGCTAATTTAATAGTAAAAGTCTTTTAATATTTAAGCTCTAAGATATATAAAATATTTGGTACCATTTGATACTATCACAATTAAATTTATTTGAAATGGTCATTTAATAATTAATTTATCATTTCGTATGCAAAGAGGTTAGAATTAAAAGTTTAAAAACTGCATTTAAATTTTTTTAAATTTTGATAGTAAAATAGTACAAATTTTGTAACTAATTATTATTTTCTGAATAATTCTGAATAATTATTTCTTTGTTGTATATATAGTTTATTCCAGTTATTATTCTAATGAAAATATTGATGAAATAAAGGCCAATATATATAGCAGAATGCATTAAATTAATGTGCGTCATGAAAATTATTGATAATATAGTTAAAACTGACAGGTATTGTATACTCGCTGTGCTGCTAATAGCAACGCATAAATATTTTCCGCCTTTTATATTACGTATTTCACTTTGTATTACCTATATTGATTTTCACAGTAAATTTGAATAAACCAGATCAGCGATTTCTCGAGCTTTTCGTAAATAATCGATTACAGTCTCTGTCGCGAAAATACTTCTATACAGCAGCAGCACAAATAGAGTCTTGGCAGCATTTAAATATCACCTACACGTGCGCAATATTTCAAGGTGGAACCATTACATTTTTCTCCGTCGCTAGGAGTTGGTTACATAATCGTCTTGGAAGAAAAGCAAAGGGTTGCATTTGCGCTCTGTTCAGTCTCTAAGAGAGAAGAAAAATACTCAATTAGAAATAAGATACTGTTTTGCCAGGAAAATTGTTTTTACGGAGCAGAATATTATTTCTACAGTTATAATAATAAATATACATTTTCAGAATAAAACACAGTAAAAACAATCTTAGATTTTAACAATTAAAGAAACATTTGAAAATTTGGTACTTTACAAAAATCCTTGCGATGTTTATAATAGGATGTCCTCCACGGAGGAGTAAGGTTCACGACTACAATCGTGGTGGCGTATGAATAAATTCATGGCGTTAGAAGTCAGCTGTAGTAGTGAGCACGGGAAGGGTAGAGCTTGCGGAGAACGGTGGGCTAATCCAAAACAATGGAATGCGGCGGGCAGGCTAAGCGAATTAATCTTTCACATTGCCGGATGCACAATGGGCCAACGAAGTTACATGATAATTACGCGTGGGATTCGTTATTGTGTATAATTTCGACCGGTCGACGTTTCGGGAACGCGGCCTCGCGCAAACCCGCGCGCATTCCCCCGAGAGAAACGTCTGCTCCTAACGCGCGCGTTCCACCTTTGTGGCACGGCGTTTCTTTTATAACGACGCGGAGGGGGGTTCGGGTTTTTTTCTTTTCTTGCGCGGAAACGCGCGCTGAAGGTGTAGCGGGTGTGCGCTGAAAAATGGCGCGGTGGGAACGCCGGAATAGCCGCAGTTTCTCTCGCTACAAAGACGCGTTTGCGACCGCTGTCTCGAGATATTTCGCGGAATTGCAGTTTCAATTTGTACGGTGTCGAGCGGATACTCGAAGTGCCCAGGACCCCACGACTATCCTAATTGCTTGCATTGAATACCCCATTCGCGGTAACCATGGTGAATACCTTTCCCCCTTGTATTACCGGAGTCCGCCCTAGAAGCCCTTTTCGACACTTTTGCGACTTCCAGTCGGTCGAAACGTTATGGGGTTTGCTGGGATTTTGCAGAAAATATTCACGAATCCAGTAAACGTTATTATACAACGTTTAAACATTTTTAATTAAAATTACGAACGGACATATCCGACGACAGATAGGTGCTCTTATCTATTTTATTTTTTATATTATTGCGCTTAACAATCTTTTATGTAAGAGTGCCTGTATTAATTTCCATTTCAAAATAACATAAGGAAACGATAACATGGAGAGAAAGAGAAAACGGACTGACATTGGGGGAATTGATTTTCCGTAATATTAGCTCGAAGTCCTGGCGCCTTGGCTGTCTGTTCTGCCTACGACGGCAGAAATGAAATGGCCGTTCGATAGCACGCGTGTGTCCGGAGGCATCTTTCCACGGAGTCCAGCCCTCGGGACGATCACGTGAAAGATCAACGAATCGATGTACTTTAAATGACACGATTCCCTCCTGCGATAAGGGTGGTCTGCTTTCAACTGGGAAAGCTCGCCAAATAGCGGGACACGAGCCCGTACAGGGTGGCATGCAAGGGGCATTCAGACAGAGAGCGATAAGACTGCCTTGCGTCCCCCGAAACGGAAATTGGACCTGAGCCACTGTCGACGATGCGTCAAACGCCGTTGACGGTCGCCGGAACGTGGATATGTTGCTCACGTCAAAATTCTGTGCATTCGTCCCGTTGTGCGCGACGCAACCCGGCGCGCAGTTTTTTTGTATTTCCAAAGAGCCTCCCCCCCCCCCTCCCTCCACTCCACGCCGCTCGATCTGTTCAGTAAATGCACAATGCAAATGTGTACCCGCGTATTCGGCGAGGAGCCAAGTGAATTGCTGATCCTGTATCCGAACGTCAATCCGACATTGTCGCGCGATATTTCTCCGACTTGAATGTCAACCATGCTTAACGAAATTAAGCGGAACGTATTTCCTGCTGAATTTCCTTTGGCCTTGATGCCTGCGCGCACTACGCTATAAATTGATTTGTATCATCAATGAAAAGCAGAGCTGTCTTCTGGAGCGTCATTCTGATCTGTGACGAGATTAAACTGTGAACTCGTTTTGCATGTAATCGTGCTATGTGTATCAATGGCACCGATCTGGAATAAATACTCCGGCGATCACATTACAAACATGTAACGTAAATTACATATGCAGTTACGCTGCTATTGGTATAGTTAGCGTACAGTTTGTTGAATTCATTGGGCTGGCGTAATCTTATATGCAACTGGAAACGTCAATTCACCGACAGTACGCCAATGTTATCGAGTAAGCGAGAAATTTCAAGTGCAATTTGACACGTAGAAGCTGATGGGTCGGCTTTGACCGATAATACGAGTGCTTCCCGAATAAATAATGTTATATACGCGTCACGAACATTTCAGCATTTTCAGTTTCCGTGAAATTGTATACGGTACCGCGGCGTCATCTGCTTCTACAACAGTAATTACATTTTACAATTGCACTTGAATGTATTCGGATCCAAACTTCGTTTATTTATGGAACATACCGACGAGCAAATAGTATTATCACGTACGCTTCGCCCGCACTTTTGGTTTGCAGAATTATTTTTTGTAAACACCGGAAATTATTCTGAATCGCAGCATGAGAAATTATCAAATTTATATGATGGCGGTAAAAATAGAAGCAACTCTGCGAATAAATTCGAAAATTTTTGGCCAGGCAACCATTGTTTAAATTTTTTATCGTAGGATGAAAGAAACAATTGATTTCATGTTCAGCCGCGGCATCTCTTAATCGATAATACGGCCAAACTTTGACTGCTTCTCACACGGCCTTGTATTCCGATGCTGTAAAAATGACGCGATTGAATTTCAAATCGTGGGTCGTTGGCCCGAATTTTTCGCGAGCGTTTGATCTGATATTTAAAAAAGCCTCGCTTACGTGGATGTAGATCACTACGCTATAATCTCTCGACTTTCGAAGCAACATGCAGAGTAGCGGCGATCGATCGGCGCGAACGGTGTAAATTCCAAACTGGCTGACTTGAATTTGAAATTTTCTCCAGAATTTTCATCGCACGTGACAATATCAATATCGGTTGATATCGTACGTGGTCTTTGAATAAACTAAACCGGAAGATACTATATGCAGAATGGAAAACGTGTGCTACAAGTCTTGTGACGAATAGTCCAACTCCACTAAAACCCTTAGTGTTGCCGCGTGTGCCGAATATGTAGCATTACAGATAGTACGAACTTGTAAGGCGTGTATTTGTAGGTGACAAATGGCAGCCGAATCGAATTTTAGCCGATAACTGTAGTTTTGGCCGACCCACTTTCGGTTAAGTGCTTGCCGATAATGAATCTAATTATCAAGAATATGGGGATTTGACGTCGCTTTGAAATAATAAAATTTATAGAAAATGCATAAGGTACGTTGCAACTAGCAACATGTGCTTTTAACCAAATGTGCTAATGATGTATATTTCGAAAATATTTATTTTGCAGAGAAATCGATTTTACTATATTTTAAGTTGATGCACAAATCACTATTTCTACAAATAGATATCGTATTTTTCGTCCGCCAGAGCTGTCGTCGTAAAACCTTTGTTTTCGGGCTTGTCGGAATCCTCAATCCTGTGGTCGAAAAGAAAAGAAATGGGTGGATGCACGAATCGCGGGGAACTACCAAATGAATACGAATGATTGTATTACATTGTGAGGTATTCGCCATTTATCGTAGCGGGAGTTGCGGGTGCAATCGATTTTATACCGATTTATCTGAATAGTGTTGTGGCCAAAAACACGGAAAGAAATTGAATAGCGATCATCCAACTTTTGTACAATTTAATATTTTCTTATCTGAAGAAATAACCACAATTTTTTTGCTTGTTTCAGGTAAGTACTACATTATCTTCCTGGATGCAGAGACGGTGTGAGAGCGTTCGACCCAATTTCGTAAGTGAATACATTGACATAGTTTCGTGCGATTATACTTTAAAAGTATTTTCGCTTGATTTTAATTTTAAATAGATAATGATACTCTACTTTCTGGCAGTAATTAATTGAAAGCAATGAAAAGAGATATTTTATTCGAGAATATTTTAAGAGAATATTTTCTAAATTATATCTGATTTGTCGCGAAAACTGATTTCTCCCAGAATTCTGCTCGTTTCGGCCGCATCGCAACAGTTTCACGAGCAGACGCATTAATTTTACCTAGCTTTCCCCGCTTGCCGCGCCTTCGCGTTCTGACCAGCGCCAGCGAATGGCGAAATTTATACGGAAATAACGCGGCCGAATAAATTGCACACTTAATTGTAATTCTAAAGCCTTGCCCCCTCGGGCGCGACCCGCGCGTGATACATTTTTAATACCGCAGGACATCAATCTCGCATTAGCCCCCACTTGTACGTGCAAAAAAGCGCCGAGTGCTTCTTGGAAGATCTAGAATTACGTGACACGTAACGACCGCTGTTTTCATTTATATCTTTTTCTTACATTCCGTTTACTTCACTCTTTCGTCCTCGTGCCCTACAGTGCGGGTATGAAAACGAGAAACGGCGTACTTTATGGATCTTAGATTACGGTAGAAAGTAAAAGGGAACATTTCCTTCCTGAAAGAACGTGGAATGTCATTAGCAGCTATCTGACGTGCGCGCAATGTTTTATGCACCTATAGACGAATATATAAACAAATAAAGGTAATTAACGAAAGAATGTTTAAAGCATCATTTTGATCAAAATTTTTATAATGTATTTGAAGCAAAGTTGAGTTTATTTACGCATATTGGAAAGTTGAAAGAGCATTCGGAGAGTATGATTCTATAAAGAGCATAATGCTGGGACATTTTATGTAAAATTGCCGCTAGCGTTACACAGGTGACAAAACTGGTTTATAAATGTAATAATTTAGAGTGGATATGGCGAGCAAATCGATATTTAACCGTAGCGGTAGTCACCTCGTTATCCGCGCGAGTTTGCAGTCGGCGCACGAAACAGTTAGCCTCGCTGCAAAATGTAAAAAAGCGGTCGCGCAGTCGCCGATTGTTCCGATAACTTCCGTGGTGTGAGCTACTACTACCGGGACCGAGGGGTCGAATCGGTGAGCGTCGCGCACTCAGACACGCTAATTACGATTCCGACGCTGAGGGCGCGTACTAACGATAGTGAAATCGCGCCGCACCTCACCGAACATTATTAAAAGTCCACGCTTTTACGATCTTGCGAGATCTTTTTTTTCTCCGGCCCGCCCCGGACTTTAATCAACGCGCCGAGTAGATATCCGTAAATTATTGGCGAGAGACAGACTCGTAAGCGAGAACTTGTACATTTAGAATTATCGCTCTCTCATACATGTATCGTTCGTTCACCCGCACTTTCAAACGTGACTATTATTTTATAAATATTTTTTTCCCTTTTTTCGGATTTCATTTGCTGTTTTTTAAGCTGTAGTCGCGTGATGTGCGAACAGTGTAGTGGACGATATTAAATTCACTTCGTGAATTGCAAATTTGCGATAAACTCATAACTCAAAGAAGTAAGTTAGAGACTTCCATCGATTAACTCGTGAACATAAACGCTTACCATCATTTTGAAGCTTATGGACGTAGACACGGAAATGTAATATGAGAGCACGCAAAAAGAAGGATATTGCAGCATAACAGCGAGAGGCATTATGAAGGTAGATAAATATGTATGCGGCCCGACGGTGCTCAAGTGAGTGTTCAAACGGGAAGCGAGGGGGAGGGCTCACAGGGGTGGTCTGCGGGAAGATAAAGGGCGGTCGAGAAGTAAGAATTCGATTATCTCAGCGGATGCTCGAACTTCTCTCGGATTTCCTGGTGCGGATAATGGAGCACTCTTTGAAGAAAGCTTTTGCGCGCGACCGAGATACCCCGGTCGCCGACGTTCTCTCTTTCCGCCTTTTCTCTTACGCATCCACTTCTTTTTAGCCTCCCCGCTCGCACGAGCTACCTGTCCTCTTCCTTTCTTTCATGATTTCTCATTCGTTCTATCGAATAAAAATTCAAAGCTATTCGCGGGCGAAAGAGGCGAGGTATAATGGATAGACAATGATGACAGAAGGGGTTGACGCAGCGCCCGAAGTAACAGACGGAGAAATGCCGAAAGCGAGGAACAATACCAGAAATTTTAGCCGGCGGTCGAGGTAGATAGAGAAAGAGCTATGGATAATAAAAAGATGAGGAAGAGAGGGATAGAGACGCTCAGCGCGAGATAAAGAGACTGAAATTTCAGGGCGGAACGTCTGTCAGCCCCGCCGTGGCTTTTGGCTCCGGCTGTGAATTCGGCTTTTAATGTACAGCTTGAATCGTCGCGTCGCGTTGTCAGGGTGATCGAGCACGCGCCTTTACGAGTGACATAAGCACCGCGTGCGAGACAACGGCAAACGTTGCGTTTAACTTCGCGGCACTCAATGTTGCCGCATCTTGAATCACGTGTTTATGAATCGTAATTCGATATCAGCTATTTAAATTATTAGGTTTGTTACGACGGAAAAAATTGATGAATTGTTTTAGCTTTCTAAATTGTATTTATTTTTAATTTTTCTAGATATTGTAATTACGTTTTTAAACTTTTATTTCACTTTCACTCTATTCTATTTCACTTTTATACAGTATATAAAGTAGAACGGTTGATATATGCACATAAATTACTAATTTTTTAAGTAGCAAACCTAGCAAACAATTTTTATTTTTAGTTCTTTATTAATCTTTTATTTTGAAAGACGAGATCTATATTGCCAACACAAGTGCTTTATTTCTGAAAAATTACGCTAGCAGCTTTTTGCTCGAGGAAGAAAGGCTTCACTATAACGTTATCTGTTTACCTTGTACGCTCTTCGAAAGGATTCCGCCGTCAAACGCATGCGAGGAAAGAAATTTTTTTGTCTACGCCTATATGTCGTATATAAAGCCGCGCTGAGAGTTATCCATCATCTTGTATCTTTTTGTTGCCATTTCGGCAAACCAACAGAGAGAAAATCTTAATCCACTTCTCGTAGAGGAACTATCGTCATTAGTCGCGCTATGTTTCGCTCCCGACGATATCGCCGCGTTTTTCTACTCGACTGCATTTTGGCTTGTCTCGTTTTCGTCGTAACGATCTAATCGAGATACTAATAAAGTAGCTCAGAGCAATTCGTTTCCGCCGTTCTTTCTGCTGATGAGAATAAAATAACTCGAGTAAAAAAAGTTTGTTACTGCAAGAATCTATCGATTGAAAATAATCGTATATAAAATAGAGTTTAGTCATTTAACATTACTGAAAAAGACAATACAAAATTAAATTAATGGAATAATGTAAATTTTTATATACAATGCGAAGTATATTTTTCAAGGTAAAAGGAATGTGAATAGAAATTATTGCCTTTAAGAGTAAAAATATGGTAAAGCATAAAGCAAGTCTGCTGGAAATTATCATTCATTGCATGTACTCGTACGTCATGGGAGCACGAAATTTCTGAGGTTTGGTTTACTCGGCTAAGATTCGTGACATCCCACGGGCATTTCACCCTCTCGTTCTTCAACGAGCTTACTTGTACGTTAATTGCCGCGAGAGTTAGGGTGACGCACAATAACGAGGGCGGGAGGGCGTTTCTACATTTCGGCGCAGGTAGCCAGACGAATTGAAAAGCAGCCCAGACTTGGACTTCCCCTTCCTTGCTGCTTCCACTCCCTGTATCCCTCTTCTTTCTGTCCCTTATTCCAGTGCACACAATCACAAACATGTACACAGAGAAGAGAGAGAACTGCGAGTACCTGGGTGGCACTACATTGTTGGCTTAACTGTTCGTGGAAAATTGGGTGGGCAAAGCTTTGACAGGTTGTTTGGTAAACAGGCTCATGCGTTTACATGCGTACAAACTGCAGGCAGCATACGCTGTATTCCTGCTTGTGATTCGTCAATGCTCCCTTTTAGTACATGTTACCATAGAAAATAGTCTATCACAAAGTGGTTTTACAGTTCGTGGCATAATAACTGCAACTGTACTCTGCCGAGAAATATTGAGAGGATGGTAGAGATTTTTGTGCAACAAAAAGCTTAAAATAAAAAAACAATTTTTTAATAATTTAATTTAAATGATTTTTATTAGATTATATATATATTTAATGCTATTGCTTTTAATTAAACATTACAAATTTAAAGATAAAGAGAAGAAGAGTTTGTTAAATACACACAACAAAATACGCGCATAGTTGGAATGTCGCCACAAAGACGGCGGGAAGGGGATGAAATTTTTGGGACAATGGAATTGTCGATAAGGTGGCCAGGCGGAAATTGTGAAAGGAGATGGTCGAGGCGAAGGCGACGAACCCAGAAGAACAAGTCGAAGGGAGTTGATGGGCAAAAAGAGGCGGGAGGTGAAGGCCTGCGGTCGTGCCTAGCCATTTTAAAGACTCCCTTCGTTCTTCTTCTCCTTCTCCTCTCACTTACGCCAGAATTGACCGTTTCTATTTTACGGCTCCTTTGTTCTCATTTAATTCTTATCCCGGGCTTATTGCGTTTTACCGACGTCGCCGTTGCGATGTACTTTAATGGGAATCCATTTACGATCGACGATCGATGTTACCGTGCGCGCGCTGCAGCGGGATGTCACGTGCGCGAGGTGTAGGAAAAGCTCTGTTAAAACAGGACCGATCAGGCGGAAGGCAACACGGGAGGTACGAATTTGCCGTTCGAATTTATTAAACTCGACGGCTACCGGGATTTTTATTAAAGGGCAAATATAGCGGCCCGTCCGAAAAACGTTTAATATTTGGTGCACGAATAGTCGATGATTTTTTTTTATCCGTTTTCCTCGATTTTTCATTGTATTTTCGTATCTCACTGTGAACGAAGTGATAGTCGTCGCACGACACGCGTTACCGGTGATGGCTTTCCGTCATTCAATTAAGCGAGCCTCTGCCTATTGGCGCCGCGAGCGGCTTTATTGTTCAAATTCTGATCCGTTCATTGTCGATTTCTTTTGCAGCGATTTTGCGTGCTACCAATTTTCCAGTGGAATTCTGGACAGTGTTTTCGCAATTTTTGGTTATTGTAAAGCGGGGCAAATAATTTCCATTTTAGGAAACATCTGAACCAGAAAACGGAGTATTTGAATGATTTTCCAGGCAATTATCTTTGCTCACAGAGCACGGCGTAACAGCGAACACATCGTGGAAAAATCTCTGCGACGCACTCACGTTAATAAAACCTAATGCAAATCAATCGTCGAACGGTGCACAGTCGGAGATTCTAGTTACCGGTCGAAATCAAAGTTCAATTAACTTTTCCACGGGAACAATCGGTGGCTGATGAAGCGAGGGCGCGAGGATCGCGATTCGCAATCCCGATAGAAACAGACAGCGCCCGCCGTTGTAGGAAGCTACGCTTGTTTGCACTCGGGACGCTCCGATACGCACGCACGCACGCGTGCGTGCCCCCGTGTGTGTGTTTCGCGTATACATTCTCTTTCTCTCTCGCTTCCCTCTCGCATCGCGGGGCTGCAGAAAAATACTGGTTTGTTTTTCGCTGTCTGCCGACCGCGGAGCGGAACTCTCCTCGGCTATCTCGCTTGGAAATACGTAATTCCTGTACTTGATTAGTTTCCTTTGCGCTAAAGGGATTTTTAACCCGGCTGGCATTCAGCGCGGAACGCGCATACGTTAATCGCGCCGCCGACTCTACTCCGGCGAGGCTTTAATTCGACCGCTGCCTCGGTACCGAGCGATAGTTTTCAGCCTGCACAGCAGAGGGGTTTTCATTAGTTTCCGGACTGAAACAACGAGAGAGAGAGAGAGAGAGAGAAATAGTCTCCTGCGATTAGCTCTTATAAGCGATCAAGATCCGCAGATTCAGATTAACATGCGTGATTTATATTGCACTGTCGATCGCGTGGATAAAATAGGATATCTGATGCAACTGTTAAAATACGAAAGTCCGCCTTCTCGTCGCTTATTGCGCGCTATTTATGGTTATCTGATGCTCATCTGACATTTGCATACAAATGTGAAATTTACGTTACACAAATGCAATTTAGAAACGGAAAGAAATTGCTGTTCCCAGAGCTTCCGACATAGTATCAATCTCTCAGGTAGCATTAGAGTAATTTTATATCAGCTAAATAAGTAAAGTTCTCTCGTTTCGAATAAAGTTTTGCGTGTACTTTTGCACGCTGACCCGCTAGGATCTAAATTAAAGCTCACACCGGGCACTTCTTCGCAAATCCCAACAGACAACCTCCGAAATTGCGTCAGGGATGGCGTCACAAAAGTGAGACTTCTCGCCCAGCTTGGTGCGTTGGCGCGTTAGCACGCGAGTATAAAGTAAAAGTTTAACAATGAAACACTTCCTTCCGTCAGGATGCATACAGTCGCGCCCGAACTGAAAGTGGGAAGGGTAGTTCATACTTGTTCTTTTGTCGCGCTGCTCGATGACAAACACGGCGACGTTAAGTCAAGAGGGGGACTTCTCTCCCCTGGAACATAACGGGGAACGTTGTTTCGCGGTAATTACGGAGTGGTTATGGTCGTTAGATGAAATTAATTAGAAACTACACTTTGGCCCGTTCAACCGCCCACCGGAATCTTCGATAGGTTGAATACTTTAACTTGCAAAGTTTTCTGCGGGAAAGCGGTTAAAGTATACTAACTTTCCTCATCAGGCAGCGAGAGCGTGGTTTGCATGTAAGAGACGATCATGTACTTAAATATGGGCGTCATTAATTTGTGGTAGGCGTACGAGCACTCATTTTTTCAATTGAAGACTTCAGCAACAAAAGTTAGGCAAATCTGATGACATGGATTTTTCGAAATCTTGTAAAATACATTTTTTAAATTTATTAAATAATAATAAAAACTGTATCTTTTTGTCAATATATTTATAACACGTTTCAATCGTTATTGAAATAAAATATTTAAAAAATTTTGTTGATTCTGAAAAAATAGAGAAAATTGTACAAAGTAAATCTTGAAATTTTGTACTTATTATTATGAATAACTTTTTTTACATAGTTATGTATTTTTTTGAACGAGCAACTTGAAAGATTTTTTGCGGCAGAGCAAAACGTGAAGAAACGAGATGAGGCAGAAGTAAAAAGTGGATGGGAATATAGTCGTTAAATTCACGTCATAAATTATGCGAGCGTGTACGTCGTCCGTTCTTCCAAGATGCTTTTCGCGGGTATGCTTTTATGTAAAACACCGTTGCTGGCGTTCACGGGCCGTTATGTCGCGATTACGCGCTGCTTTTCAGGCAAACAATGCATACTCGTCTGACATGTTACGATTTGATTGCCAGACAATGTGCAAAATTCTTTCTTCAAATATTCTATGAGACATAAAGACTTTCAATAATATAAAAGAAATATTAAATCAAATTAGAAATTTGAAACATAATTTTCAACACAACAAAATTTTTAATAAAACAGACAATATTCATCTTATTATTGTCATACTTGCGTTGGATGATCTACGATGATAAATAATGGCAAGTGAAAATAGTGAGATTTGATAGTGACACGCATAACGTCAACAATCACGCGATAACGGTTCGACACAGAAGTGAACTTTGTCGCCACGAATCGCTCGTAAAATCATCCGGTCGTTAAAAGATAAGCCACGTACGGGTTGTGGTTTACGTGCCGTTTCGTAGTGGACGGAAGGCGCGCGCGAATAAAATTGGCTCCGTACGAAAAATCACTGCTTCGATTTTCTAGCCAGTTCGGCTACACGTCGCGAAACGATTTGATCGCGCACGTCACGTGCCACGAGAAGACGGACGTAGGGAAGCGCGGTGAAATGCGGCGAGGATTTTGCGTGAGACCGCGCGCGCTGATTAATGATGCTATCGACGTATTCCGTGAGGCGTAGAGAGCAATCAATCGATCCACTTCCGGCAACCATCGGCCTTAGAAGATACCACCGTCAAGTTCAGGAAATACTTTACACGGGACACGATAGCGATTACCGAGACACGTGGAGATACATTTGTAGATACATGTCGATTACTAGAAACTGGTTCTAATGCGTGTATTAGGGTCACGCAAAATAATATTCCAGCAGTATTGTGTGCAAAATTATTTTGAACATAATTCTTAACTTTTCCAACTGCGAGATGGGAAAATGAAATTATTGTGAAACATTTTTTTCCTGCGCTTTAATTCCGCGTTGCCGTTGTTGTGAAATCTTTCACGTTCGCGCTGCGCCAGTTGGTTACATTGTGTAATGAATTTAAGACGGAAAAGAACTCACTGTATTCTATTATACTACTTTCGTATTCGTAACACGTCAGCAGATCGATATTAAGAAAAAGAGAAAAGAGATTTTTTTAAGATTTTCTTCTTTGTAATGTCCCACGCCGATGCACTTTGATGTCTCATCGTTTTTATAGCAAACAGCCATCGGATTTTGCGATACGCATATTTATACATATTTTGCAAGCATTAAGAATTATCTTGATAAATCGAATATTTTGAAAACAAAGTGAATAGCACTGTTTTAAAATATAATATTTAAGTAACTTACGCGTAACGCGGCTTCGAACAAGAAAAATGTGCAATACATTTATTAGACCAGATTTAAATCAGAGAGATAAACATCGTTGTTGCATAAATCTCATGCGTGTTCGATGCCCTTTCCCGATTGTAAAAATTTACAACTATGATAGCTGGTGCGGCACAATTCACCATACAATACAGACATATCTCTTTAAACATTAACTGAAGCAGCCGACTCGAAAAAGAAGTTTTAAGTCCAGGCGCTGTTGCTTTTAAAATATGGCATAAAATATTCAGACCTGTTCTCTACAGGAACGAGGAGTGCGCTTGACGTTAAGGCCGGGCTATTAAAGGGTACGAGGTCTCGGTTAAAAAAGTCGAGGCACGCGAGGCGAAATTTTCGATGCGCATTACATTGGCGCTGGGGCTAGGTATAACGGCATCGAGATGTAACAGTTGCCGCGCGATCCGTGTGACAAATTTGATATTTTTTCCGCTCCCGTTTAATCCGCGTGCCGCTAGCCGCTTCGACTTTTATAACGGCTAGGTAGGCACCAATGCACCATGAATTTAATATATCACAAGCGGTCTCGCGGCGACTTTCCATGAATTTCGTGGCAAACTTAAAGGCGCTTTAATTTAGGAGTTAACTTTAAAGCACCGAATACATTACACGAAGCGTATATTAACATCGGCGTTGAATTTCAAGTACTCCCTACTATTTATTCGCCAACGCGAAACTTCGCATGCGATATGTGTTTCGCGCTTTAAATTCAATTCACGATGCAAAGCGGGCGCGGGCGCTTAAACCTTTAAATCTCAACAATGCATAATGTTTAGATGTGCTAGCGCCGACTTTAGGCCGAACGAAAAAGGTCGGCCTTGTCCTCCGCAGTGATGTACCGAATGCCTCTCCTGGCAAGAAACGGAATATTACTAGCTAAGGTTACGATCGTGATGCTATAAGGCTAAGGTTTTAGAACGTCGCAGTCGGGTTTCGGTTTTCTCGTCGTTCCGGAAAGTGCTTCTGATGTAAAAAGCAGCGCTGTCGGGACGCAAGAAGCGCGCGGATGTACCGTGAGTTTTATACCGTCGCCGGAACCGACGCTTTCCGGTTAACCGCGAACTCGAAACCACCCCTGGAGCCTCCACAACGAGTCCCGGTTATTCGGTCCACTTTCGTCCACCGGGTAACGTCGTGGAACTTTTTCTTTCGACCGACGGATCCGTTTGTGTGCGCCGTCAGTCGTGTATGCGCAAACGTGCGAGCGCGTGGAAATGCAACGCGAAGCACGAGAAATGAAGTAACGCCGAAGAGCTTTCGGGACGCGGCGAGACCACTTTGCACTTTGCGTATCGGGGATTTCTTTTTCTGCGACATGAGAATGTCTGCGGCTGTCGCGTTTCACATTTTAATTTCTTTCCACGATTAAAGGGAATACGCGTTACAAGCTATTTGCCATAGTGTTTATTCATGTTGCGAAAACTAATTTTAATTTACCTAGATATAGACGTTTAGATATATTTTCAATAGCATTTCGTTAACGATATTGACTGTTAGACAACTTTGGACGTTAGAAGCTGTATAATTTACTTTAATTTTACGTTTGCTTGCATTTAATTAGTGTAATTAGCTTCCAAGCACGTCGTACTTCATGCGATTTGTCTCTAATTTATCAACGTTGTCAATTTATAGCTCTCCTTTTCACCGCACGATTATTTTATCAAAAATTACTTTAATGATACATAAGAATCCTCGATAATCTTTGAGATGAACTATGTCGAAAAAGAAATATCGCGATTACTTGTTACTGTTCCGGACTGGTTGATGAATAATCAGAGTAGCGGCTACGAGCCGCGCGATGCAGTGGCTCCTATTTCGAACTTTATAATTGATTTCGGACGCCTCGTCTGCGTTTGGTGTGACAAATCAAAATCACCGTTTCTGCGGTACGCGATAATAAAGTTATTATGTCTCTAGACGGTTGTTTCGCGAAGAGAGATGGCTTGCCGTCGCGACGCTGCGGTGCAGTTTGTAATTTTGAATTCGAGATCAGAGTTCAGCTTATTTACTTTAACTACTCACTAGTTACGGATTCCATTTTCCTGCCGCGGCAGAAATTTCATTAAAAGCTCCGCGAGACTTTTTCTTTGCTCGTTTTTCATGTTTTTTTCTTTTTGCCATATACGATTAACCCAACGTGCAAATATAAACGCATTTTTGCTCGAATGCGCTTTATTTGAAAATGTTTATGAGCTTTTGGCCGTAAATACGGACGCAAAATCAGATATAAAATGGATGCGCATTAAATATTTATTATTTTCTTTCTAGTCATCCCTCTCATTGCGTCTTGTCTAACTATAGTAAATGTCGGTCGCACACAAAAGACCATACAATTTTCTCGTGTCACGCGTTAAGTGCCATTAAACCAAGTGGTCGCGACGCATTTCGTGTTCGACCCTGCAGATTCAAGATAACGTAAATTACAAGGGACAAGGGTCGCACAGATTAGATCGCATCTACAATGTATCAGAATTGTATTACGATTATTTTCAAGAAATCCTTTAATTTATCACATCGTATGCCAGATCATATCTTACATTTTATTTTGTGTGTAGTTTGATTTTATAAAAAATATATTAGCATCAATTTATTACTGGCGAGAAATGTGTGATTTTAGAAACGTTTAGAAACGAAAAAAAATTTTTTACATAATTAATTTATCTTGAAAATTCACCAACTAAATTTTAGGAGAATAATAAATATCCTTGCTTGAGGCGCACAGATACAAGGTTAAATCCCATCGAGTATTACGACCTATGACCTCACGTGAATTGCTGGCGGTACGTGTGCATTCGAAACCGACACGCATAGCCTCAGCACATGAGAGGGTTATGCATACATCCTTCATGTAGATACACGCATGTGGGACATGTGCATAGGATATAGTCACACATACTGGTGCTTCGGATAATGGCATATAATTAGGAACAGCCTGGCCTACGTACTAGGCCTACAATTTTCGTTAGTACCTTAGACAGCATCTCGTGTGTATAGACGATACATGTTTGATTATACGAGTGTGTTGCATCGCAGCGTGTATACGCCTGGACGAATACGTTTGTGTAGTATCGGTTGAGAGCACTTTTAAAGTATTCGTAGCACGAACTTGGCCTTATATTGTTAGCTTAATCGCTTAATTGAAAAAACAAAATACGATTAAGGGAAAAATAATTTTAGTAATGGAAATTGCTTGTAGCAGATATTGAAACAAAAATACAGGTAAATTAAATTCTTTGTCAATTTAAAAACAAGTAAATTATTAAATATTATTATAAAAATATAATTGATTAAAATTGTATATAAACCAATTTTTGTTAGTAAAAATTAATATAGTAAATCGCGAAGAATTTATTTATTTTTTAACGAATAAACACATCTCAAGCGTGTTTGTCAATTCAGAGAGCAAAAATTTGTTGAGGCTGCAGGCAAGATTAAATGAAAAGAAAGGAGGACGATGAGTTTCGTGGCCCCGTCATGTCGCTTCACGTCGCAACGAAAAGCCTTACAAGGCCGGAAGTTGGGACAAAGGGTAACTTTCATCCATGTTATCGGCGTATACGCGCGCGCTCCTTTTCCAGTTATTATTAATGAGCTCATCCCGAAAATTAATGATATGGTGGTGCCGAGTTCACGTCGAACAAGGACGAAGGAGCGGCCTTGAACGAGAACTGCCAGGCGTATATCAGCAATATGTAGTGGTGATGATGCAAAAAGGCGCCAACGAAGCATGACGTTGCCACGAAGTAAGTGTTCGACTTCAAGGACGCCTTTTATACCTAGACGTTATTATATTGGTATATAACGAGCAAATGCGAATGATACATATTGAATCAATGTCCGGTGATGAGTACAGATACGTATCTTAACGTTGATCAGTAACATTATTGGAAAACATATGTACGAGTTACAAAGCAATCAAAGATGCAGAATATAGCTTACAATACTTATATCATGCATGTAAGATCTTTTTTATTCGATTTAAGAATAAAACTAGTTGAATAATAATTCCAAAGTATAACGTTTCTGTCGTAGAAGGTTTTTCTCACTTGTTTATTTTTTCTGTGTGTTTCTTGAAGTTATTACAAATTATAATTATTTTTTATTTTTAGATATAAAATATATACTCTCTTGTTGCAAGTAATTTAAAGATATTGATAAAGAAGCGACGACGCCATGAAACTTCCACCGTTTGCTTTTCTTTTCATAAAATTAAATTGTTGCTACTATTAATGTAGTAATTATAAAAAATATTTTTTTTTAATATTAATGTATTTTGCATTAATTATTTTTGATGTCCAAAAGTAACTCCGCTCGGAAGGCTAAATCGTTTAAAATTGTGACAAAGTATATGCGAGTGTAAAGAGAAAATTTTCCGGCAACCTGTTAAAATTACGCTCGAGGGCTTTGAGCAGTTTTTCCCGAGTCGTAGGTGAGACGTTTTTCTCACATTTTTCCTACGCTAGCACAGACAAATCTAGCCGCGGTATCGCGTGCTGTATATGGTGGTGCAGTTTTCTCTTCATGTGTACACCAGCGAGACCGTGACAACTCCATCTCATACACGTCATTTCAATTTGTCCTTGGGACGGTTCTGACAAATATTGCAGGTGCTCTCTCGCGCCGTCTACCGCCTTTCACCCTCTTCTTCCCTTCGCGTGTTCTGATGCCTCTCGTCCGAGCGAAATTGCTCGGGAAAAAGGCAGGAAAACGGAGGAGTGATGCGTACTCAGTCCGGAAGACGTTCTTATTGTTTTAAGGCGGACAGGTTTATTTACTGCCCGAATAACCACGTAGAGCCCGGCCGTTCGCCCCACCACGCGGTATTAAATTGTGCGCCGCTGAAACTGACATGGCACCATGCATTTCTTTCTCGCGATGTTGTTACTCAGGATTTTACGTCAGTCGTGATTCACTCGGCGAAGCGTAGGTGCACGACAGTGGCATCGCGCAGTGCGTAAAGATGACACGAGGAAGCTGCTTTCATCGTGTACAAAAAATAAATATCAGATATACTTCTGCAGAAAGTATGAAACAATGAATTTGCGATTGTTAAAATTATTTTGGAAATTGATAATGTTTTTACAGAAATTATTATAATTAGGAGAATATTATTTATGTATTTTTTCAGCAACTTAAATCTGTTTTTTTAAATTTATCTCTTCGACATGATCGACTATACAATTGATTGTAGATAATAAATACTAATGAATTCGCAGCGCAAACGCGACGTGAAAACAACTTTAGAAAAATGAAAAGTTTGCTCGCGCAAGATTGCTGCGAGTAAAAACCGAATTTCAAATAGAAAATAAATCTCGCTGCGAGTGGTCGCGTAGGAGGAAGAAAATGGCACCAGCGTCGAGGAAGATGCCGAGATGTTATCTTCTGGAAAACTATCATAAGCTTTAAGAAGAGCGCACTATGAACAGCTCGCGGAATTCTTTCAGCACGGCCACTCGTCAGCGTTGTGATCTCGCGTAGTTAGAAAACTTTTTTATTTATGAAATGCTCGACGCTGAAAATTACGGCATTTCGAGGAGTTTGCGATCTCGCGCGACATTGTTTTCCACTGTTAGCTTTTCCTCGCGTCGCTTTCGGAATTCTTGTATGGCGGTTAGGTGGCGAAATCGCTTTTCGCACGAAAGTATAAAGCACTCGTGGAAATAAAATATTGTCGAGCTTTTTGACGGGAAAGCGTATCAGGCGGAGGAATTGTGTTCTCGCTACCGAACTGCGTCAAAGCCGATCGTTCCTTATATAAGGAGATGACGCTTGATTCCAGTACGCCGAGATGGAATCCCGTTAGAGGGGAAAAAAAAAATATTCCCCATTTTCCGGTCGCATCAAAGGAGCGCATTACCCGCGCAAATGAAGAACGGAGAACAATGAGACCGTCATTGGTACTAACTGCGAGGATAAAGACTAACGCTATCTGGGCCAGGATCATTAGGAATTGCCTTTTGTCACTGGCCTCGCGTTATATACCGAGTCGTTTCGACGCCCAACGGCCAGCTTTCTATCGCGTCCGTACTTTTCAAGCTCCAATTATACGCTGCTCAAAAGGCGGAAAAACTTGAAATCTCCATTGAAGCGTGACCGCTTTTCCTCCTTCGCTCTCTATCGCTCTCGATACGCTTTTTGTATCCTTCTCTTTCTTTCTCGCTTCGCTTCGCGCGCGCTTTCGATTGTGTTTCGCGGCGTCTCCAGGGATGTCATCTCTACCGGCTTGTTCTCTCCTTTCCGTTTTTTTTCCTTCCGTCTCTTCACCCTCTGTCTATAAGCGTTTCGACTGAAACCGCTCAGCATCAGGCAAGCAAGTAAGCAAGCGAGGCATTTCAAATGAAGGTTTTTCCCGTTATTTCTTTTCCGCCACTCGAATAGCTTCTGGCCTTGCCTTCCTTCCTTTTTCGTTTCCTCCTACACTTTTACGTCACTATCGTAGTTATCTACGCCGTTATTGTACAGAGTAAGCGGCTTCGACTTGTAATTCTCTCCGTTTTCTTATTTCGCTGCATGACGATGTTGCCGAGAAAGAAAAACATCGCTTGTAGTTTTAGAAAAGTCCTGCGCCTGTACGCTTCTCCTTCCAGTTCTTTTATACGCGAAATGTAAGTAATTAAATCGATGAAACTTTCTTGTTAAACATTTTTCATTATTGGTAAATATTCTTTACTGTCGTTTTTATAGAGATTTGGATTATCGATTATTGTCACGATAACAAAACTTTAACAAATTTCTCACATCAGTAAAAACTGCCAATATATTTACCAGTAAATTATTAATAAAGTCGCTATGGAAGACAATATGAATTTTTATGTCATTTTTTTAATGATACTGCGGCAATAATTGTAGCCTTGCATCTTCACAAAAATACCGATATTACCACTTCATAATCTCCGCAACCAAAATTCGCGTCTACCCAGTCATCAAAGTCCTGTTTTTTTTTCTTTCCAGAAATACGTATAATTCGCCTAACGAGAAAACGAAATCGGTGGAAGTAATCTATAATCCATAATATCTATATGATGCGGCTGTCTCGCGGGCAGCCTCGGGGGCATACCGATATGTCGACCAGAGGCCAATGAATTTTATCACCTCTCAGATTTATCGGCGAGCTGGAAGCGGCGAGAGCCGCACTCGCAAACTGTACCGACTCCGAGATAAACCTCCAGAGTCCTCCCTCGTATTCTCCTACGTCAAATCTCGGCTATAGTACGACTGTCGTAAAGTCTCGTAAAGCCTCCGGTGGGCCGCCGTAACCGTTTGACGTTTTGCGTTTTACGCGGTAGCCTCGGTCGTTCTGAACCACCTACGTACGTTCCGCATATTTAGGCACGTCTATATTATATTTCATATTGTTTATAATATTCTGCGAGCAATCGATCACGCATTAACCGCAAATAGTCGTTTCTGCCTTTATTACATAATTAATATGACGATCAGAATAATAATTAGTTATCATGTTCTGTTGTTACTGTTAATAATTGAAACTTTTTATCATTTGTTTTGAAATATGCGCATACACAAATATTCTGCTTTCGTTTTATTGAAAAACTCACGGATAGCGTTAGAACGTACGGCAAATTGTTGGTGTGAAAAAGTAGAAAAACACGGGAAAGAGAATCAATAAAAACATGTATTCAGTGGAAAAACATGGCTGTTTCTGAAAGTTTGTACGGTGGAAAAATTAACTATCAACTGTTATTAAATATTTTCTCTAATGCAATAACATAATGATGTAATAACTAATTGCATTTGAGACCTTAAGATAAATAATCCATCATCTCTCGCGGTGAATTTTGTGAGCAGAAGTGCGATAACACCGCTGATAATATAATGTCCTAATTATAGACCTCTTCTTTTCGAGATCGTATAAAGGATGTGCTTTATCGTTTTGGCTGGGTGCATTCTAAGACGCCATCGTGACTTTGTAACAAGAGCACGACTTCAACCTTAAACGAGGTGGAATCAAGCGTTAGCACTTTATCGATGGTAACTGAAACTATCTCAGGCTCTGTACTTGCCGCACTAGCGTCAAGACTACTAATCGAAGTGGTGGGATCGACATTTCCAAGCCCCGGGCGCATTCTCATCGTTGCATGCGTTCGAGGCCTATTATTATGCGAATTTCAAACTATCGCATTATAATCGCTCGCAGGTCTTCCATAATGCGCGAAATGTTGTTGAAAGTAGCCGAGTGCAAAGCGAATGACATGATCTAGATGATGATAGATTTCATGAATATATAATAGTAAATTACACTATAATATTGTATTGTACGATATATTTAACTTATCGTATTTGAATGTTTTCGACCTTAACATAAGAAGAATCGAATTCTATCAATATTATGAAAAAACTGATATAAAAATCGTGTTATAAAAAACATGAATACAGTTTTACAATAATAGTTTTGAGAACAGAATCAATGATGTTAAAACACGCGAAAAAGAACGCGTGATGAGAGAGAAGGATTAAGGTAAAATGGTAAATAATCGCCCGGCGGGCGGCGAGGGAGAACACGCGGTCAGTGCGCAGCGAGGTAAAAACGAAGCGAGATGCAACCGGTGCTGGAGGTGCAAAAAGCGCAAAACGGGCGCGGGGTAACGCGCGAGCTTAAGTGAGTATAATAAATTGATCGAAGGCAGCGTGCCGAGGCATGCGGGCAACACTCCGGCTCTATTAGCTCGGAGATGCATGGTCTCTTCTTCTTCGAAAGGAAGACACACCCCATTCCAACGGACGTTCTTATACCTCTATATAGACCCCCTGACGAGGATAAGAGGATCCTTTAAGGATATGGTCATGGAAGCGTGCTAGCAAGGAGAAACCCTCGAATTTTTGTTCTCTTTTCGTCGCTAAGAGCCGATTTCAGGTATTTGAGAGGCGGCACCTCGTAACTTTTTCTTCCGGTTATACTTCAATCAAAATTTTTATCGTGTTTTATAAAAACATGTTTCTTTTCTACCGCACATTTAATTTTAAACAGGCGCATCGGAAAATGACGGATGTCTCTCTCAATTTAACCAATAGGTAATTTCAAAGAGATAGTTGATCTATTTTAAATTGACTAATTCTATCAGTAATCTTATTATTAGAAGAGACTTAATTTGCGTCGTGCAGGAAATGATTAATTAACAAGTTATTGCGGATCAATGATCGCCGAAGCAGACAGATATTTGGCATGATATTCTTGATATCATGCTGAATTATTCATCAGGCTCGATGTGTAAGAGCGCGACGTATCACAGCTTCCCAACGTAGTTACGCCGGCTAAACCGAATCTAACGAATGTCTTACTCGAGCGAACTTCGCGACGAGATACTCCGGGGTCGTTGCATTTTGTCGGGGAGGCCCGGGAAAGCTCGAATTAAGAAAGTTTCTCTGAGAAAGGAAAGCGAGCGGGAGCCGAACGATCTCGTGGAACTTAAAGAAAATGGTAGTCGACGACTCCCGGCGACGAAAGTCTGGAAAGAGGCTCAATAACGATTTCAACGGTGCCACCGTTTTACCGCCCCTGTTCGGCCGCTCCCCCGCCTCGCACTCCACTTCTTGATCTTATCCTGTCTTCCTGCCTCGCCGTTTTCCCTCGTCCTAGGAATTTAGTCGGTTGTAAGTTAATTTCCCCAATTTCTTATGCAACGGTGCATTAGCGGGGCGACGGCAGATGTCGGCAATTCCCCTTCCTGAAAGCTCGAAGGCCCTTTACCGGCTCGGTCCGCCATCACCGCCGTTTCCTCCATCCACCGCTAAAGTACAGTTTATATTCCGCGCGGAATGTACGCTAAATGCGATCGTCGAACGTTGATCCGCCGTAGAAACTTTCGGAGAAATCTCCACGTTAATCTGTAATAATATTGTAGCCGAGTATCATCGAAACAAGTTTGATGTAGAGAATGAGAAATAATATTATAATCAATCTGAGCTTTTCATTCTGTGTCAATAATGATTTTAAAGGTTAGTTAAATTTCGAAATACGCGGGATGGGAACGCGGACGTTATTTTATTAAAATTTATAATTGATATTGTTTACACATAAATAATGCGGCTAAAAGTAAGCATAAGTAGGAGGTTATATTAAATATTAATATACATATGTGAATAGATGAATATACTTACATAAGAACGCGTACGCGGAAGCCACAACACCATGAACGATTACCTCTTTCATCGCAGTATATTGTTTGTCTCTGGGCTTTGCTGCAGGCGGCAACGTATGGTAGATTTTTAAAACAAGCCACGTAGTCCGATAAGAACGCGTTGACTTCGTTCACATTTTAATATTCTCTAAACGTGACATAACCATTCTCTATAAATCCTCACTATTGTTTTATATTTGCATAATACATATCAAATGCACAGAAAGGATTCTAAATTGATAATACACATTAATAATATATTTATAATTTTTGATATAAAAAATTTAATATTTAGTATAATAAGTAAATGTCATATATAATATTCTAAAATATTTATAGAGGACTATTAAATTTTTGTGACAAGCATAATGTGATTTATTAATAATAATGAATTATGATTGACAATCATTTCATAATTTATTCTCTCTTTTGCAATTACACTGGGAGTTTCATTTTCACGATCTAATTCTCCCTCTGGATGTTGCTAATGACACGGCGGACCTCAATTCGCATTATGCATCTCATGCAGATTGTATGTGGAGCAAAATCACTCGCCTCATTGCGAAAACAATTTCTGGCTGTCACGCGAAACTTACAGATCGTCGGCTACAAGAGATTTCCCGGTTGTCGATACGGAAACAAGCTCCATGATTAAAAAAAACAATTTTACCCCGGCCGCGACCGAGGTCAATCTCAGTCGAAAATGTCATACAAACGTATCGGGCCGCATCCGTGCCGGGAATGTTACAGAATTACACATTCCCGGCCGTGCGCGCACCCGCGCAGATAGGCAGGGGACTTTGTTTCCCAGAATGGGTGACAGTTGGGCCAACAGCCTCCCCAAAATGCAGCGTATCTAGTGCAAAAGCGGCCGCGTGAAATCTGTCGATGTTAACGTTAATCCTACGCGGAATTCAATTTGTATCCAGCGCCGCAGAAAATTGGACTACTTCGTAATCGGGTTCGTTCGTTCTATCTGTCTTTCTCTCCTTCTCGCCCCCGCGGACCTATCATTCTCTCAGGCTCGGTTGCGTGATAGCCGTGCTAGCCGCACTGTTCGACGCAAGTGAGTTGGGTGCCGTTGCTACGTGTCCGTGTACCGGCGTATATTATAGATATAGACGCATGTGTGCGCGTGTACGTGTGTTCACGTTGAAAAGAGAGACGAACTCGTTAATCGATCCGAAAGTAGGTATCTCCGTGGAAGATACGGCGAGTCTCGGCAGAATGGGATCGTTCTCATGTAGGCGGAGGCGTATAATAATCCATTAGTCCGATGGGCTGAATTGAGGGGCGCTTTTGAGGCGTACGCGAGAGGGAGAAGGAGAGAGAAGGCGGGGGGAGAAAGAGGGCCGGCACAGGATGGCCAGAGGGTGGAAAGTTCCTGTGAGGAAAACGAGGAAGATAGGGAGAGTGTTGGCTGAGTTTGAAGTAGTGGCAGGTAGATAACCCTCTCTCTTTCTCTCTCTTCCTCCCTCTTTCTTCTATATATCTGTCCCGCACTTTCCTTCGTTTTCCGCTCTCGTCGTTTCACTGCAAAACTGATGTGTGCAGATCTGTCGGTCTATAGTACATCTATAGGCGGAATATATTCGCCCGGTCCGAGCAGACAATTAATTTGCTAGTCGAGGCTCTGTGATCCGTTTCTCTGTCGATCCATTTAAGATTGATTAAGAGTCCGTCGAAATCGGGGTCTCTCTATCTCCTCGGCCGATCGAGCACGAATCCTACATTAATATCTGCGTTCCGGCTATCGTTTTTTTTCTTCCACGAAAGAAATTTTGATCGCAATGAGAAATTAGATGAAAAATCACGACGATAAACGTACAACACGTCGTTTTTAACATGTTTTCTTCACTTTACTTTATTATTCAAATTATCTATCATTATACGGTCAACAGCTGATAACGATCAGCATATTTTGCGCGGCTCTTTTCCACGTTGTAATTTTAACATTTATTATCTGGTAACATCGTAATTGCATTTCACCTCATTGCGATATTTGCCGATTACCTCAATCCCGATGCAATTATCAGGTAGAAATCAGCCAGGACCCAACATCGATCAAACACTCGCGATGCTCCCTCACCCGCAACAAAATCACTAGCCGCAGGGCACGCATAACTCCTCGCAGGTCTTATTATAAATCTCTCGTCTCGCAGACGCTCGCATAATTACATACACATGGCTCACTTACCCACAAAGTATCTCTGACGTTAATTCTCGCGGAATACTCGGGCTCCGCGCTTTAAAGGCGTCAAAGCGGCGCTCGTGAATTCGCGTGTGAAGTTCACCTCAATATCGCAGTTAACACTCCGTCTCACGACGCGCGCATATCCATCTCACACGAATAATCCACGCATACGTCGGTCCGTGTGGACGCTAGATCTAGGTTACGGACCGCTCGTTCCGCGATATTATCCGTACGGCTGTCCGGTCACGTAGACACCGTGCGAGTATGGACGAAGGCACATCCCGAGTACGACGAAGGGGTAATTTCGAGCACGGCCGTACCCGCACCTGCGGAAAATAGCGTTCACGTCGGACGAGCGCGCGCTGGTCATTATCCACTTCATAATTGTGACACGTAATGACGACGGAAAGTCAGACCGATCTTCTCTAACACCGACTCTTTTCAGTTACTCGTGCTAGTGACGAATAAGCATATTCGATATCATCTCAACGGTGATGCGATATATGTGATGGATTTTCCGCTTCCTTCTTCTCCGCTTTCTACCCTGCAATCAATATCAAGTTACTCGTAGCTGTTTTCCAGATGCTTCACTATAGCTCGAGTTACATCTTTTTCGATTGTCAGCATCAATAGTTTTTTTGTTATGAGCATTTTCAAATATTGGACTATTTATTTGCAGAATAGAACGTTTCAAATTACTTTGTACTGTCAATACGTTTCGAGAGAATTTCTATTTAATTTGTCAAGCAAGCAAATATTTTTATGATTTGCGCTTTACATTTTTAATGCTGATTTTTCGAAATATTGTTCTAATATGTAAGCAACAGTGTCTAAGACTTAAGATTGCTTTCTAGACGGTTTCCTTGAATTCCGGCATTATACATATTAGCACGACCCATTTAGCGCGGGTGTTGCCAGCTCATAAAGGAAATACATCACGGCAGGACCGCGGCTGCAGCGTGCTCGCAATACCTTAATTAAGAAGAGCGTCATAATGCCGACGCATATAATGTCATATATCAGGAAATTTCAATGGACCGCTTTGCACCGCTTGGCTTTACTGCGTTATTAATTCAGGAACAGCGGTGGATAAATATTCGCGGCATAACACAGCCTTATCACGTTAAATAACTGACGCGACAGTATATTATTCTGCTAGCGAGCTAAATGTGTGACTATCCCACAATCTTTTAAAACACGCGTTCATAATTTTATCTTTGTCAACACTCATTTGGTCTCTTCATTCGCGTACATTCTTAATTTCTAATTTATCTGTCTAATTCATGTCGAATATAATTAAATTCCAAGACATTTGCCGCTTTGTTTGTGTTTCTTGTGATTGAATCGAAGATTCAATAGATCACAGCCTTCATCATCTATCTATTACTCAATTATCGCAATTGATGAGTGGGGCTACCGTTCACGATACATTGCGAATTATCGCATGGTATGATAATTACAAGTTTAACCGCGCTTGACTACGCTCAGCCGCGAGCTCGCCGACGTTGAAATGTAACCTGTGATAGATACGACTTAATCGCTCGAGCTATCCATCCACGCTCCACGCCAGATGATGATGAATCATCCGTTCGCGCAGATTTCGCGGGGAGCCGTTTCGCGTCTGTCCTCCGCGGAACAGATTTCCCATCGCGAGTGAAGACCCAAAGTGTTTTCTGACGCGACACTTCGATCGGAAATGGCCCGGAAGAAAGGGGGATGAGCGAGGTTTACGAGCGCCGGGCATCGCCGCCGTTCTTTTCAGCGCAGCCATCGAGCCCGCCGCGCCATGATTCATAGACATATCCTACGACTCACGGAGCCGGCAAGAGCACGTTCGAGAGACGCCGGCGGAAAGAGCACGAAACATTTTTATCTCCCGACTGGTCTGGTGGCTGGAGGGAATCGGGCGCGTCGCGGAAATAAAGCACGGTTAATGCGCGCATAGCCGGCGCGGAGACGCGCGGGAGCGGTCGGCGCGGGCTGTTATTAAAACTGCCGTTGCTGATTAGATGAGCTAATTTCTCGGCTGCACGTGAAACTTTTAAATCCACCCTCGCGGGCGCTCGCACCGTGAGTTGCGCGTTCGCGCGTGTGCGCTTTTCCTGGCTTGTCGTCGGCTCTCATTCCCCCTCTCTCCCCGTCCCTCGATGACAAGGGTGCCCGAAAGGGTTTCCGTCGCTCGCGGTTGTCCCTTTGTACAAGACGTGCCCGCCCCGTTTCGACCCTTCGCGCCACCGCGTCCCCGCCCACGGTTCACGTTCTTCTGTGCGTCGAATAAAGCCTCCGTGTCGGTGGGGTCTACCTCGCTTTTTACGGGCTAATTTGTTTAGCCGCCACGGTAACGACGTCTCGTGAAGCGACGTCTTTTATTTTTGTTCGTCCAGCCACCGAGCCATCACAAGCATCACACTACGCTCGGTCGTCACTATTTTTGTTTTCTTCCTTTTTTTTTGTATTTTCTGTTTTCTCGTATTCTCTGGAGTCGATGGTAAATTGCCGTCGACGGGAAGTTTGTTCAATCGCTTGTTCTATAACATTCAACTCTGTGAAGACCTCGAGGAAACGATCGTTTATTTACAGGGCGCCGAGATACTTGCAAGAGTCTCAGTTATTGGAATATCTCGCAATTTGTACATGCAAATTTGTGAGAAGCGCGCGACAATTGTGACTGCGTTTTTATGAAGCGTAGTATTTTATCGTATGAATTGATAAGCGTCAAACGCATAAAGCCGGTGCCAAAATAGTTATGACGGGGTTGACGTGGAGTGCTATCGCAAACAAAATAGTTCGATGCTGCGAGATTGCTGCAATATTTTTTGCGGGCAAACGTATAATATAAATATGTCAACCGGAATTATAACGTATGCGCATAAAACGTACTTAATCCTGCTTAATCGCACGAACTTACCGCACGTAATTTCGCACGGCTATATTCGCGCGCGGCGTTAAAGCCCGGTACCAGTATTATTACATGGCTAACCCGCGACCCCGGTAAATGATACGGAATTATCTCGGTGACCCATATATCCTGACAACTTTTGGGAAAGCGGCAAACACCCCCGTTACTGCACCTTCTCATCGGCGTGCATTAACAGCCCGCCGGTCCGGCACGAAGTTACCTTGAAGCGCGTTAAATACAGACGCACGGGCAATTGCATATCGCGGAAATGCGAGCACCGCGAACGCTCCCGGCGCTATCAACCACTGCCACCCGAGCGAGGTGCGCGCGAAAAAGAAGATAAATCTGAAAAAAGAGAGGGCGCGAACGCCGCTAGTGGTTAAAATGCATCAACCCCTCCGCGTTCCCCGCGTACTCGCCGATCCCCCCCGATGCGCGGCACCGGCGCACCATCTCGCTTCTGCCGCATCGCCGCATCCTCTCCGCCGCTGCAGGTATTCTTCACGCCTCGCGAAAATTATCGTTCGTCGTAACTTTCGCGCTTGCCGCGCGAGAATCCTTCGCGCTTTTGCGTGCGATGAAAATTGTTCGCGGAGAATGATGTACGGATTCGTGGCGCGGCGCGTGCAGTCTTCGTATTACGGGCCGGCTTAACGAGCAATTTCTGTCGACATTTATTCTATTGGGTGTAGCGCGCGCGTTTCCGCGAAAAAATGTCCAGGGTAAACTCATATCCGAGTAAAGATAAAATCTTGCGGTATTTTGTGAAAGGGTCATTTATTCATCCACGCGCACAAAGATGCATAATTATATTTTGGAAGCGTCATGAGTGAGATATTCCGAATGAATTTCTTGGTAAATTTTTAATTTTTAATTAAAATATGAACTCATTTTTTATTTCTTAAATATTATATGGCATTAAATCTGGCATGCTTGTTATTTTTACATGTTTTTAACATATTTTAATATATGAGGACACGAGGTGCGAAATATAATGTTACTGGGACCGTTGAATTTAGATCATATCAACGGCCAACATTCATTACACCGTTAAACACCGCCTTTTGTCTCGTATCATACTTTTTCGTCCCTTTTTCGCGAGACTAATTGATTTACTTTCTCGACTGCTGTGCAAGCACAATAACGGCCGGCCGTTGCTCTCCGCTACCGCGTCTACGTCGCGGCGGTCATTTTGCGTCGTGACGCAACCATTAGCGCGACGTTGACGCGTGTACATATTTTTCACGATAATTTTGTCTGAAGAGTAATTTTACGCTTAGCGCGACGCCCGCTCCAATGAAACGCGACATCGTATAACTTGCCAACAATCGTCGTCAGCCGTCTGTGTGCTAAATAAAAAAATTACTACCATCGCGGTGATGTACGAATTAATATAATTAGCGAATGTGAAAGAAAATTGTAAGCGACGTGAGTGAATCGAGTTTAATTTCGAGTTTATACGATTTGTATTGTTTTTAATTGATTTATTAAGATGGAGAATAGCGAGTTGAAAAAAAACGAATCGTTACGAACCGAAATTTTCTATTAGCTTTATCTCGACACTTACAAAGTTGACGACTTCCTGCGCTTTATAGTCGCATGAGAACGAGTTCTACTTATTCACTCTTCAGAATTATAAGGGGCCCACTGGCAAATCGACGATATCCGCTCTACCATGACCTACCTCACGTTTGGCCGCTCTCGTGAGAACGCATTGACCTACTCCGCTCATTACTGCGGCGCTTCGCATAATTGCATGAAAAATTGATTGAACTCCAATGACACAAAGTCGGCTGCGAAGATGAGGGTGTGGCGGATGCACACGATCGCTGGAAGAGGTCCAAGTTGCGGCGTTCCGAGATGAAACGTGCGAGATAGCGGGACAAAAAGGGATCTCACCCGATTACATCCCCCTCCCCCCCCCCACTCTCGCAAACACCTTCTTCCATCTATGAACGAAAAAGATAAGACAGAATTCAGGTAGAAAAAAAACCGGAACTGATCGACAGTACAAAGGAGACCATAGCCCTCGAATCGAATGGCCGTTCGGCTCGATGCCAAATTATTTTCTACTTGAACACTCGACGCGGCGAAGAAGGAATGAAGAGAGGTCACGGCGATAAGGATCATGAATTTCCAAAGACGCATTGTAGCAATTTCAGATATGTATTCAATGATTTTGAATAGAAAACAGTGCATAGTTACATTTGATGTCATTTAACGAAAATAATCGATTATAGGATTTGTGATGGATTATTTAAAACTTTTTTTAAAGATTTTGATAGATACTTTGCACAATGACTCGTCTATTTTCCCGACATTCTATACTTTTATATTTCTATGGCCATTAAGCAATTTGTTTGATACGGAATGAGCAAACACAAAATGCTCATGTTATTCCACGAACACTGGATGATGAAGAGAACTCTTGTTCGGGTTTTGAAAGAGCGGAAACTAGAATGCCATTGAAGATCTGTTTCACTCCATTTTGTTTCATTTTCTTCCGTCGAGTGCTCTATTGAACTTCTTGAGGGGTTGTTAATCTTTCTTTGGGAATTTGGATTGTCCATTAATCGTTCTGATGCCATTGTTCCGCAGCCTTTTAACGATAATTATAGACCGTATAATTAGCTATTTATTGCTGACTGTTGTCTAGTAGTTATAAATTTTCCTAACTCTTGGAACATACATAACGACGAAGAAAATCCCCGTCAATATGTAAATGTAAAGCATTTTGAATTCTTCGCAAAATATTGCTCGAATAACAAGGAACACAATCCATCAATATTTTTTTTATCGGAAAGTTTTTGGAAACTTTTTACGATGTACGGTAATTTATACCATGCAATACTGAAAGATGATTTATTATACAGAAATATTTGGACGAATCCTTGGGCCTGATTATTGATCAATGTGCTTAATAAATTCCGCAAATAGAGTTCAGTGAAGGGGAAATCAAGTAATCGATGTCGGGGTGGTTCGAGATTCTTATGTAAGCTGAAAGGAAAGGGAACTGCAAAGATCTTGTTCAAAGATTGCTGCACCCTTGGCTCCATCGTATTTCTTTCCAAGAGCTTATTAATCCCTCTTGCTAGCGTTATATTATTCGTTGCTCGCTCTGTCGCCTCTCTTTTATGTGCGACTCAGAAACGATTATCGGTATATAAATCGTGAGCCTCCTTTGTCCCTGTTCTCTTTGAACATATTCTTTCATTTCACGTCATTTGATTAATGAAATGCATTGATTGTACAGGGAACAGGTCTTGATATAGAGAGTATTTCACTCTGTCGAGTGAGTCGAGTGAGGAGCGATAAGATTATCGCTTATTATAACGTGTTTTCCCTCCAATAATGTGATATTGCTTTTATGCAGGCTATTAGAGTAATTGTTTGATGTTAAGTTGTTCAATGCTTAATTTTAGGGAATTTAATCTACACGCTATTAAAATTGGTTTCACTTGCATAATACAAAATGCGTATAAAATTATATCTGTATATCTGTTCGTTTTTCTTCATTATAAATACACCTCGTATAAATAAATTACGCTTGATATTACGATTTATCAAACATTATTAAGGAACAAAGCCAAAGGTGCAGTCTTTGAACTAGGTATTAGTAGTCTCCATTGCTTTTAGCTCATATAAAAAAATTTTGAGTATATAAATAATCTATCGATAAATTACACTGTGATCACGCACTGCGTATTAGAAAACGCGTAAAAAATCTTGGACTTAATTTCTAAGTAGAATCACATTTGGTGTTTATCTCGCGACTCGATCGACAACTACGCATTACTTGACACGATCGTTGACGTCTTGACTGCAAGGCTCGTTTACCGCACTATATTTATTGTCTACTTGCGAGACGGGGGCGCGAATTATATGCACGAATGAGGAGGAAGGACGAAGAAATAGGAAAGATCGTCTTGCCGACAGTATACGGCGTGCAGTAACTTCGGGCGGACGATTATATTTGCCCGGCTATGAATTAGCATAATTGAGCGTTACCCGCGAAAACACCGAATTGGCGGTGGATAATGATTTCCTGCCAGAAAAGAAGTGCGGCCACGTTGCCGGTTAATTACACGCTTTTCTGGCTGGCCGACGTTGCGGGACGTCGCTCACGAGGATATCAGCCGGTCCGAGCAAGGAGCAAGATCGGAAGAACGAACGTAGAAAACGCGTAAGAGACGCGAAAGGGAACGGATGATATCAACAGTTTTATGAGAGAATTAACGAATTTCGTCGGCTGTACTTACATCTTATCAATTTTGTCATTTTTATTACGACGATTTGTGGCCGATGAAATTAGCAAATAAATAAGTAAGCAGGAAACCGTTTGTCAATCAACGTGTCATATTGACATATTAATCGCTATGCCATTGTCAGCAACTACGCTAAATTCGAACATTGTCATTGTATCGCGTTGTTTATGTCATGCGTTATTGGCATGTAGACTATTACCATTTTGAGGTAATATTGATTAGATCTCCTGACACATTAAGAGCCAGATTTGCCAATGCGAGCATTGATCTCATGATTAACTTAATTAATTGCTTCACCGTCACGATCACTTACTTGGTACGTTCATTATTGAGCAGCGTTGCGCACCGTCCATACTGTTAGTAAATTTTGTAACAGTCACCGAAATCGGTATATAATCGGTTTATCGAAAAGTCGATTTACGAAATGGAATCTCTGTTCTAAAGATTCAAATGACAGTTGCCGTGGATAGAAAATCAATTCTGTTATTACACACAGATGGTATCATGAAAATTCATTTTGTTTGGAACATGATTTCAATACCTCTTTTCTGTAAAATATTTTTTTGTTCCATATTGGCAGTGAAACTTCGATAATATTCTATTCGAATCGCGCTAGCCGTCGATGCAACCGTTTTTGTCGACAGCGCACTTCAATACAATATCTCGATAGTACTTTAGATAGTTCGAGCGCGCGGGGTTCTTCGCTATGTAATTTATAACTTATCGAATAGTTTGCCGCGCTGATCGATCTCGCTCGCTTCTACAAGGTTGATGAATTAATTGTCGGTATCAGCATCCTGGCGAACTGCGGCAGTACATTGGGTTATTACGTCGTGATGTGTATATACGCGGTACGCCGTATCTCGTTCGTTCGACGCCTCCGATTACACGATCCGGCGACGTCAAGTCGTTATCGGCATCATCGTAAGCCGAGGCAACAACGAACTACAACCCGATCGGCGCTCTCATCATCATAAGTTATAACCTTATGAGGATACTTCGCCCCCGTTGTGTCGATCGATCCGTTGCCGCTGCTGTTGGCGATAGACGAATTAATTAAGCGGCACTAGCACTTTGGTCAGCCGTAATGGTTAGTAAACCCGACAAGACTCTGCGGTCATTAGGTCACGTTTTACATCGACCTGTAATAGCTCCTAGCAAGCCTGGCGGCGTGCTACCGAGCCGTTAGGTCACGTCTTACACTCGCTATAATACCTCTCTCTCTTCTCTTCCGAGTTCTGAGTGTTCGACTGAAAGGTGTGCTCGGGCTACGTCGGAACATTATCAATTTCTTCTCCGGCGATAAATGAAAATCACTTGGGCGCAAACGCGGTCGCTCGCGTGCTTAGAATGTCCAAGAGCGGAGATTCTTGCCATAGGCTTCTATCATTATCGATCGATCGCTCGAAGCTTGTCTTTTACACATTGATGAGTTAATGAGTTAATTATCTCTATCGACAAATTCTGACGTTGTGGCGCGGCGTGGCGTCGTTTGCGACACGATGATGTCGCCCATCGATGCAGCGATATCTTGTCCGTCGTCGATGTAGCCTCGATTATAGGATCTAACGACGTGGAATCCTTACCGATCCCACAGAGACATGTCCGATGTGCCGCGCATTCGCGCACGAGATATGACATGCATACTTACGGGCTTAAGTGCATACGCGATGTGGACCGCGTATACAGGTGGATTACATATGACGACACACATCCCTGCGCCTTGTATACGTGTGCATTTCTGCGACCATGTGGTACGTCGACGGGGTGCCGTGAGCGGCGGATATTATGCATATACAAGTGGCTGATATAATCTCGGCCAATTTAGTAAACATATTAAGTGCAGTCTGAATAATACGACCGCGGTTTAATGTCGCAGGTGAAAGCCGCCGATGTCAGATGGAAAATGCAGCGATACACACTATGCCATTACTACTTCATTGTTAACTAGTGCGAATAACATAAGCGGCTTTTGCGTTTTTTTTTTATCAAATTTTTTATCAGATATATAGCCCATCCATTTACCTATTAAAATCGCGATTGCTCGCGATAGTCAAATAAAATATTTTGTTGCTGAAAAAAGCTGGAATTTTATTGAATTAAAAGATTTTCTTTTATATTCCCATTTAATCAATTTGCAATATTTATTTTAGATGCATTATATTTCAGTTTAAAATTTTTTTTTATGTTCTCTCTATCTATATATTTATAAATTTTTTATACGATTTTCTAGCGTTCCGTCATTACGTGAATCGCGAAGTGCAAAAGCGTTTCGCACTGCGCGTTCCCCTAAATTGCGTCCTGCGACATTCCATCCGGTTCACTTAACCACCTACGTTCTCCACAAAGATAGTAGTAAATATCCGATCGGCATGGAATGCGCGGCGATACGACTGACGTCCAACGGCGTGGAAGATTTTAACCCTCCGTGAGACATTTCTCTGTAGTCTGCCACATCCGTGAGAAAGAGCGAGAGAGATAGAATAAGAGAGGCCGAAATCGATTGTCTATCCCGACACGAGTGCTGCCAGCATTTATCGCATAGTTGGCAGTCGAGGTCGAGTTCCAGCACAAAGTGCCGCCCGACGACTTATAAGCCTCTACCTATCTGAAATAATCGAGCGGTGACAGGAGCTCGCGGTGATGCGCCGATACGCCAATAAGGCAGCGTGCTTGCATCCTAGGCAGCGTTTATCTAGATGAGGAAACTTATAAGTGAGGTCGCAGCGAGCGAAACGAGCGACGGGGGGAGAGAGACTCGTGGGGAGGAAGTATCGTGGCAGGACGCCGGAGCAAGGATAAAATTGGTTTGTACCCCTATTGACATGTCAGGATGTCCGTCGGTTAAGATAAGTCGGCGATTATCCGGACTCTCTCGTTTTCGCGGCACGGCACGGCCGGCTGGCTATTCACAACGCCAAGGTTACCGCAGCACAGCCAATTGAACTCGATCGCGTACCGCAAGATCGCAAGCTGGCCGATCGTTATCTGGAAACGTATTGCATTCGGCGAGGAACGAGGCATTTCTGTTGTTACGGCTGCAATTTCGATTGCATGCCACAACATTGAGTGTTTAGAGCGCCGATAATGACGATAAATGCTCTCGTATGCACTAGAACTTGACGGAAAAAATGTTTAATTGATATATTTAATGGTTTTGCTTTTAGTATCCCTCTAATTATAGACACGTGACTTGTAATGCAATTACATTATGATTTATAATATAATTTAATAATTTATACTGTAAATAATATAGGAAGATAACATTTTTTATTTTAACAAAAACCTTTTATCGATAAAAAGTTTAAAGTTTTGCAAATAGCAACATGCTTTCATTGATTTTTATTTAGACTACTTCAATTTCTCTCATTACTGTTTAACATGTACAAAACAAAAAAAGCACGAAGAAAGCGTGAATATTGGAATAAAAAAGAAAGGAATTAAGAAACTGTTACCAGAACGTAGAAGGACTTGAGGGAAGGGGATGAAATTCAAGATACGTGACGTGCCTTTGTGATGAAGTATTCTTTCTCTTGCATTCGCAAGACACTTCCACTCCATCGATCCTACTGTACGTGGACCAAAGACTTGCCTTTTGCTCAGATTTCCGTGCGAAGGCAAGATATTCAATCTTTCGAATTTCGTTGTTTTCGATATTTCGTTCAGTGATATATCGTCTATTTTAATTTCGAAATAATTTCATAGCGAATAATTTGCTTGAAAAACAAAATTTCTCTGAAAAAGTAGCGTTTGTAGCTATTAATTTTTGAAAAAAAATTGTCGCGCTGCAAACTGCATTTGTGCTGCATCGATCTACTCTCGCGGCGCACTTTCTAAATTCTAGCGTAAACGAAACGCATTAAATTAGCTAATTCCTGGCTCGTCGGCCAGTTTGTTACGCGCGTGCATTCAAAGTTGATTTTAGGGAACGATTTATCAGCCTGTTGCGAACTCGTTGACCGTGCCGAAACTAACTTATAAAGAGCTCATTATGAAGCGACAGTCGCGGGATTTGAATTTTAAATTACGCCGTGCGAATGCTGCCGGCCCGGACTAATATGCAAACTAATGTCATATGAAATCGTTACGGTTATTAACATGTTAAATAGAAACGGATTAATCGAGTGTACGGTCGATGGGCTCCTGATTTGTCGCGCGTGTGTACATTAAATAAATTAGAATCGAGTACGAAGGAGAGCGGGAGAACGCGCGTCCGCACGTGCGCGTTTGCAGGACGCTGTTTTCATAGATAACGATGTAATCGAGTGCAGGTTATCGAATCCGGCGTAAGCGATAACAAACATAGCGGGTGCGTTTACTTTCGTAATTAGCAATGCAGAATACGCGGTCGCGAATGAAACGCGAAATGTCAATGGAGACTGCAGCGCGCTCACGCGTGCTGAACCATGCGTCTTCGTATGTAGATTTGTTCACGCTCGACCGGTATGGCGCACGGTCTCGACATGCACGCGGAAAATTCGGTTGAACGCGCAATGACAAATTAATATCGTTTCCGCAATAATATCGAGCGGTTATTAATTGCGCACCGCTTTCGGATATTTGGCCGAATATCAAAGGGGGAAATGAAGGGTCGGTTTTAGGGTGGCACGGTCGATTTAAGTTGCGTCCTCGTCGCCACACGCTTTTGGCGCATTGTTGCGCGATGATCCACGAAACGATCCGCTCTGTAATAGACTCGCATAATTCACGACTATTATACACATCTACTGTGAAAGAATTGGAGTTGAAACCCGGTTTTTTATGAGCTGTTATTTATAGTGTCAAAATATATGGAGCGTTTTTTATTGGATGCAAATATATATCACTTGAATAAATAACTACCGAAGCAGAAGTTGATTTTTAACTCTGTTAAAGAGAGCAAGTTTAACAATATTTCCAATTTATATAACTGAGAGTTTGTTATGTAAATATTACGAGTGTTCGTGAAATGTTATACCTATGCATTACTCCGAGCTCCAGTACATTTAACAATAATTTTATACATTGGTTTTGGTCAAATAATAATGTTATTTATTCATTTTAGTTACGCGATAGTTGTCGTATAATTTATTGTTATGAACAATAAATTATATAAGAGAGTAATTAATATTGTACGATTAGTGTTAAAAGTAGCATATTACATGCGTTTTCAGAGGTTGTTTTCTGCAAAAACAAGTAAAATGTTTGCGTGGTTCTAAGCCTATTCATATTCATTTTTGCCGGAAGAATATGACCGAGCGGCGAACTTCCTAAATAGCTGTGTCGATTCTGTTATGAAATTTCTTGCTCGTCGGTCAAGAACTTTCGATGGCTACCCACCTTCTTTTTTCTTCTCCCGAGAGTTTCCACCCACTCTACGTATCCTGTCAGTGGTATCTAAAACTAGATTGACAAATTCGATTATAATAACCCGGGCTCGCGCAAGACGAGGCTTTACCTGCGGGCGTCTATCAACTTCCCGACGAAGAGCGACATTATCGATCGCATTATCGGCCTCGTAAACTTCCACTTCGGTACGCGAGATCGTTCGTATATGTCGATCGTAAAATCACATGGCGGGGAGTCGAAGTTATTGGTCCGTTTCCGGAAGGGTTGCGACCCCGCGCACTCCGCTTTCATGCGAGTTCCCTGCCGGTTCCGCATTCGAACGAATAAATACATTTAATCTTGTTTTGCGGATCGTGTGCGGTCGCGCCAACAATCCTGTATTTGTCGTACGTTTTTCAGCGTTTTCGGACACATTTCATCGTATATCAGACCACCATTAACGTGTATAAATATCACGCTCATCCCCGCATCCCAAAAAGCGATGCCGCAAAACCAAGAGCCGTTTTCGGGAAAGCGGATAAAATGAAATATTAGTGCGCATTATTTTGTAATATATGCAATACGATATTTATTGTTGCTTATATTTCTAATTGTGTTTTACTTAATTCATACTTTATGAACTGGAAATAACGATAAAGAATGCGCCGCTGTTTTATGGTTTTACGTTAAAAGCGAGAATTTGTAGGAATGCTGCGCGAATATTTTATAAGCATTTAACGAAAATGCTCGAACCTTTTAAGAAGCACCACTCGTATTCCGAGACGAATGGAACGTGAAGACGGAAACGCGAGCAGCACAGATGGCAAAGCGAACAACGATCTTCCGTCTGAAGACGATACTTTGTTACAGATCTCGTCTTTTGCGAAATGGCGTTTTCGTAAAAGCTCTTTCTCGCGGCAGTTCTCGGTCCTGAAACCGGATATCTGTCGGTCTAATTGCTTTAGTCGCAGGGCTCCTAAGCGTCCGTTATACGGTACATTTGAAGGAAAATAGATGGTAGGTTTGGGACTCGGACGGAACGCGAAAATGCGAAAGAGGAAACGAGGAAAAAGAAAACTCGACGGAAAGGTACAGCTTCGGTTGGAAGACGGACAACAAAACTGTTAATGGATCGCGGCGGAAAGAACTTCGAAGCAACGTGCATCTTGGATTACCATCGTAAACTATAATACTTTACAAAAGTAATGCGAATCGATATACTTGCGCGGTAAATAGAGGATACGATAAGATGAGAATATAAATACGTAGAAATGTTAAATTTTAAAGAATAATGCAACAAAATGTATTTAAGCGGTTAAAAAAACATAAATGGAAAAAAAGGAACTCAGCATTTTATCGTAGTTGAATGAAGGCGATTGTATACTGGACAAAATGTACGAGATCTCTACGTCACGCGTCACCTTTAATCTATTATGCGATTCGCTTGCTTTCTAATATCCATAAATCCAAATTCAATCGAGTTTCCGGGACGACCTAATCGCGTTCAATCAGCTAGAAAGCGCCGCAAGACGAGAGGGAGAGACCAGTGAATCTGATTAGTCAATCAGCGGATCACAGCGATCGAGTCCAACCGTGGTGAACCGTCGACGGCGTTAGACGCCGGGCGAGATGCCGGAGAGGCAGCGGCGAAGTTGAAGGAACAGACAGAGAAAAGGAAAATCGATGGCGATGAGATAAAGGCGGACGAGACGGGAGAGAAATGTCGAGAAAACGAGCGGGAATACGGGAATATGGATGAAGAAACGGTCGAGAAAGACTACAAATGCGGAAATCGGTCGAATCCCGGCGAGATGCTTCGTCGCAATTCGCGCAAATGCGACTTCATCTCGAGACCCGGAACCAGAGATCTTTGTCGCGGAAGCCGCTCGTCAAACCAGAGATCCGTGAGATTTAACCGACGATGAGAAGCGTCAGGTGCCTGTTTGTTCTCGCACACAGCAGCTCGTTCTTTCCCCTTATCGTCTTTCGTTCGACTTCCTCCCCCCCCTTTGGTTCGTTAGTACTCCTTTTTGCAATATCCAATGCAATTGCAACGACGCCCTCGTGAATAGAGCGAATATGATGGTGAGCGATGCAAGAGAATTCCGCAAAAACGTTCACATCGCGTAATTGTCGTTTAAACGCTTGCGATTATTATTTCGTCGTCTTTACTCATTAACCGGGCAGTGGGGCGATGCTCTATTACTTTGCTGCGACGTAATTATGACGTAAATGTTCGGGGTAACGTGTACGCGGCGTTAAAAGCACGGACAAAGAGGAGTTCGTTAAACGAAACCGCATGTGGGATGAATTTACATTGCAAAGTCTTCGTTATGTCGATCCAGCTGAACTCAGAATCGCTTGCAAATGTGTTAAGCTCGCCATAGTTTTGTATTATCTTGGACGTCTGAAAGCCGACCACCAAGAATCACATTCGTGCAAAGAAAATTCATAAAAAGAAAAAATTTTGGAAAAATGTAATGTTTCCCTTTTTTATATGCGCGATTAAATTTTTTTTTTTCTCTAAAAACCAAGTAGATTTTGGTGGATGTTTTTTCGGATTTAATCTTTAGAGAGTTACTTTGGATTTGTCAACAACTTTCTACGTTTACCGCACATTTGTTGGTGTTCTCTAGAGCGACCTAGAGCACGATCGGAATTGGGTACTCAGCTTAATCCGCGGAAAACTGTTTATTTATTCACGGCTCAAGAAGCGGCTTCTTGCCATTCTCAAAGGATTTTGGAACACTCGACTTTTCTGCAATTTCGCGAATCGTCGGAGCGCCCGTCGGGCGTTCCCGGCACTGTACTATCAAATGATACATATCGGCGTATTAAAGATGTCTTCATGATTTCGTTCCCGTCCACTGTCTTTCTCGCTCCGCAGCGATCTCACTTTAAGCTTAACGAGAGCGCAATCAAATTTCCACATTGTACATTTCGGACTGTTTAATATCTCGCGATAACGAACCGTCCAATAACGTTCTCAGGCTTGCAGTTTCGTCGCCATTCGAAAGCGGCCATTGACGCGCGACAGACGCAATCAAACATTTGTGTATAACTGTCCACTCGGAGTCCTTTCGGCGCGATTAATCAGCTCCCTCTCCTCCAGCTGGAAATGCTGCGAAAACAAGGATGCGAGGCCCACTCGAGGAGGCACTTGTACCCTTGTGTCGAGATCATTCCAAACAGTAGCATCGCTATAACTTCTCGTCCTTTCGTATCGACCCCATTTCAGCGAATTGTTATGACAGAAAGCAGCGCCCGGTCTGAGTGTGTACTGTCTCCCGTTTATATATTGTCCCCTGTCTTTGTTTGTCGCTGGAATTCCACGGCTGAGTGTGCCGGCGCTGCGCAACTTTTAATTGGATCAGAAAAATCGAGTGCGTCCGCTGAGACGATCCCATCTGTACGGATAACTCGCGAAGAAACGATTCAAGGTGCCGTAGGACGTTTTAGGAAACTTGGTTGCGCCTTTTTACGACTCCGGAACTGCACTTGCCCGAGTGTGTTTCAAAGTCACGCGATAAAGCGGAAGCACCCCAACTTTATGTTTTATGGAGCCAAAAGCGCGGCCCGTTCTTTCAAATTCCACCATCTGTCTTGCTTGTCAAAATCATTTGCGTGCGCGCGTGTGCCTTCGCTCGGCAGGCTGAGAGCGATAGGGCCAATGAGGCTGGATTTACGCTGGCATTACCGTGAGCGAAACTGTCCGCGGGAAATGCCCGCTATCCGAGAATGATTTCCTCGAATGGGTAGTCCAATTGTACGCTACAGTACGAGCGATTTCCAGCAAAGTTGCAGCTCCCGCGTTCTATGCGCACGATAGAATAATTAAAAGTTATGATCAGAGCCGGAACTTTGTGTACGCGGCTTGTGCACGGCGAGATACACCTCGCTTCGTTCTTGCGATTGCCGTAATCGCGATTATTGTCGCGACTGAGATTCAAATGCGCTCCGCCGTCTACTTTCCCTTCCGGCAGGGTACACAATAGGGAAGTTCAGCGGAGACGAAGTTTTCCTCTTTGTCGGGCGAGGTAAGAAACAAAATAACGGAGAAAAGATGAAAAAGTTGATAGCGCCGTTGAGAAAACAGCGATGTACTTTCGAGGGAATATCGCCCGCCGATATTATCGCGACGGCCCGCGAAGAAAGTGTGGACGGTAATTACGCGCTGAACGGCGTTGCAAGAATAGCGTATCGGGATACGGATCGCGCGGCGATATATCAAACGATGATGGACGGCAGTGCCGTTCGAGTGAATAGTAGCATCAGATTACATTGCCAATGTGATTACAACCGCGGTAATTACACACTGTTTGCTATTAATTGCATATTGCCGTTACTATCAATTACATACTTTAGCTGTGCGCAGAACGCAGTAATTAGCAAATACAATTTTGCCTGGTGCTGTTTATAGATCGGTATCATTTGTATTAACGTAAGACGTCAGATTGTGATATTTAAAATTTGCTATTTATGGATCTGTGTCGTTCATATTATTAACGTAAAACGTGAGATTGTAGAACGATAACTGTAAAATTATATAAAGTAAAGAAGTAAAGTACGAAAACCAAAAATAAAATGTTGTGCGGATTATTGAATTATTTATTACAGAAAGCAACAGATGTTTGTTCGAAATAACTCACAATCAGTAAAAATGTTTTATACAATTTATAAAATAGTAGGTATTTTTTGTGTATCTATTTTCCTTTTTAATTTTATTATAATAATTTTTTTCGTTTCTTTACACTACAAGAAAGTTGAAAAGATATACTTATGTGTCATCATTAATCATAAGTTTCGATAGGAACGCTATAAACGTCACAAGTTTGATATTGGATCTGTCGTGACAAAGTTCTAAGACGACAGTTTATTATTCTACTTAATATATTGCTTATCAATATAATTGTAAGAGTCCGCATTTTTATATCAGCGTAAACATCGCACGCGAGTCGCGTCTCTTTTCTCTCGGCTGATTTCCACCCTCGCAATCTCGACCGGGGCAACGCCAATGGCGGCGGCGGCGTCGGCTGCGGGCGTCGGTCGTCGAGCCTCCATAATTCATTCGGCAGACAACCAGAAATCCTGGAAACATACATTTATGCGGCGAGTCGTCCCAGAGGAGTAACGGCGGAGCGGGGGGGGAGGGAAGAGGGAGGGGGGGGGGACACAGCGGAGCCTGGCGTAGGTTGTACAAGTGCGCGGGGACATGGCAGGCGGTACGACAGACAGTACAGTGGCGCGGAGATGCCGAGGGGGATGGGATTGTGGGCGGAGGGGTGTGAGGGAAACCCCCGAAATCAGGATGACAACCGTAGAGTTGGCACCGTGATGCACGACGCGCAGATACGCGCTATCATACCAATAACCGTTCAAATAATAGTCCGCGAGCCGGTTGCGACCGACGCGTCGTCTCCGCCGACGAAACACAACCGAACGCTATGCTCGGTACGCGAAATACACAGCGATACGAGTCGATATCGGTCGTCCGGGCTGAATTTGAGCGAGCGTCGCGATTCCTGGGCTGCAAAATTATACCGGGGCGAGAGGCAGGGCGATGCACTTCCAAAAGCGGCGTATAAGATATACTTGGCAACTGCATTTTGATTCGTGCGCGGATAACGAAGCGATATCGCGGCGGTGTGATCTCGACGTTGTCTTTAGACGCCAGAGACAATGACACAACGTCGACGGTGTCATCGTGGCAGCCGCTTTAATGACCGCGTTTCTCCGTTTACGTTTGCCACGCCGGCACGGAGACGGCGCTAATGCCTGCATCGCAGCCGCAAGTATGTGTGTCTATGTGAGATAGGGCAAACGCCGAGATGCGCGACTGTATTAGATTGCAAGATTAACTTCCGTTTGATCGTCGTAGTTTCGCTTAAACGATGCGCGTCGCACTGTGAACACGAGAGAGCTCGTAGTCAAATAAAACGTCTGCTGTGTTACTAATTAAAGTGCTGAAACGATACGGAGCTAAACTACGAAGAGTAAATCTTGGAGGAGAATTTGCAAGCTAGAGGATTTAACGAACGATAAGACGAAATTCTGATACCGTTGGCGACGTGCGTACAAATCGATCCATAAACATGATTGTCGCAGGATCTTTGATGAATTTACGCGCGTTATATCGCACAAAGACGTTAAATCTCGAGATTTAGCTCCTCTTGCACGGAATCGGATGAATCGAGTGTACGGCAACTCCTACTTCATGAGCCTATAGAGATGTAGCTTCCGCCACTAGTGAATAGAGTACCCTTCGTGTATACGGTACGCCTGTCTGAGAGAGAAGCGGCGTTTCGGATAGATCAGGGTTGAAATTCCAACCTAGATCAGAGTTGAAATTGCATGACGCTCAGCTGTAGCAAATTAGAAATCGGATTAGTTGCTTAATCTTCCAGCAATCTCTATGTTGAAATGTTTTATTGCGAAGCATTTTAATTGCTACTAATAAGCGCAAAGGGATTATCTGTTCTAAGGAGGGATAAAGAACCGACATATCTCTAGCTTTTATTAACTCGTGCGGTATGCTATGCAGCTTTCGTCGCCAAGTTGATGTACGGTAAACGACGAGCCGGAGTCGAGCGCGAGTCGTAGAATCGGACGAATCTACGATCACTCCGGTTACTCTTTGTGACACTACGACGTGCGCGAATACCTTAATAGAGACAGAGAGAGCAGCGTACATCCTTTACACGGTGGTTACGTAAAGAGGATGAGTGTCGTGCAGGATAGACCATAGCTAGGTACAAGAAGCTGCTGCACACTGGGGTAAAATAGGGCTTTGACACGCACTTAATCACGCCCGCGGTTTCTCTATCTCCGGTCTTCTCCGTCTTACTCTCTGTCTTTTTCCTCTCTTTGCCCCTTTCTCGACCCTCTCCTTAGGGAGAGGCAGAGCAAAGCCGCAAGAATAGTCTTTTATTTACGCTTATTCTCTTTTCTCCCGTGTCTCGCGAGATTCTTTATCCTTTTCTCCCGCGATTGGAAAGTGCTTCGTTTAACAAAGCGGTGAATCATTCTCCGCTATTAAAGCGCGTTTGAAATAATCGATTTTTTTAACACTTTGCATTTGTGCGATAAATCGAGTAAAAGATGTTTTTTACATTTAATTACTTGGACTAATCTGTTGCGAGAAACAATACAACTGGAATCCGTTTAAATCGTCGCGCGTTTAAGTAAATATAACTTACAAAACAAATGCTGCTCGACGCGTCTTCGCGCCGACACCGATTAATTAATCGGTGATGAACGACGCGCTTCATATACAGAAGAAATACATTCATTTAGCGTACCGTAATCCATTTGTCACCGCGACACCGCGTAAGCACCCTTAACACATTACACCCGCTCTGATCGTAATGCGGAAGGAACGCATCGTAAGCAGGACGATAAAGCGCCAAAGCAAACTGTCGCCGCGCGGTACAAGCGGCACCGTCGATTCTCGCCTTTCAGCCAACATCCCTCGTTCGCGGAGAATCAACAGCCTCTCGCGTCAGACCCCAATTTCCGCAGCAATAATACCGGCTTAAACAAAGCCCTGTGCGTGCACCGTGGCACGGCTGCAGGGGACGTGCACTCCAGAAACATTTCCCTCTCAGCAGCCAGCTACATACGCGCGTGTACAAACAGGCAATTCGATGCAACGGTAGGACCTACGGTCTGCCTAAGCGAGCGGCCTCCTCCTGGATCCCATCATGGAGTTAGAATCCGAGTTTAGCTGACTGGGCTTCCCAGTCCTACGAAAACCGGCACTGCCCTTATACCTATAATCTACGTGCGAAATTACACTGTCGCAGTGGCGCTTTCACTCGCTCCTGTTTCGCTCGTGTCGGGAGATTCATATTAATTAAGATATTCCGACGGCGGAACCGCTTTATATATTATGATGCGGATTTGATTCAGGATTTGCAAGATGCGAATTCAGTAGTGAGAGAAAATGTTTCTTTACAGAAATATGTTACATTGTTATCATAATATTATCTGAGATTATTATTTAGTCAGTTTCATGTTTCGCCCATTTTGTCGGTCACTTCATTAAGCGACAGCGCGGAGACTGCTTTGCGATTGTTTTTATTACATCAGTAAGCAACAGCGAAGTTTTAAATTACGTGGAAGCAATAATGGAAGACAATTTATTTTAGTGAATGAAGGAACAACACGACGAGAAAGAGAACGAGACCGTAATGCTATGAGGTACGCTTTAATAAGCGTGCCATTCCGCAGCGTGCCCGCGCGCAGCAAGAGTGTCTGAAATCTGGCCATACCTCCAATTACTGCCTTCGGTAGCGTATAATTGGTAATTACTAACTTCTTGCAGGGCGGATAGTTCGCACTGCGTGTTGGTCAAAGTCTCTTAACAGACGATTAACCTGTAACCAGGTACCATCGAGACTGGCGAAGTTCGTGGAACAGTGCTGCGTTGCGCGCTCGAACACCTGAATATGCTCTCAGGTGTATTATAAAGTGTGTTAGGCGATGTATAAGCCGATGTTTCTATCGGATGCGCAAGGGATAACGTATCGCGTTTACAGATAGTTAAAGCACTAAAATCCATCTAAAGTGCGCGGTTATCCTCTGAAATCACACAGCGACGCGACGTGTTGCGCGATTTGTTCTAACGAATGAGTAATTTGCGCCGGTCAAATGATATTCTTCCTACATTTGCCAATTATACCTCATAATCGTAAACAATCGACTGCATTGATTGCTTAACGGTACAAAATTATGCCAATAATATGATTGCTTTATTCAATTAGCTGAACGCTTCATCGACGGATTATCATAATCACGCATTTTGCAATTTCTTGCTTATCATGCCTGGAAGCACTTCAATTAATAATGCAGAATCGGTGAATTACAGTGCAACGTTGAACGTTTTAAAAGGCGCAGTTGTAATTGAAAATTGATGATAAAATATTTATGAGAATTGTTTTATCGCGAGAAAAAAACAGACAAAGAAGCACGCGTTAATTTTTAATTTACAATTACTCTTTGATCAATTCTACCTCGTTATTCAGACTATTCCGGCGAGAGAGAGAGAGAGAGAGAGAGAGAGAGAGAGAGAGAGAGAGAGAGAGAGAGAGAGAGAGAGAGAGAGAGAGAGAGAGAGAGAGAAATGGCACGGTATTTGTTCGCGATTAAAAGCAAACTTTTGCACGAGACCTACTCTTGTGTCGATTTGACAACACCCTTGCGTCCTCTCTATTGGCTTTTGTCCGTTATCGACAATGCTCGGAACTGGGCCAAATTCAATCGCACCGTAAGTCCTCCATATTTGTGAATTAAACGGTTTTAATCGACCGCGTAAAGATAGACGGCGTTTCTCGTAATAAGCTATAACGTTCTCTGTCGTTGTGCAGGCTTTGTTAGCGGCGCTACGGTTTCTCTTTCGTTCTTCACTCGATGCCCGCATTACTTTCCGCTCGTTCTCTTTTTCTCGTCTCTTTCTCTCTATCTCTTTCTCTCTCTCTCTCTCTCTCTCTCTTTCTCTCTCTCTCTCTCTCTCTCTCTCTTGCCCTCTCTCACTTTTCCCGCGAAGCTCCTCTTTGCGCGCACTTTTTCATTGATTATTCCCGCAAATCCGGTGGCCTCGCACTTTTCGCGATGCAGTAATTATCGTTGTAGTAAGTGGATTCAGTTGGTTACTCTCTTCTAAAGTACTTAACGTAATTCGGTCGGTTTCACCAATCACTCGCGAGAACGGTAAGTGCCTTTGACAAAGGATACTGTGTAATAGGGATGCAGCAAAGTGGCCACTTATACATGTGAAACTTAACAGGTAATTAAACTGTTGATTATTCAGTGCGGATTCCGCTGATGTCGTTGGAAATTTCGAAAAAGCGATGACTATACTGAATCGTGTATATGTGAATAATAATTAATCTCTGCTTGGGACGTGAATCATAAAGAAACCGTGGTTTATTTAATTATGAATGTTTGATAATAAATATTGAAGTATATATACGTATATCAATAATAATTATAATTTATCTCGATTTTCAACCTTCGCCCTAATTACTCGTCGTGATTTCAACGGGACTTAAGTGTCTCACATTCCACTCGGTGTTTATGTAATTCCCCTATTTCGAGATTACCTCGTCGTCGAAAAGCAAATGAGAAGCGACGTAAACGACACACCGAGATATCTCCGTAGATGCATCTTACAGACGCAACGACGCGACGTGACGCGTCGAAACAGAGCGTTCTGTTTCTCCTTGCGCGAGTGCAAAACGGTCGGAAGCGGCAACCCGGGCGCTCTTTGAGAGACCGTATCAACCTAGTCGTAAGATGCAGTTACCACGTGCGCAAATCTATCTGCATCGCGATCTCTCAGAAGGGGGTAAATAGAGCTAAGACGCTCCGGCAAAGATTTCTACATCGGCGTTCTCGCTGGTGGCTGTGCTCCGCCGTATCCTCCGTCGTGCTGTAAACCCGATTTCCCTAATCCTTCGGTAGGCGGATAGCATATCCACTATCCGTCGGCGCTCGAAGCGGCTTATTTCGCAATGAAAACCCAGTGACGCTTGCACCGACCTGGGCTTCATCCGGAATGGAAGAAGTTTATAAAGCGCTATCGCTGCCGCCGCCGCTGTTGCTTATGTTGCCAGCGCCGGCGTTGCTGCTCCGTGTTGTTGCAGTTGCCTCATCTTTAGGAGATAGGTACGTCGTTTTGCGCGGAGGGCGTTACCGGTGGCGGCTACGATATTGCAAATATTCGCGAAACGATGCATTTGCGTTAGCGATCACCAAAATTTCATTAAGTCCAGCATTCTTTTTTTTATGATAAATTAGGAAACTTATAAAGATTCAATGAGTTGCGTAGACTGAGAACATGTGAAAAATAAGCATTTTTTAAACTTGCATAATTATTGATTAAAATCTGGCATATTTTGATATTGTTATCGTAAATTAATATAAAATAATTAATCGCTAATCGATAGATTTTGCGCAGTATAACATTTTGTGATAAATAAATCGTTATCTATTTTTTATTTTCCTCGGCAAACCAGCACTTCTCGCTGAAATGTCGAAGCGACAGCAAGCGGGTGACAATTTTTTTGCTTCGCGTGTCGGTAAATCATCGATTCGACACGGCCGATAGTGGCGCATAATACTGTCCCACCTGATTTCCGCCAACGCGCCGTATAATCCGGTGAATAATGAAAACATTATCATGGCCGACGAAGTGCGGCCCTCACTCGTGTCGCAGCACAGGTAGCGGCACGACACTTTTTCGAGGGTTACAGCGGCGGTCGCGGGGGAGGAAAACGGAACAGGCAGATACATTGTCGCGTCGGGTAATGAAAAATTGCTGCAGATTTCCCGGTGGGGAAAACTGCTGGCGCGCCATAGCCACCGGCACGTAGCCGTGGATGCCCGCAGCTACATGTTACCATCCCGTAGGAAACCCTTGCGTGTATCGAATAAAAAAAAATGTAAAAAAGTGAAAATGTGAACGCAAAGAACGGTGGAAGAGGAGGAGGTAAAAGGGTGCGAGGATGAGAGAACGAACAAATAGCGCTGGATAAATCAGCGAGCCCTCTGTCGCGTTTTAAAACTCGACGATCGAGCTGGCGCGCGAGGTAGCGCGATGCGAGCGCGAGGCAGCCCAACGCGGCGAGCGTGCGTGCAATGCGACGGCTATTTTGACGGTGATTTATGCCCACCGCGCTGAAAAAGTCGCCGGCGATCGTTTTCGCCCTTCGTGGGATTGCCGGCTGAAATTTTGCCGGCGTGTGTAAATATATATGTTGCGGAGGCCGAGTTTCCGCGCGGAGCGACAGATTTTTGGGATTACAGTGGGTCTCAACCGTCACATTTATCCCGCGCAGTTGTTAATTGCGCGACTCTGTTTTGTCGTTGAAACAATTAAATTCCGTACGCCAACGCGCGCGCGATCAGGCAAATTGCGTGCAGTAACGAAAAAATATTTCATACCGAATCGAAGCGTGGCATAATATAATTCATTATTCGAATTTTGGCGGTTCGTCATTCAGGCCTCTTCTTACTATCGGATTAATTGACGTATCTGAAATCAAAACTGCTCTATAATGAGTGAATTGTTAAAATTCAGATCCAATTATCGACTTTTCTGGATTTTGCCAATATCTCTCTCCTTGCATCAATATAATAATTAATGTGCTTCATTAATATTACAATTATCAGTATAATTATCTTATTGTTAGCTTTACTGCAACTTTACTTTAAAAAACTTAAAACGCGGCGATTATAATTTAAAATTAAAATTAAATTTCTCCATTTAATTTTTTAGATTTACCATTACTTTTATTAAGAAAACAAATTTGTTTGTTACCATTTGTATTTCGTTTATTAGCCCAATCAACATGATACGATTCTATTTGATTTGGAAACGTGAGTTGGGTATCGTGGAACGAGAGACAGTGATTGGTGGAACGTGCCCGAGACTTACCTCGACAGATTTTCCTTGAGTGACCAGCATGCTCGAATTTAATATCTCGATTACACAATATCTATCAACGGTTTCCGCTGCTTTGGTTTAATTTAATGATTAATTCAGTTGATACATTTCTAAAATAATTATGAAGCAATGAAACATTTTTCTTAATCCACGTATGAGGTCTGAAATTATTAAAAAAGCGCGCAAGAAAGGAGAAACAGTGTGTAGTTTACGTTAATCCAGATATAACGGAGAACGTAAAGAGATTCTCGAGAAAAAATGCAGCAGGGGAAGAAGCGCCGCGCTTTAATTAAGCAAATTGAAATAGAAGAGCTGGCTGCGCAATGGCTGAACGAGAAATCGCATGGATGAGCCATGTTCGCCGATGGAATAACCGTAAGGCCCGTTGGATTTAACCTCCGTGGAACGGTTTTAGAATCCACCGGTAATTGTTGTTTTATGAAGGCAATGCGGCAGCTCGATCGCTCGATAATTCCGATTCTAGCTTAAGGGAAAACTGCACTTAGCGGAATCCGCACACGCGCTACCGTTCTCGATGCACGCTCTTGTATGCTGCGCCGAGAGGTTATTCAGATTGTGATCGGCGTGTACGCGCGGTCTGTGAGCCCCACGTACGCCTACGCACTTTGTAGGGTTATATCAGATAATTGAATTGTCTCTAAGACCGGCTTACAGCCGTGGAATCTACCGTGCGCCGGCTAAAGATATCCAATAGTTCCCTCTCTCGCAACGTTATCATTAGAAATCGTAAGGAATTCTGCAACGAAACGATAATTGTGTCTGAGTGTCGTCTCGCGGCGATGTAATGGAAAAGAAATACCTGTAATATGCGAAGATCATTCACATTGCGTTATACGAATAGCGCACTTAAAACGTGAAAATTGTCGAGATACCTCTAATGAGGAAAATCAGCTTTAATCGAATTAATTAGAAATATCTAGTCATCATAGAATCTATCTAGTCATCTAGTTATCATAGAAGTATCTAGATATAATTTTCTATTGTTTGTAAAAAGATATTGTGCAATGTATTCGTTTTTACTACAAAATGATTATATGATCTTTCCAAACAAGTGCAAATTTCTCGTAAATTTAAATTAATAATAATTAAAAAATTAAAATACACGTTGAAAGGTTTTTGTTATTTTAAAAATCGACAGATTATATTTTCTGGGGCATAAAACTATTATAGTAAAATTCCCGACAGTGTGTTTACATCATAAATGTTCGATACTTTGAAAATTCGCTTAATTGCAAATATCTAGAATGCCGATGCAGAATTATGGCACGTGTCGTATCGGATGCCGTTCACATGCAATGCGGCTATTGTTAATAAAGCTTATGATGTTCTTGCAAGCTCCGGAAGGTTTAATCTCCAACCAGCTGAAACTATGTACCAACTTGTGGGCGACGATGTTAATATTCGCAGGGTAATACTGCAGTAGCTAATTTACATCGTTAATGCCACACTTGATGGATGAGGCAATAACTTTTTATATTACTATATTCTAATTGGAAAGTCATTGACGTTTTGGTAAATTCGCAAAGATTTTCTAAATATCACTCTGCTCAGCTAACATCTGCAATACGTTTACATAATAAAAACATTTCTGCAAACAATGATATAAAATACGATTGAAATTATAATTATATATCTCAATATATTTTGTTTACAAAGAAATAAATGATTTAATATTTTTCGCGAAAGCGCAGATTTCATTATGTTTTAATCTTGATTAGTTCACACACCTGAATTTATTTGTGCATGCTGATGCCGGCTTTTAAAACTTTATCAGGATTTAAATTAAAAAATACTTACAAAAGGCTGTAATACGCTTTTTTTCGCAGAATTTGTATGCACTCGACACGGACGTGTCGCGATGGTACGAAAATTCGTCGATCTCTCAAAGGGCGTTTAATTTGGCAGGTTTCGAAGTGAAGTACCGCGCGCGCCAACAAATCGTTTCGGGCGGACGCTTTTAAATTAATGCGACGCTCGGCGGATTAATTCCCTCTTAAATTAATACCATTATGTACGCGTGCGATTTTCAATGAAATTACGCTTTAACGCGATATATCCCGCGTATCGCTGACGCCCAGTCTGAACGCTCTAATGGCCATTTTATATTGATTGCGGAGGCCTTAATTATTCTATCACGGAAACGCTGTTTACGATAAAAGCACTTGGCGTCCGCCCCGCTCGCATAATTTATCCTACGTTATGTTTCTGCATTAAAATGCGCATTGTATAATACGCACATATCAGACTTTAATTCTGGTGAGCGTAAAAACATATTCACGTAACACATTCATGCATAAATATGCGTCAGCTCGCCAAGGATTTAACTACGATGTTATCTTTCGCGAGGAACTTACGTACGTTATATATTACGAGACTGAGAATATACTTCCTAAAAAAGTAGATTATGAAATAATGCACTTACATTGGAAATTGCATATATGCGCATGCTGCAATCAAATTTATTTATGTCTTAAGAAAATTATCGTTGTTCATGTAAGAAAAAAATGTAAGATAACATTCCTTTCGCAGCACATTCTTCGAGATATCTTTCTATTCAAGCGCATAATTTTCACGAGGGACGCTTTTACGTAGCTACGTTCATGTAGCGAGCTTCCACACATTACACAATATAACCCTGTATGATGCGGTTTGACACAGTTGCGCGCGTTCAAGGCTGTGTACGCAGTGACGCCTCTTCCGCATGATCGCGATACAATCCCCGTCGGACGTGTTTCGCGTTTCACGCGATAAAGGTCGAACCGGAGGAAAAAAATGCGCGTTTTCGGGGGGTGTCCCGAGCGAGCTTTGGGAAATATGGACACGTTCACGGTGAGTCGGTTAATTTTTAACGTTAGCCCACCGTTGACATATTCCGTTCGGTTCGACGACTGCGGTCTATGGGATTGTACGCTGGGAATTTGTGGAAAGCGACAAGGGGAGTCACGGAGTGAGAGGGAGAGAGTGATAGCGCGGGGCTAAGGGGGTGAACGAGGAGGAGGGGAGGGGGTGGATGTCGAGGAGGAGGAGGAGAACGTTTGTTGGTGGATGTCGTTCGCTATTGAGGCCGCCGGGTACCAGGGGTCATGAATGCTTGTCAACGGTGAGATATGATGCGTGGATTACCCCCCCCCCTTCCCCCCTTCCCTCCCTCCAAACTCCGACATCGGGATCTCCCCTTTTCAACCCTTCCCGTTTCCCAGTCTTTGCATCGAGCCAACGCCGGAGGCAGTCGTTCGTGGCTCGATTAATGCGATGTGAAAATTTTGTAGGAGGCGGAAGAAACTTGGCAATATCATTCACCAACTTTCCATCCGTTGCTCTATGATACTCTGTGATTATTAATGCTGCCTCTTTCCAAATTTTGACACAGTTCAAATTTCCGCTTTATTCACATCAAATTCTATAAAAAACTTTTTTCTTTTACATATTATATTTTCGAACGTTGTGCAGAAGTATAAATTGAATCGGTCGATAAATAAGTATAAGGTGAGACGGTTTCATACGGCTTACTTTCACGCGGCTTACGATGTTATTGCTCCAAGCTCTTCAATTCATTCACTGCATTTCGCCTGTGCATTCTTTTCTCTCTCCTTGATTCTATTTCGCGTCTTTCTACCTATTCATCCCGAAGTGCTAGTCACCACCCATCGCGCACGTGTTCACGAGAACATCGATAGACTGGCGGAAAGGGTTTTCTCCCGTAAGACGAGTGGCAAAGGTCTTTCTTTCAGTTTCTTTTCGAACCCGGCTCAAACTCGTGGAAATCTCTCTATCGTCGCACTCTACGTGTGTATTCGTTCTCCACTGCTCTTCGATACCGCACGCTTTAAGATCGTCTAGAAGGCAACGTGCCACCTTTCGAGTGGCCATTAGAAACGTGAGAGACAGACGATGTGACTCGATGAAAAGCAAATACGCGAAAGTGCATTGAAAGAAAGTGGGCTCGCGCCCGAAAGAATGTACGAACGGAAAAATATAGTGGGAACTCGATGTAGCATAAGTGGGGAAATAAAAAGCTTTTCTTAATAGATAAATAGCTATACGATGAGTACGATTGATAAAAAAATATAAAAATAAATTAACTGCTACGGAAAGAAATATTATTCATTCCTTATGCAACGAAAAGTTAAAATTTGCCTGCTCTTTGACACAACAAGATCCTTTAAAAAAGTTTGTCGCTACAAATATGGACTTACGTTATCAAAGAGTCGTGATACACGCTGCTTGCGATCGTCTTACCAGCAACCATTTTCCCAAGAGCGCATTAGGCGGAATTCAGATGAAAGCAAACACGCGGAAACGCATTACGCGCGAGAAAAAGTGAAAGATACGTCGAGACGGGGAGCCAAAGGGCGAGGGGGAAAAGCCGCCGTGTCGGGAGACCCGTGAAAGGGCACGCCGGCGAAAGGGGTAGCGGGGGGATTCAAGGAGAGGGAAAAGGAGCAGCGCAGAGGAACTTAGTAGTCAAGGAATGTCGGCGCGGAACGGAACGCGTACGAGGTCGAGGAAGGAAGGAAGGCTTTCCATCAGGCAAATTGAATAGCATTTGCAGGCTGTTTCGCCGGTAAACAGGCGGATGATAGATGATACCTCGGGTCCCCGTCTTTCCTTCTTTTTCCGCTAGTAACTCTCGGTACACCTTTGCTCTCACGATTTCTCGCATCCTCTTCAACGACGATCGTTTTCTCCTACCTCTTTATCCTTCCGACAGGCGACTCGCGTGGGTAGGAAAATGCGTTCGTTCCGCCACTCTCGAGATAACTCCGTGGCCGATGCGACGGTCTATCTGGGAGTGTCATCTGGAAGGAACCATTCATCAAGCGGCCGCAAAAAACTTAACGACAGGACAGAAATCGATCGTGACCCGCGATGTTGTGCATTGCCATGCGAGAACTTCTTCGATTATTACGATCAGACTGCTTATCATACGAAATTATCTAAAGTTGATTATGAACTTTACACTGCAAATACCATGATGAATAAATTTTTACAAATATTATACACAACTATGGTCTCATACAAATGAGACACAATCGAGATTTTTATAAACATTTTTCAAAATTAATTTTACAAAAGTTAACAAGTATAATTTATATCTTGGAACAATTTTATGAAACATTACTTTTTAGTTTCATTCCTTTAAAATTTTTAGTTAGCTTGTTATAGTTATTTTTATCAAAATAGAAAGCTGGAAGAATTATAATTCAGCATGTATATCTAATTTGCCATTTTTTTAAACAATGTTAGCGGAGAAACAGTTTTGGTTAGTTTTATTCCTCTTTATGAAAAAATTGTACAGAAAAATTCGGAGGTCGTGGAAGCATGTATATCCTATATCACGATTCTTTTATAATCCGTATTAAATTTAATTATGAATTATATTTCTCACACAAAAATTTTTGCATAATGATATTAAGATTTCAAACACAATTTTCATGTTTTATATTTTATTTAGAATATACTTATAAATATTAAACAGGGCTGGTAATATAATTTGGCATTGAAAATAGGATATTCGATATTTTTCATAAAACATATACTTGCATTACTTATACTGTATTATTAGAAACATAATGATGAAAATAATAAATGGAGTAGAACGGAAATCTACAATTTTCAAAACTATATTTTGTTTAATTATTCATGGAGCATCTTAACTGTTTTTAATAAGAAACGATGTCATTAATTAATTACACTAAAATATGCGTAATAATTAATAACAAATAAAAAATCATAATTAAAAAATTCTTATAAATAAAATATTCTATTTAATTAACAAAAATTATTTTAGCATAAAAGATTCTAATATTGTATTATAAAACATGAGACGTGTAAGCAAAAATAAAATTATTGTATGACTATTTTATGGCAGATTCAAATGACGATAAAGTATAGAAAGTGTAAATGTTGTAATCGCTTACCGGCAGATTAAGATATTGCACGTATTGCATTAAGATATTGAGATGTAGTCAGGTTTCGAGAAAGTTGTTTTCGTTTAATTAGCTGTCACGAACAATTGCAGTTTAATCTTCCGATTCATAAATGTTGACAACGTGCAGAGAGGCTATAAAAACGTAAGCCACTTCTGCGCGACGAAAGTATCGACTAGAAATGGTGTCACGTATCAATAATAAACGAACAGTTCCATTCGCGAGACTTAAAATAAAATTTCTAGAAGACTATAGCATTACAGCATTACAGTGTCATCGCTCGTATGATACATATACTGTAAACTCGTCTGCGCAATTTACTTTCGATCGTAGAAAACTATATATGGCATATATTTACAATAACCCTAGTCTCAATAAATTTAGAATTTCTTCAAAATAAAATGCAAACCTGTATGAACACATTTCGATGTGCCGGCGCGAGCAGATAGCATAATATATTCTTCATACGAAATACGCGACGTAGGCATGCCGCGAAATGGTGTTTACGCGGCCGGATGTCAGCGTGCAGGCGCATAAACATAAGGTATGCATGAATGTGTTGAGTTATACCGTAGTTGGTTATGAAATAACCATGGGACGAAACTTGATAACTTTCTATCCGGAGCGTAGCAGAGCTACGACGCGCTGAGTTTCTTTCCATTTACGGAAAACTTTTAAAATGCGTTAAATTTTTTTCTTCGTTTTACACCTTGCGGCTGACTGCACCGCGATATGGTTCATAAGTCATCGAGCGGTCTTTATCCGTTTTCTACGGCATACGTTTTGAGTGCATAAACAAAATAACATCCGATACAAGCAAAGTGCAGGAATATGCGTATTACAGAAAAAGTTTATTTTTCATAGCTAGACGGAAACTATTTCCGCTATTCGAACTTTTTGCGTTATATTATAATTTGCGTTGCACATTTTTATAATCTCTCGTTATGCTTATTGGTAATCTTTGGGGTGGGAATACGTTATGTGAATAAGAAACGGTGTTATTTAATAAAAGAGAACCCTCAAAATGGTACGGGAAACAAGGTGGCGCTGAGTAACGGTGCTACGAATTTTCCGACAAAGTTTTCTTCATTGCTTAATTATAAAAGTTGTTCATAATGCAGGAGGCCGATAAAAGGTTGGGCAGCTACGAGGGGCTGTCGCCCTGCCTTCGTGGTAATTCCCAAATTAATTAAAAGAAAAGATTTCTCCCTCCTTACTGCTTTTCTACGCTTTTTTTTTTCAGACTGAAGTCAAGAATGAAAATAAAAGTGTCTTTATTCGACAATAGTTACGCTTACATTCTTTTTTTATTCCATGCATCTAGATCAATAAAAATAGAGTAAATGTCAATGTTTCACTATGAATTACGTATTTTATTGTCTATTTACACAACTAATAATTTTTTTTTGTGTGTTACAGGTGAGTTTATTCTCAGATAGCAGTAAATAGTTTCTAGAAATTAAGCTGAACAAAAATGGTGAGTAAAGAAATGACATTTTATTATTGGAATTTGGTGTGAAAGTTTATATTCTGCAAATATAAAAAGCAAGGTTAAATTTTTTTATTCTTTAGTGCTTTGTTTTATAATTTGTGAGATGTTTTATTTACATAAAAAAATTGATTTTTTAAAAACAAATTTATAATACATTATCTATAGAATTGAATTATCTTTGAAATTTTTAGTACATTCGCGTTTTATATAAGTTTATAAATTTTTATTAAACATTGTAAAAAATATTATAATATTCCATTAAGTATGTGCTTAAAATTAAGTACAGTAGAAAAGGGAGTTTTAGTATAAGGCGATGTAATATTGTCTGTTTGCGATGTCTTGAAAACCAATTATTTTAATTGGTCCGTGAAAGACGAACTTGTTCAGCTTTTTTTCTCGGATTGCACCGTCGCACCTCGATTCGGTGAGATACTCAACACCCCTGCAGGAGCCTCGGTGTCTGGGTGGCAATCGATTTTCCACTGACGCCCCCGCCGTCGCCGTCGTTGTTACTGACGACGAATATTCACGAAGTCATCCGAGTCATTGACATCCATTGGGTGATGGCGATGGCGGAGGCGGGCAAAATGCGTGCTGCAAGACGTAAAGGGGTGCAAATCTCACACATGCACGCCCGTCAAACGCGTATCGATACATAACTACGTCTTCCCCGTATTTGTGAAACGTCGGTGGCAACATCTACTCGACAAGAATAGAAAGAGAGAGCTAAGGATTTTATAGGGATGCGGTTGTTCCCGCCCACTTTCTCGATAATTGCAATGCTGATGATTTCACTGATGGCCTGCGAATACATACGCTTACGAAATACAGCGACACTTTGAGTTTCGCTACAATGTAACGCACAGATCATTGATTGCTTTTTTATAAATTTAAATTTATTACAAAAAATAGGTAGGAAAAATGCAGTTAAAAACATCAAAATTTTTATTTTAAAATGTTTATACATTTTTTAATCTTACTGTCGTTATTAATAGATTATGATGTAATTGTACTTTTTAAATCTCTATTGCTTTTGTTTATTGTATTTATGAACACACTAGCTAATATGCAATATTTTTCAAAAGCTTTCCGCAAATAATTGCGGTAACGCAGTAATTCCCAAGTGTCAATAACGATAGAATTGGTAGACTTCCTGCGATCGTTATTTCGTTGTGGTTCAATTCGTCCGTAACGCGCTGCGTTGGATGCGTTACTTTTATCGACCCACTCGATAGTACTCAGATATGTTGGTGACGATATTGCATGGTGTGGAGAAGTATACAATCGTCAGAAATACACCGGTTCAACCAATCGCGCTTGTGCTTCTACTTAGAGTGGCGGACGAATCCCTCACTCTAATTTCTACACGGGGAAACTTTCACGTCATCACGCAAAAATAGAATGAGGATGTTATAATAAGGAAAAAGGATAGCAAAATTATGATAACCTAGAAAGAGTACTGTCTTCTAGTATAAGCTTCTATACTTTTGACAGATTCAAAAATAGAGAAAAGCCGTGTGTCAGACTTTGAACAAAGTTATCGTAAAGAATAACAGTTTGCACGAAAATATTTAGGGTAGTATTCTGTTATTATTACAAATACACGCTTACGTATATATTAATTTTTTTCTTGATTTGTATTTAACTGTACATTGCAAATTATTCCGAAATATTTCTCCAAACTCATTGTCGTAGAGGAATAATCGCTTGCTTCCGTATTTCCGTCTAACGATGTTATCGATAAAACAATTAACTTAATAATATGTTAATCACGTGTAAAAACCAAGAAAGAATCGTTGTCGAAACAAGCGAGGGTTCCAAAGAACCACCGGTCGTTTTCCCCTAGTATCATTATATGTATACCTCCGTCAGTTCTTTTATTCTGTTCAATTTCACGCTCAGAGAAACGGTCTGTCTTGGCGTGCGTCTGCCCGACTTCCGGTGGGCGATCGAAGCACTCTCATCTGCGCTGCGAGTTACGCGCGCTGCGTTATGTTATTACAAATTATACGGCGTTCAAAGGAGGAAAGCAACATCACAGTGGTCAGACGTGCGCGCATTATGGACGGATATAGATTTTGTCTGGGATTATTAGATGTTTGGTTACCTTCCGATAATTACTCGTGGAATTGCCTCAGTCGGCGCGCGGCTATAATCGATACGCACGGCACGATCGATATGCGCAGACAGTCGCGTGTAGCCGTGTATGGCCCTGCCGCAGCAGGCCCATTCTGCGTCAGGTATCTAGTGGATTCTAATTACAGGGCGGACGAAATGATACCAATGCACGCTCGCGTCGTCCTCAGAAAAATTGATATCGATTTTCTCTCGATGTCGTAATATTTCGTTACAGTAGCCATATCGGTTAATGAAAACGGCTTCTCCGCTTGTTGTGGAATCTATAACCCACTCTGTTGAATCTTCTGAAGCGCTCCTAGCGTATCGCTAAACATGATATTCGATAATTATTCGATCAGCTATTATCAATTGCACGGTAAATAAGATAGCTTCCAATTAACGACTGAATTAAAGCAAATTACTTGTGTCTTGGTAGATGTTGGAAATATCTAATTTGGTTGTAAAACGATCGCCCCTTGAAACATTTCTTCGCGATCGTCGAAGCACCGAAATACAAATCGATAAAGTAAAATGACTGTGATTGCTGGATTGTGAAGTAATTCGAGGAACAGATCGAACGTTCCTTTGTTCGGCGGATGGAAACTTTGCTAATTTATCCTTTGAAACGAAATGCTGGGATACACAGGGAACTCTTCGTCTTGGGTTCGACAGGTAGACGCAGAAGATTGAAGCGCGGGCGGGCATGTTCGAGCACGGCGGAGCGTTTTTCATCCTGTCCGCGTTTACACTTGACGTCGTTTGTTCGTAACGCGACAGACGCTAACGAGATTGGATTGGTGAAAACGGGTGGGGTTTATTTGCACGGCAATAAATTTCGGGAAACACGTGTAACGACAGGACGACGTGCATATTTATAAAATAAAAAAAATACATACATACAGAAAGAGAGAAGTACGACGCTGTGAGTTAAGCGTTGAAAATTTGTACGATTTTATTTGGTCGGAGCTTGTTAATTACTTTCGTCCACTGCATACGCTCGCACGCGAATGTATGTGCGAAACGCCTCGGCACGACTGGCTTTCATTTAATTTTTCTTATTCGCGATTACCTCTTCGTTTGAATCAGCCTCGGCGAAATGTACACGGGAGATGGGCTTTTCGTGATGTTTCAAACCCCCTCGGGAACACCATTTCAATCTGATAACGCGATGGCTGTTGTAGGAACACGCCACAACAACCTGGTAACACGGGTCTCCCTTATACCCCCGTCGCGCACCCCATACACGTTGTCTATATCCCATATTCAACCATCCTGATGCGATGTCCAGATGGTGTTTGTACGAGTAGTCGAAGCCAAAGATAGCGAGGGAGAGAAACCGAGAATCGAATAGAACCAATAAAAAGAAGTGGGAGAAAGAGGCGGTGTGCATAATGCAGGTACGTCACTTATACTGATTGGCTCGTAAAACCCGCGGAGAGCGTGAAAATCAGTAAAACAGTATATAAATGACTCTTGAGAATCGGACTCGCGTCGAAATAGCGGGAAGCCTTTGCCATTTCCATAATAATAAAAATTAATTACAAGTAATGGAAATATCTAATAGTAAAAATAGTCAATGTTTTGTGGAAAAATTTCTTAAATATTTAAATAAAAAAAAGTTTATAACATTTGTCTATGTTAAACTCGCTCGTTTATTGTCAATTAAAATCGATCAGATTTAAAAAAAAATCAGATAGTAACATTATAATCTTTCGTGCAGCAATGGTTTCTCTGCGGTTAAACGCGAAGAGCTCGAGATCGAAAATCATGAGCAAATCGATCGCGATGGTTCTTTTTAAGATCACGAGTTGTCGAAGTACATTTTTCGCTTTCGTACTTTCCGATAACCATTACGGTATATTTTGCGCGATGGAGTACGACGATCCTGCGGAGCAAAGAACTCCAGTGAGGAGCTTGTCTCACTGCTTTATGACGCGTGAATATCTGATGGTCCCCTGTCTGCCCCCTCCCCCCTCCCTCTCGCCCTGTACAACCGGCTCACCTCTATAGTTTTAGGGCCTGGCATAATATAGTCAGAAAGGTCTTCTCCCTCCTTCCGCACCCCTTTTCTTCGCATCGCGCGGTAGATGGAGCGCCCCATTCTACCTCCACTCTTTCTTCTTGAACGGGCGAGAAAGAAAAAGGCAGAGAGAAAAGAAGAAGCGAGAGTTTCTTAAGAGAGGAGCGGATAGGGTTTCGCTTTGGATCGCCAGCCGCGGTTAGGTAACGTTCGGATAACGCCTCAGGTTACCTCGCCATCTCACCTTCGGTGCGCTACCAAGGATTTCAGGGAGGCCGCAGAGGCTTCGCTCTTCAAGGAGCCGTACATGGTATCCGGACGACAGGATGACGCTACCGCCATTAGGATCAGCTCCTACTTTTCTCGCTTCTTCTTCCTTTTTCGCTAGTAGCACTTCTGGCGAACGAAGCTTGTCGAAGGGGTCATTTTGTCCCACTGATCGCCTCGGAATTTTCTATCGTGACACTTTAACGAATTTTCCAGCTAATCTCTATAAGCTGACTTTCAGGAAATTTTAAGTACAAAATTTTTACGCAACTGCGGTAAAACATTTTGAAATATACTTATACACTTTGAATATCTCATTTTTCTTAAATTGTCAAGTCAAATTTACGATCCTCTAAGTTTCATATAGTGGCAATTTTATTTTTAAGACATATGCATTAAAAAGTGTTTACTCATTTTTCATCTTCGTAGCAGTAATGTTAATAATTTAAGTATATTTTCCCGCAAAATTACGAGAAGTCTATTCAGCTCTCCGGGGCACTTTATACGGAAAACGTATATTTTTCGTCTTCTGGGTCCTCTGGGAGACTGCGATCTCTCTACGTTGACGAGACTAGGTACCCACTTCACCTATGTCTCTCGTATATTCTCCCTCTTCCCTCCTCTTCGCATACAGAAGCATGGAGAGCACGCATACGCGAGTTCGTACGTATCTGCGAGTTTCGTCCCTTCAGATAAATGACGCCACTTAGAGATTAGGCGCGCGGGGACTCGGCTAGAGTGACAGAGAGGTATTTTCTCTGCCTACGTCGCGGAAAATGGCGCGAGCGAGTTTCATCCTGCTCATCGTCAACTCTTCCTCCCGAAACAAGGTTGAATGAGTCTCGACACGGATCGCATTCAACCGATGACGTTTTTCGTTCTCTTTTAAATCCGAAATTCATATATAAAAATATAATCCGCGAATAACGGATAAAGTGATATTCTTCGAATAATTGCGGACCGCCTTTCCGTCGTGATGAGAATAAATTTAAGAAGAAAGAAATATCATAGAGAGAAAAGAACGGATTTTTTACTTTCGACGCGTATAATTCTCCATTTACTTAATAATACATTATGATTACATTATTAAAATGAATTATTTTTTATAACTCTTGCAAGATAAATCCAAATGACATTTAAATCAGTTTAGTACGAATTCTATCTTTTGTTCTATGTATTTTATATTCTAACAAGAAAATCCGAATGCTCGATTTTTGTCGGTCGGCATGCTCAATCGACTTTCCGAATACGCTCGTGTCGGCGCATAATTTTCATGGGCAGTGGCACGAGTCGCGCGACACAAATCGTTCGGTAAAAATTCCGTGAAACTCGGCTGCACTCATGCCACGCCGATGTAACACGTCGCGCCGCTAATTCTCCCTCGCAGACACCACACGTGTATAATACCGGGTGGAATTAGCACGGCGGGAGGGGTCAAAGTGGAATTGTGAGGAACACCGAGCGTGCGATCTGGGAAAGGGATAGGATAGCACGCCAATTTCTCGCTCCGCCACAGGAACGGTGCAAATTCTGCATGCACGCGGAGATGTGTGTATGCGCGTGTAAATGTCGCGGGATTGTATAATGCAATGAGGAGAAATGTGATGGGAGGACTGCATGTTGCGCGATATCATAATCTTGCTCTTATGCTTCTTTTACGAAATGAGCTGTAAAATTCTTCTACATAGCGTCATGTTGATGCAGGCTAAATTTCTGGACGCTTTTCGCAAGTTAACTTCATTATTAACGTTATTTTGTTAAATATGGGGAAAAAAATTTATATATTAAAAATTTATATGTGCAATATCAGAGGCTAGTTATTTTCTGAGAGAAAATATTCCTAAATAATGCATTTGTGACATATCGCGAATCATCCAAGTTTAGTTATGCTTTTAAGACAGAACATATTTATGTACGTTATGCACACGAGCAAACATAGCACGGAAACAGGGTGCGGAATAGGTATATTCACGACAAGAAAGCCGCCGTGCGAGGGGGAAATTGAGATAGATCACAAATTTCTCGCACGACGGTAGGTTATCTGCGTATCACACGCGTATACACGTGGAAGTTTCCGGAAACTAGGATATTACCCGAGATGGGAGTTGCTGCAGAAGAAGATGGAAGACACATCTCAATTTCTTTCTCGGTGCACGTGCATATTTGCAGTATCCAAACAGAACTCTCTTACGTAACAACTCAACACTCGCGATGCCACGGCAGCAAAATCGATACCGCGCTTTCGATTCGTAAGAAATTGCAATGCGGCAAAATCGAAATTTAACGTTTGACAGGATTGCAGCGTACGGCCGATGCCTTGCAGAATTCATTTTATGAAAGTAGCACAGTAAAATGTGACGGACGCTTTAAACAAGAATTTAACGGTGATGCCTTAATCCGACATAAAGTACCGCACGTAGAGCCGGTAAAATAACATTCTCGTATACGGAGCGCGCGAAGAAGAGAGTATCCGAAATTGCCGAAACGTTGCGAACGGAAAAAGAAGTCGAGAGAAATCTAGAGCGTGAAAACCGAGGGAATAAGACAGGAATGGGGATGAAGCTCGCGAAATTTCTCGCGTGGGAGTGGGCTACCTAGGCGGAAGCTTTTTGGAATTGCGAGCCGTGACGACGAGGAATCGCGCGCTGGAAACGAACGAGGTGCAAGCCGCTGCAGCGTGTTTCGGCTTTTGCATCGGTATTTTGCTTTTAAATATAAACACCGCAGCTTCTTGAAATTGGTTTGGCAAAAAGTGTACACATATAAAGTATTTTTTTTTTTTATTATATTTTTATAACACTACTGCTTAAATATGATCTGAATCAAAATGTTATTTGGATTGTTATTATTAATATTGGTTTTATATAGAGTCTCTTCTTTTAATTTTTGTATATTTTAAATTTATATTCTATTTTTACTCTATTTATATATTTAATTATTTATCTGAAAAATTATTATGTAATTTATCAAATAAATGATTATTTGCAGATTATTTAATTCTGAAATGCGATATAAATAAGTACTCCTATTTGTCACGGAGATATTTTTCTCACTGTGCGCATTATGGAAGCATAGTGTATTATGAGAAGTACATTAGCTAAATCTTGAAAACTAGAGCCTAGGGACCAGCGCGACATTCCTCGGATAAAATAGTAAAATGTAAAAGTCGGCAGAATTAGACAGAAATGAAGATAAAGCAGAGTTGCGCGTGGTGAATACACGTCGTCGAAACTGCGAGCGGTAGCTGGAGGAGAGAACGTGATGAGAACGCACGAGCTGCATGCTTTTTTGTTAAACATGTACATGTTTCTTACGGAATAAATTTAGAATAGCTTTACACAGAAAGGATTCACTCAACGCTACCGTAACGTAGATTTATAAACTGTGATACGCATAAGAAATGTTTGGATAAAGTAAATGTACAATTTATTATATTGTAGCGCATGTTTTTACGACTACAATTTTTTATATAAAACTGTTTTTATTTAACTATTAATCTAGTACGTTAAAAACATTCAGGAACTCAAGTATGGAAAACATAATTATCATATTTCTCATTTGCAAAATGTTACAATATGTTATTATAGAAAAAAGTTTAAGGAAAAAAGGTAAAAATAAAACAAGATGTCAATATTTCAAACATTTTCTTCCATCGCGACAGATGAAATAATAAAGGAATTTTTTGAATCGTCAAATAATTTTACGAAAATAGATAATATATGTACATTAGTAAATCCAACATTATTGAATCCATGATAAGTATTGGATTTGCGGGAGCGATGAACCTCTCAGACAAAGTAAAACGAGTGAAAATGGCAAATGTGGAAATAAAGATGTCAAAACAATTGCAAAATTTCCCACATGAATATCTGCATACGAAAGTTTGTCAGAACGGCGCATTTAAAGCGCAGAGCAAAATGAGACACTGAAAAGTGTATGTAATTGCAATTTTTCTCTAAACAAACATCATACAGCAAACTATATTATGCACATTCTTATATAATTAATCTTTAAAGTATAATATTATTTTTTTATTATTTAGGCCAGTCTTATTTAAACTTATTAAGCACAGGATTTTTAATGATAATAGCTTATTTTCGTCCAATATTCATCTAGCAAACCGTCATATTAATGTTTTAATTATTGCTTTCGAAACAGCAAACAAAAATAGCGGTCCTAAGATTGATATTACATTCTGAGAGCTATAGTTGCTCAGTAGAAAAGTACTTGCAATTTAAGATCAATCTCTCTTGATAAAAACAGTGCTAAAATGTTTCCGTATTCATTGGGTTTAATCCGTTGCCGCACGAACTTTTTCACTGGCTCGGTTGCAAATAAAGTTAATGCAGCAAACTTTTAAGTTTCCCCTCGCGTTCGCGATGTTGTGTAATCGTTATTATCTAGTTAGAATTTTCCACGAAAATTTCAACGAAGTTCACTGAACTTGTGTCTTGCCTTTTTCATTTGCAATATAAATGTATTCGCGTCGCGCGTCGCGATTTAAACAGCGCAAAGCAATTTTATTTTGCAGATTACAACTATATGTTTTTGGAAAATAAAGCTTTGCAACTAGCGGTAAAACTTGACTATTCTCCGTGCATCATACGTTAAATTCAGAAATCCAGTTTCAAATTTCGACCACATGTCAATACAAAATACAAAACCATGTATCTAAATTGACGTTTGTGTGTCAAAAAAATATTTAACCATGGTCTCGTCGCTATAAAAAATAATGAATTTCGCGCAGCACGTACAAATAAAAGAAGCAAACCGATTTTTATCACGCGTTTGTGCGACGCACTCGATGACGCTCGAATGCCGCGGTATCGCCGGCGATATATCTCGTCTTTATCATGTCGAGAAATAATTCGTTAACGACGCGTTACAGGAGTGCGGCGTAATTATCGGGCTACTACGCCCCACGGTAAGTTTGATGTGCGCGCACGCGGCGATTGCGAACAGGCAAAGGCTGCCTGCCTGCCTGCCTGCCTGCCCCGCTGATTTACCGCAATTCCACTGCACAGCCGAGGCGACGCTCTAATTATAGTCGTGATAACGTTTTACGTACGCTTAGCTATAACTCATGGGGGAAAATTTAGTGTTGGCCGTCGCCGCACTTATCGACGTGGTTGTGCCGTCGCTCCATAAAGTAGATTAGGTAATTCGCGGCGCAAACGTTGAACGATGCGAGGGCCGTTGTCCTTCAACAGCGCTTCCGAAGATTGGCAGACCGATGCTCCCGTGGCCGATACAGCGCGCGATTCGCTATGGACGATAAATTTCCGAGGTTTAAGTGGCTACGTAATTTAAGAGCCACCGTCGAGGTACGTAAAACACGCGCGTCAGCCGAGGAAACGTTCGTCGCACCATTATCGCTTGCCAACAGCCGTTTGCGAGTCCAGCGCGATTTAATGGTTTCTAGATCGTTGAAAGAGTATTCAGGGGCTGTAAATGCGACACAGCGTCTCGCAATTCAAAACGCTTTTAAAAAATAATAAAATTGTATATCGATTCTTCTTTGATTTTAACAAGAGGCTGCCGACGAAATGTGTCATTGTATCTATTAGAAGATTCTCTCTTAATAGATTATATTATAAATGCATGTGCGAATTTAGAACATCGACAGAACAGATAACTGAAAAAATTGTATAGTCAGATTCTTTGAAATTGCAAATACTAATAATTTAAAAGTTTTTCAATTTCAAGTTTTAACCGTATCGGTACTTTCTATTAGCAACGCTTCGATATTTAAGGAACAAAAATAGAATCAGACTTCCAAAGTGCTTGAAATATTCGTGAAAAATAAAGATTTCAAAAGGGTTTAGTGAAATAATATGTAACCATATTTTTTTTTATAATACGTGATATAATATATTATTCTATATTCAACAAATCAGTATTTTCCGAAAGTAATTTGGAATTCTCGCCAATTGAGAATGTTCATATTGTCGAGTACGTAATTCTTTTCAAACCGCGAATATTTTTCGCCGACTGGAGGAATATCTACGAGAATGGCGCATCGTAACTATCTCCGACGATTAGACGAGGATCCGTTGGCGGAAGCTCCGCTGCCCGTCGGAATTTACTATGTCCATCTAATTATAATCTGTGCTTTCGGAGTAAGACAGATCCGACGATAGAACAAGTCTATAATGGATTCTGCAGGGGCGGAAACGATTGTAATCACCATTCGTCACTGGGCAAATGGAAATTTGGCTCTCCGACCTTACCGCTATTTAACACTGTCGTAAGTTTTCGAAACGTTTCATTACCATAATTTAACATGCCGTTCGCATGATATTAACGTCGCCGTGCACAGGACGTCGCTAGTTACCGGCGGCACGCTCATACTCGCAAGAACGATCGTCCGGACGAGCAAGTCGACTTATTAAGAGAGAAACGAACGACCAACCACGCTTTTCTCTGCGCGCGCGACCAGCATTATCCAGAAAAATTCATTACCTGCGGACTTAATTAGACATACCGGCCGGGGACCGACAGCGTTTTAAAATCACGACGTAAGCCACGCACCGTAATATCGCCGGCATACAAAGGACGGCGTGATTTATCCCGCTCTAATTTATTAAAGTTAAATCAGCCTACGTATGGAAGCTAACGCTGATTAATAAAGTACGAGTTTACGATATTGGAAATTGATTTCACCATTCACTGAGATTTTGTTATAATGTCTAATATGTAGAAGTAATTTAATAAAATTCTTTCAATCTTGAATTTATATGCAATATAATATATACAAATTAAAATGTTATTTGGTGATATCTTGATATTAGCAAAGTCGATTAAAAACATCTTGTAATTACAGCGATTGTTTTTTATATTTAATAAACAGAAAGAAATGGCAAAAATAAGAATTAAAACGTGGCTATTGGCACGTCAAAAATTTATTACAAATTCTTTTTTTTTGCTGGTTTTTTGTTATTATAGATACGTTATACTATTTATATTTAATTTTAAAAAATATTATTTAAAATGCCAATCAATTTGCAAAACTTTTTCATAAAAATAATCGATGACGAGGCTCGGTCGACGAATCAAGCGCTGACATTTCGAAGGAGCCGACGTGAACAATTAATTCCCTCGGCGGGGTAAAGTTTCCGATTGCAAATGTAGTCGATGTACGGACGTACCTGGCGGGATAGTCGAGGCGATCTCCAGGCTAAGCTCCAGCCGCGTCAGCATTTGGGCGATTGCCCCGTTCGGGCGGAAGCGAGATACTTTTCGGAAAAATGCTGGACGCGCAAGAGAGATTGCGATAGGATAGTAACGACTGCCCGCGGGCCGAGGAGGGTTGGTAGGTGAAAGAGGGAAATCGGTGGACTGGCGAAGCGTTCGGAAAAGATAAAAAGAGCAAAGATGCGGCGGAAGAACGTTTGGCGAGGTAGAGAGAATGAGGGTAAGGTAATACGGACAGACTAAAACAAACGAAACCTGGTCGGCTAGAACCAATTTTCTTTTCTCGACCGACAGTCTGCTTTGATTTGATGGAAACATCGGGATATCGTCAAATTGACACACGCCGCATCATAACATTAATAAAGCCGGCGAGAGAATAATATATGTAATTTTATATGTAATTATGTTTTATACATTTTATGTAATTATGTTTTATTACATTTTATATGTAATATATGTAGTTTTAAAAATATTTGAAAATTAATGTTAAATTTTTAATCAACTTTTGCAAATTTTTCTATAAATTATTTTGCAATACCGTTATTGCAGCGTATTATAAAAAAATATCAAGAAACATGTCACAATTTTTAAACTTAATCATAATTATATATTAAAAATTTGATCAAGAGGAACGCAGTACTCGCTAATTCTCTTAACACCACAATAATTTTAATTACGCGCGAAGTATATGAATGCGTCTCCACGTATACACGCGCAAACACGGCTTTACGTGTGCTACTTGCGCTCGCGCGCCTACCTCGGCGAGTTAACAATGTAAGGGTTGCAGCCATGCATGATGAATTCTGTCTGGAGTGCCGGCACGACAGGAAGGCAGCAAGTTAGGTACCTTCGCGCAGGTACGCTTGTGGTGTTACGTGTGGATACGCTTAAGATGGTGCGGGTCGAGAACTGGTAGCGGAGCGTCTGTTTTGACGAGAGACGGAAGAAGAGTGACAGTGAATGAGAAAAGAGGGGTTGAGAGACAGGGATCAGGATCATAAGGTAGTGAGGCAAGGCAGAACTTCCTTTAATAATGACGTAGTCCCCGACAGGCAGTCTCGTTCCATCCTCTCGTCCCCTAATAGTTACACCCTTACGGACTTACTACCCCTTAACGACAGTTTTCAAATAGGCGTCCGACGCCTTGAACCCTGCACAATGTTCGTCTAGTCGTCATCTTTCTCCTCAAGCGACGACATTGTCGTCTCTGTCCCTTTCTTGAACCAAATCTATTATATTTTTTAAAAAGATGTCAAGATGTCTCTATTTGATTAAAAGATAATATGCGCGAATTTCTGCAGAATATCAATTGATTGAATTTTTCGATAATTATATACATCTCAGTTTTAATATGTACTTTCTATTTTTAATTACTATATCTAAACTTAAATGATTTAAAGAAACTAATTTATATAATATTCTGTAAAAAAAATATTTTGTTGTTTTTACATCTAAATTAGCATAGAAAATTTATTCTAGTTATCACAAAGGTAATTTGAAATAATACAATGGCAGAAACATTTTACTGTAATTAAAGTGGAGGATTAACTCCGTCAAAAAGTAAAGGAGGAAAATCAAGCGCGCAAAACGTAAAAGCATCTATTAAATTACTATCGACTATTGGTGGAGACGTGACGTTTCGAGTGTCACAGCGGCAGGGTGGAGGAATCGGTCGGCGGGGGAGGATATTGTGGCGGTAGGTCGAGAAGGCGTGGCCTGTCGGAGCTGAAGGGAACGCAAGAAGGGTGACTTTGACCCTCTCTCCGCAAGCGGAATCCTTACCCGAAGGGGGTTTCTCGTCCCTCGCTCTTGCTGTCTCGCTTTCTGCCGTGCTCATACGTGCGACTTACGATGCGTGATGCGATGACGCCTGATGTGTGCACCCTCTCTCTTCCTGGTCGGCTGCTGCGAGGCGGAACGTACATAATATTCGCGCGTATGTGTATGCGCGTCTGCTCAACACAGCCGTGTCTCGCACGATGCAGTCTCGTCATACGTGCATTCACTAATACTTTCAGAACATCCCGGTGGCGCATGGTGCAACGTCAAAGGGTTGGCGGCATGGTGCGAGAGATGCAGCAAGGGTAAGGGGAAAACGCGAGCTCAGAGGGTGCAGTAGAGTAGGAGAGTGTCTAGACGGACGGGGTGGTTAGGCTGGCTGGCTAGCTGGCTGGATGGCTGGCTGGTTGGCTGGCTGGCTGGCTGGCTGGCTGGCTGGTTGGATGACTAGATGGCAGTCGTAGCTATGTGCAGAGGCCTGCATCGCGTTGCGTGGTGCATTGCGGAAGTGGAGGAGCAAAGGGAGAGAAGGTGAAACTGCTTCTTCAGACAGTCTATCTTAAGTGAAGATTAGCCTCTCTTCTCATGTATGCATCTACTTACCTTGCGAACCGTTCTGAAACTAACTAGTGGAAAGAAAAAGCAGTCCCTTTCTCTTTAAACCGTAGGCCGGGCATGATGAGAGACGCGCGACTTAAACTCCGTCCGCGATTGACCGCTACTGAAGGCAGATAGGAATGGATCTCTTCGATCATCTTTCACTTAGTCGTCTAGAGGTCGCGATAGATCTTCGAGATACAAAGGCAGTATTTTCGTTTTATATCCTCCATATCTGTGAATGTTATGATAGAAAACATTTATTGCTTTTATTTTATGAGTGCTTGGACAACAGAACAAAATATCTGAAAGTTGAAAAGGTAATAGGAAAGCAAATGTGGTGAAAATTTCTGGAAATATATAAAAGCAAAACTCTGTGTGCTAAATCAAATGTAGATAGATAATTTCGTGTTCTGAATGAACTTCGACTTCTTTGATGGATTAATGGACAGACGCTCCCTTTATCTTGAAATTTCATGAAACTTTTATTTATAAATTATTATATTTTATAAATTTAATTTAATTATAAATTATTATATTTATAAATTTGTGCGTAAATATTATATATTTTAAACTGCGACAATTTGCGTACGTAAAATAGTATTAATTTTAAAAAACGAGAGATGATGTGCATCGATAATAACACTATGTAATTTTGATTAATCCAAATATCCATGTAACGAAAATAAACAGCATTTAAGTTCTGCATTGATGAGATAATGCGACAAAATAACGTTATCGAGCTGGAAATTTTGCAGATATTGCTATAATTTCCCGTAATTTCTCGTAAAACATTTTTTGACTTTGTGTAATTATGATATTAGCATAAACATTCTAGTTACAATTATTTCGCGCAGTGAGATCTTATGAAATAATTATTCCATGCGAAAACACACGCGGTGCAGTATCGGAAAAGTCATGTGCTCGCGTATTTTGCCTCATTAATTTTGTACCGAGTTCACAAATGGCGCCCAAGTGACGGAGCATCCCATATACGCTACGCGAATTTCCATAAATTACACATCATACTTGCATAATTTTAATTAAACAAACACGTACGAGCCTTGGGTCAACGAAAACGTAGAGAACGATTTTCCGATAGCTCATTTCCCGATCGATCATAACGTGCGGGCACGTGGTACGAGCGCGGTATGCATTTTCTGCATACACGTACTCTACGCGGGTGGAATATATGCGCCTCATCAATTTATTCCGTACATTTGCCAAATTGTCTGCATAAACAAAAATTTCAAGTATCGTAATTGTGGACAAATTTGCCGGCGTATACAATTCAATTGCGAGCTTTAGTGATTGTTGTGTAAGTTTTTAAGTGCTATTGGAAGGCTAATTTAAACGGCAGTCTCAGTCAAATTTGCCTCGCGGCTTCGGCGCGATTAAATTTCGGCGCGACGTAACCAAAAAGAGATTTGCGAATTCACGTTGATGAGAAACGCACAACATGGCCTCGCCTTTAATGGCAGGCCGCAAGGAAAGATGAAGCCTTTCCCTACCACAGCGTACACGACTACCGTGTGCTTCCTTAAGTTGGCTTAGCCCTCGCGCTTCATATTCGATTTCAGCTTTCAGCCGGCCGTCCCTTCGGGCCTCTTCGACAGGGCTACTCACGCACGTACGATGTATCGATGCACGGTGAACGCTGTTTCCCTGTTACAGCTCCCGTTTCTGGCGTGCGTGTCTCGTCTTCGGCAACCGGATATCACGACCCTTCGCGTGCAATACACGAATTTGCCTCCTTCTGCCGCGCTCCGCACGACAGACATACACAGTGTCTGAAATGTATTAGCGGAATTTGTAGCACCCGACGGAACATTCATTTGAACATGTTATATAATTTTTACCGCGCGGGAGAAACGTGATGCAGCAAGGTATTCTTTTTTAAAGAGTGTATAAAAATCAGAAAATTATATTTGAAAGAAAAACGTGACAGAATAATGGAATATTGTGTTAAACGAGGCGAATAATTTTCTGATTTATTTTTATAATGTGAACCAATATGAATCTTTTTATATTATAGTAATTATTGAGAGAGTTTATAGAATTGGAAAATATAATATAATTATCAAAGATTTTTAATGTGCGTAAATTATCGACCGTGGGGCAATCGCCAGTGAAAATGATTTGAATAGATGAAGCCATTAGTGGCATTCATAAGAGCGTTAAAAGCGGCAAACGTTAACTCGTAGCATATGCACGAACATGAACAGAATGAACATTGTCGACTAATTCCTATTTCGATCACGGACTCAGATAATCCGATAATATGAGTTAATTATTTCGCATAACATACATGTTCGCCGGATTGCAATACTGCCTAACGCAAGATGAGTACGATGTAAAACGTCTTTTTCAATGTATGATCGAGCGCTTACAAGCAAAAGAATGGGTAAAAAGTTATTATTATCGACGGGGCAGGTGCATTGGGACCGCGAATTATCCTCACCGAGTTTGGAACGTTAGGGGCATGAAATTGGTATTTTGAGCTATAAACGAGAGCGTTGATAATTCGATAATATCGGATATTCGGCCCGGCTCGCGCACAAAGTCGTGCCTCGAGCGGCGGGGCCGGAATGATCGAATACATATTTACTTCCAGGTACGCTAAAGCGTAATATTAGCAAATACATTTATAAGAAAGGAGAACGGCTTGTCTTTATTTGCGACACAAACGATCGCCTATCGTTATTACAAGACATAAAGAAAGACTTATGTGTAAATTATGATATTGTGTTTTATATATAACAGAATTTACTGTATAAAATTAAATTAATCTATAATTTAATTATTATTCAAAATTATTATTTTATCGCAAAAAATGCAGTAAAAACAATTTAGTAGTTTTTAATGTTATGTGATATAAATCATGATGCAAGTACCATCATTCGTTGAATTCCGCGTTTTTGCAATCTGCATACACGTACAAAAATATCTCCTTATTTGTTCGTATCGTAGTAGCGTCACGATAAGGCGGTGGCGATTTTATTCCACTTTTAGTGACGTGTACTGGCTATTATACCGTCTGACGAGGAGTTACGACAGTGTGGCACACCCCCGCGGCGGAAATAGGCGAGCAGAACCTATACACTTAATATCGCGGAAGTTGTGATTAGGCGGCATGACGTGTAACGACGCTCGTAAACCACGCAGGGGCTGCGTCGCGTCGCGTGGCTCCTCGGCGTGCACCTGTCTGGCACGATACCAGCGCTCGATCGACGGTCATTTATCGCATGAAGGTGCCAATAAAAGTTATCGCGATTAAGTAGGACGTTGTTAATTATCCGCGCAATTACATATGCAATCGATTTTACAATCGGTGGAATCGCGTGGTGCAATTTGTCATCAATTTTATAAGGTCTTTTCTGCGCAATTCGCGATTATTTTGTGATATTAATGTCAATAGAATAATACATGCAAAAAATGTTTAATTAATGCGTTAGTAACTTAATAATGGTAGATTAACAATTTAATAAATATTTAATCAATATGTCAAATGTTAGGTACATACGTGTCAAAACGTCGGTCAACAAAATTTTTTACGCTACATTGAATTTCGGCCGAGTTTATGAAAATTATTGTAACAAATTTGCGCGAGTATTCGCGGAGAAGTCAAGGCGGAAAATGGGAAATCGTTACCGCCGCGAATCCAGCTTAACGAGATGAAATTGTAGCGCTCACCCCGGCCTTTCCGCCTTCGCGAGCCGCCCCCTCGCGCGTGAGGATTTAAAAACCGGAGGAAACGAATCGCGGTTTTATCAGTGGCGGCGCGATGTTCCGCTCCGACGCTCGCGCGCATGTGTTCGCCTGACCGACCGCGTACACACAGCAAGATAAACGCACTCGTTACCCTTAAAATAATTAAATCGCTCGCGTGTCGGGCGAGCCAGCGTCGCGCGCGCCGTTCGTTGTAGGACGGCTAAAAAAAATCGATGAACGAGTTTTTAGCTCATCTCGTACCGATAACACTGCGCGCATTATAGATTCGTTGCGGTCCGTCGACGATCGACGCTCGACATTGGCGGCCTGGTCGGCCGCACGTTTCGGTGTTTTAATGGATCGTTATTGTCAATAACGATTGGTTTTATGGACAAACAAGTGTCGCGTTATACGGAGAGCTCTCTGCATGGCCGCTCGTCTGTGCATGTATGACGTTTCCGCCGCGTCTCCCTCGAATTGTGCGATCGTAGTACGATCGATTTTCGTTCTGTCGCTAATTACAATGGATGTGCTGTTGCAAAGAATATAGTTTGCTGTTGGAATGAGGAAATAAATTGTGTGTGTGTGTGTGTTTAAGTAGCACAGCTTAAAATCTTCATATTTTTTTGTTCTTATAACAAATTTCCCTAAAAAGTACAATACAAAAAGTAATGGAATTACCTCTTGTCACTAACAATATCACTTTGTCATGGATGACAAATTGCATTAAAAAGTAATCCTGACAGTTATTATACTGATTGTGAGAGAAAGAACTTGGTAACGCTAAATAATGCGCGCCGACGCTGTCCAGCATTGTCTGGGAAAACAGATTTCTCAGTCGCATTGCATATTTGATGCCCACCTCTGAACTTACCGCGAGTATAAATTTTCTATTCGCGATAAAGTCTTCGCTTGAGTTGTGCCATGAACGAGGGAATATATAATCGGATATGCTGTTTATACAAACCGTGCGATGCTGTATGGAGCCGCTTTTTCGCCGTTGCCATCCTGCTTGGTTTGCCGCGCGCGAAGCACGTAGGTAATCCTGGCAACGACAGCGTGATAGCGCGGACGAGCCCGTTGAAGGACACGGCCCGCGCCTACAGCGTGAAGAATGTTAACAAGCCATAGCAACGCCGCCGGCGCACAGATACTACTCGGTTTTTCTGCGTTTCTCCGCGCGTGTCGATCGCATCGGAAAGTCCTTAAGCCGGCGGGTAATAAATGTAAGGATAATGAGGGGGTTCCCTGAACGGCGGGGATTAGGCCCGTAGATAAGGCTGTTTCTCGCGGTGAGGGCACCCTGAGAGACAATGCGGCTGTTCGCCTGATGCTCGCGGCACTTAAGCGCACATCACAGATACGAAGGTGAGGAGTGTCGTAACGACGATGCATCGGCGACGCGTTATATGCCAGTCGCTTCCGCCGCGTGACTGACTGCATCATTGTTGCGCGTTTGCCTGAGGAGAAAGTTTTTCATAAGCACATGTGTCTCTATTATTCACAACTTTTATAAAGCGCGACAAGACTATTGTTAATAGCAAAAGTAGAGGGAATTTTTTACAAAGAGAGCTTGACATTTAATATTATTAATGTTTATTTTATTATTTATAATCTTTGGAAAATTTATGCAAATTGTCTTTAATATTTTTGAGATTTTTGTCATTTACAGTAAGATCTCTTAATCTTTGTCGATTGACACAATTACAAGTCAGTAATCAAACAATATTTTCCGCTCAATAACTGTGACACATTAAGTACAATGCATCGAGTCAACGGTATGTGGACAGTGTAAATAAGTGAAGCTATCTGGCGTGACAGACTACATTCGAGCTACGTATTACAGAAACCTTAATGCAATATGTTCAAGATAGATCTTATGAGTTCCATTTGTGTATATAAGAAAAACAAACTGTTTCGTAAGGCAACTAAAATTTTTATTAAATGTCATTTTGTTAAGTTTTATGTTAGTAATCGAGGTCGAGAAGTTTGATGAAAATTATTGCATGCACATTTGAATAGAAAGTTTTAATACAAGTTTAGTAAATTTTCATTGCATAAACGAATTTGCATTTAAGAAAATATTGGTTCCGATGAATGAAACTTTTTCTTCCCCGTTTTAGTGCTTCGACGTTGTTACTCGTCGCCATAGCGTAGAACTCAGGCCCTTATGACGCAATGACTTAATGGAAGTTTGCACATTACTCACGACTTCCAGAGCGATTATGTTGGACCGCAACGGTGAAGTTAGTCACGCAAGGTGAATACATGTAGCGCGAACAAGGAGTTCCTCGCCGCGAAGATGGATGTTGGTGTTTTGAGAAATTGAGACAACGGCCACTGTCGCGCAAGATGAATTATAACCCGCCACCCTTAGTAAATTAGATTTCATAAAAAAAAACCCGCATTATTGACATAATGGCATAATTTTGCATGAAGCCCGAGTAGGTTTCGATGATAGATGATTGCCTCATACGTTTTTACATCTTGTTAAACAATTTGCCATAACGCAAAAACATTATGAAGGTACTTCTCCGCATCTTTAGTCGTAATAAATTTCTCAGACTTCGTACAACGTGCTTATAAAATTATGTCATATATATTTGCGACAAAATTTTGTTCTTATTTAGAAGAGCACATTCTTTTAGGAAGGAATGCAATAATTTATTTTTACTATCAATCTCGATAAAAATGATAAAGAAGAAAAACATAAAAAATTTTTTCAATTAATCTGGAAATCACGTCTATATCAAGCTATGCGATTTTGTGTAAGGATATCTTTCAACCGTCCAATTTGTAAGCCTGAAGTAATCCGTACGATGGCACGCCTGCCGCAAATACTTGGATACTTGGATTGCATTAATTAATTGCCCTAACGATAATCTTATTCCGTATTCAAATTGTTCCGCCATCCAACCCTTGTTATGCGATATCAAGTGGGCGAGAACTCGCATCGAATTGGATTAGGTCAACTTCGTCCCTTGCTTCCTTCCGCCCTGCTTCATCAACTATCTCGCTCTATCGCCAGCACTCGCCCTGGTGTCCGGGCATTACGCGAAATCCAATTCCTTTACCGGACCATACGGTAATATCCTGGAGGTGGGATATGTCGTATCCGCTCATCCACACGTACTCGTTGGAATTACCTCGCGATCAAAATGCGCACGATGCATCGTAAATTGCATTGATGATCCGTTCGTCGATACAGCAGCAAGATGTTGAACGAATCGAATTTTCTGAGTGATTACGCAAACTGTTTCTTTACAGACAACACAGCAATTATGGTATATGTTGCACGTCATGCAAATAGCATTAGTTTTTCGAACGCTTGTAGTTAATTTATCAATGTTTGACGAAGATATTTATATTGTTATCGTTATTAATTTTTTTAAGTGTTTTCTTTTCAATCTGTTGATAGAATAAATATTAACATTTGTGTGACATTTATTCGTTATAACGAAGCTATATAATAGATACTTAAATTTGTAACGATTGATTTTAACTATTTTTTCTTTTTTTTCTGTTTTATTAAGAGCAATTTTATTCATTAAGGTTAATCACAATACTTATTACTTCTTTTTTATCTCTATTAAATTGCACCTGCTACGAAATAGGGATGTTATAAATAATGGTAGCAATTCGACGAGTATATGAATAAATTTGCGCATCGCTGATGATCATACTATAAAAGGATTGTTATTATCCGGTCCTAATTAGGAAGATTATCCGAGTTTTTGCACAGAAGAGTGATCACCCCGACACGTTGCTAAATATCGAGCACGTAAACCCTGTCAAAAGCATCAAACTTTCTATGTCGCGCGGTATTAGGGAGGATTGGATGGACGGATTTGGAATTAGTGTGCTCGTTAGCTGCCATCTGCTTGTCGTTATTTAAGTATCATCATCGTTCTCGTATCTATTCAATTATATTAATAATAAACTATATCTAGCAATCATATCCGATGTCTTTCAACAGATAATTAATGGCAGCAGATATTTTTAATTATTTAATTTTTATGTGAAAGAATAATTTTCTTTGATAGGTATTTTTACAACATTGACTTCTTAATCAATAAGTGTAAAATTGCCTTAATGTGTTTTCAATATTTATAATATTTTAGACGTTGCAATAAAATAGATGAACATCACGGAAATGATGTCGGTAACTTTGGCGAACGAATATTAAGAATCTTCGGTGGGCCGCGCGCGCGGTTGACAGGAGAGAAAGGGGGTTGGATTACCCACCAAATAATTTTAATTAGCATCCCCCGTACCATCCCCGCGTCTTATCCATGGCCGAGGTACCTACCGCTCTCTCCATCCACATCACAACCTATCGACTTGATGATCGGATTATATCCTCGAAAGAGGTTTTCACCTTGCTCCACTCCCGTCGCCTCCTGACGTCGCCAGGAGATCTTGAAGATAGTAATAAATTGGATGTTAAGCGGCGAAAATTGGCCAATTAGTGTGGGACGGTCGGCTTTTCCCGCCCCTAAAGTCTTTATAGGAGTAATCGACCTCCCCGCGAAACGCGAATTAATTGGTCTTTCGGTGTCTCGCTCAGCGACCCGTCGAGATTTCATCGTGAAGGGCTCCGTCCAAAGAGTTAGTTACTGTATACCGTCTTATCGGATATTAATCCCTTCGTTAGCAGAGGTCAATTAATCGAAGACGTAATCTTGAACGAAATCCTGTCGTGTTCGCTGTAATATTCTCGTTTTCGTGAAGGAAATGTCTTGAGTAATATAGCTGTATGCGCGTATGTGTACATGTTGAGGTGTACAGCTTATAATAGGCTGTAGGAGGCAACTAAATTATTCCATAATACATTTAGGGTCTTCTGCATTACAACCGAGGTAGATTAGAAAATTATGAGATTAATGAAGCGCGTTATGCGCCAATGTTTGATTGAAACCAACTAAATTGGTGCAGTTATTAATTGTATTTTGCAGCAAGTGTTTTAAATCAATATCAATAATTGTTATATTATTGCATGTGATTAATTTCGATAATTTTGATATATAATAAAGTTTTAATTTATACTTCGCATTTTATTTAACAATTATATTTTAATCACGATAAGAACGTGAACGTAATATTAATTTTTATTTTCATTGTCGTTCGTATGCATTTTTTACATTAAAATTTTATGGCGTCTTTCCATTTTCATCATTCTGTCAGCTTACAAAATTCCGCTTTCATCATACAAAATGCTTTTACGAACACGCAAAGCGCGCTGCATACAAGATTCAGTACAGCGAACATAATCGACGTTCCATGAGTTAATTTCACATTCCGACCGGACTGCGCATATTTTTTTCTCTCTATTTTTTTTCCGAAACAACGAAAACCATTTAAACACAGTTGTGTTTCGAGCGACCAAGAAGCGCATAGCCCGGCCATAGTGACATTTGACGTTTCCGAATAAAGGAGTTGGACAGATGCCGGGCGATGGTTGTTGCCGTTGCTGGTACAACATCCAGCGGTAAAACGTCGTTTCACGGATGAGACCGACACGGTCGATTACCGCCATGCGTAGAGCATAACGGTGCGGAATAAATGCAGTTATGTACTTGGCGATTTTCCTTTCATCGCGCCACGCACAATGCGTTCGCTGAAATCTACTTAGGTCTTCGTATTTCTGCTTCCCAGCTTTCTTCGCATTGCCTACATAGATTGTAACATTTATTTCCTTTTTTTATTGCGGTATTTCTTGCAATATGCTTTTGGATAATAATTTCTTTTTTGTAAATATTGATGTAAATATTGAAGGAATATCAAGACAAAGCTTTTTATTAAAGCTTAATTTCACGGTTCCAAATAATTCTACTTTAATGGCGACCGCGTGTTAACGTGCAGCGTGAATAGCGATCAATGTATGTTTAGTTTTCTCATTACCGTGGCTGTGATTAATACGGAGATTAGGCCGATCTATTAGCTTCTCGAGCAATGTTTATCGTAATTGTCCTTCCTTTACTGCTTCCTCAACCAGTCTAATCACGTCAACAGTATCTAAGATAATATTAATAAAAATATGATGCAGAAAATCCTACTTGAAAGTTTTACACTAATGAGTATAAATTAAATTAAAGGAACGAAAAAAATGACAATAATTTTTTTCGGAAATAAATGTGAGAAATATTTCTAATTATGTTGAATATTATTTTATAAATTATGGAGAAATTGGAAAGAACGAACGTGTTGGATAGTCAAATATAGAAATAAAATAGTATTAGTAATGCTGATAATTGAAAATCAAGGACCTGCAATCGACGTTAAAGTTCAATCTCAATGAAAAGCGAGAATCGAAAGCAATATACGACGAACTCGTTCGAACGCTATATTCATCGCAAACCCGATCGATTTGCATAGTCGTAGTAAAAATCTGCTTTATCCATCTTTAAAAAAGATATATAAAACTGAATCAAGTTTTATTGCTAGCCCTTTTTTAACGATAGAATTTTCCGCTGTGCTTAGCGTAGAATTTTATAAAATTATTCGACTATTATGCAATCTCACGATTTATAATTGTGAATGTTGTCTAAATTGACAAGTAAAAAATATCTCTGATTGAACAGAGTACGTGGAAGAGAGTACAATGTTTGCACAGATTATATTTTAAATATTTTCATATTCTGAAGTATTTATTAATTTATGTACACAGTATATTTTAACGTAATCAATTAACTCGTTTCAAGTATATTTAACTGCAAATCAGTACGTTATTTCTATTACAATTTTCGTAAGCGATAATATAAAATATAAAATCTCTTTGATATTTAAGTTATAGCTGACGTTCGAAGAAATGCGCAAGCGTGTGATAAGGTCGTTAATTTGCTGTAGCCAATTTACCTGGCGAGGCGCTTGGCGGCATGCATTCCCGATGTTGAAGGAAAAACAAAATCGAAAACCAATACCTTGCCCGCTACGGGCGGGCACGCCCGTTTATTTTTGCGATTTTAAGCGGAAGATTGATCGCGACGAGGCGCCCGATAGCCCGCTCCGTTGAGTCCGTACTTCGATCTTGATATCGAGTGTGCCGACGTTATTACTTCCTCCTGTTTGTGCCGCTCGCGTCTCGGCTGATATTAAAGACAAAGCGAGGAACTCCGCGAATTTTCTCGTAATAAAATTTAATATGCAACGTGTAATTTGTATTTTATTTTTTTTCTTACGACGATTAGACCGAGATGCATATGTTGCGAGCATTCTTTTGCGTTCAATCTAGAAATTGCACGAGATAGTAGTTTAAGTAAACTCTGCGGAATGCTCAGAGAGAGACACCGCTAACAGTTATTAATCCATGTCATAATGGAAGTTGATACAGGGACAGTTATAACGTGTTCTGTGTCCACTAAATCCAAAATGGGATACGAATTTGGATGCAAGTGCAGATATAATAGGATGGCTATTTCAAATTTTAATTACTGGATCACGCGAACAAAATTCTAGTTTTAATCGTCAAAGTTTAATCTAATTTGTGATTAAGCTCTCTCTCTTCCGCATGACAGAATAGTCGCAAACGAAAGCCATGATATACGGAATGTCCACGAAGTTTAGGCGACGCGAAAGCTTCAGGAAGTTTGTTGGTCACTTTTTTTCGCGCACGTGACAATCGAATTTACGACTATCGTGCTTTGATCATCTGACAAAACTAAAAGCTTTCCGGTGAGAAATTTTCTTCCTCGTCTATGAATTTCATTACGTAAATGCGATGCGCGCATTTACGGATTTTGCGGCGCCCCGAAACGAGATTGATGACGTTACAATAATGACAATATCCGTTTGGTGTATATTCTGCCCGTTATTATTTTAATATTGCGGCGAGAGAGCGCGCGAAACCACAATAATAGTATTATTTTTCGTCCATGATGCGCGTAACGATATGCGGAGCGTGCATGTGTGTGTGTTCTTTTTTTTTCCTGCGAGCCTCCGGTAAAGCATTCGCCAGTTTACCGCACATCCAGTGCGCGAAAATTCATACCGCCGCGGTACGGAGGCGGCGGTCGCGTGTTAAAACCTGTCATATTCCATTAAGGGTTGGCTGATCGGTAATGTACAGCGCGCGCATCCCGCTGTCCTCTATTATATCTCGCGCTTCGTCTCTTTTCCTCTTTGTTATAATTTAACGCGTTTATGCCTCCCGGTGAGCTCTGGAGGACAGATCGAAACGGAACGGCGGCAGGTTGGGAGAAGCTGGCGTGTGACAGGCAGCCAATATTTCATAATTATTGATATCCAGTCGATTCCCTGCAGGACTACCAAAAGGACATGGTCGCGAGTGATAATATATCGTTTTAGAAGTTGACGTTTCTCTCACATTCACGACTTGCGGGATTATCGATACCGAATTCTTCGTAGTGACAGAAAATGCGAGTTTAAAGTCTGAATTATAAGTACAATTTTTGTAATTGATGAATTAAATTTAAAAAATTTATAACTATTATTTGCTTTTAATAGTTTTTTCTACGTGCATATTTGAAATATTAATTAATGTATTACTTATTATAATCATAAAGCATTTACTTAATATTCCCGACGCGTGCTGTGTTGGCATTTGTGCTCTTTTTGAGAAAAGAAAACGCCATTAATTGAAAATAGACTTGTTGTTTGTCGCTGCAGGATATTTTTCGACAGGGGTGAGTAGAGAGAGAACGATGGATGATCGAAAAGAGATGTGACGAGGACTTTTATCGGCTGACAAGCAACCAAGCCAAAGCCGTTAATGGCTACTCAAATATGCGCCCCTGTAGCCGCAGTTCTATGGCGTGGCTTTCGAACTTCATTTTGGAAAGTTTCAACCCTCCGGGGATTACTTTCAAAGCTTGCATTATTTACTAGAACCGCGACAGAGGGATGGGCAAAATTCGTCACTCAAAACAGACCACCGTCATTCCCGTTGATATTTTGGGATAGGATTTTCCACCGGTAATTATAATTTCCGGAGAGTATTAATTAGGCCGATACGCGAACGCGGCGTGATACATTCATTACGCTATTGACGATGGACAAGTTTATCCTTTCACGTCGCGACGTATGTAAATTTAATATTGGTCATGCATATTATTTAATTTAGTTAATGGCGATGTTAATTAAGGACAAGGACAATATCGAAAAGTATTAGCAATCAAAATTCCCCGAAGAATAAATCTTTCATAAAACAGAAATTATCATGCGTATCAGTCTACATTTATTCCTCTATAAATATACGTATTAAATACGGTATTAGCGTGAGAGCTAAAGTTTAATTCGACCATTTAATGATCACGGTACACGCGTAGTTATCTAAAAAATTGCCCAATAACTGGAAATAATTAGCCGTCACTTTGTGAGATCAGTGCAGATGGTATCTTTCTTGCCGTTAACGAGATTGGTACCGTATCCGAGTGGCGCTTCCTGACATTTTCATCGACGGGACGATCCTCAAATCAGTCATCTAGCGAGTGAAGCGAGCCACTGAGTAGGAGCAATTAGTAATCGGTACCGGGTAATTACTAAAGAACGATCGCTGGAATACCGCCCCGATCGCGGTCTCTCTCGCTCTCTCTGTCTCTCCATCTCCCGTCCCGATAAATCCTGACCAGTGTGTAATTAATCGGGCGCGAGGCACTTGAAACACAGAACCCGGCTAGTGTCCGATGTTGACCCTTGGTCACCGGCGTAGGAAAGCAGCGGTGTCTTTTCTCGGCACGGCGTTGTATATGGTAGAGAGCATTATGGTAGTCGAGCTTAAAGGAGGCTCCCGCGATTTCTTCTCCTCTCTTCCCGCGTACTCGCATTCTTCTATCGCGACGGAGTCGGCGGGAGTGAAGGGCCTCGCATCACGTAATGACAAAGCGCGCAGACCGATCGGACGTAATAAACAACCGCCAATTAAAATACCTTATTACAGCGGGACAATATGCGCGGCGGGAGGACGGGATTTTAAAGAACGACGACGACAGTATTTAAATGGGTATTTTCAAACGACAGCGTTATTGTCGACCTTGCGAAAGCTGAGGTAACTATGAAAGAAGGAAACACAAATTTGCCATTACGGAATTATTTTCTTCTCCATTCCACGTTCACGGCGGAATTTCACGTCTTTCACGGCGCATCGGAGGGAGATACTTTCAATTTATTGAAGGATAATAAAACGAAGAATGACAAAAAAAGTAATATAATAACAAGGGGACCATTAAAACGTTCTCACGTTTCTAGTTATATAATATCGCAGTTTAAACTGAAGATGATAAGAAGAAGGAATACGCTAATTGCCATTCAACTCCAAGCGAGCGAATGTGAATAAATTTACCGTTTACTTTACACCGACCTGTTCTTTCACGCGTTCTTCTGCGATTTTTGAATCGCGGCTATGGTTGCTGCGCAACCAGCGCGAGTCCCGTCAGGATTATCCGCCGAGGATTTATGAGCCGCACAAAATCGTCCTCTTTCCCTCTTCTATCCGGCTTGGAACTCTTCGCGTCGATTTCACATTTGAGAGGGGCATGGAACGGCAAAGCGAAATTGTCCCGCCTGGAATTGAAGCTTCGCGTCTTTATTATTGTAGCATATTCATTTCCATAATCACGATAAAATCGCGACTTTTACAGCAATGGGTTATTTTTATCGCGAGCGGGCGAGATTTTATTTGCTCAATACCGCGGCTGCTCTTATCAAAATCATCATAGAATCAATGAAATCGTTGATGTAGTATTTTTTGCATCTCTAACAAACTGAACTTTATCTTGCACAAAAATATTTTTGCGTCATGCAAATTTTGATATATTTATAAGAAAATGCTATTAAATTATAATTCCGTATACAAAAATGACAAATAATACATGACACATTTTATAAATCAATCAAGAAACAAAATAAAGTGTATAAAATATGCGCTTAAAATATACACACGATTTACATGCATTTTCTTGCTCGTTGACTCTCATCGTTTTCTGTCGCTTGATTTATATCTCGTATTTTTCACTAGCGCCGAGAAAATCCACTATTTTTCATAAAAATTGACTTGCAGCTAAATCACATCTTGACATTGCGTTCCTGCCATTGACGCGGCGTGATTTAAAAGGATATGAATATCGTACGATATCGCTTTCATGTAACACCGTGCATTGAAAGAAAGTCAATGAGCTGCTTCCCGTACAACGAGTCTGTTAAAAAACCGATCCGCATCTCGTTTCGCCTTCCGATTCGAATTCCATGTCCCACGGTAGTCGGTCGCCAATAAAACGTCCTTACCTTTTATGTTGTAGCGTGGAACAAAGAGAGGATTTTATTGACGCGATACACAAAAAGCTTTCAGACGATCTCAGACATTACAAGAAAGTCCTTGTTACACTTCTCCGATACGATCAGATGCATGTACACAAATACTGTACGTGTTAATTATTTCATTATAATATATTTTCAAATATGTTGAATTCATTAATGTTAAAATGTATATTTTATTCATTTTTACGCCTTAAAATCTTGTAACATTTGGTAGACCTAGAACTGTAGAATGTACATTTTCTTTACTGCAATGCATTGAAATTTTATATTTGAAAGAAAGAAATAGCCCAGAATGTTAAAATGTACATTTTAATCCATTTTAGACATCGGAATTTTATACTATAAAATTTGATAGGCTTAGCATTTTAAAATTCATATTTTCTATACTGCATTGAAGTCTTATATTTTAAACAAAGAAATGATCTAAAATGTTAATCAGCTAATATTGAAAAGTTGGTTATTATAAAGAAATGTTTGAAGTTTTCACATAAATTTAATAATTAATTAATTTCTCTTAATGCTAATATTTGACAGATAATTGGATAGATATAATTATTAATTCAAGGATTGCTGAATTAAATATGATTAAACGTAAATTTAAAACTTTATTTTAATTAATGGTATTTTCTTTTTATATTATTTTTGATATTTTTAAAGCTAAATTGCGCGCGTGTAGCACGCACAATGTTATGTTCTAGAATTTATAAAATTCATGAAGCATATTATGAGTAACGTAATTAGCGATTATCACGCAGTGTTGATAATAATTTCTCAGAGAAATAAAAATATTATAATACGCATGTGTTTTCTGCTTGATAAATTAATTTATTTTAAGCAGATAACATTTGTGCAACTACGGAATATCATAGACTGCTCAAACGTTTCGCCTTCCGACACATAATACGTTACGTCGTACGCCACGTCCGTGCTAACTTTAACGCGTGCACCACCCATACTCAACACACTCGTGTCACACATGCATCCAGAACTGATATGACTCTATTCGGCCGTTTGCTTAGTTAATATCAACGCTATTAAGCTCACGCTGATAGGATATCGTGCCGACACCGCTCTCCGTGCTGTTGCGTTTATACAGCCAGACTAATTCGAATTAAAACACAACGATCTCACCCCGCATTGGAAAGAAAATTAAGTGCTGTAATTACCGCTGGGAAACATTGTGGATAGAAACTAATAATAGAGAGATGATAGCGCGGTGATCTGGGCGTCAAATTTACTTTTTATGAAGCAAATTAAAAGACAATTTTTTTACATTGAGCAGCGTAAATACAGGGCTCATAAAAATTAGCGATCAAATAAGACATAATAATAAAATAGTTATTAAACTTATTTCTTTATTTTGTTTCGTTATATTCGTTATATGAATAATATAATTTGTTAATAATTGATAATGAGACTGTATCGCTTATAACACGTGCTTTGTATTTTAATGTCGTAAAAAAATAACAAAGTTTGTCAGGACATTAATATAATCTCGAGAAATCAGTTTTATATTTTTATCATCTTCCGTCAATCTTTATTCTTTGCATAGTAGATCGATTAATCTTGTAACTTTTTTTCTTGTTTCAGGTGAGTACGCAGTCAGCTGATTACGTCTTAAGCTTTTGACAGTAAGTAATTAAGTTCGCGCACTAGTTTGCCTTCCCGTGCTGATGGCGAGCGTAAGTGCTAGGTGCCATTATTAACGTCATCCTTAAAGTGGAGAGTTGCTAAGGATGATGGTGCGGGAAAACGTACTGGTGTAAGTTGTATCAATAATGAACATCCTTTGAAGAAACGATAGCGGAATTGTTTTGCGTTTCTTCGACGGATTAAAAGAAATTTCTTGAAGACGATATTCGGAGCATTGTCGAAGCGTATTATCGAAAGCGTTGTAAATTCAACTGTTTATAGGAGATTTCGCGTAATCGGTACGTGTAATTAGTATCCAACAACGAATAGATGATACATTGTCCGTTATTGGTCGTAAAATGCGAGCAACGGCGATTATTTGCGTGAAATTTTGGATAGGTTGTAAAGGTCTGGCTCTGACGCAGAATGCAATCATTTGTTGAATCAGATGGGCTACCCGGCCGCGCTGTAATGCATTGAATATGGAAATGGAATGAACACAAAAATAAAATTTACATTGTCCGCGTTTTGATAGCGTTATTATCTCAGTTTTTGTTCATCCGGTTTTGTAGCTGAATATTAATACTAGTTCGAGATATATGTATCGATATTATACGGCTTGTATACAAAGATATGTATTTTTGTCTGCGATATTTTCTGCCTTCTTTTCTGCTCGTATAAGAAAACCTTGGAAACAAGATGCGTGTATGAAACTTAGAAAGGGAATTCTGCAGCGAGAACGCCGAAAGCTTTTTCTCGACGCGCGTTACTCGGAAACTAACCGTCAAGCGTCCAGCGGGACGCCGTAAGGATACCAACAAAAAGGATATTTATCGTCGTCGCACCCTTTCTCCTCTCTCTACATCACTCTCGCCCTTTCGACCGCGAAGACCGGCCATCGTGGTCCGTGCCGTGGACGCTGATTGATTAACGATTGCTCCTTGCATAAAACTACGATCGTGTCCCCCTAAATATATCCCTGCATCCTCTCCCCTCCTCTACATTTTACCGCGTGCACCTCTCGTGACGAATAGTTCTTATGCCTTAACATCCAATCGTCCTCTCCCTCTCTCCCTCGATTTAATTTGCCATTCGTGCACTGCGCGTCCATGTACAATCCGAGACTAATACCCTTCTCTGCTTTTCTTCACCCCGTGAGCCCGGTGTTCGCGATGTTTCTCGATCAGCCTGGCAGATTGTATTAGCAATAAAAGTCGCATACGTATTCCGGGACCGAGCGCTGTCCGGCAGCGGCCGAAATTACTCGGGTGTGAAAAACTTGCCCTCCGGACCCTCCGGTGTCGATCGCCACGGCGCATTCGAACCGAGCGATGCATATCGCAGTGCAACGGCACGGCGAACGGTTTGCTGTACGAGTGCCGCGGGCGAGTTAGGCAGGAGCGACGGAGAATTTATCGATTAATTAATTCATTTCTCATTATCCTCGATAATTAGTATTGCGAATTGACTGAATGAAATCATAATTAGTTCGGGGTTGTAATTCAAGGAACGGCCGCGGCTCGCCGCCGATTCAGAGGCGTGTAAATTCACTGGCGTCCGTTAACGAGCTCCACGAGCGTCAATTCTATTTTCTTGACATCAATCGTTACTGCATCACCCGCTAATTATTAATCCGTGAGTGAACACTCCGCGAAAGATCGCGGTTGTCGTTAGCGCGAATTTAACATGCGTGCATGATTTTAATCCGCAAATACCAGACATGATAAATATTTCATTTTCAGATATGCGTATAATATATTTTGAAGAGTCGCAGATAAAACTAATTACAGTTATAATATATTAATTCGTATCTTTGCTACATTATAAAGGAGAATTCTTTTCATAAATATAGCGTTTAGAATGTCTACACGTGCCAATTATTTGAATTTATTATTAATTATTATTTAAACAAATTACTGCTTTTTGCGAACTCGTGAATGCCTCGCGAATGACATACATGCATAATATCGGAAATGCTCGCGTGATATTTACATTTCGTCATCCATTAATGATGCAATATTGCTTGTATAATCTACGTCGGATACAATTAGGTAAGCTTGTAAATATAATATCTTGAACGTGCGCATAAATGCGTGGTCGTAACGAAATACGAGCGTCAGATCAAGCTGCTTAGCGCCGCGAGGAGCAATTAATTATCGATTGCGAGTTGTCTAAGATGAAAACAATGGTTTGGTCAGACGTCTGTTGCAGCTGCACCGCCGGTCTTGATGTAGATTATCCTAAGACGTTCGGGCATTAATGCACCCGGGCGAGCACCCTCCGCCGCACGCACTGTGCGCAGGGACCATTATGCGTACACGAGTCAATAGATCGCGAAGCGCATTATGGATATGCTCTAATGCGTTGACGCGTAGGGGGATTTATCGGGTCATTATATCGATCGACCAGCACAATCTGGAATATCGCGTGCAACTACCGATCGGCTCCGGTAAATGTTCAATTGTCAGCAATATTCGCGCTATGAATTCCCATTACGCGTTCTCTACGCGAGTTTAAATAATTGCACAATATGAGAAAAAACACAAAGCTCTTTTGAATATTTATACCGCACATCGAAGAGCAAGGGATATGTAAAGCAAATATCGTGAATATAAATTATTTCTATGAATAATACCATTCAATTCTATAAATCTTGATGGTTTATATCTATCGATATCCTAGATTTATTTTATTCTTAGAGCTTCGATAATTGAAATGGCGGTGTACGACAAGTCGCATTAACATTCGACAGTTTAATGAATAGCCCGACGAGCCGTGGTACTTTTATAGGACCGTATATCTGTGCCAGCAGCTATACGCAATCAGCCGTGAATAAGACTTTGCCCCGGGGAGATCCGATCCTCGTTTTCGTATCGACTACAGATATCGCGCTGTGAGGATATTCCCGATTATCGATGTACCTTCCGCGAGGTACCGCGACGATGATTTCCCTCATTTCCCTTTTCGCTTGCGCGGCATGATCACAGAATCCTCGTTGACGTCGTTCCGTTGTCCTTTGCCGCCTCCCACGTAGAAATGAGTATAAAGAATAGCGGCGCGGAAGGGTGGGGAGGGCAGTTTGGAGTGGCGGAAGTACGAAAGCAACCAGTAGAAAAATCTCACGAATTGTTGGGTCGCTCTGAATTTCTCAGTTCTCGCGATCGGGGGCCGGAATGGCGTAATATCTATTGAAAAGAAACGCCGTGGAGAAACGTCGAAGAAAGGAAGCGGAAAGCAGGCAAGCGAAAGGGATGGAAACATCTCGGCGGAGCGTTGGATGAAGGGGCGGAGGGAATGAAAGAATGGGCGCTCAATCGGGTTCGCAAAATCACCGACAATCGCGTCGGGAGAACGAGCCGGCATGGCTGAAAGGATGTGAAAGCCGAAGGTCGAATGTCGCAAGCACCCCGACCTCTGATTGCTGCGGGAAAATGGAAAAATTGTCGGCTCCTTCCCCTCCCCCCCCCCTCCCCCTTTCGAAGCACGGGAATGCACCGGAAATAGATTCCGCCGCGAGTCACTTCTCTCATCCATCGTGCACTCTAGAAAGCAAACCTGACAAGTTTCCAAGCCGTCGCTGTTTTTTTCGGATACATCCGGATATATTGTAGATGGTGTCACTGCGATAACGTATCAACAGGTGTTAATACGATTATTTAATTTACGGCGAGGCATGCGAGGATTTGCAGAACGCTATTCCGTTTTTATCAAGATCTTTTATGATTATATGAATATTATCAATTATAGCGGTATGAAATTAAAATACGAATTCCAAATTACGTGAAATACATTTTAAATAATTCTTCAAATTGTATTTTGATAAAATTGTTATAAAATTTTTTTTTTTGTAATCGTTTTCTATCAAACGGATTTGTTTGCCGTGCTTCCATTTTTGATACAATTGTGATTCATTTTTTTTTTTATATTATTGATATTCTATATAATCTGCGAGAAAAAACTGAACGTTTTTTAAAACCAGTTGCTCGGACACAGGCGCACTTGTTTGTCCAAAAGAGGAACGCGGCTTGGCGATTTTGTAAAAATAATTAACAGCCGCACGATCGACGAGCGCAGGACTCGACCTGACCGAGCGGTCTAAACACGGACCTTGTTAAAGCACGCGGACTTGTAACTCGCGGTAACATATCCCACAAGCGAAGCATTGTTCTGAGAGGGTGGGAATACCCCTTTTTTTCCACACGAGTAATATAAAACGCTCGGTTATCCGGAAGCCGTCGTGAACGCGGCTAATTAGGCAAAATTCCACGAGTTCCCACAGGAGAATAGCCGTCTGATGAAAAAGAACTAACGCTAGCTAACGCGCGTTACAAGAAACTGCGGTGATTAGTGCCAGAATTACGATACCAGGGGAGCCTAGGACCGACATGGAAAACGTCGAAGCTTCTTTATTCCGTGAAAAGAGGGTGTATGCAGATGTGCGTTTCGCACAGACGTCATTTGCATAAAGGGCGGTAGGGCGGAAAGATCAGGATTTTTCCGCAAAAAGATGCCGTCTGCGAAATATGGCGTATGCAAATATACCGCGAGAGTTTTCTTCTTCGTTTTATTAAATTTCGTGTGTCCAATGAATATTTTTGAAACTTTATATCACCACTGATATTTCTTTTTTAACATTTAATTGGTTGAAAAAATTATTAAGTAGTAACTAAATAACATTATTAAATAGTAAGAAAATAAAATTAAGAACGTTAGTTTTTTAATTATTACAATTACATAAAATTAATAAATTAACGTTATTCCGCTTATAATGCGGAATATTTCATTATAGCTGCATCAGTTATTCAAGACTTGTGTTAATAGTAATTGTCAAGCTAGCTATTAGCTCATTACCACCTCTATACTTAGCGCTTGCTCGACTGCATTGTAGGCAATGACTTTTATTTGCGTCGTAAAGGGCGCGAAGGCCTGACTCGGCGTATGTATATGTGTGTATCGATTTAAAAACATTTAAATTCCATAAATATCCAACGAAACGTTGAATAAGGCATGCCCAAAGCCAAAAGCCTCTTGCCTACCAAGAAGACGACGAGAGCAGAGATAACGTATGATAGAGTGGACTGCTGCATAAACCAAAAGCAGGGAAACTTTCGATAGTGGCGCGAGATAGTTCAAAGTAATCTTCGGGCAACGCGAACAACATCGCAAGTAGCGCTTTGGTCCGGCTTATTATGAAAACATCACGGATTAACCATTTTCTCCACTTAGCACGCTATATTTCGATTGAAATTCTTGTTTCATTTAAAGTTTTTTTTTTCATCAGAGCATGCAAAAAAATACTTTTATAAATCTAGAAAATAATTTGTAGAATGTAAAGAAAAATGTTCCATCAATTTTGTTTCTAAATAATCAGCGTTTTGGAATTCGCAATTCTATTTGATTGCCAACTGAATATATTTTTATCGATTTTTAAACAACACGTTTATGGCTCGTCGAGATAAATTTGCGAGCAAAAATAGTCGTCCGTATGTGTTGTCATGCGCCGGCAATAAATTGCTATCAACTATTCGAGAAGCTATCCGATACACGCGGACGTCATCGAGCGGACATTAGGGCAACTTGATTGGAAAAGTCTATAACTGTGCCACGGGCTCGTTATCGTGAACGTGCCTGTCAACAGGTATAAACGGGATATCACGGAGCATCGGAACGGAAAAAAGGGCAAAAAGGGACGATCGGAAGGAGAAAAACGAGGAGCGCGGAGAAACGATTCGTCGTGTCGTAGCGAGAGGTGGCGACCGAGTCCGAAACGGCTAGTAAATACGACTGACCCACGGTTCGTCGATGGGTGCATCGAAAACGGATGGAAGGCGAGAGAGGGCGGGAGAAGAGGGAAGAGGGGGAGAGGGGGGGGGTTACGATCCGAGCTGTGATCTAGAAACTGCAGGTAATAGATTCAGTCGCGGGACGAGGATCGAGGTCGGAATCGGATCCCTGGATGGAAATAGGAATCTAGTACCGGAGGACGCAGTCGGCATGAGCGGCGCAGGGTGTGGGAGGAAGGGGTCAGTGCCCGGGAATAAATCATTTCTGATTTTAATCAAACCGGGGAAACATTCGCTCGGTTCTGCTCGACAGCCCGCCGCTCGTTTCGCCAGAGTGTTATTTCGCGAGCAGCATGCGCCCGCTGTCGTCATTGCCCGCGCCTTGACCTTTCCCCTCGCCCCGCACGCGTCCGCGTACAACCGTGAGGAAGAAAACGGCGGGGAAAGGCGGAAGCCTGCGTAATCAACTGAAAGCTCGAGGTGGGTTAATGAAAGGGAAAAGAAACTAAGCAGGATGTCGCGTGACGTCAGCCTGGCATTTGCGATTAGCGGATGTGAAACCTGGCGCGAATAACAGCCGGTTCCTTCAGGACGTGCTTTGATTGCGCAGCGTAAAACGCGATGAACGACGTACAGTCGGCGGAACGACATATTTCATCCTTTGATCGTGGGATTTAGATGAATGTGTGTCACGAAAATCGACAGAGCGTCGCTAGGCGCTGCTCGGCGTCTCATTTGCTCGTAAGAATCCTTTGCCGCGTGCACGTCTTTCAGAAAGCTCAGTCGGCGTGCATTGTCGCGTATCAGATATATATGAATGTATTATTTTCCGTTGCCGGAACAATCTCTTACATAACATGCATACAGAAACTCCGCTTCATTATTTGTTTGCATATCTTTATTTAAAGCTTTGTCGGCGTTATCCGACTTATGAATATTAATCACATGATGCATTCTTATGAAAGTTGATTTGATTCCATGAATAAATCATTGCCGTCCACTACGTCGCGAATATTACAAAATTTCTAGTACGATAATATTCGTAGTGGCCAATTGAACTGTAAAAATAATAATTGTTAATACTGTTTGTAAGATAGATTTTACGTGATATACGTCTGCACATCTCTGACTTGTTTACTTCAACCGTTAAATACGTTCGTTAAATTTTTTAAGCTTTATCGTGAATCGGAAAAATATCCGTTTGTTCAACAGCTTTTGTAAAACTCAGCAAGTTAAAAACTATTATCGTTAACTTTTATTTAATTTTTATAATGGAAAATAACATAACGGATATTTGTAAAGAAGCCTCGACTAACGAGTAGACTATTATTATTATTCCGTGCACGATCTGTCAGTATTCGCGATGTTAACTGGCAGCATTACGATGCATGTCGAACGCGGAAAAATACGAATGAGCTTCGAAAGCGGCGCCACCGGTAGACTAGCTGTATCAGCTGCGTCGGAGAAAGAGAAAAATTCGATAGGGAAGTAATAATGCGGATAATAAGATGGATCTGTCTGGCCGCCGGGAAACCACGAATTGATTTGAAAATAATTTAAAGGGGCGCAACCGAGCCGCGATAAGACGTTAAATTGCGACGATAGGCCAGACGATCTTTCATCGGCTTTCCCTTCCCGCTTGTGAGCGTTCGCGGGCGCGTTTCAAGGTGAAATGGAGGCGTTCCGAGAAAATAATATGCACCGCGTTAAGCGAACTGACCGACTATTAGCGCGGGTAATGAAACAATTGCGATTGTTTTCCATTCGGTCGCACCTTGCCATTCGTGGAGGACCTGTCCTATCCAGCTTTGTTTCTGACCTGTTCTTTGAAACATTGTCGCTCGCAACACGCCGCTTTTCCCATGCCGTGCGAGTCAGAGGCGACCTTTACGTCACGTTAATTTGTCCAGCAATTTTCTCGCCATGAGGGGCGGCGTTTTATCGTGAGAACATTTGCGTACGTTTCGACGCGTGAAATTATTAAGTTTTGTAACGTATTGCAATTTAATCGAGAAACCATAAATAATAATGTGATGGTGGTCGTAGGATGTGCGCACTTGAAAAGATATAAAAATCTTTTTTAATGAAAGATACAGTAATAATTTAGGTAATTAAAGTTATGGAGAGATAAAAAAATAATAGTGCATCGGCTTCATTGACACGTCGATTGAGGACAATAACCAGAAGGGTGGCGTGCTAGAGCGCTGACCAAATTATAACCGGAAACAAAACAGACGAACGCACAATGGGGTCTGCTGGCAAAGGCAATAAAATATGATAAACGTCACGAGCAGTGCACTTGCCTCTTTGTTGGTCGGTCAGCGACTATATATACCACGCGAATCGTTCTCTGCATCGTACTCCCGAACAAATTCTAATGGCTGCGTCCCCTGCAGTCGGTCGTTCGATTGCATTTCTTTTGCAAAAGTTTCTCCATCTGCGCGAAAAAGCGGCCTGCTAACGGCGCCTTTCATAACTCGGTCGACAATGGAATTCTAAAAAGCAATAAGATGCGATAAGCAAACTACAGACATTTTTCGAGTAAAATGAATATGCCATGCAAATCAAGTGTATTAATTACTATAATTACATTTATTAATAACCCGAATAGAATTTAACATAAAACGGAAAAAAATACAGATTGAACAATTATTTTAATGTAACAAAAAATTTAGATTATGCCAATTTCAAATCGTGACAGCGTTTACAAACTGGAACAATGCGTGGCATTACATTTAAAGTCGCCGTTTGCAACGTTTTTTTAACAGATCTGTAGAATTATGTTTCCTATTTTGCTCGATTAATGAAAACAGTGATGAAAAACCACTGGAAATTATTTCATCGCCGCACAACTGACGAATAAATAAATTAACCATTTTGATTGGATTTTCTTGCCAAAATTACCGGCAATTTCGACATGCAAACAGCCAACCGATGCGTTTGAAAATTCAACACCGCTCGCGCGGAAACGTGGCAATCACCGCACACTGCATTGTAACGTGCGCAAGAACATTTCCACGAAGCCGCATGGCCATGTAATTCTACTCGCATTATATTCGCGTACCATGGATAGCATTCAATGACGGTAAACGAAACTACTCGACGAGCGATTCGCGAACAACGCTTTCGACGTAACTGCACGCCGAAGTGCACACTGCAATGCCAGGAACTTCGAAATTGTACCTAAAAAATCGGCACGCTCCAACTCCGTGAAATCGCCCGATATTCGGCGCATATTTTAGTCTCTCTTCGATTGAATTTGTCTCTCGTTAATCGGCGCAGCGCATCCGAACGTGATGAATTCGACGCGCGATGCGAAATAACGAAGGACGTGGAATAATAAAGTTTCCGAATAGCAGAAAAGCAACGAAAACTCGACAAATCGAAGGATCGTCGCATCGATTAAAATCGACAGTTTGTCGCCGAAAGCAATTATTTTTTATCGCTATTTATTACTTCAACGTTTAGTTTCTTATGGATGTGATGTAAATACATTTCTAATAAATTGCATCAGGCGGCAACTAAGTCGTTCTAAATAAGTCACGAATTATCCCAATTGCGGAGACGGCTGTCTAGACGAGCGTTTACATATTTGAGAAGCACACCGTCTACATCGTTTTAACGAAAAGCACATATAGCTGCAGTTCAACGATGCGTATCAATCGCTCTAAATTTATTGTCCGGCATACTTTACGTTCCGACAATAAAAACGAGCAACCTATCGAGCGTCACGAGCATCCGGCGACGATAAATGTTAGCGAACTTTTATGCGAACGTATCGAAATCTTATAATTATCAAACTTATCGGTGTCACCGATATCGCGGCGCTTTTCCGTTCGTACTCGCGGAATGGAAAAGTTAAGTTATCGTAGTTTTCGCTATAAAGCGGATGACGATGCAGCGCGGAGCAGGCATGAGAGATCGCCTTAAATGTCGATAGATCACAGGCTGACCCTACCGAAAAGCGAGGTTTCGTTGGCGTACGTGGCGAAGAGGACGATAGTACCGAAGCCGGGAAAGGCGAGGCTGGTCGCGGGGAGGGAAGGATAGAAATCGCGATTCCATGCGCGACGCCGGAGCGAGCGAGCCGGGCACAAGCGCTCGTGGAGAAAACTTAGTACGTACGTGTGCGATAGAGTGTGGCCCACACATCGCCGGGTGGATGCCGACGGGGATGAGAGACGGAGGGGGGGGGGGGAGTGCGGCGGCGGGCAAGCTGGCAGGTAGGTTACGTATGAACGGAACTAACGTATGAGGTTGGAGCGCGGCCAGCCACTATTTTACACGAGCAACGAGGGCCGCTCCGGGGGCTACCCGGTGGTCAACTAACCTCTGCTGACCAATGGACCAACCGGATAACCTATGCTACCTAGCCCATTCGCTGGAAATATGCTTATGGTATATGCTCGATCTCGCGAGTTTTCGACAACGACGGGCGTCCCTTTCACATCCTGTAGTTTCGTCCACGTTTCTCGGCGAGCAATTGTTTTCCCGCGGATCTCCTCCGGTTTCGCCAAATGTTTGTAGAGCTCCGTGCTGGCTGATGTAGAATCGCCGCGCCGTTTTGTTGGCTTGCGGATATGCCGTTTGATAAGATTTCTATCGCTTGATTGCGATTCCATCGTGAACGGTACGATAAGCCGGAACATTGGAGGAAAAGTTGTTTTATGTTGAAAAATAAATTTGTTTCTTCGCTAGTGGTTTTTTTTTATCAATCGCGAAATGCGTACGCTGCGAATGTGATTTTATTGATCGAAATGTGCAATAATTTTATCGCAATGAGTGAACAAAAAATTCTGCAATTAGTTTATAAAACAAGGGACGAGATTTCGGCGACCTTAGTGACGCGGCACATCGCTCGACCGATTACGCAGCACAAAATTCTCCCCGTGCGCCTGACCGCTCTCGCTCATGGAGCCAAAAGAAGCGTCATCCCAGTCCATCCCGCTCCGCCTCCACTCTGTATTCGCTCCGCGCGATTTATAGCCGCATTTATCCCCGAGGAATTCTCTCCTTCGATCAACGGCGACATATCGACGACGACGTAGCAGGCCCATGCGGTTCGTCTCGAGATTGAAGGTCGTGGCGGGAGGTCAAAGAAATCACGGGGGTATACGAAGCCGCGAGAAGCAGCGAGCGGGAAAAGGAAGGAGGAGGAAGAGTTGATGCGCGAGCGCGAGAGGAACGGTAATCGTTCGGTGGTGCGGGACGCGCGCTGTCATTTGGCGACGCATGCATCATCGTTTATGCCACTTGACTCACGGGTGATCGAACATGACACGGCCGACCGGAGTTCGTTCGTTCCTTCGTTCGCAACGACTCCTCGGATCGCACACGTACGCGCGCATAACCCTCTCTTCTCACGCAGGGCGAGCGCACGTCCCACGGCGAGTTTTAATATCTGAGGTCGGGGCGCTCCAGGGTCGGGCTTTTGAGGGTGAGCGAGACGGACGGAAACTATCGGCACGGCCGCCTTCTCCTTTTTTCCCCGACGGTACGTTGCGCGCGGTCCGCGTGGGAATGAGAACGGGGAAACTTGCGGGCGTCAAACTCGTCCCCGCGGTCGGCCGGGATAGCTCATTGCGGATGCAAAAATTCGAGCTTTCTTATAACCGCTCTTCGGGACGCTGTGAGATATTAAACCTCAGTATTCCTCTCGGATCTGGGGTTTTCCTCCCGCGTCTTCATTTTCCCTTCCACGTTCATCCTTCTTTCGCTACCTAATATCGTATTCCTCTTGTTTTCCTTCGCGGGGTCTCTTCGTTCCGCGACAGTGACTCATTCTATTAATAAAAGCACCTCTCGTCAGGAACGTTTCTGCTTATCCGGAAAACGAAGCTTTCAACTCTGCCCGAGAAAGAGTTTGCGATGCTCCGATTTCGCGCGCGTCCGACCGACGCCGTGATATTTTTGTTGCTCTCGAATCGTCTGATAGTTCGCGTTCATAGCTCTTATATTCCGTTCGATATTCTTCCATCTGATTAGGATCGGAAGGAGATGCCACGCCTCCGTCATGATAACACAAGCTGAATTGCTCATTTCGAGGTAACTTCGTAGCTGTTGAAATGCTTGAGGAGATTTTAGATGTTCAACATGATTGTAATATCACTTCGTCAAGTTGAGACAATAGAAATAGCCGTTCGTAGTGGCGCAGTTATGAGACTTGATGAAAGAAGTACGTTATTATTCTTTTCTTAATTGTGAGACTTTAGTAAAAATGTTGTACAATAAATTTTTCACATCATACTTGTCTTATTTGCATATGCAATATTTTGACGGTTGTATATTTTCTAAAGTTACTTTCAATATTATATTTCTATTTTCACATCTTATACGAATAAAATGGAGTTACCATATAATAGTTTCCCAGTCTTTTTGAAACGAATGGAAAAATATATGAAAGCGAAAAGATAGTCTCAATTCAATTCAATATAGCTGAGCATTGATCGAATTCAACGTAAAGAGTGCGCTAACTTTATTGTAGCACAAATATCATATTTTCCCGACGATTGTACTTTTTATTTACCGCTACAATTATTACGCTGTGTATTCAAATAATTTTTATAACAAGCAGAATCTCATCAACGAGGTATTAACGTACTTTCGGCTGCGACATATGTTTTTTTACAACGCTTCAACGAAATCCCTCGTTGTGTATGAGCGTCGCGTAAATGTTGCGGAAGAGATTATCTGTCGCTCTCGATGTAGACGCCGGGATAAACTCGATCCCGAAGATTCAATTTTATTCCATCACATAAGACTCGCGCTTATCGATTTACCAGGGAATGTTCCGTAAAGCTTGCGCCGGATTTCCGACTGGAAGGCCGTCGCGTGTAAAATATCATGGCCCTCTCACGCGCGAACATTATTTGTCAGACGCGCTCGACGATAGGGGCGAATCTCGCGGCGTTTCGTCACGAGCGTTGATCGCGTCGCACAATGGACGTGCGGATGGCATTATGATAATATTAGACGCTACGGGGTGAAGCGTATACGGCGGGATGATGGATGGCCTTTAAGGTCGGATACGCGCGTAATACCTGGCCGGCATTGTCGCCAGGCTAATTTCTTTCGCGCCGGCGTAAAAAAAAATGTAATAAGGCCCGCGAATCCGGTGGAGAGATAACCCCCGACGTGTCGATTGACGAGCCTGGCAGGCACAATAGCCACCGCCACGGCGCTCACGTGTGCGTGCGCGCCCCCGCTCGTCTTAATGTGCCTCGATATATCATAACCGCGGGGGCGCGCTTGTGGTTGCCTGTCGACCTCGCCTCACCGCGGGGAGGACTCGAGCGACGCGGGATATATCTGACGAAGATGAATAACGTGTTTCGCGATACGTCGATACGCAAATACGAGCAGTGTGTGTGCGGGTCTTCCACGTGGTCCGTTTGAATTGGCGGGGGAGGGCGTCGTCCTGGTGCCTCTTGCTGGGCATGATCGAGGATCAGCGTCTCTTGATTCGTAGCGAAACGTAATGGGACGTAAAGGGCAATTTGTATTCTGTAATCGCTCGTATAATGCGAACCCCGTGGCATTATAATCATTTTTAACGCAGTACTCAAACGTTCCACAGTCGCGAAACGTATACTTAGAATTTTGATATTCGGAATTTTTGTCGCTATCAGTTTCACCGATCGACAAACGTACATAGATGTCTATTGTGATCTCACTGAAATTTGCAATGACAGAACCGCTCGCTAAAATAGGCTGTAAAAATGAATCATGTTTTTTCCCGTAACGGATGCACGTCTTCAAAGTTTATCGACAGAGTGACGTCGATTTGTTTTTAATAGATGGATTCCTGTTCAGAATTGCGGTTGCACCAGGCCATTCATGCGGCGCAACCGCATCGGCAACAATTCGTGGCAATATTCGGGTTTACATGCAGTTACGAACGCTATTACGTCGTCCCCGAAGCTACTCTGAAATGTAATTAAACGTTAATTTTAAGAAACTATATGCCATGTTGATGTATGCTCGGACAGACATAAATGCTTTGCAGAGATAGATTTATGAAAACATCAAAATTTTACATTTTCTTGAGCTAGATAGGCGGATTTTTACGAAAATTATTTAAACAAAATTTTTTAACCAGTATTTTATGTTATATTTTTACCATATACTAAAAATAACTGTAATAAATTAAATTGCATATAATAAAAGTTTATCTTATTTAATTTGAAATAAAATTTATTTTAATAGAGATTTTATTTGAGATTTTGTAAAATATTTCATGCTACAATTAAAAGATTATGTAACACGTTTAAATAAATTTTTAATGAAAAAAATTATTATTTTAAAAATATATCAGATAATGTAGATCTAGATACTCGTGTGAACATTAAGTGAATGGAAATTTCAAGATGCTCTCACCTGCAAAAATCTTCATGCTAAAGTGGTCGTTTACGATGATGCACTACGATCGTCTAGGAAAGTTATTTATGTCCAAAGTATAACGCCTCGGTAATAAAACTTCGTCGGGGAATCCCTATGACGGGAGAAGAGTCTTGGCGGCTACGAGCATTTATTTCGCCACTCGAAAGCCCCGCCGATATATCGACGTCGCGCCGTACCGCGATATAAACGAAATTACGTCGAAACTGTTTCAGAATAGCGCTGTGTAAAACGGTATCGCGGCGATTTGGCGCGTTACGCTCGGCAATGGAAACGGGCGCCTACCGCCTCCGAGCGACGTAAAACCGCAGGGACGCCTCGCCCTCGTATCCTTCGCAAAGTAATGAGGCAGAAACTCTAGCGATGAATAGTTACCCCCCGGTCGGCCGTGCGAGACGAGCCACTTCTTTGAATTATCACCGACTAACACGATGCGTAAGAATGCAACGGACGAGAATCGTTTTATCTTAACGGCGATGCTACGCCGGATATGCCCCATTAGATTCGGCTCATCAATCACCTTTCCGGATTGTTTTCGGCTTTTGTCTACCCTTGGCGCGCGGGCTACCGTCGCGAATAGATAAAACGTAAAGGACACGCCGCAAGAAGAGGGAAAAGTTTGCTTTCTATCCAGAAAAATCACCATAACGACATTATCGCGATTATCTATTTCCTAGAAACGCAGTAATTTACAATAAGGATAGTAATTAAATATTAATTTTACAGATACTATTTTAGAGAGATGCCGAAGAGAAAATATAGAATCACAGTAACATAAAACGTTTCGTAAATATTTTAATGATTCCGAGTTGTTAATGTGAGATAGTACATTTTTCAGTATTACCTTCGGCTTTTCTTTTTTTTTCTTCGTCCTAATTAAACGCGAGGTAAACTGTGTTACACAATAGCCATGTAAAATGACTGCTGCTAACTCATCAAAGCGTTCTCGGATAGCCATGGCAGTTTTTTTTTTTTTTGCTTCCTTTCGTATATCGACCACGAGTAACCCGTTTCCCTGGGTAACCCGTTAAGACAGTGCAGCATCGTCAAGGAAAATCAAAAGGAATACACTTAATATTAAATACGAAGATACGGATCTCGGCGTTTAAGTGGATGCCAGGCGTCTTATCGACGTCGGTTCAAAGACTGTTCAGTTTTGTTCCTTTGGTCGGTTTCCTTTTCACGAGAGCAAAGCCCGTGGCGCGGCCGTCCCCCTTCGTCTCCGGTGCCCTTCTCTATTTACCGCCCGATCTCGGCCTTCTGTCGCTCGTCGTCCTGCTTTCTAATTAGCAAAGACGTAGATTTCGTCGAGCTACCGGGAATTCCGAGAGGTTTCTTAAAGCGGCGGCACTAGCGCGGTTGCACGGAATATATAGATAGTATTTCAGAAGGGAAAGACCCGGAAGATCCTTTCATACGCGCAACCCTCTTGATATTTAATCTCGGGCGTTCCTTCGTTCGCCGTAGATTCTTGAAGGACCGCCGGCACAACGGCGCCCTTTTCGCGTGTCACCAATTCTGTTTCAACCGGCAGAAGGATCAGAAAATAACGTAATCGACGTGTTATTAAAATTCTCACAGCCACGCCCGCTCTCGACTCTAAATTGCTCGCGTGGAGAGCTTTTCCTTCTAAATAATTTTTCCCTCTCTCTCTTTTTTTCTACATTCTTTCTCCGCGATATAAAACAGAGACAGAACGAAAGGGATGGCGGAAGGAGAACAAACGACGAGAGGAACTGAAGATCAGAGGGGCGGACTCGGCTTAACTTCGTTACTTACCGTCATTATGGTCCGATAAAAAGTGTACAACCCCGCGGGCGCCATAATCCCTAGAAAGCTGTATTAATATTAGGAAATGAGAAAACGAGGTGGCTCTTTTAAATTTAATCTCTTAATAAGATCATTCGTCAACGAGCCGCGAGCGATGAAGTGGTCGGGATTATTTTTAATCATCTCGCACTGCTCCTTTCCTCCCGCCTCGTGGCCTTTATTAACGGCGGCTTAAGAACCCAGCGGACGCATCTGTTTCTCTTCCGCAATTTACACTCTCCTCGGCGTTTCACGATATCGCGAATGCCGGCTGCAACCTTCTCAGGTGCCATGTACACGTCGGAATCTCACTTTAAGATAGGTGGTAACGACGTGCTTGCGCATTAATAGAAATTAAATGCGATGTGTACTGAGTTATTCTAGCCACGCGGCTAAATTATTAATGAAATGCGGTTAAACATAGCGTTCAATTACAGAACAATTATTTGCCAACGGGAAACGCAGATGAAATTGATTTTAATGATTGATAAATCGGCTTATAATATGGCATTATAATTTTGAAACAGGATACTTACAATTATTTCACAAATTAATGCAGAATGCGACCTGCTAATGGATATCGTTATTATTATTATCTATTATTATTATTATTATTATTACTCAATAATTTACACACGCTAATATTATGCGTCGCCGAAATCGATTCTTCCAAAGTTAATTCGCCTTCCTCCCTTTTTTCTCTCGGTTCCTCGCGTCCAATACATCTAAATCGACGAGCCTTTACGAATACCCTGTCTGCGTCTATCTCGGCTGTGATTTCGTTTCGGTTAACAGGCAGGTAGTGGCTTTGAAAGTCGTTTAAGACGAGCCGGTCGCAAGCTCCTGGGCTTCTGATTAAATAAAACGTGTCTGATATGGTGGATTTAATTTAGAAAGGCCCGCGAAGGGACGGTGGGACGGAAGACGAGCGTAGGCGTCGGAAGGAGGCACTTCGCTTTAGGTTTCGCGAGCTTTCTCCGAATAAATTGAAAATGATTGCAGAGACGGTCCCTGATCGAACGCCCCGAATGAATGGTTGCCCCTCGGGGCGACGAGGACCCCGAGGACGAGTTCCGTTGCCCGGAGAGAGTACTCGAAATAGCATCGTCAAGCCAGCTAAATGTGGCGCTTTATTTGCCTTTTAATTTCGTACTTCGATTTACGTTTATCTGTACGTGATATCTACGACGCCATTTATCGACTAATAATTGCTTCTCTCTTTTTTTTAACGCCAGTTTATTTCGATTTTATGGCAAATAATCTTAATGAATAACATTAAGAGATTATCTTCGCATTTGTTATTTTATTCTGAACCATTTAACAAGATTAATTATCGAATGTTATATTCGAAATAAAAGAGTCGAATAGGTATCGGTTTACTTTATAGTTTAAGTGCAATCAAATATGCGCTTTCTTTTTCTAAAAATACAAGTATAAAAGGAATGAAAGTCTAATATCGTCTCAGAACACCGTCCATAAAATATATCACTTGTTTAATAATTAAACTGCACGTCTAATAACGTAGAAAATCAGATACAAAGTTTGAAAGCCGCAGCATAGTATATGCAATACCGCGTCGATACGTCTCGAAAACTCTTTAAACCGACGTGAGGCGGAATAAATAATTAATCGCGAGAGCACCGGGTGATTGCCCGGCTCGGTGGTAGTAGAGCAACACGTTAAATTAACCAATATGCGAATAGTTGGCTCCAGCGCACGCTGCCGGGGCAAGTTATGGCGCCGCCGGTGTAGAACCGGCCGGGCCGCAGTGCGGTTTTCCGGATAATCAAGTGCGAAACAATCGGTGCTTCATCGAAATTCGCTGCGGACACGAGCTATACTTGTCTGCGGAAAGTGCGTTCCATCTACCGGGACCATCGGGTTCTCTCTGCCTTGCGGCCGCGCAGCTTAACTGCCATAGGATGCTTCAGATAGTTAGGCAAACTGTAAAACAATCCGGCGCTCCGTACATCCGGCCGGCTTCCGAAACCTCTCCCGTCCCACGTTAACCTTTTTCGCACTTGCTCCCACCAGCTGAATAGTTTGTCGCCGCGTTTAATCTACCTGGTTTAATCACATCCGCTCTTGCAGCCGTTCACGCTGGAAGGTACATATGTGAATAAAATTCCGATAATTGTTTAAAATCTAATATGAGGTCTTGTGTGTGTGTGTGTGTTATTAAAACACATAATATAGGTTGTGTAACACAAAAGTATTTTTCAATAAATATCACATTTTATCGTAATTGTAAAATTTCAAATTTATTTTCTCTTTGACTAGTTTAGAAAGAACTACTTTAGTTTTCAATCATCTTCCTGTTAGTAACGGATATCGGTGTCGCAAATCGAGATCCTGGACTTGGGTGTCGGGATGTAATTTCATCCCTTTTTCCGCAATATGTGTCTCTGTTACGGCGGGAGACTGCGTACGCGCTCACTACTCATAAGAATTTCCAGTGAAATAAAAATAAGAATTTCAAGAAGGAGGAGCAGGTAGACGCGTATAGGTACTTAGAGGACTTCGATAATCGATTAGAAGTGCCATATATCCGCGGCAGAAAGCGGCGGACTCATCCCGCGTCTTGCAGTCGTTGAACAGGGATACGGCGGGATGGGTATGGCGAAAGGAAAAAGCGACGCATCCGTCCCGCATTAGACGCGGTTGGAGTGTCGCTGAAGGACGCTCGGGGACGAGGAATATTGTCGGCCGGGAAGCTCGCCTTTTTTCGTCGTCGTCTCGAGCCGAGGCTTGAATTTTATACGCAGCGATATAACTTTTCTCGCATACGTGAGCGGCTCGTCTGGCTCGGCTGGCACCGATTCTCGAAATCGTCGACGAAACTTGCGCGGATACGCCGCGAAGGTGGGAACACGCCTCGCCTATCGATCGACAATTTCCTGGTACGCGATCATCGCTTGGCAGGCTCGGATTAAGATCGCACATGGCTATCCTCCTCCCCTTAGTCGGTTGCCGGGGGTGGTGCCGCGTAATTAAGTCGTTCGTTCAAAGTTTCGAAAGTGCGAAATCGTTCTTTCGCACTTATCTCCGTTACCGCGGGGAGATTCCACCGACAAATAACGACATACCCGGCCGAGTTACTTATCGGGCTTTGATAAGTTCGCAACTAATTACGGGCCGGAAAGTTGGAGTTGCCGGTAAATTCGCGTCTACATGTAGCGCGCTTCGAGAGTTTTGATTATTTCTTTAGCTAACATCGCGAGCCTTTACGCGCGTGCACAGTCTTTGCGATGAGATATATTGCCGCGCGGTTAAAGAAGACGTAACATTTATCGCGCGTTTCTTAACAAGCAAGCTGGTCGTTAAGCTGAAAAGATATTCGTGTAGCAAGTCTGTTATATTGCGAATTAGCTAAAGCTTTGGGATTAAATCCTCTGGAAATCTAGCTCGCTCATTCTCGGAGGAAAAATGCTACGGCGACGTGGATATACATAGTTCGGAGCTCTGGCGCGACGATTCTGTTTCGGTAGTTAGAAAATACACTTACGAGTATTCTCTTTAGCTTTTACCTTGTTGATGTTACAGAGTAGAGGGCAAACAGGTCACTAATCGACATCGAGGCACGGGAATGGAGTAAATTGTGTCATCCGGCGGCGTTGTTTCCAACTGGCGGTCATGCGGATTAGGAACTCCGGAAATCTGCAAATGGCTCTAATTGGTTTTCCTCGGGAAACGAGAGGAACCTAATTTTGCTAATTCCCCGATAGTCGGCGAGCTCGCGGCCGCGCCTCCTGCATTCTCGTTCTTAGTTTTGCGAGTGTTAGATGTACATTTCCACTTTTCACTCACGCTCCACGGCTTGTGTGATTGCAAAATTTTGCGCATTCTAACGTAACGCGATATTCAAAAATTTTCATAGTTTAGATTTATATCGTAACATCGGACTATATCAAGATTGCATTATTAAACCGCGGCCGTTGTAATTAACTTTGAATTTATCTAATTTTCCTATGATGAAATATTATTTAGATTCTACTAAATTAATGATTCTATAATTTATGATATCTGATGGGAAATACAATCCTATCTTTTATTAGATGTTAATGAAGTGATCACAGTAATTTTAATTACGTCACTCATTCGTCAATTACGTCAAATACGTTAATTACGTCATTACGTCATTACAGTTCTTTTAGTACTTTGGTTACATTGTTTCGTGAAGTTTAGCCGGATAAAGTTTCTGCGAAATGGAAATATCCTGTTTCACATTTTGTTGATTGACACCGCGGTGCTACGGCCTAACATGATAACACTAATCACAGACGACATATTGATGCTGGTTCGTACCGCAAACAAGAATATCAGTTTACGTAATCATGATATGAAAGTTGAGATTGGACGGCGAATGAATACGCATGCGAACATTTAGCGAAAATCCTTGAATTCGCAATTATATCGGATGCGAATTGAATCCCGTACGAGCGGGCGTTGGCCACCGGTGGTAATATTCTCGAATCAGCTGAGGTCGGCGGAAACGTTTTGAAGCCAAACGATATTATCTTGTTTGTTTTCCGTCTGTGTTTGCGCCGCGGCCCCAAATTGGCGTTGCGATGTCGGCCTTCCGATCGTCAAAAATCCAATCCGTGCGGAAGCGTAATATGACTTGTCATATAACGCTTCCATTGTGTTATATAAAAATTCCTGTCTCGTCTGATTCCGCAACCTGTTTTTTTTTTTTTTTTTTTTAACAAATTCGCAAAACAGATTGTTCGAAACGGGAATGCGGATATCACGCATCGATGTGATACTTCACGGCGAAAATACGGCGATAAGCCACGGCGATTGATTCGCCATACCTGTTCGCGTTTCAACGTCCCATTTTCATGAGGCAAAATTTACTGCTATTACCCGATGTGGCGTTTACGCGGGCGATACGATGGCTTATCTGGATAATGAGGGCCGTTCAAAAATGGCCACGTAGCTCGTTCATTTCGCGTCCTTCGCGCCGAGATACAGGACACTCGCCGAGATACGAAGGAGAGGGAGTCTTATCGTCACGATAAAACCGCGAAGAGCGGGCGGCACCAATTTGCAATATTTTCGTGTTAGTTGTGCGACAGGTCGTGATATCCGGCGTGGATCATTTCCACGAAAGTCCACGATAATGCGACTCTCGAGGATAAATGTATGAGCCAAGGACGATAAAATGATATAAAATCTTCAGCAAAAATATAACGAAATATAGAGATTGAAGAAATAGATCGAAGAAGGAAAAATGCGTATTCTTGCACTGATATATAAGCTAGATTGAAAAATGATACGAAACTAGGTAAATAAGTAAATCGAGATATTTGCCAGAAATGTGAATAGCAGTCTGCCGGAGACACGTTCAAGATATTGACAACGTCAGAACGTGTACTTTCGCTTTCGCGTTCCTCGTCTACACGGCTGCACCTTCCTCTTCCCTCGTTCGTCCAGAATTGATACGTTACCTCGGAATCCGTGATTCTACGCCACGCCCGAATAGAAAACTCAACGAGTTGAATCTGAGGGACCGATAAGCGCTCGAAAACTTCGAGTGAGCTTCTGCACGAAGCGTTTCCGCAAAGCAATCCCTCTCTCGTCGGTGCGTTTAACGAATGGCGTGCCATCGGCAACTGTTTGTATTGCCGCGCGACTTCACCCGCGCTTCAAAACACACATCGCAACCATTCTTCGGGTAAAAGTCCTGCACTTCCTGCGAACGATCGTTTGCCAATGTTACACGGTGGGAGATGCGTCTGGCCCGAAATGAAACGTCAAACGATGATTTGCTACGGACGACTTGGACTAAACGTAGATTTGTATCCCCGTGGCACTCCGTCCGGTTAATCCCTGCAAAAGTTTTCGAGAACATACCGAATGCACAGAGCGTTGTCTGTTGTTTTGTGAGGTGTACGCGATGTAGCAAACAAAGAACAGGATGCGAAACTCCGTTTGCTTGCTACGAAAGCAAACAGTCGCTCAATTAACTGCACTCGCTGTCTTTTATTTTATTTTTGTGCCGCATATTGCTTTCCCGAGCAAATTAGGATTTACAAAGACGTTTAGTCTTTATAAATTTTACGAAAAATCTGAAAGTTAGTTTTAGCGCGATGACTATACAACGATATATACGTGGCGCACGGCGAAAAAACATAGCTTTCACGTTTCTGCGCGTCTATTCATACGTCCTATCCATTATGAAAGCAGAATTTCACGCTTTACCTCCGCCGCGTTAATATCGAATATTTTAAGCTATTCCACCTCACGTGACGCAATTTTCAATGCGTTTCACAGAAACAGTCTCCGTCAGAATCGAAAAGTACGGACGCTTATCTACGTGGCATTTAGTGCCAAATCTATTCGACGGCACGGCCGAATTGGCCGATAACGCTAAAATTGCGAAATAATATTTTAACAGAATCACGTCTGGCCGAACGTAAATTTACAGACTTTAATTAAAAGTTTTGTTGAAAGCGGAAGGGCGATCCAGCATGCATTGTGAGCGGTAAATAATGAAGCGACGCTCGCTTATTCGATCAAAATAAATTTTCGCGTTCAAGAAAATGCTCATTTCAGTGCGCTCTACAGCGTGCAACTATGTGGAGCCGTCTACAATGGAGTCGCCAAATATTGCAAAACAAAGGCGCGATTAACTTTTGTGTCGCTGGAAATGACTTCCCTTTCGAAGCATTATAATGTCGCCTGGCGGCGTTGCAATTTTTACCGGACGTAAAAGCCGTTTAATATTTATACACTTTCTCTCTCTCTCTCTCTCTCTCTCTCTCTCTCTCTCTCTCTCTCCGGCAACTGTCCGATCGCTCTATACATAATTGTTAAAACGTAAATAGTAACTTTTTTCTTCGCCATTTTTAACGCCGTTGCGCAAAATAAAAAGTTAATGATAGTAAATCCTGTTAGTCATGAGATATAACGAGAAGACGTTCGTCTATAGATTGTGGAAGCTCGTTTAGATCAGCATATTACCAGAATCTGATTAGTGGCTTAGCCGAATTACGTGAAGTAAACTAGATTATCCTATCGTCTCCTTATTTTCTCACCCGTCTCGCACGCTACTTGACTCTCCCGTAACTAATATGCTAGCGACGCGCTTCTTATAAGATATTTTTTAGCCTGTACCAACTTATTCTTCGGTAGAGTGCATTATTCTGTTCCATTAGTCGATAATATGAAAGCTTTCGCTTATGCATACAATAAAATTAAAAATCTCCCGTTGTGTGTAAAAGCTAAAAAATAATATTGCATTGAAATATCTCGAAATATTAGACAATGGCTGTTTTTTAAATTTTTTATTTTTATAATTAAACGAGTTTATTTTTTTTTCTGTTCGGTTAACTGCGCTTGTAAAAATATATAATTTATATGCTTTATATGCTATTTACAATATTAGCTTATGGCATTTATTTTCTGAAAAATATATTTTTGCACATGTTTACCATGTTGTCATTTTATTATTACCTTTTTTTTTGCACGTATTAATTGCGTTTCTCGATCGAATATTTTTGTCGGCTGATTTACGCATTTCCGTCACGAGCGAGGTAGCTTGAGACAACTCGATTAAAGTTATGCCTGACGTGCCTCGGGAAGAACGCGGGAGCCTTCGTAACTTTCAGACGCGTCGCTGCGCCTTACTAAGTGTAATATATAATGGATTTTTGGCCGGAAATGGCGAGGTGTCCATAGATCATGAACCCTACTTCCGTCGCACCTAAACCCTACCAGAGACCCCGCGGCCTGATTTATTTTCCCGACGGCGCAAACCCGTCTCTCCACAAGTCCATTATCTTCGTGGTAGTTTCGCCGATTTGTTGCTCCTCGAATTTCCATTTCGCTGCACCTTGCTGTCAAGTGCATCATTATAAGCGGCCGAGCGTTTTCATGGCCATTGAAAAATAATAAGCGTACTCGTCGCACGTAATCGTCAAATCTACGAATAATAGACACACAATTAGAGCATTATTATTCAATTATTGCAGGCTTTCGTCTTTTCGTGAAAAATACGCAGCGAAAATAATTTATCAAACGTTAAATATAAATTGTCTTAAAAAGCCTTTTAGAAAAATAGAAGACTGAACATTTGCATTTTTATATTATTGTTCTATACTTGTTAATAATTTGATGTATAATCAAGAATACAGTAAATATTTTGTAAAATCTATTAGCGTTTCACGAACTTTTACAAGCAATCAAAATCGAAGGATAACTCTCATATCCTTTTGTACTCATTGAAATTGTCTCTTATTCGTCAATGATGATACTTTTTTTTATGTCTCGCGCAAGTGGTTGATCCCACTTAGCCTTCGCCAATGCAAACATAAGTTTGAGAGGTGCACAAATTACAAAGTTGCCTCGCGTCGAAGGTAAGAGCGGTCATGCAATCGACTTAAAGCCAAGGTATCCCCGGACTTCGACATACCGCGTATTTATTCAAATTGCACGAACACGTTCGATCTGTATGCCCCTCATTACCGGCCACTTGAAAACCATCGATTACGACGCGGTCTGCACGTTGTCGGCGCGTCTGTAGGCGCCCATTACTCGTCTTTTCATTTTTTGAAACTTTTCACCGCCGCGACCTTCTTCTCGCCAAAGACGCACGAAATTCACTTCAGCACGTAAAGTAGTCTTCTTTTTTAAACATTCGCACGTGAGAAATCTTTAACCCTGACATTGATTTTAGCATCAGTTCGAGACTGGATTAATGAGAGAGCGCAAATACCTAATTATGTTAACCGAACGCTTATGTCACGCACACCGTCGGAGCGCCGTATGAAGCTGCAATTACAACAAATAGGGTTTTGTAAAATAATCATGTCGATCAGAAAATCAGTTTGAAGAAACTGACAAAAATCACGTGGAACATATAACGGATTTGTATTGATATCCATGAATTGCGAAACGAACACATGCATCGAAAATTCTTTCAGTAATCATGTGTCATTCGTATAAAAGACGGTTCTGACATCTTCGAAATACGTAATAAATAGACATTCTTCGACGTTGAAGGGAAAGATCGATAAGGGCGAAGAACGACAAATTCTTACCGGGAACAAAGGTTTTACGTTCGGTGCTTCGTCTGAATGGCGTTCATAGTCGCTTGAAACGTTATTACGACGGAAAGTAAGTCGCGAAGGCGCCGTATCGTGGAAAATAATAAGTCGGAGGCAATCCGTGCCCCTGGGCTTCATGAAAAGCGGAGAGCCGGTTTAACGGAACGGGAAAGGACGAGGGCGAAGAGAGAGCGAGAGAGAGAGAGATAGGGGGGGGAGAGAGAGAGAGAGAGAGAGAGAGAGAGAGAGAGAGAGAGAGAGAGAGAAGGAATACTGCGAGAAACGATTGAGATGCGAGACGACGAAAGACTCGTCAGTGCTGAGAAGACCCGTGGGACTCGAGATGGGGCTAAAGACAGTAGTAGCCTGAAGTAGACCACGAGGGATCGCTAACAATTCTCGCTTACAAACTGTGATTTCTGATTACACTTATTTCTCGTCCCCTTGCGTTTTCTTTCGCCGTGCGAAACTGGGTCGAGCACTTAATGCGATTTCCATTGATATAAATTATTTATGATATAAATATGACAATATTGCTTAATTTCTGCGCACAACAATTTGAATTTTGATAAAACTGCAAATTAATGTAAGACTTCATTTAAATGCGTTACAGCGTACACACAGTGTAAAGCATACATAAACTTAGCAGAAATTTTATTTAGATTTTGCGTAACGCAAAATTGCATCACCGCGACGAGTGCGGTGAAAAGAGAATAACGGAGTAGGCGAAAGGTAGGAGAAGATGTTGTTATGCGCGTGCAAGGGTGGTTGTCCCCGTGGCACGGCGGGACATTGTAATATGACGTGTCGCAGTGTGAAATCCAGACAGAAATTCCAACGAGCGCGAAATGGAATCACGTGGAGCCTATCTCGCGAGGAGAGCGCCGGCGAATCAAGCGCGAAGAGTGAGAGTAAGAGAAAGAGCGCGGAGACGAGAGTGAAAGCCGGGGGGGTCAGCGCGAGGGGGTGGAGCATAAAGAGCAAGCAATCCGACGCGCAGCAGGAGATAGAACTCGGAGAGAGGGTGTCGCTATTTTTCATTAACCGCCCGATAAAGCAAGGGCGACCCCCCTCGATGTTTTATTTCGTTCGGTTCCTTCCCCGCGCGCGCGCACTCCTTCCGTATCTCTTTCTCTCTTCTTGTTTTTCGCTCTTTTCTCTTTTGCCTTGTCCTCTTTCCTCGTTGTCGCGAATCTCTCTATTCGTCTCTCCGTTTCTCCTTCGATCCGTCTCACTCTGTTTCCCAGCACGGACCTCTCCTTCCGTCACGAGGAGGCGCAGCCTTTGTCGGCTGGAACAGTTCTTTTTTTGTTATTTTATTCAACTTTTTCGCGAGAGGGAGGAATCCTTTTATTACCTAGGCGCGCGACTCCAGTGTTTAGCGGACAATAAGCCGATGAAAGCTACGTTTGAGCCCGAGGGTCCTTTGAAAAGTCCTTTCTCACCAACCTCACGTTTTTTTTTTGTCTCGCTCGCTCACTCTCGCTTTCTCCCTTCCAGCTCTCATTCTCTCGCATGTTCTCATTCCCATTCCCTTTCCTTCTGTCCCCGCTGACCCGGTCCCCTTTCCGCTCCGTCTATCCTTGCGTAATGCTCGCCATGAAAATTCGCACCACTTTTTTGTTTCCTATCCGCTCGTTGCGTTCTTATTTGCCTTCCCGATTCACCGAGAGTTTCACCACACTTTGAAAAGTATCCCGGTGCAAAACACTAGAACCTGCTTAACCTTTTGGAAAGGAACATTCTGTGGAGAAGAGAAAAAGATTTCCGGGTTACGTTTTCAATTGAAAACGTAGGTAATCTATAAGTAAGAATTTTGTATAGAGTATCCATTTGTAACTTTCCGAGGCAATGGAACGTCTCTTGAATAAATCGTATCTATGCTACGTGGAAATATCGTAGTCGAGTTGGAAGTCGTATTCCGTTACGTGCACTCCGTCGTACCGACGCCGTGAAACGTAAGACGATAAAACTTCTTTATCCACATGAAGTTGCAATCTGTTCTTGTACCAAAAAAAAAGAAACGAAAAAAAAGGGAAAACAAAAAGATAACAAATTTAAAGCATTCCACGCCCGATGCATTAAAATATCACGATGCACGTATCGTGTTTTAGACTTTTCTGCATGCTGTCTTTCTCGCACGATAAAAGGATAAATCCATAACGTATACTTTATCAAGGAACACGACTTTACGCGCGAGAAGTCCGGACGCAAAATATATATCGCCGAACATAGAGATATCGCGGGACGTCCTCCTTCCTGAGAAACGTTCAATCGTCGCGAAATTTGTTGGCGGCGCGAGATTACGTCGCTTGATTTATCGGCGGGGATTACCGTTCCTCCTCGAGAGAAGTGGAGAGCAAGACGTTGTGAACGCGTAACGCCGAGGGAGAATCCGGGGACGGAGAGAAAGATGCCGACGGCGTGGAGTCGCGCGTACGCCTAACGGGTGCCTCGGATGGGGCATAAATAATAATCACGCGATATGTTCGCGAGGAGGACGGCGGGAGAGTGTGCGCCTTAATAGGAGCGCTGTCGTGGACCCTCCGCTCATAAAGCAAAGGACCGGCGAGGATACCGAAAACGCCCAGAGATGCGCGGCAATATACCGAAGGAGCAAAGTGGATAGCGAAAGTGCTGGTCCGTCCCTCGAGGGGTGGATCCTGCCGCTGGCGGGTAGAAACGTCTCTCATTACTCGCGAATGACAACGGGACGGCGACGTCGACGAATGTGATTTTGATGGCGTTACGGCGGGGCAGCGTCGTAGCCACCAGCGATTCGTTTGCAACGGCTGTTATATCGCGGCACTCCCGAGAGCCGAAGTCGTGAATCTGCGGACGGTTTTATAGAAGCGCGGTTTATAGAGCCGGGTATTCGTTCGGTGGAAATAACAGGTGGGGTGGGCAAATTAGATGGGAGATTTCGAAGGACGGTAAAAAGAGGGAGAAAGAGAGAGAGAGAGAGAGAGAGAGAGAGAGAGAGAGAGAGAGAGAGAGAGAGAGAAGTCGCTGAATTTCAGTAAGATAGATTTGAATCGCATCTAAAGGAAGATTAATGGTGGACACACCGTATTACTTTGTGGTAGATTATTAAACGGCGGAGCGGAGGAAGAGTCTTTTGACCAGAAAGATTCATAGATTTGGTAGGAAACATATTTTTACGCGGTGGCATAATGGCTTTTAAAAAGTTGAGATTAATCTTCTTTATGCTAACAGTCTTTGCTCAAATCGTTTATTAAATTCGACTGGAAGTGTCAATTGTGATCGCATAAGCGATTCGACCTTGCACTATCACATAAGAATGAAAGTTTTAATGCTTGAAGGGGGCTTCTGTTGGTTGCACAACTCCCTGAAAGAGAAGCAAGAGTCGTGAACGATGAGGGTGGGAGGGCAAATAAATGAAGGCAGAGAGACTTAATGAGAGCCGCGAGCGCATTCATATTTATGTGAGCGAACCAACGTAGCCCGGCGTAGCCCGGCACTGAATCAGACCCGCGCCAACACCCCGTTCTTCCTCTCGTCGGCCACCCCCGCGTCGTCGGCGTCTAGAAACCGACCCTATTTGTTTTTATAATTCTACTTGAATAATTGCCAGCTCCCACCACATTTCCCGTCCCCGCTTCAATGTAGCCGCCGCGCGTGGTAACCGCTCTTGTGTAGTTTACCTCTCGCTGGGCGAAAAAAAGAGGAACCGACTGAAACATCGCGTTTCTTTCGCCGTCCCATGTTTAGTGCGGAATTGGTAGAAACCCCGAAAACGAGTCGTCGTTTTTTCACGCTGATAGCAGTAAAAGATCGCGTATCGGCGTAATGACAAAGATATTAATTGATAATGGAAATCTATCTTATTACATTCTATTTTCAATTGTTTTTTTTTTTTCGTTTCTTTATAAACATGATACAGAAAAATAGAAATACATTAACTTAATATTTCTTTTTTAATATCATAAAGCTTTGTCATATTTAATTTATTTAGTAAATTTAATTAGAGTATAAAAGTATGACAGAGAGAGAGAGAGTCTGCTATTTCAATTTCTCATTTTGATATACTTATTGGTTTATTTTTTTTTTTCGATAGAAATTATATTGTCTTGTGCGACGAAATAAACGTTTTGTCTTTTTCTATTTGGCAAAATCAAGCCGTAACCAAATAAACTGTCATTTATGAGATAAAAGCCACCTGATGAATTTCAAACGAAATACGACATTATCGATTCGTCGCCGGCGTCGCCGTGCGTTGTAGTCGTCGTCTCGCCGGTTGCCAAGAAACTCAAACCGCGCTAGCGTTGATTTCGGTTTGATGTCGGCGACGAAACAGCGAAGTTGTTTTCCTTCCGTTGTATATAAACTGGCGTTGATTCAAGGTGGTCGACCGACACACCGTGCCTGTCGCCTGAGATTCGTAAAGAGAGAATTGAGAGTTATTTACTTTGACTCGAGGCTGGCGACGACGGTTCGCTTTCGCTTGTCGAGAAGAAGCCAGCGACTTTTTCTTCCTCAGCTACTTTCTCCGCACTGGAATACTCCTTGATCCTGGCACGCCTCTATATAACCCTTCGTGATTTCCGTGCCGTTTGTATTCCAAGAGGTATTCCGGTCAGGGACTCACGATCATGCACGTACCGTGCGGGGAGTATTGATAAAAAAAATCGATGCAATGGGAAGTGCGAGACAGCGAGGGGAGAGAAAAAGATAACGACGGAAGTCTCGGCGACGAGGAATCCTTTTAAAGAGGTCAAAGGTAAAGGCTGTACGTGCGTTGGGCAGTAACCGGAGCGGAGCGGAAATTGAGCGGAACGTCATGAAGAAAATGCGAGACAATTTTTGAACGGCGGCATCGTCGCGAACGCCAACGCGCAGTGGATCGAATTCGGTAATGAGTTTCAGCCGCGACGGCAATTTCCGTTTTGCATTAATCTTGCAGGGCCAAGTCGCGACTACTGCGAAACGCCGACGTGGAAATGGTATCTCGGGCGCGCTGCAAAATGACGGGCGATCACTCAGTTGCTCGTATCATTTGAATAGTTGCGTCGATTTCGCAACAACAGATCACCGTGTCCGCGGAAAACGGTCCGTCGTTCATTCTGGATTGCTTTACGAAATACTTTCGAGCAGGAATGTTGCCTGATGGTGGTTAGCGTTCGATAAATTCCCGGGACCCGGGCACCACCGTGACCAAAGTGCTCGCGTTCCTGGTGGAAGATAATTTAGATTCCTGGGGTGTGATTTAACGGCTTTTTATCACTCTTCTCCTGCCCCCTCCCTCTTCTCAACGCTGGTTACCGTTGACGGAAAACCACCATCTACGACGGTGCATTCCTACGCGGCGCGACCAGTCTTTGCGGCGAAGCTAAATTGCATGTTGTAGTAGAAAACTACTACATACTTATTTCAGAATGCTGAAGGGTTAATTTCTTTATTAAAATTTTTGTACGCTGTAATCAGAATTATGAATTAGAAATAAATACATATTTTATAACCGTTTAATTTTCTCGCGTTTATTTAATGATTAAGATGACAAACACTATATACTTACTCTCGGCAGTTTTTCGAAATAACGATCTAACGAACTTTGTGAGCAATAAGAAGCAACAAGTCCAAAACAACGTAGTTATCCTAATAGAAGAATTAATTTGCAATTGTTCTCGTGACGCGACTATACTTTGCACGCCGCAGGACCGTCGCGTCTGCGAGCGCGCCGCGTATCGCCGTGAGTTATCGAATAATTATGACGATTGCCGGCGCAATACACGTAGAGCCAGGTGCGTTAAGATTAGTGGCGTCGGCTAACGTTAGAACTCCGTAGTTCGAGAAAGGAAAGGCGGAAGGGAGAGGTGAGTTACCACTACGTCGGCTTCCACTGCGACTGCAACGTCTACCAATAAGGAGCGCAGGAACACGAAGGCAGGAGGCTAGGACGAGGAAGGAAGAACGTGCCGGTCTCGGTGGAAGGGTGAAATAATTGTCGGGGCGCGTGACTCCCATGCCAAGCATCCCTTATACTTGGAGTCAGCCAGCCCAGAGTCTGGAACCACCGCAATGCACCCATAAACTTAATACTGCCGTTTGCCGGCGCTCGCCTATACTCGCCCCTTTCTCGCCTCCCCGCGTCCACCTTGCTATCCGCGCTCTATGGTTCTTCGTGGAACTCCCTTGCATTTCGCCTTCGCGTAGCTCGATACGATATCGTATATCCGTGCCTTGGAAGCCACGTACCTGCGCCGCGGCTGTCTCGCGGTATTTCCAATTTTTCCGGCAATCACATCCGCGCGGAATTCCTACTCGACGGTTCGATGGATCCCCCTCTAAAATACCGCCGTGAATATCGTCGTTACATAGATAAAGGTGAAAGAGTCGAGAGGGCTGAGGGTTATTGCACTAACGGCGAAAAAGCCGCGTACAAGTGACGTGTCTGAAATATCAAATCTTAAGTTTTCAGCGTCCTGCTTTTCTACCTTTCCTTAAATATTTCATTGAAATGACATTGACATTAAATAACGTGACCTCGGAAAATCTCTCCACTTTAATGCATTTAATTGCGTAATTACTGCTTCGAAGTACTACTGTTTCGACATTTATCATATTTCGGAATACATCTTCGAAGCAGATGTTAGACGTTCATCTTCAAACGAATATTCAGTAAAGTTACGCTACTCTGTCTTTTCTTCAAGACATGAATATGCATGCCGCGTGTATACAAAATGAATGAATAAATACGAACTTATAACTCTCAGCGCAAGGTATCATGACTGTAACTTTAAAGCAAACTTCTCGTGCTAGAATACCAAATTACCTTGGACCAGATCAGCTAAACGATCGCGCTAACTCCGTAATTGTATTTTAGACGAAGTATTATATGATTCTATAATACGAAGAAATATCATCTCGTGAAGTTCCTGATACAAGACAAATTATAGAAGAACATTTTGGAAAAAAGATTTGCTAACAGAAAGACCACACGTTACATAATAATATTTAATCATAACGGAGGAGATGGGTGATTTTTCTGAATCATAATGTTTGTGCATATCTTTGTAGCTTCCATATATTTCTAAAGGAAACTTGACAAATTTGTAGGGGAAGAAGAGAAATGTGCATCAGTTCCCAGTCATTCCGATATCAGAAACGAGGGATGGGTAGCATTCGTGAAAACACAGCTCTAATCTTTATCCCACGAGGGGAGAACTTTGCCGTGGAAGATGGGGAGAAAAGTTTTCCCACCTCTGAGTGATGAAGAAAAACGCTGCTGCGGCTCGAGGGGCGATCGAGCCCATAATCGGTGTACATCACGATGATTTGATAAATCCGTTGTGCGGCTTGAAACCGGGTTATCCCAAAATGGCTTTCAAAATTTGATTAAACGACAATCAAATTGTCTGGAAATTGAAGGATTATTTTTTTTTGCTGTGTGTGCAATTATCGGCCAAGCTATTGAATTAAAGCGCGTACATATATCTACTAAAAATTCGTATTGCTTTATCAACGATAAATCTTAATATTCGTAAAATATTTCACCAAGATTTTGCTATTTCGCTTATTATTATAATATTTTCAAAAAACTGTAACATGCTAGGAATCTCTGTAGCTCAAATTATTTAACAGATTAAATTTTAACGGATATATTTGATTGTACATTGATCGAATTCAAAACAATTTAATTTTCTACATTTATCGGAACGGCTAATGCTCGGAGAAAAACGGAAAATAAGTAAATTCCGATAAACGTCGAACGCTAATCGACGTGTTTTTCTAGCACGGGAAACTGAAATAGTCTAGAAAGGCAAATAGAGAGGCACAGGCGGACAGGGAGATCTAGAGAAGACGACGTTACCGCCGGGAAAGGTATGAAGTTTCAATAAACCCCCGGGAGCAGAGATGTCGGAGTCAATTTCAAGGAGTAATCGTGGGTCACGAAACAGGTCAATGGAAGAACGGGAGTAAGGAAGGCGGGCCGGGCAATGACACCGATGTAAAGATTGCCTCGAAGGCGGTTGCGAGAAAAAGCAACACGAGAGTTAGACTGAAGAAATTGGTTAGAGAGGGGGATCCACTGGAGATGGAAACAAATAAAAAAAGATGTCCGCTCGCAAGGCGTGTTCCTCGGATCTCCACCGTGGTGGTAATGGTGCGAGTCAAACCAGCGCGCTTCACCTTATTTCAAGAGCAAGAGGCAGGGAAAAAGAAATCGAAGAGAAAGCAAAAATCGAACGAAACTCAAACTCTGCGAGAGACGGAACAAGAGTTACCCGCTCACTCACTCGCTCACGTAGCTGCAACACTTTAATCGCATTCGTTAAAAGTCACTCGGTTTTGTCGTCACAATCAATCACCAATGTGCTAGAAAAATTTAAAGTTGTATTTTTGCTTTTTTTGTCCATTTACACGCGATATATATTAACAACGATAATTGTAATTAATATTTGAAACTTATTGAAAACGAATTAGAATCGTATAATTAAGTGAAATCAATTAATGTAATTAAGACGTAAAACGTAAAGCTGCGTTTAACGGCAGATCACACAAATCAACGCAAATCCAACGTCCGTTACGCCATTAATTACGTGAATCTCTGAATTCCGCAAATTGCGGACCCACCTTCGGTCCACTTTGTCATGATCAGTTTCCGTTTCTTGGCCCATCGACCTTCCAACTTTGGCGCAAATCCTCGTAAGTATCCGCTACTCCCACGAGACTGGGCCAGCGCCGTAGAGTTAGAATAACGAACTCCGCCAGCTTGAAGCGGAGGGAAGCGGGAAGAACGGCTCATGCTCGGTCGAAGAGACGAGCTTTCGAAACTTGTCGCTTTTGGATGTGGTAACCTCTAAGTACGTCGAGAGAGCTAGAGTACGATCAGCGGAAGAAAATTGCCTCAAGAGGATGAGGCAGCTGGGGAAAATCAAAGAACTCGCGATGGAGAGGAGTTTATACGCGATAAACCGCAACTGCTACTTCTAAACCACTCAGTCAGCCTACTAACTATTATCACCTAATTATGGGTGAAGTAACATCAGCCTTCCGACGAGCCGCTAATCTCTACTCTCTTCTACTTTACGCGCAACCTTCGTGAAAGTCGCGTCGTGAAATCGATCTGCAACTAACATCCCGACGTTGATGCACGGAGTGGGTTGCCGGTGCCTCGTACGTCGGCCATCGGACTCGTCTATCGCGCACAGCTATACTTACCGCATGACGGCCGCGATTTATACGTACGGCACATAGCGGGGAACGTAGGTGCATAATAGCGGGCCGTTTATTCACCGTTAATCCGCCGAAAATTTATTATCCGCTTCGTGCATTATCGCCTAATAAAACAAAGCCGACTTTATCGCGGTTACCGTGGTCTTTTATCTCATCCTGCCCACTAAGTGCTCGGTTCCATCAAATTTCGTGTTTTACGAGCCACTCTAATCTCGCGCGATCAATGCATCTATAATACGCCATCTTAATACTGGTCCAGTGCTCTATTTTCCATCTCCGGCATAGATTCACGACGTGGCGTTATAATATGATTGCGGTGTAGATTGTAGATTGTATTTCGTGTACGTCGCCGCGCTACCGTGCGTTCTTTTCCTTTTCTTTTCTCAACCGTAGCCGTTAATCGGCATAATCCTTTATCCTCGCTACGTCAAAGCTGACTCTTTATCGCGGCAACTTCTCGGGTCATACGTTAGCCCGGCCATCTCGGGGTGACGTGAAATTCTAGGCCGTCACGAAACGCATGTCTACGAGGCCGCGAGAAACCCGGACGGATCGAAATAATCCGCATGCATTATAAGCGTTTGAGAAAGCGCCCCGACGACGATGATGCAGCGTTTGTTCCGTAGGTCAGGCATCAACTAATCAGAACGAATCACCTCGTAACCTGATTGCAGTTAGGGACAAAATTGATGGTAATATGTAAATGAATATTTGCAGTAGTTATGTCAGAGTGCTTTATACTGTCGGGTCCGCGTTAGATGTGTGTGTGCAACTGCCACTCATTACTATTAATTTATTAGTGTTAATATTTAGTGTAATATTACAAATTATCCTTGCAATATATATATATATTACTCTCTCGATTATATTAATCTGTTAATTAGTCGGTTATATTAATCTGTTACGTTTATTAATGAAACGAAAAAAAAGATGTTAAAATTTTATATAGAGAAATAAATGATGCGCAAGAATGTGACGAAAGAAAGTTGTTCTCAACAACTTCTGCAGACGATTATTTCAGACAGTAATTAAACAGTCGATACACTTGCTTCTTCCACTGCCATTCTTCTTCTCTCGAATCGAATAGCGCAGGAAGACGGTCGGAAACGGCTGAAGGAAGAGGTGATTACAGCATTACCGCGATTTTATGGCATACGAACGAGTAACAGACGGCGAGTACAGAGACATTATCGGTTTTTTGGTAGTCGGGGGATTTTAGCTTTACTGGTCGTAAACAGGGAAACGGAAAAAAGTTATCGCCCGACATCGACTTTCTCTACTCCCCTTCCCCTCCGGATTTCCACGCTTCCACTGCGTTCCTACCGCAGATCTTGCGCCGCTGTCTCGCCATAAATCCGGTCTGGAAAACTGTAGGAAAAACAAAACGCGGTACGGCGACCCGCCATCGCCGCGCCGCCGATACATTGCCAGTAATTGCAACCGGTCGAGTAATAAGACGAATTGGTTTATTGCCTTTTCGCTACGATCGGGGCGAGCCTTGTGCACGCCGCTTTCCACCTTGCGCGCCGTGCAATCCATTTGCGCAGAAATTAAAAAACTGGAACCGAACCGGTCGATCGGCGTTAACAAACTGCCGGGATGAATCCTCGAATTATCCCCACGTGCGTGGATTGCGTAATTAAGCTGGTGCCGGATAGTAACGCTTAATCGACCGAACGCGCACAGCGGTGGTGGATGCAGCAGTCAATGTCGAGGCTACAATTTTCATTAACGTCGCGTCGGAATGATTTCGCCGACGATTTTTGTTTATTCGTCCGGATAAATACGTCGCCGGGATTTAAAATGCCGGGCCTTTGGAAACCGGCTGGCCCGGTCGGCGCCGTCATTCTCATCACGCTTTTTTCCCCTCTTTTCCGACTGGGACACGCTCGTAAACGCGCGCATAGACTCACGGTGATAACGTCGCGGTATCCAGACGCTGTTTTATTTCGCGCCGCGTTCCACACGGCGCGCAAATGAAACGGCATTATCCGAATATTATTTTCATTCTGAAAATAACGCCGGAGATTTATCCGGAATATGACGCGCGACTGCATATCGCGGCTTTCCCAATCGCGTGACGTTGGTCGGCGCATAAAACCAACGACGTAAAATGTATTCAAACGTGTATTTAAATATCGCATCTTAAATACGCGCTCCTCGCGAACAACCCACACTGCAGCTTTACGATCTGAACGATATTTAATGCCATTATAATCGGTTGTAAGAACACGAATCGACTCGGCGCTCTCGTATGCGCGGAGATAGGCACGGAGATTTATCGCGAAATAAAATTAACCGGCCGAAACTTTGCGTAAAGACCCGATACTACGCTCTCGCCAACTCACACTGATACTTTCGTCGCGCGATTTAGCGACGGTAGTCGCCGTTACGCGAGATCGACGAAACTTGTAAACTCCAATCCGAGCTTCCCTCGGGAACGCGCTGGAAAATTCGATCATCGGTAATCAACCGTGAGGAATAACGCGAGAATGTCATAACTTTCCGAACTCGAGCGTAAGAAGCGGCGCAATTGCGACGGCGAATCAAACAATTGATTTCATTTCAGGATGCAAGGCTGCTTTCGACATGTTGCCGACGAATATTCACGCAGGATTTCTCGGCGACGGCAACGGTTACGAAAGCGTCCTGTTACTCGTTTCGGAATGTAGTTCCCGACTCGCCAATCGTAGCAAACGCGACAAGGCGACGTGCGCGCGTATTGCTTCTCGGCAACGTTACGCCGTGCAAAGCAACCTTCTTGCGTGTCCAAAATGCACCTTCTTCCGCGCTAGGGTTTTCGTAACTCCTTACGTGCAACGAATCAGATCTTACACTTGGTTTATAGGTTCGCTGAAACTGTACAAAAATACAGTAGTGCAACTCCACTACGCCAACTTCAAATTATGATATTACATTAATTTAATGAAAGAGAGAGAGAGAGAGAGAGAGAGAGAGAGAGAAGAAAATTTTAAAATAAATAAAGAAAAAATAAATCGCGCCGGTTTGCTAAAGACTCAATAGTGCGAACATTAAATTCTCTTAGACCAGATTCACGTATGAGATGGAAATTTCCAATCTAGGACTCGGTGGTTCTGACTTGTGAAAGGAAAGGAGAGCTTTTCGATAGAACAGAGTCCACGTTCCGGCAGCTCGTACGCGCCTTGTAATTTTAAGTGCCATCACACCCTACCAGAATCCCGTGCCGCTCGTGCGGCCATTTCAGCGACTCACAGAACAAAGTGCGGGGTCTACCAGATCCCTCTGCGACACCCTGACATCGCCGAGTCCTGTGAGCGGAATTCAAAATCGTCGTCAAGCCGTAGGCATTTCACGGCGAAATCGGCGCGTTAACGATTTATTTCGCGCCAACGTCCAAGCTCCCTCGACTCTTCTCGACCCTTTCCCGCGTCGCTGCATCGTAAATACAGTCACGATCCACCGTTTTCTTCTTTCACGGGAGAACTCTACTCTAGTCGGTAATGATAACGACGTGGTCGAGGCGAATCGATCGTCGATTCCGCCGGCGTCGTTCCGCAGTCCGCACTTCGCCATTCGTAGAATTCCCCGAGCGCCATTACGTGTTTTTCTATGCGTTATCTGTAATGACGTGAACCGCGTCGCGCCGATCATCTCTACAAGATCATCCGAATTTCAAATGCGCCCGCGTTTATCTCGTCGCGTGTTTGCTTTTCTTTCGCACATCAATGTGTTCCAAAACGTGTAGTGATAAATGATCCGTGAGCATTATCAATTCCATTAGAAGTAGTTACGCCTTCCGACAGTTCCGTGATAAATGAGTGGCACTATTTTTCCCAATAGAAAAATCTGTCGCACTATTTTCATAAATAAGCATATTTAGCATTGAAGTATTGTAGCTATGATTGATAGTTTAAAATGAGATAAAGTTGAAATAGATTCTGTGACGCTCGGAAAACCTACCCTGCCCCACCGCACGCAACGATAAAGCTGGTGACGATAAAGCTCGCGTTATAACGTCGACTGTACCGGCACATTAAATCATTTTTAAACTGTCGAACGCTCGGCGATTGTTCGACGATCGTTTGGACTCTTTAACACCGGCTTCCGGCCGCGCACAAAACAGAGACGGACACGAGTGCGGGCGCCGCCGTTTGATATTCGATCAGCGTTCGATAAAGCCGCATGCCGCCAAAAACAATTCGCGCTTGCATGCACCGAGTAAATCAACTATGCTGAAACGCGCGAGATGTGCCGCGAGATGCGTAAAATTTACATAACAGGTAGCTACGATTCTCCTCTTTTTAAGATAACCACTTTCCTTCCTTTAGACGCAATCGGTCGACATCTTCCTCGATCGCGTTTCGATAAAATGTAATGCATCAACTAGAAAATCAGGCCCGACCTGTCTTATGCACCGTATTTCACACAGCTTTGACTTATTCTTTTCTTTATCTGCATTTCTTTCTTTTTCCTTTTTACATATTATCTTCTCTACTACTTGCATGCACTACCTTCTGCTCACATCTTTTGTCGTAGCGAGAACAAAACGCGTATAAATTGACACCTCCACAAATAAATTCCAGCTTTATCGATGCGCGTCACGCGTCTCACTCACTCTTTCTATCTTGAATATGAATAGAGTAAGAAATGACTTCTCTTAAGTAGCACTGATGCGTATCTGATTGTTTTTATTCTCGTTCATCTGTTTTAAATCACTTAAGAACGAAAGAGCTACGATTAAGACATTTTTATTGGATTGTACAAGTATATATGTAGAAAATGTAGCACACGAAGAAACTTTAATAACTTAATATAAGTAGCGCACCATCTATATCTTATGAAGAAAACGAAGAAGAAGCAAAGAAAATTTTCTTGTCTCTTATATTTGAGAGATGTATATATACGTAATAACGTGTAACTAGAAAACTTCCAAACGATTTTGTTTCGGGCACGATGAGACATATGTTGACGGAGAAAAGTTGTATATTTTCACCTATATACCGACACTCGGTCTCATCCTGCGCTTTCTCGAGGCGATGATGAAGTTTCTCCGGATATAAAAACGCCGTAAGCTTGGAATTTCGCCTCGGGCCCACTAATCCGCGTCCAATTGTTTTGAGTGGTTTCAATTATGCAAATGAGATGGCGTGCCGCCGACTTACGGGAACGGATCCGCTTAGATCCCAAGGATTCCGCGTTTTAGAATATACCGTCCAGATTACGTCTCCGTGTTCGCGAGGACAAATCACTCGGTTTTTATCACACAGTTACGCATGGCAAGTTACTAACTTAATCTAATTTTTTCGAGAAGAACTCCTTGTGCAAACAATGTTCTAAAGTACACGGAAACACTATCTGTAAAAAATTACGAAATATATTTTTTATTATTTATGTAATAAATGTCTAAAATTGAAATTTTTTTAAATTAGAAAATTGGAAAAGATGATACAGTTCATCGACAAGATATCCAAGTTCTTATGCGTTTATCATGACAAATTGGCGAATTACGTCAACATTTTGTTTTGTATAAAACTTTTATGAAAGCTTATGATATCGAGGTTTGAATGGCATTTAAAACGCTCAAAAGTACCAATAGAATGTAAAAATTGATATTTAATTCACGGTTGGCATCTCGACTGACGGCTAAATTAAACTTTCGACGAGAGCGATGCGCGTACTCTCGAAAGAGTGGTAGATTGCCACACGATGTGAAAAATACGATGCTCATATCATTCCAATATTCGGCGACGCAACCGCAATGGTTATTTTGAAAAGTTGCCGGGAGGAGAACATTTGGAAAGCCACCAGATATATACGCGCTGCGGAAAAAAATATTCATTACTCGGAGATTGCGTGGTATTGAAACGTAACAACGACGAGATTAATATTTGGGCTGGTTTCCGGCGCTTTCTTTCCATGTGTTGCGCGTATCATCATCCTTCTCGATCAAAAAACCTCATCAATATATTGAAGCAATTACAGAGAAATTGTTTCATGCATTGTGATTGGTTTTCTCGATTGCTCAATTAATTCTCCAAGTTTTGACCAAAAAAATTAACAATTTTGCCCGAGATGCTAATTTTTTTCAGCTTCCATTTGAAAATAATCCTATTATACTTGCTTACCAACCGACCGAGTTGTTACAAAAGTTTCGCCTGTAAAATATCACTATACGAGCGATGCTATTAGATAATAATGATATTATAAAGTTCGGGAAATCTAATTGAACTTAAGCGAAATGAAGTAAGTTTATAAGTGTAACGAGATAAACATGAGAAACTTATTTGTGGAACGGTGACATTTTTCAGTACTCCCATGTAATTTTTCTCAGCTGCGGTCCGGATCCCTCCCTGTAGAGAACAAATGGATTATCCTAGTGGTCCTGCGACCACGAGTATTTCCGCCATGTCAGCCCGTAAGAAAGCCCCTTTCTGTAAAGCGATTACGAGCCGAAACTGCAATTCCGTGGCTCGTCGCCATGACGGTCGTAGATATCGCGACAAGACCGTGGCTCGTTTTCACGCGAGTTTACCGCTTCCGGCTGGAAAAACCACTTACAAAAATGATGCCCTCTAAGTGGATAATGAGAAATCGTTAAACTGGTTTTCGCGTCGCGAAACTAGGACGAAGGACACGGAAGATTCTGTGGTCTCGATTGCGAAACTCTCCACACTTGATTCCAACTGACTTTCTCAAGGCAGCAGGCTGCTGTCAATACAGCTGCGCGAGTGACACGCTCCCGGGGCGGTCGATTACATTACAGATATTTGACTTGGAAATCGGGCTTCGTTACTGAGAAGCGCGCGCGTTTATCACGTACGATCTTACGGAGCTTCTCTTCTAGCAATAAAGTTGATAACAACGGTACGTTCTGTGTATTACTTGGGGCGCAAAGAACTAGCGATATTTCAGAAAATTATTTCCTGCTTGGATAAAATATTGCACTTATAATCTCTGTTTAAATAATTTTGCTTCGAAATAAATAACACTTGTAACAGACGTGTTTCTTTTGCGCCCGGATTAAACAATGTTCCAAAAGATAAATTTCACGGATAGCTGATTATGTTTTACGGACTTTGTTCGCACTTCTTCGTCTTGCGGATGCAACGATGCGGCAAAGAGAAGAGCGGTGAGCTCAACAGCCTGAGGCAACAAAATCTACGTAGAGACAACCACGCTTGATAAATGCGATAAACGTGCATAATGCAGTTTATGTATGATACCCAGCGTAAATATTTGCTTCCATAACCTCGAATATTTGCATACATTAATGCCTGCCTGACGTGAATAACTGATGAAAAATATTTTTCTGACGTACACTTCAATTGCAGTTTATCTACCCATGCCGTGCAATTACTGATAATTGCTATTCATTGACGTATTTTATTAAACACAGTGTCTTTGCTGCACGTGTTTATGTACCTTTCGGATTTACTTTCGCACAAAATAGTTGTGATCGCGGGCGCACGAGCCACCGCACGATCCTCTGGCAAATCAGATTTGCCGAAGCACTGAAGAATGACAACTCTCTACGGGATCTTGAAGGAGCTTTTCGAGATACCAGTGCATGCCTTTCCGTTTCGACCTTCCTAAGGTTCGAGATTCATCGTTAACAAGCCGTAGATTAACGTTGTTATTCCTTTTACTTGCACGCTACGAGTCTAACGAAATTAACCGTTTCGCAGAGATTGATAGCTTAGTTCTTTTAAAGATTTCCGGAATTTTCTTATATTCCAGATTATATTCCATATTTATTATATTCCGGAGTTTAATGAAATCGCTAAAAGTGATAGGGGGAGGGGGGAATTTAAATATCATGTAACAATATAATAGAACGTAGAAAATGTATATCAAAACAACTGTTCAATTAGTATGCGACATAAATATTTTTTGTTATCTGCATACATTGCAGGGCTGGTAAAGCTATGAATACTTTTATATATAGAAAAAAATGTATTTAAAAAAAGCTCGTTTTTGTTTATTACACGCGGCGAAACAACGAATTTAATCCATAGATGAATGAACGCCGTTGAATAAACGTCGCCGCTTGCAGTTCTCTGTTGTTCTAACGCCGGACATGTTAAAAAAAAAGAACAAAACATGCTATCGACCGACCCGGTCTCTTTGACACTCGCATTACGAGGACAAAGAGAGTTGAAATTATCTGCAAAATGTGGCAAAAGATTTAATAATCGATGGATTAAATTTTTTAAGAGTGCATTCTCTTAAAAAAAAATCTCGGCGATTAAATATCGGCCAAAAATGAAAAAAAGATTGCGTTTCGTCCCTTTCGTCATCAACGATTATCCACCGTGTAACATAGCGTCGCACGACACGCACGACACGCATACGAGCCGAGAGTGCAGCGTCGAGAACAATCGGGACACGCACGCTTTTCTGCAAGACCCCGTCTATCCCCCTGCTCCGAGAACGTCGTCTTCTATAGCTTCACCTCCTCCCCCGCCTTCTTCGTCTTGTCCTCCCGCGCGACGTCGTCGTCGTCATCGTCTCGTTTCGCACGGTCCTGCACTCTTTCACACCCTCCAGATATTCTTCCCTCCCTCTTTACGTATGCACATGCACACACGGTCCTCTCTATGCTCCTTCTGTTTCACGCTTGCATTGAGTTCAAGCTCGCCCCTTTCCAACGGCAGGAATGAACGCCGTCCGTATGTGCTCACCGTCGCATACAGGTGCGCGTTCGTACTTGTTTTCAATGAATACGCGTCCATACCAACGAGTTGGTTCGTTCGATGACGACGACGACGACGACGACGATGGCGGCGACGACGACGGCGGCGGTAATGGCAGCGGCGGGGACGGCGGCGGCGACGACGGCGGCGATGATGACTACAGCATGAAATAGCTCAGAGAGTTCGCCGACCTCGTAACAACTGCGCGAATTAATTTCGCTTTTTGATGGACGCAGCATCGACAGCGAGAAGGAAAACTGCGCTTCCTAGATTAATTTATCCGATCCATATTTTATATATAGCATTATAATTCGAATACGATCGCACAACTTGCGCCAAGATCTTGAGAAAACGGATACACATGACGGATATTCGGTGACCGGTATTAAAATTTCGCGGTTCGGTGAAATATTTTATAATGTAATGAAAGTCTTCTCTTTTATTCATTTGAATACTTTTAATTGCATCGCGCCGCCTTTCATCATGCTGCAGACGCATTCTAGAATTTCATTTCTCCGTAACATAAAAGGCCCTTTCATACTATGGAAAAACATTAAAATACCGCATTGCTATGCAACGTTTCGCCGTGACAGAGAAAATAATTCCTGTTAGCTTCCTCGTGTACGCGCATGCGATCTCGCAAAGCAGGTTGCACTTGTGTCGCGTATTAGTGCCGCAATGTTAGTGTTGTTAAGCGAAACTCGTCCAATCGCACTACCACTCTTCTCCCCTAATTCCAGTGTCACTGCGGGTTGAAAGTATGCAAGTAGATAATCATATACCTCGCATAATCTGCTTGTCCGCACGATATTCGTGTTCAACCAAGTATATTATAATGTACGCGACGCAATGCACGAATTGCACGCGGCATTATTTCCAACGAGGCAACGATTGCGGGACAAAAATTAATGCGGCTGGCATATTTCGCGCGCGCGCGCGCTAATCGATCGAAACTCAGTCGAACTTGGAATTTCGCGCTACGAGCCGACGCTACGGCGTCAACAATATCGGTTGCGGGTCGCCGGCCTCCTCCCGTTCCCGAGATTTGTTTTCCCGTCGAAATTATGCGGAACTAGTTTCTGAGGGTAGTTTCCAATTTGCGTCGCCTCGGATGAGATCGAATCTCGATTAATTTTGCGCTACCGGGAAACGCACACCGTGCAACGGCGAGCGCACGAACGGGAACGGTGACATCGGCCGGAGCCCGGTCCGGCGAGCTATTCCAGGGCGATTTAATAGGAAAGAAATGCGAAAATCGGGACTCCAAAGCGTTGATTGGCTGAAACGCATTTACTCCCGCGCGCAGCCCACCGCCCTTCCCGTCTCCATTCGCCCGTGTACAACCCGTTCCTCCCTCTCGCCGCGTCGAAACTCCATTAACCGCCAAAAATAGATCGCACTCGGCGACGAGAGATAACACCGAACCGGTATTCGATAGCCCCGGACTATCGCGTGTCCGATTGCGCGAAGATACCGAAGTCTGCGTCAGGGAATATCTGCCATCAGTAAATAATAGAACGAAAAATCGCCCGCCAGAGTGGAGTACAAAAAACCTGTACACGCGCATATTGTATATATACGTACATTTTTGCCAACCGATACGGCCGTGACGCTCGAATGGAATGATAATTTCAAAAGTGAACGGAGTGTATTTTCGATTGCGCGATACAACCGCGTGAAAACTGAATCAGATTTCTAGCGCGATACAGACTAACGTACACGCGCGCAGCTGACGTACACGTATACGCGCACCCTTTCCGAGTGCGACAATAGGAGCTTAAGGGCATGGGAAATAAAGTAACGCGAATAAAAGCAGTGCGCAGTGCGCGGGAGCCGATTTTTGGGAATTTGCACGAGTTATGCAACTCGTGTCATTGCGATTTATGCAACTAATTTTATATTTTACTGAACCGCCCATTGTTATACTACAATGAGGCCAATTTTATAATCATTTAAAGCTGCGTGGAATGTAAATTATTGTGCGAGTGTAGTACAACAAAGAGCATAACGAAAATGATTTCCTAATTATTTATCATTATCTCCAAGTGTGTTGCGTCGAGCCTCGGGTACGTTTCCGCGCGATTGATATTGCGCTCGAGCTTTCTGCTTCTTCGACTCGATCCAAAGTGATCCAGCGGGAATACCGACGCTTGAAATTGTCATTCTCACTTCTGCCGTCTCTCCGGCAGTGTGAACACCCGGGAGAGCATAATATCGCGCGTCGGTCGCGCAACTGCAGTTCGTTAAAATTAATGCGTCGTTAGCCGGGCTAAAAATCGGGGCGCCGCGATGTTTGTTAATAAGGCCGATGATATTTTCCAGTGCGTCAAAATTCCCGTCGATTGTTAATTAAAAATAACGACACGCACCCCTTTCCGGCGCTCCCGGCGAGCCAAACGCGCGACTAACAATGCGGTCGTGGAAGCGCACGCGTTCGAGCACGATACCGTCGGCGAAGTTGCGATGCCGGCTCTCGACGTAACCTCCACGCCGATCCACGTGGCAGTGCGAGATAGGCGGTATCAATTCGCCACGTGAGGATAGAAAGCAAGAAACGGCGGGGGAGCCGCGAGGGTGTGCAATTCCGCTCATTAAAACTCCGGTAATTAACGGGCTGCGCTCACGTGCTCCCTTTCGAAGTAAGGTAGGAGATTCGCGTGGAAAGAGACGAGATAGAGAGGGGGAGAAAGAGAGAGAGAGAGAGAAAGAATCGCAGAAATAATCTAACAAAGTGGAAGATCTGAAAATTGCAGAAATAATTTACTGTAACATAATGAACACATATTGACGATAAATAAAGCCATTTATTTTCAGAAAGTTGAAACATTATAAATTCAGATTGTTCCTTATATTTCATACAATTCAATGTAAGAAAGATTTTAGAAAGATTAGATCACATAAACAAAATAATAATAACTTGCCTTTACTTAAAAATTAAGTTTCATTTAAGAGAAGTCTTAAATTCTCCTTACACACAATGATATGTTATTACAATGCTTTATGCATTATTTATTTATCAGTCTCAATTGCATAGATGTTAATGACCTGTTCTAATTGGAAAAAAAAAACTTTGAGCTAATGACGAAGCAATAATTAACACGATGATGAAGCAGTAAATCGTAATCGACAAGGAGCTCGATTCGGAACTTGTAGGATTTTCCACGTCAGTCTCCGCAGCCATCATTCCCATAACGCCTTATAATTTGACAGACTGAGGGGAGGTTACTCGCCTGGACAAGAAGCGATTCGCCGTCAAGCGCAGAACTCACCCTCTGACTGTTATTAATCACCGCGTTCTCTTCTCTCTCCTCCCCCTTTTCTCTCTCTCTCTCTCTCTCTCTTTCTCTGTCATTCGGTGAACAATAAATTCAGAGCTCGTTTCTCCGGTTGGTTGGTGTACACGGGAACCAACCGGTATGCAACGGCTGCAGCGCAGAACGGACGTGATTGCGCAATAAGTGTGGTTTCTGGGCGCGCAGCGCTTCGCCATGCCGGTTTTTCATACGCTCGCGCAAGCCGTTATCAAACGCTCTTTAACGAAGCAACCCTTTATTACAGCGCGGCGCACGGTTGTCGTGTCGGCGGCAGGGAAGCAATAAGCGAGTCCGGTTAACCGGGGTATCTATTAATCGTGGTGGAGGCTTTTCTTTAATTAGCGATCAGGTCCGCAGATAGATGGCACGGGATGCGCATTGAATCGCATCTCTGGTATTAAGCGGCCTCCTAGGCGACGGAGGCTGCGGCGAGTCGCGGAAGCGGAAAAGGGAACGCTGAAGGAACGAGGAGAAAAAAAGGATCTGCTGACCGGACGACGTAAAGTTAAAATCGTTTTACCATGTCGGTGGCGAAACCATCAATTTCGTCTCGCGTAATTAGCGTGTAACTAGAGGAAGCGCACGGTTTGCGGTACGAATAAGTAAAGAGGCTGCCCGGCACGCTCTAGCGTCTGGTTACCTTTCTCGCGCCACATTTTCTCGGTCGGGACTTCTTTTTCTCCGGTGTCAACTTATTCGTTTTCTTCGTGTTCGCCGCTTTGATTATGTCGCTTGTATTTCTGACGACCCATGTAAGCAGTTTTATCGCCAAATTGGAAAAATTATGCAGTTTTCACAATCGAGAATTTTATCAACGCTTTGAAGCTCTGTTTTTTTTTTTTTTTTTTTTTTGTGACGTGCGGTATTCACGCGCAGTAGCTTTGTTGTGAAATTCAATAACACGAATTTAAAAAAATACGCTTGTTTGAAATTCCCAAAATTGTGATGTACGTTCGCAGGATAAGAGTGCGGCCATTAGTCCGACTACACGATAGTGTTACAAAATTTCAACGGAGAAATCTCATTATGTATTTTCATTATATATTTTCGAATGTAAGCAAAAAAAAAGAGAAAGAATTCATAAAATAACAGAAGCATGGATTCGTGCCGTTAATAGTTACAGTATAAATGCGAAACATTTTTCAGGGAAACAAGCCGATGAGTGTTCCACCATATTTCGAAATACTCGCTATCCGCTCACACAGTTTTTGTGGCGAAAAAAAATCTCAGGTTGTCGGAACGAGCCTCGTTAGTCGCTCGTCCGACGCATCAGTGCGCGCAATTTATTTAAAAAACACGCCTCCGTGTGTTTCAAATTTTTTTTTTTTTTTGGCACAGCGCGCTTCATAATGAATATACTTCGCCCACATCCGCGCATGCTACATCATCATTTCCGAAAATATTTCCGCTGCATGCTGATGAAAGCAACACGGTGCACGCGCTGCGCGATACAACTCGGTGAGATCATACGGTTGTGTTACAGCGTTAAGTGCGGTTAACCGGGCCGATTTTTCCGGTTGCTCCGACTATTTGTATTAGCTAAACTAACCGACCATTTCTTTTCTGCTTTCAGGTAAGTGTTACGACTCTGAGCCGTCGGTCTTCTCCAGCCGACCCTTCTACAGTCTGCGAGACGACTCGCTTCTATACGTGCCGCTGCGAAAACCCTCTTGCATCCCTCTGGAACCGTACCCTCTTCATTCCCTGCCTGTTCTGCCCCCATCTCCTTTTTCCGGCGTGTATATCTTCCTCTCGGCTCGCCCGGGCTAGCCTTACCACCCTCTAGTCTGGTCGGGCCGCTGTTTCTCTCCGGCCCTCTTGAAAGTCTGGCCACAGTCGACTGGTAAGTTTACCTTTCAATTAATCGGCAGCCATGGCGAGCACCGGCTAACTGCCAACTATCCGGCCATTATCCACTAGAGGCGTAATTGGGATTGGAAGTTACGCGCCTTACCGGCTTGCTCCTGTATAAACGCGCGCGGTAGGAGGAAGGACGGAAGTGCGCGGTACGCAATTTCCGGCGGACGCGAGATTTCGACGGGGATTTTCTATCGCATGGTCGGCAAGTGAAATTGCCTTCGTTTCTGCGCCTTAATTTTTACAGCGAACAAAGATAATGAACGCCGCGTACGTAATCAAGTTAACGGTGTTAACGAGGTTAATGAGGATGCGGTTACGGAATTAGAGCGCCGACGAAACGATTTTTAGACGAACTTCGTTAACGAATACACGCCGCTGTTGTAGGCCATTCTCGAGATTCTCGCAGAATGATGGCCATATAAAGCTTTCTGCCGTTCTCACGTTGTCGTGTAGACCTTATCTGTATCACCTAGACTTTCCTGCAGCGCGTGAAAAAAACATGAAATTCATAGCGAAGTAATGAGAATATTTGATGCGTTATTTAAATGTATTTTTTCAGGCTTTGTGTACTTATTTACGTGTAATATATTTTTTAAGTTACAAGGAAAATATTGTATTATTACGGCAAAGTGCATTATTCTATAATATTATTTTTATAATGCAGAATAATATTACACAGAATACACAGTACGTTGTTATAACATATTTCTTTAGACGGTCTATAGATGTAGCGACAAACAAGCGTCACAATGCGATAGTTGTTATAGATTTTCTCCTTTCGAGTCAGCATCTTTGAATGTCAGAGGTTTTTGAGCGAAACTTTCCCGCACACACAAACCCTCCGCCACGTATTGTGAATTTCATTCAACAGATCGCGATACTTTAAAGAGAATCGAGTTCTCATATCTTTGTGAGGAATAATCGTATCAAAGCAAAAGTTTTTCTCTTAACGAGAACGTTTCACTGTATTTTTAATGTTGTTCGGTACTCTGTGCAAATCTGTTACCGTGCTTTCCGTTGCGTAAGGAAAGGGATTACGGATATTTTAAACATTTCTTTCACGAGCCAAACTAACATCGTAATGTTTCTATTTTTTCAACTCGCTTTTTTAAGCTTATTACTTGCATACGCTAGATACAACAATATCCGTTATAATTTCAACAACCACGCGCAATTTCACGTGCACTCTCTAACTCTTGTAAACCCGTTCCATTTTTCAATATCTAAGGATACCTCACCCCTCCGCTTTGTACCAAAGACAAAGTTCCGTCGTTACGTCCGAATTTGACCGATCTTGGCGCGGGTGGAATTTTTCATTCCGCTTAAAGTATCGCGTAACCGAGCGCGCGCGAGCGCTGTAATCACAAGTGAGTTTAATTTGCTCTTTCATTCCGCTGAGAATATCCGCAGCTACCAATTAGGCTTTCTCACTTCTTCCCCGGTTGATAGCTTCTCGCGGAGAATTGAGTATCGATCAGCCTTGCGATAACGATGATTCCGACTTTCCGTTTCAACATCGTAATCAGTCCTTAATCGATATAACGAGCCACGCGATAAAACACAGTAATGAAAATAATAATGCATGATATATTTATCCGCGTGACCGTAATGGAACCTGCGCGCGTTTTATCCCCCTGGCCGCTCTCGCGCTTTCATTCCGTCGCATCGAGGTAAAATGCATCGTGCATTTATATGAAGTGGCAATAGCACACTAGGCACGCTACCATTACGGCCCTATCATTGAAAATGACAATTTCATTAGTAATCAAGCTGCGACGGCATTGTTCAAATACAAATAATTATTAGCCTCGTGAACTATACACCCCATTCGCACGCCCGTTGTTTTCTCTCTCTTACTCTCACGCTCGCGCGCACGCCCCTCTTTTTTCTCGCTCTGTCCGCGCCATCCATTTGTCTGCCTCACGATGTCTGTATACGTATAACATTTGTATGCATGCGTGCACGCTCGTTTGACCTATTCCACAGCGGCCATGGTCCGGAGATAAAAGACTCTAGTTTATTAACTGGCCTCGGCCAATTAAACATAATTATGCCTTTCCGAAATCAGTGAAATCACATTGAATCATTCGTGCAAAAATGAATTACGCTGTGTTTGAAGTATGCCCGTATTTCTTGATTAGATTGCTCGTGTAGCATTAATTTGCGAAAATCAAGTTGATAATGTCATTCGCTAAAAAGACGTTCGTAAATTCTTTGGAATTGTATATAATTGTTATATTTAATTGAGTATTGAACAAACGTTAATTAAGTGGATAAAATTAAGTGACGCGAGAGAGATACATACTTCGGCAAACTTACATGACTGACTCGTGTCTTGTACACGATAATATCTGCAAGTAACAAGTAGTTGCAAAGCGCTCGTAATTATCGACATTTGTCAGGTCTTTGATGCTGCACTTAACACTCGTTAAGAATTCATTCGTCTTCGAAGACGATCGTTCTAGCGAATCGATTTATGCGAATAACGATGTGCGAAAGCACAATAAATTATTATTTTTAATTGCATCTTATTACCGGTGCAGTCTCTCTTATCTCCCGTCTAAAATTGTTTCTGATCTCCTCTTTAGTTTAGACGCTGGCCGCCCCTTGAATTTCGCTATACGTCTCGAGAGACCTAACTGCGATCTCAGAATCGGGTCTGTATACATCCGAGGGGCGGGTATCAGGAGCAGCTTATTAAAACTATATTTTCCGTCCGTAATAAAATTTCGCGATAATTAAGACCGGTCAATTACCGGTGGTAATTACCGGGTAGGTGGGCCTTCTCCTGCTTTCCGCCTCCCGCATCGTGTATAATCCGTTGCGGTTGGTTGCGAATAATCGATACCGAGAAAAACGATATTGGCAAAAGCGGCCGGGCGGCGATAGAAGGTTTCCGGGGCAGCCGCGCGGAGAGAGAGAGGGTAACGAGATAATCGAAGATAACTAAATAGACGGAAGTCGCCGCTAAAGGATAAAGATCCGCTCCGTCGTTCCGGCGACGGTTACTGCCGTGATAACTCGTTTTACGTGTTTCCTTTGCGATTTGCTCTAATAGGAAATTTTCTTATTAGAACAAATCACGCGTGTAAATGTATTGAATCTTTTTTTTCTATCACGCAATCAAAAAACATGCTACCGTGATTTTTTTATTATATTAAATTATGTTGTAACATTAAAAAATTTTTTTTTTAAATATTGCGATATAATTTAATATAATAAAAAAATCACTTTAGCGTGTTTTTTAATTGCGTGATATAAAAAATTTCAAATGTTAGTTATTTTCGTTCTTTGATTACTTTATGTGATTAAATTGCTTAAATTACTATAATTTTACATCGACATTTTATATTTTTTTCGCAATAATGTTGAAAAATAATCTTTGCTTTTAACAAAGTATTTCCATCTTCCGTTACTCTGATCAATTTTATTAACAGTTTGACTGTTTCTTTGGCGCAGATCTATTCTATATAGTTTGATTGTTTCTTTGGTACAGATCTATATAACTTTTTTATGAATTTTAATTTGTAGTTCTTTCGTGATTTTCTTTTTTATTTCGAGTTGAAAGAATCGCGTATATTAAATAGAAAAGATGAAGGAAAACGTAACCCCCATGCGTCGTCGATAGAAGCCCGCTGAGCTCCATTATTATCATAATTTTATTCAGGAGCGAAAAATCAGACGCGTGTCCCTGGAAGCCCGAGCTTGGCGGACCCGTCCGACACAATAGGGATCGTCCCTCCATTGTGCATTCACCTCTTCACCCTCCTACCACCACTCCGCTGCCCACCTATTATCTGCACCCGAGCACCGACAAATTATTTTATCAGAACCTCCACCGACGAGGGTAAGTGTCGGCGGATCGATCTTTTCAATCTTGGCTGCTTACGGGATGCTTCCGTGAAATGTCGATAAACGATTTTCATTCTCGTGATCCGTTCGCGAAAATAGCATTTTTTGAAACCCTGTAAAATATAATTTTATAAAAATATCACATAAATGTCATTTATGTAAATTTATGTAGAAAAAAGCTCACTTTAACCTCGTTTTTAATGAGGAAAAAAAATGTCACTGAAAGAAAATATATTTGACTGAAAATTGCGATGTTTCTCAACGTACAGTGACGAGAAGAGACGCAGAAATATCGAGGATATTGTCAGTCAATAAGATGCAGCGACAGCAGCAGCAACGAGGGCCCGATTTAAAGCGGCCAATAAGAGCTTCAGTACGGAGCGAGTGAGAGTCAGTAAGGTAAACGGATATAACGGGTCCTGGGGCAAATTTCATGACTAAAATGCAAATATGATCGAAGGAGACGCCCAGGCGGCCGCTCAGGAAAAAGTCGAAGAAAAAGGCAAGTTTACTCGAGGCTCCACGCCAGCTCCCCTTACACTCTCACCTCTTTCTCTCTTTCTCACGAATACGTACACACCGTCTCGCTTTCCTTTTCTATTCTCTTTCGCGTCTACGTCACTCGCCTTTCCTCATCCTCGCAGATCCTACCTTAGCCTGCCCGGGGCATTTACCGCCACTTGATTTGAACCCGATTTACCTCTCCACTGCTGAGACCCTCCGGATATTTGCTTGGCTTGCTCACTCAAATTTCCTTGCCGATGCGTGAACGCCAAGGCGCCTTTTTTGAGCATTGGTCTTATCGAAACTGCGAAATCTTGGAATTTCTCACATATGTTTTCTGCCCACCAGTTTCTAATCGTAAAAGCTATTTTTTTTTTACGATCTCTTTGAGGTTAAACAATAAAAAGTAATGGAAACGAATAGAGTATATGAAAATGCTATTTGTATATTTTTTATGTTTTTATATTAATATATATATATATATATAATTTGCATACTAAATATTGAAACGATTTATATGCTCTAATTGAGTAAGTAGGAAACCCGCTTAAATGAACATACAGGTTGATGAACAAGGTTGCAGTTGCCTGGCAGAAGCTTATGACGCTCGTACAGGCTTGTTCCTGCAACTGGTGGCAAGCTATTAAAGCAGCATGACGTGAAAACGTATTTCACGATACAGACGAAAAGTTGACCGACCACGTAAAAGTGGTTTTCACGAGTAATGAGTTCGGAAAAGTTGTAAATTTCACCCCGGGTACAAACATTATGAAACGGTCTCCTGAGGAAGTTTAAACTATTAACCGACGTGTACAGTGACGTTCAACTAATTTATAGTTTATACGTTTAATAAACTACGGCGTTATGCGTCATCTGTTTAATATCACCGAAACTTGTCATCTATTAGCGCTGGTACGAAACGAATACGCGAATAATGTGAGATTCAATTTAAACGCATGACGTTTATTGATATAATGCGTATTAGTGGAGAACAAAAAATAGATGCTATTTTTTAAAATTACGAGTGGCCCATAAAACTGTTTACTTAATTATAAATGTCTCTATTATTATCCGAAGGTGGAATTAATATTTAAATTTACCATTTCGAATTCTTTGATGTCACACATATTTTTATCTCAAATTTCTCATAATACATTTTGCACTGAAAAATATTGTGTAACGCTTTATTTTTGCAACAGACATATTTTATCGCAGTTTTGAATATATTCTCGCTACATCTGCATTTAAATGTATTTAAATAACTTGATACGATTGCAAATAACAGTTCCAGTTCATTTATCATTTCATTGATATACCGTGCATTATACCGCGCGAGACATATTCGCATCGACTGCGAGGCATTCACCAACTAATCCTGCATTTCGCCGAAAGTGCCAACTGAGGGGATCAGATACTGAGCACCTCATGTACGCCTCTCTCATCCCCGAGCTATCACGCTGATATATCGGACAAACATGCCCGTAGAAAATCCTCGCTGGAGGATCCATCCCGGTGTTGCCCTTCTCGCCCTCTGTCAGGCGCCTATCGCGGCGAGACGGACAGGTGGGTGGACGTTGGTATAACCAGGCGCGAAGGGAGTATCTTGAGGCTTAACGTATCCGCGTAATCCCTTCATCCCTTTTCCCATTGCAACCCTCGGACGTTTCCTAGGTCGACTACCATCCGAGAGCAGCTTCGGGGGTTGCTGGTCGATTAAGGAGTCCTGAACTCGAATCAGTAGTACGTTCCGTGTCATCGTCGACCGCGTTAAGCACTTATTAACGAATTATTGAACTTTCAAGCCTTCTATTTAGTAGACACGTACATATGATATATTGATGACAGAGTAGTGTTGCATTTTGTGGGATGATGTAGTTTGAAAAAAATTGCAAATACTCGTAAAGTATTAAGCTGATGCGAAAGCTTTGTTGCTTTTACTTTGCATAAAATTATCGATTTCCATTCTAAAAAGATTCAGAGTTTTTTAAACTGGGCGTATATAAAAAAAACTTTTGTGTCCAAAAGAAAAAATATATTGAAGTCAATAACGACCATTTTAGTTTGTAAAAATTAATTTGAAATTCTGCAATTCTGTCTTCAATCTTGCTTAACGAATATACGACATAATCTTTTACACCCAATCTAATATAAGTAGTGAATCGTTAAGTTGACTCCCGTGTAACGCAGCATGATCTTGCGCTAATGAATTCACAATGCTATTGTGCATGCGATATATTACAAATGCATACCAAACTGTCGCCGCTGCAGACGTCAGTGGATGTCCATTATTCCATTACGAATGACACGCCGGTGGCGTGTGTATATGCACCTCCAAAAACAGTCGACACCATGGCGAGGTGGTGCGTTTAATACGCGATATACCTAGATATAGCGCGAGAGGGTGCACGATGTATGTAATGGTACGGGCATTGTGGGCCTGATCAATGCACGGATTGATTAATGCCGACCCGTAGCACGCACTCACGCAGCCACAGGTCACTGTATGCCGCATTAACGTAGGCGTACAGTGCGTGTGCATGTGTACGCGGGGAGAGATACGCGTATACACGTATTCACAGATTCCTGCTATGCTTGCCCGTCAGTGCCTCGCACTGTATGCGATTCGGTAAATCGGCATCGCCACCGTTTACAAACCCATATTGTCGTTTCACGTTACGAATCTGCGCCGAGCGTTGCCGATGGCCGATTTCGAAATGACCTCGACTTCGGCCAGTGGCCACTACGCTAAACACAGAGCTACTTATTTATATGATTTACCGATGTAGTGTGTTAAATACGTAATTTACATTTTGCGTAATTAGAAATTACTTGCATGTATAGTTGGCATTAATTTTAATTAATTTAATATGATCACTGCATTTTAATATAATTAATTAAATTTTATTTTTGATTGAATTCTTTATGTCGATTGGCTGTACAAATTTAATAACGCGATATTAGAATTTATGCAGCATTATAATATCTTTATGATACCAAAGTAAGGTGCAGACGATTATTTTCATAACGGTAATCCTTTTCAATTCTGATACCACCAGTTGATTCCGCATATTCATTTCTCTGCGCAAGCATTGAGGAGAATTCTCTTAACGGTTTTAGGGGCATTTCTCTCGAGCGAATTCTATTATCGCTGTATTTCATTACACTGTAAATTTACTTTAATTAAATGAAGATTACCTCAGTCTTTCTCGGGGCAATCCGCGCTTAAGGGGAGGTCTTTCGCTTTGTTAGGAAAAAGTTACAAAGGCGAGAAACATCGACTTAGTTACTTTAACAGACCGCGTTATGACTCTATTTACGACAGAATGTTGTTAGCATGCGAAAACCAAATTTTTAAAAATAGTATTTTGTTTTGCTTTTGTGTCCGACACGAATGTCTAAACGTAAAGGGAAAATGCCGGTCACAAGCAGCGGTATTTTAAAAATAATATTGTGCGTTCCCCTAAAAGTGCGCTCGACTTATTAAAACTGGAAACAGAAATGGTACAAGCTAAGTCTCTTGGAAATTTCCTTGGGTTGCTTCACGTTTGTAATTTTTATTCGCAAGAGGTTCGCCTCCTGCATTTCTTTTATTTTCGCCGCTATTAATGCAATAAATGTAAAGCGTCGCGCTGGCAGCGCGTTGCTGGCAACAGAAATAGTTGTTATAAATCGTGACTTGAATCATATTCCATTGATTCACTGAACGCATTTCGCAGTAATGATGCATTCCTGAATTTATTAACAACATTACTCTCGTGCGTGCGTCAAGCGCATCGACCGCCGAACATTTATTACGTCTAATTTGTTGAATAACTCATGGGAGAATTGAGAGTATAGTTGACAGAGGCGAGTGTTAAAGGAGCACCATGGGTCCTGCGCCGTGCAAGGCCCTTTATGATGTGGTGGCACTGAAAACCTTGCGGCTTTCGCCACGGGTGGTACATACCCCGTGTTCAAATTCAACATATGTGTACATTCAACTGTATAGTGTATCCTTGAAACAGTTATTGATTCCAAGTCCGCCAATCATTGCACTTGCACAGGGCCAATATGTATGCCTCCATTTAGCCCGACAATGTAGATCTTTGGTTTACGCACGTCGCTCGAACGGAACGTAAGACAAGCGCATATAAACGTCGTCATTAAAACATCAGCGTTGTAATCGAGTTGTCTACTTGGTAATTAAGACCTGCCTTGGTGTCCTCGGATGTTTGCTAAGCGTTATTAACTTTGAAAGATTCCATCAGCGAGATATGGCGTGACTCGCGTCTCTCATAACATTCATTAAGGAATGGACAATCTTCAGGTAAAAGCTTGTGTAAATTTTCGTGCTGTGTACATTTTCATGAACAACCAACGTCTAGCACCAACTTGAAACTGACATTGAGGGAGAAAGAAGGATCTTAAAAAGATCCTTTTTATCATTTTTTTTTTTCTTCTCCTTTAGCTTTTAATCCTTGATAAAATTTCATTATTAAAATTTAATTTTGAGCGAAAAAATCGTGAAAAATTCTACAACTTTCTTGAAAATAAATCGACATGAATTTGTTTGGATAATTTGGCATTAGTTGGCGATATAAGATAGGATCAGATTGCTTAACGGGTGGGGAAGAGGGGGAGGGGGAGAGGGGACTTTGCGCCACGGGGTAACAACGTGCCAAGATATAGCGTCACGAAGACCGGATCAAGAGATGCACTTGATTGTATCCTGCAGTGTGCCAAATTAATGTCATTATTTATGCCGCATGCGTAGCGGCAGGACTCTTCCAGGGGCACAAGGCGGCATTATCATCCTCGTCCATTATTTCGACTGTGATTATCGTTACAGCGCGATTGTGACTACCTTTTTGTTTATCGCGGCCTCGTTACTTGCGCGGCGCCCGCGCCAACCAATCCTGGCCGTTCTTTCCACCGTTTTCGCCGCCCGGTTTCCCCGCACTCTCGGATTACGCGGAGCTCGTTTCGCTCCGAGATTGAGCTCCCCGAGGCGAGCTCGTTCGTTTGTCCTTAATAAGGTGTAAGACTGTGCGTCATGGCGGGAAGCACACTCGGCCACCGAAACTCATCGGCCGCCACCGTGGTGGCGGGATAATGATCCATTGTCCTCGCGGTCAAGCACGTCGCGGCTGTAAAAGTCGCCGTAAAAGCGGCATATCGACAATGACCGCGTTCTCATCTCCGCTTGGGCAGAAACGGTATGCACTTTGCACTACATGACGAGCTGTCAATAAAATTCGCACGAGTTAGTCGACCGCGAATATGAGAAAACGTGATTGACGCGGTGAGAAACAGAAATAAGAGATTAGTTTCGGAATACCTAGATTTTAAAAGAGCTTTCCGCCAGTCGATGGTGACTGATAGCAATTTGAAACTGTTTACCGCAATTCAATTTCATGTAATCGGATTGAATAAGAGGGCCGTCGTCGCGTTACATCGTGACGACGTTTCAATATCGACGAGGAATTACATTCAGAGAAGAAACGTCTGTCTCGGCGGTAATACTTCGCGAGCAAGAGTTATTGGAGATCGTTTCGAAGAAGGTATTACGGCATCAGCGCGCAACGCCGATACTGTCTCGGCAAAGCCTTCGTATAATGCTCGCAATCTTTCTCGCGGTACAACGTCGATCGGCATACTTTTACTTTTCCCGGCGTTTGGCATCGTAATTTATGCATTGAATTTCAAATTGAGCGGCGCTTCCATGATGAAATCCGCCCGCCACTTCGACAGGTCGTTAGACCCGATGGCTAACAAGCCTCGGCGAATTGTTTTATCTGCGTTCCGTGTTGCAGGAACTTGCAGGAACCTGCAAGCTATTGGCCCGTCGAACTTTTCGCGAAACGATCGGCCGTGCCTTCCACGGCGTTTCAGAACTTACCAGACTGCCGAAAGAGGAACGCCATATAATAATGGCGCTCGAAATTGAGGAAGACAGGACAGTTGATTCTTTTCAGTCTTTCTTGTTTCTTTGCGCTGACCAACTTCGTGTATAGACGCAGTAAAGCTGTGAAACAAACAACTGTGCGAACACTTTGCTTTCGGCGACAATTTCTGTGAAATATTTTTCACAAATAATAGTTGAATTTGTAAAATTGTAGAAAAATTAGTTTTTACATTCTGCAGAATTTGTTGTCGTTTCATCGTCATTTGTTTTCTGATACATTACTATTTGCTTATCTGTGACGTCAAAAAATAAGAAAGGCAAAAGTAGAAAGAAGGGAGAAAATTATTTTGTATTTACTTTTTTCTTTCAATAGTAACCGGCATCCTATTTTCACTCTTGCCGATCTTATCCGCCCCGCGATGTTCTTTTCCTGCATGACGATAAGGTAAAACGTCCGGAACAGGAGTCTCGATCGTCCTCGAGCTCCCGTGGGATGCCTAAAGAATCGTGAAGTTTCGAGCTGAATAAAAAATGGAGGGTGACGCGCTCTTGGGCCGACGCTCGCTCAAATATGCACCCCACGATTCTTCACGGGTCGTCACTACCGTGGGACCTCTTATAATTTTCAAACGAAGGATTAATCGACTGGCAGAAACATTAACTCTCCGAAACCGTCGTACCGTCCTAGCTTTAATAATATATTACACGTCTCTCTCGTTGCAGGGCGCATTTAAAAATATCACGAGGTAAAGCACTCTCGCGACCATACTTGTTGTATGCACAAGGGAATTATTAACGATTCTGATACGATTACGAGTAAATTAGCTAAGCAGATGTGCTCTTACTAATTTTGGCATTAATATTTTGCCAACATTTTTATACTCAATATATATAGTGTCTCTAAAAATTATTCATATATTGAAAATAAATTAAAAGCGGTATTTAATATCTATGAAATAGAGATAATTATTGCGAGCATATGCAATATTATTATTTACTATAGAATATTGGGAAATATTAATAACATAATAACGCAATTAATCATGACTATGTTAATAACTATAAGATCAATCTGATTGATCTTTCAGTCATATATTAATTGCCACAATATTGGTTATTAATAATTTGCTTTGAAGTTCCAATTGCAAATTACATGGATCTCATTTGTAAATTAGCCTAATCTGAGCGCTGTAGGAGGTAACTAAATAATATGCCTAATTACGATTGGACATAGACCCGATCCCTATAGGAATTCTAAATGAAGTATAGATAACAGTGATTTATATACAACGCACCGCTCCCCCACGTAAATCAATAAGACCGCGTCCCGTGAAACGAATGAAAAGACTCCAAGCGTATCGATCTCGCGTATCTGTATCCATTTAATTTGGAACCCCGGCGAAGGTCAGATGCGAACGAACGAGCAGGGTATAAGCATAAGGGGTTGAAATCTGAATTGCAGATTGCAGCAGTTTCGCCCCTACTTCCACTCCGCAGTCCACTTCACCCAAATCAGTTTCACTTCGAGTTAGAACCATCATTTACGCGCCGATTCGGCCGAGCGGGCGAGTAACAGAAATAATCGATTCAATTTACGCATTTATTGCGAGCGGCGGCGGCATTAATGGTATATTCATGGGGCAATATTTCGTCATGCACTAATGACAAATAGATAATGGACTCTGGTCGGATTATAATGGAGTAATAACTCTTTAACCGCAAAACGCAGTCGCTGGTTTGCACTGTGACACGAGTGCAAACTTTCTATCTACCTCCCGGGAATGCAACGCGCCTGATAGTGTCGCGCAATTTTTTTTTTTTTGTTTAGATCATCATCCGTTATGTACATGCGTGATGCGTGTCCTATTAAATTCCACTCGATGGGCGTGGTTCTATTACCAATGCACGATTTATTGCAATATTAAAGCCAAAATCCGCGGACAATTCTATTGCCCTGAAAAGCTGTATCGTGATATTTGGACAAGTGCTGCGGAAATGTTATAACTGCAACTCTAGTACTTCTAACCTGTAACTTATTCAGAACATGAAAATTCAACCCGTGCATGGAAGCCTCAAACTGTTACAGAGCGAGAAAATTATTCTGTTGTTCGCAAAGCACTTTCGATTTCACGCGCGTACAAACCAAATAAGTGACGGAAAAAGCAAAAGAAAGAGAAAGAGATAAAACGAAACGATAAAAACACGCGCTTTGCTCCATGCAAATTTCTATACAGACATTACACTGGTGAAAATCCTGCTCTGTAAAATCGTTCGCATAAAACTACTCCGGATTAAGGCTCCCGGTTACGTGCAAATGACCGTGTAACGACAGTTCTACTGTGAGCAAGCAACCCGACGAACTCCCTGATGTCGAAACGAGCCTCCGAATTATCTTTAAATGGCTTTTTTGTTGTGCGATTTAATGGAAGTTTCGTGTACATCACGAATATGCGATAAATAATTCCTGGGAAAAAAAGACATTGTTAATGACAAAATGTTGTATGATGTATCACATAATTCCATTTTCAACTGTTCTTTATTGCCTATATTTTTAAAATTGTTATAGTTTTCCAACAGATATTCAATTGGATTGCCGTAGGTAATTTACAATCTACATCCGTCAAGTATTTTGTTACTTCGCTCGCTTTCGACGTTAAATGCGGCAGAAAAATAATCGTTTAACCTCGAGCTCCACTTTTTTACGTGCGGCAGAGACTTGTCCGCGAGATATACTCTCTCTCTCATTCGACGATCGTGCTAAACCAAATTGGAAATCCAAAGCAACATAACTGGTCGCCACACTGCATGTATCTACGTCGTCCCGTCGCGTAGCGAAATCCATCAAGATAGTGAATGGTACCTCGTAAAATGCCCTTTTTTACGCGCAGCGGAAGGGCTCGGTATGCGCGTAGGTACACGCTCTCTACTCCGCACGCCAAGGAAAAAAAAATAATAAAAATAAGAGCGATAACGTGGGGTATGGATCGAAGTGCCGACGACGAATGAATGCGCGCATGTGCGCCTTCAGGTTTTCTATTGCGAAACTTTCATTCCGTTGCGACGTATTCGTGGATACCAAATATACTTTGTTTCACACTTTTTCATGTTTACGAGGCTATAGTGTGAGTTCTCATAAGATTTTCATATCTTCCTAAAAAAAATATTTGAAAAGTCACAGCGTACTTTAACTTTCATTATAAAATAACGTAAGTTTATGTTTGCTCAAAAAATAGAAAGAAAAAAATAGGATTATGTGCTTTTATATGGCTCGCGAAATCTAATTATTATCGTATATTTTGGCAGTCTCATTAATTTATATTTTATAAAGATGCAGCATTTAATACGATCAACGATCGGAAGTAAAGAAAAGTGGAAGAAAACATATGCTAAGACAAGAGATGAGTTTGCGTTTTGAGTTTAAAATAATGCTGATAAAGACTCGACACGTAACCAAGCCCGGGGGATGTTTTTCTTATCTATCGAAAACCCGCGGTGCAGCGGGGACGTGAGGAGGAGCTGATGCGGCTTGGCGACTGCGGGAAAACGGGAAAAGGTAAATCGCGCCGGCACTCTAGATATCGAGTAAATTTAAATTTTAAATAGCGATGTTTACCGGGATTGCCAATTCAACCAGATACCGGATTAGCCTTTTCTTAAGCTAATGCCACGTTTTTTCTCTGCATCAGCCAGTGAAAGAAACTAGTGGAAGTGAATACGGAGTCCAGTGAAGTTTTATTATATATTGTAATTGCTCGCATAGAAATTTTCTCGATAAAATTTGACGAATATTAATTTAGTTTCAAAATATATTTAGAGGCAGTAATGTGCTTCTAAAATGTAATATTTTCAATTCTAGTACTTGTTCGCCACTTGAATCCTTTCGGAAGCATTACGGATTTACTTCAGTTCAATTGTCAATTTGTTCGTGCTCTTTCACCGATGGGAATACACTCGTGTTCCCCAAAGCGATGGATTCTAGATGAGTAAGCCACCGAAGAAGAGCATCAATTTGAATTCGCTCCGTTCCCTCTCGTGATGGGAATCCACGGGGAACAGCACGTAATCGACATCGATAGGCGAAGCAAGTGCGACCTGACCACGAATTAGAAAACTGACGAAGACAGAAGCAGATATCGCATCAACTTCGCCTGGGTATGGGGATTCGGCGCACGTATTCGCCACAACAAATTGTCAATGCGCTGCGCATCGTTGTGTTGTCGTAGCGCAGATATCACGAAGGGATACCTCGAGCTTTCTCTGATTTCGTTTGTTGTAAGCAAGTATTTGTATGTGAGATATACACAAAAGTATCGAGACGGCTGTCGGTACCTGTTTAGACACGCGTGCGCGCGTGCGTGCGTAGATTTATATGTGTTTGCGTGAAGTGAAAGGGATGACGGGGCAAATGGGGGTAATGCACGCCACAAACAGAATCTAAGCGCTCTCAAATCAAGCGGGTAGCGTGCAATGTGATCTCTAGGCTTGGTAAAGAGACAGAGCTTTGCCGGTAGTAGAAAAAGGCGGATAGAGGGAGAAATTGGCTACTGGAACGCTTGTTACTACAGCACGATTGTCTGGCCTGCATCATTTAGCTAATCATTGAATTTCAATCCTCTCTTCTCCGCCCCTTTGTCGTCCACTGCTTCTACTGATTGAACGAACTGTGTGAGCATTCGTACATCGATTGTACTTGATTAGTACAGATCTATATTTATCCGTCAATTGGAATTAATTCGATGCACCGCTGATATCAATTATTTCTGCAACAAAAGGCAATGCGTAAATAACGGCAGAAAAAGACAAATCGTCATAGAAGTAATCCCTGATTCGAAAGAAGTGAACAACGCGTGAAATAAATGCTCGCATACCGCGAATTAACGTACACGCGAGCAAGGATTATGCAAGCAAGGATTACGAGTTGAACCTTCCACTCGACCTACCTTTTACAGGCGGCCGATTGGCCTACTAGCAAACTCGTTTCAACCCTCCATTACAACAAGAGTGGACGATCGATATTCGATGGTCATCGATATGTAGGTTACCACGGAGCCGCGGAGTCATCGATTTTATGTCTCGTTTATCCGTATGTTCATTCTGGCATGGCACGAAGCATTGGTTCTCATATCCAACGCAATTAACCGGCTCCCATCGTGCCACAAATAACACATATCTGGCAATCTATTCAGACCTAATCAACCCTTGGAATTGTGCACTTGCACGATCCATTCGATAAACTAACTTTATTAAAAATCAGCTAATCAGCTAATAAATGCATGACAATGTAACTAAGTTTTTAACGCAGATTGATATTTACAGAATATCAAACTGAATAATGTAGCAAGCTATATGTCGACGCTTTATTTTTTTACATTTTCCCCTGACGCATTTACGTAGCAGACACCAGGGATCGAGGTAGCAGCACGAATATACTCTAAGCCCTGCGTGATACCTTTGCTTGAATTATCAAGAAAACCGTGACCGAGTATTGAGCCGAGTCTTTCGTTCGGTTCGGTACGAAAGATCCCGAGTCTCTCGCTTGATAACAGAGCGCGTCCCAATTTCAAAGGGATCAAGAGATTTGAGTCCCTTCAGTTCTTAGATCCTCGAGAATCCTCGAAGGAGAGTGTACGTGCGGGGCATTCGCCCGCTGCTTCCGCGCGGCACAATGCATATGACACGCTTGTCGCGAGTACACAGTCACATCTGACGCTGGATTCCTGTTTGCACTTTACTCCACACGCCAAGATAGATTTAAACATAACATGTGATACACGCGTCATCTTTAAAAAATTTATTTCAATATTTAAATTAAATTTATAGAGTTATATATATAATTATATATATAATTAATATCATTGTATTGTTCTTTTAAAATCTTACACACCATTTTATATGATATACATTATTTTTATTATTTTGTTTTTAATTAAATATGTTTGACTATTATACTCAAAATTTATGACAAATTAATCGCCTGTGAATTATTCACAAAATAATATTTTAATATTTATTAATATATTTTTTTGAAGCAAATAAAATTTGCAAAATGTTCTAATTTCTATCATATTTATATATTCACGATTTTACAATAAAATTCTACCTTTGTACCAAAATGCTATTCATAAAACATTTTTTCTTTACTCAATAACCGAGCACTTCTACGTTTAATTTCCCCCGAATAAGCTTACATTCATATCTTGCGATGATTTCATATTTTTGAAGAACAATGAAGCTGCCCGCCGTAGCTGAATCGCTTTATCGCAACGGACGTGGACCAAAGCCTTTTTTATGATTGCTCCTGCGTATACGATAAAAAACGCGCTTCAATATTTGAAATAGGTTCATTCGCCCTCCCGTATACGAGGGCTATTGTAACCTGGGCCAAAACTCGTTTGTTGTCCCTTAGCTACCGGCATGCCTTTTGCCCGCCTGCAGACGCTATTATTAATATTTTTAATTAAAGTCTCACAAAGAAGAAATACGCACGCCATCGACGTGCCAGTAAAAAAGAAAGAAAGGAAACGATTTACGCGCGTCGCCATTCTGTACCTTTCAGAACATTTCATGTTCGCTCAACGAGCTCTATTGCACCCTTTTATTCTTTTTGTGACATAATAAAATACACCATTGTTTAAACGAAATAATTTCACTTTTTTTATCAATTTTTGGCACAATTATTTTATGGCAATCATGTACAAAAGAAAGAATTTTATATTTAATAACGAAGTAAAATTCTTACTAATTACATAATACTATTTTATATATTTAATGGAAAAATTATGTTTTACTTTGTAGGAAATTTCTCACGTCATTTGTATAAGGGTGCGGAATCACGATTGCAGAATATCTGCCTTTAGACGATAACCGCGTCTCAATTCAGAACTTTCGATTTCATAGGGAGGTAGCGGCTTGTGTGCGCGCATCCACTCTACGTTCTGTCGAAACTCCTCAAGCGTAGGAACGCCATTACCCGATGTTAATGGAATGTAGTTCCGTATTAGCGGCCCCGATTTCGGATCTTCCATATAGGATCCGAAACAGCTATTCTGCTGCAGGAACGGTCGGGCGCAATAGAGAGGATGAGTGAGGGAGAGAGCGGGAGAGATCTGCGAATGATACTGTAACGCGGCTAGGATTATAACGTGGCCTGTAGGTTATAATGAGGTGCGTGGTAGTCTCATGGCTGGCCACGAGAGATAGCGGCTTGCTGCCCACTTAATTGGCCCCAACCACCCTTCGCGCATTCCCGCCTATCTCGCTCGCGTTCTCTCTCATTCTCACCCCGCGTCTAAATTTGAGCTTCGCGAGCGCTCAGGTTCAAAACTCCGACCCGTTTCTTTTGACGTATTTCATAAATTCATGCGTGCACACGCAAATTATTATACCTGAGTACAGAATGAAATTCATAGCACATTTCTTACGCAAAGCATCGCGTCTTGATTATAGCGTCCCATTCACACGGGATTAGCAAAAAGTTATAGTACAGAATAAATACAATATATTTCGAAATATAATATATTTTGAAATAGAGAAAAAAGTATCGTAATGTAGACGACAGTCTTTATATTGAATCATAAGTAAATTTAGCTAAAAGAATTCTGATAAATGGATATTTTAATAGAAAAATTGAAATCAGAAATCGTGTTGATAACATGAAAGACAGAGATCACGACTTTTTTTACGGTAAAATAAAAATGCATTTTTAATTATTCTTGCAATAAATATTTTTAAAATGAGATGAATCAACAAAAAACGAAAGAACACAACAATTAAAATTAAAAGTAAAAATAAATGCGTCGCTGGTCAAAGCCGTTACTTCTCATTTTTACCTTCAACACAAAAAATATTCTTTTTATTATTCGTTCTCTATATTTATCTCATATTTTAACGCTTTCTTCTGTCTTTTAAAATGCTAATAAATTTCTCTTTTGAAATTTTTTTGTATTATATTACATATACATATTTTATTATATTCATATTATGATATATTATTTTTGTATAAAAAATCGAAAAGTACAATGAGTAGTTTTAGACGAATATTTAATTTATTTCAATTTGACAATTTAATTTTCTGTTTAATAGAAATGTCATTATAGAAATATATTTTTACTCCGTTATATTCATTACATTCGTATCGCCGCTCATTAATGATAGAAAATTCAGCTGGCCAATCAATGAACGAGATACACCAATCACGTCATTTCCGCCTGAATTGCGAAATTATTTGAGCGTCGGTAGGAGATTCCCCGGGAGCAATCGCGCCTCGCGAAACTTTCATCCACGAAACGCAGCGCGAAAGGTATCCTTTGGTCTGTAGGTATCAAGGAGAAACGGGGAAGGTTTGATGAAAACGAAGGACGACGGGGGGGGGGGGCGTACGGTGGTACGAGCCATTTCCGCTTCGTCGCCTCGCGGAATCAGCGGCCGGGTTGGGTGTTTATTCGCCGGTAGCTTCCTCGATCGCGGAATTTCCCCTCGATCGTGAGAGACGGCGAAAAACTCGAGTCGGAGGCTTATCGTTGTCGTTTTCTTCCCCATCCGTCGCTCGTCCTCTAGGAAGAGTAAATCCACTTTGGAATTAAATCTATTCCTCGCCACGCAGCGGGTACGGCCGCGATCCATCCTTCCCGCGCCCTCATCTTGTGTTTCCTGTTTCTTTTTCTCGCGGAACATCGCGAGAGAATCTCCCCTTTGCTCGAGCAAGCTTTAACGGTTATCGCGTTTCCTTAAACGGAAAAACGCCGACGTGGGCCACGCCCGGAACGAATTGCTCGCTACGATCGTCCGCGAAGCGTGCGCGGGTATTCGCCGGCAGCGCGTTGGCGCTCTGATGAATGCAAGGTGGATTAAATACGGTGCTTCCACACGTTTCTGTACTTAGCAGTGTTAATTGGATCGCCATGTTACGGAGCGTTGCACTATAAATCTCTCGAGAGTAAAGAACTCAATTTTCTCTTGCGATTAATAATTGTATTTACCAATTAGAAAAAAATAGGATTTACACATGTTTAAATGAAATTTTACCTTTTTTTTTAAATTCTATTATCTTCTGAAGTCTTTGCGATTAAAATATAAAAAGAGAAAAAAAGAATTATTAAACTTCATTTTCGACATAATACATTAAGATAACATTATCCAACACTTTTTTTATTAATTATGTTTTTTTTAAATATATAACTGATTTTATTTATAGTAAGACGCAAAATATTCCTCTGATTGAAACGTAAACAATAGACGTTATCAATAGCTTATAATTTTACTTTAAAGAAATCGTGCAAACATATGTTTAAGCTGTAGTTATTGCAGAGTCGATACATTTTCTTGACTGCGCAATTTGGTCTATGAATTTACGATCTAATTATTAGCGTGAAATACGCTGCAATAATGACGCTCGAGGCATACAAGAAACATCTTTCCTGAGCGAATTGGGTGGTAAAAATAATTTCTTACAACGTTTGGGGGACGTGAGTTATAAAATATAATTTGTAGCAGTAGTATGGTGTTACATAAAGCGCGCGGTTCAATATTTACGACGTCGTCTAGTCTGAGTCGAGAGGACGCCGTAGACGTCGACACCGAAGACGGCGGCGACGGCGATATTCCTCAATGAGCCAGCTCGCATCTCTACAGTGGTGAGGGATGCCTGCATCGTCGGATGAACACGATTCGGGTCCCGTCTGGCCACGACAGAGTAACAGCCCCAATTAATCCTTCGAATTCGAGTTACGAGCCACCGAAATGAGTCGTTATATAATCCCGGGCATTGCTGCCGGCCATTCTCGCCGCCGGCGCACGCACATTACCGTACACACGCATTGTTCATGCGCTCGGATTTCGTCGATCATAAAATCCACAGCGGCCTCCTCCGAAGAATATCGGAGGGAAAGAGAGGTGGCTTAATGGAATTTACAAAAAGCGCGGCCATGGTGCGTGGGCGGACGGACGATGGAACGGCCGGTGAACCATTTGCTCGTAAAATTTACTACTAGAACATAAAGTACACCGTGGGAGCGATTATTTGTCAAATAATTTATTTGCCGGGCAAGAACGGCAACTATGCGAAGCAATGTGGCCGATGTAACGGCAATTCGGTGGTAAACGAGCGTAGCGCGAGGCGAAGAAGTTGTTCCGCGGCGGAACGCAGGAGGAAAGAGGAGGAATGAAATTTTGGCCGCGGCTCAAAGCGTATCGCGTCCACTTGGGGAGGCAGCTTTTCTCTCGGAGAGACTCCCCTCGTCTCTGGCAAAGGTGCAACGAGCACGTAATGTACCTCCTGCGGTTTCGGCGGGATCAAGTATCCACATGATTTAGTTTATCCCGGATGAGTTTACTTAAAGTGCACTTTGCTCCGGACGCTCTCTTTCGCAAGTGAATCGATAAGATATCAGTTTTCAAGAGTGACTTTCACTCATTTACACAACGTTTTAATAATAATTTTAGTGAGTCAACTCTTTTATTTTCTTAATGTTAAAATATTATTCACTAAATGAGAATAATGCTTAACTTATAAATATTTTACTTAAAATGATGACGGTCTTTCAAAGAGATTCAAAGCTGTATACTACATCGCGCGCACCGTAAGACAATTTATCGCTCAAAAACAGAGAGACGTCCCAGATTTGGCTCGAGAATCTCTATTACATACTTTGAATTCAAACGTCTCGAAATGCATTCATGGTTGCCGTATGCAAAACACCCAACATTCGAGTTTGGCCAGCAAGGCGACGGAGACGGGAAGTTTAAAGTAGGTACAGGAGAACGCGGGACAACGATAGAAGTACAAGGGACGAAGGTGGCGGGGGCGGGGGTGGTAGGGGAGGTTGCATTTAGCGCTTAATTCAGACCACGATGGTTGGTTTCCCGATGTGATTCAGTGGAGCTGCGCCGCCCCTACCCGACGCCTAATGAAGACACATGCTTCGAGCGGTGCAAGCCAAATGATACCTAGGCCATGCATACGTTCCGCATGTCGTCGCGTTCGGTTCCGTTCCATTGTACACACTAATGGCGTGCCGAGTATTACGAGAGCGCAGCTTCGGTCGGCAAAAATTTTAAAAGTTGCGCGACGTCGCACCCCGCTGCCGTCGTGATACGAAAAAACGGGTTTCACAATATTTTTTTTTTTTTAACTTTTACGAAATATATAATGTACAATGAAAACGTGTTCAGAATGGGTTAAAAAAACCTGCGGTTAATGAGCCATTACTTTAGAATATTAAAAGCGGAAATTAAGATACTGTTATCTCAAGAGTCCTATTAGTTGTAAAAGCTGCTCGCACAAATTATGAAGGTTTCGTGTTATCTTTTTTCATGCTTGATTCATACGGCTTAATTTCCTCGCGAGACCTTCGAATAAGATCGTCCGAGAGCCCGAACGACAAACAGTCAGATACACGATCGAGGGGTGGTTTAATTTACAGCTCAGAGATCCTAGGTTCTACGGGGAATTATCGCAGGGGAATTTCACACTCTCAGGATCGACGAACCGGAGGGAGGGACATTAGATAAACGTTTTGGGGCCAACCGCGTCCAGATTCCAGAAGTCTCGGTCTCTTCGGGCATTTTCAAGGTTCATATCCCTTAGGATGGAATTTGCGTAGGGATGGCAGCCGATGAAGGGCGACTAATGCTGCTGGAATCTCAATCGCACGCTAAATTATGTCGAGCATAAAAATGTTATTTTAGAAACAAGCAAAGTGCTACTATTAATAACGATATGAATATACCGATATATAATCTCTTATTTTATCGGAAAAAGATGAGACAATATAAAAAATAAATAAAAATTTGTAAATTTCTATGTATAATAATTATACTCAATATTTTTTTATTTAATAATTATTTTAATCATGCTTTAATATATTACTAACTTATAAAATAGATATTTTAACAAGTAGATAAACATAATTCTTCATTTTTTATGTGTTTTAATTGAAAAAATATTGTATTATTATAATATAATTATAAATAACTTAAAAATCAGCGAATAAACTAAGGACTTTTGCATTGTTTACTCTTTCGGAAATATCACTCTTCCTCGGAATTAGAATTTTAGAATAAAAAATGTCAGCGTCCGTGAGAGAATTACGAAAAGTATCCTTTTCTCTCGGTGATATAAAAGCGGAAGCATCCCACGCAAATCCTCGTAGTGTGCACTTTTCCATAAAAGTCTCGTCAACGTAACCGCGCTCCCGTTTATCCATTCGGCCGCCGCTGGACTCTCCGGAGGACAAAGGTTGAGGTCGCCCTCGAGGATCCGGAAAACGACGACAAAGGGTGTGATGGGACCAGGACGAAGGGAGGGTATCGGTGGACCGACGACGTGAAGTTGCGGCGGTAGCCGCGCGCAAAGAGTTAATCCAATGCAAAGACCAGTTTCAATTTGGTGCAAGTGGTGCTCTGGGGACGCGCTCGTGTAACGGCTCTGCGGTTACGTCGCAATCCTCGTCGCTGTTCCTACGCCGCCGGCTCGGACGATATATCGAGGACGGACCATTCGATTGACGATACCCGCGAGACTTCGCGTTTCTCAGAAAATCGCAATATTCGGCCGAACGTCGTCTACGACCAAGGCGATGACGACGGCGGCCAATGCACATTCTAAGCCGGGCGCGCGCAGCCGGCCGGTGCTCTTCCGGTAGTATTTCATGATAAGGAAGCGCGATAACGTATCGCGAAAGGCGCACTGCCGTGCGCTGCGCGCATCGCTACCTCCGTGCATCCGTGGCCCAATATTTCTTTGTCGTTCGTTTTATAGGAATTTATAGGCACCGCGAGAGTTCGTTACTGCACCGGCCTCGCCCGAAATGGACGACGCTCCGAGGCGATCGATCGTAATCGCGTGGCTTATGGACTTTTTATCGATAATTTGATCGAGACGAAATTGGTTGCGGTGTAAAATGCGATGGAATGAATTACATTCTACGACGTCGTAGCTGAGAGAATTGCTTGAATGATATAACAAGCGACACAATTCAGCCTAATCAAAATTATTAGCAGATAAGATACAGAACGTATATCTCGAAAATACTTTTGCCAATATTTCATGATATTCTCTTCATATCTTATTGCTACACAACATTCTAGTTATTCACTTTACGTCACATTTTATTCACATTAATTGAAGATATGGCAAACGTGGATAATTTAACTTATTTATCGCGCTTTCCTTTCCTTGCAATCTTTTGATGTATTACGCATGATTATTTCTTTAACCATCGAGTCTTTTTAGTTGCAGTAATTTTTTATCTGAAGTAACTCGTCCTTTTTCCATTATCTCTTTTGACAGATATATCCCTTATGTTGCTTTTTGTTTTATAAATATATAAATGCATATGAATCGTAAATAAGAAAGAAACAAGCATTCTTTGAACACGTACTCATGGAATAGCGTATATATAGACGCTCGCGCACTTATTCGCATATGAACATACGCATGAAAGATGAATCGAGAACTTGTCGAATACCGGCGGAATGCAGGAAGAGAGGCATCGACCGTAGTCTACGTCGGTGCTTCCCCACTGCGCGTTATTTCATTTCACTCTCTCGCCTTTCGCGGAGTGGAAGCCCTCGACCTCTCATCCATCAAACCCCGTCTCCATGCATCTGCTTCTAACTTCATACATCACAATTACGCTGCACGCTGCCCCCTTTCGCCCGGTTATTTGCATCGAGACCTCACACTTTTCCATTCTTCGAAATCGACGTGCACAGATTACAATCTCGCCGAGAACGTCCATCGATTGATCGGGCTTTTAATACGCGCCACTTACGATTCTGCATTTCTGCGAGAAAATTAATGGGCCTGATTTACGAGACCCAAAACGGTATTTTGTATAGAACAATAAAATAAAACAATTATAAAATAAAATATACAAATAAATTTAATTAATTAATTAATTTTTAAAGATTTATTTAACGTGAGAAGATACGTCAATTTAAAACAAGTTTTATGAAATATAACGCCACGATATCTGGAAATGTTTATCATGCGAGTCACGTGCGTGATGTTTTCGTACTCTCCCACTTTCAAATATTCATCTCTCTCATCCAAAATCCGTGAATCGCCGGCGTACTAGAATAGCCAAGATTTCTGCGTTGAAATATGATTCCCCTGGGAAGGGCGTGGACTCTTAAAGAAAAGATCTTACACCGAACTTTAAACTTATTTTTATTTATCCTCCGCGGCTATAAAATGGTTGCAAAGAGATTCTCGTCGGCCGACCGACAAAAAATAATATAAAAAAGGAAACGGAGAAACGAACGGCGAAGAAAGCACGGAAGAGGCGCTGGATGACGTCAGGCGCGAAAAAGGGAGGAGAGGCAAGTGGTAAGGCAAAGGGTCCCCGAGAGCACGTTTGTTTTCCGAAGGACCGTTCTCTCCGCGCCGCGAGCACTAAGTAAAACTCACTTAATTCGTTCCAATGTCCGCGTCCGCCCGCGCCGCTCCGTGTGAACCGAAGTTAAAACTTAATCAAATCTCGCCGCTACCTAACCGGATTACACGAAGACTCGTTAGACCTCCGCCTCGCGTCTCGACGCGACGCACGTTCTGAGGGTATGCACTTTTATATTCGCGAAAAGTCCGCACAACCGCGACGCGCCGCCGTAACGACGTGATCCATCTTGCGCGCGAAGAAATATCTTTGTTCTGATATATCAAGCACTCGAATTTTTTCCAACAGATGAAAAGTACGCGAATCGCACTGGATATCTTCACGAAGTTCCTCCCTATGCGGGTGTTAATACTTTTTTCTTTACACCTTCCGAGTAAAAGTATTCTTTTACTTGCGAAGACAATGGCGCCTTATTGCACACGTACGTTATGGAATTAATCGTAAAATGATATCGCACGGAGAAATCTTATTTCTATTAAAGTAGAAAAGAATTCTGTATATATTGATCGCATTCTGAGGAAAATTGTGGTATTTTACATAGATAAGTTTTTAATAAAGATATTTCGTAGATAGCAAAGCAATATTAAAGACAATTCAGGCGCTAAGAGGATTTTGGATGGGTCAGAAAAATCGCAGAGGAAAAAATCAAAAGACGGGGATGAATAAATTTAGGAGCGTTATCGCGGCAGTTATGCTGCTGAGGGAATTCTTTCGCAAGGGGGAAGAAACGAAATGCATATATATATGCACATTACATGCGAGCCGAAGGCGAAAGGGTGCGGATTATCGCGGTTAAAAGTTGATGTATCGCACGTCGCGTGCTAGATGGATATATCGCGAACCGCCGGGTATTATCCAGCGGTTAGGTGCATGTAATTTCGAGTTAATTATTAATAACTCACAAAATTACGCCCATGCCGTGTAGCTAGGAGGGGAAACACGAGAAAGTGAAACAGGAAAGGGTTGAGCGAAGGGCTCGTGTAAATATGAAAAAAGCACTGTTTTTAGCATCGATTCAACCGCAAACATAAAATAACTTAAGTTAAACGGAATTATATAATGTAACTGATGTTGATGATAAGATGCTATCGATATGATTATATTCGCATAGCGTTATATTCACATTATATTCTCTACATCTGTTAAATCGAAAAGTTGTAAACACCAACAATTACAGCTAAACAAATTTCAGTCTTCGGCGAATCTTGCTCGAATTTTGTTCACACGAACTTACGTGACATGAAAATTCAAGTGGCATTTTTCGAAGAAGCAGATTGATACGGCGGCCGCAGCGTCAGCGTTTTATCACAAAATCGAAAATTTCCAGGCAAACGAAATTCTTTGCGCGTTCTTCTCTTGCGCTCGTTTCCGCGCTTCAGCGTGATTTATTCGGTCGAGTCGAAATCCAACGGCGGGATCCCTCGACAAGGGCCCCAAGGACTAGGCGTCTTAACAGTTCACGGGATCCACCTTTTCTTGTACTCTCGCGCTTACTTCGCTCGGAATGGTTATCTTCTATATCCTCTTTTTACGCTTACGCTCTCAATTTCCGCCTGTTTCTATTCCTTTCCAACTGTTTAACGCTTTTCTTGTTCACTCAACCGGTCTGTATAGGACAGTCGCTGTTTTTCAGATTCACGCGAACTCGCTGATGTTCGTCTCTCCCTTATTTCCCGTCGCTTGTTTTTTTCTCTTATCCATCCGGACCGTTCCTAGTCTTTCTTGCATTGTCTTTCTCTGTCTCTTGTCCGTGCGTTCATGCCTATTCGGTTTTACTTACTTAGTGACTTACTCGATCGGTTTCATCGAGATTTATCTCGTTGTACGTGCCGCTGACTAGTTTCCACGACTGGCGGCGGCTTGTCTTTCTAAAGAAGCGCAAAACCGATGAGGACTGAGTGCGGCACTAGCCGGCTTGGCTAATTGGAATTGCATTAATTCCTTTCTTCCTCGGTTACTTGTTCCCTTGTTCAATAAGATTGCTTCTCAGTATGTGCGACCAACTACCACCATGAAAATCCATGTTCCAATCATGTCCCAGGAATCCAACACGTTTTTTGCGATCTCACCTGAATTTGAAAAATTAGAAGAGTATTTTGTTATTTATTTTTTATTTGATCGTGTGAAATATTGCAATATCTTACCGTGTATGTGGCGAATTAAACAAAATCCAGGCAACAGATTTGAGAAATGAGTAGTTGTAAAATTTTTGGTATTAAACAAATTATTGTAAAATTTAATTTGGCAGTATAAAAGGTAAAAAAATTACAAGTGTAAGTATACACGTATTTAAATATTTTATAACAATTAATATAACAACGTCCATTTGTAAATTTTATAAAAATTTTAAGCATAATTGTCAAAATTATTAGTTTCTACAATACTCATTATGCTGTATCAATAATCTGTGCATATAAAGCGTGTAATTTCGTTTGTAAATGCAATCGCATTAAAGTAACATAATGATACAAATGGTTCTCTAATATATCCTGATTATGTATTAAAATTAAAATACAATATTATAATACTTACACAATTAATATTTTACAAGTTTTATTTATATTGAAATATTATCATAAAAATCTCACAAACGTCTATCAAGAGAAAATTGGAATATTGTCAATCTGAAACCTTACATGCACTTAATGTACTCGGAATATTTGTTACACATATCTCAATATTTAATAAGCAAAATAGCAGGCGTTACATGTGAAACTTTCATAAAGAATCTCGAAATATTTTTGACCTCAATTTCCAATATCGATAAAATGGAGGCGTTAGACAACAATCTGGGACATATTGTATGGGTCACTTCGTTTCGCAATACCATATTACATCCCCTTTATGATCCTCGATGCCTTCGCAGAATCGTTCCTGCGGGAATTCGTTCTTCCTGCACGATTTTGGTGACTTTTATGATATCGCCGTCGTGTCATCTGTATGCCTCATAAAACCATAATTCTTTTTTTTACATAGATCTATGAATTTAAATATTGGATATTTAAATTTCCAATCATTGCGTTACGTAATTACCTTTTTTTATTTATCATAATTTCATCGTCTTTGATAAATACTATAGCGTTCTGTGTTTAAGTATGCTCCGGAGGCAAAATTTACTTCATTACCATTATATTCGATAGATGGGGAAGTATTATTCATGGAATATGACAAAAGGAGGGCGTATCACACTAACAATAGAACACACTAATACACGAGAAGAAAGCTTTCATTAATTATGTAACCTCATTATGCATTGTCACTGCTTCGAATGATGATAATTATATTTACTAGTTTAGAATATTTACTAGTTTTTACCTCTCAAGAAAACGTCGAAATTAAATATTCTTTCATTTATTGCATTAATTTAGTTGCAATTTTTACAAGTGTGTCATGAGGACTGTATATTTAATAGCAAACATAATTAGGAATTATTGGACTTGAAATAATTCTATATATTATGTACCAAAATTTCCAATTCGCTTCTTACCAATCCACAAAATCGAGGATATTAATAATTCATAATTGCATAACTGGGAATTGCATATTATATTACATTTTAATTACAAACCGATAGAATATTAATATCTTCAACAACATTAGTGGTGTCAATAAAGTACACACATTTAATGTTGCGCCTGAACTGTAATGTAGCATTCTGAATGCACGCGTAAGGATTTGTGAGACTAGATTACACTGCAAGAGTAAATGTGTAAATGTATTCTATTCTTATCGCTTTCAATCTATACAAATTTTAAAATATACTTTTGGCATTTTGATTTTTTTTCTGTTTTTTAGGCGCAAGAAAATACGAAAATTATACTCTTTGAGTATAAACTAAACTTTTGAATCAACGTGTTCTTGTTCCTAATGGCTGTTTCTTTCATAAAATTGTGCAGCTAACTAATCTCAAGTAAACTTTATGATTGAATTTGTTATCAATTAATATTCCACTTAAATTGACTTGTTTGCAATATCAATTAATTTGTTATATCGCAATTTGATTATTCCTGAAAGTAAATTTTTGTGACATTTGATATATTTTTATGACAGTCTAAGAATTCTTTGCATTTATATGTTTTATTGTCTAGTAAATTGAAGGAAACATACATTTTATTTCATTGTCACATTATAACAATAACGGAGCAAACGAAATAATCTTCTTAACGTAATTATTTGTGCAGTCACCGATGTATTTACACTTTTGTACGCGCAGATTTAATTTTAATTATGTATACGTAGATTACACTTTTGTATACGCAGATTCAATTTTAATTACGATTTAATTAATTAAGTAATTACAAAATTGATCATTTCTGAACGAACGCGTTGTTAATTTAATTACTGCCATCACATGTTAGCGTAGCGCAATTCCGTTGTAACGCAATCCGCAATCAGTTAAAATTAAGTTATTTTTATACATTTATGACAATCTTTAAAAGCAATTATTTCTTACAATTATTAATATCTTATATTTGTCGCACGTTATAAAAATATGTATATATTCTCATTTAAACAAATATATCGGTTAACAATTTTTAGATAGAAGAACTCGCGGTGATTCGTATCGCGTCACCGATTACGGCAATTTCTTTTCGTGTACGTACGTACACAATCCGGCAGACAGTGTACATATCAGGTACATTTTTCTCCTAACCTTGGCACATCGATATACCAACCTTTATGCCATGCATACCACAGACACGCATCCGGGTGGATGTGTACATAATGCGTACTAGCCAGTCTGCTCGTTGAGTGACAGCCGAGCTAATGGACCATCTCTCTTCTCTCCTCTCATCACCCGACAGCCGGACGCTATTGTTGACTTCGCATCATCCACTATGACGGCTCCTACTCGCAGGATACCTTCGTAGGTTTGTCATTTTTCCTGCGAGAACTGCCGTCTTGTCTGAAAGTCCCTTTTATTAGTCCATGGGTAAACACGTGTCAATATTTCGACGATAGCGTTTTCGGGGGGAGAGGGAGGGCAAACAAGGAGTAAATAATGTTAGGCATTTTTTGATAACATGCTACATCACATAAACATCCATTATTGTGTATTTACGATACGCATTTTCGGTTCATCATAATTATCGACAGTCCATTGAATCGCGCATAATTAGTGTTAAACTTGTACATTCCGCCCATTGTTGCGGAGCCAACGCGAACGATAGTTGTAACGTTCACTTTTGACAGACATAACAGCATTATATATGGCAATAATTCGTTAATCACAAGCTGTCCAATTAATGTCAAATTAAATGGTGTGAAATACGAACCGCATTTCCGTTTGATGCAGGTGCGCCACATGTTGATGTCATTACCGGTCGTACCAGATGAGCCAGTTATATATTGGACATGCCAGCTGATAAATAGAGATCTGAAATAATTTTCTTGTTTAATGAGCGTCGATTGCATTAAGGATATATTTTTATTCCAGCCAAATTGGAGGAGTTAATATTCTTAGAACGTTTCACCGCATGTCTTCACACGCTTGCGACTGCAGTGTCGCTACTCGCATGCGGGATCTCTCTTTGTATTTATGTGCCGACTGTACACGACAGGGTGTTGGGGTGTTTCTAGAAAAAAAAAACCACGTAGTTACGCTGGCTGGAAATGCATGAATATAATGAAAGAGCGAGAAAGAAAGCGTATGGGTTCTCGAAGGATACCGAGGGGGGGGGGGGGGCAGAGAGGGCAGACATGGAGAACATTGGATGAGGGGAAAAGAGTGGGATGGGAGAAAAGAAGGGGAGGAGAGGAGAAGGAGATGGAGAGGCATACGTGAGTGAGGGTAATGTACTGTTCTCACCTCCGACAGGCCCTCGGGGCTTCCTCGACTTCGGTGGTGTATACGCCGGTATACGCGATTGCACGCCGTGTACTACCCGCTGTACGCATGTGGATGCCTAACTTCATACGTGCGTGCATGCAAGCAGGCATATGGGTGATGGCGCAAGGTCGGTACTATGTAGATCCGTTCTACAACTACGAGAAGCACGCTGCTCATCACCAGATGAGTCATATCGCAGTGTAGCGAGAGAGAAAACTGATTCTTTCTCCCTCTCCTATTTCAGTGTCTGTCTGCAGTCGATCTGTTATCCCTGCCGTTTTTTGTTCTCGCTTTTAATAGCCTTGATTTGACTCTTTATGTGACAACAGAATTATTTGAATCGGAAGTTATCTTTCACATCAATGTTCTAATTGAGGTGATAAAAATAAAAATCTAAAATAGAGATTCTTCCAGTTGAAAATACTATCAATGAACGATTTAAAACTGAATAAACTGTGTGAAAGAGACATATATATAAAAGGTATTTTAATATTATTTATATAAGTTTATTATTATAAGCTTGCTAAAAAAAAATTTAAATTTTTTTGTAAAATCAATTTGAACTATTCAATATGTAAATTTTGATCGAATTTATTAGATTAGATTATTAAACTTATTCAATACATATTTGTGAATTAATATTTTGTGACAATCTATCTATCACGTAACAAAACTTACAGTTAAAAATTCTGTACTGAATCATTATTCACACACCGACTGGATTAAAAAAAGAAAAGGGAAAATGAAAGAAGTATGCGATGACGCGATTGATTCATCGACATTCGCGATTGTCCCATCCTCGTGCAATACGCACTCGCCTACACACATCCGTGAATTATGGCGACCGCTACATTGCGTCCACGACAGGAAGGGTGTATGGAGAGAATCGAAGAGAATGATACCGAGTCGGATCGCGCGCTGCTACGAGGGGGATGAAGAAGAGAGAAACTACGACAAGGGCTGCTGACAGACAGTGACGGGTACCACTTTATCCGCGACACGATTCTGCGCTTACCACAGCCCACCAGTTTACCATCACCGTCGTCAATGCCGCCCACGAGCGATCTGATCTGATCTCATCCTTGTCGCTCTGATCTACCATCCACTTTCTGCGCGCGACCTTCCTTCGCGTTTACCATCTTACTTGATCTCGCCCTCCACATCTTTCACGCGAGGTTTTCCTCACCCTTTCACGTCTCTCCCAGCTCTTGTTTTTCTCCGAAATCCATACAGCGCGTTTCTTTCCTCCGCGAAGCTTAAATGGCGAGATTTGACGAATGCTGCAATCTAAAAACTTTTAATTTTTTTTCTTATTCGCAAAAATGCGATCTATCTCAAGTTTCCTCACATATCCTCATTTTGTATAAATGCGTTTTTTATTGTACTTTTCCATCTCCGCTCGTTCGCGTTCGTCGGGAAGAAGCTAGGTTTCTCACATACTCTGTCGATTCCGAATTGAATACGAACTTTTGGCGGAAGCCCTCGCGACAGAGATGTCTGTATTTGGAAATCTTACGTCGACGATGGAGCGCGCTACTCTTGCAAATCGAACCCTCCTATTTCGGTCATCCTGTCGGTTCTCGATCCTTCCCTCACGCGCACCTGTCTGTCATTCGGTACGAGGGTGTTTCCGATTTCGGCGCCCTAAGGGAAATAATCCGTCGCTTCGCTCCCTGGATCACGTAGAAGACCGCGTATCCTTCCTGGAGTATTATGGATTTCTGTATTCCGGTGTGCATGTATATTGTGTACACAGAGTATGTATCCGTATATATCGAGCGAAATGTACATGTGCAAGTCTGGCTCGATGCTTCCGTATAATGCAAAGGAGGCGTCGTGAGTGGAAGTCGTATGGCTCATCAGCGTCAGCGTGCAAGTGTCTTGTTGTCTGAAATTGCGGCAACGAAATGCACGAAACTTTATCGATCGGCTCAATCTTGCACGAGTTGAGCTTGTCTTCGACAGAGACGGAAGCGCGTATTGCATTCTTAACTGAGATTATGAGGGGAGCTGCAGGTGACACATTTATGCTACAAAATTCTCGTATAATTGTGAAAATTACAACAACTGTACAATTAAACTTATAATTATTTTATTGTGAAAATGGAGAAGAATAATATGTCCAAAATGTCTGAAATTGCAAAATGTTAAATTTAATATATTATTTCATTTTGTAAACATGTTTATATTATATTCAATTTATAATATTTAAAAACTGAGAAATAATATACTGTTTTCAATAAATGTTAGCAACAGGGTAATGTACCTTGCGAGTGTAACGCTCAGAAAATGAAAGATATTCCTACAAAGCTACGTGGCTTTAGCGGGTAATAACATGGCAATGTAAGCCCGTCAATTGTCGGTAATACTGTCGATGGACGATAATGGTATATATGACATGCATCATTTATTAGCTATCGTGAATCACATTCGGAATGGAGGAGCAAAATTCAAATGCAGTGAAAAATAGATTGAAAATATAAAAGAGATACTGCAAATGTAAACGTATACACGATAATATACCTGTATTCACTGTAATTGAGAATAAAGCTATTAACGTTAGAATAGTCAATACAAAACACAGAATGCAAACACTGATATTTATGTTGCATAGTGATTTTGAATTTACATATATCGCCAGCAGCATCTGGCATGCCATATTTTGGATCTCAGCTCGCGTAAAATATTATCACGGTACCATCTGCCAGTTGCAACAGATACGCGGAGAAAATATTTCGTTTATCCGTTCCACGTACGGCGCATGTACGCGAAAGCAATCTTTTTGAGGAAAGTGGGGTAAAAATAATTTTCAGCCACGTTTTACGATAGTTTTTATCTTCTAAATTATTTTCACTGCGATCAACATGCAATTATTTTTAACAGCGTACTCGTTAATTTTTTATTTTCTTCTAACAATAAGTCTATTTCAGATGATTTAAAATTTATGACAAATTTCGAGATAGAATTTATAATTATATGCACAATATACAAGAAACATAAAATATCCGAATTAGTAAAATGCATTTTGATATTAATTTTTATTACGCGAAATTATACACAAATGTCTGTTCCGAAGCGAGCATTGCGAGTTTATTTAACAACAACTAACATATTTATTTTGTTAACAATTTATATTTATAACTTTGCATAACGCATATTGAAAGAAAGAGAGAAGATATGGTATAACAAAACGGCGTTTGATTTTCGTGACTGCGGACAGAAAGGACATAATCATCGATCGTTTAAATGATAGAGCGTGCCTGCACGGGATACGTTTCTTTCCGAACATCGTGCGTTTTTCGGATACACTTCAGCCTTCAGTGGGCGTCGATAGACATCCTAACGATCACCTGACGGCGACTAATTTCGGGTTTCTCTAATTAATACAAATAACCTCGGTGAATCTTGCTGTTACTCGGATCCCAACTGCGCGAAAGAACGACCGTCCCGCCGCGTGCTTCGTCCTACAGTCGACGAATTAACTCGTTGTCCCTTCGCAACAGCAGGTTCCACGACTCGGCTTCTCTCGGCACCCAGACGCACACCTCCTCTTCGTCTGAAAAAAAACCTCCTACCGCCGTGGGTCTCCAAATTACCAGCATTTATAAACCGGACTCGAGCGCCCAGCTTCGCTAATGCCAACTTCAGAATTGCGGTTCGCAGGAGTCATCGCTTTTAATTGCCGTCCTCGCCTGCTTACATTATCGGTTTCACTCTGCACCGAATTACGAATTATCGCATTTGCCACACGTTATATCGGCCGTTATTACTTTCGATTCAATAATTATAATTTGAGCCACGCGTATGTCTCGCAACGAGACAGTGAATTGCGAAATATTGTTGTTTATTTAATGCTTATAAATTTTCAGGTGATCGAGCAATTCGGATAGTTCGTATCTCGAAATATAACAGTTCGAAGCTCTCGTATGTTTCAACTACGATTGAGATGTAAACATACTCTCTGTATGTTTGAATAATTTAAACATAAATATTTCAATCTTTTATCTAAATCTTTATTTTTATGATATTTAGTTAAAATATACCGAACTCTTATTGAAACTGAGATTATATCAAAATTATTTGTATTCAACAACAAAAATTTACAAATAGAATCATTATAGAGACAAAGAAACACATAACAAAATTTATTAGATAATTTATTAGATAAATCCATATTTTTTCTGTATTCGCTTACTTTGCGCTTTTAAATATACAAAATCGTACTAGAAACACGATCATTGCTTTCTGAAGTAAGCGAGAATGAGATCAGTTCTGACAAGAAACAGTCTGCTTCAGAAGAACCTTTAGCACTTCGTTTGAAATCCGCGGTAGAGTATACCGTTTCTACCCGTCATATCATGTTGACGTAACATTTCTGCTTGCGTACTCGTTCAACTCGCGGAATGGTGCTCGGCTTCCTTCGTGTAAACAATAATCCTACCATGTAAACGTGAAAACAGGCCGCTCGAGCGCATCGCGCTCCGCGTGCTCCCTCAAGTAAGAAATAGTGTGGAATCGCGTTCTCGCGCTTTCATGAATTTTCTATACGCACCGGATGGATTAAAAATAACCGTAAAAGCGTTTTTACACGAAGATAGCCCGGCGCTGCGAATCTTTCCCCGTTGAAAGCAAATTTTGCGCCGCCGGCTTTATTCCCATATCGCTCAAGAGCTAGCAGAATATTAAAAGCTATCTAGGATAATGTCTGTTCAGCATCTTTACGTAACGCAGAGGAACAACAAAGGATCAAAATTTATTTATGGTATCAAAAATGCTACTGATCTTACATATTCTTTCGTATAAGCGCGCGTATTTCTGAACAAAGTGCTTGAAGATAATAATGAAAGAATTTCTTGTCTCTCCATAGATACAATAAGGAAAATTCAATTTAAACAGATTAACAAATACCATATATCCGCTATCTATGATATAATGCAAAGTCTTAAAGTTATATTTGTTTCCTGATTATATTTATTTCTGTGCACTATTCTTACCTGATAATTTTTGGAAATATTAATGAACGATACAGAATCCGCTCGACGGCCGACATTGATTAAAAAGAACAAACGCCCAAGAATATCGCTGGGTTTCGCGTCTCTCGGGACTTGAAACTGGAAAGTAGTTAAAGATTAGGGATAAACAGTATATATTAATGTACGTAGGAAGTTTGCTCGATACCTCAGTCGCAAAAGTTACGAAGTTACAAGCCCACCCTTCTTGCACCGGGCGAAGTTTGTTGCTCGAGCAAAGAGGTTCGCGATCATTTATTAAAAGGCAGATCAGAGAAAATTTCAGAACCTCGGAAACGTTGACTGAAGAGCCGGTGCGATCGAGAAAAAGCAACACAAATGAGTAATGACGGAAAATCACATATAAAATTCTTAATTTAAAAATTTCAGATGTAGGTTAATACAATTTTTAAGTCCGACGGAATGAAGTAAAGGAACTTTACTGAATAATATCGGCCGCGGTTCTCTTAGCAAGCTCGACCGATTAAAGAGTTCCAAGGACATTAAAGAACATGGAGAAATTGACTTACGCTGCATTATGCTAAAATCTCTTCAATCATTTATATTTAATCATCTTTGTACAATTAACGTGACGGTACTTAAAAGCAGTAATACTGTTTTTTACGAGTGTCTCTTCCGTGGTTAATAGGTCGTTAATTGTTGCTTTTGCGATTATGTCAATTTCATAAAGCGCCGTTTTCGCGTTGCAAATTGCTGGTACACACAGTATGCTTACCTCTGAAATTATTCTAATTAAATCAGAACCATTATCTTGCTTTGCCGTAACTCTTCTCTTTCTCTCTCTCTCTCTCTCTCTAACGCAAATTATTCCAGATTTCTCGCACAATAAATATTATGATTGGAACACTATTTTGAAACGCTTTACAAGAGTCAAATAGAAGCTTACTCTTGAATCTAATGATTATTCTATGGAAATATATACGAGTTAAAATTTTCAACTACCGATCATCAATATCAATACCTCAAGTAAAGTATGCATAACGGTGACGGTTGTGCGGCTTGCCTCTTCGTCGGTCTAATTACAGTTCCCTTCGCAAATAAAGAGCGTTGAATCCTAAGGCGATCAGGCGTCGGGTGTGTGTATCGACGAGAGATTATCTCGACCGCAAGGCGAGTCGCGTAGATATCATATAACCGCGTGCCATGTCGGTGTCCGCCTCCGCGCTCGGGATTTCCCGGATAATTTGGTCGTAGCGGACCGCTAGTCTGTGATTTGCGAGCTCCCGATGAATAGAGACGACTCGTTGCGGATAAGAGAATGAAGGAGAGAAAGAGAGTCGCATAAGGACAAATGTTGCGAGACAGAGAGACGAGTAGAGCATCGCGGGATGAGAAGGAGAGAAATAGAGAGAGAAAGAGAGAAAGAGAGAGAGAGAGGGAGGGAGAGAGAAGAGGTACAAGGAGACTCGACAATTTGCCATCGAGTTTGCGAGCGACTTCCTGGCAGCCCGAAGGTCTGTCTCCTAGACGAAGGAGAACAGAAACTACCTGGGTTAATCTATGTGAGAACCTAAGCAGCTGCCTCTGGTGGTAGGAAGCCTGTCCTTCCCTTATTTCCTTATAGCCGATACGAAGAGAAACAACGGGCTTTCTCCGTCGCGTTTCTTGCCCTTAGCTCGATTACAGTTTACGCAGAATGCCCAGGTGTTTGTGTATTATTACTGCGAGTAATTTAGCATAAAATCAATAGCGTTGCCTTTGAGCGCTTCTTCGAGGGAGGAACGCGAAAATTCGCTAGTAATTTATGTACGGCGCTTATGCCTTCCTGGCAGGGATATTTTTCCTAAAAATGGATTCGCCCCGCAAATGCTGTAATTTCCACGGCGGTGATGTTAGCGTATCGCTGTTTCGCGAGGAGACACTCCTATTTGATACAGGATTTGATATAATCCTACGTGTAGATTCTTCTCTTCTTTTTTTTGCGATCGATATCGTTCTTGTTCTCACAAACGCTATCCGCTAATCGTATCTTGCTTTTGTTTGTTTCAGGTAAGTGCAATTAGCTCTACGCGTTCGGCCGTGAGACGCATGGGAAGTACGCGTGAGTATGTCGCTTTGATGAAATTTCGAAACGCTGCTATCGCGTCGAAGTGATGGACGCTGCGTCCTGACAGCCGACGAAGATGAAAGACGCGAGTAGCTGACGTGAAGCGAACAGCCAAAAGAGAATGGCGCGTCCAAGAGACTCGCGTCCAAATTGGACGCCAGAATGACGAATCGTCGCGGCGCTCGTATGCGAAATTCAATTAGGTCGGGTTCACCGGTTAGCCCGCGGCTGCCTTCGAACGAGCCCCGCGAGAGCGGACGCGTCGATTGCGTCCGCGATCTCTGTCGCCGATAGTCAACGATCCGCGGACTGATCAGTACGACGATGGCCTGCATAGTTCATCAACTCTCCTAGGCGCGGATCCAGTTTTTATCTAGCAAAGCGTTGTTTTTAGCTACATAATCTTAATAGTAGTCTTCTTATTTTTTTGTGAAATCTGCAAAAACACACAGTCGCTATGAAATATAATTTCTACTGCTAGATTTTTATATTTTAATCTTCAGAATTTTTTTGGCAATTATTTTAAAATGTGCTTTTAATATTTATTACAAACTAAATATATATATATATAACATTATATACGTACTTAGACCCACATATCCACGTATGTACAAATAGTACATCTCGCATGGCTAAACAGAATCAAGATATACCGGCGGGTGACATAGTTGGGAACTCAAGCCGCACACATAGCTGTAGGACTCGGAGATAATTATAATAATTCCCACAACAATGATCGTACATTAAAAACTAATATCGCTGATGGAAGCTGGAAATTAATCATCGCTTACCCGGACGTATCCAGTGACCCACTGAATCCCTGGAACATAATCTAGGAATAACTTTCTCGGACAACCATCGGTCTCCCAACGACCTTACGACCCGAGAGAATATGCGAATGGTCGGCGCATTGACGCGCGTGGATAAGTTTTTAATCACTCCGTCAGCACGATCCACGGCATGAAAAATTACAACCCTGTATGCTCATCAAGCTTTGAAAAGTTTATTCCTTGCATCAAAGATGAGCGCTTCTATTAGCAGATTTAGTTTTTAAACCACTCTGTCGCTATTTACTCACTTTTCTACATAAAATCTTGGTTTTTTTAACATTATTTGAAAATTAAAATAAATACACGTAACGTAATGGAATATGCGTTGCTATATTTAGGAGTTCTACTTTCGGTAAGTTATATTGCTGATGTAAAATTCGTAACTTTATAATAAATTGAAAATAAAATATCGCCCGGTTGCTGAAACGCTTTTCGCCTACAATTGTAATTAGCAACTTCCGCGAGATTAAAATTCTTTCACGGATCAGTGAAGCGTCGTAAAATCGTCCGTAAACGCCGATTTCATCGGCGATCGTGTCGTGTCGCCGTAATGACCACGATAACCGATTATGGCTTTGAATTATGAAGGAAGTTTTAAACCGCCCTGCCTTCATTGGCAAACGCAATTAATTAACGAGGAGTCGCCCGCCTATGATTTATTCGATCCTCGCGTACCTTTATAGCTCCACGCGCTCACGAACGAAAACGGCATTCGAAATATCATCGACGTTGGAACTCGCATGGCAGGAGACAAATGCCTCGTTGAAATATGTAAGCCGGAGTCGTCTCATTTAATGCGTCTGTCTCGCCCTCTTATCTCCTAATGCGACTAGTTGACGAAAAACGTAACAAATTGCCGACGCCGTGAACACCGTCGAGACGTTCTGAGTAGAAAGAGTAAGAAAGCTTCATTTCTGGCATTGACAGCTGGGGAATGTCGCAGGCCTCTTATGGCGAGTCATTACGCCGCATGACGTTCGTGGTGTGTCTGCATTTCGCGCATTTTAGCACTTGAATTGGTAATTTAAGTACGCGTCATTACGCACAGCGCTACTATTACGGCAATCCTGTCTGTGAAAAAGTTAAGTCGATTTTTAATGATGAGGGACACGAAGAAATTGCACATTTCCCGTCATTAGAAATTCACAATATCAAATCGCAATCATCGTAAAACACGCGCATATTAAGCTGTTAATGATTATATTCTTTATTAAATTTCTATTCCGGATCTCTCACCATTTTCAAGTCCCGCCATGCGATATGAACGTGTTTCTGCAGAATATTATTACAGCAAAATGAAACGTAATGTTGAACGCATTTCCGAGTTCCAAAACCATTTACAATTATATCAGGAACTTTATTCTGACTTTCGCGACGACGTGATTTCCCTCGCGATAACGTCGCGTTCAACTCACGAGCGCATAAGGCATCAGGAGAAGAACTCAATGCGGTATTTTAAAAGTGGCACTCTAGCTACACCGGATACATGGTACGCTGCAGTTCGCTATCGTTTCGTCTAAAGTGTCGCGATGTATCGGTGAGACGAACGTGGCGCGCACCGCGCGGAACATTGCATTGCGGTCTCGGCGAAGAAATTGCACTCCGCGAAATCCAATAGGTTCGGATCGAATCGGTACTCGCGGCTGTTTCCGAGGAGCTTTATTCCCTCGACCTGGCCGCGCAGCTAAACGGGGGCTAAACGGAATCCACGGCGAGACGTGTTCGAGGAGAGAGACGACCGGCAGCGGCGCGCGTCCTTTTGCCTGTCCAGATTCTGTCCTCGTCGTCTGTTTCATACGCGCTCGATTTTTTTGCTCGCGGACTCAAAGGCAGAAGCTATTAACATTGTGACTTTTCTTCTGTTCAACGGGCAGAACTCATTATTGCGTCGTATAAGAGTTCCGACAGTTTTCGAGGTAAAGTTGGATTAGAGGTTGGCAGCTCGTTAGTCGGCCTTATCGATCCCTCTTCCTGGGTACCATTGTGTGTGCCCGGCGTATTAATTAAAAAATGAAAATCCGGAGCCCGTCCAACACACGAGGAGCCCCGTAATCCCCACCGTGCGCCCTCTCTCGCCCCGCTCGCCGCGCTCCGCTCTTCTTCGTCCGGAAACGGCCGCGAAGTTAAATTGCACTGGATCGCTTATCGATTTTCAATTTACTCCCCGGTATCAATAATTCAATGAGCCCCCGAGTACTACTTAAACGAACCTAGTGAAGTCTTAATGGGCCAGCCATGGTTTATCTTTTCATACCTCTTTCATAGTCAAGAACGCTAAATTATGGTCCGCTGCGAAAAACGTGGCAGATGTTGTGAATCTAATCGATAAAATATTCCGAACGAGCTGGCTGGTCGAGTACGCACTGGATACACGATACGAACACGTAACCACGCTCAAAGTAACCGTTGACAGGCATGAGAAACAACATGTGCAATCTTATCGAATCATTATTGATATGGTTCTAATCAAGCGGGAGTGAAGGGAGGCTTGCACAGCGCTCCAGTTACTAACAAATGTGTGTTGTGGACAGGTGAGGGTGCCGAGGTGACATCTCGCAATCACTCTGACCCGCCAATTTATCGAAAGAAAGACTAATGGTCGCCGGGGGGTAGTGCGTTGTGCTGGATGAAGCCTGCGGCGGGATGACGAAAGGGGAGAAGGAGGGAAGAAGAGAGAGAGAGAGAGAGAATGCGAGGGGAGGGAACGATACGAGAGAGGGCAGTGACAGATACCAGCGTTGGAACCGATCGATCTGGAACGAAATAAAATATGCTCGCGAGAGCACGGGCGTAATTACGAGCGTCGAAGAAAAATACAGCGCACCATTACCGGAGGGTTAAGTGAACCTGCCCTGATCGGGTTGTGCAAAGAGGAGAGGAGAAAGACGGCGCGATAGAGGAAGAGGGTCAGCAGTAGGATATAAAGAGAAAGACGGGAGAGAGAGAGAGAGAGAGAGAGAAGAGAAAAGGGCAACAGAGTAGGGCGAGGCAAAGCCGGAGGAGAAGTATTACTCAGATAACTGAGACGTGGAACGAATGAACGAAGGGAACCTTGGAACGGGCGGGAACGAGCCGTAGGAGACGCGGGGAGGGATTGCTTTCGCGGGGACCGGGGGTGGAAAGTACAGTTTGCGTGCTCGGGCGCGAGTTCGCCTCGGCTTCCGGTTGCTCGCATGCTACGAGTCCACTTGTATTAGGCTCGCCGTACAAACGCACGCCCGCCCGCGGTTCGGACGTATTCAGTAAGCGGGCACACGGACGCGCCGCGCGAAACACACACTCTCGAATGCGCGATCGAACGCACGAAAGTCTCGTTTCGGCCAGAACTCGCCCCTGACGCGGAAGCTAATCGCCGGTTGAATTAATTCCAGAACTGAGAATGGCTTCTGCCGACACGCCGGCGGTTATCAGCGGGAAATGGAAAGATATCGGACAATCGAGAGCGACTAATGACCACCGGAAATGCCGGACGGCGTGCGATGTAATTCGCAAACGCGATTTCGATTGCGAGTGCGCGAATAAAAGGTTCGGGTCGTACGCTTTACGTAGATTCATGTGATCCGATTGACCCCTGGGGTTCGAGGTGAATTCTGATGCGGTTAGGGAAACTACCGTAGACTAGATACAATCGGTCGTTACAACTTTCGCGGGAAGGCATATAAGAGCCATTACACGGACTAGATAATTTCTATTATTACGCGAGTCGTGCTGAAGATAGTGGAAAGTCGCTTTGAGATATGCGGAATAATAGCTCTATCTTAGACACATTTTTACATTACATAAAAAGTAGAGCACATTCATATACAACTCAATGTTTTACCGTAATAAACATACTTCAAAAGCACGCATTCGAAAACACGCGTATTTTCTTTTTTCCTTAATTTTCTCTATTACGCTTAATATTTCGTGTTCGGGCGACAGATGCAGCCTCGCGTTTCAATTAAAAGCCCCTCCGGTACGTTATTCAACGAGCGGCGGACTCTATCCAAACGGCAACCAGAAATCAATGAAAAATTTTCAGGATTAATTTTGAGGAAAATAGTGGAAATACCGTGTCCGCAACGTGCGCCGAAATCAAAGTACTTTTTTATGATTCCCGATGCGCGGGGGTAGTTAAGTTAAATAATGAATGAGGATTGACTAGCTGTGCCGGTCTGCCAGGGGTTCGGCTCGGATATCCAGTTGCTTTGATGTCTGGCGGCAGCCGCCGATTATGGAATCAATTATTGCACGGTACTCCCTCTTTCGTCCTCTATCTTTTTCGATCCGCTCTCACACTCGCGGGCTTCAGTCGCTTTCGCCCGCTACCCGCTTTTACTTCTCTACTCTCTTTATCTTCCTCCCATCTCGTTTGCTCCCGTACATTCTGTCTATTTCTATCTTACTTCGTATGACGGATATGGAGAGGGAAAGATTTATTCCATATAGGAAGAAATTACTCAGACGGAGTCACGGAGAACCGATTCCGCGAAAGGTCAGCGGAGTCCAAGTTCAGTCCACCCGCGCGTACACACATAAGCATACCGCTATTATTATCCTATAATCTACGTCAATTACGAGGACGGGTAGTACCGCGGAAATAGGACCTTAACTGTCGGTACGTGCTTATTTTTCGCGGTTAAAGCTTGGAATTAATCTTAATAACAAACCGCGCGATTTCGATAGATATTTTGTGGGATATGCTAGGATAATTATATTACCGCTTATATTGTAAAAAATATTGTTGTGCTATTTGTAAAACCAATTAATTTTCTTCTAATTTATCAACACGTATTCTTTATTATTTTTATAGAATAATCGCATGTGCATTTAATCATCGTAATTGTAGAACTATTATTGACTGATAAAATAATAAACTTTATAAAGCTAATTTGCGTTAAAATTAAGGATTGGGAGCATTAAAAAATTTCATAACGGGTTATAAAAAAGTTCATCATTTATTATAAATCACATTTCAATGGGAAAACAGAAATATTTCTTTCCTAGAAAAAAAGAATTTTTCTTTCGACCTATAATAAACTATTTAAATTAATTACGGCGGACATATTTACATATATACATATATACTGCAAAAGGAGGCTTTATTTTCGCAGTCGCGTTTTTTACTGAGAAAATTTTTTACTATACGTCTTTTTCTACTAATTAAAAAAGTTGAAAATTAATATAGGAAAATAGTACGATTTCTTAATATTGGTTCTTATTTTTTTTGCTCTCCTTGATGGAAATCACATAACGCTGCGCCACACTCAATGGTGGTGAGTAGCCGACGTCATACGCAGCGTCCTCAAACAGGATCTGATACTCATCTGTGGCATTAGTCGGTAGATGTTTCACAATTCCTTTGTAAAAACAAGTGGTTTGTGGATACAGTGCCATCACGATAGAACCTTTTGGAAATAGTGCATGTGAGTCGGTCTCAGGATTGGCCTTCATCAGCGGTAACGATACCACTCGTCTGCGCGACAACGTGTGACGGTCTTTCTGCTCCTCGTCAATATCGATAACCTCGTACTTGTTCGTGGCGGGATTGAACTGCACAACTTCCGCGAGTATCCAATTCTCTCCCTCTTCCAGTTCTTTCCCTTTCACTAGAGCAGCCACCATATCACCCATCTTCGCGATGTATGTAGACTCAGCTGGTATGGCGCCGCACAATGGTGGTGGTTTGGCACCAGGTGTCTTGCCTACGTAAAGAGGCAAGGTCTGCGCAGTGTCTTTTAGCATCTTCATCAGTGCGCCGCGTCTGATAGTCTCCTTGTTTCCGGCGTTACGCGCCTGTATACGTCGTTCGTTTCGTATTGTGCGTATCTCGTTAATCTTGCTAAGGGCCTCACGCAGGATCTCCTCTTCCTGCTGCGCGTCAGTCACTGCGGCACTGTACAGGTTCTTCAGTTTCTGCTGGTAGTAAGGGGAGACCTTGTCTTCCGGTGTAACCTTTTCGTGAGTCTTCATGACGTTGCTTATATTATGCTCCGAGCGGATACGTTGACTCTCTATCCCGTGTACGAGACTGTAGATATTCCTCAAACGCTCTTGTATCTGACTTGCCGCAGCGTCTGCTGTGAACGGCATCGTGAGAAATATTGAAGATCACGGAAAATTGCGTAACTTGATGATCTATCGATCGCTTTCCTGTAATAAAAAGATATAATAATGTTTCAGAAAAAGCAATTTTTTGATATATAATGGTAGCATCTCTACGCTCAAAAAATTATATTTTTACTTTTAATTTAAAATTAATTTGAGGATATTAAAAAATAATTTTTGCAAATTTAAGTATATATTACATATTTACAATAGTTTATAATATTAAATATTTTAACGATAAATAAATCGTAAATCAAGAAGTATTGATTTTTCGATCTTGATGCTTCATAATCTAATGTTCTATATTCTGCACTAAATAAATATAATGAAAATTCATTATCTAGGTGTAATTAGCAATTTAATATTTTTTTACAAACTTTCTGTTATATATTGCTTTGTTTGACTACACTACAGTATGTTATCATTTCATTTCGGAGCACATTATTATTTAATTCCGAAATATGTCCTATGAGTTTTACGAGTGTGTTTACTACAGCTGACAATTACATGCGTCTCAATATGGCCGACGCGGCGCAGCTACGCCTGAATCGATATACTTACTGGCTCGTGCACTGACGTATCCAGTCAAACGAACTCTGAATATATTTTGCTGCACAGTGAGATTTCGTGACTGCCAAATATTTCAGAACACTGATAACACGTCTTTCGAATGCGAAGTTGTAAGAGGCACTAGATATTCCACGATGTTGTACGTTCGATCGCACACGCGCATCTGCGCTACACTGCTTCTCCCACTACTTTCTGGTTGCAGAAACTCGACGTGGTCGCTCATCAAGGCGATGCTGCCACCTCACGACGAGTTCTGAAAATAATGTACCGGTGATAGTTATGATATGTGCTTTACATTTACACACACATAGTTATATTCTATTCCAAATTACAATATATCTTATCGTTAGAATTGTTCCATAAAAATATATTTGTTAATTTACGAAATATATATTTTTATATGTCATTAAACAATATTAATATTACATTATAATTACAGACAATATAATTATTTTGGAGTTTTTTAACATTAGAACCTACAATATTTCTTTTATAAATATTTTCTATTTAAAATTTCTTCTTAATTGCCTTATTATAAATATCAAAATTTCATTAAATTTTGATCTTACAGTCTACTTCTTTATTTAGCAAAAATATTGTTAGCTAGAATTCTTAAAAAATCAACTTTTTTGAATATCGAATCTTGTATTTAGACATATTTAGTATATTTGTTAGATATTTTTTAATGTGTTAAAATATCAAAAATTTACACAGTAAAAAATTTTATTTGTAACTTTATTTTGAATATTGAATATCTTAATCTGTAGATACATTCTTTATACATATATTTCAAAAATATTTTTTACAATAATTTGTACCGCATTCTATTACTGCACTTGAATAATATTCAAGATATTTCATTAAATATTCGATCGAGCACTCTATTACTGGTGAAATATGTGTGCATCAGTGATAAAGTCGTTTCGATATGCAAAAAATGGCCGTATGCCAACAATTTTTCCTTAAGGAAAACTTGTTCCTAGATCCAATCATGCATCGTATCGCATAGACGGGCTGGCTACGGTACCAAGTGGAGGCATACATTGAAGTGGCGTGTATCATCGTTAACAACCAACAGGTTAACCGCGCTAACAGCATCGATAGCGCCGCAGAATGCCATAATTCACTGATGCCAAAGCAGCGCTTGTGAAAACTGAATCTAATCTCTTGATTAAATTCATGCTCCCCCGGCGAGATTTTATACTTTGATAAATTCAGCCATCCCCACTTACACTAAACTTTCTATGTTATTAATTCACAAATTCACAAAATTAAAATTACTATAGTGAAAAGTAAAAAGTATTATGCATTAAAGCGCAATCTTACTAAAAATAGTAAACCTCAACTTTTAATTGCTTCTGTAATTTGTATACTAGATATATGAATATTAAACTTGTGATTTTCTCGGTTTAATTTTCGTCATTTAATAATAAAAATTTTTAAGTATCTACATGACAAATATCTACATGAAATAAACATATGATTGCATACCATTAAGAACTGATTGCTTTTGTAATTTGGATACTATTAAAATATGAAATATAAAACTTGTAAGTCTTTTCAGTATTTGCCCCGGAAATTTAATAAAGCAAATTTCAAAATATCTGCTCAATAGAAAAAATGCATGATTGCATGCTATCAAGAAATTATATTTTACCGTCTACAATAATCCATTGCTTCCGATCAACGTGATGCATTTCAGTGGGCACTCGAGGTATCCGATCGAAGTATCCGTTTCGATAAATCGTGAAAACGTGTCGCGTTGTTCCCAGATATGCGATCGCGTGTCATATCGTGGTGCGCGAGGTACATCGTGTGCACATCGGACGCGCCGTGTATCATCCGGCTAACGGCCGGCCGACCGGCTAACCACGCTAACAGTGCCGATAGCGTGCAGTGCATAGAACGCAATAACGCATCGGACACAGAACTTGAGAGAATCCCGAAACGCGTGGACCATTATCGCAGCTGCCTCGCCTCCTCGAACGCGTCTATATATTTACTATGCCGTATAGGTGCGTATGTACACCTGCCGATATACGGCGCAACGTGTACTCACCGTAAACTCCGTAGACTAACCGTGCACGGCTCGGGTACGGGCTCTTACGAACTCCGTGACCTATCCGCAATGAGATGCGTGTCACGCGTGCTGTCGGCATGTATGTGTATTGTGCATACTCCGGCATCGAGAAATCGTAGATGCTTGGCTGCGCGGCTAAACGCCATATACGTGAATAATATATCTGCACGTATCTTGGCGAAATAAAATTTAATCCCTTTATCTTTCACATTAAATAATCATGTGAATTGCAATATACTAATAGATTTACCGTTACCTTAATATTCTCGAAAATAATCTGGTAATTTATTTTATTCGTAATGTTAATCCCCATTTTCTATTTAATTAGAATTTAACTTTATGATATGAAAACAATTTCAAAAATTTTAATTACAATTGTAATGGAATTGTCTGCATTGTCTGCATTGTTGCACAGATTTAATAAAAATCTTATAAAGTGAAATACATCAGACATTATCAAAGTGTGCACGTCTCGTTTCTCGCTATAATTATTCCGCTCTTCAAAATTCAGCTCTGAATATTCGGATGGAAATCAAATCCTTTTTAGGTATCTGACGAGAACCGCGAATGGGTCATTAAAATATGCTACGGCGACGATGAGCTCAGCACAACGTCACTTCGCAGTATCATGTATATATGTACATACATACATTTCGAAATATAGAACAAAGTGTCTAACGAGGCGTAAGGAGATCTTGGGTCTCGAGCAAAGTCTTATGTCATTTCGCGCCCTTCGTCGGGATACGTGTATTCTCGCTGATATCTATTTCGACTCTCATCATCAAATTTGCACGACTGCAGCAAACTCTAGATGCGATGCGTAGAGCATACAACAGCAATTGATAGACGAGAATCGGTTGAACATAAAATGGAACGGATTTTATTTTCCTTTATTATTGTAATTTTTCCTTTGAACAGAATCTTTTCGCGATACTGTAACGATGTCGGAAAAAGATTGTATAGTTATTTGCAAAGAGCATAATGCGATGTGAGACAAAAATATAAATTTTTATTTAATGCGTACATATATGCCAGCTCGTGCTTTTTCGTTTTTATCTTCTTTTATTTATACCTATTTTTAAGTCTTTTCATATTTTAATTTTTTATTACTCGCTTCATGTTTTATAAGATGTATACATATAAAAACTTTTAAACAGCATTATAATGCCGTAAACGCGTGCAGAGAGAACGAAAAAAAACTACCGCTGTACTGTATGCAAAGACGAAAATTTATTACATTTGTGACATTTATGCCTTTGGTACACAAACGGACGGCGGACAAAGAGAAATAATGCGACGAGTTTAGAACTGGCGCGGAAGGTATACGCGGACATTCGCGTAAATCGATCGTGCGTAGCGAACGGCTGATTCGATGGTGCCTCACACGAATCGATTTTCATCCATTATTGACGTTTTACGGTGCACGAGTTAACGACCTGTTGCAGTCGTTAATCCGGCTACGATACCGGATACTGACGTGCATAAACGTTATTTCGAACGGATCCTCCGCGCGGAATGGAAATGTCAAACGCAGAGCTATGTTACTGCTGACACAAACAAGAGTCTGTAAGGAAAGGCGGAACGAGATGAAGAGTTCCATTCGTAAATACAATCTGTTCGAAGGGATTCAATATCTCGTGCCGGTTGCATATGTCTGTCTCCTTTGTTTCTATTAGATCGTTTGTCAAACCGTTCGGCGGAGACAGCAGATAGTCTTGCCAACCGCCTCTTCATGTAAAAATGAAGTAAATAAATAGACGATCAGTTTTCAATCACATTTTACATCCAGTATCTTAACACAAGTAATTAGATATTCAAAAATTATTATGATATACATCTATACAGAGCGTCCCAGATAGCAAAAGAATCACTATCCCTATATTGCGGCTCGTGCTTTATCTTTCATCTGGAATATCTTACTTTCTTTGTATTCGGCACACACAATCGACAAACCGGTGACGACCGCGCGAGACTTTGCACCACGCGCATCTCTTCCACGAGAATTTGCCTTTTCGTCTAGAAACGTCAGACGAAAGTTTGTAAGAAAAGCGAGAAGTTGTGGAGAAAATCCAACTTGCAAATGCGAACCGTTCAAACGGAATCGATACGCGTCGTGATTTTTCATATCCCCCAACTGATACCGAGCGATTTATCGGGGCGGATCGAGGGAAACAAATGCAGAGCTTGGAAGCCGGTCGGTACGTTTGCGCATTGTTGCATGTAGAAGTAAACACATTACCGTGCGTACACGTCGATGCGTGCTTTATCTTTTATCTCGAGGCTCTCATTTCCGACCCGATAGAATATTCAACGAGGATGACGTCGTACTGCACGCTGCAAGGCAAATGTTTCTTTTTCGTTCACACACGTGACTATAATCGGATGAGTCGGATAGGAAGCGATAAAGCAGAGAGGAAAAGTGATAAAGGTCAAATCACAGCGACGGTCAAGGCGTGAGGAATATTTGATTTACACTAGACGCTCCGATCCAAAGTGTCAGGATGCCGGATACGCTTCCTTCCTCGACGCGAAAGGACACGTGGAAATCCCTTGGCCATTGTATAATGCAGGCTCACAAGCATTAGCACGATTAGATCGACATTCTAGCCACTACGCCTACCCCTCTTGTTTTCCTCTTCTCACCCTCCGTTCATTTTTTATAAGGCACCGTCTTAACTGCCATATGCTGTTTCGTTGGTAACGCGGAGCTCTGTGACACGCGTGGCATAAGGGATAATGCACTGCCTCGTGTTTGCACAGAGAAGCTTCTAGAGACGGGAATTATCGAATTTCAGAAACGCCCGCGCACGGTTCCGTTATTATTTCAGTAAACACTCGGAGCTCGGTCAGGTGAGTAGTGGCAGGCTGGAATGATAGTCAAAACTAACAGGGCGCCCTCGCCCTCTCGAGGACGATAATGCGCTCCCATTGCCGTGGAATTTATCCATAAATATTGGCTCAGAATAATCGATGTAGCGGCGCGAATATTTCAGCGAGGAATGAATGATTCGTGACAGCCGGCATTATCGATACTGTCTCTTTCTCCGCTGTACTCGTACTTCTTGATGCCGTTATTGATTATATAAACGGAATAAATACCGACGGAATTCTATGTATTGAGAAAATAAAGCTTCGTGCTGCGTACAGATTTAATAACTTTCCGCAATGTTGGACGATTCAGATGTTATAAAAACAGCTTCCTGTGCCGGACGTTGCGCCCCGTGTTTAAGCAATTTTTACGACGACAACTTGATCGACATTGAAACGACATTTGCATGGCTGAATGGCGAGAACCAGCATTGGACGGTCCCCGGTTGACAGCGTTTAAATAATTAAGGAGATGTGCGAGTTGGTGCGATCGATGCCGAAGTTCGGGGAAAATTGACAATCTGTTGGATAAAAAGAGAGGGCGTGCTGTGGGAGAAGCGAAATGCCCGAGGCCGGTGACAGGAGAAGAGGGTCGGAAAGAGGGGTGGAGAGACGCTGGCTGACAGGTTGAACTCAGTGACAGCCCGGCGAACGTATTAATAATAAATGCAAACGCCTAACATCAATTTCTGTCTGGCTGCCTCCGCCGCTATCACCCTCATACCCAACTCTGGAGATTCGCCACCTCCTTCGGGAGGAAGCGAAACGAATTCAGCCACCCCTTTATTTAGTCGCTCGTTTGCTTACTTATACCGGACTCGCTTCAACAAACTGGCGCGCGCGCGCGCGTGTGCACTTGTCAGGACGCTGAGAGACTGCCAAGGCATGAAGAAAGAGCGCGAGACATTGAACAAACTACAAATTGATACAACCCCCGTGTCTCCCTCCGCAATCCCAGACTGCCTGCTGCGATGGTGTATACAGTCGCGTTCGAGAAATTAGAGTGAAGCTAAATTATAGCTCAGTTGACAGTTCTCTTGTCCTCCGCGTCAATTGATAGTTAAAACAATCTGCTTAAGCTCTTTACGGCTTATGACTTGTGTTTAAAATTTAATTATCTTTTCGTTCCGCAAATAATAGGTCATATAAAATATGTATACGTTTAAGTTCAGTATAAATTATGATAAATTAATTTGTGTATGTATAAAATATGTATTAGTTCGCCAACTAATATCACAATTATTATTATATTTACATTGATACTTTCAATGTAATTAGAAAATACAAATTTAATTTAATGTATTACAATTTAATTTAATATATATGTTTTAATTTTTATTATACAAATTATTATTGCAAACCCGTATTTGAATATTAATTCGCGATATATTTTCTCTACTTGGAAGCGCTACTTTCTTAAAATGGAGTTATAAATCGAAAATCATGATTATGCGAGAGAAATCATGTCGCCTCGCGGGAATCGAAAAGTCAGCGGATGTACCGTGGCAGTTGCCGAATAGCGAGATACGCACACGAACGGTACGAGGGTATAAAGTCATTCCACGTCCCGTCGTGGTTTCAAGAGTGATATAAGAAGAGAGTGACGGCGGCCGTAACGTCAAAGAAGACGTTGAAAGGATTTTCCTCGATAAATGGCTCTCTCGACCCAAACGGAAGCGGAGAGAACGCGCTGAGAAAGACGAGTGCACTCGCTGGAGCGTAGGATGGCCGCTTTATCGGCACGAGATGCACTTCCTTTGGGACACCTTTTTTTTGCAGAACGAGCTTAACAGCACCGATGTAGCGTGCCTCGGACCGTCGCACTGGTTCCGATAAGAACTGAGATTGTCGTTGGAAACCGATTCTTTATCTGGACTCGGGAAGTGGAGCGGGGAAAGAGAATGGAGAAGCCCGTGAGAGCAAAGGAGACGAAGCGCAACGCGTGTTCCATCGATTAAACAAGACGGGAAGGGTGAAAGAGAAAGAGAGGGAAAGATAGTATGAGCCGATCCTACGAGGAAACTTTTCGAATACACATACCACCACCGCCCGCGATCTCATCTCCCTAAGTAAGATCGCCATCCACCACTTAGCGGAGGATTTATACGAGCCAAGTTGAAATCGAATCCCGAACGGATAGAACTTTAAATTCCTGCTCGTAAGTATAAACGCACTACCGCGCTCGGCATTGATTTTGCTAGCGAGATCGCTCGCTTTTTACACGATCAAATTCCACGAGATTGACAGCAACGGTGAGATACGAACGTCGTATGATCTAATAAGAAAAGAGACTAATCCAACTGAAATTTTTCACGTGCGGATGTTCAGGAGCAACTTTCGCGTATTTACATCAACGAGAAATCTGACAGAGCGTGAACGGCGAAAACGCAGAAGAACATAATGAGAGTGATATTTATGGTAATTCGGTGTCTAGTGGCAATAACCGGTCAACTCGCGTAGAATATCAATTTTAACTAACCGGTTCAAACCGCGCGATACTTTACTAAACTTCGATAAAGCTGCCAGGAAAGTTATACAGCACTCGAACATTTCAGTATAAATTGCAAGAATTAAAGCCGTCTGGTGGAGATAAATTTTAATACTTTTCTCATGCATTCGTATCTTTGTATCTTGATAATACAGCAGGAAATTATCAAGCTTAAGCATATTAATTAGAAATAAAGATATCGCATTTATGGATGCTTGCTTCACAGTTGCATTATCATGATGTTTAATATTAAAAATATAAAGCTTACGACAAATGACAGCAACATGAAATTTGCACTGAAAAGCAGTTTCCGTGTGATCCAAAGGTGCTTCTTGAACTATAAATCGGCTTTTGCGTATAGCTTCCGCTGCTATTACCGCCACTCCCCGTTATATCTGTATGCATCATAATGCGAATCCTCGCGACATTCGAATGTCAGTGGATAATGTATGGAGGGAGTGCGATAGGAATCGCTTGCGGAAATGTCTTGCGAGAAATCTGTTGTTAATGCGCGGCTGGGCGGAGGTGGAAACGAGTTGGTGGGCATGGTAGTAAATCGGCGTGGTCGTAGGAAGATAGTATAATAATGGTGTCGTATAACGTGGCGATAAAGCTGTAATAGGCAAATTAGCGTAGCTTTTTGCGCGACGCTAGTAAACGTCGTCTCGGTGCGTTTATCGAGGAAGACTGCGGTAAAGGGAAGTCTGACAGCAGGTGGTCAGCTGACAGAGCTATTTCGCGTAGATTATATTCCGACAATCAAGAACGGAATTTACGTGACAGTGATTGCAAACTCGCGTACAATACAGAAACGTAAGAACATATCTCCGTAGATCGTAGAATATAATTATTCTGTCCACTCGTTTTACCGTCTAATCAGTTGCGATTCAACGTGGGCTGCTCCATTTTCTTTTTTTTTTTTTTTTTTTTTTATTAAATGCCATTATATTGCTAAGAGATAATATTTATTTGTTCTTATTATTCAACGTTTTTAAAAAATATTGATTTCGAGAAAGTGCGAGAAACATTCCTTACACATGTTATATTAAGTGGCAGACTGGTAATATGTTATTAAACTGCTATTTGAAAGTTAATCACTACGACACTTAATAATTCTAAATAGTACTGAAGTATCACTTGTTTTATCTACATTCCGAAAACGCATTATTAATTTCGTCATAATTGCGTGTCCGATCTCACTTACGTGCGTTTCAAGCATAAACACTAATGTAATGAGCAAAGCAGAATTTATGGTTACCAATCCGGATAATAACAATACATAAAATTTATAACTATGTAACATGGAGAAGGTGCCCCAGATAAAGCTACATCATTCATATAATATCCGTCGCGATTATATCTGCGTGATTTATAATACCGCAGGAGGCAATTGGCAATCGTTAAAGAAGTCGAGTGCGCAATTAAAATTCGTGACACGGAGAGAAGTAATTAGAATTTCAGAATGAATTATCCACTTACCGTGCAGTAATCTCAAGTTCCGTATTTTAAGTGTAAATTATTATACTTTACGTCTTCATTTAAATTAGATTTGTCGCGATAATAGCCACATATATTAATCAAGGAAAAGTGTCGGAAATTAATGTGGGTATTCCGAAGTGATACGCGGGGATTGCGCACTTGCGGAATTCTCATAGTAGTCGCATTGAATTTCGATGCATCATGCGGCTGCCCATCGGATTTATCGCGAGGGAAGGAACGAAACGGAGAACACATAGCACCCAGGTGAGAGACAAGCGAAAGACATAACTGGTTATGTATATGAAACGCTAAGTCGTGTGAGTAACATATGTCACGTATTAACAGGTTGTCCCATTAAACGTTCCGGCAGCGCGCACGGCTGGCTGGCTCTTTTCAACCCCGAAGGAACGCCCGCGTCCTCCGCTTTATCTCCCGTATTTGAATAAACGTGAAAAATAAAGGTCACCAGCGCGTTCAATTATAATTGAGAGGCTGTCAACGCGGCGATAACGTCGACACCCCGTTTCCCGCGCGTCAACACGTGTGAATCTCGTTCGACAAGGGCTTCTTTCCTGCGTCACGGGTCTCGAAAAAAGTAAACGGCCGATGTACGAGGTCCTCTCTCCGTTTCTCTGTCCCTCTCTCTCTCCCTCTTTCTCTGTCCGGCTAACTGGTATCGCGAAAGTGTTGTTTTTTTTTTCATCCTGCCCGCGAGAGTATGGGTAACGCGAAAACAAGTCGCGTTGCGTGATCTAACGCCGAAGGGAAGGAAGCGTGTCGCGCCGGAGAGGAAATAAGAAGAAGGGAGAAACAAAAATACGTAATTAATCCGACCGGACATCGGTATGCCCGCCGCGTCGGTAAACCCGTGCGTGCATGCGCGCTTATTTCTTATGAGTAATTATCCCCACGAATCCGCTCGTCGTTAGGCGACTCGAGAAGATCGAAGATAAATATATTAAACGGTGAGAAGATATAGCTCCGGTCTGCGCAACGCCTGGCTGGCTTGCTTGGCGCGAGGGGCCGATTATTGAATGGATAAATTCCGAGGAAAAACGAAGCCGTCGAAACTCGGCCTCGAATTGAATTCTGTTTCGGGCTCGGGCAGAGTCGCTCGCTCGTGAAGCTCCCTGTACCGTGGCCGCGCGATATAAGGAGAGGTCTAAGCAGCTCGCGGCGCGGCTATCTTGGGGTATCTTAAGACCCGAGTACCAAAACGTGTTCCTACCCGAATAAAGGCCACGAAGCGAACGGGCGCGGAGATATGATAAAAATAACGAATGTTATTGCTAACTGCTAACGAGTCAAAGCACCTAGCGTGGGTATCGCGGCCGATAAAAAACCTGCTGGCCCATGGAATTCATTTATTATTCGCCGTCCGTCTCTCTCTCTTTTTTTAAACTCTCTTCCCATTTTGTCTCTCACCGCGGCAACGACCGTGCCACCATTATCGCAAATTTCCGTTTCGGTGATGCCACTTGTCAATTACCGCCTCGTGCTGCCCTTTCGCCGCGCATCCGCGACGTTTATCTGCCGCTTCGCTCCGGGATTTATCGCGTATGCGAATTCCGCCGAGCGGCCGATTTATCGAATTATACCGATCGCCGGCCTTTATCGGCGCCCGCGATATCGACCATGTCGCGAATAAGCGACGTTGTGACGGAGCGAGCGAGACGAGCATCGCTTTTAAATGCTTTCGTACGGAGCGGCAAAAAATTAAGCGTCGCGATAATCGCTCTCGCCGGTCCCCGTCGTATCAGCGCGATTAAAACCTGACACGACGAGCGATCGCTTCGGGGCGTCTTGCGGAATCGCCCATCGATCCGGCTTGCGGCGAAGGCAGCAACCCTTTGGTTATTAGCAATCCACCCCGCCGCTGTCTTCGCGCTTCCATAAGCGTCTGACAACAGCCGGCTTTCCCCGACGTCACCTTCGCACCCTATTTCTCCGTCGGGCAAATATTTGTCGAGTCGATTTTCGAGGCCTATCCAGGTATCAATTATCGTCTCGTTAATATACACGCACGGCGCGCGTGTGTATCGGGCGTTGAGCGGCACGTGTTTCCCAGGAACACAGGTGTTGCCGCGCGTCGGCGGCGGTCGTGAACTCAGGCTCGTTCTCTGAATTCGGGAATAATAAGCGTGGCGCCACGGAAGAGCGGGTTTACAGTGGAACCCGTAGTGCAAACAGTCGCCAGAATGTATACGCGCGCACATAAATGTACCTTCGCATCTCTGTATGCACCGTCGATTCTCTCTTTCTCTCTCCCTCGTTCGTCTCTTGTCGGCTATTTGCCCACTATTTCTCCGCTGCGCGTTCCGCAGTGTAATGCTTGAGCCGTGCAGCCAGTCGCACGCATGATGTCCGCGTCGCCTCTCTACTGCATATACAATATTCCGTCGCCAACTTCTCTCTATCATGCTATTACCGGCGCCGGTCGTACGACCTCGTCACTGGCCGCTAATTAAACCTCACCGGCTACTAATTAAATGCACCTATTAATATCATTGTAACTAGTGTCTGGAGTTCTTAATACGCGCTGTAAAGAAGATTAAGAAAGATGATATTTGATATTAATTAATGTCATAGTTTTAATTATTATTTAATATAAATAATCACAGTATATTTAATAATTTTAGATTATTTCTTTATATGATGATTAACTTTTTTATTAATAAAATTTATTCCGTCCGTAAAATTTTGTTTTCATATACTATACTTTCGCAAAGATGTTTGTAATATAAATCGTAATGTTATATGTAAGACTGTGCATCAGCAGTTCAAAGTCAGAGATGCAAAGCTCGAAAAGTTGAACTTACCGTAGAAAACTTTGCGCGGACTTTATAGCGAGGAGATATAAATCTCGAGATTTCTCTTTCTAAAGTCGTAGTTTTGGTGACTGTAAAGTATTATCCCGCCTTTCTTTTCTTTTTTTTTTAAGTAACTCGAGCATTCCACGCTACACTGCAAGTTGCAACGTAACTCAAACTTAGAATTACTCGCTTTTTTCCAAAGAATCTTAAATCAATGCAAGAAAAAACTTCAAAATACGTAACACAATACGGAACGGCGTATAAAAACATGACTCAATATAAGAAATAAATCTTGGAAAACTCGTTAAAAGTTTTATTTCAAACAATGTATTTATCAAGAAGAAATACTTGCAATGCGCGGCGACTGGAAAAATGCAACGGCTCATAAATAAATATATCGGGCGAGGCAAATAATATCATCCAATTACATCGCGGGCTCGTATCGATCATCTATCTCGGGCCCATCGGCTCCCACACAGAGAAGCACGCGCTTAGCGCACGGGAAAGAGCGGTGCGGACGATCGCGGTCGCGCAGGTGGGCTAGAAGCAATGCCTGCTCATTGGCTTCTCGAATCCCGCATCGAAAATGAACTCATGAAAATGATTGCCAATCCCAGACGGTGGCGGGCAGGCATTAGTAACCGATAGATCGAGCGGCCGAGGGTAGGAGGAAAGCATCGAGGTTAAATTACCTCACGGAGGCAGCGGAGGCAGCAAGGACAAGGGACCGACGCGAGGCGGTGTGGCCGGCGACCGAAAGGGCGGAGAGGTGTGCCGAAGTAGCGAGTAGGTATTAGCGGAGATTAATCGAACGACGGGCCCTTGCTTCCACGTTCGCACACAGGCGCACGAAAGCCACGGTGGAATGGCTGCCGCCGGAACGAAAGGAGAGCAGAAAGACGAGAGGGACGACGATGGTGAACGCGCCGCGCGCGTGATTAGTTACACACTTAGTTACTTACCGAGGTACCAAAGTGGAAGACGCCATTAGTTTTAGGTTTCAGGTGGAAACAGTCAGGAAGAAGATGTCGCCGGGGGACCACTAGCTCTTGTCTACCGCGACTTATACTCTTTCTCCTGCGAGTTTCCGTCTGCGAGAGCATAGGAACACAAACGATATACCCTAGGTGGAAATTTTCTGAGTCTGAGAAATATTCTCGCTCTAAGCGAAATTAGCAATTCCGCTTTGCATCGTCGCGTTAAAATATTATAATATGAAATTTTTATTAGCAAAAGGGATGGATCGATGTGAATAACAAATATCATTATCTTCTATGTGATTATTAAGAAACTTTAGCGAAAAAATAATGAAAAATTATTAGTATTCCAAATATTTATCGTCTTACTTATGTGTCTCCGGTATTATCATAAGTAATATCGAAATTTTCTTGAAATTTTAAACTCTTTAAACTGTAAAATAAAAGTGCATCTCTTAAAGAAGTATAATAAAAAATTTTATAGCAGGATTAACAATCAATAAAATCTGCAGCTTATTGCATTCTTTTTTTTTTCACTTTGGCTATCTTCGCAATTGCCGGTTAACTGCCCAAAACGTTTTACCTTCTTTATATCGAGCCTATTCGAAGTAATCCTCGATCGTCGCGCTAATCTCCATATCCTCTTTTTTACACAACATCGACCAGTTTACGGGATTAGCCATCTTATTGCGCGCGAAGCGATGTCGTTAAAGCCGATGACTCCGCGACTTTATATCGGCTGGACGATTTCGCGTGCATATTTATCGACTCCGAAATTATCGCGAGAGTTTATGGCTCACTTATATCACAGCGTTTTTCAGTTTGCAGAAGGACATTCGCAGCATACGAGTAAAAATAGAATAGCAATTGTCGTGTGAAGTGATAATGAAGTATCTTTCATAAAAGTCGATACAAAAGCTCGCGATGCAGTTTTTAAAATAAACAACTTCAACTACTAGACAATCCGCGATTTATTGGTAGATGTATCTATTTTTACAGGGCAACTAAACAAACACGAATTTGTCGAGAAAGACTTTAAGGATGCTTGTATACAGCAGGCTATTCGAGACTCGCGTTACAGCAATCCTGCTTGCAACTGATATCTCACGTTTCTTCGAAGCGCGACGTTTCGCTCGTGCGCCCGACGTTTTCTTTTCCCCCTTTGACAATCTGCTTTTTGCGCGGCGCCTAAACGAAACGGCGGTATGAGAGGTAACGAGTCTCGCTTTTTACCGCGAGAAAAATGCCTCCTCTCGTAAAACTCACCTCTATCTTCTCTGTTTACTCTCTTGCTCGCGAGAGCGTGAGCACGCCGTGCTTCTTCATTCGTAAAGTCGAAGTGACATTTTATACCGGCGGCAACCAACGGACGTAATGGCCATTTGAATACGAGTGCTTTTTGTAAAATCCGACGAAATTATATGCTTCGATTATTCACTGCGTCAACGGGTAAGAATCGCCAATATTGATTTAATAATGAGTGCGATGCTTCGCCGCGTGCGATAATATGTACGCCGTGAAGAAAAAGGACCCGACGCGTTCGCCACGCTGAATTACGATACGGCCGGCTTCCGTTTGTTCCTTCAGCACCGCTTAAAATCAATTCATTCTCGCAGATGAAATCGTAATTTTATTAGCCCGGCATAAATTCGACCCTCGATGGTATCCGAAGTATCCACCGGCGCTCCTTGCGCGAAAAGTTACGGCGGACTGGACGTGCGTGCGTAGCACGGGGTGAGACCGAAAGAAACGATTCATAGCGTTTTAATGTCAAACGCACGGGAGATAAGCGGCGAAAAAGGAGGGAGAGTCGTCAATCGGAAGAAGACGGGGATTGCGCGCGGAGAATGGCGCACGAGTGCAAGAACGACCGGTGGGGTGATACAACCGCGAGTTTCATGCATTTAAAAGGTTTCATTAGAAACCGTCTAATAAATATTGACCCCCTTTTTAACTCGGCTTTAAAAGGCCATTCAGCGAGCGGACCGTTCGAAAACAAGGGGGCCCGCGTACGCGGGCATCCGGCGGAGGGAATTTGGCTCGGGCGAGCGCATCCGCAGCGCTGACGGTACCTGCGCTTGTAACAAGATCTGATTTATATAGACACCGTCGAAAATTGGTTTCATCCCCGGACCATCTCCTGGGTGGCATTCTGGTGGTGGCCCCAGCGTCGACGCACTCGTTCCGAGTACCATAAATACTTCCTCGCACTCCACCCCCCTCGATACGGCGGTTCCATGGCATAGGTACGACATTGCAACGGAAATCGATTAGCCCGGTTTGCATTTACAAAGCAACTGCTGAAACGCGATAAAGAAGTGCGAATTCCGGCGAACGTAAATAAAGAACGGAATAAATAAGATCGAAAATAAGAAACGCAGTCAGGCGGGAGCCCGTAAATTCCGTCCGATATATCGCCGCCGATGCAATTCCGATTGATGCGAGAAATATACGCGCGGTTTAAATTCAAATTTTGCAAATAAAAAGCCGTGCCAATTGTAATCGCTACAGTTAATGGGGAATGCTTTAATGTTTTGCGAGAAAATGCATTTTGCGTAATGCACCACGTAGTAAACTCTGCTCGCAGTAAATTCCGAAGTGCTGGCTCTTTTGGTGGTTACATCAGATACACTTCCTTATCCGCTCTCCGGGTTGCTTCGTTCCTCATAGCCATTTTCGTAGTCACTCGATGAGATGCACACGTTTATTGGTTCTGTCCTAGGCAGAATACAAGCCTGCTCGTACGCCCGATCGATTGAACGAGCTATCTATCGCGAGAAATTAACCTCCTCTCCCTCTTTCACACCGAACGGCGGAATATTAAGTGCTATATTCATGGTTGCTGTAGGAAATGCATTATAACGTTGACACAATATAAGCGCAGGTATTTGAAGGTAACGTATTAGGCACGTGCAAATACCACAATCGCAAACTGAAATTCCAAGTTATATAGAAACACTGCGAGATTAATTAATCGTATGCTAAAGCCGATGATATTATTTACTTCATTTTTCAAATTCAAGAAAGATAAAAATAATGATTAAAAACTGAAACATCTACGTAGGAAGAATATTTAAAACTGTAAATGTGAAACTTATCTGACATGCAATGTTGTAAAAATGTACGTTAAAGTATTGCAAATAAATCCGTAACACGTATGAAAAGTCTAGGAATGTTGGCAGAGAATGTACGTCGAATCTCGACGCGTGCCAAATTCTAATATCTACAAATTTCCCGACGGGATGCTGAGAACACGTGCGACAATCGTTGTATATCCGGCAGTCGAATTCCAAATTAGAGCAACGTGAGAGGAAAATCTAAAAAATATCCGCAAGATCCTGAATAGCGCAATAAAGCGTTTACGTTGTATCTGGATTGTTGGTCGCTTTAGAATCACTTTTACCGTTTCTACTCTAGTTTTATGATACAAATAAAGTTCATTTGATACAAGTGAAAATTGATTCTTGAAAAATCATGTAAAATTTATTATAAAATCTTCTCAGCGAGATTCAAATCTATTCACACCGTGAAGCATTATCACTCGCTCGTATAAAGCGCACAGGCTCGCGAATCGCGAAAGAACACCCTATACATGGCGGAGCCAATAATTCTCGAGGAAGGAATATGATCGAAGCAGATGCGTCTGCAGGCGGTTATATGCATACACTCGCGCGCGTCTTTCGCGGCCCCGTATATGTGTCGCCGTGCGCGCGTATCGGTGACGCTTAGTCGTAAATGCGAGGGTATTACAGGGCCTCGAAGATGGTAGATGGTCGTAGCTAAGGAAAGGACGGAAAGAGATGTAGCGCGCGGGCCCGGGGGCCTTAAAGCGGGGGCCGGTTTGCGTGGGCCGTACGGCACCTCCGTTCGCCATACCTGGCCCACCTGGACCCTCCTCGTTCCTGCGGTCGCCCTCATCTCCACGCCACTATCGCCCTCTCTTTCTCTCCTCTCTTCTCTTTTCGCTCCCATCTTTCCGAGGAAGCTCTCTTTTCTCGATCTCACACAAACGTTCATGGTACATACACGCATTCCGTTCCCCTCTCGTTCCACGCATCGATATATCATGCTCTAGCTCTCTCCTTCTTTCTCCGCCTCAATCGTCATTCACCCTGTCGAAATCTCTCGCTTTCTTTTCGTTCCCCCTCACGCTATTTACCATCATAAACGTATTCTCGACCAATATTTCAACTCCACCCGTGATGCTGCGCGCACGTATGGACGCGCGCCAACGCGACGACGCTCGCTCGCTCGCGCCTGTGTCTGTGTACGCCCGGAGAGCCAGCTTTGCCTCTTTTCCGGCGCGGACCGGGACGAGAAAGTGCCTTCCAATTTTATTACCCACCGTGGTACGATCTCGATAATGAAATACTTCGGGGAGTATTTCGGCCCCCGAGTGAACTTCATTCGACTATAATCGAGATAAGAATGGAGCGCGTACCCCGAGCCGCTACAGTCGCGCGGTCCTGCCGATGATCGAGAAACGTGGGCGAAGCCTCCGGGCGCGGAAGGTGTCGGCGACTCTTTCGTGACGATGACCAACTTTTATGAATTTTTCGAAGAAGCACGCTTGTATTATCTCAAAGTCTATGAGACACCTCACGAAACGTGATTTTAGAAAAGATGAAATTTTACAGAGATTAAAGATCGGAATGTGAAAAATTCGAGAGATTGCGTTTGAAGGTGGGAAGCTTTACGTAGCACTTGCAGAGTATGCCGGAATTCGGAAACTTTTTAAACATTGTAGTGCTTTTAATATATTACTCGGATATATATATATTTTGTATGAACAAAAATTTAATGGCAGCATTATCAGTATTATATCACGAATATTTCTTATCTATCCATATTGATATAAATTGCATTAAGTAGGGTTTTACTAGCTGAATTGAATTCCAAAATTTATTATCCAGTGTGCTGTGTACACGATATTCCCCAAAATTCTATAAATTACCGGCTTCTATAATGAGATAGATATACTGAAATCGTAAATATGCTTATTCAGATCTCGAACAATGTCATTAGTCGCAACTCTGCATACGACGCTTGTTGTTTTTCGATGTTAGTTTTGTTGAAAGCTCGTTGAAATTCGTTAATTATTTCTACATTGCTTCGGTAGCGCCTTGTTAGAATCAGCAAACGAGATGCCGCGTCCAGGAAAACTCATCATAGGTTTCCGGTTTTGACAAGTGCGACTACGTGCTAATAAAGCTGTTAAAAACAGTTGCGACATGCAGATATATCGAAAAAAAAATAATAATAAAGCTGCAGCACAAAGTTTGTTAATATGTGTCGCCCGTGTCGATTTTAATGGGCATTTCCGAACACATTCGCCATCGACACTGTCATTCGGCTTACTTTTGTTTTGCTCGCAAGTTTGAACGCAAGAGCGACAATGTCCGATTGTGCAGCTGATTTCTCCAGAGATTATCCAATCAAACTTGGTAATTACATTTCCATGATAGATTTTGCAAATTCTCCCACGCCGCTGCGCCGTAGCATCGGCCGCAAATTCGAGGTCCGCCGGATTCGCGGTGTGTTTCGTTTGTCCTGTCTGTGCCTGTTTTATTAGTTTCCCCGCGATCCACCGGATAGCCGTCTAACCTGGAAACAAATACGACCGTCGCAAATTAGTTTTGGCGGCAAAGTTTCGGCTTAAACATTTTATTACCCGCGAGATAATATAACGTCTGATATATATATACATAGCGACAATCTAAAGCAAGGCGTCTTTGCGAGGATCAATATATGTGATAATGAAATCAACAGACAAAAATATATAAAACAGACAATTAAAAATAATCGCGTCTAGAATATTTTAAGATTATCGTTTATCTGATGCAAAATAATAAAATATTTGGAGATAGCTTACAATTCTTGTCGTAATATATTTTTTTTACAATAGATTACACTGTTTACGAGTGCCTCATTAAAATATACTTTTTTCAATGTAAAGTTGGCTACGGTAATGTATGCTAATTCGGTGTCATCGTACGTGTATAACGATGCAGCTGCATACCAGCGCATTAAAGTAGCCGCGGGCAGCCTTTTTCAGCCCATATTATCGTTTGATCAGAAACACCCGCGCGTAAGTATCTACTTTTTATGTACCTCGATAACGGTACAAGCGGAAAAGTCGCGATTAACACGTGAAATCTTCGCGAAACGTCACGCTGTAAAGTCCGTGCTTTATAGTGACGATAAAACCGCGCCGTGTTTGGCGCTCGTCGTCTAGTGAATCGCTCCGAGAGAACGGAGAACGAGCAGGGTCAAATGCAGCGTTAACTAGGCCTTTACAGACACCTCAAGCGCGCGATTACGTCAAGTACGGGGCGAATCATTGAAAATAACCAGATCACAAATTGACGAGACTCCGCGTTTTCCCCGTCGCCGCATCCCTGCACTCTCGGTTCCGCGGCGAGGTGGCACCTCGACCACGCGACGGCCAAATTATTGATCGTCGCCGTGCTGGTTAATTCCTTTAAACGGAACAAATCGAGCGGACAAAACATTCCAATCCGCGCAACGGCCGCCGGATATCTATTGGTCCGACGTAAGAAAGGGATCGCGTTCGTCGTCGCGCGTCGTGTCGGACTACAGTTGTCCGGCTCGCGCGCCAACTATCCGGTCTCCGGAGCGGGCCTCGTTACTGGTTAAAGATTTCGCCATATTTGATGTCATAATTATAATATTTACGAGCTGACACTCGCTACGTTTAAATCGTTTATACGTGATGGACGACGGGAGTCCCCTGTGCAAGTCGGCCCTGTGCGACCGCCCCTCTGCCCCGAGAGCTCCCCCGGAGCTCTCCGCTAGCGCGCAATTTTAGGGCACGTTAGAGTTCATCGAACTTGCCGACGATTCCAGGAAATCCGTCTTTCGGGCGAGTCATCAAGTATCATTACGACGGGATAATAGTTTGTTCATGCCGCGGATATCAAATGTTTAAGCGGCTATAGGATAGCAAGGCGTGCAATTTCGGACGGGTTCTATAAACACGAAAGAGACAAGTCGATGTTTATCGATGGATAGAGTGTCTGTTTGCTTTCTCGGTTTGCCGACGACATCTAAAACAGTGTCTCGCAGAGAAAAGCTAATTTACGTGCCGTGTTAAGAATAAATGTTCTAAAATAACAACTTATTGTTCAATATCTTTATTTAACTTGAAAGAGAAACCGAAGCGAGAATCGCGAGCGATCATTCGCATTATTAAACCGTCCGATCAGATAATGATTGTTCTTCTGATAAATTTCGCCTAGATTCCGCTGTCGTAGAATCACTTGCTTATCCGAGATGGGACATTGCCGCGAGATCAGTCGATTCATATGAATTCCGCGGCGGGCAAATATACGCGGCAAAGGGTGTACTCTTCCTGTAGTGCGAAATGATAGGATGCTCGTGGAGGGAGCGCGGAGAGCCACGAGGGCTCCTCTCCGCCGGTTATCTCGAATAACTATGGAAATCACTACGAGCCTCGGTTCTCACACCGTCGCTGTTGCTTCCTTCGTTGGCCATTTCGTTTCCACTCGCGCCTTCGATACCACCGTCGGTGCCGCCGTATTCTCTTCTTTTCCCTATCTACCTGCTTCTCTCCTTCCCCTTTCGTGCGTCCACGCGGTCGAAGGTGGAGCATGCACGGGCGGATACGTGAGAAAGCGAACGATCCTGGGCTTTTGTACTGTTTCGTTCTCTCGGCGAGCCGCGAGGCTTTCGCCGTCTCGACTTTTCTCACCATCGAATTATCACTTTCTCATCCTGTCATTTCGGCACTTCTTCGTAAACACTCCGCGGAGATGCGCCGATCGTGATACAAATGCGACGCGAGATAAGACGTATGATTTGTATTGGATCTTAAATACAATTTTATTGTTTTAATTATAATATAGGGGAGTAAATGTAAAGTAATAATCGTATCAAACTGTGAAAGTAACGAGCTCTCGTTCCCGATAGAGATAAATTACCTCGCGATATATTAACGCGTTTCTTGTCGCGGTACGTCATGATTCATGCCGCACTAACGAAATTTGTTTAATATCGCAGCTAATAAATTTCGCGGCTGAATAGTCTGCGAGATCGATGGTTGTTATTATGGCGACTAACTAATTGCAAACCATTAAAGCGGCATTTCAAGCGTACGCTTGTATGCCATTCGTGTAGGAACTCCGGCATGTAGCGCGGTGAACGTACGCAAGTTTCGAATCCTAGATCAAAAGGTTTGAATGGAGCTCGGTTCGAGAAGTTGTCCTAATTGCCGCTGCTGAACTGCGAAATCGGATTACCTAGTCGCTGACTATCGCCGCGCATAGCCGCTTATGTAACTTACGATAGGGCATTCGTCCGAAACGTCTGATTGAGAGATTTCGAAGCTGCATACTCGACAAGGAATTTTTGTTCGCGATGCCTTCGCTTGCTCCACCAGAATTAGAAAGCGCAATCACTCTTCAAGGTGCGACAAATCATTATGAGTAATGCCACGATTTACGTTTCGTTCGTCGATGAAGGTTCGAGTTATATCTTGCGCAACAGAGCGCGCTGTTTATCATGCGGCCACTCGTAAAGCCGTCCATAAAACGCCATGAGTTGTGGCAATTATTTTTTTCCTCGAGAGTACAACTGACCGGAAGCGTAATGCAAACGTTGCCTTCTGTACGCATATCGACAGCGGTGTGTCCGCGGAAACACCCGCGAGAATTGATAGAGAGCTTTCCTCGCACAATCTGCCAAGATATTTACCACTCCGGGCGGAAGCGCTATCTGAAAAGTGTACACGAAGCAGCTGCTCGAATTGCTCGTAGTAAAAGTATACTCGTAACGTCTGTTTCTTCTGTGTGTGTGATACGCGTTATATTTCTGTGTCACCAAGCACGCCTGGCGGTAACGTTGTCGACGTCAAATAAGTATATCCTATGTAATCCTTTCCAATATATCGACAAACGTTCGCTTTAAACTGTTAAAAATTTTGTTTTCTAAAATATTATAAAATATTCAATGTTATATATTTTTTTGTGAAATTAAATTACTATTCTTTTATTATGATAGAATGTGTAATTCTGCGAATATAAATTATTAGCGAATCTCGTGATTCACACAATATGATACAGATATATAAAATCGTGCGGTTACATTATCTTATCAAGTTATATTTCTGTAGTAGCCAGAAGTGCTATTACTGTGTTGCGCTACATATATCGTTGTACACAGTCTCGCTCGCATTGTCATAGAAATCGCCGTAAAGTTTCCAATATTTAATGCTCGGCAATTTCGCCGAGATATTCGTTGCATAAGGATTTACTTGAATCATTGACGGTACCTACGTTCAGATTAAGAGTTTAGCTATATTGTATAAATCGCCTACGCGATACACCTGAATGGGTACACAACCGGTTTACAAATAACGTCGTTAATGCGCAACGAGTTGGTAAAACGATTTTGAATATTGCCAGACATTTTCTCAAACTGTCTGCGATACGAGACTTTTCATGGCGTTGTTTGTCAGAAGTATTTATAGCCACGGCGCTACGTGAAATCTGTTATGTTTGTAAGTCAATCATCCACATCGCGCAGACATTATTCATGCGGGAGTTATTTATGCCCGCGCGCACGGGAGATGGTATTTTCACGCGAAACGAATGTTACTTAACTCGATTTAACGTGATTATTTCGGAGATCGTCGGACGTTCCTTCGAATTGTCACTCGACCAGACGCGAAACCTCCATCGCTACGTCCGACCTGCCTACCTGAAGAATATTTATTGCCACTGCTGGCGTACAAAGCCCGTTACGCCCGATCGCTCGAATTGTACGACGTAATGAGATCGCGTGTGCTGGCACGGTCGCGTTTCGGTGTGCGCCGTGCCGAGTGCGCTGCGCAGCAACGTTTGATCAAGTATGAGATATCATTCACGAGAGGCAAAGCGCTCACAGGAGCTTCGAAGTCGATTCGATCCTGGCAAATTAATGTGGCTTGAGATATCTCATTCAGTCGTACTTACGGCACACTTACCTACAAAATGCGCTTGCCGTTATCCGTGTATATTACGATATATGCAAGGGGTTGTGCATACATTGGGCTCGGAAATCACGTACATGTACCTATCAGTGTCAGTATAAGTTAATGCAGAATGTCATTTTCGATTATTTGTGCGATTTATTAAAATTGATTTGGTTTTTATATAAATCTATTACAATTAAATTGATGTAAATCAGATAACTAACTAAAATAATGGCTCTCTAATATTTTACGACAAAATTATATGAAATATATGCTTTCACACAATATATGTACACTGTATGACAGAATTTCATTTGGGTCGAAGCTTAAGCGCATTTACATGCATCGGATCTAAAACACGCAATTATCGTTCATGGAGCATCAATTAGCTTTGATCTCAAATTGTGCAAGCCGAGTATGACTTGTAGACAAACGAAGGCTCAGATGTACCTGTATATTCGGTTACCTGCATGTCACTTCGTCTGATAGTATGTGCATAGACGGCGGACATTACGCGTGTAAAGCTCGGACGTGGAATCAGCGACATTCGTAGGAGCTCAACTAGAAGCCGTCGGATGCCATTGCTGCACTATGTACACTAATTTCCGGGCTGTTTGATAGATCTTGGGTGATTGTTAATGATGTTTAGAGAGGCCGAGAACGGAGAATCTCGTGGAAGCCGGCGGTGGGCGCCGTCATGGCTCGATACGCTTCAAAGTGGTATTAAATGTACGGTCACCACACGGGTGCCTGGCTGTCGGGGCAAATTAAACAAATACCATTTAGTCGCAAACGATTGCACGGCAAATGTTAAGCCTGCCGTCCTGCTCGTTTGTCAAGGTATCTCTGTGCAGAGTCGCGTCACGTCTGAGAGACCAGCGAAACTAACTTTGATGCGCCGAGCTCGAGCGTAGCGGCAAATTTGCTCCTAAGTCAAAGAGCGTAACATGAGCTTAGTGTTTTCGTAATTAATTAGGACGTCCGTTGATCTTGGCGATAAATTCGTCGAATATGTTCAAAGTCTACGCGTATCGCGTATTCGGGAAAGATAAGCTCGGCGCGATAAAACGAATATTTTAACACGATTGCTAATAGTGTAACTGAATTCTAATACACAAGTTGAATTCTCTCGTGCGCACTGTGAGATCTCAAAGTTGCAACTACTGCATAGTATATATTGTGAATCGACTGTATATCGAAAAATACACCTTCATCCGCTGCCGATACGATCTCGCGCGAGTAAGCATTGTACCGTATTTTTTCACCGAGTATATATGCTACGCGCTGTCGATCGGCGCATGCGGTATGCAAATAGAAACGGCAAGACAATTGGACACTCGCGGCGTCGATCCGCCACGTTGCACTTCGATCTCGTAAAGTCCCATCGTAGCCGGCGTAGAGGCTTTCGCGAGGAAATTATTATTGCCGGATGGGTAGGCGAAAAGAGCCATCTTGGAAGAACGCAGGGAAAGCCGCGTTACTACTGAACGTAGGCGCTATCCCAGCGATGGGTTATATTCCCGGAGTTTTACGAGCGGCAGACGCGTACGGGATAGGAAATAGGTTTTCCAACGATTCACTCGGACTGGTACGTGCAGCGTTCGAGAGAAGCAGCAGCGAAATGCGGGGAAGAATATAAGGCACGGGCGCGCATTCTCATACAGGAAGGACAGTATGTATCCCTGCGCGCCGCGCCGGCACGGGGCTTCGCCTTCGCCGACGATGTCTATGAGGTCCCTTGGGATATTTTTACGGTGCGAAATGTCTCGCGATTCGTTGAACCCCGCGGAGGCGTGTTACGAGTTAAGTTAAGAGAATAACGCTGCTGCGGGAGTATGGAAGCTGTTGCGCTATCTAAAGGAAACTTTGGACTGCGCCGAGGAATTGCCTCGTTTATCTTCTTATTAAATGTATCATACAGCTTCGGTATTAAAATAATCTCAACATTTAAAGTTTACAATCATCTGATTATATATACACTGTAAACATTTAATGAAATAGTCATTATAAATTTAGAGAACGCGCATAAAAAATGTGAATATAGAAATTTATATAATTAAATGCAAACACGCACTGGGAAATATTGTGCATAATAATGAGCAGGTTTTGTAAAACTGTTACGTTTAACGTGTAATTTATATTGTTTTTCGTGATATGCTACCACATTTTTGCCACGATTATGCCGCATTATATTTTACGCTCCAGATAATGCCATCTCTATCTTTCGCGACGACAAGGTACCTGTTTGAAAATGCATGCGCACACATTTTAACTTTTCGGTTAACTTCTCTCTCTCTCTCTCTTTCTCTCTCCATATCGCTTGCTGCTTTCTCGAGCGTCTCTCCCGCGAGAAGAAGTTTTATCTACGAGCTCTTCCACATTTTACTAGACATAAAAATGCCAGAGGGAAATACATCGGTGTAGTAAGCTACGCGCTATAAGCAGTTCTCGAGGCGCTTAGCCAGTCGAAAGATTAATTTCGAGGAACACTATTTTGAAATTAAACTGAAGATTTAAATCTCTATTTGAAAGTATCAATAAGATTGCCTTTAAACTTTTTATAAAATTTTTAATAACAGAGTCTTGCCGTCGTTTAGACGCAATGAACTTTCGCCGCGGCCTCAAAAATTCACTCTAAATTTTACAGTCTCTTGGAAAAGGATTCTCGCGGAAGCTCGCAAAGTGCGCCGTAAAAGTGGATCAAGTTGGTGCCCTTCGGATGTTAATCATTAAAATACTTCATCTTCTCAACTCGACGAGAAATAAGCCACGGCCAGGACTCAGACCTTCCGCTTCCGCTACAGCTGGCGCGCTTCTCGGACGCAACTCTCCCCCCCCCCCCCTGCGTACGGTAGTTGAAGCGCCATTGTCGTCCGTGCCTAGAATGACCATAAATATTCCACGCCTCATCTCTCTCTTTCTCTCTTTCTCTCTCTGTCGCAACCGCGCGGCTGGCTTTGCCCTCACATAAAGACACGCGATATATTCCCCATCGCGTTTGCGCCAACTCTCTATGAGCAGACGGGAGCGTTGGCGCAGCAGGTGCAAACGCGATATCTCTCCATCATAATCGTCGCTGATAATGGGGCCTTAGATGCCTCTCAAATTACCGAAAGAACGAGACCAGAATCATTCAAAGTCAGCTGCGGCGCATCCGTTGTTCACGCGGTGCATTTTTATGCACACCGTCCGTGCACAGAAACGCTATCCCCCGTCCTTTGTACAGCCGAAAAAAATGATTCGCTAGCACGAATCAGGAGGTATCAGTCGCAATTAATCGACGAAATCTTGAATGCCCATCGGAATGCCCGTCCAGTTTAAGGGCAGCGTGGCGATTAGTTACCTTCACGACGCGTATTCATTATCGCGTATTAGACGCTGCGAAACGTAAAAATGCTACCTAAAGGAAACCGTAATTAATGTTCATTGTTGCGGCTCACCTCGCGTGACTGGGCGCGGTCGTTACTCGCGTTTGCGTTTCCGGGCGAAAATTTCGACAGTAGTAGCGCCGGCGACGCAAACGCAAATCGTAAAAAGCACACGCTCGTTCGCGGAGAAAGAACTTCATCGTGTTACTGCCGGTATCATTATTTCGTTTAAGACGAAAACGATGTTTCGTGCGGAGACCGTGAAAATTGCCTCGAGGAGGATCCTCTTATCAAATAAAAAGACGGGCGTTAGGGTGCCGAGTCCGGCGCGAGGAGGCGAAGCAAAGCGAAGAGGAGAAAAGAGGAGGTGCTCGGGCTCGCGGACGTGCGAACTGACAGGAGTCCATCCCAGATATCCAGCGGGATGGTTCTCGTTTTGCGGGCCGACCGGCTGGCACCTTTTTTCGTCTGTTTGCACCTTCACCGAGGGTATACTTACGCCGGGCGTACTCATTATTTCTCATCCGTTCCTCTCGGTGAGACCTCTTCTTTCATATTTAACCCGTCCGTCGCTCCGCGGAGCTTTCGGCGTGTTTAATTTAATCGGTATCGACGCCCTCGACCGAGTGAACCGTGCGAGTGCGATCGACCCGCTCGGCCGATAGCCGCGTATTCCGCTTACGAAACGGCCCCGTTCTCTCGCTGAGGGCAATTGTTTTAAAACGCGCCACGAAAGACTCGCCTGTCCGCACGAAGAGATCCAGGATAATGCGATATTGCGGTACAAGCGGTGTCGTTTATCTCTATTTTCGGTGTAAAAATGAAAATTAAGACTGATGCTATGCTGAATAAATATGGTTATCGCCAGTGGGCGACTTCAAACGTCGTATTATTTCGAAATATCTACTTGCAAGAGTGTTGATACGTGACGAAATACTCGGAGCGCGCGCGTATCGTGATCGATTTAACGGAATGTTTTTTTTTGCGAGCGCGTTAAAAGGAAAATCGAACGCTTCTATTTTCCGCGAACAGTCGTAGATAGGTGTTTTTCGATTTTAATACTCCGGAGACTAGCTGTCTTCCGTGGAAACGACAGAGATGAAATCTTTTATCTCGACTTCTGCATAAAGCGCCGCCTTTTATGACTGTCACTTTAAGGCCGAAGCTTTACGGCCCGGCCGCTTGCATATTTTACTCTGATCCAGCGCAGCAACGCTGGGTCGCGCGAAATTGAAGAACCGTATATTATACCGAAAGCCACTTTTGACATTTTTCCGTACGTTTCCGGAAATTACACAAACGGTCCATTTTTCATACCACAACTCCGTTTCGCAGTGTATGTGATACAATGTTCTTTTATTACATCATTGCGTTTGAAAAAAACAGAATACTGAAACCGTGTACACAAAATTAAACTTAGATTTTATCAGAAATATCTAATATTATAATTGAGATGATAAATAAATGTTATCTTTAAAAAAATATATATTTTACTTTATAATGCATGTATACGTCGCTTTATTACATGAATAAAACGTAAAGGTACTATGAGAAACTAGAATATAAAAGGTTGTCAAATAAAATCTATAATCGAGGCGGAGCAAATTGCGAAATTTTGTCGCTTGAGCGCAACGTTATTATCCTGACATCGCGTAATATTCACAAGCTACGAGCAAACTTACGCAGCACTTATGAAATAGACGGCGGATTCGCCGCTCCGGAGGCAGCGGATTTGAAAAACGTTCTGGCGGCGCGCGGCAGTTATTACCGGAAGAGAATTCCACGGGAGTATGTTACGTCCTGCCATCCGAGGGCATTACGATTAATGAGTTTGGACGGTCGCCATCTCAGGAATCATATAAGAAACACGCCGCTTAAACGGCAATTCCATGCTGTACCGTTTGTTATGGTGGTACGGATGAGAAAGTGGAAAAGGGGCGTAAAGAGCAAACGAGAGGATCGCGGCAATTCGTTTTCTTTATATCCAGTTACATATGTCAGCTTAGATCAAGGAATGCGCATACTGTTTATCATGAAGTTTAAATCACTTTTATTCATCCAAATAAGGAATTCCAAATTTTTTAATTTGGTATATATTGTTTTCTTATGTCATAATGTATAATTTTGTCGATCAATATTCTGTGCGCGCGCAAAAATAAAATTAATTATTTAAAATTCATAAAACTAGCAAATATTTAAATTAAACATCTCTGATAATTGACTAAAGCAGATTTGTATTATACAAAGAGTTTTCAGAGAACAATACCATATACATTCGCAATTTCGCTGTCGGCTAGCATGTTAGCTCTCGGCGTTGTTTCTCTATTTTTCTGCTTTGGATGTGTCGGCGCGGAAACGACCATGGTTCTCTTTGAAGAGAAAAACGAGATGGGAAAGACGTAAGAGGACATTCCGGGTTTTTAATAGGAGAGGGGAATTCTTTTCGGTTCTGGCGTGTCGCCAGCTCACACGCGGCTATACCGAGAGACAGGCGGGCAACCTTGCGTGTAACGCGCTGCGACAAACTCAAATATACCGATTCCACGCTCTGCACGGACGCGCGTATGTATGTGTGTACGGTTAAACCGTTTCTCGAGCTATCTCGTCGGCGATTTTGCAGTCGCTGTAACTGCCGCCGTGGTAGCGCCATAGTTTCGGGAGGGCTTAGCGACGCCTGCGGGACTATTCGAGATTTAGCAAGTTCCGGCAAAGTTCGTTCCTTAAACCGCGAATAATGTCGGCTCCGATGTGAACTATTCTCACGACACGTTACATATTTACGCGCGTACGCATGTCGCAATAAAGTCCGATTCGATTTGCAGAAGAGATAACGGGTCATTTATTGTTCGCGCGAAAGGTTTGCACGCTCGTTACCGAGCAATAACGATCGCTGTCACGTAAGAACCGATGTATTTGCGTAAGAAATATAACGAAGCATTGCAAATCACTCAGTCGGTTTCGTCTTGCGTCCGTCACTGCCAGGCGGTGATTTAATCGCTTTATTGGGTTAACGCTCTCCTACGACATAGGGCACCTTTGCAATTACACCGGCGCTAATCGCCGAAGGCGTCACGTGCAAAAGGAATTTAGTTTCTCTGACGTAACAAAGAATGGAACGACCTTACGTTCCGCCTGCTCTGACGATCACCGTGCAAATTTCTGGCAAATCGCTAGATTTCTGTTTCAAGCGTATCGTATTTAATTACCGGTTATTCGACGCTCGTCGGAGAGACCACGCGATAAATGTTGCAATTTGTGACATCGAATATGCGTCAATCCTTGCGACATCAAACATGCAACCGCTTCTGACATATAACGTGTCTCGTACCGCGAAGGATAAATACGAGAGGATACAAGAAGGTGGTAAGCGTATACGTAGCATGTTTCTAGTCGGCCGTGTATCGACATACGTGAAATTCCTGACAAAACACGTTCAGACCAACATACATAACACCGCGTTTCGATGATACGTATTTGAAACATCGGCCGGCCGTCCGACCAGATATCGCATGGTTCGCTGGTCCGCTGGTCCCATCGATAGCACGGCACCCCGCACACTCACGCGCGCGGAGCAACTTCGAATGTGGGAGATATTTTCGTCCGGCCCAATATCTCCGCCATGCATCATTGCCGTCGTCATGTTTCGTACAAGGCTCGTATAACAAATGGAGGCCAAGGTGCGGCGGGAGAGGAAGAAGTTCCCTTGTCTCGCGGTGTCTTGTTCCATTTTCGCGCGCACCAATCATTTGCATTGACAGGGTCCTGTTCCGGGCAAAAACTCGCTTAAATTCTGCTGCCACCGGCCCCGCCGCGCCGCTTTCTAACCCGCTCGGGCGTCGGGCACGACGGCCGTTGGCCCCGAGCTTTGGCCCGACGGATCGAAGGATGCAAACGACAGGCGACTGATTTACTCGCGCGTGATTTTTACCCGCTCTCGTTACCGACGCCCGGCCGCCGTGGTCTCGTTTCCCTCGACGGAGACGGCCGGTTCGGCTCCGTGGATGCAGAAAACTTTTTTGCCGCGCGCCCGCGATCCGGAGAACACGCTTGGTACGCGGCAGTGCGAGCAATAAGGATCATTCGTGTAAACTTTCTTCAGCGGAAAACAAACGGCGCTTCTCTCTTCTTTTTTTTTTCAATGCGCGCTGATACGAGTTTCGCAATTTATTGCCGGAGGCACTTTAATAGCTGTCGAAAAGAAAATAAAAACCAGCGACACTTGGGCGAACGTTTTTCTGTGTATTTATTGTCCGGATTCGGTGGCGAACATTGTTGAACGGCGCCGGGAGTACTGCTCAAGTTTCCTCTCACGCAAGTCTCTTATCGTGATCCATTATCAAATTTCGTCGATCTTCCGAGCCGCCGCAGTCGCGCGTTAAGCCGTGGAATTCTGCAAACCGTAGTTTCACGCAATTACGCTAAGAAGTAACTTGATCCACGATAGCGAAGTACACGTTCGCGGCAGATCGGACGGCGTGGCGGGTAGATATTTTCGAACTAATTGGTGGATTGCGTCCTTCGCAACATTCTGGATGGCCTCCAGTCGCTCTCTGCCTTCGCTCTCTCGTCTCACGCTCGCCCAGTCCGGACGAAGTTACCGCGTAAATCTTCGGCTGCGGTCGAGAGGAAGAAAGTCCGCGGATATCAACGAGGATTCTACCGAACTGCGCCGCGCCGCGCCGCGCCGCGCCGCGCCGCGTGCTCACGCAGAGAGATATTCACGCGTGATCGTGAATCATACCAGTTAGTGTCGAGGGCCTTGCTCGCAGCTCGTTAGATTTATCACCTTTCGGGCTCGCGACGGATCTAGTTTTCCGCGTGCGCCACGATAGGACGATAACGGCCAGACGTACGTATATGTTTGGCGTGCACATATATACGCCAACGCATCGTTTACTTGCTCTTCTTCCATCTCTCCCGCTCCCATCAGTAAAGTGTATACGGTTGAATCCTTTGTTACGCTCGTTGTCCTGATCTCTCCCATAGGATCTTTGCAACCGGGTAGTGAGGTACCTAAAAGAAGTAAAAGAAGGCATACCGCGGTGCGCCTCGCTATCGAGGTATCTCGGAGCGCACAAAGTATACAGCAACGAACCCGCCAGCGAGCAAACACCGTGACTCTCTCATTCTCCGCTCCTCCTCGCCCGGCCCCTCTCTTGAATCTCGTCGGCTTGTCTTCGATGGATCGAATCGTCGGCTTCTTAGCTGTGATTCCTTATCCCACTGTGTGAACGTGCGGATGGTAGCCTATCGACGCGGATACGACTGGTCGCCGCCGATAGTACGTTGAATTCCGATTGCACGGAGCCGCGAAATCGCAGCCGCAAGAACTGTGCGAGGTCGTCAAAGAAGATGGCGAGGAGGAGTCCACGGTGTCCAGTGTGCAAAGAGGGTAGAAAGGCGAGTTGAATTAATAATCGGCAGATCGGCCGGATAGCGACCTCCCCTCGAACACGTCGGGGCGGGAAAAAAAGAATAGGAAGGCAAAGGAAGGCAGCAAGCAATATAGGCTGAAGGAAGGGTGAAACTTCTAAAAGTCGAGCATTGAGTTGATTTATGCCAGATGGTAGATAGCGGCGGTGGCTGTGGCTGCTTTGCCTCGGTACGCTCGTTGAAGCACCGAGAAAGAGAGAGAGAGCCAGCGAACCACCTTCGGGCTCAGGATATATCTGAAGTCTCTGTAATACCAAAGACGAGAGGTCGAATCGGAAAAGAAAAGGAAGAGGAGCAAAAGAGAAGTAACAGGCGTAGAAGAAGAAGAAGAAAAATGCAAGGACGAAGGATAAAGCGAAGAAGAAGAGGCAGAATTGCGCCTTCAAGGATCGCACTTGATAGAGGAGCCGATGCCGAGTGAATCCTTCTGAAGGGTCAGTTGGCCCGTGACTTCCTACCTCGATACATTTTCATTAACACACCATCGCGCTTCTCCTCTACCGCCGTCGTGGCATTACTTAACCGCGTCAGTCGCTTAATAGTCATGAAGAATACGTCTCGATATGAGGAAGTATCAAAGGTGACCTGATCCTCTTTCATCCCCTTTCCTCGCTGCGGGAATCTTATTTCGCGCCGATGGCATTTTTCTTTGAGAGCCCTTCGTCGAGATTGCGAAGTTTCTTCTGCGTCAAGATGCCGCGCGCTCGATACGGTGCGAGAGCGATATCGGCGCGCATTTAATGCGCGCTCCAGTCCTCTGGGAGGATCGGCTCAAAAGCTCATGGCACGAGGAAAAACGGCACCGACGGATTCAGGAAAGCGAATATCTCGCACATTGTTACTGGGCGTTCGCACGCATGTAACGAGTGTCCCCAGGGATGAGTAGGTATATAGAGGCTCCCGCTTTTTGCGCGCTCGTTCGTAGTAAAAGTCTCCTTTGTCACCTTCAGTACGAGCTGCGTCGAGAAAGGGCGAGAGAAAGAGAGAGAAGACATTTATCATTCCGTAGTAGACGGGTTTGCGCAGTTGAGATTTAATTAAGTCGATAGACGCATCCCTACTGCGTGTGGCTGCACCGACCTGCTTGGCTATGCGAGAAATACTTGTTAAAAGAACTAAGGAGAACGCGCGGTAACATCAGGATAATGCCGCTGAATAATATCAGATGAAAAATAACACATTTTTGCGTGTGCAATTCGTAAACTTATCCTTGTTACAATTTTGCATTCTCTGATATACATTGTGTAACATATAAAAGATTTAAAAATTAATAGATGCACAATTTAATATCTTATATAATTTAAATAAATAAATATTGTATTCAATCGTATCACTTGATGTTGCAATATAGAACGCTTCGTTCCGTTTCATGAATCTGACGACGTTTGCGCGCGACGACGAGACGGCACTAGCCAGACAAACTTTCGCTCTCACGGTTTTCTAAAGCGCCGGCGAGCGCGGAAATGCAGCGATGTCGTCGTCCTTCGCGATAGCGCGGTGGAAGGAACTGTCTGTCGTCGGAACGGCGGCAGAAGGTGGCGAACGCACGTCGGAGGCGGAGGAGGCGCGCGAGGACCCGAAGAAGAGCCGGATAAGGTGGGTAGAAGAGGTGGAAGGCGAGCGAGAGGGAAGATCAGGATAGCTGTCGACGGGCATTGAAAAATGTGCTAAGTCCAGAAAAAGCAGCTCCCGTGCCCGCAAGCGCCGCGCGCTCTCGCTCTCTTCGCCCTCTGCTCCTTCGCCTTCACGTTCCCGCTCGCCGTTCATCTTCCTCCGCTCCTAACTGGCCTCCTCTCCGCGCCCCATTACCTCGCAATCCTTGCTTCTTGCCTGCCTGTTAAACCGGCGGATACAGCAAAACGGTACAGGCTCGGAGAATGTGGTAGGGCAGCCAAGGCTACCGTCGACATTAACATTTGCGCGCGCGTTGACTCTCAACGCGATTTCGACGTGTCCATATATATGTAAATAGGAGCGGTGGCGTATTTGCGTGTATATGCAAGCCGTGTTTCCTCTTTCTTTCTCTCTTTCGCCTCGTAGGCCTATAAAGCGAAATTTTCGGACGGTCGTCTGACATTCAGATCCCGTATGATACGCAGCGCAATTGTAAAGTTGTATCGCAGGTTTTATATTGGTTCATATTTAGCATAAATTTTGTCCCCTCAAACATTGTATACGATTTTTGCATTAGGCACTTAAAATCTCGGAGATTGCCATATTTAACATTAAATATTGGTCACGAACATAAACCATTGTTTTCAAAATGCATTTTGTGTATGTTTTAAATAAATTTAAAAAAAGAGGATTATTGAATATGCCCAAAAATTAGATTTTGAATTGTTAGAACTCTTGCAAATAACTAGGAAAATCTAGAGATTATTTTAGCATATAGAGAGAGTTATTGCAATTTATCTGTATCAGCAGAAGCAAATAAAACTTTGTGGAAATATTATTTCTTCATTTCGATGAGTCTCTCTCTCTCTTTCTCTCTCTCTCTCTCGGAAACACATCCCCAATGAATTCACGATGACTGCCTCTCAGACACCACAGGTCAAAGGATTTTCCGGGTAACCATACTCCCGTGATGATTATCGAGAATCCTGTCTATCTTTCTCATACGTTCAATAACTATCTCTCGGAGATAGCCAACACGATCGTGCAGAGTTCCCAGCGTGGTGTATGAAGTGCGAAATATGTATGTATCGCGGATGCGTGTGGGGAGCTTCGGCAATTTCGTCTGAATAAACCAGATAGATCGACGCTCTCATCAAAAGTTTTTATATATCGATGCAACGTATCTATCATCTGTGTGTGCGTATATCGCACTCATATGTTCTTACAATCATTTTTAATGTCTTATTGCTAAAAATAATTCAACTGAATCAATTAAGTATATATATATTTATTTTAATATTGATGATTATTATTAGTTATTCGTCGTATGATTATATTACGAAAATTTATCACAACTATTTTTCATTTAGTTATATATTTATTTTCACACTGTTATTCAGAATAGTAATATGCTACCTATTACGTCATGAAGAGTCATAACAAGATAAACTCATTTATCTATTCATCTATCATTCATCTTGTGAAACGATCAGGAAGAAAAATTATATGCGACTAAACTAAAAAAGTACAGTAATATGGCTCGATTGGTACAGCAAGGATGATTAACATCGATGGAGTTAACGCGCGCGTAAGGTAATTACGGATCATCGCTGGTGAAGGCGATATAACGTCAAGGGTCACTTTGAGATGGGGTTAACTACGGATCAACCTTGCGCATGAGATGAAAATGGTCGGAATAAAAGCTGCATGGAAATGTGATAACTGCATTTTATTATAATTTAATAATCTTGCGATTTTGTTTACAATGGTTATTTTCATTACATTGATTATTCTAATTTCACACACATTTATATGCAATCTAAGTTTTTATTAATGAAAGATTCGTTGAAATAAAAATTCTCGACGAGATATTCGCTCATTATTCTCAATGTTAGATCAGACGACAGATAGAAGCGAAGCAGAAGAAAATTCGCAGACAATTATGAAATACCGGGAATCCACTTGATCGTGCCAAAAAGATTATTAACATTGGCGAAATTAACACACTTCTAAGATAATTACCGATTATCTTTCATGAAGCCGTAATAACAGCTTCGGGCACGATTACGCGTTCGTTTAATCACGGACAAGGTGCATTTCTCGGATATGCGCATTTATGATGGTAAAATGAAGAGTTTTATCTTAAGTGTAAATATAGCTGTGTTTATCAGTATATCAACATAACTCTACTCTTATTTCTCATATTTATAGTAATAAGAAAAACAAAAATGTATGGAATTTCCAGAGCCCGTTGCTAGATTCCACAATTTTATAATGCAAATACACTTTCGTTTCCAATTTAATAAGATGAAAATTATAGGATAGAGCTTTATCTTTTCAACAAGACGAAAAAATCTGAATGTATTTCTCACTAAGCTTTTATATCTTTTATTAAATACTTGAAGAGAATCTCGCCGTTCGAAACTGAAGAGTACGGAACTCGTGATGCAACGAAAGGTATGAGAACAGATTTTCGATCGGCCTGAAGAGACGATTAACACGAACGGACTCGACGCGTTAGGGTAATTACGGGCACCTTCGTCGGTGAAGGTGCCATAACCGTTCGGCTGCACGGCAGGGCGCCAGAGGAATATTGCCGGCGAATCCGAGGCGCTAACTAACCGACTGGTTAGCGTACGAAGATGCCTCTTACTCTCTTTTATCGCCACCTCACCTTTCCCGGATCCTCCCTGCGGCAAGTGCGTGCGCGCACGCACACGCTCTTATCCGATAATTGAGTCACAAATTTAGCGGCCAACGCGACAAATGATGTATCGTTTCGGCGATTTGTTTCCGTCGGATATCAGACACAGTCACTCAAAAAAATGATCTTGCAATAATAGCTAAAATTTTCTAGGTGTAAAAAATTAACTAAAACAGATAAATGATTAGCAACTGTTGTGATATTGCATATGTAATTACTTAATCAGTTTAGATGACAGAAACAGAATATATATCTGTATTGTTTGTGAACTTTAAAAAGAAAGTTTCTCTAAAGCGCCTATCTATATAAAATCAATCACGTGTTAGATCATGCAATAAATAACATTTAGCAATGGTACCTAAATTTTTCAGAAGCTATTGCTAGAACATTACTGCTATAAATTCTATATGTGACAAACAATGTTTTCACAGATACGAAAAATAGCGATACATTCTTGTTGCGATATCTAGAAATCTAACTACATCAGCGAAATATTTTTTTGAGTGAGTAGGCCTACAGAATGCGCTTTCATGACGCCTCGAATAATTTCACGTTTGTCGTTGTTTCACGTTTCATCCTGCAAATTAAGAAGTATTTTTCATGGTAAAAAAAATTACCGTGTACAACAGTATTGAAGGTTTCGTAAAACATCTATAAACTGATGTATTTAGATTTGTACTTTGAATGTATTAGATATATAGTTTCACGTAAATTCATGATTTAGAGTTTAAAAATTAAATATTCTAATAATTATATACAACTATAACATTTTATTTTATCTTTTAAGTTTTTATGCTACACTATTGTATATATTAATTATTTTAATTTTAGAAAAATGACATTAATCTCTATAATACATTTACGCCTTTTCAAACATGTCACATGACCGAGCATGACGTAATCATTGATCACTTCACGTCGCGCCCGGCTATTGCACAGTTGAATTGCTCCGATAGTTTCGCATTTGTCATATCTTTTTACTATTCTCCGATAAATTTCTCGCACAAACGATATCAAAAGTATCAAATAAAGCTACCGGCTCGTGTCAGTTTATTAATTATATTGTACAATCGCGATTGACGCGTATTTCTGTATTTGTTATATCAACAGAACGGTGTACAGGTTAGGTTAGGTTAGAAATGTTTCTGCATCGCGCGAACGTGGGAAATTAAGCTTTGTGTGTGATCGAATTTCGTAAAACAGTGTTTATATTGCGCTGCTGTGTAGTCGAATTACACGATTGTTTTGCTTTTGCCGTGTTTGTTTACTTCTGCCGGGTGAGTTCTGCCGGGTGAGTTCTGCGGACGAGTGTCGAATAGTCTAGTGTCGCGGACGAGTGTCTAGTGATGGACATATCTCGTAGCGTTCGCTTATTCAATGAAACAATATCGCGAGTGCAATCCAGCATCAAGGAGTTATCTGGTATGGAGCATCGAGGGATATTGAGGAATTCGGAGAGAGAGAAAGAGAGAGAGAGAGAGAGAGGGAGAGAGCATTGCAGAGAATACGCTGCTGAAACGCCGAATTAAGGTTATATTCGCTCATTTATTATTTTTATATAATAATCGACAATTGTATTTATGAGGTAACATTTTTTAAGTCAAAGGAGTGTTTTACGTGATAAATTAAAAGTGCTAAATAAATCTACATTTCTAAATAATATCGCGTTTTCAATATTTCTGATTAATATGGATCGAGTTTCGTGAGATTTATTTATAAATATATACATTATAGCCGCGCATTTAATTATTCTCATTTAAATAATCGAAAAAGAACTGATTTGAAAACGACATTATATAATTATATCAAACATACAAAAATTACTCATAAATACACTCGTAAATACGATTTGTGATTTCATACACAAATGTACAAGTAAAACTCCGAAATAATTATGGAAATCGTAGAAAGTTTGACGAAGTAAGCGCGCATACGCGCTACAAAGTTCCGGTAAATCTGTCATTTTATGTTTTTCTCGGTATCATCGTTCAGCTGTGCCTCGCGGCTGTGTATGCGTAAACCCCGCACTGGCGGCGCGTCTATGCAATGCCGCTCGCACACATACACTCGATAATTGAGTCACAAGTTAACGCTCGGCGCGACAAATGATATATCGGCCGGCCGATTCGTTTTCACCAGATACCAGCTATAGCAAATATACGACTTCTTGCTGTTGCTGCGGCTCCGCCGCGTAATTTCGCGCGTAAACGGACGACACGGCGATTTATTAACAACCGGCATGCGTGATCGCTAATCCGACTTGTCACTTTCACGCGAAAAGCAATAATTATGCTAAAAGACGAGTGAACCGTCCGTTGAATTGTGTATAATCCAGATGTGATAATGATACGACACCGTGTTAAAACGTCTCTACAAACACGATAAATACAATGACGGCAATGATGATTTACAATCCGAACGTAACGCCGCGCTCAAACACCTCCGACAACGGGTAGTTTTCATATTTCTCTATTTGAACCTTTTACTCGTTGGAGTCGCGCGTGCGGAACGGCATGCATAAACATACCGCGTGCCATCGAATGCGCGGAACACGCGAGCAAGTATGTACATACTTTGTGACGCGTGTGCTGGTATTTAAATTCTAGACAAACATCCGGTTTCTCGCGCGGGATTATTAGCTCTAACGTCGCCATTAAATATCTTTTCGCTTATCCGCCTCTCGCTTACGCATAAATGTATGCGAGCGCACGTACGTTCCTCGATAATTGAGGTATGAATTTAGTGCCGAAGTAACAAATGATGTATCGTCGAGCCGATATATGTATCAGTTCGACGATTCGTTCTCTCTCCAGATATCAACCATATGAGATGTATGGTTCTACGCGTTGTGCATACACACACATACACACACATCAACATTTAGCTGTAAGCCTGAAAATAGCACATCGGCAATATCAGAACGATTGATAAACGCAATTGCAAGGTTTATTGCGATTTTCGCGTGATCGACAATTATTGTACCGATATTCCTGTCTTGCCTAATTAATCACAATAAAGATTTTTTCGAACGATAATCGTGCGGCTGCATCGAACGGAATTCGTGCGGAAGAACATAGCGTGCGAGCGTATTCGGCGTGGCGGATTATACATTCGAATGTGCGAAACACGCACGGCACACGCAGTGATTACCGCATTTGAACCCTATCATTTGTCATTTCTCGCGTAAAGGCCTCGCTCTTCCGCCTGGCGGCTGCTCGAATCTCACAGAGAAAGGTACGCGTGAATGCACCGCGCTAAAAACACGCCGCACGCGTGTACACGATAACAGAAACGCTAGTTTCGCGCGCGCGCAACGTGACAAATGATCCGTACGCCGCGCGCGCGCGCGCGCGCGCGCGGATGATTCCAACTTAATAAATAATAAATCAGACCGAACAGCGCGAACGTTTTGCACTGTGGCGTGACTCCTGCCATGTAATCTGACTCCCGCAGAAGTTGTATTACAGCGCTAACCGCTAGTAAAACAAATTATGGTTTCTCGCATGTGCGAGATAATGGCGGGCAATTACGTTGAAATAAAACTTTTATTTTTATCCGATGGCGCAAATAAGTGGAGTATATTTACGTATTAACGCGTGTTACGAAAAATTGATTTCGATAATATCTTAGATACACAAAAGTACGAATTGCCAATATTTTTTTAGTACTTCAATATTTTTAGTATATCGATAGAAAAATAATACGTGTGTAAATACACACTTGTAGATTTAATATAGACCGCTTTCGGTTGCAATATCACAATCTGTCGTATCGATCATCGCGGTGACTACTATTTCTGCATATTCAACATTGGCCTTAACCACTTCGGGCAATCGCGCGCCCACACATTGCGAGTGCTCGCAGGTGCAACACTGTCGGTACGCATGCCATACGTGTACACAATCAGTCAGCCACGAATTCAGCATGCGAGGCGACAAATGATACATCGGTCGGTCGATTCAGTTCCAGCCGATAGCAGATCGATAACAGTCGACTGCCTAGCTCGCGAAACTCATGATCCGCTACGACCAAATGCATAGAACATTATCGTACATTGTGCGCCTGCACACTTTTACACGGTAAATAATAATAGCGATTATTTCAAAATGCAAATTTCAGCTCCGAGAAGGCGTGCACGGCATCGTTGTAAGAGTACCGTTTTAGACAAGTGTAAATGTTGCACAAGATGGAGTATTATGTCGTCGGAAAAGGAAAGGAACGAAAATATATGCTGCGCCCATAAATTGCGCGTAATGTTCTAGCTATTGTACAGGTTTTGCAAACATCGCGAGGTTTTCACAAGAATTCGACTGAAAATGTCTGTATATGCTGTCGCGTCGTCAACTCGCTAAACGCAATGGTATATTCCTCGCAAAATTTCAAGCGTAGTCATCTCAATCGAATATAAATTGTCTTATTATCATAAATAATTTCTGCAAAACTTACATTATTATATTTTGGTAAAATATATACGGCAATTCGGACTCTTAACGAGTGTTCGCAGCTCAATTTACAAACGAGTCATCGCTATCGAGACTGATTTTGCATAAGATATTTAAATAAAATGGCATATAAGAGTTTGCGTTGCCAATTCGCATCTTCTTATTCCGAAATTAATCGAACCATCGCGAAACCGGTTCGCTCCGTTCGTACGTCAATTTCTTAAAATTCCCCGATCCTAATGTACGTGTACACGCACAGCTGCGATGGCGCACGCACACCGACATCCGTATGTGCGCATTCGATAATTGAGCTGCAACTTTAGCGTGCGTGGCGCGACAAATGATGCATCGACCGGTCGATTCGTTTCCCCCACATAGTAGATCTATTCGATGTACGACTCCGCAGTTTGCGTTCCATCGTACGCGGCTTCGTGCCGCATCCAGCAGGTGTACACCATCGCACTTTCACGCGCGCGCAAGCGGACACTATTAAATCGGGCTCTTGTCAACTCGCGAAAACTAACTGCCCGCATCTTGCATCTGCATACTATCGAGATACGCTCCGCAGCGGCGCCTCTCAATTTATCCGAGTTAGAGTTGCATTTCTATCCCTCTATACGTATGTATGCTTATATGCATAAAGACATTTTAATGATAATTTCAGTATATCAAAATATCAATAATTACAAAGCATTTAATATAGCAAATTGAGGAATTTTTATGATATTAATGAAACAATTTTTTAATTAATATAAAACTAATTTTGCTCTAGCAAAAATTAAATTTAAAACTTAATTGTTATAATTATAAAATTATAACAATAACCAATTTTACTGCAATTATTATTATGAGAGAATTCCACAAACGCGTATACTATTAGTCATATAAATGCATAAAGAAATTTGACCAAAAAAAATATGTTTGCGAAAGATATTTTCTATCTTTCTATCGATATACGTGTAGAATTTTCGATATATAAACAAACGGTTGCTGATTTTATTATCGATATCTTTCCAATTCCAATTCTTTGAAGAAAAAAAAATCATTACGGGCATGCGACGTGTCCGAGATGACGATATCAAGCCAATGGTAGAAAAGTTAAGTCGCATTCGCGTCACCAATCGTGGTCGAAAATACGGCATGATACTTTCAGCAGAAAGCACGATGCTTACAAAGTGTCTAATATTCGCAATGGCGAATGTCACCGTTCTTTTTTTATTTTAATATGCCAAGTTTCACGACAAAACGTATTAGTATTCTGAACCTAATATAAGTAGTGAATTTGTGAGATATTACGAAAGCCTTGTAAAGTTAAACAATCACAAATTACTTTCGCCTATTCTGCAGGTACATATTTAATTATTTTTTGTATAATGAATGGAAAGCACTTATTTTAAAATCACTGGTTATTGCCATCTGAAGATTATATGTTTGCTGGTTAAAATTGTTTCTAAAATACATAGATATTATTTGGAGAGAGAGAGAGAGAGAGAAAGAGAGAGGACAAAGAAATCGATTCATACAAAATAGTCGCGTACTTTGAGCAGCAAACGCGAGTTAATGAAAATCAGATCATAACCAAATCTACAAAATAACTATAATGATAGTAACGTTGTTATTGTTACTTCAACTATTGTTGAATATCGCTCGATCGTAAAACCGGCTATTTCATAGAATGCCATGAGGCTGATCGTGCAAAGGTCATTTAACCTTCGCGCGAAGAAGGGCGAGTCGAGAAGCGAAGGACGCCTTGTTGTATATTCGCGCCGTTAAGATAACCAGCCGATCGTCAGGTCGAAAACTTATCGTATACGCACCGTCTACTATCTTCCATCGTTCTCTAGCCTCGCGGATACATCTGTTCGCGAGAAACTCGTCACGACGTAGCTGTATCATCGTATCTCTTCGCAGTGGCGTAATTTAAAAGAGACGTGGAAATGTTTGTTTTTTCATACGGATAATTTCACGCTTTAGATTATTATGTTACACATTTTAAAAAAAAATAATCTATTTGAATCAAAACGATTTAACATATTAAAGAATTATATAGCTTTTTATTAAAATTATTTAAAATGGTAGAAAGAAAATCATGATTCACAAGTTCTAATTGTATTTTAAACACTGTGTAAATTTTACTAATTTAATTAACATTATAATTTCTCAAAAGAAGTACATAAAATCTCTTTATAAAATGTTATAATAACTCGGGTGCAAATTGCAGTAACATTACTGGTACACTCATGTAGCACTCATGTACACGAAATGCATCAGCATAAATGCCACATATCTCAGCCTTCTACTGAGATTTCCTCTACGTAAATCTTTCTCGCGATACGGCTATGCCGCATAAAAATATCGGTTGCCTCCCGAAGCGATCGATCGTTCTCGCCTCAGATCTGGAGATCTTCCTCGGCTACCAAAGTCGGCTATCTTTTTCGGCCCTTTCTTCGATTCCGTCCGCGGTTCCTCGGGCGACGTAATCAGGTAATTCCCTTACATTTATTACTACGTCGCTCAGAGAATACACGGACCAGCTGCTTAAGATTCATCGTGGTTGGCAGGTGCAGTTTTCTCTTTAGTGCACAAAACCATTGCGAAGTGTTATCGCGTACTTTAGCAGCCGCGAAGATTCGCATTGGTGATCGGATATACCGGTTGTCGATCTCGCTTCAAACTTCGTGGATGTATCGCGTTCGTCACTTACGTATATTTGAAAAAAGGGGCATGTAACACGTTTGTATAGAAGTGACGTAATTATCGCACGAGTTCACACGGCGCGAACGACAAAGAATTCGACGAAGACTTGCGGAGAGGAACAGAAACGAAGGACGTACTCGGTCAGTCGTCTTCAGGATGTTTTTGCGGAGAGGTAAACGGCTGCCCGTGCACGTCCATTAAGTAATGCGGTCGCTTTCTTCAACTTGTCACGTTAAGGAGTGAAGTCTCTTCATCTTTCTTTCTCTCCTCTTCGCCTGGTCTTCTCTGTAATCAGACATCTTTTCAGGCACTTTCGCAGATCTCGTTGACAATATGCGATCGCGAGAACTCGTCCGCGCGCGTTTTGCTTTCGTCGCTTCTCTCTTTTTCTTCATCGCTCACGGCTGTTCTCCCTTCAATTTGTCCATACAGCGCTTTTTATTCGTCAGTTTCAATCGAATAAATGCGTGCAGAGTTTTTGAAAGATTAGATAGAAATTTTTCTCTCTTAAGAAAAGCGTGACAGGCAAACCATCAATCCAAGTTAGCGTAGGAAAATCTGGCTATGCCAATGGGGAACAGTACGAACTGCGAGTTTCGTAATCGTAGTAAATAGCATTTCGTGCCGCCAACAATGGCATCGCCGTGCTTTCCCGGCTCGCATGGCGCATTTTAAACCTGAGGCTTGCTGCAGCTTGTTGCCGTTCGCACCGGGTCATCGCGTTCGCGGGAGGTAAGCCGCGTATTTCAGATATCGTTAAGTAGATTCTCACGTACGTTTCTACGGGCGAGATAATTGGAGTTATTTGCGTGATTTCATCGCGCGAAAGTGCGATAATAGTTTTCGCGAACTGTTAAGTACCTACACGAGCCGCGTAAAAATCTTGAAAAAAGCGCAAAGTGTGTATCTCTAAAGGCGGATACATTGATAATTAGAGATATCGCCGGTCGCGATTGTAATCTAGATAGAAACGTATCTGGTACGAGGATCACGTTGAAAAGCAAAATTCGAAACATTATCGCGTATACTAGCGAGCTATTCACATTAGTACAATTGCCGAGGGAATACCCCTGGTGCAAGCACGATCGACCTTTGGGCAACTAGACGAGACGAACGGCATCCTCCGTTGCAAGAGGTGTGTCATTACATGCAATGCTAACTGCGCGTGCCTAATAGCACCGCAACTAGGATTGTAGTCGTGCTGCAGTGCTCACCCGGAGCTCGTTCCCGTATAATCGATGTCAGGGTCGGGTGCACGAACGGCGTTACTAAACTTACTAAAGATACATTCCTTTTCGCGAAATCGGATAATTAAATTAACCTATTCCCTATTTTAAAAAGCACCGGAAATATTATATTTAAATTTCTCAATTCTCCCCTAGTAGTTCTCTGATGTCTATATAATAATTTACACGGGAGATAGAGAATTTATAAAGCTTATTTTTCATCTATAAAGAAGATGACCCAATAAGTTGAATGCAAGCGAAATACCGCGGAGCATTCATTATGCGAAGCGTTACTGCAATTAATAATAATAATGGCAATTTTCCATGAGAGTAAAGAGAATAAGCGTAACGATTATAATGATATTCTTAATTAAAGTCTGTGGCAAGAGAAAGCGTCCCGTAAATATGGAAGATATACGATAACGCAAGTGAATAATTAAGAAAGGCCGAACAGATATAACTGACGGTAACGAGAGAACGAAGAAAAAAGGCGAATAATGCGTAATACAATTGGTGAAACTCTTTACATCGCAACGAACGAGCGATTAACCGGCTCCGCGCGGACCGATTCGGATCCGCCTTTCGATTTCCACGGACGTAGCATTTGAGATTGGGGCGCGGCGGCTTTATGCGGCCGTGCGCTATAGTAAATCTCGGGTAGACGGCAAATAGCGCCGAGGGACCAAGTTCAAATTCCCCGATGGAAGAATCGCGGAAAATTCGACTAACTTGGCACTCGGATGCGGAAAGGGCGGAGTCAACCGGCTGCGGAGTTCGTCTAATTTATATCCGGCGCCGCTCCTACCCGCGCCGCGAATCTGCGGAATAGCGTCGGCAGATTAAATTTCCTCAACTTTCGCCCTTTGTACACGCGCCTGTAAATAATATTCGATAAGATATTGGATATAAGGCGCAGCAGTCGCGCGATTCGATGTGTCCGAGAGAGCGACATGATATATAGGACTTCTGTAGAAACTCCGTCATAAAGTCGCGCTACGTACGCGCCGTGAAAACGAATCCAATGAGGAATCGCGCAGCCGTCATAAATCGTTTGCGCAAAGTTCATCGGTGTGATTTATCTGACAGTAAAATCTACCTTGATCAATTGAATCGATACATCGTATGATGATAAGACTTACTGGCATACTCATATTATTACAATGCCACTCGAAGCATCGAACGCTCGTGAGACTTTACGAACTCCTGGCGTTCATAAATTCATGTCATGTTGTGCAAAACTCTTCAATTAACATTGAGTTATAAGTTTTGTCAAATACTTCTTTTTAGTTAAGAATTAATGTACACTTTTATTAAATTTCTCTTAGCCTTATAAAGAACTAAAAGAATTCATAGCGGAACATATTGCAACTTGAGGAGCGAATAAAGCGGTTATGTGTTTCATAATGTCTCTTTTCATACACATCGAGTTGGCGGGATAATTCTGCGAGCTGCTAAGATAAACGTACACTTCCTGCAGTCAGATTTACGATATGATTCTAATAACTCTGTCGCGAGGCATAAAAGTAACTCGGTATAAGGTTAAAGCAACCCCGGGAGTGCATCGCTTTCTGGACTGGCGATAAAAGCAGACTTTTGAGATTGAGATCGTCGTGCGGAAGCCGCAGAGGAAAAGACGTTGTCGGCTCGTAGAAAGGAGCAATTTTATTGGCGTATTGGCACAGATCCAGCAGGAAGCAAATAAAACACTGTCGTGATTCCCGGCAGAACGGAAAACGTACAACGGCACGAGGGCCGACTTTAAAGCGCAATTTAAACGTCGCAACTGAATTTTTTTTTATCGAGCCGTCAAAGGCCGCATGTTCCGGTTTCTCTACACGAAAGAAAAAGTCTTTTTATCTCTCGCGAATAATTGTAAATTTTCTTATTCCATTAGCTATTGTTTCGATTCAGTCAAATATCATATTAAAAAAAGTTACCAATTTATAAATACTTGTGTGCGTAGTTACATTCTACGCGATATACTGTAGTAGGTCACACCAGTACCATAGCCCATCTAAGAGATGATATAAGGATCCATTAACCCATGCTGATGCATCCAACATAATAATCAGGTCGTGTGTGCATTAATTACTATCACGTTTCTATTCATCCCCCAGCTGTTACGAGACCACACTTCCATTAAGAAACTATGCCTTGAGTGCACTCTCTTCTCTGTAAAATGCATTTAAGCTCGTTGTGGATTCAGAGGTGATGAGCTTCCATTACAAAAAAGATTAGCTTGTCAAATCAATTTATTTACTATTTTTTCAATAGTTTTTTTTTTATAATTAATTTTCTATTACTAAATATTAGATATTAGATTTTTTTCTGCTTTTAATTTATAATACACTTCCAGGAAAATCTGTAATTGCTTTTACAATGTTATGGCTCTTTTAAAAAGCAGATCTATTAGCCAAAGTAGGTTATTTTCTGAAAGTTCACGTACATACGAGCGAGCGAGCTCATGCATTCGGGCTATATGAGATGAATCAAATTAAGGGGCGAGGATATCCTCAAGCTAGACGCCAGGGGTCGGTGAGGTCAACCTTCGGCACTCGTGGGCTTCTTAAGAACCGACAATGAGTGCCCGAAGGCGCTAAGGAACCTCCTCCTGCCGCTCGTTGTTAAAGAAATTGTCTTGGCTCGTCCTGGACCCGGAGATGTACTCGACCACTTCAGCATGGCATTTGTTCCCGAGACACGCCAGTCGAGATCGTCTCTCTCCTCCATTTGGACGTTAACAAATGACATCTTCCTGCGCGTTCATCTTTTAACTGCGCCACAAGCTGAAGAAATTCGCTTAAACCGAGGGACTTAAATTTAAGGAGACAGATTGTGTCGAGTAAACTTATTGCAAGAAGAAATGGCTCTATACACTTGCACATATGACGGTCTCTTCTTATTAATATTTTTTTGCATATGTGATCTTCATGTCGTTAAAATGTCTTCTAATCATATTAATCAATTATCGCGTTATTTATCTTATATATCACACACGAACGTATTAATGATACGCCGCAATGTAGACTGGAGAAAATTTTGTTTCACGAATGCAATTGCGTAACATAAAACGTGGTTATAAATATTTGGCGCCATGCTGACCAATGTCGCTTTACAAATATAACTTGAACATTCATCATACGTTATGATGCACGCTGAAAGCAGCGTCACTAAGCAAGCTCATAATTGTCGCATCGCATTAGGCTCTATTTTCGGCGCTAATTTCTCTGCCGCCGCCTTTGGTAAGGCTCCGTGCGGCGCGGTCTGGCCGACGATATGTTCCGGGGCGACTCTTTCTTTTTCGCGTTCCTCGTCTACCCTCTCGGCTTGATAAATTCACTCGATGATCGAGAGGCGTGACTAACTGGTAGACGTCCGGCGAGAGAACACGCGCAGTGACTTTGGCACGGGCACCGGGCCCTCTAATTAGACGTTTGCTCGATGGCCGCGAAGGGGATAGTTCGTGGTGGGGCGATTTTTCTGCAACAACCTATTCCACAGGGCAATCCATAAGCTCTTAACGACTTAGCGCAGTAACGACTTTAATTGGCGAGCGATTGCACAGCAGTATCAAATATTCGGCCGGAATAAGGTAACACGACGGCGCTAATTACATACGTATTTAGCGTAACAATATGCACATCTGCTTAACAGCGGTTTACCGAGTCGTCGCCAAGCTTTCACAAGTTGCATCAAGTTATATTCTAATACATAAACGCATTCGTGTTATACGTGAATGCGGCGTAATTCAGCGTAATTCGAGGTGTAATTCTATCAGTATATCAATGTCACAATATCAATTTCGCTAAAGTAGAGTTGCAGATTAAATTCTTAAAGTGTAATTTGTGTGCATTTTGGCAATATTTTATGGATATTAATATATAGATAATTTCGTTATTTTTATTATCATTACAGATGTACTAATATATTAAATAATTCTATTACTATTTTTGTTTTTCATAAAAAATAAATTTTTTATAATTGTACTATTAGATACTTATAGATGTAACATGTACAAATTCTTGATAATGCTGTCATAATATTGCGACTACATAATATAAAATAATTTTATGATTACGCTGTTACTAAAAGTTGGCACACAATCGAATCTCACCTTTTCCTTCGCACCTCCCTCGGGCGTCGACCGTTCGATTCTCGGGGCGTTACGCAATTAATTAGACTACGACGGCGACTTCGATTTAGCGTCTACGCCGACAAAAGGCAAACCCGTGCCGCGCACTGTGTGCGAACGACTCTGCAAGCCCGAGAAATGCCGAGACGGTCCCGTTCTCCCTCGCCTTTGATGCCGGCAGATTTGCGGCTCTATTTTGCATTCCACGTGGTCTACCACGCGGCAGCGCTCTCCCTCTTCCCTGTCCTCTCTCTTTTCCGACCTCCTCTCTCTCTCTCTCACTTCTCGTCCGTCTTTAGAAAATTAAAACGAGTCTATGCGACGGCGGCGGCAATGGCGACACGCGGACGCATTGTCAAGCATCACACTACCGGGCAATTAGCTCTAGCCTTTGCCACGGATTTATATCTCACCTTCATCCTTTCTCTCTCTCTCTCTCTCTCTCTCTCTCTCTCTCTCTCTCTCTTTCTTCTCGATCTAAGCAGCCACTCCTATCTAGATCGTGCTGCGCGGAGAATCTAGCGCCAAGAAGCCAGACGACTCGGATTTGTTAGTCCGTTACGTTCGTGGCATTTCTCTTGGCGTCTACTCTCGTCGGTTTCTACCGATTCCGACGCGCCATACCCGGCCAAGAAATCCCGCGTGCTCCTAGAAGTCGCCGCGTCGCGGCTGGCAGGAAATAAACCCATGGACCGCGTGGTGTCTGCGGCGCCCGACGAAATTAGAGTCCACGCGGATCCGCGACGCGTATTTTCGGTGCGGCGCGTGACCGCCTCTCTCTCAGTCGAGTCCCCGGCCGTCGAGAAACACGCCGATGTCTTGTATACGAATGCGTTTTAGAGCGAGACACGCAGGCGTACTCGCAGCGACGAACGATGCGAACAATTTCGCACCGCGTTAATTAGATTAAATGTCAAGATTAATTAATTACTTCGTGTTTTTGCAAGTGTACCTCATTTATATGAAATAACTTTAAACATAGCTTGCGATGAGAAATATAAATTTCTAAAATATAATAGTATGCTAAAAGATATATATGTTAGATAATTTTTAAGACTATGGATAAATTTTGAACTCTTAAAGTACAGTTAAACTTCAGTATTTACATGGTAAATAAAACCATAGGCACTTTTTAGGATTATGTTGTATGTTTAGATACGGTTTGTTTGAGAATAGAAGTGTACCGCGCGCCGGTGCTTGTGGAAGTTTAAATTTTAACTCTATCCAAAGACAGTAGGACAGTTGAAACTTAAACTTACCGTCTCCAAGTTTTTCCATAATTCTCTCCTCTTTGCAGATCCCACATTGTCGTCGAACCGAGTTCGCTTTTAAACTTTGTCTATTTTCGCGAATTCTTTCGTAACTCCTTTCCCAACCGTATTTCGCAGGTGTATGAAATTCATGTGCGAATTCCGCGCCATACGTTGCTATTATGCGCGTCGACATGCGGCAAAGTTCCATTTTCGCTGGACCGGCGGCGATAAATCGACGGCGAAACGTGGCGAGATTATTGGCCGCGAACGTTGCAGGAGCCAGCGCTTTTTCTAATTACGAGATAAGGTGTATCACGGTACGGTTTGTAATCGCGCCGGTAACCGATTCTCGCGGGGGAATTCGAATTACGGCGTGGAAAATATGAGCCGCACGGCAAAAATACCAGCGGTCCAACGCGCGATTAAGTATAAATTACACGTCGCCGGGAAAAATAGGAGCAGCGGGAAAGCTGAAGGTGCGATCGGCTGGAAACCCGATTTCCCGCTTAGCGGTGTTCCCGCCAAATTTACGGTCGGCGTAATAGATATTGGAACTGCAGATTCTCCTTATTACGTGCTGCCGCTAGATGAAAGATAATGATGATTCCTAGCCGCGAACTTTGGCACTGTGTAGAACCGTTTTCCCTTATGCAACCCACAGCACGTCTTGTTTCGTGCACAATATATACAGCGTAATAGATTTTATTTCAATATTCGTTTATGACAGCCGTCCATTTGCCGTAATTACGTTGCCGATTAACAAATGCGCGATGGAAACCTTTGCAGTTTCCAAATGAACGGACCCACGCTTTATCTTATCGCAATATCGCGAAATTATTGCTTCCCATAATTTTGTTAATAACATAGGTCGTGGAGAGAAAGTTACACGCAAATGTAAATGCAGAAATAAACAAATAAATCAGTCCCTCATAAATAATTAGATAAGCAGGCATGCGGGACTTCAATAAAATGTCTTTCGTCAGGGAATAAACGAACCTCACTCTGATTCCCGCATCCTGCGAATGGCAATTACGAAAGCATCGTAAACATATATGTCGAAAATATCAAGATGATTATACGTAAAAAATATCTAGTGAATCGCATATTTAAATCACAAACTAAATAATCAGGAATTTTTTTTATATACTTTTATGATTACATTTCGTTTCGTAAATCACGCATATATCTTCTTGTCACATATCAAAAAGGCACATATAAGTTTGACTGATGATTCAATAGACTTCAAAATAATAGTCCAAGATTAAATTGAAAGCGGTGGATAGTATCGACGTTTCCATCTTTGTTCGAGCGAAACGCAACGTCGAATAAAATTCCAATACGTTGTTGTTTTCCTCGCAACATATGATCATTCGAAGATTCTGTCAATCGATATAATAGAAAGTTCTCCACACGCGTCTCGCCTTGCCAATCAACTCTCGCAGCTCCTCGGAATTCGAAAAACAAGAAAAGGAAATCAATGGCGCGGTGGCGCCAACACGTCGATTCACATATGCACCCACACCCGCGGCCGCATTGCAACGCATTGCATTGACTTAATCAGAATGCCGATGAGAAAGACGAGAATATACTCGGTGGTCGTCGGAATGGCGAGTGAGCGGTTCAAAGGGCGGCGAATGATTTCTTGTTACGATCGAGCCGCGCGAAATGTATTATTTATTTGTGGTCTTGCCGGCTTTCGAGTGCGCGCCCCGGCGTGTCGGTCTGCGAGAGAAACATGCTTCGTGCGTTATAAAGGTACCTTGTTTGCAGATAGTACACTTCGTATGTACTCGCAAAGAGAATCCGCGAACGGCACAGCACTGCCTTTCTTGCTGTTAGATCTGTAAAGCGCATTGATCTTTCTCTATGCCTGGAGGCCGCATTTGTGCAAATGCTCTGATTCGCATTTCGTCAATGTGTCATTTGCACGAGAATAATAAATAAACGCGGACGTTTCTATTAATTAACCGCGAAACACAAGTGATAACAATCAATTATTACGCCCACATGTTTTTATACTTATTCAAACATTAAATTATCAAATATAATTATCATTATTGAATATTTGAATTATCTATGTACATAATTCTTTTCATTTTTGTCTCTACATAATTTTAGTTTTTTCAACGTGCAACTGTGCATAATATTTTGCGTGGCAAATAAATATTCCACAAATCATATTTTTCAATTATTATGCGAGCCTAGAGGCTGATTATGGTGCATCAGTTGTGTATGCAGTGGTAATGCCATCCATTGCAAAGCCCCGTAACTATTTGTCATGAGCGCGATAAGAAATTGCTTGGCGATTTTCATGCGCGGCTTACAACGCGTATCGGATATCTCGTAGTCTGACCGCTGTCGTAACTTTGCGGCCATTACACGCGACGCGTCCGCACGGCGCTTTAAATAAGCACGGCAGTCCGCGATCCTTCATCGCGTGCTGCAGTTACTAAACCACCGGCGACCCGCTTATTTCCCGGGGAGTAGAACGCAAGTACACGGATCGCTCTTCCGGCTGTCCCCGCGAGCTCGCCCGCGAAGGAACGTATTACGCCGCGGATGTCCCCGATGTAATTCTAATAAACCAAGCTGACGGAACCAGTTCCGTGTGCACGGCGGTTGAAACGGGAAGAAACGCCGCGTCGGCAATCCGCTCTCGCTAGTCGGCATGCATTAGGATCACCCGCGCTGCGCGGAAGTGACGTATACTAGGGCCGCACTGTGCGACATTGCAACCGCATGTAGATCCCGTCGGCGGCCCACTGACGGCGGTGTAAAAGCGGTCGTGTGCAGTCGTACGCGATTTAACGCGCGCGTTCTCCCGGCCGACCGTTCATGCAGTTGACATTTAAATACATTATCATGACAATGCACGCGGGTGCATGTTAAGTTAATATCGTCATACTTTCTCTCCTTCGCCGGCGGCCGTCGAGGCGAAATGGTAGCCCTTGCTGAGAAAGAGCGAAAGGACGAGGCGGCAGGGTGAGATCTCTCTTACACCGCCCTTCGCTGACGCACTTTTTCTCTCAGAGCATACATTCGCGACGGTGTACACGCCTCGGGATGGTAATATATCTCGCTTACTGCTGACGACGATTTGTTTCCATCGTGAAAAATCGAACGCGATCTTAGAGTCCGTTTATATTATTCTCAGACGTCTTCAGATGTAGGATATCAACGCCGCTGTATTGAAATTTTATTTATTTATTGCGATTGCTTTTTTCCACGATTTTATATCCGTTCTTTTTTTTTAATTATTGCAGACGGCTATGCATACTTTTTAAGATTTGTTTGATCTAAATAGATTATTATTTCCGAATCAGAAGTTAATTAACGCAGAAAATAAACATTTATTTCTCTATTGTATTGTAGTTTTAACTGAACAGCAAAATATTGTAGGAAAATCTCCGTCTCATCTCTTTTCTTGTCTTATATTTATCTACATATCAAATACATTCAGTAGCTAGATATGTATCTCAAATATTTTATGATAGCATAACTCTTGCTTCCGAAGACAATAACATATTATTATGCATTGTACTCATTATCTCTATTTAGTCTTCACGATCTTTACTCTTTAATTCACTCCGTACGTCTTGGATTTGTCATCCAGAAAAAGAACCGCGCACAATTCTCTTCTGCCGGTCAGCAAAAGAATTCTCGGAATAGTACAACGCCAAAACTGTCTTCACCATTGAGAAGCAGGATAGTCAGGGGATGGGGAGAAGAGACGTACAGGGCTAAGAGAAACGTGTATGAGAGTACAAGCGTCTTGTAGCTGGACAAGCTTGAACGTTCGCAGCGGCATGCGTCACAAAGAGACCGCAAACAGCCGCAGTGAGAGAAGATTTTTAGTGTTGGATGACGAAAGAAAAAGAGGGACGAAGGACAGTAGTAGGTCTGCAGGAATATATTGAGATATTTATTATATTTACGACCGGTAATAATAATTGCTCGAAATGTGTTTCTGTGCCAAAGGCATTATGTTTGGTAGGCTCTGAGTTGTCCGAAGTTTTACAACTTTTTTTATTCCACTCGATTATATATGAAACAAAAGAGTTAAATATATATATATTTCACTAAATAAATTTGCGATTTATAGCGTTTGCCGTCGCGTCAGAATTTTTTGCGCGATAATGCAACCACAGGTCTATAATATTTTTAATGATTTTGATATGACATTAGATTATTTTCAACAAATTCTTTAAAAATAGTTAAACAAAGTATCGTGCTGAATATTTTTTATTTTATTATAATTTATACATTTTACGTTTCTTTAGAAAGAATTGTCTAACAAATATGAAAATAACAAAATTGACTGCCTATATATGCTCGACTGAAAACTAAAGTAAATGTTTCCGTGGATGTATTGTTTCCGAGAACATAATATTTTCATGTCACGTCATCGCGAAAGGCGTTTATGGATCGTTGACGTAAAAGATGATATTTAGATAGCAGATATATCGGCATTTTACATCGCCGACTTGACGACTCCCTGGAGTCGTATAAAACAGCGTGACACGATCGCGTTTATTTCACTCCCCGCGTGAGTACATTCGTATAATAGTGCTGCTCGTTAGTTAGGATCTTAACAGCGCCGTTTAATAAATACGTTGATCGTAAACTATTTTGCCTTTCTCTATTTTGAGATCATTAAATATCAACATATTACAAAAGAGCCTCTTCCATTACGACGCTCTAACTGTATTTTCCTCTCTTTTCTCTTTGTTGTTGCGTTTTCAGTGCGGCATTCATAATAAATCAGTACTTTGTACGCATATAAGATGTTCTAGAAATCATACTTTGAACACCAGTAAATAATATATAAATACAATTAAGGTAAAAAATGAACATTTTAACATTTTAAAAATATTTAGATTTCTTTCAGAAATTATAAAATTTATTTTTAGCAATATATATTTTGCAGCGATTTCTAGGAATTTTTGGTAATTATTTTATAATTCGTTAAACGCATAGGAAATATTATTTCGCATTTTTTAAATTCCCGTATCTTGCGACGCAATTTTTCTGAAAGACAGAATACAAAGTAACGATTTCGCGCGAGATACGAACCAGGTGTTAAGTCGTGAGAGAGAGAGAGACCATCGCGAGAGACGAAAATTCTGGGCCCATTTGGTCGCGCTGTGGCTCCCATGCATCATGCGAAATCTCTCGCGGACGCATCCAGGAAGGCCGTGAGACGGACGGGGTACGTCGGTACCGCGCCTGGGTCCGGCAGTTTCGTCGTCACTTAAAAAGTTTGAAAAGTAGTTCTCTCCACGTTAGAGAGTTATGCGCGAAATGCACGTACCGCTCTCGGACACTGATAAACCGGCGCGAACGCGAGGTGGCTCGCGGCGCTCTCGCACATAAGTTTCGCCTCGCGATTAATGCCCGTGAGGTTGTGCGACGGTACGATTCCGCGACAGACGGGGCAAATAAATTGCCACGCTTTAATAAAGTTCCGTGTCTTCGCGCGCGTCTTACCCAGTGCGATCTAATCCCGCCTGTGTAGGAATAATCGATGAAAGTGAAATTATAATTGGATTCGCGATAAATCGCTAATAACAGGTGACATAAAAATGCAAATATTCTACAGTGTTTGCTTCTGTTTTATCTTAATGTAGAGTTCTTTATGAGCGAATATAGATTTCCTTGAGTAACGAAATATAAATTTCTTTTATGAGAGTGGAACTGTGTTGAATATTATTATCTTTTACATTTAACATATTTCGTCGACACTAAAAAATATCATAAACTAGCTTCGTCATAAAGAACTTGGTATGATTACTCGAACATATGCCGAGTCTATCGTCTATCGGCGATATGAAAACGTTGTGAAGTATCTTCTGACCAATTATACCCAACTTCGGTATCTACACTTTTGCGAATGCGATATCCGCGCTGAGATATTGTCGAAGCATACCGTATATTTAAACGCCATACTCGCGATGCTCCCTCTCCCCCATTAACATATTACATTTTCGCGCCGTCTGGCAAATCGCCTTCGATCCCGCGCTCTTTAACTGCCAAGGCGTCGAAGGCAGCCCTTATATTCCCGGCACCGAGCCGCGCGCACTGCTACGTTGTTATTGTAATAAATACCTGTGTACAACCGCGCGTTAAGCCGCGCGTCCGCGGACCAAGAGAAGCTGCAATAAAAGTATCAATGCCTCGTACTCTGCCCCGTCGTCTCCTCTTGCCATCAGCCTCTATCGCGCCCATCCTCTCCACTTCGGCGCTCTCGAGAGAGAGCGCGTGCATTCTCGCAAGGTCAACGTATAACGCTGTCGTTGCTGCTGCAGCCGTCGCGCCGCATCGGCCGACGGTCCAAAGCGGGCAATAAAGGGGTACCGCGCGCGCAGCGCAAACTCTGACGCACAAATCAAAAAGTAATGGCTAGTTAGTCGCGCTCGGCGCGTAAACGCACCTCGTGGATGACCGAGGGCGGATGTTTAACCCTGTAGCCGAGGCCGATTAGCTGACAAATTGAACGCGCCTCCCCTCGTCCAGCTTGCGCAAGCAACAGCGCGAGGAAGTCGAGAATGTCGATTATCCATAACGGATCAGACCGCGAGCATTTACAAAGTTTCTTAGGTGTAGCTCGGAATTATTATTTCTTAATCGGTGGAACTTTCAAGCGTAATGAATACATAATTTACGAAAGAGAAACTATACAATTAATTAGATACAATATGGTAATACTTTGCGCAAAGAAAGAAAACATACATAATATTAAAGCTGAAAAATGCATTAAATTTATTATATGCTTGTTTCACGAGAAAATAATATAGTATAAAAAGAATGACTTTTGCATTGCAATTCTCATGAGACTTTATGCAGTTTCACGTGCAATGCTAGTTAATATAGATGTACTATTCTATAGTGAATATAATTTTCTTCTGGAAAGTATATAAGAGAGATAAACATATCGCGCAAACTTTAACGCTTTACCTTTCCATCGGCGGTCAGAAACGAGTTAATAATCTTTTTCTTTTCTGTTTGTTCCAGGTAAGTACAGTCACATGGCAACATCTACTGAGTGCATAGAAAGCCCTTCCGTCGTTCCAGGCATTACTCACGTAAGTGCAATATAAAGATGATGATGAGCGGATGAGATAACAGTACTTAAAATACCTAACATAATAATACTCCAGTACTAATCGTACGTGATTAGAGTATTATACGTTTTTTTTAAATGTACATTTACACTCGAAAAGGCCTAAGAATAGTGTGCTGAATTTTCGATAGATAAGATTTCTCATACAAAATATTTTAATATTTTTTTCTTGTAAAATATTCTCATATTCAAACTCGCGTAATGAATTTCATAAGTCAATGTCGATTAATCTCGCAAATGAATATTTCTACACCCGCGAATATTGAAATCCTTGATACCGAACGCAAGAACGAGACGCAAGAACGTTAAAATTTATTCTCCCAGCATACCCCGAACTCTGTCGAAGCGTGAACACGCGGATTAATGCCGGACGAAGATTCACGCTCCGCCTCGGGCGTTGCGAGCGAGCAGATTTTCCTTTCCCTCGTTAGCGCAGCTGATCACGGATGTCAACTATCATCGCCGTATTCACACACCGCTGAACTCGCCTCGATAATATTTTCACAGCGTTTATCATACCTGTGTCGCTTCGGTAGCTCCTCGGGCTAACGACTAGGCGCCCCGAAGGCGGAGGTGCAGCAGCCGGTGTGCTGCATCTAACTCAATCGCCAAGAACGCGGTTAAGAATTCGCCGTAGGAGAGAGAAGAAAAGGCGCACGGAGATACGAGGGGAGGGAAAGGGCAAGTCGAGGGAAGGGGTTAGATACTGTCTGCGACGCTTTTACGCTTGTTAACCGATCCCTCCATGCGCAAGGGGTAGTCCTATTATCCCCCTGAGGCGCCGTGCTAATTATTTATCGGCTGTGTCTCGATCGGTACGAACGACCTCCATGTGACGGGACGACTTCCAGCAGCACGAACGGTCTATGTAGTTGTGGCGTGCAAGACGACCGCGCGAACGTAACACAGTGAGATCTAATCGTGATAGCTAGTGTATTGGTTAACGTAATTCGTTTCGAAGACAGCCGCAATTGGACGCGTCCGGAAAATAACGAGCACGCTGCCAGAGGATGAATTAACCGTCGCACGCAAGCGGCAAATAGGTTAAAGTGGTGTATTTTCGATAAATATAGTTGTGATCATGAGGTCCGGCTTGTCATCTTGCAACTATTCGAGATACACCACACACACACATGCGCTCGCGATTCTTTAATGAATATCTAACGAGATAATCCACGTATGAATATCCGAATAGGTCGGAAACTAAACTGCAGCTTTATCACGATTGGATATTTTACGTACTGATATAAGTAAGATATAAGTAGAATATGGTAATCCGTGGCTTTGATTGAATTTCTCGTTCTATGATTTTAATATCTAATGATGCGAGACAAATTGCAGAGAAATATTAAGTGGAAACGTTTGTTCGCAATATTGAAAATGCATCGAAGAAAAGCTCTTTAATTTTAATTGAAAATATCTTGACATTTATATCGAAGATCTGGTGTAGAAAAGATCGCTTTCAAATTGCTAAAAAAAAAAAACTATAAATGAAAGTTAGGACGGAGCTCGGAAATGGTTTACGCAGCATTGAAATGCGATGCACACGGAATGAATTATTTAATCGTGCTTGCAGAAATGTGCCACCAGCCTCACTAGATAAAAATATTTACGTAACTGCGAAATCGTGTATTCAATAAATACGCCCATTGCCGCGGCCTCGTAAATACGCATATTACGGCCCGTAAAATCGGATAATCGTTTGTCGATACACAGCGAATGAATACAGCGCGTGATAACGTTTTGTCCGTGGTCAGCAGATTGCCGATTGGTACACGCTGAGCCATCGTTCCTGCCTGCGAAAGATTCGTCGTTATTTCCGCCGCCGGAATCGAAATCAAAGGTTATATCCCAAATTTTCTACAATAGTTACCGTGTGTGAATCGAACTCTCGCGCATCGATCGATCCCGCCGCCCGTTGTTCGCGTTCTTGGTTTAATCTCCGCGCCTATACTAACATTTATACTTCGAAAACTGTATTTCACTCTTGCCGTGGTAATTTTATGTGCTGGTTGTTCCACCTATCTTCGTGGCACGCGGAGAACCGCGGCCACGTCAACCCGCCAAACCAGATATCCAAAGTTTACTGCTGTTCGGTGATAACTCGTAAATTGCTGTCCGTAGGAAACGGTTATAAGCGATAGCACAAAGCCGTAATCTGCACTCAATCGTTCTCCGTAAAGTCGCGAGTAAACACCATCGCCGATTTCGCCAGTCGTGCGTGGAGCCGCTGGTATTAATAATGAAATCGCCTTTATTCGCCAATAACCGCTCATACAATAACTACAATAATTTTTCTAGAGAATAAATGAGGAAACTTTTAATTGTAAATATAAAAACATTTCAACAACAACAACAATGTAAATCCAAATTGTATTTAAACAAAGTCAAGTTAATACGGCTTAATAATGATTATTAGTTTATCAGTTCAATTGTTAAATATCCAAAGATAATATTTGCAAGGAATAAATATGTAACAAATTAATTTTGGAGATGTGTTTATTTTAGGTTGTTATAGAATTGATTCGATTTTACAGTCGACAGTATTGGCATATGAAAATTATTTTGCGGCATTCAAGGAGGCTATTTATTCGTCGAATTAATCGCGCGCGAATGGTAAATAGGTCCGTTGTGGAAATTTTGCGAAAAAACGAAATAAAGCTGACACGGAAATAATTAAACGATGGAATTGGCGAGTTACCGGATTCGATTTGATGAAAAAATATGATATATTGCTTTATCTCGTTTCTACTCATCGTGTTTCGTTTGCGCATTTGTATTTATTTTTGAAAGTCGTATGAATTGGAGAAAGAGGACGATTTTTAATGAAATTTTTGAAGTAATTTTTTCGTACAATTTTCATGGTTTTTACGTACCATTAATCAATTATGACAGACTAATTTGTTGTATCTTTTTATTATTAATTAGAAGTTCAATATAAAAAAGAATTATTTTTTATTTACGCAATATTTTAACGATTCGCATAACTTACGGTTGTCGGAAATGTGATATGTGCGTTATCGTACAAGTTTTTGCTGCATAGTTTCTAACTATCCAAAAAATTTGGATGCAATACTGGAATCTAAAATCTGGATAACAGTGCTAATCAAATTAACTGTAGCAGAAGTTATATATTTATCATGTAACGAATGCGAAAAAAAAGTAAAATATTTTAATTACGCATAAATTTTATATACGAACCTAATCATTAATTTAAAAAAGAAATAATAAAATCAATATTATTGGAGTGAATGATTATTGCTTTTCAAACTTGTCTATTCATTACGTTTGTTTAACAAACGACCGATGCGTTATCACCGGAGAATACCTACGCGTAGTCACGTATCGCACTCGTTGCCGAAGCTCGGTGATTGAATACGTAATCGACCAGCACGCGAGACACTTGACCCGGTTTATCAGCGTCGCCGACTAATGACTCGGCTGAATTCAACTCGTCCTCGTCGTTCGCCAATCATCCCCGGCAAACCGACCGATCCCTGATATCGTCGGCTTGGCACGAGGACGCACATATAAACGATGCGTATGTATTCACCCGTTTCGTACCTGAACATTCCCAGGGGGTTGTTGCTGGTCGCGCATAGCGCATAAATTTTCAGAGGCGCATGCATGCATGCGCCGAGACGTTCCTTAACGACGGAAATATATATCGAGTCGATTTCGCGCATAGGAATCCGACGAGCGCCGCCGACCGATGCGAGGCGATCGGAACGCGTGCGTGCAAATGAAGGCGAGGTCGGATAAAATGAACCGGGAAAGGCTGCTGGTACTCGAGATCGATTGAACTCTTCTCAAGAGTAGCACGATGTTATGCAGTAATTTTTTTACTTTAATGGTATGACGATCTTCGCAAAAATTGCAATACAAATAATTCTTCCGTTTCGCATCAAGTTTACTTTCGCAAAGTATATTTATTCTTCTACAGTGTACAAATTATGAAAATACCGATCTTTTTTTTTTTTTCAAAGAAGCACACGAATACTCTAATACGAGCGTCTCATTAAGTTGCGGCGCGCAGTGCAAATTGTTTTCATTTACATACGGCCATCCAATTAACGAGCAAATTTGCTTTGAGAAAAATAGACTACGAGCCACGCGGACCGGACTGAATAGCGAAAAATAGCGGGAGATCGCGTGCACGCGGTATCAAGCTGGGATAGTTGCATCATATAGTCAAACCGTCGTAGCTACGCGCTATACGCGACTGTTTACGGAGGAATTTTCCGGCGGACGACGCGCGCATACCGTATCGAATAATTTCGTGCGTTCCGGGAATATCTCGGCTGACGAACTCCACGTCTGACGAACTGACAATAACAGAGCGCGGCGCGCTGTCGCAATTTGCACCTGCCGAGTCTCGGTAGCTTTCAATAATTCGTACGCTCGGCGTCACCGCAGCCGCAATAGTCGCGCCACTCTTCAGTGATCGTCATTACGCTAATTAGTCACGATGACTTTCGCAGAGACCGCGGCGGGAGTTATCCGATTCAATTGGAACGTGCGCAGTCGACGAATCCTCTTCTCTCTCGCCTTCACCGCTACACGGTGCATTCACTTTCGCGAGTGACGCATCTTTCACGCGAAAGGACGCAAAAAGAAACCAATGTTTGTTCCTTTATGGTATATGCACGCTCTTCGACTGTTGCATCGTCAAAGTGAAGTTCGCAATAAAAAAATGGTGTCTCGATCTCTCGCGTTATTTTTGTGGGCTTTTCCAAAAAAAAAAAAAAAAAAAATTCGCGTACGACTTTGTTTTGCGATGGAAATTGAATTTGAGCTGCCTTTTTCGCAGCTCGGCATAAAGGCACAGTTTTTTGCTTTTCAAATTCCTAGCCTTGTGGCGGCATTGCAGACGCATTAGCCTCTGATTTCTATAGATTTGAAACCGTTTTTCGCAACGACTGCCTGACGCAGTCTCTATCTGAAGTAAGAGAAACCGCAATGTGTATACCGAATGCATTTCAACGCAGAGATTTCTTTCGCCGACGTGAAACGAAAAACAGTAACGAATGTAGCAGCCAGCGCGGTACAGGCTTCTTTGTCTCGCCGAACAGCAACGCAAATCTAAATCAAAGCTCGCGTGCAATGTGAAAAAATATCTGCAAAGGATGTTCCGCGGCTCTCAGCGCAACGCGTGCGTATGCACGTCGATGCAATCGTCGCGAGGGGAGTTACCTCAGTGTGGGGTTGCAACCCGGCCGCACAGATGGTGCTACCGGTGTCACGTGATAGGGATTCCACGGCTTCTGAACTACTTTACAAGGAAAAGCTCAAAGCAAAGCGCGACTTTTCCGACGTTCGTTAAGAGAACGCAATTTTCGCAGGTTGCCATGTATCGTGCCATGCGAGCAAGTTTTGCAGTTACATGCAAATGCGGGGTATAATAACATCGCGTAATGTTCGCGGAAATTTAAATTTTACTATTACATTATACCGTCACGTTATTAGGATGAAATATAAAACATTTCGCATATATTTCTGAAATCTCGTTTAAAATCTGCGCAGTGATAAGACGAAAGAGCATTTTGACTTAACGATATCGTGCTATTATTTCCCCGCGGCTATTATTTCCATCATTCTTATCATTGCAATCGTCATTGCGGAATGTTACCAGAAGGAAAAGGTGGAGGCGACAGAAGCAGAGAGCTTTAATAAATTGCACAGCTACTACGAAGTTCCGTTGCACTGACGACACATACTCACATGCACTCGAGCACCGCACGGAAAAGCATCGACTTTGCGTTCCGTTTTACATAATACCGCGTGCGTAGCGCGAGAAACGCGACGGAGACGCATCGCCCGTCACCCTTTTCCTTTTGTACGCGGCGAGAGAGCACTTTTTCTCTTCCATCCAACTCGTTACAATTAGGCATAATTACGCCGAGTACGTCGTATGTAGGTATGTAAGAGTTACGCATCACGGAGATGGCGTAAATGCAGGCCGTAGTGAATTAAGATCCCCGCTTATTCGCGATGATTACTTCACCTGTTAAGGAGACATCTCGTTTCTCACTTTTCATCCGGTGATTTATCTTGAAATAGGAACTTTAGGAATATAGTTATATACATTGGACATGCCGTTTCTGCTAATTTCACGCTCTAATTAAAAAATTTTTATTCATATTTATTGCTGAATGTAAAACGTAAGAAAGGAGAAGAATATTCATTTTTGAATTTAAAAGTTTAAATATTAATATAAAAAATTATATTAAGTACGGAAATTAAATCTGGAATGTTTTCGAACAAGAAAGAGGTGATTTAAAATGTCTGTTTGTTCATAAAAAAATTCATTGCTTAATATTGGACCGTTAATTCAACAATGTAAGCCCATGACTATTTTTCTTGGAAAATCGTACTTTTTTATGTCCTGACACTACCATTTCGATGCTTCCACTTATGGTAGCTAAAACTGTACGTATGTTAAGCTTCGCGAATTTACAAAGCTTTTGGAGAACGTTGGTGTTAACGCTTTCATAACGCATCCTCCACGAGCTTTCTCTCCTCAGAATACGCCAATGCGGTGAATTCGCAAAGGCCCGCTCTCGCGATGAAGTGCATTCGCAGCAGTCAGTGAGGGTAGCACATGAAAAGGGGTGGATCGTTGGTGAAAAGAGGGGAAAAAAAACGAGAACGCGAAACGCGCCTTCGGTTGCATGCGTGCGGGCTGCAGATTATTATAATAAAAGTCTCTTTCTCTCGACGTTGTTCGCTCGTTCTAGCGCTACTCGCTTTGTCTAGATGATGTGCGCGCGTTGCATCTCTATTTGCATTCGTCGCGCCAACCTGAAACCGGACGCCGGTTTCGTACCGCCGGTAACGTCAATGGCCGAATAACTATGATGAAATACGCTTTTTCCGTATTTTAGACTCTCCTTTTGTCATTCTAATACATGAAAAGTGCTTCGTCACTTTCACGCAATATTTTGTCATTTGTGCAAAGCTTCACATCAGATAATAGCAGTTGCGATAATTAAATATTGAAATGTTAACGTTGATCTCAGAAAATAACTATGACGGTATATTACAAAATCATGGATTGCATCGATTGCAGATTAACAATAACAGTGATAATTTTATTTTAATTAATTGTTTATTAATTTGGAGATGCTTTCAAACATTTGTTCCTAGGCCTTAGTCCAACAATTGTTACCCATTGACGTGCTCTCGGGTAATGGATTCTTACGCTCTTTGCGCTACGAGCTGCAAATGTTCTCGCAGTTTGGTCGTACCTTTCGATCAAGGTGCGGTTTATGCAGCACGGTTCCGCATAGAGGCTCATTGTTTTACCCCTGAATCAATTACATGGCTCGGCTCCCGTCCGATGTTATCTCCCGCCTGGAGAGTGCGCGGTTCGCGTTTACGTTCGCGTTCGCGTGTGTCTTCCGTTCTGCTCCGCAAACCTCTGTGCCTACATGTGTGTACAAATGAACTTGGAGATCCGCGATCTGAACCTGGTAATTGGAACGTTCGGATAAAGCTCCTGGCCCGTCCGTCCGTCGCGGCTGCCTCCCCCCTTTTATCGATTGGTCCCTTTTCCTCCTCTCATCCCTTTCTCTCTCTCTCTCGCTTACTTTTTGCCACTGCTATCTCTTTCGCTCGTAGCCGCGATAAGCGCTTCCGGACCAAGCGCACCCATCGGTCTCTCAACCGGTCTTTTAATTAAATTGAAGCTTTCGCACAATTAAAATTTCGTACCTGTCGGCGAATAAATCGGTTTATTTGCGACTGGATGGGAGTCAGATTGATCGTGCATTAACATCGTATCTGCTTTATGAGAGTGTTTCAATGATGGAACAATTATATTCTTCATGGTGGAGTAATTGCTTTTATTCGAAGATTAAATGAACGATATTCTAGCAGTGTTTGTCTCCGTCTCAGACATATATTTATTGATAATTTATACTTTTCGAAAATGAATGCAATATTTCCGTTATTTACTGAGGCATCAGGAAGCAATATTAAAAATTTATTTTTAAATACGTTGTGTGTGTATGTATTCTACATTAATTTATATAATTGTGAGATTTATCAATATCTCTTATAAAAATGCGCGAAATGCAAGGAAATCTATTTCTATAAAAGTATCATCAAAGTTGGAGATTCTTAATGGATTTGCTTCGTGTTAAAGTACGTAGAGCAATATAGTATCGCGTTCAGTTCCGTAAGAAGTGAGCGAATGTGGGATCGAGAGAAAAGGGAAGAAACGACGGGGAAGATGGATAAAAAGACGAGGCGGGACAGAACGCTCGACCTCTTTGAAATTACAGAAATGGAAAGTGCAGGCGCTCAGCGAAGACGTCAGCACATTCAGTAGCATAGTATATGTACGTATGTCATGCCTTCGTTCAATCTGCAAAGCGGGGAGTCGGCAAGTAGTTACGACGATTTACTAGCATGCTTGTTCGTTCACGCGAGCGATGTACACGTCTTCGTCAGCCTCATTGTGTCGGACAACACGGGACAGTTCTTCGTCGCCGTATATCAAGTTGTATCCATGCCGCTAAAAGGCTGTTACAGCTTGGCGGAGGTTTTATCGTCCGCGTGTACGTGTCTGTTTCGCATTAGGTTTTGTGAAATCTAAATTATAAGTTTGTATTACATTAAGCGATAGCGTGTCATTAAATAATATTGGCCTTCTTTCCACTTACCAAGCATAATACAATTTTTTATGCTTGTATAATAAATATGGAGGGAAGATAAATATTGAAAGAATTACAAGTAAATGTAAATTATTTTGTGAAATTTATATTGTGAAAAAATGCAGATTCCGTGAAATGTAATTCATGAAATACTTACTAATAATGCGATTATTGCAATTTTGCGTAAAAACACATTGCCTGCATTTGTATTAAAAGAATCGGAATCGGTTAAACGGAGACAAATAATGGGGACCGAAAGGCATGCTAAAGGAATTCACTGCGGTGAAGCGTCAAAAGACGCGACATCGAATACGATAGCAATCTGGTCGTTCGTACCAGGATATTAATGAAAATATACAGAAGCAAAAAATAGACCAAAAAAATGAAATCCGTAGGAATGAGTCAACAGTCACACGGCGAGGCTATTATTTCAGTCGACAACATCCTGCATTAATATTATCCACATTTTATAAATTAGTTCATTAATAAATTATACATTAAATAATAAATTAATTATTATCGACAATACTTTTTAGAATGTGATAACATTTCGTTAAAATATATAGTCGATAATAAAACATAAGTGAATTTTTAACGTGATACAATTATCTATTAAAAATATTGTATAAAGGACATAATCAAAAACAAATTTTCGAGATATTTTCGCGCTTTGACTTGAAAGCTCAAAGGAGAAAATATCCCGCGGCAATGACGGGGTGACATCGAAGGGTGAAAGGGTAATAGCAAAAGGGAGAGGTAGATTGGACGTGCCGATTTAATTTCGTTGCGAATCACGCTCAGTAAATACCGCCCGTGCGGATCCTGAGAGCCGATCGTGGCTGAAAGAAGAAAGTGGCGGCTGGTACGCTTTAATTAAACGAGCGGAAATGATCCTCAGGTAAATATTAAATACGACGGACGGGCCGTGTCTCGTTAATATATATACGGGCGGCGCGTGAATATGATTAAACTTGTATCAAGGCAAACCGGATGCGCCGCGTTGCTTCGTCAGAAAAATCCTCTCTCGCCGTCGTTAAATTCACTCGTGGTATATCGGTTTTGCATATGATTTTATTATCGCCCGACGCCTACGTCTTGCACGTGATGTCTAAATCGCGTTACATTATTTGCATACTGCCTGTAAATCATAAAATAGATCGCTCCACTTTTATTTCAGATAAATAGTACAAGCAAATACTTTTTACAATCACACACACAAAAGATTCTTATTAAAGCTATCAAAATTTGGCACTTTTTCAAAAGTTAAGTAACTAATGTTTAATTACTTTAACCGCAAGAATGGTTCTGAAAATTCTGATTGCCCTTCCGCGCTGATGTAGGTCGCCGAGAGAGATTGGCGATGTTAAATTCTCCTCTGGGAAGTTCCGACAGGGATTCCGTGTAACATTCTCGCGAGCAGTGCAGATTATCTCGACAAGACAACCTTTAAACTTTTCCTCGGTAAATCCTGTCATCGTCCGTCTCGTAATTAGTCTCGCCTTGACGCATTTTTATTCCGTAAAGTGACACACGGCTCTTCTAGTGTATTAGAGCGCGGTTAATGCGTGCCGCGCGTGTCAGTCATTCGCTCGGTGTAACGCGACACTTTAAATTCGTATCGTTATTTTTAACCTGCGCGCAACTCGGTGGTTACTCGTCACGCACGTTAGCCCCGCCACGGCCGATAGTATCGGGACATTAATTTGCGCAAACGAGTAAGTCAGCGTGGCTGGAATAACGAGACAGATCCGAATGACTTTGGACAGGGGCGCGCATAGCGACCGAAACGGCCTTCCGCGCGGTTCTCAAGATAGAACGAGGGAAGGTCGGCGACCTTATTTTAGAGAACGCTCGATTGATCCACGAAATAGTCTGTAAGCAGCGCGCCTTTGTAATAAACGAGCAACGGGTGTAAAATATAGCGCCGTTATCTCTAAAAGTTAGTTTCCTTGTGTGCTCGCATCTGACATCACTTCCACAAGACATAATTCTCATATTTATGACTGTTGCTCTATATGAAGATGTTTCATTTGATTGACCCGTGGGTTAAATCCATCAGGGACAACTTGAGAAAAATGAAGAATTATTCATACGAGTAATTACAAAGCAGTATCATATGTTTAAAGAAATTCGAGGAACAAAGGGAGAAATTATTTTCTCGTAAATATTAACTAATTACATTGTCCATTTGTTCATTGTGTTCATGATTTACTTCCATACAGCATTTTATAATTAGTAGCACTTATCTTAATGACGATAATTATAATGAAAAATTATTAGAGGGACATGAATAATCGTGCAATTATTAAGAAATTTTTGAACTGATCGGCATTATTCATCCGCGATAAGCCGAAAGAAAAAGCGAATCATTCGATAAAGCTTAACTCTCTTAAAATTCTCATCCAAGACAGTTAGGGAAACTAATCACGGCGATATACATCGCGTTAAGGAAATTACGAAGCACTTCGCCCTCGGCCGTGCCATGAAATCCGAAATCCCTCGGTTAGGCCGGAGCCACGAATCATGGTCGAAGGAACGCGCCGGTATCAGCGATAGGGCCCCAGAGATTAGATTCGCGCCGCATTATTATGGGCGGCGCAGTCGTGCGTAACAAATACGTCTGAATTTTCGGGGCTGCGGCCCCCGCCTCTCCCGTCGGCGCGCATTTGTATTCGGTCCGCAAGACGGGACGCGTCGCTCCTCGGCCGGCGCTTTCGATGCGAAACGACGGGAAACGTTCGCTCTCGAATCCCACGAGGCCGCATAACTTGCGCGTTACGCGCGAACGTGAAACGTACGCGCCTGTGAGAGAGATGCGCGAGAGATCCGCCATGAACCCAAATGGAATTCCCTTCCATCTCTCTCTCTCTTTCCCTTTCTCGCCCCCGGGCCGTCTGCTAGCAGCAGTGACGCTCCCGCATGACGTATGATTATCGTTTTGGACCGTACGAAACGGTTTTGTTCTCTCGCACAAGTCGGAATGTCCAATTCGGAAGTGTCCGAGTGAATTACCACGAGTCGAAATACAATTTACGCGAGCGACTTATGTCGAGAGGAAACATCGTTACATTCTTTCATTCAAATTTGCCTTTTTTCTGACTGCACGTTAATGGAGAGATGACTCTTAAATAAATATCGACTTTTAAACTGGAAGCCGATGAAGCTGGATTTTTGATTGAAGCGGCCGTTTCGAAGTAGAAAAATAACCCGTTTAAAATTTACTTTGCTATGTCATCAGTACGCGAAGAATATTCGATATGGCATATTTAAAGATAAATATGAAATATCAAGCGTTCAGTTCGTTAAATTACTTGAATTCGTTAAAAAATTCGTACCTGGAATATTTTTTGCTAGAAATATTTTTCTGTCTATCAAAAATAGAATCCGTTCAACAAACGTCCGATCCAACAGCCGATAAATCATAAAGCGTCTGATTTACAATATCAAGAGTGCATATTTATAGCCGACGTGATGTCACGCGGTCGCGATTTCCAGGCGTTCGATTCGTAAGCGAGCCACGAACCCTCCCCGGACCGGGCAGGACGCGGGGGGCTGCAATTAACGGCTCGTCTCCGACGAATATATGGACCGTTCGTGCGGGCCGTCCCGTGTCATACGTCACGTCTTTCGGTGCGCGTATTTCGGCGTAACGAGTCGGCTCGCACGCGTTATTCGTGCGCGACGTGAGTAACGATCGGGCCCCAGCGCGCCAGGCGAGACTCGCTGCAATACGATGCAACGTGCGCTGCGCCGTACTGCGCCGCGCCGCGCCGCCGTGCTGGGCGGACGGACGGCATCCCGCGAACGCGATACAGCCCCGAAGTTTCGGATTTCTACGGCCGTACGAAAGTTAGCGTCACGGAAGGCAGACAGCGAACGCTGACGAGACGCCGAGAGCGCGGCGGAATTGAGAATTTATGGAACGACGGAACCCGGGTCTCTCCCGCGTAGGAATTCACGGCGACGGAGAGACGACGCGCCGTTAAATGTTGTACCTGCCTTGTCTCGCAGTAGTAATATACCTTGTTACTTGTGCGCAACAGTAACTCTCGGAACATTTGTCCCGTAACGTTTCCGATGTTCCTCCTTTCTGGATAGACACACGACGTCCTTTCGATGGTCCTCTCGACCCTTCAATATGCCTCGAGCGTAGAAATCATCCTTTTGTTAATGTATAATTTTCTTATTACATATTTTTACATATGGCTTTATGTTATGCAGAATCAGAAAGATTTTATTTATATCACAATATACAACTTTTGGATACGAAGTCGACATTTAATAGCGCACAGAGTAAAATTTATTGCAATTAAAAATCTTTTTTGATTGTTTCCATTGTACTGCACAACTACAATGGCAACATAAAGAAAACTCACAATGGTTGCTCATGAAACAGTTTCACGCGCAAAGAGCCGCAACAAAATAGTCTGATCGTATCTGCTTTGTAATCACCGTGCGTGCAAATTTGATTGCACAATCGATACGCATTTCCTCGTTCTAATTTATAGACTCGCTCGCCACGTGGGTGAACCCCGCGGAACAAAAAGCTCGTACGCCACCGTCTGACGAACTGAACGTTTGCAGAACCCCCGAATAAAGGCGAAACTTTTTGGTCGTTTGCGAGGGTTGTTTTGACAAGGGTCAGGGGCTTATTCAAATTATTACACGTACAGCAACCCTTTTGAAATATCGTGGGGTAGTAACAAGGTGCTTGTCGTGTTTCGGGTAACTCCGATAATTCAGACAGGTCTGTCGCGATTTCCCTGTATCTTCGAATTATCCTAAACGGGATATGCACCTTCAAGAATTCACGTCGGCATTGACTTTAATGTGGTGAACCGCAAGTGCCTGCTACTTCAGACAACCTGAAAGCTTTCGAGCATCGCGAGAGGTAACAAGCAAAAGAGCTTCCCCGAAAAAAAAACGCGACGCTTTTCTCGTCCCTTGATTTAGAGAATGAGTTCTCACGGCGAAACTTAATTAGAACCGAATTAGCGAAGAAGATAGCTAAGTGCAATTCTCGTGAGACTAGTTTTTTCCATTGTTTAAGATGTAAAAATATTATTCTCGTAATGAAATTAGTATATATTTTGTGTTCTTTAAAACATACATATGTATATTGCATTTTATATATACTAATATTTACTAACATTTGCAAATTATAAATATTTCCAAATAATTTGGAAATTAACAAGTAATATAATGATTAAAATAGTTAATTATAAATAATTTTTTTAAAACTTTGTTTTTAATTGCGTTTTTGTTTTGATACGCAACATAAAAAGGGCGTGTGAATTGGATTTTTTGTTTCAGAAGTTCGTCAATTTTTGTCTATTAATTTCTAATGATCGAACTGAAAAGCAGTAAAACGACCAGTTTCGTTTAACGACTGGTGTGAATGGAAATCACGTAACATATAATATGGATAAAAATTTCACTTTCTCAGCTTTATACATGTCATTCCGACAGTGCACGTACTAATAAACTGCTATTGATGGTTTAAAGGCGTCACTCTTGCATAATCGTACAATAAACACTTTTCTTATTCTATCAAACGCAAACCAATTGCATATTTATCAAACAGAATGGACAATCAATTGTATCGTGAAAAGAAATAGAATTACTTTATTCAATAAAAATGTTATTCCATTAAATGGCTTTTGTCACGTTTCGCACGTAGTAGCGATGAGGTAATATATTTCAGTTCACAGATACTCTATATTGATATATTTCTCGACGCAACAGATTGAAATATTTTTAGATCGGACGTATTGTGCCAAGATATTTATTCGTTATTTAACTGTTAAAAATTTTAAATTATATTTTTATCGATTAATATTACATAATTTATTATTTTTTATTTAACTGCATTTTTAGTCTTTCGCACATCTCACTTGTCAGATGCAATTATAAGTTATGACGTACACATGTCTAGACACATACGAGCCAATGGTCCAGTATACAATTTCACTTTAACTTATCCGTAGAGGGGCGTTGCCGTAATAATCGCTTTCCAAATGCGGAATGCGAATGCGGTCGATTTCGCGCAACGGTGCCGAAGATGCAAATTAGCGAAAACCTTGTCTCCGCGAAATATCGTACCATACGGGCGTCTTTCACCGTACAGATGCGACCCGCGCGTAATGCAGCCGCGCCTCGTCTGCAATTCGTAACAGGCTCGCCGTGGAACCGGGTTTCGCAGACGCGGAACGGCGTTTTCCTTTGACGGCGCGGCGCACAATGTATGGAGGCATGCACCGGCTGCACCCGCTACTCTTACACGGAAGCCTTTGCAGCCGGACGAACGCTAATGACCTTAATGAGGCTGTTTTGACGCTTGCCCGTTCAGCCGTCTCCGTCCCCATCGCTATGCACTTCTCTGCACGAAGCACATAGTGTAACCACAGTGCCTGGGAGTAATTGCCGCCGAAGCGTTCGGCCCTGCTCGCTTTCGCCTAATTGCGCCGGATTCCTTGTCAAGCATGAACATCCGATATCGAGGTCATGTCCGAATAATGCCCAACCACTTGACCGACACGTGCTCCCGACGTGCCTCTCCGTATTTCTCCGATCCTTTGCTTTGTCGATGATTTTGCCGCATACCAATGCGTAGACAGTATTTCTTGCGAAGATGGTGATGGTGGGGTCGCGTGCGTGTTTTATTAATTAAATGTTTAATATATTTTGAGAACCGGATCACTTTCTCTCATATATTTTAGAAAAATAGTTATCGCAAATTAAATTGTAATTAAAATTTTAAACGACGTGCAAATTTATCACAATTACGCGCATGATAATAGCTTATTTATAATTTGAATATTTTTAGAAAGATCTTGGAAAGATAGATAGTATCTTGTGTATAATATTTAAAAATTTTTATATGGACAATATTTTTAAAAGCATTCTCGAATTTTGTTTGGAAATACAGATATTGCATTGTTTTCGAAATCGATTTATCCACTTCACTATTGTTTTAGCAATTAGAAGCACTAACACGAGTACGTGCGTGAAACGGATATCAAAGTTTACGTCGACTATTCGGGACGATTTTCCGCAGGTCGAGAATGCACTCGAAAACGAGCATCACGCAAATGGACAACAAAAACCGCGCGCAGATCCTAGAAAAGCGGATTAGAAGCGTTTAGGGCAACCTATTCTCCGGCGCTATTCAGCGAACACGCGCGCAGACATGCGCATATTCGAAACAATAAACGAACGCACGTACAACTTCAATCTTACATGAATGTAAACATCGACAATACATGGCCATGTCGATGAGGGATAATAATGAACTAGCCGAAGCAAAACTTGTTTTGAATCTACCCAGCTTTCACTCGAGAGCCGTGCTAATCATACTGCTAATTAATCGCGCAATTAAACGGTCTTTCGGCCGTGATTCGGTTTCGCCGGTACGGCGCATTATGAGAAGTTTGTAGAAGCAGAAATAGAACTTTACAGAATTTGATCAGTAGCCGGGTAGCTGGATAGCCGGTGGTTTCTGGACTGAATATTACACGAGAATAACGGGTGTGGCAACGATCGACTAGACTGCCTAGCAACGGTAATTTTACATTTGCCTATTCGGAATACATTATAATTTTTTTCGTAATTTGATTTTGATCAACAAAATGTACTTCTTTACATCAAATATCATCAAAGTTTTGTTTTAATTTATATTTAAACGGGAATAGTTTTCTAGACTATTTTATTATTGGGAAGCGGATGAGAATATTTAGCGTTTGATAAAAGCTATACTGTTTTTCTCCGCGCAGATCAGTGTTTTCTTCCAGTTTTGGAATGGTTACCAAGTTTCTTGAAGCGAGAGATATGACTCGGTTCTCTTTAGGTCACTAGCTTCTTGGAGCGAATCCAAGTTTTGCATATCATTCGTACGATCACCTTCACTGCACAAAACCTCGATCTTCGTATATTGTGCAGTAGATTAACTTTTTGGTAGTTTGAAATAATATAAGCTACATTAATAAATAATAAATTAATAATTTAAAGAAGAATAAATTTGAAAACAATTTTTAAAAATATTTTACAGATATAATACAAAGATAATATTAATATTGTGACAATTATAATACAATTCTCTATCTATTTTTACATTATTTTATTCCTAAAACAACTTTCATAGCGCGATAAATGTAAAGTTATGTTCATTGACTACAAATGTTTTGAATATTAAAAATCATGTAAATCTAACAGTAATTTTGCATCAAATTTCAAAGTAGAGTGGTGAAACGAATCTTGTGTAACAATATCGGAATATCGGTGCTAACTTTGTAGGCTTATCCATGGTACGTCTCCGATAAAATCGAGGTTCGTGGCGAAGGCAAGACTCGCGACGCGATCGGTCGACTATCTTCATTCGCGATCTGCACTTAAAGTCCGCTCCGCGAATTTACATCCTCGCGCTGTCCGTGTCGCCTACATCCCTTTCGTTCCTATATTCTGAGCGCTCGAGGAAAGTGACCTCGGCCAATCTCTTGATAGCGGTTTAGAATGCGTTACTGGGAAACTAGCGGAGGCACGTGGAAAAAAGAGACGATTTATCGTATTTCCAGCTCGTTAGAAGTACATTTTCTAGAAACGATTACACACAATGTTTCACACGACACTTTTACTATCCAGCGCTCTTGCTATCGACTTAGACGAGCGTGATGCACGTCTAAGGCTATCGGTGGGTCTAGCAATAACATCTTTCGACATCGTTTGGCGGAATAATAAAATTCCAAGCAGCCATTTTTGGAAGAGTAACATATTTCTTTAAAAAAATATCTAACGATGAAAATTAGATAAGAGGATAATTAAACTATGTTTTCACAAAATTCTAGAATAAATAAAACTTGCGCAGTTGTATAAAGTACAGTTTTGCTTGATTGTTATGAATAACATTATAAGTGTCAAATTCATAATGCAAGGTGATCTGTCAGGATCTGGAAAGAAAGGATAAGCGCGCGAGCTAAAAGGAAGTCGGAAAAGAACATTGAAATCTCGGCGCGAGGAGCGCGAAGATATTACGCGAAGTAACGATAATGGAAATGATAATCGTAATAAACGAGGCAATGTTTCGTGGACAATGTTATTCTCTATTGTACGGCCGTGTCAGGCTGCCGCGCTCGCTGCTGTAGCATATAGTTAAAGGTAGTTGCTGCTGAGACACGATCATCTCAGCAAACAGTAATCGCGAGAATGAGATTGAAATGCATTCAGCGCGTTTACGGCCACTTAGCCGTCCGCCTGGATTGTCTCGGTCGTTCCTTTTCGTTGAAAGAAAACCGGCGGCGAAGGGCCGGAGGAGATATGGTACGCCTGTGCAATAACGCCATCTTTAAATATATCCATCCGCGTGTATTGTGTCTGTCGTATTTACCGAAGAACTTTGCCGACCCCTTGAATTGTTCGTCAGCGTTGATTTTGCTCGCGCAGTAGACGTCGCCCGCCAAAGCGACGGAGAACGACCGGATCTGCAGGGGAGACAGTTTGATTTTCTTTTCATGGCGATCCTTCGCCTTCCTGTCCGTTATGCAAAGAGTACACTGCCGCGGAGGATGAGGAAGCTGAGAGATACTCGTCAAGTGGCGAGTAAATGAACGACCGAGGGCGTCGTCATCGAGAATTTGAAACTCTCGAGACTCGATTGCTCATTGTGCCTGCGATAATAATTATTTGTTACTTAGCGTACACACACGCGCGCGCGCACATATTATGAAAAGCATTGAATTAAGTAGAATTTCACGCCGTCTCCGGTAATGACGGTACTTCCATTATTTGATGAAGATTATTGTTTCCACAACTTCGAGCGACAGATATTACAAAATTATTATTCAAACGAATTGAGTTTCACTCACGATTTACTTTCAACTGGGTCGCATCTTCAATTGCAATGTGAAAATTATTATAAACGCTTAAAAATATTTACAGCGGTTGTTGAATATTTTCAAGCGCCGTTTTCCTTAAAGATAGTTTTTGCACATCTGTCAGCCAATTATAAGTCATTTATTAAATTGCACCTGCATTCTCTTAGGCAAAATAAGCGCAATTGCAGTCGATGGACGTTAAAATGCAAGGCCGACTGTACTCTGCCGTGACTTCTGTGCGCGTTAAGCCTCGCAAGTACAAGAGCGATCCGCACGGCAGACGGTATTACACGAAACAAGAATGTGGCGAGAGCATGTATTACGCCGTGATTAAGGGAGCATGCAAGTAATTTGCTAAACTGGAGTAACATCGTAATAAACACCGTTTTATGCTGCTCCTCTTCCTCTCCTTGTTCATGCGTCCTCGCCGCAAGGAGCGGGCGCATGGAAGAAGAACCGCGCGGAATGTAACCGCAGGTTCTTCTACGACAAGTGACACCGCGCGAAGTTAACTAGTTTCCAAGTAACGTAACGTGTCGCGAACATTTATAGACAGAACTTATTAACTGTCAAGCTAATGGAAAACTTAGCGAAACTTGTTAGGCGACAGTTAGATGATAGTTTGAATAATTCTCGAATGCAGCAAGCGACAACATATTTTATAATTATTGAGTGAAAAAAAGTAGGAAGATAAATTCGCGTGAATAATTTGTCATTGCATTTTATTCCACAGTTGCAAAAATGTGTGAAATAACCATTTTATTTTATTTTAAAAGTATTAAAATTAATTTAAATATTTTATTATATTTAAAACGATTTTGAGAATTTATGTTGACACGAATTGTATTCTGCCATCATACCGGGATACATCAGAATTCCTTTATGAGAGCAAAAACAACCGCAGGCTCGTATTATGGCTCGCGTGCCATAACTCGCGAGTTGATCGGCATCAAGGTGCGTCCTCGAGCAGTCGTTTCTTGCGAGGCGGGATAATGAAAGCCGGAATCCCAAAAGGTGGAAGTCGACTTATACTTTCGCGACCGCGTGGTATTTAGTCGGGCGCGTCGTTCCCGGCTCGCATGTAGGTGGGAAAGGTGGTCCGAGATTTGTGAGTGGCGGTTAGTAGCCGGGCAGAAACGTCGCGGCGCGATGCGCCGCAACAAAAGACGAACCGCGAGCGGAATGGAACGCGACGGAATACCAACGGCGTGTGAATTACATTCCTGACACGGACTAAGCACAGGCTCGACATCCTATGGAGCCACCTTACCGAACTTCTTCCCTCTCTCCTGCACCCTTTCTTTTCCCCATTTACCACCTTCTGTCCCCCCTTTCGGAGATGCTTAGCGCAGTTTCGAAGGACCGGCGAAGATCGTGCTCTTAGCGACGCGATCTCGCCTCGATCAACAGCTTTTTACCGTTCTCGGTGGGCCAATCCTTGGAAGCCTTCAAATAAATTGAGCCTCGATTTACCTTGATATTCGTGGGCTCGCGAAAGAAGCAACGCGCGCGGCTCTTTTCACTTAAGGCGGGACAGCTACCTCGACTAAATTTCTCTGCGTCACGAAGCGTTTGTAGCACCGCGAAGTAATCATACTATAAATATCCGGCAGAAATAGACGGTAGCCGGTATTAACTTTGCATACGAAGGAACAAAGCGGTGGTGCGTGCTTTTCGTTCCGTTAAAATAATTATGTTATAAATATCCCGACGAAATAGAGTAGCTGCGATAATTCAACGCACGCAAGAACGCAGCACTGAACGATGAAAAAACCTATTATAATTGCTTATTGTTAGTCGAAGCTACGTTGCGTGTATGTAGGTACATTATGTTATCAAGGTAACAGTCTATGATATTCGTTGAACCATAAACGAACTACAAATTTAATTAATGTATCTCGCAGTACATCATCATGTATGTTAATCTTTCGTGTAATTGATGTTTATTATCAAGTGGCAGTATCTCAAATATGAAAATAGTAAAAAAAATGATAATTATATAAGGGAAAAAAATTTATAAAATTATATAAGGGAAATATGCAGCATTGATAACGTGATTCTCCGCGATCGTAACTCATGCAAATCATGCAAATAATCGGAGAGCAATCCTCGGAGCTCTTGATCTACGACTAATCAGAAAGATTGTTGGCAGTCGGTGGACATAACAGATCAGCCGGAGCAACGGCTGTTTTTATAGGGCTGTAAATACGTCGGGTGTAAGTAATGTTAACTCGGAATCTAGTCGACGGGACGAGGAGCCTGTCAGGGCGTGTAATCGGTACACAGGCCCGGTAATGAATAGTCAGACGAGTATCGACGTATGAATGATTGCACGCGCGCTGCGCGCGTGTTGGACCGACAATTTTCTCCGCGGTGTGTTAGTCGGGACCCGGTGACAGTGTCGATAATTGCCAATCACTCAGGCGCTATCAGGCGCTGGAGATATGCGGCGGGCAGTTTGGAGAACGCGCGCGCGCGCGCACTCGCGCACGCCGATTGATGCGTACAATGTCACTGTTTATTCATCGAGCCGTTTCCATTGTGGCCGCATGTCGGTCTCGCCGACAATACGATTTCGTTCGGCGCTTACCAACGAGTTACGCGCGGTAATCGCGGGATTTTTCCGAGTACATCGGAGCACCGTTTGTACACGCATACATGCATGCGTGTACAAACGGTAACCGATGAAACGCATTTATCTCTTTAATAGATCAATTATAGTCGCGATAACACACATATCCGATGCACGATGCCACGTGCGGAGATATGCCTCGCTTATGTATCGCACGATGAGACGCATTCGCAAACGTCATTGAACCGAAAATAAAAGAGCCGCGACTTATGGACAAGAACGGACAACGATTTTCTATATTAATGAGCAAAAGTCGCAAGAGCCGATAACCGACGGCTATTTCGATCCGCGTAACAAGCGAGTCGCGAGAAGCACGTAGCCGCGCTACAGTCCGCTTACGTTCGACGTGCCGAGACGCACGAAGGCCAGAAGGTTAATATTGCCGTCCTTCGCGCGCGCTTGTACATTAAACGCATCATACATACTTCTGCACGAACATAATTCCGCGCGAAAGAATTTTCCCAGTTGACACGCGGGGAAGATGACGCGCCTATGTCCTCACTAGTCGATCTTGCTTCGCGTGGAAAGCGCTTTCCACGGAGTCGTTAACCCGTCTCTCGGTGTCATCGGTCGTGGACAGCCAATCCGTTGTCTCTCGTGTCTTCTTCCACGGAATGGCGCATGCACTTCCGCGTAACAAACTGGCATTCAACGGCGGCGCGGGTAAGAATTGCGCGTTACAAGCGCTCAAGCCGGGGACACAACGGTCCGCCTGTACCGGTAACTCGAACACGATGCAACGAACGAGGCTCCGCTAGACAAACGGACGTACCCTCGACCAGACAGACAAGCTAAGCGAACCCGAGGAGCCGCGCTGGAGGGCCACGCGGGACCGGTATACTCGGGGAAACCGACGTTTGACCTTTCCCTCCGGCGTTACAAGACAACCGACTGTCTCTCTCACCGACGTACAATTCACGGATTAGATCTAGACAGTCGGACTTGGTGGATAATCAGATAACGTCTGTATCAAGTTTCATTATACTAGTAGATAAATTTAGTACATCTGGTATGCGCGCCTGACCCACGACGCCGATGGCTGCACAGATCGCGGTAAGAAGCATGAGAAATAATAATCGCAATAGCGAAACAATAGAATGTAACCGAAACGAATTTCGAAGCGTGAGCTTAGCTTTTCTGTCTTGTCGGACCGTTCGCCGGCAACGTCGACAACGATCATGTCGAGCCTAGATATACTATCTAAACGCTCGTAGGCAGGTGCTGCTTGTACCGGAGAAAAGATGTGAAATTTCGCTCGCAAGAAGGTTTCCCACGAAAGGGTGGGCTCAAATCGATGAAGACTACGACGAAATTGAGCTGCTCGTAGAAGATGACATTCTTATCCTCCTCAATTACAAATCCCCGAGACGTGACTGAGAAAGTAACGCAGGGATCAGTCCAAGTTTCTGATCCAGATGAGATGTCATCTTTATCAGGTTACTGCTTACACTTGCCGCGTTAGTGTTGTATTAAGAAAATGTCCCTACATATGTTTTCGATAATCAGTAAAAAATTTTTAAGTCACATTTACTGCGAATTTCAAAGAAATATATTTGCAGATTATTAAATAATAATAATAAATCACTCGTGACAAAAAGCGGTTAGATTGCAGTTGAAGTGAAAAAATCTTTCTCCTTTGAAAACGGTCAAATATCTGTCTTTCAACCCACGTAATTTGATTGACGTTTATTATCAGATAAAATCGCTTCCCAAGTTATTACCGACTTCCATTCGCGATGCTTATCTAACGTATCTTAATTATGTGTTTTATATTCCGAAATATATCTTGACGACCGCGTTGTCGGACGGTAGCAGCGTTTTACCATTAACGTATCCACACCGGCGATTAATCCGCGGCGTGGCGGTATCAATCAATTTTAATTCGTCGGTGTGCGTGGACCTCAGTCCGCCTTGTGTCTGCCGGCTACCGATTTGAAAAGGGTATTTCGTGAGGCGCCCGTGACACGCGTGGTTTCATCCTTGCCAGTCGAATCGAACGCACCGCGAAACGCCAATCAGCGCTCCGACCTCGTTTCAGCCTCGATACAATCTGACATCCCGCCGGCACCTACATCGCTTGCGATGATACGACTCGGCGGCATCGCGATCGTGTGACAAATGATTTGGTTTAACAAAATCCTGCTGTTGGATATTCAAATGTTCGTTACTCGTTATCGCATCGAGCTTATGTTAGTTGAATCTAGATAACGCAAGAGCGCCGACGTGGGCGTGGGTGCCCGGCTATTTCGATTTAACTAAGCTCGACACGATAACAAGACGATGAGCCGATGAAGCGGGCCATAGCGTCGCTAAGGGGTAACGATTTAAGCAACAGTTGGAAATCCAAGTTTGATTACAACTTCACCTTGTCGTCTGCATCGCGTTTCACTGCGACGTGAGTTTGTCGACAAGAATTGAGCTAATAAATTGCACTTACAGTTTCCTGATTTTTTTTCACTTCTGTTTTTGCACAGCATATTATAAAAATGTTATTTTTATAACTATAATATTTTGAAAATTGTATTAAAGACACAAGAAGCGTAAAATAAAGCTGAAGCATGTTAATACATTAAATAAAGTGAAGGCAACATTGTTGAGAAAAATTGCGTAAACATAGTAAGAACAATAATCTTAGTTGGTCCGGAAATCCACGTGGGTAGCACGTACAACTTCTACGTCTAAGTAACAATGCAGCCCTGCTGACTCTTGTAAGTACCACGACAAGACTATTGTCGAGCTCTTCCGGCGAGAATCCGGCGAGCTTTTCGAGAAACGCTGACCAGAACCTTGGACTTTTCCAAAGTACGTGCAGCGCAGAAGAAAACAGTGTCTAGACTCACGATTCGTGAAGAGAATAGCCAGTAATTGCGATAAAATCTCTGTGTGAGAAAATGACGTCTGCCAATGCAACGCGCATTCGTGATTCGAAATTGAATGAGAAATTCACGGGAGAAAACGTCATCCGCTTTGTACATATGCTACTTTAATCGGACATGATCGAACTTTAAAAAAGCATAATTTATGCGCAAACATGTCTTTTCAGTAATTACATATCGCAGTCAATCTTCTTGAATCAACACTATGTTACGCGAGCAACGTAGACATGAGCGTGTCTACGCAAACGAGAAGCAGTGTGTGTTTCCCTCATCACGCAATATACGCAGCACTATGTAATTGCATCAGAGGAGATAAACCGGATAACGTAGAACGGGACACTTCATTGAAGCATTCGCCGGCGGTTTTTCCTTTTTTGCCAAGCGAACCGTTAAAACATCTCGTACATTCGAAGTGAGCCGGCCGATCCGCTTTCTCCATAGCACCGATAATCAGCTCTCGTACCGACTCGTAATCTTTTTCTTCTTGCAACGGCACCGAGAGGCGAGTTTCCATTCGATCGTCGAGGCTGCTAGTTGCGCGCCATATACTCGATCGGAGGTGCGCGGCGATACAAGCCGGCTCTGATGACAGTGATTATTATATCTTGTTACCACCGCCGGTGCACCTCGTGGCTAAGCGCGATGCGCTTTAACGCATCGTTCGCGCGAATCATTATCTTAAAGACTCGGCCGATACGAATCTCGATCAGGTGCGCGCCAATTTGAGGAGTCGAGCGAAAGCATAAATGCGGATAACTCGTCGGCGCGAGGAGTCGCGAAGGGAGGGATTTCATAGATGCGTGATGCCTCGCGATACGCCGTGAAACGCTCGACTGGTGGACCATAACCGCGTTAACCTCGGCATCTTTATGATTATTGACCCCGCAATGTACCGAGCGCGTCGAGTCTCTACGTCTTGTAATATATTAAAATTTTTGTATCATTTCTGAAATTGGTTTTAAGGCTAATAAATCGCGAACTCGCACTTGAACAATTGAAGCTATGCTGGATGCAATAAGAATTATAGCTCTCTTGTAATTGATTTTACAAACTCATCATATGTTTCATATTAGAAATATTTGAAACATTCCAAAAATTGAAGAAATTTACATTACAGCCTATTTCAATTACGACGTGGCAAAAAGTTAATAAATTCAGATTGCAAGTAAGGATAGTAAGAACGGCGCGGTTACTACGTGATAAATTACGACAGATTTCAAGACGATAACGGGACGGGTTTTAAATGTGCTGTTTAATGCAACGCTCACACTCGATCACGGTATTTCATAACATCATAAGTGGACCGTACGACGTTTATCATATCGCGAAAGAAATAAATACATGTTTCATATTACATGCACGACTTATGCAAAATACGATGAGGAAAAACGGCAAAAGTATTAATCGGGAAAATAGATACAGTGTCATGTTTAGAAAAGTATTCAATCAATAGATTAATTTAATAGACTGATTAATTAAGTAGATTTGAATTACTTCTGAAAGAATCGATCAATGAAATATATATCGCAAGCTACAGCTTTACGCTAACAGTGGAAGCAATTACTTTATTAGTCGCTGTCATTAATTATATTACCTTTGTTCTGTATACAATTCAAGCTCTAATTCCACCACAAAAGTTAACGGCAAAATTATTTCGATTGTTTCGAAAATCATTGATGTCGGCGGCATCCGATAGCATTAGCACTCAACGATATCGTTGACCGAATCAGAGCCGAACGATTATCCGGACCAATTTAAACGCGGTTACCTTTAGACAAATATTTCCCAAAACCGCGGAACGTAACTACCATTCCTCTCATAATACCCGCAGCGCAGCGAACCACCGCCGATTTACGGCAGACGCAGACAACTTTAATACATCGCTTTGCGTTGCAACCATTTTAAGCACATCTCGCTTTCCGATGAAGCAGATAACTCCTCCCTATTTTGCCGATTCGGTCGATAGAACGATACCGAATAATTTCATCTCCGGCGTTATAAACGCCGCACGTCCGACATACGGCTATCGTTCCCGGGGAAAAAAAATATTACGGCACGGAAGTGACGTCGGCGAAACGAAAAAACGGCGGAGCGCGCGATCCCGTAGGAAAATATTAACTCAAGCCCGGGGATGAGATCGGCTTACAATAAATAGAATAAATATGACGTACAGCGCGGCCCGTCGACGAGTCGGGGGAGAGCCATAAGTGGGATCTAAATTGAATGGAGAGTGTACACCGGCCGTATACGTAGACCGAAGTAGAAGCTTCGGCGAGGGGATTGTTGGGGGAGGGGAGGGGGGGGGCGAGTGGGGGGAGACCGTCCAGGGAGGGAAGCTGAAGTGGTGGAAGCGCCGTCCCGGATGATAGCCGGGCTTTATTGTTTTCTGCCCGGCGGCCACCCGGTATGCTTCGGCCCCGGCTCGACATCGCGAAATATACGTACGCGTCCGCGGTGACCGGTCCCAGGGTTTTAATAATCCCGCGCGCGCGGAGGTAGGAGGAGGGGGCGACAATAGAGGACGGAAAAGTGTGGAGGACGGGTGGCAATCCGCCGGCGGATACATCCAGCGCGAATCCGGCGGTAATATCCGCGCGCGTTTCTCGTGATCACTTCAGATCGGATAAACAATTCAGCGACAGTAATTTAATTGGAACGGCTGCGCGCAAATTGCGCCGGCCGCTCGCTGACGCGAAGCCATCAAGATATATCGCGGGAGGGAGAATAATACGTTGCGCCGATCGCGAACGAGAAGTAATCGATGTATAATACGCTTCCTTCGCGCAAAAACCGAGAAAAAGAGTTGCGTATTGTTTGCTCGGAACTATTCAGACATGCACAGGTTGAGTGTTCTCGATCGCTTGATTCACCCTTGCAAAATCTGCATTTCATATATCGCAAATTTTTCGTAGGCATGCGTTGGAAATAAATATTAATTTTATTTTTGTGCGATGAGAATTTTAGTTACACTAATCCTTCATCTATCCGAATGATGAACATTGTGTCTGTAGAATAATGTAAATTAACATACATTATTTATATTACGTAATTGCTTGTGGTTTTTATGTATTAATTTTGGATTGCATTACGTGCAATTTATATATAAAATATGTATATGCATATGCATATACAAACTCTATGTTTTTAATCGCAGTTTTCACGGTTGCATCAATAAATTACTTTATTTAATTAGATTGACTTGAATTATTCTCAACATTAATGCTTGTAAAAAATTAATATATAAAAATTACATTAAAATATCGAAGGGAGCGTATTTTTTGCGATCAAAGACAGAGAGGAAGTCAGTGATAACGAAGTGCCACTGCAGGAGACTTTTTAAACATGCAGATGACGCTGCGGAGGATACTTTGTATCGAGTCGTTACATAACGCATTTCAAAGTCCGATGCAATATAAGCGTTTGTCGATGCAGCTTCTAAAGAAGTTAATTTCGCGACTGTTGCCCGCCTTAATAACTCCTCTGACAAGATAGATTCCTTTTTATACTTCTTTCCAAGCACGCTGACATTATGCATGCTCGATTCATAGACGATAGATGATTGTCACCGGCTGGCTCCTAAAATTCACGCCCGAGCGTTAAAAGGGCGAGATGAGCTCCCGTTTCAAGCGTCCTAAGGTGCATATGTGAACGGTTACGAACAGATTGAGTCTTTCAACGCGGCACTTTGTCAGAGTGTTACTGAGCGCTTATTGGAATTTTAGATATGAGAGGAAGTTATTGTGCTGCGAGGGGGACGTGTGTGCTCTTCTTTATTCGTATGAGCACATCAGCGATATTGGCGTCGCTTGGTTAAGAATTGCAAATTAAAAATATGGCGAATATCATAATAGTTGTTTGCATCAACCCGTAAATTGCCAAGGTACTCATCATATCAATTTACCGAGCCACAGAGAAAGAACTGAGTTTACATATTTCCCTAACCTGGTTATTAGTTTAGACATTACAATTTTCTTTGAGGCGAATAATAGCGTATACTCATTAAAACCGCAGTCTAGATACTCTCATAACAGTATCCGTCAGAAAATTCGATAGACAAGAAAGGAACAGGTTAGATATTTAAAACGAGTTAAAAGAGAAGCACGCGATCCGCCGATCTCTTACATCAAACTACAAAGTAGAGCATCCCGCAGTCAGACGTAGTTGTTTGATAGTGAAGCTTGCGAAATAAGTAACTTTCAAAGCGCTCGCTGCTGCACTGCGAGGCATGTGATGGATGCTTCCATACTTTGTTCTTTCCTAGCATTAATTTATTAATATATTTACTGCTATATCAACATATTTGATGTGCATTATATTGTGCAATTTTTCCCCTCCTCGGTAGAACTTTAACTTCGATCTCTGCTCGCGCCGAAAACCGCAAAGCACACCGCCGGTTTCGAGGCGGGTCCGCAAACAAACAGAAAGAAATCAAAAGATATGATCGTGTGATCGTAATTTTTGCAGACAGCATGCCACGATGATTCACTTCAAGAGACCCCATAGGCACTGACGATCCACAATCACGATACCCCGTCGCGCGCTCTTACCGGGGGTTAATAACGGCGAGCGTTTTCAGGAAGCTATATCTCACCCGTGCGCCTCCTTAAGCGGCGCTCACAATGTCGAACGACGAAATAACATCTTCCGCACTTTATTGCGAATCTTCCTTTAGCCTGAGACTCTTGTATATAGGATATCGGATTTTTATTACGTCAATCTTTAAAGGTAATTTTTTGAGAAAAATTTTTATAGGAAATAAAAAATCTTCTACAAATTAATTTTACATAAAATTAATTTATTGAACTAAAATTTTAGTTCCTAGATTAAAAATATTTATCTAACGACCAGAATCTGACAAGATTTACTACAGTGAACATAGTACATCCCTACGCACCGTTTGTCAATTCGCATAATTATTGGATCCGTATGCGCGCCGCGGAAGCGTCACGTTAAGCTGCCAATAAATAGTGGGTGATAGGTAATAATCGGAACTATTATTACAACAATAAGGGATCACGTTGAGATATGTGCCAATCTAATTGCATATTCGGACGTGCATGCGTGCTCCGGTATTAGCGATTTCATTGGCAAAAGATTACTCTCTCCTCCGCGGCGCACCTGGCACAGCGGCGCGAGCAGAGCGAAATTTAATTTCGCGAACCGTTATACGCGCTAATTTCGACAGTGAATTAAGATTGCTTGCAAATGAGCATTTAGTACGTGCTTAATTTCTGATCGGTGCTCGTGTTACGGGCAAATGCGAATTAATCGTCGATCTCGCCGAGAAAACAGAAATAAACGGATGATACTTTTTAAACATCCAAGAGTAATGCTAAGATACATTGAACATCCTGTAATTTATCGAATTAATTAAATAGCGCGCTTTAAGAAATTACATTGAATTTTCTTTAATGAAGTGTACTAATAATTATTGTAATACGTAATACAATAATTAAGTAGGCGTCGCGGCAGACGACAATCAGTATGCGTTACCTTGTAAATAATAGTGCTGATAATGTTTAGGAAAGGAAAAAATATGGTAGAACGCTACATATTTATGAGCAAATTGAATTTTGTTACTTCATGTGTGTTTTAAATTAGAAATTTAAATTCGTGCTTGGAAGCGCACGCGAATTAACGTGCTGGACGCTGCGCTGGGTTTTGCTGGCAACCTATCAATTTGCGTAATTATTACTCGCCCATATATTTGCCGCAATGAAGTGTTGTTGTCCCTTAATTCGCCGATAAATAACAGATGATGGGTAATTACCAAAATAATAATAAGGACCCCGTGTTGAATTATGTGTGATCGAATCGCATGCTTGATGGCATCAGAACACTGTTGCTAACGATTTCATCATGATTCATAAGGGAACAGAATTTATTACTATGTTACATCGAGAGAATATGTTCGCTTCTTACAATTAAACAACTATTTTTAAATGCTTGCAATCTTGACAACCGCGATTCACTAGACTTCAATGTATGAGAATTATGTTTCGTTTTTCTTCAATGTATTTTTTTTTAATATAACGCGCTATATAATTCTTACGTTTCGTCTGCTATGGAAGACGACAAACACGATGAAAATGAGTAAATTTAGAAAGAATTTAAAGTAGAAAGAAAAACTGTATTACAAAGTTTTCATTAACCGCAGGAGACTTAATTACCACTCACTATATATACGACAGTTGTAACACTTTTCACAGTTGAAGTAACCGAGAAATGAGTACGCAAGGCAAAAGTAGTCCCAGAATTTCCCGCTTCACGATGAACTTGCTGACGAGTCTGCTAACTACGTCCGCAACATAAATACCTATACAGTCGGCGGTAGCAAACTTCGACAGGAAAACTACATCGATAACGCGATTTCACTTCTGCGCAGTTATCCAAAGCGAAATATTTTAATGCCGTCGAATTCGTTCTCGACAACGCGAGTTCGAAAATTTCAGAGAAATTATTTTCCTCCAACGTGTTTGATGCTTTCCGAGTTTTCCGCGGATTCACGAGAAATACACCCACGCGTGTTTAGCAGAATTTTGGCGGCGACGAGTCGAGAGGCGTTCGATCACCTCTTCGACAGGAACCAGGCTCCTTTCAGATAATCGGCCGGGACATTGAGTGAACGACTGAATGACTTACAATCCCGATAGAATCTCTCTAATGATCGAACATGAAGAACTCCACACGCATTCTTCGGATGGCCCGTAATCTGAAAATCGAAGCACGGAGAGAGATAGAGACAGAGAGAGAAAGAGAGAAGAAGGGAAGAGAAAGAGACCTTATCAGCCCCGAACGTTCTCGAGCGCTGATTCTCCTCTAATTGTTGACACGCTACCCTACATACAAGGATACGCGTGTGTGTGGCTTGCTACAACATGGACGAGGGAGTGTACAATCTTGTACACACCTGTCGAGCATCGTGCAGCGGATCTACGTATGCGTCTATCGCGTCTGAAAGCGCGCGTGTAAGTCAGCGTCTACCTGTCAAAACCGGAATGCGTTATTAAACGCCCACCAATAGACCATCGAAGGCGGATGAGAGACTTGGCAGGTATGTCGTAAAACGCGATTTGTATTTTTTTTCCTTCGGTCATTGACTATAGGCAAAGATATCGGCGTCGTGAATATATCCTGCATAATAGGATATTTCCGGCAGTTATAACAGGCAATAAAACGCGAAATGATAAACTGTGGATAAAACATAAATCGTTCTCTCGGTGTTTCCATAAAATGCGCGGGAGAAGGTTTTTTGACTAATAAAATGGCAATAAATGATGATAATAAACGATTACGTTATTTATTAGCTTTATGATAATTATTTGCACATTTTTTCGGCAAATGTCTTTTTCGTCTTAATTCCGATTAATTGGAATGTTTAATTTCGGCTTTATTATATTTTATTATAACTTCTTTAATATTATGCACATATAAAGATTTTATGTATCGTGAAATCTCAAACATAATTTTTCTATAACAAAAATTATAATCTTTAGTATATAAACCTGTCCTGAAGTCGAGATTTCTAGACATTCGCGCAATTTGTGGAAGCGATAACCTCGACGCTAACAACGTGAAACCCCGATTTACAAAACGAACGTAGCTTAGCGTATCTTCCATACTATTTGTAGGCAAAGTGAGACTTGCGAGAGTCTTGCAATCTTGAGAAACGTCCAACGTCTCTAATCATGACCTCCCAGAACGTTAGTGATAAGTGAGTCGTTAAAGCGACATTGAACCAGGATTGTAACCCTGCAGGATCAAGTCAGGATCCGTTGTTCAGACGCACAGTCTTATAATGCATCTATCTTTAGTAGCTTCGTACGGTGGAGACTATCAAGGGAGAGATAGATAGAGAGAGAAAGAAAGATACCAAGGTCAGCCCGGAGGGCCGACGACGATGGCGAATCTGCACGATCGCTCGTGTCGTCATAAAGCGCAAATTTTCCTCGGCGTAATCTCGAAACATGAAACAGCAATCGCGACGTACCGCGCCAAGTGGAACGCCGATTAGAATGTAATAAAATTTTCACACCACTGTCCGCCGATAAACGCCATAGGAAAAAGCGCAAAGAGCGAAATAATAGGGCATACGAGCCACGATAAAAAATACTTCAACGCAGGTGTTATCGGATTGAGATAAGGTAACACACGGTCTCTACGCAGCAGGCACTAGTAATCTGAATGCATAAAGAAGAGGATCCGGAGCTATATATCTCTGCTTCGCTCACGATAGTTGGCCCTGTCATTTATTAAATTAATTTTCCACCATCTATCTTCCGCCGATCAGAAGAAAATTATGTGCAGTCAGATCGAATGCCGATGCTAATGATTAGAAAGTGTATTTTGATTGCGAGATCTCAGTATAACTTGTGGTAAACAAATGAAAAATATAAAATAATATATTACGGTAAAATCATTGAAAACAGTGAAACTATAACAATATAAATAACGATTTATATATAAAATAAATTAATATAAGGAAAAATAATTGAAAAATATTTCATGAGCGACGTATAAACGTAAAAATTGCAACAGTCTCTTTATAAATATTTCAGACGACGAAGCAAATGAAATCCATACAATAATATTCACAATATGCAGATTTATAAATGCAAGTTTATAGAAACACGCTCCGGCGGTGAAGTGGAAATGGCGTGAAAACATCCGTGATCAACGAGAATAGTCGTATTACTCTTAACGTACTGCATTTTCCAGATGCCAGATGGAATAGGTTTTCTCGGTCACGTGTGCGCGGCACGTGTCACCGGGTCGTCCGGCACGTGCTGCGACGTCATGTCGACGGCAACGACACTCTTCCGATCCCCTTCATCCTCGTAGCCATAATTTTGCGCACTGCTAAACATACACGTTCTAAAACGATGTTTATATCGTAACAAAGTTTTACCGTCAGCTTTAGAGAACTCCATTATTTCGTTATCTTAAATTTTGTGATAAACGTTTTTTGCATTGCGTTATATTTCTATTATTATTGACACAGTTTTAAATTGTAAAATAACTTTCAGAATATCTCTTTTCGCCAATTTTATTTTGGCAATTTATAGAGAAGTTTGAAAAAGAAATAAGAAATCCCTAAGTAAATTATCCAAATATATCTTTAGATATTTTTTGTCAAAATAATGAAAATGTCGATATTTGACGACTTTAATCGCATTTATGATTGATATATTTAGCTTGTTCGCAAAAGTAAGTAGAACGGGAAGATATATATTTAGGGTAATATTGGTGTATACATTTTTAATCGATTCTCATGGGGATATCTAATACGCAAGTCTTAGCAGTGAATCGTTCTTGGATGAAAATTATACCGATGGGACTTTCGGGTTTCAAACACACTTTCACCCCACGGAACTTCTATTTTCGATTTCCAATTACTCACTGAGCTGTCGGCAGGGATATGAGGGTAACGATTATTAATGGTCTGTTGACTGTGAATTTATAATACATTTTGGGATATCGTAGTGTGCGATAAAATAACTGAGAAACACGTGCTGCGTGTATCTAATAATTAAAAAATGCTATTTAGGGAAATGACATTTGTGTTTTGTGTAAAATTGACAGCCGAAAGATCGGAAAAAAGCTTTCAATATAAAATTCGATGTTTGAAAAGTCATCGTCGTATAGAGTTTCGTAAAATCGAGTATTTAGGAGAATAAATTCTGATAATTAAAAAAACATGATAGTAACTATGCAAGAAGGAAATTATTTTTGTTGTATTAAATATTTTAAATATAAATATTATATTCTTAGCACGCACGGCATACGAATTCCTTACTTTTCAGAGAATAATGTTAAAGATAATCACGTACAATGAGATCGACGCATGCGAGGGACCTTTCATCGCGCGATCATGCACAAGGACGACAGAAGATTGTCAAGGACGCAATAACGCCGCGAAAATACTCTTATTTTCTGCATATTTGCACTCGGACAACGTCGCTTGTAATTTGCCTGCCCCGGCTTTAATAATACTTTACGATGTATTTCACGAACGTGTTAATCAGATCGAGTACAATCAGCGGGAAAGAAAGTGCGCTCCTCGAGAGTACGTACAAGGAACAAGGGATATACACGCGATTCTTCGCGTGCCCCCGCATATTCACGTTGGTAAGAAGAAAATTGGTGTCTTGGATCAAGGCAGACTCCTCTCATCTGTCGAGCAGGGAAAGAGAGAGACAGAAAGACGAAGGAACGAACGAGGTAGAATCGGCCGTAACCATTCCGTGCTGCCCTTCTGCCATTCCCTCCTCTCCCCCTTTCGGAGGCCACAACGTACCTTCGTATCTGCGTGCATCTTCTCGCTCTCCATCTTTTCCTCTTCGGCGGCAAGAACTTGCGACTTTAACCACAGCAAAGTGGGCATGGCGAACTTAAAGACCGTGACCGATACGATTTAGGGGCGCTCATTTTTCTTAACCGCCGCTATAACAGTGTCGACTGCCACGTATTATCTTGAAATCGAGATGACTCTACGGAACCGACAGGATGTACGTTAGTTAAGCTTTAATTAGAGATGAGGGCGTGCGAAATGTATCTGCTGGCGTAACCTCGCGGCCTCGTCCTAGTCGATGTATCTTTTATCGATCACGGGCGCGCAGCAATAAAGTACGTAAAGTATATTTTGTTTCATCGAGAGTTACATATTATAGTGTCGCAAACTACATTGACAGAAGAATTGCTTTAAGATCTTTTGCTAAATTCAATTTCGTAAATTATTTGAAAGTTTATTTGTATTTATGAGAGAACGTTTTTTTTTTCTTATTTATATTTTTCTTTTTTAACGAATTTTTAAAATTACCGAAGGTAGAAATTGTGTTCTAATATTGAAAATAATAGAACTAATATTTACACAGGCGGATATCGAAAACATCGGTAGCTTGTACTTTACTTAGTTTCTGAAAACAAAATCAAGGAAAATATAGGAGAGATCCAGGTTGTTTCTCGAACCAACGCTTCCGCTTGTTTGAGGAACAATCTTCTTGTTCGCCGCGCTCAAACAAAATTCATGACAGATTTGTAAAACCTAAAGCTTATCGTCGAAAGTTTTGCCGGAAACAATCGGCGCGATATCATTGCCTTGTTCGCTCGAAAATAATCAAACGCCGCTGCCTCGCCGAGCACCTTGTATTGTGCGCAACTCCGCAAGCGGATTATTGGTTTTGTCGGATTCGAGTTGCGCGAATCGTCGAACCCCGGGCGCAGTACACTCAAAAAAATATTTCGCTGATGTAGTTAGATTTCTAGATATCGCAACAAGAATGTATCGCTATTTTTCGTATCTGTGAAAACATTGTTTGTCACATATAGAATTTATAGCAGTAATGTTCTAGCAATAGCTTCTGAAAAATTTAGGTACCATTGCTAAATGTTATTCATTGCATGATCTAACACGTGATTGATCTTATATAGATAAGCGCTTTAGAGAAACTTTCTTTTTAAAGTTCACAAACAATACAGATATATATTCTGTTTCTGTCATCTAAACTGATTAAGTAATTATATATGCAATATCACAACAGTTGCTAATCATTTATCTGTTTTAGTTAATTTTTTACACCTAGAAAATTTTAGCTATTATTGCAAGATCATTTTTTTTGAGTGTATACATACACAGCTTCCTAACATACGAAGTTTTCATCGACGTGGCGTTGCTTCGTTTATATCTCGAGTGTACTTGAGCGCGTCGTTAAATTTGCCTTAGGCGGGCAACGGGAGGGATCACAAGTATTCTCAAAGAAGTTTTAACGAACTATTTCGATCCCCTTATTCGAATCTAGGCAACAACTACGATCAAGGGAACAATCTGTAAGAAACGCGAGAAGCACCAGCGTCAGAATCTCATCTGATCTGCACGCAGTAAGAATGCGCCGAAAGTTTCGCTAATTTGTAGAACTCTCCCCTGTAAATATGGAGCTCGCTGGATCGGCGAGGAGAGTGGCATCTTCGGAAAGCGTACCGTCACGGTGAAAAACCAAGATTGCAAGGGACAAGAACCCTCGAAACTCGCGCGAAAGGGAGTTACCTAGACTACGGTGGAGCTAGCTCGGTGGTAGGTCGATAGGTAGGCGGAAGGATCGCGAAGGAGCAAAACGCAGAAAAGGGACACCAGGATCGGCAGAATGGGAGGACCGTTACGCCGCCTTCGAATCGCCGTGGATTTGATCCCGGCTCATTGTGCGATCGAAATCGATGGGATCCAATTAACCTCCCTTTAAGAGGGTCGCGGGCCCTATTGTCCCTCTGTACATACGATTCCGCCTGTGCAACGCGGTCGCGGCGTGAGGAGGCTGGGTGCCACGGTATAATCCACCATAACATTATCGACCTCTTCCCTCCGCTCCCGCGGTGAAACCATCTTACAAAGGGTACGTATACTCTTTCTTATTTCCTGTTTGATCCCTCTTCGCTTCCTCCGCGCGTCTTTACGGTTTCCCGGTGCGGATGCGGAGGGGAAACCGGCGAAACGTCATTATAGAGATTTCCTCTAATTGATCTTTCCCCGTCGACGATGCGGACGTCTGTCGATGTGTATAGTCCCGTGACGAAAGAGTCCGTTAAGTGATGGACACGAGGGACGCGTGTTCGCGCGTGTGCATGTTTACAGCATTTCTGTCTCTCTGTCGATCTCGGATATAAAAACTGTCATTCCTCTCTATATTTTTATCTCTTTGTAAATTATCTTTTTAGTGGAGAGATTAAAAAACATTAGATTAGAAAACATAATTTCAACTGCAAATGCTATAAGAAATTTCAGAAATTATTTGCCATGACTGCGGAACATTTTTCAAAATTCATGTCCCGCTTTACATTTAATATTGTAATCGCTAACTTTAATATTAACCTTTGATCAGCGTGTTTGCTTTATGTACGAAACTCACGCGAGGAGTTCTCCGCGTATCTCACGCGAAGAATCTCTCTGTTAAAGTTCTTTTTAATGGCACCTACAATAAGACATCTTATAAAATGCGCGTACGTGTTGAGAGAGAGAGAGAGAGAGAAAGAGAGAGAGAGTTATAAGTTGGAGTACCGTATATATACTATACGGGTTTTCTAAAAGGGGACGGCGGGACAATGAGAAAAATGAGAATTATAATAGATGACAGTTGAGTGGTGCACATCGTGCATTGATGAACGAAAAGCTTTTTAGAATTATCAAATGTCATTGCTACTCGTGTTTCAGTCGCTTCCGCTTAGGAGTCATCGGCCCCTTTGCCGCCATCCCAGTATATGACATTATAAAGTAATCGGTGCCTAAAAAAAGTTAACTCATCAGAAAGGGAGATCACAAATATCTCGACAATATAATTTAATAATGATTTGTTGATTCATACGACATCTCATTGAACAATCGCATTGTCTCGACATAAAGATGAACTAATGATCTGTGGAATTCGGAAAGGAAAAAAAAAAAAGAATTACCTCGCGATTGCGTTTTACATTAAACTGCAATTCTATTTTATCCGCCATTTACAAATTGTTCGCTTATTATATTTTTTTTACTCTCATTAGCCGCAATAATAACAATAACGGTAATGATAATAATAATATCAATGAAATGGCAACAAAACCAACTCTAATTATAATTCTGTTGTGCGCTTTTCATTTCCACCAAACAATTCCGGCTCGTCGAAAGGTTTTGTGAAACGAACGCTCAGTGTAAAGCGGATGCCCGACGTTATAGACGACAGTCACAAATTAAGATTCCACGGAGTCGAGTACAACGAGCGTGCTCTCTCTCTCTCTGTCTCTCTTTGTCTCTCTCTTTCTCTCTCTCTCAACTTTGAACTTTCTTCGTGACGTATTGACGTAAATTCAAAACACGTTGCCGCGAGCGGAAGCACGAGGACGGCGACGACGCCGGTCGGAACGCTCGCGTGCGCCGTCGTGGTAGCATTTCCAGGCTCATCAGGCGTCCACCGAGCGATAAAAACCGCTGATGTATCACGCGGACTAGGAAGGGCATCCCCCATAACGTCTCTCTTCATTAATCGGAGCCTCGCCTTTAACACGACCCGCCCATACGATCCTACCTACCCCTTCTCACCTTTTAGCCGTTGCAAATGACCTCACAGCAATTTTGCTTCTTCAAGGTGCAAGAAGAAATCGCCCTGTCCCGTTCCTGTTCACTTGTATAAACGTCCAGTCCACTAATGAAGACGCACTGCGCCGTTATTCGTCCGCGTTAAAACGTTGCAATGCCGCGGTTATTTGTCCTGCAATTGTCTTTCAAGTTATAGATTTTTTCATAAGAAACCTTTTTATACGAAAATTATAACAGTGTGTAAATGAATCAAATTTTATTTCATCAACATTGAATGTAATAACTTAATCGGTCGCATTTAAATTTTAAAATTATTCTCTGAATAAATTTCTTTAACAATGCGAACCGTGATATTGCTTAAATGTTCTCAGCAATTCATTTCTTTCGCGTCATTCGTTGACTCGATAGTTTATCAACGTCATCGCAGAATATTCCGCGCACGTTACGCGGCGCTAACAATAATTTCACTCCTTAATGCCGGCAATAAGAGCAGCAAGCAGCATGTTTTGTTCCCGCGCGGACACAAACGGCCGGTCGAGGCGCGGGTGACACACCAATTGATGAAGACGCACGCCAACGTAACTTGTCCGCATTAAACGTCATAATCTAGCACAGTGATATATCGAGCTCGCGGCCCGAGAGGTCGAGCGCGCGTACTATTACATAGAACGCGCGGCACAAATCACTTTCGTTCCGCAAAATTTCTTTTGTCACGCTCGCGACGAGCCGCCGCGAAATGCCCGCGTGCATAAAAGCGCATAGATTGCTCGTGTAAAATCGCCCCCCCTATATCGACGACTTTTGTTGCGTGTCACCGCACTGCTCGGCGTCGCGCGTCGTCATTCATTTAAATCCTGACGACAATTTAAGCGACGAGGATGTCTCGCAAGAATGCAGAGGATGAATCTTACGCAACGAACGATTCCGAGCGTTTACAAGACCGTTTATAAGAGCCCGCAATTTTATGCGAAATAAATTCATTTGAATTTGAATATTTCCTCGGTGTCACCGTGTCACGAGGTATCACGCGCTAATGAATATTTGCATACCGTCGCAGCGGCGATATTTAATATCCGATGGAAAGCTTCTTGTGAAGGCCGCGTCGGCGGGCCAATCCTCTTTATAATAAAATGATTTCGATGCCGCTGGTCGCTCGACGAGAAGTGCCTCATCTCTCAATATATTAAGAGCGCTATCCTGGATACATTATTCATCGCTGTACACTCGCGCCGTAATAGCGGTCGGCGCGTGGATCGATCTTTACACAATTGCCGCAAATATTTACATCCGCAGTAACGCGCGCGCGCTCGTATTGCAGAGGGATTGATTCTTTACGACCCCCCCCTGCGCCGTTCATCCCCCTGACCGTTCGTTGTTCTGTGCCAAAGGCTCGACATACATAACAAACAGCCAGAACGGCACGAATCTACGAGCGAAACGTGGGAGCGGAAGATGGATTAAGAGATAAGGAGGCGTATCGGGACCAATCAATTACGAAGTCGAGGGTTCATGCGCGGCTATATACCGGAGTGAATCACCGAGCCGGCGGACCGGGACGCGGGACGAACCCCCCGAAAGTGAAACGATTTCTGAAATATTGTCTCGCGCGGCAGTTACGCGATAAGGTCGATCGTGATTCCCGTGTCCTCTCTTCCTCGAACGAGCCCATAAAATTCTCTAATCGGCCTGCTATCGACTACCGGAGAAACGCGGCCGACGAAGCATTATCTGCGAGCCCGAGTGCTCGATTAAACGAAGATTAATACGCGGCGCGCGATCCAGCGGTGGACTGTATAAATCCCGGCGTTGGGGGAAAATTGGTTAAGTTGCAGCTAAGAGTCGTAAGCGCTCGGAAATTCTCAGCGATAAGTTGCTGTGAAAGCGTTACTTAACTCGCTATATATTATTTTTATCTAACGCTTTACTTGGTAGTTTCATTTCAAAATTAGCCTTAATTGCGAGTAATGTGACTTTTTCGTATAAGTCGCCGTCGAGAATGATATCGAAAACACGTTCTAATTGTATAACGAGGAAACAAGCTTTGTGCTAAATTATATTTCAAATGTAATTACTTAGTCATTTAAAAGCGCGAGCTGCAGAAAGCAATAACTCCGCCGATGTTCCTCGCAATAATAATTATGGAAGCTTTTAGCAATCTTCCGTCTTTGGCGGATCTTTTGTCTCTGGGAAGTTCCGCCGATGCGGAAAACACAATGCAACCACTACAGACGTTTATCAACGCAAATACAAGATCTTCTTTCGCAGGATTTAGCCGCATTAGCGCGAAACAATTTACCTAAAATGCTTCGACCTGCCGAAATGGCCATGCAAGCGCGTGCGAACCCTCGCATAATCAGGAACGTAACATCCCGTGTCGGGTTGGCGAGGGATAGATAGAAAAGAAGAGAGAGAGAGAGAGAGAGAGAGAGAGAGAGAGAGAGAGATGGGAGAGAGAGGGAGAGAGCGAGAGAGGGGACGACAACAACACAACACCACCCTACGAAACATCTTCCATTGTATTCGCGGAATGACGAAGTTTGAAGGGAAAGAGGATCCCGAAACGGTACGCTTGTAATTCTCATCTTATCCCGAAAATGGACGAGTAGACGTGCCACCGGGAATCCACCGCAACAGAATGCACCCTTTGCAATCAAGTACGAGCTATCAAACGTTTTTCATACCGCCCCACTTCTATTCCACGGCCGGCGCTCTGCCTTTCATTCGCCGAACGTCGAAGTGATCTTCGCTGTAGAAATGAAAAAAACCATCGGGATTTTAATCTGTCCATTAAATGGCGAATGTATCTGGACGGCGAGATAATTGGACGGCTTTTGTGTAAAAGAAACCAGGCGCCTCCATGTCCAAACTAAGAATTAAGCTTTTACAGTTTTCTCCAGCAAATAATGCGACCTCATATTTTATCAATGTAGCGATATAAACCTTGAGTTATTTGAGATAAATCACTAGAATTAAATTTTATTTCTGAATAAATTGATGTCGAATGCTAACAATAAAACGATATCGATGCTGATTACGCGTATAAAATTCCTTTTAGCCCAACGCGTCTTTATGTAAAAACCTCTTAGCAACCACAATATATATTTGTCCGTCGTTCACGCCTCATTAAATATTTGCAAGACGTGAATGAGAGATCGTTAAATTGTCGTAAATCGAGCCATAACACGCCAGCGATGCAGATTCAACGTATTGCTCCATTTCACGCGAAACGTGTTTCAAAGGCGTAAGTACGATTAACGGTGTTTTCACCAATGAACTACCTCAATTATATTCGTCACATACGATCCGAACCGGTCCGTTTGCAGGAAGAAACTTAATGGCTATCCGATAATTTTGCTATTAAACTTAATCGATTGCGAATAACTAGATCGCGGCGAGACAGAACTCAAATAATTAGACAAAAACAGATTGTAAATTAGGTTCCGCTCTTAAACGTTTCGCTCGAAAGTATGTCGCTTTATCGCACATTTACATGATTATAACCACTTAAAACAACTTTATTAGCATCGCATTCCTCGGGGTAATTTACGAGTACTTGATAAGAAAGTCGACATGCAATGAGCTATCAAACAAATAACGTTAATATATTCTATCATTTTCTATTACGACTTACATACATGTAAAAAAAGCATTGTAAAATAATAAGTAGTTAAAATTTTTGCAGAATTTGTATTTTGCATGTATAGATCAGTCAGTGCAAAGAAAAATAATGTAGAATATTTCGCAATACTCACAGAGTGAGCATTTGTTGCTCGATAACAATTTCTTCACCACTCGAAACACATGCGGGTAATATCTCGCGTATCGTGAATCAATCGAGCTATCGCACGTGACAATCACTGCTGCGAACAGACGGTGACAAGCCATGGAAAAAATTTTCCGCGGGATAAAAATTGTAAGCGAGCGCTGATTGGGATTACGCACATAGCATGGGTGCACAACAGGAAATCAGTATGCGACTGTGTATGTATGTCGCAAGCTAGATAGCGGCGTTCGGCATTGCCACGGTTAAAACAGGGGTGGTATGTACATCCAGTCGGGCCTGAAGAGGGAACGAAGAAGCCCTTACCTCACGTCGCGCTATAGGAGCCGCAGGCTACGAAACAAATCAATAGTTTGCACCAAAGTGAGTTGAGGAAGAGGCGGAGAAAGCGAAGACAGAGAAACAACTCGCGCGAGGGAGAGAGAGAGAGAGAGAGAGAGAGAGAGAGAGAGAGAGAGAGAGAGAGAGAGAGAAAGAGAGAAAAGGAAAGCACGAGCGACGACGGGGGGGAAAGGCGGAGAAGGAGAGACGGATAGGGCTTTTCGTAGGGGTGGTGTGATTGGATGGAGTTGCTCAGGATCCCGTGAAATGATATCCATCGGAGTAGAAGCAGATAACGCTCCTCCGTTTTAGTTGCTCGCTTGCTTTTCGACTCCCGATGCTTATAATCGGCCGCGAACAAGCGAGCTCATGCGCGTAAAATCGGGATCGGCCAAACGACCGTCTTCGGTTGCCCGAGTCATTACCCGCAAAGTTTTCGGACTCGTCCGCGGGAATCGAAGCGTTCGCGAAATTTGCGAGTCTCATTAAAGCATCGCGGAATCGTGATCTTCTTAAGATGCACTCGATGAAACGTTTTCTGTGTGAGCTACGTCAGCTAAATTGCATCGCTGCGATTTATGCTCTCGGTCATTTTATCGCTTATTAGTAAAATAACCGCAAGCTATTAAGTTATATCGTGAATGTCAAGCGGATGTTTCTCTCGATATGCTTTGAGAAAAGATTATTTTAGCTTCTCATAGATCGTAAGGCAATTCCACGGCGTGCTATTTTACTCAATCGCCGAGCAATCGATACACACGTCGTCCTTTGAATAGAAGCACTTTCCTACGCCGTAGGAAAAAGACAGAAAAAGGGAAGATATGAGGAAGACGAGGTGAAGTGTTGTACAATAAACGCGACGTAACTGGAGGCTTGCGCGGAAGCGTGTCTCGGGAATGGAAAAACGCGCAAAACGGGAAATCGGTCGCACTCGGGTAAAACAGGGCATATTCAAAGGGCCGGTTTGCGTGCCACGAGAGGCGTGGAAGCAAAATGTGCTCTTTTGAACGTTGAGGAAGCATCGCGCCGCTGCCTAGCGGGGTGGCGACGCCGAGTTTAGGGTGAGATTTTGTCGCGTATACGCGCACAATACACGTAAGCGACGCGCGAGCATTCGACATCGGTGACCCAGCTGCGCGCTGACAGTTGTCGACTCTTTGTCAATTTCCCTAAGCGATTGGACGAGACAACGCCCCTTCCGAATCGGCACCCCGTACTCGTTCCCGCGCGATATCGCGACGCTCAAGTGCTGGCACTCGTCTATTTTCCCATTAAGCACGTACGCGTGATTACAGGGTAAAGTCGGGCACAATGTATGCGCTTCTTAAAGTTGAAGATCAGTACGTTTAAATGGATTATCGATTGAGCGCATTTGACGAAGAGCGTAGTTAACAATTTAATGCAGCCGTATACCGTGTATAATTTTCCGGAGGAAAAACTTGACCCGCGAAAGCACGAATCTTGATTTTAATTAAGCACAGAAGAGAAGCACATCTAAACTAAATTCGTGCAATCTTCACAGTTGTAGTAGAGAGGTTCTTATGAAATATCTTACTCTATCTTACGAATATATAGGAATGTTGGCACGTTTGACATTTAAGACGTAGAATTATTTGTGAAAAAAACGCAAAGTATAGATAAATCATCCTAATCGTGTCTACTGAGGTCAACCGTACACGATATAAATCACAAACGTCCGCTACACACGTTAAAAATAAATTTCTATCTGCGAGAATGATCGCTTATCTTGTTTGCAGCGCATTCATGTGTTTACACACAAAACTGTATTCATGTGTTTACACACAAAACTGTATTCGGCAAAGCGAAATGGATAGAACTAATTGGCCGCGTTGCGTCGATCGTAAATATCGGGATATTGACGCGCGTAGATAGTCATAAAATTTTATTCTAAAACCACACCTTCGCCGCATCGACTGATGAAACCGCGAAATTGGAAGTACAAGCAGAAAGCAAGAGGTATTAAAGAGCACAATTCTCTGAAAATTGCGAACGCGCTACCACCATAGTCATTCACGCGCCTCGCCGTTTGCGGGTTTAGTCGAATAAGTGGCGTTTCACCGGAAGTGAAATATGTAACGCGTAATGAAAATATGCACTAACAATGGGCACGGAATTTGTGGAAATGCATGTAGATTGCGTAAGTCGGTAAATAATGCGCAACGTTTATGAATAATCGCGTGGAAGTAGGCAATCGCGTTAAAAGAGCGCGCGTTGCGATGAAAATAACAACATTAATATGAATATAATACGAAGGATTAAATCGGATCGAAATGAAAAACACAAGCACGTCAAAGAGTGTGAATATTAATTAATATCGATAGATAGATTACGATGAAATTCAATATTTACAAGAGTTACGCGTGCCGCGCATTGTCCATTATCCGATCACGGGTTACGCTGATCTCGTAATCTCCGTCGTATACATAACGGGGTCCGGATTCGCTCGAAGGAATCCGGCTGCGAGTGTCGCGGATAACGCGGCATTGTTGTTTCTTCGTGTAAACAATAAAGTGGCGACCGAGCATGCAGATACGAGCGCGAGTGCGTCGGCGACTTTCGTACTTTAAGGCCGGTATCGCGGAATACGTAGAAGAAGCTGAACACATATTCACGGTCGCCTATTTTCACTAGCTCTGCAGAGTCACGTATTCACCCCCCCCCCTCTCCCCTCCCTCCCTCTCGCCGCACGGATATCGCGAAGCGGATTGAAGCAAAGTTCGCGGGAGAGAATGCGCCGCATTACCGCGTGGTAATCGCGATGATTACGCGAGCCCCGGGGTGCTGCGTATATGTAAGAACCGTGTATACGTTTCACGCGAGTGCCGTATATAGGCCGTTTTACGGCCCGCGCGCCCGATTCGGATCGGGCGGACTCTAACGAGGGAGAAAGAGTGCTAAATGTTGAAGAAATTACGAGGCGGCGATCGGGCCCGATCGCTATCGGCCGGTAAATGCCGCGTGATCGACGCTCCGCCACGCGCGTTTCTCGTCTCGAAAAGCCGGGGCTTTTCCGAGGCGATGAAACGACGGGAAGTCGGATGGATGGGCGTGCGAATGCAGTTACTCGTGGATAAGACGTCGTGTATACGGTTTAATGCAGGGATACGGGCTTACCCTGTAACTTGCGTGATAGAGTTATCGTTGCGTCCACGCGTACCGTCATCATCAACACGTGGATTATTATGTTTATCAATAATTACGGTGAATATCTTCAGCTGTCTTAACTCTCTGTCTTAACACGCTTCTTTGCGTGATACGATGAAAATAAGAAAGATCGATTACATAGTTTAAATGGAGAGATATCTATTTTTTTATTCTATCCTATATTTTTTGTATATGCTTCATGGAACAGTTTAAATTGTGTCAAATTTTTTTTTTAGACAATCTATTTTTATTTATGTTCTAATATCTGATGAAAAAATATCGTCATCCTACTTTTAACGTCAAATACCTTTATACATAAAAGTAGCACGTCTCCTGTTATATGCAAAAAATAAAAGTATTTGGAATATGGACTAAACTCGGTTTTCTGTCAAATTTAGACACAAAAATTCCATGTCACGTTATTTAAAAAAAAATATATATATCAGTTTTCGAGGATGATCCCATTTATTTCATTTACTTCATAGTTGACGTTCTATCCAACGACGATATATTTGTTGTCATTCTCATTAATGACATCGAATCCGAGCACAATTTTTGACAGAATAATGACATCGTGACCGAACGAGATTAAAAATTCGGATGTTTTAGAAAATATATTTGTGGAAAAAAAATATTCCATAGGGCGTATTTAAAGATGCGTTAACTTTTTAAAACATTGCTATCGTACGCAGCCACAGAATCGCAACGTGCATTCCATTGTTGAGCCTCGATCTTTGCGAAGAACGAGAAAGCGAGAGGTCTGTGTTGGCGCATTTGTATTGCCGCGATCTATACTACGCCTATCTAAAACGAAGTATATGATTGTAGCCCAAGTCGTTCTGCAGACGTTATACTTATACCATTTCTTCTAGCATTAAATATTTAAATGAAAAAAATATTAATTTATGAATATCATTAGAAAATCTAATCAACAGATGTTTCATGTAAAAAATATTGCTATGTGTTTTTTTTTTTTCATTTCTTTAAATTTCCGTTCTTCACTTTTATTGAACGACGATCGTGACGTACTTCATGTGAATGTAGATAAGTATAAAGCGCATACGTGCAAAAGCAAATTCTTACGACAGCATTTCCGCGCGGAGAAAATGCGATGCTCCTCGAAACCGTAAATTCTAGAGTCGACTTTCGCACCACAACCTATCGATTCGTGTGATCGTCCGTTCGGCTGCGAGCCACGGACAAGTGAACTTTCCCTTATCGAGTCGCGCGATCATGACATAAGTATTGGGTAAGGACGGTCACGTGTCCGCTTCCTTACAGGTATCGATCCTTTTGCGAATACGCGGACGAACGTGTCGTAGAAACGACGACTTCGGGATGACGCAAGTACGCTTACTTGCGTTTCGCGGGATTTTTCGCGGTGATAAAAGCGCGAGCGCGAAGAGGCTGACGGATGAATCTGATAAAGGAATACCTATCGATATTCCCGCGGCTGATAGACTGATAATCTCGAAATACATAGCCTCAGACAGATTATTAATCGACAATATGACAATATCTAGTTAGTAGATGCGAAGGATATATTGGATAATAACTAGTGAAGCCCCGTCGTTCTTGCGTAATAAGTTTTACGCAATATACATTCCGCTGTGTAAGGTACATATCAATATACATATCATCTTCGTAACGATGTCTACTGCGTTTGACATTTAGCACCGTGCGATCATTATATATATATCCTGTTAAATTCTAACGATGTATTAATATTAAGTCATCAAGTCGATTATTTGAAAATTCATTACTTTTCGATTTTGTGTATGTTATTAGATATTTTATCTTTTACCGATTATTAAACCTTTTTATGTTATAATAATCCAGCAATTTCTCTCTTTCTCTCTCTCGATCGTCCATAAACATCTTAATCCGCATGAATGCGGCATAATACACACCGTGCAAATCGAATAAGCTAGGAATATTACTCCACGTCGAGCGTGCTAAATTTCGCGTAAAAAGTTTTACCGCGCGGACAACGTGATCGTAAATGATGCATCCAGACATGCCCGTACGACACGGCATCGCGTGAGAAAGATCGCTCCTGTTCGCCATAAAGCTTCCACGCCCCGCCAAATTTATTAGTGGCCCATTGTGCCGTATTCGGAGAGGTGCGTATGCACGCACCAGGTGCATCCAGTCGTCGCGGGCGACACGTGTTCCGATTCGCACATCAAACACACTGGGGGAAACTTTCCGGAGCGCATCGGTACCACTTTGTTACTCGGTTACGCAGTTTTGTTAGGTTTCGCTTTGCGGCGCCCGCACCGTCGCTGACACCGGCATTATTTCTACGCGTATAGGTCGCGGACAGGCTTCTCTTATGGGAACAACCAAGCGGTGTCACGCCGATGCGGACGCCATAACGGCGCACTGGCTTTCTCTACAGCTGTACTCTATCAAGGGTGGTCGAGTAGCATCGCGAAGCATTGCTCAACATCAGTTTTGTCATCGATTCGACGACGATAATGCGCGGCTGCATTTCGAATATGTAAACTTTTATTTAATTGATTAAAATGAAAAGCACGGTGCTATTATCTGAGCTATTTAATTTGTAAGAAATTTTTGATTTTTATTTGTATAATTTCGCAAATATTAGTAATTGTGATTGTGATTGCGGGCCTGGTTTGATAGTTTTTAGTCGCTCAATGACAATTTTGCATAGATGAACATGAATGACGAATATATTTTCCGCCTGATAAATAAAGGAGAATTAAATCACGCTTGCTTTAATTTCGTTCAAGAGTGCAAACCGAATGTAACGTTTACAACGGCGTATGTCGCAAGCATTTTAGTTGCTCCTTGCAATCTTCCGAAGGTATTAAACCCAATAAAGGGAAAAGGGTCACGCGCGTACTCTCGAATTACACGGTAGACTTATTTAACATAGCCGCGGCTCGCCCCTCCGTGCGGAACGCGCTCAGTGCATTATACGTGTTCCATGGCGCATTACTGTAATACTCCGCGATAAGCCACTAATCTTTATAAGGGATCCCAGTTGGGACAGCGCGAGCGTAATCTGTCGAGAGGGCGGCCATTAAGCGACTAAAAAAAATTTGACCCACCCTGTTGAGGGACGATATATCACTCGATGCCGGCCTAACTTTCGTGTACCCTTCCCTCTTTTTCCCCACCTTACGTGTTCCCCGATTCCTACCCTTCCCTCTTGTGTCGCGTCTATTAGTCGACATGTATGCGGTGCGTTCGCAGACATTAGTAGAAATGTAATCTTACTTAAGCATATGTCGGCATGACTGATTGGACGGTCGACGGCTCGGATAAATAATAGCGTAAAGAACGATGTCCCCCGATTTCGGGGCTCTTGCGCCATCGCATCCCCTCGTCGTCGCCCCCCTGCGGTCCCCTCTTACGCGCTTGTGGGAATTAGGAAAAAAAAATCACATATGGGTGCCGCCTGCAGGACAAAGCGAGGGATCATGCTGGTAGCTTGATTGCGTCAATGGCCATCGATCTGGCCACTAAGTTCTTGCCCGAATTCAAGTACACGCGCAGAAGGGCCCCGTAAGTCTTCCTTTCGAGTACTTTCGCGCGATGTTTGCCGAAGGCATGCGTTGCGATCGATCGCGCGCCTCGCTCCGTGTAACAAAGCACATCTGCAACAGCGCGAAGCGACAGAATTATTTTCACTTAAACAGGAAATTAATTTTTATTCTTCCGCACTGCTAGTTCCTGCTCTTTTCGCTTATATGTATAACTGAGAATTACAGATCTTGTTTGATAATATTTTGACTCGGGCGAGACGTGCCAAAGCTAACAGAATGTTAACGCCGAGCAAGTTGTACCCCTTAGGCGTTGTACCATTGCTCAGTACCTCAAGCGGCAGGTGGTGGGTGTAGAAGACGCGGGGATGATGAGAACGACGCGACGAGAGAAGGGCCTGCGAAGGTAGGGGGCGTAATTGAATCCCGGCAAGATGTAGAAGCATAATAGCTTACGTCGAATGATTACGTAAAGCTGCCATTGTGTGGCTCACTGCCGCTCTACCCATGTACGTCGATTCGTAGCTACGTCGCTCGCACAGACACACATATTAGCATATGCTTCCTTATGCCAGACGGTACAGGTAGCCTATGGTAGTCCTCTCTTTTATTTACACGCCTCGAGAGGAAAAAAGAAATTCGCGATTGTGTTGAATCTCAAGTCCATTTTAGGCGATCGTTGCGACAGCATTTTCTTCACAATTTTATGCATATAATAGAGGAAGCATTTGAAAAATCAGAATATACATTTGTGTTTTGTATCCGAATTTTTCAAATATTTCTTGTTACATAAAATTATGAAGAGATTTCTATCTCTCGAATTTTAAATTTGATTGAATATCGTAGTCATCGCAGCTTCTCGATTTGTGATAAATAAAACCACAGCGAGGCGCAGAGTTTAATGATTTTTCGCTACTGCCTTACGTACGAGACTGCGCTCTCCTGGCTTGTTAAGACTCGAGGATCGAATTGCACGAGGGAAGAACAGAAATCTGGGAAACCGTTTGGTAATACGACGCGAAACACATGCTGCAGCCCCGTATTGCCGTTGCTACCAGTTACCTCTCCTCTTTCTTGCCAGCATTCTCATTTTTCCGTTATTAGATATTTTTTCCATCTCGTGGCTATCGCGACGTGCATTACGTACACGTACAATAACCGTAACCTGAGCGACGGAAAACACGGGGATTGCCTCGGCTTCTCTCTTCTCCCGGTGCTCTGTTTTTATAACCTCCACCATCATACCTTCGTCTTGCCACACGGCGGCAAGAAACGAAAGATATATCGGTACATGTGTCGTCATAAGTAACGAAAATGTTAACACGAGTAACAGACTTAGAAAAAAATTCATAAACAATCCGTTACGTTCACGCGCGATTAATCATTCTATATTTTCTGTTTTGCTTTAGCAAAAAGAGCGATCACTAACTTATTCAACAATTTTTTTATATAACTAATTTTTTATTTTATATATACATATTTTAATGAGATATTAAATCAGATCTCGCGCGCCCGTATAGTGTATTATAACAAATTACGTCTACCACTGTTAAATATTGACACGAGTGCCGCCGCAATTTCCCGGCGAGGGTCGACTCGACGTCTCTGATTACCGCGTGACTGGCAACTATCATATTGACGGAAGTGGAAGTTCTCCATTGTGCCGAGACAGTCCGAGACGCGAGGCATGTAGAATCTGTGCCAGGAGTGCATGTTACGCGCGTATTGTCCCAAATGACGTCAGTCCCGAACGAAGTTGCAAAACTCGTTTGCGCGGGGACAATCGTCGCGTCGCGCGTGTATCGCGGAACGCAGGGAGAGACCCTCCTCTCCGGTCGCGCGACTAGTCGCCCGCCGCGATCTACCCACTGACCGGAATGCCAAACACACCTAGTCTTAATTCTGCGAGGGACGGCGACGTGCCTAGACGGGTTACCTGTGAGTCATGGGCTGCCAATGGTTATTAATAATGGTTCCGATGCGGTGCACGCACGCGCGCCGCGCCGCCTCGTACGCGGGATAAATTAAAAATAGCGACGGGAGCTTTCACTTCCTCGTCCCAAGGCGTTACGGCGGCATCGGGCCAATTAGGGTGCACCGACGAAAAAGATCGTCCCCGATAAATGCCGCATAATCGCAAAGGGGAGAAGAGGTCACACCGGTGCGCGCCATTGTATTTCATCTCGCGGGCGAGACGTGTGGATTTATTGGGCATCGCCGTTAACGGCGCGAGGTGAAAGTCGACCGTGTATTATATGACGGTGTTGCGGGAGGAGAGCAACAATCGGAATACGTCGGAACTGTGCTCGTGCGTTCGCGCGCCGCGCTTGATTTGGACGATAAAAGTCATTCGTCTTCGTTATAGGCTCGCACGGGCTCCTCGTTCCGCCGAACTGTCCGAAATATTTTACGAGCCGTTACGAGGCGACGGGCACGGCCTCGCTCTTTCTCTCTCGGCGAGATTAAACGTGTCAGCGCGAATGTTAAGGCTCAATTTCCAGCCGACGGATATGAATTGATGGAAGACGCACGCGGCCGCGTTTCCAGTTTCACGCCGCGCCAGATGCCGGCGTTCGCCTTCTTCGTCTTCCTCTCCCGCCGGCGGGATGATGCGGAGAAACGGTGAAAGAAAGGTTCTTGCGTTGTCGATAAGAGCACTCGCTCGCAAGTTTAACGAACTGTATTGCTCAGAGCGATGAAGAAGTACGTTGGATGACTTCGGAAGAAGCGCCGTAGTTGATCTAGCTGTTCTCTTCATCTCTTTTTGTTGCGCGATGCTTCGAATCCCGCAACAGAGAAAGTTGCTTATTAATAATAATGAGAAACAGAATTAATTAACACATAATATAAATATATAATGTACATAAATTATGTATAATATTTATGAGATAAATTTATATGTCATGAGAAATATTTTCCACGTTAAAGCGTCATAATAGCAGCGGAAATTACTAAATAGATACACAGAGAAGTATGTCACAAATATTCTATCAATCTATTCTTATTTTGTAATCGAGAGTCATATTTCGCTGCGCGTGTAACAGTTATTGTGCAAGAGATATATTATGGAAGCTACTATTGAATTTAAAATTGAGGACAACTTTCCATTTAAACTGATATTTAGTTGAATTCTGAACGGCGTCGTGCTGACGTGAACCAAACTGAAAGTGACGTTTTAAGTAGCCTGAAGTGTTTCTGAAAACGAGACGTATTTTGAACCCGATATTGATCTGCAGCGCTCTCGTCTGCCTGTTTGTTCCCTCAAACTATCACACCGGACGAAAATAGTATGCATTGAGCAATACCCGTATATGAAAATTTAGCGCAACTAATATAAATACGATTGGCGATTCTCTAATTTTTTACATTGATATGCAAAATCACGCATCCATTTATTACTTGTAAAATGCAGAGTACAGAAGTGCTATTTTGAACGCTGCAATCATGTCTATTATATCGCGGCTTACTACAAAAACGCACATGTGCTTCGACCGACTGCATTCTCGAGATGAATGGAAACGCTGACATGAATCAAAATGGACGCGACGTTTGAAGTGGCCCGAGGAGTTACTCGAAACGGGAGAGCATCCCAGAGCCTATATAGCGGCCCATCGCGTTCTCATCTATTCTATACAGTGGTAGACAGCGCAGCAAAAGCCGGCCAACAGCTGTCAAAGCTTCCTCGGCCTCTCCCGGCCTCGTTTTCACTCGACCCCCTTCCAGCATCCGCGGTATCCGATGTTGTGGTTGCTAATGTACTCGGTGTACACCTAGTCGTCGGCCGACAAGGATCGCGACAAGAAGAAAAGATGACATAGTCAGGACTACAATGCGCCGTGTTTGCCTTCCTATTTAAGAGGTGCTTGTTTGTCGATTTCTGCTCGTGTGAGATCTCTTGAAATGAATGACTCATTCTTGGTAGAACAGGCGTCAAGAGAACAGCACAGGTTTTACTCCTGATTTTCATTGATGAAATCTGAGAGGTTTTTAAATTATAAAATTATTTTTGTAAAGTTACGTTTTTTAAATTTATTTTATATTTGATTACAACAATCAAACTTTCATTCCTTTGGCAATTTGCATCTGTTATGAAATCTTAATTATATCGTTATTTTCGCTGATGTTTAAATAACATAGGTTTAATGAAAATTTAATAATGTATAACATTATATTTAGTAGGGGTTTTTAGAGAAAGTAAAATATTTACTACAATCTTTTGCAAGCATATAGTATGCGCGTGACAGCGTGTGATCGCATTTTGAAAAAACGATAGAAAATGTTCCGCTCAATGGGGATTAAATTACATCGCTCGGTATAACGGCGCTGTCCGCAAGCTCCCCTGGCGCGCGCCTAGATCTTGAGAATTCTCGTTCGCGGCGAGTTTCATATTTGTAGCCCGCTGTGGTTCTGCGGTCGGGCGTTTCTAGCGACTAGCAACGAGGCACCGTAAATTAAACTGCGGTCGCTGCGCCGTGTGGACGGCGAATGAAAACGTTAGACTCGCCAAAGACCAGATTTTACGGAGCCATCCGGCGCGGAGTCTGGCTTATCCGAGGTTGCGGTCCAATTCGTCGTGATGTCGACGTTAGGTTGACGAGAGAATAGTCGGAAAACCAGCGAATTAAATAGAACGACGAGACAGAAGAGAATCATTCGAAGAATTGTAATAGCACATGCGTCACATTCAGCTTCTAGTTGACTTTCGCACTCGTCTCTGAACTCTTTGATATTGATATATGTTTTTCTAATAATCGACCTGTAAAACCTGTAGTTCGACAACGCGCTGAGGCACTGCTATGAAAAGAATGCTTTTCAGGAATTCAAAGATTTTTTTTAAACACTAACCGCACATAAACTCGGTCTAAAACGAAATCGACATGAGAAATAAAAGGACCGGGTTGAACTTCAAACAGGTCGAACTCGCAACCTAGTCGTCGACGAGACGACTATCCGACTTTGATTTCGAACCGAAGGATTTAACCGCTTGACACCCGGCGGTGGTGGCGCCTAATGGGCTTGTCTGGCGCTAAAAATATATCCTACTTTGAATTTCCCATCCGGCTCTCAGGCGCATAGCGCTGTGCAACGTGCCGCATAGGGCACCGCCACTGTTACTCCACTTTCGACCGGTGAAAATAACTCGACCGGTGCTTCGCGGTACCGTGTCATTTCTCTATCTTCCTTTGTCCGCCCGCAGATGCGTTTCAGGCGTTTCGGCGTGAAACGCGGTTCCGTGTCGGACGGCTAAATAGAAAAAAAAGTACTACGAGAGTAGCAGCGACTGCACGCGAGTGTCGGAGGGAGGGAAGGATGGAAATGTTGCGTATAGGCTTTTTGCGCGACGGGTCTTTGTCATAGACGGTACTTTTACTCGGCGGGATGTCGTTCAATGACCGAGCAATCCGCCGCGGAAAATACGATGTCATCGTGTGCGATACAAGCGCGAAGCGTAAGTGAATTTTGCTGTTAAGAAAAATGAGAAAAACTGACGTATGTATTCTGAGAGGGAAAAATATTCCAGATTTTATCATTAACACCGCATATATTCCTTTCGTCGTTTTTTTTTTTTTAATGAAAAATATAAAAATATAAGTGTGTATGAAATTATGGCCACCATAATTCTATCCAAACTTAGTCGACATTGTCTCTCATTTTCCACCTAACGAATAAAGCAGATATTGTCTGAACAAAAATCCCACAGCTACGTGTTAATTGGAAACGCAAGAAAAGACAGTCTGACAGCTTATTCAGTTTGACCCAAGTTCCGTAGAAGCAATGCGGTCGTTACATTGTCTTATTTACACAGTGGGAGCTCAAAATACTCAGGATCATTTCAGTGAGGCGATCGGTCTTGTTCACGTCACATTGTTCGTCACTTCTTCTTTCCGGGAACAAGCAAGTTCTTGATGTAGGAAAGACTGGCACGAGACTAAAGAGAACCAAAAATCACTCAAGCTATCACTCGACCCGCCGTAATTATCCTTTCTCCATTGTAAGCTACTATTGTTCACATTCAGAAAAGACATGTAATTCCTCGCAATTATCCGGAAGTCCATTTTCTTCTTTAGCTGACTAATGGTATCTTGACATGTAGAATTTAACAGTAGAAAATTTTGCGAAAAGGATTTTTAAAGTTTTTAATTTTTCCTTTAATAATAAATTTTTCAAATTAATTTTCAGGTAATATTCGTGAGATCGTATATGTATATATTACGTAAATGTGAAAAGTTTGATTATATTAAAATACGACCAAAAACAAAAAACGAGAGCATTTCTGTAAAATGTATGTTTACAATTAAGCTCAGCTTGTACATATTTAAAGCGATAATATATATTAAAAAATAACGTGAATTGATATTGCAATTCTATCTCATTTTTGTGCCGCTACAAAAATTATATTGATTTCGCAATAAATATATTCTGTGCTTACTGCGACGCGGAAAATTAACGCAAAAATGTTTATTTCAAATATTTGTATATTAACTTTACGGCACTGTGCATTAATTAATTCTCATCGGTAACAACGTTACATCCCTTTTGTTAGAATATAACAAGGTAGCGTAAACGTCACGAGTAACAATATACTGTTGCCGTTCATGTTTAAAAAAAATATCGCTGCACACCTCTGCTCATTTATTTATAACAACGTGTAACAATCGACTATCGTCGTATCTCTCAACGGCAAGGCGGAACATTCCGGATAATTCCGCTAAGAGTGCGTACGTATCGCACGATGCGGACCGATCGTTACAAAACGACGAAAGGCCATAACGTGACTGCACGTGATGTATTTAGCGTCCTTGTCGATAATCGACGTATCGAGGATAATGTCGGGAGAAACTAATCTCTACAAGGCAGCGAGCTCTCGCCGGCGCGATGAGAACATTCTTAGACGTGCCGCTCATAATATGCGGGCACTCACGACAACGAGCCGCACTCGATCACCTTGCGCGAATTCTCTTGCGTTATTTTCTCACGAGCCGCAACTTGCTCTCGGTCTCAACGCGCGAATCGTTTACATTGACCTACCGTGCAATGCAAATGTAAATATCCATGCAGAGCTCGGAGAGCTCATTTTTTAATCGCCCGAGGCGCGACGATATCGCAGCAGATGGTGCGAGCAATCGCGTTACATAAGCAGCCGCGTAGAGATTATGGCAGTAACAACAGCCGCTTATGGCACTCGCTACTTTCACGCAAGCTGCATCCATGGCATCAAGACATTTGTATTTTTATTATGTGCTTCGTTAACTTTTTCTGTGATATTTCAAGGCTGATCCAAGCAAACACTTATAGGAAAATTCTTACTATTTAAGCGAGTGATCGATATGGATTTATCTCTAAGACAGCAGATTTCTACTAAATTACAATTGGCAATCGATGTAAGATCGGAAATTCAACGTTTCACGCTCGTGTAAATGTGATTCTTTTTAAAAAAATAGACTGCGCGCAACTGAAAAAGTCAGATAAAAGTAAGCCGATTTGAAAACTGTTTTTCGCTTTCAAAGTATAAACTCGGCCACGACCAGTGATGTAGATCTATCAACACACGGCGCGCACAAATATCTGAACCCAATGGCAGACCGTAAATCAAAGTCGCTCCTTCATTTTCGATAAAATTGGATCTACATGTCGTATAATCCCAATATTTCAATATTCTGGGGAAACAAAAGCCGCGGAGCGACCTGCGCGTGGGATCCAGCGTAGTTTACAATCGCTGTCGCGTAACGAAATACGTGGGGAGACGGGAAAAAAGGCCGAAAAACCGGAAACAGCGATATGCTTCCAGACCCCGCGTGCGCGTTTGTCCGATGGATTCATTCATCAATCGCGTCGACGCCACGTCGATTGTCAGAGAGATTTCGGCTCACGGCTTTTCGGAGCGTTCCACGGAGGCGTGAAAAACCCGACTTTCTGGTCGGCTCGCGTATACGAAAGCGAGTTGCAAATCGAAACAGAGACGCGGTCAGAATCAATGCGCACATCGGATTGTAGCGCGAGGCGCTATTGCAATGTATCGCAATTAAAAATTGTTGTCGAACTCCCTGACGCCGTGGTTCGGCGAGCTCGCTGGCAACCGATATCACCGGTTGGTTTTTCATCGCCGTATCACGACACTTTGCCAACGCACTGTCCATGCACAGCGCAGAACACACTCGATACACCAATTGTAAGTAAGTCTTCGGCAGTGGAATCACGAATGCATTCAATGCGTCGAGAATTGCCTTCCATATCCGCGTATGAAAATTCCCTCAAAATTCTCTGTTAAAATAGTTCGAGTTGTTTTCTGTTACGATGCGGCACAGCTTTGGGTACAAACTGTATCGAAATTCAAAAAAACTTTCGGTCGAGTATATTTACTATGATATATGAACGCGCGTAAACCTTCCGAATTTTACAATTCTACGATTTTATTTTACGATTATGTCTACACACACACACATGTCGTGTAACGCTAATTAAACGCAAATCTTTAATTCGTAATTCGACATTTATGACACATTCCTACTTTTATTAAAAACACCGCGGGAAAATTTCTTGCGCAACGTATTGTGAATGAATGTCTGGCAATTTATTCTGGCGTGAACGCGCAAGAGAATGATGCGACTTCTTACAATCACGTTAGAGGAATCTCCAATTATAGAATAAAACTGGACAGAGTGGGAAATTGGTTTTCAATATAAAGGAATGCGAATTGAAATATTACGTAGATTCCATTGATATCGAGAAAAATTAAATGCTAGAACATTCGCGGCGGGATATTCTGACAGCAAGCATATTAGTGACTTTGCGAAATTAACAGAATGAAGCTATTTTCAACAGTGTGCTGCTAGCAAATTTAATCGGAAAGTTTTCTTTAAGCGCTAAAACCTTCAAAATATTTCCACGTGTTAAGATACTTTCCGCCTATCTAGTCTTATCGCCATGGCACCTTCCACATGTCGCAATACTTCGATATTTTCCACTACACTTCCCGTGCTCGGTGTATTGAAAGAAATAAAACCGTCGGCAATCACGATGAGAGATAATTTTCAATCGACGGGAGAATCGGGAAATAAAGAACGTATCGATCTCCCCCGGTCGAGAAATGCAAATCGCGGCGATTACGAGAATTCCATCGGTATCTCGGGGAATCGCCGCTGCAAGGCAAAGCCCGAGAAACGGGTTCGTCGCGTAACACACCCACACCTTTTCTCGGATCGTCCTGTGGAATATCGCCGATTGTGCGATACCACGAGAGCGAATTCGACCGAGATCGATCATGCAAACGCGGCGGGGCGAATTGTTACCACAATCACTGCCAGTGCAAGGACTCGAAAAACCTTTCCGCCAACACAGCCAGGCGCAATCGATTCGCCGGCGCATAGCTCTGCATAATGAGCTGCGAATGCCAGGGAATGAGAATAAGAGCACGAGGATGCGCGTGGGGTGACGGCAAGAGGGTGAAGGAGAAAGAGGAAAAATGCTCGGACGTTCGTGTCGGCCGCCGCTCGGAAAGTAAGACGATGCGACAGCGAGACGGAGACGGAAGGAGGCAAAGAGAAAGAAAGAGAGAGAAAGACGAGCGATCGGCCAAGACAGGTAGCTGGAGGATCGCAAGGTTGGAATAAGACGGCGGGGAAGAGAGCAGTAGAGAATGAAAGAGAGAACGGATGAGAGAACGAGAGCATGGCGAGAGAATCGGGCTGGACAAGAGGTAACCGCCTAGGCAGACAGGTAGACACAGCCAGGTGTGAGAAGATCCGAAGAGATCGGTAAAACGACCGATTTGCGAGAAAGAGAGAGAACAGAGGGGAGGGGGAGAGGAGAGATGGGGAGAGAGAGAGAGAGAGAATACAGGGTGTTCGACTGCGCATCGGTGACAGTGGCGAAGGATGCTAACAGTCTCCTGAACGAGTCCCGCGGTCCAACAACGCGCCAATGTCCGCCTTAGCGACTTCGCAAAAACACCTGCCCTCTTCTCCGTTTACTCTCGTCCATTCGCGTTGCCTCTTGTCTTTTCCCTGCCGTGCGTTTTGTCGCCGCTCGTATGCATGCGACAGTCCGGTACATGTACGCGTGCCCACCGGATGCATTAGCATTATGTTAAGATGCGTGTACTTTTTTTTCAGAAAATTTGTGTTTTTCACTTCAAAGTAGAAAGATGGAATATTGGAAGATAAAAAATTATTTCTATCGGTCTCTGAAAAAAATTGTTTGGACGCCAAGTTTTGAATTTATTGTCTTCGTACACTTCCTTCTCCGGCTGATCTTACAGTCGAATTATATGTTGCAAGTCAGTTCATGTGTTGCAATTAAATTTAACTTACTATGTTAGAAATTTATATCTTTATTTTATTCTAACGGCGATTGTTTATTCCACGAGAGAATAATTTTCGTCAATTTTTGTCGTTCGGGCAGATCTTTCTTTAGAAACCATCCATCTAACCGTAAATGAACAATAACACTGGATGATGTTCAAAAATGCTAGTATTGATGTATTCACGTCGAAGTATACAGATCTAGGTAAAAAGATACCTTTGTTGTAGGATCCGTTAATGAATGCCGCGTTAAGCAGCTTCTATTTTTGCGACTTTACTATTCAAGGCGAAATATTCTTTCGTAAAACGTACTATAAATTCATTGTTATTGGTATTTATTAATGTCTTATTTATGAATAAAATATGCAAATTAAGTAATTAGTGAAGGAAATATTATAGCTTTTTATCATAATAAATATCACCGTGCACTTGCAGCGGATACCCGAGAATCATGGGAATACCGAGCGCGAGAGAGGGCGATACATTTATCGAAACAACCAGGAAAGGTCCGCTTTAATCGTGTATAAATTTATTCGAGCCGCAGTCTAGCGGCGCTCGAACCGGTCATAAAGTGAATTCTGTCTGCGTGCTTTATGGTTTCATTACGAGAATTTAAAACCGCACAGTTATTCGGCATGCATTCGCCATCTTTTATTTAACGCGACGCCGTGCGCACCTTGCCTGTTCGCAACCTGCCCGAGTTTATGCTTTATTTATGCGCGCAGCATGAAGAACGAGGGCGATTCTGGACGCCTTGATCGTTCCCCATTGTCACCTCGGCACGGAGAAGCCCGCAAAAACCGCTGCCATAATGTCACTCAATTCGAAATTTAGACTTGTATTTACAGTGGACGCGCCGTAAATTTAATAACGCTAACGCTGCTGCGCCGATTGTGAAAAATATCGCGGCTGAGCGATCCATAAAGCCCGGTCCAAATTCACATCGCTTTTACGGGCGCTTTAACGACGTCGTTGCTGGAATTTCTAGCAAAGGTATCGTCGGGGCTCGTTGGCAACAGGATTGGGTGTGGCACCGTGCGTTCGCCGTGCTACAAACGCCAAAGAAGCTCTCGCGATATTCACGTCATCGTCGGAGTTTTCGCTTTCCACCCGATCCTTCACTCTGGCTCGTAAGATTTACGGATAGCAGATATGGGAAAAGAGAATTGCGCCGCGTAATCGCAATATCGGTGCTGAGAAACGATGTTTTACGAGCTTGAGCTTACCGTCGATGGGATACGCATTCCTGCGCTTTGTCGACGTTGTAAAAAAAAGGAATAATAAAACACGATGCGTCAGCATCGTTACAAAAGATACATTATCTCCTCGAATTTTCACTTTGTCATACGTACAACTTTCTCGGGGGGACATCTGAGATTCGTACAGATATGCGGACAGAGCTGAGAATAGAAATCGCGGCGCGTACGAGACGGAACGACTTCACCGAGAAGTCAGACTTCAGAGAGTCCGAGTTTAAGCTCACTATTGCTTTTTCATAGGTGAGTGCTCGCGCACGGATTATCCGGGTAATCTCGCATGTGACAATTTGGACACTGAAGCCATACTATGGTTTCGTGTGTTACGATCGTTCCACACGTTGCAAACTTCTCTCTGCGTTCTCTCGGAACGCAGAAAGTTTCTTCGCCGGATTTAATACGGACTTGCACGAACACAATCTACGCTCGTGTTCTGATTAAATTTCAAATGTATTGATCAATATTTTCAGGTGACCCGATTACTCCTTTTATTAATTATTTTACGATTTGATTGAAATATTTGTGAAATATAATGTAGAATATTGAAATACGCGAAAATAACAAGAGAAATATATTTCTGGGAATTTTGCTGAAATGAGTACACGAAAATATTTTGCGCTTATTGAAATTCATTACATCCCGAAGATTGACTTTCATCATTTCCGGAATAAATGGCTTTATTGTATGTCGTAGCTTCGGAAAATATAAAGAAATTTGGTGTCGCAAGTCTGTCACAAGCGATAGAGGAAACGTGTCAGAAGGAAGCAATAAAATACATGGGAGGCCATTAACTCTTCCTGCAGTGACAAAGAAAATTTCGAAGCTGGTGGCGTCCCACACATGACGACACTTTATGTCACGTTGCGACGCGACTATCAATTCATAACGGCAGAATTTCTTACCTGCACGCGACCTCGTTCGAAACCAAAGCGATTTACATTGCTATCCAACGCGGCTGGAGTTCAAGGTAGACCGAGCATAATGAGGGATAATTCGTAGTGCATGCTGGGAGTTCGTTCAACTTCTTGATCCCGCTCGACTGCGAAATCGTTAATATCTCGGCTTCCAAGTCTGCGGAAAGACCTAACGAACAAACCTAATGAACAAAGTTTGCGAGTCTGCAACACTCATGTTTTCGTAAATTACTTTCCATGCCTGGTTTCGTAACTAGTGTTATTCTGTTCGTGCGATAATAATAATCCCCTCGGGAATATCTCTGAAGTACATTAAAATATTCAGAGTTGCTGCGATATTTTTTAACATAATTTTAATTGATATATTAATCATTATTATTGCAAAACATTTATTGCGGTGAAATTTGATTAGAAGCTACGTAGTTTGGAGTAGACGACAAAGGCACTGAAAATCTCGGAGTGTGTACACTTGCGCCGACATTGCTAATTACATTTATCGACGCCCGAAACAAAATTTCAGTGAAAATTCCGGCTCGACCACAATGCGGAAATTTCTTGTGTATATATAAGTGAATTTTCCCGAGCGTCGCATGCACAACTCCGTAACGTCGCTTTGGCGCCTTCTCAAATTAATGAAATATGGAGGGTTGATGCAGGGCGAACGAAGTCAAAGCGAAATAGATAGGGACGCTGCGAGATAGAACAAAATAGGTGTCGCGGACGGCGGAGGCAGAGGAAAACGGGAAGATGAGATTACGTTAACAAATTAGCAAGGTAAAGTCGCGAGATGCGGGGAAGAAGAAGGACGAACGGATGGTGCAGGAAATAATGAAAGACAAAAGAGAGTCGAACCGCTACGGTGAAACCATGCATGAACACCTTGGGAGGAAGAAAGGCTGAACGTGTGCGTGTATAATCGTACAATTATGCAGATATGGAGCGCCTGAGCGGCGAGGCGAATACAAGACCGGTCCAGCCTTTCTGTCCCTGAACGCGGTGACGATATCCGTTGAATTAATTATACAGCATTACGTTTATCAATAAGATTTCGTCATTAACGAGTGGCGCTCGCCGATGAGCCCGTGTCGATAAAGACGAAGCCAGCTGCACATCGTCGTTGTCAGAGTGAAAAAATTGCGCTCGAGCCGATTGTTAACAAGAGTGCGCACGAGATGTCTGCAATTATAATAAATCGCAACTGATTTCTTGCATGCACCCGACTATTAACGTTTAATATAACGGACTTTACAAGTGTACGCGAGTATTTTATTAACGTATTTTAACATATTTCATTAACTCTATGAGTGTTCGCATTTACGATCGAAAAAAATGCCCTCGACGTCACTGCTAACATTTTTTTCAGGCACGCGTAGGCGAAGCATTTCTTATCGTTAATTAATAAAAGATATTTATATAATCATGTGGCCGCGTAATGAACGCGAGGATGTGGGTTGAAAGAGGCGAACAAAAGACAGGATAAAAGATTGCGAGATTGTAATGTAGAAAGTATCGCCGCATACTTCGGATCATAAAAGTTTGCTCGTTAGTATACGCTGAATGATTCAATTTTGCTTGTGAATGACTTTTGATCACAGTGAAAGGTAACCCTTGCAGATAGAAATCTTGACTATAGATAGAATTATTGGCATAAATGGCGTTCAGAATTTGATATTGTTAAACAATTAAACGCGTGTCTGCGCCATTTTGAAGCTTTTTGTTCACGCAATTGAATAACCGACTTTAAAATGGACTTTTTGAATAAATAAAAACGAAAAAGACAGAATGTGAATCGTATTATAAAAATTAATTCTTATAAATTGCTAATAATGCCAAAATAACATTTAATTATACAATATTTCTGTATACATCTGAATAAATGTTTAATTTTCTTTTTCTTTGTTTTCAGGTAAGTGTCACCACGTTGTATATGATCTGGGTTGAAACTCGCAGTTTCGTGAACTGACCGGCCAATCAGGTAAATTCAGATTTAATTGCGCCGCGTTGCAAGACCAGCCGCGAAACTTTTGTCGAACTTACTTACTAATAATCAAGGTATGTTGTTTATTTAAGATGTAATTGCCAATGAGTTGCATAATGATTATTTAATCAGAATTATCCAGAATTATATACAATTACGAGCTACAACACTGTTCAGGATCATCTAGATTACGCAAATGTTTCATGAAGCACTTTACATCAAAGTGCTGCATGGCGGAAAGGCACTTTACACATCTTATTATCTGAATTGTGATTGCGCACATTACATTATCGACAATTAAATACTTTAATTATATTACTTTAAAATCGAAGCAATATATTATTCTACAGCTTCGGAATATAAAAATTCTGTTCCCGATAAAGGAGCATTTATTCACGAGAAGCCAAACTTATCTTTTTAATGAGATTATTAAAATTGCGGAACTTAAACGGGTTTCATGACTCAATGCTTAATTTCGATTAAATTGGCGCTTAAGAGATCAAACCGGGAGGCGCTTTCAGTCCCATGTTACGTGTCTATGTAAAATTAACGTTAATCGTTACGGCAGCGTTCGTCGATGAAACGCGAATTGGAATACACGGGCGAACCGACGATGACAATTTAGATTAGAGCGGGCGTGCAATAATCGAAACGAGTGCTAGGGCATTCGCGGACGAAGAGCAGGAGTGATTGGCTCCTGTTGCTAATGAAGAGCTCAGGGCTAAGTAGCCTGTAACCCATTCTGCCCCTGGTCCCCGGTTACCGTCCTCATCCTCGCTTCGTGTCCCACCGCGCTGTCGCGTTACATATGTATTACGGACCGTTCCTTCTGCCTTGATACGATAGCGCGCTGTAGTGCGCTTCGTGCGCATATACGTGTGCCACTTTCCTTGTGGGAGTAATCGCTGGTGTGCGACGGTCGTGCTCTTGCCGCGGTATCAATTAAATCTCTGATTAGCAAACCTTTCGACTGTGCTACGGACTCCGGTTTACTGCCTTTGAATCTCGCTGGCGATTATAGACTGTTAGCGCTAACTCGGAACAATCGAAAAGTTCGCCGGTTTAGTTGCGCGAGAACCGAGTTGGTACAAAAAAAAAGCGACAAGTTGTCAGGCTTCTATCGAATTTGTATTACTTTGTAGTTGCGACTTTATATTCTCGTTGTATATATCAAAGATTTTTTTTATTCTGATAAAAACTTACATTTCATAAAATATTTCTTAACATTATTATCGTCAATATTATGCAAGCAGTCAATTTTTATTTGATTAGACACGCAATCGACTCTCGATTCAATGTATCGAGGAGTGTATAACGTTTTTATGTGATAATAATAATAAACGCAGGCAAGATAAATCAGCGACTTAATACCGTTCATAAGAAATATACAATCACGGAACTATAATTCAATCTACTGCTATCATAGACTTCTTTGTGCGCAGCAGAGGCAATTCTCAGGTGGAAGACTAATTTAAAATTCTTTCCTTCACACACATACACACCGCACATAACGCATTATAAACCGCGGAACGCTAGCGCGTCGTAAAAATATCCGGCGATATCTCTATACATATGTAAATACGACGTAGATATTTTTTCGCGTATTTTCGACAAAAGGCATCAGCGCCGGACGCGAATACGTCCGGTGAATAATTTAGTATCCCACAAACGGCTCCTTCTCGCCTTGGCTGACCGGCAAAGTGGCGGAAAGGCCATAAATTCAAGCGCAACGAGCGACAAAATAAAACGCAAATCCAGGTTCTCACCGTCGTTCCGCCCGTAGATCTTCTCACAATCCGAGCTAGTTTGGGGATTCGCGGAGAGTAAAATAAAATTAGCGGTCAGACGCGGGGTCAAAGACGAAGTCGCGCGAATCGAGACGGATGCCGCCGGATCGGCCAAGGGAAAGCCCGAAAAAACGGCGCGGGTGCAGGATTTATGATTGTCGCAGCACGCCGTTGGCCGAAGATCGAGACCCTCGGGCCCGCGCTACCTGGGAAGCACCGGGCGATTCCTCATGTCCATCTCTGACGGCGTATTCTACGCCGCGCCGCGGATAGAGAGCGACCGGAGAGTAATGGGCGGTCTGAAGCAGACCGGTGGAATCTCGATTTCGCGTATACCTGTTAGTAACCGCGCTTGTTCGACACCGATTCCGACTCGTCGAGAGACAGAGCTGCGCGACTACTGGCCGGTTATTTATGCGCCTTAGCCGATTCCACGTTCCGCGGCGGTCGGGTATAAAGAACGGATTTTCGGTCCTGCCGTAGAAATCCGCTTCATATCGTCTTCATAGTCGATTTCTCGCTGATTTCTCGCGCGTATCCCTTCCGAAACAACGACCGGTGACCGCGACTTTATCGTTATCCTCCGCGCGCGTGTGCATGTCGTCATTTATATTCATAATTTTATGTCGCTGTTACGGTGTTAGTACTTAGTTTAATATTTATATTGCCGCGGCGAGAGATTTTTATATCCTTCGTTCATGACATATTCAAGCACACCCGTACAAGCGTAATGTACTATCGAGAACTAGAGCAAATGTAAATGTAAAGATGCTGTAAATTAAATGTATGATACGATGATTTTGCACCGATAAAAAATAATCTTTTACTTAAAATATTGAAATTGTCATATCAAAGAATATATAAATGTCTGAAATTTTTTTAGTCAGATATCTCTTGGTTAAAAATATTTTTATGCAATAAAATTTTTGAAATTTTCTTTTTACAGAATATTATCTTTTATGATTTCGGATATATCCGGCTCAAGTTTACACTACTTTATTCTGTATTTCGAAATTGTGCACACCGAAACTAAAGATAATCGTCTCCTATAAATTAATTATTCGTTTATTATATGATTACATGATTTCATGCTTTTAATATTGTATGACATGTATTTAATATTATACATATTATACATATTTCGTTTATCAATGCAAGAACAAATTTATCTGTTGCTTGCTCTTATTGCATCAACGGTGCACTCTGAGCCAGAACATCGACAACCAAGCGTCCTCGGTCTTTTCTACACGAAGCCGCGTCGAGCCCCTCGGCAGATGCTATTAATTTGTATCGATAGACCGAACAGAGAGAAACGTGCATGCACACTGGTACATTCGTTAGTCGGTCTCCACTACGGTCCATCCTTTCTCAACACACGAACATACCATGTCGAATTCACACACTAACGGGCAAAGACACGCGTGACCGAGATAGGTGAGGAGTACCCGCCCGTGTGGGTGAGCGGCTCATGTAAGGCCGAAGAAAATCTCATTGCGTCTGTGCACTTTCGACTGACGTGCGCGCAAGCGACACGTAGGAGGATGCTCGCTCGGGTAATGATCACGATTGAATGAGAATGAGGTCGAGGGAGCCAATACAATTAACCCCGGCAGCATGCCATTGCTGAAACGGCCAGGCGCTCGCCGTGCACAGCCTTCGTATCGCGCGGCGCGAGTCGGCGACCGCATGCGGTCGCCTGTCTACCTGCGAATGTAATTATTACAGCGTGACGCGACGCACCCGTGAATCGTGAATAAACGCGCGACAGTGTCGGCCGAAAGTTTAAAGTCAGACATTAGAAAGTCATATAAACAATTGTCAAGGAAGAAAGGGCACTTGTAAAATGTACACAAGAATATATAAAAAGAATGTGTACAAAGATTGTATTGAAAAAAATTTTAATATCTGTTTTGTAATATTTTATTTTTATTGTTAATGGCATTAAACTCTTTTGGCCGACACTGTATTCAGCGCAAACATAATACGTACGAGTCACTACATGCAGAAAATTTTATATAAAAAATTACTGTATGTATCATGCACGCGGCAGTAGCCGCGTGAAGGATATAACAAATTTTTTTTAATTTTATATATTATAAAAATTTTTACTACGTTATTCACATAATGGCATAATAGTATTTAAACTTATAATTTTTTTTATGGTCCGCGGCTACTGCCGTATTATAATTTTTAATATAAAATTTTCTCCGTGTACCTCCGTTTATATTACAATGTGCAATGTTTCTCGAACTATGCGCTACCGTTGCAGCGCGCGAGAATGGCGAGCGAGAGAACGACCTTGGATGCTTCTGGACCATTTTGCGGCTGCAATTATTGTGTGGGATAGACGTCGGGATACCGTGGTAGCGCGAGTACAGACGCGTGCTGGGTTTATGTCGCTACGGATGCACCTGCAAAGCGAGCCGATGAATGGAGACGCGGCTCGTGCGAGATTCATCTCGCTGCCCTTTACTGGCGCGATGACTTTATTATTGCCCGTTACACACACACGAAAGGGGCATTCGTTCCGACCTTGCACGCCGTATCGGTGCGTGGTAACTCTGGCCATTACTTTGCGAGTCGCAATAATCGGCTAAATGAAGTTACAATCACTTAGTCTTGAGAAATAGTTGAGAACGAATGCGTGAGTTAAAGTCAAGTGAATTTTCAATAGTATAGTCTTCAATTATTAAGCAACAATAATTTTGTAAATCGTTAAAAGTAATGATTTTGCTTTACATTTTTAGTATCAATACTTTTACTCGTTGTATTTATCGATCTTCTGACGCTGAACAGCTTTAAAATTTTTTCTCACAGATGTGTATTATTCTTAACCATATTTTATGGAATTTCGATTATTTTCAAATAAAGGAAATAATTCAAAATCAATAAGCAAGCGCTATGAAAGGAAAGAATCCACGATGAAAGATGTAATCCTATTCCGGACGATCCTGAACGACAGTCCAGCATCTCCTCCCAGGAGTAATCCGATTTTCACGGCGCTTCTGAAATACATTCGATTTCTGGTGATGTCCTGCGTCTCGCCAGATAACGTTTACACCCACGTATCCAATGATCCTCCGCATGTTATGCATGAATCCCGCGCACCTTCGGCATCCTTGCCTACGTATGTGCATATTTCACAGCAAATCCCGCGTCCCGTCTCAAGGTGGTTCGATGTTGCCGCCCGAGAACTCGCCTATTTCTTCGCGTCATTTCTTCGCCGTCGCATGAAGATGCGGCAGCTTCTTATCCACCGCGCTGAGAAAGACGACCCGTCTTTGAGACGCAACGTTTTCTCACGAAAACTTCCGTCGCGCAATTAACGCCGACTTTTCGGTAAATAAGTGAAATTCTATACGTACCGGGCGTGTACCAATATTCGCCTCGCAAATCTTGTGGTTTTCGCTCTTTACGTCGCTGCCGTACAACTTACCGCCGCTTATAATTAATATGCCGACGACCCGACAGCGTCGTTCAGTTCTCGCCCCCTTTTAAATCAAGTTTTCACGAAAGCATCGAATTTCACGACGGAAACCTCTGTTACAGAGAACGGGGGCTGTCTGCGATTATTTTGTGCTGCCATTATTGGATTCTTCACTTTCTCCATCTAAAGTATCAATTTCCAACGTCAAGCCTACTTTAATGACTTTGCGAAAATTGAGAATTTAAGTAGAAAGGGAACTTTCGATCCGTCAAATTTATTTGAATAAATTTATAATAGATACATAGTAGATCTTTGGTTTTTAATTAAACTCGTGAACTAGAAGCAAGCGTTAATTGATAAATCCTGTAATTAATAAAGATACTTAATGGCAGATTGTCGTTCGCATATGCTGGATACGTCTCGCGTACGTGTCAGGGTGTCACCGTCGGGAAAGTTGCTGCTTCGCACGAGATGAGACGTACCCCGACGACAACGTTCAGGTGAACGCGCGGGGTCTGTTACTTCAGGACTACGAGTTCGCGTTTACGATGCAGGAACTACGTACAACATCGCCGTCAGACGGTCTGTCCGAAAACTTTCGAGACAGCGGAGCCGGGCGAGAGCGTGCGGGGATGAAGTTTCGTGAATTATTTACGACCGCGCTGGTCATTCATACGAAAGGAGAGCGCTAATTGAAAGTCCGCATTTCGAACGGACTCCCGTTTAATTATATTTGAGAGCGTTTCTATTGCGTGCTACACGTCACTCGTGCGCCGCCGTCGTGGTTCTTAATTGCATTTCTCAGCTCCGGCGGATGTGACGCATTCGGGAAACCAAACGGCTTGACAGAAGTGTTTTGTATAGTGTTATTTACTAATTGCATGTTTCCAGGAGAGAAGTGAGGCCTCTTTTTTTTTTAATCACATTACAGTTACATTTATATTATTTTCCTCGAGGAAATATCGCGAATTTATTGGCCGATAAAATATGAGATGTCAGCGCTTTTGACTGTATCGCAATTTATCCAACACCCTGCACGTATCTGTTCGCTATACGCTTGCGATACGAAACGCTCTTCTCGTAAGAGGGAAATGAGAGGAAGCTCCACCGAGGTAGCAAGAGACGCACGAAGTGATGGGACTCAAAGCTCCGAGCGAAATCAAAGGGAACGCGAGATGCTCTTCCGCGAGACGCGACGTCGCCGGCGTCGACTAGCTTCACCCGATTCTATCTCGATGCCTCGCAGGCGCACAAAGCGGATAGCAATTTAATAGGGGGCATATAAGAGACGTAACGTTACGTGAAAGAAGCAATCTGCGCGACTCCATTTCTCAGAATCGCTTCCGTCGGGGCGCGGTTGGCGGTCGTGATCAGAAAGAATCGCGAATTAATTGACGACTTCCGACGAGTCGTTCGCATTGCGCGTAAAAGGCAGGTCGTTCGTCCGCGGTACCCTCGAGTGATCTTAATACTCCGCGCTACGTGTTAATGGCGGTCGCCGGCGAAAAGTCGTCCATTGGCGGCCGCGCGGTGAAAACGCATTAGCAACATGCACCGTGCGCCGTAAAGAAAAAAAAAGGAAAAACGGAGGAAAGGACGAAGCGCGAGAAAATGACGACGGGGGTAAGGAAAGAAAAAGAGAATGCCGGCTATAGGCGAGTTAATAGACCATCGCTGTTTAATAAGATATTTAGGAGCCGCGAAGAGCCTCTTAATCTACCCTCGTATAAACGGCGCTTACGCAGGCGTAACAACGTCCAACCGCGACAGGAGAGAGAGAGAGAGAGAGAGAGAGAGAGGGGGGGAAGGAGAGTGAGAGAGCTGGAAGCTCCACCTAATGGGACAAGTCCTAAAGCTGGCTTAACTCGAAATAAAAGCCGGCGATTTATAAATCTTACGTCCTTGACGCGATGTTTATGGCATTCTCGTCCAGCCACCTCGTCGTGGACCAATCATTAATCGGTATGTCGATATACTACCCTTGCAGACTGCATCGTGATTGCAACGAATTGATCCGCATTCTAGTCCGATATCGCGAATTATATATATATCGCGGGCCTTCCTTTTCTCCCAAAATTCGGCACCGATTTCAATTTAACTGCCACGATCGTTCCGGGAATTCATTCATTCCCATCGACTAATGATCGATTCGGAGGCGTGTCGCTCGTCGCGAATCGAGACAGGACAGGGTTAACGAACCGCCTAATCGGCCATGACAAAGTCACGTTTTTCAAGGTCGCTGGGTTCCGGTTCATCCGCTCGCCACTCGCTGCGCGCCGCGCCGCGCCGCGCCGCGCCGCCCGCGGCCAATCGCCGAGCCGAGCCCAGGAAATGGGCCGACGATGAAAGATCAACTTGGTAATGCAATATCAGCCTCTCGCAGTGGGTAGAGATAATGGCGTGACCGCATTACGGCACGATACGCCAATTAGCGTCAGCCGAGTCGAGGATGAAGTTATGGCCGGTCGGGTTCGAGTTGGCGAACGTCTCGGGCGGACGCGGCGGCATAGTATTCGCAGGAGAATGACAGAGGTGGCCGAGCACGCGAGAGCAAGACGGAGAAAATGAGGAGAGAAAGATAGATCCGATCCCTGAGATTTTCCACCGTCGAGGCGGACGAGCAAGAACGCGAGCGCGCGTGTGTACCGGATAACCGTGACGTCGGTGTCGGCCGGGAGATTAGTCGCGCGTAAGGGGATGATTATCGGACTTAATCGGGGAATCGTCTCACTCAGCGAAAATAAATAATCCCTCCCTCTCTACCTGGCTCTCTCTCTCTCTCCCTCCTGCAGTTTGCTGATTCGATCGGGCGTGTTTTATACACAGGTCGATCGACGCGTTTCGTCCTCGGGCGAGAATCAACGAGGAGACGCGCGTCGTTTTTATGCGATACGGATGAAACGGCTCGCGCGGGACTAATGAAATTCGCATCGGACGACCGTCGTCATTGTCCTGCGCGCGCGTCTTCCCTCTTCGTTTCCATCGTGTTTGTGAAACGCTTTTTCCACAAGATCGTCCGTGGACATCGTGATATTGCGTTACGCGAATCCCGAAGGTGCACCAGATGCAGTTCGGCGCGGAGCGCAGCTGCGAGGCCCGTCCCGGTGAAGCGCGCGAGAGGCACGGAAGAGGCGAAACGCGTGTGAATTATGGAAATGAGAACGAACGGGCGCGTTATTGGCTCCGAGCGCTGATCGCAATCGCGTAATTGTCGATCGACGGTGCAGATGAAAAAAAAAAGAAATAAAACAGGCGCTGCCCGACGCACACACTGCCCGGCTACAACGCGTTCGATAATTCCGCTGTTAAACAACTGGGACGCGTAAATCACGGCACGTGCGGCGGTTTAAAACTCTTTCGCGCGAGCGTACGCGCCGATAAACGCACACACTTCCTCGAAAATATTATGCGCGGAATATATTACACGCGACAGGGAGTCTTATTAAATTTTTCGCGTATACCAAATAGATTACTGTAGATTTACTGTAATCGCCTAGAAAGGTATAATCTCTTTGTGTGATTATGTATTTAAGAAAACTCGTGTTTACATTAAACAAAAATGATAAAAATTGATCAAGGATTGTAGGATAACATTTCAAGAAAGTTCAGCTGTGAACTCTAGATATTTTGATAATAACAAATCGTGATAATAATTTTTAGCTTTCTTCTCGTAAAAAAAAAGAATCTCGTGCTTCATGCAATTTTTACAAATCTATATACTAATGTAATAATGACTTTGTTATTTAATGTTATTCTTGCAATCTCGTCTGCGTAACTGATGATTTTTTCTTACTTTAATTGTTTAATTACGATTACTCCGTAATCCTTCGCCGATAATCGCATCACTTGTACACGTCAGACATACCAGCGATCGTATAGCATTGTTCGCAAGTCCGCGTTCCAGAAGAACGAAACGGAGTGTGTTCGACGGAGCTCTCGTCGGCGCGTCACGATAGCGGGCCGCGTTTCCTCACTCGTGTCGGCATTTCTTCCCTCTCGCGGCGCCTTGCGCGTCTACGTGTTCGGGATATCAAGCGGCGATTCCTCGTACCAGGCCGACTACGTCTTCGGCATTGAATACGAGCTCGGCGCAGCGCACGAAGTCGGATAGAGCGCGCGGATTGTTGTCTAGGAAAAGGAAAGCGCGCGCCGATGCAGCCACCGAGCGTCGGTTTCCTATCTTGGCGAATAGAGCTTGGGTGTATCTTTCGTCTTCTGACGGACGAGCCGCGGTAGCTGACAAGTTGCCCCATTACGCCCGTACCGCATACGCGCCACCCAGGCGCGGGTAGCTCGCGCTCGCAGCGGGACCTCCGTGTTCGCAGTCTCTTAAAACTCCCTCGTCCGTGCCTTCCTGGCCTCCCCCCCCCCCGCATCCTTATGCTTGTTTCTCCGGTCATTCGCCAAGTTCGCAGACGTATTACCATGGTTTCGTCGCTTCCTCTTCCTCGACGGAGATGACTTCCGTGTGTAGAAGGAAGATGAACGCCGATCATTGCGGCGTCGAGCGGATTAGGATTGTGGATCGATAAAGGGAAAAGGAGGAGCTGTTTGATTAATTATCATACTCCAATTATACTTATATCTAATTGGCATCTACAATTGTATTTGGGATACTAAAATTGGAACGCCATCTTTGCGCTAGAAGAACATAGGAAGCTGCACGTGAACAATAAACTCTCTTAATGTTATTCTTGTGAGACGCTCGGTGATGTAATTTGTTTTGAAATTCAATTCTCGAGGCAGAGCATTCGGCTGAGATTTCTGCAGAATGTAGCAGGCTGCTTATTAATGTGCTCTTTCACGGAATTAAATACGCAGTATAAACGATATGCACTATTATATATTTCGAAACCACCGTGGCGTTGAATGAATTTGCACTCGCGGAAAATTTCGAATATTCCTAAATGGCGAATGATCAAAAGCCGAGCGTTTATACTGTATAATTAACGCGCTCACATCTCGAAACCGACAGCGGCGAGAGAGCCGCAAAGAGGACGCGTTTGAATAGCGGATAAACCGACCTCGGGCATTAGAACATTATCGCTCGTTATACGGCAAAACCGCGAATACTTGCGCCGCTTTCTTTGCGCTCTCTGTTCGAAAATTCATCGTCATGAGATGTTCACAGCGGCAATTAAGCGAAATATCTCTTGGCGTGTGCAAAAGTTCTCCACAATATCACGGTAACCGACGGTAAGTAAAGAGCACGGTCGGATTTCGCCACATCTGCGAAGCTGTTCTGCGGCGCTTTTGTCGAGCGAGAAGGAAATACGATGTCCGAACTGCATTTCCCGGCGTTCTCCCTTCTCGAAATGCGAGTGAAACGCTCAGCCTGTATTTCTCATTCTCGTTTCAGTCCGCCAAACTTCGCACACGCTTTTCACCCACTTTGTTCGCTTTCAGGAAAGTTTAGCATCATGAGATAAGACGACCGGAAATCAATTGTAGTAAGAGGCGTAGCCGGCTTCTTATCAAGAAATTATAGATCGGTATTTGCGGAACATTTTCATTATTTTATGATTTTAGAAATGCGCAGATGCGATCAAGAGGATTCAATTACCGGTAAAAAATACGAGTTTAATTTTAAATTCTTAAAAGCTCTGAGATTATTTTTTAAAATAATATAATATAAAAAGATACTGCAAGATACTTATAGATCATTGAATTAAATGCTTCATTGTTTTTATGTTTAATTTGTCAGAGCCGTGAAAGTTGCATCGTAAATCTTGTGCAATGCGCATATCTGATAAAAGTAACACTAAATCGTGTGTCATCGCGACAAATACCAGTCACACGCGGCAGTGCGCTGAAAATCCCTTTCAACGAGACGCTTTAAATTCTATAAACTTCTGAAAGCCGGCGCGGAGTGACTAGCGATCTTCTTACATCGTGAAGGATTTAAGATCTCACGACAATCGCGGCTGTCCGGAGCGACGAATGCGCGCGGAATAAAGCCGGGGCGAAGTTCACGAATAATTCAACGGATTCTCGCGGCATTTCTTCGAACTCCTCTGCTCGATACGATACGCTACTTTCCATCGGTCTCCATTCGGAATGTTTGAAGGAGCGCCAGAAACGACGTCAATTAACGCGAATTATGGGACGCGAAGAAACAAATTTATCGCGGCAGTTTCGAGTGGGTCGTTCTTCAGAAATAATTCGAGAATATTTCATAGATTCTAGGCGCTTTGTGAACTCTCTCTCTCTCTCTCTCTCTCTCTCTCTCTCTCTCTCTCTCTCTCGTCTAGTTTCATTGTACATGTTGAGCCGACAAGACCGCGAGAAGAGAAGAGATGAGAGAAGTGCAACATCGTGGCAAACTACGGTCCTTAAGTTGATTGCGCGAGAGAACCGGGACTCGCGAGGCCACTTCATCGTTAATTGTAATTTGACGTTTAGTTCGGGTACCGCTGATGTTCCCGGCCCGTAATTTTAATCCTTTCGTCGTCGAGACGATTTTACCCCGAAACGCCCGAAAGCCTCGTGAAATTAATGAACTTAAGCTCGATTTACGCGGGAAGAGAGATCGCGGAGGATCAAACGGCGGCGACGAGGACGATGACGGTGAAGGGGAGTAGGCCGTGAGAACGCTTAACTTTTAACGATTCCCGGTGCGACAAAAAAAAGATGAGGAGAGAAAGAAAGGAGACAAAGCAAAGAGAGCGAGGGAGAAAGAGAGAGGCAGCACAGAGTACAACTGGAGAGTACAAACTAACCCTCCGGCTTGTTCAATTAAGCAGGAATACACGCGGATGGTGTTCGTTTACACGGCTGAATGCCGCGACGCTTTCCGGCGAAGTAGGTGTTGTTCGTAACGATGAGATATTTTAATTAACGAAATTTTAATTAACGAAATTGAAACTACCGAATACGTAAGCGTACGACGCTGCAATGTCGGCGAGTATTCTTTTAACACGAATATCACAATCCAGTTCTGCTTATTTAACATTCCGCTTTGTTTCTTCATTTTTACAAACGTGCAATTAAAACAAGCTCTTCTTTCTGTACAAATTATATCTACAAACAAGCAGAAAATTTAAGAATAGAAATAGTTAACAAAATTTAACATGTTATTTTCCTTTCTGACAGAAGTACAAATCTTTCGCGCGAACATTAATGTACTTTTTTCAAATTTAACTCAATTTTGTGTCAAAAATAAATATCCACGTTTGTAGATTTCTTCGATGCGATTTGCAGTAGCAAAGTTTATCCACAAAATTTTTGTTCGAGTTTTTCATATGCTAGAACAGCGCTCGGAATTAGTTGCACATTTCGAGCCGATTTCCGAGACGACGCCTCCTGTTCCCCCACTACCGCCCGGCTGCTGGCGGCCGAGCCGCCGATAGCTCTGGCGCAGGAGCGTTTTATATAAGAAATAAGCTGGGTTGTTGAGGTACCTTTCAGAAAATAGTAATATTTTCTTTATTACATAAATAATGTTTATTTTCATTAATAATTAAATATATATATTATGTATTAATAAAAATAAACATTATTTATGTAATGAAGAAAATGTTACGATTTCCTGAAAGATGCCTAAACAATCCAGCCTATTTCTAATATAAAACGCTCCTGAGCCAGAGCTATCGGCGGCTCGGGCTCCAGCGGCCGGGCGGTAGTGGGGGAACAGGAGGCGTCGTCTCGGAAATCGGCCCGAAATGTGCAACTAATTCCGAGCGCTGTGCTAGAATATGGACATTCTGTTAATCCCACTTCAAGAATCTTGCTATTGGAGATGCAATTAGAAATTTGATTCGCGCGTCGTCGTAGATTATCCATAATGGTGAAATAACAATAGCATCTGTCTTTCTCGTTTAACAAGCATATTTGTTCACGCACTCGAAAATGTGGACTGACAACGCTAAGAAGCACACGGCTTTCCATACGACTTTAACCAATAAATAACGCTAAATGCGTCTCGTGTTTTGATAGGGATACGCCGTATTTGCGATTCGACCATTATAATTTTTTTTATCCTTCCCCGACGCACATGCATAATCGTTATTCCCGCAACTCTCACCAGTGTGGTCACCCTTAAATCACGATCCTGTCTAACGAAGAAACTAATCCTGATTCATGCCGAAGAGACGCAACCGGCTGGTCTCACGAAGCTCCTGATCCGGATGGCGTGGCAGGTTTCGTATAATTGTGTATTCTTAATTAGAAGTCGCGACTATGAAGCGCGTGAGGTGAGAAATTTTCAGACATTTGTAGAAGACGAGATTAAAAATAGAACGTCGAATGTAATTAATTTAAAAATTGCACAACTGCTGTAAAAATACGAGCTTACTATATGCACTCATCAAGTGTGAATTTAACATTTTCGCGAATATAAGATACTTTTTAATTATTATATAAGTAACTATAATATTATAAATTCATGGTTTAATTTTAATTATAATACTTTATTGAAGTGGACTTTAAGCTTAAAAAATAAAACAATTTTAATTAAAAATATTTACAGCATTAGTTGCTTGTTCTTCACGAACAGGCTTATGAACCGGGATATTCAGCGATGAATTATGGAAGGCTTTAGCAAAACCTGATTATACCCCTTTAAGACAAGAGCTCCGAGTAATTCTAGGCAACCGGCGAAACCTTCGCGCAACGTTTCAGGCTCTCAGAGCCGCAATTAGCTCGCACGAGGATGCGAGCAGAGCTATCCGCGTCCACCGTCCGCCTGTCGAGAGAGTCTGAGCTTGAGTGGCGGACACGACGGGGCCACGTTGAGAGAGTTCGCATAGACAATAGCCGCGCCTCGATGCGGATTACGTCGTGGCCACTCAAACGTCGTGGGAAATAAAGTAAGATCGTATTTACGCGTGACACGGGAGTCCTTCGTTCCTGTCGTACCAACACCCGTGACATCTTCCTCGCGGATTGTCTTGGACGTACGATGACTCTTATTCAGAGTCCGTAAAGGGTGTATAATGATCGTTTTACAAACTAGATGTCGTACGATAATATTGAATGCGTATTCATAGCAGAATGTGTAGTCACAGCAAAAAGAAATTCGCAGATATCGTGTAATTGCAAAAAAAATTGCAAAAAATATTTTCAAATATAAATTGTAGACAGTATAATTTTTTGACGCTGCTTAAATGTAAAAGTTACGTTTTTAAATATTTACAAATGTCAAACTTTTTACAATTGCAGTATAAAATTGTAAAACACTACGATGTAAAAGTAAATGGTACGTGAAACACCAAAGTGTCGATATTCATATTAAATGATCGGTGACATCGGTAGAACAAGCGAAAAGTGAAAGCGCGATCGATATCGGTGAGACGTGCGTTGACTCAGGAACATTACGATCGAATCTTCCCCTTCCGGTGTCCTGGTCTTTTATCTCCGCCGCTTGTTGACTCGATATGACGTGTCACATGTCGTTCGATACTCTGTTATATATATCTGATAAGCGATCGAACGTAATAGCCAGATGACAGGTTTGGAATACTTTCTTAAGCAGGTGGAGAGAAAAGAAAACAACGTTTTCGAAGACACTTAATTGAACTTCCTTAAAGCCATATCAGTTTCTTTATTGCCGCGATAATTTGAGGATCTTTCGATTATACAACGTATTATTTTTTAATGTTTGCAATGCTTATAATTGCAATCCCTTTAAAGTTTGTTTTTCAATTACATTGAAATTAGAGTTAACAAATATAATAAGATAAAAAAATAATTGAATAAAAAATAATAAAATATAAAATAGAGTAAATATTTTTTATTCAATTGCCTATTTTAACATTTTCGCATAAGAATACTTACAAATTCTTGATCGTGTAAAATCGTATGAACATTTCTCTTTGCTTGAAATCGTACGAAGGGAAGGATTGAACGTTACGGACATACTGATTTCCCTCGACTTAACCGAGGACGCTCGCCAGAAATGCCGCGTTAGAAGTCACTTCAAAAACGCTTACATAAAATTCACGAGTGCCGGTACATATATAGAGAAAGGTGAGGGAACTGGAAGGACAGTGGGACGTGTGTGTGCCGAATGCCAAGTCAGATGCCGTCACGTATAAACTGGCAGTAGTCCTCGCCTTTAGCCGTTCTCCTCGGATGCTGCGAATGCGGTCTCGGATCGCGCATAATGCAGCGCGCGCATACGCGCGACGTAAAAAGTCGTATAAGCTAATAATTCTGAGTTACTGCTAATACGAAGATCTTCGAGAAGTTCTCTCGAGAGAATCTCTCGGTGTCGACCTTCACCGCTGAAATCGGTATGTGCATCGCGTCCTGGCACTGCTTGCTTAAAGGATGCACGACGAGATCGCCAGTCCGTCGAAGGCCGCACGGTAGAACTTAGATGTTCGTAAACATGGCTCGTTATGCGAAGAGAGTCGGTTCCGAAACGATCGTTAAGGCAATCGAATTTATTTATGAACCGTCTACAATCATTCGTCAACCGGCTACCGATCTTTCTGAAACATGCACGACAGCTATGCGGGCGGAATTTAATTATAGCCGATACCGCGAGACGATGGCGGTCGACGATGACTCATGTAACGTGATCGGAATATAGATCGTTCTGTTTAATGATACTGCCGCGCGAACAAGGATACTTGCACGGTTAACTTTTACTCAGCGTACTGAAAAGTAGCATGTAAAAATATATGAAAAAGATATATAACGTAAAAAATACACGCTAACTTAGCTTGTATAGCTAGTTTCAAATATATACTTAAAAAATGCGTTAAATTGTGTGTGAAGTTAAAATTTCGTTTCCCTTCTTCGTTTTTCGGTCTAAGTGTTATGTAGTTTGGAAAATACAATGAAGAGATAAATCCTTAGAGGAGATACGCGTTCCATAAAATCTGCTTTACTGTGAGATTATAAAATGCGAGTTTACGGAAGAAGAAATCTGCTAAGCGATGTTTAGCGATTTAACTAAGCAATTCGGATATTCATTTAGGTATTCATTTTAGTGCCACGCGCAACTCTGTTCCTTAGTAGCGTGTTTCTACATGACATTGCATACATGGCTGTTTAGTAATAGCTGCTTTCATGCGCATGCACGGAGTCGAGAGTCCTTAATTGATTTAACTGTACTTGCAGTCGCGCTCGGTCTATTTCGCTTCTAAGAGATGTAATTCGTGGTAACGCCCTATTGTGCTGCCGCGCGGTAGTATGTTACCTTTGCAGTGGGATTACTAAATCGAATATCTCAAAGTGACTTCTTAAAGTGGCTTTCTTGCGTCGGTCGTTCAGCCCGATCGTCGCCCAAACGGACGGTTTACGATAAAAATTTTGTGGACGCTGCTTCAATAATGTATCGCGCGTAAAGAGAAGGATTAAGCACACCTGACCGGCCGGAGCGTGGTTCCGACAAGATTAAATAACGAAGGGAGCTATTATGCAGAGACGAGGGGACAGCGATTAAATTCCAGTAAGATATCGCAGTGTCTGGAATTTGAATCCTCAGAAAATTCTATGGCATCTGCCAATAGCAATTTCTTCCACGGATAAATCCGATATAATGGTTTTTGTAGTTGAAGATAAAATTTACTATTAAGTATTCTGTGTTCGCTATAGAAAATGTGAATGCCAGATGCTGGATCGTCAATTTTTCACTGATTTTAGTATCGATTGCTGTTAACTATTGTTAACAGAAAGCATATAATATTATTATCATGATGATGATCATTAAATATTATATTATTATTCATGATCATTAGTCCGTTCGAATTATATTTTGCAAATACTTGCAATTTTTGGAAGATACCGTTCGCAACCTGTTATCACAAAGGTGCATTCGCTTCGGCACCGTGCAAATCAACGCTTCACTTCGGCGAAGGTTTAACGCCGAACTTTCGAGCGGTATAAATTCCGAGTTCGGTTGGTGGCTTCGAGAAAAGACACGCGCTCGCAAACGACGTTTGCGGAGTTGCACAAGCGCACGGTCCAAGACATATCGCGTAAAGTCGAGCTTTTCATTGGGCATCGGATGGTACCATCGTGGTCGGATTATGGAAATGTCCGAACTCATGGCGTTCCTTGGCTGGCGCGCGTTCTCAGCCGGGCCTAACCCGGCTCTTTATTATTGTAATGCCCGAAGTTACGGCCGCGCGGTGTCGCGCCTGGGCTCTCTGATATAAGGCTTAATTTATGAAAATGACGTAAAATAGGAGCCGGCGACGTCATCGCGCGAGTCGCTCCTCGATAACCCCGAAATTCCCGATGTTTCTCTCGCGTCTCCCAATTCCCTTTTATATGTTTTCTTTTTTTACGTTGCCCCTGCGCCGCCGATCGCTACTGGTATTCGCTATGGATTTGCGAAATCTAATGAGAGGGGGATCAGATCCTTATGCGCCGAACACGCATGCAATTCCACGTTAATCCCAGAACAAAGGCCGGCACAATGCGCGACATTTCGTTGGAATTCGCAGCATTCAATGGCGGGTGATGGAAGAGATCGGATCCTTAGTTGGGGCCTTCGGTTGATCGGCGTACCGATATTCGAGATCACGATGCGGATCAGCATGTAAATTGTACGAGATTTATGCGACAGTGAAATTCAATTAAACGACGCGAGGCGAATTATGTAAATAATCATGTGATGGATTGCCAGTTGAAAGTACTTACAGTTGAAAGTTTCTTTAAAAAAGTGCACGGAACGATTGATTAATTGCTTACCACGAGTGTATTGCTTAAATCTCTTAATTAACGAATTATTTAATGTTTTATTTTTATTTAATTTATTTTGTTACGTATTTCGTTTATTTCGGTTACGTATTCATTCGCCTGAGATCAAAGTGAAATTTATTTGAGTTCAGGATGGAATTTCTGCGGAGAATGTGTTACTTTTGAAGTAACAGTCTACTCGCAATTATGTTCTTGAGATTTCTCGTGGATTCTAGATATCGCGAGAATCGCTCGAGCTTTGATGATGATTTGCAATCATCCGACTGCTCGCACGCTCATAAGGACGACGATTATACAAATCGAACGAAGACGGAGAATGGGAGTGAAAGGTGCCATACGTAATCGTAAGAAATTACCGTGAAAATTACACACTGGTTGTGCAAGAAGATCGGATAGATTGACCGGCGAACCAACGTAAAAATCGTCTTACAAAGCGTTGCGTTGGCGTACAATCGAAGGACATGACTCCTGAAATATCAAGAGAAAGGCTTTCGTGCGAATCTGATTGTGTGCGTGGTAGAACATGAATCTAATACAAGAGATCAAATCTGTGAATATCAAACATTTTCAAAGTTACACTTTCCGATGTTCCGAAAGCGTGTGTAAATCGGTTTTTTTTTTTAAATAAAACTAGGAAGGAAATAATGTGAAGCATGATAAAAACAAAAAATTAATCATCCGGCCAACTTTGATTTATTATTTTAGCGTTTGTTGTACCAAAAAATCAGCCACTTTTCAATGGTATATGCCAAACGAGCGAACAAATGTTTGATCGGGCCAAATAAGCGCGTTAATTTTCCAAACGGCACGTTTTGGCCGCTCGGTAAAATACGAGGAGGCGAACCGCGGGATCGTGACAACAGACGAGAAAAAAATTACAGATATTCCGTATTGTGAGTGGATGGGCGCGCGGTGGATGGTGAGGCGGCAAATAAAACATATTGATGTTTGCAATTAAATGGGCGAGACAATGAACAAATACCGATTCACTCGGCCGTGCAGTCCAATTTAATAAATATCCATCTATTAATTTTCCCTTTTGGTCACTGCATCGGTTGCCACGGATTACTTCACCCGTACTTTTTCGCCCTCCTTCCGTCGTGAATTACGTAACTACGAAGAGGGCACGCGCAAAAAGGAGAAGGAGAGAGGGAGAGAGAGAGAGGGCCATCGAACTATTTTATTCGCGGTATCCCCGCGTATTTGTCTGCGCGTTTGTTTTGCGCTTGTTAACGGTCGGCCGCTTTACGCAAACCCGCCACTTCCTGCGCTCGTTTGCATTTCATTAACTTCGGTTACCTCCGATTCTCTTTGCACACCGTGCATGCCGTCGCGTCGTCGTCCGGCAGACGTACCACGAAACGTACAAACCCGCGAATTATATTTTCCTCTTCAACGCGTGGAGTTCGGAAGCGGATGAGAGGGACCCGCGAAGGGACTTTATTAATTCTGCAGATTTTTATATGCAACTTGTGTGTATGAAATCTCCGGAATATGTACAAAAGCTCGATAAAACGCTGTCTCTCATCGAGGGTCGTTTGTGAAATTTTAATCGTGATTGCGGATATTCCGATTATTCCAACTAACCGTGTTGAAATTATCCCATTAATGTTACATCCTCATCATTTCGTTCTTTCTCGTAGACAAAGCGAGAGCATACTAAACGTCGCCTTTGGGCACGGTCCAACAGCGAAAATTGCCGAAAAATTGGAGCCCAGTTTCCGATAAAAATCGCAGTCTGCGCTCACCGTCAATTTTGTTGCGCCATGCTGCGCCCTGTGTTTCTCACGTTATAAATAAGGCAATAAATAAAAGACGAAAACAAAAGAGCTTTAGCTTTTTCCCCGGCAGTGCACAGCAGACCGATGCATCGCGTGACTGCTGGACCGTCGCCGCATAAGAGGGGGGGAGGCAGATCTTTCCCGTTTTCACCGGCTGCAAGTTGCAGGACGGGATAAAGCGTGAGGCATAAGGCACGAGGCGCAAAGTCAGCAAAAACTAGCCGGGAGGACAGGTCTAGAATAGCCTAGCGAGCCGAAGACCGGAGAAGCCCTTTCATGGATATCGCACCTATGTGCAACCGATACCTGGTTGCAGCACCGTCCTGCCTTCCTTAGTTACTTACTTGGCTATTCTAGGCGAACGTTTCCGCAGTTTCATGCGGGTTTCACGTACACCTGAATACCGTAGTGTAGAGCGAGAATAGAGCGAAATGGATCGCGTCAAGGGTGACGACTTGCGTAAGGCAACTAAGCGTAACAGCGTTAGCCGTCTGTCGTTTTTATGCATAGCACTAACGTAAAATAAAAAATCTAAAATATTTTTATAATTATTGCACGTCTCTTGCTTTATATGTACATATAAATAGAGAATCAGCATTATTATACATTTTTTGTTATCTCTTATGACAGACGTTGATGTGAACATATTGCCAGTTCGTAACGTGTCTCGAATTTCTTGTGAGAAATTGAATTTTAAATAACTCACGGTATAACTCGTTTAATTCCCCTGATATCTATTGAGTGAAATATAAAGTTTTTATCGCTATGGGCGAAATTCTCTGGATGGTAAATGTTAAACGTATTTCTAAAAAAGAAAAAATGTATTATTTATTGCAGCAAGATAGGTGTATTGTTGATAATCGAAGTTACTTTTAGATTTATCTCTCTATAAGGCTCTTCCTGCGTAATGATATACCAATGATATTTGCATACTTTAACATAATCCGTGTTTTTTTTTTTTGTGTTAATAGCTAATCGTTAATAGCCTGTTACTTCGGAATCTAAATGAATGTTTTTTACGTTAAAAGGCCGAATATATTCGATCGAATATGCAATGTCTAAAAATTGCAAATTTTATATCGATCAATAAATATTACATCTTCGCTAAATTGACTTTTTCACCTAAGCCGCACATAATTTCACCGAAGTGTAAAACTTAAATTTATTATTAATCAAATACGTTTTTTTGTAAATTAAGTTATCGCATGTTATTTATCGCGTAAAATTCTTTAATACACGAAACAATAAATTGAGCTATTTTTATTATTGCAATTGATAAGCAATAATAATAATAATAAGATATCGCGGTTAATATTGTTTCCATTTTCGCACGGGAGAGATCGTTTATCGAGATGTTCAAAGAATCCCGTGATCCTCGTAAACTCGCGCATTTAACACAATCGACGCTCATTTCCTTTGCGCCGAAAATTCTGCACGGGTCCCGGCCGGCCCTTCGCCGCGGGGCGACCGATTACTTTCGAGTCGTTATAAGCAGTTTCTACTTACCTTCCTCGTTTCGGAAAGACCGTGAAGCGAGACAAACCGCTAACCACAATTCGTATGCGCGGAACGCGAGTGGCCGGGATGACGCGGAGAGAAAAAAAGGGACGGAAGAAGAACTTGGTAGAGGCGAGGTGCAAGAAAGAAAGGGGAAGAGGAGGACAAGTAGACACGTACCTACACGTGTCCAGGAAATGCGGTACTCCCTGCGGACGGTGTAATAATTTTAAGCCAAAATCGGAGATGCTCTTTGATTCGTGCCTCTTTCCCGCCGCATCGCTCTTCCTTTCTGCGCACTCCTCGACTTTCTCTCTTTTCCTGCGTCTCTTTTTTTTTCTCTTCCCTTCGTGCCCTTAGCGGACCTCGCACACCGCGAAATAGGCGCTAAAGCAATAATTTATTCGCACTCAGGGGGGAGGGAGAGAACGGCGCGAAAGGTAGGAGGGGGTAAAAAAGGGCGCACGACTACCGGCCGGAAAAGAACCTTAACGCTCGACAAGGCGCTTTCAAACCTGATTATTCACATAAATCAATAAATAACCCGTTCGTACGCCCGTCCGCTCGCCCCCGTCTGGGAGCACCATTCCACATACATTATACCGCACGGTACATTAAGGGGCCCCAAGGCCCCGCGAGCGACGATATATTATCTATTCCGCTTTTGGTGGCTGGCATCGTCGCGTAATAATGCGCCTAATGTCCCGAAACTTCATGTATTTGGCCGATGCTGTGGCTCGTTTAAAGTGAAAACGACCTCGCTGACGATAAATATGTTGGTCGTTCTGCGCATCATTGGATTATGCTAATCGCAACCGGTGATACTATTTGATGACGCTGCGCGCTCGTAACTACCCATTCGACTCGAACGCCATTATAATTATTACTAATGGAATTATTTATTCAGCGAAATAATAGTGAATGGAAAACAAGCGATACGCTTTTTGAATACAAGTGCATAATTCAGAGATTAAATCCATTTTCATTCGTTAAATTCTTTATATTGTTGGAGAATAATATTTTTTATAAACACTAATAGAAACTCAATCAAATTTTACTATTTTTTATATATAGTTAATGTATTAGTCGTAAAGCTAACAACATTCGACATGTTTCTTAACAAAATTAGTATTCTTAAAAATATACGTTAAACTTACTGTTTTCCCGAACAATAGCAAAACAAATTGATACGGAATTTAACGCAATACAGTTAACGTTTGCAGTTTCAATCAAACAGCAGCTGTATGTTCATCAACAAGATGTACCGTAGAGTGAGGATCTAAAGCAATCCTGAGGATGAAATGCGACGGTATCGCTCTTCGCGAGTCATTGAATTATGCTAATCGCCAGCGATGAGTGATATTATTCGGTTACACCAGCCACGCTCATAGCCATTCATCTAGCCCCGAGCCTTCCGGTTATCTCGCAACCCCACGAATTCTGGGAGCGATGCGCGGAACGGCAGGACCGGAGCAGACGTGTCTCGTGCATTCGTGCATCATCCCTTCCGGTCAGGGTCAAGGTTCGTTCGTGCACGTGTTCGGGATTATTCCGCGCTTCCGCAATCATCCCCGGTCGGCGTTCATTCGTCTGTCGATACCGACACGTGTTCAGCGCGGCGCGGCGCTCACGTTGTCGGCGCGAAATTAATCATCTCGCGGATAAACGCGTTGAAGTAACGAATGAAGCGGATTAATGGGATAGGCGTATTATTATAATTACCTCGAGCGCATCGTCGCGGGGAGATAAATATTATTTTCGCTGTAATATCGGTCCGGAACAGCGTTGGATTAGTTATTAATTAAGTTCCGCTTAGCAGCGTAATTAAAGCTAACGGTGCGATAATCGAGCTTGAAAATTTATATAAGAGGCGCCGAAACGCGAATCTTTCTCAATCGTGGGCTCGCTCGTAACGCTTAGCACAATCTAATATCGTCACTAGTCTCGCTGTCAATTACATCAAATTAAATGCTTGTTTAATGATATGTAATTAGCGATAATGCGGCATTGCCACTTCCGGTAATTTATTCATAAGCTATTTCCACGGAGGGCTGTTTACAACAAAATTGCACCGCACATGCATTACCACGCCGATGCTACCTTCATATAACAAGGCCAATCTCATAAATAATTTTGTGGGCGCAATTAACCCTTAAGTGCTCGTGGATTCATATCCTGGAAGCATAAATACAAAGGTGGAATCAAGTGTTGCGAAAAATGAAGGAGCGTGAGCGTCAATAATAAATATAATGGGAAACTACGAATATTTTTTTCACGACGTGAATATCTTCGTGTGCCAGAGGTTTAGATGATAACAGAAAATAAGAATGGTCATATTTTGTAAAGAAGCAGCGTTCACGCTACAGTGAAATCATATAAAAGGCGTTTTAATGAGATTCATATATCATCTCCGCCGAGTCGAAGTTCGTGCATGCGGAGATATCAGAATATTCCGCTTCCTTGGCCACGCCTTATCTTATCAATGGTGTTTCGGGCAAAGATATTAATCGAGTACATGCCTTACTTGATGGGGTTAAAGCAGGTTCATAGATAATAGATAGATAAACAAGTCCGTATGCCGCGTTATGAAATACGGTCGTTTATTAACGAGCGATTACGTACTCAAAATAATTACACGATATTAACTTGGAAAAATAATTGGAATTACTGATGCGTCTTGAAGTGTTGATTGAATTTCCTATCCATTAATTGATTTCGAATTGCGTTTTTCAAATATAATTGGAAAATTTTGCATGATTAGAGTAGCTGTTCCCGACAATGCTTTTCCCGCTGTGGAACTCTCGTGAGATCATTTAATCGACCGCGATGACGCGGAATAAACGGCTTAATAAATAAACAATTTAACAAGCGTCGGTAATTAATGCACTGGCTATTTGTAAACGACTATATCCCGCGAGAGAGTCATGAAAGCACGACACTCGTTAATTCGCCACACCGTTTTAGACTATAAAACTAATTTCCGGATATTGATTAGATAATCGCCGTCGTTATTTCACCGTAATTAAAATTCTTAATAAACGCGCGGCATGATTCATAGTTCCTTACGTTCAGGATCGTATTTCCTTTCCCTCCTACACGCCATACTCTCGATTAATTTCAATCTAAGCTTTCTCTCTAGAAATAAATGTCACAGAAGCCTCGAACTTTCTTCTAAGTTTTTTATTAAATTTGAAATTTCTGAATAAAACTTCAATTAAATAATTATTCTTTCTGCAATTCTTATTTGCTAACATTAAGTGTCTCAATCAGTTTCAAATTAAAATTCTGTTACACTGAGCTCGTTGTAAAGTAAATTAATAATGCGCTTCGAAGTTTAATTCATTATAATTTCTTAATTTTTAATCGCATTTTAGTTAAGAAGCATTAAGAAACCGGTTATTCTTCTCGCTTTACAATATCTATGATTCAGAGAAAGTGCGCGATTTCTGGGGCAACCTGTATACGTATCTTTCTTCGCCGTCGATTCTAAGCACGACAACGGGACGAGCGAAACGAGCATACTTTCACTTTATGCGCACGAGCGAGCGATAACTCGAGCGTAACTGCCGGATGAATGGGTACAGGAAGATGCGATTCTAGTTACAAGTTTGCAGTTTAACGACACAAGCCGATCGATCAGTCGATCCGATCGACGTGTTCTTCTATTCCCTCTCACTTTTCTACGCGTCCCGTGCAACAAAGGAACGATAGCGCGTATCGATGACTATGAAAGCCAGACGTCCGGCAACGCGTAATCTCTTTACGACGGCCGATATACGCGATTCATGTCGCTGAATAACTCTTACTCTTTATCGTAAAGGGATGTTTGTATTTTTATGGCGGTGCAATATCGAGAGGAAAAATGCTGACGCGGATTATAATCACGGACTTGCTAGTACGCGAGAGAACTTCTTCTAAGAAACACGAAACGATTATGTGGCGCAAATACTATTGTCGCAAGAAAATTCACGCGGTTTATAATTACGACGATACATTATGCATCATTGCACACTGTCAATAGTATATTTGCATTTTATTTTTGAAGTTTATATTGTTATCTTTTCGGATCGTTGCAATATTTGCAATGTCACAAGCATGTCATCTATTTGTCTCAATCAATATACTATTTCAAGACTTTTAAGAATTATTTCTAATAATTACCACAATTGGAAATTAAACGGGAAAATATTATATTTGAGTTATAAAAAATAAAAATCGATTGAATCAATGAAACATAAAATCTATGTATTTTAAAAATTTCTACGTTCCCAAGTTAGAATTGAAAAGGTTAAATATTAATACTACTATTTGCATAAGAATAGCACAATAGTAGACATTCAAAGTAGATTCAAATCGATTTTATCCGACATGCACTTAAAGATTCAAAAGTGTCATACACCGTGTTGCTCAATCGCGTTTCCCGTGATTATCTCTTGGTGCATATTTCACTTGACAATCGTTGATGCAAGGACTCGCGCTTTAGGCATCTTTTAATATTCACATGTGCGATGGAATTTGCGCCGACCGCAGGTGCATCGGCAGTTACGTCGAATCGGATGCATCCCGTGCGTCATTAACGCGCGAATTTATCAGTAACGCGCATCCGTCCTGATGGCGAAACCCGGCAAACGATATGACCGTCGTTACTATCCACCTATGTCGCGCGCTCGCCGTGGGTGGACACCAATAGCCGAGTGATTTACTAGTACTTTGCCAGGTAACGACGCGTCGTATATGGGACACACGTTATATCGCGACTCCGACGCGGCGGATAATGAATTATTTTGTTCGGCATTGTACCTGCTGGTCGGCAAGTAATTATTTGTCAGAGGTATATAGAGTCATCGGCAACCCTGACGATATGTTTCTCTCGCGAATTTATTTTATGCCTCGTTGATTTAAGTCGCGGTTCGATCGATCCGATAAAATTACTTGCGGTGACCTTAACCACCGCAGGCTGCTCTTGCGAGCCGACGCATTTTTCGAATTCGCTGTTGTGGAAATGCGTACTTAAATGAGAATTTATGGCTTTCTCAAAAGCAAACGGGTCTTTATAAATCACGCGTAATTAGAATTTTTATTTGAAATGTTTTCCGCGCAGTACGTGTATCTTTGCAAACGTATGTAATTATTTAATGTTTAACTCGTGCACAATATTCTTATTAAATCAGATATCTTTATTTCCCCCTTTAAATTTCAAGTGATAAATTATGGAACTTTCATAATATTTTGATATAATAATTCAAGTTATTTATTTGATTGAGAATTTGTCTGCAATAAAAGCAACTGCGGAATGATAGATGAAGCAAAATGATAGATTATCGATAAGAGCAAGATGACAATGCAATCGGTAATTGTTTCTCGAAAGGTCAAAGTTGGCTAATCCGAATATTCAATAGCGATTTGTTTTACGCCGCTGCGAGCGGTGATACAATCTCGAATCGCGAGGAAATTTTAAGCACCTTGTGGAACGCCGCTTTGCAGCTCCCGTCGTGAACAATGACCAATAAATCCCGGATAGGAATGATTTCTAATTGCTCGGCGAACGCACGCGGTGCCACTTGCGACACAGTGTGAGGAAATTTCAATGTTAAAGGCTTGGTGTTCGCTTACGCACGCATTCCGACCACCGGAATCGAGTTTCCGAAAGGCTCCTTTGAGCGGAGGCAGCGACTTCAAGCGTTCCCGCAATAATCCGCGTGAATAATGACCAATAAATTCAAGTGCGTTTCTTTCGCTCGTTCGAGCAGACCATTTGTCAATATTAACCATAAATCCTGCGGGTGTACCGATTCTCAGCATTCGCGCACGTGCTGTATCATTGATATGTAAATTCAATGCTAATACATATTAGTTTTCCGCCGGATGATTAATGCGCCGCCGATGCGTTTTCGCCCTCGAAGGCGGCGACGCGAAGTGCACTCTGTCCCGACGCGGCCCGACTCGTGCTTCTACGAGATAGCGACCTCTGCGAGCCGCAACTGGCGTCCGTCAAGTTCGAAGTGAAAGAAATTCCGGACTATGCGGCCGCTCTTCGAGGCTCTGGCAGCGTAGGTAAAGATGCAGCGGCCCGTTGTTGGAGGGAGGAGTGCATGTACGTGTATATACAGGCACCTAGTAAATACCTGCACTAGCCAAGCAGGTCCACTTCGAGTCAAAGGCAACCAGCTCCTCCCGCCACCTCCGCGACTTCATCCTCTGCCCCTCGTCCACCTTCAACTCTTACCGTTACAAGCACAAGCTACACGACGCGGCGCGCATCGGACTTTATCTGGTCTTTATTTTACCTCTTTTGATGCCCTTTGTATTTCATATTTTATGAAATGCACGATTATTGCTGTAGAAAATTGTAGAATATTAAAACCGTGGACCTAAGAAGATTCCGATGTGCAAACAAAAGAAAAATTTTATTTAAGCATTCTTTCTTCCGCCTTTTTCTTATATTTTTATGGAAACTGTAAAACACGTACTTTAATAATATTGAAATTTTTATATTTTATAAAAGTTGTTATTTTATATATCTCAGTCTAATTAGTGATCAAGTATCATAGTTGTTTTTATGAGATATTTAAATACAATTTTCTCGTTTTCGAGAAAATAAAGCAACATGTAGCTCCTCTTTTTACAAAGAAAAATGGGTTCGAGTGTTGTTGAGTAACTATCGTGATTGACAAAGGAGCGCATCTCCACTTATATCCTGCCGAGCACTTTCTAGGATAATAAATCATCGTTGATCGCCAGAATTTATACCGCCATTGAACGAGCTACTTGCGCGATAGTTAAGCGCTTGTAAGTAAAACTTAAACACGGTAAAAAGCGACGTTCTGGCGTTAAAGTGAGAGTTGCAGTTAACACGCTTTATGATTTGTTTTATTTTGTGTATGCTTTGTGCGGGGAGTATAACGTCTGTAAGACTATAATTTTGATAATGAATCGTAGCGTCGGACACTAAGGCCTTCATTATGCCGAGGCTTAGGCGTTAGGAGACAACGAAATTACATACGATTTGGCATCATTAATCATCTCAATTCTGACAAGTCTTAGATACAAAGAGTCGTAAGAGTGTTAGATAAATTTTATTTGTATACCACGTAGCTGAACGCGTAATGTCTTCTGAGTTTGAGATTAAAAGCAAATGCTTTTCCTTGTGACAAATCGATAATTTACCATGCTATCACGCTTAATACTATTACTTTCTAATGTCCATCTTTCAAAGTGCAAAAATAGCAAATACTTACATAAAAAATAGATAATAAGATGCGATCAATAATTAATGGCAAGCGTGTAATATAAATTATTACACGAGAAAAGTCGCGAAATCAAATTGAAGTTAAATCTAATCATGCTGAAATGCTGCATCTAAAATGCTGAAGTTTGCACACGTCGGAGACTGGCATCGCGTTATTCAAAGCTTCATTTAAAGTTATCGCGGAAGCCTTGCGTAAACGTGGCTCGGAGTTCGCATACATGACAATTGCAAATGCTCTTACACAGCTTAAACGCAATTATTTGTGTATAGGTAAATAAGTGCCGTCGGCTGAAAGAGAGCTTAACTAACCTACCGTGCCAGAAATGCGGTGACTCGGCGCGATGCCACTCGTTCTGGTGTATTTAACAAAGCGACGTACAGTAGAACGCGAACATGTCACACGAGTGTGACGTAATAAAAATCGCGCGCCGTCGTCGTCGCTTCTTGTGGGATTCGCTAGGAATATTTACGCGCAAGCGTGCGAGAGCGTGTTTCGAGCCTCGTACATGCATCAGCCCCTATTGTAGCTGAGAGTGCGTGAGCGACGAACATACTCATACGCAGCGAGGAATCGAGAGAAGCGGCGACAGGGGAGGAGAGGGAGGGAGGGAGGGAGAGGGGAAGAAGGGCGAAGGGCGAAAGAGGCTCTCGTCCAACGCCAGGGGTGTCGCTAACAAGACGCGTAACCCTTACGCGAGGGATACTACGAGCGGACGCGTGCAAAGCCGAGCGGATTCGCACACGTTGCGTGCGAAATAGTAACGCGCCGCGTCAACTACACATACGCGCGGCCATCCCCTAATGACTTATTAGCAGGCGCGCGTTAGTTAACGACGCGACAGGATTACTCGGCCCATTGTGGCGCCCGTTCAGTCGCCCTTTTTTTCACTCGCCTCTCACTCGATATTCCTTCTCCTGCCCGAGCGACACTGCGTACCCTCGTAGCAGACCTCCTATGTTCCGGTTGATGTCAACTGTGCGTAACGCTCTCCCCTTTTCTTTGGTCTTTTGCTCTTTGAATTTTCATTCCCGCGACGTTCGCACTTATGTACTAGTCGAGCCGTTCACACGACGCCAGTCGTCATTTTCATTTAATTCCGTATTAATATTATAGTATACATAGTTAATTTGTAATTGTTGTTAATTATTAATGTAAATGTCTTGTTAGATAAACTGTTTTGTAAAAAAAATTGACGCATTTCAAAGCAAATTTCTTCATCCAGTGAAATTTTACTATGTGAATATGTTCTATGTTGATGAGGAAATAAAGAAGTAAATAGCAATATTACAGTGGAAGAACCATATATTTAAAAAAAATTTGTTTTAAATGTTACTGATTAATAAAGCCAAATTTTACAGACCTAACATTATTTTATACGAGTACGTCAATTTTTTTGTCAAACAATATATGTTTATATATATATATTTCTAGTTCTTCAATCATTTGTCAACGAATGCGCATATTAATTAACAACGAAACGGCATTACTTAATACAATGCTTCTTCTCCCATTCGATTGCTCGTCGTCTTCGTAATTTTCCCGTCCTAATTCCTTTTCCCGCACGCACTTCCCTTTTCCGCTGGCTTTTTACTCTCTGAATTTTTATTTCCGCGTCGTACGCACTTCCCCACACACTGTTTGGGCCTTTCTGTGCAGGTGAATACCGAAGCGGCGTCGGCGGCAGGAAATGCGCCAGCTCTCGAGAGTGCAGTGCGATGAGGGACGCCAGTCACTTCTCTGCGTCCATTAGGAAAATTAATGATTTTTAATTTTCGCTCTCGCGGGGTTCGGCCTGGATTCTACATCGCTTCGCATGCCTTGTGCACAGCGTTAGTTCAATAAATCAAGAACGGGGGCACGCGATGTCAATAGCAACTCGGAAACAATCTACCCCGCGATTGCGCTCGATTTTTTAATGAAAGATCTTCATTAGTAAAAGATTTATTCGTGTGAAAGATCAATAGGTATTCATTAACTTAGTTAATAATTTAAAATGTTAAAAATATAATTTCTATTAACTATAATATCATATACTTTTTAACGTGAAAAGTATGATGATAGATTTTGTTGAAAAGAATGTAGATCCCCGCGCTTAATTTTTTATTTTCCTCTTATTTTATTCAGCGTTATATACAATACATCGTTCTTAACTTAGTCGTTATAACTGTAGGCACGTAGCAAGGAAGCGACGGTGTTTACGTTCATTATAAATGAACTTGTGTTAAAGAATTCTGGAAGACCTTCCGCGCGGCATCAGATCCGATCGATCGTACGCTCGTAGATCATTCCCGCCGACACGTCGTGACTCTCGAGCCGCTTCCAAGCTGCGCCAACGGCAGCGCTAGATAGACGACGGTACACGTGAAACCGTTGCGGCGCGATCGATATCGCCACGGTGCCGCCTAATTACAAACGCGTCCCCGACTCACGGTCGGCATTCCTCGCGTGACAATTAACGATTTGTAGCGCCTAATGTTTGGATTAGATTAAACCGTCGTTGATTCTTCGTTACTCGATTGACAGAACGATCCATTCCTGTCCTTCGTCTCCTCCGTTCGTCCTTTCGTCCCGCACTTTACTTCTCCGGCATCCGGTAATCTTTCTTTTTTCTCGTTTCCGTTTCTCTCCTTTTTTTCTCTCTTTTGTCTAATTTGAATAATTCGATATGTCAACACGCTTTTGGTGCACCGTATCTATATGCGGTTATGAGGCATGTACGGCGTCGCGGAAATGGCGCGTCGTGTCTTCGAGGCCTCGTATCCTGACGTGCATATCGCGCCGTGACGTTCATAAAGTTCACCAAGACGCCGGGTTATCTACGGGATGCACGTAACCGCAGTTTTTTCCTCGCCATCGACGTGACTTTTCGAAGACAGGAGATATCTATCGGCCAGTTTCCGTGATGCGCTTCTTTCATAGCTTGATTTTCCTTGCGATAGAATGTCGATCATTTTGTTGCAGATCGTTATATCGATATTCTATCTAGTTTCTTATTCTGTAGCTCTATCATAATTTAAACTTAATTATGCAATATCTTTCTAAAAATTCCGACAAGCGATTAACGTATTTGTATAAAAACGTAGCACATAGATTTTTGCAGGAAGTCATATATGGCGCAACGACCGGTATCAATGTGTGCCACGCTATTTTCAGTACAATGCACAGGATTTTATCGTAACACACTTTTCCTGTAGTTTGTATTTTGCCTTGTTCACCTGTGGCATTGTCGTATTCCCACGGAATCTCTTTAACGCTCTCGATTATGGTACGTAACATTTTTTACAATGTTGCATTTTGCATGCAGCCATATAAATGAATGCAAATAACAGCGAATGCGCCGACAAACGGAACGCCTGGACACGCAAATAGTTTGTGCCACTTCGCCAAACGCGACGTACTTAATTGTAGTTGCTATAAGTACGTAAGTATATGCGTAATTAAGAAGTCGTTACGTTATAAATTATCCGATGTTTCACATAAAGAAAGAGAGTAAAAAATTTATCTGATTATTTATGCGGCAAAATCGTATTTTTACTTTTTATAGACCTAATTGCGTTAAATTAAATATATTAAATATTTCTTCCTAATTTCTTATCATTTTTTATCCTTTTTAGATCGCGGAAATTCATAAAAATGCGTAATATTATTAATTAATAGCATGTCGAGAATTCCGTAGGCAGATTATTTCAGCTTTGTTCCTGACGCGTGATGTTTAGATACGCGGACAATTGCAGGTGTGCAAGAAACGCTTATGTATGGTAGCGTGGTGCATCGCTGCAACGACAGACTCGATATCTGATTTCTGTTTACGATCGCCGCGTGACGCCGCCGTGAGAGAACAAGACGTAGCAGAATGGCGGGATCCAGCAGCGCGGATTCCTCGTTGACGCGAAAGAATACGCGAGCATTCGGATGCGGGGGCTTCTCGTCTCTCGGACGCAACTTCGTGGAAGCGGCGAGACCCTTTGATAGTGCCGGGGCTTCTCGGCTCTCGAGTCCCCGATGTACGCATCGGGCTCGACGCTGGCAAGTTTCAATCGAACGAAATTGCACGTAATTACGCACGAACGCGCGCTTAAGCGCCTAAGATTGAAAGGAATCCAGCGTTCTGTGTGCTGTATTTATGCTATATATATATATATATATATATATATATATATACACACATTGTGCGTGCGCGAGGGAGCGAATGAACGTACGACACAGCACATAATTACGCGTATATACGAGAGCAGCCGCGACATCGGCGAGCGAGCGGCCGGCTAAAGCGACGTTCAAATTCAATTGATATTAATTAAAACGGCGAGAGGGTTGCTGAGAGAGACAGAACGAGGGAGGCATATATAATTACGGGCTCGTTTCCCTCCTATTTCTTCCTGCGTGTCGAATCTACGCTCGCGTCCGCCGCGCCTGTTGCGAGCGACGTTCTTGACGTTGCGCGTTATAGCCGCACGCGCCTGCTGCAGAAATGCAGAAATCATGTCGTACGACGTACGTTATTGCGAGCGCCGTAATAGCACACGTTCGCACTCGCAATGAGGCGAGATTGTATGGACGCGCGCGGTGTCTCGGAGCTTCGCCAACGCCATAATTTAATTAATATGCGTCGAATCGTGCGGAGGAGAGGCAGGTGCGAAATCGGAAAGTGAGTTCTCATGTCCGTTTCGTTTATATCAATCTGTTTCCGTCTGGAGCACGCGACGTAGTTACATATTTTGCATTTAATGATACGGAATTAACGTCGTCGTGCCTAAACTGTCATAAAATAACATTGAATAATCCATTAAGATGATGTTGATGCACCAATTATGCAATATGGTGAAATTATCGAGTGATATAAGTTCCCCTTTGCTCTTTCTATCATCTCGTTTTAATCTTTTTAGCGACTCACGCTTGTGAGCCGCACTCGCTACATCGCGAGGATACATTCGCCGTAATGGTAAAAATCATATGTATTATACGGTAATTCACATACGCTGCTCACCTCGGCGAATTCTTAAATTATACCTGTCAGCCGGTTAAGTGTCTTATAAGTGTTTTGTAACGTTGCGAATTACAGACGGTAAAATAAATCATAATAATCGATGCGCCGGAATCATAAAAAATCGTAAACGAGTTCTCGTGCTTCCTTTAACGATCTTCCAATTATTATCGCCGTTTAATTCGGTCTGATTTTTATTAGAAGAACGTCCAATTAATGTCAATTAATGTGATTAGAAGTGCAAGTAATATGAATGTAATCGTTTCTCTTTTCACTTCTTTATCTTTGTGCAATTTCGATCATTATTATTGAATTATGCACTGGTATTTCATTTAAAGAAAGCAAAGCAATTTATGTTGTTGAAGAATTCAGATTAATATGAGTCAAACTGGATAACGGGCCATCGTTTAAATTATTAATTATAAACTAAATATAGTATTACACTTGCTTTTTTGCAGATTTTTTTCTTCAAATATGTCCATTTTCTTTTTAAATCCATCTTAAGAGTCCATTCTTCTCTTAAACATTTATAAATTAGATCTATAAAATATCACGCAGCAATTATATTTCGTTAAAATAGAAAACTCGTAAATTTAAGCTGCTATTTTAACAAATGTAAATAAAGTATTTTTAATTTATTTTTCCAACTGCTGCTTAATTTTCATTTATGAGTTAAGTCAATCATTTTGAATTAAAAAAACATTAAAATTTCATTTTACTTTTTCTTTATATTACCTTTTCCACAACGTTAGCTCTATTATTTTCAAAACTCTGCAAAATTTAAGATAAAAATTATCAGAGTCGGTGCAAGAAGACGTAACTGTTTTATAATACAGATAAAAATAATACGAAAATGGTACAAACTCGAACCAGACTCGACTAGATATTAACGCGAGCCACTCTTAGAGTGCGCTAAAAGTTTAATTCCAAAGTATTACGCCTTTACGGGACATTCTGTGCTCCGCTAATTCAGGTTGCGCGAGCATCCTCGTGGAAAGCCGGAAGCCGGAGAGAGAAAGGTCTCTATCCATCGCGTACAATTCCCAGGCTCGTTATCGCGATATACGCTTTATACGGCTGGTCCACAAGCGGGTCCACTCGTGCCGTTCTAAATGCAGTGGACCACCGGGGTTGGCTGAGCCACATGGCCGCCGTACTTCGTACAACAGCACGCCACGTTGGCGCGCACACGATCAAGGGAAACGAGCACACATACGTGTTATATACGCATTCACACACGCGAAAGCATTATAGCAAGCTCACGCTTATCCCGGGACGGTTCAAGAGAGGGCGTGGTGCGCCACGCTCTAATTATCAGCTTTTCATTTCCTTATCTCCGAGCGCTGCCCCTGTTGTCTCTTCGCGAGACAGACACGCGCTAATGTACGCGTCGATCTCTCACACTTCGCGTCCGCGAGCGCTCGCGCGAATTTCTACGACGCGCTCTCGAAAGCACCGAGGAGAGAAACCCATAATGCGAAACCTATTGTGGAGGCGTGTCGAGATCGCTTAACGCGGACGCGCAGTTTTTACCGCGTGCTTTTCTCCACGCGGGTCGCCGGCCGATCGATCCCTTTCTCTCTGTCCGTGTCTTGAGAAAAGGGGTGGGTGCTGAGGTGTGATTTATGCGCCGTGAAATAGGCGTGTGTCCCGAAGAACACATGCAAGATGTGAAGGATTGCTTTCGACGCGCGCGATGCAGTAACTCGATATCACAAATTCATATGTAGCTGCGAAAAACTGGCTTATCACGCGCTCCGCTGGTCGTACATTTTCTATAATAGCGGAAGATTTTAGAGCTCTCAAATGTGCGAGAGTACATCGCACGCGTCAATTGTTCAGTTTATCACTGTCACGGATTTAACGCGAGATACAAAGTTACGAGCCGTAGCCAAGTGATGCGTGACGTCAATAAATCACAATGCTTTTCTGCAGGATTTATTTTTTGCTTTTTGTCATAAGTGAACATTTTCGGATTCAATATCGTATGGTTACGTACGACACTTTATCATTATTAATTGCAGACGGAGTGCATAAAAGAGGTGTCTACATGTTTATGTTATTGAATGAGATACTCAGGCAACTTCTAACTATATGCCATTATATAATGCATACGATCATTTCTGTTTCGCTATCGATACGCGCTAAAAAATTATTCTCAAATGTGTATAATCATCGCGAGCCTCCTCGTCCTGTCTCTTTTCGCACTTTGGCATGCATGTAATCATCGCGGCTATGTTTTAAAGCTTTCTCGTTAGTCGCTAAAAGAGAATCGCGACACGACTATTTTCCTCACTTACATTCACGCATTATACGCAATACCCGGGCCGTTTTTATTTTAACGACTTCCACTTTCATCGTGTCGCGCGTACGTATTTACACGTTTATGAATTCCCTTTTTCTCGTAACTCTTTCTCGACACGCAGCGGCGCATATAAAACACCAGCTAAACGGAAACCAACGTCAGAAGTCATCGTCAGCTCGCGACGTTGTCGTCGTCGTCATCGATGTTGCGCGAGGGAAATCCTACATTTTTTCCAACCCCTGTCGCTTAGCAAGGGGTAGTCGCGCAGCTATCTGCTCTACGCGTATGCATGTACGTAAGTACGCGCGACGATGCACTGCGTAAGTACGTGGGGCGAGAAATTGGAGGAGCGCGTGAGGCGCAAAGGGACGAGGGACGCGGCGCGGCGCAGGGGAATGCGGAAAAAACCGGGGTAGCGGCCAAGGCACCCCTACGCACAGCCTACGAGGGATCAATGCACCCGTCAGAGTGCACCGCCCTGGCGAGTGCCCGCGCGCATCGCGTATGCATCTTCGCGTATGCAGCCTAGCCCGGTTTCATTCTCGTCAACCCCTTTTCCTTCGTGCGGCAGCGCCTTTCCCTTCGCCCCTCCCCTCGCTTTTCTTCTCCCGATCTCCATATTTCCGCCTGCAGCCGCGCCGTCTCTCTCCATCTTATCTTTCACCCCGATTTCTCCGTCCTCCGCGCGCCCACAGGCGCGCTCTCTCCCTTTTTTTTTTTTTTTCGCACACTCCCCCCCGTCCCAACGACCCTCCTCGTCTCGTCTCCCTTTTCGCACTTTTACATTCGCAAAGCCCTACCCTACCTTGAGAATAATCCCCGCTGCCGTATATCGTACGATCTATATACGTATGTGAGTGAAGAAGGGGAAACGGAAGGGAGGCATACGGTATACAGCCAACCGAGATCGACCCGACTGCCCTCTGTCGTCTTACTCCTTCGGCGTCACTTCTGTCATCCTCCTCTTCCCCTCGTCTCTTTACATGTAAACTGGCAAGGGGTACGGAACGTGAAGCACCTTCTACAGGGCCGCGCGTACGTGCGTCTGCAACCCTTCACGCAGCGGAAGAGGGTCGCTGGGTGGTCTTGATTTTTTTCAAGTATCCCTGCAACGACTCGACTCGGTTGCCAAGGCGCGAGGGAGAAGCTAGGCGAATACACTTGATTGACGTTGATCTCCTTCTCGTCGTGCCTCCTTGCCTCCGTGTCGCGCATGTAGGTCTAATCGAGAAGCTTCGTGGCACGATTTCTGGCCTCTCGAACGAGAAGCTCGCGCAGCGCGTTTCTGGTGCATCTTTATCACGCTGATGTACGACACTTGACTCTTATGCGCTCAGCTGATCTACTCGACTTGTCTTGTAGTCGGCGGCGCTGGCGACACACTATTATGGAATAGCGTCCATTAAGGGGTGCATCTACTTTGGTTTTTTTCTCTCTGTCTCTCTCTCTCTCTCTCTCTCTCTCTTATATCCCTTGCTCTCCGGAGCCGAAAGATGCTCTTACCTTTTTATAGAACGTTACTGTTACGTTCGCGCGACTTCCGTTTCCAACGAGAATTTATTATCCGCTCCAGTCGAAATAAAGTGAAAGCAATTTCGACGACGTGAGTGGTTTCTTTCGACTCGAATTTCCGGTATTATTTTCTTTACTTAAGCTCGCGGATACATATCTCGAAAAGGCAGCATTTCAAGAATAGTTATCCATTTATGTGAAATTCTACAGACGCAGCACATTGTTTTCATTTCTAAACATAAAAATGCACTTTTACTAATTGACAGAAAGCAATCAACGAGTTCTTTTTCAATTACGAAAATTTTATCTCCTAATTGACGGGGGATACCTCAACAGCAATTCTCTTTTTAAGTGGACTATGAATTTCTATAGAACATTTCACGCGTAGGGAAACACGCCGTACATTCGACTTATAAAAAGCGCACCTATCAATCTCGGCATCGCTCTCGCAACAAATAAGGCAGGAGACGCCGCGCGCGTTCTCGGCATCAGGAAATCGCGACAGACACGTTCCGCCTGACGTGCGCTTCATCCTTACGTCCGACGTACTTCGCTAGTCAGTCTAACGACTGCGCCGCAGCTCGCTTTCAATCCGCCGCACGTTATCAAGCGTCCACTGTCGCTTAACCCTCTGTGAATGTGCACCGCGAAGCGGTTCTCTCGGAACCGTGGTACCATTCTCGCGGGATCTAGCGTGCCTAACTCGCGCTCGTTGAGATCGCCGGCACGAGATCTACGTCGCGAGGAGAAGAGGAGAGAGATTCAGCGACGACTCGGCGGATCCAACTAGACCGAGAACCACCAAGGACGCGAGCACTCCGCGTACTCTCGCGTTTATCTGCCGACTGTGACAGGTGACTCGAGAGAACACCCTCTGTTTACCATTCTTCGTGCTCGAACTACCAAAGCCATCGGGAGTCATTCGGGGGAAAGAAAAAGACTCGTGCTTGATGGCGCGTTGGCGTATTCCAATTTATTGCAAACTCGCTCGTCAGCTCGTCGGGCTGGCCGCCCGATCGACGACGAACGCCGGAACGCGGAGCCCGAGACCACCTGAGGCGCGTCTTTTGCCCGCGAGTGGATCTCGCCGCGGACTCCAGCAGTACTTTATATCGCTTCGTTTTCCGCGGCGGTCGGCTCGAACAGCGCACAATGACGCTCGCTGATGGACGTGAGCGCGTGTTTCAAGATTTGTGCCTTTCGGGATGCGCGATGCAAATGTACCTCTTACTCATCTGATTTTAGAATCAGCGAGAACAATACTGACGATACTGAGCGTAGAAAAATAATGTTTTACACTAGCGATAAACAGATGAATATTTAATTATTTGTAATCAATTATTTATATTACTAAAAACCGCAATTATTAACTCAGGATATTAAATCTATCCACATTTTCCCCCTAAATATATTCCGATTGTCGCGACAAAACGAACGCTGTGTCGCATTAATTCGCAGACATCTTACAAAGGTACACGCGATCTCATGCGACATCGTATATGCAAGCAAACCTTGTAATGGATTATCGGTATGACATACACGCCGTGTCGATATATACGAAGCAGCAGGCAGAGGAGGAGAAGGAGAGATGGAAACGAGAGGAGATGGACTCGAAGCTCGGAGAATAAGACGGAGGATGGATCGTCCTCGATTCTCATGCAGTGTCGACGAAGGAGCCGCGCTCTCTCGTTGCTCAGTTCGGCGAGGAAAGAAAGAGCCGACGGCGAATGCCCGAGACGGATACGGAGGAGACGACCAGATGACGAGGAAGAGGTGGATGATGGCCGAAGGGGCAGGGAACGTAGGCAGAATGGTATATCAAACCGGACGGCTTCCATCCTTATTCCGTATTCGGATGCGCATTCGATTAACATACAGTTGCACCAGGACCGCGTTGCGCTATCCATCCTACTCCCCTTTTCGCATTCCCTCCCCGTGAACACATTCCCGCCGGGACGCGTACGTTTCGGAGGGTTAGCGAAGGACGGAAAAAAAAAAAAAAAAAAAAGACAGAGTGCGTGTACCGGCGCGGGCGCTTGTATATAAAGTCGACAGGGGTATAATAATGTTTGCGCGCGACTGTACGCGATGCGCGCACCCGCGTTTCAAATCGACTCCAGTGGGCATTGATCTTTGATCTCGAGGCAAAGGCATGCTTACTTATAGCCGCCGCATTTTCTACCCTCGCTCTTTTTCCCCCCCTTCGTTGTCCGCGAGCGTCCGTGGACCTATCTGAGATTTGACCGCTTCCCTTGTGAGAAGAATCCTCCGTGCAATTCATAAAATTCAAATACAGTGTCACCCCCCAGAATGTTATGTAGATAATAAAGTAACGATATTAAAAATTATGTATATCCACCTTTGTTCTTTTTTATCGTACTATAACATAACATTGCGTGATTTCTTTCTTTAAAATAAAAGATTTCAATGCAGAAAAAAGTATAGATTTTAAAATTCTAGATCTATTAAAAATATTATAATAAATAATGCTAGACGATTTCTTTATTTAAAGTATAAAATTTCAATGCATCGTACTGAAGAAAATGTAAATTGTATTAACATTACATTTAATATTTTATCTTGATAATTAATGTCTTAACTTATATAATATTTAATGTTTTATCAGATTTGGATGGCGTGACAAAAAATGGCAGCAATGTTACTATTTTAAAATCTTCACTGGTTATTCTCTGTGGTGACATTAATAGCATTGCTTCATTATTTAATTCTTAGAAATGTGGAAACCACACGCAGAACCACACGTCACAGCTGTAAACAGCTGATATTTTACGAGTACATCCAACGTTTTGCGCATTTTATGCAGAGTAACTTTTAGTCATTCTCTTTTTGCATTAAGCACAGTTTGCATACATATTAAATATATGTTTTTGCGTAAAATTTCTGTAGCAAAACTTTTTCGCGGTTCAATGATTTAATAATAATCGAAATTACATAAACATGTCCAAATGTACTACTATATTATCATAATGTGCTAATTTTTCTTTCTCTTGTTTCAGGTAAGTAACATCTATTCTGTTCATGCTGATCGTCTTCGAAGTGCAAGGTATTTTATCTTGTAAAATATTCTATTAAAATAAATGGAAAAAATATTTTTGTCAGAAATAATCAGCTGACAAATTTTTATCATATTGATTTTTGCGTTATTAATAATTTGCGTTATAAATGCCATAGATTTTTAAAATTAACAAAAAATATAGACGTAAAATGAAAGTGTAGGATTTTTTAAATTAGGAAACAATCACAAGTGCACCCACTTACAATTAGTACAATCCGAGATCTAATGATATCTAATGATAGATCGAAACACCGCGGTAGATGATATCAACAATATGACCGCATTAGTTTAATCGATTACATCCGGACTAATTTCCGGACGTAATACAGTTACAGCGAGTGCGCCGAGCGATTTAACATTATCGCATAGTTTCCAATTCGAACTGGCAAAAGACCGGCTTCCGCGCACTCAAACGGAAATTCACTGGCGGCGGCGGACGGACAGTGCGCGATATTCAAAACAGGGTCGTAAAAGAAAGTGGCACGATCGCTGACATCCATCGCGCTAATCCGCAATTTTATCGCCCTTTATGCCTTCTCGGATCATCTTTTGAAAAGATCGCTTCTCCAGCCGCGTTTTATTACCCGCCGTGTCTCGTAACGCGCAAGGACGTTGCTGTCGGATTGACAACGTTAAGCGATTTTAACGGGAATCGTAAACGGTCCTCGTGGTCGATCGAGCCGCGGTATCATTAAAGTAACACCGAGTTTCGGAATCAGCTGCTCCGCCGCCGCATTCAACGCTCACGGCTTATTAATTTCACTTTTTCCCCACTCAATCGCATAATTAAATAGGTTTTTAAAAGTACCATCTACTCTAATAAAATTGCAATTACGATAGGCAAATGTATGTCGAAATCATAGCTTCTGACATCATCTCATTGCGTAAACTAACTAGTCCGATTGATAGCAGTAGTCATCGCGGCAAAAAGCACCCAATATTATGCACGTACGTGCCTCTTACGCATACATACGCGCGTACATACACGCGGTTCTCAAGACGTATATCCATCGTGGATGGGCATTAAATTAAGGCAAAAGAAAAAGTGATCGCGAAGAGCCCGGCGGAGACGCAGAGCGGAGAGCGGAGAGACGCATGGCAAAGCCGGTGGAGAAAAGACAGAAATGACGATGGGCTGAAGAGAGAGACGAAGATACATTATCGGGACCGAAAAAGGGAGAAAGGGACAGAGAGAACGAGCCAATGCGCATGCATAGCTTGTGCGACACGCATCGATCAATCATTCGCTAATTATGCCCGTGATTTCTTTCTGCCGTGATGGCCCGGCGTTGCGAGGCCGTCGACCTCGTCGCGAATGAACCGGCCGGCCGCGGCGGAAACGCGCGCCCGTCCGCGTCGATGCTCCCTTCTTCGAATCCTCCGGACCGTCCTCGAGAAGGTGGAACGTTCGGACGGTCGACAGAGACGGAGTCGAGGAGCCGGAATATAAGGTGATGGTTAAAGAGGAGGAGAAGGAGAAGGACGTTGAAAACGTCGATCGGGCAAGGAAGCGTGCGCGGAAAAAGTCTGGAGGAAGGAAGAAGAGATAAGCGGAGACAGGCGGGCGCAGTCACTCGGAAAGCAGACGTATTAAATGGAATTAAGCAATTAAGCATTTAACCGAATTAGCACACCGTAGAGCACGGATACGCCCGGAAGAACGCGCCGGTCGCTCGTACGGAACGCCGGTTTTCCGGCCCGGCCCGCTCCCTTGAGCTCCCGACGATCCGTCGAGCGCCGCCTCGTTAATTAATTAAGACCACATTCGAGCTAAACCCGACTTAGCCTCTCCTTCGACTCGCGGTACGCACATTAGAAAAATTTGCGCTGACAACGCGTGACGCGACAATGCTTTCGACGGCGGAGATATCATCTATTATCACAGAAATTAATGTGTTTCAGATCCAGTTAGATGTGTAATTTTATTAACTTGTTCAATTAAAAATTTATCTTTAAATCGCGCTTATCTTTAACGGTTCGTAAGCAGAAATAAAATACGCAAAATGTTTGTTTTCTGGATAAATTATGGTCACCGCGAGACAACGATGTGTTATTATATGTGTTATATGTATATTTGTAGGCCCTAAGATTAAGAATCAATTTAACTCTACTTGTGTACAGCTTAATTGTACATCGAGAAAATCACCGAAATTAAGCAGATGGTTTGTTTATACAAAACACTAGTTTCTGGACAGCTTACATATCTCAACACGGTCCATCTGCCGAGCATTACTCTGTTAATTAATTAAGATCTCCTTTGAATCAGACAGGTAGTTTTATACCGACAGAAACATCCACGTTGCAATGCTTGATATTATATTTCCCATTCTGATGTGGATTATTTGATTAATTATGAAGATTTATTAATTTTGAAGATTTATAAACGCGAAATTATAATTTACTATAGTGAAAACGTAAAATCAGCGTGAAATAATAATATAAAAATCGCAAATAATATTTACATTTCTAAAATATATTTCTAATTTTTTAAACTTCTAAACATAAAAAATTAATAGATATAACCGCAAGACCATTTCAATTTTAAACCGTCGGACAATTTGGATGTCTCTGCGCGTTGAACATTCAATGAACGTTGCCTCATTAATTAATTAAGGTTGCCTTCGAGTCCCCGACTTGCTGCAGTCACAACATACTTGTGCGTCCCCCGTGCGTTTCTTCTTACCGCGAGATCATGGTTGACAAAATGAGAAAGAGGTTGCCGATCGATCGGTATCCCGAACATCTCGTCCGATGCTTATTTTGTAGATTGAGAACGCATACGTCGTCTGCACTGGGTATTTTCTTTGCTGTTCTCAAAACCAAATTAGACGTTCATTAAAATGTGGCAATAATTTATTTCTTTTTTTAAATTAAGAGTACGACTTGAATGAATAAATTTAAATGCGTTTTAAAACTAACTTGCGCAATATTATATAATTATTGACATTTAATTATATAAATTATATTTAAGACTGTTTATTAAAGGCATTTATATAACTAGATGCCTTTAATTAATTAATTTACGCCAAATTAGCAATTTAAAATGAAATTGGAGTAGACAAATACAGATTCATGTTTGAACGCGTGTATTGGCGTTAGCAATTTAATTTGATTCGATTAAGTTCCACAACGAGACGAGATACTCAAATTCGGACTGCAGGATCGCCGTTTACGATTTCTCCCGCAGCATAAGCACTTATTTCGCGCCGAGTTTATTATCCGCGCCTTGAAAATTCTACGATTCGCCCAAAGTTTACGAGTCGGTGCTGCGTTTCGTATCCGCCTAACGTGAGGTAACTCGTGTTTCGCGCTTTCGCATCACGGGAGGTAACACGTAACATAGCAATGCAATACATTATCTCGTGAAATGACCATGCCGCGATAGTAATGACCGACCGTAAAGTAATTAACGGCGGTAATAAACACGGTCGACTACTGTAGCTTGAGCAAACCACTCGTTACGCATCTAAACTTCGGAGACAGCAAACAAAGATGCTGTTACGATCTTCTCCGGACTCGCGTAACAATCGCGTAAATTAGCCATCCATCCACAATAGAGACACCCACTAACGCGGTCTTATGATAATTTACAACACCGTGGCGTGTACGAGAGTGGAATCCGCTAAAGGAATCGGTAGCCGCAAGCGACAGTAATCTTCAGGTGAATAATGACGAATAAAGATAAACAAGCTCGTGAAATTACAAGACAGCTGCGCGCAGAAAATAATTATCTATTTCGAGACTCCGCTACTGTCTGCACTTTCCCGCGATCCTAACTTATAATCCGTCGAAATGAGTTTCGCATTTTATCGTTCCGATATCTATCAATTCCATTCGAGGCTTAATTCTATCGATGGCTTTGGGCATAACAGCCGATCAATTTATCGTAACGAGGTTAGCTCGGGAAGAACACGCTCACACGTTTTTCAACACCTCTTGTCTCCTTTGCGAGTTGATTAATCTTCGCGATTCGATTTCAATCAGCGCGCGATCGTTTCGCCATCGCGACATCGGGCGTGCAGCATCACTTTCATCGCGTCACCGAGCGATCTTCGCGATGAATTATTCCCGTGCGTCACTCGCGAAGGCGATCGCGCGTATAACTCACTGCCCACCTATGATTGAGAAACCCCGCGGGTGGGTTAACCGTCGAGAGAGGTAGGCCGCGCGCTAGTAACAATGCGCTGCGCCGAATGACGCGCGCTCGCTCGTTAAAAGAATTTATCCCGACCGGACAAGCTGGCCGGCCGGATCTTGTCCACGGTGTCACTATCAATATTACCCACGAATTTATCGTCATCCGTAGGTGAACGGGGGAACCGACGGTGAAAGCCGGCGGATCGCGTGGGTCTCGATACGCCCGATCCCGCGGCAGCACGCTGCTGCGAGCACGAAAAACCTCGCTGCCTCGCCTGATATCGTACGCCCGTTGCTTTAATCCAGTTTGACACAGAAGTGACACCGTGTTGTGACGGGGCCCGACGTCATCCTCTCTTATCCGTCCACCCGCTAAATCCTGTCCGGCCCCGCTTTTTATCTCGTGCCTCTCGCTCACTCCTGTGTAAACTCAACAATACATTTCTCCCACGCGGAATATCTATGAAATTATACTGCCAAATTTTTTCCCAAAATTAAATGACATTTTGAGAAATAATGAGCTGTATTTTTTAAACAAGATAATCGTATAGAAAATTAAGAAAAAAGATAAGCGGTATAGCGTGTAATATGGAAAGAAAATATTATAGAAAACAAAAATATTGCCGTGATATAAGCGAGTAATTATTTAAACTCCATTCATTCCATCGATCGGAGCGCATCTCCGCTCGAAGGTTCAACTACCTGTTTCTCCGCTACCGAGGAGAGCCCTTTCTCTAGAATTACGACGGTCGGGATCTCGAAATTCTTCACGTGGACTGTCAGAGGGCCCTTTTGATTAGAATCAGCAGGAGCGGAAAGTTTCATGCATTGTGCACGCTTAGTCAGGTGTGCGTAATTTTCCGTTTCACGGAGCCGGATGCGGACAATTTTATAAAGATAGAGTTGTCAGGTTCTATTTTCTTTTCCCCTGTTTCCTGCTCGACATCCAGTAAAACGATTTCATAATTTACGTAATTGAAACACTATAACTTCACATCATTAAATTAAAAAATAATAACATAAATATAAAACATGCTGAATGCATAATTTGATAATAATTTCTATCGATTTCATTACAAAAATCAATTAGAATTTACGCTCAATTGAATCATGTCATAGCATATATTCATCTTGTTATGACAGCGAGTAATAACGATCCAATTACATACAAACATGAGAGGAAGAAAATCAATCGACATGAACCCGCAATCGTAATAATTTCCAATTCGATTTTTCTGCTCGCAATGGGAAACCGTTTAAGCGTATCGACACAAGACGCGACACGCAATACTTCGGCCTTGAGAACGCCACGTTCCCGATCTTGCGTGGCTCGATTCGAGGAAACCTTCCCTGCGAACAAAGAACAGGCATTACCCCGCAAGTCAGCTCGCAGACAGCTGCTCATCGTCGAGCGCTCTGGAAACGCTTCGTGCCGCTTGCAAAAAATGACGCGAGGAAGGAAGCCGGAAAAATCCCGGAGAAGAGAGCGAGGATCGCGAAGACAGGATGCGGCTTTCATATTTGAGAGGATAATGATCATTTAATGATTTGAAACTACGTCGGAGTCTGTGGGGGTGAAGGTGTTAAAGAGAGGGCGCGCGGAGAGACGCCGGGGGGACGTTCTCCGCGATGATGAAAATTACAGGCTGTGCGACACGGACGTGTGTATGGGCCTCCGCTCCGGCGAAACCAACGCGGGGAATTTTTCAGTCACCTTCTAACGACCGCCACGGCCACCTCCTACAGCTACCCGTTTACGGTTAACAATAATCATTCAATTATGGCGCGTGACGTGCACGTCATCCGGTGTCTACCGTGACCGTGGTGGCGCCGTCGTTTCTTTTTCGCGCACTCCGAGGCGCGCGAGGCTCGATCGGAAACGAGAGAGAAAAAGACAGCGGGCGTGAGTCACCCGCGATAAGCTGATTCGCTTCATCACCGTGCAAATTGCGAAATCGCGGATCTAATAATAGCGGACGTGCGATAGTGTTTTTACGGAAATAAATTAAGGAATTACACGTATGTGCTATACTTGGCGAGTAATCTGTCACTTTCGTTGAAAAGGAAAGTAAATCGAGCATTCGAGGTATTCAGAAGCCGAGCGCTGCAGAATACAAGACTGCTCTGAAGGTCTCGCGCGTTACTCGGTTTCGCGAATTGCATTCGCACGCGAGCGAAACTCGACACGCGTACGCTGTGCCGTGCGTGCACGCATGTTGTTAATCGCTCGCACACGGCTGTAGCCGAGAGCGAGAATGTTTGTTTAGCTGTCTCGGCTCGCCGTGCCCGTCTTATCTGCCTCTTTTGTCTCCGTGCACGCTCGTTGTCGAAACGCGCATTAAGCAAACAACGTTAATGTCTAATCCCGGTGCCTTCTAATTTTTCTCTTTCCACGTTGGAGTGATATCATTACCGTTTATCGCGATGATGTCAATGTAATAATTACGACGAACGATAACGATAAGAAAGCAGAATTCGGAGAAGGAAGACTATTGCAAGGGAAGCCAGGCACGTTCTTGATGTACGTTGAAAATGATAGACGCAGACGCTTATATAATTCTTCGTTATCAAAAAGAAGATTACGTGAATCATTAATTTTATCGCGATTTAATTAAAACACTTAATACACATTAAATGCCTAACAATTGCAAATTTTTACCTATTCAATTTCTTTTTCGTTTGATATATCAATTTATATACGGCGTTATTCATTTAATACATTAGTGTTACTTCTCCGCGAACAATAGCGCGCCATTAGCGACAGGAAACAGCAATTGCCAGAAAGAGTAATTATGATGCTACGTTGCAGATTTACGCTCCAGAGCGTCCCGATAGTATTCACGTTCCCGCACGGATTCCATCTTGATTGGTAATTTTTCGAAAGCAAAGAAACTGCGATTCGCGCCGGTCGATTTACGCCGGCCGCAAAAAAATCGCAGCGTCACGTGTTGCGTGCCTGCATACCTTGACTAACACTGCCAGCAGATGGGCACGTCCTTTTCCCTACATTCTGCACGATCCAGACAGTCCCACTTTCCGTCATTCTTCAACGCTACCCACACACTGTTCCGAGTATCGCGAAACATCTAACATCGTGCGGCATTGTCTATTGTCGAGGACTGAAAGGTGTACTTTGCACCGTCCCCGTTCAAACTCACCGACTCACTAAAAACTTGCTGACCCACTATCGCTACAGACTGCTTTGTACAAATTCAGCCATGTCAATAAAAAAAAAAAAAAAAAAAAAACTTACAACAGAGCTGCATAGCTGTGTGTAGGACGCGAATGTTTCAATTAAAAGCGACTTACGTTTCTTACGCGACGTTGCAAAATTGTCGGTAATCAAATAAGATGAATTGCACGACACGCATATAATTTAATACGAAAGGGATATACGCGGGACGTCCTAATATAACGACCAGATACACTTTGACGCAGCATTCGTATATATACATTTTTTATTACGATGTTCCCTTTGACGCGGACGAATCACGCTTGTCCAGGCAAATGCCTCGTCGGCATGCACAAATTGCACGCAAATTCCCACACTGGTCCGCCGCGGCTTCGTGACACTTTGCTCTTTTGTCACGGCGCATCCTGCCGTGTGTAAAAGACAGATCCTACGGCCGTTCGTGCAAAGCGAAACAAAGTAAAGCAAAGCAAAGCAAAGTGCGCGGCGAGCGAGCGGTTCCTCGGCCGAGTCCGAGTCGAAGTCGGCTGTCTCAGATTACATCGTGTCACCTCGCTTCGGTCGGTCTGGCTTCAACACGCGGGAGAGAACACACGTGTTAACATCTTGTCGCCCAAACCCTCCGAAACCGGTGGAAGCTTCGGACTCCGTTGGCCTCCCGGCCGACATCGAAGATCAGGAAAGGAGATCCGTTTCCCAAGGAAACTTCATCGTCTCGTCTCGAAATCAAGATAACGATGCTTGTAATTACATCGTTTGGAAGAATATATGTATGTCCGTGCTGGACGTTTAATGATTGCCGTCTAATAATAAATCGTACACGTGTTATATCTTTATAGATTTCTTTCTAATTTTGAGAACAAAGTTATGTTTTGTGAAAATTTATAGCCTGTTTTTCTATTCATAAGACAAATTTAAAATCTATTAAAACGGATTTTTAACTGCTTAATATATGTATGACGAAAAGAAAATCTAACAAGCATGTATTAAATTCTTTCATAAATTTTCAAGAGAAACAAGAAGAAACAAAATTCCGAAAGCGAATATATTATCTTTATAAAGCATCGCGTTTACATGAGAATAAAATAAAAAGTTACTAACGTTAATAGCTAATAAAATTTTTAATATAGATTATTCTTTGCATACCAAATTTCCTCTTAAAATATATATTATCATAGCATGCGTAACGTCACAGAATATGCGAGATATCCGACTAATCGATTCAAACAGCAGGGAGAAAAAAATAACATTTGTTCAGTAAAAACCGTAATCGGTTTATCGAGTTCGTCGATCGGGCGGGAGACAAGATTCGCCGTCGTACCGTTAAGGCAGTTAAGCGCTTTCGCAAATGGACGCACACACAATGAGCTCATGCCAGAGCCACGGCCGATATGAATGTCAGCAAGACGAGGGCGAGAGTTAGAGTACGCTTTCACGCGTTTATCGTGTATTATATTTTTATTGCCCGTTCTGTTCGGGTTATGGGTATATCCCGGATTAGTCTCGATGTGTACGCAGCTGAGGCCATGGCGGCGCGCCGCACGGTTGTCCGCCTGCACGAACCCTACTACCCTAACAACTATCTGGAATCAATAAAAGCATATTGACGGCTTCATCTTCCGGTAACGACCCACCCTCATAAACAGTCCGAACTGTTTTAAAGCTTTTTTCGCCGCTGCAATTTCGTCGGGCGACGGCGATTTCCATCACCGCGGCTTGATAAATGACTGACGCTTCGTTTTTATACGGTTTTGCGAAGTGAAAAAACTCTGCGCGCGAAAAAATGTGACGACCGTTTCGAGATAGAAAGCGAAATATTTGCCACGGAATGAACTTTTGCGTTCGAGATTTTATTATATCAAACTGGACGGGAGATATAAATTCGTTCTAACCCGTATTCCGTATTTTTCGATCGTGAAAAGAGGATCATACGAGCCAGTGACACAATCCGTTAGGGAGAATAAAGCACCCTCGTTATAATGAAATGTTAAAGCGATAATGTAATCGAGGAAATTTGTCATGGATTACAAGTGGATTACAAGTTATTAACAAAACCCTCGAATACGACGAAACGTCAAAAAAGGGTGCTCGCGCGTAGCATGGAAAATTCAATATTAAAATCGCGTTGCGAGTGTAATGTCACACACGTGACGTTATAATAGCCGAATGTTAACGAGTTCGCACGCTCGCAATATGCAACCCTCGATCAACGAGGTTGTAACGAGTGGCGTATTTAATAACCGTGTAGGAAATTAGGGTTGTCAAACGCCCAATTAGTATTTCCGTGGTAATTAATGGCGAGATTCGTATAACGCATCCGATAAGTGGCTGTTCGGAATCCATCAGTGCGCATATATCGATTATTAAAATATTACACTCATCTAAGAGTATCTCTCTGTTGAACAAATTAATTTATTAGCGTAAAATAGACAAAATTTCCAACTAATTTCGATTATTATCACTTTACGGTAAAAGAGAATAAGAAAGAACTAGATCTTTATTTTTTTTTCTAAAGTATTTCACAATAGATTCGATAAATAAAAGCTTATCAAAGGTCAAGACTAACGCAAGAGCTCTATATTTCAAGACGAGCGTCCACAAATTGTGACGATATCAAGCTAACAACGTGCCGATAGCGTGGCACGAACAATACGATTTGTTAGCTCGAGGGGCCTGGTTATCGGTCGATGAAAATTATCGGCGCTCTAGCAGGTAAGGATAAATTGTCTAGCCATCGTCGATTTCAAAATCGACGGATACGACGCTCGTATCCCGAAGTTATCGCAGCCGGCGCAGGCGACGGGTCGCGGCGAAATCGAAGGAAGAGTGGAAGTCGCTTCCCGTTATTTGCATCGAGGCCCGGAGCTTCGGTAACCAGGCAGTATCCGAAGGTGGTATCCGCGTGCACGGGATTACAAAGTAACTGATGAAGGAACGGACGGTCGAAGGGATCGAGATGCAGCCGGGCGATACGCTAATGCCACGTCTGCAATGGCATTATAATACGGTGCACTCTCCTCTCCGGTGCATACGGTTTATCGGCCCCGGCTGTGCTCCGCCGTTCGGCTCCTCTCCGTCGATAAACGCGGCGAACATTCGCGGGTAGGATTCGACGACGCTGCCACGCGTGATTGGCCCGAGCACGGTACGGCCGAAACCGCATTAAAAAGGCTTTGCATCGAGATTCGAAACACCGTTCGCGATCGCGCCCGGCTTCGATTTTGTTTCGCATTGTCACACACCGCGTGGTGCCTTCATTTGCCACAATTGCAGTGGCGTATCATACGGTTTTTTCCAAACGTAGATATGTTTGCAACAAGTGATTGCAACAATTTTGATTATATGAAAAAATAGTATTTGTTTTTATTGTCGTTAAAATTATCTCGATTGTAATTATTTAGATTTGTTTTCATACGTGATTAAATTACGTGTTGAATTATTGTTTTTAACGATATAGAGAGAAAAAATTGATACAATAAATTTTTGATTATTTTTGCATATTTGTTACTTGCAGAATCGTACATTTAAAGGATTAAAGTATTGAAATGCTCAGCGGAAATAGCCGCACGGGCGTTCAATTTACAACATCTTGGTCGCAATACTGGCCGCGTTTTATTCGGAGACAAAATGCGATTGCAATATATTACAGTAGTTGAAAAACGGAAGGGAGTCGTATTTCCAAGCACTCCACATGAAACAAACCGATACTGTTAGCGCCCACGTCTCGTGTGTACAAGCGGGAATGAAAAGTGTATCATTGACTAACGACCATTGATAGCTTTTATCGTTTCGAACCCGACGTAGCTACCGATCCGGTCGGAAGTCAACATTGTCAGTGGTCCCTAATGTATAATGTAACTGCAAACCGTCGCGTGGAAGTAACTTTGACTAAGCAAACGCCAAGTGGGATACAGCATATAATAAAATCGAACCCTATCGACCCTATCTATTTGTAATTACACGCTTTAGAGTGCAATTAGTTTCCGCAATGCACACCGTCCGGCGGCCGTCTAATAATACTCGAAGTTGACTACGCGAGAGCGAACACCAAATTCCTTTGAACGCGCGGCAATTTTGCATGGCCGCGGAAACAATCAATTTAATTTAATTTTCAGTCCACTCCGCGCCCGTATAAATTTCGCACGATCGGCGGAGTTACGTGAATTGTTAAACAATCGATTCTCGTAGGGTATATCTTGCTTTTGCCAGCACACACTAACTTAACTTGCCAAAGTACAAAAGGTTCAAGTAAACTAGTTTACGTTCGGGAAAATAATTAACATACATATTGCATCTTATTTGAGAAAATTGAGGGCGGTTCTATCACATTTCTGTACATATTGACACGAATAATTCCGTTCATCAACATTAGTGTCTCTTATTTAATTAAAAATTACCTGAGATAATTAGAACCGGTAAAAGCGAAGACTCGAAAAACTTTTATTCTGAAAATGTTACATAAACGAGGACAAGAAAAGTAACATGTTGTTTCTTCTAAAATTACCCATTGGCAAGTAAGTTTAGGAATGACTCTGCAGTCTATGTGCAACAGCGAACGAGTCTCCGAACTCGAAGACAATGGCAGGCTCGGCTTTTAGGACCTTTCGCGCTCGCGTTTACAAGTATTTATTCCTGGCACGGACACCCATTGAGTTCTACCCGCACAGCTCTGGCGTGTCTGCCACGTACGCCAGTAATAATAAATATCGTATTATATACGATAGCGCATATGTGTCCGTACTGAATGCTATCGGTATTCAACTTCGGCTTTCTAATCGGCGCGGAACAATGCACTCTGTAAAGACGCCGGTCTTTGTCGAGACTCAAGCACTTTCGCTTCCGATGGCGTTGAATTAACATATTATTTATTGATAATTAAAATATCATAGAGATAATAAAACTCGAAGCACCAAAAATCCCCGCAAAAGACTTTAATACGTTTAAGGATATTGTTTCGAACGTTAAATAACATTCAGTTTAGTCGGAACTAAACACATAGAAGCTGTCTAAGCTATTTTGATAAGGCGGACCAATTGTTCGCACGACGTTATTTTAGCAACAGCAACGGCAGAGGCTTTCGCCACGGTGAGTTTGGCATTCCGAATAAACAGAATAGCAAGTGTTAATACCAATTACAATGCAATGCGCGCGTCGCACAGTACTACAGCGCAGCTTTATTCAACCGCTACGCCACTGTAAAGCGCGTTTACGATCCCACACACAACGTGGGCTGGGTTTACTTAGCTGGGTTATGCACCGGGAACACGGAGGATATACGCGGGCCTGTGTGTACGCGCATTATGCACGGTTTAACTGCTAGACGACCATTATGCGCCCGACACTTACGTTGCGTCGTCGGCATATGATTTGGAACACGTGCGACTCGAAAGATCGTTAGACATCACCTTTTTGTCACTGCACGCGCAAGCTTTGAGAAAGAGGATGCCAGTTGATTGACGTCATCCGAAAGGGTCATCGTATGATATATTGGAAACTTGTCAAAGAATCAGTGGAAGCAATATTTGATACGTCTCATGATTATCCTACTTTAAAAGAGGCATATTATTTACTTTTGAGGCCTCTTTCCCATGTCACTAATTGTCGTTGTTAATTCGCGTTGCTACGTGTCGAGCGGTTGTCAAAAAAGTAAAAAAAAACGTAAATTATTATGTAACGAGAAAAAATGGCGCACGCGTGACGCGCGCTTGTGTGGCCTAATTACAAAAACGAAGTTCCAATCAATATCGAAACCTCTGTTTTCGGAAAAATATTTTGTGCATCCACTCCTTTACAAATAAATCTGTTTTAGTTTGCTGTACTACTAGAAATCCTAAACATTAACCTTTTATCGCAGATTTTCGCTTAGCAACATTAATTTTTCATACTAAAAGTATAAAAATATTTCAACGAACTGAAATATAAATTTGACCAGAAAAAGTTTATTTTAATACCATCAATTACCACCTAACGGCTCAATTATGTTAGTAATAATTAATAATAATAGTAATCAACATTTTTATAGTCGGCGTGTAAATATCAATGAAAAAAGTAACGAGGAACGGAAGAGAGAAGACAAGATGGAGAACTTAATTGACAATTCGTGCGTGATCTGCACGCGTCGCAGCAGACGTTTCATCACAGGCTAATATATTCAAACGAGATTTCGCCTAAACAAAAGATAGTGCCGCCGCCTAAATACCACGCTCGTAATTAGTTTTGCCCAGAAGTTATAGTTCGCTCACACCCGCGCGTGTCCTATGCGCTGCCTGCGCGACCTACGGATCGCATGTGGGTGTATAAGTCCGTGTACGCACCTATACTTCAAGCGAGTACCAGTATTAGCATAACCTCGTTCGCACGCAAACGGCCCTTTTGCACATATACGCTCCTCCTTGGATCTCCTTCCTTTGACACCCGTGCGTCCTGGCCAATGGCGGAGTCTCCGAAAACCCCACCGTAATTCGATATATCGAGAGCCGGCTGCGACGAGACGGTATTCCTGTAAAAAGAACTGTCTCGGACAAGAGAGAGCGCCCTGGCCTACTTCTTTTATCTTCCTTTTCTTCTAGTCCTCTTCGTTTCTTTTCTATCCCTCCATAGACTGGCTTCTTCTTTGACCTGCACGGTAGCGCGCCGAGTCCGGTAGATTAAATACTAATACTACCAACGAGGAACAAAACTTACGATAAGGTATCCTTCGCCGCGATGAGACATCCTTTACGTACAAAATCATCCACGTATTCTTAATATATTCTTTAAACACCACGAAAATCATTATCAACGAGTAAAACATTATTTTACATTTAAAATTATGGAACTGTAAACTCTGTCTTAAGAACATCTATATATTTTATATGCGTAATAATGTTTCTATGTGTTAATCGAGTAGTACTTTGTTGTGATTCCGGTAAAATAAGTTTTTAAATACTATTTTGTACAAGACGCCGATGTTAAAACTTGCACACGAATGAGAACACGCAAAAATAAAAAATGACATTGTTCCGTAACATCAGTATTTGATTCCATTACCCCGCCGCCGCCGCCGCCACCGCCGCAGTTCTTTTGTAACCCTGTACGATCCCTCGAGAAAGGAAACCATTGTAAACGCGTTGGAACGTTAAATATGCGACGGCAAATGGGGGCTGTCGGAGGTGCGACTTAACGTCGCTCCGCCCGACGTGTAAAATAATATCATCCTCGCCCCCACTTATCTGTCTTTTATACGAAAAGTGGATGACGCGCCATTCGTAAAACGATACCGATGACACCGATGTTAGCTGCGCGGATCGCGATCGCCCGATAAAAATCTCAGTTTTCTCTGAAGTCTATACCTTGCGCCGTGAGGAAGGCGAGGTAGGTGAAATAAACGGTGGTGGTGGTTGTGAGGTAAAAAAGGCAGGAAAGCAGTGACGGGGCGGAATGCACTGGGAGGGATGCACTCGAACGCGCACCGCTCGACCAGCTGCGACCCGAGTCGCCGAGACATCTTAATAGAAAGGTTCTCCGTTCCGGAAACATTTTCGAGTGGCGTATCGCCGCGTTTATTATGTCACGATCACGCCAGCCGGTCAGCTGTGTTTTGTGCGTCATCGTAGATACATCATCGATCAATCGCGGCGCTAGATCAAACGCCGGGAAAAAATGCTCGCGACTTTGATCCCGTGAATGTTCAGCTGTAAGCTCGCGCTACGATAGAATGATCTCGACATTCAATACGGTGGTCTTTAAATTTATGATTCGCCGTTGAAATGATCGTTTCAATGCGGCTCTAACACAAATGAAAGCCATTAATTACTTTTTTATTACGAAACATATCTCGTTGCGTCATTCTATCTGCTATTATTTTTTATATATAGAAGATAAATCATCTTTTTAACGGTTTATCTCTCGTTCTCAATGCATCTTTCAGTGCAGTTCAAGAGATCGAACATCTAGGAATATTAATTAGAACCGCGCAACTCGACGGTGTAAGGTCTGCACAAAAGGATTCGACAAATATCGAATCGAGCAGCATCGATCTAGATAAGATTCAAAAAGCGCCGGCCTTGGCAGCATCGACTTTCTTCTAATTTCCCGGAGATCGGACGGGACAGGGATGCGTCCGCTTCAAACGGCGGAGATCGTCTCGACGAGATAGCAGGTGCGCAGGTATTTCGGAACAAAGGTGAGGCTTGCGTGTCGCCTCGAATACTTGTGTACATTCGCGCGCTGTGTTGGCCCGCTCATCTCTGCATTCCACCGTGCCCTGTACCCGTGGGTGTGCCTTTCTCCGAAACCTCGAAATTCGTGCCGATTCGTCGCCGCCGCTGCCGCTGATTCTTTCTAATGACCGAATGTTCGCCCGGCACTATCTCTGTCCTTTTTCCGGCATCGCTAATTAAGTAGAACTCCGCTGCATACTTAAACGCGACCATTTAGGCGATTCTTATCCGATTTCACGGTACGCGAAGAACATTCTATCGTTCCTGTCACGGCACGCGTGAGAGATTCTTTCAGATTTCGGCAATCTTCTCTATTTACAATAAGAACGAGATTTGTCAGATAAAACGCAATCCTTTATGAGCTTTGAAAAGAATAATTTCCAAACGTTTATCTTATATGCAAATGAAACTGAAGATATCCAATTTGCAATTATATAAAACGAAAGTTTTCATGACGCAGCAAATTTATTTAAGTTGCGCTGTGCACAATACGATTAAATTTCTGAGCGCAAAAAGAGATATTTGATTATCCTAATCTTTCTTATGCGACGGAGGGGTGAAAAACGTGATGATGCATAAAAGGTAAGAACTATTTTCATTCATTTTCATGACACAGCATCACACAAGAAAGCCTCTCATGTTCCGCGAGAAGCTCGCCTTGCCGCCTCCGTTATATTTCCTTGTTTTACGTAACACCTCTAATCGTCATAACACGCTACATCTCTCGCCTTACCCACCGCATACCTGCGTCGTGACTCCGTGTTCGCGGCGAAAAAAAGCGCATCTCCGGGAGCGGCATGATGACGCGCGCACGAGGTTGCAACAATGTAAAATAGAAAGAACAACGAAGAGGAAGAGGGAGTAAAGAAAGGACAATCATCAGCGCGGCATTCGGCTATCCGGGAAACGGACCGCTGTCTCACTCATTAAGACGTTTAACAGTCGCCATATAATCGATTATTTATGAGGATATTTAAGTCCGTTAAGCTGTCCCCAGCATCGGCGACGGTGTCGCGAAGGGGACACGAGTATTCGCGCGAGAGCTCGGCAAGAGCGCGACCGATGGCGCGACGTATGAAGACGTTCGTCGGTTTTAGTGGCGATTTTCGTGCGAAACAGTCGCGTTCGCGAGCGCGCGTACACGCATACGTATGCATAGTAAGAGCGCGCGGGCTTTTGAACGGCTTTTTATAGGAGCGCGCAGACTGTATTTTTTCCCCTCGCGCGGACACCCGCTGATAGTCAATGGAAGCGCGGATCCCGGCGCAGGAGGTCTCGCTCCCCGTCGTGGCACGGCCGCGCGCGTTTCGTAATTCCCGCGTTAACGCCAATTTATCATCCTTATTAAGCCAATCTACCGGCCGGTGCCCCGAACGGCACCTCCGAGACAGACCAAGAACATATGCATACGCGGCCGTGTCACGTCTGCACGACCGAGCATGCAGCGATTCCTTTTCACGGGGGAGAGCGAGACGCGACAAGCGCGCACCGTTACCGAGGTCTCGTCCGTGCTTTCGTCTTTATTATGGCACCCATATACTCACTAATGACCACCCGAGAGGGAGGGAGAGAGAGAGAGAGAGAGAGGGAGAGCCGCGGATATGGCCGTCCCGTGGGAGTTACGATGTCTCCGGCGGACCGTTAGTAATTGTGCGCGCGCGGCGATACAGTTGTTAATCTACGGTTGTTAATCTGCGGTTGTTAATCTACCGGAGGAATCTCGGCGGAGAATATAACGAAGGCGACGGTGGCCGCGGCCCTATGTCACCCTCGTGAAACCCGAAGTGCCCCGTTGCCGATCGGTGAGCGGGAGAGCGGACCCGGTACGACCCGGGAACGGTATCGTTAGCCGATTACGTTTATCTTCGCCGGATAGATCTTATTTATTTGCGACGATAGCGAGCCGCGCGAGTATAGAAGTCGTGAGTTCCGTGAGGCGAGCGGTTATTAGACATCGGTGTGTACCGGGCGATGTATTACGTAAGCAACGGTATAAAGATAGAGGCGCGTTTCGTTAAACGCAATTTACGCGCGCCTGGGATTGCGCTAAGTAACTCCGCCGCGTTAATTGCGGCCCCGGCGAATGTTTAGATACGTCGTGCCCGAACAGTCGATCTAGTTTATTTCGATGCCATTATTCTCCGCCGATGCGCGGTAAAACTCGACATCCACTATACCACTCGGTGCCCTAAGAAACAAAGCACGTGTTTAAATCGTTAATGAAACTACCGACGCCGCCACGTAGCGACCATAAATAGCCGTACCCACTCAATTATATACCGTCTCGAGAAGGCCGCGCCGATACCCTGCGCCGCATCTCCGCCGCGAACACTTCGTCTTTGTATCGTTGCGAAACGTGGCTTGGAACACGAGCGCGGCGGTGCGCTCGAAATAAAATTGATTTCCACGTTGAATCCATACAGTACGGCCGTGTACCGACAATTTATAGAACCGGCGAAAGGTATTCCACACACGCGCGCGCGCTCGCGCTCGCGCTCGCGCGAGTCACCTCCGAGTGGAGGATCGGCGGCGAGTAATTCCGTATGTTGGCTTCCTTTACGAGCGCCTCGAATGCCCGTTAACGATCACCGTGAGCCATGGAAATAACCAATCATGAGCGATACGGTGCCCTTGAGGATTGTCAGTAATTATATCTAAACGATCGGTTGCGCCGATAGAGAGCGGACCGCGCGCAACTCGTTTTCTTCGCGAGAGCGCGAAAGCGCGAAAGGGAGATCCAACGGGCATCGAATTATAACATATTACGTTATCGCAATTGCTCGCGGCAGTCGACACGTTCGACTGCATCGAGAGAAACATTTAGAACGCTCAGGGAAAATTATGGTCACACCTTTTCAGCACATATTACTTTTATTTCCCTCGTACTCGGATATCACGAGCGATATCATTTGAATATTCGGGATGTTAATTGCCGTCGTATATTACACGGCACAAGTACTTACAATTTGCAATTGGCACGGCGTTACATCTACCATGCGGAGGGAAGATTTACTTACGCGTAGCCGAATTAAGTCGGGTAAGCGCCATTCGCAACTTAAATCATCGCGCGAATCCGCCGTAATTGGTTACATACTTTTGTACGCCGTATTTAATCTTCACGACTTAATTAAATAATCCTTGTGACTTACTTATGCGCAGCTGCACTTTGACATTTGTAATTCCGTGTCTCGTTAATTATTCATAAGCTTTCATTTATTTTGCAAATGAAATCTAAGCGTTATATTTCCAAAATTTTGTATCGCGTTGTAAATATATTTGATGACCAAAGTTTTACGGCGCGAATGCTTTTTTTGGAAAATATTTTTACATATTTAATATTATAATAATACAATGTGTACAAGCTGTTTGTCGGCGTTGCCGATCATTCGCGTGTATGCGAAATTAAATTATATTTCCCGCATCTATACTCGCAATGATAATCGCCAACCGCGGCGTCGGGTATTACATAGAATGCAGTACGAGCCCTGTACTTACTTCATCCGAGATTTACCGACATTGGAATACTGGCGCGGCGCTTAAAGGACTCGTTAACCGAAACCGAGGAACCAATTACTACGTGGCCCTGCAGTGCACCAGGCATTACGCGTCCGCAATTAATTATACAAGGGCATTCCCCGATTGCGCTGCGAGCCAACAACGAACCGCGAACCCGGCCCGAAAGAGTTGCATTGACCAGACTTTCGTCGAGATAATCCGTACCGGTTTTGCAAAGGCAACAGTGTTGCATTAATGGCCCGTCCACCGTAGAAAGCCATCAGCCGCCTGATCGGACCTTTCGAAAACGGCTTAATACGCCGGCCGCCACTTAATTTTAACCTAGTATCTTATATCTTAAATTCTTTATAAAACGCGGAGCGGTTTAAAAGACACTCGGATACCTTGGCGAAATTATTGCCACAGATAATATTGCCGACAAAGCGACGATAATTGTGAAAAAAAATATTTCTCTCTTACAGTATAAGTTCCCGTTGAATTGTAACGGTGTATCATATGAACATATTTTTCTTCCGATAATATAATATTCAAATAATGTGCAAATTTTATATATATCTTATAAATAGTATACATCTTCACACGTACAGATCTACATTTATCGTTGGTATTCTCATTCGAATTAATTATACTTCGGAACTCCAATATGTTATTTTCAGAATCAGGTCGTACGTAATCTCGTCGAAAAAGGATCCGTAATTCTGCAAGACGAGCGAAATGCGATATTCGCGTCGTGGCAATCTCCATTTAGCCCAGACAGGATTGACCCGCGCGCAACCTATGAAGGTTGAGAAAGAATGGAGCCGTCGCGCCGTGATCGGCGAGTTTATTACAGGCGGAGAGAACGGAAGCGACGACAGCCGGTTGCTGCGAGGGGGCGCAACGTCCACGGGGGCCTTCGACGGGATAATCCGCACCGGACTGACAAAGCTGTCCGCGTTTCATTAATGACCCGCCATATGTATAAAACGTACGGACGACTGTGTCGGGCCGCGGGGCTCCGGGCATAACCGTCTCCTTAAAGCCGTCGTTGCCGGGACGGCATTTGTTTTCGCGGTTTTACAAGCGTATAACGTGTTGCGCGGGAACGATAATGTGAGGATAGTTTATGTACCCGCCTGTACTCTTCTCTCCGCTCCGCCGGATCGCTTTTTCTATCCCGCGTCCTTCTTCAACTCGCACTTTCGCGCGTCCGCGCTTAGGTATGTAACGCATTAACGTTATAGATACGCATGGCGTGGGACACGGGTCCTTCGTGCACCTCCTAACGAGCATGATCACTAACTCTTAAATCTCTCACATTTATATCGCATCTCCGTCGTTCGGTTCAGATGAGGGTTTTTCTCTCCTCGGGCCTTCGCGAGAGGATACATTGTAGTCCTTTCGCGCCTTTTGAGACCGGCCGACTGCACACAGTTTCAAGGGAAAGACAGACGCGTCGACAAAAAAACTACAGACATGCCAGTTTGATACGTCGACATGCGGGCGCCGTTGGAAAAAAAGAAATTGCGGTTCTTTATTTTCGCGATCGGATATAGTGGAATCTCATTGACGAGTTTCTGGTGCAAGAATGCGTTGGAATCGCTTATTTTTTATATGACCAGCATCTTTCAGCATGTTACGCATAACAAAAAGTAGAACACCAAAAAATATCAAAGTCGACGAATGAAAGTCTAAAGTCGAAATTTGTTTAAATTTGTTTAAATTTGTTTATTATTCACAATATTGCTTTAGATGTATCCATCAAATAGCCGAACACTTTTTGATACTGAAAGATTCGATTGGTATTGAATTGGGAAAGCGCTAATGGATGCACTAACTATTATAGTGTTTCTGGTCAAATCCATTATGCTTTGTGGTGCGCATAAATAATATCTCGGCAGGTAGTTTGTGGTGAAACGACAAAGAGGCTAAAGTTATCTATTTGAGATGACGTCAATCGGTAAATCGATAGATATGAATCGTTTCTCAGAGTAGAACAGTTTTTCCAACAAAAAGTGACCTGGAGAAAGGAATATTTCTGACGCAAGCAAGAATGACAATATTCTGTTTATAAAGATAACTCGAAACGCTTCGAATTAACTATCGTGACGTGATCAACTATTGCTATGTACTGCGGTAATAACGTGTGCAAACGAAATTATTACACTCGCTCGGTTCGTAACTAGGACGAAGGGCTTGGCACCAAATATTATCGACTTTCCAAGTTACCGCGTTATCCTCTGCAGTTTATCCGAACAATATTACAGCGCACCACGCTACAAATGGCGAAGCTGCCACGGGAACCCATTTACGGCGCGGCGGCGAAGTTGCTTGACAAATTAATAAAACTCGCGATTAATCTCGCCGTCCTTGCGCTCCATAGTTTACGAAATCGGGAAAGGGTCATTTATCATGCGCACAATGTAGCTCCGCTCGAGAAGATTCTTTCGCTTTTCTTACGGATTTGCACGTCAAAAGACACTCGGGCGCTCGCCCGAGCGCACGGATTAATAATAGCATTTCGGGGAGCTCAGATAATTATGATATTTTCTGCGAAACGACGGTTGTGTGAATCATAAACCAGATGTTTCCGCTTATGTATTGCGCGTATGTAAAAGATGATAAACTGCATTCTCTTCTACTTCAAGGTACCTATCGACAGTCGTTCACCGCATTTACATGGAAACCATCCGCGAGCGGAATATTACGATCGTTTCTCGGTCGCGACGTACGTACGGCCAGCGAATACATACCTTCGCGTATATACTAGGTGTTCGTAAGTCGATCCCCGCCACGAAATATACGAGGAAGCAAGTAGATGTCTCATGGAAATTTTACGAGATTCCATATGCATTTTTCAAATTGCTTTCGAGCCAACTGTCGATTTGCGGAATTTGATTTATCGAAAACATTCGTGAAAATATTCCTGACAGACCTATTGATAGATGAAATATGTTACGTGAAACATGTGATATCCGTTCATTTCGTAACATACGAGTCTCGCGATTGGTCAACACACAGAGGTATTTGATCATTTTTTTTCTCTCCACAAATGGTATGTTTATACGCATTCGTATCCGTCAGATTAGCAATTTGTCAAGTGCTTATAGTTTCTATAAACATTCTCATTGTACATTTTACAGAGACAAGAAACACGATGCGTCGTGTCGCGCGTTACGACAGAGCTACCGGTCAGAAAAACATCACGACGTTTGCGTAAGAACCACCCTGTATAAGTAGATACGTCGTTGGTTTTATTCGCCGAGCACAAAATATCTGACAGAGCACAAAATCGTCGGCGGTAGACCGCGAGCAGATTTATAGCTCTTTACTGTTTCGTATTATAACGTAAGAGTGAATAAGTAAACAGGTTTAAATTAAAGACAAATATCCACGGAATAAAATATTCCAAAGTATGGACGCGCGGTGCACTTCGGCGGAATAAATCTCGCAAAAGGCGCTTTATCGAATCATGCATCGCGATTACGCGTGGCTCTCGACGCGTTTCGCCACGAAAGACAAATACGATCGGTAAGCGGCGCCGGCCGTTATTACGAATGTTCTCCTGCTGTATAAGCAAGCCGATTACATCTCATTAAATTATTATAGCGTCGTTGAGAAATAGACTTTCTCTATTCTCCAGCAAAAGGGAGATTACGCGGGAGACCAGCGACTGGTCGCGGCGAGACACGGGAATTACGGATTCTCAGACGCGACTACTATGCCATGCACGAACCGCCGCGTTCCCGGTTAACGAGCCATTCGGGTTAATTTAAATCGCGGAACACCGCGACCACTGCGATATGTGGATACCGCATAAATTGCGCGAGAGATTGATGGAAGCCTGCGCAGAGACCTGTATAATGAAGAGTCTTTTCACGAAACAGGTAGCAATAAAAGAAATCTTTTCAGAAACTTACGAGACTCGGAAGATTAACAAAATCATTATAAAAGGGGGGAGCTAATAAAAGCGAAAGTCCGGATGTCATTACAACGTTCATTACAAGCAAACAAATTACATGGTAAATCAAGATCTTCGCGCTGATATTATCGATGTTTACAACCCGGCGATTTTTTTCGACGAATACAGTGACTGGCAGTGACGTCACGGACCGCCAGATGCGTGGCCCGTGGATCGATCAACTTTCGAAAACGCGCACTTTCCACGATCATTAACGGGGAATTAATACTCGGCGTGACAACACTTGCTGATAATTACACGTCAAGTTGTTAATGAGATCCCGGACCGGTGTGTGTGTGTACCGGTCGCGCGGCGACGCGAAGGCATACACCGCGTGTCGCGACGGCGTGTGTAATTTCGAGTTAGAGTATGAGTAAAACGAGGCAGCGCGCCTCATCGCCGTAGTCATCGTCGTCGAGAGTCAGGCCGGCCGGCCGGCAAACGTGCTCTCCGCCGGTTTGACGGTCGAGTGAAAGCATGAGAAACGGGCGAATTATGCACCCGTTTACCATAACTTATAAATGCCACCGATGTGTGACTCTGGGCGCGAGGATTAGAGCCGTTCCGACCGTGAAGAGTACGCGGATGGAAACTCGAAGAGTCAAACGTTGCGCGGACACACGACGTACGAGCGTCTCGAAACGAATCGACCGTCTCGAATCGCGTCGTTATTGCCTCGGAACGCACCTGTAATGTATGCGTTTTCAGACGACATTATGCCGCCCAGTGGCGTCGACGGGGAATTTCTAAAGCCCGGTGGAATTAAGGGCGCGGAGACAAGAGGATTTCCTCGCGCCGAGAATCGAAGGGAAGGATCACTGTTACGCAACGTGTTGTAGTCATCGTTATAAACGACGACGAATAAAGGAAGCGCACCGGTCACACCTGTTATTTCCGACAATGTCTTTCTTCCTTTCTTTCCGTTTCGTCAGACGAGACGGGGTCTCTGACTTTTAAATCCTCAGTAGGTCGGGCAAGAAGGTGGAAGGAAAACTTTCCTGACGTATCATTTTCTGCGATCTAGCACGCGTGCAATGCACATCGCACGAGTGTGTATTTTGCCTTGCACAACGTCTACTGCATTGAATTGTTTCGAAAAAGCACTGTCGGTAATTCGCGTGTTTTCACACGCGAATGTGCACTGCCACGCGGATGCTGTGAGCGCGGAACAACTTTGCCGTGTAGCGTTTCTTATCGCGATATTAATTTTTGCTCGCCACATCGAATATATCTTACGCAATCGTTTACAGTAAAAGAGCGAAAGACTCTTATAAATCATTAGTTGAACGCGCATACATCCAAAATCCCACTTTACATTCGAACAATTTGCATCGACGGCGGTGGGATACTTCGCGCTAACACTTTCGTACTGGAATTATTCGATTGAAACGGATTTATCCGCTTCGCGGTGTCGACTCGCGCATATTATGCAAATGCGAGCTAGGCTCCGCTCGCGCCAGGGAATGCGCGAAACAAATCGCTCTCGTGACTCGGTCGCGTAATGCGCGCCAGTCAAAAACATGCTGGCGCAATTCTTTTTCATTACGCGAGAGGGGTGGGCCCGCCGAGACGGCGTGAACCGGCGGTAATGCAAATGTCACGCGTGTGTTGTTTTTACGACTCCTGGGGTTCGCGTGTTCGCAAAATGTCATAAAGACGGCGGGTATTCATTTTAATACTGAATTAGTTAAATAGGGTGCGCGTCCGCGCGCGGTTCTTTAAACGCTCGCGTGCCGGCCGTACGTTTCTTGTCGCGCTCCCCCGTTCAAGGTCCGCAAAAAGAACTATGCTTCTGAAAACGAGAGATGAAACACGTATCGAGCCCGAACCTGTCTACCGGATGGATTGCAGCTGCGTGGCTGGCTTTCTTTAGATGCGAGTAGAATTTTCTAGGAATACGCGACGAAGGACAGACACTGAAGATCACGTTCGTGTGCGCATATATAGAATATTATATAAAAAAACTATAATTAAATAACACACACGTGCTGCTGCGCGCAACATATACATTCACTATATTTATTCTAGCAGATTTTGCAGGCTGCTATTTTGTAAACCCAATATTTATCTACTCGGTTATTGCTTAAAACAGATATGATAATTTTATAACATGCGAATTTACTTCTAATCCAGCTTGGTGAAAATAATTGGATTTTATATCATCATGAAGCTCGTAAAATTACATTTCACGCTAAATATGCAACATAAACGCCAGATATGTTATTATGCCTCGAAGAACGAGAGCGCGGTGCTTATAAGGAAATGAATGTTACGCAACGATGGTTACAGTCGAGTAACCGATGAAGCAAAGAGGCAGATGTAAGAGCAAACGAAATGCAAACGACAGGGGAAGGTGCATCATCGTGCTGAAGACGGCCGGTGCTGGTAGTTGCGAACGCGGGCCCTTCGCCGCGGCATATGTTTGACAAGGGCAGCAAAGCAAACATAATGTTCGGCTCTCTCGGGCCGCGATGCAATTTATTACGCGATACGACCTCGAGTTAAACTCTCGCGCGGCGCGCGTATCTACGCGCTTCATCGACTCCAGGCTTCCTCGTTGAATGCACGCGCGTATTTTTAACCGTTTTTCACTCGATGATAGTAACGCGCGCGCGCGCGCGCGCGCGCACGCGAACACGCGACCTAGAATGATGCGGTTTGACGAGATCGGCAAGATGAGATTAACGGACGAACGAGATTATTCACGTATTTCCGCGCGGTAATTTCGCGCCGTGATGAAGAGAGGCAATCGCGAACTGAGTTACGTGAACCGCGCGCAACGCTCGAGTGACCCATATCTCAAAAGTTTACGTTCTCCAATTTGAGCGCGTTTCTGCCCGACGCGCATGGACGACTACACATTCTCCATTAGCGTAACTCACCCCTTACGCAGTCATACTCGTGATCATATTTCGCCGACTCTCGCGGGCTCGCGTGATATGCTTTCATCCACAATCCGCGCGAACTCGGATCTGCCGCTAGAGAAAAGATGGGTGGGATAGAAGGGGCAAAGGCGAATTATCAGGAATTCCATCGACCTCGCGGCGTTAATTGAGGCCTCATCTCTCGCTGTAAAAACAACCGCATCGACTCAAGCGCGTTCCTTGAAAGCTTCTCACGGCGCGAACCTCACAGTTTCAGAGGTGAATGCTTCGAAGCTTAAAGCTAATATTTTTTAAAACTAATAGCAAAAGCATAATCTAGCAGAATGTTATAATGGGAATATCCTCTTTTATTTTACGCAATAACTTAAAAAAAAAAAATTACTTTTACAAGCGAAATTATTCTGCAGGGATCTTTATAATTAACGACGAAAAATTTGAATTTTATTAATCTGCCGTGTTAGTCTCATATTAGTTTCCATATTAATAGATCTATTCATACCAGTACGATCCTCTCGCTATCGTTAAAGCTGCAATTTGCAGGCACGTCTGCAATTCGGGCTCAGCTCGGCCGCTCACGCGCGTAATACGCAATCCGCGCGAGAGCACGAGCGGCGGGAACAAATTATAGGCGTAACGCACCAATCACAGGCATTCCAGTGCGCCTACGGTGTTAATTGAACGCTCGTCATCTCCCGCGGATGCGATGGACGCTCGGCATGTCTAACGCCGCGCGCGCGCGCGCGACGACGAGGACGACGAGCGCTCGCCGGGCGTATTAAAGAGTATTAAGCCGAGCCCGGCGTAAATATCCGCAAACGGGCGACGTCCTTCGTGATACCCAGACTAATTAACTGTGTCGCGAGAACAGCCGCATGCGTCTGATAGCTCTCTCGGTGAGCAAGTACGAGAGAGAGCGCGCGGAAATAACCGTTGTCGGCAGGCGAATATATTAAAAATCTTATTGCGACAGCGACGTCATTCTTAAATGCTGACAAAGTAACGTAACGAGCTTGGCAGGAGGTACCAATCGCGACCGAGATGCACACATCGGGTGGAATCCGGGGAACGTCGTCGAGGCGGGTTCTCGCTTTCTACCAGACGACTTCATCGACAATGTTCTGCCCGAGTTGTGTGAAACGGGAAACGGAAATGTGAGTTGGTTGGTGATGGAATTTTTGGTCTCATGTTTTCTCTTTATTTCGTTTATCCTTCTTTTTATCAAATTGACGATGAATCCACGCGGATATTAAATTAACTTATTAAAAAGAGATTAAACGTTCGCTTTTCTCACTAAATAGCGAGAGAGTTAAAAACGAGCTAGTATCTTTAATCTTGCTAACAAATCTTGATTCAAAATTTAATTTTATACTTGACAATTGCGTTAAAAAAACCATTACTATATGTATCTTTTATAATTTTATATGATTTAACTTTTAACAAAATGTTAAGACTTAAAAAATATCTCCAATGACACAAAGCTAATAGATTTTTTGGATTTGAAGAAAAAAAATTAACTCATCAAAAGCCGTCACCTTGTTCATTCTTTTTGTGCTTCTTCCAGCAGAGTCACAACTAATTGGCAGACTGTTGGCTTAAATGGCGACCCGGTTTAGTGTGAACCTGTTTCGTGAACGACATCGGCGACCGTCATTTTTCTTGTCGTGGTTCACAGGTTCTACGACACATCACGGAAAAAATGTCTTTCAGTCGTAGTCAGGGATGTGATTCACGTCTCCATTCATTCATCGCGCGTGAGAACATATTGCATTTTTGAGTAGTGACGATATCCCGCTATCGCATTACGCAATGACGTGAATAAATTCGAAAGTGGATTTTCCGGTGACGAGTTTGTACGTGTTTGCGATAGCAGCGACGATCCCGACGTGACTGTCGCAAAGTTCGTGAACCAATCTTATTCGCGGAAACTTTGAATATTCATCGCTGATGTTTCGCAGATAGGTACACTATGGTGAAGTTAAACAATGCCGTGGTGCGAATCCCGCATGACTAAGCCATGTAAAGCTTATTTCGTCGCAAGAGTCGGAATGTAAATCATGTATCATGTCTCCAACACTTCTGAAACTTACTCTTCTAACAAATTGACTCTACAAAGATTGAACCGTGCATTCTTCTTTCTTGTGTAATTCTTTACTGACGGTAGCATGTCTTTAATCTAATATAATGAACTAACATCGATAATATTAAGGTAAGTCAGAAATTATCCGCAATTCGAATTATGTTTTACTTGAAAAAATTGTGGATAAATTGTGACTTATTCTTTTTATATATATACATATATATAAATAAAGAAAAAGCAATATTTTAAATTGTCCGCTTCTTCTTCAAACTTTGCACTCAATATTTGCTGAACGATCAATTGAAATGGCCGTGTGTGTAAAGCTCTTTCGCCATAAACTTCCGCTTGCAGTGGCAAAAACGCACCACGGCGAATAAACATCCGAGAAGAATCCAAATAAACCGCGCTCGTCTGGTCTTCGGTGCATTCCCGCGTCTATAAGCTACTCGCCGCATGTGCAATTTTCAGCGTCCGTACAATGTATCGAGGATGATGAGGTGCAAAAAAGAATCGCGAATAGAAAGCTCCGTGACTCACGGCGGCGACAAAGAGGCGTTCTAAGAAACTGCGGCGACACTCTGCCGCGTCCTCTTCTCGACGGTCTTGGCCTCTCTCGCCACCTCGTGGATTTAATACACCGACGGTAAATTCGAATTGAGAAGCGTGAAAAACGCATTCCCCGATCATTACACGCGGCTGCGTGCGCTCTTCTCGCGACCCCTCCCTTAGACTTGCACCACAAATCACGCCGACGGCGTTGCTATCAGTTCTTGAGACAGCCGGCAGTAAAACTTCGGTTCACCCTGGTTGCGATCTCTTGCCGAGGATCGTGCAACTTTAGCAGAAAGAAATTCCCACTTTTTTCTCTTGCAATGGAAAGTTGTACAACTTTTAGTCTTCTTTGTTATTTTAATTTTTCAATTTTTAACATTAAATCTTTGGTCACGCACCCACACACACCAAACTCAAATATGTATATATATATACATTAATAAAAAAAAATTAGTTATCAAAATCTAGTTCTTCAAAACCATACGAAGAAATTTTCTTGTAAGATCTCTCTCGTAAAGAGATCAATATGTAAAATAATATGTGCTTCACTCGTCTATACTTGTACTCCCGCATAAACCGCGGCGGTGGTATCGACTTGGTTACGTAGTAGCCGGCCAATACAACTCGCGGGTCAACAGGTGCATAAAATTTGCGGTACGCGGAAATTGGCGGGGCGGCGGCCGTAAAACCCGATGCACTGCTGTGTTCCGGCCGTTAGCTCGGCGAAGGCAAGATTTAGATCCAGCGTTCGGAGGTGCATCGCCTACCTTCGGCAATAGATCACGGGGTCCGAAGGGTAGACATTAAACGCGAGGATCTTCGGTTTGTCGAATAACTAAGAGAACTGTGTTGCGAGTTACCGCGAATAATACATTATTCCGCGACTTTATGGAAATGAAACTGCGCGATGAGGCGTGGCCGCTTCTGACGGCGTACGGATGGGATACAGCGGAATCGCGATCTGTTAAAGTATTTTGTAATAAATATAAGTATGCCCTTCGTAATGTTGTTACGACTTGTTTCTGCAGTCTCCTTCGATTGGACATATTTAACTGATACGACTGTCGTATAATCGACAATATATACTAGTTAAATGTAAGAATTTTATATCCTATTCATTTCTTTTGCAAACGTTTTGGTGCAGAAATTTACACGCTTGATGCTTTTGCATTTCCTCCTGCTACTACTTTTTAAACACAAAGCTAAATATTCACGTTTTAAATCGATTAAAGCATATCAAAATGTAATAAAAGATACACGAATAGAACATCTTTTTTCGAATGTGTTAACGGAATCTATCGACACTCATAAGTTTTCGTTTTTTTTAAATTGAAATAGGAATTCATGTACATACGCGCGGATCCTCGCGTACGTACTGTCGAGAATGGATCCGAAAAGTATTTTGAACGTGTTCATCGCCGGCCCTGAAGAAGCGTGAAACGTTGTAACGCGCGAGGTGCGACAGGAACCAGGGTGGAATCGATTTTCCCGAGAGATCGCTAGTCGCGATAGCGTTCCGCTCGCCGTTCGTGAGTGTATCGACAGGCCACGCAGCGAGCGAGCCATTCAGCCGTGAGCACCGCGCCCGGCTCTACTCGTCGTTGCAGCACACGTCACTCTCAGTTCGTCTCTCTGCATTACGATTACCGCCGCTCGCTGAGCGGACTCGCGAGAATCCGGCTGCGACAAATCAAGCATGAGATATCGTTACTTCCAGCGTTACTTTTTTGCACTCCTGATCGTAACAATCTTCCAATCAGTGAGAATCACTAGGTTACACTGGTATCGCTGGTGTTAAATAAATTTAGACCGTAGAGTCCGCGGAAGCGTTAGATATATGTACGTAAGATAGCGGAGGAAAAAGCCGAAAGTGTAGTCTTCTGAAATTTACCGCTCGGAGAGAGCGCGCGCGCTATGTAACGACATTTCTTTCGCTTCCACGCGTGAGTGCGAGCGCGTTATTCACGGTGACGGTCGCGCTCGTACACCGTGCGAGACATCGGCCGACAGGCGAAATTAATCATGAGTACCGGTACACCCGTGCTTAATTGGCAGCGTGTAACGTGCCTATTAATGGCGGGAGACTAAGACCGCTCTCCGCGCCTTCAATTTCCAAGATTAGGCAGAGAGTAGGGAAGGAAACGTTCCGACGCTGTCCCGGAAAACACGTACGTGTTTCTTATAGAAGGAAAGTGGAGAGACAGCGCATAACGCGTCCTACGAGAGAGATGAAGAGGTTGAATGAGAAAAATGATATTTTCTGTTAACATGCCTGTTACCTCCTCAGAAATTAATAGCGGCTTCTCTAATTGATACGTAGAATGACTCTCAGTTGTCTACGCCCTCTGCTGTCTCTTTCTTCCTCGTCCGCGGTTTCTCTTCCTCGCTACCTGCACCTCTATATCCGCCGCGCCTCCTCGTCCATCCTCTCTCCGCCGCCGTTCGAAACACGTCGTCTTTCTCTCCCTTCGTATCATTCGCCTCTTCCCTCGGCCGTGACTCTCACTCGCTCGCTTCGTCTCGCGGTTTTACTCGTCTCTTTACATACCACGCTCACCTACACACCCAGGCGAGCGCCAACAGGCGCGAACACGCACGCAGGAATTCGCGGACGCGATGCAACGACGGTGAATTTAATATTGTTTTAATCGCGCACGCCGGCTTTTCCTCAAATGCGAAAGCAACACAATGCTGAATCTCGCACCTATCATTGCTAATCGCAACCTTCTTGATCTCGGCTGATGCAATTATCTTCTGGATATATGAAAGTCAGAGAAGTATTAAATATTATGTTAGTGATGGCAAAGTGAAGGCGTAGATGGGATTAATAATGATGGCCTGGAGATGTCATAGAGATACGCTTTGTTGCTTTACCTTTAGCTTGACGATGTTACGCGTGGCTGATAACGTTATTACCCGATCTTTTCTCAGCGCTTTTATTGAGCGGTAATGATTATAATTCTATATAATTCTCATCAAAGAGAGAATATAGAAATAAATTTTATAAGAATTTTCTTAAAAATTATATATGAATATACTTAAAATTCTATTCTTAAGAATGATGTTCCAGCATTTTTATACACGAATGATACTTGAAAATGGATACAAATGGATAATTCTTGTTTTACTATCCTATAATTTTTTTATTATTCTATAATATTTTTATTATCCCAATAATATTCTTTATAAAAATCTCTTAAAGCTCTTTCACGCGATTTATTTCTCCGCACATAACGACATGCAGGTGTGCGATCGATCGACCGGTGTTCCTGGCGCGCGCGCGGCGACTCGGTGTCCCCGAGCGAGCGAGCGAGCGAGCGAGTGAGCCGCGTTCGTATTCCATACGGGGCGTGAGTAGCTCGGGCGACGTTAATTTCAATGTGCTTCACGTCGCTACTTCCACCCTCGGTGACCTCCTGAAAAGTAATCTCATGCTCCATAAACCTCGCGGTAGCAGGTTCGCGCGCTGAGCTCCGACGAATTTACGATGTCTGAAACCGGTGATTCGGGTGCCTCGTTGCGTTACGGCATACCGATGATTTCCTCTCGAGAGTACGCCGTGCCGGTCAGAGAGCGAGGAAGAAAGAGAAAGAGATAGAGGAAGAGACGCTCCGTTCTTTTAACCTGCGTACGCGCGTATATTCACGATCTAGAAATAACGCCACCCGCGTGGGTCGGCTGGTTTGTCTCCCCTCCGCTGACTTTCAGCGGGGGCCCACGTGGATTTTGGTCTTGTATCGCGACTAAGTTTGCTTACCTTTCGTCGCGACTCGAGCCGCATGTCCCTTTCATATTCCGCCCTCTTTCGTGGAATATATCATCCGTTTACGAACCGTGTGTATATATACATTTAGGCCGTTACATACCGCATCGTCTCAACTCGTATTGCTGGAAACCGCAGTGCGGCAATGACGTATCTCGTCCCCTTCGTTAAATAAAGGGGTTAACAAACCGCCTTCGGGGAAAAAGTCACGGTAGATAACTTTGACGCCGTCGAACCAATGGTATACCCCTTAGTTTCGCGAAAGTCGGAATTTCGGTGTTATCCCGAATTGTCTGCAGTGCTGCTGCGAGCGCATTATGGTATAAATTTGATTTGGATCAAAGAAAATATCGCGATATTTAGATGTCAAATATGATATTGTTCTTAGCAAGTTAGCATTTGTATGCCGGCAATATCGGAAAAAGTGTCTTCTACATAAATAAAATTCTAGAACAGCCACATAAAAGCCCTGTATTGTAAAATATATAGAACGTGCTTTATTCATCCGTGAGTGAATTTATCCGGCCGAAGTAGTAAAACCGCGTCTATCTGCAGCGGATTACAATGAGCTGCGCGGAACAAATCGCGTCTCCGACGTGCGATCACACTTTTCCTCACTATTACACCACATTTTCTCGTCCACGTCTGGTACGCCCGCACAAAGCGGGCCTTTAAGACTCGCGCGTTTTACGTCGCGCTGGCGTATAGCCCGGATTTGTATAGACTTTAAGAGCGGCCGCGCCCATAACGCCGGGTCGTCGCATACAGAGAGACACATGTGAGAAGAGCAATAAAGCGAACGGCATCCTACTGTCCACAAAGGGTGACGGATTCGATCCTCTCGAAACGGGCAACGGGTTGAGATGCGGGCCGGTCGCCTCTGTCCATCGTCATCGTCGTCGCTGCTGAGTTTTACTTTTATTGCGGCCGGAGCGGACGTTAGCACGGCGCGATGGGCCCGAGGACCTCGCTTTCGTGTAAACGCGTGTGAAACGGCGCTTTATTGGTTTATTTTTAAGACCCCCGTGCTCCCGCGTCTCGAGACTCGCGTGAGTCGGTGCGACGCAGCGCTGCCGTAAAACATCGACATCGGGAGTAAGCGTTTAGGGACTAACCGCAGCTTGGTCGGAATATCTTTTTTATAAGGGTCATAAGAGCCACGCGTGTCCACCGGAGTCCAAGAACGCGCGAGTACTCTGACGCAACGCGAGATTGAGTGCCGAGAGAAAAAATTAAGTACTTTATTCGTCCGAACAAATTTCTAGGAACTCTAGTGAACTTCAAAGGCTCTTAAAATGTTTTAATATTTTTTATACGTGTTTTACTAAATTTGATAGATATATTTTGTCCTCGAAAGATGCGTTGTTGTATGTCGAAAGTAAAGCACCCGCTAATTACCCGATCCTTTCCAAAATTTTTCTAAAATTGATTTACATGTTTCGTAACTTGTTCTCTTAATTACAATACTTTACGAGCAGTATTCTTGACAAACTAGCTTAAATTTCTTATGTTTGTAAATGAAAAAATATTTCAAATATTATTGACAAGAAATGTTCTTCGGATTCTTCCAAGACGCGTTTCATCCATTTACATTCCTTTCATTACGAAGTACCGGAAGGCATCCAAGGAACGGGTCGGCCTCACTACTCCAAGATGCTCCGTCGTAGAGGCAGTCGAGCGACCTTTCGAGGCTAATGCGGATGTAAGACCGCCTAATGCCTCATACGGAACACCGCCGGATCCTTATATAGGAAAGGCGTTTAATTAACATTTCTCGATGACCGCAGGCAACAGCCGGCACCGACTGCCTCACGTCACTCTCGTTCGCGCGTGTTCACGTCAACGCCAGAGGTTGCTCAACCTCTCGATCTCGTGCCATCGGCGTCGTCTTCGAGTAATAGCGCGCATTGCGCTCGCGATCTAATAAGGTATGTCACGAAAATCACATTCAATTTCACTTCCTTTAAAAAGAAAATTACATGAGAATACCTGACTTTGCGTATTCACCTAACTACAATGATTTTCAAAGGCTGTTGGAAAGTTTTAATGTTTTTTTTCTCTGAAAAATGCGTCGTTGTATGTCGGAGAGAAAGTTATTCGTTCGCCAACCTGTTACCCGATTCATTTCTACATTTACATACGAGTAAAATAATGCGATATAAATGTTCGATCCACCATGATGTTTAATACGAGATAAAGTACTGAAGCCAGCGCGTCGGGCCCTTTCGCGGGATAAATATAGCCCTGTTCGCCACCGCACACGACGGCGATAGAAAAACGAACGTACGAACAACCATTAAGACGTTGCGGCGCTTAATAAACACGCCGCTGTTCCCCGATGAACTCGGCGCTCGCTGCGAGTGGTCGACGAGGCGCGGCGAACCATGTCGTAACCTCGGCTACGACTTCAACCGCTTTCGGTAATGCCAGAAGTCACCGTGGAAGTCTTAATGAATAACAATGATCCGCGCGGAGCGCAGTTTGCAGGCAATCAGTGTCAATCACGATGATTACCTTCCAGGTAATTACCGATGCGCTCGAGGGAAATTTGCAAGTTTCGATATGCGTATGAGTCGGCGAAAGTGCAGCACGTAGAACAGTATGGCATTCCGCGTTAGCACATTGCGTTTTATCGGCGAAATTTGCTAACGCGATATTACATATAAAATAAATGCAGATGGTCGTAAATGTACTTTCTAAATATCACTTTTTTAATCTGATTGTTTCCATATTAAATATTACATTGTTTGCACCAATCGCATGCCGATTGCTGATGCGCGACAGAACGGACGTATTATTTCATTGCACGCGACACATTTACGAGGATTTCGGAATAACTCGATGTCGCATTGGACGTAATAACTCGTGATCGCGAAATTTACTACGTTGATGTAACATTATTTCGTCACAAATCTATCGCACATAAGCTATTGCAGATGGATGATGCTTAATTTCCTACTGTGTCGCTGCGAGAACAATCCTATGTTTCCATTAAGAAATAAATAACGAAATGGCGCATTTCAGCAAAATACAGAATAAAAATGTGTAAAGCGCGTTGTAAAAATACGTAATTTTAAAATTGTCGAATATTCATTCTACGAGACGTCAGAAGTCGAAGACTAAGAATAGCTGACTTAGAAAATACGAACGACGAATTGCCGAGTGGAAATAAAACATTTAGTGATTGGCTGTCAAGATGTCTCGCCTTGCTGTTAATCGACTAATTCAACCGCCGAATTTAAATTGCACCATCGGCGGCGTACGTCTATCCGTCCATCAGGCCGTCTGTGCCCGTAATCGCATGTGTCAGGAGATTATAGGATTCCTACCGATATTCGGCGCTTACACAAGCGGAACCAAGCATTATAGTAAGTGCGTGTTCTTCGTTCACCTTCTCAGGCCCCGATATCGCACCTATTATACGGATCCTGGCCGACAAGAGAGACGAACGAGGGTAAAGAATCAGCGTGAACGCTCGCGCAAGAGAATCCGTACAGGTGTAGTATTAAAGAGAATTTATATGATTAGGGCTGTGCAAGTATCGCAAAAAATATGATTATACACATGTGTAACAGAAAAAAATTCAACTATAAGATATTAACGTCCTCTATCATAATTTATAATTATCGCATTTTTTCAGCATCATCTCTTGATGCTTGAAAATATTTAACAATGATACTAATTCTGAAAATTTGTTACTCACGATAAACTTAGCAGGTTCCACGAATTTGAAAATGTGATCATATCTTCAAAATGGTTTACCCAGAATATAACTTTGAGTGATTGGAATTATTGTTTTTGTCAAAAGTAACCTGAGACGCTTCTAGATTCACGATAAACATGCTATTTTGGTCGTATACGTAATTACCTGAATCATCACTGACGGAGCGAGTCACCGGGTATCGATTTCACCGGTTTTCGGCTAGACGTGGATTCGTCATGGCACGTTCGTCGCGGCAGGTTAGTCACATTAAATGCCGCGTTACATCTGTTAGAACACGAGAACAACCACGGGCCTCTCTCGGTCCCCCATTTTATGGGCCTTTTGCCGGACAAGTTGAAACGATTTTTTGCCACCCTCCATCGGAATTCTACTCTCTCCCTCTTCGCGCAAGCTCACGGAACCGCAGAAAGTCGTAAAGCGAGGAAAAGAAAGAGGAAATCGTTACTTCTCGTTTTCTATCCGGAATTCAGTCGAAATGTATTCGACTTCGCCACGGGATGCCTGGCGTTTCTTGTCCCTAGCGAGCAAGAAAAAAAAACTCAAAACCGCAGGATATTACTGAAAAAAGTAATGACGCGCGAAGGAATCGAGAAGTTGATAAAAAATATTTGAGCTTCTTAATATATTTTTATATAATATTTACATATTTTTTAATATTTTAATTCAATTATAAAAATATCACTATTCTTATTAATCAAATTAAAATAGTTTTTAATTTTATTTAAATAATTTTCATAATTTTTATCGCCGATGTGTTCATATAGAGAATCATAAATGTTATGTCTCGCGATAAATATATTTTAAAAATAGAAATAAAACTATTAGTTTTACAAAATGTTATCTGCTTAAAGATTGATTATTCTACAACCCTCTCATTTATCATATTCATGTTATCGAAATAAGAACAACAGCATTGAGTCAACAACACTCCAGATGTGTAGGCAAAGTTCATGGACTAAATTACCTTACGAACGGAGAACAGAGTCGCATGCGGCTAATTCGGGACGTTTCTTTGACACGTGCACCACGCGACAGCATTATACGACGAATATACTTAGCCGAAAAACGCTCACACGTATTTAAGTTCTTCTTCGTAGCCGCGATTTATACCACGATTTATTTCGGCGTACTCGAAACCCGCTGTTCACCCAAACCGATTCTTAGTAAATAACAGGGTCGATATTTCTCGAAGATGCCAACCTGCATATTGCGGGGTGCAATCAACCGCGATTGCGATACGTCGATCATCGTGAAGCCGTCGCATCGCGAGGATGAATGGATTCGTTGTTGCGTTGCAGATTTAGAGATCGACAAGAACAATTAAAAATGATACGCTTTAAACGTGTAATGAAGAAGAGACGTCGGCATTTCCTCGTAGCATCACTTTGATCCGCGTCAGTTTAAAACTAGAATTTTAGAATTTTCGTGCTCCACTTTGCAAAAAAGTTGCAAACTTCAACATTGTGTTTTATACATTTTTGTCTTCTTTTGATTTTTATTTAGGAACTGTAAAGATAAAGCCCGGAATTAAATTCCATTGGAACCAACAGTTATTTTTATCTCGCTCCACGCGATAAATTTGTGACAATACCATTTTTCTACCGTGCAAATACAACAAGCTATCTATCCATTTTCAACGCCACGCCCGTAAAACAGAATTATCGTTGCTGAATACACATGTTTCACCTTCTTTTATCTGGGCTCTTAGCCGTGGATATGGTGCTCCACTTCGGATATATCACGAGTGATATGTCGCGATTTCCACGAGTGGGACTCCGGCCGTATACCGGAAGTCCAGTGGGCCCCTGGAAGCCCAGGAGACTCGGTCGGGCTCCCGTAATCGCGATCGACCGATTGCCGGGCCCACCAATGTAGAGACATTATTTCTCCGAGTCTCAAAATAGGTCGTGTAAGTGTCCTCGTGGCCCACGTGCTCCCGTGGTGGTGGACATCAGTTCCAGGTAGATATTGCTTGGCGGAGAGCGAGAGGAACTGGAAAAGACGCGTGAGAGAAAGGAAAGAAGAGGAGGAGAGGTTGATAGAGGCACGGGCTGTTATCGCACTGGCTCCCCGCTCTCGCGACTCGCCCGTGTCAGCTCACGGAATGACGTTCGTTCTGGATTATTTATCGCCGTGAAAAATACTTCGAAGTGTCCTTCGTCTTGCCTCGGCTCGCCCAGCCGCGCGATAAGAGAAGTACCTCCTTCCCTGTTTCTCTCCCATTCTCCGCCCAATTCTCGGCTCCACTCTCTCGATCAGCTCCTACGGCCATTCTTATCTGAGCTTTGTTCCGACCGACGAGATACCCCATTCGCCCACGTTAACCCTGGACACTATATAGAAGAAGAATATAAGAGAGGGAGAAAGGATTGCTCGAGGTGTTCTTTCTTCTTTCTCGCGCGTTTCCCCTCTCATTCTGTTTTCCTCCCGCGATCATGCCTAGAGTTCCACGTGTCGTGTCTTCCATCTTCTTCCCCCCCCTCCCTCCCTTACCGTGTGGTTATCTCAGTTGTTTTCTACGTTTACCAGGTTTATCTGCATTTACTACGTACGGATATATCGGTCGCCGCGAGATTAACCGGATACACAACGTTTTATTGGAGCCGGAATTTATACTCGAAACATGTGGAACAATGTGAAGACGAGTCGGTTTGGAGGATTCTTACGAACTGAGCTGAGCGCGCTATCAATAAAAATGTGTCTTGTGGAAAAAAAAAGTATATTTCGGTCCCGAGATTTCATCCAGCGCCATTCGAGGCAGTAAAATGATATCGTCGTTTGCGATCTTCTCACATTTATTTTCGCACAGCGGAGAGTCACGTCTTTCAGCTCAATTTTAAATACGCGGTATTAAAATTCGCAAGTTTTTACAGTGTTTCCTTATCGGTAATGAGATAGATAAATCAATGCGTTATCGAACAATTATGTGAACTTACGGTCGCCCGGGTGATCATAAAGTCATATAAATACGGGAAGATTATTGCTCGGCGCGCAGCGCTGCGGCGCGGACGCGATGGCGTCGCGTGGAAGCTATAAACGCCTTCGCGTATGTACGTGAGCCTCGCGGAAAAGGAAACTCCATACACCGGCGTCATTAGCATGCGCGTTACGGGAAACGATTATTCTCAGGCGGCCGCTGGTGGGTGGTCATTGTTGATTCCACGATGTTAAGCCGATAAGTAATAAATTGCGCGATGTTTCCTCGGATACCAATCCGCTACGACGTCTCGCGCCTCCGTGTTCCTGAATCATTATTATCAATACGCAGCCAGGCGAATAGGTCATCGTATGAAACATTACGAATGCGGTCCACGCTCTTCCCCTCCCCGAACTCGCATCGATCCGGTCGGTATTTCGTGGCGAGGCGTGAATGTTTTCTCTCGAGCGCGTGCCTGCGGCTAACCTCACGACCGAAAACCTGTTCGGTCCTTTCTTTCTCGAGATCAGTCCTCGATGACGTCGACTGACGAGCCTCGTCAACGGGATTGCTCTCTTCCGTGAACCTTTCTCGCGATTGTCCTCGAATCGGTCCCGCTGAACGTTTCGAGTTTCTTCCAAATGGTTCGCAAAAAAAAGGTCTCAGATTTTGCATAATTTTATATATAATAATCTTTCATAAATTATTGAATAGATTAACAAATATTTTCTATGACATTTTGCGCAAATTATAAAATTTGTATTTATCAGTGCGTACTTTTAACACATCTGTCAAAATAGAAAATCTCCAAGATTCTTGGAAAATAAAAATCTCGAAATCTCTCATCAAAATTTAGTAATGTAAAAATACCATTATTGAATTATGCAGAAAAGAAGGTTGCGAATCAGCACGTGGGTCGCTCCGAGTGATCGACGTGTCTGCGTTTTCTTATGTTCGATTTCCTACGCCGAGTATATCATCCTTTGAACGATCAGATTAAATTGGCGAGTGCTCGCTCGTAGGATTAATGTCACCCGGGTTGAATCCGGAACTCGCTCGTCTCCACGAACCATTTAAATAACGTGCAAATAAGTTGTAGAATTCTTTTCTCACCTGTGTCTCGCGTCGGGCGACCGCGACAGGCCGGATTAGCATCAGTCCGGTGACTTCGTGCTAACCGTCCTTAAATTTATAAACCCTCCTTCCACGCGTTCGTCTCTTACTCTCTCGTGCATTTTCAACCCGCTTTTTATCTTATTCCATTCGGTAATACTTTTCAACGATGTCTCTCTAAACTCACCAAACGCTCGAGGCTTCCGTCCCTCGATAATCACATCAGCTGTCAGCTTCGTCGCTTCCTCTTCGATTGTATGTTGTTTCGTGTTTTATCGCAGATTTTACAATCAATCGTTCAGCTTTAATCCACGCGGCATCTCCGGATTTGCAAATCCGATTATAGTCGATATGTCAATCGATCAGAGCATAATATATAAAAAAATATTTTTGAAAGTATAAGGTTTCTGTGAATCTTCAGCAATCGTAAGCGCGACGTTTCACATAATACGATTAAATTGATTATAAAAAACTCATAATAATATCACTTCACGGAGAAAATTTTATATCAAAAATTACTATATACGGCAGTAGCTGCGGACTATGAAGCACTGAGAAAAATGTTCCGTTTGATTCAACAAACCGTCTGTTTGATTTTGAACGAGACAGACATTCTAGTAAATTTAACCAGAATCTTGTCTGTTTCGTCCAAAATCGAACAGACGGTTTGTTGAATCAAACGGAACATTTTTCTCAGTAAGAAATTATAAAAATTTTCACTATGTTTTTCATACAATGCTCATAGTAAACTTATAATTCCTCTTATGATCCACGGCTACTACTGTGTCAGTAATTTTTGATATAAAATTTTCTCCGTGTTGGGCCAGGATCTTAAACAGATATTTATATGCGAATAATATATAATATATAATCCATATTTAATTATTATTACAATAAATAACATTTAATACCTCAATAATAGCGTAGCGGTTGAATGATTACGATATGTGGACAATTCAGTCGGAATCAGTCCACATTTATTGAATTAATATACCGAGCTAATTATTGACGCAGCTGCATTTACCTTAAAAGAACCTGCAACATGCACGATCGTGTTTATGTCACAGTTGTATACAATTGTATACACTCTACGTATATGCTCTATTTGACTATACTATCTATTTAATACCGCGCGCACGCAAGTAATTACAAATATCATTTTGTTTTGCTGCATCCCACTGCGCGGGAGCGAATGTTATCTCGGTAGTGCGCAACCCATTCCGGATATCCTGTCGAAATAATCGTAAGATCAGAGACACTGCTTCTCCCGGGACTTCCCTACCGGAAACGAGGGCCGCTCGCACAGAGAAGCCGCTTGCTCGCACGAGATATTATCGCGCTGATAAAGTGTCGGCATGGGCATGAGCGAACAGATATACCAATTAGGACGCGCGATAAAGATCTCGATCGAGGTGTCACTCTCGGCCGATTGAATCGCCGAAATATCGTAACCATTCGGCCCCCACGCTATTATTGAGGTATTAAATGTTATCCATCGTAATCGTGCGCTGTAAAACACGGAGCCGTCTCTAAATATACGAATAAATGTCGGAGCGAGCGCGCGATCGCTGTGACGATAAGCCGTGCACACGTTGCCGTGGACGGAAAAGCTGTTAAGAGACGCGGTGACACGAATACAGTAATTGAAAATGACACTGGAATTATACTCTCGTCGCAATACAGCAGGGACTAATTGCGGGACGAGTAATTAAACGACGGGAAAAGATGCTAACGTACAAGTTAATTTATACTTAAGGTTCTGACGCAGCATAATTTTTATCTCTCGAACAAAAATCTCTGTGAGTGAATGAATGAAAGAAGAAAATTTATATCTAATGAAATAGCGCAACTATTTCTTTATTTTTAATTTTTTTTACCTTGATTATTGCCAAAAGGATGCGTTTCTTTAGCCGAATCATTAATAAACTGATAAAAGAGTAATGAATATGTTTTTTATGATGAGCGCAATTCAATTGTTACATTGGATGAAGAAACGCGCCGGAATGAGAAATAAATTCTATAGAATTTGCTCGTAGAAACAATGACTTGCCGGTGATGGCTCATTAAGCGGGAGCTTGGGTCTCTTGTTGTAATTACTGCGTCTATCGCGTACAAATTACGTATTTCCTATGTTATAATTATGCAATCGTAATTAGTACGTTCTCGAATTTCGCGAGGCAAAGTTTGAATACACTGTAACACTATACGCATCCCTATTAATACCGAATTTATAGCTGAAAATGTCTCGATTTCACAGCGTCAAATCTCGATGCTTTAATCGATAAATCCAATTACGCACGAGGGATGAGAAAAAATGCAAATTATTAAAATTATAAAATAAATTATGAAACGAAGAATTTCTCTTTTTCCGTAATATAAATTCAAGAATTGTACTAATCTTGCATTGAAACATTGTGATATTTTTCTAATAATCAAATAGTAAAAATAATGAATAATTTTAATTAATGTTGTTTTTTAAAAAGTTATTGTAATTCAAAAATATGTAGCTTGAAATGTTAAATATTATTTCTCGGAATGCATTATTCGTAAAGTTTCGAGAAGCATAATGCCTCTCTCATGCAGCATTGCCTGCTGCGATCCGGTATTTTTCCAGGATCCAGACATGCATCCAGCTCGTAGAATCGCACCGAGCGTTTCCTTCTTGAGCCATCAATAGACACCGACACGCGTCGGCAGCCTAGTTCGCTATATCCGATCCACGCGCGCAAAAACACGTCTTTTTAACGCGGCCGAAGGCGACGGGGCCGACGGGCGACAAAACGAGCACGACCGAGGTGGATTCGGAATATCGAACGAGCGGAAGCGCTTTGTAGGGTCCGTGCTCGTTCGCCGGGTTCCGAGAAAACGAGATCTCCTCTCGATCTCCTCGCGCGCCCGACTCATCCGCTGTTTCCCTTCCCCTCTCGGCTTGCGGAGCCGCGATCCCCAACGCGACGTATCTCCACGTCGTCCATCTCCTTGTCGTTCTAGGATTCGCGCGATTCTTCCCGATGCTTGACAGATTCGTCCCAATCCTCTTTCCTATCCTCATCCCTGTTTTCGCTCTCGCTTCGAGCCGACAACGACGTAACAGAAGCGGACCCGCAAGGGAATCGTGAATAGCGAGGGATTGGCAAGAGGTAAAAACGAAAACAAAAACGGGGTAAAAAAAGTAGGTGGATCCACAAACACTGTTCGGCGACGCACGACTCCACCTCGAAGGCCATCTTTCAAGGCCAACCTGTATGCGAGCTCGTGCGAGAAGCCCACCAACGAGCGCAACGCTCCAAAATTAATGATGCGGAGACACCGATAATCCGAGCGTCGTCATCTTCACAAGAGATTAGAAAACGCATAAAAATTTTACGCATGCCGGCAATGGCCTTTCGCTCGACAAGCTTTGCATGTTTATGACTCGTCGAACTGTGCGCGAAAAGACTTGCGAGAGCGCGCGAAGAAAAAAAAAAACGGCAAAAGTCCGGTCAGTTTGGTCGAAATCTTTGCGTAGTAACCGGACACTTCACGAGCCATTATATCGGCTGCCCTAGCGAGAGCAGACGAATATTTTATCGTATTTTTATAGCGATCGGATCGCCGCGCTGGCCAGACTTCTGACTGCCGCCACGTATCGTATGCGCGCGTGAGCAGATTTTTTTCTCGTCTAGGGTGCGGTTTACGCCTTCTCGTGTAAACATCCTTGTGTACTAGCTGCACATCTGTCACCCGATTAGATTGCTTCGGAAAAAAATTAACAATAGTATAGAATGTCGGGTGTCTTATTGAAAACATTCTGCGGTTGCACGTTGTCATTTACAGTTACTTTAACGGACGAGAAATTGATTTAAACATTTTATTTAACAAAAAAAGTTAATCGAATTGATATGAAATGAGTTTCACAATCGAATCGAATTACAACTGAAAACTTGAATCCTATAGCGATTGGACGTATGAGCGACTGCTTCCTGGCGAGTAAGACAAGTTAGTAAAACAAGTTGAAATTAGTTTGAATGCCTCAGTGAACAAGTTTTTAATTTCCAATCCATTACTCCGTGATCTACATATGAAATTACGTATCTCTGCACTCGCAGTGCCATTGGTGAGCTTATTATCGTCTGCGTGGATACCTAAAGCGGAGCGGATAAGGGCAATTTGCCGCGTATTTATCGCATTTAGCAGGCGCGTCTCATACTTAAAACACCATTAGCGCTTAATTTGCATCACCGCAACGCAGCGACATTGTAATCCCTTTGTAATGTCGGACTCTGCGGCGGGTAAGGTTTCCCTCGCTTTGACGAACATTTCCTCGAGCAATGATACGCAGTCATTTTATTCCTGTGACCTTGCACGCACCGATCTCGCCTTGGGACCGCGTTCTCGTGTTATCGTGAAGCACGGACGCATGTCTGCCCGACATTGCGCTCGCATAATAGTTGCGAAATGGACAAACGGATAATAACACGTGCGAACAGATCGCCTACCCGCGAGCGATTTCGCGCCGTTTCTACCGCACGGTACGAATCGCAGCTGCGTATATTCTACTTAGTTGCGCCTTTCACGCATTAATGATAATGACACGAAACCCTGAACGAAGGACAGTTGCGAGCGAAATTCCAAGGCGTTGGCGAGATTTATCGCGACTATTCCGGCTAGATTATAATCGTGGTTTCGTATGATCGATTTACCCATAAGTAGTCGTTAATCTAGCAGGACAAAGGCTCAGAACGTCGCATGAATTGTAGTCGAGGCAGTTATTATAAATCACTAAAAATGCATTCTTCACTTGCGTCTATGTGAGAACAATATGAATCTGAATTTCTTTTATAGTAGCTCTGAGAATCAAAGAATGCTTTCTCGCTATTTTTGAAACTCTTTATGCATGCAGCAATTATTCAACGTACGACATTACAATGAGTGAGTTAATAGCAGTTATTTCATTCGGTTAAAGAATGTTTCGAATTTTTTTTTCACTCTCTATTTAAAATTACTCTTTATGATTCAAATTATAGTACAGAATGCTTAATGTTCCATATTGATCGTTTAAAAATTCTTTTAAATAGCGTACCGCATAACTGCGAATCCAAATTACACATAATGCACAGGCTATTATTGAAATCTCCGTCGATCGCTTCCAGGACACTAAATAATGCGGCAGAGCGCGCAGGAGGAGGATTTCCTCGCTTACGTAACTTTAACTATGCGAACTCTGACCGAAGCGTCATTAACTGCTGCCTTTATGCTCCACAAGTGGTACCTTTACGATGAGAAAATAACGCGGCTCCTACGACTAAGACATAATAAAGCATAAGAAGCAAAAGTATCACATAGCGTTACTAATATATGGCAGAATAACAATTATGAAGAATAATCACTCGAAATATAATCGAATAACGATTACAAAAAAATGTGAGATTTGTATTCCAATAATGTAATTGCTAAAAAAAAATGATTAACGATTCTTACATATCGATGCACCATTTTGCCGCCGGCCGCGTTTCTGCATTCGCTGTTTCTTAAGTCTCTATTCTTACATTTTATTATTTCTCGGCTATTCATTGCGGCACGTACGACTCTTCCGCGCCATTTTCGCGACTAGATAAGGCGCTAAAACCGCCTCGTTTGTCTTGTCGACCCTCGAGGTCTCGACGCTAACGACGGTACAATTTGTTCCGTGTATTCGGATCGTTCAAACAATGGGCGCGCGCGAGTGTCGTTATCGGCCTGAGCAAATGCGGAAAAATCTCGTCGCCGGTTTACATTCCCGTGAGTCAACCGGAACGGAGATGGAGAAAACGTGTCGTCGCGGTTATTAGAAAAAATGTCGCGCCCCACGCCTTTACACACTCGTAAAAAGCCCCGCGTAGTCGCGTCGTAAAATGTTCGCGAACGTTACAGTTCTACGATCTAGCGACTGACGAAGTCGCTAAGTTCTTTTTGTTCAGGGTCTTCTAGGTCTTCGGGTTTCCGGCGCAGTCGAACGCTCGCGCGCGCGATCTTAGACCATTTAATTTGACCAGGATGACCTCGGTTTCTAGGCTAACAGCGTCCGAGGGGACCGCCTTCTAACAACCTCTTTCGCCTCGCCAGCTTTTACTCGCACGCTTCGCAGCGTCTCGTTTATTCTTTTTAGAACAGCTGAAAACGGGTTCGACCGTATTAGGACCTCGGTTCTCCGCGAGCTCTTCTTCTCATACCGCAGAGACCACGGTGTGTAGGGTTCTAGTAAAGCTGATGTTTGTGTATCCTTTGGCTGCCACATGTGCAGCAATTTGACACTTTTCCGTCTTCTTGTGGCTCGGAAGGAACAAACGCGTTACATCATACTGACAGACATAATTTTACAAGTATATTGGCTCATCAATTATTGTATCAATTCTGAATTTGAATGTTCCATGCGCTATAAATAAAGTTAATGTAAAATTACAACTTTAATAGAGTGGATAATTTTGGAACCAGCTTTTATACAATAGATGTAAATATATATTTACTTGCGCAATCCTCTCTTCATTACAACACAGAAATTAATTTTACTTGCAGCCTGTAAATTTACATATGTATGGAAATTTGCACCTAACAATTGGTCCCAAAATTATCCACTATAATAGTTATAATTTTACACTAATTTTTCACAATGTAACACGCAAATTTACATGTTAATTATGTGAGATAGAACTCTTTGATATTTCAACAAGGGATCATCAACATTTCCATCATTCGCTACACTGGCATGTTTCCAAATAAATACACAGAGAATGCGTGGCCTAAGCAAGCATGTGTCCAACGAAAGATTATCCATTCCTGTATTTATTCTGGACAACTGTATGTGGGGGGGAGGTCTGTTAAGCCGAAGAGCGGTCTAGGAGCGATCACGAACACGCGTGCCCGGTTCGGCGGCCTAAAGCGCTTAAGGTTCTTTCTTAATTTGCCGGCGCTCACGTAGGGGAGTCACCCTAAAAAACACCGGGAACACCTTTTAGACGCATGCCTCTCCGTCGCGTGGTTCTTGAAAGGGTTTCTTTCAGAGCTTCTTGGATTTCGGCGCGACACGATCGTCACATTAAGTGAGATCAAACGCCCAAATACGCGTTGTTTATGGACGTCGCGTGCTGACGTTCCATTAGCAGTTATTATTTATCGCGCAGATAAAATTAACCCGCCGTAGGAATGTATCCGCGCACGATTCCACACTCCCCCTCTCGGGGTCGAGAGAATTGCAGTCACATCTGACCTCGTACATGTCATCTGTCGGATAATAATGTGGAACATAAGGCAGCTAAAAACTGAGAAGCTATAATTGAACACAGAATTGATGTAGAGTAGATTTTGAAAATGACACAAGTTCCCATTTTGGATGTGTGGTCTCCCTTCGCTATTTAATTACCATTGGAAAATTGATTTCGTCTCGCTTTTTCTAGATTGTTCTCTTAAGTGCAGCGTAATGTGCCGCGCCTAATGCATGAAACCGATAGGTTCAATCACCCTAACGATCTAGTCGATAAGTATCGCGGTGCGTGGCTAATACGACATTTGTTCTTACTTCCTGTCGAGCCGCTAGATATATAGCTGCCCAACGGCAACATTAAGACCATTGTTAGTTACGAGCACCCCGACACGTAGTACTTACGACCCATGAATGTGAAAAAGGCGGTACACACATGGCAGTTACATCTAATACGATCGATAAGACACATTACAGTGCATCGACAGATGGAAAATGAAATTGCACAATCCGCGGAAAACCGCTACTATTATTCATCGCGGCGCAACACGTAGACCGCTCGACATAATTACTCAGAGTGAATAATAGTTCCTATTGAAATTCACCGGGCAACGCCGACGACACTGCGATTGATCGGATAAATGCACTTGGAGAGCACACGAGATTTCCGCAAACTTGTTGATTTTGAAATATTTATGCATCACCTCGCACGCGCATTTTTCTTCGCGGCTCACAAATCACAATCGGTTATATATCACTTCGATCGAATGCTATTGTAAGTCGAATGATCGAGCGTGCGAATGTCTGGGCACGAAGCTAATTCGACGTCTATCTTTATTTCCTGTCGAGCTGTCAGATAGAAGCAAGTTCTACGACGTTAAGGACGTTAATTTTGCTTGCGATCGTTTGTAAAGCGTTGCGCTACGGGCGCAAGAAGTCGGAATCTCAATGTAAGAGCTGCTATTTATAAATCACTGTGCCTTCTGTTCAATTTATACGAGACAGTTGTCGTTTATATAGAAGGATATATTTGCAGACATTACTCGTAATTTTAGATTCACTATTTGCTTGCGATATTTAGGAATCTCGTAAAATATGGAATTATGGTTTAACACTGTAAAACGTATAAATTATGACACTTTATATTTTCTATGTTTATCGTCTATTGCTATTCTTTGGCAAGAAAGACATTTCGTGAAATTTGATGGGTAATTCAGCGGACGTTAATTTGTCGTTCGGTGTGCCTTGCATCTCGTCGTCGAATTGTTATTTACGAAATAGTAACCCAACGTTACGGCCGTCGTTAATTTCCGGACACGACTGCGTCGCGTCGACCGCGAGAAGTGAAAATCTCGATAGACGCACGTGCCGGTATCGATAAATCACGAGACGTGGCGACGGCGAGCGTCGGTGCACTTAGCCGGGCATCTAATCTATTATTGAGAGTGTCATTCGGGTCTCTCGCGTGGGTCGCATTAGCGCCGGGCGTTTAAATGTCGGCCTCCCCTTGATATTTCGAGTGTTTCCATCGGGACGACGTGCGCCGGTGGTCCGTGATTTATTTCGCCCGTTGAAATCGAACGGATGGCCGGACGACAGTGTGCGGAGTGGTGAATAAGCGTTTAACCTATGACAGTGTCGATGTCATGAAAAGTCGAGTGGCTGGTCACAAGCCACTCCGGTCGAGCGAAACGCACAATATTTTCGTAAATGCAGCACTATCCGGTTATTAAAAAGGGAAGAAATGGCTAACTGCGACAATCACCGGTGTAGATAAATTTTGTAAGAAGGAAAATAACGCGTTATTTTAATTATTTTACTATTTGCAATTTAAAACTGTAAAAATGCGCGATATTCTTTTCACGTTTCTTTAAGAAAATACCGACCTCGATAATTCTACATTATATGAGCTGTTATAATTAGTTTATAATTATCTCTGACATGACTTTTCATCTGCTCGGATAACACTGTATAATGCATTCATGCAGCTGAAAGAAATAACGTCACGTAATCTGATTGTAAACTGGGTTGAGGTATCAAAAGAATATAGTGAAATTTTAATCCATCTTCGTGCTACCGCTGGAGAACTTGTTTCTTATTACATTAGCTCTCTTATTAAGTTTTATTAAAATTAGGATCAGCAATTTTACATTACAGATTAATCAATTTAAATTATTAAATCTTTTTGAATTCTTGAATTTAACACACGACATTCTTTCGAATTTAACAGATAGATAAAAATCTTGATGTGTAAGAGACGTGACGACAGCGAAGCTGGCTACCGAAGTACTTTTTTTTTCTCCGCGTCTCTATGCAAGGACAATTTATCAGACGCTCGTGAAGCAAGCTCCTCGCGCGTAATGGCCATAATTTGTATGCATGCGTCGACACGAGCAAAACGCCAATATCGGTTAGTCGCTCAACCGAGAACTTGTCCCCGATAACGATTCCTAATAACGCGGGACGTCTCGCGACACGGCGTCAAGAACGATCGTTATAAAAGCGATCGACAAGTGAAGTGAAAGTGTACAAGCCAAGAAATCGACAGACACACATGCACACACATACACATGTGCGGACACTCATGCATGCATATGAACACTGTCATCCTGCTTACAGCTTTAAACACGAGAGCCTATTAGATCCGACAGCGGCGGCGGTATCAATCTGAACGAGCACCACGAGTGTTGGCAGTACTCGACATTGCTAATCGATATTCCAGACGACGATTTATCTATCAATTACTTGGCCGTTTTCTCCTTTTTCGACGTGACGTCGGCATTTCGTTATTTTTACATGTCAGACCTTGAAACCCGAGAGTGCGATAATAACACGGGCGATTATCGACGATGTAGTCCCCGAGCATACATTGACACCCGCGATTACGAGCTCAGATTTTATTGTGGCGTTTTACTACATATGCAAATTGCAGCTGTCGCGTTTTTTTTCACCGGATTCTTATAAGCAATAAATATGCTGCACACAGTTCTCTCATTATACGAAAATTCTCGTCAAACCGTAGATGCGCAAATATATATATATATAAAAAGAGCTACATTAATAATTTTAAGAAGACATCATAAATGAGAATATTATGGCATGTAAAAAAGTTGTCGGACAAGATATAATGGGTGAAACGATGAATAAAACGATTGAGTATCTCTTTGATCTCGCGATAAAAATTCCACGCTAAACTCAATCTTGTAAATAAGTGAAATTAATAAGCTCATGCAGTTTTTCTACATTCCATTCAACATTTTCACAACGTTAAGCTCTTTGATCATCCGTGTCGTCCATTACGGGACTCGGAAAGACTGTCAACGTATCAATAGAGCGTTGCATAGAGAATGCATCGGAATGGTTCTGCCACAAGAACAGCGCGGCTGCCAAAGCGATCGGCTACGGCGCGAAAGGTAACGCAGCCGACGTCTGCGTGCGGCCGATAATAAATCAATGAGTAATTAAAGATTAACGGTACGCGGCAAATGAGCGTGCGCGCGCGCGCGCGCACGCTCGCATTGGCTACACAGCGTGGCGGTGCGAGGTGGAGAACGCTGATGTATGAATGATTTCATCAAAGGTTATCCATCATCGCCTTCGTCTAGCGGCGGGATGTTTGATGGTGCCGCAGTTCTCTTAAGCGCGCGCAATGCTGTACAACACGCGCTCCTTACACGCGCGCACGCTCGGATTCAGTCGCGCGACGGCGACTCATCGGGACTACCGACGGAACACTGTAAGCGCGCTTATAACGAAGAACCTGCGCCTCTCTGTCGAAGGACAAGTCTCTCGATGGTACTCATGGTTTCTATGGCGCTCTCGAGACGACCGGTGTTACGCGGCCTCGTCGTAATGACGTCAGCAGCGGCGACGAGAAATCGCCCGTGATGATTAATGAAAGACGGAAGATAAAGCAACGGACATTGCACCGCGGACACTCACGAAACGTACGCGTCCCGCAGATAATCTCGATGCCTGGATGATAGCGTAACAACATTAAGTAGCGGCTGCTTCGGCGATATGGCCGTGGCTAATTCGCAGACGCCGATCGTATCTCTGGCGATAGCTGGATCTAATTCAGAAACATTTATCGTATCTATCGCGAGATGAAAGCAGTTGCCAACGTGATTGCAGATGGTGCGCGAAGTCGTAGATGTATAGTCACGTTGAAGTGGGATCGTCAGCAAAGGCGCAAGAAGCGCGCGGCGCGATTCTTCATAGGGGAGTCAAGACGAAACGGCAACATAGCCGCTTATAGCACTTGACACGTCCAATTACACGGTTCTCGTGCCTTTCGCAAGCGTTGGCGGTTACCAGTTTCGCGAAACGAACTCGGCAGCTCACGCGTCTTTAAAGTTAGCCGCGTATGCGCGTTACGTCACGGTCAGTAGCGAGGAACTTCTTTACGGAGTTTGCTTTCACCGCTCTTCGTCTTGTATCTCATATTTACAACAGATTACAAAATTAATCGTGATTATAATAAACTTTCATATGTCAGAAATAATAAAATCAATCGTGGTTATAATAAACTTGCCGCCACAACGATTAGCTAGAAAACGTTGACCTAAAATTGTCTTTAATGTCGCTTATTATTACATTCGCAATTCTCTCTGTTAATTTGATTCTACTTATTAAGCAAGAATATCAGGTTTGCATTCTGCACACTCTATTACGAATACTGGTAATACTGTGCTTTCTGAACACCTAACCAGTACGAAATCAATAATTTCGCGATCATAATCCGACGTAGTGTTTCATCGCGCGATACGGCACGAAATCTCGACCGTAATCGACGAGCAAGATACCGCGCGCGCGTAGCGCTTGATAAAACCCAAAGCGAGGATCGGAGTTAGATAGGGGCAGCGATGGGGCCCGGATCGATCGATCCGGAATCACGATCGTGCAGCGTGCCCGATGATGTTGCTATCGACAAACCCCAATGCAAACGATCGATCGGGCCGGACCGCGCGAGCGATTTCATCTGGATGTAAGCTGAATCGATCGCACATGACTGCGCGATTTCAACCCCGTCCATCCGAGATCGCCGCGCAGGATTACGTCCCCGAGGCGGCAACAATAATTCGAGACTTCGGTCGCGGAAACGAATCTCGATCGAAAACCGCCTACGACGACTCGCGGCGCCGGAAATTCGACGCGACGACGATTTAGCCGCTCGATAATGAGTTTGACTATGCCGTGTCATGATGACAATCAGCGGCGCTACATGCCGAGAGTTACTTATTTCTTTGTAAAAATAATTTGAAGTTTGAAAGATTCTTATTTCGGTCGAGACTTAATGGGTGTTTCAACAAAAACAAGCTCACCTCGCAATTCAGCGAGATTCTACGCTACGCTCATCTCACCTCTGATTACGTTTTGAGAAAAATTCGTGGCGCCGTTGAAATCTCTCGAACGGAAATTGAGAAATTAATTGTGCGCCGATTAATGGACTCACGAGTACTACTGATTCGCTTCGGGAAAGCTTGCGGGCTAAATTGCTGGAAATAGGTCTCTAGTAATGGCTGTTGCGTAAACAGTAGTCGCTCATGGTGTTGCGTATGCAAGAGGAACTCGCGTGTAATGCGATTTAGTTTACGTGAAGTTATTCCGAGCGAAATGAGAAGCTAAATTTCATTGTTAATGTTCCTCTACAATATATGTAATGTAATTATACAATTGCATTGAAATGGACATAAATTCAAAGATATCTTTTACTACTTTCGACCTACAAAATGATATCATTTTAATTCCAAAGTATTCTAAATAATAAATGCATGTCAAATATTTTATAGAAATAATAATAATATTTTATATAATAATAAAAAATATTTTGTAGAAATAATAATGATATGTCAAGTGATGAAAAAGTTTATGAAAATTAGATATTTAATCTAAGAATGTCAATCAATCCTAAACTTTAATTAGACCAAAAATTATATAAAAAATTATTCTGTTTTTTGTTTTATACATTTTAACCAGAATATTTTCTGCTCATCTTCCATGCGCAACATCTTGACATTTCATCGAGAGTAACGTCACTTGCGATTCCCGGAATCGCGATCATGGCGCGGCATGGAAAATTAATTAAGACACGATTAGTCGAGCTCGGCGAGGCAGAGCATGATCGATAAGAGCGTGTCGATAAACGATCGTGCGCCAAGCACAGCTTTAATTAGCATGCAGGCGATCCTATTTCTTTGTGCGCGGGATGTCGTCGAGGACGGACTCTTCGTTGCTCTTCGCTGCGACAAAGTGCATCTTTAGTCGACACTAAAAAACGAACCTGTGAATTACGGTACTGAAGAGTCGTTAGCGTGCTATTGATCGATGAGTGAAAAAGGAAGAATGGAGAACGGCTCGCTCAAGTTTGCTTAAGCAGCAGTCAAACATGTATAAAATTCAACATGCATTCTTACACGGCATTAAATTTGATAACGTTGAAAAAACTCAAAGATTACGATGGTGGATCCCTATTATTTTTTCACGTCGCAACATCGCGGCGCTTTTCACGCTTATATCTACCGTGACATTCGATTTACCGCTAATTTACCGCATCCGTTACTTTTTTCACTCTATCATTAATTATACCTCACGGTTCCACAAACGTGATAGGTCTTTGAATTCAGCTGAAACGACGTGCTGACATATCTCTCACAGTACGATTTCCTTCGAACGTTTACACGATGCTAATGCACTCACACACAGGCGCGTAAGAATGGTCCAGTCTTAAAATCCTGAGAAGTTTTCGTATCCGAAAATGGTATGGAAAGACATGACGGCAAAAGGGATTCCCGACGTGCGCGTTTTGTTCCTCGTCGTCGTGTCTGTTCCGAAAAAGGGCCCTGAATAGGACTGGTGATGCAAGCGGCGGGTAATTATAATCGACATTGATTATCCGGACGGTTATTTATGAGATATTTATGTATAAGGCCAAAAGTCGAGCCCGGTCGAACGAGGCCGGTCGGCGTCGTGCCTGAGCGCGAGAAGATACGTGCTACTACACGTGTGCTCCAAGGAGGAACAGAGGACTGATGGAGGGAGAAAAGAGGACGAAGATAGAGTACCCGAGGGAATGAGACACGGGCCACGCCTTCTCAGGTTCTCCGCTCTAACCTTATCGTTTTTCTAGCCTAGAAAGCGCTTCGCATGGGCGGGAAGCTCTTCCCGGATGCTCTTAGCAGCATTTTTAATTAATCTCTCTCTCTCTAATAATCGATAATTTAAGTTCATTTATGTCATTCTTGCATGGCTTTACGAATTTGAGTTATTCAACGTTTTATCCGCCCTGGGTCTAAAAGGTATACGCGGAGGAAATAAATTGTACGTACTTTCTGAGTAAATTATGAATATGTAAATGGCTTAAGAATTTTACGCAACGGAATCGTGTCGTTAAACGCTACGTTGCTTCCTGTCATGTATCTCTAACTGTATGATAATATTTCGAAGCAAAATAATTGAGCGACTACCACAACTGTTTGTACAGGTATTAGTTTGTAACAAATTCATGTAATAATTGATATGTATTGCGTATAACAATGCCATGGAATAGCATAAATTTTGAAACTTCGAGATCCCTAGAGTGATGCACATAAATTGCATCGTTATTAGTTTGGTTTGTTGGAGTGTACAGTACACCTTATCAAATGTTCCTGTAAAGACGCGGTCATTGAAATGATAATTTTGCGTGTTCTACTTTCCATGGATGTCATTTCGCGACCTACATTATAAACGTTATTAATTAACGTCGGTGACAAAATTGAAGTATTTTTAATCATTGCCAAAATAACTGAATCAATTTGTGTTAATAATTATTTAACATCACGAATTTATACACGGCGGGAATTTAATGAACAGTAGCAACAGTTGAATTAACAGCCGATTAAATTTGGTAAAACGACGATAAATTAACGACGATAATCGGGAATATATCTGTATTGAAAATCGCGCCGCGGTGCAGAGTCTGTATAATTAACAACTCCGGCAACTTCGGGGGAATCACATTCCGTATAAGTAATAAGTACATTGATTAATCGACGCCACGGTATAATTTATTAACATTTCCTATTACACGCGACTGAGTATGCGACATGAAGTGGAGTTCATACGCCACGTTTATATGTCGCGGCCAATCAATCACAAATAGTGGAAAACACGCGAACCAGATTTCGCGGAATAATTTTTTAACGCGCCGCACAACTATTACGCTAATTGGCAGATGTCAATCATGGTAGCTGACATCGCGTTTACATCGTTTATCGTAATAAAAACCGCATCCGGCCGGCCGTATCGATATGTCCGTCAGCTTATTAACCGCCGCAATCAATTCATCATCGATCGATCGAAACTCAAAGCTCACTCAGATCTCATATTCACATTCGCGCACGTATACACGTACATCGTTGTAACGTATGTGCGTCCGCAGTGGGAAAGACCGGCGTTCCGGAAAGAGCCAGCCCGGTCGCAGGAACGCAAAACATCGTCGACGACGCAGCCGGGGCGAAACGAGGTTAATCGATACGCTAATTTCGAGTAACTGCGAGATAATTGCGCGGCGTTTCTTGCCGGCCCTACAGCCCGCCCCGCGCCATCCTCCGCCGTCCTCCCGTCTTTCCCCTTTCGCACCCGTAAAAACATAATTAATGAGCGCGCGGGAGGAGCGAGCAATACCGCCTGATTACGCTCTCAGCGCAGGGATTTCATTCTTCACGCTTCCGCGACGTGGCCCACGGTTTCTCTCGTGGCTTCGCCGCCTTTGTCGAGGGCTACGCTCTTCTTCTTTGACCGTACAACGCGTTTAAAAGAGAACCGGGATGAAAGAAGAGCGAAAGAGAAAGAAATATTTATTGCATCTTTCAAGGACGGGCGTAAGAAATAACCGAGAGTAAGGTTTCATTTGTACTCGGTTGTGTAGATAACGGAAGATGATGACGTGACGTCGTGGCAAAGTGATTTACAAACAAGAACTTGTCTTATGTAAAATGAAACAGGATTAACTATTAGTTAATGTAAAGAGCAAAAAAGCTAGAGGCGAAGTAAGGAGCAACGAGCGGTAAATAAGTACTAATGAATAGGTAATGATTAAAGATTGCGAGCTCGTGACAGCTATTGCGATGCGGAGCTTATCTACGCGCCTCGTTGGAGAAACAACCGAGATAGATTTGACTCGTTAGCGATTGATTGCGATTAGGGCAGCGATCCCTCAGCTGTATACCAGTTCCTCGTCAAGGACGATCGATAATCTCGGACTAGTTGGACGAGTTAAAACAATATGACGTCGCGACTCAATGGTTGAGTAATTAATGCCGGTTATAAAATTCATGACAGTCATCGTCGTGTCAGCGATTGTCCGCACACCTGCTCCCGGTATTCTCTTCAAGGTTGGGAACGCGAGCGCGCGACAATGTATGGATCGAAAGCGCTAGACCGGTTAAAGCGACTTGAAGTATCCTACTTGTTTGATCCGCCGCCAATTAATGTCCGTTAGGGGGACGACATGTCAGCATGTTAGGTCATTGTCTTTTAACGGCAAACCAGTTCCGCGCCTCTCTCTCTCTCTCTGCTAAAGGCACTGTCGAGAGCCTGTCAGGGTATTATACAATCTTACGAATGATGAAAACGCTTTTCCCATTTGATCGATTAACAATTAAAGTCCGTTACAAAACCACGGTTGAGCAAGGTTGAACGGCATTGTCTTCCATCGGCAGCCGTTCCCCTGTTAAGAGCGATCAGGAAACGTTTGAAAGAGTTAGACGTCATTAAGCGCGTCGTGTTCGACAAACCTGCGAGCGATTGCGATAAGGTCGAACCAAATTGAATGTGTAATTAAATCGAACGGACGGACGAATGAAATAATGGGTGTCATCTGATAATGACTGCCTCCCTCATTCTGCCAGTCATGGTCCCGGGCATCGCGCGCCCATATGCAAGATTAAAGTCGCGACCCTTTTGTGATCCGACGATTCTTTCATCCCCACTCCGTCAATCGCGATCGATAATTAATTGATCAGTACCCGCAGATATCGCGTGCCGACCACGCCATTAGTTTCGAGTTTAACGGATCTAAGACTGCTGAATCGATGACCAGCTTCATTAAGCCGACGAGATAACCGAGAGGAAATTTTTACATATGACAAAAGATAATTATCTTAGTTGTTGATATTTAAGTATTGACGTGTATATTATTTTTGCTCACATTTTTTATTCATTTTGCAGTCGATAATAAATGTTAATTATTAGAAATTAAATACTAATGAAAGAAATTAAATTTGAAATTTAATATTAATTTTATTCTTATTCGTATCTGCTGAGACATCTTGTAGGTAAAAAAGTTGTTCGACTCGAAACAAGAGATTTCAGATTTCAGTTTCGGCTGATGCGACAAATTGTCGGCAAGCTCTGTTTACGAACTCCGAATTTTTACGCGATCGTCGATCGGTTCCCCGAGCAATTCGTAATGGCCGACCATTGTTCTCTATCGGACGCGGAGTGTCCGTTCGCACCGAAAATCCGTGAAAGCTGCGAGGGTTCGGCCGAAGATTACCAGATCAAAGCTGGACGAGGCCGGGTCGATCGATCGCGGTCGTTACAGATCGGGGCCGATGCGATGGCGAGGCCGTATGAATGCCTCCGACGTTTGCAAGACAACGTGAAAAGAAGTAATGGCAGATAGTTTCGACGAGATAAGGCGAACTGACACGGGCCATCACCTCGGCTCCTTCGTCGTCCAGCAAGGCTTCGCCTCGTCGCGTCGATGATTCTCGTTTGCGAATTCGGTTACCAGTATGTTTCGCGGGACATGCTTTCTCGTTTCCACGTTTGCCTCACTGCACACAGAAGTGCATTTTTCGATAAAAGCTCGCTCCGCATCACGACAGCTTCTCCCCTTCAGAACCGTCTACGTGGCAACGGCCGTGGATGGATGATTGCGAGATCCTGTAAATGGCTCGGACGCTGTCGAAGGCTCGGCATAGATTATTCGTACATGCGCAACTTTCCGCTTTTCGCGGAAACGTTCGCCGCGAGAGCGGCTTTATAATTGAAGCGGTGACGTGAGGGAATTTCGCGATCGCTCGCGGTGTCGTTCGAGGATATCCAGGTCTATTCGCGTCGACGCTTTCTTCTTCAAATCCAATTCTGACTGTCAGTCATCGTAACCGCCAATCGTTCCGACTGGGTAATGCGACCGGAGGTAAAACGTGGAAGGGCAGCGGCTACTACTTCCAGAACGGAGCGCGGACGCGCAGAACTTCTTGCCGATTGCTGCTGTCACCGCGGTTTTGTAACCAGCTGATTGTAAAGTGCTTTGCGGCTGGCAGACTCGCGTACTCTTTGTAATTAATGACCCGGCCTTTACATAATGCGCGGTGACCGACTCGACGGCTTCCTTTTTATTGCAAAATTACTATCATCCCATGCCAACTGACATTAATTAATAGCACTCTCAAATGATGAAAGGGATGCAATTACTGTTTTGTCACGTCGAAGACGTACAGAAGCATCATCCGCGCCGCCATTCCCTTTGTGCATTCTCGTCGCATTAATTTCCGTCTGTTATTATGCGCGAGAAGTCATTCGATAAATCATTCGTCGCGTACGAACGATCGCGATCCTTGTCGGCGCGGAATATTCGAGCACACCGTATATACGGCTCGACGCTTTCTTGCCCGCTCGGCAACTACCACCGTCACCACCCTGCCACCGGTCAATCAGGGATTTTATTCAGTAAACTGCCGCGCCTTAACCAGCGTATCGCATTAAACGGGGCCCTTCTTGTAATCCCCCCCGCCCCGGTTCCCTCATCTTGCCCTCCTCTCCGCCCGTTCACGCATGAATTATTCATACCCTCGACTCAATTCTGCAAGGGGGTCCGACTCTCTGGAAGTCAGTCAGAAATACAGGTCCGGGATTATAATAGCGTCCATCGCGCGGCGCACGGTGAAAACACCGAGCCGCTACTCCCGGATTAAGGCGGTGTGCAAGGTGGCGTCATTTTCATTTAAAAGTCTCATCTTGAGGATCCTTTAGCGCCAAGGTCTCGCAATAGCGCGCGAAAACCTCCAGAGTCGCGTGGAGTGCCTCGTTGAGAGCACGAGGCAGGCTGTATTGACATCGATACATCCGATATATTATCTTACAATTACTATTATTGCTTTACGATGACTTTGCATCTTCGGAGAAGACTCTCCGAGCTGGTGAACAGGTCAGATTCAGATTTATACTTTCGTCCTAATACAATTCAGGAACTTTGAAAGATTTATTCACATTTCAAAAATACGTATTATAAAATATAGAACAAAATCGAGATGCATTAAAAATTTAAAGATTTCCAAAGGGAGATTTTCACGTTTGTAGAAAATGCAAATTTATTCTTTGGTAAATGAAAAGATCGATTTTAATTTTACGAATCTTTAAATTTCAAATATTTTATGTGGAAATAGAAAATTAAATTTTTATCGAGAAAATATCGACTTCAAGTTTCTCAAAGAATACGGTCCTCAAATTCGATAAAATCATTATACATTTTCTCAATGTGGAACACGAAAACACCGAGATGTTTTTCTTCAATTAGACCAATACGGTAGAAATTCTTGGAAGTATCATTTCCATACGAAGCCCTGTATCGCGGTATTGTTACAATAGGAACGAAAATACGGCAATTCTTCACATCGGCTTCAATATTCGATATTCGAAACTGCGAATCGACTTTTGATTAAAACGAAGATAACGGAAAAACGTACAAAATATCGTGTCGACATCAATTGTTCGACGGCGACATCGGCGCTTCGCAACGAAGTCGTAACAAAGTGAAACTTGTTCCATTTGGGACTTCAGTTTGCGTATGTATAGAAATCGACATAAAACCTTGGGCAACTCGATAAACGCCTCACACGCTGGATTGCTTCACGCTCGCCTTATAACTTACGTCTGCCTTTTCGTTCCGCACAACACGTTGTTTCAAGATACGATTTCCGCGTCGTAAAATTTTGTTATTTACGGGATATCGCGGGGCATAAAGGGCTGCTCGTCTGAAAGAAGTCCTTTGTGGATCGCGGTCGGGCGAGTAAGGGTCTAGTTACGGTGTCACAACACGACACTAATAAAATTTACCGGCGGCACCGCGGCTCAATTTGCGCTTAACGCTCGCGCGGCATGCGAGCGGGCGCCGCGAATGAATTCGACGTACGCGCCACTGCAATTTGCGACGATAATGTAGGTTAAAATGGAATAATACGCGGATCGTATTGAATTCTCGATCCGCTCTCCGCGACTATGATCGATCGCGCTTGCCGTCCGTCGAGGCGGAACCGAGAAGCGAACAAATCGGAGAGGAGCCCACCTGCGCTATATGTTATGCGGACAAGACAAAACAAGGAGCTTGAGTAACAAGACGAACGGCGAGTTAAGTGAGTGAGAACAGACCGGCGATCAATAATTCCGCGAGTGTGGGATCCCGTTTTTGTTCGGCGCTCTCGCGGTATTTCAAGATTACCGCAACGGCGCATTAGTCGGGGGTCTGTCCTCGTTATCGGCATTACCTCGCTGTAAATCATGGTTTGCATTATCTCAGCTGGCTTCTGCCTCGACGCTCGATGCGTGCGCCATAAGCAAAACTCCGGCGATAGATCGCGAGTTTATAATGAAACCGAGCTCCATTCTCTCCCAGCACGAATGCGCTTGGTCTCCGAAATTGCCGCGACAACTTTTGCCAGATCTCTCATCGTTCTGTTTGTCGGCGAATAGTTACCGAAATAATTATGATTTTATGTTCTTAATATTTCATCAAATGAAACTTAAAAGGATCGTAATGTATTCGTAATAAAGAGCGCGTGAAAGTTCATTTTGCCTTTGCAACGCACCGCGACTAAGCGGTAATAGTTGCAATGAAGTCTACCATTGTCGTTTCACTGACATCGTGCTAAAGTTACGTTAAAGTATTAGCTCTAAAACGGCACATGGTAACATTTAACAAATGTGTCCGTAATGTACATAGTATCGTTTATAGCCGAGCCATGCAGTTGTAACATTAATGCCCCGTTAAGTAATTTTATGAGAATATAAATCTTTATTATAATTCTGATGATAAGCGATATGATTTGTCACGATTTATAGATGTCTTGATTCACGGCGACAATTAATAGCATTAGATCGTAAGAACAAAGAGCATAAAATTTATGAGATAAATCATCCATTTTAATTGCGTGAATCAAAATACTTCTGAACTTTGCTAAAATATTTTGTTTAAATTTTTATTATGTCTCAGAATAATGTAACCACTCTTGCCACTCTTAAAAAAAATGGCTTTGACAATCGGTCGCGGATGTGTCACGTAATAAAAGTCCCATTTTGTCTGATCAAATTGTAAGACATTTCCGGCGAACTTATTCGAGTATGTAAGATATTCCGCCGTTAGAACGGAACCAGTTTCTATTCTCTCGACGATCATATCAGGTGGTCGTAAAGCATCGTCTCATCTTAGGACTGCGCCAATAACATTCGCCGGTTCTCGGTGGCTGAGCAACGGACACGCCGTCGGGAAGAAGGGGGTTATGCTAATTTTACGATTACACCTCGACCCAGTTCCCGCGCGCGGGGTTTCTCCGCGAGTCAGACGTTCGCGCGCGCACGAGCGAGCGGGCGAATTTCATACTGTTACCGCGGCGGAACGTTAAGCACCATTGTCGGCATCGAACAACGGCATTTATGACTATCGCCGCCCCTCACCTATCTCCCCGGACGCCGCTTTTGTCCCCCTGCCCGCTTACCTGCCCACCCACTGCTCTCTCAGTACTTGTCACGCTCATTACGTCACGATCGATAGTTCGCTTCAGAGTCCCAAGTCTGGGGGGCTGGTTACATTCAACGAACGAGATTTGCAAGCGAGACCCGACTCGTGGATTTCACAAGGGAAGTTATAGCCCGTTCCTCGACGAGCTAATTAAAACGATCGACCAGAGAATTGTCTGAAGAATTTTTAGTTTGAATTTTATAAGAGAGAGAGAGAGAGAGAGGGAGAGAGATTTATTTCCGATACATTTCTCTTTCACTTTAAGCTGCCATCACTTGGTAATATAAAATGGCTTATAGTTACACTGGATGTTTGTGATTACTTATACTTGTATGTGCGAGCGTCTATCGTTAGGATTCTAAAAATGTCGGTTTGGTTAGATGAGATAAAAGAAAATGTACTTCTCGATATTAAACATCTTGCACAAGGATCAGGGATCATATACGTGCCGTCAAATATTCCGATTGTTTTGGTCTCATATGAATGAAATTGCAGTGTAACGGATGGCGGGTTAATATACGCAACAAGCCCAGCATGACTTAGCTTCTTGGGAATCTTCGAGCCGGCTTTGTTGTGTTAGAAGGGATGAAGAGCGTGAGGAAGTATATGAAGCGCAGCGTGTAGCTGGGTGGTTTGGGATTAAGTCGAAATATATTCTTGGCAGGCTTATCGCCTATAATTAGTCGCGGCGGAAGGAGAAATTAGGTATATTAAGTTATGCGTTTGTTATTACACATGGACCCTCGTGTCAGGCGACCGCGATATATTGTTAATGTAAACATAGTATTAATAAGCACGGATTACGCAAATCTCTCGGATAAAATTGCCCGTTGATAAGTTGACGCGAGAAAAGCTCGTGCAAATTTATACGAGCGTTCTATAAAAAATTTTTTTCTAATATTTCATAGCGATATTAACGAAGCAAAGTTTTACACGCTGATATTTTAGCATAACTTTACATAAATTCTTATGATAATATCCTTCGTGTCATAAATCACATAAACTATTTTAATTGCGTATTTAAAATTGGAGCAATATCTATCTAGCGTAATCTGAAAAATGTTAATGTTGCTTATGGCATAATGATGTCAATGACAACCTGCCAGTGCTACATGCAAAAACGCTCTGTCGCGCGCATATTAAGGCTTCGCGTCGGAGGCTTCACGTAAGACTTTAATCACGAAAGACAAGAAGGAAGACTGATTGTGTCGTTAATGCACGTAGTTTCACGCGGTCGATTAGGCATGAACGCACTCAATCGATGTCTCCTTGACGTACCTCACCTTTTTCTTCGAAATCCCCAAAGAAGCCCTCGACCTTTCCTCGAACGCAACGCTCGATTAACCAAACTAATTAGGAACAAATATTAGAAAAGATGATTTCAGCGCAATACGCATTTCGTAGGCCTGCTTTCAGCCTCGCTCATTTTTCCCTCTCGGTATCCGGATATTTCGTAGACAGATAATTGCAGCTATAAATTCAAGATTAATCGAGCCCAACGTTGCCTGTCGTTGCCTCCTTCCTGCGAAATCCATTTCGCATTATAAATCAATCGACCCGTTTCTCTCGTTCCTCACGCGCTTCTCTCGCACCTCCTCCCGATAAAACTTCGACACCCTCTCCCCTATGGCCCGATCCCAGGATGGAGATGGTGCTCGCGAGATAGGTTACATCGACGCGTACGAAACGTCGGTATTAACGGTCCGTTTTGTTGAATGCGTGCGATCGAATCTCACGCGACGTAATATTGCGCACTGGTCGAAATTCTCAGAATAATAAAATCGATCCTCCCGGGTATGTATCGAGATTCGCCGCGAAATATATTGACCTGTTATTAAAGTTGTACCGTGAAATTAGTGCGTTATTAAATACAAAATATTTTTTTGGCAAACAAGAGAGCTCGCTCGCAAGGGAAGAATTGGAGAGAAAACTCCAATACTTAGAAAAAAAGTTTTACAATTCAATACATATTAATATTATATTCAATAACAAATTCCTCGAAAAGAATTTATATTATTTGCGCTGTAATCAATATGTTATTTTGTTTGATAAAATTTATACGAAAGTGAAACCGTAAAATATGATATCTTTACATGCATTTGACGCATTTGAGTTCTCTATATTTTTCCTCTACAATGCTTCTCTGCATACTGCGTCGTACTTTATTCTCGTAATTGTCGGCTGCGTGTGTCTCATCTACGAAATTAAAAAGGGATCCGATACGACACGACCGTGTGAGTTCAAGAGCGAGCTAAGAGCGAGCAGAGGAGGAAAAAGGGCGGAATGGGTATCCGATAGCTGGTGGGATGGATAGGTGGTCGAGAGCGCAGCGGGTACGCCCTTCGAGGCGCGATCTCGCGCGATTTAGGGCTCTTAATTATACGTGTGTGGAATGGAATAGCGTGCATTCAAGGCGGGGGAGTCGAACTCGTGCGTACATACATGGATGCATCTCGCACGCGCTTACGTACGTTCCATTCTTTCTCTCGCCCCGTTTCTTTTTCTTTCTTTCTCCCTCTCTCATTCTCTTTCTCTCTCCCCCCCCCCCTCTCTCTCTCTCATTTTCTACACGCATTATGAATAAATATATACGCCGTATTGACGCGTGTGTGCATGGGGCGTGGTATGCCCGGAGCGTTGACCACAGCCGGCCGAATCTGGACGATCTTTTTCCCTACATCTCTCCGAATGCATCTTTGTGAAATGCGCCGTGAAAACGTGCTATATCCGTTTAACGCTCATGCCATTACACGCTGCACTCTTCAAAAACGTCCACAATCACTGTTTTGCATTCAACGAATTAAGAATTTAATTATCCCAAATTACTGGAGAAGTTTCAAGTAAAAATAAAGTGTTTTCACCTATTTGTATCTATGCTACGCTGAAAAGTCGATGTTAATTTAAATGAATCTAACGAGTTACAGTTCTCAAATTAATCTAGGACAGATATAACACAAGTTTATTTCAGATAGTAACAAGGTATTTTTAATTGGCACTCCCTTTTCTGTTTTTGCCCCTTTGTGTTATATATGCAAACTATTCATTTAACAAACATGCTCGTTCGGTATCGCGTGTCACCTGATCCATAATCCAATAAAATTTCAAAGGTACTCTCGCGACGTGCGCCAGCCGATGTTGGCTGCCGTGCACAATCGCGAGATGGCCGCGAGATAGCCATGAATAAGTCATAAATATCTAGCAATTAAGAACCACTTACCGGACCGGGCAGGAACGGTATCAACGATCGAGAAATCGAGCGCCACCATCACCGTCCGCCTGCTACACGAGACGAAGTCATTCCCGGCTTGTATATCCGTGAAATTAAATCGTGCGTTCGCGGTGATCATCAGTCACACGTATCGGCGCGCATCGGTCCGCGTGCGTGCCTGCATGCGTGCAACGCAGCGCAGCGCAGGCATGCGATGCCGCGGAGACCGCTGCGCCGAGTGACTCGCACGCAGCGTGCGCGGCCGTGTTTCGTTTCCATTGCGCAAATCATGCCCGACAGAGAACGCACGTCGCACGGGTGGAAATGCTTAACTTGTAAATTGCGTGCCCGCAGCGGGCGCCTACGACAACGACGAGAGCCGGCCACGCGCGATCGACCGGCCGCCGATGCATCTGGATCATCGCGCGATATCGACAACGCACAATCGATCCCGACGACACCGTTACGCTCGATCCGCTTGCAATCGTCGCGTCGGCCTCGCCTATAACGATAGTAATCCCCACGGCGGAATGACACGCTTCTCGTTGTGGACGGCTGGCTGGCTGGTTGGCTGGCGGAGCGTTTCGATGCAGCGCCCAGGTTATACGTTGCTATCGTCTCGATACAGCGAGCAAGGTAATGGATCTCCGCGGCAAGTCGTGCGGATTATAATAATGTTCTGAGTGACAGCGTAGAAAAACGGGGATACAATGTGTGGGAGTAAAGGCGTTTCCGGAGGGCAAGAATAGTGTACACGGCGATGCTCCGCGAGTCTCCGTCTCTATGAACCACGTAGGCAGAAAGCAATTCGCGCTCGTAAATATTTACAGCTGCGGATGCTCTCGATACCTTAGCGCATCAAATGTTCGCTCTTCTTATTATCGCATTACAGGAATATCAAAGATGAATATGATATTAACTGATATCAGCTTTAGCAATGGAAATGAAACCCACCAATAGTTATAGTCGGCATATAAAATCTATATCGTCGTAAATATTTATTAATTTAAATACTTCTATCTTCATTGTAATAATTTTCTCGGTTGGAAGTCCTATCGGCGATGATACGGCTTAAAATTTCGAGATTTAAACGACGTTTTACGACTCGCTCATCTCTGATGGAATATTTCGACAATGCGGTGTAAAAGCCGGTCAGAGAGAGTGCGCGCGATGATATTAACCCATACCGTGCAATGTGGTCTTCCCGGACAAATCGCGTATTTACGACATCCCGACACAATGACTGGATTTTTAATCCCTCGAGCTCGACCCTGCAGCGACTTATCGCATGACGATTCGGCCGCCGGTCGTTTCGCGTTATATTTCGTTCTCCCCGTGAGAGCCGCGTGTGCATTCTCGCGTTAGGCGGACACGTACGTCTCACGCAAGCGGCGCGGCGAGGGCCAAAACGGTCCCGGGGTTGGCAGGAAGGATGGAGACCCCGGTGTGTGTACATAAACATGTCAGGGAGCCATTATGCAAATTTTTAAATACGACGGGACCATATATCCTGCGGCTGTGTCGGGGTGCGAAAAATAAAATTAGTATTGCCACAAATGTTTCTCGGCTTAAGAGACCGCTCAGTTTGAATATACGCGCCGAATGAATCGCGCGAGTAACTGCTGAGGAGATCAGCTCGGCCGTGTGTCCGGCTCAACTTCGCGAGCCAAGGCGTTTATACCAAATCACAATCCTGGCTCGTTTTCAACGAAATACAGCGTCTCACGCGCCGCGCAGCCTTCCTTTCGCACAAAATTAAAGCAGATATCCAATTATAGCGAGCTATGATATTTCAATAAAAACTATCGATTATTTTCTTCCAATATTTAACATTAATAATTACTGATTAATCAATATTAGAAGTGATTTAGAGTAAATTCGTATATTAAATCTTATCGTATTAAATAATTTTTTATAAATAATAGATGATAGATTATTTTTAATTTTTATTCTTTATCTTTCAATGATTTTTGTCGGCACATTAATATCGCTTTAAAGATATCTAAATGACTAAGTGGATTCAATGGATTTATTTTTAAAATAGACATCGCGTGGTGTGAAGTCCGGCCTTGCGGTTTTTTGAGGTGTCATCTTCGAAAACCGCACATTAATATCGCGCTCGTTGCCGCTTCGGAAATCTTGGAATTCTGACCGTGCAAACCGCCGATGTAAAAAGCGTGATGAGAACGACTACCTCGTAGACGTTTATGGTTGCATGTAGCAACAAAGGTGTTGTGTGAATAGAAATGATTCGGCACTGTTAAATCAGAATCAGAAACGATTCGGGATTCCACGTAGCGTGAACGCAGTCATAAAATTAATAGACTTCTGGCTTCGCACTATTGAGTAAATTTATACTTGTCTAAGTGTGTCGCCTTGTGAATATATCTCTTATTTAAATGCTGCATGAATAATCTCAAAATTATTCAGAGAGTTTGTCAGATCTATAAAAAGATTTTTATGAACCTAAATTAACTATTTATTATTTAATATAATGGTTTTAGTGTCAAATTTTAATTATTAAATAGCTTGGCTTGATTAATCAATGTTTAAGATTAATAATAGAGAAAAGATATTCTAGAATCTTGTATGTGTTATATTTTCGAATGAACAAAATTATATCGATGAAGTTATTTCTAGCGAAAAGGCTGCTAATAAGAAATTTATTACTAATTTCTAAATTTCCTTTATATGATAATGTAATTTTATGTGATAATATACCGTGTTTTACGGCGTTAATTTCCTGTTGCGTATTCAAAAAAGATCGACGATTCAACGTTCGAGTTAGAATCGACTAGTAATGTTCTGCTTCCCGGTTATTTCGCGAGAAATCGTTTCACGCGTTCTCAGCTTCACTGCCATCTTGATATCTTCATCCTTTGTGCAGATTCTAACACGTTGGGGCGTTCTGCTTCGCGAATTATATCAATCGCTCCCATTATCCTGCGCATTGCGTAATCCACACTCGCGCGAGTGAGCCTATTCGATCGGATGTTAAACCGCAGTGCACCGCATTTCCGGGATGGCAAGAAGTCAATAGCCTTAGTGAGCGCGATCAAATTGTCGACTCGTCGCTCACGGATTCGCGTGAACCGGAAATTGCAAGCTGTCTGTACCTGTAAACGAACTCTTTGGACTTATTCCAGCACGTAATATCGTATCCCCATCAGCCGTAATACAGGCCTTAGCAGCGTAGCCTCGCAGCGAAACCTCGTACAAAACCGTTCGTCAATGGAAGGAGAGCACGATGACAGATTATTATTACTACGAGATTTAAAAAATAATAGTATTCGCGGATAAATAAGTCGCGCCCACTCGAACATGTTCTCCGATCAGTCCGGGAATCGCGCTCGCCGAATCGTTCGCAGACTCCGGGCGATGCGCGGTTCCGGTGAACGGTGCTCATGAACTATTTACGCTCCATTTACACTCGACTGTTTAAGAGTGCACGCGCCATCCGGTGCGCGCGAATCCGACGACGACAACTCGCCGGGACCGGTTTCGGGAGAGATTCGCCGCCGCGTCGGGATGCCCGGCCGCGTCTGCGGCGGAAATGAAGGAGTTGATATATCTGCCCGAGAGCTATAACTCACTTAGTACTTGCATACGCACACTCCCTCGTGCTCCCCGCCGTATCCCCCATCTGCCCCGTCTACCGCGCTCGGCTCTTTCTCTTCTCTCCTCCCTTCGCCCCGTTCCGTTCGTCTCCGTTCTTATCAGTCTTATCTAAATTTCTCGCCCCGTCCTCCTCTCTCGGTGAGGAGACTCGGCGAGTTGCTTCCCTCTTCCCCTCCTTTCCCCCGCACTTTCCACGTCCTTTTCGCATGGCTGTGCGCGCGTATAATCTCCGAGTTGCGCTTGCCCGTGACGTATGTGGATGCGTTCGCGCGCAACCTCATGTCCAATCTATTCTCTCCTTCTCCGGAACTGCGCGAAACGTTACTCGCGAATATTCTTTACTCATATGTCTATACGTTGATACACGCGTGCATGCGTGCACACACTTGAAATCTTCCGCGCCGCGTATTACTTTAACGCGGAATTTACAGCCTCGACACATTTCTTTTCTCATCTCTTTCGCGCACATCGTTTTTCGCGTTTAGCCGTATATTGTATTTCCAGACGGTAATTACGGTGCTCTTCCGCTAAAGCTCACGAGTTTACGGCTATTACACAAATCTTCCGCACACTTCCCTTTCCTTGCATCTATATACTCATCATTTCCGCGAGAAGAACACTTATTCTTCCTCGACGTTCCCCCCGTAGATCCACGATTCATCCGTTCGAACCCCGCGACGTATATGTGTGCGCTCACATGGCTGTCGCTGAGCGCGCCCGCTCGATCGCTCGCTCGCTCGCTCGCAGCAGGAAGAGGTGAAGAAACGCAGGCGCGCTCGCGCGATGAGGAAAAGGATTCCGCTCTGCGCCCGCGGGCCGCGGAGGTGTGGAACGATCGTGAGGCGCAAAAGAAGCAGCAGGAGAAGAGAAAGAGCAAGAGAGAGGTCCCGGATCGGCACTCGGAGAGAATCGAGCGAGAGGCGATACGCGAATGTTTAATGCCTCGCACTAAATTATGCAATTACCTTTATGTCCGCCTGAAGACCATCCTGACTAGTGCGAGCGCGTGTGCGGCGCGACGTAGCGTTCCTGCAGCCATGCGTCTCGCCGCACACACACACACACACGCGCGCGCACGTACGATTCACTTATGTTTGTGAGATGCGCGCGAAAAAGTGCGCGGACGCTCGCGAAGACGCACGAATTTCTGTGTATGTGTGTGTGTGTGTGTATACGTGCCGACGGTGCACCATGGCTCGCATCTCTCGCCCAAAGCCCACGAGCGGCATATATCATGGACTCCTATCATGCCTTTTGCCTACTACTACCACCAGTCAACTGCGCAGCGAACCACTGGACTGCGCCGCCGCTGTTAGAATACAATGACCACTACTATTTACTCCCGCGAATAGTATTACAATGGCGCGTCGTTATAACCGCGATGCCCCACGCGCTACCACCGATATATCGAAGTGTGTCCGGCGAGGGGCTGATTTGGTGAGAAAATTGCCTATCGAACAGCTACATCGCGCGCGCCGTAGGAGAATGAAACGCGCATTCGCTTGTAGCTGCAAATTGCGAACGGGGGGATGCGATATTGCGAAGTTGTAATATTTTCGTCCGAACGCGCTGCTAATCAAATGAAGGATCGCCTCGCGTATACCGCGTTAACCACGCGTATTTGCTTTAACCTATAATTGCGCATACATTATTTGTCATACTTTGCGACTACATTCTGTTCTAATGCAGCTTCGCGTTATTGCTGTACGGTTCCATTACCAGTTAACCGGAATACTTATTAATACAGCAATCAATGTGAAGCTCGCTTAGGTATCAGCGTTACGAGCGTTATACGAGCGTTTCGGAGTATCATTGACGAATTGACTATTAGCGTGTAACAGCAGATGTTGCCGGTGTAACCGGTAATGATGGGTATTCTTCATTCGATCTCCGGCCGATTACAAATGACTTTGTTGACGACCAGGGAGAGCGTCTCGTTCGTTCAATCGCGATTTATGCGTGCAAAAAGCGCCGATGCGTCGAAGGTCCGCCGTGAAGCAGATTAGTCATCGTGCAGAAACTAAGAACATAGCCTGAGTATTTTTGCAACGTGTAACATACAGTCACCGCGTGACAGCCGATCGAACCGGTTCCTAGTAGATTTGCCAATTTGCGTGGCAGAAACTGATAAAGACGTGGCTAGTGGAAACTAAATCTGTCCGTTATAAAGTACGACTTCTCTTAATGCGACATTCTATGCGAATATTATGTAAACGCGTCTGATTTCGAAAGCGGTCGTGGAATCGTCTCTCTCGTCAGATCTCGTCTCTCGTCGCTCTTCGGCGAAAAAGAAGAGATGCGTTTTAGTACGAGGCTCGATGCGACGAGTGGCACGCATTCTCTTTGCGAGTTCGCAAAAATGGGGGGGAGGAGGATGAAAAAGCGCGGACGTTTGAGATACGGGATGTATAGATAATGCAATCATGTTCTTCCCCAACTATCCGATATTTGAAAGGCGCGTATACACGGGCACGCTTTGGGATCTCCGGCCGATACTTTATTATTTAGATATCCGCCCGTTATCGGATTATAAATATATATTCGATACATGTCGAGATGCGTACGCGACAGAGACAGAGGTGCGGTCGATACGGCGCGCGGCAGGGGCGCGGGAGGAAATTGAAATCTCCTGTGCGTGGTCGACCCACACGCACGATATTACGTTCACTCCCGCGCGTAGCCTTGAATTACCAAAGGCCTTCGGATAAAATGTAAAATATGTAATCTTCATCGGGCCTGAAATAACTGGGAGATACGTAACGGATATTCGCGCGCGCAGCAGCGCGAAGAAGCGTGCAAATAACAGAATGGGATGTGAAAAATGACGCCTGAATTTCTCTCCCTTGCAAAGTTATTGCGCGAATGTCGAAAGGACTGCGAAAATGTCGAAAGGTTGCTCCCTCTTGGAGATTATTTGCAGATTACGCACTAGGCAAATACACAGCGCGGCGCGCGTAATAATTTTAAGAGTAGATTGCGCATCATTAGGAAAAAGCTGGGATCTAGCATATGCTAATATAAATCAACGACTTACTGTGAGAAATATGTTGCGGCGACTTATTATACGTAAGAAAACGAGATTTACGTGCTCATTGCTCGGAAGAAGTAACAGCGATGCAGTTGATGTGGCGAATACAAGTGTCAGGAATCTGTCATTTACAGCGAATCTCTTTGATCGCGCGCGCGCATGACTCTATACGTAGCCTTGTATTGCGAAGGATAAAAGATGAAATATATATGTATCCTTTATTGAATCTAAAATAAGATAGAGATACCGCGCGCTGGTCCGCGTGTGTCGGTTCCAAGGTCAGCCGATCCGCGGTCATCCGAGATGATCATCTCAGATGCTATTATCTGGATAATGCGCGATGCACCGCGGCGTGGAAATACGTACAGATCGCACAGGCGGGACAATGAATTACGCTCGAAGGGTGCATCTCTCTGTCGCTTTTTTGCTCCTGTGGCTTTTGCTGTAGCCGGTACGTCGACGAAAAAACGATCTTTGACCTCCCTTATACTCGAGGGACCATCGTCGGACCAGCAAGATCTGGACCGTAATTCACAAATCGCAGACGTGCATCCTTGTCTACACAAAGCAACGAGACAACCAAAACCGCCACCGACGCTTTATCGCTTCACGGAGATGCAAGGAGATTCTCACCACAACATTGTTCAATATCGTATCAATTCTAGGGTTTCCAAATTAATCTATAGCACAATAATGCTGTGAGATCTTTTTTCTTCTTACAATTTTTATAAAAAGATATTTATTTTTATAAAATTATTAAACTTTTACCAGTGACTGGTATTACAAATTCTGTAATTTATATTAATATCATATTTTGGATAACAATAGAGAATAACATTTTAAATGATAAAATTTTAATTCAAACATTGAAAATCAAACATTGAAAATCAAACTTTTAAATATTAATATAACATTTATTTATATATTATATATATATTTGTATAACATTTATATATTTAAATATTTATATAACGTTATTGCATACTGTGCAAAATTTAGATCGGCCTGAGATAAGTTCTTCCAAAAATAATTTCGAATAGTTTCTGAAAATACTTGTATCAAAATGTTACCTTTTTAACTCTGATTTGCCGTGCAGTTTTTGTATCATTAATTCTGAAATCCGCGATAGTATACAACGGTTGACACGATTCGCAAACTACAGATGTGGAATCTTATCCGGGCGATCACGATGTCAACCCGAAAGCGTCGGTTGTCGCCGGAAATTACGAGCCGGAGTTGTATGTGAGGTTCAACACACCAAAGAAAATATTTTCGGCCCTTTGATACCGGCATGCGTGTACACTCGCACGACTTAACGTTTCATTAACCGTATATTAGCGCAGCTTCAAGCCGCATACATACGTCACGCCGATAACCGCGCCGGGTCCACGCGAGAATGTACAACGAGTCTGGTAGATAAGTGTAAGGAGATACGGGACGGGTAAGTTACGACGCATCCTCTGCTGCAAAATGCGCTAACAGAACGAGGCTTATAAGCTGCCAAAATTGCGCCGGCAATGCGCGAAAGAGGCGAGAAATTATGCGACAATAAGTTTTAACCGACCGCAATAGAAAAATTTTCGAGATAGAAAAAGATATTTTTGATCAATATATGAAGTTTTAAATACCATCGCAAAATAACTCACTCTGATCGGGAATAATAGTACTGTAATAAAATAATCATTATTATCGATATACGCATTATAACATCAGGATTTTTTACTCTAATAATAATTTTACAACACTTGTGTCGATATTACAAGAGCACAATGTTGCAATCGTTTTTTACGTCATGGTAATAATTTAGGATCGAAGAGTAAAAAGTGGAGACGCCTAAAATCAGTTTACGAAGTGGGTTAAGGCAGTCCTCGAGAGCTGATTTCTCGAGAGTCTCGAAAGCGCCACTCGATAGATTTATTTCCATTCATAAATATAGACCGCGAGCGCGATCGGAACTTCGACCGCCCCGTTCACTTCGCTCTCGAAGCACGCGAGCCGCTTTCGAGAACTCGGCGAAGTATATATTACACACTTTGGGATAGCCGATGGAACGTGGGACGGTGGAAATTCCACGGTGAACGCTCTCCGGCCAGGAACGGAGAACGAGATACGAAGATTAGGTAGATGAGTCACGCAGCGAAATAAGATAAAAAAGGGGGAAAAAACACTGCTGCGGGTATAAAATCCGTGGTGAACGAAAAGAATGGAACGAAGGAGAGATGGAAGAAAGGAGAAGACAAGCGGAGGAGAGTCAGTAAGATCGCGGGAAAGGACCAAGGGAACAGAGAAACATTGTAGAAATCACTGTTCTGTTCCCCATGAATTGTCGGAGAATCGGCCTATCCGCACTTGCCCGTTGACTATTACGCTTTAACGAGCAGCGATTGTAATTATAGTGATCACGGCGCGCAGTGCAAGACGCTCCCTTTCTTCGCTGTATAACGCGGCTGATGCGTTTGCGAAATTGTTTCGCGCAACGCCTCGAATCTGATAGCGCCGGACTCGACATGCTAGTTCCACATCGGACTCGGAGGCTGCGAAACGATCCGCGCAACGAGCTCACAATCGCTCTGCACCTCGGTAACATACCATCCTGTGCTGAGCGGCAGGAAAATCGAGCGGCGGGCAACCGATCACGATTCAACCCTTAAAAGTACGGCCGTGGCCGCTTCCTGGTACTGTAACGGTGAAAACTAGCGCGCAGTATCGCCGTGTTTATGGGCTCGTTATGTCTGCGATATTCTCTCTACACTGCGGGGGGCGCGAGGTGTGAAAATTCAGAGCACCGGGAGTGCACTGAGAAAGGAGATCATTCAGAGCGCGCGCTGTATTCGCCATAATCGTAACGCAGCCCGACGTCAGGAATGCGGCTGCCGACAAGTTCAAGGATAAACGGCACGACGGTATCCCGGGGAATCGGCCGCTCGAATATATCTCGTTCTTTCGCCAAGATTGATTTATGGATTTCGATCGTATCGACGTGCCGAACGTGCTCGCGCGGATTAGCGGCTACGTCTGGCGAATAACTGAGTTGTAATTAAATTCATTAAGATCCGAAGTCCCTGGTGAAATTAAAACTGATTTTGTAGAACTACACGCTTTGATGGACATCGATGCGATCCTCGAATGGACACTGCCGAACTGACACAATGATGTTTGTTCGAATAATTTATAGCCTCCGTGATTTTCTATTCACGGGAAGCATTCACATTCGACATGTGCAAACGCGGCATAGTTAATGTTTACATGTAGTGCTTGTACGAGACATCGTTGTACACGTTGGAGGAAGCTATTCTTCCTGAACCTTAAGAGACAGATCTATCCGGGCAAGGGAGGAGGACTGTTTTTCAGTAGTCCGATGATTAACGATTGGCATTATTAAACAATACGAGAAACATAAATCTTGATTTCGCGATAATCCATCGTATCTAAAGGAAATCTCATCAAGTCAGATCCGTTTATAAATAGTATTCATAAAAGCTCGCGCTGTCGCTGAGGTCATTAATATTCTGTATTCTATCGATAAAGGATCGTAGGTGCCGACAAGTTCACGGCCACGCGGCCGAAGGACACGCTTTCGGTCGGCACGGGAGTCAGTCATCGATGTCGATCGAACGATCGCTCTGGCGCGAATGTCACGTCGGACGATGCGGTTATTAAAGATCTTCTTTAAAGGAAACGTAAATGACGATGCGTCTATAATAGCGTTGGTCCTTGAACACGCGAGACATCTAACTTCGAGGCTGATTCTATAGAACTGCATGTCGAACAAATCAAGCTGTCGAAAATTAATTGCGACCAGTTTCCGGAGTAACTCTCGATAGGCGCATGAGGTCATCGATATCGACGCAATTCGATCTGTCTTTTCTTCTTTTTTTTTTACGTCGCGGATACCGGGCGAAAAGAGGCGGACAATTATGAGACGCGCCGGATCATACCGTGCAATTATATCGCACAAGACTAATCGTGTGTAAACAAAAAAGATATCGATCGCGCCGATCGCTAACAATCTCGCGCGGGACCCGGTGCTCCCTACACTGTGATTATGAAATATATATCTAGATGCGGAGTGAGCCGTCTTCTCATTGACGCATATTCCGCACCCCGAGATAGAAGAACCGCAATTATGGATAAACATGTATGGCCAGCGACGGTTTTACACGATAATAAGTAAAACGCGCGAAAATAACTAGAACAATTTAAATGTAATAACTAGTTTTCTTAACAGATAATTTGCAAAAACTTCTGGAATTTTTTCAAAAGTTTGCGTGCAAATATTGTGCTACGAGAATTAGACGTTTCGTATTAAAAAAAGGCTTCTGTCGTGTGAATCTTTCGAAATCCTTTAAGCGCAATCCAATTTAAGAAAAATATCCGGTCATTCGAATGATTTACAGTCCAGTTCCACATCGAGAGCCCTGCTTCGAGGTACAGAGGTTAGGACAAAACGTGTTATTAAGGACCTCTCTCTAGGCAGTATTCCTGTTGTTCTCTCGCATCCTCACGCTCTCTCGGCCAGACGAAACCACGTAACGTCCGAGAAACGGACGGAACAGCGGGCGAACGATCTCGCAGAGACTGCAAAGTCCGAAGCCCTAAAGGCATTCCGTCCGACAGAGTAGGGCTGATGAAACCACAATGACATAATATTAGGCGGTACCGGCGGGGTGCGATAATCATATGCCTTTTCTCTCTCTGCGGTCCCTTTTAAAACTTTTATTTTGAAATATTAAAGAAAATTTAGAAGATAAATATACAATGCACTTGCTTGGAATAAATATATTAATTTGAAGCAATTCTTATTTAATGATAAATTTGTAATATACAACGCATGACAGTGATTGAGCAAGGTACATTTGAAGATACCTAACTGCAGTGAAAGCATTCTAAAACAATAAATTACGGTTCAATTTTTTTTTGCTCGTAGGAGTATCGGCCACACGTACAACGAATTTCTCTGCTTTCGACGTACATTAGTCGTATCGGCTGCGTTAAACGATCGACCATTGCAGGAACAATGTTCGCCATGGATAAGCGTGTTGCAGCAATAGAAAAAGAATGGTTGGGCAAGAATTGATGAAAAGACCGTATCGACATATTGTATAACTGTTTCTCACTATTTGGCTTCGCCGACGAACGAAGCTTTATCGAAAACTTATATTTCTGATACATTACATAATTTTTACTCTACGCGATACAGTTTCTCATATTTTTCTTAGTTATTATTTCAACTTTTCACTGTGTAATTGTATTCAATTACAAACTTTTATACGAAGAATATGGACAATTAATAATATATATTTACTGTATGTAAATTCTAAACGAAAACTCGATCAATGTAGTAACTTTATAATTATTTGCAACCACTCAGAATATGTTGCATTAAGCTGCAGAGGTAGAGAAACGTAAAAATGGCCGCGGTTCGCGTAGGAACCTCATCGATCATCGTCAGTCATCGTGCGAGCCTCGTAAAAATTCCGGGATACTCCACCGCATGTGTTCCTCCCCATAATGCCGAGGTTACGGGCGAGATAGTTTCTTAATTAAAGTCTGAGAAGGCACGCCGAGTTCAAGGCCGGAATCCCGGTAAGCGGAAGTAATTACGCTTATCCAGAGAAATCTATTAAAAGTTTAACTCAATACTATCTCCCTTCTGAATCCTTCTGGTACTTCTTCCCCGTATTAGATATCGTTGCGTGGCTATCTAAGAGCTTCTTAATGAGTTAGAATAAATTTCAGCATATGGGAATTCCTCACGCGGCCGACGTTTAATTTTCCACCATCGTAATGGATTTTGTCAAAAAAGAATCATCGAGAATGACGAAATAATAAAACTCCTACCAACTGTATCTCTACAAGCTCTCGTAAAATGATTAAACTAGAACAAATTTTTTCTCACGAACTTAATGTCTTTTATCTTTACCAAAATGTATCAATATTTTACTGTTCTGAATTTAGCGAATAGACGCGATTTTCAGATATTGCAATTTCTTTGCGAAAATAATTTTCTGATGAATTTTTCAGTGAGCAGTCGCGAATTTTAATCTTCCTCGTCGTTCTTTTTTAACAATTGTTAAATCAATCCGGAAAAGTTTCTTCCGCAAAACTTCATCAGAAGCGTTTTTGCCGCAGTTCCGGCATGACATGCCGGCGCGTCGTGTCGCCACCGAAAACTTCGGTCCGAGATCCATTCGAGATTCATGTCGCTTGCGGAAAGATCCATTCTTTCCCTCTTTCTCTCGTTTTCTCTCTCATCGTCTGGCTCTGTACGTCTTTGTGCAACTCCGTCGGGACCTCCTGATCCTCTTCGTCCTCGCACCGCGGCGCTCACTTACCGAGGCAATTCCCGGGATCCATCAAGAGCCGCAATTCCATGTTCCCTTCTCGCCGTGGCGCGCCGAGTGTTGTTTTACTTCCAGTAGGAAGGCATTATCCTGGCGCGAGTCGCAAGTTTATTGTACACGGCGAGGGAACTGGTATAAAGTCGACGAGCCACGGGGTAACGCGGTTCGCGCGCACGCACGCACGCAGGCACGCACACCGGCGCCGCCGATCCGCGTTGCATGCGCACCGAGTTTCGCAGAGGCCGAGAGGAGACGCCGCGATGAGGGAGACCGTGTGAATGAGCTACCGTTCTGCGGTCTACCGGGCGTGTTTTTCTTATTGATCGGAATGCGTGCCGGTATACGCCAGGCCGGGTAAGGTGAAGGTGGAAGGAGGCGCGGTATTACGATCGATCGACAGATCGGCAGCTCCGGCCTCGGAGCAGAAGGCGGCGGGCGAAAGGAGAGGCACGGAGATGCGAGGAAACCGAACACCAGATACTTGAACGGTAGATAACGCGCGCGAGCGAGAAAGAGAGAGAAATCTCAGGCGTTCCGTTAACCATCCTCGCCTGGATCCGACCGCGATCATCCGAGAAATGTGCGACCGTAGCCGCGGCCGCCGGCGACGATCCAGTTCCTGCGCGTATCGCGCGTCTGGTGTGGGAACCGGATGCTGGGGGTAAAAATAATCGAGCCGTTGATAGGGTCGGTGTAACTGTTGGAAAAGGAAAATGTGCGTGTGCATGCGTGCGGAGGAGTGCACCCACTTAACGATATGACCTTACAATTCCTGAAATCTTCGTTATAAATCACAGTTCGCATGTTTCGCGCGCTTTCTATATTTTTCATTCGTCTTCCGATCTACTTACTATACTACATGAGCTTCTTTATCTCGCGGCGACCGCGCCGCAATTATTAGCGAGTATCGCGATGTTACGGAAAGTGAAACGACGGATAACAGTAACACGCAATAAACTTAACGGCGGTGCTCGAGCGTAGATATGTAGGGCAATAGGCTCTTTTTTTTATGGTATCATTAGCGAGTTAAATTCTCGTCGGTATTATACATGAAACTGCGCTCAATTGCGTAGCCACTTTTTATCCAACGTAATCCGTTGGCCATCTGGAGAATCGCCTAATTGCGTTCGGGACCGTAAAGGAGATTTAACCAGGTAAACGAACCGATCTTTCGAAAGGAGAAACCTGATCGCTCGCGAACACATATACATACATTGACGATTTGTGTATAAACGTTAGTTCTTACCAATTATCCGTCGCCGGTAGTCGGCGACAACGACAGTTACGGCACCGCGACATGCCACGCCTGGTGAATGCCTTTTAATCGTAACGCATAGGTCTTGCCGCATATTAATCGGTAGAAAGCGAGTTTCCAATCGGCGTGGGTCCGAGCACCCACCGGTCAACGTTCGCGAACTCGCTGGAAACCCCGCCGGCTGAGCGTTCGGTACGCACAAATCGATAACTGAGCAGCGCGATCCCCATAAACGGATATGTCAGTTGTTAAAAGCTACATTCCGCTGAGTAACGTTGTTCCCGTGCTCAGGGAAATTAAGAATACGACGCAGGCCGAGCGGGTTAAGAGCGATTAAAGCCGATGATAAGCGTAGAAAAGGTACGAGGTACACAGACGGAGCGTTGTCGGATGCGTGGCGTTCTGTCATGCTCGGTAATACAGGCGGAGGCAGTAGAACAGACACCACGCTTCTTTCCGTCGGAATAACGAATAATGCTCTCGAAGCGGAGGGATGTAGCCGAGGAAGTCAACGCTCAGCGCGGCGCAATGAGTGCGGTTAGGCGAGATTGATACTTTCAATCGCTGAAAGCGATGTAACCTCATCCAGCGAGAAGAAACCCGTCGATGGGCAGCCAATCGCGATTTCTCGTTCGCGTTGTCTGAGACACGGCGAAGGAAAAACGTCTTCGATGGATATGACCGCAGAGACGGAATCGTTCAATTTGGCGGAATCCATCCGACGGCGCGTCTATCTCACGCTCCTCGTAAAGAGATGTAACCCGCGAGCGGACGCGAACATCTCCAACGATATCTATGGTTGCGCTGTATTTATTATAAATCGTGCGCTGATCTAGTTCCCCGTAAGCCGATCTTTATCAGTGTAGTTGAAGCGTCGACGGAGCGGAATCGTCGAGTTAATCCGACTTTGTCGAACTTCAAATGTCTTCTGACTCAGCGAGATCTAGATCCGGACAACTATGATATAATTCTCAGATAAAAGATATCTAATTTTATTGAGCCCTCCGAGATGAGATTAGATCGTATTAATAATGTAAACAAGAAAAGAAAACTCTAAAGTCGTCTAAGAACTTTATCACAATTTTAGTTAGTAAAGATTATTTTAACTAATAAATGACTTTTATTCTTGCCGACGCAATTTAATTTTATCTCATTTTCTCATTATTCAAACATTTTTGCGCTTTACGAGATTATTTGTATCACATTCAATTAGTGTAGCTTTTATACAAAATTTTCGAAGAGGATTATCTCTTTTCACGTGCGATCCGCATGAGACAAATAGAAAGACATCTTTTCAGCCTTGGTGGCTTTCGATATCAAGTCCCTCGAAATTCTACCTATTTCAACATTTATCCTTTTACACCTCTAGTCTCACGGACGTTTAATCAATTCCCGATAGCCGCGGGTTCGAAACAACGAAATGTCTTTAAAAAACACTCGATCGTCCGATCGGTCGTCCATTCGCCGTTCGAGGTCACCGAATGTCGGCAACCACCTCGAGCTACGAACGCGTTTTCGAGGGAAGATAAAGATAAAGCTTGTGGCGGAACCGTACTCTATACACATTCGGATGGATATGACTGCATGCACGCGGGCTTGGAATTATTCAATTTCACCAAAGGTGTTCGGCGACACGTTTATCTCGCGCTCGTTGAAAGGGTTAAGCTATGGACAACTCTACGGAACGACAGCGTCTCGCATTCCGAAGCGAGAAGTAAAGATAATGCGAGGTGCCGCGTTTCGAACGGCGGGACTCCCGTAGTCCGATAGAAAGAGACGCTGCGTGACGAGAGTGACGATAAGGATTTACGAGGTACCGTGAGGAGAGAGAGAAAGAGAATGACGGACGTATTATTTTTACGAGTCCTCCTTATTGACTCTTCCGTCCTATTGGAATTCGCGCTATCTCCATTCGTTTCGAAAGAGACAATCGTCCGGGAAAATCGAAGAAATCAAAGGATAAATCCAGAAGATTACTATCCTTTATCTGAGCACTTTTTTTTACAACTCGGTTTGTCTGCAGCGGGTCACGAAAACACTCGTGACGAATCTCGATTATCATGAAATCGTGAATTCCAGTATCCTTCTAAGAAACAAAACGTGCTTTCATGCTAGAATTAAAATTACTAAAGTTGGAAAAACGTGAGAAAGAATGAAATGTCGATGAGCAAAATGACTGAAAAACTTTTTCTTGAATATTATTCAGCATTCTGTATTCATACCAAAATATATCCGTAATATCGTCGTCGCTCTTGTGTCTCAATATTGAGCTACTAAAACGCCACAGCTTTCAACACATGAATGCATCGGTACATTTTCTCCGCTCTCCATTTTATATCCCACGCTTTCCCAGTCTCCGTATTGTTGGCAACGTTTTCAACGTTTTCTCGGCACAACGATCTCATGCACAACGTAGAGCCCGACGGCGGAAAAAGTATACCGCTCAATCGACCATTTCGCACGCGAGAGAACTATCGTAAAATCGACGCGCGGTCATTTCGCGTTGGGTTCTATAAACAGTTGACACGACACATCGGCTCGTAAATCAACGAAGCTTTCGAGCTTCGGCATAAAGACGTCTCCGGGTTTCTCCGGGTTCTCGTCGCCTTTAAGGGAGCGTAGAAAACTTATCCCGCGCGCTACGAACTCAGCGCGCATCACGCCATACGCTCGGCGTGTATATATCGTGAAAATTTAAAGCCCGCCGCCATACCGTGCACTGGCTTATACCGAGCATATAAAGTATAAACAATGGTCCTGATAATCTGATCTCGCGCGACGCCTTCGCCGCGACAAGTAACGATGTACGAAGTACATGGGCACACTGCCGCGGAAGCGGCCCGACGAAGAGATAAAGAACGACGAAGGCGCGCGTTTGCACCTTTTTATTATTTAGTACAAGCCAAGTTTGAATTCTCCGAATGAACGAGGGTTCGAGCGCCTCGATGTTAGCAACGTAGACTTTTTGCTTTGTTCTCTATGTTCTTCATGATTAACGTGGATGCTCTTTTCACAGAAATTATTACGCATCTCAAAATATCGGCTAAGCATAATTTTAATCCTTGAATTAACATACAAATCGTGTAATTACATTTTTACGTAGCAATAATAATTGAAATAATGAGATATTAATTTTCTCGAAAAGAAATTTGTCTAGCTTTTACGAACACTGATTCAGCTGAATCATTATTCCCGCCTACGAGCGCACGAGGCGTACGACGGAGAATGAAGGACTGTGCTAACGGGAAAATACGCGAATTGAAATTCGACGTGCGAGCTCGCTTAGCCCGACCAGACGACGTCGCGCCGAGAAACGGAGATGACATGCGTTCCGGCAGCGAAGCGGACGATCGGTATTCCGGCGCGTCCGCGCGACCAAACTGAACCCAGTACTCTTAGAAACGATTTACGATAGTAATAGACGCTGCCGCCTCGGCAAGGCTGACCATGAATGTTAATATGCGTTGCGCGTGGGTGTAGTGCGGGACTGCGTGGCAAATTCAATCAAAGGTCTACTATGCGCGCGGGCCCACATTCGGTCTTCGTAACGCGCTGCATTGTCTGCCGTCACCGTCGGTCCGCCTTCGTTCCTATTCCGTTCGTTCGCGTTTCTTCCGTACCGCGACTTTGGAAACTGACAGTCCTCTTCCGCATCGTGCACCCCGTGACGTCGGATAATGTTGCATAAAATATTGCATAAATATTATGCAATAGCCAGATACGATCGAGATCGCGGATAATCCACGCACGTTACTATCTTATCGCTCATTCCGTGCGAAATATTTCATTCTTTTGTACACACGGAGATTAATAATTTACCATGTTAATAGAGTATTTAAATGCAGATTGGAATTTGATTCATATCAAACGCGCTGCTTTGAGGGTAATTGTGCATGTTAATTGCAGGGAATTAATCAAATATTGAAAACGTCAGTAAACATTTCGCGTATGTAATATTATTGAGAATCGTTTCGCGATAAAGTACGGCCGATATCATCCCCGATGACGCGAGTGTAAACACCGTGTTGAAATACCCTGCTTGTATCGTCTGCTCCCGGCCCGATCGCGTTTATACTTCGCCGCGTAAAGTCTCTTTTTCATGCAATATTTATCTTTCGCAATTTCTAGCTTTATGTTTCACGTCAAAGCGAGGTAGGAGAAATCAAAATCATTATGTAAATTGGAAAACAAATAATCCAGAATATCAACAGACGAAACATAATTTCACACCGCAGTGTGCGACATGCTGTAATATATTGCGCGCACACATTTTCCATAAGATAATTCTAACGTTCAATTGCCATTTAATTATCATTTGTAGATTGCTCCTACAGACACTCAAAAGCTCTAAATCTTTTAATGTAAAGATAGAGATTTTTCGTCTATGATCGAATTTTATTTTACAGTCTACATTTTTTATATTTATTTACATTTTATGATGAACGATTCTGAATTTTGTTTGTTATTACTTTACATAGCACGGAACACTTTATAAACGAAAGCTTTATCAAGTCATAAAATTTTATCGAGCTCGGCGTGCTAACTGATGCCACATGTCAGCATTCTCAGACGCCTTGTACGCAAGGTGTCACGTATCACCGTATATAATTTCTCAAGCGAATTAGTACCGCGAAACGTCACATCCCTTGCTTATCAACAAAACGATGCATCTAGTCGGATAGAGTGCGTGCCGCGCGCAGCGCCAATCAGTGGCGCGTCTTATTAAAAGCCACGGCTTGGGAATCTCTGGTGTCTACGAGGTCACTAATTCGGGGTTAACAACCGAGGTAAAGGGTCGAGTGGAGGGAAACGGTAAACGGAGAGAGGAGACACGAGCGAGGAAAGTGAAAGAGCGAGAGTCGTGGTGGAAGGGCCGTAAATCGAAGAAGAGAAACATTGGACGAAAGACGAAAAGATTGAAAGAGACAGAAAGGGGAGGTGAGAGAAGGAAACGGGAAAACCGAAGAGAGAAAGAGACATAGAGTGAGAAAGTGGCGAACAAAAAGCGGGCAAAAAGCGGTAACGGTGAAAGGGGGAGAGGAAGGAGCCGAGGCGATCCAATAAACATGAGAGTTTATCGAGCTGTTACGCCAGTCGTGGTCGCTTATCTCCTGGACACCCACTTAAACCTCGACCGGAGTCGTCCAGGTGAACCGCGTGAAAAACCTCACACGTCGCCTGCCTGCCTGCCTGCCTTCTCTATGTAAACGCATAGGTACGGACCTCTCTTCGTTGCGACGTGTGTGAGTACGCGAGCAAACTCACGGCGGCGGCGGCGGCGGCGGCGGCGGCGGCGGCGGCGACGCCGTCGCCATTCCAAACCGGTGTGTGCACCAGACCCCGAGGCACACGCGCGGACTCCGTGGAATTTATTACGCGCCCGCTGGCCCTGAAACAATTTTTCCGACGACCGGCGTCCGTGTACATACTCTCACTCGATGCTTATAAGGACGCGTGGACGCGTCCTTGCCGGATAATGTGGAGCATCGGCGCCTATCCGCCATGAAAATGTCTCCATTCTTCTTAGAAAATAATATGATAAAATATGTTTAATTCTTAGATAGTTGTTCATCTCTTGCACGATTGAAAATCATCTAGGAACGTTGAGACAATGCTATAGTTAAAACTTATGGCCAAAAACGTAATGATGATTGACAGATCTATCTAATAACAAATGTTACGTGTATGTAACATATTATATAAAAATGTTTTACGATAATTATTTAAAAGCTCTTTCTAATAAGAGTAATTTATATTTCTAGAAAAAAAATTAAACATAATATAATTTGTAACAAACGATTGAATCACATTTTCATAAGATTTAATTTTATAATTGATATATTATATATAGTACAATAGTATTAAGTATATTATGCAATAATATGCATTTATATAATTCATTTATGATTTGAACTGCGTTGACATGTTGCCTAACAATATTCTCTTTTTGTCTGTTCTAGGTAAGTGCTAGAGCTGCTACACCTATTTCCGATTTTCGATAACGGTGAGTCGCGACCGGTGCTTTTCCCGGCACTATTGCTTTTATCGCGGCAGATGTTCGCACGGCAATAATGGGGCCAGAGATTGCAAAGCGACGGGGGGAGGGGGGGTGAGTGGCGGGGCGTAATTAAACGTGTCGGTGACTGTGCGAGAGGCGGCCGAGTGGGAGGAAAAAGGGCCCGAAGCGCCAAAGAGAGAAGAGTGGCAGCGGAAAGTTCGCGTTGCGAATTTTTCCTGAAAATGTATTCGAGAGAAGCACGGCGAGAGCAACACGTTGCCGCTTATCCGACGCGTTTCAGCGCAAAGCATAGATACTATGAAAAGCGCTAAATCCCGGCGAAGCCCGTGGTAGGTAAATACACATTAGATAGGTAGGTGCCCGCCTCTCGAAATACTCGAAAAATCGAAGTCGATCGCCTCGGGCGGCCCGCCGTATCCGTTTGTCGGAAGTAGCTCGTGTTGCGATTGCCCGTTGGAAAACAACTCTTGGCGATTTCCGTTTGAAGAGTTTACACTGCAAATCCCCCGGCCGTCAACACGCCGTTTTTATTAGCCGGTACATGACCGGAATAAACTTTGCCATCGCTCACTACGTCACCGAATCAATTTGAGTCAAGATTTTTGTACGCGCAGTATACAGTGTTATTTTTATGAAAAGCATCAGCCGATGTTCGCAATTTTTACTAGAGAGATATAAAAGAGCCGTGAGCGATTGTATGAAATACCGCTTCAGTTCAACCTGATCATTTTATCTCGTACAACGTTCAATCGTTTTGCATCGGACCTCCCAGTGGGGCTTCGATGTTCGAGCTAAATAAACGCAGTCTTGTTTCTCGGCTGCCTCACTAGACGATAGTCACACCGCGATAGCCGACCTCCTCGGATACGGTCCGGAAATGTTTATCGAAATCCACCGTGTTGTGCGAGAAGACCGCGAGAGAGAAGAACAGCCCCGGACGGCTGTTCTGCTCTGCTCGTGGCGCTGCTCCACCGGAATCTCTCGGTCGTTAGCTCCGTGATTTTATTACACGCTTATGCTTAAGGTAATGCGCTCATCCCGTGACCTCGGCTTAGACCGCGCTATCTGCACCCTGCAGTGAGCACTTGGGTTGACTTCCAGAGCGACGAGTAAACGGACAAAAATACATATTTTTTCGATGATTTGCGTTCTCTCGTTACTGCTAAAATGCAGTTTTAATGCCGTAAATTAGAAAAAATTATTCGCAATAGATATTTCGTCATTACTGTCACGGTCGTAAACCATTTATAGCGATCGAGAATTCGTAAATGATAATCGCGCATCTTTGAGGATTCCCTGTCGTTGGTATGCTATCCGAATCGATGGGACATATACCGGTTTCTTTCTTCTCACGGCACGGCTTTAAATATGTTTATCCGTATGTTTTATGCTCCTCCCGCAATAATGCAAGTCGTGTTTTCCCCCGTGTTCGTTTTGCAACTTTGCTGTAAGCGTGCGAACGTCGGTTCGTATCGACGCATCGATTTAGTCTGCGCTGTATGAGTTTAAACGCATCTGAATGTTTATCTCGTGTGTGTATAATAATGGCGAAATCCTTAAAAAAAACCACCTTCAATAAATTCCGAAAATGCAACCGGTTCTCGCTTTCCAAATTCGATCCGTACTTTATCGGATACAACCGAAACTCCGTCGGCCAAAATTCGGCTTCGAGAATGGCAAAAAAGCAAATCGAGAATCGACTTATCTCGGACTCTTTGGTTTCTTTCTGGTCTTCTCTGGCTATAATTTTTTACAAAATTCCTATCCTTTGTCAACGTCAACCAGTTTTTCTTATCGCACACTCTGTATTAGATTAATTAGGTAAAAAAATTTTGTCGAACAATATCCGCGATTTCCAATAAAACAATTCCTGCACTCAACATAAATTTGACAAGAAGAGAAACATCTAGCAATTTTATTAAACGATAAAAAATTGTCTTCATAAATTCATCATTTCGAACGACTTCCTATGTAAGCTAGCATCGATTACATAAAACTCGCAGTTATAAATCATGTCGAGGTAATGAAAATTCGGTGCTCCCCTCGTGGTTTTTTCCGCACAATTTGATTCGGGGAAAAGTTTTGAATTTGAGACGGCGCATTCTTGTGATTTCACATTTCGCACACACATATCCCCCATCAAGTTTCGATGGATTTTCCCGTGTTGTCGTCTCTCGACGACACGAGGGAGAGGAGCATCATCGCGTAAGCTTCTCAATCGGCGACGACTCGGCCGTCGACAGCGCGGGGAGGAAGAAAAAAGGAACGAGAGGGACCCCTAAGCGAGATCTCTCGTCGAGTTTGACAAACGACAGGACGAGTAACGGCGCGTCACGTCTGACTCTGCGATCAACGCAGTTGGTATGTAGAAACGGAAACGGAGGGAAGGAAAAACTCTTTTTCTTTCTTTCTCTCTTCTTCTTCCCTCCCCGTCATCCCACATCTATCCCTTTGAAAAGGCGACGGCAACGGCAATGGTCGGAGAACGAAAAAGTGAAAAATCTCCTCGAGCGTAAAAAATGATATTCAGCAGGCGGCCGGTTGATCTCTTCTATTCCGTTCGCGGCTCACTCTCGCTCTCGATTCCACCGCTTCCTCTCTTTTCTCCTCTTCCCTTCCTTTTGTTGCGCATAAATCAGACATGTTCTATTTGCAATCGCTTTCACAGAGATCCTCCCGCGCGAATCATTTCCCGGCGCGCGGATCGATTCTCGTTATCCTTTTTTTCCTTTAACGGGAGGTCGTCGCGCCCGACCGGATCCGAGTAACGTTTCGGCCCGCATCATACGGCGGTGGAGGGAGGGACACTGTCGGAAAGACAGTCGTGCTTCTACTCCGTTGCATTAATTTACGACACTTTCGACCGTTTTTGCCACTCGACCACTTAGAGCCTGCCGTCTCTCCGGAATCCTCCGCGCATACCTACGGCATGACGTGGTTTCGCATGCGAGATTTGAGATTGTTCTTGTCGACTAAACTCGCATGATATGTATAGCACTGTTTTAAAAAACTGTTTCAGTGATCATAATGTTAAAAACAGATTTTTTATTAATTACTTTTGTTAAACGTCAGATTGGAAAAAAATTTAAAGAGAAAAGAATTTATTTTCAATTCTATAGTTGTAATCTTTTTCACTAAGCATGATATAATTTCCTTCGGAATCAGTTTCTTTGCAACAGAATATTATGTACGTAGAGATTAATATTACATTATAATTTCAAAGTTGTTAATTGTTAACAAAATACTCGCTAAAGCAAGAACTGTTTAACCAACAAGCGCATACAATACTAATTAAGATTGGCGAACATCGTTGACTAATTAACGTGTTAATAGGTTCAAACTTTTTTTTTAGAGTCGAAAAGCCGACAATCGTCATGAAATTGTACGAAATAACCACATCATCTCCGCTCTCCGTCTGGCATCGCCGATAAATAAATCCGACCATAACTCTGCGATCTGCCATGCTTTGTCGCCCGACGTCGTAATAAGTAATCGGCGCGCCGGGATCGGCGTACGCGGCAAACTAGGAATTAGTAACGGTCAGCCGGGAGAGATGTACTTTTCCCGTTAAATAGCGGGGAGGAAGGGGGGTCGGAAGCGGCAATGAAGATAGCAAAAATTGAAGGAAGCGAGAAAGAAACTGAGGTCAGACGGCCGGCCGGCCAGCCAGTCAGGCGAGTCGGTCGCGATGCGGAACGCATACCCGTGAGGTCCTCCGACCGCGTACGCACGTCCCACATAAAGCTTTATAGTAATAACTATCTATCCATGCGTAAGTTATTTCCAGACTGTGATTTAAAGTTGCCGATGCATAAAGCCTCGCCGCGACCGGAATCTTTCTCTCTGCCGCGCATCGAGAGTACCGGAGTAGCCTCGCACGAGCACGCTAGAGACACGATATGTGTACGTGAAAATATGATGACGCCGAGAACGAAAATACCAAAAGAGGAGAGCGAGAATATGAGGGTTGCCGAAGCGGATGCTGCGGCAAAGGGAAAGAGAGAGAGAGAGAGAGAGAGAGAGAGAGAGAGAGAGAGAGAGAGAGAGAGAGAGAGAGGGAGAGCTGTGCTTTACGCGTATCCTCTGAGAAAGGCGGCTCTGAGGACAAGACCCAACGGCGGCTTCTGCGGCGGCTTGCCTTTTCGCGCGCGGCTTCGCGCCGCGGCTACAACCATCCGCCCACTTCGCGTAGGATAGAGATTTACTAATGAGAATCGTCACTCGTGAGGGAGAACGTACCTCAGAGTGCTTCGAAGAATGGACCGTAGGTGGTAATAAGGTTCGAGGCTTCAAGGACGCGGTGTGATTAATTGAGAAGTTACTGTCAAGTTTAACGAACCTACTTTGTACTTATTTGCCCGATGATATTTTCGAATTGCTCGTACAATATGTTATACAACCGAGACATTGCTCCTAACTGTACTTATAGATTGCACGTTGCATCATAAATTAAAGAATCGCGCATGACAGGAAATGTATTATGAAGTTTTTGTAATTACAATTCTCTAATAATAATTGCATATCTTCGCATTTTTACATGTTTGTTTTTCATCTCGAGTAGAAAATCTCATCTAGAAATCCTTTCTCGGAAAATTATAATTTATTTGTATATAATTTTGCAAAGATTTTCCGACTAAAATGAATAAAATCGTAATTAATCAAACAAGAAATAAGACTGAAAAGGCGCAGAAATTTAGAGAAATTTTACTGATATGAATTCTCCTGAAGTTTATCGGATTTCGCCATCAAGGAAAATGAAAGCCCGCAGGCTTGTTCCTGCCGCAGGAGCAAATCCAAATATCACGTCGCGCTGCGAATGGGAGGACAGAGAATATCCTTCCTCTGGAAACAGCCGCTAAGTCACTGACGTCCTTTCCTGCCCCGGGGCGTTCTCGTTTCCACCCTCTCGAGCGTGAGATGCAGTGAGTGGACTTAAGCCCTTCAGGCACACCGGATCCTGGACTTACGGTCAGCCCTTTCCGCTCCTCCTTCCCGGGCATGCCTCAGATCTCTACGATGAGTCACTAGGCTAGAATGAATCACTCGGGGATCTTCAGACGTTATTAATTATCCGCTGTACCTGCAGGCTTGCAAGATTTGTCAATGAGCAACATGTCTCGGAATGTTTGCAATATTACTCCTCATAGATCGCTGGTGCACGCGTATAATGTTGTTGAATTGTACATACCACGTTATATCCTATAACGCAAAATTATTGCAGAACTACGCTAACGACCGCGGATCGAGGCGCATTCATATTGATGTAAACTGACAAATCCTCTTAACGGGAACTGCTAATTAGATAGAACAACTTGTTTGCGATAGCTGAGTACTATAAGGAACTCTCCGGGGGAACGCTTGTTGCTTGCCGAGCTAGTTTGTTTAAGCCGATCAATTTGTTGACCAGCGCTGTCGACAACTCGCGATCATCAACGTCGCTCGTTGATCGATAGTGGAATCTCGTTTTGAGTCTCCATCTCGGAGCTCCGTGTCGCGATAGCGAACCGCAACGGCGATGGCACTGAATGCCTCCCTCTCTCTCTCTCTCTCTCTCGTTTTCTCTCTTTACCTTATCCATCTGAATAACAGCCAACACATAACATAACACCTCGGGAACAGCCGGCCATTGAAGAGCGGCATATTGTCCTACGTTACAAAGGGTCACTGAGCGAACTCTGAATGACCCATGCCCAATGCATACAACTCCCTACGAAACAGAACCTCTTTTTCTCCGTCGTGCTCGTTCTACGTATTGGTCTCTGCCATGTCGAGTTTTTTTTTCCTTTTATTTGAGATTCGGGAACGTAGACGCTGGTGAAGGGAAAGCGAACTCGTTCGATCCCGTGATTTAAGTTTTCTGTGGGTATTTCTTATCCCAGCACCTGTTATTGTCTTTCATTCTTTTAATCTCGAAACCAGTTATATCAGACTATAATCTTGAAAAATTCATTAGTGAAATAATCATATTTAAAAAATTATAATTATCCCATATAATTTTACAAAGTTTTTACAAAGCGATTTTGATCAAATAAATTAGAGGATTAATTAGACAATACATAAGAAATAAAGAAATGCAAAAATTTAGTGAAATTTTATGGATATGAATTCTTATAAAATCCATCAGATTTCATCGTAAAAAAATTTAACATGAGATCTTGATTTTAAGCATTCATCTAAACATATAAAGTACTCGTATAATTTTTTACAAAAATTGAAAAATTTTGATAAATAAAGGAATAAAAATTCTATGATATATTACTCTTATACATATATTACTCGACAGTATAACGTAGAATAATTTTACAATTAGAAGAAAAAGTCGCTTCAATCAGACAAGATGACGAATCGAGAGCACACGAGTTCAGGTCGAATGAACGAAAAGACGTGGGAATCGTCAGAACGATGTTTACTTTAGTGTGTCTGAGACGAAACACAGTTCTATCTACAGTCGTGGAGATCTGTTTTCTAAACAATCCAAACGGATCTCGAAATGAATCTACAAGATGACAGACCACACACAATCGACGTCATGGGGCGCCGCGTTTGGCAGAGTTGTTCGAGTTTTGTCGAGGGCTCGCCAGCCTCGAAATTGCGGACGTCTCGGTTGACCCGATGGGGAATGCGTTCCTCCCAAGCCGTATTTAAATTCGTATGGCGGCCGTAAAAATAAAGTTCGGACTCGATCCCGAACTGCGCGATCTCTCCTGATCCTGATTTTTCTCAGAAACAGCGACCGATATCTTCCGCTGGCTAGCTAAAAAAAAGAGACTGCGAATAAACGTGCGCGCGACGGGGAGTCTGAAATCCCAAACCGGAATTTGATACGGAAAGGATTTCTACGATTTCGATTGGTCGGACGTGTTTTTATAATGCTCGATCTCGCGCCCGATGAAATTTGTTACGAGATAATTGTGTGAGAGCCGTAACAAATCGATATACTATGTTGTACAATTTGATTCCGCACGATTTACGATAAAATGGAAGATGCTAATAATAGTCAAAATAATTTTTTATTCGTGATAGATTTAGATGCAAGATTATTACAAATTTATACTATCTGCTATATTATTATAATATAAATTTTACAAGTGAAAGTTTTAGAAACTCTTAATTAGAAACATCCGTCATCTATAGATTTTTAAAACGATATATTTACGGCTTTAGAAATATTGATAAAATTCGAACCGAAATATTCGGATTAACCTACATTCATAATATTTTTATCTTATTCAAATGAAATTAGACATCCGTGTTCTATTTTTCATCATTATTTTTATTTCAATATCTCCAAAGAGTGTCGATATTTTATTATCGACTAAAATACTCTGTAAAAATCCGTTAACTATCTATATTTTTTCTACAATTAATGCATTCGAAATCGGGTCAACGTATTTACTCGGCTTCTCGGATGTGCCTAAAATTTCTTATACGACGGAAATATTCTCGCGAAGCCGCGGTTAAAGAGCAGCGATCTATTTTAAGCGGTCGGATTACCGCCAGGTAGGTACATCTTTCTACAGTGGATCTCGTCTGTCTATTTCGCGCACGATATCGTGGATCGTTTCGTAATGTGCAATCGCGCGAGCGCACTATGAAATTTCTTTCCTTTTCTCGGAAGACACAAATACATTTATACGGATAAACGTACCGCCCCCCCCCCCCCCCCCATCTCTCGGTCTCCTATTAATCGTTCGATGTAACGTGGCGTCCGCGCCGCACTAATTGCTCCGTGAAGATAGGACTGGAATAATTCGTGCAGTACGGAAGAGAGAAAGAGGGACTGTAAGATCCTTTTCAAGCGCTACGTGGACGCCGCGACGGTCAGACGCGAGAGAGAAACGAGGAAGGCTCATCGGCCGCGGTGCAGGAGAGATCAGGGGGATCGACCTTTGGCCGCTAATCGTGCGAGACACTGACAAAGTTTCGTCAGCGCTGTGGCCAGGTTTCTGGTACTCCGTGGAGAGAGGCTCATCCTCGTTGGCGTCGTGATGCCCGTGACTGATCATACTCGTAAAAGTCGACTTCCTCTCTCTCGAAAAGTGCTGCCACGGTTATCGCAGGAAATCCGGCTTGTCAGAATAAAGAGATTCGTGTCGTTGTCGGAAATTTCTTTTTGATCTTGTCAAACAAATTTCATTTACGAGAAGTCGCGTATTTTTTGGAGATAATAGCCTGGACGCTGTGCGCAATGCATGTATAAAATATTATTTACATTATATATCTCCATATCTTCATAATATACTTTTCATAAAATATTATTTGTTATTTATTTATGCTTTACTTGGTAACAAGATTTTCAAAATTAGATCACAATGTATTCATAACACTTGGTCAAGTAGTCAATCCCTTCATTCCGCACAGTGTCTATATTCTGCGAAAAAGCCATTTGCCAACGAATACCGAGCATTTCTGGCGCACGCAATTGATACCTCGTGCCAGACACGCATATGCGTGATTCTAATAGACGTCGAGACGCTCGCGGACACACATGAATATTGCTCAGTCACGGAATAATGAATGTGAGAGACGGAGACGGAGTAAAACTCGGTCAACTCCCACGTCGTGCATAATGTATCGTGTTCTGCATCGCGACCCTTCATAAACTAGTAAGGACCTGTCGAAGCAAATTTCTTAATATCCAAACGACGTGAAACAGCCACTGATTCGCGGAAAACAGAGGGCTTATATGAAACTAAATTGTATGGAACTAAATTGCAGCGGAAATTTAGTAAAATTATGTAAATCTTGCAATTATTGATAAATTGTACGTAACGAACTAAATCTTGCAATCATTGATAAATTGTAACGAACTAAATTAACAAAATTATCTTCTAAATATATAAATAGAAATAGCTGCTATACAAAAATTAGTGAAATTGTATAAATTTTGCAATTATTGATCATTGGACGGGCTATAATAAACTTAAAAAATTATTTTTTAAGAACATAGATATAAATAGTTATCGAAAAATAAGATTAAAATAATTTTAATTGGTTATGAATGTTAACTATTTCCGTTTTCTGCTCATATAAAATTTTTTATTACCACGATAAACCTAGATATTAAATAGATGCTAATCTGCTATTCATTAAGATCCTTTGATATAGATATAAACGTTGACAACTTCTCGCAGAAAAGTTTCTCGAATCGTTATCCGCGTTTTTTACGATCAATTTTCAGCTTTATCACGCACAAATGCAACTACCCGCAGTTCTTTTTCCGCGATATTTCTGTGTTAACGGCCACACCGAGTCGTTTTTACGATTGCAAAACACAGGATATTGTTTCTAAATTCAGGCGATTTTGTCGAACGACGTAATAAAAACTTAAAAACAATTCCATTGTCCTGATAGTGTCGCCGAAAGTGAACAAATGAACGATAAAGCTTACGAGCAGCGAATCCGCGGAAATTTTGTTGCAACGGAGACGAGTTAGACGCGTGCACGTGCGTAAATCTAGAGACTTAATGAACGATGGATTACTGTTTCGCGAACACGCCGTACATGGATAACGCGGAACAAATCGCTGCTTGTAGGACATGTCCGTAACGAGGCAACAGAATCACTCGCGGAAGGATTTACTGATGCGTCTCGCCGCAGTAAACGGGTCCGGATGAATGACAAATGGCAATTGATACGAGACAAATAATGTGCGACAACAGCGAAGGACGATCCAATTATTTCCTATCAGACCACCGGATTCGCGAACTCGTATAGCAATCCGTCGTTCTTTTTCGTCCTTAGATAAGAGAAAACCCAAATGTCGATGCTCGTCAACTGTGAATCTGTCTATAGCTCATTACTCTGATTTGATTTAGATATGCGACTTTATTTTTCTGAATAAGAAACGCTGTTCTAAAAGTTAATATAATTTATAATTTTGCAGTCTCAAAGCAAAAAATAATTCTTCTATCTTCCGGTGATGACATAAGCTTCGATAAAACAATGAACGATCACAGATTGGAATTTTATTCACGATAAAGTATCTTCTAGAGTGTAATAAAATGCGAATACAGGAATTTCATATAATAATAACAAGCAGCAAAGGTCGATACATGCCTTCTCTAAAAATTCCGTGTTCCCTTCTCGCGCGTGCTCGCGACCCGGCACACCTGTCGCGTATGCGAGCGCACGATTTATGCATCCCGGCCGGGGGAACGAAGCTGTCCGGAAGATGTAATGGGAGACGAGCCGCGTGAAGGGAATATACCGCGATAAAGCGGCGACGAAGAAGCGCGCAGTGGAAGGAAAAAAGGGGAGGGGACGCGGGCGGTGAAACACGCGTCCGATAATCACCGGGATTTTCGAGTAAACACCGTCCTAAGGCTCGCGCGGATAGTTTCTAGTGTCGCGGTAAGATCGCATAATTACATAAATTAGCCGCCGCGGAGGCGTTGCGACCGTCTTAAGCGCCCCTATGCTGGAAGTGGCTCACGCGCCCCAAGCGCGAAGTAAAAAAAAAAAAAAAAAAAAAAACGGAAAGTTTTCTAAAATTTTTGCTTTCACCGTTATGCCGGGTCACTGCAAACCAAGCGATCAATTTTTACATGTTTTTACGATTATATTTTGTTGTTGAAAATAATAAATATTATATAGATATTGATTCTTATTAATAAAAGTACTAAAAGCATGACATGCATAAGAATTCGACTTTTTTTGTAATGAGTGTGTTATGGCTCATCGAAGGGGATATTAAATGGTTAGGAAGCAATTTTTCTAAATAGATTGTCGTTGAAATTTTTCGATAACCGCATCGCTATTCAAACGCGTTTGTGCTTTATCGCTTAACAATGTGCGCTTGTCACACACATACGAAAGTGTATACACGTATATATTTCGACTATATATTCGACTATAATTTCTCTATTGCTGTTCCCCTTTCCAAGGTGGTCGCATAGGGCGCTGCCTTATCACACGTAAGCGAGTGTATCGCGCTGATAGGATCGCTTTCGGATACATAAGTTGCCCGAAGAAAAGCGAATGTTGGCGAGTACGCAAATTGTATCTCTCGACATTAAAAAATTTAAGAGCGGTAGTTTTTATAAGACGCTTAGCGCAGAGTTCTGAAATTTGTGTTGATAGTCGACCGTTTCGATGGTCGATCGTTATCAACATTATTTCAAGATTCGTGCTCGACCATCATCGATGGGACCACGAATCTTGAATTTCCGTGCTCGACCATAAAATCAATTAAGCCATGGGACCACGGATGCATGGATAGGCTAAGAAAGATTCTGAAGAAATTAGCGTATAGCAAGACTATATTTCAAATATATTTCAAAATCAATAACCAAACAAAAATCGATAACGAAAAATGCGCTCTTTTATTAAATAAATTATTTCAAATGTAAAACATAAATTTTCAATTTTTGTCCCGTTTGTGTAAAACATATTCTTTTTATTTTTAATTTATATTTACATTCGCATATGTATTTCAAAAATTTTAATATATTAAGTTATTCGGAAAATTTGTAGCAATTTTTATGACTAAATAAAAAACAATTGTTTTATATTTAAATCCATCTTTATTCAATAATATATGTACGTTGTTTTCGACAACATTTGGCCATCTTTAACAACTTGTTTATACATATTACTAAATAAATAAACATATAAATATATAAAAATTGTTTTTGATTTTGTCATAAAAAAGACTATAAACTTTTTGAATAATTCAATATATCTTGCTTTAATTCTTATTTATAAAGAACATTTATTAAATATTCCAGAGTTAAATATTCAACGAATCTAAATCCTAGCCCATCCATTTTAAAATAATGGATCTATGACATTATATATTTGTTATATTTTATCTATAACATTCTTGTATATCATTATGCTTATAATATTGCATTGTATGATTTTCTTTATTTCGTATTGAAATTTATCCTATTTTTATTGTATTCACATATACGAGGATAAAATAAAAAGTAAAAAGATTTTTCATTCTCAAATTAATGAAAAATATCCCAAATATTGCAAAGAAACAAACTAGTCCTCATATAATGTTCTTGTCTACACTTACATACTCTTTAATTCATATATTTTTTAACTCATTGCAAACCGGAAACATAAATCAACATGTCCTGTTTTTGAAATGTTAATTTACGTGTTTCGAATAATCTTGTGTGGTATTATTAACATGTTCCATGCCGTGTGGCTTACTGGTGGCCTCACTAAATTTTCTATTCAGGCCGTTTAAAATAAAATATTTTATATTTCTTAAATTTATTATAGCTTTTTATGATGTACAACATATTTTGTGTGTGTTACATTTTATTTTTAGTAATTTCTATAATTATAATTTTTTACAACATATACATAAATTTCACGACGTAAATAGAAAGTTATGTAAAATCAGAGCGACATGGAACATGTTAACAGATAAATATATATAAAATATATATAACGCGTGTGACAAAAAATATAATTTAAATTTATCAAGATAATAAATAATTTGTTCTTCTAGAAACTAACTAAATTTAAAATATTTTGCAATGTGCGAACTAAAATTTTTATAAAATCAATATCATATACGATCTACAATGTGTTAAATTTTATAGTATGTATCTTATAGATCCATTATCTTAATAACAATCAAGACAAATTATAAACTCACTCACCGATTGATGCGCAGCAGCGGAGTTGTCATTCTGTTGATCTGCATAGTTGATGATCTGTAAAATACGAAAATAAGTCAAGATTATAGTTGCGTTCATAATGAATATTTATCAAATCATAATTGAGTACATTGAACTTTTAATTCTTTTTGTAAGCAAATATGGAATAAAAGAATTATTGAAAAAGTTTAATTATTAAAATAAAAAGTAATAAATATGTAAATAAATTCTAATAATAATCAATATTAACTAATGTAAATATTTCAAGTCTTTTAATTTACAACATTTTCAACAAATAAATGAATTATTATTTACCGTAAAGTTGCTCCGCCGGCGCCCGATGCTCCTCCTGAGCCTCCTCCTCCTCTCAGTGGTCCTTCGAAGCACTCACATTGAATCACACGCGTTCGCGACGCATGCATTGCTCGCATGCGTACCTGAATACGAAAATCGCGCGATACTTAAAACGGCACTCCCGACATCACAGGCGAATCGAACCGAATTGTCCAAGCTGTGACGTTACGCGCGAATTCCGTCCGCGTTTCAGACGACCACATTTACCAATTGGGGCACGATTCTCTCAAAACAGAAGGCAAAGATAAGCTCGAAGAAGATGAGGTGATTAGTCATCCAATCAACCGACTAGATACAAGGCATCTGAAAAGCAATCGGTAGCGTTTGACTAACTCCGGTAGCCGTCCTCGACTACCTTCGACAGTCCGGCTATCTGTACAACTAGCGCGCTGCACGTAGAACCGAAGATTGCCCTGCCGTAGTGGAGATTTTATGATTGAAACCGACCTTTCCCTCCCCCGAGCCAAGCCTAAAGTCAAAAAAAATCGTGTCCCAATATTTGTCATACAGCAAAAATGCGTTCATCTATAGATTCGCTATAACTCTCGGCATTAACGGCACTCCCGACGCGCATTTTGTTATACTATACGACGGAACGAATATATTTTGTAGCACCGATTACGCGCACAAAGTTGATCTGCAAAATAAAAAAGTAAATCCAGATTAGAGTACTGTTCAAAATGGTTAATATTTGTGAAATAATTATTGCGCACATTGAATTTTATATTCGTTTATCTATGCATACAGAATTAAAATTTTTAAGAATTAAAATTTTCAAAAATATATTTTTTGAATAAAGAAAAAAGTTCAATTAGTTGAAATAATAATATGTAAAAAATTTCTAAAAATGGTAAATATTAATTTACTATTATAAATATTTTACTAAATATTTTAAGTATTTTAAATATTTTATATCCGCTACATTATATAATATTTTATATGTAATATTTTGCGAATAACAAATAAATGAATTATTGCTCACCGTAAAGTTGCTCCGCCGGCGCCCGATGCTCCTCCTGAGCCTCCTCCTCCTCTCAGTGGTCCTTCGAAGCACTCACATTGAATCTCACGCGTTCGCGGCGCATGCATTGCTCGCATGCGTACCTGAATACGAAAATCGCGCGATACTTAAAACGGCACTCCCGACATCACAGGCGAATCGAACCGAATTGTCCAAGCTGTGACGTTACGCGCGAATTCCGTCCGCGTTTCAGACGACCACATTTACAAATTGGGGCACGATTTTCTCAAAACAGAAGGCAAAGATAAGCTCGAAGAAGATGAGGTGATTAGTCATCCAATCAACCGACTAGATACAAGGCATCTGAAAAGCAATCGGTAGCGTTTGACTAACTCCGGTAGCCGTCCTCGACTACCTTCGACAGTCCGGCTATCTGTACAACTAGCGCGCTGCACGTAGAACCGAAGATTGCCCTGCCGTAGTGGAGATTTTATGATTGAAACCGACCTTTCCCTCCCCCGAGCCAAGCCTAAAGTCAAAAAAAATCGTGTCCCAATATTTGTCATACAGCAAAAATGCGTTCATCTATAGATTCGCTATAACTCTCGGCATTAACGGCACTTCCGACGCGCATTTTGTTATACTATACGACGGAACGAATATATTTTGTAGCACCGATTACGCGCACAAAGTTGATCTGCAAAATAAAAAAGTAAATCCAAATTAGAGTACTGTTCAAAATGGTTAATATTTGTGAAATAATTATTGCGCACATTGAATTTTATATTCGTTTATCTATGCATACAGAATTAAAATTTTTAAGAATTAAAATTTTCAAAAATATAATTTAAAAAAAAATTTAATTAGTTGAATAATAATAAATATATAAAATATTTCTAAGAATGGTGAATATCAACTATTATAAATATTTTACTAAATGTATAAAGTATTTTAAGTATTTTATGGGCGCTACATTATATTAATATTTTATATGCAATATTTTGTGCGAATAAGAAATAAGAAATAAATGATTAATTACGCAAACGTTGTTCCCTCGCACCCGATGCTCCTCCTGAGCCCCCTCCTCCTCTCAGTCCTCGCAGTGCAAGGCACTCACTCGCGTTCGCGTCGCACATATGAAAATCGCCCGATATTTTAAGCGATACTCCCAACGCGTCCTTTGTCATTTTAAGACAAAGATGTAACTGAAATATTATTGCACGGACTACGTGTTCGACACTCTCCGCGATAGATTAGACAGAAAAACATGATACGGAAAACTGTGAGAAATAATAATGGTATTATTGAAGACGATAACGCGCCGATATACATTTACCTCGTATAAGTGCCGCCGTGCGAATAATGGTACAATGAGAAACACAAGGTCGTGCCGATTCCGACTTAAAGGAATGCGAGAAGTGGGGGCCACAATGTTTACGTTGATACACGAACGCGCGCGCGAGAGAGAGAGAAAGAGGATGTGCGCGCATACTAAGCGTAACGACGAAAACAACCCCAACGCTACGAGTCGGTTTCGAATAAATAAATGTTTGATAATTGCTCTGTTTCGAAACCAACTATCGAAAGAAAATTAACCCGTATACTTTATGCGAATTAACATCACGAATTTGACACGCTACGGTACGTGAAACGAATACAAGTTAAACGTACTTTGTGCCGCGACACATCCATACATATAATTATAGTATAAAACGATATAAATTTAACGATTGATTCTACAATGTACACTCATAATGAATAAAACAAATAATGATAGTCTTGCCTAAAAATAAAAGCCATTATGTACGCGGATACGTACGCGGGTGTTGTGTGTGCGTGTGCGTGTGTATGCACGATCATTACTCGATATAAATCCGACGTCCTGAGTTTTCTGCAAGTTACACCTAAAAAAATACATTACATTTTAATCTTTCTGAGCAATTGTAGCGATCATTTTGCATGTCTAAAATTGTTGTGCATTAAAATCTGTACTTACTGATATTCTAACCTGCTTCAATTCACGGACGACCAGACAATCGATGAAACGTAGTTAATTATGAATATTCGCGATAAATACATACCTCTCAACAATCGCCCGTCACTTTAATCGACACTCCCGACAAAAGTTTGCGATTTTATGCACATTTATTACGCAATTATTATGGATAAAATATGCGATTAAATAATTTACGTTTTTACTTTGCATTCCGTTGGGCGCGAAAAGAGTGAGCAGAAAAGATGTCACTCACTCTAGCGGTCAATAGAGCAATACGCGTAACAGTCGGTAGGACACATGCTCCTCTACCGGCCGCTGCGAGCTTTAAAAACATCGCAGAGCGTGAATGTTTCACGAAGTGTATGGCCGCAAGAGGGGAGACCCTTCGGAGCCATAACACATCTTACTTTCACGAAGTGTCGATTCTAATCGCGTTTTTTATCCGCAATAATTACATAATAAGAACGCATAATTATTACAAATTTTTGCCAGGAGTGCCGATTAAAGTAACGGGCGATTGTTGGAATGTATTATTTACCGCGGAAATTTGCGATCAACGATGTTTCCTCGATTGTTTAGCGGTCGATGGATTGAAAGAGGTTATGATTGCAGTGAGTAGAGATTTTAATATGTAAAATTATCTATAAATTCGCTCAAGAGAAATATAATGTATTTTCCATTAGAGATGTAGCGTCTATTCAAGAATTCATTTTGGGTAAATGTAATTTACAAGTCACGGGCGACCAGAGAGATGCATTGTCGTACAAAATTGCAAAAATTTTTGACAATTTGAAGCGTACGTATTACATCTAAATACCATACACATGTAGTTATATCTTTAATTATTAGAAATGTGCAAAAACTTAAACATATGATTAAAAAATTAAATAATGCCCTCTGCAATACATAAATTAATAAAAATATAACTGTTGCTTTTTTACTAACTCATAATTCGTTAATATATAGCTAACAACTATTATTCAGGGTATTAAAATATAATAAAATTGCATTATAAATATCACAAAATTTTTTTAACAAAGTTATTAAATTTTTAATTGTATACTGCACATATACATATATGTATATATGTATATATATATGTATATGTGCAGTATATATATATATATATATATATACATACATACATACATAATATATACATGCATAAATATATAATTAAACAAAAATAGATTTTGATTTTTTTAACACAAGGGATGATTCTTGTTTCATAATTTGGAATAAACAGTAAACTTTATCTTTTATTTAAACATTTTTGGAAATTGGGACATTTACGATAGATTTAATGTATTATTAATGTCTTAAAAAGTATTAAAATATCTAGCTAAATGCAGATTAGTGTTTGAAATAATTAATATAAAATAATTACTGCGCACATTAAACTTTATATATGGCGATTTGAAGCGCGAAGGTTTATCTGTAAAATATACAAATACATTTATACTACAATGACATCCAAAATATTTTATCTAATAAATATCAATTGTTTTTGAAGCACAATTTAAGAAAGGCCTGTTTAAAAGACTGAAATAAGAATTTCATGAGATATTTGTGAATGTCTTTTTAATAATCCTTTAACCAATTTAAAATCAATATTACTTCAGTAAAAGTAGCGAGTAATAAGTTTTAAATTTAAATTTTACTCAAGTTTACTTGAGATAAATTAAAGAATATAATTGTATTATTCATCTAAGCCTCTAAAGCTTTATATTATATTGTGATCGGGGGCGTTGCGACCATCAGAAGTGCCCCTACGCTGGAAATGGCTCGGGCGCTCCAAGCGCTAAGCAAAAAAAAAAAAAAACGCCACGCCACCACGCGATTTTTACACACTTCAAAAATTATCGGGGTCTATTACAATTTTGCGCCCCTCCAAATTTTGCTACGCTGAAGCGTATATTGCGTACTATATTGCAACGCCCCCGAGCCGCCGGTCGGCGCACGACAAGCCGGAGAAGGCCGACGGAACCTCGAAGAAAAAGAGACACTAGCGGCGGAGGTACGAGAATTGATGAGAGCGGAAAGGAGCGCGAACGAGAAGATCGGTGAGGACGACAGAGACAGGTGGACGATAGAGGTTGTTACAGCACGCGTGTCTAATTTCCCTACGAACTGCGGGCCCGCGGGCGGGCCCTGTGATTTACACAGCTAGCGCACACATATGAGCGTTCGCGCAAGCGTACAGCAAGCAATGCTAATACTACAAGCTGTTAAATGTTCTTAATAATATTCGGCGACGAAGGTGGTGGATGATCGCAAGGCAGCGGCGATCTATCGTCGCGAGGTAATCGCGCGGATTCTCATTAGTGATTCTCGTACAGGTACAGATGTAACTATCTCCGTTCCCTCCGTGTGCGATTTCTCGCCACGGAGACGAATAAATAAATACAGCGTGCTGGATGTTTCAGTGTGCCGCGAGTGAGAGAGCTGATTTACCGTAATGGGCTCGCGCGACTAGTAATACGCGAACAACTGTTGCCGTTGGGAGAAATGAGTCGGTTTTGTACATATGTAACGCTCGAGTGAAAAAGAGAGAGAGAGAGAGAGAGAGAGAGAGAGAGAGAGAGAGAGAGAAAGAGAAGACTTAAGATACATATTGTACGATGTCAGCAACGATACTTTGCCGTGAGAAAAGTCGCGGTATATAATAATAATAACGGATGCAAGCGTTTATGCTTACACTTCAAGTGATATATTCGCTTCTTGTTGTTTATATTAAATGTCTGGGAGAATTTTAAAACACACACATATTTTATCATACATCATTAAAAGCAATTACGTTTCATTAAACGAAAAAGATCTTAATTTAGAACATTGATATAGCAGTAACTCTTTTAAAAATAGGAGATGTGTAAAAATATCATACAAGTATTTACAGACGCCACTATATTTACGAGAATATCGCATGTTTGTTATCTGCGCCGACGCGCTGTGACACACATCATTGGTCACTCTATCGTGCCGCTCAAAAACACACTGCTTTTCAAGCTTCGTTTAGTTTTGTGGTCGCATACTAATTAACCGGTCGCTAATTTACCCGCACCAATAAATCATGCAGGCAGTATGAGTTACCTGTGCCGATAAATTATCACTTACGACATGCCGGACATTCGAGTCGAGTTCGGCTCGCGTGGAAGTTGTGGTTTTTGTCATTAGTTTTAACTAAAATTTATCGACCCTAATAATCACTGCCACGCAAATCATTACTTTCAATCCGCGCCGACTGGAAATTTTTGCTTTAATCGAAATTTATTCCCGCTTGTATTTGCGTCGGGAGACGTTAATTTAGCGTAGACACACGTAGCGGGGAGCTAGAGGCAAGGTGAATAAACAACATCGGAGACAAGCGACGCGGCGACTTTGCGTAAAACCTACGTAAATTAAGATTGAACATTTTTTAAGAGGAGCATCAGACAAATATATTACAATTGAAAAGTGCATTCTAAAACAGTTTCAAGTTCACAATTGCAAATTTAAATGTGTAAAGCAATATAAAATTATGGAGTTTTTATATGTGAGAACATAATATTGGAAAAAATATTTTACATTTGAAAAATACTTTTCTGTTTCAACAATATTTCTTCCTTAAAGACGACTATCTTGAAACGAAAGTGATCGTATCTGAGAATTTTCTTAAATGGAACACTGACACTGAGACCGTAATCTCTAATGAAATGCTTCTCACACTTGCACCCTCTCTTCACGCATCGTGTAACTTCCGAACAGTAAAAGCGCGACTCGCTCTGCATTATGCAAATTAGCAGTTACGTATCCTTGAAGTAATCAGAATTAAAGATCCAGGGAAAGAGCGTCGAAAGCCACTCTGATCGTAGCATCCGTTAATCAAAATCGCTTTTATCTCATTTGTTTAATAACCCATCTCGGACGCGAGCCCGAGCAGATATCGCTTTCGAATGGCCGATAGCCGACGCGTATCCCCACAATTTGCTTCACTCGATCTCTCTCGAATCAGCAAATGGTGAAGTACTTTGCGGCAGATGTGTAACCGTGCCGCCGCGAGCAACAGTGTAATTCATGAGCTGGGTAACATTGTGCGATTACAATCAAAATGCGTGTGCATGCTCATAATCGGCCCAACCACCGAATGCGGAGTATAGATTTTTGGGTCTCTCTATGTCGCTCTTAATGCACGGTTAATTCAATTTCGCCCGAATCAAACGGACGATCGCTCGCGCAGGTGGACAGCGATTTGCAAAGGGAGTGGCCTGCGCGGAGTTCGCCGCAAGTACGAGAATTGCGTATAAAGCCGCCACGACGACCACATTCGACGCTAGGCATTAACCTAATCGCCTTCATTACACGGAATTAATGCAAATACGCGAATGCGCCGCGTTATTTATAACACTCCGTGAAATAGGTAATAACGGCCCGATGCAGCCGCCAGCGTACCTAGCGCACGACATGTCACCCAATTAATTATCCACAACGCAATTCCTGACTCATACTCGGCGGAGTTAACGGAGTCTTAACGAGGACTCCTCCTTTCTCTCTTCCCGCTCGCGCTGCCTCGGCGCTCTATCGTGGCGCTCGCGAAGGTCGGGAGGACGGGCTCGGGTTAGAGAAACCAGACACGAAGATTTCGGTCACGTTCAGGATCGCGCGCGAAAAAATAGTAATGTCTTGAGAGCTCAGCGGAGCGCTTGATATTATAGCTTTTTTGCTACCCGGTGCAACCCCTGAGGCGGACACTAACGCCGTGTTGCGCAACGAGGCTAATTACAACGTATTCGTGATGATCGTCTGGAAGGAGGTTACATAACTATTAATTAAAATAATACATTACACGCCAAGCGGAATTTTCTCACCATAAACACGCGTTAGCCTCTTTAGACGCTTCATAATCATCAACGAGAAAAAAGAAATTTAATGCTTCTATTACTTAATGAGTGAAAGCTGAAGAAAAAAGGAAAATAAAAGATAGCTTCATAAACATACAGAAAGAGAGAGTTTTTCTTTTAATATGAAGTATTAATACCTAATATCTGATATATTGATGTGTTATTTAATAACTTTGTAATTTTATTTTACATTTTATAAAAAATGTAAAGTAATAAAATGATATAATTTAATACTTTATAAAATATAAAATAAAATATTTTATTAAAAATGAATATAACATTTAATATTTTTTTCACCAGTACAAGTAATTAAAAATAATTAAGCAATTAGAGAATCTTTGAGTGGAAAATCGAACTTTGCTCTAATTTGGCGTGTCCTAAATGAAGCCAAAAAATTCTAATTTCCGTCATAGACATTAGACGACGTAATAAGCTTTCGCCCTAACGAGGCCGCCATAAGGCGAGCATACGCGAGAAGTCAGATGTGTTATTGGAAACTATACATCTGGAATGTGCATCATCAGCACAAGCAACAAGAACAGAGCGATTTGTATTCCAAAATTGGAAACGGGAAATTGAAAGCTTTAAAGATATCTCATAGAATTTCCGGTTGGAATAATTCAAAGGCTTTCACGCATTTTATTAATTATTTAGCGGGCATATATTAAACAGCCTTCTACAAAATTACCTGGCTATTTTCACATAGCATTTTAATAAAAGTATTATTAATATTTTATTCAGCACATATAAGATATATATCGTACCGAGTGTATTCAGATATCATTTCATCCATCAGGTATATATGCATATAATATTGGAAAATACATCTACATAAAATACGTCTACATAAATTTAATTAAAATTAAATTGGAAATTTCCATCGTATTATAACGTATCTCATCCTGTAATTGATAGTCCACATGATTGGAGACACTAATTAACTATTAACTTCGAACGCATAATATAAATTAAGCAACATACTTTCATTATCGTTTTAGATAATCAATTTATTTTTGTTGATTGCAAATATGTATACTCTTAATAGAATAACTATTATAGGTATCTAAATATAGGACAGCGTTTGAAATAAAAGCGATCCGGAAATTTTGCAAATTTCAAAAGCAATATATTTTACGCATTTTAAAATCATAAAATACGATATTATATTGATATTATTTTAGTTTCAAAGTACACATTGAGGTGCTAAGATAGCTACAAATGCCCAGATCGATTTAAATTCCCGACTGTGTATAAATTAATGCTTTCACATGTCCGCGAACAAGAACCCCAGCCGTGTGCGTGATAAATCGGAAAAGTCTGGAGAGGACCAGTCTTTTATCTAAATGCCTTATTAAGCGTTGCCCACACGTCCGCATTTCGACTCCTAATTTATGAAGGATACTCCGTGTTAATGTGATCCTATGTACGTCGCTTCCCGAACAGACGGTTCTAACGAATAGGTTTTATCCTACAGCCGTGGACGTGCCGTGGTGGGCTACCCGGGGGACTGGGGAAGGTAGGTAGGAAGGTGTCCGAAGCGTGGAATAAATTATGAAAATACCGAATGTCAGGAGTGATCAAAGGCGGCCGCACCTCATTGTGCGCGTCGACCCGACTGTTTAGCGCTCGTAAGCAGCGTCCGAAAATAAAGTAATACAGACAGGCTGACACGGTAGTGAGAATGATGTCACGCCGACGCGCGGACGGAACGATAAAAATGCTCGTGACGACCAAGCGTCATATAATGCATTTTTGATTAATTACCAACAAGTCCGTCGATTGGAATCATCGATCGAATTTTTCATGCACACACAGAGAATCATTATGAACCGAATACCTATTTCACAATGAATGTGATTGATGTTTTACTGTCATTGGCAACGGATATAAAACGTAAAAGCCGATTTAGGCTGTTTGATGATGATAGTCATTGACATATCAATTACTGAAAAATTGTTCCAGTTGATAAAATTCAGAATATGAAGTTGATTCTAGGCATTCATTTAGCGCTGAATATATTTCGTCACGAAATTATCTCGCTTATATTGCTGCTTTGAACTAAAATATGCAAAATTTAAAATACTTTAGCTGTTTGTATATATTTATCGCAGGGAGAAACCAGCAGGTCGTTTGAAAAAAGCTTTATATTTGATGTTATTATACTTCTGAAAGGTTATACGTGACTCGCCACCGCCCATAAATTTTAATTATTTCGACCAGAACTCTAACAAAATTAATCGAGGAAACTGGATATCTGAAGTACTACGAAACGAATCCATTTAAAAACACTCCCGCTTTAAATGCCGCAAACGACTTCTACGGTCATCTTCCCGCCATTAGGTAGAAAATCATCCAAGTTAATAAGTGGAAAAACGAAAGGAAGTTCATTTAAAGACACGAAACGCTCTTTAAAGGAAGCAGAAACCACGTTAACGCATGCGCCAACCATACTAAGTATTCTCGCGAGCGTACGTAGAACGTAGATCCATTGATAATGTCCCTCGCCTGTTCTCGCGTCTCGGCCGTAAGGACTTGCTCATAGTTCACGGATGTTAACCAACTGGAAAATAAGGGAGACTCGCTTGGATCGGCGAAGGAAGAAGAAACGAGAGAAACGATGCGAACGCGCGGCGAGAACTTCAGACGAGAGAAGGCTAAACACGTTTCTCCTCTTTCTACTCTTTCCTTTCCTGTTTCTTATCTGAAATTACGAGCGATCATCCAATCATCCCTCTTCAGCTTTTTCGTTACCGTGATTATCAATTCCATTATTAATTTTGACAGACGCGCGGCTCACTCTTTGACTACAAAAGACATCAAAATCTTGTTTGTAATGAGCTATTTAATGTAATAATTTTTACATCCTCAAGAATGACATCGTTATGTCTCGAAGAATAATGGAATTACAGAGGAGAATGTCGAGGATACCAAAAATAGCAAGAACGCCCTGCTTAAGAAGTTGATCAATTTTCTTCGTGCTCCCATTTTCTCGCTTAACTGTAAGTAAACGTGATTCTCGTTATATTCTCTTCCCGGTAACTTCCTGTCCCCGGATTAATGTAGTTATTAATCAACGACGTAAACGCTGTCGGCTGGTGGATGCGCATACTCGGTCAACATAAACCTGTTAAAATTCACTTTAAAATTCGCCAGATAGAAAATAATTATTCGTATGACCCGAAGTTTATTTCCGAGCAGCATTGCATGCAGTCGCCGAAACATTTTTTTAATTATAACATATTTTTATTTCTGATTTCATGACCAGGTACACAAAATATTAAATTATTGTATTTTCTACTCGGGTAGGCAGAAAAATAAAATAATAATGTAAAAAATAAACAGGAAATATGTATTTATCAAAATCATTGGAGAGAAGTTAATAACAGAATAATAATATATTTGTGACAGATCGGAAGATTCAATTTTTAGCATTTTGTGTACGCTCTGCTGGCGCGCAGCACCAGAAATATAAGGCTCCAAGCTTCAAAACACGGTATGAAGCATGCTTGAAAAGCTAGCAATTAATGGATGCTATGCTGGCGGTAAGCAGGAGCTTATAACGCAGGTGTCTATGCCTTTCCTGCGCTGCTGATAGGCATCTCTTGTGCACTTTTATATACCACCACGTATGGATCCTATATAAGTATCTATCTTAAGTATCTATGTAGACATTTAGTGTATAGTATACCTAGTAGATCCGTTCGTGCGCCACGGTGTACCGGGTGATGCCGAAAATCTTACAATTTTCTGTCTTACGATAAATATTTTTTCAATTTCTTTTTTATAAGATATTCAGGCAACATTATTCTGACGGTATGTAGCATACACTGACGTGCAAGTATATGCTTACTCCGCAATTTTTCTACTTCCGCTGAAAACAGCTAACGCGATTATACTTACATCGATCGCGCCCCATTCGGCCGCACGATTTATTATCCTTCCCCATCCATCCGCGCGATTCGCCGTAGCGATTCGAAACGGTAATTTATCTAACGTTTCGCACAATTGAGCTATCATCGCGGCCGTTATAATAAAGCACGAGGCGCGATTCTGACGCCTTTTCGAGCGGCGCGATCGCTCGCGAGAAATCGAAATCGCTTTTGGGATCAAATTCGCACTGCACGAGCTCGTTCATCGAACGCATCTCGCTCGTTCATATGCGCGCCGCCGTCAAATACTTTCTTACCGCGACCGATCATTCTACGGCTTAAACACATACTCTCAAGTGCATCTTATGGATGTTAGAGTCCCAGCAAAAAGACATTCCTTAAGGAGCGCACCCGCAATTATACTTTTCTCGACGTTTAAACTCTGCATTCGCTGCACTATTTTGCCGTTTTCTTTCCGGAATAGCCTCGTCGACGAACGAGCAAGTAAAGAAAGTATCGGATGCGTCACGACTTCTGTCGAAATAGCATGTTGCAGTGAGAACGTTTCGGATGGGAACAAATTTCTGCGAAATTGATATAGTCTCGGCGTTGATCGTAGAAAATTCACGAGAGGAGATCGATCGCGACGAAAGCTGCCACCCGGTACACTTAAAGACGAACGCCAGCTGACTAGCCGCATTTTTCATTAACACGCTGTAAAGCCTCGTATGAATAGCTGAACCACGGAGAGCGATGAGTCGCCTTCATCTCGCGGCGGACGTGGCTAAGATTCTTTTACGTTAAGACGCGCGGCGATAGCGGCTGACGTTGGTAGGGAAAGATCATTATACTCGGGAAAATTTATCGGGGTGATCTCGACGTTTCTCGGCGAGCCTTATCGTCATATCAAATTTTTTAACGAACTTTCAACATGACTCGAAAAAATATACAGCTTTTAATAATAAAGCACAGATGGCCAATAAAAGTAAAAAAAGAATATAATTTTCGCAATATGAAATATAATAATACAGTCTAGATTGTAATTTGTTTCCAAATTAGTTTTTTCTTTTTTTATTTAGTTTAAAAATTTCATCTGCTAACGTGAGATCAAACATTGAAAATCTTTGAAAACTTCAACATTATCTTTGCTCGATCTATTTTCTTTTTCTAAATTTCTATAAGCTTCATAGAGAAATCTCTCTACATTCGTCTTCGATTAAGTATAGTAAGTTAAGAATAGTAAGTCGCCCATGATGACTAACAATAAGAGATAAGAAAAATACGTGAAAAAGATAGCAACGAAATTTACATGCACATATTTCTATTAAAAATGTGGATGAAATCCTTAACAGAACTATGATATGTCGATATTACATGTACTATAAATAAGCTTCTACAATCCTTTGAAAATTACGGGTTGCACTCAAACTTATCATGTGTTAACGAGCCCGGTTTGCTTAAACATAATTATCGCGGTTCGGTGCTGACTAACTAATCGCCTCAATACGGATCGTGTCGTCTATGTTAATCATCTACCATAACGTTAATTATCTACGGCAAATAGACTCGCGAGTATATAGCGTCGCAAATTAGGCCGTAAAGGATCTATAGTTACTTTTCGTCGTTAGTTCCGTAAAAACACGTCGTCACCACGCAAACTTACAGTTTTTTATTTTTTACTCAAGCCACGCTTTGAAAGTTTACTACCCATCTCCGGCAATCCGCTCGTGCCCATTCTCGTGGTATGAGCGAGGAAATATTGCGACATTCATGAAGCGGTGCGAAGAACAACGGTCTTCTTACGCAAGCATGGAGTTTGTTGATTACTTAAGAAAACGGAAAGTACCTTCCTTCCCGTTGCAACTGCACTACGAGAATTAATCGCATATAAAACACGTATTCTGCGGCCGAATAAAAATATATTTCTAATATTTTCAATAAGATCGATGTAAATATATAAAATCAACACTTGTCGTTTTACGAATTACACATTTATATCAATTAATATTGTTATTTTTATTTATAAAAATTATTTTTTAATGCGCTATTTTCATGAAATGCTTATGATTGCTTTATACGTGCAATTATATAATTGCATTAGTGAAATCTCTCTTCTCAATATTGTGTTCTGACACTTCAAATAAGCGTGCCGCGAAATAATCATACATCCCTTTCAATCAGCTCGCGTCCGGTCTTCGCGCACAATTTCACAGTCCGCTCGTTACATGGGTATTTCAGTCGCGACTAATTCCGCAAAAGTCCGTAACGCGGTGCGGCGCGCCTCGGACCGATCCAATAAGCGTAGGACCCGTAAACGTCGCGTCGTGGTCCGCGAGGCAAAGCGCGCGGGATGATTTACGGAGCGAGAAAGGGAAAGGCGAACGAACGAACGGAGGCGGGGGGAGGCCTCTTCGGCGTGCATGCATATACAACGCGCGAACGCAACGGAATGAAGGGAACAGAGACGGTATGAACGACAGTAAATCTCGCCGCGATTGACACGTGTGAAATGCGTCGGTCGGCTACTCGGGGGCCCGTGCTTTGACTTCGAGTCCTGCATACGCGTTCAAAGAATCCGAGTGAAGGCGGCCAGCTGACTCGTGCGGCGCACGCTAAAAAGGGGGCCGCAATATGCTCCGACCCAGTGCCGGCACCGTCGCATAAACTTTTCTCCAATTCTGACCGAAATCGATTTGACCCCGGGACAAGCCAGACGGAGGATGAAAAAGAAATGGCTGTCCGCGTGAAAACGAGTTCCCGTTTCGCAGACGGACGGTCGTAAACCGTCAGACATCTTCCGGCGCGACCCCAAATGCTCGCGTCGCGTGCAATGGGAATATATTACATCGTACGTGACAGCATGCGGAAGAACTCGCTTTCGCAGAAGCGGTTTCGAAATCATTCAGATGACGACTCGTGAAGTCGGAGTGAAGAAATGGCAATTTTGTAATCGCGAGTTCCGCCATTAGAAACGCTGTGTATCTACTTGATATCTCGCGACACAGAAAATTCCAGTGCGATTGAATGCGGAGAACTGCGCAGCGATTATTTATGACAGTTTTTTTTTTACTCGACAGGCGCGAAAGAAACGAAGGACGTAGAAGTAGACATTATCGTAGCACCTCGTCTTTGCGCGCAGATTTACCGCGCCTCCTGCGATACGCGCATACTCGCCCCGACAGTCGCGAATGCGTTTATGTAGCAAATCAGTATGCGGAAGAAATCGAATTCATGGGCTTGTCAGTGTCGCTTTTGAAGCCCGATATGAGTTATGTCTAACTACGCCGCATGCTTACACGTACACATATGCGATTTAACGCACGGCCATTTGAAGAAAGTTCCTATTCGATCTTTTAACACGGTCATTTGTCGTGGTCTAAGACGTGAAAGTATAGAACGGCGAATTGACCAGCACTTTCAACTTGAAAATACCGCCGAAACAATACCGCCTTTACGGAAACCGTACACGTGTTTAAACATCATCGACGCTCGCATTTTGACGTCTTTTCTGTATTGGCAAAGTAATCTCATCCAGTGTTCTCTTACTGACTATCCCGGCACGTGTCAGGAATTCGACAGCGTGTATTCTGCGCACGACAGTTTCACATTTCACCTGGAAAGTGGCGTGACAAAACTGTCCCTCCTGGCGGCTTTTCCACGTCGCAAAATTTTAGAGGAGCTCCTGGAAGGCGGAGAATAGACGCGCAATAGGATTCCCGCTCACGGGAAAGACCGAGAAAAAAACGGAGAAAGAGAGATTGAAAGGACGACATACGGCGCTCGAGGAAACGGAAGGACACGCGTCGAGCATTCGGAGGACTCCCGTGTCCAGTCTCGCGCAATTTTGTAGCTTCTGCACTTTGCCATGAACACGTATACATATGTGGTTATGTACATAAAAAACGTCTGAGTATGAAGACCGCAAACGAGCCTCTATTCAAAATTAACCGATGAGTCGCTCGCGCTGGAATATTGATGGACGCGCTTCTTAAGCTACGCAAGCACATGTTGTGACTACCGATGGATTTCATCGCACATTAAAATTCAGAATTGTTTCCTACGACGTTTATTTTATAGGAAAATCGAAGTCGCTTCACGGACGGATGTAAAATAATATTACAATAATTAAATTTTATTTCGATAATTGAATTATATCTTTTTAATCAGCTTCGTCTTTACTTGATTATAAAATGCACACATATTTTCTGATTAAAGTTGTGCAGTTTTATTAAAGAGTTATAATGACTATTGATATTTCATTGATAATATTAATCTTTTAATATTATTATGAATATAATATTAATATTAATAATTAATATAATAATAATAATATTAATAATAATATCATAAATAACACACAATTTGAAGCTCAATACATTCAAACTATTCGCTCTTTTCTCTTTATTTAATTTTATACGAATTATGTCTCTATCGGTAGCATGATTAATGCACATATGTGCATTACAAAATGTATTGTCAATAAAATATGCCACAAACACGAAATTGCTTTTTTGCAAAATATTTGAAAAAGGAAACATCTACGGTTCGTCAAATAAGTTGAAGAGAAGGTCCTCGACAGTTGCTATCGGTAAATCATAACTTTAAACCCTAGCGCGTCTCGGTTTGTTCATTGGACAAATTCTTTTTTCTTTTCACAGATCCATTGGTTCGATCAATGCGAGTGGTTCAGACAATGAATCATAGTCTCTTCCAGGGGCTCTAACAATGTTAGCGGTGTTTGCACTCGACGTATGGCGAATACGCATTTAGCTAATTGCATTAAATCGCGATGCAAAGCGACGCGCGCCCGATTTCACCAGCTTCTGATTCGATTGAAACGTCCAATGGAACGCTCGATTCGCAAAAAACGTACATCGCCGCTGTTTGTTCCGTGAAAAATAACAAAGTTAGCAACATGGAAATGTAATTCCTGCAATTATTGTTGTATTATCATGGAAAAATAATGATATTTGTTCGAATTATTATTTTGAAGGAGCACAATGATGCACAAATGCGTCAGAATGATTGCACCAGAAGTGAAAAGTCGTAGAATTCACGCGGATCAGCATAATGACGTCCAATTTTAAGCTCCCTCGTTATTAGACACCACCCCGTCTCACGATCATTGACTTTCATGTGATTGCATTCCCACCGAGATCCCCCCCCCCTTCCCTGCGAAGCGAAACCGTCTAATATTCCGCTACTTCCTATTGTAAACCCAGACAATGTCCCCAATAACGGTACGTTAAGAGATCACCGACTCGCTCGAAGTAGATGCATTATTCATCGGTCGAGAGACATCGACGAAGATATATCTTCGATCGTGGCCGAAACGCCAAATCCGCCGACTCCGTTTCCGGAATCGTTATTTCGCGAGATCGTCATCCGCGATGAACGCCGAAGAGGCCGCGCGAGACAACCGGAACAGAGTCGAGCCGTCGTCGTCATCGTCGTTTCGCGTTTAAAGCCGGCCCTCTCACCCGGAACCTCCGTTTGACCGGCGCGGATTCGATCTCCAGCCGGTCGGCTGGACGCGTTCGAGGAGCGCTTGCATTATTCATAACCAATTCCCGAATCCCGAACTCGAAATGAACCATCGTCCAAGTCAGCTTCCTCCTTTCCCCCTTGCCTCCACCCACCATTATCGGCAGCCTCTTTGTCGTTCGTTCGCCTCCTCGTTTTCTTTTAATCTCGCTTCTCGTTTCGCGTCTTCGCTTCGTCTTCTCTCAATCTAGAAACACAAACCATCCGCGCCCACTTGCGACAAAAACGGCACGAATTATCTTATCGGTAATATTTATCATCTTAACTTTGTTGAATTAATTGACTATTGAGCTGAAAATTTTTAGAGTGTTCAGACATTTTTCCGAGTCTTTATCCTGTTCTTTATGGCCAATTAACGTGTCCGGCGTAGGGAATAGCAATAATGCATACGCTTGCATGTTGGATTAAAATTTTGCATCTGTAGGCGCCTAACGGTGCAGCAGCGATATTACCGTTTGGATGAAATAGCAGAATAGCTGTCGAGCGAGTCGAGATCTGTTTCCTTGATCGCTTATACATATACTTTATCTTCGCTCAACCTTCAATATTATTTTTTCTATTCAATGTCTCAATATACTGATCTTACTCTTCAACACCCACCGAATCGCGAGATACTGATCGGCGTACGTAATAAAATGTAGCGTTTTGTAACATTTTCCAACACTCAGACCTATAGATAAAAACAGTTTGATATCGCGCGACATAATTTTATAAAAAACGATAATCTAGTCGCGAATTCTTGCATCTAACAAATATCTCTCGTTGGTTTCGTAACGTGCAAGCAACTTGAGACGAACCAGTTTAAGTTCGCTTTCCGCCCACCGCTCTTGCGCCGCTTTCGACGTTATCTCGATTGAGATTCGTATTTTTCTTCACCGCTCATGGCGATTGACAAACTCGAGTTCTGTAATATCGCGACGCAGCACGAATATCGCTAATGATCCAACTACATATCTCCGCAACGGTCCGCAACAGACTCGAACGTTAGATTAAGGGACAGGAGGTTGCACAGCGCGACAGGGAATATATTGGCGAGCGGATTAATGTGCAAATTCTCAACGACAGGTATTCACGTCGTCTGGCGACATTAACGTGCGAGCATAAAGGAGGTAAAAGACAACCGAAACGTGCATTCGGACCTAGAACGACTCGATTTCTCTCACGGCATCATCGTCTCTTTGTCGTCTCTTCGTTATCTTCGTTTAAATTACTCTTCCGTCCCTCTCCCCCTTAATTTATAATCGCGCGTTTTTCATCGCCCACTTGCAACTTGGTGTGAAAGCGCAGCGCGAATGTCTTTGTTAATGACGCGACGTCTTATTTGCCGGCATCACCGACACGCGGGACGTAAAAGGCGAAGCCGTGGATCCCCGAGTATCCAAAGTGACAATGGCTATTCGTATCATTGTCATCTGCGGCAATTGAACCCGCTCTGTCGCAACAACCACGTTCACTTCGCTTGACACGGCTCGCGCATCCTCGAATAATTCGCATTTAAACGTGCAATGGCGAAACACGTCGCATAATGCATAATATAAATTTCATAAATGCAAATAGCTGCAATAAATATAACGAATATTTAGCGACATAAAAGACATAAAAAATATTTAATAATTTTAACGCGCAAGTTTTTCAGTTTTTATTCAGTTTTACAGTATAATAAAGCCGGTTTATTAAATTCCAATTCGGAATATAATAAAGCCAGAGAGCCTCTTACTTCCGTTTTCCTTTGAAGGCGCTTCTTTTTCGCGGCTGAACGATCCTTTCGCTGGCATTCGCCAGAGATGCAGCCTACAAATATACATCTCTTTCGCGACCGGTGCAACGATTTGGCGCGGATACAGTGCCGACGAAGAAACGCGAGCTGACATTTAATGCCTCTGTCGACGAGTATGCAAACCGAGAAAACGCAAGCTCGATGAAAATACGTTCTGCCGACTGAATAGGTAGAAGAGTGCCGGAGTGAGTGCATGAGCTTCTAATAACTAATAGCGTTTACTCGCCGTTTGACTACGCGAGAAGGCGGAACACTCGAAGTTCGCGAACGCAAAGTACGTTGGCTGACGGCAATCGTAAAGTACGTCATATCTTTGATCTATATTCGGCTGTAGCCACTTTTCTCCCTTTCTTCTTAGTCTGCCATTGGTCGCGACGGCCGAGAAAACGCAGTGTGACAACCCCTTCTGAAGAAAGGAACGGCCGGCTGACGACTTAATTAAGAAAACGTCAACATAAAATTCGTTTCATTACATCGACGATCGTTCTTAAAATAAAAGGTTTTACAGTCGTATGACGGGAACGTAGACTTAAATAGGAACTATAGTTACTATTGAAATTCTTTATCATCATTTTTTCGTTTTTTTTTGCGCGCGTTTCCGATTGATATTGATTGTAAAAAGAAAAATATATTAGGTGAGGCCGAATATAGTATATTATTTCCTGATTGACTCGAGGCGGAAATTTAAAAACCGCAGATCGTTCTAACATTGTTCAAGGCTAAGATCGCGGGAACCGGGACATCGTTGCGGAACGCGCGCGATAATCACTCGCTTTGAAAAGCGTGGAATGGACGTTTGCAACGGCGAGATCATTCCTAGCGGTACATCGCGGAGCCCGGCGCAATTTCCTCTCTCGAAAGTATCCGCACGTCTTTCGGTAGAAACCGACAATTCTTGCAGTGTTTTTTGCCACAACACATGATAATGTTTCACGTTTTCCGGAACGATTTTAATTTCTCGTGAAATTTGTTTCGCTGTTATAACTAAATGCCGGAAGATGGTATTTCTTTCCTTATAAATTTGCTAGTAAAACAAATATGTTCTGTTAATTTCCACATATAAATAACTTGCTAGTAATTGTTAAAAAATTATTTACAATTTTGTTTCGTTATTTTCTTTTTTACCGAGAGATTACAAGATTAATACAGTTTTTTAAAATTATTATAAAAAATATATATTTTAATAGAACAACTTAAAATGTATGAAAGACTTATGCTGAAATACCATCTCAGATAGCATCTCTCTAGTTTCGACAGATTCTCATCCAGGTCAGAGTTGTTTGGCGTCAAACGCCAGGGAGAATTGATTTAATCGGTCGATCTCTCGAGCCTAGGAGGTCCGGAACGTCCCTCGAGCGTGCAGCAGCAACGGGCGCTGTTCGTTATCTCGCTGACGGCGGGGCAGAAGTCTTAGCGCGGCAACAATCGCCACGGTGGAAACTCGACACGAGGACATCCACTAGTGCCAGCTCTCGACCGCGGGCCAATTAATACGCGTCTGTTCAAAACGCGGGCGCGCCTCTGTGTGCGCTTGCCTTTCCGCGGCACACCCGGTACATCGTGTCGGTCGTGCGGCACGGAAGCTTGGAGAAGCCGAGTCGCGAGAGATAGCGAGGGAGATGGAAAGAAGCTGCGAGACGCGATAGAGAGAAAGGCAATGAGATAGAGAAAGAAAGAGAAAGGGAAGAAGCTTCGTACGTGCTCGCCACGCTGAAAAGGGTAGCCCACGGAGCATAACCAAGTAGCCCACGACAATAAGCAGGGAAACGTTTTATTAATTGCCGAGATCTGTCAGTGTCTCCGGCGAACGCGCTGCCATATTAAATGACCGGACTGCCGACCGAAACCGACCGACCGACGGCGGTGGGTAACTCTCAGCCGGAACAGCGAATCGGTGCGCTCGCCGGCAAACTGGCCGCGAACGTCGAAGAGCCACAACCGCGGGTTTCTTTCCGAGTATTACGTTTCCTCTCGTGATGCACGACGAAAGTCGTCGTTGCGCTCGTCGCCGCGTAACAAGGGAGATCAGACTAAAGAACGACGGACGGACAGGAGAATCTTAAGATCTCAAAAACCGGTCCGCTACAATGAACCTGACTGCACTAACCACCTGTGGACGCGAACGGATTCCCTGTCTATACGCGTCTATCGAAGGGAATTCCTCGATTCTAATCGGGCAAACTTTCCGTGGCGCGTTGCATGTCATCGCGCGACGCGGCGGCACGTTGAAAGTAGCGGTAAGATGCAATTCACGTACATGTGGACGTTATTAACTCTTTGACATCTATGTTTTTTCTCACGAGGTGCTGTAAAAATCCTAAATTTATCCTTGCAAAAATATCTAACTGCTTGTACGTAAAGCTTTTTTTTTGCTACGAGAGAAACGCTAATGAGAAAAAAGCGAAACAAGTCTTTGGTCGATAATGTCTTCGAGAAAGCAGTAATAATCGTCAACGATAACGGGACATCTTCAACGCGACGGTAATTAGCATCGCGCAGTACATGCAAAACATGTACTGTGCGAAAGCGCGAACAGCGATTCTCTCATGTAATCCCGTTGATTCGTTCTTTTCGTCACACCTGTCGCGATAAGAGCGCGCCAGCATCCGCTTAAATACCGGTCAACGTGTGAAAAAAATCGTGCAATCATTTCCGGAGCGGATTAGACGACCGTCGCGTCGCTCAGACACGAAGAAAGGAGTGCGTAAGCGATGCCTAGTATCGCGTGTGCGCCCCTATACGCTCGGCGCGGAGATCACGCGAAAATTCTCGGCGGTGTTTACCGTAATAGGCGCATAGTATATATCCACGCTAATTAGTATACTCGCGCGCGCAGGCAATAACCCTCATAATCCGAGGTCGCGCCGGGTCGGCTGTAACTCAGACACGAGACGATTCGTATCGTGTTCTTCCCCCTTCGGCTCTCAGCGCCCAGCGACATCGCTTCGAGCCGGCCCGTCGCGACGGCATCGCATCGCATCGGCCGGCAGCGACCGGTAACGGTCGCGCGCGATTTTTCTTCGCGGCGAGCGAGCGAGCGAGCAAACGCCGGTAAACTCTCTCGCAACGGGTTTCCTTGCGTTTTCCAACAATGAGGATATCTCTTCCTCGTCGCGCGTCATGTACGAACCCACAGGCTCCCTCCCCCGCCGACACCGCGCTGCGGTTCCGCATAAACCTACCGAGTTTCTCGCGATGAATCACGTCGCATGACGACACGTATATACCTCGCCTCATCTCTCGCTCTCGGATACGCACGGCACGAAGGTTAACAACTAACGAGTCGACGATACCGAACTCGGACAGATTCCCGACGATGCCTGAGCGACGTCTGCTACTTGAGCGAAGCGGAGAGAGCTGATGCCTGACACCCGATTTGTTAGCCCATTCGATATCCCATCAGTTGTACGGCGCATGTAATGTCGGTAATTTAATACACGATGTTTACAGTAGTAGCATTTTTGTTAGTAATGAGTTCCTCGTTAGCCGTCTTTCAAGCTGTTCTGTTTTGCTAATGCAGCGGAAACTAGCCTGATGCAACAATTTGAGTTGAAAAAATTTTTTTCTGTAAGTACATCGATGCTAGTTTTTCATAAATTTATCATTGTCGAGAATCATTTATCACTTTTTTAGCATGATGTCGTTTTGAACGTGCTGTCAGTAATGTATACTTAATATTTGATCTATTGTGTCCTAATACATTGACATTATGCAACAGGATATATAATAGAATTCACCTTTAGTCTTGTCTAAATGAAAATGAATTGAACATCGAGCGATGTTTCGAAATAGCAATACGTTTCGCAGTCGTTCGCTTAATCACAGCGCGGGTATATATGTCACAGACTAACGCTTACAAGTCCAGAAGATCAAAGATGAAGATAATACGCTGATCACTGATGTATCACGTCGTCATCTATAATCATCGATCGACGCGCGAGATCCTCCCGATTCTCAGGCGCGGCCACGAGGGAGAGAGAGGCATCGTTCGAATACTATTTCGTTAACCCCGTCGAATTTTCGCGTTAACCGCGAATATAATCCAGCTAGTTACCGTTATTGGTCTTCACCTTTTACGGATACGTTTGAATTTCACCGCCGTGCAGGCGAATAAATCTCACCTCGCGATTCAACGCCGAGTCTCGCCCGATGACTTACACAACGTGATAACACATACGGAGTCCCATACAAATGGTCGGATAGTTAACTGTTAACGAGTCGAAGGATCAATACCGGCCGCATCGAAATCGCACAGGCCACGTCTTCATCGTCCACGGCCTCATTGATCGATGCGGCGACCTCTCGTTCTCGCGTGGCTCACGAAATGCCCCGCACGGCCGGCGATATGTCAGCCGTTTGTGTGTTCAACTCCGACATTTTTGAGACTTCGTAACGCGGATAAATTAATAATCGGGATTCGACAGATGGCTCGGTTGAACTCGAATAAATCGCGTCGCCGGCTACGGTCATTGATCAATGCGCGATCCCCGCAATGAACTCACGAGCGGGTTGCAAAACGCTTTGTTTCAAATCGATGCGTCATAGTCGCGGATTATTGTACAGATTTCTCGGAGATGCAATGCAAACATTTCTACCGCATTGTTGACTGATAATTTATTCTAAAAAAGTTGTTTGAGGATGTTAAATAAATTTATGCTAAACTTTTAAGGTGAATTAATACAGGAGTATAAATAAAGTGACGAAAGAGAAATTATTAATTAATAATTGATGGGCAATTTTATTTAGATTTATAGCGCGATAATGTCGCGATTTCGCGTTCTAGGAAGCTTCGCGTATTGAATCATAGCTGTACACGTCAGCATCTCGCAGATATGTGACACAAAGGTTAACTGCTAACGTGTCGAGGAAATACCGGCGACACGATTGCGAATCGTCTTTATGGAACGCGGATGGATCGAATCTTCGTTGTCTATCATCATTGATTGATGCGTGACTGCGCACGAAGTTGGAGTCGCAAGCGAGGTCGGAGGATCCTCCAATTAAACGCTGACCTTATCACGCTACTATCCGGTGTACTTTTCCCAGCGTTGTGGCATGCTCAATTTAATAATCATAAAAGATGCTTAACTTCGCCCACTCTTGGCACGAAGACGTCGATATTGTACTAATTATAAACTACTTTATATACCTCCCGTTATAACGCGCGAAAAAAACTATCCCCAAGACTTCCTAGTTCGCGTGGTTCAGGCTCTTACAAGCCTGTGAATGAAGCGGTAATTTTCACGAAACTTTATAGCCGTCGGCGAAGAGAGGTCGTTACGTTGTTACTTCCATTATTTGCACGGATTTTCATCGCGTTTCTTAAATCCGGCCGAGCGACTCTTCACGCGAAAATATGCCCCGTGAAAGTGTGCCTCTCGTTTCGATCGATCACTCGCGCGTCTTTCTTAAATGCCACATTCTTCGCTACCAACGGAACGATCCGCTCGACGCTGAATAGATGCGTGGCGACCACCGAGTCACGTAGTAACAAGCACTTTATCAAATCACCTTTGGCGATCGCGAACGGATCAGAATCTACCTGGAGCCTGCTGATTGACGTGACCCCGGCGCGTCCAGGTGGAGTCACGCGAGGGGGGTCCCGCGCGGGGTCACGCTCTTCGATATCTATTATGGGCACAATCGCGTTGTTATTTTCCGGACGATACGTCGCGCGCGACTGTATCGCCCCGCGAGGGCCCGTGTTAGCCTTGTTAGCCGAACATTCTTTACGATTCCCATAGTGCAGTTCGTAGCGGTCGCGTTTATAATCTAGCATCGATCACCTTTCTCGTGTCCGAGCGTATCCTCCTCGCACCCTCCTCGCTCCTTTCGTCCACATGGTATGTGGCGAGATTACGTTACATCTCCTACTTACTCTGTCCCCATTATGTCCGTCCTGTCTTATCACGAGACAAACCTCTATTTCGCAACACGTCATGGAACACGGACGTAAAACGTTCGGTACCGAACCGTCTAATTGCCCGAGCCGATAATCATCGAATATAAGCTAATACATGTTTTTTCCCACCCCGATGGTATCGCGTGTTTTCAGTGGATCGACAGGGAATCAAGAAACTTCGTGTTCGGTATGGGAGATATCCGCGTGCATATCGTGTCTAAGCATCGGCTTCATATGCCGAAGAAGAAGGCGGTATGATACAACCGTTGGGAGTCGTGGAGTAAAAGTTGCGATTGCGATTAACCTCCGCGTACTTTACCATCTTGGCCGCGATAATTGCGATAACAAAAAAACGGGATTTACGTAAGAATTAGCGTGCAGCTTCTCAACGGTGTAACTCGCCGAAGTGAGATTACGTAAATATTCGCTGCCCGAAGTATTGAATTTAAAAAGTTACGAAATTTTCATGAATACACATGCCCCGCGGCCTCCTCGACAAAACCTATAGTTTAATTGGTTTCAATGAATTCAATTTGCTCCTATGAATTCGCATATTGCTAGGGATATGTGCGTTTCCCCCTCAATAGACACACTCTCGCTGTCTTGCGGAACCGTACACGCTATCGACCGACTGAACCAATGTTAGCCTTGTTAGCCGAACATTCTTTACTATTCTCGGTACGCGTATCGTCCGCGCGTCATAATCTAACATCGATCACCTCTCGTGTTCGACTTCGCCGTCACACCGCGCCCCGCCTGTCTGCTCGCACGCGGTTGTGTACCGAGGTTTTGTTGTGTGTGGAACCGAAACCGCACGTCTCGTCGTCTCTCTGCGCGGCTCCCACGAACTCGCGTGTATTTCTGTGCACACAGAGACGCGCGCCGATGGACAACGGATAGGAAGGTAACGTCTATAACGGAATCACGCAGGGGGTAGGGACATACACAAGCGCGGCGTATACCGGGAACTAATGCGTTTACGATGTCTGCCTGACAGTACATCAAAGTCCAGCCCGGTTCCAAGCGAGTCTCTCTCTTTCTCTCTCTGTCTTGCATCGTCTGTCACGTTTCGCCTTCCTCCGTCTGGCCCTTCTTTCTCTCTCCCAATCTCTATCGTCGACTGTCCAACTCTTAACCTAACCCGCTCTCCCACGCATTATTATCGAGCTCCGTGCCCTCGCGATTTTTCCCTCGGCTTAAAACAATCAATTAAAAATCACGATTTTTGGGAATTAGTCTTTAGAAGTGCGATATCGGATACGCGTTAACGGAAACAGGATTACGCATTGGCATTAAGTCGTGTTGCGCCTTTAGAAATAAGAATTTTTCTATTTGTGAAATTGAATGGAATAAATGTGTCGAAAAAGTACGGTTTTAGTATAATATTGTATTGCTTTTTAGACTTTTTAAATGTGGCAAACTTTTATGAATGAATTTAAATACGATGCTCAAAGGAAATTACGTAGAATTACATTTTTGGTAAAAGTTGCTACCGTGAGACATTTCGTAACATCTCGCGTCTTTGACAAAGATCGATCCTAGCTTCCTCGCTCATAAATAGGCATCGTATGTCGGAGGTCATTGATCTATCCCTGGCAGATCGTTCTCTCCGGCGAGAGGAAGGCCTTTAGCCGCCACGATGAGCATCTGCACGGTGCATTCAGCAACGTGTATATACCGCTATGCGGACGGATATACACAGCGAGGACGTTCTTGCAGCACGATAGTAAAAAAGCCACGAGCCATCTAAGAAATCCCTTTCTTGTCCCAGACCGTTAAATAGAAATCTATATAGACACCATTGGCATTTGCGCCGACGATTATGTGCGACAACAGGCAGGTGAAGAGCGAAAGAAAATCAGTGAAGATGCGGAAGAGAGATAATCGCCCGATCGCGGCGGAGGAAATAGTGGGCGTGTGGTAATATCATAGAAAATTACGGGGCCGAAGAGACTAATACATCAAACGAGCGAGAATGAGAGAATGCGTGATTGATATTCCCGCGACAATAACGTTTAATGACCGTTTCCGGCGTAAAAAAGTCGAATTAATTTTTAAATGTGTCATTTCCAAATTCGAGTGCGAGACGAAAACAACGTGTACATCGTCGTTCCGCAAGATCGCTTTTATTAAATACTTTACGTTTAATATTATGCGTTTAATATTATTTAGTTACCGTTATTGCTTACGTATATCAATTACTATTACTTAATGCTGGGGGACTAACAACAAAAAGTCATAACTCGATATACCTATTGTCCTCGATTCAGATACTGTCATATACGCAATAAATTAATCAAGATTTCAAGATTTTAGATATAAAACTAACCTTTCCTTGGCTATCCGTTTTTAGGCAATAAATCTATGCGATATTGTATTTGTCCATAATATACTATTTTAAAATTTTCTTTTATTCTTTTTTAACGAAGAGTATAAGCATGCCTTGCATTTCAGAAAAAGATGTTTAATTTTCATAGATTCATTACCTCGAAGTTAATTTAAAGAAAATTTGATCTTGACTCACCGATACATGTTGCGCAGCAGCGGAATTGTAGTTACACGTCGATCTGTAAAAAATAGAAATTTATATAATTGCAGCAGTACATAAAATAATTAATATTTTAAAAATAAATATTTCCTGCATTTAATTTCTCTTATTTGTCTTTCAAATAATTATTTGATAAAACAATTGCGTAATTTCTAAAAGAATCTAATTTTTACATGAATACTTTAAATAATTATTAATATTAAATATATTGAAAATATTTATGTCACAAGAATGAATGATTGATCTCGAAAATATCAAATAAATGATAAATTGCTTACCGTAAAGTTGTTCCGCCGATGCCCGATGCCTCCCAGGCCTCCTCCTCCTCTCAGTCCATCGATGGCTGCTCCTTTATAGCACTCGCGAAAGTACGATTATCGCGCGATATTTACACTCCCGACATTAATTATTCGCGACACGCACTTTGTCTTATCAGGAAAAAGAAATGTAACTCGGAAAAGTACGATGACACGGTGCTGCAATGGAGAGAAATTACGAGAATTGTGCAAATTGTTAGTTGATCCATAAATATACATAAGAAATAAACCCTTCAATCTTTATCGCGATCGCGATTTGTAAAATAATGCGACAATACGAAGCAATTTTCCCCGTCACCTAATCGTACGAGTGTCGCCGTGCGAATGATTCGACGAAGGTGATACGAAGGATTAATAACAGACAACAAGGCATGCGTATATCGCGTAGGTCACAAAAACAACTACGGAATTTCGTAAGCCAGTTTAAATATTGTAGCAGATATAAAATTCTTTACGTATTATATGTGTATTTGTAAAATAATACGACGCGATACAAAGGAATTTTCCCCGTGACCTAATCGTACGAGTGTCGCCGTGCGAATGATTCGACGAAGGTGATACGAAGGCTTAATAACAGACAACAAGGCATGCGTATATCGCGTAGGTCACAAAAACAACTATGGAATTTCGTAAGCCAGCTTAAATATTGTAGCAGATATAAAATTCTTTACGTATTATATATGTATTTGTAAAATAATGCGACGCGATACGAAGCAATTTTCCCCGTGACCTAATCATACGAGTGTCGCCGTGCGAATGATTCGACGAAGGTGATACGAAGGCTTAATAACAGACAACAAGGCATGCGTATATCGCGTAGGTCACAAAAACAACTATGGAATTTCGTAAGCCAGCTTAAATATTGTAGCAGATATAAAATTCTTTACGTATTATATATGTATTTGTAAAATAATGCGACGCGATACGAAGCAATTTTCCCCGTGACCTAATCGTACGAGTGTCGCCGTGCGAATGATTCGACGAAGGTGATACGAAGGCTTAATAACAGACAACAAGGTGCGCGTATACCGCATAGGTCACAAAAACAACTATGGAATTTCGTAAGCCAGCTTAAATATTGTAGCAGATATAAAATTCTTTACGTATTATATATGTATTTGTAAAATAATGCGACGCGATACGAAGCAATTTTCCCCGTGACCTAATCATACGAGTGTCTCCGTGCGAATGATTCGACGAAGGTGATACGAAGGCTTAATAACAGACAACAAGGTGCGCGTATACCGCGTAGGTCACAAAAACAACTATGGAATTTCGTAAGCCAGCTTAAATATTGTAGCAGATATAAAATTCTTCACGTGTTATATATACACGTAATATATTTTCTCTTTTACTTTTCGGATTTTCGAAAAGGTGCTTTATATGCTATTATATGCGAAGGATTACTACTATCGCATTTTTGGTATCTTCGTTTTCCAAACTCAGTGGTATCAATCGGAATATTTTTGAATGCAAAATTTTATTCCGACGAAATTAATTGTAATTTTAAGCGATGCTAACGAATCTAGAAAACTCTTATAAGCAGCGCATGAACGTGCATGCATAACGAAGGAGTTCTATTGGATTATAGCAAAGGAGTTGTCTTTATTGAAGGGCGAGTGACAAAAAAATCTCAAACCATTAATTTCTCGCGGTTGGGACACGTTAATTAGACAGTCGTAAGACGGTTTTAACCGGTCATGCGTGGAAGGGGAAAACGAAAAAGCGGGCAAACCAAAGAAGGAGGAGAAAATGATAAAGAACACAAGAAAGACGCACGAGTTTTGCGAAGAGAAAAAGGGCGGTCATTTTGTAGGCAAACCTTAAATCGATCTTAAGGCCCGAGTCCTCGCCAGGACCCAGAACCGTTTCGGGCAGTTACCATAAACCATAAATAACTGAACGAGGCATAAAAGTACGCGTCTACCCTCTCATTAATTTGATTAAAAAGGCTGTAAATTAGCAATTTTGCTAATTGCGACGTCACGGTTTCTTTCGTTCGCCGCATTCGATATAGCGCATAAAGCGGTAAAAAAACGAGAAAAGAAAAAAAAATAAGAAAAAGAGGAGTAACGATAAGAGATAAGTGAGAGAGCGGCGAAGAATAAAGCGGAAAAGGACTAAAATCGAGGGTAAAAAATAAGTAAAACGGAAAAAGCGCAACAGAATTATATAAATCGTAATATAAAAAATGCGAGAGATGCATTATCACGCTGTTCATAAATTACCAAAGTTTATTTGGATATTTAAGTTGCATTAACTAATCCGCAGATGCGTCCCCCGATTGTGTAATGGAATACTATTAACTTTTCCAACATATGTTACGTGAAGAAGAGAAACGCATTGTTGACATAAAAGCGTCAAACTAATCAATGATCCGGCGTAGCTTACGTAGATGTTTTACCGCAACGGGCGTAAATCTCTCTTGCTGTATACTTATACTATAATGACACAACAATATTTATAAGCATCCGTTTTTAACACCGTATCACACGATCAAAAAAGTTTAAACAAGGTTCGCGCACACATATTTTTCTAAAGTATTTAAGTTTGCTTTAACATTAACAAGATATTTTTGACACAGTAATAAAGAAAAAATTTAAAGAATAAAGGATATTTTAATGTGATTAAATCTTTAATATATTACAATATTCTGAATCTTTTTATTCTTAAAATTGAAATCTGAAAACGTGATATTTTCAATTTTCTTAGGAAAAGTCATGTCATGTATAAGTTATTTTTCCCAAAAACTTTTCGTTTGTCAACTACAGTAGTAACAGTGTATTTTCATAAAATCTTGTCCATATACAATGTCAACACATTGCAAGCATTCCGTGCAAATAGGAACTGCGTTCATCATGTGTTAGTAACGACACAATTTACTTGTACATACCCCTCTAGAATTTCTATGAGGTCGGCGCGCGCCGAAAAGCTCGTTGCAAAATTAAGTTTGGCACGTTGGTGAAATACCGAGCGAAATACCACCACCCGTGCCAAGTGAAATCTTCGCGGAAGGGCAAAGATTCAAGTCCGAAGGCAGCCTACATCTGTGCGACGCCGACGTTTTACATATGCATCATCGCTCGGAATAAAAAAATGTTTTCGATTAAGATATAAGAATAGTGACGCGCGATATGCACATGCGACTGTTTTTCTTTTATATTGTTAGAAGTAAAATAGATGTATCTTGCAATCGAATGAAAACGAAATATTAAATATTTATGTTAATTTAATGTTTGATTCAAAACAGGAAAAAAGAACAAGATCGTATATGTTTAATAGCAAATTAAATGACATTTTATCTTGATGTTAATTTCTTTAACTAACGTGTGATTAAAATTTGATGATACTGTACGGCATAACTTATAATTACGTAACTGAATGAAGCTAATGGAATGTATGTGGTGTGGTTTATCTTTCATTTTCACGGCTAATTATATGGAAACGGTTGTTGTGCAACAGCGGTTCGCTAATTTATCGCTGCATTTTCCCTCGCATAAGCTCATTCCATCAAAAGTAATCTTTTCCGATCCAACACGGTACATTCCGGATATTTTTATGTACATAGAATGCGATAGTAGTATTGAAAAATGAACGCACGTATAAACACACGATACCTACGTGAAAGTTTAACACGCGTAAAAGTTTGGTATTACGAGCGCAGTAGCCAACGAAACGACGTAGGAGATAAAAGTTAAAAGACTGTGTAGATACACTGGCGAGTGAACAAACCGGTTTCGGGACGACAATTTTGATGACAACAATTTCACGGTCATCGGTGAAAATTGTGCGAAAGAAAAACGCCATACGGTCATAAAAGACGTAAAGATCTCAAAGAGACGTTTGAAGTAAGACTCGCTCATAGGCTTTGAAATCATCTTAGTCTCTCTACGAACTCCTTTGCGTTCTCCCGTCCTTTACTGCTTAAGAAGAATTCTCTCCTCGGATATAACGTTAGAAAATCACATTGACGAAGCATAATTAATTAGGGTAGCTATCAAACGCGAAGACTCGGTGAGTGTATTTCTCATTCCCTGCTTTCCCTCCAAAAGTCAAAAGATACACAATTTCTACCTCTAATTAGTTGCTATTAATGTCTCTGATGCGATCTTTCTTAATTAATGAATAGATAGATAGATCAAAACGACCAAAAACAGTTTTGCGCGTAAGCGATGCTCTTAAAGATTACTAATCAGAGAGTAAGTAGAGACAAATGCTTGCAAAGTCGCTGACTTATTAATGAAGGTGTAAAAAATTTACTCGTCTCGTACAATGAAAAAAGCAATGAATACTGAATATTGTGCGATCCTATAAATTGTGGCTTTCATTAAATGTGGCTTTAAAATAATTAATTTTAAGAAATTTTCATTTTCGACATTGTACGTAAAATACAAAAAATTATTTTATCTTATTTTAAACGCATATTATTTTTTCTCATTTTTCTTATAATTTTGAAAATAATTTTAAACGGGATACATGTATAGCTTCTTCACTATCTCTAAAAAAAATACATTTTTTATAATAAATTACTTACCATATCGTTGCTCTGCTATCGCTTAATGCCTCCTAGGCCTCCTCCTCCTCTCAGCGATTTTGCAATGCACTCACACACGTTCGCGGCACATGCATTGCTCGCGCGCGTACCCGGATGCAAAAATCGCGCGACACTTTAAACGGCACTGCTGACGTCGTAGACGCATTTTGTTATACTACAACGGAACGAATATATTTCATAGTACCGATCACGCGTACATCTTATCTGTAAAATATAAATACATTTACATTACAATGAAATCAAACAATATTATAACTATATAAGTGATACATATAATTTGTGATATATTTAATTTTGACGATTCTTAACGAAAGATACTTTCAGTATAGTTGTGCGGCCACGTGATGGTCGCAGAATTCAGATATGCTCGCGTTTGAAACACAACTCGCAGATGTCTCAGATATTGAAACAACACGACCCGATATCCGCGGGACGTCGACAATATGGTTTGGAGGCAAGCTCCAAAAGTCGTTGCACAATGACCAGCCGATATACGGGGGAATTATCGTGACGTATCGGTCGTATTCCGTTCGAGAAGAAAGAGTAGGTAGAAGGAAAGACGAGGACGGTCCTTACCTTCGCCCAAAGAGAAGGACGCCCCTCCGATTCGATCAGATACAAGAAGGGCCGCAGGACCCCTTCTGCGCGGATGCGCAGGGCAATGTCGAAGAGAATCATGGGACGATAGAGAAGAGGAGAATACGTCGGTGGACGGAGAGAGGGCGAGTCTCAGGACTGACGATAGGAATGTTTTCTGGCTCTCCGATACCGAAGGGGAAGGAAGAGGAAAGAAAGAAATACCGCGCGAGCGCGTATTTATAGGGTTACTTTAGGATTATTCCAGTACCGGCCGAATTGGCACTGTCGTCATCTTTTCTGTCGCGACCTTTTATCAAAAGCTTCTTACGCGGCGGCTGCGCTCGTATTTTTCTTCACATCCACTCAAGATTCTTTCGAATGTCATCACGTTACTCTGGGAAATATGATGATGTTTAGGAAGCGGATAAAAGCGACTTATTTCACTCGCGTGATAAACGCCGTAGAAACACGCCCGCCGAAAGATATAACGGATAATTATACTTGGACGATTACTCCCAGATGTCTAATGGAACGACGTGAAATCTTAAACGCGTGTCGTTTAACTCTTCAATTTCCGGTAATCTTTATTCAGGCTTATTGGAATTTATATGCGAACGTTTAGTGCTCCAAGAATGTATTTTTATTTCAAGAATTTAAAACAATCTATGGAAGATTTATTTGAAAAAAAAAATACAGAAGACAATTATTTTTCAAGTCGATTAGCATAGCATGAAAAATTCTGTCTTAAAAAATATAATGTAACGAAGCGACTATAATTTCTTCTGAAAACTGCCATTGCAGTTATTTGTGTGTTTGTAGTTATCTTATACACTTCTTCGACTTCTCTAGTGGAAAAACCTAACAGCTCTTCGGCTCTGTCAAGTTTGAGGCCAAAGTTTCTTTTCGTTTTTCCAATTCCCAAACGTATAAAAAGAAATAGAAACCAAGCGGCCATCGTTTGCGGCGAAAGAATATGTGCTTCGAGGTATAAAACGTAATAGTCTTCGACTGAGTGCGCTCATCGAGCACTAGGTAAGAAAGAAATAAGTGAATAGCTAAGGAGAATAGAGACAGAAGTAAGGAAAAGTCGAGAAGATGGTAAAAAAAAGAAAAAGACGAAAAAGAGTTAGCATCTTTCTTCGCTCTTCGTCGTCGTAATCGTCGTCGTCGTCGTCGTCGTCGTCGTCGTCGTCGTCGTCGTCATCGTCGTCATCGTGATGTTCTTCTTCTACTTCTTCGTCGTCGTCGCCCTCATCGCCGTTGGGAGGAGAGACAGAGACATCAAAGAAAGCGACATATCCGTTCACACTCGACACTCATATATGTTCCCTCTTGTTCCTGAGCCGCTCGCTCGTGGACCGTGTCGTCACGCTGGTATGCGTGCATATGTACGCACACACCCTCGGTCCGCGGAGGATACGGGTAACTCCGGTCGGCTGCAGGTCCGCGAATAACACGTGACGACCATAATGCGGCTGACGGCGTCTTAATAAAATGAACTTGTCATTCCGAAACAGCTAACCAGCCTTCGGTCCAACCACCTCTATTCCGCCGCCAGACTCCTGAGCGTATCCTTTGCCATTCGCCTCTCCCTCTCCCCCCCCCCCTCTCGTAAACCCTACTCAAAGTCTTTCCAGCTTCCTCCATCTCGGGTCCTCCACGCCCTCCGGCTTTATTTATACCTCGTTAAATTAGCGCCGATCGTCGATGCGGAGAAGGCGTAGGATCGTACTGTTCATTCTGCTCATCTTCCACGTCCCGAGATGCCCTCGGAGACACCTTGTCGCGTTCCGCGTGTCTCATCCTGTCGTCGATGGTACTATCGTATCGATGTGTTGGGCGATCGGCACTTTAGATTGCTAAATATCTTTGGAACCTTGTCACGATATGATGCTCTTAATGAATTGTGATGTCTACGGCTAATGAAGGACGCATAATTGGATTAACTAAAGCAAAATCAATAATTTTCGCTTCGAATAGAAAGAAATGAGATGATTGTTGAATGAGATTCAAAGTTTTATGAAGAAAAAATAAAAATTAAAAGCTTAGTAACAACGCTGAAAATACTCGATTCGCAGGAATCGGAAGGTCGGAAAGTGTGTTAGCGTGTTATCAAAGCCACGAAGGACGCATAATAGATAAAAATCGGGAGAGGTCGCGGCCACTTGACGCCGCGGAATTTTCGCGCATGTGATAAATCACGCGTTATAAGACCCATAGGTCAAGAGGGAGAAACAGCTTGGATAGAGTGATGGATACGCCACGGTGGCCGCGGAGAAAGGGCAGTCATCCAGAAAAGGGCAGCGGAGTATTTGAAATGAAAGGGCGTATGGATGCGCCTAGGCAAGCGCGCAAGAGACACGTAAAGACGCATTCATCTCATTCAAGGTAGCCTTAAGTCTTTGATCAGATAACGGATGTACACTCCTCTCGCTGTTGCTGCGAGACTCCGTCGAAGCGACGTTCTCTCGCTCTTTCTGCGTGCATCTCGCATGGCATTTTTCTTTTTCTCACTCTCACAATCTTCTGCCAACTTCTCTTTTTTTTTCTCCTCTTCTTTTCCGATTGTGTCGTTCTTCGACACACTGCGTCTTCGAGATTTTCTATAGACTCGGTTCGAAAGTGTGTAAAGACATAAAGACGAAGGCGAAAGTCGTGTTCACCGGAAGGATTCAGTCCCGAGAGGCAAAAAGATTCCTGGAAAATCCTTTCTTAAATTCTTCGGCAGATAAAAATAAGGCTGTTTTATCGTATTTATTCGAGAAATTAAAAAAAGAGCTAAAGCAGATTTGGTGAACGTGCTGTGAAGTTTATCGTCTCTGGGATGTCAGCAATAAAATTCTTGCCAGCGAGCTAATTGCGAGCTTTGATTGCGATTACGCGACGACATGTAGTGACGACAGACGTCGTGATACGCGCCCGCGCAGTAGAATCTATTTATCGGCTGATTTATAGCGTAATTATCCGGTCGGCGATTGCGCGAGCTCCAGGCGATGGGAAAGATAATCACGTCAACGAGATTCCGAACGTTTCTATCGTAGCGAGCGCAGTCAGCGATCGCCGCGAACACGTCTGGGAATACCGCGGTCGTCGAGTCGCGAACGCTCTTCTCCGAAACGCATTCCATAAGTCTTGAATTCGCGCGCGAGATCGTTACGAATTGTTTGTCTCAACAACAGGAACGGCGAGACGATAGTTGGTTATTTATTCGAAGTATTTATTCGAGGGAAGCGGAGAACTCGCGCGGAAGAGAGGCAAACCGCAAAACGACACGACAGCGAAACAAACGACTTTCGCGCGGTTGTCACTTCGGAGACCGTCGGACGTACCCGAATTTCTCACAGCAACGTAAGGTCAAAGGTGGTGATTTGGTAGTGAGACAAAATCGTCGCGACGTGGAACGACGATTCACGAACTACTTTTATCGCAACTGGCAAAGATAGAGGCCGAACAAATTTTTTTCCCGCCGCTCGAATAGGGAATTATTACTGTCTCTTCTATCTCTTCGCTGTTGTTTGTTATCTATTAAGGAATGTAATGATATTATCTTGACAGTTATTATTAATTTATGGCTAGTCACCGCAGGATAAACATGCACCGGACAAAATATTTCTATTTTTACAAATTGCTGACGTTTACCCCACGGGAAGACGTATTAATTACTCGGAAAATACGATCCCCGAAATGCACGAGATTACGTTGACAAATCGGTTACTCGTCGGCCCGCGGTGGAATGATGAAACCTTCAAAGCGACGATACACCGCGTCCCGTGTTCCCGTGAGATAATCGAACCGCCGACGGAATATCAGACGCGGAAGGGGGATCTTTAGGACCGTGTGTGTAGATAAGGTCTCAGTCCCGGGAGATCGTGTCTGCCGGATCCACGCTGCATCGTCTATGATTAATACAATCGTGAATGTACTATCTCGTCAGGGATAATAAGGGACGCGGAGTGACACGACGCGCCGTGTCGCCCGGCGTCCCACATAGTCAGGCAACGTTTCACTGAACCCCGGCTCCGACCCGGAGGGGGTCCGACGTCCACTGACACGGACATTTCATTTAAAGCGAGACGGAATTCGCTGGCTCGTCTCATACCAAAAAGTCACTCGATTGTAACCGACTTCTAAATATTTCTCCAAAATGATTTACTCGAGTCGTACGACAAATATTACTGCATCGTGTCTAGATTTTCGAAAAGAAAGAGAAACATTTAATTTGGCGGCAAAGTTTTGGAGGATAAAAATGCTAAATATTAACATAGTAAAAGATATTGTTTTTTAGAATTACGGTATTTTTTGTCTCTTTAATGTTCCATATCTTTTTTTCTTTGTCATCTTGAGGCAAGAGTACCAGAAATATTCAAAACTGTTGTATATGGTTTAAGGCTCGAATATGTCAACCTTTGCGAGTATTTTTTGTCTCCTTTTGTCGATCTAAACTTGGTGCGTCCGTAAAGGACGAAGGGAACTTGGCGGATTTGAGCCGAACTGCAGTTTAATCCCTTTCGACTGCACGAGGCGATCGTAAAACGACGTCGTAATTCCCTTCCTGTGTCCTCGTCGTAACCCTTCCTCGACCCGCCGCGCCGCTTTGGTCATCGGAGGACACTTCCTCAAAATGCCATCGCGGTAAATGCGATGAAACGATCGGTAGATAATAATTTATAAATTTATTTTATTAATATTACATATACGTTCTCTTATGGATTCTTTACGTGTCGACAGAAACTACCGTTATCTAACGTTAAGAGCGATGCTAAGAAATTTTTTCCATAATTACTTGATGAGCTGTATTTTTTGACACTACAGCGTATCCCTTTATCTCTGTATTACGTTATATATTTTAATATTTAACATTAAATATACTCTTTCGAATTAACAATCCTTAAATATTGAATTAAAATTTTGTTAAATCTTATAATGCTCGATTGCGTTATCTCATTTATTCTTAAAGCTTTATTTATTATATTTCTTTTAAATACAATTTAGAAACTTTGACTTTAACGGTATTTCTTTGAAAAATGTCAGCGTTAAGCACGAGACTATATAGAAACATTTAAGAAGACTTAGCGCGCGGAGGCTTGCAATTAAATCTTAAAGAGATACGCAATAATGTCTGTCGCTTAATGACGCGCATACTTGTGTCGTATTATCGACAAACATCAAGTCCGTCTTGTCAATTTCACGGTAATAAACCACGGCATCGGCGACCCCGGGCGCAGCGAGAAACTCGTCGATAAAACGCGTGTGCCGGAGCATCAAATCCTCCGGGTTCACCGCACGACGCGAGATGCCGGCTACGTGGGCCGTGCGAACGAACCGCCAGCTGCAAAATCTTACATCGAGAGGGACGGACGTGAACGGGCGCAAGTCCGGACGCGAAACGAGGAGAGGGTTTTTTGCGCGAAGGAGCGCATAAAATTAAGCCGCAAATAAAGTGAGTCCACGAGTATCTTCCGGAGGAGAGCCCGCGCCAGCTTATGCCCACGGCGCCGTGAATCATCGCACCTAAACCAGCGACGTTTACTGTCGGGAATAACATTTGTCATACTAGAGTGAGGAGGCTATCGATTCACACAACGAGCTGTCGCGAGGCGGCAAGCGGAAAGCGCGCGAGGAGAGGACGGTGCCGTGGAATCGACGAAGGTGCTAGTTGAGAACGACTCGGTAAAGGAGGAAGACAGATAGCGAGCTCGAGTTCATAGGCTCATCCACACAGAGAGCAGAACTCTAAAGCACCACCGTAAATCTCCTCGCCCGGCACTGCCTCGGGACCGTTGAATTAACGGGTCGCGATCGTAAAGCGTAGCTCGACCAAGTCTGTCGCTCCGCGCGACGCAACGCGACGCAACGCCGATGCGCGCGAACAACCCGAAGGATGTCAAAGGGACATCTCCCATGAGCGAGGGAGTGATTCACGACGCGGAAGAAATCCGATTTTCCTGGAATGTCGACGCGATCGTCGACGGCTTAGTCGACCGAAATGAAAGCTCTTTTTTTATAATCGCGGCAAATGTCAATTGACTGTCACTCGTAATTTCAGATTGTTTTAAGCGCAAAGTTCTCCAAAAACATTCATCACACGATGTTCTACGTATACTTAAACGATATAGCAAATACAAGTAAATAATTTATGCACAACATTTTACACACGAGTCGTAATCAGTCGAGGAATGGACAGGTGTGAGTCATTCTTCAACGATAACAAGGTGTAAAAAATAACTTAGGGAAAGTTTAATATATGGCGTAATATATAAAGATTTAACAGCAATAAACGCGTGATTAATATCTGGATCATATATAACATCGTATTTTTCGCAGTACTTATAAAGATAAAAATATGAGTCCAAAATTCAGTTTCGAAAGCCAGATTAACCGAAAATATTTCGGGGACTCGCGGCGAGATCGGCACCGGCTCTCTGCGCGGGGATACTGTCAGTTATCAGTACATAAACATTCGGTCTCCATGCCGGCGCGTCCTCGTCGCTGCCCGCGTCGCGAGTTATACGCGCATTCTCTCCGCGTCGAGAGGGGACACCGGCACGCATAAAGTAAAAGCAAAGAGTTGAAAAAAGGAGCAGAAGGTCAACGCGGGCAAAACGGAGGAGGAGGAGGAGGAGGAGGAGGAGGAGAAGAAGGAAGAAGAAGGTGCAGGGGGCGGAGCGCAATACTCGCACGACGGAAGAAATGGAATATGATATAATGCAAAAGCGAAAAAGAACAACGTGAAAAAGAAACCGCCGCGACCCGGCCCGCACGAGGGGTGGGGACAAAAGGGAGAGATTTAAAACCGCGTGGACATTGTCATCGGACGCGCGGCTATAAACCAAACCGCGTGCCTGCTAAGTGAGACTGAGCTCGCGCTCTCTCTCTCTCTCTCTCTCTCTCTCTTTCCCTCTCGCTTTCGTCGCAGCCTTGTAACCCATGCATAGGGTGCTGGAATATACACCCTGCGTTATACACTCTCCACCATCTTGCTATAGATACAGATCCAAGAGACCGGCATTTCTCTACGCGCGATATATTCGCGGAGCGTTTACGATCTTGGCAGCCGGACCGGGACAGGTGTTATTTTTCATCGATTCGTTCGAGCGCATGTTCGGTGCCGCGCCGGCACCTTGAGTCCCGGCACCGATTTTCAGCCTGCCTGCGAGAGGAGATCGGACGGACGGAGAGGACGAGAGAGGAGAGAGCGGAAGATGGAGAGAGCGCGCGATGTAAGATCAAGGACGGCGGCAATCTGATTGAGATCGTAGCGATAATAATGCATTCGGGAGCGGCGGAGATTTGAAAAAGAGTAAAACCGCGCGGGTGATAGACAGGAAAAAATCAACTTGGCCGGGCCGTGATAAGAATCGCGTCTGTGCGTGCGAGCGATCGCGAATAAATCGTACACGGCGTACCGAAAACACGAGCGCGATATTTAACCCCTTCGGGCTCCGCGTCGCTTTCGCATTCGCGCACCGTTCTCGTCAAGTTCGCCTTTGAGTGAAGTTCCGTTTCGGGACCGACCGATCGGGTCGTGCACGCTGAGACTTCAAAAGGGCGCTTTGAAGCTACCTGTTTGCAATACTTTTTCGAACGGGGATACCATACCGCACGGACCAGAACTTCAAACATCGCCGTGGTTTCGCCGATGAAACTGTCGAGCCCCAAAGGGTTAACTGTTCCGGGCTCGGGCGTCGACGGTGTGTCGTGTCTTCGACTCGTAGCCTCATAGCTCCGCATAACGCCGTCCCTTGAAGAGCTCCATTCCGAAGCACGATTCCGACGAGGTACCGTAACCTCCCGTGAGTGCATTTCCATATCCATGACTGCACCGTAACGTTCGCTCGACTACGCCGGAGAGATCGCAACGGCACTATGACGTCTCGAGCGGTTTCCTCAACCACCACCGGGCTGAGGAAACCTCTCTTGCGACGTCCGACTTGCACGGCAAGGAGGCGCCTCTCTCGCTCTCTCTATTTCTGCCTCTCTCTCTTTCTCTCTCTCTCTCTCCCTCTTCCTCTTTCTATTTCTCGCTTCGTCTCTTGTTTTCTCCGCGGGGCAACTCCGGCTGCGTTTCGCATTCCTCGAGCGCTCTAAGCACCTCGATTCGAGTCATCGTCGAGAAGCGCCGTGACCCTGCCCGAGACTGCATTTCCATACCGGTGCGGCGCAGCGCAGCGCCGCCGCGCGCGCGGCTTCGATTCGAGTTCGCGATGAACCGCGACATACCGAACACGCATACACACAGCGGCATTAAGATATCCATCGGGCGGGTCTTTTTTTTTTCGCGACCGAACGCCCCGAACCGGGGTCACGGTCCGTTCACGGTCGTGAGACACCCCACAAAGACGGCGCGCGCGGACGTCTCCGTCGGGCCTCGGTACACTCGTGACGGCTCGCTATCATCAATTGTTCCGTTTTGCCTTCGGCCCCGTACACCGTTCCTTCACCCCGGTTTTGTCTGTCTTTGTTCCCGTATCCCTCGTTCTCTCGCTCGCACCGACGGGAGGAAACGGCGACGCGAGGTTTCAATGGGCATTTCTCAGCCAGCGTCAGACGTGAATAAATATAATACGTGGTACACACGGTACTACCAGGGCAGAAGGGCGCGTACGGAAGGGGGAGGGGAAATCGCGAGCTAAGGCGAAGCCGCAAGCATTTACCCGCGCGCGTTGTCATGCGACGATCGTCGCCGTTTCTCTCTCTAATCCCGTAGATGCGTTGCTGCTTTGGAGTCTCCTGCTATCGTTGAATTCCATCTGCGTTCTTTAACGCGCGCGTCCATGATAATTCTCGTGCCGCCGCAACGGTCGGGAAATGGGCTGCGTGATGCGCACGAGTGGAAGTAAATGATGGGACAGGTGGGTGGAGAGATTTGTTATTTCACTTTGCAATCGCACGCGATTGTTTTTCACACGCCGGATAAAGCACTGCCGCATGTCGTTTTATTACTCATTTGCATGTCGCAAATGTCGGCGACAGTAAAAATTTTCAATGATTTAACCAACACTCATTCAGTCGTGCGATTAACGACAATATTAGAGATTAAATAATATTTTCGTAAATTTAATGATATAAATATTTAATATATAAACATATGTATATAATATATGAAATGTAAAAAGTTGCAAGAATTAAATTAAAATGTTTATTATATAATTATATAAATTATTATTAAAATTAAATTAAATTAAAGAAAACAAATAAAAAATTTATTATATTTATATTCTAATTTCTTGCTGAATTCATCTATCTTAACTCATCGTATGTGTTTTGAAATAAATTAAATAAAATAAAAAATTAAACGTTTACTAATCCAATCCCTCTTTTGTTTGAATAGAAAATCAATATAATGCTCACGTTGATTAAATCTGTCGCAGCTAATCAAAAACGATGAAAAAGTGTCTTTGCGGTAATTTTCTAACAATGCGAAACAAATTTGTTTCGTACGGCAGCGTGGTAAGCAGTGGCATTTACTTACCGATAAAAACAATTCGCCGCGGTGTGTTACAGTAGCGCAACGATCGTAATAATAATCATAACGATAGTATCACGCTGCGAGTTCGCAACATTAGAAACGCGCACCCGCTTTGCAAGCTCGTAACCTTTAGAGCGATATGCTATGGCCAGATGATGCAAGATAACCGGGCATCACAGATAACGGTGCGGGACGGCCGCCACGGCGAGAGATCTATGGCAGGGAAGCGGAGATAATCACAGGACTATGGCGGCGGGTGGAGAAGATCCGCTTGGTATCCGTTTACCGAATCCGTCGGATTCATGTGTCGCAGGGAAGTCCTAAATGACTCTGCGGTACCCTCGTGGCAAATTTACGAACGCGATTTCGTCGTTAAATACACCCGATGGTCACCAGAGTTATTTAACTATGGTCGTCTACAACTTTTGCATGCCAATGACCTGAATCTGAGAGAAATTTACGAACGCACATCCTCGTTTTCCCCGATACAGATTTTACAATAAATCGAATTCCAGAGAGAAGCATTAAGGAATTGTTTTCAAGCGATGCTTGGAATAACCAGAAATCTTTTCTCGGCCATCGAGAGCGCATGCGGTAACGTTTTCTCAAGGCGTGTTATCTCGGGCGCGACAAATTACGAGCTTACGAATCGACTTTCGGGCTACTATCGATGCCACTGCAGATTAGCGGACGATATATATCTGCGCTCGCGACGTCGCACATACATACACGCGTATACCGCGCCTTCTCAAGGATGCACAGGCGTGCATCACGAGTTGGGACCATGAAATAAAGCTACGTGTACCATGGGTGGTAACTTAACACCTTAACAGATATTTATGGGCCTTTGCTAACGCAAAAGATAAAAAGCAACGTTTTTGGCCGGCTTGCGACCGACGCTGCGCAACATATATAACGCTCTGTATCACACATATCACGACGGAGAGTACACGCGGCAGAGTATACACGACTATCACGCACTTACTGATGCGAAGGAGAGAGACTTGTATCTAGATCGAGTATTTGCTTGTAATACCGGAATACATGAGTGCATTTATCATGTCGTATCGCCGATGCTGAGAGTAAATTCCGAAAATCTCACCACTGACGCACAGTATGTCTCAATTACGTCTGATAAAGTCTGATTTCTAACACGTGTGGCTTTGAGAAGTCATAAATCGTATATAAATAAACATTCTTTTAATACAAAATTATCCACTTGCGATGAGTAGAATTTTCTTTGGAACATTATGTCTACGTATGTATTTCTTTCGACGCGTGAGATATAGATTTTTATATATTTCTTTTAATTTATAACTCTATAATCTCTGTTATACTTATAAAATTATAAAAATAATTTTGCTGCAATTAGATAGACACTAATGTAGACGTTCTGTCACTTTATGACACTAATAATTAAAAAAATATATTACATGGAGCGTTCAAGTATTATAATTTAAATGTCAAGCGTGTCAAGATTAAAATATTCAAGAACAGTCTTCTTGTGAATCAGTAATTTTCTCGATGTTCGTCAAAAATGAATGAAAAAACAGAATCTGATGAGACAAATATCCTTAAATTATTTTCTAGAATTATTATTATATATATATAAATGGATTCGACGAATATGTCGCGAGTAAGAGTAAAATATAATTCGATAGGAAGATTGGAACAACGCTGCTGCAAAATTCGTTAATTGAAACGTCTCGGGACATACGGTAGTACTTCGCGAAAAAGGGCGTGACGGGCGTGATTACTCTATGGTGGTGGGCGGGAAAAGCAGTATAAGTCATATTACCCGTTACGTAGGCGCCAGTAGTGCGGAAAGGCCTTAAGTCCGCGGCTCGAGGGGCCTGACTCGCGACGCTCGTCGGCTTTCTTTCCGAGCTGCGCTCTCGCGCAGGGGAAGGGGTTGAAGACGAAGAAGCCACCCGGCGATGCTTCCTTGTCGACGACCGGCATTGCTCGCCTCCGCGACTGCACGCGGCGCGGTTTCATTTGCGCACACACGCTCGAAAACACGCTCGTCCGTGCGTGTATGCGCGCGCCTGCCATTCGAGTTCTCGTACCATTTCGCATCCCCGTAGTTACTCGAAGTGGCAACGTCTAATTATCCCGCGAAAAGTTCATCCTCCAATTATAGCAGGCCGCCGCCGCCGCCACCTCGGTATTGTTACGGATTCTTCGTTGTTACGTTATTATTAAGGACAACCCGCGCCGTTTCTTGACTGACACGTTACACGTGCATTTGTTCCTCGATAACGCGATGGTATTTCTATGATGAAAAGCAACGTGCATCACTTTGTTGCACAAGCGCCCGGTCGCGGGGCGTTGCGTGCTTATCGCACTTCACGCCGTTCTTGATTCTCCATAGAATTATTAGGTTCGCTTAACACCTCCGACACGTCCCACTCTTCACGCGTGGGTGAGGAAAATGGAATTATCACGTCTGCTTGTTTGACGGAGGGTGGAACCCTATTATTACAGCATGTGAAGATCACTCACAATCAGTGGAGTGCATTTTGGACAGTGTAGAGGCAAAAACCGTTGACGCCAAAAAATATATCAGAATGCAAAATCATCTTTATTACGAAACTCCAAGAGCTTTCTAATTTGACTAAATTTCCGCGAGGAAAAGATAGTAATTTTCAATATAGGAAAAAGTATATAGCTTCGTAGCTTCGAGAACATATATTATCCCATCTAGTCGCCTCATCTATTTTCCGGTCTACACTGTGCATTATACACAAAGAACATTATTGACCGTGCGTAAATCCATAACACTCGTTAACGAACCAATCTCGACTGTCGATCGATATCTAAATTGGAGCGCATCGGGCACTCCGAGTCGCGTGAATAAATGCGGCAACATTACCCGTTGATCGCCGCGCTTTTTCGCGATCCTCGTCGGATTATATTCGTATCGCTCGCCGTCGACACGCCGATTAAGGACCCCGTCGTTTTCGCACGATTAGCGCCCGCGCGCCTTGCATCGACCGGACGCGATCGATTCTATCTCGATTTCGCGATCTCACGGAGGTATTAACCGAGAACGACGAGTGGCGATTAGGTCTTTGAAGAGCGAAACCCTTCTTCTCTGCCCCCCTCGTGTTACTCAATGATATAAACATGTGCTCCGGCAAGAAGCTGGAGAGCCGGCTCGGACGCAGTCGTCGGCTGAACAAATGTGGGCAGGGGAGAACAGACGCGGGTACACGACATAAGCGTATCAATAAAATGTTTAATTGGCGTTTACATTTCTTCATTCGGCTCAACAAGATCGCGATACGGATCTTCCGCTCGCTTTCTCGTGCGGGCCTTCACCCTACTATCGAGCGCACCTCGACCTGAATATTTTCGATCGCAAGCTAATACACGCAAGAATAGTAAAGATGAATTTACACAGTCTATTTTTAATGATCGATTCGGATGAGTCGTTGAAATAAAAATATACAAATCGTTTCTACAACTTTTTTGTATTTCAATAAAGTAAAAAGTTATGCATCTTTAATTTTTCAGATCCGTTTTAATAAGTATGCTTGAAAATCAATATATGAATTATGCAGAATAAAATATAAAAATTACTTTATTATGGATGACTTGATCGTAGAAATAATTATTGAGAAGCATAGCTTGATCAAAGATTTTTATTTTTCACATTTAATCCTTTTTGGGTCACATCTTCATTTATGAAAGACTCTTCCTTGCTTTCGGTAATTTACTTCTACCGCTACATCACTTTGCACGAGTCATCCAGGATGATCATCAGGAGTGAACCGTGTAAATTCGTCTTAAGAATGAGAAGCTGACCAGAAAGGAGACGAGGAAATCGGCCGCACGATCGGGCGGAGATGCGTTTGGTATCTCTTACATTAGGTGCTACCGAGGAGCGGCTCCTGTGTTTTCGCGTGCCTGCGTATATAAATGCGTGTCTGTTTGACTGACGGATCGTTCGAGGTGCCACGACGCCTTCGTCGACGAAGTGGCGCGCGCGACGCGGTAATGAATGCAATTGGTACCTTCGGACATGGACCGCTCACGATAAGGAGCTGGGCGGAATTTTGGAGCGACATGATGTCACCCGTTATTTGTTCTTATTTACGCGCACGCGGGCCGCATTGAATAAATAAAAGGCGAACAGGACCGGTGGCGGTTAATATTTTTAATCGACGCGGTAGAAAATTGGAAGATTATAGGATGACATGGGCGGTGTGTGTGTGCGCGTCGCGCGCTTCATTTTGCATGCGTAAAAACAGCCCCATGCGAGATTTATTAATCGAGATAGCGCGTAGCTGGTGACCATTTGAGATATTCGAACGCCGAAAAGAAGCCGTCCCCGCTGGACTCCAAATTTTTTAACCATAATCATGCGGGTTCGAAAAGTGTCGGCTATTGCCCCTGACTTTTAAAATCGAATTTGCAGCCCGAAATTCCACAACTTTCGCGCGACACGGATCTGATATTCACGATCGCGCGTTCGGCGATACATCGCCGGTGCGTTTTCAAAGGAATCCTGCTGATCAAATCGACCGTGCGTTTGTAGCCCGAAGAAAGATTGCTCCAATTATTTTTTATGCCACGCGACATATTTCTCAATTTAATTCGGTGCGAGAGGCAAGGATTTGCGGCCCCGAAGGACGAGATAGAGAGAGAACTTGTTCGTTGCGCGTCCGTCTGGCGTGATATTTTACGCCAAAAACGAACTCTGCGAGAGTGACGTAATCGCTTAATTAACGAGCCGCGCTGCTTAACGTACTCGACGTGTTCTGTCTTTATCTTCGCCTGTCTCCTTTTCTCCTCTTGTGAGGAGAGAAAAAAAAAACGATATACGAGTAAACATCGCGGCCGAGCTTGCGTGTACGAGCGAACGTACTTGTATACATATGAATCGAGGCGCAGACATACCACAGGTGCCGAAATTTCGTTCATTTATTCTCGGCTCTCGGCCAGTTTGTTGACCGTTTACCCGCAACACCTTGTACATCACAGTTGCATCGCACGTAAACAACCATGCGACTGCTTACATCGTGTGTATATTCTCCTTTGCGATTCGACCAAGCGCGACTGACGGTATGCTAACAGCTGATGAATTTTTTTGAAAGAATTTCTGCATGAATCGCTGGAATTCAAACATCGTTTTTCCTTTTCCTTGGAAGCACCTATTCGACGCGGCTCATTAAACGCACTCGCTGAGCGAGCAACGATTAGACGAACAAGACGAGTTGCATAAATATCTCGCACGCTAACATAACGATTCCTCAGCTTACATTCACGGATAGAGGATGGTTCATATTTGCAAGGCTGATACGAATCAAACGTACAAAATATAGTGTTTATTCACTCGAAATGCTCTCACTGGTTTCTGATCTCTGCATATTTATAACTTATCAACTTAATTTGTTTAGAATATTAATTTAAATTTTCTTGATGTGCGATAACCAATGTATAATAGTTTAATTAAAAAAACTTTAATGGATAAGATAAATTTTTATTAGCAAAAATCACGATAATAACGGAACGATCAGTATTTCTCGCATTATAGCTCGGTATTACGATATTTACAGCGTAACGCAATTGCAATTTTATCGGCGTTAAATTAGGAGGGAATTATTCGGCTATGAGAGAAAGCGCCAATTGTTCTCGCCATCATTCGTCCGCGATTGCAGATAAAAAGATTATATCCGCCCAACGAAACTCCACCTCAACCGAACTATCGCGCCGGCGACTTTAATAAGGAAATAAGCGGAAAGACGAAAGTTCGAGAGGAGAAAAGAGGCCCGTTAATGATTTACCGCGGCTTTATAACCGCGAATTCACCGCGCACTGCCGCCGCTGATGCGGGAGAGGATCTCGTCGGAAGGAAAGAAGAGAGAAGGAGAGAGAAAGGACTGCGTGCCACGCCCCCGACTTCTCATCTTTTACGCGTCTCATCTCATGACGTCGGTACGTGAGGGCCCTTTCGAGCTGGGGCCCAAACGCCCTGCACGACGACGACGAAGAGCGTTTTCGGGAACCCTTTTCCCCCTTTTTGTTCCCTGGAATGTGTTAACCCTGAAGCGAGGCTCGCGTTCGGCGCACGATATATCTGCCCGGAGATTTAACTTTGGGACGCTCCGCGAATTTTTTCCAAGTAACGAAAAATACAAAGATTTCTGATATAATAATTTTATATAAAGAATTATTTTATCGCTTAAAAAGAATTCTTTCTGATAAATAATATTAGTTGCAAAATAAAACATTACATTAAACTCGCATTATATTTTGTAAGAATTTAATTTTGAGAAACTATATAAATCATATAAATCTCATCATTATATAATGTCCTCAGAATCTTATTGTCGAACGATGATTATTTAATTTTAATTTTAGTGTAAAGGAAACTGATACTTAGTTACTATCGTGGATAGAAATGATAAATGATCCGAGGTGTTCGAAAGTAAGTAATTCCCGTTATGGTGAGTGAAAAGTATCAGATATATCCGGAGAAGCGGTCTATTTTGAGGATCATTATTTCCGGATCGATTTACCACTGTTCATTAACGTCAAGCTTTCCACGCAACCCGAGCCGACGCGTACAAACCACTCGGAACAGCCAGCTGCGTGTATACACACGTAAAGGTGCTCTCCGATAATTATTTTTCCTAGTCGCTATGGACATTGCGCTAACACATTGTATTAATTACATTATAGTGCCCATAAAGCGCGATCTGTACAAAATTCGATATTATTATTCCGTAAATATATGCAAACATGTAAATAATAACTAATTAAGAACATAATGGCTGTTTTTAACAGCAGCGATATAAATTTAAAACAATGGAAAAAGGATGAGAAAAATAGATTAAATATGGCAAAAAGGAAAATCATTTAAATAAGTAATACTCTTTGTGTTATCAATATGCTACTAATAATATGAATAATATTTATATCTATAAAATTGAATACAAAAATATTTCTCTTCTATATTGAGTATATCATTTGACTTACAAATTACAGAGAGAGACGTTCTAAGTTTAACACACGTTCACAATACGAAATGTTTTCAAAAAATATTGACTATTTTTCAAATAACCTCTTCTAAGAAAAGACATTCGAAAGAAGAACATTCTTTTTAACCAGCATCCAAAAGAAGAACAAGTTTGACATAATTCAAGCCGTTTTTCTCTAGACATGTGGATTCGGAAGGGATTAGAGGCGTACCGGCCACTAGGGATCATTTCCGAGCGATCCAGCGACTATCGATTTTCGTTCGTGTCGAATACCGGGCGTGGCTATCGCGGAAAGAAAGATATCCCGGCCACCGCGGCAACTAAAACGAAGGTGTTGCCGCGGCTGTGGCTGCGGTGGCGGCGGCGGCCACAGGGACTTTCACGGCTGCCATAATGGATGAGCGTTCTTAATGATTTTTTCGCCGGCGGAGGCATTCGTCATTGAGTAATGATACGCGTATGAGATAAGAGCCGCCGTATGTGCCAGCGCGAAGCGAACGAACAGAGACGAAGGCAAGAGGAGATACGTGTTAAACCGCACAGCGCTTCGGGCGTCATCGCCTCGTAAGAAACAGCCATCGTACGTAGGGCGCGTTCGAAAAGGTGCAAATCAGTAGCAAGGATGTATTCCTTGATGAATTTGGAGTCGACTTACGCACGAAAGAAATTAACTGCGAACTTAATTACGGTCATATTTGCATGTTAAATATTACAAAGCTTCAATTAATCCAACTGCAAAGACTTGAATCAGTAAAAAGAATTTATATAATTAATTTGAAATCAATTTGAATTAATTTTTTTCAAGAGTAAAATTAAATATTACTTTTGGATGCTGAGAAAATTTTTTAATAATTTTTATAATCTATCATATAAATTTGTTTAATGGATTTTTTTAAATAGATTTTTTCATCTTTTGACTATTCATAAAGATGTATATTCCACAAGCCGCTGGCGTTCAAAGCTTGATACTTTGTACCAAGAGAAAGCAGGTCTTTGCCTTTTGTCATATTTCATTAAGCCTCTCGAGGCGAGTGCACTGCAGAGAGCGGATAAAATAAACGAGGAAAACAAACGAAAGAGAGAAAAAAGGAGTCGAGGATGCGAGTCGCGCGATGCTCGGGGCGTCGTCGCTTTGCCGGGGAAAAGCATTCGTCGCCAAGTTCGGTTTTCACAATAATAATTAATTTCAGAAAACGATGGAAATCTTTGTTATAGGTATTTACGAGTGCATTTCGCGTGCGCACGCTTTAATTAATAATGACGAAATTATGCTGTGATATGAGTTACTCCGCGAATACGACCGGTGCTTTTTTTTTGTCGCCGATAGGAAAATCTTATTTGCGGTTTCTTTTGACTTCTAATCGTTTTGCACGGCTCGATCCACCGGCGGAATGCTGTAGTATTACTTACGTTTCGCAATAAAACATAAAGAATTATTTTCGACGATAAGTACATCAAACGCCGCAGCACTCTTGTCGGTCGAGACTAACAGCCCGCAAATATTTCCGTTATACAGGGTGACTCAGGCCAGTCGCATCACCCGTTAATAGCAGATTCCTGAAGTCATTTTGGTATAAAGATTTTCGTCTCCAAATGGCGTCAGAAATTTGCTATTAACGGCTGGGACATCTTGTACAGCTGAATAAGCAAGAGTGTATCTATACAACTATATTTATACTTGAATATCTTGAAATTGGTATAACCAATCTCATAAAAATAAGGGGATAAAAAGATATAAAATAATAAAAGATTGTTTTCAATATCAGACTGCATTTGGTCTAATATTGAGTAATATTACAACAATTTGTTATTCGAAATAATTTACATTATCTTTTATTGAGAAAATATCATCCTCTTTCTCTCTTTATCTTTCTCTCTCTCTCTCTCTCTCTCTCTCTCTCTCGTACCATGTTTTGCGTATATTATTCCACGGCTATTGACCAGACAGTAAACTTTTATAACGCAATAAAATAAATGGTTCCTTTTCATAGCCCGTATCATCAGAGCCGCAAGTAACCCGGAATTAACGCTTAATTAATATTTCATACTCAATGACGTGAATTAGCCATGTTGGACATTCTGATTCGCCAAGCGGTTTTGCAATTATTATTAATTACGTCACGCGTGTACCGAAATAATTTCCTATCGTAAACACACCAATAATAATGACTGCTTAAGTACGCAGGACGCCGAGAACGATAATTACCGGTGTGTAAAGTCTCATCGAAAATATCGGATAAATTAATCGCGCACGCACGTATATCAATTAAGCATAGAATGACCGAATCATTAATGAATTCGCAACGTGCCGACGCTCATCGCTATACACAACACTCCTTATTCTCTCCCTCCGACACGTTTCCACACGTCTCCGAGACACGATTCACCTTTCGCAAGTACGAAAATGAAAGAAACCCGAGCAGCTGCTGATTGCTAATGGAGCCGACTTTATCGCGACGGCGTGACTGAATTTCGTGACCGGCGAGCGAGTAAAAGTCGCCACGATTGGCGCAAACATGCCCCGTGCGCAATAACCACAGATATAGCGAGCCAAAGCAACTGGTATTTGGATAAAATTTATCGGTTCCAACGTTTTTAATCGGCTTCGGCGAAACACTTCTTTCTCGAGCGAAATGCACTTAAACGCATCGTTCTTTTGATACTCCCGCGTAAATATCACTGCGAGTGCATGTCGGACGGATACGAAGTTTCTTCGTTAAATTACGACGTTTTCGTCGCGGACGACAGAAATATTTCTGCGCCAGCCGTATTGCGCGCCTTGACCTTCGCGGCCGTAGAAATCCACTGAAAAAGCATCGATTGGCGCGTGCACAGAGGAAAGCCGCTGCGGTCATAAAATAAGCGCGTGGTTGGAATTATTCAGAGGTGCGTACCGTATTTATGATATGCCCGACTAGAACTATAACTCAAGACGGCGTATGTTCGGGTCGACTGTAAACGATCGCCGGGGTCAAAATCGGCGTTAATTTACGATTGCTTCGACGGGATTTTTCGATCGTCGTACTGGTCGCTTTATCTCGATAAGTAATATTGCGGAATCTAATCTAAAAAGAGAAAGAGAGATCGCTGATTGGTCATTGAAGCATCGCTAGCTAAGCTTCGACGATGTGTGAAAAACTTTGGAATCTTCGACTGAGCGCACACAAAGAGCTTCGAGTTAGAAATGGGTAGTCCTACGTAGCGTTTCACGTTAATCCACGTATACGTCATACATGTGACTATAATCTTCTCGCGAAACGACGCGAGTATTGTGCCGTTGGCGGGCTAGAGAAATAAGTGCGTTGAAGAATGCCTCGCGTTTGAAGCATCCGTGCTTTTCAGACGGCGTCTTAAGTGACGGATAATCAAGGGCGCGATTCTTAGCGTTTCTCGCTTCGGCGGAATTCTATGCAATACGGGTTTAAACCTTTTCGGGTAGATGAAACGGTCGCGTGACACGAGGTATTAGGCGTCACCTCGTTAACCAGAAGAACGCCTGTTGAAGTACGCGTTATACAGCGTTACGCTACGTGAATTTTACTCTCGCTTTATAACAATAATATGTTGCTATGTACAAATATCTAAAATTAACACTTATCTCTTCACAGATATTTATACCCCCGACGCTGAAATTAACACTGCAAATAGATATACTAAGCTTTATCTTGTAGCAAATGTTTGAATTGGCATCCGTTTCGTATGTAACATGGGAATGGTTAACTGTTAGAAAATTATCTCGTCGAATTGTGTCAAGACGGAACAAGAGATCCGATTGGATGTACGTTGATTGAGTACCGAAACGGCGTTGTGCGGAACTTTCAGACATCAGTTTCGCGAAACTAGTTCAAGAACTTTAGGCGCGAAGTACGTCTGGAGGGCGTACAAAAGGCTGGAACTAGTAATAGAATCCTATCTCGCTTCGCCTTAATTATGTGACACACACGACGGCACTCTTAAGTGACAATTGAATTGTCGAAAGCTTCGACGCGCTTCTCACGACTGAATGCTAAAGCGAGACTCGACAGTATGCCCTCCAGAATCAAACGAAGGATGTACACGATAATTTTATTCTACATATTTTTCCGGTAGATATTACACATGATGAAATGCTACGTACGTCCCCTACGATGTCACTCCTCGCGACACCTTATCATAATGCAAAAGGTGCGACAATACCTCTTGTTTGTTAATTGGACATTGAAGCAGGACTTTGTCGCGAACGTTTCAACCCTATGACTAGGTAACTTCAAGTACTAATACGCGAGCACAAAACCACCCACGTTTATAAGAACGAAATCCCACTACATGTGTCAGTTTGTAAGCGTGCAGATCTCGAGTTATTATCTCCTTTCTCTCTCTCTCTCTCTCTCTTCTCTCTCTGGAGAGTTGTCGACCAAGAAAGTACCGTGGAAGATCAGATACTTCCTGCTTCATCTCGCCTTTGATGGCGAGCGCTGAATCGCGCCAAGTTATCGAACGATTCAATATCTTGCTGATACCTCGCCTAAGCCGGATCTAATCGCAATCACGCGTGAGTGTTTGAAGGAACCGACGAGCCCATCGTCACTAGAGCTAATTGAAAACGCGAAGACTTCAAGTGACCGTTTATTATCCCCGCAAGGCCAATATCCAAAGAATATTCCGCGATGAACTATGCACAAGGCGCTAGGCGAGACATATGACAATCAAATATTTAGTTGAATAACAATTAAAAATAATCTAATTATTTTAAAAACTACTTATTACATTCATAATTTATAATTAATTTTTATAAATAATGAACAAATATTTATTGTAATTTATAAACTCACGAAATAGTGAGAATAATATCGATATTTTTTTATATTTATTATTGGTCATATTTGAATAATCACAATGACAATAGTCCGTTACGTAATTCTTACCCTCAAGTAGACGATTATATTCTTTGTACAAGTTGTGCGACGATTTATTTCTTTACGTGAAACGCCAAGAAGGGCCGCGTGGACGATGCGCGATCACAATAGACACGTCGTTGAGTCGACTTCTGCGAGCACGAGGACAATGAAACGTCACAAAAGCCGAGATTAACAATATTCTGTACAACCGGACAAGGGAAAAAGAAAAGTCACTTTACGTGCATTCACTATCTAAATCTCGTCGTCGCTGTATCTGATCTTTTCCGGAGATTAGGGATACGAATATGGCGCTCTGAGTAAATTAAAAGTATTGTTTTTTAGATCGTGAATATTTTATCCTGCTTTCATACTCATCGTATCTCGATAAGCAAAGCAATTTATAAAAGATTTGTGCATATCTAATTTTTAAAAGTGCGATTATTTCTTTATATTTTTATAATAAAAAATTGAGAAAACTATGTGACTTTGTAAAGATTCATAAAATTCATTATTAAAGATTCATAAAAAGGTTTCAAACTTTCTGAAAACCTTGGGTATAAAAAATTTTATAGAACTTTAATTCAATTTTTTACATGTTTATATCGGTCATATAATGATATAAACAGTGATAATTGAAGATGAATACAGGAATATTTTTCCTTGCGCGAAATAAACTAACGGTCGAACAACAAGAATCGGAGCTGAATGCAAATCATTCGGCGTTGCTGCCTTCTTTTTGATCGCCATATAAGAACGGGCGCATTGTTCTTCTCGAGGTGTTATTACCACCCGTGGCAGACATGGCCCAGGAGGAGGCGAATTAACAATAAATAATAATGATAATAAAATGTCGGGGAATGCTGCAGCCTCATTATTAACCTAAGTATTGATTGTGAGACCGGGACTGGCGATCACAAACGATAAGGCTTCTCTCTCGCTTATTCCTTCCTGGAAGAGCCTTCGTATCCCGCGCACGGGTTATTCCCTCATGATATTCCCTTGAGGCCTGACCAGGGCCAGCCACCCAACGGTGGCTCCGACCGAACGAAATCTCGATTCCTCTACGTCAAGCCGCGCAGTCGGGGTTAACGTGGCGACCTGCCGCCACCTTTCTTCAGCTTTATTAATACTCGGTAGGTGGCCACCGGGACAATAATCGCCGGTGATTACCGTCGAAGACCTTAGAAATAATGCCGTATTATAGTGATATACAACGGAAAAGAATCCCACCTTGCGTAATATCCTAGGAAAACGGGAACGTAATTTTCCATTGCAGCGTGAAGGAATGACAGGGACAGTCACGAGAGGTTTTGAATGGCATACGAAATGTCCCATTGAGGGGATACGTTATAAAATGTGGCGACGTTAAATTTAACGTCGCGACAGCAACCAGTGCGTGGCGAAGAATACTTTAATGCTATTGCTCATCGTCCCGTTAATATTTATAAAACACGTGACGTTGTTATAATATATAGAGTATAATTTATTATAATATTTTCTTTATTAAATCTATTGCGAGCGAGGAATTAATTAGATAAGATAATAGATTGTTTCTTTGTGCATAATCGCAGTATAATTGCGGAAAATAAGAGGATCGCAATAACAGGCGAGTCTGACGATTGATTTTCCACACTGTCGGATCGCGAGCGTTCTCGTTGTGTGCGATAAAGCGTGCAAATGTTTGGTCCACGTCCGATGTTTCGGCAACACCTTTTTAGACCTCGTCGCCTTTCTTTCGCGTATCCCCTTCCCCGAGGTAACCAGAAATAAGAAAGTGCGTTGGACCGGACGAAACGGCACGAGAGAACAAATTCGCGCTCGTACCTGCTTACAGTGCGGAAGAAGAGGGAAAGGGAGAGGCAGCGAAGATTCGCGAGAAGGAGCGAGTCGGAGGAAGTAGAAGACGGATAAAGGGAGGACGAAAGGCGTTCGAATGAGAGGCCTCGAAAGAAACCAATTGGAGTCGAAGGGTTTAAAAAAGAAGGACGCGCCGAGGAAGAACAGGCTGATAGAAAAGAAGGAGCGGCGAGGAAGAGGTGATAAATGGGAATGAGGATTGCTTGGCAAAGTGCGAATGGCTCGCGAGCGAGGATATAGGTGGTACGATGGATGGATGGACCGGCGGGAGCGTATGGACGGATGAGCATTGCATCGGACGCCGCCGTCGCCGCGTTGCGTCTGAACGAAATCCGAATGTATTCAACGCGGAGCGAAGTTTCTCTCTCTCTCTTTCTCTCTCTCTCTCTCTCTCTCTCTCTCTCTCTCTCTTTCTCTTTCGACGGGTTAATCCTCCCACCTGTGCGTTTTTACTACCGCACTTGCCTTTTCATACGTGCCTTCTCGCATCGTCCCACTACTAACAGCCATCCGAGGCTTTTGAACCGCGGGGGGTTTGTTTGTGCTGAGTGTTCGCCGTCTATATGACTGGTTTTCCAAGCGACTATTGAAAATCGCGTTTAATTGACTCATAAGACGATTTTACGAACCGTTTATTTCGAAAGCTGTATGAATAATATTTCACGAAACGGCAAATTTCGATAAGAGATAAATTAATATTTTGTATATCTGTTTCGAAAATATTTATTTGAAAAATCTCATCCGCGTTATTTTTAAAATAAACGACTATCGTTACTTTAAATCTCTTGTCATATCTCTTATTTGCGAAGGTACAAGAGAAAGATAGAAAAATGTAATCATGCATCATTTTAAATACTTAAACAAGGCGACAGGCTGCCGATTCCGACTGTTAAAAATGTACTTGGAAATTTATGTTAATCTTTGCGGGATGATGTGTGTTACATTTAAATATCTACAGCTCCGCGCTCTCGCAACAAATACGGGGCATTAATAAAACGCGGACGTCTTACTTGTCGCGTGAACGCGAGGCACCGGCGAAATATCATGCCCCGGGCAATCTGCATACGTTTAAGGCGTCCACACCCGAGAGTTTTCAGAGGCGGTGCGCGCCAACATACCCCGAGTAAATCGACGGCCATTCAGTATCACGCGAGGAGCCCCGATGGCCGACATAATCGATTCCTTTATTCGTGCGTGCGGGAAACAAATGGCCGACGCCATTCAGACACAAAGTAGCCAGTGGCCGCAAAATGGCTTCTCCTTCTTCGAGACGCAACTATCAGAGGATATTAAAATTATGTAAAACGCGGAAGAGAGAGAGAGAGAGAGAGAGAGAGAGACCACCTCGCCTCGGTATGTAAACAAGGTCTACCGTGAGAGAGAAAGAAGAAAAGAGACATGGGTGGGGTTCGCGATAGGACCTACGAAATTGCTTCGTTACCTTAACGAAGCGACTTTTCAACCTTGACATCATTAGCCGATTGTTCGTCTAAATCCAGCCGGGTATTTTGCTCGCGTATTTATCTTCCTGGCGCAAGATGTATCGGCCGACCGGGCCATATAGTAGGCCTCGCGTCTATCATCTGGTGTCATGACAGAAAGAGAGGGGAAGAGAGAGAGAGAGATAGATAGATAGATAGATAGAGAGAGAGAGAGAGAGAGAGAGAGAGAGAGAGAGAGAGAGAGAGAGAGAGAGAGAGAGAGAGAGAGAGAGAGAGAGAGAGAGAGAGAGAAGAGAAGAGAGGAAAGGGATAAGGCGAAGGAAGCGGAGGAGAGAAAGAAGCTACCGAGAAAGCGGGACGAGAAGAGCTTCTCGAATAGAAACGGGCGGAATTCCCCCCTGGTTCGTTCATCGATCTGAGTTTCTGTGGATGCGCTCTCGCTCACTGAAGCGAGATACGACCGCAAGCGTTGATTGGTAAAACGAATAATCGAGCGAGTCGAGCAATAAGAGACGTATTTATACCTCTCAGAGACGGACGAGAAGACGGACGAGAAGACAGACAGACAGACAGACAGACGGACGGACTGACGGACGAACGGAGCGGCCGGATAGAAGACCACGCCACAGGTACTAATGAATCCGATTGTTCCCCGTGAATCGAATTGTTAATGAATTATGTCGTTATATGCACCTCTGTTCTGAGCAATATACGCGTGTTACTTTCGCGTATCTGTATATGAAAGCGCGCCGAGACATCTCTCGTATCAGTCTCTGTCAGCTGCTTTTCGATTGCCGACGATCGCGCTTCGCTTCACCCACCCACTTTCCTACCTCGGAATCAGATCGCTCGAAACAATGCAGCGATCTCGCCGATTGTGAATAATATCTCCTTGGCGATCGATCGGCGTGCATACGCATTTACATATATGGATTGTATGCAGTAATGAATTCTCGATCCGAATTAATTATGTCGCACAAATAGATTTCCGATTCCCACGTTAGCCACGAAAGTATTTTAATAATGATTTTACTGCTACGAAAGTTTCATAAATGATAATTCATTATAAAAGTTTTAATTAATAAAATATATAAATATTGTATTAATATATTTTTGCGGCACAATTTTTGTTAATTGAATAAAGTTTAAAATAACAGGAACAAGCATATTTTCTAAAAAATATATATATATACATATTAAATAGTTCAAATAAAATCACGTCGTGACTTCAGCATTTAACAATGCTTCTACCATTGTCGGAGTTTTCTTCAACGCTCCTAGCAAAGAACCCATTACGAACCGCCGCTAAAATACGCGGCTAATTAATGGCGGCCGTCGCAATGCGCATTAGTTCTCAAGCAGGAAGCAAAACTTTGAGAAGACGCTCGTGAAGCTCGCGGTTCGCGATTTAGAAGCGGGGTACAATGGAAATCGAGCTCTACTAGTCGTCGCAAATTGCGGAAGATGGGATAACATTCCCCCTAACGAAGGATCCGAGGTGACGGGAGCAACGGGAGCAACACGGAGGCAGTTTGTAATTAAAGAAACGGTACATTGATAGAGGCGAAAGATACGGCGCGAGTGCGAGAGAGGCGCGAGGTATCTCGATCGGCAGCCGAATTTAAGCGACCGTCCCGACGCGGTTCACGCAATTCCTGTCGACATCATCGATGCGTTGCCGAAGGTACTTAAGACGGACAATGCCGGTCGTTCAACGGCTCCGCAGAAAGGGCCAATCCGATCTAATCTCCGCAGATCTTCTATTGGGCCATCGGTCCGCTTGGACGGACGGACAACGGCTCTCGCCGCCGCATGGCCGATCGAGTTTCGAGATCTCCTTCCCGGCAGAGCCGGAGCCATTGTCAGCGAGAAAAAGCGTTAACTTTTTTATCGTGGATATTGGCGCGCGTACGTGGTTATTAACCTCATCGATTTCCGGCGTAGATAAGTATCGCGCCTCGAAGCGTATCACGGCGTCTCGGTGCTCCATTGTGACCTAGACTTCAGCTCGTTATATCGGATATCGGAAAAGAATCACGGCTCGAGTGATAGAAACGTGACAGTCTGGCTATACAATACGACTCTTCCATCTGTTTGGTTATTATTATTGGCTATACAAATGCGACTGATCGATACAAAGTTATCCATGTAATCATTTATAAAATTATTTGTAACTTGGATTTGTAAAAAAAAATTTTTTTATTCAAGATATTTTTCGACGTGTTACGGAAAAAATTATTTAACTAAAGAGGATAATAGATACTTCATTTTGTAATAATTTTTATAACAGTAATTTTTTCGTATCGATATATGTAATTCGCATAGCAAGAACTGCCTGGACTTGCGATCGTTTCTAGAACCTCCGAACACAATACGGTACGATATTATTGCCATAGGGTGCGTCAAGCTTCTCGGCTTTTCGGCGCACGTGAGGGATCTAATCCCAGCTTAAGACCTAATGCCGACTTACCGCGGGTATAAAATCGTGCCGGGTCGCGTCCATCTTTACGCGGTAGCCCACTGCGTTCAAGTTCATCCTCGACTCCTAGCCTCGTTGTTGTCACATCGCGACAGAGTCGTAAAAGGCGAAGCCGCGGGGAGTGAGGCAAGCTAGCAAACCGCTTTATACATATCGGAGTGTGTAAAGGGATTGTCGGATAGGAATGCGGAATGAAGTTCAACTTTACGATCGCGCATATATCACGCTCGCGCCACTCAGAAGCCGATTAGTGGGAATAACTTAATTCACGAAGGTGCGCGCGGTGCATCGCCTTTTCGTTTCCTAGAGGCTTTGTATTTAGAGACTGGTTTACGGCGCTCAGCTGGTTGTTCAATCATATTTTATTGTCTGGAATCACACGTAATTCTGACTTACGATCAACGAACATGAATTACCGTTTACGCGGGGCAACGCGAGTATCTTTTAATCATCGCATCGGCGCGTCCGGACCCGAGCGCGCTTTAATTGCAGGCCCGAGAGGACAGCTAAAGTAGTTATACGATTTCCAATTGGCTTCCGATCTGCCTTGTTCAGCAGATACTTCTTCGAAATAACACCGTAAAGGGAACATCAAAATTGCTCGGCAAATTGATACTTGGATTTCTACATAGTCATGCACCAGACAAGTGATAATAATTATTCGACGACGATAGGCATCATTCCCGTTAAGTATTACACGTTCGCAATAGCCGCTCATCTTACTCGCATTTATAATGATGATAATGATACAATTGTGATAGAGATCGCATCTTACCGTATTAACGTAGAATCGGCTTCTACAAATTTCTCAAATTTGCATAAGGATTTATCTAGATTTCCGGCGTTCCTATCGTCGTACCTGAAAGCCTTAACGCGTACTCGCTCCGCGTTATCTCGCGATAGTTCGCCATTTCCTCGCCGCTTCCGTCGTTCAATAAACCAGCACTTTCCTGACGGTAACGCGAGAATCATGCTAACAGCGTACGGGACGCCGGCACGCGGGTTTCGTGATTTGGCCGGGAGCTGCATTTGCGATGCAGCGAAAAGAAAGGATAAAGGGGGCGAACGCGGTTCATCGGCGCTAGGATCAACCACGAACGCGGAGGGCCGTTGAGGCACTCGCAAGCTCACGTTTCGCAATATTTATAAGCCGCATTTCAATGCTATTATTCCGGATTGTTCCGTTTCGTATCGCGCAAGCGTTCAGGTCAGAACTCTACGATCAGAGGGATTTAACATTGTAGAAATTCAAATGATGGTCAGATAAATGTTTAAACTACCTTGAAAAGCTTCAAGAAATTCCAGAGAAGCCCATTCTATTTTTTATTCCAGTCAAATTTTATTTATAATTATAATCATTTTCATTTCAACATCTCGAAAGTTAAGAAACAGTACGGCAAATAATTTATATTCGCGAAACGCAAATTATACACACGGCGAGAATGGGAACGTTTAATGTGCAATATGTAACCATGTTACATGACCGCTGCGAAACATGCCTCGAGGATACCGCTGAGATATTTTCGTGCATTCACTCTACGTTGCATCCGGGGCCAGACACAGAGATGCGCCTGGATATCAGAACCTTGCTACATTGCTAGGAACACGGTTCGATATTAATGCAACACGTTCCAAACGTATTGTACAGCAGCCAAATCAATATCTTACATACACGCTATTTAAACATTGATGTTTCGTGGTCGTTACTATGAAATAAGATCTATTATAGGATCTCTACAAACGAGAACAAAAGGTAAAGTTTGAATTTACAATAAAATACGTTTTACAACGCTAAAACATTAATCATATTACGAGAATATTATAAAACAAAAAAAAATCAAAATATCAAAAATAAATATATCTTTTCTTGCTTAAATTTTTCTGAAAATGCATTGATATAAAAAGCATTATTCCAAGGACGAAATAGTTCACACAATTTTCAGTATTTGTATAACCATGTTGCATTGCGAGTGATTTACGCTTTGGAATCGATCCTTCACACACACATCCGCGTACTTCTCACCGGCTTTAATATGAAATAAAGCGGCGCGTAAACAAGAGAAGATCGAAGTGGGTCGGAATTTATGGTGAACGAGATGCGTTTTATACACGCGGTACCGAGGTGCAACGATGTCGGACGTATCGACCTCATATACACCTTCACGCGACGCGCAAACAAGTGCGAGAGTACGTCCTGCCTTGTGAACGTGGGAGATGTTCAGGTAGTCCCCGATCTGCGAATACGTTAGGCAGATTACGTATTATGATGCCCTATTGTATACAAATACGAATAGCTACCGCGCTATATAGGCATAGACACGGAGATAGCTTTGTCCCGAGGAAACGCGCTGCGGCCTCTATGAGCTTCTATTTTGCCCTAGGGTCGGCCTGGAAAACCGCAGAGCCTATTGTGAAGCTCGAACGAGGAATATTCCCTCTCCCTCTCCTCCTCTGTGTAAATATAAATTAGGCAAAATACGGCTTAAGATCTAGCATCTCAACAGCCCTTGCTCTATATTAAAGAAATATTTATTCAAGTATGATTTACTTTCAATTAAGAAAGTTTAGATTTATTACTATATGTGGGAAATAGAAATTAATTATTTTTTATTGTTTAGAATTAATAAATTTAAATCCCGTGTGTTCCCATGTAGAAACAAGCGAACATTAAAGTGATTTGAGTAATCTGACTATGTGTGGCGTTTTTCATTTCGACTTTGTACATCGATAGCAATGTTATATCGCTATTTACGGATATCGGCACATACTTGAATTCGCATACGTGAATATAAACATGTCGTAAATATGCAAATATATTTATACTACATATCGACTATGCAAATACATTAAATGTCTTTTGTTCGCAAGTCGATTTAATTTAAGCCTTAAAAGAACATAATTTCCTTGTTTTGCATGTTTTTTCTGAATAAATTACATCGTATATATTTTATTGATTTTGTTAATATGAAATTTTTGATAACTTCCCAAAATATAATCTTTAAAAACAATATACTAACAATAAGAATACATGCGATATACCATAAACAAAAGTTGAAGAAAATGTGATTAAGTGATTATTGCTTGATTATTAAATAATCAGTAATCATAATTACCAAAGAATAAAAATAATTCAGGCAAAAATAATTATTGAATGAAATAATCAGGTTATAAATCATTAATCAGAAATTAAACAGATCTTTTTATAACTGTATCAACAAATTGACAAATATATTAACGATTTTCCAAGTGTAATAAATAAATTCACTCACCAATAAATGCGTTGCTACATATATATCTTATTCCTTTCCATATCTGGCCATCACTTCGTTCCTTTTTGCTTCTCATCGCTCCTTCACTTCAGACGTTCTCGTAGATATATGGCATTCTTGATCACTACGTATTCGCACTATGATGCACTACACTAATTTTCTCACATTTTGCAAAAGTAAACTTCAACAATTTATTAAATTCTTAATTTACTCGTGTTCCGCGACTGAAACTTTCAAAATCCGCAATATAAAGTGTCGCGATGTATAGGTTAAATTGACGTTATTTACAAGCATTGAAAAACGCGTTAATCGTATAGTTTCACATATTAATAAACGTATTGAGACGATCACCAGCGTTCAATTCGATACTTCTGACACTTGTTTGCACATAAAATTTCTCCGAAACAAACAACAAAGATGCGAAACATAAAGCGATTCATTTACGGTATTAGGACATACGACGCGAATTGAGCGATTGTTAACTATATTTGTATTAACCACATTCATGCGTCTACTTTCGTACTATTACACAGAAAATGTCGCATATCGATATATCGATATATCGCAAGTAAGCAATATCACTTGTCTTGATGAGTTTATTCTGGTAATTTTTCAATACTTTCATTAATGCTCTTTGATGCTACGAATTATGAGTGACATAAAATGTTTGTCAGATGAGCAAATAATGCGAAATTCATAGTCTCGCGACGGGACGCAAAGCGATGAATTTTGATACCTCGGTAGATAGGTTATTTCGACGCTGCTTGCAATCGTTGAAAACATATGAAATCGCGATGTTGCGGTTGAATAGACGCTCACCCGTCGTTTAATTCGACACTCTTGATATTTACACACGAAATTCATTTTTTCGATTGATAAAAAGATTCGTATAAAAGCGGATGCATTTTTACTTCAATCTATTCTACGCGATACGACTGAAAAAGTAGAGACCGAGAGGGAGCTGCATTGTTAAACTTATTACTGTATTCACTGAATGCAAATAATGTTATACCCAAACTAGTCAGGTATACCAAACTAGTCAGCACGCAAAATTTTGAAAAATAAAGTACACATTGCACGTAGCAAGATCTATAACATAAAAATTCTACATTTTATACTTCATATATTTAAAAGTTAATATTTGATGAGTTTGCTTATTTTTGTATAACGCATTGTTTATATTAGAATTTTGTAATATAATAATCGCGCATCAGTAATGCATTTTCGAATTTGCAATATTCCTATTGTGTTCAAAAATAATTTTTAATCTTACATATATCTATTATTTCTTCGTGAAAATAAGCGAAATCTAAAAAGCATCGTTCAAATCTTATTTTCTCGGTTTGTTTACGTCGCCGAGCTCACATTTTTCTTGGAATATGTCTCGTCGTCGCCGAGGCAATGAGACGTTCCCCCTCTTCACATACCTACGCAACCTCAGTAAGCTACTCACAATCAGTATATTTCGCAGCGCGAGCACTGAAATATTGAATTTGGACTCGCTGTTTCTTGCATTTCTTTTACTTACCGAAAGTGAATTTTGCGTGCAAATGAGTGTCAGGAGGACTGAATTGGACAAGAGGTAATCATCTACGACAGATGGCGCTTCTTATTTATAGTATTGAAATATTTGCCGTGAAATAAGACGCGGGACGCACGCGCGGGACGCGCGCGCATGACGTCAGAAATACGTCACACTCAACCGTCCCCGGTGCGATTTATTCGCGATCGTTCTGTGTTTCTCGCGCCTTTTTATGCGGCAAAACGTATATATATTTCACAACGCGGTCAAGAAGTGTCTGGAATGCCGAATTGAACAATGGACAATCGTCTCAGTGTGTCTATGTAAGTTATATGGTTGCAATTCACATATTTTCCATTGCGCTTGTAAGTAGCGTCCAGATAACCTTTCTACCGCACATTTACCCGAAGTTTCTCATTTCGCGTTTCTTTGCAGAATTGTTTTTGGGTACGCGACTTTCGTGTGTATTTAACGTTATTTATTCGTCCAACAAATATCGCATGTGCCATCCGCGACACGAAAAGCATCGAAAAGCAACAAAAACATCGAAAAATCGCTATGATATATTTATGAATGCAAGTGATGTCGTTTGCCTGAGATATTCGCGTCCGCATAACAAATATGGCGTAGTCAATATGTGTTAAACGCTCTCCGGTTCGTTTCGAATTTTCGCGTCTTTTTATCCGTCGGAAATGAATTTCGCATGTAAAGCATCCGGAATGTCGAATTAAATATCGGGCGAAACGCGAGTGAATCAATGAATTAGTGAAATAATAAAGATTTTAGTTTTACGAAACACGAATAAAATAATGAACTAATAAACCGTATTTAATAAGTGCATGAAAAAAAGTGATCAAGAATGTCACATAATACATTCACGAAGACGTCTGGAGCGAAAAAGTAACCTGGAGCAGAAAAAAATAAAGCAATCAGTAACGGAAAGGAGTAAGATACATCTGTACATTCAACAGCGCATCGACCGGTGAGTAAATTCATTTATTACATTTGCACAATGGTTGATATATTGAAATAATGGTTTATGTATAGTGTGTGTGAAATTGTTGTACACAATTTATTTTTTGATTAATGATTTATAATTTAATTATGTGTATTTGACATTTGATTATTTTTGATCGGTTATTTCTACCATTTATCAATTATTTATTACTCTATAATATTACTAAATTATGATTCTATTAAGTCTAAATGAAGACACAAGTAATAATTTGAAAAATAGACAGGTTTATTCATATTTTAATGCATAACAGATATAAATTATTTATTATCATAATTGTCAAGATAAACTATTTTTTGTTGTTGATTATTAAATTAAATATGAAGTAGAATTACCTCGATTCACTTGTCATACACAATATAAATGCATTGCATTCTTCAGTATTGATATAAATATATATGAAATATCAATTTAATATTATAGTATTATGAAAAATGTGTTTTCATTAAGAACATCATTTTTCTTTGATCGAGGATTGGTATTGCGAACGCGCGTTAATTACCGTATTGCACTGCGCAATTACACAGCTCCGGGAGATTTCTGAAAATCATATCTTTTCTCCGAATCGACCACCCCGCTCCTCCTATTTCTTTATTCCAGCACGCGTGATTCATGCGTAGGAACCGACTCGTAAATCATTGGGGTGCGCTACTGCTCGTTATAAACTCTCATCTTTCAACTCCTCCGTTTCTTCTTCATCGTCGACCGTTTCTCTTTTCTTCTTGCGATCCGATCGAAATTTCGAGGGAGTCGTTAAATCATCCGTGGTCCATGGTGTCGATCGGCGCGTTTTTCTCTTAACCTTTCACTTGTATCAAATGCTGTGATAGGAAAAAAACGCGAGATTAAAAATAAAAATAAAGAATGAGAAATAACGAATTTTATCAATCGATTGATATAAATATAATTAATATTAAAAAATTGCGAAAAGTATATCTCTCAAACACTTAAATATATAAGAAAGAAATTATTTTCAGATTAATCAAATAATTTATGTAAATAAATTTATATGAATTAATATAATAATTTTACTCATGCAAAAATATATTTTACTATTTTTATAAATGAATTAATAATGAAAGTATAATATATATACAGCATAGCTGCAATAAGAAATTAGTAATGATAATAAGTTTTACGTATATTAATGACGAAAAAAAGCTCTCACTTTTATTTCCTATGGGAGTCATAAGAGTGATTAGTCGATGGTGTATATATTTTCGATTCTCCACCCTACACCTTAATCTAATAGCGCGGTAACCGTCGTTACTTTCCAAGAACTCGACGTGTAATGCCTTCTCTAGTCAAGTAGAAATATATTACTCCGTGTAAGCAATTATGTAGATAGTACTTTTATAGAATCACGCGCATTCGCACATTTATTCTAAGAATTCACATTTATTCTTTATTAATGTATCGCTAATTTTACTCTCTCGTTATAAATTTTATTATTTCATAAAAATGCTATTTATATGTAAAAGATATCCGCCTGCGATACCAAGTTAAATATAGCCATGCAACATCATCACGACGTTTTCGCCATAAACAATCTAATAAAGATATTTGTTTGACGAACACGTCTCGCAATAAGTGGGTTAATCGGTTTTTGCATAACGCTGTCGCGGCAGCACGACGATCGGGATATCAGCGGGTTCGATCTCTGATTATGAGAGGGACGAACTATGTAAGAGGAGGCGTATATGTCGCGCGTCGGATATCCGTGTCCACCCGAAGCCCTCACACTCTTTATCGTCCAGTCTCTCTTCCCTGCGCCCGCGTATCCCTGTGACTCCGTAGCCCTTCATCCTTGTGCCCACAGCTACAGCTCCCGCTACTAATAACAGCCGCTTTGCAAGTGTGAAATAATTACTTCGAATGGCATCCAAACCAGTTTCACCGCACAGATTAGCATAAGTGATCGAAATGATCAATGAGCCCGTGGCCTCCGCGCGACGTGACTTTCCTCCTCTCTCCGTCCCTGCTCCTCCTTCACTCTCTCATTTCCCTTCCCTACGAGCGTGCGGTCGCTTTGCTCGTGCACCGAGCGCATATTACTCGCACTTCCTAGCTGCAGGTAGGAGGATACCACCTCTTCTCTCTTAAGGCCGGGTGACTTACTGTGGTCCTTTTGCGCATAACATACTCGCGTACGTACTTGCGCGGATCGCTAATACAACCGGCGGGATTTACGATCGCGGAGTACAGTGCCCGGTCGCCGCACCACCAATCGTCGTCATCCGCTCGCCGGGACTCCCCGAGGATACTTTCTCTGCCGGAGATGCTTATAATTATTCTTCCCCGGTTCGCGAGGGGAGGACGTTTTTCCCGCGACGACCTCCCGTAGATTATCCTGGTTGCGTCTCGCGGCCGTGAGTAATGTGGGAAAGTTTGCTCGACTCGATGATCTCGTTTTTTAATAGCAGATAATGCGCCGAGTCTAGGCTTAAAGATTGATAAACTGACTGTAAATATCTTCACCGAATATTTTATCTCGTTTTATTACTGTCTTAAATTTCCGAGAACTTTTCTTGTTAACAAGATTTTGAAAAATGTTTAATGAAATTGATAAACCAGTTATTTTGCTGTGATTTTTATATCTTTTTATATCTTAATCAGATTTCTCTGTTTTTTTATTGATATTTTAAACCGCATTGCCAAATATTAAAATTTATGTTCTTGTTTAACAATTTTAATTTTGAAAGCCCGTGTCTCGCTGTAGGCGTTCGCTCTTTCGGATCATGTGACGTATATTCCTTTTGGCTGCGATCCTTTGCGTGCAACATTTGTACCTGATGTAGTTACAATCGGTGCTGCAATCGAAAGGATTTACGATCACAAAGTCCGCTGCGCAGTCGATCGCATTGCATTTCTGGTAGTCATTTGCTACATTGCCTTCAAAGGAAAACTTTCTCCTCGTCGTGCGACGATGAACGGGGCGTCTTATATTTATTGACAGTAAATTCAAGCTTAAACGCAACGTAAACTTTAGCAGGTGTTTATCGAAGCGACTTCATTTCCTACGAGCGAAACACGCGTTGCGATGGTTAACGGATGTTTCAAACAATTAATTTAACTTTTAAGTATTCGTGTGCTCGTGTATACCCGTCAAGAGCAATACTTGATAACTCCGTATAATTTATAATTAGAAATTTAAATTAAGGGCAAGAACACAATTCAAAGCCGCGTATACATAAGATATGTAAAGTTAATGTCTCCTTATTATCGCGTATTTTGTTCGAAGAATACAAGCTGCCATGTAAGAAAACTTACTTCAATTTCACATTATAAGTGAGTACGATTTCTTTTCAAAGAATTAAGCAGCTCAGCGACTTATATTGCGTAAAAAATAGGTAACATCGTCGACCTTCGTCGATAGCAGGCCCATTCGAAGCAGTTTCTCTTCTTTCGCACGCTGAATGCGCACGGGGCCGAATTTTGACGAGTCCGTGATATATATTCGGTCCGACGTGGCACATCATTACAGAAACGCACAATCCTGACCCGAGGGTATTTATTACAAGTAGATGCTGATGAATGACCGCCGCGCATTAGGCGTGCGCTCGCTCGTGCGGTCTCGCGCCGCGAACGTCGGTTCCGGAAATTAGGACAATGAGAGAGGGTACAGTGCGCCGGTGGCCCCGGGGCCATATTCTCAATGACGATTAGCTTACACGGACGCGATGTTGAGCGGTACACGAATCCTCTCTCGCCGACAGGAAGGCAGGGAGGACAAGGCAACCTTTCTTTCGGTCCCGGCGATACCGTTGCTCACGAGAACATGCTGTCGTCAATGCCACTCTGTTTGCCGGCTTCTCCTTACATCGGTCACCCGCGTTATGTATATACGCAAATATACAACGAGCTTGAAACAGCAAACGGCGAAAGGGGGGCTATCCGGCGCTTGATTTTTAGCCCGCATCCTTAACGGAACATCCACGTTCCTCGATAAATCTCTCCGGGGCTTCGAGAATTCCGCGCGCGTGCGAGAGAGAAAGAGCGACTCTCTCGAAAATCATCCTTGTGCTACTGTAATAAATTGAGGTGTACGGGGAAAGGAAGAGAGAAAGAGAGAGGGAGAGAGAGAAGGATAAGTCCGAGCTCCGATCTTTCGTTTTATCCGTTTCTCTGTTTATATCGAGAAAAATGGGCGTGTACCGTCATCCTTCTCCGTCGCGAATGTTTTGCGACTGCTTTATATTCACTTATTTATTGAAGGCGAAGATCTGCGTTTGATCAGAACGTTAATGTAGAACTTGAAGAATTTAAATTGCGATGAACGCAAGATTAAAGCGGTTTATAGGTAGTTATTTTCTGTCGATATAATAAGATATTTAAAGCATCTTTCCATTCTTACATCGCAATCCGAGTGCGATTAACTTAATAACATGACATGAATGAGACTCGCGACCAATAAGATTTCTATTAAAATACCATGATAACAGAAATTTCCGCACTTGTGCCTATATTTTATACGTTTCCAGGACATTTACGGGCGTATGATGATAATGCTCGTTTTATGAAATAGAATTCAGCGTAACGAGTTTACATTTAAGCGGGATATTCGAATAATAACGCATGTATAGCTTTCGCGCAACACGTCGTTGGATTAAATCGAAAATTGGCCCGGCTGCGCTCCAAATTCTGTTGGCTCGGATACATAGAGGGATCCTTTTTCGCGGTTCGGATTTAAATTAGCCGGTGGCAGACGTTCAATGGACCGAGCATTATCTCGGACATCACGGTGCCCCGTAATCCTCTGCTAATCGTCGCTCGAACGGATAGAACGACGTATAAACGCGCACAATGGCCGGATCATTAATTCGCATTTAATGATTGGCATTGACGAGCGTTTATTCCGCGCGCGGTCGCACCGGATTGGTGCTGCTGTAATTCCGCCCATGGAATTGACGGTGCTTAAGAGTGACGCTTGTAACAAGCCAAAAACACAGGCCCGATACAAATTCATAAGCGGCGGGATGATCGCGCAGCGCATATATTCCCAGCTGTTACGGTGCGCAAACAGAATACCCGTCATATGAACAATGGTAAATCTGTAATAACTCTATACGTGTGTGCGCGCGTGTGTGTGTATGTGTGCGCGCGCATCTTCTATGATATTTAATGTCGGCATGGACTAAAATAAAATTGAATCTTTACAGGCAATTTAACATTCCGTCCGATTTACGAAAATTGCATTTCGTACTGACGCGAATTATCAAAATTAACGAAACGGTTGACGTGAAGCGGATTAATACGCGACTGCTGTAACGTTTAAAAATTTATTTCCGCAAAAAAAAAAACGTAATTTCGTGGACTGATGTAAAAAATGTTAACAGTGACCCGTGCGTACGGCGATCGTTATTCAACGAAGCGTTAAGTTAAGAGCATTCGTGCGCGAAAGTAATATACTCACGGTCTACCTGACACAAGATCTCGAAATTTCTCGCCGAGGACACGGAAGCGACCTCGGCGGTAACTGGCCCCGGTCGTGCATACTATTACCTGGCGTTTCGTCGTCGTGAATGTCGGTCCGAAAAAGTCGCGTTAAGCTGTGTGAGAAAGTGTCAGCTCTTTTGATGGACCGAGCCGTCGGGAATGATTCCAAGCAGCGCCTCCTCGAGTCGAATGCGCTTGCTCGCATTCTCACGACCTAAAAGATTGTGCTCGGCAACCTTTAAACCATTTGTGACAAGTATCTCTGCATCACAATCGAGATCACAAACGTATCACAATGCTGTCATATATCTTAGCATTTCGTGCATTAAATCAAAAATTAATTTTTTTTAATTTTCAAAAAATAGATATAAAATTATTACATTTTATTTATAGAAGTATTTTTTATATGTTAATTTATCTATTTCTTATAATACGTATCATAAATGTTCGTAGATAATTTCTTGTGAAAATGCTTATAATAATTTTTTGTACCTTAAATTTTTTAATTTTTTACGGCAAGATCATAGTTTCACAATTTCGTTATTATAAAATATCGATGTATAAAAAGTCTTTTTGCTCTTATTGCATTTTCGGCGCTTTACATTTAAACCTGGTTTAACCTGAGGTGAATCGCCGACCTGTTAACATGTTCTCGCATTCTCCGGAGGGCTTTACTCGCATATTCGCGGACGATTAACACGCAGTAGGCGTATTCGAAGGATGTAATTGCGGACAAAGTTAGCGAAGGGGTTCAACTGTTTTAATACGGACAAACGCCGACGGAGAAAAAGTCAAACACAGGTATACGACCGAAGTTTGTTAGATTTCGAGCGTTATAGGCACTTTAAATATTAAATTAGCTAAATCTTTGAGGAATCCCGATACTCAGGAGAAAGCCGCCGAGAGTGCGTGAAGCACTCTCCCCTGTCGGCGTTCTTATCTTCACGCTGGCTAAAGTTTTAGAGGTCCCACCGCTCGCTGTATCGCGCACTATTAACCAAGAGCCGAAAACTTCTTGGGTGGCTGGTTCATGCACACTACTCACACACGCGTATGGCCGTGTTTCCACGCGCCGCGGTCTTGCGTTTTATTTACAACCGATTGGACGTATCAACGCTCCTCGGCTACCGTTCATGAGAGACGCATCTCGAATTCCTGCCGCATTCCGACCGGACGTGTCCGCTGACTCCCATTCGAGACGCTCGCGCTATCACGGGACATGTCGATGAAAACCTTTACCGATCTAACACGAAACGATACTTAAGTATGGCCGTGCGTAAATTGCGAAATAACAGTTAAACTTAAGACCGCGTTATGTTTTTAATATCTCTAATGGACGGCAGAAATCTAACAAAACAAGAAATTTTTGGAACACGCTTTCCTACATGCTTCCGTTGTTACGCATTACGTATTATTTTGTGCACATCACAAATATTTCTATCTATGAATATCTAGAAATTATATTTTTGATAAATATTGATAACTCAATCATGGTTTTATTTCGTTAAAATTAACAAAATGTCGAACACTTTCTTGAAATAAATTTCTCCAATTGCAAGAAAACTATGATTTAAGACAGACAATCTTTGCACAGGACGTTATGGCATTAAACAAACTTTGTAAGTAGAGTAATAAAGGAAAAAGTTACCGAATAGGCTCACAAGACTTTAATGCGTCTGCAGCTCGATGTTCTCTCGGTTTTGCAGACCGTTCTGTATATGGTTCGTTAAGAGCAAGATCGTAATCGCGAACGGGTTTTCCCGAAAGAGTACCGCGGATATTGCTGCCGGAATAGTTGCGAAATGTCGCGATATCGCCGTAATTGAACGAGTTCGCACGCTCGTTTGTCTCCCTGCGCGCGCGGGCTGGCGCGAGTGCATCGGTCGCGACGGCAATTAATAATACCGTCGTTCGTCGAGGGAGCCGAAAGTCCGTAAGGTCCTCGCGAATGGTAAATCGTGGCGCGCGGATGGTAAATTGCAGGTCGCGAGTGACAAAGCACGCTCGACGAAAGATTACATTTTTTACGATGCCGCGCGCACAGGTCCGCGTCGCTCGCGAAAGAATCGAGAGTGAAGTCATATATGCAGATTATATCGTCTTCCTCCTTCCTCGACTTACTTGTCGCCCGTGTTACCGGCGACGTACGCGGAACCTGCGCCTTGTGTATATACATTGTGTATGTTTGTTACGGTATCGTTTCTGCCCAGGTTGGAACGAGCGCTTATATCATCGTTCTCGAAGGAGAGCGCATGTACATTCGCCTGCCGGCCGTGCATGCTCTTTTTCTCCCTCTCTCTTTCTCTCTCGACGGATTTCAATGCCGGCAAGAGACGTAGGTGTGCGAACGTGAAAGGGGGAATGCCAAGAGGGAGGAAAGAGAATGCCTTAAGTCGAGGCTAATGATACGCGATGATACGCGGCATTCGTCACTGTCCGATGTCTGGCTTGATTGCCGCTACTGTTCTCTATCCTTTATCTTTCGCGAGCTCGCAACTGACGCGCGCGTACTCGCGTTTGTGTGTGTAGGGTCGAAGCAAGGCGCGCTTAATGATAGATCCGTCACGGACAAATTGCGAAAATTTTAACGGCGCGATTCTCGGTTAATTGACCGATTGGACGATTAACATAAGTCCATTCTAAATTCTGCACGTCGCTCGAAATCATCTCATATTATTTCTGATAATATCATAACGTTTTATCGCATGAAAAGAAATGTAATATTTCAAAGAAATTCTAAAAATATAGAGAAGTCAGAGCGGCAAGTGTAATAGCAATAGATTTCTATTAATAATATCCTCTCACAGTTGCAAAACGATGTGTAGAATCACGCGTACACACTGGCTGGCATATAATCTCTGACTTTGCACGAGTTCACGCGCGGTCTAATAGATACGATCACGAAGTTACGAAGTAGATCGTGACATGCGGTGCGGCCGCTCAAAGCGTTGAATCTATGAGGTCGAGAAAGAAAGAGAGATTCATTTATTAATCTGTGACAAACCCTGTGAAAAATATTAGTTTCAAGCATCATTAAGCAAATATTTTTCGATATTTTTCGATTTTAAATGTAATTAATTTTATTTATGTTTATTTTGATTAAGTGGAAAATAGATTTCCTTTAAAAAAAAGTTTTAATTCATATAATAGATATATCAAAGTTATTTCACGCTGAAATCTGGAGGTTTATGAAAAGTAGTAAAAAAAGGGTATAAAAATAGAGACAGCGAGAAAGTAAAACTGGCAAAAAGTCAGTTTGGCACACTTTGGCATCAGTACAGTGCCGTGACTCGCGACAAGCAGGTCCAAAACGATTGGCCGTAACTCATCCGACGACTTGGCGGCGCGGCTTGTTTCTCTGTTGTCTTCTGACAGCCGCGTGCGGAAAAAGTTAACTTATTCTAAGCGTGAAACGCGACCGACTTTGAAAAGAAGGTAACTACATCGTAATCAGATATGCCCGCTGTCCACGAGTACGCCAGTTTAATTCGAGATGCAGCGTTTGGAATTCTCCGAAAAAATATTTCCATTGTGTAACAAAATAAAGCGATAAACTTTTTTACTTAAAGGTTGAGAACAAGGAGTCGTTGCGTAAAATAAATATATATTCGAAATCAAATCTTAAAAAAGTGCAAAAATATACAAGGGATGTTCATATCAAAACCGGAATTTTTTTCAGTAACTGCATACCGTTAAATTCCGGATTTGACACGAACATCCTTCGTATTTGTTTCACTTTACCTATCAAAGAGAATTTATAATTAATAAAATTACTTACATAATGTATCATATTTTTAAAATATGACAGACTTTCCTTAGGGCTACTTATATATTTCTTTCAAAGTTTATGCGTAACATTATCCAATTTTTTAATTACAAGGTAGACTCGCGACAATTAAATAACGAACTTATGTCGGTATCATATTTGCACCGGACGTCTATTCTCGGATCCGTCCAATCGCCGCTAATACTTCGCAAACACGCAGAGGCACTCTCGCGCGGAATAACCCGGCGGCGCTGCGCGCTCGTTGCGGTCATTTCGAGCCGCGATTAATTAACGTTAATCGCCGAATGAGGCGAAACCAGTTCGCAGCCAGTTCACTCGGGTCTTCCTCCCGGACGAGCGGGCTCGCGATGCTCGGCTCTCGCCGTATTTCCAGGATTTGTTGAACGATTCGGGACGCCGACTTATCGCGGCACAGCGTGCCTCTATTATTTCACGGGTTGTGTCCCACAAATATCTGGCCGTCACGCGATCTCGCGTCGTCCATCGGCCCCGATCCCCCTTCGGATATGCCCTCTTCCTCTCGCTCGTCGCTCGTGAATGGTCGGCACGATCGCGCGGCACCGGCATTAATCAATGCTCGGTGCGGAAATTAATACAACTCGCGGTACTGTACCATAGCAAGCAGGGCAGGGCAACGATTCAACGAAACTATATTGGAGGAGCAGAAAGAGAGCGCGCTCTTGTTCGAGACGTAGGCCGCCAAAACAACATTCGCACAAACTCTTGTACACAACGATACTCTCTGTCGAAGCCACATGAAACGCAAAGTCTCGCGAACATACATAACGAAAATATTCGGGTTTTTATTAGACTGCATAATCGAGCCATCTTCTCTTTTTTTTCCGCTTAGAATATTTCGTTCGATGACACACATCTCTCTTTATTAATATGGTTTTTTACTTTTCAATCGTTTTTGTCGTTCACGATATTTGTGTCCGTGTCTTTCTCCACATTGCACGTCTCTTTCTCGACATCCTGCACTTCCTTCGTCTCCCCGGGACATTTCCATCTCCGAGCTTTGTCAGGCTAACTGATCGCTGACCGCGGACGATCGATCGATACAAGTCGATCGTCTGTAGCCAACTTGCAAATGCGACGCAAAGAGGGAGGGACTCGTCGTTTTATGCCGGAAGCGCGCGCGGACGACTAGTGAGCATTAGATATATTAGACAGATGAATACATTGTGTGCGAATGGGAGGATGAGTGAATATTGAGTGAATATCGCGACGGGTCATATGCGAGTCTTTTGACCTTCTCTCGACACTTTATGATTTCCGCGTTGCTTTGCTCTCTCGCGTTATTATGTAACCAATATAGTGACGTTATTTAATGTACTCTTGCCAGGTTGAAAGTTCTTACGAACTAATCCGTCGGTAGTAAAGTTGGCCCCGTGATGCCTGATCGTTACAAACTCTGATGTTTCAATATTTCCTTTATGTTTCGCAAGAACTGCGTTAACCAACCGTTTATAGTTCCTGCACGCATAGAAACGGATGTAATAACTTTGCATACGCAACGGTAATATACTGGATGTATAGAGCTATATAGATACATAGATATCATATAGATATAGATATAGATAACGCGATATCATCGTCGTTGCAAATTTTCTCGCAAATATTCAAATACATTAACAGTAGGAATTATCAAATCACCATCAACGATCGCGCCTCGAGACCGTTCGTACTACATCGAAGTACCATCGCAATAAAGTTTCATTGAACATTAAAGAGTTTTGCGATCAAGAAGATGAAGATTTTCTCAAATTTCAGCTATGTTCTTGATGATTTGTTAACCTATAATCGACCTTCTCCTTTTATTTATTAAAAGTCAGAAAATTTACAGATAAATCTGGACTATCCAGAATTATTTTTCCGCCTAATGTTTAATAAATAAATTATTGAGAGATATTTTCAAAGCTTGAAAAAATTTGCAAGACAAAACGTTTTTAGTTAATAGTTAGAATTGATCTTTAAAAAAGCTGTCTGCTTGTTTCATTTTCGGTTACATCGATGAATAGAATAGTAATATCTTTCATCGGATCGTGTCATTCTCGCTTTCGAGCAATCAGCATTTTAGAAGAAGCCGTGAGAAATCGGAACAAGCCGTCACAGGGGCGAAGAATAACAAAATGACGCGACGAAAATCAAGAAGGACGCAAGAAGGCGGAATCGATGGGATAGGCAGGGATCTAAGGGCGGGTAGTCGAGGGCAGGGTACGATCGTGAAGAGATCCGCGGGCAGATTTAGCGGCCGCCGCTGACAAGACAATAGCTGTTCCCCTCGTTTTCTGCGGACGCGCATTCCGCGGGCAGGTATGCGCGCTTCATGAGCAGGCCGGGACGCGCGCGCGTCGCACCCGGATTCGAGAAACATCTCTCGTCTCTCTTTCTCTCTCTTTGCCTTCGACTTACTTTTACCCTGCGGCTTTTGTCTTATATCCCCCCCCCCACCTCCTCCTCCCCCGTTGTCCTCGTCCTTTCGCGTTGCATGCGAGGAATGGTCTCCATTCGTCTGTCCTGTTGAACCGATTCTTGCACATGTTTATCGCCGCCGTGAGAGTGACACTTTCGCACGGATGCTACAGGCGAGAGAATCGCGGCAATCGGAAAGGGAGAAAAGGTTCACGGTTAGGCGGTTCCTATCGAGCTCTAACTCGATGACAGCGGCTTCGTTCTTTCGTTCTTTCTGTTTGACCGCGCCGTTCCGGTGATGGATGCTTCGATCGAGGTGAATCGCCGCATTCTCACGTCCTGGCGCTTCCAAGACGGAATTCTGGGATCTGGTATTCAGAGCTAATTGCACGATCCAGTGGCGAATTAAAGGATTTAGAGATGCCGAGCGCAAGCTGATTTTGAAATCTTCTTTTTAAAATCAATTTGCGCCTGGAATTTCTAATATATATATTTTTGCAGAATGAATTTTATTTTAATTTTATATTTGAATTATCATCGTTAGTCTCTCCAGCTTTCTTTTTTCTTGAATAGAGAATTTAGAACAAATAGGAAAAATCATTAAATATTCAATTCACCGCGAACTTTCTCAGCGCCGCTCGTTAATTATTACACACACTCTCCGGCAGGACGTGTTCGTGTCGATTTATGTCGATATCGACTTTACTCTTTCTCCGAAAAGCGAATGATGCCCCGAATATTCCCGATGCACCGTGTAATTCGAATTCGATCGAATCGTCGCGCTACCGAAATAGAGTCATACTCATTGCGAGAGCTTTCGCATACACCCACATATTCCAACCGGATAGATAGTTTCTAATTAGCGAACTTCCAGCGCGAGCACGAAATTAACATTTAACCGTGCGGACACCTGGACGCGGACAGACAGCTAACTAATGCGCGAGCCCGAGGAAGCTCGTCGAGCCGTGTTCGTTACATACATACCGCCTGTGTGCGTTATACGCGTACCTTCAGTCAACGTGCAGAACGTTGAACTTGTTTGTGTGAATATACAGGGTGTCTTAAAAAATTTGTGAATAAAAATATTGGAATGGAAAAGATTACAAGAAATTAAGTAACAAAAGTCTTTAAAATTTTTATTTAAAACAATTATTTTTGATATAAGAACTTAAAACTGGCCAATCTATATTTATGGTTGTTTGTTTCTCAATGGCACACAGCATTAATGCTCATTGTTGCTAAATTGTATTAATCGTTTGCTTACGCACATTATTACACAGTAACGTATACGATTCATAAAAATATGAATTGCAAATTATTATATAAAGCAGGCAATTTTTATCTAGTATTAATAAAGTATGTAATCACAAACATTATATATTCGGTCTTCGTATTTTAAAAACTACTATTTAGAATTTTAAAAAATTGCAGAGGCTTTTATTACTAAATTCTTCGAGAATTTCTCGGCTATGATATTTTGATTTGCGAACTTTGGGACACCATATATATACATTGCAACATGCGTTGTACCTAACCATCGAACGTTTTTCGTCGTATACGTGATGCTAGGCGCGCGCGTGGATACGGGACGAAGGTGGTTAAGTCTAATACACACACGCGCGGGCCACACATTTGCGAGTGGCGAGAGGATAAAGGAGAGAAACGAGACGCTCGCAGGAATAGGAGGTGGCGCGGCCCAGGACTTTGATTTACATTCTCCCTAATTACAAATGAAACGCGCGCGCTTATTGGCGCGTCAGTAGCCTCAAGAAGGATGAGGCCCGAGCCGCGCGAATGCGTATGTATAGGTAGATACAATGTGTGCAGCATCTCTCTTCGATACGTCAGCGAACGCCCGTAAACACGAATATATGCGTGTATATATGTACACTGCGTGAACGCGTGCAGGAGGTAACGAGCGATCCGCAGTTCCAGAAGGAGCTTGCAGCAAGAGGAAGGAAGCGAGAAAGAGATAGGACGACCGTTGGCGGCGTGCGAATCCTCTTCTCTCCGGCATTTATCACCCGGCAGCCGCGCCAGTTTACGCGCTTTTAGGTCGTGCGTGTGTAAGTCGTGCTCACGAAAGACGAATGAGGAAGGGACGGTGGAGGGAGAGGGACGACGAAGGGTACACAAGAGTACGCGAGGCAGATTGCGACTGTCTTAAGATTCATTCGTCGTCAGCCGCCGCCGCATCGGGTTAACGAATGTAGATTCGCCGCTCTGAGAAATGTCGGTTATCGATAGTCGGAAATTTGTCCGATCTGGTGTGTTCCGGTGTTCGAGATACCGTGAAGTCTGAGAGCTTTAACAATTGCGATGTGTCAGGTTTCTTTTTGTGAAATAAACCTACGCTTATCAAGATAATTTATTTAATTAATTAATAAATCGAAGATTTATCTAAAATTTGTCCTTCAGCCTCGAATTTATTCCATCTCGCAACGCATAAAGTAATAATCTTCCGAGAGCAAATGAATCCGGCAGCTCCGGCAATAATGCATAATGAATAATACATAACGAATGAACGGAGGCCACTTTTTAAAAGACAGCGCGTGCAATCGAAGAAGTTCCCTCTTGCCCAAGAGGAAAGAGGGACGCACGAATCGACTCGGATGCGGACGGGATGCGCGAATACTTTTTCTCTTCGGCATTTATCACCCAGCAACAGCGCCAGTTTACGCACTTTTTAGGCCGCGTTTGTGTGCGTCGAAGATGAATGAAGGAGAGAAGGGAAGCTGCGGACGACCGCGAGCATTTCGACGGAGATGCAACGTGCGCGCAAACGGTATCGGGTTAATGAATGTAGATTTCGTACCGCGGCGAGCAACAGGTATCGATAGTCGGAAATTTGTCTCTGCGTCGAGATATTAAGTTACCAGCGTCGCGTGTATGGGTGGAACATCGTACGTTCGCTTCAGACGTACGCGTGTGCGAGTTTTTGATTGCGCGATCTTCAAAAACAGAGAGAAGTTCTCTTAATCCCTCCGAAATATCATTTGCGCTGTAAAATAGTAGCCCGCGGCGATATGTCTCTCGCTTTTATTGCACTATATACGAGCAGTTGTATTGTTGCGATAGAAGTTGTAACAAATAGAACCCAAATTAGACTGTCAATTTTTACGAATTTAAAAAACATCGCTTCATTAAAAACATCGCTTCAAGTTGCGAGCCGCTTTTGAAATTGTTAATTGAAAATAAACATTATACCGGCACTGACACCGAGATAAAAAAAGCAACACAAAGTAAATAAAAAAAATTTATCGTGGAATCCGGCGCCGTAATAGAAATCACCGCTGTATGCATACAGGATATTTTCTGCAACGTGACGCGGAACACGATATCGATTGATTTATCTCGCTCGATTCGACGAGTGCGATGACTGGCCGCTGAGGACCTCGTTCCTCGCAAACCTAATGACGCGCTGGCTTCTCGGCTGAGCGGCTGATTAAAAATGGCATAACGAAAGAAGATGCACCGCCCGTTACAATGGCTGCTGAGAAAAGATGAGGGGAGAAAGAAGAGAAGCAGCGAAGAGAGGTCGAGACGCGAGCTCCGGTCTCGCGGTGGAGTTTAGTTTTTTAAGCGATCAATCACCCGTTCTACAAGAAATACATATCCCACCCTACCGAAACAAGCAGCAAGTTAGAAGCAGCGGAGGAAGGAAGGAGACAATGAGAGAAAACGAAGGCGATCTGGTTTGTGGAAGAGAGAAGGAAGAGAAAAAAAAAGAAAAACAGGTGAAAGAGTTAAAGGAAGAAGGAGGTTAACCGACGATCCGGCCACCAAATCATCATTATTAAACGCTCCATTGAACGCTCTCATGTATTATAACGAGCGAGCAGCTCGTCGGCCACCGACACGAATTCTTAGCCCGTGTCGTCGTCGAATACAGAATTTCTACGTTCGCGAAGCGTGTGTAAGAAGAGGAAAATGCCACTGCCGCTTGCATTTATTTCACGGTGATTGCTCGATCTTTTACAGCGTTGATTTATCGCCGGGCGCTCAATAATAGCTTCGCAACGCGGTGAGAAACGATTTCTTGTATTAGATAGGCCTCATCAACCGATAAATACGTCTAATTCTTTCGAACTGAAAGCCACATCGGGCGTAATGTATCGGGTCTTCCTCCACTTTCTTCCAACTAAGGATATCAAAAATAGATCTTGCATCTGAACACAACTCAAAATTAATCGAAGAATCAAAAGGCTATAAACTTTAATTACCAACTCTCGAACGTTGTCCATTTGTCCATATCGTTCATTCGTCCGTTCGTAGTCATAATAAAAATTTACTTTTACACCCTTGGGACGGGAGGTAGGAGCGAGCGGATGTAAGATAATGTTTTGTCTCGAGCAATATAAACAGTCGCGACTGGGAAATAAACCATCTGTAGAAATAGGTACAAATGGACTCGAATATATTTGTCGGGCAATGATTACAAGAGGTAACTGAATAAATAAAATTTCGTTATAATAGAAAATTAAATATTATTGAATTTATTATTCACATTTATTGCAGAGATTATGCAAAACATTGCGCGCGATATCTTTGTGTGTACGTGTGTTTGTGAATAGTTTTATATATACAAAAATTCTACATATAGAATTATTTGCAAACTCCGACTGTAATAAAAAAATTACTTTTAGACTTGCAATTAATCTTGAAAACATTAACTTTTCAATTCGAAACTTCATGACACTATAACGCAATTCGCTGATTTTAATCGCTTAGCCACGGCGCAACATGAGAATAATTTCGACGAAATAGAAAATTGGCTCCACCGCACTGAGAAAGTAATTTCGAGAAACTGCAGCATAAATCTCGTTATGCGCAACAGCACGCGTGATAACATAACGAAAACCATTCGTGAGCATTCCATACATCAAGCGGGAACAATCGCTGTTCTGGCAGGCAGCAACGATTTCCTCGCAAATTGCTTCTTGGTCCACCTCTTCAGGTCTCGCTTTCTCTTCGTTTTTCTCCCTTTTTTCTCTCTCTTTCTTTATCATCGGCCAGCAATTCTCTTTTTTTCGCGGTCTCCTCCTTCTTCCTCGGTTATCCCAGACGTCGTCCATGCGTCCCCCTAAGGTCGTCGGTCCGTCGATCCTCAGGATCCTCTCGCCAGATTCCTCTCCCTCGCCGAGGGATAATAATAAAATATCACAATCATCACGGCTAACTACTGTTTCATTAAACGATTAATTAACCCACGATATATTACGTAGATAGCGCCGACGATTCCCCTCCTCCATTCCATCGCTCACTGATTGCTTCTATAGTGCCTACGGTAATGCTTGCGATGCGGCCCGGTGGCAGCGGTCTCTTCCTTCTTTCCATCTTCCTCCCCTTTCCCTCTTTCCTTCATTTTCGGCGCCCTGCCCTCCTTTCGTCTTTATGTCTAGAGATATCGGGAACCCATTTGAAGTCTATACGCCTCTTCGTCGATACGCCCATACATGGGCAACGTAACGGATGATTTGTCAGTTGGGTATTTAGAAGAAGCAGCAGAGAATTTATGTGGAAACTAATACAAGCTAAACTTTACTTTCCATCATTAATGAATGCAGCTGAATTATTCGGTTCGAAATTTTGTTAATCTCTTAAATTTACGTATTACTCCAAATAAAAAAAGCGTTTTTTTTTATAATTGAATACTTGATTATATTTGTAGTTTTCAAATATAATTACTAAGCCTGAGAGGTCATCATCGGTCTGTGCAAAGAAAAATTATAAAAAAATCGTAGGAAAAAGCTCAAGCGGGCGTATTTACAAACTCGTATTTACATTTCACAGTCACGTTTACCGTTACGACGGCGGTGCTTTTCGATGAGGAAAAGCGGGTCTAGTATGGGCATTATCCAATTACGATAACGAGCGGGCTCTCGGCGGGCCCACACTGTCATCGTACTCCAGCATACGCGTAGAGTCTCTGCTCCTCTAGCTCTAATAACGATATACAGCCGAATAACTCTGATAATCACGCGTTCTTTTTTTCCCCCCGCGGGAACTTGCTACCGCGTAATAATTTAATGATGGCTCGCAGCGAGTTTAACAGATTGACGATGAATTGCGGGCTACCGGGGAATTTTGATTGTTACAACTCTTTGACGTTTGCCGAGGTATATAATAGCAGCACTTAGATGTAACATGCCGAGTAACAATTATTGTTCAAAGTATACATGGATAACTGTAATAAAATAATCCCTTACTCATAATTAAATATTTTAGATTCTTTGGCAAATTTTAATTTAAATACAAAATCACACGTACTTGTTATCATATCTTTATGCTTGTTTTTCCATGCTGACGATTATTATTCTTTGCAAATCCTCTGGAGACATTCATGGTGCAAATCAGTTTTTATTCTACTATTGAATACATTGAATACGTACATACCTATATCGAAACATCCTTGAACTACGGGTATAAAAGTGACAATATCTCGCGGGAGTTGCGTTCCTCGTTTGTCCGCCGGCGACGTCAATCTCTTCGCTGCCGCGTCCATTATATCCGATGATTCGTATTATGCGCGTTACGCCAATGAACCTCGTTAATTAATAGCAACTCATTACGACTGTCGTTAGCGCGTGCATCGCGCGCTGCTGCACTGTGAGATAAGGATTCGCACAGACGGCTTTAGCATCTGCTGAAAAGTAAATCCACCTTCATCCGCGCCGTGCCTGCCTGTCCGTCCGCCCGTCCTCTCACCTTCAATTGCGCTTTATTTATCACAATTTGCTGACGTTGATGTATCGTTACACGGGCCGCACGACATATACCGTACCGCGCCGTCGCAATTTACATTGGCCATCTCTCAATGTAACCGTCTTACTTAACGACCGGCTGAGAGGCGCGGAGCGTGTCTCCCTCCTCTCAGATCCCTTTTCGCGAGAGAAAATCCCGCAATCGTCATTGAGTTTTCATCCGGCACATGACAAGGGGTTCCGAGCCTTTGAAAGCCCTGTGCGATATGCTTATCGCACCTTTTTCGCTTTATATCGCAAATAAACCGGTCTCCGCGCGCTAATGCACGCGTCGTAAAAATGTTGGAAAGTATTCTTTACGCGCGATTACCTTCGAGGAAATATCGCGTCGCCATTTCGAAAGGACTATGGTCGTTCTCGGGATACGTTGCGCCGAGGTAGCTTCTTATTACTCTCCTTATTACGCACCTGCAACGAATTTACACCGCCGCCTATCTTGAGGATACTTGAAAACTTCGCTTGCCTAATAGAGAAGTTACGAGTTATGATATAATGAAGTTCTCACAATAGGACTCGTTCGGTTGATGTTTTAATTTTTGGATGGTTAACGCAAATGACGAAATACCTCTCGCGGGAATTGAATTAAATATTTGTTTAAAATAATATCTGCTTTGTCGGACTTATATTAAAGAGGAAAGGTATTAAAGAAACAAATAATACGCTAAATTGTTCGAAAGATATATGACGAGATAAGTGATCGGAGGATTACGATGTTTGCTTAACTAAGGTCTTACATCACGATGTCACGTCCTTATCCGTCTATTTGTCGACGCACATCTCCGCGTGCCCACGCATTCTTTATTTCTTCACTATTTTCTCCATTTGCATAACTCTGAACTTTTAGCATTCGCCATCAGCTGTAAGTAATTTCGGACGTCAGGCAAAATTGTGACTGTCATAATGTTTGCTAATCGTCGATGCTATCGATAGACGAAAATGGGCTTTATATTACTCGTTAATGAGATCTTAAATGGTCCAAAACTCACTTTCGCAGATTTATTGCATTGCGATCTGTCCGATATGATATCTAGATAAAAAGAAACGATTAGAATTATTCCCGGCATCCGACAGCACGTAAAATATAAGATCGCAATTGTATTCCCCGCGGCGGTGAATGGCCATTAATACTTCTCTCTCCACCGCATTCCTTTTTACCATCTTTTTTACGAGCCGCCCGATTGGTTTAAATGACTCGCGCGCGGCAGCGCGATGATAAAAAAGACGCGGTCGTCTCCACGTTTGTTTGTTATGCGCAACATTTTCGGCCGTTGAAATCGCCCCTTCGAGATCCACTTAGTCGGCCATAATGATCGAAAATCGCCACTTACGAGCACGAAGAGACTGATACCGGCATCATCCCCGTCGTTCGTACGGGCAATAAACGTAGAGGGAGTCCCCAAAATTTACTGCCGGCTCTCTCTCGAACGATAATTGTACCGATACTCGCGTACATACGTATTATCAGTTGACCTGTTTGCGCAGGCATTCGACCGATAGTGAGTAAGACGGAATTCGAGATTGTTTTTTTATGACACAGCTTTCTTGTCGTAAAAAGAACACAAGGTAAAACTTCCATAACGACGCTGCTGCAAAGGACGTCAATCACGACACATTAAAGCTAACGCATGTAATGATTGAATATTGAAATCAAATGAGCACGATGCTAGAAAGAAGGCCAAAGAAAGTTAAACACTCGACATTTCACCAAGATGCACCTGGCGCTTTGCAATGTTAAAATTTTATTCGACGCGAGAAAGGATTTAGGGAGCAGAAAATAAGCCACATTAGTTGCAATATAAAGGAACGCACAGTTGCGTAAAAATGATTGCTGGTTGTAAAGAACTGTTTAAGAAAATGACGAGCAAACGTAGGGTAGACGTATATTGAAACAAATGCGTTGCTACATGGCAGGTGTAAACTCTGCGGCAAAGTGGACGCGAATGAATATGCGAGGCATGCCCGCGGGAATCCTCGTAGATCCTACGATCGTGTGTATACGTGTATCCTTTCGTCTCTCTTCTCGTACCGCAATAAACCGACGCAATAATAATTAGTGCTGTGCGCCGCGGTGTACCGCGCCGTATTTAGAAAACGCGGCTAGGATTCCCTTGCGTGCGATGGGTGGAAGGGTTTCTCGGTAATTGACAATGAATACATATCCCTACACGGTCACGCTTATTTTCCGCTCCGAGGAAAGCGCTTCGTCTTCACTGCGACTCATTTGCCTCTGTGTGCTGCAGTTACAATTAAAAGATGATGAAAAACACTCGAGACTGCGCCGCGCAGTCTAAATGGCTTGGAATGCGATGAATTTTATTGATAGAATATTAAATTCCTGAGAGAAATCTTAAGGTTTTACATTCCTTTTACATTAATTAATGTTATTTGAAAGTACGGGATAAATAGACATACATTGCGGCAAGTACGATATTTAAATTATTTTTATTACATTTTACAATTTTTTAAATTTATTCTTACAAAAAAATGCAGAATTTTTAGCATGAAAAAGTACTTATACAAATTTTTAAATAACGTTTAATCATTCTATTAAAAGTGTCTAATTTCTAAAGTTGAAAGGTTACAAGCTAAACATTTATTGAGATAAAGATAAAAGTATTTATTGAATTATTTGACCATGTAATTCTAGTCACACATTTCGCTTAATGAGAAATCCATTATTAAACGGAGTTGAAAGGTTCTTTTGTAACATCCACGTGTACATACAGACGCATATACCACACGCAGTCGAAGCGATCCGTCACGGGAAAGATATTTAATTACAGCCTGAATGCGAATAAGGCGAATCCGCCGGCTTTTAGTATCGCGCGAATAAAATGACGCACTGGCCGTACTGGCCATGTATATACGTTGAGAATAGACCCCATACTGTTTTCGAGGCATCGATTGCAAACGATGACCGGCAACAATCGCGACAATAGTAATTTCCGAGCAGCTGGGCAATCTAATGAACCGACGATGATTCGTCGATAGACCTGAAAAAGTTTCATGTGGTCCAGATTTGGAACTCGAAATAACCCGCCGTGCGGTTATTAAGCCCTCTCAAAGGATGCGCCCGGGAGAGAAAGTATAACGGCGAATACGTAACGAACGCGCGCGGTTTATTAAAAATCGGGCTGGGCAAATAAAACAGAATAGAATTGATACAAGTTCTCATTGGTGTGCGACCGAGTGGTTTGACATAGTTTTTAGCGCTAGCAAACCCTCGCCGAGAAATGATTTTCAATCTGAAATAACGGAACTCGTTTACCGCCGGCTATTTCCCGGTATCGACCATAAAAATTGAAACGACGCTTGAACATCGATTCTCTTATCACGGCTTCACATCGGCAGCCGGCCGCCACCACGAATGTAGAGTGGGCTCGAGTTGAAAAAATTAAAAAAAAAAAATAAAAAAATAAATAAATATTAATCGAATTCGACTTTCTCCCCGTCGCGACGTGTTACCCGAGCGGAAAAATGATTAACGGCGAGAACGGAATGGAGATGCAAAAACGAATTAGCGCGCCGAACAAAATCGAGCTCGTTAAACGAGTTTCGCGTACGCGCGTTCGCTCACTCGTGGATATTAATCACCGGCGTGGTGGCGACGACGCGACAACGACGACTACGACGACGATGACGACGATGAGGAAACATTCTCACACCGTGCGAGTCGTGCGCGGCATAATCATGAATCGGCGTAACGTCGTGACTGCGTAAATACCGCGCCAGTAATAAGACAAGCTAAATTGTAAGAATAATTAGTCGCTCCCGCGTACACGGATCCGGCCGGAGAGAGCGCGTTCTCCTCTCAATAAGCGCGGACCGCTGTCGTCTCGAGAGCCGATATCGATTGCAGACGATGACCAGCAACAACTCTCTAGACGGATCAGCATGTGCGAGTGCCGCCGCGCGTAATGATCTAGCGATGATTCGCCAACGTATGCGAAATCATCGCGCGTCCGTCCAGACGATCAGAGGGGGGGGAGAGACGGAAGGTGGCGGAGCTAAGGTGCAAGAGAGAGCTTCTCTCCGAGTGAAATGCGGCCTGAAGGTGATGTATATCGAGCGGCCGGCTCCACGGCGCTAATTACCGCTATTAGTAAGCCCCCACCACCGTGCCGGCGTTGGTGAACATTAACATAAGAGACAATGACAAATGACAATGACGCGTCGGCGATGGGGGTAACACGCCGTTGGTGCCTCCCTAAATTGCGCGTCGCCGTGACTTCCCTTTTCGTCTCCTCGATGTTAAATGGGTGTTTGGTTTCTTTTATTTTGCATTTGCTTCGCGAAGTACAGCTGAGCAAAGAACGCGATTCTTAGAATATCAAAGTTTACTTGACGCATTACAATTTTCTTCTTATAATTCTTATTGCAGAGGCTGGAAATGATATATAAAGTCCATCGTAATTATATATATTGCGAAAATGTGATTCTGCAATATTTTCTAATCACATACTAAACAATTGTAGACAAACATTTAAAAATATGCAGGTGTTTTTATCGATAATTACGAAACACGCATTACGCAATAATTACATATTACATTGCTCGCTTGTCACGTTACACACATAATCCACGGCGTTACAGATGTTTTACGAACTATCGCTTTCATGGGACTTGAGCAAAATTGCCCATTAAATCACGATCAGCTTTGGCGTTTTTTGCCCGCGTCGCCAGCTACGTATCCCCAACGTTCCTCCTTGTCTTTCTTGTTTCGTCACTCTTACGATCTCTCGATCTTCGAATCTCGCCGCCGGATCACGCTTACGGATCGCAAGCCTACGGGAGGCAACGCGGCGCGTCGGAGCGATTTCCGCGTGTTCCGATGCACGACAGACAATTTGTTTGTCGCGAAGAGCAGACAGGAGCAGAGGAGGAGGAGGAGGAGGAGAAGGAGGGGTCCCTTTGCGCCCTCTCGTCGGACGGGCCTCCCTTCGGTGTCCTACGTCGTGCGGGGACTTAACGAGACCGCGAGATGAATCGGCTCTCCGACGAGAATGCGCCCCTTCTCTCCTCGCCTCTTCTCACCGCGGGCATTTCGTCTTTCTTCCTTCTTTCTATCCGACGGCGGACAGGAGCAACCGTTGCCAGAGCCAAGCAATTTGTGCCCGAGGACGAAGAATTCTTTCGGCTTTTTTAAGCGTATACGACTTTGTGAAATTTTTGTATGAACTGGATAACGAGCCGCTCTACTTTTTTCCCCACAGACGAATATTTCTCATTGCGACAATGAAGTTATTAATTAATAATTACTAATTAATAATTGATGAAATTGATAAATGACGTTTTATAGAACGTTTTAAAAATCCGTGGGTTTTCTATCTGTTTTTCTTAATAACAAGATTCTTACCGTTAAACAGATTAAAAACTTTGTTTTATTTGATTATGCGGTTAGTTTGCAAGATTCGCTGCGAATCTGCAAGAACCTTGACTACTCGTAACGGAAGGCACAGTGGAGTCTATTGAGTAAGAAAAGCGCGATGTGCACAGAGGCTGCTTAGCAACGCCAAGGTTCAGTAAAGCTCAGTCACGTTCAATCGCGATTGATAAGCCCGGCAGGCGCCCGCGTCACCGTTCTGTTACGCGCGCAAATTGATTCGTCCTCGATACGATAGGCGCGATCATAATATTCGCGCGTATAAATCACCCGGGGGACGATATCGCAAACGTCGATTTCTCGCACGCGATTGAACCATTCGATCGTCAGCGATCGAGGAAGTGAGCGCGCAAAGACGCGTCACGTACAGACGCGATAAAACACGGGTCATTAAACGATCGGGTATTTTAATTAATGCGCAACGTGGAAAGCGGGTAGAATGTAGCGATATCATAGAATTGCGAGACGAGTGAGAACGAGATGGAAAGGTGCGAGAATACGACCGACACGTTACCATCGCAGCGCGTCGTGAAGAGGATGATGCGCGTCATCATCGCGTCCACCAACGCTATTGATTAGGATGACTCGGGCCTCTTCGAGATAAGCCGTTCTTGCCTTTTCGCTCCTACAAAAGCCCCTACTTACCTTTAGCCTCGCATTGATTGAGTTCCGATGGGTGTGGCGTATTTCAAACGCCTCCGCATTAATTATTAGGTGGACCGCGGGTTTCTCGCACACTGCGCGCATCAAAAAGCGAGCCCGCGGCTGCTTATTCTCCTTCGACGTCGCGTCGCCTACTTCCACGCTGATGATTCTCTTACGTCTTGACGCGTATCAGCGTTAGAAATATCTAATCGCAGAGTGGGTGCAGTCTTTTAGCTTCAATAGACAAATAATTATTATGTAAGAGTTCATTGTAAGAGAAAAGCGATGAATAATCTTGAGAAGATAAATTTGATAATTTATGCATTATTTTAATTAATTTAAACTTTGTTTTTCTATTGATAAAAATTTATTCGTTCTATTTTTAAACACTTTATAAGAAATTTAGAAACACGAAAGAATTTTTAGAAGAATTAATTATAATATTAGATGGTGATTTGTGATTGTGTTTTATGTTGACTACGTAATCAAAGAATTAGTATTCGGAATAATTAGGAGGTTTGAATTATTAATCGGCGTCGTCCCTCTTAAAGCGGATGTTCTTTTCCAATCAATCGCGGGTTATATCGATGGTTGACGATTCAGCGAAAGGTGGCATGGTAAGAGATGTGGAAGGCGAAGAAAAAGACGATGGCTCCCGGGCGGCAGGTGGAGGAGATCCTCCTGTCCCTTTTCTTCCTGCCGTTTCTCATGCTACGTTCTTCTACCTATATTCCCGCGGACACAACACGTTGTTCCTGCTTTTATCATTATTGTTATTATAATTTTGGTGGATGGACCTCTGATGAACCGATGCGAAGACTCTCAAGGGCTGGGAAAGATTTGAGTGGAATGACGAAGGGGGGGGGGGGAGGGGGGAAGGAAAGAGGAAGAGACGATCCCGCGGCAGTAAGAACAGCAAGAAGCGTACGCAAAAGGTGGACTGAGCGGAGAGGATAAGATGATAAAGAAGAGGAAGAAAAAGTGGTTACCGGGCGAAGGAGGAACCGCGAGGAAAGACGAGGGCTTCCATCGCGAGTTTCGTGGTTGGCCTCCTGGTAATTTGTAGCTTCGATATCATCGCTTCGAAGTTATTCGGAGGCGCATGAATATACGTACCGAGCTGACTACCTATCCACCGATAGCACCTACCCGATCCTTCTCGCTCACAATCTTTCTTCCTCATCCGGGCTGTTTCAAAGTATTCAGCATATCTCTGATTTAATTGCTGCGCGAAGTTGCATATTAAGATAAACAAAAGAAATATATATCACACATTTTTGCATAAAATACGTACGAGTATATGGACAAATTAATTAAATATTAACAAAATTAAAAAATTTTGCTTCGAAAATACGCGATAATGTGATTTTAATTACGTATATTTTATCATACAAACTGCCTTTTATTTTTAATCGTGTTCAGTCGAGAACTGTCGATGTTTTTATATTTTTTTATCGAATTATTCGAATCTGAATAAATCAAGAAATCTTATTATACGTTTAGATTATTTAGCAAAGCAATGAATATTATTTATCTTTGTTAATAAACTTTGTTTTCGTATGCTCATCCTTATGCAACGTATTCGTTTAACTAATTGCATGATGAGAATCCGTAGGGAAACGAGCACCTGTTTGCACGAAAGTTGCTGTTCGCGATCACTCTGTTTGCGATCTTCAGAGGTTTATCCGCCCAAGAATTTCCATCCTCAATGCGAAAAGTAGCAGAGAGAAAGAGAGAGAGAGAGCAAGAGCGAGGAGGGGGGGGGGCGAGCGAGGAAATTCGAGCGAATTGCAAAGTCCGTAAACTTATACTAGCTCGCGTTTCCAGACGATCCTTTTCATGGGATCCGTCTGTCGAACGTCTCGAGTCTGCTAATGACTTTCCGACAACGCGTCCCGTCTCAACCAAGGCGCCAGGATCCTCTTTGAGGAATATTTCACTGGCGTCGACATAGATGCAAGCGGGAAAAACAACAGTCAAAGTTTTTCTTCGTAGAAAACTTTCATAATGATCAATCTGAGATCGCAAACATGCAAATTTTCTTACTTTGACTGCTCGACTGAGTTGGTTTGAAAGATTTAAATGAAAATGTATTTTATCGTAAATCAAGTTAAGCTTTTTAAAATCATTATGTGGAAAAATCTGCGCAATGCATATTAATTTAATTTCAAGATTCATGATATGATTTCCTGCGTGTCGAATGTTATTCGCGACGAGAGAAGGTTATTGAAATTACGCGTTCTAATAATCCAATCATGCTATAATGCATATTTACAACGAATCACGGAAATTGAAACTAGTCAACAGAGTGCAGTATATAATTAGAATACGTCAAAGGTATTTTATAATTACAAGACCGGGATTGTTTCATATCGCCGTGAATTGACGTATTCATTTAGCATAATTATTTGCCGGGTCTGAATAATAATCAACCGTGTTAACAAGATCCCCACGCCGGGCGAAAATGCGCGTGAACACGCAGACGCGCAGCAGCCGCGAGAAATGTGAGACAAATGGGTCCCCTTCGTCAGAAAGCGTCAAAGCGATTGGTCATCGGAGTAGGACGATCTGGCGAAGCAGCTCCATGGTTGCGGGTTCGTGCTGGAGTTTGCGATCGCACGCCTACCGCTGTTGGGACGCACCTCCTCTTCCTCCTCTTCCTCCTCTTTCGACATCACTGTCGCCTCGTTTTCGTTGATCGTTCCTTTTCGCGGAGTCATCTGCATAACGCGAGAACGTCTTCTGTGAAGGGGAACTGCGGAGTATTTTCGCCGAAGAGAAATCCACTCCGGCTAATCGAGCGCAATCGCACGATCCAGCCAGTGAAGAATAACGCGCGACAGTTAGCACAACGGCGTGCTGTAAAATTTTTTCTTCTTCCGCCCTGCTTTACGGCAGTCCGTACGAACCGCCGAGATGCGAATCGTCAGGATTGAGGGCGATCGCGACTTCACAATTCGTCTCGCTCGAGACGTAACACGATAACGTCGTCCATCCCGACGGACGGCGACAACAAGACCACAAGACCATTAGGCCTCCTTCTCAGCGTATCCATCGCCGCGAATGTTCGACCGATAGCGAGGAGAGACTCACTTCGCGTCGACGTGAATCGGCGTCTGGGAAAAAACAATACTCTTCCGACACCGGTAATGTCACAGCCTTTCGTTTCCTCATAGCCGTCTCGCTTCGGTTCAACCCGCGCGACCACGGTCGGCTTTCCTTGCAGTGCGGTCGCAATGCTTGTCAACATCAGTTAGCGGGACATTTCCTCTCGCACGGGCATAGGTCCATTGATGTCACGCACAACGCCGCCGAAGCGGAGACGGAACGCGGGGCCTCTTTTCATGGCCCGTCCCGCGGCGTTTTCGATGCAACAGCCTATGAGGCCATCGAGTCCCTCTCTCTCTTTCTCTCTCTCTCTTTTTCTTCCCGCGCGTCTCATTCTTTTTGTGTCCTCTCGATAGGTATGCACAGAGAGTAGGATGAAAGAGGAGAAGAGAAGGGGTGGGAAAGAGACAGACGTGTTCTCTTTTATTTCACGGGGCCCGCTTTGTCGAACGCACTCGCTCGAGTGCAGGTTTCTTCGCTCCTTTGTTAGCGAGGCGAGAAATTCTGCCTGTCCTCCACAATTGCGCGGCTCGAGCGTGGCCGCGACACTCGTTCCACAGCCGAAGCAGCCTCCGGGGTTGTTCGAGGTGTGATCTGGGGACCGACCACCATTCGCAATCGCCTTACGCAATCGCGCGTACTCGTCTGTGTATGTGTGCGTGGGATTCGTTGCATTCAACGCCGTTCGTATTTTAAAGTGGTGCAGCCCGATTGGAAGTGCGCCGATGTGCACTCGAGTAATCGCGTAATCGGCCAACGATCAAACTGTATGTGTGCAATATATATGATGTACTCGAATTCGATTTTTAACATTTTTCAACAAAAATTGCTTATTTATAATCATGATTTAATTACGAGAAAATTAATTCTTTGAATATAAAAACAAGCCGCACGCTACGAGAAAAAAAATCATTATCCACGCTATCTCAACTCCACTATCAATAGATGATAACGATACTTATTCTATCTAAGGCTTCTCTGCCTCGAGGGAAGCGCGTTGGTTTCCCTCGCCCTAAGTGCACGTATTGCTTGACAATGAAGAGACTTTGGCGCAGCACGCGCTCCGCACATAAACGAATTAATTATTCTTCGTCGTGATCGCCGCCAATTACGCCCGCGGCACCACAATCTTAATGAAAGCGGGCGCGCCGACTGCAACATAGATCGCAATTACGCGAAAAGCGGGACAACTTTGTCTTCGGTGCGGCCGGCTCCTCGAGTGAATGCACGATCGATACACGGTGGCACGGTCGCCGGTCGACGAAAGGAAAGGGTTTTCGTGCGGTCTATCGTGCGCCGGGGCAACTTAACTTTTACATGAGCGCGTGAATACATTAAGCGCACGGCTCGACGAGATACGCGGTTTCTTTAATCTTAATCAGAAGACGTATGGACATAGCGGGGCAGCTACATTCGAACACGAGTACGCCATTAGCAAACAAGATCACCTGCCTCACCCTTCCGCTCTTTCCACGACCCTTACCGCCAATCGCCCCGCCTGTCGCGCGTATCGCTCTTAAAATACCTTTGTAAATCGGTGATAAATCAACAGTATGAATGTCCCAAACACCATAGTCTCGCTCGGATCGAGAGTCGACTGTCGAGACGCTGTCACTGACTTGTTGTGATCAAAATCTCTCAGCATCGATAACGTCTTTTAATAACCACTCCGTTCCCGTTGAGTGAAATCCTTGTGATAAATAAAACACGCTCGCTAATATTTGTGCAACAAGTTTCTAATAGATGGAGATTTCAGATGAAAAGCAGGTTTCCCGGTAATGAAAAGATTATTATCTCGATATAAGATCAGATAGTGAAGTAAAGATATATTCACCGAAAGGAATAATAATGAAACAATGCCGGTGAAAGGTCGCTGGTGTTATTAACGGCGCTATTAGCACTTTGAATGAAAACGTAAGCGTTACTTGGAAATCATCGTCGATGTATTATATTAGAAATGCGCATTTCTAGTAGCACGTCAAATCCAGTAGAATTCAATTGATTCCACGTGATTACTTTCCGGCCGTTAATTAATATATAAGACCACGATTGCATTAATATCAGTCGTTAATAATAGCGTGTGATAAAGTGATTTAGAACAGGTCACGATGAGTAGCGCAACGATCGATAATTGCCCTCGCTAATCACAGAGTTTACTTCGCCTTATAATATCTGCGCGTATTATTATCTATTAGGAACTCGATCGTCAGCCGCTCTGACGCTTAGCATCAAGGATTTCCTCCACGCCACCCGGAGTCCTGTCGCTCTCTAAACCATTAAGCGCGATCGCGATCGTGCAGCGTGCAGCGTGCAACGTGCCCGTAGACCTAACGGCATGCTAATACGCTTAATAGCGTATCGCGGATACACGCGAGTAATTTACAGCCGAATGCGTTGAAGAAGAAGCATCGTTGCAGCGCACGTCGAAGATGGGTCATGCACCTTTGCCGAACGGCCATTACATCTTAACGAACAATTTTGCTCGCAATCCACTTCGGACCGCCGTCCGAAGAACCGTATTTTAATAACGAAAATTCCATTCCGGCACGTATGCCCCGCCGTAAGTTACGATGCGCTGCGCACGGCAATGCGCACACGTACACGGAGAGATGCAACGCACACATACTCGCGCAACGAGCGATAGATACGAGCCGAAGGCCGGCGTCTTTCTTATCTGCTTAATGTCTCGTTACTGTAATGATTTCGCCTCGGATCTGCGCCTCTTCATTTATTCCCCGGCAGTATTGGCCGATCGCACGTTGATAACCGGAGCTTCTCGTTATACTAACGGTATTAAAGTCCTCGGCTCCGGCACTGAGAGCGCCCCAACCTCGCCGCCACCGCGTTCGGCGTCTCCGTCGCGTCGAGGCTGCCGCGCGAATTTCGTGGACGAGTTAGCTACGTGGAGGTGATTTATCATCGACGCGTAGCCGCCGGTGATGGAACGTCGACGTCCGGTAATCCGCGAGAATTTCTCGTTCCGTTGAAGAATCGTTCCTTCGACAAATGGCTCCTCCGCACTCTCGCCGTACATCGCCGCGGTGAAAAATGCATTCCTTTATCGCGCTCATGCCATGAACATATCTTACATATTACATACATTATCTTTTCGACTATGATATCGTAGACTACATATCCTCTTTTCCTCGATCCTTCTCTATCTTTTTCTTTTGTAGTATAGTTTTTTTTATCTAGATCGGTTTTAGGAAAGAAACACAAAACACGAAAGAAGATAAATTAATTTAATAATTAAAAAAATCGAAAGGAGAAAAATTTCATGTATTTTAAAATTACAAATATTCTGTAGCTTTCTTCTTATATATTTTATAACTTTATTTCAATAGCTTTATAAAGAACGTTGTACGGCATAATTTTTTTGCATGAATGTCCGCTGTCGCGGAATACATCAACCCATCTCCGGCTCCATAGATCGAACAATCGCGGATCAAATGGGATCGTGTGTAGGCTGTCGGACATGAACTAATGATCGGTCATCGCGCGTCACATCGAACTCGGTGCGCGCGCATCAGCGTGGGCGTCAGAAATCCCGTTGCTCAGATATCGGCGAGAGCGAGCGAGTCGCGGGACAGTGGAAGAACCAAGCGGAGCGAAGCACACCGAAGCGCACCGAAGTCATCCACGCAAATTATCCCGGCCGCCATTAATGAGAGGCTTCGGTCGCCACACGTCGAAAATCATTGCGTACTTGAGAGATCAAGTCAGGCCGCCGCGCCGGTTCCCTTAATTCCTCGTTACCGTATCGGCGCGTTGGCATGGGTCAGCCACGAAAAGAAAGGAAACGCGGGCTCTGCCTTTCGCGAAGTAATTAAAACCGTCGTATCGGACGGAGCCACCGCCGTTAATTACCGCTAATTACTCGTGGGGCCTCTTTCGCTTCTGCACGCCTCGTTGCCCGTTGCGATTTCGGGGCGCAGGAAAAAGCGCCCTTCGTACGGTCACCAAGACCACAATTTGCTAATAGCGAAAAATTACAATGAAGGCAGAATTTTTTCCCGAAGACCCTAAAATCTTAAGCTTAATGTTCCTTCCAACAAATTAGCGTTAAGAAATTTTTTAATGAGGACAATATTCGTAGCCGGGTATTATTTGACAAATAATTTCGTGAATTTATGATAATTTTCTTTTTGATGTCTTAATCTAAAGAATCTTAATGCAAATAATTGTTGCGCTAGACATAACATTTTTTTATTACGATCTTCTCTCGAGTCTTTAGAGGCAAGTAGAAACAAATTCGCTCTCATCAATACGTATCGTATAAATTTTTCTCGGAATCGTTCTATTAACCCATCCAAGTTGCGCGTGTGAGTACGCACACGTCACGCATGATCGAACTGAACCTAACGTAAGTCGTCACACCCACGCGATGTCTGGATACTGCCGACGCGCGACAGCGACGTACGTCAAGCATCAGGACATCAGCGTTGTCGCGGCGCGACGGGATCTGAGAAGCCGACATCGTTAAGCCGCGGAACTCTCCCTCTTCCCTTCGTACACCATGATTTAATTACCCGCCAGCGACAAGCCGGAGAGGTACTAAACTCCACCGCTGTCTCTATCCATTCTTCCTGTCGGCGCTACGCCTCTCGAAGATGCGCGATCTCGGCGCGATAGGGCGCGATACGATCGACGCGATCGATAAGGACTCGCGGACGAGCCACGCGGGACGTCGATCGTCGTCGCAATGGTACGATAGACCCGAAGCAATAAAAGACGAAGGGCGAGAAGGGGGAAAGAGTTACTCGATAATTAGCGTAACAGTACGACGTCGACGAACGAAAAAACAAACGCATTCTTCGTAAGGAAATCAGGTGTGGAAATCCACGGAGAAATAAATGCAACCGAGTGAATCCACGGAGGAAAAATTTAAATGCTCTCGGGTTATAAAGTTAATGGCTCCGATTCCCCTCTTCGACGATCCCCCTCACGTCCGGAATATCCGCATTGAGTCAGTTTCTATGGAACGCGAAACGTGTCGTGGCTTTTTTTATACGCTCACACTTGGAAAAGATGCGATTTTGTCTTATGATATCACTGGATTCCACGAAACTTAGGAAATGCAGAGAAAATACTTCTAGAATGATTCGCAATGACTTTCAAGGTAACAGGAAATGCCGCGAGATATACTCACAAACATTATATCAAATTACTAATACGTGTATTTAAAATCAAACTTTTACATCATCGTGTCAGCTGATCTCGCATTAAAAATTTAATGAAATTTATACAATCTAGAAAAACAAAAGTTTTAATCCCAATTTATCTCGATTTCATCATCACTTTCTCGCCCGTAATATTGATCATTTTACATTTTGACCGGCTGCCTATCGGCACGCAACATCTTTAATCGGCTATTCACGGACTTCCGTCTGTGCGATACATTCACCCAGATATTCCTTTCGCCTGTACACGTAATGATCGACTCGTGGTCAATTCTAAGCGTCTATATTAAAACTCACTGTTACGACGTAGGGAAGGGAACAGGTTTCTTTAATAAAATTTGATATTATCATTGTGCACCTTATACATTTCTAGTTAAATTACGACGACAGTTAATAAAAGCGATTTTCGTTATGCATCACGACGCGAAAAAGTACACTCCACGAATTCCGACGTAATTCGGTACGCCCGAGCCTCGAGCGTCAACGCGACAACGGATAATGAGATGAAACCTGCTTTCGTAAATTTGTGAAACTGGCACCTCAAAGTGTGAATTTTTCTAAAACTTATACGGCATTCGATTATCTGTAATTTGGCCATATTTGTCCATGTATAATTTTCTATTTTGCAAAGAAAAGTTATACGCATAATAAAATTTTATCTAATTTTTTGTTTGTATATATCTTTTTTCTGCAAAGGAAACAAAAATTCACGTATGGATAAATATGATCAAATTGTGGACAATCAAATGTCGCATAAATTTTCGTTGTATAAAAATTCGTATTTCAGAGTGCCAGCTTCACAGGCTTCGCTCTCGTGCACCTGTAGCGAAAGAGTTCGATCGATGGCAATCCAAAGCTCCAGTCTAGGCGCGCTCGCACGTTCCGACCATTTACCTCGCTTCCAGCGGGGCCACCGCGGCTGTATAGATATAGCAGAAGATGAACGGGCAACAGGTGGGTTCATGCTGAATCCGCTTTGACCCATTTCAACGAGTTTCCTTTCCGCGGCCCGTTATACAGGAAATTTCCTACACGTTTTCCGCGTAAACTTTCCCGCAGCCGCGCGCGCCGCGCCAAGGAGAGCGATGACGACTTTTTGCTCCGGGAACTTTTGCCAGTGCGCGAACGTCTGGAAAACTTTATTTTCCGCGGCCGTACGTGCTTCGGAGAGAGAAAATAGTTATGGAAGCTAATCCCTCCCGCGAGTACTGTATTAAGTTCAAGTTTTGGTTTATGTTGAATTACTTTTATATGCGCTCAAAACTTGTTATGATACTCGGGATGTAATAAACACAGTGTTTAAACCACTTGTAACTCCGTTTAAACAAGATTCCTTCGATTGACAAATGCTCAATGATCTGTGTCTATTCTCGCTATTTTATAACGATAGCATAGTCGGGACGAGGAATGATTTCTCCTTTTCTATTTCAGAGCATGTTAAACCAAAAGCGAATTATGAATACCTAATGTTGCATAAATTTATCTTTTTACAATGTTTTCATTTGACGTATAATTTTCTTTTTTCAATAATTAAGTATAATTTAAAGGCATAATTTTGATATCAAATTTTAATATCAATTTTAATATCATGAATATTATAATATATAATATTAAATACATTCAGTTATTTATATATTTATATTCTCATTAAGTTTCTATATTTAATCCAACAAATTTTTTGCAGAATATAATAAACTGCTTTTTCTTTTTCTCTCTCGATCGAGCGAAAGCGCCTCTTTTTCTTTACGTTGCAAATTAACACCTCGGCGGACGGCGCACGTCCATTCGCCAGGTGGGAAATTTCTCTCCGACCGGTCGGTCTCACGCCGCAAGATATTCCGGCCCGGTTGTATGATCTTCATTACGCGAAATTAGCACCGCACAAACACGGACGGTACCCACGCGTCCGGCTCGTGTCCCGGCGACAACCCGATCCGCTCGCCGAAGTTGGCATGCTTTTTCCACAATCAGGAGAATTAATATCCAGAGCGGGTGTTAATTCCACGAGACCACGAGATCTCGACCGGTTAGACGCATTTTTCTTTTTTTTTTCTACGTGGGGAGTTGTGCGCGACGTAGTTGTGTAAGCGGCTTTACACCTCGGCACTCGCCGATAAATTGGAAAATTTATGAGCGGAAACTTTTAATACCGCGGCATCACTGGTGCAAAAATTTGCGCGGCTGAGCGCTTTCCAAGCTAAAAGGGTAGCTTATCGCGGCTTATTACGCCTGACATACGATCGTTTTATACAGAATGGCGACAGCGATTTTTTTCTCAAAATTTTAAGAGCACTTAAAGCCAGATCTATTGATGCAAAGTTTGCACTGTCATATTCATATCTGCCATGTCATAAACTCAATCGCTACAGCTAAAAATATTGCGTGCATATAGTTACGTGTAGAATAACTTGAGGAAAGGCTAGATCGAAATGCATTCTACGAACAGATAATATCTTTTGAAGAAAGCAATGTTCAAGGAATATTAATGAGCTCTTAATACTTTGTAATAATTATCATCACACGCTTAACGCTAATTATTCTTATCTTCGGTCGGCATTTCTCGGCAAGTTTGATAGATAACGAAATTAATTTATGCGATAGACAATTTAACTTATTGGCACGATAGATAACTGAATTCCTTCAAGGCGACGATTACAAATGAATCCAATGCAAAACGCCGGACGTCGGCATTACTTACGGTACTTAATGGCACTAATAGTATGAGAATCCAGTAATCGAAACCGGAATCCGACCGGCCGTATCGGACGTTAGACGAATGAACGGTCCCACGCGCGCGGTGAGGGATTCCAGTTGAGCGCGAGCGATCCCGAAAGTAAGCCGCTCGCTTGCTCTGGAAATCATTACGCGATATTAACGGAGCGCTAAGCAACTCGGATTAACTGGACTCGGGGATCCAGCGGAGTCCTGCTCGACCGGCCGCGACGTGTTGCCGCCAGGCGTGGGAAGTTATGCAAAAAGAGATTACACCGTGATACGCTAATGCGATACAAGTTGCCACGGAGGTGAAAGACAAAACAGAAGATAGACAGAAGAAGCGAGAAACCTGTACTCGCAAGTCTCATGCGTGGTAATCGCAAACCAGTACGCGAAGATACTAGTCCGTGTACACTCGCTGTCTGTCACGTGTGAAACATTTTTAGTATATGATGTCTTCTTTTACGTCTTCCTCTTCTCTGACATTGACCTTCCTCACCGACGTTGTCGTTCTCGTTTTTCTCGGTGCGTTTACGAGTTTACATGCGCGTATACGACCAGCGGCAACAAAAGTAATTTTTCGTACATAAACTCAAAAGATAGCTGTAATTGTTAAAGCAAATGGACATGCACACACACACACACACACACACACACACACACACACACACAATCTTTATATTAGTTAAAAATTAATATCAATTTTAATCTCTATTCTAAGTTTTATACGGAATTCTCTTGTCTTCAAAATATTTATATGAAATAAACCGAATAATTTCAGGATTTAACTTGACGATGCTTCAAATTTTTATATGAAGATAATTTAATTTGCACAATTTATTTTAATTTCGTCTACGCAATTATGCGAAAATCCCGGTGATAAAATTATTGAATAATTCTAATGTCCTGGCTATTCATTAATGTAATTTAATTTTATTTTGAGTGGAAACAGAATGCAAAATTGCTCTCGCCACCCGTGTGCAAAGACTACATACGGCTGTACTCAAGCAGGTACATTCGATGCTATCGTTCCTGAACACGACGAATAATCATCGCGATGGAGCCGGCCTTAATGAATCGTTCGTCGGAACAAGTCCTGAAATGAATTCGCTCGGGAAATTTCTACCAAAATGACAGGTCAAAGTTCGCGGTCGGCGGAACGGTTGGAATTTTAAGCTGGTTTCATAATCCGTGGGATCTGCCGTGAACGGTTTGCTAAAGTGGTAGAGCGCACTCTCGTTAATATGTTAATAATTTTACAACGCAACATTTCATTGTATATATCTGACATTATGTAATTACTGGAAACTAATTACGTTGGTACAACTAATTATCTGGAGGTCAAAATTAACATGCTGTTCGACGTAAATGCTGAAATTAATGTAAATGCTTCGAATTATTCGAACAGCTTCAAAACTATAATTTGATATACATTTGATATAACAAATTAATATACATTTTTTTTAAACAATAAGATTTATTCTTAAATTAAATCAATACATTTTTTAAATCAAAATTATATTAACATAAAGTATACATCATTTTCATAATACACGCTAGCACATTTTATGGCAGGTCGATTAATTCTAGCTTCACTAACACGATTATCTTCTAGCATACTTCGCAAGATCTTTCTCACCCAATAAATATTATCATAAAAACGCATTGTTCAAAAGCGTCAATTAATTACTTCGTTCTCATTACGTGCAATATTAAGAGTGCAGAACAGCTGAAGCGCTCGAAGAGCGTCGACCGCGTCAGTAACGGCTAATTAACTTCCCTCCTTAGTTGTGTTTTCGCCTGGCATTCTATCACGATTCTCCGTAACAGTTATTCCTTCGAATGAGGGGCACGACTTGAAAGAAGGAGAGAGAGAGAGAGAGAGAGAAAGAGAGAGAGAGAGAGAGAGAAAGAGAGAGAAAGAGAGCGTCCCGACGCGTCCGTGAAACCGTAGCCCATACTAAACGCATCCCGCCGGCGCTTTTTAACCGCTCGTTCGACCGCGGCGATCCCAACGAGATGTCAGCGCGGTCGCAAGAAACCCCGCGAACAAACAGAACCACAAGTAAGTGGAAGAAACTACCTCCATTACTCGCGACGCGGCGATCCTTTTTGTCGCGGATTCGCCTTGCTCGCAACAGACCGCTTGCGCAGCCTCGCAAATAGGTAAAGCTAATAAATCCGCTGGTAAGAAACAGATAATTACCTTATGCCAACTCACTCGATGTACAGTGTCGACTCGCTCGGCTTCGTACAAGATGAATTGTCAACAAAAAGTAACGCGCTGGTGCAAGTATAAAGGAATAATATCAGAGAGATTAAGACGAGCGCATGCGGGTATTGTAGTCACGCCTACACGCGTACGAGTGCGAATCACTTGCCCTAGATGATCAAGCTTCTTGCTTTCCCTGAGTGATTGATAAAGATCGATTTATTGACACAACGTTCAAATTGCAACACGTCTAATTGCGTCGCATTATTTTTTACACGAAATCGAATGCGTGTTGTACACGTTACATATATCTCTATCGATAATGGTATTCGAATATGACGTAACTATTTTATGCGAAAAATTTATTCTAATTTATAATTATTGAGTTTTTAACTATTTTAAAAGGAAATTCTAACATTCTTGCAGTTAAACTTACTCAAATTATGTAGAAAATATGATTGATTCTGTACAATAATCTCCAAAGATCCGACTTAACGTTGATTCAAGTCGCCGTCGTCATCGTTGGCGGCAGTAAGATTGATCTTCATAGCCAGCGGGTGGCATCAGCGTAGCAAGGATCAGGAAGCCCTTATCAGATTTTTCGACCCTTCTTTCGTCTAAATGCATGACAGGAAGACAAAGAAAAGTCCGAGCCAAGGCCCATCGTCAATGTCGGACGCTTGAATATTTTAGGAATCGTGCGGGACGCACAACCTCGTTCACAATACCTCGAATGCACTTGAGCCACCCTCCGGGTTACCCGACGTCGTTCAAGATATTAACAAGGCATCGTTATGACCCGTAACGTCACATTGGCCACGACGTCCCGACTTATCCACGTCGTTGCCTGTCCGACCATTGAAAAAGTTTCGGAACAACAATCAAAATGGCTGGAAAGTCTTCCACTTTTTTTTCACTCTGGAAAAACATCGAGCCCTGCGGGTAGCGCTCGAAACGACTGCGAGTAGATTTCGTTGGATTATACCTTCGATCCTTTAGGTACGTCTTGGCGAACGATGTCGTTGTTGGCCGATTTCCGTCCCGCCCCATTCTTACCCTCTTTCCACATGGCGACCGCCAGTGAAATCTTTCTTTGTCCTTGATCTTACGGCTTCGAGAAACATCCCCCGGCGAGTCTATTTTTTCAAGAACGCTCTTTTCCCTATTCGAGTAGGGTGCACAAGGTTCCCCCGTGATTTGGGGTTATTATGCTCTTGTCATCGGCCCGGATCGAAAATCGGGGGAACACGAATGGACTTTCGTGACTAGGCGGATTACGTACTTCGATGTGGAAAGACGAAATTAATCAGGCAAATCGCTCTTTCTCTCCAGATCATCGAACGGAGCCTATTGAAGGACTCCCCGCGGACTTTCGTCGCGACCTCGTTGAAGAATAGCGGGATTTTGTAGAAAAATTAATTTTCTTAATAATTATGCAAGCGGTGACTTGCAAAAATCAAAGTTTATTGTGCAACAATTGAAATTTTATGTCTAAGTTTTATTTTAATCCTCACTAATTTTGGTAATAAAAATCGAAATTGCAATAAAATTAGATGAATTAATTGCTATTATTATTAAAGAATCGAATACTAAATTATGTTAAAATTCTTTAGTTTATTAATATTCTTATAAAATGCAATACAATTCGATATTTTATCAGCGTAATTAATTACTTTATTTGTATTATCACCAGTTTTGAAAAAGCTAGCGCTAGCTCATGTTTGTGCATTTTAATTCTCCGACACGTGGCTGTAGAACACACAATCTATGCGTATGCAGATATAACTTACCATGAAACCTGGGGCACAAATGCGTATATCGAAACTAATCTCCCGTTGTCTCAGTGGCGTCAGTTCAGGAGTGACAAATGCGTCCTCCGTAGGTCGAACCTAAGGTTATACCTGGCTATCTCGATACCTGCGCACGTATACGCGCATATATATCAGGTGGCCAAGAGTCCAAAGCCCTGACACTCCTTATCCTCGACTGTAACCCAGATTAGGCTCTAAAACCCTTTCTCCGATAACGGCACCCTTAAGCTATCCATTCGTCTATTGCTCCATTCGTAACCGTATAATGGCATTCTAAAGATCTCGGCGGCGTGGTGAGATTGATCGTTGGTCTCTAAAAAAATATCCAGTTTAAGAAAATATTAGACGGGTTAAAAATCTTTAAACAAGTGATACATGTGTTGTTTGCAAATATTTTTAATACAATTAATAATACTTTAACATTGACTGAAACAGAAATATTATCTGTGCAATCTAATACTAAAAATAAAATAAAATAGATATAATGTATTATTTAATATTCTTATTTTAGGAATGTTTAAAATGGATCGCGTATCTGTAGAGATAAATAATACAAAATCCATTATGTAGGCGACATGCCTTGCAATCGCATTACCGATACTTATGTCATCGTCTCGGACGTTTGAAAAGTTCAGGCAACTTCATTCTCTTATCGCTTATCTTTTCTGTTGTTCCGTCTGTAGGTCATCTGTTGACCAGGCAACTCGTTCTTCGATCTTCCGTACGCAGCACAGTTCGACGAAATTACGATGGAGGTATTTCGTGTCGTAACTTTTTTCTTGTGTACGTTGAGTTACGAGGACAGATAGCGACGAGTGAAACGTATATAGATACCCGCGACAGTTTGACGACTCGGGAAATGTTTGAATTATCGCCGGAATGACACAACCGTCTTCGGTCTACCATAAAATAGCACTCTGGCGCTCTTTTACGACGAGAGAGTACCGTCACCCGTCACTTGACCGTTAAAAACATTTGATACACATAGATTATTTTGCATTTCAAGCATTTTCTTCAATCTAAAAGAGTTGTTAAAGCTATTTTTAGGTATTCGATCACAGAAAATTCTTTTGGTTACTGTGTATTTATATTCACGCATAATATCGCAGTGGTTGTTAAATTAATTGCGAATTTCGCAGAATAAATATCGCGTAATCTTTCCGATAACCTTTATAAGTCAAATATCTGGCCGATGTCACTCTTGGTTGCACTTTGGTTTTTCTCACGTTGTGCGTAATCACCGAGTGCACTTTTTATCAGGGGAAATCTGGCCTACAAGCTCGTGTCGCAAGTCGGAGAAGATACGCGCATCTGCGAAACAACAATGGTGGGGTCTCGTGGGGTGCATCCCATTAGCGCTGCTGCTGCCGAGCGCAGCGCCTTGAACGATCGGACTAAGAGCCCGCAGCAATACGGCAAGAACATGTCATACATTATTAACGTGCGCGACGGACAGGACGCCCACTATCTAATAACCAATATATATTCATCGACATAATTGATTCCTCGCACGCACCGTGCGACGCCGTATTATCTTGCCCAAGGTCGCAAACGCGCGCTCCTCTGCCGTTAATTTTTGCTCGAGTTATTGCGCGAATTTACGAGCAACCGCGTGCTCGCAGCGGCCGTGCCGTTACCATAATATGCATGGCAATTCAGTTGTACGGCTAACTGGAAACTTAATTGGGTTTTATACTGACGCGCGAAGAAAGAAAGAGAGAGACTGAAAGAGCTTAGAAAACACGGTGATAATATAATATTAATTTATGATAAACGCGCGTGTGCCTGCATCGGCGAGCCGTAACGCGAACTTAAAGTTACTGTTTAAGCGCGAGATGAATCATAGAAGTAATAATTTCACAATTGCAAATACTTTCTAATGTAATAAATAATTTGTATGAACAACGCAAGCGAAGAAATTTTCCTGACGTATTTACATCGCAAAAACGACAGTACGAAAAAATTTATGCAATTCATGTTTTTTCATTTGAACGTAATACTTACGCATGTCGATAACAAAAGACGTCAAAGATACTAATATTTCGTAGAAGACACTGTCGTGAACGTTGACACATGTTACACAAATTTACGCTTGTTTACTTTCCATATTCAGATAATGTATTACGCGGAAACTTCATGCAAGACTTTCACGTAAATCATACGGATTGTCTCACTGAATACTCTGTCGGTTAGTACAGATATGTGTTGACAATACAGCAAATATAATTCAACAAGGGCGATTATATCAAACAGATGGTGAATACTTTATGCAGCATAGAAGTGACAAAGTGACGAGCTGATTTATCCAGAACTGATAAAAAAACGGCACAGAATTTGAAGTATGCAAACCAAAATTTTATTAAAAGTTACTTAGGTTCATATAGCGTGGCACGGTTTGAATATCAAAGACTTACGGAAATTACGTACTTGAAATACCTTCCGCAAAAGAGGAAGAGAAGAGAATTAACTTCCAGCGAAAAAGCGAAAGCCAGCTCGGGGAAAAGTGCATCCTCATCCTCGTCCTGGGTCGAGGCGCGATAAAACCTGTGTCCAGGACTTCAGCTCCATTCACTTCATGACCCATAAACCCGGTGAATCTCGGAACGGCGGTTAGCTAGCTCGGTGTGGCCCGTAACATGCTAGCCCGGCTAGCCCGGCTAGCCCGGCTGCAAAAAAGTACTGTAACGGTGTCTCATTAACGCGCGCGGATCTTCCCACTTTGTGGAAGAGGTTGCCTAGTAGCGCAGCTATGTTGCCGCTGTTCAAAGGGTGCAAAATAATTGAGATTTCCCCGGGGACAAGAGAGCGCGGACGGAAAAGAGAGCGGAAAGTCTTCCGAGCGAGCGCATATCGCGAGAGTCGTCTTCCGGCCGTATCCGCATGCACCATACCTCTTGCTTTCATCCTCTTGTCAGCTGTTTCATCCTAAAACCACCCTTCCCATTTTCATAGACGATACCCCGCGGTGAGTCTGAATACTCCGTCGCAACGCAACCCCCGTAACACGTACGATTCGTACCGTCATGGGAGAGAGAGAGTAAGAGCCGGACGCGCGACGAGGGTAGCCCTCCGGCTGGATTATAAAAGGAGAAAGATTTACAGCCCTCGCGCGTATGAAATTCATCCACACTTCACACCTAGCACCACCATCTACGGGTGGCGTCAAAGGGTACGCCATTCTTTCTCCCCTATTCCATCTTTTCCGATCGAATCTCTCTCTTTCTCGGCTCTCTGCGTCGTAAAAGATGAGGGAGGAGTGATGATGACGTGCGAACAAGAGGTACCCTGCGCCGTCGTAATCGAACTTTCCTCCCTTTAAAATCGAAGATGAGGGAATGCTAAAGTGAAAATTGTACGAGCGACTCTCAAAAGGCGCTGTCGTACGACAACGGTACGTAAAATGAACATGCACTTACGCGATTGTCGTCATACTACTTTTTTTCGACTATATGTGCTATAATTAAGGAATCTACAAAACATAAATCTTGCAAAAGCATTTTATGTTTGCATACATAATCTTGTAAACTATAGATCTAACTTATTTACGTGTACATTTTATTATTATTCTGTTAAAATTTTATGAAATTTGAAAATCTTTGTCATAGTATGAAAATAGTTGTCACGATTGAAAGCAAATTGTTCGTCTCTAATAACTCATTGTAAGATCACAAGAATGTACAAAATGAGAATAAGATTGCGTGGATTTAGAAAGCCCTCCTGCGGCATACTCTTTGCAATCATTCTATCGCTCGTAGAAACGAAAAACGGCAGTTCAAATGTCATCGAGAAATTCGTCCCCAAAGGGTTTCGGAGAAATTATTACTGACCGTAATAATCCCGTAAGAAGTACGACGAGTTACACCCGCTAAGAGAAGCATTTTTGCCGAACACATTCCGGCTATGAGGCAATCGGAACTAACGTTATTGATGCAAAATTGAGGCAAAAAATAGAGTAAAAAAATGGAGAAAGTTTTCTTTTATTATTCGTTTTTTTTTTATTTTACTTTACATTTCTAAGATGACATGACGATTGCCCAACAAGTTTTAAATAATAATAAACAAATTTTGCAAAAAAAGAAGGGTGAGAGAAGAAATTGTTACACTGTATTCTATATCAGATAGTTATAAAAAAAGAGAAAACAGAAAAATGTGGCAATTTATTACGGTACCTTTGAAATGCTTTTTTTCTAAGTTTGTTACATTTTGCCTTGAAAGTCACACAACTAATCTTGATCTTTTAATATCAAAGTAAATTTATTAACATTGATTAAATTTGTAAATTTAATAAATATTGAAATACACAAAATATTGTTAATTATATCATCTTTATAAATATGCTGCATTTTTAAAAAATAATATCTTTTTTCCAGTAAATATACTTATATATGCTTGTCGCATGAATAATTTAAAATTTCTGGACGTATAATTACATATATCGTATTCTAAAATTTATTTCTTAGCACGGAAAGATCTAAAGATTATAGTATTATACACATACACTAACAAAACAAAGGAAAATCTCTTTTGAGGAAATGGTTTAACCGATTTACTCGGAACTAATCTCGTTTATCTCGTAATTTTACAATTTATGCTAAATACGGAGAATTATAAGCATCATTATATATTGTAATTTATGTTGATGGAAGGGATACAGGGGTATTGTCTACAGAATTGAAAGAAAAAGTGACGGTTCAAAGAATCAGGTAGAAGATAGTCCGACAGGTATAAATCCGATACGTATAAGCTCATAGGTTGTAAAAGCTAATCCGCTTGACGAGCGGCACGTGGATATGATATTTCTACTTTTTCCCAACGAAGATGGAAAATATGAGATTGGAAAGGTCCGTTTGGACCGTAAACCTTGACTACAAAAATAGGAGTCAAGCACCAGGCAGAGAGATTTAAAGAGGGTGGCGAATTGTAAAGTTTCACTTTTCTTACTTTCCAGAGTACAAAGCAAAAGCATAGAAAATTTTTTTTGAAAACATTAAAAAAAATAATAAACGTACAAAAAAATAGAAATCTAAGAGAAAGCAAGAAGTAATTTTCAAGATAAAAGATTCTTATGTTTCGTGTCTGTAACTAATGCTTCAAACGTTATATACTCCTGCCTGCTTTACTGCTTTCTTTTCTGCTGATGGCACCCTTTTAACAACTGACAGTGAGATAAATTTTAAGAGAGTTCTACTGCGTTTAAAGTTTAAACACCTTGAACACTCAATCGTATTTTCAGGTCGTCAGTCTGACGACGATTAATAGCGATTTTTCGTGGTACGTCTCTCTGTCGAATAACGATAAAGGTACGAATAAAGGGAGAAGCCCGCACCTCTTTTCACGGAAGGACCGCGAACGGAAGTTGCCAGGGGCGGCGCGCCCTCGGTGGGTGGGCCGCGAGCTGAATTAAAATTGATGGATAAGGGCAGACAGCCTCGCAATTTTCGTCGAATTAACCGCGCCGTATTACTTTGCGTTATAGGAGTCCTGTCGGTCCTCTCTGGACGCTCTCTCCTTCAATTCATTCTTGCCAAGGATCTGCGGGGCACGCGGCACTTTTTTATTAGCGCGAGACGTGAGATCCGCATCGTGATTGAACGGGAGTTTCACATACGGTTGTTCCACGAATGATTTATCCAGCGTAAAAATGAATAAGGTGTCATTTGAATTTAAATTTGCCACGCAAACGGATTATGTGTTATTTTTTATCAAAGTAAAACCATATCTTATTTCACACCTTAATGATATCAATTGTCATACATTTTACAACTAAGTACAGTAATTATTTAAGTAAATTATAGTATTTTGAAAATAATAGTTTACACAGAAGCATTCTAAATGGATTATAAATTGCGTCAACTAATTGCTTTAATAATTATTTCAAGACGCGCGATTGTGTCGTGACATTTCATCAATGTCGGCGAATGAACAGTTCGATCATTAATATCGCTCTCTCTTTTACGCGCTCACTTGCGAAGCTAATTTATTACAGAAATGGATTTCTCAGACGCTGCTCGAAGTGAATCAATGTCTCTTTTTACGATTCTCTTCAATGATATTCTCTTCAGACGAATATGAACTAATTCGACGGCTGATATCGATTTACGTCACGGGCTCCAACAAACTTTCGTCAAACTTTTTTTCCAACGTAAAACGTTCTTTTATTACCGAAATACGAGAATGAAGGGGCTTTTTAAGTGGGTTATAATTATTTACGCTTCGACTTTTCTGCTAACTTTACCGCTGACTAAAATTGGAAAGTTTTAAGCGTAAAACGTACGATATGAAATATTTTTTCTGTTCCATTCCAACTATTAATTTAATTATCTCCAAATGTAGAGACAGTGGTATACATTTATGGAACCAAAAGTCCTTCATTTTGTGAACATAAAAACTTAGCAATAAAAATTTATTGTTGATCGTTACAAGTTAAGATCTACTAATTTATGCATGTATTCATTTACAATGTAATGTCTGTTACTTCACCTGTCTCTAATCGCTATTCTTTTTCTGTTGCAGGTATGTATGGCAAATCATAAGGATATTAGAGTAGGACGCTACCAGTGATCGTAAGTTAAAATACTCTATTAATTCTCGGTATCCTACTTCCACCCGGCCCTCAATTATGCCGGGTAAACAATGAGGGTCGAAAACTTCCCTTAATTTATGACGCTGCTCCGTACCGCCAGATAATCAGAAGTTTTCGAGCGTTGTCGAAATGGCGTCTCGTGGCCGCGGTGGGTTATTTTTTACCTGGTGGATTAGTCGTACCACGACGATATCAGGCTCCGGCGGTATACGACCTCGCGAGAGAGAGAGAGGGAAAATGGAGAAATGGGAGAATGTTCGAAAGGGAAAGAGACCGGTACCGGGAAAGAGAAAGGGGGACGGAGAAGCGAGACGCGAAGCAAAGAGAGCGGTAGAGGAGGCACTTTATGCGTTTCTTTCGTCGCGGGGTTTCGTTTGCAATAATTTATGCGGGAAGACAGCTTGAGAAATGACCACTAGCTCCTTGTGCAACCTTAATTTGCAACAGTTTACTTCAGGAACGTTTTGAGAAATGGCCGCTAGCGAGATACGAGGGCACGGCCCGCACTACGTTTGCGGCGGATCGCATGAAGACATTTATCGCGGATCGGCTATCGATGAGGGGGAAAAAAAAAGACGCGAGATATCTGCGAGATATCCCGCCTTTTAGACGTTTCCGCTCGTAATTAACAATATATCTAACCGCTCGCACGGGTAAATCTTAAATCGACAGCATGCTCCCAAAAAATCTCATCATTTCGAGAAGGAGCCGGTAATTTAAAGATTTGTATTATCTCAAAGAGGGAAAATATGAATTCGCATATGCTTGTTATCTCGGGAAGGAGATATTAATTCGAGATTCGAATATCCGTTCTCGCTTTACAAATCGCGCGAGATTCAATCGCAAACGCGAGGTATTATTTCGCGCGTATTGTTGCTTTTCAGAACGATTCGATGGAGTATCACGTGCGATTAAGAGCCTTTGAAAAGGGTCCGATACGCCGTGTTGAAAGCGCCGATGAGATTCGATTGCGACACCCGGCACCTTTGACATGCCTCTCCCGGCGTAACGATCGCTGAAACATGAAATTGACCTTTCTAGCTGGCCGGACATATCTGTCGATCAGGTCCACCCGCGGGACAATTACGTCGTAACGATGCGCGACCACGATCCATCAGAATTCCCCGTCACGCGTTGTGAGCATAACCGCGATCAGGCGAAACACAATCCATTTCTTCTCCTCTTTCTTCGTTTGCGCATCCGTGCGCGCGCGCCGGCACGAAAATCTTAAAAGCCTCTTAAGCCGAGCGTTTTCTTGCAACGCTTAATGCGGAATTATGGTGCTTTTCTTCACGCGGAAGAGTTTAATAGAACTTTTCCGGATTAATTGCCATTACCATTCTTAATCTGCGTGCGACAAATTCACCTGCACGTTGACCAAGTAGCATCACAAAATTCACATTTCAAATCCCAATAAAAGCAACTATATTATTTTACTACTGCAAAAGCGTTATTGGTTGTTATTTTCAATATTGCAGTCGCGTGCCGCTGTATAGAGATTTATCAGAGATAAAAAGTTTCTACAGTGCTTAAAAGATTAATGAAACAATTTTATTCTCGACAATTTTCAATATGCACTGTGCGGTTTTAACTTTAACATCAGCTAACAACGAGAAAAAAAACAACAAAAAACATCAAAATTATTTTTATACACTTTACAAACTTTTATTGATTGTGAGTTCCGCGCAGAAATCGGGACAATTTGGTTAACGAACATATCTAGCTTTCTTCTTTGACCAGAATAGTATTTTGGTCAGTCATTGACTATATCTGCGAATGAGGTGAAAGAGCAGGATCGAACGAGGGGCCCGGGGACAGGACGGAGGTCGAAGATGATGGGGAATAAAGACCAGCGACGACCAGACGAAAAGCGAGGGAGCGCGGGATGAAGTCAATTACATTATGCATATGACTGGTGGAAGGCAATACAAGAAGCAATCGGCCGGCGATGGAGGCATGCCACTGCTAAATTAACTGCCTACCTAGTTGTGTGCAATGCAATAATGTATTAGCCGCGGTACTCTCGACTCTTTTTTTTCTTTCTCTTTGACTTTCACGCATTCCAATATGCGTATTCAACCTTCCATCGATACTCTGCCTAAAATTAGAATTAATATTTTTAGCTTTCTCCAGGCAATTTCACTTAAGCATTAACATGCATTATCGACTAATTTCAGCCGACGTTGCACATTGTCGAGCAATTCTTGATTTTTAAAATTCTTACGGCATGCATCTGCGCCTCCGTTATAATTCAAAATGATTCATCGAAGACAGCCGATTTTCGAGCCTCGTGCTTTGCGCATGGAAAACCCACTGCGAATGATTAACGCAACAAGCCGTAATAATGAGTCGGCTGCCACGATTGCCTTATAGCACAAGGACGTTTATGCCCCTGCGTAGACTATTTATGCCTCAGAACGGAGTGCCGGGACTCTTTATCCGCTTTTAATGAAGACCTCGGCAGTGTTGGAATTTCTTAGGGATATGATATTTATTTGTTAACTATTTAATTATTCTAAACAATTTAAAAAGAATCATATTTTATAAAGAAGCTCTATTTCCATCAGCGGTCAGCGCTCATCCGAAATAATTAAATTCTCTTCCTGTATTTATGTTAATTTATATTTATGGAATTTATGGAACCACTCTAACAGAGGGACAGAGAATCGCTAACTAGAGAGTTGATAAACCAAGGCGGCCGGCGTAACTAATCCCAACTTCCAACATGATTAAAATATCACTTTAGTTGACAAGATCTCGGAGCAATCCACTTCGCCGGTTACCGCAAAAAAGATTGATAATCTCGAGAGAGGTATAACTAAATAATGGATAACTATCGAGTACACCTCGGGGAATGCGCTTCGGTCTGATGCGGTCAGGTGCTCGTGCAATGTATCCTGCGCAGTTTTATAGTGCAATTCCGCAGTGGTGCACCCGTCGAGCTCAAATAAGGCTTTAGCGCCTTCGTAATACCCAGTAAAGCTTCTAGTTTATCGCGCGTTTTACACGCTGCGGCGGCCTCGCTCCAACCTCCGGCGGAAGAATGGAAATTGTGTATGTGTGTGCATCGCGCTAAGAGTGTGTACGAGAATCACATCGTAGCTTCCGCGGAAGTCGGATGAAGGTACGCGACTTATCAGAAAATTACCGATCACATTTAATTCTAGAGATAGTAATGATCACTAAAACCTTTAATTTTAAACATAGAATTTTCTCTTTTAATTTTTTTGAAATAGAAGGAAAAAATTAAAGATAGATAACTGAAATTTATATATAGATCTTATTTGATTCGGAAGGTATACATTGTGGGAATTATACGAATATCTGTAGGGTTACGGACGATCAGGCGAGGAAGCGAGTTTATACGCGATCGGCGTGAGAGTGATGGACTTCCTCAATTTCGCGATTAGTGATATATCTTGCTGCGAGAGAACGAAATTGTTCGGGAAAAGTCGCAGCGCGCAAGAAGTGAGAACAGTAGGAGTAGTGAGACACCAGAGCGAGAGAACGTAGTTCATTGTATGTAGCAGAGCTGATATTATCGAATAATTATAACGACACACACGACGAGAGGGCGCGGGAGGAGGGCGGAAATGGGACTACGTTGTTATCGAGGAGATTTATAAATATCTGTTCCTTGATCGTGCCGAGTTAGAGCGACGTCATTGCGAAAACTTAACAACTTACATTCCATGTTCATAGCGTAGCATGTGTTTTCGCATTTGTGCTCGAGACATTGCAATGTAAGCGGGAGTTAGAAATGTCAGATGTAAAGTGACAATCCTTTTAGCATTTTTCTTGCCTTATCTTATTAATTCGTGATCAAACAGAGCACGCGTAAGCAATCGAAACTCGATATTGCGACAGTAAAGCAATAATCCATATTAAAATTTACTAAAATTAAATAGTTTGTAAAAAGTAATGCAGATAATTACATAATAAAGAATAACGAAACGTCACTTTTTTACAATAATTATATTATTAATTTATTATTTATTAAGAACAATACTAATGTGTTATGTTAACGGGACATCTCACAAGCATCACTTACGCGAATAGACGCGTATAGCGCAAACTACACGAAATCGAGCTTAACCTCTTATCTCGATACGAGTTCTGTATACGACTAGAGCGGTGAAGCGTGAAAAAGGTTGGTGCGAGCGGATCTCTTGCGAGAGCGAGGCCGACCGGTCGCCTTATCGCCTCCACGGCGGCTTTTCGTTTCGCGGGCGAGTCGCCTAACGGGTGCAGTGCTCTTAAAAGCCGGTCGGCAAAGAGCGAGAGATACGCTCGTCGATCGTACGGCACCGAGATCGAACGTCCGAAACCAATCGAACCGAAAATCTCGATCGACAAGACGATATTAATGCCAACGTATCAATTCGCTTCGCGCACACATTGTTCGCGGCGAGACGAAGCAAGTCGGCTCAAAGATGAATCCTCAGTCGCACGACAAAACGCGCGACTAATTGAAATTGAAGTATTATCCGGGCAAGTCTTCGCTTGCAAAGAGCAAGCAACTTTCAACTGCTCACATTCACGCATCCGTAAAGTACAGATTTTGCGATATAATAACACACGAGAATAGTTCAATCATACAAGCTAAATAAATCGTAATCCTGAAACACTGGAGTTATTTCATAAATTTTGACAATTTTATGTTTCATAAAATTGTAATGTTTGTTTTTAGACGCGTAAAATTTCGTAAATTAAATTAAAAACTAGTTATTTTACTTATTTTTACGAGCAATATCACTGAGCGGTTCTACTAACACAAAAAGCGATTTTCAACTTTGCCTTCCGAAGTAATTTAGATGTATTGTATCAATGTTTTTTTTTCTCGTGCCAGGAATAAGGAAACCAATTACAACGAGCTTAACTCTATCCTAATGAAGTTAAACCGGCGAAGATCCACCCGCAAGGTCCACCGAGGTGAAAGTTCCTCCGATAGGACGCTCGTAATTAGATCACGGAGTGCCTTTAATTCCATTATCCTGTATTAATTGCAAAACCGATAGCGGAGTGTCCTCGCGGTACCATTAAACTCGCGACACTCGAAATTAAATTGTTCGGCAACACGGCGAGCCGTATATCCCCCGATGTATTGGCGAAACAAGATAGCAACCTACGGCTAACTAACATATTCATCCCTTAAGAGTGCCCGTGCAACGCCGCTGACCTTGAGATAACAGTAATTTCCTTCGACTCCTGAACAGACGACAGAGCTCTATCGGAAGGCGTGAAAAATCAAACGGACGTGATTTTTCTTGTGCGATTTAAACCGGCTCGACGGCGGTAATCGGGTGCACACGTTCGTGCAACCACCGATAAGTAGCCATCATGTTTTTCTTGTTAACTTAGAATTGTAGGATCGGTAACGGTAACGTAGTCCCGGGCGCAAAATCGACGATCGTGTATCAACGCGACAAATTGCGAATAAATCGTTAATGGAACGCCGTGTGAAAACGATGACCGCGAGATTAAAGCAAGACACTTTTCTAAGAATCATTCCTATTCCACGGTTTGCTCGCAGCGAGACAAAATCAACAGCAGCGGCGGGCTGGCTGGCGCGCGACGCCCGTAATAACTTTCGACCGGATTACGCGCGATCGCGAGATAAAGCAAGTAGAAGTCCATTCGTCCACTGGCGAGTGTGCTTTACTAAACGCGGAATGTGAACGGTCAATGTCGTGCTGTGACTTAAAGGACGAATATCTCATGTATTAATTTATTATATCTTTCACTTGCAGCATATTTTATGAGTAAACTTATTTGATATATTTAATTAAAGTTACTTTTTAGCTTCTCGGTTCCGAATATATTTAGATTCAACGTAATTAAATTTGAAACTTGAGCAAAACACTTACATTTTTTATAAATGTTTTATTATTCAATTTACGGCTTGTTAAATGTGTGCCCGAGTAATTTGACGCTGGTTTGAAAATAGTTGCGCGCAGTTTACACAACAACGGAGAACCTGTCCGACCAATTTTCTCAACTTATAACAATGTGGCGGTAGCGCGCTCTTTGTAGAAAAGCGGCGTCGTGACTAGGCAGAGTTCCTAAGACTTTACTACCATAACACTTACAGCGGCGCCCAACCGAACGGTACTTTATCGCGTTAATTTTGCATGCCGTTAGCGTACAATGTAATTCATGTTGCACCGAACGCAACCCGGTTCTTTCCTTCTTACCGTTTCGTTTTTTTTACCCGCGCACGCGGCAGTTTCCCACCCTCAAGACTCTTCTTTCCCGAGCGGATGCCGAACGAATAGGAGAACACTCGAGCGACAAAGTGGACAATTAACCTTAGGAGAGAAGGTCGAGGAAGAGCATCGCCGACAGATCGCAACCGCCTTCGTGGCCAAACAGGACATCGCAAAGATCCTCCCTCCGTACCGATTCTTCCCCTTCCTCCCCCTTCCGGCCATCGTTATTGTACCGCGAAGGCGAGAACGCTGTCCACGGGTAACACGATAGAGGGTGGGCTTATGGAGATCAAAACCCCGTATCGGATTCCTTATGTCTCGCAAATGGCCGCTCGCTGCGTGGTGTTAGTTACAAGCATCAGCCATTTTTTGGGCTCTTCACGTGCTTCTTTCTCAGCGGACCTCTTCAGTTCATCGGCAAAAAAAAAACAGTATTTTTTTGGCTATGGCGACTGTTTAAAATTAATATCCATGCGAGATAATGCGAGAATATTTTATCGGCCCAGTGACGAGTAGGCGTTTAGATTAATGCTGACGTATACGTCCAATTTGCGTAACAAGAAATCGTAATATATAGGCACTCGAAACAGCCTCTTAAGTCGCGACGGCTGACTTTATTAATACATGATTTTGATTGTAAAAAATGGGAATGGAAAAAAAGATCCGTCTAAAACAGTGGAATTTAGAAGTTATCTATTTAATATGCGCCCGCGAAAGGTTAAGCAAACATCACTTGCGCTTCGCGGGCCCGAGAAGCCCGAAGGAATGAGAGGCACGCACATTGCCGTCGAGGCGATGATACTAATAATTAATACACGCACACGTGTACGAGGGACTCTCTTCTCCGTCTTTCTCTGTCTGTCTCTCTCTCTGTCTCTCTCTCTCTCTCTCTCTCTCTCTCTCTCTCTCTCTCCTCATCCATTTCGCCGTCATTCGCGCTCCTACTCGCACTCGGATCCTCCGCCGCGAGTCGGAGGATAGCCGGTGAGACAGCAACTCCGTTGATGGCCGGAGTCCAAAGGCAAGAATACCGCTTTAATGAATTATGGGATGTACAGTAGTTATATCGTACCGTCCACATACCACTTGGGTTCGACGCGGCCAATCCTCTGAGAAAGGACGCCCCTTTGGTTTTCTTGCGCGAGAGAAAATACTGTTCATTACGATACGAACTCCGCTTCACATCGTTTGCATCGGTAATCGAATGCGGGTATAGTACATCGCGGAATGTACCATATGGGCGAGTATTTCCCTTCAGGAATTTATGAAAAATATTATTACCGCGCTGAGTTGGCTTGCATAATTGATGATTTATAATCGATGAATGGAACATCGATCGAGACTATATAACTATTCGTAACGGACGAGCAAAAATATCATTAACGATCTTATTCCCTGCCGCGCTCGTTTAGGATATTAAAATTCATTAAAGCTAAATCGCATTTTGTAGCAAAAACGAAGAAAGTAATGCTTGAAAAGCTTCGGACGAGAATGAAAGCGTATGTATGAACGGCCGCGTCCGCCGTCATAGGAATTGACGTCGCCTCTATATTCACAGTGCAGTAATTAATACACAAGGCGATGTCGAGCCTCATCTCATCGTCCTTTGCCGCACAGAGATGCCGGCAGCGAGGCTCTGCGCCACGCCGCAGTCCGAAGGCAAGAATACCGCTTTAATGAATTACGAGACGTACAGTAGTTATATCGGCGGATACACCGTCTGTACAGCGCGCCGTGACCGAGACGTGGCAGCCGATACCGGGAGAACGCGCGGGCGCCGGGTTACGAGCGAGAGCGAGATTGATTTCGCAATCGAAACCTAAGAATAGTACGCTGTAAAATGGGTGCGCGCGTACACGCGCTCCGACGTGCGCGGCGGAGACCGCGCACTACCGGTTTTCAGACGTAAATCAAGAATAGCGAAGTGTAATCGTAGTGTAATTTCGCGGCGAGGCCGTATCACGACGCGGAGAGAGATTGTGAACGGGTTTATTAGTCTCCAGACCGAAAAGCCGAAAACCCTATAACTCTGCGCGAGGTTGCTTTAACGGGGTCTTGATGTAGGCGAGATCTAACAATCAAGTAGCGGGGCTTATTAAACGCGTTTTACGATTTCATTAAGCGCATGAACGGAGAGTCGAACTACCACGCTCAGCTCCTCCAATTATTTTGCTTCTGTGTTAGTTATTCTATCGTGATCCAATATTAAATCGAATCTAATACTTGTAAAATAATTTAGTACTAAAATTATAAGATGTGTTATTAGTACTGAAATTATAAGAATAGCATGATACGATGCTTTCTTCGGCTTTATTTAATTTTACACTCGACGATTTATTTAGAAGAACAAAAATAAATTCAGATATTTACTTGGTTTCACAACTTCTTTCGCGATTCAAATATATAGATAAAGAATAGTAAAAAATATCTCATTATATTTTTCAAAAGATAATATAGAGATTAATTTATAATACATATATTACGTACACATCAAAAAGTTGCAGTTACATTTGTTTTTGTTCTGCTGATAAACGTGAATTTCTAACAACATCATTAGAATAAATACAAATGTCTGGATGTACCCGAGGAATTCCGGGACTAGGATCAGGGTTCAATCTTTTTTTCTAGAAACAGATCGTGCGCCGGCATTACGCGAAAGGCCTTAATGAAGACGCGTTTCCGTGAAACTCGAACTACCGAGTGCAGGGGAGATTATACGAGACGTACTTCTCCGCGCCGGTAACTCGAACTGCTCCGTGAATAGGATTAATAAAACCTTACGGGGGAACCGCTTCCATGGAGACCTTAGGAAATGGTGCGCGGTAACTTTTCATTAATTTACGCCTCCCTCGTAGGTTAGGAAAGTAATCCGCGTCGTAACTTCTCCCGAAATTCTCGACAGCGTCAAATTTAACGCTAAAGTCGTCAGCCATCCTCGTAAAAAATTCCTGAAAACTTAATCGCGTTTAAGACATAATAATTTCCTTTTTTCACCGAATATGAGAATTGTATTCGTATTTTTACGATAATTGTAAAAATGGTTGACAGACTGATAATAATCAGTTAACAATCGAATCGGCGATATAAATTAGTCTAATAACCTTTTCGATTTTCAAAATTAGCTTTTTAATTATTCTCTCCACACCGCATTCATCTAATTCCATGTAGACATACGAACGTGACTGAAATCGGCGATAGCATACAAAAGTATCTCTATAGTACGTGCATAATTATAATACGGTGTCCTGGCAACGTCGCTCCGCGTTTCATTGCAGTTTTTTTTTGCGCGCTCACACAATCAGTGGACTGCATCATATCGTGGTCTCTTATGAGTCTCAAAGGATTAAGCTGGTGTCAGGACAACTACGTAGGTGTGAATGTAGTCAAATCACATCGGGTTCCCCTCGGTCGACGTGTATACCGGGAAGAGAAAGGGTAGAGTGTCGCAGGAAGACGAAGAAACCCTCCGCACCCTCCCCGGTCTCCCCCTATTTATCCCTCTTTTACGTGTCTGGCCATTCTCACGAGGTGCGTATTCCGTCTCGAAGCCTTCCATGTGTATCGCGCGCGCGCGCACTCCTGCTTTTCCTCTCTCTCTCATCCTAACTTGCTCATCCTGGCGCACACCGCCGCACTTCCGGTAGGCGTGTAAAATATATCGCGCTTTGTTCCCCGGCCTCTGTTTCTTAAGGCGATTCGCCGATGGCGCTTTTGGCCCGTCGAAGCACAGAATGAAGTGCGGGTAGACTCACTGTACGAAATTGGAAGCCGTATATCTATACGGATACGATATAGCCCGTATTCCTGTCGCAGATTTAGCGCTAAAGGTTTAACGCGGCTGACAAGCTGTCGCGTGTTGATGTATACGCAGATCATATTAAAAGGATGATATGAAATAATTTAATTTTAGTATCCAAGTATGATAAACAAATATAATAGAAGCTAAAAATATTTGTTTATGTTTGTTTACTTCTACGCGTTTATGCAATAAAAAATATTCTGTTGGTTTTTATGGCGATGACAAAGCTGATTGATGTGAAAGTAAAAATTGCAACATAACTTTATTTAACAGCAGGCATAAATGTCCCGATGATGGAATAAATAACGAGACTATTGACAGCTGGCGTTTTTCGACCGGTAGAACGCGCGTTTTGCGAGATGCATATTTATAAGTATTCAGCAGCCGGCACAGGCGCACCCGCATGCAATAGGAATGTAAACGCTTGCTTCCCGCGCGACGGCAGCGGCGGTGACGGTTCACAAGAGATGCGATTCACAGAAATCGCAAGTAACCGCTCTAGAAGATTTACACACGCGGGAGGCTTCTCTCCTCTCTTTCCGATCGTGGCGCGGCGCGAGAGCGAGCGAGTCATTACTCAGCAGAAGGCGGAACAATGTACCCGGCGAGCAGGAAATTGTTTTCACGCACCGACCGCCATGTCGATGCCGGGGTCTTTCAATCGAGTGACAAACTGCCAATGATTTTTGTCTCTCACTCATTAGCGACACGCGTACATTAATTAATCGCGGATCCGTACGTACCCTCCCCGCGGCCGCCCCCTCGCGCTTTTTCAACCAGCTCACTTCTTTCTCGCTCGTTTACAATCTCATCAGCAAATCGCGGCTTGTGGCGCGATACAACTTTTCCATCAGTCCTTCCTCCCGTGTGCATAAAATGTATAACGAGCCGACGAAAGAGCAGAAGGGTGACGATGATGATGCACATATGCAAATGAATATACAGAGTGTATCGTAAGACTCGCGAATTTCGGTAACATTCGTAAAAATGTATAAAAGTTTAGTGTATGTATATCGTTTATCGGCTAAATGTCATTAAAGCGACAAATTAAGCGTTCAATCCTTCTATTTATTTGAAATAAGCTTTATTGGAGAGCGTATTCCTGTTACCGAATTTCATTTTTTTACCACACACCCTGTAGAGATGTATACGCACCCATGTGCGAATATATACGCTTGATATAGGTATATACGACCATGTATACATAGGGAGGAAAGGTAAGAACTTTGGAGGGGAACATCGTGATGTTTTTCTCAAGCCTCGTAAGAAGACGCGGGCCAATGATTGGTCGACAGCACCCCTCGCACGCCCACGTTGCGTACGCGTTACGCGGTACAAAGGGGTTACTGTACTTGCGGGCGTGTATGCATCCCCACGAGAGAGAGAGAGGGGCTGAAAAGTCATTCGGTCCCCTTTTCTCCTCTCTTTGTTTACCTCGGGGCCGATCATTAAAATGGCCGCCGTCACGACGTTCCCTCATTGGTCGAGATCTCCCTTCTTCGTGCGCCCTTACTCTCTTTCTCTCCTTTTCCTTGGTCTTTCTCTTCACATCTGACGCGCTTATTGTCAATGTGTGCACCGTGTGCATTCACATTCTTCAGAGGCACTCATTTCTTTTTTGCGCTAGGCGAAATTTTGAATTGCACTCGCTAACTGTCATCAAGAAACTCAACATTCATCCACTTCTTATTTTACCCTTTGTAGATGCCTTTGAAAAATTAATATAATTTTTCTATATTATTTGTATCTTCATAATGTATAATCATACTCAATTTTGTTCACGCTTGTATTCTAAAGAAAATCCTGTGTGGGTCTTTTCTCGACCAACATAAGTCGGCCTTCAATGACCTGCTACTCTTGACAGCCTGTTGAACCGCTGTTGTTAGACAATAGAAACTTCGCTCTTTATTTCTTGAATTTTTTTTTCCGGTGCCCGTTTTTTCAAATCTTTTTTCCTAGAATTTTTGTTTAGGATAAATTCTCCATACTTCTTGCCTGTTTTCATTCAAAAAATTTGACGTAAATGCGACGAGGCGCCCAGCGGTGCCGCCTTTATTTGCTCATTTCCTCCGAGCAGGCGGCGGCCCCGAGAGCAGATGCAAGAGGAAGAAGACGCGCGGGCAGGATAGAGGAGAGGAGATGGACTGTCACCGGTGGTAATACATCGTCGCCTTCGTCTGGTCTCTTATAGATGGACGGACACGGGAGAGACACGGAGGATGGGTTCACGCAAACACGTGTTACGAACAACAGGTTCGTACGTCCTCTCCGCCCCCTCCTCCTTCTCGTGCCGCTTCGTTTCTACTCAGCTTCTTCGAGACGCAGCATCCGTCTGGCAGGACTGGCAGGTAGCTCGTTCGTTCCGTTCTGCTCGGTTCCGTGGTTTGAATTGCTCGGATAAGAGGGAAAGAGTGAGAGGAAGAGAGAGAAAGAGAAAGAGAAATAGAGAGAACGAACAGTCGGTAGCCGCGGGGCCCTCGGCGGACTACAAACGAGCCGTATATTCGCCAAATCCAGCTAACTCGAACCGAACTGAATCGAAGGAATCCGTCTGCCGGCGTCCCTCTCCACTCTCCCCCTCTCGCTCCTCCTACGGGCATTTGAGTGACCGTTTCCTCCGCAGATACATTCGCCGTTTCCACCACCCACTGAACGTCTCGGCGGGTATCCGTCTAGGAACTCGACGAGAAATTAGCGAGGGGGAAAAAAAGGGCGCCCGCTGCCGTGGAATTCCTCCTCCGGCCATCCGAGGACGTGCACAGGCGAAAGAGCGCGAGAAATAAGCAGCTCCTACGGAACGCGAGGCAATTTTTTAGCACACACTTGGCGTGCAGGAGCGATGCCTCGGATGGCCAAGTATTTTTACACCTTTCCTTACAACCGCACGAGAAATAAACATTAAAGTCAGGAAGTGATATTCACGGTTTGCTTTTGTACGAAAAAAAGGGACGTATCTAATTATTACAGCTGATTATGAAAATTACTTTATCTAAGAGCGAAGTTATTTCAATGTGTTGAAATAGTGAAAGAAAGAGTGATATATTGCTACATGAAAACTTGCGTTAATAGAAGCCTCCTTCCGAGTGTCAAGTTTATTTAGTTATGAATATTAGACGAGGAAGGGTCTTTTTTCGTAATGATACGTGTATCCATAATAAATAGTGGGACGAGGCCAGGGGAAAAAAGCCAAGGAAAAGTAGGTTAATCCTAATCGCGGGAATTCGTCTTGCACGTCGTCTCGTGCTTCTTTTTCAAGCCGCAGTCACATTCTAACGATGCGATTACAAATTAGTTGGAAATAATGAGCGATGGTGTGTCCTTCCATTTTGGCCGGTAATAAATTCATATTTGGAATTAATTAACGGGTGATTTAATTGTGGCCATTTTTAAGTTTCAGTCGATCGTTAATCTCGATAATTTCGAAGCCGATGAAATATACGGAATATTTCGCAGAGTATCGAATCGAGAACCAATTCTTACGCAATTTCTCGCTTGTAATTAAAACATTTTTGCAGAAACGAAAGATTCCGAAATGTCACGATGTAGATATATTTTACGTCGTATTAAAAATTAACTCTGATAGATCGATGTGTAGATGGGTTTATCGCGTAACTTGTCGTCTTTCTACATTCCGATCTAAAGAAAATGATTATATTCAAATCTTGACATATGTGAATCTCAGTGGTATTCACACACTCACATATACAATTTGCGTAAATTTGTTCGAAGCTTGTTGCATTTGTAGAAGCGTAAACGTGAAATCCGCAATATAAATACTTAGCATTGACATGTTCGTGTTGATTTATTTGTGCCAATATGTTTGAATGTGTAAACACCACATTTAACAGTTTACATTAATTGAATTAATGACTAATTACGCGAATATAAATTATTAAAACGTAATGCAATATAAATAGCACGGAAATTCACTTCAATTGCAATGCCATTGTCAATGAAGCACTTCTCTTTTACTTAGACAGGTAGTGTTAATACATCATCTAAGTATATTACAATACCGTTAATGATACTTATTTCACGTGCACACACGGACTCGAGCGTAGTCGAAGACTCATAAACTAAACGAACAGAGACAAAACTCGCGTAATTTATCGCGATGGTACTGGCATCTAATTCGCAACACCTTCGTCCGTGGCAGGGCTAACGAGAAGATTTACGTTTAAAGTCCCGCGGAAATGTACCGGCGACCCACAAATTATATCGATCTGAAATATCGCGTGTGCGAAAGGCAGACCGGAGTTATTATCCGTCGCGGAGAGAGCACCGACAGAGAGACCGCGGATAATTAAAATCAATAGGACCAATTTGACTTGTCATTTTGTGATTTCTAATCGGCCAGCAGTGTCGACGGGGATCCCAGGGACGGGGGCGGTCGCGATAAAGAATCTTCCCTTTCCTCGCCGACTCTCTCTTTCTCTCTCTCTTCCGTGCCACGAAGCCGTCTGCTATCCGCCCGTTTGCCCAATAAATCCGTAATTTATCGTGCGAGCTACGAAACTCGCTAATAAATCCTTATAGACCGCAGTCCTCCAACGCGCCACGAGAGAAAGTCTCGTCGGCGAAGTATCAAATTCCGGATGAAGAAAGAGAACAGAGTTGTAAGAGAACGGAGTTGTGTTCTTCGGTATGCGATTGTATTCGAGTATCCATATTTAGAGTGTACAAATTATGTAACCGTCATGCAAGTGCAGTAATTCGATTTATGAAGACTAAAAATGTTTGCGAAAATTATTTTAATGCAAAGTGACAAATCACCGCTGCATCTTAAATTAGAAATTAATTTAATTTTTTAAATTTATTTTGAATTCTGAAATAGTAAAGATACATTTATTGAATCAATTTCAACTAGCTGTCATATATGAACGGAAAAGACTTATATAGATCCGTACTGTTCTAAATCCTCTCGCGAGAATATAATAAGAAAATAGACATGACGTCAGCGATATCGATATAGAATCCCCGAACACTGATATATGATCGTACTTATAACTCTCGTTTATCAACCATAGATATCTCTCCTAGCTGAAATGAAACGGATAACGTTAGATATGTAATATCTCCCGGTTTAATATCCTGAGAGGGCGAACGTGATGGACTTATCAGAACGAGGCGAATGTATTTCACAACTTTAATTCTGTTTTACTGAAAAATAATTAAGAAAGTCTAAATGCTAGAGAGTGATACAATAATAATTTTATATTTATTTCTCAAATGTTTTCACTTGATTTTGCACGATGAAATTGGATTATTATTTCTCACAATTAGATCAAATAGCGTTGTAACAGCACCGTTCAATTGAAAACCGATGCTTATCGCTAATTCTCGAATGATTGGAAAGAAAGTACGATAAATCTTTGAACGACATAGCAAGTCGTAGAGTGTTTTCCCGTATTTCCGGAATCATTGATCCAGAAACGAAGGTGACGGGAATCGATTTCGAGATCATTCGTATAATCATGGTATAACTCTCTGCATTGAGAAAAGAAAGTAGCGCAAATTCTTACACTTTCTTGCAAGTATTCATCGATACGGATCGCCGCATATCGATTCCTGTCTCGATGTGGTGCAAATGCGTTACTTTCATCGTACGGCGACTCTCACTCTTCTTATGCTTTCCGGTTTCCGTTCGCAGAATGTAATTGAGTTTTATTGCAATTAGATTTAGCATCAAATTGAATTCATCGCTGATTAATCGATATCAATTTTATACAAACACATTTTCAAAATCATTACCGAGTGAATGAGAATGATTGCAATGTGGAAATATTTGTCACAGTTCACGCAAAACTTTATTTTCGAAAAAAATGTATATGTTTAAATATAAAGTGATTCTAAGTTACAACTTCGACTTTCTTCTTTTGATGAGAAAAATGATTAACGTAACAAATTTGAACCCAAAGTAACGGATGTAGGATTAAATAATGTTTGCTAAATTTATCGGAACTTTAGAAACTAACTTTAGTGAATAACTGTAATCGGAACAAACTGTCCCGATTGTCTCAAACTTGAATTATTTGAGTTTTAAAAATGATTATGCAAAGTAATTCTTGGCAGCTGAGTATAATTTAAATGTAAAAGGTTAAGTCACGCGGGTGAGGAAACTATTTGAAGTTATTTCTATTGTACCACGGCGGAAGGAAGAATTTAATATTTCTCCAGTTATCCATAATTTAAGACAATTCCCATGGCAGGGGAGGAACGCTGAGCCTCTATCGCGCACTCGACGCACCCGCACCGCGCTGAGACAGGAAGCATGACAAACGAGAAACACCGGAACGGCGATTTCCATCTGGAATGTGGCCGTCCGTGCATCCTGACTTTAACGTCGAGACCTCGCCGTTTGAAACGAGGAACCTGCCATTTGTATTATTACGGTGCGCCGCGCGATATTCCAGACGAGAAAGAACGCGGGCTGCGAGCGGGTCGTTAGATATGCGTGCTGTAGATCGCGCTTAATAATCGCGTAAAATTAGTAGACGAATAGAGAGACGAGGAGCACGTAAGGCAGACAGAGGTGGAGTAGTGACACGGAATTCCTAAAAACGGCCACCGAGAAACGCCGCCCCGCTTCGACCCGAAAACGCACGGCTCGTTAATTCCGTCTCATTACCATCTGCCGGATCGACAGAAAATTCGCGGTTCCGCCTCGGTGTGTGTGTGTGTGTGTATTATAATTTGAATTTGACGCGTGTATCTAGACCATGCTACCGCCCGGGCCGAAATCAAGCGAATCGTCGCGCTTCTTAATACACCTGCGAGCATTGGAAACGAAACCGAAAGCGAACGCCAAACGTGCAGTTATACATCAAATCAATCTCTTAGGAAATAATAGAGAGCCACTCGGCGGAGTGCCGTTAATTTCGATCTTTAAACGGGAACGGAACGGTTTCGGCCGCATTGGCATACATCGCGCCGGGTCGAAAAACGTTGGGGAGAGCGCGGACCGTTTCGGTGGCACCCGCGGGCGCTCGTACGGATAGCCGGCGATTTTCAGTCGTCAAAATATACGTCTATGCCGTTTTCGTCGGTCGGCCGTAGTATCCCCCATTCGAGACATCGATACTACGGTCGTTGCGCGGGCCGATACCTGTTGCTGCCGCTGCAGCGCCGGCAACCCTCCTCCAACCCCTCGTCCTTTCCTTCCGTCCTCCCTGCGTTTGCTGTTGCGTGCCCGCGGGCCCGGCGCGATTTAGACGCTGGCCCGAGATTAGAGCGTGCCACGCCATCGCCGTTTCTGCCTTCACCCGCGTTTGTTTCGTCCATTTCGTTTGTTCCGTCGTCCGGGCGTAGGGGTAAACGGCGAGGGCCCACGGATTCGAAAGTCGATTATGGACAGCGAGAGAGGAGTCACTCTCGGAACGATCCGTGAGAATCGGCTCGGCACGCTGCGTTTTTGGTTGCCTTTGGAAATTATTCTTCAGTGGATCATTAGACGCAGGGCACGTTTCTTCCCGAATTCCTAATAACACGAAGCTGCCAATCGAGCGATAGAAACGAGGCGTTGCCGCTTAATGTAATATTCGCGAAAGTAGTGCCACTGGATTTATTCTCGGAAAATAGATAAAAAAATCGGCGCCGATATAGTTGTCCATAATTCACATGAGCGCTCTCGCTTGATGACAGAAATATATAATTATGTTTGTGCTGTTTTCCGTAAATTATATGTTATACGGAAAACTGCTGTATATTTTTTTCTCGGTAAAGTTTCCGTTTAATTTCCAGTGTAATTATATGCTGTTTGTCCGACTCCATTACTTCATGATATCGTTAGTATCTCAAAATGGTAATGCATAATGTGTAATATGAAATGTTGAGAAGAACATTTTAAAGGGGGCAAAAAGTCGCTTTTGCGAGCCCTGAACAATTTTTTGATACTTTGTTTGATATTTGGAGAGCATATTTAGCTTGCATGAAACGAGTTTTCTCTGCAAAAGCTTCAGGCTATTATTACAGGTGAGCAATTCTCTCCAAATTCTTAGTAATGTAGAGCTACACGAGAGAACAAAAACGCGCGCATGAAGGTTTTGTGGGATTTAGCTAATATCTTCTTTGCGTTGAATGATGTGCAGCAAAATCCCTCTCATGTACATAATGTTGCACCTCTCCAAACCTCCATTACTCTTTTTTACATATAATTACTTTTGCTTTTAAATATCAAATTTTTTCTATGCGTTTTATGTAAATTCTTCTCTCAAGTTCTCATTACTTATATAAAGTATTCGTTATGAGAAAATAGATGAAACTAAAGATAAGAAATTCGCGACGGATTAACAGGAAAAATACTGCACCCGCCAATTAGTCGCGACGCGAAAATTCGTCAACAAGTTGCGACAGGGAAATATAATTGAACGTTGCGTAATTGAAATTTAGTGGCGATCGTTAAGGCAACCAGTTTCTGCTATACATACGTAGGGACAGACAACAGAGATTATATGTCCATCGAGACACGGGTGCGATAACGAGAGAAAGAGAGGGAGAGGGGAGACCGAACAGAATGACGGAGACGCCCGCGTGATTAGTGTCAACGAGCCGGTGAAAGGAAATTTCTAATTGCATACGTGCCGCACGACGCACGAGCGTGAAAAGATATTCCGACGTCGGAAACGTGTGTACACAGTCGAGCGCGCAGCGATAGTTAAACCGACAATTATCCACGATCGTGGACTACGTGGGAAGGGACACGTGGGTTACCCCGAGCGGAGACAGCGATCAGAGACAAAGCTGCTTTTATCTCCTATATCAGTAGCACGAAGTCGTTCTTTTCTAGTTTCTGCGTATCACGCGATCGTCTCGGACGAGAAACGCCACCAGCGTCGGCGGCGTACGGATTGCGTGTGGCGAGATAATGCGTTAAACTACCGAATGAAGATCTTAATTTGCTTGAGAATCATTAATGTTTCTTAAGATTTTTACATTGAAAACCGCACGAACATTTTACGATAACATATTTTAAACAAGCATGTGTAAGATTTGCGAATTAACCACAGGGTAAAGAAATAAATAATGCAGCTATCTTCAAATCTTGCTTTTTTTTAGTTTTAGTTTTCTCTAAAAATTCAAAGAAGAAGGAATTGACAGAAATTCGCGAAATAATTGTAGACAAAGAATAGGAGAATTCGAGAAGAAAAATATATAGTTCTAAACGAAGTGGTAAAACGAAGGTAAATACTAAGAAACAGAGAGTGTCGAGGTCAAATCGATCTGCGTTATTAGAAACGGACGTGTAATTATCGACTAAATGCTCATGCGGAGGCGAGTCTTTACGTCAAGTAAAAGGTGTGCTACCCGCTTGGCGCAGTTACGCCGCGCGCAGAAGGAAAAAATGTACAACGGACGCGTTCGCGTATTGACAGACAACCGTGTTATTATATCATTTCAGGTGGAAGAAGTAAATGCCGGGTTTATCTGCTGGAACGGAAGATACGATTTAACCGAACGCGCGCGCTCGGATGTCATTACGCGAATCATAGTTAAACCCAATGCTGTGGAATCTCTGCATCGTGCTAGCGCCAGTAACCATAGGTTTAGCTGTTTGAAATCAATGACTAATCTTGTACACGCACGTCGCCGATATCTTTGCCACCTAATAATATTTGAAACTAAATGTGAAATTTCGCGGAAACGCAACTGTTGAAAAAAATTCTGACTTTATTTTTATTTTATTATATATTAATTTTTGTTGTTTCACTAGTTAACAAGAGTACATTTTATATACTTTAAATATTTTATTATGAACAAATTAACACATATTTTGCTAAAAACACATTTTTTTATATTTTGATTAAGCGGTACTCATATGTATGTCGTTGCATATAATTACGACACATTTCACGTATTGTATAGATATGACTATCCACTAAACATCAGTATGGCGAAAAGCATCTGGCAGTCATTTAAGAGTATTACGAGTTTACATTGGCAGAATCCGCGTGTCGAATGTATACGTAGTATGCTAAACTCATTAATCGTTATGGTTGACAAACGATGCAGACGTGCACATTGACATATCTTAATAATTATTAATTGCCGTATTGTATGACTGTCGTATAGCTGTCGTATACACAATTATTAACAGTTATAATGACGTTGAGTTAATATATATTTTTGACATTAAATATATTGATTATTAATTAAAATTTAGTAAAAATTCAATTTATAAAATATATAAGATAAAATTTTTTTATTAATTTCTTCTTTATTATTGAAGTCTTTTTAAATCCACAAATTTTCATAATTCAAAAATTCTGGATGTTTTAATTTTGAATGATAAATTCTTAATTCATCCTGAATTTATAGTAGAATGTACAGCAGAGTTCTGCTTTCTATTTTGCTATTAAAAAGTTTCGAGAATTTATGACACGGTACAAAAGGAGTAATCCAACAACACATGTGATACATTAAATGTTTCCGGTTGTTTTCATTTTTTTCGACTTTGAATATAGCTCGCTTATCTGGTCACAGTATTATCGGGTCGCATTACTATAATATAAATATTGAAGCTATGACTTGACTACTGCGCATTTATTCAACATACATACAACATAAATCAACATTTCGGTGTATATATCTTGATCCTTGATAGTGAAAGTAGAATTGTTAATGCAACTACGTAGGCGTGTCCTCTAATAAGTTGTCTTGTTATTTTTACATTTTTACATAGTGATAAAGCTATGTGTGCCATTATATTGTTATACAACGAAGAACATTGTAATAGAAAAAAAAACAAGTTAAAATTTTATATTTTAGAAACGCGTAAATTTTTCTTCAAGAAATAATATTTTATTTTTGAATACTAATATTGAACTAATTTGAACACTAATTCGAGAACTGTTTGTGCTTTGATATTTTAATTATACAAAAATCAGCTTTAAATTGATTGAAGAATCAATATACAAAATTAAGGTCGGAGATTTTGAGATGCCCTGTGTACATCTGATTGATATTACGTTACATACGTAATATTCATGTAAATTAAATTTGTTGCATTGTGATTTATACAATGATAACAACGTCAATCATGTTTGATGTATACGACAATATAATCAACATCTCGTTATCGCGAGGGGCATATTGGTTCGCAGGCGAACAAATATCGTAATCAGGCTTCGGCCACGCGGCTGCGAAACGCATTACTCGCTGCGTATTGACAAATCAGCCGAACGTCCGGACGTATCTGTCGATCTGACCGGTCTCGAAAGTATAATTATTAATAACTGTCCGATCGGCTGCGGGCCGATTCGCCCGCATGGTAGGCGTTACTTACAACTGTCGAAACGACATTACCGATTAATTATTAATATTGTTACGCAAAATCACGGATGAACTGTAGAGAATGAATTGCAATTCGGTTTTAGAGACTAAACTGCGAGAAATGGAGCACGGCAGTTTTCTTCAATTGACCAAAAACAAATTTTGTGTTTTAAGATTTAATTCTTAACTCGTTGTCTGCCGAGTCACTTGTATTCTTTATTTATAATTAATAAAACTAATAAAGTTTTATCAATTTTATTAATCATAGAAACAAGAATAGAACTAAAAAATTGGAAGAATTTCCAACTGTGGTATCTAAATCCAACGAGTTAGATTGCTATCGTTATTTTACCGTAATTTCAATTAGGTTGCATGGTGGATCGTCGTTAATTAAGAAAATTTGCATGACTGTAATTGCAGCTCATTAAGCAAAACGTTACGAATCGATTTGCCGATTAGACGCTTTGAAATCAGTAGCAACAATCAGCATAAAAACAGATCGCCATTTTGATTCGAAGACCCTCAATAGTAATCGAATCTTTCCAACCGTTTCAACGAGTCGTCGTGCTCGATTACTGATTCTCAATCATGAAAGTGTAATTGCTCGATGACGTCTCTGAGTTACGTGTACAAGCGCGCCTGATTATTCGCTCATAGAAAATTCATCGCGGAGACTAATTGCGACTAATGGCACGACATTAAGATCAGAGGAGGTCAGGGCAGAGTGATGCAACCACAGTAAAGAGCTAGGTAAAAAACAACTACAATCTAACAGCTCCATTGCACAAATACACCATCAAACCGGCAAACACTAAATCAAAATAAAATTTGCTTATAAATCACTTAACTTTATATTTTCGATATTTAGGTCAAATATCTATATATTTTATTTAAATAAAGAATTAATTTGAGAGAAATAGATCTTAAAAATAGAAAAATCGCTGCAAAATCAAATAACTAAGATAAATAAGATTTTACAAAATAATTGGTAACGATTTAATAAAATAATATTTATCTAAAATCGTTGAAAGTAGAATCAACTTAATAATATCGTTTAATTTGGAACTTTTATATATAGCACAAATGTATACGAAATTATTTTATCTTCATAAAGTTTTCATAAGAAAGTAACGTTGATGTGCGCCACAAACGTCGAGATAAGAAAACAGAAGTAAAATAATAACGAAAATTGAAAATACAGCAGCAAGTATGTGCCGGGCGAGTATTGCGCGTAGAACAAACTATCCGCATGTCGAGAGAAGAGGCGAACAAAGGCGCGTTGTGCGAGGAGCAGAGAGGGGGGGTTATTGTTGCTGCTGTGGTTGCACGTTCGTGACTACAATACCTCGGCTCGTGGAAAAGGTGCGCAAGGAGGCTGCCAATCGGGCAGATTCAGGCAGTTCCTGGTAACTTTCTCCTCTCCGAGCGCACGGCTCGCGAAACTCGGCTAGCGCGCTCGAGCCATGATCTCTTATGTAGATCCACTTCTTCCTCTTCTTCCTCTCCTCCTTCACTTTTCTCCCGGCGTTTCTTTACGGCCGACTTTGCTCCGGAATCGCTCTCTTACCTCATCATCTCGTTGCGATATACACCCGCGATCTTTGGAGACACGCTTTCTCGAGTACCAAAGTTCATGTAATAATTTTCATAAAATATCTTTCAAAAATTTTAAAATTAGTGCAATTTGTAATTATTAAAATTAAAAATAATTTAATATAATTAATAAAATCATATAAGTACTATCTTTCTAAGAAAAAATATAACACACTTGAAAACTAACAGTCTTATTTACGTTTCCTGTACAAACAGGCAAGTATGATTTAGATAGTACTGCTTCGAGGTACAGACATTTGCACTTATTACGTTCTATAATTAGCAAATGACAGCGAGATACAATATGACGGTTTGTTCTGCCGGGTGAGATACAATGCTTTAAGTATGCCCTGGCCACGAGGAAACCGGTATGCAACCGGGCCGCGCGATGCACGGTTTCTCGCAAACAGTTTTCTCCGACACGACATCCATCATTGTTGCCGATATTAGCGCTTTACCGTGGAGATAGCGGATCGGTACCGGGCGTAGGAGACGACGCCCAGCGGGCTCGCGCGAAATCGCGCTTGCTATTAACTCGCTATTACCGCGCGCTCTCTCTCTCTTTCTCGTATGCGCGCACGCGGTATCCACTCGCCGATGTACTCTTGCGGGGCCCTCGTTAAGAATCGCGGAATATAATTTAAGACGACGAGCCACAGCCTTTGTGCCCCGGCGGCAATAACTCCGGCGCCTTGGAAACGCCGCGACGTCGCGGCGCGGCGGAAAAGGTCTTTATTTATGCGCTATTTAATAAGCGTTTACTTTACGTGCGCGCGCGCGCACGAGCAAGTTGTGATTTTCTTTGGGTGCTGACGGAAGAAAAAGAGGCGCGTGCTGGAGACATGCGATTAAAGTGGAATTACAATCGGGCGAATCAGCGTTCTCGGAACGTCGTCGGGCGCAGCGCGCACGATTTAGAAAACGCTGCTGTCGTCAGGCTGTAACGAAGCTTTTCCTTATTAATAGAGGATAACGTATGTGGTAATAAAACGCCGATCATGGACGTTCGACCATCCTGCTTCATACCACCGCCCAGCGCGACTCGCTTGGCGTTGCTCAACGCAGCCGGCGACCTAAATAATTACAGATACCGGGCGCACAATCGACGTTCCGTCGCCCGTAAGAACCGCCTACGTCGGCAATGAGACGTCTATGAGGGCCTCGATTTTGCAGTCATTGACTTGCATACCCTTTTAATCGTCTGGATCTCTATCCCACTGCAGTAGCTTCGCGACATTCCCTTGTTATTAATACCGCATACATTAAAAAGAAGGACAGATTACCTCATCGACTATATTAAAAAATCCGATATCTATGAAAGCATTTTATACACTACGGTTGAATTATCTTTTTCAAATTTTAATTCCAGTAATAATTCAGCAATAAGAAATTATTTTTAAGTGACATACATGTGTCTTTCCAATTACAGATGATACTCATAAACGACTTGAGAACCGTGCGTTTGTCCCAATTTGCTTCTATAATTTAATATAACTATACCAGCATGCACAGTTGCGAAAAAGCCATTTGCTTGCTTATCTTATCTCATTACCTTGCGAACTATTTGGTGTTGAAACTTTCAAAGAAAATTGACACTCGTTCGTACGTCGACGGTTCGCAAGTAGAACAGTGACGCTTGGCATAATCGCAGAATTGCAATCTGCGCGCGAGCGAGCCTGGATAATATTGTATAAACGAGTGAAACGCGATTCTGCTCGCGCAAATGGCGTCGGCGGCATAGTAGTAGAGAAGTTCAGCCCACACTACTTTACACTCACCTCGCGCGCATACGAATCGAATCATGATCTCGCACAAGCGCACGCCCGCTTCCAGTCGCACGACTCGCGCGAGGCGAGTGATATCATTGCGGCGTTGAGGAGTGAGTCACTTCCTATTGGCATTAAGAGTGACAATCAAGCGCCACATTTAAGAGAGCCGCCGCCGCGGAGAGAGCCCCTGCCCCCTTTCTCTTCGTCAAACTCTTAACTGACGGACGTCGTGCTCGATCCGAAAAGTGGTTGACCCGATTACGCAATCCTCTTGTTATATGAGGATATAATACGTGACGACAAGTCTTAGCGCGGTCGCATTCACGATAAATCCGCAGCGCTTCCGAAGCGGGGAAACAAATCCGCGACGCTACTGTGCTGTAGGGGAAAGTGCTCATTAGCTCTTAACGAAACGTTAATTGGACGCGACGCGTCTTGCTTGATTCGTGGAGGCTATTATACCGCGTTGTTAATTCGACGATCTCGCGAATTAATTTCAAATTCGTTTGTTAAATCGAGCCGATTTAACAAACGGAACGGTAACGTAAAACTCTTAATCCGTTTTAATTAGCTGTTTTAAATTGGCGCTTTCTTTTCGAAACTTGATCTCCTTATATAAAATACTTTATATGGCATTATATAATTATATGTATATATATTTATTTATTATATATATATTTATTATATATATATTATTATATATTTATTTATTTATTTAGCTATTGCGGGAAGATACATTCTTTGTAAATCATGGGTGATAATAAGAATAACTACGGTTGGTTAGAATCTAATGAAATTTATGTCTTCCCAGAGGCCTCTCTTGACCGCCTCGAAAATGCTTTTTTGTGAACAAGCGGATACGTGCTCGCACAACGAAATTCGAAATTAACCGAACTACCGGAGCCAATGCAACATTGAAAATGTCCAATCCTAAAGAAATGGCCGCCCCGAGGACACGGGTCACATTGTTTCGCGCTGTACATCCTTTTCAGTCCATGAACACGTCCGCTCGGTACACGCGGCAGTGCGCCGATGTGGACGCGAGGAGAATCGCGAATTTTACACCGAAAACAAATCACCCGGGTCCCGTCATCCAATGTTTGACACTGCTACGTCTTTCAAGATTGCTCGCTGGAATGCATACATCGCGAATGCGCGGCGCTTCGTTTTGTATCCTACCGACAATTGTCTCGCGCGTGACGCGAAACTGAATGTTTATCTAAACGAATTCGGATTTGTAATCATTTTTGAAGTTATTTCTAATATTCTAGAAACGATGTCACGTGCCATACATTTAGCATATATTAATATTTAATATTGATTCGATTATAAGTACAATTACATTGCGCTAAAATGTTTTCGGAATATCGCACGGACATTCATTTATGCAAGCATACTTAACGTTGTATATATTAATAAGTAAGAAATCTTGATTTTGCTAATATCAACATCAATAATTACAACTTCAACTTCTCGCGAAGGGATATATTTATATAAAACCGGGCCAATTATGAACTTGACGTACTTGATCTGCACAAAAGAAGGCCTGTCGTTGTAACAAGGTCGTGGCGCGAGGTGATTCCTCCAGGACTCGTTTCGGAACGTCTTTAGCGTCACTCGAGCGCAATTGCCCGCAGTTCGCAAAATGACTCGCATTATTTCACCGTAAACGCAGCTCGAAAAATCATTCGCGGAAGCAACCGGTTCCTCCCTCGTTGGCCAACGCGGAGTCGTAAATGTCTCGAAAGAACACACTGGACGCGAGCCAATTTAACGTTCTGTTAGCGGTACAGGACTCGCGGGACTCGTATTCATGCGTGTACTTCATACCGGTTAAAACGTTCTTCTTCTACATACACCGAATACAATGTGCGGTTGCGTAATGCCGGAAGATAACCCGCAACGATTACAGAATGCGATCATGCGAGGGGGCTTAAGAAAATTTTACTCGTTCATTAAAGTTTCTAGAAAACGAGACCAGTGATTACCCAAGTATACTTCGCATATCGTATCTTTAATCAAAGTAGATCGCAATCGCAAAAGCGCCGTTCTTTAGTCAGAAGTGTTATAAGTGTCCTCACAGATTTATTTGTTAAAAAATATGAAAAATATTAAGAAAAAAATAATTTGGCGTATTTCGTTGTAATTAGAAACTTTATTACTTTGCTATCGCAATGAAATATCGTAAGTGAATGACTTTTTCCGATCCATAGGCATGTCGCTTATCAAGAATGCAAACGCGTCAGTTGGAATTGAGAGAAGCATTTTTAGGCGATATATGACGTCTTTTACGACGGCAAAATCGTTGTTCGAAAATTGCATTTCAACGTACGAGCATGCGTCGGAGCACACATGCTTCCAGCATCTGTCGTAGAATCGTTTGAGTACGTAATAACAGGTCCGCGGCTAATTGCTTTTCAAAATGATTTATCGCGAGCGGTTTGTTGGTTTAATTTCTCCCGTGTAATCCGGCTTCTCGTCGACAGCATCGATCGCGGATGTGTTTGTCGAATTCGACGAAGAATCCCTTCGTGACTTCATCCGGTGGGACCGAAGCACCACGACAGGCATTGTCGATCGACAGTTCGATTAAAGAGCGAAGTAATTCCTACCGATCGAGCGTGCTTGCGCGAACGATTCAACGCGCGAAACTAATTCATGTCGCATACCGACCGATCCGATCCGACCGAAGAATCTGGAGCAATGGGGCTAAGTGCTGGCCAATAAATCGAAGCATTACCGATACTGCCAGGTCGGAGAAAGTATTCGGCACGCCCGCCGATGCAGCATTACGCCACTACTATGCGATGCGAGTAAGCGCACGTATATATATATATATATGTATATATATGCATACGTGTGTCTACATAGGAGAGACAAAGGCTCGGGCATCTCGGTGCATTAAGCCGGACTAAGCTAATTAAGGCTAAGTCGTGCAGTGGTGTGCGTGCGATCGCGGTTGTGCCATGAACGTTCATGTAAAGAGTGCAAAGAGTGCCATGGTTGCGACGACATTAGACTCCGTCACACTCATTGCTCTTTATGAATCTCGAGCATGAGGCACGCGCGCTTGAATTCTCGATTGTTATCTTTGAAATCGAATCTATCTGTAGTCCGATCACTCGCACTAATTCCTCCACGACATTTCGAGTAGAAATAGAAACAGCGAAAAATAGCCAATTTTTATACAAACACTTTATGTAAAGTTTTTCAGTTTTTCCACATTAGGTTTTTTATTGAAATATTAGTTTAATTATATATATACCTTGATTTTAAAAACTTTGACTTTGTTGAATATTCTTGCTAACAAAATAAATATCCAGATAAAATATGCTTTCTAAAAATGATAACAGTAAACATTTACGTTTAGTTGCAAATTTTTTGATAACCTTTATATTAAAAAAAAAAATCAATATCAAAATATGTGATATAACTTTTTTTTGAGAAAATATAATATTTTATTTGCAAAATTTTTTGCAATTTATATATTACACTTTGTTTAGCGGTTATATATCCTGCTTTCTACCCTTACCGAACTAATGTTGGTGCATTCGTTAATTAGCCAAAGAAAAATTGATATGCGACTTGAACACGTAGTTCGAGATAAATCATATCAGAATTCAAGGCATACAATAGGCGAGCAAGCCGTATGGGCTACTCGTCATACGAATAAACATCCAAAACGCGGGGGCTATTTCATGAGGGTGCGCGCCCCAGTCACAAGTATAAACATGAACTATTACAATTTCGAGGCTGTACATGGTTTAATTTATTGCCGTGAAATCGTTATCTTCACCTAACACGTATATCTAATATTAAACCGCGCGCACTGATATTAAATAGTTTCGACAAAACACGTATATTTTGAGATAAAATAGAAAAGATTCTATAATGGATAAGAATTAAAATTATAATATATTTTTTATGCCAAAATTGATGCAATATAGAGAGTTAAAAAAATTATAATTTACTCAACACTAAAATGAGCTACAAAAATATTCTAGAATAATATTAGCTCCGCAGTAAGAGGGAAATGTCTTGAATATTGATCTGCAAATTTGCACTTTATAAGATATAACTTATATAACTCACCATCGTTTACGATAGGTGGATTGCACATAGAACTCGCTCACTCACGGAGACTCGTACCAGAAAACGAGGAGAGTCTCTTCCGTAACGTATGCGTGATGTGCACCTGTCACGCATACGGAATAACATTCCACGTCCATAAATGGGTAGAATAGAATTAAATGTTTGACCACAAGCAAACGAGGCGTTGAATTCGCATGGATATGGACATCGCGGTATATTACGTCATGCAATATGTCAACGTGAATATATCCAAAAATAAATTAAGGTTGATTACAATTTGCAAAAAAGTTAGATGTTACAATTTTTATCTACAACGCAAAAAGAATAGTATGTATGTCATTTGTTTAAATTTATGTAACTGAAGAGCCTTTATAGTAATAATTTATTTCGCAAAGAGGCTTGCAACGCTTCCATATTTCTTGCGTGTCACAAAAAAATACGAGTAATAACGAAAGAATAGTTAGAATTTGCGGGATAATATCGCCAACATTTCTATTTTCGTTTTTTTCGAAAACTTTGGATGGACGCGGAAATAATGACGAAACTACACCGCCGCGATGTGAGTGTTTGTTACGGAGAGTGAACATTTCAAGAGTCGGGAATAACGGGGCGCACAAACGAGATGGACTGCGTAAAAACGTTGGCGTGTAACAAGACAGGACCTGTTCCGAATCATTACTCGCAATTTCTTATTCTCTCCGAATTGCAACTCGAAGAAAAAAAGTGGAAAGATTGAGGTACGATCTGAAGTATAACCGTGCGAGGATTACAAAAAATAAATCACCATAATTTTCAAGTACAATGAAAACATTGACACACCGAATAACCATTTAATTGAAATTTATTTCATACTTCACGGAATATAATCGACTTTGTAGAATCTAGCAACTCCCGATATTTACTCAAGCAAAATGAAATTATTCCGTTTACGGAAAATATCGCTTTTTTAATAAAAATAAAAATTAATCGGTCTACAAATTAGAAATTTTCTGGAATGTTGAAAAGACTTTATTAAGATAACATAATTTTATTAAGATAACATGACATTTCAGAGATATTGACAATCACATTTTAGTGTTCATTATAATTGAATATTCTCAAAATCCGTTCACTAATTTAACTTGCCACAATTTATCAAATGTTTTCAAGAATATAACGTTAAAACTGTCGAGCGTAAAAGCGATCAGTCAAGAACACGGACGAGTAGCATTTAGTCTTAAACACGGTTATTACGGATGACAAAAACTAAAAAGACCGAACCATCATAATCCGGGCTAAAGTGAAAACCGCGGGGAGAAAAAACCGCGGGGATATCGATCATCATCGTTCGGGGCGCATCTCGGCGCGCACACACGCGCGCGTGTCCGCCGTATTCAGCGCGATGCATCTCGTGCCACAATTAATGTTACCTCGGCAAAGCAGCAAAGAGGATTATTAGACGAGAGTGATGAATGACCGGCGCAGACAGGGGCGTATCGCGCGACGTGGGGGATGCCGGTGGTTAGGGTTTACTTTCGGGTTACAAACGCGGTGGTTGTTGGAACGTTCGAGAGGGGAGGGCGGGAAGGCGCAGGGAGAAGAATCCTACGGTGAGATATCGGAGAATGATTTCATGCCTGCATTCCACGGACCCCGTGAGCAACGAATGAGAGATGCGCGCAGGACCCATCTGGAATAATAGAATACCATTTGCCATTGTATTCCTTTCTGTCTCTCTTTTTCTCAACCCGACGATGGGTACGAACGCGTATCGGTTACCCGTATGTGTGGTATGCGTGCGCGATTACAAATACATATGATCACGCGTGGACAGTGCGGAGCGAGAGAAGGCGGGAGAGGAACAGAGATGAAACACAGAGACCTTCGTCCTCGTAGTGCGGTACACCTATGGCAGTCGAGCCATTATGCTTTCCGCCCATCGGCACGGTTCACCCGGGATTATGCGGCCCGCACACGTATTTTCCCCCGCGCGCATTATGCTACTCCTTCGATTATCGTGGAAAGCGCCGTCCACCGGCGTCGAAGAGATGTGAAAGAGATGCCGAGGTTACCCGCTTACGCGCACAGACGCGTCGGTGTCGTGACGCATCGGCGCGCCGCTACGTGTATGTATGCACTCGTGGCATAATTTGTCGAGCATTCAAAAGCGTAATGATGTAACGTAAGCACGTACGACGAAGGTCCACTCGAGAAATGGAGGAAGCGGACAGTCTGACCCGTGACTCGCACCCGGCGTTAGTAGGAACGATTTTAACCACCGTGTTTCGTAAGAATGATTAAGCTCCATTAGTGAGTAAATAGAATGAGAGAGATAGCCGATTTTCATAAGAATCTGTCCGCTTTGACATTTTCGGCGCGAGAGTTGCTTCCCCCGTTTGCATCATTTTAAAATTATACCGTTGCTGTTGCTTAACGCGATTTAAATCATAACGCGATGTGTATTTTCGTAATATTTATATAAAGCTACATTCTTGTTGTATCTTACAACAGAAGGAAAATTATGTCCATCATATTATAAATGCTGGAAACGAAGGGGTTAATCATAACGAGCAATATATTTGCACAGAAATGTTAATATTATGCGATATTTTATACACGTCTATAACATAACGCTTGGAGATTTAGAAAGCTCGTAAAAGTTGATTAGTGAGGTTTCGCAAGCGCTTCTAGACGCCGCTCGATTTCACGCAGGTGTCTCGCGCGCTCGCCGGTTTATTTCGGGGATTACACGAAGGAGGGTAGGGTCTCTTTCTGGATGGATGTATAATAATGGGGTAGTCTCTTAAGATTCCAGACGCGGCCGAAACAATGAAGAATGACGGGAGGAACCATTGTCTCGGCGCCTGTACTTGGTTGGTTCCCAATGCCGGGACGAAATCAGTAGCGTAGCGCGCAGAAAAATATAAAAAAAAAAACATTTTACATTGTTGTTTTGTTCAGTCGACTTTATTAGTGCCGACAATTAGAACTTTAGATTACTTTCTCCAGATATTTTTGCATTTGATTTCTTACATAATGCCCGCGTGCATTTTATGCGGGAGGAAAAGATCTCTCTTTACGTAAGCTCTGGGTTGAAAATTCGCATCACTGTTAACAAGTGTCGTTGAGTTCGCGAGAGAGAGAGAGAGAGACGATAGCGGTGCGCTCTCGAATCGCTTACGTAACGTGTACGCGATAGAATCCGTGGCCCCGCACTTGACATGTCGCGGGAAGAATAGCGCGAACAGGCCGAGAAACGATGGCGTCATAAAAGGGAAGCGTAAAAAATCGATTTCTATCCTCGCGAAGAGAGAGACGCATTGTCCCGCCGTTGACAAGTTGACGGGCATGAGCGTCGGCTAATGGCTAATGGATCCTTCGGGCACCGCGGGCCTCTGCGCGCTGAAGCGTTTCTCTCACGCGGGCGCGAGTCCGCAGGTGCCGCAGCTCCATTCAGCGCCTTCGATCGAATAGCGGTCGATCGATCGATCCACCGACCAACCAGCCGACCGACCGACCAACGCGCGCGTCTCGTCTCGTCTTCTCTCGTATCTTTCTATTTTGCTCGCGGAAAGGCCACGGCCCGATACGAGGCGATATCGTCAGCGCGATTGACGAAGGTGAGAAGAGGCCCGGCGAAACGTTTACGCGCGCGCGCTCGAGACGCCTCGAATCAGGATCGACGAGGATCGATGTAACGTGTCCAATCATAGTTCAAGGCAGGGTCAGGAAGAAGAGCCTCGTATCCTTGCGAGAGGAGCGCCGTAATGAAGCGAAATGGATTGGGGCCCGGCCGTCGTGAGAGTGCGTGTACGCGCCGTCGACTCACACGCATGTCGGGAATGACGTGAGTATGCGGCGCGATACGAATTTGGTGAACGGCGATAAATAATGATGATCGATGGCCGTTGAGAATTTCGTATTGTGCGAGTAAAGATCGCGATTACCTCGCAAATTAGGCGTAGCCGGACTCTCTCGGTTCCACGGGACTTATTAACATATGATAATCCGTTCCGAGTGGGTCGTTTCGTAGGATCAGTGACCTATCGGCGAGTAGAATAATAATCTACGAACTATCTACTCGTGGCAGTCATTTGTACGGATGTTACGAAAGAAATTCTTATCTTGTAAAATGTATCTCGGATAAGTCGATTACATCGAAAATACTCTCCAATCGTCACTTTTATATCTCAATCGATATGATTGTGCTAGTAAATTTCATGTAATTATCAAAAGTGTGAGTCATTTTTCCACACGCGGTTATTCCCGTCTGGGTAAATATTAATCTATTTTCCTCGAGCTTTCGGTAAATCGAGAGCACACTAAAATCGTGCACCTGCCCTTCTCGGATCCTGCGTTTGCTTTTGGTTCTGGAAATTAATAGGCCTTTGAGAAAGAATGTTTTCCGAAAGGTATCCACTATTCATAATGAAACGTGAATGGTTTTACCTGAAAGACCCATAATCCAAAATTATTAGTTGGGACGCGCACGACTCGTCAACAAACTTATTACGAGCATCTGATAGACGTCAAGATGTGTTTTGTCGATGGCTCCCCGAGGCAACTCAGGTAAGCAGTTGCCATAAATTTTCCGTGGCAGCACGCCCCGGCGTTTCCCAAAAGAATCGCACCTGTCTTTTCCGGGGTGCGTCCGCGGTTTCTCGCTTTTCGACTCGCTCAAATAATCGAGCGCAGCCGACAAGAGGAAAGAAAGTTCTCTGAAAAGTGCTCGAATCCGGTGGCCCTAATATGTACACAAGATTTGGCTCTTTCCCCGTTTCTCCTTTCTCCGGACTCCTCGCCGGCGGAGACTGCGGTAAGGTCGACGACGGCCAATATTTGCGAAGCACTTTCATTTTCGTGACGCGTCGCTCGAGATACTCTCGTATATATACGTTTCTGGTCAGAGCGCCGCTTTACCCACTACCTTACATCCATTTAATACCTCCATTGTGCAGCGCTCTCATGCGAGGCTGCTTTGCACGCGGGACGAAGAAAGAGACCGAGCCGCGAGAAAAGCTAAGGAGAGAGGGAGAGAGAGAAAAGCCGAGGGAAAAAGACGAACGGAGGAGAGAGTGCACGGGCGAGATGTGTAACAAACGGATCGCGGGTCAACGATCAAGGACCGGGCCGGGTTTGTTTGAGGACGATTTAAAGATCTCCCTGTATGAAGCGTGACTCGACTTTATTAAAGCCGACCCTAAAGCTTGCTCCTTTTTTTTTTTGTTTACCTCGTCTTGTTTCCTTTTATTAGTTTCTCTTTCGTCTTTATGTTGAAAAACATTGCGCACCGTGTCGAACAATGTTTTTTCACGATGTCGATAGCTTTCGGTGAATTTAGATACAAATTTCGGACAACGTCGATACGCGATTTTGGCGCGTTAGTATCTTTGTGGAGAACGTTAAGGGAATATATAGGTCGGATTCAAATGGCGGATTCGAGCTTTATCGCGAGTATACGCGGACAGGAATGATGAAACGCGGCCTGTTTAATCGCCCGTAACCGGGGAGAAAAATCAACGCTCGGATGAATAGGCGAATAATCGCTCACCATATCCGCTTTGTTTCTATCCCTCGAAATATCACCGCGCTTTGCCTACCTATTATTTCCGAGGTACGAAAACACGCTGTCATTTATTAGATTAATAAGCTTGACTGTCATATCAGCTAGAGATACGTGTAAAGCGCGACTGTAATTTTCAAGGATATATATTATCGATTCATCAAGGATTCATATTATCGAATTATTTTTTTACAAACCACTCGAAATAAACCGGTGTAACGATATGTCATATATTGCGTATGCATTTATTAAATTCCTGCTCGCGTTTATTAAATTCCTGTCATTCGCACCGGCGAACGTTGATCTAAGAAGCGCCGCCGATTTCAACCTAACGAAGTCCATCTCTTATCTCAGAACTCACGTTAATAAAGAAACAGCGGCGCGGAAGGGGAGAGGAGGAGAGAGGGGACGTAACACATACGAAATGCAAAACAGGTATCAGCCTCGTTTCCATCCGTATATTAAGGATTCGACGTTTTAGTGGGAGGACGCACGTAACGTCCCGGCGCCACGGACCTCCGATAGAATTTGAAGCGTTACATTAGTCCGACTAATGACCGACATGACTGTCTGTGGGTAGATACCGGTTCTTCGGGATCTCTGAGAGGGAGCATGCCCCGGAGATCGTTGCACACGAGAGAGCAATACGGAGGACGGTGATCTCTTCTTCGATGAGGGCGCCACATCCTCGAGTGCATCCGCAGAAATGCTCGTATGCACGCGCGAGAAGTCGTCGAGAAGCTATCGAAATTGCGGTGAATTAAACTTTTTATTTTCCTCTTTGTATCCGAAGCGTACAGAAGTTTTCAAAAGCTTATGTTAAGCTTCTTTTCCGATCGGCTGAAATACTTTACGCGTGAAACGATAGCTGAGATTAAATCGGTTTAAATGTCCGCCGGAAAATGTTGCTTCCAAATTCGTTAGAGCCTTTCTAGTAATCCTACGTTTAGGCGAGTGCGCACGGTCGCGGGAAAGATTTCCTAGGATACCATTCTGAAGCGGCGTGTCTCTTTCGTAGCGGAACGAGAAGACAAGGGCGCGCCAGAATTAGAAGGAGATGCGGCGCGTACAGCAGCGCGTCCCGAGATTGTAACAGGAAACGCGAGCTAGCCGCCGATCGTAAGTCAAGGAAGCATTCTCGCTCTTAAAAGCTACTAGTTCGGAGAAAGAAAACGGACCAGCGTTAATTCATAGCTCGCGGGAGGCAAAGAGAAACGTGTCATTTCTCTTCTCCCGCCGAGACCGAGTACTAGTCGTCTCGATTATACGTCGCGGACCGGAAATTTCGGACGGTAATGAGGCTTAAGGGACGCTCGTGTAATCAGCGTGCCCAAACTCGGCCGAGAACATTGTGTTCTCGCGCGCCTTGCACTGCGAAATTAAATTCCTGCTGAGTTACGCGACTAGCGACCGCCGGGGCGGATTCATCACGGTGGTTGCTTTTCTTAATGAGTGTCAAACTGCCCTCTCCTTCCCTTCTCCCTGGAGATTGTCGGCGAAGAGACGTTTGAGCTCGCACGGTATTGCGGGAACCGAAATAGCGACTGGCGTGACAGCCGAGCTTGTTTGATCTGCTTTGCGTCAGTCGTTTGTCTAGATGAAGTAATAAGTCGAAAAAATATTGGAGCACAACTCTTTGACTTGTGAGAAATCCAGAAAAATTTGTGGAGTTTCTTTAAATAATGAGTTTCTTTAGTATACTGTTGATATCTCTGCGAAAAGATCATTAACCGACGTTAATGTCGTTTTGTAGCTTGGAAAGAAATTTGACATATTCCAGTATAAAACGTTTATGCTTTTATATTTTTAAGCTTCTAACGAAATAATATAAACGACTCTAATTTTAATGAAGACTTTTATTTGCATTATTCTCAAAAATTTGAAGATCATATTTTATGCAATCTAAATCAAATATACGAAATTCGTGTTAAATCGTCACCGATGTATATTCTTGCATCCGACCGGCGCGTCTTCAAACGAAAGTGGACAGTTATGCAAAAACGCACTCGGAAAGATTTCTGTCACTGTAACCGCAACGTTTTCTGGCCGACTGCGGTGAGCTTCCATGAAAAGAAGAGAGAGCCGCCGCTCCAAAACTCACGTCTCGCAAGCGAGCGGCGTAATAGCTAGCCGTGCAGTCGGCGAGAGTCGAAGAGCCTGTGAGAATCGAGGGACAGACGGGGCAGTGCGAGGGTCCGCAACTTCGTGCGAGTTCGCCGGCGTTCGGCGCTCCCCAACACCCTCCAGCACCGCCAGCCGAGTCTGCCGACGCGAGACGAACGGCTGCGACGGCCGACAGACGCGTCCGCGACACCGAATGGAGAGGTAGTGTTCGTTCAGTCCGCCAGCAAACGGAGTCTCGCCGAGAGATATCTCGGCTGTTCGCCGACTCCAACCAACTCGGTCGTCGCCGCGAGAAACCGTGCGAAAGTCGCGACGTCGACACTGTAGATTTTCATTGTGCGCGAGACGATCATTCAACGAATTTTCACGGCTCGGATCCTTTATCGGAATTCCGTGGGAATCTTGGAGGAGTGCGACTTGGAAAGTAAAGTGCAACCGACGCTCAAGTGCGAGGATACTTAAGTGTTCGTGCCGAAAAGGATAATAGTCTCTCTTCCTTCGTGAGAAATTCAGTGTGCCCAAACAGTGAGATTTACGTGTTACTCGGAGTCGAAATACGACCGACGGTCTCCGCATCTCGCGCCCCTCGACGGATATGGAGGCATGAGACGGTACGCTTAAAAAGTGTTAAAGTTGCAAACCCGTCGGTCTAGTGTTGTCACGGAATACTCATTTAACGCACGCATTTTACGCGTTCTTGACTTCCGAGAAGCTGCGACCTTAACATGCTAAGTGCTGTCGCGTGCATTCGCTGGATCGAGTGATCGACGGCGAGCGACGGGTAGCTGCGCGCTCCGAAACGGCTTCAGAGAACGCGTCGCGTTCGTATCGTCGGCAGTGCTGCGATCAACACATCACTTATCGCTATCATTTCCAAGGAATCCCGAGAAAAACTGGACCAATGAGTGGCCTGGTGAAGTGTCTTCCAGGCGAGAAACGCACGGGCTGCATCCATGGGACCGGCGCTACCTCGGATACCAACGGCGCGTCGAGAGAGGCGATTCGAGTCTGAGCGCTTGGATTTCGATACATGCGAAAAATTCAAACTTTACCGATAAACTAAATCAACTGCGGAAGTTTGCGCCAGTAAAGTGCGGCGATTTTCTTTCGAGTGGATCAGGGATCGTCGAATTGTCGGGAATCATCACCGAGGACCGTCGCCAGGTTTTCGCCGGGATTTTTGAAATCCACGATGACGGTGTAAACGGCAGGAAGTCATCCGACAAGGTGGACAAGGCGGATACGGGGCGTCGCAGGATCCGCGGGGGCGACTCGCCGAAGAAACAATCAAAGTGGAGTGTGGATGTGGTGGAGGTGTGACAGTGGTGGAAGAAGTAGGTGGTTGTTGCGGACGACTGCAACGACGTCGCAGGCGAAAGTGCAACGGGTGCTGTTGGTGTCGGTGGTGGTTGTTGAGCCCGAGTGCCCGTGGTGACGGTGCTAGTCGTCGTCCACGTTTGTTACCATGGTTTCCACGTCCTTCGTGACTCTGGTGTTCCTCGTGTGCCTGCAAACGGTACTACTGTCGACGGTGAGCAACTGTGCGAAGACGATCAGCATGTACTGGAACACCACGAATTCCATGTAAGTGCGCGTCCAGTGTAATCCATCATTTTCCCTTGCGATCGTAATTACCGCGTCGCGACGGCAATCCAGGGATCGATCACGTAATTTTCAAGTGTAATTTTTTAAGTGAAAAAAAAAGAAGTGAGAAATTCTGCGCGAATCCGCGATCGCGTTTATTCGGATTCGGTCGGTTGAGAAAAGTGGAAAATGATAAAAATTACATGATCGACTCGCTGGTTGCAAAGGATGTTAACGAATGATACATAGTTTGATTTATTCACGAAAACACACAATCAATTCTCGGCAATATTTCCAATTCTGTTTTACAGAAATCTATATACTTTACAAAGTATTTCGCACATCGAAATTTTGTGAAGTGAAACATAATTTTTGTAAAATAAGAATCTTATTCAATTTTCCTTTAAATTGAAGTTATTCAGGCCAATTGTATTTACGTGAAATATTAGAGTCTTGCATGTAAGTGCGCGTCCTTATTGCGCATTTAGCTTAAAATACAGCTGATCTCGATTCGTATCGGATTTTAAATGAAGTAGGAATTTGACAGCTACTTATCATGTTAAATATGAGTCGGAATATGCACGTATAATTATGTGCAAATGGAGTTAAATAAATTCAATCTTATTCGTTTCTCGTTTGCACTGGCAACGTTCAAGAATTTCCGTAAAGCTCGGGGTCATGACAGATTTTTTATCGTGCACACTAGCATTTTTCTCTGCCATTGCTCCAGTGTTCCAGTCTTTCCTTTTGTCGTTAGCGAATCGCGCGAGCGAAGAGAACTATATCGCGTTTGGCGCGTGTGCCAAGACGTTTAAAGTCGCCCGAGTGTGTTGCGAGCGCGAGCGTTTTGCCAGCGAATCGATTTCTCACGGCGGAACTGGCGTCGTCGTCGTTTCGAATAACAGCCACCTTTCTCTGCCTCCCTTCTCCCCATTGAGTCTCGCCCTTTCCACTTCCGGCGAGCTTTTATCGCGCCGGGCGTGGTATCGCGTTTGCCAAAATTGCAGCGGCGGCGTGTGTACGTACGTACGACTTTAATGCACCGGCGAATTGGCCGATCTCGTGGCGTTTCCCCGTGACGTCCAAATTGCAGGCGATCGTGGAGAAAAAGAGAGGCGGAAGCGACGTGTCAGAGCTGCGCTGGGATTATGGCAGGCGCAATATTGTAGCCTGATGTCGCGGTCGCGCGAACGTGTCGTAAGAAAATGCGCGATGCAAATCGCAGAAAAGTTCGTGTCACCGTAGTGGTGACCAATTTTGTGATTGACAGTAGGGGAGAAGTAATTTTATAACTGAAAGTCGAAACTTTTCAATACCGAAAATTCCGGAGCTGAAAGTTGGAAAAATTTCCGAGCCGAAAATTTTAGAGCTTTTCCGAGCTCGAAAGTTCGGAGTTGTAAACTGAAATTTTCGCAGTTGGGATATTTCGATATTTCGACGGCGATGGTTTTACACACGCGAACAATCTCGACGTAGAATATCTCCGATTTTACCGCACTCGACATTCCAATCCGCGAAAATTTTCAATATTAAGAATTTTACAACGTTTGCTTAATCCGGGTTTGTATAAAGGATACCGTCCGCTTCGGGCAACGCGCGTATTGCCTGCCTTAATGCAACGTATACCTCGCATGCGGCGTGCAGCGCTCTTTAGCAGTAATTGATCGATAAGAGCGACCGAACACGACTTGTCTAATCGAGAGTGGCGGCGCAAAAGTGCAACGAATCGCGCTGTGCATGTGTGCAACATTGTGACCGAGTTCGTAGCCTGGACTCTTGCTTGCATAACTACGCGGTAAGGTTAACCGCCGCCGATGCAGTCTCGTAACGCTTTTTGCTATACAAGGAAACACGGACCTTATACGTACCTCGTTACCCCCGGACGATTTCTTTCGCCTGGTGTGAAGCGGTCTGCGTAATTCGCGAGGGGCTTTTTGCCCCGATGACGGGAGATGTATGTCCTCTCGGCCTCCATTCGCTCGCGTTACTCGTATTTCGCGTCCCGAATCCGCTCCGGTCGCTTAACGAGTGTAACATCTTCATTTTTTTCCATCCATGGAAAGAAACGAGCCAATTTCCTGGCTTCGGCTAAACTTCGATTAACGATCGCAATTAACGATGTCAATTAACGCACCGACTGCTGGTTTTCAACGTCATCTATTCTACGGCCGCGCCCTTTCTTTCGCCTATTATCTCCGATCACGCATCTAAAAATCTTAATCCTGTACACCCCTAATTATCGAGTAAGACGTGCATCCGTTTCTTCAACTTCACTTTCAATCGCGATTACAAACTCGTGCTGTGAAACCACCGGTCGTCGCGACTACATCTGCCGCTTGACTTCGCTTAACAGGATGATTTTTATTTTGACTGCTCAAACTTCAACGTCTGAAGGGAACGGGAGCGAGACAGTGTTTCGCCGTGTCGAGGTCAGGTTCGGCGAAATCCGGACGTTCTATTCTCCGCTCGCCGAGGGCTCGGCAACGTCTCTACCTGACTTCGACAATCGCGCGCGTACATTACGAGCCGGTTGCACGGCCGACTGCGGCCTCGCGAGTGAGTGAATGCGTTGAGTCGGTGTTGTGCTCTCGCGTACGTGCGAGAATCCATTTCGCACAGAAGAGGGACGCTGTCAGGCCGTCCTCGTGGGACGTACGAAGGGGCAGTAAAAAAGCGCGCGCGCCTCCTTCGCGGGGCCTGAAAAAAGGGTCCGGGCGTGCGCGCGCGCGCGCGCGGCGAGGAGGGAGTCGTGACAAGGCGCAAAAAAGGCACCCGAGCGAAACGGGAGGTCGTAAATCTCGGCCTCTTATTGGGAAATCGAAATTCGTTTTAAGAAAGCTGTCGGCCGCTACGGAGAGAACGAGACGAAGCGGTCGATGCCGCTTGATTATCATAAATCTACTTTCGCAATCATCGCAGCGACTATTCCGACGAAGCGTAAGCTTCGACGTTTACTGCTTTTTCAAGAACGCCCCTCGAAAAGAATCGTTCCTTCGTAAGGTTTTAGTAGTTTATTTAAAAAAAGCGTAAATACGTCCACGCATTGCGCAAACAGTAATAGGATTTATTATGAGAGCTACGTCGAAAAATCCTTCTCAAAACACAGCAATGCAAAATAATACACCCGCGTGTCCTCTCTCTCTCTCCATGTCGCTTTTCACGCAAGCGAAAATACGAACGGCCGACGAAGAGTCGCAATCGCCGTTGGTGATTTCAATGCCAGCAACGAGATCTTCGTTGCTATATTATTGAATTCTCTGACCTTCCATCATATCCTCCTTTCTCCACTGACATTACACTGACGATATCGGTTGTAACGATCGAACTAACAATCGTTTTGCTATTCAATCCATTTTTTTTTTGCATTTATGTAATTTTCTTTTTTTTTCTTGTTAACATTTAAAGATACATTTATGTGCTTCTGCTTCGATAATAATGTGTTATAATTGAAGCAAATATGAGCAACCTCGCTGTTGTAAAAAAATCAATATCGTACAAAGCATACTTATCAAAGCAAAAACTTTGTTTTAATCAGACTGATACGTTGCCGTGTTGTTTTATGTTGTCGCGATGAAATAGCGATATCTGTGACAGCTGTGACAACATCGTCCGATCTCTTTTTTTTACGATAAGCTAGTGGATACAATCGATATCTTCATAGAAGTATCAAGTTTCGGTCTGGCGACAGACTCCATTCCGATATTAGTTTTTTGTCCGATTATTACATCTGATATGTCAGACCCCAACGTTGCTGTGAGCAATCTTAATGAATGGCGAGCGTTGGCCCGGCACCAAACGGCCACGCTGGAATACCTAGAACTCGCGACCGTGGCTCATTCGTCATATCGCCAGAATTGCCGGCGTCGGGATATGCTTAGTAGGTGGATCTAAATGCGTCATTGTGTAGAGTAGCGACCGCGTCATTCGAAGAATTTATGCGGTAAATTCTGCAAGTCTCCCCTGTGTCTCCGTTCCTTTCTGCGTACATGCGTGTCGTATCGCGCATATCGTCTATCTAGATAACGCGCGAAATACTTGATATGTTGAATACTTTGCATGCGAGCTAGATTGACATGGTTAAATTCGCTATCGTAGGGTGTTGGATTTCTCTTTGTTGTCAAAAACTCGAGATTCAAGACTCGTTGAGAATAACGACTGTCCTCGGCAAGAAAAAATATTAATTTCAGCGCGGATCCCGTTATTAAATCGCCGCGGTGCACACGGTGAGAAGCTCGTTTTTGAAAGCCGCAGGAGCTTCCTATTATCTTGCCTTCGTATCTCGGTGTACCGTGGCGCTTTACAGCACCGAGTATTAAAGCAACATCGATTTACAGCCACCGCAAATCAGCGGTTTCCCCGAGGAAACTAGTACCCTCCGCTCCTGAAGATTGAGAATTCACTGGTCGATTCGTGGAAATAACCCATTGCCGGGGCGCGCACTACCGTCATAGCGAATCACGCGGAAAACGACGGACGTTCCAGTCACGACGGCGCACGTAGGCGTAAAAATGCCCACATCGGAATCTTAACCGCCGTCATTACACGAACGTTGCTTGTCGCCGTAAATTTCAGACGTCGCATTAGACGCCGATTGCGTGAAACAACTATTCTATTGAGTATAATTTAATCGTTTCCGATTAAAAATTAATAAATTTGGTAAACATGTATTTTAAACCATAAATTGCAAGTAGAAAAAAATCTAACTGTTATTACTTCACGGAAATTAGTACACGAATCAAATAATTCTTACTAAATGCCTCGCCGACAATAATTTGCCGTTACTTCTCGACGGAATTCATATTGGCTGGACGTTCAATTTGAACTTTAACTTTTAACTTGATACCAATCACCTTTGCTCAACGCTTATTAGTAAAAGCAGGTCAGCTAGGATACGCGAGCGAGCTCGCAGAAGGTCGGACGCAGCGCGCGCGGATGCTGCGCGTCCTCGGTAGCTTCACGCCGCAAGCTATGATTACGAGCGGTGCGAAATCCCGTACACTTAGTAGAGGCACGAGCGCGCGTCTTTAAATCGGCGGCTTCTATGAGCAAAATAGCACCCTCCGTCTCGAAAATTGAAAATTCTTAGGTAAGCGCGCGGCGATAATGGCGCGCGGTCGGAATTCTGCTTGTATTTCGAGCGAAGCACAGAAGCGAAAGAGAGGCCGGTTTACGGATTCTAATTATAGCGGGAAATAAAAATATAATTTGAACAACGCGCTGTCATTAGGATGACCTATTAGGGCGATTACAAGCAACGTGAAGTCCGCGCGCGCGCGCGCGCGTCCGAGAAAGAGGCGAGAACGGCCGACCGTGGCGTGCCGAGCTTAACGAGCCGCAAATTAATTATTCATCATTAAAGCCTAACGGGCTGTCACGTCAAGCCGAGGAAAACGAGAAGCCGAGATGCCATGGCGACATTTACGAGTACGCGGACAGCGCGTAAATATCTCCGTGAACTTGCGAGACACCTTCTTCCTGTCTCACTGTGTCCTTCGTGTTTTCTCGTATCGAGTGGCGGGCAATATATGCCGACACAACTAGTCATTATAAACTCGTTTAGAAGCTTATTTATCCGTGTATGTGTAATGTCTTTTTTCGAAATATATGTATAATCATTATTGCGCTATCGTGACTTAATGCAAATTCCATTTCAAGAATGATGATGATATAATCGTAATTTAATAAATCTGTATTCCGGTATGATTAAGCGGCGGTAATATCTGTTGCTAGAGGCAAGAAAATTCTTACGCGATTTTGATCTCTATAGTTAACTTCGACAAAACCGTTTTGGTTCAGCGAGATAGACTTGTAAAATATATTGTGCACTCAACGGTATTTCGCGGCTTCCAAATAGGAAAATATCTATATTTAAATATATTTTTTTAATTTTTTATCGGTATTACCGTTAGTTACTCATTCTCGAAGTGAATCGAAAATGCGAGCGAGAGTAATGCAACGAGCGTGTTTTCCAGTAATACAGGAAACTGGTTCCGCGTTAACCGTCCGCAGCCAATTCGCGCGGTACTTTATGAACCCGTTCGTACAGTAAAAAGGTCTCGTTGCGATAGCTACACCCGCTAATCGTCGCTCCATATTGAAGCAATCCATTCTGATGCCACTTCCTGCTTTGAGCACAACGTGCTCGCACTCGAGAGTCGCTCGGGTACAGAAAAACTGTATAGTCGCGCGTTATTTCATTACGACAGTTAATTATGACGACGGGGGAGAGTCTGGAAACTGGAAACCCGACAAGGCGCGGTCGCACGACGCACGGCACACCGCAGAAGCGAAAAGCCACCACCACGACATAATCGGAAGAGTGTCGTCGCGCGGCTGCAGCTGTTTCCTGTCACGAAAGAGCTCCTGTACACTCGGGAAAGATGAAGGGCTCGCCCTCGCACCCTCATGCGTCTCGAATGGCCCCTGGCACGGTTGCACGGCTTACAAGGATACTTTACGCACTGACTGGGACGGTAACCGGTAATCTATAAAACGCGTGGCCCGCTAGACGTTACGCCGTGCCTAATTTCGTGTCGTACCACAATGTATACTAAGACGACGCACCGTATCCGTTTCTGTTATTCGAGGGTGGCGTGAATAATCACGTTCCGGACGTCTGACCTGACGTAAGGGCTCGGCGGTGGTGTTGCTTGCGGTTCGACACACAATACCTCGTAATTACGTAAATGTAAACCGGGCGCGAGTCGTCGAGGGTGCTGACGACAAAATTAATTGAGTTATTAAATATCACGATTATGCCGTTGCAATTGTGATTGGATATAATTAATACCCTCGTCTTTCACAAAGTTACCGGGATATTAATCTAATCTCTCGCAATTACAGTCGAGTATAATTATCGCGTAAATATTAACTATGATCCCCTTAGAATGCCAGCGTTTTACTCATCATAAAATGGATTTATTAATTACAGCGTTACGTTGCGAGCTTTCGCAATTGTAATTTCAGCGTAATTATTACTTATATATAAAATACGATTTTTTCAATATGAAAAAGTCACATTCTCAGAATCCTGATTACGTCCGCGAATAGGCGTATATCTGTACACAATTTTCGGAATAATAATTTGCGACTCGCGATTTTTCATAATTAGATCTGCGCGGAAACGAGCGACAAGTGCTCGCATACCGAGTGCTGGTACGCCATTAATAACGAGCGAGACAAACGTCGGTTATAAATTCGCCGTAATGTTAAAAACCACGCATCGTCCCCGCACGATACGAGACGCGTGATCGGAATTATTAATGGTTAACATCGGCGGGCGATCCCCGGCAACCGAAACCTTCGCGGCTCAGCGGGTGACGTCCGGAAAGAAAAACTATATCGCCCGGATTTCGGTGTACCGTAACGATCATTATTGCGCCGATTAATTCACGCCCACGTATGCGTACTTATGTACATGAATGCGTTATCCGCGTTCGGCACGCGATTCCGTCCGCGGGAACGTCATTAATAGCTACTTGGATATCGCCGCGCACTTAAAATAATTGCGGGCTCGACGCGCGCACGCGGATGCACCTCGCCGATGCACCTTGAGCCCTGCATACATACACTTCACTATGTACGGGTACGTGAGCGGCGCAGGATAATTTCATTCCCACGGGAATTCGCGAGAAGACTCTTGCCGGCGTCTGTTGGCTCAATTAACGATCGCGATCGACGAGTCTGTCCGACGCGTGCAGAATGCACGTCCGACGGCATTATTCACAAGATTCTTAATGCGCTGAAATAATTCGTTTACTAAATCGGGTGCATAATTAATGCTAATTGTGAGAAAATTATAGTAATTGATAGTCTGCTTCAGGCATAATTGTATTGTGTTGCCGATTTTTATTTTTTCTTTTAGATTACCAAGAATATCTTCCACTTATATTCTATTTATTAATGAAACGATTTTACTTTTTTTATTTTGTTATTCTATCACGCTTATGTAATTTTTTATTTTCTTATTATTTTATTCTGTCGTATATAAATTTTTTGAGATAATGATGGTTTTCAGTCGATCGTGCATCGCATGTAACGATAAGAATACGTTTCTATCTATGCATAGATGACACGACATCGCTGACACCTCCGCAATTGTCGATTGGTTTTGCTGATCGGTCTCTCAGTATACACGCAACTTAAGAATCTATCGATTCATGCGCGAATCTTTCGCGATCGAAACGTCTAATCAGAATTTTTCATACGCTTCGCTCGCCGGGCGAAACGTCGAGCGTGTGAGCACAATTGTCGTCCTGGCACACCGATGAAACGTTGCCCTTCGTCTTCCCGCCCCTTATGATTGCCGTAGCATAGCGCGTAGTGAAAAGCGAGTCCTCGCCCCGGCACGACGATCCATTCCCTCTTTCTTCCGAGGCGCGAGTCGTGCGCGAAGAGCGAAGGACCGTGCTAGCGCGACACAATGGCGATTTCCGCTCCGTCACACCCGGAAGACTCGGTGATTTCTAAGGCTTGCTGTGTCGGCGAGAGTGTCGAGGCGAGGGGCTCGTGTGCTCTACGAAGCGACGGACCGCGCGTAGAACGAGGGTGGACACGGACTGGAGAGAATGCGTGAAGTGCGTATAAGTGCACGTTTCGCTCGCGAAACCGTGGAGGAGATTGCATCTCGGAATCCTTCCTCGAGATGAAGGGTAACAGAAAGAGATACGTCTGTATGGTAATTCCTTGGTCCTCGACGTATCCTTCCGAGTCCTTATTCTCATCTTACGACGGAAAATTGAAAACGTGTTAAATGCTAAATTAACAGCGTTAAATGCTAAATTATAACATCCTTCCAGAATTTTTAATCGGATAAAAATATATACGTTTTTAATATTGCAATTTGCAATCAGTTTGTTAATAAATTGGAAGTCAATTGTAGAGGAGAATTGATTTAATGTAATATTAAGTGATGCCATTAAACGCTATTAAAGAATATCTTTCTGGCACTTACTACGCTCGAAGTTTATGCTCATATTTCTTCCAGCCACCCAATTGAAACGCGTGTGCTTTTTCGTCTTTTTTTACCGCTCTCCCCCTTTTTTCCATTCTCTTTCCATACTCCATGCTTCCTCGTTTCATCCTTCTTCAATTTCGTCCATTCTTCCAGCTCGCCTCCAATACGAAAGCATTCGCAAAGAGACTTAAGGGGCAAACGGGCTTTCTCGAATCGAATCCCTTATTGTCGACTCGGTAATTCGAGAAGGATCGAAATAACCCATTATACCATAATGAACGGCGCATTCACGGTCGTCTCGCGCGCCCGTGAACCTGTACGTATGTTACGTATACGTGGTACATTTATATAATACAATACCGATCATAAGTTCGCGAATGTAGCTAGCCAAAATACGCAAGTAGCCTTAACATTTAAGAGATAGCGCGTTGCATTACATGTATCAAATTCTCGCAAAGAAAATTACGCGTAATAAATTAGTATACGCGAATTTATAATTTAAAATCCAAGTCTAGTTCTATTCAGCCGCCGTTTTTATACACTAACAGTTCACAATTGAGTGTGATGTTATCGAATTTTAGAATCGCAACGTTATATTTTTCACAAATCTTTAATTCTCCTGCATACGAGAACTTACGAACGTCAGTGTACGCACTCGCCATTCGTTATCCTGCAGAGGGCGACATTTGTTTAACCGAGTACGAATGAGGCGGGTTCGCGGGCAGACCGCGAGACACCTCTTTCGGGTTGCGACGCAAGGTGCGATCTCCTCTCTTCGGTCTCGTGTAATTGAGGTATACACGGCCGCGCGCCCGCGCGTTGCTTTTTGTCGCCCCGGGGGGAACTCTACTTTCTGTATCTGGAAGATTAGTCTTCGCGGCCGCCGCGCCGCAGCCGCAACGTGACTCTCGTCTGAGGCCCGGGCGCATTGTGCAGGGTATGAATGACGTCGCAATTATTGCGGCTGCACTTTGTTGCGCCGCGGAAGGCGGAGGGCCTCGAAACGGGGAAGCGTTTAATGAGATAATTTGCGCCCCGAGTGCAGTTTACGTTACGCCGACTGCGCTGAAATTTCGCCGCGCCCCGAAGTCTTTAATATTTGTCCGTCTCATATCTGCGCGATGCTCTCATCGAGAGAAACCGTAATTTGCTATAAATTTGGAGCACTGATAAAATCAGAAAGTTCGTAACGTAAAATAAGAATACTCGAGAGAATCGCGAAAATGTTGCGAAATTTTTCTTTGCACCGAATCTTAAATGGACTTTAATAGAATTTTAAATTTAGATATAAAATAGAAGAAAAGTCAATTACTGTTGAAGACAGATTAATTTCCAGTTAATCAATTAATTACATCTTAAATTTTTCAATATTATAAATTCAAATAATAAGATGCATAAATGCAACTATTATGATTTTTAAAAGTTGTGCAACTTTTTAGCAACGCTTTTAATCTTTGATTAGAACAGACGCTATATCCCGCATCTTTTCGTTATTACTTATTAAAAATTAGCAGCGCTAATTCCCGTTATTCGCCCGCAGAACTTTCATCCTCGAATAAAAAGTGCCCGGAAGTCTTCTTCGACGCGGCGCGCAATTTTACGTTGTTTTAAAACAACCGCAATTTCTATGTAGAGATACATGTAAGGGAAGCTCGTTGAACAAGTTATAAAACGTAAAATATTTTAATGCGATGCAAAGCGAAGCGCGCTGTCGCATCGCATCTCTGGAGCGTTGTTTCCGAAGAGCATTCAGACGAGGTCCTCGAACCTCAAGCCTGTCTTCCTGGAGCTACACACGGCGCCATCTCTGATGGCATCCGAAGACCACGGCTGTCCGCGTTTATGACTTGTTCAAGGACCGACGGAACCGGCCGTTGCACCGAAACCACTTTCGAGCAGCATTTACTGTTATACCGCTAAGGCCTGTCTTGCGCCTGGGCAAACTAGACACGTGCCTAGTATGAGATGTTAGATTACAGTGTTAATTTTTTAAAGTGAAGAAAGATGTAAGAGGAATCTCGCCGAGTAATATATTTGCATAGAAGTTAAGTTTGAAGATAGACCCTGTGACCTATCGGTTTTATCATGATTCTGATACAACTTTGTATGACTAATACTAATCGTTTCTAGAGAACAGTATCTTTCTGTGACTTTTGAAAAGAAAAATGCGATAACAGGCTTGTAAGAATTTTCAAGTATCTTCTTCAGAATATGAAAGAGGAGACATTGATTGCAACATAAATTTTGTTTCGCAATTTCTCCTTTATTTCGCCTTTATACGATCCGTGCATCTCCTTAATATAATCATTTAATTTCCCGAAAGCAGAAAGATTTGTTGCCGGTCTTATCTCTAGTGCAACGCACACATACGGCGCCTGCATTTAATTTTTCTCGAGTACTTGCTAATGGCCCCGTCTAGATATAAAAATTTATATCCGGCTTCTCCGCCAAGTGTTGTAAAATCGGAAAACTATCCGCTAATGGTTCGACATATTGACACAAGTTTATTTGCGGGAACAGTCTCGATATATGTTTTATCACGTTCCTACAGGCGCCGTGCGCCAACCGGCGTAGCTGTAGATCTTTCTAATGGATACACTAATGCAACATAATCTAGTAGATAATGAAAGGATACAGAAACAAAGAATACTCGGGCCTCGCTACCTGGCTTTTTACACGAACCCTGAATTTTTATCTATGTTTTAACTTCCAAATTCCACGTTTCTCCAACTAAAATATTTACGAACGATTGAGATCATCATACCATCATCATGATACCGTAGCAAATAAAAATAAAACGCTGTAAAATCTTTTATTTCCATCTGTCAATTTGCAAGTTTTTCTTTATTAAATGAAACGCGCTAAAAGTAATATATAAACTTGAATACGAATAATAAATTTTCGAAAAGATAACCATTGGAATAACGACGCAATTCAAGACAATTTACATTAACTTGCTTGTTGCAACGCAATATATGCCGCTCTCGCGAATAATCTCCTGCTCATTCAAGCGTTACTTAATGCGAGGCGAATCGTAGAAGCTTCCAAAACACGGACGGAAAGAAAGAGAGCACCTGGATGGATGGAACGCACTACCTGTCCTGAGCGGCGGCAGGCCGTTGTTTCTTTTCCAGATTCCCCCTATATATATCTACGCGTGTTTCTTTTTTTTTTAATTTCGGGTTTTTTGAGACGGAGGATTAATGGGGCGTTCGAGAGCCCCGCGATATAGGGAAAGCGAGAGGGGCGATCGGGGGGCCCGCACGGTCTCTCGCAACACCCCATTTCGTCCACCTCGGCTTGCTCAGGTTCCTTGAAGCAGGAATGCCATAATCTAGATAACCCCGCATAATAGAATACCCGGACCCTGGACTGGTCGCTTTCTACCTCGTTGCACCTTCACCTTCCCTCTCCCTTCCCCGTTCGTGTCGGTCTTCCCATCTGGCCCGCCTCGTCTTGCTTTTCCACGATGGTCGTCAACGACAGCAAACCTCCCTCTCTTTCCTACCTCGGTGATGAGGACGACAGCCGTTTGCCTCATACTTGACAAGAGATGAGGAATGCGCCGAAACCAGCCAGACCGATCGTGTACATCCCGCAGCCGGGACATGTGTTTTCCATCGGCCCACCGGCCACCGAAAACAAGGAAAACTCCTGTCGCTGAAGACCGTGGCAGGGAGGCAGTGATCATATCAGATTTCTCTTTCGGAGGATAGCTTGTTTACGCGGGCAGAAAAATTCGATGAATACTGCCGAATGTGGGAACTCACTTGGGCGGCCGGCTATCGTTATTTTCTTTCTTGTTCGCGATTTCACGAGCTTCATTGTCCATAACTCGGAATAGCTCGGGTATTATCCACGCTTCGTATATAGAGTAAACAGCGTAGCTGCTATGGGTGTAGACAGGAAACTAACTTTGGAGAAACTTACAGGCTCTTGTTTCATAATAGGGATTAACGTTACCGTCGACCCATGGTGTGATTCATTGTATCTCAAGGTTGCTCATGCCAAACAAAGAAAAAGTCATCGTCTAACTTGCATACTCCCGCTGTGCGAGAAAATTTCAAAGATAAAAAGATATCCTTGAAACTCAATTTCTTAAAATCGAGTTTGTCAAAGATACCTACTTGCCTGTCTAGTTTGAACAAGCTTAACTGCACAGGTATAATATTTTCAACAAATCCGATTTTAAGAAATCGTGAAGTTCTATTCAAATAAATACAAAAGTGGGTTAAACTATTATCTATTTTCTGCCAAACAATGCAATTTAATTTGCTACGCAATTTTTGTGCACTCTTCCATCAATTTCGAAACGCTAAATCGCCGTGTTGTTTTTGCGATACAAGCCAGAGAGCTCGGATTTATGAAAATTGGCGGAAAATCACTACGAGCGCGTTCGCGAGAAATTAAAATTTTCATTCAACAAGAACGTGAGCCGATTCCCGCGGGGACAGAGAGTGGCATTCGCGCGGTGATCGTACCACGATCGTTTACTTTTACGTTTATGTCGCCGTTACGAAATCTCGTTTCCAATTGTCTTTCACGTCAGATGGGCGATACGGATCGTCGCTTGCTACGACTCTATCTAGATGAACCCGATCGCTACCATCGTTCCTGCCTTCGTATTTTGCGGCATGGCGGGGTCGAAGTTCGCCGGGCGCGTTATCGGGAGAAAGCCGATGGTAATTAAACGCTTCCGCGGATAGAAGGAGAACTTCTCACGGTGATTAGTCGGTGTACTGAGTCGCGCCGTGGTGTCCCTATAGCTCTTAGATCCGGGGTTCGAGTTACTTGTGGACCTTCCTCTGCGTAACGTTAGACCGTTCCTGATATCTACATGTTGTTTGACTTCCGCTAATGCTGATAGAGCATCGCTAACTCACCTTCGATAGAGTCGCTCCGGAACATTGCGCTGCGTCATCTTTGAGGTGACGGACGCGGTTTTGCACCTGGTCGGATACGCGTGAGATCGTTTATAAACTTCCAAGTGTTATCGAATCACGCCTTCATTCGGACTACGAATACATTTCCTCATTAAATTTCATCACGCACGTGGCTTCAAATTAAAATAACAAATATAAGATAAATCTATTTTTAAATATACTGTATTAAAAATATTTTATATATTACTAGGTTTTTAAAATTCAAAAACATAGTTTGAAAAGTTATGATAAAAGATCTTTACAGTTTTATCCGTCATAAAAAATTGAATATCCTCTGAAATTGAACAAACATGTTTAAATTTGAATGAGAATTTCAGAATAAGTCAATTGTTGCTTGCGTCCAATGCAGCAACATTTAACATGTCTTACATGTGAACCAAATAAAACGTTAAAGATTGGACTGACCTAACTAACTTCCTTTCGATTTTCCTCATTTAGGCGCGTAGCGAATACGTTAAAAAGACCCATTCGGAGCGTGACGGGAATGAATTATGCTTCTGCACAGGTTTGAGCGGACCATTCCCTTAGGGCTATCGTAAATGGTCTACCGTGTTGGAAGCGCTCCTCTCTCGCCGTCGCCATCACGAGCAGGAGAAACCCTCAAGACGCGGCCCACGATCATTTGTAATATTTAATTACGAACAGGCCTCTGAGAGAACCCGCTCGGCTAGTTTAGATTAAGTCTCTATGTTTCTGACTCGCTTCTTGATCCAAACTCGCGATTTGTTCTGCAGTCGCCTGCAATCGAGTTCTTTCCTCGAACACAAGCACCCCGGGCGACGGTGGCCGACGTGAAAATTAGATAGAATCAATATAACTACAGCGCGCTCCAATTTCGGTATTGCGGACACACTGTAAATCGCAGACGTGAATTACGTTTGTTCATATCTCCGGGACTGAAAATTAATCCGGTCGAAATTACAACGGCGTCAATCCCTGATTTCCAGCGTGCCGCTGCTATGCTTTCGACAGAATTCACCCCGGCGATCAAGTACTAATCAAATGACGCGATTAACGGCGACGAGCAGCGCGCCGCGGTAACGCGCTCGCTGCGTGGCTTATTACAGAGACCGGCCGTCTGTAATTTGCTCCTATGTTTTTCCAACAGTCGGGTATGAATAGTTTTAATGCCGCGTAGTACTGTAATTTAATCCTCTTCTATCGTTTGCCGTTACGGTGCCCATCTATCTCACCATTTATCTGCCTAATGCAACACCGCTTTAATAACTTCCTCGCGCGCGCACGTACCCGGGTTGATGAAATTCGAAAAGCGACGTGCCATCTCGCCGGAGATACGATCCGGCGAGAAGTGCCGTTAATGCGCCGATATCTCGGATATGCGTACCCCGTCGTCCTTCTGCTCCTCGAGACCGGAAGAGCTCGCGGACTCGATGTGTAACGGCTCGACGTTACACCGCGGCGTGGAACCGCGCGATTGAGCGGCAGGGTTTTGCCTTTAATGCTCAGGCAAATTGTTGGTTTTGCTCGGTACGAACGCGCGACGTGGCGCGTCACTTCCCGGCGGCATTCTTCTAAAATTGTCGATAACTTATCGAGAATTGGCGGTAATTTCCCGTCATATGTGTACGCTATCAAGCGAGGAACGATCCTCCCGTCTGTTGTCCCTCTCGTCCTCTCGCCGCGACGCGACTCAACCTCTAAACCTATGTATAAAACGACTGCTTCTCTATCGCGATATGTTCTTACCCCAAGGTGATAACTCTGCCGCATCCTGTTTTCCTTCCCCGCGTTCTGACCGCGCGGCAGGAAAGATAAATATCCTCCCACGTATTGCTTGAAAGTCTGTACACAGATTTGCATTATTGACGACGAAAGTATCAAAAGTCGATGCGTAGAATTAAAAAATATATATTACATTTTTTTTATTTACTTGTGAAACACTAATTTCATACTAATCTAGTTGATTTAATAATAAATTTGCAATAATTTCTTTGAGGAATTTTTCATTCATCATATTTTGATGAAAATTCATCATATTTTGATGAAAATATTTAATATTTCATGTAAATTAAATTCAATTTTAAACGCACCGAATATCTTGGAAAATTAAATTTCTGAAAAAGAAATTTGTTGCTCTCAACGAATACGTAAGACGATCTTTCGTGTATAGTAATCGAAAATCCGAAAATCTCTCCGTCAAAGTACACGTTTGTGCGAGGGATCGTTCTGGAGTGGCGCGTTTATTATATACCGGTATCCATCCCTTTATATAAAATCCCGACCGCAGGGAGACGCGAATGAGCCCTTCAAAGATTCCAGTGTGTTTACATCTGCACCGGCAGCCCTGGGATTTTCGTGCAGCTGAAGTATTCACGCGGCTGCAACTTATATTCGCGTTCCTTGAATGGAGTCCGAGGCCGGGAGATTTACGTTTCGCTGAATGAAGCTTAAAGTCCGATACAATGCCGAGTGAATGGTACCGGTCTCCCGTTCGTGGAACATACACTCGCCGAATAATGTTGTACCGACGTGTACTTAAGCGCAAAGTAAACAGGGAGCAGCTCCCGCGGAGACCTTCTCCTCTCTTCTCGTCGTCTAGCAAACACCTTGCTCTCGATGAACTATCCTCGAGACGGTGAACAAATGTCTGCGGATCGACTCTCCGCGTGCTCTCTTCGCAGTACACGATGGCGGATTAATGTAAGATACCTGTCGGGAAAACCATATTTTCACGGTTAGGACGTAAAGTATGATTCATGACTACTGCTTATTATCCTCCTCGCATAAAATGTAAATTAACTGCCACGTATTTCTTACTGGAGTACATAATTCAAGTTCTTAAGAAATAACACTGAACGAAAAAACAACTCTGATTTTATCAAGGAACGCGTACACGATTAAATCCAACAGGCGTGAAATAAGCCTGTGCTTCTTGCATCATGTCTTGCATCATATAATGTCGGTCAATTGTGATTTCTATCGCAATACATTACTCTGAATACGCTTCTTCTTCAGAACGCAAGTAGCTTCTATCGTTAATACGATGCACAATGATACTGTCAATAATACATCGTTTGATTACGCAGCGCGTATTTGTTATCCTTTGTTATCGCGTTTAATGTGTATTTCAATCGGCAGCTTTGCAACGCGATAGTATTTTGATCAATAAACTTCCCGAGCGATATGTATTAATCTTATCAAGGCGAACAATATGCTCGTTATATCCTCGCGGATTTCGCTTTCTTCTCAGGTCCATGTTTTCTTGCGTGATCCGCAGAATATTTGGATGCTCGCGTACCATATGATCATTCGCTATATGCACGAATATATCTCGCATATTACGAGGGCCGAAATACATGCGAGAGATGTTATTACCGGACCGACGTGTTCTTCGAACGCGGATCTCGGGAAAGGAGATCGGCCGGTGTTTTCGGAGCCCGAGATCCTGCGAGAGGATGCACCGCGGAGAAAATGTGCTGCGTAATGCGCCGCGGGCCCGAAATAAGGATGACCGGGGAGAAGATCGACGAGAAGGACGGCGCACGGGGTGAGAAGGAAGACCAGCAGATGCGACTCCCCGGTTGTAGAAGAAGAGGCAGCTGCACCCCGCTATGTATCGTCCTCCTCGCGTTATGTATCCGTGATTCTATAGCTTCTGTGACCGCACAGCCCCCGAACGAGAAATTGTGATGCGCGACGTCGTCTCTCTTTCTCGCTTTTTGATGTCTTCGATTCTACGATTTTAGCCTGTCGTAAATATCATCCGACAGAGAAGCAACACCATGATAGGTATTTGTACGATCCTCAAAGAAACGTCTATCTTTTTATATCGACGGACCGCGATAACAACATTGTAGATTTTATATCGCTGTAAAATGAATTTTATCTAGTCCCACTTTTTTAAAATTCAAAAAAGATAATAAGAATTCTGGATAAGCCCAATCAGATTTATATTTCCCATTTTTTATTTTTATATTTATTTCTTGTATTTTTAAATATTTTTAATGCATAGTCAGTTCAATAGATTTATTATCTTTTATCAAGATTTATTATCTTTCATATTTTTAATTTTTATTGCATGCTTTCAAAGGATGTGTATTCCAGTATTCTTGATTTGGCTTTTATTATATTCATCTCTGATATTAATTCTTAGAAAATAATATTTTGTGTATATCCAATTAAAAATGTGCATCTCTTTTGATGCATCCACGGAAAGAACACTTGCTGAATATCTAAAAGTTGTATCAGATACAGATCTGAAAATAATTTTTGTTGTAGAATCAAAATTGATCAATGGAACACTCGATCTGATTAATGGATGGAACAAAATGAGATCTTATCTTATCGCAGCAAAAAGTTTAAGTGCTCTATTGATAAATTTTGATTGTCCAAAAATTTTTTTCAGATCTGTATCTGGCATAATTTTTAGATATTTCAGCAAAAGTATCCTTGCTGTGCTTATATCTGTCTTTTGACATGATAAGAATATCATTTCTCAGTAAAATTTTATCAAATACTTTTAAGGGAGTGCATTTTCCAAGAAAGATAATCTGCACGATAAACTTTTTTTCATTTCGATCAATATTCACATTCACGTATGAATTTAAATGCTGTATAAATGCACCAACATTTTTCACATAAAAAAATATTTTTCTCATTATATATAAATATTTTTGTATCAAATCTTTTAGGATATTTTAAAATTAATTGACATGAGTAATATAATAGTGATATATATATATATATATATATATATATATATAATGATTTCTTGATTAGGATTTTATAATTGTATCTAGCTATCATCACGTCGATAATTTATCGTTCTATGATTTTATCTTACAGTCACATAATTTCTTTCGGCTCGTGTCGCCGCAACGGTGAGGATCGAGCTCGAATGATTAAATTGAGTCATCTTTGTCAATGTCTCTACACTCTAAATTATAGAATTACTGAATTAACGACTGAAGTACCTGGCTGTCGGAATTCAGAGACACGGCGCCCGTAGGCGCAAGGAATGAGATGTCGATCTTTGTAATATCAAGTTACGCCGCGGCACACGACAGTCGTGTTTTCTATTAACTTTCTCGAGTCCTCTCGAGCGCAGAAGGGAAAGGATAAAATTCAATTGCCGCGTATGGCCGGCGCCAAAGCCGCCGATGCATTTGTCCTGTCACAAACGGTGCGCACGATAGAAACGAATGGTGTCCAGACAAAGGCAAAACGCGGAATCCAAAGTAGCGTGTGCCGTTCGTGGCCATCGCCCTCTCAATTAGCTGTTTTGCGCGCGGAATTATAATTAGAACTAGGAATATCGAGTTACGCGGTTCGTTTGGTCGCCATGCACACAGGTGCAAAGTATGCGTGTTTGTTCAAACGTACACACGGCCAAAGACGCGCCCGATTCAATTATATCTTGCGCGTCACGCGCGCTTACATAGTACGCGCGCATAGTACGCATTTCGATGTGGCGTGTAATTAACAGCGCGGATTGCGTTTTAATGGCGCCTCAAAAGACCCATCCCTTGCGCTCGAATCACCATATAATGTTTTGCGAATGGTAAACGCTACAGAGATATTGTTTGTGACTAATTAGCGCGAATTCATGTTACAGGATTCACGTAATAACGATCCGGCATTTATCGCGATTCGATTCCAAGTCGCATTAATTATTGTGTGTTCTCATGGTTTATCATATTATTCTCCTTGATCTGTTCACTCAAGGCATATTACGTACCATTTCATCGTGTACCGAGAGCTGCGCAAGCTGAAGATGCGTGTTTCTATAGCAGGTGCCAAAGCATCGTGCGCTTAATTAGTACAACATTTCCGAGGCTCAGAATTACATCCTTCGTCGCGCGGCGCGAGAGAATAGACAAGAGCAACGATCGACTGCGGGAGAATCTCCCGAGAGTAGATTGAGCGAGAGAGGGTGAACGAAGAAGAGACGAAGGAAGAGGAGAACGAAAGAGAGAGAGAAAGAGAGAGAGAGAGAGAGAGAGAGAGAGAGAGAGAGAGAGAGAGAGAGAGAGAGAGAGAGAGAAGCAGCGGTTATCGAAGGTTCAATCTTCAGGCCATGGGGCCGGTCACTATATGGGATTCTGGGGATACGGGGGAGGTAATCGATTACCATGGGACCGATCTTTCTCCTCCTCTTTTCTCCCTGCATCTTCTTCCTCCCCCTGCCGCCCTCCTTCGTCTCTCCCCCACCCACCCTATCGAGCGCGCGTAGCCGACGCCAGAATTTATACCTGGCGGCTGCTACGGAGATGCACCCTCGTCTGAATGGAGGCAGGGCATTCAACGGCGCCGCGAACTGTGAAACGAAAAATATATGGTTTCCGAAGGAACAGCCGTAGGTCGATTCTCGAGGACGAGCGAGGGGGCGAGGACGCGGACGGAGAAAGAGAGCGACCGGCAAAGAGGATGATGCGCGGCGCGCAAGAGGCGAGGAAGGGTAAAACGGATTCTTTGTATTTCGGAGGCCGCCACCCGTTTCTGGATATCCATAATTGCACCTTGCGCGATCGACGGAGATCCCCGTGATTGATGATGCAGTCCGTGTGTTTCGTCGGCGGACTCGACGCGCTATCTCGGAATTCTATCTATAAATATGGTACAATGAAATCACTGACGGACTGTTCATTGTGTTTCCGAGTTGAGAAAATATTTTATAAACCTTGGAATTAAATGATTATATAAAAAACTATTTTTTTTCCGCTAATGTGCGTAAGTAGAAAATTTTCGAGTCCGTGTCGATAATTTAAATACAGCAAAACGGCTTAATCGTAGCAACTGCAAGTTGGAAAAAGCGACAACTCGACTCGATTCCGCTGTTTGTATGCAAGACACTATTGCGAAGGTGAACAGTTCCGCCCATCAGCGAACATCTGTTGTTAAACCGTGCGATCCCGAAAAATTCCGGCAACAAACCACTTCACTATTAACCTTAGCGACAATACCGGGCAAACAAAGCGTGCCACTTCTAGCCGCAATATTTCTTTTCTCGACGATGCGATGCGCTTCGAATCCTGACAATAGATCTCGTGTTCCCTTTACTGTGGAACGATAGGAATAAAACGGTGCAACATGACGAGGATGTCCCTCGCATCCTTACTTAAGATACCCATAATCAAGTGGGCCATTATTTGCTGAAAACTCGATGATACGCCAACGTATATAGAGGGGAAGAAATGCTGTGGGGAAAATCTCCGAATGAAAGACGCGAGGATAATCTCAGATGCCTGGAAGCCGGTCTTGGAAATTCTTGCTAGCTTAAAGCTTAGGTATACACATGTCCTTCTACACGAATAAATCTGGAAAGGCGAAAATCGAAAATGACTGCTGCTCTATACGTTTGTCCTCGGCGGACAAAGCCGGCGAACAAGGCCTTGTGCGTGCGCGCGGAGACTCCGGCGTACGCACCGTTAAATTCTATTCATCTAAATCTAGGACATTAGGATTTATGTCCAACTGGCTCCTCCCCGGGTCCGGGCCAAGTTCCATCGTTTTCGTGGCCGGAGAATATCGTGGAGAAGAAAAGTTCATCATCATGGGTCTATATATATAAACCGCAAAAGGTTTTAAAGAAACACAAAGTCAAAATTTCGAAGTGTTTTGCGATTCGAATAGGATGCATTTAATCGTTCATTGTTATATTTTGCAAAAATAAGATCAATATAATTCATACAAATATAAAATATAAAAATAGACGCAATGCTCCATTTTTTTATTTTCTCAATTTTTAAATATCGGCGTCGACCGCTTCACACATTCGACTTCTATCGCAATAAATATCAATCTAAATCGCGCTTTCATCGCCATTGATTCGAACCCGTTTACTTCGGAAGAAGTGAGATCGTATCTCGAGCTCGCGATTATTCTTGCGCCTCCTCGCCCGCGTACTCATTCGACGGCTCGGGCCTAACGCAAACACTCTTCGCGGCGGGCGCGTCCTTGAGCACGAAACCGCCTCATGAAAACTGCATCGGCCCGAGCAACTGAGAATTGCGCGGCAAACGGACCGAACGCCGCCCCGCCCGGCGCGTTGTCCTTGGACGAACAAAGAGGAGCCTCGTGGCGTGCCTTGTGCAGGACTCCACGCAAGCACGCACCGTTAGGAGGGTCCCATTTGTCTAGGGCGCCGAGATTTATACCGCGGCTACCCCGCCCCGGGTACGCGGGGCCCCGCTTATTCACCTTCCGGGCTGACAAGGACGACCTCGTGAAGAAAAAAGGGGAGTAACCCGAGGAAGTAAACCGAAGGGAGAAGATTCCTCAAGGTTGATTTTCACATTACTCGCCGGGCCCGGTATTGGCACAACCACTTGCCTTCGTCACATAAATAGAGAACGGTCTCCCATCGCGTAGATTATGGGTCCTTTTGGGACTCTGGTTTCTTTGTCCCGAGGGACGGCGCACATGCGACCATGATCCTGATAAACAGTTCTTTCTCTTTCCGCTGTGGGAGGATTCAACATGTTGGAAGTCACGTGCGGAAACCAAAGTAAAAAGTCAAAAAGCGGTAAGACCGCAGGCCGGTTTAATGTCAACGAGAACGATGGTCCCCGATGTGTTTACCTTTCTTCTTAGCACGTCGTAAAGGGATGACGAGTCTATTTCCTTAGAACAAGCGCCAGTGGGATATTACCGGGACACACGAAGGTATGATTTATGCGCGGACTCTTCGAAAGAATCGTTGAAATGTTGACAGACGAACGGAATGCGGCAAAAAATCCTGTTCCTTGTACGCTACGTAGAAACTCGTTGAAAATAAAGCATGATTACGATTTCACGTCGACGTGTACAAACAAAGTAGTACACTGTACTGCAGATTGTGTGAACTCGTAGTCGCGTGAAAAGAAAAATAAAGTACGAAGTAAAATTATTATGAAAATTCATAGCGCAATATATAATGGCACGATGATTGCCGAAGGAATCATGATTATCATAATAAGTCGTAATTATCACGGATTATACGAAAGAGCCCTTGATAATTATATTCATTAATTATACCTGGCTGTGCATTCTTTAATTCAAAGTGCTTATTCCGTTACGTTTAATTACTTAACTTTTATGCGATTATTTTTTGCAGGAACCGGTAATTATGCATAGTTATGTATCACATCGTTATAATCGTGAATCTTACATTATCGTTCTTTCGTGCAATAATGTGGCAATCAGGATGGCCTATCTAAAATAAGACACATGAATTTTAAAAAAATACATCACTTTTAAACTGTTAAGTTTAAGCGTATATATATAAATTTTAAATAAGTTTATCGTAAAGATAAAAACGCGGAATGTAGAATTCGATAAGCAATAAAGTAACAGATATAGTACAGTAGATATGCAATGCGTACTATATAAATAGTTATGATAATCATTCCAAATGTTATCTTTTAGAATAAGATAGGAAATCGAATTTTCTAGAAGAGGCGATAACGATAGGTTCTCGGATAGCTCCTTTATATATTTGAAAACATTTATTTGTTGTATCATAAAATTCTTTTTGGCTATTAAGAACACGTTTTACAAACACAGATATTACTAATCTATTCATTAAAAACAAATAAAAAGCATAGGGATACATTTGTTGGTTCTGATATATCTAGATTAGAAGATGTAAAGGAAAATAATTCTTACAGAATTCACGCATGAAAAATGTTCAACACGTATTTTCTAATTTGTTTTTTCATATAGCAAAAAACAAAGAGAAAAAATATAAATATAATTTACACATTCATATATAAGTTTTATAAATTGCAAAATATTCATATAATTGCATTCTTTATACAATTTTAACCACAAAATCACGAATTCTAGAAAATAAAAAAATTAAACACATCATGTAAAAAAAAGTTTGTGCGGTTTTTTATATTAAATTTAATATAAAAAACCGCACAAACTTTTTTGATTACCTGATATTGTTTTGTGGAATACGTCAACAATAAAACGCACGTTTATCCGATTTGTCCTCATTGGACTACGAGTTTCGCGCACAAATATTCGTGCCAACACGTACAAATGACGAGAAAGTTGAGATTTCTCACCGATGACGATCAAAAGATAGATGCATCTCGTCCCGTTGTCGGAACACGGGTCCGCCGTCGGTGATTTTCCGCGGCACGGCGCAGTCACGCGAATTCGTGACCGTATGTACCGCGCGTTGAATCGCCGCGCGCCGATGTGTCACGCTGGTGTGAAACGTCCCGGCACTAGGAAGTGACCCCGAACTGTCGCGGCGGCGACGAAGCCGACCAGCGCGCGTACCTGCCTGCGCACGACCGGTGTCCACGAACAATGGAGCTATCGCGGGGATATCAACACGACGACCGGAGTCCGCCCAGAATCTAACTCCGGATTGAACGGGGGCCCCGACCTCGCTGGGACACGGGACGCGGGTTATCCTCTCCATATCGGTCGGATAGAAATGTCTCAATGCGGATCTCGGAAGAAATCCGTCGGCGGTCGTGGCCGGTCATATCGCCCCGGAAGACATCAAACTCGAGGGGATCCCCCGTTCAATGCTTGCGCTATCTGCGCAAAGGAAATAGTTTGACGTTGCAATTGATGCACGTGGCCCGAGCGAAGCATCTCGGGACATTAATCCTCCGCGCGAAATAGGAAGGAACGGGAAGCAGCAGCCCGAAACTGCAGATTTTATCGCCGTGCAATTTCTAGCGTGGATTTTCCGTTCTTTTCTTTACAATTGTATTGGATGTCGCAAGTATCTCGGACTTTCATCTACGAATTGTCTAATTAACTTATTATTAGAATTGGCCTTTTTTATCGCATATTTGATATTATAAAATTTTTAACCTTATAACAATTTTGTATATCATGGATTATTAAATATTTAAAATTTAAATACATTAAAATTAAGATGCAGAATAAAATTTGGCCATCTCTTTAATTCACTGATATCTAATCTCGGTTAAATTCGTGCATTTGCGATAATTGAGTGAGATATGCCATTGTTATCAATGGAATTTAAGATCGATAATTTTAAAACACTAGAAATATAACAATGCATTTCTAAAATATTTGTAAATATTAGTAATGAATTCGAAAAATCTGTATTTACATCTAATATAAATGTGTGAAATTAATAGAAGAATTTAATTAATTAATTATCGAAGAATTGCAAACATCTATATTTAGAGCTAAATATCAGATATAAAGATACGTTTCTAGAAGTACTAATTCATAGATCATGTTTTATTCTTTTCCGATATTTCGACATTCTCAGTTAGCGATCTATTTTATAATTAGAAACATTTATTAAGAATATGATTCATTCATATTTATTTCTGAATTCTGTGCGTTAAAAATTTACTCGGAGGAAATTATTTTTGCGTTTTTGAGGTACTATAAGGAACAAATATTCTTACAATCGTAAACCTCTCATCGACTTTCCCATACATGGATTCGGTATCAGCTATAAACCCGAAAAAGTCGTAACGTGCCAAGATCGTTGCGAGTTCCGCGCTTTCTTCCTAAATCCCGAACGCTAAGACCACAGCACGGCAACTCCACCCAAAGAGCGGTTTCTCCTAAGCGACTTTCGAGAACCCCATAAACCCAACGATCGTAAAATTAAATCGTCGTCAGATATCATCGTGCATCTCTTGGTTCGCCACTCACGACAGACCCCGGCGGCATAAAGCGAATCGCCTGAAATTAGGAAACGTGCAATTAAATCACTTTTAATTTTACCGAAGCATCTCGTAGTTCGGCTACTTTAAAAAGAAAATAAATACAAATTTAGGTGGAGGGATACAATTTGATGTGACTCAATAATTCTTATTACTTTGTACAAGTACTAATTATTCGGTAAATAATTTATAGCAATATAAAACGTAGCTTTCAATTCCCCAAACCGCATTAAACGGTCCAACATACTAGATTTTAAAAGTATGGGTGGCTCTTTTGGTTCTCGCGTTTACGATACAATGATTGATGATCACTCCAGCGCGTACGAAAGCAGCCAACACAAAAATAATAGCAGTCATAAACTCGAACAAATGTTTAGCGCAACGTAGCGTTTCCAACTGCAATAAATCGACGATACAAAGTTTTCGGCTATTAATTCTCATAGACCGACCTATGAAAAATATACTTCATCGTTATATATTACGTAATTTATACAGTCTGTGTAAAATATCAAAAATATCATTTTTAAAGAATTCCACCAATAAATCATTTTATCCAATCTTTCCGAGAATTCCCAAAGTTAGATATGTTACTATATCTTTATTAAAGTACCATTTTATTATAACAGAACAGTACAGTTTTATTGTCTGTTTTGGAAACTTTAAAGTTTAATTTTTGCACATTTTATGCAATATCTAATATTATCTAATTCTATAATTATCTCCATTGATTGATATTTTCACACAGAAAATAGTGTATCGTTTTACTGCAAAAACAAGTCTCACTCTTCGAAATCTGAGAAATCGATCAGCAGCACTAATTAAGTATCAGCTTGCGACAACGACGACGTCGTGTCTCGCTCGTGTTATCACCTGTTGAGCCGCGGTGCGAACGCAAAGGATGAAAGCGATGGGTTGTCGCGCCTTTCGACGGTGCGTTTGATAAATCGAGGGAACGCGTCGCCGAAAGACGACGCCAGTTTCCGAAACACGTGCGCGGCCGCGTTCTCCCAGCGAACTATTTCTTTCGACGTCGAGCCTCTGATCTCTTCTCCGGCCGACACCGGCACTCCGTCCGTCTGGCCACTTTAGTGCCCGCCGCTCCACGCCTCGCGCGACGGAAGCGGTGGAGGCGGCTTTTAATAGGACGCTCGGCGTCGCGGCGCGCGTGGATCGATGAACTTTGACTATAGGCGGCTCTCTAATAAAGTCACGAAGTAAACGTCAAAGTCAGTTCGCGTTTATCAATTCACTCTCTTTCTCTCTCGACACAAAGTCGACTTTAAATGGATACACGATAATCGAAACTAAAGAAATTATATTTGATTTCAGCAAGAAAAAAACATTGGCTGATAAAAATAACTTTGCACAAATGTGAAACTACATCTCTTCTTTTTCTCATTTCATTTGCTGCTCTTTTTCTTCTTCTCGATTTCATGCAATGGTTTTCACAACATAGCTCTTTTCGCGAAAGTATTACATGGTGAAACATAGCGGTACAGGTCAGAACTTGAAATGTTATTTTACGACTCCTATTATTTGTCAAGTTCGCTTTCTCGAGATTGATCAGCTGAGATTTTTCTCGAGATGGAACAAGGTTTTTATGGATCCATTCTCCTCCGAGACGTCGCTCTGCAACTTGACGAGAGAAAGATACGGATAATGTTGCGATAGATAAGAAAAATGCAGGAGATGAGAAAAGCGGTGATTCTTGAGCGATGCTCATAAAACGGATTATATTTGTTACGAGTAAAGGAAGAAATATAAGAAAGATAAGAGAGGCAGTTTGCGAGACTTTCGCGCATCATCAGAGACTAATTTATAATCAAACATCGACGATCAATAAAATGACGTTTTCGTTACAAAATTTCGAATGTTTAAAATGAGAATTCGAATGTTTCATTTCCTGTTTAAAATGCAACAAAACATAATGAAATTCAAAAAGAAACTTTTTCATATTGGCAACTTTAAAAATTGCGTTTATTACGAAAGCTGTCTTCGCGAAATAAATTTCGAAACTCGGAAATTGCAATCACATCGAGCGTCAAGTTTCATCGTCATGTCAGTCCTATTTCTACCGAATGCGCTATAGTTTTCAAACGGCTGACAGTGATTCAACCCAGCGCGAATACACTCCGCGCGTGAATCATCTTTTCATATCGAATGCGCGATTCATACACGTGAGTTTTCGATGAATCGCGCAAATGATCTGGCACCTTGCATCTCGTGATGTAAGAGGAAGGTCGGCCTCGTTAATCCATTCGCGGGGAAATCGCTCCGTCGCGCGGAACAACGAGCGAAACATACCGTCAATAATGGATTAGTTCGAGCAGCCGCGACGGAATTCAACAAATTATCGGTTGCTCGCCGGTATTTTGCTCGCGGTACAGTTAAACTCGCCGACCCGGAATTTTATCTCGGGGAGGGTAAAATCGCCCGACGCCTCGTTAACTAGCATTCTCCCCCGCCGCTGACCCGCTGGCATTGCACTCGAGAGCAGCGTTTCTTTCCCGGCGCTTTTTCCGGCAACGCGCTCGCGCGATGATTGCCGTGCCGGCTGGCAGCAAAAAGACGCGAGAGATTGGCGTAACAAATGCGCGAAACGCGAATGACGCAACTACGCCGTAGCGGCTTTTTCCCGGATAAAGGAAATGCGCTTGAATTCCCGCACTCGTTTCCTGTCGTCTCTTATTTCTTTTCGGCTCCTTCTCCATGTGAATGCACGTCCTTCTATTATATTCAATGGTCAAATTCGATTTACGAGAAATTTAATTACTATCGACTTAAAGAAATTAATTTTGTGCTTGAATTTTAAATCATATTTACTTCTGTCACAAATATTGCAAAAATATTTTTTGTCCTAATTTTCCTTCGAAGATGTTGAAAAATGTTTACGTTATAATTTGTTTTTTACGTATTTATTTCGATCCTATATATTTATAAGAATAGCCTAGAATCTCTTTAAACAGCAATCTGAAATTAATAATTTTCCTATGACCTGTGAATCTATTTTAAAGACTGCATTTTATATTCACAAAATTAATCATATTTCACTAATTGTAAGCGCTAACTTTATCCATATTAAAGTCACGTCTATTTATATTTTTCACAATTTATTAAACAATCTGAAATAGAAGCAAACCATTACCATTTATTAAACGAATTCAACGATCTTTGATCCCTGACAAGTCCCTATTTAGCCGCAATACGAGAATAGCTTGAAACGAATCCGACAAACGACAGAGCTAGGTCGCGCGCGAAGGAAGAATACGATAAATATTTGAAGTTAACTAATAATAACGACGCGGGACGTCTTAATGGAGAGAGACGTCCAAAAGATGCCGACGACGACGAGTCACCCGCACGCAGCACGCGAGACACATTTACGTAACGCCTTAATGCCATGCATTAAGCGGGTCGCTCCCTTGGCTGAACCCCATCGTCGTCATCGTCATCGTCCAGGAAGTTGTTGCAAAGCCTCATCCACGCAGCCGCGGCCGCAACTTTTCTGAATATCAGCCGCGTGCAAGAATGTTGCCGCGCGCTGCAGTTGCAAATGATAGGTGTGTAGGCGCTAACGACCAATTATTGCGTCTCTCGGGGTAGCGATACATGCGTGCGAAACATGAGGTATTGCCGTGAGAGAACTTCGAACAACTCTTAAAGAATGAACCCAAGAATGCAAAAGAATTGATGGGTACGTGAAACGGGTAAATCCGTCTTTTCAAATGTTACAGAAGAATCGAATATACTTTCAAGAGTTCCCATTTGTCTCATATGCATATCGCATGCAATGTTATTTCAGGCCGACAATAGACACAGTTAACGTCACAAGCACGCGAATGCGATACGAATATGCGCTTATCACTAACCAAAAAAAATACAGCGCTATTATGCTAAAGCAAATTCTAAACAGTCGATTTTTGCACCAAAACTTTCAGTCTTTTTTTTCATAAAACGGAGAAAATACCGTAATATACTTATCGTTCAGTGACTAAATAATATCTCCGATGAAAAGATAATGCATGCCGTCGAAGGAATCAGTGACGGACTTCTGGATATCGCGCGATGAGGATCGATAGCGCGAACGCTGTGGAACGCGTGCGTGTGCGACAAATCTACATCTGCCTCGCGGAGCGATCGACACCGGCGGAAATTGGAAAGTGCCGCGAATGCAACTGTCGGGGGGAGGGGATAACAAAGGGCCGGCATATTGGGCGGAAATAAAATCACCCCCGGGGAAACCAATCACGGCGCTCTCTACATGGCACTTGCAACTGTCGGTCGAACCGAGCAGGTGCGAAAGACTCGATATACTTATACTTTCCGAGAAACGGACTTTTAACGATTCCGCGTCCCGAACGCGTTAGACCCTCGCCGACATTTGGATTTCACGCGAAAAATTAGTACTTACGTGCGTTCCCTTCTTTTGTCCAGGCGATCCTTCGCGCAACGACGCGATTTATAAATGCGAGAAATAACTTCTTACTTGATTATGACTTTTTAATGAATTATTAACTCTATGATATTCAATTTTTTTTATTCAAGAATTAGATATAAGTAATATTTAGAATGATAGTTAAATTATGATACCTCTCCGCAACTTAATTTGACACGTACACTCTCAAATGTAGGACGAAGCAAGATTAATTACTATATTCGCATTACTTACCAAATAAATCCAGGCGTCGACATAAATACGCCAACTAAATTTATATCTTCGTTTACGATTTGTGGTCCCGCTAATATTGCGCATCGTGCGAGCGAAAAGGAAGAAACGTACATCACACGTACGGGCACAATGCCCGTTTGAGGAATGAACATGATGAATGAAAGAGTCAAGCGGTGGTCCCGAAGCCGTAACGTCCACGCTCCGTCCATGATGCCTTTTTGCGCTCGCTCCTTTCTCCTTTCTTTCTTCTTCTCGTCTTCCCGCGCGCCCGTTTTCCTCGCTCTCTTTGACGCGGCCCCGGCTTTGATATTCCTGCCAGAATATCCCACTTATAGTTGGTGCGCGAGCACACGTTCCATCTGTCTCCTTTTCCCTCCCTCTTCGCCGGCAGGGGCGGATCCATATGTAAAGCAATGAAACTTAAGTTTCGGGTTTACAACTCTGTCAAGCGATCCTCGCGGAATAATTCTATTCGGGAATATTCGTCAACTTTTCAAATTAACACATGTAGTGCAAAGAGTGGCAAGACGTGATCACGGAAAGTATTTATGTGAACGAATTATTGTTTAGTGCACTTCTGTAAAATTTTCTTGGGAAAATCGCTCTCCTGAAGAACGTGGGAAAAAAGATAGAAAATAATAATATAATGGTGATGCGCTCCGAAACGTCGCTATCCGTCTTTGCACCAATTCGTCTTATTTTCTTGTTTCTATCTTTCCACATTTCTCTTCCTCTTCACGTCTCTTTTCTTCACGGCGCACGTGAGTACATTTTCCTCACGGTTTCTCACCGAGTCTTTGTCCCGCCGTCAGGTCCGCACGAAGTTGCACGCTTCGAGAATTGCGCGCGACGTTCATCTCGCGCGCTCGCAAGCCGCGAATCCTCTCTTTCAATTTGACGACACGCGAGGGTCAAGGATCGGGAACGAAAGGCTCTTTGTGGGCGAATGTATCGCCTCGTTGCTTGCTTTCGGTCAGGTAGGTTAAACTCGCCTCCGCTTTGTTCGCGCTTTCGTTTCAACGTTGCGGCGTGAATCCGGCGAATAGCGAATCGTGACGATTGCATTAATTTCTCTCCGATGTACTCCGACATTCGAAACAATCCTGCTTACGTCCTACGTATAGTTTTCTTGCAACATACAATGTTGAGACAGTGATATATTTACCCTTTGTTCGTGCGATATAAAAATTTGCCTACAAGTTATTTTTGGTATTTTTTAATTTTAATTTTAATTTATTGATATATAGAATTCAAAAGAAATTAAATAAAACATTTTTGGGGGCTTTTTGCCCCTTTTATCCATGTTTATTATTAATTTATAATTATAAAATTATAATTACAATTGTATATATCGTATCATAAGATAAAAGTATTCAATACAAAGTTATCAATGTTGAAATTAGTGCTCCAGAAAATTGCCATCACCGAATGGCAGGAACTCGCAGGAACGACTCGAAACGATGGTGAATCCCGATCGGAACACGCCCACTTTTTCGCGATTCCAATTAGGCAGACCCTCTCGCAGGGCTTGCTGGGTAGTTGATTGGCGTTGGCTAGACAGTGGTGGAAATTAATGAAGACAATTGGAGGTGGAATGTATGGACGACGACCAAATTCATTTTTACACTTACGCGGAAATCACTTTGAAGATTGCTGCTCGAACATATTCAACCGATATCTTATCGGTGGCAAAGTGTCACTAAAATTTATACAGCATTTTTATCGCTTTAAAAAATCTATTCTTTAAATCCTTTGAATTATCGCAAATTTATATATTTAGCGTTCAGCTTTGATTTTTTATATCTCTAATAGAAAAGAAATATATTAAGAAATTAAGTCCTGTTAATAATTAATCAAATTCGATTTCTATTTTATAATGCAGCACAAAGAGCAACGTTAATTAAATAAGGATTGGCGTCGAATCAACATTAATCACATATCAAATTCCAAGTAATAACATTTTAAATCCGGCAATATCCCACACTCGCCCCCGCTCATCGATAAAGGATGGCGATCACGTTTTCCCACTATTCTTCACCGTTATTCCTCTGTTGCAATACCGGGCCGACGGAGGATCGCCGAATAATACACGCGTTCAATAACATATCGTTTGGAACGATCCGCTGTGACGATCGCGTAGAGAAGCGTGACTATGTAACGAGGCTCGATGTCCATTGCGTAGTACTTTCGAATCTCAGGACGGGTCAACCGGCGAGGTGGCATACATATTCATGCCGAGTGTTTACCTAAGGCCAGAAAAGAACTGTTAAGAACCGAGGCGAGGTATCACATTAATACGAGGGTACTCGAGGGATCCTACGAATACGTAGGTATATGCAAATGACACCGTTCCCGAGCGGAGGGACGGGGGAGAACTCTTAAATCACACATCGGGACTACCAATAACACGCTCGGAGCCGGCGCGTACGCGTAGAAGAAGCGTTCTTTGTGTTAGAGAGAAAAAGACAGACGGAGAAATCTAATAAAAAAAGGCGATTTTATAGCTCTCGGGGTGCTCGAGAGTAAAAAGAATGCCAGCGTCAGCAACGAGCGACGAAACGATGGAAAAATGCCGGATTATGGCCGAACTTTCACGATTAAGAGGAAGCCGCGCTCGCCGGATCCCTAACCCGTCGGTCGCAATAATCGGGCGAATAAAAAATCCCCGTAGAGGGGAATGAACGGCCGGGCGGGGCAAGAAGTTAAACACATTTGACTATGTGTTTCGGCGGAAACGACAATAAAGCTGCTTTCGCCCGTATCGTCTCCCCCGCGTACATTATCGACGTCGACGACGACGACGACAACGACGGTCAGGAAATCTCTTGTTCTTGCCTTCCTCTCTCTCGTTCTCTTGCTCTCGAGAAAGAAGTCGGGGCGAAAGGAGAACGGCGCGTTTTTATCACGAGTAATTCAGGCTGCCACGTACATATACGGTCTCTAATAAATTCGTGAATGGCCACACCGCGAACGAAACGTCCTATACGCCCACGCGTACTTTTACATACACACATACAGAACACACGTACACACACACTCATGTCCCCTTCGCATGCATACGCGTTCTCGGCTCGCATAGGGTACCGGATCGACCGACCCGATGGGGGTACCCCGGGGAGAAGGCAGGATAGAGAGAAAGAGAGACGGAGAATGTGAGAGGGAGCGGATATTATCGCCAAACGTTAATTTGGCCGAGGCCCGGCCTACCTTCCAATTTTCGAGCCCTTACACGCCCACTTACGAGATTGTCCGTTAACGCTCCGAAACGTCGGGACGCGCATATTCGACGCCCGCGTTTCCCGGTTGTAACAGCGTCGTCGTGCGTGTCCCCCGTGACAAGCGTGACTCGCGCACGCACGGGTTTCTGCGAGGTTTATATCAAAATTGAGGATCGTATCGTTTGACAAATTTGCGGTCGACCTACCCTATCATAATCCCGTAGCCGAGGACAGAAGGAATTAAGTCTGAAATCACCGGTTTCGATACATTTATATCTTTATAAAAATAAATGCTACAGGTACAATAAATCCAATTGAAGATTCTAGAAATACGATTAAAAAGTTTTGCGCTCTTGTCAAAAAATAGGAAATACACAGTACGTCACAGCTTATATTAAGAATCATAAATTCAACATTAAAACTGGAGGAGTTTAAGTAAATTAAGCTTGATAACAAAACCTTAGATTTAGGTATGGGAAAATGATAAATGGATACGATTTGCGGCTTATATCATCCGTGACTATGCTCGATCCAACCGCGGAAGCGCACGTGAGATAGCAGAGAATACGAATAAGCAACAAAAATGTACGCTTTACCACGTCTGTAGCGTGTACGTGGTGGCGATTCGGATGAACGCTAAATACATAAGAACGTGTACACCAACACGAAAGCAAATGTATATAAGAAAGAGCGAGAGAGGGAGAGAGAGAGAGAGTAAGGGAGAATAAATACGATTACGCCTGTAAAGCTCCACGTCGCGGCTTGGATGCGTTCGTGATGCGCAAAAAGTAGATGCATCGGACGGTACATGCATCTATAAACGCGTAAACGCGAACGAGGACGGGGCTCGTATAAGTGAAAAACAGCAAAATAAGAAGCGGCACAATGCCCAGCGTCCGCAACGCGGTAAAATACATTGTTGTTCGATGAAATTGGAACACGAGGAAACAGATAAGATATTTTTGCACGTGTACTATATAATAAATGATTATATTTTAGAAGACGTATTTTTTTTTATCAATCAATAAACATTTATAGAAGTGTATAAATAAAGCAGCAAATAAATGTATAAATAATATTGATGGAGTCTTGTTGAAGAAAGATAGATAATATTGATAAAGTGATACATCAAACTCCTTCGCGATTTAATTTCTCATTTCACTGAATGGTTATGTGATTCTCATCGATTCGCGAATTTGAAATAAATCGACGCGAAATAGGGAGATGTCGTCGTTGCGTACCTCGACTTACGGAGCGCGTATTAGCGTGTGCGAGAATGCTCGCGGTAAGAACCGGTTATATAGGAACCATCCGCCACCTCTTCTCTCTCTGCACCTTCTCCTCTTCTTCCTCTGCTTATCCGCCGACCTTTCGTTCCTCCATCCTCACCGGCAAACCCACCGGCTACATAATGCGGCAACTCTCGTATGTGTGTGTGTGTGTGTGTGTGTACGTGTACGCATGTACAACCGCTAGCTAGTGCATACCCGCACGCGTAAACGTACGGGGTGTTTGAGCTACTGAAGTCAAGTTATGCAAAAACATAATCCCTTTGGTGTATAAAGACAAAAGGTTTTCGGCAAATCGAGCTTGAAATAGATTAGTAAAAATTAATTTTCTTTTTCTATTTCATGCAAATTTTTAGTGAAATATTGGTATAAATTAAATTATAGCGATATTAATGTTAAACATTGTAATGTACTAAAAAAGATAATGACTGGTCAATTTTTTATTTTTGAAAAAATTATGGAAGAAAATTGTAAGTTATTTCTGAAACACCGTGTATAAGGACTGGTACATACACTTGCGCGATGCTTCGACACCATGGGCGCCTGCCTATCTGACGTTGGGTGCTTACGAGGGCGAGTTCGCGTCTTTTCTTTTTCTCCCTTTCCTGACCTGGCTACCGACAGGCCGTAGGGACGCCGCTGATCTCCCTCGCCCCTCTCGCACTCCCGAGACTCCGCCGAGGCGTCAGCATCTCGCGAATGTTTCACGGATAGTCCTGGAATTCGCTGCGCGAAAACGGCGATGTTGCGTTGCATCGCCGTACACTGCCGGAAATACGATCTTCGATAAGCAGTCGCTGTAGGCTCTCGAGGCTTGAAAGTAGACTTTTAGCGAAATGTGTGTAGAAATGTATATTTGAGATCTGAGAAAATGCGTCTACAATAATCATTTCTTTAAGTCCACTGATTATCAAAATATATGATAAGTGATATATGCAAACAAATATTAGTTTGTTATAATAAATTTTTATCGTATATGGAACAAATAATATTTTAACAGTACTTATTATTGTTATGTGATTAAAATAAAGTAAGAATGATATCTTCGATCGAGTTGCTTATGAATCTATTTTTCTTCTGTTACAGATTTCGAATAGACAACACAGATCACATAATCGATGTGAACAAAAATAATGCAGCGTTCGAGTACGATCAGGTCAATCTAATATGTCCTGTGTACCCGGACATGTATGTCGATGATGATACGGAGAAGTACATCATCTATAATGTAAGTTAATTTTTGTATAATACTTATTTTAATTTATTGTAATAATTAATAGCGCACGTTAGAAGTTTATACCAATTGGCAGAAATGATACTACGTGAATATCTTATAATATATTATTATTATCTTATTTTTTAATCGTTCTTTGAAAAATTTATTGCACTTTCCATCTTGATATATTTATTCGCTAGATAGAAAAATATAACGCGATGCCTTGCCAGTCAAAGCAAGGATAAAAAATTGTCGATTAGAGTCTGCCAATGTTTAGACAGCTGCTGCTACTTGAAACTGGTTCTTTAACCCGCTTTCATTATATTCCCAAAACGACATCCGCTCCTCAAGAAGTGTACTATGTTACCGAAATGTAGATTAAACTGAAAGAATTATTAAACACACACATCTGTACAAGTACGTTGCGCAGACCTCGCGACCTTTTCTATTTTTAATCCTTATTCGATACATTTGATTCTATCAATTGATTTTATCTTTGGATAAAAAAAGTTACATCCATGAAATTTAGTTTATTCATCGCTTAATTATTTAATCTCAGTTATTTGCTAATTTGCTAATTAATTTACCACAGAGTCTAATTATTATTTTTGATAAAAAATAATTCTCCTTCAAAACTAACTGTTGCCAAGATAAAAATTTCGTATCACTCTTTATGTTCTTATAAACTTTTGTTTACTTGAAAAATAATTTCGAGTATTGTGGCAAATTCTCGGCTTTTGCAGATGTAGTCATCAGACATTCTAGCAGCATTCACCCTCTTGAGCGAAGCAAAACTTCTCAAAGCATCATTCCTGCGTTGGAGGCGATCTAATCGCTTCGGTCCACTTGATTGCTCCTCCACCCTCCGTCGTTCATCTTCTCATTGTTTCCGTCATTCTTCCTACGCGACGATTAGGTTCGACAATGAAGCCCTTTTCCGCAAGAGAACAGGAAAAACTCCTGTACACTGTACAGGAGTTGTCTGTTGTCTGTCAACCCCTCATCTTGCAGAATGCCTTATTTTGATATAAACTTTTCATTTGTATCACGCATCTTTATTATAGATTTTGATATTAATCAAAAATGTTAAGGATATTTCTATGCTTCTGATAAACTGAATTTAATCTCGCAAACTACACAGATAAATATTATTTACAAATAAATTATTATTATTGTTAGATAGGTCTTTCTATATTTTATATTTTATTCATAAAAGTATACACATATATACGTGTCATGATAAGAACATGTATACTTAACATAGACGTCTGCGGAGCGCGAAGCACAGAAGACTCGTTTTTGCCACATGTCGCTACGTCAATTTTTCGCCGAATTATAACGTTGTAAAAATCCGACGTTGACGCATCGTCTATGCGTGTACACGTGCGTTGTGTAATATGTGCGTGCATTACGCAATGTTATGTAACGATTATGGTAAACTGGTCAGCTGGTCAACAGTAGTAGCACGTGCTCTATATAGGTCATTCGCTTATTTAGTCATATTATTGCGACATCGTCGGTCAAAATCGAAGTTATTTGAGATTTCACTCGATAAGCGATACACATAAGTGTTGAACTTTCATAGAGAAAAGTTATAATGAAAAACTAAGAGTTCAAAATTATTTACCTCGAGTGATCGATTTGTAAGATATCGATTTACCATACAAATAAAGTCCTTTCAATGCAACAGCGAAAAAAAAACCGCGAAACGGCTGCTATTAATTAGCGTGCCAAATTTTAAGATTAGAATACTCTAGTCGCGATTTGACATGAGACAAGATCGTGTCGCTTGATATATTTTCGCAGTCGCAATGAGCATTTTCAAGACATCGTATATAATGCTGAGACGGCAGCTTTCACAGTGCATAGTCAATCAGCGATTAATGTCACTGCGTCGCGTCGATTGTGCCGTCGCAAATGTCTGCAGGATTTTTTTCGGATTACAGGTGTCCAAGGAGGAGTACGAGACATGTCGGATAACGAATCCCAGTCCGCGAGTAATAGCGGTGTGCGACAAGCCGCACAGAATGATGTACTTTACCATCACCTTCAGGCCGTTCACGCCACAACCCGGGGGCCTCGAGTTCCTCCCGGGCCACGATTACTACTTCATCAGCACCTCGTCCAAGGACGATCTCCACAGGCGCATTGGCGGACGGTGCACCAGCCACAACATGAAGGTCGTCTTCAAGGTCTGCTGCAACAACGAGGCCGAAACCTCCTCCTCGGCGACATCGCGTAACAACTGTAAGTATTTCGAACGGACGTTTTTCGTGGCGAAGAGTCGAAGGGTACAAGAATCGATTGTTAGAGGCAGAAAGGACGAGTGTATCTAATTAAAATGAAATATTTCTGTTTTACTTATAAAATAATTACATAAACGGACGGATCTTTTCTTGTCTTTTTATCATTGAAGATTCGCCACCGCATGACGATTCGTTGCGTGGGTTCACTCGCGTGCGCTTAACGCGAAACAATATTCCGAAATACGAGTCGTCGCTTCCCATGGAAGCCAACGCGCGCGGTGGCAATTATATTCTAATTTCTCAATTATCATAATCTGAAATTACAGGCGTCGTTTGCGCGAGGGACACCGCCTTTTCATTTCGCGTGTAAATCACGTTCTTAACTCTTCACGCTTTCTCATTCCGCGCGACCCTCCCAGTCGAAGACGCGCATCCTGAAAAAAAAAGAGAAACATAAACAGGGAAGGAAGCTCAGGGAGACGAAACAGAAATGGGTCATAAATTCATTATCCCGTAATCAGTTACGTGAGGCACGGCTACCATAACGGACGATGTACTCGTTTGTTTCGCGCGTTAGTTCGCCTTCGAGCTCATTTCCCCTTCGCCGTCCTATCCATCTCCTCCCCCACGTTCGTCCCGTCGTCTCTCTTTCGCTCTTAAATAATCCCTATCGATTATAATCCTCGCCATGCGTTATTTGTTGCGGTCGGGGGGACCCCGACGCTGCGTCCTGTAGCACAATAAATTTGACCATTTCATTTCACCCTGCTATTCTCTCCCCAATTCGTTCCGAAGCATCCTCGAAGCGTCCTCTCGTTTCTCCTTCGGCCTCCTCGTTTTCTCCTCCTCCCCGTTCCCCCTTTCTCTTCCTGCCACCTCCGCCCCGGCAGAGACGATTCATGCGCCATAATGACTAGCTATTTCGCCGGCCGGGAACTCTGAACTCTCTCTCTCTCTCTCTTTCTCTCTCCGCCTCGGCGTCTCGGGCATTGAAGATTCCACAGCGAGACCCGACCTCGCGTCCACGGTAGACGTCAAGAGTTCGCGCGCGGCTACTTCCATACAATTATATCACTGGGAGGCGCGTACCTTCCCAGCCGCGAGTTTTATTTCCGAAGGGTTAGCAGGTACAGCGTCAAGTTATGCGTTTGGAATAATACGGTAACGATCGACGGGCTCGCGGTGGGAAAGTGTGAATATGACGAAGAGTGCTTTTCCATATATTCAATCGTAGTTTCTGAAATTGTTTATCAAAAACGACGGCGTTTTCTTGTGCAATTTTTTAATGGTGTGTTATTTAAGAGGAAAAAAAAGAATTTTTTATACAAAATTTAAATGTTTAAATAGAATAAGTCAATCAAAATTATAAAACAATTTTATAATATTAAGAAATACATTATAAAGAAATTGATCAAGAAAAAATATATTTAAATGCTTGAAAATAGCGCAAGTAGAACTAGAAATAAATCTTTTGCAATAATCTAAATAAATTCTAACTAAAAAAAATTGTCACGATTAACTTTAGCTTTTCCTTTCAAAATATGTTCAATTACGTCAGCACACAAAATGGTTTTTTTTTCTTAATATTTATACATATAGAATGGTACATATAATGTTCAATTCTAAGCCTCGACGATAAGATACATTATATTTCAAGCAACCAGTTTATTTCAGCGTAAAAATGCGAATCTTCTGTAACAAGCTGCACCGCGAGCAGACTCGATCTCGTTCCGATGTTCCGTAACGACGGTCAGTCGCGCTGTTAACCGCCGTCGATTATTCTTCAACACCTGCGCGACTCGCGATCGAGCCGCATGGAACGGCGAAGAGGAACGCGTAATCACTAACGCCATTCGTTTTCCAGCCGTAGCCGTGACCAGCAGCACCGTGCCCAGCAGCAGCTCGACAAGCACCGCGGTTTTGGGCGGTGGATCCCCCAGACTGCCGCCCCCGCAGCAGCCGACCGTCCACAGGGGCGGAGATTATTTCTACCCGGTGGGCACCAACGTTCATCATCATCACGATCATCATCAAGCAGGCACGGCGGCGCCGACTCACGTGCCCCCGCAGGTCATCTACCCTCCGCATCCGCATCAACCGCAGCCGCCGATTCACAATGGATCGCCGTCCTCGCCGCCGATCACGCCGCCCAAGACCTCGACAGGTCAAAAGAAGAAGAACAGTACGTATCACGCCGTCGCGTCACCGTCACGCTCCGTCCATCTGTCTATCCGTCGGTCTCGATTGACAAAATTTCGTTTTGGAGGTCTCGTTTTCTCGCGTGGCCTCACTTTTGTGTTTTTTTCATATTTTTTATATGATCTAGTCGATTGGTACCGGACTCACATCGAGATACCGATCGAGATCCTGTAGAGTCATCGGGCAATTTATGAGAATCAGACTAGTCTGTTATTTTCTTTTTGTTCGACCGAAGAGTACTTGTCATAATTAAATCACGCTTCAAAATGAAATATGTTATAATAATTATTAACGATCATTGCAAATTGTTAATTGACAATCGGAGCGTCGGCGATGTCGGGTATGTCAATTTGGTTTCTTTTAATACACTTATTCAAATCTCTCTCTAATGAACGAATATCTATTAACTACGATCTTCTATTACCTTTCAATATCCAGGCCAAATTATAGTAGAAATAATAATGACCGTCAATTATTGCAGATTGTATTCTTCTTCATTTTGTTTTGCGCTCTCATTCTAACTCATTATTTCCTTCATAGCTGACATGTCTTTCCGATTCTTCCATCGCATAATGTTTTCGATGATAGATATCTATTTAGCGCCGCATTTATAAGATAAGAGTCAGATCTCCTTATTGTTCATTCTAAATGTGTAAATACGCGCGTCTTCGCGTACACCAGCCGGCAAAGCGCAATGTCAAGATCCAATCGAGGTGATGAAAACTGGCCGAAAGCCATCTGTCGATCTTGGTATTGCTCGCTCGTCTTTGCGTCGACGTTTACGATATAATTTGACTTCTAAATGCGCCGCGTACGCGCACGCATTTACATTTCGCCGATAACCTGCGTGCGGATAGCCGCTCAGCCATTAACGGCGCCGTGTTTCCGAAGCACGACGCGATAGGGAATACATGTTCCCAAGAGGGATTTCGTCTCTCTCTCTCTCTTTCTCCCTCTGTTTCTAGCGGTTTTGCGCGAAATAATAATCAATAAAATTTGAGATCTGAACCCTCGTGCAATGATATCTTATACCTCGATGTAATTCGATTCATAAATTTTCCATATCCTAATTATTTTATCTTTTAGGATCAAAGTATGAATAAAAGAAACTGAAAAAATTTAATCAATATTCTATACAAAATATGTGTGTGTCATTTGAGAATTTTTAAGAAATTGAAATTTAGTCTATCGATGCAGAGGATGGGTTCACCTAGCAAGAAACATATAGATTGTATAATTAATCGTATTTCTTATTTTCCAATTTTCAACCTCAATCAAAAAATCTACTTGTCTAATGTCTCTCTCTCTCTCAATTTTATAGAATTTCTTTTTCTCGATACACTATTATCACTCGTCAATCGAACGAAAACCAGTGGCTAACACGTGATTTTTTATGTTTCACAGACGAGTACTCAAACCATCCGAACGAGGTGGTGAAAAACGAGGAACTGACGTACAACGGCGCGAGTTCATACGACTCGCGAGTCCGATACGCACAGAGTCTGATTCTGGCGATGAGCAGCATGCTGATGAGCGCGTTGCTGCAGCAGCTGCTGCGGTGAAGCGACAGCACCGACCATGTACGAGAGCATCGTATATCCCATGCGTCGAAACCCCTTCTTCTGTGATTATCCTACGTTTAATTGATTTCTTGAGAGACGCGCGAGGCACACACGCGCGTTCCTCGGCCGTCCCTCGATCGTAGTGAAACGCACGATCCACGGTCGCGCCGACTCGAGAGACAGCAGAGAAGAGAGAAGTTGACGGAGAGAGAGCGAAAGACAAGACGAAGAGCGATAGAGAGACAATGTCGAGAGAAGAGACACGCACGACACACGAGCGGCAACGCCATATTAACTACAATTAACGAACCAGCGGGGTCCCAGGGTGTAATACGGCATTATGACAAAGATGACGAGGGTTATAGAAACGAGAAGTAGGAGAGAAAACGGAGAAAAAAAAGCCGGAAAGAAGAACGCTACTACTAGACACTACTTATAATACACGCCCACTATTATCACTACTATAAATGGTAGTCGTATTGGTTGTCCTTCTTATCATTATGCTAACTGTAGGTATTTATTCAAATATGTGAAAGACGAGAGCGCGGGAGTCGTGGCAGCGTGCTAAGTATCCTCGAGCGAGAACGAAACGAAGAGAATGTCTAGCGTGTACTAGTAGCAGAGCTACGATGCGAATCCGTCAAATCTTTGATTCAAAGCGCCGCGAATTCTCAAATTCAGGAAAAAATGTCGCGTGTTGGCTCGGTTAACGACGACGAACGGTCCTTCGTTAAGGGGTCCTCGCCCGGGACCGGCAAGGACATAGCTTTTTCTGAGCGCAATCGTCCGAATGCGCCGTGCTTTGAAAAAAAAGAGTACCTGAAAATCCTTGTATGTTTTTCGGTTCGCGGCCGCAAAACGGTAATAATCCGGAACGATTGCGATCTTTATCGCGAAAGCCTCCCGGAAATCACGTAAAAACTTCAACTCAAAGTTGCGATGCACAGTAGTTCCTCGATAATCGGACGACTCGCCGGGCAAAGAATCGAAGAATGAAAAGATTCGTATGGGAATAATCGTGTTTCTTGCGCGACGTTTAAGTTCGGACCGATCGCTGCATCCGTCCGGCCGATCGCAGGACGCCGAGGACGAAGGATCATTCGAGTTCGCGTGCGACATCGTGAGTAGGATAATTAGCACGCGTGTAAATAAATTCCTAATGAATATGTACAAGTGGCTCCCGCGGCCGCCTTTGCCGACGGGCAGCGGACGGCCGGGGAGATTTAAGAAAGAGTGCCGTATTTCTAGGTAAAATCTTATAATATGAGACGAAAGAGAGGAAGTGTGTGTCGGAGAAAGTATGAACGAAAGTATGTGTATTATGCGATTATTGTGCGAACTGTGTGAGAGGATCGTCGAACAAAGCAAATCTCCGTCACGATGGTCTAATTATTGTCGCAAGTCAACGACGAACACATAGCGTATATCGTTGACTCGAGCTGTTGAATAAAGAAGATAGCGGAAAGAAAGAGCGAGTGAGAGAATAGAGAATAGCGCGCGAGAGAGACTGAGCCGCGAATCGAATAAGAGAATAGATTTGTATAATAGCTGTACCATACCGAGACTTCTATCTATAGATCTGTATTATATTTATTATCCGCTATCATTACGCTACGAATATTCAACACTCGATATTCTATATTTGCTAGTGAAACGTCAAATTTAATAGCGAACAAATTAATGTACCGCTGGCGCTGGGGGTGAAGCGGTGATCGCGGCACGAACGAACCCCCTGGGCCAATCCCCGTCGTTTGTTGTTTTCCTCGTTCTTCATTTCATTCTAATCATTGTACACGAATAATATTTCCATTGCCCGTTCGATCATGTTTTCTGATTTATTGACTTTTTTTGTTTTCTTTTATTATTATTCTATTTATTATTCACTACCAGAAAAAGACTCGAGCGTGCGTATCATCGCATGGGCGCGTATACACGTTTCATGCCATACTTTATCATTTACGCAATATTCGGCAGCATCGTGCGCGTTGAGAGCGGGATCGCGTATACGCGCGCTCGTTACGCGCACACGAGGACGAAGGACGAAGCAGTGAGTAATTTTTCGTTCGTGTCGGCCAGAAGGGAATATTGCAAGCGCGACTGCACTAACGAATTATTGTAAATACGAATTTATGCGGGAAGTGAGTACCGTGTCGAGAGGATGTGTGAGTGTATATGTGTGTGCGTGCAAGAGCGAAAGAGAAAGAGAGATCCTTATTCAGAATCCTTAGATAGCGAAACGGGAATCCTTAAGAAACGTCGAAGGTTGCATAACACGGTCCGACTCGCTTTCAGAAATTTAATTCACGGTACATCGAACTCTACTTGCGTCTGCGACCGCGAGAGCAGCACTTTGTTTGCGATCAATCGAGAATTGTGAACACAGCGGATATTCAGCTACATCCGAATAACATTATCCATGTAGTATTGTAAATTTAGGTATCACATCTCCGCTACTCACTCTTGTCCGTTCGCCTGTTTGTATTTATACTCCTTGTGTGTTGTATCCTTGCAATTGCGACGAGCGAATCGATCGACGCAAATCTTTCACGATTCCAATCGCTTATTATTCCGAAACTCATATATATTACTTTTTTTTTAGGCAAAACGCATTCGCAGACAATTATCGTGTCACAAAATATTCAGTGTTTATCAGGATAAAAACTCATTTGCGTTACAAAACTGATTTTCCGGCTTGAAATCTCCTGATAGCATTTTAAAATCTTGTTTTGCGGGACTTGCGGGAAAATTTCACTTTGCGAACGCTCTCGCACGTTACAATCGCATTGTTGGGAATCGTGAAAATATTGGAGACGATAGACCGCGAGTCGCAATTACTGCTTCAAATCACGATGAAGGAAGAAAAATGCCGCTTGGATCGATTGTTTGCGTAAAGTGCGATATACGCAGAGGCAGGTGGAATCACGTGAATGGTACTCATTCGCACGGGCGATAAGTGAATGCGCTATAACAGTAATATAGACTCGAAGTATTCGACAATTCTAGAAAATAGACAAGGTCACTCACTGCAAATTCATTTTTTCTTTTTTATTTTATTTCCCTTTTTCTTTTGTTTCGTTTCCGCCTCCCACCCGCATCTACACACCACATCACGTTCCATGCCTGCAGATTGCACGACGTGAGGCGTCCTGCTGCTGATGAAAAAAAAAATGTATTTTTTTAACAACAGATAGAACGTATCTCCGGTGGGTTTGTTTGTTCAGAGACATATGTAAATAGATGTAACGTGTATACATGCGGATCTATACCGCCGTGTTAACGAGTCAGATCTATATTGCAGTCCGCGCGATCTGTGGACCTGTCGATGCAGTTTAAACACGTGTAAATAAACGTCCGAAGTAGAATTAAAAGGAAAAAAAAGGAAAGAAAAAAAAGGGAAAACGAGAAAACAGGATACGCTTCACGTCTATCCCGAGGAAAACCCCAAGTTCCCCGCCTGCTGTTACGTTCGACACTTCATTTACGTAATCATCCACTCGTGTGCGTGTGTAAGAACAAGAAAGGATGCCCGACGAGGTACGCGCGGGTGTCCCTCGAGCGAATGAGAGACGTCGCGCGTATTCTCACTCACATTAAGGAAAAAGAAACTTGTTCCTCTCTTCTCAAGATCGACGGTAAAATATCCACCGCGCCGACGATAAGCGGCCGCGCGGCTTATAATGAATTAATTGATTAACGTAAAAGAGCGAGGATAAAGTGAATTTCGTAGATATGCATCTTTGTAAATAAACAAATTAACGGTTAATAACGATAAACACGATGAAATTTATATTAAAATGCATAGCGAATACGAGATAGGTTTCTAATAACGATTTATTATAAAAATTAAAAAAATGAATGTATGTTGATGTCTAAGATTTTTAACAAGATGGAAGACACACACGGGGCGGTTAATTATAAACTATGATTAAACTATTCATAACCGAAGACACACGAGTACTAATTAAAGCAGGTTCGAGTGCGGAGCAACACTTAGCCAGATCGTGATTTCTCATGTTGCATATATTATTTTGTAACCGGAGCGTACAGGATTCATACATTCTCGACATCACGGCTATCATACGCGGTATTTCATCTTAAAATTAAAGTTGAAACTTTTGGCACGAGCAAAACACTACAATAACAGATAAATTCAAACAAAATTTTAATTATCTTCCTTACGCTAATTGCGATATATCTCGATAACTGTATTTGTAGATTAGTTTTGTTCGATCTGATCGCGTAATTCGACGCATTTTTATAACAATTTATAGCAACAGATGCGCATTATACATTTTTATGATCATTTCACCGAGTGCCGAGTGTATTTTGTGAATAATTTTTAAAAGATCCCTCGTTTTCGCGCCGCCGCATATGGTATCCTTGGATCGGGAACCTTATAGATTGCGTGTGTTCACCAGTATGCACATTCAATACAGTACCAGTCGTTTCATTACAGAAAGCATTACAGAATACAATACAAAGTAGCGTAGCGTTCATAACGGTAGTCCACTGTAGCGAAATAGTATTTAAACAAGCGACCATCAGGTTGCAAAAAAAAAACAGGAAAAATGCCATAATCAACCAAAAAAAATTGCAGATAACAGTACGTAAAAGAGGGGATTTTTTCACAGAGAGAGAGAGAGAGAGAGAGAGAGAGAGAGAGAGAGAGAGAGAGAGAGAGACATATAGACACAAGATACACACTATGTCACATAGCACGGAGCTATCGCGAAACTGTGCGATGCAGCGAGAGATTGCATACGCGTGATAAGGAGAGAAAGAGAGGGAGAGAATGGGGCGATGAGAGAGATAGAGTACGTGAGTAAGAGCACAAAGATAAGGTGAAGCACACGATATATCTAAAGCTGCATTCATGTAAGCGCAATGTGCACGCACGCAGCGCAATGCATGAAAGACGAGGGGCGGGCAAGATGTACGTGGTCCTACGCGAGGAAAAAAAAAAAAGAGAGAGCGTAGGCTCGTCGGTGTTACACAATTTATGTAGGTATATTCTATATGTATGTCGATATATAGCAAAGTATATCGATGGCAAACGAAAGTAATTACAAAGAAGGAAGAAGCGGGAAAATCGTGCGTTAAGCTGAGGGACTAGCTGCATCGTATTTTGTTTCGAACGCGCGAATCATCCCTGTTCATTGAAAGAGTTTGGAGACAAGGATCAGGACGGTACGGAAAAATCCTGAGAGCGTAGTATTTTTTGCAAAAATAATACCGATTGCATTGATGTTGAGAATCACAGCTTGCTTATTTCGTACTTTTTGTGAGAATTTGTTATCGCAACGAATAATATAAATTAGGATTGCACAACTCTAGCAGTTAAGGAAAGAAGCATTTAATGTATATCAATGTTTATCTTCTATATAAATATTTAATAGAAATATCTGTAATTACGTTTCATAATGTTTTTGCAATTTATAGTAAATTGAGAATTCTTGCTCCAGAATGCGGACCGTCCTGCCTTGCAATCCTTCTGTTAGTACAAAAAAAAAAAAAGATGATCAATGTATGATACACAGGATCCACTCACAGGATCATTTGTGTCACGGACAAGAAACAGCATCTGGCACTAGTTCGTCACTTCGATAATGCAAGCTCTAGTCTGTTTTTCTACTTTAATTGTTCGTTAGTTGGTCAGGAAATGTCCTAAATTTGGCAAGAGAAAGTCCGCTTCGTAAAATATATAAATTTTATCATAATACGTACAATAAGAAGCACTTTATTGAAAGGAAGAATGTTACGTTGTACAGAGAGGATCTCTCGGAAAGATGATTTATACTCGAGCATATTAGCAACTATACATATCGGTCTCAAACATGTTGAACATTTTATTGGCCTCAAATCGTTCCTAAATTTTATTTATTCAATTTCTTCTCGTCTTAATTGAATGTTTAAATCTGATCTTTATATATTACGACGTAAGAAGAGGCCTAGCAATTTTCATCTAAAAGAAATGTTTTACATCACAGTATTTCTGCTATTGTTACTAAATCTATAATTAAAACACGCTACTAACAAAGCTCAAATAATTTTTTTCGAGATAGTGTATATGTAATATATTTTTCATTGCGCGGAATATGAATGAATTGACAATTGTCCCACAATCTACTCGAGAAGCAATTACTGAAATAAAAACTGCCATATTCAATAGTTACTGTCAATTTCTAGTTCAGCGTTTGATATGTTATTAGCAAGGGAAAGAGACAGGTGGAATCCGAAACAATTCATAACAAGACCAATGATTGTCTCAGTACGTCCTAAGAATAAAGAGATATGTTTTTCACAAGTATAACTAGTACCGCATGCGTTTTATAAAACAACGAATCTTTTATTGATAAATGACTCGTTTTCGCTGGAGGCTATGCAATACTTTGTACATCCGAGGTTTATGGCAATCTACTAGAAAGTGCGATGTATAATACCGTCGTAATCTTAAGTTCACTTTGATAGAATTTTAGAGAAAATAACGGACGATGAATATTTTTCACACACGCAACTATTCTCGCTTCCGATTTTTCTTTACACGAATACAATAAAAGTAAAGATTCGCTTTATTCGTAATTTGTGAGATCTGTCTTCAATTGTTGTATAGAAAATTGTGCAATAAGCAGAAACAAATAATTGTCACAAGAATAGTACGTGCGTTTTTTACATAAAATAATTTATTCTCTCTTGTATTGTATATCTGGTGAAAATTCAATTGCATTACGCTTACAGGCATTTAATATCGTTTTAGGCAGACAAACGCGCGCAATGAATGTTAAATATCTCATTGGAATAAAATACCGATCCATATCTAACGTGCAACGAGCGTCAATTGCACACCAAAAAACGCATCTCTCCCTAATCATTGTAATTCTTGCGTTATTTTTCCGACAACGAACGGGAACCATACAAGCTGTATATCGAACGGAGTCGGGCAAAAGTAATATTTCCAATAGCAATAAAATAATCATTCGATCAATAATGACTTTGTGCAATAAAACAAACGTACATACGATATATTAATTACAGTCGGATATCTGTAAAAAAAAAAGACTCCCTTTATCGCGATAAGAGTGAATAAAAGAATAGGTGATTTATCGATCACGAGAAACGGAACGCCCAACTCCGCTCCGAGCGTGGAAAAAGCGTTGTCGGATTCAAGCGGTTCTGTCAAATGCGAGGCTCATTTATTATTAGATTCTAGATTAAAGCGACTCTTTGATACTTTGATAAATCTGGCTGGTTTCCAAGACGAGTGAATTTACGGAGGAAAGACTGGTGATCAGCGGAGACAGAAAAAGCGCTACGCTTGTATAATTTACACACATTCGTACCAACCGCGTCAAAGGCTGAAACAATTAAATGAGACACTGTCGAGAAGAGAAAAAAAAGGGGGATAAAGGATTCAAACGCGCGGTAAAAAGAAATAAACAGAATTCGCCGAATAGAAGTCCTCCGCCTCGAGGAAATTAACGTTGCGATAAACAGGGAGAGATTTAATTGAGCGTATTTTTGCGAAAGACGATGTCGCTCGAAGACCCTCAGAAAGCAAAAAGAAAAAAAAATGAAAAAAAAAAACGCACCGAACAGCACCCTTACGATTTGGAGAGACGGCGAGAGATAGCCACGGTGGAAAAAAAAAGAACGACAGAACGGAAGAGGGGTGTGCCACCCCATTAAGGCCTATATATCGCACTCGTTTGAAAACTTATCGCAAGAATGCACACGAAGTAGCGTACACTTGCTGTACTACTGTTTGTTGACTCGAATAAATATGCGAATTAAAAAATCGGTTTGGTTTATAAGTACACGATGAGTCCAGGATTCGCGCGAGCAGAACGCTAATGAACGCCCGGGGAAGTGAAACCGGACTTGTTTCGCGAAATGTGCGTGTATTATTTGTGCGAAATAGTTTGAATTGAAATGGTATGTAAAAAAATGCAGAGAGAGAGAAAGAGAGATAGAGAGAGAGAGAGAGCAGTTTCGGACGAGCATGAGCGTTCCATGCGGCGCGCGACATTGTTATTATACGATCGTACTCAAGATGGCATGGTATACAAGACTAAGAACAAGACCTAAAATAGGGACATAATATTTTATAACTCAACTTTTGTACAGAATAAATAAATACTTGTACTGTGGACCAATATTTCTTTCATTTCATTCGCACCGAAACCATAATCGGTTAAATGTAATGCATTTTTAATGATCTTTCATTTCAGTAAGATTGTTAACAGGCATTTTTTATCTTAAATCAATCGTTAATGGTTATTATAAAATTCTTTAAAATCTTTATTTTACCTATTTTTAATATATGAAATGTGTCTTTCGTTTTGAATATACATAATTAAAAGTAAAAAATAAATGTGTTTTATGATTTATAAAAAATATGTAATGTCGATTTAACATACAGGCATTTCACAATTAAGGCCCCTTGCGCACTGTCGACTAAGTCGCCGGCGACTTGATTGCCGAGAGACTAGAAACAAAGATTAGTCGCGGCGTAAGCGCTTACAAATTCCAATATGCTCAGTGGTCGCCGACGAGCAAGTTGCCAGCGACTAGTCAACAGTGTGCAAGGAGCCTAAAGCATAATCAATTTATGTACATAGTACATATTAATCCTATATTCACAATTTCCTATTTATGTTTTTTGTTTACTTACTATTAATGGTATAATAACAGTAGCATTCTTTGCTTCTGGTATTCGCCACCATCTACCGTTTTTATGTTCAGTACCTACACCGGCAATGAGATGATTTCCGTCGGGAGTAAAAGCGAGCGAATTTATGAAACCTGCTAATTTAACTTCAAACAAGAGATTTAAAGATCTAAAGCCTTCGCCGCATTGCCACAATTTAACAACGCCATTTCGTGATCCTGAAAATTACAATATTTGAACAATGTAGATACGAAAACTATACGAAACTATACGAAAAATATGATATATATACGATGGTTATACCTGATGCTACTAAATCTGTATTCAACAATGTTGCGATACTTGAAATCCACATTGGTTGACCATTGGTTTCGTCTATTCCATGCGCCTCTACTACTGAACACAATGGCTTCTTCTTCAGACATCCCCAAACGCAGAGTTGTCCATCCTCTCCACCACTGATGAAATTTTCTTCATTTATAAGTTTAACAACATCGATGCTATGACCATTGTTATGTCCATTAAATATCAATTGCGATTCTTCAACTATTTTCCATATCCTAATAGTCCCGTCATAACCACCGCTCGTGATAGCACGCTCTCGTGAAAGCGCATCAATAGATGTGATTTTGTTTTGATGCCCGAATCTGTAAGAAAAATAATAATTAGACAAAACTTAATAATAAAACAAGGCAACGACGAAATGTTACCCAACTTACAAATAAAATTACTTACAAAGATTCAACATAAGCCATATCATCTAAATTCCAAACTCTTACACTTCTATCTTCAGACGCGGAATATAATGTGTGAGTACCTTTCCGGAATACCAATCCGGTCACAAGATCTCTATGACCTTGTAAATTCTTTATATGATCGAGGCTATCGCCAGAAAATATTTTTATATCTTTACACCCATCATCTCCTACTACCTGCAGTGAAAAAAAAAAATGAGAATAGATATCTTAATTTGCTGCAATGTAAAATAAAAAAAAGGGTTTTATCTCAACTCACCAAAAATTTGTTATCTGTGCTAATGGCTAAACATCTTATAGATTTCATTCCATCTTTTGTTTTCCCTCTATTTCCTTTAATAGCTTTTAATTTAACCTTATCTTTTACTGACCCTAACGAATAACACAGAATAATGAATTGTTTAAAATATAAATGTACAATTAATGTTATGAAACACCAATAATTATTTTTAAAACATCTATTTATTAACTATTGTAAATTTAAATTTTTAAACTTACATTTTACTAAACTGCCATCCTTGGATCCCGAATATAATATATGGCCATCATTGGAAAGACAAATGCAAGTAATAGATGTTTTATGCTCTTTACATTTCAATGTAACTAGCTCATTATGACCAACATAACATACTGCTACAGTTTTCCTTAATCGACCCTTTTCTTCTAAATATTCTTCACGTAATCTTTTTGAAACTGTGCTCTCGTCAAATTCTACCCTATTTTTTTCTAAAATGTTAAAGATAATTTTAAAACATAAACATATCTCTTTTCAAGATAATATAAATGAAAAGTAAGAATATTTCACTGAATTTTTTTTACCTTTTTCTTCAATTTCTTTCAGATGCTGTTTTGCAAGCCTTAAATGTTTTTCCTGTGCAGTTTCCTCTTCTTCGTCAGTTTCATCTTCATATTTATATGTGTCATCTCTACAAGACAAATTTTTATAATTTTGTTTGATATTATATACTTTCAGCATAAATTTGATTCTCATTACCTTAAATTTTCTTCTGCGAGTTCCTCATCTGTACTAGCGATACTTTCATCATCGTCAGGTACAAATTTCTTTGTTTTCTTTGATTGCTTTGATGTAGATTGAGTTGTAAATGTTTTACCAAGATGGCCATTAAACTAATCAAAAAAATTTTTAAATTTTAATATATAATTATACATCTCTTGTCATGTATATGTTACACGCAAGTGAAATATATACATGTTTTGATATGTTGTATAAATGAAATGTGAAAATTACATACTATTTTATTAATTTATAACTCATAATAATTTATATATGTACAATAGAAATAATCGACATAATATGCAACATGAATATGATGCAAGTATGATAAAAATTGGGAAAAATATAAAATAACCGTACTATTTTGCTTCAATTTAATTATAACCTCTAAGCAAGAGAAACTTAAAATTTCTTTTTTAGAATAAAATAAGATAAATCGAGGTTTTTACTTTGCGTTTTTTCGTTCCACTTCCTCGGCCACCATTCCTTATGAAAAATGACATCACAATCTATATGAAAAATAACTTTTGTAAATTAAAATCTTCTTCGATCAAACCACGTGCGGCACAGCATGGCTCAATAAACAGTGTCGCCAGACGTGCATACAGGATGCGTTCTAAAATTCACTACTAGTACTGAAAATCTACAATATACGTTACGTAAACTATAGATTTCCAGTACTGGCAATGAATTTCACGTCAACCTCAATTGGGTTTAGTAACATCTGTAGTTATAAAACTGGCCAATCACAGTCATTCGCGAACGTACTCGTCTGGTTTCGTCGTATGCTCATGCTTGCACTGTTGCGCGAAGAATTTATCTTGCGCTGCGCGTGAACTTGGCGCGAGACACTACCGTGTCTCTTGATACCACGATCTTCAACTCGAAATCTCGTAACGGTAGCGGATCGTACGTCGAGATAGTGTTTATTACATTGTAATTATTTCTCGTATTTTTTGTTAATTGTAATTATTCTAATACGTCTATATTTTCACAGATCTTAATACTTGCCGAAAATTGGATTTTAATTTATAATGGCAGCAAGAGTAGCAAAGAAAACTCCGAGGAAAAAAGGTGGTTATGAACTGCCGGAAGCTATACCGGCGGGAGAAATTCTAACGGATATATGTAAGGGCCAATGGATTCTGGGCAAGTCAATCGGTGTCGGTGGTTTTGGAGAAGTTTATTCTGGTATGTACAACAAATTCTATCGTTAACATGTTTTGGAACTCATTGTTTATTACAATGCATTATGACAGACTAAATTGCTAAAGGGCCACTTTTTCCAACGTCGGTTAACTTTAACTGAAGGTTCTAACTTGCCAACAAAATTGCCAATATAAATGAAATATTGTCATTAAAAAAGAAAGATTTCAAATTTTTGTTATCTTTTATGACAATATTGTATTCTTCATGTTAGCAATTCTATTAAAAAATGAAACCATTGATTAACATTAATCGACGTTGGAAAAAGTGACCCAAAAAGATACAAAGGCAACAAACAAAGATTGTTTTTCAGCAAGGGATAAAAGTTGACACAAAAGTATTATTCTCTCTGTTGCTCATTAGATATTGAACAAAGATGGAATGATACTTGTGTCAACTTCTGTCATTAGCTAGAAAACAACTAAAATACATACTGCAGGATACTATTATCATGCAAAGAAGAATTAACATAAATGACTTTTTGCAAGAATTTTATAAGGACCTATATGCTACATTTATGAAAGATATACAAAGATTGGTAATTGTTTCCATTAATGAATAACTCCTGAAATTGTGACTAGAATATATATCAATAACTAATTCATATTTTTATCCTAAGAAATTGCCGATTAAATTAAAACAAATATTAATTAGTATTTAGCTTTCTAATATATGAAGGTTAAAATCACACATTTTTGAAATTGTTCTACCTTTTATGATTATGTTCATACAGATTGCATTTGATACTTTGACACAATGTATTCATAACTGATAAATATTTGGACAATTGTACATTATATAATTTGTTAATGATTGTTTTCAGCGGCGCCATATTCTAACAAAGTGCCAAAAAATTATCCCAATGTTATGAAAATTGTAAGTATCATTTCTCTACTTTTACTATATTTAACTTTGGTTATAATATATTTATATTTTTCAAAAATTGAATTCAGGAACCACATGGAAATGGTCCATTATTTGTAGAAATGCATTTTTATATGAAAAATTGTAAGGCAATTGAAAGTAAGTTTTATATATAATTGATTCCTATATTAAAATTGATTAATACTTGTCAGTTGTATAATGAAATATTTGAGAGATAAACATACAATGTCTTTTTAGTTGATAGTTGGCAGAAACAAAAGAAACTGGCTGTACTTGGAATGCCTAAATATATTGCTTCTGGTAGTCATGAATATAATAATAAAAAGTATCGATTTTTAGTAATAGATCGATATGGAACTGATTTATGCAAAGTATTTGAGAAGCATAATAAACAGTTTCCTGAACATGTGGTGTACAAACTAGCTTTACAAATAGTAAGTATCTGAAAAAGAAATTATTTGTTGTATATAATTTGTAATTTTCTGTTAATTTGCTAATATTTATATTATCTTCTTACTTTTTTAGATAGATATATTAGAATATATTCATGACAGAAATTACGTACACGCTGATATCAAAGGTGAAAACCTGTTACTGGAATTAAATGCCTATGATCAAGTTTATTTAGTTGACTTTGGTTTAGCTTCTCGCTGCACAAAATTAACTGAATTAAAAGTTGATCCAAAAAAGGCACATAATGGCACATTACAATACACAAGCAGAGATGCTCATATGGGAGGTAAAAATTAGAAATTTTAAAAAGAAATATTTGATATGATTTGTTGTTTCTTTAATTTAAAATATGAAAATAATTATTACATTTTTAATATATATTTCTTCTTATTTTCAGTGCTAACACGACGTGGTGATATGGAAATTCTAGGCTATAACATAATTTTCTGGTTATGTGGTTCATTACCATGGGAAAAATTATTAGACGCGACTGTTGTTCAGAAAGAGAAAGAAAAAGCTTTTAAAGATATAGATAGTTTTTTGAACAAGTGTTTTCATAAATTAGTTCCACAGGCTGTACATAAATTCATAACTTTATTAGCCAGTATAAAATTTAATGAAATACCACCATATGAAAAGTTTAAGGAAATATTAATAGCTGGTTTAAAAAAACTAAATCACAAACCAGATGGAAAATTAAGATTAAATAGCATTGATACATTGACTCAACAAAATATTGCTAAATCCACACCTAAATCTACACCTAAATCTACACAAAAATTAAAAAAACTGGTTGACAAAGCTAAAAAAAGCCCTAACACAACACATATGGATGCTCCAACTCCTGTGAATTCAAGAAAAAGTACTATAGGTGTTGTGATGGATAAAAAACGTGGTAACGTAAAAGATATTGAAAAATTACTAAATGATATGGATTCTGACAGTGAATATGATATTCAAATTCTTAAAAAAGCAAAGATAAAATCTAATAATACGGCAAAAAAAACTCAAGTCAGTTTCGAGGATGATTCCCAAAGTGATTCTAACATGGTAAGTTAGAAAAAGGAATATATACATATCTTTGCAACTTTTAAATTTGACTCTTTGAATTTAAGTATAACTAATATCGTCTGAAGTTTATTTCTGTCACAAAAATAAATTTTTATTGTTACAGCCATTAGTACAACGTTCAAATAAAACACAACAGAGAAAGCGAATTACGAGTAAAAGGCAAAAAATCAAGGCAAATCATCAATCATTGGATGATTCAGAAACCATTTCTGAACCTGAGGTAATAAAGTTTATTGGTAAAGAATAACTTATTTCCTTTTAATTTAAATAAGAATTGAATAAATTTAAATATAAATATTTAATATATTTTTTATATATTTTCAGATTCTATTGAAAGGGACAAAGTCAAGACCTACTACTAAGAACAAAATCAGAAAAAGTCCTTCTGCAAAACAGAAAACTACCACACATAGATTGCAATCCAATAAACGAATATTGAAAACTGATATTGAAATTGAATCAGATGAAGATATGTTTGATATGTAATTTTTAATTGGATGAAATGATAATAACAAATACATTATCATATAATATTACGAAATATAAAATGCATTATCATAGAATACACTATCATTTAATAAAATACAATATTGTAAGTTCTTCGCTGTAAAAAATATCTGTAACATGTACCTTATATTTAATTAAATTATATTTAATTCATTTTTGAAAACCATATTTATAAAAATTTGAACCAAATATAGAATGATTAACATTATTATCAAATGCAATAGAGAATATAAAGGCATATAATTAATTATATAATTAATTATTGCCTGTTATAGTCATTAAATTTTTCATATGGTGGTATTAAATTTCATGCTGGCTAATAATCATGAATTTATTCACAGGCTGTGGAATTAATCATGAAAAATGCACTAAAGAACATATAAAACCATATAATTAATTATATACCTTCGAACTATATAACTTTGAACTAATCTATGAAAACTGTATCTTTAAAAGTCTTTTCTTTCTCTTTCTGAATGACAGTCGCGTCTAATAATTTTTCTCAGAGAACATGAAGGCATATAATTAATTATATGCTTTTATATATTCTCTAGTGCAATGATAATAATATTAATCATTCTATGTGTTTTGTTCAAATTGTTATAAATATGGTTTTCAAAAATAAATACTCGGGTTGAATCTATTATGAGGAAATTGTAAGAATTTTGCTACTATTTTTGTACAATAAAGTATTAAACGCATTTTTGAATAGTGTTTATTTTTATACATGCTGAGAATGGAACCACCTAATTTACAATCTGTATATAAAGAAGTAAAATCAATATTTCATCAATTGATAAATAATATTCATTATCAAGTCTGATATTTCGAGTCAATAATATAATAATCCTATATAATATATATATATATAGAGAATATAAAAAAAAATGTAATTTCAAGTTTTGTTTTTATCTCTGACTTACTAGTTTGTTACATATATAAAAGAACATTTGTACAAATAACAAACCATTTTCACATGGTTCTTAAAAACTCATAGGCAATCATTTCTTTAGTTTTTGAATCTGAGGAGCACTTATTTTTACTTTTCCAGGTATATTTCGGGCAATTGTTTCTTCTTTAATAGCCTTTAACAAATCCTTTTCACGTAAAGAAATTTCTTTATCTCTGAGAAATACGGCTACAGCTGTCTTAGCAGCTTTACCTCTCTTTCCAATGCCGGGTGTCAGTTTCACTTTAAATCTAAAATGAACAATAAGATTTGTTATAAGTGAGAAATTATCAAACAAAATTTGTAGTAACTTACTTATAATTTTGTAAGGTATTGTAAGGTGCCACCACAGGTACAGCGAATAACAATTCGTCTTCTGAGAAAGGCTTTCCTGTTAACTGATCGAGCATATCGACTTCTGGAGTTGGGCCCGTATCTTCATCGTCAACATTATCAATTACATGTACAGGTTGCGATGTAACATTTGGTTTTGGATTTGCCTTTTTCTTCCCTTGTTTTGGACCTGACGGATCTTTTGCTCGGTTTTTTCTTTTATCTTCTTTGGCTGCACCTGCCGACTGGATAATTAAAAAAAATAAAACGTTAGATTTCATAAATAAATTCACAATAAATGTGAAATGAAGAGAAAGGAAAAGTGTAACCTGTAAGACGAGCATGGAAAGTCTTCTATCTTCCTCGTCTTGATCCTTGTATTTTTCTTTCATTTTCTTTAGCTTTCCCTTTTGTCCCCGTTTTAACGCAGGTTGCTCTCCTTTTTTGTTATCCACTTCATTCTTATCACTCTTTTCTGTCTTTTCTTTTGATTCTTTCGAATGTGCTTTCTGTTTTACTTTTTCAGACTTCTCTTTAGCTGTATTTATCACAATAGGCTTGTCATCTCCTAAATAAACTACACTTTCCTCCGTACTCTTTTGCGTTTGCATTAAGGGCTGATTATTATCTATGTGTAGCTTTACCCTATTTCATATAAAAATATGTATCACATGATTTGACTTCAGTTATAAAAAATTGAAAATTTCATACATTAACTTACTTCGGGCCCGAAAGATCAATTCTAATTTGTGTATCGGGAAATTGGCAGTTTGTATCATTTTCATCATCTTCTTCATGTGCATCTTTATTAGTATTATCTATATATTCTGATTTCTCCTGATCCTCTGTCAAATGATCCTCTTCTTGAATTGGATTTAATGTATCTCTGTTTTCTAGATTTTCATCTAATATAAAAAAATCATGAATTATTGCAAAATATATCAACAATTTCATTGAATGTTGAACTATTTATCGCATCCGAAATTTACCTTCATCCGAGTCTCCTTCTAATTCTATTTCCTTATCATCCTCAATTATAGAATCGGCTTTTTCACTTTCCTCGTCCACAGTTTTTACTCGTCTTTCATTTTTATGCCGTTCAATTGAACTGTCCTCCAGTCGAAACATGATTCCCAATCCCATGATTAATTGACTCTGAGTCAGGTAATTTTTCTTTCCACGTATCATGAAGGATCCAGTAGTGAGATATTCTCCGGTAGGTGCGCTCTTCGATACTTGATCATGATGCACCCACCATGCACTAGCTATTACTTTGGAATCCCAAGCTATACTATGAACGAGATATTAATCATGATTATAATTATTATATAATATTACGATACTTTGAACAACATAGGCAACTGAATAAATACGGATGTTGCTATCGTAAAAGTAAAGATCTATAGCTATACCTGTATGCAACAGCCATTGTACCTGCCTCCGCTAACGATTTTGGTGGTACAGAATTGCCACTGGGATTTTTTATCACGACAGAGCTAGCACCACCTAAATCTGCGTGAACATATAAATCTCCCGCCTTCAGATATCTCTTCACTATCAACTCGTTTTGTTGCTGATCTCTTCCTCCAATTACTATACAAATGTCAGAATTAATAATGTGTCGACAGTATTTATGCGAAATAAAACACGACACTTACCTAAATAATTTTCGGATGTAATAAACCAATAGAATTTTTCAAACCAATACATTTTCCTTAATTTATTAATAGTGTGTATGGTTTGCACCTCTTTCAACGTTTGCTTCGTCTTCTTTTCTGCCGACTTCAAAGCCTTGCCCTGAGACTCTATTGTCTTTTGTTGCTTCTTAGCTGCTGACTTTTTTTGACTATAATACTTCTTGGCATTGCCGAAAGCCGTATGGGCTAAATCTATGTCAATGATCATAGGTTTAAGTTCAGATTCCTCGTCGCTATCTTCATAAGGATCATGTAATAGTAAAGCAACATGATTTGTTTCTAATTTTAATTGTTTTACAGCGGAAGCAACAGGGTCGCCTCTGGCTTGAGCTTCTTTCAATAAAACTTGAATGTCAGGCCAAGACATCTGATTTGCCAGAGCACTTTGTATAGCTAGTATAGCGTTATCTACTAAAGTCTGATTCCTTGAAATCAATTCTGCTTTCTGTTTATCTACTTCTTGTGTTTTCTCCAATGTAATCAATCTCTGATCATGATCTTTCTTTACTCTCTCTAATTTTTGCAAAGCTTCTCTTTCTTGTTGTAAAACCTTTAAATCGAGCTTCTGTCCTTCCATTGTGGAAAAATATTCGTCCACTGCAGCATCAAAAGAATCAAATTCTTTGTATGGTTGATTCTTATATTGCTCAAATAAAAGAGGATGGAATTCAATGTTAGCATATATAAAATCTTCTCCCCCGTTTTCAGTCGGTTTTACTTCCTTTTTCTGGATAATGTAGCCTTTTGAAACATTTTTCTTTGCATGGTCCATGATATTATTTGCATCCTCAAGTGCTAGCATCAATTTTGGCATATCTTCAGCGATGTTAAAATCTTTATCAATTTTGCAGCCAAAATTAAATCCAGCTTTCAGTAGAACATGATCAATCACAGCTGAACCAAATTCTAACAGCGGATTTAACACTTTTTTAAGACTCTCTCCTTCCTTAGCTTTCTGAATATGCTCATGAATTTCATCTATGGGTGGCATTGTTGCAGAATGAGCTCTGTCCGATGGATATTTCTCTTTCACTGCAAATCTAAACAAAATGCAATTTTATCAGTATCTTACAGTATGTGTGATCACATGTATATATTTTATATTTACCTGATTTTATCTCCTTCTGTATGAGGTCTTAAAACATATAAAATTGTCATTTCATAATCAGTAAGAATTATATTACCACGATCATAAACTTCTAAGATTATATGATACGCAGCCTCACCACTTCCAAATTGCATATCTATCATTCGATCCATGCCAATTTGAGTGAGACTCTCTAATCTTTTATTCTTAAGATGTTTCCGCATCTGTAAAATTGTATTGATTAAAAGACATGTATTTACCACTTGTGCTACATTATAATTTAAAGATATTTGAAAATACCTTCATGGAGAAACCTGAAGGAGCCACATTTTTTGGCCATTCAAAATTTGTTATGTGAATTCTATTACCAGACTCAAGTAACAAAACACATTTTTCTTCACTACGTTGAAAGCGTATAAGATATGTTCGGTGATCTATATCATATATCTGATTGACACGCATGCCAATAAGCCTAAAAGTTTTTATATAAGTGAAAAATAGCTTGTGTATATAATTTATATGCAAACTAAATCGAAAAATTCATATTAACCTATTATATTAATATTGACATATATACTTATATCAACATTTATTTTAGCAATAACAATTAATAGCAGTTACAAATGATCTAAATATTGATTGAAATACAATTGAAATAGGATAAATTATATATTTTCAGAAGTTAAAATGTGTTGGTTATAACCTTACTATTCTATCAATTTTTGAATAAAGCTTTTATCTTTTACTTACTTTTGTAGTTCAGTTACTGAGCATACAAGATCATAAGTGTTAAATCGGGTCTTCATTTTTAAACAGATTTTATTTTTCCTTCAAGAAATGAACTAAAAACTAATGATCTATGACAATTTGACAGTTTGTTTGCTACCTTGCATATGACTACATATGACCATATGACCTTACATGTGTTCAAGTATATTCAAGTTGAGTGATAATTTGTACAATATATGTACAATGTGGATTAGAATTCCAATTTTATCATATGGACATTTATTAAAACCTTTTACAAAATAGTCTCTTATCTAAGTCTTATCAAATCTTATCTGTTAAATTTTATATCTTTTATTCTCTTTAAATTGAGTATACACTTGTTATAGGATAGAAAGTTTAATAAAAAGTGTAATTAGAACAAAATAATTATTATAAACTTTAAAACAAAAAAATAGGAAGTGTTAATAGTAGTTATCCTAATTAAGAAAAGTATTCACAAATATATTTAATTATATATTTAATATATTTATATTTATATTTACATATATATTACTATATATTTATATATATATTTACTATATTTATTAATATATTTACAAATATATTTAATTAATACAAATGTTGAAGGGAAAAGACTGAAAACTAATTTGTTTATTAAAAGAAATCCTATACAAGACAGATATAAAATATAAAAGAAAGGTTTGAAAAAAGTGAGCATATACTATAAGATATAAGATATTTGTACTTTTACTCAATTTTTATTTAATAATATAAATAAATTGTAGTACAAAATTTGTGGACCTCAACGGTAAGATTTTTGATACCGTGCCCTGGCTCCTGGACCACCAAACTTTTTCGGTTCGCATCTCCTTGGATCAGCAACAAGGAGAGTGCGATCATATTGAATAAGAATGTCTTTTACTTCTTTTTTACTGGCCTCATCGACATCTAAAACATAATGATATCATTATAGCATAATATATTCAACAACTGCGCAACTCTACAATCAAGCTCATTATACTTTACATCACACTTACATTTCTGATAGTACGCAACGAGAGCCTTGGAAATAGCCTGACGTATGGCATAGATCTGTGCAACATGACCACCACCATTCACTCTCACTCTTATATCAACTCCAGAGAACTTCTCCTAAAATACAAAAATAGATTCAAGACCTCTTTGTTTGGCAAAAATCCATCTTGTTTGTGCTTGTAATCTCAGAATTCATTTCTATTCATCAGTTCTCATATTCGGAATAAACGAACATCACAGAATAAATTACGATTATAAATAAGTGACAAATTCAGAATTCAAGAAGTTGCATCTACATTGATCCTCGCAGCTATTATAGCTATTACAGTTGGAAATCTATTTATTCCTATTTGTATCACTTACTTTGCCCAACAGCAGGATAGGTTCCTGCAGTTTGTACTGAAGCACTCGAGGCTCTACTAACTCCAGAGGTCGGCCATTGACGCGCAGATTTCCACGTCCGCGTTTACAATAAGCTACCGCGGTCGCGCTTTTCTGCAATGCACGAACATTAGACACATTAGACGTTAGATACATCATATAAGCATGAGAAAATATGTACGTATAACCTCATTCAATCACATATCAGCTCACCTTACGTCCGAAAACTTGCACGGACTGGATCGGCTCCTTTTGTTTCTGAAAGAAAATCACACGTTATAGATCCGGTTGATGTTCTTTGTGTTAAAATCTATATAATCTCGATAGAAATAATGCTGCACTTACTTTCTGCATTTTGACTCGATATAACTCGATAGCAGCACGTTGTGGAAAGGAAGTAGAGTGTTTGGTGTCGCTACTGAGCGATGCAATTATGCGAGATATCGTCTCGAATAAGACTTACTACTTCCGGTTGTTTGAAATACAAATCTGAACTATGTGTAGTATAAATTTCCAGTGTCTAAAATTTAATAAAATACATTTTAACATTCTAGACCTAGAGTTTCTAAAACTTTGGGCCTACTAAATGTTATAAAATAAAATTCTAAGGCATAAAAATGAATAAAATTTTATTCTTATGTGATAAATAAATAAATTAATTAATTAATCAATACATACATATGCACACATATTGAATATATAGTTATTTTTATTTTTTATTTTAAAAATAAATTATATGTATTTTAAAAATAAATACTCATTATTTCAGTCATTGTATAAAATACAAAATAATGATGATTTATAACATATTACAAATAATTATATTGCAGCCTTAGATGGAATTTCGATCGAGGGAAGAAACGTGAGCATAGTTTGTATACAAACCATCCGACACATATACACAGACCACATGTCAGTGTAGTGAGTTACGAGAAAAACAAATTCATAGAACGTAGAACTTTGCTGTGCCAAGCGTTCCGCACAACACACGTCCGTGGTTTTTCGATGTATCCGTATGCTCGGAGCTTGAAATGGCAACTGTATTCGTCACTCATATCGTTATTAGTTATCGGTGACATCTCGAAGTAGTAAATTACATATATTTTCAACATTGATAATTTGTGGCAATAGCGTTAACCGTACTAAGAAGCTATATTGTACAAATAATTGTATCTAATAGGTAATAATTTTAATATCTACAATAAAAGAATAGACATGCATGTGTCTCTTTGATATAGTAAAATACAGTTTTCTTGAAAGAAATATATAGATCACAATTTTATTTCTTTTAATATAAAAAGAAAAGACTAAAAGATCTTTTAAATTATTATTGGAGAGTGAGTATCTCTTTTTTTATATACAACTATGCATTTTTATTTTAGAAATTTAGAATTAAACAAGAAGCTTAGTTGTATTTAAAGTTATTACATACAATTTACATTATTTTATTTTATTTTATTTTTTTTTAAAGACATTTTCAGATAAAAATGTATGGTTATTACCACTGGCAGATCCTGGGGGGGGAGAGGGAGGGGTTAACCCTCCTTCCCTTCCAAGTTAAAAAAAATCAATTTTGCTGGATCCGTTTCAAGAATTTTGGTAAAAAATGCATTAAAGCAGGTCAAAACCCCCCCTATTATCGACATCAGGATCCGCTAGTGGTTATTACAATCTTAAACTACTGTTCAAATGAGTAATACGACTAACATATGCTATCAGAGACATGTGTTGAAGCTTAAATCATTATTTAAGCCTCAATTAATATATATCTATTAATTGACATTGTACTGTCTACATTGTCAGGTCTTGTGGTCTCTTTCGCTTGAGCCGTCTCAGGTCCTGTTCCATGTCTAGTAATCGTATAGCCTCTACATTAGTATCTGGTGTAATCTTTCTTCATGTGATATTGCAAGTTCCTTAATAATTTCCGCAATTGTTTGGAGGTTTAAGTCCGTATGTAGAGCCTCGTTACTTTGATACCATTTAGCATCACTAATTGTGCGTATGATTTTATTTTTGATCAATTTACATTATAAATTAGACATGAGCATGTAATTGTATTATGTGTATGTGTAATATATTCTATCTGTGATATATTCTGATAACATATTCTGTTAGTTAATATTATTTTTATATTAAGAGAGTTCTGTCTCTAATAATATAATTATAAAAAATTTAATAAATTTATCATTACATCAAAATAACATAAATCTCGACAAAAAGCTATATGTAAATGTTATTATAATTTAATTTAGAACAACTGAATAATATATAATGCATATCAATATCTAATAAAAAAGGATCAAGTTTTTTTCTAAATAGATCTATATTCCTACAGATATTTCAAACAAAAATTGATATGGCAAAATTTTTATTAAAGTGTGGTTTATTTATTGCCATGATAATACTTTCTACCGGTAAAGATGGACAACTTGGCATAAATATTTCCGAAAATTATCTTTTACCAGATTATATAACACCAATGCACTATAAGCTAATGATACGTTTTGTGGAAAAGGATTTAAATGTTGTTTCTTTTATTGGAGATTTCAATGCTTCCATTCACATTAACCGTACAACACAATATATCGGTTTGCATTGGCTAAAATATAAAATACACGTAACAACAATGCAATTGATTCATACATATAAAGAGAATAATATAACAAAAGAATATAAGTATAATTGCAGCTCATTCATATATAATTATCATACAAACATTTATGTTTTATACTTACAAGACAAAGTATCACAGGGTTATTACACTTTAAATATAAAATATGAAACTACTGTAAGTGATAATGAAGGATTCTTTACAACTTCTTACATAAACAAACAAGGAGAAAAAGAGTGAGTAAATATTAAAATCATACGAAACAGATAGACATTTAGACGCATCTTTGATATATAATTGCCATATAAAAATTGTAGCATATTTATTCAAAGATACGTTCGCACTGGATATTAATTTTGTCGACATGTTATAATCACAATTAAATGTTGCAGTTATGCGCAATAAATGTCACAATTATGCATAATATATGTCACCAAATAAAGTTCATCAATATGACAACATAATAGTAGCATTTAATTTAAATTAAAAATAATTATTATTGTTTGCTGGTACAATTATATCATTATATGCTTTCATTTAATGTCTATCTGGTAAAGCATTTATTATTATTCTTTATAAATTATATCTATTTTTATTTTTGTAGTATATTGTAAACTTTAGATTACATTATATAAAGGAGGATGTTAAAAATAGGTCGATTTTGGCCCATGGTGTGGAACCAAAACTACAAATGATTTCTTATAGATTTTACACCGTAGAATCACGTGGTAAAGTCCGATTTCCTCTAGACAGCGGGGAAAGTACGGAAAAATTTATAAAAAGATCACGAAAAATACAATTTCCCGTATAAAAACACATGTACTTATGGATGTACTTGAGTGAACACAAGTGTGTCCAAGCTTTTTTCTTGTGGGTGTGTGTGTGTATGTGTGTTCTGATATTTGATTTTTTAATCAAATGTTTCATGGTATTTTAATAAAATGTTTCTCGCTAATGACACCGTCGGCATTAGCGTTACTCAATGTGCATCACGGGGAGGTTGCCTGAGCGGTTTTTGCACATCATTTGGCTCTGAAAAGAGCCGATTAAAAGTAATAATATCACATGTAGACATTCAGTCAGACTCAGTAACTTCATTATCATCTGAATCGGATGACAAATCATTTTCAAAAATGGATGAAAAACTGAACATTGGTAGCCGTATTGTGTTTAAATATTTCGTCTTTTTTTCAATTTTTCCGTACTTTTCCCGCTGTCTAGAGAAAAACGGACTTTACCACGTGATTCTACGGTATAAAATCTATAAGAAATCATTTGTAGTTTTAGTTCCACACCATGGGCCAAAATCGACCTATTTTTAACATCCTCCTTTACATTATAAAAATTAATTGCATAAAATTTTTCTTCGTAAATAGAATATATACGAATACTACGAAAACTAAGTAACACTAAAATAAATCGACATTATTGTCAGTATGATTTGTTTCAAGTAGATGTCCTTCCAAAAATTTAACATAATCTTAAAACCTTGAAGAAGTACTTCTACGTAGAACAAATAAAAAACTACAAATTTTTTACAATTTTTTACAATTTATTGTTATCTAACATGTCGTTAAAAAATGATAGGTGGTTGCTCGCAACACATTTTCAGCCGATTGAAGCTCGACGAATATTTCCATGTTGGGATGAGCCACATTTTACAACTACCTTCGAGATCTTGCTATTGCATCATTCCAAATATACAATTTTATCAAACAATTTTTTATCACAAATTCAATACAATGCGACTAATGAAAAATTACGCTGGACATATTTCAACTCTCCTTTGAAACTACCCACTCATCTTATGGCGTTTGCAATGATCAATTTTCCTCGTCATTTTAGTAATAATATCATTAGCATGTACTGCAGAGATGACGTAAAAAATGATGTAACATTTGCATGGAACGTTATTACAAAAATTACAGACTATTTTATTCTTCAAAGGAAATTATTAATCAAGGTGAACTATGTTCTAATCCCAAATTTTCCAGACGACGGCTTATCAAATTGGGAACTCATTTTTTATAGGTAATAACATTGTATAAATTAAAAAAGAAATTAGATTATAAAGATTATAAAAAAAAATTTATATAAATTTTTTTAGTATACAAGACAAAATTATTTTAGCATACATAATTTTAAAAATTAAAGATGCATTTTTATATGTTAGTTTATGAATCAGTTTATCTTTTATTAAATTATTTAAGAAAAGTCTCATTTTGTTATTAAAATTCATGAAATTTTATTAAAGTTTATTAAATCATGATCGCATTATTAATTAACAATTTAGAGAAACAGCTGTTGTCTGTGATGAAAAATTAGATTCGATTGCTCATAAAATAAAAGTGGCGGATTTGATAGCACGTTTAACATTAAAACAATGGTTCAATAATACGATTATACCATCCTCGTGGTCTCATGCTTGGTTTACTGACAGTCTTGCTACAGTCTTTGCAATGGATGCAATCAATGAAACTAAGGTAATTTCACATAACAATTAATAAAACGTTTAATACACTAGCAAGCATAATGTACAAGCAAGAATAAATTTTTTTTTATTTATTATAATCAAAAAGCTAAGATTAATAAATTTTTTTATTAAAAAAATTATTAAGTAATTTAATTTTTACACTATTATAATATTTTAAAAAAGAATTAACTTATTTAAAAAAATGGAATTTTAAATTGAAAAAGATTTTAAGATGGAATATACAAAATTTGCAAAAAATTTTATCTGCTTTTAATATAATTTAAATAACATTTAATTGTTAATAGTTACATTGCATATTGTTTTAGAAATAATTTTCTACATTTTTATATATATATATATATATATATAATAATAATAAAATGTAGCAAAATTTTTGTATTAAAAGTGTTTTAGTATTTAAACTAAAAGTCAATGGTATTATTACTAATATGTAAGTCTTTGATTAAATGTTTATTTGATACATGAATTTTTTCGACTTTAGATTTTCGAAGATAATCAAATTAAGTACCTGTTCATAGAACAAATTCAATATGAGTCTTTTCATTTAGATGATCTTCACTATAATAATTATTATGAAGATTCTATCTCTTTCAATGTACTTTCTTATGAAAGCAAAAGTCCTTTTGACATTAAATCACATTTCTCTTTACCTTATTACAGAGGTAAGCCTGGATAAGCAATTAATCAATTGTTTATAAATTCTTGAATATTATGAAAAAATGTATAGAAATAATATAATTGTTTAAAAATTTTTAAAAATTAATAATATGTTAATTGCGTTACATTATAATGAGAAAAAATATTATTAAAATTTAATTGTTCTATTTACAATATAATCAGCTAAGTTTATGAATTTGTAAACGTTTTTATGAATTTATTATGAATATTTAATCATGTAATATAATGTAAAAATCGTAGGTGTCTGTATCTTGCGCATGCTGCAGCATATAATTAGTGATATGGCATTCCGAAATGGTATCGATCTACGTACGTAGTAAGTAACAATATAATAATATAATTATTTATTATTATTATTAATAATAATATGTTGATTTTTGCAATTTTAGTGGAAACATCCCGATAACGCCCGATCACTTCTGGAATATTTTAACTCTTGTCATACGTTTGAAATACAACAAATTCGATCTTGATATAAAAGATATAATGAATGGTTGGGTGAGGCTATGGCATTACCCTGTGCTTACTGTAAAACGAAATGATAAAAGAAATGGTGTATTAGTATCTATAGCAAAACCTATAAGTTTTATATTTAGCCAATCGGGTTTACCGAATTTCTGGATACCTATCACATACACTACGAAGAGAGAGCTCAATTTTACTAAAACTTCTTTTCAAGATATCATATGGCTTAAAAATGAACCGGTTGAAATATATATGATCGACACAGATTGGATAATAATCAACTTACAACAAACTGGTAAATATTGAATAATTTATTTATTACATTTTTATGCTTATTTTATTTATACATATTTTTATTTATAAAAAAATCAAAATGCCTTATATTTCATATAAACATATTACTATTTTGTAAAACATGTTATTAAGAATTCTGTATTATTACCATCAAAGTTGAGGCAAATATTTGCATATAATTTAATTTATTATTTGTGCAATCAAAATTAACATAAGTTTATATATAAAAATATTTTAGTAGCTCGTTATTCTCTTTAGAATTATTTAATTTAATAATTTAATATTAAGTTTCTTACGTAATATGGTCTTATTGTTGCAGTTAGTTTTAATTTGCAATTTATAATTCTCTTTGCATTACAAGTTATTTTTGATACACCTCTTTTGTAAACTTTAAAAAAGAATAAAATCTAATGATTAATATAATTTATTTATTGTACGACAGGATATTATCGGGTTAATTATGATTATGATATTTGGCGAGATATCATAAATTATTTGCACTCACATGTTTATACGGACATTCATATTCTAAATCGGGCTAAACTGATCGATGATGCATTTCATTTTATGATAACACAACAACTCAATTCTTCGATATTTTGGAATTTAACGCATTATCTACACCAAGAAACAAGTTACATAGCATGGTATCCTATGTTCAAAGCTATGGAATATATGTCGAAAATTTTTCCATATTCAGATTTAGAAATTGATGCTATTAAGGTAAACAGATTTCGTCAATAAAAAATGTTACAACTTAAATCGTTGCGTATAAAACATCGACGTTAATGGTTCTAATGCAATAATGCCGTTTATGTCTATTTTTTAATTTTGGTATAACGTTACTGATAATAAATACAGAATTTATATTTATTTGAAATAAATAATTTTAATTAATATGCTTATTTGCACATGTCTCTTATAAATAATAATAAGCTAATAAAACAGTTGTATTATTTAACAATTTTTAGGATAGACTTGTATTAATATTAGACTCACTTCTTTTGAATATAACAAACAAAAAAGATCCGAAGAAAGACGATCTAACTCAATGTTTATGGAGAGAAGCTCTAAAATGGACATGCATTTTGAATAATCTGATGTGCGAAGAACATATCCAAAATCTTCAAGAACATAAGTAATTTTTTTTATAATCATGATTTTTGTAGTTATTATTTTTCTTTGAATCTTGCATAATGTTTCATAAATTATTTATGAAAAACTTTAATTTTAATTTTTATGGCAAACTCTTCTATTTCTTTCTGAATATTCTAGCTTTCTGAACAATTATATCTATGGTGATCCTTGGATGCACTATTGTGCAAAATTGAAGATAGACACATCAAATAATCTGTTGGTAACACTATTACAAGACTACAAAATACACTCTATAAGGGAAGCATTGGAATCTTTAGTTTGTTCTGATAATTCTGCTCTTGTTATACTATTCTTGGTACGAATAAGACAGAATGGGGGAGATATACAACTCGATCGACAAACTCATATTAAAATGTTTTTTTCTATTTTTGCGAGCCATGCTAAAAGGCATGAAATACTTGATTTACTATTTTACAATTTTGAAGTAGTGAAACCCAGGTACTTACAGTTTTCTATGTATATTATTTACATTATCATAAAACTTTATTATATGTATTAATTATAAATCTCTTCTCTGCTTTGTTTTTGTAGCGAAATTAATAAGGTTGCGCTATTGATTCACATTATCAATAATGTGTATTCTCAGGAAAGTTTTAATAAGGTAAGTTTTATTTTATTCATACACATTATCTTTATTTATTAGATTCTTATTTATAGATTATTTGTCTCTGTATATGTCACATATATATATATGTAATATTTTATCTTTCAATTATGTTAAATATGAGAAATTATGTCACGTCAAATAAACTTTTATAATGCGAGAATAAACGATTTATTAACGATAAATTAAAATGATCTGTTTTAGATTGAAAAATTTGTGGCAGAAAATACCACACAATTAAGGTTTGATGTTGAACAGAAGATAAAAAACCGCTTGCGTAATATCGAAAAGCACAAAAACTATGTTCAAACAATTCGCCTTTTTCACGAAGTTTAATTTAACAATAAAATGATTGGCCTATCAGTCAAATCAGAAAAAAATAATGACTGAATGTTATGAGTATCATATCTAGTATAATATAATTAATTTAATTATAACCGCTAAAAACATTGTTGATAATAAAACTTTATCAATAAATTTGCATCAAGAGATCGAAAATTACAAGTTATTTTATATGTGAATTAATATATAACATAATTATTGCATATAATAATTCAGAATTTGGTATAATTTTAATTATTTTAATTAAAATTTAACACGTACTGTCAAAAATTCTATAAGATCATGATTACACACTGACTAAAGAAAAAAGAACTAGTAAAAATTGTTAATTTTACAAAATTTTACATAGGTCGAAATAATAGATAATATAATATGAGATATTAAAGAGAGAAAGTAAAAGTTGCCGATAGCAAACTAATGAGCACTGTGAAATAAGGACACTTGAGTACAATGAATCATGATTTTATTTGTTATATAATATCTACAATAAAAATACCATATCGTTTGAAAAACAATTTTCGTTACAATTATACAATAATTTTATATAATAATATAATATTTAGGTTTTCGTTCCAAATAAGATGTAGCGATGAACATACACCTCGCGCAGTGGGAGTGAGAAAATACATCTTTTTTTTGTTGCAAATTCCGCATTATGGTTTCTTCACTCAGTGTGTGTGTATCTTTTCTCTTCTTTCGAGTGTTAACCTTCTACGCGAACACCCGAGACGACGCCGTGTAACTGCGTCGCGTTTCATTTTTTCATTTTTCTTTTCATTTTTTTTCTACTTTGCCTCATATTTTTCCATCGTTTATATTTCGAGAAAAAGGAATCTCGTCGGAGAAGATGCGAGGGTGCCGTCTCGAGTGTCTCGCTTGTTTCGTGCCTCGCACGCAATTCTTTTGCCTTCTTTCTGTCTTAATATGTGCGGAGAGTGTGTTGTAGAAAGTGTTGGACTCTAGAGCGATCCAACTTTTCGCCGAGACGTCGGCTTTGCGCGTGACGGTGCGCGCGCGGATAATATCCCCGCTTTTAGTCCCTAAATTAACTACACTTAATAGTTAATAGTACCGTAATGTCATCTCAATATATATATATCATTGTATTAGTTTATCGTAATATATAGAAAATACATATAACAATTATTTAAATGACTCACAATCAATCATCTTGCCATAACGCGCGTATACGGCGAGCATGTACGCCACGCTCGTCGCGTATACGCGCTCATGTGCGCGTACGCGTGTGTGTATATAATAAATATATATATATATATATATGTATATATCTATATATATATTTATCAGTGTGTTAATTACATGATATTTTTTACACTCGTCGTATAGAGGGAGAAAAAGGATAGCACGGAGACTCGAGTGGGTGGGTACGGAAAGGGGCGCGATAGATCTCTCATACATTTACACTGTCTCTTTGCCATACTGCTAGTTTAAGGGGAAATTCATCGGAACCTAGTTTGATATCTTACAAACATTTTGTCTATCTTGTACTGTAGTACGTATCCTTGCATCTAGCGAACATGTCTCGTCGTCCTGTGTCCCGGTAGGCGTTTCGCCGTGCCACTTGTGGCGATTCCTTTTAACATTTTCCATTTGATTTATATCTGAACCCGATGATACGCATGTACGACGCATCATCCGCGTTTTCCACGCCTGTATTCGCGATGCCTTCTTAACATGTGACACATGAAAACTTATGTATATCTATCCGCGTGTATACGCGTGTCTATATAAAGATTACAGATATCTAAAGAGAAGGATTGTTTTCGTGAATTCTTTTCAGATCAGTATTTCAAGCGTATGAAAAGATTTTCATATAGCGACAGCGGATGAATTAAATTAAACACCTTGTCAAGACAAAATATAATTATTAGGCACACAAGAATAATTACTATCTGGCAAAATGGAGAGTTAAACACACACAATATGCTAATACAGTAAATCGAAATAAATAAAAGCGGAGTTAATGAGTTTTTACTTGACATATATCGTTTGTGCTCTCCGATCTTAATTCATCTGCCATGAATTATTTTCGTTCTATCTCGAATGCTGAAAGCGTTTTCGTTTTGATTCAGCAAATTTATTTTCACAGTTCGTACATTTTGATTGTTGCGTTATAATAAAAGATAATGGAGGATTTTTCCCTCTCTCTCTCTCTCTCTCTCTCTCTCTCTCTTTCTTTTCTCATGTTTTTGATGTCATTTCGAAGGAAGTGTCACAAATGTGGCCACATGTATAAAACAAAGAATGCTCGGGAATGTTAAAATATACGCAGCCACTTTTCTTGACACCTTTGTAGTTTCCTCCTTATTTGTTAACGTTGTTAACGATTAAGTCCAGGGTTACCTTTGTATTTTCTGTACTTTACAGATAATTATTAATACGCACGCAAATTATAAAATATTATCAATGGCATTTAAAATGGTTTTTCTATAAAAAAAATTTATATCTTTTTCCAATTCTAGATATATTTTCGTATTGTAGAAGACACATTAACAAGTTTTGCATCATTTTACACATTGCATTCAATAAATGTGTAAAATATTTCGTAAAATTAATAAGAAATATATAAGTGTCTTTTGTTTGATTCTCGTTTTGATTATCATTTTTATGATCAACAAAATGCAACCCTGAAAGAAATCGCTCTTTAGTGACGGTTGTACTCTCAGAAGATGATATTATTTCCAAATGGGACGAAAAGATTCTTCAAGTATTGTGCATTTAGTGTTGTATCGAAACCGCGGATTGTCGACGATTTTTGCAGGACATCAATGATTATTCCGATAGCGCGAACGTAGCGAGAACCTTATCCGCAATCGCAAGGGTTTCCAAAGAATCGTGCGATCGATAACGAAATTCACGAGAAGACTCGCTCACATCCCGGTTCTTATTCCAGCCGCGGGCAACAAGCTAAGCGTATCTAAATTTGTCTAACAGCTCCTAACGAGGGGTACGAAGTTTCTAAAGTCCCCTACGATTAAAACGCTCCAAAAGATTGTTGCGTGATTTTCTTCTTCTTTTTTATGTTTATTTTTTTTTTCGTTTTTAATTTTTCTTCACTATATTGAGCGGAAAGATATTGCTATGTGGTTATCAAGAAGAATCGTGTCGCTTTGATATGTCAGACGTTCGTATCTCGCCTCCCTTCTCATTTCCTTCATCTCGCTTCCATTACTCTCTCTTTCTCTCTCTCTCTCTCTCTCTCTCTCTCTCTCTCTCGTTCTCACATGCACTCGTACAACGTGATTTTCTCTAGCTCCTTTTTAGCAATCTTCCCATCCGTGTCGTTCTTTCTCTTCTTCAAGAAGCGACACGCACGGAAAGAGATGCGTCGGGAGGGATTGTACAACGGTTAAACGATATTCAAGGAAGAGCTTTCCTCTCGGCTACAGGGCTGGACGTACGCTCATAATGTTATTTATGGGATAGAATAATGGCGAGGGGATATCTTTACAACTTTACATATGTATATATGTATATGTATATATATATACACATGCACCCAAGTCAAGCGAAATCGAGGATATAAAAGTAAACGACACCGAGCACGACAGCGACACACCGACCGAATCTGTACAGACTTGCGAGACCCATTCTTGACATACATAAAAATATGGGCGAAACACCTTTGACAATCATAAATATATACATCGATAATTATGTACAAATTACGCAGCGGAAGAGGGATGCTTAAGAGTGACAACCAGAGAGTCAAGGGGGAGTTGCTTCAGGAAAATACTCGTCCAGCCCAGCGAGGGAATGCGATTCGAAGGATAAGTCTCTTCGGATTCAGGCCTTGTTCGCAAACTTCGAGCACAGCACCTCATGACTGGCTTTAAAAATTAGCTTTTTAACCGCAGATCAACATTTCCTCCCTCTAATTCCAGAAACCACCCCTTAATCCCTTTTCGGTAAAACCACCCCGCCGCCCCTTCGAAATCACTAATGTTTCAGCGACGTTGGCCGCTCTTCAATACCCCAATCGCGCCGAACAACACGCCTCAGTCACGATTAATGGCTTGTTACGTTCGCGTTTAACGTTAAAATACGCGCGTTCAATACCCGTCAGATGGTCGTGGTTTTCGTATTACAGAAATCAGAGTGTCGGAGTCGGGCAGCTGTCGGGTTCGCGTTAAACGCGGAACCTCTGGTTTTCGCTTTCTTAATACTGCTTCTATTTCATAAGTTACTTAAAGGTACACGAAAAATCCTCGCGAGACACCGCCGTCGCGGACACGCGTAAGCGGGTTTTAGTTTGTTTACTTTTTTCACTTGGTGCTTCAATTGTCAATCTTGCGTTTCTGTGCAATTACAGATCCACACGTTGATTATCCTTAACAGCGCTTAACACCGCGTGAAAATGCGCGGATGGAAAGAGTTCGCCCTTGCGTTTCCTCCTCGAGGAGCCACTTCGAGAATCTGTTATCGAATGCAATAATTGTAATTTTGTTTCATTAACGAGAATAGAGTAACGTTAATCATGTTAGCGAAGAACGCTTTACACGCAGATATATTTGTAGATAATTAGAGCGAGTGCATTTTTTACAGAATTGCGTTGGGAAAGAATTGTGAAAAATCGTAATAAATTCGCGTTGTAAAGGAAACTCCTCGAACGTTTCTCGCATTGATTGTCAAGAATAATTTCAACAGATCACGAGAGCGACTCTCGAGAGTAGCCCTGTGCCACGACGAGTACCAGCTCGCAATGCAGTCGTTTGATTAACCGATGCTGGAAGTGAGAAGGATCGGGAGGGAGGTGAGGGTGAGTTTTTTTGTCATGTACGAGTACGACACATATAAAATCCATGCTCTTTATACATGTTATTATTGCATACTACACGTTCGCCGCTGCGGGCCACGAGGCGCCACTCTCCTTCTCGCTTAAGAAGTATTTTAAATCTTAAAAAGGGTCGGTGGCTGAGGAGCGGGGAAAATCCGCGAAAGGCTCTCGGCTCGATGGGCCGGATAAACGAACGCGTTTCTGACGCAACCGGTGTTAAAAACAAGCGAAGCGAGTAAGAACGAGCCATCCTTCCTCCTCTCGCCGTTTATTCGATTCTGAAATATATCATTGCGTAATATTGCTGCGGGGAAAAAAGGCTCAAAAGCGCGAAGAAAACTTTCAAGTTGGAAAAGTTCGAGCAAACATACGCGATGACGTTTCATTCTCGTTTTTCACGGAGACTGAGATTAACTCTTTCTTCTTCACTCGAATCGCTCAGTTCTTTTTTAATGAACAGCGTAAGTTTTGATTCTCGCAGTTTGTCTATCCCTTTGTTTTAAGCATCTGCGGCTTTGACCCGATTCTCGCACTGCCTCGAGATTTTTGATTGAGTGATTTGATTACAATTTGGCACAGTGATTATTGTTGAGCGTCTTCCTCGCTCTCGTGCGAGAACGATCTTATCGGTACGATCGAGGGAGGTAGATCTTCTTCACGATTTACTGATTCAATCGTAATATATCTTAACGCGAAAGTGTAGCATGATGGTCGGAGAGACATCGACTTGCTCGTGATGTGTGGCTCGATACGGAGTTTGCGTTACCAATAATGCACCGTTTGACAAAAGTCTGATCGTTCGGTAGTTGATGGATACTGACGTTAAGTTCTCGTGAGAGAAAGCGCATCCCTTGATCGTCGTTTTCGCTTCGGTTTCTCAAGCGCGTCGTTACTTGTCGCCGGATCTTTGCGAAATACGAGGGGAGCAAATATAAGTGTGCGCGAATTCGGAGGCGACGGTAAAAATCATCGTCGCACCTTCGCTCGCAGTGGTGCACGTTTGAGACTCGTCGCGATAAGTCCGGAAGCCACCGCAATAATAACGATAACAACAATTATGGGATGTTACATTTAACATACAATAAAATTAGACTCGCTGCGATAATTAGCGATAAGTTATACCGGAAGTACTAGCGCCACTTATGTTAGGTCTCCGCGACAGATTGCTCTCACACTGCTGTAAATCGCTGCCTTGCCTCGAAATGACTTGTCGAAAACTGACTTGTAACAGTGTTTCTCGACATAATCGCGCAAGTTACATTTATATGTATATATATGTGTGTGTATATACATAAAGCGTCTCTTCGTGAATGTCAATCAACGCTCATACAACTGAATCTTTGCAGCACCGATTGCACAGGAGATCATTTAGGAAGTAGGTAGTAGGATATAGTAATCGTTAACAAGACAAGAGCAACACAAACGAGCTGACGTGGATACCAGCGCGGATTCATGCCAATTGAAATGGATTATTAGATGTTAACGAAATTAATTCCACGTGTGTATATCTCTCGCGCGACGGAAGAGTAATCGCACACCGCAATTGAAAATGTGATTACGCTTCAAGTTGTAGATTGAAAAATTGCATCGGTTTTGGCCTCGCGAACCGATACGTTTAGCATAATGCACCGAGTGTATCCACGCTCGTGTCCACCGTCGCCCGCGCGACAAAGGTTTCACATTATACTCTACCTAGACGAAAAAACATCATTATGACGGAATCTAATACGATCAGGGCCGTCTACGTCTGCATCTTATAAATTAATACTTTCCGTAAGCATTCACACCCGCAGTCAGTGGCACAACATTCGCATTTAAAGGACTAACTAACGGAGGATTGTCTGCTTAGGGTCTTTTTCATCCACGTCAGTGCATCCATGAAGTGGAATGCCGCGCGATATTTTTTCGACTCCGTCGAGAATCCCGTCGGATTGCTCGCTTCAGAAATAATTGTTCATTGAAAACGATATTTGTATCGAACTTTCTTCATTTTTGGCACGAATTTCTAAACGCAACTGTCTCGTCACTGTGCCTGATAGGAACCCAATTCATTGTAAAAATACTTCAGCTTGCATTTTTATCTTGTAAATTTTTTTTTTCTAATTCGAGACGTATATCGTTTCACATGAACGATTTCGTTTTGCAATTATCAAAACGATGGCTGCACATTACCGCTTGCGAATTATCGTTCGTTAATGAATAATCGCGAGGCGGATTCCCTCGTGCGTCATGGATGCAGAGCTCCCTCGGCCACGACACTTTTGCTATCTACCGAAACCTACTATTTACATCAATTCCTTGTAGACATAGCTAGCGTTTTACAGTTGAGAGATATACATTAAGTGTAGGATCGCTGGAAAGAAACGCGCACTCGCTCATTCTCGCTCATCGTCAGTATTTCCATCCCACATACGCACGCAACACTCGCGACTATTTCTTTTTTGTTGCTCTATCAAAGTTTTGCCTCTTATCACAACACCAAACAGTGCCCACTTCGAATGAAAAAGACCCCGTACGGGGGCCCCGGCTGCGCTACGCAGAAGTATTTCTACTAACAACCGTTGTTAGGATAATGGGTAGTCCTTACTCGTCCCGCTGCGTCGAATTCGCATTACATCCCGGCGACACATTGCTAGATATTCTCACTCAGCTTCTGTTATTTTTTTTACGGATGAATCTTTGATGGGAAAATTTATACACGATCATTTCTTTAATACACTCTTAGTGCTTAGAGATCTAATTGATTTCTTTGTGAGAAAAAATTATAATTTTCAGAATAAGAAGTAATGTTCTCTTGCTCTATTATTTATCAAGCGAATTGTTAATGCCATAAATATCTTCTCTGATTAATATTATTATTAAATATTGCATAATTAATATCACTGAAATAATGAAAGCTGAATGAGACTCCAGGTGCCCCTCCTAGATTGTATGAATTTAAATGTTTTCCTTTGTAATTTTGTAACTAAAATAAGATGGGAGAAAAATCGGATTTTTTGGAATTACATATTGCCGGGTTTTATGCAAGTGGAGGTGGAAATTTAATTTCAATGGTTTTAACATCGTCAATGCGTTGCAAAAACATCGAAATAATTAATCTAAAAGTAGGAGAATTGTATATAGGCAGTGGGAGAAAGCGCAGAAAAGTTAGTAAAATCGAACATGTGATTTTTAAAGTTAGAATTGCGGAACCAGGTACGCGCGTTGGCTATCGCTAGTTTGCTTTGGCACAATATTAGCATATCAGTTGCTTATATTCGATGATAGTCAACAAGAATGAACTAGAACCATAGATACTCATAAATGCAGGATAACAAATTTGTGATACAACTTAAGCTATGTCTGTTTTTTGAAAAATTAAGATATGTGATGAATTTTATGTTATGAATAAGTTGATTGCAATGCAATTATTTAATTTACACATTTTATAAAATATAATATTTATATTAAAAGTCGTGAAGTGTGATTCGTGTGATTCCGTTCATCTGATTCGCTGAATTTGCAACGCAGTGTATTTGTTGAAATAGATGAATGTCTACCGTTTGATTTTCTTTTTCGTTTTCATTGATTAGTTAAAAAAAAAAAGGTAATCCCTTTTCCACCGAAAAATACGCTTACAGCTACGTAAGCTGATATTGACAAGTTCTTCATTCTTCGCCTTTTCATCTCTCTTTCTCACTCTCGTTCTCGTTTCCCCTAATATCGTAGTTAAAAGTCAACGATTAGTTACCAGAACACAAGGCACTTGGCTTACACATCATACATGTCTTTTTTTTTGTTATTAATTTGCTTTTTGGTATAGCTCGGTGTTGAGATAGCTGGCGCAAGACGCGCCGCGACGGACGACGCGAGATTGAATTATCAATGGAAGAGCGATAGCCGCGATATTTTGATATAGAATTCGCTATCGATCCAAATTTTAGAAAGATAACACGTAAAGCAACAATGAAATCTTTTGAGAGAGCATGTGTCGAAGTGTATTGTAGTTGATTAAAGTACAGAATGCTGCATAGTGAAAATCTATAAGAAACTTCTACAAGTCTTCTCTAATTCTCTATTAAAATATTGATCAAAATTATCTCAAAATATTCCACTTTTCTATTGTGTTAAAAAAAAAATTTATTCTTACAAGAAGAGAGCTAGAAAGACTTTCAGCTAGCCTCGTGTAGGATTTCTGTATGAATAATTATCATGACATCTCGCGCTTTGTCGCGAATCGCGGTGCGCCTTCCGACGTACGATGAAAATAGCACTCATCTCACATACGCAATATTCATAGAAGAAAATAGTCATATATATATGTATGTCGTCGTACATATAATATATATACTATCTATGCAATGCAGTAATAATATATATAATATATATTTACTTTATATATATTCAGTATTTGTCTTAATATATATATTCATTTATAAACGACGGTTAGATTATTCAATTACATCTCGGTATTAAAACTCCTCTCGCCCTGTCTCTCTTTCGTTCTCGCTTCACACACAGGCAAACACGTACGCGCGCGCGCGCGTTCGCTCGTTTTTGGCTCTTCTATCATTGTAGTAGTTTTTAATAGTACACTTAATGCTCTCGTGTTGTCGTGAGGCAGGATTTTCGGTATTCCCTTTTTGTTTTTATACGCTCTCTTTTTTTGCTCTTCTAATGCAAACTGCTGGACAGGCCGACCTGTAACGATCCGATCGGCCGAAAGTTTACATATACGTCTTCCACGTTAACATGTACCGTTGATCTACGCAGAAAGTTTTAGCATTCTTTTTGATTCTCTGTGTTCTCCCGTTTTTCCTCTTTGATTACGCTGTGCGTCGACAACGACTGTGGCGCAAATCGGTGATGCTTCTCGAGGTTTCGCGTGTTTCACGATCATTTTTGTTTTATTTCGTTTCTTTTCCTTTCTCTCCCCCTCTCTCTCTCTCTCTCTCTCTCGAAAACTGAATCGCGAGCCTTTAAACCCATCGCCGGTTTCCCTTCTTTTTATTTCTTTTTATATGTGTGATTGTGACTGTGCGTCGTTGATCTGTGTACCGAAGTCCCGCCACTCACGATTCAAAAGAAGCGTGGGATTTCTCGTTTTCATTTTTTTTTTCTTTTTTAACGAACAACATCGACATTTAACGTAGCAAGTACGGACCGCACGGGCCCCTCTGACTCTCTGTACACCATATACTCAGTTTTGTATATATATATAAATATATATGAGCGTACGTATACATACGTACGCAGCGATACATATATGCACGTACGCTACCATCTGAGTCAAATATCCGTGTATGTGTATAATATCGCCTCTCCATATATTCAATATATATATGTATATATTAAATAAAATGGTATGTATATATATGTAATGCGCAATGTAATCGCTAGTTTAATGTATATAAGTATCGCTCCAACGTAATACTGATGCGCAGACGCTCGTTGATCTGGCTAAGCCGTTCGGTTTGCAATTAGCTCCTACGATCGGACTTAATCCCGATAACTCGAGTTCGTTTATTCGCTGTTCTCGCAACTCGCCTCGACGCTACGTTTCGCCAGACTATGAATTCGGTGAACGCGGTTTTTTTACCTGCACAAAGAGGAATCGAAAATTCTACGTTCCGCAATTATTTTCGACAAATGAGCGCTACGTGAAACTTTTGCTCTAATTGCAGATCGATGAACCTTCGCGTTCCATCGAAATGGTTTCGCTCGTCGAAGTAGCATTTACTTCGAAAAAATCAATGTTTATTGAAGCTTGACGGCGTGTAAGAGAATTATGAGTCACTAAATCGATGAAGATCAGATTGATAGATTGACTAGTCGTAGATTGTACAGATTGCCGAATTAGTGGACACTCCTATATAAGCTCTCCACGCGATTTCACCAAAAATTTCGTATCCGCCGGCGTGGATTTACGCAACAGAGAATTCTCGGAGTCCTCGCATTCGCAGATAATTTATCGCGTCGTTTTGTGCTGTTCCTTCGTCGTCGAAGACTAATGTGGCGGAGTTGCTTCTCTTCAGTGGGGTTCTGGAGGCCTCCTTTGGGGTTTCTTCTCCTCTTCGTCGACGGATCTGTTTTCGTTCGGTGATATCACTTTGATAGGCTCCAGATTAAATTAGGCTTTCGTCGGCAACTCGATACCACATCGCACTTGAAATTGACTGAACTGTGCTTAAATATGTAAACAACGCATTGCAGCTTCCTGCCAAGAGCCAATTGCGAGATTATTTGCGAAAAAAGTCCTCTCAGAGAATGAGAGTTAGATAAGATGATAAGATGAAATTTTGTGAATCGCAGTACAATTGAAATCAGTCCAAATTAAAGACAGACATACGCTAGACTAAAGTATTTAAATAAAATTAACGTAATTTTACATCAGAAAAATCATAGTCAATTAAATAAAAAAAAGATCTCGAGAATTCTCGCGATCACTCGTGGAAGACAACCGCAGAGCGTTTCTTTATCGAGCTTTTCAAAGCAGAACTTAGCCGGCCAGCTGTAGTTAGCCCACGCGTACTTATAACACATTTAATAATATATTGTCCATATTGCTTATGGCACCGACTTTTGAGCGATTTTATTACACAGTCCGGATACGAGAGATAATTGTGTTTGGCTTCGTCCGAGGCCGCGTCTCTTTTGAGCAAAGACAAGAATCTGATTAAGTGATTAAGTTCATCAAGTAGCTAAGATAACGTGAATCCTCTAAATGTATAGGTATATTTATAGATAATATCTAGTTGAGCAGAGGAAGATGAGAAAACAACGATAGTACAAACGCGTCGCTTGATTATATTGCTACTGAGAGCACGTGCTTCTCTTTCATTCTATCAGAATTATTGCAATAATTTATACGAGCGAAGGGAGCGTAATGTGTACATTTTTTTTTTCACTTTGAATGACGTCTACTCATTCTGTACTTTAATTCCCATACGAACTAAGCTATGACACAATCTAAATAGTAAATTATACTTTTGAATCTAACAATGGAAATAAGTCTAAGACACATATTTTAGGGAGTACGTGAAAGATTAACGTTTACGTACGTATATTAACATGAGATACGGAAAATATATGAAAGATATTAAATGTTTAATACATGGAAATACAAAGTCGCATGTTTACGCAGTTGTAATTGTCAGAACTCGCGCTACGCATGCCATTTTTTTTTTTTTTTAATCATGATGTTTGTTCTCGTATAAATCTCGATGTGACGTGTGCGTGGCTCCCCTACAGCTGACCATGTTCTAGTACATTAAAAACACTATTAACAATACGTTTCGTAGTAAAAGTTAATAGAGAATAGTATAACATCAAATAGAAGAGTATAAAGAACCATGCTGGCGTATAGAGATAGACATTAAAGTAGGTAATAGGTAAGAGGACGATAGATTACGATATCAATAATCCGTAATAACGCTTTCTTCACTTATTAAGAGTAATTTTGCATAAACGTTGATGATCATTTAGTAGACTTTTTTTCTCTTTAATACAATATTTTGAGCACATTCCTCAGGTGTATAACCACGCTACACTTTCTTCATCGAGTTGTACCAATATATATTTCCACAACTTATTAAAACGTCACCAGTACGAAATCATTTAATGATTATCAAGAGCCTCGTCAACGTACGAGCCATGGCGTGCATTGAACATTCTGTAGGAAATACTGCGCGAAATTTACTTAAACGCGAGAGTACAAGTAATAATATAGTTACTATATAACTGTAATTATCTCAAATAATGAATAAATTATCGATAATAATGAAATTAACTTAATATATCAAAACATCACTAACCCTGCAACCATTTGTTTCTAAAAAACGATGATACGTCCTTAAATATTCGTTGCCGAGAAAAGATGTCCGGTTTACATTTTGTACGATTATATGCCTGATCATTATGCGCTTTCTTCCCTCCAATAGTAATCTCAATTATTTTATATGTGTAAATTTGCAATTTGACCTGCAACTGCGAATGCGGGATGTCAGTATCCTTTTTAATTATTAATAGTATCGATAGAGTGTTAGTACAATAATATAATAAAGGGAGTCGCCTATGATAAAAACAAGCACGAAATTATTAATCACGATTAATGTCTTTTGTCAGCTTGTTATAGGATTTCGAAGATAAATGTAAATAAATATTTTAACGAATTAAAACATTTGTGTGACGTCAACACAAGTCTAAACGTGACGTGACGTTAACTTAAACAGGAGTAATATAACAACAACAGAACAGACAATTTTCGATATGGTATGAACTGTTCATACAATAGAATGTAAATTATGAAACAACACAATTGTTTAATAATTGTCAATGAGTGCAAAATGCTCCATTTGCACAGCCATTAAGTTAAGTGTTAATTGGTAACTTCAAGTTAATCGTCTAATCACATACACGTACGAGAGCGCGGAAATGAAAATTTTATCATATACAAATTTGTCGATGATTAGTTCAGATCCATTCACTCGATGTTATCGCTACTTGATTTATGGCAGTACAATATCGGTACAACTCACTAGTTGATGGCACGGGTCCGCCTATGTACAAATATGTAATACCATATACCACATACCATTTAAATACATCACATAGTTATCATTTTGTTATATATATATTCTTCATATAGATATATCATTTTTTTTCTGTGACGTGGAGGGACTCGTTTGTACAATTCATGCATATCTTCGTTTCATTGCTTCGTTTCGTGCCTTTCCCACATTCTGAGTAAGTAGCCTCCAGTACCGTATGCATCTCGTATTGCTACTGTTCTAAATCCAGAGTATACAGTTTGTCTTGGCATAAAAATAAAATAAAAAACGCATATTCAAACGTAGATTAGCTTCAGTTTTCGTTCACATGAAATTTGTGTGATGCAATTAAAAACAGCGTGTAGATTTGAATTCATTTTAATAAATAAAAAATATGGGCATAATCGGGCTATAAAAATAATTTATTGTTACAATTATCCGATATCTTCTGGATTTGATCAGCCAATAAGTATCATCTCTTCGTTTCATTTATTACTACCTACGACGTTCCTTGAAGCTCTAAATCTGATTAAGAGTTAGATTACATATAATAATAATTATATTAGTAGAAACTTAGTTTCTGTAACAAGTGTATTGTCTTAAATGATATGTCTGCTAATTTTGTTGTATTCGACCTACGCACCGAGCCTTTCTCTCCTACTCTTTTTCTCCCAGTGGTCGGAATTCATAACAATTTTACTCCTTAAATGAACTAACTTTAAGATTCCAAATTCTAAAATCTTACGTTATAGTATATAGATCTCTAATACTACACTTTAATTCCTGTACTGGAGGCTATTACTCAGCCGTTACAGAGGATTATTTATTTTAATATGGTTCTATAAAGGAGTATTTCCATGAGCTTTTAAAAAATTATCGCATTTATATAATAATATACCCCCCTACAAATATAATTTTACGATATCACAAACGAGAAGAATTACAGTAGATACAAATTTTAATTTAATAACTTTACGTGTATACGGCTATAATCGCGAATTAGGTTTCTATTAATTGCATTAACATATACCGATGAAAATTATTGTTATCTAATATCGTATATAATTATTATAGGTCGCGAAATTTAGCAAGGATGGCAAATTACTAGCTCTTCAATGCCATGTAAAAATTAGTACCCCTGGTAATACTCCCTCATATATTAGTTTCATATCTGTAAATAAATCGATAATGCAGATGTTGTGGCCGGAATATTTGATGTTTAGTTTGCATTACATTTTTGTAAATCGGGAAGAAGATTAATGAGACACACACACATAAAGATAGAATAGAGATTAAAGTATAGATTTTTGAATGTCCAATGTGTCATAAGGGAAAGTGCTTTCCATTGCTGACAATTAGACATTCGTTTACTACCATAGCTTTTCTGATTGAAATAAATGGAAGATTTTAAAGCCGTTCTTACGAATTTGTGAAGAATTGGCAGATTTTTTTATAGCGTCCTCAGTCACTTGAGAAAAGTTTAAAAAGTTAAAGTGTACGCTGCGATTCGTTCAATAGTAAAAGTTAATAAGAAGAAGAGTGTTAACAATAACAATATTTTAAGGTAGAATTAGAGCATCTACGATTGGCAACTCTCTTGAATAACAATTTAGAGTTTCAATATAAATGAAACTTGGTATAAATATAGTTTTAATCTTTATAAAATTTAGTACATTTACACTTATCTTAATAAAATGCACACTGCTTTTGTTCTGAATGATTGTGAGAGAGATGTTCCTATATATATATAAATATATGAAAAACTAAACAGAAACTAGAATTTAAATAGGCAAGCGTAGCCGAAAAACGGAAGATGTAAACCGTGTAATCTTGATCAGAACGTATATTAAACATTTTTTTCGAAAATAAAAAAAAATAGTATTATACAATTTTCGATGTTTAGAGTTATTTTTTTTGTTTTTTAGTGAAAAAAATTAGTAAAAAAATACAATATTAACGAGGGAGTAGAGAATTATACGTATTATTATCATACTAAATAAAAAATAAATTTTTTTTGATTGCGTAAGGCACCTTACATATAGGAACATCATTATAAGAATTTTTGAACGGGAAATAAAAATCCGTAGTGGATTGTGGAAATGTGCGACCAGTCATTATCAAAGTACGTATCTTCCATTGTTTTTACAAGAGCCTCGCCACGTAGTCTCTAGTAAGGTAGAAAATGAAGCCAAGTATATATACTTTTCTTTATATATATGTATAGATCCCTCCTAAAACAACCTAAAACCTAGCCTACTTACTTTGCATAGAGTTCATTTTAATTGTACATACAGACACTGACGTTATATGTACAGACATGTACACATCTTATGTACATATAGCTATTTTAATGATCATCGAAGTTGAAATATTATTCAATAAATGTTCTCTATTCTGTGTCTGTTTTGGGTGCGCGTATGTATGTATGTATTGGCGTATATGTATATAATTGTTATTTTACATTGAGTTTCGGCGACGCGGGAAACGCCACTGAAGTGAAACTTGAACAATGTCCTTCCTAGAGAATTATTTGCCTAAGCTAACGAGTTTCTTTTCAATTACATCAATATTTGTGTTTATACATATTTATATTTATATATATATATATATATATATTTATATATATATTTATATTTATATCGTATATATTAAAATTTTTTTATTCAATTATGTACTATTAATCTACTAAGTAACAGAGGTAAAGAAATTAAGGAGTTTCAACAAATCTACGTACGCATGATAAGACCCACTTATTCTCATCAAGTTTTGGATACGCTAATATTTAAACTAAATGTAACTAGAGCGAACGTGCAACAAGTCATACATTACACTCCGGGATCTGTGTATGCGAACCGCAATTTATCCTATTATTTTATCAAGTGTTTATTCAAATTAAACTAACATTAACATTAAACGCAATTTTTATCCAGAAAAAACTAATAATGTCGCATCATTTTTAACGACCACTACAAAATTTGTAAACTAAAGTATACATCGAAATGTAGGCTCTCAGATTCAACCGATCATAAAGAGCTGGTAAGAGTCTAAATTGCAGTTATCAATGTATTAAATACACCGCCGAACATTTTGATCCTTTTAGACCTTTCTCAATGGCAATCTGCCTTGTTAGAATTTTGTATATTATGAGACAAACGTTTTATCGCAAATTTAGCTGCAAACTAGACACTACCAGGGAAACAGAACAGACAATGCGCACACAAAAACACTCGAGTGTACGCATAAAAGTTCTTCACTAACAAAAAAATACGGCTCGAATAAGCTGATCCCGGTTGTAACGAATTGAAGAAAGAAACAACCTAAAACATTTTTAAAAAATTGCGAAAGGGCAACAGGTAACAGTAATGTCTTGTGGCACAATCTGGGAACATTTCGCGTGCAAAATAAATAAGTACACCGAAATCGCGTTTAATCATTAGAGCGCTTATTGTAGGTGCACGTCAATCTCCATCAGTTTTGTCAGCACTCATTGTGGCGAAAGTACGTTTCCGCATATTCACATATTAAGTTGTGTATTTGATTTTTCTAGGCCATGTTGAACGATCGTGATTACATCTCGTCTTCCAAAAAAAAAACAACGCAAAGTTCGCTTCACCTTTTAGCGACAATGACGGTTTTCTTACACTGATGCCGGCATCTCGTCTTCCATGTTACGGAAGATGTTTACGATCAGTACCCTGTCTCCTTGTTGAACAGAGCTCGAAATATGATTGCATAGTTAAACTACTACTCCATTGTTTCCTTAACGATAGATGTTGTCTTTTTTTTCTGAACAGCCGACTATAATATATATCTCGTACGAGTCTCATAAGTTTAGTTTAGTCCGTTTGGCCGGGCGAACTTACCAGTCGCGCTCTCTTGCACTGGTTCGCGCATAGTTCGAAGAGGTATTCGCGTTTTCGGAACTATCTATCTTGGAAGTTTGTTCGCGCAACCTACTCCTTCGTGAGCAAAGGTCTCGTTCACGTAAAAAGATATTCCCGCAGTGTTATTTGTAGCGATTTGGGCGACGGTCGCGGTCACTCTTACGATCGGTAAGAACCTACCTGCACAGTGCGCGATCATACTACTTCCCTACCGTTACAGCCTTCGTTAAGGTAACTTAAGTTTAACGATTTGGATCTCGTCCTATGGAGGCCTTGTCGGATTGTGGCATAGATGTGTTGTATTCTGGGTGCTGTTGTCGCTGATACTCGCGGGCAGTTGCTGTTGGTGGTCTTGAGTCTGCGGCGTAGCATTGTCCGGCTGTTGTTGCTGCTGGTTCGACTGCGGCGGTGTTGGTTGCTGCAGCTGTTGCACTTTCGATGGCTGTTGTGCGGGTCGCTTAGATTCCTGACCCGTTGAATCGGGTAAGGGTATTGGCCTGTGAGATTTCATGTGCGCACTTCTGCTTTTCACTTTGTTGAAAACTCTGAAAGAAAAGTGTAATTGGGATGTAAAGTGGACTGTCGCATTCGTTGGGAAATCAAACTGGGCGAAACAGTCTAGCGTTGCGAGAGTTACAATGTGTAAACGCAATGCCCGGTTTGTAAGATTTATATACGATTTATATCAATATCTCGTGAAAAGTAATGTGAATGTACACGGAAACTATCGAACTTCGATGTTTGCAGACATTCAAAAACATTTCAAGCGTCGAATCGTGTTTTAATTTAGACACTCAGTATAGTTTAGTATGTTCACATATATTTCACACATAACGTGAGGAGTATCGGAAATACTGACATAGCAACAGCAGCCTAACAAATCATGCTTGCGTTATGCGTTTGAATTTAATATTCATTATAACATACCATAGCCAATTTATACAAATATTTTTATTAGAGAGTAAAACGGAGAAACGTAATTAGAAGAACCTAGGCAGCAAATTAAGGACAACGATATAATATAGAAATGTGCGCCAGGCATAAAGTATTAAATAATCAAAAATCGCCAATGACAAATTGCATAAAAAAATATGTAAAAAATATGTTATATCTTAATTGAATTCTGCAGTATGAATACTGTTGTCATATCTGTTTATTAATAATATTAAGTCTTTCAATATGAATGTATATCGTGAATGGCGTCTGTGCAGTTTCCAAAAATGTGTATTTCATCATAAAGGAAAAAATACGATTCGTTTCTTGCTGTATAAATTTTTATATTGTGTTCTATTCTTTGAATGATTTAGAAATGCAATTAATGGCACTCATGTTTTGTGTATATAAATTTAAAATGTATAATTGTCTGCTTTTACTAAAATGCAAATGTATTTTGCTGTTGCAATTATCTCCTTAAATTGTTTTGAGTCGCTTCTTGTGATATCATTGCTGATAAAGTATTCATATACTTTTATTTTTATAAGTATATATATATGTATGGAATTTTGAAGCTACGTAGTCGGCATCGATTCACTACTCGGCATCAGATCGTATGCAAAAAGGCGCTCGGTCTCTCTACAAGCAAGGATATCTATTATGTGAGATGTGCCAATATACTTGCCGCTTACATTGTCGTTAGGGCACGCGCGTCGCACGAGCTCCGCCGTCAATTATCGGAAATTGGATAATTTAGATTAGAGATTGGAGACTTACTTCCCGCAAATCTTGCAGGGGTAGTGAAGTGGGGTGGGCGCGGGTAGTTGTTGCTCAGAACTAGTGTGAGTTTGTGAGTTGGTGTTGACTGTGGCGTGGCCGGTATTGCCGATTTGGGCGGTTTGGGTGCTCCCGGCCATCGTTACTGTTACACTTCCGCTAAAGCTCTGACAACACAAAGAAAACACAAAGCCAAAATAAACAACACAAACAAACGACAACGGCGACGACAGATAAGTAACGCAACGGTCACACAACGCACAACATCCTCGGTCCTTTTAAAATAAAGCGTGAGAAAACGACGGATCAACAATCAATCTCATGCGACACTTAATATGTTCATACGTATGTACGCGTGTAAGATCATTTCAGACATACACCGAGTACAAAATCAACATTTAAATATCGAAAAGCTCAACTATTCGCAGCTGCAAATTGTTATATATATATTTTTTATTTTAAGAAATAACAGGTGTGAAAAAGTTTCGTACTCGGAGTGTGTGAAGAATACAGGATATGCGGTGAGCAGCAAACATAGAAAGAATTTATATAAATGTATTCCTTCTTCTCTGTGAACCAGTTACATTATTATATCGTGTTATATTATATTGTAATTCACAATGTGTACTGCGCGTATATATATATACATATATAAATTAAAAGGCAAAAATCTTTGGATCTGAATCTCAATTAATTAAAACTGAATAGTTATTATTAAGAGTTAGATATATGATTCGTGTAATCGTAAAAGAGAGCACGGCATTACATAAAATGTTCCTATAGAAGTATTTGAGAAGTGTCGCTACTCACATCTGGGCAGTCGTATGCGAATAACCTCAGCTCTCCTTCGCTGGTGGTCAGAGTCGCCGAGTTTTCTCTTTCGTTTGTTTGTAGCTAAACGAACAGAAAAGTACGGAATACGTTTTACGCGCTCATACAATTAAATGAGATAAAGCAGAAAGCACAAAGTGCATTCAAGCTTACCAGGGCACGATGAAGGACTGACTTGTCTTCACCGAAGTCCATTTCCGTCACGGACGCGATAGCGTCGCGGAGTTCCTTGGTGTCCTTGTTGTCCTTACTCTCGCTCTTGATCTTTGGTTTTCCGTGACGAATACGCAGCCTCTTGTACTCGTCAGGGCAGAGCCTCTTCCAGAGGTAGTAGAACTGCACGCACTGCTTTGCGGTCTTGGCGCCGACATCCCGCGAAATTGCGGTGAAATCCTTATTGTACTTGAGCAGTCCTTGATAGAACGTGTCCATTTCGTGTGACGTCCATCTGTCGGACTCGTGGCACTCGTAGCTGAGCAGCGGATGCTCCATCGGAAGCGTGGGTGTCGGTCGCATTAATTTTACCATCGCTTCCTGAAACACATCAATTAACGTTAGCGTAAGCGAAATATACAACGAGGGAATACAATTTTTTTCATGTTAAAAGAGTATTTAAATATTTTTTAAAGAATATGTCTATATGTGAACTACAGTAAAAAAAATATCTTACATGGATGTTTCCCTTGCACATGTGCAGCAGATGAAGCGCATACTCCTTGTTTCTACCACCGCCCGGCACTGCGGCGCAACATGCGAACTGCAGATACATCTCCACTGCAAGTAAGCCAACATTTGTTGTTTGAAGCCCGTACATTTTATACATTAATACTTCATTTGCAAAATGAGAACTCACGCTCGGTGCTCGTAAGCACATTGTTTATGCCGGGATCCCACAGAAGATGATCGGCTTCCGGACCGTCTTTTCCACGATCCCCGTCGCGCTCCACCGGTGGTATCGTGGCTTGATATCTCGTGCCGATGTTGATCCGCGGCGGCGGGCCGTCGTTCCCCTGAGAATCGTCCGAGCTGAAATCCGAGTCTCTCTCATACTGATGCAATCTAGCGTATAGTCCCGGCCCGGGGCGAGACGGGTCCAGAATCGGCGGTGGCGTGTAGCTGCTGTCCCAGTGGCGGTCGCAGGCCTTCCGCAACCGTGACGGATAAGAGTGCGAACTGTTGGCGTATTGGCCGCCGTCCATGCGCGGCCTCTTCCGACAGTGTCGCACGGGACTGCCAGCGGGTAAACTGCCGGGACTGAGAAACACGTCCTCCACGTCCAGCAGCTCTTCCTTGATCTGCTCAATGGGCACAGGTAGATTTCCGACCACCGGTTTGTGTCTCAAGATGTTGTTCTTTGTCGTGTGATTGGTTTGAACGAGAAACTTGACCGGATTGACGACCTGCTGCTGATTGAACTGTCCCGCGCTGTTGCATTGCTGCTGGTTCGCCGTTTGAACGTTCAGACCGAGATTCACGGTTACCGGCTCGACCTTCGGCGTCGCCAGACGAATCTCCTTCTTGAACGCCAACGCTGGACTCAGCGAGCCCGCCTGCACCAGCACGTTCGTTTTCTGCAGACCTGCCGTCTGTATCAGCTTGAACTCGCCGTTGTTGTCGACGACGATGCCGGCCAGGCTGCCGTTTCCGAGACCGAAATCCACCAGATTCTGGCTCGTGATCAGCTTGTACGATTGGAATTCGAATCGTCTGCGTCCGGAAGTGTTGAAGTCCTTCGGGGTCGACGACAGCAGCGGATCTTCCGAGTTCGGCATCATCTGACTCTGCAACGCATGATGTGGCGACACGGGAAAGCTGCCGGTGCCGGTGAAGGTGACCGGGCCTGGCGACGAAACGGAGGACGGTGGGAGCGAGGACAACGGCGACGGCGCCGGGGTCGCTGACAACGGGCTTGGCAGTGGCGAGTGCGGATTCGGCGAGCCGGACCCGTACAGGTCCGCGTCCGCCTCGGATTCGCCCGGCAGCACCTCGTTCAGCGCCTCCTCTACAGCCGCGGCGGATGACATCGACGTGGTGTAGAACGCCGCCGAGAGCGGCGACGACACCTGTCTACAGCTCTCCGGGTCCTCCTGAGGACTCAGCAGTGGTAAACTTCCGGTAAGCAAGCCCTCCTGGCTGGCTGGTGGCGTGGGATACGTGAAGCTCGGGCTGTCGTGTCGCGTCAACGGTGACGGCAGAGGCGATTGGGTGGGCAACGTATGTGGACTCTCCGTGTATTGCGCGGCGTAAGTGCTGAATTCGGCCAGTGAGTCAGGTAACGGCGAATTGACCAACGCTTGTAGATCCGGATTGACAGTGTGCTGCGATGAGTACCGGTCCTCCAGCGTGATATCCTGCAGCTGCTCGGTGGATTGTTCTTGCAACAGGCTGGTCGTCTGAAACTGTGAGACGCAAGATCAAAATAAAAATACTATTTATACAGAAAAATTTATTTTAAAGTTTTATGTCAATTTCTGCAAAAATATAATATAAATTAATTAGATTCTCTTATTTTAAACCTGAAATTCTTAAAAACGTGTTCTTTGATAAGAAAAAATGATGTATTGGAATAAATAGAAGCCATATCAAACTTGTTGTAAATCATATTAATTTTTTCACATAAATTTATTTGTAATTTCGAAGTAAATGGTTTTCAAACTAATCTTTATTAAACATTTTTATTTTAATTTTTTTTTTTTGACAACGTATTGTTAAAATTTATAGTACCACCTTTAATAAAACCTTTTATAATGTAAAAATCATGGATTTTATTTTCATAAACGGTTTCAAAGAGAGAAAAACAACTCTTCATCTACTTGTTTATGACACGTTCATCGGATTGAAAGTAACTCAAAAGCATAACTTTTTTGCACAAAAAAACATTTAGTTTTTTCACAGTGCAACGCAAACATTTACGAAACGAGAAATAGTCTGAACATCGATTCGAGTATTTACCTGAATCGAGTCCAACTGAGTGGCGTGCAGAAGCACGCTGTCAGGAACCGTGGTGACTTGCTGAAACACTTCGTCCTGCAGACTTGGGCTAAAGTAACCACCGTCTTCAGCGTAACCGGTCATCGTGAAGCTTTCCGTTACCGCAGGTTGTGCTTGCGGCTGCTGATTATTCGGTTGCTGATTAGTCGTAGCTGATTGCACAGGCTGCTGATAAGTCAGGTGTAATCTCTGCCCCGGATCGGAGGTTGTTCTCTTCACAGCCACCTTCGCACCCTATAATTTATTCGCAAGTTGCACGTGAAGTCCAGAATGAGCGTGATTACATGTTAACTTACATGAACATTATTAATGTACGATATTCCGAAAATAATGATAACATTTTTTTAAGTAGATACATCTTATTACGTTAAACAAAAAAATCCTAATAAAGTTTTAGTCCGCAAATCAAATCCGTTTCCAAAATAAATGACGATAATATAGTTGCGACGCGTTGACTTTGAACATTTTAAAAATAAGAATTATATAAAAATTGTTACAAATAATAATCATTTATTATATTGTTACTGTTTGATTTGCAAGCTTTACTGTGATGATAAGATCTGAAATTTTCTGAGATGCGAGTTTATAAAAAATTTTAAATGCTGTCTGTGCATCTCTCTGAACACAATTCTGTGTCTTCTCATTATAGATATTCCTTTGAACATGTGCTGAAAGATTTCTTTAAAAAATAAATTAAAAAATCGAAGACTACAATAATTATTTTATTTATAATATATTAATTATTACGAAAACGATTAATTTTATGTCCCAAGACTTTTTCATTTAATTCTACAAGACTTGTCTGCTTGGAAAATTTTGCTATTACTTGTAAAATACATTATATAATACACTAAAATGTTATTGTTACAAAATTAAAATGTCTAAATAACGATTAAGCAATTTCTCGTGTGTGCGATATCGTACCTTTAGAATCAGATCGGCCAGAGCTTGCGCTTGAGCCTGATTTTGTGCGTCCTGTAATTGCTTTTGCACGGTTGCGTGGCTGCCCACGGTAACATTGGGCTGCCGGAAGTGTTCACCATCGGAAAGCCGACGCGCCTTCTCCCCCGCCGCCAAGGGCGGTGGTGCTGGCACCGCAAAGCTCGTCTTGCCGGCGATTTGCGAGACGGCATCGGCTTGCGTGGTGAAGACGGTGGCATTCGTGCGAGGCTGTTGATTGCCATTCGCGTCCGCTGCTAAAACGTATACATTTCCTACTGAACAATCTGATTGACGCAAATTTTACCTTGCAAAACTTGACAAATTAATTTCAATAATTTAATTTAATTTAATTTATTAAATTACCGCAAATATTGTTAAATTATACAATCGTGCGAGTGATATAACGTTTATTCGAGGACTACTATGTACATGTGTATTTTGGCTAAATGGTTCACCCGTACTCGTCTTTATACTTGAGAAAAAAAAACATAGATTTTCATTACACAATCATATTTTACCTATTATTATACGCTTGAAAAGCAGAAACGCTTTTCTCGATAACGGTTGGCGGTAAACACACGATGTCTTTAGTTTGCTTTCGCATTTCAGGTCGAGAACAAACACCGTGCGCAAGAGGAGCCTCTCTGAAGACCTCGTGTTTGCGACCGCAGGAGATGGATTGGTCGGTAAGATATTTTCCCTTTTGCGAGAGCGACATAGTGCGCGACGCTTCGCGTTTCCGTGCGGAATAAACACAGAGAGACGAGCAGGTCCGCAGAAGACCGTGAAACGGAAAGCGGGAAAACGGAAGAGAGCACTCCCGTATGCATGAGCGGGAATACATATATATATATACACACATATATATGTACCCGCGTTCGAAATAAAAGGATCTTTTGTCGCCTCTTTTTTCCTCGATTCGCCCTTCACCCGACAATGACGGTCGCGAATTGCTGTTCTCTTTCAGCCGCTGCACACACGCGTTGACGATTTTTGTTTTCCCTTTGGCTTTACGTATATATAATTGAAGAGAGGAAAAGGGAATAAAAAGAAGCGCGTGGAGAATTGGCTGAAGCAACAACATACGTCGTATCTCTCCCACTCTCTCTCCCTCTCTCCCTTCCTCCTCCCTCTCACTCTCTTTCTCTCTCGTTTTCTCTCTGTACGCGCAATAAAAATTTTTCGGTACGTTGTATCTCTAAAAATAACAATATTTAAATTTCAAAAAAGCGGTGCGTGCTGGGTACGTCACCGGCATATCCTGAGAACGGTGGTTTGCTGGAATAACTGCATTTAAATTTCAAAAAGCGCTCATGCCGTTCCGGTTATAATATATTCCGCAGTCCGACGGACTGACTCAATTTTTACGAAAGCGCGCGGATGACAGAATGTTATAACGGAGCAGACATAAAATACCGAATGACATGTCGCACCGAATGAACGAAGAAAAAATATTAGTAAGCTTCTCTCGACAGTAATCACCGATCAGACATATTCCAACCAAATGTAACACACAATTCACATTCTTCTCTCGCATAAATATACAAGAATGAAGGCGAGAGATTTCCGAATCAACCACGGATAAAGTAATCCGTAATTTTTTAACACACAGGATTATTTCCTTTGGTTGCGAGTTCTGAAAAAATTTTTTAATAGCACGCAGCAGTAGGATTTTTTAGAATTTAATAAAAAAAAAGGAAGTGAATACGTATAACTGTGAAGCATATTACATTTTTTTAATTCACTCCAGGTTACAAAGAGTTAATAGGAGAGCGTATCTATTCGCTTATTTGGACCGCAGCGAAAAATATATCCGAACGCATCTCTTTCTTTCGCACTTGGCGCTCCACCGCGCGCCGGTAATAAATATTTCGCCGCGCCGCTGAAATCGCGGCGTACTGAAAAATATATTCCACGGCGTGCACAATCGTTCATGGTAGCCGTACAGCTCGACGGAAATAAATGTGCGTGCATATCCTGGACGCTCCCGCGGGGAGGGGAAGGGGCGAAAGGAGGAAATGGGATTCACCGGGTGTACAGCTGTATCGCGACGAAACTTTTCCACGACGATTTCATGAATATCCTTCGTTCTGGCTTCGAGCCGGCACCGAGCGGCTCTCGTTGCATTACATTTTTTTTCGCCGTTATACCCGTTCATCGCGGTCCACCGTGCTCTATACATTTTTATCAGCGCGTAGCGAATAATTAGCGGTGACGAAGTGACCGATGTTGTAATAAATGCGTCTGTGAATTTACGAGAAGTTCCTAATTACGTCTAAAGCTGTCGCTGTGACGGCAAACAGCCCCCCTTGTAAAATTAAAATTCGCGGAAAATATTATATATTTCTGTTTGTGAAGCACAACAAATACGCACTGCGCGGTTTGTCAAAAGCGCAAATGCGGTTTGCCCAATGATTCCATCGATCATCGGTGCGAAGGGCATATGAAACTTATGCATTTACATAAACCACAAATTCCGTGACCGTCCGTGTACGTGTGACAGCATATCGGCACACATCTGCGCGAGACCGCGTGATATTTTTACAAATTGCCAATCATCGATCGCGGCGAGGCAAATTGCTTCCAACGAGGCGGACGCGCGGACCTGTCTCCGGCCTGTCCTATCTGCACTTCGAATGGAAATCGTTGTGGCCGATGCAGCAGCGAAAAAGCCGAGCGGACAAAGCAAAGCTTCGTTTGCGCTCGTAGTCCACGTACCTACATGAGATAGTATTATAGGCATACGTGTACGTGCTGGAAATCAAGCACTTTCTCTCGACTACAATTTTTTTTATCGAATGTAAAGTAAATTCTTTCTCAGCGGAGAAATTTAACTAAACGAAAGAACTTTTATATACCTATTTTTTTTTTTAATTTTTTATCTTATATTATCTTATCTTGATATAGTAAAATTTTTAATAAAAATTCTGCTATTGATGAATATTTTAATACTGATAATAAAAGTCCAGTCACCGATAAATCGATTATTGAATTTATATAATTATACTAATAATATTCTTATATCAGGCGACAATATGTTTCCTTAAAGAATTAACAATAAATTCGATCACAGCTATCGGGCAACAATCATCTCGACATGTCACTGGTTTAATTCTTCGTCTGATTTATTGCATGATTATCATCGGACACCCGTACGCGTTCTTTGGTGTTGGCAGAGCGTCCGGTAGATGATATTTCGTCGGGCGACCAACATGACCGCGCGCGTTCCCATCGATGTTTCGTCCTCTCGTCCTCCCGCCGCCCTTTGTCAAAAATGTGTGCGCCAGCGTTGCTGCACCGCCGACAACCAAATAACGGTGCAACGCTGCATTCCCGATGCATCGTCAGCGACGCATCGCGCCCAACTAGCACGCTCTCGCACCAGGCAAATTATTTATCGATCGATCTTGTTGTGCGGCCACTTTCGAGGCTTTCAAAAAATAATGGCCGACAACAACGGATCGGGCTAAATGACTGTCAACAATCCCCAGCGCTCCCGATGGAAAACCACGTTATGTAGACACCGGTTTCTATTGCATGCTGATTAATAACGCGCTTGTGATCGAATATTCATAGAATTCTCGAGTCCGTTATGTGGCAGAGCGGAATTCGAAAAGGAGCTCACCCCTTTGCTGCTGGTTTATTCCACCATAATTCCACTATAACACCGTCCGACTAACGTCGATCTATACTACTTGAAACTAGGTTTTCTACTTGCTCTTCATTTGCGCGAACAAATACTGTATTTCTAATCAAACGTCACAAATTCTATGCTCACTGGAATAGACTCATTAAAAGGTAAAATCAAATCGAGATTTATCACGGGAAATGTTACACACTGCATTAATTTCACCTCCGCCGAATAAATTACATCGGAACATATATGTTATTCGTATAATGTATTCAATGTTACAAACAGCGCTGTACATTTCGCGTGATTCCCCATTCGCGCGCGAATTCTCGTTGTGAAAATTAAATAATCATTAAAAGCTAAATACTGGTGGTAGGCATTAATTTTTCCGGCGCGGAATCTTGATTAAAAGAAAAACAAACCGCGTATATCATTTCCTCCGCGCGTTCATTATTATATACGATTTAAAAATCTTTTTGAGAATTTTCAAATAGACTCGTATTTTGAAATAAACACACGCAAAATATATTTTTCGAAAGAATTGTAGGTAGCGAAAATTTTTATTAACATAAAAACGTTTAATATCGGCTCTTATCTCGGGAAATAATTTCGACCTGCCAAAGATTAACGGCCGGCGATCATCCACACATGTCCGCAAGAAGATGCGCGCACCCCGTCGATTATTTTGCGCTTATTTCGGGTTTACGGCCGTCCGAAAGGAGCGATGCAGAAGGCGCCGGGCCGGATAGCGGATTGTCCATCCCTCGCCGTTCTTGGCAGATGCCGAGGCGAAATCGCGCATAAATCGCTAACGACGCGCACTTTGTTACAAAAGCACGGGGGCCTGGAGCCCGCCGGGCCGTTCTGCTACCGCCGCCGGGCTTGTGATTTATCGCGCCGACGTGGACAATGCGAGAAATATTCTGGCGTGTTCGCTTCGTAAATCACGCTTCTTCGGCAGTCCATACAGTCTCTCTGCCCCCATAGAGAGGCGGCCCTCCCCGCGAAATATCACGGCGGGGGCGGCGGCCCTTTCCCCGTTCTGGCAAATGTACATACGTACGCGCACGCGAGAGGAAAGAGAGAGAGAGAGAGAGAGAAAGAGAGACGGAAGGAGCGGAATAGATGAACGGTAGGACACAACGGGGGATACGCAGCCGAATCGGTATACACGGTCGTAAATCACGCGCGGAATCGCATTCGCGGATTCTGTGTTCTCAGCATCGCTCGCCGGAACAAGTGTATTAATTCTTTTTTTTTTCCCTGCGGTTATGACACGTATATCACCTTCGGGATTCTGCAGGGAACAATGACGCGCTCGCGCCGCACCTCGCTCGACCATATTGCATCGAACGATGCGTCTCCGGCGCGCGAACGTGGAGCGGTAAACTTTATTATCGGTGTTGAGATTAATGTACCGCGTCATCGTGTCGTTACGAGAAAAGAACTAATAATTCCTTACCTGTCGTTCTCTTCTGTATGATCTTCTCCTCGATAAGCGCTCTCACGCTGACGGACGCCGTTTGCAGGGGCGGCCCAACGACCTCCTTCTTTTCACTCTTCTTGTTCTCCGCGTCCTGCAACGAGAGAAAGAGACACGTCGTCACATCGAGTCGAACAAGCCGTCGGTCTGCTTGGCGCGGATAAAAGTCATTCGGTATTGACTGCGCAAATTCTCTGCGCTGCGCGGCGTTCGGGAGAGGCGGGAATTTCTGGTTAAAAGTCTGGATTCTCGCCAACGGTACGATCGTTAACTGACGCGCGAGGAATAGTCGCATAAATCGATATCTCATCGCGGTCGCGTGACTGGAAGAACTGATTTCCCGCCTGTCGTCGCGTACTATTTCGGCGTACCAAGTATCTCGTTAACTGATCGCGGTCGGGCACGATGGAGCGGAAGTCTCATTGGTCCGCACGCGGCGCTAGGATCTTCGTCTGGGCTCATCCAAAACTCTGTAGTCTAACCAGAATCCTCATTGGACCTGGCCACGGAGAACTCGTGACGAGAGAACCTGGATTAGGAGCTCAAATCACGGGCAAATTGACGCGCGGAGTACTAAGGGAGACTACAATGGTGGACGGGAGGACGAAGGGCGAGCGGGGCCACGGAGATGCACGCTAATCACTGAGCAAGGCTAATTGAGGCGCTCATTGGATTATATCGTAATGGAATCTCTGGCGTATGCGATTCAACATCCTGTAATACGCCTCGGCACACTAAGAGAAGGCATCGCGTATCTAGGTGTCCGCGAAGAATCAGCGGTGTCTGATAAGCTTCGACTACCGATTGTGGAAACCCAATAGCGAAATGGCGTGTCGATAAATTTCATATATTTCTTGTCCTTTGTACAATTTAACGATATATACGCATCGGACACATTTTTGTTCAGCAAGCAACGCAAAAATTTTTCATACTTTTCTATCCGGTTTCTCATTTTTTTCAATCTCAGGAACATCTCTATAATTATTGAGATTCCTTATTTGTAACGTCAGCACATTTCAACCGCCTGCTATTAATATTGTGCTTCTTTTCCAATGCTCTCAGGAAGCTCTTAGTGATTCAATGCTCTTGGGGATTTCCAAGACGACATAATAAAATTCTCTTTCCACCTATTCATCCGTCTATGTTGCAATATCGATCTTTTGACTGAAAAAGCGACCGAAAAAAACGCGGTGTCACCGACAACACAATAGCGCTCTGCGGTATCGCGGATTTATCATCGTCGCATCGATTTATTATTATCCCCGGAGTCTCATTCGTATCCTCGCGAGCATCCACCCGCTTTCCGCGTCTCGCGGAAGATAAGCCGTTCTCGGCCGCGCGAACTTGCCGGCGCCGCGAGCTACCGCGGGCTCCACTTCCTAACTCACTAAGCGCAGGAATCTCTCAAAGTCCGCGTAATTTTTTTTTCTCCTCCTTACGCGGCGCCCCGCGTGTAAAAGTTATATTACTTAAAGTTGCCGCGAGTTATACGCGTCGTGCAAGCGGATTTCGCGACTCGTCCCCGATCTAAAGCGAAGCGGCGCTGCTGCCTTCCCCAGGCGGCGCCGTACGACCTCCGCGAGTTTCGGGACACGTTTATAATTAGCATACTAATACCGCCGAGAGGGTGCCGCGCGCATACATCTCTCGCATCTGCATCCCGCCGTTGTTGCTCTTAGTGGTCGCACGAACAATATATCAGTACGGATGCATACGTCATCATCATCTTCATCAAGCCGTAATGGCCCGGGCACACGGAGTCGGCGGTCGTCATCGCACCCGAGCCCGCAATTTCCTATCTCGTACTTCGATAATGCGAACGCACTTACGTACTCGCGGCGTGGGCGCGCGCATATATATATTATATATATCACGGCTCCCACGAAATTGAACTCTGTCTTTGACGGGGCGTACAACGCTCGCTCGCTTCATGAATATTGATCGGCGGCTGTTAATGCGCGGAATTGATTGCGGAACGTCCGCCGCGCCGCGCCGATTCCGGACTCATCAATTCGATCGGTGTCGATTCCAGCTACCGCGGTTATCCGCCGGCCATTGTCCGCGATTAGACTTTCGTGGGGTCCACGGTGACGCTTTTTCGCAAATTATTTTCGCGCTGTCCAAAAGGGAGAGAGTGCGGACAAAGATTCTGTGTAGCACTTTATCTTGATTTATCGCTTCAATTTTCTACTATTTTTGCAATTTTGTCCGGCCGCGGAAAAAGATGTATTTATCAATCGATGTTTTGTCTTGATTGATCAGTAGATCTGTCAGTATTCTATTTTACGACCGCGCGAGTAATACAATTCAGCTGAAAAGAAACGCGTAAACTATGTTTTAGAGCTCGTATTACAAAGAAGCGATTAATGGAAGACGCTGCAGCGGCGCTGCAATTTCCGATATTTCTTGTTCTTACTCCGGCTGTGCACGCCGGGATATCGATCAATCGATAGCGCTACGTGCGCGCGTATGTTTTCCAACAATTCCCTCCCCTCCGGACGATCAATCGTGCCGCACGTCAACTACTTACAGAAAATAAATCTGAAACGCGTCGGCGCAGATTTATTGCCAGCGATTTATCGCTCCGAAAAATCATTCGTCACGTGGCGAACGGGATGTAATGAAAAACGGTGCGTCGCGCGCGGGACGGGGAGCGGCATATGCGGGCGATTCTTACGAAAATGCAACGAGTTACACGCCGAGTAATTCGCTCGAGAGCTCTGAGAGAGAGAGAGAGAGAGAGAGAGAGAGGAGTCAACCCCGTCGCCGCGCGCGCGGAATTAACAGCACACCGCCACTTAACGAACCCAAATGCGGTGGTCGCTAACTCCTCTCGCCGCGAACACGCGCTTTAAACAACAGCAGACGCGGTTGTTTCATAGTGGACGGGGGCTCTTTCTCTCCTTCCGCTCACAATCCGATGAGTTTTCGTGTTTTGCTCCTCTCATGTCCGCCCGCACGACCCGTTTATTCCCTCCGCGCGCGTGATAGCAGCGTTAATCCAACGATATATATACATATCTCTCCCCGAATTTGAAGGTCCATTGAAACTTTTCAATAATTCCGCGCGGTTGGTGGCGCGCCCGGTAAAAAGCTCGTGGCGAGAAGAGAAAGCTCCGACGGAGAGAGCTTTCGTTGGTAGCGCCGGCGCCTGTTTGGCCTCGCTGGCTTGAACGCAAACGAGAGAGTACGTGGCGAGAAGGACCAGAGGAGAGGAGAAGAGAGGAGGGCAAGTGGAGGCGGAGGCGTATCGCGGTGAAAACTCCGAGTGCTCGAAACGAGAGCAGCGCCGTTGAAAACCCCGACCGTAACCAGTCAGATTCAATCTGCATAATGGAGAAAGCTCGAGACAATGTTTGCACGAGGCTCTCCGCGCGCGCGTGCTAGTAGGTTTTCCCGTAGTCTCTTTTCCTTTCTCTCTCTCTCTCTCTCCTTCGTCCGATCGGTCGAATCGTCCCTTTCCTCCCTCTGTCTCTTTCTCCGACCGACGGACTCACGCTGCGGATTGGTTCGGGGATCGGGTGGAACCAAAGAGCTTGTTAATGGGTTCATTTGGATTCGATCATCGCCTTACCTCTCCCGATCCTCGCCAGCGCTATCTCCACGTCTCTCCCTCGTCCGCGCTTTATCTCTCGCCTTCGCTGATTTACTCGCTCTCTCGCGCGTACCCGCCTCGTTTCCAATCTTTACTCTGCCGAGTCGTTACCCGAAGCGAGTCTTCCCACCCGCCCTTCGCTTACGTTAGCGATGAATGGAATAAAGAGTGACGGGCGGGACGAATTGCACCGGGCGAGGAGACAAGGGCGGAAGGTTACGCGGTCGTTAAAAACGCTGATTGGAGAATTAATCCGACGTATTTGTCAGAATCGCGAAGAATCCGGAACAAACGGTGAAGGGGGAGGGGGCGAAAAAGAGAAAGCAGTCTCAGAATCCGATGAGAACGAGCGATTACGCGCGTGACGGATTGGGAACAACTCATTGAATATTTAAATATGATAATAGATTCCTTTTTTCCACATTGCACACATTTCCAGGGAGTGCTTTTCGAAAAAGAGAGAAAAAAAAAAGATCCCACTAACATAATTTTACTTTTATATCAAATTATATATATAGATATATTATAACCTGTGTTTTTTTTCCCTCGTAATTCTCAAACTTTTATAACTCTCGAAGTTTCACATATTTTCGCAATCGTGTGGTAAAAGCTTCGCGGAGGGAAAAGTTCCGATTTATGCGCGGCGATTCAATACGTCGATTATAAAATTCTTCTTGCCTTCCGTCTTGCCCTTTAGTGCCTTCCGACCAGACCGGTTTCTTCCCGCTCGGCTTCTCCGGCACCAGTTACGTCATCGTCTTTCAATTGCAGAATAAAGAACATCCCCGGGTCCGCTATTCGCCACCCCTCCGCCCCCCTCCCGCCATCGGGAGGTGAAAAAGGGGAAACTTTTGTCCGACGAGTTTTTCAGCACTTTTCTAAACGACGCAGCCTTCGTTAAGACATTTTTAATCAGCGAGAGAAGAGCTTCGGCGCGGAGAGATGAACGCGGAAATGGAGAGAGGGAGACGAACGGCGAGAGAGGACGATCACGGAATCGCTGATCTTTCTATTTTAACGGCTGCAACAACCCCTTACCCCCTGACCTTATTAAGAACACCGCCTGTTCGCCTCTCCGTTTGGGAATGGAAGGAGTGACGAAACGAAAGGGGAAAGAGAGGTGAAGAGTGTGCTGAAGTCGCGCGGATCTCCGATCTCTGCGCTCTCTTATATCACTTTTTACCCTTTTTTTCGTGCCTTCGCCGCGACGATTATCACTTCGAGGTTGCATCCGTCGAGTATCGCGCTCCTCGACGCTCCGAGACGACGAGGACGACGGCGGTGGCTTGATGAGATTTTCATAGAAACGCCGGCTGATTATTCGGAAGCAATGCTGGCGCGAGGCGTGCACGCGCGCGCGCGCGCAACGCTCGCGAATTCGCGCGATTGCGAATTCATATGGTGATGCAACCGTCGGCGCGCTATAACTTTGGCGGAACCGCGCGGAGATTTTCTCGAATATTAAAGTTTTGCGCGCCGAAAATGAAGTTTGGACGACGCGCTCGTGCGGATGCAAATGAAATAAGCCGCCGCGAGATGAGATGAGCTCCTTTATCCCGAGGAAATGGCTGCGACCGAAAAAGAGGTGCAACGCGTGATCTCACGTTCGTTATATTACGCGGTGAAAAATTTAGGCCAATTCTTGAATCAATATTCTGCGATTTTACATAATAATACCGCGGCTCAAAAAAAAAAAAATTAATAATCTTTAGAAAGTGAAACATAAAAACATTTTCTTCAGACGCGTATCTAAATGCTATGGAGAATCTATGTATAATCAGTGATTTAAATAGAACACGTGATATTATTACTACTAGTCAGCTGACAAGTTGATCGTAGTAATGTAATAGTTACGTAACATTACGTCGCATTCATTCATAAATGATACGCGATTTTTTAGACATAACTCGGCAAATTGATTTGGCAACGTGTGTTAAGAATGAATTTTCTACATTTTATGCAGATTCCTATACTCCGCGCGTATGCTCTTATCATAATATACATACATATATGTATATATATATATATATATATAGCTTATATAAGCGAAGCTACGTACATGGATGGATTAGAGATGCATTATACATCTGTTTTGATTGCGTTCCATAATTGCCGCATTAAGAATACATGAGAGGAACGGCAGGAATTACGGGAGAGAGCATGGTTAAAATATTTTCAAGCGGTGAAAGTCGCCTTTTTTTTTATCGACTACTCCTTAGCTCTGTCGTAAATCCACGTAAATACGTGAACAACCATTTTTCTAATGCCGCGGCACTCTTATCAAATATGAAATTTACCTTTTTGAAGTAACCACCGTGAAGTCTCATATGGCCATTTAGGGCTGGTATGTTTTTAAATTTTCGATGGCACAGATTGCACTCCACCGGTTTCGGCTCCGTTTGGGACTTGTTGGCAGTCGCGACCGTACCGGGAGACGACGAGTTTCCGGGAGACGGACTGCTCTTTCCCACATTTCCGCTGCCCGGTGAGCCGACTTGTTGTTGCTGCTGTTGCTGCTGCTGCTGCGCCTGCTGTTGCGCCTGCTGCTGTTGTTGCTGCAAGCAATAAACAGAGTCCATTTTTAATATGATGCGCAATGAAAGATTCATGAAGGCGTGTAAACATTTGCCATTGTTCACTCTTCGCAACTGCGCGATATCTCGGCCGTTTTTCCGCATCGAATAACCATATTATTTATCACACTCGAAGCGAACTTCTTTTGGCGGAATTCAAACCGCAACCCGTAATTACGAGAGCGTAAGTACGATTGTTCAAAATTATTATCATTAAAAATTAACAAGTTTTTGAAAGAACGTGACGGAGATATCGCGCGTAATTGCGAAGATTTCGCATTTCTCAATTCTACATTTCTACAAAAGAGCAGGATGTTTATAAAATATCCGCGATGTAACGACCTCATTAGCTCCGACGGCGGTGTATAACGAGTCAACGTAAGACCGAGAATAATTGAACAAAGGGAGAAATTTCCTTTATGTTACCCTCTTTCTTTGCGGCGCGCGCGATATCCAGCTTAATGCCTCTCTTCCGAAACAGCGGGAAATTTTTAGCGGTGACACACGATCCTCTTTTCCGGCGTTTCTCTATTTCGTTTCACCGCTCCGAGAAAGAGAGAGAGAAAGAGAGAGAGAGAGAGAGAGAGAGAGAGAGAGAGAGAGAGAGAAAAGGTGACGAAATTCTACCCGGACGATAGCGCAGCACGCGTAACACTAATGTGACTACGTAGTACGCGAAAGTTGTGTCGCTTCTACTCTCTCTCTTTCTGCCTGCCGGTTAAGCCCTCTCGAGGGCCGAGAGAACCGTTCCTCTTCCACCTGCTTCGCAGCCTTGTAGAAACTCTCCGCAACTTCGTAAGCGCGTAAGAGGGAATAGAGACGGGAGAATTGCTAACTACAGATCGGAGAACGTTGCACGCCCGCTACACAATTTGCATCCCTTCCAGGCGATATGGGAATCGTCCGGAGACGCGAGATACGGCGCGCGAGAGAACGGCGACTGTAGTATTATAATATATTATAACTTTGCTTTTGTGTTTTAGCTCGACGGCCTTAAGGCTTTTCTCTTACATCGCACAGTACGGTGTTCTATTTTATTTCAACGAAAATGTTGATTTCTAAAGACAAAGGGTGTGTTTGCCAGCAATAATCTCTCTTTCAAACGAATAATCATAAATAATTACGATTGATTATTTCATTTGATATTATTATTATAACTTTCATACCCAAATGCCGTTCAATCTAGTCATAAAAGATAAAGTAAAAGCAATTTAATTGTAGCGCATTTTTAATTGTTTTTAATTTATTTTTCATAAATTAACACAATCTGTATTAGTTACAGATCTATGTTTGCACCGTCGTTCCAATCAGAGAACATAATTTCTCGCGTAAGGGATTCGAGATTGCATCGTATGTACATACACCTCTTTATCTCTTTTCCTTTCATATCGTTACTAGCTTAGCGTTGTACGTTCACGCGAGCTTACTTCTCCCGCGTCGTCTTTCGCGCAAAACTCCTGTCGTATAAGTTCGAGAATTGCTGCGAGAAGAGCGAAGTTGCTTCCTCTTCCATCAAGCTCGTCCCTCCCCCACCCCGGAAGAGTCGAGAATTCTAAGCTTAGTCGTAAGTACATATTCGATGTTGCCGTGGGGCATGTCTGGATAAGAGCTTTGAAAATTTAATAACTGTAAGTAGATCCAATACTCGATATCCTGCGGAAGAGGAATTTAAAAGGTCGCGCATTTAAAGCGCGGAAGTAATACGGCCGGATAAACCATGCTTTAACAAAGAATTTTCGGCGGAAAGCTCACATTCTGCATCCTAATAAAACAAATAATACACCCTCGCGTATACTATCATTCGCGGTGATTAAACTCCCATCCGTTTCAACGCGTAGAAGGTGTCATGACATTAATATACATAAAACAGAAATTTGGAGCGCAAACATCTCGGGATGAAAACCGGGATAAAAAAAATAATATTTGGAACGCTTTACGCGTTGGCTAATATTGCGATTCTTGTCGCACCACTCGAAATCATTCACTGACGTATATAATTCGTCGACCAATCCGCCGTTTTCATTTAGCATGAAAAACGTTCGCTCGCATTCGAATCGTTTCTCTCCTCTTGATTTGCAAGCGGGGCCGCACGTAGCCACACGTGCGTCCTACGTGAGAGGCATTCGGCAGAGAGGAAAGAGCAAGAAGCTACGTACACATCTGCGACTGCTCATCGCAGTCACCCTTCCCCATGCTTCACCCTTCCGCGCTCAATAATAGCGGAGAACGTTACTCGGTCTTAACTACCTCTTCTTACTGAAAGCGATTCCTCCTGACGATTGCTCCTGGTGGAAATCTTCTAACTTGAATCTACTGGCGTTATTAAAAAGCCAGAAATGGCTTTGCCGATTCGCAGCCATTCATTTTTAATCTCGAAATTCCACACGATCCTTTCAAATGTTCTTTATAGAAACGACAATATTAAATAAATATTTTTTATGTAGGATTATAGAATTTTTTAATATAATATTTTTAGAAATTTTATATATAGACATTTTCATAATAAATTTTATAAATATCTTTATGAAGGAACGTTTCAAATCCTGCATCAACCTTCGTACCGAATACTGCGAGTTTAATATTATAGCGTCACGCAACAACCTTTTGTCACTTGGAAAGGAAAAGAGACTTATTTCCGGTGGAGTGGAGAGACGCGAAAGAAATGATGACGAAGAGGCGCGCGAAAAGACAGCAGCGGGTGTCTTCATAAAGGTGGATCACCCGTAGCACGGGCCGCGTAATTACGTGAAAAAGAAGCGCACGGGTAAGACGACGGTAATCAAAGGACGCTCTCTTGTGTTAGCGCGCAATTAACCCCCTAGCTTTTCATCGGATGCATTTTTCGCGAGAGATCGCAGATAGATGCGAAACACGAGTTCGTTCCTGTTGTTCGGACGGAAAAAAAACGTCGAATTGCGAAAAAGCTTTTGACACGTGAAAACGAGTGTAGGTTCGCGGTTGAAAGCATCGGATAATCGACACTCTGTGATGTGATCGCCATAGAAAAAAACTATGATCGATTCCGTTCGCCAGTAAAATGTGTATTAGTTATTTAACGGCTTTAATGGATTACATGTGTCGTTTATTTAGAAAATCTTGTAAAAGTAAATACGCTACCGGTCGAAAAAGTTTTCCACCTTCCAGCTTTTAATTAAATTAACCTTGTTTTTACAGATGCAAAATTATATTCTTAAAATATCGACGTAAAAAAGTTATAACATGTATTATTTAGACAACGTTTATGATTAAAACACAATAAAAATTACATATATATACAATTAATATGTATGTATGTTAAGTTGTTGTAATTTTAAATCTATGCGTTTATAAAAAAAAAATATTGACATTTTAAAATATAAAATTATTATGTCTGATCTTATTGAAAAAATTATAGGATGCTCCAAACTTTTGAGCGGTGTGTATGTTGCATTATTAAATCCTCCATCACTCGCGTGTTTTTTTCCTAGTATCTTTAATGCAGTGGCACAGTAATGTATTGCCATTAGGCCGGATTTAAAGTGTTAGAGATTAAGCGTTAACACCCTGTCGGGCTTAGGCCGTTAAGCGTCGAACGTTAACCCTGGCGGGTTTAAAGCGTTAAAGAGATGAACTCACATAGTTATCGACGTTAGTTCACGCCAACAGTTTATTCAGGTTCGATTATTTTTATCCCGTAATCCACCGCGGTTCGGCGATAATCACCACTCGTTTCGCAGCGTCGATGCGCAACCTCTGGGAATGAGTTTAACTTAAAACTAGGCTCTCCTGCGCGCGAAGAACTGTTCCGATAAAATCCGTTTAATTCACGCGCCGACTGGCGCGATTGCACTTCCCTCTCGAATCCGCTGCTATTTCGCTTCTCATCGCGCGCCGCTGATAGATCGCGAGATAGCTATCGCCCACGACGATCCACGTTCATCTTTTACGGTACTAAAGTACCCGATCGCGGCAGATAGCTCATCAATTTCTGCAAACAATCTTCTCGATCCCGACGAGATCCTAAATTTCGTTCGAAGCGATACGAGAAGCTCTCGTACCTTCGCCTCGTGTTAAAGCACGGCAATGTGTCTACTCGCCAAAATATCTTCTGGCACAAACTAAATTTGTCACGTGACGCCTTTCGCGTGCAGACAAAAATAAGAATGCGCAAATTGAAAATACCAAACGCTCTTCTTATATGAGATGAAATTTCTTTTACATATCAATTATAATTTTATAATATAGACTCATTACAATCTTTTAATTATTTCGAATAGATGTTGGCTGAACGCTACGTTTATAATTGTTTTTATTTTTTCTTAATATTTCCAACACGAATATCTTTCATTAAAGATAATACTATGATAAATGATGTATGAAAATGTTTCCGCGGTTTCGCATGTCTTCTCGACTTTCCGCTGCTCGTATTGAAGATCCGCATGAATAACAGGCTTCAACTCCTTCGGAATTAATATGCGTTGCAAGAAACGCTGCGAGCGTGGGAGATGCTTCGCCTCAGGCTCCATTCGGCATTCGCTATTAGCGTCGCTTCGACAGTTTCGCTACCGGGAACGCAATTGTCCCAAAAAGCGCGAGCAACGACGTTTCTCCGCCAAAACGAGAGACATTGCGGCGCCGTTTTCCTCGGCAACGATTTAACCCGTTCAAGTACCGCCGGAGCAAAATTACGGCCCGTTTCCGGGCCGGTGGCGCGCGTAGCGAGCGGAAATTCGGAGGCAACCCATCGTTGCCGTCTTCGTCCCCGATGAGAGCCTGTTTAAACGTGACATTTGAAACTTGACGCAAGACGGACGGCGATAAAGGACTTATTGCTGGTTACGTTTTGTAACGAGTTACACGGAAACACGCGAAGCACATGTGATGTGCAAAATTAAACGCAAAGTTAAAAGTACAGTGGCGATAATATAAACGCGTGACGTAAAAGTGAAACAATCTCTGATCGAGAGAAAGAGAGAATATCAGTTGCGTGAATTAATAATAAATATTCGCTGCTCTTTATACTGTAAATATTCAGAATCATCGCGTAATTACTTCTATTTATAAAACAATATGATAGGCGTATATTTGAAACAAGCAACATGGATATATGATAATTTAAATGAAGCAATCGATTGAGATAATATTTTCACAAGATAGCAATTTGTATTTTAATTGTTATTAAGCAAATAATGTACTTGAGAGAGAAATCGAGAACAGACATTTACGGCGGGCACCGGAGAACGATTCAAGTGCCGAGGAGATTGTGGATCGCGCGGACGGGTCGTTACTAGCGGCTTGCTCCTTGAGCTGGTATCTTGGCTGGTCCTGGCATGTATGATTAAATTAGAACAATGCCGGCATAACTCGCCTAGTGCGCTCATCCCCTTCCGTCGCAGTCAGCTAGAACCTGCGCCGCCGGTTTACCACTTACTAGTAGACGTTAGTAGTTTGGAAACTCTCCCTCATCGTTCCTACTCCGCCCCCCCTCCTCCTCCTCCCCCCTCCCTGTCTTTCTAGTTCGCCGTTTCTTCCTCCGTTTATCGCCGTCGATTCGCGACCTCTCTCGCCGCGTCTGTAATCCCGCGGCAATCCGTAATTTTACGGTGCGCGTGCTCGTCGCGACGACAATGCGACTTCAAGCCACGTCGAGTTAATCGCTTCCGCACGGTCCGCTTTTCGAGTAGATTGCGCTAATGCATTAACCCTTTCGCGCACCTAATGGATTATACGCGCTAGCCCCGCGCAAATGTCGTTACGGAATTCGTGGGCTTTCACGCGCGGCTGCGAAATCGTGAAATAAAAGTCTTGATGCCGCGGATGTCTATTCAGACGCGCATAACAAGATTTCTAACTTTGTTTCGCTCTGAAAATAGTAAAATTATTTTCGTTCTTTAAATAAATTCACACATTTTTTTTCCTTACTAAAGCCGAATAGCCTAAAACAGTATTTCGCAAAGTTGAGAGAAATTTGAGGTTGCGTGTGGTCAAAGAATTATATTCGGAAACCATTAAAAAAACATTATAACATTATAACTTCAATTAAAACATTAAACTTTGCTTCATACCGGTTCTGGTATTTCCGCAGTATATTCGAGCGCAGTTATCGCGAAGCGGAATAACGAAATAGCCTGATCAAATAAAGTACTACAGGAAAAAGTTCATGCCCCAGTTCCGCGGTATCTTGTCTAAACACCGTGGATCACGGCGGTCTTAAAATATCTTTTAATTGAACAAAAATTCGAGATGCCCGCGGCACTACAGCCGGGAATACAGACGGAAAGGCGGAGCAAAGATAAATATTAGACTTGAAACAAAACGAGGAAGATCCAGCAGCTTGAAAATGAAAATGGACATTCATTTGACAAATTCATCCCGCGCTCGGTAGTACCAATTACTGTAATGGAAGTGATAATTCGGATAAAAATTGCCAGAAAGAGCATGCCGGTAGGCGTGTACATAAATGCAACAACGCTACAGGTCACCATAGTATTGCTGTTATTTCGCATTGTTTGCTTTATTGTCGCTAGCAATAAGCGTTATCTGGCAGTAATTTGCATAAATTTTTTGCTATTTCGTACAGTGCGATATTCCATCTGGGATAATCCGTGAAGGCATTCCTCCATGAAGTCATCAGAAATTAAAAGCTTTTTAGCTTTATCCATTTAGAAAATATTTTAATCACTTTAATCCCTTAAAACGAAATTTATAGATTATTTTTTTAGCAAATTTGAAAGTAGCTCCAAAGTATTTTAGAACGTTTATAAGAAAATTGCGCGTTATGGAATTCATTTATTTTCATGTAAAATGTTTCGCCATGTCAATTAAAGTCAAACATCTTTTTTGTCATTAATATGTTTTTGTCATAAATCTGCTCGCTTTTCAAAGGAGCGCTTTTCAGAATATTTTGTACGTAAATAGAAATACAGAAATATCCTTCGTATATCTTCATCTTAAAGGACTTCTTGAATGCATCCAGTTCAGACTGGCACTGTGACTTTTAGTAAAATTACGACGAGCGTACAAAGCGGGCCAAGTTGCGACGGCGAAAGTATTTCATTTCTCGGATGAAAGTTCCGCCCGTTTCCTTCGTCCTCCCTGCCTCCGGCGAGGGAAGGGATATTATTCCGGGCGTGATCTATTAAAATTTTCGCCGGATTTTGTCAACCACGGAGGCAGCTCGCTGGCAGAGCCAGGTCTCGGGCAATATAGAATTTGGCGCAGCCGTCGCATCCTTGCGAAAGTTCATATTAATTTTTCAACTGTTCGATGTACGTCAAAGTTCACACAGACCCGACTACTAGAAGGCAAACTAACGAGTCAAAAAACATCAAGATAGTGATTATTTTTGCGTTATTAGAAATTAGATATTTTCCGGTAAATTAAAGGTGCAAATAAATAAAAGAAATAACACTCTTTTTTTATATAGAGAGTACGATTTCCATCGTTCACGCGAATAATTCGCGATATTGTCGATTCGACTGCGTTGCATAAAATTGCAAGTGGGTAATATACCACGAGCAAAATTATTCCGACGCTCGTGTTCTTTTTTGCGCTTGAAAAAACATATTATGGAGCGGCGACGGGCTAAAAGCTTATTACGCTCGCTATATTATTAACCTATTCCCTTTGAATTTCCCCGTGGCAAGAAGTACACGCGGGATTTTACTTCGGTGAACAAAATCGGTGAATATAAGGATTGGAGAGAGAGAGAAAAAAGCATGTGAAAAGCATGCCGTTGTACACTACTGCTCGCGAATAAATATGCAGTTACGTACTATAATCATGGCACGAGGCAGAAAGCGCGGACGAGCTTTGAGGTTCCGCCGACATCTATAAAACATGAAACTCACCGTCGCAAAAAACGCCAGAAAACTCATTTCCATCGATTCTGTCCTATTTAATATTCACCGAACTAATATTTACCGTGCCGGAAGCAAGCTACAGATGCGAACGTAATTACGGATAACATTGTACAAAGAAAATTACAAGTTCAGCGAGTTCTTTCAGAGACTTGAATGGACCACTGCTATTAATAGAATTACCGAGTAAGAGTTACAAGAACGTAGAATCTCGTTTCTCCTCTGATCGATTTAGCGTTATTTCAAAGTAAAATTCTGTCGGGTTTTTCGCACCAAATATAATATTAAACGTACTTTAAAAAAAATTTCTCTTTCAAACGACGAACAATTTAATCACATACAATATTTAATCTAAGCTTAACAAGATTTTATTCAGCAGCTAACGAAGAAACTTGCCTATTTAAGGCACGGCAAATTATAGCACGCGCTACAACGCTACATAAATAATCGACACGAATCTTACGTGACGCAGTGTTAAAAGCGGTACGGCAGAACGTACCGCAATTAAAGTGGCTGTCAACTGCAAAATGTATTAGCAAACAGAGTGCGCGCGGGGACGGCGCGGAGGCGCCGCGTGAGCTTTGCGTTTAATCGATTCCCTTTCGGCGGTAATCCGCGCGTCGAAACCGCGCGCTGGCGCGAAAGCAGGTTGCGGGCGTGTGAGAGAGTGAAGGTAGGACGTTAGGTCGGTACGCCGGGAGTACCCGGGGCGTGCATAGGTGAGGCGGAAGACGCCGTGAAAATGCGTCACGGACGACGTCCCGCTGAGGTTCCGCGTTATACGCGAGCAGACGCAAAGCGGAGAGAAGGTGAGCGGCGAGGCGAAACGTGGCGAGAGAGGCGAGAGCGAGAGCGGGCGGACGAGCGAGCGTAATTACGTTTTGTCGCTCGTCGCCCGGATTTCCTTTGTTACATTAGCCGCTCCCCTATCCTACGGCGCCCTGGATACGACGACGTCGGGAGACGAGAGCGCCGTTAATCTTTAACGACCTGAGCACACCCGGGATCGGCACGGCGGAAAGGGAGAGAAGTGTCCGATCTCTCGGTGGAGCGGCAGAGCGGGAGGACTCTCGACGAGAGAGGGCTTTGTAATCGAATCCCGCCGCCTCCTCACCTCTTCTCCTCTTTTTGGCGGCTGCTGCTACTGCTGCTGCTGCTGCTGCTGCTGCTGCTGTTGCCACTGTGCTTGCCGGCTGCCGTCGTGGATGCTGATCCAGTTTATACCGCGGTCAAAGCCGACCGGAAAAGAATCCCGTTGTGCCGAGTGGTTTCTTGAGTAGATTAGACGAGGGAGATTCTTATTTTTACGGATATTCCGGTAAATATGCAGTGGCATGTGACAACGAATGTTTGTCATGTGTAAACTCATCGTACACAGAGATTTAATACAAAATGTAAAGCGTTATTTTTCAACTGTTTTAGTCTTTGTTACTCTTTAATGTTATAATAATTGCGTGTAAATATTTAAAAAGTTAATATTAAAACATTAATATTTCATAAATTTTCTTCATTTTATTCATATTAACCTTTTATTTTATTTAAATTTTATCTAATAATTGTAATTGTGCTTTATAATAAATATATTCAAAATCTACTTTAGTACTTAATTTAATACATCCAAAGTTTAATTAAATATCAATAAATTCCATCTATAATCTTTAATATATTACCTACGTCACATGAGTTTGAATAAATTTTGAATAAATAAGAATGTATAATATAGAAAGATCATTTAAAATGTGTTTTATTCATTTTTGAATTTTTAACTTTGCATAAATCTTTTAAATATAACTTTTATATATGATTTAAAAGAGTTACACATTACACAAATTTACAGATGAAAATGTTATACAAAATACATAAAGTATTTTCATTAAAAAAATTTATTTAAATTATAAAAAAACTTTACTTTCCAAAAGTTTCCTGAAGTAAGTAAGAATGGAAAAATTTTTGAAAAAGATTTTCTTAAATTACAGCGTTATGTTACTGCGTGCCTTAATGGACTTTGCTCGAGGAATACTAAACGTATCTATTTATCAACCCTCTTGGAGTTGCTGTCTTTAACTCATCACAAAAAGAATCCCAAAAGGAATAAGAGATCGCCGGTGTCCAACGTCGTTATTCAAGCGAGGCTTAGGGGTAACGCGGAGTAGTGCTACGTTCGAAAGCGGCTTACTCCCAGTTGGATCACTCGACCGAATCGCATAGATAGATCTAAAGGAAAGTGGCGTTACTCTTGAATATTCGCTCGTAATCCTCCCCCTCCATAGAGAGCGGGGTGGAAGGCGTGCGCGCGATGCGGAAAGGCGCAAAGATTCCGAGTTACGTCGTTCGTTAACGGATCGGTGAGCAAATTCTGTCGACTTCACCGCATTATCTTACCAGATATCTATATGTGTGTGTGTGTAAGTTAGTGTGTCTCTGCGGCGCGCAGTCTATTAATTTCTCCCTTCGATGCTTCGACGGCACGACGGCATTTACGTGTACATACATATACAAACGCGTATACCACAGATACAGACGCACGATGGTGGAGCGAGTGTAGAGAGAGAGAGAGAGAGAGAGAGAGAAAAGGGAAATTCAGTGGGAGAAAATGAAGCGCAGAGCAAGAGAGAAAGAGAGAGAAAGAGAGAGAGAAAGAGAGCCAGAGAGAGAAAGAGAGAGAGAGAGAGCCCAAGGCTTGGCGGGACCAGTAATGGAAACAGAATGGGATAATTCCGCGAGCCGCGGACGGACGCGGTAATTGCGAATAATTGCATTGTCTTCGAGTCGTTCGCCCGAGTCCGTCTCTCTCGCCATGTTCGCTTTCCCCGCGCCACCTCCCTTTCTGTCCGCTTCGCGAAAGCACCTCGCCGCGCGCGCGCGCGCCCGCTCGCTCGCTCGCTCGCTTCTCGTGCTCGGTGAATTGCTTCGGTACGAATTGAGAGTCGTCTGGTGGAAACTCTCTCATACCGATTAGGAAATCTCGTTCCGTCGTCTTTCTGTCCACCAACGCGCGCCGACGAGTCCGGTTTCCACCGCGCGGTTTAATGCCACGTGGAAATTACGCTCCGGCTGAGGAAACCACCGCGGCTCTCTCCGTTAAAAGGGGGCTGCTTCGTAATTGATTTCTTCTGAATTGATATTATCGGTGTGTACTCTATTCGCAATTATTGCATTATTTTTGGTCGATTCACCGCTGTGTGTTGTTGTCGATTTGACGATAAAATGCAGATTTATGTTGCGTAAAATACAGATATATTGAAGCTGAAGGGGAGAGATATATATTATAAATCTCAATTTTGAAGCGAGAAATTTAAACTTGGCCACTTCTTTTTTTTGGCCCAAAATTGACGTATTAATTCTAAAACTGTGTGTATTCTGCTTGAAATACAGTCCCACCTGTTTCTCCGTTTTCTCCGTTAAATTTGCAACAAATGTTCTCCTAGGGACCGGGTCCCGAAGAGAGATGGTGCCCCAACGACAGATTTTGCATTCCTACGTAAAGTGGAGGCACGTGCGGGACGACACGACGGGATTTTGGATAATTCCGCGCACGCCTCCGGCGAGAGATATAAATTTTCCAACCGCGCGATCGAGAGACTACGAGAGGGAAAAAAAGAAAGTGGTAGTCTTGAGAATATGGCGTTTTCGAGCGGAGGAAACTTGCTAAAGTACCCCTGATACGTTCGAAGTACGCGCGGAGTTTCACGTAGAATACCCTGAAAAGATTCTCGCGCGAGACTCTCGTACATATTTTACATAGAGTGCCGCCATCGTCGCGTCTCGAGGATGCAAGTAGGGTAATGCGTTGAACAAACCGTTAAAATTCCTTCCACCTATTTTGCGCGCTTTTAATTAACGCTGCAACGCAGCGCACACCGCGCACATTATACCGCTATACTCGTAAATATTCTGCCCGTGATTTAATTCCGCTCGAAAGACAAGAGCATCAAATATATCTTGGCGTAGAAACAGATAAAGTTGCCATATAAGAGATTGTTTCGTATTTTCTAAACATATTTAAAAAAGAAAGATTATTAAGGATAGAAGTATAAACCACAGTTTAAAGTCTAAATTTAACATTTTGTTTGAATAATAAATATATCTTTAACATTCGATTATTTATTTTTTATATTATTATTGTTATTATTGTGCAATATCCTTAAACATAGACATTTACCCTCCCGTACATTTATTTGGATACCTGCGCTTTACGTTGCAAGCAAATTAGCGAAAATTTGACGAAGATGATTAACGCAAATTGCATGACCTGGCGAACAATTTTTCATTCTCGTTTGAGTGAATCGCTTCATTATTTTGCCATGAATTCCGCCGCGCGTAAACAGCTTCCCACGCCGCGAGCTCGTGCGTAAAACGAATATACAATAACTCATTACATAAATACATATTCATTAATACAAACGCGCGTATCGAATAACTCGTTACCGCGTTACACGTGCGTAACATTTTTGTGACCTTCGATCCGCCTTGCGAATTCGTTCAAACTTCACGTCGCAATTGCGGCAATTTATATTCCTCGTCGTGGATATGCGAGTCCCGGCGAACAAAGTGCGCCCCTGCCTTAAACCGGTTGCACCGGTGGCTCGTTAATTCACATCGTTGCATCTCTACCGTTCTCATCCTCGCCGTCGTCATCGTCGTCGTCGTCGTCGTCGTCGTCGTTGTCCGACGAAAATTTTGCCCGAGCGATCCAGCAGGTGCATTTTGCATGCGCTCCGCACATGGCAATTATGTGACGCTGGATGTGCCGCGCGACGCTTTAACGTACCCGGGCGACGGGCCAGCGTCCGGAAAAGGTTCGTTCAATTTAGCTCTCCGGACCTTCATTCCCCGCGAATGGACGACGTCCGGCCAGAAGAGGGTGAAAGGACCTCTCTATCTCGACCATCTCGAGTGCGAGTTTAACGTCCGCCCGTAAACCGGACGACGTGTCTAATTATCCGACGCAAAAGCCGCCCTCGCTCGCGGAACTGACCACCGGCCGTCCTCCCGGCGTCGCTTGCCGCCGGGAGCGCGTGACGGCTTTTTGAACGTGCACCTGCGAATGGTAATTTCATACCAAGCACCGTGCGCCCGAGGGACGAAATTCTTTTCTGTTGGCCGGACCGAGCAAAGTTTCAAAAATTCTCTCTGCGCGACGTGAAACGCGGACGCAGCGGAGAGCGCGAAATTGCTCTGAAATTTCAATTCGCAGGATTCGCGAGATCAAACACGCTATCGTTTCCATCTCGAAAATACGCTATTATAAACCGGAATGTATTGACGCTACTTGCCATTCTCAATGGAACAATAGGATATACATTCGGTTAGACAGTTGATTTAGAAATATAATACCTCATACGTGAGAGCTTATCACGCCACGTTACATTACGCGGTTTGGAATCAAAGTTTATATTTCGTGTAATTGAGCAAAACACGATATATCCGCCGGGGAGCATTTCAATACGTCGTTATTATGAATGCTTTTAGAAAAGTAGATACTGATGGAGGAATTGTTCGCCACGTCAGCCGATACGCGACGTAGGCGACAGACACGAGTCACGAGGGAGCAACAACACGAGTCGCGCAGCGACTATGGACGAATGAGCGTGGGCTTGATTGGTGTTCGGCACGGGTTGGCAAGGTATACTGGCAGGAACCGGAATGGCAACTTGCTAATGAGGGATATGTATCACTTTTCCGATAGGCGGGGCGGACGCAGATCGCCGCCACTGAATGGCTCGAACTGCAATCTGGAAATGCTGAATCGCCTCCGCGATCCAATGTACCGTGAATCGGGGGGGCGGTAAATCACAATACAGCCATGACAGAGAGGAGACACTTGTCAGGGCGACCGAGCCACAACGAAGATGGATTTCTGATCGAGAGCGCGCGCCTCGCAACGAGCTTCTTTCAAAACCGCACGGTTAATGCATGCTGGCAAACTATAAACAATAATCAGAAAATTATTGAAAAATTTATCAAAAAGTGATATTGTTCGATTCAAACTGCTCCCATAAACAATAATTAGAATTAATTAAGGTTCAATTAATCCTGTCTTTCTTCCTGAAGATTAAAATAAGGAAAGTCAGAAAATATGTGACTTAAACTTTAATTAATTTTAATTAATATTTATGGGCATCTTATAATTTAAGAATTGAAATTATAGTATTTGATTCTGCATTAATTTTACATTTGAATTCCATTTATGAAGAAAATTCATCTACTTCATCTCGTGTACATTTCACAGACTCATCGTTTATCGTTCGCCATGCACATGTCCTCCTACACATTGGAGCGCGTCTTCCCGCTAATTGTATGATCGACTTTGTAATTACCGTAACAATTATCATAATTAGCGGAGCGGACGGACCGGAGCACGGTTATCTAGGGCTCTCGCGATTATCCCGTTGGAATTCGGGCTTAGACTGGTGCTTAAGCTTCCGCCATTAGTTTAATGGCCGTTTAAATACCTGGGCTTTAAATAATAGCGCCTAGTAAGAGCGCAATAGGAGAGAAATGTAAACAATGGTTATAACGTCTTTACAGAGTAACTGTAAATGTACTGCGCGCATATTATGATGCGCTTCGTTTCTGCAAGATTAAGTGCAATATATTCTGCTATAAAAGATAGACGACGTCTCACTACATTTAATCCGTAAATAATCTTTGGACAGTAGAAATAGTCACATTATCTTTCATGCATTGATAGCAAAGCTTGCGAAAAAATGTCAACAGATCCAATTGGAAAACTTTCCGAAATTATAATTCTTATATTAAAAAATCGGATCACGCGGAAACTTCTCATCCCTGTCGCAGTTTTATTTGTTATGAAACTTTGCAACCGTTTCGAAGTATTGTTCGGCATGCTCGCGTGACTTTTTCCATTTAACATCACACGAGCAGCGTATTCCTAAAATCTAATAGATTCTCCGTGTGTCACACATGCGTGCGAGACACTTCGTTTCCAGCGCTGCCATATAGAATTTTTTTCTCGCTCAATGAAAACGCCCGCCCATTCCGACTTTCGATCACTCGAACGAGACACACACGATGGAGCGTTGACCAATATTCCTCCTCTCTTCCTTTCGCCCCGCGTACACGGAATGCGTCGATTCTACCTTGAAATTACCCACGCACAAGACCGCGGTGCGACTGCGCGGTGCACACCGCGTTTCTCTATCGCGTAATAGAATTTACGACGCGCGCCGGCACGTATACGTAGCTACGTCGCTCGCGTACGCTCGCGATGCATCAAAAACACCGACGAAGATGTAGTACGCGATAACACGAAGCGGCAATTACTCTTCACTTTCCGCGCGGCGCGCGTTACCCCTCGTCGCGCGCCATCCTTCCTTCACCCTTTCCCATCCTCCTTCCCGCTCCCCCGCGCGCGAGCGCGACGGCCGATCGATCTAACGACCGCCGGGCGTAACAGACGGAAAATCCGGTGAAAAGCGCGCCGCGGCTTTCACAATGAGCGGCACACGGCGGACGCGCGATGCAGACGTCATTGTTCCAGTCGGGTCTTTTGTCAGTGAACGAATTACTGTTGCTGTGTTTAGACCCTTTCTCTCATTTGCCCCCGTTTTCAACCCCCTCTACCCCCTTGGCCGGCCAACCAGTCGAGCCACCTCTAACGCATTTTCTCTCTCTCTTTCTTGCAGCACTGTATCACGACCGTCGGTTCTCTCCCTCGTGTTTTCCGTGCCCCATCAACATCTCGCCGTTTCCACCTTGGTAATCGCGGCAGTCTTTTCAGAGCGGTCTACCTACTTCGAGACTGATAATACGATCGTAATTACCGCGTTGGTTTTGCGCGTCGTTAATTAGCGTCGCCTCGACGGAATTTCGCGCACCACAATCTTTCCGGTCTTAATTTCATAATGATATTCTTTTTCACATTACTGCTATTATTTATTATTGTTACAGCTGTACACGTTTGCATTCGTTAATTCTTTTCCAGGCTGCTTTGTACCGCATTCGGGAAAGCTGCAGCTGCTAAACCCTGCGTTATATTTTAAATATTTTTGATAATAATTAGTGAAGTAGTTCTTTAGCTTTTAATAGCACACAAAAAAGTTTTAAAATATTGATAGCTCGATATTTCCGATAGACACGCGTTGTTAATTCTGTTTTTTTTTTCCCTTGTCAATTTTATAAACTATTGCAGTAAGTAAAAGTATCCAATTTAAGATCGCTATTTCATTGATTTATTTATTTTTTTTTGTTAGAATTCCATACACTCAACTTTCATAGAAAGAGTGAAATATTTGGCAGGCTTATTGCATTCCCTTAAATTTCGAAGAGTCGAGCGGAAATAAACGGGTGTTTGCGTCGCGCGCGAATGAATGAGTGCAATTCATCTCGTCGAGTTTTGAGATTCTCGAGATATTTTCACGAAAAGTGGAAAACGAGAGGCCGCTCGTTCGGCACGCGGAATCGTAAATCCGCACAACGGGCACACGAGATAGCGCGGCAAGCTCGTTCGATGCGAACACACTATAATTTCGCGTGTACGACAGCGCGTAATTCACGCGCGTATCTATACGCGTGAGAACGGTAACAGAGACGCGCCTGTTCGCCTTGTATTAGAGATCCTTTGCGCGAGCTTTTACGCGAACTGCTCTCCCGAAATCCTTTCGCACGTGCGCATGTACTTTTCACACGTGTTTTTCACGGCGGTTATGTCGCGGCGATAATTTCCGCGGGCGGAGATAAGTTTTACGCTTCACGCTTCCGCGCGACGCTGTCTCCGGCGCTTGCAAACGCGAAGTACGTCCCTTTTAGTTGGCACTTTTTTTGTATGTACTTCCTGCATTAAAAATGTATATTCATGTTACGCGTAGAAAAAGTGGAAAGAACGCGAGCGTAGAAACTTGCCACTTTACTCACTTGCCTGCCTCCTTTATTTTTTAATCACATTTTTGTTATAATTATATATACTTTTTATACTTGTGATAAAATTCGCTCCGAGAAGGCCGGAACAAATGGCATTTTCCCTGTCGAAAAACAGTCTGCGTGAAAAAGAACCTGAAATAGTGATTCGAGTCCTGATAAATCTTCGACAGCGCGCGTTTCGGAGAACGCCTCGCTCGCTGCTACGGGCTGACGCAAATCGCAACCCCATGGACACGCTGTCCCGCGAGGGGTGAAAGCGCGCGGAGGGATGGAAGCATAATTTGGCGGTAGGTAACGCATAACTCCGGCCGGTATCTACCTGTCAGATAAGGCACGCCTCGTCGTATTCGAGGTCGACGGTGGATGCAGAATCCGTTCGCTTCGTAGAGATGGGATTCTGTATCTGCCCCCTCTATCACCGGTGTTCTCCGTTTCCGCGCTTCTCTCTCTCTCTCTCTCTCTCTCTCTCTCTCTCTCTCTCTCTCTCTTTCTCTTTGCCCGTCTGTCTCTCATCCTCCTCCCCTTTCCCGCGCAACATGCTCATCGATATGCGGTTGTTCATGCCGCCGGCATACAACAGAACGGCGCCCGCTATAAAATCATACGTACACGTCCGATCGGCGCGCGTCGAGTATGATTAATTTGCGCACAGAGTTAACTCCTGTCGATAAGCACCAAAATCGAGCGCGACCGGTCTCGGTTGCGGTCCGCGGGTCGTAAAAATTCGATATTACGAGCGTTCTTGTTGCTCGAGAGAGTATTCCCTCTTTATTCCTCTCCATGTGCGGCAGTTTTGCGCGTGTAAATCTTGGAAAAATTCAGAGAAGCTGCCGTCGCGCTCTATTTACCATCCCCCATGTATCCGCGTATAATATTTTACAAACGTCGTTGCGTGCAGATGCGACCGGTTTCGCGCCCGTGCGTCATAAAAATCGCAGATTGCGCGTCGCATTGCCGACGTCTTTTTGCCCGATCGATGTTTTTTTTTTCCTTCATTCTCCTTGTCCGCGCGGAGAGAATTTTACGCGTGTAAATTTCTCGATTGTGCCAAGGGGTGGGGGAAATTGGGACGCGCTCTTTTATTCCGCAGTAAATTTTATTTCGCGCGCGCAAACGTCACGCGATATCAAGTATTCTGCAAATATTATCGCGCGAGCGGGAAATATTGATTGCAATACGCGGACGCGAAAGGGTTGATTTCCGGTGAAAAATTACCAGCCCGGCGTTTATATTACATACCGCCGCCGTTGCGTGTATTTCCCGCAATTGCAAGCAGAAAGCAAAGCTGCAACGAGACAATGCGAAAATGCTACGGAATAAAATCCGTTGTTATGCCCGGAAGTGCATTCCGCGCATTTGCGAATCGTTAATAATAACATAAAAAGAGCTCGCCACAGCGATACCTTCCATAACGCGGATCGATGTCGAAACGCATCACAACTGATAAATATGCCGACCGTCGTTTCTCGGATTAACGTAATCTTCGTATGCGAACGGAAAAGTATTAAACTTTCATTCGGCATTATATCAAACGCGAGATCTCTCGCGCGCGGGTTCGAGGAGAGACAGTATTACGCGTGATCTGTTTTTTTTTCCGACGATTATAGTGCTGCATCATTGTGTCAAAAGCATAACGTATTCCAAACGCCGCGTGTATAGATATATAAGAATCGTATCTCGCGTATTTCACACAGGACGTTATCAAAATAATGATAATTGATAATGGGATTTCGAAACCTCGTTCATAAACAATACTGTAAAATAATGAAATTACAATTAGCGCATCCATTTGATGTCGAATATAATGGTTTCGATGCGAAGAGCGAAAGGAGAGGAGGGAGAGAAAGGAGAAAGGGAGATGCAGAGAGATCCCCTTTAATCTCTCGTGCTTTCTCTCTTTTCCCTCCTCTTCTGCTCTTTCTCTCTCTGTCAGCCTTATTCTCTCCGTATTAGTTATCGGTATTATCAACGCGGCCGAATAGTCCACGTGCAAAATCACATCCGCGTGCCTAATCGAGGAATAACTCGATATAATTAATTCCAACTCGTGAAGTTAATCCTTCCTCGATGACATTACAGAGTCAGAAATATCCCGCACGTGTCGTTCAAAAATAGGTATTAAATTCTATAATTTAGCAGAGCGGTTCATCGCTTTCAATCGTCGGCGTTTTTGCGCTATCACTTTTTTTTCGATATTACCGCGTCTGCCGCATTTTCCCGCTGATATTCAATCCGCGCTGTAAAAAGATATTGGTAATTTGCAACTCGCTGATTATGGAAAAAACTGTTACAAAAGCGTTTATTTGCGATCGATGTAACGATATTACGGCCGCGCGCGCGTCATCCGTTCTCGCGTAAAGCATAATTAAAATATTGTTATACACACGAGTCCTCCGAGCTGCAGTATTTTTTCTGCACGCAATTTCGAATCGCCAATCCCTTCGAACGTTTTGCAAATAACGTTAACATCGGGAGAGATATCGCTTCCAATTTTTCCTCGGTTCGATACATGGTGTCTCATTTATTCGTAAAGACAAAACCGTTCTGTTTTGCCCGAATTACCTGAAGGGAAAATCGATAAAGATAATCCGGCGAGTATTGCTGCGAGTACTGATGATGATGTTGGGTCTGGTATTGATATTGATGCCCGTAATACGGTTGTTGCTGCTGATACGGCTGCTGCTGGTGGTGCTGTTGCTGCAGCTGCTGCTGTGGCTGCTGCTGATGCTGCTGTTGCTGCTGTTGCTGCTGCTGCTGCTGCTGCGGCTGCTGTTGCTGCTGTGGGCGTTGATGATGATAGTCATGGTGTTGGTGGTGATGATGATGGTACCAGCCGTTATTGTATCCATCCATGTCATGTACTGGAGTCACGCTTTGCCGGCTCGAACGCGTTGGCCGCGACGCCACGCAAAAAACGAAACGGCACACACACAGATGGCGAACATATCAATCATCTATCGGTAGGGCGCGACCTCGGCGAGCGTTATCGCACGGTATCCGCGGCGCTTCCGCGCGTGAAATCCGCGATGTCTTTCGGTATTATAGCGCGACAACAACTCTAATTGTAGCTGGGGTGTTTAGATTCGCGAAATAGATCGAATCTATTCGACAGCTAGATGTTAAGTATGCCGGAAGATCAGGTGTTACTATCGCGATGTCTGCAGCGGTGAATCGGAACGATGAATTTGCTCAAATCTCTGCGGTAGCAAAATTAATAATTGTTGAATCTGTGAAGTGCGCGTGGACACGCAGCTCGTAAAATCGAGGCGTTTTCTAACGCGATGATCAAATTCCGACGACGCCGTGCACTTCCGGCGCAACTAGATTCGCGAGATTGCACTCTATCTGATGACGACGGACCAACTAACTCGCGAACCGAAAATCACGAAATCGCGACGAGAGAAGAGCCGCTGGTGGTCCTCCTCCTCCCCACTCCTTCTGGTGGTCCACGACCTGGCGTTTTATTATATTCCTCCTTTACGTGTGCCCTCGCGTCCAGTCCTCTTCGTCTCGCTCGCGCCGGAGACCGGTCGGTCCGCGAGTTTTTTTTTTTTTATCCTCGCAGGGGGGTCGTTGGGAAAAGCCGGCGCGCATCAGGAAGAAAAGGGGTTACCGACACACGCTCTCGAAGCGAAGTCGGGGAATTCCTTTCGCGCCCGAAAACCTGCCGGGTACTTCCTTTTCCTGATGGTACCATGGCGCGACTCATCCTCCCCGCTCGCGGAATTATGCATGCCGAATTGAATCCTCGAGACATGGGGGTCGTAGCCTCGGGGATGAATTGAGCCGCCGGTCGATTTGGGGTAACTTTTAAATCGCCAGAGCGACCAGTTTCGCGCAAAGAATTTTATAAGAATGCGGCAAATATGCGGAAACGTGATTAATAGTCATATTCTCGATTAAGATCTCGGTTAGTATAAAATTTTTGCGAATAACTATTAAATAATGTCGAGAAAGAGAAACGCGAAGCATGTTTACTCATTAAAATTATTGGTATGCAAGTATTGCTTCCGAAAAGAGTTGCATATTGCAACTCAGAAGAGTTTCTTGCGTTGTTAGCCAAAGTATTTTCCATATGAACACAACTTTCGAAACGTAAGTTTCCACGGAATGCCCTACGGAGAGAAAGGAATCGCAGAGCACAGAGTGAGAGTCCTGTGACCAGAACCGGAACGCGAGGAAAGAGAAAAATCGACATTGTGTTATTTGTCTTTCCAGACGACATCTACCGAACGTTACGCATGCAACAATGTCTCCGGCTATTGATGTTTTTAGTTTCTTTCCGTTCTACCCTTACGTTCTCTTCGGTTCACGTGTAAACAGGTTATTCGGGGATAATAATCGGGGATGGTGGTGTGCTATGGGGATCGCTATTGGAAAGAGTTGAAGGGAGGGCAGTATGGGCATGGCGGATTTCGGACTAGCATCTCGTTCGAAAGGAATAAATCTAGCAACGTTCTGAAAATATTTGCAATCGCGGAAACAAATAAGTCCCTTTAAATTTTAAGAAACAAAAAAATCTCTTTCTGATTCAAAAATATTATTTCTAAAGTGTGCGAGAGAAGCAATATTAAACAGATATTTCACAAAAACAAATAGCAATCAATATATATGTCTCTACCAGAGTGAACAATATAAGTACGTGAAAAGCGTAGACATCGCATTGTTACTCTTGCTAAATATTGAAAGATATTTGTACTAAATATTAATTAAAATTTAGTAATAGAATATATAAGAATAATTTATATAAAAATTACATTCATGATATAATCAACAAACGACCTAGCGTAAAAAGCATTAATTAACAGTCACAAACACTGTAGTCGAGAATCTTTTAGATGGCATTGCTACAAACTAAGGCACAAAACCTTGAAAACACTTTAGATCTTGTATTAATTACCATGCAGTGACACGGAATTTACGTGTGAACGAGCTGCTGAAAATTATATATATACATCCATATAGAAATATCAGAAAACATTCCTACCGAAAGAGATGCGGTAATTGAACAATATTCAAAAAGCTGACGTCAGCATTCTCGACCTAGTTCCTTTCCGATCGGCCGGCTTCCGCATCTGCCGCGCGGTGAAAGAGACCAGAAAACTCGCGATTGCGTGTACAGGGGTAGCAATTGAATGGGCCTTGCACTCGTAACGGGGAAGGTGGAAGCCTCGTATGTGCGAGCGTTCAAGAAGGTGAAACGAGAAATTCAAAGCTCTTGTACGGAAAAATCGCGAACGGACGAGCCAGCCGGCTTCGAGCTCGGGAGAAATTGAAAATTGTCAAGTACGACACGCTCTCGCGCTTTTCGTCGTCGCGCACCCCGAACCCCACGGTATCTCGCGAGCGTATTTCGCTGCGACAAAAACAGCTGAAGTGGACGAGATGCGATGAAACGAGCTACGCAAGTATGATTATTAGTGCGCGTGTACGTGTGCAAAAAAAATATGCGTGTAACGCGTGAAACGTTCGTAATGAAGCGCGTGCAATCGAAATTACGAGTACCCTTTGAAATACGGTGACAATAACAGTAGTTAATGATCCACGCGTATATAACGAAATATTTAAATTGTAAATTTGCATGTAATATAAATAGATTGAAAAAAAACATAAGTGCAGCTTGCGAATATAATTAGATCATATATGAAATTAAATAATATATAGATTTTTTTGTATCCAGCATTAAGTCTCAATTGTCGGAAAATTTGAAAAAGTTTCGCATAATTAAATGTAAAATAATAATTACAATATGCAACGACAGTTGGGTAACGATATACAATTCTTTTCTTTTTTCTTGGCGACTTCATTATAATCGACAGAGGAACAGCGGCGAATCAAACTGCCGCAATGGCTATTTTTACGCCAATTAAATGTCTCGCGCGCACTCGCCGAACCGCGTCGTTCGCCGACACGTAAACGGAGAAATGCCTCGACCACCTGCAATCGTAATTTCTCGGCGCTCTTTGTGCGACGTGACGTCATTAGCTGTCGCGGATCATTGCGGTGTCTCTCTCTCTCCTTCTCTCGTACGCGCATATCTGTTTTTTTTCTTCCTATAAATGCCACCGCCATTGGACTGGCGCACAATTTTCCTCACTTTCCTGTTAGCTAATTAAGGCCGCATAGACGCCTTCTGTTTGCTGCGGTTCCGATCTCGCGTGAGTTTTCACAGACGTCATCACTTGATTTCTCCCGTTACGAAGGTTCTTCAATCGAGTTCGCGAACACGCTGATATAAAAGTTAACGAAACAAACTATATCGCGACCGCTCGAGGATGACTTTTAATGGCAACCAATCAAGAAAATGCAAATATCAAATAAAATGGCAGATATTGACATACGTCATGTCGATCAAAGCCGTAACGTAATTTTTATATCAAAGTATACATCGACATCACATTTCTTTTATAAAATAAAAATAATTTAATTATACGAGACAAATTGCTTGCCTCTGCGATAAGAGCGGAGATAATTTTCCGGAAACTTTACGATTTGCACAAACTTCGTATATTTATTTTAGTTATTTTTCTTTTTTAATTTACCAAATGCTATCGTATGCAATATTAGGTTTTTTTAATCTTAAGCCCGCTTTAAAATCTATAATTTACGATGAAATTCGAGATAAAAATTTATTTATAAATTTTTATAATAAAAAATATTTAAAGAATTAAAACGTACAAATATATATAAATCATCGATATATAATATTTTTGTGCACGTGGGTATTGTGATTTTTCAAATGCTTTCTGTATTGCGCAGCATATGAAATTATAAATAAAATTCCATTCCAAATATTGTCATGTATTATAGATCTTTTAAAGTAGGTTTTATATTGCCGATGAGCACTTGTTTCATTTGTTCCATTGGACATGTTATATCTGTTCCATTTTTAATTTCATTCCGGATCTTTAATGTCGTGTAATTGCACAGTCGCGGATGCCATTAATGCTTTCAATGCTCCGCATCGAATGTTGCAGCTGTGATTGACATTAAATCAACGCCTTGCACGGCGCAAATTTATATTGCTTTTACGACGTCAAACACGTCGTGATAGACCGCGTTCCATTCTTTCCCGCTAACGTTCATAATAAATTTTTCATCACGAATCAACGATGTTTACTGAGTTTGCGGTCGATCGCGGCGTCGAAAGGGGATTTGGGCGAGCATAACGGGATTGTATTTGCGCGTAACGAAGGCACACGCTTGCGATTCCGGGCAAAATTGAAAACGCGCTCGGGCGTTCGGCGAGAAAATGAACCCGCCTTTGTCGGCGTCGCAAGTGCACGGCGTTAAAAACTATCAAAATTAAACCGGCCAAACGTCATCTCGCCGCGTACCTTAATGCGCGTTGCGCGCGATAATTCGAGAGGGTGTCACGCTCCGCTTCGCGATACGCATCGATACGTGTAGGAAGCGAGCACGCAGATTAAAGGGTCCTTTGTGCGATCAGCGTGTTACGCACGCAAGCGCGTGTGTGCGCGCTTACATGAATTCGAAATGGAGATAATTACGTGCGCGAGTTTGTAACGAGTCCATAAAGCGGCGGGCCGTGGAATTGGTCGAACTTATTGATCGGGAGTGCGCGCGCGTTCGCTTTTTATCCCCCTCCCCCGCCGAATGAGGGGGGGAGCAAGGGGGACGGCTCGTTCGTCGTTAATTCCACTTTGAATAAATATGAATTCGCGCGCGGACTCGCGCTCTAACCCCGGGATCTCTTTTTATATTTTCTCCTCGACTCGCGCAAACGCGCGCGAGATAGAACGCAATTAACCGCTGACAATTCCGCGAGATCGCTTTCGTTATGTAAAGAGCGCGCGAACTGCATAATCGCGATCAGCATAATCGTAATATCGGGAAGTCGTGAGAAAGCGCCGACAGGTGACATGGGTTTTGTATTGCTAATTTGTTCTCCCGGCTTGTACCGTCCTTTGAGTTCAATTTTTTGCCGTTGTAAAATATGTATAAAAGTTGCTTGTAAAAGAAACCTCAATCGCGCAGATGCGATAGCGGTGCCGTCGTTTCTGCGTCAAACGAGTAGGCGTCGTTGATTTGTTTGTATAAATAATCCATATATATTTGTGGAAGCAATTAAAGCCACCGGTAAATGTTGAATTAACTGATTAATTTGAACAGTTATCTCTTTATTTCCGATGCATCCCCTATATCCATCCATTTAATGCATTGTTTTAATAAACACGCGGGTCACATATGCTATAAATAAAATGCAATTGCCGGCATTTCGCGTGCCGTTTTCATTTATCAAAAAATTAGGGTTAATTAAACTTATGAAGTGTACTACAAATATTAAATTATTGCTTTACATATCAAAAATTACGCTTTTCTTAATCATAAATTTGATAATATTACCTGAGAAATATAATTTCCAAGCAGTCGTCCATTTTCTATGGAATAAACTGTTCGCTAATGAATAATATGCATTAGATTCTGCCGAAAATACGCGAAGATCCGCAAGATACTTTGAAAGTCTTTGAAAGAGCACCTGAAAGCTTTCTCTCGCTTGCTGTCAATGTCTTCTCTAGTATAACCGACTAATTAGCATCTCAACGCGACTATCTCGCTTCAGGCATTGGCGATGCACGCTTTGGCGCTACTTTGCAATTATAATGATTGTCAGAGCGCATTATATCTTAAGGCATCGTCATGAAAGAGGGTATTTGAATTGTCTGTTTCGCAGTATGTATATCGCGGTTTTACGTCGGACTCCTCGATAAGCTTTGACTCGCTAAAGTTAGTTCTCTTTATTCAATTCATTTGCTAGCAGCGTGAAAATGCTACGAATAGAATCTTATAAATATAAGAAAATTATTCATTGCGAAAAATACGATCTTTCTGCTATACGAAATAGTATATGCTTTAACATTTATATCGAAGATTCAATTCACCATTTTCAATACTTGCCCGAGGATATATTATATTACAGTTTGTCGGCCGATATTTCTTCCGTTTAGCTGTATCAATAATCTATTTCCTTCAAATTTATGTTATATTTGAGAGAAATTATTCTCTCCGTCGTGAGACTACCGAGGCGTGTCCTGTGTTTCTCGTCTCGCCAAAGACCTTTCCTTTTCACCTCCTCCCGGCTTTCTCTCCACGCGCGCTCGCGCCATTGAAAGCAACCTGCCAATTAATTTCTACCTCTCCTGTCCGTTATACGCACTTTGAACAACTGGAGACACGGTAGGTAGCTGCAATTGGATACTAGTATTCACTTTCAAGAGTATTCTCGCCGCGCTTTGTAGCCACCCTCACGTTCCGCTCTCCGTTTATGCATCAAGTCCTATCACCCCTCCCTCTCCCTCGGCCATCCTCGAGTCCCCCCGAGACTCTCCTTCCTCGTTCTTTGTCTCAATATAATGTAACTCACCGGGAAACGTATTATACCGCGTTTCGATCCGCGACGAGAATGAAGACGTCTCGACGTAACGAAATAATTCAACCCCCGCCGGCGAGTTCGCCAATTTGGATGCCTAATTGGTGAAAACCAGTAAGCCGCTTATATCGAAAGAGGGAAAACCTAAAGTGTGCCGTATCGTGGAAAATGGTCGTGGTGATAACCAGCGGCGCTGTGTTGTGTACAGATAGACGCGAGCCAAATTATCGACGCGCGGTGGAATTATTATCCTCATACGACCGCGTACACGCCCGGAGCGATGTGAAATTTCCTTTTGCGCTCGCATCACTTTGCGGACCGCGCAACGACAAAAGGACTTTATCGATATACTCGTACTAAATGTTTCACGACGGAGATACTCCATGTGTGAGAGCCAATTCTCTCGCTCTTGTATTTCGAACTTCGTAGATCAATCGACACATAATTTATCCGCGATCGAACGGCTTAATGTAATATTAGTCTAACTTTTCTACAAATTTGCAGAAATTGTTAATTTAACTTTCTCAACTTTAATTTCTTAATTTTCTAAAGTTCTTGAGATAACGAATTATTCTATTCGTCACATTGAATCTTTCGACTGAAGAAAAGTGATTTTATTCATACGCTCTCGTATTTCTAAATTAATTTTATTTAATAATTATAATTTTACATTTCTCATCATAACATTTCCCGATTTATCGGAATTATTTTGACATCTTCATTATATAGAGACGGTTGGCGCATCCTCTCTTTTTACAAGATATAATATTTTCTATTGTACACTTCTTTTTCGTCTGCAATGAAGAGAGCGATGTGTATCGTGAAAATTCACAAAGACGACCGAAGCATCGATCCTCTATCGAGAAGAGAAATCGACGTAAAAGCGCGTAGCAACATCGGAGACGGACAAAGTTTATATACCGTGCCGCAGGATTATATCGCCGATAGAAGCAGGATTCTTGCGATAACTCGGTTCGTCGCGTATCGCGAACAAACACGGCGGCGAATTGAACGGAGGCGCGCCAAGTATTTTCCAATTACATCTTCCATTAACGATCCTGCCGCGTGTACGCAGGGTCCGTCGGCGAGGGTCGATCGAAGAATTCTGCACGCCGTGGAAAATTCGCCCGGTGTCGTATATACATTATTAATTAATCTAGATAGGAATGTCTCGGCGCGCGCCGTCGTAATATCACCACCTCGCACTCGGCAGCAATATTGTATGGCGTGCAAGAGACTCAAAAAGAAGACACTGAGGACACGCGACAATGGAGCATCCTGATGAAAAAATTAATAATATCGAAGTAATTGTTCGCCAATAAAGCCATCGTAGTTTAATAAAAATATATATGTAAATGTTAAACGTTTACGTAAATTTCGCTTCCTTTGTAAATGTGGTATTCATATACCGTGTTCGCAAAAGCAGTCGGTTTATAAATTTATAAAGTGGTTAAAAATGTTAACATAGTTTTTTACATAAACATAATCTTCTCAAGTGGAACAAAAATATGAAATAATTAATTACACGAATCTTCTTTGAGGTGATCGTCTCTGCTTGACAAGATGTGTATCGTGTAAAGCCAAGGTTGCACGGCAACGGTTTTTCTTGACCCGGAGACAGGAAAAGAAACGAGGTCACCGCGATGTCAGGCGCATTAGCATTTTCGGTATGGTTTAAAATTTAAATCCCCGTGTCGACGAATCGCGGAAGGAACAACGAAAGGACGAGTCAGGAAGCGTCGCGCGTTGTCCCTTTAAAAAACCCTCAAGCAATGTTTCACGACCCCATTTTTGATCATGGTTGTAGCACGCGCGCACAGCCAAACAGACGGATATACGCCGTAAGAGAAGCCACGAGGAAGAGAGGCGAGTGCGGCGAGGAAAGAGAATCGAAAGAATGAAAAGAAAGAAAGAAAGCGACGCGCGAAAAAGGCGCGAAACGTGGCCAACCGGCAGCTGCTCGTCCCGATCGACAAGTTTGCGCATATAAAACCGACAATAAAATTTGGAACACGGGAAGGAGGCCGCGCGTGCCTGTGATTTTTCAAGGCCGTCAAGAAGGATCTTCCAACGTACGAAGAAGACACGCGAGAAAGAACGGCGATCGCCGTGCGATTGGCCCGAAAAGCGAAATTTTTCGGTCCGCTCGATCGTCATTGGTGCACGTGACAGTCGCCGGGGGATCGGCGGTGATGCGCTGGGGGTCCCCTCCTCGATTCGCTGGGGGTCTCTTTAGGAGCGGAAAAGGGCCGCCGGAATTCTTTCGTGTAACGGGGTGGACGTGATACCGGTCGAGCGGGTTCAACGGTGGGAAGATACGTTGTGGAAAGCGCGGCCGAGTCCGTCCGCGGCGATCGCACCCCTGAGGATTTTCGGGACCTGCTTCTCATCTCCCCCCCTGTCCCCCCGTTTTCCCGCTCTGCTCTTACGGGGGGGCATATGCCGACCCCTGCGAAGCGACCGGACGGAAGACGCCGTTGATGATGGGTTATTTAAACAGGGCATTGAATTTTTACTTCCGCCGTGAGGAGAGAACGTCGCTTTCTCTATCTGTTTATTTCTCTTCCTCCTCCTTTACTCTGCGTCTCTCTTGAGGGAGAACGAACCGGCGCACCTTGTCTCGGATGTTGTCTTGCGCCCCGTCGCAGCAGCGCGCGGGATTTATTAAAGGAGTCATATTTTATGAAAACGTCCGGTAGCCGGCTCTCTTTCTCTCTCTCTGTGTTTCGGCGCATCAAAGGCCGCGCGCGCGCGCGCGCGCGCGGCGCTGCTCGGTTTTGTGTTACGCCGCGCTAAAATTTATCTCTATGCGACTCTCCTGCGTTTATTAATGGAAACGACGGGATGGTGTGCGCGCTCGTGCGTTTACGGGTGGCTGCGCGTAATATTTGACGAGGGTACCAACTATCTCTACGCGGGTACCGCCGCCACCGGCGGACTCTTGCTGGATAAATATTTCTCGTGAATTCTTCGCTCGAATATAACGTCTAATACCATTTGCAGATATTCTCGTGCATGCCCCGCGACGTTTCAAGTTGAGTTTCGGATGCATGACCTACATCGCGTACACGAACGTGGCAATATTGCGAGCCATCCGCAAATTTAGTTGTTCCGACCGAATGTCTTCTTCCGACAACAGCTCCAATAAGATTAATATAAATCAAACGTTAAACACACGTTACAAATATATTACACCGTATTTAAAATATGACAATTCCAACGGAGAATATCATTCTTAATTAAACCATTCAAATCAAGATTCATTTTATCTTTTACTTGTTATCCTAAAACTGTATTTTAGTTGTTCTTATCTTCTCTCGATAAGTAGCTGAATAAAAGAAATATAAACTAAATGTTAAAACACATATTTTAAATATATTATATCATATTTGAAATTGAAGAGAAAATATCCTCGATAAAATCATTTAAATTGGAATAAAGATTCATTTTGTGTTTCGTTTATTAAAAGATATGTATCACATTTTTAACATCAACGAATAATCTCCGATCTAATGTCATTCCTCCAATCTCTTTCGTATTATTCCAAGTTCCATCAGTATACTTTTCTCAAGTTTCAACAACTGTGCTGCGACCGAATTGGAACACGCGCGCTTCTCGTTTCTCCCGGCGTTCGCCATCAAACCACCCCTCCGAATGAACTCCTTCGAGAGCTCACATCTAATCAACAACGACATTGTCAGATACGAGCTTAGCGTCGAACTGCCGCACGCCTCTTCGTAACGGCCGATTAAAGCTCGGCGTAATTCGTTTCGTTTAATCACGACGATAAGCCGCGGTTGTATCGCGCGCTCGCTCGCTCGCTCGCTGGCGCGCGCGAAGAAAAGGGCCACCCCGTCGTCGGGTGGTAAAAGAGAAATGTCGGAGAGGGGTGGGCGGGGAATTGAGAGCGCACTTGAGTTTAGCGGCGGGAAATGGGCCGGTGTATGCTCGCACGGTAATGGGAAAGGCGACAGATGCGAACGGCGGCAGTTTCGCGATGAAACTATCGTGTCGTATATAGGGGTGAGTTGTGCCGTTGCCGTCGTTGCTCAGCCGTCGCTGCCACTGCTGCTGCCGCTGCCATCGAGGGAGGAGCAGGCAGAAGCGGCAGTAGCCTGCAACCGACGACATAAACTTACGATAGCGCAAACGACTGCGACAGCAACGAGGAGAGGGGGAGTCGTCGGGCTGGGATCCCGAATTCCTCCCGCGACCCGGCTTTATTCGTACGCGCGCGCCCCGGCTTCTCCACGGCGACAACGACCGACCGTAATTCTTATTTGCGCGGCCACGTAAAATGCGTGCGCGTTTTGTTCTCGGCCGAATGCGGCGTTCTTCTCTCACAACGGAGAAATGAGTTGTTACACAGTTACGCGCAGCGCCGACAACGACGGCGATTCTGCACCTTCGCGGTTGACAAATTTCATTCACTTTCCACGGTCCGCTTTGAAATTCTAATTCAATTCGAGCGACTCGACACGTTGTAAATGGTCCATGTAAATTTACGTCCGCGGAAAAAAATTCACGACGTATTTCTCGTTGCAAGGGACGCACTCTGCCGAGTAATGTAACACGGCGACTTTTTCCAATTCAACTCAATTCGATCTGGATCATTGATTTGGCGACATTTTTCTTATTGTCTTATTATTTCGATATCGTCAATAATGCTCCACTCTTTCGCTTTATCACCGATAAATATTTTTAATAATTACATTATTTATGTTCCTGTAATTAATATCAAATTGCTTTTTGCATGTTTTGTAGTTGAAATCGCGTGAAAAATTAAACACAAATTAAATATGCATCTGGGGATATTAAAATAGCTCTTTGTTCCTCGAAAGGCAGCTCCAAGCGGCTGTGTAAAAATTTCATTTAAGGGTTAACGGAACATCCTCAACTTTTCCTTTAAGTATAATGCCAAGCCTGACTATATCAAGGCCAGCCGAGGAACAACGAGCGGTGTACCAACGATCTTTCATAATTGAGGAGCTCAACTTTTAGACTTGCGCCGACCGCAATTTCGCGAAGATACAGATTACATCCTTCCAGAGTTACCTGTTAAATTACTTACACCGGCGACGCCGAAACGTAACACTACCGTTATCGCTGCTCTTGTTAGCACAACTACCTACTTCTGTATTTTCTTTAGTATTAAAGACGTATACATTGCCGTTCGATGTACGCCCATATCGAATTTTCCCGCCGAGTATAATAGCATTAAAATTTAATATTAATAGAGCTCGTCTATTTCGCAGCTACATATAAAACGCAAATGTTTTGCAAAGTTTCCGCGTTCGGTGCAGATTACTGCCAGCCGTTACACTTTCTCGATTATCGTTATACCTGCAAGCACCGCGGAATATATCGGATCGTATTAATTTTGAGACTCTCGTTACGAACGAACTTTCTTTTACGACCGGGACGCGCGCCCGCATCGAACCGTCAAACTTATTACGAGTCGTCCTGGCAGACGCACGCACGGCGCGACACATCGCCGGCTAATCCACATCGAAGGTCTTATTTATCGTTATCGCCGGTGATTTATTTAGCAGAAAACTTTCACGAGGGAGCAGACTGTCCCGATCCCGAAATCTGCGCCCCAAAGCATCGGCAGAGGTTCATACATATTAATGTCACTCATCGATCGTGACTATCTTTGTTCCTTGTGGAACTGCCGAAGCGAAGAGCACAAAAATTCCTTGCCTTTTCTCGAGGAAAACTTCACGTAGAAAGGGAAGATACGTTTGCGGAAATTTGGTCGCAGGTTATATATAAACATACTTTGTTTTCGTACAGTCGGAGAATAAGCGTCATGCACATTTGACATCTCACACTAAACTAATATGAATGCATGTCGTGTTTAATATGCTTGCATTTAATATGCGTGTCACCTCATAAACGTAATGAACCGGAGTCTCGAGAATATGTACGCGTTACGGGAATATTTACGCAAGTAACAAGTAGCTGCCGGAAGAGGGTGCAGCTCGAGACCAGGGTTGTAACCTAGCAGTTATACAGTTATGAGGTCGTACCGTCGGTTTGATATCGCCGGGATATGTCGCATTCGAAGAATACGTCGCATTTAATGCCACGCGGCTTGAAAAACACATAAAGTTCCCAAAAACACGCAGTTAGCACGGCTCTTGATTCGCTATCGTCCATCCTTTCGATCCTTGTCAGTTGTTTAACGGCAACAACAATAAAAAGTTAAATATAAAAAAATAGATAAAACTCGAAAATTAAATTAAATTAATTGATGCTAAAAATGTCCTACATCATGTTTTCATTTTTCACATTACGTTTTAAAAATGAGATGCAATTTAATGCAAATTGCAAATTAATGCAATTAATGCAAGCAATATTAATTTGTAAGAATAAAATTTCCTTTTGACAAATTAAAATTATTATTTAAATAGTAATAAAATTCCCTGTTATCGTACCAACTCTAATTTAATTTCCATAAATTACTATTTCTTGCACTGATTTGCCGTGTCTCATCTTCGAAACGTAACGTACAAAAGTAGACACACGCGAAAGGAGTCCTGATGTAGTTGCAGTGTCGACGCAAACCTGTAACGCGACACGATGTGACAAGCCCCCTCGAGCGTGCACTATGCCAAAGCGGTTGTACACGAGATTGCACTATTCGCGACTGAGACTCCGGCAGATGACTAAGAAACACTCGACTTGCGTCCGCGATATTCAACCGGAATCCACTCAGGTATACACGTTTACGCGAGACGCGTGCTCCGTGTTAAAATATATGAATCCAAGATAATCGTGCGCTTGTGATACACCGTTCGCTCGGAATTTTACGACACGCTGCTCTCCGCACGCGTTCATCCCGATTGCATGCGCACCGTCGTGCGACGCGCAAATGAATTTAGCGTCGCAAGCAGCGGGTGTGTTTGTGAGAGATCGAAACGGCATAAGAAGACTAAATGTAATCGGATTATAGCACGTACTTGCATTATCGTAATCGCGGCAGTATATTTCACGTCGGATGAGAGCGCAGCGCGAATTAGTGTATTATACGCGCACTCGCGAAATGTGACCGGCGTGAACAATGTCGTATCACATCACATCGTCACAAACACCGGCAACCCGTCATCGATATTCGTAATGCAAATCCAGCCGGTGTGACGGTGAATACCTGTTGGCAAAAGTAATAAACGGCGGAAGAAAAAGCAGAAATGTGATACGCCGTGCAAGTTGTAACTACGTTTACTACGTGTGCGGCCTTCTGGTGAACACGCGCGTAATAAAAAAGACGTTTCGCGTCGAATAAGACGGGAGTGAAATTACGTAATAACAAAATTTCGTTGTTCTCGATGTGACGATAATGTAGCGCGCAAATCTTCCCTGTATATATTGGTAGCCGTACTGCTTAGAAAGAGAGAGAGAGAGAGAGAAAGAAACGGATCATAAATATACATGAAAATACGGTGAATATTCTCATGCCGTGTTATAAAGCTGGCGAATAATGGTCCGGACGTGTTTACGATATCAAAGTGACACAAGGAGGCTAAATATAATTTAACGGTGTATTTTACGAGTTCGTCTTTAATGCATTCCCTTGCATTATCGATGAGGTTTCGTCTTACGTTGTTTCCTTACAAATGTTCAAAATAATGTATGAATAACTATGCGCTGCATTATGTATTTTCAATAAGCTAAAAGAAGATAAAGACTCGTTCAAAATCAAACTCAAGAGTTTACAAGCGAGGTGTTGAAATGCATATTAAAAAGCACGTTCCACTTCTTAAGTATTGGCGACATGTTCTTTACTTCGATACTTTTCATTTAGGAACGTTTCGGACTCAGATTCTCATTTTCGACCGATACACATTATGGAAAGAACACAGAGGGCATATAACTAAGCAGCGAACGCACTCTTTTAATAAATAAGAACTAAAGCGGATTTACGTACATTTGCGAGCGGCAATTCGATACGTACGCGTTTTCATTGTGCGATCGAACAATGCTAACGCTCGCAAGCGTAATGTAACAGCGTAAAGGATCGCAATTAAATCGAGTTTGCGCCGAGTTCGCTCTACATGTAGGATTCCCCCCCCCCCCCCTCTTCATCGCGACGCAGATCCCGAAGAATCCGTTCGTCCCGGAGTTCCTAAGCAATTACGACGGTTTCCGAGAACGTTTCGCGATCGCCCGCAGTTCGGCTTCGAAGTGCACGCCGGAAGGGGAGAAGGCAAGAAGAGTACGTATCTCTCCCACCCCATCACTTCTATCCCCCTTTCCGCTCTAGTCGTCCCCCTTCAGCCTCTTCCGCGTCCATTGGCGAAGACCTCATACATATTAATGGAGATCGGATCGATTTTACTGCGCGCGCTCGCTTCTTGCTGTGTTTAGGGACATCGACGTTCCGGCGCATAAGCTCTTCGGGCCGCCCGCAATGGTTATTATGCCATTAACGTAATGAAGTTAGGTGGCGGAGAATGCCACACCGGCGGTGGCAGGAGGGGTGGAGGCTGGCGGCTGGGTCCCGTCGCGGAAAAACGCGCTGAAATACGAGCGAGCGGGAATCTTCGATGATGGACTGCGCGTACGTTTTCTTGCGTCGTACGTGGCGATCGATGCGCGCGAGCGTTATTGCACGGGCGACCGATAAACGTAATTATAGAGAGCCGACCGTTAAGCTGTGCAGCAAACCGCACAGTTATTGGTGACCACATAGTTATTAATCATTAGGATTTGCGAGCCTCCAGTTGTTAATGAAGTAATTTAGTCATTAATGGAGTAATCTTAATTGTCAGTATCATATTGATAATTAATTGATGTTGTGGTCAGGCCGCAATTTGAAGCTACTTTAAATAAGACCTATGGTTGCAGTAATTTAACGTATTAGATTATTTCAAACCTCTCTGTATATTTTTTTAGAAGTTTTATTGCAAAAAAAAAAAAAAAACACAATAAAATGAAATTAATCGTGAATACAATTTCCCTCCTTTTCGTTTATTGTTTCGCTATTTGATTTGTATTCAGTTTAAAAGATTCAATGGATTTTTGAATTGAAAAAGATTTAAAAAATACAAAGAACTTTTAAAGCTATATATTTTACATATTAACTCATCGTATGTGAAATATAAATGTCGAGTTTCACGCGGCGCGGGGAAATCATGTTTAAAACTGTCGACGAAGTATAGGTACGAACGATCGTATTTTATGCATGATTCAGTAACGACGGTAAACGGTTTATAGACAGGCTGGGAGCGTTCAGTCACTATTACCGGGTCGATGCAGCTGACGCGCTGGACATACGGTTGATATGTTTGTACGTCGAACAGACGAGTTCCTTGTGGCAACACTCGACGCATACGGAGACTCGCCAATTAATATTCCCTGCATCAACACTTGATGACAAGCTACACAACTGCTTTCCTCGCATATAGACACTCGATAATGGCGAAAGGAAGAGATTATCCCGAAAAATATACCTTTTTCCCCTATTTTCGGCAACGCTATCGATAATAATTTAACAAATAACTTTCAGCAAAATTATTTTATCGCGTATTCACTTTGAACGAGAGACACGAATCTTCACGACTCGTCGAAAGCGAGACATTCGACTGGACTTCCGGCTACGATTCTCCACGCTAATCACGCGCCTTTTTCCACGGGACGACAAGAAGGACGGCAAGAAGGACGACAGAAGAAAATCGCACAGCGTTCGATGCGCCACGAACCGTGAAAGGATTCGTTCAAAGGCTGCTTTCACTGCGCCGTCGTACCTTTTCATCGCCGAAGACGGACGGAAGGGATATAAAAGGAAACGAGCGAGACCAATTAACGATTTGCGCGATTTTATCAAGCGAGCAGCACATAATCCAACGTTAAAGCGTGCTACGTGTTCGCGGATGTTTCGTCCTGGACGGTTTTTCGAGGACTCGTTCGCAGAGAACCGGCTCGACCGCTATTTTAATACCGCGCGAGATTTACGCCGTGAAAGTGCAAGATGATCGACTCTTCATTCGACAGAAAAATTCTTGAGAAAATATTTGTAAGAATTTTTACTTCACATGTTATCACTTTTAGCAAAACATCGATACAACAATTATTTTAATATAATTTTAGGAAAATCGATAAAAGAATTATTGTAATATTTTTTTTTTTATTTAGACGTTTGAAATTATTCTCCTTTTACAATGCTTATGTAAAAATTATTCCAATCTCATTTAATTTAGAACATCTACATACATGCAGGCTTTCAGAAGGATATAGCGCCTGCCTATCTCATCTTCTATCCGGCTGTGCTTCGTGCTTCAACTAGAAAATGAACAAAATCCCATACAAAGGGTCACGCGCGCGCGGTATCTCGCTGTTTCGCGTTTCCGTATAATATTCGACGAGTCCTCGAGTCGACGGGCGCGGGATTATACGAGTACCGGGATGGTATCCCGGCCCCGGCCGCAATACGTAATGCGATTTGCGGTGTATTCGCCGCACAAAAGATTACCGCGGCGAGTTCCAACGAGCCGTGTACACGGGATCTTGGGCGCGCCCGTTAATACTTCCGCCGCCTAATGCGGAAGAAGGGCCCTTTCAACAGAGAGCAGCAGTCTGGAGGTACTCGGGCTTATTGCTTTCGACGCGTTATCTCGGGATCTCGTTGTACGGCACGTAATAAAGTCATATAGGATGAGCTATGTGCAGCATCCTTCAGATGCATCGTAATATTCATCGATGCGTATCTCGATCGAGACATTCAAAGTGGCGGCGCCTGCTCTTACATTTTATTAAAGTTTGATGCGTAATTTTGTCACCCTTGTTTCCATTGAAACGATGTAAATTCAAAGAAATTTCACAAATTTACAAAAGTAGGAAAACATTAATGTATTTTGACAAGGATTTCTTTGTCAAATACAGTATAAATCTCATTTACATTTCGACGCGTTAATCAACGTAAGCAAAGATTTATTAAAAATTCAAACTTCGTTAGAAAGACATATTATACTAGTAATATTAATAAAACTTTTAATATTGGTACTCAAAAGAATGCATCGAAAAAAAAAACGGAAGCTGCACTCACCTGTGAGTGACTCCAGACCTTTGGCTTCGGACTCGATCTTGCGTTGTTGGTCGCGTTGCCATTTCCAGAATTGTTGGAAATGTTGCCGGGCGACGCGGTGGACTTGATGGACGGTTTTTGTGTCTTTTGTATTTGTGCGGCTACCGCTGTTGAGGGAGTAGTGGTTCGTTGCTGTTGCTGCTGTTGCTGTTGCGCATTCGTTTGCTGCTGTTGCTGTTGCGTTTGCTGCATGATCTGCTGGATGAGCTCCAGCTGCTGCTTTGTGAGGCCTTCGTTGCTGGCACCAGGAGATGTGGCGCTCTGCAAAACAAATAGCAGATACGAGATAAATATTTTATACAAGATAAATAAATTTCTTTTGGTTACAATTTCGATATTATTTATTAACGGACATGCAAATTGCATATTATGTTACGCGGAGATATAATTTAAGATAAATAATCCAAATTTTTCAGATATCACTCGGATATATTATTTTTCCAAATCTAGTATCGTACTGCTGGAATTTTATCGACAAAACTTAGATCTTTCTCCGACCTTTTCACTTGAATCTTTTATCAAACATAAAATCTTTACGTTTAATTTTCTGATATCTAATTAGTGCAAATTTTGCTTATTCGCCGTCATCATTAAGTGACGAATGTTGATCACTGTACCATTTATGTGCCGGAGGCGTGATTGTACATTCGATCGGATATAACCACAGTCGGCGGATCTAGTTCGGCCCGGTCGTGATCGGTTGTCGCCGCGGCCGCAAACCATAATCGATCATGCCTTAATAGAGCATAACGTAGCCTTAGTGTCCGAGCCGGGCCCGCGTGCCTGACAATAGTTAAACCGATCGAATTTAATAATTTACCGGACCGATGTGAAATTACGAGCGGCGGCACCGCGACGCCGCGCAATTTCGACATCCATTAGAACGAGCGCACCGACTATAATTCCGTCCGTTAAACGCGCAGCAATAAACCGTAAATATATCGCGCGTCGATGTGTATCCGTCAACCAGCGACTATAATTACGCACACGTGTACGTGACGCCTAGAGTGCCGCGTGGGCTAATCCGTCTTTGTGCCCTGTTAAAGCGGTCACCGTGTATATCGTGTGTACAAAGGCCGTATCACGCTGCGAGGGTGGAAACCGCATTGCAATTGCACGTTGGTTGAAACAGCCTTACCTCAAATATTTCGAGAATTTAATACTTTACAACAAATAAATAATAAATAAATACGAGCTTAAATGACGAAAAAGAGTGAGGAAGGGGGGGGGGATTTACTTCGCCCATTCTGCTGTTAAATAAATATGATAAATTCATATTTATTATGCAACGTGTTCGAAAGTACAGCTTTAATACTTTATTTTTTGAATTTACCAAGCAGAAAATAAAAACCGGTTATTACTAAATCATTTTCGCGTATTACAGATGGGTGAGATTTTACGTGCATTGTGCAACGCGGACTTAACGCGGATGCATACACGATCGTATACGCGAGAGCGAGAGTATGGAAAAAAACGCGGATATATCCGCGATCAACCGCTTGCTGCACCTGCATGCTTACACCAGCGTGTGCTGAACGCCGAGCTTTGTTTTACAATCCGGCAATCGTGCGAACGCGTGGTGCGCTTCACCCGTGTCGCTTCGAGCGTTACTGCCGATTTTTCGATTGAGCCCTTTGCGAAACTGTACACAGGACACTGGCGATGTGTGCGCGCACGAGAATTCCGAATGCGGGCGTTACGATGTTCCAATTCGATCTGCGATTTTCGGTGACGACGCGCGGAATCGCAGTATCACGGCATCCAATTTTTTCCGCTTACGTGGAAATGCGAGACACGGTTAACAAAAAGACGCTCGGAATTTTTAATAGGCTTTTTACAACAGGCCCTCTTCGGCGAGACAAGTTGGATAATATTTTCGCGACGCTATAATATTTTCCACGCGTGATCATAATGCGAGTGTCATAACGAATTGATATCTGTTAGCTAACAAAGTATTTTAATAAAGTATATTGCATGATTTTTTTTGCAAGATATAACAAAAAGTGGGATGTCTCTGTTATGCATACATTTCTAATTAATCGAATAAGAAATATATCATAATTTGTAGAATATTCTAGACATCATTTTTATATGTGTTGTGTAGTTCGCGTACACACACGACCGCTCAATGTAAAACGTGTAACTAATAAATTGGAAATTAGAAGCGTGTAATTCACAAATATCCTAACCGATAGTCGACTGCAATTATCATCAGCCGAGCGTTTCCGACTGAAAGCGTGGATTGCGGACAAAGGAATTTATTTTGTTTGCGCGCTTATTTCATTTGCTACGCGCGACAAAATGAGAACGAGCCGTTCGGCGCGGCGCGGGATAATTGCGTCGCGAGGGGAACCGCTAATCAGTTTTACGCGCTGATATGACGATTGCATGTACGGAGCGGCGCGCGTTTCCGGCCGGCGGAGCGGACGCAGCGCGAATTGAACCGTCGATTAAAATTGGATTTGTTAATTACTGCAGGGAACGTGGTGACGGTGGCCAGCGGCGGCCCCGATCCGGCTCACATACCTTATTAAACCTTCATTTCGTAATTCCCGCGCTGCCATTTGTCATCGTCGTAATCAGCGGACGGTCCGCGTCTCGTCGACGAGTGGCGCGCATACACCGCGTCGCGCTCGCGTTTCTCCCCATTCGTGACGAAGGAAGAATTACGCTCACTGGATTTTCGAGAGATATTATCCCGTATCTTTGTGCGCACGTAATAATTTTCCGTCAGTAATTAACGGGTTATTTGATTAGAATCTCGCAAATACGGAACGCACGCAATCCGCAAACACACGATGGCCGAGAGCGATGGGTTTGTAAATATCCGCGCAAACAATATCGGCCATTGATATAATATGCGGCAACGTTTCCGCTTTATTCATGAGTTCGGGGAGGATATTAATACACGTATCGTGTTTTCCAGCACGGCTCTTGCTTCGCGATTCCTCAATTTGCCGGCCCTACCCGTATCTCGCGCAAAACGTTCGTCCCGTATCAACAATACGCATTACTCGCGTAATTACAGAAACATACACTCATTACACCGGGGCGTTGCGTTAATTGACGCGTGGGCGTTTATTAAAATATACGTATTTTAGTCATAAATATTTATTTTCGTCGATATATTAGCCATCGCGCGTTACGATGCATATATCGGTCCGTAATGTACCGTTGCGTTTTATGTTATGACGTATGTTGCTCCTCGGTGCGAGCTATGTTTTTCAATTTCAATTATCCACACTCATCTTAAATTATGATAATTACGATATTCGCGCGGGAGTACCAAATATTACATTTATTAATCCTTTCGTTGTTAACCCGTATACCTACGTATACGGGATCAATAAACATCGATACTCTGGCTGCCCGTATACGTTTGCGAGAGATAATTCAATCCTTGCAAACATTCCATTTTGGTCAATTTAAATATTATATTTTTTACAAATAAATCAATAGAAATATCAATTGTACTTGCAAAACAGACATTTTTCCCAGATATTTTGAAATACTTAATAGCCAAAGGGTTAACAACGTTAAACAAATTTGCGCTTATTCTCTCCGTGAATATTTATATCATTGATTTTAACACCATTGCACATTCTGTAAAATTATATCATTGTTTTGACTTAAAATTTTTTTTATTATATCGTTGCGCAAAATTTATCAAAAGATGCCTCGGACATCTGCGGCTTAATTAAAAAGAAAAAATAATGTAGCGAATACCGGCTTTGCGATAAAATTGCGGGCATATTACATACTCGCTTGACTCGTTCGTCGCGTTCCTCCGAGACCGCAACGAAGCCGCAGTATCCGGATCATCCCGCCGTTCCCCGATGGCACGCTTATCATATACGCGCCCTTGTACGTCACGATTGCCATTTGTACGCATACAAAACGCGCGTTTCAACTCGAAAGCGCGTCGCGACGGCCGCGCATTTATCAGCCGCGAGTCCGCGGTCGTTCCGGAGCGTCTGCGAAACTTCGCCGTTATCTCTTGACGTGTATTCGCCTGTCTGACAAATCGCTGTTCGCGAGAGAAGCAAAACACAGGAGGGCCCCGGCTCGAAACTCTCGTCTCCTCTCTCCCTGATCTCCCCCTCCCCCTCCCCCCCTTCTTATGTAAAATCTCCCCTTGCGAGAATCGCGTGTGTCCTTGGCATTCTTGCGCGATTCTCACGCGAGAATCGCATTATTTTTCCCGTTCTTCCTCTCGCGCATTCTGACTCTCTCGTTCATCATATCATGGTCCTCGACCCGACCCATTTTCGGATCTGTCCTGTTTCTCTTCTCCCACCAATGCCGGCTACTGCGGCCGAGTACCATTATTTATACATTTATGTGTGCCTCTTGTGCGGTTTGCACGGTTAAACGCACATGTTTGATTCATTAACTAGAAATAGACCGATAGAAATTAATGTGATTTAAGCCGCCTGTCAAAAAATAAGCCAATGAATAATTTGATCCGGCAAGTAGCTGGCAACTTTTTCAGATTTATAGGATTATAAATTACATTGTGAATTATGGATATTTTGTACTAATTTGTTAGAATAATTATAATAAATAAGAGCTAATAATAATTATGATATTATTATGCATACGATAAATGAATTCGCGTTGACAGAGATTGTTGTGCACGTTGCTTTTTATTTTCAACTATTCGTTTCAGCGCGACAGGAAATATCGACTGAAATACACACTACGTGCTCCAGCTGAGCGATATACTCCGATACTGCATGATTTATAACATCGTAACTTCGTAGACGCGTTCAAAAACTTCATCCATCATAAATGCTCGATGAACCGATAAAAAGCGTATTAATCAGGATTTATAATTGTAAGCTTTCTCCTCGGATGAATAATAAAAAGTGGACCGGCGCGATCTCTCCCCCTCTCGGATGCCTTTCCTTATCGATATTTTATTAATGTACGGAGCGCGCTCACACCCCGTCTGCGCGCAGCGTGCCTCGCTTTTATGAGCTTTTCACACCTGTTACCGTCGAACCTGTGTGCGACTCACGCACAATGCGAAATATGCGAACGCGCGAAGGAAAGGAATTTTTTCGCGCTCGTATAACGCCTTTTTACCGCGCCGTTATAATATGACGCGATGTGGGCGCGTAATATACAGAGTGCGAAACCTATCTCGCCCCCGCCCCGGTTCCTCCGCCTCAGTAACCCGCGTCACCACTGCGACCCGGAATAATAAACGATATATAATATCGCGGATCGAAAAATCTGAGCTCTCCAGGCTTTTCGCGAAGCACGAAATGGAGGTGTGAAAATACGCCCGACCTGGAAAATACAGCGCGTGCATCGGTCCGGGAAATTAGCGCATAAAAAACGAGAAAATGCTGCAAAAATAGCAGACAAAATGAGCTCGTTTTGACGTAAAAAAAATGTATAAGTCACACGAAATGTGAATCATCAAATATAAAATGCATTCTGCAGCCTGCGAATAGCAGGAAATAAATACGCGCGACGTATTGACAGAATATGAGCCGTATTGACACGTGAGATTATCACGGCAACATTGTCAAAATGAATTATAGACTGTTTGATGGGAGAGAAAAATGAAGACACCGTGTGTTGTAAAATAATTATGACGGAACGCGAGGTTCCGATATATCGATGTCCAATATTCGTCCGCGATTCCAACGTAATTTTAATTGCTTGCATCCATCTGGCGCCGTAATAAAAATCTATGCGCGCGCTGTTGTACTCCGCCTCGTTAACGATATTAATTATTTCCAGATATTATAAAAATTTTCGATTGACCATCATGGCTCTTTATTAACGCGAATGTTCGCGAAACACAGCCTCGCGCAAACTCGACGAGGAGAAGAAAAATCGTCGCAATTATCCCTCGCACGACATCGTTCCTCACACGTTCTTGCGAGAAACGAAGGTCTCCAAATACACGGCCGTCACTTCGCGCAGCGTGCCGTCTCATAAAATCGCTTTCGCATAATAAAATATTCGTCATTGCGAGAGAACCGTCTACAGGGAGAGGGACGATAACAAAGCCGGACGAAGGGAGGAGGTCGGAAGGTCGCGGGCTAACCTTCTCGTCTTCCCCCGGAATTAAATTAATTAAGCCAGATTATCTCGGCGGATGTAAAAAACTTCAATACGGCGGACGTAGCCGGGCAACTTTTCCAGCTCCGCGTTGACGACGATGAAGACGACGGCAGGACTGAAGAGACGAGGGAAGGAGAGCTGTTCGTACTTTTAATTCGCTTAGGCGGACCGCTTTAAGGCCGAGCGGCCTTATTACAGCGCGAGAGAAAGCAGGTGTTAAGATCTCACCGCGCCCGCGCTCACGTGTTTTCGTCGCTGGCCGTCAATTTTCATCCAAAAGTTTTTCCGTCTTCCGAGAAGACGCGTGATCTCGCGAGCCATCTCCTTGCCTCGAGAATCCTGCGCTTTCCTAGTCGAGTCTCGTCGCTCCCCGAAGCACGATGGAGCGGCTTCCACTTTCTCCCGAGATGCACTTCGAGATAACTTTCCTCGCTTCTTGTTGCCCGCCATCACCGCAGGAGTTTTCGCGGTGTAGCGCCTCCGTGATCCTACGAGATTTAATACGAGCAAGCGCGGGATTCGCACGACAGCGTTATTTCGTTTCGGCTACGTGTCGCGGGAACAGGTAGATAAGCTTCAAAAAAGCGACAAAGATTCTTTTAATTTTCGTATTGCGATACTTTCATATATTTTGAAAAATTATCGTGTCTTACCTTTCAGTTTTGAGAATATCTCAAGTGAGAATTTTTCCCGCTGCTGTAAGCTTTCCTATCTTTTGTTTATCCGATTTTCAACCCTTAGGCAATGTGAAACGCAGTATGTATTTCTTTCAGCTATTGATAAAAACAGCTTGTCCCAAGAAGAGTCATATAATTTGTCTGATCAGTAATTGCTGCTATTAAATATCACTTTTTCTTCTTTTCCCATTCTATTTAGTTAAAAAGTAAACCAAAATTAGAGATTTAATTGATTTTCTCAAGATAATTATTTATTTTTTATCTTGTGACTTTTCAAGAAATGTATAGTGATTGAGAGATACTTGAAAATTTCAGCGCACCATCATTATGCGTTTCATTAATAATCGATTTCGTGCCACAACGCGCTGTCGCTACACAAATCGTGTTACGAAATCTCAATTCTGTCGAGATCTTGCGGTGACAAGTAACACGGCACCTCGGCAAAAGTTCGTTCGTTAGTTCGTTTGTTCGAAAGTTTTCCCAGTCTTGGATTTTCCTCTCGTCGTCGTCGTTGTTTCATATTACCGGCGGGCAAAACCGATCGAGAGGCTGAGTGACGACGATTTCGCTCGCTCATTTCATCAAGCCAAGAGCTGACAGTTGAAAGGTAGCGTAGCACGCAGCTGCGGCGATCTAAATTGCCTAAATCAGGCTCGCGAGGCGTGCCGCGCGTGTACACGCTCGCAACGGGGACGTACCGACATTCGATCGACTGTCACGAGCCTAATTGCAATATCGTCCGTTCGGAGCTCGGCATTCGAAGCTGGTATTAAAGCGGAATCCCATTTCGATCGACTATGGGGTATCGAGAAACTGGCGTCTCAGTGTGATGCGATGAGAGAGAGAGAGAGAGAGAGAGAGAGAGAGAGAGAGAGAAAGAGAGAGAGAGTTGTCTCGTAGTTGTCTCGTAAATTATTATTTCGTAATGGGCTGAACGTGAAAATTATATATTTTATAAATTGATATTACAAATTATATTTCCGCAGTCCTTGATTTGTTATGCAAAAATCTAAAATTATATGCTATTTATTCTCTTGTAAATTTATTAATAAATATACTTCACTCCTTATATGATAATTTTTCCTTTCTTTAATATTTCCACCTGTCGCAGATTGCAAAAAGCGGAGAAATCCGTGTTCTCCAGGCACACAGACGCGCGATAAGATGCGAAACTAATATCGAACCGGAAACCCATTGATCCGCAGCCTACAAAAGTTGGCCGTGCGCAAGCGAAAGAACGAAAATTTGAAAAGCAAATTCTCCGCCTCCGGTTCGCGCGCGAGCATCAGCGTCGCCGTTGTTCGCCCACGGCGGTCGGAATCCGAAAGTACGAAAACTCAATAAGGTCCGTCGATCCAGTTACGCATCGCATCGGTTGAGTCGCTGTTCGGCGAGCGCGCGAGCTGCTGTTTCTTTTACCGAAACCGCGCGACGGAAAGTTTTCCTCTTTTCCTAGTCCTCTTTTCCTCGTCCGGGCGGCCGCGGTGGCGATTTTCCAACTTTGTTCGCCGCGCGCCGGGGGAGAGAAGATAATAAAATCGCCGACCGCGATATCGAGAGCCGGCAGCGGCGAGCGAAACTCGTAACTGCGAAACTGATTCACGACGGACGCGTTAGTCCGCGCGCTCTACTCAACTCCGAAACACGATTAATGTCGAATTAATTAGCGATGCTGCAGCAGCGAGACACTGGTCCTCACTTCGCGCGCAATCCAATCGCGAGGAATCGCAGTTGCACTTTCCATGCGTATAATATATTATTAAAGATTTCGCCGAATGGAGAAGTTTGTCTCCATATTAGGCAGCGCGAGTGGATTATTCTATAGTTAATTCCGAACTGCAAAGTTAACAATTGCGTTTTCGAAATTAATTAACTCTCTGTTATCAAGAGAAATATTTGCGCCGATTACATGGCTCTGGTCCAAGTGACAGCGAGATACGATATGTTGGCTTATTCTGCAGCGTCGTGGAACACAGTCGTTTGATAGAACACGTACAAAGTATACGTTAATTTGGTTACGCGCCGTACGTTCGACTTCGTTGATTTAGCGAGCAGCAGCCGTACGAAACGAGTCTCGTGGTGACGATTCGAGTCTCTTCGCTTCGCAAACAAAAAAAAAAAAAGAGAGGAGAAAGCGTGTTCGACTCGGTCGAGCGTGTATGATGGGATCGCGAATCGCAGGCTTGATGCAATTTCGACGTTTCGTTGGTGGAGATGAAAAATTCGAGCACAGATACGAGATCGATTTCGGAGAGGACGATCGATCCGAGATTTTTCCATGGACGAGAGCGAATGTCCTCAATTTTTACTCCTCTCCGACCGAAATCCTCCAATGGATCGCCTGCGATTCTTTGCTAGATAGCCTGCGTTTTCCTTTAAATTTGTTGCCGAGTTTACTGAAGTCGAAATAAAAGTTTTAGTATCAATCTCCGTATGTTTTACTTTTTAGATGTATTGAAGATTCATCCCATTTGATAAAATGTTGTATTATAAGTAAACAGACGTTATGATTTATTTTTTTTTTCTCGTTTAGTACCGCGACATTATGACGGCGATTAGAATCCAATTCGATGATTCGCGTCGCAGCGTGACGGGTCCGCGAACTTTATGGGCCATTCCGCGGGAAAAGAATGGATTGCAGTGATGTGCCAGACGAGAAGGAATAGCGGTATACATGCGGCGGATGTGTAGGTGCATAGCCGTGACAAGCAGAAATATAATATATTACTCAGAGACGCGGCATCGGAATGGCGCGTCCGGCGCGGTCCCATTCCAGAGCACGGGTGATATTATATAATTTATAGAGCAGTATACCGGCGACGCGCGCGGTTTAGTTATAGTTTGCCAGGATAGAGAGCGGATCCTTTCCATTTTCCCACCTCACGCTTCCCGTCTTTTGTCGAAGGGATCGCGGAGACGTGTTTTACGCGAGAATGCAGGTGCCCGCTCCCACGTAGACGCAAATCCAGAGGCGCACGGCATGCTATGCATCAGGGTTTCTCAACTCGACACTTTAGCGATCAATACCTGTATAATTCAATTTGCAACAGCTTTTTAGAATTAAAAATATTCACAATGAGCTTTACGCGGCGTAAAATGTGTATTAAAATTAAAATCACTAACGTCCGATCAAAAATGTATAAAAAAAAGATGTTTGTTTGCGCTAAGCTCTTATCATCGCGGTTGTTACAGTAGATTTGTCCGCGCGTTTAGTGCGGACTTAAATATTTATCACCCTTTTATTTGGTATTGTATCAAAAATGCATCGAAATAAAAATGTTAAACATGTAAAAAGGAATTGCGAATCATTCCTTGTTTAATTTCAATCTCATTTACGTATATCTCATAGAAAATTCAAAGAGGGCACTACGGTTTCCGATACAGACGCGATAGCATTGAGAAACCCTGTTGCCCGCGAGGCCGCAGAGCGTTTTGTACATCTACGCGTTCCTCTTCTGCACCCCGGGATACGATCTATGCTCCGAGATTCAGATCTCCAATTAGCTGTATATCAAGTTGAAGGGTGAACGCTGAACACAATCATCCGATTCCGCCTCCCACTGAACGCGTGGGTATATGCGAAAGAAGCTTATCGCGCTTGCGGACGATGCATTTAGAACTGTCATCAGAGAGAGAATTTCATCGGAAATCTGACCTAATTTGAAAAGCCTTTCCTTTATTCGTCCAATTTGAAAAGTTTTTATGTCTAATATTTTACAATGAATATAAAAATGGAAACTAATTATGAAAGTCGTCGACCAAATCCGGTATGTAAATTAACGGTCATTTAAATATATTAATTCAATTATGCGAAAGAAGATCGCGAAGTTACGTTTAGCGCAAAACTGTCGTCGTGTTTGCCATGTGCGAACGTTTTAACAAGTAAAATAGCTTGTGGTTGTTATTGTTGTTGTTGTTGTTGTTGTTGTTGTTGTTGTGTTACGTCTACCAAACTCACTTACCGGCAGTTTACAATTCGAACAGTATTTGCAAATGCGACTCCAGTTCGCATCTCATTTTAACTTTACTTTGTAGCGCGATGAATATTTTACATGCGCCATTTTCGATGCCGGAGCGCACTATTCGTAATCCAGTTCCGAATTTAATACGAGCACATCGAAGCGCTTTTATTCGCCTACTAATTGTTACCACGTCCCACGAGGGGTTGCGCGTAAACTGAGATTCCGATCTCTAATTAACTTGTGCTTCAATCGGATACGTTCAAACCCCGGGTTTCTCTTCTCGGAATACCCGTGCGTGCCTAAGCCGAGCATACCGTTGTTGAAAGTAAGGATCGGAAACGACATCTCCGAACTGACTAAGATTTAGTTATTGATAAATGAACCCTCTCGAATAGGAATGAGTAAATATCTCCGATATGCAGATATATCGATAGAGCTTTTAGATATTCTTAGGTAACGTGAGTTCAAGCTTTCGATCCTTTCATGCAGTCGTATTGACTTATGACATCAGAAGCGAGTGATCGTATCAAATTTTTTGCACAAAAAAAGTTCTCGGTATTTTTATCAATTTATGCTATCGTAAACGGCATAAATAGGGGCGAAGATGAATTAATTTTGATGTTTGTAAAAAAAATCATACAATTTCTCGTCTCTAATTGGCTATGAACCAAATCTTTCGTTTATCATCAGACAGTTGCGATACTTGGCGGAATCTACTCACGTACATTCCCTCGCACACACGCACACGCACACGCGCGCGCACACACACACACACACACACACACACACACACACACATACACACACACACAGAGGTTTGTGAGGTATTAACCTCAGGGATACTAGCGACTCCGACTGCGACCCGTTTCAAAGCGAGATACACACTCTGACGAGTCGAGATTTCGATCTCTAATTAGCTGTATATCAAATGAACGGCGTTCACCCGGGGTCCACTTGAACACGGAACCGCCGTCCGTGTCGTCGCCGTACATGTACGTCTCCCTCTCCCCTTTCCTGGTTACACGGTGTGTGTCTGTTCGTCGCATCTTCTCGCACGCCGTCGTCTCGTTCGACGTGACTTCGTCTCCGTCCTGCGCGCCCGTTGTTGACTTGTAACGCGCGTCGCGATCAACAAATGAACGAACATGATACAGCGGCGCTCCGATAGCTGAGATCACCAGATGATTAACAGAGGGAGGACGAATACAAACATCCGTCTGTCCAGGATTTGATTCCAAACGTACTACACGAAACACGCGGTCGTATGAAGAAAATGCGATCGGCAGAATTATGTGAATCGTCATATAAATAATCGCATGCGACGAAGCGAAGACTTCGAAAACCGTCGCCTTGAAATATTTAACATGCGGAGTAATTTAAATTGCAAAGTTAATTATTTTAAAGACTGCTGTACGTGAACCACTTTGTAAATCGCGCGGCGTCGACGCTGCCGGGAAACGGGATGAGAAGACCAGAAGGCCCAAACTCGAAACTCAGACGGCGCTACGTGACTTAGAAGTTTAGCAAGCTGAAGAAAATATGATTCAATTTTCCTCGAGAGTCTCGCGGAGCGCGTGCCATCATTTTTGGAAATGATATTCTACGTGCAGCGGAACATCTCGTGCGCTGCGCTGAGAACGTACATGTAGAAGAATTGAAGATGATAAATCTCTCGACGTAATGGCCTGCAAGAGCGCGAAAGGAGACGTTATCGTGACGCGAAACTGTTCCAATTCTGCCATTCTGGAGGTCATTAATACGATTTTCCGAAATAATAGCCTTCTATTCAGCTTTTCATCCATTTCTCAAAGTCCGACTTTTTTTTTTATCAAGAGACATAATCGCGTCTCGCGCCAAGTTGTATAAAACCAAAAAATTTTACCGATTTTTTTATACGAAACCAAAAGTGTCTTTGCACAGCTTGCTTACGCAAATAAAGAAAACTTACTTGCGCGGAATAAAGAATAACAAGAGAGAAAGAGAGAAAGAGAGAGAGAGAGAGAGAGAGAGAGAGAGAGAGAGAGAGAGAGAGAGAGAGAGAGAGAGAGAGAGAGAGAGAGAGAGAGTGCTCTTAAACCGAGAGACAATTTTTGCGCCGGACACGCGGGGTATCAGCCGCGGCTATCGTTGAGACGCGACGACGATCCAATTTCCGTCAGGATACTTTTACCTAACCTCACGGCGGCGCTGTGATGGATACTCAAGAGCCTCTCACATCGGTATACAGAATTTTATCGTTCGCTGATGCAATTTTCATCGGAACGTTCTATCGGCGCACCGACGGCGGCGGCGGGATGCTTGGCGCGCAGCGGACACTCGAACTCCCATATATCATTACGCGGACTTTTACTGCTACGTCGTCGTGTATACGCCCCAAGTTTTGACGCTCGAGTCAGCTACTTTTTTATCGTCTGGTTGAAGCGTTGCACGTCATCAGGCCGCTCGATATAAATTTATAAAAGACTGCGACTTTTCCCTCCCTCCTCTAAAGCTACGAACGGTTTCTTCCTCCGATCGTCTGCGGAAAAGCAGAAGATAGATACAGATGTTAAAAAAAAAAAAAAAAAAAAAAAGTGTTGACCTTATATTAATGTCCTCGCTGTTGTAAATGTTATAAAATTAATTATTAAATTCGTCACAGATAATAATTTGATACATTTAAACATAAAAATGATAAAAACAACTTTCTTTTGTAATATATTAGCCTCTGCGATAAAAAAGAGTAGAATAGAATGAGATAATATATAAAGAAATAGTGGATATTTGTCTGTATTGCTTCATTCAGTGGAAGAACACTAGCATAAGTCAGACAGAAAGCCAAAGCCAAAGCATTACTACTCGCAGCGCAGTCGCGTCATCAGACTGCTCGCGATAAATGCGTCAAAGGATCACCCAGTATGATACCGAGTGAGATGGCTTCTTCCTGCATCACTTCCACCGGATCTTCCGAGGGAATGGAGCTACAAGACGAGCGAGCGAGCGAGTACCGAAGCCGGAGACGTGGAGCCGCCGAGAACGACAAACGAGAAATTGGAAGGCGAAGCCTTCGAGTGGCTTAAGCTCGTCGACGGTTAACAAGTTTTCGTCGAGGATCTCTCCGGTCGTCTCCGAAGCCGCTGCCGTGGGCTGCATCGAGAGGACCCGAAGTAAATATACCTTAGCTAGGCGCACGTCGTAGGAAATGGCTGTTCACGGTGTCAAAACACACACACATACACACACACACTCGTAATAGCTTGCAGCGCGACGACGAACCGACCGGAAGCTGCGCCATAGATATTGTGTCTCCGCGCGTCTACATCGCGTCAACATCGCGTTACGATAACGTGTGCTGGAACATCGTCAACGTCTAACAAGCAAGCCGATCTAAAGTGAATTACTACCTTAGTAATATTGCCTTATATTTACCTCTTTTAACTAACAATACAAATCAGAAAAGAATTTGCTTTCTGTTTCATGCTTCATGTTAAAATAAAAGTAAAATTTGCTTCGTATTACTTGCTGTGTCATATTTGGCGAATATTTTTTTAAAACACAATTCTTTATTCATTGTTAGAGTAAATTACTGCGAATTATTTTTTTAAGAGAGAAAAAAAAACATTTCTACACTGATGCATGTTTATCATCATTAGCGGAACCGTGTTTCTAGGAGCAAATACATTTTTTACGTAATTAGTGCGAAAAATTCTCTGACAAGTTACGTGTTTACGATGCCAGTTGCTAGATTTACATATCACGCGGTGGCTGAATAAAAAGCAAGCTTGTTTCTAGATAAAGTACGCGCTTTCCGACAGCTCAAGGCGCGATTCCTTTGGAGTCGCTACTACCGTGAAACTCTGCGGTTGAGGGAAAAGGACTCGCCGCGAAAAGTGTAAGCTATATCGTGGAAATTTCATTTCGCGGTTCGTCCGGTCCCGGCAAATATTATCGTAAATTTCCGCCTTGGCGTATCACCTGCGGTTCTCCGTCGCCCTATCTCCACTTTCCTCTCTCTCTCTCTCTCTCTCTCTTCGCCGCGCCCCGGAGAAATATTTCTTTCCTTCGAACCGATAAATCAACGCGGTCCGTTCGACACGACGGTCATCAATAACGGTAGTGCTTAGGCTTTTTCCGCGCGGCACTCGCGCCGGAATATCGAAAGCCCCTACGGGCACCAGCGTCTCGCGTGTGTGCATCGTCGTAGCGTGCAACGATCTCTCTTTCTCTCTCGCGCGCGCATCAGGAGAAGTGCATGCGCAGCCTCGAAAAACTTGCTACCGCGTGCAAGTTTAATGGCTCGGAACGGCGTTGCGCCAAGTTGCACGGGCTCGTTTATTTTTCACAGACAGCCAACCGTAGCCCCCTTCCGTCGCAAGGGGAGGAAAAATTACCCGGCGGACGTTCCCGGGAATTAAATGCTATATTATCGACGCGCGAGCAATGCTTATAACGTATTTACCTACTGCTATCGAGATATCAGGAAACTGTGCGCGGCACTTAATTTGAGATTCGAGTAGATTTAATATAATACGAAAGGAATAGCGTATCCATTATTACGTGAATGTTGTTAGATAGGAACGCTCGCGTGGCGGTCATTTGTATCGACTTCATTCAGTGAAAGAACCCAAGTATAAATCAGCCGGAGTACCAAAGCAGAGTGGAGGCTATTACACTCGTAATTCTGTTAAGATTGCACCGCCGCGGTACAATATATTCCCTCCTGGAAAAGAAAGTACGAGCGGGTGATTTCGTCGGGAAATCGGAGGAAATTCGATGACGATGAAACGCGAGGAGCTTGGAAATTACGAGAGATTAATCGACGAGAACAATTGAACGCGCTGGCATAATTGTACTTCAAAGAAGGTGAATTCTTCTCGGACTAATATGCCGTTGAGAGGCATTGAAGAATAAATTTATCAGTCGAGATATATAATAATTCTGCAATTTTGTTCATAGAAAGAAAAAGAAAATAATGTATCGTACATTTTTTCAACTATTGTTTCAACAACGTTTAGGAATTTTTTTATTGTATAATATCTTCTATAACTATAACTCTCTCTCTCTTTCTCTCTTTCATATTTGTCTCTCTTCAAATATCAAATATATATTTTAATAATATATAATAATATTAATAAACATGATAATTATTCCTTCTATTCAGAAACTAGTATTAATGACAATTAATACTATAATTAATTTTGTTATTAATGATATGCTGAATATTTGGAGCTTCATAGCGCCCAAAGTAATTATATCATAATTAATATTATCAATGTGGATACAGAAACATCTCTGATACAACGATTAACTAAACAAAATTGCCAGAAAAGTTCGAAAGCGGAAAAATATAAATATTACACGCCGGACGAAAATATCAGGCGTTAGTTTAATAATTTAAAAACTTCGTACGGTTTTAAATTAAAGTTTTGGGTTGATTAAATGTAAGATAACCCAACCAAAGGAAGAAACCGCGAAGCAATGTGCGTTAAGAAGTTTCTCAAAATCGTCGATGATAATTATCGTTCTAAAAATGTAAACTGAAACGAAAAAACGCGTAATAATTCTTTTATTATAACAAATGTCTATTTCTGTCGCAAGTATTGCAAAGAATAGACTCCCGTGGCAGTATGGAATCTGAATTATCACCGACGTAACGTATTTTATTTCCAATCTGTAAACAAGAATTTAATAACGACGAAGTCAGACTGTTCAACCTTCAAAGCTAATCCTTTTCAGTAGATTTCAGGAATTTCAGCAATTGCGTGCCACGGTGAAATTGGCTGGCGCTGACATCGAATGAGAATCGTATCAACGCTAGAACTGTATTATTTTCAGAGCGAAGACTTTGTTTCGCGAGCCGCGTCAGCAAGGAGCTAACTCTATTGCACGTCAAACGCTCGCGCTTATTTTGCATGCGCGATGGACACGAACAATCGCGAATGCACGGAATCGCATCGCGTGGAATTCGTTGGTGTACCAATTCCGATATGAAATTCCATAATGCAATTAAAGCTGGATACCGTCGCAGAGCGGGAAAATTGTTTTCGACCGGAAATACTATATCGGACGACGCGCAATTAGTTAGAGTCGCGGCGGCGGTGTCCAAAGTCGCATAAATCGATTCAGAGACGACCGTAAATCAATCTTCGAGATTCGGTTTCGCACGGTTGTTCGACCCAGTTCTCCATGCCGCTAAGAGTGTGATTAGACAACTTTTAACAGCTTCAAAATGGATGACAGAAATATTGAATAAGCATCGGCGCAAACAAACATTTGTTAAATATTTCTCACATTTATCGAAAACAAGAGCGTTGAATACTTAATTAAAACAATAAAAAAGGGTTAGGTGAGAAAATGTATTATTTTGCAAAAAAATTAATCTTTTGTTGAAAAGAGCTTTATGCGCCGTAGCATTTAAAAATATATACAAACAGTTTTTACATTTTCACAAGCAGAAGGCTTGTCCAAAATGCATAAAAGCGTTTTATGTTATTAATAATTTTGTTGAAGCATTCGTGGAATGTTAAATCTACGTAGTGGTTATTTACAAAAATATTGTGAAAAAACAATTTTCGAATATATCGCGTTCTGATTGGCTTTCTAAAACGAATCGTGGACTGTTCAATGCAAGCAGATGTTGCGGACGTGTGTTGTATTAACCGTATTACACGAAATTCTTTTGTGCCGGTATTTTGTAATAGCGAACGCAATGTATTAGCGGAAACGTACAATACATAAATTCACAATTCTTTAACATCATTATTGTTTGTCAAAGATTCGTCTACACAAATCGCGAAAATGATATCCGTCATCAAGAGATTGAATCCTGTAATTCTCGCGGAGATAAATATTTACACGACTAAAAATCGCGCTGATAGCTGTGTGACCCGTAATTGACCACAGTATACACATGAATACTTCCGCACACGTTGGAAAAAAATGGAAGGGAAAAAATATACAGTGTAAAACAAATTTTCAAAATTGACAGTTTTGTCATGTTATGCAAGACTAGTTGCACGCGGATACAATTTTTCACGGTTTTCTATGACAAACGCGAATAAGATAAATCGTCTCTTATTTAACTCGATATATTTTTCAAAAAATTTCACCATGACTGCTTGCAGTCAGTGATGTAAATATCGGCGTATTCACGCATCTCTATATCGTATTAATAATACTATTATTGCATCGTGTTAAGCTTTATAAAAGAAAATCCAAATATTGAATTTTTAATTTACTTACGATATTAATTAGTAATTTTATATTAATGAATTATTTCATGAAACAATAAGATGGAAATAATTATGTGCTCGCAATTTCCGACGAGATTCGCGTTAAAGTATGGACTTTAACAATGCGGCTTTACAATGATGCGGATCTGAAAGAATCGCGCTCTTTCAGCTGCGTCCTTTGACTTAACGCGCGCCGCGCCGAAGTAAGACAGTGATTTTCCGGAGCGATAACCGTGATTTTTCCAAGACGCGGCCATCGCTCGACAAGCGCGAAGTCGGTTGAACGACCGGTAGACACCTTTTGATGTCGAATCACTCTTCCTTCACCGTCACTCGTCCCTTTGCCCCGCTCGCTCGCGGCGAACCCGGGGCTGAAAGGTTCGTAGGGCGCAGCGCGGCGCGGCGCGACGCGAACACACTCGGCTGCCGCATACACTTTATTCCCAACCCATCGTTCCATCCCAGCGATTTCGAATTCCCGAACAAATTTGATCGTCGTCGTCGCCGTCGTAGTCGTCGTCTAGTCGAGCTCGCATCTCTACGTGACGGGAAAATCGCGAGCTTGCTCGCGCATCGGAAAGCCACTTCTCTCCTTTCTCCCTTCCCCCCCCCCCCCTCTCTCTCACTCTATCTCTTTCTTCGCATCATCTTTCTCGTACCGATATATAAACCGTCATCTGCCTCTTCCATCTCCGTCTCTTTTCCCCGCTCCTCTTCCTTTCGCTCGTCTGCCTCCTCTTCTCTCGTATTTTCCTATTTCTCGCGCTTCGTGGTTCTACTTTCGCACGCGCGATTGTGCCCTGACGAGTTTATGGCGGGTACCCTCGGCGGAATCCCAAACGCGGCACGTACGCGAAGTTACCGACTCGAGCGCAGCTCGAGACCGTTTGAGAAGACGCGAGAAAGCGCACGAGACGGCTTCTCGGTTCATTCAACGGGCAATCTCGCATAGTGCGACATCATTTTACGGCCAATGATAGCACTAGCAGCTTTTCCAGATTTGCGGTATGATATAATATAGATGGTTTGTTTGAGTCGCGGCAGTTTTATGTAAGAAATATTATGTAAAAGTTAATTTAAAATACGTCGTGCTTATTTGAACAAAAATATAAGAGAATATAAATATATAGGCTCAAAAACATATCTAAAAACCTTCGTCAATTTAACATTTCTCTTAATAATTTGCGAGTAATTAAAATAAAAATATCTTCAATCAGTGATTAATATTTCTTCCTACATTCTTTATTAAACAGAAAAGTGAATCAAATAAATTATACGTGTACATTGACAAAAGTCCAGATATATTTCTGAATATATTTAAATTATCTTGCAATGTTGCTGTTTGATTATTATTATCGCAGAAATTATTTCTTTCTCAAAACTTACAGTTTTTATCTGAAATGTATTTGAATTCTCCCTTTAAGGGAGAATTGCTCGACTGATTAAAACTTCAAAAATCTAAGATTTGAAGGTATAAAGTATACGCGAGGCGGTCGATCGAAGACTGACGCGAAAAATTCGCAAGCAGATTTAACACGCAATAACATGCTACAGTGAGTAATTAACGCGGCATATCCGCGGCGTTGATTAAATTTCACGCGTCGGAAGCAAATTCATAAATATCCGCAGCTGCGTCATTTCCGACAAAGGCGGCTGCAACTTATGACGATATAGCGAAAGAAAATTAATGACTACAAAAGATTACTCTCCGGGACTTCGCGGCTGTCCGATGAAATATCATAAATCGCGGGCTCTCGCTACGTCTGAAAAGTTTTCATAGCCGACCGCGTCTATCTCCTTCTCCCTTTCTCTCTTCCTCCCGCTCATTCCTCGTCTCTCTCGATTCCTCCTCCTTTCCTCGTCTCATTCTCATTACGAAGTTCCCGGTCATCAAATTTTATTAGCCCCCACTTCAGGGCCGGTCCGCCTTACTTCTAACTCAATATCGTAGATTCGTAGTCTCGGTTTAACTACCCTCTCACCCTCCCTCAGCGCAACGCACACGGAAGCGCGCCGTTCCGCACACACTTACATACATCGGCACAACTGCTCTTTCTCTTTCTCCTCCTGTTCTCATTGCCTTCTTTCTCCCCTCGTACTCTCTCTCCAACACACACGTGCTCTCCTTCTCGCATCTCTCGCCCGTCCTCGAACGTAAGCGCGGCGAGCGACTTTGAAAGCGGCAATAATTCCGTGCTCTACGGCCGAGAACTAATTTCCACCGGCTCTGACAGGGTATACTGCTGAACGGGGTGGAGGGCAGGTAGGCGAAGACGAAGGGTGGCCTCACCTTCGGAGCCTCTCTTTCCGACTCGCTTCCAACACGGACAATTCGTTTTCTCGCGGCGCCCTTTTATCGCCCGACAATGGTCCGCCGGGGTGCAGCCACCTCGGTTCTACGTGGTCAAGGGTCGCAACCAATAAACTCTGCCAGTAGGAGCTACGTGCCGGTCAAATTCGCAGAAAAGACGGCCGAGGCGGAAAGAAAGAAAGAAAGACGTGGAGGACAAGAGAGGCTTTTCCGAGCGACGCGAGCGCCGGTTTCCGCTTCGCGACCTTTAATTGCGACGGCTGGAATTGGGACTAACGACTTTCTTTCGGTGGCGTTTAAAAGCTGCCAGAGAGAGGCTGCGGACGCTGTGACGTTTACCGGACGTGATATCGTGACCCGAGCCGCGTCTGCGTTTTACCGCGTCGGAAGGACTGACGTTGGCACGGTCCGGAAACGCCGTCGGAAAACGAACAAGGCATAGAATACTAGCAATCAATGCGAAATTGCGGAGCTGTCAAGCGGAACTCGAACTGCTGCGGAATATATTGCACTTTTTGAAAAATATTCCGTGTCACGAAATGCGTGACATATTGGGTCACTAACAGGGTTTCCGCTCTATTTTATAACGCCACTTCTCGTTAAAATGTGTTTTTTTTTTCTCATTAATGAAAAATTCGTCCATTGATGCGAGACAATTATTTTAAAAAGGTTTCCCAAATGTAATTTAGTTGCAGCTCAAAAAAAAAGAAGAGTAAGGAGCAGCTTGGTTCAACCTCGCAGCAGATGAAAATTAAGCTCATCAGAGTTGCGAAGAAGTTAAACTATCGCGAGGTCCGAATAATGACTGTAGTAATCGGCGAGATAGCAATCTGAAGTTCGTTATCGCCGTGCATTACATTCGGTCGGCGGGACTATTGCGGGGAAATAGAAGTTACAGAAAGCTAGTAAAGCTATAAAATTAAATCCGCAGCGAGGAGATAAAAGGCGGAGGAAACACTTCCGAGAGAGGTCGAAACTTTCCGCTCCGTATCGCTCAACAGTCTGGCCAACTTGTGGCTCGAATTCCAATTAACGATCTTCATGAGTAGGAATTATTATCTCCATTTCGAAGGTTTCACTCGACACGAAGGTTTCTCCCTACGTCCGGAAACGCGTATGCTTCCTCTTAATTACATACCGTCGTGCAAGCTCGCAAGCGGAACAAATCCGCCTAAAGAGATCGGGAAATCGGCAAATTGAATGATGAAGACGATACAGAAATTAATGGCGCTTTAGTTACGGGTCGCGCAACATACTCGGCGATCGCGAAAAAGCCGCTTAATCCTCTTACGTCTTTGCGTTCCGCGCTGACCGGCTCTTTGAAAGGTTCGCCCGGTAAGCCCTTAAACCCATCTCGGGGCTGCAATTCCAGACCAATTTCGAGAAAATTCAATCGTGAAATATACAGCGTGGCCAACGCCATGCTGGCGAACCAACAGAAACAATCGTGGTTCGAACTTCCCGTCTTGCATCGCGTCGTGAAACAAATTAGAAGCTGAACAATTGTCAATTTGACTGCAAAAGCTCACCGGCTCATTAATAATTAAGTGCAATTGTAATTTCGTAATTGTGATTTCGTAAATATATTCTATATATATATAAAAAAATTAATTTTAATGCACGCAGAAGTCTGTCAATATTTCCTACATCAATGAACATTTTTAGTCCATTTTTTAATCTTTACTATGCTGAATGCTGAAAATGTCGATTTTTAGTTTCAAAGAATTTTATATTAATTACTCTCAAATTATTAAAAAGAGAAATTTAGAAAAATAGAGGAGAAAAATATCAAAACATAAAAGAAATCAATTTTGCACCGTCAACTTTGTGAATATCAAAACTTTTACATTTTTTTTATTTAATCTAAAATATTTATATTTTATGTAAAATTACTCATGAGAGTAAAAATGATAAATTATGATTTTTTTTAAGTCAAAAATGGTCTAAAAATGCAAAAATGAATTAAACTCCCGATTAGAAATGAAAAAAACTCACTTTTTGTTGTTGCGTTTGCGCGGGTTCTGTGGCGAGTAGTTGCTTCAAGGCAGCATGCCCGTGACCATTTGTCGTGGAGGTCGCACCGGGCGTGCTCGGTGTGCTGGGATTACTTCCGGGTGTGTTAGGCGTATGAGGCCCGGTCGGAGGACTGCTAGGACTGATGCTCTCATTAACTTTGCTACCAGCGTGATGATTTTCTGTGTGCCTTCTCAGGCTCCTCGCGTCGCAATAAGATTTGCCGCATCCTTCGGCCTTGCACTCATACGGCTTTTTATTCCGATGTGTCAGCATATGTCCATTCCTGTAATCAGAAAATCAACCACATTTTTTCATTAGTTTCAGAAAAATAGGTTTGCCATGTTTAAGAATGTAAATTTACTGTTCTTATTTTAGAATTTTAAATCTTTAGTAAGAAAAATGTATATTTTTAAAGTACTAGAACATAATATTGTGCGCGTGCTATTTACTGTAAAAAATATCAAATATAATATAAAAAGAAAATACAACTGATTAATATAAAATTAAAAATTTACATTTAATCGTATTTAATTCCATAATATCCTTACGTTAATAATTATATATTTGTAAATTTTCGGCAAATATTGGCAATACAAGAAATTAATTATTAAATTTAAGTGAGGACATTTCTTTATAAAATAATTTCTTTATAATAAATAATCAACTTTATAATAAATAATCAATATTAATTGATTAATATGCTAGACCATTTCTTTGTTTAAAATATAAGATTTTAATGCATTGTACTAAAGAAAACACATTCTGAAGTTCTAAATCTATCAAATAATATAATGTAAAATTCTAAAGTATAAAAAATGAATAAAACATACATTTAGCATTAATATACATCTTATTCATTTTTATGCTTTAAAACTTATATCACATTTAGCAGGTCTAGAACTTTACTGCGATGCACTAAAACCTTATACTTTAAAGAAAGAAATGAATAAGATATACATTTTTTCATTTTTATGCTGCAGAATCTTGTATCACATTACTTGGTAAGAATCTAAACCATAAAAATGAATAAAATGTACAGTTTAACATTCTAGACCACTTCTTTGCTTAAAATATAAGATTTTAATGCACATATACAATATACACATTGCTTCAATCACATAAAAATTCCAATTATGTCGATTATATTTGCTATAGTTTGATTTTCAGGAATTTAACTTTTCAAACCCATCATCTTCACGAATAGAGAAATCGCTTGCTGGCATTTCAACCGGAATATAAATCGACCATAACATTTCAGTCAGGAAATATCACGGCGGTTGATATATTCCTCCGGTATCCCTCGCGCTCCCATTCGAATTCCTCTCACATCCAGCATTAATCATAAGGACGTCTCGAGCGACACGCTGTATATAGCGCTCGCGGATGCTCGTTGGGCGCGCAGAAATCTGATCATACACCTGCTCTTTAGTGCCCGCCCGAAATTATGTCGACCCGATTATGCCGGCTATCTATATCTACCTACGATCTACCCCGGCTACGGAAATCCCATATACCGCCGGGCATGATTTCCCCCTCCCACTCTGGTCTTATCTGGGATGAAACATCTAAACTCGTCCCCAGCGTGCTGCTGCCCTTACGTCCTTACGTCGGTCCGCCTAAAGACTTATCCACTCCATTTGCCCGATATTCCAGCTGACATCGACGGGAGGCAAAACGTGCACTTAACGCGTTTATGGATGGTGGGGAGGAAAAGGGGGGAGACTTGAAAGATTTCCTCCTACTCCGTTCTTCTTCGCTCGAGATGTTCTGGAAATGAGACCCGGCCGTTCTCTGTATGTTGCCGAAGAGCGTTAGAAAAAGCCGTGGAAATCCGAGGGCGCGTTTCCTGCGTGCAACAAGTTGCGCAATTTCGCGATGCTGGATTACGCGATCGCGCTACTTGATAAAATTCATGATCCCGCTGATGCGATTCGCTGTCGATTTCACTGTTGATACTTGCAATCGCGGGATTATCAATCGACTTGATAAGTAAAATAACGGTATGCGCAGTGTCTCGATTAAAGATACAATATTATCTATCACGCAATTGCGATTAGACTGCCCCTCCCTTACTTCTATTAATTTTACCATATAAATGTGTCATGCAAAAGATAGAAATAAAGTAAAGATTAAACCAATTTTTTTAATATAAAAAAATATTAAGAGAGGAAATTACCATTTCCTTTAAATTGAGTTAAAATTTCTTTGATATAACAAAACTACGCTTCTCGATCGTTAAAAATCTAAGGTTAAATGACGGTTAATTACTAATATTTCTACCCTACAATGTTATCTCAAACATGTTAAGTTTCTTCGCCGCGCTCGAAAGGAATTGTCCCTTCCGTTCTTTGAAACTTTAACGAGATTCCGAGCGTGGACATCCTTCGTCGGATCCTTCGCAATAGAACCGTCCGCAGTGGATTGCAAAGAAGTCGTACGGATACGGCGGTCTCGATGGAAGGGATATCGTTTCCAGTAAATTTTCCGGTAGACGCGGGGGCACTCGTTATCCGGGAGCGAAGTTTTATAGTCTATCGATATACGAACGGATTCCCTTAAATTCCACCGGTAAAGTTGCTGCCGTGGGGAGGGTTTAATTTGTAAAAGCTAATTTGTCGAACTTTTAAGGTGACCCGTGTCCCGAGGCTGCCGGCGTTTCCCTTGCGGGAGATAATCAGGAACACCTGGGACGTGTCGACCGCACGTGCATCGTCGTTTCTTTTTGCTTCTGTTTTCGGAGAGACGCGAGAAAAAGGAAGCGAGAGAAAACGTGAACCCAGGATCTACCCTTGGCTTTTACAGGAACAGTCGCTTCCACTGATCAATCAACGAGTTCTATTAGAACAGTTTCACTTAACACGTGCCGTAAAAAAAACTGATAAAACCATCAAATAAATCAAACCGACAAAATAAAAATCTTCTCATGATCTGTCTTTTTATTTAGTATAAATTTTGTATCGTGGAATAAAAAGGCGTAGCTTATCGCAAATTTAATTATAAATTACCAGTAACAGCGATAAAATATTTTAGATAGCAAAAATATTAAACAAATAAGTAAAACAAATAGAATAATAAAATAAGAAAGAGGATAAAGTAAATTCGATAGCTGTATTTGTTTTACAAAAATAAAAGTATCTGCCTCTCTGCTGCCTGGTATAAGAATTAAACAATGGTCACGCGAGCGTTATAGCGACGTATCGTTTCGCAGTTTGTAGTTTCGTTCACCGTTGTGTTTTTATTTAATCGGCAAAGAAAATATTTCATCGTACGTAGCGACGATAACGGATATGCGCTTGTAAAAATGATGAAGAAAATACCGTCATTCAAAAACCCGTAATTTCAGCAGCGACTTTACTTTCTAGAATTGTAGCAAGGCTCGCATCTCATTCGCGTCTTACTTCGCAACACGATGATATGGCGGTAAAAGGAAAATTGTTATTAATTATTATTAACTTGCGCCGACAACGAGAATTTCTATGAAACTTTAATTGGATCGCGCAAAAGGCCGCGTCGACGCGCAGAATTTTGCCCGGAGAACGGAGATTAAATCAGCACTAATTATCAACTCTCGATTAGTTCTGCCTGATCCTCCCTGCCTGCTGGCCTAACGAGACTACTAACAAAGTAGCCTACTTGCTCTTTTTTTTATATCCCTTCCTTTCACTCTCTCATTACAAAAGTTAAAGTTGAGGATCATTCTTAACTCCCAATTATTAGCCAATCTGATTTCAGCGTAGATAAAATCAGAATTTTATAAATAAAATAATACATCACATAAATTACTACTCAAAAGTTTGGAGCTTAAAGTTTTTAAACAAATTAATATTTTTTTACAGATGCAATTATTTGTGAGTATTGTTGTTGAATATATCAACGTAAGCTTCTAAGAATATTTGTATAAAATATGTAATCACCATAAAAGACTTCTACATATTTACAATGCTAATAAAAAATTAATTAGTTTTCTATTTGCAAAAAAAGTCTTTTCTTCGACTTGCCATCTTGATATTTCAGTGATCAATTATTAAATATTTCTGCTTCAATATCATACTAAGTAATGCAAATTCTAAATAAATATTGACATTCTCACTAAGATAATTCGTATCAAATTTTATTTACAGATTACAAAATGCTACAAACTTTTAAAGAAAAGTATATTTTAAGAAAGATAAACAACATACACATTTTCAGTTTAGAAACTTTTAGAACTGCCAAGAAAGAAATTTATTCGCTTTGTTCTGTTTGTTCACTTTCTATACAAGTTGGTAGCAGAAACTCCTTGATATGACGAGGGCCACGAGGAAGCAATTATCGAAATATCGAACGCATTCTGAAAAATAAAGCTCCCGATGACGCTACAAACCGAGGGAAGAAGTTTTTCCTTCTTCGCTGCTCGCGTTGTCGCTCCTCTCTTTAGTTCCCGTCGTCGCAAATCCCTTTCGGGCAAAGAAGAAGCGGCCGGTCTCCCGGTATATACCTCTGCGCGTTCGAAGAAAAGCTCTCGAAGAGAATTCCTCTTGAGGTGTAAGCGCTTCCGTTCCTTATTTCGCGCGGCGGCGCACCCCGACTCAGCAAAGGGACTACGTGGATTTACTTCGATAACAGAGATACACCGAGAGAGACGTACAATAGAGTCTTGTTCGATATCGAAGAAATCGACAAAGCTATCGTTCTGGAAGTCCGTTAGATTTTCGGGGATGCGACAGAGAGAACAACAAAGCGTCTGTACCTTTTGTCTTTCGATTAATCTTGAAGACTTACGACTTTAACAAGCGTTGATTATCGCGATTTGGTATTATCATTATAAAAACGGCAAATCTATTCTTAAATACAATAAATTCCACATATATAGTTTGATTTATATTGTAAAATTTTAGCTATAATTTTAGCGTTTAAAATCGAAACATTAATTAAAATGACTTAAAGAGGATAACAAATATTTGTCATTACGAACTGAAATATAATAGAATCTCTCTAAAGAATAAAATATAAGATATCTGTTCTACTTTTCTTTGAAACAACAAGGCTTAAAATATATCAAAGTATGGGAAGTTGCCAAAGTGGCAAGAGAGGTATCTCACAAAACTTACAATGACATTTGGATCGGTAAAGAATTTGAGAAGTGGTGAGTTCGCTCGTATCGATCGAAAAGTCTATTGGTTTCGACGAACGAGATCAGAGACGCGTACTATCATCTTCGTTTCCTTTCTGTTGTCTTCGAAAGCCAAACTTTAATCAACAAACTTAAAAACTTTCGTTTGTTTCTAGCAAACTAAATTTCTAATCGCAGCTCGAATGTTATTATTTGATGTACAATTACATAAATTTTTTCACTCAAATTTTATCTAAATAAAAAGATTAATAACAGTAAATATTATTAATAATAGTGAATAATATTAGGCGTTAAAGACCAAATATCCTTTTTTTTAATTTCCTTCAAAATAACGATCTCTAATAATTTTCAGTATGTGTGCATTACCTTTAGAAATCTGGAAAAATTGTAAGTAACGGTTACTCGATGAGAAATCTACAATGGGGGACCCATTTTCAGAAAGCAGATGAGACGATGGAAACTGTAGTTGCATGGGTCTGCCAATTCTTAGGAAAAGAATGGAAGCACGGCGAGACTTCGTACCGACTTTTTCTCGTTCTCAATTAAGTTTGAAAGTCCATTCAAACGGTGAATGGAGCCGAAAGATCTCTTCCTTCGCTTCCGTAAAATCTTTGCCCACGGCACTGTTATTGCTTCTTCTCTCGCTGCCTATTATTGTTCCTTCTCCTCTCTTACCGCGAACTTGTAATATGATATATACGAGGCGTCCCTCGATGGAATATCGCATCGGAGCAATATCGCGATTACGTTAAATCGCCGATACGTGCTTTATCGAAGAACAACGTAACGCCTAAGCGTACCCTTTTTCCGCGCGATGCAAATCTGCCTCGAAAAAGCCAGCCCAGTTTTCCCGGAGTAGAGAAGAAACTCCTCGGCATTCCCTCGATCGCGCTCCGTATTCGGGACGGAGACAGCGGCGACGGCTTCCCGTGAAAAACAGAAACTGGGGCAAAGACTTCGCGATTTCGCGCATGAGATAGTATCGCGCACGGTTCGTTTACTCCGCGTCTGGAAATACGCGGGATACCGGCGTACGAGGGAATATCACATCCCAAAGCAGCGCACGATGAAATGAATACAAACAAACGTTTAACTTATCGCAACAAATAAACAAGAGAATACTGTGCGGGGTGGTACGGTAAGATGGCGAATAAAATAACAACGCCTCGATATCGCGGATAAACGAAACAGACCGGAGTAACAGTTTGATAGTTTCAACCCGAGATTTATCGCAATCTGCTCGCGGAAATGGCCGAATAGTGAAAATAAATTGACGTCAAACTTAAGACAGCAATAAGTTCGGTTAAGGTCAATGGATATGTCTTCCCTTTCTCCCTTATCTCGTTGGCTGATTGAATGCCATTATCATTTATCGGTGGAACGAAAGGGGTGAAAAGGGCAGACAGAGAAAAAAAGAGAGAGGAGAGAGAGGGAGAGAGAGAGAAAGGCGAGAAACCTGCTGCAGGCAACCTCGCTCGGAGAAGCCGCAAACTCAATGTTCGCAATGAAACGTAAGTAATTCCTCGCACCCTTCCGGCGACTCTCGTATTGAAGGCGTGGAAGTCGCTCGAGTTCGAGAGAATAAAACGACGGGAAGACATTGGGAGCTGGTAAAGAAAAGCGGTGAAGAAAAGAAAAATACTGTCCGCGCAGAATGCCGACTCCGGCCGGCCGTGGCGAATCACGACGGAGGGCGAGGGACGAACGGGGAGAGTGCAGCGGGATATAAGGGCAGGTTGAGGGATTTGGGGATCCGTCTTTCGGGGAAATACAACGGGTCGAATCTGGCCGAGGCATTCGACCGTTCTTTGGACAACACACTATACAACGGTCGCCAAACCGAGCGGAGTCGCGAGACCGACCTCTATTGATTCCGCATTATTCCTTTGCCCGCTCTCGGGCAAGAATTGAACCCTTTAGATGCTATAGTTCGCCTCCACAGTTCCATCACTCGCCTTTGTGCCGTGTCCTTTCTCGCCTCTTGTTCTTGATTCCTATACCGCGCTTGTCCATTTTCCTCAGCCAGCCGTGTCTCCGACAGCTTCCGAGGCGCCTGACTTGACTGCACGAGATGGCATTTTTCATTACATTTAAATGACATTTAAATTTATTGTATCCCTTTTAGACGCGCGCTTTACTTACGATTCACTGAATAATTTAGCCAACTTGAGACACGATCGGGCTAACATTAAGGTTATTCGATCTCGCGAATACAATCCATACAATTTTGAGTAGCTATGAATATATTTTTTATCACTAATTATGATCGCATTTTGATCGCTCGAATAATTGAAATAGATTTACGAAGATATGTAATGCGAGAGGATATCTTCAGACAAGCTTTTTTCCGCAGCGACTATTACCGTCGTAAATTCAAAAAAGTTCTAATACCCGTACGTGCCGATACAGCTCCGCGAGCTCTCTCTCATCGAATACCCGGACAACCCAGCATTACGTAAGGGAAATATCTAAGGGATTACTCCGGCATAGCCCTCCCGTACGCGCAGAAATTTCTCCAACTACTGGTCTTAAGAAGGCACTCCACGGCAGCTTAGAAGGCTTCTTACCAGCGCACCGGCAAAGAAGAGAGATACACATATACACACATATTTGTACGGCCAATGTATACGCGCATCGTAGAAGTATAGCGCGTCGAGAGACTTTGATGAACATAATGAGCGGCTCAATGCCGCGAGCACGAGCGTTTTCCTTTAAGCTCGTGCTCGAGTGTTATTCTCGTTTCTGTTTTATAGCACGATGGATTCGATAACGCACCCCACAACAATTATTTCGCGAGAGAGAGAAGAGCAGGCAAATGCGAGGAAGAAGCGAATATGTCGATTGGCATCAGTAACGGCGTGTGGAAACGCGACGAGTTTCTTTGAAAGCGGCGAAAGACAGGCTTTTAACAAAATTATAACAGCATAACGCAGCAGTGTTGTTGCAAACGTAGCATAAGCGAACGAGTTTTTCTTGGAGACGAATCAACAATACTCAGTAGAGTATTTTCATTTTCATTAGCTATCTTAATTTAAAAATTTATTGTTGCACTGCAGAATTTATTAGAAAAAATATTTGCTATCAAAGCTAAATTGTCGCTATTGCTAACGTTGCAGCAACTGGCATCTGACATATTCGCGTAATTCTCTAACGACACAATACTATAATCGGTACTCACAAGTGGTCCTGCCGCTTGAACGCCTTGCCGCACATCGTGCACGCGTATTTCCTCTCGTCGCTGTGCGTCAGCTTGTGCTTCGTGAGCGCCGATGCGTTGTTGAACACCTTCCCGCAGACCTGCGACAGAGAAACAGCAGCGTTAGTAGTAGCGTTGACGAAAATTACAAATTACGGTGTCTGTCGAATTGCGGCGGTGCGTGATTACATGCATTCACCAATGAATAAGCTATCTCGTTCTCCTTCCATTACTGCGACAACGCAAAATCTCCATTGTATCCCGAGATATCTAAATTTCTTTTTCGCAAGTTTATTAGTGACACGTGTGAGGAAGAGTCGCGAGCGGGCTTTGTTTTAAAGCCGCGCGGCAAATTGGAGCGTGACGTGATTTTCAATTACCATACATGACCCTCGTAAAATAAACGTCGCTTTATGATAGACATTAGAACGGCGATATCAGGTGGCTATCGCGCGACACACACAAACACACACACACACACACACCAATCTCCCTTGCAAGCTTGTCGTGGCGCACAATTATTCCAGCATCACTGGCAAGAATAATTTTGCAATCTTCGTAACGAATACTCGTGTTTTTAGCAGTGTTGTGTTGTTCAAACAAAAATACTTCTTATTTGCTTGAGATATTTTATCAGTTTCGCTCAGCGTTTTTTTTTTTTTTTTTTTTTTCAAAAGCAAAATCTTTTAAAACATTCTACAAAATGTAATTGCAGTCTATTAAAATACACAAGCTTAATCAGATAAAATTCATCATCCTGAACAGTTGATATTACTCTGCGATATGGAAAGACGTTCATATCATTTTATCTCCAGAATTAAATTGGCCATTATCGCTCCCAAATATCAGAATGGAGCGACGGCAGCGAAAGCTGCGTGGCCGTTAATGCCACCTGATAAACGAGACCATTATCGTCCATCCTATTAAAGAATAAGGAATCGCCGTATCACTGCAGTTACTTCTACGTACGTAAAAATTACTCGCAGATTTAGCGCGGCGATCACATCGCACTCCGCCGGTCCCCGGTATGCGCCCGTTAAGTATGTGGAATTAGGTTTATTATACGCTTCCGGATGGCGCGCACTATTTCAGGAACTATTTCATGAAGCCAAAGACCGAGGAATTGAGCGCGCGGTCGATGTTCCACCCGAAAATCCGACGCCTCGTTCGAATGGACGATGACTTCGCCGTCGGAAAATCGTGCGAATTCCGTGGGGTTCGTGAGCGACAGGAACGATTAGCATTTCTAATAAATTCGCCCTGCTTCTTTCGTCGACGAGCCGCTCCGAATGCCGCGCATAATGCGACGAGGCAGCACCGCAAGTAGCATGAGCTAGTAGCACTAGTATTAAAATACTAACATAAACATAATAACGCTTCCATTATTATTCCACGAAATAATCTACAAATATGCAGAAAATTTACATAAAACAAATTAACGAAGTTTTCGATGAGATAAAAAGTCCATAACTTTTAAATATTGCCTTAAATTTTATTTCAATAATAATTAAATTGTGACTTCCACAAAAAGTACTGTTAATAAATCGTTTATTGCGAAAAAAAGAGTTTGCGCTGTAGTATTAAATATTTTAATAATTTATCTTCTTTGTTTTTTTTTTTTTTTTTTCGATCACATAATTGATAGAAAGATTAAGTTCTTGCGACGCAAATCTCAGCATTCACGGGAAGAAAATGTTGAATAATCAGGCATATCTATCAGACCGTACTGTGCAAACACGATCAATAATGCGGAAAGTATAGGACACCGGCGGTGGCGACGGCGCGTTTGGCTAAACTCGCTCTAATGGCCTGCTTGAGAGGAATCCCACGATCGAGATTCGGAATATCACGTCTCGACGGCATCGGGGATTCGTCGTCACGTCGAAGGATTCGCGGTGTCGGCGGGCGCGGCATTAAGCCGAAATTAATTTCCAATGCACCTGCGCCCGTCGCCGCCGTTGTCAGCACGTGACGACGCGGGGAACGTGCGATGGCACGATTCCGGGCCTCCATTATCGGAAAAGTCTTTTCCGCTTCTCGTTTCGCTGTTATTTCCATTCGTCGCGATGATGCGCGGGGGCTACACGGAGCGCCGCTGGTGATTCCAGTAGAGCGAATAAACCGAAGCCGAAGTCGCGAAGAAATACCGTCGCTGCTCTGGATGACAAGTTTCTCTTTGCTTTGAAAATCTGCGCTTGTTGAGAGAAACAAGATGTAAACAACAACGTATTTTTTTTTTTTTTTTTTTTTTTTTTTCGTCGCAATACTAAAAGCTTTCAACTCTTTATTAGTCATACATAAACTCGAGAGAGAGAGAGAGTGAGGTGTGATTCTATTTTCAGCGTATGTAAAAATTCGATAAAATCGAAATGTAAATACACTAGAAATTCAAGTTATTTACTTTTTCGTGTAACTTATTTATTTTTTTATATTTTCTTCAGATTTCACTGATATTACTAAACTATGAAAGCGATCGCGGAACTGAATACGCTGCAAAACTCGCTCTGACGAACACCGTGCGTTTGGATTAAAAAAAAAAAAAACTTGTTGACATCCGGCGGAACACGAACTTCCTGCGGAATCCTCGCAAGCGCTCATGCGAAGCGATACTATTTAACGATGGGCCACGGTTGCCATGACGACTCATGTATAGCTTAAACGGTACAGTCTGTTGGCAAACATTTGCCGGGATCCAGCAAACAGGCAACAAATTCCATTTCATGAAGGAACGGGCGTACATAACGAACGTTCTCGACGAAACGAGAAGTACCCTCTCCAGCGTGGCGGAAGAAATTTCCGGGCCATAGATAGAAAAACTTCGCGTCGCTTCTACCACTACCACTACGAGGGCAAATCCAGATTAAAGAAAAAGGTATTAAAGGCGTTCCTGACGCGCATCGCGGATAATATTGACCGACGACGTGAAGAAGACCAGCGGGGGGGGGGGGGGATAAGAACAGAGCGGGCACAGAGAACGGGGGAAAAGATAAGAGGACGTAAAAACTGCGAAACGAGAAATAAAAAAGACCAGAAATGACGCAAAACGCACGATTTGGAGCATGTAGAGATGGCGGCCTGTGTATGTACACGAACGAGAGACGAATGTTTGCGCACGGTCTCGGCGAGGTCTCTCAAGAGCTAGGGGGTCGACGCGAGGGAAAAGTGGGGGAGGGGGAAGAAGGGGGAGTCGTACTTCTGGCTCCTAAGCAGAAAATCTAATTTGCGTAGCTTAACTCCTAAGGAGCTCCAGATGCACGGACGCCAACACACGGGAGTTTCAATTTACGAGGCGAGGACGGCGAAACCAGGGAGAAAGATGAGAGGCGCGGCTGGAGTGACGAGGCGCAGTGACGAGGAACGAAAGTGAGACAGAGAGGGAGAAATAAAGAAAGAGATACGTACACACATACGTAAATGAGAAGGAGAGAGATATACGCATATATGCATATACACACTTAAACAAGAAAGAGAGCGGAGATATATATAGAGCGAAGGAGAGATGAAGATTCGAGGAAGAAGGATATTGCGGAAAATCTTGACGAGAAAGAGAGAGAGAGAGAGAGAGAGGTCTTAACAGGCGCACGGTCCTTCGCATCCCTCTTACCCATCATCCCCGTGCCAAAACCCGTATCTTCCACCCCCTTCCGCGACGCGGTCCCTCTTCTTGAGAGCTAAACAAACATCATTACTCCTGGCCTTTCTGCTAACACTCCCTTTGCCAACTCGCTTCCTTCTCCTCCTCCGCCTCTTCACCCCGCCAGCAGTACTCTCCGGTCGGCACACGATGGTTCCTCTCGGCCGCCTCCACTTGGCTCACGACTATGCAAGTCCACCCGTAGTGCCCGAAGCCGCCAATGTACACCGACCAGCACATCGGGCCCTGAATACGTAATCCCGCGGGTGGTAACATTGATACTTCGTTAAGAGGGAACTCTCTCTCTCGAGAGAGAGAGAGAGAGAGGAGTCGCGCGGGAGGAGACGGGCGGGACACTTGGACCGAGCTGCTGCGGTGGTCGGAGAGGCAACCGGGCGATTCGTGGTTTAAGCCGGCCCTCCTACCATCGATCGGTCGATCCGCTTAACGGTCGTTCCCGGCCAACCACGTTCGTCGTCGTCGCGGCCGCGCGCGCTTCCATCCGGAGGATGAGGCACGGGAATGAGGGATCGGACGTGAAATCGCGCATGTCGCCGGCGAGGGCACTCCGGATAGTCCGTCCTGAAGTTTCGAGGAAACTGCGTTCTCGAAGGATCGCCGTCGAGAGCGGTTTTCACTCGGTCTCTGGTCTCTTATTCGGCTCAATGATGTGCCTTCGACCGAGGCTAAAGTAGCGAGTCGTTTCAAAAGCCCTTGCAATTTTCAAACTTTCCATTTATTTAAAATCTATTTCCCCCTTTTAAATCCTGCACTTAATAATAATATAATATGATAACTTTATTGAATTTAATGCGATATTAAAAATTTATCGATATAGATAACAGATTGTATTTCACGCATTTATTTCATATTTATTTTCGCAATAAAATTTATAGAGAAAATCGCCAGGATTTCTAAAATGATCTAATATGTCTAATAAATGATTTAAATAATTTCCCCAATGACTAATAAAGAGAAGTAAGCAACTATTTATGTTTCTGCAACGCTTCCTGCAACGAAAAATCAACGTAGAAATATATGTATCGCCTAATTACAGTAAAGTAATTATATTCCTCTCGCTCCAAATACACATCATAGAGATAGTATAGCACAGCGTAATTCGTGCCGTATGCAACAGTAATCAGACTGCAAATGTCTAAAAAAGAAGGAAACGAGATGCAGAGAAGAAGGAGAGAAAAGATTACTTCGTTATTTGAAGCTCGCTAAAGAGAACAGCGACTGGCGGCTAAGACGCGTCTGCGGCTTCATCCGGTTAACGTTTGTTCCGGCTAACCACGTTCGCGTCCCATTCCGAGTTTTCCTCTAGCTGAAAGTAGTGGTATAACCCCGAGGGGGCGCAAGACCGCGGGGCGAATGCAATTTGTCGCTTCCGGGCAGGCGAATCTTTTAAAAGAGTGCATCTTATTACCAGGAGCCGGTAAGGAGACGAGAAACTCGCGCTTCCGTAAATAATGAGGAAAGGCAGAGGAGGAAAGATCCCGCGAGGTGGAGTAGTGACTCGGTGTGCCATCCCTGCCGCTGATGCCGCCGTAAAGACACAAAGGTCTTCCACCGCCATGATGGCGCGGGAGGATATATTATTCTCGTTTGAGGGTTCGGGACGAGCGAGTAATGCACGAACGGACTGTGTTGCCGGGGGAAAAGGGCGATGAATGGAATGCGGGAAATCGCGTTACCGCTCGGGATTTCCATTGTGTTGCGAAGGACGGGCGCGTACCGAGTCGTTCGTTTACCAGCGACTTCTTCTCGCGAACAGCATATAACAAAACGCAGACATAAGCCGAATACTTCTCTTGAGAGCGCGCCCTCGAAGCATCCTTCTGAGAGATTATTATGGGCATTACATGCAATCAGAGATGTTTAGAGAACCAATTAAACAACCTCTACTCATTTCACGTTGCGCGTAACAAGCATCTATGTTACAAAAATTCTTTTTTAAATGTTTTCTACGACAATAAACTCAACAAAAATTTCCATATATAAATAAATAAAATATATTACATTTGTTTTGAAATTATGCATACGCGTGCTCGGAAAAATATATTAAATTCACTTTATTTAAAAAATAAAGAATGTTAATTCTTCACCTCGATAGATGGAATTTACATCTCGGATACTCGGTTGTTTTGTTAGATAAGAATTTAGCATGCATCCATCATATTCAAAACGAGCGACATTAATTTCCTCGCGCGACACATGCAAGCCGTCGGCGCGCGCAGTAGTAATGGATAACTTTCGTCAGACGCGAAATGGAACCTCTTGTCTCTTTGTCGCAACTAAAGAGGCATGGTTAGGACAGAATGTAGCGGAATGGTAAAGGGCAGGATCGACAACGCGGGAGCGGCGGACTAGGGCAGAAACTACGATGGCAGCGGGACAAGGTTGCACGTAGATCCAGCAACAACTTGGGTTGAAGTCGGCTTAATTAACAGCTCGTGTCACTGCGAATGTTGGCAAGTACATCGTGTCCACGGAACAACGGTCACGTGTGTCAGTGTGGCACAAGCAGCGCAAATTTTGAAAATCACATTGACCCATTTTCTCGGAGTTTTCAGCCAAAAATACGTCGCTTACGATAAGCACGACAGATTAATGACATTTGCAAGACATTCAATTATCCTCGCGCAAGTAACACGAGAAAATACGAGACGAGAGAAGCTAAGAAAACGAGGCCATTGAGTCGAAAAGAATGGCGATCTTATCAGTACGAGTGAGAGAAAAAAAGTCATCTGATCTCGGCCAATCACTTAACTCTATTGTACATGTCCCTACCTTTTAGAGTATAGAGTCGCGTGTCGTTCGCCTACGCCTTTCTGCAAAATCTATTCGGCCGGTGAAATTATCGCGAAACTTTCCCACGCTTCGGTAATGTGTGTATTGTCCGGTCTGATTAATTAATGATTTAATGTTCAGCCGGCGGAGCGAAAAATCGATACACTCGGCGAGTTCATCAGCAATTCCATCTCATGAAACCAGTTGCCTTTCCACCCGCGCGGATGCGTTTCGAATTAAATAATTGCAGCGACAACAGTCTCTTCGACGGTACGCATATGATCGAAGCGCAAATTGAATTTCTGTATAAAACTAAAAAAAAAAAAAAAAAAAAAAAAAAAGACTTTGGCTCTATTGAATCTCACACGATGCAAACGCGCGCGGTCGCGCACGCCGCGAATTGCTTTCAGCGCAAAACGTTGCCGGGCGAAACGATTAATAATCGCATGCATTATTCTCCGTCATCCCGCAGATTTTCAAACTTTCGATATCATCTCGTATCCGCAATCTGCCGTGTGTGTCGGGCACACGAGGTATAAAATCTGCCGGTCGTGTTGCGTTTGAATTATTAATTAGCACGCACCGATGCTGCATCGTGTATGGTGATGATGGCATATCTATGAGGGAGGCCGGGCTGAGCCGAGCGCGCGCGCGACGACCGACTAAATGGAAATCGTTGATGCATCGCGAGCGATCATAAGGGTGCATTAAAAAACTTTATCTCGCGTCGCGCGCGGCATTAATCGACCGTCTCGCGCATAATGCCGACCGCGCGATAATTGGAGCATAAATTATGGCGGTACAGAGCCCCGCCGTGACGAGGAAAATTCCACGGGCGTCCTGTAATGAATAACGATCAATTTCCGGCGAGACAGCCGAGCGTCACGTCGGACGCTGCGCCGCTGCAAAAGCCGCCCACCCTCTCTTTCTCTCTCTCTCTCGCCCTCTTTCTCCCCCGAGTGTGCCACCCCCTTTAGATCGCGCCGATATCCGAGAGCCATAATCGAGCCGAGGCGGACGGGCTTAATTCGTCGCTAACTCGATACATCGACAAGGCTTGTCAACAAGTCAGGCGGACCGTCATTTAATTACGTAACAAGGCAAACGGGAACGAGGGGCTGCTCTCTTAGCCGTCAGGGCTTACGCGGAAGAAAGAGAGAGAGACGGGAAGTGAAGGGGAAAAGGGGACGAAAGAGGAAGCGGCGGAGATGAAGAACGAGCGGCGAAGATGAAAGAGCAGGAGGCGCGTGGAACAAGAAGTGTCATATGAACGAGGGAATACTACGGTCTGAGATGGCGTATAATCCTTTACAGGAGGAAAGCGAGGCGGATAGTAGCGAAGGATTAATCGCGAAGCGAATTCTGAAGAAGAAACTCCTCTCGAGGATGTATAATTCTCATCTCGCGTCGAGATTAAATACATCGAGTAAATAAGATCTCGGCGTTAGATCAACGTATCTGACGCTAAATACGCGACGGGAGAGAAATACGAATCTACGAAGCTCGCGGAACAAAGAGATTACTTTCGTTAGCCGGAAGCTTTGAGCGGCGCAGACCGTGCGGACGCGGAGAAAAGCGGATCAATCAGCGGAGGTGGCGGGCTCTAAAAGGGTTAGCTCTTAAATACCACCACAGGCAGGCACGCCTAAATCGGTCGAGCGTACAGACGAACACGAAGGGGGAGCGCAGGGGAGCGAGGGGGTATCGCGTTCGTGTGTTACATCACCGAGGGCGCCGTGTTTGCTCTGCCTGCTCCGAGGCTCGCGCCGTCTGAATATTCAACAGCCTTTCCCGCACACGGCACACGACGGAGCGCTTGCATGCGCGCCGTGTACCGCGTGTATAAACAGCGCCCGACAACCGCCTGGCACTTTAGCGCCGGCCGTTGCGTCTTAATGTGGGTCACGAGAGGGAGGGAGGGGGAGGAGGGTCGGACTGGGAAGAAGGAAATTGAGCCGCGCGCTGAAATCAAGGCTAACACTGCCATTTCGCACTGTCGCCGCGTTGAAATAAATTGCAGTCGCGTCGGTTCGAAGTCGTCGGATTAATTTATTCATCTCTATTTCAGTCGCGCGCGATGTATTTATCTACATGGATTTATGTGTGCGAATTATCAGAATATATTGCACATAACCACATACACACCAAGAGAGTCAGTCATTTTTCATATCCTTTATCCGAAGAGGCAATTACAAAAGAGACTATTATCGACGAAGAATATCTAATTTCTCGATAGATCTCTATTCACTGGAAAATCTATTTACCGGGAAATCTACTAAATTAGTTCTAGCGTGAATGAAAAGCCTCTATTTCATCATGAATAAGAACCCTGGAGAACTTGGCGCTTAATGCCAGAGTTTGCATCTAATTTACTGCGCGCTAAATTGAAAGGAAAAAATAGTTGCGACACGGAGAAGGAATCCGTCCAAAGGCGCGGTTTTACACGAGTCGGGGATGAAGTGGACCCGAAGGGTCGTCATAAAAATGCCGTGTGCGTGCGAGAAGTTCGTCCGGATTGCACGTCACGGATGCGAGAGCGCATCCCCCGCGCGCGCGCTCGCCATGGCTTTCCGCAACAAGCGCGCCGGCGCGGCCGCCGGAAAGTGGGTCAGCGTCGTTAGCGTTCGATGGCGCCATTTCGACTCGTTCCGACCGCGGGCAAAAGGGACGTAAAGGGAGGCAGACACGCGGGGGGGCAGAATAGGGCGGGTTAGCACGAATTTTGCGGCCTCGCGCTACGGTTTTCGAGCACACCCCCGTGGTCATCGATCGTGGTCGTCTAACTCGATCGGCCGCTAACGAACCGTCGCCTCGTTCTTCCCCGTGAAAATGCTCTTTGTCGCTGCGTGCTCCCGAGGGGAAGCTAACTGTTAAAACGAAGCACAGCGGGATTAAAAAAAAAAAAAAAAACTCGCCGGAGAGCTTTTAAACAAAACATCATTGCAGCCTCTGCGCTACATCCCGACTCTATGCTTTATATTTTACGTGTCGGACTGTAACAAGCAGCTATAAAATTTCGATGCACAAATAATTAAAAAAACGGCGCAGTTATCAGTTTGTGCCAGGACCAACTTCCAATTCGCACGTAGCCGAGTACTTTGTTTCAGCGAACTTTTAATCACAATTGACAGAGACAATTACCTAATGTCAGTCTACAGCGGCAGCGCACAATGCACGCTTCCGTTATTTCCGCGAGTGATTTCAGATTTAATTAAAATGCACTGGCGAAAAAAAAAGACGCGCCCGTCAAAAACGCAGCTGCATTATGCACGTAATTCAAATAAGCTACGTGTACGTACATAAGGAAATATTTAAAAATAATGTTTCCGGCATGTGGCAGTATAATTAAGGCTATTTGAGTAATTTTATTAAGGCGAAATAAGCTGCGCTACGTAGAATAATTACTGATAATGGACCACAATTTTTTTCTACCGAGTTAGAGAGCCCATTTAGTGTTGAAAATTGCGCATGTTTTTCCTTAAATATTCTACGCAATTATTAAACAATATTCATCGTTCATCTTGTTGAAGAGAATATACGATAATTTTGCTATAAAATGCTTAACGCTGTCACAGCTAGATATTTTGATTGATAATAATTGTACGAACGTTTTCAATGTGTATATGAGCAATCGTACTATTGCCGTGCGAAAGCCAATTTGAATGAAATTCGAATGACAGTCTACTCCACAATGCTCACCTGTTACGAATCACATAACGGATGTCAATATTGCTCCATCAAAATTATTAATGTTTCTGAACACCTACGTTTGAAGCGTTGCAAATAATATTAATTCGAACCATCAAAAGCAGCCTTTCGAAGGCAAGAAATTAAAAATGTGAAGAATTTTATAATTCTCATAAATAGCTTGCACTAATCTGCTTTCCGCAATATTTTATGTGAAACAATTATTTTTATTTGACAACAGCCATAAAAATAGATACAAAGAACTCTCTTATGAAAGCAACTATCGATTCAGCATTGTTATATATTTCTGGAACTTACGTCACTCCCAGAATTTCATTCTTTTCTAATATATGAGGGTGCGTCAAACGTTTCGGAAAGTATACAGCTGGGTAATTTCTCGAATAAAAGATTATTTTTCTTTGAGAAAAACTAACTAAAACACTAGAATAGATAGATAGAAAACCGTAAAAAATGGGCTATATTAAAGAATATTTTTTAACAAATATATATATTTTTAAAAACAACTTTCCGAAAATTTTTCGAGTTATCCCGCGGTATAATTTAACTTGTCGTTCATATTATTCTTGATCTCGACTCACCTGACACTGCTGTGGTCCCTGCCTGTTCGGCGAGGAGGGCTTCGGTCTCGGTTTCTTCACTCCCAGTTTCCCAGGATCACCGGCACCGGCTCTCGACTCCTCGCTGCTACCTGCAATCAGAGAAACAGAACCCGTCAATTGTCGTAACACCTTGACGTTCGTGAGACAAATCGATGTTGCCCGACTCGCCGTGAATTGCCGACGAGCAGCGGAGTCGTTTTCTCCGACGGCAGACTGCTCCAAGCGTCTCTTCTATCGTCGAGGACTGACAACTTTTTGCCACGACGACGCCCAAGATTCGGTCGTCGTGCAACGTCACCCCCTTCCCTCCCACCTGCCCCTTTCACGTCGCTCCTGTTTTCCTCCCGCATTCGCGACGAGACGCGAGGTAGCGTCTACAAGACTTCGACGTATAGAAGATTGATTGCCTAACATGTTCTTTTTGCGTGCGACCTAGGATATACTTAATGGTCGATTGGCTTGGTCGTCAACATCGATCGAGGACCGACTGCGTCGTTGTGGAAGGAAGGATCGAGATGGCTTCTCGCCAAGGATCACGCGGGCTTCCTTAACAAGAGGCACTTCTGTTTTGCGAGCAATTATTTTTGAATGGTATCAGACAGCGTACGGACTCTTAGCAAGCATTAAAAACCCGAGAAAAATCAATTATATAATATCATATATTATTCAATTTCGCTCGAGTACTCGATGAAAAGAAATCAACAAAACTTTGAGAAAATGGAATGGCTTATGAAAAATTGGACATAATAACAAAATATTTAATTTGTCATTAAATATAGTATTTTAAGCTTGCAAAACACAAAAATACATTTACAAAATATATGAAATAAACATTACCATTAAATTGTTACTGTATTCTAACAAAGCTTGACTGAAGAATTGCAATTACGTTAAAAAGTTAAAAACAGAGCGAACTAATTTCTCAATTAATCAATCACGTCATCATTAGTTATAGCAAAAAGTCGATTAAAGATAGAAGTTTGAAAGATGACAAAAGACATTTTAACATTTCCAAATGACATTATTAATCAACTTATAATTCTACGATCAAAAATTGTTTCCGATATGGCCCTCGGCTGTAAGAAACAACATCCATCCGCAGTTTACCTTTGCAACGTCGGGAATGCTTGTACGTCTCCACGGATCTCCGTTACCGACGTGCAACACCTGCGATCATCGTTCCCCTCGCCGCGCTCCGCTTCCTTGCGAGGCAGCTAATTAATTATTGTTTCCAGAGCAGCCGCTGTGCCGCAGCGGCCCTGGAAACTCCCGGCGCGCTATTTGCACAGCGCGGACTGGAGGAAAGATGGACTCGCTTAGTATGAAATTATGACTCTCGGACACAGTGCGCGAAAGGGATGGACGTCGACGAGCGATTTTTCCCAACGCAATTTTCGTACGTCGAGGGAAATCAACTACGAGTGCATCTAAGCAATGTCTCTCTCTCTCCTCTCTCTCTCTTGCACGCGCGCGAATGATTATATTGCGTTATATTTCATGTAAAAATAATTACGGAGGAATACATAAATACAGAAGGTGCACATACAGATAAATCAAAATCCGTATAAATTTTTATTCTTCGTCCACACACAATTAAAGTTTGATTCGAGATTTTAAAAGGAAAATAGCAGTAACATATTTCCTTCTTTTTTAATAAACTTTTCTTGATTTTATAAAAATAAATAGAGACGAATAAACAGAAAAGTCTGTAAAAATAACGAAGTTATTTTAAATCGTATTTATACTTCGTCGATATCATACCGATTATTGAACTCGCGCTGCACTCCTTCCGGATAAACAGAATTTATCCATCTCACTGATGATAAAAGGAAGTTCCCGTGTTGAAAACCGGCTTGTGTACACCGAGCCGCTTTACGCGGACGCTCCTCGCTCGCGAATTTCGCAGCGTCGCGTCGTACTTCGGAAATCAGCAGGCTGCGAGTAAACAAGTCTCTTTTCATCAGCTTCGACGGACGCGGCCGTATTTACCGGAAACTCATATAGTTGTCGACTACGCGCGCAAACATCGAAGATGTACGCTTATACGCCGAACTCTAATAATTTTGTCTTCGAATCCGAAGCGAGAGACTATAACGACGATGTTGCGTCGCGATGTCTCGCTTACAGTGTTTGCTGTTAGTAGATCCTTCCCTCTTTTTCTCCTCCTCATCTTTCTCTCGCTCGGTGGCCGCAATTTAATAAATCAGCGAGCCTGTCTTCGATGGGCCGGCAACGCGCACTCAGTCGAGTTTGATAAACGGCGGCTCCTCTCACGGCCGAATAATTCGCCGATCTCGATACGCGGGTCTCATCCGAATTCGACCGCGCCGCGGAATTTCGAGCTTCGTGACCGCGATTACGTCCGATAAATTCTTCATCGATTTCGCGGGGAGGATCGAGCCAGCGAGCAAGCGAGCGAGCGAGCGAGAGAGCGAGTTGGCGAACCAGCCGAATAAAGCGAGTGGAAGTTTGTTATCAGCAAAATCGCACGTGCCCGCAGATAGCATCGCTCTAAATCATTGTAGCTGGGCTAGTCCGCGCTTTCTCTTTTATGTGGATTTTCTGCAACGTGGACTGTAACCACAATGCGATCAATCAAATCCGTCAGAAAATCGTGACTCACGCTCAACCGAGAATTGGCGTTCCATCAGAACAGCGCGCGTTCACAATGGTATCAAAAGATTAGATTGAAATGGTAATACGACGCATATTCCGGTTACAAAAAATCTTTTGTAATAAAATACTTTCCAGATAAATATAAAATATTGCAAAATGGGACAAGTGAATTCGTTATAAAATATAATCTGGTACAAATGTGTCAATTTTTCGCCGACTGTAATCGTTGTTGCCGGTACGAATTTCGCACGATATTATTCAATTACGATATATACTACAACAGTTAGCCCGACGTATGCAGGCGCTCATTGTGAACGCAAGGTGCGATTCCGCAACCTGGGATCCCACAGCTAGGGATGCGTTTGTAATTCCATTTACCACATAAGTGGATGGTGCAACGTGCAGATGGCATGCTTAATAAAGTGTACTTAACCGAGTCGAGGCTGAACCTGCGCCTCGACCCGGCCTCGATTGCATTCGCGTTTCGTATCCCCGCCACCGGTATTCGAACCACCGAATGTCTCAGAAGACGGAGAACGTCCCGCCGCGACAAATGCATAATTGCATTACCAATTGTCATAGACGCGCATACCAGACGTTCTTGCGGAACACGGGTGAACTATTGTTCAAAATGATATTAACTGACTAGAACTATTCGCTCATTTTTGCTCGCAATATATTCTAAAGCTAAATGACATATGCGCAACCAAATTTTGAATGGAATTCTCCTTATAATTTTTTATGTATCACATAATACAAAAAAAGAACAAATCGTAATGCACACAAGTACAAAATTGTACGACAAATATATTTATATATATAAATATTCAAATATTCAAATATATTTAGAATCGCGCGCGCGTTAATTTTAAAATGCCGCGACTAATCAATTGACAAATTGATTGGCATACAATTTCTGAAAGACGGAAGTCAATTAGAGAGAATTAGGCCGTCTTCACATACGGATAGCGTACGAAAACTAATGATTGCGTCTCGACTTCCCGACGTTTTTGATTTGCCAATAACAACATATCTATATAAATAACGAGAATATTCTGCAGCTGTGATTCGTGCAATTATAACCGCTATCCACTAGCGCTACGCACCGCTGGAAGACGAAAGTAGTGGCCGTGACTGCAAATAATTCCACGGCCGATCGTATTAGAAATATTAGCGAACACTCGCACATGCATGCGCATTTTTGGCGGTCTCCCGATATCGCGAGACTACAGTGTATTCGAATCCTTGCCAAATTGGCGACAGACACCGTCGCTGTCCGTCCGTTCATAAATTTGTAAACATCATTTGGCAGAAAAATAGTATTTAGCCTTAAATTTTGAGAGACTGTTGCATCTTTTTAAGCAAATTTATGTCAAAGATAATATCAAGTTTCCTTTTAATTTATATTTTTTTATTTTATTAAATAATAATAAAAACTGAATTTCTAAAGAATAACAACCTATGTATATAGTTCGTAGATTACATTAATTAATTTTTTTAAATTGCAAAAATTATAAAATAAAAAATATTAAATATTTAAAAAGATATGTAATTAAATATGTAAAAATGCAAATAAAATATTTGAAAAAAAGTGGACAAAAGAGACAAATATCAAAATCTAGAATATCTTAACAATATTCAAATATATTTGACATATCTCGTTATTTTTTTCGATAAAAGAAATATTGTATTATATAAATATTTATCAGCAAAATAAAGATGAGGCTCTAAAGCCGTGAAAGTATATCATGCATAGACTATTAACTTAAAAAGTAGCATATTTGCAAATACGATTACATTCGACACGTGACAACTTTCACGTACACGTAAATGATTCTTCTCGAAATTCCGCAGCTTAGAAAGTGGAAATGGGTCTGTTCGATGAACGTGCATAATTGCGTGTTGGGCGTTGATCACATCGCGGGCACGTTCCGTATACAAACGCGAGTATCTAATAAGACAAAGCAGATTGTATACATAAACTGCCATGCAATTTTCCATTGATGAAGAATTTATATCGAGCGTTCAATATGAAAATTGTTTACGGTTTACGGATAGTTGAATAATTCGTTATGAGCAACATTATAATTAGACATCATATCAATGCAACAATGATTCATCTATTATATATACACTTATTATCAACAAAACCATGAAACAGTATTTCATTAAAATTCTAAACAATTTTCAATAAAATTCAATTATCATAGATATTATGATAATATGACGATAATCAAAGATTATCGCTTGTATCAATCGCAATTTCTCTCATATATTTTATTTTCATTAACGTTATTATTGCATTACGTTACGTAATGCAATTTGGTTACGCATGACATAGTGATTTGGTTACGAGATAACAGGAAGCTGCACGCATTACACACGGTCCACATTCTGCGCTATACGCTATGGCTTGCCGGTGGTCAGCTGGATTTACGTTCGGCATTTACATTCTCATGCGACAATGAAACCGTCCTTCACCGGAAAGAGAGTTCGCATCGATGCGGTGTGCCGAGAGATGCGATAGAATGAAAGCGCAACATACTGCGCGCGCGATAAGGACGCAACGGATGGGAGGCACACTGGTGGAGAATAGGTAATTTTGGCCGCGCAGAGAATAGGGAATTACGAGCCGCTGATAATACCCTGATTGGTAACCGGGCGTTACGGGATAGAACCTAATTATGCGGCGCTATCGTTAAATCTAATCACTTGACGAACAACAGTCTTCTTAGTCGAGTTCGCGATACCGCGTGCCCCAAAGCTGAAATCGATTCCAATGTGTACGCGCGTGCGCCAGTGCATTCTGAGAGGTAGAAGAATTCAATGAAGTTATCAATAAACGTTAAACACTGACATGACAAAAATTAATAGTGTACGGAAGTTTGAACGCAATTCAAGAGTTATTTAAAAAATTTTTAATATATAATTCTTTAGCTTCTTTCTCTCAGTAGTAATTTTTTTTATTATTAAAAGAATTGAAAAATTTTTTGCAATAATAAATAATATATTTAAATTATAAAACTTTTATGATTTAAAAAAAAACAATGTCACTTCTCAGTGAAAATAAAATATGCTATATAATAAGTTCTAGCAAAAACAATCTTTCCTTAAAAAGTTAGAAATTTTCCAGGAAAAATCAAGTCTAAATTGTAATCAGTCATGGAAGTAACTCTCTTATAAAAGATTGTACTTGTTAAAGTTTATTATTATTGCAATGTACTTTATTTTTATAAAAAGGCGACATTGATTGTTCTTACATCGAGGTACAAAATTTCTTTACTTTAGATATTTTTTTATTATCGCACAGCAATGTTTTTTAATTTCTTAAAAAAAATATAATATTCTTGATACTTTTATTACCGACATTTACCATCTGCATCCACGCGTGATTTTATGCAACGCAAAATTTGAAGTAAAACGCGAATTTCTGGGCATAAACGGCTTGATCGTTAGCGCGCGATGTAAATCTTATTTGCAACAGTCACAGAAGAGTACATTAATGCACGAGCGAGCAAATAGCGCGCATTCGAAACTACATCGGGGCTGCCAATAACCCTCGTCGGCTGACGTTCTATGGTTAATTACCATCGGGCCGCGCGAACGCGAACTTCAAAGCTCTCCGTGTCACGGTTGATTCGGCAACCGAGTGTGTCCGATCGCGGACGAACCGCGCGCAGCGGGATTCGACTAATGAGTAATTGTATTTCGGTGCGCGCGGCCATTTTCCGCGCTTTTACCGTATTAACGAGTTTTTACGAGATTACACTGCGCGGACGCGGACGCAGTTTCCCCGAGCCGTATGCGTCATTCGTAACCTTGATAACCGCCGCGTATCAGAGGCCCGCGGCATTGTGCGAGCCGCCCTTCGCGACGTGCCCGTCGAGAATTAAATTTCGCATTAGGATGTTTTTTTGCGATACCGTGCGCCGCAGTTAGCGGCGAGTGCGAGTTGCCACGAAAGTTTCCATGTTCGTGTATCCAAACACTTTATTGCAAAAACTCTACAAGGTATCCGGCAATTTCATATATTAACTTCGGGGTATAATTCCCGTAGCAATCATATAAGTTAAACAATATTACAAAACAACTGTAGAATTTAAGGTAAAAAAAAATAAATGTTATAAAATTAATACTGGAGACTCGGCGCCGCCTCTATGCTTATCTTCGCGACAATACAATTATATTTTATCAAGAATGTAGCATAAAATACTACAAGTTTTTAAACATTATCGTACAACACGCTTGTGCGTCTGTCTTTTTTTCGCGAGTTGCGCGACCGTTTCGTGTGTTTTATCGTCGTCCCGTAGGTACGCGTTTTCCTCGGCAAAAAAAAATTGCAAAAAAATGCGCGAACGTACACGCGACGATTCGCAACACAGTCGCGAGAGAGAAAGAGACCAAGTGGCCGCGAGTCAGAATGGAAATTAAAAAATTGCGAGTACCGCCCCGGCCGGGCCAGGACAGAGCGGAACGAAGCGCGAGAGGGGTTACGGACGATTTTACGCGCGAGCGCACATAAAATGTCGTATGCGCTTTTATGCAGGCTGCACGTTGTAAAAATCCCGCAGTTAAGCTTAATGGCCTGCGCAATGAAAGCGATGCGTAAACCGAAAAGGGAGAAACACGGGCCCAACTGACTCGTCCTCCTCCAACCGCCCGCACGCTCACTGCACCCTCACCTGCTCGTTGCTCCTAGTCCCTTGACCTACATAGTCGCAGTGAGTGCGCTCTGTATTTGTTTGTCAAAAAGTAGTCGCGGAAATCATAAACTGTGCGCCGCTGCGTAAAAGCGTAACCGTTCGTCTCCAACGTAATCCTCCGCGCCGGAGACTTTTACAATTTGAAATACGACCGTGGATGTACGCGCGCATTCTCGAGTGTCTTTAAACATTCTTTCCGTTTTAATCTCATCGTAGTAGTTTAACCAGATGTAATAAAAACGTTTCGTTTGCATAAGATGCGAGATATCGCGCGAGGATTTTTCATTCACGTAAGTTCTAGTACGATTCGGATTCCCGCTACGGATTCCCGCTAAAAAAAAGTAGAATTCTTATTTATCTCGCAGAAGACGAAATCTTGCGTGTCTCGCCTGTTAAAATTTATTTGTTAACGATTTTTGTCATTAACAGAAATATTAATTAATTCAAATATAAGAAATAATAATTTTTATTGCCTTTATCCGTTTAATATTTAAAAAATGGACAAAACATGCAATATTATAAATAATAATAAGCAAGAAAAAATGCAAGAAAATTTTATGAGATAAAGAGAATTTTCATTGCAATGGCGCAAGACGGCCGTCGCGTGAATACTTCTACATCATTTACTTTCGCCATTACTATTCGCTGTGCATTTATGCAGTTGCACGTTGACAAGGACGTAAAGACACCCTCGTAGTCATGACGGTATGCGTCAACTCACACGTATGCTTCCGGAGTAGAGTGCAAGCACGCGTTCCTTTAAAGTGGGCCATTAGGCTGCATTGCCGATGCTTTCTGCTCGCGTGCTGCACTCATGTAGCAGTGCATCCACGTGTTTATATGTTATGTGTATATATATATAGAGAGGGGGGGGGGAGAGTGCAGAGAGACGGTTGACTCTCGAGAATTACGAGACTTATCCAAAATCTCGCAACATGCGCAAGGGTAAAACAAATTTTCAGCTTTTAAATAAAAGAAATTTAAGAGAATTATAAGCAGACTTTCCATCTTTACATTATAAGAATAATTATAAAATTATGTGAATTACAAGAATAAATAAAAAAATTTTCAATAATAAGTGTTTGTTATAAATATTCAAATAATAGTTTATTTATTTACATAATTATCATGGTTTTCAACACATTTCTTGCAATAGTTTGACAGTTTTTCGATTCTTAAAAAAAATCATTTAATTAAGAAATTTATAGAACGCAGTTTTAAACTCGTCATCGTTAAAAAAAGTCTTATCATGTAATTCCACCATATTTTCAGACTTCCTTCACCCTTCAGACCCATTCACTTTCAGACTTCATATCACCAGATTATTACGCATTCGGGTCATTAAAAGAAGATTTAAGAGAATCTAGACTGTATATTGAATGTAAACGTTTTTTTGACAATGATAAACTTTGTTCAAAGAACTGAAAAGTCGCCGGACCGCTAAAAGAAATATGATAATAATAAAAAAGCAAGCTATTATTTGACTTTTTATAATAAATATGTTATGTTTTAGTTTAAAATAGTTACATTATGTTATAAATAGTTATGTTTTAGTAACTGTGCGGAAACTCTGCTTGCATTTACATGTTTGTGCAGTGTACAATACGATATAAGATATGCATTGCATTTCAAGCGCTTCAACATTTGCGTGTTACGTATGTAGTGATGCAAAATTGCATTGACGTACGAACATTGTTGATACAGTCTGACGTGTGTACGCGGGAGAAGCTAATATACCAAAAACATTTCCATCAGCCGTAGCGACATATTAAATCCGTTGAAATTCACGTTTAATATTCACAGGTCACATGTGCGACGTTAATTCCTCGACCGAAGTCGTAACTTGTTTTTTTTTTATCACCACTATAATAAACTTCGAGAGATTAAGGTTGCTTATAACTTTACGCGCGCGATGCACCAAACTCTATTACCTCGCGCCGATACTTTCGCGACACTCGATGTACACCAACAACGGATGATACCGTCGTATAACCGCGAGTACTCGGCATAATGTCGCATAAACGCACGCACTCGGCTGCCTCTGCCCTCACGCACGCAGCTAGGAAGTATATTGTATGGGAATAAATTTTATGACAAAGTGGTCGAGATCGGAAAATTGCTCGGATTACGAGCTAAGCTTATCGTGATTCTACGTTATGTGATTCTTGAAATAAAATCGTGGATGCTTACGACTCTTCGATATCAGTGGCTTTCTTTCGATAATGAATATCGATTTTCGATAATATTAGTTAAATATTATATTTCTTTTATGTCTATTATCCCCTAGAATTACAAATTCGATAAAGGTTTTAATGTTTTCAATCATTTGTTGCTTAATTACTTTATTTGATTGCACTATAAAAATATATTAGAATATTCTAAATTTTTAGTTTCGGATTAATTTTATTTTAATCAGAATTAGATTAATTAAAAGCCGTTATTAAAAATTTCTGTATTGTACAAGTATTCAACTTTAATTTAATCAATATCTCTCTTTCCCTCTTTCTCGAATATATATCTCGATACTTCCTACTGTATACATCAGCAAGAAACTTCAGAATGACGACATAGTGGTTTTCAAAGACGTTAGCTCCTGGCTACGTCGTTAAATCGTCGTTAGGACGAGCAACATACGAGCAAAAAAGCGAGTTGCACGTCCATCTCGCGTCCGCTAACGGGAATCAACATCCGGTCGATCATCATTGCCGCCTTTCGCAGCACGTTATTGTTTCGGCTTTTCCCGAGTGTAGTCTGTACGAGAGTCGTTAGTCCGTAATCGATTCATGTTTGATAGCGGACACTTTTTCAGTGTGTGAATAGACCGGGCGATGACTTGGTCGAAATCGAAAATTCATGTTCTGGAGAAAATGCGGGGATAGAATAATATTGAACAACACATGTGCAAACAACTATAGTCCACACACGATGTACAGTATCTAAAACGGCATTTGTTATATTAGAATAAAATATTCCGCGATATGAATAATTGCGTTGATTTTTTAAATGAGAAGCACAGAGTTTCCTTATCGATAAAAGATATTTATATCACACTGAAAATACCTTATATATTTTCTTTATGTTCAATGTGAAAAAAGTGAATGGAAAAATTATTGCACAGTTATCATTTTTAAAAGACGTAATTACGAACGAGAAGCTGATCTCCTTTAATATTTATCGGAATATCTGCTCCTTTTTGGCCTATAGGGAAATCATACATGTACAGAAAATAAAAATGAACATTTTTGCAACATGATTTCATTTCACTAAACTCCCCTCGTCGCACACGTGATCGAAAGTAAAATTTTATAGCTCATACCGAGAAAATCATCATTTTTTCCAGGAAGTAGGCAGTCTCGAGAAGGTTACTTCCACCGGTTGAGCACGAGGCAATCTCGCTTCCGTAGCGTCTTTCTAGGAAGAAATTTTTTTCTCGGCATCGACGCTGTATGTAAAAAGCAACAGAGAGCGAAACTCGGAACGAGAATAACGCGCGATATTTCTTCAAGTGGCTTTTAAATTATATCAACGTACCGTATAAGAAATGGATTACATTATCACAGTTTTCTTTTGCCAGAAAACTTGTGATGATAAAACCGAGTCACAAGCGATATATATAAAAATTAATTTAGTTACTTTAGATTATTTATTTATCATCAATAAATATGCAAAATATATTAAGCACATTTTAATAAATTCAAACTTTGATGTTGACGTTATAATTGCACTCTAAATAAATAAATTTCAGATGCCAGAAGCGTAAATAAAACGCAGACGTAAGGAATTCTTGAAATTTGAGCCGATGTAAGATATGATATCGAGTTTCGGCCAAGAAGGAAACATTTTCGCGGCCAAGAGTTTTGGATAGTATCGACGACAAGATGTCGCGGAACTCCCTGAAACTGACAACGCGGGTGCCGACAAATTGTCTAACCCACTCGAGTTTGCGGATGAGTTCGCAGATGCAAGAGAAAGAGAGAGAGAGAGAGAGACAGAGGAACACTGATCGATCGATATTGCAACGGCTGCAAGCCGTAAACAGGGGCGGGAATCGTTAAATATTGAAATCCGAGCGAGGCGTAATGCGATATCGAGTCCGCGCGCTAGTACGTCACTCATATCGATTAGCGGTTTTCCATTTTTAATGAAGAATTCGTTACACATCGTGTCGCGCGGCTCTCGCACCCGTTCGCTCTCTCATTCTCTTTTTCTCTCTCTCTCTCTCTTCCTCTCGTCATCGCAACTGTTTTATTCCGTTAATTTTCGCGATTAGCGCGAACACGCCAAGCGACATCCCAAATGTTATTTAATGCTCGCTCGCTCGCGTTTCTTCCGCGAGAGAACGTTTCTAGCTCCCAGTCGTCGCGTCGATTGAAATTGTGTGCCTTCGCGCTGCCGCTTTTAATTACCGAAACGCACGGGTAAACGCGGTGTACGTTTACACGTACGGTTGTGCGTATCGGTTTTCAAACGCACGCGCGCACGATACATCGCAGGTCAAATTTTCTGCGATTGTCGGAGAAGCCATTTAAACGCCTATCAATTAGCAGGATTGCGTTCGTCAAAATAATATTGTAAATTATACTTTTTCAATATCGAGATACTCACAGAATATCCGCTCGACGCTCGTATCAGTAGCATAACGTGCACAGGATGTAGATTAATATGAGACATCATTAACACTTTCACGACACAAACAATTCTCTGAGTCCATCTCTAAAAATGTAAAATTCGATAAAAGTAAAAAATCTGCCTTCTTAAAAAACATTATAAATCATTATAAACTTTACACATTTAGTAGATAAAGGCTTTATTAAATAAAATCAAGATTTCCCAGTAAATTTCAATGTCGCAAACATGTTAATGCCTCACACCTTCAATTTGAAAATTTTACTTTAGATTTAGATTTAAATTGTTTTTATCAATCTTTTAACCGATCAACAAGCTATTTGGATAGCTCGCGTTATTTTTAAACAACAGTATAATAAGCAAATTCAATGTATTGACAATTTGCATACGATGGATATGCATGCAGTCGACAGTCTTTAATCGTCATATCGGCGCCCCGTCATGATTTTCATTTCGAGATCGCACTCGCGTCACGTTTCACGTCCGGTAACGCATGCAGCGCGGCGCGGCTGTTCCAGTACGGTTGAAAGGCGGATAATGGTCGGGGATCAATGTTGCTCAACGATGATTGACGTGTCCGAATAATTGACGTTTGCGATTATCGGCACCAATCGGCGCCAGCTGAAAGTGTCGCGTCGCTTTCTCGACGAAGACGCCTCGTCTGACTTCTCATTTGCCATAATCGCTCTTATCGAGAACCGATACCTGGCAATAGCAGCAGGGAGACGTTTCCTTGCATTTTCAATAATCTTCGAGTGTTTCTGGATTCTTCCTTAAGTATGCAAAATCTCGAGAAAGGCGAAAGTGTTCTTAGCTAATCGCAAATCGTTTGGCACGCAAATAAATATCGTTTTCACAAACAAAGAAAATCAAATAAAATTATTATTATTCCTAAAACTTTGTTAATTTTTTAAATCAAGAATATAAGTAACATTGCAAATTTAAGTAAACACGGGGAAAAAATTGAAAAGTAGTGGAAAAGGAATAAAAAGATTATAAGTAGGCAAAGTTAGAAATAGATAAAGTTCGACAGCGCAAAACCGGAGGGTGTCCGAAGATTCAATAGAACGATAGAGATGCGAGGGAGCGTGCGGGGATACAAGATCGACACGGAGAAAGACGGAACGAAAGCGAATCGCGAAAAAATGAACAAAACGAGAAAAAACGCCGGGGTGCCGTCGCGATATCGCTGGCCAATAATGGGCGCGAAGCACCACCCGCCGTTAAAATCGCCCGAACTATCCACCCAGACCTGCCCCTTCGCTAGATTTATCGCGGAGGGCTTAAAAAAGAAGAGGGAAAGGGAGAGAGAACAGGATACGGAGAGACGGACGAGGATATATTCGTTCGGCAATCCTCCTCGTAGAGAGTGGCTGCGCGGCGGGACGAACGGGTGGATAAGGGGAAAAAAGGAAGAGCGAAATTGCGAGGACCCGTACGAGGCGAGCACAGCCCAATTTATAATATTTATCGCCGGTGACCGATAATGGAATTTCGCCAACGCAACTCTGCGCGGAGAGAGCCGGACCGCCGATACTAAATCCTGAATCGGGACGTATGGCCGTTCCTATGGCAATCGTAATATTCGTCGTAAAAAAACGCGCGCGTTTACCTTCTCACAGATCATATTTTCTCCGGTCCACAATCCGCGGCATTACCGCGAACACATGTAAACAAGTGATACTTGGCGATCTCGACACAGATTGCCCCGGTTAGCTTGTCACTATCAAAACTCTTGGCCGCGAAAATGTTTCCTTCTTGGCCGAAACTCGATATCATATCTTACATCGGCTCAAACTTGTTACTATCAAATGTCTTCCTAATCGTCAATTTTGTCGACCAATTTTCAATGGATATTCTTTTTAAATATCAAACAAAGACACCGCAATTTTGTAATTTTATTATATATAATATTACATATTTTTTCAAGAGCCCGAATCAAAATTCAACTTAAATAAAATTTAACAATCTATGAATCTTTTTTATCAAGAGTTTTAGTGTATAAGTATGCATGTCTAAACACATACGGACGTTTATGCTCGCGCATATAATGCTTTCTATCACAAATCCCGGATGATGCTATAATATGATCCGCGTATATATTTGCGACGGTCGCTTTCGGCGTCGCACCGTCGATAAATCGAGCTGTAAACTGCGCGGTAGGGCGTTTCGATTTGCTAATTAACCCTCTTCAATTTCGTCCCAAATATTGACCCGGGTGTACGCTATTGTTGGCTCGACTCGAAACTACGAAATCGGAAACTACGGCGTGCGCGCAGTTTCGATTTCGGCTCAAATAATTAATCCCTTTTCGCCACTTACGAAAATTGTTTGTCCGACGAGACTGTTTACATGTCAAAATTAAGTTTGTTTGCTCGAAATTGTCGCTAATAACACCTACGCGTAAGCGTGGTCAAATAACAAATACATATCAGTCCGTTTTGTAATTTCGGTACCTCATGTTTAAAAGAATATTCATAAATTATCCGCTCTCAAATGAACAAAGTTTGTTAAATCTGAAAGTTGAAACCACTGTTCAAAATTCTATCTATATGTAATAGAAGATTATGTGAATTTGAGAGAAGTTTTATATTCGTTTTATATCCATAAATAAAGACAAAAATCTGTACAACACGGAAACACTCGTACAAAAGAAACAAACTTGGAATCGCCATAATAGCATGCCGTTAAATTGCGACTAAAATAGGACGGTATCGCGACGGCTATTATATTCGCATTAAGTTTCGTCACAGTCCCAGTCAGACAAAAGAGGATAAAATATCAGTTACAAAACAGCAACGCACAAAGAGACGATTCTTACGGTTACTGCACTGTGCGCTAAGGATAGCCGAAAGAGAAAGAGAGAAAGAGAGAGTTCGTGGCATTATTACCTCCCGGCTGCTTTCGGAATTTGCTTCGCGAGAGGAATTGTTTAAGATTCTCTCAGGAACGCACGTGGGTGTATTATGCATAGTCGAACGCGGCGCACGACATAAGTATACATATACATAGATACACGCATACATATGCACGCCCAGTAGATAGGTAGGACGCAAGCAGCCAAGGCGAATTTCTCGATAACCCAAGTTATTAACTCATAAAGGCCAAGTTAAGGTAGGTAGAGCTGGGGGATGAAGCATCCCCCGCTATTATCGCGAATTTACATGCCCGGGGGAGCGGGGATAGCGCAAGGAGGGTAAGGACGAAGGAGACGAAAGCACGAGATGCCCGGCTTTCCTTTCCTACCGTGCCTCACGCTCCCGTCGTCCTTCGAAGGATCTCCCCCTCATCCCCTCGTGCCTTCCTTCCGCCCGGCCTCATCGGCAATAAAAGCTTGCGCTATAACGCATAATGGTTTAATTAAGAAGTTGTCGCACCGACGTTCCCGGGATACTGCGAACGGGAGATGACGCGGGCCCGCCGTCGACTTGATATCCGTTCGATTTGTTCCCCGTCCCGAAATAGAATCACTATCTGATGCCTGTGTAGCTAATTAAAACGACCGCTGGTATCATCTCGCTCATCTGTATATTCTGCACGGAAAAAAATGTATCCGAATATAATGCCATTCAAATGAGAATATCAAAGTAAAAAATTGCGTCATACATTCGTTAACAAATTATGAGTGTAAAAACGAGACATCGCGGCAGTTCTTTCAGATATATTTGTACAAAATTAACTTATTATATTTATAATCAACATTCATAACATATAATTGTTCTTTGTAGTCGATAAAAATATTAAATATTTAATAATAAAAATATTAATTTATGATTAATTATTCGGAATGGTACACAATAAATATCTGAAAATTACGTAAAGTATAAACGATCCCTCGAAACGCAAATTAAATTGATCTTTATGCTTTAATAAATATCATTTATGAGCTATTACTGGTCTTCATCATTTATAAAGGCGATTTCATATACGGGCAATTTCATTCTTTTGTGCGGCCGATACAGGAAGATAGCGGCGGAGAGACAAGCGGCAAGCAGAGAAGGCAGAAAGGTGAGGGGCGAAGTCCGCCGAGATGTGAAATGGGGTTTAATTAATCTCCGCCTAATTGTGTCAGACGCGCGGCGACGGCGGCGGTGGCGCCGAGATTCCCAGGAACGTATTAATTTATGCCGCCGAATTATGCAGCTCTCGCAGGTGAACGCTTCCGCTTTCCAAGACTTCTCATAACTCTGTCGTGAGAGTAGTCTTGTTAAAGGGGCTAATCGCGAAATCTCGAAATCTTCCCGAATCTGTGTCGCCCGTTTGTGTTAACCCTTTCAAAACTAAATTTTTTTTGAGCATTAAGAATATAATTTTAGAATTATTAAGAACACTATTAAATTATTTAACTTAATTAAAAATTGTTACGTGCAAATAATTAGCCTGCAAAATAGTGTTGTTTTTAAGCTACAAAAAATAAGAATTTTTATAATTTACGGAAAAATAAAGAATCTTAATGTTTCGTGCTTGCGATTACCTATACAATCGATCATACAACTGCATGACGCGACTGCTTTTAGCTCAAACTTCTCTATATGTACGATTCGGCTTTGTTCATTTCTGTTAGACTTTATTAAAGCGACCTGCACCATCCGCGCGTGATTGGACGGATTAGCTCTCGATCCAAGCTCGATGCTGATATGAAATTATAGTGAGCGGAGCCGGTGTAAAGGGCAGATTAATCAAGAACAAGCGATTTATAACGAGGCATCACGTCCTTTAATATTTCCATCAATAGGTCTGTTAACAGACATTCGACATTTCCGTCAAATTGCACCGGATTAAACAGCGATTCTCAGTAAATCGCCATTAAAATGAGATTATCAGGCTCCGCCATTCTCGCGGCCACTTTCCGCCTCGGATAGTCAAAGCTCCGGATTCCGGATATGAATATCTGCCGATGAATGCGTAACGATGTTCTGTGAAGCCTGGCTTCGCGATTATAGCGCGGACAGCACTTTTACTACCGAACATCCAGTCTTTCTTGATAACACCATTAATTTCACCAGGTTTTTCCTAATATCGGTCCATATAAGCCTCTCGTTCGCGTTTTCGCGAAGATATATCGCACGCAAGATAAAGTTTCCTAATCGCGCATTTTTGTGGAAACTAATCTCGCGACATGGTGTCGTAAAAAAATTTTTACATCGCTGTGAGATACGATTCTCGCGGATTTCGAGACTTATCGAAGCCGCGCTAAGGAGAGGCAGCGAAGATATGAGTTCATGAGAAAATCGCGGACGCATCTCGCGTCGATTCCGTCGGTGTCGTGCACGTCAGTAAACTCCGGTTGTTATCGAGGGACCGGTGTGCAGGCGAGAGATAGGTAAGCGGCACGTCAAAGAGAATAAGGGATCGATACTCGATGGCCCCTTTGTCGTGGGATTAGCCCGCGGCTTTCCGTGTCGGGAGCAGGGGGAGGGGAAGGGACAAGATCTTTCCTCTCCGGCGGGGAGCGAGGCAAGGCGCAAGCGGCAACTCATGTACAGGAGAGATCCTTACAGCGTTCAATCCAAACATAATCGATACGCTCGCGGAGCCATGAAATAACGCGCTACAGCTATTTCCCGGCGACGAGACGAGACGCGTCGAAAAACAAAGCTCCTGTATACATTCTAGGATAAGTCGGTCTCGTTACATTTTTCCGAGAAGATTAAAATTGCTCATAACACAGGCTAGCGACCTGTGAATTTTTCGTCGCGCTATACGCAATATGTCTAATGGATACTTGCGAAAAAAATACACAATTTCAAATGGAAAATAATATTTCGAGCGTGCAACGAAGAATAAACAAAAACGCACCCAGTAATTTTAATAACTGTTTACGAATGAGATACGTATTTTGTGTTACGCCGCCTGGCCGCTGTAATTATTTTAATTGAGTATAACCCCCGAATGATGTGCAACTGTTAATGCATCAAAGCGAGGAATTAATTTAGGTAATTAAGCCGTTATGCGCGACGGCATCAGATATTCATAAACAGAATCGGGGGCGGCACATACGTATTACGATACCTAAATAAATTATCATAAAAACGAATCGATTTTCTCTGTTCATTCACTGACCGGTAGACTGCAGTCCGCGCTGCTTTTCTTTTGATCGTTCATCAATTATAATACTCGATTATAATCTTCCTCGAAATATCTGACTATATTAAATCTCACTTTACGTTCCGTTGTTTCAACGAACAACTTTTATTCTACGATGCTCGCTCATGAGAATATAATCGTAACTGTCGGAACTTTTTTTTTTCCAAAGAGAAAATCGCACACAGTAGCCGACTCGCCTCCGTAACTCCGGAAAGTAAACAACGGTTAAATTCGACCGGAACGGTCAAGCCCCGGATATAATTTTCAGAGATGGAGATCCGCATGATACGCTTATTGACCAGGGGGTAAGAGATTCGCGTCCGGCTAACGCGCGGATATACATGGCGTCCACGTCGGCCTTCTCCATTCCGCGAGGATTGTGTTTTATAGACGGATTACGGAGATTTACGCTCGTCCGGACGAGATCCAGTTTTACGTCCGTGTCTTGTCTCCGTAGCGTATGCTACGAGCGCAAATCGATTTCGCTTCTTATTATTCCGACTGCAATCCGAATCAAGCACGGTCGTATCAAACACAGAGCTTATCACGGTAACTGAGTATCGTTCATATATCATGTGCGCGCGCGCGGATTACAGCGAGATTCGAGATGTATGAAACAAGATAATGTCACTGGAAATGTAAACCATGATCTAAGATCATAGATCATAATTATGAAATAGAACTTTGCGGAACGTCCCCTCGTTCATCATATACTATTCTATCTGTTTTCTATATGATTATTGTTTCCGCAACATTTCTTAACGCATAACTTTGCGGAGATCTCTGGACGTTTTCGATACTCCCGAGATGCACTTGTGCAATGATCGCGACCAACCGCAATGGCGTTAAACTCTATTGGAAATGCATGTGGATCGAGTAAACTCCTAATTACAGTTGGAGATTCGCGTCTCGCTTTGTGTGTATGTATATCTGCGATCTTCAGGAGAAACCGAGTCCCAAATGCGAGGTACGATCGATCATTTTCAACTCGGGAAGTTCGAGTGCTCTCGCAGTTTCGAGCTGGATTAACGAGTTTCCTCAAAGCGGTTGTCAACGGCGAGGGGAAGAGAGACGACAACTATGACGACGACGACGACGACGAGAACGCGAAAGGCGGCCATACGGGGGAGGGGAATTCGTGGTGACGTAGGTAGGTATACATCGAGATTCCGGAGCATGACAAAGTGGAGGAAACGATCGTTAAAATTGTCCGTAATTTCGCTCGCGGGCAGTTTGGTAACCGACGAAAAATACAATCACGGAGACAAATCGCTTCTATCAACTTTGATATCACATATGCGTTTTGTGAGATTCATTCAAAGAATGAAAGCGAGACAAATGAAAAACCGTAGCCGAACCTATGCGATATTCGGAGAGAATATGTTAGGATTGTGAGATCTATCATTTATTATATCTTGCTGCAATATTTCTCTCAATGAAAAAGAAATCTATATTTTGAATTTAATCAGAATGGTCGTTCGAGTAAATAATAAATTGATAAAAATACTATGCTCTCACACGAACTATTAAATCTGAATAACCAAATAATTCATTACTAAATATGTAATTCTCGATAGAAATCTTGCTACGTTGCACTCGTAGCAGCCAGTAGTCCGATAAATAATCCGCGGTGCGAAATTAGCTCTTGTCCCGCGAGGCAAGCTCTCGCGCGCGGAAAGCTTCGCTGAAACGCGCGGCGCGATTACGATTGTCCCCTAAGCTGGATTATTTTCCGACAAGAGTGGCGCACGCGAACGCCACCGTTCACTGTGTAACACGCGGCATTGTGTCGCATTCCGAAAATTGCCGTCCCAGTAGGAATTCACTTCGCATTGGCACTTTAGCACGCTCGACAACGGTCGACAACTCAAATCCCCGTGCCGGAAATTCTGAACGGACGCGACAATATGTTTTATTATTGAACGGCGGAGATGTGCGACGCGTTTCTGCACGCCTTGTGGCAGCAAAGTCTTCCAGAAATCGTGTAGGATGAGCATACAATATGCTTCTCGGCTACTGCGCTCCGCAGAGAAACTGTACTTCGGCGCAACTACTCGCAACTACGCTTTATTACCGCGTGCATCGCTCCACTGCCGTGTTCGCGGCGGCTTTACACTGTCTTCATCCGTCGTTCCTATCCCGAAACTTTCGAACGCACGTGAGAAGCTACACGACGCCGACTACGACGACGAGGCTTTCTGAACTGATGTCTAATTTATCATCGTTCTCCTCGCCGACGTGCGAGGGTACTTGATAAAAGGAGTCTAATGAATATACCATTTTACAGCATGCGGTCGGCCTAGCGCCACTTGTTGCTAGACAAGGCATGACGGCGGCATCGGCGACGCGCGACGGCAGTTACGAGTGCCCCTTCAGGCGCACACAAAGCACCGATAATTTCTCGTTTATCGGAGATTATCGCTCCTCAGCATCGAGAGACTCTTCACGTATCTGCGTCGCGGATAAATCAACCGGGTTACTCGCGTCGCGACTCTCTTCGCGCTTTTTTTAATGCGCCGTTTTATTTTCTTCTTTAAATTATTTTATAATTCTATCAAAATGCAACAGCATAAAAAAATTACATCAAACATGTAAAAAATAATATCAGGGTATAAGATCTACAAAATAGTTCTTCGTGCAACATGTAAAGTTTCAAATAATTACAATATGTTACAACGCAATTATTTAAAATTTCACAGCATGTCACACAAACAACGCCGTTTTTATAATTATAATAAATACTTCGAATATTAATATTATTTTTTACATTAAAGAGTTATTTAAAAAATAATGAAAAATACTCCTTCATTAATTTTCCATTAATTTAAATCAATGCAAACATAAAATTTTAATTAATAACATAAAATAAACATAATTAATTTCATAAAATATTCTTTTGATATGGCAGAATGTATTAATTATAGGTCACCACTTTAACAGTTATTAGGATGATAACGTTTCGTTGTTATCAAATCCTTAGTAAAACAAACAGTGCCATTACAAGGTTTACGGAAAACTCGTTCCGTCAGTGAAAAATCGATAGTCATCGACAATCGATGTCATCCGCAAGTGATGTATTTGTACGTGCACGGAGTGCAGAATAAGCTCAAACGTTCCAAATTTATGCTCGCAAATATTTACGCGATATATCGATCATCGATCGCGGAAGGGACGCGCAATTGTTTGGAAAGTCATTTCGGAGAACCACAAAGCAGTGGAAAAACGTAACTTCGATGTGTTCACGCGCACATCTACGGTTTTAATCATTAACCGTTACTAATCGAGGCTGAAAACGGAAATATCGAGATGGAAAACGCGTGAAATGATTCTCCGCGGGATCGGATTTCCTCATAAAGGTCGACGCAACGCCGGAATTCGATCCGCAAGCTCAAGTATCGGCGAGAAGTCGGCTCTTTGTTGATGGCTGCTGCTGCTCCAACGCTAGCCACCGCAGTGTCGGAGGCCGAAAATGGTTTTTCGTGCTCGTCTCTTGGTCCGCGTCGTCGTCGGGAGAGAGTCAAGAGGGTAAATATATGCGCGCGGACGAGCACGGGGGGGGGGGGGGGGGGATATATCTGCGTTTCCATGTGCTGGCTCTACGTATTTGTGCGCCGCGTTTGTGAATCCAGTCAGGGGACGTTCACCGCTTTGGAGGCGGCGGTGGCGGCGGCGGCGGCGGCAGCTGCCCCTGCACTTGGCGTGAAAGGCCGTTAGCATAGGAATGGTTCGCCCTCTCGAGTGGAGTGGAGTGGTCCATTGTCGGGTCAGCCGTTCGGTGGAAGTGCCATCGGGGCCCTCCGAGTGTCGTATATACCGCGAAAGAACACCCCAACGCGCGCCGCTACCGCTGCCGTCGCCGCCGTCGAGGGTGGTATCGAGAGCGGGACAACAATGGAAGGTTGCCAACAGTATGTTCCGGGCGTTCGCGGGATCCTCGCTGTTACACCATGCCGCACCCCCATTGTCCCGGCTACTGTTTGCGCGTCGAAGGTCCGACGTGACGCGCCTCCGCACCGCCGCGTCGAAAGTGCACGTTGACTCTTTTCACGTTAACAATGTCAAAATGAGTATCGACACGAGCGGGAGAGCTTATGCGGCGGAAAAGTTCGCGGTGATAATGGCTCGGTATCGGAGTCGAGCGTGACGCGTGAATTAGCGAGAAGATTTCGGGTTAATTGATAGACCGGCTGCGTCTCGATGGCAAAATTCGAAAATTCATCGCACGACAAGTGGAGTGATGAATGAACTACGGTGATGACATTAGCTATCCTTGATAAGCTCTAGAGATAATACGAGTCGTTTAAACTATGCAAACTTTCTCGCGCCGAAAGTGTACCTTGACCCTTTTTGCGCCGGGCAGACTGGAATTAAATTTTCCAGGCTAAATATATACCGTGAGCTATAAAAAACGCCATTAATGCACCTTCGTCGGTTATCAAGACTTAAAAGCGCCGATCATTACAAAAATGGATATTTAATATGAGAATATCTTTTCTCCGGCTGAGAAATGAATAAAAGTTCGACCCCCTCGCTTCGAAGATCTATTTATGTTATTCGAAAAAAGTTGAAAAATAAATTATTCGATTCCCGGTTTACTAACTCACGCTCCAATATTTCTCTCGTTTATCTTTTCAAAATTTCTTCCACTCAGTTTGCGAATAATTAAAATAAATCTCTCAAATTAAAGATCGACATTTTCCCTGCATTTCTATTGAAGATCTGAAAGTGAAGACCACAAAATGGTTTTTAACTTACGAATTGTTAGATTGAATTTCAAGTCGATTTTCATAATGATCGTCTTTAAGTGTTAATTGCACTTCGTTAATTGCGCTTATAGCTCTAATTGACCTATATAGTTTTATAACTGAATAAGAATCTTTACCCGCTTTTGTTGAAAATAAATCAATGAAAAATTGGTCGCGCGATTTAACGCTCACGACACGTTAATTTTGCGCAAACCGCATTTCGACAATCATATTCTCACGCGAGAAATTCTTTCCGACGAATAATAAAGTACCTGTTCCACCGTCTCCCTCCCTTCTCTTTTCGCTCTTTTTTTCGTCGCAAACACGGGAGATAAAGCAATAAAATTATGGAGCAGAGCCAAGCGAAACCGCGCGCGACATTTTCGCCGACCATCCTTTTCTCCCTCTCTTCCCTCCTTCTTTCTTTCTCTCTTCATCCTTCTTCGTGCCTCCTCCATCCTTCCGCTCGACTACTTCGTGCTCCCAACTCGACACACGCTACATTTTATACACAACATACCGAGACGCGTAGCTTTATTGCCGAGTAATTTCGGGAACTAAGCCAACGCGGAAAATTACGCGGCTTTCACACGCTCCTACTATTAATTCACTTTATCGCAAGAGAATTTCCGTAGATAAAAAGTATGCGTGGACAATCTAGGATACCCGGCAAAGTGGGATAATTTCCGCAATCGAGTCATTTGCAAAGTTTCGTGAAAATTTGCAAATATATTTTGCATTAACTGTTTTGTAACGATCGGAAAAACATAGAATCGTCGTAAATCATTACGTCGAGTCCGTGAAAAAATTGTAAAGAGTTGAAAAATGTATTGCACTTTGGCGCTTCCTTAATGATCAGCTTCTACGCTTCTTCGGCAGACCACGAAGACTTCTTTTCCCGCGAAACCGAAGTTTCCGTCGACAGCGAAACGTATTGTACCGCGCGTTGATGGCACCCGAGTGAAAGACAAGAGAACGTGCTTCTACATGTGAAGTTCTATATACAGGATAAGCAAGTACAGCGAAACTACAACCACAAACTTCGCGCGTCTTCTGCACGAACAAGCTTCCCCGAATTTGACTATCGATCACTTCATTTACCTACGGAACGTTTTATCCTACGAGACTCTCCTCGTATATAGTCCGCTGTCATTTATCTTATTTCATAGAATTTTCTGCGTTTACCGAATAGATAACTTTGAAAAGAGCAAGAATCTTTGCACAAAGATAAATCTATATAAAAACAAACTTAAGAAGCCTTGCAAAACAATTTTGTTCGGAAAATCAAGATTAAAAGTTTCTAAAGTTGAAAGAAAAAACAATTATATTTTTAATTCATAAAAATAAATGCTTACTTTTGCCGAAAGCAAAGAATCTAAAATATCTGATATCTCATACCTCACATATTTCTCTAATGTTGCCTTCGTATAACATTAAAATATACTATCGAAAATCTTCGTTTGATATTCTCCTGTGATATGTGTAGGTGAGATTTCATGCTACTAATTTTGACCCGCGAGAATTATTAGCTTTAAATCTTACGTAAAGTCGCCATCCGTCTCCGCCGTTCCAAACGCGAAAGCCACGAGAATGGATTTGAGTCCGCCGTCATGAATACGAGTGGGGTAGATCGTGGAAGTTCGAATGACAGAGAGGTTGACGAGGGATATGCGCTACGTCGAAGTGACGGATGAATACGTACATCGGGGACGAAAGAACACCCGCCTCAGAAAGTTTTTGGACGTGATGTCGAACGCGAAGTACTTTCCCGGGGTAATAGCGGTCGAGAGTACAAAGAGATGTCGTGCAGTGTCACGTAACTTCGTATGTTTCAAGAGAATAGAACATGAGAAAAGCGCACAGCTATATCTTGCGTTTTATCCTAAGATAACGCGGACCCTTATGATGTTATACTTATAAGTTCCTTATAATGTTTGATAAGATTCGAAAAAATGCTAAAATACAGCAAACAGAGTGTATTAAAAAATTTCTTATTTTAATTTTAATGAAATATTTTATAATAAACTTTGAGTGTTGATTTATCCACAGAAGTAGAGCAATAATTTATATTCTGAAATCTAAGTCCCCTCAGAATGCATAACAAGAGAAAAAGTACATTCAGAAAAGGAGTTATAATACTTATACAAGCTAATTATGAAACAGAAGAAGATATAATAATAAGAAACAATTTGAGGTGAAACGGGCATGCAAAATGAGAGAAAAGTTTTTTCTGGCATTACATAAGAAACAGAAGAGAAGTTACGAGCATGAGTAAGATGAGAAAAGCATTCAGTGAGAAAAATTCAGTTTGCGTTGCATCATTTTTCCTTGAGTATCGTGTAATGTATGTGTTCATTAAATAAACAGGCAAAATAAATAAAATATAATATTAAACATATCAGAAATAACACAACTGTATTAAATAAATGCTCTCTAAAAACAATTCAATTTAACCAGCTTCTATGAACAAAAGCTTTTCAATAAGCCAATATTTAATGAGACAAAGAAAATAAAAAGTTGGACAAATGGAAACTAAGAGTCGACGACAATATAAATGTTGATGCATAATGGAAATCTAAGCGCGTGGCAAGTGATATATTGTTAAGAGTAGCTTACGAAGGATCAAGTTTGAATAGATTCCCGGGGAAAGATTGTCTCGCGCGGAACCCACCGCGATCTCCTACGAGAAACTTTGGCGGCGCTGAATAATTGGGCTGTAAGTAATTGAGTGAGTAATTGAATCACACACGAATCGCGCGGAATTGATTATAACGCGGCGTGTTCCCTCGCCCGCGCTGTCTATGCAAATCTTCGTGACGTTTTCATTAACTCGTGCGCGCGGCGACGAGACGGGAGATAAAGGGAGGAAAAAGCGAGCGAAAAAAGAAGAGAGACGGAACGCGGTGGTGCACGCTCGCGCAGAATAATTAAATGCGTTCTCCCGCGGAAATTCATATTTATACTTGAATCCATTATACGACGGAAGCGAAGACGCACGGGAAAAGAAGGGCTTCCTTTCTCCGCGAAGCTCTCTCGCTTCCCTCGTGACTCTCGGTCGTTGCATACTGTGTATGCTGTACTCCGCCACGTCTCGTCCTTCTCGCTCCTCGACAACGCAACGAACAGCCGAGAAAAGATACGTCGTCGACTACCGTAACTGCACTTTGAAATTAACTGTTACGCGCTTATACATACGTAATACACGGCAGAATGTTTAAACTAAGAGAGGGTACAAAGGCGGATGGAAAGCGATGTGGCTGCAAAATCGAAAATTCAAAACAGACGCGAGAAGCTATTTTACAGGTTAAACGCAACCGCGAACTCAATTTCCCTTCAACCGACGCGGTAACGTCGGGTATTACAAAATTCTTTTCGATATCGATATTATTTAATTAACTCGGTATCGGTATCGAGACGTACACTCCTCGATATCGAAATTCATGGATAAAAATGTTAATTATATTATTCTAAGATTTGCATATTGATAGCAGATCAATGCTAACTTCGCACTCCATCTCTCTCGTTCATTAAAAATTTCATCGCTCGCTAATGCGACTTCGATAAATGTTAATAATTCTTATGAAATTTGCATCGATGAATGTTGATTATATTTCCCGCACACATATAACGCAGGATGAATATACTACAGTGATGAATGTAGCTTTATTCCATCCCTCGTTTATTTGAATTCCGTGAAACGTTAACGCGTTTTATGTATCGCGGCCCATTCAACCTGTTCCCTGTATTGCGCCGATGGTGTGTGCGGCGGACTATCTTTTTCCCAAAGTAAAAGCGAGCGCACGATCGTTCGAAGCCATAAATCGCTACAAAGTCGCTTGCGCGTGCACGGAAGATATGGGAAAATTGAAAGATCAGTGGCGATTGCGTGCGAGAAAGACACGCATGGTGCTACTTTAGAACGATGATGGAAAAAGAAGCGTGGGGTACGCGCGGCATAAAATATGAAGGGCTATTCCGTAAACTCTGTCTGCGCGTATCTCGTTTGTATCCGACGCACGATTTGCAGGATAAACCGTCGAAACGCGTTTCCGCTTATCGCGGCGACCGGTAGAGTTTAAACCTTCCAACGCTGTTAAAGAAGAAAAATAACATTTTTCATATTAAATATCATTGTAACTGTGCCACAAATTCAAAGCGGGAAATGAGGTTTTATTACTCATTTACGTTCGCAAAATTGAATTAGCCATTAAGCTTCAATGTTAAATAACAGTTAATTCTTTGAAGCGCAACTTCTGATATAACATTCTACAACGCTATAATTTCAAATTGTAAGCCCTTTATACTGTCTAACGAAACAGATGAACGTCTCTCCCGTCTCTCGCGCGCGATGTCTTCTTCGTCGAATAATGAATAGCTACTGTAATTGTAACCACCGACACGGTTCGATTAATCTCGCTCGCAGCATTCTCTCGGTAACGAGATTCGAGTGGGAGGCCGCGATATCGGGCATCATTCTGAGAACAATTTCTGGAGGCGAGGTAACCGGCGGAGCCCGCCCGTGGTACTTTACAGAGCTAAATGTTCTTCCCAGGCGCTATTGGCCACGATGAAACTTCGGAAGCACCGCGCGGATGATATCTCCGGCGCGGAGAAAGGCAGGCGAGCGTCTAAGGGTACCTCGAGGTGATTTTCGCGAAGCGGCGGCGAGGCAAATTGCCGCTTCCTACGCCGGAAGGGGAAAGGAGAGCGTAATGTCGCCTCTTCTTTTCATCGCTCCTCCTCTGCCTTTCCGTCGTTTTCTTCCCCGACGACGACGACGACGGCAGCGGCAACGGTGCTCGTAACATCGCTGACGTCGACGTTACGAATCGCGATAATATTGACAAGGCGGGGCCGACTGCGGTGTGCCGAATAAAGTAGCAGGCGGGGAAACGCGGTCCCTTCCTTAGAAATTCAAGGCAATTATGCCGACGACAGACGGATACGCGCGAGAGAGAAGTCTGTAATGGAGCCACACAACCTAGGAATGTATTTACGGTGCGCCCGGCACGATGAGGAGTCGGAATCGTCGAGAGAAGAATAAAACAGGATCTCGAGTTCCGCTGAATATCATGAGAATTTTACTGTACACGACAAAGCGAACAAGCGATCTTTTCACTGCTAAATGTATATTCAACGCTAAACAATGACGGTTGGATGCTGAATCTTATCTTTTTGCATTTCCTTGCTTTATTAATCCTTTGTAAGCCTTATGATTTTACCGGTCTAAAAGCCTTTCACAGCTAATCTAATAAATTAATATTGAAAATTCATCCAAATGGCTAACATGCGCTAAAAAAATTATTCATATTATTGCGCGTCAAAGTTTATTCGTCGCTTAATTTTTGTTTGAACAAGCTATTTTATATTGCATTCGAGAAAACCATGTCCACCGAACACTGCATTATGTTTTTGAATCCTTTTGAATATTTGTATTGGTACATTTTTCAATAGCCATAAAACGTAGAGAGAAATTTAAAAGAAATACACACACACACACACACACGCATACATTATTGTAATATGTCGATAAAATACAAATTAGTGTGTCCAACGGATAGAGTTGCCTTGATGAGAATTAATACATTGTATAATTTTATTGTACAATCATCACAAAACGATTATGACGTCAGTCCGCCCCTCAGTCGGCTAATAAAAATTCACGATGACGTACATACGTTTCGGCTAAATTGCACCATATTCCCTGTCACCGAATTCACCGTCGTGATGTATAATACCCGCCCTGCGCGATGCAAAACGCGTCGCGAATGCGGAAACGTCGGGGCGCATAATAGAAACTACGGATGTCATGGAGAAACCCGGAACAGGAGATGGTCCGTGGTCGAATTTCAGTCGTGACGCGCCCTCCCGCTCGCCCCCCTCGCACTGGTCTGTCTCGATCAATTTACTTCTCGGCTGCATATCAATGCGGAACGGCGATATTCGTCATCAGCGAAATGGTGCGTCGAAATACGTAATTAGGTATTCCCCGAACGGAGCGACGCTCGACGATCCTATCTCATTTTGAATCGCGACTTACTTTATCGTCTCGCGACTAACGAAGGCGGAAAGCAGCGAACGCGTATGCATTGCGAACAAGCGAAACGTAAATATAACTTGAAGGGTAATGTCAGAATAATGAGTAGTTGTGAAATGATTATGACAAGTAATTGCAATGCTGGATCAGACAATAACTACGGAAATCAGTTCTCAAGCTGGCTCTAAAAGCTGAAATACACACATTCTTGGAATAAAAGATATTAAGAATATAAAGTATTATTTTATAGATCTGTAAAATTTTAATTTAAAAAAGAAGTTAAAATGCTAAACAAAATATTATTGAAAAACTGACTAACTGACTTAATGTCTTTCCTTTTAAGAGTGCGAATAGAGAGAGAGAGAGAGCAGAAAGAATTGATAATCACCGGTTAGCTTCACGCAAACAATAAAATGACTTTTTGCATTCTAATTTCTCGTTTCCTTCCTTCCGTGCATGTATCAATTACTATTGTATCTCTATCATATTTTTTTACTTCTAACCTCGTTTTCGGCCCATGAAAAACTAGTCGGTTTCAAGTCGGTTTCAAGTCGGTTTCAACGCTAAACTTCGATAAAAGGAAACGGCAACGGTGGTTTTCGTTATCCTGGCATTAAGCGCGCTCGCATAAAAATATATTCGCGAAACGAGCGCGCGGCCAGAAGTCGATTTCTCCTGTAATACTCGCTCTCGATGCCGCGAATTATCCACCCCCCCCCCCCCCCCGGGACCGTTCCAAATTGCTACCTAGACGTTTTTATTCGGTCATTCTCGCCACGTTTCTACGACGCACATTCAGTTACTCGTGACCTAATCGACGAGAGACCCGTTTCATGAGAATATTAAGCTTCCGGATTAAACTTGATATCGGCAAAAACATTTTCCTTACATAATTAGCATGCCATTGTCAATAGCATTTTTGCTAGCAATATTAATTTTAAGAAATTATAATAATTAAATCTCTCAGAATACCTGAAAGAAATAAACATTTAAAAAATATTATAATAAAAACACAATTAATATTACACTTTTGTAAGAAAGATAATTTAAAAACAATTATATTATTCTTCATATAATTTCAATTATGTGTAACGTAAATATCTATATAAAACAATTCGATTAATTCAAATGAAATATATGCATTTCCGATCTTTCCATCTGCAAAGTATGAAAACTTTCGGAGAATGGGCTATAATATAAAGACATTTCATCTTCAAGTAAACTTTCGTGTCGTAATACTTAATTCAACCATTAAAAGCTTCCATACTAATTATGCAGCGCTCGAGTGAAGCACTTAGGATCAAGTATGAAGCGTAAATTAAGGAGATATTAAACTCCGACGATAAACGAATAATTTCCAACAGGTATCGTAATGGAAACGGAGCTGCAATTCGCTTCATCGAACAGTTAACGTAAGTTGCCCCGTTATATTAAATCAATCATATAAAGTGTCGAGGTATTACGTAATCCCTTAGTTTCATATAGCGTGCTATTCAATGAACTTTAAAAATTCTTCCTATAATTCCTGTATTTTCTTTATAACTCTCCCTTAAGTTAATGGCTGCTTAATCGAAGAGAGCACTCGCCAACAAACTTTACATTCTGGCGTTAAATTTCTAACAAGATTTCTAATCATTTGGCATTCTTCGCGTGGGCGTTGATGCCAAAGTGTAAAAGAGAATCCAATATTTTAAAAATACGCTTCAAAATAACTGAGAAAATGTTATCCGTGCGCTAGAAGAGTCATGTTAAGAACTCAGAAAGCATCACTAACAAAAAGTTAAGCGAGATTATTAAATTTACTGAATAACTTTAGAATGACACACAATCCAAACTTTATCATTACAGATAATTTTAGTTAAACTTACACATTGCCAAAGCTTTCTCACGAATATTCGAAGATAAGTATTCGCAAATAAGCGTTTGACGCGTATAAATGACGATTCTCTGTACGATATTATTCTGCAAGTAGCTTCGCGACATCGAATGATTTATTCAGAGAGCGCGTCGCGCGACAAGAAGTCGTTCCGGGGCGGAGGCTGCAAGAAATTTTAATTAATTACGCGGAGAAATAAAACACCGCGATCAGAGCTCCCCGGTCCGGTAATCCCGACTTACCGATGATTAATTGCGTTTCGTTAGACGAGCAAGAGCAAGTTTCGAGTCGGAGTGGAGATCCTCCTGCGCGCGCGCAGGATGACAAAGAATGCTCGCGATGCTCCGCATCATCATTCGCCAAAGAAGATGTACCACGCGCGCTACCGGATGAAGGGGACACTTAATTTCAATACTCAGCCACTTTCGGAGCTCGCTAAAGCGCGCGTAATGGCAATTCACGCGGCTTTGAGAACGCCGCTGCCAGGTGGCTGCCACTCGCGCTTCAGTCGCGATTATTAAAATGCACTACAACCTCTCCGCACCCCCGCCCGTTTCTAGCCCAGCTTCCTGCGACGTCTTCTGCCAATGTCTTCTCTTTACCAGGTCGCAACCGGTTCTTTTCCTTTGGGAGGCGAGCCTCTCATCTTTTCCTCTTTTCCGCGCTTCCGCTTCTCCTCCGGCGAGCTCGGCCGTTCCTTCGGCTATTTACTCTTTATGTCGCGAAGAACTCCATCCCTGCGCCACTGACTCTTCCTCCCTCCCTCTTCCCTTTCCTCCTTCCGCCACTCTCCTTCGATCCCCTAGCATCCTCCTCTTGTACAGCGGAGGACACTTTCAATTTAAGTTCGCCTCTGCTGAAGAGCGCACAGCTTTTCAGAGACGCGCCCGGTGCCTGGTCCCGGCTCGATCAAAGACGAGCGTTTCGACATTTGATTAACCCTCCGACTGGCGCACGAGTGCGAAGTACACGAGTATTGGTAAAAGTCCTAGGCCCGTTTTCCGAACTCGCTACACAGAATTCGAAGATCGCTTTTCAATTTTTTCAATTTTTAAGCCTTTTCCTTTTCCTGATCTTTTTAGATAAATAAAGTTTCAGCAATTGTTACAATATTCAACAAAAATAAGTTTTTAGGTTTTCAAAAATTAAATATGTATCTCAAAATTTTCCACTAATTGTATTCACAAAATAACATTAAACATCTTTTCCGTGGAATAAATTTTTGTAGTTGGAATGGAATATAATTGTTTTCCCTTTTTTTTCTGAAAATTATTGTAAATTTAAATAAACCTTTAGCTTCACCGAGCGTTTAAATTGTCAGAGCAAAACTCGCATGACCATCATGAAAGAACATATCCCATGTATTTCTTTATATTCACTGGGAACATTCCGCCAAAGGTTATTCCGATAATCCGTGGTCCGCGTAACGATCAAAGCTACATCATAGTCGCTCTTTTTCTCTCTGTCTCTCTCTTACTTCATAGATTTTGTTGATGTTATTAGATTCGCGTTAGCTTTGGCTCGCAATCACTTTTGAAAACAAGCATTCGTACTATGTAAAACGAAACTGAAGGAGGGTTCGAGAAGAGAAACGAGAAATTAAATTTTTGGAGAACTCTCGAAATGGAAGAACGCTACGGTATATTTTTATAAAACACAAAAGTTTCGAAATACAATCGACAAAGATAACAATAGTTGATAAAAGTCGTTCATTCAAGATGATGTTATCCAAGTTGTTACAAAAAATAAAATTCTTTTACAATATTATTGTAAAATTTTTGTACACACACAATATCTGGGTAATTATATAAAAAATAAGAAATTATGTTAAAATTAAAATAATATTTAAAAAATAGTCAGAAAATACTCTGTAAAAATATAAAAAATAAAAAAGTACAATGATAAATAATTAGAAAAGATACTCTATATTAGTAAAAAAAAAAGTCAGATGAAATGTGTTTTATTTATTGGAAAAATCTCTCTCGGAAAATGACTCAGTTCGCGAATTCGTAGCGGCTCGCGTGTACCACGCGTGCGAGCCTACAGGTGTGTACTCATATGCGAGCATGCTTGCATGCGTGCGTGTCACGTCAGAAGCTGCTTGCGTGAACGTCGTGTCCGTTCGTGTCGCGGCGAGAGCGCGAGCACGGCGTGCAGGATGGCAAAATCGTATTACTAGTGCATTGTGGGAGCTGAATAGCCGGCATTAGAGCCAACGAGGTTGTAGCAGGTCGTCTCTGCGCGCGCTGTCTCTCTCTCTCTCTCTCTCTCTCTCTCTCTCTCTCTCTCTCTCTCTCTTGTCACACTCGCTTTCGTCGCGCTCGCTTCCTACCCTGTCGCTTCCACAGCTTCCTATCATCTTCATTCTCCTCACGTCTCTCCCCTCGCGTCCGCCATCGTACATCCTTCGTATCACACATCCTCCCGCGTTTCCGTGTACCACCTTACGATCCTCCTTCCACCACCTGCTGTTCGTACGTCTCATAACTCCCGACCTGCAGAATCCAGGAGAGAGGCCTTTCCGGTCTGGAAACGAGCGCTCTACGACGCGGTTTACGCGGTCGCGAACGAAGCGGCAAAGGCCGCTTTGGGCCTTTATGGATTTCGGTATAAATTAGCACGGCCGAGCTGCTATTGAAGGGATACGAGAAAACGATACGACGCCGGGCGAACGGCCGTTAACGGCCGTTAAGAGCGCGATCGACGAACGATCGAAGCACATAAACGTTCTCTCTCTCTCTCTCTCTCTCTCTCTCTCTCTCTCTCTCTCTCTCTCTCTCTCTCTCTCTCTCTCTCACTTTCTCTCCCTTTGCGGAAATTTCGAGAGAATAGCGGCGGTGGAAGGACGGTCATATCGGCGCGCGGATCCGGTGACGACCGTAATCCATTGGCGCTTTTACGCGAACTGCAATATTTACGCGCCTTCGCGGACTCGCCTCGTCGGGCCGATAACCGGTAATACTCCCCGAAATATCGAAAATACAATTTAAACGCCGTTAATAACGATTATCGTAACGCGCCGCGGCGCCGTTCGTTAGAAAATCAATATCCTCCCATCTCCGGGGAGTATTTTAATATTGCGTGCGACTCGGCGCTGGTATCGCGAGCGTTACTACACCAGGTTCGAAAAGCATGGGCAATATTTCTTGCGACGGATGTGCGAGCATTCGATCTGAAATTATATTTTTCTTTACGTAAGTTCTCCGTGACGTCACACGGCTGGTACATTACGCGTGTAAATTGTCAATACTTTCCTACGTTGTTATAAACTTTGTAAGACTTCCACGATTTTCTCGATTTCTTTCATTTCTGATTTTTCTCACTTTTATTGTCGTATTTCCTTACTTGCACTCTTAAAGATGTATGACGTCAATTCCAAGCTTTAAAGATATTCTTAAACTTCACGTCAGAGAGCAAAGTTCTTTTATACTTCTATGTAAACTCTATATTCTAATAACAAATGAGAATAATAAGTAGACAGTGATTTATTAACGATCGAATTTCTATGTCCGCTTACGTCGGAAGGAAATCCCATTCCTTTGAGAACGCCGTTGCTTGCCAGACTCAGGTCGATTTAGCATCATTTGACACATAAAATCAAGTTTTTCTCGCGAATGAGTTCCACGTAGACGCGCGGTTCTAAAGGCGTGAGACGCCGAGTCCAAGCGCTGATCGAAAGATTGGATAAGGAATCCATAAGCTCCGACGTAATCTCGGCGTGTTTGAGAGCGCATTGGAATCTCGGAGGACTACCCGGCGAAGTGAATTCCCTCCAACGGAGGATGAAAAGCGAAGAAGAGGAAGAGGAGGAGGAGGAGGAGGAGACAGCGGGGCGGCAAGAAAGGATAAGAGCGGACGAAGAAATCCGAGGACGAGGAGTCTCCTACTGACGGGATCTGTTTCGATATCTCTCCGCGTCGACCAATGGTACGGCGACGACCGCGGGCTGTGGATTTTTGCAATTGCACCGACGAATCTCGATCAGTGTTATTTAGAGAGTGCCAGCGGCGTTATATCGATCGCCGATGCGCCATGCCGTCATTATGGACGCCGGCCTCTCTCACGTTTCTCTCCCGTGTCTCGTATTATCGGAGGCATTCTCTCCGCTAACTAGAGCTACGTACAAAATAATCTGACATCATTTAAACTGAAATTCTATTCCCCCTTTAACTCTCCGTCGTAAAGAAAATGAGAAATGGAAAATATCGACACGCATAAAATAATTCCTCTCATTTGAATACCCTTTTATGCTGAAAATCAGCGCGCAAGCGTAATGTATGACGTAGTATTATGCATAAAATATTCCCGACCTTCTACTACAAAGACTGCACGAATTTCAGAATTTATCGTCAAAAGAAAGTCTGATCTATTGTTGTAAAAGCGTATATTGTTATAGAATATGTGACGTTGATAATAAAAAAGAAAAAAGAAAGAAAAAGAAAACACACATGTTTACTATCTCAATAGTAAAAAAGCAAACTGCAAAAATGGAAAATAATGTAATTAATTAATATTGACTTTCGTCATATATAAAATGTACTGTGGAATTATTCAGTAGATGTATATTGCAATCCTGAAATTCGATGATGGAATCGATAACGATAAATGAGCTGTGTCGTATTAAGGCTTAATAATACGTGCGATGCGTATTGTATGCTTGAGAAGAACCGCACTATGACATGGTTACGATAATGTAACAATTGATGCAGACATTTCGCGCATGAAACTTTAATCAGTATATATGAGATATAATGAGCGAAACGAGGCGGTTTCAAACAAGCTCGGACATGTTTCTCTATCGTGTCTTACAATTAGTATAATAGTTTAATAAATTCTAAAGTATATTATCAGTACGCAAAGCCTATTAGAGATACATGATTATCCATTCTATTCTATGTTATGTGAAATTTATTTAAATAATTACTAAGACTATTACTTAATTACGAATGTAATTTAAATAATTACAATTATAGATTGGTAATCTGCATCAGAGCCAATTAAAGGTAATACGAAGAAACAAAACAAGTGTTTTTTATATTTTATGCATGTCAAATGGCATGTTTTCGACGCTCGTCGGAAATTTAATATTGCGAAAGTGAGGAAAATGATACGAATGTGATATAATAAGCGAATAATTTCTTTAACGCGAGAAAACAATATTAATTTACAATTTCGAAATGCAGCATCGCGTCGAATCGTTAATCGAATGGAACAAATTAGCATCAGATTTGTGTAGGAAATTCGATCTAATGGACGAAATAGAAAACAGCAACGTGTATTTCTAGACTCAACAGAATTACGAATGCCACCCAGTGCTCCCGAAATAAACTGCATCACGTCCGATTGCGATTGCGCTCTTCTCTTCTTACAACCCAGTCCACGGTGTTGTTTCAGAAACAACAGAGCTATCGCGGAGCTATTCGACCGTTCAGTTCTCTCGTTCTATCCGCAACCTGCAATCAGTAACTATCGGATTGCTCCCGCAACGAAGATCGCAAAAATGAACTTTCTTCGCGAATTTGATACGCTTACTATTGCTCCTTTCATTATTGGTGCAAACATAATTAACTCACATATAGTAAATATAAATCAAACTAAAAATTGTAGTGTGTACTTTTCAATAAGTATATGATATTGAAACAACAATATTACGACTATCACAAAATCATTTTGTAAACTTGATGAGAAAAGTTCTCTTGGCGAGTAGAAAGCGCAATTCATTTATAATATTTCAACAGAAATACTATTTAATAATTAATTTGTATTGTCAAGTATATTAAATTTAATTGTTATTTAATTGAAAAAGATATATTCCAAATATTTTGTTCCTATTTATTTGATATGAAGTTTATTGCTAGTTGCACAAACGATATCTGGAACGTCTGACGGCAGACGATATATGTAAATATCGTCTCGCCGCGATGAGATTTATTCATAGGCGAGCCGCGTATCCGTGCGGCCTTCCGCGCCGGAAACTCTGCGGCCTCTTCGCGCCATTGCGTCGCATCGCATCGGTACAACTCGCCGTGAAATTGTTCTAACGAACTTACACTCGTATGAAAGTTATACTTCAACTCATATACGCACACCCCTCCAAGAGAACTGCGCCGACCGCGCTCGTTTGGAGTTTGGCGGCAAAATCCGGCGCCGACTTCCTCGCGCTGCGTTTCGCCCGTCGCAAACCGACTCCAATAAATCCGCCTAGCGTATACAAGGACCGAAGAGTAATGCAGAAGACTGAACGAACTCTCTTTCTCTCTCTATGTCGTAAAATAATAGAGAATAAGAGAATTGTGAAATGAGATAAAAAACGCTCGAATTATAAAAATGGTTTTAAAAGACCTATTTAATTTAAACCGAAACGCTCGTTATAAAATTACATTTTTAAAATCAAGCATTTAAATATTTGATATTAAAAGTTAAATATTTTAATATTTAATAAAATTATTAAAATTTATTGATTTCACTCTTCAGCTGTTTTACATAGACTCTTGATAAAATTTTAATTTAAAGCGTAATTATCAAGATATATAAATCTCAAAAATCATGAAAAATATTGTTAAATTTACGTTACTTTATATTTTTTATAGAATACACTCTCAGAGCATGATAAACATGTTTTTAAGTGTTATGTATCGCAAGCAATCTCCAATTGTTGATAACATATACGATTTGGAAACCAGATAAGAAGTTGATCGTGGCCAGTCTGGTGACATGGTGAGGGAAATGTGGCTTGCGGGAACGCGATGCGGGCATTGCGGGAACGTGCGTGGTTGTTGGCCCGCGTCTCCGTGACCAGGTCTAGCTGTCTTTGGCTCTCAAAATCGCATTTGCCAAGACGTGTCGAGTGTCATCAGTCAGCTGACTCACGCAATGCGATAATATTCTTTTTCGCGGCGAACTCAGCGGAGTGCGTCCATTAAATGGACATTTTTCGTATAATTAATGAAACCTCCCACCACATGCGTGTGAATAATAACACTTTTCAGTAAATAACTTATGCGAAACACATGTTTCGATGCGTATTAATTATCGTTTTTGGCTCGGATTAACTCAATCTTCAATATTCGTCAGAACTCGTGTGGGAAGTGCGCGATGGAATTAACGACGTCGCTAAGAGACACAATCTACGATGCCCTGTATTGCGTTTCGTAAATAGAACGCATGATTCATTGGACATGTTTGTTGAAAGCTGCTGTTTAGAAAATAATATCAAAGGCCGAACATATATAACATACTTTGTAAACCAAATAAATGATTTAGATGATTTTACCAAAGATCTAAAAATACTGCATGCGTTGGAAATAATAAATAAAATCTAATTCAGCAAGACTATTCGGCGATTTCAAAAGAAAAGCACGCTATTTCTGCAAAATCTCTCGGATAAATAAATAAATTTTTCCGAGATTTCCCTAATTAATTAAAATAAGAATTAAAATAAGAATTTAATAAAAAGATAAAGAAGATATATTATTTAAATATTCCGATAAACAGAATGTCTCAGACCAATCGTATCGCCCGTTAATAGTAGATTCCTGAAATCATTTCGGAGACAAAGATTTTAATTTCCAAACCGTCTCAGGAATCTGCCATTAACGAGTTGGTCTGAAATACGCTATATAATACGCTCTTCTTCGATAAAAATAATTGTAAAAAAGCTTTCTGCTGTGTCTAAAATTTTTTATTCTCTTCAAATACGTGGAATTGACGTGGCTATCTTCGCTCAAGGGTAGTGGAATGTAATAATTGAAATTATTGCTATATCCTATATCCGGTGGCTAGTCCTGATTGTCCCTCAACATTTGCCCAAGAAACAATGCGCGCGCGTTGCACTTGTGCACGACTGTCCCGACGGTGGCCCCTCATACTTGTCGGAAACAATAGGCATTATGTGCCGCAGCACACGCGCGACAACGGCTTCTCTCAACCCTCCCTTACCCTCCCCCTTCCGACTTGTTCGAACTAGTTATAACCGCTGTTCCTACGTGCCGCTGACGAGGAGAGCAACAATTACGTTAATGCATTGTCCCGTGTTCCGCCGCTTAACGACTCCGGGCGCCCCATCGACGTTTTGCACTCTCACAGATTGAATTAAATCGAATTACGGGAAGTCGCACGTTAAAATCATTGTCACGCGAATTGCATTGTCGCAGTTATCCTATGATTCATCGTCTTGCCCTAAGTCGGATTAAGCACCACGATTCCAGCACGTTGCTCGCACTAAGCACTCCGGAATTTCGTCGTCAGCGCGTCAGCGAACTGAATTAGACGAGGTAAAAATTCATCATTTTTCTCTTTTTTTTTTACATACTCGACTTTGCATGTTTCAAAAATTGCTTTCGTCTATAAATTAATAATTAAATTCACGATACTACCAGTCAATTTTGCATGAGAATAAAATACTGTTTTTATATTAAAAAATAAGAGACTTTTATATCGAGGGATATCAATCTTGTTAATTGATCGGTCTCATAGGTGAAATGAAAAGCTACTTACCGGTATCGTTGTCTCCTGGAACCCCGAGACTGTCGCTATTGTCATTGATGAAGGCCTCCGCCGTTGACGTGAAGGTTTGAGGTGATAACGTGAGGTCCGGCCCGCTCTCACTATCGAACAGCTCTAAGTTTCCATTTCCTGAAACACAAAAGGAAAATATTGACGTTAGTATTTTTCAACGTTTGGTTAGCTTCAATTATGCATACAAATACACAAAAGATAAACCATTTAAGTTATTAAACTGACTAATTAATCAGTTGAGATAAAAGTTTTTTATGAGGTATACTCTTCGTTTATCTGAAAACAATTTCGAAAGGTAATATTTTTTTACTCAACTAATATCGCAAAGTTTGTGATATGTCATATTATTTTAGAGACAAATTTTTAAGAAATAATGATAATGTAGATGAATGTATGCGTTCAACTAAAGAGGAGTAACTAAAACGCCGAGTTGAAATCCGTCGACGTCGATTCGTCTCAATGCCAGCTTATGCGACCTCGAAGTTGACAGCTGACCGGCGTTGACAAACGAACAAGATTCTTCGCGCGCATACTACAAAAATAATTCTCTTTATAAATGATGCGTATGATTTACGTTTTCACGTCAATCGTGCAATTGATTCAATTAATCATTCAATTTTAAAAATAATTTTCTTTTTCTTCATATTTCTATTTCGACATTCCATCAGCATATACTTCGTCGTGGAAAAGCAGTTGCCGATATAAAAATTTGAAAGTTATACTCAAAAGTAATTCTTAAAAATGCATCACACATCTGAATTCTAGGTATTGACTGCGTTCTCATTTTATTGTCAGCACACGATAAAATTATCCGCTACAGAGAATTTCTCAACTGTACAAGAGCAGCGTAACTTGCATATCTTTCGCATATCTCGCCACTACACGGCAACAACGCTGCAGCACACTTGAGAGATCTCGCAGACAGTGGAGATCTCTCGAGACTCCGGATGATTTCCGCGATACGACGAGAACAGCTGTGCGCCAAACTTTATGCATTTTAGGATACCAGCTAACTCCACTTGGTATTAAATACATCTCGTCCTGTTTCACGGCTAACGATGCCGGTCAAATCAATATTGCATCACGTAATAACCATATTGTCGTATTATAGAATATTATAAACTTCCAATAATGACGGTATAAATTTTATTTATTTAAACAAAGTGTCATATATATATTTTACGAGTGCCATATATATTTACTACGAAGAATAAGAAACGAACTAAAGCAAAGAGTAGCTAAAAAAAGTCCTCTTTAAAAGCATGATGCAGTAAAATCGAGATCAATAAAAAAAAATACGCGTTCGTATTTCTTTCGATGAAGAATCAAAGATTAACCCACGTAAAGTTCGCCACATTTTTACGACTTATTAGGATTCAAAGAGCACGTTTGGCGTGCGCGTGACGACGCGGGCCGAGTATGGCGTCACGGCGACTTCTCAGAGCTTTCCCATCCGACGTGGCGAATGCGGCGACGTTACGACATACTCGAAGCGCTCCGCACGACGAATGGCCCCCATGCCCGTAAATATTTGACGACAATTTGATCTGCACAAGTCGGGACTTAAATCCCCCCCCCCCCGGGGGTACGGAGACGAAAGCGGCTTACGAACGGCTCCGTCGTCCGTGGCTCTCGACCCTTCCTCTCATCATCGGGCTTACACATCCCGAGACTCCCGCGGAAAATATATCGCAAATATCGATACACAATGCGGACGTTGATCCGGTCGAGTAATATTGTCGCGGAGACCACCGATATATCCTAATAAGCCTTAACAATAACGCGAAATCGCATTCTCTCGGATCAGTCAATTGGCGTTGCAGTCAATAGTTCATCGATAATAATAGTATTGCGGACAAATATTGTTTTCTGCCAAAATCAACCGAGCTCTGGCTTTATACTGATAGATATTTTGTACACATTAATAATAATATCGATACACACATTAATCTCGATATAACAGTGTTATTATTTACATAATAATAATTATATTCAAACAAAAGTAACAAACACTAATTCAGTTTGTTCATAAAAATGCATTAACTTTTGGGAAAAAAATATTCCTCCTTTTAGAAATATTGGCCTAAAACAAAAAAGTGGAGAACAGCATCTTGTGTGGACATGGCAGAGTACTTGAAGCGACACAATCGCTCTAAATGTTAAACATGATACAAGGTACTCGCATTTGTCCTCGCAATAATACAATTTTCTTGATGCATTCAAAAGACAGACTAACTCGTTCGAAGAGATACAAGGAAGCGTTCCGATAGCACGTTCGTGTTCTCTCTCTCTCTCTCGTTCTCCACTTACGTCGTTAAAGTGCGCATCAAGCTGCATTGCGTGAACGACGGTACCGCGAGGGAGAGAAGCTAGGAGAGATAGAGAGAGAAGAAGAGAGGAAGAGAGGGAGAGAGAGAGGTGGAGAGAAAGCGCATTAACATACCTGCAATATGCATGCGGGGTGGTGCACTCGTCCGATTCGACGTTGCAAGCGCGTGCGGGGGCTTACACAGGAATATTCGCGTTAATTCAAAGCGACGGTATGCGCCCGCCGCGGATTAATATATTCCGGATTATCCGTCTGTGTTTGCGCTAATGCCCGCGCCGTTGGGTTAGTTAAATATGTAAATACAAGCGGCATACGCGCGCGCGCGCGCTTGCGGCTACGCCGGACGTTACCCTCGGTTACAACGTTGACGTGCGGCAGAATGACGAAAGAGAGTGATTGCGATCGTGCTTGCGAAAAGTGTACCGTATAACGAAAGATTGGATATTGATGTAAATTGAGTATTAATTTTCCTTGATAGAATCGATGCTTTTATTCTTCGTATTTTTCAAATGTTTAGAAAAAAGTTCCCTAAAACAAGTCACTCTTTCGCGTTATAAAATAGAACACTTTTTCAACAATCGTACTTTAATATTAACAAAAAATAGAATATTTTAAATTGACATTTGAAATTTGATACTCTCGGCAATTTGCAAAAAGAAAATATACGTAATTCTTAAGTATTTCTGTAAAATATTCTTAGCTTTCAAAACAAAAAATGCTAAAATGCCATCAAGAGAATAAAGACATATACTATAATATAACAATATGTTGTCTTTATAGAACAAAGTAGAAACGTGTACAGCTATATGCGATATGCGAGCTCGGTTTCGAATTAAATTTTCGTTTCCTTTCTTACACGTATTAATCATCGTAGCGATACATTTATCTTCGAAGAACGAAGTATTACGGCGGCCTTCTGCAAGTAATAAAGGAAGGATTACGTGGCGCGTAATGGAAAATGGCGGTTGCGCAACATCTTTCGGGAGAAAACGGCAACAGAAGAAAAATGCAATTCTCTCGCCGCTGTTATTAACATCAACCCGGGTGCCTAGTTGCTTATCAGAGTGCATATTATAAATGCTTTTTGCAACGCGCTTAGAGCAAACCTTGCGATAAAGTCGAGTTATACTTAAACGTCGAGAATGATATTGAGATGAGATTTTCTTTATCTATAATAATATTTACGCTCTGTATAATATAACATAATATTGGAATACAATATATTACGTAATATTGTTATATTATTGACGAACATTACCGAAACTAACATGTGCTATATAGATAATAATACATTATGCGCTGTAACAACGCTGTTCCATGGAACAGCGAAATAACAAAGGAAGATTTATTTAACTCGAAGCCAGCGCTAAACGACGTCGGCGCAGTCAGGCCTGACAGGCATTCGCGCGGGGGCGAAAAAACGAGGGAGAGGAAAACTGCGGCACGACGTTGATCGCTGGCGGCGGGAGTGCAGGGCGGAAGAGCGGGGGTACCGGAAGAACGGGGTACCGGTAGACTGCCGCCGGAGGGGATGGGTACGGGCGAGTTGGAAACCCGGACACAACCGGGGGGTTTATTCACGGCGCGCGCGAACGAACCCGACGAAGCCCAGATATTAATTTTCTCGATGTATATGGATGAGTCCTGACTAGGCCACGTTGCGGGGTCGCGAGAGAGGAAGGCAGACGAGGGGGAAAAGGCTGTGGCAGGAGGAAGGAAGCAGCGGCGGTGATGGTGGACGTACCTGCGTGGCGGCGTGGGGGGCGGAGGTGGGGGTTGATGTGGCTGTGCACCACCGCCGCCGGGAGGTGTTCGTTCAGAACGACGAAGGGTGGCTAAATTGCTATCGATCTTCCAGCCGCGCACAAATATCGTTTACCTTGCAGCATCCCCCCCCGTCCCCCTCATCCTTTCGCGGCCCCCGCAGTCCCCCGCGTCTGCCTCGCTGTCGACGCATTACGCGAATATGCGTTATCAGCTTGATGGAGATCCCCGGCTTTTCGTATCACCGATTCTGATAGCTCGACCGACCAGTCGATCGGTTAATCCTCGCGTTCGCATACCTTCCAGCGTGCCGAAATTCGACGCTGGCGCGAGCTGAATGTTTTCGGCGTTCAATTTTCGCGTCGCTGCAAACATGCCGCGCGAAATCGATGCGCTGCACTTCGGACATGTGAATGTGCATCAAGCGATTACGAGGATATAGTTTCAAAAATATTCTAATATTTTGGTAAAAACAAAAGTTATATAATTTATTTCATAATTGCTTGATAACCAATAGATAGATAAAACATGTACGCGATATAACAATAAATAGATAAGTGTGCGAAAAGCAACATCTTTCGGTTGAAAATTACACGTTAAAAATTACCAATGGCATGAGATAATAATAATAATGTGAAACAACTGCTCCAAAGTAGACTAAATCGGTGTACGATAACTCCGGATGCGCACATCTCGCCGGGGAGATCGCTTGGTTTTCGGCCGCCACGCCGCCAGATACAATTTCATTAAAAGCGTCATATTTCAGTATTCAGTAAATAGAGCCACCGCTTATTTTACGGCAAAACGCGGGCATAAACGCGCTCGTTTATCGCGCAAGGATCGGCTGAAATAGAGCATTGCGCGCGCAAAATGCAAATGCACGAGCGCGTAATGCTGATACTCGAGTTCTTGCAAATTTTATTCCGGCTTGAAAGAGAACCAAAAAATAGAGGAATGCGTTTAATTATAAGTGACGCTCAGGCTTCTCTCGCGTTTATTCGTGGCTCGTAATTACTCGTCGCACCAATCCCCGAGCAAATTCGTGCGAATTCGCGGAATTTGGATGTAATCATCGATGTTCGATGGGAAACTGAAAATAATTAATAAACTCGGTATTCGCAAAGCCCGTTGCAAATTAAGGGCTGTGTTCTGCCGGTCGATTGAACGCAGAAGATTGTGAAGGGATGTGGATTTGATTGTCGCATACTCGTAAAATGACCAATGTCGACGCCTACGTAATTCAGCTGCGTAATTACGCCTACGTAGTTCAGCTTCGTAATTACGACTACGTAATTCAGCTACAAATTTTTGCAATATTCCATTAAAAATAATGTATTTTAGAATCTTTTGAAAAATTTATGATGCAAGAAGTAAACGTATTGTGTATGTTTTTCAAAATATTTAATCAAATCAAATCCACTTATTAATCGGTAATATTTAGTCCACGTAATTTTATTTAAATTAAAAGAAATTTTATTTCTATTATCTTCCAAGTTATTAACACATAACACTAAAACTCTCAAAACCGATTAGGTTATTACTCTTGCGAATTACAGCGCAAAATAAAGCACGAAAAAATCATAGAATTTGTAAAGACGCAACCCATCGCAAAATTCCCCGCTTTAAAGCAATTATATCACATGATATCTCATGCGTTTATTTCTGAGCAAGCTCGCGAATCCAACGCGCGTCGCCACGAGTTCTCTTGGAAAGTTAATTAAACAACATGCGATACCGCACGGAAGCGCGTTATCGCTTCACCACGTAGCTGAATCAACAGCGCTCGTACCACCGGAGTTTAAAGCCTCCGGTATCTCCTTTTATCAAGCGCTCGCGCGTTTTCCCGCTCGCGTCGTTCTCGCGCGGCCGATATTCAACGAGGAGCGGAAAGTCACCTCCCCCAGCCCTCCAATACGAATTCGCGTGAATCCCACGACGTAGGTCGGCCGAAGGCGGCGCGGCATATAGCCGAGGATATGCAAATTGTATTAAGTCTCCCGCGCGATTTCCCCGCCGCCGTTGGTGGTCGTATCTTCCGTATCACAGTCGCTACCGGGAGTGGTATTACGAAACTTAAGCCGTAGCGCACAAGTGTCGCGTTACGAGTCCGAACCCCGGGAGCATGGCCCCCAGCATCCTCCTTCTCCGCTTTTGTGTGGCATAAGCTGGGGGCTATTATCTCGGCCGTGTACCTTCTTCTCCCCCCCCCCCTCCTCCACACCGCTGTAGGATCTCTCTCTCTCTCTCTCTCTGGAACTTAAACTTGGCGCCCGCTGTCACCCCCCTGACCCATACCCCGACCTTACGGCAGCCACGACGTGGCAAAACCTCCGAGGAATCCTCCTTGACTGCTGCGTCGATCCGCGGTGGTCTTTGTCTCTGCAGCCGCTTCATCTCCGTCGCGTGAGCATGTTCGCCGCTTAATTAACCCTCGTACGGCTAAAGCGACCACTATATAACGCGGCGAAAATACTCCCACGGTTCTTCATTTCCCGCGCGAATGTAAACCCGAAGCATGCCCAACGGCAGGCTAAGATTGCGCGGAGAAGTATGATTATTCGCGCGACAACAATCGCGGTTGCGTATGCGGCACGCGTCGACTTAAAAGATCAGGTTTTACGTTCAAGACTTCTTTGTCCTTGCAAATATTAAAGTGTTAGGCCTTTTTGAACGCGTCGAAAAATTTTAGAGAAATATTTTTAGAGTAATTAAAGGAAAATGTAAACATTAAACGAAAATATTTTTGTGTTAACTTAAGAGATAAAATAAATTATATGCAAAATGACCATCAATATTTTTAGATTCAATTCGAGCTTGTGATTTCAAACTTATTAGCGACTTCTTAGCTTAAGCAAATGAATCGGTTAGATCTAAATTAGTTTACTGTGTACATTTAATATCTTCTTCAGTCCAAACATTAGAATTTCGAATCCAAGGCAATTTCGATCCGACTCACCCTCACAAAGACGAGTTAATCATCGCAGACACGCGCGCCGGTAATCACGTTCACGGTCCAATAATCATACTGTTATAATTAACGCGCCGCAATTAAGGCGGTTACGTAGGATGGACGACAATCGAGCCGTGATTGTCGATTAAACATTTTCGCATCGATGCAGCGACACAATTTCCGAGACTGCGCGATGCCAGTCCTCTCCGGATATCTCTCTTCCTCGCTAAGGGATGGCTCGTTTAGTTGGCAGAGGCTGAAAGCGCCTTTTAATGTCCTCAGACACACCTACGCGCCGTCAGATTTCGCACCGACTCACAGAGTCAATTTTCGAGCTCGAGCGACCATGAAACGTATTCAGATTCAGGACAGAACGTCGAACACGCCCCGAAATGGACAACGCGCTGATATTTCTTCGCGAACTTAGTGCTGGTAGTTATCGATCGGGTAAAGTGAAGCATTTTCATTTTTGTCGCAAGAACAACATGCAATATAATAAGACATTGATATCTTTGAATATCGCTACGATAACTACTCGAATACTTCCGACTTTGGAGTAAAAAATTCTGAAAAATCCTTCATTTTTAATAAATTTAATAAAAAAATTAATTTGCAAAACTACTGTTATTATTAGTTATCAGAACTAAAAAATCTTTTGCAAATATTGCAACGAATTGCACTTTTCAGAGAGTCACAATTTTGTATCAATCAATTGTAAAAATCTAATCAAAACGCCAAGTGACATTTGATCGCTGATAAGAGGGCTATTTGCTACGCATAATATTTCTCACACTTCGAGGCACGCAAACAGTATTTTGGTAATTAAACGCGGACACACAGCGATCGTTGATGAAGCAATTTTACCGGGCGACCCGCATTTCTCTCCTGATGGAACGACAGAAGGAGAGAAAAAGAGTGGGATAAAAGCAGAGGAGAGATCGGAAAAACGAGTGGCGCACAACGAGATGATAGAGCTCCCACCAAAACCAGCAAATTGGGAAGTAAATCGTGCGGGATACCCCGCAGCCCGTTAGTCGCGCACACTTGCTCGATTGCAGGTGGATAAAACGTTTATGTATGTGTGCACGTGCCTGTATGCGCGCGCGCGCGCGTGTGTGTGTGTGTGTGCGCGCGCGTGTGTGTGTGTTTGCGCGAAAAGAGACAGAGGCGGAGGAAACCCGTAACGAACTTCGCGCAATAAGAATTGCAAGTAACGCGCGCTCTCGCCAGTATTATTTCGGTAGCGAAGTCAATTTGCAATCAGCGGTGCAGCCCGTTTCTCCCCTCGTTCCATCGTCGACGAAGAAAGAAGAGTACACCTTGTATTTACCATAATGCGATAAGAGGCGAAGGGTATCGTACATTTAAATGAGTCCGGGCTTTCTCTACCTGCGCGCGCGCGTTCTTCTTCCCCGTTCCCTTTCCTTTCTCCACAAGACGCTTCCTTATTTCCTTAAACAGTTGCCGCGCAAAATCCCTGTACAACCTAGAGAAAAGTGGATTTTCCTACTCTCTGAAATTGCTCGCGAATGTGTTCATTCGAAAGCGACTAATGAGAGCTTTAGGGACGCAATCTTGTTTCAACGTTTTTCGCCAAAGTACAAGTGAGAGAATCCTCGGAATCTCGCGCTAGATGTGACGAAAGTGGATGCGCGCTATCGCACGAATGCGGATCGTTCGCTGAAATGTTTGTTAAAAATACAACATCGCGTATAATAAATCGTGTATTTACAAAATTAGCTAAAAATATAAGTTGGCATTAAGTGAGGCATTTAAACGGAACGCAACACATCTATTATATATGTAAAATATAATCTTTAAGTTAATATCGCAGAAAAATAATTTCTCTCTCTTTTCTATTTTTATTCCTTTCATATCTGAGATTCATGCGACAACACCGTTTCACTGTGCGGGAGAAAAATTCATAAGACGCACGAAGAGAAGAAAAATATTTTTACCGCGTCCTTTCATCGCGTCCGAAGAGATGTCGAAGAGAAATTAAGTGGAACTTACATCCTCTGAAGTGGATCAGTACACACGTTAAGCCACGTCGGACTGTTTACGAGCGGATCTCTTTCGAGAGCGAAAGAAGTTTCGTTAAAAATTCCGTCTGTCAACCTAGCTTGCTACAACTCGCCCGGAAGCATCCGTTCAAGCAGCTCGTTCCTTTTTTACAAACTTTCTCCATCATTTTCTGCCTGCAACCGACTCGCAGCAGAAATTACTTGTTTATTCTAAAGAGTGTTTGTTTGCAAAATAGTGTTTTCCTCTCAAGAGATTAAAGCTGACCTAGATATTTATTTTTATCCAATATGTTAATATGTTTCTAAACTTTACTGTAACAAAAAAATTATTAATGAGCAGGATTATCGCAAAATTATCAGGGAATATGCAAATTTTTAACGCTGAAACTTGTTTAAAGCCCGCAAACTTTCGTTTATCGCAAATAAACGAAAATTGTTTCATCTTTAACACTTGCATAAATTATTTGTAAGAAGATAATTGACAGTGAATTAAAAACTGTAATAATTATTATCGTCCAACTTTTTTTCTCTCTCCCACAATAGTTTCTATTCTCGAACGTTTTAGTGGCGTGTAAAGTGGAAGCCGTAACAAGCGTACTTAAGCGCGATGTAACGAAATGACCCCGTAGAATAGATCGCGAGTATAGGAAGCACTGCTTAGAAATGGCCGCATGCATGCCAAATGTAACTGAAGTATCATAAACGAGCCCATTTAACGAGGTGGGATATAAGATCGAAAGGGATATAAAGCGGCGCAGGGCACGAAAAACGGGATGACCGAATTCGAGAATATTTGAATTCTCAAATACTAGAATTGCCCTACCGACCTCTACACCGCGTTTCTCCACAGAGATAACTTTGCCATTTGCCTAAAGCGTTCCACGGTACGCCTCAATCGTGTAGAAGAAAATGCGCGCATAATCACACCACTATTCTAATATATCTACGTTCTCGTAAAAATCTGAATTTTATTTCCGACCATCTTCAAATCTCAACGACTTATGGACCGTTCATATAAATTTTGCCAGATTAAAATTATTAACATTTATAATATTAGTAATTAATATTGTATTTTTAAAAACTGTGTATCATTAAATATACATATATAAAATATGTTCCACAGTTTGAATAAAATATAAACTGTCATAATATATTTAGTCCGCTTCTATTAGTAAAATTCGCCGTAAACTTCAATGTAAACTTTATACTATATGATAGTATGATAAGATTTACATAGGACAATGTTAAATTGGCGGCCAAAGTATACACGGGTCGCGTACATGGACGAACGCATGGATCAAGTCTTTATCGTGACAGCGGATGGAGCGAGGATGGATAGTAAGGGATGCGAATCCTCAAAGGATTTGAACAGCCAATTTGTCTGGGACGATCTACTCATTCTCTTGGTAACAACCGCAACAATAACAGTGACGACGACGGATATCCGTGCTCATCGAATCAAATAACAACAGAGAGATTGTCTAATGAACTGCCAAGATACGCAAAATGTTGAACTGTACGATCAAAAATCTAAAAGAAGAGAATTTCTCCTCTCGATAAAACTAGTAAATGCACTTCTCCAAAAAAACTTTTTATCATATAACTCGCAAGGAAAATATCGAAAAATTAGAAAGTTATTTTTTAATTAGCACAATATAATTCGTTTTTCAATTAAATATTAAATAATTAAAAAATGGCGACTTTACAATTCTTTAAATACTGTAATAAAGAAACGATATAAACAATTATATAAGAAATCGCAGAAGCAATAAATTATTAAATAATATTATCTTGTCATAAAATTTTTTTTGCACTTAATTTCAGTGAGATTTATGAAAAATCCACAGATATAGATTCATATGCGTGTTCTAGGTGATCTTTACCGTAACTATCGCTCACGCGAGAAGTTGAATCGCTGTATAGCAAGGTCGCGCCGGCTATGCGCAGCGGACATTAATTAAATCGAGCAGGTCGTGTAGAAACGGGTGGGAGGGAGTTGGTATCCCTTTGAGCTTGTGGCAGTCACTATCGCAAATTAAAGTCTGGTTTGGCGCGCGTGAAAATAATTCCAGCCGCGCGCGCGCGCGGATTCCGCGCGCTCAACCGGGCTTCGATTCGGGATATTTATTCGACAAGCTGGATTTATCGTTGCACCTCTCTTTCTCTTATTCCACCCCTCTTTCCCTACGACCACCGGATGTGTGTGACAAATATCGCGTCCTGTATGGAAACGCACGCGCATGAATACGTACTTCGAATAATCCTTTCGAAAATATCAAAGGGTTGCCGGAACATTCGGCTTTTTCGTAATTCCAATGTGCGGGCGCATTGCCGTCCTTTAACTATTACTCTGTGTATAAATTAGTGCGCGTCATCTTCCGCTTATATGTACTCCAGCATCATGGCGAATAAATTAGTCTTGTTATTCGTGGAATTTCATAACTGCTGAACGAGAGATTGTGATGACCGTTAATACAGCCGGCGATTCCTCGCTCGCTCAAAGCAATATCGATTTTTTTCCAACTATACTTAATGCTTTTAATATCATCCTTTGTGAGAAATAGGAGCTAAGAGAGCTTACAAACAAATGCCAATACTAATTTCTCGATAATTCCTCCTCTGCGACAGAATAATTAGCAAGATAGATAGCTTATTGCACATGTCGTATTTGTCACGTCAAATCCGTGCAGTAGCCTCGATATCCATCGCGCCGATCTCCGCATAAACTCAACCCCTCCTCCCGTCATCGTAAACTCTCGTTAAGTTAAGCCCCGAGTTAAACGCTCAGTGCGTGAGCTTGCGCGCGCCATTCTCTTCGGGATATCTCGGGGAAAAGAGTCGCGGCGCTAAATAAACGCCGTAACGAGCCGCGGGGCAATGGTAATGACGCAGGGTGGACTTTATCGCGCCGATGGAGGATCCGTAAATTTTCATTAGGCCGACGTGGCACGGGGAAGCTGCAGCGGCACCCTTCTTCCGCCTCTCTTTTCTCTCGTCGCATCCGCGTTCGTGCTGCTTGCCGGTCTCGTTCTCGCTAGGTGTACATTCTTTTTGTCCGACCTCTCGGTCGCCCGCAACCTCGGTCGGCACACTTAATCAACTCTCGTTACGGTCTAATGGCTTAATACCGGGCAACGGTAGCTTTGTCCGCGGATACACACAGATCCGCCGGCTCTGCGAGTTAATTCGAATTTAAACCGCGACGCCGCCCGCTGCACGAAACGGTGCTCTTTATCAGTAGTTGAAATCAGATGAAACGGGATTCCTAACTTGTTTTCATGCTGATTGCCGCATAGTTGTCCAAGAAGCTCAGCCGCTCTGTTGCGGTCTCGATAATTGGCCAGATATAGTATTTGCGGTATACTATATATATACCCTAACTAACACAACTCTACACTTAATTCTTACTAATAAAACTTTATTACTTGTGATGTCAATTTTGACTGTAAAGTTTATGATAAAAAAGCATAAAGTCGAAAAGTGAGATAAATCTCGGAAATATTTTTGCTCTAAAAGAAGTAAAATTTATAATGCAGTCATAAAAGATTTTAAATCCTATTTTTTAGAATTTATGACATTTCGACTGTTATGTACAGAAATATCGTTCCATCTGATTCGCATTTTATATCTGCTGGTGATTTATGTGTTAATAAACGTTCATCGTCGAGTCATACTTGCGAAATAACGATTATGCTTCCTATTACCTGGACTTTATTCAGGAAAGTAGGGGCTTCTGCCGAATACTATTCGTGACGATCGATATAGTGGAGGTGGTTTCCGTTCTTTTGTGGCAGCCCCCGGGACGCAACGGAGCGTGGAATACCGTTGTTAGCGGCGCGCGCGGAATATTCATGTATGCGCAAAGTGCACGTGAACTATAACGACGGCAATCAAATTTCGCTACCGCAACAGCGGAGTATGCGACCGCGAGAAAAATTCGAGATAAAAGGGCGAGCACGGGATCGAAGGATTGCCCGTTGGTACTCGGTGCGGTAACAGCGGTTTCTAGCTTGTTAAAAAAAATTACGGCTTCATGGAAATTTGGGTTCCGAGTCCTTTGTCGCTATGAGAGAAAAAAGAGGATTCAATTCGTTTGCAGAACGACAATTGGCGCATGTTTCTTTTACGTGTGATTAAACTTTCGCGATATCTTCGACCGAATTAAATTTCTCAACTTTAAACTTTCAATTTAATAAATACAATAATATAATAAACACTTGATAACTTGATTACTGAAAAGAATCAACCTTTGAAAATTTGCATTAAATTATTCCACTTGTTCCAAAAGATTAAAAGTTGATTTAATGTATGTAGCTAAATTTCAACTTTTATCGAATTAATTATTGAAACATATTGAAAAATCAATCAGTATCCAACACAAATGGTTTTCAAAGAATTTAACAACATCTTATTACAGAATTGTGTCAGTTGAGATAAGCGCAGTTAGAGGTGCGGAACAGCACACCATCGGCACGCACGTTATCGATCGTCGTCACCGGCTTAAGCAGATCATAGATTGTACGTAATTAACGTATGATTACTACGGCGACCTCCGTCACCGTGCTCAGGAGAATTTCCGCGACAGCCATCAAGGGACTCGGCGCAAATCGATCCGATAATCGCAAGATCGCCGTCATTCCCTACGGAGTGTGAACTTAACGATCACGTAGGAGCGATAAACTGCCGATCCGAATTGCCGATCGTCGCCGAGCGCACCCGCTGTCGTTGCAACCGCGACCCTAGAAGATCCGATCGGCACGACAGAATTCAATATCCAGAATGCACAAACGGATAGGAGTCTCCGGTTTCATCGTGCGCCCGTATCAATATTGACTCGGCCGTGCTGCCGCTAATACTGACAACCCGTAACCAGCCGATAGATAGGTCGCTCGCTAGATCAGAGAAACCGAATCTATTTGAAGATCACGCACATCGGATACATCGATAAGTCGGTCATCGATGTTTTTCACGCGAAAATTTCGTCACAATTTCGTCACCGAAAATGTAATTTAAAAAATTGAAGAATCAAAAGAAAGATCACAGCCCACGCCGTAGTAGCTTGTCGACAATTTTTCCTATTTTGTCATCAATGTGGAGACATTGCAAATACCTCGTGTGAAGTAATTTACGAGCTCAAAGTTCAAAGGCTTTTCATTCGTAAGATCCAAGGTCCAAAAGTTCAAAGTTTCGAGAGGTCTATTACTTAGCAGAGTGCAGAGTTAGGCATTTCAACTCTAGACATGGAGAAGAATAGTACTCTTAGACCCGCTGCGTCGTGCAACTTGGTTCTGTATCGCCAGAATATTCAGACATACGAAACATTCACAAGTGGTATTAGTACTTGTAAGTAGAATACTACTTTTACAGTACAACAAATTATTTAATGCTCCTTATCGACAAAATTGTAGCCATTCCTTTTTTTATCAACATTAAATTTCTCAAGTTATATCATCTTGTTTGTTTCAATAAATTCTAAAATGTTTCTAAATAGATAACTGCTAGTATTAATAAAAACTATAAGACTAAAGAGAAATTCAATTTCGATTTATAGGCTACTGATCGAAACTAGAAAGTCATCATCTATATTTTTTTTAAGAACGCTGTTTTTTAAATTTATAGTTTTGTTAATTTTTTGTTATATGAAATGTTGTATGAGAATTAATAGAGAAAAAAATTATGTAGATATAAAAGCTAATGATATAAATTATTATTATCAAAATACAAAAATATTCATATTTTTTTCAAGTGCTTTAAGAACATTTTTTAAATTGAATTTTTTCAACGTATTACAGTGATTATGTAAAAACCTATTAAAAATTTATTATGTAAAAAAATTATTGTTTGAATTATTGATTTTATAATAATTACACATTTTTAATAATGGTATTTCGAAAATTGTTTTATGCACCCTCCTACATTAGACACTTATTATCAAATTTTTATTTTTGTTTATTTTTTCACTTTCCGTTGTATGCAATCACGAATATTTAAAGCGGGTTTAATAACGTAAGCCGATCTTTTTGGCAGCTTAATTATTGACATCGTTTAATGAGTATTCCGGATAATCTATTGCATCGTATGAATCAGCAATTGCGATGCAACATAATATATGTAAAATGACAACGTAAATAACAAGAACAAAATGAACATAGGCGCGAAAATAATGCGATCAAAATTTCGTGTATGTGCAGTAAGTATGCTGTGTGTCTGTGTGTGTGTGTGTGTGTGTGTGTATGTGTGTGTATGTGTGTGTGTGTGTATGATGCAGCATGTGAACAAATTCAGGTATAATTACATGCACATTGGTGCACATCGTGTACACGTCGATGCGTCTTTGAACGAATGACGGACGTTTCGGTCGACATGCGACGAGCAGAGGGGGATCTTTTTTGTGTGCAGCTCGTTATTTTCGGATTAATCTCGCGGCTACGCGCGTTGAAACTCTAAAGAGAGAAGAATTCGTTTCGGCTCGATGAAAAGAGAAGATAGCAAAAAGCGAGGAAGAGATGCAGATTCACTCGCGTGTACAAACTTTAATTTACGACGTAATTCCGGAAGAAATTTTGCAGACTAATTTCTCCACAGCGCAACCCGGCTGTCCATTACGTCGAGCATCGAACCGCCCCCTGGTGCATCTCTCTTGTCAGCGTCGCGTTTTCTTCTAACGAGAAAACGCGATAATCCGCCGTTGCGTTGGCCTAGCACGAGTTTCAATGATACGCCTTTATGGTGACAAAATCAAGGCGATGATCTATATTTGCATATTAAAATATAAGCTAAATATACAAAGCATATTGCACGCGCGAGGATAAGAGACGTATGAAGAAATATTGATAGAGTAGTTTCTCGCAGAAAAAGAAGCATATATGCTAGAATTTGAAGCTCATATTACTGTATCAATAAAGAATAAAGAGAAGAAACTCAAACAAAAAAAAAACAAAAAAATATTTGCTCATATATAGAATCTCTTATCTCTTAAACATTTTACTCGCGACATATCGATATTCTACATTCTACGAGCTAATAATTACGTCTAACTGTAGAATACTGTAGTGCGCTTTACAAAAAGTCTCGCAAAATACAGCCTTTTTCAAAACAATGTAACTTCGATCACGGTTTTCCGCGAGTCGCGTTGTCGAATGCGCGGGTTGTACGGCTTGTCGCGTATCGATGAAAGCGCCGTTGTGAAAAGTAATCGCGGCGGCAAAAAACACGTGTCTGACACGTCGTTGCGGTCGCGCTCTCTGCCCTTTGATCCCTTTTTAGTTAGTAACCGCGCGCGCACGATTGGCGCTAAAAATGCATCCCCCACCCTGCATATACGGGTGGCTTGTTCGTCGGCGCGGCGCCTTTATCTCCCGCTCGGAAATACAACGTGGTCGGGGGAAGGGGGGGGGATCGACCGGGATGCTCCGTGAGACGTGCCACGCCGGCCCCTACCGGGTATAAATTGCAAGCTCCGTTGGTCCTTTTATTATTTTCGACGCGGCGCGCCGTCGGCGATGTGGGCAAAATCGATTCGTTCGTTCGTACGTTCATTCGTTCGCTCGGCCGTTGAATATAGCCGTATCGCGGGTAAACATTTGGTTTACCTAACTCGTCGTATCATCCTTGTTATTTCTCGGCCGCTACGCGATGGTTCCCCGTATTTCGACTTTACAGGAAAATATACGGAATTCGAATCGGCGAGAAGCCGCACTGTAAATTTTCACAAGGAAAATGAGACGAAATGCGCTCTTTATAGTATTCTTTGTTTTTGAGACGTTTGTTAGCTTTGAGTTATAAATTTAAGTACACTCCACTTTAGGACAATCTATAATTCGCGACACATTTTCGCGATAGAAATCTATTTGTAATATTATATAATAAAAACTATTTAAAGAATCGAAATATACATGCAAAATACACATTACTGATATTATACAGGGTGTCCGACAATTGCTGAATCACCTCTCGGGTGTAGGTAGAGCGGGTTAAACCGAGTAAAGAAGTCCTCTACTGTTTTGTGATTTTCGCAAAAATTAATGAGAAATTAATTAAAGAAGATCGGCCAATTTCCGCGAGTCTAAGCGCGCAGCGAGAAGAGACAGCCTACTGTTATTCGGTTACTCGGTGCGCGACGAAGTATTGGGAGGAGTGTTTTACAAATGACAACGGTTATGTACGAGCGGTGTGTAATGTTAGATCTTCGCATCCTGGCGACCACGTAACAGTGGGCTGTCTCTTCTCGCCGTACGCTTAAACTCGCGCGAATTGGCAGATATTTTTTAACTAATTCCTCATTAATTATTGTGAAAATTGCAAAATGGTAGAGGACTTTTTTACTCGGTTTAACCCGCTCTATCTGCACCCGAGAGGTAATTCAGCAATTACCGGACACTCTGTATACATGTGTATATTCTGTTTTTTTAATGCTTTCTGAAATTTCTCTCTCTACCTCTCTCTCTCTCTCTCTCTCTCAGCATATAAAATAACAAATAGAACTTTATCTGAATTCTATCGTGAATTATAGATCGTTTAAAGTATGCTTAAGAGAATATTGAAAAAAAAACTTTGTACTAATTCTATGTTAAATATCGTTTTGAAACTAATAAGCTAGACAAAATTATTCACGCTTACTTTTCCGGCGAAAATTCAAGTTCATATATCTGTCATCGTGTCTGTCTCAAAGGAAAAGTGTCTGTCGTTCTCCGGCCGGTCGTGCTCGGAGAGCGCGTATGACGTTGCGAAAATTTATTCCGCCTGGTTACAGTTCCACGCACGTGCGCTTTTCCAGCGTTCGCGTCTCTACAGAGTATACGAAGCACGTGCAAAGTTGGGGTCGTGGCAGTTGCCGGTTATGGGGTGTAGCTGGCATGGAGTCAAACAGCGTTCATAATTTACGTAGTTTCGTCCGCGCGCGGCCGCGGCGGCGGAGGCGGCGGGAGATCACCGCGCCACGTAGCCGGATATCACAACAATTTTACTATGCATCCGCATTCCGTCCTAAAAGGCCCCAGCTGCCATTCCGCGATCCGACGCTCCCGTCACGACGAAATATCAAATAGATCCAGCGTGTACGCGCCGGATCATTCATCAATAAATATTCATCGTGTATATCATAAATCATTGCCGACTGGATTATTCGCACTTATTCCGTTGCATACGCCACGTACAAATGCAATGACGTGATTTGAATGCATTGAGACTGACGGTACATAATCTACTTGTAATAAATATTTCCCCGATAGATATAGCGTTACATATATATAATGCATATAATACTCGGTTTGATAATAATTTGTATTCTTTACTTTCATATTTATTTAATTTGCTATAGCTTCAATGAATGAATTGCCACGGTATTGTCAGGGTTCTTCAGCTTGCTGGATCAATCACACTTGAAGCAGACAAGCTTCACGTCATTTACGTATTGTAAAATGTATTTCACAAAAGATGTGAATATAAAATGTATACAAAATACATAAAAAATATCGCGCAGAATTATAACAATATTACGTAATTCGATGTAATGTACTAAACTAAAAAAATATGGTATAAAATATCTTAAAAAAAATAATTTGTTTAATCAGTTTCGATGTTTGTTGAGTTGTTTGTTTATTTTTCAATGCAATAAAATATCACGACGGAATTACGCTTGCAATTATATACGCGACGAATATCGACAATGGCAGGACTTTCGCGAGTACAAGGACACTTGAGTCGAGATTGAACGAGTGTCGGTCCACGAATATCGCACACGATTTGTCCGGTCAATCGCGGTAAACGGAAGAATCGGCATTTTAAGCCAATAACACTCCACGGGACACGTGACGCAATTTCGTGAGGAATGGAAGTGTGCACTGAGCAAGCAACGTGGCTTGGCTAAACGAATTCTCCGCGGACGCATTGTAGGTCGCAGGTTGTTGGGGCGGAACGTGATATCGAAGGGAGTTTCGGAGTTCACAACGTTGCCCTGGGAAAGAGACGAAAAGGAAAGGGGCTCAAAGGGAAACAGGCGGGAAGCACAGCTTTCAGGCGTTGCAATGACGATGGTGAGTTTTGCGAACGCAGAGAATTCAACCCACCAGGTTCTCAAAGTCAAATCAGCGTTTTCGCATAAAAATATCTGTATAAATTTAACAAAGCAAGGACCGCGCATTGCTCACCATACTGCTGTTCCCCAGCAATAACGTTCCACTGTGTCGCAGTACGTGGAGAAAACTCGACGCGAAAACAATCCCGTGAATTATCCCGCGGCTTTTACACACACTACTTATTTTTTACGTTATGCGAAAAGTTTAACAGGACGGTTTTAAATCGCTAACTTGTCGCCGCGACCGCCCAATTTCTGATTCGGACTCCGCTCGCGCTCGCCTCTCGGATTTATGGAATAAAGTTCGAATTACACGGCGAGAGTACGCCGCGCGCGCACGCATTTTATGCCGAAAGTCGCGGCGACTTATCCCTGAGGCGTTTCTTCCGACAATATTAAAAGGAGCAGTCCCTTCACGTGAAAGAACGACGACGACGACGACGACGACGACGACGGTGCGCTGGTACCTGAAGGAACCGGGCAGCAAAGAAAGACGTAGGGGAGAGAGCGGACGCCCGATTGTCCCGAGCAGGAAAACGGCCGAAAGTTCTGCATGTTCGGCTCGCAGCAGTTTAAGTTTCCGCGGGGGCCCTCGAAGTTATAACGAGAATTGCTCTCTCGCCGTAAAGTTTTCCGCCTCCGAGTTCCGCGCGCGTACATACCTTTCCCCATTTTTCTCACTCTCTCTCTCTTTCTCTTCTCTTTCCCTCTTTCCCTTTTTCTCTTGCCACTGCGCTTCTCTCTGTGTCACCCGTCTCTTTCTCTCATCTCTATTTATGCGCATGCTACACCATAGAATTGTTCGCGTGCATACTCCCCCCCCGTTGCGCCGTGTTCTCCCCGTGTAAACCGTGTACACCGCAGACATTTTTTCCCAATGCGAAATCCACCGCGAACTCTCTCTCCCCCTCTCTTTTTCTCTCTTGCTTTTGCTCTTCCGCTTGTCCCCGTTGCCTTTCCTCGCGCCGGATATTCGTACAGCGGGAATAAAACGCTGGCATATTTCAGACTTATTGCCCCCTGCCGCGCTCGCCGAGTATTCCCGGTTCCTTTATTGCGCCTAGTTTCATTCTTTTCCGGTTTTACGGTATTACCGCAACGGTATTACATGCATTTCAGCGTTCTTATCCCCGCGTTCTAGCGTGCATAACATCGGGCGATTCCGCGTTCCCGCCGTTTCGCGAGTCCTCGAGGTGCTCGTCTGTCGAGTGTGGCATTTTTAATTTATCTATGTTACAAACAAATCCCACCCGAATAAAAAAATACCAATAATTTTAAATGTACAAGAATAAGTAAAAAAATGTTTAGAAAGACTTTATATTTTATCAAAAAACACTAATGATTGTAAAGCAAAATAACTTATTTTTAAAAAATGTTTTAAACATATTTTTAAAGAATTTAAAAAACGTAAAAAAAAAAAAACAATTTAATGCAATATGTTGAATTATTGTCAAATAAAATATATATCACAACAAATAATGTACAATAAAGTGTATATAGATTAATAATTGGAAACGAAAACTAATATATAATAATTATATCCCGTAAAAATTCTGAATAGTGTTATCCTTAATAATAAAATATTTAAATAACAAAAATATTTATGCACACACTATTCCATAAATGTTAGTGATATTATTCGATATCCTCTCCCAAGATATAGATAATAATCTCTCCAATATCCTACAGAATAGTTAATGGTTTGCTTCCCTATTACGATTATCACCAGCAACCGGCTCGGATTAATTTCAATGTGTCTGATTATTGATACTGTCGCAGTACTGTGGAAACCCTATTACACTGTCAGACTGTCGCGTTTAAGTACCGAGCGGTACTTTGACCAAGGTTCCCAATAATCGATACTGAATGGTTGGAATGGTTTCGGCCCTTTGATCCGCATTGATCTACGAGGATATTGTCACTATTTGTCAAATCTTGCATTATCCAACAGTCAAGAACGGAACTCGCAATCCGCTTGGAAAGATGATTAGCGCAATCTAAGATGCAATTGCACGAAACACAAGCTTATTGTTAGAGTACACAATTTACGATAGATTATGTCCTAGTATTTTTCGCAAATATTCGGATAAAATATCAATTTTCAATAGAAATACATTCTAAAATTTATAGCACAGTAAGTTTCTTTGGGTTAAATAACAATGATCAATTTTTCGCGATCCTTTATCGACAAAATTTCACCCAAAGTTTTCTGATTTTCGCAACAATGCGAGTTAAGCCACTCCAACTTCAAAACCCTGCCATTGTCTTTATTGTCTAGAAGCGATTCGCCGTAACGTCCCGCGGCGAGGATAGGTGCTGCGAGAAGAAGGGAGAGCCGAGGCGCGGAACGGGCGTGCCCGAGAATGGGCTCGGATAGCGGCAGCGTTTCAAGTAGCATTTCCTTGGCACAAACGACCCTCTTAATCAATCGCTAGCACCTCTCTTCTTCTCTTGGCCGCCTCCCTCGAGCTTGAGCTCCGCGCGCCGTTCTTCTCCCTCTCCCACCATTGCTACCGCTGCCGGAAGTCTAAAGCCCTCGTAACAAGCCGCAACTTCGATAAATCTCCCCGCGCCGTCTTTCTTTCCCCGAGAGCCGCGATTCCGCGGCATTAGCAAGAACGAAAGAAGAAAGGCGAGGCGAAGGATATATCTCGAATCGATTCTGGCGAAGGCGCTCGAAAGAGAGACGCGATACGAGCGGGGTCGACGGCGGGCTATATTTCGGTGGGAGGGAACGGGGGTGAAAAACTTATGAAAATCCGGGATTTATGGCAACGTGTGGGCGAGAGCCGGTCCGGGCCGCGTCGTCGTGGTTCGGTTCTGACAAATCGTCCGGAAGTTAACGTTCTCGATCGTCCTCCGAATCGCCTTTCCGTAAAAGCAGAGATTCCTCTCCGCCCCGATTTGAAGAGGAAAAAAAAAAGAAACTTTCGACCCTCCCGCGATACTCGTCGTGCTTCGAAAGTTTGTATGCGTTTTGCTTCGACAGCAGAAGCTTTCAGCGAGGTCAAAGTTGTTTCCTTTTTGAAAGCCAAAGAATCAATAAACGCTGCGCGTTTCACATCTTTTTTAACTGATTTTAGTTATTATAAAAAGAGTGAAAACTGACAGAGCAAAATTGAAAAGTATAAATTCGAAGTGATCCAATAAATATGATCTAAATGGGAGTTTCATAATATCGAATTTCGCAGTGAGATTTTCTGCGTTACACATATTCCATTCGATAATATGATAAAGTCAAATTTCTTTTCTGACAAGTACGGGAAATTGCCATTTTACATCCAATTTTAAGTTCAGATGACTGATGGAAAATTTTGGAATAATGTAAAATTTCAAGTCATAGAAAATGTCTCATCGCGCTCGTGTGTTTTCGCGAGAAGTGATACTCCGTGATAAACTTTTCTCTGAAATTTGCCAAAAAATTTGAGTTGAAGAGGAAAAGCAGTTTGATCTGAGACGCTCTATATATAAAGAAAGATGTGCCAAACTTATGTACAAAGTGTTCACCGGTTTGCATCTCTTCAAATTCGAAATATAATCCCTGATTAATATTATTGAAACAGATCTCGGCGCTGCGTCTCTTGGACTTTTCGGTATGAAAAGCCGCGTGCTTCTCGCGGAATTTTTGAGACGAAGTTTTCCGTATCGGCGACCGCTCGTAAAGAGATTCGACGGACTAGAATTACTTCTCGAAAGCAAGGAGCATGAATGCTTCAGCTGAATGGAAAATGGCAACTATAAGGAAAATCTAAAAGTTTTCGAGCTTTGGAAAACCGGATTGGAGAAGGTTGTGAGTTTAAGCGCCGATATAAGTGATTCGGCTCCTTGCTTTCGATGCTCCGGGAAAACGACCCGATCCGAATAGTCACCTGTACCATTTAGAAGGAAGCAATAACCGTTTGATTCCGTGAGTTTCGGATCCCCAATTCCTGGATCCTTTGTTCGCAAGAATGAATAAGATCCAAAAGCTCGTTGTACGTTATAATGAAAATACACGCGATATTCGAGATTTAACACGCTTTCTTTCATCTACACATTGTAATCTACCCATCTTTATGTATTTGCCTTTACGTAATTTATTAGAAAAATTGGAAACCAATTTAGAATTGCAATTTTAATTAATATATTTCAGTAATAATTAATTTTCAATTAAAATATTTTGATAATAATCAATCAGTTCTTGCTTTTCGCTGCCTCGATTATAAGCTTTCATAATTTTGGCTAACTAAATCTATTTTAACCCACATATAAAAACTTCTAGTTACGCATTTTTCAATGCTTTCAGTAGCAAAAAAGATATAATAGCATGACATAAAAACATAATCAGTAACGATAGAATTAAAATTGTGGAAACTAAAGAACAAAGCAATTTTTAATTCATAAGCAGATGTCATAAAATATTGAAAATTCAAGTTTTATTAATATTATTAATTATAATTCGAAATTAATAATTTTAGATAATCAAATTCAATTACGTTAATTGGCTTTGTGGATTTCGGACCGGCGAGAACGATTCGGCAACGTTAGTGGATCGTTTTGTCTCGGGAAAAGTCTCGCTTTATGTGATCACATAAAGCGAGGATTACTCTAATCCGTCGAAATAATTCTGCATTAGAGCACACACGGAGTCGGATACCGCGGCTAATCTACTCAGACCAGGAGCAAGTGCTCTTCGAAAACGCGGGAATTAAACGCGATCCCAAAAATACGAGAGGAGAGCGGCCTTCGTTATAATAAATCCCGGCGTAACCGGTAGAAATTTATGCGTCGTATAAGCCAATTATTTATTAGCACGGCCACGATTCGAAAACAGCCAGAGTATAAACCTTTTTAGCTCTCTCAACAAATCACGATAGAAGAGAACAAATAAATAATCAAAATTACTGTTTAATTTTGACACAAAGAAGCTTGAAAATAAATTTCAGTAAATAACGAAGCGATCATTAGTATACATTATAAAAACTTATACACGATGTGCGCTACGGCTTAAACAAAACATTGTAATATTGATGCTTTTATAATATTAAATGCAAATTATTGCTCGCTTTAATAGTTTGTAAAACTTTGGCTTCTTATACTGGCATTGACTTTTAATTTTGACAAAATCTTAATTTGTCTGGGCATAACTTTATCTACTTCCGACTCGTAGACTGCTGTTTTCTTAGAATTACTTAAAATCGATCGCGACGGCTTTCATGTCTAACCATCTTCTACGATATCATAACAAGCGCACTTCTGCGCACGTTTCATGTTTGATCAGCAAGCAAACGTGAAGAAGAGGGCAAAGAGGACTCACCTGTGCCAGCCGCCCCTAGCCTCAGGACTGCATCGCTTTGAAGAGAGATGGAGAGAGTGGCGGTGTCCTCGAGGCGGGCGAGGACCTCTTCGGGAATGTCCTCGGGTTCGCGGAGGCGGAGGGTGACCTCACCCCCGCCTCCGCCACCCTGGCCACCTCCACCCCCGGGACTCGTCGACGCCGAGTACATGAACACAGATCCGTATCCATGTAATGACTGCAGAGGCAGCCTCACGCCGCCCACCTCCCCGACCGGACCCTGAAAACCGAAAGATGAATCATCGTTGTAGCAGCGGTCCGATGAAAAGAACGAATCTGATTGTAATTATTGGATTTTCACCGAGTCAGTCCATAAATTCATAGGTATTCTCGAGAAATTTTAAAAAGGCGCGTAAAAGTCAAATTTATTTTTAACATTGTACATGTTATTTAATTATCCGTCATTTTTTCCGAGATAATCCTTTTAATCTATTTATGTCAGAAATTGATGAATTCGCGAACTGATAAAATACAATGAGTGCTGCAATAACAACATCCAAACATACATTTATAATACGAAAAGTATCTTCGTGAAGAAAAAGAATTTCGCATGCTGCATAGTTTTATTCGAGAATCAATAACAGAATTATCTCGATATTTCAAATTTTATGAAAATCTAACAATGCGTTTCGCGCGCAGAATGTATTCATAGAAATAATAAAAAGAGACGATAGTTTTGTTTCACGTCAAATAAAACCGTAAAAACACTCGGCGTGCGTGTACGTCCTGCGGAGAAACGGCGAGAAGCCGCATAATATTTGCCGTGGAATTCGATTGGCGAGACGAGTGGCCGGAAGGCGCGTCCGAATCGATCGCAGTACGCGTCATATTAAATTTAAGGCTACAGTTTTCCCTTCGTCCACCCGAATCCCGCGGGAAGACCCACATTCCCTTTTCGCTCTTTTACCTTTCCTCTTGACTACCGTCCTGCTTCTGCATGGTCGCCGGCGCAGCCAAACGTTCTCTTTTACGAGCGGAAATATTTTGCCAATTTCGCTGTCGATGCAAATTTCAATTCGCGAACATCAATATTTGCGGAATCGCGCCGAAAAAGGATTTTGATGTACCCGGCATTTTATCCGCCGTTGAACGAGCGCTTGACTTCCGCATGCGAGAAAGGTTCCACAGGCCGTGAAGACAAATACAAAAAATCTCCCAACAAGGTCGAACAAAACAGATCTTTCCTTTTTCTCGACACACGTTAAAAAAATATATACGCGCGCGCATACACATAGATCTGTCCGAGCATCAGCTCGACTCCGTTTGAAATATCATTTTAATGGAACGGAGAGATTCAATTACCGCCGCGCGTATTTCTGATACACGCGCGCCGTCAGATGTAATAAGGAATATCGAAGAAACGCGGTGATAATGATAGTCGATATTATCCGGGAAAAGTGTGACATCGATATACGATGAAAATTTTCCAGTGTTTCGTATCGCGTCATCGATCGATAAGTTAATATCACTATAGTGAAATGGGATTATAGTGTTCGGTATAAATAAATTATTCTGCTTTTCCCCAAACCCGATAGCCGCCTTGGGCAAAGTTCATCGATTGCACCGTGTGAGAGGCAACAGAGAAATAGAGAGATACGCTTTATTAAAACATAATGTCTCGCGGAGAACTTTTTACGGAAAATATATGAGAAAATACTTGTTTAAACAAAACAGAAAGTACCTATTATTTTACGAGTTGAAAAAATATGATTCGCGATCTGACGTAAGTAAACTAGCGCAGACGTTATTTGTATGCAACGTCGTCATTAATAACAAAAAACTGTTTTTCGGAAATGCACGTGTGTGTGTGCAACGTCAAAACTAAATATAGATATATTTGCACCGGACATAAATTTGAAATAACAGATGTTGTTGTTGGTTTCCGTAAACAGCAAAGTCGACCGATCCGTACAAGCCGGCGAGAATTAAAAATATCAGTGTAATACTGATACAAACAAGGTTTACTGGAAATGTTTGTAGAACTCGGGCACGTATAAATGCCATCTATATAAAAGGCAACGCGTAGCGCTAGTACAAACACTGGTTTTAATTCCGACGCGAATCTATACAGATGCGAAATGTACAAACAGAGAGCGCTCCGTTTACCGATTAAAATATTATGCACTGTGATAATTAAAAAAAATCTACAGGGAAAAATACGTTTGTAATAACATTGTACAAGAAAAATTTAGATATTTTTTTTATCAAAAATAATAAAAATTATTATTTTTATGCGCAAATTCTTATTAACCTTTCGATTCGTTGTCCGTACGTTTTCGAGACATTTCAGTTCTATATACTTTATATTATAAATATGAGTTTTCCAATTCCTCTGTAATAGTTCCAAAGCATCCCAACGCGTTTAAGCTAGAAAATTTCAAGTTCGCACGCACACCTCTAATACGTCCGATTTAATGGCCAGCGCCGTATATCTGGTGGCGCGAATTTTCCCATTGTTAGCGGTCGAAGCGACGAGTCGCGTGCTATCTCTCTCTCTCTCTCTCTCTCTCTTTTCTCTTCCCTTCTCTCTCCCTCTCTCTCCATTATTTACGTAAATTGATTCGTACCACTGACTATTTCCGCGTCACGTATTCGCGGCTATCGAACCAGCCGGTCAGCCGGCGTTATAGGTGGTCGGCAGGCAAGCCATCGCCTATAGCGCCCCGCGATGAGAGTAATTTATTTTAATGGTCATTTTCGTAATGGTCTTTGAACAGGCCGGCATGAACATCTCTGAATAGGCCACGCAAAGCGTAACACGGTAATGCCCTCTCGACCCCGCTGATCCCTCCTCTCTACACACGTGGTCGATGCAAGGCCGCGGAAGAGAATGCTCGGTAACTGTGGCATTCGCGAAAATAGCACCCGCTACCGGAAACAATGCCCGCCGTCGCTGCGCGCTTCTCTATTTTCTATTTTGCCACCGCAAAAACTTTTCCGTCTCGCTTCCTCCCTTTTTCTTGTTTTTGCGAGCGGTATTGTAGTGCCGCGTGCAACGGGGAAACCGGCACAATCGGCAAAGCTATGACAGGACTATTTATGATGCTCGGGAATCATTTTCATAAAACTGCAATTAATCGAGTTTGCCCTGAAAATCGTGATTTATATCGCGCGCTTGGAAAACATTTTTATTTATAATTATTATGCAAAAAACGATGTTCACTATAAAAAAATATCTTCCTCGAAATCACTCTTGTCGCAAATATATACTGAATAAACGGCGAAAGAGGGTCATCGAGGGACGGCTGAAAGTTAAATCGATTTCAAGTTCACCGGAAGAACGTGAGGACTTTCCGGATTCGACTTTCGTCGTGGCAGCAAGAGAGGCAAGCGAGCTTCAAAGTCGGAATCCGGCGTTCTCGCTCGGCAAGGCGGAAGATTACGGTAATGGATACGGCGAGGAGATCTCTGAAAGCTGTACGGAGCAGCACGTATCGCGCGCACAACACACATATCGCTGTATCGACGTCATATTCTCGATACACCCCGTTACACGCGCTCGGTCAAGGACGAAAGTCCCCCGCGGCTACTCGGATAAATATCATGCTTGCGGGACAGTTTGGAAAAAGAGCTGATAAACATGAAACGAGTTAGCTTGTACGAACGATGTGTATAAGTTTTTACAAAAGTACTTTAAAAGTATCCTTTTTATTATTCCTTGTTGATCCGTCGCTCATATTCCGCCGCGCTCTTTCACGGTTTGCGCATTCGCTCTCCATTTCGAAAAATCTCTGTAAATTGATACACCGTGGTTTTACATTGACATAAAAAAAAATAGAAAAAAAAAACAGAAAACCGTGTCAAAATGTGTTCTTCCTTGCGCATAATAATTTACTGATTTATAATTACTAAAACTAAGTTGTATAAAGTCAAAGTAATTTATTAAAAGTTATAGAAGTTACTATAAATGATATAAAAATATTTCCGTGAAATATATCTAGCGACAGCTGTGAAATTTTCGCTGGCGATGTAAACCTGACGGACAAAAAAAAAAGAGAAAATATCGCCATAGCTGATTATAGCAAGTATTAGTTTATAGCTTAAAAATGACTTTTCCCAGACATTTTAACAGGTATCATTTTTTGCGGAATGTCGACGTTTCGAATCGCTTCTGCATGATGAAGAGCCGACCGCGCCGGGATTTAGAAAGAAGTGATAACAAACGGAAAGTACAACCCTCGGAAGCCTGATAGATTTTATTCCAGCGCGTATGCAAATTGACAAATTGAATTTCACTTCGCGCCGTTCCCAAATAAAAGAGAGAGCGATACGAGCCCGATATATGGCCGGCAAAAAAGCGAATAAAAAGCGGATACGGCTGCGATTTCGTGCCGGTGTGCGGCGATCTCGATTTCGGAACATTAATCAGCATCCTTCAATGCGGAATTTCCAATAAACAGCGCTCAAGTATCGAGTGATTATTTACGACCGCGTATATGTGACAATTGTTTCAATTTCGCTCTTTCAGCTTCGAGAGGACACAGTCTTCCTTTCCCAAATATATGTACCAAATTCTTCTCGAAAGGGAATTAAACAGACAGCTCTGGCAAACATTCCAGACATGAAAAATTTCGCCAGACATAACAAATATAAACGCAATATATTTTTATATTCCTATTAAAATGATATCGTATAGATTTGGCAAACGCTCAAGGCGCGTCGCGCACTCCATCGAGAAGGATCGTGGCGTTCAAAATTCAAGATATAAACCGCAGCCGCGGGGAATTTCGGAATGTGTCCGTCGATGCGAAGAATGGATAGGAAGTCGAGATATCGCGCCGGCATTACGTGCGACGTACACACGATCTTACAACGTGGGGCGATTGCCGCACGGCCGCCTATGTACAGCGAACTGCCAAGTCCCTTCTCGCGCGACAAACAACCGGAAATGTGGCCATAACAATGCGGATATGCGCCGGTGCAGCCGCATGCGCTCGCGAGCTTTCGCGTATCGCCTGCATAATACGTATATATGTATACACATACATATACACACACACACACGAACGAGACGCAGTTTCCTCGACTATAACGCAAAATGCGAGCCGTGCTCGCAAATGCGCGGTCCTTTTCTCCTCCCCTGCTGCGTCCATCATCTCGCTCTGAAAATCGAAGCGACCCGTAGAGCGCACCGCGGCCCGTACGAACTTTACTAAATGGAGAGTGCACCAAAAGGATTATCTGCCGCGCGCGCGTTTCGGATGTCGGGGAGGGTGGCATCGATCGAATACGTATACGACGCCGGAATACTGTTCGAGTTACAAATCAAAGAGCTGGACCGAGCTATCTATTCGAAAAATGTGAATTGCGCGCGTGTGACGGGACACGCTTGTGCGGGTAGGCGGTAGGGTGCTTTAGTGCGAAAAATCACGCGCATCTGTGTAAGAGAGCTTTCCGCATATCTGTGTATTTTTTTAGGACAAATACAGAGGCTGAAAAACATTTGAGTGCAATACATCTCAATGTGGGTGAGATGTCCTACATCGAATCATCATTTGAGAGCAGAGCATCATTTATGAAAAGCCTTTCATTCGCACGCGCTTATGATACAAAAATATAGTGCCATGACAATTTCCCTGAAGAAAAATATACAGGATGCCTACTCAAACTTCAGAAAAAAATTCCCTGGTTTCTTGAAGCAGAAAAAAATTTTCCAAAAATTTCACTTTTTTACAGAGTTATATATATAATGATGACCCTTGGATTTATTCATATATCCTACTTTTAAAAAGTTAACCTTTCAATAACGAGGCTAAATCTGAAAACTCTTACTTTTGAGATTTAACATTCATGTGATTGTTTCTTCAACCTAGTTTTCAAATGTATTAAAATTAAAATATCAATATTTTATAATTATATTTTCCGAAGCTCCACTTGTTTCTTCTAACATTCTCAAAATATATACTTGAAATCATGAAATTAATAATAATAATGGGATTTATGTAACATCACCACATTGACATCTGTTTGACTTGATCAGTTAAGAATTAAATATCGGCTTTAAAACGACTTCAGAAGGCTAAGTCTCGCATTTTCTAGCGATTGACAGATAGAGCAGAAAAATTTGCGAGTGACATGAGAGCCAGCTAGTAATTTTCTTTGTCCGTCGTTTTCCAAAGCACGAATGACGGAGGCGTGAAAACGCTTGCGACAGACAGGACAGTTGGGCGATCTCGCTTTGTGCATTTGACGCAGCTGCATATTTGCAGCAACAGCAGCTCGGCATTTGCTCGTCACTGAAAAATTTATGGCGGTTTCTTCCCTGTCGCGTCGTTTTCGCGGTCTCTCGCTTCACCACGACGCTTACGATTTCATCATGTTACCGTAATACGTGCTTTAACCATAGTATGAATGATAAAAATTATCCAAAACATCCAAAAGATGTATATCATTGACAGTAATGTAAATGCTAATCGATGACTAAAGTCGACAAAACATAAAAAGTAGGAAAGAAAATTGTATTTTATTACCTCAAAAATACCTCAAGATATAAATTTTTCTGTACTTATTTGATTGTAGTAATCATTAAATAATTATAATACTCGAACACGCGCATATTGCTATTACTTATTGTAATGGATGAACTGAAAGGAAACAATTACATTTGATAATACATCGCTGGATGGTTGAATATTAGCATTAGGATTGCATAAATATATAGAGTATCCACATTGTAAACGCGGGTAAATGTATGTTATGAATCCATCACGTTCTAATGAGCAACGAACGCAAATTGCCTGGGCTCACAAAGAGCACGGAAATTTATTCGCAAGAAAAATAAAATAATTTAGATGGAAAAATCGTTTCTCTCTGTCGTCAAGCCATATTGGCATTGCCAATTACGTTTACAACAGTGCGCAACGAAGCGAGAATACGCTTGATGACGCGTCGATACATCGTTATAAAGATAAATATTTGATGGCACTTATGTGAAGGAAGGCAAAGACGAGTAATGGATCGAACGGAATGATAAGGGCCAATTAGAAATGATATATGAAGAAGCGACATATTTTATATTTTATATTTGTTCTTCCGACCTTTGACATTAAAAGGATCCACCGTTTACTTTACTTGAAATCAAAATTTCAAGCAAAATATCTATTTTTATCGACAACAAATTATAGTCTTTAAAAAATTAAATAATCAATAAAAATTATTAGAATAATTTAGAAATCTAGAAACGTAGGCCTTATTAATACTTTAATATTATTAAATGTTTATATATATATATATATCATATACAATAATATTAATAGAATTAATTGAAGTCCATATTTCTAAATTTCTAAATTACTTTTAAAAAAGAGCAAAAATGAAATTACGAATCTCCTAAATTTGTAAAGGTTTAACATTCTTTTTTATTCTCGATATTCGACAGCTACGCCTCTGTACTCTAAAAAAATGCCCGACGAAAAATTCTAATGTCGTGCGGACGGACGCGTACGTATTTAAAACGTTCGCGCGATGAATCATTGTTGCGAAAAACGAGTGTATCCGCTTGCAACGGTGGTCGTTGCATGGCTGTACGAGTCATGCCGGGAACATTGTTTACAAGGTATGTATCTGTGCGCGCCATCGAGTAACGCATGCGACACGTGTAGCGGGCCGCACGTCCGTTCATCCGTCCCTCTTTTTTTTTTCCCCCCGCTCTACATACCACCGGCGGAGTGTACTAAATTATATGCAGCAATGAAGTGTCGCGGTTGCACACATTGCACGAAACAGATTTCATGAAGATCGAGAGCCGCTTGCGACGGGCGTGATTCAATTTCTTTCCAACGGTCAAAATTTGTTTGTAGAACGGCCAGATATGTATGCCAAAATATACACAGAATAAATTATACGTTAAAAGTGCCGAAACGAATTACCAGAATGCATAGCGTGTTGAAATGAGAATTAAAAGCCAAAATACCTTGCCAAAGTTGCCGCGACAATACATTAGTATATTTTATTGTATACTCCAGCTATAAACTTTACTATACTTTTATTGTAGCTTATTTAAAAAATTTAAGAACTACTCTTGTTTGATTCAATATAACACAGTTTTTCAGAGTTGTATCCGTTATCGCACTTATAAAACTTTATTTTCTTTTTATCTAAATGTTTTGTAAATTCTATTCCAGAATAATCATCCTCGAAAAGACGAAAACGTGCATGAATATTAAAATGTTTCTCGCGGTAAGACGTTTCTATCTACGTCAGTGAAGCGCATTTCGACTCGTATAAAAACTGCGCGAAACATAGTCGTGCGATAGCATTGTATACGCAACACGAGAGAGTAGCGGGTGAAAACGGGACACCGCGCGTACACCGCGACGCGTATAAATGTTCGTGGCGATGAATTATCGTTGCAAAAGGGATGCATCCAGCGGTAACGGTACACGCGAGTAACAGCACTGCATATCGCGCATTGTTTACAACTCGAAGTGAACACTGCGCATCGCGCGTTTGCTCTATGTCATAACTATCAAGCCTAGACGAGAGACAGCCGCGTTCACGCAACCCCTTTTTTTCCCACCATGACAAATAAAATGCGTCCCGCTGTATTAATCCCGCCCGTTAAATCGCATCGCATTCAAGGCGCAACGCGTGGAAATAGCGACGCGTCATGGTAACGTACGATACAGCGGCAAAGCATTCGCAAAAATCGAAATGTCGCGCGTAATAACATAGATAAAAGCCGGATGAACCAAAGGACAGAAAAGTAACGTAAATATAACGCAAACGTGACACTATGATTACGGCGTAACTTCCGCTTAACACGTTGTCGAGTTTATTCCGAGGAAAGATAACAAGGAGCCTACAAAAGTGATGCAGCCTCTGGGGAAATTATCCTGCTAAGATCATCTTCCGGGGAACTCGATGCCTTTTGCTCCCGGGTTAAGGAAAATTATTAGAGCAAGAAATCTTATTATTATAACCATTATTATCGCGATCCTAATATAAATCTCATTTCATATATTAATGCGTCAAACGCTTACACCGAACCGTTGTTCGTAGAAGAGAATAAAAGTCAAAATAAAAAACTATTAATATATAAAAAGATCATACTGGTTGTAAATAAAACTATTATTTGTTTAGATTTCGTGATTCGGAGAAACGCCACAAATGTGAATGAACTTCACAAACAGTGCATGCGCTATTTAAAACGTTTAAAGTATGCTATAATTTTTAAATAAAACTAGATACAGATATTTTATTGAAAATATCAATATTCGCTTACAAACGTACACTATTTTTCGAGTGGAGTTTAAAATTAAAACAATAACACAATTGCACGTATGTTTGTTATTAGAAAATAAAATAGATTAAACTGTCGAAAAACAACCAATTTTAGATTTGCACTATCTGATACAATGTCGCAGAAAAAATATCAGAAAATTAATTACAAAATGTTAAGATTGTATCAGATAGAATTAAATTTAAAAAAAAATTTTTTTTGCAAAAAGAAGTTTAATTAATTTTATTCGCTAACAAAGTAAATATATAATATTTTTTGTTTTAATTATAAATTTTGCCTAAACAGTATACGTTCACAAACATCGAAAATTTTGATAACATAATTCTGCATCTGTGAAAAAATCAATTTATTTAAAAATTATAAAATGCTTCAAAATTTTAAGCGCACAATAGTGTGCACAAAGAATGTCAGACGAATTAACATTAAAATCGCGTTAGCATGCAAAATGGTATTTGCATATTCCGTTGCGTAAAAGACATCAATCAGCCGGCCACTCGAAACTCAAGAATCGAATCGGAGTCGGAAATTAAAATCGACTTCTCCGTCGCAGCTACTTAAGCTTCGCGGAACTTTGGCAAAGCGGCTAGCATGAAACCGGCGACGCGAAGCTCGCGCGATCGACATCGATCAGCTCCGAGGCGCGTAAACATCGATCGGCGCGATCGGCGGATGAATTTGCGTGGTCTGCATTGATAAAGCGACGGCAGCAAGCCGCGGGCGAAAGGAAAATTGCGCGGAATCGATTAAAAATTCCATTCGGAATCACACGCACCCACACATTCGCACAGATACATCCGCAACGCACACACCATCGCTTCATCTTGCGTAACTTCTACCTACCCCACCCACGCGCGCGATCGTGCCCGCAGATTTTCCTCCCTCGGCGGCCCCGCGAGAATCGTGTAATTACAGCGATCCCTCCCCGTTTACTCTACCACCTGCAACCCCCGAAGCAACACCGGGATGGCCGCCACCATCCTGTTTTCCCTATCTCCATACCTCACCTCACCGCCCCTGATCGCCAATCGCCTCCCTCTCGCCTACATTCGCATGCTATTATAGCTCCACAGTCGTTTATCAGCTTTGACAATTAATTCTAGTATTACTGAAGTACCTATTTCCTACAAATAAAACTATCAATAAAAAAGAATATTTTTTAGAAATATAAATATAAACAGAAAAAAGTAAATACTTTATGTGCACTGTATAAAAATTACAACTCCCAATATTAATCTTTTTTAATTAATGTATAGAAAGAAAGAAGAGAGGAGTGAGATAAAAATACGCTTGAGTTAAACGCTAAAATTAATTTTGTCTATTTTTATTATTGAAATAATGTAATAAATTCTCTCTCAATTATCGATAAATCATAATATTTGTGTCATATGACGTATCAATTAGACATTCTAGTTCGCTGTAGTTTGAGCAATTGTTCCTCGCTACACAAATTCTATGTATTTATTCTGTAATCATACATTATACGCTTGTTTATTGCCGGTAAATGCACCGTAAGATACGCGATAACTGATAATAAACCGAAACACCAGAAACGCGTGTTTCAAAACAGGTTACGGTCGAGTCATTCGAAAACAGTCGTAATTAATTATAAAGCATTTCTCGACTACATTTATGACAATGCAGTTTCTATTAATTTCGACCCAAATTGCATTGTGATATTATATTAAATCCACAACCGACAGCGCGATGACGTTTTGTATTCCGCCACGCAATTAGCAATAATTATTTGTATCGCACGACTAATCACGACTATCGCCGCGGCGCACGTGAAATAAACGGCGAATGGACGACCAAGCGGCACGCTCTTCCTCTATACATATATGGAATATCTAATTGCAAAATCGTGGAAACACGAGAGGTTAGAATTATACAAAACTGAATTGAACAACGAGAGCGCGTTCTGAATAAGCGCGAATGAAATAGCCATGTAATCTACTACGGCCACGGCTCTATTATGCCGATAAATGTAGCTCGGTATACAAACAACAGACATTACATCGACAGTCAGTTCATTTCGTGCTTTCGTTAACAAACAGATTCAGATTTGAGCACCGAAACGGTGGCTGAATTTTCCCCATGCCTGGACTTATAATATCGAATGTACGGGGTGTATCAGAAAGCACACACGTCTTTGTTCAACTGTAGATACTAAAAGTAAATTGTTCGAAAAGAATTGTTATACTGAAATATCATTAATTATTAAATTACAATCGATTAAATATTAAAATATTTTAACAAATTGAATTGCACAATTACAAAAAGACGATCGAATTTTATTCTTCGATTAATTTCAATAGATCTTTAAGGAGATCTTAATGTAAAAATTAATAAAATATTCATTTTTAAAAATGAAAAAAGTTTGAAAAATATGACATACAATGAGATGCACGCTAAAAGATCAATGCCAAATTTGTCAATTCTGCATAAGGAAAAACATGCAACGCTTCAGCAACACCCTGTATAAATAGCGAGTCCGGAATGGCTGTAACGGTTATACAAGAGATGCTCGCGGAACACTCCCCCGGGCTAGCGATACCACCATTTGTTTTCATTAAAAGTTATTACTGACCATGTAAAAACTTCAATGCACGCGGGTGTAACCTTTTAAAACCGACCGGTATATGCAGTCGCCATTATATGCAGAATAATCTTCCCCCTTTTTTTTTGCTGCGCGAAGTACATTTGCCAGAAATGATGTTCTTGCTGGAAAATTATTTTGCCGATATAGCGCGCACGCGTTTCCACGATTCCGCGAATTACGGTCATTACGGAAACATAGTTGTACAGCGGGATATTCCATCAAATAATAGCTTATATGACTGCGAGTGTTAACGTGCCCCTTCTGCCGTGATACTCGCTACATAGATTGAAAATTTTGCTTTTTAAAATAGACAGACTGTTTTCGCCGTCCAAATTAGTTTCCGCAATATCAGAAATTAATTTGCAATGCAATTTATTTTGTAGATTTTTATGAATACACACGTTTTTATTCGTTATAAAAAAATATGGATACTTGCCTCGTTTAGAGTAACAAAATTGCAAGGTGGTTAAATAATTATGATATAAATCGGAAAATATAAGCCACTAATTGTAGTGATACTACTGCTTGCTATACCGTCAGCAGTCACAGATTAATTGCACCGAAATTTCTCTATGACGCCGATATGTACTGACAGACGGGAAAAAGCAATAAGTTCAAGTAAAAAAAAAAAAAACGCCTTCCATAACGGCAGATGGCAAAAACTATAGATTTCGACAAACGTAGATATAGGACGGATATATCGAAGCCGCCTGTTGCGTTCGTGTAGATTGATGAAAAACGTAATTGTCGAAACTGTCGATAACTTTCGCACGCGTATATATTCTTTTCTATTTCAGAAGGTCAATAACACAACCGATGAAATAACGCCTTCTCGCAATTGTATTTAACTGATGTAAGATTCTCCGTCCAAAGCTATTAAAACGGAACGTAAACGTATCGTGACTTTTATCTTAAGCAATAAAATAATACCACAGTGTGATTTCATTTTCGATCACACAAGAGCAATTACGCGCGTCCTTATCTCAAGCGGTTCTTTGCGAGATAAATCGCAATGAATCGTGGTGACCTCGTATTAACGCCCTAAATTGCATATTATAAAACGGATTGCCTTTTATGGGTGTGCTTTCGTCGACGAGCGTTTTTCTTTTATTCCAGGCGTAATTACGAGTAGCGCCGTGAAAAAAAGAGAAGTGAAGAGAAAACGCAAGTGGAACGAGGATCAAGAGGCAGAAATGGCGCGGAGAATACGTGACGCACGGAGATTGTACCGGTCACGACCTACTACCATCGTTTTCCCGGTAAAAAAGCTGATCACGAATTTCTCTACGCACGTCTCGACAAAAATAAAAAAGCATCGCGTATTTTACGAAAAGTTAAATTATTCATGCGAATAACTTTTTTCCTCGCGCATTTCATCGAGTTTGCAATGCGATAAAGTTAGCTCATAAATAAAGAATCCGCATTATAATAATACCAACAATATTATATTAATTTAATTTTAAAGTCCATAATCGTGCAATATCAACTTAATTAGTAGATGTAATCGAAATAAAAAGAAAATATTGGTTTAAAACAAAGACAGAAAAGATGAATCGAGAGTCGAAAAGTACAGCGAACAAAGTTAGACAGGAGTGTTTATACGAGACTACTTATCCTCAGAGTAGATAATAATAAATTAATCTTATCGATGCAGAAAACGGTGAAAAACTTTTGTTCAAAAAAAAAAAAAAAAAAAAAAAAAGAAAGTTTGAAGCGAGCGAAACTGATCCGCTGCGGATAGGCGGAGAATTCTAATTATTTACGACTGAATAATAACGCGCGTGATTCATAAGCGCGATTATTTACGGCTGAAACGGTCAATGATTTATGCAAGCGGCGATAGTTGCCGGCAAATCACAGGGCCATAGTCTCGACTATCCGCGGCAAATGGATGCACTCGCTTGATAAACGCAGCCTCGAAACGAAGCGCAGCTGCATCCCGCCGTTTCTCTCTCTCTCTCTCTCTCTCTCCCTCTCTCTCACCCCCTTTCCGTCGCTGCACCCGGTACTTTCGCCCTCCCGGGCGCGGTTACCTGCGCAAGCGATGATTAAACAGCGCCGAGGGGACGCTTTTCCCTTAAGAAGAAAAAATGACGGGGGACGCGCAGCAGGGGGACAGGTTTACGTGATGCCATTTCTGCGTAATCGGCGCGCATCTGGCGCACAGTGGCACTTGCAGTCGCGACGGGAAACGGGCATTTATACACTCGCCCGTAAAAGGCGACGCTTCGCGCCACAACGCGTACGCGCTTTCACGGCGACATTCGCGCATCGTTTTCTTTACGATTTTTTTTCGCGAGAGCTTTCTTTCGCACGCGTGCGCGTAACGGCCCACTCCGTTCGGCAACGAGTCCATAAAAAGTCGCGGATGTCGGAGATATGCGTTAAGAAGTTTTATGCAACGCGAATTACAACAAGAGAATGAGCGCAAACAAACGCGCGCTGTTATTTTTCAATAAATAATAAATAAATCGAAGTAATTACCGAATCATATACGTCAATTTTGTTCTTTAAAAATTAATTTACGCGAGTCTTCGTGTTCTTACCGTGTAGACTCTTGATCATAAATAGGCAATAGTACAGGTATAAATGCGATACGTAAACGCGCGAACATTTACGATTGGGAATATCGATACTCGATGAAGACTACACAGTTTTATATACAAAAAAGATAAAAAAAAAATACATGTACTCGGGTTTACGCATTTTCAAACGAGTGTTTAATATCTGAGCAATCGCTCAAGCGCAAAGTGACTAAGCTATCAGGAGTTTAAAGTGAAAAAGAGGTATTTATGTTCCTGGTTTAACGTAAAGTTTCCCCGTTACGCCCACGAAATGTTGCCTACGCAATAGTTAACAAATGTAACAAGTTTAATATTCTAATTAGATATCTAAATGTAAAGTAAATGTTATTACGTCGTTTTTATGCTTAAAAAATCGAGACAAAGCAACAATGATAAAGCAAAAAAAAAGACTTATAAAAGCAACAGATGTAAAGGATAAAAGAATGATAAAAGAACTCACGAGAACAGACTCGACTCTATCGCAGAAATTTAACATTTTCGCAGTGCCATGAGCAAAATAATAATATATAAAGTAATATGCTAGAATGCGAAGTAATAGCAATTATATGCAAGCCGCGCGTGCAATAAATGCGGCGTTGTGAACCACTTCGTGTATTGACTGCCATTTATACCACCATTTTATGCGATATTATTTTTTCATCTCGTTAGATTACAAAGGCAACGCGGTAAATTAATTATCGTCTCGCCCTTTCACCGCGCGGCCACGTTTTCCGCTCGTTCGGGTAGCATTAAATTCATCTGTTTAACATTTAACTACATCGTGAGCGCGCGGCGTTAGTTGCGCAACAATTGCTGCACGCAGCAAACAATTTAATACTTTCTCGCACAGCGAGATATCGCGAAAACGCGCCGGATCGCTCTCGCACCGAATGTAAATTGGCGGACTACACGGTGGGAACACGAGTTCTACGTCTGACAGCGGACATTTGTAACTATCGATGTCGCTTTTGCCATAACGAGCGGCACGGTCGCGCGCCGGAACTGGAGCAAGGTATTCGAGCGAAGCACTCTAACACTCGGGAGTTGCGCAATTTAAATTACTGCCGCGTCGAGTTGTGTAGCAACGGCGTGTGCAGGTAGTCACTCTTGGGAGCATTTACATACGAAATCTCGTTCGCTAAACATCCGCACCGCGCCGCGCCGATAATATTACGTTACGTACTTCGGTGCAACTTGTTTTTAGAACATCACGATTATCCAACAAAACCACCGCTGAATAATGCCCAGAGTTAACTCGCGATAACGTACAGACATGATATATCTTTGACCACATTTACATATTAAGTATTTTATTATCTCTATTTTATTTAAATCCGAAAATTTATTTTTAGTCATAACCATAGGATAAAATGTTAAAAGCTTTAATAAGAGCATTATGAAGAAATAAATTGTTAGAATTTTCAAAAATAAAAAAATAAAATTAATTTCAGCATAAAAACAGTTTGTAATTAATATGTTTTTTTATGCCGGTCAAGGTAAAAATAATCAAATTTGTCAACGTTTGAAAGAAGAAATATCCCCATGTGGATTTGTTGCTGTCTCGTTAAAAGCGCACTTCGAACTCGATTTCTCTCAACCGTTTTTACCATGACGAATGATTCGTTCTCGCAGCGAAGAAACGTCTTGCGAACGACGAAACACTCGTGTACGCTTGTCAGTGGCGTCCCGACCCACGTCGTCGCTACCCACGGAGCCACGAGCAGCTTTATGAACGATGAGCTTATATGGGATGTAACACGTGCCGTCGACTCGTAATATACGAGCGGACGAGAAAAGGTCCGCCGCGCGCCGGCATTTTACATCGTCAGGCCGTCAGCTCGGGTATGTACACGTAAAGATACGAAAGTAAGATGAACAGTTTGGACGAGTAGCTAAAGCGCCGTGCAGGTGTCTAATCCCTAAATTCGAATATTTCATTCAAGCAAGCGACATGTGTGACAAATATAATCCTGCACTACTCAAATCTGTAACACTTGATCGCTCAAATAAAATACGTTAAAATACGACACACACAGAAACACACAAAATAATTTGTATAAAGCTTCCTTTTATAAATATAAAAAGCATACACGTCTCGAGTGTTTTGCTCATCTTATTTTTAAATTTTTAATCATCGGCTATGTGAAGAAGACTATGTATACGCTTACACATATGCATGCAGCAGTGAATATTTAGACGCGAGCGATGATAGGTGGAGTGCGGAAAAGGAAATAAGATGAAGAGGACAGGCGGAAGGGCGAAAACGTCACGTGACGTTAGACATAGGATGCGTCTCGCGCTGGAAATTGGGCCCCGAAGAAGCGATCTATCATATCCGTCTGCTATATGGGCCGGGTCGGCGAATGGAATAGACGGGAAAGAAAAGAGGGAGAGACAGTGGCAATCGAGTTATGTCGATCGCGATATATCGTTCAACTTTGTTTCCCGCATCCGACGGCGAGTCCAGTTGTGAACGTGACGAATATCGGCGATATTTTCTGTTACGTTATATTACTACCGTGTTCCTTTCAATAATCAAACGGGAGATTGATTACCTGTTGCTCGATCAATGCCGTATTTAATCTTAGATTTAAAGAAAATTTATTTAAATTTAGTTTTAAAGATATTTACATGCTTTGCAAGAATAAGTAAAACATTTTTTGAAAAGTCGTTATATATAAAATCGTACTTTAAATTAAAAATAAATTAAAAATAAATAAGAAAATAAATTCTTAATGGTTTACGCTACTCTGCACAAAGCAATATAATTGCGATTTAGCCACTACGCTCGCGCTACTTGCATATCGTTATTTGGTTTTTGACAGGCACTTATGGGCAATTGATGCTCTTGATGAATATCGTTAAATACCTTATTTTCTTGTGTTAAACACGAAAAATATATACGACGTAATTGACGTTTTCTTACCTGATTACGCATCAATCTAACAACTCGTATACTTTAAGGCATCGTTAGCTTGTCGCGTGTCTGCAAGGTATTGACGATGTTTCAGTCGCGATGCTTCCAAACTCACGAATACTCAACTCATATTCTGTGGAAAAATAAATCAAGCTCGAAAATAATTGAAAGGCATGCAGGAATATACATACTAAGATAAATAAATAAAAAGAGTATTGCAAGCTAGTAAATGGAAAGCTATCAATGAGCTTTGTCTTCTCTATAACCTTAAATAAGGTTATGTTGCAAAATATTGTCATTCGATATCGAAAGCAAATATATGTCAAAAAATATTCACTGTAACCATACATATGCCGCCTAAAAAACATTCGTAGACAATCTATATTAACTATACTAACCTAATCTAACCTATGTTTGCCGACCGACAACTGTTTTACGTTCTTGTGTGCTGCCACATCGAAAAAGTTCACTTTATTTCAATTAATCGGTGGTTTCATGCAAGTTAATCATCCGAGATAAATAATTCCGCATAATTGCATCACTTATCGCAAGAGTTTCAAATAAGATTTGTTTCAACTTGCTGTGATTTTGTAAATAAAAACGTTGATGATCACATACCGACCTCTGGCGGCCGTACCATGAATAACTTGATCTGAGGTGAAGTCAGTCAACGAGACTGACAGTCGCGTGAATTGCGTTGACTACTACTGCCGGCTGATCAGCTGACCGTCAGCTGACCGTAAGCACATGGTACCGCTTAGGCGCGCTACATATACATACGTACGCACATAAAGCGCACGTGGTCGACTTTTAAATCGCTATAACTCGAAAAAAAATTGATGTAGCGACATGCGACAAACGGGGATTTTCAGTGCTTCGCAGATTCTTGTGACTATTATATTTGCTCTTATCGTGACACGTATATATGTGTAAAATATAAAATAATAAATTATAAAATATAAAAGTCTTAACAATTAAAAAAATTTAACAATTAGAATTTTTATTCATTCGCAAATAATATTCATATTGAGCTTCATATTGAGCGTGAAGGTTGAATATTATTCAGTTTATTAAAAAAATTAATGTAGTAAATTACTTCACGGCAAAAAGTATGTATAAGAATATAAATGCGTTGAATTTAATAATAAATTCAGAAGTAACATGATACTTCTTTTTTAATCGTACAATACTTGTTTTTATTCGTTTTGATACTTTATTTTAAAAATATAACATGCAAAATATATTTATTAATAATAGCTTTTTGCGAAAACGTGATAACAAATAGCTTGTATGTGTATTTGCATTGTAGAAGCGTTATAGAAACAAGTATTGAAAATAAAATAATACGCACTTCAAACTAAAACATAAATCTTTGTCTCTAAATGAAAATTGATAGTAACAAATGCCATGCTTGAAATTTGAGATATATAAACTGAATTCCCGGCGGTTTAATCGTCACTCTCTTATATTTTTCATTCGTTGATATAGAGAATTCTACTCGTAGCTCATCGTGTGGAATTAGCATTCATTCTTTATTAGCTTATTATACGCCCGCGTATTTTCTACGGTCCTCGGGATCAACCTCGCTATTAATTCGGCGAAAGGTAGACTACGGAAATTTAACGATCGGTCATATTCCGCGCTTGCCGGCTCCTCCGATTATTAATCAGTAGACATTTCACGCGTCCAATTATAATCTCCGTCGATGTGGCCCAACGCGCGGAGGGCCAACTAATTACGTCGGTTTGGTCGACACGGAAGTAGAACGAAGGGCTCGGCTTTGTCAGCTGCGAAATTTACCGCCCGTCCCACGGGTAAATCTGGAACCGATGTTATCGAAGGCACAGTTACCGGATTACCTTCTCGGCGAAATTATGCGTCCCCCGTTGTTCTACCCGTGCCGTTCTCTCCGGCTAATCCGCGGGTGTTCGCGCTGCGAGAGCTGCGCCGCGCTCAGATAAAAAAATGACTTTCCTCTTGAGGCTATGATATTACATAATGGCATATTTTTGCCGTGGGGAGAAAAAGAATAGGATAAAATTTATAGTGTTTTCTGCAACCTACAGAACACAAACTTTTCACAGAGTACAAAATACATAAAAATACACAAAAATATAAAAAGTAAATAACAGAAAAATAAAATAAAAACCTTTAATTAATAACGAAGAAAAAGAGGTAGAAAAAGATTCAAAGAAAAAAAAATTATTTAAACGAAGTAAGAAAATAATAAAATGCAATAAAAAGAATGGAAAACGTAGAAGATTTAACGTCAACAACACTTCAACGGTAAAACCTGTCTTTATGATGCGATTTACCATTTCAAAGGAAATTTTCGTGGAATAACATTCGCGCGCGCGCGCGCGCGATCGACAAATTACAACGTGTCGATTCTGTGAAAACGCCACCGCGATTGAACCACTGCGGTGACGCAAAAATGCGGAAAAAGAGGTTTTCCCGCATCCGCGGTCCGCCCGCCCGTTCGTCCTCCGCGAGCGAATCGAGAAGAAAAAGACAGGACACAAGCCAGTCAATTCAATGGAATATCGGCTAAACGTTATTGCGGTTCATCGCGTACACACTCACCGGCCGGGAAAACGCGAACGCGGCGCAATCGCGGCCGCGGTTTTCCAAGGGAAGGAGAAATAATTTCTGCGTTTTACGCCTCCGCGAAGCTAACTCGCCGAATCCATTAGCTAAATGTTGGTTTTCAATTAAATTCCGTGATTTTATTAAAATCGCCGTCTTCGTGTCGTGATTCTTCTACGTCAGCGTACGAAACTTTCGCACTTAAGCGGTGCGATCGTTTCGAGGCAAAATGACGCGAGCGAGTAAATATTCAGCACGCCTAATGTTTCGCAACTTTAACAAATACCGCAAAACAAGTCGTGCGAACGTCACATGCATTTTTAGACGAGTTTATTGGGCTTGGAAACTTCGTTAGATAACGTGAAAGTTATCAGTTAAAGTTCTGGCGCAGCCTATAATTGACAACTTGTACGTAATCAGTTAAAGTTCCACGACCTGAAACTGATGACTTTTATGATATCAGTTAAAGTTCCGTATCGATTAAATGACCCTAAACATCGATTAAACTTACTTAAATGAATGCAAATATAACAGCGCTTAAACTTCATCGGTTTTACATGGTGCTAGCATCGTTACATCTCCGCCGCGAGCCTCGAAGAAGACCGCTCGAAGGAATTGTGAAATGAAGCGTTCACTAATAAAAGTCGAACGCTAAACAAGCTGTATTATATTACAGTTACGAATTACCGCCGTCATATCTAATTTACATAGCAGACCCCGTCCTACCCGGTCCTCTTCAATTCCGTAAAGCCGTCTAGGTGCAAGTGCTCGGGATGCAGGCGCACCGGCAAGCTTTTCCCGTCGGAAACTTTACCAGTTAGCAGTTGCCAATAATTATTCGCGGCGCAGAAGTATAGTGCGCGCAGAGAAGCACACAAAAAGCTCTCGTCCAAAGTTTTCGACGTCCGACCGTGCACGCTTTTCATCGATGCCTCGGCGAAATCCTGTAAACTAGCTCGCGTCTTTTTCTCTCACTCTTACATTTGCGCTCTGCGTCTCGACCAGAAAACTAGCCGTATGCCGTTTATATCTGTATTTTCTATTTTCCGAGAATTGTTCTGAGGTTCCAGACGGCAGCCGCTCGGTGGAATATCGCGCCGCGAGCTTTAATTAAATAATGAAACACATCCGACACGCTATTCAACATTTTTCGCAATTGTAAAAGAGATACTTTTCCGTTTATTTGTATTTGTATTACGCATCGAATATTCATAAATTTGTAAAAAAAATAATACATCAAATATTCGGTAAATTTATATATATATATATATATATATATATATATATATATATATACTTACAGATTTATATGTATTTAAATACTTTTAATATGTATTTTGTAATTTTAATTTCCGCATGTCTTATTTGATATTATATTTTCGCACATACTTACTTTGTTTGATATGCGTGTATTGTAGAAAATAAATGTAATAATAACTTATCTGACTCATTAGCATTATCGTTTGCAAAAGTCACCGCTTGAACAAGTCCTCCTGTCAGAAAGTATCTCTCGTTACAATCTCTTTTCAACCTGTCCTATAGGCTCTAGTTGTGAGAACTCACCTGTCGTGAAAAGTCCGCGCGATCCCTTTCGCGATAGCTTTCGCGCACGACGCGAGTACTTTGCAGCGCTTTTTACGATTAACGCTTTATCACGGTTGCTTTAATTTAAAGACTGTCGCGTAACTGCACATTCCGTGCACGTTGTCGACAAAAAAATATATGCACAACACTGTTACGACAGTTTAACGATCTATATCGTAAATAATATATGCGTTAGATACCAGCAGTTCTAAGTGATAAGCAAAATCCATTAATTTTAAAAAAGTTGAAGAACTTTATCGTTATCACACACCTAATTGAATTATTATTTATCGATGGTTCAATCTAGAGGTCGATAATTACTGGAGCAATAATTTTCGTCAAATAAATTAAATTTTAGTCAAATTAGCTTTTCAACAAACGTCGCGCTCGGCGATCAACTTTATTCTCTCATCGGACAGCTTTACGGCTTCGTTTCAAAAAGTCGACGGTAAATTCGCCACGCATATTAATGCTGCGACACTTCGAGGTCGGCCGCAGTTTTCCAAATTCGCAAAACACCGCTAGCGGGAATCCCGCGCGAGTTCGTGTTGCGCAAGCCGCATAAACTACGCTAAATTCCCCCATACTTACAGTTGGTTAAATATGCAGCGGAATATCAGAGAGCGGCGCGGCGCAGGATGACCGTATCCTTCGTAATATAGTGCGATACTTGTAAGGTATCCCGCATAACTCGAAGCGGGCATATGCAAGGGACACGCGGGGAGGAAAGGAAGCTATACGGGGGGCTATGCGGGGCGAAATAATATTCCTCGGCCATAATTTCGGGCAGCTCGCGCACACACGGCCCGAGGCGTATTTTACTCGGGCTCAGGATACGATGTCCATGATGCTCGCGCGCACACAGGACGTAACTTCCAGGCTCGTTCCAGCCGAGATATAACGCATCGTCGTTGCGAACGTGGTATTATATGAGCTACGATGAGTTTCATAATTGTATGGCCAAAAACTATGGCCGTAGTTATTTTATAATCAAAGCTATCTCCTCTTTATCAAACCTCTCATGGCCTGCGAAACTTTTCCATTTACAATTTTTCCGCTTACCATTTTATCTCACCAAGTACTCAATGAATATAGAAATATGCTTATAGTAATTTTCAAAATATTAAAAAAAGAGACAACAAAAATGATTATTTAGTACACATTCTAGATCTATAAAAAAATATGCAACTCTGTCACAAAAAAATTAACAACTTTGTAATCCAATTATTGTTTTGCTATAAATGTTCTTAACGTATGTATATATTTATATTATTTGGAAATATAATCATATATTTTAATCATGCGATTGTAAAGCTAAATAACAGTAACAGATTTGATATTTTCTAGTAATTACCGAAAGATTATAACAGTTGCGTACAATAAATGATATCTAGAAATCTTGTTAGAAACAAGTTAGTAAAATATACGATTTTATCGTGGTAGAGACTTCAGAACTCCACGAACGATGATTACACGCTATCACATGATGGAGAAAGTTACGAATCTTTGCGCCGCTTGACACGAACAATTTCGCGAACTACGTGTCTAAGAACGCACGGAAATAATTCTTGCATATTTAACGAGGTATATAAGGTGACACGGAGTCGTGCCACCACGGCGCACCAATTTCCCAACGCGAAAATTCACCGTTTTCGCACCGCGCTTTCCTCGTCATCGGATGGGACCAAATAAGGACCGTTTCGCAGCGTCACGAAGCGACGGGGAAAGACTACGTGCCTCCCCGGCGCTACGGAAATAATTGTTGCATATTTAATGAGACGGGAGACGATGCGCCATCGTTCCTCTCGCCCCCTTTCTCCTCCCCGACCGCGTCTTGATTTTCCCGGGAAAATTCTGTAACATTCGAAAGTGCCGTCGCGTCGCAAACAAGAAAACGAGATAAAGATTATATTCTGATTATAATCTTGCACGAGACAGAAGAATATACAGAATGTCCGTTTACTACTGCGTCAAAAAACTTAGTATTACAATTCGATTTTTTTACCAACTCAAAGTCGAAATAATCTTGTAAGCGTTACTTACACAAATGTGTTCAATTTCACGTTAATTTTAATTGTATTTAACATTTTAAAATCATATTTTCTAAAATTCTAACAACCTAAAATCACGAGATAAAAAATTTTTGTTCTACATAATAAATAATTTTTTTTACTTGACAGAATTAAAATTCCTTGCAAACATTATGAATTTATATGATAAAAAATCAAAACCATTCAGATCCCTTCATTCAATCTCAAAGTGTGCCTCAATAATTAAAATTGAAAACAGAACAAAATTGACACGTTCAACTTGACTTTAGTGTTAATGTACCATATAATTTTTCTAATAAGGACCTTTTGCAGAAACAATAATGGAATACTAAAGTGAACTTCGCTTTCTCAACGTTATTAATGGAAGATGAAAAAGCAGCGAGAGAGAAAAGAATCAGTTCATACTAACTTTTCGCAATAATTAACAAGTTTTGCAAGAGCTTTATCTTCCGAGTTTCTAACTCGCTGATTAAAAGTGAAGATAATTAGCGCGATGTCGAATACTGATTGGCCCACATAATCGTACACTCTGATGAATCGCGTAGACGACGAAGTCTCACGGAACGTCGAAACCCTCACGCGTAACTACCCTTTCGGAACGTCTTGAAAGCCCCTTCCTCTCTATATCACGCGGCCATTTATTAGCGCCCTTTTCTCTCGCGTAGCGTGCGCACGCGATGCGCACGGGTTCACAGGTAATTAATTTAGTTTCGCAATTTCTACCGTCGAAGAAAGTCCAGCGTTCCGCGATTTACGACCTCGGGCTTTTTCTTCGTACTTCGTCTCGCCGCCCACGCTGCGAACTACAAAGTCGCACATGCTTCTGCGCTCGTGATCGTGACTCAACGTGAAATAAATTCGAGCTTTCGCGTATAGCGCAATTGCACTATAAACCGCGCATTGGCGATCGATCGGCTGGTAAGCGCTTCGACGCGAAACGCAATACACAGTCGTGAATTCAATATTAAAGAGCGAGCGAGTGGACGAACGTGGCGTGTAATCAATTTCTGCTCGATCGTAAATCGCGCTAGTTTATTAACGCGCAGTATCGCTGAATTTCACAATAAACTGCTAAAATTCACGAATTTTTCCGCAATTGATCGTTAGCGTTCGACCGTGCGCGAGGCAAAAATGTAATACTGAAGAATAATTATACTCCTTCAAACCTTTGAAGAACATAGAGATCTCTCACTGCCCATCAATCATTATTATGACGAAAATAATCGTCTGTCAATTTTCTAATTATGTTAAATAATTGATAACACACATAACAAAACAACAGTGTTACATTTAACAAACGAAATGAGATACTTCGCATTGACAACCGAAAGGTATCGCCGACGTTTCTGTTGCTTTTCAAGCGAGACTCGGAATCGAAATTGGAGGCGGAAATCACACGGAATATCGGTCGGTGCCTAGTGGATTCCTGCGGAATCCTTGAAGTTAGACGCGTTCGAAGGCACGCGAATTGAATTTGTGCGAAGCGAGCTTCTCGGCGCAGAAGGAGAAAGGGCGAAATGAACGGATGCAGTCCGAAGCCCGTGGAGAATTGCCTGGTGGTAGTCGAGTGGCAAATATTAGTACGAAAACTAGCGCCAGCCGAGCTTGCAGAAGCGGCGCGACGAAAGCTGCTTAACGCTCCTCGTTTTCCCCCGAGGCTACCTCGGCAGAGAGAGAGAGAGAGAAAACCGTCCTTCGTTACACCACTCTGTGCACGTAGGTAACGAACGAACAAGCGAAGCCCCCCGGAAACAGTCTTCCAAGCAGCTCCGACATACAATTCCACCCCGAAATAACCGTACCTTTCACAGAATCAGCAGTTGAAGTTATAAATAGACTTCGTGTGGGGGCGCGCCGATTGTTGGCACGTTAATAGCCAGAGGATGTCAATATTGTTAGCAACACTAATGGATGCACAATAGATCTACTTAGACAGAGAACCGCAAAGGCACAGTGAGAGAAATATTGCATTAAGAGCGAGGTATTAATAGTAATACGATTATTCGATGAAAATTTCCGATTCACGCAGTTCGCTCAACTGCGATCGAGCCTTAAACGGAAGCTCTCGATTTAAATCGTGAAGAAACTAGCGACAAGGGTGGAGCATGTACACAGTTCGTTAAGCGCAGCGGGCGGAAAAGCCGTGCGAGAAAACCTTTGGCGTTCTCGCAGCAGCGTCCACATAGTTACGCGTACTTTCGCTTTGTCGCAAAAATTATGTCGGGGATTAAAACACGACGCGGCAGGAGAGAGGACAGGCGAAGCAAAGTACCAGTGGAGAGGGTGAGGACGGGATAGCGGTGACGGCAGTGGCGGCGGCGGCGGCAGCGGCGAAAACCAGCGCGAGTCACCACCGCTTTGCGGAATTTTCATTTCGCGAGAATTGCCGGACTCCGCTAGGCGGAATGGAAACCGAGAGGAGGCGAAGTAAGCGGATGCCGGCGGTGGCTTGTCCACACTTTTTAACTTCCAGTCGACCGGTAATTAGTTCGCATTAACCAGGTGAACTGCCGGTGGCACGATTAATGCGCGCCTCTGTGTACTTATATATGCGTTCTTGTTTGTGTAGATATAACGAAGCTGATATCCCTCGCGCAACGAGAACTATCAGCTACCCGGCGGACGAAGCACGTACATCGTCGGACGAGTCCGGCGACGTGCGCTTAAATTTCCAGCGTCCCAACTTTGCAGCCCCGCTCGGATTTCCGTCTCTTCTGCTAACGCGGCCGTCGCTACGTGACGTTGTCTTGTCAAAATGAATATGTAACCTTTCCGTCATTTCGCGCGCACGGAGTACACCGCGTGTAATATGGACCGCAATCACAATTTTGTCGCATCTCGTCTCTTCTTTCGCTTTTTTAAAAATTTTCGGCGTCGAAGAATTTTCGCCTCTGGTGTATTTCGCCCGCTGAATATATTATACGCGGACAGGCCATTACGCGAGGTTCATCAAGATAATGTACATAACACCATTGTCATCACTCGGACCTCGATATAATAGTGAAACAATGGGTATAGTGTGAGTATATATTTTAATATAAATATACCAAAATGTATTATAACTTCATTCAAAAAAAAGTAAATTTTGCAGGCTAAAAAAACATGTAATAACATGTAAATAACATTTATTTAGTACTCAATACTCAGAATCCAAGGGAAAAGATGGATGCTTAAGATGCATAAAAAGGCAGTTGAGTGTCGGCGTCAAGAAAAATAATAGCATTTAAATTATCGCTAAGCGATAAAAATGTGCGCATTTTTAATAGCGGTGTCGCCTGGAAACAAATTTTTTCGAGATCGCTGTATTTCTTCAAGGCAGTGCAGAATGCAACGAATTGTCGGTTTCGTCGGATCGTAAACGAGCGCGAATTTATCGTCGACACCGCATACTCACACATACACACGCGCGTTTTCCATTTCCCTGCGTTCTGGCCTCAACTATTTTTAAAGTGACTCCACCGCGTGTACCCCAAATGCGCCGGAAAAGGCGAAACGAGCCCGCGCGCCCGAGAACTCGCGCACAGGTCGAAACATAACTTTTTCATTTCCCGCTCCCCATCCGGTGTTTCGCGCGCTGTTTCGGCGCACCGTTTCAGCTTCGCTTGGACGTTCACCGCGCGCACAGGAAGAACTACCGCCTGTCCGGAGAGAAAGAGAGAGAGCGAGCGAGAGCGATGCGTCACGTTCCACGTCCGCGGAATATCTTTTGTACGTGAGACTCTTGAATAAACATGCGGTCGCAGGACAACTCCCGCAGAAGAGACTGAGAAGAGGATGAAAAGGGGAAAAAGTCACGGTAAACGATGAAAAATGTCGCCAGTGCGCGGGGAACAAAAGCACCGAGACGCGATGAAGGCCCGTGCAAATATCCTCAACTTAATTACCCTGATGCCGCTTAAAAGGCTGCGGAATAAGTACTCAGAATCCAAGGAAAAAGACGGAATGCTTAAGATGCATAAAAAGGCAGTTCAGTGTCGGCGTCAAGAAAAGTGAAAGAAAATTCACAAAATGTTACATATCAAACGCGATACTAAATAAAATTCTGATAAACTCTTAACGCCAACATTAACAATTACATTCAGTGTTTCAGAAAAATGATGAAGGATGTAAAAATATAATCAAGCTGATGTTTCGCTATGTACAAATCTCACTCTTTTTCCCAGCGGCCTGATTAATATTCTCGAAAATTTATCTGGAGCGTCCATCGCGGGTCCCTGAAAAACCGTCGAGCAGCGTCATAATTCGGACGCGCAACGCCGACGCACGGCGGTTTTCGTTAATGCAGACAAGGATATCCACTATCGCGGATTACCGGTCTTCGAATTTCCCAAATTCGCCACGCGCGGATGCGAGGGGTCGAAAATTTAGGACGCCATTCGAGGGTCTTCGCTCCAAGCGCAATCATTCATATTTAACGGATCATTTGATGGATTGCGCTTAGCAGCAGCAGCAGTAGCAGCAGCAGCAGCGGTGGAAACGCTGTGGAAGGACACAAGACTAAGAGTCGCGGGGAGGGAATGGATGTTGGCGGGGTTAAAAGGGGAAGCGCAAACGGGGATTCGCGCTGGTGGTTGGCGGAAAGGACCTGAACGAACCGAGAGAACCGCGGGTCCTGCGGGATGCTGCATTAGTCACGCTCTCGCATCAGTCACCTCTTTCCCCTGTCCACTCCCCCGATTCCCCATCCCGTCCCGCAGCGCGCCCTACGACGGCCTAAACACTTTTCACGTGGGAATATTTAACTTCATGGCTGCAAATTACTCCGCAGCCCTGCGGTCACCGGCGAGCGAGCGAGCGAGCGAGCAAACGAACGAACGAACGAACGAACGAATGAACGAACGAGCGGCGCCGCGAGCGCGCACGAATACGCTACGGCACTTTACGAGGTACGCGAGAGTCCGTCTCTTGAGACGAGATAAGGCCGCGTCGTTCTCTCGGCTGACATTTCCCTCCCTATTTCTCTCATTTCTCTTTCTCACGTCTCTCCCGTGATACATGTTCGCTATGGATTTTTTGACTACAGTCGCATCATCTGCTCGGACAAAGTTCGAATTTTGTCTGATCCGCTTCTGATCTACTGGCGTGTTGTCCTTACGAAATTTTACGAGATAAAATCTAGCAAAACATCTTCACATACAATTTCACGTATTTTAAGCGCTGTATGTGATTTGTTATCTCTTTATAGCAAAATAAAACTGTTAAAAACACGACGGTTAAATGCGTAATAAATTTTTGCTGCAGACGATTTGACGACACGCGGGAAAAGAAACGAGGATAATGTACGCGTCGAATTTAGAGACGACGGAGTGCGAAAACATCGAGGGCGAATAAACTTCTGGCATCGAGCCAAAGGCCGTCGCATCTTCTTTCTCTTTCCCTTGCCCTCTATCTCTCTTCTTCTCTTTTTCCCTTCGCCACAATCCTCGTACAGGCGTCGGCGATGTAAAAGTTAATTTGCGTAATGGCGCGTTTAAAATCCGCGGTTCGACGTCACACTCACCGCAGCGAAAACAGCCGCGAGAATCTTCGTCATTACCATAGCGACTAAGCCATCGATTAGCATCACGGAAAAGAATGTTAAAATAATGATTACCGAAGCGTAATAACTACAAAAATAACCGCTTCAATTTGCAACAATGCGCAATAATCGACGAGTGGCAGAGCAGCTTTTCTTCGTTTTTTTGTATAACTATGATTGCGTCACTTTACAACGCGACATTACAAAAATAATTAAAGATTCAGCGGTCATTTAGCGGAAACCAATTATTCGCCAGTGCGCCCATTACGAATGATTACGAATTCAATTCTCGCTATTGATACGAGCTACATGTCTTTATTGCGGTTGCCTTCAAAAATCTGACTGCAGCTATACATCTCACTGTACTAAACGATTGCCTCGCGCGCACATTAGCAGAGGAAGTACCTTCTGTCTGCTTATCCAACAAACGACTGCGCGCTCGCAATGTTTGTATTATTCGCATTCGTTAATCATTCCTTTAAGCCGCGGCACGAGACTCGTTAAGCGCCGGGGGAACCGTTTAAGTGGAGTCACGGCGTTATCGTTCGAAAGTCGTTAACATTCCTGAGTGGGTGGGGAAGGAAAAGCACCGCCGACATCAACGAGAAAGAGAGAGAAGGCCGAATGCTGGGAAACGTCGGAACAGAGATGAGAGATTTCATTCGATATGGACTCATTTTCGAGGACCATCTGAGCGAAAATGAGAGTGAGATAAAAGCGCGCGGAGAAAGATAGAATAAATGTGGCTGCGAGACGTATGCGAGAAAGAAAAATGTGACGAACGAGAGATCTAATAAAAAAAGTTCTTTTTCTTATAAGAATATATTCTAACTCCACACTTCCAAACTTATTCTCGTAAAGCGAGTTCCAATTACTCAACTAGTTTGATTAAGAATCTTGAAAACTTGAAAAGTAATATCTTGAGGTCAACTAGTTATATAACTATTTATCTAGATCACTCATCCTGTCTGTGAATAACTCTGAGAAATTAAATTCGCGCAAAATTGTTTGCGATCTTATAATATATTGATATTACTTATTTGACTCGATACCAACTTTGTTTTTGAAAACTCTCGTTCGCGTATATTTTTCAAGAGTATAATTTTTGCTCGTTACATTTTCAAAGATATATTTTTCCACAATATATGGTCTATATTTTTTTCTGAAAAGTTCCATTTTGACAGAGAAATTACTTCACGGATTAGCATTTATATTTCACTAGCTATATATGTAATACATTCGCTGACAATTATTCGCGACGGAATAACGTCAGTCTAATACGACTCTGCGCATCACGTCCAAACTTTTTGAAGCTGATCGTACCTAACGTTGTAATTCGCTGGGGTAAAAGAGCATCGGTCAGAAAAGCCAAGTGGCGAGGTGAAACGAGCAAGCCCACGAAAAACAGAGAGCTCGGGTGAAACGTACTCCGTCACGGTTGTCACCGCGAGACGATGCTGGGGCATCGCATCTCCTCCGCGCCGACGGATGCGTTTTGAAAGAAGAAGCGGCGTAAGAAGCCGAGAAATGTACAATTTGATACCGAACGCGACCGAGAAAAAGGCGCACCGCGCGCGCTGTGATCTCGGCGTAATAGAAAGACCTTTTTGCGAAAGTACGCACGTTTAACTACGCGCGAGACACACTGTTGTGACGTTATTGCCCGCAGCGACGCGAAAGCAATTTATTTATTTACAACTCTGCGCGTATCGCTTTCATTAAAATTGCAAATTTCCCTTCGCCGTTGTTTTTTCAGCGTACCATGTGCAATACGCGGAATCAAAGTGCACATTCTGTTTATGAAATAAATATTTTTATATATTGTTGCATAAAATAAATTTTCTAAGGTAAATATGTAGCTGCGTGTCGGTAACTTTTTTTCCAGCCACACACAGCGTGCTAAAATATTACAATACGGTATATTTGGCCGGCGGATGCTCGTTGCATTATCGATCGCATTCCCATTTCAACCATCCGGTGTTTGCACCGGTGTAAAAATGTAAAACACAAAATACCAATGTTAGTTTAGTTGACCGCAATATTTAACGGCGCTTTTTTCCGCATACAGAAATCGTTTAGCGTCGATCGCCAATCGCGTGCGATAATGGTCGCCAACAAAGCGACGACGAATCAAAGGCGGCTCGCCAACAGTATCAAAACGCGATAAAGGCCGCATAGATAGACCCTGGTGTGTCGCGCGGCAGGTAGACACCGGCTGCTGATTCCGCGTATATCAATTCGCGTGCGCGCGTTTTTACATTGCTCGCGAGCGTTCCGAGAGTGGTTCAGGAATCACTATAAATGGTAATGAAGAGCACGGCGCGCGTTTACCTCGGGCTCTGCCTTCCGAGACCGAGGAACCGGAAAGATGGGAAGTAAACGAGGGTGGCAAAGAAGAAAGAGAGGGAAAGAAAGAGAAAGAAAGGACCCCGATCTCGAGTCGCTACAAGGAAACGGGAAAACGAGGATAAGGGAGAAAAGATAGAAACGCGGGGGGGAGGAGGGGTAAAGAGGGTGGTTTGAAAATGTAATATTTCTTCCGGCTCTAGCGTAAATAATAGCGTCGTATATACCCGGCGTTAGAATGCCTTTCTCTCGCGCCCCGCTACTTCCGATGCCACGCCATCGTCATCCGTCCCGCCACCCTCCGCCACCCGTTGTTTGTCTGTGCGACGTTTTCCCTGGAAACCCGCGAAACCCCCTCGTGCGATGCGCGGAGGCGACGAACATCCTGCAGCCGACGCGGCGATCAGCCGCAACTACTTCGCGCGCGACTTCCCGCCGCCACTTTTCATCACAGGCACATAACGCCTGTTACGCTAACACTCGTGTTGACGAGAAATCACATCAACAATATTCTACTAAAGAGATGTATCCGATAGTAATAAACAAGAAATGTGCAAAAGAGCAATTGTTGAAGAAAATATGAATAAATAATTATATAAAATAAAACAATAATTCATAAACTTACTGCATTCAAGAAAGTGTACATCTCAGTATAGAATTTATCTTCAAGCAAATAAGATGAGATAAAAATTTAAACAATTAAAAAATAAAATATTAAATCAATAACTTAATTCAAAAACAGCTGACGCTGCTTCTTAATTAGAACACAATGCCATGCATAACAAGTTATAAATACAAACTCTCATAGAAAAAAATTAACTCTAAGAAAAACTTTATGACTAAAAATAATTATAATTTAAAGATTTCTGATTTTCCAAAAAAGTTTCCAACTTTTTCATAAGAAACGCTAGTGTTAAAAATGATTATGTAGCACATTTTGCTGCGATAAAAAGGAAATGTCAATTGTTTCCGCTTAAACGGAATAATCTATTGTGTGTGGAATGCCATTATTAAAATTTAAATATCGCTTTTAATTAAAAAATGAGGAAGGATCACACAAATCTACAATACATTCAATATTTTGAAAGTATCGACTCGTTCAACGATCAAAAGGTTTTACGAGCGAACTTGGCGGAGACAAGACAAACGCGGAAGACACCGAGTATGATGGAGAGGATAATACACACGTCGTAGATGTACATGCATAAACGAGGCGCGCGCGCGCTCGCTCCGGGCACCATGTTATCCGAGAACCCATCTACGCATCTGCGCGCAGGCTAAACACGTCGAAAATTAGTTGCACGAAACTATTATCGCGAAGGAGCTGTAAGAAAGTCCCGACGGCGTCAGAACGAGGCTATGCGCGAACGAAGTTTTGTTTCCCATCGACGTTCCATGATTCTCGGCGAGAACGCCGCAACGTTAGCGAGCACGCTAGAGGATTGCTCACGTCGTACAGCGATGTCGCGCTGTAATATTGATTCGAAAGCATACGTCTATCATGAAACGCGATGTACCATGAAACATGCAACAATGTGATCAGCGGAATCGATTAGAATCTACTGATGAAATAAAATAGCTTTCCTTTCACCGCGGAGCGGTACATCGGACAATAACGATGCAACGGGACATAAAACTGCGTACTGTTGTGATCCGTTCATCGCATTCGTGTTGTCCGCGTCAACAGCTAATTCGCATAATGAGCACGTTAATCGAGATATCTACTTACACTCTGGAAAAAATTTTCTTTAGAATTCCACAATTTTCCAGGTATCTTCGATCAAATTTCCTTTTCGCTTTTTGCAAAGAGAAAATTCCAGTTTTATCCGTAATTCTATAGCAGTTGCAAACTTCCTACGCGATATCGCCGATAAGTCGTGTAGCGTAAACGGGTCTTAAGACGCAATCGGGAAACGAGAATTGCTGATTCACGTTAAGCAGCGTGTAAAGGCGCACATTAACGCGCCGGTTGAATCTTCGCTACGGGTTGTTTCATCCCATTTCCTCCCGCGTCTTCTCGTTTACTGTATATCGAAAATGCGCCGTACTACGACATTTATGACTCCTCAATGAGTCGGCAGCGAATGATCGTGCTCGGAAAACCCATTGAAATATTAACCTTCTGACCTTTCGCTCTCGAAAGAATATAATCAAGTTATTACAGGATTAATCCATATCAAATTATGAGATGACATTTAAACTATGTAAATCATCCCTTTTTGTATATTGCAACAATAATAATCTAATTAAGATTTAATTTCAGAGTTAAATGTAATACCAAAATGACGGAATAAATATTAATTCACACGACAAGCAAACATTAATTACGTACTTCTCCAAATGTCGCAGATTTCGCTGCGCGAGTGCTAAAGACTATTCGCATGCACAGCTGTGTATGTGTCACGGGCTATAAAGTTAAGCGAGACACGTGGCACTGAAGGACATACGAGGGCTACGAGGAGAGTGTACACGCTACTTCATCTTTCTCGAAGAAACTACGAAGAGAGTTATACGTTATTCCAACATACGGCGGGCAGAACGAGGAGCGCGAAATGGTTACACCAGCTGTTCGCCGAAGCGAAGAGATATCTTGGTACATCAGAGTCTGTATAATGCAACGTACGGCATAAACGCCCTTATACAAGCCTATACAACAGCGACTCCTGCGAGGTTTCCCCAATCTCTTTCGACAAAAGATTGCTATTATATGCGAGAAAATAAATTCTCGCAATGCTGAATACAGCGAATAAATATAAATATCTCGTGAATATCGTTTTCTAAATATCACCAAAAAAAACGCAATATAATTAAAAACAAGCAGCTGTGTTAAATCTAATTAAATACCAAAAAATTTATTATTTTTATTAATGACTTTTAAGTCGTCTTCGCGATAGATTACAGTTTGTTCAACGCGAGTGATAAACGTGTGAGGAAAAACATCGAGTCATTACTATTTCTTACAGGCGAAGCAGCGCGAAAGAAGAAGCAATCTAACTCGTTACTGTTGAGTAAGCTGCGGCGGGTTTTATCTTTTCGCGCGATTTGACGGAAAGCACCCGTCCCTGTCGGTTTGCTGCACCGAAATAAAAGACTCGCCAAACGAGCGCAGACGCTCCGACTGTCGATCTCGATTTTCTCCAACTTCGATATCCCGTCGCCGTTAATAACCTTTCGTAATGTTTCGAGGATCCTCCCGACAATTACGTAAGTGATCACTGTCACTGCGGAATAATTCGATCACCGCGTCGACTTGTTTGGAAGATTTAATTGGCAATCACTTACTTACACAAGCTCGTGCTGTATCCGTTTTCGCATATAAAGTATTTATCAATATAAATGTAGTATATTAATGCCAAAAATCCTTTGTAATATATCAGTACCGAAAGAAAAGAAATAGATTCAATAGTATCGCAAACATCCTTAAGTTTGCCCTTTCCACATGATTATTCAGCGAATTTATGAAAACGCGCGGCGCGCCGGGCATTTTCCCAACTTCGAGCGCGGCCAAGAGCCAAATTCTCCCCGTAGTGCTTCGAAAATCGCCCCCAACTGATGTTTGTTCTATTCCGCGCGAATCGAAAATGTCGATCGACGTAACGTACACCTCGCCGTTAGTCTGGCCCCATCCTCGCTCTCGGGCGTAATATCGAATCTCGTCCGGAAAACGCACGAAAAAATATCGCCTATGAAATATCGTAACGTGTCGTGCTAAAATATAGGCAACGCCACATGCATGTAATATACCGAAAAATCATAGGTGTTTCGGCAACGGCCATTAGCATACATTTACGAATGCCCGGCAATAACTCTGCCGATATGTGTACGTCGCTGATAAATCATTCGCGTTATTCGGTATTGTAGTAAAACGTCCGCCGTGCCGTAATTTTCCGCGTCCGGATAGAGAGATACGTCTCGTGTAACTGCGAGATACCTATCGATTAATCTCCTACCTAGCGAAGAACGATATATCGTACTGGCTGGTGGCAAAAAATACCGAGTACGTATAAAACAAAGACTAGTACTAATGCAAAACTCATATTAATTTTTTCCAGGATCGAGTTAAATTCCTCCTTTTTTTTTTTTTTTTTTTGAAGAGGAAGAGTAGGTGAAATTAATGCACGCATACAAATTTCACTTTGAAGAAAAGTTTCTAATAATTCGCTGAGAGAAATCCTTGGCTGTGTTAGCAATCCGTCAGCGGAAATATTTCATTTCGAGCGGTTTTAGCGCTACAACATCCATTTTCGCGCGTCCCGTCTAATTTCACGTTCGATCACGCTTGAATTTTCTATAAGAGCAAACCATTTATGACGGACATTCGTCAACGGCTTAAAAGCTGCCCTTGGTACACCCCACGGAAGATAGTAATCCATTCAACATAACAGACGAGATCGCGGATTAGCGTAGGGTGGATGATATTAACGGTGGATTCGGTCGTCCTTCCGAAGGGAGCTAACGACTTTGGATGCCCCGAGGAAGACGCAATTCCTCGATAAGCCGGCGCGTTTAAATTTCCATCGATCGGCTGGGAAGATGGGGAAAAAGAAGGGTTGGGAGAAGTTTCATCCGAGTTTGAAGTTCGCTGGGAAAATACGAGGAAACAGAAGTCGGCGGACAGGTCGGTGACGAGAAAGAGAAAGAAGGAAGTCGCATATCGCATTGAACCCGGGCAAAATTCGAGACGGAGGTGGAGATGGGGGGAAAGACCGGAAACTCGGACGGAGATGAGCAAGGCGCCTATACGCGACCTGCCTCCCGCGCGAATAAATTCCTCGTACGTGTTCCGAATCGCGGCCGGAGGGATTCGCCGCGCTTCCCGCTTCCGGTCCGCATGTAGAAGGTGAAGGGACCGGACGGGGAGAGCGAATTTCGTGCTCGGCGAATACGGCGAGGAGAAGGACGAGACGATAGAGAAGACCAGTTCGCTTTTCCCGACCCTTTCTTGTCGCATACGCGACGATAGTGAATGCACCAGGTCGTTGCCTACCGCGTCCGACACCCGTGAGGAATATTGCAATCACGTGCCAGAGGCGGAGGAGGACGAAGAGGATGAGAAGCAGGAGAACGCAAACTTTGGACGTAAAGCGCTATTATGCGCCGCGATATCTCGGCTTTTTGAGAAACGTCCGTCGAGGGAGTCGGTTGTATGTATGAGAAGGTACGAGCTGTACGTTTGGGCAGAGCTGTATCGGTATCTTTTTCGAACTAGGACAACTTGCGTCGATTTGTAGCTCGGAGGTAAAAGTGAATTTATTTTAATCTAGAGTTCTCTTTATATAAAAAAAAAAAACTATTTCTTCACCAAATCTCAAAAAAATCCGCAAAAGACAAAAGATGATATTTCCAAGTTTTATTAACTATTAAAAGTAATACGTATTTTTCAAAACTTGTCTATGGTTATATCGGCTATCTCTATTGATATCTACGGTTGACAAGCAACGCTCGATTTTTGAAGTACCGTGTCTCGTGTGGTTTTCGCAATTCCGCGAGCGTTATCACTGCAAACTCTCGCCGAGCTCGTTGAATTTCGCGCGGCGCTGAGATGGAAGAATCGCCGCCGTCGACTCGTTTTGCGGCTCCTCCGTGTATTTCTTATTTCTCTCACACATCCGCACCGAATAAAACTACCCTCATACTCTCGCCAAAGTAAATAGAGCGTATTTCTTCTGGAAATGACAGGAAATTCAATAATCCTCGCAACGAGTGGCTAGGCGGTGGAACGCGGGGCTGCAGTCGCGGCGGGAACGAAGAGGTCCTCGGAGGTGTAGGTGGAGTTCGGAGGAAGGAAAGAGACACCCGAGGGAGGAAAAACGAGCGAAAACGGAAACCGAGGTTACGCGTTACTACGACTGCAATCGTACGCGACCTGCGGCTGAAGGATACGTTTTCTAGAAGGAGGAAGTGGAACACGATGCCTGCGTTTTCCGCAATCGCCGACTTATAAAACGCTTAACGTCAAACGTCACCGTCGAGGGAGAATACAGAACGCACGCACGCGCACGCATTCATATAGATTGTCGGATATTATATTTGCCATGCTCTTTTCGAGCAAAGTGTTTCGTTGTACGTTACATCCTGCATCTCGCGTATTAAATAACGAAAAGCGCAATAAGACATATTTGGAGGAATTCTGTAGGAAATTATTTAAGAAGAGTAGAAAGAAGTATCCATGAAACGAATTCTCTCAACGTGCTACATTTTTTCAGAATATCTTTGAAAGTAATACACTCTGTTCATAAAAGAGATAAGCAGTGTTTAAATTTAATATCTAAATTAATAAAACAGCGTGACATATTATGCTGGTTTTTATACATATATTAAGTATATTGTGACTTTATATCATATTTTTAATTCATTTAATTAAAATAGAAGTCTAAAGATTATTTTGAAAATTATCAGTGGCACGGTAATCAATCGTAGAATCAAATTGGAATATCTAGCTATTAACTATTGCATTTATTTCTTATTGCAGAAATATAGTATAGTGCTAAACTTATAGTATAGTATAATGTTAAATATAAAAACATAAAAGAAAAGCGCTCATAGCGCGCCTTGATAATTTTTAAATAAGAAAGAAGGAACGGTATGTCGATGTCGATAGTCAAATGATTAATATAATATATATTACGATGAATTATGTATCATAAAACTGAATGTGAATGCAGCGAATTTGCAATCGTATGTGCCGTGAATAGATGCAAGTTCTATGTCGCGCGTGATCCGATAGTATCGAAGAGAATATCCTCGGCGATCGTCCTCTCTCGCAAAGCGAGGCGTAAATCGCCGAGGATTTCTTTACGGAACCGAGTGGCGCATCCTTCTTTCAAAGCCAAAGGGTCTCGAATCTTCTTTTTTTTTCATGTTGCAAAGAGGCGAGAGACGCGGAGCGGGATAAAGCGCGATTCGGCCAATCGCATCGCGAGAATAAAAATCTCATACATGTAAAAATATTCAATCGACGGGTCTGGAGCGTCTCGCCTTTGCCCGCGGCGGCGTTTCCGCTCTGTCCTCAGTGGTCTCCCGGTTTAGAATAGCCTCGAGAAAAAGGGAAATCCCTCTTCCTCGTCGTGTCTCTTCCGCACCCTACGGTCCTAAGTCCCCTTTTCTTTCAAGACTATGTCTTTAGACCTTTAGCACGCAATTCGTACGCCTTCGCAAAACCTGGTCGATCGTTTTATTAGTAAAACTAAATTTTCTTCTAAATTTAGAACCTAATCAAAGATTTTGTTTAAACGCAAATTGTATTTATATTATTTCAATACGTGTTTGAAATTATTAATTTTACCTCACTTTAAAAACCTCCACTAACGTAACATATTGCAATAACATTTTAATTTTATCGATTAACAATCTTGTGGGTTACAAGCGTAATTTTAATTGAGCAAATAAAATGCATTGCAAAACCGATATTAATGAAAAGTCGGAAAAAGCACTGCACGATTTACAGACACATGTCGCTCATGGGTGAAGATTTCACGGTTCCGTTACGTTCGTGCGGGCGTTTGAAAAAATCTCGGCCAAGAGAAGAAACGATATCCGTACGTCAGCAGCTTTTTCATCCAAAATCCCCGGTCTCTTCGAAATCACCTGCGAATTTACACGCGTGAGCGAGATGGACGGATATATCCCCGACAGTCGTTTGATATGCACTCGCACGAACCGACATTGGATATCGGTCACTCGAAATTCGTAATACCGCGCCACGAAAAAAGATCCTTCGAAAGGAACCCCACTGAATGAAAAACGAATGTAGGCAGATAGAAAAACCTTGACTGAATACTACGTGAAATGCATAATTCGAAGTACTTCGAATGCGGCATAAATGAAATCGTTACGTAGGAAATATGCGAAGCGTTCAAAGCGACTGAGCGCTTTGCCTTTATAATTAAGCTACATAATTTTCTGGATACGGTAAAGCAAATGCAGCTACAGGTCACGCGACTTTAGAAACTGTCACGGAGAAAACACGCGGCGCAATTTAGCAAACAGTCCGTGTGCTTGCGAGATCGGTAGTGCTTTATTCGGACGATATTCGGTGGTTCGTTTCCAGTTTCGCGGAGAGACCGAAATTATTAAGCAAGCCGCGATTGTTCGAAAGCGCGTAATTAAGGTTAATAGCGGGATAACGCATCGCGCTCGAGCGATTTTTTTGAAAATTACGACCGCGCGGCAGCGGCGACGGTTTAACGAGCGACCGCATTCGCGAAAGATAATAAATCGACCGCGCGGCGAAGTATCATTTTCAAAAACACACCCGCCGCTTAATTACCTCGTATATCTGCAGCGGCAGCTCCGCCGTATACGTGAACGGTAAATTTAACGCGGGACGAACGTCGCCTCCGGCACGTTTCTGACAAGTCCGAACGATTCGCCCGGAAGAATGGGGATTCTCGTTTTTCGCGTCTCCATCGTCGTACGTCGTCTTACGTTCCTCTTTTACTCGTAACTTTATTGTAACGAGGGCTCATTTGTCCGCGTCAACTGTGCCGACCGGATCTCGGGTGCGGCAGAGAAATCGGTCGCGACTCGGCGCAAACCAGACGTAAAGCTCGTGCTTTCCGCGCCGACCCCATGAATCTTAGTCGCGTGTCGCCCGCAAGCACGGCTTTAGACGTGGATCATAGAGAGAACAGGCGAAACGCGATAATTCGCGGCTCAACGAGACGCACATTTCGCTCCAACTATTTTCCTTAACTCAGAAAGCGAACGACTGTCGTAGACTTCTACGTTGCTCTTATTAAATAAGCGCTGTAGAGCCAGAAGCTCTTTGTAGTCATACATTGACATACTGTCGACTTGAACGTCCCGATTTCCAACTACAAAGAGTTTTCCTTCGATCATTTTTTCAAAAATTATTATTAATATTGTAAACAAAGTAGAATTTTTATTAATATTATAAACATGTAATATATAAAACTAGATTTTTTTTCTTTATATTAATAATTTTAAATTGTAATTGAAATTGTATAATTAGAAAGTTGTCATTAATACCTTTTGTGATCAAAGAATATAAAGAGAAGCGGCACTATTTCTGCAAAACAATGTATATAGCATAAACTCATAGCATTTAACTCATATAACCGAGAATTCATTTCAACTTTTGTTAATTTGATACAAAACGATTACTTCGATGAGTATTTGATATACAGTTCAATATCTAGATATATCATTGATAATGACAACATAAATTGCGAAAGCTATCAGCCTGATAATATCGAGCCAGTTTATCGCGTAAATAAATGAAAACTTCCCAGGAGACTGAAATCCGCTGATTAAATAGCGACGTATGCATTTAACTTGGGAGATGACACGAGTTTCGAAAATGTGTTTACGCGTGTACGCGCATGGTTAGCATGTGCGACGGACAAAAGATACACGTGGACCAGGGGAGTGGAAAGGGTAGAGAGACAGGCGCCCGACACGGTGACTCAATTCTTGGCACGAGGTCGTGACGTGAGATTACCACACCACGCCGTAACTCGGCGCATCTTTGCACAGAGTGTCATCTACACGAAGAGATTTGGCCCGCGTGAGAGAAGGCGTATTATAAGAAAACCCGCCGTTGTTTCGCGACACCGCCACGTCGATCGCATCGAGGAACACGCTCCGTGCACTGCTTGAAAAGCGATCCAAGAAAAACACATCGCGTGTCCCACAGGACGAAGAAGAGAGTCGACGGCGCGCGGAATTCCGAACGCATACTCTACGCGCGTTGCACAAACGAGAGTTGACATAAATTCGCGAAATGAGAGTTTGGCAAACGCGGCTTAATTAGCAGAGTCAAAAGTTGATATTTAACAGTCTGCTAAGCTTGTTAAAACCACTAATTTCACAATACGCTACGATATATACAATATTAATAACAATTAATACTTATTATTAACACTTTTTCATCATCTGAGATTTTATATAAGAAAAATGAAAACTGATATACTATATACGATATTAATACTTTTAACTTGTATCATTCAGTATTAAAAAATGTCATGTGTGTTCTTGTTTCTCTTTTGCGAAAAGTACCAGTGAGAATCGCTCTCCGAAATCGTACTTCGAAAAGTGGATTGTGTCCGATATTTCTTAGATTTCGAGCACTTTAAGAAATTGAGACGATTACTTTTAGCGGAATGATATCGTTCCTTTGAAATATTAAATTAATGGCGCTAGGAAAGATTGCTATATGTGTCTTCGATGAGGAGACATAGGGCGTCTTAAGACGATTCGTTCCGTTCCACGGAAACGAATTAAGCCCGAGATTAAGCTTACAGAGGATCTACGTGGAACTCAACTACTGTCGTAGATTCTTTCCAAATGCGTTTTATTTTTGCAACTTTACCACCGCCGTAAAACCGGGTCAACGAGAAGCTGCGCAAATTTTAGAGTTAATATATCTCAAATAAAAGTATAATATGATAATTCGATGTCTCTACTACGCGAATTTTCGAATTACACCGCAACAAATATCAACGAATAATGTTATACGACTACGCGTAGATATTCCGGATATCTATTTCGCATAAAAATATAATACGGTCTTAATAACATAATGATATTAATGTATCGTATTACCATACAATATTAATAACATAAAATGTGTGATATGATCTGCATATGAAATTTGCAATAATGCTGGCCGATGCCGAGGAAAAAAAATATTCGTGCGGTGGAAGGTATTAAAAATTCATTGCCTCATAATTCCGCATTACGCGGGATTAAAATTCGTTTTTTGTCACGCTCGGTATCGCGATATGGAGCAGCCATAAAGCACATACAGAAAACTATGTCGCGCCGCTCGTTGCAAAAGGTAATGACATTTTTATTGCGTTTCGCGGCAAACAGTTTCCGCGGATGTTGCAATACCGGCCGCTCGATTTACGCGCTATTAGCTCAAGTTCGATATCGCGCACTCGATATTTCGTCGGTGGATTTGTGAATTCGGACATTTCCCTTTCTTTTTCTTGCTGCTCCCATCCCTTACGGATAAATGTTCTTTTTTCCGCAGAAAGTCTTTCGCGCGATATAATTGTAATATTGTTTTCCGTAAAATCTTGAATTCTGATTTCGACGGTGCAACGGGACACTCGTATCCTCGAGCTCGACTCTCGTCCGGCGGCCTCATAACTCAATAATCTCCGAGCAAACGCGGCTTCGTCATTAGTTATCTCGCTGGAAATCCGGGCTTAAAACTGTCGAGAGGTCGCAGCGATATCGCGGCCGATAACCGCGCGCCGTGCAAATACACTCCAAACGCGAAGCTGGCGGCACGAACGGCACGAACCCAACCGAAGTCACGGCCCTTCGTATTTCGATTAAATGTGATTTACCTACGAGCGTATATCGCGCGCCGCGAAATTAATACGTCCGGCGCGCGATCGGATTTTGTGCCGGCGGCGTTAAAAATTGAGTTTCCATTGCGTGCGGCAATCGACGATTGCGCACGTTTGGAAAGGTAACTCGGCGCGTTTGGCCGGTCGGCTCGATCGATTGTTTCACTACACGCCTGCAATGCATACTGCAAGCATAGTAATTTAACCGGCTTACCAATTTTAATTTTAATTACTAGTTAATTACTGCCAGTTTAATTACTGTAGTCATTTATTATAACTATCAGCCATATAAACAAGGCTATTATTAGATATTGATTTCAAAATTTTATATTTAGAGAAAATACATTTATAAATTTTATTTTTTATTTTCAGAAAATTTCTAAATTGTCAAAGTCGTTTTTCAAATAACAGCTCTTTAGAAGAAAATCATGTTATGCAATTTATAAATCTAACAAAATAAATAATTGCCGATAAGAAATTGTTTTACAAATTAACTTTGTAGATTACGCTCATAAAACAAAATAATGATAAATATTTGTCATCTGACGGTTAACGTCAGGTCATTACACGCTGAAAAAAATATTAGTTCGTAACTTGAAGCGTATCTTGAGTCCTTTGAAGGAAATTTCCTGTGCAGAGACGCGGCCCTTCGCTCGCCGTCTACAAATACGACGTCTTTAACAACACTCTCGAGGGTAGTAAACGGAAGCGCGAATATTCAGTCGAGGCGAAAAGAAAGACAAGCATAGACAACATAAACGGAGATGCGTACTAAGCAAGCGAGCAAGATAAATCCAAATGAGAGATTGCGTTATATAGTTGTATCAGATATTTTTTTATTTTGTTAGATTATGAGCAATTAAATAAACACCGACTAAAAGTATATCAAAGTAGTTCAATTAAAATGAAAATAAAATAGAAATTCATTACATATAAATTTTTCAATTATAACAAGATTTCCAATGCAAAAAAATTAATATTAAAATTAAGATCAAAATTTCGCTTTTGTGTAATAAAATAAAATAAATGAAATAAAATTATTATGGCTATCAATGAGCGACGTTTTCGTTTATATTTGGAGAATATTTTTCTCTAACCAGGTGCGAACCGCACGAACCAAAGAAAGAAGTTAATGAGGGAAGCGAGCAGACAAATTGGTTATCTATCGGCCGCAGGAACATCGGTTTTTTTCCTCTCCTTCGCCATCGCACTGTTCGTAATGGAGGCCATTAAACGCACCACGCCAGCAACACGTGCTGCATCTCCAAGATTTTTCATCATGAGACGCCGAGTCAATATGACGACGCCTATGTACGAACGTCGAAAGCTCAACGAAATGAAAAGCTCCAGGTAGTTATGGAAGCCCATTAAAATGTAATTGCGCTCTTACATAAATTTAAGATTATTTTTAGTTTAATATTAATTTCTTTTAATGCGATATTCATCGCTGTATGTTAAGTATTTCTCGCGTAATTGGTTAATTGCGAATATATTATAAATATTACGAATAGATATATTATCTGATCCATTTCTCCTCCTTCGCCCTCGGGTAATTGCCCGTAATCGACAATGAATCATATCAAATTACTCTGCAAAATAGCTTTTAATTCATGAGTTTCGCGTTTCCTAGATAATGAGTTTCACGTTACTTTTGCCTTGCAACTCACGAGAGGATTTATTCGCGAAACAACGACGGGGTGTGGCGGAGGTAGTCTCATCGATCGCAAAACCGTAGAGTGCACGGCCGAAAACATTGGGAATGCGTTTCGCGAACCCGGAAACTATTCACATTCGGAATAACAGCGATTTATATCGACTGAATCTCTTTGTCTGTAACGATAGCGATTCACTGAGCAGCGCGACCCTTTTCTACGATTGAACGGATTTATTTTTCGGAAGTGGTCTGTAAAAATTACTCTGTCGTTTTTCGGGGCCATGCTCAATCAAAAAATAAATATATCCAAATTTAATGGTAACTCGAAGGAAATTTAGATCCATACGTACACATACGACTACAAATTACTACAAAATAAAATTATTTTTACAGTCACTCAGGCAACTTTAACGTTTTTTATAACTACTAAATTTCACGGTAATTGGACTTTTATAGTTCTCAAATGTTCGAGATATCTGGCGAATTCAAAATAACCTCAACCTCGCTGCATCATTTCGGCGAAATAAATGCATCCTGCTGAGTCATTGGCTAGATTGTCGGCGTGCTTTGCGCCAATTTCCTTTTTATCCTTGAATACTCGACAATCGATGCGCGCTCGCGTCGCAGTAATTATGCACTCGGCAGTAACGACAGGCCGCCCCGTGTTGAGCAGTAATTCGCGTTGATGTAACGGCCGAATAAATTCGAATAAAGTTCTGGCCGCCGTTCAAAAATAGACACTGATTTATGCGCCGAACGGCATATTATTACGCGAGACATAGCGGGCCGCTGCTACGCGTACGAGACAATTTCACGTCGGTGCCAATTCGCAGTCCGCCAGCGTGTAGTCGCTCTTAAAACCTGTGATCGATCGCGCGTTGCGAGTGCAGCGTTCAGATAAAAAATTATTTCCTCTTTACGCAAGAATTGCACGCGAAATATCGCATTCTGTAACCTCAGCTACTTTATTTCCTCCAGAAATGTATTGATGTGTGTATACAAAAATGCTAATGTTTATCACGTATATTTGCGGAATAATTTATACGCTTTTGTTACGGCTTTTCCTCACATCTCATTGTTATATTTCATTGTCTCTCGCCGTACACCATGTGCCAAAGAACTTGGCAACACGATGTACCTCAAAGCATCACGGTGTATTTCTCTCAGATAAGATCAACGATGTGATTTATCGCGAGGCGACCACTCATGGGTTAATAACGTCGTCTGCGACGAAGACGGACTCGCAGTCACGGTTATGAACGTGTCACGCTCTCGAAAAATCTCGAAGAATTCGCCACCGTCACCCGACTTCCATATAACTGTGATTTACATTTCGCTTAACGAAGATCGATGCGAACCAAGAACGAGGAACATATTCATTCATGTCGTTTAGCACAATTCAGACGTGAAATAAGTTAATTCTTATATAAAGGGTGTCTCACATTGAGCACACCATACGGTAATGACACATTCATGACATTATTTCGAGATGAAAGTCTTAATATCAAAATGTCGAGATTATAATAGTTTTCAAATGTGAAGCATTTATAGGTTTTAAATAGAAAGCAATCAAGTTGTTCCAAATTCGCGCGCTCAGACATGATACATCGCGTGGAAATGAGGGTACCTTCACATATCAATTTGTTTTTAAATACAGATACAACTTTACATACAATAAAAAAATAAAAACAGATCAATATCTGAAGATATCTTCATTATTGTGCGATATACCATATCTGAGCGTGCAAATTTAGAACGACTTGATTGATCAACTTTTAATGCTTGCTATTTAATAATTATTATAGCCTCAACATTTTGATATTAGATTTTCATGTCAAAATAATCTCAGGAATGTGCCATTATCATATGATGTACTCGATACGGGACACCCTGTACATACCTAGTAAGAATATAAATTAATAATTCCGCGAAATAAATTAATTATATAAAATGTTCCCAAATTAAAAATTGCCAACTAAAAAAGGCAATTTTTCATTTCAAAACGTGCAAAGGAGGCCCGGTAAATGTGGAGTTGAGAATACGTCGTATATAACAATTATGGCCTAATTTATTTAATTTAAAATAAAGTAAATAAGTCAAAATTAATTATTAAGGGAAAAAATTAAAGCTTAATTTAGTTTTCCAAAAAAAAATATTCTGGATTATAGAAATTATATAGATCCAAGTTTCAGATATATTGCCATTTGTTCTCAGTTTTGTAACAACTTTGTCTGTTGTAATTAATATTTCATCGTAATAACGAGAAATACCGAAATAATCGCATCAACGGATAAATGTAACAAACTTTACTTTACAAGCTCTATGTACGTATCTTTTCATACATACATAATAAAGATGAATAATTACATATATTTTAGAATTAAATATTCGCATTGATCTACCTGTAACCCATCCATTATAAAGCAATGGATTTATACAATCTTGTAGCTATTTATATGATATTCTTACATATTTTTTAACTGTTTTAATCTTGTTTAAAGTCGGCAGTACATATGACATCTAATATAATGTTCGCAAATCCGTTGTACCTTATTATTAAATAATAAAAATAATTAAAACTTACCGGCACACGATGCGCAACAGCGGAGTTGGAAACTACGTTGATCTGTAAAATACAAATATATCATGATTACAGCAATGGCCAAAATAATTAAAATTTTTTAAAATAATTATTACATATTGAATTCTTTACTGATACATTTGATAGAAGAATTACAAGATTACTAAAGAAAAAAAAATTTTTACATAGATATTTGAAATAATTGTAAATATTAAATATGTTGAAAAATAGTTGCGTCGCAGGGATACGCAATTAATTATTTTATAAATAATAAGTAGTAAATAGATTACTCACCTTAAGGTTATTCCGCCGATGCCCGATGCCCCCTGGGCCTCCTCCTCCTCTCAGCGGTCCATTGATGGTTGCTTTTCCATGGCACAATACGACGCAATTTACGATAGCGCGATATTTTGTACGACACTAACCGTTTTACCGACACGGACTTTATCATATTAAGACAAAGGAAAAACTCGAGACGTACGAAATCGCAAGGATCCGTTCGACATTCGCCGCGTTCGGAGCAGACAACAAAATGGCAAAGGGAAATCGTGCGGAAAATTGCACGGTTAATTTTGTGTTCCATTTATTGTGGATATGGTAAATCTAAAGTATTTTTGTAAGCTTTTCGTGCTTTTCGAATATAAAAAATAAGATACATCTACGTTTCGGAGCGGCTAAAGTGTTTTATAATCTCATACTAAATGAATAAAATGTACACGTTATAATAAGACGTATATTCATGCGGAATAAAATATCTAAGTAACTTATTACGCGTGCTAATGAATCATACGTACAGTAAATCGACAATTATTTGCAGAAAATGATTTAAGAAGCTGATAATATAAAACGCGCGAGCGGATTTCTACTGCCGTCTACTCTCTTCGAGTGCCGCCTTGCGTATGGTAAGGTAATAGCGCTCAGAAGATGGCAGGACAAATACCGCGCACGCGATGTGTACGCCGTGTAGAGAGAGAGAGAGAGAGAGAGTCACGAAAAAAATGTAAACACCGACGTCGTGAGCTAGTACCGAACATATTTCGCGGAACTGTGATATTTTGATGACGTCACGGCCTATATATAAGATTGTTGACGCGTTACCAAACGTTCCGTGTCGTTATTACACTTAAAATCACGAAGTATCGCGCGATCGTAATAAATCTTGGTTTCACAAGTATTGCGTTGTGCCATGAAGCAACCATCGATGGACCATTAAGAGAAGAAATAGGTCCAGGAGGCATCGGACGCCAGAGGAATAACTTTAAGTAATTGACCATTTATTTAAAATTAACAATTTTAGAGATATACTAATTATTTATCCCCGCAACGCAAATATTATCAATATATTTAATATTTATAATTATTTCCAATATTTATATGAAAATTGTACTTTTTTCAGTATAATTATGTACTCCTTCTATCAAATATCTACTTGAGTAAAAAAGTCAATACGTTTAATAATTATTTTTTTTTATATTTTAATTATTTTTACTATTGCTATATAATTATAATATATTTTTATTTTATAGATTAACGTAGTCTCCAATTCCGCTGTTGCGCATCGTGTGCCGATGAGTTTCAGTTATCTTTATCTTATTTAATAATAAAACAACAACGGATCTGTGAACATTATATTAGATATACTACATACTGTCATCTTAAAAACATTAAAATAATAAATTTAAGAGTATGCAAGAATATCATATAATAGATACGAAATTTCATAGATCCATTGCCTTAAAATGGGTGGACTACGACAAATTAATGCAAATATTTAACCATTACATGGAATATGTATTTATATTTATTGTATATTTGTAGAATATATTTGTATTTATTGTACATATGCGCGCATTTGTAAAAATGCATGCACAAAGCTTAAAGCTCGTTACATCTATCCATCGATAGATTATTATTTCAGTATCTTGTTATGTGGAATATTAATTAAATACTAAATTAACCAGATTAAAAGATTTTTATCAGATTTATTATAATTATTCCTGTCGCTATCTTGTTATTATAATAAAATATTAAAAATACAGCTAACCAAGCTATACCAAGTCGCTAAAATTTTATAGGACAAGCATAATTTAAAAATAAATAGCAAATATTTTACGCAGTATATTTCGTAGATAAAATAAAATAACAAAATTTATGCGTTTATTACCACACGCGCGTGACCCATCAGTTACATTAAAAAGAAACCTGCCAGTTTTATAGTTGAAAAAGTACATTGTATTATATTACACAATTGACACAATTGACTTCATATCAGAACCATATTTCCAATCCATAATTTATTATTACTGTATAATCTCAATTGTAAAATGTATGCAGATAGTGGTACTAGACAGAGAAGTCGATAAGCATTCCATGAAAAATATTAGAATAGCCGCTCGCAGCCTTCTTTCTGATGTCTACCATTTATGGTCACGCAAATCGTGCTCGTCGAGAAAGCATAGAGCCATTAACGAGAGAAACACGTTAAAACGGACCGTTTACGCACCAATACAAAACAGAGAAAACATGACAGAGCGATACGCGCCGTAAACATACGCAACGAATGCGCGCCGTGCACAAATGCGGCCGTGGAAACGTGATACATCGAATCATGCGTGGGCGAAATAGCGAAATCCTCACGCGCTCTATCGTCTCCGTTTCTTTCTCAGCGCACCTGCTTTTACTCCCGCGCGCGCGGTGGGAGCCTTTCCGTCATCCTTATAATCCTAATCGAATCCAAACGCCCGTCGCAGCCGACTGAAATTTGCAATTCACCGCTGATCTCTCGGTTCAGAGACCGCGACTGCAGTCCGAATGACAATTCGAGCGCGACCGGATACACGGTTCGTCCATGCCGCGGTAGGCAGCTCGGGCCTCGAGGACGAAGGACGCGCGGCGTCGGGTCGCTGCGCGATGCAAATCGCTGATTACAAATTAAAATCGGCCTCCGGCTCGAACTCGAAGGCGACGCAAGTGGAGCGAAGGGGGTGCCTATTTCATTTTAGAAAATTTAAATTCAAATCCGGCAAAATGCACAGAATGCCACGTCCGACGCGCCGTTATACATACATACATACATACATACATACATGCATATATATATATATATATATATATATATATACACAACTCATATATAAATATATAGACGGGTTACGTACATAGATTCGGTGGCGTGTCGCTGGCAGTGTTGCGGCGCACGACTGCGGAAAAAATCATAAAATACGCGGAATGCAAAATGCAAATGCCGCGCGATGTTCATGAAAATGGGCAAAAAGAAAGAAAACGTGCACGAGATGTATATCCTGCGCAAAACGCGCGATGTGTCGCATCAAAGATTCGTGGCCGCGGTTGTTCTCTAGTTATATCCCTTCTTTCTATTACTTGTTATTTTTGTTTCTACGCTAATAATAAACGCACGCCCGCGCGCGTCTATGTAAGCGATTATGCGATTAGATTATACGTGCGTCCGATAACCGGATCTAGATTTCATTAGCATGAAGAGTCCCTTCCCTGCATACCGATGCGGATTCTGTCGTTTGCAGGTTAATGCGACCACAAGGGCTAAACGACGAACCATGCGACGTATTTTTCCACCGAAAAAAATAATGCAAAAATATACTCGAATGTGAAATGCGCCTCGATCTAATTGCTTAATTAACAACACATCACTAGAGAACAAAGTAACGACGCGTACCCTTTCGTATCAAAATTATCACAATGCAACTTCGTCAAAATCACAATGTTGCAATTCTGCCAAAGTTTATATCGTCCTAATTTTGTGCGAATTATAACGTTGTAACTTTGCAGCCGAAGTTATATATCATGCCTCCTCAGAGTTAAATGCAGCTTTTGTCGAAATAACATGGTTGTAATTTTAACACGAACGAAATTCCGTGCCTCCGGGACGCCGTAAGTCTGTCAAAATTACAACACTAACAACAAGAGCCAAGTTCCGCAATCCTATATTACGACGTGCTCGCGGAGACAAGCGCTTCCATCATCGGATGCATCATCCGGATCGGTATGACGTGTTTTCGCAGGAACGCGGCATTGTTCCGAGGAATTTGAAACACGCGACGGCCCTGTAGTTGCAGTCGCGGCGAGTGGAAAGTGACTTATCGTGTCGGGCGATCGTGAAAACGCCGTGCGGAAGTACGTAACGCGCGGAACGTACGGCCGGTACCGAGCACATCGGCCAGATCCGAGGTCTAATGGAGCTTCCGCGTTGGAATCGCGCCGCGGCTGACATAGCACGTGACAGCCGGCGTCATTTAAAGCGTTTCGCCGTGTCGCGTTTAAATTCGACGAGGCGTGTACGATGAGACATTACATTAATTTGTACGCTGATTGCCTTTGCTAAATGATAATCGCAACAGTATTGATCTTTATCAGAATTTAACGTTGAAAAATTATTTTGTTGTAGTATTCTTTACGCTCAGTTCGAAAATTCTGTGAATATCTTTCTATATATATATATATATAAACCTGACCAAAATTTTAAATACAAAAAAATATTTTTAATTTAGAATAATAACTTCATTATTATATATGTATAAATAACATTATTATTAAATTATCGATGCGTTGACTTCGAAGACCGGTTATAAACGGAAGAGAATCAAGAGCGCGAACTTGTTTAATAACTCATTTATTTATTGCAATTATTCGCGAGGAGCCAGCTAAACCATAATGCGGTTTTCGCATTAAAATCGCTCCCGAGCCGGCATAATACGTGACAGCGTGGTAGTAAAACATTTCGTGGTATCGCGTTTAAGCTCGGCGAGGCGCGACGCGCTACGTAATTTCGCACTAATTCGCGGCTACACCGCGATAGGAATAATTTTATCGGATGCAACTACGTACTAGCCGGAAGAGATAACGTCTATGAATTAGTAATATCATTAAGCATCAACAACTTGAAATATATAACTCGAGCTACTTTGTTGATATATAACTAAGGCTGATGCTAATGCTTTTTTTATGAAGAATTTTCTAATTAATTGTTAAAAAATGATTTGCTATTAATAGTTAAAAAAATATTTGAAAAATTGTTCGTTATTAATCATTTCTTTAAAAAGTATTATAAAATGGCAGACAACAAAGTGTAAGATAAACGGTAAAAAAAGCGTGTGATCTTTAGTAGAGCGTGTACCGAGAACTGTTTAATAGCGTAGATCAAACGACACAAACATGTCCGAACACTTGCGGTTATTCTCAAAGTCCACGGTTATATACTAATTGCAACCGCGTTGGGAGAGACTTTTTGCTAGAGGTGAACGACAAGCGACGACGTATCTTGGCATTCGAAGAAGACATTTGGCAACGGCATTGAATACCAAGAGTACCATTACAACTAGTTCTTTGTGAGATAGAACTTTGTCACGATCTTAGTATCTTGTTTTAGCACAAACTCAGCCAATTAGAATTTTAAGATAATAGTCTGCTGATGGGAGTGGATTTTTTTTGCAGAAACAAAAAAAAATTTCAATTTTTTAAGCAACCAAATATTTCCAAAATTGGAATACACAGGCTCAAAAATTAACAGATAAAAAGTTAAAATAAAGATCGTGTGAATGATTGAATGCAAGTGAATAAATCCAAGTACCTGAATAAAAAGTTTGTTTAAATTCATCGATTTACTTTTGTTAATATTTATTAATCTTTGATTATTTGAATGTATTTTTAATAGCTAATGGTCAAAATTAAGAATCAAAACATTATGCAAACAAAATGAAGATTACTTGAATTTACTCATTTGTACTCAACATGTTGCAATGGCTCACAAAACCTTTACTTCAACTACAAAATTTTAATTTAATATCTTTCACATTCTGCAAAATTATTCTGTATATTCCAATACAGAATTCTGATTCATTCTATTTCCCACAAGATTCGCGCAGTAAGGAAATCGAAATTTTGCGAATACTTCGTTGATGCAGTGTGAAACCAATTTCCATAATCCAATTTCTAACATACGATTTCCATGCTCGTAACGCATTAACTATTCTGTCTCTGAGTCAGTCAAGTTTTCAAATGTTATATCTTCGTCGGTAAAACATAATTACTTATTTTACATTTTTAACCGCGAAATATAACTACCTATTTTACATTTCCATCGACAAAATATATATGCTTACTTTACATTTTTCGCAAAAAAATCTGCATATTTTACTTCTCTTCTCGCAAACTATATTTTCATGTGTATACGTACGCGTATTTTTGTACTTAACACAAACTCCGAATGCAAATACAACGCGTGGCAAACCTCATTCTTGACACAGAGGGACGAATCTGTGAATGAAGAGGGGGGGGGGGGGGGGGGCGAGTCGTAGAGAAGACGGGAGAAAGGAAAACTGAACGAAAAGAGCTTTAGCAAATTCGGACCATATGGTGGATCGTAAAAGGGCGATGACTCCGGCCGCCCCCGCGATTCAGCAAATGGATATTGCCGACTGGGACTTGTGCCCTGCTGGCTGTCAGCAGCCGACGTTCGTGTACAAACAAGAGGGAGACGAGACAGGGAGGGAATGAATGGCGGAGAGACGAGTGGCACGAAGGGGGTAACGGGAACGAGGCGAGGTTAATGGAGTGGAAACAAATTTAAAAACCCCTCTCCCCTGCCTGCAGGGCTGCTGCGGTTGTACAAGCTCCGCGTAGCACCAGCCCGCGGATATGCACGCCCGCAGGTAACCGTAATGCACGCTCGTCGGGGTAGCTACGTATTTACGGGGACCTGTGTGTATACATGGGAGAAACAAACAAACCGGGCGTTTCGTATACAAGTAGACTTCCGCCTCTCGCCGGTTTCTCCCCAGGAACACGGTATCGCCTTGTCTTCGTTCCGCCGCGCAAACAATCTTCCGGGCGCGAGCGTTACTGCGCGATAACGCCGACAACAACGGCGACTGCGACGACAACGACGATGACGACGACGCCGTTGCCCGAGAAAATTGCATTCGTAAGTATTATCGCGCGCACGCGCGACGTGTTTTCGGAGATAGATCGTAATAAGCTCCGCCGGCGTGTCGAGATGCGAACCGAAAATGCGAAACGTCGGTCCCAAAGAACATCCGGGAGCAACGTGTAGCATCAACAACGATGCAAAATTGCATCGTACATATGTCGCGTGACGTCGGGCGGATTTTCATATCGAGGTTTACATTCTGGAACAATTCCGCAAAGGAAATAACTTTAGACGATGACAGACATGTCTTACTGACTTTAACAATCTAAAGCAGGAACATAGATGTTTGTGTTCAAATATTGCAAATAAATAATCTACAGATTTCTAAATGCGGGATATGTGTATTCAAATTTTAACTTTTTATATTTCCCGATAAATGTTTCACGACTTCTCCGATTTATTTTTAAAATACGTTGTGTAATTGTCAACCAAGAACCGGCTTCCTCTGTAGAAAAGAAAATCAAAGGCGAGATGTTTTAAAGTTGCATTATAATGTAATTCCGACAATGCTCACATTCCGCGAATATTCAGCCGCACAAAGAATCCACCGAATGTTTATAGAGAGCGATAAAAACGCGCTCTCGCCGCTCGCTAAAAATGTACAAACGACGCGATCAAAATTCGTTTCTGGCGGACGCCGTCGCGCCGAAGGTATTCCCAGACGAAAGGAAAGCGGGGAAAGAGAGAAAAAGGATCATTACGAAGAGGAAAAAGAATTCGCCCATCGAGCTTTATTCCGCCGCGAAGAGACAAATGGAAGACGGTAGACGGGGGGAGAGGCGTGGAGCTCGCGAAGGGACGCGGAGAGATGAGATGAATAGTCGTCGATCGGTAGCGAGAGGAAAGAGAGTGGTGCATTGCGTGCCGTGTCGATGCATTCTCGCCGGCTTTAATATAAAGCGATTTTACGAGTCGAATAAAAAAGCCATTAATCGCTTCCGATTGGACCGTCGCGGAAGGTAGACAGATGATGTATAGCGCGGACCGCGGCTTAACGTACGATAAAGGACTCTCGCGGGAACGCCGGCGATAGGTCACGGCCTAACCGTCATTGCTCCTATCGTTATTGCGATATCATTCGTCGTCCCGAGAGCGATCGACAAGGGGCCGCCGAAATACGTATTGTAACGTCCAAAATGGAGACTCAGCGAAGTACACGTCATACGGGGACCTCTGAATCCTCGAGATATCCTGCTATCAGCGTGATCTAAATCCGTTAAACTCAACCCCAGTTTTGTAACGTAAAATAAACTGCGAAAGGGACATTCTTATTTACCGCGATATAATTTACATTTATGTGGATTTTATTTTCAAAGATATTGTTATAATATGTTTAGGTGTTCAATTTTTTTTAATGAAGAATTCTTAGTTTGTCTTCTAAGGCTGTAAAAAGTGGCATAAAACTTAAAGGCTGTAAAAAATACGTAAAATTCACAGTCTTAATAGTTAAAATATTATGACAAATCTCTCTCTCATCTTAAGACCGCTCTCATCTTGCATTCGTGGAAGTTAAACAACGTATCTGGGGCAGACTGACATCAAAGGCGGTGTTTTATCGACGTGATAAAACGCGATATGGTCGCATACAAAAGAAGGCTCTCGAGAAAGAAAAGGGATGATCGCTGACCAGACCGAACGGAGTCAGGGAAAACGATGGCGTGGGGAGGTTTGGCCCGGTAGAGACATGTTACGCGCCAAAATGGACAAGACTTTTGGAGGAGCGCAACGGTTGTTTTAACGTAGGTTATTTTCCGGACGGGCGATTTCCCGGCGATTCAGTGTACTTCGGGGACACACTACCGTATCGCTTAAGAAAACGTTACGTCGGCCCTTACAGCGCGGATCATACGGTAGGACCTTGTACGTTTATTAGACAAATATGTCCGGTCTTACCCCTCGATTACCATTTGGGTAAAATATCGGCGTCGTTTGTGCTCGCTGTATGTTACAGCGACCCTTCCGGCGGAGTTTAAGTTTAATATAAACGCGAACGAGGCTACTTTCGTACCGAGAAATATGATAGAGGAAATCTTATACCCAATTTATTTTATACCCTCAATTTCAATATTTTAAATAATACATATATTTAATAAAATGCCATATTTGCATTTTGCAAAATTCAAAGTAATAATATTACAACAAATTAATAGTTTAATATTGTACAATATTATTGATTTGTTCAATTTTAAATTAAATGTACAACTTTCACAACGAGAATACATCGCGTGTTCAAAATCCAAGATTTTTCCAAAAGCATCACGATATAAGATATAAGATGAAATAATAATCAAGCGGGTTAGCTTGACTGATCGCGGGGGATGATAAAAGAGAAAACACCATATGTCCTTCAATATACTATATGGGCGATGGCGTAATGACGAGTCGTGATATAAGTGGCACGATATACGAGGGACGATATGATCCAAACAATCCCACGAATCCGTTAAGAAAGTTGTCTTGATAGATCCTACATCGCGCTGTCTCATCTGTGTTTTGCGAGTAAAAGTTTCCCCATCGATACGTTATTACAGCCGCACGACACGCGATATTCAACGATCCAATGCGGTCGATGATATCATAAGGTATATTAAGACATTATTGACGCGCCTGTGTGTTTCTCCGCGAGTGCATCGTTGCAAATCAGAAGTTGCGTGCAATTCTGTTTGCTTTTGGATTACGTAACACTGTCGCGATGTCGACAACACACATACGTGCTCCCTCCGTTCTCAGCTTCGTATACGTTTTCACAGGAGACACTCGAGCCTCAAAGGAGAAGCACTTGCCTCTCTTGGAAATAAAACAAGAATTTACATAAGGGAGAAATCTACGTTTTCTTATGTAACCACCATCAAAAAAAGATTCTACTCTTTTAAGCTATTAGCATTTTCTTTGTAGTTTGTCCGCCATTTGAACTTAATAATATTCCACTCGTCGCGATACAGTCAAGAAAATTTTTCTTTCTTTCTTTTTTTTAATAAAAACATCTGTTCTTGTGGATATAACGTGCTTTTTTATAATGCTGATAACATCAGTAAATCAACTTTTTTAATAGCTCAATATATGAAAATATTGATGTCTGTTAAACTAGCATCCCCACAACTTTTAGTATAAATTTTCTTTCAATTTTTTGTGGTGAAGGGGGGAGGAGTGCTAGTTTAATAAACATAAAATATTGCTAGCAACCAGTTTATGGTGCAATATTTCTGACGTTATGACATTATGACATTATGAATCAAAGTGCTACGATGTACGTCCGGCTTCTTCACTCGTCGCGACTAAATGAGGCGGAATGAGCGTTCCTAGAACGCGGCTGTGATTTATTATTAGGGGATGCGTCACATTGTGTTCATTAGAAGCGCGAGTTGGCGACTGCACGAACAATTAGCAACAGAATGATTGGCGATAAGAATTACGAATGCACGCACGCTGACAAGCACAGCCTTGAAGAACAGTGGACATCCGTTTAACTCCGCGTGGCCCACGCACGCGTGTATTTCGATATACACGTTTGTTACCGTGAACGAGCGTTAGTCACCCGATAGAAAGAGAGAAAAAGAGAAAAAGAGACAGAAAGAGAGAGATTTTCGCTTTTACATCGATGACGATGGATGAAAAAATAGAGAGCATTAGCCATCTTCTGTTTACGGAATGTCTACTCAAAGCTTAAAAAAATTTTTTGCCTGAAAACTCATAAATTTTCAGAAAAAAACCCAAAAAAGCATTTTTATGTACAAATTTAGAATGGAATTTTTTCTTGTATGAGCTTTTTCATATTTCCTATTCATACTCGTGGAGAAAATTAAAAAAAACCATTTAATTTTTAAATATTAAATTAATTAATTAATAAAGAAACTTAATCGAAAATTTTTTAAGATAATAAAAAATAAATTAAATAAAAAGAAGTATTGAAAAAAATTAAAAAGCAAATCGATCAACAACAAGATAGATATTTTTAAGAATAAGACATTTATAGGAAAAATTTTTCGAGTCTCAATAAAATTTGTTGAGAATGTGCCAAATTTTTCTAGACAGAAGAAAAAGAATAGTTGAAAATTTTCCAAGTTTCCCAAGTTTTTCGAGATGAATATCCTCGCTTGGAATACGTGATGTAGAATAGCGTGGTCTGTAACGGAAGGAAAGAACGGAAGGAAATTTTTATACATGCGCCCGCAAAATTATCAGTATCTCGCGCAAGTATGTACATATCTGTAATTTTCTAAAATCTTTCCCCCCCCCCTCTCTCTCTCTCTCTCTCTCTCTCTCTCTCTCTCTCTCTCTCTCTCTCTCTCTCTCTCTCTCTCTCTCTGCAGTTAACGACGCGTAGCAGCTGTCGACATTCGCTGGAACGACCGACCTTGTGATGTCCGCGCGAATATACGGACAGTTAAAATCACGCAGGCGAGTTAGATGAGCGCGCGGCTGCGGACGTCGCTTTTAACCGCGTGACGACGGACGCTCACGAAGCAGCTTGGGAGATATTACGTACCTGCGTTTCTCTGAAGAGACATCGTCATTCTATAAAAGCCGCGAGGAATAATTTAACATTCACTAAATGCGCGAGGAATAAGGACGACAGGCGGTGGAGGCGGTACTAATCCGCATATAATGCCGCAAATAAAACACTGAAGCAGGATAGTTACATTTCCATCTCGACAATTGTGAAACAATTTGCGTTGACTATAATAAGGAAACAACATTAAATATCTAAAAATTGTCTAAAAGTTATTAAGGGACGCTTAAAAAATTCTAACATCCTTTTTAAATTATGCTTTCCGAATGTTAATAAGAAGTTATATTTATTCTGCGTGTTCTATCTAGAAGAAGAAGCGCATCTCGCAATATTCGATCTCGTTACACGATTCCTTCGAGACACCACGCGCGCTTCACTTCACCGATGCTCGAGTCCGCGTCCCGTTTATCCCGTTTCTTCCCGACTGCGCGACGTCGGGCAACAAAGTCGACGGCATTAGCCAGGTGCGTCCGTTCCGGCCGAGAGATAAATCCCGCTGTTCCCGGCGTTCCGGATCCGCGACGTCGAGGAATATAGCCCGCGCGCAAACTCGCTCTTCCTTACCTCTTTCTCTTTTTTTTTTCTCCCTGCAAGAAGACGACGTCGACGGCGGCGTCGGCAGGCGCAGTTCATTTCACGGACCTTCCGACTCCTCCCGCGGAGTTCGACGTAGAGGATAATATAGAGACGAAGGGAGATTCGCCCTCCCGAGTGGATCTCGCACCTGGGTCCGTCCCCCGGGACCGTCGGCGGTCGATTCCGCGCGCGCGCGCGCGCGGCAAGAGAATCGACGGCGATCTATCTAACTGCCTTGTTGTCCCGCGTATATAGAGCCCAACCATTTACGGCGCCGTTGTCCCACGTCCCGAATAATTTACAAGTCCATTATATCGGATTTTTCTCTCCGAGGCACGAGCAATTGTTTTCACAATTTTAGGAACCGCGGAGCGTGGTTACCCTCCTCTTAAATCACCAATTGCCAGTTCGTATGTGAAACCGGAGTATTTAATCTTCGGCGTATTTACGTTATTTTACTTTAAACGACGTATTTCCGTTTTATTCATATATTTATTATTTTTAATCTTTAATAACAATTGTCGAAAAATAACTTTAGAATTATGTATGCTATTTAATACGACTTTTAAAAACAAAAACATTTCAATAACGTCATTTGTATAAACATTTCTATTTAAAAATCTAATTAAAAAAAATAGAATTTCTCTTTTAACGCCGCCTTAAAGATATAATGACAGCATGAAGTTGGTTCGTGAAACTCGATCGGCTGCGAAAAAAGGAGGTCGAAAAGAGCGACGTGGCATGTCAGGCAGTGTCGCGTCACGTCACTTCGTGTTACGTTTCGTCACGTCACTTCAGAAAATATAACACGGCGATTCTCGTCCACGAGAATGGATATTTAATGGAACGAAACAACGCACGTGCAGCTTGACCGATTTCTCTCGATGCTCATGTATGTTTTTTCATGCAATATCAAAATAATGTAGTCCGTTCGACAAAAGACAAAAGCGACTGAGAATATTATACAAGATACTGCGTTGCAAAATTCATATTAAGAAAATGGTGAAAAATATTTTATCCATTTGTAAAAAATTCGATATTCTGTTCACAAAAAATTCATCGTAATTAACTAAATATTTATAAATCACGAATAATTTTTGACGCAAGCAGCGTATTTGTTATTGATACATTGGAATGTAACGCGTGTGTCGAACTTCAGAATCGAACTTCCTACCTCGTGCGACTTTTCTGACGCAAATTCGGAATCTCGGAAAATGCAGCGTCTCCACGAGTGCACTCTGAATATAACATAACTTTCGCGGCGGCGGAGAGCTTTTCTCCAATTCTGACGAACCGACATCTGACTTCCCGTGCGTCACAAAAGAGAGAGCTGCGCGCCGGAAGCCGTGTACTCGTGAGGCTCGCGGGTAGATTTCCGCGTGGCGCTTCGTTTGAAGTGGTCCCGAGTCCCATTCCAGCAGCCAGTTTTGGTCCAGCCCCGCGTAAAGTTCAGCTCGATGTATGCAGATGCGCGCTGAGTCTATAAGCGGCTCCTACTACATATATGGCTACTTACGAATACATCGAGTAATGTTTCTAAGCTTAGCCTGCGTTCACCTACGTAAGGGAGAATTAATCCGCACTATTTACGAGCTTTACCTAATTTGAAAGTCATACAAACTATCGATCGGCATATTAAGTAATCGTCTTCTACCGTAAAATGTAAAAAATAGATATAAAAAGTAAATAATGAAATAAAAATTTTAACAGGTTTACACATCAAATTATATACGCGAAGAAAAGACGAAATTGTTAGTATTATTTCGATCATTAATTAAAGTTACTGTTATACTTTATAAGTCAAGTTTTATTATCTTGTTTCATTTTCTTGACTTTGGAATTAAGCAATATTGTACGTGACATTAAGCCGAGAGATGAATGTGCGTTAACAAGAGCGAGAACAGAGAAAGAACAGAGAAATAGAGAAACTGGAAAGATGTACACTACACACGAAAAATATCCCAGTTTACATCCACACAATTACGGGATAATTGCTCGTAATTCCATAATTAGCTCTTTTCGTTACTCCACCTATGTGCACCGACCAAAGGAAAGCTTGCCGCAAGTTGACACAGATACACCTTCACGCTATGTTTGCGGCGATGTACGCTTGGATGCTTTTCGGGGGTAGTGTACTGATTCAGCTGATGCACATTATGCACACAGCGCGCGTCTCTTCTGCACGGCTAGTAAAGCCCGACCAACGACGACGCCCGCTGATGCGCGACGCAGCTTGCGTAACGCACACGCACGCCGCAAACGCCACGCCGGCTGACCCACATGCGCGATCTTTATTTAAACTGGTTTCCTCTTCGGCGTCCTTTAGACCCGACTTTCGTCTGTACTCCGGTCGCCGGGTCACCGGATCCGAGCGCGTCACTTTCCGCGAGATTGCAGCTCGAGAAAGGTCGACCTAATATACACGGTGTCTCGCAAAAAGCACGCAGTCCAATTAATTGCAAAAACAACAATAAACAAAATAAATATTTTCTGCAGATAAAATCTCTTTCGTTGTCATATTATTATTATCTCTAATAATTTTTATTTCTTCAAAAATTGTTATATCTAAACAAATTTACATACGCAGTAGATTTTCATAATTTATGCTATATATTATTTCATATTATGCTTCATATGATTTTGCTTCTATGAACAATACAACGGACGTTGGTTTTTACGATCACGACAAAATGGTATTAGAAAAACGGCGGAAGTAATTGCGGAATCATCTCCTCGCGTTCGCTGCCGCGGTAAAGTTCGAATTTGTCCACGGTTCACTTATAAAACCACAAAAATTTCAATTGCAAATGCCTGTCGACTTTGATACCGCGGAGAATAACGAGCCAGCGAGACGAGCGCTTTTTAAGCATCGACGCGAACCCGCCTCGTCGAATATTCTTGTTTCTCAAACGTATGTAAAGTTTGAATAATACAGCACAGAGAGAAGGCGAAGAGGTAGCGCGCGTAAAAGGAGCAACGCGGAATAAAAATGCACCATTACATTTCCATCGATCCTGCCACTTTCGCGTCGTACTGGCTTTGAGATCTCTTCAGAGTAAAAATAACGATACAGCGAAGCAATTATAATTTATGATTACATTACAATGTATCGATACGATATACATTTTACGCACGATATATTTTAAGATCGCTCAAACGACTATGAATATTAATTAATATCAAAATCAATTAATATCTATTGCAATTATTTCCTAATATTTACATTGTGTAATTTCAATGTTCAAGAAAAAGTGAAAAAGTGAAAAGACACCTGATAAAAGAAAAAATGTTATCGTAATATACAAGAATATTATTTTGGTTACTCTTTTTTATATATAAAAAATAGTGGGTATAATATTTCTATCCAATATCAATGTTCTTGCTTCACTGCTTCATAAACTTCCGAATTCTGTTCTGAAAAGATTTCAATGTTTATATGGTCATTCTCAGACTGTCTCATAAAAAAATGTCTAGTGCTTTTTTTTACATTAGAAGAATCGATCAAAAATATGCATAAATATGCTTAGCATCAAGTCCAAGATGCGTAAAATATTTTCAGATTATGATTCTAGATTTTCTTCTTCAAGATTTATGGTTTGATATAATATTTCTTCTGGTAAAAAAGATATTGGAGGAATGCAAGAGTAAAGAGAGCTGCGCACAAAACCGAAATCTTTTTCCACGAACAGAATTCAAAACCTCGTAAAGCGGTGACCAAGTGTGCTTTGAAGTCGGAAAGGTTTATATACATAGAAAAATGGCCAAAACAAAATTCTTGTACATTGCGATAAAAAAAATGTTTTTTAAATGTTCCTTTACTTTTGATTTGCTCTCGTATTATTACATATGCATATTAAATTTTTATATAAACAATATTTTTTTATTTTTGAGTTTATTAAGACGCTTATCTATCTATTTTATATCGTATTACGAGTGATTGCCGAGAAAACTGTTAAATTCTAGTATTAACACTTTATTTCATTTCACATAGTTGATTGGTGTATTTATCTATTTGTTCTGATTGGCTACTTACCGGCATGCATGTAACTTATAATAGTAAAACAGATCCGATACTCCTCTCAATTACACTCGCGTAATACCCCGGATATACCCAAGCAACCATCGTAATACGAGCGCGCGTATCAGATTTCGCATCTCCTAATCGAACCAGCGTTGCAAGCGTTGCTTTATTTCTAGCTGTCTGCGTGCTGTCATAAGACAACTCGCTTTTGTATCATGAGGCGGATTGTAATTCAATTCTAGAAAAATGAGATCCTTTCTTTTCATCGAGTTATTCGCGTGCCCATCAAGCATAGAATTTCCTCTCGTTACGACACGTGTATAATCAGATGATTGCCAAAACTTCGCGACTACTTGGACCATTTCGCGTCATTTATTGTATCGAATTCTACGATTCTCTGATATTTTGCTAAGTTTTCAAAGAAGCTTTTGTACTGGAATTACTATAGTGACTCATAAAAATTCTAAAATTTCAAAATATGAAAAAATTTTTTTCTGCTTTTATATATTTTCTATGTGTCATTTAAAATTCTTTTTGCAAAATTTTTTAAATTCAAAATCTATCAATTTTTTATCTGTAAATAAAATATAGATCAAACAGTGAAATGATGAAAAAAGTTGTTAAAAATTACATTATAAATAAAAGGAAAATTTCTATTAATGATTAATTTTATTATGTACATTAATTTTCAGAATAAAATTTGTAAAAAAAGACGTAAAATATTTCAAATAAAATTTTTTAAAATCATTCTCTGTGTTACAGAATATAAAAATATGCTCTGAACAATTTTTCAACGTTTTGTTGACACTTGCTATTAACTATTCTACTAGCTCGTGTTAAATACAGATAACCTTGATATTCCGCGCAGCGAACGTTTACGGAGAAACGCAAATTCGTAGCGTACTCTTCGCGCGTAATCAACGAGTGTATTCCCACGGGACTCAAGTGCTGCTACAACCGATATACCGTTGTCGCGACAGTGCAGCAGGTCGGGAGAGACAACTTCGTAACCAGTCGGGTCGTCCGCGCTCTCGAGAAGACACGATACGAATTCTCGGGATTCTGCCGCGATGCACGCGCGCGCGGCCGTATTCCCAAATCGATCGCGACGGCGACGACAGTGACGACGACAACGATGAGAATGAGAGAAAGCGGAAGAGGAAGAAGCGCATCCCGCTGAATTCCGCCGATTCGATTCTCGCTTTTCCGAACGAATACGTGAATTCCGGGGATTGGTGGCTCCAAGCCGAAGATGGTCGCGAGAGCTATGTATGAATGTGCCGTGTGTCAGTTTTCGTGTGTACAATTCCCGCGGGAAGACACTGGCTCTCTTCCACGCTGGCAAGCCACCATCGTCTCGCGTGTCTTACATCTTTCACAAACCGAGCCGTCGCATGTCGTTATCATGCAAACAGCGACGTTTCCATGGTTCACAATGAAGCGCATCCAAATGTTAGGTTTCACGTCTACTTCCGAGAGAGAGAGAGAGAGAGAGAGAGAGAGAGAGAGAGAGAGAGAGAATAAACGATGTTCAATTTAAAAAAAAATGTTTCAATTATTAGGCTTGCGATACGATATAAATCGGAATCGGGTCACACAACTAGAAAGGAATGTCATTGAATAAAATATGCAATTAAAACTTGTTTTAGGCAATATATCCATAATTTAAAGCAGAAAATTTGTGACACAAATTAATTGATAATTTTACATAATAAAAAATATTTGAAAAATCGAAATCGAACACACAACGTACACATATATATGTGAACGTTCTGATTTTTAAAATATTTTCTGTATTACAACACATAACATAAAATTATAAACAGAATTCTACCTCGAAATGCAAATTATAGATTGCTCGAAATGAGCACTATATAATTACACCCATTCAAAAAAGGATATACCACTAAATTAAAGAGAATAAATACATAATTTTAGTTTTAATTTTTATATTTAATTTTTGCTTCAATATCGAATTTTGTAAAGAATTGGTTTGCAGAGAACATCAGGAAATTATTGTCGACGTACTCCAAAGTTAAAATTTAAATTTAAATTTAAATTTAGGAGATTATTTTCATCGAGTTTTCCATATTCATACAAGCATATCGGCTTATATCTAAAAAGCTCCTTCATAGTAAAAGTTGCGCCAAGGCTTCGCTAAATTCGCTAAATCCAACGCACGTACGTGCGTATATAATAATAAAACCGCATAAAGCTGCGCGTTGAATTCTGTCCGACGAATGAGCACGGCGGTAATGCAACAGGATTAACACGCGCCCCGCCCGGCCGAAGAGGGAATGATTCTCTTTCGTCCCTTAATCATAACAATACCAAATGTTACTCGATGATAACTGTATTAGGCTCGATAAAATACTAGACTCGCACCCTCTCCGGCTTGCCGTTTGTTTGTCGAACCGAAACGTCCCGTCGCGCAAACATTCGCGCAGGCTGGTCGTACAAGCCGCTCTCTTCTTTCCCCCCGACGATCGCGTGAGTGGCATTACGGGATTATTAGCGAACGAAAACTCGGCACAGGCGTCTCCTGTACTGGAAGCAATTGCCTACATATTTGATGAACGACGGCCTATAGAACGAGGCGCGCATTACCATCACACCCTTTTTCCTTCCCTCCCGAGTCCCAAGCAAATGCGTAAAACTATTTCGAAATCAATACTTCGACTCGAGCACCAAGGACTTTCTTGCTAGAACAACTTTTCGCAGGAATGTACAGGCAGATTCCTTGTACGACAACACCTGACAATTTATCGCGATGGAAAGCTCAAGCACGCATAGTAACGCGTAATAATAATAAGCAAGTTTTGCTCACGTCACGGGAGATTTCTCGCTTCTTCGGCTTCACGGCTTGACCAAGTACGGTCATGGCAATTAACGCAAATTATTAGCGAATTATGCAGTTTGCGTAATTTAGAACGCAACCGGTCGAGATGTTATATCGAGTTATTAAACGAAGCGGCACTGTGCGCATTGCTTTTATCGCCGCGTATTAATTTACGCTGGTTACTCACCGAGTTAATGGCTGTCATACTGCTAACTCGACCTGGATCTGCGTCCACTAGCCCGCTGTCACTCTGTAACAAATACAGGGAGAAAAATGGCAAATTAGCAAATGAAAAGATCAATAATTTCTCCTATTGCTATTTTGCTATTGCGTCGCAAATTTCATACAAATCACGCCCATTGAGATTCAAAAGAAAGAAAATGGTCATTCGGGGATGGTCCTTTCATATCGTCATTTGTACGTGTTTTCGAAGCGCAAAAGCGAATAATTTTCGGACGCAAAATTCCAAGTGGCGCGAATCGTTAATAATTTCGGAAACGCAATATTGTGGAAAGTGAACAGCATTCATATGAAAATTATTCGCGCTGCGAAATCCCGACGCTTGCGAAAGCTGAGTGCACTCTACCGTCCGCTATGAAATTTTCTGTAATCATTCGCCGCTAGAACCGGGTTTCATCAAATATACGCTGTTTCCCGATGTTAGTTATTGCTTCATGATAAATTAATCGAAATTAAGCTTCTACTTTAAGCAGATATAAATTCTGCTCAGAAATTCAAATAAAATATTAACGTTGCCAAATAAAGTATAAACTCCCATTTCTCCCTTTCCGAAAATTTCAGCTCGCCCTACATTACAAATGTAAATAAATTTTCACACAGACGCGGTAAATATCTCAAATCGCACCCACTAACGCAGCTCGAATTGCGCAAAGTACGCAAAAATACGACATCAAGCGGATATAAAATACATGAAACAAACGCGTTGAAAATTCTGTGGCATTTTTCCTCGCCACTCGTCGCGCCAGACATTCTTCACAACTTGTATATTGCATACGGCGTCGTCTGTTCCTTTGGTTCGCCAAGGTCCGGGCGTTTCAATTTTGCGAGGCTCGCCGGTGTGTTTGCGTCCGAATTCGTCCACCTCGCGAATTTTTCCGATACGCCGTCACCGGAAATGCCCGTGCTCGCCATCAGTCACTGCCGATAGATCCCCGACGAGGCACACTCGGCATTACTGAGGATTATCGAGACGGAAATTCTTCGGGAAGGAAACGACGGCCGGATACGAGTTATTCGGGCGTGTAGTGTGCGAGGGAGGTGTACGTTGACGATGACGACAACGATGGCGAGAGAAACCGAGAAATCGGCCTCATAGAGGGCCTCAGCGAAGAAATAGTACAAAGGACGGGGGCGGCGGCGGAACCGAGACGAAAGAGCCAACGTGCAAATGTCGTTCTGAACTTTGATCGTAAAACAGCGGCAGACTTCTCGGGTGGGTGGAGCATCCGTCTTGAACCGCCGCCAAATCGGTTAAGCGCGAATAAATTTCCGTGTCAAACTTTGTACAGACGAAACGAACGTATGAAAGAACCGACGGTTCCGCGTGTCGGGCAAGGTTGAACCCCTGCTGCGGAAATGGAACGGAACTACAATGTCTACGGAGCAAACGAGAGCGTAGAGATATACTACTTGAAAAAAACAAAACAGAAAACAAGGAAATCTGCAATGATAATATCATTTGTTGTGCGATTCGGCGTGACGGAGATGCAAACATTTAGCGAAAGTTCGGTATTTTTTAATAAATCATGTAATTGAATGGATATTAAATGTCAGAGATAGGAGATTCTATGTAATAAAATTAATTAAAACTTGGTATTATTAAAATATTCTGGTAAAGTCTTGATATTCTTAACAAAAATCTACTCTAAATTAAAGAGCAAATTTCCAGACCAAATAAATGGCACTAATCTATAAAAGGAAATGTTTAATCATTAATTTGACCTATGCTCACTGCTCTTTCGGTTACAAAATTACTTTGATAAAACATGGCATCGCTGTCGTACACCGACCGGCCATAGAATAAGCGGTAATAAAAACCAGATGCGCGGCATAGCGAGAAATTTCCCCCGAGTCATTCCATCTCGAATAAAAGCTCAGCTTACATATTGTTCTAACGAGAGCAGAGAGAGCTTGCGTATAATGAATAAACAGCAAACACGGGAGTTTTGCACTACGCCATTACGCGTCGACGTTGCGAAATGCGCACGGCAAAAAGACGTAACTGTCGGTTTGTCTCTAACAGAGACAGACGAAGAGTAACCGAGGCATGACGAAGATTTAAAGGTGTCGCGTCCCAGGATGCTCGAGGAATTCACAAAGTCGCGGAGCGTGCGGCTGAAACGAAACGGCGAAAAGTCATAAAGCGTATTATAACCGTCCCATAATTTACGGCGAGGCGACCCGTGCGAAATCGTTGTCGACTTTTTGTCGGCGAATTCGCGGCTGCGCATGCATAAGTACATTATTTATATCATGCAATTCAGCCGATTGATAGAATTTACAATCAGTGTTATTGAAATCGAAATATTTAAAACGGCTTTTGTAGCGTTACAAAATCGCTTTAATCAAACTTTCCCTGCTGTTTTCATAATTAATTTCCATTTTCTCTACGTTACATAATTATGGAGAACAAAGATTTTATTAATCAACAACGCATAGCGAAATAATAATAAATAATTCGTAAAAAATACGTTTGTTTCATCGATTTATCTTAATTTTAATCACAAGATTCCTTCTTTTTTTATAACACCTTTTTTTTACGGACGCGTCAGCAAGGATTAATGTCTTCGGTAAGTACATAAAACGCGGGCCGTGCGGTCCATCCTAATTTCGACGTTGTTTGGAAGGATCGATTCGACAACGATCCATCAGCGATCCTGCGGTCAGGCTGATTATGCAGCGTCACGAAGCGGAATGAGAATCCTAGAGCACGTCAACGCAGCTCGCCGCCGTCGAGCGACATACAGCGCGCGCGGAAGATCGTCAGAGCTTCATTACGCCCTAGAGCTTGACAGCCGGGAGGGTCGAAGTTACGCGAATGTTATTAACGTTGTACCTAAATCCCTCAGCTATCCTGCGGAGCGCGGGTGCGCGCGCACACACAAGAACGCATCGAGCACGGAAATGGGCACGATATGTGAGTTAGGCAAACCAAGGAGGAGAAGATGGTTAGAACGTGCGACACGTTCCCTCATCCTCGCTCGAATTTGCGCGAATATCCGTATATCGGATATCCAACATTCGAAAATTCAGTGAGTCTCCGTTATCGCAACGCTCAGTTACTAAAATTCTACCATTTTAATGATCCCATTTTTAAACGATCGCTCTGCTAAAAAAAAGTGCAACGATGAAAAAAAACTGGATTTGTAATTTAGTTCGTAAAATAAATGCAACGCAATGATGCGCAAAAAAAATGGCAATGATTAATTTAGATCATCTATCGGGTGCAACGTCCATAACTACGGGGAATCCAAATTAATCGCGCATTCGTGAAATGCGAATCATTCCGGATTGCTGCAAATGAATATCAGGTAACGCTGCGCAAATCTCGTTCGTGGCATATCCAATATTCGGAAATCGTGTTTTCCGGGTAACGGATTATACAAAGCAAACATTATAGCGTCCAATATTGCACAACACTCCAGCGCATAAAATAAAAAAGCGCCGTTAGAGCGTTACACCCATCGTTGCTTTTAATGAACGACTAAGTCTGACACAAATGTTACCCAATGAGAAATTTATAAAAATTAACACAATCATTATTGTTATTAATTCAACAATTGTAATGACGAGTTCGGTACGTCCTCGTTTGCGCAAAACCTTTGAGTCAAAACGGACATATCCGGTGGTAGAGAACGAGAACAAGAGCGAACTATCGCCGAGGACCATTTTTCAATATTAAGGAGGCTTTAGGGATGATTTAAATAAGCTCGAGAAAGCTCGGCGGTACGCGGCCTGAAAAGTCGGACTTCTTCGATTTATGAGGGAGACGTTGGAGACAGCTTAGGAGTCTCTCTCTCTCTCTCTCTTTTTCTCTGGCGCGTTCGCATTTAAACCTCGCCCTATCTCTCCGCTGTTTCTCTTTGTACCATCTCGTCCTTCTCCCTTTTTATCGCTCTCCGGGAATCGCACGACGATCGAAGACGCGAAACCGTAAAAAACGAAGTTCACCGGCGTAAGAGGCTGGTCGAGACCGCTATACGGATAAAGAAGTACGACTTCGTACGATTCTCGTTGTAATCCGTACGTTCGCCTTGGCGCGCGCAATATAAAACTCCGGATTCGTTTTATTTCTGTACAAAGCTTTACGTCCACATTGCTTAATCAAAATGTTCGAACCGTAAGAAAAGTCTGCTATATTAGCATGCAAGAGCGTACAACTCAATCATGACATTTTGTATTAAATAATATCCTAATTTTTTCATATTATTTCGTATTATTAAAATAACTTTCAAATTTTATTTTAAATTTTGTTTTACCATTTATATAATTTTTTTATTTTCTACATGCTTTTATATAAGCATAGACGAAGAAATATTCTCCGCTAAAGTGACTAGCGTCACGCTTTGAAGATCACAGGGAAGATTCGCGTATATTAAAAACTTTACGAAGCGACGACAGAAAGAAGGGCAGGCGCCGCGGCAAACGGAAGTGCGAATGGATGATTGATGGCTGGCCGATTGTCGTTCCCGACGAAGAAGACGAACGGACGCGAGTTTGCGATAATTCACCGACGGTTTCTCGAGACGTGCCGCGGGCCTGTTAAAAATAGAGAAGAAGAGATTAGGCGAAGGCGGCGAGTTATCCGACATCAGCATCGGATAACAAGAAACAGGTTAGCGAAAAGCAACAGAATGAAAAGTGGATCTCTCCTTTTCAGCTCATCTTTTCAGACTCGTACGGCTTTTCACGTTGCACTGTGCAGCGCATAATTAAGCAGCTCCGCATCATTCGTCACAGACGTTTCGCCGGTTTTTAATTTAAAGTTATGATTCATGACAATATGCAGTTGAGTCAGCGCAGCTCTTCGACCGAAGCGAGCAAAAGGAACGAGAAAAAGAGCTCCTTCAGGAGTAAAGCTGGGTGATCGCCGGGAAGAACGGAATATGAGGAAGACATCTCGACAAAACGAGAAGAGAAGCAATAAGGAAGAAAAACGTGAGTTCTTTCGCATATTTGCGAAAAATGGAAGTCGGAGTTTGAATAATCCGTACAGGCAATGGCAGTTGGGAAACGATAAAATTCCAAAGAAAAAATTAAAAAAATTTTTAAGCATTACTTTTTATTAATTTCAAGTCTAAATTTGATAGGAAAATGATAGGGAAAAATAAATTCTAAACTCGCGGAGCACATTCCCGCTATTGATATTCACTTTTCCAAACTGGTCGACAAAGTTACGAAATTATTCCTCTATCGATCGCACACTCTTGAATATGAAGCAATCGTGTACTTTGAGAACGGTTCAATATTTACGTTTCAATGATGCAGGAACCAAATATGTTGACATGCGTCCGACACAAGAGAATACGCGAAGAGAGTAAAAAGGACACGACCGTACGACGACAAAGTGACGTCAAACACTACGACGATTCAGACATTGATTAACGCCTCGTAAAAGAGCACTGCCAGCTATCAAGTTCGCCGGCAGACGAGACTTCCCGAGGCTGAATGTGATTGATCGATTCGGGAAACGATTATCGACGTGTCGCGAAACGCAAGAAGAACGAGAAATCCACTTTCGACCGCGACCATAATTAGTGGCACGCTCCGGACACGCGGTAAGACGAGAATGATCGAATGTCGAATGATTTATTACCCAATTACGACTCGTCGGCATTCGCGCGATCGGGAAACGCGCGCACCGAAATATATCTCCCGAAGCGCGATTTGTTATTCGGCTATTCTCGGTTCGGCGATGCTAAAAATTTTGAGGTCGTTGCGCGAGGAGGCATCGAGAATTCCGTCGATTCAGCTGTCGCTTTCAGCATGGCTTCGTGCTTTATTTTTAATGCACCGTCCGCTTGCCAAGAATTCGAAAAGAACCGCATTACATTTTTTTCGTCTCTCACGTAATATACACTATACGGGAAGTGGACATGCAGAGTCATAGGTGGTGTTAAATAAGTGCGCAGAGAGGATGGATAACGTACTTCTGCAGAACCACATCCACGCAACGCGCGTAAAAAGAGTCTGACAAGTAGAGCAAAGTCGTTCAGTAGAAAAGTTACGGACTAGTCAGCCAGCGCCAGCGGTCGTTGCGTAACGAGGAGCTTCTAGCGTGATTTCTGTCCAAGTTTCAAGTCCTTATAACATCGCGTTATAAATCTGTGCCTCTCTCCCGAAGCCAACTTATCGCAAGTCTAAGAAATAAGAGGTCGAGCATTCACGCTATCGCACTATAAAATTTATTTAGAGGAAATATTCTTCAAAATGAAACTTACTCGTGAGAAAAATATCTTTTCTCCAGTTTTATGCTTAAGATGTGATCGACATTCGCGGTTGCGGATTATGAAAATGTTCCCAAGACGACATTGATTATCTTTAATGCAACGATAGCAATCTCAAAGTGTTTTTCTATGCTCTGGACAATACGACAAAAGAAAATTTATAAATACGTGGCTGTACTATTTACTTATTTCAATAACTCAGCTCCCTTGAGGCTACGAAAGTTAGCTTCGAAACATTTTCTGGATTAAGTAAGTACTAATCTTAATGTTTCCGACAAACTTCGCAAAGTTCATACTTCACATCGTCAGAAATTTAAATTACACCCTCGAGTACACGTCGCAAAATGAGTATAGTTTCTAAACAAAAAACGCGGTTATCCTCCGCGCCGACTTATTCGTCCGCACGTGAAAGCAAGGTAAATACGAATCCTACGTCCGAAGGGCGTTTCTGCGAGGACACAAAGTTGTTATGCCGTTGTTTTTACCAATCTCTCTATCTCCCTCTTTCTCGCGACGCAATCCCGTAATAAAGCAGACCGTCCGTTAACGAAGGGAAGCCTAGGCGGTGCTTCGCCGCCAACTTCCGCGCACGGAGAATTAATTCTCCTCCTCGGATTCTAGTCCGCGCAGAACGAGAGGATCCCCGCGGGTAAATGATCCCCGGAAAAGCAGGCATTACTTACACGGAGACGTGCTACTGCTAGCCGCGGAACAACGGAACAATGAATCACGACGGACGAAGGCAAACTTAAGAGAAGCATTCTCTCTCTTTCTCTCTCCTTCTCTCTCCTTCTCTCTCTTTCTCTCATATACAGGCGCGCCGCGATGATATTCATTGTCATGCTAATAACGTATGCATAGAAGTCATCGATCATGGTCGCACTTTTTCCCTTTATACATCCTCTTTTAAAGTTCTGTTCTTTTCTGCTCTCATTCTAGTGTTTCCTTAACGACGTTTACACTCACACGTACACACGCGCGTACACAAGTCCGTGAGAGTTTTTAAACACTGCATAATCGTACGGTCGTTGCGTTAATGCTCGACACGCCACGTATGAAAATATCTTTATGGAAACTATCCATTCATTTCACTACCTACGAGTCGCTTATAATAGAGACAGAAAAGAGAAATAAAAATGTAAATGCGGATTTTTTGCAAATTTTGAGAGAAAGAAATTTATCAAAAAATTTGTAATATAAAAAGATATAGCTATTAATATATTTTAAAAATACAAGCGAAAATACTTTGCGAATTTTTAACGAGACAAATTTATATTAAACATTAGCTGAAAAATATTCGATGACACCGTGATGAAAAATGATTTATTCAGATGTTAATAAATTTGTGAAAAGTTATCAAGGCATATTATCATTAAATTTAGGAATTCGGATATTATATCACTTGAAATTATTACACGCTACATCCCCCTTAGCCACTTGCTCCTTCATTTGTCGTTCGCAGCGCAGCAAACTTCTTGGTAAATTGCACCCGAGGACGCGGCCACCGCATGTCTAGCTGAAATGTTGCATTTCTTCCGGTTCCCTCCCGTTGTCCTACCTAATGCGCAAATAGTGTAGCACTGCTGGCTATAGTTCACCGATCCGCGGGACACGCGCGCACGCGGTCGGAGGTACTAAGAAATTACAGACACACTCGTAACGAGTGCGGTTTGTTAGCTATAACAGCAGCGGGGTGTATATCGCTATCCACCACTCCCCGCATTCAATTTAACTTTTAACGCGAATCGATAACACGTTTTTGGCATGCGATTAATTACATAGCGTTTACCATGTCTAACAATTACCACTGGTCATTATTTGCGTTTAATCTGGCTCGACGGTAATTTCGAGAGTCGGAGTGTGTAAAAACTATAATTGAAAGTAGCAAATTAATCCCCGATATCCGCAAACACAGAGTCGTGTAAATACTAAATTATAACGATCGCCTAATGATGATTGGTTTGCAGACTGATTAAACGATCGGATTTCTGAAGCGGTGAAAAAACCGGAAAAGAAAGAGCCATATTAATGCGGAATTGCTTCAAAGCGGCAGTCACGCAATATAAACTGTGGAATGTCTGATAGTAATTCCCGCATAAAACTGCCCTGCAAAGTTCTTAAATTCGCTCCTGGAACACGACGGGTCGGTGTAATTAAATAACGAAATTTTCTGCGTTCCGCACGCTTTATTACAAAATTCCGCTAATAATTGCCAGATATTTGAATTCACAATTTTCCCCTGGCGAGTCATAGCAATCAAATTAATTTATACACGGATGGCGATTATAAAAAAAAATTGTTGCTTGATATTAAATATTCCGTTTCCATTTAGCTAATTAAAAAGCTAGCGCTCGATGTCAAACACTTGACCATTTACCCCCTACAGCGTTCCACTTGCAATCTATTCGATATTGTCATGGCTTTCGATATTATCAATCAGCGAGGTTACGTACAATAAAATAAAAATATATATATATATGTGTGTGTATAATAACCATAAGAGTCTTGATCGCAAAATTAATACTCGATCAAATTTTAATTCTGAAATTAAAAGTCAACAGAAGGAAGAAAAACTATCAACAGCCGTTAAAATAAATTCATTGAAATTACTGATTGCATTCGAATGTTACGGAATTAATATATGAATTTTTATCATATTTCGTAAACTTGAAAGTGACAAATCGTGCCAATAGTTTACTTTACTAATTAATTTTATAATCAATATCCCGCAATATCCCGCATAAGATCTAGGCAAGAAAGCAAGTGGTTTTTCTGCAGAAAAATGACTGGTCGATATTCCACGAAAACCCGACACGTAGTTACTAAGTTTCTGTATCGTTTCACGGGAAACGCACGACCGCGACCATGGCGATCGTAAACGTCGACATCGACGAAGCTACGACGCGGAGCGTTCAAGCGGCTACACGTTCGCAGCGTGGCATGTCATTCGTCGAAACGGCGATGAAGTGACTCCGCACCTGTTCAACCTATAATTCGACGATATTCGTGAGCGCGTTCGCCGTGGCACCGTAGCAGCAATATTTATACACAGATGCGCGTGAAATACCACGAAAGTTTGCGCGATGCGTCAAGGGAGTATCGTCGCGCTACATCTACGATCTTATCAGCGACGCGGGAGAAAAATCATTTTCTAGAGGTGACTCGAAAAAGATATAAAAAATAATACGCTCCACTCTATAATTTTGTTTGCTGAAAGTACAAATTAAATCAAATTACGTATTTAATTGCAATGTCGCCAAGAACGTGTTAGACAATTAACTTATAATTTGTCACGTCTGCATAAACCTGCGAGTAGTATATTCTAGCATTTAAAAATTTAACTTGATACAATCGCTACTAATTAATATTTTTTAATAGAAAATCTTAGTGGCTCGCGTTAGATCTAATTTAATAATAACTAGAGTTAATAATTAAACAGACACTCGTGCAATTCCGTCCGAAATGCAGAACCACTACCGCTTCTTTCCGCCGTGAAAAAGCGTTTTTGCTTTTATCCACGACCAGATAGTAAGCGGTAAGTAGTAAGTGGCTGCGCGCTGTTGAACGCCATAAATTCTAGAAACGATGGCCGAGCTTCCGGCCTTCGCGGAATCCCCCCGAGCGGGGTCAGGAAAGGAACTTGGGTAACGTCGCCGGCGCCGACGTGCGCGCGCGACACGTATCCTCGTGATAACTACGCGATAGAATGTTCTCTTAAATTTCCCAGGTGGATCCGAGCGTACTTGCTTTCGCGACGTCTTTATACGCTCCACCCGGTGCCAGCGAACACCTCCCCCACGCCCTCCAATTCAACCGCCCTCGCAAGGAGCGCAGCGGTCCTTCGAGGATAAGCGAATATCGAGGATGTTACATGAGAGCGGCTCCTTTTCCGTGTTCGACGTACTATGGTATTTGCGAAACGTGACTGTACACTACTCTTACAGCTGATCTAGGATTTGGAAAATTTTTCCAACTGACTTTCCGGAAAAAAGATTCACATGAATATCAGGACGCCACGGTGCGTAAACATGCGTAGTAGAATGAAACGCATACAGCAGCGGGAATACATCGCAGCCGCGAAGTAATGCGAATGCGCACGACAACATTCGCCTCATCTTCAGAGATCTTCAGAGATCATTTTGTTAGCAGCATGACGCAAGGATTGGCTTTGCATTCTCGGCTTGTAAATTAGTCATCATGAGTCATTTATTAACATTTATGGGACGTGAAATGGAGTGTCAACCGAACAACTATACAAATGCCAAATTAACAATTGCGAAATTGCTTTACTCTATATCTTTAATCTTAGAAATTAACACACACAACTCTGATAACAAATACATTATTTTAGAATATCGTCATGCTATTTTAGTGTCAATAGTCCGTGACTTTAAAATTGAAGTAAAATTTATGAGCCTCAGCTGTCACGTGGACGCAATACGTCATTAATTTCTAGCAGCTGCGTCATAAAATTGATAATCGCAGCAGTTGTGCAAAATAAAAGTAAACAAAAAACAGAATCACGCGAGCGATAATTCATTTTGTAATCGTGTAGAAATGGTCGATGTATGCACAAATATAAATGACTGATGTCCGACATCTAAAAGTATTACGTGAGCACTATTATTTTGTCGACGGCGTAATTCGTCGCGAAAGTTTCGCTCGCCCGAACTTTCGCGAAAAATACAGAGCAACGTTGGACATGCATAAGAGTCGTGACACATGAACGCAGCGAAAGCACGCTAAACCTCATTACGAGTTATGACATACGACAGGAACGAGTAGTCGCGCCTCTTGGTCCGGGCGCTCGCGCGCGAAAAATGATAAAAAGCGTGGAGTGGACAGGGGAAAAAATAATAAAGTTTATATTGCCAGGGACGCAGAGGGAGATGAAAGAGAAGGAGAAGGAGGGCACGTGGTGACTCCCAGTGGTATTTATACAGAGACTGGAGTGTCGCCAAAATCCTAGTCCTCTTCTTTCCACCTCTCCTTCCGTCTCGCTGCTTCTTCCTCTTTCAATCATCCGGCGTCTCATTCCCATCGCCTATCTCTCTCTCTCTCTATCTGTTCGGCTCTCTGTTCCTCGTGCTGGCACCAAGGGTGCTCGACACCCGTAGAATAGGTAGTGGATATCCAGCCTTGGCTTTCGCGCGGCAACTCCGGCGAGCACTTCTATAGCTTTATTTGTCAACCACTTCGAGCCCGGCCTGAACTTATCAGCCGAAATTAAAGGTCTCTGCGGGTAATGGCTAAGGTCGCCGTCTATTACTATTTTGCTACCGGCAGTGTACACGGCAATGAATTTCATACTTTCCTCGTTCGCTTATGAGCAACAAGAAGTAGGAAAAGAATAAAAATGTTACGCGTGTATTTCCAGGCGTTAACCCGAGATAACCCGAGATAACCCGAGACGGCTAATCTGTGGTCCTTAATATTTCAGTAATTTGAGAAACAAATTCAAAATTATTTCAAACAATTCAAAATTATTTATAAAGAAAAAATAATTAAAACTTTGTTTTAACCCTTGAAAAAAATAATTCATATTACAAACAAATACTTTGATAATATTTTGCTATTTTTCAATTATAGCATCAAAATATAAATACAGTAGAAAATGTAACAGCTAAATATAAATTCTTAAATGATTAAATTGAATAATAAATATATTAAATATTTTTAGTCTAAAAAACTGATTAGAAATTCTATATCATTTTTGTTATTTCCGGATCTATTTTTATGAGTCCATAAAACCAGTTTAATAAATACCCAACAAAACTCTAATTTACATGCTTCTGAATGAACGCATATCTATAAGGGCAATGCTGAAAGACCACTCAAACTATAAGAATCGATACGATGCGCCGGATATCCAATTGACCACGAAGATTCCAAAGCAATGACTATAGCTTGGAAGATTTTCTTCAGTGGTTATCAGGGAGAGTCTTAAAGCCGAATAGCCGAACGATCGACATGGCCAATGTATTTCGATTTTATCGGGCTTTTCCTGTTCCCTCAATAATCCGCTTCGTTGCTCGGAGCCATTGCGAGATCCTTGATTTTCAGACATATGCTTTCGACCATCATGTTATATGGAAAATGCGGAATGACTATCGAGATCGGTGGAAAACAAATGATCCTCTTATAAACTGACCGCCCAAATTCACTACAAGTATCGATTATTGAAAAGCTCTTCACGCTAATTATTGCATTAACCCTTTCCAATTTCGCACAATCCTGCGAATTTATTTCGTAAATTTTCTAATTTATTTTAATAATTGCAATCTATCTAGTGCGCTTATATAAAATACTATAATAAAATACTGTATTTTTTCCCTACGTTAATTAAATAGAAGTTAAAATAATGAGATTTTAATTTTTATAATTTTCTAAAATGAGGAAAATAACATATTCCGGAGTGATAATCTCTCCTCCTAATTTACAACAAAAAAATCGTGAATTCTAGTTCAAAGAAAGCGACTGTAAAATATTACAATAACCGTTAGATTTCGAAAAGTTGCACCGTTTAACATAAAAATTATCTTTCGACGGCGATAAGCATCGAATTTCGTTGCGCTTCGAGATCAACTTGACTCCAACGCGAAAATATAAAGATATCACGGCATTGTGAAGGAAGATCTCACGGTATCCAACGATTAAGAGAGTCATTAAAGTGAAGATATCCCCGTGGACGCTTGAGGTGATCGTCAGGCGGCGCAGTGATAACCGTAAAAGAATACGAGGAGCATTAAGAGAAAGAAGCCGCGTCATCTTGCACGCACGATCGCTTCCTAACGACCGCAACACTGTTGCACCGAAGAACAAAAATGCAGCCCGGCGTTTGTGTCCCCCCTTCGTCTCTTTAAGAGCCTTCATGACATTTAAATGACCGTTTTATATCTCGTTACCTCTTTACACGCCCACCTTCTTGCGCGTCATTACTCTTAAGATACATGTTTATTCTTCCCGGATTCATCCATTAGCATGAACGATATTTCAAAGCGCGCCTTTTTATTTCTCTCTTGATTTTCCATGTAAAAATGAAAAATTATAAATAGTAGGAGCTTTGACAAGAGAGATTTCGTAATATAAAATCAATAATTCAGCATAAAAGAGTTACACTTAATAAATTATTTCTGACTTATCACCGCTAGTACGTCAATGCAAAATATTGAAAATTAATTTGTTCATAAATATTTGGTTATGATGATCGTGATCGTGGCGCAGCAAAACTCAGTCGAGATTGCATATTCTAAATATCAACGAAGCGCTATTGTGAAAATGCGGCACGTCGGTGCCGATAAAAGCGTACGTCCTCGAAGTGAGCGCACGTGGCGAGCTCAGAAAATGGAATCACACAAAGTGCCGGCCAGGTAGCCTAATGAACTCAGCATGCTACACGAGAATGTCTCGAGGACTCCTAGCTTGCCAACAAATGCCGTCGTCTCGAATTCGCGAATACGAAACATCAGATGACCAATATGCTTCTTCTTCAGATAAGCCGCGTAATTGTAACTGATTTAATCGCAAATAATTAACATCCTTCTGAAAGGACTTTCCGCGCAATAATATAATCATATAACACGCGAAAGAGAATACACATATACATTTGAAGAAATTATACATACATATATATATAAATTTCTTTAAATATATATGTGTATTCTCTTTCGCGTGTTATATTATTACGCAGAAAATTTGTTAGAAGGATGTTATTTTAGAATATATATATAATGAAAAATTTTAATAATTCAAAATAATTTTATATTTTATAATAACTTAAATTCTAACTTTATTTTTTACACATTGTGAAATACCGTTTGAAATACCGTATGTAATTCACGCGCATGATTTTTCACGTGTACAATACATAACATAGAGTTTACATAAATCTACGTCAATATTCTTTGGACAGCTCCCAAACATAAAACTTGACAATGCCATTACAGACGCATCACAACAGACCGACCTTATCGGCGATGTACGGAACGCCATAACAGAACGAGGGTAAACCGAGGCGCAAAAATATCCAGAACGAAGACAGGCGACGAGAACGAGGAACAGCTGTCGGTTTGGCCCCGATTGTAGCTACGATGACGTTCACGCGCGTGTCACTCGCGTGTCACATTTCGCGCGATGGCTCTTTTTCCCGAAATTGACCACCAATGGATGTGGAATAATCCAAAAAAAGAACAGTCTCACCCAAACATTTTTCATGTGCAACAACCCGGTGCATTGTCCCGCGCAATTTTCAATAAAAACCAGTATATTTTTAATGCTCGAATTCTTCAATCAATTTAAAAGACAACACATAATTAATTAAACTGAGGCTAAATGAGACTGATAAAGCCAGAAATATTCCGCGATTTCGATCGTACGTGCGAACGTTGCTTTCAACCGACACGAGAATTTCTTTTCCTGGAAAAGTTTACTCCATCGAGCTTGCAGGCAATTTCACGATCCGGATCTCGCGTGCGGCAGAAATCGTTTATCCGACTCTTTTCTTTTCTCTTTTCTTTTTTTGCTTTTTCTTTTTTTTGTTATCGAAGTCAGCACCTAGTCTCCGGCTTTTCTACAGTGCGGCAAGTTCGTAACGAGTTCCATCGATTTCCTCCCGCGGCGGTGTATTGAAATAAACCAAAGGAACGCGGAGATGTTCCGCGAAGAACGGGAAAGAAAAGCGGAGCGACTGCGTGAGCGAGTGGAAAAGCCGCAATAAACGGAAGCTACCGTCCATGCAACCGGAAATGAATCGCGAGTAAGACCCGGTGTAACGGAAGAGTAAGCATCGAGAGCGAGCCGCGTTTTCCTTCTGTTTTACTTCCCTCGTCGGAGAGAAGATGATTTAATGATATTTCCCTTTATAGCGCGGACGTCTGCCTCCAGTGTAAATAGGACCACACTTAAGCACGTACAAAAATGATTCAATAAACAGGAAAAAAGATCCTACAAAAGAAACCGTCTAAAAGAAGCAAATATAACGTATTTTTCATTACTATGCGTTTCACGGGAAGCACATAGCTTTCGGGGAGTGCAAAAAATCCTATCATTGGTCGCGATATAATATTTTATTTCACAGCGAGTAGACGGCGGATTCTTCGTCATATTTATCGCGTAACGTATCACACTCGTTAAAGAAAAAAATATCAGCGTGTAAAATCCGCGGGTAATCCGCGGGTGGCATAATTGCAACTTCTAGAATTATTATGAGAGCTCACGTTGCTTCACGGTTTACCGATAAAAAGAATCAGCCTTGAAGGGGAGACAAAGATAGGTCGGAAATATCGCAGACTCCTCTACCTCCCGGTTGCCACGGAAACGGTTGGGACACTTTTGATAAGGTGCGACCGTGATCTCGACCCTTCGCGTGTTCGGTTTATTCGGGGAAAATGGTCGCTACTACCTTGCGTTCGCGCACGAACGATTTATCCCGCAGCTGTTGTATGTGCTTTTTCTTTGTATCAAAAAGAAAAAAATAAAATGTACGTAAGAATACATATATCGCAATAAGAACATAAGAAAAAATATATAATTGTGAAAATTCTATATTCTCACTGAATGTATAAAAAAAAAATAAAATAAATGCAGATGATTCATCGCTAATTAATTCGGTATGCGACGAGTGAAGTAATTACCGGCGATTTTAGCGCGCATGCTGAGATCAGACAAGCCGATTTCGCATTGTTACGAAACGGTGACCAAACAATCGTGCCGTGTGCCAAGACAAGTATGAATTTCCCGTCAAGGCGCATCGTGCGAGTAATAATTAGCAACATTAAATGTCAGCTTGAAGAACCTCTTCCCATGCTTCAATGAATCGTCTCATTCTCTTGGAACGAGAATCGATATTATTTCACGACTTGGAAGCAGCAGAGACGATGTGTTATATATAGAATATTCTCTCCGTCATTCTCAAATCACCGAATAATGTCGATTATCTTCGTTCAGTTAAAAAATATTGACCTCCTTAAGTCATTCACAAAAAAAAAAAAAAAAAAAAAAAAAAGAAAGATATCGATCACTGATTGCAATTATCGCAATTCTCACGTATCGGCAGTGACACGTAATTCGTGGTTCATTTAGCTCGCCTCACGGTCGCGTTCATGGTAATTATTTTCAAACGCCACGTGGCGTAGATATAAGAGCGCCTTCGCCGGTGGGAGAGAGCGTTGTGCCACGAGGTAAGAATGCGACGAATGCGGGGGCTGGCGCTTCGACATGCAGCATAGTTGCGCTATGTTATATTAGAGATGGTCGCTGATCTCGGATGTGGCCGCAGAATACACAATGTAAGTTATTCTATTTATACGGTTACACGATCGCGGAGGGAATGAGGGAAGCAGAACGAGAGGGAGACCGATTTCGCAACGCGCTCTCGTCAACGTCGCGTTTTACGCGTCGCGAAGTTAAAACGGAACGCAGTATTTTGAGGACTCGTCAAACGTAACGTAACGCGCGCGCGCGTGCTTAATCGTGATTTATTTCTAGCAGCCTGCTCGTTATCGGAAGATCAGACCGCGCGACGGAGTCTACGCGCAGGAATCATCCTCGTGACGAACGAACCCAAAATTATTACAATTTATTAGCGTATCATCTGTCTAATCATCTGAAACAATCTCCAACTTTCGATAAACGATTGCTAAATCGCTCATATTTCCGACTATTTTTTAATATAATGAAATATATAGAAATAAAAATATAAAAATAAAAATGTGAGAAATATAAATTTAATTCAACAAACTATTTTTAAATCTGGAAAACTGTACGCTTTACCCACACAATATTAATTGCAAACTCCTTTGTGTGGAATACGTTAAAGAGATAATATACGAATTATGTCTCATAAGCGCGGCGCAAATATCTAAGATTTAATTAAAACCGCTTGAATCGGGGGAACGATCTCGCCGTCTTAAACGAGGCGGAACGTCGCGAACGATCGTGCAGGAACGCACGAGTAACGTCTCATTGGGTACAGATTGACCTAATTACCGAAAGAAAACGTCTGGCGCGCGCGACTCATCTCACTAGCGCGCTTGGTGCATTGCCTGCTTTTCCGTATATAATTGCAAATCGTCTTCCATTCACAGCGTCTTACGACATGAAAGAACATTGAAATTTACGACATTCAATATGATTTACAAGAATATCGCCGAGTGATAAGTCTTTACGCAGTCCCGAATTTAATGATTAAAATCATTTGTTTTGTCATAATTCATTTATCATAAATAGATTTTTTTAAATCAATATTTTATAACAAGAAGCAAGCAGCAACAGTTTAAAATAAAATTTTGAAGAAAGCTATTGATATCGCAATATCACTTATATATATTAGTGACTATCAATATAAGCATATCTGCCTACTGCGAGATTAACATTGCGCTCAGCATCTGCAACAGGAGATGCGTATTTTCACGAGGGTATTTCGCAACGAGAATGGCATATGTATGTGTAAATGTCTCTCGTGGTAAGGACTTCGTTCTCACCGTAAAGCACGGTTTTATTTGCATAGCCGTTTTCCGGCGAACGCAACAGTGCGCGGTAGTTTGTCAATACGATTATGACAGATTTATCTGCAATAAAATGCACGTGTATATATGATGCGCGTCATCGCCGTGTTTTCCAGCTACTTTCAGCTTAACCTCGCGTTTTGCGGTAAGCGAGATCCATCTACAGATCACGCAAGATCAACAAAAAGCGGGTTATGAATATCAACTCATTTTCTCAGCGCGCATTTAACACTTGATATATATATATCTAATTTAGGATATGCTTCTAAGGTGCAGCTCGTAATCAAGATACATTATACGACCGTGAAAAAGTCTGCGTGAATCACCGTTTGAAATGCAAAACGTTCGTTTCGTAATGCGCAATTTATCCGCAACATACGTGACAAAAAAGCGCGATCAGTAAGAGAAAAGGATAGAAAAGTAAGAAAAAAGGAAATCAAGTAGAAATAGAAAGGGACGAACATAGACAGAGGTGCGGACTGTTCCGCTTCGCGCGAAAAGAATGAAAAGGATAGTTTACTTTCTCAGCTCGATGCTGTCCCGCCAAATTTCCGGAGCAAGAGATTCCTCACGTCATCCTTCCTCGTCACGACTATCCTTTTTCTTCTTCTCCTCTCTTCCTCCTGTTGTTTTTTTCCCGACACAAGTTACGACACAACACAATCGCGAGAAGTGACAAGAACCGCGCGCGATCACTCTCGGTACCGTGATCTATCTAATCACCGATCGATCAAGGAAACGATTCTCCTGCGATCAGAATTGCGCCGCTCCTTCACACTCCGACCGCGAGCGAACGCGCCCCGTTATGGCGCCGCGTACTGCGATCAACGACGGTACAACAACCACCGCGGCGTAACACGCGCCTACAAATTCCCATCGCTCTCCGTTTTCGCGCGACGCGGATCAACGGCGGCGCGGTCGCCGGGTTGCAATTTCTCTCTCACCGGACGGAAACAGCGCGCGCGCGACGTCGGATTACGGACGACGACGACGACCACGACGACGACCGCGACGGCGACGAGGCACGTCGACGACGATGATAATCGGGCACGCGAGGACCCTCTTCCGCCGCACACGATTCGCCACCACCAACAACGGAGAAGCACGACGTTTCTCGTGGATACCGCGGCAGCGCCGTCGCGTGGCCACTCGACGAAGCGACGTAGGAGAGCGAGCGAGAGCGACTGACGCGGGCCAGTGGAAACAGAGAGCGGTGCACCGGCGCGCGTGTCGCGCCTACTAGTGGAGTAGAACGGCGAGCGGCGCAACGCGGTGCGCGGAACGCGTATTCACCGCGCCGCGTTCTCTCCACTCTCCGAGAACGCGTGATAGAGAGAATCGCGCGAAAAATGCACGTCAACGTGTGGACACTCACGTGAAACGAAGATCTGATCGAAACCGACGGCAAGGAGGCTGCGCGCGCGACGTAACTAAATAAGCGCACAACGAATATGAAACACCGATCCGCAATCGCGCGTTTTCAGCTGCTCACCGCGCGCTATCGCGCAGCGCTCTCGACGTCGAGACACCCACCACCTGTATAATGTATTCGATCATCCCCGCCGATCGTCCCGCGACCTTCCGCCGCCGCTGTGAAGGAGGCGTCCTGCCGCCTCGCGCACACGCGTTTCGTTACGCGCGTGCTCACTCTTTCGCTCCCCGTCCCTCGCGCCCTATCCCTTTTATTGCTCCTTCTCTCTTGCGTCATTTGAATTCAACCGTGTCCACGGTGAAACATTTATCTCTTGACCATTTTGAATAACTTCTGTGATTAATGCGATTTTTCTTCTCCGCGGGCATTGCATTGCGAAATTGCGCGAATATGCGAAATATAACGCGCGCGCGCAAGAATCATAAATATTTCGGGAATATATCTTTAAAGAAGATAAAATGAAAAAGATATACAATAAGCATCTATGTGATAATATATGTCTCACAATACTATGAAATAAACAGTTATTATCGTAGCCCTAAAAATAACTACTCTTAATAATCAATTTTTAATCAAATTTACTAATCCAATCAAATTCGTTCGCTTGTGTGATAATAAATTTTATTAAAAATCGTTAGGAGTGGCCAGTTTTAAGATCACAACATTACGTAGGTATATTAGACTCAAGGCAATATCGACGCTGCTACTTAAGAGGTATCGTAAATCCCATTAATGTCGAAAAGATGAATAGAAACTTCATAAAACATCGCGTGCGTTGTAACGTGATATTCAATCCGCGTCGAGGCGCGGCGGCAAAACGACTCGCGCGGATGGATCGAAGAAAAACAAACGATTCTTTTTTTAAGATCCCCGCGGCTTCGGGAGAGGGATATATCTCCGATACAGTCCAGCGCGAGGAGAGGCGTGCGGACAAGCTTGCTTTCATAGTACAAATGTTATCGTTCGATCCGCGCCGCCCGTAGTATGTATTCCCCCGCGGTGCCGAATGCAAACGTTTGTTTTCGCAATCCGCGGGGCGCGCGCAGCCGCGCGTTTAGGGCAAAAAAAGGTGGGATATGCTGAAGCGTGGTTTATCGAGCCGGAAGCGGACGCTCGGAAGTGAGGAAGACAGAGAGGGGGAGCGCGTACTCTCGCCGCCCAAGTCATAATCGGCTTGCGTTCGCATATTTCTCGCCATGATCCCGCAGATAACGCCAGGAGCCTAAAGAATTGCAACGCGTGCGAAAATTCGATCAAGCTTTCTCACAAAAAAGCTGTAGTAAAATAAACCAATAACAAAATATCTATCGTTATGTTACGTTTGAAAACATTTAGAATTTAAATAGAGAAGATGATTTCTTAAGTCTCTATGTAAAACTTAAATAGAACAAGCAATTAGTTAAGTTACATCGCTTTAGGTCCGCATAATCGTAAACTTTTTAATTTATTCGCATCGATCTTCCTTTCTGTGTATTTTAATTTAAATTCTTGGAGCTTATTTTTTACTTTCGACGCTACCGCATGCGTGCAACGGAGATAACGCTGATCTATTTTCAAGCGAACGAGATCGACGCGGTGCGTCGATAAGGGAAAGCCGCGAGTTGACGGCGGTTAAGCGCATTAGCCGGGAAAATTACGGTCCCGGGGCCGCAAAGAGCATAAGGACTGAGCGGCGGAACGCGTGACCGTAAATCGCGATAATGGTGCCCTGGTCTTTTTACTCGTTCCTCTAACGGCGTATGACCTCTTTCTCTCTCTTTCTCCCTTTCGCGAAATTCACGACACGCAGGCCCGAAAATTTAGAGTCCGTTCTCTAATAGATTTACGAAGTGAGGAGCAAGCGCGGCTTCATTTGTCTCGCTCATCTAATTAGCACTCGTGTAAACTAAATAAAGTCCCTGGGATTTATTGAACGGGTGGCATATACCGGATACTTGATCTCACGAGGAAAAGCCGGCAAGCATTTGTCGTAAATTAATATACATTTAACGAAACATTAGTCGTCTAAAATGGGGTGAGAATAAAATGCGTATGAGAATAAATACGTAAAAAATTGAATTTTACGCAAAAAATCCGCTTTAAGAAGTTCTTATTTTTATCAATCGCAATTTCGAAGAAACCATAGCAAACAAAATATTCAATATCTCTTGAAAAGTAATGGATTTCCATAAATAAATTCAGAAATATAAATAATAAAAAACCTTATTTTCTGTTAATTTCAAATAAATAAATTTTACTTTAATACATATTTTATTCAAAATCCTGCAGCTAAAAAATTTAATATCACAAACTGGAAAACTCGATTCTAAATTTTTTATCACGCAGTTGCGATCACATCACGCATAGCTATGCATGGCCTTGACCTGCAAGGAAAATTCTGAAACGCCAAGTAATGGACGCGGCTATATTCTGTTTGACGTTGATCGCTTAGACAGCGAGTGCTCAATCGCATCGCCGCGATAATGTTATTAAGTGCGTGTGCAAATAAATTGAGTTCTATCCCTGCATCGCTCACATCGAAATGCCGTTACATTCACATTCACACCTAACGTATTGTATATATAGCTCGGAAATCATCTTGAAATTTTCTGCGCAGTCGTAATAATTTAAATATATAAATGTATCTGATACTTATAGTTATGAACATTTAAGAAATCTTTAGTTGAGAAAAGCTTTTCACAAACAAAATATAGAGGAAGTATTTGTAGTTTAAGCCAAACAGTAAAATTGCATAATATACAAATATACAATAACAATAATAGACTCTTATGCTCGTGCAGAGCGCATAATCATGCAACTATTCGAGAAATTTTTAATGACTTCTTGAGAAGTAAGTGAACCTCAGCATTTGCTTATTCGCGTTCTGATCTCGCTACGTATAAGGCAATAAATTTCGTTTAAAGTAGCGTATCTCGTGCTGCAAACATTGCCTTCTTCCATCTGGCCGACGTGCTTTGAAGGTACGGGATTTAATTAAAATATTCCATGCGCTTTTCTCTCTCCTGTACGCCGACACGAAGTACGCTTGCACGCTATATAAGTATTTCCCTACCGAACACAATGCACAATCCGAGAGCTATGCCGAGATGAATTCTCTGGCCATTTTTTCACGCGAAGACGCGTCCATTAGCGAACATTGCATTTCGCTTTCGCTCTTTTCCAGGAGTCACAATTATTTCAATCGGCTGCTACACGTTGATGTCATCAGATGGGAAAAGATCGAGTGCGATGCAAGCGGCGATAATAAAAACGACGTTCGCTGTCTATTTATTGCTCGAGAAACGTCACGTCGGGCGTCGTCATGCATTTTTGGCAGAGAATCAACTCAACGACGAATCGCGCACTCTATTCCGCTCTACGCTCTATAGCCTAGGCATCGTCGTTTCATTCATCATGGTTCATTTGATTAAAGCCCACGCACGACTTTATGGCTGCGTTTCGCGTGAATCGTGTGCATCGTGGCCGTGGAATGCTTCCAAAAGCCGGCGGAAACGCAACAACAACGTCGGCTGCGAAAAGAGCTTATCGGCTACCGGAAATTTTCGCTTATGTACGTTCGCGGAAAATTTCGCTGAATCTACAATGCATGCACGTATGTTGCGGCCTCCGTTAATGAGCATTCCGATATTTTACCGCTTCCGGTTAAATTATGTGCGCGATTAAGAACTATGCGAATCGCAATGCACGCATGCAGTTTCGTAACATCGCGTGCCTGCGTATCGTATTAAAAGTTCACGAAACCTTTTCGCGGCACGATTGCGAGATAACAGATTTGCATTTCGGAGATCTCGAGCAATATATACATTTTTTTATTATTATTTAATTGAAAAATGTATTGATAAATTGTGATCAATCAAATAATCAGTGAATTTTATTCTAATTTATGCATGTTCCCACTTTTAAATAACAATTTCTTAATATATAAATAAATTTATTTGACTGCTTGTGTCTGATTAAATCTAAATAAAGATTGCTTTCGGTGAAATAAAAAATTTAAGGAAATATTAATCATGTGTTTTATATTATGGAAAGAGCATATATTTTTGTCGCTCATGTCAGTGATTAAAGTTTATTACTTCCCGTGTGCACGCAAAGCTATTTGCACGTTTCATGCTGCGATTTCGTAACTGCGATTAAACACGAAGGGGACACGACGTGACATTAAAGACAGCTCCAAACTTTCCAATCTGCTTGTTATTCGTCACAATTTTGCGAGCATGTGAAATAGCCGTTGAATAAATGCAGTCCTCTTTTTTTTCAAAATCGCTAGATCACCTCGCTATCGATCAATCGACATACCGTCCTTCACTCTCTTTTTTTTTTATATATATATATTTCGAAATGCTTCGTGTAATGCTTGGGGAGCCGATTGCGACAGTGGATGCTGAAGCGCGAGCACAAAAATAGCTGACAGATAGCCGACTGAATGGTGTTACCGCTGCGGTGGCCCGTAGATTACCGCGCGGACCGGCGAAACTTCGTTTTTGACAGACAGGTCTGTTATTACTGTCACTCCGGCTCCCTTCGCAGCCCCGACGGCGGCAGCGGCAGCGTTAATCCTTTCGTCACCGTGTCCTGCGTCCTGTCAGCGTCCGTCGAATTACTTTAATGAGGAATTGTGCACACTGTGTTGAATACCGTCCGCGCGCCGGCCGTCGCGGCAGCGGGTCCGCGCGATCTCGCATTGACTGCAGTTTAATTAACTTTTTAGCGCGTCGCGCGCTTCGTCCCGTCCAACTCACATTTTACCGGCGCTTTGTCCCTTCGTCGTCGTACTGTCGAATGCGTTTCCCCGGGAAGGCGTGTTTGATTTAACGTGCAAACATACATCTCTGACGGCCAAACTACATTTCATTGAAATATTTGGCAAATGTACATACGCAATATACTTGTAAAAGACACTAGAGTTTTATGCGGTGGTAAGAATGCAAACGAGAACTCTCTAATTTATGCAGTGGAATTCGTACTTACGGCTTATGTTAGCGTAAATAGAACGATGAATGAAAAAAGGCGCGATAATCTCGTTTGGTCGCAAATGAAATCTAACAATTCCGAACAAAAGCACTCCCGGCGAGAAACACAGGCCATTCATTTTCGAGTTTGAGACGAGTTCGAGGTGAATTAAGTCAGCCGCTATAATCGAACCGCGGGAGCAATCGCAGTTCCTTCCAGAATAATGCCCGGTAACTTTTCCATTTAACAGTGACTGTAAATCCGATTCTAAAACTGCGTTTTTTTTTAACCCGCGGGATTGGGGAAGCTTTTCGTGACTGCGAACATACACAGTCTGCATTTAATTAGCACCAAATATACTATATTCTTGTCCCGACGCGATTGGACTTGGAATAGATATGGAGTTATCGCGTGCGAGTTGAATTCCGTGACCTTCCAAAGTGACGTTTTTCCTTTTTTTTCCGCTAGATTGTCGGTAGTGTGAATCGAATTAAAATTCCGTAGCGTCGTTACAACCCTCGTACAAGAGTCTAAAGCAATGCCACTGAGAAAGGAAAGGGAGAAGGAAGGGTGAGAACATGCCGTGCAGCATTCCACGTGCTTGCGTGACTACGAGAGTTTCAGGGTCGTTTCGAAGGCAAGCTGACGGAACTGAATTGCTCTTTCTTTCACCCTCGCATTGTTGGTGTCGTACTTAGCCGCCGCTTACTTGGCCAAAAATCCACTTTAATATGTACTCGGGAAAATTGGCTTTTATTTCGTACGTATATCGTGTATCTGAATCTAAAAGAGACTTTGCTATATAAATCACAGCAAGAGGAACAGATTTCTATTTCTCATGTAAGTCTATATATTATTGAAAGCAACTTAAAAATTAATATAAAAATTGATACAATAAGTTGTAAAGTTTGCAATAAAAAATCAACCGTCTGCTACGCGGAAGTTTTGCTTAGAATGCACTATAACATTTCGTCAACAGAAGACGAATAATCACGCATAAACACTTTGATTGTACTCTCTACTTCAGTCGACGCACTGTCAATCGCGAAATCAAAAGCACGCGAAAGTAACGACGCTTTTGGAGAAGTTTGCCGCGGTCCCCAGACGTCGTCGTCAATCAGGAAACGAGGGCCGGGCGATTCCTCGATTTTCAGTCTGGAAAAGTCCCGGCAAGTTCGGCGCGGACTCGTTACACAGACGGGAAGAGAAGACGTACGGCGCGGGCGAGTGTTTGCCTTTCGCGAACGCGAGGAGAGAAAGTCCTGGGTAAATTCGCCTCCTTTCGCCCGCGGGCGGGTCGGCGTTCCCGCCGCCATCTAAGAAGGATCGATTCGTCTAAGGGCAACAGCTATCCGTTAACGGGACGGAATAGCCTCCGGGGAGAAATCCTGGAACCGTGCACACAGAGCGCGCGGCCCGTCGACTTCCAAGACGCGCAGGCATCGTGGCGTGGCGTTTCGCTCGCGTCCGGACCCCCAAATTAATGCCTGTCCCTCGCAGTAACTTATCCGCCGACTCGGTATATTATGGTACACGATCACCGTTCGCTGACGAATGGCCGAGTGTTTTCCAGAGAGAAAAGCCTGCGCGCCCTTTTTCTTCTGCTCAAGAACTTTGCGAACGAGTCAACGTCGCAAGGATTGTAACGAGCATCTCTCTCGCAAGCTTCTCGCGTATTGTAATAAGTATGACGACATGTATATTGATATACATATTAAATAAATAATATTTTTTTTAATTAAATATTTTTTATACATATCTTTCTCACTACTTTAAAATTTAAACCAACCCTAAGCACCAACGAAAGAAAACTTGTACGTGTAGCGCGTGGTGCTGAGTTACGTATATTTCTTAAATCCCAGATTCAGAGCAGAGAAACATAGGGAAATATTTCAATTAACTCGCCCGGCGCGTAAATACGACGTTAATGTTTGCCGTCGGTGTGTTTCATACGATCCCTTGGCTTTGTTGTTTTTGGCGCTATGAAACAGAATAACGCTGGCTTCAGCCGTCGCTCGTTAAAACGCGTTAGTTTCGCGCGCGTCTCACGTCGGCGATTCGTGTATACGACGTTGTTAGTCATCGCTCCATACACTGTTCGTGGAAGACGATATTTTCGCCCTCTCGCGTTTCCCGTCTTTTTCTCCAACGTCGCGCGACTCAGCTGAGACAGGCATTGTCTCGGTGCGATTCCACCCACTGTCATGGAAACCTCATCGCATCGAAACTCTATCGTGCCGCAACGGCTTGTTGTTTCGATGAGATCACAGTAAGACGGCCGAAACGACCGATAATGCGCGAAACATAAAAACAGCACGTTCAACGTAAACTGGAGTTTGCCTACCGTTTGTTAGTCCATCGACAAACATACTTGTTGCAGTTGTCTTTCGAAAGAATCCGAATTGAAAGAATTTTGAAATATTTTATCTCGACTATAAATATTTTGGAGAATTCGTAGCGTGCATTAATTCCTATTAAAAATTTCGTAAAAGAGAAAAATTTGTAGATCCGATCTGATTTGAAAAAAATCAATACCTATCTTTCTTTATCATTAAAAAAAATAGAATAATTTTATATATAATTTTTTAGAAAGTCAACAAAATGTATTTAAATTAATACAATATTTTTGATCAAATCTCCGTTGAAAACTGTATAGAAAAAAAATATTACGTTACTACTAACTTCTTTACTATGCTATCAATAAAAAAATTACACAGTTTGCGATATAAATTAGATTCGCAATATTACTTTTGCGCGGATAAAATCGTCTTTTAAAATTTACATCGTCGCGTGAATTTATCGGCTTGCGTTGTCGGAAAACGCTGTTTATTGAAAACTAGAAATAAAATGCCTCTTGTGTAAAAAGCTCAACGCGACGATTTGATGCATGGCGTCCAGAGACAAAGAGCACTCACCCGTTGCATTGTCAAACTGCCCAAAATAAGCATTAAATAATCCGAATAGCGGCCGTAAAGCGTGACTAACGGCCACGCCGATATGCACCACCGTCGTTACCTACACGCGGCCGGTGCTTTTCGTCATGCGTGCGTTAACGCGACGTGTTTTTCCGTCGCTGACGGTGGTTGAGGATTGTTGCGATAGATCCCGATGTGTGTCCGCGTAACCGTGTCTGCATTCCTTGGCTGTCTGCCCGCGCGAACGGTCTTTTCTACTCGCTGGATGCTTAATTCACGGCGCATCGCTAATGATGAATCCTCATCCGCGATATTCTACTCGCCAATTTTGCGGGCAAAGTAAACACTTTTTCTAAGAAACTACGTTCTCTTGAACAATTAGACTGTGTACAGTTAGTTCTATAGTGTTGCTGAAAGTAGTACTAAATTATAAAAGTATATAATTAAAATAATAAAACATAAACAAAAAAGTTTTAATAAATCAGCGGTTTTAATAAATCACGTCCAATTTAAATTAATACTGTAGCTTCGATAGAGTATATATTTGAAATTATGTAGAAGAAAATACTTCTATATATTACTCCACGCTATAGGTAACTTCTTCTTGTGTACTGGATAATATAACTTTTAATGTGAAAGAGTAGAATATAAAGTCAAAGCAGGAATTCTAAATATCTCAATAGCATGACTGTTTATACTTTAATCCCGTTTCGCTGGCAGAATTCCAAGTTGCATGTCAATAACCGATAGTTCTCCGTGCGTTTCGCAATTCGAGATGCTTGAGAAACTCATCTCGTTTACGTAACTCGACTGAAAATCATTTCAAAAATGACGCTTCCGTAAGCTATTAATACGTCCTTTCCGGAATCTTTCGAGCGTCATCGACGCTTTCGCGCGAATATTTACGTTCATTGCGTCACGTTGGAATCATCCTACAGCCCATGTAATCCCCATTGGTAATTAACTATCGTACATCTTGTAGACTTTCAGCGTACGATACATCGATGTGTCCGCAATTAACCGCCGCGAGACCAAACGAGTTAAACAGCCGGGTCCCGGCTGTACAGTCCCAAGTGCGTTGCTACGTTCGTGAGTGAAGTCGGTCGATTGGCCTAATCGTAATTCCACCGCGAACGAACGGCTCCGGTAGGACCAATAATCGTTTCACGGTCACCCGTAACCGTGGAAATTGCCTTCCTCTGGTCTGGCTGTAATTACGACCGCCCGTTATATTGCCGACGGTCGCACGCGCCTTTTCGCGCTCGCAGTTAACGCCAATCGACGGCGTAAGAACAACGATGACGCTAATGGCAACCCTCTCTCGCACGGTTGCGGGATACCGTCGTAGTGCTTCCCTCTCCCTCCACTCCTCTTCCGGTAGCAAAATGCTGCCGAGAAAAATTCGTTCCATTGTGACGCAAATCCGCGCGCTTTCGATGCACCGACCGCCGCGCGACGCGTCTCTCGTCGCTCGCCCCGCTGCACAAATGCACTCGACTATTTGCATCGTGACCCACTTGCCTTCGCGAGTTCGCTATCGTTATGTCGCAACGTGCTCGCGCGATAGCACGCCGCGTCGCCATTTTTCACCCAAAGAGAAATCTTCGAGAAAAATTCGCGCGTAAAAGCTCCTCCTTCTGGCGGATAACACCGGCGTATCGCACCCGTGTGAGAAAATACTGTTGTGTTGGAATAACATTTTTTGTAACAATTTTTTGTACCAAGTTTTTAGAAAAAATTTAATCGTCCGTGATAACAAAACGACTGAGCACATTGTTTAAAAATTATAAAAGCGTTATGTAATCTTCCAACAGCTTTCATTTAAACTCACAATTTATTACATTTTATTTTTTAAATAAATTCTTAAATATAAAATGTGAAATGAAATTTGTTAATTATCTATGTCTATCTTTTCTCTTGAATGCAAAGTAATAATTAGCATTTACAGAAATAAATTAATAACTAATTCATTAACCGTTTGCAATGCTCGAGACGACCAAATGATTCAATCACCATTTTCCTTTTTACCCTTTTACAATATCGATAATAATTAATTCTCGATTAATCAGTCTCGAGTTTCACTCCTGATCCCATCTTTTTATACATCGCGAGAACAACGACATCGTCGCTAATTGTTTTCCGCTCGCTTCCGCTTCTCATAACGGAGCGTCGGTTTAATCATGTGTGCGCGATACCGCGCGGTCGTTATCGGAGGGCCGCGCCTCGCTTTAACGACGACAATTTACGCCAGTTAAAGCGAGTCACCTGCGCACGTAAGCGAGAAACTTCCTGAGCTCTTCGAGCATCCTGGACATCGCCGCAGCCCTCTGCGTCGACCTGTATTATAGATGTACACGAGTCCGGTCCGAACGATCCGCCGCATCCGCCATTTATCTGGCGCGGGGGCATGCATAATGCAACGCGAGCAGGAGAACGAGGGAGAAAGAGAGAGAGCTGACTTCGGTGGGGTGTGACTCCGCGGAAGGGGAAGAAGTATAGGCGATAGAGGTATGACCAGGGGTGTGGGAGCGCGATAGTAATGGCCAAGTTACGCCATTGTGCGAAGTTTCGCTGCACCGGGGTCCTGCGCCGGATAGTGGACGGGGTTTTCGAACGAGGGCGGGAGGAGAAAGGGGGGGCACATCTCTTCGGTGAAAAAGGGGGTCAGAAAAGCGAGCGACCAAACCATCCCCGACTGGGCACGCGGGATAGAGAGCAGAAGAAGGAAAAGGACGAGGTTCTGCCGCGGTGGCGGTTGAAGCAGGAGGGACAGGGTGCTGCGCGACCGGAAGCGGAAGCTCGTGCAGGCGCCACCGGAAGTGACCTCGTAATTCTCTCCCTTGCAATCCTTCCCCCCCCCCCCCCCGCGTCCTCCTTCTTCCCGTTACTGTTCCTCCGCGTTGCCGCAACCCATCTCGCCATCATCTACCCCGCCACCTTCCTCTTCGTCCATCCAGCTATCAAGCCTGAATTATAGGCCGCCCCCGAACCCTTTTGTCTACGCTTTTCCTGTCGAGAATTCGAGGCGTCCTACTCGCCATGCCTTCTAACGACGCTTCCGATTTTCGGCCGCTTTTGTTTCGTTTACTCTCTCCACACCGCGTATACTTCCTATATTAAGGCGTACGCATTATTAATCTAATAATTACACGAACGTAAATTCTCTTTAATTGTTGCGCAGTATTCAAACAGCAAGTTTCTAACAGACCCCTTTCCGTCAAAGCCACGGGTCGCGATAAACAACATTAAATTATCGTGAAAAGGGATAACAAGAAGGAAAAGAAAGGAAAAGCTGAGGGGAAAATTCTTGGAAAACGGACGACGCGATCGTTCATCGCGCATTCTTTCAGTACCATTACATCGTTGGGATTCCGCGCTTTCAGGTAAACAAATTTCGTATCTCCGTGCTCGGGAGACCGAGAAGAGAGTAAGCGCGCGCACGGCACTTTCAGAGAAACTGTGGAGCTCAGCGATCTTAAATCAAATAAGAAGTCGCGCAAAGGGCCGCTCCGCGCGGCCGAACGACGAGAAATTCGCTCGTCTCTTCTCTCTCGCGAGAGCGCAGAGCGGCAGAGAAACGGCGGGAGGAAGAGGGAGAGGAGGGGACGCGATGGAAAAAGAAACGAGAATTAATTCCCGTTAATTGCTCGGAGCTGAAGTTTGCTGAAAGCGCGCTTTATCGAATTGAAAGCCTTTCAAGCTTCGCTCCTTCGAGAGCGCTCGCCCGTCCGTCCGTCCGTCGAATGAAACGCCGAATAGACGTTGCCGCGGGCGACGTTTCGCTTCGCTCGCTCGCTCGCTCGCTCGCTCGCTCGCGGTTCAGCGAGATGGCACGAAAGGAAGCGGAATAGAAGAGCCTGACCGAAGAGAGCGCGCGGGCGGGAGCGGTGAATCGGTCGGAGCAGTCGGCGAAGCGAGCTAAACGCCCTGGCAATTCGGAGTACTCTGTTGCCTGATTGCATTTAATTACACGTGCCCTACTACCGGCGCGCGCGATTGCTGTATTGCGCGCGCTGGCCAGCAATGGACGGCGGATGCCAAGCTTCCATGAGGCGCTCGCTCTCGTAACGCTTCAGGCCGTTAGACAGACGGCTGTAAGCCGTATAGAGTTCGCGACGTGCGAATGGAATTGCCGGAGAGATCGAATTTTAAATTGTGAGGATTCACGCGCACCGACCGGTTGACTCCAAGTGGCTTCAATTTACTTTATTAAATCTTGTATTGCTTAAAAAGCGATCAAACTATGGAATCATTGATATTCTTTTTACAAAATAAATGTTTTTACACGCGGAATAATTGACGAAACTATACCGGCGGTGAGAGAACTCTTAAAACAGCATTAAGAAAGCTTAAATAAAATTCTTTTCAAAGCCAGAAATGCACACAAACATTTTTAACTTAATAAATAATTTTGCTAATACTGCTAATAACTGCTAATTTTCTTTTTTGTTAAATATTTTTCAAAGAGAACTTAGTTTTCCGTAATATCCATCTCCAACTCTTTAAAGTGAAGATTTATATTTACGTTTATATTGACATTTTTTACTTGAAATTACTCCAGGAATGTTTGTGCCGACATAACTTTATGAATCTTATACATTTCTTCTACCACTTTGATCCAATTCTAAATATAAGTATGTATCCCTCATTACTGGAATATCTAACGAGATATTTCCATTCTATTAGCCTTCTTCTTCCAAAAATATATGTAGATTTCATTTCAGAACTTGTGTGCAATAATTAATAGTTTAGATATAACGCGATATAATTTATCGTCAAACACTGCTACACTGTACGACATTAATTTTCAATATACACCACTTGCGAGCCTTGTAGCCCCAGCTTGTCCTCTAATTCTCTTCGACCATCCCTCCAATTCCCAGCAGAGACACTTGGCAAGCGCTAATGTGCTATACTAACAGGGGAAAGAGGAGAATACCTAACAGGTCGGCGCGTATCTAACATGCGATCCGATTAAGTATCTATCAGACGGCGGTAGACAAAGGATTAATTCTATTAATAACCGTGTCTGAAAAAGGAGGTACAGCGAGATATCGCAGAGCTTACAGACGTATCGATTTTCTATCGCCACGGGCTTTACTCGTCCTCCCGAAGTTATTATCCTTCATCGGCGATCGTTCCGGAGCGTCGAGAGAGCGCTACGTAGAATTTCTCGGTCTGCTCGTTTCCAGGAGCCACTTAATTACACGTACAGGGCTACATCGTAAGTGGCATATCGTACATTGGATCCGCTTGTGAGTACCAGAGGGGTAGTTATCCCCGTAACGATGGCCGATACATAATCGCGGAGAATGGTACCGAGGCGTTCGATATGCCGGCACATATCCTTATCGCGCCTAAGAATCCTCTGTATCTTTCGAAATATATCCGGCCGTGTTCGATTATTCGCCACCGAAACCGACGGGAAACCGATAATTCATTCCCGCATGTAATTGCATGGAAATGAAAATTAAAAAGTTAGCTGACTTAGCAAAGTAGGAAACAAAGCGCGTAGCAGCGTCGTGACAGGCGCAAAGATCGCAAGATCGACCGAGAAAAGCAGGTCGACTCAGAAGTTGTGTCTCAAAGTATAAAAGTTAGTATTGATCAAATATTGAAGCCAATATAAATTTGATAAACTTTTAACCAACATATCGATTTTTCATGTAAAACTTTCTTATAAAGATCATTAAATAAACAAGCGATCGGGATCGTACAAAACTCGAGATCTTACAATAAATAATTTCAGATGATTTATGAAGTACAGAAATTAATGTTATTAAATATTAAGGCCAGTATAAATTTGATGGATTTATCAATTTTTATCAATTTATTCATTTTTTTTTTTTTTTTTTGTAAAACTTCGTGGAGATCATTAAATAAACAAGCAATTCGAGGTCTTACAAGATATACATATTTATATGATTCTCTTGATTATTTAAATGATGTTACCATCCGTGTATAAACGTGGGCGCGCCGTGAGATGCATGTTCCAGCTCGCGTGCAAATAACATCACCGCTGCAGGATTCGATTTCGGAGAAGTTATGCGAACCGGTGGATATATACACGCCGCAATCTATCCTCTCTCGGAGTATCCTCTCGAGGATGTGTACGCTTCGAAGAAGCGTCCGGATTAGCGCGAGCTCGTGCATCTCTAGTTGCACAAAGAGAACGCGAGCGCCCACCGAAATTCGCTACGCTCCGCCTGTGTGTGTGTTCGCCGTGTAATCGCGTTAATGTTTAATTCGTTGCCGCCTTAGCTAATTCGCTCTCTAATAAGTAATTTTCTCTCCTTCTTTCCTCTCGCGAATAAATCCCACTTATTATACAGCTTAACGTCTGCGCAAAAACAAAGTTCGTGTAATACGAATTATACGGATAAGCCACGAATTGCTTGTGAACCTTTTTACCTCCACAAAAGTCAGGGGTCATGCGTACCAAAATTGTCTTACTTTAATATTCGTTATATTCATCTACTAATCGCTGCAACAAGCAATCTCTGTTCCGTTGCTAGACGGCAAGACTGTGCCACGACCATAATCGCAGTTTTGACCGAGAGGCAGCCCCGTCGCGAGCGCAGCTGCTTCGCATAAGTCTTGCGGGAAGAATAATACCTCTTGCTTGCGTAAGTCTTCTCGCGCTCTCCTTCTCTCTTCTCTCCCGCGCCTCTCCCGTCGCCACAAGATGCATAACGTACTTGAACAGTTTTAGGAGCACAACGCGCGCGTAACAATGGACGCATCGCCTAAGGCCGCACGCGTGCGTTTCACAGACAACTGTTTTATTTCGGTAAAATTATTTTTTCGTCCTTTCTGTTTCCATTGTTAACGAGAAGCCCTAGCTATCTTGCAGTTGTTTTCTCGTGAAACAAAACACACTGTGCGCTACTATTTCCAGACGCAACACGTAGCTGTTATAACTGTTGAATTATATTTTTAAGGTGAAATTGTAATACAATCTTTTTCATCTTCGCGTAATCATTGCTTGGTTTTAAATATTTAGTTAGTTCGAATAAAAGTTTGGTTTGCAAAATTAATACAAAATACAATTTAAATATAATATAATATTGGGAGCTACAAATACGTTAAAATTGTAATCGCAAATATGTATCGGTCGAAATGCCGATCACGAGCAGCTACGTTGTAGGTGGCGAGTTAATTTCACAAATAGTCCCCGAAGATCCGCGGATCCGTGAAATTAATTGGAAAAATCCTCGCACGTCGTTCAGTCGCGGTTTGCTTTCCCGAGGGAGAAGCGTAAAGGATGAGTAGGACGGACAGCGCGCATGGGAGGAAGAACTCTCCTCGTCCGTTCGTCCCCAATTCCTCTCCCTGACCCTTGCCGCTCCTCTCACCTGCCAACCGGACCGATCGCCCCGAGAGAAACGGAAATCCTTAATTGAAAGCGTCCTCGAGCGAGAGCAACTTTTATAATTCCCCGGTCGATGATTAAAATTAAAAGTCCGGCCGTGTCAGAGGCAGGAAATCGTTGCGCCGGAAGGAGCGAAACGGGGCAAACCCGAGGAAGCTTTGCGAAAAGAGAGAAGCGAGGAACAGAGGAGAACAGGTGGGAAAGGGTGTGCCCTTTTTTTTCTTCCTTTTGTTCGACGTTCGTTTCGCGCGAACTCTTTTACGGAGAAGCTCCCCGAGCTAACGAGCGAATCGGCGAAGACAATCGAAACCGGTCCGCGTAATCTCGACCCTCGGAAATATATGCGGAATATGTAACGACACAGCGAGATACACGCGGAATATATAACGATAAGGGGGGGATTCTGGTGACGCTGCGCCTGACAGCTACACCGGTCTCTATCCAGGGATTCCAAGTTAATCGAAGCAATAAGAAAGAGGACGTAAAAATCAGGGGAGTATCCGAAGCCAGTGGAAAATCGAAGAGAATGCGCCATCGTTTTACAGAAGGTCGAGAGATGGTGGAAGAGAACGTTTTTCCATTTAATGGAGCAGCATCCTTCCATAACTTCGGCGCCCCGGAAAAATCCGTCGGAAAACCTTTCAAAGAAATTCACCGAATTTGTCGAAACTTTTGCCATCGCCATGCTTCAAAAACACATAAGATGCAACCGAACACAAGTTCACTTAAAAAAAAGGACTGCGATTCGAGGACAGTATTGGCGATCGTCGATAGGAGGGACATAAAGAAATAAAAATGAGTATGATCTGATCGATTTCTGAAAACATGCCAAATTCGAACAATCTTGTCGTATCGCCAAGTGCCAAATATTCGCCGTATCATTGTGTGCCAATCCGTTCCGCGCTGATCAAAACTACAAAAATGACGATATCACGATTGAAAAGATCGTGATTAAAACGCTGTCTCACGCAAAAACAACGGCCGATATGGCAACGTATCTCAGTCAAGAATTTTTAAGTTCAATAATATTGAAAAAAAAACCTATCGATACAGTGCTGTCATCTCACGTCGTGATTTCTCCGAGGAAAAATTGACTCCAAATTCGTGAAAGAAATTAAGGTTGGATATCCGAGACATTCTGTATAGAAAGCAGAGGGAGAGAGGATATGCGCAACGGTCCAAGTACCAGCGGTGATGCAATAGTATAGATGCGCGAGAAACCGGAGACATCCATCTCCCTTGACAATCCCTTTTTGCATTCCCCCGCACTCCGCGTCGCGTCGCGTCTCGTGTCTCGGCTATTCTCCTCCCTTCTGATTCGGTCTCGCGTTTTGCAATTTATCATCGGTCGATTAATTTATGCCGAGATTCCATCTCCACCCTCCGCCCAACCCTCGGCAGCCCGTGCCTCGCTTCAACGACAGTGCTTTCCCCCGTCCTCCGACGTCCCGCCCGGCTGGATACTTAGTCAGACGCAGTCTGGTGCGCCATTACGCGCTAAAAGCGAGGACATGATTGCGCGGGAATGTCTGGTATTTTACAAAATAGGATATCCCAGCTGAGAGAGCCGGGATGAGAGAGAACGGCCCAACTTTTGCTTGCGAAACTGAATAGCAGCCCCCGGGCGACCGCTCCCATTCGATTCAACTCTCCGTCAGAATTTTCAAAAAATACTGCGTAATTTGTTGAAAATTTTATGCTTATTCACACACGGCGACACGCAAACATCGTTCGCACTTCTATAAACATAATCCGCGTAAACGTTACCCCGCAATGCACGGCAGGGTATACCCGGAAATACCCATTCGTCCACATCAAACGTCTATATTCGTCAAACGCGGAATGCAGCTAGAGCGTGCGCGTACACGCGCGTACCGAAAACGAAACGCAAATAATAACAACATATTAAAAGCTTCGAAGCGCGCGCGTGCATCGCTCGAAATATTTCTGCCATGTAATCGAATCCCTCGTGTACGTCGCGTGGCCCCGCGATAAAATTCAACCGAGCGACGTACACACAATCGCTCGTTTCGAATCCTCGAAACGGTTTCAATCGCGTTACCCGTTTGATGATATACGCGCGAGTGCCGAGCGCGCGCGCGCAACCTGAAATTCGAAGTTTGAAAGACGAATCGATACATGGAGAGCATGCGTTACCGTGGCGAAGGGCAGCACTCGAATGCGACCCAATGGGACCCGCCGCGTACGCTCTTCCCCGTCCCCGTCCCCGTCCATTGATTCCGCACCTCTCTTTGTCTCATCCATCAGGCTCTTCTCATCCTTCCTCCGTTCCCGCTTTTCGCTCCCGTTCCCTCTTTCGCTGCTTGACAACCGCGTGCACGCTCGACGTAGCATAGAAAACTGTCTCTCCGCTCTCGGCAACGTCCAATTAACGTAATTTCGTGCGATAGGCGCATCCATCGATCAGCCCCAACGAAACGAGCGCTCGTCCCTCTCGGCCTTATCGACATTTCGCGCATTCGCCTTTTTCCAGCGTGATGCACCGTACAAAAATCAGAATTGAAGATGAAAGACTTAATTGGCCCAATAAACTAAAAACTACGCGAATAATTCTATAGGGTGAAAATGTAACATTGCGTGTTTAACATAATCAGCATTTATATCTTTAAAATTAAAACTTTATTAAGAATCAGTTGAAATTAATTGAAGAAATACGTATTTTATCATCTACGTACCACTTAAAACTTAATTGATAATTGATTCATCAATTTTAAAAGGTACATAACCCAAAATTTGGCTTTTACAGATTTTAATCTTAAATTAAGAAAATTCACATGTTAAATAACAATACAGAAAATATGCTGAAAATTAATCCACGCAGAAGTACCGTATAAAGCGATAAAAATGACAAAATGAAAAGCTGCACTCGTCGAGTCGAGTGGCCTGGCAAGACAATCCGTCGACTTGGCAAGGCCAATTAGCAAGTGGTCGATGTTCGTTGCCGGTTTTGTCATCGCTGTGCGACCGCATGCATCGGGATGCCTTATTAAAAGCGCTGTGAAAGATTAAAATACCCGAAATTTAAAAGGAACCAAGGGCGAAAAGAAAGGAGGGAAGCCAATGAAGCTATAAAAGGAACACGAAAAGAAATAAAAGAACGAAAATGAGGAAGAAAGGGCTAAGGGGAAAAGACAGAACGCGCTCGTCTAATTAACCGTGTTAATTCATTTCTCCCCTTTCGCCTCTTATCCGCGTGCCATTACGCCGGAGCTTATTCCTGGCAGCCAGGGGCAAGGTTAAACGTATAGAGTGAGGCACGTAGAGACACGCGGGACTATGCTCGCGGCTACGCGTATCGCGCGCGTATAGCATCGTATATGTCGGATGTGTATACAGAGAGAAACACGCGGGGGTTGCCTCCGCCGCGCTCCAACTCGCGCGCGCACGCGCGCGTGCGACGCAATTAACGTCTCGGGGTTAATTAATAGGCACGCCACGGAGAAAGGAGCACCGGTGTAGCCAAAGGCGCTGCAGCAGACATTAGGCAAACGAACGTAAACCCCGCCCGCTGTGTTGGTACACGTGGCGGATACGTGAGCTTGATACAATGTATAGCGCGGCGTACGCGCGTATGAGGGGACTGGAAGGATGGACCACCGCCATTGTAAGCGAGGCAACGAAAAGAGCCACTCCGTAATTACTCGAACGTCGCTCTCTATACGCCGGGAGGTTACCGGAAGGTACGGAGACACTCGCGCGTAGACTTAAATGTGAAATTGGTGCCGTTAATTCCATCGTATGACGAGTACAATCCCTCTGCCTCGTTAATGTAAAACTAATTAGACGACGACGGAAACGTGCTGTGCCCTGCGCGCGCGATCAAGGAGGAGACAGGCGACCGACGACAACGTTCGCTGAAGACGTCACGCCGGATAAGATGACGAGGATGTGCATTTAAGCGACGCCGCATCCTCGACTCCCCTTCCCTCCCCCGAGTTCCCCTACGCCGAGCGCTCGATGACGTTGCGAGATTAATTCGAGAATATACACCGCGATAAGTGTTGCGCGGGCAAATGTTAGCGTGCCGATGAATAACTTTGTTGCAGCTCGCGAATAAGATAATTTGTGTTCTCCAACTCGGTCGACAATATTAATCACGATACGAACAATTGCGCGCGTTTCAATTACTGCTGCTCGATTTATTATCCAATTAATTAATATCAAATCGCACACTACGGAAATTATAGAAAAAGAAATTAATACGCGTTCTTGAAACTGAAATATCGAAAGTTTAAATCATAGATACATGATTTCATTATTACGAGTACATGCGTACCTTCAATCGTGTTCTGCGGAATAATAATAACAGACAAAAATAAATATTGCTAACATGGACATTTTAATATTTGTTTTCTTTTTCGTGTGTTTTAAATAATAATATAAAATATTATTTATGATGTAATGATTTTCAAGTACGCAGTCACACTAGTACTGTGATTGTACAATGCGAAATTTACTTCGTTAATTGCAATGCGTGTTTTATATAGTACGTTACGTTAGCGCAAACCTAATTAAATGACGAGAACGTAAAGGCCTTTATGTCTATTACGCAAATAGATATTATTTCAGACAATATTGTATTTCGCAGCAAAGCGGTAAAATAATAGAAAGAGTATGTAGAATAATCAAACCATTTCTGTCATCGGTAAACAGTAACGTTGTCTAAATCTCAAAATACATGTTATTCCGCTTCTTGTTGTTGCAATCTAATGAAGAAAATTTCTGTTCGTACGAATTTGCAAAATATATATTGCCGGTGTGTAATTTAATCTTAAATCATTAACGTAGATATTATATTTGCATATCAGTATACGCAATTATAAAATACGTATTCCGGAGATGTATCGCTTTTATGGTATTTATAAACACATAAAGTTAAATGCAAAATTAGCCCCGTTACATGCCCCACTAAGAGAAGTACGAACTCCCAACGTCGTTAGCGCGAAACTAATTAGATGGCCAAGATATATTCGGCTCAGAACTTCTGCCGAGACGGGAGAGAAACGGGTATCTTTACCGTCTCATTCTAACCGGCTTGAAAAGCAGCGTGTCTCACTCAAAGCTCGAGACATGGTAAACAGACGCAAACGCACGTGGATAGGTAACATTAATTAGTCGCCGCACCTCAGAACTTTGAAAGAACTCCGTGAGAGAGGAACCGCTTTTCCTCATCAACGTGATCCGCAATTTGCAAATGTCATTTCAAAATTAAAGCTTTCAAATAAATTGTAAATTTATTTAATATTAAAAATGTCTGACATAAACAAACAAATGATGTTATTTTGAAATTAAAGAGAGAGATACTTTGACATTTTAATATTGTCATTATTCATCATAAGTGCTCACGACTGCTCTTATTAAATTTTTTGCGCTTCTAACGAAGAATCTGTCATCTGTAACTAATAAAACCCACAATTCACAGATTGTCAATAACGTGTATTTGCGCGAATAGTGTCGATTTCGCGGTCTACCACGATATTTTTCCCCGCGGTCCTCACGCGCGAGCAAGTCGTCGATTTGAAAAATCGCGTAATTGGCGTCAGAAAGGCCCGATAACAGAGGCTTGGAACCGCGCCAGGAGATAAGGGGCCATCGGGGAATACCGGGTGAAAGAGAACGAGAGCGATCGAGCGGGAGAGACGGGCGAAAACCCCGGATCGGTTCGGCGCGAAGGGTGGAGGGCGCGATAGGGTGATCCCGGCATCGGGATCGTTACTCCCGATTTTCGCCAAGGACCCCGAGCGGCTGCACCTGCGATAAAAGGCGCTCCTTCTGACAGCGGTTAAATCGTTATTGTCGCGGCGACACTTCGCGACGTTATTTATATAAGAAGGGCTTTTTCGCGCTCCCCGGGGGGCAGCGGTAGCTTTGAAAAGCGAGGTGAAAGACTGGATGTGTGGAGGGGAGACGCACAAAAGGGAGAAGCCCGATAACGGGTGGAAAATATAAATCTGAAAGCGGAATGGCGGCGGCAAAAATTCGACCAGAGTGGCCGAGCGCATACTGCAAACGAATAAAGGGGGACGGGAAATGGGAGCCGAATGTGTCACATAGGCTCGGGAGACCCGCGGTCTGAACAATTTTTCAGGAAGGGCATGTGTCTAGAGAGTGAGAAAGAGAACCAGGAGGAATACGAATCTCTGGACGCTCGTTTATAGCGCAACTTCGATTTTTCACGCACGCCTATCGCATTCCTATCGATCCAATCGATTGTGTGTCGCCAGACATTTCTCATATCTATTTATCTCGAAGAACATTTGTCTCGGTTATTTATTTTCCTGAATCGCTACGTCGAAACATTTTCTCGTACACTTCGCGCGAATAACCTCAAAATAATTTTGCACAAAAATATAGACACTTGGACTATTAATAGACTCAGTGTGCATATTTTACAGATGCATAGTTACAAAACTTGAGAATAATCTGTAATTTAATATGTAAGATAAATTTTTAACAAACCGACCGCGATGGATTATGATAACTTCTCTAATGATGCCGGCGACACAACGAAAACTTCAAGCGCAATTGAAACTTGCGGAAAATTGCGACTACTGACGCGAGTTTACGGATAATTGCTGTAGCGTCATTATAGATTTTCAATTTTAATGGATAATGACAAGACGCTGCAGCGATCTTTGTTCATTAACTTCGACCACAGTATCTCTTTAACGGGCTTTCCCCGACAAGCGCTAGCAACCCCTTTTTCCATTTCTCTGCTATCTGCCGCGCTCTCCTCCTCTCTGAGCCCTCTGAAACAACGGGAGCGAAACCACTCCTCCGATTACCGTTCTCCCACCTCTCTCCCTCCTCCCCGACTACAGCCGACGCTTGTGTTTTACCTCGTGCCACTGCAAATGCGCCAAGATAAACTGCGAACTCTGAAATTCGGTACACCCGTACCCGCCTCTTTGTATTTTCGCCCTACGCTTCAGTATGCGCGTATGCGTGTACGAGCGCATGTATTTTCGCGTACACACCTAACGCAGCTGGCACACCTAACGCAGAACAACAAAAGAACAACCGGCGGGCAAACATCACGAAATCAAAAGCATTGAGATAGTCGTAATTACTGTGTGCGAATAACCTTTGCGAACAAAATTGTTGCGTTCTGTACGTGATTTCGCGAGCAACGTAAGATTCTGCTACTCTATGCATGGACATTATTACATTATACATAACATTGTAATTTTACCTAACGTAAGATATCCCAAAGCTTGCAGATATTTTAATAAAAGATTTTCTGACCAAAAAAAGAACTTGTCGCAAACCAAGTTGTAAAAAGAGAAGAAATAAATAATAACATTTTTCAGTTAATTTCAAATGGACTTTAATTTAATAAGATTTCAGAGTATTTAATTACAAAAATATATGATGATAACATTTGGAAAAACGATAAATAATCATCGTCAATGTTTTCGCTAAAAAATTTGCAAGTTTTAGAACATTTTGTATACATTTTGTGTACATCTTGTACACTCTTATACACTGTCTTGAATTTTACACCGTATAGATCTGTTTTAAAATCAATTTTAGCAATGTCGTATATGTATTTTGCATAGCGTAAAAAATAATATTTTCAATCGCGATATTTTATCAACCGTAATATCTCACTGTGATTCTTGCGAAGAATAAATACGGGGATTGTGCCATTTTTCTTCTTAGATAGTCTACCATGGTAATTTTTTAGCGGATGCTGGAAACAACGCGGAGCTTAAACGCGAATTTACGGCCTATTCCGCTCCACGTGGAATTTAGATCGCGGAGCGTATTATCTGCTTCATAAAAATCTGCTTCCACTCGTGCTAGCGCGAAGGGTAATCTAAATTCATTCGCTCGGACTATGAGATAACGCTCACTGCCATATGCCTGTTGCAGCGCAAGATTAATTCGCGTTTATAAAAAGATTCCTGCCTGTTCGATATTTTGCAGTATGCAATTTATTGCGTTTGATTAATTCAGAACACTGTTTTAAATAAAAAATAAATTATATACTCCATTAAATTTTTATTAAAATCCAGTTTTTCATTATGATGTAAAAATAAAAATGAGTTAAAAGACAAGTTTTAATAATCAATTATCGATTCTTGTAAATACTGTGCGATATCTTTTTGTTTCATATTAACTAATATCATCTCATATATATGCCGAGAATCAGTTATACATATATCTCAATTAACTTCATATATAAAACGGATACTCTTTCGAATACTGTTTCATTATAGCGTTAAGCTAAAAATAGAGACAAATTTTAACAGCCGATAAATCTTTACAAAATATTCGCCTTAAGCGGAATAGGAAAGTCCATCTTGCACGCGTTTCACCTTTCTCATTATCTCCTTTCGAAAATTTCGCTGTCGTTTTTCTTCGCCGCTTCCTCGATGCGGGGTCGTTCCTGGCTGTGAGCCGGAAATACGTCCGCGGCCATACCGCCCTCGAAAGTTTTTATCGCTCAGCTTAAGTGCGGGTTTACAACTTCTTCTCCTTCGTCTCCTCCCTCTCGCTACCGCGGCTTATACCAACTCGCGCGCCGCGTGCTCGCAGTACGAAATCGTAAAGTCGCGAATCAGATTCCCGAGGGCTCACTCACGCGAGAGATAAAGGCGGAGATCGTTTCGCAGTAATCGAAGGCCTTGTATAGAGGTACGGAAGTGGTCGCGTCTTCGACGGCGGATTTTATGACGCTTGTCCGCAACTTATTAGCTTAGCATGCCAGGAAGTTGAATTTTCTAAGAGGATTATCCGAGGTTATTGTCGGGCGATCGCGAGTTACCTAGTTATTAAATAAAACGCAGAAAAAATTTGATAAAAAATGTTAACACATTTCCTAACTGAATAAACTTGTAAAAGATTGGATTCTCTTATGAGAAGAATTTGAAAAGAAATTCTCAAACAAGAATTCCGCATAAAATATGACATATGTTTAATAGAAGATTAAATTAAATACAATAGATAAAAGTTTTCAAGTCATAAGTTTTAGAAATCGAACATCCAATAAGATAGCGAAGTTCTAATAAACTCGACTATTGACGATTGTTTCAACAGATTTAGAGAATTTTATTATGCGACGTGTTGCTCACTCGCGGTACTTTTTCCTGTGATAGTAAGAGAAGGATGTAACAAGCGGCGCCTCACCGCCATTCGAAAGGCTTTTACGCGTCCTTTGTGTCGCCGAATGGCACGTCGCTCTGCATTTTTAGTTGATTCCCCCTAACGAAGGGCCGATAAAAGGATGTTTATGGCTAGCTCCGGATCAAAGGTAAGTGCGCTTACGCTGTTAGCGAAAAGCCGAGAGAGAACCGGCTCTCTCGTCCGCAAAAGACCACCCCTCATCTCCGCTCCCGACACGACGACGACGACGATGACGACGACGACGACGGCGACGACGACGGCGACGACGACGACGACGACGACATTATAAACGTATGAATATAATTTGCGTGCACGGCATACGGACACATATGTACGTACGTGTGTGGCCGCGTAATATACCCCTCCCGTGTGTAACATCCCCGGTCTTCAGAGAAGCTAAAGTTAGATACTCGCGCCCCAGCTTCGTCGCTCTAGCTTTAATGTCCGCCGCCTGATTATAACCTCGTCAACAGGTTACGTCATTAGGAGCGCAGACTGTGCGGTAATACGTTCATTGTCTCTATCCTCTCTGCACTCATTTGTTCGTCGCGTTTCCGCTTCGCCGTAAGCCGCGTCTTAAAACGCTATGCACTTTTATTACCCTGTCACCGGATTTTTATGCGCCAAATGCGCAATTCAAGTGTAAAACAGATGTCATTAGTGTTTTTCACTTTCGATTTAAGGTTTCTGTTTCGGATTTAACTGCTTTGAATCTTTCAATTATCTTTTCTTTTCAATCAAAAACTTATTTTGATGACTCTGAACTTTTTAACGTGACACGCAAACTTTCAAACATTGTGCGTTTGTGAAAAATACTTGAACGGAAGTTTAAGCGAAATAATTAATTGGCATGCCTAATACATGTCTATTCAAATCTACTTATCTATTTCTCGCTGTATTTTAATTGAGAAATACAGTGACACAAATGTATCGGGCAATCTATTAATAGCGATTTTCTCAATTTGATTGTGAAAGTCCAACATAATCTATTTGGATGACTATCTTCTTCCCATAAATCCTTCAGTAATGACAGCCGAGGTCAAAGGATGGGCGGAACTTTGTTCAAAGAGAGAATATGAGCGCAAAAAAGAAGCGTGAAGGCAAAGAATATAGAAGAACCGCTCATTTCGGTTAATGACGGTGCTTCCTGTCTGTCTCAAGACAAAGTCTTAGTAATTTTTCTTTACTTTGATAGTTAGAATTACATTTCATAAACCAAAATCGTCTTTTTAAAATGTTTTCCTTTTAATATTTGCTGTTAGATACACAACGTTAGATATACACGGTATAATATATAAATATAACATTACCAACATCATATGTTACTGTAATATAAATCGTATTCATGAAAAAATTGTATTTGTGTGATCAAGATTAATATTCACTCAATATTGATATATTTTAACACTTATAAAAAACGTTCAGTAAATGTAATGTGTGATATTTAATCGGTAATGTTTTATGCGTGTGACATAACACTTGAACAGAAGAGCAAGTCGCGGCGCGATAAGGTCTGAAACTAGTTTCACGATTCTCGCTTTTGACGTGTTAACGCATTTCGACGCGTTGTATTTTCACTGTGGAATTTGCCTCGCGCAAGTTTTTACTGCGTCCCGAGTGACGTTTTTCCGCGCTTCGTGTCGCGTTCGTATGCGCGAGCAAACGCTGGTAATTTCGATAAAAGGAGAGTGAAAAAATATTGCATTAGCAGGTCGCGGCGTGTGTCGGAATAAGCGCGACGACGCGCGCGTGTACTTAGAAAATGTCATGTAGATCTCTATTTATCTTCGCGTGTTGCGCGTATTTGTTTTCGCATTTATATTAAAAGGATTGCAGGCGCCCCGTGTCATATCTCGTTAAACGCGCCGATGCCGCGGCACTCGATTTTGCAAACTTTTACCGTCGAAACAAATTGCATTTCATAAACCATAAACGTCCGTCGCAGGTCCGCGTGAAATTTATGTACGGAGGGTAACATTCGTTACAAATATTATATCCGTTCGAAAATGATGCTTAAATGGCACGTCACGCCAATTATTTCCCGCTCGGAAAACCGCTGATATCTATTACGACGTATAAAAACGACGAAATGTCCATTTCAAAAGCATGCCATAACGGATCGCTCTCTGCTAAGTTATTATTGCAACCGCGATGAAGTCTCGAAAGTTACTTCGCGATGAAACTTGGAGTGAATTTAAAAGCGACTCACGTGGAAAGCATCGAGGACGGAAAATGTATCGGGAAATGCAACGGAAGAGAAATGAGAGAAAGAGAGAGAGTGAGACGTGGGACAGGGATCTAAAATTACCCCCGCGTTGCGAAAGTAACGATATACATTAGACGAGACGGATAGGAAATTCAAGGCTACCGCGCAGATACAAAAGCCGCCGAGCGAGAGGAAGAGACGCGCGAGAAAGAGGGACACAGCCCAGAGTGCTCGCGCGGTGAGAGGAAATTTAGCGACAGTTTCTAAGGGTAATTTCTGAATAAGGATAACCCGAACACGTTCGTTCCGCGTTGTAGTAGCCGGCGGCGGTGGCGGCGGCGGGCCGACTGGTTCGTGAGCTAAATTAAAAGCACGAATCGCTCCGAGCTAGGAGGTCTCTTCCTTTGATCCGTCGGGGTGGCGGCGGCCGGCGGGGGGTGTGTACGTGACGTTATTACGAAGGTCCCCTCGTTTCGCGTGGCAAACGCGAAATCGAAGCCCGATATTTCAATATATTCCCACCGAGCGCCGAACTTTCTCGTTTCGCGACGCGACAGGCACGACGACTGCCACGAGGACGAATAGTTACGGGAATACACTCTCGCAATTCACTAACGAATACTTAAAATTGATACACCGAGTCCTGCGACGTTGCACCGATGAAATGTCAAACCGCGTCGCGCCGATTTTGCAATGCCAATGCGAAAGAAACGCGGTAAGAAGCGCCACGCACTCGCATTTCCGCGGAGTCGCATAGAGCGTTTTCAATTTTACAGATGCTGAAAAGGATAAAATTTATTCGCTCAAGGGAACAAAATTATATCGAATATCCCAAATAAAAAAAATAATTGAAGCGAAAATCTACTCGATTGCGTTGACGTAGTGTGTTATCGAAAACGAATTGTAATTATGATAATCTGTTTGCGAGAGCGAAAAGCGATGAGAATAAAAAGAGCCGAAAAATAATTCCGCGTCACGCAAAGGTAGAGAGGTTTTCCGTGACAGTCAAATACCGGCGCGTTTCGATCGTTTGCAGGATTTCTCTTCGATCGGGACCGTTGGAAATAACCGGAGCGTCGGTTTTCGCTCGAGCGCCGTGCTCGCCGCCTCCGATTTCAAAGTTACCTACCGGCGTAGTTATTCTCGTTGTTTTCTCAGCGTCTACTTACACGGCACGCCTGAGCGATCGCTTTCAAATGAAATATTACCAGGGCCGGTGGAACCACCGAACGAAAGAACGCGCAGGACGATACCTATCACCGACATCGTGTTTACCCCTTCAACACGGCTAACCTCGGGAAAGAAGACGATCTCTTCCGGAAGACTTCGGGAGAAGCGCGTTGAAAGCAAAACTTGTCAAGAGTATGTTTACCTACCTCGGGATTGGTTTAACATATCGCCCGTAGGAAACAACACGTCGTATTACAACGGCGTGAAAAACATAATTATTAGATTTCGCCGAAATAACAAGAAGTCTGTAGCCCAGCATGTTTTCTACGTTTAAAAAGCAAATATTTTCGCTTCCATCAACACTTGTCACTTTTTTAATCACACGATCCACTGTTTCGCTCACATACTACTTTGATGGAATAAACTCTAAACCTTGCGCGATGATCTCGTTAGAAATAAAAGGCGGCGCGTAGTACTCGAACGTTATTAGCGGCATCGCGTCAATCACTATAATTCGCGCGCTTTATCTTACACGGTGCTCATTTGTCAGATACCACGATGAACTCGCAAATAAATCGACAATCGCTCCCGTCCGTCGGCCAATTACACGAGACAAGATGAAATTTGCGCGGCCCGCGCGCGTTTGTGTGTACCGCTGTTCGCGGACGATTAAATTCTGTGGCGTTCGCATTCCGACGATCGCGCAAGACGTTTAACGACCGAACAGTTGACGTAGGCATTAATTACCTCAAAGAACGCGCTCGCGGCGATTTATTTCACGCATTCGAAGTCTTTCGGAATTAGCATAACAAAGTCGCGGGGCGGAGACTATATTCCGATTCCGTTCTCGCGCTTAACTTAATGTAAGCAATTGGAAAATAGACGGCAATTGAGAATATTTAACATAAAGTTTTCACACCCAATTTATTCGTCAACGCCAGCAACGTTTATTCCAGATTCAAATACGTTAATTTATCATTCATGCATATTACTGTGTACTCTTTTATTATAAATAAATTTAGCGTTAACTGCTATCGATCAACATTACATTCTATATTCGATATTACAGTATTTTATTACTGTACATTAGCTGTATATAACCTCCTGGTGTTATATATAAAATCACATCAATCATTATTTTATGTCAGTTTGTTATTCACAAATAAAATTGGATTTCAAAAGTGAGAACATACTGGGATACTGTTCAAAGAGATTGCTATATCACCAGTGGCCCTGTGAAACCTTTACATTCGTTTAATATGCACCAAGGACTCCCTGAAGGAGCAAGGGTCCTACCTTGAGGTGAAGAACGAAGAGAATCTTTCCATTTTCCCGTGGGACACTAATGTTTCCGCGTGCCTTGATAATTCACTGCGTCACAAACGACGGTAACTCGATCACACGATCACCGTACTACTCGTGAATGCGATTCTCGCCTGTCGTCAATGAAAGCACTCCGCGCGATCGTTATTCGACGAGAAACGCGAGACGCGGAAGAGAAGCGATCGCGCTTTCGAGGATCGTATGCCGACTTCTCTGTTCGATTTACCTTGCGATCGCAAGCGAGATCCTCATTTTCGCATCGGACTAACTTAAATTGTCTGACGTCGAGATAATTCACGACACTCGATGCACACTGATCTGGATGCAAAACTGAAAATTGAAGGGAAATTTGCGCGACCGTTTGATCGAAAACTCTCGCGGTCCAGAACGAAGACTCGAAAGGATTATTGAAGAGCTCGTCGGCAGACGCATATAAATTTTACTGGGTTGTGTTCACTCTCTGACAAATTTATGTGGCAGCGAAAAAGTGCGAAAAAGCAAAGGGTTTAATAACGACAATGCACCACCTCCGACTGATCGAAAAATACGAGTGACGAGGAACTGCCGCTTTGTACCTCAGTCCGACGTCATCGAGATATCCAGCCGATCGCGGAGTCTGTCGCATTTCAGAGCGAATCGCTTCGTCCGACTGACACCTAACTGACGATGCACTCGCGACACAACGGCGATGTCCGGAGCCACGCGAATCGACTGGAAATCGACGCTTCTTCTCGCGCGAACCACCGACTGTTCTGCATGCCAACGGAAACTATCGCGTTGCTACGAATCGGAACCTGCACTCGCGTAAGCACTCTCAAAACCGAAGAGATCCGGTCGACCGACTATCCAAGCCGAACGGTTCGCACGCCAATCGTCCCGGCGAAATCACTAGACTCCTCCGAAGAAACCGCCGACCGCATCTTTAGATCTTAATCACTATCGCGAATTGACGAACTGCGCGATGCCGCGCGGCACAACGGCTCTCGCGGCCGATAGAGTGTCGGATCTTGAAAAGCCGATTCGACGTGAAGCATCCTCCGCGAATCTTCTTACAATCGCACGCTTCAATCCGCTTCGGCTCGCCTCGAAACGGAAAGCAGGATATTCAACTCCGGCGGGTTCTGACCGGTTGTTTATGATAAGCTTTCATTATACTCGCGTCTCAACGCCGCAATCACCTTGAATGAGCGCCCCGCGGTAATCGCTAATAACCGCCGCGAATGAAGCATCTCACTTCGGAACTAGAATCGTCTTCGTCCGACGTTTCGTCCTTTGCATTGTTCACAATGACACTGACGATCAAACAATTTCTCAAACTACTTCTTTCCGTTCACTTTTCGTTAAATTTCGTTCAAGCAAAGAAATTAAACGCATTAAAAAAAAAAGTAATATCCAAGTCCAAAACGAGATTTTCTCTCAGTAATTTGGATTTCACTCGAGACGACTCATCGTCAAAGAACGACGTAGACGGTACTGAGGAGCAGCCTCAACGAACGCTCGGAGCTCGCGACGACAACCTGTTAACGACGACGTGAGTAGAGCGCCAAGATTGGAGCACGGATGTGAAGGAGGATCGCTCCGGAGGACGATATTCGCGTGTTACGTTTCTCGTCACTTCAACGACGGTGCATCTCGCGAGATCCTCTCGCCAACTCGAGAGCTATCTTGGGACTCGTCCGCCGGCGCAGAAATACATGAGGCACTCGCAAGTGGAATTCATGATGATTCGAAGGTGCCAGCCGGGTGCCACCTTCAGCTTCATACAATCGCTCCAAATAATTTCTCTTTCATTTTTCCGATACAGCGGACTGTGTCCGTCTCGTTGTTCTCGTGAATTCGCACGGGTGTATCGGTCGACAGTGGACGCGCAGCGTGGCGACGATCGTGAGGTGACAACCGCTGCTGCCGCTGGTTACTGCTCCTGGTTCCTGCTGTTGCTGCTGATAGTGCTGCTCGCGCGCGCGGCGGTGAACGAAGGTGGCGACGGGAGGGTATGCGCGGCGACGGTGGGGACGGCGGCGTCGGCGTCGGTGGCGGCAGCGTCGGCAGCGGTGGCGGCGGTGGTGGTTTCACGGCGGTGGTCGTTCGGTTTGGTCGGTCGGTCGGTCGGTCGGTCGGTCGATCGGTCGGTCGGTCGGTCGGTCGGTCGGTGCAGGTGGCGGCAGCGACGACAATGACGACGACGACGACAACGACGACGACGACGACGACGCCGACGACAACGACAACGACGACGACGACGACGACGACGACGACGACGACGACGGCGGCGGTGGCGGTGGCGGTAGCGGGTGGATGTGCCAGAGTGCGGGCTTACAACGGAATGAGAGGAAAGCTCCGGCGGCTTACGGGGCGCCGCGGCAGCGTGGCATCGCCGACTCCACGATGAGCGAGAGAGTTGCGCGTTATCGACCCATCCGCGAGGCTATATTCTGCTACTACTCTCCTATCCGCGCGCACAGCACACGCTCTACGCGCCCACCGCGTTTCGCACACACAACGCATCATACGTACATACGTACGCGTACGTAACCTACCTACCTACCTACCTATCGCCGAAAATTCGCACGCATGCACTCCACTCCACTCCGCCGCCACTCCATTCGAGCGCGCCTGCCCGCGTCGCTCAACTCTCGCGAGTGGCGCAGCTTAGTGAATAGATGCGTGCGAAATGTGCGATCTCTCGATCCGTATCGATCCAAATGGATCCCATTTGCGCCCGCGACGGATAACTTCTAAGAAAATCTTAACACGAAAACGATTATATACTAAACAAAATGTTCTATATTTTGAAGATTATACGAAACTTGAAAAAAAGATGAGATACGAAGAAGTATATTAAGTACTTTTTTATGAAAATTAAATTAATTAATAAAATAATGACATTAAATTAAATTAAATTAATAAAATAATGACATAGAAATATAATTTTATATTTGCATTTTAAAATCGTATTTTTTATATGTGTAATGAATCATAAAAACAGTATTTGTTTCTGGTAAAAATTGAAGAGTTGGTGGTATCAGCTACAATTCCATAATAGCACAAGCAATTTTTATTACGATTAATCTTTATGCGATTATTTTTTAAACCCATTTGCTAAATTCAAAGAGACCGCAATGCGCGCCCTGAAACTTAATTATACCGAGAATAATCGCAAACTACTAAATTTTGCAGAACCGTCGTGCATTCCTCTGCTGCGCTCACGCGACATTTAACAGCCGCATTTAACGCTCAAACAAAATTTCCGCGTCCGTCCGACCGTGCGCGGAAGCGTTCCGGGTTTTCCGTTCCCCGATCGCGCGCAACAATGAAGGCTCTGGCGCTCGACTTGAATATCTAAATTGTATCGGCTGTTTCCGGTCGAATAGCACCGATGACTCTCTACGCGAGAACGAATAATTTCAGTGCATGTGCGCGTGCATACACACGAGCGGCCGGAAAGCGCCGGAAAAGCGGAATGGCGCTCTTCGCCCGGTCGGCGGCAAACAACGCTGGCGTCCAAAATGAAATTTGTCGGAGCTGGATTACCGCAGAGCGCGACTGACACAGTTTTAATTACTTTTAATTATTCCGCCGCTATATATTTTTTTTGCAATGTGTGCTCGCTTCTCTTTTACGGTTCTTTGACCTTTTCGAGATTGGTTTCGCTGGATACGAAAAATTTCGAGCGAATTTCAATTGGAGTTATTTTTAAAACGCGAAAGATACACGCGTGAATAAAATATAATTTATAACTAATAATTATATAACGAATATTTGATGGCAAGCACATTCGGCAGACAACGAGATCAAAAATTAAAACATAATTTCTTTGCAAAAAATTCAAATATCAATTTCTTGGCGTTATGGCTGATAGTTTATACATTTGAAAAAGGACTTTGATGAATTAGACTTCCAGTAATAAAGATAATATAACTGTAAACTTCAGTCAATTTCAAGCAGACTTCTCTTTAAATAAATTTCAATTTTAATTCACAAAAATATTTAATTTTAACCAAATTTTCGTGAAATATAAATTGACTTTGCGAAATACAACGTTCAAAATATTGATAAACGACAGGGAAAGCTGTTCTGTCATACTTCTGATGAAGTTTTGTAATGCCATCATCTTCCAAAGCCATTCTGACGATAAAAACTAAATCAAAATTTTTCTTCACAAAGGAACAGAAAACTTTGCTCGCAGTATTTCAATATAACAAGGTAACTGCTAATTATCTACGCTCTTTAGCCTTGGCAAAAAATCGAGTTCATCGAATACAGCGCGGTATTCACAACGCGTATTACGTTTCGCGTCGCTTTATGACTTCCAAAGCTATGGTTTTACGGCTCGATGCGGTAGCATTGTAGCGCCATTGTGTCCCGATCCTGCGACAGCCACAAAGAGATCTGCTCGCGGGTCGCCGATAATCTGAAAAGGTCCGCGATAGAAATGCACGGGGAATGGCGGAAAAACTGAGAATCCGGTAGGGACTTTCCGCTCTTTCTCGATAAAACCGAATGCATAGGCGAAGAAGCGAATTTTTATCTTTCAGGCAACATTGGTTCGTAAAGATTTACTATAAAAATTATATATTACGTTCCCTCTCCATATATCGCTATTAAATGGCACGTGTCACGTAAAAAAAGTATTAAATCGTGTTTTATGAATCGTGTGAAAAATTGACTTTATATGAAAGCAATGCTAAACCATATAATTTACAACAATGTTCATTTATTTGAGTGAAAATATTTCATTTCTAGCATTACTATAGAAATATTATTTTATTGCGATAAAATAATGTCACATAACGTTAATATCCTTTATTTTTATTCCTATCGTAATGTCAAACTTCCCAAAAATGTTTTCCAGCTAATATAACAATGGTACAACCACGTTTCAGCGTTGACAAACTGAATCGGCTTTCGCTGATAAATCATAAGAATGTTGCCAGCAGTCGTTATAATTTATATTCGGATTTCTCGCGCACACAACCAACAGTCGCTGTCCGATTACGAACGAATAACAACGAGGGAGCCCGATGGCAGTGCGTACTTTGGGGGAGAAAAAAGCTTTCCGAATCCGCGGGGGATTTAAAAAGGTAAAACACAGGTGTACGCGAGGGAGCAGTGACGAAAGCCGAGAACGATATTGACACAAGCTTCAGTTTAATTTCTCCGCCGGTAAACATTGGATTCCCATCGCTGGGGCGAGTCCTCTCGCGTGCATTTCCGCCCTTCCGTCCCCTTTTTAACCCCCGCGCGTTCGTCGCTTCATCGACGAGCGACTCTCGATCGAATCGAAACTGTAACAAGCGCAGTATTCGGCTAAAATATGCTTTTACCTTTTTCGATCTCGAATTTATTCACTAGCTAAGCCCGCCGTCACAATATTTTGAAACAGCGCGCGGTATACGCGCTGTGGTGAATAAATGCGCGCGGTTTTACCCCAACGCGTATAAAATGCGCGCGTCGATAGACGTTTGCCGATAGTAATCGCGATATATCGCGTCATTTATTAATCGCGTCTAATGCGGCACCGAATTCGCTAAAACTTGTATCAGCATACGCTTGCATGCAGTATGTTGGAGTGATTAAACCGGAAGCAACGATTGCCATTGTTTACCGTTTTAGCATGTTTACCATCACCGTGATTAATCTCGTCGTACACTATAAAACTACGCCGGACTAAACCGGATAGATCGGTAATCGTCGTGCTATGTAAAACTCATAAAAGCCATTTGTGTAACGGCGTAACGACCATTTGTCCAATTCCATCGCGCACGCTGCAACGAATTACACGACGGATATTTCGAAATATGTTTATATGTTTTCAAACATATACACCGCGCATTGGAGTTATTCCGCACCGTTCGAAATACGTTCGGAAACAAAAATATGCTTTTACCTGTGCGTATCAAAATATGCTTTCAGCCCGAGCCCAAGCTTGTTTAGCGTTGCTTCGGAATAAGCGCGATGCGAGCGTATTTTGAAACGTTCGATGAGGCATACCCATACCGAATTTGCAAGACTGCTATATGCAAAAGTATCGCGTCCACGCGCATTTTCCGATAACGATCCTCGGCATATTATTAATTAATACGGTATGGGTTCGACAGTTGCGACGTATCTGGCGCATTCGCGTATTAAATTACGGCGGAGTGACATCGCGACAAAGTCATAAATTTGCCGGCGTTATAAATCGTTAGGAAATAAGCGAGCTTCTTTCCGCGATGTCGCATATCGGCGATTCATCGGAACAATTGCGATACGATGCAAGGCGAGCGACGATGGCGATACAGAAATTGGCTATTAGCATGGAAATAGTATCTACTTATGCGCGGAAAGGAATTTACTCGACGGGACAATAATTCACGGCGGCGATATGATGAGTTCAGCATTATGTTAATTACGGTTTGCGATACCCGATTCGATGCCGGTCAAATTACCGACCAACATTCGTCTTGCCGCGACGGCTGCGGTTCAATGACAGCAAAATGTTTGACGTTCGACGATTAATTTGCACGTTGAGTCAATAATAAACTTTCATCATTTTTACTTCAACTTATTTAAACATAGTTAATAAAATTTTCAAGCACTTTTTATATTCTGCAAAATATTTTTGTAAAGCACATTTTATGATAATTAAACATAACGTGATAGAATTGGCATATTAATTTTGTTAAAATTATGTTTTAATTCTCTAAAAACATTTCTCAGGTTTCAACAATTACGATCCTTGACATGAAATTATGGCACTAACTCCTTATTGAAAAATATCAGGAATGTAATTAAAACCGTTTCAATTAAACATATTTAATTTCTTTGAAGTTTTCTGAAAAATCGTTCTTTTTGCGCAGAAATTTAATAACATCTCTTTCGCAGAAGAGACGTTGGCACGCTAATAACTCGGCAATGAGCGAGTAACGTAAATGTTTCACAGCTTGCATTCGGTATCTCTATTAGCAGCCAAATGCGTGTAGCTTGAATATTTATAACGTATAATTAACCGAGTAATCGTCAATAGGACTTGGCAATTATCAATCGCTTTGTTTTAGCGTGATCGTTGTTAATTTGCGCGTCTTCGTTAATATTTAACTTGACTGTCATTCAATCACCATAGCTGCGCAGCCATAATAAACTTTCGCGTTAGAACTGCGCCTATTCTAGCCGCGTATAAGTAATGTAACAGAATAACACAACGCGGTTCGCGCAAGCTGCCAGGCGAGTTCGTATGTAACGTGACGAGGATCCAATTACCGGAGCCCTTTAATTTAATATCGGGTGTCGTCGAACAATGCGTCATGCAATATGGGAAGCCACATTGTAACGATTTCCATTCATTCCCATTTCCAGCTATGATCACTGTGACGAAATGTATTAATTCCATCGGATATTTTGCGCACCCTACGGAAGAGTGTATGCGCTCATCCACCGAAATTGCCGCTCGTAAAATATGCTGTAAAAAAGGGTGTATCGGATCTAAGAAGCACATGCTATAAGATAGGGCGGCTAGCTCTCGTTCAATTCCGAGAAGACATAACGTGTTACTTCTCGTCGTCGTCGTCGTCGTCGTCGTCGTCGTCGTCGTCGTCTTCGTCGTCTTCGTCGTCGTCGTCGTCGTCGTTGTCATCGTCATCGTCGTTGTTGTCGTTGGAGTCTTCTTCTATTTTCGATCGGCGCATTGCATAACCGATTCAATGACTCATAAAAGAGGAAGAGGAAGGAGGAAGAACGCTCGAGTATGTACACGTGTACATAAATTACATTGAACGTACTTCTGAACGCAAATGTACGCAAAAACCTAATTATCTCGCGTAATACCTGCGAAATAAATCTTTTTTTTTAAATAGTTGAAAAAATATAGTTTACTTTTATAAAGAAAGCCTAAATTAGGAATGGAAAATAGTTTAATTTAAACGTAGGGCCCACATGCTTGATACGACTGCCCTGTCGCTGCACGTGTGCGCTTGACGCGATATATCCGCGCTTGCATTTAAGAGCGGGATCGTGTTTGAGCTTCGAGTTGATCAAAAGATCCTCGTTCTGTGTAGGTGTGGCGCGCACAAAAATAGCAACAACTATTCTATTACAGGTTACATATGAGCGCAGCTGGGGCTGAATGTACAACACATCTCTTGGAAGGAGAAACGTGGCGCGCTGGATTTTAACGGCGCCGGCGTGTTTGTCATTTTCGCAAACATATATCACTTGTCGGAAGCTCCATCCCGTTTGTTCGACAGCTACAGTTTTAAAGGCACCGTGAAATTTATTGTTCTCGACTAAATTCTAATATATGTCTGGAGAGAAACTTCAGAAGTTTCTGCATTCCAAGATAAATGTTTGCAATCTTTAACAATTATAAAATGATATACGGCAAACACGACGCCCCAAATTAATCGTATGAAATAATGCCAATAAATTGAATCAAAATTACATCACTAAACGAAATCGGGCAACACGTGCATATTTAACGAGAATAGAAAAAAAATTGTTTTAAAACTAAAATGTTTGCATTCAACTTCTGGCTCGTGTGACAAATTTTTTACAATGTTTGTTATGTATTTTAGTCTCTTTTTTTTTATTGGAATGTAAATCGATATCAACTGCATCGGAATTCCTACACTATCCTGAAGACTTGATAAAAGCTGAAAACTGTTTTGCTATGCGAGTTTTGTCACAGTTGCATCTTTGACACCAAATAGCTCGTTTTATTTTGCCACCTTCACCTTTATCGAGATACTCGTACCTGATCGACCAACACGAAACATCTAGAACTGCGCGGTATCTTCTTCCTTCGTATATAGTTTGTCGACTGCTTCATGCAACTTGATTATAGCTTTGTAGACGTGTGTCCGCATATTGCGCAGGTATTAAACAACGTCTAAGAAAGCGCTCGCGATCTACCGATCCGATAGAGAGAATTTCAAGCTTCAGAAATATATTTTTACTTGTATTCTCGACGGAAAAGCTCAAATTTTGAGTGTCACGCATTCCTTTTGTATAAAATTTTTTAATTCCGTGCAATTGAATTATTATCTCGTATTAGCTTCCTTTAGCTTGAGTGAATAGCACCACATTATTCGCAAATCGGCACATTTGTCGGTTATTCGTATTCGTTTTACATACACGCAGGTGTATCATTAATTACGCGCTGGCGGATATAATCTGCCGTTGGCGTTGAAATTTTCAGGCATTAAAACCAATTACGATGATCGCACGGTAACCTCCCACGGCTGAATAATGAATCGCGAACGACGGTGACGTCTGCGTCGATCATGCGAGATCCATCGGGCCGTCCGATCGATCGCTCGCGCGCCTGATCAATTATGCCACGCCACGGTCGATCCATCCATCCGTCGCGCACGTACACGCTCCGCTACCGGAACGGATGCCTGCACTTCGCCGAATTATATATGCAGGATATAATAAGCTGGCGGTCCTCGAGATATCGGCGAGTTATGGGCCGCCCTAATGGTCTGTAGTGTTTGATTTACAGCGGGGGATCCGCGGCGCTGCTGCCGGATGCATTTCCGCAGCCGTGCGCGCGCGCGCAATAAAGCGTGGCTGCCAGCTTGAGAGAGAGAGAAGCCATCGCTTCGCATCTTTCACAACGATAGATCTCTCATCGCTCCTCTTTCCGATTACTACCATCTGGCAGCCGACCTTGTCTGCATGCCGCCCTTCGCCCACATGACAAAGCCGCCCCGTAAACTCGCTACAACGATGAATTTATTTCCATTAAATGGGGAAAAAAGTTGTTTACGCTATGCGCAGTAAATCTTGTAACTGAGCATGTGAAACGAGCGCTGCATGATCATTAAAATGCGTTGAATATAAAGACATCATTAGCATGCATGTTTTGCAAATATATTCCTCTTTTTAAAAGCATGAACAATAAGAGTCGTAACTAATATGTATATATACAGATTTTTCAATTTTTTTAAAATGTATTTCTAAAAAAATTCTTGCGTACAGCTGTTTCCAATTATCTCTGTTTTAAATAACAATTTTTACAATTAATTTCGACAAATGCTAAATTCTGCTAAATATAAATTGGCAAGTAGGCAGCGTAGATGTGCCGCGAGAATAAAATAAAAAACAATTTTATTTTTATGAAAGCCATTTGTAGCTAAAGTGGTTGCGCCTTCTGCGAATAATATTCGAAAACATCCGCCCCCGAAAGACTAGTCGGAAGATATCCTTCCTCAGTATTTATGGAGCAATATGGCTCGCGCAACGAACTATACACGCGGGAGAATGTACATCATCGCACGGACGGTATACGTTCGCGTTTCGTAATTGTGCAACGGACAGATAAACTGGCGGGTAAGTAGCTTCCGCGAAATGAGTTATGCACATTTTTGAGTTTACTCACACAACGCGAGAGACTTTTTGCTTTTCTACTAATCAAAATTTATGGATTCCAATGTTCACTTCGCGCTACGAAAATGTATGAAAAATATATTTCATCGCTAATTAAGGAAAAAAATTTTAATTGCTCAAATATAATTCATCAATTGAAAAAATGCTATAAATCTTATTTATTACAGTATCAATAAGATAAAACTCTAATATATGTATATCTGACAAAGCAATATATAAACCAGAAGGAAAACGGAAAATAATACAAAACAATTATTTTTTAAATGAAAAATTTTTGGAACAAAAAATTAAAAAAAAAATATAGGATCTTGATATTTCCTTTTCGCATAACAACTCAATGGAATCCGCACATCGAAAAAGTATCAAATATGACACACGATGCATCCGAAGAATGATGTTGAAAATGCATGAAACTTGAGTAAACTCGACGCAGCGTATATTCCTAGAGTAAACATTGCTGTGTATTACAATGGAATTCCATTTTGGATTTATAATCCGCGATCGATGGACGACTTCCGCGCTCGACATCGAAGACAGCGCAGTGAATCAATTTAATTGCAAAAGAGTAAATGAACTAACTCGTCGACTTCGGTAATCATCCGGCGACGTCGTCGGCGTATATTACCACTCGACGTTCTTCGCGGGCCGTATACGAGATTTACCCGCGAGGCGAGCAGAAATATCGGGCGAGTGCTCCGAGAAACGGAAACAACGGGTGAAGTTAAGAACGAAACGAACGGAAGTATATCTCTCGCCCAGCTGCCGGCGCTGGAAGAGTTATCTCTGTCTCTCTCATTCCACTATCCTTCGACTCTCGCTTCCGCGTGGAGTTTAATATAATAGCTAATATCATCGGAAGGATCCGTACAATGCAAACAATTTCAACCTGCTTGGCGCGCTGGAGGAGAGAAAACGAGAAAGAGAGGGAGGGGGAGAGAGAGAAAGAGAGAGAGAGAGAGAGAGAAAGAGAGAGAGAGAAAGAAAAGATGTGCGAGATCCGAGGGCGGCGTATGGAACTGAGTGTGCGAAGGCAAGCAATGAACAGGAAATAGCGCGCACTCGTCCACCCGAAGAAACTGCAGGCTCCGCAGTCGACTAAATACGACGGACATCGGTAATCGATAGCGCACAATAGCTCGCGGAAAGCGTACTCCGGTCGAGGGGGCGCGTAATATCACCTCCGCGTCGCGTACACGCGTTTCCGTGCGATCGCCATTTCCTCGTCCCGATTCCACCGATCATCGCGCAATTTCGTTCTTCTCTCGTAAACTCCGATTTTTTATAACTCGTTATTATAACACACTGCAGAAAGTTTTAACAATTAAAAAGAATTGCTGCAATCCCATTCGATATATTTTTTTTTCTTTTCCTAGTCGTTTTTTTTTTTTTTCAATATTAAGTGTTCACGCTGTAAGATTTCTGAATTACGCACACACCAGGCGCGACTTTCAATTTAACAGGCAGCCATTAGCTTCGTCATCGCGCGACTCGGCCGCAGTTGATTCTCTGTGATTTTAATAGCCACTCGTCCCGAACGAACACGAGCACGAACATGACGACGAAGAAACGGGGGAACAGGGAGAGAATGTGCGCGACCGGCCTTTATTAGACGGCGGGTAGCGGGACGGAAACACGTGGCCGATTCCGAACCTGAAACGTTGTCCGGCGAGAACAGCTCGCGAGAATAGATCCTCTCGCCAGGTATTATTTTCCGCAACTGGGTTAATTCTCCTCTCCTGCTCTTCTCCCTTTGTTCTATAGCACCTTTATGCGCGCTGTCGCCGCCGTCGCTGACAGTAGCAGTATAACATACATTATCCGTCTTTTAATTGCATTTTTATTGGCCGCACACTAGCATGAATAAATCGCCTTCGTTTCAACTCTCCGAGCCGCGAGGAGTCTGACAGCTTGCGCTGATTAATGCCCGGCTAAAGGCTCCTTCCTTTTAATTCACGAGTGTCGTAATGTACCTCGAGATTACGCGGTGTACTCGGGAACGAACGAAAGGCACTTCAACGCGATCCAAATGCTCGTTCTTAATAGAGTTCCGAATCGTTTTTTTAGCGCCGTACTTAGCATAATCGATCAGGAGCTGACGACTACAGTCAGATCACTCGAATTTCTATTCGTTGAATTTAGGTTGAATCAGATCGCATTAACTTACTATTCTTCGTAATCATGCCTTTACTGCGCTTTTATTGCAAAAATTAAGATAGATCGAAAAAATTCGAACATTATGCGCTTCTCGGAATTTATTATCTTTTGGAAGACGAATGAACTTTTTTCATAATTTCTACAATTTTTAATTAAGTAAAGTAACATTTTAATACATATATAATGTATATATCAAAGTAATATCGCAAAAATATTAAACCAACATAGAGAAGCGAAAAATCAATTTTTCGTTTAGCCTAATAATAAAAAATTTTTCATGAAACATCGATATTACTCTATAAATATTAACAAAATTATTATTTATATATTATATTAAATAAAAAATGTAAAATAAAAAGATATTTTGCGGAAAAAAATTCAAAATTCTGATGTAAAAAGTACGAAAATTTATGAGAAATTTGTATAAAAAAATTTTTTTATTTACTATTTTTTACTAACTAGGAAACTAAATAGATATAGAAATTTTATTTTTTTGTTTTGTATATGTACTCTTAAAAGTAAATTTTCTCTTCTAGACCAAAAAGTAAGTAAAAAATTGATTTTCCATCTTTCAAATTTTAAACATGTTGTAAGAAAATATATTACGTAATGATGTAGTCAGCTTTCGAAGAAAATGTGGAAGTAAATAATAAAAGAAATGTATGTATCTGTTTATCTCCTCTTTTGTCCTACTTTCAAGATGAAACTTTTCCGCGCGCGCGCGCGCGTTTAAAAGCTTGCAAGTAGAAAATCTATGAAATATTAATTAAATATTGAAAAGTTCAATTACTAGGTAAGAAAGCGAACAATATTTTATTCCGCTTTATTAAACCGATGTTCATTCTTTATTCAAGAAATTGTTGCTCCTAGTTGTTTATCAAAGAAGAAATATTATCCCCCGCGAGTCGCCGCTCTTTCACTGCCCACACCACGAAACACGGAAGGCTGTTAAACGCTATCGTCGGTAAAATACTTTGCGTCATGAGCATCTGTGTGCTCGACCTCCTTCCGCGTTATCAAGAACCAAAAATATAGCTTTCTTCTTACAAAACACTCTCCGCCCACTCTAGAGTGGAAGTAAAACGTCCGAGAAAATTACTGATCGTCATTATAATATCATTGATTATTAAAATACGGTCATTTAATAGCTCATAAAATTTTCATATTTTTTTATAACGTCTAGCACATGCTACAATTGAAAAATTTCAGTTAGCTTGTTTTCGCTTCCACATATCTAAGCGCCGGCGCATCTTTAATTCCGTTCGTTGATTCAATGTTTCGCTGCGGAATAATTTTTGCATGTAAATAGCGCGGTGAATATATATTCCTCGAACGCCTTCGCTGCACTGCAAATAAACGCGCGGTGCGGCTTTCCCCCGTGTGATTTTCATTTTTCCGCCCGTTCCCGTTTACACGTTACACGGTTATAGCGTACACGCGACGATGGGCGCCGCGCGCCAGTTAATCGATAACGCATTAAATTGTGCGTCAGCATATACGCGATTACCGCGGCAACAACGTGCCTGCGAGCACGCGAGCGATACGGGCAGATTGAAAAGCGCAAACTTACGCGCGACGGAGCCAAGTATGTACCACGCTACACGATGGATGCTGCAGATATAGGTGAGCTACGTAAGGGTAGGAAATCCTTCCCGAATTGCAGTGCGCGCCATTGTTGGCGGCTCGGACAATGGGGGGACGGGCAATGAAATTCTGAAAAACTCGGGCGGAGAAGCCCTCTCGTCCAATGCGAGGCCGGCGAACGAATCGAGGAAGTTTTCCCTCCTCTTTCACCGACCGTCTGCAGCCTCCGGCAATTATACTTTTGTGTATACGTGCGCGCATATGTGTGTATGTATATGTATGTTTGTGTGGATGTGAAACGATGAAGACTGAGAAAAAGAGAGAGACCACTGTCCAGCAATTCGTTTCTTACTTCCCGCTGCCCATCCGTTAGCTTCCGCCCTCTACCTCGATCCTCGAAGAGGATCCTCCGCTATGATTCCTCCCTCCCGATATTTCGCTGAGCGGCTATAAAATAATTGGCCGGGCTCCTTTCACATGTACGCGTTCAGCATTTGTTGTAGATGCGAGTTTACCTGCCATACATCCGGTCTTTCCGGTTATAATTATCGCGAATTACCGCAGTCGTTAAACGCGACACGTAAAAGCGACGATGACGTCGTTGTTGTTTCACCGTCGTAAAATACGAGCGTTTTGTTGAACGACTTTGAATAAGTAATTTAATGACAACGCTAATAAATCGCGGAAGCCGCGCGGATTAACAGAGGAAGCAATAATTATAACTCCGATAATTCACCGGGTGGAACTAGTCACGTTTCAGAATAGTCAAAATAAATTAATTACAGCCGTCTAGACCAAAGTACAAACAGCAATAATGCCATTTGTTCCGTTCGCATTAATCGTCCAGTCATCGCATAATTAATAACGACATATTAATGTTAATCAATGAATATGTCACTCACGTGGTATGAGGTTACAAATCATGTTACATAAACGCAGTGGTAATGCTAATATTCATTGTAAAGCATAAAATGTTTACAGTAACATAAAACATTGACACACATATACGTGCACTTAGCACTTGCAATTGGTATCTAACGTCTATTGTTAATAATAATTCGTCGCACATACGAGTTTTTCATTCCGAAAAAACATAATGCGCTATTAATAGAGAAGAAAAATTTATAGAGGCGCCATTGTAGCACGTCAAATCGAACATCGCGAAAATAGACTTTAACCATATTTCTACATATCGCATATCGAGCATCGCTCGACCAGAATAAACATTCACATGGGTGCGATGCGGTAAAGCTATCTCGGCGCAAATAAACCAGATAAAGATAGAACGTTCAAGGGGAAGTCATTCTATTGCCTCAACCGGTCATTTCCTTTCCTCCACTCTCGCTTGGTGACGTAAGTCTGCGATCTACCGCGATTTTCGAGAGAATTTTGCTGAGCGGTGGGATAACAATGGTAGTATACCTTTCCTCGAAAGGGGGCATTGCACGGACAGGAAAGCAGAGAAAAAAAGATAGAGAAAGAGAAAGAAAGAGAGGGAGAAAAAAGATATGCATATAAGGAATATCTTAAAAGCTGTTTTTTTTCATTCAAAAATTAAGAAATATAAATTTTCTTGGGGAGAATTTTATTAAGTGCCTCTTGTTTTAGAAATTTTTAAGTTTTAATAGTAAATATATTTATAAAGAAAAAATTTAACTATAAATAAATTTGATTCTTTATTCATTTATTCTTGAAATTGTCTTAATTTAGAGATTATTAATAAAAAATTATCCAAAAATTAATTAATAAAATAATATTAGTAAGATATATAGAAAGAGAAAGAAAAAATCAACAACAAAAAGGAAGGTAAAAAAGAAAAAGACTAAAACAAAATTTAATCTTTTAGTTAAAGAAAAGTTAAAACGGCCAACGGCTTATCGGTAAATTGTCCCGTGTGCGACGCTGCTCCGAAACGGATTTCGTTCCCCGGATATATTTAATTCCCCTCCCGGAGGTAGCGCGCACCCATAAATTACCAGGGTTAGAGTCGGTTTCAGAAGTAAGTTCCTTGCAGAAGGACCAGGGGGAGGGAAAGACGGACGTAAGAAACTAGGAAACGTAAGCTGCACCGGGCCGGTCGCTGCACCAGTTAATGTCCGTCGAATACGATTCGATCGGTCGTTGATCATGCTACGTTTAAGAGTCGGGTTAATGAAATTCGCCATGTCACTATTATGCCAATGATGAAAAATCGTAAAAAAATTCCACTTTAACAAGTCTCAAAACGGAACATTCACACACACGCACGAAATATCAAAAGTATATTCGTAATACATTATTAAAAAAAGCTGCACAGTTGACTAATTTGATTTTTATTTAATAAGTTTCTTATATTCTTTATTTTTATATTTTTGCATTTACTTTCAACCATCGAAAATATTTCTTAAGCACAGTTGAGTGCGCTCCTCAAGAAAAATATATTTCTCGATCGTTTTTAACGCGTAGCTTGATTGCGTCTTGCAAACTCAAAGTCACAAACGCCCACGGCGGCTGCTGAATCGTACTTTTCGAGCTGCAGGAAATCAAGTTTCTTCTCAATAAGTTCACATATTCCAACTGCATCGTGGCTACAAGAATGGCGGCAATTCGCGAGCTCATTGCGAGCTACCTTTATGGCCAGATAATCCCCGAATGGAAACTTTCGAATGTAATAATAATTCTCACGAGAGCGTTAAAGGCATATAATACTACGGGGCCAATACGTGTACATAATGCGGTATGTAGTCTATTATCCAGTGTCACGGCCTATCGTACTCGGCGCGGCGCTCACCCGTCTCTATACGTGACCGAAATACCATCGATACTCGTTCGTGTCGCTGAATCCTCGACCTTCTCTCGCTTTCTTACACCGCATTTCCGTGCCACGGCGAATCGAGGCAACGGATTGCCTCGGCTCGTCGATGCGTGCATTTCTCACCAGCGGCAAACCGACGACGACGAGTTGGATGACGACGATCAATCAAATGGTTAACGCGCTTGTCGCACTTTAACACGCTGATGAACATCGAAAAAATGATCGAGCGACATTGTGTTTTACTCGTTTTTGTATTCGCTAGACCACATTGGTCGCGGAATTTTCTGATATTATGCAAGTGAATCACCTTAATAATAATATTATACATATAAAATATTACAAAATATTAATTTATATTATTAATATTAAATGATAATTGTAACGTACATATCCTTTTCCAAAAACAATAAGACAATTTGTCTCATTGATTGAAAGATACGTAAAATGCTAGAGTAAATGGATTTTTAAATCGCGCATTTATATATATACATAATTGCTAAACAAAAGTTGATAGATTATACTTTTGACTGCAAATCTATTCATGGAAGTGAAAGGAAATTGAATTTTACGTAATTATTGATTTAAGTGATCACGACAAATAGATAAATTAAAAGTCGTAAACTGTAATGAACGAGTAGTCACTGTCCAACGATCTGTGTAAACCCGCGGACTTCACATTTCATCGGACTGAGTAACCCCTACGGAGGCCAACGCGCATGAATGATACATGAACGAGCCTCGGGGATCGTCTCGCATAGTATTATCACCGGTAAAGAGTCCCCTGGAAAACTCCTCGAACAGGAATACTTAGTTTGCGTTTGCATAATACTCGCACGCAGGTTACGACAAAGGCGATCGCACTGGAAAAATAAGTAGGAGAAAATTCCATTGCCGTTTTCATGATTAACGAGTGAGCGCAGAGTATCATATTTCCAAGTGAATTTACTTAGATTAATTTTTTTCTAACTGAATTAATTTCTATTGCGTATTTTTCACTCGAAAATGTTTCGAAACTAAAATATATATTAAACAAATAAATATTTTTCCTTTTATCTATTTGCAAAAAAAATGATATGCAGAACATATTTGGTAATTACATTTTGGATAAAACAAAGTTATAAAAACATATGTCTCCCTGATCACAAAAAGGTTAAAAATATCCAGGTTTAAAATAATAATCGAAAAAGCACTTGTTTGTGTAAACATTTGTGTAAACATTTCTTTATAATCATTAAAAATTATGCATTATTTCCAGAAGTTCTTTCTGTTATTAGTTAGAAATTAAAGAATTTATTTTTATATGCTGTGGCATTGTAAAAACTGTAAATCACTCATTACATGTTCGCGCGCGACGTTTCGTGGAGATTTCATTGCCGCTTTGAGGATCGAATACAGAGAAAGAGAAAGATAGAAAGAGAAGGTAGAGGGAGAGGGGGGGGGCGCTTTAATTGGTATGTAAATCGCGTTACACCGCGTTCGCGCGACTCTCACATGGACGACAGAAACGACACGCATGCACACCCGATGCAGTCAGATAGGAACGGGACGGGCTTATCGTTTATGCGTGCCCGTACTCGTTGGGCTTTACAATATATTATCCCGTGCATTCGATATCAGTCTAAATCGAGCCGCCGCATCGATTCTCGCATCGAATGTTCCCTGCAAACGGGCGACGTAACGTCCAAAGTGATTTCTATCGCTTCCGGGTCAACTTGCGCATTTAACCGCATCCCTGCCGATAATTTATTTCCTTGTTGCTGTTTTTTTAATTTTGTCGCCGTTTGCACCGCTCTGTATCTTATTTGCATCGCACATGGGTGACTCGCAGTGAATGGCCACATAACTCGATGTTTGTTTCCCCAGAGTCGTGTAAAATAAATTTTTTTTTATTGCTAATTTTAGATAGATTGTCCCAACACTCGCGGACGTTTTTTTAATGACAAACATTCTAATCTGAAATTTAAAGTTAATTGTACGGAGACACGAGATTAAAAGAGACTTTTTACGAAACCTAAACGGAACAAATAAACAAAAGAGCCATGTTCTATTATTAATTTCAACAAGTAAACCTTAATAGAACTTTTTAAATTTAAAATTTAGTTATAAAATTATATGGTAAAAATTAAAAAAGAGTGTAACATTTGTCTCTCGATATTTTTCTAGGAAAAATTGGCTGCAAATTAATCAGAGAATCATCAAAAGAGCATTCGTGAGTTTCTGGACACCCTGTGTAGTACTCTTCTGGCATAATCTAATTAAATTTACGGAGGATTCCGTTTCAGCACAAAGGTCTAAATTACAGGATGAATGTAAGGGCCTCGTGTGCGAACACCGATAATAGAAGGATGACGTCCTTCAATTAAGAGAACCACACACGTTCAACGCGTCCCTTCAGCGCAACTCATACGTATCGATCACGTTACGTACGCGTTCCGTCTACACGCTCGCATCGTTCGCATATTCCAGCAGACGTACACGATTCCAGCCGCTGGAAACTCGAGAAGGCAGGTATCTCTCGCACGTGCGGGAGTGCGAGAAAGGGACGAAAAGTGGGAATATGAAAGTCTCCGTTTCCTCCCGGCGCTCTTCTCCACGGGTCGGAACTACTTCGCATCCAATTCCGTTCGCCTCTTTGCTCGCGGTAGCCAACGAGAGCAACGTTGCTGTTCCTGCTCAAGTCGCGTGTATTTCCACGTTTCGTCGTCGTTTCGCGCTACACGCTAGCGACTAGGAATGTCTTAAGACATAAAGTTACACCAATTTTAGACAAGTCGAGCGTGTGTGCTTTGTTCAGACATTTGTGCATGACTGCGAGTTGAGAAAACGACAGCGTCTTAAAATAGTTAATCTGACAGCTTGACAACATAAAATGTCAATAAACAAAAAAGATAAGTAAAATATTAACGAACTTATAAGTTTAGATTTTAATTTAAACAAATCGATCTTTTAACTTAATGTTTACACGAAATAAGCCAATAAAAATAAATACTTAAATTGTTTTCAAAAGAACAGTTTAAAAAAATATATATCGAGTAATTCATATCTTATGTTGTCCGAAGAAAAAATTTGAAATATCTCATACACTTTTAATAAACTTTCCTCTAATTATTATAATGTTGTAAATAATCCAAAACATCCTGTATATGCATTATAAAAATTGCATAAAGCTACATGATTATTAATACGATCTTTATTCTTCATATTGCGAAACGGTATGACTCGAATTACGGCAGAGCAGCGGTTGTGTGTCTAATTAATTGTATCTCTTTCCGCACCTGTTAGCATGCATTCATTAAGCAATTTATAGCTGAGATAAAACGGTGAGAATACGTTACCTTTGTATTACGGCGGATTGAAATTCATTATTGATTATTAATGCGCGACACGGTGGGACAAAAGTTTACGTGTGTTTACGTTCGTGTGATTGCCGGAGGTGGCCGGGAACGAAATTTGTTTACCACGAACCGTAGTTTTGCCTCGAACAACGAGAGCGGGCCCAATGAGATCCCAATGAGATTAAAAAGTTGTCAACTGCTCTTTCCTTCCTTCATCCCCGACTATTTCCCCGCCTGCCCTTTATTCCCGACGCGTTCCCGTTTTCGCGCCACTCTCGGGAAACTTTGCTAGTTAGAATTTCTCATAGCGCGTTCTGAAAAGAAACTGTTCCCCATTGCCGCCACCGCACACCGAAGTCAAGCTCGGGGAATGCACCACCTGATAATGGCGCTCGAGACACTGCCCGTCCGCATTTCCCCTCGAATTACCAGCGTCGCGGTGGTATGGAGAAAGGAGAAAAAGAAGATAAGAGATACAGCGGACATTACGGTTTATCGTTAGCGATCAACAAAATAGAAAATTATCCCGAAGAATGTCGATGTCATCGTAATGGATGTACCACTGAAATAATGCTTTAAAAGCACACGCAAATTTTGTTATACATAACATAGAGATAAAAATTCAAGGTATCTTCACCGACACTACGTGTATGATATAGATTATTCATAGCGCGGAATAACTAACAACAAATGCAAATACATTAATTGCACATCTCTGAAATAATAACTCCAGAGATGTAGACAAATTAAGATTAAGAATTGTCTACGGAATGTTACGAAAAATCATTATAAAATATTTTATTATTTATTATCGCGATCACGACGTTAATAAATAGTTCGATAATAAACACTTACAACGAAGATTTGCCCTTAATGGCGAATTTAAGCCGCGCAGTATTATTCATTAACTCGCATAATTCCTAAAACCACACGATTCATTAACCCATGTGCTTCCAAAATATCTGTGCGAAATGGATGATCAAACTTCAGTTAAACTCATTGAAGAATCATTAAAGTTAATGCTAGAGTTTCCAGCACAGTACTTCTGCGCAAAATATTTTATGCGAAAATTTCATAGATATGTTAAAATTTCTTGATATTTATAGAATGTTGAGTTTACGCCCGGTATTTTGTTCGAAAAAATATCGCGGAAAGAGAGAGTTGTGTTAAATATATCGTGACCTGGTTTCGGCGGTAGGATTAATCACTTAGCAAACGCTCGTATGCTCGTCGACCTCGTTGGGTGGTCCAATCCATCTCGTGAGACTCGTAGGAAGATCGTGAGACCACGAGACAAACTAAGCATCGGTAGTGCAAACTGAGGCTGCGGTGATGCCTTTGAAGACGGTACCCAGACTTCTGTTTGCGACACGTTCGCTTGCTCGCGAATGTACCGTGACGTATGTTCAAAGCGACGCACTTTGACACGGCCAACCCCTATCTTATTCCAGATCGATAAGCACTGCGTTATCGGCGTCAAAAGCCATGCTCTCCAAGTGATTACATATTTAATCGCGGTTAATGTGCAGCCGCAAGCGATACAGCGGACGCTGCTCGTTTGCAACTCTATCGAGAGTTACGGTTATAATTAGGGTCGGTTTGCGTCCACTGCGCAGATTTGGGTCATCGGTTACGTTATTTTAATTGACAACTCGCGTTCGTGAGGCACGGTCGATACAAAATGACGCAACGATCCTAGATACCGTTGATCCGAGGATTAAAGCGAGATGTTGAAGATTTGTCCGACTTAAACAAACAGAACCAATTCTACCCTAAGAGAGAAATTCAGATCAATAATAGTGAACGTGATCAAAGCTGAAAAATCGTTAAAACTCACGCACGCAGCGTCAAACGATAAAAAAAGAGTACAGCGTAAGAAGTTAGATCGACTTTCGCAGGAACAATTTCGGAGAGAAATAAGAGAATTACGTGTATACATACGTGTTCGCATCGTGTTCACAGTGCAAAAGCATTTTTGCGCGGAAAAAGGGGCGGGGGGGAAGAGAGAGAGACAGAGAGAACACGATGTACGAATGTACGATAAAAAATATATTTGCCGTCCCAGTTTGCGCTCCGGTTGGCGTGGCACGGCGAAAGCTCTTCAATAAATCCAGCTTAAAGCAGCTGTGTAAACGTTGACCTATATTACAATCACGGCGCCCGGAGCGTCCGCTACCGGCAACAGTAGCAGCAGCAGTAGCAGCAGCAGCAGCAGCAGCATTACCACTACCATCATCAACGTCGCCGTCATAGCGAGCGGCGTCGTTAGAACGGGACTACAAAGTAACCCGATGTTCAGGCACGCGCGGGAGAAAAGCGTGTACACAGCCGGCGGAGGTCGCGCTAAATACGTTCGAGTCGGGTGTCACAATTATTTCTTACCGCGATATTCGCTCATCGAGCTGGTCGTCGAAAAAGCCCTTCAAAGTGACGCTTCTCTCTTGTATCGATACAGTAATCATCCCACTCTACACAGACGAGAAACTCGCGCCCTTAATTAATGCGAAAATCCGGGCGTAGCTCTCGTGGTAGTGGCTATCCTTTAACTTTTCAAATAGTGCAACGTCGCGCGAAAGTTCTCTCAGTCGCTGATTATATTACGCGGTCTTACCGTGGCGTACGCGAAAGCCGGTGTTAACCCAGCGTTGTATCAATCATGAATGATGTAATTTTAATGACGGGATTTTTTAAATAAATTTCATATGAATTTTTCTCCTTAAAAAAATGCCACGCTCTCTATCTCGCGTTCGATATTCAACGCTAAATGCTTCGGCGACTAAATTTCAAATTGTATAATGTTACGAAAGCAAAATTTATTCCAATTTAAACAAGAATGATTTAACGATGTAAAATCTTAATGTTCCATTGCATCTGCAAACTACAATTTATTATAGATTACACGGACGATATATGGTTGAAGTAACAGAGGGAGTTCCGCTTCGTATTTATTTATTTATATCCCGCGGTAATCAATCCTCCGGTAATTAATCGTCTCAATCTTGCGATACGTGTGTATCCATCAACGCTGCCGTATTGTGCCGGGCGCACGTTTACTTTCGCACACACTCAGACGCGCGTTATACATACATACGTCGGACAGAGATTGGAACGCGAAGAGAATATCTCGTGTGTCGTGAGCAACGGCTTCACTTTATTTCTCTAGGCGGCTTCATCACCGAGATGACTATCGTCTAATCTTCTGATTGTGAGAGAACGACTACACCGCGGAAACGATACGGGATAAGCCAGGCTGGACGTACGTAAAGAAAAATGGTACAACTACTGCGCAAGTAGTCCGCCTCCACGGCCATCTCCCTCCCTCTCCCTCGCCGCCCCATCCCAACTCCCTGGTCCGCGCTGCTATCTACGGTCCGAGGGTTGGGTGGTAAAAGCGGAGAGACACTTAAAGGATTTACGGGGCTGAGAACTCTAGACTCTCCGCTTGGATCGGCTCGGGAAGTACGGGCAAAACTAAGTGCACGCTTAAGAAGGAAAAAGAAGGTAAACGAGAGAGAGAGAGAGAGAGAGAGAGAGAAAGAGAGAGAGAGAGAGAGAGAGAGAGAGAGAGAGAGAGAGAGAGAGAGAGAGAGAGAGAGAGAGAGAGTGCGCGGCGTGTACAGTCAATTCCGTTGTCAAGTCTAAACTTCCGATATGCGCCTCGTAATGTTCGAGCGGAGACGTCAGTCCGAGCGGCCAGACACGACCCGCTGACATTTTTTAAGCGCACCTGAGACAAGAAGCTTATATGCTTACAAAAATGTGCTATTTCGAGAAGAAATACGTATTGCGAAACGGAAGAACATAAATTTACTCCCCACACCGCAACATACACACCGATGGGCCGGCGCGCACTTGAAAGTTTTAACGAATGAAAAGCTCTAATATTTGCCGACAAAAACCAAATATTTAGACACTTGACGTGCGCGGTAAGTGGAGTTATTTCGAAGGAGGAATAATAAAAGACCGATAAATTGCAGCCTATTGTGTGTGCACCGACTTGACTATCGTTTAAGAGGACGGCCCTTGCATCACCGGCATTGTTGCGGGAAGTAACACAAAGCTTTCCTTCTCTCACCACCCCCGCGCCCCTTACCACTTCGTTGCCCCACCCACTTCTTCTTCCTATTCTCATTTCTCGGGGCTGCCTGCTGCCGAAGGGGATAACTCGTTCGTTGCAACGACGAAAAGAGCATTACGGACGGAGATTCTACCACGTAACATAATTTTCTCCGGAAGAAATTGCAGCACAAAGCATTCATTTGTTTTGAGCCATGCGATAAAAACTGTATCAAGAAATCATATACGTGAAGATTTGCGGTATTTGTAATACGCGTGTGTCTGGAGTTTTAATTTTTACGACACATCCCTACAACTTTATTAAACTATAAAAGTATACGAAAATGGTGAGTTCGTCTGCGAGAAAGTTGACGAGATATCTCGGAGAACTTCACATGTCTAAACACAAGTCGAGCGTTAAACATAAAACCAAGCAATCCCTCGAAGTTAGAAGGAGTTCACTACTTTATCTCCCCGCGATTTCGTGGAAGAACTCACTTCTCATTGGTTTTCGTGAGATACTGCGAGAGCGGCTAAGTCAGTGCTAAACGTAGGAAAGTCGGTCGAGCGCGGAGCAAGTCTGATGCCTTTTCGTCGGCGAGTACGGCGCAATGAGAGCGGATAAGAGCAAAACTAGAAAACTCTCCCCTTTCTACTTTCGCCAACTTCGTCGAAACAAAGCGTTTACATTGCACGCGCTCAAAATCTTTGCTAAATTAGCATCTAAATAGTAATTAATTTTGATATAGATTCTTTTTTTAACTTTCTGTAATGGAAGTGCCAACTTTGCGAAAGTTGTGTACAATCGCGACCGGCATCGAGTAACAGGCATTGAGTAAACTAATGCGTGGGCGTGGAAAGATCTCCGAAACGGCCAAAGCTACTTGAGCATTCCGTGTAAAATCACACGGCGGTATTTAAGACTCTGCTAATGCACCCACACCACGTATGTAGCCTCGTGCAAAATTGTTGGCGCGTTTACTTTGCCGGCCCGAATTCTAGGACTCGCCTGCCACAGTCATACTCTACGCGAAAATTAACTAATGAAAAACGAGCGAGCACGCAAACGAAGCATACGAACGAGGAATATTCAAAGGATTTTCTCGACGCTCCATTTTTGGTAACGTGAATCGCATCTCGAAATATTTAGTTTCCCCAAAATAATCAAAAGTGATAAATTCTAGTGCCGCTTCACATCGAAAAGCAAAACTTTTGCACAAACAAGATAAAAGATTTTTACGATGTATAAATCATTAAACTATAATACAAGCAACTAAACTCACAAACACAGTTAACAATGCGATTTTAATTTTTAGTGTACTTAAAAACTAATCTGCACTTTACATACTTGTAAATATTTTTCATTTATTATTTTTGCACATTTTAATCAAGGCGAGAAGAATAATGTCAATCTCTGTTTTGATATGCTTTCAATTACTTGCAAAATATTAGTAAAAAAATGTGTAGAAAAAAAATAAGAAAAATCGGAGCCTGAATAACTGGAAGTCGAAATTCAAATTTCATACATCAATACTTTTTTTCATTTATTTTTCGAATTATTTTTTTTACTAACAGTTTGCGTGTAATTAAAAATATCTCAAAATGAAGATCAATATTATTCCCTGCGTCCTTGTAAAATTAATGGACGAAAAATATTCATCAATGTATATGAAGATTAATATTCAAATATACTAAAAAATATTTCGCACTGCTGACCACGTGGTTCTTATATTATTACTATAATAATAATTATATATAATTAGATTCAGTACTTTCGTACAATAATCTTATTCTTCATGCGCAAATACAAAGTCCATCCTACTCGCTATATGCGTTGTGTACAGATAATTACTTAGTAATGTTAATTTGATAATTTATGATAATTGGAGGCGAAAAATATCAATGCGCGACTGGTTTCAATTGACACATTAATTAGGGACAAGCAGTGCACGTGTCTTGTTTGCATATCGCCTTTATCGTCTCCGCATGTACTACCGAGGCTAGAACAACGGGAAAGGAAGGTCACGAAGGGGTCGCTGGACCGACGGAAACTTATAGCAAACCAGCCTGGTAGGGACGGGACTGAATGCTAAGCACGGTCGGTCGGTTACATTTGCTTGCCGCTCCAGCTTCTTAATGAAAACCAACGGCATGGAAACGTCAGGTTTGCTTTGCCTTAAAATTGGAGGCACGACTCGCTTAGCACGGGTATTCTCAACGCAAACCGAATGAGGCTCAAATGCACGGCTAATTCGCTATGCTGTTTTACATTTTATACCTCGCCCACGATCAACTCCCGCTCTGTACTCGCGTATTTTAAATATATCGATATACAAATTGAAATAAATTTTATAAAATATACGTTCCTTTGAGTGTAAGACTGAAAATAAATACAGAATAAATTATAAATATATATAAAACATTAAAATTTAATTGACATTATATTTGGAATTTCAGAAAAAATGCAATTTTATCTCCGTAAGATTCAATTGCAATGAAAATAAATTAAACACACGCATTTCTCAACTCTTTTTAGATTATATCTGCATAAAATCTATTTTTATCTTTAAAATGTAGACAGAAACAAAAAATTTTCAACTTTGATGAACGCTCGGGGAACAAACGAACCGTAACTGCGAACAGTGAGGCGAGCAGTAATAGCCTTCACGATTGTCTACTTCATCGTGACTACTTATAAAGCGATAAAGCATCGTCTTGCGAAAAGAACCGTCCGCTCGTTTACCTTTTAACGATCGCGAGAAGCGCGGACGCAATAACTCGACGGAAAAGTAACCGGAAGGGCTCCTCCGCGTTGCTCGTTACGTAGCGTCTACGCTTTTACACTCTCCGATACACTCGGCCTTAACTTTTTACTCTCTTCATCGGCCTTTACGGAAAATTAACGACGGCACGGTGGAGCGAGGCGCTCGATTAGAGGCTGAATATTTATGTTCGCCTTCTCACCCTCCCCTTTCTGTCCCACCCATTATCTACAAAAGAAAGTGCTTATCTGCGCCTGTCTCAGTAAAAACGCGATGTCTAATTATTTCTCATTATTCCCTCAAATTTCATAGGCCAATATTCATGATCAAACTTTTTCGGATAATTTTTATTGTATTTACAATGCCGAAACAAACCGAACGAGATAGATAAAGAAAGAAAGAGAAGCGTGCTCTTATGTTAATTGGTTACTAATAATTAACAAAGTATCGAATATGCATAAAAACATTAAATTAATTTCTTGCAAATTCTTCAATTTTCATACTAACGTCGCAAATATAGAATGATAGAAATTGGTAGTTATTTAGCGCGAGTTTATTCTAGTATTTCTTATGCGCGACGGGGTTGCCAGCGACCTCGGCGTGGTCCGCGACGATGTAAAATTCGACGTTGTTGGCGCAGGTGCGTGTCGTACGCGTTATCGACCAGCGATAAACGCCAGACGATACATTGATGCGATGCGCGAATACCAGGAACGGCGGTAAGTCGCATCCCGTTGTTAAATAGCGACTCGATCAAAATAAATGTATTTGTGTCGAACATAGTTCGCCCGCATTCATTATATCCATCGGTCCGCTCGTGCCTACGACGATACGATTGTAAAGTGATTAGCGATATGTCAAGTCTGCATCAAAATAATCGTAAAACTTATAATTGTCGCAATTCTTTCTCCGCCAACGTTCACAAGATAGCAATGTATCTAATTAATATCAAATTCTCAGAGATGTCGATTATTTTTGAATCATTGCATATCAACGCGATAACTTCGTTTTATCTTGTATACGTTAAAATTAACGTCGCTTTAACATGTACGCTACATAAGCGTTTAGTCCATCTCGAGAAACGCAAATTTCGATTAAAATTAACTTGATTATCTTCACTTGAGACGCGTAATTACGCGATAGTCTCGTATCGATACACCCGTATCCTTCGTGCTCTGCATGGGTACCCGCACCTCCGCTCAAGCGGACGTTTCGGCGCAACGCGATCCGAAGGCGATTAATATTATCCGGAACTGCCGATGCGGTTAGCGCTCCGTCACGAACGGAGGAGAGGAGAAAAGGAAACCGAGGCGGTGGCGGCGGCAGCGGCGGCCGCAACTGGCAACGAAACCAATAACTATTAATCGAAGCACCACCGCACATTCAGCAAAGTCGACGCGATTTCGAACGCGCGGCAGCCCTCGATTACACCCTTACATCTCTGCGCATCGGGACACGTAGATACGTATTTCAAACGGCGAACACCACCCTAAACGCGAAGCCGTGTCTCTCTTTACGGCCGCTTTCATCTTGCGTCGCTTTTCCCATTAAGCACCCTTGCGCACACCAATGCAATGATGTGCCGCGCTGATCTCGCAGTGTATATATATATATATATATATATATATATATATACACACACACACACATATATATATATATATATATATATATATATATGTGTATTTCCAAGGAAATATATCTTCAGTCTTTCAGTTCCAGATATTTCGTAGCTCTTCGTGCAATGGTTTAAATAAAGATCTACTCATTTTTATAAGTTCCAATTATATTTAAATCATATTAGAAATTAAAAGACTGAAAAAATTACGTCAAATAAATAAATCTGCAATTTATAGCTACAAAACTTTTCTACGGATAACATATAAATATTCTAAAATTACAACAATTTATAATAGTTGGCAAACTCTTGATCAATTTTAAAACACAAACAGTTCGCGATGGCATACTCGATGAAAAGAATCGAGTGTTTAAAGACAACATTTAGAGTCGAGATACTCGAATCTGGCATTATGTCTTTTGGTTACAGAGATTGTCTGGTACAGAGACGGAGGGAGGGACCAAGCCGACCGATCGACCGAGGTTATCAAGAGAACGCAAGTAGATAACGTCGTTGCGCTGGTCGCGCACTTCGGCTGCCGTCCTCAAACTGCCACACGTAACTCGTGCGGCGACTCCGACCGCGTTTCTCTCCCTCTCGCTGACCTGCGGCGATCGCACGTACCGGAGTGCGCGACCGGTTCGAAGATATACGGCGAACGAATATCCGGAAGGGGCGGTCTGGAATTCTGGACTCTGTCCGAGCGATCGTAGAAAGGGAGAGAGCGCAAAGCCGCTTTCCGCCTTCGTGTATGCGGCACATACACACGTAGAGAATGCGCGACCTAACAAACAATCGCTACCGCACGGCATTGAGAGAAGTAAAACCGAGAACGCAGTCTGAAATCGAAAAATCTATTTTTGAATAGACTTCGGAGCGCGCCATCTCGACCGCTCCAGATAAAAATTTGTCAATTTTTTAGCCTCTTACGATTTTTTATTAAACAACGGTACTATTGCACTAAAAATAAAAGAATCCTCATCCCTAATATAATCGGTATAGCCGTACGATTGATCGTATTAGCATTTTATAAAAAATTGCAAGCCCAAAGAATAAACTGTTTTCTGAATTTTTAAATTTGTGTGTACCACAGCATTTGTACGAGAAGACTTATACCATTTGGTTATTGAAGGTGTATTATGCGTTTTATTTACTCACCGTAGCTGCCATGAAGAGATCAAGGGCGGCTTGGAGAGCAGCAGCTGAAGCTTCACTGCACAAGCCATAGCCAACTCGTGTTGCCTTCTGACATCCTGCAAAAATACAGAACAATAATTCTTTATTAATGATACACGAAGACAAAATCAAATTAATAAAGTACTTGAAATAATTTTAACTACGTGTTCAAAGTGTATTCAAAAACGTTTATTTTATTCCGCGCGAAAAACGTCGCAAAGTATATACTCAAAAATATACGCAAGAAAAATTTTCGCGCAGAAAGTGTAGCGAAACGCGAGCACATATCTGCGTTATGGTATATACATAGTAAATTGAGGAATTCAATTTCGTGCGTACAATATTCGACGTGAAGAGGCCGCAAGAGTGGCATTTTTGTCCCCGGGGCAGCAGCGCTGAAACATGATTTCGCAAGACTGCACGAACCCGGCAATATAACGCAATAAATTGCGCGAGAGGTGTTTCAATTTTTGCAAGTGACTTTTACACAAGTACACTTCGCTTGTAAGAGTTAACGAATAAAGCGAGGGACATACATACATAGAGCGTATTAAAAGCGTCATCGCTGGTTTATTTACCGGGCGGCTTTTCGATATCGGAAATCGCGATTTTCCAGAATTTCCCGTCACAATCGCCCTGGTCACTCCCACGAGTTACACAACCGTGTCGTTGCACGGGAATCAATTTCAGGGATTCGGTAGCAAACGAACGAGGATACATCCGACGCAAGAGAGAGAAAGAGAGAGAGAGAGAGAGAGAGAGAGAGAGAGAGAGAGAGAGGAGGGGGGATGAAAAGGAAAAGAGGAAGGGAGAATGCAGGCTGAAGGGTAATCGTAAACTAATTGGAAGTAAATTCGTCCCCGTGTAATTGCGCGTTTTAATTTGAAGTCACGCAAAAGCGCTCTCGCATCGGCTCGGTCGGACGCCCACGTCAATACGTATACTCGCGACCCTTCATTTACCGTGCACTTTAAAAGGACTGTATCGTAGTGGTAGACGGTTCTGTAATTAAAAGAATTACGTCTTTATCCGGTCGAAAATCAGCGGCAGTGCTCGAAATTTCGTCATGATGATAAAATAAGATCGCTGAAATTCTGATCGTGCCTTCGTCGGCGTCGATGTCGATTTAACCGAATTTTATCGAAGATTCCTGTGTGTGGTGTATCAACGCGATTTAACGGACTAATATAACAGCTGGAAACCAACGTTACGTGTAATAATATTTAAAATGTGACACCTTAAATCTATTTAATATCCGCAACATGAAAAAGATTGTGTAAAATGACAAACAATTATTATTGGCACCGAAAATGTTATAATAATGAAACAATAGAATAATGTATGTTACAAATAATCGATTACATATCGATTATTCAATTCACGCGTTACATATTCATACACATACCACTAATTAGCATATCAAAAGTATCTTAAATAATCAAGCGATGCAAATGTATTTCGAAAACATTTCCCAAAGCGCGTAACATTCTAAAAAGAGATATTTTTAAATATTCAAAAGTGGTTGTCCAAACATTCGCACAAATTATTGTTCATTTATAAAACACCGTATAAATCCCTGCCAAATCATCGATAATATTTATATTAAATTTAATTTAGCACTAAACCTATTTTTGAACTGCATGTTTTATTGCATCCGTATTGCGGCGCAAACGGGAGGTAGTTTCGCGCTGGCAGAAGCATTCGCCTTTTCTACAGAAAATCCCGGATATCGTCGCGCAAAGAAAAGCTCAGAACGAATCAATCCAATCAGAGACGACATTGTGCGGTCCGCTCCGTTCTCTTCGCGCCTGCACCACAGAACTCGCTTCGCCTACGCCCGATACACCCCGGCAAATTAACCGAAGTTTCACGCGCCCCCGCCAAAACTTGATACCCCTGGCACGGCCAATCAAACTTCGAGTTTCGGTAATCCCCGGGCCAAATACTCCCGTTTACACGTTACAGGTTATGGTATAAGACGGCCCCGTTTCCCCGAGTTTCGGTGCCGCTAATACCCAGAGTTTCCGCCGCAAGTTGTCATCCGGTGGCGGCGGCAGCAGCCGACTATAGTCGCGAGAGACCGCGATTTTCTTGTCCGAGGAGGAGAGAAAGGAAGACGAATTATGCAAAAGCCCGTTGGTAATTGCCGAGTAAATTGTTGACTTTCCGGTCAATACCGATCATATTTGCCGACTCGCTCATGTGTACGAGAGAATTCTTATTATGGTAACATGTAGAATCTACCATTGTTAGTTGAGTTAATTAGCAAGGAACGTGTAAATAAAGGAAAGAAAAAGAGGAAGAGAAAGAGAGAGAGAGAGAGAGAGAGAGAGAGAGAGAGAGAAAGAGAGAGAGAAAAGAGTGCAGCAATCTCTATAAAACTACACGCAGGAAAGGTAACCGAAGGACCGAATTCCACCAAATGGAATTACTTAGAGCAAACGCGTTACTTTTTCAGCGCCATTATCCGATCGGCCGCTTCCCTTGTTACCAAGTCGCACGATGACCAAAGTACCCCCCCACTTACTGGTTACATTCGATTCCAAGGGTTGCACGCCGATGTGTGTTCCATTCCTGGTTCTTGCCCGTGGGTAGGTTCCATCAGAGTTTCCTCCCCAGCCGCCTACCCTCTTTCCGTTGCGCGGTTCCGTCCGAACACGGTCACATGCATATGCAAATTTATTCTACCGTTGCATTAGTACGAGTTCCCGCATATCCATGTGTGTGCTCATATCCGTGAGATGCGCCCGGCCACGACACATCGCGCGGCGCGTGTATGCGTGCATGGACCCGTCGTCCCAGGCTGATCGCGGCGGAGAGGGTCATAAATTAAATGATGTAAATGCTCTGTCCACCCTCTGTCGCAGCGAGCAGTGACGACACACAGAGACACACGCCACTCCCTCACGTTCACCGTCGTCCTTTCCCCGCTGCCGCTACCTCGCCTCCCTCCTCACGGATCGCCAACCCTGACCCCGACGATCGTCGCTATCCCCCTCGCCACGATGTTGGACCAACCGACTGATTATAATTATCGGGACGCATATACTCCGATCCTCGGATCTCGCTCATGCAGGATAAAAGTGAGGGAATAACGGCGAGAATACGCGCGAGTTATTTGTTACGTTAGTTTTGCAAAATGTAATGAACGCGATGTTTGAAGCTTATCACGATATGCATGATCCGATACCAAAGGGATCATTACGAGTGATCTCGAGGTCTGAAATTCGCGCCAATGTTCCATAGTGAAATTCTTTGATTAAGTCAGAGTCCATTTTTCCTAATAAAAATAATTGAATTCTTCTTAGGAAAAATTGTATAAAACATTGACATGAGTTTTTAGATTTTGTAAATTTCTGCTCAAATAAAGTCAAATTTAAATTGAAAGATGTAAGATTATTTTATACATTATTTATCTGTTAGCGATTTTGAAGTTCAACTCGACAAAATCCTTTCATTATTATTCTCTTATTCCTTATCTCTTCATGCTAAGAAAAAAATTTATTGTTTTCTTTACTCCCTCGCTTCTCGGGAAAACGCACACATTTCGGAGAGGAATCGGCACTTAACGGGGGGTTATCCGAAAACCTACGTTATCTATTTATACCTCTCAATATCCGGTTCGCCGATATTTATCTCCTTTCTTTTCCATCTTCGACCGTAGCACGGAAGAATAAGTGCTCGGCAGATTCCCGTCGAGCGATCGATAAGCGCAAGCTCTGACCTGATTTCGTCTTGATGTTAACTCTCGGCGAGGAGAGACAGAGAAAACGCAGAGGCCTTCGATCGGAGATAGAAAGGATCGGCAGGATCGCTAAGCCCTGCTCTCAATCGGATTCGAATTTGATAGTATTTGAACAGCCAGCGTCGTTCTCGTAAATTCGGCACGCCGTTTGTGTTACCCCGTTCTCTCCTACCCTACCTTCCTCCCATCCCCTATGCCACTCTTGGCTCCCTTCTTCACGCGATTCGATATTTGGTTCGGCGCAGATAACCGCTATCGACTGTTGTCACCCGTTTTCCTAAAGAACGAATCGTGTTTGCAATGAGCCGGTAGTAACTTTCGTCTCTACAAACTACCGCGCGTTCAAACAGATCCGGATACAAACGAACGCGCTGATCGTCGATTACAAACAATACTCCATTGAGAATTTCAGAAAGAAAATAAACAATATTTTAGAAAAATAATTATCGCCTATCAAAACTCAATACTTTTTTTGTTATTCTAGAATATCTGAAAAATCCTCCTCTATTATAATATTACAGAATGGAAACAAACATATCTCGAAGTATATTTAATTATTCGACATAATTAATCATCTAAAGAAAAAAAAAACTATTGTATCTAGACTCACCGAATTTTCTTGTTTAAAATATCGCTCTATATTGTCGCTTTTATATGTACCGAGATTTGTTGATCCTGTGTACAAATATAAATTAACAACAAAATAGTTAAAATACCTAAATCAAAACTTAAAAAATCTTATAGTTGTTAAGTGCCGAAATATCTTTGTCTCAAATTAATATAATAAAATTTAATTTTATGCTCGACAGAAAAAAAAATATATAGGTACGATTTTTCTACTCATTCAATAACACATGGCTCGCTCGGTTATTGCAATGACTTACAAAATGTTGATTAATACAGTGCAGAATTGTTCGTCCGATTCGCGTTCGATCTACGTTGTTCTCGGAAGATGTACCCGTAAAATTTACCGAAGTCGTTACCCATCTCGGTCTTATGAAGGTTATTTATCCAATCCGGCGCCGCGCTCGCCGCAACCTTATATCGAGTTCATGCGATATACGTCCGTGATGTTCGCGGCCGAGCGCGCTTCCACCCTGAACGTAAAGCCGATGAAAATGCATTGGCCGTAAATAACGTCGGTCGGGTTTCGAAGGCGCGCACCCGCGCTTACAAGGAGATAAAATCAACTTGACCTCGTTCCATCCCCCAACTGCATTTTCAACTTCTTGTGCTTCGTGTTGTCTTCGGTCAGCGGTGAGGTGGAAATATCCCCCTTTCGATCGGAAAGGACAGTAGTCGTTGACAAAAATCGATCTCGAGTTGAATCAACCGAGATGACATAATCACGTAACCGACAATGTCGCAGATATCGTAAAAATTTCGCAATAATTCGATTTCTTAGCGTAATTTGCAAAAAAAAACAAAAGAAAAATTCCAACTCCGTTCAACAGCACGCATATCAGGACACTCAAAGATATGCATTTAATAAATATTTAATCTAATTCCGCCTAGATGCATCAACTACCTGTTATGATTAAGCGTGTGGATTGATTTGAACAGCAGTTGGGCGAAAAATTCTGATACAGCGCAGTGTTTATGCAATTCCGGATTACACGCTTAATATGCAAAATGCGTGTACGTATGTACAACGTGTCGTAATTATGATGATCAACATGCCATGCTTTCCATATCAATGACGGCGCAATTATGTACATGTATCTTTTGTATATGGAGAAACAGCCAATATTGATTGAACGAAAATGATATAGGAGCTTGTATCCTAAAAATTCTATGATCAAAATATCAATGACAATTATGCCAACTGGAAACAAAATATTATATATTATTTGCAAATTTATAAAGAGACTTTATTTTTACTTCATCTGAAAAGTTAGATTCTTAAAGATACACGTATATGCCGCTATGTAAAATTATTGCGTCAATATCAATCACAATTCAAGAACTACAACTGGACTGCAATATAAAAGTCGCATAAATCGCAAACCCGATGATCTAACTTCGCGAACCAGGTAGTAATGCAAGTTTCAAGATTGGTTTCCCGCAGCATCTATAATATTCAACTTCGCGTATCCGTTGCTTCCGCTTTCAAAAATTTTGATGGAGATTTTAATTGAATAAGAGGAAACAAGAGGCGAATATACACAGAAATAAAACAAACACTTTTACAGCATAAACTGAATATTCAAAATGATAAGGACAGGAAGCGTCTGTCATTCCGACTCTCATCTTGCAATATTTGTACACTGCATTTTTTTTTTAAATAAGAAATAAACATCGGATTTATAAACTACATAGATCATATTTCAGATTACTGCTCGAGACTAAACTAGGAACATCCACATCGATCTTTTTAAAAAAGACAATTTTTAAACGTTAAAATCAACGTGTCGTAATTATGTCGTATTATGTCGTTAAAATCAAGATTAAAAATAATTCTAATATTCTTATTTTATTTTTTGTATAAAATTGTGCATAAAAATAATCAATGATATAAATTTATAATATTTAAATACAAAAATGTTTATACACTTCTTTCTATTGGACTTTATTTAATGTAAAATGGTAGAAAAAAATACATCCCTCACGTAACAAAGATTTTAACTTGATTGTTATATTGTGTACTTCCTCTTGTATTTGTACGTATCAGTGCAAGATCGGGACACGTAGATACATACGAGACGAAAGTTTAATTTAACCACAGGGAACCCGCTAAGGTCTCGCCTACGACTGTTTTGTATATATAAGGTACAACCAGGACAGTTAAATTAAACTTACACACGCATGCAAGTAACGGTATTATCTCTCTTGCAATGTTACTCCCCTTACAAAAGCAGTTCTTGCATTTACATGACCGACCGACCGGTCTCGCCCGTTAGACATCCAAAATGGCTTTCTCCAGTATATTCCGTAACTGCCGCGTTAACGGGATACGGGTCAAAATTAAGTTTTGCAGTGTGCGCCGACGTTAATTCGTCGAGACATTACAGGATAAGTTAACAGGCTTTTACACCGGTAACGTAGTTACGCTTCGTTACGGAAAATTCAATCAGGGGACACGAAATATTTAAACCGATAATCGTTCGACGTTCCTTGCCTGTGCGCTTGTAGTCATAACGTTACCTGCGAGAGTATCTGAAAAGCGACGAGATACCTATTATGAATCGTAACTTCGTCAAGCAACGAAGTCCGGAAAATATCAATCCACAATCAGATTTCTGTTTTTACAATTTAATATGCAGACAAAAACTAAAAAGCTTCGTATAAAAATGTGCTCGGCATATTGTAATCAGTATGTCGAAGCATATATATTTCCATACATTATTGGCTTTGTCAACTGTAATAACTTTGCCTGTTAATAATACTAACATGCCTATTCGCGTCCTAATCTTTTTCTTCTTTGATGCAAAATTTGTATTATAAATATGCTCTAGCTTAGCTAATTCATAAAAAAATCAATTTTTGTGACAAAAATTTGTAAAACCACGTTGCTCTCATGTTTTACCAACTTTTACATGTCGTAAAACATAAGAACGCAGCTGCATATAACTGCATATGCCTGTCTAAATGAAAAATATACTACATTTTTGCGCTGTTATATCTCACATATATCTCGTTCAGTCCTTTTTTCTTGCGTTAAATTTATATATCACTTTCCGTTTATGACTTAAGTTTATACAGCAAAATTTTGTCGGGTACTCACAGAGCGAGTTAAAGTACCAAAGGTAATTAATCTGATTGGAGCACATAAAGTAATGTAACATTTAAAAGGCTCCCGTCGTCTTTTTTTCTTCACAGCTCAATGTTATTATCTTTAACGTCGCACAATTGTGCCTGTGTTAGTTCATTATTCTTATATATTCTTTTTGGATGATTAGAATTTTAATCGTGCAAATTTAAATAACGTGTTGCTATAAAAGAATGCGCCAAAACAAATTCAACATTGATGGTCTTAAGACTATCAGATACATTAATGGTGTTCGTATTTACGAAGTTCTTGTTTTTTACGAAGCAATTAAAGCAATTACTTGTATAAAATATCTCTTAAATATTGCAAATAAACTTAGATAATTAAATATCAAATATCATTAATACATCTAATTGTAGTTGAAAATATTTAACGTATTATTCAGTGCTGATTGTCTTACAAAATAATTTGCAGTCGCAATTTAGAAAATAAAACTCGAGCAAAATTATGGATTATTAGAAATTATTAATCGCTATATATGGTAAAATAATCTGAATACTAATCTAAACAACTGAATTGTGCTTCTTGCACTCCTCCAATTATATATATATATATATATATATATACGTGTATATGTATATTTGTGTGATGTCCGTCATTATCGACGATGAGATTACGTATACGTAAGAAAGCACGGCTGCACACTTTCCTCGCCGAAAATCCAATCGAGAATAAAAGCACGGAAAGACGAAAGGTGACGAGGGAGAAAATCGAGACGTTACTCCGGACTTTGACCGAGGTAAAATATCCCCGCAAATAACCTGAATTCTATCTGGATTTCCATTTGCATGGGGGAGGGAGTACACGTGAAAGAGGGGTATAAGGAAGCGCGAGAGAGAAAAAGGGAGAACTAGTTCGAGGGTAAAAGAAGGTGGAAAAGGTAAAAGAACGGGCCGACACCACCTGCTTACGTATTCGATCACGTAAGTACACACGGGAGCACGAAGAAAAAGAGGAGTCGGCCGCCAAGAAGCTACCGCGATCGGATGTAAACGTAGGAGAGAGGAAGGGGGCGAGTCTTGAGGCAGTAGCGTCGGGTTGCTCGCGCCCCTCGAGAATATCGCGATATTGCTCGCGTTAACCAGCATCGCGAGGGTCGGGCTTCAAAATCCCGGAGCGTACGGCGGCATGCCGGCGTGCTCGGAATCTTAAATACCACGGCAGTCGAATCACCAATACGAATTGCCTTACAGCCCCAGCATTATTGGATACTTTTTTAAGTTCGCACTATTACTTATCTATAAACATTTAGAATTTGGATATTCTCTTAATAAACATATCAAGAAATTGATAAATTATTACAGAAAAATGAGAATGTTAATGCGCACTAGCCTTACCATTCACTATCATTCTAATCTTCTTTTTACTTTTGTTTCATATTTAAAAAAAAATATTATTTTGTTATTTAAATCTTGAAGATGCAACTTTATACTTTTATTTATAATTTCACCTCTTTATCTCTCCCTTTTTTCTTGCCTATATAAAACTTCTGTAGTTTACAATTAAAATTAGATCGTTTATTTATCTATTTCGTTTCACAAAATTGTAGTAATATAATCAAAAGTTGTATGTTAAAAATTGCAAACAAAATTTCCTTAGTTTAACTGTCATAATTTTTGACGTAGTTACATAGAGATAATTATGCATCAACTAAATGTAATGCATATTATTACATGATGCCGCTAGGGGAAAGCTATTTTGATTACACGTGCGTGCTCTCCATGCAATTATAACTATCGTAGCTATACTCATCACGCTTAACCGATGATACGAGCGATACACATCGGCATCCTGCACAAATACGTTCTCTACCATCATCGTCAAACGCGATCACTATGACTGGCAGATAAATATTATTGAAAGGTAACGAGATTCTCTGCGGCGTGGCAAAATGCAAAGTGACAGGCGCGGTTTCTCCATTTTCAATTCTGCCATTCCCCCTCTCTTATCGTCTCCCTCCTCCCCTAGGCGTGTTTTTAACGCTTTCCATTTAACTATCTACGCTCGTGCAAAGAAAATATGGGGAGGATTGAGCGTGAAGCGGAGTGAAAAGAAAAACGAAAAAAAAGAAGGAAGATAGACGGAGAAGAGGGAGAGCTTGGCGGAGCGATCAGAGAAACGGGGGTTGCATCATTGAGATGCAACTTCAATATTGATATGTCGGATTGGCTGGTGCTTCGAGGCGGAGATCATAGAGAGTCGCGGCAATCGAAGAAGAAGCCGGATGCGATGGAGGAGACGGCGGGGAGCAGTAAGGATGCAACACGTCCGTTAGCTTATGCACGGGGCTCGCAAAGCACGCAAAAGATCGGGTGAAATTGGGCGAGATATTATTGAACGGCTCCGCCGTAAAATACAGATCGGGAACAGGAGGAAGAAAAGACTGGGTTTCGATGCGCATACTGCAATTGCAAGTGAACTGCGTGCATCGAGCCGACAGTGAGCCCCGTGTGCATAAAGAATTTAAGAACGACGTCCGTTTCGCTCCACGTACCAATGTTCTGTCGAATAAAGAGACGGAAAAGGTAAATTGTTCTTGCGGAGCAAGAATGTTCGAAAACAGTAATAGGTCCGAATAATGCAATATAGCGAAATATAAGAAAATACCGTGTTTTTTGCGATTTTGTCATTTTCTGTTTTGTTGTAATCTTATGGTTTTACGGCCGTCATCACAAAAAACAGTATTAATATCTCGATAAATCGACTGATTAAAAAACCTACTATTATTACTATTATATCAAGACAATCAATATAGAACATATTTAATCGAAAACACTATTAAATTATATTACAAATAAATTATCGCTTTTTTAAGAAAGCATTTATTTACTAAACTGTCAAAATTTTGTTTACATTTTTTAGCAAAAAACAACAAACCAGAAAATCTATTCTGAACATTTCAAGTCTACTTAAAAATTTTCACGGTTATACGAATTTTTAAAAGTAATATTTCATGAAAATTTTGATAGGTTTCTTTTTTCTTTTGACGTCTTATAGTCGAACCATCTATTATGTATATAGACTTAAACAATTTTGCGAGTTGACGTTACATCGATCGCATGCTTGCAAACCTGACGCAACCGACGTATCGAATTTAACTTCCAGCCAGACTCACAAGATGTCTCGCGGCTATCTTTCGTGACGCAGAACTTCATTATTCTCCGTGTCGTCGTCGTCGTAAGACGACGACTTTGGGCCGCCGGTCGCCGGACGAGAGAGAAAGAGAAAAAGAGAGAGACGCAACGCCGAAGGGAACAAAGTCGCAATTTCCACGTGAAATCCAACTGGCATGCGGACGTAATCAGAACAAGAGACGGGGTACCCCCGTATACCCCATGGACAGAATTGATGGACAGCTGGTGGTCCGTGACGCGACCACCTGACATTCTTGTCCGATCGGGTTGACATGCCCCTGGGATCACGCATGCGAGTTTCGTGCCCACGTAGCAAAACGTCTGCTCCGATTCTCGGCGACGTACCGAGTGTACAGTCCCGAGGCTCTACGCTAAATTATTTGCCATGCAAAAATTAGAGAAAATCAAATCGGGAACGATTGTTGTTGTTAGAATTTTTAATGTGCAATTTTTGATATGTAAATAGCATCCGAGAGAGTTAATGTCTGTCATACGGTTGAAAAGAATTTTATTGAACGCGCCAGACTGAAACACGCACGAAACGGCTATCAAAAAGCGAGCAGTTATTCGCTTTGCGCCAGATACGCGATTTCGATGCGATATGAGGAGGAGCGTCCGGATTTGAAATACGAGCGATACCTAGGCCGCGTCTGAATACAGCCTCGTTTGCACGCAAATGTGCACGCGAGTCCGTTTCGCGAATCGGTAAGCCGCGCGGAATTTGGCGTCGCATCGTTCGCGGCGCGTCGTTCTAACGTTATGTCACAGATGCAGAGAGTGTATCACGACGAATGCATGCTTTCGCGCAAAATTGAAAGCACGTTTCGCGAAATCCGACAGAAATTCGGCCGCGAGGTGCAACCAGATATAAACGATCCTGACAACGTGATGCGACTGAACGAACGCGACGCGTCGATTATTAATTCCGGAACAATTGGAGATTCGGTATTTTTGCATCTCTAAAGTAGGGTTATCGAACATTATCGAGCAAAGCCTCGAGCAAACCCATTGTCCACATTGTCAAGCGGAACCATTTCAGTGCTATACGGCTAGTAGCTTTCCATCAGAAGTCGATATTTCGTCGTCGCATCAAAGGATGTTATACGATGAGGTTACATGCTCCACTGGGCGATACGGCGAGCCGAACCTCGAATCGATCTACATCAATATGAACTATATGATGACTAAGGCAAAATATGGATTACAGGAATGCTCGCAACGGCACGAGGTTCAGCTCGACGGAAATTTAAACGCGCATTCGTGAGGAGTCTCGGTTTAAGATTCGGTTGAAGGTTTGCCTCGAGGCTCAGATCAACCTAGCTTAAGATTCAATCGATGTATTGTGTATTATTGCTGTTCGATAAGAATGAATTAACAAATATTTTGATCATTTTTCAATCGTGTATTAATAATAATCTATACTGTTTTAATGACAGAAAGTTAGCGACGTTAAAAATCCCTGTGTAAAAAATAATGCTGTGTGATATTTCAAATTTTGGACCAACTGTTGCTGATCAATTGCAAAAAAATGCATTACATCATATCAGTTTTTATTGTTCAAAATTATATTTGATATTACTGCCAAATCATACATAAAATATTGCAGACTAAGTAATTGCGACTTATACACAAATAAAAAATATGTTATCCTAGAAAAATTGCAAAATTCAAAATGCATAAACTGTGTATATTACTCAATTAAAGCTACATGCATTTTTATACAGCAATTCTATCACTACTATTGCTACGATCGATAAAAACGCTACGAAACGCGACGCGACGTACACCTATTTTGTCTCGAATGGCTTTTCGCACTTTCATTATTATCGTTATAACACGAGAGCGTCAACCTTAGCGTTATCGTCATTTATAGCTCTATTTGCCACAGAGACACGCGTGAATGCTTGTATCACGCGTGGTCGCAGATGCCACCACACCCGTTGTCCCCGTAGAATTCTAGAGACCATCTATGTATATGTACAAACTGTGCGTGTTGTATACGCAGGAATAAACACACATCCGCGAAACAAGACCCGAGCAACACATCTGTCACAGACATTTCAATCAACGCCTAGCTAATAAATAGCACTTGAACGTAAGTCAATTGTAGTTAGTCAATTGTAGCCCTCGTTCGCAATGCGCGATACTTTATAAACTCGCGTCAAGCAAGCTATTGTGAAACTGTGGCGATGTAAGGCAATATTAATTTTCAAACTATGATAAACATTTCTTGATAGATTCCTCAGTATTTTGTCTTAATATTTAAAATTTCGACAAATTATATAATTAATAATTATTACATAATTGAATATTGTACGAACGCTACATATATGCTTGAAAATAGCAAACGATCTCAGATGAGCATCTAAAATCTGATTAGAGATTCTTGAACGATCCCTCACATTCATTAGACAATAGCGTGCTCAGGGAATACGATCGTGGTGCACAAGCGGCCAAGCGAACAGACCATTTCCCTCTGCTCGGATCGCCGTGACACGCGCAATTCATCCCCGCAACCCACGGCCGTTAGCGTAATTGCACGTACGGGCGCCATTAGACACGCGCAACGCTACGTCGTATCCCGCTATGTCGAACCACCTGCGAAATCGTCACTTTGTTTCGGCGTAAATCATGCCCGGGGCAATCTCGCGAACGGGGACGCGACGCGCTCGCTCGCTTTACTCATCTTGATGCACCTCGCCCGAAGCGAGTCGCATCCTATCCTGCGATGCATGCACATAGTACACGCGCGATTTGGCCCAATGCTAGCTTCCTGGTAGAATCGAGCTCTACGGCCTTGTTCATAGAGAGCGTGGAGTGTCGTAGAGATAGGAAAACGGTGCGCTGCACACGACGGACATTAAACGCGGTCGCATAGAGCAAACTCCGACGCAAACGAGCCGCTCGTCCCCCTATCGCGGTTGCTATCCCGGGGATGGACCGATCGGAATTCGCCAATACTTGAACTTGGGTTAAGGACTGGCTCGCGTGCTCGCTTTTGAGCAAACTTAGTGCGGCGTTCCGATCTATATATGGCTCGATTAGTGCGCGACTCTGCTATCCGCGATTTCTCTCTAACGAACGAGCGCTTCTCGAAACAACACTACTTTCGTAGAGTGGCACAAAGAAACAATTGCGTCGGTTACAAAGCAAGTGAATGAAAAAGAAAACTACCAACGAATTTAGAATCTTTGGAATATTTTAAATCCTATTTTAAATTATAATATCATTGTTGTTATTATTATACTTTAGAATGGAATGACAAAATCGATATGCAGGATGTTTACGTAAACCCTGAAAAAACTTTATTAAAAATTGCATGATTTTCCAAACATTTTCGAATTTGCAAAATAAATTATAAATAAATTTTATTATATGCAAATTGTGAATCAACTTATTGCATAAATTTCTTAATCATAAAATAATTAAAAAGACCATTCAAATTTTAAAAATTAAATTTTAAAAAGTACCGACAAAAACTAAAAGACAAATCGTCTCATCACGAAATAAAAATCACCAAGTATTCTCGAAGATACATTTTTAACAAAAATCGCTCGAGTCCTGAATAATTTTTCCAGGTAATGGACACCTATCTATTGTACCAAACAATTAAACATATCTTCTCATCGCGAAATCTAATATATTTTATCGGAAATAAACGTCACAGAAAATTCTCCAAGCGCGAGCAAACAGAGAAATTCTCGAAACCGTCGATCCTCATAATCTCTGCGGAACAGAAGTCAGCAGTAATATTCATCGCTGATAGGTTATCAGGATGTGTCTCATCTCGCAGGCACTCTCTAGCGAAACGGACGTTCCTCGCCGAGGCCTTCTCACTCACGGAGAATGTCTCGATGGTCGGTTGCAGATGTACCTAACTGCACTACGGGGCGTATTCATTATCGGCCCGGCGGAACCCAGGTTGCTGAGACGATTAAACAGGGAATGGGAGGATCCACCAATGATTGGCTACACGGGACCGATTCGCTGTCTACGGCTTTATCGCACTGTCATTCTACCTCGCTATAGTACCTCCGCGTGGCATCCTTATCTCCGCTAGTCTCCATTTTATTTCCTCGACCGTTGCGCGTTACGTACGCCGGAACGATTCACAGCGGCTAACTTGAAAAAACTGTCGGGATATGTTCGACGAATCACTACCGAGGGTCAACGGGAACGTATTCGAATTCGGTGTCAACGCGAAATCATGATTCATACCTGGTCTGTAATAAAATCGATTTCCTACACACACACATTCCATATATTCGCTGACACGTACAACTTTCCTTTAAAATTCAGTAATGCATTGTTGCGGCAAATTATATTAATATTTTCATTCAATTTCGTACATTTCGTACATTTAATATAAATACTTGAAGAAAAATGTATTTCATCACACCGACAATAAACATCTTAAAAAATCGATAATGTACCGACCGCGACTTAATTATAGCTTTTACATAAATACGCGAATAGAAAGTTCCCCACAAACCGATCATTACTAACAACTTTCTGATTCATCGAACGATTCAAATTACCGTTGCAATATTATAGCGTAGAAAAGCGGAATTAATACTACTTTCAGTCCAGCATAAACTCATCGCGACAGTGCCGACGCGGTAATCAGTTGAGCTGCGATCCGTTGCCGAGTTACACCAACATTAATGGCAACTCATTATTCGTTCAATGGCGTGAATCCGCTACGTTGGAGCGCGTATCGATATTAAAAGACAACTCCAGATAAACCTCTCTCTCATACGTCTCGTACGTGCGCGCAGCACTATTATTCCATTTAACCTACCATCGCGTTACAAGGGAACTATAGGCGCATCGGGAATAGATAATCCAATGCAATCGGCTAAAATGTATTCGCGCGTCACGAGGAATGCAATTACGGATTCACGTCAGTCAGCCATTCGCGAGGCGTGTTCATCGCGTGAGCCCGCGTGAGCCCGCGCGAGCTTATAAGCGCGCATAGGGGGCTTACCGAGCTTATATGGTACATTTGCCGATCTGTCGGGATCAAGGATCTATCCATCGGCCCGACCTTACCATCGTCCGTTGAACAAAAGCGGGATCCGCGCGCAAAGAGAAAGAGAGTGTGTGTGTGTGTGCCAAAGCTAAGAATAGCGACCAGCCGCGTCGTGCAACGCGAGTACTATGTTGCAGACGATATATTATCGCACGAGTCGCGTTTATACGCCGCGTTTGATTGATGAAATTTAAGTTGACGCGTCTTTCTCTCTCTCCGTTTCGCGCTCTTCCTACGTCAGGTAATCCTATATCGCTCGCTACAATGTGGCACTCGATGAAATGTACCGTCGCGACGCACAGCGCATCGTCGCGAGGCACCGTCATCAGCAGCGTACGCACTGCCACCTTGAGTTAAGCCGACGCCGGCATGCGCGTATGCACGCGTATGTGTGCGTGCCAGTTGCATAAATCCCGCCGGGATGATATATGGCCCCCGGTGGGGCTTCCAACTATTTGCCGGACAAGTCCGTCCTGCGCACGTCGTACGCACGTACTCCTTCGGCCGGCCGCTATATGCGCTGTAAACTGGCATGCCAGCTTTTAGGGACGGCTTCATATATCTCGTTTTACCGCCTGTCCGGAAAGAAATATAAATTCCATCCTAAATAAATATACGGCGCCGTATATAAATTCGTGTTTAGTCTTCGCGTTATTTTGTAGCTCATCCGCGCGCGTGCGCGCGCGCGCGCGTTCTCGCCGTATGTATTTCGATCGCGCACCAATGATTTATTCAAATACGTGGATTCTAGGGTCCAGAGATCCATATATCTCCCGTTCGACGTAATCGAACGTGGAAATTTTTTATCGGATGTAAAGTCCCGCGTATCATCGTAAATATTAAGTCAACGACAGCCCGACCGCAACGTAAACAAGGATTACGCAGTGAAGATAAATACGCCACTTTTTGGAATATCGTGAGCATTATCTCGAGTGCGTACTATCGAGTGCTGCTGTCTTACTATACTGAACTATGTGACAATACTGAACTATGTGATAATAGAGAAAGATAGTAAAAGAAGTCAACAACAGACAAACGAAAATAATAAGTTAATGAAAGAGAGACGCATGTAGCATTTTAAAATGAACAATTTTAAGATACATATAACAGCATGAATTAATTTTATAAAAACTATTCATTCCTCTATCACAATTTTACTCAGGTTTAAAACATTTTAAAAATTTAATGGAGAATAATAACATATTTATACAAAAGCAACTTGTTTTTCACGACGCGCCTTATTTATCTACTTGGCTCTTCAGCTGTCTGTTTGACGGAAATGGCGAACTATTGCAAACGACGATCAGCGAACGAAGTTTCGAGCTTTGTCGACAGAGGCAACGTAGGAAATAGATGTTGGTCCGCGCGAAGCAGGAAAAGACACAACGAAACGGGGAAACGGTCGGAGGAACATTAACGGCAGACGCAAGTCCAAACTCAAACGCGATCGTTTTATTTCCTCGGCGTTCTCTTTTTGCCCGACCGATGTCTCTTCTTTTCCCTGCCGAGACGATCGGTCTCGTTAGCTTCACTCTGCCGGCTCTGCTGCTCTCGACGAGACTACTTTCGCAACTATGAGGCCATTTACATACAAATGCCCGTTAGCAATGGACATTCCCGCGAACCTCTCTCTCAACATCGGTATCGGTCTGCTTCCCTTTTCCGCCTCTTCACGCCGATTCGCCGTATCCTTTTTGAGAACCTCGCCTCGTTTCGCTTACAAAAGCTCCGATAATTAAGTAGGTATCACGTTTGGACATTTCCGTTGAGGGAGAAAAAAGAGAAATTTTACTTTCGTTTCCCGGAAAATCCTTCCATTGATGGAGGCAAACTATTGTAAAAAGAGTTACGTTGATCAAGGTCGACCACTGAGTTAATAGACTGAAACACTGTAATGTAAAGAACATTTGGCAGAATCGCTAACGTTAAATATAAATTACGAAATCTGGGTTACATTTCCAAGCTACTGATTTAATTCTAAATCTCTGTAGTCACCACAGTGTTTCTAGAAGAGCGTGAACGTTATCGGCAAAATTTTATCGGCTTCTATTTTTAACGCCTTGAACGTGCGTTTAACTATCTACTTTGAAAATGAAAAAATCGGGAATACGAAAGCGCGTAAACAAACCGGTGACGAAACGGAGAGAAGAACGGCGAGAGATGGCGAATCGTGCACGTTTCCACTGATATTGACGTCGGATTTATGAAGACTCGCCTAGGGTCACGTATCGCTCCGCGTCCTTTCACGCGAACGGGCTCGCGAGCCGGAGCCGACCCCGTATATGATCTGACCCGGTTCATTTTTCACCGAGTTTTTTTCACGATCGGGGCGGTAGATCGTCCGCGGTACGAAATCGGGCCGTCACGATTACCGCTGCCGGCTGGCTCTCGATAAGACGTGAAGGCTACGTTTTCCATCGGTACCGTGCGCGCGCAAAATATGAGCGCAAGGCCGAAGAAGGGGCAATGCAGGCGGGAGAGACAGGGGAGACGGAATACGCGAAGTGGAAAGTGAGAGAAAAGCAAAATTGCGAATGCCTGCCGTGAAGCAGCTAGCCGAGTGCGGACGAATGTCTGAGCGATACGTGTTTCCCCGCGCGCTCTCCGCCATTCGCCGATGTTTCGACTTCGCTATATACGATTTGATGGAAACTGAAGGAAACGTTGCACTCACGCTTGCTATTGCTGCTGCCCGTCCCGTATGGCTGTAAAATGAAGGCGCGAAGGCGAGCAAAAGCGGCGCACGTCGTTACAACGTACGCGGAATATATCGACAGGCGCTACGCCACGCGCGTGAACGACGGCGAAATCATGTGCGGACGACGTAAAGAAAATTGCGATTTCTTAAATGAAGTACCGACTCGCCTGAAACGTTCATCGAGACTTACAACGCATTATTCGTAAGGGACAAATAACGAACATTATACGAAAAGTGCTCAAGATGAACTATGTTGATATATGAAGCCATGATTTTTAACAAAACAAATTTAAAAATATTGAAAAAGCAATTTTCATGCATTATCTATATAATAAGGTGATTTTTAGGTACATGCTTTTGTTACAATATTTATATTTTTTATAAAAGAAAAATTATCTAGTAAAATAATCTTTTTAAGTTATATAATTTATAATAAATATCAATTTATTGATTTATATTAGATATATATTTCCTATTCATTCATTATTTATGATTCATGCTAATTCAAACGTAAGAATTAAAAAAATAAATTAAAAATGGACTAAGAGATAAAAAGCAATGATAGTGTATCTCTAAAATAATACTGTTGAAAACATTCGCTATCAAACGAAAAGATTTGTAATAACAAGTCTGGCTACTTGAAAACCGATTGACTAATACCAAGGAAATCAGAGAAAATAACATTGAATTAATGAAACTAATTACATTTTCCCGATATATTAATTTATGCAATGCGTCAACGAACCATATATCGCCTTTATATAAAGGAAGCGAGAAGCGCACCGCGAGCGACGGGAAAGTGTATTGTCATACTCGCTAATTGCAAATTACTGTGTACCGGATCGACTGCAATGACACGCATTTTCTGTTTCCACAAGTGCTACAAATGATTAGATAGCAAATTCAAGTTCGCATATTGAGGCATGTCTCATGCTTGTTGCATTAACGTTCACGTTTAAGTCGTGTTCGAGCGTTGCGTCTGTGTATTTGAATAAGTTATTTTAATTCCCGTATTTTTATTCCTGTTATAATACACAGTGGCTAAATACAATGTCTCCTAAAGTTTAATTTAAGGCAAATTTAATTAAAACAATTGACATTTTGCGAAAGTAAAATCTGTTAAAATAATAAGCAAAATAAAATTTAATTATCTATCTATGTATGTGTCGCAAAGAATTTTATAAAATTGTGTTATACAATTATATATTAATAATTTTATCACGATTAAATATAACAACGCGCCTCTATATATATATATATAACTTATCGAAATTCCAGGAATAGAAGTGGTGAGGTGTGCACTTTCGAGGGTTTATCTATGCTTTTAACAGTCGCGCGCGATAAATATCCAGATGTAAGACGCTCGTTCATCTCGTATCTCTTTAACATGATTAACACTCGCTCTTGGAACCCCTTCGACGCGCAAATCAAATCATAGGCCGCGTTTCCCGCGATTCCCTATTCGATGCCTGTGCTATCAGTCAGAAATTCCGATATTTGACGAAAACTCGCAGGAGGTAATTCCATCGTCGTGGAAGCTGCTCCCATTAAAAAGATGAGATTTCACCGAAGACTGCATTCCCTCTTTTTCTCTATCTTTCTCTCTATCTCCCTCTCCCTCCTTCCCCTCCCCCCTCTCTCTCTCTCTCTCTCGCTCTATCCCTCTCTTTCTCTACTGTATACCAAGCAAACCCTTTATACCCGCAATTCCGTCCTGTGTGCGTCGCGCGCGCAATCTTTTTTCGCGTCCCTTTTTACCTGTCCCCTTTTTATTTCGCCGACGAGAAAGCCGCGAGCGGGATTAAATACCCGCGTTAATCCGATTCGCTGTAAATGTTTTCGAGCACGACCATCTCCGTCTCCCCTCTGCTCTTCTTTCTCCCGCTTTTTCCCGTCCGTCCCCCATCTTTCTCTCTCATCGGACTTTTTTGTCGGGAGAGAGCTTTCTCGTCGTGAGCTTGCAGACGCCTCGCACACAGAGCTTACATTTACGGACGTGTATGCGCGCGGTTTGAAGCTCCACGTAGCAGAGGGTTGCACGATAACGTCATCGCGAGCGGAGAAAGGGAGACTAAGTTCGCAGGTTGAAAACGTCTCCTTTCTCACATATTATTACTCACCTTTTCCTCCTCTTTCTTTCTCTTTCTCTCTTTCTCATTCTCCACCCTATAATCTCGGTCGCCGTGCTAAATTTATTCATAGCCCGGCTAACCCTGTTACGGCGTATTTTACTTACCGCGAGGGCGGCAGCCGAGCAAACAGGGTCTTATGCCCCCGACACTTTCCTAAACACATGATATATAGACGGCACTCAAAAAAATACTAAATTGTCGCTCAAGTATCTCTTTAAAAAACCAATTTTAGGCAGAGTCAAAATTCCAAAAGTTTTTGTGCAACATTTTATGATCAAGAAAATATAATAGCTAAAATAATTTTATCGAGTTATGAAACACGGTTAGACCACTGACCGCTTTGAAAATTCTCTCACATTATTATATTAAAAACTTTTATTCTATTCTTATATCATGTGCTTAATACAGCCGGAATATGCATTCAAGATTCATGCAAGTTCGTTTTTCTTCCTAGTTACATAAGTTCAAATCAATCCAATTCGTGTAGATCTACGGCCAGTCCAAATACCAATTGAACCCAGAATGCATAACTTTACTCACCGTGGTGCTAACTCCCGATGACGTCACTGCATCCAATTCGCGTCGAACGTAATCCCTGCAACACACACAAGGAAAACGACCGTTAGTCGGATCGTCGGAAATAGAAACGACGACGACGACGACGGGAGTCGAGAGTAGACTCTATATGTATACTACAGTCCACTCTCCTAGACTGCGCGATGCCCGCACGTGGTGAAACGAGGCCGAGAGATTCGACGAGAAAAAGAACGGCTCGCGCGACGTGTTCCGCGCGCCGTTCTCGAGAAAGGGAAACCGAAGCAAGAATTCCATTCGCATTCTCATTCGAGCAACTCTTCAAATTCATAACAGCGAATATTATCCGCGCGGTCTAAATTATTTCTCGCGCCCTATTCTCTTCCATATTTCTGTCACGTTCTCGTAACAATCATGGTGTTTGCTAAAATCGCATAACAACGTTTACTGATTTGAGAAATTATTCATGCATTCGTAAAAAAAACTTTTGATGCGTAAACAGACAAGCGAAAGAGAGTTATATATCGGTATAATAACGCTTATACGCTGCATTCTTGATACGCTTACGATTCAACAAGCATTTACATTACTATCACAATAAACATTTCACAATGATCATAGGTGTCCATAATACTTGGCAAACTCGACTATCGATGACCATTGACGTCCGTAATACCTGGCAAACTGAATCAACGATCATATTAGTGTCCATAATATCTGACAAACTGGATTAACGAGCGATTACGCAAGATCGAAAATTTCAGGTTTACAAAACAGATGAATTCGCGGCTGTAGCTTTCGACAAGGTCAGCTGAGTTCTCTCTCTCATTGCATCGATTATCCCGGTTGAAGACGCTGCATTCCGTAAGCCTGCATACGCTAGGTGTGTCAACTCGCGGCAAGATGTGAGATCTCGTCGTCGTCGTCGTCGTCGTCGTCGTCGTCGCGAGAACGACGTGACACGTCCTGCCGTCTACACGCGCGTCTACATGCGATGCAGACGCGCTGCGATTTGCGCGATAACGTAAACCCGCTTGTCAAAGGACCCGCGAAGTGTGACTGCACGGAAGAGAGATGGAAGGTGAGAATGAGGAAGAGAAGGGGGAGGGAGGAGAGTGGCAGTAGTGAGGACGGGAGAAAAGGGAGGGCGAGGAGAAAGAAATACGTCCGTATAGATCGTTACATATGTATACGCGCGCGTATATGAGCGTGTATGTACAGAGCGCCACGCTGTATACATATACATATACGTACGGAACGGGGAACAGCCCGTGTCAGGCCGTATACTCACTGCAACGGACATGTATTATTCAGGCTGACACTTGTGCAATGCCTGGCGAGGGTAGGATTCCGCCCCCTTCCCTGTTCGTCCTCCCCCTGCCCTTCAACGTGCTCCCGTTTCCCCCTGTCGGACTCGGGGCTGGCCTCGTGGCGAAATAAAAATGCGACGGGACGGGAATCCGCGGTGTTACCCCGCCATCGTCTCCGGGAAAGACGTCGTCGACGGCGACGAGAACGACGACAATAGTGTGGTACAAGCGCGCGCGCCCTTGGTGCGCGGGAAGGAAATGTTATTTCTTTAGGACACTAAGTGACAGCCCGAGGGACGTTCGGAGGTATTTGCGCCCCGAACACTCCGTCGTCGTTGACGTCGGGGTGTCCACCACGTGCGTCGCGATGCGTCTTTACAAGAATATGCGAAGAATAATTTTCGCGTACAAGTTATATTGAGCGACGATCAATTTGAAGATAAACAAACAACCGTAACAAATTTTTAATTAGTCGATTTATCGGATTTTAAAAACTAAAGTGATTTACTCACTTAGTCGATGTTAAATCTCTAGTTGATGTTCTGTCGCCGTTGTTTATCCTGTCGTCGCTTCAAACACACACTGGCACTAATCATTACGATACGACCGATCATTTCATATGACACTCCCGAATTTTATTAACGCGAGTTACAACCGAAACACTCTAATCATAATAAGCGCGAAGTTATTTTGCCTATTAAACAATTTGACACCGCGACAATATTTAATGAAGCAGCATTACTAGCCGTAAAATGACAAACGCGAATATCATCGGAAGAACTAACTGTCATCACTTGTCTTTATCATCACATTCTCCGATAAGGCATTTTACACTTGATACACGATTTCATAACCACACGCTACATTCTCAAATAAATAACGCGAAATATGACTATTGCCCGTTAAAGAATTGGAAAGACGACAATTATGTATCAATGCTCGACGAAGATTCAGCGAATTACATCCGATTCGCTATATGTATACCGAAAGAGTTAGGTTAGGTCAAGTCGTACGCGCACTGATTCACTGCATAAGACTATTTCTCGAGATTTGACACTGCTGACACTACTAAATTATCGATACTACCAACATTCCCAACCTTGTTCCAACAGCGTCGGCAGTGCCAACACTGCCGGTAGTGCCAACAGTGCCGAGATTGAAAGAATTCTAACGAGGCAATTTCATACCGACGCTATCTTGCATATTCGACTAACAATTTTCGACACGACGCGATGAATGCGACTGGCTTTCGAATACCGAAAAGCTGGTCAATTGCGATCGTACGCGATATTTAATACTCTACAATGATTGCCCGTCGCTAAATTCAATGCTACCGACGCTTCTGAGATATGTTTTAGAAGTATGAAAAACGAAGCTACAGACGCTCGAGAAACGGCGAGATATAGCGGAACGCGATAGTAATCTATTTACAAGTATCGAAGAAGTAGCAATTGCACAACCGAACGCGTTTTAACATTCCACGACGACTGTCCACTAGATACTAATGTTTACGTACGAAGTTCAAGAATTTCAAACGGGAAAAAAAGCACACGAAACGCGGAACAACTCTCGCGTATATCTAATCGCTTCGCCGTCGTTTTGTGAACTGATCTTAGTCGCGGAGTAGATCTCATGACGTCACGCTCATCACATGACACAGTTCCGTGATATACAGATTTTCAAAAATGCACCGCGAATTATTCTTATATTGTCAAGCTATTTAATTTTTTTTTATAATTATATTTGAAATGTGATAAGCTCAACATATAACATTATCACTTAAAAAATATATATGCTAATCTTAGATGAATAATTGGATTAAAAAAGTCAACAAAAATTATTAATTATCGCTTCTTAATTTACAACTGAATTAATAACTAGAATATCAATATTCTGTTAAAAAATATATCTAATTTTTATAGAATATTAAGATAAAATGAAAAATAATAATAAAAGATAATATGAGAAATAGCTAATTTGCTCTGAAAATTCCCTAAAGAACTTTGACATATTCTGTACAATCTCACTGTCCTTATGAGAAGAACTATAGATGAAGCAATAAATCTGCTTGGAAACCGCTTGACGTGCAATTCCCGATATAATTCCGGATACATCCGGCTTTCGTACCACCGCGCTCCCCATCGTCTCATTACTTTCTTCCGCACAAGAAACAATATTCTTCCGCTACCGGCCATTATTTGCATTGAGTAGACGTTTAAACGTGCCGGTAGAAAAATGGTGGAAGAAGGAGGAAAAGGGATAGGGCAAGAGAGGGCGGAAGCATTAGTGGTATTGCCATACTATTACTCGCGCCCCTTCTAATAGCTCGCCCATTAAAGATAATGAACGTAAATTATGCGTAACGGACCGCAGTTAAAAAGGTCACTTATATCTACCGTAAAGGCAGAGCCATTCTAAATTGGCTGTAGTGCTCGCGCTACGTGACAATATACGACATTTCCATTAATATATGCAAATAAATTAGAAATTGCAAACTGCAATATTTATAGCTACACGTAGAACAACATGTCAGGAAAGTCTTTCGGTTTTTTCGTTGAATCCATTTTTTTGTAAAAGAAAAATTCTGAAAAAATCAAATTGCAATACTCTTGCTTTTTAATATTCGAGATTCAACATTTCTCAATAATTAAACTTTAAATTAAAATTCTAAAAAGTACCGTCCACTTATAAATACAAGCAATTAATAAACCGTTGTATATCTATCATAATTCGATTTTCTCATCTGGTGGAGATTAATAAAGCGCATGTGAGTAATTAAGTTGAATTGCCGTGATCAAACATGAAAGTATTCATTCATTTACTAATTAATTCATGCTTTTCAAATTTGTCGAAAAATTGGAGTTTTGTGACATATCTTTCTTTTTGCAAGATAATTACTCGAAATAAACAAATATTTATTATCAAAGAAAAGTAATAAGCATATTATAAGCACATTGATACATATTCTAATATATCATAAGCAATGCTACTAACAATACGCATCCTAAAACATTTTGCATTTTGCATTATGCAAATCCATTATTGCTCGCTCACGGTTTTCAATGAGCTTCCGATTATTGCGAGACAGGGAGGAGGAAGTAGAAATGAGGTCGCTCACGGATAAAATATTTTTTCCACGATTCATTAGCCGCGAGGCAAATTCGTGCTCGCGTCCTTGTACGTCATTTCGAACGAGTCAACTTTGCGCCGAGTCGGCCCGCAACCAACGGTTCGCGGATTAAAACGGATTTCCACGACTTTGCAAGATAGCATCGAACGACCTCTCGATTCCACTACTACTTCACTTCCGATCGTCTTCCGATTTTCTCCAAAGGATGCAAAAAAGGTTAAACGCGATAAGATCGCCGGAATTTCATCCTTCGTCGGTATTGCGCGCGCCCGTTCACTCTCCTTTACATCCCTTCGCACAATCCTCTTTATCTCCTCCACCGTCGGTCCTTGATTCCCTCCCTGTACTTCCGCTATCTAATGTTTATGGACGAGAAAGCCGATCGCTCCTTAAGCGCGTCTCTCGAGATTTATTTCCGTCGTCAGGTTGCGCCCCGAGTTGGGTTCGCCGAGCGATAACGACGGGCTTTACAAAACGATCGAGACGATCCGTTACGGCAGCGCGGCCGACTGCTCCACGACGGCAACTCGATGCACTCAATGTATAGTCGAGTGCATTAATTTACTCGCCGAAGGCGAACCGAATGTGGGCGTACAATAATTCGTCTGCACTGGGTCATTTAACCCTTTCAGAGGCAAGTCTCCATTCACAAAACAAAAAATTCAAATTCGTAAATTATTTTAAAGTAATTAGAAACGATTTAATTTAATTAATAAATTGCACATTCCTCATTTAGCATTATAAATAATGACTTTGAGGATAGTGAGCTTCACGAAAAAATTTAACGAATGCATCTGCATCCACGCCATTGTGTTACAAAAAAATTCGATCATATATCGTTGCATCGTGTTGCAGCGTTTTCCGACGTATACGCCTACGCGAAATTCGAGATCGAACATTTTCAATCCTAAAACTCGATTTTATCTGAGAGATCGAGCGAGATACACTGCATCATCAACGGATACAACGAACCGCATGTTTGCCGTTACGAATGATTGCATTGTGATTTCGCGAGATTGCAAAATCGCGATTCTGAAAACGCATCGCTCTCTGGGCGAAACACTACTGGACGAACAAGATAGTCTCGTTGGCGACCTCCATTTAACCGGGCTCGGTAAGAAAGTTGGATAGCTTGGCGTGGCGAGCGTGCGAGCAAATAACAAACGAGAGGAGACGCAGTGGAGTGCGCGCGCGCGGACCGTAATTAAAACCGGCTGCTGTTTACCCGGGGGTAATGAAGGGGCAAACACACAGTTTGTCTCTGTTACTGGGATATCTGCCGCCGCCACCGCCACCGCCGCCGTCGCCGCAGCAGCCATCGCTATCCATGTTTAGACGATACCGCGGGAGCAGCGCGGATCACCGTCTGCATCCGCCGTCGTTCGCCACAACGGACTTAGCCACGGCAATTCAGGCGCGACTTCCCGACTCCGTCCGTCGGGACCGTAACGTTTTCGGAAAACTTTGCAGCCGCTGCAACTACTTGGAGCTAACGCTTTAATCCTTTGCACCTACTGTTTTGGGCATACACATACCTTCGCATCGTCGACAAGATATGATTGTTCGCTTTTCGCACGGTTGTATCCACATCTCAAGTTATTGAGCTTGTCAGATATATAAACACATTGGAACAATGTAATAAATTAAGCGAAAAAATTAATTCATTAGGCTGATTTTGCCATTCGTGTTTTGAGTGTCTACTCAAATGTTGGAAAAAAAATTCTCTGAGAATTCTTTTTTTCAAACGAAAAAACTCCTTAAGAATTTGAAGTTTTCCAAGCAGTAGATACTTTTAATATATTTTTGACCGCATTCTGTAATATGCGTTATCAAATACCATTAGAATGAAAGATCGACAAACTCTTAATTCGCTCGGTCACGCTTGTAACTAGTTTTCTATAATTTAAAATTTTTCCATTGTTATAAAAAAATATCGAGAAGTTGTGAGGCTACCTAATATCCTGGGAATAAAAGTTTAAGTAATAAATTAATAACAGATAATACATTAACACACGCATATGTACGTAATCAATAAACATAAATGAGCGAAGGTTTAAAAATAACTTTCCATAGATTGAATAGAAACGTAAAATACATAGAATTTTTCCAAATGTAAATGCTGATTTTTATCTGTGTCGTTGTGCGATTTTTATGAGTGGCTAATTGCCGCATCGATTTTTGCTTAAGATTCAAATCCGAACGTTTATGCGTGTCTGGCGTTAAAGCCGTGAAGGTGGACAAGCACGTAAGCGTATGTATACGTATATACATACACATATATACATATGTGTGTTTGTGTGTCTACATATATATGCGAGAGAAGGGCTGTATCCTCCGAACCGAACGAAATAAGCTAGATCCACCTGATCCCTTATTCCCCGCCCAAAGAGATTGATATCGGCCGAAAGGGATAATGTTATTTTTGCTCGGCGCGGTTCGCATCCCCTAACGAGGCGAGGGTCGCTCTCCTGCAAGCAGCGAGCGACGCGATAAATCTTCCATCGCCGATCCTATCCACTCTCTCTGCATCGCCTTTAATCCCCCTGTAAATGCTAGTGATCGACGAAATGCAGGATAATCATAAACGAACGATGCGTGCGGGTGAGTACATATAAAAGGCTCGAATTGACACACCAGGAATATTCATCGAATGTATCCATCCAATTCATGATGTATAAATCAATATATAAAGTTATAACGCACATTCATGTAAAAAATAATAAAAATAAAAGTAATGTGTATTTAAAAATTAATCACGTGACAATTGTGCATTAAATAATAATTACGTTTAAAGAATATTTCAAACTTCACTTCTTTTCACTTTTACGATTCTAGGATTACAAAATTTTTAAATTTAAATTTGATATTGAATTTTATTGTATAATTTAATTTTTTTTCTTTTTTACTCCATTACTTTCAATTGAGAAAAATACGATTATAGGAAATAAAGAAAATTTACAATAATACAGCACACCATATGTAAAGTGCGAATTCAATGACACAGTTGGAAATTAGCTGATTACCAAATTAATAGTCGTCATGTTCGCGGTAAAACGTCGTTAACGTTCTACGTTAACATACGTATATGCACACTGATGAGCAACGACGTGTGCGACTACAATGTGTGCGAGACGGAATTCGAGCGGCCGCAGAGCCAAGTTCGACGGCTCTAACCGAGAGCCGAAGTTGGCTTCAAGCGAGACAATTGGACGACGGCCATCGTCTTGAGCGACAGCGCAGATGCGGCAAAAATATTCACAATTACGTCCCGCTTAACGCCGTCGCCGCGTGAATAATAGACATCCCCCGTCTCTCTTCGATCCCGCGCCATGTCCTGGTCCCCGTTTCGCTATTACGTCGCTTTTTCGCTCGTTCGGTCGCGGGGCTTTTTCTAGGAAATTCAGTCGCGCTAGAAATTGGCACAAGGTTCCACGCGTCGACCATCTTACCGGTGATGCTCGCCATACGAATTTTTCTATTTTCGCACATTAACGCACCGAGACCGACCGACCGAGCGACCGCCATTCTGGAGCAAAGTTCACCACGTGTAACGCCGGTTTTTGCAACGTGCACAGCCGCCTGCGTAATTAATGCACTTTTTGCGTAATGTTCAATTTGCATCTTATGGTAAAAGTTATGCATAATATAATTTAAAACTACATATTTTATGTTTTGGCAAGGTGTGATCTGACGAGTAAAAACATAGGAATCTATTAAATAAACTGGAATATGATTGTAACAAAGATAGACTGCACGCTCATATCTGCATAATGATAAATATGCAAATAAGAGCAAAGAATGCAAACTTAAATAAATTAGTATCTCGAAACCTGTATGTATAATGCGAAAATTATAACGTAACATATAGTTTAAAATAGTATTTATTCTTAGCTAATTTCGCAATTACGTCCCGCTTAACGCAATCATTTCTTGCACAGATGTTCTCATAACGTCAGAGTTTCCGACGAGCATGGAAATATATTTTGTCATCTATATCATACAACTTGCATACGTTTGCATGTACACAAGCTGTTTGCGATCCTAGAAAAGAAAAATACGACACGGTCAAGCCCGAAGCAAACAGCAATTCCACGTTCAATCCGGCCAATCCGCAACGACGTATCGTCGTCGCGGGCGCTATTCGGTCAGGGATACGGCGAAATTTCGCGGCAAACCCATTATCAAGAAACGTTCGTTTTAAAATATACCGGTAGCGTGTGTAGGATTTGCAATTCCGACAAGGAGAAACCGCGGAGCTTGCTATTCATCCGAAAGAGCCGGGCAATCGCGAGCGCTCGCGGCAAGCGCGCGAGTTGCATAAATACTCTCACAGACGAAGCGCGGCACGAACCAGTGCAGCTATAGTCATAGTCGACGGATGATCGTACGTGACTCCGTATCCGGCGATCGTTAAGCTGCGCCCTGTATCGGTCGTTACTTCCGATCGAGCGAAGCGACAAATCATCACAGACGACGGCAGTTAGCAAGCGATTTATGTCGCGCGATCCGTTCGCAAGAATTTTATTAACGGTCGATGACACCGTTGCATTAACACTGATAAGATTCTGCCAAGCGGCCGTAATTACGTAATTAGCAAATATCACGTGGACAGCTAAAGCAATATGTATAATCAAAGTTGCGCGGGAAAAAAACCGGCATTTTTAAAATGACACTATTTCAAATAAGAAGTATTCTAAATTTTAAAAAGTTATGAATTGAATAAGTTTGGCTATATAATAGTCAATTAAAATAATATAAAAATAAAAAAATTAGAGATAAATTTGTTAACTTCTCTCTTGAACCTTTAATTCTTTCCTGCAGAACTAAAAGTTTAATAATGAACCAAAATTTGGAGTCGGCCGTATCCATTTCTATGTATTAGATTTCTTGAGACGGATAACAAAACCTCTTCAGAGCCGCGTCGAGATCTCGTTGCGAGTTTTAATGAACGAGCATATCCCCTCGAGCGGAATATACCCACCCTTAAAACCAGGATACCCTCCATACTTAGCGAGCATAATTCTTTTTCGTGACCCCTCTTCATTCTGTCACGAAAGCCATGTTCGAACGTGAACTCCGCTTGTCCACCTGTTATCGCGCTCCTTTTCACGACATTTATCCCTCTCTTTCTCGCATCAAAACGTCCAAAATTGGACGGGAGCCAACGACAGCCGACCACCGTTCCAAAATGAGTATCCTTCTCTTCTTTATCTTTTCTCCAGCCCGTATCCACCCATCAATTTATCCGTCCACCTCGTTCTTCGCTCTCTCTTCTTCCGCTTCCCGCACGACTTCCGTTAGCACGATACGAATATAGTCAACCGCGAATAAATGATTGCTTACCCATTTTGTTGGGTGTGTTTTATTATTTACCATCAATAATAATTTGACCAACGCGCGAGAATAAAAGTAAAATCCTCTCTCGCTGTGCATCTAGCCTTGCGAAAGTACACATTTTCTGACGTTATTATCAAAGATGCACTATGGTTTGCAGACTCTGCGACATTAAGTTCCTTTTAGTCATTCCTTCCATTTTCCTTGCAAAGTAAAAGAAAAGAAACTTGTCGAAGTCTGAACTATGTCTTAAAGTAGAAAATAGAAGAGAAAAAGTTTGTGCATAAAGAAAAAGAGAATCAATAATTTATTTTGTGCATAAAAACTTGTAAAAAATAAAAATAACTTTAGATTTCACAAATTTTTGCAAGTAACTGTAATTTATTTTATACAATGCTCTTGATACTAGCATTGAACGTTCGACGTTTGACGCAAATTTAAACAAACAAAAACACATGGAAATATCATCGTCGCCGAGATAGCGTCAATATGTAGAAATATGCGTTTTCGGCGTATGATAAAAGCCCGATGCAAATTTAAGGTATTGCGGTGTGGTTGTGATTTTTTTCTCTTTTTCCTTCAAAAGCCGCAGGACCGTGTTGAAATTTACACAACACGTTTTAGCGGTGAATATCGATCGATCGCTATCCGGGATCGCCTTTGGAGAGCTTTTATACGATATTTTATTTCCGATAGAGAATGTAATACCGAACTACTAACGAGGGTCGGCGACATCGAGCGAAGCGTGTTTCGGTTGCAGGTCGAACAACCGAAACCAATAATTGGTGAACACAACATCGAAAGAGCCCAACCGTGTATCGAGCGTATTACGCGGAAAAATAAAGGGGGTAAGCTAACAACCACCTATTGTTCCGGCCAGAGTATTATTCGCACGATGTTATTATCGCTTAATATGCCTGAATATTAGTAATATTAAAATTTTAGCGTAACATTTTTTTCGATCTTTTCCACACGTTCATACCCATAATATTATACGAAAATATGAAATTTGTATGTGTAGAAAATATATAAATAATAATTCTCCAACTTAAAGTAAATTTTCGATAGCCAAGAAAATAGTAGGACAATAATTTCGAAACATACGGCAACATACGTGGAGGAACGAAGAGACATCGTATCTTCTTGGAAAATTTACTTTAGAAAATACGCAGATAGTCGAATACCGGCGGTCCGCGAGATAGGCAAGACGCCGATGTATTTCAATAAAGTTCGGTATGCATTCCGAAATCGACAAGCGGTTTATGCGCCTTCAGCGAATAGCACGCGATGCGATAGAATACGTATATCGATGCACGCAACGCGCCAGTTTCCGTTTCCCAGACTGGCTGCGTGCGAATGCGCCCGCTCCGTCCGTTCGATCCAACCGCGCCGACATGAAATTCGCGCAGAGTGCCGCGAGAAAAATAGCGTCCGGGAGTAAGATATTCTCGCGACTCGCAGCCGCGGAAAATGGAATTTTCGGCGCGTCAAACACGCTCGCTTCTCGCGAAATAGCAAATCTAAAGCACTATGCGGGGCCTCCCAACGCTGTGCAGAATGCATAGATGAGAGAAAATGATATTCTGTATTTTCCCGGAAATATAGCTCCGACCCTTCAGTTATCGAAGGTTCATTCGTAAGTCCTCGATTTTTATGCAGGGTTTCCGGAAAACTATAAATATACCTATCTTTATACCTATACATCTAATTTAAAGATCGCAATTCTGCTGTTATATAATATAATTTTCTTTCCATCGAAAACGCGATATTATATTTTAAATGTTTGATATTTTTAGCCTTTCACTTCTGCCACTTCTCGATTTACGATATTTCTCTCCCTGTTTTTCCTTCAAGCACACAAATTTTGATCCGTGAGCAATTTCCGACAGCCTGCTCGACACCTGTTTTTTATCGTTCGTCGCGCTTTACAACGTCGTAGCGAGATTTTGCTGCCAGTTTGGGTGATAAATAAAAAGCATCGCCACGAAAATGCTTCTGTCGCGGTCTTAGAATTCGATGTACATAACATAGATACTGCCTAGATCATAGCATCGATTTTATGCTTCAACAGACGAATCACACTCAACTAGAATAAATAAATAAAGTTATGGTATATTAAACAAAATATCATCAAGTTTGCTTGCGTCCATACAATATTGATTAATTATTGGCAATTATATGTTGCGTGCAATTACAACAAAATATCATATTGACGACGGTAAAAGAGCAAAATGGCAAAATTAATTTAGGAGAATATTCGAGTTGCTATTAAAAAAATCTCAATTTTCATTGCTTCCAATATGTATCATTAGTTGTATATTTATGAGTTACATCAAAATACACGTCCGACCGAAATCATAACGTACGCTATGATGCACACACATGACGTTTCGACGTACGCACGCAACGGGAAGAATCCGGTATTATGGTACATACAGAGAATGTAATCGGATAAACAGTACCCTTCCATTATTATTGCAAAATCAATAAAACAGCCTCAATGCATTATTACTATTATAACATTCGACAAATCGCATTAACGTTCAACGTTGCATACAAAGCAAAACAGACTCGTGGATCTCGCATTGTTCGCCGAGATCTAAAAGAATGACAGCAATTACATTCTTTCTCTCTACAATATGTTACGCGTACGGTTAAAACTCCAAGTACAAATTTACCAATACTTTGACAACAGTGCGAAAACGGTTGGAAAGAAAACCATATTTCGCACTCGGCAATTTCTAAGGTTTAGTCATAAACATATACGAGATTCCCCCTCTTGAAATAAATTTCTATCTTCAAATACCATATTTTCGTAATATTACACATATATAGATTGTGTTATCAATGTCTCGACGAAAAAAAACTTGTATTCAATTTGGGTAAACTTAAGCCATAACAAGAACTGCTCTTTAACGCAGTATGTATTAATGTTATCAATTTTACGTTGAAAATAAATTATATGTTTGCAAAAAATATATTATTATAAATGCAATATTGGAAAAAATTTATTGTATTAAAATAAGTGTAAATATCATTTCTTACTTCATATTGAGCTTCTATCATCAAAGGCGTTATTAATTAAATTTAGAAAAAGGCTTCAATTAGTAAACCAATCTAGTTTTGCATTTTACAAAAATGGAAAAGAAACGAGAATGCTTCTTCGTAAACATTTTTGCGGAAAAGGATCGGATCTTTTCCCATATGCGGAGACTGCATTCGACTGCGAATGTTCGACGGGATTAGTCGATGGTAAAAACTGGTGGAGGATTGCGGCACGACGCGACGGTGTGTTAGCCGTGTTTCCGCGGCACAAAGATGGAACAGACCGTCGCCGCGGCTTCTCGCGAGCAGCTTCGCCTCGACAAGTAACACTCACGCGGGCGCGTAACAGCCGCTCTAGATAGCACCTGTTACCCTTACTCCCGCATTACCGACCCTTCGCCCCGCCACCCCGTTTCCATTCGGCAACACCCTAACTACTCGCGCACCGTCGCTTTTACATATGATCCCCCAACCCACTGTTGTACTCTGTATGGCCCACCCGTGATCGCGAGGGAGCACGAAATTTCGACGTTTAAACCGGCGAGCGCTGCGATTCCGGCGAGACGCGCACGTGCGTGGAGTATTCATTTAGGAATATTGTCCCCATAAGCGAAAGTAAAGCACACGGCGCCTTCAGTTCTCTTATCGTTACTGACGGCGTATGTCCCGATCTCGTTAAGCAAACGTGTACTCCGTGATTAAAGTTGCGTGAGGCGGAATATTCCGCAACGCTGCAGGTAATCTCGTTAGTAAGAAATATTGAGTCACAGTTGCTAAGTAAAGTAAATACAGCTGTATCCATTCAATAAAGATCTTGGAAGCGTTAAAGATAACGAAGATTCTGGAAAAATTACATACAAAAAGGAATGTTAGAAGTGTAGATAAAGACTTAATTGGCTAACTAATGTTTATTAAAAGTTCAGTTTTTACCGATAATTCTGAAACACCTTTTATACAAAGAGAGGTGAATATTCTTTACAACAACTTTTTTATGTACAGCGTAACGTAACTAAAAATCGCTATTTTCTAAAAGGCAAATTTAAACGATTACGCAGCACCTGAAGCGAATGAGAAGCTCTATCGAGATGTCGAACGCGATATGACATCGCTAATGCAAAATGCTTCGCGATAACCTTAAGAACCAGAGTGTCGTAAAAATTCCAAGAATCGCGCTTGTTACAAAAGTGGGCCAAAAGACCTACGTTGAAGAGCGTTATTTTTATAGATCCCTTCTATCATCCCTTCTCGTTCACGTTTCACCCCTCACACGTGAGTTTCGCACGTAACTCGAGGCAGGATGTATAACCCCTAACTTCTCTCTCTCTATACCGTGGGTATAAACGAAATTACCAAGCCTCGCTCATACCGCCGTTCCTCGATGCGCTCGCACGAGAGAAGCACGTTGAAAATTAGTTCTTTGTATCTTCCTGAATTATATCGAGCTTATCAGCCAGCCGCCCAAGCGAACCGATAGCGTAGACGCACCAGTGAATAATCGTTCAAGGAACTTTGTGAGATAATTCAATCCCTTTGGCACGTGAAATTATAAATTCACATCACATATTTATCTTTCAGCGATCATTTAAAGTGTAAAATTAAATTCACTATTGATAAAAGAAGATTTTATATAGCAGAATTACTATTACGTAAATAACTGATTACTTTATAATTAATGATAATACAAAATTGATAGCAACATATTCTCAATTTTGGAAAGCGCATTATTTTATAAAAATAAACATACATTTGATCTTATCAAATCGATTACGCATTACGTTCATATTGTAGCGATAAGCATTTCACGCGCGCTTTTACTGTGAATATTCGCGGAAATCAGACGAGTAGAGGCATTTGGGAAATATTATAATCCATAATCAATGTGCAAACCTAGAAAATAGTTACACAATGTATTGGACGTAAGGCAAACGTGCGCATGCAATTTTTAAACGGAAAATAAACATTCGCAAAAACAATCACAGTAGTAATTGGGCAAAATTAAAATGATTGCCAAACCGTGTCTCGCACATGCGACGTAACGCGGTTATTGTTTCACGCGGGGCAAACTTTGCAAATTAAATTTAAATCGCAGAGCTTTTGCCGTCCCTCGCGGCGCAAGAGAAATTCATATCACCGAGCGCGATATACACGAGCCTCACTGTCGGATTTTCTCCGACCTCTCGGCGAATCACGAGTCTCTCAAGCGTCATCCATGCGAGCATTTAACGAAACGCTTTCGTGTACCGCAAGCGTTCGCCAAACGTCAAAATTTTTCCGCGGCTTCTGTACGTCAGAAAGAAGCGCTCTGTCGCAATATCTGAAATATATTCACTAACTATTTCTACGAGAGTACGAAAAGTCTCGCATCGCGCGCATTGCTTCCACCGTTCGACGAAAGAAAAGCGACGCGAAACTCGTCGAGATGCACACGCTCCAGAGACACGCAATTTTCGATCTCGAGTGTCGAGAGTGGCAGTCTTCTCTTTCTTCCTCGCGTGCCGAGGGCACGATATCTTTCAATTTCCCGGTGATGCGTATGAAGCATGGGGCTTTACGAGGATTCGAGGGTGCCAACGCGGCAAATCGATATGCGACCTCGAACCTCGGGCTCGGCAAGCGAACCCAAGCTAGGTAATCGTAGAGAAAGAGACAGAAAAGACAGATGGCGAAAAGGAGCAGAAAGAGAAGGAGAAAAGCTTTATACTTGTGTTGGGAAAAAAAAAAGATTTTGCTTAGAATCCGTGAAAATGGCGGAACAGGTAGATATACGCAAATACGCGCCCGCTCGCATCGAAGAGAAGCAAGCGTACAAAAGCGACGGAAGGGCGCGCGGTGAATGCGGAATTTTCCGCGGATTAGTCGGATAAACGAAAAGTGTCAGATTTTTCGCCACGCCGCGAAGTACGCCATTCCCCCGTTTATATTTCCTTTATTTCACTGTGCCGCCTGACGCGTCGGTGGTAGAGAAAAAAAAATAAAATCGCGTGCGGGAAACGGGAATACGCGTTCGATATCCCGCGAGTTAACACAAAGCGAATATTAGCAAATCCGTAACGTGTTTTCGCACAGGAAAAATCCGGAAAAATTTATTGCAAAATTCTGCGATGGAGCCATTGTGATAATTAGAAGTAAAAGATTCAAGTTTTTAAATTTTTTAGGTAGTTTTCGCGAAAAATATATTTTAAAAAATAAATTGTTTGCCACACGCTCGAGCGCGCGAAAAGGTCGTGGACGGCAAAACCGCACGGGTCGTAGTAAACAGTTCGAGAAAAACAAGTAATAACTCTTCCGAAAATAAATCATTTCCGATCGGTGGTGGTTCGCCGCTCAATTGCTTTCCGTATTCCACTGTGAACGCGATGTGGAATACATTTATTCATAATTATAAATGCGGTCCCTTTCATAATGACGTAACAAACGATCTCTAAGGCGATACACTTAATATCCATAGTAAAAATTATTGATATCGTGTGTGTATGCGTATGCGCGAAAGGCGGATGAGGAAGAGGGAGGAAAGAACATAATCCGCGCGTATGGATAGCAGCAAGGATAGTGACGATAAAGGGATCAGACTGATTTTTACGAGCAGTAGACGCTCTTTTGTATGAGACAGTGGGGGCCCAGCATACAGTCGACCTTAGGTTTCCACGGAGCAGAAACCGCGAACAGCGACCACCATCCCTGCCCTTCCCCTCGCGCTGTCGACGGACTCGCTCGATAACGGCAATCGCCATTGCAGTCGGCGGATAACGCCGCGGCATCGGGATCCGCTTAAAAGAGACCGCTGGGAAATATCGCGCAGTTTAATGACGTCGTGCGCGATGATTTTTACGAAAGAGAGAAAGAGAGAGAGAGAGAGAGAGAGAGAGAGAGAGAGAGAGAGAGAGAGAGAGAGAGAGAGAGAGAGAGAGAGAGACCGTGTATCGATTGAACCGCATAATCTAGTTGCAAAAAAATCAAAATGTAGAGTTTCTCGTAAAATTAATAACTTGTGTGAATTCATAATAAAATAATCACAAATATTATCTATTTTATTAGAATTATACTTAATGACAACTATTTATTGTCTGTTTCAAGCGTTGAATTCTTTTTCTTCGAAAAAATTTGACGTAAAAACAAACACTTTTCTACCCGACGCTCCAGACTAATCCCATAGCGTAAGTCATGCTACTCACGAGCCACACCTTATTAATCGCGATATATCAGCGCTATCATCCCGGCAGAACGGACACATAAATTTTTACTATTAAACGAAATCACGGATATCAAGGAAACCGGGTCTGAAACCCGACCCGGCCGCTCTCTTCTCATTCAGTTCTGGCATAAATCGCCCCCTTTCCACGAAGAGAACGGCCGAACTTCGATCTTGGTCGTGCGCGGCTGCTGCGAGTGCGGACGGGAAAAGAAATCACCTTTCCCGAAAGTGGAGAAAGAAAGAGGCAACGGGTCTGGAGGAGTGAGTGGAGGTGGTTCGGACGCATTATCGGGGGAAAAGCGGCGCGAGTTCACTCGCATACTTTCGGCTGACTGCAAATAAAGGCTCGCTCTTGCGCGCGTTATCTCGGGCGTATAATCTAAAGCGGCCCGTAAAATCGTCTATACGAATCCCGGGGCGCGGCCAACGCCATCGGAGAAAACGAAGATCGGTGCAAAGGTGAATACGTGTTTGGTGTGGTTATGCTCCCCGCTCCCCAAGTGCAACACGCTTCCGACAAATGTGGCGAGACTCGTATTCACAAGAAAGATGCGTTCAGGCGTACTCGCGATTGCATAAAGGGCCATGATAATAGTATTTCCGGGCAGGAACACAAAATCTTCCCTTTAAACCGCGTGCTTTAGAGACACGTGCAATAGCGATAATATTCAAGTTGTTAAAGATGCTAATAAAGTTCGCATCATGTCATAATAGCAATGTAATAGAGACAATCTATTACTGATTAAATCACTATTCTCACGTAGGACGACATTTCACCGAAAGGTCAACTCAAAATTCACGAGGAAATCTGTTATTGAAATTAAGGTCCTAACCTGCCAGACATGTATATGGCATATAAAATATTGGATGAATATCCCAGAGTAATGTGCTGAATGATTTAAGTGTTTCCCTCTTGACACTCATATCTCGATATGAGTTTTTTAAGAAGGTATTCTACTCCAGAATCTTGAGAGAATCGATCTTTCTTTCGGACATTTTTTAAGTGTTTTTAAAAAAACTTTTCCGAGATATTTTGGACATAGAAAAATAATTAACATACGGACATTTATTTTAATTTGAAATAATACATATAATAGTTTTCTTTAAAAAAAAAATTTCCAAAACAAATCACTTTTTTACGCTGTAGAAGAGAAGCGCTTTAACACTTGTGCAAATAAAATAATTTATGTACGCGACTATACATTTATAAAATTCACTTCAGAATGCGATAAAAATTAATGTATGTTCTTCTAAATTTTCTTCATTGTGACGTGCATGCAGCGTGCACAAATGCATCGCAAGGATGGTAAAAGATAAAAACGTGAGAGAGGAAAGATGCGAAGGTACATATAGCAAGGACATGTTCAGACCGGACGCCATCGTTGCGCTTTATTGTACGTGTGCCTGGCGCATATGCGACGCGCGTCGACTAGTATTCGGGCCACGTAGAAAACCTCTTCTACTTAACTATCCATTAAATACGACCGCTATTCGCCGCGTGGCACCGGCGCCGTTCTAGCGGCACACCAAAATCCAGTGTAATCTAGGGAAAATATCACGGCCGATAAAAAGTGGAGCGTATCGATCGATATTCGTATGCGAGCAAGAGGATGGAATAATATTCGTTGGAATTCAGGACGAGATATTGTCACGTGTCGAGTTTTATAACCTCTTATTGCCGTGTAAATTATAAATTGTCTTCTTTTCTAATTAATTCGTCTACGTAATCTCACGCGAAATATTTCTCCTTTCTTTATCAAGAAGAAAATTTCCAGATAAGAAAATAATATGCATTTTGAAGCAGATGAGAAGATACACTGATACACGTAAAAGGCACAGACGCAACGAAAAACAGCGGGCGTCGCGCGCGCTATTTCGAGATAAATTCATTCAAATTAATTGCTTTCCCCTGGCCATCCCCCTCCCGGCCACGCCGGTCGCGTCGTTTCCATTTTGTTCCGCCTCTCGAATAAATAATTTCGTTAATGTGTAATTTAGATAAGCGCACGCGCCGCGGAAGCCTTTTAAATTGTATTGCGTGTCGCGCTTGTTCGTGCCGAATTTATCAAAATTAATTAATTTCCTATGAATATGTAACGCGGCGCATTGTAAACAAGCGCAGGATGCACCCTTCTGTCGGACGCATTTAATCAATAGCGTCCCGCATTAAGCGTGTCAATTATCAATGAGGTACCCCGGCAACTATTTCAGGACTACCCGAGGCGATTAATTATCAGTCAAAGCGCGGTTTCCGTAACGTGAAATTGGCCCGGTTGCATACAGTTAATGCGGCACGACCAAACGGCAGGCGATCTATTAGTTTTCTGAATCGGGATGACCGAGAGAGGCTGGTGCGGATCGCCTCTTTGATCTACGATCTGCAAGAATTATAAGAATTACCGTCTGAGGTACGAAATTACGAGTAGACGGGTATCGATGTCGATGACAAATTAGCCGCCCTCCCGTCGATTAAACGACCCTTCTCCTACCTCGACGCAAATTGCCTCGTTAATCTGGTATTAAATCGCGGTAATAAACGATGGCGATTCTTTTTTCCAGTTCACCCGAAAGAGAGTCGTATTTTTACAAGATAATAGGCACCCTCCGCTGGAATTCTCCATGCGCTTATGATGGATGCACGAGAAGACGTGTCTTTGTCAGCATTGAGCGTCAGTAATAAAACAAAATTCTACGACGAGTAAAAATACCTATAAGTGTAAGACACTAATGACTACTGCCGCGGTACAGAAAGAATCATTGTTAATTAAATACTTATAACGCAAAAAAAAATATAAAATCCAAAAAATACAAAATTAAAGCGTATCTGAAGACGATTTATATTTCAGAAACGAAACAGCAGATTTCGTCGTCATTCATTATGCACAAAGATAGCACGTGAGTGAAGGGGCTCTTCGTTACCCATTAGTGCTTCGTTTCAAAGCGCGAGCTTTTAATGCCTAGCAACGTAAATCATTAAGCAATATAATTAACCGATCGTTGGCCATCGGAAACGCGGAGAGAAAAAAATATGTTTTATACGCGTATAATATCCATCTCATCTTTCTGTTCAATTAACGACGCATTGGAAAAAAAGCGCACAATGAAAGCCAGCCTGCCGGGTCAATCTATCTTTTTGACATCCGCACGAGTGCCCCTTCCTCGCGGGGCAGATTTTCCTTTTCTCTCTCGAGAAGCGCGCGCGCGCGCGAGACCAACGAGAATCGATCGATATGACCGTCCGCATCTGGGTCGCGACTTTTTCTCTAATTACTTGCGGCTTTGAGGGCGGCTGTAGCATCCACCAGTACGTCGATGCAACTCTCCCTCGCGCATCTCCCTCTCTCTCTCTCCTTCCACTCCCGTTTTTAAAAGACACCGCGATTCGAAGTCGCGCTACAGCGCAACTGCCATGGCATAATCTTCGTCAAAATCAAAGCTCAAAGGTCGAAGGTTCTCTCCGTGCCGCCGCCATAAGACGGAAGCTTATTAGTCGGCTGATTAATTATCGTTCAGCCGGCAGACTCGCTCAGGGGGACGTGAGTGTCGTAAAGCGTCGTCTTCCGACGGCCAGCGCCGGCTTCTTTGAACGGAGCGAGTGAATATACATATACCGAGCGAGGTAATACCAACGCGAACTTTCTTGCGCGATTAACTTCCCTCGAAAATCCGACGGAAAGTCCCACGCGACGGAGGCACTTTGCGGAAATGTCTTTCGAGAAAATCCGCGTTCGCTGACGACGACGACGTTGCCGAAGACGCGGAAGCGGTAAAAGAGAAAAGAGAGAGAACGCGGGAAACGCGAACTTCACTCGCAAACATTTCCTCTTGATGAACAGACTAAACGTGCTTTTTTTATTGTCCTTTTTAGCCGCGTTAATTGCATCCGTTCTTTGAAGTCAAGTTTGCGAATGGTCGCGCGTAATCATTTACGGTCGGGGAAAGGGGAAAAAGGAGGAACGCGAGGCAAGTGATACGAGTAAGAACGACAAGAGACAAAGAGAATCAAGATAGGCGAAAGGCGGAAGAGCGAAAAACCGACGACCGAGAGGAAATGGAGCGCGACGAAAGAGGAAGAGATGGTATAAAGTTACCGATTGGACATAGAGCGCGACACAGGAGGAGATAGCGACGTGTATTGGCACAATCAGTCCGCGGCACGTTACTACTCGTCGAATTGATTGCAACGTAAGTTATTTGCGCTTTGCTCGCGTGCCTATTCGTCGGCCGCGATGATATAAGATGAGGGAAGTTTTGCGATAATAAAGCGGAACTTGGACCGTGAATCCGACGAAATTAGCGCGTCTTCTCATCTCCATGCTGGCATGATCGACAGACGTGATCAGAGTTTCGTCAAACCGTAGCGAATAATAATTGCAGTTGGAAATGGCGGAACCGCTCGAATCGAACGGAATTACGAGATACGGCGCGAGCAAATCTCTCCTTGGTATTTTTGTAACAATAACGGCACGCACGCGCGCCGGTCTGCACCGTGATTGAAAAAATTGTATCCGGATAAAACAAAAACACATCGCGAAAATAAAACGCGGAGCGCAGGAGCTGAAATAAAATTGTTATGATGCGCGACAACTGGAAAACACGTCGACCGTTCGATTCGTTATGGCAGGATCGATCCATTAGCACGGTTTATTATTTAAACAAAAAAACACTCCATCATATTTTTCCTCTATACATACGTCGTGACCGGCGATGATGATTTTCAGATAAATTATTTTTTTAAGAACAAACGAGGGTGGTTACGATCTGTCTCTCCCGCGCAATTTTACTTTGTCACAGAGGAAGTATATTATATTATATATATATATATATATATATATATATATATATATATATATATATATAGCAACGTATCAGAGATACTACTTAAGACTACCATTAAGTCCTTCGTTAGGCTTCAGGATATCTTGAAAAAAATTTCCTCATTCACGCACCCGTTGCGACCATAATTTCTGAGGAACTTTCGTTTCACGAGTAATTTCACTAGAATTAATGGCACATCACCAAACGCCCGTCCGTTTCCAAGATCTCTTCGGGGAAACGCGCGCGCGGCGGGGTCGATTATAATTCGTCATTCCGACGACGCTTATCATTATACTGCGCAAGGGGAAATATCATTTGGTTGGAACAAATTCCGCTTGTTACGTCGAGCATGGCGCGCAGAATCGTAGAGTAATGTGGCAATTAGCTATTCACGCCCTAAGAAAATTTCAAGAGAAACGGATGAATATTTCTATTTTTGACTAACAATAAGTTAATTATTACGGTTATCAAATGTAATAATAATAAAATATCTACAAACATAGTTTGTGTGTTATAATTATACTGCTTTTTACACAGAAGAGAGATATATAATGTTATAAATCAGTGCGTAGAGCCCATCTCCTGACGTAAAACTACAAAAGTACCGTAACATGGATAATTCCTCTAACTCATGTAACGTTGAATACAAAGCTGCACTACGAAAATTATACGTTGGCAGCGAAGTAGGGCAGGTATGCATTATAGTGCATTTTGTACGTTGTAAACTTTCAAACACGGTACGTAAATAGAGATATATGCGTGATTATAGCTTATAGAGCTTTAAGTGGAGAGTTATAAACCTCACTTTGAAAAAGTTGCAATCGGTAAATTTGTACCGCATCGTTCGAATAAAGATTGCGAGGTCCCTCCGGATTTAGCGATCGTTGTAATCTATTCGTCACGCTAAAGGAGCATATACGCGAACAATAGCGAATGCGCATTAGCGAAAAGCGTTACGGGAACATGGCACAGAAGCATGTCGACATGCAGACAGACAAGAAGATTGCGCGAGAACATTTCATCTCGAGCTCGTTCGCGGTCGATATATGGTGAGGAAAGACAGGGAATTTATTTTTCCCTGGCGAGGATAAATCTGCGCGTGCAGGTAAATCAATTTCCTGGCCCGCGGCGAGACCTGCTAGAGACAGGACGAGTCGTTACGCTTTTTATAACATTTTTCCAAGTCAATTTCCTTTCGCCCATCGACGACGAGAACCTAAGGTTTCCCTCGGGAGGGAAAAAGAAAAAAGAAAGGCAGATATGTTTCCACGAACGCGGATGCAATTTTAACCCTTTAACGCTCGGCAAACGAGAAAGACAGCTAATGTAGATATTATACATTTTGTAACGACAGAAAACAAGCGAAGTTCCCGAACTAGATAAACCATTAAAGCAAACAAAACGCAAAGTCAAACTCAGTCTATCACTTCTCGAGCGGTAACGCAGGAAAATTTGAAGTCTACATTTTCGTCACATTCTCATTGTCAAATATATTTGCTTGCGCAAGAAATAATAGATGCTTTATAATCAACAACAGATTGAATGTTGATCACGATCCAAATTGACAATTAGTTTAGTTACTGAAGTAATTTAATCCAAGAATTCACGAGACAATGTACAAACACCCACTCGCTCGCTTCTTATAACAGTTGTTTCTCCTACATCTCCAAATTTACGCGACATGCTTTTAGTTAACGCGATGTACAGATAGCGCCAACTGGCTCCTATTCAGATCAGAGCGTGTCTGTTTTTAGCCAAACGCGTATATTCAATTTACGTAAAATATCTAAAATATGTTTTGCAAATTTGTAAATTATTGCTACTTTTCATAACTTTCAACGGACAAATAAATCTAACGATTTCATAAAAACATAATTCACAATTATTCTAAGTATATATGAATTCTGTTTATATAAAATCCTTTTTATAAAAATATCTCGTATAAAATATTTGCAAATTCTCCATCTTTAAATTAGTGATTCCACCTTAGCAAATCGTTTTCAGAATTTTAATATATTTAATAAAGTTTTCGATGCATTTTAAAATTCTGACGGCTAAGTGGAAAAATTAAAGTCTGAAAATGTAGGTTTGTATTTTCGCAAAAATTAATAATCATTTTTCGCTTTTTTATGTCACTCCATTTTTGAGTAATAATATTTTTTCCAATCAAACTTTGAAATACCAAAACTTTTAGGAAAAATATCAAATTAAAAACAAAAACTTCTAATCGCTAATATCATAGAAATGTACAACAAAATAATTAGATCGTTTAATCATTTTCATATCCTTTAATATAAAAATTAAATTATCTATGAATTAGAATTATTTTATAATGCGGGAACCAGCACGGATGTAAAACCGATTGTTTTACAATCCCTTGCGACGAACATTTCCGCTTCCACGTCCCGTATCCCGCATCACACGTCGGCCGAACTTTCGGGGAATTTAGGTCGCGCGAGAGACAAAAGGCGAGAGAGTGCATCGCGGTGCTACACACGCTCGCTGTTCGTCACGCGCTGGCGAGCGCGCGTCTGTCACGGACGTCGAGAATGTCCCGATGGGATATCGATGGTCTCTCGATGCTCAAATCCAGCTCGTCGAGTGGCGGGTTAACCATAACGGTGAGAAGGGCGGAGGGGACGCATCGCGGACACGGCGTGTCCGGAAACGCGGCATCAGTGCACCGATGGTGGATGCATCAACGGAAGAGGCACTGTTGGAGAAACAGCCATTGCGCGCAGATGCCGTTCTCAACGCGAGAACGATACGGCACGATCGCAGAACACGGAGTGTTACAACACCGGATTGTCTTCGTGACACCATTGTTCAACACAGGCGCCGCATGACTGCAGTTCGACAGCAGCGGCGGGCATAGGTATTCATACTGATTGCGAGTCACTGTATCGCGTACCGCAGATGATGCTACGGAGTAGCCATTGCTAGATATTCTGCTTTCGACCACGTGTATGAAGCACACACACGGAGCCGAGAACGTTAAGCCAGTTGTTGTGCCGGCAGACTTCCGTATAATACAGAGCGGTACGTTAATTTCTCTGTGCGCTGCTTTGTGGCGAGTGTGCCCAAAAAGCGTGCACCGTAAAGTGTGCTGCTGGCCAAAGACGCGCGTTGTACGTGTAATGTCACACTACGTGTAACGAGAGTTTCGTTTCTCCTTTACTTTCGTCTGAATTACTAAAAATATACGAATTAATTACACTAAAAAAAGAAAAAAAAAAAAGAAAATCTTAATCCTGATTCAACCTTTTTCTAAATAAATATAAAATCAGTTTTGGGCAAATGATGACGTAGAAAACATATGTAATTCAGAAATCAAATAAAGATTTTTTAAGGAAAAATGTATAGTCATCATTCACAACAGTCTCTGTGAAATATTACTACAATAGCTCTCATAGTGGTAAAAGTTTAGCCTTATAACTTTGTTTAATTAGCAGTACGTAAAATATCAAGAATTATGTTATATGCTAGCACAGTCCTGAAATATTAAAAAAAAAAAAGGATTTAAAAATTAATTAATTTTAATTGAACTTTTCCGTCAACAGACGCATGTACAATTTATATATAATAATTGTCTTTCCGTTCAACGATTTTTATAAGCTCCGTTAGTTAATCGACATTAATCGCTTCGAAAAATTCAGATTGCGCACTCATGGCATATAATTAATTCACGAGAAACACTCTTGGCTCTCTTATTCAATATTATGTAACACGCGTGGATGCTTGATGATGGGCAGGAGTCAAAAGGTAAGAGTGGAACAGAGAGACAGATAGAGAGAGGAAGGTCGATACGTCCGACAATCTGGGGAGGGGAGATAACAATGCCCAGCATGGGGCGAGTGGCGAGACAATACACCGCGGCTGGTCCGCACCCCGTCGCGAATCCCTAAATCAACGTTCAGCATATAATAAAACGGCGGCGCGCTGGCTGTAGAGGGACTTTAATGAATCACGCGCCGATTTTCCTTCCGCCGGTGCACATTTCTATCGCCGTGTGTACGTCGCCTCTTTCATATCGCCAGCGACCGCCTTTCGACACACTGTCAGTGCCACGCGCGAGCATCGCGTGCGAAACGCGATCATTCGATAATTGAGGCGAATTGAAGGAGACATTTACGAGCGGCTTTAAATCACAATGATCGGCTTTGCGCATGGAAAATAGAAGGACCGATTTCGAATTGCACTTTTTGTGAAAAAGACATATTAGCGAGTTGATTGTATGCATTTTAAAGTGGCTATTCTTTTTTAGATTATATCAGAAAGTGTGTTTGTGTCTATTTAAATTGATATTATAGAATATCATAGCAAACACATATTCGTTAAATTGGAAAATATTATGAGGTAATTTAAACCGTAAATGTATAGTGTATAATTAATGTGATATAGTAGGATATAGTGAAATATTAATGTAACTTGCAACAATATGTATAGGGTGTGTGCAAAACTGTAATACGATGAAAAAGAGATAATTCATTGTGTAAAAATAAGTAAAAAATGCAAAATAATTTTTTTTTACTCGAGACAAAAATTTTATTCTGCATTTTCGACTTCTTTTTGTGTGATAGATTACCTCGTTTTCCATTATACAACGTTTTCAAACACACTCATCACATTATGATAATCACATATGTAGTAAATAAAAATAATTCTCTGAAAAGAAAGAAAGAAGTATCACATAAGTACGTCCACCAGTTGTTCGCTATAAACGCGCAACCGACATCAGTAAGTTTGATACTTCGTAATCTCAGATGCCATTGGCAGTTACGAAGATGTATTTGTAGCTTTCATAGAGTTCCAGAGTAAGTAAAGAGTATAAAAAAACAAAATCGCTTTCAACGAACGCAACTATTATTAGCAGATCGACGTTTATAGACGTGAGTATAAAACTTATACCTCAATATTAGCGGCGAAAAATAGCTAAATGTGGGCTATAAAAATTACTACTTACATTGATATGTCACAAAATCAATGAATACATCCATTCTATAACCGTGCAATTCACACCAGACTTATTCTTATAGCACTACCATGTTGTACATTATTAAATACGAAAACGATCGATAGCGAAAAATTGTATGAGCAAAATCAATATTAAATGCTTTAACCTCTTTAGAAAACAAGATACATAGCTTAACTCTACTCTTGACCATAAATTATCAATAAAATTAACATCGTAATTTAGATATCCAGGAAAAGTGTTATCAATTATTCAACTATTTTTTTGTCAATTACGACGATTGTTCAGATATAGAAATTCAAAATTAGAACCTCGCACAAGAGGAAGATTCGACCGGCGGTTGTCACAGTAGTAAAACCAGCTGTGAAGTCAGACCGCAGCGTCAAGGAGTAGCATCATCCTTTCAATACCAGGCGAGCAGCATCTGCCATCCGAGCAGTCGCTTAAGTCCGTCTTTCTCATTGTGAGAGAGAATAGAAGGACATACATACGCGCACATATACGTACGTTTATATATATATACACACGTGCGAGGAAGGAGGGAAAAGGAAAGAACTCGCGAAAAATATTCGGGAGCTACGGTGGCGTTTCGCCGGAAGTTTGGGCGGCTTCGTGGTTTTCGGTGCCTCTGCTTTCTTCTCTTTCTCTTGCCGTCGCAATTCTCTACGTCAACGTCGGAAACTTTTCAGGAATCTATATATATATATATATATATAGAGAGAGAGAGAGAGAGAGAGAGAGAGAGAAAGAGAGAGAGAGACGTGTCCCTTTGAGACGCAAACATAGTGCGCGAGGTCCGTGTCGTAGAATAAGAGCGGATTGGTTTCGTCGAAAGAATTTCGTGGAATTCGAATTGAGGACGAAATGCCGCGATGAGATTTCCGGATATGGCTAATATCGACTCACCATCGGTACCGAACAGCGAACAGAGAGAACAGCGCTCTGGGCTGGGCTCTTCGAAAGGGCCACGTGACAGGAATATTAATGTCCTGAGTGCGGGCGCGCGCACGAGAGCGTACACTGCGATGTTGCACAAACTGCGGAAACTATCGTAAGACGAAGTACCTCGGTCACAACCCTCACCGGTGCGACTTGACCGAACGCGACGCAGATGCTTTTCGAGAATCGTCAGTTGACGAAAATTGATGAAGTTCACAGAAGAATAGGGTCACAAAGAGAATTGATTATCTTCCAGGATGTTGAAATGTTTGGCTAGGAATACGCAAAGTCAGCGGAAAAACTTCTAATTTTTCAACTTTTCCACGGCTCTTATTCTTCCGAAATCGCTTATCGTCTAAAAGGGAACACCGCGAAAAGTAGATCAATATTTCGCGTATAGCGTAGTTATTTTATCTTTTTCATAAAGTTTACCCTCAACGCAATGGACCGAGTTCGACAACCTGAAAGGAACTTTAAATTAGATCGACAGAAATTTCTCTTCACAACGAGGAAATATCATCTTACAGCCCTTTTTGTAAAAAAGATTTACTCGAAAACCTTGCAACTGATTAGCATTCAGTTATTATCTTTGTGCACGTAATCTTTAATTTATATTTTACGTATTTATATAATTTTGTAAAACTATGTTTACTTTTTCTTTATATGCAAAACAAATAACTTTTATTTCATTGACAGTCACTTCCACAATAATCGAAAGAAAGCCTTCCTGTTCTACGGGATATGAACTTCGTGGTTTGATCAATCCCATCGCTGAGGGACAAAATCTACTCTAGCACGCACACACGCAGTTCCATCAGTGTGATTGTTACAGGAGACTCCTATCCGAGTCGAGATGAATCTTTGTACGATATTGGCATCGCGGCTTCCTCCTTCGCGCAGCTGAAAAAAAGCAGACACGCTGAGAAGCAGCCCTTAACGCGAAGGAAACGAGACGTCAAGTCGAGCAAAGGCAGACAAAAGGTCGGAGTCGGATGAAAGGAAAGTAGATCGACGTGAAAATAAAAGAAATGGTGGCGCGTAATAAAAAAGGCGGGGCCCTGTGAAAAGCGTGTTTCCACGCACAGAACGATATAACAGAAATCGTTAACATATACGCGCGTCTCTCGTTATTAAATATAACGAAATTTTAGTGTATTGTCTTACATATCCGTCATTGTATCCATATCGATTACATCGTTACCGGGATGTAACTGTTAACGTTGATCAACAGTATTCCCTTCGTTTCCGTTGTGCGCAAAAAGGTATTATTTTCTGGTATTGATTGCAAAATTTTGGCTACATGTTCCTTACGCTTGAACAAGATTCACAGCTTCGGTGCAAATATATTTTCTATATGTATATTATATACTACATTAACAAATTCTAACGTTTTACATCATCTTTGCGTTGAGTTCATTATTCTACATATAATAAGTCAAGTTTGCGCTATTTATTTCAAAAAATTAAATGATTTCTGATTCTTCTATTTATGATTCTTCTTTTGACTGTAAAATTAATTAAATCCCTATATTGCAATGCCTGCTATCATTGCAGTGCGCAGCAACCAATTCTACGTCCGCGATTATATATAATTATATTTATTGTGTGTTTGCTATTCAGAAGATCAGAGATCGAAGGAAAAAGTTGCAGTGGGAACGAAATCACGCGAGGCAAACATTCGTTACTGGCGCGTAATATAATTAGACGCGCGGGAAATCGCGAACGAACGCGCGCTGGGAGGGCAACAGAAGGTAGACTCGGAAATGCGGTAGTACGTATAAGAGCCAGACCGCAGACACGAATTTTCCACCGAATTCTCTCCAATTTCCCTGCGATAGCCCGGCGCGTTCCTGGTTTCGGGAGCTGGCTTATGGAACAGCGTACCTATCACGAACTTCAGGAAGGAGCGGCGGTGCGCTCTCCCCATTGTTTGACTTGTTGGGGCAGTAATAACACAAGTTAAACCCCGGTATAACAAACCTGCATATGGAATTCTCCGATGCTTCAGCGCCAGTCGCATGCGCTGACAGTGCCTGTCTCCGTTGTGAATGCATTTCGTTGACGGTTAAATTCATTGTTACATGCAGCTGGGGTAATGAGGGATGCAACGCGCTAAATCGTCTCATTACGACGGAATCGGTGAATTTACAAATATACGTATATATTATAACAAATTTATACAATTACGTGTGTATTTTACTATAAAGCGCGCTGTAAAGCCGAGTAAATCCTAAAATATATCACAAAATGCATGTTCCTTCAAAAAGATTATCTTTCTCTAAAATTTTTACGATTAAACATATATGTAACTTCACAATTTTTTTTTTAATCTTAAATTAAATTCCACCCAAATAATGTGCATTCGTAAATAAATATTAATTTTCTTCAATAAAATAATTGTATCTGATTTTATCTAAAAATTATAAAATAAAAAATTATAAGATACACCGAACTTTGGAGCAATAATGGCGAGCAACAATGTATCATGTTCAATCTTTATATAAATGTGTGATGCAAATTATAGATATATACAGCAAAAATTGTTAGGCAAGCAATTTTCTCTTATATAAGCTATAAGTACTTTACTCAGAAATTGGAGTTTTCGGAGTAAGCTCCAATACGCAATCGCTCTTGAAATGTCGGAGTGGCTAAAGCCACGTCTGCAGCGAGCGGGCGAGGTAACCGGTAATACGAATGGGGACGAATGTAGCTTGTTAGGGATGAATGAAAGTTGTCAAGACGGTCCAATTAATGTCAACTCTTCTGGCTTAGCCTACCGATGGCTTGCAAGCACCCGGCAAACTATTTCCCTTCCTGTGTATCGCCGTATTACAGGCTTTTACCGAATTTCGGCTTTAATAACTCGTGGAGTTGCGTCGCAGTTTTAGAAACACTGTACAAATTTTAATTGCGTGAAAAAACACGTTATCCGATAAGACAGACGTGATAGAGTAAATTTTTAGCTGATCGTAAAATTGAAAAAAATTAAATTGAATTAAAAAAAAAGAAATTGAAAGCCCGCATGAGCGAATACGAACAATGACAACTTGCGACGGCGTTGACGCTCGGCGATCGAAGGATTTTCGAAAGAAGTGCGGCTTCTTTATCGGGGAATCTACTTACGCCTTAGACAGGAACTCCTCTCGGCGGACAAAGGGTAATGCAAAAGTAACTTTGTCACGGGCGCGTGGCAACTTTCCCATAGCGTCCGACAACTTCGGCGAAGGCCGGGACTAGAATAATATTATTTTTTCTCCGTCGCGGGATTACATTAAAGCACCGCCGCCGCCTCCTGCTTTACGTTTTTGCGATAGGTAACCGACTGTTGTCAGCTGTAGGAGATCGCACGGTGCCGCTGCGGACTCGTCGAGAGTTTCGACGACGCGCTTTCTCTCTCTTGCACGCCCGTCGCGTCGATGTGTGCCAACAGAGAAAATTACAAACTGGAGTATTAATTTATGAACGTGTCCAATCGCGAGCATTTGACGGTAAACAAACGGCTTCGTTTGTGGCCATTTGAGAGAAAATGAGTTTGCCTAGCGTCGAATAGAATAATTATTACGATTTTAGATCAATAAACGCGCACATATGGAAAATAGCGTATCCGTATTTTTTCTATTATGACAACACTAGCATGGGAAATTAGAATTTATTTTCCGTTATAAATATTTTTTATATAAAAGCAAGTATTTATAGTATGTTAAAGTAGTAATCCAAGCACACACATGAAAGTTTATTTTTAGCGATAGCGATATATCTCCGGCTTCTAGCTCATGCAGTCGAAACGTAGAAATGCTCGTTGCAGTCTGAAAATTATGCCGACTGCGCGCGCGGCGCGTTTTAAAGAGGATCTAAAGTCCGAGAAAAAGGGTAAAGGGAGCCGGAGGCAGGTAGGATTTCGTAGGAATGATATTGGCAGCAAACAAGATCCTCTGCGAGAAATCGTTTCTACGAATAAGAAGGCCTTTTACGACCTTGCTGAGTCAGGCAGGGCGCATAAACGAGATGGGCGGTACCTGGCAGCCAAATATAGTACCTTCCTCCCTTAAATCCTGTACCAACTCAAGGCGGTGGCGCGGGGAAGACGAAGAGGGAGGAGAAGAGATACCCGTCTAACGTTCGGTCGTCGTGCGACTACGAATACGCTGTCTATGTATACGTACGTGTGTATCTATACGTGTTAACGTGCAAAACACCTATACAATCGACCGACACGTACAGGGTGGGCCAAAACACGACCACTATTCAACAGCGCCGACATTTCCGGGCGTAGTTTCCGGTGGCGCCCAAATAACATCTCTGAAGGAACATCGAGCTTTGCATGGCCCCAACAATCCGCCAATGGGGTGGATAGGTTGGAACACCGAGCCCATGTTTACTTTGCCGTTGTTATGCATCGCCGTGACCGCGATGCGCTAACTACGCGCGCGATTCAAGTGCGTAAAAGAAAGCATCGATCAATTTTTCATTAGTAACTTCATGAACCGTCATTTTCCCTCTCTTTTAAGTTATCCGTAAAATATAAACGCTTTATTGTAAACTAAAAATATAAAGAAAAAACGATTAGCAGCTACTTCAAAACTAATCGACACTGAGATATAAAAATCGTCATACTAGATAACAATAAGCCAACACAATATTTCGCTCATTAATGCGCATTAATAATCGATTTAAATAATGAACGTACCGCAAGTTTCAAGCAAACAAGTGAACGGCATAGAATTCATCGTCGAGTATTTGAAAACATTGATTACCAATTGGTGAGCAATCGATAGTTTGAAATTTCAATGAAGCTCCCATCGAATTACGCGCGCGTTATACACGACAATCGATTGCAGTCGCATGGTAATAATTACAACGCGAGCATGAGAGCGCTTACGTTTCAGTCGGAATGTAATTTAAACAAAAATCTTCTTCGGTTAGTTTCATTAACATTGCAGACTATCCTGTGTCCTACGAGACAAAGGTAATACGAGCACCAGTGCACACATGCTCGTATAACTTTGCGTTATACATTCTTTCCCATTATGCAAATTCTTAGCTATTATGCAAATACAAAAGCGCTTCTTTGGTTCGCGCGTAAGAAAAAAATATTTAAACAGGAGGTCACGCGACAGTGTCGCGCATCCCACTGTATATTTATATGTAATATGTTTTAATGGCGTTTCAAAAAGATAAGTGTATTCACGCAAAATTTAATTGGAACGACGCCTTATACTTTTCTAACAATACAAATCTTAAGAATTTCATGTCTACTTGCTTAGTTCTCAATTTAATTATTATTAATTGTTGCTTTTGCCCTAACCTGCCGACGCGAGTGTTTATTTGCTTACTGTTTGTAACGTCGATTTATACGATCTTTCAGTTATTCTCCTTGTAATCGCTGTTCAAAGCGATAGAAGAATATATCGGCGCACCGCGATGGCCACAACCAAATTTGCGTTCACGGTTGGTCAGATAAATGCGGTGCCACCGCGCTTTTGTTGGACGACGAAATAATACAGACGACGTGTACGCATATGCATATGTATACAGGACCGACCCGGTGGCACACGTGCAACATTTATATAATACCTGTATGCTACACCGCGCCCTTGCACCACAAACTATTGGACAATTGAGCAATGTGGGAGAAACAATAAGCCGCCGTGTATCGTTAGCGAAGTACAAACCGCTAACCAACACGCGGAAAAATGCAAAGCGTTAATTAATAAAAGGGACGAAAGTGCGCTCTAAAAGCCAGCGGTCGTCACGTATCGCAGGGAAATGCAGCTGCTAATTTTAACGAAGTTGAGAAATATTCTATTAAATGTAATTTTTTTCTACAAGTTCTACCGCGACAAACCAACTGCGACCAAATTATTGTGTTTATAAAATAAATTATTATTATTAAAACTTATTTTCGAACAATACTATAAATGACCATTCCATATTCCGACGAAGCTATTATGACGCTACAGATATTAGCACATCCATCACATATTAAAAAGAGCACAATAAAAAAAAAACAATATTTGATTGCCATTTAAAAAAAAAAACGTCTGTTTTTCGTTCACAAAAAATCTATGCTGGCATAAGATCTAGAACAAACAACTCGTGGAGAAGTGCATTCGCGTATATACGCACTGATATATATGTGCGAGACGACGAGCGTGAAATTTAAGGGATACGACGTCGCCCTCGCCCTAAAGCATCGTCGAGCCGGATCCTCGTATCTCAGAAATCTCCGCCTCTACTTAGCATTTATCTCCGGAATTAGGTTAAGAACCGAGGCCCTCTCCTTCGCTCGTTTTTCTCTCCTCAGAGACTCGCAGAGGCCGGCGGCTCCGCCGAGGGTGAATTTAAACGAAACCCTCCCTCTCCCCCTCCCTCCTTTGCGTGAGTTATCCCAAGTTTCGCCACCGCGATCTACCGCAGTAAACAGATATAAATCTATTTTTTGAATGCGACCGTTTCCGATCAATTGTCTCAGAACGATTGATTCAATATCTTTTAATTATGTGTATTGTTTCTTTTCATAAGCACGTCGAATTATTTACGACTAGATCATGAAAATGCTATGCAACAGGTTGTACAATTTTATTCGAATAGTCACTACTGTTCTAAACCAATAAAATAAAAATAAGAATTACTTTTTTAAGACTATTAATAAAATGTAAATTTTGCTGCTATATATAACAATTTTTTTCCTCTAGTTGTGTAAATAAAGAAAATTGTTATCGTTACACGAGTACTTAACATATCTAAGAGATGTCGCCAAGCTGCAGTATTTCAGCTAAAATGCCCGTATTAAAATCTACTCTTCACTTTAAAAAGTGATAAATATACATATAATTAAAAGGATATAAAATTAGAATATAGATAATGTTAATTATGCAACATTGAAAGAATTTTCCCGAGGAAATTTAAATAGAAAATGTAGTTACACCTATGCGCCATCGTATTCCTCACATTGCTGTACCTCGGAAAAAAAAACAAACGATGATGCAGTCTCGAGAATTCGTCCGCTTATACTAAGCGCCTCGTTTCACTAACGAACTATGTGAAAACTGCGCTAGAACACCGAAGAGATAGAGATAGAGATGAGAGAGAAAGAGAGAACAAGACAGAGGGAAAAATAGGAAGAAGGAACGCGCGTTCGAGCGAGCTCTTTGTACCCACGGGGCCAAAGTTTAATCTCGTAAACGTATAAAAAGTTTAACCAGTAACGTCGGTGGATATAATGTTGCGCGGTGGGAAGTTAGCTACGATAAAGAGGATGTAAATTGAAGAGTGGCCGCGGAATATAACGAGAATTGAAGATGAATTCTAACGTCGAGCGAGATCGAAATACGCGATGAGAATTAACGAGCTCTGCGCTACATAGATAACGCCGATACGATAATAAACTGCAGAAATAATGCAATCGCTATATCGTATCATTCTTCTTATTTATCATACTCTTGATTTAATTGAACGATTTGATTATTCATCTTCAGCAGTTGATATGATAACCCATCGTGAAAAATATACCGTTCTGATAAAGATGACGAGCAATGATAAACGATGATCTATGTATCGTTAATATACGACATACGAGAATGAGCCAAAAAAGTTTCCACAATGCCATTATCAAAAGATAAGTATTTATTACGAAACTAAACAATATAGAGACCAAAGAATTTTTTGTCGAACAATCGAAAAGCTGGACAATTGTAAGGAATCTGTTCAAAAACAGGAGGATTGTGTAGAAAAATGAGCTGTTTGAATTTTTATAAGTACTTATTTTTTAGTAGCAACTCTGCGAGATTAAACTTTTTCATTTATTTTCATAGTACGGCAATTTTACTTTGGTAAACTTGGTCAATTGCTAAGAAGCAATTTCTTATAGGTATAATGGAGAAGATCTAAAACAAGTGAATCGCATCAATAACTCAAAAATGTCAAACTTTGTGTTAGTCGCTTTCAAAACAAGGACGCGATGTATAGATACTAGGGAGATGATCTTTCGAAGGTGATATTTTTTTTCACATATGACATCGCGGACGTTTACTACCGTAAATTTATGCTCACAGTAATCGATTTCGACATTGGTTACAGCTGTTCCTCCCGTAGAAGCCCAACTGAGAGAAACATCGTGTCTAGTACGGGCTGTAGTTTATGTCCGTGCATTAACATAGAAAATACGAATCGCTCCGAACTACTGACCTCTCCGCTCTCCTTTGCCCGACAAGCCATTTATCCATTAATGGTTATGCTACCATCTTCGTGCGCATTAGTGCTGCAGCGAGGACGTTATCGCTTTCAACTTACGGCGCTGTAACCTGTCATTGGTTTCTATCTTCTATCGCCTAACTTCGATAACATCGGAAAACGTAAACCCTTGATAAAATATATTGCGTGTAATAAACAGTTTGTCTCTTTCTCTTATACCTTATAATTTTTATGAAATTTTTTTTTATTTAGTTATAATTCAGTCGTTAAGAACAATTTTCATCAAACAGATAGCAAGAACCTGAGATCCTGACCTCATGAAACATTAAAGGTAATTAAAGGTAATTACGTAGAACATTCTATCCTTAACTTTTAGCCTCGGTTAAAAATCTTTCTTGCTTTAATCGTTACATTACAACATAGACATAGCAAGATTTAATAGTGACGTCAAAAATTTAAGGAATAAGATCATTTGTAATTTAATTTCTTCCATATGTTTTTGTCAAATGCTCACGTTATTTTAGAAAAATTTAAATATAGTATTCTATTAAATCGTTCGTTATAATATATTAGGATTAAATAGAAAATAATTTAAAAGCTATTTTTTTCGACTTATTCTGGTGTAAAACAAAATCTTATTCTAAAAACAATTAAACAAAAAAAAATCAAAAACTTTTTTCTCGCTCTGTTGTGATATGTACCTTCGTCTACGCAAATTGATCTTTTCTTTTTTAACTGATCTCAAGACAGAGCGTATTCGCGAGTTACGCACAAACGACAAAACACGTTTGCGCGTTTCAATGAAAATATCGCAAGTCGGTCTTTTTGATACGCTGTCATTCCGTCCGGCGGAAACAAATCGCACGTCGCATTATCGGCGTGTCTCGTAGCCGACATTTTTCCACGCAGACGTCTCGCGCGCGCGCTCTCTCTTCCCGAAATGTCCCTCCTAAATCTCCGAGGAATAGTGCGGGTTTGTGAAAGCTTGTCGATGCCAGGGACATAGACGGATCACACCCGTAGGATTGCCACCGCCAGCTCGACGCCTCTCTGACCAAACGCAAAGAGAAAGAAAGGAATCGCGCCCAATACAAAAGCCATTACGTGGGGCTTCCATCTGCCAATCACGAAAATTGCATGCCATTACACGCTCGACAGACTCTTGATTCTAATACGTCGTCAGGAAGCACTCCGACAGGCGAATAAAGCAGTAGATACAAGATGTATAATATTAGGTGAAAGCGCGTTAATTTGTTTCGCAAGAAGAAACAAGCGCTGAGATATATACATTAAATAATTATAAAAATTTTTAAATTATATCGAAAAAAATTTCAAAATATAATCAACTACAATTTATTAAATGCATTCAGTAAAGAAAAATAATATGTAATAAAAGTACTTTATGTATTTTTTTATGTATTATTTACGTATTTAAAAAAATATTATTTTGAAGAAAAAAGTTTCTATGACACTTTTGATTTAAATAAAAATTACTTAAAAAAAATAAAAATAGATCATGTAAAAATATTGATAAAAAAAGACGAAATTATTGATTTATAAGAATATCGTTCCTGAGGATCACATTCTAATTTCACTAAGCATACTGACAATGAAGGATGCCAAATTACATTGTCGGTGTGTATACATATATTCCGAACAAAGTGCACAAACATGCCATAATTTCACAGCAACTTCGGCCAGAAATTATAACAGATTCACGATCGGCAATTCTCAACGACGTAACGCCAACATGCTCATTATGCTTCTCTTTCCAATCCATCTTTCTCCAACTATGATTAACTTAGCTGTCACTTTGGAAAAGCGAATTCCATTCAGCTGAATAACTTATATATAATCGCTTTTAAGGTTTTGATTTAAAGGCTTTAGCTTTTACATGTTCGTGAATGACTTCTCTTAATTGATCGTCGACGCACGAATGAATCAAATCTCGCATACGAGCACAAGTCAATATAAGACCCTGTATTTCTATTACTCAACGAAAAGTTTTCGATGAACGATAGTAAAGTTTGACCTACATTTGTGTCGCACCAATACTTCTAGACGTCATCGACACATACGTATACCCATATCCGAGAACTCTTTCGAAATGGGAGAAAGGAAAATAAACTATAACGTGATCAAAATTTTGTTTTACGTCATCGTCTTATAACATCTTGAGACGTGTGATCAATAAAAAACAAAAAAGAGAATAAATAGGTAGTCGAAAACACTAAAAGAGTTGGAAAATGGAAAAGCGTGTGATCGACGAAGAATCGGAGAAAAGAAAAAGGAGAGAGAGGGGGAGTGTTCGTCGGGAATCGATAAGAAATCACGGTGCGCACGCTCTAGCCAGAATATTTCTGCATTTGCATGCAATTTTCGAGCTGTTCCGCGCGAGCGGAGGAGAGGAATGGATTTACGATTCGATTAAACGCGTATGCCCCACGATATTCCGGCTGGTTCCGCAAAACGATTCGACGATTGCCTCGCGAATGGCCCTCGAAAAACTCCCGGGTGTGGTGTTTGCGCGTGGCGCATAACGACGACGGCGGCGGCGAAAAAAAAAATTAATTCGGCACGATATCACCTTCGATTATATCCGACACAACGTTAAGTTTCGTGCGTCAAAGTAAGTACATTGGTAAATCATCATTATAAAGATATTGTTGAATAATTTAATTTTTTCAAAGAAGAATATGATTTGAGTTACATAATTGGGTATCACATACACCGTACACTCATTACGCTTTTATCTTGGATATCAATTGACATTAAATTTTCATAAATTTGCCGCTAGATTTAAATAAAAAATGTATTATTTAATATTATTGATCAATATTAAAGTCAATAAAATTACCAGTTAAATGACAGTTATCAAAATAATTACAAAATAAATGGTCGCGCTTTAATTTACAAGCACGTAATAATTAAAAAAGTATAGTCTTTATAATTATTCAAAAAACAAATATAAATATAATGTGCAACGCTAGAGTAATTCTGCATTAACCGATCGAAATAAATCAACAATAAATTTAATGAAGTTGACTCTCAATGCAAATTATTCTTTCGTCAACGGGAATTTTTGGTAAATCATATGAAAATGGTCGGACGGTAATATCGAAAATTTCTCCGACCATTAACACCGTTTACAGCCGCGCGGATATTCGCGCCTCTCGATACCGTTGAATTTTCCGCACTGCTGCCTGCTACAAATATTAAACGATCATTAAAAACGTTACACGGAATGTAGATGTGGCAATATCATTACCATTCACAGAAACGTACTTGTAAATTTCATTTATTTTATTTTAATATTTGTTCCTGAATTTATCATTTATATTTATTCACCATCTGCGTAAAATGCCACGGAGCTTTACGTCGAACAATGCGTCGAAAGTCATCTCTGAAGGGAATTCAGTCCTGATGCACGTCGAGGTAGTGAGACAATACCGGCGTTACAGCGCAACGGGCGCAGTTCCGAATAAGATGGCGAAGTGCGACAGCTCCGTAACTCTAAACGCGCTGCTGCACGAACTCGAAACGCGTGCACTTTGCTACGCTAGCACAGGATAATTTTAAGACGCTGCACTTAACATTCCCTTCGCCCCTTCACGGCATTAAACGGGGTCACGATGTGTAACACGGTGTTTTTCGAGTAAACAACGACGCAACGGCGCGAACAAGCGAGCGATAAATTCCTGCCGTTCACACGGTGCCGAAATATAAAAACGATAAAGGAGGATTATTATTCAAGTAGACAGATTATTTTGAAAACACAATCCCTTTGAAATTTTTCTCTGCTAAGCATACACAATGGAGGAGAGGAATGTTTGATTAAAAATTAAATTAAAAATAATACTTAAAAAACATCAATAAATATGAAGAACCAGCGCATTCAGCTTTTATCAAGATAATTAAACTCTGCACATGTCACGATCAAAAGTTTACGAAAGAAAATGATAAGACACGAAGCAAAGGCGTAATTGAGAGAGAAAGGAGGAAAGAGGAACCAAGAAAACAGAAGAAAGTGGAAACTATGCGCGAAGCCAATAATACTAAAGTAGTAAGAGAGTCACGGTAACAGTACATCTCCGTACCGTGCTACACGATGAAGTACGGGGTCGTACGCCTTAACAAAGCGCGGCACAAAAGAAGAATGAGAGGAATAAAGGAAACGGAAAGAGGGTTGGAAGAGAAGAGCAGTTTAGCCCGTACTCGGGATCGATCCGCGAAACTTTCTGGCTTCGTAACGACCGCTCGCGCGCATTTCTTCGGCAAAGGTGGTATATTGCTCAAGGAAAGGCGCAGGTTTCAGCAACGAGAATTCGCTATCTATGCGTGATAGAGCGAGGAGAAATTGGAAGGAGTCCTCGCCAACTTGACCGTACCGAAAAATTGGACGACTTGTTCCGAACGCTTACGAGTTCCGGACGTGTGCAGATTGCAAAAGTACCCCCCTCTCTCTCTCTCTCTCTCTCTCACTCTCTCCTTCTCTCTTTTCTCACGCATATATACGTTCCATATCGACTGAAATACACTCTCACGTTAGAGATTGCATGTATATGTAATACTGGAGTGAAAAAAATTTGTTTAAATTACAGGCAATCGCTATCTATTGCCGATGTTGTTCAATGTAAACAATATTGATTGTATAATTTTTTTTAAGCATAAATTTTTTCAGACATTTTCACGCTCTGAAGTAAAATATTCTCCGAAATAAATGTGTTGCCCAAAATAATTCGACAAGATTAATGATTTCACTTTTTCGCGCGACATGAATGTTATATAAAGGAAGAAGACATTGCCGATCTTAGAACGCATCTGAATATGCCACTATACGTTTTCCACTTGAATACGAATGCTAGACAGGACGACAGGAAGCGAGGCAGAGTACCACCCTTGCGCGGATTGCAGACAGAGCGAGTGTCAAATGATCGGAAACCCTAATCAGGAGCCGCGCAATCAATTATCGTGCTGCGCGCCGGCAAAGCGTTTAAGCGATCTCAGATTACTGCGCTCACTCTCTCTTTCTCTCTCTCGCTCTCTCTCTCTCTTTCTCTCTCTCTCTCTCTCTCGCTCGCTCGCTTGCTCTCTTCGCGTCCCCGAACACCCGCAGAGAAATTGTGTTCGATTCAGCGATTCTCGCCTGCCAACCGAGAGCACTCAACCCCCCGCTCGCTCTCCCGTTGTCTTGCACGGAGAGTTTACGCGATTGGTGCCTAGTCGAGTGTGATTTACAAGTGTAACTCGGCCCTCCTCGACGGCCAGCGTACTGTATCTAATTCTACACTCGAAACAAACTCTCTTGAATATAATAATAATATGTTCAGAATTAATGATGATAAAAATCACAATTTCGTAGGATTATTTTTGCGTATCTTTAAATATAATTTTTTAATTAATAAATCACGAGAGAATAAGTAAAAATTAATTCAAAAAAGAACAAACAAGTCAAAAATGAAGAACTATCGAAAAATAAAGATTTATGATACAAGGGAAACTTGATAGAATCAAATACAAATTAAAGAGGAGAGCAGAAATTAAACAATTTTACAGAGAGATAATATATGAAATAATAAATTTTTCCAAAATATCGCGCTTTTCCTCTTATTTCTTTTTTATTCCCAACTACTGATCTACGAAAGATCTTTACCCTCACTTATCCTTTCCTTTTCCTTGATTACAAGTTCAGCTACACCGTTCGTTTTCGTGTCCTGTAATTCGGCTCCGTCTTGTTCTTATTTTTCTTATCAGACTTCATCCTCTTTCGTGTGACAACTTCAGTACCGCGTCTCTTAACCCCCATCGCCCGCGCGATGTACGACTCCTTTCGCGACTTATATTCCTTGAGCGGAGCGACATGAGCTCACCTACGTGGTCGCAGGAAAGCAGGATTATAAAACTTTCGTCGGAACGTAGCTAAAGTCGCCGAGGTGAATTTTAAAGTCCCGCTATATCGTGTCCACCTCCAATACCGCAGCCCGCCGCAAAAGTATAACTTTGTGAATTCTTTTGTTGTGTTTTACATTCGAATTCGTAAAGAATATAACAGAGAAACATAGTCGAAATCTTTCAGAACAACGAACAATTTTTTATCTGCATACGTTTCATACAAAGTTTTAAATATTTGCACTATTACTTAAAAGTTTGAAACACTATAATTTTTGGGTAATTAAATCGAAGAAAGAAGAAACCATACAAACTGTAGTCTTTAATATAGTAAATATATGTAACTTTTTATTATTTTAGTTGTAATTTTGACGTAAATAATGTCCCTCCAATAATATATTAAATTCGTAAAAAAGTTAATTTAAAATCTATTAATTTCAAACTTTTAAGCGATAGTGTATATATGTGAAATATTACAGGAAATAATGTTCAACTATATAGTATATAGTTGAACATTATTTCCTGTAATATTTCTCTCTGTGTGTAACAGCAAATTATTTACATTTATTACCTTATTTCCTGTAATATTTCTCTCTATAATAGCAAATATGGTATCGATAAATTCCGCATAAATTTCCATAAAACCCAGCATTACCACAATCGATATTCATTTTTACCGTATCATCCTCCTACAGATCTACATACGGCAAAGCCATCACTCATAAAGTGTCAACGTATTCTCGTGTAAAAGACCCTCACAGTGGAATCTGCCAGATACAGCAAATCGCGGCCGAGTCAGCTTTTACGTTGGCCGTAAGCACCTTAAATATTTATGAACACACACTTTCCACCATTTCCACGTATAATAAACTTATTCATCCATTATTCACGCACGTGACAAAGTCACGAGTGACGCGGAAACAAATCTGTCCGAATGATCGAAACGCCGAGAATTTACGATCGCCCGATGTGCTCGTCGAAATGCAAAGAGTTAAGCACCATCTTTTTCACGATGAGAATACAAAAGATCACGTTCCAGCCTCCGAGTTTCACAGCGAATAACGTTGATTTTATCGTGCGTTTTAACCTTCGTGCCCCGTTATCGACCTGGCCCTGCCCTGTCCCCCAATTACGACGACGACGACGACGACGACGACAACGAGGAGGAGAAACAGGAGGCGAAAGAAGAAGAGGAAGAAGAGGTGGAAAGGGACGCCTGCGAGTCGTGCACCTACGTGAGCGTAAACGACGAGGATTATCGAAGTTTCCTCGCTGCCGGGGAAAAGCTTAAGGCTTCTTCTCTCCGGCCGCCCTTTTCTCCCTTCCAATGGCGACGAGAGACCTTCGTGGAGCGCACGAGCGAACCGACAACGCTACGTAGATTCATTATTCCCTTTAGATTCTCGCTACGCTACCGACGCTGCGGACGCGACTCTACGCATAAAGAAGAAATTCGAAGATGTGTGCAGGCATACACGCGTACGCTGGTGTAAGTGGAATGAACAGCAAAATTGTACAAGTCTTTCAGTTGTAAGAAGAGAGACAGAGATATATTGTATTATACAGAGATAAATGTATATTTTACAGTTCAACTAAAAACACTATATTTTTATCTATCGCAAACGTGTTAAGATATATAATGACTATCATCATCAGTGAAAAACTTTTCCTAATAATAGATCATATGAATAATTTACAACTATCACATAGACGAGATATTCTAATTCAAGAAATTGGTTTCGATATCACGATAAAGAGACATATCAATCAAGAGAGCGAATATAGAAAGAAATAACTCGTATTCATCGCGTAAAAAGATGAATCTTTTTCGCGCTTTTTCCATCAGTCTGTAACTAACGGAAACCGCGGAAAGAACCAGACGAGTGTTCTTCTCTCGCGAGAGATCTCTCGAGTTCGTCGAAGGTACGCGCACGTATGCAGACGGGATTTTGCGAATACAAATACGGTCTCTGGCCAACGGCGAATATAAGTATTTACTTTATTCTTATTCACGACCGAAACACGTGATCAGACTGTTTCGATCGAGACTCGAACGGATCAGAGATTCACGAAATAGAGATTCTCGCGTTTCTCATATTTTCGCAGTTCGTCATTTTTTTTCTTTTGTTCGCCTCCTCATTCCCTGCCACAATTCTCGCCCGCAATTCTCGCGCGGCCTATCGCAAATTGCTTCAACAACGTATACTCCACATCACACGTTCCTACGTACTTCTCTTCTCGCGCGAGGTAAGTAAAACTCCCACAAATCCCGCGGGTGTCGCGGCATATGAAAGAACGAGAAAGAGAATTGCGGATCGGGAACGGTAAAGGAGCGCGGAAATAACGTGTAGCTGTCCATAACAACGTACTCCCAAGTATCTCGGAATGGCGGTGGCGAGAAGGGTGAAACCGGATGTTATTGGTCGGTCGAAAAATACGCGAATACTACCGGTGGTCGCTACGTCCTTCGAGATGTGGGAGGCTGTATCGGAGATGACACGGACCGCAGATATATCTGTCGGAAGCGGAAAGAAGAATCGGCCGGAGGGAAGGTGGACGTGGGGTGGATACGGTGTAGCTGAGCTCAAACGGTTTCAATGGCTGATGGGTTGGATAGGGTTGCTGACATTGCTTCCTTTCACCGCCGGAGAAACCGACGAGAATAGGAAACACACGGATGACAATTTTTCAAAACAACAGAGACTCTATCTATATTGTACATACATATAAAAAGACAGTAAATTTAGAAAAAGCAACTGTTTGCGCGCAATACTTTTTAATATCGATTTTTTATATATATATTTAGAAAACTCCCGAGAGTATTTAATGTATTTTATGAATGACTCATAAATTATTGTTTCGAATCTCTTGATCGAAATATGATGCCGCAAATTTTAAATTAAAAGAATGCGCGCGCGCATAATATTTAGATATTTACACCTAAATTAAAATTACTCGCGAGATAAATTCCTCGTTCCATAATGTAAAAAGCTAATATTATCTTTTAATTAATTTATTTCAGTAAAAAAAAATCCTTACTTATCCCTTAACTTTACATATAAGATATGGCATGCATAAAAACTACTAGTTATTGATTTATGAATTTTTAAAAACAATGCGCTCTATTAAAAAGCGCAGATGCGTAAAAAATGAATAAAAGAGCTGGTAAATAAAACGTGGAATAAAAAGACAACGGAAATTCAGAAACTGGCAGAGAGAGAGAGAGAGAGAGAGAGAGAGAGAGAAAGAGAGAGACAAATAAAAAAAGTGCGAAAAGTAAAGAGCGGGAGTCGTATACTTTTTAGGTTAATCGTTGCTCAGCAAGCGCGAGACATCGCGGGTTGCTTCTCGCGCGTATAAGACAAAAAAGAGAAAAGAGAACCCCTTCCATCTTGCCTCCACGCTCGCTCCGTCATACTGTCTTATCCTGGGGGATTAATTTCTCGAGGTTTATGTACGTCGCTGCGGGAGGGATGGCATCAGGTAAATCCTTCGCCGCGGAACGTATTTCACGAAGAAAAATACGAGCAGGATGATTCGGACGGAGTCCTCATCCTGTTCTTCTCTTTTCTCTCCCCCCCCCCCCTCTCTCTCTCTTTCTCCCTTTCTCTCTCCGTCGTCGTTTTAAATCGCCGTACTTGCTCCGAGGTACGTATTCAAGAGAGATTATCTCTCGAGAGCACGATACAGAAGATAAAAATACGGACGCGGCGGATGGTACGATAGAGATTTCCGATGCGCGGAATTATTTACCGAGAGCACATCCTGATGGAAATTATATATTCCGGAGACCGGTAACATATTCAACATTACGCAGATATTTCGCGGCGGGAACAATCTCGCGTTTGCCACTCAGGAGATACTCTCTCGCTTCTCTCTCGTTAGTTATGAAGACGACATGAATCGCGTCCCGAGCGATCGTGCAAAGCAAACTACATCCTCTGCAGGAAATTAAACTTGACGCGCATGCCGGAAATATCGATTGTCAATTATAACTATCTCGTACAGCTTGCAGGGGAGACAATTCACCCAATTAAAACAATGATACAATCGAATTAATAAATATTCAAATCAATTTCTAGATTTTTATCGCAAATTTTCAAGAGATATGTAAACTAAATTGTAAATGTACGAAGAGCAAATACGAGAAAGAATTGAATGTATATTAATTTAATTTAATTGCAAGTATAAAAATACATAATGAGTAATTCGGATCTTTTCAGAAATCCGATAAAAGTCATTCGTTCAAAGCTTTTAATTTAAATCGATAATTGTCGGCTGAGAAAGCTGACAGTCAATAGATCGAATTTAAATCCGCGCTATATTCGACGCCATATTTGCAAAAAGTGAGAATAGGCGAGATGAGGGAAAAATAGAGGAAATACGCGTTCCGGAAGCGGTCGCGGGTCTCGTCCCCACGGGATCAGCCGACGTCGATATTGAGTTATTCGCCCGATGTAGATACTCCGTTTTCCGGGGACTCGAGTGGTATCGGCGGCTCTTGGTATCTCCCTATCCGCCGACCAAATGAATATTAGTGGTACCCTAGAGACAGAATTAATAACAATCGCTCTGCCGCGCGTCCCCCCGTGCCGCGCAGCCGCAGACAAAACACACGCGTGAAAGCAACTGAAATTTATATCCGGTAGCCAATTCGTTTGGCATCACACGGAACTCGCGAGAGCACCGAACTCGTTTGTGCATGCTGCAAAATGGAGAAAACAACTCCTTCTTATTCGTTATTTATAAGCAAAAAATTTCCTATTCCCCTGGTATTATTTTCACAAATTTATAAGATTTTTCCATTAAATTTCTTAAAAGTTTTTAAATGGACCACTTTTAGCATAAAATAATTTTAAAACCATACGTTTACCTATTGAATATATGAAAAAAAACATTTAGAAAGCGCAAAGCAAATTTAGAAAAATAACAGATTAATTAATTATTAAAATGTTGATATATCGTCTCGGCAGTTATTTAATCAATAATATTATTGATTAAATCAATAATATTCACTTTTTTGTCGCTAACAAAAGTGTCGAACTCGAAGGACCACGCAATTCGTCGTCACGGTGATCTCAGCAAATTCGTTAAGTGAGACGTTTTATCTGTCGTATTCGTCCGGAAAAAGCTGTCGGCCTCATAAACATCGGTCCCAAGAGATCATACTTCCGGAGAAGAGTAGTGTCATTAAAAGAACCAGGGAACCGGATAAGGGAAGATGGCACGGAGCAAGGAGCAAGAGAGTGGCAGAGTCATTGTTGTACGGTACTTTTTACGATTCGGGAGTTAATTTACACGTGGGACGTAAGCTTCGGGACGCAGACGAGCTCGGAATAGTGTATACAGTCGAATAAAACGCGAACAGATGCAACGAGGCGATGCCACGGCTGCCTCTCGTAAAACTTTTACGCGGCAGTCTCTTTACTTTTTCGCTTTTCTTACGCGTCGCGCCTTGTCTTTGCGATCGACGTTGACTTCGCGTTCCCCGTTCGCCCTTCTTTTATTACCGTTCGATTATTAAAACTCCTCTTTGTTTTAATAATTCCAAGAATCCTATATCGATTCTTAATAATTTGATTTTTTAATAAAATTTTATATAAAAGCTTTGGTATCACGCGAATTAATTAATATAAAAGGTAAGTCCAATATGTCAATTAAGCTCATTTCATTACATTTTTATAAACGATGACGGAGTGTGTAAGGAGCGTAATAAGTATAAAGCGCAATTAACATTAATGTACAAAATGAGAGGTCTCGACAAGACTTTATGTCACAACGGAGATTAAAGGCAAAGCTGCTTTTGTGGCGCACGGAGAGCAAGGACAAATGATGCGGGAGTAATCACGGATCGGGGCGGAGAAAATGAGAGTCGTTTGAAAAGGTTGCCCGGCATCTTCCGCTTTCAAATCCATCGCCGGTCATTATCGCTCTTCGGTGATCGATACTTCGATTCGTTCAGCGTGTCCTACTTTTTCGCGCGCGCGGCCATGTTGCTTTCATAGATTACCCCACGTCATTACGCGAAAGCTTCCAAAGCACTGCCGAGTCGTATCTTTCGTGAACTGTTAATCTCTCGCTGTATCGCTTCTTTTTTTACTTCGATGCTGACAGAAATCGAGACTTGTCGCTTTCACTTAAAAAAACGCTAGAACTTCTTTTATGAACGCATGTAAAGATAGCGTCATAAAAACTCTTTATATGCGTAAATTACACTCAATTAAAAGAAATCATTTTTATTGTCAGTTCGCTCTTGCTGATAAAATAAAAATAATATGCTTGATCAGAGATTAGTAGAAAAATTACTAAAACAATAACCATTTCTCTTTATATTTCTAATTTTGAATAATGATTTTGTATCACTTTCGATGTAATTTAAGTAATGTTTAATAAAGTTTTATTTTTAATGCAGCAAATCACTTTCGCTATTAAACAAATACGCAATAATATAGGAGCACTAGAATTAATAAGACTAAGAATTTTGGCTAATTGATTGTTCTAATCGTCGATAATTTACGTCAAAGTTCTCATAACATCATCTAAATACAAGCAAAGCTCGATAACAGGTTTATTAACGCGATCGATGAAGCGTAGCTAATCAATGTGCGTCTCGACACGGTGAAGAGAGCGAAACAGCCGTGAACAGCCGTTACGTGCGAAACTTTCAAGACTTTCACGTTCTGCCTCTTCCTTGTAACTCATGCACACGCGATCCTTGTTGAATCACTCTCAATCTCGATATTCTCGCGTCTTCCTTTTGCGCTGAAATACTTTCACGGTCGCCGATACAAGGCACAAGGCGACGACGTTGCTTATTCGTAGCAGTTTTTGCGCGTATATTTAGAAGGGGGCAAATATTGTGCTATAAACGATATATTATATATGCAAAAATGCATGCATCGATAAACCAGTTAAAAGTATACATGTAATTACATTGTCATTAATGCAATGCTACTAATGCAATGCAATGCAATTCAATGAGCATTCGTTAAATTATAAAAAGCGTTCCTCGAAACTATATTGAACAAAATATTTCAACATAAAAAAAAATGTGACGGAGAAAAGTAATTAATCATTGACAAATCCGATAAAGTCTTCGACGGAATGAAATACATCAGTTACTTGATAAAATCAGTTACGAGTCCACGAGATTGAAAGAAAAAAAGTGTTCCAGCAAGAGATAAAACACAGCCGGGAAAGAGCGCAGCATATGTCGTAATGAAGAATTGCGTACAAAGAGGCGCCCGTTATTACAAGATGAAAGCGCATGTCTCTCGATCGATCGATAGCCTCGACCTTTTCGGCGGAGCATACACAACAATGGCCATTTAAGCGTACACGTGTGCGTTGTATCGCGCGCCACGGAATAATAATCTTGCACAAGAGTAGAGAAAATAAGAGTGGCGCTTATTTAGGGAGGGGCGCCACGCCGGCGTACATATATCTCTCCCCCCGCACGCCCGTGGGAATGATATGCGGAGATCTTTACAAAGCTATGTAACAGAATAATGGCGCGCGCATAGCGCATACGTACGTACGCGCGCGGGGTGAATCACGCGCGGATTACAGTACGGAATGAAATTACTGGTACTAATGAATCCCGTGCCGCACACTGCACCGACGCGAAATTAGTAGTCGTCCCCGACATGTTGGTAGCGTGAAATTTTAATACGGCGCGCTTTAAATCCGCGACGCGCCACTCACTCTGAATGCAATCGAATAGCACAACTCGCCTATTTTACGTATTTCCGAGTCATACGTCTATAAATAGCGGACTGCACTATGCGCGTTTGCTGCTACGATTCATTAAAAACGTCTGATTAATTCTTGAATCAAAATACAAGTTCGCTGAAAATAGAATAATTTACGAATTGTCGAACGAAAATCTGAGAGAAATCATATGTGTGTGTCTAATTAAGCATTTTCCTAATTGTTCGGTTTTTTTATGATTAAAATATTATTCATTCTTCTTCAAGTAACTTCTAAGTTATAAAAAGGGTTTAATAAAAAACAAAATAAAAATTATTACGTTCTAAATTACAAATTGGAAAGTGTTTAAATAAATTTTAGAATTTTGCATGAAAAATTAATTGTGCTTATTCACTTGCTCATCGGATGTGGGTTAGTTTGCACAAAAATAATTGAGAAACGACGTTTACGTATGTAATCCGCGTGCCCTATTTTGTTATCCCTGTTATTATTACACGCGCTTTTATTATTATAACCGGATTGCGTCCCGGTAATGATTCCTCTTGATTATCGTGGCGCGTTCGCAATAACAATAATGACGATTTATTAAAATACGCGTCGTTAATTATTATCACGGATAATCGCGGAGGCAAACGCGACCGTCCGTTCACTGTTAAACATTTATTCGTAGTGTAATTCTTAACGTCGCGGATTTTCAACATTGCCCTTCCGGAAACGTTAATTACCATCGTTGCTAAAAGGCCCTGTAATTTCGCAAAATACCCGCCGAAAACGAGTTCCATCCTTTCTCTAATTACAAATACAACGAAAATTTAGTACTAGCCATTTTTCTCTGTAATTCTTCAAAGAGTGAAATTCCTGAAACACATGTAAAAAATATTCCGAATCTCAAGCGAACATAAGTTGATCTCTCTCGTTCTTGATGATGTGCAATATCTCGCTGTCGTACGAAAAACGGATCACGATGTATGACATGGAACGTGAACATGTGAAAAAAGGTTGTCCAGAGAGAGATACAAAAGAAGAAAATGTAACAGGCTACGTAGATAGAAATAGAGACAAAGAGAGAAGAAAATAGGAGAAAGTAAAAAAAAAAAGAAATCAGCGCGTATTTTGAAGCCGGCTTGATAGAGATCACGGTAAATCACGTCCTAGCTCGCGCAGAAACGGAGAATCGGGAGAGAACAAGCCATTCCATCAACGCCAAGTGAAATATAACGGCGCACAAATTAAATATCCTCATAATGCCGCGTTCGCGTGTTGGTGTATTTCGCTCATGCAACGGCCGAGAGGCCTCTCCCGCTGGCTGCAAGCCAAACTTCGCCGACCCGCCAGATTTGATGCCTAAAAAGGACCGTAAATTTATCTCATCGCGCGTCCGGCCCACATTTGACCCCGCGTGCGCGAAATAAATAGAATTCTCAAGCTTTATGGCGGCCCGTGAGAGCCTTATAAATCTTGTCGCTTGCCGTGTTTCGCCTCGCCCGTATCGTTCTTTCGGTTTCGGGTTATGACGCTGCGCGCCTGGACGCGGGCTCATCGCTTGGTAAATGATATTTTAATACGCGCTATCTTTTTTCATCCTGCAAAAATGTGTCGCGTACATGCTAAAAATATTGCACGACGTAAACGAAATACGAAGCCACGATTATCCGAATTAATTAAAGAACACGATGCAAAATAACCGAACAATTATATTTTAACGCAATGAAAGAATATTTAATGCATAATATTCCATATTGGAAATAAAATTAAAATTTGCAAATGAAAATTTAATAATGTGTAACGATACAAATATAATTTCCCACCAGACATTATGTCAATTAAAATTTTACACTGTCATGTAAAATCATAGTAAAACTTTTTATAGTATGCCGCGATGATAGGAATTACGTTCGAACTAACCGAGATATCGAAACTTGACGCTCATTTTTTTCTGCTTCAAATTATTCGAATAGTTTGGACACACAAAATGTTTAAAATCTTTTGTCTGAGCCCCACCCTTGAGAAATTCTCTGTGCACATGAAAGTGATCAGGTCCAGTACATTTTCTTTATTTATAAAAGCCGTAGCCGTCGGTCACAGAACTGGTTCAATATCCTTGAGATACCGCTAACACGTGGATATACGGTATATATACAATACAAAAGCGGAGATTATCGGTCATGTTGTCATAGAGGCGGTTCTCTATCTCTAGAAGTTTCGCACGTGAGATAATATTTATTCTACATTGCCCGATAACATTCTATTTTGATATGCGCGCTGAATGCGTGTATATGCATTTCATATTATTTCACGAATACGAATACTAACTGTATTGTTTATAAATCTATTTTCAAAAAAATCACAAAAAATCGTAAAAATAGTTTTTGTTGAAATAAATTAGGAATTTCTCGTATTAATAATGGGGAAAATCCGAGTTCGTGTGACGTAAGCTGATTTTTATTTGTAAAAATGCAAATCACGTTGCTCGGTATATTTCGACGGCTCGGTATATTTCGCATAGTACTTCGGGCATCGAACTCGTGTGCCCAAATATAAATGCAGGAATCGGGGGCGAGTTCTCTGTCAACAGCATTTTTAATTATTGAACATTTCGAGAACTCTCGCCGAATAACGTGCTGCGCGTGACGGGCGCACGGCGGGCGCGGCAGATATACATACAAACACACGCATATATGACGCGCGAACGGCGGACGCAGCAGCAAATGCGGCACTGGCGGCCGATCGCATTGGCACAGCCGCGGCCTTTTACAATCGAGTTTACAATTACACGTCACCTGTCCCGCGCGGTGCATTATCGGGCCTCGTGACGTATTGCCTTCGCGCCTGGTAGGCCGTTAACAACGTGGCCGCGCTCGTGCGCGAGCGCGCACGCGAGTTCGTTCATTAATAATAGAAGCATTATTAACAACCGGCTGTACCGGAAATATTACCGATAATCCGAATTTGCTTTGCACACGTCACAGACGTTTAAATTTCCGTCATAATGTACATGCGGATTTTGATTTTTGGCGACCGCGCAAAGCCGCTGCGTTTCGGACTCAAAAGGGAGTGAAATCTCCTGTTTAACAACAGTTAACGCTAGCTGAAACATTTATGCAGATTGTATTTTACACATGGTTGAAAAGAAAACATTACCTACGTTATAATGCATTTACATTATTATATATTGTAATCTGGTTTCGTTGAAACAGTTAGGGTCGATTGCGTTAACAGATCGGATTATGAGTACGGCTTTGCAATTCACCGCGTTCTTTTAGAAATTATAAATTGTATAAAATTATAATACTGTTTGTAGAGAATAAAATTTACGCAATTAAAGTTAATATTAAATGATGCTAAAACAAATTAACGTAATAAAAAAACCATTCATTTAGTTTTTTATTTTGCAATATTTGTAAACCAAAAGTGTTTACAAAAATTCTATATCAACAAGTTTTGTCAATATCGATAATCGATGATAGAAAACAAAAATTATTTATTTATTTAGGCGTTAACTCGTATAAAAAAATATTGCAACTATAATAAAATAAGAGCGACAGATCGCATGCCCGACATTTCGATCAACAGTAGCCTGCACGATCGCGACAGTGCGTCACGCGACCGTTGTTATTGGACGCGAATTGTTAATTATCGGTCGAGAGAGAAAAAGTGCGGGGGAGAGCGGGATCGGAGCTCCTAACGGCAACTTTCGATTCGCCGGTAAATTGCGATAAAGGTAAAACAAGCGCGGGATAAAAGCTCTCGCCGCGTTCGCGCGGAGCGCGGATAAACGATTTCGCGAGACAAATTTTAATTGCAATTACTTCACATCCGCGTTGCCGGCAGAGTGTGAATCTGCCTGCGTGACACATGTCGTCCCCTGCGTTCGTGCGTGCGTAAGTGTGTGGGCTAAATCGAAAATAAAAAGAGAGAGATAATACTAATTTTGCACACACACCAGTTTGTACGTGTGTGTAAATATGCGCCGCCGAACATACTACTCGATCGTAGATTGCATGGACTAAAATAATTTCCGTGACGATCGAGAGTGTGGAAAATTGAGATCAGAGAGATTAGAGAGCAAAATCTGATAATATCGGACGTATTGCGTGTCGAATCCACCCATGGCATTTTCCACTGATTGACTAAACAAAAGCGCATGTCGCGCACCGTAGAACGTATATCGATGCCGATTGAATTAGTGCGTCTGAAATGAGAAATTTGACGGTCGACTTTTTCGCATTGCGCGTTTTGCATTATGCTTTCGAGTCTAAATGAAAACACCACGTGATGTATGTAAAAGGCGGCCATTTTCGCATTGACACGCCACGTTGCACGCCGCGGTAAAATAATTAAGCGTTAAATGTTGCCGCCACGTTTACTCACTGATAATAACTGATTTTAACGTTGTACTACTACGGACCCGTATATAGTATACGGCAACACGGCGTAGCGGTGCGTGAAACGGCGGTACGTTCACCGCGGAACGATGAAAAGCCAGCGAGTTAATCTGGTTTTTATCCGCTATCGTGCACGCGGATACGCGCGCATTACCGATAATACATTAATATTGTTATACTCATTATTAATATTTAATAAAACAAATTTTAATTTAAAAATTATCACGAGTTACACATTCGCACACGTATTATATCGTTTCCGCTTACGCAGAGTTGCATTAAAATTATGCAGTATTATTTATACTTATTACTATAATTACTCATCAAATTTGAAAAAAAACCTACAAGCTGTATTGTCACAAACGAGATATATTAACTTTTGTTACGCATTGTAATCACGAACGATATTGCAACTTGTACGCGTATATAAAGGATCACCATCGTACATTAACGTCGACATATCGTTTTGCAACGGAACCTCCTATTGTAATTAAATTGGAGAATGGGGAAAACGATAACTGACCTGAAATTACGAAGCGTTTGCGTATGCATTTGCGTAGGTTCGCGGCAAATACGAACTCGCCAAACGGTCGCAATCATACTTGTAACGTTCTCCCGCTCTCTGGGTTTGCACAGGCACATATAGTTAGCATTCTGCGGTCACGGTCCTTTATTCGGATCGCCTACGCAGACCGGAATTTGGTGGAACCTAGCCGAAAGCGAATTTTACAAATGGTTGACCTAATATCGCAGAGTCGCGGAAAATTAACCAATCAGAAAACGAACGAATGAAGCTTTTACGTCATTCCGAATTTTCACCACACCGCAACTGTGTCAAAATTATTAGTAGTGCAAATATAAACATCATTAATGACAAAAAATATGTCACTAATGGGAAAGCATTACCGATGGAAAGAAGCAGACAGTATGATTAATACCTTTACGAATGAGTAAGGAGTGCAAAAATACAAACATAACGATAACAGTTATCTCACGTTATTAATTTCTGCTAGAAGAATAGCAGAGCTATCTCTCGCTCGAGTGACTGCACCGTGTGATAACTGTCACGTACAAATACCTGGATATTAATCATTGGAAGACAATGTTTTATTGTACACTTTTCTCATATATATATATAAATCACTTATGCATTTTCGTAAAAACCATGTTTAGTTGTTCAATAGGAAAAGGATAAACGTTAAACTAATAATGTTGATCTTATATATATATATATATATATAATAATGAATATCGAGTATGATTTGATTAAAAAGATAGCAATATTAAAGTTACATTAGGAAACGTGAGTAATCAAGTATTAATTAACATGCACTTTGATCTCGGTGTGAATGCTCTAATTAAAGAAATACGATACGATACGATACGATACGAACGTCGAGTCAAAGGGTTACGGTATAAGCGCGGTGGCCGACAGTGTAGCGAGAGGGAGCTTATTTTTAGAGCTTTGGACGGACATGATAAATTTACGCAGACAAGCCGGCACCTGTCACAGGCACGAAATATATCGATTTACGAATGGACCACGGAGTTTTCCAGAGATATAGACATCCAATTACCTCATGAAAGAAACAGGCGCGGCTGTTATAAATATAGCGTTCGATAAAATCCCGGACGACATGCAATATTAATGTAATTTCTCGAGGAGACACACTATTGTAAATTTATACGCTGCTGCTATATTGTCTTGTATATGCTACTACTGTTTATTTGTTAGACATAACTGAAGAAAGAGATTTATAGATTCAACTCTATCAATAGTGTAAAAATGGACGAATATTTGTTAAAAGATTTGAAATATCAGAATATGCTTTTTAGCTCCATCGAATTTATAAACATCAAATATCATAAATATCAAAAAATATAAACTGTTTAAGTTTCAATCTAATATATGATCTAAAAATCTAAAAATGAGTCTATGCGTGTACACACATGTACGAGGGAAGTTAATCATGCACGGAGGGAGAGGAATACGACGTGAACAGTCACCGCAAAATTAAAGTCTCTTGGGAATGCGGAAAATTCCACGATACGAACGCGCGACATTAATTGCGAGTTAACAGCTCGATCGATACACAAAAATACGATACACAGGTGCACCGCGTTATTACAGTGCACATTTTTACGCGCGCATCGATATATGTTACATAATGATGGTGAATGTAGTAAGCTTGAGAAATAAGCTTTTAGAAATATAAATACCTATATTTATATTAATAGATATAAAGTACAGTTAAACTAAGGAAGTTTTTTTCAACATTTAACAAAGTTAAGATACTAAGTAATTTAAGTAGCATTATATCAGATGGAAGAAACGTGACGTAAGCAGAAAATCTGCTAAACCTTGCAAATAATATCAAAACCAAACATTAATGTCTGGCGTTAGTGGTCAACGAACAAAAATATTTAATTACAAGGCTCATAAAGTTAGTAACATTATTAACCAGCGTTTACATATGCGCACGGCACTCGATAAAATTGCATGATGTAATAGCAGAATGGCAAGCACAAGATTTGTTACACATGTTTCATATGGCAAACAATGAGATTTCATAAAAAACCAATGTTTCTGTGAACTATTTTAGTCCTCAAAATATTTAGAAAATATTGTATAAAGCCATGTGCAAATGAATGAATTTTGATGTAACGTTTGAGTAACCTAGATTTCAATTAACTACGAAAGCTATTTCAACACAAAAAAATGTGTATTTTTTTTTACCCAAAATTATTAATTTATTAGCCTTTAATATTTATTTATCAAAAAATACTTTGCATATTTATATATAATATTGCACGATAAATTTAATAATTTGTTAAAAAAATTAAAAAATTTTATTGTATCTTAAGCTATTTAAATATATAGCATTATAAAAATTGCAAATATACACTGAGGAATATCAATTCTGCGGTAAACGCAAGATATAATGCGACATACATGAGATATGATAATACCGGCTTACGTAACGCAAGCGAAACGGCCACAGAGGAAAGAGAATAAGAGACGGTTGGAAATGAGGGATTGTGGCTGCGCGTCGGAAAACCAGCCGGTGAGATTGATGAGTCCGTAAGTGAAAGGGTCGAAGCGCACGCGAAAGCGCTCGGATGCGAAGCGAATTCTTTTTCCGAGTTTCGCAAATAAAAAGCGAACGTGTGTGCATCACATCACCGTGAAAAACCTAGCGAAGTAATTAAACGCGCGAGTAATTATATGCCGTTAGCTTCGACCTCGTCGAATCATGATTTTCTGCCCGTGCGAGTTGGCGAGTTTGGTGTTTTCGATTAAAAATCGATAGACAAAGAAGAAAGAAAAGCCAAAAGCAAAACTTAAACTTGCACTTCTCGCTCCGTTTGTAAACATATGCAAGTGTAATAGGATAGTAAGAGCGATGATTTGTTTCAAGAACGATAGTTTATTCCAAGTTTCATAAAATCAAAGATTTAATTAAGAAGAATTAACATCTCTCTCTCCAAGATTGTGTTGCATAACTTGTTTAACTTTTTAATCGTGTTATCGATTTTATTCCGCCAAAGATCTAAAAAATTATTTAAACAAAATTTATTTTTCTATGTGCGACATGTGTCTATCTTCTAGTAAAGACTGAATCAATGTTTCAGATATAAAGAGAACAAATTTCGAACAAGAACGCAATGGAAAGATGATACATTACTCGTGGCACGCATTCATTCGGATTTCACGGTGCTCGCTCGCACCGTGAAATGCACCGAGGACGAGAACGACGGCATTTTACATGCAGTCGGTCAGCGATATCAGAAACGCAGCGTGCACGTGACGGCTCGCGGCGCGGCAACGTCACGCGATTTTCGTAGGGGAAAAAAACAGCCATCCATTTCCGGTCGCGACACGCGGACTAATGGCATACGGCTTTTCATTACGACTATGCATCGTGCGTCGACTGCCAATAGAGCTTTCACCATCGCGCCGTATTTTATAGGACAAATATAAACAAATATCTCTGACTATAAATAGCGTTGCGGGAAATGCCAACGTAATAACTCACGAATCGGTTTCCTGCGCGAATGCTGGAGATCGATTCGCATTATATCTCGAATCGCCATTCGAGCAACGGTCGTAAAAAATTTATTAGTTTAACGTAATCAATAACTTATCGATATAATCGATCAATTGATATCTACCTATCAAATTTAGCATTAAACGTATCTAAAGAATTCCATGACTAATTGTCGCTTGGAAAAATACGCGAATCAAACTCTGACCCCATTTCTCAGAGAGAAGTCAGATTAATAAATTGATACCACAGCTGGCTGCACTTCTCTTGGCAGCGGGAATCTATTAGGCACAACATTTGGCATCTATGCGAGCCGCAAACTCCCGTGGATCTTTAACGTGATCGTAATTACAAAAGCGACATTACAAGCGACCGTGTCTGCGACGTCGACATCTTTTTGCACGCTCTTATTCAGAGTATTAAAGTAGACTTTACTTAATAATAATTGGAACACTCATCAGATAAGATAAAAAAACATATCGCTAAATGTAATGGCGATGACTTTTAACAATCCTTTTGCTTCTGTTTCTTTTTGCGTATTTTCTGTGAATTGCGTACGACATACACAGAAAAAATGCACAGGAGACATTAACTTTTCGATTTTTACTCTTGTTATACGCGTCGCCCAAGGCGAAAAGCGTCGACGAGAATGAAGGTATCGATTGTCATACATGGCGATTATATATTCGATATCTACAGCAAGGAAGTATCTCTACGCTTCCTCTCAAACTCGTCATTCTATATGCGTGCGAAGACGTATCCGTTAAAATTTCATTCGTTTTATCGGAATTTTGCCAGGCAAAAGCAACGTTAGCTGCGCGCATCATGCCGACAATCACGAATTCGTAAAAGCTGTTTTATAATGTCTAGTCGGAGAAAATCAGCCATTGATTGACTCTTACTATTCTAACATATTGTTCACTTACCTTAATTAATTTATAATTTTCTATACAATATCATTAATCGTGCGTCGAACTGTTTATAGATTTCCATGCTGCATGTGACGTATTTTTTCTTATTTAAAATGTTTAGAATGTAAAATGACGGAAATTATCAAAATATCAAAGAATAGCAAAGAATATACTTAAATAAAATGGATATATTAACTAAATAATATTGATTTTTTTTTTAATTATTTTTGCTTAAAAAAAGACGCCCTATTTTTTATTATAAAAATTACAGTATCCAAGATGTCATTTTCTCGACCATTTTTTTATTTATATTACTAAATTTTCAAATAATTTCTGTTTGGCTTTTTAGACGAAATTAATTCTTAATGCCGAGCACAAATTGTAAAGAAATATTAGAGTATTATGTATTGAGTATGCAAAAAAGATTTCAATATTTTAATATAATTTTGTCTAATTTCTCATTCCGCCAATTAATAGAATTATTATTCTATTATTATCACAAATTAAATATATTTTTGATGCAATAAAGAAAATGATATTTAAAAGATCCTATCTAAAATAAAATAAAACGTACAAACTCGGTATAATTAGAGAATAATTTCGAATAAAATCTTAGTAACCAGCTAAGAAAACACAGTAAAATCTTGAACGCGCCGGCGTTGACGGCAGCCAAGAGAGGGAAACAAAGAGTACTCACCAAGCCAAACACGATGTCTTGCCAAAAATTGCGAAGGAATCCCGCATTCCGAGCTGAACGGGCGAGTTCAGTGATCGACGACTCCTCTCGACGGACGATTACATAATTCTTCAGTCCTGTAGCTGCGATTACCAGGAGCTGGAAAGTAGAGTAAGAAGCAGGGTAGAGAAGATCCTCCGGTGATCGCTGCCAAAACACGGTCAAACGTCGCGCTGTGAGTCGCCGCGCGGAAAGTTTACGATCTCGCGCGCGTGACTGATCGTGGCGCCGTAAGAACGCTCATAAAACAACGACGGCGACGTTGACGTCGACATCGAAACAAGAGAGAGAGAGAGAGAGAGTGAGCGATAGAGAGAGAGAAAGTTCGGCGCAACGATTAAAATGATGGGCCCTTTAAACGACGTCGAAGCGATACGTGGTCGACCGACCTCGTGGGATTTAAATGGCTGAAGGGGACGCCGGGGTACCGTTACACGCGCACTTTGGAGTGGGGAGAAGCGCTCCGGGCGATTTAAAGGGCCAGCGCGCCGCGCTCCAATGTTCCAAACACTCGCGTCTTCGAATCACGTGCGAACGAACGAGATAGCGTGCGAGCGCTTTCTTCTTGCGCAAGAACTGCAATAAAATTGTTGATACGGCTGTCAAAACGATCGAATGGAGAGCGAGACAAGTTCACAGTTGTTGTTGGCACACGGCATCATGCACGTTATTTGGCACATGTACACACATACTCACGACACCCGCAACGTCACAGTGAGTACGACGGATACGACGCGTTTCATCTGAAAAGGCGCGCTCATAAGTTCATTTAACTACGATGACACTCGACGCGAAATGACGCGATCGCCAAGCACTGTCGCAACAAGACACGATCGGCATACCTCTTCCTATTCCTTTCTCGGTCGCTGTTTAAATTTCTGCCCTTCCTTTGCGTCACGAGCACATTTCGCTTCGTACTTGATCCTCGTCGTAGTTATCTTTCTCGTGAGTGATGTCAGTACGCTGCCTCACTTGTACGTCGTATCGTGTCCACCTGTAAACCGAGTTTTGTTTACTAATCTGTTGCAATCAACCATTTCAGCGGACTGACCGCTCGCGCGTCGCGATCGCGCACAGCGCAATACGGACCGCTGACAGCGGGGAGCATCGTCGTTCCGTCGAACGTACGATCGAACGATATTGTCACTCGCGGGAACAACAACGGCTGCGAAACGGGAGAACGCGAGTACGTTGCGGACACACACGTCGTCGTCGTTGTCGTCGACAGACACAGCCGGCTTGCGTATATTGTCGTCCGTATTCGCGCGTGTACGAAACACAAACCACCGCGCACACAGCATCCACGTTCCACCATGGGGGATCCGCGACCGACCGCGCCACCGCCGCGCCGAATCAGTCCGCCGGCGAAAGTAGTGCCGCGCGCCACCGAAACCGCGGCGAATCAGGACGGCGCGCGCGCGCCTTCGAATTTCGCCAACTATCCAGAAGCAACGCAAACGTCGAATATCATCGCGATAACAACTGGGGACAAAGCTCAACAAGAATTGTCAAGTCCCGCGTGCGATCGAATGCTTGAGCTGTGTATTGAATTTGAACGAAATTATATGTGAATGTGCTGCTGCGAGATTGCAATATATCGCATTGCGATAAGTAATCAATATTTTTTTCGATATATCAATATGGCGCAGCAAAAAGTACGTCGGATTGGTTGCATTTGGATTGGTCTATTTCCTTATGCATCGTCTTATGGACAATCCATTTCCTTGTGCATATGCTTATGCGCCAATGCAACTTTGGCTGAATATACTTCACTTATTGTTAGTAGTCGTCAAATAAGTTAAATTTACACTAAGTAGAGCATTTCAATCCATGCTACATGAATTAATATAATTATAATAAAACAAACGAATTAACGCGCTGCAATGTGTAGCAAGATTTGTATGCTAGGAAGATTTATATTCTACAGCCTCAAATGTTTATTCTCCCAAACATAGTTATCTTTTTCTTTATATATCTTATAAAAAACATTAAAACTTGGAATATATCCATGTATTTATCTATCAATTATTTGGCATTCGTACGCACAGCAACCTAGCCTAAATTCGCTTCGGGAATATTACAAAATATTACCGACTTGCTTTAAATATAAGATCGCACGTCGCATTATAAAATATAACAAGATTATTACCGTTGCAAGGACACTGATGCTCGAGATTCCTTCGTCGCAAGGAATTGATCAAAGTCAACACAATTTCGTATGCTGATCCTCTGCACTGTGCCACGGTAACGTTCGGGAACGACGACAAACTTCATACCGACGCCGCGCGAGCGGCGGGCAAGTTGTGGCGCGCAGTGGCGCGCAGTTGCGGAAGTGACGTTACATGCAGCGCAATATGGCGGACGCTAGACAACGTAAACAGAACAGCAATCACGGCAGCTCGTATGTGGGTGAGTATTTCGCTTAATTTTCTTTCATTCCGCTGGGTACGAGGGATCAGCGAGAAGTCGCGCGACGTCAGGTGTTCGCGGGTTATCGTTGGAATTACGAAAAGGTGTGATTCATCGCGTCTCAGACGCGAACCAGCTGTGCGTGAGAGCGATCGTGCCGTGTCCATGCTTGCTGTTTGACACTTTGCTCGTGTTGATTCCTGCCGACTCGTTTTCCGAATTCCCGCTGGACTCCCTCATGCCCGTGGAATCTATTTCTCATTGCGATAAACCGTCATAACTGTGCAACACGTAAAAATGCAAATCATCGGTATGAAAGAGAAAGGTGCCGAGAGTGGGAAGGAGTGACGGAGACAGACGTCGCGTGAATTCGTGCGAAGGACGAGGTGTAGGTTGTGCAACTACGCCTCTATGTCGTGTGTAATTAAATGTTGGTATTTTGTGTCTCGAATCGATGCGTGGCATGGATCGGCGGGAATATCACGAGCAGCTTAGTTCATTCTCTCATAGAGGTTATAACCTGTTCGCGCATAAAGTAAACGCGGTAAAGTTGCATGGCTGGAAGTGTTGTCGACGTGAGTGCTTATAAATATCGTGCTTACACCAGAATCGTGCGCAATAAACGAATGAGAAATCCTGTCAAATAGACGATGACGTAGTTGTCGGAATACGATGTCTCCGATGTCTGCCGCCTTCTCGCGGCGAACATCAAAAGCGTCACGCAAGACCGAGGGAACTTCGAGCTCATTGCGTCGTGCGTACATTCGCGTGGCCTTGCGTTCGATTAGTCAGCAACAAGGTTAAACAATTGCATGGACTCGTCTTGTGGAAACATTACGTTGAACCGGTTACACGCGACGTGATTGCTCGCTCATCGTCACACGTGTAAAACACCGCCAAATGATGCGTTTGCTCAACACATTTTCGCCGAGTCAATGCAAGTTGTTGCACAGTGAGGTAATACATAAATGAGATAATATATCTCTACTAATGTTCTAACTATATATCGATTCAATGATACATAAGCGCCAGTAATATTTCGATGATGAAGCATGAAATTGACAAAAAGAAGCATTTTTTTGTATGTTTTTTTTTTTTCTTTTCACCTAATCGTAGGTTATGGTAAGCTCTATTAGATTGACGTAGGACATATATATGTATTGATTATAATCCACTATAGCTGACTATATTATTTGAAAAGAGAGAACAACAATGTGCAAAGACTTCTCTTTCTCCGTCAAGTATCTATTTCACGATTTCTATAAGAAAATTCTCTTCGACAACCAATGTGCATATAGCAGCTGACAATTCATATTTATAAAGTCTAAGTATTGAATTTCGGTGAATGGCCGTGCTGAATTGTTCGAATCGAGCCTAAGTACGACGAACATAATATAAAGTGAGAGCGGAACAAGGAAATCGACACGGTCAGTAATAAAATTGAAATGCATTGCATTCATTTTTTGTTTATCAAAGCATTGCGCCACAGCATTAATGTGTATGACTGGAGAAAATATCGCGTGCAAAAAAATACATAAAAATAGCGCATATATGTATGTCATACAAAATACATGAATGTTATTTCTTGAACTGACTTGAAAAAGGCAACCGTTTATCTTTATTTATTCCGCGAGATTTGTTTTACAAATTTATTATAACAACTTTAAAAACTAATGTCTAATGACCCATCTTTATTTTCACTTTGAGAACTTTAGATTGTAGAAAAATTGTTTATGCGATCACTCGTATTTATGTTTGATCGTTTAAATTAATTGTATTTAAATTAATCGCAAATGAATTATGAAAATTAATTATACAATTCTGACAGTGTAAAATCAATATAATTTAGTTACGTCACGCATTTGTTCAGTGGTATTACTTTATAGGATTAAAATTACTGTGGCGTTACATAATTCTATACTTTAAACAGTATTCTTGGATTTATTCACTTAAAAAAGGAGTTTTACGATCAGTATTTTACGTTAGAGAAGATGTATGTTTTTCTATCGCAAATATATTATCAGATTAATAGAAAACAAAAGCAAAGTGCGGAAAAGAAAGTGCTAGGCAGGTAAAATCAGATTCCAGGGTAGCTTGCTAGTAGCGTTCGACTGATTTGATTTCTAGAATTAAAGATATCAAAGAACATATGTGTGGAGAGAAAAGAGGAGAACACGGGCTTATAACAAAGTTGCCTTTTATAGAATCGGCATATTGCTTTAATCCAGCAACGAGTCACATGGACGCGCCCGATATATGTTCGTTGGAGAATTAGCGAACGCGTGCATGCATGCGTTTTTTCCATATTGAGATACGCGAATAGCCTTTCTCTTTTCCTCGTGACGTCATTACGGTGACGCCTCGCACAGCAGGAAGTCGTAATATTATTCCGCATTAAATGAAATCCGTGCGGCACAATGTCGGATGGGAAAAGCGTGCGTCGGCACGCTCAAAGCACGATGCAACACGACACGCTGGTTACACGTACGAATGTACGTATTATACAAGCGAACACAAGCGCACATAGCTGTTCCGGGATTGGAAATGAGAGTCACATATTGGCGCACCTATTCAACCCGACGTAGCGCGTGTTTTATTGAATAGCATCGATAGCTCCGCTTGCCGCGCGCTACCGTGTATGCACGTCCGATGGAAACGAACGCCCGTCCCGCTTTCCCCGATAGTTTACGACGGTCCGGACGGTAACAACGCCTCACAATAAATTTCTGAGCCGGCCGCGATAAATTAGGCGGAAGTCCGGCGTTACACCGGCTCGCGCCCGAAGCTCCGAGACAATTCACCGAGTTAATTGAAGCTGATTCCCGCGGTACTTTGCCGTCCATTTACGGACGTGTTACCTTTTCCCTCGCTCGTAACTACGATGAAGCGTTATTTCTCTATAGACGTTAGCAAGACGCAGTCGAAGTTACGGTCGGATTTAGACGATGAGAAAAGTCTGCAGCGTGTGCTATAGCTTGATTCTATCAACTATGAACCAATCTCTATTTATATCATTCGTAGAAATATGAATACGTGCGATTATACAATTTTTTCTTTTTTCAACTTCTTATTTTCATTTTTTTTTTAATACTACACATACATAAACATGTAAATTAGAAAAAAATATTACGATACTGTTTACATCTGAGACGAAAGAAAGCTAATTTAAAAAATGATACAACAGACACGTATCGTATCGATGTATATTTTTCCTCCAAGCCAATAATTCACAAACTGTGACACAAAGTAAACTTGTATGAAGGATGTCAATTGGCTGACAAGAGGTCTGACAATCGAGCCAATATGAATACGTTCTTGGCACGTCAATACACATACATACATACTTAACATGTAAACTGCATATCTCCGCTCGAGCTGGATTCATCGAGCGTTCTCGCGTTTGTGCACTTCGGTAATTAGACTTGCATTATTCAGTCAGATGAATCGGAAGCCAATCGATCGTACATTATTAATCGCGATTCAGCGATACCGGCGAGAACATGGATTCTGTGCTTCTCGCGGAAGAGATAAACAACTTCTCGCGTGGGGATCAGTATTTAAGGATTTAGGATTTTTAACGTGGTCGACATGTGCTCGTCTAGATAAATAATTTTTATATCCTCTCGCGTGTGATAACGTCTCGTATTCAAAGTTCCAAATGGCGACTCGCGGGATCTGCGTCGTAAAATAAAAGAGCGAGCTTTGATACCAGCGGGATCAGTGTAATGTGTTTGTAGGCACAACTGACGTCGTAATCTCGGCGCTCTAAAGCACGATCGCGATAGCACTTTTGAGAGATAGCCGTATTTCTGTCGTGTTCTCTCGTAACTTGCGTAACAATGCGATCGGGTTAGCCGGAGTAATAAAAACAAGCGTAAATGCAATTGCACGTGACGACGAAACATATTTCTTTTTTTTATCGTGCGACACGGGAGACGATGTGTACGCAGTAACTTATCTCTCGGTAACTTTATAAAGTGCCGCCTTTAAAAGGGTTATTGATTTCTATGAGCGATGGCACGTGTATACGACGCGATTCAATTAGCTGGAAATTGCAATAAAACCTATCGTTTATCACGAGGTGCATTATAATATATCAACCTTCCATAATTAAACGCGATATGCGTTTAATCGATCGCAATTTTATGAAACTGTTAAAAAGTTTAAAAAACTATTCGTTTTTTTACACATAACTTATTGGAAAATAGGAAAGTCAAATATGAGGAATTATGTCGGCTTGAACGATTTGATTTACTAAACTTTCATCGATCGATTAATATTTGTAACGCGATATGATGGAGTAACATTTCGCATCGAAAGGTATCGCTCGTCTCGTATCTTATTTCATTTGGCGTAACGTTACCATGAAGATTTAAGGATCTGCCGACTGAAGCTTGCAAAATCGCGCGCGTAGAGGCGGAAGAACCTTTCGAGGCCGTTTTACAGTGCTCATAACTGAACTGCGTATGCCGCTGCATAAACTTCGGTAGTCGCGGTTACGCTTGCCGTATATGCGTGGATAGAAATATAAATAAACCCCATGCCAGATAGCGCCGCGGGCGAGATTAATGATAGCTGAGATGCCTGAAGGAGGCACAATAATCCTAACTCACTCGTTCATTTATACGCGATCTCTTATTTCTCCCTCTCCCTCTCTCTCTCTCTTTCTCTCTCTTTCTCTTTTTCACTCGGCAAATTCGTTCTTCCGTCCTGCTCGCATTTGGCTTTTCCTTCTTGCAATAAACTCTCATTTGTCATAAAACATTTGCCTCCGCGCAATATAGATGCTCCAGCGGTGGCAAGACGGTGTACGAGGGGATGTACTTTCTTAAAATAAATATCTTACGAAAGCACATCGTAATCCCGCATGCAACGCGCGCCGCGATCGTTAACTTCGCGCGTTTTACTGCCCGTGCAAACCGGATACCGATCTAAAATCCTTATTGGTGTAACCATTGACTTTGATTATGTTTGTTCGACTATGGCACCTCGTAAATCGGCAACACGGTTCACTGCCGATCACGTAAAGTAGAAGTGTAACTATTGAGGTGTACTGCAACGAACGAAGGGAGCTTTATTGTCGGACAGTTTAACCCTTTCGGTGAAAATAGATTTATTTGACTCTACGTGTGCTTTATTTCTCTTGTTGAATATATGGATGATTGACTGAATGTGATTTAAATAACAAAGATTTTGGTATCAATTGCTTTAAAGTATTGATGCATTTCGTAGAAATTATATATGAGAAGATTATTTCTTTTAATATGATTATTTAAAAGAATAATTTTCAAGTTTTTCGTAATATCTTATATTTTTTTAACTTGTGCCGATTTGCATTTGAAAGTAATTGCAAGGTCACAGTGCCAATATTTGCGACATATGGCGCGATCTTCTCAGTTGGCATCAGGGATGCAAATGTACGAAATTACTCATGTCATCCAGTTCTAAATTAAACCCAAGCTTCGTTATTTCTTCTACAACCTGCGCAAGGAAACCGACCACATATGTCATACATCGTGTCATAAATCCTCACAAAAAGCGACATATAAAACGATTCAAAGGTCATGAGCGTCCAAGGTTCACATGCATGACAATCAAAAAATAACACTACATGCAATGTTCAGACCGCGCTGTTTAATTTTTATGTTGCATCACTAATTACAGATTTTGCAATTCCATTTGACAACAACTGATTACGTGTTATATTTATTCTTTACAATTTTTCGGTGAGATTATTTAAATTTTAGTCATCTTTCTATTGCAAAAAGTTTAAGTTAATCAAAGAATTTATAAGCTATATATCGAAAATATTTAAAAATTTATATATTTTTTTATTAAATGATATTTTTTTTATAAATTATAATCAAATTTTCTCTGGCGTTACAGCTTGCTTTTATCTTTTATTATAATTTCTTCGTGAAATATTACTAAGATTGGTATATCGTGTAGATCGTTTTATGCACAGACTATGGAATTTTGCCAAAAAGCTCATTTTCTTATTTATATAAACATAAATAACAAATTAACTGAGATTTTGCAAATTATATTTAGTCATTAGATATCTAATATATTAATTATTAAATATTATTTTCCATACCAAATAATTTTATTCGGATATTTACATACGTAAGCCTTTAGATATAACAAAATATTTTATTTAAAAAGAAACTGTTCTGATGCGTCGCAATGAGCTAACAGCCAATTCTTTGCGGCATTAGTATTAAAATTCTTATAAACGCTAGTAGTGCAATTAAGTTTTTATGCTGCAACCTTCAAGCTTTATATTTGCACGTGTTACATAATTTTTCTCATTTTTCCTTATGTTTTTGCTTATTATTCTTGCTTCTACAGAGAATTAATTTTCATTAAGCGAATCAAGTCCGCTGATAGTTTATCATGTTTATCACACCTAGTAATGTCATTTAATAATAAAATATATATTTTATATTTTATATATATTTCATATTATATATTTATTATAAATAAGTAATTTTAATATTATATAAAATATAAAAAGGATAAATTGTTTTAATATATAAACTGTTTTCATATTTATATTTTTATTTTTTTAATAATTATGATCAATGCTTAACAACAAAACTTAGTGTTGTTTCTTAAATGAATCTATCTGGTTGTAGCCATTTAATTCTCTTTAATTAATCGCACTCGTTCTTTCTAATCAATTCTCATTAAATCATTCGTAATTCGAACAAGTTGGACTCGACAGTACGAAAAATAACATCAAAGTAACATTATTACATTCACATTTTTGGTAAAGAGCTTTTAAATTAATTACAAAAATTTAATTAATGATTTTAATTAATGATTAAAGAAGATATTGGAATAAATGTTAGAAAGAAAAGATATGTTTGCTATGTGTAAATGCAGTTTTATAAAAAATTCAAAGAAATATTGATCGATTTTCAACAAGAACAAATTTAAACTTTAAAAACTCGAAGTTATAATATCGATTTCTTTTTTATTAATAATAATGATAATAATTTTATATAAATTATAGAATATTTTTTGCACTATAGCGCAAAGACTATAAGTGACACGAATCTACTTAACGTTGATACTTTCGGGCGCACGTATTACCTTGAAGAAAATCTGTTGCCGACCATATTCCCCACTACATGAATACGACGTTTCCGTGATCGCGTTAGTCGGTTTCTGTCGTGGCATCGTCACTCGTGGGATGCTGCCAACTCACAAAGTCCGCCGTCACGCGCGGCTCGAGAGTGGCTGACCGGGATATTTCTAGTCCGGCTCATTTTGCAGCTTAGTACCTGAATATCGCGTGTGCATGGTGCATCTATGCGGCGCAACCGAGTGTATAAATAAATTTTTCGCGCTTATTTCGATTTCTGTCGAATCGTGTGCGCATCGCCCGATCATTTGTGACGAATGTGAAAGCCGGAAGTATGGCCACTAGGAAGATTATAAGACCGAGACGGAAACGATCTGACGATCTTTCCGGGTCAAGGTGGTCAGAAATGTCGGACAAGCCGAAAGAACCGGCGAGGCCGCCAAGAACGAAGCAGCAGGCCGCGTATACGACGACGACTCATAATTCGAATTTTGAAAATATTACACAACATAGCGCCAGAGAAATGCAACAAACACCGAGTTAGTTGTCAAACAATTTTTTTGGAAATTGGTTTTATCAGTTGCTCAACATTCGACGCTTGATTTGTCACAAGTTGCTTAAATCAATGTCTGCCAATTTTCTTTCTCTTAAAATAATCTTATTTTTACATAAATAATAATAAAAAACAGAAGATAGTTCCATTAATTAATCCTGACATTGACTAAACGTAGTATTCGAAATTCTGATTTCAGCCGAGAAGGCCCCGATGACGATCCTCGACGAAAACGTGAATCGTGTACCACGACAACAGCATAAGACAGTTGAAAACATGGGTGAGTTGCTTTTCTTAGTTAGCCAAATGTTCGTTCGACTATTCTTTTCAAATCAATTATTTATTCATTCGTAAATTTTTCCATTTATACCGCTCGTGAATCGTATCGCTGATTATAGCCGCCGCTCGTGCTTGCTAAAAATGTACCGATTTCCTAGCGAATTTCGAAGCAACGACCGACTTCTTTTGCGCATCCGAAAGTCCCTACCTTTTTCTCTTATAAAATACTTTTCCTTTGTGTACGAAAGAAAGCCAACAAAAGCGGCCCCGTCGACTCGTCGAGAATTCTCGCTGGATCAGATTTTGCGACGATGTTCTCCGCGCGGCCGGCAGCTTTCTCGGGCATCGCTCAAGTTCTTCTTGCAATTCTTGCGAGAGGTTTGTCTTGAGTTTACAACTTCTCCGAATCGTTCGCGGCAAAAGCCACCTTGTTCTTTCGAATTCACATGAGTCTTCATAATATCTCGACCGCGTGTATTTCAAGCGTTATGCGAGAAGGAAGGGGAATACACAATGTGAAAGTTTATTATTAAATCGCGCGATATCTGGAATTTTCTTGAAAACTGCAAAACTGCTTCCTATTGCAACGCATGAATCAACGTGACACGAGTTTCCTGTTAAATATAATCATTCTGTTATATTATTACGATTAACATTTATCGTTAATAACAATTCAGTTGAATTTCTCGTTAATTACACATTGCAGCATTTGCTCCCTTTAAAAAGTTGCTCTAATTGAAACTTTATTTACACAAGAGATTTTCAAATATTGATTTGTTAACGTTTCGGGAAATTAATACGATGATTAATCTGCGGTTAATAACGCAAAGAGAAATACCTATGTACGGTAAATTTACACAAGCAAATGTGCTACACAAAATAAATAGTGAGTATAAAAAAATCTCGATGCTTCCGTTGATGATTCGTAATGACGCGCGTTATTCCTCTATTGCTCTGCCTTTATTCTTTTATTCTGACATTTTAATTAGATACCGATTCGCTCTTTTTCTCACCGTTTCATTGCAGCTGAGAAATTCGTCGCCCTGTATTTACGGCTGTAACGCGGTAATGATTCGTGCGATCGTGAGATTGTAGGGAAGACACTGTGGAGGTCGGATGGCGGCGTCAAAGATGACGCAAAGATCCGTCACGAAGGTAGAGACGTGGAGAGAAGGCTGTGTGTATGTGTATGTGAGAAAGAGAGATAGAGATAGAGAGAAAGAGAAAGAGAAACTGGCACTCGCGCGTGTATAATTGGCCGTTTGCTCGCAATAAGTAATCGCCGAAGGCTCTCCATTGGAGAGAATAATAGAGATAGAGGAAGAGAGAGAAAGAGACGTCACGTAAGACGGTGTTCGATCAATCTTGACAACTATTCGTAATTGAAGATGTCCGCTGTGTATTTGATCTTATTGAAATACGTTCGTAATTGAACGATGGATATCGATGTATTCCATGTACAATTCTTCACATGAGACTTGACTGTATGAATGTATGGAGTATTATTGAAGTAAATTGACTGAGAGAGAGAGAGAGAGAGAAGAATTCTTATAAATATATGATCTATAATTATTAAATGTATAATAAATTAGTGACACGATAACACACTTATTATTCACGAAATATATCCGCACACAGGAATGTAGATGTTTTAAAATAATTTGGAACAAAAACGAAATGATTGCTTGATATTTAGCAACTCTCTCTAGTAATACTCTCTAGTAACACTCGTATATAATTTGCTTAAGATCATTATAATACTTTTTGCTAAGAAACAAACATCATAAGTCATGCAAAATAACTGTTAATTATAAACATTAATTATAAACGTAATGGTGGTCGAGCATATAAATACGAAGCATTGAAAGAACATGAGCAAAGGTTGAGCATATCACACACGAACTATCCGTGATACTTTCAGTATGACACAGCATAAGATTCAATGCTAGTGAAAACATTGATGATGTGATTGCGAGATATGCTAATATAACTCAGTATATATAATCAAACTTCCGTTGAAGAATATTTCAAGATTCGCAGTACTTTAATCATAAGTTCTTTTTGATCAAGAAGAATATCACGGCATATTAATAATATAAAATTAATACAATGTATTCAGAGTTCTATCTAAAATATTGATATTAAACATAAGTTGGTCCATTTTTAAAATCTAAATTAAAAATTAAATTAAGATAAATTTAATTAAATTTATCACAGTTTATCAAAATAAAAATCTTATTTGACTTTCGAATAAACAAGAAGGTGTGATTAATGAAAAAAAAAACGCCTTTGTTGATTATCGTATCAAATTTCAATTCTCGTGATATCTCTTGATATCGCTATTAGATGTGATAAAAAAATTACCGTGTTACAGCCGTAACGATAAAAATGTGAAATCAGTTCTTGTCTTATACGGTGTAGCGCGCTTCGATAGTGGAAATCACTATCGTGCAATAAGAGTCATGAAGTGCTTTTGTGTTTTACTGGACGCGTATAGTTGTTTATTCCATCGTGTGCGTAGAAAAAGTCACAAGTGTGCCAAGAAAAGTAGTACTAATCGATAAATAGAAATCTTTGCGGTGATTTAGGACATTATTTTTATATATTTTATACAAAAATACTAATATTTTCTTGTTATGCGTGGTAAGAGGAAGAAACTGAATGACGATGTCTTCCTCGGCTTATTTCCCGACATGTATTTGTCGTATAATTATTACCCGTGATGCAAATAACGGTCAAACGATTTAACTTATTGCACTACAGAGAAATAATTTTAGAGGACAGATTTCTTGTTTCTCTTTATTTTACTCGAAAACTTAATATACTATCTTGGTATAAAACGGTACTTTTCATGCTATTTTTCCGAATTTAAAGAAACTTACAGAAAAAGATTCAACTTTTTCCGGACTCGCGAGGAACCGCTTTAAGGAGAAATCTATTGATGCAATGATTACAAAATTGATCAAAAAAGAGATACACTAATAATGAGATTTAAAAAACTTTTCTCGCATAATGATATATTATCTTGTAATGTACAATTTAGATATTTGAAATGTCTGTGTCTCGGGCTTTTCTGAATATAAAGACAACTCTAACAGGCGCATAATTTCTCTTCCCAGTTGACGGAGTACGATTTTTCGACGATTTACGTTTAGCTTTCACGAGTCTCTCTGATCGGTCGATACGCCGCTCGCTTCGGCGGTTTAAATCCTCCATCGCTCTCACAGCTGATCCGAGTCACGTATCACGGGTCAACGCGTTAGACACGTAACCGGCGGCGGGTTAGTCTTGGACTGTTTGTTTTCATGCCGCGTGCAATAAATTACACCTCGCTTACGTGCTTCGCTAGTGTCAAGGCCTACATACATACACACGTATTAACTTCCTCATCATATCCTTCCTCTTGTCCTTTGAACAACAGGATATGAAGGCGAGACAACGAAATTGCAACGAACAAAGTGGTTCTTAATCCCAGTAGCCCAGCAAGTGTAATTTGCACCGTCTAACTCTTTAAAATTGAGGAAGTTTACAATATTCTCTCAAGATTACACCAAAATTTATTTATGATACATTATCATTAAATTTTAATTGGTGATATTGAATTATTATTGTTATATTTTGTATATATTTGTTTAATGCTAAGAAAACACGAAATAACTGTTATTTGCGATTAATAATAATATTATTATCACATCATTATAATATATCAATATTATGATTTTAATAATAAATAATATGAAACATTTACGCAAGTAATTGATGCACTGCTCTACATTTGTACTGCATGACTAGTATTTGTATTGATAAACGTTTACATTTTCTTATCGTTATTTAAATTGTTATGTATTATTAATATATTATTAGTATACAACTAAATAAATTTTATCGCTTAAAAAAAATCCAAATTAAATTTTTTTGCAGTATTGTTCATTATTATTATATTCTTTGTAATGAAAATGTTTCATGTGTCTGTTGCAGATTACCTAGGAATAAACGATCGAATAGAAACCATCACGTCGATGGATGCACAAGCGCACAAGGATATAACGGACGGTGGACGACCTGTCCAAGTGGTACTTGCCCATCCAGATCATACCTTCGAATTGGATGAAGAGGCTTTGTCAGAAATCCTTCTACATGATGACGTGAAAGATAGAAGTGTGGTTGTGGTATCTGTTGCAGGTGCCTTCAGAAAAGGCAAAAGTTTCCTTCTTGACTTTTTCCTTCGTTACATGAACAGCAAGGTAAGTGAGATAGAATTAGAAATTTGAGAATAGACATTTTGTTGCAATTCGTCAAAATTACAAAAGCGTGTCAACGTACAATGACAGACATTTACCAAATTGTTTATATCATTTCATGTTCATTTGTCGTCAATTGATGCGGAAACTGGATTTTGGATAACTAATGAATGATGTGATAAACAGTACACATTACATAGCAATACCGATGCTTGGTTGGGCTCCGAGGACGAGCCGCTGAGCGGTTTTTCATGGAGGGGCGGTTCCGAGAGGGACACCACAGGAATATTAATGTGGTCGAAAGTTTATCCCGCCACCTTGGCGAACGGTGAAAAGATCGCTGTGATTCTTATGGATACCCAAGGCGCTTTCGACAGTCAGTCGACGGTGCGGGACTGTGCGACAGTGTTCGCGTTGAGTACGATGTTATCCTCCGTACAAATATACAATCTATCACAAAATATCCAGGAGGATGATCTTCAACATCTACAGCTATTCACCGAGTACGGTAGACTGGCGTTAGAGAGCTCCGACAGCACTCCCTTCCAGAGACTACAATTCTTAATCAGAGACTGGGTTTATCCGTACGAGGCTGATTACGGCGCGGACGGCGGAAAAAAATTACTCGACAAGAGACTGGAGATCTCCGACAGGCAGCACCCCGAACTGCAGAGTTTGCGGAAGCACATCAAGTCCTGTTTTTCAGATATATCGTGTTTCCTCATGCCGCATCCCGGTCTCGAGATCGCGACAAATCCGAAATTCGATGGTAGATTATCCGAGATACAAACTGACTTCAAAAAACAATTAAAAGTGCTTATACCGATGATACTGGCGCCGGAAAATCTGGTGACCAAGAAAATCAACGGCCAGGTCGTAAAAGCGAAAGATCTATTGGAATATTTCAAGAGTTATATTAATCTTTACAAAGGAGATGAACTTCCTGAACCGAAGAGTATGCTTGTGGTACGTGTAATTTAGTGTTTTATGACTTATAATTTTTATCAGTGCTCCATTTCTTTTTTTGTGCAATTAAAACTAGTAATAAATCTCTATTCTCTTACTGTAATTAAGTTTTGTATTTACAGGCCACAGCAGAAGCTAACAATTTAACGGCTGTAGCCGAAGCTAAAGATTTATATCTTCAGATGATGGAAAATGTGTGCGGTGGTGCAAAACCATTTATGGCGACTGCGCACTTGGAATCTGAACATCAGCATTGTATGACCTCAGCTCTTCGTCAGTTTCAAAATAAACGAAAAATGGGTGGAGAAGAGTTCAGTCAAATATATATGGAAAAATTGATTAAGGCAAGTGTACATAGTCAATTAGTTGTTGTAATTTTTTCTATTTGTAACTTAATTTATCGTTTTTCTCTTGAATGTTTATTTTGTGACGAAATATTACAGGACATGGATGATGCTTTCAATCAGTTCAAGGCGCACAACGAGAGCAAGAATATCTTTAAAGCAGCGCGGACGCCTGCAGTGTTTTTCGCTATTGCTGTCACTATGTATATTTTGTCCGGAATATTTGGTCTTGTTGGTTTATACACGATAGCGAATGTATGCAACCTTATAATGGGTGTCGGCCTCCTCACGCTTGTCTTATGGGCGTATATAAGGTACACTAAATTGTAATATACATACAACTCTCTATTATTGTGCACCATTTCTGACTATCACATTTTGTATGGATATTATTTAGGTATAGCGGAGAATTCAGAGAAATTGGCACGCAAATAGACGATTTAGCCAGTAAAATATGGGAAAATGTAAGTATGAAAATCTTCGAAGTTAATTATCGAAGTTTCATTATCTTTCTTGTATGCTTATTCCAATTTTCATTGTATTGATAAAACTTTTCTGATAAAAATTTATATATTATATATTGTTATTATATTGTTCACAGTCTACTAATGAAAAACGATATTTCAGAAAGGTAGAGATTTTTCTACTCACTTATTAATTTTATGAATATAGAATGTTTTATATTTTTTTAAATTTAACTAATTTAGAGTACAGTTGAAAAATGCAGTTCATGACAAAAAAAAAGTTATAATTCTATAGTATAGTATAGGATATTTACAAAATATTTTTTTTAAATTTACACATACTAAAATCACATACGAAAATTTATATCTGTTTTATGTGTCACATTTAAGCAGCACTTATTAATTCACAATATGTGTATAATTTGTGTATTAACATGGATCATGTGATATTCATATTGCAATTAATATATAACCTTTCTTTATTGCAACAGGTCTGGCTATGCGCTCATCTTTGTTATAAATTAACGTATAACTTAAGATACCTGATCCTGTCCATTATTGTAATTGTATTTGCAATACCTATATGTCATTTTACTTATCGTGATCTCCGCAGACACGGTTACATCTGATCCTACGCTTTTCTTCTTTTCTAATTTCAATACTTACAAATGATTTTAATTTTATATTGCTTCTCAACACTGTTTACGTTTCTTACACATCTGTGTTTCACAAACTTGTTTCTTGTTAATCAGAGTCGTTTAATGGTACAAACGTAACTATCAATATCATTCATTTATTGTTATTTTTTTATTCCTATCATAAGCTGAGTGCTAACAGGAGCAAATATCGAAAAGGTATGGCATTTGGCTGCATATATAACCAGATATTTTATAACTATTAAGATTGCCCACTTTCCTGTTCAAATATTACAACCACGATTGCTCGATCAGAAACTGTACTGCTTCTGTGTAACTATTTCTTTTCTGTGTCGCATTAAATTCTACAAAGTAAATGGCTGCATTTTAATGCAAAAAAATAATTAAAAATTTCGAAATTTTAAGGGAGAAAAACATACAATCTCAGCTGCGTAATATCGCATATTATAATTGTTGTGTAATTATGTAGTAATAATGCAAAGAAATTATTTTTACTTTTGTTCAGTTCATGAAGCCACTCTACCAACAATTTGTGGAGAAGTCAATGTCTGTAGCAGTGGCGCAGGCTGCTGAAATCGCAACAAATTCAACATTGAACGCCACTGTCCTTGCCAATGGCAAGCCTAAATTATCGTAATATTTATTTCTATAATGTCTTGATTGTTTAAATGCTCGAAGCATTGTATAATTATGTGTTAACGTGAATAAGTGGCATAAACAAATTTTATATGTTGTCTTCTGACATACCGCCATGAATAGATTTCTTTCTAAATCAGTTTAATAATGGATTGAGTGTACTAATTTGAAGTGACTGTGAATGTACATACGATACAACGTATTTTAATTCAACAAAACAGCGTTAGATTGATGGAAATCATATAACTAGCATTGCCTAGTATATCCTTGATATAATGTTGTTATAAAAATAAAATCTTGTACTGGTGAAAGATATTATTATTGTAGTTTAATCTGAAAGTTTTATCACGGGGATGTTAATATATATTTGAAGTTATTATAAATTAGTAAAAAATAGAAAAGTGCATTTGTGAAAACGTTATGAAACATGATGAAAATGGATCTAATAGTCCTTTTTTCCCTTTTTTTTATTAAAAGTGCATTTTGCAGTTAATTCTTTCTTTTTTATAAGCAGGATTTTGTTTTCCACAGTGCTCTTAAAATTATGTTGCTTGTTATTTTATATATTATTTATATGCTTGGACTAACAAAGTTCAGATTTCGTTCGTGCCAGAAACGTTCTACATCAATTCTACTGAGCTATTGTTTAATAAAAAGAAAAGAATGTACATACAGCATGATGTTATCCACATTCTATAGTTTGAAAAAGTGATAAAAATACTTATTTAAATTATAAATGAGATATCACGCGCCATATTGCTGTAATATATAATCTTATTAAATGCAATATCTTTCAAAGTTGTCCGTCATATTGATCTACTTAAGAGTAAGATAAATCTTATTGCCAGCACACTGTTAATAGTGCTCAATTTTGCGTCGTAGATATATTGGACTCCGTTTCCTATTATTGCTCATTGAATAAAAATTACAGATCTCTTGTATATTACTGTTTTAAATTTATATATTAGATTTATAATATATTACATTTATCTAAAAGTAATTTACAAGTTACGTGTATTCTATAAAAAATTAGACTCTTTTGTACTGCATAAACATTATTCAGTGAGTAATATTGTCGATAAATTCTGACGTATACATGTATTGAAACTCAAATCTTGCCAAGCAATTTCTAATATACTTTATATTTGGTCTAAACACACTTGATAGTGTTTATCTTTGTTTATAATCTGCACAGAATTCTTATTTTTAAATACATGAAATTCATTAACAAATTGTACTATTAGATTTAAAAAATTTTATTGTAGAAGTAGTGATTATTACGGATTATTTAATATATCGTGTACGTTATTTTTGAAAATATATAACTAATGTCAAAGAGACACGTACTTCACACCTTTTCTAACAATGCAAAAATAAAAAATGTACTTGATGGCAATTTTAGTAACATTGTAATTTAAGTTTTTGATACCTTGAAATACTTACTTTCTAAAGGCATATGTAAAAAAATGGACTCATTTTATGTACAAAAATATAGTTGATATAGCCGTGATATAGCCAATATTTGAAAAGTTATTGATTTTTTTCAGAATCAACTATTTTTGTAGTTTTATTAATATATGTAAACATTGTTCTATAAACAGGCAGCTTGAAAATTTTTTATCAATACATTTGTTTGGCTGAAACACAAGTGAGTAAGAAATTTTATATTATTAATTTAGTATTTATCTCATTATGCTTTGTAAAGGATGGGAGTAGAATTTAGTAGAAATGCATCATTATAAAGGTGCCATTAAATTTAACTTTGGATTAAGATTTTGTGAGTCAAGTGTGTCTTGCACTAAGTTTATTTACTAATCTTTCAGAACTTTTAAAATTTTATTTATAAGTAAGTTCAGAAGTCATATAGAAATAAATAAATTTAGCGTGCAAATATATGTTAATAGAAATTTCTATATAAATTTAACAGCTGCAATTAATATTTAAATTGCAACACTTTAGTATATCATACTTTAAATAAAGAAGTGCATGTACATAACATGAATTATCATTAAACCGCAATTTTCAAAGAACAATTATTGTTATTTAGAAACTAATATAAATGGCAGTCATATAATCATATTGTTCAAATTATTTAGAAGCCGATAATTATATGAAAGAAACTTGTAATAACTTACATAGTTGTGATGTATAATTAGAAACATATAAACATGACATTATTGAATATAATTTATAGTTGCGGTTATTGATAAAGTTACCTGAATTAAAAATTTTGCATCATAGCTTGTTTAGGATGCATTATACACTTACTGCACACACAGTTCTATCCTTCAACCATCCGTTTTATACTAATATTGTAATAAAAATAATATGAAATAAATGTAATATATATATACTGACATCCTTAATTATAATAGTCAAACACTGTAATGACTTTTTTAGTTTGATGTTATTAGTTTTTTTAAGAAATAAAAACATGAGTACATATTATCAATATGTTAAGATAATTGTAGCGCAAGTTATCATGGTTAGAAATAAAGTGTATATTTTTCTATTTATAAAATAAATGTACTTTATTTCTTAAAATTAGTAAAGATAAATATATATTTGCAGTAATATTTAAAATTGACTAATTAAGTTTTAAACATTCTTCTTACTATATCGTTACTTTTCTGAATAGATTCCTGCAATTTGGTATTATACGTATCAAACAATGCTTTCACTACGTTATTATTAGGCTCTAAGGTATGTGCTACTTTCAAATCTGCCACAGCTTTTTCATTATTCTTCATATTCCCATATGCCACTCCTCTTCTATACAAAGCCTTAACATTATTCTTGTCCTTATCCAATATTTTGGTGCACAAAGTAACAACGTGTTCATAATTCTTTTGACTCAAATGACACATAGCCATATTATTATACAATGAAAATCTTAATTTATTAATATTAGATTCCAATTGCTTGTCTAATTCTAAGTCTGATATCGGTTCCAGTGTTATCAGAATTTTGCAAGCTCTGCTAAACTTGTAGAATGCATCTACGAATCTAGATTGCTTGAACAATTCAACACCTGTCTTTTTGTATCTCAAAGCTACTTCATACTTTTCCTCTACACTCCACTCCCAAATTGGTTTGTGACGTTCACATGTAATCAATGTAATCTCGAATTTAATCGTTATGATTTCACTATTAACTTCTGTCTGTTTTACAGGCATAGTAATGGTAACAAGACTCCTCTCATTGGTATTCATCATCTGGATCACTCTCTCAATCTTCCTATCGATTTCTGCACTCGCTTCACCAACGATCAATGTCTTTTCGCGTTCACCATCGAGAATCTCAGTATGATATTTTTCTTTTAAATTATCATTCAACGTTCCCATGACATTTATATTCTCCACAATGATGTTACACTTGGAGCATTCCGTTGGCTTCTTGGTGTACATTCCTAGAGTTAGCACGTTCTTTTTGATACTTTTGTCCATCGATTCCCATGATCGCAACATTGTGATACTAGATCAATTCTGTAAAATTGTGTATATTATTGTGATGAACTATTAAACAACAATTAAATATAATAAATGTATAACTTATATTAACGTAGCACGAATTTAACATGCAACTCACCAACTTTATTATTCCGATATATGCTCTTCGACCACCTTAGACACTCGATGTGAACAATAACATTGGAACCTAACCTAACCTAATCTAATGTAGGAATCTCACCGCAATCGCAAAAACCAAGATTAGAAAATGTTTTTACAAATGAGTCGTAAAATGTACGTGCAAAATTGAATAATAAGTACAAACATTTTAATAATTTTTACTGAATTATTAGATGATAATTATAGAAAGAAATATTATAAAATATTTAATCGAATTATAAGTATGTGTAATTCTAATTAAATGTAGAAATGTAAGGCAAAATTTGCATTGATTTTTATTTTTATTACCTTTTTTTCATAGAATGTTTCTATGTAATTGTTTAACATTATTTTAATATTTTGCGAACGACTCTAATTATACTAATTACACTGATCAGATTTATCTAATTAGTTCAGGGTAAAAAAATCACGTTTCAAAACTCGAAGCGATAACTTACATACAAAGTATTATTAAACATAATGTCCGGTCTCTTTAAAAATCAGGGCTAGGTAATTCTGGCCTATTAAATGCATTTCCTGCTCACAAATCTATTTCAGTGTTGCTCTCGTAGAGCACACATCGCGTTGGTATAGTTATAGTAACAACATCGAACTTACAATTAGTAGAAAATTATTTCAAGTGGAAAAACGTAAACAATGAATTCATACGACGAGTTTTTCAATATTTTGCAGTTCAATCCCTTATCTGATTCTTACTGGCCTTACCTGATCAGTTTATGTATTGGATTAATTACTGTTATAAGGTAACTTAATTATGATATTAATATAACTTACTATATTAATAAAAAAATAAAATAGAATAAGAACGCAGAAATATAGCACTTAATTTTTTAGAATGTACATGGGTGGTCCTATGTGTTTGAGCGATGATCATATTGATGACAAGCTCGTAATTATCACGGGCGCATCTAGTGGAATGGGCAAAGAAATCGCTTTAGAATTAGCTCGCAGAGGTGGTCACATTATTTTGGCTGTTAGAGATATGGAAGCTGGAGAAAAAGTAGCACAACAAATTCGAGATGTTTCAGGAAGAGATGTAGAAGTTAGAGCGATCGATCTTTCCTCATTGAAGAGTGTACAAAATTTTGTCGACCAGTTGGGTATATTATTTAAATATTTAACAATAAGTATTAATTGTATATGAAGTGAATATAATGTAATATTCTTCACGTTGCTAAATTATACAGATACGAGGAAAGTGGATATATTAGTAAATAATGCCGGAATTGTTTTCCATCCATTTGAAAAAACGACAGAAGGATTTGAGATGCATTTTGTAACAAATTATCTGGGTAAGTAATTAAGTAAGCTTACGTAGCATCTAGTATTAATTGAAAGATATTTAAGCCACTTAGAAGCCAAACTGATTACCTGTACTTTTTGCAATTTTTCCAATTTTAGTATTTTTTAGTATGTTATTCAACATTAATATATACATTTGTGTGAGTAAGTAAACTATTCTAAAATATTACATAATTCCATTTCAGGTCACTTCTTACTTACCCATTTGCTATTACCTAAATTACATGCAGCTGAACAAGGCAGGATAATAAATCTTTCTTCACAAGCACATACAATTAGTACTATGCATTTGCAGGACTTGAATTTGGAAGAAAACTTTACCGCAAGAGAAGCTTTTGGCCAAAGCAAATTGGCATTAATTTTAATGGCCAGACATATGAGCAGACTACTGAAAGGTAATGTTAAATGCATAATTGTCACATGATGGAATAATAATAATTTCTTTAACCGCAGATACAGATGTCACAATTAACGCTGTAAATCCTGGTATTGTGAGAGGCACAAGGCACATGCGATATTCACCGTTAAATTCAGCATTTTTAATTAAGCTAATAATGCGACCATGGATGTGGTTATTTTTGAAGAATGCCGTTCAAGGTGCCCAAACTGCTGTCTATGCAGCAGTGGCTAAAGAATTAAGCAAGCATTCCGGAAAATATTTCAGGTAACTTCACGTATTGTAAAATATGCAATTGAAGATAAAATTATTTTGCATTATTTATTTTTACAGCGATTGCGAAATGCGAACACCGTCAGTTAACGCCGTCGACGATGTAGTGGCCGAAAAATTATATAGTAAATCTCTTGCATTAGTAAAATCTTATATGCGCAAATCTTATATTAATCATGAAGGATGATTATGAGATGTCTTATTTCTTATTTATATGTCTTATTTATAGATGTCTTATTTATTATATATTCTTCCCGAAGTTTGTGAAAAAAATTTCACAAATTTAAGCATTGATTACTTCCAAAATATTATTATAAAAACAAGTTTTAATTAACAACTATACAATTTTATTAGAAACTTAATTATGTAATATTTAATTTTGACCATTTTTCACTGACTTTCCATAACCACTTTGCCAGATCATCATTCTTAGCGTCGTTAGATACATCCTCAATTTTGCAATTGCTATAACAAATAAAACAATAATGTTAAATGTTATATATGTTCAATGTTTATTATTTGTCAAGTTCTTAGTGACACTTACTCAAAATAACAGCCAGAAACATCTGTAAGACTGGGATCTAATGCCGCATACAAAACAGTTTGTGCTCCTTGTGCAGGAGCTTTAATGAATGGCCAAGCAAATGGTTTCAGGAATATTCGTGTGAAGAAGTTGTTATACATACGTATATGTCGCGTAATTTCCGTGTCAACTATACCAGGATGGACAGCATTTACCGTAACACCAGTTCCTGAATAATACAAAAGTGAGAAATATATTATAGCAACTATTGTAAAAACGATTAATTATCCAATTATTTAATTACCTTTTAATCTGTTTGCTAGTTCTCTGGTAAAAAGAACATTAGCTAATTTACTCTGAGCATAAGCTTTTCCAGCATCATAATCTTTATCCCAATTTAAATTCTTTGTGTCTACTTGACCTGTACGATGAGCGGAACTTGACAAATTTACAATTCTCGATGGTGCAGATGCTTTCAAGACATCCAAAAGCAAATTTGTAAGCAAGAAGTGTCCGATATGATTTACTCCAAATTGCATTTCGATACCTTCCTTTGTATAAGTCTTTGGACATCTCATTACACCGGCATTATTGATAAGTACATGAAGTTTATCATATTCTATTATACAAATGGAGATAAATATTGATATTAATTAAAAGATAGAATTTATAGTATTAGTATATCTAAAAATCAATTACCTTTCTTAAATTGCTCTACAAATTTCCTTATACTTTCTTGGGATGATAAATCACACTTCCTACAGTAGATATATTTATTCTTTGTTTCAAGTACGATATTTCGACGTGTCTGTACAAGAAGAAAATTATAATATATAATTGTTATATGTAAAGTAGTAATTTTTACCTAGTAATAACAATAATATAAAAAAATTAACTGCTTTACTTTAATGACAAAATTTCTTAGAATATAACTTTGTATTTTAAATTACGTTATACATTTAAAATATACTAATAATTATATAAATACCATTTCACATTTTTCCATATCCCTGCATGCCATAATAACTTTTGCATCACGGTTCGCTAAGTCTTCAGTTATTTCCTTTCCAATACCGGTATTGGCTCCTGTCACAATAAAAATCTTGCCAGCCAGATTCTCTTTTCCTTCATACTTTGTGCCTCCCATATAATCTCTGCAATGTTTGTATAATTGTTTTTATGATTTACGCCACAAAGATAATAAAAAATCTAATTACAAATATATTTTGACTATGATATTTTTACGCATTGAAAATTACAAAATTGAATGTAAGATTACAAAAGAATAATTATGTGTGATTAGGACTTTCAAATAATATTACTTTGTCAAACATGACACGCCAACAGCAGTCGCCGCCACAGAAACGTAAAAAAAAGGTTTCGGAATTTTCCAACGCATTTTTACAAATTGATTTTCGAAATGCAGCTACAAATAAGTGCAGCTACAATAACCTAGATTATGAACGAAGAATCTAACCTCACAACTTTCGAAGCGGTACGTATGGCATGTCACATGTTGGTATGTTCTGAAACGGATCAATTCTATTACTTTATTGATACTTCCACGCATTTTGACATTTCCAGACACATGTGCATAAAAAGAGTAAGTTATTTTTTTTTTACTTAAAAGAATTCCATTTTTTGTTTATTTTATATTGCTTTTTCTATACAAAATATTGTCTGTAGGAGAGGTTATTAGAATACTTTTTATAGAAAAAGAGAAATTGTTTTAAAAAAGAGAAATTGTTCAACAGATATATCATATTCTTTGATTAATTTAAAATCAGAAATACATATTTTTATTATAGATTTTTGTTTGTATTGTCATTTTTTTACTTGCAATCTGTAAGTATATCTCTACAAGCATACATTGTTGAAATCAAGAAATTTTATCAACACAGATATGAAAACTTAGACAATAGATTTGCTCCATTGATAGAAATTTATATAAATGAAATAAACGTTATTAATTTATTTCAATTTCTAAATTAAACATTCTCGGATTGAATATATTGTTTTAAGCAATCATTAATTAACTATTGGTTAAAATATCAAAAATAATATTTTTATTTACTTTTTTACCTTTTATTTAATTGTTTAATCTTTCATACATAATATTAAATATTTCAAAAATTAATCACAATTCTGCGGCATACCCATCATATAAATACATACATATATCAATATTTGCATGATATTTTCAACCCAAAAATTCAATTTATTCCACAGATAAGTATTGACAGTATTTATTCTGTTACACATTATGAAAGAATGACCTCAATCTACATGGCTATTAGGGTGAAACTAAAGTGAAAGCAAGAAGTAGAAATTTCTTAAAAGATGATATTCAATAGTACATACATGCAAGAATATTTTTCTATTATCTTGTTAGGAACCTTTATATTTTAGACGTAAATGTATTTATTAATCTGATATATAATGCAAAGAGAGAAATAATATGTAGGTATACATTATATTATATAAATGAACATATTATATATATAAATGTATGGTGTACGTATCTACTCATAGTTTATCAATTAATCTGTCGAGAATTTATATTACATTTGTAATAAATATTTTTTAGCAAATCAAATAAATTATCACGATTAAATTGATAAAAACATAAAACTCTTTGCTTTTTCTTAAGTAAATCTTTGCAAAATGCAATTAATACAAAGCAAAATATATCTGTTTTGAATTAGTCTAATTAATTTGTTTTCTTTGTTTGTGAACTATTACGATTGTCGTTTATCATTTGCAATAAAAGACGCACGAAGTATCTTATAACGATAATAACAATTATTGCGCAAAGTAGAAAAAATACGGCGATATCTAAGAGATATATTTGCCACCAGTACAAATCCATCGCCGGTGATCGCAAAGCATCACTGCCGTATTTAACGATGTATTTGATCCAATAATTAGCAGTATCAATAGCGCTCATCGGTCGATCAAGAAACTTTCGAGACAGATTTCGAGCAGTTTCACTGAAACACACAAAAAAATTACCATTACAATAGAACTAACAAATTTAAAGATCGAGTTATATTATTAAAAATGACAGAATGATAAGGATATGCACAAATATTAACAATTAAACATGCAATACGTATCACGATGTAAAATAATATGAAATAAAAATAACAAATTACGGAATGCACATAATAAATCACGCATTTACATCACATGTATAGACATGCTCTTTTTCAGATATCGCCCTATATTAATATATGAAAATAAAATTCTGTCCACCTACATATATATAGGATTCCAAAGGATCGCATTTAAAGCCTCATCCATGTCTTTTTCGGTCATCGTATGAAAGTCCAGTTTTATGGCAATGTTTTTTCCAACGAACATATCAATATTTATAAACTGATCACCAAAAAGTGGTATACCGATCATGGGCACACCGCATACTAATGCTTCTTGCATGCCCATTAATCCGCTATGAGTGATGAAGCCTTTTATATTAGGATGTTCTACGACATTAAATTTGTATTAGTGTAAAGAAAAAACAATTTACATATTTAAAATTTATATATGACAAACTTCACAATAAGAAAATATTAAGAAAAATATTTATATAAAGTTTATATATTTACCTTTTTAATTTCTACTAATGCGTTCGAAAAAAAAGTTTACGTCTCTTTATAAATAGATAGAAATAATAACGTACTTAACACTTTAATCTGCGGCATCCAAGGAGACGTGTAAATATTTTTAGGCAATCCGGGTGGCAATTTATCTGGACGTGGAACTTTCATTAAAACCCGTACAGGTGCTATTTTACTTAAAGAGGAGTAAAGTATATCCAGAAACTTGAGTGGAAATGTTTCAATCATCACCATCGAGCCAAAAGTTAAGTAAATAAAGCCGTCTCTACTTTCGTTCATCCACTTCTCCAAAGCCTACAGATAAAACATTGGCACAAAGCAAGTATTATATTATGTTATATACATTTACACATGTTTTTACTTTATGCTCTGTTTTCCATAGATAATAAAACAGTAGAATTAATATTACTTGCATGAGGCGTCCATAAATAATCCGTTTTATATTTTTATGTATAAAAGAAATCTTATCATTAAACTTATTCTTGCAATGTCATAAAATAAGAGTAAAGTTATCTTTATGATGAGGCAACATAGCAATAAGTAAAATTCATATTTATAAAATAAGCTATAATTTCTAAAGCAGTTTTAAAAACTCAAGTGAAATAAGAGGAAGTGATAAAACTTTATACTGCAAAATTGGGTTATAGATTATTCCAACCGGATACCAAAGATTTTTTAACTCTACTTTTTTTTATGTTTGCAACACTAATAATATGCCAGTGTTGATACCAGTATTAATTTCTGATGTAATTCATGAAGATGTGCAAGTCATAGAACACAAGATAATTTACGTACGTAAAACATGCAGAACGTATGCTGCTGACTCATTTTAGTCGAATTATTTTTCGCAGAATAGAGTTATTAGCATTACAAGAGATCAAACTGACGACTATCATGTATGTATGATCATAATGATCGTAATTCGTAAGCATATCAAAAGGCGAAAATAATTTCAAAAAACGTACAGGTGGTAATGTTAAGTCGTTGTCCACGACATGCAACCCTCCTACGTCTACCACAGCAGGTGTCGTTGGCTGGATTATATTTACAGCGATGTGAGAGTTGACGAGAATCAATGCTACTTTCCTTTCTAGCTCCCGCACACTCGGTATGTTCGGTCCAAAGTGCTCTTTAAGAATTTCGTCCTGCCCGCTTGTGAGATAATTGAAGAGCAGATTGTTATAAGCCATGTTCACGGTGTTATATAAACGTTCCAAGAAATTCATGGAGCCGGTAAGCCCGGTTATACAATTGTTCGGAACGAAGGCTACGTTGTGAGGTTGAGCGATTATTTGGTACAGCCATGGATATAGCACCGTTGAACTGACCCCGATCACAGGAATATTTAATATATGGGGAATGACGGCGAAACATTGAGCACCAAAAACCTAATAGAGTATGATCACATGAGCATTTTACACCTTACTGTTAGACTGTCTTGAAAAAATTTTTAAAGTTGATAATTGTTTAGTTTCATATTTATTATAATTCCAAAATAATGTTTACTAATTAAAACAGTCAATTATTGGCTCATTCAGTACATTTTTCCATTTACAAGAGAAAAAAAACTTTTTAAGTTCTTTTTTTAAAGAAACTTTACAATTCTACATATTAACTTGATTTAAAACAGATCTTAATAAGAAAGCAGTAAATAAGCTTTTTGTATCAACTTTCAATCAATACCTAATTTATACTTTGTCCTAATACCTGTTAAATTAACAATTGGAAGTAGGATTATTTTAATAGATCTAATAAAAATTAAAATTTAAGTGATATTGTAATAAGTATAAATAAGTATATGTTAGATGTTGTATATGCTGAATGTATATCGGAATAGTTTAAATTGCTGGCATATTTATAGTTTAAAATTTAACATTAGATGTTGAGATTCAAGTCATCCGAACTGCTCACTCATTCAAAATTTTTGAATAGTATACAAACATGTTCTGCTCATTGCTGTATCTTCACGACAAAATAACTATGTTGAACAAATCAAACTCATTTTACATATTCACGTATCGAATTTTTAATATATCACATTGTAACATGTCTTTTCCACACTCATATCATGAGTATCCTAAACTATTTCACCATTATAAAACAAAGAATATATGCAGTTTACGTCATCATTATAAATCATAATCTTATCAATAATCTTATCAATAAAGCAAAATAAATTGTTTAAAAATATAAACGAGCAAGCATATTCTTGAACAAATAATTTAAAATATTGATTTATAATATTTGAAATATTATTTTATCGAGAACTTTTAATTACTTTATACAGGATGCGGCGAAAAACGCGGTACATATTAGGTAATTTATTGTTAAAAAGTAAGTCGAAATTGTGGAAAATTTTTTTCGCAGAAAGTTTAAAAATTACAACTCTGAAATCTCTTGAATATATTTGTAAATGTTTGTTAGATAATATAAATAAATATTGTTTTCCTGAACATGTATATACTTGTATTTGTTAAATAAATATTGTTTGTGCCATTTTCAATAAGAAATTATTCTGTATCTTATTTTTTATACAATATTTTAAATTCTTATGTTAAATTTATATCATGTTCTCCGTCGTATCTTGCAAAAAATTCTGATTCAATGATATTTTTGTTGGAGGTTTTAACTATCAATTGTTTTCGCTTTATTGATTTGAAAATTTTAACACACATTAAATTATGTTGATGATTTATGATGACATCACATCATACAGCAATTTACATATATGTCTTTTAATAATTTTTATTGTAATTTTTTTTACTGTTTCACTGTATTTCATTAATTTTAATCAGTTATTAGAAAATATTAGAAATCTTTTATTAGAAATTAGTCATTAGAAAACTTTTTCTAGCTTGCATTAAACAAAATAAAAAATAAGATTGAAACATCTATCATTGCACTTATAGCTATTGGAATAAAATTACACACTCTGCTGCAGTTCTAGACTTTATTAATCTTTTAATCTAGTTAACCTAGTTAATCTAGTTAACCTAGTTAACCTAATCTAGTTAACCTAATTAACCGTTTAAGTCTCGAAAGAGATCACGAAATAAAATAACAAAACTAATAAAATTGTTGCAAGCTCGACACAATTGCAACAGGATAACACGATTATCAAGATTTGATTAGCTATCATTAAATTGATATCACCATATCGATAGAGTAAGGATAATTCTTTTTCAATGGGAAATTATTAATCACGTTGACTTGATAACCCCTTTCTGATCAAACCTTTTAGCAGCTAAATTAATGCTTTTTGTCATTTTTATAGAAGATAATGAATTACATAAAAGTAACTAATTATTTGTATAAGAGAATTGTAAATTGTAAAAGAGCGCAATTGCGCGCTCTTTTTTAAACAGATATATCAATTTAAAACTTTTGTATTAAGAATATTTCTTGTTTTGCACTTGTAAACGGAAAAATTTTGTTCTATAAATATGCAATTTTTATAATATTGAGATATATTTTTCTACCCATTGATTTAATAATTTATTTTTTCATTTACATACCTCCATCAATACTGCGTCATATGGTGGATCTTTCGGTGGGTTGCGCACTAGCTCTTGTATTTTCGGAAGCGCCAAATATTTGCAAAGATCATTACCAGCTATTCCCGCAACAATAAATACTGGACTTATCCCGACCAATGTTTCTGTCAGAAATTCGTATGTCAGACTGTTCGTTAGCGTTACAGGTGGTGTAAACGACACGATATCGGTATAGTTCGGATAAGGCTTTTTCAATGGGAAATTACTAATCACATCGATTTGATGACCCTTTTTGATCAGACCCTTTACCAGCTGTTCAAACATCATGAAATGACTGTGGCTGTTAAAAGGGAATATTGCGAGGAAACGATATCCATGGCAAATCGATGAGCACAATAGCCAAGGAAATATCAATAGCAGTATCCGCATTTTTTTAATACTATTTTATACTGTTGTATAATTTCGATTCGATGCCTCTAAGAAATAAACGGGACAAACTTCTCAATTCAAAGTTATTTGAATTTTATTATATTATTCACTGTTTATTTTCAAATTTTTAGATGTTAGATTGGATAGATAGCATTGCCTTTTACAGAATGTAAAAATCAAATAGCGAGCACTGAAACTGAAGTACACGATGATGCCAAGAATACATCAGTTACGATACGTTGTCGAACACGTTATGAGACTATCTTAGATACGATGTATCATATTTTTGCTTGCAAAATAGTGGGGATGCACTGCACTAACTACTGACTGAATGTAAATATTTATGACGAGTGATACTGTCAATCTGCTTGAATTTGTACGAAATGCATGCTCCGTATGCTATTGCCATAAAAATATGACAATTCTGGACAATCAGTAGTCTTAGAAAATTTGTCAAGGATAGATATAATTGTCATTTGTTTTGTGATGATTCATCATGATGAGGAGAAATATTGATGATGGATTCTCTCTCTACGGGTTTTTTATAAACTTAGGATTAATTTATACTTATTTATAATATTCGTAGGCAAAACCAAGAATTCACAGCTAAAAAATAATCAATTCGGTTAATAAATAATCTACTGGATAATCTTTTCATCTTTTTTGCCTGACTTTTCGATAATTGTAACAAAAAAGGAGAATTATAAATGTCTGCTTAGTCAGCACTTCCATGTTGCTTGACATTGTTTCAAAAAAGAAATCTGTTAAGAATCGTAACACAAAAATCAAAATCACCTTGATGTGGAACGTTTAGCATCCCATTTGTTTTATAGAAGAATAATTTATTACTATTTATTTGAGTGCTAAGAGGCATAATTGAACTCGTTTGTTTTACAAGAAAATAATTAGCCATTATTATATCATTAGTCACTTTTTCAAAGATGAAAAGAAACATGATTTAATGATGATAGTCAAATCTTAACAATCGCGATAAAAAACGAATGTATTTATCATTAGACCTGTTGACTTATATAATACTCTTATTGCATAATTCCATAATTCTTTCTGATAAAATCAGATGATTAATGAATAAGAAGATTATGTACAGAATCGAGTTCTCTTGTTAAAAAATATGGAGTGCTAAAAATATGCTCAAATTAACAGTCAAACTTATACAATAGATACTGTGATGTAAAATAATATCAAGAAAAATAAGAAAATATGATATGCGCATAATAAATTGCACGCGCATCTACATTGTATATATACAGATATGTTTTTTTTTCTAAGTATCGCTTTATGTTAATATATGAAAATAAAAAATATATTCTGTCTATCCATATCGCGTTGAAGGTCACATTTATCTTCCTTAGACAACTTATCCAGTCTCATAGCACTGTTTCTCACGACATGTATGTCTATGTTCAAAAATTGATCGGTAAAGAATAGTCTGGTCATGATAATATCATAGATATTATCGCTTCTTATATGCCAATCAATCTGTTGTGTGTGAATGAAGGCTCTTATATTAATATATTCTAAGGCATTATATATATATATATATATAGATTTACGTAAGTTTAATATTTCCATAAAGTTTTTCGAAACAAAAATATGTTACATATTTAAAATTCATATATGTTAAAAGTTAGATAATAAAATATTAGCATAAAAATTTTGAAAAATAAAGAACTAATTAAGTAGATGTAAGTTATAAATTTTATAAAGATATGACAGAAGAAAGTGGAAGAAAATCTTCCCTGCACAGCAAGGAGACATAAAATATTAATTTTAAACATATAAGCCGTGAGCAAATTAATTAAGAAAGGCAATTAAAAACTCAGTTATTGAGGCACAGAACACGTGCAATTTATTGAAATTAAATATCTAGGTATTTGATCGGTGTCCTACAACCACGCTTGATTCTTAATCGCCTTTCTTACTTTATCAGAGGTCACGTTTCAAATGTCTAATGTCGAGTTTTCTTCTTAAGATATTCTATGTCAAAATCGTATATTTTGACAATTCATATATTAAAAAAAGACCTTTGAAGAATAAAGGTAGTATCACTTTCAATTTTGCGTCCAAAAATATTAAGTGTGAATTGTCTTGATTATTCTTTGTACACATATGTGTACACATATGATATGTTATACTTACATATATTAAATTAAAAATTTTTTAAAGCAATTTATTCAAATATATGTATAATATTCTCAAGGATATGTAATGCATAAGACATGCGCGTTTTTATTATTGCTACTATACCTAAAAAATTTTTTTGTATATCTTTAAAATTATTGTTTCGAAAAACGTTTTATGTAAAATTTACTCACAATCAGTATATATTTTTTACATTTTAAAAAGATTGCTATTGCACGGATTTGTAAAATGTATTTTAGAACGTAAAAAGAGTTAGATATATAATTATTTTAATAAATTCTTTAATAGAAACGAAGTGCGAATAGAAACGATGTGCAAAAAAGTATTTAAAATGCAAATATCTATAACGTCATTGAGTAAACGCAAGCAGTAGATAATATGAATTTTTAACCACTACACATCAGGTAAGATACATGGAAAAAAAATTTGCTAGCAAATTTTATGCTATTATAAAAAAACATGTTAGTTATTATATGGATAGAAAAAGATTTGTTACGGATGCTCTCTAATTTTATTTATTGCAAATTATTTTGTTAAATGTGCAAATTATATCGCTATTATAACAAATTTATTTGTATTTTGCCATCAAAATTTGTATTGGCAGCGATAACTTTGCTGCATTTAAAATACATTTGTTGGAAATAAATTATTTTGTTGTAGTAACAAATTAATGTGTCTTTACGAACAAATGTAGGTACTCAGCAAAATTCATCTATTTTAAGCAAAATAGATTTTGATATACTGAATAATTTGCAAAATTAGTTATAGTAGCAGTTTTGTTACATTTAATATGCAATAGCAACTACTACGATAGCAAAATTCTTTTTTTTTCATATATATTAGATATATAGATCTACTGAAAGTATATTTATAAAAAGTTCGATAGTTGGTTGAGTATTTTTACCTTCAGCTTAAAAATCTGAACAAATTATATGTTACAACAAAATTGCAAAATAAAAAAGCTGTTATTATAAAATGTGTTAATTTATTTTTTATATGTGAAATATACATTATCTTTTAAGTAAGAACATTTTAATATACAGTTTTTTAAGGCTCATTTATTTGGCGTCTTTTACATTTTAGATAATTTTTTAGTAACTGTTAATCACAGCATTATAATTGACTTGGCTTTTATTTGTATTTTATTATAAGATAATGTGCTTTGCATTACATGTAGAATGGGATAAAAGCAATATTGCATATAACAAAAAAGGATTTATAAAAAAAATTTATTTATGTTTTTTATACATCGCTCGAACATTCTGTAGATTCTATAAATATGCATATATACGTATATACATTATATTTAAATAAAGCCATTCTGTTGACAATTATACTATTCTGCGAATATATGAGCACCTCTGACTTTTCGTCGTGATATCGTGTAGAATACAAAGATCCATTATTTCTTTGTTGATTGTATTGTGTTATTCATCTACACGATTTTATAACTGTCATAAATTGTCAAACAAGGGAAATTTGCTACATTCTCAATCACTTGAATTCACGATTTATTCGGGATATGTCACGCTTTTGCCAAGTATGCTTGGTACAATTACGTTTCTTATATCGCAATCGCAATCAAATCTCATAATTATTTATTAATAAATAGCTCAAAGCATGTACAAAATGCGTGGGGTAGAATGTCACCTTCTTTTCTCTCTATTTCATAAAAATTCTTTAAATATAAAATCTTTTCATTAACAAAATATTAATGTCATAAGTTTAAAATATTTTAATTTTAAATATAATTTTAAAATTTTTTAATTTTAAGCAAAGTTAGCTATACTATAATATAATTCTAACATGCAAATTTCGAAAAATATATCAGAATTATTATCATTTAATCAATGTCGCGCAATAATTAATTTCCAAAGCCTTCCAACATCTTATATTCCTCTCGCTAGTCTACTTTAAGTTCTTCTTTACTCAAATTCACATGAATATATCAATTTATATTCAAATTTAAATAAAACTAATGTGGTTTATTCTGAGAACATCGTTATTATTGTGATGCAAATGAATTAATAATAAATATATTTATACAAAAGAAATCAAAAAACATTTTCTCTATGATCATGTTTAATAAAATAGCAATGGAGCCCTCGCGAATGCTAGAGAATAAATTACTACTTAGTTAAAGAATAAGGATTACACTATTGTTAATCTTATATATACACAATACTTAACAATGTAATGTGTTTCTTTCGAGCATAAATTAGATCACTGTCCAGTGCTGAGTTTATATTAGAGAAAAAAACTACAGCATGTTATGAAGCATGTGTAATTCTTTCTCATCGTATAATACTTTATGCAGTATCCCTGTATTTATTCTTATTATACAAGGATCTTATACAATGGATACACTGATTCTTGTAGTTTCAACTGTGTCAAATTATGTTTTTACGCTAAAAGTAGGGAAGAAATTACTACAATCTTGGTACAGAATAACAACCAACATCAAAATTAGAAATTCGACTTCTTTTTCTCTCCTTTATTTTTCGGTAACCGCCAAAAACGCTCGCGTGAACGCTTATTTCTTATTTGAGTCTATTAAAATTAAATATCTGTCTAATGGACGCGTAAATATAATCGTACAAGTTTCGTAATGCTAATCATATAACGGTGTATGTACACCGTGCACTTGGTTCCCTCGAGTTTTTTTTCAACATCATGAATACGTATCATGTTGTGATTTATATTATTCATAACTCATTATATCACATAAGTTTTCGCATTTTATTTACAATAACAGTGCCTTCATCTACGTACTCTCCTTAACTTCTTTTCTTGCACAATTGCTTTACAGAGCATTAAACCAACTAAAAATTTCAGTATTCGATGGCAATATTAATCCAATATAATATCAGCCTTTGAGTCGTTTAGTGGTTTTAACTATCATATGAATCACTTAACGAAAATAAAGCTTATGTTCTCAATCTATAAAAAATATAAATTACTCAATTAGACTTATTCTACTCACATATCGCAACATTTCAGTCTAAATTGTTGCTTTTAATAAAATAATCTTTCTTGTAACTTCTTAATTGCTTTCGTTAATTTCTCGTTAACGCTTTTTTTACTTTTGTTACGCAATTCGGCTCAATGCTCTGTTTTTCTTTAGTTTAGATATCACATTACTCCCCAAAACTTACAGATGTTATGTAAAATAACAATGTAAAGAATGAATCGCATGTATCTCAAAATGCACAAAAATTTCTTTAAAAAATGTTTATAATAGTATGGGAAAATTCTACTGCTCCGAGAACAATTGCTATCAATGATAGCATTCGTAATATTCACATAAAATGTATTTTACGTAAAAAAACATTATAATTATTAATTTAACAAATATTTGATATGGTCAAAGCAATGTCTTTTTTCTCCTCACCCATATTGTTAAAATGGGTTTTATTAAAGATAAATATAATGTAAATAATATCTGCAGCTTTGTGATACAACTTAAAACCTAAGCTGTATAAAACATTTCTTTTATAATTTAATTCAGCATTTTTGACTTGTTTTTCATCTCGCTTACCGCTAAGGAACTTTACCGCAATTGAACATTGCTCTTCACCATAATATAATTGTTGTAAAAATATTAGCATCTTGCTTCGACATTCAGACTAGATCATGAAAAATTGATCTGTTTTTCACTGCTATTTATGTGTAAGAATTGCGAAAAGCATGAAATCGTATGTATAATCATATCGCCGAATAGTCGAACAATATACTGCGCTTGTTAATTACGAACGAAGAAAGCTGGAGTCCAGCTGCTGGACTTGCACGTTACGTAGATGCAGCAGGGTCGGATTTAACAGTATGCTGTGTACAGGCACATAAGAGTGCCATTAAAAAATTATTTATACATAGTACTATATTTACTTACAAAATAATCTCCATATATATCAAATAGTTATTAAGTAATGTAATAGATAATATAGCATAACAGAACAAAATTAAATAAAAATAAATAAGTAAATTTTAAATAGTTGACTTATATATGATGTAACAGAAATCAGAATTTAGAATATAATAAAATTTTGAAGTTAAAATTTAGAATATAAAAGAGTTAACATTATATTAAAAACAACTCAATCTAACCTAATTTAACAATTTTGTGAAAATTTGATAGATTGCGCATAGTGTCATAAATTTGTGCGCATAGTGTCTATTGGTAAATCCGACTCTGGCACACTTGATTTTTAGATAAAATAGAATGTGAAATAGAAATGAAAGAATGAGACAGTCTTACAAAGCCAAACAGAGTAAATTTTACAAACAAAAATAAATAGTAATATAAAAATATATATGACCAATAAATGAAACACAATAATTACATGACGAGATTCAAAGTAAATTTGTGAAATACTACGTCTGGCAAAATATTTACATTTGCCATATTGAGTCCCGAAAAGCGTTAAAATACAGACAAAAACGATGTCAGTAGAATTCAATTATGTATTGAATCTCTCTTTAGAGATAGCTGTAAATGAAAATTTTATATGAAATGTGCAAGAGTAATGTGGACAATAGCGTGGATATCAGGTACTTATTTTCGGAATTCGATATTGTGCTTAGTGTCGAAGCTTTAAAGTCACGGCATGGATATAGCTGAGATGTTTATTGCTTTCATAAGAGTCATAGACGAGTATACTTTAAAGCTTCTCAACGGCGGTCCTGTACTGGGCATTTGAATGCAGCATATCATCAACATACTCCGAACAACATTTCTTAACCTCTCTGTATTGCTAATATTTATCTGGTAACATAAAAAAAATTGTAATATTTGTGCATAGCGGGCAGTCTCATAAGATACTTTTATCGCATTCATGATCGAAAAGACTGCTCGATATGTTTGCGCAGTTATGTTTCCACTTTTCTTTTCTTTACATTGCCTTTTCTGGCTTTCCTCAGGCCATAGAAATCGTAACATTAATACCTAGGTTTCCATTGTCAGCGAATAACTGCGCAATGGAGGTGTCAAATACAAGGCAGTCAGAATTTAAAATTGCAGACGATACACCCTCGTGAATAGAACGCGGCATCGCTTGCCACGTGAGACGTCTTCTATGACCATTCAGTTCTAGTCTATTAAACGGAATAGTTTAATTAAAATCTTTCAAATAAATACCCATAAATTGTAATTATGCCCAATTACCTGTAAGCAAAATTCTCTGCTTGCTTCCTGGAACCGATCAATTGTACAATCGCAAAAAACTGTTGATGTCCGTCATATTTCTCTTGTTTCTCGAGTACTAACATAAAGTGGTGACCGAAACAAGATTGCATCATTACCCAATCCACAGCTCCCGGGAGATTAATATCAGTTGCCAAAAAAACAATGTCTTCTCCTGTAAGGACACAAGAGGCATATGTATAAAAAGTTATAGCAAAGATACAATAAATTGAAAAAAAGTCAGTACCTTGTAAGGTCGTAATGCTCTTATGACTCATAATAAGATGAGGCATCACTTGTTCCAGCGATCCTTGCCACTTACAGGATGCACCTGGGCAAGGACAACTGTATGAACGGAACTCGCATGTATCCTCGTGGTCTGCTTTCTCGGTATGCACCAATGAAACTGTACAGCCACTGGTGGAATACTTGCAGGGAAACATGACGTTGCTTGCCACTTTTTCCATAGCCAAATTACGGATGTTACCTGTCTTGTCAAATTATTTATTAAGTACATTTTATCTTAATAATTTCAATAATCGTAAGAAAACAAATTTAACATTGCATACCCAGTGGGCCCCTGCACGTAGGGCAGCAGGAAAGTTTTGGTCGACAATTTGTGCAAACAAGATGTCCACTTTGACATTGCAAGATTGGTGGAAGCACATAATCAAAACAAACTGGGCACTCAAAGAAGCTCGCCAAGTCCGTGGAGCTGCTCAATGCGGATACAGTTGATGCAGTGGTACTTGCAACGCCTCTTCCCCGTTTGCCGGTACTGATGCTTAGTTGGGACATTTTGTCTTTCAAGTTATGTACCAAAGATTGATATTTTGACTACTCCGATAATAGTCTCTTTTCTCTTCTTGCACTGTGATCTCAACGATTATGATACATTTTTATCATAATCAGCTGATTCATTTCTGCAAAATCACAATATTTATGAATAACATTGCATTGTATTACACAAAAAAGTGTCTAGATCAAATTAACCTGACTCAGCATGTACTTAAAGATTAATTCTATTATGTTCAATAAATTTTTTTATTAACCAGTTGAGTGTCATCAATTAAGTAATTGATATTATTAATAAAATTCATACCAAAATATGTATCCAATAATTATAGTAAAGTAAGTGATACAATAAAAATGTATAAACTATCATCCGCGTGATGACATTTCGATTATTATTAAAATTTTAATTACAATTCATGCAATTTCGAGAAAGATATTTTCATAAACTTTATCATAATCTAAATATGTCTTAAATGTTCTTCACTATTTTCCATTACTATTGTTATTACTTTAAATTAAAATTTTCAATTACCACATTATGCAGCTTCAGCGATAATTAATCTACCTCATTCAATAAATATTACATAAGCTTCAGAATAACCTAAATATTCGGCGACTCGTCACGTTTTAATTACATACATTTAATACTGTATGCACACAACAATACATATACATAATTCCCAAGCGATCGCTATAGCGACGATACTTCTCGACCATTATGCAACACGAAATCGCTCGATTGTAACACGCGTTATTTACTCGACGCATCGTGGAAATCTACCAATTCATTACGATACGATCCCGTGGGCGATTCCGAATCCGTTATCACTCCGGCGAAAAGCCACACGCGCCAACAATCGCAGCCGGTACCCTGCTGCACTATATAGTACTCTGTGCTCTGTTACGACAAATATATATCCGACAATGTCTTAACCGCCGTTAATGCATTAACGGTAGAAAATATATTCCATTTTTACATAATAATTTATAAACTCTGAAAGAAATTTTGATAATAATTAACTTTGTTTTTTAATTGCACATTAGCACATTTTTTCCTTACAAAATTTGATAAACGAAAATTAGAGATAAGCGAACATTAGGATAGCTTATTTTTATCTTACCTGAGATAATTAGGTTTATTTTCTTATCTGATACGAAAACTTCAAATTAAGAACGTTAACTACATTTTAATTAAGGACTAATTAATCGGCACAGTCATTCAAAACCGATAGAACTTCAATCCCTGATACTATATATGATCAGAAAAAATCTTACGTGAATTGTTTTTTTTCTCTGTCACAGAGGCACACAACACGAAACGTTCACGCGTATATGCGGCATCAAAAAATCAAAGAACTCAACAAACATATATCCTTTACTATCAAGAATTTTGCCGATTTCTCCTCTTATTCCTCCGCGTGGATGTCTATTCCGTTTAAGGCACTTTGGAGGCACTTACCGAGGCGCACCGAGGACAGGATTAGACAAAGGTGTATATCGGCAAGATCGTCGCGGTCGCCGCCGAGGCAGATGAGACGTGCATGTACACCTAAATTATCTTTTATTGGTTTAACTGAGTTATTTTGTATAATATGGCCAAGGTATTTTACTGAGTCTGAGGCAAATGTGCATTTAGTAAATTTTAACCTGAATCCTTCCTTCTTTATTGCTTCCAATAGTTGTGTTAAATGGTCTATGTGTTTCGAAAAGGATTTTGAGAATAGTAAAATATCATCTATGTAGTTTACGGCGAAATCCGTGAGGTTGTATTTTCGTAGTATATTACCAAGTATTCTTTGGAAGATCGCCGGTGATGTTTTTAGTCCGTAGGGTAGACAGGTCCATTAAAAATGTCCATTTTGAGTTACAAATCCAGTCTTGTTTCTATCTTCAATCCGTAGGGGAATTGACCAAAACGCGGAGTTTATATCCAATGTTGTAAAGAATTCGCAATTTCTTATCTTTATTACCAGGTCTTCAATTCGTGGAAAAGGTTGGGCTTGAGATATTACTATTTTATTCAAGTCTCTGAAATCTATGCATAGTCTGCATTTTTTGTTTTTCTCTTTCTTGAAAGCTAATGTTACTGGTGCCGCAAATGGACTATAAGATTCTTCTATAAGTTTTTTTTCCAATAGTTTTCATATTTGCCCTTCAATTTTTTTTTATCTTGTTCAGTGCATCTGTAAGGCCTTTTACTGCAGTATTTGTCAATCAATAGGTTTATTCGTGCTTCATATTTTTTCACTGAACCGACATCATATTTGTCTTTTGCAAATACTGCTTTTTATACCTTTCGATCATTTCATTTATATCACTTTTTTGTTTAAGCGTCAGGTGATTTATTTTTATTTCGAAATCTTCTTCTTTTACTTGTTCATTAAAATTTATTAGAGATTTTTTTTTTTCGTTATTATTATTGTATAAATTTGTAGAAATTTCTTCTACTTTAATTTTATTTTGTTGATTTGGGCTATTTTTCTGAGTTATTCTTAGATTTTCATTTTGAATCAATTTAAAATCTCGAATCATGTCTAACCCAATTAGAAAATCATATTTGAAATTTTCCTTGTCAATGATATATACATCGACTTCTTTTTCTATTTCATAGATTTCAATTTTTAAAGTTGTCAAACCACTTGTTTTCTTAACACCATTAATTGTTATTAAATCTGCATTGTTGGAATGGTTTTTCCCTTCTTTTAATTTCAATATTTTGGAATTAATCAAAGAGACATTCGAGCCTGAATCATAAATTCCGAATATCTCTAATTTATCGTTTAGTTTTAGTTTGACTTTTATTAATGGTATTACTGCTCGTTTTTTGTTTCCTTTTCGTTTAATTCAGTTTCGATTACTGAGTTGTTGACATGTTTTATAGAGTTTTTCTTTTCTTGATTATTTTCTTCAGATCTGAACTAGCATAAGTGTTCGGGGTGGTACCGTATATTGATAAAAACATAAAACTCTTTGCTTTTTCTTAAATAAATCTTTGCAAAATGCAATTAATACAAAGCAAAATATATCTGTTTTGAATTAGTCTAATTAATTTGTTTTCTTTGTTTGTGAACTATTACGATTGTCGTTTATCATTTGCAATAAAAGACGCACGAAGTATCTTATAACGATAATAACAGTTATTGCGCAAAGTAGAAGAAATACGGCGATATCTATGAGATATATTTGCCACCAGTACAAATCCATCGCCGGTGATCGCAAAGCATCACTGCCGTATTTAACGATGTATTCGATCCAATAATTAGCGGTATCAATAGCGCTCATCGGTCGATCAAGAAACTTTCGAGACAGATTTCGAGCAGTTTCACTGAAACACACAAAAAAATTACAATTACAATAGAACTAACAAATTTAAAGATCGAGTTATATTATTAAAAATGACAGAATGATAAGAATATGCACAAATATTAACAATTAAACATGCAATACGTATCACGATGTAAAATAATATGAAATAAAAATAACAAATTACGGAATGCACATAATAAATCACGCATTTACATCACATGTATAGACATGCTCTTTTTCAGATATCGCCTTATATTAATATATGAAAATAAAATTCTGTCCACCTACATATATATAGGATTCCAAAGGATCGCATTTAAAGCCTCATCCATGTCTTTTTCGGTCATCGTATGCAAGTCCAGTTTTATGGCAATGTTTTTTCCAACGAACATATCAATATTTATAAACTGATCACCAAAAAGTGGTATACCGATCATGGGCACACCGCATACTAATGCTTCTTGCATGCTCATTAATCCGCTATGAGTGATGAAGCCTTTTATATTAGGATGTTCTACGACATTAAACTTGTATTAGTGTAAAGAAAAAACAATTTACATATTTAAAATTTATATATGACAAACTTCACAATAAGAAAATATTAAGAAAAATATTTATATAAAGTTTATAGGGGTTTATAAAGTTTATAAAGTTTATAGGTAAATATATATAGGTAAATATATATAGGGGTTTATAGGTAAATATATATAGGTAAATATACTAGGTGTTGGAATTAATTCGTAGCGTTTTACAAAAGATGGCATTAGCCAACTATTTATAGTCACACATACAAAAGTAAATATTCCCTAGGAAGCTACTGGTATAGCGCATCTTTACCAGTATATGACGTTTCGTTATTGTGTCCATAGCATTTGTCGTGCAGTGTCAAACATGTCGAAGTTCGTACCTGAAAAATCGTTTTTGCGGGGAGTGTTACTTCATTATTTCAATATGAAGAAAAGTGCCGCGGAAAGTCATCGCATTTTAGTGGATGTTTACGGTGAACATGCCCTGGCTGAGCAAACTTGCAGAAAGTGGTTTGCGCGGTTCAAAAATGGAAATTTTGACTTGGAAGACAAGGAACGTCCCGGTCAGCCGAAAAAGTTCGAAGATGAAGATTTGGTGACGTTGCTCGATGAAGACCCGGGCCAAACACTTCTGGAGTTATCCTCATCGCTTGGAGTCGACTTTTCGACGGTCAGTAAACGCCTTAAAGCCATAGGAATGGTACAAAAACAAGGAACGTGGGTCCCACATGAGTTAAAGCCAAGGGACGTCGAACGGCGTTTAGTCACCTGTGAGCTGCTGCTTCAACGGCAGGTAAGGAAAGGATTTTTGCATCGAATAGTCACTGGCGACGAAAAGTGGGTACTCTACGACAATCCCAAACGCAGAAAATCGTGGGGCTTTCCCGGTCATGCATCGATATCATCTCCCAAGCAGAATATTCATGGGAAGAAAATCATGTTGTGCATATGGTGGGATCAGCTGGGCGTTATCTATTATGAGTTGCTCCAACCGGGTGAAACCATCACTGGGGACCTCTACAGACGACAATTGATGCGTTTAAATCGAGCATTACAGGAAAAGCGGCCGCAATATAAAGATCGACATGACAAAGTAATTTTGCTCCATGACAATGCGAGACCTCATGTTTCGAAAGTCGTGAAAACTTATTTGGAAACGCTAAAATGGGAAGTTTTGCCTCACCCGCCATATTCCCCGGATATTGCTCCATCTGATTTTCATTTGTTCCGATCCATGGCGCATGGCTTATCAGAGCAGCACTTTGACAACTACGAAATGACTAAAAATTGGATCGATTCATTCATCGAATCTAAAGACGAAGAATTTTTCCGACGTGGTATCCGTGCTTTGCCAGAAAGATGGCAAAAAGTAGTGGATAACGATGGACAATACTTTGAATGACGCCACTGTAATGATACTTGCATAATAAACCACGAAATTTTGCAAAAAAACGCTACGAATTAATTCCAACACCTAGTATATAGGGGTTTATAAGGTTTAAAGGTAAATATATAATATTTACCTTTTTAATTTCTACTAATGCGTTAAAAAAAAAAGTTTACGTCTCTTTATAAGTAGATAGAAATAATAACGTACTTAACACTTTAATCTGCGGCATCCAAGGAGACGTGTAAATATTTTTAGGCAATCCGGGTGGTAATTTATCTGGACGTGGAACTTTCATCAAAACCCGTACAGGTGCTATTTTACTTAAAGAGGAGTAAAGTATATCCAGAAACTTGAGTGGAAATGTTTCAATCATCACCATCGAGCCAAAAGTTAAGTAAATAAAGCCGTCTCTACTTTCGTTCATCCACTTCTCCAAAGCCTGCAGATAAAACATTGGCACAAAGCAAGTATTATATTATGTTATATACATTTACACATGTTTTTACTTTATGCTCTGTTTTCCATAGATAATAAAACAGTAGAATTAATATTACTTGCATGAGGCGTCCATAAATAATCCGTTTTATATTTTTATGTATAAAAGAAATCTTATCATTAAACTTATTCTTGCAATGTCATAAAATAAGAGTAAAGTTATCTTTATGATGAGGCAACATAGCATTAGGTAAAATTCATGTTTATAAAATAAGCTATAATTTCTAAAGCAGTTTTAAAAACTCAAGTGAGGTAAGAGGAAGTGATAAAATTTTATACTGCAAAATTGGGTTATAGATTATTCCAACCGGATACCAAAGATTTGTTAACTCTACTTTTTTTTATGTTTGCAACACTAATAATATGCCAGTGTTGATACCAGTATTAATTTCTGATGTAATTCATGAAGATGTGCAAGTCATAGAACACAAGATAATTTACGTACGTAAAACATGCAGAACGTATGCTGCTGACTCATTTCAGTCGAATTATTTTTCGCAGAATAGAGTTATTAGCATTACAAGAGATCAAACTGACGACTATCATGTATGTATGATCATAATGATCGTAATTCGTAAGCATATCAAAAGGCGAAAATAATTTCAAAAAACGTACAGGTGGTAATGTTATGTCGTTGTCCACGACATGCAACCCTCCTACGTCTACCACAGCAGGTGTCGTTGGCTGGATTATATTTACAGCGATGTGAGAGTTGACGAGGATCAATGCTACTTTCCTTTCTAGCTCCCGCACACTCGGTATGTTCGGTCCAAAGTGCTCTTTAAGAATTTCGTCCTGCCTGCTTGTGAGATAATTGAAGAGCAGATTGTTATAAGCCGTGTTCACGGTGTTATATAAACGTTCCCAAAAATTCATGGAGCCGGTAAGCTCGGTTATACAATTGTTCGGAACGAAAGCTACGTTGTGAGGTTGAGCGATTATTTTGTGCAGCCATGGATATAATAGCATCGTTGAACTGACCCCGATCACAGGAATATTTAATAAATGGGGAATGACGGCGAAACATTGAGCACCATGAACCTAATAGAGTATGATCACATGAGCATTTTACACCTTACTGTTAGACTGTCTTGAAAAAATTTTTAAAGTTGATAATTGTTAAGTTTCATATTTATTATAATTCCAAAATAATGTTTACTAATTAAAACAGTCAATTATTGGCCCATTCAGTACATTTTTCCATTTACAAGAAATAAAAAACTTTAAAATTTCTTTTTTTAAAGAAACTTTACAATTCTACATATTAACATGATTTAAAACAGAACTTAATAAAAAAGCAGTAAATAAGCTTTTTGTATCAATTTTCAATCAATACCTAATTTATACTTTGTCCTAATACCTGTTAAATTAACAATTGGAAGTAGGATTATTTTAATAGATCTAATAAAAATTAAAATTTAAGTGATATTGTAATAAGTATAAATAAGTATATGTTAGATGTTGTATATGCTGAATGTATATCGGAATAGTTTAAATTGCTGACATATTTATAGTTTAAAATTTAACATTAGATGTCGAGATCCAAGTTATTTGAACTGCTCAATCGTTCAAAATTTTTTAATAGTATACAAACATGTTCTGCTCATTGCTGTATCTTCATGACAAAATAACTATGTTGAACAAATCAAACTCATTTTACATATTCACGTATCAAATTTTTAATATATTACATTGTAACATGTCTTTTCCACACTCATATCATGAGTATCCTAAACTATTTCACCATTATAAAACAAAGAATATATGCAGTTTACGTTATCATTATAAATCATAATCTTATCAATAATCTTATCAATAAAGCAAAATAAATTGTTTAAAAATATAAACGAGCAAGCATATTCTTAAACAAATAATTTGAAATATTGATTTATAATATTTGAAATATTATTTTATCGAGAACTTTTAATTACTTTATACAGGATGCGGCGAAAAACGCGGTACATATTAGGTAATTTATTGTTAAAAAGTAAGTCGAAATTGTGGAAATTTTTTTTCGCAGAAAGTTTAAAAATTACAACTCTGAAATTACAACTCTGAAATCTCTTGAATATATTTGTAAATGTTTGTTAGATAATATAAATAAATACTGTTTTCCTGAACATGTATATACTTGTATTTGTTAAATAAATATTGTTTGTGCCATTTTCAATAAGAAATTATTCTGTATCTTATTTTTTATACAATATTTTAAATTCTTATGTTAAAATTATATCATGTTCTCCGTCGTATCTTGCAAAAAATTCTGATTCAATGATATTTTTGTTGGAGGTTTTAACTATCAGTTGTTTTCGCTTTATTGATTTGAAAATTTTAATACACATTAAATTATGTTGATGATTTATGATGACATTACATCATACAGTAATTTACATATATATGTTATCTAATAATTTTTATTGTAATTTTTTTTACTGTGTTTCACTGTATTTCATTAAATTTAATCAGATATTAGAAAATATTATTAGAAATCTTTTATTAGAAATTAGTCATTAGAAAACTTTTTCTAGCTTGCATTAAACAAAATAAAAAAATAAGATTGAAACATCTATCATTGCACTTATAGCTATTGGAATAAAATTACACACTCTGCTGCAGTTCTAGACTTTATTAATCGTTTAATCTAGTTAACCTAATTAACCGTTTAAGTCTCGAAAAAGATCACGAAATAAAATAACAAAAATAATAAAATTGTTGCAAACTCGACACAATTGCAACAGGATAACACGATTATCAAGATTTGATTAGCTATCATTAAATTGATATCACCATATCGATAGAGTAAGGATAATTTTTTTTCAATGGGAAATTATTAATCACGTTGACTTGATAACCCCTTTCTGATCAAACCTTTTAGCAGCTAAATTAATGCTTTTTGTCATTTTTATAGAAGATAATAAATTACATAAAAGTAACTAATTATTTGTATAAAAGAATTGTAAATTGTAAAAGAGCGCAATTGCGCGCTCTTTTTTAAACAGATATATCAATTTAAAACTTTTGTATTAAGAATATTTCTTGTTTTGCACTTGTAAACGGAAAAATTTTGTTCTATAAATATGCAATTTTTATAATATTGAGATATATTTTTCTACCCATTGATTTAATAATTTATTTTTTCATTTACATACCTCCATCAATACTGCGTCATATGGTGGATCTTTCGGTGGGTTGCGCACTAGCTCTTGTATTTTCGGAAGCGCCAAATATTTGCAAAGATCATTACCAGTCATTCCCGCAAGAATAAATACTGGACTTATCCCAAACAATGTTTTTGTCAGAAATTCGTATGTCAGACTGTTCGTTAGCGTTACAGGTGGTGTAAACGACACGATATCGGTATAGTTTGGATAAGGCTTTTTCAATGGGAAATTACTAACCACATCGATTTGATGACCCTTTTTGATCAGACCCTTTATCAGCTGTTCAAACATCAGGAAATGACTGTAGCTGTTAAGAGGGAATAATGCGAGGAAACGATATCCATGGCAAATCGATGAGCACAATAGCCAAGGAAATATCAATAGTAGTATCCGCATTTTTTTAATACTGTTTTATACTGTTGTATAATTTCGATTTGATGCCCCTAAGAAATAAACGGGACAAACTTCTCAATTCAAAGTTATTTGAATTTTATTATATTATTCACTGTTTATTTTCAAACCTTTAGATGTTAGATTGGATAGATAGCATTGCCTTTTACAGAATGTAAAAATCAAATAGCAAGCACTGAAACTGAAGTACACGATGATGCCAAGAATACATCAGTTACGATACGTTGTCGAACACGTTATGAGACTATCTTAGATACGATGTATCATATTTTTGCTTGCAAAATAGTGGGGATGCACTGCACTAACTACTGACTGAATGTAAATATGTATGACGAGTGATACTGTCAATCTGCTTGAATTTGTACGAAATGCATGCTCCGTATGCTATTGCCATAAAATATGACAATTCTGGACAATCAGTAGTCTTAGAAAATTTGTCAAGGATAGATATAATTGTCATTTGTTTTGTGATGATTCATCATGATGAGGAGAAATATTGATGATGGATTCTTTCTCTACGGGTTTTTTATAAACTTAGGATTAATTTATACTTATTTATAATATTCGTAGGCAAAACCAAGAATTCACAGCTAAAAAATAATCAATTCGGTTAATAAGTAATCTACTGGATAATCTTTTCATTTTTTTTACCTGACTTTTCGATAATTGTAACAAAAAAGGAGAATTATAAATGTCTGCTTAGTCAGCACTTCCATGTTGCTTGACATTGTTTCAAAAAAAAAATTTGTTAAAAATCGTAACACAAAAATCAAAATCACCTTGATGTGGAACGTTTAGCATCTCATTTGTTTTATAGAAGAATAATTTATTACTATTTATTTGAGTGCTAAGAGGCATAATTGAACTCGTTTGTTTTACAAGAAAATAATTAACCATTATTATATCATTAGTCACTTTTTCAAAGATGAAAAGAAACATGTTTTAATGATGATAGTCAAATCTTAACAATCGCGATAAAAAACGAATGTATTTATCATTAGACCTGTTGACTTATATAATACTCTTATTGCATAATTCCATAATTCTTTCTGATAAAATCAGATAATTAATGAATAAAAAGATTATGTACAGAATCGTGTTCTCTTGTTAAAAAGTATAGAGTGCTAAAAATATGCTCAAATTAACAGTCATACTTATACAATAGATACTGTGATGTAAAATAATATCAAGAAAAATAAGAAAATATGATATGCGCATAATAAATTGCACGCGCATCTACATTGTATATATACAGATATGTTTTTTTTTCTAAGTATCGCTTTATGTTAATATATGAAAATAAAAAATATATTCTGTCTATCCATATCGCGTTGAAGGTCACATTTATCTTCCTTAGACAACTTATCCAGTCTCATAGCACTGTTTCTCACGACATGTATGTCTATGTTCAAAAATTGATCGGTAAAGAATAGTCTGGTCATGATAATATCATAGATATTATCGCTTCTTATATGCCAATCAATCTGTTGTGTGTGAATGAAGGCTCTTATATTAATATATTCTAAGGCATTATATATATATATATATAGATTTACGTAAGTTTAATATTTCCATAAAGTTTTTCGAAACAAAAATATGTTACATATTTAAAATTCATATATGTTAAAAGTTAGATAATAAAATATTAGCATAAAAATTTTGAAAAATAAAGAACTAATTAAGTAGATGTAAGTTATAAATTTTATAAAGATATGACAGAAGAAAGTGGAAGAAAATCTTCCCTGCACAGCAAGGAGACATAAAATATTAATTTTAAACATATAAGCCGTGAGCAAATTAATTAAGAAAGGCAATTAAAAACTCAGTTATTGAGGCACAGAACACGTGCAATTTATTGAAATTAAATATCTAGGTATTTGATCGGTGTCCTACAACCACGCTTGATTCTTAATCGCCTTTCTTACTTTATCAGAGGTCACGTTTCAAATGTCTAATGTCGAGTTTTCTTCTTAAGATATTCTATGTCAAAATCGTATATTTTGACAATTCATATATTAAAAAAAGACCTTTGAAGAATAAAGGTAGTATCACTTTCAATTTTGCGTCCAAAAATATTAAGTGTGAATTGTCTTGATTATTCTTTGTACACATATGTGTACACATATGATATGTTATACTTACATATATTAAATTAAAAATTTTTTAAAGCAATTTATTCAAATATATGTATAATATTCTCAAGGATATGTAATGCATAAGACATGCGCGTTTTTATTATTGCTACTATACCTAAAAAATTTTTTTGTATATCTTTAAAATTATTGTTTCGAAAAACGTTTTATGTAAAATTTACTCACAATCAGTATATATTTTTTACATTTTAAAAAGATTGCTATTGCACGGATTTGTAAAATGTATTTTAGAACGTAAAAAGAGTTAGATATATAATTATTTTAATAAATTCTTTAATAGAAACGAAGTGCGAATAGAAACGATGTGCAAAAAAGTATTTAAAATGCAAATATCTATAACGTCATTGAGTAAACGCAAGCAGTAGATAATATGAATTTTTAACCACTACACATCAGGTAAGATACATGGAAAAAAAATTTGCTAGCAAATTTTATGCTATTATAAAAAAACATGTTAGTTATTATATGGATAGAAAAAGATTTGTTACGGATGCTCTCTAATTTTATTTATTGCAAATTATTTTGTTAAATGTGCAAATTATATCGCTATTATAACAAATTTATTTGTATTTTGCCATCAAAATTTGTATTGGCAGCGATAACTTTGCTGCATTTAAAATACATTTGTTGGAAATAAATTATTTTGTTGTAGTAACAAATTAATGTGTCTTTACGAACAAATGTAGGTACTCAGCAAAATTCATCTATTTTAAGCAAAATAGATTTTGATATACTGAATAATTTGCAAAATTAGTTATAGTAGCAGTTTTGTTACATTTAATATGCAATAGCAACTACTACGATAGCAAAATTCTTTTTTTTTCATATATATTAGATATATAGATCTACTGAAAGTATATTTATAAAAAGTTCGATAGTTGGTTGAGTATTTTTACCTTCAGCTTAAAAATCTGAACAAATTATATGTTACAACAAAATTGCAAAATAAAAAAGCTGTTATTATAAAATGTGTTAATTTATTTTTTATATGTGAAATATACATTATCTTTTAAGTAAGAACATTTTAATATACAGTTTTTTAAGGCTCATTTATTTGGCGTCTTTTACATTTTAGATAATTTTTTAGTAACTGTTAATCACAGCATTATAATTGACTTGGCTTTTATTTGTATTTTATTATAAGATAATGTGCTTTGCATTACATGTAGAATGGGATAAAAGCAATATTGCATATAACAAAAAAGGATTTATAAAAAAAATTTATTTATGTTTTTTATACATCGCTCGAACATTCTGTAGATTCTATAAATATGCATATATACGTATATACATTATATTTAAATAAAGCCATTCTGTTGACAATTATACTATTCTGCGAATATATGAGCACCTCTGACTTTTCGTCGTGATATCGTGTAGAATACAAAGATCCATTATTTCTTTGTTGATTGTATTGTGTTATTCATCTACACGATTTTATAACTGTCATAAATTGTCAAACAAGGGAAATTTGCTACATTCTCAATCACTTGAATTCACGATTTATTCGGGATATGTCACGCTTTTGCCAAGTATGCTTGGTACAATTACGTTTCTTATATCGCAATCGCAATCAAATCTCATAATTATTTATTAATAAATAGCTCAAAGCATGTACAAAATGCGTGGGGTAGAATGTCACCTTCTTTTCTCTCTATTTCATAAAAATTCTTTAAATATAAAATCTTTTCATTAACAAAATATTAATGTCATAAGTTTAAAATATTTTAATTTTAAATATAATTTTAAAATTTTTTAATTTTAAGCAAAGTTAGCTATACTATAATATAATTCTAACATGCAAATTTCGAAAAATATATCAGAATTATTATCATTTAATCAATGTCGCGCAATAATTAATTTCCAAAGCCTTCCAACATCTTATATTCCTCTCGCTAGTCTACTTTAAGTTCTTCTTTACTCAAATTCACATGAATATATCAATTTATATTCAAATTTAAATAAAACTAATGTGGTTTATTCTGAAAACATCGTTATTATTGTGATACAAATGAATTAATAATAAATATATTTATACAAAAGAAATCAAAAAACGTTTTCTCTATGATCATGTTTAATAAAATAGCAATGGAGCCTTCGCGAATGCTAGAGAATAAATTACTACTTAGTTAAAGAATAAGGATTACACTATTGTTAATCTTATATATACACAATACTTAACAATGTAATGTGTTTCTTTCGAGCATAAATTAGATCACTGTCCAGTGCTGAGTTTATATTAGAGAAAAAAACTACAGCATGTTATGAAGCATGTGTAATTCTTTCTCATCGTATAATACTTTATGCAGTATCCCTGTATTTATTCTTATTATACAAGGATCTTATACAATGGATACACTGGTTCTTGTAGTTTCAACTGTGTCAAATTATGTTTTTACGCTAAAAGTAGGGAAGAAATTACTACAATCTTGGTACAGAATAACAACCAACATCAAAATTAGAAATTCGACTTCTTTTTCTCTCCTTTATTTTTCGGTAACCGCCAAAAACGCTCGCGTGAACGCTTATTTCTTATTTGAGTCTATTAAAATTAAATATCTGTCTAATGGACGCGTAAATATAATCGTACAAGTTTCATAATGCTAATCATATAACGGTGTATGTACACCGTGCACTTGGTTCCCTCGAGTTTTTTTTCAACATCGTGAATACGTATCATGTTGTGATTTATATTATTCATAACTCATTATATCACATAAGTTTTCGCATTTTATTTACAATAACAGTGCCTTCATCTACGTACTCTCCTTAACTTCTTTTCTTGCACAATTGCTTTACAGAGCATTAAACCAACTAAAAATTTCAGTGTTCGATGGCAATATTAATCCAATATTATAGCAGCCTTTGAGTCGTTTAGTCGTTTTAACTATCATATGAATCACTTAACGAAAATAAAGCTTATGTTCTCAATCTATAAAAAATATAAATTACTCAATTAGACTTATTCTACTCACATATCGCAACATTTCAGTCTAAATTGTTGCTTTTAATAAAATAATCTTTCTTGTAACTTCTTAATTGCTTTCGTTAATTTCTCGTTAACGCTTTTTTTACTTTTGTTACGCAATTCGGCTCAATGCTCTGTTTTTCTTTAGTTTAGATATCTCATTACTCCCCAAAACTTACAGATGTTATGTAACATAACAATGTAAAGAATGAATCGCATGTATCTCAAAAAGCACAAAAATTTCTTTAAAAAATGTTTATAATAGTATGGGAAAATTCTACTGCTCCGAGAACAATTGCTATCAATGATAGCATTCGTAATATTCACATAAAATGTATTTTACGTAAAAAAACATCAAGATTATTAATTTAACAAATATTTGATATGGTCAAAGCAATGTCTTTTTTCTCCTCACCCATATTGTTAAAATGGGTTTTATTAAAGACAAATATAATGTAAATAATATCTGCAGTTTTGCGATACAACTTAAAACCTAAGCTGTATAAAACATTTCTTTTATAATTTAATTCAGCACTTTTGACTTGTTTTTCATCTCGCTTACAGGAACTTTGCCGCAATTGAACATTGCTCTTCACCATAATATAATTGTTGTAAAAATATTAGCATCTTGCTTCGACATTCAGACTAGATCATGAAAAATTGATCTGCCTTTCACTGCTATTTATGTGTAAGAATTGCGAAAAGCATGAAATCGTATGTGTAATCATATCGCCGAATAGTCGAACAATATACTGCGCTTGTTAATTACGAATGAAGAAAGCTGGAGTCCAGCTGCTGGACTTGCACGTTACGTAGATGCAGCAGGGTCGGATTTAACAGTATGCTGTGTACAGGCACATAAGAGTGCCATTAAAAAATTATTTATACATAGTATTATATTTACTTACAAAATAATCTCCATATATATCAAATAGTTATTAAGTAATGTAATAGATAATATAGCATAACAGAACAAAATTAAATAAAAATAAATAAGTAAATTTTAAATAGTTGACTTATATGTGATGTAACAGAAATCAGAATTTAGAATATAATAAAATTTGGAAGTTAAAATTTAGAATATAAAAGAGTTAACATTATATTAAAAACAACTCAATCTAACCTAACCTAACAATTTTGTGAAAATTTGATAGATTGCGCATAGTGTCATAAATTTGTGCGCATAGTGTCTATTGGTAAATCCGACTCTGACACACTCGATTTTTAGATAAAATAGAATGTGAAATAGAAATGAAAGAATGAGACAGTCTTACAAAGCCAAACAGAGTAAATTTTACAAACAAAAATAAATAGTAATATAAAAATATATATGACCAATAAATGAAACACAATAATTACATGACGAGATTCAAAGTAAATTTGTGAAATACTACGTCTGGCAAAATATTTACATTCGCCATATTGAGTCCCGAAAAGCGTTAAAATACAGACAAAAACGATGTCAGTAGAATTCAATTATGTATTGAATCTCTCTTTAGAGATAGCTGTAAATGAAAATTTTATATGAAATGTGCAAGAGTAATGTGGACAATAGCGTGGATATCAGGTACTTATTTTCGGAATTCGATATTGTGCTTAGTGTCGAAGCTTTAAAGTCACGGCATGGATATAGCTGAGATGTTTATTGCTTTCATAAGAGTCATAGACGAGTATACTTTAAAGCTTCTCAACGGCGGTCCTGTACTGGGCATTTGAATGCAGCATATCATCAACATACTCCGAACAACATTTCTTAACCTCTCTGTATTGCTAATATTTATCTGGTAACATAAAAAAATTGTAATATTTGTGCATAGCAAGCAGTCTCATAAGATACTTTTATCGCATCCATGATCGAAAAGACTGCTCGATATGTTTGCGCAGTTATGTTTCCACTTTTCTTTTCTTTACATTGCCTTTTCTGGCTTTCCTCAGGCCATAGAAATCGTAACATTAATACCTAGGTTTCCATTGTCAGCGAATAACTGCGCAATGGAGGTGTCAAATACAAGGCAGTCAGAATTTAAAATTGCAGACGATACACCCTCGTGAATAGAACGCGGCATCGCTTCCCACGTGAGACGTCTTCTATGACCATTCAGTTCTAGTCTATTAAACGGAATAGTTTAATTAAAATCTTCCAAATAAATACCCATAATTTGTAATTATGCCCAATTACCTGTAAGCAAAATTCTCTGCTTGCTTCCTGGAACCGATCAATTGTACAATCGCAAAAAACTGTTGATGTCCGTCATATTTCTCTTGTTTCTCGAGTACTAACATAAAGTGGTGACCGAAACAAGATTGCATCATTACCCAATCCACAGCTCCCGGGAGATTAATATCAGTTGCCAAAAAAACAATGTCTTCTCCTGTAAGGACACAAGAGGCATATGTATAAAAAGTTATAGCAAAGATACAATAAATTGACAAAAAGTCAGTACCTTGTAAGGTCGTAATGCTCTTATGACTCATAATAAGATGAGGCATCACTTGTTCCAGCGATCCTTGCCACTTACAGGATGCACCTGGGCAAGGACAACTGTATGGACGGAACTCGCATGTATCCTCGTGGTCTGCTTTCTCGGTATGCACCAGTGAAACTGTACAGCCACTGGTGGAATACTTGCAGGGAAACATGACGTTGCTTGCCACTTTTTCCATAGCCAAATTACGGATGTTACCTGTCTTGTCAAATTATTTATTAAGTACATCTCATCTTAATAATTTCAATAATCGTAAGAAAACAAATTTAACATTGCATACCCAGTGGGCCCCTGCACGTAGGGCAGCAGGAAAGTTTTGGTCGACAATTTGTGCAAACAAGATGTCCACTTTGACATTGCAAGATTGGTGGAAGCACATAATCAAAACAAACTGGGCACTCAAAGAGGCTCGCCAAGTCCGTGGAGCTGCTCAATGCGGATACAGTTGACGCAGAGGTACTCGCAACGCCTCTTCCCCGTTTGCCGGTACTGATGCTTAGTTGGGACATTTTGTCTTTCAAGTTATGTACCAAAGATTGATACTTTGACTACTCCGATAATAGTCTCTTTTCTCTTCTTGCACTGTGATCTCAACGATTATGATACATTTTTATCATAATCAGCTGATTCATTTCTGCAAAATCACAATATTTATGAATAACATTGCATTGTATTACACAAAAAAGTGTCTAGATCAAATTAACCTGACTCAGCATGTACTTAAAGATTAATTCTATTATGTTCAATAAATTTTTTTATTAACCAGTTGAGTGTCATCAATTAAGTAATTGATATTATTAATAAAATTCATACCAAAATATGTATCCAATAATTATAGTAAAGTAAGTGATACAATAAAAATGTATAAACTATCATCCGCGTGATGACATTTCGATTATTATTAAAATTTTAATTACAATTCATGCAATTTCGAGAAAGATATTTTCATAAACTTTATCATAATCTAAATATGTCTTAAATGTTCTTCACTATTTTCCATTACTATTGTTATTACTTCAAATTAAAATTTTCAATTACCACATTATGCAGCTTCAGCGATAATTAATCTTCCTCATTCAATAAATATCACATAAGCTTCAGAATAACCTAAATATTCGGCGACTCGTCACGTTTTAATTACATACATTTAATACTGTATGCACACAACAATACATATACATAATTCCCAAGCGATCGCTATAGCGACGATACTTCTCGACCATTATGCAACACGAAATCGCTCGATTGTAACACGCGTTATTTACTCGACGCATCGTGGAAATCTACCAATTCATTACGATACGATCCCGTGGGCGATTCCGAATCCGTTATCACTCCGGCGAAAAGCCACACGCGCCAACAATCGCAGCCGGTACCCTGCTGCACTATATAGTACTCTGTGCTCTGTTACGACAAATATATATCCGACAATGTCTTAACCGCCGTTAATGCATTAACGGTAGAAAATATATTCCATTTTTACATAATAATTTATAAACTCTGAAAGAAATTTTGGTAATAATTAACTTTGTTTTTTAATTGCACATTAGCACATTTTTTTCCTTACAAAATTTGATAAACGAAAATTAGAGATAAGCGAACATTAGGATAGCTTATTTTTATCTTACCTGAGATAATTAGGTTTATTTTCTTATCTGATACGAAAACTTCAAACTAAGAACGTTAACTACATTTTAATTAAGGACTAATTAATCGGCACAGTCATTCAAAACCGATAGAACTTCAATCCCTGATACTATATATGATCAGAAAAAATCTTACGTGAATTGTTTTTTTTCTCTGTCACAGAGGCACACAACACGAAACGTTCACGCGTATGCGGCATCAAAAAATCAAAGAACTCAACAAACATATATCCTTTCCTATCGAGACTTTTGCCGCTTTCTCCTCTCATTCCTCCGCGTGGATGTCTATTCCGTTTAAGGCACTTTGGAGGCACTTACCGAGGCGCACCGAGGACAGGATTAGACAAAGGTGTATATCGGCAAGATCGTCGCGGTCGCCGCCGAGGCAGATGAGACGTGCATGTACACGGTTGTTGTCTCCCGTACTATCGGGAATCCATCAAACAGTTGGGAGAAGGCACTTCTTGTGGGAAACGATGGCAATAGCAATGACACTGATGATGATGATTTCGACGACGACGATTTCGACAACGACGACGACGACGACGACGATAGTGACGATGACGATGAACGTGTAGTCGCGGGTGACTCGACGCGGCGGTCAAGATCCGTGAATGTTGTTGCACGAGAGCTCGTCGACGTAGCGTGACGACGCATCGATGTGACCGGGGTGTTGCAATGATTGCCCACGGGAGAGTGTTTTCCACAGATCGGCGGGGAAGGAGGAGGGGCTACATCACGAATCCCCACGGTCGTCGAAGCAGCGTGACCGATCGCAACGGCACTCGACGTGCCGATTTTGGGTGAGGCATAGTATAGCGCACGCACTCGGAACACGGCTCTCGTTCCTGCTCACGCGCTTTCTCCGTCGATCTCGTTTTCAGCTCGGGTCTTTCGGTGCAAAACAAAGCGAGAAATCGCTCGACGACTTGCAGCTGTAGCCAATTGACACAACTGCATACAACGCTACCGAGTCACTGGTCACGACCACCCGTATAACTAGCGGGGTGTCCAGGGATATCCAAACTGCTGTGAGAGCATCGAGACACACCGTGAATAGAGCGCTATCTATCGAAAAACAAAATAATTAATATTTGCTGTGATCTACTTCTTGATACGCTACTTGTTATTAAATGTCTAGTAGCAAATTGGATGCAAATGCATATTAGATTTATACAAAAAGTTTATTGTACGCTAAATATTTGTTGTACCTATCAAATAAAATTGTAAACTTGAAAAATATTGAAAGTGATTCAAAACAACCTGATGTCCTTGAAATGTTCTTGAGCGACTTCTAAGAAAATTTTTCCTTTTGCAAAATTTGGTCCAAAGCTTGGTTTTTGAATTATAATAAAAAAATAATTCGCTTTCACAAGTCCGGTACAGCAGGCAGGCAGATCAATCATGCATGTATCATCAGATCAAGTGTTACGCGTTAGTCTGATGCGTTTGCACCGCCCCTGCCCGTTGTACCGGACTCGTATATGAATGGCGAATTTTTCACCATTATAACTAAAAAATTAAGCTTAGGAGAAAATTTTGCTAAAAGAAAAATCATTTTAAAAATCGCTTAAAAATATGACATTTCAAGGACATTATGTTATTTTGAATCACCCTTATAGTAATATATGTATATATAAATATAAAAATATAATTTTGAATTAAGGAGAGAATACAAACCAAATTACTGATATTAATGAAAAAATATTCATTGTTCTCTTAGATATCAACAATATGACATTAAAATTTTGGTTTCAGGTCTCTTTCAGAATGTTTCGCATTCACTTCCGAATTCAGAGAATTCCTGCAATGTGCTTTTTTCTGATAGAGTAAATAAATATATAGCTATATTTCAAATTGAAATAGAGAAAATAATACAAACAGCTTTGATATCTAGAAAAATGTGAGTAAAAAAATGTACACATGTGAGCTTACTGTATAAGATAATTTCAAATTGGTGGATAATTTTTTAATTATAATACGTGTATAATATATGTGTATAAAATTTTCATTACAAATGTGCAATACAACATCACAAAGAATATTTGAAATAATTAGAGTTTATTTTTTTGCTATAATTAAAATATACACTGTGTCATGGGTGAAACAGGCGAATAGTAATTAATAGTAACAAAATATCTGTATCGTTTCCTTTAATTTTTTTTTTCATTCTCTGTTTTCTCTGTTTTCAATATATATTTTCACACGCAGCAAATATATGGTATACACAGTATACAGATTTAATTTCAAAGACATTAGTTAGCTTGGCTTAAAGATGTCTCAAAGAGAATTATTTCACATTAACTTTCGCTCAATCGCATTAAGCCAAACCGTTGATGCCTTTGCGACGTCTGAGAAAAACTTTTTTGAATGTTTAAAGCTTTTTCAGCCTTGTATACAATATAATTTCGATGTATCTAAATGTAGTCCCATTATATCTTATCTACATTCTCTACAACTAAAGAGTTGGATGCAAAAACAGCATAAATAGCTTTACATAGTTCTAAGAAAAAGAAGCTTAAAGCTTAAAAAATTTCAATAATTTGAAAGGGAAGAGCAAACGAAGGAATAAATTTTACTTATTATTACACATATTCAAGTTTATAGTATAAGGAAAAATCTAATGATGTTATTGTATCCAACTCCCCAATTATGTTACTTTTCTTTATTACTTTGTTCTTTCATATCAGGAGTCGAAATCGCAAGTTCTATTAATTGTTAAGATTTTCTAGAGCCTGTATCATCACTTATTAACAGTCTTTTCGCGATATAAAGAGCAGTCTTCGTACTCGATGAACAGGAACTGCTATTCGATAGAAATGCGAAAGAAATGTTAAAATAGCCTAGACTGTTTATCACCTGTGATCGTTTGCCGTCTTAAACATTCCGATTACTCCGAGTAAAGCGAGACGAAAATAGAAGTTGCCTAATGTAACATTCAGCAGCCGATACATATGGCTAATAGAAGGAGCGTTTCTTTAACTCAGTAAGCTCATGTGCACAATTTCATAAATTTGCGTCGATATTAATGTATTGGAATGAATTCATCACTGTTTATCACGTGATGTTACTGTGAAAGCTTGCGATCTAAATTGCGAAACGAGAGATGAACGATTTCCTGGAACAAAATGTATTACTAGGTCGGAGATTTTTGCTAAATAAGTTTCTTAGAACTTATAACTCTCCTACCCACAAATTTATTTAATTTCAATTTGTGAAAACTATCGCTGGTGAATTTGAGAGCCTACATTTCTCTGAATTATATCGCGATTCTCAAAACTGTTTATCATCAGATCACGATTATAAAGGATGTCCGATCGAATCGAATCGAATCGAAATATGATAATATTTGTATATTATTTCAAAGTAGAAAACAGAGGCGATACTATTACAAATTTTCTAGGCGTTCTCTTAACAAATTTCTGCATTTTTATAAAATTTTCATTATGCCCGAAAACATATACATATAACTGACTACGAAAGATTTTGCTGATATAATCTGACGGTTGATAATCGAGGTCATTCTCTCACTCATGAAATAGAGTACGTCAATCAGTTTTATGCGCTTTTTTCCATTGAATTTGAAATACATAACCATTATTTTCGTCATATTCGTATCTTTCCTTTTTTATACAGAGCGAACATACAGACGAAATGTAAATCGTCTTTACTTAGTAATAGAACTTTGCTTCGAGACAGATTTCATCTATCTCATTGAATTTAAATTAGTTGCCAGACGATTAACTATGGCAATACATATTTTACAATGACACGTTCAGGATGTTGACAGTATGATAAGATGCTGCGTAAATATTGTGTGAACTATGATTATACTGCAATGTTTTTCTTTCCTTGTTACTACAGGTATATTGTTTCATCCACAGTATTTCAGCTAGATTCATCGTTTGTGTGCACTTCATGCATATACCCAGGACATTCATATTTTAATTATATCCCTTTTTCTATTTTTTTTTACTTTTTTTAATATTTTTTTTAAATACTAATCTATTTCAGGCGATATACGCATGCATACATGTACGTATGTATGTACTTTGAACATACATACATACGACGTATATGTACAAATGTTATATGGCTTAAGTCTTATCGCTAAATTATAAACAAGAGAGAATAAGGTAATATAGTGTTATTTGACTGTTATATGACTGATGAATAAGGAAGAAATATATTTTTTCCATCCTAGTAACGAGCTGTTGGTCCTTTAATATCAATTTTTTGTTTATATGTTATATAGCCGGATTGCGGTTGCAAAAAACAAGATTATCCAATAATGATAATTAAAGATACAATACATACTTATCATCAAATTTCCATATATAGTATCAGAAATAACACCAAGAGTATAATAAAGAAATACTTGCATAATGAAACTTAAATTCCTAATAAAAAATAAGAGAGTACTAAGATAAAGTACTGGTGATAGTTGAACTTGATTAAAGTAGATAGAGTGCCAAAGTATTGAGTTGTTCAAAAAGTTTGCATCAATTTTACAATAAAAAAAAAAAAAAGATGTAAAAATTATATTTTTATATTTATTCAGGTATATATACTTTTATTTCATAATACTTATAGAAGAAATTTTACGAGGACGCCATCTTACCAAAACTTAAACTCTGGGAAATAAGTAAATCAGAGTCAAATCAACGTTATAATAAATGAATTTTTTTAATATGCAGATTATTTGAACAGTATTAGATCTTTTTCTAAAACTTTTTTTCAGCAAACTTCTCGAACTATGGCACAAATTTTCCGAACAACCCAATATATGAGATATACATACATATTAATCGTTGCAAATTATGAATAAAGAACAAATAAAGGCTGACACGAATGAATAATATTATAATATATAATTGAAATTGAAGCTTTTCCCATAAACTTTACACTCATCTCGTATTGTATCATGCTGCTATCGTTTCACATTATATATAAGCTTTACTCCACTTTGTAGAAATAGAGCAAAGTTCATCAAATTGGGTAAAGGCTCTGTATGATTATGTCATTATCTCTGTCGCTTCTATAGCTCGTAGCTCTGTTACTGTGGAAGAAAATGCGAGACGCGCATTTTACCCTCGAAATATTCTACACGATAAAAATCATCGTACAGTAAAAAGCACGCTTTTACAGAGAAAAAGACAAAAAGATGATTTCCAGCAATTCGTCATTTTACATTGATCATCTGCTTCAAAGAACAATTGATTTCCACTTAATGGATGTACATAAAGTCCTCAGTGTTGTTACAACAGATGTACTAAACTTGGGAAATTCGGAGTTTTCTAAAGCTGAAACAGCAAACTGTTTGCAACTCTATTTTCTTTTCTCTCCCAAAAATCCCTGATTCAGTCTCAAACTGTATTTGTAGATGAAATATTGTTCTAATTCTTACTAGAGCTATGTATCTGTCATATTATCACCAAATTTGATATCGATTTAAAGGATGGTTATGTACCTCTTTCTCTCTCACTTAATATGGTTGATGTCTTTGAAATTGACGCGGCCCTGGACCGTTTCCTCGCGGCTTGGGTCCATATCCCATATTATCGTAGCCATCGTATCCGGCATAATCGTAGTTTGCATACATATCATCATATCCGCCGTGATAACCATTGTAATCAGGAATATAGCCATAGCCACCACCATAACCATATCCGTAACCGGGCATCCAAAAGCCTTGATTTCTTGGATCTGGATTAACCTTGACCTTCTTCACGTCCACCTCTTTACCGTTTATGGTCTGCTTAGGCGTTTTCAATAACTTATATACGACTTCCTTAGAGTCAAACGTGATAAAGCAGAAACCCTTTCTTTGATTTTTGACCTTGTCAAAAGGTGCTTGGAGCTCAACAATAGTCCCGTATTGTCCAAAATAATTTTTAATATCTTCATCCGTAATGTCAGGTGTAAGACCACCCACGAAGATTTTACCATGCTGAGGTTTCTTGCTGACTCTTTTTGGATCCACCTATAAAATAAAAATAACCAACATTGTATTAATATATCTTCAGATTACCATTGGCACAAAGAAAATTCTCTATAATACTCTTTTTCAATTCATATTTTTATTCTAATCGTACGCATTAAAGTTTAAAAATGTAAATAAAAAATATAAAAATTCTTATTTAATATGTGTTGTGCTGCATGTATAACGTGTAACGTATCATGTGTAACGTTTGTTTAACCTTCTATTCAAGATGTTTTAAATTAAATATTTTTCTTTTTATTTATAACACCTTTTGTTTTATAATGCATTTTATGTATATTACACTTCTACCATGATAATTTTTATGATTATAATCTTATATATAACATAGCTTAAAAACATATATAACAAATTTTACATTACGAATGGAAGATCATGTAAAATTAGTACAGCATATGTATGACTTACAGGAGCAAATTTGCCCTCTACATAAATTCAGAACCAAAGAAATTTATCGTCCTACACTATTCTCTCATATTCTATTTACTTGATTATGTTGGATTGAAAAAGCAAATAAAACTCAGAGAATATCGCATATTCTGCATTTGTATGTTTAAAATAGAACGTAAGATGAAAAAGCTATTTTATTAATTTTTACTTATCTATTATACAAGTTGCATAATTTTAGTAAGTATTAACTTTTACAAGTACAAGATGGTATAACCATGTGTTCTTTTATTGCATTATATTAATTTTATAACAATTTCCTTCACAAAGTGCAAAAATAATCATCTAATACTACATATTTACAAAGTGAAAAAAAAAGCGCGAAATTAAGGAAATCTTCCATGTGTATTTCTTAGCAGCACTTAGCCGTTCGCATACCTTTCGCTTATTGATGTAATGCTCGCCAGACGCGAGGAGCTTGTCGATGGTCTTGGGGTTGGTGAATACCATGAACGCAAACCCACGTGAAATACCAGTGTGAGGGTCGACCTTTACGGAAATACTCTCGATCTCGCCAAACTTGCCGAAATGATCACGCAGCTCCTTGTCGGTGGTATTACGAGACAGTCCGCCGATAAAGAGTTTGCGCTCGTCATCCTTGCCGGGAATACCGGCAGTAGCTTGATGCTGCTGCTGGTGATCTTCCGCCCGTTGAGATTGCTGTTGGTTTTGCAGTTCTTTACCTTGATTAGCTTTAATATCGTTATGATGTGAATGCATGTTGCTTTGTTCCGCATCGTTCTGCGTGTCGCCTTGAGCTTGAAAGTCCATGACTGCCGCCATCGTGAACTCACGCGGTCTCCGTCAATGTCGTTCGTTAGGATTTCCGATACCAACTGCCAACCGCGCAAAACGCTTCCGTTTCTTTTTAGATAGTCAAATTAGAGTACAGGAGAAACGCCAGCTCGCTTTTGTGCACTGTAGATAATTTCGGAGCGTCTGGCTAAATGCACGGCGCGAATCTTCTTCGGATCTGACTAGCTGTTGTGTGCACCGGTTATGTGCCGGCTTTCCAAGAGCAATAATTTCCGTCGAGAAGCATTGCGCGTTCACGATTCGCCATTATCGTATTCGCCATTGTGTATCGGCCAATCAGTGCGCGATACTTATAACGGCGTTGAAGCGTCCAACCGGAAATTACGATCATTTCAATTTCTAATCTCATCAAATTTTTTGCTACATCATATTATTACGATCCTATGTATATGTAATCATCGTTAAAAATAGATTCCTTAATTTTGCATTGCCATTTTTGACTTTTTTTTACTTCGTTCCAAAAAGTTTCGTTCATTACGTACAAATGGTAAAGGCTTGCTTCCACGTTGCGTCTTTAGACTGCGTTCTAAAATTCCCTGTAGAAGTAATGGAAACTTTCTAAACTTGCTGCAACGCCTGTGACAGCGCGATGCGACATCTGTGAAAGAAGATGACGTCATCAATTTTATCATCACTTCCTGTTGCAGCTTGACAAAGACTTTGTCTTTCTAAAATTTATTTTTAGAGAAGTTGAACTGATATTTCAATAAATAATAAAAAAAATTTTACAATTTAAACATGAGTTTATGGTAAATTACGATTAATCGCTTTTGGATCGATCAATTCCATTTATTTCGAAAACGCTGTTTATTCGAATAAAAAAAATTTGTAAAAATTTTATCCAATCAGATTAAAGACAGATTTTCATATTTATATGGAATATCGTACTTTGGACGTAGTATGAATCTTCCATAATGGAACGAGTGTTGTGTATGTGTCATATGTGTTCGTAACGTGCGAATGTGTGTGAGCATACCATTCGGACATTCGGAATGCGTCCTACATGTGCCGAATCTATTCGATGTTGAAAGTAGGGATAAATCTAGACCTATCAACGTTTCCCACCGTATCTCACGTAATTCAACGAATCCCACGTATTCCACGTATTCCACGTACACATGTCACATAATCCGGCGTAGACATTATAGTAGTGAAAGACTCCGAAAGATCTTGATTATGATATTGTTGTGTTCATACAGCGGCAATAACATTCTTTTCATATAAATATACGTATTATACGTGTTTCATTATTATCGTCTTTTAGTCAGGATTCAAGGTTGTCGCGTAAGTAATCTCGTGAAGCGTGTGTTATTGGTTTATGTCACATCTCAGTATGTCAGATGTTTATGTCTCACGCAGCACGTAGACCGACTAAGGTGATTCGAAAACAGCAGAGTGCTAATCGAATATTTTATGATATCAACTTTTTCATGATCTAATTAATGTTGCGACAACTTGATCGTATCAGCGACTTTTACGTGTTAAGATGAATTTCGAACTCAATGAAAAGATGTTCTATCGGCTGCTTCTAGCAGTCTTACTTTTCCATTTAAAAGTTGATGGAAATTATTTTGGAACCAATTCCAAGAAAGATGATCAATGTTTTTGCAAGGTATTGGATGTATTTTTTATATTATCTTTTAAGACCATTATACTATGTGATTTTATATATCTACAATTTTGGGAATATGGTCTTTCTCTCTCTATTGATTTTATTATTTACTTTTCTATTCTATTAAAAAGATTGTATAGTAAAATTTCTGTCTAGATATCTTAACATAATTTAAAACCATTGTAATTGCACAAATATTATGTTATATTAATTTTTATTATATTTTGATAAATAAAATTTTAGCTGAAAGGATCTATAGATGATTGTACGTGCAATGTGGATACTGTGGATTATTTTAATAATATGAGAATATATCCAAGAATTCAAAGTCTTCTAGTCAGAGATTATTTTAGATTTTACAAAGTAAATTTAAAACAGGATTGTCCATTCTGGGCAGATGACAGCAAATGCGCTATACGTTATTGTCATGTATTACCATGTCAAGATGTGAGTACTTTATATTGTGTTAAATATTTATAATATAAAGATTATCTAAATTTTTTTTTATTTTCTGTTATCTCTTCTATCTAGGACGATATTCCAGAAGGTTTAAAAGGAGAGATTCCAAGAAATATTCATTTTAATGAAAGTCCAGTGGATAAATATAGACCCAATGCACAGATTACTGATTGCACACATAGTGCGAGAGATCACAATATAGAACTTGGTTATTTGAACACAACAATTAGGTAAGTTAATGTAGTAAGATATATTCACATACACACACACACACCCATGTACGCACACGCATATGCACACACACATCAAGTAAAAATTGGAAATAAAGTATAAATTCGATTATAGTTCAGAAAATTACAAAGAGTTTGAGCGATGGCAACAACACGATGATGCGCAAGACAATTTTTGTGTAAAAGAATCTAGTCCAGGAGAATATGTGGATCTTTTACTTAATCCTGAAAGATATACAGGATATAAAGGAGTCAGTGCACACAGAATATGGCGATGTATCTACATGGAAAATTGTTTCAGGTATTACTGTTATGCCCATATCACTTATACTAGTTGTATTATTAATTTTATTCAATTCTATACAGCATTATTATTTACAGGCCTGAAAACTCTCCTCACATTTTTATACAATCTTCTAAGATGAACAGTAAGTCTATCAACTCTATTTTTTAATTTATATGGAATCATATATGAAATAATTAAATATATTGCATGTTTTTTAATGCAACATCTGCATAGGCTTTTATATGTTTACTTTTATATTTAAACTATTTATATTTATATAGAAAATACAGTTTTAATTGATTTAGAAAGAGATTAAAAAGATAAAATTACATACATTAAATCATATATGTATATATGTATATATTGTTTCAGGAATGTGTTTAGAAAAACGAGTTTTTTATCGAGTCATATCCGGCTTGCACTCTAGTATCAATATACATCTATGTTCAAAATATTTGTTAGCCCCTCAAGATGGTTTGCAAGTGTCATCTGATAATCAATGGGGTCCCAACTTGGAAGAGTTACAAAGAAGATTTTCTCCTGAAACAACAGGCGGTGAAGGTCCCAATTGGCTAAAGAATTTATATTTTACTTATTTACTACAGTTAAGAGCTCTGGCCAAGGCTGCACCTTATTTGGAAAGAGAAGAATATTATACAGGTAGTGAAGTGGAGGATAAAGATACAAGACTGGCTATGAATGATATATTGAATGTTGTTAAGTAAGTATTGTTTAATAATATTTTATGTACAATATATACATTTATAATTATTTTATATGACTAATATAATTGGCATTTTAGATCATTTTCAGAACATTTTAACGAAACAGTTATGTTTACCGGTGGAACAGAGGCAAAATTATTGAAAGAAGAATTTAGGCAACATTTTATAAATATCTCACGCATTATGGATTGTGTAGGATGCGATAAGTGTAAGCTATGGGGTAAATTACAAATCCATGGTCTGGGTACTGCATTGAAGATATTATTCTCAGGAAAGTTTGATAGATGGGAACCAACACTTAATAATCTTAATCGAAAATTGTTCTTCCTAGAAAGAAGTGAAATTGTTGCTTTGGTGAATGCTTTTGGCAGGTAAATTTGATTTCTAATATTGTGATAGTAGAGAATCAAAAGCCTAATTTATTAATAATGTAAACAATTTTTGCAGATTATCAGAAAGTATTTTTGAGTTGGACAGGTTTCGCAGGATGATGAGATAACATACTATCAACTTGTAATTAAAGATTTTCCACTACATATTACTATGTAGTACCACTACAAAACATCACATATACACATCACATTACTTAGATTTCCTAAGTCTTTTCTGCTTTCCTAGTTTGTGGATCGCAAATTTTGTTGCACCTGATCTAATTGAGTGCATATTTGCGTTAATGTAAGTTTTTGACATTATATATTTACACAATGAAACTGAATAATTCAAGATGGAACTGGACATATTTTATACCGAATTTTACGTAATTATTTTTTTTAAATAAAATTGTTAAAGGATGCATTGTTCTATTGAATAGCTATTATTGGAAATGATTATGCTAATGTAAGATTTCAAAACTATAAACTCCAGTTGTCAAATGCAACTGACAACTGAAATTAAAGTTTATACTTTAATTTGTAATTATCTCTTCCGCTACATGAGAATTGTATATACATGCATATATATATAAATATACAAGAATGTAAAGACCGATTTGCACCAGTTTTACTTATGTAAATTAAATTAATAGCTAAATTTTCTCCCTATATTTATATTTTTATAAAGATATATATAGGAATATATATATTTTAATAAATATATAATATAGGAAGACAAAATATTACTGCTCAGAATTAGTTAATTCAGGAAAAAATTATTGGTGCAAGTGGTTATATGGAGAATGTAATTAGGCATATTTATCTTGTAAGACTGTCCTTATTGATATTTTGTTACAACTTGTACTTTTGACTCCGTCTGTGATAAATATTTTATCTAAGGCAACTATTTACATAACTTAAGCTTATATATATTATACTTTGAAGTTGGGATTTTGTTTACACAATACATATTTTTATAATCGATGTGACAAAATTTCGCAATATTCTCTTGTAGTAGTAATAATAGTTTATCTTCATAGAAGCAAATAATTATTGTGTAAAAATTGTGTGTAAAAATATATATAAATATCTGAATTAATATAAAGGTAATACAATTTTTTATATATGGTTTATAAATCTTATTATAATATGTTAGATCATATTTTTACCCCCGCTTGCTTAGCTTATAATATACAAACGCAAGTTGCAAGTCACACAATAATTAACACATGTTAAAGATTAATAAAACCATTTTAAAAAATAACTGCATTCTGCAATAAATAATATTGATAGCAAATAATGAATAAATATTTTAATATCACGTTTTTATCTTTAATAGAGAGAAGCAAAGAAAATAATATTAAATTCGAAATACTACCAATGTATTATAGAAACTCTATATTCGTTTGATTATATTTAATAAATAATTATTGTTCTTATTCAATAACATTAAATAATGCTGGTATTATATTTTTCTATCTTTATATCTTAAAAAATAATTATTCTTACAATTAATTCAATAATTTGCATTTTGTTCTAACAATTATACAGCGTTTTCGAATAAACAAAAGATCTGTTCTTTTTAGCTGAACTGGCTGCACTAGTTCAGAGTTTATCTTTTTCTCTCATCATTGGAAAGAGAAAGATAAACTCTGAACTAATGCAGCTAGTTCAGCTAAAAAAAACAGACCTAAATTTTAATCCATCTCGGATCAATTTATCACTATTTTACTATAAATTCAAGTCTTTTATTGGCGGAGACGATGCAATGATGTCATTAATCAACCTTGGGTCGATCAAAACCTCCAAAATTTCCTCCAAAACGCCAATTATAATTACTTTTATAATTACTTTATTGGATATCGAACAAAGACACAACGATGCTTGTGTTATTAGCTGGAAAATAATCTATATTACAATTAAGCTAGATACACAAATTGCCATTTCTGTTACAATTATCAACTTCACAACTTTTATAGAGAGTGCAGAAAACTAGAATGTGTTTAGTCTATGACGTCAGTTGTCAAGTTTATAGCAGGTTTAGCAGAATCATTGGTTAGAAACGCATCAAAGAAGTGATGTCGCAAAAGAAGTCAGTCCGTTTGTTGCGGAATTTGTAACAGTTTGTCTACAATTTTTCGAATTCATTACATAATTTGCGTGATTTAACATTATGGTAATTAGAAATATTTTTGGATTACAGTAAATGTTTAAATTAACGAACTGTGTAACCTTTATGTAACGTTGGCGATATTGTCAATTAAATTGAAACTAAAATATTGATTTCTGAGAAGTTTGTACAAAAAAATATTGTTTTTGCGCAAAGGATAACGATGTTACTATTAGTTTAACAATTAAATAGTTTTGTTATTGCACAATGCATTCAATTATTTGCTAATAAGAAATGAAGACTTCGAAGAATACTAACATTGTCTTTTTGTTGGCAGTCTGCCATATTTAATTTTCAGAGTCTACTGACTGTAATATTGTTGCTGATATGTACCTGTACTTACATCAGAGCATTGGCACCCAACTTGTTCGACAAGCGGCTGGGAAAGGTTGGGTATGTACATAAACATTTCTATCTGAAGTAGATATATACATAAGTTTTATATATTTACTAAATTTTTATTTTTAGTTTCCAGGGTACTTTTTGGAAATGTGCTAGGATTGGCGAAAGAAAGAGTCCATACGTGGCTTTTTGTTGTGTCTTTATGGCCTTTAGTATTTTATTTTGGTCATAACATTCATAACATTCCAATGTGGGTCATTTTGGCAGATGCATTTGTGCTTTAATGTATTTGTGTACGAAGGATGAAGGTGAGAATAAAAAGCAGTTTTGATATCCATTTGGCGACAAACAGCTATTATTTGTCTTTTCGGTGATACATAAAAATACACTCGTTTAAGCTAGACTTAAAGTCAAAACGAACGTCATTGCTAAATTGTATGATAATTTTTTTTCTCTTTTTTTTTTTTATTTGTCAACACGTTCTTTTCCCCAAAGCTATATTATCCAATTTGAGCACATTTTCTCATTGTATCCTTGTATAATATATCTTTCCGTCCTATAAACAACAACATTCTTTTAATATAGTTATTGTAGAGTTATTATATTGAGCATTCTGTGATATACAGGGTTTATTAAATAGATACATTTAACATATTTCGCTCTGTGTGGGATATGCTAGCTTCTTCATGATAATAAACCACACGATGTAACTAAGACTTGTACTCCACACTGATGGACATAATAGTACTATTTAAGAATCACTTTTTCTCATAATCTCTCAACTATAACGCTTTCAAACGCCTCGCTGATATCGCTTTACACAGTTGTCTTAATTACAGAGATATGATTTGTAGTTTTGCGAGGAATATTAACTGAACAATCTTTGCAACATTGCTAGAAATTATTATATGACATATAAGAACATTTGTTGTCAATTCCTGATAATTTTATATATAGTGACGCACATACATATATATATATACTTCATCATTATAGATATCACTGAATGTACACATGCAAATCTCAAGATGACAGCTGAGCATATCCTATACAAAAACTGGCACGACAAAGCCGACTTATTTAACACGGTTTTTTTTATTTAAAAAGCGATACATCGGTCATTCCTCGCAATTAACCACTTATGCTATACCTATAATGTGGTCTTGCTTCGTTACCGACATATAAGGTACAGTTTTGTCTACAAGTAATTTAAAAAAATACATAAAATAACCGAAGTGATACCTACGATATATCTTCCTAGAGTGTTCGGTATACTATTATATGCACTACGGATATGAATCTTATTTCGGATATGACATGATACGCTCGCTAAGATGCCAAGTACAATATCAATTCGCTCGTTCTCAATCTCGCTCTCTTACAATCACAATAAACAAAGATATTATCGTTTTACCTCTCTTACATACAAATTAGTATGCTAATTATTTGTCTGCGTTTGGGTACGATCGCATAATTGCTCGAAAAGGTCATGTGATTCATCGATGAAGACATATTACAATGTGGCAACGTAATGGATGTTTACTTTAACTGAATCGTCATTGTTGTTGCGAGATGTACATCCACATCAAGATTGTGCAATTCGCGCATAAATAATCAAGCTCTCTGGATCACATTCTCGTCAACGAAAATGACAGCTCATTTGAGATAGACACCCTGCATGTATAAGGCTTTTGACGCTAACGGTATAAAATTACCCCAAGTTACCTATTAATCCCACAAAGACAAAGAGAAATCACTCGTTCGTCGAACAATAAAAATTTCCCTTTCCTATTCTTAATTCTCGGACAGCGACGTCAAGATTCTTTTAAATCCAAATTTCTTTAAGATTAATATTCTTTGTATAAATTTTAAAATAGTATAAATATTATTTATTTATATAGTTTAAAATATTTTTTTGTCTTCTATTTTTCTCATTTATGTCATGTTTCACTAATAACCATTTGTTTATTTTTATTATTTACTTAATTATTTTTATCTAACAAAAAAAGGTTTATAAGTATAATAAGATTGAAATCAAATGAGATATTTTTATGTCTCAAAATAGTAAACGAAGAAATTTTGACCTGCGAATAAACTGCTGTCCGAGAGTTAAAAATATTCAGATAATGCTATATTTAGTTCAACTAAAAAAACACATTATGCCCCGAAACACTTCGCACGTTAGCAACGGATGAAAGGGTCATAAAAAATACATTCGTAAGCGTCTTTCCGTAAAAATCCACGGTGGTTATCTCGGACGACATTCACTCGCATTAACGGATCAAACTCTACTCCCATCTCTGTTCTCTCTTCCACGCGTAAAAGCTTTGCAGTGTTCGTGCTCTTACGATTTTTCCTGCTAAGACCATCGATCTGGCTAATTAAATCGAGCAGTCAGTTCTTTTATCAGTCCTTCTCCTCTCGTCGTCGTCGTCGTCGTCGTCGTCGTCGTCGTCGTCGTCGTCGTCGTCGTCGTCGTCGTCGTCATCGTCATCGTCATCGTCATCGTCGTCGTCGTCGTCATCGTTGTCTGAAAATCGTTTTCCTCGTTTTGCAAGGAGATCCCTCGTGAAATTTCTTTCTCTTATCTTCCTGTCGGATCGATGAACACAATCTTATGCTAGCTCGCAGAGTAGCTTCTCTTGCGACGGAGTAGCTGCCTCATCATCGTTGTCCTGTGCTTTATCGCACAGGATTATCGCACTGTCAAGAATAGTATCAGGCAGAATGGCAAGACAAGCTGCTTGCTGCTGACATTCGCGGCCGCATCGCTGCGATCCTTAAGATCTTGGTGGTTGTCGTTGCGGTGATTGTTGTGCTTGTAAGCGTTACCATGGTCCTTAATCAAGGGCGCGCGCGGATCCACAGTGGTCGATGTGGTCGCGTATCGGTTGTTGTAGAACAATCGCGCGGTGCTCTTCTGCATCGCCGGCGTGCTCGACTGCTGGTTGAAAACTCGATTGATCCCTATCGTTCCCCGCCCGGGCTTTGACTTGCTTCCGTTAATCCGCTTCCAGTTGGTCGAGGTGACGCGGGTGGGCACGGTTACTGGACGCTGAATTTCTGAAAGTATTCACATGAATTGTGGATAGGGTGTGTTTGTACCAGATGCTTTTCGGATGTGTCTTTTTTTAGCAGCCTTCGTGTATTTTTTTAAGTTTATTTTAGTTCTTACGAATTACACGAGAACGAGTCGAGAAGTTTCCGGAAAATAATTATAAAAAATATGTATTATAATACTCAAGCAATGGCTTATTTTTCCATAAATTATTGTTTGGACAATAATAAATATATATTTTTTAATAATAATTTTCCAGAAATTTTTCGACTCATACCATTTATGATTCTAAATATAGAAGAATATTTTATCTTATCAAAAGTTGAAATGTACAATCCATAATAGTTTTCGTGATTTAAAAAAATAGCAAACTTCTTATGCATAACATTATTTAATTGTATTTGAAATTGTTTTTCATATTGTTGCATTAAGAAAAACATCACTCTCGATAATAATTACAGGTTGCCGGGAGAATTTTGATGGATCGTAAATTTTTTATAAAAATTTTCCGCTTTCGCTGACTGCCAGAGAATGATGTATTCATCCGGCTTTGTACTACATGACCACCCACCGTATACCCTGAGAGTCGCCTCGGCTTTTCCCATGCTTGAGGAGGCTGAGCACGTGTATTCGCCCAAATCCGTTTTCTCCAAGCGCCTTATCTTCAACACGATCGTCGTCTTCCATTCCTCGTCGGGGTCTCCTCGCTCGTCGATTTCGTATCTGCCTCTAGATTGACATATCACTTACGTTTAGTGTTCGAGATAGGAGGAGAATGGATTCCGCTATTCGACATCTCGTTAGAATAACCGGCTCGTCGTCGTCGGAATCGATATCCGAAATCACGGTGACCTAGGTCAGGAGTGATCCAGCAAAAAGTTGCACAACGTTTTGCCTCTTATCGCCGGCGAGATTGCCGAACAACGGGGTCGAACCGCGTCCCGGGACGCGGTAGCCTAAACTGTCAATATTGTCCTGGCACATACCCGCTCATGATAACTTGCTCCTTCCGCATCCACAAGTTAATCGTCTTGGGATAAGCCTCGATTAAACAGATTAGTGACACGTTTGTATCCAGAGGCGAACTGAGCAATTGATTGGGCGCCTTTGCAGTAGGAGCAACTGGAATTGCATAAGGAAAAATGAGATATATCCGGTATTATTCAATACTGACTTTGTGTACAACTGTATTACATAATTTTAATTTCATCGTTATATAATTTTCTTACTATCGCAAAAATCGTATCTTTTATAAGTGATATTATTTCTCATTCTAACGTATCATTAAAGTACGTCGAAGAATAAACATTAAATTGAATAGACAAACTTGTCTGTTTATCAATTGATTTCAGTCTCGATTTGAGGTGTTGTCGACGTAAAGCGCTATAAACCGTTTTCAGGTACTCACAATTTACTTTTAGATTAACCCTCTTGCTGACCGCCGGAGGCACTTCGTTTCTCGCTATGCAAAGATAAGCCCCCATTTGCCTCCTGTCTACCCTGGTTAATTCTAGTCTCTCGCCGGACAGGTTGTCCACTAGAAAATCGTACGTTGTATGAATATCTCGTTGGGAAAGCTGCTCCCTCGTCGACCATATAAGCCGACGTGTTAACGCGGCCTGGGTGAATTATTCGCGAAATACGCCTTCGGGGCACGCAACGATAAGCAGAATATGAATTTATAGTAAAATTCGTCGCTGGGATTTATTGCCTCTGGCCGTATAAAGTGGACGTTAATATTTCTGCATTAGTATCAAGGCACATAAATTTGCTCAATTCAAAATTTGAATCACGATTAATTTCTATTTTAATCTTTCAAACGTAAATGACTAAATGTGATTAGATATAACTATCTGGGATTTATTGCCATTGCTAGTAAACTTATTCCAACAATCATTTAAATAATGATTGATGATCGTATGGAATAAACAGAAGTATTATTAACAGTTACATATCATATATAAATGGAACAGATAAATCAATTCTGTTAATTGGAAGATTTTTTACAGCATCAGGTTATACGTTCACATTCTATTTCACAGAGATACGCCGTTTATCATAAAAGCGAGAAGAGATAACGAAGTTTTGAAAATCCATATTTCTACTATACGTTTACAGTTTCCATTATCCAATGCGGAATTGCATTAGTGTGCACGTGCAATAGACGCTTTTCACAAATAACTGAAAGATAATGAATTATATTATTATCAAACGAACGGTCGACATAAATCACGCGTGGAACGCGTCGTTACATGTTCGCGATAAAATGTGTCAGAAGTTTAATAAGATCGATCGAAAATGCAAGATGTATGATTTGTTTTGACAGTTGACGAATTCGTATAGCACTACTGTCACTTGTATTAAATTAATAATTATCCAACGCTTGATTGCGTTGTCGTGTACGGAAATAACACCTTTTTTATTTTAGAAATTTAATTATCGCGCACCATTTCGTTAATCTTAAATAAACAATATTTTACGGAAACAAAATATTATATTAATGATAATATAATGACAATGAATGAAATATTATATAAAGATAATATGAATATTTATTTTATAAATAACAATATTTATTTTATTAATGTTCCTTGATACAACACACGAGCACACAATTGAATAAAAAGCGGTGTATATTTGAGTTTTTCTTTCATGTAAAAATATGTACATATATATCATAAAAAAATATAGATTTTTTATTGCAGTCAGTCAATAGATCGAATGTGTCGTAAAGTTACGAAAACTATACCCGATGAAATAAAATATATATTGACTCTATGAAAGCCTTTCATTGAAAGGCACTGTAAACCGGTATGTCGTGTTATACTCTTCGGGATATATCGGAATATATTGAAAATCGATTGATTGCTAAAATTTGTCTCTCTAGCACGATGTCAATCATTCCAATTGAATGTCAATGGCCGTACAAGCACACTCTTTTAATTCCACGCGAGCCATTGACACTCGTATGATGTTGCAAATATTTCTTTCGGCCGGTGGATCTATTCGCGCGCTATCCATCGCGGCTGCACGAAATTCCTAGAGTGCAGGTGTCTTGCGTAATGCAGCGCGGTTCAACGTGCCCGAAGGATATTGAAAGTCATTGCGGACAAACTAATCTCTATTCGATGGAACGTGTTCCACCGTAATTGCTCCCGATCGGGATCACCTACGTGTGCGAATTTACGATATCTTCATACCCCCTTTAAAACGGCCGACCATTCGTTTGATTGAGACACATCGGGTTACCGGGATTTCACCCTAATTGCGCAAGGTTTAAGAAATTAGAACAATTGTTTGCGTTAGAATTTGAAGTTAAGATCGAGATCTTTTTTCTCGAAAAAGATTTTTAGTTATTTTGTTTATGAATTTTAGAAGAGAGATTGCTCTCTTTTTTTCTACATTCAAAATTTTTATTATTTACCGAACATAAAGCCATAGCAAATATACAATTAAATTTGCAATGGAGTTACATGACGTAAATAGAGAGAGGAATAGTGCATTCACGTTGCGGTTTTCCTCGTGGGAGAGAGAGAGAGAGAGAGAGAGAGAGAGAGAGAGAGAGAGAGAGAGAGAGAGAGAGAGAGAGAGAGAGAGAGAGAGAGAGAGAGAGAGAGAGAGAGAGAGAGAGAGAGAGAGAGAGAGAGAGAGAGAGAGAGAGAGAGAGAGAGAGAGAGAGAGAGAGAGAGAGAGAGAGAGAGAGAGAGAGAGAGAGAGAGAGAGAGAGAGAGAGAGAGAGAGAGAGAGAGAGAGAGAGAGAGAGAGAGAGAGAGAGAGAGAGAGAGAGAGAGAGAGAGAGAGAGAGAGAGAGAGAGAGAGAGAGAGAGAGAGAGAGAGAGAGAGAGAGAGAGAGAGAGAGAGAGAGAGAGAGAGAGAGAGAGAGAGAGAGAGAGAGAGAGAGAGAGAGAGAGAGAGAGAGAGAGAGAGAGAGAGAGAGAGAGAGAGAGAGAGAGAGAGAGAGAGAGAGAGAGAGAGAGAGAGAGAGGGAGAGACAGATTTCATTCCGAAACAACGCGTGTTTCATGCGACGGATCCACGTCCCTTTGTAATGGCGATTACGAGGATCGTCAGCAGTGACAATCCCAGGATCGGGATATAGGGGCGATATCTCACCTTGTATCAACGGATCGTGAAAGCCCCGCATGAGTATGAAATCACTTTTCTCGCGTCGCCAGAACACGCGAGGCGGTGGCCGGCCAGACGCCTTGCACGACAACGTGGCGTTCTCACCCTCGAGAACGGAAACCTCGCCGTCCGAAGTGCCAGAACTTAGAATATCAGGTGGTACTGAGAAAGAACAAGATCGAAGAATATTATCAAAGCAAAGGCGAGATGTAATAAAATGCATAAAATTGTATTATACGATAACGCTAGAAACTCACACTATCCAAGTTCGCGATAAACTTGGAAAAGTTTCTTACGTGTATGCAGATTTAAATTGTCTGACTTTCTGACGTCCAAATTGCAGAATGTGAGTGTTCTATGCAAATGTACTAAGATAAAATTAAAACAAAACAAAATATGCAGTAAAATAAAATAAATTAAACTGAAATAAGCTGTGCAAAATGCGCCAGACCACGATAAGGAAGAATTATTTCATTGAAAAATTATGCTATCTAAAATCTGCGCAACAATATATATATCATAGTGAATTACTGGGATCACGAAGGATATGTTGTGTCAAAAATTTATGACCGCAGAACAAAAATATTTCCGACATAATTCTTTGTGTCTCCTGTGAAATTAATCTCACGTTACTCATGCGTTTTTCGAAGTGAGTTTTATTCAATTGTATCCCATTTCGTAAAATACAATATGGAAAATTAATAATCTATCCTGTTTGTTTTAATCATATTCGCGAAAAGAAAAAAATGAAATGGCAAAATTCTTTTAAATTAATATTTTATATCGTAATTCATTTCATTGTTGCCATATTGAACTGGCCGCTGGGAAGCATGTGTAAAGTTCGATAACAAAAGAATAATAAAGCGGTTGTATAGCAAGCGCGCTTTCTGAACTGCATTGTGTGTATACGAAATGTAAAGTATACAAAACGTCATCGCGCGGCCTTTGTGGAATGGAACGAATTTCTCGATACACCGCTTGCGCGCGTCCATTTATCATAAAATTCAACACGTGTCCGAAGATTATGATGCAATTTCGCCTGACGACGTCGCTCCGACCGTTGTCTACAACGGCGAAACAATTTACGAATCGGAATCATTTCGCGCCGCGCAAAACGATATATCTTCATATAAGTCTCTTCGACGTCTTCGCCCAACGTTTGGCCAGAACGAAACTTCGCAGACGGAAACTGGTTCGTCGACCGTAAAGAATCCATACCGTCGTCGTTCTAACCCGATTTAACCCGAGACGTAGTTGGCGAGCACGACCGAAAAATCATCTCGGAATCATTCCCGTCACACTCGACGGAAATGAAATATCGGCGGGACATCCTCAGCGAGAAGGAAGAGGGGACGCTCTCCTGATGGAATTCCGTCCAATTTTCGCAGAGCCGTTCGATTCGTTTCAATTACAATCATTCAAGCCAGACAAGTATGTCGCGAACGGAACGACGTAAAAAAAAGAATGGCATTTTCTCGTGTTTCCGCACAAAGGAATTTCATTTCATTCGGCAGCGAAAGACCGCTTTTTGGCGTCCGACAACGCACAGGCACGCACGCGGATGGCATGCATTCCCGTTTAATCCTTTGCCCCGAGTCCGTCCTCTCACGCACGAAGTAGATAGATGATATTATTCGTAAATCTATTGCCGAATTTGTTGGTGATGTAAAAGTGAAAAATCGCACATTTCATGACGCCACGGCAAGAAGCGCGCTGCGCGTATCTCGACGAGAAATTGACGCGACAGCTACGATATTGCTGATGTATAAGTCGAGCGTAGTAAATATTGAGTTGCGCGTGTTATGCCGGTGTAATTAGCGTTAAAAGGATAATGTAAATTTAATAGAAACAGTTTAGCTTGATGTTTGCGCGTGAGCCACAAAGTACTGTGAACATCCATCAGCTGATGCAGTCAGTGAACACTCTCTTGGCGGATACTCTCCGCCAGGTAGACTTTCGAACTTCGTTATCGCGTTTAATTAAACTATAAATTAAGGCGCAGCCGTTAGCCGTTTTTTATATGACCGATAATGCTCCTTGTAAACTAACTCGCGTTGAATCGATATTACATTTTCTTGTGGAATACACGTGAAGTAATTCATCATTAATCAGATCAGATTAAATGATACGCGCGCTTGAATCATTCAGTAGATTCCCAGGTGGGATTATAGAATTTAAAGACGAGAAAACAAGAGTCCTGATATTTCACGAGCCATCATTTCAGCGCTTTTTTTGAAAGTCGGTTAACGTCGAATCTCCCCCCGTCATAACTTACCAAAAGATACCACGACAGGCACTTTATGCATTATACGCATGAATAGGCACGGCGAGAGAAACCATCGATGTCACACGACATAGATAATACCTGCACACGTGCGCACGACGGTCCATTCAAACGCGCTGCTGTAGCGGCGAGGCACGCATACTTTCCGACCCCTAAAGCCGGCGTCGGGGCACCCGGTCTAATCGAAACGCAGTACGTGCGTATGTGATGTCCTATCCAACGGCCGCAAACCCGGCCTGCCTGGTCGGCCCGGGAATGCGACGTAACGCGTGCAATTAGGCATACCTAGGACGTCCACGCATCCCAGCTGGCTCAGCATGGGCTTGGTGTTGAGCTGGCACATGTAACAACCACGGTCGGCCTCCTTCAGCGCGCGGATATGTAGCTGCCACGTGGCCTCCTCGTCCTCCCGCGACTGCGTCTGATTCTTCGTCTTGGCGTTCTCCAAGGTGACGAAGAATCGGGGCGAGTGGGTGACCCGGCGATCACCCATCGATAGTATCGTTTGATCCTCGGCACGCAGCCATCCCACCTACGGCAAATTTATACATCGGAATTTTTCTCTAGTAAAAATGGGGAGGAGAGGCTAACACCCTGTGGATTTTCTCGCTGATCGAATGTGGGATCGCCTCTTTCTCGACTGATGTGAATTTCAATCGTCGAATAATTGCCGGTCCCTTCTACATGGATTGAAATTTAATCGAGATTTAAATGTGGGAATATTGCGGAATTTTCAATCGCGACTTCATAAATTATTCCTTGATAACGACACGCGCATACTATTCTCGCGGGATTACACGCATAAATGTATGAGCTCTGTCCCGTCATTAACGCACGTTACAAACGTTTAACAACAAATTTGCGTCGATTAATTTGAAGTAAATTTTTCTTTTAATGGATCTTTTAACTGTATAATTAGCATAAATAAAAGACAGTTTTCCGTGACGAAATTAAAGTCATTTATCAGCCCATACATTTTCTGCGGTATTCGAAACTAGTCTTTCCACTTTAAAAAATAATACAGAAGATCGCTATTGGAAGGATGATGTTATTTTACTTAAGTTCTCTTTTCTCCGCGAATTGTTATTTTTGCGCGACTTTAATGGAACTGCACGAATGTCGGTTTTATTTTTCAAAGATTAGCAAGGTAGATGTGCCATGGAATATCCGATTAATCTGTTGTTTGTATGACTTTTTTAACACAATTACTTGCGTGGAATATAGTGTATCTATTTTTAACTAACATTATTTTAAGCTTGCTATACTGGCTTTCAAGTGTAATAACAACGAAAGTTATACAACTTGGCGATATACAAATAATTCGTGGTGTATTTTTTGAAAAATAATTTGAATATTATGTGATTACCGCTATTCAGATGTCACGTGATTATCGCAAATGTGACGTCATGGCCGTGTGCAGATCAGTTCACAGGAATATGACGGAAAGATCGGACGTGAGCAAAAGTCGTTCTGTGTTTCGTGTGTGTTTTTTCTTCTTCGAGGTGAGTTCTGTACACAACGTCGTCGAACAAATGTCGACAACGTCGAATCCAACGACGCACAGTCGTCACGAAATGTTACAGTGCATGGCGGTCGCGTGATTGTTAGTTTTTCAACATTCGTAAAACGGATTGCGTTCGTCCCGTCGGCTGTTGCTCGTCGTTTTTTGAACGTCCGCACGATGCAGTTGTTGCGCTTATGCATATCTCGGAATCGTCGGCAGTATTGAATCTAGCAACGGACAAACATTGTGAAGCATCATACCGCGTACGATCGATCAATCTTTCGGCATTCATTCATTCAAAATTAATCGCGTCCGTTGCATTGTTAGCCAATATGCAAGGTAGCGTCGGTATGAAGTTGTCTCTTTAGAATTCTTTCATATCTCATTGTCAGCACTGCTGGCATTATCAGCAATGTTGACACCATTTACACTGTGGGCAATGTTGGTAGTACCATTAGTTTGCTAGTGTCAGCAATGTCGAATCGTGAAATCAAGGTGTGATCGCGACTTAACCTAACCTAACCTAACTTGACGTAATCTTTTCGCCATACGTAAAGTACATCATATGCTCGTCATCGTTCGCCGAAACTAATCTTCCAGCAACGACGTAAAGTTGTGCCGTCTTTCAAGCTTTTTAAACAGCGATCATCATATTTCGCGTTATTCTAGACAGAATTATTTCGCGTGTGTAATAATCGAGATTGTAACAATCGAGAATTCTCATATTTTGCGTTGAAAGTGTATTGTGTTGTGTGTGTGTGCGCTCGGAAGTGTCGTATAAAATAATCGGTCGTATCGTAAGTGATAATTAGTGCTATAATTGTGTATATTAGTGTGCTTCGAGCAACAGGAATAGAGAGCTGACGGATTGCAGCGGTTGGACATCAGCTGGTGAGTAAATTTTAGTGCTATATTATGTGACTTATTATTTATTTATTTATAACACTTGATAATATCGTTGAACAATTAAAGTATTAATCTTTAGTCTATTTTTGTGGATTAAATAAGAAATAAAATATTTCTTTATTTTACTGCATTGTGTAATGTATTAAATTTGACATTTCGCTAAAAAAAGACTGAACGTGATTAAACGCAAACAAGGAAATCCGATTTTTAAGAAATAAAAAGAATTATTAGTTTTATATGAACGTATTTCGGATATCATTATTTTATGTACGTATTTTTTTATCCTATATTATATTATTGGTATTATTAAATTTTCAATTTTTGTACAAACTATAAAAGGCACCTTGTTTGCTACAATTTTTCAAAAATTATCTTTATTAGAAATGAAAAGAAAATATTATGTGTTATGAAATTTTTAATAAAAGATTATTTTTTTCATGAATAATTTAATTTATAATTGAGATCTACATTAAATATTGGAAACTTATTTAAACATTTAGAATTTAGGATTTTTCTATTTTCTTTTCCATATGCTATAAAGTTATATAGGTTTGTTATTATAAATTGTGTGTGTGTGTGTGTGTGTGTGTGTGTGTGTGTGTGTGTGTGTGTGTGTGTGTGTGTGTGTGTGTGTGTGTGTGTGTGTGTGTGTGTGTGTGTGTGTGTGTGTGTGTGTGTGTGTGTGTGTGTGTGTGTGTGTGTGTGTGTGTGTGTGTGTGTGATTATTGTTTTCAATCTATCAAATAATAATCATTTTATTGCGAATTGTGGTAACAGAAATGTTTAAATATACATTTTTTCATAAAAGAGTATATTTATTTAGAATTTATGACAATATTATTTTCAAGATGCGATATTATTTCATAATCACATACATAATATACAAGTTTGAAGATTCTGAGAGATCGTTCAGTAAAGTATCCATCCTGTATTTCTGCAAAGAGTCTGTCGAAGCTATTAACGTGATGTAGCTCGATCCGTATACCATAATGATATCTAGCAACCGTGTGCGGAGATTAACATCAAATATCGCCTGCGTGTCTTTCGCTCGTGTCCCCGTTATAGGTTTGACGAAGCCGGTATGATCGAGACGCTCTCTCCGAACAATATTATATCGCGCACTATCGTCGAGTGCATATCCACGCGCGTATCTGTGTGTGTGCGTGTATGCGGCACGTCGGCAGTAATTGCTTTTAGGCAAGTACGGCATATTGTACTCGGCTTACACCGAGTCGGGGTCAGGCCGGTGCGGTCGGCGACGGCAGTGCAGGAATCAGCGGCGACGAAAGGTTCAATTTAACGTCGTATCTAGCTGCAGCCGCCTCACTTAACCGCCGCCGCAGCCTTCGTCGCGTTATCTCTAACGATGCACTTGGTAATTAATCTCAAGTGACTGTTGTGCGACCTATATAACCACCTCTGGCCATACGCGGCCGGTTTACATGCCGTGCTGGGCACACCGCCACCGGTGTGTGTTACCCATATATACCTGTGCGACCTACGCGTGTACCCTGGCCGCAACCTCAGCGGCGAGCTCAGACGAAGGGCTTGATCGCTTAAAACAGGGTTAATTGGCCTTGAGGACACATACTGTGTCCACTTGATACGCGTTAATATACGGCTAACCACACGGTTATGATGCAAGACCGAAATTCATACGAGAAGTAAAATTTTGTTCTCGAAGATTATTATTGGTTTTATATTTACAATTTCTATTTAGTTTTGTTGAAAATATTACATTCAAAAACTGTTTAATTTTATCACTTGAGGAAGATTTGAATATGAAATAAATGATATAAATCGGTACTCGAATTGTAGCATGTGTAACGATTATATTAAATTATTATTTTAAAATTTTTGTGCGCCATTAAGTCGATATAAAATGTTATTTATATTTTTCTCTTGATAACATTATAAAAATGCCATATAAATATATAGTTAAATATTTTATTAATACTTTGACAAAACTATGTTGACAAACAAGTTTTTGAAAATTAAATATAGAAATATACGACTAGAGTATTATAACACACAAAGGTTAAGGATAAAATTAATTTCGAAATGACATTTCTGTTTTGTGATATAAAAGCGAAAAAAATGGAGACACTTTTGAGTTTTCTTTATTGAAAAAATAATTGTGATTTTTTTTGTAAAAGCGGTACCATTTGTTATCATGATAAAGAGAAAGCGGTGAACTGTGTGCCGTACAGTTTAATCGAATCGATGCATAAGTAGTCCAATATAAATCGAGCTTCCCATAGAGACGACCATTCGCGCGGGAAATGCGACACTCATGTCTCTAGTCATAGAAAGAGGGACAAGAATTGCAGAGAAAACTGAGAGATGACGTTTGAATCCTTTCGTTATCGATGGTGCCTTAAGTACATTGTCGCGAAGGAACAACAGTTTTGTTCTGCATGAAATGAGAGGAGGCGCTATCAACGTCGACTTGCGAGGTCATTATCTCCGCGGAGAGAAGATAACGATTCGTTCGATGCTATCCCTGGAATAATGCCGTCTTCTCCCTTCGCGGAAACGGCATGCTTATCGCATAAAAAGCTCCCGGGGGCTTACATCGCGACTTGGTTCGGCATTTTGCATGGTCACGATCCTGAAAATCGGCGAATATCCGTAGCAGATAATCTCCGAGAGATTCGAAGGGATAATTAATGAAATATAAATCTGAGACTTTTATTTCGCTGCACGTTTCAGGTAACATTTGTTTCTTCTTCTATTCTCGTCGCGATATCAATAATACGCGGTACGAACATATTTTTTTAAATAACTTTGTTCCCTCAAATGTATTTTTGATCAGATTTTCTTCGGGGATTACTTAACATTCTACGGAGATGGAATAATATGTAGTAAACATCTGTATGCGTAGTACGAATCTGTTTGCATATAAGAAGATGGCACATCAATATTTTATGATTAAATTTCTTTGGCAAATAAAATCGCATGAACCGAGAAAAGACACTTTATCTTAATATTCAATTAAAAAAAAAATTTAATTAGTAATTGTGTCGCGAACGTAGATGATAGGCTATGTTCATATTAAGACGGCTTCTATTATGGATGCTCAAGATGCTTAATGATAATCTTTTGCATCAAAGAGACTTGAATATTAATTAGGCTGTTAGAGATACGAATCGTCTCCCTCTGTAGACAGCACCGCTGCAGAGTGTCTCTTAATTAAATATGAAAATAACAGATAAGAATATTTAAATACAATTTACTGCTGTATGAAAAATGAATATAAATGAGAGATATGTTTTAAACTGACGTTTGATCTGATAAAAGAGTTGAACAAAAGTCAAATAGTAATTAATGAATTAATTTATGTCATATTCAAAAATATACACAATAGATTTTTTAATTTAAATTTAAATTAAATTATTAAATAGTATTAATTATTTTTAAAAATATGGGTCGCGAAGATAACTAGCTAAGCTAGCACTAAAAGAAAACTAGCTCACATTACTAAAAATAATAATTGAAACGTGTTAAGCAATTGATTTATTTATCCTAAGAATTGTAAATTATACTTGCTCTAAAATTGTTTATATTTGCTTTGTATGCAGAAAATACTTGGCGATTGCACTTGCATCGCAGCGATATAAAGAGACAAGAGACAGATATAAAGGGAAAGAAATATTTTTTATATTATACGTAATGCATGTCAAGGAAACTAGCTAAATAATACGTTCGAGATAGTTAACAAGTAACTAATTATTTGATCGAATTACTATCGGTGGTGATCGCGTTGGAGTGATTGCGCGCGGAACTAGAGTTTAATGAGATTAGCAGGATATTCGGAGGCAATGCGTAATCGGCTTGAGTCCTTTGAGCAGGATAACCGATCGTCCGATGGAACGCTGCACGGCCAATCGTTACACGATTTTTCTTCTTTTCATTGCAATTCGAAAGATAGAGAGAAAGAGAGAGAGAAAAAGAGAGACAGTTACTTGTAGCGAGCGTGCAGTTTCATTGTGTTCCTTAACTTAATAACTGAAATAGTATTTCTCTGGTTATTCGTACGTACGTTCGTCTGTACGTAGGTTGCATTACCTCCGTCGTCTACGGGTTCGCTTTTATCCCGAGGATTTTCCACGGGCTCGTTGCAACAAGAAGCGCTCGCTTGCAACGCGGAAAGAGACGCGGAGAAAGACTTCCTCTTTCTTCGGTTGATAAATTAAAAACGAGTTCTATACTCTTTCCCCGCGGACGGAACCGCACAACCGCCATTTCCACCGCTAGCCTTTGTAAGAGCATTAGCACCTTGAATCCAAGGCTTACGTTTCTTCGTCGCTTGAGTATAAATCTTTCCCTCTATTCCCCTTTCGTGAATCGTTCGTGACGGATCCGGTGCCGGCGGCTACCGGAGAGTGAGAGGGAAAGAGACAGTAAACGGCCGTGGTAAGTTTCTCACATTTCCCGCCGTCCAAACGAGGCGCAAAGTATTTTCCCCGGGAAAAAAGCGTCTCCGGACGGACGGGCTCGATGGCTGACACACATTACCCGCGCAGTTACGAAATTCCCCGGTGGGCACGTCGACGGCGGTCGGTCGGTCGAGCGAGTCCGGTACCCCTCCGGTGTAATATTTCGAGAGACCCCGCGTCCCACGAATCTACGTTAGCGCTAAGAGATTGCTCCCCATACCCCGTTACCCGCGGCCGCCCACCCATTCCTCCCTTCTCCTGTCCGACCGTCACCCCTTTTCCTCTTCCTCTCTCTCCATTGTAATCATGGAAACAATCATTCTTCTCTCTCCCCGGCTCCTCTTTGGTCCGACTGCGCTCTCTCCGCCTTTTCTTTCTCTCTCTCTCCCTCTCTCCACCTCTTTCCCTCTTTCTCCTGCATCCTCACCATCTCGAATCCGCGCGCACTACACTGCATTTCAGTCTTTCTCGTTCTCTACTCTGCCACTTCCGCCTCTGTTTCCTTCTTCTGTCTGTGTGGCTGTTCATCTCTGTCGCTCTCCCTCCGGATCCACGGCGGATTTCAGTATAATGTCTCGTTCTCTCGTTCTCTCGCCGATAGGAAGCGCAATGTGTTTGTGGCGCGGAGTAGTGCCTCGGTGCGGCGTGCTGATGGCGGTGGCAATGGACGGTCAGCGGATAGTAGTGTTGGTAAGAGTGCTAGTAGTAGTGCTGGCGGCAGCGGCGGCGGCGGCGGCGGCGGCGGCAGCAGCGGCGGCGGCGGCGGCGGCGGTGATGGTGGTAGTGGCGGGAGCTACCCTTTCGCTCGCAGCAATCACCGATTTGTCTGAATAAGCCCCGGGCAAGTATATGCTCATGCTTACCCTGGGGAAACACCACTCCGGCCAACTCGCACCCTCCCTCCCTCTCACTCCCTTCGTCCTCGTGGTTCTGCCTGCTCGCGTTCCCCCTCGTCGCGCCAGCAATCTGCGGTGCTGCTGCCAGGCGAGCACCCATCCTCCCCCTCTCATTTTCGGCATCCTCGAAAATGCTTCCGTTCATCGACGCTTGATGGGGAACGTCCGGGATACGGCAATAGGCCGAGAGCGAAAAAGAAGAGAAACGCCATCCGTGGAAGTTTCTCTCCTCGTTGTATTGTCGACGTTGGAACTGGCATTACGGCGGAAGGGCAAGAAGACGGGCGACGATGAGTTTCTTTACCGGTCTTCGCAAACAGGGAGGACAGTGCATAATTCCTTCCTCGCAAAAAGATCTCGCGAGCATTATTGCGGTAATCTTGATCGTGACGATGTAATACACGAGCCTGTTGATTTTAAGGAGATATACAACTAATTATTGCGTATTGTAGGAGGGATTAAATATTTAAAAAATTACACACGGTAAAGAATAAAGATATTCCTAAGAATAATTCCGTAATTTGCCGCCATGTTGAAGAACATTTCGTGATTGCGGTGCGAAAAAGAAGTGTTTCTGTCGCGGTCGCATTACATAACGCGTGTTAAATTCACTGAACAATAAGGAAGTGAACATTCTCCTGAGTGGGCAGTGAGATATGACTTAGTAAACTTGCAACTTCGCTCAACTATAAAGGACGATATCTCGCGCGCGCGATGCAGAAAGAAAGAGAGAGAGAGAGAGAGAGAGGAGAGAGTTGACGGTGATAAATGAATCGTCATAAGCAAGTAAATTCGTCCCGACACGCTTTTCGAAAGACCGCTATTCATATTCCTGTATTCACGTTCATTTACGATTGCAATCTTCCCTCATTTCACGTACATCGTCTAAAATATAATTGGATTACGTACGGATATCGAGGAAGAGAACGTTCGTGGATTTATGTTTATCGGATATTTGCTATTATGTTTCATCGGTCCTAGTCTACGTGCGCCTATCCTATTTCACCATTAGTCTGCGATAATGGATGATCTTATGTGAATTGATTTAATCCGCTTTGAGCTTGCCAATATCCGTAATTACATGAATAGACAGGAAAATCGGATAACGAGGTTAACTTGATCGTGACTTGAGCAACGAATTGAATTTCCTATCGTCAATGCGAGAAAACACTTCTTGATATCCGACGTACTTAAAACGGAGGAAAAATTAATAAGGCAATTTTTTTTCTGCAACTGATTGCAAGATTGTAGCAAAAAATTCAGTGAAAATGGTGCGGATATTCTACTTCACGCTTAGTCTGTCTTCGCGCTGAAATGCGAGAGAATGGCTTTGATTTCTTTCGAGCGCGCGTTTCGACTTTCGCGACGGCGCAAATGAGAACGTTTAAGGGATCAGAGCCCGTCACGTACACCTCACAGAGAGGATATCTTCGTCCATTTTTTTCTCGATCCGTCTTTCGCGTCGACGGGGGGAAAAAGAAAGTAGGCACCGTCTGCCGCGCTGCATCTCGGCGATTTGCCTCGTTTTACTTCCTTGAAAAGGTGCCGCGGATACTAAAAGCTTCAAGCTTGTCGGTGCCTTTTTTTCGTTTAGGTAGAAGGCTTTAGAAAGATCGGTCGAGACGAGCACAAGAATAGTAAGAAAACACTGAGGAACTCTCCGCGAAGATAAAGCGCGCTGAGAGAAAGATCCGCTGTTAAAGTGTAGATCTTGGTGTGTGTGCGATTTGTGTGCGAGTGTGTGCGTGCGCGCGCGAATTTTTATCTACTTGTCGCAAAAGGCGTTTTATAATCTCCTGAAAATTGCACGCTTTTAGGATCGTACTTTTGTGTCAGTAACGGCAGCTGCTTCCATTTCCTTTCATTCATTATGATCGTCTTTTAGAGTCAGTTTCCTTGCTAGCTGACGATGTCCAACAAATGAAACTTCGATCGCAATATCTGATTAGCCGTGCTAATTAAGAACGGTTGAACGCACAAATGATTTCGTTTATGTTATATCCGAGGAAATTCGACGTTGATATTCGTAATCTGAAATTTTAATTTGCCATGAGGAATGGGGAGAAGATTTATTAAATCGGAGATTATATATTCCGTCTGATCGTTTTCAGGCTTGACTGCTGAGCCTTGCTATTTCAGGCAGAATGTACACTTTAACTGAACCAGTTGCACAAATATTAACTGCTCTTAATAACGTACGTAAGCTACAGAAATATTAAATACCGAGGTATTTGCAATCAAATACCTATATGCAGCGATGCGAGAGATAACTTGTTCGGGAGAGATAAAAGCTCGAAATCAATATAATCTCCCCGAGCTCAATTTTCGGTATAAACTTGAAACAAAATTTTTTATTCCGTTTTTCCGTGCTTTCTGTTTAATGAAAATGGCAATCGTGGTATTTTCGTAAAATGAAATAAATATGTGTAAAGAAATTGGGTACGTGATATTGAAATCTAGGTTTACCGAGCTTATATCGAATTCGATTTCACGTATAACAACGTGGTGGCGAGAGAGATATGTTTTTTTAGAAAAGTAGAAGCTTTACGCGTCGAAACGTCCCCAATTCGACAACTCTATTGTTTGAGAGACGGGTATATGTATATTTAGCTTCTCGGCGTTAAAGTGTTAAGTGCGCGCGAGGGTGAAGTGTTGCAAAGTTTTAACCAGTGACGTGTTGGCGCGGCGAAGTCGGTGTGTACCGCGGGTACGAATTGTATTCGCGCAACTTCGTTTTACACAGAGGCTAAGTTCTCGGTCGCATATGCCGCATGTGTTGCATCGGTGTTCTGCGCGACACGTATAAAGGCGATGAATAACCACCTGCTCGCCCATTTTTCGCGCCATTTCGGTGAGAGCAGCGACTAGCAATATGCGCGACGATAAAGGTGTATACTTAAAGTTATCGCGAATTATTAAGCAAATTTAAATTTTCTTGGTTCTTTTTTATATCTTCGCACGACTTAGCAATTTTTGTATTAACATAAAATTTATATATATAAAATATGCGTATAATATATTTTATAAATTTAAGCAAACTTTTTTACTCTTTCTTATTTTTAACGAATAATTTTTTAAATCCTATATATAGATTTATATATAATGTAAAAGAGAGAAATTTATATATATATTCTACGATGTGTTGCAGGTAGAAAGTACGGCGACTAAGCAACTTGATAACTGGCATCGAGCCCACATAGTTCGTTCACTAAAAGGTATGCCATTATTGCAGTTTCTTTCTAACTACGAGAACCGTGTGCACATAAAGCACTCTTATTACTACCTATCCATAGTGTACAAATATGCGAGTCTGTTTGTCGACGGGACATAGTTCCGAGATATGGCGATGTATAAAAACAGCTGTGCGCACACACAAGCATGTAAAAAGTATTAGTCGTATGTGTGTATGCCGAACGGCAAACAGCCATCGCCCAGAGTGTTTTCGAGCCAACCGCGAAGTGTATTCGATTTTGTTGTACCCGCGTGAAAGTACGTAAAGCGCGATTAAAAAAAAAAGAGAAAATCCAGATATGTGGCGCATAGCTATAATCCGTGGATGAAAGTTTGCGATTCGTATCGTGAAGGCGTATCGTTGTTATTCGGGCGCGCGCATATTTCGTACTTTAGAATGAATTGCTGGATCGTAAACTACAAGACGTTGTAGAATAAATTAAACAGGATAATTACGCTGGCTGAACATTAACGCCGTGGCAGGATCGCGAGTATCGGAGTATTATGCCGCCCGAACGTTTAATTAAGCTGCTTAGATACGATTCTACCCTCTCGCGAGGTGCCCGAAATGTTATCTACCGTGAAAGGTCCGTAAAATATGCGGAAAGCGAGGCTTGTTGTCTCGCCAATCGCGAGGTAGAATTCCACCGACATGAATTTTTTTTTATACGAAATTTGAACATCGTGACCATTAGCTCTTTTTATCTTTTCCTGTTATGTAGCTTTTTCTACATTTGCGTTGCAACAATGGAACATTGTTCTGTATTCATTTCATCGGTTACGTTTCAAAAATTTTTACATCTCTATTTTTATAATATCATGTTCTTTTGTTTTTGAATACGCAGTAATTGCTTTGTAGACTTTTTCTGATTAATTTGTGTTTTTTTTTTATTGTTTTATGTTTTCTATGTTAAAAAAACTTAACGTTTCCTATATTTTTTGTATTTTATGCAAGCCAATAATACTTGCGTTATTGGTAGATTATATTTCTCACATATTGCGTAAATTTTATTTTATATCTGTTGAATAAATGAAATTTTGATTGATATATTAAATACAGTCTACTTTCAATAAGATTAACGAAGCTTTCGTTCTTGATTTACATAATTACTGTGTAATCCGTTTTTGTATACCGTAAATTTTATTTTCCCATTATTCGGTCTACCGTTTCGCCGTTTTATCACGCGTTTTGTTTTACGTTTTAGATCGTCCGGACGATAATATGAGACGCTTTCTGTAAAATTCGCATGACCCTCGTGCGTCATGGCGCCGCTATAATTAGCGTTCAATTGACGAAGATGTATTCACTCGTTTGGTATTACATGCCGGCGAAGTCGATCCGGCCGCATACAAATTTGCGGTTATCGAATTTTATTTTACAGGCGGCCGCGTATCGGTCGCGCGTTAAAAGCGTCATGGCTAAAATAACATGAAATAATGGCAGTGCGATGACGCGCGCGAGCTTTAACGCGTTTAATCGCACATCAAAGCGAGGAAAAAATCACCGCCGCGCAATGTCTCTGAATTTGCATAAAGCAATCCGTATGATTTTGCTAGTGCACGCGTGGCTTGACTTTAAACTCTGTAATTAATTGATTTGCGCGACCTACATTATAAGTTTAATGCTGCAGTCGATGACAAAATGCTCCAAAACAAAGTGGCAATTTCGATATCCTGAAAAAAAAAAACAAACATTTGTACGCGCCACTAGCAGTTTATGTATGGCCTATTGAATGCACTTATACATTTGCGTTGCAAATTGCGCTACCAAACATACTGCGCGATTCGTATTCGGTGCCTCGTTGTTTCTCGCCCTCTTTATTTCCTGAGAATTGCCGAGAAGGTTTAGCGTGAAATGTATACAGTTGTTTCAGTGTTTGATATTAGCCGCTTATCGTACTAACCGGACGATTTATTCCGTAGATATGTGCGAGAAAGAATTTTTTTGACACAAGCCGGGTATTATTGAATTTTTTTGCACAACAAAATGACCTAAAATGTTTTATTTGACTTACGCACAAAATATAAAAATTTACATTTTTGATGCCATGAAAAGACAAAGTTAATCTTTAATTAATTAATTATTCATTGATGCAATTATTCTAATAAGAATCGGTATATGTAACTAGTTTCTCTTTATTTATCGCAAATCTCGGTGTATATCATCTCGACTTATTTCGAGCGAATGAACGGAAAACTCGCGCCCGCGGAAAAATACAGGAAACGGTGGGTTGGAATGCGCAAAAAGACAACCCCCTCCCCGCACTCCTGACATCTGCCAGAAGCAGCCTGGAGCGACCCATTTATTTCCGCAGGATTACCCGAATTTCAGATTCTCTTATCGCTCCGGCAACGCGCGCTTATGCGTTTCCAAGCCGGCTAATTAGCGCCCCGGTGCTTGCTCTCCCGCGAGCGTCGACGCCGCGCCGCGCTTCTTCTTGCGAAAATTCGCCGGCTGCTTACCTTGTAATTTCCCACTTTCCTGATGGTGCAGGAGAGAGCGACCTCTTTGCCGATGGCGGCGGTCACGTTGCCGATCGGCTCGGAGAAGCTCGGCACATCTGCGAACCGAAGGAGGCTTCGCGTTATGCTTCTAATTAAGTTCAGGCATTTAGAGACTCTTACCCGGGCAACGTGATTCTCTTTTGATACTTTATGAAATTTCAATTGGAACTGTTTTCTTGAATGAAGTTCCAGAAGAGAGGAATAATATCGTTCATTTACGTTTAGAAATAGATTGCCCGGATAAAAGTTAAGTTATACCTATTATAATATAGAGTTTCCTGGAATTTGCGGACGTAATTTTAATGACATTCTTTGATGGGTACAGAATAATTTTTTAACAAAATATTTGAGAGAGGTCAACGCGTTTGTTACCCTTTTTAATATTCATTATTGAATATCTTAATAAGTAATAAAAGTGTCGAATATTAAAATTTTGAACTGTTTTTTAAGCTACTGAACCGAATAAAAGTACTTTGTGTTACCGCAAGTTATGCCATTGTCCGTTCGCTGAATGTTTTATTGAATATGATCGCTGCAGAATATGCGTGCCGTAGTATACAATAGATATTACATTGATGGGTAAATTGAAAACATCAAGGCAGTACTGAAATAACTGTGTAAATTTACACTGATTTGCAAAAAAGGAAATATTACTTTTTATGAAAGTTTAAAATGAAATATTCGAATCGTTTGAGCGTTTTGCGTTGTAATTATCGTAAACGCTAATTATTATTATGTTGCTTACCGTGTACGCGAGAATTGAATTCATTTCGTAATATAGCGACGTTGCGATGGCTAAAATAAATATTTCGCGATGCATTATTGATACTCTGGCGACACACCGTCGCGTGTGCGCGCGATACATCATGTCGCAGCGAGATTTTTAAACTAATATCTATCGCCCGTTCTCCCAACTTGTCGCCATTTGCCATAACATGAAATAATGTTTTAAATGTTCATGCCTCGCGATAAATTATTATACGCGAAGCTTAGCGCGCGCGCGTGCGCGCGCGTTGCTTTGACAAATATTTTATGCCACTCGAGGAGTGACGCAGTGCCTCGATGTTCATGATTCGTTACTCTCGTTAAAACGTACGTGACGGGACGCAATAGCGACGATTAACGGCTCGTTGACGCGTATAATACCGTATTTCGAACAGTGAAGTATAGTTTTAATTTCCTGTCAAGCGCCACGAATTGCAGGTCGTTCACGTAGCTCTTCGGTGATGCGCCGAGTTTGTTCTATGCATAGGAATCGCGAGATGCACGTTACAAGGCTGATATAAATGAGGAATATAATAATGAATATTCATCAAAACGCCTACTATGGAGAGGCGTTGATGAATTCTTCATCACAATAGCGTTAATCTAAAATATATTGTGAATACCTCGTTCGCGTGGCTTTCGTGAACGTACCATAGCTTACAATAAGCTCACGCGAACGTGTGTGCGTGTGCACCGTGTGTATGTGTGTGTGTTTTGTATCTGATGCAAATGCCTCATACAAAGTGGTATGTTATGTTGTAAACATACCACAGCTCTTATAGTATGTTGTGTATTGTATGTAAAGCTGAAACATGAAAATAACGAGAGAAATTACGCATTTATCAACTGCATCAAAATTACATGCTAAAAGTGTCGCCGATATTACATTATAAGAACGTCATTTAATTTCCAATTATGTCGTTAAGATCCGAGAACCGTCACATCTGGTGGGTAATCATATAATTGTTAGTGAAATTTACTCACTTTTCACTTTTGGCCGCTTGAAATCTCATCGCGAGTCTCCTCCTGCGGAATCTCATTGTTTAATGTTGAAAGAAGTTACGTGAGTAACTCCGGCAAGTTCACGTGGAGATTCTCGCTTATCATCTTTCTACTTCTAGAGGAAAATTACGTAATTGATCGTCGGAGTTGTCCAATTTTCCCGTAATAAAAGAGTTCAGATTCATTCTTCTTGATTCCATCCTTTTTGTTCTCGCCAGAACAATGCACTAGCTTTATTTTACGAAAACGCCAGCAATTCTTTCCACTGGGCAGCACACCGTAAAATCGAATACCCCCGCGTCGGGGGAAAAGAGTGCAAATCGAAGCGGAAAGGCGCGATACACTTTTATAAGTAAGAAATCGTTACCCGTTGGCGAAGCCATGGTAGAAATGTGGGACGAGGGAGAAGAAAAAAAGAAAAAGGACGAAACGAGTTTAAGCGAACAACACATTCAGCCGTATGGCACGTGGCGCAATATCGGAACACGCGCGCCGAAGTCAAAGTTTGCAAATACCGCGTCTCATCGCCAAGTTATGCTCTCGGGGCAAATGCATCCGAGCGCGCAGCATCCGTTGCGTCGCCACGGCTGCATCGAACGGAAGAAGCCGCCGACCGCCGGCGACTGCAAGCTGTGTCGATCGAGCCGGAAACGCGCGATATTCCGGAATACGTCGAAACTACTTGGACATCTTTGCGGTCGGTTTCGCATCGGACGGATGGCGACGAGACTGTGCATGAAAGCACCGAGAGTTAGATGTATCGAGGGGGCGGGTCGCGGGATGGTTTGCGCTGGGAGAGGGGGGTCCGACGATTTTGCGGAAGCAGTGCCGCTGATATTATGATAAGATATTCACTGACAGAAACAGGAGAGGAAAGGAATTTTCAGCTTCCACCGCGCGCCGTCCCCGCGGCCGTATCTAGAATGTAATATAAGGAAACGTAGGGGAAAATAGCGACGTTACTCGCCTCGAGTGGCCTCGTCTGCGGGGATGGTGAAACGAAGGGAGAAAAGAGAGAGGGAGTGAAAAGTATATGGCAAGAAGCAAAGGCAAAAGCGGCTGAAACCAAGAGAGAAAAAGAGAGTTAGAGGGATCGCTTTTCTCAAGGGGGATGATGCCGCGAGCGGCAGGCGCGCGTGGTTGTGTGTGTGTGTGTATGTGTGTGTGAGTGTGCATGCACTCTCGTACTGCTCTTATTTTATGGCGAAATTATTCCGGGAGAAAAATAATTCAATCTCCGCGCGGTACAGGTTACGCCATTCTACGGTATCCGCGTACTCATATACGAGTATGCCGCTCGCTTCTGTGGACTGCGGAACCGCCGGTCGAAGAGCGGATCGGTTTTCACTTTCTCAGCTCTCTCGATGTCGACGCGCGCCGATAATGACGTGGAAAAATAAATAAAAACACGCGCCCAGTTGGGAAAATTGATCCTCCGTCGTTGTTGTTGTTTTGTCGCGTCTTACAATTTGCGAGACGGGCGGAACGAGACGAGCGTGCGACAAATTATTTACGATCGTCTTCGGTTTTTGCTCGGTTTCTTTTAGGACACCACCAGGAGCGGAGTGACTTATGCACTTTTGAAGCGAAATTTAAGGGCCGCTTGGGACGACGGCGCAATCGAAATGCGAATTTCTTGCACGGGGAAATTCGTTCAAATATTCGGTTTTACATAATACAGCGAGAAATGGTTGTTGTAAAAATCTATCAACGTAGTCAATATTACTTGCGGTAAATCTTTTGGAAAAATTTTAACATTGAGTAATCCAAGATACGATTCTTTTTTAAAGACGGATGAAGACAGATGAAATAACCGTAATGGACGAATATCTGCGAAACTATTTGAAATATCAAAAAATTGTTTCGAATTTTTACGTTTCAGGCAAGAGTTTGATCAAATGTGTATGCGAGTGCGAGTATGTTGGGCATATGGAAATTCTATATAGCAACCCACTGGCTAAATGTCAAAAAAATCAGGTGTCAGGTTTCGCAGTTGTGCCGCGAACAAGCCGAAGTCGTTATCACGTCTGATTTGAAACTAGTGTTTGTTAAAAGAATGAAAAATGTACAAAATCTGAAATATATTAATGTAACGTTTATAGCGAGTACATAAATATGTAAAATGAGATAATGTCGGAAAATCTTTAAAATATTTTTAAATTATTTAAATATAATTTTTCCTTTATATTTAACTTTCATCACGCGGTATTTCGCATGAAAACTTTTAAAAAATGTGGATTTGAATATGTGTATGCTAAACGGAAATTATTAATGCAGAATTAAACGAGATAAGGTAATTAATGCACATGTCAAATGAAAATTACTTCTCGTTCATAAATTAAAATACTGGATTTTAATCCAGTTTTTAACAAGCTATTTTTTTATTTTTATGAAGTCGGCATTTTTTACACTCGTTAGTACGTTGATTTTGCACAGAAAGTAATATTTAATATTTATACAACATTCTACATACATTACTTTTTATATCGTAAGTAAGAGCATGTACGAGATATCATGAATACGACAACGAATAAAAGTAGCGGCAATCAGTAGTAAAGGTAAGGGACAAGTCCGGCGCGACCAACGTCGTTATTTCCTTTCGCGTCGTAAAATACGTAACTACGTTAGCGGATTTAAGCAATCGAGATTCGAACACGATAAAACGGCTGCGCCGTTTCTATAGCAGCTTCTCTGCGGGAAGCCTCTGGTGAGAAACTTGATATCAAAATAAATGGCCGCGCCGTATCGCGACGCTATAAAGAATCTGAGAGAATTCGGGCGTGCACGACGACGTTAAACCAAACAATATTGTACTCGTGATACATGTGAACATTAGGTATCGAGCGATAAATCCGTCAGGTCAATACACTTAAAAAAAAAAACATCATAGTATATAAATAACTGCAAAAGTTACGTAATAAATCTCTACGATCGTTATTCAATTTTTTTGTGAAATTATTTAGCTTTCGTCAGAATCGGCGTTTTTGGAGTAACGAGAAAGAAGGTAGCTGGTGAAGCGAGGGTGGTATGGGAGGCAATTTAAAAGTGGAGAGAGGTCAATGCAATTCATGAAACTTCATGAATATGATTTTAAGCGTTACGAAGATGAAAGAAGTTACCGCAAACGATAATTGTACCTTTTTGTCCTGTAGAGTTGTATGTTTTCATTCGGCAAATATTCTGTTTCATTATTCATGAATTTTGAAGATAAATTCGTTGATTTAAAAAATTAAGAAAATTATGTCGAGTATATTAGATAGATGGGAGATGAAAGGGGATCAATGGTTTTGTCACCCGTGAATTAAACGATATCGGACGCCCGAGATGGACGATTGATCGAATTGATTGACTCTGAGTAACGATGTTTAAAAATAACTGAAGGAGAAGAGCAAATATCTCTGTATACGGGCGTGGGTAATAACTTCGTCGAGTTATCGCAGTTTTCACATCGACCGTAAATACCGAGGCATCGCTATATATGCAGAATCGAGATAAAATAGAGAGACCGGACGAGATTGGTGATCAAAGCTGATTGGCAATATTCGCAAATAAAAAGACCGATTCCCACGTAACGCCCGATGTACACGCAACACCACACTCTAATTCAGTTTCCACACAAACCTCGGACACCTTATTTGAAATTTTTGAGTCCGAGTGCAATCTCGAGGGAAACGAGGAAATGGGCTCTAAGATCGAGATCAGCATGCGGTTGCGAGGAAGCTGCAGAAGGAGGAGGAGGAGGAGGAGGAGGAGGAGGAGGAGGAGGAGGAGGAGGAGGGGGAGGAGGAGGAGGAGGAGGAGGAGGCGAAGGAGGAGGAGGAGGAGGAGGAAGAGCGCGTCGACGTCCGACAGGACGAAATATCGCCCGACGTATTTCAGAGATCTTACGGGCACCAACCACCGGCGATATACGTACCGACACGTAGAGCTGATAGCGGCAGATGCACCGAGAGATCGAAGGCTGCGAGAAAGAGCGAGGAATGTTTCTACGTGTCGATGCAGCTATATGCGATGTTTCCGTCCCGGGCGGGTTATCGTGAATATCGAGAATCACGAGGCCGTACGCGGATGCGCCAAGATGCTTCTCGCCCAGGCACGAGAGAAACGTACTGTCGAGCTACGACGCACGGCTGCAGATCGCGCATTCGACAAATGACCCTCTTATCTCGATCGCGCGTTTCGCCGTTACGTAAAATGCACCGCGATGCGTCGAAATCGATCACTATCAAAGCGTTTCCGCGCAGACTTGGTTTACAGAAAGTCGTTCGGAATGTCAATTCTTTTAATGTTTGCAGGATGTTTTATTTAAATAATATACACAAATTTTCAAGTTTAAAAGAATTACTACGGAACAAATATTGACAATTTGTATATTTTATTTGTATAGAAACGTATTACAGCGCATTTATATTACGTGTTGTTGATGTGTTAAGAAGGAGTTAAGAGGATTTGGCCTTAGGTGGCCGTAAGCCCGCACAAGTATAGTATAAACTTAAATCCTCTTAACACCTTCTTAACACATCAACAAGCTGACAAGAAATATTATTAGCAGCTGCGATACGGTGAGAAATTGACAGCGCAATAACAATAGTGAGGGCGTAACGTGTAAAATCGATTTCACTGTTTACTGCGTATGATAGAATGACCTTAGATTATCGATAGAAACGAAATAAACATGACTGCGCAATGTCCCCGTGCAATTGATTTATAATCTGTTTCAAATACGATGTTGTACAAACATACAAAAATTTTTGAAGAATTGGTACAATGATAGATATCGCACATGATTTATTTACATTTAAGTCGTCTGATAATAAGTTTATTTATACAATATTTAAATCATCTCGCATAAAAAAAAAATTAACTAACAATAAGAGATAAAAATATTTTTTGTGTATCTCTTGGTAGAAAGAGATGCAATATGTAACGCCAGCTATGAACATTTCAGTAGTTATCAATATTTTTATCCAGAAAAATTCTGCACGTCACAGAGTTAATTGTTTTGCAAAATCCGCATTGCTACCCCCCTGTCGAAAAGCTTCGACGCGTTTTTAGATATGACAACCGGCGTAAATACCCTGCTGCGCGAGGGATTTACTAATTCGACGACGAGTGTGTTAGGTACGAGCAGCGGTGCGCAAAATTTGAATCTTTATCTCAATAGAGCGAGTACAGACCAAACGACGCGGGGGTCCATCCCGCGTTCTATGCAAATTTAATCGTACTTGGCATGCTAACGTCTCGGTTAAATCGGCCAGGCATTAACTACCGACTACTCGCCTCGTCTTTGAACCCTTAAACATTCCTATTACATCGTGGCCGACGCGAATGTGTATTGCGTTAAGTTAATAAGGATGGTCGCGCGCGCGCGCGCGCGTGTGGATAGCTGGGGATGAATCGCGCCATTAATGCCCCGAAGAAAAGCTCTGGGAAAGTGAGATTTTGCTTAAACGAGAGTTTAACAAAGTTCCCGGTTATTACGACAGAATAGCCAACTTCCGCGATAAGGAGTACAGAGGGTAAGGAGTGCAAAGCGGAGGCGGTGGCGACGGCTAACTTCTCGCTCTCTCCGGAAGGGTAAATATTTCTCTTTTCCTTTTTCAGTACGCGCTCGCGCGAACGCGAGCGAGGCTCAGCAAATTTTTATCTCGAGCGAAAGCATTAATTTGCGCAAAAAACGACGACACGGCGGAAGTTCGGCTGCCACGCTCAAGCGGACGACGACGGCCTTCGCTCCTCGCCTTCTCGTGTTCTCACCGTGTGCCCCCGCGTACGCCCTCTCGAAGACGCTTAACTTTCATCGCGAAACTTCGGTATCATCTTGCATTTATTAAACCCTCCAGCGTATTTGGCGAATATTCCTGGGGTATCACTGTGTCAGCGCCGTCCCGTGTTTCGGTACTGTGCCTCGGTAAAATGTAAACAGACCGCCCGATAAATTTATTGGAACGATCTTATTAATGTTTGCACGATTACACGATGTTTGACGATCGCAAAGTGAAACAGCATTCTCCCTGCTGTTACGTTCCGCGTAATTAATGCCAAGTTTGACAGAAATGCGGCGGAAACCTCGTCGTTGGCGACGCTGCGCCGGAAGAACATGCATTTTTGAGCGCTGCGAAATATTTCTTAGATGCCCATGCTGAAATACATAATTAACTAGCGCTTTTGACAAAATATTTACTGTCGTGCATATTTTAAAGTCTTGGCATATTAGCCAGCCGTCTCCGCTTACATCTTACGTCATTCGCAAGAAGGTGTCTCGTAATACTCTACAGTCAAACTAAAGCACGAAGTTTCGTAAGAGGCTAACGCGATGCAATATATTCGTGTGTGTATCTGTGTTAGATTAATTAAGGTACGTCATATGAGACTTCCACGCCACGTATGGTAATTACGCATCCCGCAAATATATGATTTCGCGCCATCTTTCTATTTATGAAAAGCTCGGAAGATTGCTTTAGTCGTTTAACACTCGAGTAATATCAAACCATGTCAGAACAATTATATTGTTTTGCTTTGTAATGTTAATAGTACAGCCAATGAAATGCACGGCAATTTATATTACGTAGGTTCAATTACGATGTGAAGTTTCCACAGATAGGATGTATACATATCCTCCTCCTCTATATATAACGCAATGTACGACGCGCAATACTGCAATTGATGTGTAAAACGGTAATTATATAAAGCTTACGATTAATAAATGCGGCGCGTCGTCTCTGCAGAAGGAGGCACCACCTGCATGCAACGTTTAAACTCTCATTCAACCTCGTTGTCGGCCGGTTGTAACGCGTTTACGACTGCTTATTAAATCCATTGCGGCACCGGGCTAGTTGTCGAAATGCAGCGCCTAGGCGCAACTATGGTTGTCAGGAGCGACACATAACGACAAGCTCGAAACATTTTTCATCGCACACGGCCGCAAAAGCTGAAACATTTCAGCCTTCGTCGCGAATAAAATTTTTTTAATATCGTACGACGCGCGTTTAATTTGCGAGGATTTAATATTAACGAGGTTCAGCAAAAAACGAGAATATTTGAAGAGCTCAGGGTAAAAATAATGTGTCACTAGTAGCAGAAAATAAAATTAGAGATATAAAAGCTTCTATTCTTTTTTTTTAATCGTTGTGAAATGTAAGTATAATATAAAAAATTTTGTTGAAAATAAAATTGAGGCGCGGAAAGTGAAAAATGGAATTGTAAGATTAGTATATTTTACATTTTCCATATAAAAAGCTTTTCTTGAGGAAAATTCTTAGCAGCGGGAACAATGTTTTATTATGTTCTCTGGCAGAATATTCCGCAATTTTAAATATTTTGCTTCTTTCTTAAATATCTCGCTAGATTTTTCTAAAGTTTCAAAATGTTTCTGCGCACATCTTGTTTCAGGTTTCTCTTGAAACCCCTATTCGCACGAGCTTTTTTATCTCGAACTTTTCCCAACGTAAATATGATCCTGGCAAAGTCGCTTTTTAAACTTTTCTTGAACTCTTCGCGTAAAGACCGGTAAATGTTTAACGCATCTTTGTAATCCGATAGAATTACCTTTTAATAAAGACGCCGAGAGTGAACATATTTCGGAACCTTTCAAGTTACCCTAAAATTTGTTTGATAGCTTGAAATGCAAGCTTTTTTGAATTTTGTTATCGAAGTTAAGCGATTTTTCGATTTACGACACGCGTGCATTTTCGCATTAAGCTCTTCACATGCATATTCGAATGCGTTTGTGCTTGGTATTTTATACAGGAGAGGATTTGTTTGATGTCACCATAGCCGGCAACTGTTAATGCTGGAAGAGTAGATAGTTAAATAATACTTTTTTGTAGCGCGAGAGGTGGGCTTGTTACCGAGGTAACAGCGGATATATAGCACATGTCAAAGTGAAATGGCCGCGCTACGGCGTGGAGAACGGGCGGAGGCTTAGCATACGAATATCCGATTCTCTGTTTGCGGGTTGCTACGGGCGGTCTGATTTACATAGTTATTATGATATTATGCGGCTGCAAAAGGATTTTTATCATCAGCGCTGTCTACGCCACAAGAAGGCAGAGGAAGTACAAGTCATGACATACGCTTCCTTTTCTTCTTCGTCGCTTCGTTTTTACCGCGCTCACCGTATTCGCAAAAGTTTAGCCTACATAAACCTATTTAGTTCTATCTTAACTGAGTCTGTATATCGCTTTTTCTCTAACTTTACAATTTGCTTTGCAACGTATAAAATTATTAGTATAAATTAGCAAATTAATTATTAAAAAACAGATTTACATCATAGTTCACCGTTCAGTACTTTTTTTATATACATACAAAATTCGTCACTTTCAACTTAATCGATATAAAATCAGATTTTATTCGTCAATCAAATTAAATTTTATTATTATAAAATTCTTATTTCGTTAAACTTCTTTATTTGTTTAAATTCTTCCTATTTCTTATGAGTTTATTCAATGTAAGATTGACACGAGATAAGATTTCATTTCTATAGTAAGTGTTTTTCGTTACAAATACTATTTCATCTTCGCTGAAGTTCTATTTCAGCACAGTAAAGACGTGGACTTTTTCAGAACTTTTTTTTGCGACCAAAACGATGACATAAGCGGATTATCGAACCATTACTGAAAGTTGAAAGATCTTATAAGTTTCTGCAGCTTTATTCGTCAATCATAATCTCGATCGTCTTATTTTACTTGTTTAAAAATACGATTAATTATTGATATTATCTTTCATCTATATATTATTATTTATTATTTATATATTACATAAGTATTAATAATTACTGACGAATATATACTTCAAACTTTAAATTTGCTTATTTAAGCTTTTAAATTGCCTAATACATATTAAATAACAAATCTGTGCGCACACACACACACAGATCTAAAAATTATACTATTTGACTAAATTAAAATAAGACCGATGATAATAAGAGGAACATGTTTGTTTAAGCTGACTAGAGTTCTCGGTAGTTTGTAACTGTATTTGCTTTTAGCATTGAGAGGAGAAACATAGCGAACAAACTTTAACCGCACTTTGTTTCAAGTATCGTGCACTTTATAACCATAGCGTGTGGTTTTCATATTCTTGAAAAGAAAGTCACAAGCGATTGCGGAACAGACGCGGGCAATTTTCCAAATGATTTTCAGGCGTACGTTACCCCGCATACGGGACGACAAGGGAATTCGGTATTTCGCACGAATCGCGGCAAATGTCGGTAATCGATCAACTCGGTGGAGAGAAGCTCGACTTTGAGAACCTAATAAACGCCTGGCCGACTACTCTTCCTCGCCTCGACGGAGGCTAAGCGGCGCGATACCAAAGCGGATTATTGAAACGCCACTCGAAGTCGAGGGAGGAAAAGTCCGTCGGTCTTAGCCAGATTCGCGGGACTTTAAATTCTCACGGCTCGAATCCCTGCCGAAACTTTTCTCCGTCACGCCTGCACCGCGCCCGCACCGCTTCGGGCCGTAAATATATATCCCCGGCCCGTTAGTTCGCCCATCCACACCCTTCCACCGCTATTTCCACAGTTAAAGGCGCAAGCTGTTACACCGTTCGACCCCCAAATACCGCCGCTATACTTCCCTCTCCCCGCTACAGACGTAACCACCCTTCAGGTGGTGGTGGTGGTGGTGGTGGCCGCTGTCCCCGAGAACCGGTGCATTTGCCGCCGCCGTCGTCGACTACGCCGCGATAATTCCATTTCCGCGAAGCGACGAGAATTCGAAGTTTAATTAATCGAATTCGCGCCCACGCTATCCTCGTTCATACATACTTCCCTCTTCCTCCTCCTTCTCTCTCTCTCTCTCTCTTTCTCTCTCTCTCTCTTTCTTTCTTTCTCTCTCTCTCCGTTTATTCCTTTTCTCACACCTAGCCCTCTTCAGAGGACAGGCTTCGATCCCGGAAATTAGTAAGATCGCACATGCGGAACACGGAGGTTTCCCCCCGTCTGCCACGCTGTATATATGTATATACCGTCGTCTCTACGTACGTTACCTTAACGTTACACGCATATTGATACGCATCGATACGTATGCAAGCTGGTGCGCACACGATCGCGTTACACAATGCACGTCGTCGTTGCCGCGCGCTCGGTCGGTCGGTTAATACAGCGGAAGTGTGTATATCGTCCCGAGACAGCGCGGCGGCGAAAAGTTTGCCGGAGTCAACGAGAAATTTACAAGCGTTCAACGCGCTCGATCGAGCGCCTTGAACAGGCCCTGCCTGTAGCCTTTCTTTCTCGCTTCTCGCGCGGAAACGCGATCGACATTGAGCGATGCTGAGGTGTGACGTAACTGAATCCATTATTCTGCGAAGCGAGTATTCGATAAGCGAAATTAATATAAACAGCCCCGCGTCGTGCGGCGCGAGAGGTCGTTGAATTATCTATCCGTCCATTTCTTCCTAATCTATATTCCTATAATAATTTCCCGCTCTCCGTAAATTCTATTCAAATAAATTTCACTTCCACTTGAAGTTAACTGAAAATCAAGGGCTTGTTATATATTAATAGTTTGGGAGTTTAGTTTGTAAACTGCTTGAGATTAACTGCGACGCATTGTGCTGTACGACGGGCTAGCAGCGTTGGAGTATAATTTACGAAAGCTGCTGCTTTATTTCACTCGCGTGTTTTATGCAACACAAAAATTATTAGCGACTTCAACATTTTCGTAAACAAGAAACGACAAAGCACTACGCGCAAATTTAGGGTCATCTTGTAGGAAGGCAACAATTTTACCTGTTGCAATAAACACGCCGAATACAGACGGCCGCCGGGTCTGCGCGACGTGCGCAGAATTAAATATTTCAGCATTAATAGAAGCGGTATTTTCGCGCGCGTACGCGCGAGCACCCGCGAGCCTTCAGTACCGGCAAAGTGTGCGCAGGCGTTTCGCGGAAGACAGTGCTATAAATATGCGACCGCATTTACCAACATTTTTTATCGCTCGGCTATAAGCGCGGGAGGGTTCGCACGAAATTGTGTTTAAAACTTCGGCCGGGCGATACAAAGACGCGTAAATGTGTGCATGCGCTCGCGCCCGCGTAAATAGCTGGCATATTCGCGCGTATATTACGCATTCACAATTCACCTCACGCTCCTTCGTCCTTTAATGCGACCCCGCGCACACCCCACGTTTGCCCCGCGCTGTGTCTTTAAGAAGATTACTAGTAGTAGCGTGAGCGCGAGCGGGGAAACTATGCTTGAAACTATTCTCCTCATTCATCGTATAGGCATAGCACATATTAATGTTAAGCGCATACTATGTACAAACAAGGCGCGCGCCAGCCGTGGCGTAACGCGACGTGATGCAGAGCGTCTCGGGAATTACGCACACTTTCCCTGATGCACGGACTCAAACTAGAAGTCAAACTGCGAAGAGAGTGGTTGCCTCGAGTGCGTCATCGATAATTTTCGGATTATCCGCTGTTAACGATTAAAGCATCTTCGAGAATCAAGTTTCAGGTGTACAACACAACAGATCGCGTTTCACGTGTAATTTAAACCCTCTCAGAGATTGCCGGCGCCGTGAAAATCTTGGGCGCTTATTTTTTAATTATAAATGATATGATAAAAATACCCGCGTATTTTGCATCGCAACAGCTTTCTAATTAGCGCGCTAATTAGCGCTAAACAAAGTAACATTCATGGCAAAATAGAATCCAATGGGAAGTTCTATTTAAAAATCGGGTTGCTTGAGCAAAAAATTTCTCGAAATTGCGCTTATTAATGTTTCTTCCATTGCATTTTTTAAGGAATAACCAGGCGCGGATTTAGGTATGGGCTTAACGGGCTATAGCCCAGGGCGGCAATATATAGGGGCGGCAGAATTAGATTCGTATATGTTGCATTTGGGATTTATTTTACACATCAGGCTGTTTTAGGTTAAAAGTTACGTTTGGAAGCCATTCATGCTCAGTTCGCGTTATAAATTTCTTGTAAACAGTCTAATTTTCACTGCTTTAAAGCTCGAGTGCATGATACTAGAAATCAGTCTGAAATCTCGATCGAAAAACATATAGCCAATAAAATTGCCGTTTTTCCATGAAAACTGCAAGTTGATTATACATTTCTCGGACCGATTTCCAGCATCGTGGACATAGATCTTTACATAAAGAGCGGCAGCTACTTTTTAGCCCCAAGCGGCAAATACGTAAATCCGCGTCTGGAAATAACATGAAAAGTCTCGTAAAACTGCTGTTTTGCAAAGAGAACATTTAATTTATGTTAATATTACAAATTACATAATTAAGGCAAATGATGATTTCTGACAATGCAAGCGAATTTCCAACAAGGAAAACTCAATTTCAAACGTGTCCACGACAATTCATTAGTCGAGAGGAGACTCGCGCACTTGTGTATTCGCAATTGCATATGTCTCGGCGCTGATGTATACCTATATAATCGCAAATGTAATTGGTTCTATACATGGTCCGCGTCCTTAACGTTACACGTTACGTCGTACCTTCGGTCGTCGTTAACAGCAGTGCTCAGATGCGAGGCGGCTACACGGCCTCGAGACGATGGTCGAAGCCGTACCGGGTGTGTTGTGTAAACGCAGTTAACTACGGTAACGAAACACGTTTCGCCGGCTATACGCGGACACGCTTGCATATATATACAGTGTTATATAGTATGCGCACGAGCGTCTAAAGGGTTTTCCCCGCGGAATACTCGTAGAGTCGCACCGTCCGCGTAGCACCTGTGACGCTAAATGCGAAACTTTAATCCCGCGTCTTAATCGCGCCTCCGATGATCAGAGTGATATTTCTGCAATTTGAACTGGTGGAGCTGGTTTATGCAATCGGAGATAATCACGGATCATTTTCAATTTCTAGTTGAAAACGATTAATTATACACCTGTATTCATGTGCAGTGTTATTGAGCTTTTTGTATTCATGTTTGATGAATCTCTCGTTCGCGAATTACTGTTTATAAACTATCATTATTTTATATTTATAGCCGATCAATCTTTGCTTATTGCTTTCATAATTATTGATTTGTCAAGTGCAATTAAAGTAGTAATTAATTGAAAATTACTCCAATATTCGCAAAATTGCATAGTAACTCGATATTTGTATTTGTGTGTTAATGCAACAAACGTTTATACTTTCTATTATAAACTCTGCTACAAATCTGCATAGAAATATTGCGTAGATATTTTTCTGGCGTGTGACTTCTTCGTGATTTCCTTTTTTTAACCATTTCTCAATATTTTATTTAAAACGTGCTTACCTACGTGATCAGTGTCAATGAGCTTTTAGCTGATAATCGCGGTTACGGTAAAGCTCTGCTTCTGCTTGTCCAGAATGTATCTGTGTTATGAACGATATATCTGGAATGACGTATCACCGCGCGAATAGGCAGACGTATTGCGACGTCACGTATTACGCAGATAGACACGTACGAGTCTATATTGCACGCGAGAATCTGACATCACGCGCGCACCGTGTCATTTGATAGATAAGATCGTTATACTGTCCGAAGCGCGAATGATAACCGCGCCGTGCAACTTGTATTACATCATCTCTTAATCATTACACGAATGAGATCAACACGTTCGGTATCGACTGGTCTATCACTTCATATCACCGCATGTCACATTGCGTATCCTATTTTGCAACAAGTTATTGTAGGTTTTTGTGTTAATCAAGCTTTGTATTAGTTTAAAAAAATGTGAAAAACTGATTTTTAAGAGAGATAACTTATAATTTATTTTATAGAAAATTATATTTTTTCTTTTAATAAAAATTTTTACATGAAACATTTATAAACACTTTTAAACAAAGTTTTTAATTAATACGCTGGAAAACTCAGACGATAAATACTTTAATTTTTATTTGTTATTTCTTTTATTATTTATAATATATTTTTTAAAATTTATACGCTGTATGTATTAAAATACTGTGTTATCACTAAGATAAAAGAAGAATCTGTTATGCGGTAATCTTTATAAAGAATAAATTCTTTCACTGAATATTTAGCAACTGTGACTAGATTTTGAAGTGTCCGATTATGTGAGATTATAGTGTTCAACTAAATCTGCACATTGAAAATGTCCGTCTTACAACATCTGCATGTGATTATTAACGTGACGTAGCCGTTGGCTGACGTACATTGCCTGTAGATATTTTCTCTTGTATGTTTGGAAGCACGAAACTCACTTGGCCTGCGCAACAGGGTCGGTTCAAAGGGTTGCCCTTAGCCAATTTTGCTTTAGCGTCCATTCTATTACCATCTTTATACATAGTGTTCCAGTTTCAGTTATCGGTTATCGGTTACCGACATGTCAAGAGTAATCGGCTATTTCAAGATATCGGCTAAGAAAAACTAAATAAAGTATATAATTTTGACATGTAGATAGGTGATTGAAAGAGTCATTTATTATATAGACGTTTTAATCTAAGCGAGGAGCGAAAATACGTAAAGGGATTTAAAAAATTTATTGAACAATGCTCACGAGATATTTCTTGTTAAAAATTGAAAGAATTTTTTTTCCGATTTAACTTGGTTTTTTGCAGTTTTGTAATTTGCATATTATATGTTGTCCATATAGTTGATTACATACAGATATCGAATACATGTAAAAAGTAAAAAAAAAAAAAAAAAAAAGAGGTGAGAAACTTGCCTATTTCTGGTTTGCTGGCGCGCACAGTTGGCCAATTCTTTCGCATGCACACGTCACATTCTCGCGTGTCGTGTCACGATTCCGCTTGTTCTCTATCGTGCGCATAAATATCACACGTTAAAGTCGTAAAAAGATGACTAGTAGTCCGTTCGCCCGCCCGTCTGTTCGGCCGCTCGCTCGCTCGCTCGCTCCTTCGTGAGCGCTGGCGCCTAAGTGGTAAACTTGTAAGTGGCGAAATAAAGTTGGCAGGGGTTCCGCGCGCGCACGCTACCGTGTCTGTGACAGTTTAATTAATATCTTTCATCCTCAAAGGAAAAACTTGGCGAACTAACCGGCATGGACCCGGTTGCAATGCCGGGCCGGCTAGAACCACTTCAACTTCGGACGCGAGGACGACGACGGCGACGATCCCCCCCGCCAACGAGAATGTTCTCCGCGGCACTATTCTTCTCCCGCTCTCGTTTACCTCTCTCTCGTCTCGCGATCACTCGCGATAAAAGTTCCGTCTAGTTTCCCCTTCTTTTACCTTTCGGACGATTTTGCGTTTTGGCACTGCCGAGTTGCAAGATACGCGCGATTGAGCGACTTTTCCGTGACAAAGTTTTGTTCCGAATGAACGCGGCGTAACGTGAAATAATTTTAACTTAATTCTTTTGTCGTATAAAATAAACTAATCAAATAAAACATTTAATAGGTTTGAAATATTCAATTAACAACTGAGATACAGATATAATTTCTCCAAATGACATATAGTAATATTTGCAAATGTATATACATTTATACGCAATATACATTTTATAAATTATATTAATTATTATATTCTTTTTATCTCAATTATCGCAATTTATATATTTGTATGAAATAAAACGCTGCTTCCATTATCTTCGTCGATGAATAAAAAAAGCTGAATATCGTGGAAACACTCGCGCTTTGACATGCATGGATTTTCCGGCTGCCTATCTGTGAATGCACTGACGATTAGCTTCATAAAATATCGCGCGGCTGTGATAATGCGCTCCCGGGTGCAGAAACTGTGAAAGAGAGAAAAAAATGAAGGTGATCCGACGAGCATGTAAGCCGCGACTTTTGAACAATCCGCAAAAAATAAATGGCAATGAAATCTGCATGCATTGAGTGTGCTCGGCAAACTCGCTGCTACGTTTAACGTTGACGTCATTATGCACTCTTTGAAGTGTTTTAGTAAGCTTTATAAGCTCGTATATGTATTTACTCATTAAATTCGAGTTTACGCTGGTATTATGGTTTTCAGAAACTATGCAGGAAGACCGTCGGTAGGTCAAAAGTGAGATGACAATGGGGCTTTTGGAGAATTCGCGAAAAGCAGCTTATATTATCCAGCTGTTTGCAAATATGAGAAGTGTATTATCATTGTATTTGTATGAATACATAATGATAAATCGCTTTCTCTTTAATTTGTTGAAATACTGCATAAAATTTTACTAATCCTCGAAAAAAATACAAATAATTTAATATTACATTTTTATATAATATTTATTAGACATATAATTCTAATTTCAATTCAAATTTTAATATAAAGCTTTATTAAATTTTTATGATTATTTTTGTTGCCGTAAATATTAAATTTTTTTCAACATATTTTTCGTTTATTTGATGTTGTAGCAGTATATTTTTTTAACGACAATACGACGCTGTAGCGTGTCGGATCGAGATTTGCGTAACGAAATTTCTCTTTTCTTTGTCAAAGTTTATCGGGTTTTATGATAAAGGCAGACAACGTATCGCCGGCGAAAACACCATATAAATCCACCACGTATAGATAATATTTCACAATGCATTATTCAGATTTTCCACAAAGCTTTATGCGCTCCGCGGGGAAGCCCTTCAGACGTCGTAGAGTAGATATCTGCTCTCGTGCAAGAAACATGTGACGTTACGACATTTATTTACGGCTCGGCACGCAACGTAAAGAAATCCTCCCCTCCCCAATTATTGCTGGTCAAATACATCCGCTCATTGACACGAATGGAACACACGATCTTATCAAATAATTGAAAAACCATATCGACGCAACTTAAAGAAAATACGGTATCCGTTGCGATATCACTAGATTCGAGCCGATCAATCGAAAGAAACAAAATTAGGGTTTCGCACATTTAGGTTAAATGTTTAGGAAATAAGCACTTTTCCGCTATGTGTTTCACATATTCACATATCAAATTATCTGCTTTTTTTTTCACGTGAATTAGATTTTGATAACAATTCAGAAAAATGCTTTAATATTTAATGAATCGTGTCTGATGTGAATCATTTCTATTGTCACAAAATTTGTCGATAAAATAATACAGGAATATTTATAATATTTGCGCATATTGAATCATAAAATATTAGGTAAATATTAAATATCAAATATTAAATTTTAATCGAATATATTTGTTTTAGCTTTGTTTTAAGATAATATGCATGAATAAGATCGAAAATGGAACGCTTGGATGACAATGGTTTATCATTTTTTGTTCAAGTCAATTTCAATTAGTAAGTTATGCGAAGCAACGAAAGGGGGTAATCTATATTCACGTTGAATACAAGTATGGTAATTTATGCATGATATAACTTTAGTTATATCGAATAATTTCGTGAACCCTCTCTACTTACGTATGTTAACTGAAATATATCAGGCGGGGGGAAGGGGGGGGGGGAAATCTCCAATCTCCAATCTCAAATGTTTATTAGAGGGAACTGAGTGAAAGGCTTTCGGAGCGACAAGTGTCCTTTATTTTTACGCGCGGCGATAATACGGGGATATTTGTTCGCGCGCATTCCCCGGTACGTGCCATTAATGCCAGCAGGAATTTTCGTCTACGCAATCTTTCCATGGGTCGCGGAGGAGCGAGGAAAAAAGAAACCCGACCAGTAGTATGCAGATGAGTATGTACGGGTTATGTACCTGATTGCGTCGGATTCGTCGCGGACGAGAGGCCGTCCTGGCGCATGGCGTCACTGGTAATTGCCGTTCCGCCGAGATTGGTGCTGTAGTCTTCGAGAAGTACGCAGCACAGTAATAGCCGTGCCACCCTCATTCTGAAAAGAACGAAAGAAAAGCTGAGCGATAATAACAGACTCGCGCGCGCACTCTGTCTCATTTTGTCGCGTCTTCTACCTCTTGGATTTTTCTACCAACGAGGAAATTTCTCGTACAAATTGACATTAATTACTAGTTCGATCAACTAGCGGAGTAATTGTTACAAAGTGCAATATATATGATGAGTTTCTCCGCATATTGTGATATGTTTTGATTATCATTAATTCAAACGTATATTAATTAATTAATTAATTAATTAATTAATTAATTAATTAATTAATCATAAAAGACCAAAATAAATGTAAGCCGAATGATAATAATTCACACTCGCCAATTGTTTGCGATTTATTTCGAAACGTTTAAATTCATGTATTAAACTAAATAAGTAAATAGGTTAATAGATAATGAATATTTAAAGATTTAATAAACCATGCAAAGCTTTATGTTGCATATCATGTTTCGGGATCGTTGAAACTTTGAAAACGCGTTATTTGATTTAAAGTTTGTTTTATACGTCACTGAACGGAGTAAGTTTATATGTAAATACCTGCGAAACTATTATAGATATTGGAAATATAGATGTTTAAGTTTTCACATTTTGCAAAACCGTAGAAAATATTTTACTAAATTAATTGGTATTTCAAAAAATCAATTTTGCCAAGGTAAAATAATATTTTATTGATGATAACACTTGAGAAAACCCGATTTCACAATTCTGACTGAAATTAATACACCGCGCGTCATGTGATATTACAGTGCGTTTCTTCATGTAACATATGTTATATATACCCACGTGTTGTTGAATATATTCCACGAGTAAAATTTCATAATTTTTTAACGAAATGCGTAAATAGACAAGGAATTTATCATGTCATACACACAAAGGAATCCTTATGATTATAAAATTATGGATAATGTGTGCAGTATTAATAATTAACAGTACCGTTGCGTTGAGGTATAATAACAAAGTGAAAAGTATAAAAATAACAGTAAGAACAATTGAAAATTAAAAATAATAGAGAGATTAATAAAATGTACAATGTATAGTAAAACACTAAAAACTATAAACTTAAGAGGAAAATGTCTCACTTAATCGGCCGTGCCTATCACGAGAGAACGAAGCTTTGCAGGAGGGTGAGACCACCCCGAGCTACCTTCGAATCACCGAAGGCGGCGGAAGGAGGCGAACCGGTTAACGTGTGCGAGAACTTTCCTCGCGCCATATACTCTCTTGTGTACTCTCCTTTCAGTCAGTTTTTTTACGTTGTTTTGTGCGCTTCTCCTTGTCTCCCTTCTCGATCGATACATTTGTCAAGTGACGTATAAACGCTAAGTTTGTGGCAATTCCGTGTGATGTATGTGTTCGACGAAAATCGGCCGCAACTGTTTTGCCGGACTTGGACCATACATCCTAGGTTGCGATCGCTCGTCGTCGTCGTCCTTTGGAGGAAACACGCGCGGGACAATTATCCTTTACGTCGTCTCGTAAATAACTACCTCGGCCATTTAGCGGCGGAGATTTCAGTCCACGTACGAGACGGAATTTAGCGCACCTCCTCGTCCGTGCTTATACGCCCACATTCTTATTTACGACAGGACTAAATGAAAACTTCTCCTCGAGTCCTGTCTCGCTCCGACCCTCGTTACTCTCGGTTCTCTTCCACGGTGTTTCTCTTTTCTTTTTTTTTTTCTCTTTCCCGCTTTCTGTCAGTCCTTCTCTTCGCACACATCGATGTCAGATTATGGGGCTCTTTGTCCCATCTTGCTTGCGTGTGATCGATGGTCCTCGCGAGGCTCGGAACGAAGTGAAAGATCTCCCGGCGAAAGCATCGTGATTTGGGACGAGATAAAGGTCAAGAGGAGAAACATTTGATATATTATATCTCCCGCTCTGACTATTTTCGTCATTTCTATATCGCATGGGAGGTACTCGTATTTTCGAATATCACCGTCAGTCGGGATATTTTCAACGTCGCTCCGTCGCTGCCTCCGGTTCTTAATTTCAGTCTCACTTCCCGACCGGGGATACTTCCCTATTTCTTTTACCTTCTCTCGAGTCTTTAGAAGCAGCTTCTCCTCCTGCAATTTTATCTGATGGAAGTTAAGGGAAAAACCCGGGGCCAAGCTGTTGAGCTCGAGTTTAGCTCCCTGGCCGAGCGGGGAGCTAAACTCTCGTCTGGCGCGTTTGGTTATCTGTGCGTGTAAAAAAATATTTCGGATCGAGATTTTAGTCCAGTCTCTTTACTTCGATCCCATCTGCGCGCTCTCGATTTTAATCCTCGGCACATCATAAAGTAAAATCGCGTCGATCGCGATCGATCTTGCGTGGATAAATTCAGGCGTGTTCTCTCTTAGCGCCTGACGTCTGCTTTTTATTCTCCCTTCTTATTTTATGAATTCAACGATACGAACGGAATATCTTCGTGTTCCGTCTAAAGATCGCGCATATATCTTGGCGGCATCTCGATTCGATAAGATACGGGAAGAGAAAAATCCGGCGCGCACCCCAAGGAGAACTTGATTTATTCGAGCGCAGCGAAAATCTTTTATTCCTCAATTATCGCCGCGTGAAAATATTTTAATCTGCGCCACGGAGTTTAATTCTCGCTCCATTTCCGCTGCTGTAATTTCCACTGTTCGATCTTTTTCTCTCTCTTTTGCTCTGAAAATATTTTTCCTATCCAGCCTCCGAATGCCTCGTGTCTCTTCGATCGGACGTATTATTCTCATACGCTTTTATTGAATTTATTATCCCAGTTCATCATTACTCGCTGCATTATTAGCATCGTTTTTTGCTGTACAATCTTGCTTTTACTCCCTCATTCTCTTTCTCCCTTTCGTGCTTATTTTTGACATCGCAATATCCGCAGCAGCCGCCTACCTCACAGAGGTAATTTTCTGTGTAAGGCGCGAAGTAAAAGCCTGCGCCTATAAATCTGATCTTCGCCCCATTATCGGAAGCCGCTCGCTGCGCCGAGAGATTGGCAATATCAACATCCATAAAGACGATCCGTCGTGCGCTGTGCAAGTAAAACTTCATTTGCTGCTCTCCTCTTAGGCGCATTCGCTGCGATCCGGATGTTTGCCCGCAAACAATCGCCGCAGGCAGAAGAGTCAGGCAAATGTTATACTGCCGATCTAGAATATCAATCGCCGCGCAGCAGCGCGTGATAGAAACCGCGTTCAGGGAAAATGCTAAAATCCGAGAAACGCTAAACGAGAAACACGAAACGCGAAGATTTATATACGACCAAATTTTCCTCTTGCGAACGTAAATTCACTCCTCGCAGTGGAATAATGATCGTGGAAGTTTCCTGTTCTCATTCTACTGCGGGAATTTTCCGAAAAAAAGGATCGGCGCAAGCGAGAAGCTCTGTACATACGTTCTTCTCTTGAGTCTTTTATATTCAGCGTATAAAAAAAAAAAATGCCTAAATTGAAACTACACCATGGCCGTCATATTGTGGCACAATAGCACAGATGTTGTTATTTTTATAAACAGATAAAAACATCAGAAATAAAAAATGTAGTTTGCAATAAAATAAAGTGGCAGACTGTCTAAAATTGACGGAAACTGAACGTACAGCGTTATTCTTTTTTTCTATGAAATTTGAAGTCAATATTAATAATAATAATAATTTAATTAATTTGATATATTACGTTATATTTATTTTAGCACAATTTATTACTATTTTTAAAGATATATAATTGACATTTTTCTTTTTTATTAATTTGTAATCATTTCACTTATAGATTTTGAGGATTTTTTTGTCTGTATTTTAAATAAAACGTTCAAATAAATTGGCATCTGTCAGCTTCTATCAGCTTCAATTTTTGCCCATATTTAACAGAAACACTAGCACAATATTTAAGTAAACCTTATATTAATTTCTTCTTATTTGAGTAAAATTTTAGTCCAAAATTCCACAGCATTCTCGTACGTGGACGGTTTTTGTTGCATGATCAATAGAACATTTGACAGAATAATACGCAACGATCGCTATGAAATACGATAAAATGACAGCGATACACGTGAAACACGAGGGGGATGCTAACCCGAAGTGACATTGATCCCTATCGCGCACACCAGAATCCGAATAGAAAATATAAAAAGTGATATACGACGAAAGAATTTACTGGTTTAGTCGGGCGGGCTTAAATTGTCGTATCCCTAATAGTCGTTCACTTCAGCCTGCCTCGTTGAGATCCGGGCTCGATAAATCGATCCTTACCGCCCGAAAATCGCGTCCGAGCCCCGAGGTTAATCGCGTTCGAAACGACGTTGCGGAAAAACTCTCGGACGGCTGATCAATTTACCGAGAGAGAGAGAGAGAGAGAGAGAGAGAGAGAGAGAGAGAGAGAGAAAGAGAGAGAGACTTTATCTCGGCGGCGCATTCTCTCAATAATCTTTTTTCTTATGATAATACACCCCGCTGAATACGGCAGATTTGATTTCGCCCCGCGCGCGCCAGAGATTTCCGCGATCTGCGATCCGCCGCATCGACGACGTTATATCATTCTGAATGATTTATTCCGGCCACCGCGCCGCACTGAATCGCTCTATCTCCCTCTCCGGCACTCTTTCATAATGCGAAGAATAATTCTAGAATATAATATCACGGACGGACATATGTCCGTTCTACGAACGACCGGCATTGTGTGAAAACGAATTAATTCGGGTATCGTGGGCGAATCGTGCATAAACATCATTTTGTTCACATTGAATAGAATTGCTCTAAACGTTTCGCGACAGTGAATTCACATAATTGCATCGTTGCGCGACATTTGGAGTATCATAAGCGCCATAGTGCATAGGAAATTTCGTTTCGAAAGAAATAAGTATATAGAATATATATAGAAAAATGTTTCATATTTATAATGGATTGTCTGACGGCGTTGAGACATTCTCAACTGATTTTCTGAAAATACGTCCATGTGATTTTATAGTAAAAGATATTCACTTTTCTTTATTCGCAAATATTAATCTATATTAGATTGTTTCTGTTTGATAAAATAATTTTAATGTTTTTTGTATATTATATTATAATTATTTTTTAACTTTTGGAAATTTTATTTATATATATAAACATGTATATATTTTTCTAAGTTCTCTTTCATTTATCTGGATAGATATCGCGTATTTTTCTTTGCAAGTCTGACAAGATATGAATGAATGCATTTTTAATGTCCATATGCGAAGTGTTCGATAATGGAAACATTTCGTGCCATATGCGATATTATCGAAAACTAATCTTTTTTCAATAAAAGTGATAATATCATTAATTAAGTCAAGCGCGACTTTAATTGTAAGAGGAATTTTGATGAGTTTGTTCTCTATATATAATTATTATTTTCTATATAAACTAATAGAAAGTTTTTATTCTTCAGGTAAAATTTAATATTTATTTCAATTTTTAATACTAATATGAAAATAAATAAATATTTCATAAAACAATTGGTTTTTATTAAAAAATCATGTTTTTAATAGAAGTATGACTCTGCGTATAAAACATTGATACTTGACGTATAAAACATTGGTGTATAAAACATTGAAAATTTTTAGTAAAAAATTCCATGTTAAATTTATTTTTGAAGTATAAATTTACTGGAGTTATTCGTCAAATATATTTGCTTTTACCTTGTAAAAATCATCATATAAGTGCGCCTTTATTTCTCGTACACTTTGTATCTTTGTGCTCGTTGAAAAGTACGGTATGCGCGTCGTAACGGCAGGAAAAAAGAATATCTAAAGTACAGCACCCACGCATAACGTGAAATATAGCGCAATAATTCACACCTTGTGTGAAATGCTCCAAAATGTCCTTTTAATAGTATCGTTTACCGTAATGTTGTAGCAACATTGGTTTTATTTGCGTCGACCGATTTTTATTTGAAATCCTGACTGCCATGTTCTGTATCGAGTCAACTTATCACGTAAACAGATCGCAACTGCATTGCAATTGCACTTTGAGGTAACACGGACATAGCTTCCTCTCACGTCTTTTGCTTTGATCTCACATGAGAGACACACATGTCGTTAAAATTGCAAAAATCACCCGTCGTTAAAAAGTTGCTATCTAAAAAAATCTTAATCTCACTTCAATCATAATAAATCCTAAATTTTAAATGTATATCACTGTTTAATGCAACGCATAAATTGAAGATCAATTATTTTACTATTAAATTACTTATTGTTTACGAAAAAATTTTTTTTACAGAAATAATTTTATCGAGGAAAATTACCTCGCGAAAAAAGTGTAGCATTATACTGGTAAGAGTGCGATCCGACGCGCCATACGCGCGTATATTCTTATTTTTGACTCCTTTGTCCGCGCACTTTTTTCTCCGTTTTTTTTTATTTTGTATTGAACTCGCGAATTTTACACGCTTTCCGGCGGAATGCCGACCCGCACGATTGACACGGCTCGCGCGGCAAAACTATACCTCTGCCGGCAGACGCATCCCCGGGCGTCGGGACGCGTGTACTGACTGCGCCGAGCTGGTCGCATCGTCGAGCGAGTCGAGAGAGTCGGCGTCGGGACGCTCGCCGTAACGGGACGCGCTCGACTCGCATGGCGCAGGCCCGCAGGACTATACGGTGCCGCTTTTCTTCTTTCTCGCTGCCTCTCCTTGCTCTCTCTATCTTCATCTTCTCTCTCCTCTTTCCCTTTCTCTCTCCATCCTCTCGTTCGCGTCGTTGGATATAATATTCAATTTATTATGTACCTTTGATACATGCGGACCGCCGCGCCGGAAAAGTGGGAGGCGCGAATGTACGGCAGCCGCGAGCTGCCGGCTCTCCTTCCGGGGAAAAATAAAATGGAGAGAAATATGAGGAACGGGAGAGACGAGAGAAAGAGAGAGGCGGAATGGGGGGGATGAGAGGTATTGTGGAGGAGGTGGTGGCGACGAGGAGAACGGTCGAAATCGGCAGCGTTCCGCTGGAGGGTGAATTGTCGAGATATTGTCGATCGGGCAGCTTGCCCCTCGATAAAGCGCCTCGGTCAAAACGTCCTCCTTTTTGGTGCTCGACCGGCTGACGAGCGGGAAAAAGAGAGCCCGAGACTGAAGTGCCGATCGCGCTATGTCAAAGACGGGGGAATGAGGAGAAAGCACGACGGTGACGACGACGACGATGGTGACGATGACACGCCGACACGGATCAAACCGGATGCGGTCGTGCGCGCATTCTCGCTTTTTCGCTAATTGTTGACGGGCGAGTCACCGCAAAAGCACGAGTTTAATCTCGGGAGATAGCACGCGACGAATTCGATCGATGTGAATCCAGAGAGATTGACCGAGGGACAATTTGTACGTAGTTTCAATAATTGCGGCTAACCGCTCGTCATATTAATCAGAAGTGAAATTTAGAGAGTGGTACAGCAGGAGATACATTAATCTGATAGCTACAACTTGTTTCATTTTAATAGGATGTTATCTTTCTTCTGGAATGATAATTTTAAGTTTTCAAGATAAGGAAGAAAATGAATCGCATCATAAAAGAAAGTACTGCTTTTCTGAAAAGGTTACATAACCGTATAATGTTATATCTGTAATAAGCTTTTAGATATGCCATCTCAGAGAGCATAAGATGAAGTGGATCCCGAACCTGTTTTATATAGTGAAGACTTTAATGCTGAAATCCGTCAAATCGGAAATTTGTTTAGCGGGAATTAAATGCCGCTATAAAGACACGCCAAATAAGGGCCAAGCTGAAAGTAATGTAATTAGCTACTCGTCTAGCTTATTAAAAGTTACTTTAAGAAGCTGCCGAGAGACATCGTGAGATGCTTACTTTCAATTCACGAGACAGACACTGCGGCGTCGAAAGATTGTTTTCAGTCGAAATTCTTTAGAGGAGAATAAGCGTATTTCACTTCGGGATATCGGACTTGTATTTCTTCAGGTGCACCGGCGTATCTTTTGGGCAGTCTCATGCAAAGTTAAATGGTCGTCGCGGTGAAATATCCATTTTTTCGTCGTCGCGGTAAAATATCCATTTTTTCGTCGTCGTAAATTATACATCGCTTGTACAACGCAGTTCTTTCTTGGGCTCTTTGAATAGGTACGGGAGAAACTCGAAAAATGTTTCAATCGATTCATACGTCGCGCATTAGCAAACGATTATCTCTTGACATTTTTTTTAAAGACATTTCTCGTTATTCATTTGAATGGATAATTAATGATATTTTTTATAAAGGCCAATATTGCGTGACTTTATCAATTTTTTAATAACGATGCAAGGTAATCGAAGTAACTACTGTTGCAAATCAAATGTTATACGATCAGAAAAATTTTTTAAGCTTGTAAAATAATACTCGAAACTCTTTTTAATCATATTTCAGTTATTAATTCGGTTTTTGTAAATAGAGATGTACACATTAATTGAAATACATCCTCTCAATAATAAAATTATACTCGCGAATTAACCGAAAGTCCGGGACGGCCAGCATCGCCGGTGAAGCGCAAGAGATCCGGGGCTTATGAAAAATCGCGAAAATTTTTTCTAATATCGTAACACGAGGCACGTCGCGGTACAAAGGGCGGCGCAACTTGCGCGAGGCGTAAAGGTCGGAATTTATGAGAGAAGAACATTCCCGAGGATAGCGCCGCGGCCTCCTCCTCGGTCGGCTCCTCAATTATGACAGTGAGAAAAAGTATACATTAAGGGGATTGCCCGGGGGGGACGGCTAAAGCAAGCACATGCATAGCGCGCAACAAAATTGCCGCTTAAGCTGCAGTGGGCGGTGATAAATGTAGAGTGGTTAGAAGCGCGTTTTGACGTGGAGGGGAAAAAAAATAAGAAAGAAACAGGAAGAGAGAAAAAGAGAGAGAGAGAGAGAGAGAGAGAGAGAGAAAGAGAGAGAGAGAGAGAGAGAAGTAAGCTCACCACGAAGCTCGATGTGCTTATTAAAAGAAAGGCGGGCTGATGAAGTGCAAGCCGAGCATCCCTCTCCCCTCTCCCTTCTCGCCGCGCGCGTCGAGTTGCTTCGTGATGAAGGGACGCAACGAGATTAACCGTATTCATTTGCGATGCTCGTTTCCCCGCTGCCCAGTGGGTTGAGAATTTTTTTAGGTCGCGCTCCTCAATCATAAATCCATTAAAAACCTAACAACCAGCGAAAGCGCGCGCGCTCTTCCGCGAATATGTCTGTATGTGTTTGTTCATACCGTGGGGGTGCTATGGGTCGTGTGACAAATGCATTAACTTTTAATAGGGGGCCCTCTCTGCAGGTGGAAACAACGCTTCGAACTGATTTAGCGTCGGCGATAATTGGACGCTCGATATCAGGAGTAACGGCCAACTTTTTCGCCGCCTGATTTAATATTAGCGGTGGACGTTCGTTTGCGCTGGATAGGAGGTCGGGGTGGGAGTTGCGGGGGGGTTATATGGCGCTGGTAATTATCGAAAAAACATACTGCAACTTCAGCCTCAATCTGACCGGGAGTAATGGCTCGTTACTTCGGAAACGACGCTGCGGAAGCTTCGCGCGAGACCCGGAAGCACGAACGGATGCGGGCTGCATCGTTATGCAACGACGATTCACGTCGCTGCATCTGACAAGCGAAGAGATGTAACAATAAGTTCGGAGAGTGATTTTGCGGGGAAAAAATCTGCCACGCTTCGGAATTATGGATGCGTGCTATCAAAGTAAATTGGAAACGCACGAATAAATTCAGTCAGATTGACACTTGTGTAGTAAAGTAACGTAAATCTTGAAAAAAAATGCACGAGCTTTTATGTGAAGATACGACGGTGCTTTATTGTAACATAAATTTATGACATATGTTATATACAATTATACTTTTGCCATTATTGTATTTGAAAACTCTCAATTGAATTTATATTCTTTTGTAATTTGTACAGCTTATTTCCTTGATTACAACAATATGTTGAAACTCTCTTCCTCTTTCTCTTCAAGTACAGAGACATGACACGTAATCATCCGCCGTCGCCGATGCTTCGCAAATTGGCAATAAGTTAATGGGTAACGCGGGTAAAGCGAAGCGGAGGTATTTCCCTTTTTTATCTGTAGGGAGAAAATGCTTCGAGGAAGGCGAATGAAGATATTGGATCGTATGAATAAACTGCAGCAAATGCTTTTGCCTTTATTCATCGAAGGAAATGCTTCGAGAAATACGAATGAAGATATTGGAGCATATGCTTATTTCTCGGGGGGGGGGGGGGTAAAGCATTTCCTTTTGTACAAGCAGAGAAGTTGTGTGGCGTTTATATATGCTATATAAACGCATGATCGAAAAAGAGCATTTATTATCTGTGAAATAAATGACGATATAATGCGATATAATATAATACAACATAATATGATGTATAAAATATGATATGATATGATATGATCTAAATGTGAATATAATAACATTTATTCATACAAATTATAAAATAATAGATACATATTCCATATTGTATCTGTATTTATGGTATCTGTCGTGGCAGTGAGGGCAAAATTTACACGTGCATCTTTCAAAATATAATACAAATGCTTTATAACAAGCAACGAACTATTCTTATGCGAAACATAATATATCTTTGTTTTGCGCTTCTATTTGAAATAATATTGCTTTTGTTTATATTTTTATTTAATTAATATAATCAATATATGACCACATTAATAATTAATAATTACGATATTCTTGCCGTTATTTCGCTAACCACGAATATTTTAGCAGCTGCGTATGCACTTTTGGGCATTTTATTGAAAATGTTTCGGATCCGTTTTCGAAGCGAGAAAAAAGCCAAGCGAACCGGAAGCTCAGCATTTATCGTGTCCGTGACCGGCCAATTAAATACTTTACCGCTTCCGGTATCTGTAATTAGTAAAATGACATGTGTATCGAATGCGGTCGCTGAAACTGCAAATCTATTACGGATGTAACCACCATGTTTTGGTTGCAGTTAAATTAAACTATATTTTGGTTTCACCGGCCCATAACGCATCGAAGCAATTATCACAAAGTCGAGCTATATTACCTACAGCTTTCTCTTCCGCGTTAACAAACTGATACATTGTATTGAATAACAATGATAATAATAATAATGGAAATCAGGTTACACATAATTTAACATTTCCTTGCACGTTAAATATTTGAAAAATGCTTAAATATTTTATTAATCTAGTCATATCACATATAATATAATACAATTCAAATAGATATTAGAACAGAATAATGAAGCGAATAACATTAATAATATATAAAGTATTATCAAATACGAAAATATATAAAAATTTCTGTACAGAGAGTATAGAAACCATAAATGATTGGAAATGGACAATCGAGACACTTTCTGGAAACTTTGTTATTTCGTTACATTGAATCGCTAGCTTTAAGTATATCGAAGGCAATACAAGGTTCTACCATTGGGTAAAACGACTGTAGCTGTGTACAACTACACGGTTACGTATCTAATACTGTTATCGACTGTAATATATCGAGAACCGTATTATATCTGGATCTCGGAATTATATCGAGTTACTGCTGCGTACGAGAGGGGGGGAGGGAGAGAGAGAAAGAAAGAAGGGGGACTTAGGAAATAATAGTCTTCAGAAATGTTCGAATAGTGATAAAGTGGCATGTATAGTTGAGAAAGGTCAGGGGTTGCTGCAAACTTCATTATAAAGCTGCGCACGATGTAAAACGATGGCAGCGAGATATCTTCTTTTGTAACTTTGCTTAAGGAGCGTAATATCCCGGCGGACTTTTGCGATCCCGTAGCGCGGCAAAAAGCTCGCAGCGCGGTAAAACGCTTTAACGTACTTTATAAACGCTAATTAAGTCCAAAACGCATTATTATATTCCTAATGAAAATTGAAAACAGTAACGAAGATTGTACTTTTATACTGGCGCCCTTGTCTTTTCTTTTGCTCTCATGTTTCACCCTCGTTAACATCCCTACTTGTTGTTTTTTTTTTTTTTTTTTTTTTTTATATTTCCGTCGTAACACGATCCCGTTAAAAGTCGATAAAATGCAGTGTTATCGAAATCGCGGAAATTCATATCACACATTTGATATTTGCAGCATTAAGAGACGCCAAGGAAAATAAACATGGTGCACCGAATTAATTTCGGGGTGGAATATCGCCACGATATCACTGCGATATCGTGCTCGTTGCTCGAATACGTCCGCTGTACTCAATAACAACGTCTGTTCGATCACGTTTGGAAAATAAAACTCGCGTGCGGAAGTGCGCGCTCGTCGCGTACTTCGAAAATATTTTTCCGGGCTCACTGCATAAATCTGAGAGTGATTTATTTGCCGGGTTTAATATCGGATTTCGTCACGTCCGTTCACATTGCCGTTAACTTTCAGTCAGTCCGCAATAACTATGGCCGCCGACGCTGCAATAGTAAAAAGCATCGATGATTTTCCGGTGATATTTCGACATTTTGACATCGATATACACTTACCGATATTAAAGGTGATATCGATACTTTGTCCGATGGCAGCGATAAGCAATACCCGGAGATGATTTTTCGTTTCATAAGATCCTCTCTTGTTTCTTTTTGTTTAATAGGTTTCCCGTTATTGTCTGCTCGATATTTCTCTCAAAACCAGTCCATCCGAAAGAAGTTATTCTCTTAATTCGCGATATTTTTGCTAATACTCTTTGTGTAGCATTATTCAATTTTGTCATGCTTGTAGCAAAGTAATGTTGCCTAATTCACTATAAGGTTCCTTCTATTTTGCATTCGCGGCGCACGTTTAAATTATATTCAAGCTCTCTCATGTGTACACATCGCACAATACACAGAAGCGTAAGTCTGATCTGTCGCTTGCGGTATCCTTGTGTGGAGGAAAGGAAGGATTGTACACGTGCCGTTCCCTACGCGAGCCCATCCGGAAAATGCGTTTACCTTTTCGCGCAACCTACTAATGCCGCCGAAATTCTGCACACGCGTACCGCCCGCGTTTCCGGGATCTATACGTGTATATATAAGCGCACGCGTCCGTGGTATATATTTCATAAAATACGTGACTTCGCGTATTTTCACCAGCTTATCTTCGCCACCGCACACGTCGCGTACAGGTAGCCACGTGTACATTGCCGTCCATGAGAGTCTTAAGATAAAAGTTAATCTATCACGTTTATATCGTACTTGCACTTCTGCAAACAGTCGTAATTATATTTTTTATTATTGATATTAATACCTATATTAAATAAACACATCAGAAGACATATTTGAACAAGTGTACTAAATTTTATCGCGTATGCGTTGTCTTTTCCGCCGTTTAATTGAGGTACATATTAAGGTACGTAATCTTCTTTTCTACGCTTAATGCACGCTTGCATTCTATGCTGAAATTTTCAGATGACAGTGTATGTATCGCGGTCGTACGAATGATGTGCGCTCAAGCATATATGTATATGCGTTCGAGTGGATCCGCTCGTATATGTGTATTTACGTGTGTGGGTGTGTGTGTGTGTGTATATGTGCCGTATGTAATGCAAGTCGATACGTCGGTGCCGGTGTCGTGCGTCGCGGCGACGACATGTGCATCGACGTGCATCGGTGGTGCGCAACGAGAGGAACGTTAAATGTACCGGGTGCCGAACCGAAATTAAGCGGCGGAATAAGCCGACCGCGATAAAAAGACAATTCGGCCGATGAGCAAGAACTCGACGTGCCGCAAGGCGATTTCTCGAAGATCGTAAAATTGTCGGAACGTTTTCGCACCTCCACCTCTCCTCCCTTCCCGTCTCGCCGATCGTTTTACGAGTAATTTCGCGTCGGTGTACGGTTACCTTAGTAACAGCAGAGACGAGGATTTCGTGGTTTTAAGAGAACGAAGGGGTGGACGCGGGTAAGATCCGAACGGAATATTAATCGACTCGGCGCGACATCGCTTCCTCTCTGCATCATCAAGCGGGATAACTCGATATACAAAGTATGCGGTTCGGTAAATAATTTTTATTTTTATTTTTTTTTTTAATAGTAGAAACGCTGCGGTACATTTATATTGCGGGCAATAGTTTCGTGAATGATTGATTAAAGAATAAAATGGTTTTCGGAAAATTGCTCGACAGACAGGTAGATTACAAACAGTGTAATTCGTTTTTTTAGTTAATCGAATAGTTGAGTAAATTTATTTTCGCGAATACGATTCTTTCGGACACCCCCTAAACAGGGTATTAACTGTCGCGAAATTGGATGTTTTTGCCGTTAATTTAATTATACCGGTTTGTTGATCAACAGACTACAGACAGATTTTCGTCGAAATGCGGGAATGGCAAAATCAAATTTCCCTTGGAATATTTATAATTACCGTAGCGGTTACCGTTCGCGTTACATGGAGGCACAAATAGGGTTTCAGCCCATTAAAAGTTGCGTGAATATTGGTGAAACGCTATATGTTAATATTGATATTATGTTATCTACATATATCCTGTACATGTTACAGCGCTTATTTCGTCGAATACGGAAATAAAGTTGGCACAGCACTGCGAAATCCAATATAAAAAACGCCAATCACTATTACTGTGTGATAATATTATTAATAATATCTGCTCTCTTGCAACAAAAAAACTCTGCATATCTTGTAGTGATGGTTTGATTGCAAAAATTTACAAGGCTTTCATAATATACCATTATTAATTTTTCCATGTTATGAAACTCCGGAACTTCCGCGAGAAGTTCTTAACAACCGGCTGTAACAGCAGCTTTTTATCAAAAGTAAAATAATGTTTTCTTTAATTTTCAGGAATCTAAATGAATGGCAAACACAAATATCGGAATAGCGAGTGATCAACGAAAAGGTAAGGGTGTCAAAGAAACCCATTTTGTAGCATTACATTCGCTTTTCTTCACCCGCTAAAAAAATGTGCATTTTTCGCGGTCGATGAATGACGTAAATACGTAAGAGTCAAGTATCCAAGGGCAAGCGAGATGATCATTGGAAGGCGCGTCGCAGGCGCGGGGAAGATGCGTTCGAGCGTGTGCGCGCGGCCGCGTGTGTTGATTTCTAAATGCATCCGTAATCCCGGTGAGAGATCGATGGTTTTAATCAAGAGAGTGTCTCTCCCGCCCGGCGTTCCACCGCCTCTGCCGTGCTCTCGCGGGGTAACCTCTTCCCCTCTCCCCCTTCTCACTCACTCTCTCTCTCTCTCACTCTCACGTTCTGTATATTTATTTTTAAAATAAAAAAATAACGCGCCGAGCTTCGCGGTTCGATAGCGAAAAAAAGGGGCGAAAAACGGGGAGAAGGAGAGAAATGTTCGCAATGCCGTGCCATTCGTACGGGATTAATATGCGGCGACTTTGCCTCGGGGTTGCGCCCGCGTATTTCTACTCATCGACGCACATCGTACGGCGACGAGCTAGCCAGAACTCTTCCGCAAAACTGTCCGGCTCGCGATAGCTTTCTATTCAACCCCACGAATCTTGTTCAGATTGAATTATTGAGATTATTTTCCACGTGGAAAATTGATATTTTTGCTCAATTTACACACGAGAGAAATATTTAGATTAAATGTACTCCATTAGTTTTCAGCGTCGATTGTGCATAACAAAAGAACGTACGATTGTAATGACAGTTGGAAAGTTTGGGGGCTCCGAAATGGAAAAAAGCTGGTATCACGGAGCATCCTCTGAGAGTAGAAATCGCCGGTCGAAATTTGAATATACGGATATCGCCGGATTTCTGCGGGAGATTTCGCGACGCGTATTTCGTTTATGGCCCCGCATCCAATAGAATAAGAAAATTGGATCGGTGACGCGCTGTTCTCCCCTCCTTTTGTGGAGAAACCACGCTTCGATCGATATATATTAATGTATCGCGGCTGATCAAACGACAGCACGATGACGACACATCTTCATGCAAATGGAAGCGTGCGAGCGGCGACTTCCCCTTTCTTTGCTTTTTTCTCGTTGTCGTTTTTTTTTTGTCATCGCGCGACCGGGTGCCGCGTATTTACGCGTTGTTTTACAACGGGGTCGCGTAAAATTATCCGCGCTCATAATTCTCGCAGATAAAAGGGCTCTATCCTCGCGGTGGAATCTCCGAGGAGCAGCGCGGCGACGGGGCTTTGGATATGCGGATACGGCGTACGGCGAAGTTATGGGTCCTCCGGGGGTTTTAGCTCGTCACGCTCGGGCTCCCACCCCGCCGTTTAGAAGGAGGGAACATCGCGCGATAATTGTCTCTCGTAATAATTGAATACTTTAATTACGTTAATTAATTAAGAAATCTGCCCGACGTGCCGCCCGTACGAAGGAATCGCGCTAGCTCTCTCTCGCTTTCTCTCCCCTCTCTCTCTCTCTCTCATCTTCCCATCTTCTCGCCCTTTCGTCTCCTCGTGAGAGAGTAATAACGTCGTTATCATACCTTAACGGCCGTCCGCGAATGAAGCTAACTACGTTAGCCTCTCAATAAGCGGGTTCGCTTCACCGTGCAAGTTCCGACGCCGTAATTGCCGCGCGCGGCTTTATTGTGTGTCGCTCGGCGTAACGCGGCGGCAATCGCCGGCGTACAATCCTATGAAATTCAGTTGCGAGAGCGCGGGGATTAACGCGTCACGATATGCTATAGCGGCGCAAGCGATGCAAGCAGCGTGAACGGCACAAACGAGCGTGTCGACGTCGTTGTCGCTCTGCCGCGGTGAACCCGAGGTTTCTCTTTATCTCTCTCTCTCTTTCTCTCTCTCTCTCTTTCTCTTTCTCTCTTCCTCTCTTCGGCCGGACTCTCCCGTGCAATCACTTTGCAAGTATAAGTTCGCAACGCGTCACGCCTTGGACCACCTCAGACGAATACGTACGAAGATATCCGAGATGGCGTGCGCGGACAGTTATGCCACCAACGGCGACGGCGACGACGACGATGACGTCGACGACGAGGAGAAGGAGAAGGGCGAGAGCAGTCCCGGTCCGGATGCAATTCGTGATATCTCCGGATATCTATAGAAAGTTCCCCGTTGGCGGCCGCTCTGTCAAAGCGACGCCGCCGCACGCCATTCAATGCGGCAGCTACTTCTCCGCACGCGAGACTCTCCTCAATCGCTAAAACGACGTCTAGTGATACTCCTGCATTCTGATATTGCGAGAGAGGGATCTTTCCCCGGTATACGGCGGTTAAAAATATAGTCTTTTTAGTTTACGCTCTGCTTGGTTTTGCAAAATGAAAAAATTACGAAACTCGCGTAGCAGTTTTTTTTGTTAAAAAAAAACTTTGCCTCGCAGACTGAGAATTGCTATTCCTGATTTTTGTGTAAACTTTGGTATTCTGTTTGAAACGTACGTGGATCTGAAATATATTAATATTAAAAAATATAATATATAAAATGTAACACAAAGGGTTAGATTAATAATATTTAACAATCTTCTTTTACGTAGATATCAAACACATTTTTAGTAATTGGTAAAAGTGATAAGTATAACGCATTTATTATATCCTTAATCGGTGTCTCGATTAAGTAGATGTGATATAGAACGATATTTTTCAATGAAATTATAATTAATAACGATCATAAAGTTATTAAAGAGATGATGACTTATTCTCTCTTGGTGCTTATTACAAAATGGTTTCCACTTTGTGCGATATATTATTCTGTTCTATTCTTCATACAGAGATATAAAATCAGGATATAATCGAGAAATGACATTTCAATTTAATCTGTAATTTTAATATTCAATCTAATTTGTAATTAGATAAGTGCTCATGAACAACGTTCGGCAATAATAGGAATGAATGAAGTATTAGTGGTTTCACAAAGACCGACATTGTGGCGGCAGTGGTGAGGTTAAATTTCCATCCTACAATTACGTTGCATTTACCTCTACAATTAGCTCGATTGACCCAAATATAAGTCTATTATAAATCGCTATGGCGATGCAAATGCGGGGCGCGAGCGCGGGCGCGGTGGTGCAAAAAGCAGCCGTGCGCGGCGAAACAAAATTACAGCGGCAACTAATATCTTTCTACGCCGTCTATGAAAGTCCATTTAAAGTTAAAACAAAGTTAAAACAAGCAGCACTGACGGTGTGACTTGGCACGCTGTTACCGCAGGCCCGGATCAGAAATTAGAAAAGGAAGACGGTCGCGAGGAGGGAGGGAAGGGATAGAGAGACACGTGAATCGCAGCTATTTACAAAATTATTCAGAGTTCTCGCCTGCGGGGGTGTTAACATTCCGGCCACGTAGACTACCTCCAAGCGGGGAACGCGCGCTCTTTACTTCGGCGGACACTTTGACCGAAATGTATGCACGAACACCCACATCGATCGTCTGCGAGATCTACAAAAGATGTTCTTTTCGTGCAATATCAGATTGGCTAGATCGTCAGCGGACTCGCGATCGAATTGATCAAGAAAAAGCTCAAAGGAGGAATATGTGTGTCATTTTAAGAATAAAAAATAGAAATACGACAAGCATAAATGTAAATTTTTAAATAAATTTGAAGAACTAGTATTTTATAGAAGTATGTAAAACATTTTTTTATATTAAAAAAATATTTTTATATATATATATTTTTTATCTTTCATTGAGATAAGAAAAATCTTGTAATACATAAGTATTATAAATAAATGCGCAATCGAGAACACATGCGGTACGGATTTAAGTCTTGAAATAAAACAGAAGCAGTTTCATCCGCAGTTCTGGTATTAAAGGATTATGGTTTATGGGAAGGGAGCTAAAGGAAAAGAGGCGCGAAGGAAAATCACTCCGACACCGTGTCGACGCGCATAAGGGATTTGAAAATCGCGAATTTCCATTTCGTCTCGTCGTTCAGATCGTCGTTGCGCCTGAACGCTTCTCATGCGAAACGCTTGGAACTCGATGAACGATACAAAGAGGTCGAGGCGAGACAATTACACCGATTGTAAAGCATAAAAATGCATGAAGTCACCGTAGAATACTTTGGATTTTTACATCGGGCAATGACGTTACTGATACGTTCTCCTCTCTTTTTTACCGAACGTGTCTTCCAAACACTCGCACGTAGCGTCGTCGATACTCTCAAATCGATTTTTGTGAAAAGTACCGCGCTGTGAGGAATAGCGTAAAATAGCACCGCGCCGCGCATAGCAATGCGACTATTCAGCTCCCGCGGCAACGTTATATGAGATACTGCAGGTAGTCGCGAATCGTATCGCTTTAACATAGGCAAATATTTCCGGAAAATAGTTAAGGGATACTTAACGATATAGAATTAATCCAATGAAAAATGATAAACAATTGAAAATTTCGAAATTAATACTCTAATAACGAGAGAAATGAAGAGAACGAGAAAAAATGTTTAAATTCTACAAATTGCATTACATTTTCATAATGGAAACATTTTGTCACGATGTAAAAATCAGGCAATTTTTTAGCGGAGACGCGTTATATGTCACAAGTGAATTGAATTGTGGTGAATTGAAAGGATGCAATGACGCGAGACGAAGCCCTTTTAGATTAATAGCGGTCGTACCTCTAGTATTGAGCTAAATTACAATTTTGACAGAGCGTATTGCGCTGCTCCACTCGCGAAAGCACCACTTCATCATACCTTGTTGATCCCCGGCGATTTGGATCACCGCTGAAAATATCGAGATATCTCGAAAGTTTTATTTCCGATTTTTTTTCATAGCTCGTAACGTCTTTATCGTATGAACTTGCAATTCGCAACTTGCAGTTCGCATTTCTTTTTTTTTACGGTTTTGATGGCTCAGCGTGTTTTTTTATTTCCTACAAAAATCGAGCAAATACGTCGGAAGTTGCCTTATCAATGTTACTTGCAATATGTCGCTGGCCAATCGACCGTTAAAAGTGTCTCAATAAGCTCAAACGTCGTTATCGTGGCGACACGTGTGTAAAAAGTAATATCAAACATACGCCAATTTATGATTAATAGACTTGTGACTGGTAAACTATAAATACTTCAGCATTTAATGGAAAGAGAGTTGACTTCAAAGCAAAGACTTATCAATTAATTAATAGATAATTAATATATCTGTATAATTGTCAAAATTTATTAATATAATTGTTAAAACTTTAACAACTCCACTTTGAAAGACGCATTATATCAATTACTTTACCTTAGCAGTAACTTTAAATAAAAGAAAAATAATAAAATTTTAGACTTATATATTTCTTTTCATGTAGTTTGGCGAATATAAATTGCGGTATTTCGTGCCGTATTTGTACTTCTAGGATTGATGATGATCTCATCATATTCTGTGCTCTAAGAAATAATTTGCAGTATTGATTTTTTAGAAAAATTTAATTAAATTTTTTTCAAATACACGCTAATAGACATAAGTTCAACAATCATGACATTGATTTGCGGATTATATCGGAGAGGATTCTTGCCCCGGGGGCAACTTACGTGGACGAGCAACCGACTTTAGGTGTGTAGCAGTGTGGTGATGGTGGTGGTTTTGGAATCTTCTTCGGTGTACATATAGATATGAGCGAACACAATGGGATTGCCGCGACGATTATTAGCCGTGAATACCGACGACGGAGAAATTGTACGTCGACGAGAGGGGGTGGAAGGATAGACAGCGAGATCTCATCCTCTTCAACGACGCACACCCGGGTAATATGATCCTTTCGACAGGAGAAGTGCGCGCGAGGAGGCAAGCACCGACAACGCCAAGCATCCCACCGCACAGCCCTCGCTGCACATCGCCGTGCAGCTCGATCTCCGTGTAACCTCGTTACCGGAGAACTCCCCGAAGACGAGAGACGAATGCCGCTAAGCGTGACGCGCCACGGCTGATACGTGCCGGCGTGTGTCGCTCCTACCGATAATTACATCTTCGTTAGCAGTTGGCGCGAAGAGGGCAGATCAGGAAGACGGGAAGATGCGGGAAGGAAGTAGACGGAGGAGAAGATGCTGTTTTAACGCGATAATGCAACTTCTTAGTCGAAATAGTGTACGCACACTTTATCCGGCAATCGCGCGCGACTATTGACGTCACTCGAGATGCGTTGAGGCGCGAGACGCGCTTATCTTTACTCTCTGGTAATTACGCGCTCGACGACAAACGTAATTCGATATAAAATTTCCGGGTGCATTTCTCCCCATGCAAGTACGGATTATCTTAGAGAAAGTCTGTCTTGCGAGCACATCTCTGCGCACCTCCTCCCCGCGACTATTTTAATCGACGATTTGAAGCAAACTCACCGCCGACTTACGCGCCGAGTTTCGCCGCGCAGCTTTTTGTTGCTCGCGTCGCTGCTTAGAATTAAGCAGAACTTTGATAAAGTTGCAGCAACTTCGTTACAGCGTCGAGTGCATTTGGCATATTCGGGGCGATATAACTCGCCTCTCTGAGGAAGACAATTTGATCAAGCGCTATTTACGGCTAAACGGTAAAGTAATTAATAATATAATGCAACCTCCAAAGTAGAGTTCTATTTTCAGGTGATTAAAGACGAAAAAATTACAAAGAGAGATCTCTGTACAAGAGAAATCTAATTTCTACTTAGTTATAGATGTTATCACAACTTTGCTTTTTTGTTTATATACATATTATTACATATTATTTGGAAATTAGATTTTAAATACAAAATTTACAGACGTTGTATTTGTTTTTTCTTAATATTTTTTTAGAATAAAAATTTTGAAACAGTTTTTAAAATTTCAAAAATTTAAAAACACATTGTATTTTGATATTTTTATCGTTTCGTGAACATAGGTCTGTCTTTTTATCATTTTGTAAACATGTTTTGAAACATGTTTACAAAAGTTCTGAGAATCCAATTATTTGTACATATTTATGTCAAATAAACATCTACGATTGATTATTTATAGAAATATGGAAATGCTGCTAAGATACACATTTCTGATCGCAGACTAATACCCGGGGCTAGTTTAATATCACACCTCTAGTGATACGACATCAAGTTCGACGAGTTAATCTCAAGATTCCCGAGGAATTCCCTAAGTAATTTGTAGATTCACCTTGTACTCGAGGCTATATCAATCCTTTCCTCAGTCAAAGTTCCGCGTGCGTGATGCGCGGTAATTGGCGAAGCCGAACCGCTACGTTGTCAGTGCAACCTCACCTCACGCGTGTGGTTGAGGATAGGTGACAGAGTGCGTCGCATAATTCAGAGGGTGGTAATATATGCGGCGTGGGAGCACGGGAGGGAGCGTCGCGGTCGCGCGCGTACGTCTTTCTCCCGTCTCCCCGATCTCTTTCCGCTCCACTCCAGCCACCGGGTCTTCGGTTTCCTTTCGATCTCATCCCCCTTTGGTCTACGACATTAATGCAAAGCGAGGACATGCGGCGGCGGCGGCGGCGGCGGCAGCACGACCCCGTCGTGGACCACCCCGAGGATGCTTCTTGCAAGAATAAGAGAACAGGATCGCTGGGGATGTCCCGGGATTCTGTCCTCTATCGATCTCCCCCGCGTATATAGACACTAACTTGTGCCCTCCGCAAGCCGTGCTATGTATCTGCCATATATACATATACCGCCTCTCTCGCTCTCCCGATCTCCTTCTCTGTCTCGTTCTTACCCACCACCCCCTTCTCTATTTCTCTCTCGGTTTCTCCCTTTCTCGTTCCTCGTCGCGGTACCCGCTCACCTCCCAGTCTCTCGCTCTCCGTCTCGCTCTCAGTTAGCGTCTATCCGTCCGCGACCGGCCCCTTTCTCGCTTCCTCTCGGGTCCGGCGATGGGTTCCCAACACGCATACAGAAGACCGAAGTTTGCGCTTGTGTTTGTGTTACGCCACCCCCCCGACCGCCACCGCCAACGCCACTGCCACTGCCACTCCCCCTCGCGTCCTCCTCCTCCGCGTGTGTTGGCGGTACGTGTCTGCGGGGAGGGTGAGACCGCGCATAGCCGGCGCTCACCGCTAAAGAATGTGTTAGATGCACATAAGCGACGCGTCGCGTGCACACCGGAGGTTTGGTGCCGAAGCCTCGTCCCCTTTGTGTTTACCGCATTATCGAGAGACGCGACCCTCGCCTTCCGTGTTTCCTCCCCCCCAAAAGTCCATCAAATCCCGAATGTTGTCGCGAAATTTCATCGTTAGCGCGTCGCATAGCCGCATGCGAGTTTGCTGTATACATAGAGATATAACAGGACGAAATATATACATGAAACTATTGCTGAATTACTTGTATTATGTATACCTCGGGAATGATATTTCCGGCGAAATAAGGAAAAGTGTTGCGAATGAATATCAAGAACAAAAACCTGAGATTTCCAAGTGCGTAAATATTATTCCTGATTTCTCGTTATCGATAACTCGATGTTAAAAAGTTGTAACTGAAAGAAAAATAGAAATGCTGGAAAATATGAAGAAGTGAGGAAACTCAATATTTTTCTTTTCAATATTACGACAGTTCATTTTCTCAGTCCATGACTGTCGGTAGTTCTTTCTGCTCTTCGCAAATTTTAGAATCCTCGTCTAAATAAGTGTTACACTGCGTTATATTCTCATGTCTACCGGTTTCACGAGTAACGGTCGACCGACGAGCGCGACAAAATTGGGACCGTGTCGCTTTTCATCCACATACGTGTGAACGTGTATTCGAGTAAGTGGTAAATCCGGCGATTTCCATATTACCCTCCCTATGTACCGACATCGAGAAATATTCGGCCAAGCACGGATGCGGTCGTGGGTTTTATCCTCTTTTTTTTTCCTTTCCTTTCGAAGTATATGAAGCGTTTCTATGTCGCTTTTGTCCTCTTGCTGCAGCTTTTTTTTGTCATAGACAGACAACCATCGAGATGCAATGTTTCGTTTTGTACACAAAATAACACGTGAAATCTAATTGCTAAACTACAAATATTGCTCGCATAAAAGAAAAACGAATATTCTTTTTAAATAGTTAGTATCGCGAAGTGATCGAAATATTAATTAATGAAGAATTCGAAATAATATATTATAAAGATTAGTTCAAATCATTAAAAAATAGCAATCTACGTGTAGTTGAAAAAATGATTTCCCTGATCAGTGATATAAATTTTATATTATGGCCAAGATATTTAAATTTCCTTTTTTCCTCGTTTAATAAAATAAGAGAAGAATATTATTCGATATATTCCTCGATATTTATTTTCCTGAAAATTTGCAAATAAACCGTCGTTTCAGTCAGTGTTTTATTGATGCAGAAAATATTATGTTACTTAACGTTTGTTCAGTTCAATAATCCGATTTTAGAAGATTATAAAAGTCCTCGTAATAATTATCTTGCCACTCATATTAATTGCGTAGACGCATTTCAAACGCAATATGTGATAACACAATTAATTACGAATATCTTATTACAAATAACCTCTCTGTGACAATATAATACCAGGTACATTATTAAATTAATTACTGAGTTAATTAACTTATAGTATAATATTTTAATCATTGTCTAATTAAATCTATCTGGTCACGGTTCGTATAATAAGTTTGCAATATCAGGGTTTTTATCAATAGAATCTTTTTTTACGATAGCTTTTATATCCTTTTTTTTACAGCAATTTGCGTTTTTTCTATATGTTATTCAGCTTTTTGTACGAGGCTAGTTTTGATAGTAAATTTTATTATGCAAAAAAATGCGATTTTTAATGCTCTAAAATTTACATGTTTAAATATGAAATTGAAATTTGCATACAAACTTGATAAATAGTTAAATGGGTTATATATAAATTACATTGATCGTGTGAGAGGAAATGCTTTAGGTTATTATATCAGCGAAATTGGTAGATCCGAAAGTTAAATGAAATTACGTAATTTCTCAATCTGATTTCATGTTTCTCGTTGGTTAATACACGGCATAATAAAATAAAACGCAAAAATATAGATAAAATATATTTAATAAAATATGCTCGATAGCCAACAGAAATATGCAAGGCTGTTTTTTTTAGAGCGAGATAGTCCTGCTTCGATTTATGAAGTTATTGCGAGGATTTGTTCTGTTAATTTCGGCATTAATTGCCGTTCTTGTAGCACTATGTATAGTTGATTGCGAGATAAAATGTATAATTATTCAGATGTTTTTTTATCGACACGATTCCTTGTACCTACAAAGCCACCTTTCTGTTTACTGCATTATTTAGAAGTATGACCCACTTCCGGAAGTCCATTAAATCCCGGCTAGTGCTGTCGGGAACTCGAAGTACGGATATCCCGCTCTGAGAAACTGGCTTAAACGATAGTCACGTAGGAAGTACCACCGCGCAGCGAAGTTGCCCCGTGGTACCATTGCTTAACATCAAGCGACATCGAACAAAGAATTCGCAAAGCGCTGCGAGATTTGCGCGTCTCTCGTTTAAAACGAATCGAATATACGATCTTACGTATTTTACGAATATACGTTTCACTTTACCTTTGATCTTTATTTGTCAGGACTTTTCATTAAAATCGGATAATAATTATAAATTACATAAAATAGTTAAAATATAATACGTGCTAAACAAATAATGTCTCGCTATATGCATTATAATGTATTATATAAATGTAAAATTATAAAGTATATCATATAAAAATGTTTTAAATATAAGAGAATATACGTAGAAAAGATGATAATAACAAGTATAACTGCGATCTCTGTAATATCAATGAAGCAGGAGACGACGATATTATGATTGCTATTATACTTATTTCTATTCAGAAAAATTAAATCGCGTGTATATGTAGTGTTATTATATGTAAAAGGGACACCCAGTATATGTAAAATGCGCGTAAAAGGGTATCGTAATAGCGTAATAGAGAATTCATTGAAAAATTGAGCATTCTCTCATTGCTGATACGATAATTAATCATTAATCATTGACATAAGTAGAGGAAAGTTCTGTCAGATTGCAGAGTCACATACATCACTTTTTGACGCAGTGTTAAAAAGCAAATTAATTTCGTTTAATTACCATTATCACAAGATTGCTACGGAATGTCATATTTTATGACACATGTTTGCCACTGCGTGATTTGCCCACATATTCTTAATGCTTGATTCAGTGCAGTTTGTTGAGTTGATAAAAACACGCTCGCTGACAACTGAGCTTTCACTGTGAGACGAGAACACTTGATGACACGTTTCATATAGACGAGATATGCATAATTGCGAAGTCTGCTTTGAAAAAGAACGCAATATGGAAACATTAATCATACAACACTGTTTTTCCTTCGCTTTACTCTTAACGAATTATTTCTGCGTATTCCATTTGTATATGCACTCTTCGCTGCATTTCTTTTAATGCGAGGTTTAAACTTTTATACGTGTTTGTCGGAAAGTTGCGACCATTAATCATACGTCCTTTTTATGGTGAACTCTTGAACTAATAAGAGCGGATAAACCCATGGCGCACCATTAGTGGCAGTCGTCACACGAAAGAGCGTATCTCGCGGAGAGGATGAGGGATAGGCCGCGGCGGCGTACGGTAGGGACAGAGATTTTCTCTGTTGACGTGACGATTTGTACGAGCAACAGGCAACTTTCATTAAGCCTTTTCGAGCCTCCCTTTTCTCTTCTCTGTCTTTCTCGCTACCGCTTTTCGCCTCGTCAGCTCTCTCGCTCTCTCTCCGTCGCCACGTGTTGGCACGGACGCATATAATGTCTGCATGGAGGCCGGTGTTCAGTGCGCGCGCGATGCATGCGAGAGAGGAATGCATCGTGCGTGCGTTGAGAGATGGAGAGTGAGGGAGACAGAGAGAGGGAGAGAACCCGGGTCATTCACGAGTCGCGCGAGCTCTCGCATTCAGGCATTGTGCAACGCCAAGAATTGCCGGCGGCGTATTGGATGCGAGGGAGCGAGGGAGTGAACGACGGGGATGCCTCTCGTGTGTTTAAGCGCCGTTAGCGTCGCGTACTGTAATCCCGTTCCGCGCTTTCGTGTCGCGTCCGTCGCCCCTCGTGCTCTCAAACGTAATTAAAGCGGCGCAAACGGTGTGCCTCCTCACTGAGCGCCGGTTGTCCCACGGCGCCCGCGAGAGGACAACCGTCAGTCAATCTCGCGTCTCTCCGCGCAACACCTTTTAAGTCTTGGGGTCAGCTATATTTAGCAGCGAGGCAAAGAGGTCTTGAGAAGTAAAGGCGCTTATTCCGAGTGAAGAATCGACAGATATTAATAATTGACGTTGGTAATTAGTGAGCGCTTTGGTGGATTCGATGTGAGTCTCCAAATAGATTATACAAGAAATCAAGTTTTTCAGGTCAATTTCATAAGGGAACATTTGCTGTAATAGAAATATAATTTAAAGCTTTACTTTAGTGTCAAGGTATTTAATGTCAGAGGAAAAACGGGCGGAGCGAAATAAGCGAAATAAGGTAACAGGTAAACGGTTCATGGATAATTCCCTTAAGCGGATAGCAATTTCTGCCACGCTAGAAGAAGGGCCGCATTAAAATATTAATCGCGCGCTCGTGAACACCGCGCGAGAGTGAAAATCTCAACTGCCGCGCGCGTCGGCGGCGGCAGTGGCGGCTGTCGCTCCTGCAAAAATGCGAAGTTCGAGCGCGAACCAAAGAAATCACTCTCGTACCGTTCAACGAAGTCTCTTTCTCGTTGAAAACTTTCGGTCGGAAGTTTTTTTCCCATCCCTTCCCCTCCCGCGCAAGTTCTCTCCCGGGCACAGATCCTCTCAGCACTTCGTACGTAGCGCCGGTGTGTATCTATATATCTATATATAGGAGGAAAGGCGGAGCGGGACCTTTTTATCTGTTTTCCATCGGGCAAAACGAGTTGCCTTTTGTACGACGGTCGATAAAGGGAGGAAATGATGATCCCCCAGGATGAGCCGCCGCGCGCCGAGGGAACTTTCAGGCGACGTTGAAGACTGGTCGTTTTAACGACGTCGTGGATTTGTGGCGGCGGCGGCGACGGCGGCGACGGCGGCGACGGCGGTTGTGACGGTGAGTCGCAAGGGACGTGGGGGCGGAGCTGCGGAAAGGGTATGGTCGTTTTACCACCGCTCGTATAACGAATTATAAGGTGGAGGTCGCGATCGAACGACCGCGGGAATCTGCCCAACACCGGGAATAATCTTACGGCTATATAACGCCGCTTTCCCGTAGCCGTGATATCGTCGTTTCAGAAAATCGCTTGTGCGGCACTGCATATCGCCGCTACATATTACCTTTAGTTCGCTATGTATAAGGTAAAATGAGGCAGAGTATAGCGTAGTATACCGTTTTATTCGTGCGCGTGATTATACGTACCGTATACGTAACTGTGTTAAATATTAATTAATTAGTGGTCAATAATTGAAAAAAGTATGGTGAAAAATTATTTCTACCTGATAACGTGACTATTTATATTCAATAATCTCTTAATTCAATAAGGTTCGTGTATTCTGATCGAATTGTATTCCACTGAATCTGCGTCTAACGATTTTCAATACTAAATATCTGCCCGGCTTAATTTTAATTACGAGCGCGAGTATTGTCGTAGGTCGTTTAGTGTAATTAAAAGTAATTAAAGTACACCGGATGTGTTTTGTAACGGCTCGCTGCATTCGGACGGACGGCGAAGGATTTTTACCCCGTCGCCGGTTTCCGGCAGAATTGGGAATTTTAAACTCGTCGAAGTGTAAAAATAGAATTCGATCGCGGATGAGCAATGAAATTGTAGACGAGCGCGCAAATACATAAGACACACATATGTACAATATCATCTGCGAGATATACACGAGGTGTGCAAACACCGTCTCCTCGTTTCTTCGACGGGATTCAATATTTGTTCCTGCCGAATGAAAGTGTATTATCGCGTATCAATCAAGAAGAACAAATGTTTGTCGAGAGGCGGAGGAAGGTTCGACTTCGGCCGGTTGCCGGCGCGGGACGACACTCGGCGCGTCGCGGAGGGAATCACAAACGACGGAGGGATTAATTATCCAACTATTAAATATCTGTCTGGAAGTTTGCCTGGAGGATTGTACGCGCGATTCGCAAACACACATACTTTCGTTACACGGTCGATTTAATCGCTGCGCCCATTCCGTATCGCATCTCGCGAGACGCAACTGTTTAAATTGCATCGCGTCGCGTTGATGCAAAATGCAAGCATTACGTGAGTTGAATCTTCTTGCGCCACGCTTTGTACAGGATGTTACCGAAATACGTGGGTAAACTTTGCAGGTGTATTGCTTGATCGAATCGGAATCGATTTTTACGTAGCGAAAATTTAATCGAATACGCTTTCATTTTTTATTGCTTTTTATTTGCATTAAATATTAAGTATGCACACATTAACAGCTGCTTTGAACTAAATTCTGTTAAAATCCTTCTTCGAAAGTTTCTTCAAAAGCTTCTCTGAAAGTTTCTTCGAAATTGAATATATATAGAATAAGATAATTAATTTATGTCTATCTTTAAGATTTAATTTACGAATAAACGTTTTGTTTTCAATCGTTTGCGCTTCAAGAACACATGATATTTTTGTTAAGGAAAAAAACCTGTAATTTCGTTGTAGACTACAAGTGTGGAATTTGTTCAAGCGTTTTAGAAACACACTGTACATGAGCACCTGTGTGGAAATTGTCAGCGTCTTTCTTCACCTATTTCTACTCGCAGACTTCAATTTTGAATTTTGCGAGGATAGACGGAGTGGCAAATCGGATTTACCGAATTGTCGAGATCTCCGCTTCTCCCGGGGAAGCATCATCGAAAACCAGTTTGAACGACTGGGTACACGTGGTCGATAAATAGTCAGGCGGGGACGTGCGAGTGTCGTTGAAGGATTCGCAACTTTCCAGGCGATGCAATAGATTTGTCTGCCATTGTTGCAGTCGTTTTAGGACAACGCGCAGTTTTGTACGTCACGCTCACGTCCTTCGCCGGATGATTCCTGCAGCAGCCGGAGGACGTGCTTCAATTATATAAAAGCTGAACACTCGTCTATTCGTCGAAAAATCGTCGCGTCGCGGAAAATATCGGCAGTCGGTCGAATATTTACGTATCGTAAGATAGAACTTCTGCAGAAGGACAGTGTCTGATAATAGTCTGTCCGTTTCTACTGCGCGACAAAAAGCGTTGATTTCTCTTGTTGCAAATATAACTTGACATTTTGTAATTGCAAAAGTTTGATTTCAGAGTTTTTCTCGCCCATTAGTTTTAATTTGCATTTTTAAACGACGTATTTGAAAATCGATTTTTCTACTCGCCACTTTTGGCGGTAATCAGTTACCGACAAATTGGCGAGATTCAGATTCTTTCTACTCGGGAATTATCGCGGTAAGTTAACCGTATCTCAACTCGGGACGCGCTGATAGACTGAAAAGTTTCTTCAAATAGTTCTGCCGCGAAGTAGCAAATATTGAGACACGTCTTTTCGTGCGTTAAGACGACGATATCATTGCTGTACTACTCGCGCACTTTTATCAAGGTTCGCGAAGTTTAATTACTAGCCTGTTCTTGCAGCTATTGCAGATATACAAGGCAAACTTAAATTAGCATGCATACGAGGGCTTTGACACCGCGGCACAGTAGAATTAATATTCACAGCAAGGGCAGTGAAATCCGAATCAGGGTGCAATCACGGTGGCTGAATAGCGGGCGCGGGGACAGATATAGTGTTAATTATGTACCAAATAAATTACCAACTTGTTGATCGTCATTAATACTCGATAAACCTGGTCAAACATCCGACAGCCCTTGCGAAGTGCTGAGATACTTATAAGCCCTAATAACAACGCGTATAACGCGGCTCGTGCTTGTAGATCACGTGCAGATTTAATACCGATATCCCTAATCGGCATTATACATCGCGAATGCGGATCACGCTTTAATGTAACGAACGTGTAAACGCGTCTCACGTTACAGTTGATTTAATCTGGATTAAAGCAAAATTCGCGCTATGCCGCAAATAGGTAAGTAAAAGATTGAAAAAAATATCAGAGATGTGCACGATTATTTTAGAAGAAAGAGCGATGTTTTGCACATATATGTTGCTATTTAAATGATAAAATGGGATATTTTTTTAATTGTCTGAATTTTCCTGTTTAATAAACTTTTACAATTTCTGTACAACTAGGTCTATAAAATAGAATAACTTTTGGTAAAAATTTCACATTGCGAGAAAATGAACATTTGTCTATAGCATTTCATACAGCTGCAAAAATTCCGCTGCGATATAATGCAGTTGAAACTGAAATTGGAGATACAAGAAACAATGGCAGAAACACAAGATATGAATCTAGCTTACTTTCGGTTTAAATTACTTTCTACCTACTTATGCTGGCTGTTCTCTCTGTTTTTGTTCGTGACGTATTCGTATGAAGGTACGCTTTGTGTTCCGTGATTTGCTCGTATTATCTTCGCGTGATCTTTCACCAACCAACTTTCGTGAGGAACATCGTTTTAATATCGCATCAAGCTTATTAATAACGCCCTAATTATTCCGAACTGATGAGGTAAACAATTATTATAAGCCTGTATTTCTTATTAATTCACGATTAATTATAAGAAAATTATTTTTTGTAATACAAGAACATATATATATATATATAACCTTTATTAATAGAATATATATCAAACATACAAATAGTTTAACACTTTGAATAAAGATAGTACTAGTAACTCACATTACGTCAACAAATTGAAATCTACGGGAAGTGATATATATATATGCCTTATGATAATTTAAATATCTTTTTCGGCCATCGTTAATATGATAATATCGAATGAACTAATGTGATTGACGTTATCATAATATGTAGACGACATCCATTATATCCTTCCGTCTTCCGTTATTATACTCTGTACATTCGTCGTGGTCGGCTCACTCATATCATATCTCGTTTATGAAACTCCGACGTATTGTTGCACTATCCTGTTCCACTCCTTCGGGAAGGATCGCTGAATGTGAGAAAGGACCTTCTTGATCTGACGTGTCTCCTCGGAGCTGCATTGCGGGCAGGAGCCTCTCAAGACCAGCGGCACTAAGCCTGGATAAAATAACGACGTAGGATTTCAGCAGAATTTTCGGGTTGATTTTATATAGCATGTACGCTTGTATGCGTGGGGCTGCCTCTCGAGATTCAGGTATAATATTATCGCAAGATATAATGATATTTGATGTTTAACATTTCCGCGAGTGTGTGCGCGCGCTCGGAACTCCCGATGCTAATTTTAACCTTCCACGAGACAATACTGCGGTAAGAAAAATAACAGTGGAAAAATGAAAAATGTATCCTTAGAAAAAATAAATATTTGCATGCGATATGAAGCCAAACGAAGAGAGTAGCGAATTTCGCATATTCAATAAAGAGTTTATACGGTATATAATTTTGCCCGAGTTCAGATTCCATTTCTATAGACACGCGAGAATGTTCAACCCTTATGTTTACTCTACAATGATGGAAATGCGACAATTAGCGTAAGGTCCTTCCTCGTACATATCTCGCAGCGGAAATTAAATTCACTGAAATTGCCGGTTACATTAATGCTCCCTTGCAATTATCTCAATATACTAAATATTCGACATTTACTTTGAAAAGTTTAAGTAAAATTTTCCATTCTTCCATTGCCGTTCTCGAATTCGTCATTTTTTCTCCCGAAGTCTCACAGATTCGTAAAAATTGATGGACTTCCCAGGAGTTTTCCGACGTCAGCCAAAGAGGATCAAAATTTTATTTTAAAACTAAGTTGGGATAATCGCACGGTATGGTTTTGCCGTGATAGATCTACTCGAGGGCGTACTTTTCAAACGTCGTCCAACGGGGTCGCACGGCGCCTCTCCCAAAGCGCACTTAAGCTGTCTGGTCAGGTAACGCTTGTCGCTCAGGGCTAGATTCAGCTGTTCGTCGGATACCCGCGATCTGCCGGATTGCTGCCCGTCGCTGCCCGATTCGGCCGCCATCGTTGTGGCGAGCAGGGCGCAGACGAGGACGAGGATCTGCAACATAATTACACGTATATGCAAATGCGCGTAATAGTAGCACCGATTATTATCCAAACGCGCCATAGATGCCATAGCTAAACAAACACCGGTATAGTTTCGGATTACGATTTTCCAGCGAGTGCGCTGCTTACAATTAGATAGTCTCTCGACCTTATTGTTCCGTCGGATTTCCGCCGTAATAGCGAACACCGCGGGGTACGCGTATAAAAAAAAAAAAGAGGAAAACGGAATCTTTTTACGGTGAACCGCGCTGCGCGACGCTAAACTTATTAATCCAGGGCGCAGCGTCGCGCGATACCTCGACGACGACGACGACGACGACGACGACGACGACGACGGTGCTTAACGTAATTATACCATCTGCAAGTATTATGGTAAATAGGTTCCGAGTTTGGGGACGGAAAACGACAGAGAGGATGCACAGAGGATGATGTAGCGCACGCGCGGATAGACACTGCATGAGGCGAAATTAGCTGCACGGTCGTCCGACAATAAAGGCGGAAGCACGTCTGTCATGCGGTAACGAAAGCGGATAAGGAAGGACTAGCCCTGCAAGCGGCGCGAGGCGGCGGGGGGGGAAAGCCTCCGGCGAAGCACGCCAAAGCTAACATAGCTAAACAAGCAGCAACCACGTCGTGCCGCTGCTTGTACGACGGCGGCGGGTATGCGAGTAGCTCCAATCTGTGTTTGCTCGCTCTATTCCCCTTTCCTCTCGCCAACGCGTTCGCCGCCCGCTGCGACACGCTGTGTTCTCGTTGCATCGCAGTGCGCGTAGTCGTCGTCGCGGCGTCGTCGTCGTCGGGGTTTGACTAAGGTCGTCTCTTTTAAATTACTCTTTGTCACCTCGTTGTCGCCGCGCGGCTCTTTCCCTTTTTTTTCATAAGCTTATGATTATTCTAATTCGAGAAGTGAATTTTCCCTCCTCGACCGCGTGTACCGCAACACGTTCTCCGTATCTTTCTCATTAAGCGAGCTTTTTGCGCCTTAGAAAATTAACGTGAGCGCGTTTGTATTTATTTCTGCTATCGCATAAAATGATAATTACACGCTGCTTGAAGTAATTGAAGGAAATTCTACAGATTTAATAAAATGTCAACGAAAATAATTCAAGTACTTTGCATATAAACTGTTTGTATAAAGACACTTATGGGAGGCAAGACTAATACTGAATATTTGAGTACCATTTATTAAAATTTCAAAACATCAAATATTTGTTAAACGATATAGGCATCTGAAAAAGTGATATCCCAGCTGTTTCAAACAGTTGTATATTTGTCCGAAAGTGCCGGTGCACTACTGCACGATGATGGTTATAGTTTTATGTCCCGAAACAGGATTCAGGTCAATTGGCTCTTTGGATTTGCGTCAATCGAAAAAAATATCGCGTGTGTTTGTCGTGTTGTTTTGCATAGACCAGTTAATCGAACGAGCTTATGGAGGCGAGCGCATTGATTGCTTGATGCGCAATAAATATGACATACAGGAGCGTATTTCTAGCTAGATTATTACGAGCTCGGTAATATACTTGAGTCCATATAGGCAATCGAATTCCTTCGCGCCCTGTTTATTGGATTCCTTTGACATCCTTTGTGCTAACGTATTCGTGCCCGATCGAGGCGCGGCCGTCGCGTACCTCTTTTGCATATCGTCTCGCGAGTAAACCCGTTTGGGAAGCTCGAGCCATCCACGCCGCAATCGAGAATGCGTGATTCGCTCCTTCGATTACACCTTGCCTTTTTTTCTTTTTTCTTTTACACACGCGCGTTATAATTTGAATTTTAATCTCATCACCCTTTCACTGCTTTCTCCGACCTGGATTTCGAATAACCTCGGGCTTTGCGCGATCGTCGATCTTTCTCGTCGTCGCGCCGGTTCTTTGACTACGCACGTAGCAAACGGCTCATGACGGTTTTTTAACGCGCGATTCTATTTTTTTTTTTTTTTTATAACGCTAATACTTATCGCAGTATAATTTATGCGAAGCGGTTGAATACGAAACTCCTCGTTGCTGCGAAAAACCTTTGGTATTTTAATTGAACATTTGAATAAGAATTAATTATAAATTCTTGAATTTTGTATTTAATTGAAAAGTTAAGGGGGAAAATTAATCGTAAAAGTTAACCACGAAATTTTACGTTTTAATAATATTAAAATTGCATCTCTACCAAGTCTAACGACCCAAATGCAGCTTAATCACGACGCAATTACGTTTTGCATCTCAGATCGCACTTAGTACGCTTCGTCTGTCTGATTTCCCGGCGGGATGTCCTGGCATCTCGAATTTCGACTTTTGTGGCAGAATCCTAATAATCGCGACGGCTCCGTAAATCACGCCGCGCGCCGCGTAGACGTATATATATATTCGCGCGGGGTTGAGAGTGATTTGTGGATTCGATGCAGGCGCGCCCGCGCAAAACCGCTTACTTCCGCAAACCGAGTGTGGATTATAAGAATTATTGCCCGCTCTGAATGGCAAATTGGCGGCGATATGGATTTTATCGTCGGCACGTCGTACCTCGCGATACCGTTCACGCGCGCGCGCTAATAATGCACCGGAATGTTTCGAGCGACGAGTGCTACGCGTGCTCTCTCTCTATCTTTCTCTCTCTCTCTCTGTCTCCCCCCCCCCTCCCCCCGCTTTCACACGCTTGTACATACGGCGATCCGCATACGGGCCGTTAATTACGTTCGCATTCAATGCGGCTGATAATGCGCTGTAAGCATACGACGTGTCGCGAAACCGCGGCATTAGTATAGTATTAATTACGTTCATAGCCCAAACGCGCGCGCGTGCCTGTATATAGCAATAATTACGTGCAGTTATCGCCGCGGCACTTTCGCTCCGCTCTAACTCGGTGATTCACTCGCATCGCATCGTCACGTCTGCGCGCGGCGCACATTTGCGGTTATAAAATTAATCTGCAGTTATGTATGTACCGTAGAGAGAGAGAGAGGAGGGTTTCTCCCGTCGATGAATATTCCGAGATATATCAGAGAATCTCTATTCCTATAAGTTATACATGCGATATCGGCGTCGCGTTCGATAAATAATAATTTAGCGACGCGCCGCCGTCGTTGCGGTATTATTTGCAACCGCATTCATTTACAGTTATCAAACTAATTTACAGATGCTTAATCATGATGTATATTGGCGAGATTGTCGCCGGGAATCCGCGCCTTTGATATCGAGTTGCGATCGATAACATTGTCGAGATAAATAACATAGTTTCCTGTCTTGAATGCAATATTAACATCCAATGAGTGAATTGTTCAAAGGAAAGTTATTGATAGATCGTAGAGAGAAAATTGTTGAACGACCCTAATATTGTTAAATAATAAATAAACGCAAAATATTGTTACAAAGTATTTCTATTAGAGCTTTATTTCATAAAACTGTAAGATAGATTTAATCAATATGTAAATCTCTTTTTTAATCTAGCTGTAATGCTAAATATAATAAATTTTTAATAAGAAGACTAGTTTGCATATAAGTGTAAATTGTACAAAAATATGTAGACGCTTATTTATTTTTTAACTATTCTTTGGTGTTACAAGTCTTGCAGTCGTTAAAAATACCTACGAGAAATTGAAACTAATATAATTCCCGCGAGTTTATTCTTCTTGTTTTTCTCACTTTTAACCAGATTTAAATATTGTTTTTTTTTCAACTTTGAAACTTTATTTGTTCGTTTATTCGTTGCTGCTCGCATAGTCTGGAATCACTTCTATCACGATGTAGTCACAGATTACGAAAATCTTCAACAACCTTGTGCGATTGTTATTCCGGTCCGGCGATGTTTCCTCACCTTTTGCATAAGTATACGATTACGATACGTATGAATTATAATGTTATCGCAATGTCGATAAGCCAGTTACAGTCGCACCGCGCACACAGCCGTCGCCGTACGTGCGGAAATTTGATAATTCGATTTTATTATAGTAATATTCGTTCTTTGTCGTAGGATTTTATTCTGACTTTAACCCACTTCTTACGCATATATATCAATTATTTAGAGTCTTTACGTGTGAGTCGACAAGTGTAGATAAATATAAAAATAACCTCTCATATTTTATTTTATAATACTTAAATTTGTATACTTTTACATATTAAAAAGTATTATCTGTGATTTAACAAAACATGTTTAAAATATTTATATTTATTAATATTTTCCACAGTTAATAATTAATTTAAGCCACTTTCGTAATTACTGCTACGAAATTTTAGATGTAGAGAAATGTTCATGGAGATTTAATCTCGGTCAATGTCCTGCTAAATTTAATTTATGTAAATCGATAAGGATGCATATAATGAAATGTCTGTTTTGTTAACCATATAAAGATCTCGATATGAGATTTCTCTGCTCATTGTCACTGCTGTCCTTCCTTTTTCGTATTGCATACGCGTGTGCGAATAGCTGTTACGTCTATAAACCAATGCAATTTTGGAGTCGCATTATGTCGTCGCAATCGGTCGCATTATAACGTTGTCCTGCACAAGGCTCGATTGTTTTGCATCATGTGATCGTTTGGCTGTACAAAGGCAAGCAACAATTGAACATTATTAGCTTTATCTAATGGCGCATTAATCCGAGCCTTTGCATACATGCCTGCAAACATTGTTTTATTCCATACTCGGCAATGTAATCAAAATAATACATCTTTATTGGCTTCCAATATTTGCTTTATCCAAATATAATATCTGTATGTGAAGAGCAGAAAGATATCCAAAGCGAAAATCTGAAATTGATTTTTTTCTTCGGAAAAAAACACGAATTATGAGAATACATTACAAATAAATTATACATTACAATTAAAATGATAGGAATTTTTATTATATTATATGGATTTACTTAATTATTATATTACTTTTAAATAATATTTGCTATCTTTATTTGTGAGATTATTCTACTCTGCGCATAAAGCTTGGTTTTTTTCTCTCTAATTTTAACATTTTAAATAAATGTCAAAACTAAAAATAAAAAAAAATTTACTTTTTTTCGCTTTTCAAATATAGATGTTTTGTATGGAAGTGCGATTTCCGAGACATCCCAAGCAAATATACAATTATGCAAAGTGGCGCATTTTTTGACGCGAATTTATTCCCCCGCGGGCGTCCCTCACCGTGCGGGGTGAAACGCATTGCGATAAAAATAAATCGCCCGGAAGCGGCGGTAGGGTCTTCTTGCAGCCTCGGATACCTCGTCGTAAAATGTACGACACCGAGCGAGTCCGCGGCATGGATCCTAAGTAGCTCGTGCCGTATCCTGAACGCTCGATGAATAAGCTTCTCGGAACGGCGATATCGCAGGGGAGCTTACCAGGGGCGAGAATTTTCTCCGCATACCGAAACAACCGCGTATTCCTAAATGCGAGCTTCGTCGACCGGCGTGCAGCGGCTTTCTCTCTCTCTCTCTCTCTCTCTCGGGAGTGCTCTCTTCCGAAACTTTAAATCACCAGCCCAGACGTGTATATATACATGTATATATATATATATGTATATAGACGTACACATACATATATATACATACATATATATAGGAGTGCGTATACCGCGCGCGCAAGAGAGAGTGCATCAACCTGTTGCGCACGTTCGTCACTCACCTTGATTGCCAAAGCCATGCCGAAACGCGGAATCGATCGATGTTCAAGATCGCGCCGTTTGATTTCTGGCGGATGTGATGGAAGAGATAGAGATCGATCAACGGTTGACACGACTCGATCGACGTGACGAAAGACGCCGCGGAACGTATGTGCTTCTTCTGATCGATTCTGCCGATCCTCTCGCCGCGAAATCGCGCAACACACTGGGCCCCAGAGAGATACGTGTCCGTGGCCTTTCCTCCCCTTCTTCCCAATAAACACTAAAGCGTGCGTAGCGTGCGAGACGTGATATATACTCTACTGCGGAGAGACGTTTGTTCGCCGGGTGCTGACAGTGTCGAAAGAAGGGGAAAGCTGTGGGTGACGTATGTGAGCGAGAGGTGGCATTTTTTTTCTCTTCATTCGACCGGATGCTATTATTTTATGAGACTTTCGTCGGACGACTGCTTCTTTCACGGAAGTCAAGGTGACAAGAGAATGAGATATTATGCATTTCTGGGCTTATCTCAGTAAAATCAAGAAGATGAGTCAAGAAACGAGATTCATAATATTTTTATTTAACAGAATTTAAAAAATCTTCTCGAGTATAATCAGAAAGCTAAACAAAATATCATAAATTCTGTTTACTGTCAAATAATAAAACTTTGGACTTGCGAAAATAACTGTAGACGTAATAATGTTATTGTTGTTTATTCTGAATTATTCTCAATTAATCAATTATAAATGAGAAGTGTTTTTGATTTTATGTTATCTTTTTGGATATACTGATTTGGATAGACTGAAAAACAAACTGCATACAGACTGGGAACATAAATAATAAATAATAGTTATAATGCTTGTAGTAAGTTTGCTGCAGATTCAAATCCAGTACAGAGTGAGATTTATTATCCGGAATTAACTCTTCTAAAAGCTGACTCGACTTCAAATTAGGTTACATAAAATAACAATAGTATAATTTAAAAGATGGTATTTTGACTGAAAATAACGATATAAAATGGAGTTTTTACGCAGTCTAAATAGTTAAAAAAAGTGCAACTATTAAAAAGAGTATATTTTTTAATTAAAAATGCAATAAATTGAAAGCAAGTTAGAAAAGTGAAAATCTCAATTGGAGGGACGAGATGCAGCAAAGTCACCTTGTGATTTGAGAGTCTTTTTTAACTGACGATTATTGACAAGTTTCTTTTATTATACCTCCGATATAAGTATGAATTTTATTATACGCATATTGCACGCATATCATACGCTTTCGATTTCTCGCTGTCAGTCATGTCGATATACGCGAAGTAGATATACGCATTCGTTTTGTAAATTAGTTTCTTCGAATAACTCGAGGCGTCTGTCAACATTAGGCAAGCTACGGAGTCGATTTCACTCATTAAAAATATATCATTGATGGTTATTTTCATTTCACATTTGTCATAGAAACGGATATGTTATGTCATATACGGAAAACGTGACGCAGTGGCATTGATAATTCATTGACCTCTTTCTTGATCGCGTTTAAGAATGACGATTGTACGATGCTGTTAAATATTGTATACAGTATAACGTTGATGAAAGTCAAGCTTTTATATCTTTTAATCAACTTAAGATATAAATCACGAACAAAAATACCGCGACTCCAGTTATCGATTACTGCCGATGATTTTTACTATCTTTGGTATTTTATGAATATTAACTGGCATGTTTCAGTTTATAAAATTAACTAAAAAATAGTTAATATCATAATGATAATGACGTTACTCGATTTTTAAAATCGCAATTATTGAACAGATTATTCAATCTTCATTCTTATCTATTAATTATTTGCAATTTTTTTTTTAATTTTTTTAAATGGCACTTTGCGTGGAACTACTTAATAGAGGACACTATATGTATAATGATAAGAAGAATAGTCGCGTGGCGAATAACTCATTATTCCACCCATATTTCAACAAAATTAATCATCACAATGTGAGGTGAAATATATTCGCCACCGTGTAAAAATACGCATTTATCTCGTCGTATGTTCACAGGCATAGGCACTCGGCTTTTTCCGCCGCTTTTATCCGTTTAATGTGGCATTTGCATCACAAATTCTACCGCTATTTCTTTTCCCAGATACATCCGATCCACAAAGTTGTTTCGTTATAAAACGTCAAACAATTTCGATAAAATCACCGATCTGTCTTTTTCTCGGACGAATAACGGGTTAACGAGCGTATTTTTCGGCACGCGCACTCACGCCGTCGTCTCGGTTTACCGGCGGTCGCTCTCGCTCTGCCGTTGACCTCTTTCCTTTTATTTTTTTTACGCGTTTCACCGCGACTTCACGACCCGGAAGTGCGAGAAAGAGGTCCCGATAAAATCGACGGATTTTAATGGGCGACCGATGTGCGGCACCGCGACTCGACGCGTTCGCAATGATAACGGGCTTCGAAGCGAAAAAAAAGGAGAAAGAAGGCTCGGCAAGAGAGGCGTGAAAAATACGGTTGTTGTAGCGAAAGAACGGACGCGGCAACCCAGCCTTCATCGTTCATGGATTGGACCGATGACGGGAAAAAATTCGTACTTTGTATCGATGAAGGTTACATCGGCCGGAATTTGGCTATGCACTCTCGTGCCGGAAAAAGTTTTTGCAACAATGTGTTGGCAAAATTACGCCGGCAATATCTAGGAGGGAGTAGATACGCGTAAAATTGACTAGAATACAATCACAAGTTAATTTCGAATAATCAAATTAATGACTTATGATCACGACTAATATATCCATCATTTTCATTAACTATTAATAAATATTCATAATTTATAACAATGAAAATAAAGAACGTTAAATTAATTATCGGTCATAATTAAATTACTGGTTATTGGAAAATGATTACATTTTTGATTATCATAGATTTAATAATTTAATGGCAAATTAGAAATGTCGCAGGCTTTTGAAATTCTTATTTAGTTAGCTGCAAATGAGGATATTAAACAATAAGAATCGCAAAGAGTTATTATGCATTCTAATTTCGTATTTTTTAATATAAAATATTTCAGTTAAAAACTTGGAAAAAATGTCAAAGTTTGTAATAAAAGTAATGAAAATTTTACTGAATGAAAGCTTATGATATCAAAATTAAATAAAGGATAAAGTTTTGCCATGCATAAATTATAAAACTCGCAAGAAATTCTCATTTTTAATCGCTTATATATGTGTTAAAATACATATATAATAGATATCTCAATATTTTTCCGTTAGAATTTTTATTTCGGCTTCAAATGAAGAACACACTATTAACAATTTCATACGCCAGTTGCGAATTCCCTGTGTATTGGCATGGTGATTTTCGCGGCTTTCCGCCGGCGAGTACCCTAGAGAGGGCGGATTCCAGACTCGTCGACGCGTCGAACGTTTGAGTCGATTTGTTCGGCAGCTTTCGTGGAAAGATTTAATTTTCCGGGAGCAACGGGAAGTGTATTTTTGTTCGGAGATTTTCGCACCGGCATCGCACAAGCGCCAGCGGCATCCAAAAGAGGGCGGATTCCGGCCCGACGTCGACGTGTCGGAGCGATCGGTCCTCTCTCGTGCTTTCGCGCTTCGATTTTTTTTCCGCCGCTGCCTCTCCGTCATCGGCTCTGCCTTCCTTTTTTTCCTTTTTCGTCACCCGACTAGGTTGTCGGGAGCTGTTTGAATGGGCGATCGTTTCGAGGCGATCCGATTGTTCCAACGGAACGAGTTTACCCCGAAAAAAAAAGAGAGAGAGAAAGATCGATGGGGAAAGAGGAGATCGATGGCTTATTGTGCTGTTAGTCACGTCGTGTGACTCTTTGGAAGAGGGACGAGAGAGAGAAAGAGGAGGGCTTGATTCACTTCGCGTTGGGTTTATTTAACATTTGCAGTCGCTTAACAGCGCAATTGGTCTTGTATCCCTTTAACGGTGCATCTCATGAATACTGAGATGCGCCAAGCTGAAACGCTCGTGTGCACGTGACAAATATTACTTAATTAATAGTAACTAATTTAATATAATAATTGGATCATTAATAATTCGATCATTAAAATAATATATACTTGTGTTAAATAATGAATTAACAAGTTTCTAAACTTTAAGTTTGTTATTTGTCATAGATTGTATATGTCTATTAATTTCAAGCAAATTTCACTTATTTTGAATTTTAATTAGCTTTAGTTAATAATTGTAATTTGAATATTTTTATTATTTAATAGATAAATTTAATTATTTGCTAGAATGAAACACTAACGCAATCAGCTGTGTGTTTGCTGGAAAAATTAATTTTTGAATGCGGAACGCATATAATTGTAAAAGAAAATTAGGGAAACTACACTGGTGATTAAACCGATTTTAACGCGAACATGCTGTGCGTAAATTTGAGGTATTGCGCGAATGTGGTCGCGTTAATTTCTCCCTTTTTTTTGTCATCGCTTCGTTATTTACCAAGCTATCGGAAAATTCAACGGTTTTATCTTTTTCCCTGGTGCGCGTAAATGGTTTTTCCGTTTTTACATGGCGTGTAACAGCAATAACACGCGTGAATAACTATGTATAGTGAATTGCATAAATAAATGTTTCGTATTTCAATTCGTAGCTGAAATGAAAGCGTGTTGTGTTGCATTTTATACATATATACATAGATAATACGTATACATATGTATTTCGGCGATCGGTCCTGTGCTGTAAATCCTTGACTGCCAAGTAAACTTACCGTGAGGTGGATCAACGGAAACGTTAAACCGCCAGATTAAGGGTCGGGAAAAGGATGAGGCTTGTTTTAACCCTTCTACAAGGGTTAATCTCCTCCGAGAGAATTCGAATAACCAGCCAGTAGCTCAACAAGGCGTGGACTTCCCTCCGAGGATATAAATTTAGATAAACAAGTTTTAATCACATTTTGTTGCTGGAAATTTCGCCGGTGCAACGCTAACTGTAATTTAATTATGTTAATTTTTAAGCAAATTTTATATCGGGTATCATTATTTCTCGCGCGCGCGATACCGATAAAAGAAATTGCGCGTTTTAAATGTCCGTAGCGTGAGATTGCTCGCCGCTGCCTATAACGGCGTCGAGTTACATGAAATTAATCGCTTAACATTAAATTTATCGACAGAACCGTCCTACATTTGAACTCTGCTTGATATTGGCTGGATTGAATAAACCGTTCGTGTTATTTAAATATTTATTCGCGGGAAATTACCCGCGTTGGCTTAATAAATTCAACTATGATTTCCCCATAGGTCTGGACTCAGCGTTTCGAGGCGTTGAATTCTAGTAAAAGATACAAAAGTCCCCTTCGCCCGTAAATTTTATTTTTCCTTTATAATAATATATAAACGTAAACCGATTAATCGAGACAATTGCATTTTCAAAATCTCACGATTGTCCTATGCACTTGATCATCGTATGCACGGAATTATACATGTTATATTTAGCTTGCTAATTCGACAGATATTGAATCTTTGTGTAATTATTAATATCCTTATCGATATCCGGCTTAACTGTTTAACATACACTCCTATGTTCCATTATGGGATTTAATTGATATATTTGTGTGTTCCCTATATCTCTTTACATGTGTGCATGAACACAGATTTATTTTATATCTTACAAATAATTCATATTTTTTCAAGGTATCTTTACGACCGATTTTCTTTTACATTAATTTTAATTTTTGAATAAAACATTAATTAGATATAAAGAACATATAATAATGTTTAACTGTAAAATAAGAGTATATATGTACATATATGTACAAAATAAATATTTTTTTTTACAGTTCGCATCAAGAAAGAGAATGTTTCCAGCCAAAGGACATCCCGCGTAGATTTATCATAGGTATGTTATTCCCATAATTTGCAGATTAATAGAAAGTTGCTCGAGGTTGAGGCAGTCTTAATTTAAGTACAAAGCGAAATTGTAAACTACCATCTACTACTTGTGCGTGACACTAAACCGTGAGTAAAAGTACGCTGCGATGAGCGGACATGGTGATTTGACGTTTTCACTGGCATTCGCGGGATACCTGATTGACTGCCACGACAACGACGACGGCGGGTTAATCATTCGTTGATGTGAATGGCAACGTCGATGAGCAAGCGAACTGGTGGATTGAACGCAATTTTGTCATTACGTGGTGTTCTCTTGAAATAATGCAGTATGAGAGAGAGAGAAAGAATTCTATCGCACTATACCATCGAACGGGGGAGACCGCGCGTGTTTAATGGCGGGTTAATTTTTCGTTGCGAGCACAAACAACAACGCGCAAACAACAACGGGGCGTAATTAACGGGGCTTGCGGAAAGGGCTGCTAACTGCCGCTGATGAGAAACACGCGCGCGCAACGGCCATTCGCTCGGTGATTCCACGTTTTCACCCGCATCTCGCCCGCCGTGTACGTAATGCGCCGTGAATGAGTCGCCTAATTACGGGGCTGTGAAAAAGAAATCGCAAGGTGAAAGTTCACGAGAACGCGTTACGGTCCGCCGCACCGCTTCGTACACCGTCCGCACCAATCTGCTCGCTCGCTTGCTCGAGGAGAAAGTGGGAAAAGTCGGATCGGTCGTGTCGTTGTCGAACAGACACGAAGGTACGTTTCCCGGAAACATCTTGTATGGACATCGAACCCGGATAAATGAGAACGATAGATAAAAAATCCATTCCGACATAATTTCTCCTCTTTTTTTTTTTTTAATATATTGTTCACATACAAGAATCTTTTCAGTAGTGTTTTTTATATGTATAAAAAATACATTTTAACTCTTTTGATAAAGGCTATAATCTGTGAAATTAGACTATTAATAAAAATCATTTTTAATCATTTTTTTATTTATAAAATAAATAATTTTTTAAATTTGCTTTAAACCATTTATAATTTATAGATAAAAATCGAGAGATTTTTTTATCTATAATTTTATCTGCTGTTATAAGTACAGGAAACACTTGAAAAATTAAAATACACATATACTAAATATATATCAGCGATATCTGTTTTCATATTATGTATATTCCGATTTTTGAAATATTTTATATTACATAAAATATAAATAGATTTCTATCGCGAATTCTGTCACGAATTATAGATCTCGTTTAAAGCGGATTTTACATATTGAAATGATGTTTACAAGAGTTTCACGAAGAATGTAACCGCGAGTTTGAAGAGGTAAGAGTTGTCGCGCGCTCACGGCGAAAAAGTTGAACGACGAGTTGGCGTGGTCGCGTTCGATGTTCCGCGTTACATGCGTGTGCGGTGGTCTCTGGTTTTTCTCCGGAGTTTGTCGGTGACATTATTGATTGAAAACTCGACGCACATTGCATTTCGGCGCGCGCGGGCAGGCTCTCGCGGCACACGTGGAGTGGTCCACCACGGGAAATTGACACGGTTCGCAGCCGTGCAAACATCGCCGCGTAATTATCGCCGTCAATCGCCGGCAATCGGAAGGCAAATCGAGTGGCGACGGCGGCAACGACGGCTCTCGTGCGAATCGCAATATTCGTAAACACGCACGAATTCTTTTGTAAACGGCAAATGTTAAATAATAGTACATGTGGCAGAGGGACGCCTATATGAACGTTATACAAACTGTTGGATTCAAGTTGAAAGGTCTGTGCTAAGTTTATAAAACATGAAGCGGAGTTTAATTTTTTGGGAACAAAGTTTAATTTTTCGGAAGTGAAAAGCGTATTTTCGTTCGAATGTATTTTCAGTCGAAGCGCGAATCGCGGCACGGTCAGTATTATTGTGTAATAATTCGTATTGTACGAATATGGAGGATCCGTATTGAGGATTCGGTCAATACACGAAAACAATAAAAGCAAGTTTAGTCTTTATTGAAGTTTCGTCGATACATTGCAACGTGCACTGGGAAACATTGCGCAACGTCATGCCAATGCGAGTCTACTACACAATCGATAGTTATTGGAAAAATAACTGATAGCTATCGGAGCGGTAGCGCTAATAAATTTTAAATCCGTAAAAGCGTTTCCTCCGCAGCTCAGTAGCGCAATGTTATGACAGTTTAGCGTTTCTTTAGCGATCGAAGTAAATTTTCCCAATAAATTGTCAATCATCGTCTCCTTGTGTGCTCCTTTTTTATGCAGCTGCGATTGTATAACTTATATATCGTATTGTTTAGACATTCAAAGTCAAGTACGGAATATTGTACAATCAAATCGGAATTTCCTTTCTTATATTATTGACGCGATATTTTTCTTCGATAATAACGAACGCGTTTGAAGGTAGAATTAATCGCCCTATTATAAAGGTTCGGGAAAAGAAAAAGATAGAAATCACAAAGAAATGGGCACTGCTGCCTCTTCGATATCAATTGAACGGCGCGTTCGAGCAGCGAAAACTGCAGCGGACTTTCTCGAATCTTTTCAATGGCGCTACATTTTCTCGCGAGGCGTATTAACGATCTACCAAGCGCAAAGTGACTCGAGAGATACGTTCCACCGTCGTGGCGGAATCGTTCGCGTTAAATTCTTTATAAGGGACACCGGGGAATGCCGAAGCATCCTTGAGCAACGGGTCAAGGATCGCTTCTCTCGACTCGGTCGACGATGCAATCGGTGCATCCGTTCGACGATGGAAAAGCGTGTTCGAGCGGTAATAAAACTGCCGAGATTACACACGTATCATGCGTGCATGACTGCGTGTGCTGCAGGATCGGATCTCTATGAAGATTTAGCAACGTAACTGCTATACCACGAAGACTTTAATGAATCTTGGCTTTCGGAATATACGCGAAAATTTTTACAAAGAACGGTTATTTCATGTATTAAATAAGTTTTTAAAAACTTTTTTTTAATTTAGTATCTGCTTTAAAAAGCTTTAAAGAATGTTCGCAGACAAGTTTGTAACAAAAAATGATTTCGAGAAAATTGTAATTGATTGTAGAATTGCATGGTCTGTCGAATTTCATTCGCGCTGTTTAAAGTCAATTTTGAAAATGTGATTTTTGACAGTTAAACAAATCTAATCGCCAAGAAACTTTGCAAGAAAGTGTCTTTAAATTGCATTATTTTTTCTCGACAGCTTCTTTGACCAATTCGACATCAACTTTTTCTTATAAAAAAAGTCTTAAAATATATTAACCATTTCTGGATACATAATTATAATTTCATTTGAATTTTTTATGGTGAGGTGTTAAATTTACAGATATCGAGAAAAAGGTTATCGAGATTATCTTCGACAGATGTACCGTTTCTATCGCTTCTTCTGAGGCCTCTTCCCAATCTCTCGATTGAATAACCGTCTTCGCGTAATTTGTGCAAATCGGCCATTTCTTATTCAGGACACGCGTGCACCACGCGACAGATTGATTGGCGCGCCATTTTTGTTTGGTAAATGTTGCTGTTTGTGAATTCGTTCGCGTAGGTGGTCGATTGCTACACTGAGGTAATTCGCCAATTGCTGGACCCTTCGCCCTATTCCTATTAGGCTCATTCGATTGTGATTTTCCCTTCCCAGAGATTCGACGCTTTCTTTCAAGATACGCAGTATTGATTGCATTAAATAAAGAGAAGTGCTTTGTTACGTGAAACACGGTTTTTTAAGCTGCAATCTTATTGATTTTGAAGTTATTGAGAGCTGCACATTGTATTGATCTTTTTATCTTTTGTTTCCAAATTTTAATTATGCAAAAATTCAATTAATTAAAATTGAAAGCAATAAATTGTGCTATCCTGTATTGGATTTTCTTTCGTACATATTTTCTTTCGTAAATATTCACGGCACAATCGTTGGCTCGCTCTTCTCTATATTAATTAGTTAGTGTCGGAAAGATTTTGCGGTAAAGAAATGCTTATAAAGAATCTTATAGCGCTATTGTCAAATTGCCAGTGGGAGAAAGTTCTGTGGTTTATTTCCATGTAAAAGCAAACCGCTTCCCAGAAATGCCTAATGAATTTTCATGAGTTATCTTCCCTTCAACATTTCTACTTAATGCAAAAATATTAAAAAAAGAAAAGATTTAAACACGAAATAAATTTAAAAGATATTTATGAGATCATAAAAACACCTCGGATAATAATCTGAAGTTTAAACAACATATATTTTTAGTACGAAGCACGAGCAGATTTGCGATCTTTTTATTTCACATTTTGTTTGTAATAAATTAATGATAAAATCACGATTACACACTTGCATATTACACGGAACGTGGTTCGATAATTCCGCGACGAGAAAGACGAATGTTCTTTAGGCGGCCAATAATCGTATGATTTACCCCACTTAGTGGACTCCTTCGGAGAAATTTATTAAATCCTTCCCTCGTTCGTCCTCACGTCTTTTGTCATACTCTGTCCTCCTCCCCATCGAGAGATTCCCCCGGGGGCGCCCACCCCAACTTTTGCCCCTCCGGGAGGATTGGCCCAGTTTTTCCACACCGATTCGCGATGCTCCCGATTTGTACCACTTTTGCCCGGACGAAAACGGCGACTCTCCGGGATATACTCTATCCTTCGATAAAAATAAATTGCGAGTGCCCAGGCAGTTAATGAGATCGATAGAGCCGTTAACGTGAGCGGGGAACAGAGAAACGTCGGCATCCCCGCTTTTTCATATTATTTCCCGGGGAATGGTATTCGTATTAATTTCGGTCTGTCCGTTTGGACAGACTGACAGCTGATCTATATAGGAATTTCTCTTTTCGCAATGCAAAATAATGCACACGCCGTGGATGTCATCGGCTTGTTCATGTGTATGGACATGTAATTACGCCGGAAATGGTTGAATTTATGAAAAGACATAAAAAATTATAAAATCCTTACTTATTTTAATATTGCGCAATATTTTTTGACAGCTTAAGAATAAAAGCGTAAAGTTTCTTTGCTAAAATTGTCGTTAAATTTTTCACGCTTCGCAAGAAAAGCATAGTTATTTTATGTTGATTGCGTATGCGTCATGCGTCCGTAAAATTCCGTAAATTATTACGTTTGTACGTTTATTTCTTCTTGAGGCAATAATTGAAATTTACTGGTGAGTCTACCACGTGTGTTTCATAATTGCGGTAAGCTTGCACCAGTGTTAAAATAAGAGCGAAGATATAAGACGTAATCATAGTTCCGGTACTGCGCGTGTATGTGTATGTGTTGCGTAGATGGTACATACTATAAGCAACTGTCCAAAGTAGATACAACGTGAGAGTTGTTTTCCGGTTGTTAAGCCGGGCTAACTTACTGATGTAACTCAAATAATTAAAGTGATGCGTGCGAGTCCTCCATGCTGGGGATGGCGAGGCAACTTTAAGCTCGGATGTGGGTGGAAGAGTCGACGGGCAGGGTGTCATAGTGTGAACTACACGCTTCTCTGTGAATGTATATGTAATACGGTAAGTATTAAAATATATACAAAACTTAATTTTTTGATACTTTATAGATTTATAATTTTTCTCTCACCCAAGTAAGTGAAAAAATATGTTATTATATTAAAGGACGATAAAATGTCATAATTAGGATAATTTTTTAAACTTTAGCTTAAATCCTCGATTGTTACGAAATAAAATTTAACTTTTTAATGTAATGCTGAAGTAATTAAGAAGTGTATAAGTTTTTTTTTTTTTTTTTTTTTTTTTTTTTTCCAAGAAATCTATGAAAATTGAAGAGATGCATGAATGGACATGTAAGATAAATTAAGAAATGTGTATTAATAAACTTTTTCAGGCTGAAAATTATATGTAAAATGGCATCTCTTGTTTTAAAAGATATAGATTGTTTATATAAAATTACTTTTCTAAGAGTTCTGTGTGATGTGCAATATTGTCGATGTATTTTCTCCTATATTATGTAAATTTTAGGCTACTGTTTGAGCTAATCAGCTGTTCAGCTATGCAACGGCTTCTCAACGTCGGTATTGCATTGACTGCACCAGAAACGCAAACGCAGTCGCTATCTACTGGTCGTGTACGGTAGCTTCTGGCGGTCAAGACGACAACACAAGCGCAACGAGGGACACGCGTAACGCAACAATGGCGACCTGAGAAGAACCGTGGCGTGTGCTCCATTGCTCAGTTCTACGCATCGAGAAAGTGCGAGTGTGTGTTTACCGCGACCGTGTACGCGCATCTGTGAATGCGTAGCTTGTTCGTGCCATTAGGAAATGCGTTACCCACGAAACTCAAACCGATATTGTGCACAGACGGTCTATTGCTCGTCTCGTTGAGGCCAGCAGCAGTCAGACAGCGAGCAGCGACACAGCGCCGATTCATGGTGCTGGTGTACTCCGCCGAAAAAACGGCTGTGCCATGCTCAACCACGCGTCGTCGCGCCCATTATAATGCTCTGGTGAGTAAAGCGATGCTATTCGCGTCGTGCATTGCACGTCGTGATTCGCAATAAATTCGTGACCGGTCTTTTTAAATCACCCGGCGCTCCGACCTGATCCCTGCGCTGCATTGCGCTGCGTTGCATTGCGCTGCGTGTACACACACTGTGACAATGAAGAGTCTGTGGAGGCGCCTGCGGTGAGCTAGGTTAGGGTTAGGTTAGTCTGTAAAACTGCCTGGCAGGAATTGTTATTTTGTTCTCTTTCGCTCGCCCAGCGCGACGGAGTCTCCTCTATTTGTTGTATCGCGGGCCTCTCTTATCGCCGTGCCGAAGGCACGGTCGCGTCGTGAACGTGTTCCCCGCTCTCCCTCTCCTATCTCGTCTCACTCTCTCTTTCTCTCTTTTTCTTGCCTCCTCAATCTTTCGCCTCCTCGTACATGACGGACGCACGGACGGCTGCTGGCGCGCCATCCGAGGTAAACTTAACGGTAGTAATTTCGTTATTTATATCGACGTATATAAATATAGATATAGATAGACAGATGCATCAAGCATACATGTATATGTGAAAATGTATATGTATGTCTGAGATTTGTGTAATATTTTATATGAGTATATCGCGCTCTTTCCTACGCCAGTACAGTATAGCACGCGTATTTATGAATGGTAAGAGTGCACTACGAGAATGATTGTGATGGAACAACGATGCGATGTGATGTTTTATTATCTTTTTTTATGATATCGTATTTGGATATATGCTTCCATGGCTAGTTGAAAAGTTATTCTTCATTGATGCATAGTATATAATAGCACTAGGAATAAAAATAGAATAGTCTGATTGCGTCTACATTAAAGAAATATCATTAATATTGAGTTTATTATACAACATATTCACATGAAGATTTTTAATGATTTAACTTTTATAGATATATATTCTGCAGTTTGCTACAAGCAAAGAAAATATTCGATAAAAGAAACAATTTATATATATAATTTTTATATAAATTCACAGTGATATATACATGTTTGTTATTATATTTTTAATTAATTCAGTTTTATGTAATTTACATTAACATATTTCCTGCCTCGTAGGTCGTGTGCGTCATGCTGCATTTCCTATTTAGGCTAATTGATATTTTATTTCTTTCTTTGATTTAAACTGTATAAATAGGACGATAACTTGTCAAAAGAAAAAAATGTTGGCTTTGTTCTACCGCAAATTTTACATTATACATTTTTCTTGATAATTATGAGATTTTTAGTCTTATAATTATTATAAAATATATGCTTATAAAGCAAAACTTAAGGTTCCTTTTCACGCTGACGCTCAATTTCAGCGTTAGGAAACATGTAACTAAAAACTATTGCAAAGGTTGGTTATTTTTAATCATATGATATACCTTTAGTCTGTTAATCACAACGTTGGGCGCGTGCAACCTACATGGCGTGAACAAAAAGTTGTTGAAAATTGATCTGGTAGGAAACGTGTAAAGAAATGTAAAAAATTTGTAAGCAAACACACAAATGATCAATAGTTTTCATATTTATACAAATGTAATTAATAAAATATTTGAGAATTATATAATTGTGTGTATATAACTTTTTTGCATAACAAAATCGTTTTTTGCTTGTTTCTAAAGTGGGTCAGCAATACTTAGTTGCCACAAAAATCCAGTGGTGCTGGCATGATAAAATAAGGGAAGCGAACGAAGGAAATGAGCCATAATATTACGGGCATGCCACCCTTTACAAGGATGCAATTGGGGGGTGTAGCAATGGGTATGAACATGGGCCCGAATGCCCCACATCCCGATACTTCTACACACCCCCATCCACCACCGCCACCACCAGCTGGTCCTAATCCTAAAAAGAAGAGACGTACAAATGCAAGTGTTGCTCAGCCACCCCCACAACCATCTCCATCTGTACAGGTAAACATACTTTGTCAACTTCGTTTATATTATAATGTTTTGGCATTAAAAATAATTGTCTTAACATTAACGTGACGTTTACTCGACAGGATTTACTACCGCCACCTTTAACAGGTTACGGTGATACAATAGTAGCGAGTAATCCTTTCGATGATACACCACCACCAAGCACACCGAGCCCAATGATGCATGGTGGACCTCCTCATATGCATCCCCATCATCCACATCATATGGGTGGCCCTCCTATACGAGGCATGAGTCCCCTAACTTCGATAGGTGGCATGAGTCCTATGATGCCACACAACATGGGCAATATGAGCCCCATGGGTAATTCACCCATGACAAATCACATGAATCACATGGGTGCCATGTCTCCCATGAACCATGCTCCTATTGGCGGCATGAGCCCTATGAATAATATGGGCCCGAACATGCCCCCCGGTCCAATGAACACCATGAACAATCATATGAATATGAGCCATATGGGTAATTCGCAATTAAGTGGTCCACCGATGGGTAGTCCGATGAACAATATGAACAGCGGGCCTATGGGTAGTCCGATGAACAACATGGGTCACAATATGGGCAGCCCTATGGGTGGTCCTCTTGGTTCTCCGATGAACACCATGGGAGGATCCAATCATATGCCTAATGGACCAATGAACATGAACAACATGAACAGCCATATACCGCCCAACAGTCCGTTAAACGGGCCGTCACTTAACAATGTAAACAGTCCGTTAGGACATAATGGATCTCAACCTCATCCAAATCACATGGCAAATAATCTTAACAACATAGGAAGACCTATGAACGGACCTATGACTACCATGAATTCAATGGCATCGAATAATATGAATATAACCGGACCGAATCAGATAAACAATATGAATATGGCTGGTCCGGCGATGAACAATATGTCTAATATGAATATTAGTCATCACAATCAAATGGGTGGTCACATGGCAGGACCGATGGGTACGATGTCCAATAATATGGGTGGTGGACCACCCATGGGACATCCCATTAATCCCATGGGAAGTTCTATGCCGCCGCATGGGTTTCAGGGTCCACCAGGAATGGGTCCAAAACCAATGCCAATTTCTGCTGGCAAGGTAAGTTGGTTTTTATTAAGTACATTACTGAACATTACTTGTGATTAACATATGATTAATTTATTATAGTTATATTTAGCATATTATACAAATTTATTTTTGGTCGCTTACAGATATATCCTCCAGACCAATCAATGGTATTTAATCCACAAAATCCTAATGCGCCACCAATTTATCCTTGTGGAGTTTGTCATAAAGAGGTGCATGATAATGATCAGGCAATTCTGTGCGAATCGGGTTGTAATTTTTGGTTTCACAGGTGAGTCTATAGGATAATGATTATGCAAACAAGATAATATGACGTGCATTTTAAGGGATAACGCGATTGTTTCAGGGGTTGCACAGGATTGTCGGAGCACGCCTATCAATTATTAACAGCAGAGGTCTATGCAGAATGGGCGTGTGATAAATGTTTGCAATCGAAAAACATACCCCTGGTTAAGTTTAAACCATAACATTTTGTGTCTCGTCGTTCATGCGACGCTCGAATGACTCTTTGTTAGCGTTTATATATGGTACACAAGTGCGATTGTGCACACACATAACACATACACAGTCATACAACATACAGAGAGAGACAGAGAGACACATTCATAGCACTAACGTGGTAAATACTAATGCACGGGCGAAGTCGTGCGTACAATATAAAAATACGCTGTTTGTTAATACTTACAATTAGCTTTAACTTGTTGAAATATTAGGGTATCATTGTAAGTCATATTAATGAATATCAAGACAGAAATAACATGTTTAGAAGTTATTTTAAATTTTGAATCTGTTTATGGCAAATGGATTCATAAAAAATATTTAATTAACATAATTTGAGGTTGAATTTTAAATATAGAAAACAATATTACCAAACGTAATTTTTTAAATTAATGTAAAATGGAAAATATTTTAGAAGAGTTTGACTAAAACGTTTGTGTAAAAAAGATGTTGAGTGCTAAATTTTGATGTTATTTTGATATTATATGCAAGATTCGTAAAGGACCTAGTATTCTTACTTAATTGATTGCATTTAATTTGAAAATAACAGTAATCTATATTTGGCATACAAATAAAAACAGATATATTATTAGAGACGAGTCAATTACATCGTCTTTGTTTTATCCTATATAAACGTTCCTCATAAACATAATAAATGTTATTATCTCTGCAATTGATATTCAAGTGTGGTCCTTAATGTCACAATTTTACAAAGAAGAAATTGATTTATATGAGTACCATTTGTCATCAGCGTTATCGTGTATTAACAGAAGGACTTTTACAGATTTTTTAGATAATTCATACAATGATGTTACGAACACGAACACTAATATTGAAATCACATTGACATATAAAAGGCGTAAATTTGAAATAATATCTATATCTATTTCTAGCAACACAACTTCATAACACAATCAGATAATTTATAAAAAAAAATTTGAAGATAACATAAAATATGTTTAAAATCATGGATGCATAGCAGGGCATATATTATTTAAATTGTCTTTAGTTGATTGCAACTAATGAATGTGTATCACCTTTAACATACAGATGATATATTTATTGTGATACAAATTATACTGATCGATTGAAGGTGAACATAAGAGCTTGTCGCAATACAAGTCCTATTTTTATTGTTAAATGTACATGTTTTATTAAATTTAAGTGTATGTCTCAATACAATCAGCATGAATGGACCAGTTCCATTCAAGAAACGGAATTACACAGACTTAAAATGCAGTATTGGTACTTCCAAGCGATATACCTAGAAATGCTGCAATTCTTATATTTTTATACATCATATATTTTAGTGTAAACCATGGTAAATTTTACTTTGGTATCTTTGATTTTTAACATTCTAACTTTTTTCAACTTTGAACAAAACTAAAAATTTTTGTTCGGTTAATTATTCGGTTTTTCGGTTTTTTATACGGTTAATTATTAGCTATTTGTGAATAAAATACATAAAAATAAAATTAACACGATAAGAATAATTTTTTGTATGCACAAGATAAATCAGTTGCATTATTAAGTTTCTTAATAGATCTAATAGCTAATTCAATTGGATGCATTTAATCTGCACATCCTAAATTCGCTGTAAACAAAGTGGATGCTAAGTATAATCGCTAATGTAATTCTTATTTTTTATCTTCTTTTTATGTTAATAACTTGATTATATTGTTGCCATGGTTTAATCTTTTAATTTTGACTGCTGTTAAATTAGGATATAAGAAAAAAAAATGTATCTCTAAAGTTATGTAAAAAGTTTCTATGATAACAGTACATTTTATTTATCGAGTGATCTTTAATGGGATTACTTACGCACACAGCAGGAATTTATTTGACTGATATAATTATGCAGGTTTTTCTACTATAACAAAAGATTTTATAATTCAATAGAAATCCAATATAAGAAATAAAATTAGCACAAGCCCTTGACATTTAGGCAGCGCTAAAATGTAGGTAAAATCGCTAAAAATCTGATTAGGATAATTACAATTGTAACATTTTCAAAATTATGTCACATATTGCGTGCATAGATCTTCTGTAACTATTTGTTTTTATATAAGTTGCAATTCATCTGCGAAAGATAACGTATAGCGAATTGGGTTGAACGGGTACTGCTAAAGACTGTTATACAAAGACAAAAATAATATAAATTCATATGTATAAGCAGTTGGATCCATGAGAAGATCAACACAAGTCATTCAGCACAAGTTGTCATATTGCTTTTGATAGGATACGCATTGATCAAAACGTTTTTATATTGTTTTTTTTTTCACTAAGATTAGTGTACAACAAACTTTATAATTTGCATATTTGTTCAACTGAATTTGCTATTAAGTACAATCTATTTTGAAATAGGGCGAAGTAATGTCTCTCAAATCCACGATAGTGAAATTCCGTGCACACTTAACAATTTTAACTAGCTAGCGTAATCTTCGCATCTGCCAGGTTTACAGTATCGACGATATTAAAAAGAACTGAGTATTATTGTCATAGGAGATTAAATGTTAGGAGAAACGAGAAAACTAAATTCCGTCGGCAGCTAACACAAAATTATCAAGTCTATACGGATTGTATAGTTTTTTATATGTATATGATATATAGCCAGTTATATCATTTGATGCCTGTATTAAACGGAGATTTGATTTGACGAATAGTTGGAGATTTTGAACATTATTAGTATCTACGTATCTATCTTAGTATTTCGATTATATACGATTTACTAGTTTATTTAATCTAAAATTTATTTTAGATAAAGAAACTTATTTTAGATTAAGAAATTTCTCAATCTCTTACTCTAAAATAAATTCTCATAATCTTATTGCAAAATTAACTTTAGATTAAAAAAAATTTATTAATTTTCTAAATTTAGAAATTATTTTTATAATATAATTTATATATTGCATTATTTTAACGTTTAATTATAATTATAAACATCATAAATATTAACAATTCTAAATTAAAAATTATTTTATAATTTAATAAATTTAATATTAGATCAAGAGACAGAGAGAGATCTCTTAATTTAATATTAAATAATCTCTTACTCGAAGTCTCCGTTTAATTCATGCTTTAAGCTTGTTTTACTGTAATCGTTTTTAACACATATTACATGTGAGTAACATAAACAGGATCCTATAACTACATAATGCTCATATTAGTATTACAACGAATAGAATACCATCTTTACATATCTTCTTTCTATATTTTCTCATGCGGGGAGGAAGGTCACGCTAAAAACTTGTTAACGTTGCTTTTATTGCGAAAGTTAAAAATGCAGGGGATTAAGCGATTTACGAAAACTCACAGGAATAACGTTGTCAATGGCTAAGGCAGTGGAGAAAATCGTTTTTCTAGTACAAATAAATGAGATGTAATTTAAGTGACTAAAGATAATGTCTATCTCTCACAGATTTAAATTATAAGTGTTATAATTTTAAAGATGATTGTGCTATACATGTCCGCTTGTGATACAAAGCATGTATCTCAATGTGTTTCTTAACAATTGTTTTCTTCACTAACCGATGATAATTAAATATGTGTTTGACGGTAGAGCTTAACCCCCCCTGTACTATTTGTTCTAAAAACAAATGCATTTCGTATGTGTCCAACTATCTGTCTCATTGCACTTCCTTCAAATACAGTTACCTTTGTTTTCAGCGGAAATATGTATATATATATACGAGACGTAGCGATTTTTTAACGAAGATGGAAATATTTCGCATGAATATATACATTTATGGTCTTTGAGTTTTCTTTTTATAAGCGATTATGATATAGGCTATCGTAAATATCTATTAACTTTATGTACATAAGCCTTTCTATATCTAAGACTTAATATGGTGGGAATCAAATGAGACGCGCAAATATTCGCCGCAATCACAGTGGTTTCATGTAAATAACATATATATCACGTTAAAAAAAAAAAAAAAGAATATCACCGATTGTAATGTGTTGGATGTATTTCGCACTAATTCTTGTTCTTACATTGACATAAAACATAGAATTTACAGTCAGGGTGGCCGACATTACATCGTCATATATGCGTGGATTCTGCAAAGTGTCGCTATTATTTTTAACGTGTTACGTTTCTTAATTCGAAGATGAAAAAGATTGTAATTTAGAAAATCCGATCGCGATTTAGAAATTTAGGAGAGAATGCAACGCGATTCTTATAGATTGTAAATTTTGGCGTAGTGTACATTATATATTATTTTGTACAATGCAAATTATTGTTATCTCATGGAAGAGAACGGAAGGAACTTTGGATTCTCTCAATTATAATTATTTTTTTTACTTATGCGATTACGTATGCCGTAACACTTAAAAAAAGCGCGTCCACCACGATTGCGACACAAAACGATAAGAGTAAACAAAAAGAGAAGCTGAAGAAAGCGTATCCGGCAATACGCTACGATAAAACGATGTGGACGCGATATCATGAACGAGGCAACACCAGTACGCGATAAATTGTTCATAGATTATTTTTTATCATGTGAATACAGAATCTATATATATATATCAGCAATAAAAAAATTGTTATACATATTATAGACTGGCGACCATTTTACATACGCAGCGACGCGTACCTAACTCCCACTCTTATGCGACATGTACATGTTCACTCATACATCTATTGTACATATTTATATGGCACTTTAAATAACAAACCGATACATTGTTGATTTTTATATTACTGTTCTCTACCTTGAAATAGCATCCGCATACGCACCAACGTAACATATGTCCTAAGTTTCTGGATATCAGACAAGCCACACAGTTTATTTTTCTTTCTCGTTTAAACTCTTTCCAGAATAAGGATTTACATAAAGCTTTTTCCTAATGCGGAAAAGTGATCTCTTTTATATAAGAATATATAATATATTTAATATAAAATTTTTTTAATTTCTCAATATTATTATGAGTGTTGTTGTTATTAATCTTCATTTGATTGACATTAGCAAAATTAGCCACAAGATATCGCAGTCTTCTTTATAATAATTATCTAAATTTTCTTCTGGTCAGTGTTTTTAATCGATAACTTTCGTATTTTTCGTATAAAGATGTCATTTAAAAAAAATTATTTTATTATATTTTTGTAATCATTTTCTTATCCTAGAAAATGTCCATTTTATGTTCAATGTTGGATGGCAGCGTTAATTCTAGAATAATTTTGTTGTAACATGTGTAATTATATTTTAAATTAAAATTTCTTATTGTAGAACAGAAACTTGACTAATTTACCTGGATTTCGCAGAATGGAAAGATTCTCTTCTCTCAAGCGTGTGCAAACGCACGGTATTTGATAGTGTTCTAGCAACGTGTGCTTTTGTTACACGACCTCTGTGATCGTTACAATTTATTTCTTCTGTCCATAATTTTTGCGGTATTTTCGGACGAACATAAACAAGCGCCTCGTTACACGTCAACCACATGCCTATAAATCACAGTAACACATTTTTAAATACATATATAAAATTAAACAACGTTTGTACAATTTAAAAAATTAATTAAAATTGCATTGCATTACATTTACTACGTTGAAAGTTAACTACAGTTATCAAAATGCCAATGCTTACTTCTGTTTGAATTGTTGAACTGACGTTCCTGTTCCACCATTTTGTGCTAAAAACAGTACATATTTTATATAATTATAAATAAAATGAGTAGTAAATTTATATATAGCTTTGCTGTTTAAAATATATAAATTAATCTTTTAAGTCCCGAACTTAAATTACGTGTTTCCATTTTTTTAAGTATATATTACTTATTATTTTGCTCTTATATAAGAATCGTAAGATTTAATTTGATTTAAACATTGGGACTCAAAAGATTAAGATCTTAAGTCATTTTTTTATTGATTTGGATGCAACATTTATATTTTTGCACGCTTATTAGGTGTTGAATGTCTATGTTTATTTTATTTTTTTAAATATATACGATAAGGAAATGAGCCAAGCAGCTGACTCTTTATTTTCTAGAATTTTTTAGAATAAGTCTCGGAAATCTCTTAAAACGGATGTATTGTTACTTCGTTTCGTCTTTGAGAACATTGCAAGCATTGGTTTGCGGTTGGTTGCACGGTGTCCTGATGGCCGTTTTGGCGATGATGGAGCTTGTGCGAACACGTGCTGTGGCTTGTGTTCGCATGTAATCCCAGCCGACCGTACAGTCCGTACTTCCTCTCGTCGGCGGGTCGTAGCGTGCCATTCCTCTTCATCGCCATGTATATCTGTTCAAGCATGCCATAACTCTTGATGAGAAAATCCCTTTGTGCTAGGGCCGTTATTCGCTCCCTCTCCTCAGACTCGGATATAATTTCAGGCTCGAAAGAATACAGGGCGTTGGTAGGAGATTCTTGTGCGTCTTGCTTATTGATCTGTGAAAAAAAATGAGAATAGGTAAGCCTGCTCATTTTTCGTTCCTTTCCGTAGATGAGAAGAAAATCCCATCTCATCCAACATGAGCTTTTTCTCTTCGAGACGTCACGCTTTAATTATGTTTCCTCTTAATTTTCGTCAATAGTTTATTCGTGAGGAAATAAAACAATAAAGCGTCTATTTATGTTGCTGCATTCAGAAAATGAACTAATTTTCACTAACGTTTTTCTTTAGTACGCCTGCGGATTTACTTCTTTCTTGCGATTTTTTCGACGCGCTTGAGCTTTCAGAGCTCAATTTTTGCTCGCTCCATTTCCCAAATACTCTTTTGCGTTCTTCCTCTTTTGTTTTTAACTAGAATATGATAAAATTATAAAAAATATAATTAAATTTCTTAATGAAATTATATAATTTTATTGATGTTAGTTTAAATAATGTTTTGTATGTTGTTTATAAATGCATAAATGTATCGCAGTTTATTTTATATTACAGAATTATTATGTGGCATTTATTTTTATATGATATTAACGTGAATAGCTCTTAGAAATTTGATCTGTTTTAGAGGATTATGCCATAAAATGAGGAAAAATTTACTTCATTTTCTTCCCTTTCTATCCTTAATGCTTCTTCCCGTGCTCTCGACGCCACCGTATCTTGGAAAACAGAAAGCGCGTTTTGTGTGAAGAAAGATTGATACTTATCTTCGCCGAGGCACGGGTAAATTCTTCGGAAATTGCCCATATGGTGGTCTTCCCACTGAAACTGTCTCTGCATGTAATCGTTTTCATTCTTCTCAGATCTCATTGTAGCTGTCGAGTCGTTAGCTAGACTGCACGTTGTATACAACACACTTTTCGATTTATTATTACGGGAATAGAGTTTTACTACTGAATTAATTATATTTTTAAAAACAAGAATAAATATTAATCATTTAATTTCTAACAGATATTTTACTAAAAAAGATTATACATTATTTTATAAAAAATTATTTTCTAATGAGTGTCTTTTTAAGTGTTAATCAAAATTATTTATTTACGACAGAGATATCTTATTTAAAAACCAGAAGATTAATTATGCAGTGATAACGTATCATGTATATATAATATTTGCACCCACCTGCTATCTTTTCCGCTTATACCTTGAAGAAGACGCTCTCTGATTCGTTTTTTGTCCTCTTCTATTATTTTTTTCTTATCGCATTGCTGAAGATTCAATATATCGAAGGTGTCCATCAGCAATTCCTCTTTTACATCTTTATCTATTTGTGCATCCGTATGAAAGCTTGGTGAATGATTTACCTGCGTAGAATTGATCAAATTTAGAGAATGTTCAATAATGTTTCTTTTAAAGGATATTCTTGAAGACTTGCTTCGAGAAGGTAAGGTTTGAGCTTCCAGTCGAGTAAAATGTCGAATCCTAGAAGCTCGAAGCATGCGTAAGTTTTATCGTGCGTAGAGAAGCACGCGTGATAACTGTGTTTCAACACAGGATATGCGGCAACCACGGTTTTAATTATAATTCCATCAATCTTATCCCACAGTTCATCCACATCGATGTCTCTTGCGTTTAGCCAATTGTTCAACGTTGATATCTTTCTGTAAAATACAATTTGCTATTCTATTCATTCGTTCTTTAATACATTATCGATTTTTTAAATGTACAAACCTCTTGCTGCCAATCTCATTATCAATGATGTACATTCGACTGTGCTTGTTAACGGAGTAATTCGTTAAGTGCATGAACATATTAGAAGCATTGTGACTGGTCGGTTCCTTGTACTTACACGTGGCAAATCTGAAAATGTGAAATTTCTCACAGTTTTCCAAAACATCGAGTATACAACTTTGAAAAAAACAGTATATTTATTAAAATCTTTTTTTCTTGATTTTTTATATAAAAGTCTTACCTTGCGAGCCCTTCATTATACACGTAGATCCTGAGAGGATCGCATGCCGTAATTAGTGCATAAATACGTAGATCAAATTTGTATCCATCTATTAAGAAGGGCTAAGGATGTAGTAAAAAGGACTATATACATTATACTTGCTTTGCACTGCAACTGTGAAGTTTTCAATTATAGGTAAATACTGAATATATTTATTGGAAAGTAATATCTCTCACAGAATCTCTACGTAAAGAAAGAAAAAAAAAAAAAAAACGGTACAAGAAAAAATTTTCTTATTTGAAAAGAGTTAATTCAATTTCTGCAAGTTTTCATCAATTTTCTTATTGCGGGGAAAGATTGATATTTCGTACCCTTGCGATATACACTTGGCAGATTAAACGTTCGCTCGGTTTGATGTCCTTCAAGTGTTTCGTTAGGTAAATGCCGCGTCCTTGACAGCCCGCATCCGGTTTGACGATGAAAGTTTTCGACCGTCGCGATTTGGCATAAGCCATCGCGTCGCCGTGACTGGAATCCGAAATCTAAGGTTTCCGATCCGCTTACACTCTCTCATCGACATTCAGGAAATATTGATTATTCTTTATCGCCGTAATGGCAAACCCTTGGAATTTACGATCGGGAACCCGAGAGCGCTCGTTCGAAGAAACTAAACAAAACGACTCGTCCCCGCGCGAGAGTCTCACACTTATAAAATAGATAAGAAGGCTTTCAATCGATAGAGAGCCGCGTTCTTTATTCCGTGACATGTGATGCCGATTCGCAGAATTGTAAGATGATATATTTTTTATTGTGGGCTATTGCTATTAAAAAGTCTCTACTCGCATATCGAATTTCGGTTAAATAAATTTGAAGCAAAATATATACAAAATCTCATTTTGTATATATAAATTATCAACTATTTAAAAACTATTTTATCTCGAGTATGTGATATGACTGTGTGATGTAATATATTGATAAGTATTTTATAAAAAAATATTTTAGTAAAAAATAAATATTCCATAAACAATAACTATACGAGATTTGTTCTATAAATTTTCTCGACACATTTTAAATATGGGATAAAAAATCCTACTTTTATTAGCTAAAATTAATGAATAATGTTTAATAAAAAATCGATATTATTAGGGCCACGTTATCTTACTCGGCAGGAAAGCACCAAGTTTTCGGGAAAAAGTTGTAGTCTTTCGGGAACAGCTTCAACATTCGATTGAGATTACGGGCGAGTAAGTCCTTCCTGCATATCTCTGTCATTCCAGGAAAGTGATTGACCCTCTGGAATCTCTTCATGTCCTTGGCACGCTCCACGCTGACGCTCAGGTCGGTCCAATAGAGATCCCAGCTGCTGTCCTCCGTAACTTCCCTCATTCCGAATCGCGTAGCCACACGTCTAACCACGTCGTACTTGCAGTTTGCCGTGCAGATTGTTAAAAATCTATTTTTTTTCATTAAAAAATTTAATCAATTTTAATTATTAAACGAGACGTGTAATTTTTTGGCGTACCTTCTTTTTCTCTTCTTCTTGATTTTCGATGCTTCTTCCACACTTTCTTTATGCTGCTCCGAATCGCTCTCATGTAATGCATCTGTTTAACATTTTTTTTGTGTAAAATAATGATCAGATCTGGCAAGGATCTTCTGGGATTTAAAGTGTATGCAAAATATTTTGTTAGCATTAAATTTAAAAAGTAATTTTACTCGAATTGTCAGTATAGTGAAGATTCCTGAGAATCTATTTTATCTGATGCGGATTCTTTATTAAAACATATTTTCAAATTTATCTTTCTAGTCATATCAAGTTCAAGATAAAATAAATACCTGTGTTGTTGCCTTTGTCTGTGGTGACCTTCCAATGGTACAATTCGGAATCATGCTTGGCAACACCTATTCTGTCGTTTGCGAGCAATAGGATGTTCGAGGAATCGTCGGAAACGATGGCCTTCCGATTTCGAAATGCAAACTTGCTGGATCGCTTTGATCGCAAAGATCGTTCGAAGCTGATATCGGACACAGGGACGTTCTCACTGTCTGTCGCACTTTCGTTTCTGGAATTATTATCCTTAGAATCGTGCAATATCAGTGAGCGCTTATTGCTATACTCAATGACGATCATGACCGGTGCTGTTTTCCATTATTCGATTATTTTAATCGCGCTGTCATTACGCGCGCGACGTTCAGTTCCGCATTAAATCGATCCGAATTTAATCCCTTTTAACATCCACATTAATGGCGATAGCGATACGCGATAAATCGCTAATCGATACATAATCTAATCGTTTACGTCGATTGATGCTCAAATCTTTACCATGCCTCAAAAATGTCATAATAAATATGTAAATTTGGAAAAACTTCCTAAAGATAAATCAATCAAAATTTACTAAAGCTTGAGACACTCTGCAAAGTGTTTTGATTACTTTTTAAATAACATGCGTACCTCGATTCTCCTGTTCAGTCTTGGTGATGATGAAGCGCTGACTGCTTTCGCGAGTAAAAATTTGCGGCGATATAGATCGCACTGCGACTAAAGAGACGCACGTCACCGGTGTCTAGCTTTACGCGACTACTGCGGAACAGTCGACATGTACGGTATCCTGGTAGTTAGTTTGGTGCTTTAATTACAGCTAGACGACCATATTTAGAAATTGTACTGTTACGGAAGTAATCACGACACGAAACTTTAAATAGGTTGCTGCGCCTTGCGCAGATCGGAGCGTCGCGCGCGCGTTTACTCGTTTCTTGACGTTTAAGTAATTACGTTTCTGGACTTTTTACTCTTATTCTCTATGTGAAACAGGGAAGTCTAAAGTAAAAGTTGTAAAGATATCGATCAGATATTAAATAGCTATGGGCGATGCGGATCGGGCTAAAAGTTCTTTGTAATAATACTCATTCCTTGCGACAGAAAAAAAATTTATTTTCAATATATGATCTAAAAAGGGAATCTAATATTCTTGTCTAAGAATTAAAATAGAAGCGAAAAAAGTGATAAAAATAATATTTTTAGCGACACAACTTTCCGGATGGAAGGGTAGGGGAGGGATTGAACAAGGTTGAACGCCGCCGCATGCGGGTAAAAATATATATGAAGGATAAAAAGTTTATTCTGTCTCTGGAGTTATAGTTTGGAATTTAATTCGGGCATTTCCAAGTTTCTTATCATTTCCACGACGTCCGTGGCACATCCCCAACTCAATGTCACGCCACTTCCGCCGTGACCGTAATTGTGTATCACCTGAAGCACAAAACACGAAACGAGCATTATAAGAAACAATCGTGAAATTTAGTAACGCTTGAATGATGACTCGTGTGCGTCAAAGTTTAATGTGGCATTACCGCCGACATTTAGCGGTATTTTATGGCAATTTACCTTGAACTCTTTCCCCCTGGGCGAATTGAGGGTTTCGCATTCCAGACGAACTTGCGGTCGTCCTGGCCGAAGGCCCACCCACGCGCGAATTATTTGACTCGCCTGCAACAGGAATTAAACGCGAGAGTAATTTAATAAGTGGACATTAAGTGGAGTGTGTTTAAAAATTTATGCTGAATATATTAAGACCTTTAAAGACGGCATTATGCGGCAGCATCCATCATAAATGTGTTTTGAATCCTCCTCTCTTACGGAACGGTCGAAGTCATCTTCCTGATGCGTACCGCCCAGCACAACGCTGTGGATGCTAGTTATTACAGAAACGACAGATATTACACAAAAATAACTGTTATTGTTAATAAATATGCATTATTGATGCTTGCTTTACTTAGGAATAATGTAATTGCATTTGTCGTCGTCCACCAGAAAGCAGTGCATTACCCAAGGCGCTTTTACCTTAAATAGATTCTTCTATCAGTTTTGCGACTAGGCGGAACGATAAAACAAAAAAAAAGTATTTGAAAAGGATGTAAATTGGAAGGTCAATTACCTTGTACACTTGACCTCGGATAGGCGTCATCATTTTATCTGCGACAAGCTCTCGTGCACCGAGCCCGCTGCAGTTTATTATTAAATCGTATCCTTCTTCGGCTAACTCGTGCAATGCTTGAATGCTTCTTCTTTCCACTTCTCCGCCCAAAGTAACGAACTTTTCCATAAGCCATGGTAACAGTAGAACTGGCTCGGCGGTGTAAGTTATAAAATGCCAACCTCGTCTGAAATTGTTAACTTGGAATTTCGAGATACGACTGAGAAAAATAGCAAGTAACATTTGAGATAAGAATATCAGTACACTTGAGATAATTTGTTTCGACAAAAATTATAAGAATAATAATTTTATTTAAAAATTGTGATCAAAATTTAAGGTGATTTACAGTACAGATTAAAACATACTTATATTTAGATTTGTGTTCTTCATTCAAGCGTCGTAATTTCTCTGTGCCAATTTCTTGAAAGCCGTAGACAAGTGTTTTCCATGCTGGATAAATGTTGTCCGCATCATCGTTGACAACGCGAATTACAGGCAGCAAGGAAACACCCGTTTTCGATGACAATCCGGCTTTCCACAATTGTTCGAACCAACGATGTGTGCGACCAGCCCATCGACTAATTGATATCATACGATTATTGTATTATTGTAATATTTACTATCCAAAATAGGATGAGTCAGTAATCTACGTAAATTTTTAACGACGAAAGATCTTGTTGGTACACACGCGTTTCTAACATTACGTCTTTTATAGGAAAAAAATACTTTTTGTCAGATTTTTTAATTTTATAACGTACAATTTCACTCATGGCATTTTCTGCAAATACAAAGGAATGCACTCACGTTATATTCTCGACGGGTGTGTCACCAAGAAGAAAAGGACTCCACAGCCCGGCGCTTCCGTCGCCGGTTGTGTCAGGTGAGAATGCGTCGGCGAAGATCTTCACATTATAATTCGGAAAAGCGCTTTTCACCGCAAGCGCGCTCGTTACTCCTATTATACCGGCGCCCACGACGGCCACGCGCATTTTCCTCTTTGATTTTCACAGCTCTTCTAACAGAATTGACACCAGTCATTTCGATGATATCAATAATGATATCAACAATATCTATGTTTATCTGTGATAACACAGATCTGTGATAACGCGGCTATGACATAAATCAGGATCAGAGTTATTTAAAGATGCGGTAAACATTAATTAAAGATTTCGCACACTCAGAAAATTTCAGTTTTACCATTTTAAACAAAACGTATTAAACACATGTACTCATCGCAATACAATAAAAGAACTAACGATTAGGCTTTAACAGTGAAACATTGATAAAAATATGGTGTTTTTTATGGAACATATTTTTATCAAATATGTTAATTTTTTGTATCTGTGCAAATTTATATACTAAAAAGCAATGAAAATTGAACTTACCAAAGTTATAAAATCAGTTTCAATCCTTACTCTCGTGTGTCTATAAATATTTACATGAGAAAAGGCTGGTTTACGAAGAAACGTCACTGCTAAAACAGATTAATTGCGTGGATCGCGCATCACGTTACGTTCCAGTCGGATTTCTCGCGCAAATTGTCGGTCGCAGTACAATCGACGCGTATTAACAACATATGGGAATAAATGTAACGAGGTCGAGGGGATCGATAACCTCAGTGAGAATCGAGAAAATATTTCTTTGATGCCGCGCGCGAATGCGTCATTGACGATCCTCCGGTGCGAGTGGACGCATCTTCGACTATTAAACGGCACGAACGACGCGATTGCTCTTCGCAATCTTCGCTAATTATAAAACGTCGCTGTAATTTGTCAAGTTTTCGCAAATGCAATGCGGTCTGCGAGCGTACTTCTTCTGACGACAATGCTGAGGATAAGTAGCGAAGTGTGATGTCCGTTTTGCAACTCGTTTGAAATTATTTAATTATAGTATAAAAAATATTATTGGCTTCACTTTGTTGTAAAACCTGCGGACGCAGATGCAACTTCTATATTCTTTTCCTCGAAAATCAGCGTACATTTACGACACCGCATTTTCCTAGCATAATGCCTCACAACGACACGGCTGAATTATGCTGGAATATGGGAACCGCAAAAGTCAATAGAATCCTCTGTCGTTCGATCAGCATCAGCAGATGATCCCGTCGCGCCGTACTATTGATAAACGGAGCATAATACTTTTGACAATACTTTACAAAGTTTTTACACTCTGTTTACCGATAGCACAACGCGCACATTTTGCAACAGAAACGCTGTATCACTGCAAAGCGATTTAAAAGAACACTGTCACATGTGTCATTGTATTTAATTCGAATCGCGCTTTCTCTAGCTACTTTTTTTTAGATTTAATTAACATAATGAAATAAACGTTGGGACATTTGGGCAAATATAACACCATTATTGTACTAGTTGGAACTTTTCAGTGTTTTATAATTATAAATGCATTCACTGCCGAAAGATATTTTAAAGTTACATTTATCATAATATCGCAATTATAATGTTTTGATTTTAAGGAATGTTATTTCTGATATACTTCTTCACACACATTATACCAACTGAGATTCTTATTTTCGTCGATTTTATACAATTTTTAACAATTGCAACTTATACAATCTTGATTGTTGTGAGATTTGATTGTTCAATCGCGGGGAAACGTTAGAGATTCTCGTTCTTTTTAACGAAGAAATTATTTCGATCCGACGTTTCACGGTTCAATCTCAACACTGAGATTAAGCCATAAAGTATCGTCGCTTCATAAGACGACTGACTGAAGTGCCTGATGACAGTTCACGATATGGAGTACTTATTTACACCGTATACGAGTGCCCTAGACATAATATTGTCCGGAAATGCGATAAAAGAGAGTAGGTGACAACACAAAGAACTTGTCACTCAAACCATTTCTTCCTGATGCATTAATATTTGAGAGAAATTTGTCTCTATTTTTTGTGTTATTGCTGCTTTGCATTACTTTAAAAATGCACTATCTTACTTTTGTTCGATATTTCAAGATTTCCTTACTTTAGAACGTATTTCTATTGATATGTTTAAGATGTACAGAACTGAGAAAAACCCATATTTGATATAATTTGATATAATTTAATAGAAACAATAACGTAGAATAATTTACGAAGAAAATAATTCTTTTATATTTTATTTACTTAACATTACTCTGTCAGATTTGAACTTCTTTTACAGTTTGTTAAAATTATTTTAATAGAAAATAACTAAAAAGTTACAAGACTATGAAAGTTCTTAACATGAAACATATTTTATAAAAATGATGCCAAAATATTTCAAACAGCGAATTTAATTTGAATTTTATACTTTTTTTTACACATGCATTGTAGGCAAATGTAAAAAATTGGACATTACCTTTATAGGATGAACTAATAATTGCTTTAACTTTACACAGTTCGCTCGGCGTTTCTGCTGAGGCAAGATTAATGAAAATACCTGGCCATTATCGCAATACACCTGATCACGGCGATCAGCCGGGGTGGCCGAGGAATACGCTTGCGGCTGCAATTACGCGAGACCGAGAGTCGGTCTCGGATAGCAGATGCCGTATGAATGGGTCAAAGTGTTATCCGATACCGTCATCGGCCTTATAGATGAGTCGTGCAGAGCTTTGCGAATGCCAACCACCTTCCTTGAGAATTTTTTAATGCGTGTTTGATATAAATAATTAATAACACTGGAACAGTAATTAAGTATTGTTGCTTCAGTTAAATAGATGGAGAGAGAGAGAGAGAACAAATCTATTTATTTAGGGAAACAATTTTCTCGATTAATAAATTTCTTTTTGCAAATATTTAATGGATTAAAATTTTAATTCTATAACATTTCGAGAAAAAAATGGATTTAAAAAAAGAAGAATAAATATATTCTCTTTTATAAAAGATAAATGATCAATATCTCAATAATATTGAAATTTGTTGCGGCCGTGCTATTTTTCCGTTATTTAAGATTCTAAGGCATAAAAATGAATCAAATGTACATTAATATTAATAGTATGGAATGTAATAATTTTTGAATTCTGAGAAGACTATTTATGTTTTGTATTTTTTGTATTGCAATATTGATAAGTATTTTTAATATAAGTTTTAAATATAATTTATTTTAAATATAATATAATTTTTAAAATTTAATAGTATTTATAATATTAAATTGAGCTTTGCAAGTGTTAATAATTTTTATAAATTTACCGCAGAAGACGTTGTCATTCATTTGCCCTCGCTTGCGCGCGAGCATTTGCGTCAGTGAAAAAAACCGATAGATGTCGGCACGGAGTACACTGCATACTGTCATAACCTATAATTTGTAGCGTGTTTAGTAAACACAACTTCATACTTCAGTAATATTACTGATACTTATTTTATTCACGATGTTCGAGGCACATAGTATCAATGCAGAGCACAAAGATCTCATACATGACATCGCTTACGATTATTATGGAGAACGAATGGCGACATGTTCCAGTGATCAATTTGTTAAGGTATAGTAAACGAAAATAATTGATCTTTTTTTTATTTATTTGTGAATTCAAGTATTGCTTTTTATGGTTTTTTTACACATGCAAATGTTAAAAATATAATTTAGAATTTAATTTTATAAGCAATCTTATGGCAAATAATTATATAATAAAACGCCACAGGTTTGGGATGAAGATGAACACGGAAACTGGCACTTGACTGCTTCTTGGAAGGCTCACAGTGGTTCAGTATGGAAAGTTACTTGGGCGCATCCTGAATTTGGTCAAGTACTTGCTACATGTTCATTTGATCGAACTGCTGCTGTTTGGGAAGAAATCGGTACGGTATTTTAATTTTTTTATGTAAACTTGGTAAACGTCTTTATCATTTTCTATATCTTTTCTTTCTCAACAGTTGGCGAAGGGTCTGGGCCAGAGGCACGTGGTAGCAAGCATTGGATCAAAAGAACAAATTTAGTTGACTCCCGCACCTCAGTCACGGATGTAAAATTTGCACCAAAGATTTTAGGTCTCTTATTGGCCACTTGCAGCGCAGATGGATTTGTTCGGATATATGAGGCACCAGATATCATGAATTTGAGCCAGTGGACGTTACAACATGATATCAATTGCAAACTTTCATGTAGCTGTCTTTCATGGAATCCATCTCTTTCAAGGTAAGATTTTTACACGTTTACCTTTTTTTATCTTTATAATTTATGTTAGAAAAAGATACAAGATTAATTTATTACATGATATACAATGAAGAACGGAACATAAATATTTTATATTTTAAATTTTTATATTAATATTTGAAAAAATATTTTATAGATTACATCCACCTATGATAGCAGTCGGTAGTGACGATCCAAATCCAACGCTTGGAGCGAAGGTCTTCATTTACGAATATTCTGAGAGCAGTAGACGTTGGATGAAGATGGAGACATTGTCGAGTGTTACGGATGCCGTTTACGATATTGCATTTGCTCCTAATTTAGGCAGAAATTTCCACACACTAGCCATAGCTACGAAAGATGTACGGATAGCTACGTTGAAGCCGACGCAGTAAGTACAATTGTTCAATGCTACATAAAGAGCTTTGTTTGTAGACAAATTAAAGTGTAAATATTTACAATTTTTTTCTACAGGGACAGTTCGCAGTCTGGTGTATCGCAGTTCGAAACGAATATAGTCGCGCAATTCGATGATCATTACTGTACCGTGTGGCGTGTTAGCTGGAATTTTATGGGAACAATTTTAGCGAGTTCCGGCGACGACGGCTGTGTCCGATTGTGGAAAGACAATTTTATTAACCACTGGAAATGCATTTCGGTCCTCAAAGGGGACGGCACCCCGGTACAGGGTGCCGAAACTCCCCTTTTAGCGACTCCGCCGACTTCGTCCACGCCGGCACAGCAGACGCCGTCTACCACCAGGTACTACAAACTGGGTACCATCAGTCATCCAAGCCAAGTACCTTGGCATTAGAGGAACTAATCTCAATTTTTAGAACACATAATTGCCAGTTATTTTGTGTTTATTGACGCACCAACTTCTGCCAAACAAAAAGTATAAAATGTATTATCCTTTGTCACGGTAAAACTTGTGATTTGTGTTCTCCATCCATCCTTAGTTTATTGTTTGGTTTATATTTATATTATTATACAACTGCACCTTTAATGTTGGGCGTGTTATCTAAAGCAGCTACAAATTTGAATATCAAATATTTATGCTATGTTACATACACATAATGCTGTCCTGCACTTTTATAATCGAATGTTTTATGAAATAAGATTTCTTTTTGTATTTAGACGAACTCATGTTTATCACTTTGTAATATCATTTCATAAAATTTTTAAGTGCTAGGAAATTAAAGCAATTTATGTAACACATAAAATGTAAACAATTTTTGAGGTGGGTGGAGGATACGAGTATTATGATATTGACATAGGATATATGGATACGGTATTTGTTAAAAGTAGACGCAGAGAACCTTTTAGTATTCCTAAATTTTGATAAATTCTTTTTCACCATGATAAAGTTATGAATTGAATTTGAGATATTTGTAACACATTTTTCACTAATAAACGCTGTTTCTGCATCACGAATACCTTTTCATTTTCTCCTCCCTCGTTCTGTCAAAATTTGTCTGATTTATTTATTTCAATTTAATTCGTTTATTTCAATAGTTGTTTTTGATAATTTTTTCTTATTGTTGTGCCATATTTTGCAAACGATTTTATTTAATTAGCACGCGATGTTTTTTATTCGTGCGCTATTAAATAATCTTTGTTACCATTTCAGGGTCGTAAGCGTAGCCACAGTTACGGCGGAGAAGCCGATAGCTACCACTGTGTGCAATAATAAGTGGCAACCGCCCGTTATAAAGGGACGCTTTAGTAAATCTGTGTGGCTCGGTAATCCCAGCGAACCGACGCCGCCACCGCCACCGATCGTAACAAAGAAATAATTAGGAACGATCGTCCGCGACTTAGCAATGTGATTTAGTATTATTCTAAAATAAATGCGATATGTCGATTTTGATTTTTAATCGATTGTGATAACGCATAATTCAATATACTTGCATGCGAAATTGTTTTTCATAGTTTAATCGATTAGTCTTTCATAGTAATTCTGTGGTTGCATATCGATAAACCGATTGTGATAGTTGCTCTTTTATAAGAACTGTATAATGTATGAATGCATGAGTTGGGTTGAAATTGAAATATCTTATATTTTTTTAGAATTTTATTTTTTTATCGATATTTTAAAATTGAATTCCTTTACAGGATCTCGAATTTGTGAGAGCATTCTATCAAAGTAGAATTTTTTGATAAATATATTTTTAGAGGTCTTCTCCGATTACTTAGCTATTTTACTTGATATTGTTTCTATTTTTGAGAATTATTATTTACACCGATTGCCTTTCATCCGGGGACATCGTTAGCTGGCTATACAAATACTATAGAATATAAAATTATGTAAACATGATACACTTTTACATAGCTTATAAAGCATTCTTTTTTTTGAAGAATACGTGGTACTTATAAATAATAAAAATAAAAATATTTAGTTAATAGAACATGTTTCTTTTCTATATATACCTTTACATATTAAATATTGTGCGCACAGCTGATAAACAAACTTAAAATGAAATGAACATGAATGGTTTCATCAATTTCAATGTGTGTTTTCCTTATCTGCTACATATGTGAAACTACATGTGCAATAAATGACGGTAGCTTCAAAGCAAAACATTCACGTTCAGGAGGAATTCTTTTGATGCATTCAGATTGCTCTTCCATTGTGTTATTTTACAATGCACGCCGGAGTCGTGTATAAAATACGCAGCTACGAAGAAATTACATATATTTTCTGCTCTCATACAGAAGAAAAATTTACAATTTTAAGTTAAAAGTAACCGAGTTTTATCAGCGTATACTTAGTGCGTAATTAATCTTCGGAGAATTAATATGAATAACATAACCGAACCGATAAGAAGAAGTATTTTAGATGTGGTGCAAGACAATCTTCGCGCTGTAAATCGTGTAAGTATCGTTGTAATATTTCATTGTTTCTAGTATATCTTAATTGAAAACTTTATAACAATAATATCAAAATGATATTGCGTTAAAAATTTGCATGTAAAAGAAGTTATATATTTGTAAGATAAAACCATACTTGTAATTAAAAAAAGAATAGTATATTTCTTTATTTAAATGCAATATATAAATGCACGGCGAAGTAATATTAAGGATTTACCAAGTTTTATAGTTTTTCCCTTGAGTAGCTTAAGTTATATATGTAGCAAATATACGTCGCATTCTCTTTTTAGAAAACTTACGTTACGCGAGTTGCTTACTTCGGAGAATATCGTGGAACTCATGAAGTTTTGCGAAAGGTAGATTTTACCGTAAATCACCGACATGCGTCGTATCTTAACTTAGAGTTTTGCAATTGCGAATACAGTAATCTCCAAAAACTATTATACTAACACGATTTATTAAGTTCTGAAAGATATCGATCGTAATTTTACGTGTATAACGAAAATATAGCGAGCGAAATTTAAAGATAATTTTGCGCTGCACAGAAATAATATTTTCATAAAGCAGTATTGATCGAAATTCTCATTAAATGTTACAATTGAATTTAATTTCCTCCAAATAATTTATTTTGTAGAAAATGGAAGATATTATACATGAATTATGCATGGATTACAGCGATATGTCCATTACAGGCTTGTTTCTTGTTTATCCAACATGTTATATACATGTGTTAGAGGTATTTTAGTATCCAATCGCTGTATTATATAACACGTGCACTATGTAGAAATATAAAAATAAATCATCATCTATTATTAATTGGATATCGAATTTTATAAATTGCTTTTTTCGTAAGCACAATTACATCGATTCTTATTTATTTGTTATTTATTTTTCAAAGATATCTGTAAAGCGAGAAAATGCACGCATTGAACCACAGAATTTCGTTCTTTTGACAGGCATGGGAAGACATCATTTATAAGCATTACGAGCTTGTGTACACCATGCAGGACGATAAATGTAAATTCGGTAAAGCGATTCCTTTACCTTCGTATCATCACGTTCATCAAGTCGGTGGCCTGATTTGTGATGCATGTATGTACATAAGAACGACTCTGCATACATATATTGCATTTTCAGAGGTTTTTCGCGGGATGGTGTCACGCCTACACGATACCACCCACGTTGCCCGAGACCTTAAAAGGCCGTACATTGGACGACATTCAGAAGGAAGTCTCGAATTGCTTAATAAAAATCTACGCGTTGTGCGAATACATAGCAAATATAACGTGTGAAAAGGTTTGCAATTTTGCAGAAATCCAAAAGAGATAAATTCAACTAGCGGAAATCTAAAAGAAAAAATTCAAGCAGCATCAAACGGAACTGTAGCGAAACTTCAAAGAATTGCTCACAGCGTCCCGAATTTGATATTGAATAAAGCTTGGAACTTCTTTCGTTTTATTTTGTGACGCAGTTTTACTCGATTTTACAGTCGATCGACGTTCAAGACGTGCTGCAGAACTTGGGAGATAAGGCGGCCCGGTATCTCCCTGAAAGCACGGTTCTCGAGTTTCTCCTGAACGTGAAATCGCCTGTTCTGAAGACCGTCGAGGACCATCTACAAATGTATTCCGACATGTCACCGAGCACGTTTTGGGACGGTAATAATAATTATATGCGTAAAAAAAAACACAATAAACGTAGTATTAATGTTAAATATTAGCAAATTTAATCATCAACGCGCTGCTTCATCGTCGATTTTTGAGCGAAGATCAGAGCAGGGGGGACTCAATAATGCGTCTCGCGTGAATAAAAACGATTATTTATTTCAGAATATTTACAATATCAAAAAAACGTTCTGGTATGAGGGTACATGAGACTCGTGTGTGTCGGAAATAGTGTTCTAAACTAAGTACATATACAAACTTCAATGTCATTTCGCACAAGCGGCGGCTGGTCAGATTCGATCTCGTTATTTACGATATACAGGTGGTAAAACGCGCATGGAACGATGCTGTGATGTATTTTTATTCTAAGAAATGATAATTCCTTGGTGTGTGTTCTATTTCTCGTGTTACACGAAGACGAGGCGGGTGCGACCGGCATGCGGAATGTTCGCATTTTCGCTAAATTATCTTTGTGAATTACGTGCGATCGAGAATCCTTTCTCAGTGCTTTTGCTGATACATGTGATTATCTTACAGACAATAACGTCTGGCCACCGCCCTGCGATATCATACCACGCGACGTGTTCGATGAGCACGGCCGTCGAAAGGTTTCGTGCCATGCGGAACAGTGAAAAATAGAAATGTGCTGCGGAAATGAACAATTTCGCCAGCGAAATATGAGAAAACGGTGAGTTGTTTTCTCAGATTTAACTATCGAATGCAAGTGAAATAAAATAAAAAAATCCTCAGACCGCTGTGGTTTTGTTAGAAAAAATCTGTTACCGTTTATTAAAAAGTCACACCACAATTTTTATACTATAGTGCGCGTATAATGATCACACACGTACACACACACACATACACACACGCATACACACTCTCGCACACACGAATAAAGAATAGAAACTTTGGCAGTTGAATCCAGGGTTTTATTGTACGGTTCGTTTTTCTCGTGTCGTTTCTTTCTCATCGGATCGCAGGATACCTCTTGTAACATTGCTTATACTGCATACAGTTACAGTCTCTATGTGTGCAAAAGTTTTATAACAAGGGGGAGAGGGAGAGGAATGCGTAATCGGCTTGCGTTTCAACGATTACTAAAATTCTCTTCGACAATGTACACTCACAATGTTCCGACATCAATTCCATTAATGGCAATAATAATAATAATAATAATCATCATCAACGATTTAACCTCATTTTTTAATAGTCAGATCCCTCGGGAGCGACGTCATTTAACGTTCAAGCAATCGGGGAAACGATGCGTTCGCCGAGAAATTCTCGAGACATTACGGCGACTTGGCCGTTCTTTACACATCGAGTAATTCGCTAAGTATCTCCGAATCGTCCGTCATTTCCTTCAATGGATGGGAAACGCGGACGCGTGTGCTTCGTTCGTGTAGGACTGTCTCTTTCGCTTATTCGTTTGTATGCACATTTATAACAGACCGCAACGACGACGCGACTGCAAACAGTCACAACCTACATTCCGTCTATGGTTGATTCACCGCGAAGTTTCCGATCTGATAGACAAATACGGCGCTGCTTCAGCAAAGCTTTCCGATTTCAGTAACGTTGCCGCGTCGAAAGAGCAGACCAGAAACCAAATTGTGACTAAAGATTAAATCTGACAACAAAGAGTCAATTAGCGCGTTTAACAACCGAGATGTGAAATTGATTCTGCGATATAGACGAGTTTTTGCGCTTTCCGAGGCTGTGCTTGAAAGAATTTTGCTTTGAGTTTCTGTGTCCTATTTCTTTTTTAGATACATATCGATGCTGCTGCTTCACAACGAGCAATGCAATGTAAAGGCAAAAATAATATGCAATATAGTAGCATCAATCGTTTCATCGGTAGGTTAATTACGATTATATTATCGAACTCTAGAACGATTAGTTATACTAGCATCAATCTTATTTAAATATAATACGTGAACATCAAAAGACATATTTCTCTCTCTCTCTCTTTTTTTTCTCTCGCATTATGCACACAGCCATAGAGTACGTTCTATTTCTCACGTGAATCCTTGCAGTCGCAGCAGGATCGTCGCGTGCTCGGGACGTTGATCCTATACGCGAAAATCAATCTGTACAGATCGAAGCAAAATACGGATTATCACTTCTCGCGAAAGGGAGAGATTTTTTGTTGACGTGCGTGATATACCTTAAACGCAAACCGCCCAGCAGTCGACTGCTCGATGTCAAGGGGTCAAGCTACACGTCAAATTTTCATCTTATCCCTCGCGGATTAGCAACCCGATGGCGGAATGCGCCTCGCGGGTTGCTCTAATCGACAACAAGATTATCCCTGTATCGTACGGAGGATATGACGAGGCGCCATTCGGCGACCTTCTTTTTTTTTTTTTTTTTTTAAAGCTATATAATACAAAGAGACTATAAGCGGTAGCCTCTGCCGAATGAAGTACCAACGAGATTCACAAGCGTCGAAACAGGCAGTAAGTTAGAAGTACTATCGCGATTACCACACGTTTTCAGGGACGCGCCGCGTTAATCAGGCCGCGTCCCCTCTTCTATAGAGTAAGATTCAAGACTTTGAAAAACAACGTTCATCATACTCGGTACATTTACTTCGAAGGAAGTCGTTACTTTATACATTGTACAAGAGATACTTAATCTTACGGTGAAATCCAGAATACTGCAGACTGACGAAAGCGCGATGGGGATGTTTATCTATTCCTTTTTCTTCCTTCTTTCTTTTTTGTCTCATTACTCCACCGCTCTCGTGATCTTCGCTGTAACGCCCTTCTCGTCTGACTCGACTCCTATGGATGGAGATACAAACGATATGTCTCTGACAACTTTTCCGATTCTCCCGTTCTCTCTACCGCTCCCGCCGCTCCTGTTTACGCGTTGTCGGCGTTGTAAATAATTACGACGCGCACAGCGTGACGCGGCGGTGATGATCATCCCCCTTCAGTATACGTTATTCTGGTCTGGCGCTTCCCCGACGACTTAACGCATATACATATTTATACTTACATCGACTAGACAAATTGTACAGTGTGTGTGTTGCGTTCATAGTAAAAGTGGGAATGGAATCGTTAATATAACGCGACTTGTACAAAATATCTTCCGCGTCTCGAGGTATGTACAGGGAGTGTACGTGCGGCGGGCGAGACCGCGCGAGCTCGCTCGCGCACACGTCGTAAAACTCACTCTTTATCCATATGAGGAGCTCGTCGAGGTTCCACCGGGGCTCGGTCACGAAACTACGTACGAGGTGAGAAAAGCCGGCGGAGCAGCCGGTCGGGATGTTCGTCCTTCTTCAGTGTAAAAAGGGCACTTGATTCAACAGAGAGACGCAAAATCGTGACGCTTTGTCGGAATGGAAATGTAAACCCGTCGAACTCGTACCGGCACGCGCCCGTCCCGGACAACACAAACGTTCGAAAGAATATCTTACATTGAATCTCGATTTCATAGACGCTATAATTTTCACACTTGGATAATAATAGATATCTTACTCACGCGAACATCCTTTAGAGGTCTAAAAGAAACTTCCTTCAGCCTTCCAAAAGACGTGTTTTAATCTCCGCGCAAACTATAAACGCTTCCTACATGATTCTTTTGTGTCGTTCGGGACTCACGGCTATCTCGCGATTGACAACGGCGTGATTCACAGCAGATCGCTCACGCTGCAAGTGCAGGCCCCGTGGTGGGTGTAGGGTCACACGGAGCTCTCCCGCTTGGCCATCACCACCGGTGTGCCTATCGTCGCTTCTTTCTGCGACTGTTGGACCGCTGGACAGCACTGGGCAGGCACCCGTGTTTCGCAATCCTTCGTCAGAAGCGTGCCGCTCGGACAAGTCCTGGCGACGACACCCAAACCGGTGTACAGCATAGGAGGGCTCATTGTCATCGACATCGATTGAACGCTCTGGCTGGGCCAGTGTTGCCTCGGCAGGGTGCAAACGCCACTCTCGTAGACATCGCCCACCATCGGCTGAAACTGAAACATGTCACTCATGATTTTCGTTATAGCAACATGAAGTAACGTACTTAGGCCATCAAATATTATATCCCGACGCGCAACTTGAATCTTGTTCAATAATTTATTTCTTTCTTTAATCGTCAAAATGTATTTATTATATTATTAATGTAAACCCACTTGTTTCATAATTAATCTAGATTTATTATTTATTCAAATGATTTTAACGTAATCGGTAATTATTGCAAAGAGATGTTTAGATAATCAGTTAATTCTGAATAACCGCGTAAAATGCGTAATACAAAATGACACGTATTAGTTATAAGCTACTGTTATTTCGCTAAACATGCATGAAATATTTGCACGACATTTACGTTATTTAGTTTACAATGGAACTCACGCTTTTATGCTTCGTTGACAAGTTCGAGAATTCGTGCAGTGGCATGCCGTTGCGAATTGTGCAGTAACCGACGTAACTGCTGTGTCCGCTGATGGAAGTCACCGTCGAGTGTTCCAGAAGGCTTCTCGATGGTGATGTCTCGATCGTAGACACCAGACGTCTCTTCCTTAAGTATTCTGATGGTTCGTCACCTACAGAAAAATTTCACTGGTGTTTTACAACCGAAAATTTCGCCACAGAGTTTTATGAGCGCGTAAATGGGAACGAGGGAATGTGCGAAAGAAAGAAAATTTATAACCACGTAAAGGGCTGAATAGAGGCGTTTTATCAGAAGATTTTACTTCAATCCTAAAGAAAATATATTTTTAGAAAACCTTTAAAGATTTGCATAAATAGTATATTCATATAATTTTCAAAAAATTTTTTATCACGATTACTTTTTTAATAATAAAGAATTTTCCAGACAAATTTGACATTTGAGGGAATTAAAGCTTTCAATATTTTATCGCACTAATGAATTTTGCCATATTTTTCTCGTATTTTATTATATTTTATTATATTTTACATTGCAATATAATTTCAAGCTCATTTTATAATTTTGCCGAATTCGAAATTAATAGAATTGTTAGCGCGAATTGCGTACCGCAAAGATACGAACCAGTGATCTGCTGCGGAATGATATCCGGATTCTTCTCGTCGCTTTCGCTGAGATCACCGCTGGTGTCTAACTTTCTGAACGGGCTGCTGGGATGCTTCTCATCTGCGAGCAGACTACATCCCTCTCGGAATCGTAACTCCCTTTGTATAGGGACGGCTTTCGTCTGCTTCGCGTGATCCTCCATCTGGGATTTGTGTTGCTCCTCTACATGCGAGTGCTGAATCCGTAAGACAACCATCACAATAATAGCGACGATGATGAGAGCCGTCACCACGCCGATCATCACGCTCAGCATCGGTGTCAGTCTGACGTGTTGCCTTGGTCGTTCTGCAACATCAACAAGTGAAAAATGGATGATTAGAAACCGTCGACATTGATCGTAGAACCGTCTAGTCGCGAACAGCTTAGTGATAATTTTACGCAATTTTCAATCATTATATTTTAACATAAATAAATTTCTATAAAAATGCTTTTAAGCGCTTTAATATCTTGACGCGATATCGAAAATTTAATGGATTACGTGATGTACTAACATCATCGCAGCTTATTTGATGTTATAAAATAATATATCATGCATGACGTTACAAGCATCGTTTTTAGAGGAATAAAAAGCATTGCACGTGTGGAAGTCATGCTCGACTTATTCGTGTATCCCGTTGAAATGCTAAATATAAATCACAACGAAATACATTCTATTTTAATAGAGATATAAAGCGTGATCCCCAATCGGCAATAGACGAATTAAAAATTACGATAACAATATATCGCGTCGGGCAAACAACGGGAAAATCGTTCAGCAGTATTAAATCGCCAATTCCTGATTTTCTGTGCGGTCATAAAAGCGCTCGGAGCTTTTTACGTGGCTCACTCGGCGAATTAATATTGAGTCGATAGCTTTTCATCATCCGACAAATTGGTAGTGGCTCTTCATTCGCGCTCTTTCATCGATGTGAAAGTTTTCTGTATAATTATCCAAATCTCACGTAGAGGCTTTTGAGATTATGCATGTCAAATAACTTCAAGCACATGTAGACATCGTGAAATAAAAGCGTCACGACTCACGAGAATTACTGAAAATTATTGAAAAGACTAAAAAAAGGGGGAAAAAAATGTTTAGAAAATGAAAATTACACTTGTTTAATTTGCAGTTTTTCACATTATTATTATAAATGAAATTTTCTCCGTTAATCTTTCTCCGTGGTTTTATAAGATAAATAACATTTTACAATTTTATTTTTGAGAAAATTAACTTTTCTTTTCGGAGAGTTATGCCAATTTTCTCCCCAAAAGACGATATGATCTTCTATGGTAAAGAATTTTGTGTCATAAGCAAGAAAGTTTGAGAACCATTTATGTAGGATACCAGATAGAGTGATAGCTCTCGAGTCTATACTTTCTTGGAACTTTCAAGCAAACCAAGTACCGGAGCTTGTTCAAAAGATGTCAAAGGCTTTGGAGTTGTTAACGTAGCAAGTGCTGTAGCAAGTTTCGCAAGGATTTTTGCGAGTATCAACCGAATATCAATTTACTCGAATGCATAATGTATTGAAATATACATATTAGAATCGATACGGTATATTTTTCATACACCATCGACATATCCGATTTTTAACGTGAAAATATTAGCGTTATTGTGCCCTCGAGTTTAGAGAGAGGAAATAGAAAAATTCGCACTCACCCGACTCGGAGGTCAATTGTTTCTCTGGCAGTCTGAGCGTGCCGGCCTGCACCACCATCGCCTCGCTGCGACCTTTGTCGTTGTAAGCGTAAATGCAGGCTTGGTAAAGAGCGCCGGACTCCAGGTGTGTAACGCTGAAGCGTGGCACCGACGACGTCAAATTGGCACGCAACTCCTGACTGTTGCTCTCGCGCACTTCCAACAGAAAGGACTGCGGCAGGCCGCCGTTGAAGCCCTCGGCACATCGCACGGAGAACGAATTGGTCGACGTGTTCGAGGTCGTGCAATTGTGAACCATGTCCGGCCGACCTGTCACGGATAAGGTACGCCTGCGTTTTAAAATGCGCCGCGTGCACGAAACTATTCGCGCGCTCGTAACAGCTCGTAATGAACACGAAGTGAAGTTGCGATAATATCGTGAGGGCGGCCTTTGAGTTCTCCAAGTGCGCCCTACAATGCTTTTACGACAACTGATGTGTCTTCTCGCCGGAAATATCACACTAGATAAGAGGGATGATAAAAGAAAAAAAATGATGTAATGGAAAAAAACGACGAAAAAAAGAAGAAGAGGAATCAGATCGATTTGTATGTTGAGACACATAAATTGGAGACATCGATAATTTTGACGGTTACATCAGTCTTTATTTTTTATGGAATAACTACCGGTTTGAAAATTTGATTCAATGCTTTAAATAACTCGTTATTTGAAAGCTTTGACAGATCTAGATTGAAATATTTGTCTGCTTTCATTCCACAGTAGTCGAGTGAATTGCAGAAATAAACGAATTAAAGCCAGAAATACCGTTAGAAATATTTTTGTTTTGTCAACACAATGACCAAAGCCTCTTAAGATTACTGACATAACTTCGCGTTCAGATTAAATTAAAAGTGTAACACAATTTTTTTTGCTTGCTCTATTTAGTTTTTATATTCAGCTTCATATTTCGAAAAACACGCGTATGCTCATCGTACATTCATGGGATGTTTGGCTCGCTTTGTTAAATATATGTTTAATAAAAATCATATTTGTATATTAAAAAAAATGTGATAAGTTAAATTGTGAAAAATTCCGAGTCTCGTTGATATTTGAAGAGTCGGAAAAAAATGTAAATTTAAACGTGATATAATTTTATAACGTTTCAGAAATGTATCCTTGCTTTTTCTCTATATCAAAGTGCGCTAAATTTTCAATGAAACTAATTATATAAGTAGAACGGTAACTCTTCGGCGTTAGCGTGTTAAGAAAGTTACTCCAACTTCCAATGCCGCGTTTCTTTTCTCGCCTGAAATGATGTATAGTCCCATACAGACGATGAAGGGGCGGTGATTACGCGACGTATCGTTTCATGTGTGCGGTAGATTCGCGAATCAGGGCGTGATAGTCGCTCTGTAAATCCGGTTCACGGTGTGCTGGCGCATACAAGCCACTTGTAACCGAGTCGGCTGTAAAGATATATACGGTTGTCTGGTTTTTCCTGTAAGGGTATTAGCCGCGGCGGTACACTTTGCGGCTCGTAAAAGCCGACTAAAAGGGCGCGAACGAGATGAGAACGGGGGGGGGGGGGGGGGAAATACGGGCGCGCCGCGTCGCGGGGGACGAAATAAAGAAAAGGAAATAAGCGGAAATACGCCGAGAGTTGTTCTCGCGTTTATGGTTGCTGAAAAATCATAGCCGGACACCTGCTACCATTTCGCGGTGCCTGGTTTTTATCTGCCTACGTCGGATCGCTTTTTGCGGCAGCGCGCGATGATGGGAAAGGCAAAAGCTGTTTTCTTTTATACGCGTCGAAATGCACGTTCCTGTATACGCGGTACACGCGCGTTTTCTTTGCATTAGAGCAATCCGATAGCACGATCCGCGAATCGTAATTAATTGGTAACTCGAGCATCGATACGGCGGAAATACGGCTGTTGGGATAATGGGAATATCAATGATACAGATCTACCGGACTCGCGTGGATTTTCTAAGTCAAATTTTAAAACAAAACGCAACGATATCAGATTCACAATAATAATTCGCACGGCAAATAAAGAAATAATAACAACAAATTCTCTCTGGGAGAAGAGATGCGATGCTATAGTAAAATTTCTTATATTCTGTCTACATCGCGGACTTCACGGAAGTAATTCGTGACTGCAAGAATGCCGCAGTTAATTTATATCATTATTATAATAATACTAATTGGAACTGATTATAATTACAAGTTTTCGGAGTTTCGCGTAATTGAATAAATCTCTCTCTCTCTCTCTCTCTCTCTCTCTCTCTCTCTCTCTCTCTCTCTAATAAAACGTCAGACATCTTTTTAATTTTATACCAAGATTGGAATTAGTTATTCAATTACGCAAATATGAAACTTTGGAAACTAAGGAACAAAATCCGGATTTTAAATTAGCATAAAATTGCAATTCCTGAAAGAGTTAAATCTCTCAAATGAAAACTATTAGTTTTATTATTAGTTTCAGCAATTTGCGAAAAACAAGGTAATTCGATATAGGCTAATTAAATATAGAAAATTCATCACGTAGCAGCAGATAAATTCTTAATGTTTGAGGAGTCTGAACATTTTCTATCTTGATCTACTAATTTCAATTTGCATAAGAGCCAATCATAAATTATAAAAGAATTAAATTGAGTTTGTAAAAATAAATATTTTAAAGTACACTTTAAAAGACATTTATATTTTGTACAACTTTATCGCATATCGCAATCTTGTCGTGACAGTCGGTTTTCATGATCGAAATTCACACTACGTTTCGAGAGAGCCAGTCAGTTTGTATTTTCGCGAATATCACGATGCGAATACGAATGCGGATACCTTACCCGCTGGTATAATGTGATAGACACAGGGCACTTGTTGTTGCCCGATGTGATTGCTGGCCCAGCAGAGCAACGTGCCGTAATCTAATTCCGTCATTGGCGTATACGAGACGATGGAGGATGTGCCAGCTCGCGCGATGTGACCAGCCGCAACGTCGATACTCTCGGCGGAGTTATTGAAGGTCCAGCGGAATTGCACTTCCGGTGGATTTGCATCCACTTGGCAGGATATATTCGCTTTCTCTTGCTTTGCCACGCCGTGGACCTTTGTCTGATTTGGCTTGCACGTGGGAGCGACTGCGAGCACGAAAGATGAACGGTGCCGATAAATAATTGAGACGGGCAAACGCGCAAGATATCTTCATGCAGCGCGGCTCATGGATTTCCTTATACTACTGTTAAATATATTTAATGGTGTGTAATTTGTCCATATGTCGCGGTCTGTCATGAATTCTCATCAAATCATTCATCATTCATTTTACGTCAAAGTTTGTTACGGAACTTGATTTGATTAGTAAATAAGATATGCAATATGTTTGCTCGTTATGTTTAATTTTTAATTTTATCAGGTTTTCTAACAAATTAGAATTACCTCTTTTATTGAAAATTCAATGGGAGAAAATAAAAATTTTTGAAATTTAATATCTTGATGATTCAGCCGTAAATTATATTTTTCAAATATTCTCGTGAAATATTACGTGAAAAGAGATGTTCTCCGTCGCTCATTTAAACGAATAAAGCTTAATTTACATAGATAATTTAATTTCAACGTGAAATAACTCTATAATAAAGTAGCTAAATTAAAATTGAAGCATAAAAATTCACCCTGAAATTCGTCAATATTTAGTATTACTTCTCTTCTTCATAAATGGCCAAATAAATTAATTTTCAGTGTTACATAATTCTGTAATTAAATAAATTAATTAAGTAATTCTTCAAATTTTTTAAATCCTTATAATTATCTTTTTCATGGTCGGTTATACCGGTATTATTATGTTAATGATGTGCTCATTGTAATTTTTAGCAGCAAATTTCTACATTAAATATGCGAATATCAGCCTTGCTATATTGAGTTTTGCGTTCCATAGTGAACCAACACATTTGGCATTCCCGAATAAATTCAAATATTGATTAACAAAACTATTGCAATCCGAAATATTTCGATATCGTATCCGATAATCTGCACGCGTAAAACGGGCAAACAGTTCGAGCGATCTAGATATACACGCAATTCACGAGGGACGTTCAGACGTACGCACGCACGTAAGCCCGGAATTAAAATTTCACAGTGGGAATTTATGGGACTGAATCTTTGCGCGGGGAATTATAATCTATTATTAATTAAAGCCGATCGACCGAACTGTATATATGTACGTTTCTGTTGCGTTGCGTCGATATCGCTGCCTCCGTTATTCCAGTTCTTAGCGTGATGCATAAATGGAACAATTATCTAATTGTCATCGAGAGGATTTAATCAATATCAATCAGGATTTAATAATTCGTTTAACAACAAATTAATCTATGAGAATCCGATTATATGTTTCATTATACGTCGAGAGACACGAAAAGTATTGAATTTTTTGTTTGTTAATTGTTAAAAGCGTTACTGCACGATTAATACGTGAGGGAATACTAAATAATTTAATCGTGCTTAATGCCAGGATTAATTTAATACACTCCCTCAATTCACATTTCTTAGTTCTCGGACATAAATTCTCTGTATGTGAATATAAATCCTCTTTCACTGAGGCGTCTGACCTATTCAGTGCCTCACTACTGGCGCTATAGAGAAAGATACGTACACATTACGTTCAGGTAAAAGGGCGAGCTCTCGCCGTCGCCCTCGGTGTTATATCCCACGCAAGTGTAATTGCCGGCGCTCTTGCGATCGACCCCCTGCAGCACCAGGCTCTGGTTGCTGATTATGATTCCCTGCGTGATGTTGTGATGGAGTGCCTTGCTCTGGAAGAAACACGGTAATTGGCGCTCCTCTCGCCGAGTAGATTGAACCGCCTAGCCTCGTCGGGATGCGAGGATAATTTCTCGTGCGGGTGCGCGTGTGTGTATATGTGAATGAGAATCTAGTCACACACTAGTCCCCGGCTCGTCGAGAGCGAATGAGGTGTGTGCTCGCGGCAAGGTTGACGGAAAGTTATTATAAAAGTTTAATGTTTTTTCAAGTGTCGAAGTTTGTATTCGGCCTTAATGTAAGTCGATGCTTTCGACGCGCGGCGTGTGCGAGCGAGTTACAGGTATAATCAAGCTTGTTAGCCGGCAAGAGACCAATCTGTTTACGACACCCAAGGTTTCAGAACTTTCCACGGCGCGCGGTATGAACGAATTACTCGCGACGAACATTCTCACGCGCACTTCCGAGATTGATTAATGACAATCGCAGCGATGCGAGATAAAGCGATGTTTACAAACGAAGCTTTCCGAAATGTCCTGTTATTTTTTAATCGTGCATTTTCCCAAAATTTGCGATTTTAAATAATGTAGATGCTTAAATAAATAAATGATTTATGAGAGATATTTATCTCTTGTACTGAATGATAATTTTTTGAATAAATTTAGTTAAAATGCAAAGTTTCGTGCTTTTAACAAGCTGCTGACTGTATAACTTATTTTTATATAATATTGTTTCAAAATCGTGTGCACATGATTCTGAAAATGGATCAGGTACGCTTTTAGATCTCATCAAAATTTTACAATGATTCGAAACGACCGAATGTCCGCGTATCGAATTTCATTCAAACGGAAATATCGGGCACGTCTCTATAAAATAACATTACGTTTCTACTTTTATCCGGAATCAAACTGAGTTCTCGCTCACCTGATGTCGCCATTCCACCTTGTAAACCGCCGGTTCGGCCTGTATGAGGCAGTCGAAGTAGACGTCCGTGCCCTCGCGTATGGTGTTCGGATTCAGCGACGTGCCGAGCTGGATCTGCGTCTCCGGCGTGTCTGCGAATCATGATCTTCGATAAGCTCAAAATCGACCGAGAATTCTCGCTCTGAATAAATAAGAAAAGAGCGTCGGGCGTTCGCACGCGCGCGTATCCCTCCGTGGGGGGAAACGAGTGCCGACGAGACGTCGCCGTCGTTTATGAGCTTACATTGTATCTGGAGTATCCAGTCGTCCTCTATCGCCGCGGTCCCCAAGTCCCGATTTTCAGCTTGACACGACAAGTGTCTGCCGGCGTCCGCCTTCGTCGCCATGAAAGATAAAATGCTGGTGGTCGTGTTGCCATCCTCAGAGGTCTGTAACAACATTATGATAACGTGCATCGCGGTCCCTTCGCTCACGTTACATCGCCCATATTGTCTTTCTCTTTATCGCTAACGATCGACCGGCCTGCTTCTGCCATCTGTGTCGATAACGCTGATGTGTTCACTTCCCATATATTAAAAGCGTATCTATCACTCTAGCTGGAGTGTCGACGTTAACTGTAGTCGAAATTGTCGATCAATCTATCGTTACCCCACTCGAAGGATCAGCCTATTTTCTGACAATGAAGAAGTGGCTTTTATCGTTTTTCGAAATCGTATCATTACGTCAGGTTTCACTGCATTATTCAGTGTACGTCTGATTGATTTCCGCGACTTACGCGATCGCATTAGCGAGAGTGCGCGAACGCAGTAGATAAAAGAATGCTTTTTTTATTTTTTGAGGTTTGTCTATATCAAGTACATTCGCTCGTTTTCTTCATCTAACATTAAAAACACATCTATCACAAGTAAGAAACTTTACACTACGTGTAGTGAAACTTTAAAAGTAATACGGATAATGATACACATATGGGTGATACAATTTTTTAGCGTGTAACTTCATCATTCAATTTTGCTCTTAAAGAATTACATTTTTTAAAGTACTCATCTATAATTCTCAATTTGGAATAAGTTTGAATTTTATTCTTACGACGCTTTAAAATTTGCTGTTTCTTTGCTTTTCAAAAGTCTGAGTTGACGATTTAACATTTTTTTCTTTCACATTTTATTTTCCTTCGTGAACTAAAAATCGTGAAAAGATTTTCGTATTTACAGTGACAGTAAAAATTATATACTTATAGATGTGATAATTTCACGTCGATTCAAAACCGTCGTTGACGCTGACAGTTGATTCGTTCTTCGGAGTTCATTGAATCGGAACTCATTCAGAGGCGGAGAAAACGCCTGTGAAAAATCAGACGCGCGAAGTCTTCGCGGAAAGTCGCGCGTTCGAGAGGGACTTCCGATTCGATTTACATCGTCGGAGCGCGCACTCAACGTAATTTGCAAACCTTCGCACAGCTTCTTAAAGCGACCGTAAAATAAGGTTCTCCCGCGCGTACGGTCGCGCACATGTGTGCTCTTGGTTGCTGGCGGTGGTGGTGCGTGAATTATTGTTATCGCGGGACCACCACCGTCCTCCTGCCGCCGAGCGTGCTACGAGCCCTTGGTAAAAGCTAGTCGTTAGGCGACGAATAATTTAAATCAGAGCACCGCGGCGGTCCCGCGAATTCGCGCTCGCAATTAAGGCGAATCGATGCCTTTAATGGACGTCCGGTATGTCGAGTGGCCGGTTAAATCCTCTCGCTCACCATTGATACGGTCGCCGAAATTTATCTCCGTCCGTTCGTACGATCGAACGGTTTGCTAGACGCGCGCGTGGGTGGGTAAAAACCCGACAAAGCCGCCTTTCCAGTAAATCAGTTATTTGCCAGTTAGCGTTCAGTAAATAGTGACGCCGTCGATTGATAGTATTGCCAGAGTTGAGCAAATAACACGTGTCATGAGGAAAAGAGTACGAATTTTCTCTCTCTCTCTCTCTCTCTCTCTCTCTCTCTCTCTTTCTCTCTTTTTTTAATGTCGATTTTGATTAGAGAACAAATGTGAAAGCATGTTTTATTTTTGTAACGATTTATCACAGTGCGATCTCGAAACATTCGCTTTAGCTTTGTTTTCTTTTTTCTCACTATTGTCTGAACAAATACTTTAGGTTGTTCCGAGGTACTTGAAAAACATAAAAATGTAAAATTTACATTTTCCTTAATTTTTTCAGTATTAACGTTAAAAGCGCAGTTTTATTCGACACTTTATCGAATGGCCATTTTACCAAAGTGCGTAACAGAACTGACATTTTTGCATTTCTAATTCAATGAAATAAATAAATAAATTCTAGAGAATTCGTTCGCATCTGCATTTGCGGATTTCTTTTAACTTTACAAATTGCAAATCGCGGAAAGTGGAGAACATCTGCTTCGCTTCTGCATCTCGCATACATATCGTTATATTCGTAAAATGATATGCAGCTTTATAAAATCGGTATTTAAAAGTTCCGTAGCTTACAAAAAATCAAGTTCATAGATTATGAACTACATGTAATAAACCCACGTTTCACATGTTCCGTGAATTAAATATCCGAAACTTTCTGCAAAAGCCCGCTCAGCGGACCGGAGCCCAATGGACCGGAGTTCGTGGATTATACTCCTAGCATAAAATGGGAATTATGCGCAGGCGGTAGCCGAGAAAAATGCATCGCCCTCATTATTCATCTCGCCCGAACGAAATAAAGCAAAATATATTTTATAGAACCTCGAAATATCCCGGGCGGTTTTTTAACTTTCCCGTGACATTTTGAAAAAGTGGACACGCACAGTCGAGCCTTCAATCACGCGCGAGGAGGCGTCGCGTCCTGTCGCGCGATTAAAAAATAATCGCGAGGCGGAACGCGGCAGGACAGTCGCGCGCGAATAATAAATTTCGCGTCTTGTCGGGGAAATAAATCAACGAGGTAGGGTGGCCCGCGCGCTCTAATTTCGTTCGGATGGCGGTGGCCGAGAGCTACGCCGCTCGCGGTGGCCCGCGCAAAGATAATTACGAAATGAGATGCGCTATCCATTAAAAATATATTTCCGGTTGCGCGTTCCCGGCGAGAGAAGGATCAGATCGATTAACGTAATTGCTGTAATTCCGCGGGCGATACCGGCGGAGAAAAACACTTCGCTCGCGCGCGAAAGCTCGTTTACGAGGTAATTACGTGTATACAAGTACCTACCATCACGCGGGGATGCGTAATCGCGGGCAGTCGGAGAAGGATGATGCGCGGAGCTCGCCGAGGAATTGCGTGATTACGGAAAGAGCAAGAAGAAGAGAAATAAGAAGAAGAAGAAGACGAAGAAGAAGAAGAAGAAGAAGAAGAAGAAGAAGAAGAAGAAGAGAAACGGCCTCTCATTCCCGGTCGACGCCACTGTGGATTATAGCAGTTCTCTCATCGTATTCCTTCCTTCCTCCCCGTCGTCGCTTCTATGTTTAACTTTCTTACGTAAGCGCGGCGAAACAATCTCCAGTGTCGCGCCGCGCAACGCGCCAGTATCGACTTTGGAACAATATTTTCTCTGTCCCGCACGCGGAGCGCCTTTCATTTCACCTCTTTCTTTCTCCTCGGCCGGTCGTCGTCACCACCGCTCTTAATCCGCCGCCGCTACCCCCCCAGCAAATATTTACGTCGTCGTCTTAAGTGCGGATCAAAACGCGGCGGGATACGGCGCGCGTCGCGTTGTTTGCGCGTTCGTGTGTACCACCCGGTGTGTTTTATCGGAGGTGGGCGGACGGGGTGGCGGCGGGGTTACCGATGTCGCGGGGGAAATCGAAGTAGAATAAACAGCGGGCCGTGCTCGATTTCGCCCGACAACGGGTCAATTTATTCGAAAGTACGTTCTTTCATTTCGTCGCTAATCCGCGTTTCCATTGACGTTTGTTTGCTTTGTATACGAAATACCTTCATCCGTTTCTCGTGACAGTAACGCCGCGCCCCGGTTAGAGAGCGCGTTCGATTTACGTTAAATCGGAATTTATTTCGCTGCGCGTTCGCGGAATGAAATTGAATGAATTAATGAATTGTGTCGGAACGCAGGAAAGGCGGAAAGAGAAAGGGAGAAAGGGAGAAAGGGCGCAAGGGATCTCGCACTCATAGATCAAGTATTATCGTAATCGTTCCGTCGAGATATGCTTTATTCGCGCTTTAATTAGATTTATCGACATCCGCAATAGTACTTTGGCGCTGTTGATTAATCCCATAACGATGAAATGTTACACTTTTTTTTTATTGATACGCACGATTCGATGGCGTAACCACGTTTTGCGCAGAGAGTTTCTAGGTTTTTTTTTCATTTCATTTTCAATTCTACGCGGTAAATCGATACGCGATTTGAGGAGATATGAAAAGAATTTCTGTGCCGTAAATGAAATGTTCTGATTGTTCCATAAACAATTGGTAGCCAACATTTCGTCGCTGCATTTTCTACTCTCCGGGTCTGATAAAATCAATTTTTATATCGTTAATTAACTTATCTTTATTTTTCATAACTGAAACGTAAACATTTTGTTTTATTGAAAAATTTTTTAAAATCCTCAATGTATAAAAAAAGACAGCCAATGTTGATTTAAAACAAAAAATTGGTATACAAAAAAGTAACTTGTAAACAATTTTAGCGGATTATGTATTGATAGAATGTTTATTTCGTTTAATTCCGTTCAGTCATTATCGTGTTGTGCACTATCTTAACGTTACGTTAAAAATTCATTTCGACATTGTGACTTAGGAATAGTTGCATTTCCCATCAATTAAGCGTAATCCCTGCACCGTGCACGGTATTGTAAGCGGCAGTCAATCACGTAATCGGCTATGCCTAAGTCCTTTTTTTTCTATGTCCGTCGCTTAATCCGCGGAAATTGAACGTGGAAATTGCAGCCCAACCACGATGAAATTAGGAGACACATGTCAATCAGACAAACGATTCGAGGCGAAGCGGGAGATCAATCTGTCTTTCATTAATACGGAGATTAATTCCATACCAAAGTATCGTTAACAAAAGACGATCGTAAATACAGTAATTTTAAGTGGAAAAAAATATAATCGGTCATACACCGTGATTTCTATGAACACTTCAATAAAAAATTGAAAAATTAAATAGAAAAAAAGATCTCGTTAGTTCTTTTAATATTTTTTACGTTACATTGTGAATTGTTTTTAGAGGAAACAATGTATGAGAAAAATTGAAAGTTTAAACATTCATACAGGACCAAACTTTTTTAGACGTGACAGATGTGTTTTTGATATATTACACTAAAAAAACGAGCCCGACAGTCCAGAAACTTGGTGCTTATGATTTTGTTTAATTTTTAAAAAACATTTACGTTCAGAATAATCGACAGAATAATAAAAAATTTAACGCACTATTACAAATAGCGATCGAATAATTAATCTTTGTCACAGATGAAGAAAATGGTGCTTTTTGTACTAATACGTTTCACAGAATTAATTATCTACACGGTTATATATTAAAGCGGTACTCTCGTTAAAAGTGAGTGCGATTGATGAGATACCCTGCACATTGTGCAAGGGGCATCTCCTTTATTTAAGACCACAAGTTCAGCTTTATACGCGGTCCGGGAACAGTCGGGCGGAACGTATGTTCGCGCAAGGACGAAAATTGTTCCGTCGAGGGACACACTTACGGTCTCTTTGGTCTCCACTAAGCGCTGACCGTTCCTCCACCAGGTGACGCTGGCCGATGGCCTGGAACCGGAAGTTGCGCAGACCAAGTCGTACTTCTTGCCCGCCGACAGCGGCTGGTTCGCGCCAATTATCTTCACTTCCAGCGGGCTGACTGAAAATTATTTAATTCACTGGTTGAATAACGGACGATGCTGTGATTCTTTGAAGATATAAGAAATGCTCATAAAAAAGAACTCTTTGCGATCCAGATTAATTTCGACAAATAACAGTGTTAAGTGTTTTGTTCTCGTTTTAACACTTTCAGAATAAAATGATTTATTTGATTTAATATAATTATCAATTCTTGTTATTTAAAAAATTTTATGTAAATTAGAAGAATGTAATTTACTGATATGTATTACGCTATGTAGAATTACACTTTGGGGCATAGAAAATCGCGAAGGATTAAAATATTCCACAAGATCGCTATATTGAGATAAATCACGGTGACACGGTAAAAAAGTTTTTAGATGTCGCATTTCGTCGACTCATGTTCACATACTTTTTCAACGGTCGTTTTTATTGACTTAATGGATGCTGCAAAATATTAATATAAATATATATTTTTATATATTACAGCGAATATATATTCAAAAATATATATATATAATATTTATATATATATATTTAAAATTAAGCGAAAAGTATTTCAGATATGATGATAAATTTATGAATTTATGAGTTGCGAAGCAAAATTATAAAGAGACAGGAATTTAATGATTCCAAATCCATGATTAAACCTTCATAATTAATTAAGGTTTGAATTTGCTGCTAAGCGTTATAAAAAACGCATGATGGATTTCGATTACACGGGCATAGCATCCGTGTTTTACATTAAAAAGCGGACAGGGATGATGAATACGTCTAGACGGAGAATGCTCGACCATGAATAAGATACGCGTCGAATTTGAAAATCTCTTCAGGTACTCTTACACCCCTTCGCCGTCATGTAGCCGGTACGACGAATTTTAAGCACGGGATCATAAACCCTCCCTCCCCTCATTAATCCTACCGCCTCGCGCGTTCTCTTTTCCGCTCTCTTACTACTTTATCACGCGCCATGTATCTTGCCGCGCGATAGCTCAAGTACCATAACAAAGTGAATAACTTAATTTAGAGCGGGGACAATTAATCTTGCGTCCCATCTTGCATGCTTTTTTTCAGAATGATTCAAGTGTTTCTTAAGGCGACTTAATAATGGACGTTCGAGGATCTTCTCCGATGCACTCTTCACACAAGTCGCCGCGCAAGTTCGCAAGAGTGTAATGTGACTAAAATAATCGACAGTTCCGATAATATGAATGGCGAATGTCTCTCTCTTTCTCTCTCTCTCTCTCTCTCTCTCTCTCTCTCTCTCTACGTGAGTTGAAAATCTTTTCAAAGCGCTTAATTTTTATCATCGCTTGAAATTTTTCCGAGTTAAATAAATTCCCTCCGCATTCCCCCCTCGCATTCCGGCAAAGCATCTCCAATTTACCGCTTCCACTTCTCGACTGGATGTATCGGTTTAAAAATTTCGCGGTAATCCCGGCGTCTGGCAAGACAAATTAAAAAAGGTCCGCAATTAATTAACCCCACTCGTTGTTCTAACGTCGCCGCGCGATAACGGCGCGAGTAAAATTAACCGCCCGGCTGCCCGGACCACCGCTCGTTTCTTCGTTATACTGGGTCGCTGGCCGCAAGACGCGTACTTTCCCGCACGCCAAATTGACGTTGATAAATCCTCTTTGTTATAAAGCGATACATCATCGGCGCGTACTTTGCTCACGCACACACGAGGAATCGAAGTTATTCGAAAAATTGTCGTTGCTTTTATATAAAGCACTGAGAAATACTTCGAAGTATCGACATCTTGCTTCCGATGCGAAAATATAGTTTCAACATCGGTATTTTCTGTTCAATATTAGAATTAATGTTGGTATTTGTACTATTTTTCTCTCTTGCATGCTTTAACCTTTTGCAGTTCCATATCGAAATGGACTCGACATGTTTTGCAAAAATTTATTGCATAATTCTCAAAATAATCGAAGCACGTATAATCAGAATTAGCAAATTATACTTTATCAATTTTCATAAAATTTTCACAGCAAGAAGAATTGATTATTTCATTTATTTCACTTTGACGGCATTAAAATACAAATAAAATATTTAGTATCTGTTTATTTATCGAAATTAATTTGGATTGCAAAAAGTTAAATCATAATTTTGCAGTTAGCTGTGATGGAAAAAAAATATTAAACATATTTCGAAAATAAACCTTTAGAAGTTTTCGGAGATACGATAATATTATGGTGTGGGTAATAATATTAAATGGAATGAATACTTATTGCGTTCGATATCAGACGAGTGTAAGTGTATATTGGCACAGTGGTTTAAACATCCGCACTTTATGTTTGCGAAGCATCGCATTCCCATTTTGCGCGTCCTCTGAATTTTCCAGTCGATGCGCGCGAAGAATTTTCGCTACGCGGGTGTGTCGTACCCGGGGAAAATTGCAAATCCATTGCGTCGCACTCGGCTACACTCGTGGGTTGCGGGCGCGACGTGACTGAGAATTTATAGGTAGACGCGCGAATAAGGCGATCGTCGATAACGGCGCAAAGTGACCGCGCACGATGGTTTTGCGGATGCCGTAAGCGCCGTGCAAATCGGTAATGGTGAATGTTGCCGCATACAGCCCATCGGCAGGCGGGCCTCGGTTATGGTATTTATAGGACCATACATTATGGAAGTTCGTTGATTTACGGCGCGATACGAACGGCGAGCGGCGAGCGTCACAAGTTGCATGGGCCGAAAATATCCGTACGGAAACGATCTATCTTCGTCGTTCTTTTAAAGTAATTTGCGCACGTCCATTTACGGATCGTAATTATTCGCGTGAATGGCGTATATTCCGACGTGACGTCGAACAGAGTGGGATGCGGGCGTACTTGTCGGTCTTGAATAACATCAATCCGAGTAACAGACGCGTATCCGCCTCGTAACGACATTTATTAATTAAAAAGGGTGGTGTTGCATTTTTGCGTCCCTCCCCCATCCTTCCCTCCCCCACTTTGTCCCTCTTCGCCCATCCGCCAGTCGGTTTCCGGCCATCGGGCGGTGAGCGCGCATAATGAAATTAATTAAAGCCGATTTCTATCTTCCTGCCCTCGGTGAAATCCTCACCGATAATATTCCGCCCTGCAGTTTTACTTCCACTCAATAATTCAAGATCGATTACAGAATTACGCCGCGTTGCGTACGCCCCATATATCTCATTCGGCCGTAATTTCAGCTTTATCATGAATTTATTGACGGATAAAGCGCGCGTATTGTAGAACGAAACGAGGATTTCACTCGGTATTTTGGAAAATCGTAGCTTATCGATTTGCGAGAATTAGTTTATCTTCTTGCAGCATTGTCAATACAATATTTACAGATTATAAAAATAACAAAACCAATCAGTTTTTAACAAATAGAGTAATATTTTGTGCACTTTATAAAATGCGAGTTGAAACACAAATTACAAAATATAACAATGGTACTAAATTTTTAACAAATGAAATATTTTGTACATTTTATAAAGCGAATCGAACTAAAAATCGGGAAAATATCGAAAAGAACATAAAGCATTTTCTTAAAAGTGAGTTATGCAAGTTATCATATTCTTATCATATGTAGACTCGGCGTTACACACAGAAACACTACAAGTTTCGATAACTTGCGTGCAGCTCGGAAGCGCGCAAACATTCTAGTTCGAGAAGCAGAAACCCCACACAATAATATCTCAGTCCTTCCTGAAAAGTCTGTCTTATTGGATCTATAAGGTTTCTGAACTCCTCGATGGAATCAAATGGTGATGTTTATCGTGAATAATATAGAAATGGAACAAAATTGTTGTTTTCATTCTTCCAAAGTAATATAACCCAATAGACTGATTAAGATTTCATCCTTAAGTTATAATTAAATAAGCATTTGGATTATCCACATTTTTATCTTGTAAAATATTAGAATTATACTTCGATTAGAATTGTGGATTGTGTGGTTTGCCCGTGCGAATAATTCAGTCAGGAAGATATAGGGCCGTTCCCGCAATTTGGTCACCCCGTCACCTAAAGGACGCCTTCCATTACAGAGAGAAAGAAACTCGCTTAATCGCGACCGCGACCGCGCCTAGACAGAGCCCGATTGCCGGAGTAATATTTCAGACATTCTAACCCGTCGCCACCGGCAATAAGGTCTGCCTTGCTCCCCTCCCGACGTTGCCGTTGCCGTCGCCGCTGCCGCCGCCACCACCTTCCCCAATTTCCACCCCCTGAGTTACGGCTCGGGACTAATTTACATGACTTGCACCGAACTAATTCGAGCGGCGGTCGATAGCGCCGACTAAAGGGGTTAAAACGACGTTTACTTTATTACGTAATCACGGGGAAACCTAATATTGACAAAGGCGCGACGGGGTGGTAGCGGCGACGAGAACTGACGGCGGCGGCGGCGACGGCGGTGGTAGTGGCAATGGTGGTGTGGTTCAGGGGAGGAGAGGGGGGATGCCTTACCGATCTCTCGCTCCGCTTCAAAGAGCAGCGTGGCTACCAACCCCCGCCCGTCCGTCCTCGTTGTGAGGCCGCGAGTCTTTGCGCCGCAGTTTGTTACTTACGATTTGCAATTCCGCCGGTGTTTGAGTTTACGGATTGAGATTTATGGACTCGCAATCGCAAGGGAAGGGAGACCGATGGCGGGACGAGAACCAGGCCGATGCGCGTGTGGCTAACGTGCGCGTCGCGTACGCGAGTAGCGTCTCGTTTGCATCTTAATCAAGCGGCAGTTTCATTAGCGATAAGTCTGGCCCGCTTTAATTAATGCAACCGTAATGTCGCCGCGACGTTTAACCCTTTGAGAAGCATTGCAGCGTTACATTACACCACCGTCTTTACAATCTTCGCCGGACACTTGCCATCTGTAAATAGCATACACTTATCGACCATCGTGTGTATTTACGTCGACGGATCAGTTCGTGACCTTCCGATTAAATTAATCTTCGTCAATCTTCTTCGTCATTAAGGAAGAAAATTAGGTGGATTATCTGGATTTATCTTCTATTAAAAAATGATTAATTTATTACGACGCGTAACAGATTTTTAAGATCAATAACTGTACAACCTCGTCCATTTGTAACGTAGATATTAATTTCAACAATTTCCAAGCAGTCGACGTTTATGTTACTATTTATGAGCGGACGCATTTATTCGTGTTCTAGTAATCTCCTCTAAAAGTATGCATTAATATAATAAAATTGATAAGCGGAAAGTAGCATTAGCGCACAACTATGTCTTTTGATAATAATTAATGTGATTATGTATTTTCATTTAGTAATTATTTCAAAGCTTTGTTCGAGCTCAGTATATATATATATATATGTTCTCCTCATATGAATCTGTCTTCAAAGGACATCGAAATACATGTGTCTTAAGCAGATTAGCCTGCATTACGAAATTGCGTGTGTCTCTCCTGCCTCGATATATTCCATGCTGTATATATTCCCGCTTATTCAATAATAATACTAATAATATATACATATATATATAATATTAACATACAGATCGGCGGACAAGCGTGAATTCAACACGGCTTAACATCCGTGGCGCACACGTGCGCACCGGTGGAGTTACAAATCATATTAACGTGTTGGCGGATATTAGTGGATTTAGCCGTCACTTCGGCGCAAAATTCCAGATATTGCTCCACTATGCAAATCTGCTTATAACGGTACGTAATCGTCATGTAGAACACACTAGTCGTCGTCGAATTGCGTATGTGTCATTCGGTGTTATTAAAGATGCGCCATTAGAGCATATTCGGTTAAATACAGATGTTTTGTATTTAAATACCGCACGCGCAACACGTTTGAATACTTTTACACCACTGCTTCATTGCGTGAAATTCTCGTTATTCTGCAAATAAACCCCCTAGCGAGTCGACGTGCCAAAAAATATAATTCAATGACATAAAAAAATTCACCCGACATGCTGACAAAAATGAAAGATTTACGTCGCGCGTTTCTGGGTCAGTAAACAGATGAGAGATGACGTATAAAATATGATTCTTAAAAACTTGAAAACTGCTGTCAAAGTTTTATGAAATTTCTATCCTTTATTAAATATTTTGTGAATTCCAAAACTTACGAACATCTTTTTAACTCTTCCGCTGTTAATCCGCGTACAAGTATACATATGTATGAGAACAGCAGCAAAAGAATTAAAAGAATGACAGATTCTCTGATTAGTTTAAATAATAAAGACACACAATTGTATTTTTCAAAATAAATTCGACCAAAGGAGAGTTAAATATAGTACTTATAAAAACATCTGTATGGTACGCGTGCGTTATCTTTTGCACTTCCTCCGCGTAGATGCGTTATCTTCACTCGCAAAGTTCATCTAGCAACCCGCGAAATCGGGACATGTGCCGGCTGGCTATTGTTCCCAGGCCACGTCATTGCGGACACCATAAATGCCGTATCGCGCGCGCACCAGCGGGAAAATTTGCACCACGCAACCGACCGTATCTCACCGAAGCGCCATGGCATTTCGCATTCAACCCTCACCCTCGTGTCTCGTGGGAACACAGGCGGTTAGAAGTTGCATCCTCTTACTTAAGCTTGCTTCACGCACGCTAGTAGCTGCAGAGACATACGTATCGTGTGTTCCTACACGCTCTTCATTGCAAGTTTGAAACAGCCTCTCGAGATTAAGTCTGTGTATTCGATCCTAATTAATATCGCGTATGAAAGTGGCATATAAAACAGTTCAATCAACTGACTGCATATGCATATTGCATCTTGCTGGCGAGAAAAACGAGAAGCTGCAAGAACGAGTTTATACCTGAAAAATGGTAGATAATATAATAATTTAAAGAGAGAACAAAACTCTTTAGAACCATAGAATAAAATTTCAACTATCAATTGTAACTGTTTTAATCATTATTTTCTGACCAATATTTTAAATAATTGTTTGAAATAATTTTTCATTTTAGTTGCAATTGAATTTTACTTCCCAAAAATGGACACTATTCTTACCAGAACGCAATATACATTTTTGAGAACGCAAGAAAATCTATTTTAAGTTCTGAGAATATCTCGTGACGACAATTCTGCGGCATAATTTCTCGTGCAGCGCTGTCGTCTATTTCTCCGCTACCTTAGTTCCGTATCTCTTCATGCACGCACGGCGTGTGCGAGGGAAGCATTTTCCTCGGTCGCAAAGCCAGCTCCTCGCAAACTCGTTGCCAACTTTTTGCACAATGTGCACGTCTCGTTCGCGGGCGGGCGACGGAGTTCTCGCGACTTCGCCGGCGAATAAGCAGGTCGCGCGTGGAAACGGCAAATAAGCCCTATTGTCTGCGGTTTTAACTCAATGAGCGACGTAATTTCCGTCGGCCGGCGCGTAATAAATATTCATTAAGAGTTAATTGTAACTCGGCTCGCCCTCAGTCGTGAATAAGCAACGCGCTCGATCACGCGTGCACTTCGCATAATTCGCGAGAATGAACCTTAAACGACCGATTATTCCGGCGAGCGATAAGGTCAAGAGATGTAGACAAGCTTCGCGGTATCGATCGGTGCTGGAAAATTGCCTCGACGACATTCGTGGTTTCCATACGATGTAAGATACATGTATAATTTACACAGGCTGGTTCGTACGCGATGAAACGTTGCGTGGAAAATAGATCTATCTATTACCCGAACATTTGATTTATCGCATAGCAAATGGTAATTCGGACTAACTCGACCTCTCTGATTCTCATTTGAATAGCAGTTCTAGTTTCGTTTCTAAGAAGAGGGGCAAAATGGAGGTTGGGCCTTAATTAACTGTGACTAATGTGTGCGGTCTTTATTCGCGCGCAAAACTCCCTTAAACACCGAGGTAACATAATACGGCACCTCAACTAGTAGTCCGTGAGTACACTAAGTGAATCCTTGCACGGCCAAGTAATTTGGAGTTCAATACAGTTTACTCAGGCTTGTGGTCCAACTTTTCCTCAGGCTACCAAAGCCGGCGAGCATCTTCCGAACGTAGTTGCGGACGTCCGGTTTCACGATGTAATATGTTTTTGACACCGTAAAATGCGCGGAAATAATATCGGGTCCGGTGGTGGTTGCATTAACTTGAAACGATGAGCGCGATATTCTTAGGCAACGTCACTCAAGATACTTCTTCGCAATCGAATTGCATATTTTCGCTCATCTGCTGCACTGTAAAAAAGATCGGTTCAATTTACACAACCAAGATAAATAACAAAAATTTACTAAATATATAATGTAAATTTATACAATTTCATAAATTTTAAATTATTTATTTAGTATATTTCCGTTAATTATCATGTAACTTTTACCTCTTAATTATGTAAATTAATCAAACTTTTTTACAGTGTGTATTTCGGAACTAGAATATTTTACTTCTTCTCTTGTCTCCCTCTTCTCTTAATTTTCGAAAAATCTGGGATAGTGTTGTTCCATTGAACTTTGAATTTGGAACAAAATTGCAAATGGAAAAATTATAAATAAAAAATTAAATGGGACATATGGAATTATTCATATATGGATGTTAAAAGAGCTCTCATATATTTATCGACTTTCGAATATAGAGATAGTTTTATAATTTGATATTAAATAGATAACTTTGATATCGTTCTATTTGGCTGTGTAAGTCTAAAATTTTGAATTTATATAAAATATTAAAATATTTTTAGTGAAAATAATTATTTGCATTTTCTTAAAATTTAATACTCATATTCTCTTTTAATATTAAGCGATTCACAGATCACGAAAGAGCGTATTCTTATTAAGCGTGGTAAGATCTTCTGAAAATTGGCAGATTCTGTTTCTTCTGCCTTTTCCCTTTAATAATAATCAGCTTTAAGATTATTATCATCAACTGATTATAAGTAAAAAAATTTTAAGCGAGCTTGGCACAGATAAAAAGGGTGCTAGCGGCAAGAACCGCCGGCGGCGGATATGACGCTGATTTTTTCCCTCGTGGAGACGCGACTTCAGAGAAAATCACTGCGTCGTGGACGCGTTGCGGGGACGCTGTCAATCTCGAGGCTGACAATAGGTCTCGCGGGTGTCGAACGGCCTTACGAAAGAGCACTTCCATTTAAGCATCGGGTGCGCAAAGAGGGGAGAGAGGGACGTTGCGAGAAGCTTCTCAAGACAAGGGGAAATTGGATGAAAGCCGTCGTCGACCTAAACCGGCGAGTGGAGGAAGATGGCCGAAGGCAGGAAAAAGCATGGAATGAAAACGGTGTTCGCCGCAAAAAGGATATCCGACCTTTTTTCCGTTCTACCCGCTTTTCTACCCTGATTTCGGTCCTCTGAAATAGACTCCTTTAACCCTCCAAGAACACGTGCTGAGCAATTAAGATGATTCGATTATAAAAGAAGAGAATAGTACAATGATGTTTTCTTAATGACAATATAATTTAATCGCAGAGCAATATATTTTTAATAAAATAATATATTTTTTATAAATGCAACAAGTTATAAATATAACGAATAATTTTCAATAACGAAAGTACAACTGAATTCATTCGTTTCGTTACTTCACGATCTCGGTGGAGTTTATACGAGTTAATGTATTATTTTCGTTTATGTATGTTTTATTGATTATTACATTTCCTAATTATAAAACCATTCAGGGGTTTTTTAGCGCAGAAAAATATGCATTTATGTTAAAAAGTATTAATAGGTTCCGCTTTTTTTCTGCAGCGCAGTAACGTTAAATTCCTTTAAAGTGCAAAAACTTGTTCTTATTCGTTTCCCTTTCTCGGCGTTATCGTATTATTTATGAAATTTATATTCATTTATATTCATTGTAAAAAACAGTGCGCGACTATGGCGGAATCAGGCATGTCTCATTAATGACTAAAAACGATCGCGCGATGGGAGGCGGAGAAACGAAGATGTTCAGAAAGACAGAAATATCGAACTGCATTGATGGTTTTTTAAAGGGGAAGCCATTACTATTAACCAACTGCTGCGCGACGAGTCGGGAGTTCTGGCTCGGATAAGGCAAAGTGAATGGTGATAAAGCCGCGTTTGCTGATTGGATCCCTTCCGATATTGACCGCGCGCGTTTTTTTTTATTACTTCTGGCTCTTCAACGCGCGCGAGCGAATATCGCATTCTATCCCGGCAGGAATGGCGGGCAAACGTTTTAGAGTATTCGAGATGAGATATCATGCTGTCGATAAAATTTGAAACAGTCCGACGTGATATACTTTCTTTGCGCGAGCGTTAAGGAAATAGTTGCGCGAATTCGAAAGAGCGGTTGGTAGTTTCTTGTCGAAGGAAACAAAAAGATTTCGGGCGATAAAATTTTAAAACTTCTTTCTCGCCGCAACTTCGCCGCGCGTCTGCATTCCCGGACGTCACGACGAATTAACTTAAATTGGTTCGCATTTGCCAACTATGACAGACTAGCTCGGCAATGCGCATTAAAGTTTTCTCGCGACGTTCGTCGTGAGGAACCTGTCGGTGACACTCCGTCCCTCGGGGACACCGTGCACGGTCCCCGTTCCACACGGTCTCTGCGTCATTCCGCTCATCCTTCCATCCCTTCTCGTCGTTGGCATGTCCTTTTAGAAACGGGCATGACGTCTGCGCGCGTTTATGTACATGTGAATGTTTACGGGCGCGCGTGTGCGCGCCCGTATACCTATATCTACACATCGTCACGAATAAGCGAGGAAACCGAGCGTATAAACGCGCGTATATGCGTGCGCGAGCGAGGGATGCGTGCCTGTCGTACCTGAGCACGTTAATGGTTATCGATTTCCAAGGGCGCTATATCGGCCCTCGATAGAACGGTCGGCGATAAACAAGGCCGGCTCGCGCCGCATAACGAGACCGTTCATTAATTCGCAATTCCGGCGGCTCGGGATTTGTCACGTGTATTATAACAAGCGGGCGCAGTCGTGTACGCTTCTACATGGACGAGAACGGTGGTATTGCGAGCGTAGACCGAGGCCTCGAAATTCCATCGTGTGGAGAATCTTTCGGCAAAGGATACGAGAGTGTGTTACCTCCTGAGAATCGTCCCCGATGAATTGTCGAAAGTAAAGGAAAATTAAATTATGTAAGCATCGTTTCTCCAAAAGTGAGTGTTTGCCTGGAATGTCTCTACTTCCCTCCTTTGAGATACCATGTACGGGAATCACTCAAGGAAAACATATAAACAGCATTACGTTCTGGAGGTTCGCAACAGCACTGTAACGGGTTTTACGCGAAGAGCGGCACTACGACGATACGGCGGAATAAGCGTCGTCCCTTAACATTGTTGAGGTTGGCCATGCTGGCCCTAACATAAACAAGAAATTACGAAGATATACCGCAAACTCAAAAGAGAATGGTTTCGCAAGTTCAATTAGTATTTCGCCACATTCGCAAACACGAGGGAATCAAAAATTTGCGAAAAGTTATTGAAATCTAAATATTTGTAAAATTGTAAAAATTAAACTTTTTATTCACTCTTTTTTAATATAATTACCTACAGAAAAAAAAAATAAATAAAAGTCAGAAGAAATGCGATACTATTGTAGAATAATTTATAAATAGATCATTATGTTTTTTGGACGATTGTAGATGATCGAGTGTCATTATAGATATAAAAATATATGCATTTGAAACATATACAAAAATAAAATAATTAGCTAACAGAAAATTTCGTCTTTGGAATTGAATTTGTATTTGTAAAATTAAGACCGGCAGTAAGCTAAATAAATTTTGCATGACTTCGTCCTCAATCGGATTCTCAAACAGGAACAATCCTAGATTTGTACCTTTAAAAATGCATCGAGCGATTCGATATATCCTTTCCTTTCGATATATCTCAATTCAGCCATTTCATCTTTTTTAGATGATTCATCCAGGATGATCATCAGTATTGAACGACGCCAATTTGTCACGATGCGGCGTGTTTAAATTATAAAGTCACTTTCATAGGTCAACTAGCACGAAGAGAGCCGGCGCTGTTACATGCAACATAGAGTGCGAATTGAGTTTAAAAACGGCGCGTGCTCGTGATGGCTTCAATTGCATCGTGACGACCGTCTGTTTGTGATGCTTTTCAAGAAATTGCGGCGAGATGCGCCGCGCGCTCTATAACGCCAGGATGAAAACATCTCTTTCTTTCAACATTAATGCACTGCACATACGTTTTTTTTTTGCGGTTGAACTTATTCTCGCGCACCGCGGATGGCCTTTACCGAAATGAAACTTTCCTGATGCATTCCTCACCCATTAAATAATGCATATTGCGTATCCTACGAGTAATCTCAGTTCTCTTTCGATATATTGAAATAAAGTAACGAACAACGATGAAATTGGAATTGCCATCACGATTATTTGGCCACAATTTCGATTAGTTTGCTGGAAAATTACTATTGAAACGCAGATTGTCCTATATATATTTACGCAAATAACGGTAATTGATATTAATTTTGGATTTCGTTTTTGCTAATTAATTACCTGTTAATTGATCGGATTATAGCTTTTTGACCGACGACTGAGTAATGACGTTTAATGAAATTCTTGTGAATTCATTAAACAATTCCAAGAGCGTGGGACTGTTATATTAAAACAGCGATCGAAGTTAGTTTTGGCGAGTTTCCGGGTCTTCACGAAGGGTCGATGATAGGCTTTCCATTGCCTGGAGCTGTTAAGGTATTTTCGTCTTCATTTCGGTATGTCGCCCGTCTATGTATATGTACAATATATATACATATATACGTATAAAAAGTTCTACGTGACTCATTCTCTACAGGTGAATTCAAGAGACAATCGTAACGTTTTTAGCTCTATGATATAAAAAATATAATTTTCGGATAAATATTATTCCTGTTTGCACTTTACAAATTTAGCCAGTATTGTTAAAACTGGTGTAAAAGTAATTTATAAACATTTGTTCATATGTTAAAAAAAACAACTAATATTTTTCATAAAAATATTATCAGTAAACAGTAAAAGAGTATTTAATATAATAAATCTTCGTCAAGAGATTAACTTTAATTAATTTCAGTTAATTTGATATAGTATACTTTAATTAATTTAGATGGCGTAATAAAATATGCAAATTTGGCATTCGTAATACAATCCGGAAGTTATTAAAACGAAAAATGATTGTTTTATAATATCAAGAATTAATATCGAGTGCGCATTTGCCAGAGATCGTTTTGGCTATATAATATTTTCTTTGAAAATTTACTAGCGTCGTTTCCCTCTGAATCATCCTGTAGGGATTGCTCGCGGAAGGCGGCAGCCGATCCTAGACCTTCCGCCGCCCGGGGCCGCGTTCTTTCGCTTTCACGTTTCTATCCCTTTTTCCCTCCCTTTCTCGCCTGGAACTACTCGGCAGCATTTTCGTCGCTAGAAATTCAGGCCAGCCGCGAGTGAACGCTACGCGTCTCCTATTCAACGGTCGCACGCCTATTCAGCCCGAATGTGAGGAGAAAGCTGCTGCATTTCAGCGTGCGCACCACAGCATGGATCATCGCGGCTCGTTCCGCGGCGAACGCAAACAGCCACGGGGGTTAGATGTTGTTTCCTCACGGGGCTTGGTGCATGGAGATATCGTTGATATCGCGCACCATTCTACGCGGATTAAGCCGTGACGGGGAAATAAAATGAGGTAGCGAGATCTTCTATACAGTTACTTATACAAGATAAACAACCAGCGGATGTTATTGGATATTCAGAGAGTATCTTTGTATATTTAGAAATTTATCGCAATATTGATGAAATTTCCGGATAATTTTTAATAACACTGTTTTATATTTATTGTGGAAAACTTATTATAGAAAAATTTATTTTATATGAAAACAGATTGTTGGGTGATGTGCCTGCTGAAACGCGGCAGCTTTCCCCTCAACATTATACAATGAAGAAATAACATTATTCTTCATCTTCGTGGGAGAGTCTCTTGTGGAGAAACAAAAACATCGTATAATAATGTTTGATATAATTATACGATGTATAAAATTATGTCGTATATTAATTAATCACTGAATACATTTGAATATCTCCACATCGGACATTTGAGTATCCAATGGATACTCGCTAAATATTTATATCATAACTGATATTTTTACCATTGCGAAATACCATCGTGAAACGTAACATTTGTAGAAAATATCGTAGAATATTCCAACATTATTCATACAGAAACGTTTTTTCCGCCTTAATCACGGGTCTATTTTTCTTTCATGTTTTACGTATTCTCGCTTATTTTCGATAAAATGTCAGTTACCGAATTTTTATACATATAAAATTGTTCACCTCTCTAATTTTCGCCAGATTTATTACACGCATAATGCATTCCCTGTGCGCGGGGTTGTTTAGGAAACTGATGAAGTGGTGAGTTTTTCACAGGACATACTATTTTCCGTTATATAATATTTTTCGACAAATATTTACGCTATATAACAAACTTCAGATAATAGCCAGCGGATAATTAGCTAATTAGTTGATTAACGAAAAGGTAAATAAGACCGTGTTTACTGGATGCGCGATGGCATATGATAAGCATTGTTTTTCGTTGTAATTAGATTGCATTCTGCTATATTGTTACACAGCTTTTGAAGTTCGCTTGTTAAATATAAAGCGTTTCTTATTGCTTGAAAAAATGTTTTAGAGAGAGAATCACTAGTACTTTTTTTAGCACGGATGATACCGTTACGCATCTCAGCTTATGGATTACATGTTTCGTCGGATAATAGAGACGCTTCGATATGGATGGATATGATTCCATCGATTACGTAATCATTGTGAAATTGCGGAACGGAGAAGATTGTCAACGGGAGTGTTGAAACCCTGCAATACCTGCTGCAATAACTTCGGTGTATGGCTAATAACTCGAGCCGCCCAAGTGCATGCATTTATCAAACCTGACACGCTCTTCCCGCTGTACAGGTTGCTTCATAAGTCACATTTTTTTATGAGTCACAGAAAATTAGGAAGGAACGGCGATAATTTTGATGTCGACAAGTCAAGAGTGCCGTTAAGAATTAAATGGTTTAAATAAATTTTTAAAAGTTAGAATTTTAAGAGAGAGATAACTTTACTTTTCAATTATTCTTGAATAAAGTTTTAATTGGAATAAGAAACTCCGTTGGAAACTTTTAATAAATTTATCATATTTTTCGAAATAAATAATATAAAAATAATTTTATTAATTACTTTGTAGTTTTCGGAGGTAAATAATAATATGAATTTCAATTTTAAAAACTCTATTACTGAGGCCAAGGGCGCAAGTTTTGAAACATCCTGTATAATTGAACACAACCCTCATCGAAGCGCGAAGTAATTGTCCCGTCGTCGTTCCGGAAACCTGGTAGGCAGCAGCGCGGAAGAGGCCTTAAATCTTGCAAGATTACCATATTCCTCGATGCTGTACACACGGTTGCACGACGTAATCATTAATTCGGCGCCTCTGGGCGCATGTTAAACTTGTACATCGCGATGCGGCCTAAAGTCGCGCGAGTGTCATCTATTTCGATGCCAAAAGCGAAGAAGTTTTGCAGATTCGTATAAAGATTACAAATATTTTTCACCATAATTATTTTTAAAAAGATATTATTTTTGAAAAATTTCTCTCTTTACTAAGTTGAGAGAATAAACACAAGTAATGGCGGATGAATAGAATGTAGTAGAGCGAATGAGGTTTTTAATTAAAAACTTGTTCGTTCGCTCACATTTAACTTGGCCTTGTTGATTGTTCCTGGTCGCCAAGAAGCGGTTATTCTCTCTTGACTTTGAGTTTTCAACTTTAATCCGTTTCGCTCTTTGGTTTCATTGACGCTCTTTAAAAGTGTTTGAGAAAGTGTCTTTAAAAACACTCGCGTATTTTTCTAATTTTATACAATAACAAGTGGTAATTCCAAAATCACTAAATATTGTGATGTTTACGATATCCAAAAATACACCCCTTGCGCATTTGTAAAATTTTTAATTAAAATCTCGCTCATTCACTCGATCTCAAATTTAGTCTCTTAATTATTCCGGTCGCCGGAAAACGGTTACCCTCCCTCGCCTTTAAGTTTTCAGCTTTAATCTGCTTCATCCTCTGGCTCTATTGACTCGAAGAGATTGCACATCTCTGTGATTTCATCCGGCGGTAAGGAAATAGGAACGAATGTCCCAAATCTGAATATTGCAGCAACTTCGGCGTACGGCTAATGACTCCGGAAAGTTATAAATAATTCCGGAATACTGGATATTGAGATTCAATATTCAGGAATATTCGAAAGTTATTTATAATTTTTGTATAACAATCTTTTTATGTTTTATTTCTTTTTTAAATATAAATATAAGTGCAATGTCGGGAAATATTTTGATATTCGAGTATTGCGATACATTTATTAAATTTAATGTCAATATGCAGAAGTATTCTAGAATTATTTAGTTTTCATATAAAAAAATTTTCATATAATTTTTTTGTATGTAAATAAGAGTATTGTTAATGGAATATTTCAATATTCGAATATGCAGTTATCTAAAAGTGATTCACTGAATATTTATGCTGATTCTGCTGTTGTATTGTTTATCGTCGTAATACGTATATGCCGTTCGTCTCTGCGACGAATATATGAGATAAGCATAATCCAGATTAATTCGAAAAGTTCGAAGCAATGAACCTAGCACTGCAGTCGAATGATCCAACTATTCCGGTGAATCGCGCAGCAAGGGAGATGCTGGTTGAAGAAGAGCGGCCCGGTGGCGACGATGGCGAGCACGGCAAAGCCGAGAGGTGGGACGCGAATATCCCGCGGGATTCCGCGGGATTGAATTGCAAAGCGAATGAAAACCAAACCCCGCGGATAAGGAGTCGTCGATGAAAGCCAGAATCGGCGACGCGCGTTTCCCGTCGCCGCATTTTCGCTATATGTTATACACGCACGCGGAATCGCGAGATGGTGTACGAGGATGCAATCGCATCTTCCGCAGAGAAGAAAGATCCGGCGCGGAGATCTGTTGAGATTTTCCTGAGGAAGGAAAAGCGGTGGCAATCGCGCACGGCCGGCGCGAGATCCCTTCTCTTGCTTTTGAGAACGCGAAGATGGTTTACTTCTCACAGAGACGGGTAATTGATCGGCAGATTCAATTTCGCAGCGGATAATGAAACGCTGCCGAAGAAGGGCACGCTGAACGGGTCGTTTTGATTCCATTTAGCGCCGTGGTTGCGATCGCGCAAATCATCAAAGCGCAAAGCAATGCGCGCGCGAAGTCCTCGGGGCGCGGGTGCGAAAGACGTTTGCGAAACTCATTGAGCACATTAGAGAGGTAAACTGTTGACTCGGTCGATTTGTAGTAATGGAGTTTAGCTCATTGGTTCCGGCGATGTACGGTAATTGCATCTGTCCTTTATTTATCTAATTAGGTCGAGTTTGATTCCTTCAAATTTCCGATAATATTTGCTCCGATTGTATGAATTTTAAAAATACATTCGTTTCAGTTACAATAGATCGTCTTTTAATTTAATTTAATCAACGTGACAATAATTCGTGAAATAAAAGTGAAAAGTTTTTGATGAATTAAACTTTAAGAGAACGCGAATAAGTTATAAAATCTTATTCTAGATTCGATTAAAACAAATTTTACTCGAAAAGTTTTATTTGAAGTTCAAATATAAATCTAAATGTAATATTGATTATTGGAAATTTCTTTTAAAATTATTTTTAAAAAAATATTAACGGCAAATATGTACATCAAAAAATTTACCGTTAAAGTTAAATGGCATTTTATATGTCAAAGACTTACTTGTCAAACATTTGGAGATATTTAAGAAAAATTGATGTCAAATAATTAACTATTAAAGATTTTAATAATTAAAAATAATAAATAATTAAAAAATCCGTTCAAATTCAAATTAAGTTTTATGCTAAATGACATTTTTGTTCCATTTATCAAAAACTTGATTACTCTCTTTAAAAATTTTAGATTTTTATTTTTGAATTCGTATATGTAACGTGAATATATAAAACAAAAATAACTCTTAATTTTTCGTAAACAGTTCCTCGTAAATTGATAATCAATCATTACCCTAGCCGCGATACTCACTCCCATTATCCACTCTCTTGCTAATCGCTCATTAGTCTGGTTATTGTCTTTGCGCGAGGACATTTGTCGGGCTCTTCTGACGTCTGAGTGGCTAAAGGTAATAGCCCGTGCGAGAGAGGAAGACAGACCGTTCTGCATTCACGGATAGTGTCTGGTAATAGGTATTGTCAAGTTCGCGCGCTAGCGAGCCGACAAATGACTTCTGTATTCTGTCAGCATGAAATGAATAACGTCGCGTGCGCGCGCGCGCGCGTTACATATGGCGCACGCGAACACTTGGCAAGATCAGCCGAAAAAGATGGCCCTAGGATACTAATGCTGCTCGCTCTCACAGCATATTGAAAGGGACCGCGCTTTCACATGAAAAGGAGATATATTACCGGGAAATCCGTGTTGCCAAGCGCCGCATATCGAGCGCGAAAGTTGCCGTCGTCAAAGGCAAACGTGCAAGGGACCACGTGGTGATCTCAGAGGAACGTTCTTATACTGTTTCGCTCATAGCTTCCCTCGATCCATCTCGAAGAAAGGCGTCCTTCGTGATACTTGACCGTTTTGGGTATTATTACGCGATGACGTGAAGAAATATATATGAAATGTATCGACATTTTCGTCGACGAGAAATATACTCCAAACTGATCAAACTTTCTAGAAATGAAAGGAAGTACCGGAACGCTGTATATAAGTGAACAACGCAGCCTTTCACGCGTATTTCATTTTATGTTAGCTCAGTGAAATTGTTCGTTCAAGAATAATTGCAGCTAGAAGAAGCAAAAAAAAGTGAACACAAAGTTATTCGAGACGAAAAAATGAGTTCTTAGACTTACTATGAGTTCTACTGCTCCTCAAGTATCGGTTTCGTGCTCACTGCTTAACACACTTTCTATTTTTATGCGAGTAATAGCGCTTTTTTTCGACTTTCCTCGCGATAAAGGCTACGTTTTCCGTTAAATAGATCGTTAAGCGAGAAAAGGGGGGAATTCAAATCAGTTCAGGATCGTGGCGAATGTTCCCCGTGCCGTGTTACCTCGCTCTCGAATCGCTCTCGAAGGCAGGCGTCGCGTAACAATACCTGATAAAAATCGATTTAACTGAAAACGACGGCATTGCTCCGATCCAATTCGCGTATGCTAATGGGATCTAATCCTCGTGTCTTTTTTGCCGAACGTACAATCGCCCGATAATTTCACGTTATCTCGAGTAATTTGCTATTATGTAGCGTCGCGTGTTTAACTGGTTTCATTGTGAATGACTTTTGCGCCGCTACGGCGAGCTTCGTCGAAAGTAGTCACGAATCGCTGACCCAGAAAAATGTTATGATGCTTTTATATTTTATCGCGTAAAGCATCTTTCTCTCGTGTATTTTGTTGCTTCTATTCTGACTTCTTTTTTCACGCTGGAAAAGTGTCAACTTCCGATTTGACTTCTTTTACTTCTCGTTAATAATTTTCTGAGTTTAATTTATATTGTGATATCGAGAAGCATGCCCTCAATATCATATTTATGTGTTAAATGTACATGTGATATTTTTGCTAATTAATTTTTTTATTAACTTAAAAAAAGGGAAATTCTATATATCGCGAATTTTATAATAAAATTTCAGAATTGTTTAAAAAAATATACACATTTAAATATGTATTTTTTTACATACTTAATTTTAGTTTTTACCTAACAAAGTATAAAATGTCGTGCAAGCGATTTTTTGCTGACTAATTGATTCTCTCTCTCTCTCTCTCTCTCTCTCTCTCTCTCTCTCTCTCTCTCTCGTCACCTTTCCAGAAATAAAAATCCCATATATATCTCAAATTATATAATAATAAGATATAATAATAAGATTTTAAAATCGTTTGCAAATTATATTTAAATATTTATTTTTTACATATTAATTTTAGTTCCTGATCGATATAGTAAAAATAAAAAACAAACACTTGTATACAGAAACCTTCTATTTAACGAGTAAAAACTAAAATTAAATAATACTGATAAAATTACGTATTCAAACACGTTCTTTTTAAATAATTCTAAAATTTTGTTATTTAATTTGCAATATATATAAAATCTGCTTTTTCATGAAAGTTGGCAAAAAAATCAATTAGCCAACAAAAATATCGCGTATGTGCACATTTAATTACGCCCGGGAGCGCGAACAAAAGTTTCTCTTATTACATTCGGATTAGAGCCGATTCCAGTCGGAGCCAGACGAGCTTGTTTCCATTGTGCTTCTTCGACCGTTGCTTTTAAATCGCGGCCGAACTTTTCCCCGTGTATTCTTTAATGAAGATTCTCTCGAATTCTTTTAACGCTTACTTTACGCCGCCGATAAGAAATTCACGACGGCCTGGCGTCTGCTTTTTTATCGATCTTACGATTAAAGTGTATTTAATGCTCTTTCTCAATAAACGATGCACTTGCCCCTCTGCAATACTTTTTGATTGTCATACCTACCAGGGTAGTTTTTCTTGAAAATCTCTTTACCGTTTAATAATTAAAATTAAATTTATAGAAAATTTTGCTACAAAATAATTAACTTATCCTTGCGCTCTTCTCTCCGTACGTATAGTTATGTCTCCGTACGTATATCTATATATCGCGCTATACATGTATAAAATGTAATAATATTTATCCAAACAATTTTGTTTTACAGATTTGATTCCCGATATTGCCATCTGGAAATTAGCTCCATATTGGCGATAACGAAAATCAATCAACCGATAAATTTAATGATTAGTTTAAAAGCAACAACAATTATAAATCCATAACTTTTGAAAATCGAGATTGGCAATAAAACATGTTATATATACATACGTAAGCGTACAATTACAGTTTATGAAAACAGCGCAAGCTCATGCAATCTGTGTAACACGATATTACTATTTTGGCATTATTCTGTACGTATGCGCAATTTATACTCCCGAAATAACGCAGAATTTTATGTTACTCGAATGATTTCAATTTCTGGACGCGTGTGCTTAAAACTAACTCGAACGGAGTAAGCAATGCCGCGCAATTCTGCGGATTTAAAAGTTATTTTGTTCTCGTTATACGATGATCCTGTCAGCCTGTATCTCGGCACAGTCTCCAGAGCTCTTCTTCATCGCCCCTGTAAAATGCGATCAAGCAAGAGATTTCGCGATAATCCACTTTCTCCACGTGGCGCGGTGACTCGCAAAGAGCCGGCGAAAGTAGAGCCGTACGTGACGTTCGTCTTTACCTCTTTTTAGAAAAAGAAAATAACGCAATCGTCGGAATTTCCGGGGCGGAAAAGGGGGTAGCGGCGGAGCGTTTTTCGATCTCGACGCCAGCGTCGTTGCCGTTGTCGCCACCGCCGTCGCCGCGCTATCGGGAATATTTTAAATCACGTCCGAGATAATCGAATTCCACACCGCCGGAAGACGCACCACGTTCGCCCGGACGTTATTCACCCTTTAATGGCGGATTCGCACCCCTCATGCGCACAGCATCCCTCCTCCCGCTTCCTCTCTTTCTCTCCCATTTTTCTTTTTCGCTTTGGCACGCCATTTACGCATCGCTGCTACGGGCGACGGGCGCGTAAAGAATGCAAAGGTTCCCCTGGGAAAGTACGTTCTCCCCGAACAGTATCGTCCCGTAAATTGTGCGCCGTCCATCCTGATTCTCCGCGCCGTGGCGAGAACCCGCGCGATCATCTCATCTCCATCGCCGATACGTCGAATTCTGTACCTGCTACGTGCCGACATTCTAACCGACGGAGTTATGGAGTCGATGGTGCGTGATTCGACGGGACGTCGGCATTTATTGGCTTGCCGGACGAGCTTCCTTTCGCTAAATAAATGTGGCTTTGGAGATGAAGTTATTAATTCCGTTTAATATACCGTTTTTCCCCCGCAATATCCGACGGATATTTCCGCAAAAAAAAAAACAGAGAACGAAAGATATGTAATCTACAGTATATAGATCTTATTCCCCCCCGACTTGTAAACAGTGGGGAAGCATTGGTTGCTCCAGATTCGTGTATCGGGATTGTCTTGTATTAGCGGCTATGTTTGACATTGGTATGGATGTCAAACATCTATATCAATACGCCACCGGTATTGATTTAGATGTTTGACATTACTATGTACCATGAGTATCTATATTGTAAACGTTATTATAGCGTATCTCGCGGTCCGAAGAAGCGTATCGCTATTTATTTCGTACCGCGCCCTATTGACTTTCATCCGCTAAATATATAGAGCGGGCGCCATACATTGGCATGATCCAACAATGGAGACCAATTTGGGATTGTCCTGTATAAATAGCGGGAAAAAGGGACGGCGTCGAATCGAATGGATCTCGATGCCCAGAATCGCTCTATGATGACACAACGTGCCATTTAAAACCTTATACTATCGACTGCCAACGGAGACGACTGTATCACGTGACAGCGGAATAATGAGGAATTAAATTGTACAATCGAAAGCGAGAGAATCGTACGGATTTGACATTCAATTCAAGACGCGCGACTATTGTCACTAGATAGATCCTTCAATCAAGTATAATCTTCTGAAGGACGGGCAGCGTGAGAGCGGAATCTCCACAGTAAGGGGACTCGCTATTTTACGACTGGAATACGTATTAAAGCTCGGATGGATCCGTATCCTCTCGGAGCGAGAACGAACTGCAATCATGCGACCGAATATCTCTATATCGACGATTCTCTCTCATCTCTACCCTTGCCCACCTCTTTCTTTCTCCCTTCCGGAAGCTCACTCGTCGTTCTGGTTCGCGAATCGGCTCTAGAAAAATGGCCATCAGGTTTTCTATTATCGCGATAAACATCTCATGGTGATCGGGATGGTTTGTCAATAGCGCGGTATATATACAACTGAGGTGTTCGACGGATCCTCTTTCGTAGTAAGTGAAAGGCAAATGCGATATCGCGCAGACCGTTCGGGATTACATGTCCTTCAGGCACACGCTCGGCTTCGATCCCATTATCGGATCTCGTGAGAGTTCAGCTATCGAAATTCACATATCTTTGTCATTGTCACGGTAAGACGATTAGTTCCAATAGGCGGCGTTTGGAAATTGCTGAACTCTCATTACATGTTGCATCGCGCAGATCCGCGATATCTTCACGAGAAATTTGCCGGGTATTCGCTGATTTACTTTGAACCGCAATTCTCCTCTCAATTGTATATAATTACGATGCAACGTTATTATCGTCGGTCGTGGGGGGTAAACCGTGTCTTGTAATTATCATATTTCGCGCAAATTAAAAGCGCCGATAAAACGTGCCCCGCGGCCGCGGCGGCGTGAATCTCACATTATTCATCGATGCCGCGCGGTCGAGCAAACCGAGGCGAATTTTTATCGTGATGCGCATACTACATGCAGATACTTACAATGCATGTCCACGCGGACCAACGACGATAGCGGGATCGACCTATTGTTATTCGTGGCGTTGCAGGTCAGCACCGAGTATACGTCGCCCCGGCCTAAATTCTGTATAACGATCTCGCTGCGTGTCACGCCATCGTGCAGCGTCGTCGTCCGGTTGGTGACGAATTTGTCGTTGCGATACCAGGACACTGTCGGGGCCGGCTTACCTGCGGAAATACATCAATTTTTGGCTCGCTGCGTGTCAGTTTCCCCGGAAAATATGATCGCGCTTCGGTATTGATGAATTGCGCTGCTCCGCGGAGATCTCTTGCAGCTCGCGTGGGTATCTTCGATTTTAATAGCATTTAACCCCTTCGTTGCTAAGTCGATTATAATTGTCGTGTGCCTTGATTGACTAAGTCGATTTTATTCTACGCGTATATAAATATTTTCAGGTTTTATTTCTAGTTTAAAAATGCAAGTACACGATTCGCTTAATCAAATTGATGCTATATAAGTAATGATTTTTAATTTGCTGAAAATAATTTTTAAGTAAGAAAATAAAGTAATTTTAGCAACGTAGGGATTAATTTAACAAAAATCACACTATTGCGATATTAGTGGTGCCGCAAGTTGTTTAATGATGCAAGTAACGCAAGCACTATTCGAGGTTTGATTAAAAAAAAAAAAAAAAAATATAATTGCACAATGCATCGTTGTAAAAGATTGAAAAGGATCAATACTGCATAAATGGCACATGAAATTGATCTTTCATTATAAATAAGCATAGACATACTGCCACTAAACAATTTACTTCGATATTAATACCATCGATCATAAACACGTATATATTCGAATTATTTATGTATAATTATTCGCATTGTGTAACACGCGTGCAATAATTATTTAATAACATAATATGTACATAACATAATTGATAAACATAATTGATACATTAATGAAAATCATTAACTACTATTACAAGAAGCATAGAATATTATAATGTTATAATGGAATAAAAGATTGCACGGGAACATTATGAAATCGTTTTACACTCTAAAATATTGATAACTCTTGCTCTACCGGAGATAAGAATAATCCATGAAATTTCAGAACGATAATTCATTCCAGTTTTAGTACATTTTATCTCCGGACCGTTAATATTTTACGAATCTTCCACAAATATACAAAAGTTATTAATATCACAAAGAGCGAAAATTTTATAACAATTCCATGTAATATCATCTTTGCAATATTCATTGTCACTCATGTTACATGCGATATAAACATGCGGATTATTTATTCATAAAGACTGATGTTTTGCAGCATGCGAAAATTTATCTCGTAATATAATTTATAATGTATAATTAATAGGGCTATAAATTATATAATATAGATACAATTAATATGTATTACGAGCATAAAGTTATTATATAATATGTTAAGGGGACCTTTGATTTATATAGAAATAAATCCATAGATATTGTTTACTAAACAAAGAGTATGCCAACCATTGTCGCGTCGACTACGCACTATCAATAGCAACTACAAAGGTTGCAAGACTCGCGTTGCAAGTGAGAAAAAAATATACGCAGCTTTTTGAAGTGAAGAAAGCTTCGTCACTCAATACCGTGCACATTCCGCTTTTACATACAATATGCTACTCACCGCCGTGGACGTCGCAGAAAAGATGTAGCCTCTGGCCCTCCATGTACGGTCCGACCTTCGAGTCCCGTGTGTTTCCCTTCTCGTCGATGATCGTGATCTTTTGCGGTGGCACTGGAAACGAACAGAGAAACGTCGATATATAGTTATCGCCTAGGAATATTCATGAGCACAGACAAAGAGAGAGAGAGAGAAAGAGAGAGAGAAGGTGGGCTCTTCTGATTTCGCGACTCGCCGCGGCCGCGTAGAGCGGGGGCGTCCTCCGGGCGCGCGCGCGCGCGTCGTGGAGGAACGTAGAGAGCGGGACGTCCTCGGCGGCGCGTCACGAAAAGTCCGATAACACGAAATTGGTATTGGAAGATCCCGCCTGAGATATCGTGACGGCATTAAATTGAAATCTGAAATCGATATCGAGCGCGAAGCGCGCTGGAGGTCGCGATGTATTTCTGACGGGCATATGTACTGGGTGATGCGTCCGCGAGCGTGCACGCGCGCGTGCTCGCACAGTGTTCACTTTTGCCCCCGGGTCCAGAAGCTGGGAATTGTCGTGATATCGGATATTGGACGGACGTGAAGTTCGCCCGGGAAACGGAACTCGAAATAATAAGACCGCGCGGGACCGACGGAAAGCCTGCACTTTATCGTTTCCCATCCGGGTGCGCGCACGACGTTCCTTAATTCTCTCACGTAAATGAGTTTATCGTTTTATTCGGCATCCTTTTACGAGGTTTACGGAGAAATCAGATTGCGACACTCGTGCGAAGCTAGAGAGCCACTTGACGGCACGGAATTCCGAGCGATGTAATTGGAAAATTACAATCGCAAAAATCACGCTGGGAAGAAAACCGGCATTTGAGAAACGCCGTTCCCGTTTCACCTTATTTTTCTTCCTGGCAGCTTTCCTCGCCGCATAAAGAATTATTTTGGTTCTGCGCTCTCGGAGCGGAACGGCGTTTTTATTCTTATTTGCAATCTTCTTTCATGGCGCATCAAGCGCGACAGTCGGGAGCTTTTGAAATCAAAAGCAACTTGGCGCATTTGGTGAAGTACAGTCGCTTCTCCTTCAGCTTGAATCAAATGCATTATTACTATTAGTAAGAGCCAGAGAGACCCGGACACCCATCGTATCCCTTCCCTTACACCGTCCACTGTAATTCCAGCTCTAAATTTATGTGCATGTAACACTGTCGTTAGTTCTCCTCTTACAGGTTACAGTAATAAAATGCGTCTGACTTTTCAAACTGCAATTTCACTTATTGCTTTCTTCATCAGGATTTCAGAGCTCACAAATGTACGGTTTATTTTCCTTATTATGTTCATTATTCGCAGCAAATAAATCAATCCGCGGATTGAATTTGCACTGCGTTGTTTTTCGCAACATATTCTTTCCTCTATGTTCTATTTGTCGTCTACCGCGTACCGATTTCCGATGATTGCATTGTTACTTCATGGTGTTTCTTTATTAAATCTGACTTTATTAAATCTGACTGATTTGTTAATCGGATAGAGTGCAATTAAGGTCAATTTTTAGCTATTTAGAGTAAAGAGGAATCGATAGGCATTTTTGGCTTTCTATTTCATATTCAACTTCTAAGTTCCGATTTGGAATATTGAAATTTTCTATGCAAATACAGTTTGAATGAGACAAGATTTCATAAATATTAGACTCGATTGCAAGTCAGAAACTGATCAAAATTGCACGAATCGAATACATTAATAAACGTAAAGCGTTTTTAATACGTCTTTAGATTTGTTGTTGTGGATGCTGGCTCCGTGAGTTCTCTCTGTTTTGTCTGCCATCTCTCCCTCTGCTTCTCGAGAACCTCCCTTACCACCGTCTCCGTAATCCTGACAAATGGTATGCGGGGAAGTATCATTTATCGGTATTAGCCTTTGTAGTATTTGCAGTATCATAGTCCGCCGTGTAATACGTTACGTATCCCGATTGTCTCCCCTTCACCCCACTTCGTAAGGACAAGGAACATGATGTACTCGCATCGATGTCGGAGAGTTGCCGACCTCTTTTTTTTAAAGGCGCCGTCCCTCCGAGTAAAGACGCAGTAGTAGTCTAGCGGTACAGCGCGGCGCAGCGCGGCGCGCCATTAATCCGCGACAGGTCTGACAGCGGCGCACCTGCACTACTGCCGTTATTTATTTCCGCGGAAACTGCCGTGGCTGCGCTCTATACTGACGAGAATTATCGTGCTTTAATGAAACCGATCCCTCCGGTAAAACTCAATTTATTATCCGACTCGCACGCGCACTTTCACGTCCGACTCCGCGCTGGCCACTTTCTTTCCTCTAATTATCCGCCGTGCGTTTAGCTAAAAGCCGACACACATCCGCGCGCTTGCGAAATCATTTCACCTCGCGCAATCATTTTTCATACATCCCATTTATCCCGCGAGAATATGTTCCTGCCGAAAGTAAGCGAGCTTCGGTCCCGACGGGGACTGACGATGATTAAACTCGTTCTCTCGTTAGCGGGAGCGATCGTGATTAACGTAAAAATAGATCTCGCATTAGTAGCCCAGTAGCGCGGAACGATTAACGTGCGCAATGTTGCGCCATTAATATTCCCCTTTCTCCCTTTTCCAATTACTAAGGCGGCACATAATTTTCGTAGAATTATGAATGCCAGCAGATATTTACGGTTATGACGATACACCGCGGTCCCCTGGAAACATTTATATAACTCTGAGAGAAGGCCGTGGAAAAAAGAAATTGATTTCGCATTATACTTTATCTTTGTATTAAAATATATGAAAGCAGTATTTCATAGTATTCTATTTTTAAATAACCCTCCTGTAGCTTTTACACAATGCACGTTCCATTTACGTTGTGTGCCTTAAGTCGATCGACTTATTTGAGGCTGAAACGTGCCTCAAACACTTTGCGGTTGACTTGCGTTGCATACTTATCGCAAAGCTCAGAGCTGATTATAAGCAAAATTTTGCGCAAAGTATCAGCGCGTGATGGAGTTATTATAACAAAGTGTGTATATTAAGTACGGTTTCGGATTTGAGTTGTGAAAGCAAACACAAGTTCTTTGACGTTTACGTGCGATAAAGGCTTTTTATGCAATATCGGAATTTGGTTTTCACATGCATTTGTTCTCTGATGTTCGTAACGTGCACAGATTTGTACAAAATTCTACCTTGCAGATAATTGTTAATTAAATCAGGCGATTAAATTGATAATTAAATAAAAATAAATTGTCCTACTTTATTGCATTGTAAATTCTTTCACGGGCATTCTATTACAGAAATAAATTTTATTCTATTCACTTCTAGTATTTTATCGTTTCTGTTTTATTTTCATCTTTATTATTGTAACATCTTTTTATCGGGTTTTTTTTTTTCGAGCACGTTATTTTGGTATGTTCGAAATGACCTTTTTGCAATTTATGTCGTTTTACATTTCCACTGGACAATCTCGTTTATTCGTACGCGCACAGTTGATCAGCGCGCGCGTTTTATTCGCGAACTTCGCTACGCTAGCGCGGCCTGGTCAGATTTATTGTTTATAAGGGCCCTTGATTTCGGGACGGAGGGGGCATCATCAGCATCGAGAGCACGGCGTCGGGTCGGCTGCGCGCGGGAAGTCCGAAACTGTTTTTCGTGATTAATGCCACGTCGGGTTGGGTGGCGTGGGGAAAAAGCGGGGCAGTGTAACGGACGACCGAGCCATCGGGTGGTAATTGTCGTGCCCGCAGTTACGCTGGTTAATTTGAGCCGCCAAAAAGTTACTTCCGCCTCTTGCTCCCGCCGTGGCCATAAAAAAATTTTACTGCGGTTCGCGTGCAGGTGCGCAAATGAAGCCGTATCGGTATGTGCTAACGGCGACCCCGGGCGCGTCGTAACGACGTGCAGCGGGATTTGATTTCGGACTCGAACTTTACGTTACCGAGCGCACCAAGTTTCGCTCTGATAAACCGGCGCTTCCACGAAAATATGTGACTGCGGTATAACGGGTTTAAATCCAAATCGTATGTAGTAAGTTATCGGATATTTTGCCGTAAAAGCGCGGCGTACCTTTTTGCAGATAGGATTTTGGATTTCGATGTTATGACTCTGATCGCCGGATTATCGCGAGTAAAAGCTCAATTCTAATTATAATTGGGCACGCATGAAAGAATATAACGTGATAAAAAATGATGGTGTGTAATTTTTTGGCCTTTACGAATAATTTACATACATACATAGTAATGTTTCATGCATACATTTTGACTTCATCGCGCGAGTTTTAATATTACATATTTCTATCGGGATCAGCTCGATCACGCACGCATTTTTATTCTAAATTGCGATCGCAATTTCGCTTTTGTCATCGCATTTACTTTGGCGCCGTCGTGCGCCATCGGTATGCATGGTATGCAACATCGCGTGATGAAGTTCTGTCATGGCGATTTTTTAATTTTCGACGCGTGACAACAGACCGATTAGACTGCTACTTGTACAGGGGGAACGCGTGAAATTGCGTCCGTGATTGAAAAATATTTCCACAAAAATATATAAAGGTGCTCATAGACAAAAGTACGCTTTTTATTCATAAAACGACGGCGATCAAAAAAATAAAGCGCGGCTACCGACGTTATGAAGATAGAAAAAACGCGCGTGCGCGCGAGCGTGGACACAAGCGGGGAAGCGTATATATGAATTCTAAAGGGGCGACCGTTCGCTTCGATTTTCGTCAATGCTGCAGCGATGAATAGGTTGATTCGATTCGCGAGCGTGTTCCGCTTTGGCGAAACGCTCCACTTTCGTTGCCTGCCGTCTCCATCCTGTATGTATCCTGCATGCGCGCCTATCCCTTGTCTCGCACCTCTCCTCTTTTTACATATGCCGAATCAAAACACGTTCGTTAATCCTGCGAGATGGAGAGTCAGCAGAGCGGCAGTATTGCGGATGGAGATTCGTTCAATGCGACACACTTGTGGCTGCTCGCAGAAGCGACACGAAATGCATATCGGTTGCTATTTTAAAAATAGTATTGCAATTGCTGTATTCTCAGGGAATTGTAGCTAATACGCATAGCAATAAACACAGCATTGTTTTTTGTTGATTAAAAAAAATGAGAAAAACGAGGAGCTTAATCTTATTTCAAGCAAAATTGTAAAGGTATCTATAAGCATATACTATATTATTATAAGACGTGTATTATCGATTTATGAATCAAATATTCACCCTTTACTTTTCTTATAAATCGACCTTTCAGTTTCAAATTAAGATGTGCTATTGCGACCACGAGTGAGACCTGATAATTGGCAACTGTAAAGCGGTAGAAATGCAGCAATTCAAAAAAGGGAATGAGTTCGTTCACGTTGTTACGGCATATAAGATTAGTTTTGTAGCGGTATAGTAATTTAGATCTACGTACGGCAAGACTGCGTGCTAATGCGAAACAATTTAACTGCAAAACAAACTTAACTTGCTCGTTAATACTATAGGAGGCGAAAGGGTTTGCTTTTCCACTTACAGCGACGCAATTTCCTCTTTGCTCATTCAGGAAGAATGGCGCGACGCAAAAGCAGCGCGAAAAGAATAAAGATATCTCGTGAAAATTATAAAAGGAAGAGCAATCACTGACTGTATAATTCTTTGTATCCTTTCCAGTACAGAAGAAAACTGGGAAAATATATAAAAAATTTAACCGTCTTTCATGTTGCATTTTCCATTCGCAAGAATATTGTATAACATCTCTTGCTCGCAGCATCATTTGAGAAATTATAATTATTTTGGTTGTGATATTTTAGCTCAGCTACTGTCAGTGATTTTAACGAGTCTATGAATTGTTCTCTAATTCAAAGTATTTCAAAGTATTTTTTCGGGTAGCTTTCTAACTTGGAATATTTTCAAAATCTTATTGACTCCACTTCACGTTTCTTTCATAAGTAAAATTTTCTTTTCTTTCTTTTCAATAAAATTTGTTCTATTTTTTTCAGTTTTTTTAATTCATAAAATTATAATTCAAATATATAATATAAAATATTAAATACAAGTACAGTTTCGTATGGACGTTGAGAGTTTCGCAATCACTTGAATTTCATTTAGCAAGCAACCCGTTCACTCCACAACTCATGCTTTATCGCTTCTTATTTGTCAACGTACACGTAGCTTAAACTGTATACGATCCTCGATATTACGCGCTCGTTACGATACGTTCCCTCGATAACGACACGGAGCAAGCCGAGGGTGGACGGCTCTCCATTGTCTGATTTTCCACGTTGGTCTGTCTCGACAGCGAGAGAGGGCCGGAGAGAGAGAGAGAGGTGTTTCACAAAGCTGACTCAGGCGGACGGCCGCGACGAAACTATCCTGTCCCAAAGCTCGAAGGCGTCCACCGTCGCAGCTCATCGCGCGTTGCGACGGACGGTTTGAAGACCCCATTACAATAATTGCTCCGGAAGCTGCTGTCTTCATCGGCACCGAGGTCCAACGAGATCCATCGCGTCACACCGTTTTTCCACACGCAGCTTTCGCGATTACGCGTTACAGAACATTCTGCTGGCACGTGGAATGCAATACTCTACGTGTCTGCCATAGGCGTTTACAGGGACGATATTATTCACAGGACGACTCGTGTGGAGCAATTCTAACGATTATTAAGTTAAACGAGAGATAGAATTAACTTGTTGAATGTCGGCATTGCGTTCGCGAATTCTGATTGAAAATTGTGTGTTCAATAACAAGATAAGTGAATACAATTTCTGAGTGATATATTCGTTATCTCATTTGATCAGTTCTCGATGCGCAAAATATGTAACATAATTGTGTGTGATAAGCACATAAAATGACTTTCATAATATCCAATTTAATAGATGCGCAACTTCCAAAATTACAATTTTAATTTAGTTTTTTAATATCTATATAATATTGTTGAAGAAACGTCCGTGATGGCCGCATGAAGACAACAGCACGAATTTTAATACCGCGGATTATAATTTCCGGTGTATAAGTTACGCGACGCAAACTTGCGTACATTTGTATAAAACCTCACGATCGGCATTGAACGCGTGTACGATGTTCCGTGCGGTAATATACGAAAAATCGCACGTGAATACGACCCGGCATGCCGCGGGAGATAGAAATAGCAGTACAGAGACGGCGAACAAGGATAGAGGATGTACCGCATCGCGTAATATCCGGCTCTCGTGTAACGGCGCACACATACACGCGACGAGCTTTGGTCCCGTACGTGCCCGGGCCGGGGGCCATGTACACGCTGTAGATACACATCCGGTATAATCCGACGTCGGGTTCGCGTCGTGGGGTCGGACGAAACAACGGGCTTGTCGATGCGCCGCTCCCCGGCCGACTCCACCGGCGGCGCCGGCTTTCCTCGCTTTCCCTCTTTCTTTTCATTCCCTCTCCGGCCTCTTTGCGCCGGCTCTCGCCGCTAATACGCTTGTATTTTTGTCCGAATCCTCCCTCTACCCTTCCCACCTTCTCGGTGCCGTATACCTCCGTAATCTTTCACGTCTCGCTGCCTCCGGAGAGAGAAAGGGAGAAAGAAAAAGAGTCGGTTCCGGGTCGACTGAGACAGGGCGAGATACAACTGGGTCCTCATCTCTTTGCTCTTTTATCCTACGCGAGTATAAGATTGTTCCATCGTGTCGAGAGACTCGACCTTCCGCTATGTCGGTCGGAATATAGCACGGCAGTCCAACGCTTGCGAAGGGGAAATAGGGTGTAAAACGAACTTTCGGGCGAAGCAGACGCGACGCGCAGGAAGTCGTGTTATTTCTAATATATTAGATGTCTGCTCCGCTGTCCATTTGTAACGCCCATGAATTAGATTGAAAGAATATTTCAGACACTGCGCTGTTAAAAATATTCTAATATTCTTCGTTTTTGTTTTTAAATCTACAGCTTTCCATTATTTTTGCGTTATTTGGATTATTATAAATTAGGTCACCGTCGGAAATAGCTTTTTCGTATAAAAAAAACACACACAGTCCGAAATCACACTGTACACAGTGTTGTAGGAAAAAACATGATGTCATAGAAGTGAGAATGAAAAAATTTTACTGGTTTAAATCCAATCACATTATTCTGCACGTCATTACCGTAACGTCAACGTCCGTAATTAATTAACTAACCATCGAGCGATGTATTCCTCGCGTTGCACACGCGCGCCTTTGATATAACGCACAAATCCTGCCTCGATGACGGCGTAATTATCTCGGTACGCTCATCGTCCTGGGATTAAAGAGGAAAAAGGCAATGCTCGGGCAAACGAGCGAAGCTCTGTCCTCGCTATCCGGCACGCGTGTAGGCAAAGCACGTTGTACGTTATCTTGCATACGCACGTATGAATATTCAAATCGGTGCGGATGTTATATAATTCAACGCCAATTCAAGATAAGTCTAATAACCAATCGACCGTGTCCGATTAATGCGCTCGCTCGGTATCGTTTAATTAAATACACGTGATGACGGGCAAAGCGATTCTCACGGTCGTTCCTCTCGGAGAGCGTCGATGAGGGAAGTCCGGAAAACAAAACGACAAGTAAAATTCTCTGGATTTTTGTTCTGGATGACTGTGATTTACCTCTTGGACGTGATTTCGAAAAATGGGAATTTTTTGCCAGACTACGGCATTTTTTGAATATTCGAGATTGGTAGAGGCTATTAAAGTTGGTCTTCTTTTTTTTTATGGAGAACAGTATATTTCGCAATATCCGCGCAACGTTATTTGTGAATATTTTACTGTCGTATATTTTATACTTGACGAAAATATCTAACGTAACTAAAGAAAGGACTGAAACGGCGCAGCGCACGACAAATATTTCTCGTTCAGCTATAGCAAGATATTTGTGCGCTCCGCATGGATTTTGCAGACCGCGTTTGTCAAGGAGTGTTAAAACTACGTGAATAATGCGAAAAATGTATAAAGGTATGGAGGAATGCATTTTAATTGCTGTTACCTTTGCTGAAAAGACAGCTCCGAACGTATACATCTAAAGAACATTAATAAATTATGCGGGTCGCTCGACTGCTACTTTGAATCGTAGAAACCCTTTGATTTTAAGAGTCTTCAGAGTACCTCTGCAAACCATTTTGCAAATCGTAACGTCAGAGGAATAAAATTCCGAGGAACTGTATACAAATAATGATCGCAATTTGTGCCTTATAATCGTGGAAATAATTTTTTGTTGATAAAACAATAAATAATCTACTCTAATTTCTAATTAACCAGGTTTCTAAAACGCGATTGAAATTTTCTTTCTTTATTAATCTGTTCACTATTAATTTGTGTTTACAGGATCGATGAACGTCAATACCGTGATTATCCGTACATGTAATAATTCAATTTCTTTGAACATTCTGTGAAAATTTGGTGAGTCTAAATATAGTTTTTTTTTTATAAGTAATTAAATACAATTCTAGTTATTTTAATAACAGTAGAAAATTAATTTAATACCTTGTATGAAAATGTAAACTAAATTTTAACATTTTATTGCGCTAGAAGAATTATTCACTTGTTATAAATTTTATATATTACATTTCACATGAACGGTGCTAAACTATTGTTCGCCTTCAAATACAGTTATTAAAAAAAATGGGAAAATGATAGTAAAATGCAGGCTTAATATTCCCAAAACTACTCCAACTATAAATGCGTACAGTTATGGAGTTCGCGACATCGATTAATACAAGTCCGCAGCCATAGGTCAAACAAAGTTCTCGAACTCTCCTGACTCTGTCAATATCGGAACTAGGTAGTTCTTGCTCCGTAGAGGGTGTTCGATTGTCGCTTCCAATAAGACGTCAAGCGCGCGCGACACCGAGTACACGTTACAAGAAAGATTCTTTGTTCTGTAACACACCGAGTGACCGGCGCTGAGATTCAACTGTGCTCTGTAACGGACGGCCACTAAATCATCGGGCGTTAAGGAGAGTTCGCGCGCGATCGTTACAGCAGTGACGTTTCTTGCTCCGACAGTCGGCGGGAACTTTCCGTCCGGGACTTGGTCGCGCGGACCCTCTTCACCAGCCCCTCCGGTTCCGGGAAGAACATTTCTTACGGCGCGACGAACCGCAGAGAGCGAGCTGGGCAACTTTTCGTCGACTTCTGCGTCCTCGCGAAAGTCTTCGCCTCGCGGAAGAAGACGGCAATCTTCCACTTCGGACAGTCGGAAGTATTTTTGCCGCCGCTTCTCTCGGCTAAGATTCAAGTGGCGGTACGTGCGAAGTGGCTTTGAAACTCGACTGCAACTTCTCAGCGGCGACGGCGACTGCGGCGATGGAGAGACGATCGTCCGCGGACAAACATCGGATCGCATTCTCTCATCATCTTAATTTTGAGTGGTTGCGGCCACAAGCTTATCTCTCTGGACCTCGGGTGTGTGTGTGTGTGTGTGTGTGTACTCGCGCAGGATCAAGGCACAGCCTCACGGATTGCTGGCAAATACCAGATCGGATCCGGCTCTGTGTGCAGATAGCTGCGCTGCATATCCGCGCGTACCGGTAGCATTGTATTGAACGTGTATTTGTTCTGCGGATACGCGCGGACGACGACGTAGCGGTTGTATATCCGCTGGGATAATTAATCATACTGCACCAGGAGTGGCGTGCTATATACCGACTTCGACGGATGACACAACATAGTAGATGTAATTTCGAGTCGCGAACCAAGTTTCCACGTCGTTTTCATTCACCGTTGAAAAATTGACGTTTATTTTTTATGTTGCGTCCACAGCCGGAATTTTCGTTTTCCGCAGAAATAAGCCGATATACTTTGATTTATGATGGTTTCGCCGACATGCAGAATTTTGACATGTAACATAATGTGTAATACATGATATGTCATAAAGTATCATTTTTTGATTTTAAATATAACACATTAATATATGAAATTATTTTCATTTATCGCCATTTGTATGCAACAATTTTTCTATAATTCTGTCCCGCCATCCTATTTAGGTTCTTTAATTGCAAGCGCAGTTTATAACAGTCGATGTAACGGAGAATCTAGTTTGAATTCCCTCGTTGATATTCCGGCTATGTATCATGTACGTAAATCTCCCACGGCGGAACATCCAAAAAGTTTCCGCTCTTCGCCGAATGTTTCAGATTTCTACACGGTTAATCCTATGGAGCGCTTAGATAGAAATCGGCATTGGGATAGGTCGATACGAAGAAGAGAGAAACTCATCAGTCTTGCCGGAACTTTTATAAAAGTTTTGATGGATTCACTTACGAAAGTTCGCGATAGGAAATTTATTTTACATATTGCGAGTGAATGCACAATGTCATTCGCGCAGTCTACGGTGATATTCGCGCCCGATTCTAAATTTTTCAAAATATATATTTGTTTATGGGCAATTGTATTTTTGGTTGTCAATTTATACATATTCATAAAGAAAGCAGAGTATTGATTAAAAAAAAAAACAAAAAAAAAAACAAAACAAAGGATTAATAAGCTTTTATACATTTTTTTGACTTCGAAACATTTATGCATTTATGTCATACTCTCATTTCAAAGATAATATAATATAAATAAAAATATACATAGCCACAGGGCACATTACTCTACAATTGTTGCTAATATGTATTTTTATTTTTCGTTTTCTAGTATTAAATTTATGGCCTCATGCAACAATTAATATCACTTTTTGACTAAAATAAAATACACCGCATAACGTAGCTTAAATGGATTTTAATGGTCTTCTATACGAGAATTACAAACTTTTCTAAAATCGAAAATCAATCTAAAAACTTTCAAATAAAATCTCTTGAACGTGATACATGTTAGTGCTCTCACTAGGGTCCGATCGATAATTCCGCGCTTCGTTGGCCGGCGGCGAATAAGTATATTCCGCTAATGACTTTCGCGCCCCGCTCTTGTCCGATCACGTTTTCCGTAAGACTCGCAGAAAAACGACTTGGAAAGCCGGGCACTTGTACTCGCCGATATAATTCGCCGTGAGTTTCCGATACCGCCACTCTCCCAGCCCTTCTCTCGCGCGCGTGGGTCTCCCTCTTCATTGGAATTAACATCGGAGCGTACGAAGGCATCCGTTTGCTCTCTGGTTCTCTACTTAACCGATCTTGAGCGCGTCGATTAGTCTTCCGGGCGCTGCTTCCGGCGCTCTCGGCTCCTTCGCTTTTTCAGAATAATGGAACACCGAAGACGAAAAAGCGAAGCGGAGGGTGGATGAAGAATGGAATAAGGAATGAGAAACCCGAGGCAATTATTTCCCCTATTTCCCCTATTTCCCTTATTCCCCTATTTCCGGAAAAGGAAGAGAATTGGCAGCGATGGGCGAGGCGTAGATTCGATAAGAACACCGTCACGTTCTCAGTGCCAACGCTTTGTGATTTCTGACTCGTCTATGTATTTACCGAAGTGGTGGAAAAGTTGGATCGAAACGATTAAACGCCTGCAACACATCGTGCAGTATAATTCGAATGTCGTTTTCGGGTGTTCCCGCGATAGCGGGCTGGCCGGACCATTCGAGATCGTTTCCAGGATTCGATGTTATGCGGATGTTCTTCTTTATGTTCTATTACATCCTGTATTGTTATTGTCTTGGCACGAAGCGGCACCCCATGAGCTTCATCAACTCGAAAGACTCCTCCGGAGTCGCTTAATGTTCATCCGCGTTCCAGACCGAAAAGCAAAAGCGAATGGGCGGGCACCAGCGATCCGAAAAAGTCCATGTATTCGAACACGCGTTCTCGTTCCAGCTCGATCGATTTTAGTTGTCTTTTAAGTTTATTAAACGTTTCTTAAAAACGTCTCGTGAACACGAGATAGCCGGCGTTTACGATCACGCTTTTTAAATAGTGTGATAACGTCATTTTATGACATAGTAATGTGCGATGTTTATGCCTGCGTAATTTTTATTAATAACGCTCGTTAAACTGCGACGGTTTGGGATAAAATGTTACAGAAGTCGCGCCCTCTTTGAAATAAAAAATTGAAGAAGTTAAACGTACACATAAATAACTTCTGAGTTTATAGATAATTAAAAATAAATTTTATGCATAATGTTTTATAAATTTATATAAATGGTACAAATCAATTATAAAATATTTTTTAAAAGCACTTTATTTTAATAGAATTTTAATTTAACCTAAATTTGTGGTTTGATCGCGAGAATATCTGACTATCCACATACGTTATCGATCGAATATTGCGCGACAAAAAGATCGATGCAAAAAACGATCGAATGATAGTAGTCAAGTCGAAAGGAAATGCGCGACTTCTGGATCGCGTTGTATTCTACCGCGAGTCGATTCATCAAGCAGACAATCGTGCGAGTGGCGCGCAAGAAGCTAATATTCCGGAGTAACAAATGTTGCAAAGAAATGATTCGGGGAAATAGCAGGAGAAAACTCGGAAGTTGGGTAAACTCTGGAAGACTTATGACGATAAGCGTGTGCGCTCCCACAATTTTTCATCACGCGCGTTACGTTTCGTAGCGTTCAATTCCGCAAACAAAAAAACAAAAAAAAAAATGCGGATGTTTAATACAAAAACCGAGATAATTAACTTCATCTAACCGGTTTATATCCGATGTGTCGTCATGCCGCAGAATTATATTTGCGAACCTGTTTACAGCGCATTGCCAACAAACGATAGAAACTAAAAACTTGATTGTACTTCTCCGCTTGTATATTTACTTCCGCGCTACGTTTATCCCGCACGCACGTAGCAGGTGCGCGCTGACAGTTTTCAATTTCAGAAATGGATCAATGTAATCGCGCTGTACTACTACGTCGGCCTTCCGTCGTTGTAATTTAATACTACAAATTGCGCACTGCGTCGATATAATAATGGAATAAATAATATGATTAAAATGATGATATAAAAAAGAGATATAAAAAGAGGCAATATAAAGAATTTACCTCGTTTATCTCCTCAGATTTGCGATATTCAGTAGATCTAATTAAATCTTTGATTAGATTTTTTAATAGAGAAAATAAATTCTCCGATTTGCTTGAGAAATCTTCTGTGCGAAGAAAAACAAAAAAGCACTTAGAAAATTTCGATATTGCGAAATCTCAAATTCAAGCCACTCAAGTTGAAGTTTAAATTCTATCCGTAAAATCTTTTTCTTTTTCTTTCTTTAAGAACGCGTGCTTATTATGCAGTGTATAATAAAAAAAAAAAAAAAAAAAAAAATTTCCAAGCGTTATATGTAGAGCAAACCTTTCATAGAAAGTTACGTATCTCCCGGATTTAAAAACTTCAGCGGCACCACAGCCGCCGTAAAATTTATGCGCGCACTTCTCTCAGAGATCCATCCCGTCGCTCCGTCTGAATTCATCCACATCGGAGATTCGAAACGTGAGATATTCTCTCGTGAGAGCGGGGGTAAAAAGCATAGTGATCTCACTCGGTGAAATAACAGCGGGACATAAGAGCTTCACGGCTACCATAAGACGGCGTTGTATGCTTTACAAGGGAACAGTCATCGCATACGCATCGCTATACGTTCGGAACTTTAATAAAGATATTTTACGCGGGGAGATATTTCGGTCTTTTTCTCTCTTTCTCTCTCTCCTCTTTTACATCGCCGGAGAACGGATGGGCGTAAAGTGGAGCACGATAAAATACTCTCACTCGGTAAAGACGTCTTGAGAAAGGCCGCGATGCCAAAGCAACGACGATAACGATCCACTCTCACCGCAAATCCGCGACATTAAAGTCACATTTACGGCGTAAGTGAGTAAGCAAGAATTTCGGCAATTCTTGCCGAAGCGGAACTTTCCTTCCGTTGGGCGAAAGTTGCCGGGACCCCGATCGACGGATTCTCGGTTACCGCTCGAAGTGGGATGCATCAGTCGCCGAAAGCGCGCGCGGGGCGCGGTGTGCTTAGAAGTAAAATACTATTAAAAGTTCGCAGCGGAAAAGGCGTGAGCGGGCAAATCCAGATCAATTACCTTTCGGGAGAACAATCCGGGCGTGAGGGCGAGCATCGGCGGATACTGAAAACTTCGGCCCCCTCTGGGGATGGATCTCCATTCGTAACTTTCGAGCGAGCAAATCGAACGTATCCAGCGTCGTAAGGAGAGCCCCGGACCTTCGGATTATATAGGGTGTCTTGGGAAAAATATTCGCCGGATCGCGACCGTACCGTTTTAATATTTAAATAAATCTCTCGTTGCGTAACAATGCGCTCGCAATTGAGGCGTCATATATAACATTAATATAAATTAATTTCCTCTATCATCATGTGCATAATCAATGCGCATCCAATCAACAATATTATTATTTCAATTATTATTACAACACATTGTTATTTATTGTATAATATTTAAAATTATTTTAAATTTCCGATTTCATAATTTTATAGCCGAAGTGAATGTTTCATATGGTGCTTTCTGCTTATTAATCATTTGAATAACATGTCGCCGAAATCTGGCATCTGCTTCCTCCACGGTCACCATGTATATATGAAAGGAAGCGAACTTATGGGAGAGCCAAGCTGAATACGAACCGCGTCGAGAGCGTCGGATCGAGAATCTTATAATCCGCTTGAAAATTATTATTGCTTTAGTTACACTTTACGGTTATCGTCCGTGCGGTTAATTTTTACCCCGATCATTATAGCCCGTTGTGTATATACGTTTTCAGATTTCACCGAGTGGCCGCGCTCATTAGAGAGTGTGGGCGGAACGAGCGCCAGTATAATCTTGAGAATAATTATGCTCGTTGAAAATTCACGGATTACGAGGGAAACGATAATCATACTTAAATTTATCTCGATTTCGAGCCGGCCTGATTGCGATATATTATCTCTTTATCGCACGGCGCGCCAGATGCGATCCTCTCTCTTCTCGCTCCTTTATTTGTGCTTTGAAGATATTATTTTCTCCAAAGATCTCTCCGTCGGATATAATGTCAGATTTTGCAGGGATGAAATGTTTCCTACTCTCCGCTGAAAAGTTTATATTTCCGCGCTTGACTGGTTTTTATTTTGCCCGGGCTCTACGTAATTCCAGCCACTCATCGAAAAGAGGGTTTTGATTCGAGTAAATATAACTTCCGAGACTAACACGTTCCGCGTCGACACTTCCTTCTTTTTTTTTTTCATCCGACGTGCCGACCTACGGTTTCCAATAAACCGAGGAGTCCTAAGAGCGCGCTTGCGGCCGAGTGAACTTATAGCGGATTTACACGAGTCGAGTGGTACTGTATCGCGTATCGACTGGTTGTCGATCCGACATTACGTCTGTTGTTTTGCGCCGAACTCGATACTCTGGCACTGGTTTACGTAACCGAAAGGGAGAAGAATTGGTCACACTGTTGCTCCAATATTGGAAGTCGAACATTGGTGATATCGACACCAACATTCTGTAGCAGAGACCGTGACGGATATTCCCATGCGCGATGTATGATTTCTGTGTGTGTGTGCGTGTGTGTGTGTGTGTGTGTGTGTGTGTGTGTCTCTGTCTGGAAAATTTGCCAAGTTATTCGGCCTCCTTCTTTAACATGGGAGAGAGGAAATATGTTGTATGCCCTTTTTGCTCTCGCTTCAATACCGACGAACTGGCACGCCGAGACGAATTGCCTGTCATCCGAAAGTTCTAGATATGAGAACGTCCAAATGTGAATTGTTCGTGAAGAGACAATTTTTTCTCATCCCAAGCCATTCAAAATGATATCTTGCAAAACTGCCCGATTGTGTGACAGCTTAAATAATGCAAATCGTACTCGATACCATTTTAATATCTGTGTATATGTCGATTTTAGCAATAAATTTTGCTGTCTTTTCATAAGTTTCATGTAAATTAATACGTCAAATTTAATTTAATTTAATTTATAACAAGATTATTTAATTTCTGTGAAATTAAACTTTTGCTTTTACATGACATTTTTATATTTATAATGAAAATGTGACATTAATGTTCTAGATCTTTAGATATTTATTTAATTCTTTATTTAAATTAATTAATTAATATATAATTTAATTAACTAATTATTTTAATTAATTGCTACAATTTTTTATGTGTGTGAAAAAGAGCTAGAATTTTATACGTTACATTCATTCTAAAAATGTTGACTTCACAGAAATAATTGCTTCGCTGAATAAAAATTTTAGATCATTCTCTCTTTCTCTTCATATTCCTTCTTTCCACGTTACTTCTTTCTGCGATTATTTTACTTAATCATGATAAAGTATCACTGGTGGGTAAACTGTTCGTTAATGAGAACCACGAACACAAGGTAAATCCTCGAATGGTGAGCGCAATGTGCATTAATCATAATGCAACAGAAGTGAGCTCGCGAGCATTATACTATGTCGTGCACTTGAAACAAAATATTTTCCTTGGTGGCAGGGTAAACAAAGCTCTTTTCCGCTTATATTATATATCGCTGAATACGCAACGATTGTCGTGCACTCGGAAATGGAGTTTCCATGACTCAACAATATCAGATAGCGCGAAGAGACGCGAAGTAAGACGGTGTCACGCTCCATACGTGGGGGTGACACCGTCGCGTCGCGAATGCGAGAGGGAAACATTTATAGGATAGAACGGCATCCTTGCATCCTGAGAAAGCGGGGAGGGAGAAAGGGCAGTTCGCATCTACCCGAGATTCCGATTATCATGATTACAAAGTTGAACAGAAGTAAAAGCGAACGGCAGGTCCGGCTAACGCAAACGATATTATCCAGTTATGTATTATCTTTTTCATCGTGAAAAACTACTCGCAGCTTTTTCCGTTCCATTCTTCCCGTACTTTAAAGAAACAACGGTTCGTGAAGATAAATGCGCTCGTTTTCTGTATAGCTCGACTTCGAGGAAGTCTTAATGCGAAGAGCCGCCATTTCTTTAGTTTTTGCGCCGATTTCTGGTTCCCCCGTTGGTTACCCGAGAATACCTTACCTTATCTTCACTCCGCTCGTATTTTATGAAACCCTAAAGCATGATATAATATCTCTGTTTAAATGAGAACTGATAGGTATATACTTGAGCAAAATCGATTTGTGGAACTTGTTTGTGAACATCGTTTCCCCTTTTTACTGCAGTAAGGAATATTAAAATCGTTTGTAAAATCATAATTTTATTGAAATGAAATGTAGAGTAGACAATTCTACTGTTTTATCGTTTTATGTATAATTAAAATAAGCGCTTGGACGCTATTACGCTTACATTCAATAATTGATGATCCGTAATGTTAATCCAATAATTATTAAAGAAAATACGATAAAATATTCGCAAACATTTCTCGATGAACATCGTCATTATTTTGCAAAATTACAAAATACACAAAATTTATGTCCGCTTGCACGCGCGTTATCCGCGCATTGAAACGTCAATATTGGCCGACAGAAATTGCGAGGTATGCCGTTCTGAAACCGGTTGGTATCTCGCGGAAAATTTATCGAATTGCATTCTATACTTTCGGGGAACTGGAATACCTTGTATTTCTTGTTTGGTCGAAAGGGAACGCACCGTCTTCGTACGATAAATGCTCTCGTTTACCAAAGCTTTAACTTTGGGCCAAAGGTCTGGTACCCGTCGACTATACGAAACTTTCCACCCTCTCTTTTATTCCTTTTATTTATTTATTTTTTTGTTTTGTTTGAAACCACTGTCAGACACAAAGTTCCTCGATACAGCAACTTGGGCAGCTGTCGTGATACAGACACCACTATCTTTGGCGGAAAATATGACAAATTGGATATTTGCGGACGTCTGTGGCGCCGATATGAAGACTTTCTTTCGAAACTATCTTGTCTATTGGATGGGGGAATAATATCTACTTTGTGCAATACGACGTGCTACTGGCCAAACTATGCCCAATCTTTGAAAGAGTGACCTAACTATTTATTAAAAAAGTTTATATATTTTATTTATTATTATCACAAAATACTCAAATTATTTTTTCCGTTTTCTTTGTAAAGTTAAAGTTTATATAAAAATAAAATTAAAACGCTTAAGTCTAAAAATTATATTTTTGAAGTATTAAATTATTAAAATATTTTCTTATTATCCGAGTTCTTTATTCACTGAACAAGAAACGAAATTCAACTCGTTCCATCGATCCATTTTCCGTTATATTTCTAAATGCAAAATGTGTCGTCTTAAGAAAACGTAAATATGTGTTATTAATAGTCGAATCGCCCTATTTTCACGTTTATTCACTAACACGACATTCTCCGACATTTTTGCGACAACGTATCTGATTCGGGTGCAGCTCCAGCTTTGCCTGCTCGGCGAATACGCGTCTCTCCGCGTCCAGAGTCTTTGACGGCTGCGACGAGCAAATACGCGTCGGAACGCGGATGCGCCCGTAAAGAAGTGCGATTTAAATTCCTCGCGTGCGGCATTTAATGGCGCTCCCATTTTCGCCCGTGTCACGAATAATCGCTTTTCGTCCTAGCGCGCTGACGATCGTAATTGTGTATGTACAGGGTGTCCTGTCGTTGGCATATACTCTTTTAAGGATGTTATTTGCAATTAAATAAGAAATGTGATAGTTCACACAACGCTTTGATTTGCAATGCTAATAAGTGCTGTGTTGACAAGTGTTTAATTCACTTAAAAAGTGAAAATTAGAAATTAAATCTTGGTGAATCAGCCCTGTGTTTCTTAGCGAATTTACAATGGAAAGTATTCAGCCGCCAGTTGGGACATCCTATACATTCTGCTGAGGGAAAAAGAAAATCAGCGAGTCGGCGGCGTGCAATTTTACTGGTGAAAGCACGATGGGAATAGAGGCACGTTAATTGGCGTTCATCTGGAAAAGGTTTACCACGCGGCGGCAATATCTACGAGTAAGCACAGCTCGTGCAAGGACGTGTGAAATGTCGGTGGGTTAGCGAGGATGGGACGCGCCGGGGGAACTAATTACCCCGCGGGAAAAATTCCTTGGCGCATGCCGGCCAGCGGCGAATCCCGAGGCGACGCACGCTCGCCCGTCGGCGTTTCCATAACTTTTCAACAGAATTGTTAATTGGATTCCTTTTTCTTTCCTTGACCTCCGTTCTCATTCTTTCTCTCTCCTTCCACCCGCCCGTTCTATCCTCCCTGCCGTCCGGCGCTCGCTTCGCCTCGATGGCCGTCTACCTTATTTCGAATTTATTACACCGCTTAATTGCCGTTTTGCGATTCTTTTGTTGGGAGTGCGCTGGAAATGCCCGTCACGTCAAACGACAATGGAAAACATGGTTGGAAATAGGGCATAATGCGTTGAAATATAATTAAAAGAAAAAATAAATTTTAAAAACTGCTCTAATTAGCATTTTTGCCGGAGTTTACGATTTAACATGGCACGGAAGGTGACACTTTAACAAGATGACACTTTTTCAGAGGTCCGCTCATACACATTTAGATTTCCTCTTTCTTTGTAACAAGCTGAAGATTGAAATTTCATTAGAATTAGCATTAGCAATTATACGTAATTATATGTAATTAGAATCGATAATAACATTTTAATGAGCGAAACTCGAGACTGTTTATTATGTAAGTAAATTACTTAGACGGCATTATATGTCATTTCCCCGAGAATTATATAAGTCGATGTCATCGGATCGCTGCAAAAGCTACAAATAATTATCGTTTGTGCGGACTGGTTTGCAACCTGTTGGTTCACGCGGTGCTTGCCTCGTTCTCTCAAAGATCAAAAGGCTTTAATTCTAGTAAAAGTCCTTTTCGGCGACTTCCGGCAATGAGCCTCAAGTTGATCCTTACAACCCTCGTCTGAAGCGTTCGCAATATCTTACGACGGGTTTTAAAGAGAAGTGAAGTTGCGAAAGTACGGCGACACGTAACTTTAAAACAGTACTTATAACAGTACGGAGCCCGTAGAACTTTTGCGTCATTTTTAGCGTAATCGTAATACACGTCGAGTGGCTGGCGCTCGAGCAGCTAATTGGGTATTAATGAAAGGCGTAATTATGTCAGAGGGAGAAGCTCCGACAAAGTTACAATTGGCTCTGGTTACTTGGAGTCCTTCTTCTGAAGGCTTCCTCGTTAGTGTGATTAAAAATAGACAGCTAAACAGGAAGTTTTCGCGACGTCTCGTTTCGAATAACGATAACGTAAATTCGAGCTGGAAGTTGCCAAGCTAATTTACGACTAGTCCGTGCCGACCGCAAAACACTAACGTTTATCGTATCTGCTATACGGAGTTGCAAGAACCTTCTAGGTTCCATCTTGAATTTATATCATCATTCATTGTAAAACGTGACTTCGAGCTTCTTCGTATCTGAAGCGCGGTGACTGTTACGAAAACGTCTCTCTCTCTCTCTCTCTCTCTCTCTCTCTCTCTCTCTCTCTCTCTCTCTCTCTCTCTCTCTCTCTCTCTCTCTCTCTCTCTCTCTCTGTAATCGCGGGTAATTGATAATTTTATCAATTTAAGTTTTTTCCATTGGTCAAACTTAATTGAATCGATCAAAGATTCGCTTATCGACAGATAAGCTTGGTGCATCTTTAATTTAGACATTCAAATATTCTACATCTCATAAAAATTTCTTGTAGAAGACTAATATGTTACATGGATTGGAAAAAAACTCACCGATTACTGTTAGATTGACTTTCGAATTCCTCGTCTGGCCAATCTGGAAATCGACGCGGCATCTGTAGATACCGGCGTCTTCTTCTCTGATGTGTTCGACGCCTAGCTGCGCCGGCTCGGTTTCTAGCATGAAAAAGGCGCGATTTGAGAACACGGTGTCGTCCGACCATCTTTCGGCGAGACCGGCGGCTCGATTCCTGGCGTCGACGCTGCAACGTAAAGATCACATGAGTAATCGTAGCGTCGGTAATTAATAATCGAGCGGAGCTCGTTGGCTGAACTATCGTTTTACGTTAATCTTCTCTGAACAATGCATAATCTATCTACGGATAATAACGGATACAATGCACCTATGATGGACGCGTATTCTCCTCTCCTCTTCTCTTTTGTTTTCTAATAAAAGAGAGTTCGCGGTGTTACGTGTCAAAAGTATTTTAATAGAGAATTTGATCGTGTTAATGTCAGTGGATTAATTCGTCTTTTAATATTCATTTCCCATCTTTTGATATTACATATTAAAATATACGTATAAATTAATTTAACAGCTGATAATAATGATGATAATATGATAATTCATGCTTTAGAGATGTGGATTGAAGGATTAAATTTCGATAGAATTCGCAAATGCGAATAAAATTAAATTCATCAGCTGAAGCGCTATTGTGATATCGTTAAAAAGTGTAGGTCATGTATAATATAATATATATTGTATTATATAAACTATCTTTTATACATAATTTTCCGAGATCTTCAAAATGTTATAAAGTGAAGTAATTTGATATTGCGACTTGCAATAATGTTGTGCGCAGTAATAGGCGCATGAATAAAAATATCTATCTGAAAATTGTGATATTGGTCGCTGAATTACGGCAAAAATAATTTCATGGTAGATAAAATACACTTAATACTTGTTTTACATTGAAAATTGTTACAAAGCCAAAACATCGCGAATGTTTACATTGAACAAACGAAACAAACGCAAAACCGATTGTTTTACAATTCTTGTAACACAGAGATTTTCCGTTACCACAATGCTGCGTCGTCGGTTTTGCGCCGATCTGCAAACTTTTCTCTCTACGATCCCGTCATACAACGAAGTTTTCATGTTTTTGTTGCGAGACTTTTTTTTCACTGGGCAAGCCTCGCTGAAAGACATTTAAATCGATATAAGAGAGGTATTTAAAGCGACGCAAAAAGTTCTGTAAAGACGCCGACGGCTGACAAAGACGAGGCGCTGTTATTAAAGGCAAGAAAACACCGTGTTCTACTTCTATTGCATTATTTTCTCCATGGTAAATTTTTCGACTTGTCACTGATTAATTTTATTTAAGGAAAATATCGAGTTCTGTATTTTTCGAGTAGAAATTGAAAATAAAAAGTTTCTCGTGAATTAAACTTTAGGAGAAATAAGGCAAAGTTATAATCTTCAATTAATTTAAAGTGAATTTTACTTTAATGGAATTTTAATTTGTGTTTGTTATAAAGAAGCATTTGATATGCAGAATTATATAATATAATATTACGTATTAATATATAAGATAGTATAGATAAATAAGTTAACGAAAAAATATCACCAGGCTTTGCTCGTCGTCGATCGACGTTTCTATGGCGAATATCGAAATTCTGGCATCGACGACAAAAAAGCTCGCAAAACAAACTCGCTGAAACGACGTTTTAGCGGCCGTCGACTCCAACGGCAACCCATCAGTAACGTGGATGGCACGTGTTGCACTCATCGATAGTCCATCGAGTGACCCGATACGCGATTTTAGAAAATATGTATTTCTGATGAGAGTGGCGATTTTCACAGCGGGCGTCATTATCGCGGTAATATCGATTAATGTTTATCAGCGTTGCTCCATTGCGGTTCGAGAATGAATCTATCAATCGACACGAAGGAATAAATTAAAATTCGCAGGGGATTTCATACTACATAGTTTAAATCGCGTTCTATCTCCAGCGCGTTATCGCGGCCCATGTAATTGGCATATAATTAAAGTTCCTCTGCTGATCGTTACCGCGGGCGATCATTATTTCAAGCCGTGAACGCTATCAAATTGTAATAATTATACTACCATAATTGATTTCGTTTCGCGGCGATTGCATTCTCTTTTGCCGTTAATTACTGCCTAATGATTTACATGACGTGTTACTGATTGCAGTGTATTTTTTGACTCTTGAGAATTTTCCGTTCTCCTGTGTGATGGCGCTTGACATAAATCGCTAAGTGTAAGCGAGACACATATATTCAGAATTAAATATAACAAATATGATTTTATGGAGAAAAAAGTGCAAAATCATGGTTTGTCATTTTTAATTAATTAGTTCTGGACATCTAAAAATTAAAAATAAATCTTCATGTCAAATTTTGTCGTATTTTTCATATCAGAGTTCCATTATTACAACAAGTACTTGTTACAAATTAAAATCTGATAAAATTTGATCAATTTTCCTGCACAGATAGCGCGCGATGGAATATTTCGGTAGAATGCAGCGCGCGGACAAATAAATATATTTCATTGTTAGTCCCGTATAATAATCGATCTATTAGCATTCCAAGCGCGAGTCGCGAATCCGCGTCGTTTATATTCTCCACTCGCGCGATTGTATTGTTGGAAAATGGAAATATTTCCTACTTAGCGCCACCGGACAAACGCGAATTCCCCATGGAATTCGAACAAGCGAATCCGCTTAAGTGTCGTTGCTATTTTTCTGCCTTTTAAGAACTGTTACCGGCTTCACCGCATGACGAGTTATATATCGTAACATTTGAAAAGGTTTTAAAATCGAGCGCGGCGACGGGCCGAGAGGATACTCCAGCATCATGCGGTATTTCTGCTTTTCTATGAAAGGAAGTGGATAATGGTGTAGGTGGAGCGAGAGCCGCATGTTAAGCAGCAACGGCGTTGAAATATAAAGTACTTAACGTAATACAGCCGCCGCTAATCTGCGATGCAAATAGAGGTTTGTTTATAAATAACACAATATATCATCGGTATGCAATAACTTTACATTAAACGTGGATCTAAAATCGGATTTCGCTGCTGAGGCATTAAGAAAAAGTTGTGGTACGCCCAATTATTTATATCTTCTACTGGATTTACTCTTATTTACATATTTATATATATTTCTAAACCTACTTTTATCATCTTAATAAATCTAACAAAGTAAACTGACTCGACAAGTTATTATTAATGTGCAAATAATCTTCATTATTTTAATATTAGTATAGCAATTAAAAGTGCTTTCAACGCAAGGACAATAATTAACTTCTCGAGTATGCATTAGCAAAATATTGAGATACAAGATGCAATCTGTTTGTTTCCTGGATAGTTCACGTAGTTTATGGTGTACGTGAGAGAAAATTAAACCGGAGGAAAAATCACGTCGCGCGCGATAGGGAAACTAGATGGACGCAATTTTATTGTCTACCGGGATTAACCCGGTTAAGACGCCGTGCCGGCGCAGCGCGTCGATGAAACTATCGCGAAATTTCGTTATCTACGAGCGCGCTCATCGCATTTTCCCTGACGAGCTCGAAAAGCCGCGCTCTGGTGGTCTGGTTGTATCGTCGGCATCGCATAAACGATCTGATAGGCGGCACGTGACGGGTAATTAAAATCTCGTGCAAAATCATATGAAACATTTAAATCTGTTTGTGTTGACCTCGAATAACGACGTAGCCACACAAAATATACCGCCGCGTGTCGCGCCGTTGATTTTTTTTTGCTTTCCTCTTTTTAAACGTTTTTCAATCATAAACATACATTTTCGGCCGTATCGCTATTTTCCCCGCTGTCATTAGTATGTGCGTCGCGGCGCGGTGAGTAACAGTTGTGCATAACATAGCCGCAAAATTTAATCTACATAATTCTGGATTGAATCCAAACCGGTGATTAAAAAGCGTTACCGGCGAGCCTCGCGCTCTGTCTCTTCAAGGACATGGACGGTAATCCAATTTCGCGTCTTTTTTTTATTTGCGATAATATTAACGTTCCCACCGGTAGTTTATTTGTCGCACAGTAATCATGCAATTTCTGACAATGCATCGACGAGACTTTTTTTCGAGAATCGCTTCAAATCGATGCTTATGCAATATTCAACGGTGACTCCGCGCAAACAAGATATATATTCTTTGAGCGACGCGAAGCGACGGCGAAAATCGAGTTCGAAGACAATTTTCGGATGAAAGCGACTACCAATCTCGCATTGTGCCGACGGGCTGTTTGCAGTCCGTTCTGTAGCGACAGAGAAACGACCGGCAGTAGTTTGCAGATCGCTGTACATGCGCATATGTATGCGGGGTCGCATGTGTATGTTCGCCTGTATATGGATTGATTGCACTTTACCTGTAAACTGATGTACCGAGATCGTCGCGATACCAGAGCACAAGATGCACCGAGTCCCCCTCGTGAGTGGTTGATATGTCGCAGGGAAGATAGGTGGTATCTCCGACTAGTGCCACGATGTGTGATATGGGTACTAAACAGAAATGCGGAACAGTTAGACTCGGTTTGACAGAGACAGGAAAACATTTTCGAAAAATATGATTTAAAAATCTAACATTTTATAATGCAAAAATACTTTCGCAAAACAAGTTTTATCACATTACAAATATCGAAAAATAACAGAAATGTTTTATATTAATCATATATATAAGATGGCTAATTAATAAAATATAAACTTTATGCATATTTTTTAAAAAATTTCTTTACAGAATTGATTTATTTTTTAGAAACAATCAGAAAATCGCTATTTTACACACGTACGCAATAAAAATGTAACTTGCCAAATCGGACGGCGATATGCCTGCATATATTGAAAAAAATGCAATTTGCTCGCGCGGCATATAAATGAATTCATTCTATTAGAATAACCTTTCACTTTGTATGCAATTACATATCATGTTTGTTTTGTTTCCACGTAAATTTCTCTGTGATTATATTATTCGGCGATGCGTAAACGCTTGCATAATGCGATAAGTATCAGCCTATTATTGCTCGCTGATACTGCTCGTATACATAATCGTGTTTAATATTAGGATAAATACTTTCATTAATTTGTAATAATCTAGTAGCTCTGTTGCGACGATAACATATCAGTAAAAATAAATTCGCGCGTTGTATTCTGGCGTTTATATTATTATGGAAATCAAAATGGAAATACTAATTTCTTTACGCATCCCAGTAATTATATTTGCTCATTTTGCTTAAATGATTTTGATGAAATAATTTTGAAATGATAAGAGTGATAACAATAACTAAATAGCATACTAACAGCTATTATTACAAGCATCATGAGCCAGACGTTTCATATCCGTTTCATAAAATAAAGGCTTTTCGGTCTTTCGTTGTATTTTCGATAAAATGTCTTCGGCTGCATATTGTACGAGAAAACCAGTACGAAAGCTTTGATGTATTCGCGTATAGATACGCCGCAGCGAGGCCGTAAAAATTCAGTATGCTCGTGAAGATAAAATTCGGTCGGTGGAGTATCGCGTGCGGGTTGTTCGCGTTGCGAAATACGGCAATCCTTTCGATCGAAATTAAATGATCGTTATTTATGATGTCTTTCTCCTTCTCTCTACCTCTTCACTTCTCTCTTTTTCTCTCAGCATACGTGGTTGCTGTGTGACGACGACGAGAAATTTTAAACCATTCACGAAGGTATTCCAGCAGACGTCATCACAGGAGTTCGTGCTCGTTTCGCTACGTCGATTTTCCGACGATGGCGTATCGGTGGTCCGTTTTTTCTTTTGTATACTATTCGCCGAGATATTCAGTGTAGAAGATATCGAGCAGGCCGCGAGTTGCGTCGACGAGTAAAGTTTTATCCGAGAACGCCCTTTACTAGGAATAAAATTTGCGCTGGACTCTAAAATGCAATGAGCGTTCGTTTGCGTCGTCCTGCAGCGTAGCTCCGCATAAATAAAATTTTTTACAATTACGTTGCTCGCTCGATAAAAACGCCTCATTTTATACACTCTCGCGTCAAGCCCTGAAGGCGTACCGCTGGTCTCCATTATTTTCTTACGCAACGAAAAAACCATGCATACGCAATAACTCGTGCTAGGACTCAGAAAAATGCACACGACATTTATGAGCCTGCAATGTGGCTTCGATTGTTTTTAATGGCTGACTTCACAACAATATATCATATATATTTTCATATAGTTTCATCATATTTATATAGATATAATAAAATAAAAATATAATATAAATAAAAGTAAAATTGTAAGAAAAAAAAATAAAAATAAAAATTTCCTACACTTTATAAACACTCTTATCGTTTTAATAAAATTGTAAATCTTGAGATCTTTTTCACTCAGTTTATCGCCAACGTATCTTTACAGCAGGTAGAAACATACGAAAGAAGCTATGCTATTGTCGACGAAATGATTATTAGCTGACCAAAATTCCCTGTAATCGTATTCATAATGCCGAGAAAGTAGTCACAAAGCGGAAGATCCGTCAAGAGGATGAACAGAGCGGATCACACGGATTCACCAATAAATTGATTCGGCAGCTGGCGAGAATATGAGATGTGTCTTTGTAAAACCCTCGTAAATTTGGAGGAAATTAGAGTATTATGTCTTACGACTGCCTGATCGGATTAACGTCGTATGATGGATGCCACACAATCGCATCTCACAATCGCACTCCGCGGATTTACCTAAAAATCGAGACTTAAAACCGCCGCCGCAGCGTGGCATTAGAAAGGAATCTCGCTTCGAAATGCCGCGTTCAGCACATCGTGGTTCCCAGATAAATCCTCCTTTTTTTTCTCTTTCCTCTTCTCGTTTGCCACTTCGATGCATCGAAGATATCAACCGCGGATCCTAGCTGCGCATTTCAACGGCGGATGATTTTATCGGGCCGACAGGCGTGGCGAGCAGTTTTGTTGCGCATGTTCGTTGTTCGATGCGCGTAATGGCTTCCGGTACCATCCCACCGATGGTTAGAATATCTTTCTCTCTCTCTTGTGCCACGTGAGACCATGCTCTTTCCGTTTTCTTTCGTATCTGAGACGTCTGTAAGAGTGTACCGTGTCATCGCGTCTAACATAAGCCCTCACGCTCCAGTGGGACTCGAAATGGCGTATTTTCCGCTATGCTTTTGTCGCGCGTTTATAAAAATTCATTTTATTCTTGTGATATGTAGGTATACTATATAAAATGCATCTTTATTTATTAATTATCTTCATGTTGCTCAATAATCAACTTCACAAATATTAATGCATATTTTTATATAAATTTCGGAAATAGTTTATCACGTATTTTCTCCGAAATTAATTCAACTAATAAAATGTTTTTATCATATAGTAGTCACACACACATAACACTTTAATTTCGCGTTATGCTTTATTCTCAAGACACCCTGTATCGAAAGGATGTACGATGCTCATGTCTCCCTTGGTCTCGGCCAATATTCGCACCCTTCGCCTTGCTTTGCCTCTCGTCGTCTACCTCGATCGTTATAGTGACGTTCGAAAACACGTCTTGACGTTTCGTGCCGTATCAACGACACGTGTGCATTATATCGGCGACGTTGCAGGCGTCGCTTGCGTCATGCTGTTTGTCATATCGCGGGAAGCATGTACGTAAACGGCTGTCGTGCAGCAGCGGCGGCGGCAGCAGCAGCAGCAGCAGCAGCAGCCAGGAGAGCACACCGTACGGTCTGAATCGATAATATCAAAGGGAAGAGAGAGAGGACGTGTGTAGGCTTCGGACTTTGCGGCCGGCGGCCTGCTCCGATTTGACCCACATAGAGCCCCTAACGACGCGAATCGGTCGACGTAGACGGAGCATTCAGAATTAAACCGCAAGTGTACCCGAAGGCTGTGTCTTGTGGTTTTAATTCTTTACTCCTCAAAAGAGTAGAGGAAAATTCTAAAAACTTTTTATTTTTTACACTATTATGTCAATGCAAAAATATAAAAATATGAATTAAAATGTATCAAAAACTGATTAAGCTCGCTTGGGAGTTGCATTTTAAACTATTATCAGTTATTTTGTGGAAACTTCAGAAAATAATAATATCTCGTACTTTGACTTTTTTTTTTAGTTTAAAGAATGCAAAATTATCGTTGGTGAAACAGAGCATATCGATATTGTTGTAAATAGCGCGCGCGAGCCAAGATTATTCCGCGCTTTTACGCTCGGCAGCGTCTAATGCGCGCATCAGGTATCGCAGTATATTCCAAGCGTATTCAAGTCATAGTCTTAATCCGAGAATGCTAAGTATGCATGGCAGCCGTGTTGCTCCTAATCGCGGGTACCCGAAAATCTCAGCGGCTGTGATTAAGTACGCGCACAATTTTGTTAATAAGTGTAATTAATAACTATAAATATGCCAAACACATCTCCTAGGCATCACATTATCGTATCTAAAATTATGCTCGGCGTCAATTATAAATGCGACTCACAGGCAGATATATTTCAATAATGTAAAGTAAAGCTTTCGCGCGTTGAAACGCGAGAGAAACGTATGCATATGCAGACAACCTCCATATGCAGCATACAAATGTGCACGCACTGCGACACACACTGCCAAATTCAATGCATTAGAAAATGCATTAAATATACAAATACTTCATCGACTGTAAATGACGTAAGCCACCACACCACAATAGTGCGTTGTCACGAATGTTATATCAAGTATGAAATATTCGGATCGGTTTCCCAGGGCTAAATACTGCTCGATAGTATTTGGCGCTGGGATATATATTTATAAAAAATGTATTTATAATAATTGAAATGTTTCGCAGGCCGAGTGTGCGGCATTATTCACCGCTTGAACAAATTCATGGATTTATTCGCGGCGGTAGCTCACGCATCGTTGCATCATAGATGCATTTTTGAATAAACTATACGTAGCAAAAGCATTTCTCGTACTCTTTTGATCAGTCGTTTATTGTTTAATATTTCGATTCAGCTTTAAATCAATTATTATATGCAGTATAAGCGGCAGCGTTTGCTCGTCGAAACAGATTGATCAGATGACTTTTCGTACATTTTATCGCGCGCGATTTTTCGGAAAATATTTACGGTAAATCCCCCGCTTCTGAAATTTCACACAGCTTCTGCGGTCGGATGTGATATTTTGAAAAACCTTGTTGAATGAACGAAACGAGAACGGTCCGTTGTTTGGCGTGTGATAAATCAAATACGCGCCCGAGCTAAAGCGTACTCTCTAATGTCAAACACCGCAGAATTGCATTAACGTCGTGCGCTAACGTTTTTCAATTTCGAGCGGCGCCCGCGTAACATTGTGCTTATAGTTTTTAAAGCGTTTATAACTTTTTAGTCACGTTCACCTGTCATTTTTACAATATGCAGTTCGCGTGTGTGTGTATGTGATGGTTAGCGCAAAATGACACGGAATGAATGAAGAGAAGCGGAGGTAGAAAAAACATTGGTGGTAATGTTAACTTTCTTCGACGGCAATGCAAACTCTGATCATTTAGCAAAAGCGACAAATTAAGATTAACATGTTATTTAATTTTGTAAAATAAAACACGACACGTTTGTTCGCGTTGAATTTCTAGGAAATTACATTTGTAATCCCTCTGTTAATTTAAAGATATGCGTATTAGCGGCGCGTCACGCATTCTATTTGCATACAGAGGCATTTCAATAATTCCTCTGTCCATTAGATGAAGTTGAAATTTAATAATTACGGGTCGCGACCGTCCGGCAGTCGCGCATGGCCGCTGCGTTATTATCGCATCCGGCGAAAGGTATTAAAATGTGGCGAATTGCATAAATGATGCTCTGCGCCAACGAGCGGCAATTTATTAATCCGACCGCATTGAGAATTCGGTTTGTAACGCGCGAACGCGTTGACAAAGTTGTCGGATCTCGCGCGTTTCGATCGCGACCCGTTATTAACTACACCGACACGCGCGCAGGACTTATTTAACAACGATGAGTTTGATCTCGTGGCGTATCGAGCCTGATGCCGGAAATATAAGCCCGGACCATTTCATCCCGGATATATCCGCGGTACGGGTGAAACCGGGGATCGCGTCTCTCTCTCTCGGTCACGGCGCGCGTCCTGAGGGATCTGTCCGCCTATTCCCGACCGGCCGACCACGTTGGTTTTGCCAATGTAAATTGACTTGTCAATTTGCACAATGCATAGCAATAAGCGGTACGTTGATGTAGCACGTGCTTGAGCTTGCGAGATTCTCCTGGTTTCATGGACGAGAGATTCCGTAATACCCACTATCTCAGAGGTCCCTAAAGAATCCGGGCAGGAGAACACTCAGAGAACCGTCGCTGTTGAGATAATTCTCTGGTACGTATAAAAGATTGCTTAATTCATTATTTAGTAGGCTATAATAATCAACCGGATTCGTGATATCTCTCACACACGCGTTTGATTTGAATGGTGTAGTAATAACTTTTATTCCATTGCACGATAAAGAATTTAATTAAAAAAAAAAAAAAAATAATAAATCTAATTGTATAAAATTAAAAATTGTGATTTTTTAAATATACTTTTCAGGTATATTTGATAAAATAACAAGTGCTGACATTTATCCTACAAGAATCTACGAGCAACGCGCGGTATTATTTCATCATAGATATTATTTCATCGAATCGGCTCTGCAAAATTTGAATGTTTGAGCGTGATTAAAATAACCGATATAATGCTACTTGCGCGGCGTACGTTATTATTCAGGAAATTACATAGCGTGAGGGTTTAATTGGTTGATTGCGGTGACGGCAATGATGCGAAGCGCGCCTGCGTCGGCGACGTTCCCCATCGAGCGATACCTACGATGTTCCCTTATTGGACGGGTGATATTCTGTCAAAATATTTTCCATCCAGCCCCGTGGCGTGTATTTCATTTTTCTTGGCCGAACTTAATTTCTCGAAGACGTCGATACTGTCGGCCCCCGGGAGCATTTTTCACCAAACAATCTCTCCGTGCACGTCACGCTCTCTTATTCCGTCCGTCACTCTGTTCGACATTTCTATATTCCTCGATATATCCCACTATCTTCAATCCGCACGTACGCCATATTGCGTATATCGCTACATACGTGATTCATAAGTGTCTTTTTGTGATGATAATGTATTTCGATATAACATGCATCACTTGGATTGATCTATGATGAATCTCAATTAACATGTCGAGCTTACTTGTAAAGCTTACTTGTAAAGATTATTAAATTTTTTTTGATGTTTTTTAGATTATATATATATAATTATATACAAATACGCATTATCCATTGTGAAAATATATGATTGAAGCTAGGACAAATATGCGAGTTGTAATATATTAAGAGTAAGGCGATGGAAATGTAGATGTAAACTAATACTGATTAATACTAATTAATAAAAAAGTACGTGGAATATACATATAGCTTTGCAATTAAACTGAGACCATTTGCGTTCGAACTTTTTTGCGCCGAAAAAATTCAAAGAGAAATCTTTGATCATATTTATATTTATATTCCTTTTAATTATCTTAATATTTATATTAGCTTTATATTTCTTTTAATTATCTCCCAGTAAATTATGTGGTGGAAAAAGCCATCTCGCGATTCCCCAAACGTCAGCTATATATACGCTTCCATGCAACTTATTTATCAGTCGGAATATTTAATGGTGAATTATATTATTCATGCATGTCATATCGAGGACAATAACGGTGCGGTGAAGTCGCTCGCTGCTGCTTCGTTGCTGTCATTCTTCATTTATCTGAAACATCCTACAACGCGCGACCACTCTAAATACTCCTTGATAGGAGAAAGGATGCATATATTTCCGTCAGATTATCGTCGCAAAAAATAGGCGCTGAATACTTTAGATTTGTCTGATATTTTCCGCTTCTAATTATGACATTCAAGAATTACAAACAGAAAGCCAATATTGCGTTTGGAAAAAGCTTTAATAAAAAATTATTAACAAATAGCAAATGGAAAATTATGCAAGGGAAAAATTGCAAATATTATTATTACTATCTCCTTTTTCTCTTTTCTGAGAAAAAAATAATTAAATTTTGTAATTTGCATATTGTAATGTCAAAAAACAATAATTGTGACTTTTTCGTAAAAATATATTTTTATATCTGCCAGCTCGTGTTCCGCGATCCAATATTGTTTTTCTATTTGTATAAAATTAGCTACATCACTGATAAAATGTCACTCATAACATTATTATGTAATTTTATGATTATTACATGCTTTCAAGCATGCCTCATATTTACATTATGAAATCATGTCATCGCGATCACCGGTGATGCACACACAGGACTGTAACACGAATCAGCGACATAGTATAGCAAACTGTTATTTTTGCATGGCGTCGCGATGCATGAGTGACGTTGATTAATCGCATGAGCCGGTCAATCTCCATCTCTGTATAGCGATAATAATTGGTAATTGGCGATAATTGAACGTTTACTTCATCAGCGCGAAGCAGCGATCATGCGCGAGTTGTTTTTCTACGCTTTCCGGCACAGTTAAATCGCGCCGTGAAAAATCTATAATGAGCGTGCACAACAACTCCTAAATGTCTGAAGAATTATTTCTGGATTTATGGATACATCTGACTAGCGATGGGAATAATTTATGCAACTAATCGTTAGCTTGCTCCCGTTTCTGCACGATGCGACGCCTGGCCATACCGAATTGAACATTCTTATAAGAAAAGGATGAACACAGCCGTCGCTGGAATATTTCCAAACGGCTTACGAACTCTCGTTCTGCTCCGAGTCGTCAATAAAACCATACCTCTCAGAGCAGGTTATAAATCTTGCCTCGCAGCTTACAGCTTAATCATCAAAAAATGCTGACAGCCGATGGTGATTTATGCAGCTTTGAAATCTACGATCGTGTTAAATGAAAATACGGTTGGCAGTGCCATTAGCCAACGCGACCGATACCGGCCTGAATTCGTATCGTACTAGATATATTCCAGACTGTCAGAATAATATGTGGATATAGGAAATTGATATAAACAGTACGTTTAATTAAATAACAAATAACGAACATAACATCGTGGAAAACGTAAATACATAATTGAAGAGAACAGCAAGGATATTGTGAAACAGAAATACTATGATTATCGGAACCTGCATTGATTTTATCCAACATTGTACACGAAAAATAATATGTGAAAATAAAGAATAGTATATAAGAGAATTATTTTCCGTTATTCTCGAGTGTGTGCAGTTTGATTGTAATTAAATCTTGTTGTCGAAGCTAATAATCACTGAGAATGTCTGCTCGACTTTAAAAGCGCGTTGTGTAGGAGAGTAAACGAAAGGCATTGTCAACAAACGGTTGCACCAACGCTTTACGGACGCTCGATATTTATGATTCTATAGCCGTGTAAGTGCTGGAAGAAAATTGTAGAGCGCATGTCATCGTGAAATGGTAGGTTCGTAAATTGAATAAGTATTTCTCGTTTTATCCTTCGCAAATTCGACAAGGAACTCGTCGTATAAGTGATTCGCGATAACATGACGCTCGAAATCCGTAAAACTGACAGATCATTCAACCAGCGGACGCCAAGATTTTGCATACGTTCTTGGATGACACGCAGCATCCGGTCATCATCGCAGATTTTGTCGCAGCCCCTTTCATCGTTCCCGTGCTTTATGATGTAAGCCTTGTAAGCCGCGTCTCAGAGATGATTACACGCATTTACCAAGTTTTATCACGTACTGCGGTTACAGATTGTACCACGATGATATCTGCGCATCTCACAAGATGAATAACGTGCCATCAGGGAAACGATTATACGACCAAACTTCAAAGTTGTCGCACATTCGCGCATGCGGAGCCAAAATATGGATAGCTTGAGAATTATGTCGGATATTTAATTACTGAACCAACTGAAAGTTGTCAACTATAATCAAATGGTTTGTTGTGTTTCCTAAAAGTACGATCGCTATTACGTGTTTTTACACGTTGAATAAAAAAACATTAATGAGATACCAAGTTGTCGGAGAGATTAAAAAGACCGTAAGAATTTTCAGTAGTAGTACAGTCTCGTTAGTCAGACAATATGAGGATACACAGTATTAAGCATCGGCCGTTGCGTCAGCGAGAGAAAATTCATGAATGATTAATACGGCGAATTAAAAATAAAAATTATAAAATATGGATTCCGATTACTGTAAAATCTACTGCACGTTATTCGCGTAGTTAAAAGCAGCGGTTATTGTTCCCGTATTGTTATGGCAGAAAAATAACTGGGTGGACCGTCGCTCCGTTCTCTCGACTTCGATATTGACGTTGTCCCGCTAATTCCCTTTGACTGGACGCACTGGACCAACGACGCAGTGGTCCTGGCTAGCAATTCCATTTGTAGAATTTACCGAGTCAGCCGCGGCGGCTCCAGAGTATCGGCCGCGGAAACGGCGCGCCGTCCCAGATTTCCATGGTAACGTAGTTAGCCTGGAATGGGTATCGACTTTGATCTTAAGTCGGACGTTGTTGCGCGACGACGATCGTCGTGTCGCGGACCTGAGACCTATTCTATTCTCCCGTTTGTGTCAACGGTTTATCGATGCATTGGCTCCATGAGCTGTACACCACGATCGACTCGCCGCGTGCGACTTTGCGACTAAACATTGTACACTTTTCTCTCGGCGAAATAGCGCGGCATTAAACGAGACAATATGCAGTTCGCCGGCAGTTAACAACAGTTCAATTCACCTGTATCGTGCATGGCATCATATGGATACGAGCAATGCCGCTTCTAAAAAGATCTGATAAAAATGTATAACAGAAGTATTATTTTCCAATAAATGTGTATTCAATTCTAGTATTGTCACGTCCGTTATTGTTGTCGATCTTAAATGTTCAAAGAAATAGCAGGAATCTGTGTATCTGTAATTGTTAATTGCTTATAAATTAATCTCTATTGGTAAAATTATCATTTCATTAATAACTAACTACTAACTTGGTAATGAAAAACAGAGCTGAAAAATATTATTTCGTTTTGACGATGAATAACTCATAAAGCAGCAATTGATGCATTACGGGTACGTTTTTAAAACACTGGTAGAATTCATGATTAAGAAAATTAACAGTTTTAGGTCAGTTGTTTGTTAAAAATACAACTGTAAAAAATGCACATTGAGATATCTTTTTGTGATCTCTATAATAAAAAATCAAATCAAATTGCATTTAATAATATCGGTAGCCTTAAATACTTGTGGTTAAATTTTCACAAAAATACATCAAATAGTAAAAAAAAAACTGTACAATTAAAAGGAGGATAGTATTTTTAGGCTAATATAATCCGTATTTATCCATTGAAAAATAAAATTATGAAACGAATAAAAAGCAACGGTCTACTTCTAAAAGCCATTTTAAGCGTAATCTCATTCTCGGATTTTCTTTTCATTTTACTCTTTTTAAGCCATTACATTGTAAAAAATGCCGATCAAAAAGAACGCCATTGTAAAGATTTTTGTAGAACAATTTATACATTTACGTTACAGAATTGTTTATCTTGGCGCAAATAATTTATTATTCATTAATTTCGAATAACTGGAATGATGGAGAGATTTTTCTCGACGTTCTCTCCATCCTAGTTGAATGCATGCTACTGAACACGATAAACATCCGGCACATCCTACAATAACGGGGCACAATCGAGCTGGTCGTCGGAACTTCTCGCGATTACACTTATCGGATTGTGATCGTCGTTGCGATACGAGTCCAGGGGTCGATTTTTATCCCAGGACTGAACGCTCGTTGTGCGAGACGGTCGTACCGTATCTTTATAGAGTCGCCGAAGGTATTTTTAAATCTCTGCAAGATATATAGTTCGCAATTCGATTACGTCGTGCAGTTTATCGTTGTTGCGATAAATGTAAGCAATTGTATATTTAGTGTACGAATGACTCTTAGGATGTGAGATCGAGAGTAGTTTGTAAATCGCGAAAAGGAATGTCGCAAGATGTCTCGAAGAAATGGTGATGTAAAATAAAAATTGTGCTTGAGCGCTAGCGTTGAGAGAGCAAAATAATAGATGTTTCTAATTGCAATAATATAACTGTGTCGATGAAAATAATTTTGGACTTTACTTTTTAATTCTTACATGCGAAATTGCAAACTTATAAAGTTTGATGCGCAAATTTACTTTTTATTTACAAGTGTACTGTTTTCTTGTTTTGAGAGAGAGAGAGAGAGAGAGAGAGAGAGAGAGAGAGAGAGAGAGAGAGATTGAAGAGAATTGAAAAATATGGTGACGCATTGCGTCACGAGTAAGCAAGTCCCGTCAACGTTGTGAAACTTCTGCTATGTTCGTTGTCGTAAAATGCATTTTACGTTTCAACGAAGTTTCGTAGGACCGATTACGTTGTATCAAAAGCGATCCGCACACAGACCGATTACTCCATAAAATCTTTTACCCTCTCGAAAGAGCGTGCCGCGGCAGCGCAGGAGTTAGAAAAGCGCCGGGCAACACATCCTGTATATCGCGTATATCTTTCTGCCATATTCGTGCGGAAGATGAAAGAGTGGATTTAACCATTTGCATGCCGTTGAGAGTATAAGAAATATGACCGGTGCTGAAACGGTCGCGCATATCCGACCCACATTCGTACTCGTATTGCTTTGCGCGCAATGTCTCGTGCACTTCTGATGCGTATCTGCAGAGAGACGCCCATTTAAAGATAATCGCGAGCCGAGCGCACGATTTACGTCAGATAAATGAAATATACAGCGTACGTAGAACCGGTAAAAGTAAAAGCGTCGTCGCACGGAATTCGGAATGTCAATTATAAAACGAAATAAATAGAGGGAACAGTGGGAAGCTTTTCGCGCAATCTCGACAATCTCAAGTGCTGTCTCCTTTAATTTTGTGTTAAGCGCTCATTACGTGACAATCATCCCCTATTTCGACGACGAATCTTTTTGCGAGAAGCGAGGTTCAATCATGTTGTGCGAGCGCGCGCGAACACGAACGTAGCGGTATTATTGACGGAACAATTGCGCGATTATTCGCGCACAGGGCTGATTGATTAGCGTGATAAGCGAATTGAGATCGTAGCTGCAATTAATTAGAGGATATCGTCGGTTATATGCGATTTACATTCAGTTATTGCGCCCATTGAAGGAATTGGATGTTTTGTATCTTCTTCATTACGTTTATAGCTTTCATAATGTGTATTATTCTCTACGAGAAATTACATTCATGTATTTTATGAATGAAAAGATCAAATAAATCGACAAATCTCCATGTAACAAGATGTTGAAAAATTAAATTATAAATAGAAACTAAGACTGACAGGAAATTTAAACTCAATGCAGATAAGTCAAAGATCAGGTTTTTGGAAAGGAAAGAGGACGTAGAAAACCGAGCGAGTAGAGGAAAAGCTGGAAGAGTGGAAAAATAGAAAAAGTGACAGAAATACAGAAATAGAAATTAGGTTCTCCGATTTGCAATAAATATAAGAGAACCAGTAATGTATGTAGTTTAGTTTTTTAATTGCGCTTAATAATTCTTATTTTTGTTTATAAATTTTAAATCGGTTTGTAGATATGAAAACCAATACTGTGTGTAATCGAAGTCGTCATTTGAATTCGTAATGGCATACAACTTCAAAAAGCCTCCTATGCCCCATGTGTAAAATGTCCTTCGACGTTCGTGTGGGTAAAACATTAAGAATAGAGAAGCCATTGTATTGGGATCGGTTCCATTTAGATAATCCAAAGTTACGTCAATTCCCCGTCTCCGGAGTTGCGCGCTCGTTAAAAGTACGACGATCGCTTTCTGTTCTCCATTCCCTAAGGTGCACTTCCGGAACATTCGCAAATTCTGCTCGTATCACTTATATCGAGCGCCTCGATCTCGAAGGTATGAGTGTTGCAGCGCGAGCGGCAGACGGAGGAGAAAAAGCGACGGGCAGATTTCGTAAGTGTGCCTCGAACTTGTACTCAAAATTGCACCCTCATCCCTTCGTTCCACCATTCTTGCCACTTCAATTTTAAGACTTTTAAGACAATTTGAAGCTGTAGAAGTAGATTATATTGTAGTTTGAAGATTACTTAACATTTTTTTCTAGCTCCAAAGCAATCTACTAACTTCGGCGAATTCTTTTTTTCTTGTTTTATTAAAGAGCAGGTGTGACGCCGAACTTGTTTGGAAACTTATCTCTAATGCTGCTTTTTACGACAGCTGTAAAACCGAACATACTCTAACATAAAAAAAGGACTATAAAAAACGTTTGGATCTTTTCATATATTTTATTTAATTTTTAAGCGCAATATTCGTTTTTAATTGCAGCAATAATATTTTTACCAACTTCCACAATTATCGCGTTAAATTTCATGTATGTGTAAAATTATTTTAAATGCATCGAAATAACTGTTGCTTCCATTAAAGGTATATAATGATACAATGTATGTTTTGCTAGCAAATGTAATTTCCTTCAATAATGACGGGAACACGCTGTATGAAAAGCCGCGCTGCACTCAGGACGGGGCATCATCATGGAACGAAATTCGACTTATTAGAGAGGGCGATTCCGGGGGGTTGTGCAAATGCGCCGCCGCGGAAATAACAATTGCAGCGGTGCGTGCACACTCGGGGGTCGTAAAGCCGCGCGTATACGAGCTCGAGCGCCGAGAAAACGAGAGAAAGGGAGAGAAGAGGAGAAAAAAGGTGAGCGGGGATACGCGAGACGGTATATATGTGCGCAAATGTGCGCGCCTCTGGAAATAATTAGAAGACGGCCCTCTATAAATGGAACTCGTGAAATGTGGGCGATGCGGAGTTTCATTAACCCTGGCATCATGTTTCCCACCGTTCGCAATGCGACCGCGTTGGAGACGAGTTTTCTTTTATTCCTCGCTCCAAACATACACTTTCGCGGTGCCAATGTTCGCCCACTCAATTTCCGATACTGGCAAAAGCTCTCTTCAAACGCTTTTGCCATTTTTTTTCTTTTTTTTGTCATCCCTCACCGCACCGAGCCGGTGACGAGAAACGCGCGCAATTAGTTTCGCGACGCGCGTGCGACCTATCTCTATATGACATACCATGTGTGTGGCTGGTGGAATCCGATGGACCCGATCGTCCCTTTCGGGTTTATTTATGCAAGAACGTGTCACATCCAACAGCAACGCACGCTCTGTCAAAGCTACTCTCTTCCCTGTCTCGAAAAAAATTTCTCGAAATATACTCTCTTTCTCTTTGTAAACGAATGGCGGATAAATTCTTCCGAAGTAGCCGCAATGTTCATTATATTTTTAACGTACAACGTCATAAAAGACATAAATTGTTAGATCTCATTGGATAATAATTCTGTCCTTTGCTAGATAATGGCAAAACGGCGATATATACTTTACAATGTTTCGAGCACAGTCAGTATGTTCTGTGCGCGCTCGGGAACGTTCTATTATTAATTAGAATTCTCCAGATGTCTCATGAAATATCATAAGTACCTGCAATTTATCTCACAAATGTTTTTCAAGAGGACACAATTTACAGCAGCGTAATGGTGTCACGTTTCCACAAAGAAGATAATCGCACAAAGAAGATAATCGCGCGCGAAACATTTTTAATACACGAATATAGCGAAAAGAGATGAAACATCGCTGTCCGACAGAGCGAAATAATTCCGCTAGACTGTGGTTTACGATTCCACAAGGAGATTGTGTGAGGTGCCTAGTACAACCTTAATAGGTGCGCATCACGCCAGCCGGCGGTCGTGACTTAGGCCGATGCAGACGTAATTTCGCGGCCGTTAGCGCGACGATCTTGTAAGAAGCGTCGCTATCCCGAGGCACGTTCTTGATAAAAATCACGGCGCGCTGTCCCACGACGGACCTCTTTTTTCTCCCAGCCCCGCTGTTGTATCTCTTTTCGCTCTCCACCCCATTTCCGCTTCTCTTCAGGACGACACGCCATCCAGAGGACAAACCCATTTGTGCCGCCACCCTCACCGCCCCCCACGTGCGGAGATAACGCGCGCTCTCTCGACGTGGCCGGCACGTCTTTGCCGTCCTATTCTCACCGTCTCCTCGCCGCATTCTCGCTTCCACCAGCCTTTCGTTCTCGCCTTCGGGTACTCACATTCAATTTGCCGGCGACGTGTATCGCGATGCCGGGGGTCGGCCAAAGCCTGCCGAGATTCTCGTCAAATCGGCGGCATCCGCGTCAGGTGCAGCGTTAACGCGCGAGAATGAAGCGTGATAAGAGCGAGCGGATACGGCGAGATAAAAATAAATTAAATGCGGTCGCCCGTTTCGCAAGCAGGTTCGCCCGGATCAGCCGGGTGGTTTGTGTGGTTCGGGCACACGTGGAGCGTACACGGGGTGGGCGAACGGGTGGCTCTCGGCCTCTGAGGCGATCGATCAGGGCGACGAAGACGTGGGTTTACGAGATGGAAAGCGCCTGCGTTCAGCGCGGTTTATAATCTTTTTTCTCCGAGAGATAAACTCATGCATAATTTAACAGCTCCCGTAAAAAAATAACGGCAAACAAAATATTTTGATTAAAAGCATTTTTGGTATTTTCGCATGTTAGAAATGTCTGAGATATTCGTCGGATAATCTTAAATGTAGTATTTTTGTTCTTTTTTCATAAATGTAGATTTATATAAAACTGACGAATGCTTTCATTATCATCATTGAGATAAATTGCAATAAATTATAATCAATTGCTTTCTCTTTGCTAGATAGTCACATCAAGCATTCTACATGCTATTTTACATCGAGTTTTAATTTATTCTGATTACTGTTCTGGTTTCGACAAAGACATTTAAGATAAATATTTGCTTTGGATTAAATTACCATTAAATTTGTCCGAGTAAAGCTGTTAATGAGTGGACTGCAAATTCCACTGAATACGCCAGCAATTCGTTCGTTTAACGCATAAAATTGTTTGTTTCCGAGCACGATGGGGGGTTTCATTACGCGAAACAATTCTCGAAATGGCGAGCGTATGTACAGTGCCCCGCGTATTCCAGAAACCTTTAACCTGCTATTGAAAAATCGCTCGTATCCGCGTCACGGAATGCGCGTCGGATCGGACGGGTGGAAATAGCTCACGTAGTTCTAAGCCCGTTGAGCGAGAGACAATGCGCCACCGATGGAAAATCGCGAGTCGAAAAACGAACGTCCAAACTTCCGCGTGCCCGTTTGAAATAATCGAATCGCGGAACGCGAAGGCGTTCAACGACGAACGATCTCGATAAATCAGACGCCGCGGCGGTATTGTTGCGACGATTCAGCTCTCCGCTCCGAGAAACACTCGGCGATGATGATGCTGTATGCGTGATACATCGCAATTTACATTGCTCTTCGTCTCTGTAAACTGACAATTAAGAGGGGCCGTTGGGGGCGAAAGTAGCAAATCACGCATCGTTTACCGTAAATCGGATCTTTTCAAAAGAGGTAGTAGACACGAATATCTCGTTCGTATACATAAAAGGCCAACGTAAGAGGTAAATTAACAAAGTGTCGAAACAGTGCCCAGTGTCTTAATTTATGATACCTGGCGCAAAACAGATATATTTTAGAAAGTGATAGCAATTGTAAAATAGATAATAAATAAAATAATTAAAAACTAATAAGCATCTTGCGTTTGTCAAATCTTTCCTTGCACACACACGAAAAAAGAATGTTGTTAAAATATTAATGGCAGAGATTTAATTATCACACATTATCACTTCTGTCTGTCTACGATTTACTAGAATCGAGTAAGCTAACCACGTTTGCATTGCTTAGGAAGGATCATTGGAGTCAGTCAAAGAGATGCACCAATGCACTTCTCGCGCCTCGCGTTCTCAATGCGCTGTCGAACCGTTGGTGCTGGATATTCCAGTTAGATCGGCAGTTTGGGGGAAAACGCCGTGCGAATTCGGAAACAGCTGCTGCGCGTCGATCTGAAACGACGCCGGTAGCATCCGTCGGATGGTCCGTGGACACGCGTGAGAAACGCGGCATCTGTACGATGCGACGCTGAATAGCATCCCAACGCGACGTGGCGAACGCGTAAACGTCCCTCTTAGCGCAGTGCGGAGGAAGGAAAGCGTTTCACCGGGCGTTTATTGGATGTTACATGCGTTCTCTCGGTCGGAACATATTTCAAGCGTGTCAGGCCGAAAGCTGGTTTTATCCCCCCTCGGTCCGGAAAGCGTACCGCGCTTTGGCGCCGTTACTGCCGGTCGGTGTTGCGTCGCGCGTTGTAACTCGCAGCGGCTAAGCCTAGATGGGATTAGACGAACGAGAGAGAGCACGGTGTCTGGGGAATCGCGTGGCTGTTGCTCTTCCTACTATTGCAACGAGCTGCCGCAGCTGCCGACTACTCCATAAACATTGACCACGGTATCGAGATGTTCTCCGTTAATGGTGCGTCGCATATATGCATATGCATAGCCCATAAGAAGTCAGGAATTAACCGAATGGCTCAGTGGCTCACGCGGCGGTATAGTACGTCATCGTTAAGGATAATTAAAGTAATAGCGAGGCTTCGCGAGAATACCTGTGGCTTAATAAAGCACAGGTGACATCGTCGCAGTAATATCATATAACTTATTGCGTACTTTAGTTTCTCAGGACTTCGTGCGCGATTTCCATGAGCACTGCGTTTATAACTCTCTCAACTCAGGAGAAATAATATTTTTTTATTGCAAATTGTATTTTAACATTGCACTAAAAAATACATTATAAAAAGCACATTTAGATGGCGTATAAATTTACCACAGTAGCTGGCTTGAAAATTATTATTATAAAAAAAAATGTATTTTTACGTATAATATGATTTGTTTTGTAATTAGATAAAAAAAAACAATTATTATTGTAAATCCTTTTTTGTGAGGATTTTACTCATTGCGTTGGGAAAATTTTACACGGATTTTGTTAAAATAAAACTGCAGACTTGGGTCTCAGAAGGATCAGGAGGTTTTTGCGCTTGGTCGAACGACGCACGTTGCATTCGGGAAAAACTCTTTTCGTCTTTGCAGAGACTAAAGTATGCTGCCTGTATTCGTGCCGACGCGAGTATCTCGGAGCAGCACCTAAGCCCGGTCGGATTAGACAAACGAGCGTAAAGCTAGGAAAATGGTGGCCTGACGCCGGTGAATCGCGGCTTTTCAGGAGCATCGAGGCGCCCGACGCTCCTCGTTTGTTCTATGTAGGCCCTCGGCTTCGAAATTCGCGCGTGAAGTCTCCGCAGAGCGATATATTCCGTTGGTCTAATTGCCAAATTCCGCACCGCCGTTCGCATTCGTTCACGGAGAAACGTAATCGTCCGCCGTCTAGAGCCGCCCAAGAAACTCGTTTCGTTTTATTCATGAGGGAGCAATCCTCATGCAACGGAACACTCGGGGCCGCAATGAATTTCGATGAATCGATGACGGCGATGGAAATTTCATGTATTGTCCTGTTGCGCTATATTCTGGTACGGTGTTGGAGATATTTGTCGATATTTGTATTTCGTAGATTATCCAAAAATATTACTGGCACACAAAATAGATTGATTTAATACGTAAAATATAATACGTAAAATTTGAATTTGGCGTAATTTCTTTAAATAGAATGGTAATATAATAATATAAAAAAATAAAATATGATAGTTATAAAAATTATAATAATTGTAATGAATTGTGTAAAGCGTTAAAAATACAAATATTAGAATTTAAAACGTAAAATTTATTGGAAAAAATGGAAGTTGATAGAACGGATATTGGAATCAAGCAGCCTGACAAAAAGCGGGCGACAGGAAGGAATGATTTTCACGTTCATCTGCACGATCGATAGTACGACGGAAGCGCGCGACTTCAAAGTTATTCGGCGACGATGAAGAATGGTTGCCTGGACGACCGGCATTTGTCACGGTGTCGTGACCAACAGGTAGCCAGGACAGCGCGCGGTTATTTCTTCTTCGCGGTGGCGAAGTGCGAGGTGCTCGCATCGGTGAAAATGGTTCGATTACATTGTGGCCATTTGAATGGGTCGCGGCTTGATAGAGGCCCGGAGAAGACCGCCCCGGCTATGGCTGTCAGAGGGTGAGTTGAGAATGAGGTGGGGACGCGTCGTCGGACGACCAACAGGTGCCACGATAATAGAATTTTTCTTTGTGTCGGCCGTGCGGTATTTGCTTCGAAAATTTGATGAGAGTGCGCCGACGGTAGCAAATCGCACACACTGGCGATGCCAACAGGTAAAACGGCGCGTCGACGTGTTGTTTCTTTCCTTCGATCGAACAAAGGGTCGACCGCGCTGTCAATATATCCGCTGCGGACGTTTATCGCGAATATTTCTTTTCAAAACAAGTATCGCCGGTTTTGGAATTGACCCTTAACAGCGGGAAACAGCGCGCTCCGCATGCGTATCTATATTGCGGTCCGACATTGCGACGAGCGTTTTTACGGCCTGTGAAACCATTTCTTTTATGCGGTGACTTCTCGTCGTCCACCATGCAAACGCGCGATAAAATACTCAACGGCGGAGGGAAAAAAATGTGCAATGTGAGGAAATAATGGCGAAATGACGACAAGTCATAGTGCAAACAACGTAACGCAATACGCGCGTGTAATTAGAGGTGCTTTAGCGGGGAAATATACACGGATGGTTACATTTGTGTACGTGAGCGCGCGCGGCGTTTCAAATTTGATCTTGGCATTATTTTAAAGGCGTAACTCAGTAACCCTCATGCGAAATAATGCACCGCTAAAAGAGCCGCAATCCGTTTATTCATTTACGCCCGCTAACGTTCCCAGCGCTCTCCGTGAAATCGTTGGAAGAGAAGTAGGCGAGCTATTCTACATAAAGACACACGAGATAGAAAAGAGGATTATAACCATTGTTTCATTTCTCTCGATGTTATTTCGTCTCCGAGTATTTTTAAAACGGTGGTAACACATACGACATTATGATTCGCATTCTGCACGCGATGGTACGCAGCTCCTTTCTCCGCGATATTGCATTCGGAACATACATACATATCGACGCGAATTTCCGTATCGCCGCATTAATAGCACCGTGAATAATTCTGTTGAAATAGTTTTAACCCCTCTCGGTGCCGCACAGGTAACCGAATATAGGCAAACATGTCATCGCCAAACCTCATGCTGTTTACCGCCGCTCCAATAAAGTTGACTAGCATCAGTTCTATTGTCTATCAGATGGAATGCGGGTTTGCCGAGCGGGCAACCATTGATCAATAACTCGCGTATTATGGCGAATGAATTTTCATTAATTAACTTGCGCTTCCCGCCCATGTGTTTTCCAATCCGCAAGGACTTTTGGATTTGTGATGGATATTACCAGATCATTTTTGAAGTGCATAACAATGATATATTAATTCATGAAATTGTTAAGTTTATAACACATTCGGTTAATATTACTCTGTCGCTCAAATTTATTGTCGCATCTTTTTTACAGAATTATCGCGAAACTAAAATTTATGTGTGGTAATTACGACAAAGTGTTAAAAAAATTAAAGTCTGTGTTAATACTATTATGCTTTTTGCACAATGTATATACAATGACGAAATTAGATTATGCGAAACTCTCACATGAAACAGTAATTCATATTCATACTTTCGTACGCGATATCTCTCTTGTATGAAGAGCTTACTAAATTTCTCGCTCTGATTTCGCCGAGTGAGATAGACACGAGCGGTCATAGACGCGTAACTTTTTACGCGAGATATTTTAAAATATACCCGTTTTTTTTACAAGTAAAATTGAGCATGCGCTCCGAGAGCATTTACGAAACGCTGCGTTGATAAAAGACTGTATTTGCAGGACAAAGCCAAATCGCATGCACTAAAATTTTCGCTCGAGTACGTGATTATTTTTTCGCGAGCAAATTTTTCTTGTTTCATCATAAACTCACGCGGTAGGATTTAATTATAGACTTTCCCGCTGCCAATTATTCTCCCTTTATTGTTCAAATCAAGCTAACGAAATGATACTCCGCCTTTGTCCGTGGCGCGCGAATATTTCGAATCGTTAAAATTTCACCTGGCAGTGCATATCCGTCAAGTTTGACGTCACGGTAATCCTTTATTCTGCCTCGGCTCCGATACCGTTTCGCTTCCCACGATATACACTCCGCTAAATCCGCAATTTTTAGACCGACGTTACAGAGAAAGATCGATAGGTCCTGACAACGATGTAGCGCCCGGTAACGGATGGGGCGCGACGGTTTATATCGGCGGCAGCGCGATAGAATTAATCCCGGCGAATTGAGATAAGACAATGATTTGCGGGGTTGATAGACTCGTCGATTTGACAAAGCGACCAACAGGTGCGCCGATGGGAATTCTCTATCACAGTCGTCGCGAGCTATTTATTTCGCGGCCTTCCCCCTACCACCCTTTGTGTTTCGCGGCGCGACGTTAACGACATGGAATGAAGCGCGTCTTCTCATCGACGAAAGATTTCCGGTGAATCCGAAGACGCGCATAGAAATCGCGCCGATAGAAAATAGAACGTTAATGCGACCAACAGGTGCGACGACGAATAGTTTTCCTTTTCTTGATGCGTGCCGACAAAATTGGTTCGGATTGTATTATGTTTGTCGAGACAGGATTTTATTTGACACGAACTAGACTTGCGCGCGCGGTTGCACAGACGCGAGTCTGTCTATTTTAAACTAATTTTTCCCGGATAACATGGAAATTAATCTCATTCGTGCGCGCGATGAATAATACGAATAAATAAACCTAGTAAAAATTAATGTGTTTTATGAAAACATTTAATTTGCACCCGATTAATTACCGTTCAATGCATTTGGGCCGTCGGTTTTATCGCGTGATTGTAATTGCTGTTAATAATACAAACTGTAACTTCATTCGATTAAACTCCAGCGATATAGTACCTCATCAAGTTGCTCGATAATTATAATTATGCTCCTGTCGTTAAGTACATATTTTATGTATACACTGTATGTATGTATACAATATGCTAGATATGATATATTTTCAGTTTGGTGACGGTATCGTTCAAGTGATATACTTGATGTTTAATTTGCGTTGCAGTCGTGATTAAATATAAAGTGTAATTAGACTTGAATGGGTTTGGTTGTTTAAAACGTAGATGATGCTGCGTTGCAGAACTATCTCAACATCGCGCTGCATGCGACACGCGAAGAAATTAAACGGTGAGCTCCATTTTCGATTGCGTTAATCTAAAGCGGAATATCTGTCAGAGGTATTAATAATTATACGGATAAGATTCTGGTTGAAGAGAAAGAGCAAAGAGCCCCCTGCTCGCGCGCGCGTTTCAGAGTAACTCATTAAAAAGTTTTTCTCTAAAGGCACTAATCCTTCCGGGGAAACTTGGGAGTCATCAAATTATCAGCCCCGAGTTGTACGATTACAGTTGCTGGTAAATGAGGAGATCATTTCGAAACTTTCGCCCTCGAAATGCTTTTGCTACTCTTCCGCGCAGCTTTCCGCCGTGTCTTTCCGCCGTGACACGTTAAGCTGTTATTGATCGCCGCTTTGGCGTGTTATTAACTTTCAAACGCTGGTAAAATATTTGTACCTTCAAGCATCTACTAATATTAAGAATTAGAACATTAATGATTGCTGTTGGTCGGATGGAAGGTAGTTTGTACGCGACTTGCGCTGTTTAAAATTCATTGCAATTAAAACTTTGGTTATTTAAATTCTATCGCAGCAATAACCTCAGTAATTAATTACTCATTCTTATATGTATAAATAAAGATTAAAATTATGTGTTTATATGTATTAGAATTGTTTAAAAAAGCATCTCGCCAATTTCAAAAATTTCACAAACTCACATAATTAAATAGAATAATACATGAAATATCTGTTTAATATGAAGCAATATATTTGAGAAACTCGATAAATTGTCATTTATTTAAGATATTTATGTATTTGGAACAGTTAATTAAATAATCGTCATTACTTAATTACTTAATGAGGAAAATGATACGATATAATACCTTGCTGTTTATTTTCCTTTAAAGAGATACCTATATATAATTCCATTATTATTATTATTATATCGCTATTGTTGGCCATATTTCTATTCTCTTTGTGTACTCTAGTTTGGAATTTAGCATCAGCGCGCTGCGACAGATGTTCCGCATTGAATCACCGTTATTGATATTTACTTTCTGCGAGTTATGAGAGTTAGTCATTGTTATTTTGCTTGCCCACGTATATAATTCGTGACGAACGCTGCCGTTGTCCCGAAACATCGTCGGTGAACACTGATTTAAAATATTCTCGCGAAACTATAACACTGCCTGGCCGCTCGCGCGGACCAGCGGTCGGGAAGTCTCTATAAGAGAAGTTTTACGAGAAAGACGAAGTTAATTAAAACTTCCGTCCCCGGACCCGACGAGTGCCGAAGTTTAAGGCGAGATAATTAATTTATACGTGTAACGTGCCACTGACATTGCGCTGATATTCATTAGCGTATGGCTGCCGCGGCGATATCCGGTCGCTGATAGTTCCCTAGCGCAGCTCTTGACACACGCGCGATTTACGAGGAGTGCTCAAGTGCTTGCTGTGCACGCTGTCTCGCGCGCTCGTAAATTTATTTAGCGTCTTCCGTACTCGAGCACACCAGCCCGAACCGTCGCGAATCATCGTCCTGAAAATGTATCGGGTAACGCGCTCGTCATCTCTCCGCAGGGAGAGAGAACCCCTCGAATTATTCTGTCATAAGACAACATGCCGGTGATGCCAGCTGTACATACCGCGCAGGCCGCTTGCGTGCAGACGCCACTGTATTCGAAATACGATCGTAAGAGTGCCTCGTCGAGGCAGCATCGGTGGTTGGTCGATATCTCTCTTGCGTACAGTCCACGCAGGAACTCAGGTTTCGTTCGACGCGTGTATGTACACTACTCTCATTCGCACAAGTGAAAATTTCTTTGCCCTTTGTCTCTACCTACATCTATCACTTTCCAAATGATTTCACACCATGATATCCGTATCCTATTCATATTTTATATCGCAATAAAGCAATAATAAAGAAGATTTCTCTCTCACAAATTCAAAAACAATAAAATATTAATTTAAAGAAATGTAAAATAATGTATTATAGAACAACGGATGCGTATTTTTTCAGATTATTTGTTAAATTTGTCCGATCCTATCTGTGAATTCAGAATTTCTATATTTATGTTACAATTTGCATATTTTCTTGTGTTACTGTGTTTTAATATTGTTACGACTTTATTAAAATTCTTTAGATGTTTGGAGACGGTTATTACTTAAGCGAACGAAACATGTTATCGTTGTATTTTATGTAGTTCGATACACTCCCGAAATTCTCGATAAAAGCCGCTCTAGGAACCATGTCGGAACGAATCATCTGTGAGTATCGAGCAACGAGATTAAGTCTGACGCTCCACTTTTCGATGTTGTCTCGTATAATGGGATCGTCTTGGGGACGAGATTACCGCCAGCGTTAATCAGATTACGATCCGCGCCTTAGCACGTGACGTTCAGCTCGGCACGAGCTGTGTTTATATCCATTTTAGGCGAGCATTAAAAATCATTCGCTCGGACACTTTTGGCGAATCTGTTTTAGAGAATGACATTAAAGCAAACGTAAGTAAATTATCGTTATCCATAGAAATAACATACCGGCGGAAAATCCGGATTAAGTAGAAACAGCACTTAATGGCTCAGTCAGTGATAACGGTCCGCTACTGGTTCGGCTTTTAAAAGCGACTCACTTTAAATTTAACTCGAAATTCGCGTTATTTCTCCTCCGTTTATGTTTCATCGCGAAATGTATGATGAAAACTACCGAGTATACTCAACGCACAATGTTAATGCAAGGTTTCGTCCCTTTAAGCGTAGGATAATGTTAGCGTACTCGATAACGATATCACCGATTACAACGATATCAGACGTTTCGATCGGAAGTATGAAACAAAGGTCGAAGTAGTTACAAATGTGCAACGCGGACGGTCGAAGTAGTCGAAAACGATATAACGTATCCGCCGAAGTAGCCGGGAGACATGCAAGGCATTTTCGAGCATACTGTAATTTCACACTGTACCGCAACGTTACAAATATAACACGATACTGTACTGTAATATTATTTTGTACAATGCTGCACATTAAGCTGCACGTACGATATAATAGCAAACGTTACAACTGCACTGTGCACTGTCGTGTAAGAACAAAAATCCAACGTAACGTCGTATTACGCCGCGTTACGTGAAATCACGTAATATTTCCATTAAATTGTGTAATACCGTGCTTCGCCACTTGTATCGCAACCTCATCGAAGCGCACCTACGAACGACAAAGGCGATGCCTGATAAAGTCGTATTAGAGGCAGCCGCTCCGGTGGTGCCTTTCCGCGGTATCGACGCCGCACGCCTTATCAGGTCGCGTGGTATCGGGGTCACACGGCGTGTGGGCACGCGAAGGACGCCGACTTTTGCGAACGATTGTATCCCGGCCTGAGTTAAAGTTACGTTGAAGTGGCCCGCTGGATATTAGGTAGCGAGCCCTCGACGTGAAAAGCGTTTCTTCTTTCTTCTTCCAGTGCCGCGCGCGTCTCGCGCACATAAGCGCAACGCTATCATTTCACGAAGCGGCAGGTGCTACAATGTCTCGCGAAGAACGCGCGGGCTGGCACCCTCTTCGCGACCTCCTTATCGCGCACATATACAAAGAGATATAAAAAGTTCGAAAGAAAGAAATAAGAAGCAATGTATTTACTCTGCGAGAAGCCCGACCTATTTAATATTCCTTCGCTCGATCGTGTAGATAAAGAAGGAGCGAATTTTACATCGCAAATTGTTTATATATCGTAAATATAAACGCACGAGATTAATCTCGTGTGTTCTGTGGTATCGAAAATTGAGCTAACCAGAATTAACCAGTTCGGGTTATTACACATGTTCCGGAAACTAGTTTCCTCTCGAGAAGCACTATGGGTTGGTATGCGGATAGATAGATAGATTCATCTATTATGGATCGAGTTGAGTTCCTCAAACGCTACTGACATGTAGAAATTACTTGAAATAGATAGGTAATTGAAACTTAACAACGTATGATGCAGCGTAGATAATGATGACATCGAAATTGTACAGTATAAGCATAAGTATACATACTACAGCACGCTATAACTACGCATATGAGTATGTGCCACAACTATCATAATATACTATTGTATAATACAATAGTATAATTACGTCATTGTCCAGAATGAGAATATCGGAGTGAAAATTTTGAATTATTCCGCTATTATAAATTAGAAATAGTTTTATATAATTTATAGTCCATTTTTGGACTTGCAATGCGAGAGGATTTAAAATGGAATTAAATATGTAATTTTATATGTCGTGTATAAAACAAACAGCATTTAAAATATCAGAATATATGCGTAATGTCTGATATCATTGATATTTCTGTGCATATACTGATTTTTTAAATATCTTTCATATTATAAATAACGTATCAAATTATAAATTGCATTTAATTTTAAATTTTATCATAAAATATAAATAATCGCAAATGAGTTTATAATAAAAACCGCAGTTTTCTTTCAGAGGAATGTTAGTAGCATTTAAAGACTTAAATCTCAATTGATATTTGAAATAAAGTACGCGTTAAAAATAATATTTGTACTTGTGAAAGAAATTCAATTATCTAGGAATATTGATGATTCATTAATGCATCTACTTGAGTTCTACGTCTACGCTTCGCCAACAAGGTATAGTGTTTTAACAAGCCTGACGGAGGAAGACAACTGTGCTCGGGTACAAGCGCATCGTGCTCTCGACGTTCGCGGAGCGGAAGCCGAGATGTGCCTGAGTAATGTATAGCCGACCTCGGCGAATGCATAGTTCTGTGGTTGTCGGGGTCAAGGAGTATTCTCGGGCTGGGAACTTCATACGTGGGAATGAGCAGACTCGATTTCCCGTCAAACGTACGCCAGGTATACATACTATAAAGCACGTCAATAAAGGGAGAGCGGGCCAAAGACCAGGCATCAGTCGGACCATCACAGCGCCGCGGCATAGAGCGGATTAAATGTTGCCTTTGCCGCGCTAATTGCACGATATATATTTGCGCGCATACCCATTTATTAATGCGTTCTCGTTTTGATGATCGGACAGTGCTGGAGTACCCTAGTTACCGGCTTACACAATACTCGACGAATTCCAGAGTCTATCGTCTCGTTACACGCTGCAGACGCTGTGTTTATACATCGTAACATAGGAACATCCGCTGCAATTGCACTCGGGGATTTGATATCGGACATTAACCGTATCCTTTGTACACGTCCAAATCCTTTTGCCGTTTAACGTGAGTCATAGCAGGTTCGCGCTGCATTTCGCTACATTTACGCGAGGGCACCAATCTCTCTTTCTCTCTCTCTCTCACCCCCTCTTTCTCTCTCCCTCTCACCCCCTCTTTCTCTCTCCGTACGTTCAGCAGTATGGTTGCATGTTAGAAAGTAGTCCTCTCGAGCGGGTAGAGTGTACGTTACGAGCGGAGGGCTTAATTGCATAATTGCATGTCTGAAATTGTGTGGGTGTATAATCCGGTGGCGCGCGTGCTTAGCAGGCCGACTCGAAAATATACTGAAACGGCGATGGGGGCGTATACGGAGGATTGTTACATAGATCGCGTCATTAGTACGTACAAATGGCTCATTTATCCGCGCTCTTCTAAATAAAGGTTGTCTCGACTTTAGCTCTCGTCTTATTATTTCTTTTCAATTCTTTTCCCCCCCCACAATTCTTGACGTCAGATTACACGCGGCGAGTCGATGCCATATCAATGGCATACAGTTTGCGGATTCGTTGCGTGATTGAATAGCCACTTTAAAGTTACACGCGCAACACGAAAACGCGAGAGAGTTACGGAAGAAAGTTTTCTCATCGACTTTGGAATTTTTTTGGCAAAATGACTGCAGGGAAGCGACGCCTAGAACGCGTTTGGTGTGCCCAAGTGCTCGAACTTTTCGAATATTCCCGAGCGGGAGAATCTGCAAAAATCTCACGGGAGATAATCTGAAAGTAATATTAATGACGCCGGCTTAATATGTTGCAGATTTTCATGCTTAGATGCACTTTCCAATTAAGTCATAGGCACCGATGCGAATCTATTCGCGTGCGTAATTAGTGACGGGGGTATTATTAAATGCATGGAGGCTATGACTTTGCGTTTTTACAAAAACGTGAATGGTTTCATAAATCCTCCGCGTTTTAATTTTCACTTGTACTTGATTAAAGAATACATATAAAAGACATATGGAATTAACTGAAACAGCATGCATTTGTGCGATTTTCCAAGATTTATGCATCGTAATTAATACTGCTTCTTGTTCAAATTTTCTCGCACAGCTGTGTCGCTTTTACGTCGCTTGAATTGTAATTATCATCAGCGTTCATCGCGGAAACGAGAAATGGTTTGCCTTATTCCAAAAATATGTTACTGAGATATTTACGTTTTATCGAATTAGCGCGGAAGACGCACATCTTTCCTCTTGTCGCATTTCAAACGTAATGCCACGTCGTCAGTGGCAACGTAATTGGACTTGAAAATTTAATCGCGGTGCGACGTGAAAGAGACCTTTCGCTTTTGAGCGCGGAACCGTGCAGGCACCGCGATTTTCACGTGCCACGCGCGAAACGAACGGATTTTCCTGTTTGATCGTCTCGAAAGTCATCAATTTCCTTGTTTACACGAGTTTTCCATCATTCTTTTCATTTTCCCGTTAACGTTATTTAACAGGTTCAGTTTTCGCACCGGTTTCAACACGCGTCGAAGCGCAGGAATTCATGGTCGATAGACAGCACACACACGGCAATTTATCGAAACCCATTAAACTACCTTTACGGCCCTTTACGACACTTGCAATATACTCTACAACTGTGAATGCAAACACTGCACATGTCATCGCGCAAGAAATACACCAAAGTAATCGCGCTTTTTTGATGTCTTTTATAATTTCACAATCTTTTGTAGTCTAGTGCAGAACTCAATTAAATAAAATTTGTAAAAAAAAAAAAAAAAAAACAAAACAAAAAAAAAACAAAAAAAAAAGAACAGATGTGATAGTTAATCGATGTGACCTAATATAATATTATTTCTTGCATTAAATGGTTTATAAAGTAATACAATTTGTGAGATAAAATATTTTAAAATAGGGGCAAAGCAAAAATAAAGATATTAAAAAAATCGTAATAATTGTAAAATTAATTATATTATCAATCAGAACACTACAATTATGAAGACAACAGACAATTGTGAAGCGTGCAACGGTAAATGGCAAGATGAAATAATAGTAAAATGAATTGCAAGAGAGAATACGCAATTTAAACAATAAATCTCATATTGACGACTATATTTTCCTCACGCGGATATAAACAGATTTGAGCTTGAGTGCCCATTATCGGATTTATTTGAATCACTGGAAACGCAACAGCGTTATTTAAAAATTACATGAGCGAATAAATGGAAACATAATGCTGTACAATGTGATGCAATGACTGCGTCCGACGATAGACGCATTTAAATGGCCTCTCATGATTTTTTATCTGTTAAACTGCCATTTACGAGCGCGCTTAAGTTGCCCATCGATGTGAATCCCATGCGTGACGCATATGTATTATTTATCAACTCTGTATAACAATGATTACATCGGCACGCTTCACATTTGACGACACAAGTCGACTCAAGTTTACGGCTTGTAGAAGCCCCTATAATGAGATCCTCCGCCCTAGATAATAATAACTTAATGCCTCACCGCAGTTCTAAGGATTGAGAGAGTGGTGAAGAGATGCGTAGGGATTCTTGCGCCCTTTTCTGCCCTTTTTCTAAAACTATGTGTATATGTGCGTGCCATTAAAAAATAATAAAACTTTATAATTTTGCCTGCTGGCGACTTTACGCAAAATTAATTTTCGAGCGGACTCTTAGGCGTTCGGTGAATGACGTATGCCGTCTCTTATCTCAGCAATAAAGCGTTTGCACCTGAAGCCTATTTTCCGTAATAGAACGCTATAAAGTGTTTTTAATGCCACACAAAGCTTTATCTATAATTTAGATCGTCAACAATATTTAGTTTGATAAATATAAAGAATTATTTTTAAATTAATAATAATCCGTTTATTATAAGGATAGTATTTTACTATAAATATAATATATTATTTACGTATTTTGATCTCAAAATATAACAAAATATAATAATTATTTGTATCCTCATTATAATACAAGTTTCATTAGCGTGGATGTAACATACAGAAAGATATAGGCTAAAGCCGCTGGGAGCCAACATAACTAGAAACATTCCCTTGATACACGCTAATCATAATATGTATAATCAATGAGAATAGATCCCGCGATTGCCTATTGTTACGGTATTAATCCCCCCGGTCATCTAAGGCATCAGCAATGATCAAACGGATATCCCCAATAGTCATTAGAAGCTCTAGAAATTCCAACAGTCATTAAGCATAACTGTATGATCATTGGTGACATATTGGACATCTGAGAGGATTAATGTCATAAGAATGGGCAATCACCGGCTATATCCCCAATAATTGCACATGTTCGCAATCAGCGTATATCCCCGATCAATGAGAATACGGGCACGAAAATCAAACTAACCACAGTGGTATTTCCATAGGAAGATTTCGAGCGGGAAGGAGATCAGTCTCTCGAACGCGAACAAACGAGAACTGCTGCTGTAATCTGCGGGTACGCGCGCCTGTGAATCGTGCGCTTTTAGCGAGCGTACGGCGAAAAACTTTTCGGTGCTGTGCCACGGCTGTGGGCCCCTGCGGCCATGCGCCGGCTATCGATCCAGTCCACCCCGCCCGTCCCCGCTTACGCGCTACGATAGCCGCACGAACAAGAGCGTCGGGGTATTTTGTTTCGCAAAACGCCCGGTAAAACGAGAGCGCCGTGGAGAAAGCGACGGACGGAAGCCGGGAAGAAGGTGAACGATCGGGGTTTTATTGTGCTCTGCGGGGGCGAGGGAAAGAAAAATTCCCCGAGCGCGCATTAAAGCGGTGCGAAATAGACCGAAACGTGTGAAAACGGCAGATACGTTACATGCAATTTTATTAAACATGTGAAAATACAAGCTGTTAGAAGATAGCGTAGTTACAAGATTACGAATATATTATACATATTACGTACATGAGTGGATAAATAGGTGAACAAATAAGAATAAATTTGCAGTATCGCGAAAAATAGAAATTTACATAGAAATGTAAATATTTGACAACAAGACATTGCATAAGCTTCGCTAGCTTGACATTTAAATAAGAACGAGCATAAGAAGGATAAAAAGACGAGACAATTCTTGTAAATAGCATGGTAATTGGGAGCGGAGTATATCCAAGAAGGCTGTTGTCAGCTGCGCCTAACGTCAGAAGCAATTTAGAAGGAAAATGAGAGGGTGAACACAGAGGGAGAGAGAGAAAGAATCGAGGATCCCTACCCATCTTGCCGAGGACGCGAAAAATAGAGAAGAGAGAGAAAAAAACGCGGGGGTCGAGAGCGCGCTATCGGAATTGCAACTGCCGCATGACCCTTCCGATGATCGAGTATCTCTCCGCGACTTGACCATCTCCCTGACCTCGACGTGGTCTCTCTATTTTTTTTATCCGACTAGACGGCGAGTGGAGGAGAAAACGGAGGCGGAACGAACCTCATCTCATGCCGGACACGAAACTCATTGAGCTGTGTAATGGCGGGCACACGCGAGGCGCGAGAACAATGCGCGGATTTTTGGCAGCGAGGAAAATTACGAGAGACGCGCAAGCCTCTCGTTCTCGCCTTTGACCCGACCCTCGTCGGGTCGTCCGTCCGATCCGGATCATGATTCGACGCGTGTCTAACATCACGCGCGTTACGTGCCGATGTTACAGACGTAGCGATCGCAAGTGGAACCGGTGCGGTCGCACATACTGCGCCTTCGCCTTATGTCACGTACTGCAATAAACCGGAACTCGTACATTGCGAAGTAGTTTAACCATCGACCACTGCGGTCATTTATGAAAGACGCAACTACTTCGGCAATGACGTTGCTATTAATGTGACATCGATAGTATTATAAGTTACGTTATATTCCATGTACTTCTCTAATACGGTCATGCACGATACTATAAAAGGAATTAGAGAAATAATTAATCGACGATGTGTTCTATTTTTAAAAGTTTTATATTTTTGTACTTTAATGTACGGTTAAGCTGATATTTCGCGGGCGAGAGTTTTTCATCTTTTTAAGTTCTCTTATGATGTTCTACCGCGAGTGTAATTTGAATTTATGCATCTCGAGTGATCTCCTACCTCCTAAAAATTCATAGACGATAAACCGACATTAGAGGTGCTCTCTAGTTGATGTAAAAGAGATACATTCTTCTACGTATTCAGAAACTGACGAATTCACGGCAAGTATCGCGATGAAAATGTTCAGTCGATGGACTTGAAGTTTAACAAGAATGTATAAACATTTCTTCGTTTATACAAACTTAAAACTTTAACAACAGAATTCAACAGACTTAATTAATTTAATCAAGCTGAAAAGTAAAGTTTTGCTTCAAATAGTATTCTTCTATAAAATTCTCACTATACAAAGATTCACCGCAAGTTTGTTATCTGCATTTGCAACATATCCGATTTTCAGACGTTTTATAAAGTTGAAAATATGAGCATGTCGACACGACAAAATGATATATGTAAGGTGGTGTTAATTTCGTTAATGAAAAATACTGCTTATAGATGTTTACTGGATAAATTCACATTATATCTTAGAGCGAACTGAAATGCTTCGGGCGGCCCGCGTGTCGGATGCAAATTTTCAATTACGATTTGCCGGGACCGACTATTACCCTCGGTGCTCTACCGTGAAATTAGAAAAGAACGGTCCGTGTACTGTTCCGTGCATGAATGCCGCATTATAAGAGCGATCAGGAGCGCGATACGAGAGAGAAAGAGAGTATCCATTATATCATTTCCCCTACAAATTCTAACAAAATAAATGTTTGTATGTTTGTGTCACTTAGAATGTGAGAGAATATCGCGCGACGTTTATTCTCGACGTTGAAACAACGAGCTTCGCCGCGAGACTCGACGTCGTAAATACAATCCCGCTCTTAATGCACGGAGATCCGCGAATGGTTTTTTTTCTCCATCCGTCTTCCGGAAAGCATTCCACGGTGGCGGAATTCAATAATAGGATTCTCAATAAAAAGTACGTCACGTTCCGCGAATGGTGTGATGCGTAAGCGCGGCCTTAGGCCGCGCGTAGGATTTTCTACATTTTTTCAAGGATTACCGTCTCTGCATAGGTATCACTTAAGTACACGATATATCATCCCCCCCCCCCACCGTCTAGCAGCCTACGGTGAATCATTTGCTCAATAAATTGTTTCCTCGTTTTCCCTCACGGTTTTCTTTACGGAATGTTTTGAAAAAAACGGACCCTTCTCTTGCCAAACGATGTCACATACGCTTTATGTCGGCACCGGTCGATCTTTTCTTGCCATACCGTCACGGAATGGCTCATAAAAATCCTATTAAACGATAAATTAAAATTTTATTTCGGAGGTCTCAAGGGGAGTTTCGAACGTCATACAAGCTGCGTAAAACATAAGATACGGATCACGACCAGTATGATCGTTTCTCTCTTTTCTTGATATATTAAATTAATCTCAAATAAAAAAATATAGATTATTGTTGCAAAAAATGTTGTTACAATAATTTGTAACGTTAATTATTTTAAATATTAAGAATTTTTGTTGATTGTGCTTATTACAAGCCGATTCAATAAATATTAATTATATAGAATAGGATTTATATGGCGGTATAATTTATTTTGGTTTTAATTTTATTTAAATATATTATATTATGTTCTACTTTTTTAGGAACTGTACACGGAGAAAATTTTATATCAAAAATTACTATGTACGGTAGTAGCTGCGGACCATGAAGAAATTATAAAAATTTTTACTATGTTTTCCACATGTGAAACATAGTAAAAATTTTCGATCCGCGGCTTCGTGGTCCGCGGTTAATGCCGTACATAGTAATTTTCGATATAAAATTTTCTCCGTAGATATCGGCAACTGTAGTCACAACCACGCTGTTCTGAATTCCTACATAGATATATTTATTGAATATAAGCTTTCCATCATCGAATCTGCCGGAGTATCTATATTTCTACCAAGGAATCATAATCATAGGAATGACGGATTTGTGATGTAAAAGCTACAAAGTTCCTTTCTATCATCTCCGATAAATCGAACCTTTTTCCTTGCCTATGCAGTGAGATGACCTGATCCGCGTATACAATCCACATGATCTCGTGTTTCTGCGGAAGTACTCTTGAAAATACCAGTCGCTTCATGATATTCGGCTTTTGCGCTTCGTAATGCCGTCAAGCAGCCATTCATTCTCTTTCGCGAGCTCTGCGATGTACGAAACGGCAACATATTCCAATGGAGCTTTCAACCGAAATCCAGATCAGATTCGCGACACGCGCCGTCTACCCCTATTTTGATTCAAGACATACCGACGTGTTTCGCTCCGAGGCGTTTCTTGAAGCGGCGATTGACTGCAGATATTCCTCTTTCCGCTTTCTTTTCCCCTCAACCGTTATGCTTCTTTTCCCTGTCCGGTGCACGTTTCTACAGTACGAAGACCCCGTTGTAAAATCCGAGCGAGGTCGTGCGATTTTTCCAAAGAGGGATTCGGTCCGAGCTGATGATCCCCGAAAGAAGATAAAATCAGCAAAGGTATATAGATATATATATATATATATATGTATGTATCAAAGATGTGCGCCTCCGGGAGAACAGTAAAGAAGAGTAAATTAGATTTGACGATCTCTTGGGTACAACAAATCTGTTCGAGATCTTTGATATGGGTTACTTACTGTTATATCCCCGAAGAATCGAAGCGGTATGATATATTGAATTTCAATGTTTTGTTAAGCAAAAATATGTCCTTCAATTTTTTAAAAAGATTTATATCTTCCATTCTTTTCTCATAAAAGTCTACAGTCTGCTGTTTAAATACGCAATTTTGGATACGCTTGTAAATTTTTATATTACAAAAATCATGTAACTTTTTATCGGCAACATGATAAATTTATAATTATTATTCAATTTTAGTTTTAAAAATATTAAATATAAAACATTAAAAAATGATATGGTAACTAATCATAAAAAAAAGGGAAAATATAATACAGCATTTGCGAACGAAAGAAATAATAGTTGCCTTAAAATACTTTATATAGCTTTTTCTGTAATGTGTGCTTATTATAGCTATATTTATTCTAGAATATATTCTGTTCTTATTACCGCACAACGTGACAAATGTCACTTCCCACGGCGGTTTGTCGATAGTTCAACGGGAGTTTCACTGCAGTTGCAGATGTGTTTATTACAGTTCACGTCCAACCGTAACGGGCGAAATCTCGGTCGCCGTAAAAAAAAAGGAAAATCTGCGCTACATTCCTTCGTGGACGTTCAGTCGGCTGCTTCACATACAACAACAGCACAATGCAAGAATTCGCGTGTACGTGGAATTTTGTATTAAAATTCCTTTGCCATGTTTCTATTTCTTCCTTAGCGCAGCGTAACTACGTTATATGACGCAACTGCATTGTCACGTATACTACAAATTACTGTAACTACGAACTCCGAGTCTTATAGAATTTCTGCTACTGGAAATCTACCGGAAATATCCGGTTTTATTAACGCGCTTAAAAAAGTTCTGTTGCATTTTTTACACACATACATAAATCAGATTTGATCAATATTTGATTATCAAACATTTCATTCTTGAAGAACGAATATTATGCAGCCTTTCGACAGAAGTGCTTTCTCGAAATTTACGAGAACTTTTAATTAATGATTAAATTCAAGATGTTGAAAATGTAAATTTACATATGGAATGATATTAATAATTCGTATTACTTAAATATTTGATCAGCTTTAATGTGAAATCTTATATTACGCTATCAAAAGTTCGTGTAATAAGATTTGCTTAACGTTACCTCTTCCTTGGTTTCAACACGAAGGCCGTTTAAACTTCTAAAACTTGTGTGTTCCTATAACATGGTGTTATCCATAACATCCAGAAAAGATGATTCAAACCGAATAAGTACGCGATACTTCGCATGAAGAGTGTATTACGGAGTTGAAGAACTTTTTTGCGCAATTCATTCAAAAGAGCGCGTCTCAGAAAAATTCATAAAGCGACTTATTTCTGCGAGAAATTCAAATCTCTCACCGACGACGATTCTGTTTGGAGCTAGGATTTCGTATACATCACATGTATAATAGGTGACAGAATACATGTGGCAACAAGTACTTCTTTTGCCTCGTAGTTTTACATTGGGTTTGATTAATATTACATAGAGGTGAGCCAAGAAATGTGATTCCCAACCAACCTTAACACATTGAATGACAAAACTTTTCTTGCTGTAGTAAGGTGAGTCGTTAAAATTTCACAAAGCTCACCTCATCTTCTTTTGCACGTTTCTACGCGCGTTCTGTTTGATCGTTGATTCTCTTTCGTTATCATTATCCTAGTCGTTTCATTAACCAGACCGTCGCATTTGACCCACATTCAAACTACAGAACAGATTTACATTCTATATTACCCACGTCTTTCCGTCATCGTGCACATTAGCGTATATTAGTATATGATATATGTTGCATTAATAAAAAGGTAACTCTGCTGCTACGAGTAAATTTAAAAAAAAGAAAAGTTAAAATAAAAAAGAAATAAAAAGAATTATATCGTATAATAAATCAAAAAAATTTCACATTTTTTGCAGTAATATTCTCCAAGTTTTCAAAGCAAAATAGCGATTTTGCATTTCTTTGAGAATTTGAGATCTTTTTTTATTAAGATCATCGTTTTATAGTCATTTTAGGGTTTGCGTAGTTTATTTTGTAATGCAAGTATTCCTCCGTGGCAATGTTATAGATCGCAGGACGACAACAACGCAAGCTCGCAAGATCCAATCTGAGAAATGCTACCTGCATCGCCATGGAGAATTCGACTGGGTTTGTCGACGTCCAATCTTCAAACAATGCCGTCGCTCGGTGCTTTTCATTTCCTTCGTCTCTAAAGTGCCCTTTTTGCAGACAGTTTCTTCGAGCATTGTTTGATCACTTATTCTCTTTGGCTGTTATTATCCTTCCGTCCAGATATATAATGCAACGGTCGCTTCGAGTGCACGTTTCGCGGCCACGTCGCGTCCGATGTAATCTCATTTTTGTCGAAACTAGGTCGCGAAGATTCGCACAATTTTTTCGCACCGGTCACGATCCGCCAGTCACGATTGTTTAGTTTCTTTTTATTCTTGTTGTTTAGTTTTATTCCTGTTTCTTTGTTCCGTGGTGTCCGCGAAATTGCAATATTTGCCGCTCCCTTTATTCATCCGCGGAAGAAACTGCGAACGGTGACGCTGTGCTGGCAATCGTCGGTTTGTTCACTCTGACACGAATCTCGGTTCCCTGAAATTTGACATCCTGCAGCGCAAAATACAGCGGAATGGATGCAGTTTAATTTTTCGAAGCTGACGACCCAGCGGTTGCACGAAGTAAAAGCTCCGCTTCGTGGATAAGCCGAGAAAAATATGCAGAAAGAACGTGGGCTTTGACGTGACGTTTACTTTTACATCTTGCTTTTATTATTCACTCGCATTATGCATTCCTTTCGCCTCGCTGCAGATTTTAACGAAAAGATAAAAAAAAATCTCTTGCTTTATTCTCATTAGTCGCTCCGTTACATTCGTGGATTACACAGTAGGAAAACCCGTACGTCTCGGCAAATGCGGTAGATATTATTACAATCCTTTAGAGATACGTCGTAACTTGATGCACGAACGCGAAGCTTTCGGAGATCGAGTCTTTTATCAAGCCGCTTTATCGATATTAGAAAAATTTTCAGGGCACAACCCGCGTGTTATTCGCAGTATTGTCTGATCTTTGATTCCCTTTTTCCGTCTGCGCTCTTATATCTTCAAGGACGGGTAAGAACACTGTAGTGCACTCAGCTGGAATTCCGCCTCCAACTCCGGGCCAGATTTACGTTTCGCACGATTCGCCACAAATCCGTCTTATTCGAGACGAGAGAACGTCTCCCGGCTCCCGCGGCTCCGCTTTTCTCGCGTGAGTGTGTCTCGAAAGCTTCGATAGTCCGCAGACTTCCGTCCTCAGTATTGCACGTACGTTTGATCGGTGATTTCTTCCTTCTTTTTCTGTCCTCTCCCACCCTTCTTTCCTCTTCTTTTTTTCGTTTCGTTGGTATATCATACGACGGCGGCATATACAGCCGTGAAATATGTATGCCCGCCTGAGGCGGGCTTTTTAAGCTTGGCCGTGCTCCAAAGGGCCTAGGGCGCGAAGTCGCGTCATATTTCCTAAATCATCGCACGGAGTTGAACGTGTCCGAGGAAACGAGCGATCGAGCGGGAATTTCCCACGAAATTTTCCCCCGATAGCATCGTGAAGCTCTTTCCGCGCGAGTAATTCTCGATCCTGATAAACGCCTTCATGACTCAAATGCCGATCGCATTAAATGCGCGGATAGTTAAAGCTTTGCCGATAAACCACGAAGTAATTTCCTCGTTGTACGCCACTTGTTAGTAATAATCCCGATAATCTGTTCGAATCTATCTCACAATGCATGTTAAAGCTGTTTATTTTGTTTGCTCGTGTACTACTTTGCGAAATAAATTGAAACCACGAAATACGAAACGGCAGGAGTTTATTTCTTAATATTATGTACGATGTTGCTACTGTTTTTGTCATGCGTAATTGTAATTAGATTGTATAATATATTTAAATAATGAACAAGACTATTGCAGTTTGTTCTATCTGTTGCATGTTTTACATTAAACTGTTTCAAAAATTACGTGGCAAATGTGCCACACTGAGTACGAAACGTATATGAAACAGAAGCGCAAAATAAATTGCATTTTTTTGTCGCAGTTATGAGTTGTAAATTAACCAATAACTAGAGATTGTTGAGGTAATTAAAAATGTTATAATGAAATTGCAGTGAGAAAAGATACAATGTACCGAAATTCTTGCCATCCTAGCCATTACAAGAATACAAAAGCTTTTTCTGCGAAGCGTATCGTATTTAAAAGACCCTTGAAATAAACGAAATTGGCGAAAAAGAGAACTATTTCATGAAACGCACATCATAAAAGCGAATCAATTGCTGTACAAGCAATTGTATCAATGAACACGACTTGTTCACATCAATAAATTTTGCATTTGAAACCGTACTTTGACAATTCGCTTTTCTGCAAAAAAATATCAAATAATTAAATCTGTAAAATAAAAAAAATATATATAAATTAAAACTGTATTTAACAAACCTATTGAAATTCTCAAATATTATATTTTCCATAATAAGGTACAATTGATTCTGTGCAATTAACAATTTGATATAAAAAATGATAAAAGAATGATACACGTTATTAATACCAATTAGAGTCATGTATTTCAATAAATTATATAATATATAGATGTTTTGGTTGCAGATTGAATCATCCTCAGTATATATGAACAGTCATTATAGCATTGTCAGTGATTCCATAACTTTGTGGTCAAAATTCAAAACTAAAATTGTCTCCACATCTTGTGAAATAGTAAATGTTACTTCAGAATAGATGTTGCTCAGTTAAATGTTTCAATTTTACATGAGTCACATCTTCAATCTGAAGTAACATTTACAATTTCACAAGACATTGTGGAGATAATTTTAATTTTGAATTTTGACCACAATGTTATGGAATCATTGACAACTGCTGTAATTATTGTTTATATATGCTGTGAGGAATGTATATCTGAGACCAAAATGTTTATGTTATATAACTTGTTGAAATGTATGATTTTAATTAGCACTAACATGGTTTTTTAATTCATTTTTTATACCAAATTGTTATATTTTCAAAATTTTGCAATTCTATAATTTAAAAATACCAAATAACATGTATATCTGCAAAATTTAAATATTATATATTTATAATTATAAATATATTTTTACTGCTAAAATAAGGAAAAAGTAAAATTTTATTTGATTATTTTTGTATATTAGTAAAAGTGTAAATTATAGAATCTGAATGTCAAAGCACGGTCCTTAGCAATTATATGTTAAGTACTAGCACATGATAATATGTCAGATAATAATATTTTGTGCAATTATATAGATTTAATTGACTCACCAGTTGCTGAATTCTACAGCACATCTTATCAGTTGTATCTGAAGAAATTAATATATGTTTTATATAGTTATTAAAAATTATCATACATTTTATGTATGTTGATTGTTACGCATCATTATTTAATTATTTTTATTTTGATTAAAACATAAGTATATGTAATAAATTGTGTAAACAATTATTCAAAATTTTTAATAAATATTCAATAACTGTTTTACATTGTAACACATTAAGTACACATTGTAATTGCGTATATTAGTGTTAGCATAATTATGCACTGTATTTAAATGATGGAGAAAAAATTGTACTCACCAGCTACAATATTATAGTTTGCTTTGTCCGTTGCAGATTTCAGATTAGATCTCTGCATTAGCTTTATCGCAGAATCGATGAATACCAAAACTTATTGTCAGTAATGCACCAGTAAATCTTGCTTCCATTTCTCAAGGCTTTACGTCGTAAATTTGCCACACAATGCAAAGTAAGACTTAATTTGTGCTGCAAAGCACCACGTAGATAACCTATTTTTCTCATCTTACATGTTCAGCGATCGACTTGAAACAGTGTATATTTTTAGAGTGAACGAGACGAACGACGATTATCTTGGTGGTCACTCAGAGATCGTCAGATTTAGATACCTATACAACAATTATTTTTTACAAAAAAATCCCGACAAACTGAATTTCAACATGCTACATTTAATGATAAATATAACCGATGAAAAATTCGATCCCCTTGAACGAACATAGGGATCATTTTCGTGTGTTGTGGCATTAAAATGTGTACTCACCGAGACTGACTTTTCTTTCTCTCTTTCTGCTTTTATTCTGCACTACATGATACCTGATTGTCAACGAAATGTTGTGAATCACGCGAAACCCGATAATAAATAATATATTGCAGCAATCGCCCGTCACTTTAATCGGCACTCCCGACGAAATTAATACTCATTACGCACTTTTAACGGATAAAATACACGAATAATCGCGAAACGTTGAATGCTCTGCGTTCAGTGCCGTTGCTTGATAAAAAACAAAATGGCAGCGAAAAAGCACGCGAAACGTCGGTAACATTGATAATCCATACCGACGATCAATTTGAATATTAATACCGACAATCAACACCGACAATCAATATGGATTACGCCATCTTATGGTCATGATAGTTACTATTTCATGCTACGAGATTGTAACGGACACTTGGACGTACAACGCAAACGCTCCGGTTAATAGCAGCTTTAATTGATTAAAAGTGCGTAATTAGTAAAAATTTTGGTCGGGTACGTCGATCAAAGTAATGCACAATTGCCGGAGCATATTATTACCGCGATTAATCATAGATGCACCGTGAATTGAAGCCGATACGGTCTAGGTGAGTACGGGCTTATATCAGTCATTTTCATTAGTTGTAACATTTTGAAAGTTCACTTCGTTTGAACTACATGAAAACGTTTAGTTTAAAATATAGTTGTTATGCGTATTTGTAGGTATCTGCTGACATTGCGTGGTCTCCAAGAGTCGTTCATTTTGCTAGCTCTGAGTGCGTGTACAGTATCAGTTATAATTATGTGCGTGGACGCGTTGCGGCATAAAGTATGTTTTATCTCATGTTTCGTGTATTACAGTGTGATAGATTTCCGACGTAAATTCGTGTGATGTGTATGTTAGTGAAATGTGCGTGTTAGTGAGTTAATTTTCACTCGGCAGTGCGTAAATTATAAGTGTTGGTTTTCTATATTCATTGATTCTTCAATAAAGCTGATGCAAAGCAGATTGAAGCGGAATTAGCAGCGGATGAAGCAAACTGCAATACCCTAGCTGGTGAATATTTTTGATATTCTTGTCCACTATTTAAATATGTACATATAATTGTAGTGCTAAATACACACACAATTTGTACTTATTAAATATTTATTTATATGAGATACGTTCAAAAATATTTAATAAAATATTAATTGAAATATTTATTAAATATTTATTAAAATTCTAAAGTAATTATTCACGCAATTTATTGCACATGTTTATACTTTGATCAGAATGGAAATAATTAACTATTAATAATTATCACATATGAAACGTATGATAACTAAAATATATATTAATTTTTCCAGGTATAGCTGAAGGCATACTTAGCTAGGGTACAACGATCGGTGAGTAAATGTATTCATTATCTTGCATAATTGCACAAAATACTGATTTCACATATTTGTTCATTCACTGATGATTATGTATACAATTATTATTGTGCTTAGACAATCATATCTTTGTCTATAGTTTGCATTTTTGTAAACAAATCTATTTTTTCTCTTAATAGTGAAATATTTCGTACAAGTTATATACACATATTATTTATTATTTTATGGCTTCCATTTTCTTTTTTATTTATAATAAAAATTAGTTATATTGTCCTTAGTTTAATATATTTTTGCAAAAGTCATTTTCTCATGAAAAATAACATCGGAATAGCCATGAAGAATACTGAAGATATTTTCTTACAGACATGTAGTATCGACACGTATATATATCAAGAGATATTACATCGTATTACAGATAAGAATGTAAGCTATAATATCGTTTCGATATCCGGTCGCAGGTGCCAGTACGTAACCAAGTAGTGTGCAAAGAATATATGCCGTACACGCAAACTTTCGATGAAAATAAAGATACGAGGTGAGACTATTCTTTATTACTTCTTGGAAAATAGCGTAATGAAGCAATTATGTTGTTATCAATGAGTAATACAAATTAAAAAAAAGAATTGAAGCCATGAAGTATTAAGTAATGAAAAAATGAAAATGTAACAGTTCTAAATTTCATATGTGACTAAATTGAGCAAAACTAGCTCTGTGTAATTAATATTTAAAGCAAGAAAATTTAAAAATACTTGAATATCTTTTTTATAACATATGAACGATAAAATATAGAATAATGACTTAAAGTCTTTTGTAATATTCATATAATTTTGTCACATTTTATATAAGAATAGAACTGCTCCATGAAACGAGAAAACGAATTTTCTCATGGTAGATGAAATGTCAATATGGTTTACGGTTATGTAATTATTGTAGAATCAGGGTTGAATTTCTTGCGGAAAATGTGTTCGACGGCGTAAAAAGTGCATCATTATATTAAATAGCGCGCAATTTACATAACGATCTTGTAATTACCTATCGCTTTAAATCGGAATATTCCATTTTTAACGTAAAAAAAGGAGAAAATAAAAATAAAAAATACAGGATTCGGAAAAGACGCACATGTAATCAAAGTGTAATTTAATGGCGCAGTACGAGTTCAGCCGCAGATATACGTAACGAGTTATCTGCTCGTCGAGCGCGAGTTATCAGACGTAATAATCATGTCGTTAAATGTGCTCTAATTTTCCTCACTCGCTACAGTAGATGGGACATTCCTCGTTAAAATTCATGACACATCATATTGATATATTGATCAAACATATCTGCAATAAAAATATTTGTTAGTAACGATATCTGGCACACTTATATTATTAGCAATCATATCTTGCTTTAAAAATGTTTCATAATTTGTTGCTTTGTGAAATAATAATCATAATTAAAATAAGCATTTCTCCTCGTTAAATATTTATAATTACATATGAGTAAATTAAATTAATATAACAAGTTGGATACAATTTCGATCGTTATCTAAGATAGTTGCAAATGTGCGATCAATTTTTAATTTGCAAAATGTTCCAAGTTAAAGAATATGCATATGTTCATAACATTAAACGATGAAAATTATTATGTTTCAAAGCACACAATAATGCCCAACAAAACTTGGGAAATTCAAGAATCTCTCGAGTCATATGATTATAATGGTAACGCAAAGAGTAAACTCAAATAGAGACAAAATCACCAACCTCCATGCCACTGTGGGTTTACTTCCTATTATTAGTTTAATATATTTATAAGATATTCCAGAATTGTTATAATTTCTTGCATCTATAGATTATTTAATTAATTTAAAGTCAACTCTTTCTTGATCAAAACTCCATTGAATCCTTTTCATAACGTTTTAATTTTCTATGTTAGATATCACGGCAGAGCCACAAACTTTAAGATTCTACAAAGTATACTCGGAACTAATTGCTTCTTTCTGAAATTAATTAAGTTTATAAAAAGTTCCTCATGCGCTGAAGACTTTACTAACTTGTCTTGATATTTTTATTGGAAAAACGTCATTTAAACCAACAAAAAAGTCCGCGGATAAAAAATAATCTTTAAATATCTTACGCATCTTTTCGCATTACAAATTAATTAATTTTATGAAGTGATAATCCTTAACGAACATTGCGTAACGGATATAGAAATAGTAACATTTTTCCAAACAACATAGCAGCGCTACGTAAAAACAAGCAAAAGTGAGCGAAGTAGCGAGAGTGCTGTTTTTGTTTACATCTGAAGCACGTAAACAGCAGTTCGCTCGCACGAGGCAGGATTTCGGGGAATTCCTTTTCCCATACAAGCGCTGGCTTTCTTTTTTTCACATAGAATACCGTCGCTTTCGAAGTGATTTTCCACGAAGCAAGTAGGTTGGCGATAAGACGAAGTGAGAAAGAGAGAGGAGAGAAAGAGAGATAGAAATTTCTGCACGTTATCCCCCTTCTTGGCTCGTAGATGCTTCAATTTCAAGGCAATTCTCGACTCTGTGCCGGCTGAGACGCAATCCACGAAGCGGGACCACTATCGCGGCCGCAAAACGAGATTTCGATCGCGCGGCGAATGAACTGACGCGAGTGACGATGAGCTCGACAACGATTTCGCGATAATTCGTGGCTTGCCGCGTCGCGAAACACAATTTGCCAATTCGCGCAGCATGGAATCTTCGCGAGCATTAGCTGGACATTCGAGTCATTTTGTCGAGAATATATAGCGTCGCAAATATTCTAGTATCTACAAATATTCTAGCGTTCACAAGATTTCGTTAAGTTTTCTCATTTTCAATGCAACCGTACAAGTGCACGTTGCATGTGCATACATATATGCTCATGATTACGAAAGTAACCCAAGCTACATATATTTTCTTTTAAGATAATTAAATTCTTGTGCTTTATAAATTAAATTATTCTTTGACCATTTCTAATTGTCTTTTTGCAATGATAAAGTTTTTGATACTTTTAGCATATTTTACTATTTTATTAATGTATTTTAATAACATAATTTAATAATTGTAATTTAGGTCACATTTTATTATAACATATAAAAACATATAAAAACTTATTAGCATGATTTATTTAATTTTATTTATAAAGCTAAAATTTACAAGAAATGATTAAGATAAAAAATCAGATAAAAAACCAGCAGTTGAAGGTTGAAGGTCTTTGTTGTAAATATAAAATAATTAGCGTCGGTTTGTGTAGTTAATTTATCTAGTACTGCGATTTCATTTTTATTATTCTAAAATGTAATTGCGGAAAGCTACAACGTCATACGTAAAATTAAATAATCTCATTTAGTTATTTACTGTTTTTTCATTATCATTATTCTTTCCTGTCTTCATTAACTTCACGTAAACAAATTTATAATCTAGGTAAATTTTCAATTTTACGAGTGTTTGCTCTTTGTGAAATATATTAGATAAAAAATAGTAAAGAGAGTGAGACAGCAGAAACATTGGCTGGACAGCATTGCATTATTGTGTCTTATTGTTAACGTCAACAACATTAGGGACCAAATCGCCTAAGAGGATATATATGGTAACGATGTCGATTTTTAACACTTTTGTTCACTGCAATGAGATCTTCCGCAGCCACGCTGTGAGAAGTCCGGGGAACGTTTTATCTATGTGGCGAACATCAGTTACCCGAAAGCAGAATAGGGCCTTTTATCTTACTTTCGCCCCGGCGTAATACTCGGCTCAATTTTGAGCGGTCTCGGCCCCTGAAAGTCAGAACTCTTCCCGTCGTGGTGGAAGATAGATATTATATGTTGGAAACAGGACATTAAGTCGAAAAGCACACAAGTGCAAGCCTCTTACGTTCGCTCAAAAAAATGAGAAAAAAGAAAAGTAAGAATTCTATCCGTGGACTCCGGTAATCTAAATTTTTTTCTCCTACGAGCCTGTGTTCACCGGCGGAACAAATTCGCTCTCCGCGAAATTTCAGCGAATTCTCTCTCTTCTTCTCTTTCTCTTTTTCAACCTATCCAGTTTGTCCTCCTTTCCCGGCGTTGAATTTCGTACTCATCCTCGGTACGTGGACGTTGTAGTTCGACGCAATTCGCGTTTATCGAGTGGGACAAACGAGGCAGGATACTTCGTCTAGGTTGTTTGGTCATTCAATCAGGCCTGCATCCATGATAGTGTACAATACACCCAGCATAAGTGTGACAAAACTACGTGCAATTGAGAGAAACATTTTATGCTTCTCTTGCTTTGTAAAATATTCGCGTAAGAATTTAATACGCGTATTAGTTGTAATAATAATTTCTCGATAAGTACGTCAGTGAAGAGAGATTGTTTCGGATAATAATAACAATAAATTTTTATGGCAGGACACGTCCAAATACAAATAATTATTCTATACTTGTGAATAATCGTGCAATCGCAAACATTACGCTTTTATTGTAATTTCTGAAGTATATAAAGTATAATAGTATGCGCATTCGAATTTATGTACGTACTATTACACCTCTGCAAGAAGCTTTTCATGCGACACTTGCAAGTCCAGCCATCCACTCGCGTCTAATCCTCTAACTTCGTATGAACAGTCAATTAAATTAGTCGTACGAGCACCCGAGGCACCTATCGGCGATCCTCTCCAATCACTTGCAATTCCGCTAATACGGGCCGACGTACAGGTGGTACCCGAGACCAATTAAGTGCATAACATCTAAAGTCGAAATCGCGTTAGTTCGAGATCCTTCATTCGCCTCAGCTTACGGTATCTCTTACAAACATATTACCTAGAGATGCCCTCGCCATCGCCAGGTTCTCTGAACTCGATCCAAGTCCGCGCAAAGTGGCCCACTTCGTTTGATCAATGACCCCCGTTTCCCCCCTCGCCACTCCTCCCCCTCCCCCCCACCCTTCGGTATTGACGTTACATACACATTTTAAAACGTATCTCATTACATTATCGCAGACCGGAACGATTAGGTGCTTATCTCGCAATGCCCCGCGAGTTTTCGACAGATAGACACGATTTTTCACTTAATCCACGTCTTTTTCCCTTCCCGCCGCGCTCCTTGGCCCGCATAACGAACAAAGCGGAGCATTCCGCGAAGTTTGGCCGAAGTGTGGGCGCGATATTCATGGCACAGTCAGCGGAGCACCATCTTGGACCCCCTTCATTTCACTGGCAGCGTGATTAACTAACCCCGAGCGACAACAATCTCGAGTTCCGAAAGGAGGGCCGCCGCTACCGATTCTCCGATATCCCGGTAAATGGGCCAGTCTGGAGTTTGCTCTCGGCCTCGAAGTAATTGCACGCGCTCGGAGATAATTGCCGCGACACCTTTGTTACGAAGCTCCTACTTCGAGCAGAGTGCTCTACGGGGTGTCCCCAAAGTTTGGCCGGCGCCTTCTTTCAGGGGTGGATTTTCCCCCTTAGAATCGTGGATTAGTCACTGAATCTAGGTTGATTTACGACATCGAGTGTTAAGAATGACACGTAATTTTTCTCTCGCGATATACATTGAAACAAATGATTTCTCGCACGCGAGAGTTTCCACACGCGTGCAGGAAATCTTTTTTTCATTTCTTTTTCATTAATAAATCATCATGTAATTTAATCTGAATGTATTTCCGACAATAATAGATGTCATGACAATTACGCGATTAAGTTTCACGCGATCAAATTAATAAATTTATGTTGCAAGGGAGAGTGCAGCATATTTTAAAAGTCTGCTTTACACACGAAGGAAGCTTTATAGTGTGCATAAAATGTTAGTATAAATTTTTTAAAGAAAAATTTAAAGAACTAACGTTCTCTTTTTATTACTTACGCTATTCGATAGTTCGCAATACGTTATAAATGAAAGAGATTGTAATAGCTCTTAGACACTCTGTAGATGCAAAGTGAAGGAGGTGGAACTAGAGAGTTGCGGTGGGAAGCGATGCAGAGAAGATGCGCACGATACTGAGAGCGTCGCAGCGGATTAGGTAAGGAGTGATGCGATAATTGGAAAGTGAAGAGGGAAAACTAACTAATTGTACGTCGTGTTGGCAAGCCCGCTCATTAGTAAACGCTCCCAAATTCCTGCGAATTAATTAAATTAAATCGCAACGCATCGTTAAACGTGTCGCGCTTATCTGAATAATTTAAATAATCGAAAATTTACAAAAATAAAGAAAAATAGCAAATTAATGCTGGCGAAAAAAATGATGCAGGAAAATACAAATATATCAGAATTATTTTGAAAATAAAATAACATTGTTTTGCTTGAATATGCAACAAGTTTCCTCGATAAGAAAATCGAAGTGATTGAAAAATTAATGAAGAATATAAATTTTTTAAATGTACTTTTTTCAAAAGCACAAATCGATCATAAAGCAATAAAAGTATGTATAAAACGATGTGTAACAAATATTGACCGATCCGCATATACAATGGCAGATAAACCCAACGAAAACTTTACCTGGGGGGGAAACTATGACACTCATGGGACACCCGCGCCGCGCGAAACTTTCGACATCACGTGCCGACCGTCGAAATATCACTAAAGCGTAACGGTTCGGGAAAAAGTTTTGGGATGCGTCGCGTATCCGCGTGGGGCGGCGCGTACACTATCGGAAGAACATAAAGGTATAAAATTTCTGTCTGGGGCTATGCGATACCCGGCGCGTAAGTTACGAGCAACGAATTCCCTCGGGAGTGAAACTCCGAGAACACACTCTTCCTTAAATTTCGCTGTACTCTCCTATCTCTATTTGCAAAGGATGATTAACGTTGTGAGGTACTAGAAGGCATTAACCGAATACCCTTTATAGCCGCCTCCGTCCTTCCATCTCGCGTCTCGAGAGCTGCTTCTTCCTGTTAAACATCTCTGCAAAAGGTGGATGGCCGCATTCACAAAAGAACTTAAACGTCAGTCAAGTCACTCTTTCGCTGCGCTGTCTTGTTTCTCTCTTTACTGGCGACCGCCGTAGCCGCAGGAAGATCCTTAAGAGACTCTATAAATTAGTTTCGAGCTGTGCTCTGGGCACTACAGCGATCTCATAAATACAACTTTTTCTCGCTTCAGGGTCGGTTTTCTAGTTTAGAGACTTGGATAACATGAAAGAAACAATATGTCTCATAAATAGAAATATAAAAAGTAGTTAGTAGCCAATAGTATATTTTAACTTTAATATAAATAATATTTTACATAAAGGCATATGCTATAAAAACGATAATTTTCTCTTTTTAACAAATATTTAAACTAAAAATGATTGCATTTTATTCAATTTAAATTTAGGTAATCAAGTATTCTATTTTACATAAATTTTATACAAAAAAGAGAAATACATATATCGCACTTATATATATTACGTATATAAATTTCTAAAAGATGCAGTATATTTTTTTAATATTTTCTTCTTGCATTGTAAAGAGATTCATATGAAAGAAGATATAAAAATCATATACATACACATTGCAGAGTTAAAAATATGTAATATTATTTAACGTGAGAGAAATATAAAATAAATTTGCTAGCTGTGATACACAAAAAAGGTTTATATATATTATATTGATAAATTTGAATATGCTTATTAAAATTAATAAAAGTTCCGATAACTCGTATGTTGATAATATTGATACCGTGAGTTTCTATAAAGATCAAATAATAATTTACAATGAGAAGAATGCCTGCAAATTTTTAAATATAATTTTACTTTTATCTTCAACAATTTACTTTTATTATTTTTGTCCAGTTGCTTTTTGTCTTTTCAACTAGCAATTAATATAAAGCAATTTAACGAGAGACGTAATAGTAACTTTTGACGACTTACGAAAGACGTGATAACAATTTTCTACGAGTCTACTTGTCGTTGAAGTTTCTGTCATTAACGCGCGTGTTCGTAACGCGTTAATAATTGAGAGATCAGTCACAGCAAAAAGAAAAGGTTGTAAGAATATAGTGTTAATGAAGAAACTCTCTGGATTATGCTTTCAACTTTGTTTTTCTTTTAGTATTGCTCAAAAAGTTCCTAATATTGTCGCAAATAATTATAAATAAAGCAAATTTCTATTGCTGTATAAACTCTTTTTGCAATTAACTCGTAGATACTCTAAGTATAGATAGAAGCCATTAAAATCATCATTGATTAAGACCGTAGAGGACATTTTTTTAAAATTCCCTTAGATAAATTATTTCTTATTTCCTACTTTTGTGTTCTCCACTAATGTTTACTTTACTTAATGAAATTTGGAATAGCGGCATTGTAATATTACGTAACTAGAACCATCACACTTAGGTCAAAGCTACCTCTGCTCTCAACTTAGAACTGAACACGACATCGCGTCGTTTTCGTTTTTGTCACTCGGGGTTTCGTACTCTTCTTACCCTCCTTACCCTCCTTCTCCCTCGCGTTTCCCTTCCGGTGGAGTCGCTCACGGGTGCAGCTAAAGTAACGCGTTCGCTCGTCGTTTCGTAACTTCTTGCTCGCCGCGCTCCGCACCCTCTCTCGCCTTCAATTCCGCCGCGCGCGCGGCGACTTACCCCTTTTTTTCCTGACGCTTCTCCCCGCGGAGTCGTGCTTTTTCTTTGGCAGAATCGCGCCGCATCGCTTCGGAAGCGAGTTTAGTGCCGAGTCGAACGCTCGAAATGCGAAATGGTGGTAAGAAAAATGAAGGGCCAAGTGGGAGGAAAGCTCGAGAAAAAAGCGTGCGATAAAAGGAAGCAAAAGAACGAAGAAAGAGGACGAGATTTCAACGCTTGATCGTTCCGTTAAGGCAGCTGCGAGAGGTTTGAAAGCGCGATCGCGGATTGCTCTCCCGAAAATCACTAGCGCCGAGGAGCTAACGGTCGGACAGTTACCGAGTAGAAAGTCGTTAGGAAGTTCCTTGCCGCGCGACCACAGCTCTCCTTCGTAAATTCTTTCGTTATTAGTTCCGTCGAATTAGTTCCACGCGCGCACGAGAGAATTACGAGGCCTATGTAAAAAGTTTCCGATAAAGATTTCATCTCGATAGCGCCACTTGGATAACTAGTACTTGACACTTTGATAGCTTCATTGAAATCGATACATAGTACGTTTCATTCTTTTATTTCAGCGTTTAAAATTTATTGACGTGTAAAAAAAAACAATTGTAAAACACGTAAAACAATGAGTAAAAATTTCTCACTAAAGGTATTTATTGTTGAAAATGTAAAATCTATTACGGCTTCGAAAAAGTAATGCCGATAAGGCTGGATTTTCTAGCATTGGTGCTTACTGATAACGAATGGTTAAGGATTAAGTTATTATTGCCATATCCATTAATCTTTCTTTAATGAAACCGCTGCGTTCACCGCAAATGCATCTAGGATTAATTGAAATAAATGCGACAATAGAACACGCGTGGCATTTAATTATCTCTTGAATAATGAAGTTTGTAATCTTCGTCTTTTGATGATTTTATAATGATTTGGGTAAAGTTATCAGTCAATCATCTCACGATTTTAATTGTCTTTGGAAAATATTGCGATATTCGGTTTTATAATATTGCGAGTTTTGTTTTTTCATCATATCTATCCTCTGAGGTGCGCTATGGTCATTATTACGAATGTGAGTTACGAAAATACGACATTGCGCATGGCGCAAGTATTTCTTTGTGAATGCATCATAGAAGTTTACGATTATGGCAGGGTGTTTAGGATCAGTAAAGACTTTAATACCATGCGCGCGAGTGTTGCAATTCGTGTCGCAGACGAATGGTCGCTTCTTCTTATGCTTACAAAACGGGCTTGCAGGACGAATTGAGCTCGCGGTGATTTATCGAGAAATTCATTTGCTTAGATTACTGCAACAGACATTGCCCCCCATTAAGGCCGAGCGGAGGTGGGTCGACAAGTACACAGAGCGGCAAAACCTGATGTCTGCTCGAATGAGAATACTCCGTACGGAATATACGAGAGAGCGGGGGGGAGGGTCGTAGAGGAAGATTACACCCCGACGAAGAGTACATCGAGAGGAATGGTAGGAAGTCGGTTCCGCAATAATTATCGGACCTGATCCGATCTCGTCGACTGTAAAAAGATAAGTGGTCCTAGCTTAATACGCGCACAGAGAAACGTCATAGTATAAGAAACTTCATTTGGTTGCGACTGCCGGGCTACAGGGCGGATGCTAGCTATGACGAGATGAAACGTTCTCTCAATCGTCAGGTCCAATTTGGTTATCGATGTATCTGTCGTGGCACAACTTCGTGCTTTGACGGAAACTTTGCTAGCGGAGAGGCACAGATGTTGAATCAGTTGTATATGCTATTTTCGGCAATTGCTTTCTTGCTCCAATAAGATCGTATCTGAAATGCATAAATCGTTTTCAGCGGTAGGAACATCTACAGAATACATTCACATACACGCGCAGATAGATAAAATAAATAGAATAATGTAGTTTTAAATAGATAAAAAAAATTCATTAATATTATTATATACGTAAAAACATTTTAATGGCACAATGTCTTAGTAGTGAATAAAGGCGGTTTAAATCGACATCATAATTCTTAGTTATTTTCTTGAATCTAAGTTCTCACTCATATCCCGGAAATGAAGAAGAAAGCAATGACGCCGAGAATCTCATATACGACCCGCTCGCCATTTAATTATGAAAATTAAGACGCCGAGGTAAGAGGCTCCGCGAAATTGCAAGCGGGACTTCGATGCGCACGATAAATCCTATTATCTCAATCCGTATGATGCCGCATATTAGAATCAGAGTGTCTGTACAGTTAATAATAGAGTATATACAAATATGGTATTATTTAGACGAACAAACAGGTCGTTAAACCTTAGGAAGCCCATCTTTAGCGATCTTTTATTATTTTTATCGTTACTTTATTTTCTTATCAGTTTTCCTACTATTGTATTTTTGTACACGATTTAAATGCATACATATTTTATAGAAAAATAAGAAGAGCTATTAATTAACGGGAGGGTTATACTGATTATAGAATCAAAAAGTAAGATTGAAACTTAATAAAAAATTTATAATTCTATAATAAATTAAATTTTCCTCTGAAAAATTATTTTTATTTTTTCACGAACTTATCTATACTTATTTAAACATATATTTCTTATTTTATGATCTCACTACTTTGAGATTTAAAATGATTTCAGTATTTTTACCGACATTATAAAAGGAACGATGTCACTGCGACAAAACTTTTTATAGATTTAACTATATTATTTATTTTAAGATTTCATATATTATTTCGAAGTCGAAATTATTTCGATATCTGGGATTACTATAGTTAAAAGTGACGACGCGAAATATACGCATGTTCGCTCGCCGCGAACGCATTGCGCTACTCGGGGAATCCCGTTTCCCCGAGCAATTCTGGACGATAATACCTGCGCCCGCTACCTCTACCAGATGGGTCCCAGATCGGCCGAAGAGAGACATCAGTCGGTTGGTTTGCGGGATCGATTTTATTGGATCTTCTTAAAGATTTGTCGGAGCGTCGCGACGCAACGGGACATGACAGAACGCGCGACTCGCCGGAGAGGCGCGACTCGCCGGAGAGGCACGACTCGCCCTGACCTAGAATTTCGAGTATTGCTCAAACTTTCCAGATAGGATTCCGCGCATTGTAGCCGCCCGCTATTCGCTCGCTCGCTCCTGTACGTGGCGCGAGAGGGACGATTGCGAACCGCGGGTGGAGGAGCAAGAGAGGAGAATGACCGAACGAACGCGGGTGGCGGATGAATGCGGGAGGGGCCGCACCACAGACCGCCGGTGTGTATGGGAAGTGCATCCCTTTCCTCTCTCTCTCTCTTTCTCTTCTCTCTCTCTCTCTCTCTCTCTCTCTCTCTCTTTCTCCTCCTTTCTCTCTTTCTCTCGGCGAGAGAGATCGATTTTCCTTTAATACTCCCACGCCCACGTACGCGCCCGCACGGCCCGATCTCCCCGGGGGACGCGATGAATAAAAAGTTTACCAAAAGCCGCGCGTGGTGCAGCGCAGTGGCGGATGTCGATTTACGGTGTGTGTGGAGAGGAGAGACCGGGGATAACAGGCGGTTTTGTCGGGACAGGAACGACGTGAACCGTTGCTCGACGCCTTCGCCTGGACCAGTTTTACATAACGGAGCGACTTAAGCGAACCGCCCACAGATTCAGCCCTCTCCCGATTAACCGTGTCTCTCACGCCGTATCTGTACGGCGAACGTACGTGAACGTAGCTCAGAGTAATGGCGTTAAGCTCCCGAAGGATTCTTCTTAAATAATTCGGCGACAGTGTACCAAGGAGAGAGAGAAAGACAAAACGTTAATCACAGTGCTTTAATCCTCGCGCACGAGGCCATTTTAAGAATGAGCGCAATGTATTTAGACACGGTTGCGGATGTGCATTTTTGGTCTCGCGTTGTTTCGCCGAGATGAAAGCGCCGTAAACTATTAACACACCGCCGTGTTCCTCGTGTTCTTTGCACTACCGGTTGACTGTTACGCGCGTTTTAATTCCGTTGCACGTGGTAACGCGGGTCGTAAAGCGCGAGAATGGTAATGTTTAAAAAAGCGCACCGCGGGAACGTGCAACAAACTATTATTTTATGAAGATGACGACAAAAATATTTATATAATGTATCAGAAAAGTGTTTTAATAATTCAATTATCAAAGAAGAGAAAATTCTCTATTTATTTTAGAGAAATCTACCTTTATATATAATCTACTTTAGCTGCTACTTTCTCTTTGTGTTTTCCGAGAGAAAAAATAAATCTTAAACTGGTTTAAGTACATAAAAGTTTTACAAAAATTGAATCAGGTATATATAGTTATGTAGAAACTGTATATAAAGTTTCGATAAGTAGAAATGGATATTGGAAGAGTTGAGCGCGAAAAGGAAAATGAGTTTTAAATACGGAAGTGATGGACCGAGAGATACTATCTTGTTCAATTTCATTGGAATTTTGAAACTGGTGTCTTTCGAAATATGCAAATTCATTTCCATTCACCGTATTGATGGCGAATTGCTATCTCGTGGAATCGCATGAGATATCGCGAAAGTGTATCTGTAGTCTCGCTTATCGAATCTTTCTCTTCGGTCGTATCTCTTCGCTCTGCTTTTGATCGCTTTCAGGTCTTTTCTTTTCGAGAACGCGCGGCCGAAAAAAAAATTACTTCCATTCGCAACGATGTTCCGCGCAGATAATTACCTGATCGATAGAATCGTCATTCAAAGGGGGCGGTAAGCGAGCATTACATAATGCAGACGTCTGAAGTGAACCGCGCTGAATATTTTACGCTCGCGCGTCCTGGAAAGCGCGGAATTCTCCCTTGCTAGTTCGGCCGCGAATCAACCGCGCCTGCCACTCCGTCCGGCTCGGCAATCGATGTGAGCCTTATCTCGCTCTTAAAGCCTAGTGATTTAGCGGCCACTAAGGGCGGACATATTCGTGTATAAATCGGATTTATGGGCCGGTGGAACGAGTCGCGCGCGCGACATTAACGTTATTCAACGCCCGCTGCGCGGTGCACTTACATAATGTAATACTTGGGCATTTACATAATGCAAGTATCCAAGGTGTGGCCGCGTTGAATCTTTCAGGGATGCTTCTCTCCGGGTCCTCGGGGTCAATCGGATCAGACGGGGTTTCTCGAGCGATTGTCTCGCGAATCGCCCGGAGCGAAAAGCTCGTACGTCATAAGGCAGATTTCGCGAATCTGGGACATACGTGCAATATTTATATGAAGCCGACTCGCGACTGCGGCAATAGGTGACTCAAGTCGAGAGAGAGAGAGAGAGAGAGAGAGAGAGAGTGGTACCGGGTGCGATGATGATTTATGCACACGAACGGGGCACGCGTCAGCGCTTCGTTTGCTAAACGTTTACAAATGCGAAACTTGACAGCGCGGTCGATTCATGCTAAAGCAATGACATTTGCAAAGCAAAATTATCTGGAAATATGAATAATATAGCGATTATGTATACATCGGTACACTTATATATAAGTTAGAAAGTGTAATAAAAGAAATATATAAGATACTGATACATGTATAAGATATATAATATATATCTAATAGAAATATATGAGAGATGATATTTAATTATAGGTGAATGATAGCAAAAATATTAAATTATTAGAAAACAGCAACACAATACTTATCTAATTTTAATAAATAAGGAACAAAAAGCGATAAAAAATGACTAAGGAATTATAATTAAATACAGCAAACTCGGCAAGTATGTATGCCAATAAAGATCTTTGGAAGGCGGGAATAATTCTACGTAGCTCTCAGAAGAAAGTTTATACCACAGATTACAAGCTGTTATTAAAAACTACTTATGACGAGTTTTGTGGCAAACTTGCGGAAGCGCAAAAATGTGGGATGAAAATAGCGAAAAGAGAAGATTAAATAGAACTTTGAATCAAAAGGAAAAATTAGGACAAAACTAGACGTTTTGTCAGTGAATTGCGTCATGCGCTTATTGTTAGTCATACGCGATGGACATTCATGCCATCGTAAAACCGAGAATAAATTATACATGAGGGCAAACAGCCTTTGATCGTTGAATTATCCGTCTTGTCGAGAGTGCATGCGAGCACGAGTACAGGCGGCGCTTATGCCGCCCAAGAAAGCATAGCGTGCAATACCATCTGCCACACAGCTCTTGAAACTATATTTTTATGTCCCGCGGAAACACCGCCGAAAGGTATTTTCCAGTAACCCTGCGGTAGCTATTTGGCTGAGTTGAAAAGGGTAGGTAGGTCGGAAAGTTTGCTTGCCGTGCCCGGAAGTAACTTCAAGGATCGGTGCGAGGTATTTCGACGCCCCGGGCGTCCCTGTGCACGGCTGAATGTGATAAAAATATAGAATGAGAGCATTGATAAATTTATAACGACACAAGCCAGATCAAGAAGTCCAGTCAGGTCTATTTTACAGAATGTACAACGTCCGAAATTGTGGTGAAACCAGGGAAACGGGCGATTTTACTTGCAAAAATAAGTTAAAAATACAAGATAAACTTTTTCCATGCAAAGTTTTTGTTTTTCAGAAAATTGATTTATAGAAAATTGAAAAATTGGTAACATATTTATGTTTTCTCATTTGTATGAGTTATTTTTATTCGATTTATAATTTTTTGACTTATTTTTTTCACGAAAAATCATCCCGTTCTCGGTTGTATGATTTTAAACACTGCCTGTACGAGCGCCAGAATGGTTGAGACACTTTTTGTTTATTAACTCCTTCACTGTTTGCTGACCACATGTGGGTCAGGACAGTTTCGACAGTTTGTTGCACATTTTACATTCAGTATTTATTTCCTTTGCTTTCTCAGCTTTTAACGTTTAAAGCAGATTATTTACTTTGAAACGTTTATTGTCACTTTAACCGCACACTTACAGACTTGAACAGTAAAACATATTAAAAATTTCACTAATTTGTATTCTTGCACAATTTATAAATAACAGTATAAATTATTGTTAAAATGTTTGTTAACAAAACGTCAAAACGTTAAATGTTATTGATGCATTCGCTAAAACGGGCGCATACTTAATCATCTATCCATTCCTTTCTCTTAACTCAAATTGAGTAGCTGCGTTTACAAACTTCGCGGAAGCGGAAATAGCAAAGTATCGGACAAGCATGTATCGGCCGACAACGCGCCAAGCGAGGTATGGACAAGTGAATCTCCAGGGCGTAAGTGTCGACCACATGAGCAGTTATTGGACCGAAGTATCGAACTTCGATGTAACGAGCTGTGCGGAGCTGTGTCGAGTAGCCGGCGAAATCGCTCGCTGGATATTTCGCAGGGTTCTTTTCGGCTAGGATGGGAATTTTTCCTGGGACTGCGCGCAGTCGGTCGTTGCATCCTAGTAATGTGCAACGATTGGCTGCCCAGGTCAGAGTTTTCGCGCGTTTTCGATGATACCACCGCTATTTAAAACGATAAGCTTTTGTTGCATCGCTCGCCTTTTCGCGTTGCCGGGCCAGCTGCCCGTTAATACCCTCAACGGTCGAGAATAACGCGCGGTAATTGTGCCAGTTCGGCAATGCTTTTTCTGGTTTATCCATTTCACCATTTTCGTACCATCTCGCCTAGCAATAGAAAGCTAAAATGAACACGGGGAATACCAGACATCCTAAATTCTTTTTTTTTTTAAATACAAAATATTTACTTTTAATAGAAATTTGTTTAGATAATTTGAAATGTTTTCTCAAGAAAAATCGAGGAGGTTTTCAAAAATCAATGATTAAAATTAAAAATTTTGGATAAATTAAGGAAGTATAAAAAAGTGATTTTTTTTAGTTAAATTTAAGTCTTTATTTTAACTAAATTTATTTAATTATTAGAGTTAATTATAAAATTTTAGCAATATTCAAATTTAGAAAACTACAATAAATAATAATCCTTTTTTAAATAATTTAAATAAAGATATTTTCGCTTAAAAAAATTGATTTTAGATTAATTTATTAATTTATTATTAAAATATGTTACTAAAGTAAAACCTTTCGTATACTTAATTAACGATATATATCTCCAACTACAATATATGTATAATATATTTTACCAAGATATATTTTCAACCATATAAATTTCATGTTCAAAATTTATTCTCTTGATTAGCAAGAAATATGAGTTAAGCACTTTGACTCTCATGTCCATTCTAGCGTTTATTTTTCTCTTACGTCGTTATACGAGGTTGGATCGTGCTCTCGAATGGGCAGCCACGTGCGAGGTAGTGCATTTTTGATAGAGTTCTCGAAGAGACGTCTTATCGACCGGCGGCGGCGCGCAAAGGTTTAGCCGGCGCGCATGCAGTCGCGATGCGGACGCTTCTTGGTGGAGCGAAAGAGGCGATGAGGCAACCCACGGAAATGGCTAAAGCATGCCTGACCGTAATTGAAGTGAAGGGAAAAGCCGTCCGAGGCGAGTTTTCGAGCGTGCTCGTTGTTGGAACGCTATTAAGTCTCTTAGTCGCCTCTCCTAAGGATTCGATCAGTAGAAATGACGCAATTTTAACTTTCTGAAATGCTTGAAATGCTTAGAAATTTTAGGAAAATGCAGGATTAACTGGAATAATTAAATGTCATAAGATTAATTATTCTTATATTGATAAGTATTATTATTAGAATCACGATTCACGAATCACGATAATTGACAACCATAAAAATTGTTGAGAAATTGGAAATCTCATTTTTAGAAAATAATTGCGTTATGCAATTGTATATGCAGTATCTGAATGATGCTATAGCTTTGCAACATCTGTGGCGCCCGACCTAGATTTGACAGATCTAGAGCCAGTTTCTTTTTATTTTCAAGATTCTTAGAATTATATACATGTTGCATATTACAGTATTTCAGCGATACAATATTTCTTACTTGACTCTTTTGCGCTGGCAGCAGCGTCGGGTAGGCACGATCAATATTTTTGTACGCTCATGCTCCCGAGTTATATGCGTCTCCACGCACTTAACTCTCCCGTAAAAGGGGCAGATGGATGGACAGCGTTTCGCCCGTGCCAGGAGACACTGCGATAACCCGCGGAGATCAAATACGTAAACGTAACGTATACTGTCGGCGACGGACGCGACTGTCAAGTTTCAGCGAAATAATACATCCGGAAAGGAGGAGGGGGAGAGAAGAAGAGAGATCATTTGTATGGCGCTCGGGAAACACATTCCCTTGAGCGGTGGACAGAAAATACATATGCCTGTCATATAGGATTAAATAATATTAGTAGTGGCGTTTTGAAAATTGTTATATAACTAGTCAAAGGAAAAAAAGTTATGCAACGTTGCACACGCGGTCAAAACAAATGCGAGCAATGTCAACATACCGAAATTTAATTGGCAAATAGATAGCTGATGAAAACCGATATAATAATAATATAATAATAAATCGAACATAAATACAAATGACGTGAGCGTGGCAATTTAAATTGTAATCATTCAAGGGTCGCAAAATCAATAAGTCTGGAAGTGAGAAAAACACAAGTTTTTACTAGAACACGATGTAATATGCTCTTTATTGGCCGTACGACATATGGGGATTGGAGCGCGAATCACATGGGGACTAGAAATTGGGTTTAAGAGAGAATCAACGGGGACGGCGTAATGTCGCTGGAGTTAGGTGCGATCACTGTTAGAGGCAGAACCGGAGGACGCGGTAGCAATGAGTGCAACAAGACTTAACATCGCTGCTAAGGCGTTCTAACTTCTACATTAGTATCCATTCGCAGTCTCCGAAATGCGTCGGAAATTTTCTCAGATGTATCCGGAAGAGAGAGAGAGGATGTGCGGGGAAGGGAAGATGACGCGAGTGGCGAAAGGAACAAAGAGAGACAGCCGGGAGGATTTCTCGTGGGACACGCGAGAAGCGAGAGAGCGCGTTGCAAGTTCGAAAATAGCCGTAAGCACTGTCGCAGTAAACCAACACGCGGAAGCACGCGCACACACACGAATACAACGCGTATACACATATTATTATAGAGGAGAAGGATCTATCTTCTGAGAGAAAGAGAGAGAGAGAGAGAGAGAGAGAGAGAGAGAGAGAGAGAGAGAGAGAGAAAGAGAGAGAGGGAACCGCGTGAGACGGAAGCCCTGCGACTCGGCGCGCGGCGGTTCGAGATTAATTACGGAGTTTCAGGAGGACCGCGGTACCCGGAAATGTCCTGCAGAGGCTGCAACACCTCGTTAGAGGCTTGCCGAGGCTTTGTGTCGCGAGACTACCGGACCTACCCGCGCTCTCGCACGAGGCTCGTACTTGCGGGACAGAAACCAACGATTTGCGAAAGTACCGAGAGAACGGTGACTTTCGGGATTAGGGCGGGCGGGCTAAGAACCCCGCGACTTAGCAACACTTCCGGCCGTTTCTTCGCTTCATAAGTTGCCTTACCTGACGTGTTTCAGTAACGACAACGGTTTACTCTTACGATTACGATTATGGGCTGCGGTTACCGTTATATCTACCGCCGAAAGTGCTCCAGCGAGTATTACATGGACCCGCTGCTCGCTCGCGCATTCGTCAGAAATATGACGAACAATTCGAGCGCGGTTGCCGTATTATCGTCGTCGTCACGATTATCTCTGGTAGTTTGTTCGAGAGCGTCTGGCCGACTCTCTCTCGATTGGATCTGGAGTCTTATCGATCGAACTTCCGGTCGGGGTAATTGCGCGCGGAATACGAGGTCGTCATCCTACCCCTTCTTTCCCTCCATCCGCTATGGACAAAACGGCGCGCGCGGACTACCTTTCGCTCTTATTATCTGCAAAAATGAGCTGTCAAATTGCCGCGAAACTTGTGTGACATTTTTGCGGAGAAGATTACAGCTAAAAGTATGCGAAGAAGAGGTAAAACGTTTCCCGCTGTATTTTCCGCGCTAGCTATATTATTCGTGCGCGTGATCAATTATCTGAACAAGCATCATCCTATCCAATATAAGGCGAGCTTCGCGTATAAAAAACGAAATATATAGATAGGTCAAGCGCGTCAAACGGAGCACCGATCGTAAAAGTGGCTGGCACTCTCTTTCCTTCTACGTAAAATCGGTTTTCACCGACAGGATGCGCTTTCTAAGATGGTCAATTCGACCGCGCTCGGAAAATCTAACGCCGCGATCGAGGAATCGCCGTTGCGCGATGAGACAGATGGATAAAAGGAAAGAGAGCGTCGCGAAAACTGCAATTTCACGTGGAAGCCCTGTGGAAACCCGCTGGAAACGGGAATTTCACACCGGCACTTCAGTCGGCCGAGATATCCCCCGAAGCAAGCGTGTGCTAGGTGTTTCAGGTGGAACGATCGGCGGAATAGGAAAGAAACGCGCTCTCGGACCAGTCAACGATCGGTAAGGGGGAAAGGACGCAAAGCGAAGGAAAATAGGGGAAAGAGAGATAGAAATAGACAGGCGGACGGGACTTTTGTTTTCGCGACGGCGGTACCCGCACACAATGCACGAGACACACTTCGTCTTTTTTTTTTGCATCTGCCATTTGTGTGGCTGGTGGCGGCGGTAGAGGCGGCGATCGAAGTTTACGGCCTGACGCGATGCGAAAATCACCGACAACAACAACGACGACGACGAGGAGAACGACGACGACGACGACGACGACGACGACGACGACGACGACAATGACACAGGAGCGCCCGTGCACAGATACACACATGCGGCGATGCTGCAGCGGAGGCGGAAGAGTATCGCGAGCGAGAGCAGGAGCAAAAACGCGCGCGCGCGCAACGAACGTCGATATGTACTCTCGGTCGACTGGCCGGTGGATAGAGCAAACAAGCCGCGCTGCAATTTAATCGAGAACGCACCGGTAGAAAATACATGCGCGTCCGATGAATTTCGAAGTCCAACGTTCCTCTTTTCTCATTCCGCAGCGACCGCTCCATCTCTCTGGAATGAAACCTACATCCTGTGATTTGGTCTATTCTCCTTTATTAATGTAAAAAAAAAAATGATTTGTGACTCGCGTTTGAAAAATCTGAAGAATCCTTAATTTTTTCACTTGCATATATTCATACTCTTAACAATGACGTATTTTATTTTATTTTTATTATATTAATTTCTGCAATACTTGATATAACGGTTTTATTTTTGGCCTGTTATTTTTTGTCTCTTTACACTCAATAGCATGATTTTACAATTGATAATTTAATTTGAACCAAATTTCAATTATTTGCTTCGTATTTGGATACCAATTTTTGTTTAAAAAAATACGCACACATGATACAAGACTATGGATACGTTTATTGCAACGTATATTTTGTGAAGTTTCTGGAAACAATTAGAATCGATATTTAAATTTTAATGCATTGTGAAGCATGAACATGCGGTGATCAATTGCTAGTCAATCAGTGTATCCGCTATCCTATAATTTAATATATGCGATGAAAATTTAACGAAACAATGACGTGCCAATAGACGAATGCGTGGTATTGTTCAATGTTGTATGTTTATATTTAGAACGTATGTAAATTGTTTTAGGTCAACTCTATACCGAGAATCAAATCAATGCGAAACACTGATTGATTGGGAATATAATGTGTATGTGAGGTATATTTCTAACTAACGTAAAATTACATTTCATGTTGGAATAACATGTGGCTTAGTTTCCGCTAGTAATATCCGAAATAGATTAATTGACATTATAGTTGAGTTGTAAACCCGTTTCGTGTTTGCAGATGTAGCCACTATGTAATGATTAGTACGATATCTTATTCTAATACTAATTGAAATCACAATAACAATATTGTAATTACGCGGCGAATAATATTCGCTCTCTCTCTCTCTCCTAATTTCTACTTCACTGTCTGATGAACGAGAGTTTTCGTGAACATGGATTGCCATTTTTACTACCCCGTCATCATTCGTTGCGTATGAAAAATTCTGTGCATTGCGTGCGGCTAGATTGCTCAGGCTTTCAACGTAGAGGCTTTTCCTCGCAGCGCCATGGAAGCTAAATTATGGAGCAAACAAGTTTACTATTCGGAGTTGACTCAGTAGCGTAAATTGAGAGCGTGCAGTGTTAATTCGCACTTCTGTGCGCTCTTGACTTTGCTAAGATAAAAACGAAAGTATTCCTTATATATTTTATTGTTTTATGATGTGCAATAACTGCACTTATTGCGGATAAATTCAGTGAACATAATTATTGAAAGAAGTTTGAAATATAACTTTATTTAGTTTTCTGTAGATTAGATAATTAGTATATTTGCTATTTGTTTTATTTAGATTTTATATGCTTTGCTAAATTAATCTTTATCGTAGGAGACAAATTATTTATTTTTATTTTTTAAATCGCAGTATTGTTTTTTAAATCATTAATATACCGTGCTATTTTGCCTAACATAAACTCATTTCTATCTTCCATGAAAAATATTAGAACGAAGTGTTACTGATACTGGTCATGAGACTTTTTAAAAATTGAAATATGACGACTTTTAGAGTGCTGAGAAGCGTGCGTCGGAGAGAGAGAAAAATCCGGAGTTATCCATTCAACACAAGTGGGCACAGTGCCCAGAATCAAGGGTGCTATCAATGGCCGTGTAAAAATAGCTCAGAGACTTTACAAGACTGAAAAATAAGAGAGGGAATAGTTGAATCGGGTTTAATAACCTCTCTTTATATATACAATATTTTATATATGTTTTGTTAAAATAGAAATCCAAACATTCACTGCGCGATTTATTGATCCATTTGCATAGCTTTTTGCAAACGTGATATATATTTATTTTACTATCTATATCCTTTCTGTCAAATTTTATTGAAAAAGGTACACACACACACACACACACGCGCGCGCACACACACACACACACACACACACACACACTGCAATAACACATTGAAAATAGTATTGATAAGATCAATTACTTCGAATTAATAGGTTCCATTAAAGTATGTTAATCGAATTTAAGAAAGCCCAGTGCCGATTTGATTGGATTCAGTCTATTGCGCGCCGATTGGATTCGCTTTCGCGCCGTTCGCGACTGGATCAGCAGCGCGTAATTGCGGTTACATGCGCGATCGAGCTGTCGAGATCAAGCGGTCGAGGGAAGGGTGGGGGGGGGGAGGGGGCAGTGCCTGAAAAATGATAGGCCATTGATTTCGCGTTATTCCATTAAAAACGTCAAGCGCCGTACGCGCGATGTGATATCGGGTGCGACTTTGCGCCGCGTGCCTCTCTCCCGGGAAAAACAGTCTGTCAATGGTGCGCGCGGGCGTCGACACCACGTTACTTTGAGCCCCCGTCGACGGAATACGCCGCATAAATCAAGCGACGTCGTTAGTGCGGCAACGACGTCGATCCGTCATTCGTCGGGTGCATTATCGCGACGTCAATAATTCTCCTTTCGGCGCTGTAACGTTCGCCCGGGTCCTGGGATCGTGCCACGGAAGCTCGTACTCGGAACCTACGCATGTAAACGCTCTGCCAGGCTAATTATCGGCGCGCCGCTAAATTATCCCGATCGTAATTCCAACTGATAATTAGCGAAACTAAATGATTGCTTTGCGCACAGGCGACCCGATTGCCGGTATCTTGCCGCGACGGTGCAACCGTGTCGTGTTATTTGCATACGTTCTCATTAGACGGCAACTTGCTCGCGAGGCGTGATGCGAGACAACGTAATTTGAATATCGCACGCCGTTCCTCGCTGATGAGACAATAAGAATACGTGCATTTAACAGGGTATAAGAGAGAAAGATACAGTTTAATTTCGAGATATGCCACTTTGCTCGTTTTTACGGGCAATCTACTTTATCGCGGCCAATCTTTCGTGCATTTGCACAAGAAAAACTAGAAAAAATATCTCATACATATTAAAAATATAAATAAACGATTCAATTTTAGATTATTTTTTTGTTTATCTTCAGCACCGATATATTTACACTTACACAATCTCTCTTGTCTATTATTATTATGCAAAACGGGACGGAAAGCAACTATAGAGTTGGAATTCGCGAAACGTCAATTGTAGATAATTTATAGATGTTAGAAGCTAAGGTAAAATTGGTGATCCAATTAGTGACAGTAATATGCAGGATATTCTAAATCAATCCTTTCACCTGTTAATAGATTTCTAATTCTAAAAATTTCATTTTTGAATAAAAATTTTCGTTTCCAAATGACTTCAGAAACCTGCTATTAATGTATGACGGTTGGTCTAGAACATCTTGTATAAATTTGCATAAATTTAGTTGCAGTATTTTAGGAATTTATATAATTCTGTTATTTGTAGAAAAACATAGATATGTATACCCTACATTTAGGTCGAATGTTCACGAGAGTCAAAATTATTTAGTGGCAAAAACAGATATCTTTAGATCCAGAAATTGACAATATCTCAATTAAATTTTATTGTTAGATTATAAAAAGTTTTAAAGAAATATTGAGAGAATATTTTAGCTGCGTCGGACTGTTGGGAAAATATGAGGTCGCAACGCAATCCTCGAAATAAAAGGAACGCTGCATCGAGATACGTAAGCGGAGAAACTTTAAAAGCGCATTCTTGTTTTTTCTCTTTTGTCTTGTTTTCCCGTGACAAAGCAGCAGTGTCACTTTATGCAAATCTACGTGGCGAATCGCATCTGCGACAATCTCCGAATTTATGAAAATCAGCATGCTTGAATTACACCGATTCAAAGCCAATGTGATTGCTATGATAGCAATTAATTAAATGATCGGGGGATAGCGTAACAAGATATTTGCATACATAATTTGAACGACGGATTAAATATGAGGCGGTGATTAGCTAGTTAATTGACTGCCGACAATAAAAGCATAAATGCTACAAGTGTAATTATTCCGTACGGAAACGTAATATGCTCGCTACAAACGCAGATGTGATCGAATCAACTATAAATGATATCCGGTGTCTTTTCGTATATCCTCTATTGTTCACTTGAATGCAAATTTCGGTAAATATCTATGCATACGGTATGCATTGTTAAATTATCGGTGTAATCTTTGACTACGAATGCGAGATAATTTCTGTTATTCAAAATTTGAATATATTTGAATTTCAAATGTGTAAGAGAGGTCTATATACATTCACTGAATCATATTTTGGTGAGTGCTGTTATTTCAAGTCGACAGTTGCCTAAAAATGTTAAGAGATTGATTTTTTCCGAATTGTTAAAATTTTATTCCTTATTTATAATATTGCTAGAATATTATACAGTTTTTACATGCAAAGGATTGATTATAAATATATTTAATAATTACTTTCTCTCAGATTTTTTGCTGATAAAATGACGATAATTTCAAAAGCGATAGGGAAAGAAAAAAAACAGAAAGAGGGGTGGGGAGAGAGGAAAAGAAGAAAGAGAAAGAAAGAGAGACAGAGAGAGAGCATATCGTATTTGTATAGAAAGTAACGTAAGCTGACAACGCTGCATTGTACATTTATAGAGATAATCTTCCTTTTCGAGTAAGACGAGCTCTTAGCTCGAGGCGTTTATATCACTCGAGTAGATTAATATGGACGGGTATAACTGTTTGCAGGGCGTCAGCTACGTTTGCCTATAGTTCTAATTAGTAGATGCGCTCCCATAGCGAATAATTACGTGTCTCTACTCCTCATTTCGAATGGCGCTGCCGAATAATATTGAATCATTGTAAATAATTGCCGAATTCCCACCCGCGAATCGAGACGCTCTCGTCGAGCCCGATCTCGACGCGCCAGTTTGTTATATCTGCGCGTCCTCATTAAGTCCCGATGGAATAGTGAATTAAACATAGCACGGCGCTCGACTAATTAATTGCGCTGGAGCTGCGCTACAAAGGATTTTTGTTACATCTAGATATATATCTCCGTGTTTACAAATTCTTCGTTTTCAATGATTAAGGTAATTCATTTTCGCTCACATTACCAACATTCTCGTTTTTGCGAATAAATTCTCAAATTAATCTATTAATGCGCAAAAGCATGAAATATAATATAAAAAGTTATGTATAATTTATCAGAGAAGAATATGAAATGTATGAAAGGATATGAAATACGTTCTAGAAACAATTGAGAGAAAAGACATGGAGAATTAAATGATTTATCCGAAGCGAAATGAAATATCAATCCTTCGTGAAACCTTTGTGTTAGTCAAATCATCCATTTTGAACACGATCTTGTAATAGTGAAATAAAATTTTGAACAGGATTATATAGGTCATATGTGTTGTGGTCGGTTGATGCTATTGTATACTCAGAAGCAAAATGAATTTATCCCAAACACGTATCACACTTTGTAAATACGAAGCTTTACTTTCCCCGACACGAAAGCCGTACTGAATCGAAAGAAACTCTTCTCTCATCGGCATTTCTGCCCCTTGAAAGCAAAAAGCTCTTTATTCTATATATAATAATACCTTCTACCACAAATAGTTTAAGTTTATCGAAAAGTCAAGTTTAATATAATAAATAGCGATAAATTTATCGAAAATCCAAATAAAAGATTAAAAAAGTGTCGAAATTAACATATAAACTGAATGCTGATGTTCAAATTTAACTTAATTATTAATAGTAAAATTCAATGCGTTATTTTGTTCTTAAATTACAAAATTAATTGTGATTATTCCAGAATTTTACTCAAATCGATAATTTTTCTCCACATTGCCATATCGCAATTCGGGTATAACATTTATCTTGCAGCTGATAGCAAGACAAATTTGATTCCGCAAGCAGGTCATGTGTGCTTTGCAGCGTATCAGCGACGCTGGGCGATGAATCGGGAGCGCTGGTGGCACCATGTAATTAGCCGGGCTAAACAATCGTCGTAAAGCCAGGTTGCGCGCGCGCGCGCGCGTATTCGCGTGCTTCATCGATGTGCGCTGCGCGGAGGGCACCGGTGCCGATGCCGTTATTTGCATACATTCTCATTAGGCGCCGACGCTCGGCGGCGAGAATAATTTGAATATTGCACGTTACTCGCACTGATGAGACGTAATTCGTGTGGCGTTCCGCGCGGAACAATTCCGCGCCGTGCTACGCCACGCCGCGCGGAAGGTCGGAATCTCGATGAGGTGTTTCCACCGGCGGCAGCAGTAGACGGATAAGCTGACGTGCGGTCGGAGCTTGGCGAATGAACAGCAGTCGGGCTGAAAGTTTCGATCTTGCACGCCCGCACACCCATTGTTAAGGGAATTCTGTATATCTACGGTGACCCCATATTTCCCTGGTCAACTCCGAATTCGGGACGTTGGTGATTGGATTCGACTATTATCCGTTGTGCTATTGTAACAGAAATTTGTAAAGACTTCGAACAATAGCCATAAGCTTCATAATACTTAGGATATCGCAAAGAGTGAGATTTTCGTAGATTCTTATAACGCAATGTGCAATTGTGAAATCAAAAATTAAGATTTCTATAATTCTATAATTGGAGGGAATAATTTTTCAACCTAGCCATTGCATGCATTCAACACATATATACTGTTTACAAAAATAGCATGCAAAAATACTACAGTAAAATTCTTATATGAACTGATGTTTGTTCGAGAAGCGTAGCATATGCTATTCTCGTTTTTTCCAGATATTTTGGTATATTTATTTATTTTGTTATTTGCGAAACTGTGCGGTAAAAGTTCACGACCAAATATTTCGTTTGTGTGAAACTGTGCGTTACCTTATACGTAGTATTTTTATTTGATGCCTGTCACAGTTTGGACAGTTGCTTTGAAGTAGCGGAGGTAACGCATTAGTGGTTACGTTTGCGACCGTTTAAAAGTTACCGCAAAAGCTCGCGGCTACGAAATATTCGCGCGTGACTATTATGGAAATGAATTTATCGACACATGCTCCGAGGTAGACTTTATGCCGACTATTCAAAATGTTCGCAGCGAATTTCAATCTACATTCTACGCATTCCGAACGAGAGCTCACTGCACGTCGGATGATTCGAAATATGTTCTCTGACATATCTCGCAATGTTTGTAATGCGGTACAAAGGTTTCTCTACCGTTTAAGGAAATTTCTGACTCTCTCGAAATGCAATATAAATCTTTCTACCAAACTCCGCGCTCGCTTCAAAAATATCGTCCTCTAAATTGCGCTCTTTAACTCTATCCAGGCTCTGCACGTTCGTTAGTAAAAGTATTCTTTATAATAATTATTATTATTTCGCCTTCCGACAATTTATTAGTTTTCTTCAGGATTATGTCAACTTCCTTCGAGTTTATCTTCGCAAAAGAATCTCTTAGGATCGGTAAACGCGAGAAGGGGATACAAGAATATACGGAAAGCTGTGAACTACTCGTCTCATTAGGGTGGCTTTCTAACGGGGCCATTTGTTAAGCTCGCCCGGAACGTAGTGCGCCACTCCTGAAAAGTATATTGCGAGCCGGTGTGCCAAACTGCCCGGAACTTTTCCATACTTTAATTAGCAATGTGTCTTCGGGCTGTCACCCGGAGCCGATTAGTCTTTGCGCTCGTTTTTCTGTAACTGCAGTTGCGCAACCGGCCACGTGTATATGTACAAGTTATACGACTCGAAAGCGCAAGCAAGATATTACATTGGGCGACTGAGGCGAATGCGCGCAATTTCTAGCGGCCTCTATTATCTAAAAGCCATTCTAGCGTCAGAAATTGTGGGATATAGACAGAACAACTGCATTCTCTCAACTGCCTTGTCAATGACAAATTGCGCACCCCAAAATTTTATATCGCGAAATGTTGGGACTGTTGTGTAGATGAATAGCGGTTGATGTACGGAAATAAATCATAAATAAAAAAAGCCTCTAACATATCAATGGCATAAATCTTTCGGGAATAGTCAATATATTTTAATATCCAGTACTAGAGATATCGGCAGTTTTTTTCAATATTAATTCTATGACAGATAATACAGACAAAGATGAAATATTAGCTATGTCGACTATTTATTCACGAACGGAGTACATTAATTATCTAGTTGCGTTGAGTTAACAACAAAGACCAGAAATTTGTTTAGAGCGCTGTAGAATCGAATTCTTATTTCGTTGTTGTAAGATATTTATAATTTCGCAGCAAGAGATGCCGAGACGACATTATCTTGGGATTCTCGTGGGGGAAAGGAGTAAAAATTTCATTTTCTCTAGCGTGAGAGCTAAGCAAGCGGCCGTAATGCGTTTTTATTCGGCGAAAATATCCTCGATTCTTCTTATAGTTTAATTAGGAATGTCGTGTAACTGGCGCCTGGAGTAGATTGCATTCTCTCGGTGTCATTTCCCGTAACGATATGCCATTAATTGCTAAAACGGAGAAATTACCGTGGTGTTGATTGCAGATGGTTCAAAGTTTGTTTCCTTACTGGCGCAGCAAATTCGCGAACCATTGTAGAACGAACTTTGCATCGACCAAACGTTCAATGAAGTAAATATGTTGTTTTTTTATATTTCTCATAAATTTAATGTCTCTTAAGATTTCCATTAATTTACTTGTAGAATTTTTCTTGTATTATTTTAGATTATATATAAAATATCTATTTGTCATATACTAATATATAATATTATATTATATTTTACATCAATATTTTGATATCTATTTGGTACTTTATTTTTCATAAAAAAGTTTATCATTTTCCTTCGATTTTCTATTAGTATGCATAATTGGATTTTTGATATTTTCTAAACTTTAACAAGATAAATTACATAATTTATAATAACAGCGGAATTATGTGCGTTAACAGCTTTGTTTGGCAGTACCGAAATAGCCTCAGGTAATTGTTAGTATAACGCAGCTATCACAAATGCCTACATATGCAGAACAAAGTTTAACTACGAAATACCTTTGAATTTTTACAATGTAATGCATGTATATAAAGCGCATTGTAAACCGGCATAAAGCGGCGAAATGAAACGTGCAATAGCTTGTAATATTGCGAGCGCGGTCGTCGTTGCTGCGCGCTTCTAGTTTGAGAAAATTCCGCGTTTCTCCCGCACGGCCATGTTGAATGCAGCCCGCAAATGCATATTCCGTCAAAGGACTAAGACTTCAGTCGTTTGTATCCCTGTGCTCCGACGCTCTCTTCCTTTCTCTCTGGCGCCTTAATATTAAATTTTGTAATCACCCGCTCTCTGTGTGCGGGCCAATATCTGCTGCCTCGGGAAAAAGCCACGGCGCGCGGAGTCGCATCGCAAACTACAAACGGAGCATTTGCTAAATAGCAAATAAGTAAATCGCCGAGATACGTGGTTCTTTGATATTTCCATCATAAGCAACAGCGTCAAAGTATTTTCTGCCGAACGGTAATAAGATTAAAGTCATCAAGTAGCAAAGTTTTCAGCTCATTCTCTGCACATTCTATTGGTCACTCGCACTAATTGCATTATTTGTTCTTTCGTAATAACGAAGACGTAAAAGCGATCGACCATTTGACGGCAGCTTCGCGGTAATGATCGTATATAAAATTGTGTGCTTTTGAAGTTGTGGACGAGAGATAACGATTACCGGCGATAACACAAAGCGATGGTTCGGACACAAACGCGCGAAATGGTTGGCACCTCTTTTTTTTTCTTTGTGCTTTTAGCGAGCGGGGAAATGGTGCAAAAGAGCGTTATCGCTGAACCGGGGCAGTTGATTGATCCTATCGGATGCGGTAAGTGATTTCTTTCTCTCTCGTGAGTTTAACCGCGGTTGCGAGGATTTTAATCGACGAGCCGATTAAACTTTTATCGCCCTTACCGCGGTAGAACGAATATTTAATCTTTTACAGTCGACATCCGCATGACGGCGAATCTACGAAGAGAGATGTGATTCATTAAGTCGAATGCGATTTTCTTGCGCGCTAAAGCAAACGCTAATTTTTCAGCCATTTTAATATTTTCTATTCCGGAAATTCATTTATTTGTTCGAATAAAATATTATTCACTCATTCGGCGTCCTGAACTTTCCAAATGATGGATTATCGTGCACTCAAAGCAAATGATGGTTTGTGCAGCAGTTAGTGTAGTTAATGTACTAAATGTGGTTGGTAATTCCAATGCAAAGCAGAAAATGAGAATACACAGAGAATGCCAGAATACGTAGAATTTTATACGGCGCAATTATCATGCATGATAAAATATAAGATATTTTATGCCGCTTCATAAAGCTCGTTCTACAAACAAAAATACATCGGCAGAATTTATTTCGCAATTTATCACATGTTCCTATAGTTTTATTCGCTTTAATCTGATTTTAATTGTCGATTTTATTAAGTATTTTTTATCCTCATGAATGTCCAAATGTTTCGCGAAATGTAATTGACATGCATAAGAGTGTGCAGAGAGAAAGATTAGAGCATCGATCGCGAGTGATGGTGTAAAAGGAAAAAAATAACACGAAGGCAATAGAGATGGGAAGAGAAGGCGGTAGTTGGAAGGCCTCGGCTAATCTGCAAATGGAAGGGAACCGAGATTGAATTTTACGTCCGAATAGAACTGGCAATTTTCTTCTCACGAATAGAGGCGAAAAGGGAGGAAGTCGCGACGGCGGATGAGCGGGAAATTTCACGTTGAACGAACGGTGAGACACGTCACGTGGAAGTACGGCAGTATGGAGGTATTCAAAGCGATGGATGTTCCATGACAACTCTCGGGGTTGGTCTTTGACATGTTACGAGACGTTTAATTCTCATCTCTCGCCCGCTTTCTCCGGTTGCGACGAATTTTGTCCCACTGAGTTCGCACTACCTCGACCTAACTTCGCACGCCGCGCTCTTGTGCAATCTCGCTCGAGGAATCGTCTGGCTTGGCTAAGGAATCGTCTAACGAGTTACACACGTCTCACACTCTGTGTTATTTCATAGTAATGAACGCGTGCTTTCGGATGTCTTTGCGGATAACGAACGTCAGGTACGTTTGCGTGTCCTTAAATCAGCAACTTTAGGTATCCTTAAATCAGCAAGTTTACCTAACGATTGTACGAAAATAATATTGTGTGTGAATCAAATTAGTGCGATTGCTCACAAAGTGTGAGTAAAATATAACATTCCAACTTTTGTCATCATTAAAAATAAATATTAAAAGCCCACGTTTATATTTCATCATATTTTCACAAATGCCATCATATTTTCGACGATAATTTAAATGAAATTTAATTTAAACGAGAGGTAGGAAATTGCGACCCACCGGTAATGAATGCTTCGCTATTCGTTGTAATACTTTACAAAAGCGTATGCAAAGCGGTAATCGCTTATGTGAATTTTCTCGTGAAGGTGATGATGTATGAATAAAATTTTATGTTCCCCGCACGCGCTCTCTAATATCGCGACGAACGTCGATAACTTTGATGATAGTTACGCTACGTTGGTGACATTCAGAGCATTTTTCAAGGGAAACTGCATGGCTCGTTAATGACCGCAGATTAAAAAGCGCATATTCTCAAGTGAATTGATGCCTTTACGTTAAACGTCGATAATATTCACATGTAGCGACCGTCACATCACAGTGGGCCTTTATTCGCGGCACGTTTCGAGAGGAGACCCCTAAGGACTCGCAATTTCTCTCCTCCGTTACTGGAAATCACGTATTATCGCGATCGTAATTTTGTGTCGATAACAATTACGCGCGTCCCGATAATAATCACGTCGGAATAATTACGTTTAATGAAAATGTACATATATGTAGATTTGCATGATATTATTATGACTGCGCTCTATCGCATGTCGTCGTTTTTCGTTTAACCTAATTCTTCAGTTGGTATAACTATGTCGATATCGTACGATCTATTTAAATTACTATTTTATTGGACAAATGCCGATGGTATTTTAGCTACGGAAATCTCGTTAGATATTTTTTATACGCCTGTCAAATGAAAAAAAAAAAGAAAAAACGGTATACGTGATCGGTATCATGAAATATTTTTTTAGTAATTACAGCTTTGATGGAAAACGAAAAAAAAAGACAGCATAGATTAGTCACTTATCAGAAAGATCTGCACGCTTAAATGAAAAAATAACATGAACTATAGAAATATTTTTCAAATATTAGGATAAAATAATTTTTTTACGGATTTTTTGAAAAAAATATTTTTCCCTGATATTGAATTAAAACGTTCTTCATCATTGCGACACAATGTTCAGCTCGTTCGCACACATATTCTGATCAGGAAAACACTTTTAACTTCGACGCCGCAATATTTAAAATTGCATTCACCGTCACACGTGCGACGCCGTCGTCCGACCATCGATATGCAGACGCGACATCGCCGAGACGATGGAGAAGAACTGAAAGCGTTCGAGTCGGTGAAATTTATTTTTCCGTCAACACGGTAGCGCGAAACGCGAATTTGTATTCATGCCTTGGCGAATGCACGAAGATGCATTTAACGATAACGTATCAAAGCGGATAAATAAAAGTGAAGAAAGCAGCATCTCCGCATTGAAGGACGTGTTTCAAATTAACGTTTAATGTAAAAGATAAATCTCTAACGTCTTATCATTGTTTATTTATTTTTTTGTATTCTCTATACTTTTAACAGTACTTTTTTTATTATAATTTTTACAATAAAAAATTAAACTTAATGAATCAAGCTTAAACTACTGCGCAATTATGCGTTCCAAAAATGATCTAGCATGGTTATAATCTCATATCGCAGATTCATCATGATTATGTCAACATTCAGATGACCGATGACTCTCAGCTAAAGAAGTTAATTCTTGAAGAGTCGTGAAGAATACGTGTTCATAACGCAGAGTAACTTTTGTTTGACGTGTTACGGTGCCGGAAAGTCGGCGTTCTCGATGACGGAAGTTCTTTCGACTGCTCTCTGTTGAGGGTTAATAAGATTATAAGCGTGATCGTTCGTGTTGAGTCCGGCTCGCTGTCGAAGTCGCAAGAACTACGAGCACGCGGCAGTAAGTGCGAAATATCGTGAACAATAAACATTTTCGAAAGTTTCTGGATTAACTTTCTTCTACTTTGCCGCTTCTATATATATGGACCAATTCACGGCGCACGCGAAGAGATAATCTATCGTCCGAGATACGCAACGATGTTCGTGACGCGTGCGCGAATCTTATTTATAATAATCTCATAATTCCGTAGCAAATTTTCCGCGAAACCGCGAGAATAATATTTTTATTTTCTTTTAGTTACGCACAAAAAAGAACTGTACTCGCATTCAGGCAAATTGGTCCAGCCGAAAACGAGATTAAAATCGCGATGCAATTCGACGAAAAAATACCATGTGCGGTGCACGCTGGTCGACATTTTTAACGCACAATACGGTAATTGTTTGTTGAAAAATAACGCGATGCACAGAAACGGGTCAACCAACCATTTATCACTGATGACAGCGTAATAATATTTTGAATCCAACATTTATTAATCAAATAACGCTCGACTATGTTTATTTATGCGATTTATCTGGAGCATTAAAGATCGCTGATTGTATTATCTCTTTATTTATAAATAAAAAAAAACACGGTGGATCTGAATTGCATAAAATAAATACAAGCGGAATATTTTATTTGTAAAAAAGTGTAGAAAATGTTATATTAATTAATACGTAATTACAATTGATGCCATAACAAAATATTATAATAAAAAACTGGTGAAAAGACAAATAATGTAACCGTGAACCAGAAGTTTATTAAATTTAAATACAACAAATTTTGCAGCAGCTGTGCAAATGATTGCAAAATTGCATGTTAAAAATGCTTATTGTTAAAGTCAAAAATTAAATAATTAATATTGCGTCAAAAATTTCAATTAGTTACAGCATTTGCACAACAATGGTTATTTATTTCTGAATGTCGATAAAAAAATAATTATATTATTATTTCTTGTGTACAATTAAAAATTATTTTATACACATTTGTATAGAAATAATTATATATATTTGGGTTTTTTAAATTTATGGCAATATTTGCGCTTTCTCTCCATCTTGATAATGACTATCAGTTCTTATCAGGATTATAGCACAGGTCGCCGGTGTTAGGTAACGATTAACACGTTGATCGACAATACAGATTGCGAAACTGGCTAAGACGGGCAAATGCAATATCGATGTACGGGCTTTAATAGTGGATGCGTAGGATTGATTGACAACCTAAAGCCGGCCGGTCGACCGACCGATGGATTTCCCGGTGTCCGCGAATGCACGCCCTATGTCTCTCTCTTTCCCCCTCCCCCTCCGGAGAGAAGAGTATTTGCGTATAGTATAATTGTTAAACCTTGCCGAAATTTTCCACAACCGGCAGATGCCGACGTACCCTCTGTCCCGTGACAAACACACGTCAGATATACGCGTTCCGCGAAACAAAACCGTTGTAAACGCGCTCACGTATAATCTCGCTTTGTACTATGTGCACTGAGCGCGATGCTACACTCTTCTCCCTCTCTCTTTTTATCTATATATTCTACTCGTTTAAATCTTTTGTTTCGTGTGCGAATTTTTGCATTTGTGCAATCATTCTTTCGCTCGTTCATTAAATAGCGAACCGCACGCAAGCTGTAATCCATGAAGCGGATTTTCGCTGTTCATTTTTAAGCGCACGCTTGATGAACTAACTTCACTCATTTATCATCGCGAACATGTCCAGAATTATTGGGGATATAAAATGTCCATTTTGATTCTCCGTATTTTATGTAGAGATCTAAAACTTGCGGGCGCGTTTGTCTTTTTTAGCGATCAATTGGCTAAAGAGTCGATTTAAAATAAAATATACGTCAAAAAACTGAGGTATTAGGAAAATATTTTACCTCTGCAGCAGCGGCTGCAATAGTGTCCATCTGGCTTTCCCCTTTCAAGCTCTCGGCAATGTTTTAATTTTTACTTCGTTATTAAAATAATTTTTTTTAAATACATCTATATATCTATTTGCAATTTTTATTCCTCTCTATTTTTCGCTTCTAAAAAAATTTGAAATGAAATACGGACTTACACTTGGCCGATATCGGCTCGGTCGGACCGATATTGCGCCATGGTAAATTCGAATTTCAAAGCTTCCATAGAGCTCGTTCACTGTGATCAATAGAGTCGTCAATATTCACACGTGTTTCTCGCTGAAAGTGCGCTAAACCTCTCGTGTGCGCACCGTCATTAATATGGCTGCGGTATTACGTTACATGCTGTAATCATATACGTAATACAACATGTTTGGTCACGATACTATTATTTGCTGGCCGATGAAGCGAGATAGGATGCCGGAGCTCCATTGCAGATTTGATACTCTTTACGTGAGAGTGCTCGCAATCAATTTATTCGATTTATACGTAATCCGAATCAAGAAAAGGTACATTATAAGGCCACTTTTATTTCTAATTTCTTTTCAAGAAGTATATGCTATGCAGAAGTATTACATATGGACGATATTATGCAAAAAGGTATTAACGAATTAAAAAGAAGTGGATTATACATAAAACTACTATATAAAGGTATTACATACGAACGGTATTATGCAAAAAAGAATTAACTCATAAATTGAAAAATAGGATTATACATATAACTGTTATATAAAAGCATTACATAGAGTATTATGCAAAGAATTAACAAACAAATTTTAAAAAGTAGATTGTATAATACATGTAACTGCATTAGACATGTAAAATGTTGCATTTTTAACGTAAGTTTAACGTAAACTCACAAAAGCATTACTTTTGAATAGATTAATCTATTTCTGCATGGCGTTCCATATCATGGCCTTGAACATTTATACATAGTTGTTATCGAAATTCCACCTTTGTGGATCAGATGACTGCTGAATCTCTCCATAACAGAGCCGTTCGTTGCGCGATTCGAAACCGCGACGATACGTACCGTTGTTTGCGCCGTTTTGCAACCACGCTCGAAAATTTACGACTAGCTGCGGGCTGGCGTTCAGTCGCGTCCAGAGTTTTAGCATGGCGCTCGCTCTAGCACGCACTAACTTCATCTGGTATACAACTGGCACGTTGTACACGTGTACATATTAGTGTACATTAAACGATTGCTGTCCGTAATATTTGCGAAAGATAGAACTGCAACAAACTATCTTTCAATGCTGACAACGTTGAGCGTTTCGGTGCTACAAATTTGTACAGCAGTATAGCGATTCGCAGTGTTCATTTATTCGCGGGGAGATTGGAAATATCCATTTGGAAAAACTTGCACAATATTTAGAAAAACAATATAACGGTTAAATTTACCGCATCTGCCGAAGTTCAATGAAAAATCAATAACTCGTTCGCGGGGATATCGACGATTGTCCTAAAACATTGACGCGCTAATTGTATAAATCTAATTGACGCTAATTGCACAAAAAAGCAAACAATTTAATAACCAATAGCGTGAAATTACGACAGATCGAATATAGAAATCTGGTTGAGATTCACGCGCGCGCACGGGATTTAATTAAATTAAACTGAAATTTACGTGCGCGAATGCGTCGGCCGCGGTTCTTCTATATTTTCCGATGATATGAAATCGCTCTTTCCGAAATATCTGCGGTTACCCGCGACACCATAACGCAAATAATGCCACGAATGAATTACGTGCGATCCCATCGGCGCATGAATAAAAATCGATCGCCTCGAAAGTGCGATATAAATTTCCAGATCGAGACTATGCCGAATGCACCTCCCTTGTCTCGCTCAGAAAGAAAGCTCGCGAATTCACGCGCGCATGATTACATTTTAGAAGAGTGAGAGGCAGAGTGAGGGAGAGACGGAGAGCGCAAGAGCTTCGTTCAATGCAAATATAGCGAGAACCCAGAAGCATATATCAGCGAAAGAATAATTCGTACGCCACCGGATTATTGCGCTGCGTTGGATACATGATCTCTCTTTGTCCGCAAAGCCGGCACATCACGCCGCGCTCTTTTGTTGCGATGGTTGCTTAAACCAATGTGATGCACGCTTGCATACTCATTGAACGCGCATTGCTGCCGTTCATTATACACACTTTCGCGAGGCTTAGACTCACCGTGAATAACTGTGCACGTGGCCTTTTTTAATCTACGAACGAACGCGTAATGAACGAACGAAAGAAATACGGAGGATTGTTCTGTTTCGCGAAGAATACGAGAAAAACAGCGAAATCTCCTACTCACGAGATTCGACTTGGAAAATTTCACTCAACACCTGCAGCACTCGACCGAAAACTACTGCGTTAACGCGCCCTTTCCAGGACGCGCGCGCGCGCTCCATGAAACCAGTAATCAAATTTGCACGCGTGCTTACTCGTGACTCGCTCCGCATGAAACTCGTTCTCACAACCCTCATTCGTTAGCTGATATATTATACCATCGCTGGCGTCGAGAGCTCGTTGCGAAAATTACGTTTCGCTGCAAAATAATCAACCTGCTCTTTTATTAGATATTTATTGCGTTTTGCGGTTGTTTAAATTCATTTAACAATCATAAAGAATTATCTATACTAGTCTCGGCGTTACTCTGCGTTTTATGCTTGCGATGATCGCGATACAACGCTGCTGTTGCTGCAAGTATTCCCATTAATATAAATTATAGCATAATAAAACGAAGTTGCAACGCGACAATATATATTACGTTTGCTTTGTATGTATATTCAGCAATTTAACATAATAAAGTAGTGGACAATGTGTAAACGGCATTTCATTAGTAATTAGAGCTAATTTACCTTTTATACTATTTATGTTTATTATATGAAGTGACTACCTGAACATATTTAGAATTAAATTATCTTTGGAAAACGAAATTAAACAAAATTATTTATCGAGTAATTGAACGTGCTCGCTGACTGCATCCGTTTACGCGGGTACGCGGGTTTAGCTTGTGCCCGCAGTACCCTGAGCACTATCTGTTAGTGTCTTCATCTGATTACTTTAAAAGCGCACCTTGACGCATCTCCTGGTTCGTTCGCAGAAAAGAGGATAAATTGAATTTCAGCAAGCGTGTAATACACCACCGCCGCGCGCTCGCGCTTGCGTTCCCATCGCTCTTCCGGCTTGTCGAAGAGTATCAGTGTTAAAATACCGTGGAGGTAATTAGCGTAAAGTTTGCCCGAGTCCAAAGTTTCGTCTTCCTCGTCGTTTCCTCAACGAGTTTATTTGCACGATCGATTCGAATACTGCAGCATAACACAGCATACCAGGTTGTTCCACTTCACCTTTCTAGAGATCGTGCATTTCGTGTGTATTTAACAGAAAAAAATTATTGTACGAAAAAAAATATTTTTTTAAAAATATACATGTTTTTTCTATAATATTTTTTTCCCACGTTTAAAATTTTTAGTGATTCTTGAAATTTTGAAAGTCAAACATTCTCAATGTATGTTTGCATCAAACCATTGCTGAATCAGTTACAATTGAAATGCAAAAAACGATGCTCTTGCAAAGCAAGATATTTATGATCTGGTACTTTTATAATGTGGGTTTAGTTTAATTCAACAACAGCAAAACTTCAATTCTAGTTTATCAAAGTTTTCCGTGCTATTTCTGCTTGCAGGCATTCAAGAAAAGTTGACTCCTTCAGAAGTTATCTGGAGGCGAGCTGCACCGCATGAAAGGTATTGTTAAATATTGTCAAATCGTTAGTTATGCATATTGTATTATCGTGATACCTCCGCGCGTGTTTCCAAAGTGAGAAAAAGTATCACTGTCAAAGGACCCGCATGGTAACTAATTAACGTGTAGAATCACTCTCTCGAAACTCTCTGGCGTTGTGCCTGTTCCGCGCTACGACGAGGCGAGTAAAATTCTGATAACGGTTAATTAATTAAGTACCTTCGAGTGGCATCGGTTCCCACGCGATAACACGGGTGACAAGAATTTGCCGATCGCGCAACGATATTAAATTTGGATGCGTGTAATTGCATATCCAGCATGTCAGTTACACGCACACACGAACGTTTGATAAATCAGAGGAAATAAAAATGTTAAACGTCCGCTGTTTTATATGCGATATTAAGAAACATGAGAAAAAAAATTGAAAATATCGGAATATATTTTTAAAATATTTAAAATCATATAATAAAATTGTGTATGAAACGTGAATATAACGTATTTTTGTGTAGAAATAAATTCTTAAAAATACAATAATTCAAAATTTTAAATATTGTATCAATAACTAGAAATGTCATAAATTTTACAATCACTACGTTGAAATGTGCTGTACAATCGGGTTATTAATTCTATCGGTATTTCTGTCAGAATAGAAAACGTAACGTGAAGAGAGCAGTTGACCCTTTGCCTTCGTAACTGCAGGTGTCGAATCGGAAAATCCGATTACCGAGCACGGATACGCGGAAATGATCCGGATAATCCGAATGCCCGCGAATATGAAGTGTCAGACGAGTTCGAGCGCCTTCGCGTTCGCCTAAATTATGCCACATTTATAAGGCTTGCCATTATTCCATCGTATTTTCATTTGGATTCACCGGTCTTACGAACCATATTACTCGCCTCGATTCGTTCGCTTCATCTTTTACGACTGGCGCGCCATTTATTATCCGCATTAATGCCGCGGAAATTGTTCTCGCGTTGCACGGCGAAGTGAAAAACTTGAAGTGTTTTGACGTTGATCGTCGAACGTGTCAATGTGGGTGGCGTGTATCGCGATGGAGCAAGTACTCGCGCGACACAATGTACGGTCACCGTCATTAATCTCCGTCAAGAGCTTGTTTTCTCAGCCATCGCGTCTAATCTTCAAAGAAACAAGGCCCATGTATTTAGTAGAGCCTTCATTATAACGACGCGAGAAAAACAGTTTTTCCATGTATCTAGCTTATACCGTCCCTTATAAAACTGTTAGAAAGTGGTCGAGAAAGTAATAAGAAGTCGTGTACTTTTTCTCGATTAAAAATTCCCTGGCGAAATGGGGTTTAGCGAGCTTTGATGACTAAATCTACTTAATTAAATAAAATTCGTGTTAAAGTCAAGTCTACTCGAAATTAATTGCAGATTTTTTGTTAACAAGTGATCATCTGCTTCTCTCTCTTTTTCTCTTTTCAATCTGCTCTAAGAGAGACAATCAGTTTAAAATTGCTTAATCTAAGATGAAAAGCAATCAAAAAGAGAAATGAAATACGCTTCTTGTGTCGCGCGATGAAATCCTATGTTAGTTCATCTATTTTCTCATATCGTTGCTCGAAATTGTTCCCGGTGCATCGGCGCGATCAATCCGAATCCAGGGTTTGTAAATTCCAAAAATTTTTTCCATCACGCTCGACACCGTTGATTGATTTTCCGAACGTTTCGCCTGCCGTATGTTTCGGATGTACAATCCGTGGAAACTGGAATCCAGCCGGTGCGAAATACTCGCTCAATTACGGATATTAATGCGGGCATTAATAGAATTTGTCGATTCGGAGCGTCGCGTCTCGTTTCAATGGCGCGCCCGCACGTCGCGTCGCGCGACTGGCCAAATAATCCGCGTCGACGCGCAGCCGGGGTGTCGTCTCCGTTTCGCCCGGGGTTGACGACCCATATTTATATTGCACGGCGAGATTTTGTTTTCGATCCACGGACAGGTTGAGCCGGCGTGGCAGTTTCCACAGGGGAATTCCCGCGAAATTCGTCGATCGGAACTGTGTTTTGCGAAATGACAGCTGAAAGTTATCGCCCACGACTGTTTCTTTTGCAAACTTGTGGCAAACGTCGGAAAATAAAAAAAAAAAAAAATAGTTAAATCGTGCCACTCGTGTCACCAAACAGCGGTCGTCGCTTCAAGATATCGTGCTATATGCAATACAAATTTATGGCGAGGTATTTTCACCGATGCTATTTATACCGGCAGTATTTATACCGCGTGTTATTTCTACTGTGAGCAGAAATAGCTGTTTATAACAGCGAGCGTATTTGCGCCTTAGGCTAAAGCAAGATTCATAGTATGCATTTTACAGAAAATGATGCTATAAATATCACTTTGCGGATTTACATTTTACATTTCATTGGAAAAATCTCTGCCAAATCATAAAAGGGAGGGAAAGAAAAGATATCGAATTTCTATATTATTTCCATCTTGTGCGAAAGAAATATTCTAATACACGTCGTCGCTCGTATTGTAATCGGCGAGACAACACGTGCCGTATATACATATCATCTTATCGTATTCATTATTTCTGAAACGCGATGCACTGTTGACATACGATAAATAAATCATCGTATTATTATACGGTCGATATAATGAGATTCACAGCGCGTATCGTTTTTTGATCGCGAGTTCGCCGATGTAATCACAAAACTGATTACGACCAGCGTGTATATGAAAATCATGAAAATCATAAGGACGCTTTTCATACGCCGTATTACATGAATTGCGAAATTATACCATCCGTATTTTCGCCGGATACATTGTTTCTCGATCGGATCGCTGGCGCGCAAGCGAGCGATACGGTTACATCGCTTATGATCGCCGTGGGCGGGATAAATCATGAAAATTGGAAAAGTGCGTTGGTATACGCGCGCTTCGTGCGTCACCGCATTACGGACCGGGCACTGCAAAATCTCGAGTCCGCTCATATTTCTATCCGCGATTTATGTGATTTGCGTTTTCCGTTGCATCGTACGTATACCACGCTCATTATCGGCGGATCAATCAAGCGGACTGCGGAGTACGGAAGCGGATAGAGGTTCACCCGCCCTCTTCCAGCGACATTTGTATCTCGCTCTGTCCGCAGATGTGTGTACAGATGCCCGGGTAATAGCGAAACCGACGCGGCGCCAGCCGTATAATACGGATGTATATGTTGCGCTTTCGCGTAAACGTCATATCGGGACGAAACGAGCGGACAAAGGTTAACGCGTTGCCGACTCATGCATATTCATAATCCAATTATGATAATAATTGGTGGGAATTATTTGAGCATATTTTACATCTACATAGCCGTGCGTGCGCGCGCGCGCGTTGTGTAGTTTCATTAAAGTAATTCGTTCTCGAGCGACCGATTATCATGAAATCCGGCGTTGTAATTAACGCGAAATGGAAACAGTGCAAAATCGCAATGCGACGACATTCGTTTTTTCCCCCTGTATCGTCACGAATTAACGCGCGCGAGAAAAATGGGACGCGTGTCGAGTCTCATTCAGCATGGCGAAAACTGCATTAAGTCCTTCTTAACTTTCTTCACAGCGCAGCTTTTTCCGGAGCTGTTCTTTACGACGAAAACACTGCGAATGTTTTAGGAGTGCCGCGTGAAAAATAAGTCTCGGATACGCTAATACTCTGTAACTTATTAAGACCCCGTCGTCCTATATGTCCCTCCGTCAGCTAAATTTAATTATGACGACGCTACTGCGTAACACCGAGGAAAGATTCCGGATTTTTTTTTAAGGAAGAAGGAACCCTGATGTATGCCAGGCACCGCAAAAACGTGGTCACGACACTTTTCGCGCTCGTCAGACACAGAGGTTGTATGTGAGACTTGTATAGCTGCACTATAAAAATGGCGTGACCCTTTTTTTCTCTTTAAATATGTATCACACGTTACTGCTGAGTTTCTGTGTGAGTGTCTCCTCGAGGCAGTAGCGCGTACGTCAGCTAGAATCAATTAAGGTCGTGAGAGTGCTTCACACGGCTCAAATCAAAGTCCCGGGATTCCCGGAGAGAAAGAAATACGTGCCTCGCAATGTTTCGCCGCGGCACGTTAAGCCGCACAACAAGAAAAATGCTTTCGTCGTCATAGTTGTAAGGCCAAATCCGCGCTTCACTTTATCTTTTCGCCGCCACGCCCGTACCTGTGTATACAATAAAAGTGGTACGAAAAAGCGATTCGTAAGAGCTTTTCTCAAGACAATCAACTCTCACTACATATCTGCTTACGTCGACAAATTTTATACTAATATTTGTTTTCTGCAAAAAAAAAGAAAAAATCAGAATTTGCACCAAACGTAATAATTGAAAACTTTTATTCAGCAATTAAGATGTTAATTTAACGGAATTAAACAATATTTCTCAGAGAATATAAATCACAGAATATTTAAAAAGTAATAAATTTAAATATTAAAAAATCTAAAAATCTTAAAAAATTTTATCTTGAAAAGTTAAATACACTTGAAAATGTAATGAAGATGTTAAAATAAACCGTGTTAAAACCGTCACTGCACCAATTGCATCTCTTTGCGCGGCACAGTCGGAATATTTTCATCCCAGTGCGTTGGACGTTCTACAAGGATGCGGAACGGATTGAAATTTGGTCGCAATAAGCGTCAACCGCACCGACATGCTGGTACTTTTTCCGCCTGGCGGAAGCCGAAGATTTTTACGCGTCTCCGTACCGAAGCGAACCGTCGCGGTTCGTTCGCGCTCATGAATACAAATTAGTCCACCGCGGGTGGCGTCGTCGAGGGACTTGCGGAAACCCAACGACATGCTTGAATTAAAAAGGGACGAACAGAATGGCCGTTTCTCCCGATGCGTAATTATGACCGACCCAATTCCCGCGTGCGCCGGAAGGAGCCGATCGATCGATCCGTCCGAGCGATTATTGCGAGACTATTTATCACACGATATAGATCCCTCGTGGCTTGATATAGTTTCTAAAATTACTTCATTTTTATCTTTAAACTGCTTATAAATATTTCAGAAATTGTTTAAATGTTTATGGTTTTATTCAATTTATTTTTTAATTGCTAAAAAAAAATCTTTAATTAAATTTATTATATCTGATGCTGAATCTATTTTCTTTTTTGCTGTAAATACTGTAAAAAAAATCTTATACGTAATTTATACATAATATAAATATATAATCATTCATGAATTATTATTGGAGTATTCCTGAAAGTGTTTTCTTCAATGTCTTAATTAAATTGTCTACCATGATTCTAGAAATAGTGATAGCTCACATTTTCTCGAACTGATTGTCCATAGTTCAGAATAGGCGTGGTCGATCAATCCCTCGGACCTCTCTCTGCAGCAAGTAGAGAGAGCGAAAGAGAGAGGGGGGGAGGGGGAGGGGAAAGAGAGAGAAGGAGATTCAGCTTCGTTATCGCAGCACGTTATACACCCATACTCCCGCGCGCAGCTCCTTAATTACACGCCGATGTTCCGTAAACAACAAGATCGCGAGATTTTAATTGCTCCTCGTTCGCAATAGCCGAAGTGATCTCTCACGTGTATTCGTCTAGCACCTGAAGCGATGTTCCGCATAACCTGGCAATACTTGTCCCGCGCGCGCACGCTCACCTTATCATCGTTTGCGAATACCGCGCGAGCAATCGCGGTTAACGATCGATCGCGTTTGCTTGCAAACCTCGTAAGAATCAGTGAGTATGCGACAATGTGCAGAAGGGTGGCGAGAAGGGGGGGGGGGAAGGGAGTACCTCTCCGCGAAAAACCGGATAATGACATAGTAGGTCAGGTAGTAGAACTGGAGTGCCGGCACTCGTCGGCCCGGCTCGCGGTTGTCGTCGCTTCGTTCGAAGCGGAAAATGGATGAAAGGTGAAGTTTGTAATATCCGTTGAAAGCCTGACGAGCCGCTGGATGGATGCTTCGAGAGGGCTGATGAAACTACCACCCTGGTGCGAGATTGGGAGAGGGGGGAGGAGGATGAGAAGATATAAGAAGAATAGACGGACGGGTAGGATGGGAGAATGGAAATTCTCGTCTGTATACATATATTTAGTCATCTCCGACGGATCATGCGCGTCATTTACGCGCGTTCCTAGTCATATTACAAATATACATATATTCACGGGGCACTCTCAAGGCACTTGGCCTTAATTTTACTAGCAGATTACTTGACGAATGAATTCAAAATCCGTTCGCCGTGGTGGAAATTGTCGTGAGAAACCAATATTCTAATAACGCGTGTAGAATCTGTTTGAAATGAAATACATAGTAAGGTTTCGTTAATTAAATGCCGTTTCGAAAGCTCCATTCGCCGCAACTCTCACAGCTCTGTTGGACAACAATTATACATAATAAATGCAGCGGTTCGATAATAATGCCGTCAGAGATAATTATATTAATAATAGTAATGATATGTGCGATAATATTTACGGTGTTATTTTACGCACCTTTGATTATGAATTATGCAACTTGCTGAGCATTATGATGTACACACATGACATTTATTTACATATTTATTTATATTGATTTTATTACTAATATCAATACAAATACGTGCGACGCGAGTAACATGCGCCGCATCTAAAATGCGTACTTATAGAAAATTCTATAAATAGCATGTTAAAATAAAACAGATACACAACTTCCTCGAGAATGTCCACACAAGTTATCTACCGGCACCAAGTTACCACAAACTTTTAGTCGAGAAAATTCACTTGCAACCCAACAAGCTCATGGGAAGACCGCGAACTCCCTTCCAACCTCCAACAACTCACTCACAAAATGAGAAGATGGTTGAGACAGCTTAGGAGAATTAGAGTTGCTTATACTAAGTTTTGAGAAAACAAAAGTATCTGTGATTTCTCGAAAAGTTATCTGGTATTGCAAATGTAATAGACTCTGTTAGCCAAACTCTCTTACTTTGAACAGCAAACAGATCATTATTTCTTTATATACAGCCAGATTTTTATTTTTATTCTATTTTCAAAAGAAAATAATACAGAAGCAGAAATATGTATATGTCAAGATTGTTTCGCGAACATTTGATAGAAGCTGGGATATTCGTCGGTCGATTGTAGAAACCGCAACACACAAAGACACACATGCAGTGTCACGTCACTGGCGCAAAACGTCCGCATGCATTTGCAATTCTCAGCTCAAACATACCTGCAATTAATACCGGCATTGTTAGTAGTTCGGCGTAAATACGTATACACAGATGTTGACGCGCGCAAACATCTTGCAATCGCGAAATTTCAATTAATTCTTCATTAATAAGAGACGAGAGAAATTACAGATGTACAAGCTAATTTAACAAAAAAGTGATTCTGGAGAGATTGACGGCCGAAAGCGGACTCGGGGCGATTCTCGATTTCGCTGTTTTACGCGAAACTTGGTATTTGCGCGCGTATCTGTGCGCTGAAAGGCGCCGAAGACGCGAATGCCGTTACGAAAGACGCGGAGAAACTGCGAGAACTCGCACCCACAGATATACTGGTTGTTTGATTGATCGCTTGACTTAAATCCAAAGTGCCGGTTCTCGGCAATTATCATTCGACCCGGCTCTCACGGAATCGTTCGATCACTTAAGTATTCCTAGGTAATTAACCCCCGGGTGCAGCGAATTTGAGAAACCGCAAATGCGTTGGGCTGCTTCCGGGCCCACACCGTCGATCAGAGTTTCAATCGAATCATTGGGCGCGATTATTGTATTTCTTCCTAATGACCGGGAAACGTTTCCGACTCGTAGTTCGGCACCGAATCGCTCGTATAACGATATACCCCAATCCTATCGATCGTAACTGCACTCGCCAAACTGCAAACCGACGAATAATTTGCAGATTACTGCGCTATTGTACAAATTGATGGCCGTATAAATTGTTTAAGGTTAAAAACAAGCAATTACAAAACAAAATTTATTAATGAAATACATTGTACGAATATTATACATCAAATTTCGCTTCAAATAATAAAACTCATAAATAAATTATTCAAAAAGTTTTTATCACTGATCGAGAATAATTTCATGTTACATTTAATGGTTCATTTTGGATAACTATGAAGTCAGTTAATTAAGGAACGAACAGTGATATCCAATCTCGTGCAAAATGGTAAATGTGATAGCGTACATTTCGCCGTGAGTCGTAAAACAATTTTCAACACTAGGGACTTTGAGGGATTGTTGGGCGAAGATCGTTCTGAGTAATTAAAACTTAGCGCAGTAAGATGCAAATTATTTCAACTCTCCGACTCGTTATACAGATTCATTTCTGTACGATATATATTACTTCTCTTTTGCCTTCGTAGTCCCGGTAGATCGCGCGATTGCTTCATAGAATTATATCTCGGCTGGATGTTCACTCGTTTTTAATCGGCATTCCTTTTCTAATTCTACAACTTTGACGATTAAGTCTGAAGACTACGAGGAAAGGATATACAACCGGAATTTATTAAAAAATGAATCGTCCTTCATGAATTATGTGACTATCTACCTTATTAAATTAATAAAATAAATCATTAAATTTTAAATAAATTATTTTTTGCAAGATCAAGAAATATTGTATAAGCGATTGAAATAAACTCTTATTTAAAAATCATAATAGCACAAACATTTTAAATAGTTTGTTGCAGACTAATATTTTGCGTGGTAATTTTTATATTTGCGCATATATTCTTTTTCTTTCATTTATCAAAACTAGTTATTTTAATACCTGCAATTGGAAAAATACGAGAAAAATAGGATATCAATATACGTAATCGAGCTTGAATAACATGTTACAGTTAAATGTCCGGCATTATTTTCAACTTTGTGCAAACTTTACCAAGCGGATCAGATCGACGGAGGATTCATGTACCGGAGATTTAATTGAAGCATTCGTTTGATCACGCTGTTTTGATAATCAACGCGCAAAGTTTACTCTCAGGCAGAGTGCTGCCGAAGAAAAAGTGCGTTTTGAAGATCCGCAAACAACTAGAGATATTTCGTGAATTAAAGAGATTTAAAATTTAACGAGTGCCGCGGGTTAAGAAATGCCTTTGCTTGCGCATGGTATTCTTCATCCCATCTCAGACTTGTTTATCTCTAGCCGGGACGTTTGTGTGTAATTGGTGCATCTGAGTAGCCACGGGAAAAGGCAGAGAAGAGTCGGGACGAGACGCAGTTAGAGCCGGGAGAAGGAGAATGAGCCGCGCACGCGGCACGCTGTTGCATTCTCTCTCCGCGTAATGGAAAAAGTTAAAGGACCGTCGGAAGAGAACATTTTTATAAGCAACCACAACTTTACTCGTTAAACGACGGGGTATCAAAATAACTGTCTTTTCAACCGAGCAACCGTGCTATTAGAACTCTCCAAGAGGGCGTTTTGGATTAATTTACCGCAAGTTATCGAGATGTATCGTAAAACGGATATTTTAATGCGTTATTCGCATAAAAACATTACATTAAAAGAAAAAAATCTTTCTAATTGAATGTGTGAATATAAGTATACATTCACAGATTACAAAGACAGTGTGACGCGCTTCGACAAATCATAAATCTGTGCGTTATTATGGCTTATATATGACGTTATGAGACAGGAAAAAGCTCGTTCATCGTTCGTCGGCCTATCATACCACGAACGCTATAACTTTTTATGCAGATGAACCGCTATTGCCTGCGCGCAGCCTCTTTACCTCGTAGCGGCATACTAAACGCGTTATTATGCACAGCGTACAATATCGCTCGGCTGCCTTTACTTGTTCATCACTTATCGCAGCAGTGGTACGCGGTTCCCCTTTACGCATATTAAATTAAAACGCAAACGTATAAAATGTTTGACGCGGTCGAAATTGAACGAAGTCTTTCAAAAGCCTCGGGGAATGTATAGGTCTCTAACCTGTCGTTTCCGTGTAATTTCATCGGAAAAACCGGACGAGAAATGACACCCGTCGGATATTGGGAACTCTACGGGAACTTGAAGTACTGCTACGAATGTTGAAAAATTAAAAGTGAATACGAGATAAACCGAATATCTACTAAATTGTTTAATTTTTTCCTTAACTTTTCATGAACCTGCTGCGAAAAAAGCGCGTCGTGTGTTTTTATGAAACTCCGACATGACGTCTCAATGCGATTTTGCCGATGCAGCCGTTTTGCGCAATGTAATACTGTTGTATTTTCAATATGCCTTTAAATGTATTAAATCAAAATTAAAGTGATGCGAAAATATTATATTGACGTTTATATTACACAGCGCGGTTTGATCTGTAAAGCTATAAATTCCGTTAAACGGTAACATATAGCGGCGAATACGCGAACTTCAAAGCTTCGCAATTTAATTATGAAATATTCACATCGGGGAGCGTTTGGTTGTCGGATTGCGCATTTGAGTTTTACTAGTTTCGAATATAATCGTCTTTGTCGAGATATATAACACAAAGTTCCTGGAAATGGTCTAATCTTTGCTAGGTTTTATGACCGCTCGTACAATTTTTCACGATCCCGTCGTGATAACGCTTTTAAAGGTCGCTGGTTTTACTGACAAAGAACTTACGATGATGCTAATATTTCACAGTCACCATATTGTGCGAAATGATAAGTCACCGGAGTCGTCTTTAAGCACTTAATGACGTCACCGGAATACAGCAATCTGAAATCCGCATTATCCGATTGTCGTGTCGGAAATTTAAATTGACGAGTGCAAGCGCCGCATATACGAAGTATATACTCATGTTAACGTTGTAATTTTACTAACGTCCGACGAAAACTACTGAAATCTCGGTCATAAAAAACGATATGATCGGTAAGAAAACTTTCACAGTTTGCCGATAGCGCGCGGAAATATACGACATTCGGCGATCGTTAGCGCAGAATTTTACCGGAAGTACGCTTTGCATGTACGTCATATATTCACAATCGTATCCAGTTGCTCGCTTCCGAAAGATGGAGCTCCGCAGGCTTCTTTTGCCTTCGGCTATCGCCGATACTTCTCTTTCAGGGTTTCCGTATCCTAGAATTTCCAAAGAGAGAGAGAGCTTTCGGCTAACATTCGCGATAACGGCATGCTCTCGCTAACCTTTCGAGCCTCGCATAGAGAGCTCGATATGATGTACGAGCCCTGAGCTGCGGCCTCTTCCGCATCCACCTCATCCTCCTCTCCTTCCCACAAGCAAACTCGCGTGCGGTTAGGCATCCGCCTTTCTGGGACGAACACGTGTACAATGATGTCGGGCGGCGGTGGTCAGCGCGCAGTGACGCCGGTTTCAGCGTTTCGTAACGCGCATTCTTCCGTGATATGCCTCGGTAGTATGCAGTTTGTGTATGCAAACGACTCGGCAACAATAACTCGCCACGTTGCGGCAAGGCAGGCTTTAGAATTAATTTTTAATGTCCACGAATCTTAACTGAAATTAATGTCACATATTATCCCGTGTGAATGCTTACGTGTGTCATAAATATTATATCGTTAGAAAGTTGACATATTGAAGAAACCTTGTTCACTAAAGATATTGTAACATATTTTATCGTTGTTGTAAAAATAAAATAAAAATGACATTTGAGTTTAATTGACCTGCAGGCGGGAGAATGCAGTTCACGTGTACCGCGAGTTGTTTTTATGCGTTATTTGCATTTCTCTGGGGAAACTCTGTTTTTGTACCTTGCTTGATACAAATACAAGGGGAGGACTCAGTGCGTTGCGCTCGATTCGCGAGGTCGTACCAGAAGTTAACTCGCTAAAATAAGATACGCGACTCCACCGGCTCTTCGCGTATGCGATTTATGTAAAAGCATCGCGCGATAGAATTTTATTTCTGCCGCTACTACAGGTAGCACAATTTGGTAGTCTAATTTTTCAACAAACTCATATTCTTGCGCGGTTAAACTTTATATGCGCGTGTTGATGCAGTAACAATTCGTGCGGTAATATTTAACGTTACATTCGAGTAAATTTCAAGTGGCCGACTGTGTAAATTGTGAAAATAAACAGTGTCGAGTAATATAATAATTAAAACATTATATTTGTCTTATTTACGTTGCTCATCAATTTTACGCAAACGAATAATTTATTTAATTAATGGTTGCTACATAAAACTCTTGATTTGACTTTTGCCTTTATTTTACAACATACATTTGTTCTCTTTTCTACTACTACCAATTTTCAAATATTTTTATATGAACCATTCCATGCCAGTTTTTATATGACGGATTTTATGTATGACAATATAAAATGATCCTCCTCTTGCACAAGAGAAAGATCCATAACTACATCAAAGTTTCCTCCGGAAGTTGAGTGCTTGAAACTTTATGTCGGGCAGTGGATATCACATACAATTAGAGACCAAAGATGTCCTTCCTTAAACTTTTGTTTCAAGTTCAGCGGATTTTTTTTATTCTGCATAATAACGCCGGTATCATCTTTCGCGATATATTACCTTTACTCGAATATTTATTGAGACGTTATGAACGTTGCAACCAATATAAGAATAACTGGCTAATATTTTTTTTAAATTCGAGTTTCAGTTTTTTCAATTCTTTCAGGTAAAACACAATTTGAATTGCATAGCTAAAGGATTTCGGACTTACGTGGTTTCTGAACTCGCCGAATTAATTTTTACTCCGAAAATACCAAATTAGTTAGACTTTGACTTGAGTGGCTGAGCGGTCAAAAGAAGCGCGGGCCAGTCGTGGCTGTAAGTGTCGAGAATGCAGAGCACGATTTACCGCGGTGCAGCAACACGTGCCTAGCGATCACGCTCGTCTTCTAGTTAACCACTCTCCGTAGAAGGCCGTCTTTGTCCACGTTTTGTGATGTGCGGCTACATCCGCGACTGCAGCGAACGTGCCGGGAGTGTAAAACGCGGAACTTGAAGCACACGGCGAGAGTAGGTAGGTAGGTAGGTAGATGTATAGCGCGAAGGAGAAAAGAGAGAAGAGGCCGCGCGCGCGGTACCGGTACGTCTCTACCTACAGGTTGTTGATTTCCGGCATTCATGCCGCGGTCGGCTTGTAGAATTAGTTCATCGTTTTTCAATCGAGCGAGCTGACAAAGCGCGTGACAAACCGACCGGAATAAATCGGTATTGCGTTTTGTAGCTTAATAAAGCCATTAGATTATCGAACGCATTGAACGGCCGGTTCCCGGTAGCGGTGGCCTCTGACCGCAATAATGATAGGTATATAGCTAGCGGTCGGTGTGTGTTGCGGTAATACGGCAGTATTCGTGTAGCTTACGCTCGATTGGGATTTAGGTTAAATCTCCTCATTCCGTGTCACTATATCGTTCGGAGTTTTCATGGCGTTTTTTAATGTTGCTTTCCGCGCGCGGGCGTATTTCGCTTTTAATAGATCCACGGAGAGAAGCTGCATTTTCTCCTCGCCATTCAGAATTTCCGACAACGCGTTGTTTCTTCCGTCCGCTATTTCGCATAAAATAGATTAGTACGGCGCTACACTGAGCTCGCGCGTAACATTCACACATCACGCGAGAAAGCAGTATGCCATTCTATAGTAGAGTGATACAAACACTGAATTATATATACGCTACGCCTACAGAGACTCGAGTACCTTTCGAGATATAGTGACTTTTTAAAATGTGAAGATTAAGCGAGAAATATTTCTCCACCGTACAAAAGCGCTCTACTAAGTGCAGGTCTATAACGCCCATTGTAACACGAGTTGAGTTACACGATCTTTTTTGCGTCACGATGGAACCTGAAAATAATTATAATTTAAGGAGCTAGCACGATTTTTCCTCACGTAACTGAACACTGAACTGCTCCAGGTTCTTGCTCCGGGCCGTTTAAATAATAAATATCCTTCGTTTCCTTTCTCCTAATGTACCGACAGCTCTTTTTCTCACTCCGAAATGCATGCCCGGTCTTGAGAAGACTTCTATCTAGGCATCCATTCTATTAATCTCTTGCTTTTTACGCTTTTCATCTCTACTTTTTATCGATTCGCAAATTAATTATGCAACTTTGAGGAGCCGAAGAGAAAATCTGCAGATATAGTTTTCGTTATAGTTATTCTTGACTGATTGCTCCAAACGTGTACCGTTGTAATTAGCATCCTGAGCAATAGGAAAGCAGTTGTGCCGCACGTTTCCATTGTCACGTCACGGCGTGCTAATACGCCCGCCTTGTTTGATTGCTGTCCCGCAGGGATTTACCGATTACTTAGCGAAGCTGCGCTTCAAACGAGCCGGAGTTTCACGTCCTCACCTCCGCCAGGGTCTTCTTGCGTCTGAGTCTTTCCCCGCAAACTTCCGTAATTAAAATCCGAATCCGTGGAGAATAAATAACAGCCGAAGCGAAAGATAGGCGACGGCGCCGGTGAGATATTAAAATCCTTTGATCCATTATTGAACGCGGAGCTGATCTGAATAAATAGCGCACGGCACGATAGGAAACAAATAACAGGAGTTTCACACACGATGCTGTTTGAGTTCGCCATCCCGTGCTTCGTCGTCCTCCCATCGGCAAGCTCAGCGGCACTCGAGACTCTTCCTTTACGAGAACTCGCGCAATTGGTTTCCGAAGTTACATTTCAAATGCTCGGCAAGTTTTATATTCCCTCTCCTTGTCTTTGTTCTTACGTTCTCCTTCCTCTCATCCCTTGCATCCCGTTTAACGTTGCCCCGTAAACTTGCGCAATTTACGTCGTAGATACGCGAAACATTATATTGGCTGGAATAAAGAGCGAATCGCCGATATTACGCGGCAGCGTTACAAAGCTTAGTTACTTTATGTAAAGGCCGATCCGATTGTACTTTTTCGCTCGACGTATTCCGACGCTGAAAATTATATCTTGCGCAGATTTTTAACTTTACCGTCTATCTATCGTGGCTTCAAAGTTTCATAATTAATTTGCGAATACATAAAAAATAAGATAGTAAGTTGAGCTAAGGAAGAATTACTAAGATATTAAGAGAGCTTTGATGATTTATCGAGCGAGTAATAATTAAAACGCCGCGCCGCACCGTCGTTGCCGTCGCGATAAGAGACAGACTATTTCACGTTGAATCCCAGTGCCGTTTTATTTCCATAATTCTTCATCTCGCAATTTTTTCGCCGCAAAGCTACATTTTAGCCGAATGCTCGGAAGGACTGTCGTTTCCTTCATTTCCCGCCCCATTTCTCCGCGTCGCCTCAACTCGCCCGTCACTCGTCCGAACTCAAATATTCCGGAACGGCGCGGTACCCAGTGAGAGAGATAATTGAAGAAAGATTAATTGGCGGAATATCGAAGAAGTCTTAATAATTTATTGGCCGACGAATTACTCGAATAATTAAAACTTTCCGCGGCGAGGGCGCGGAGATTATTTTAGACGGGGCTAACTACGAGACGACTCTATTTACATAATCCCGTTCTCAAAAACGCTCGTCGTCCTTGCGCTCGCCACTTCTGTGCGCCGTCGCGCCCTGAAATTTTCAGGAACCGCATGTTTGCTTTATTTCACGTCTGTGCGTTCGTGCGGCAATGCTTGCGCCCAGCGATACGCGAAAACAAGTCCTCGCCCGGCGAGAAGTAGTACGTAGGAGGAATTAGAGTTACACACGAGCGTTTTAATAATTCATCAGGCGTTGAATATTCCGAATGCTAGTGGTTGACGCTGGTGGCCGACCACCGCGCGGCTTGAAATCGTACATATAGAACGACCGGCTGCGTTGGAAGCGGTCCGCGCGCTATTTCGTATCGAACTTCGTGCTACATTAGCCGACCGCGACGACAACCACCGGGTCAGGACGAACTGCGGCGATGCTTTATTTCCGGCGGTACTTCATCCTCGTGCTTTCTCTTTCCGGCCGCTCTCTCCTTTGTGCCCGAATTCTAATCGGCTTAAAAGCCAATGTGATTTCCATTTCATCTCGCCCCCATCGAAACTTCATGAACGAGTTGTTGTTTAGAGTGCTTGCATATGGGCAAGCACACCGCGGAAATATACACATCGGACAGTTGGCAGTCGATGTTGGCAGTTTTGTTTTGCGTTTGCTGTTTGCGCAAGTTTTCGTTTCCGTATACATGCTCTGTAGATATCAAAACATATATTTGCCATGATGGCTCGACCAGGTATTCAATTAAGCGTCTGTTTCTTGTTATTTATATGTTTAGTATTTAATTATTTTATCTACGCAAATGTACGGTATTACTTCTGTTTTCGATATTTTCTTGTTAAACTCTGTAATGCATACTCTGTAAGTTGCTTTGAGGTTAATATAGAATGCATTCGAATGCTGAGTATTGCAATTAATATCTTTATTGTGGTTTAAATGTATAGTTTTAATTAAAATCGAGAGGAGTGAATGTATCTGATTGAACTTATATCACTGAAATTAGTTTGCGCAAAAGTACATCAGAAAAAACGTACAAATAAGATGCATTTCTATCGATTGTATTGTGCGTCAGTCGTTGTGAATGTAGTGTGAAATATAAATGATAAACATTTATACCAGCATATAAATGGTACAGTTGTAAATGTCGAGTCGCGAAATGTATTTTTGCTCTTTCCGCGCGATCTTTTTTCATTTCATGTAGATGCGAATGTCAACGTTTCAACGCTTGCTCGGGGGCAACTAGGGGCTACCATAGGGATTGAATTTAAAACGCCGTGAAAACCAATTTATCCGTTTTAAACAGAATGTGGTGAAAAAGAAATATCAAAGTGCGACTTTAAGCGCCGATAAAATGCGGGGACATCGCGGTACGCAGAAGAAATACACCCGAGAGAGCGCAAATAATTCAAATAAATTGCAACATTAATCTTGTTTCTTGCATTATTTTGCGGAGAACGCAAAATTTTGAATTTGTTGCATATCAAATAAACTTGAGTGCAGTGTGACGCCGGATATGTCAGCCATATTATGGTTTCGTCGTTGTGTGGTGACACGCGTTCGCACACAGGTATCCATATTTGTCAAAAGATTATTATAATGCATTATGATATAGTGCATTGAAACTATGTTATTGCAACAGGAAGAGCGTAGGAGTTGCGCACCCATACATTATAAACCGGATAGCTAGAATAACGCAAAATATGGAGAACATGTGTCCCGAAAATGTATTTTCTGACAAACTTAACTGACTGTTTACCAGTGATATATATTCGCTTCAACTGCGTTCATAGGGGGAAGCCACTAATGCATTCATGAGACTCAGTTACGCGTCTATTCAAGCAGATAGTCAACTAACGGAACTATATGAGTGCGCGAGTCATGTTTTGTTTTAATAATTTATTAACGCTGATTTTGCGTTTAACAGCGCGATGAGAGAATACGCCGGCGATAAAGCGCGGACGCGAGACAAGATAATGATAACGAGAAGAGAGAAGGAAGAAATTGCTATCGGAATTAATTTCTGCAACGAAGGGACGGTGGATACACCGAGCGAGGCGTGTAACACATAATAAAAAAAGAAAGGAAAAAAAAGAAGAAAACTCCAATGATAGCGAGTAGATTATCTTATAGCCGCTGACCGTGCCGCTTTATTTCCATAACTCTTTCCGTATGAGTTTTCTTCGCTCGCCCGTTCCGTGAGTACGTACGCTCGTTCCGCGCAATTTCACAATAGCGACGGCACGGGTACCGCCGCATCCGCCGAATTAAAGATCAGCGAGAATTAATTTTACGGCTGAGTGCCGCGGCGAAATACTGCCGGCGAAAAAAAGAAGAATAATAATGGATTATGGATTCGGTCGCTAAATTTACCGAAGGTCCTTGCGGTGAAAGTTCTTGTTAAATATAGACATTCGCTAAATTTAATTTATGCTGTGATGATAATTTATTAATGTGAATGATTTATCATATAATGCATAATGTAGTACTTGGAAAGTTTAGACGATCGAACAGTTCAGATAGTTTAATTCTTGCGACCGAATGTCAAATAGTTGGAATCTTTCGAGCTAAGGGACGTTCGAACAGTTTCAATTGTTGCTCCGACGATGTCTTTTCCTCTCAGTAATTAATCGATAACCATTTCTATACTCGCGACAAAACAATTAATTACGATCACGCGAACAATAATTATCAATTTATGACAATCGCGTGATCTTATTTGCATCACGATAAAAGAATAACTCAGCAAAGAACAATCGTTTGAAGCTACAATCCGTGCAGAACTTGCGGTGTCGCAGACAAATAATGACAGCGGTGGGAAATCGAAAATTGCTCAGCCAACTTTGCATGTTATTTGCCGCGGCTATTCTGTTGTACATCTGAACTATTTTTATACGCTTTTTATGTTGTTTGCATATGTAAAATACTATGCATTTGTGTATTGGCAAATTTCAAACATTTAACACGTCTAAAATACTACAATATGTATTACGAAACATATATATTGTATTCCTTGTGTTTTAGGTATATTTTAGTTTTGACAAATGAGTTACTATTATATCTTTTTGTATATTATTTTGCGGACTTGTTAAAACGTCATCTAAAATACGGATTGATTTTGCTGCATTAAAATTTTACATTTTAAAATATTTAGAGCGTTTTACTTTCTATTTTAAAATATAAGTGAATAAATATAGAAGATAAAAAAATATAGAAGATAAAATTAAAAATAAATATTCGCAGAATAAAATATTTGAAAATATGACGATGGTAGCTTTTTCATTGTTTGCGCAATGAACTTTCATGGAATAAATTTCACAAAACTAGATGTTCATCACCTGACTAGTGAGTAAGTGACGATCATGTTTTTTCAATATTTCTTTATATCTTATTTTATCATATCTATTTACTTACTACACTTATGTTATAATACAAATGGTAAAAGTTTTAAATGTTTTAAAACGTGAAGATTCAGCAAACTAGAATGTTGAAGTTAAATTTATAGTACAAAGATGCAAGAAATACGAATAATAACTCATTTGTCGAAATTAATACTTTTAAAGCAAGGCACAGAATATACATCTCGTAAATCGTTGAATATTTTGAACGTCACCAGCGTGCCAAATGTTTCGATGTTTGCTTGCGGCGCATTGTTTGTTTCGTTTTTTTGTCACTGCATAACAGTACACGCTTTGTTGTCTGCGTGTTATCACCTGCTATCATTCGCACGGGAAACTCCTGCAAACGTGACGGAAATCGCACTGTATTATCACGTATTTAGCTTTTAAAATGTAATCGCGATAAGTACTGATATGTTCTATAAAAAATGACAATTGATTAATAGTTCGCACTATTAATCACCTCTTACGATTAACATCTGAATATTTTATATCGCGATCTTTTTTACATTATAATTTAAATATTCACTCACGTTTATAATAAATAATAAAATATTCTAAACTTGCCAGCATTCGAATATACATTTTTACATGTACGAAAAGTGGAAAGCATCCGAAAGTAGTTTAGATATATAACAATCACGACGAGTAGTACGCAAAGTTAACATTGCGTAAGTTTTCTTTCTACTGCTTGCTTGTTTACTTTGAACGCAGCGAGTATCGAACGGATCGTAGCTTGGTATTCTTTGTGTTTTTTTTTGTCGTAAAAAAGTCATTATCGATGGATCACTACTGACAATGAGAGGAGGAGAAGGTCCAGAGGGCATTGAGTTTTGTAACTTTTAATAACTGATGTGTCCTTCATTTATCATTCACGAAATGTTTAAGTTAAAGACATGGAATGAATCTCTACGTTCAGTAACAAATAAAAACTTATCTCACTTTCTGTTATCGCGTCGACTCCGCGACACGTGAAACTGTTACCATAATTAAGGACATTTGTGCTAAATGGAATAACGCAATATGTTTCGCGAGCGCGTGAACGATACGGTTAATAGTCATAACTCCTTAATTATTCTACGATGACTATCAAATGGGTACTGATTTAAAATGGAAATTCGCGTGAAGCAGCTCGACTTATTCACCACCTACCGTGAACTAAAGGCGGCTTCGGTACACCGGTGATAATTCCTGAAGTGCGAAGTGCTTTGTGTAATCAAAACTTTCCACGATACCGGGCGGAGCGTTTCAGACTTCATAAATAACGGATCTTACTCGGATAAAGGATTACCCGTTTTAATAGGGCGAGACCCCGGGCTAATCACTGCGACGATAAACTTTTCGGGTGTACTATCTACGGTGCGCGCGCGGGATTTCATTACATGAACTCGTCCTTTCCGCAGGCATGGCAAAACGTTGATGCATTCTTGGAGAAGATTGGAGGGGTGCAACCTTTAAATGATGCGTCGCACTTCGTACAACGCCCACTCGGTTTTTACATTGGTTAGGAACTTTTCCTTGAAGTTTCGCAGGAAAAATGACTTCCTCCCCTCTCTCGAATTTATAATTTATATTAATATACGGAATATCAAAAATCTTTTTTTTCATCGAGTCGTAACGATGAAACTCGTTAAAACGGCATAATAACGTCAATTATGAAATATGTAATGTAAAAGCTTTTTTCGGATGTTTTTTCGAATCACAGAGAAGAGAAACGTAATAAAAACACCGATAATATATCTTTTTATGCCGTTCTTTTGTTATAACTTTTTTCGTTCGCCATTTTCTCATGCTTCCATTATATAGGATCAATGGTACTTTGCTTGTGCGTTTCGTTGCGTTTCGTATTACTATATGTGAAGATAGAAAAGTTTGCTAACGAGAAACTTTTTACGGTTCTCGAAAAAAAAGAGAGAATTTAACATAAGATATAAAAACACGTCACAAACGTGGTACTATAATTTGAAAATATTACTTTACTTTTCACGTATGCGTTAAGAATCCCCTGTGCGAGGGGATTCTCTGGAGATGAGTATACTTCCATATCTCAACAGAAACGTTGAACTGTTGAATATTCGACGCAGAGTGTCACGATTTCGCGCTGAATATTATCCGGTGCATTATGCTTGGTTGGTGTGCGTGCAGCGTATATACACGTGAAACTTTGATTATTCTCCAAGGTATTGTGTTCAAGCTGTCGGGGCCGCGATGCAAGAACATGATGCTAGGAAATTCAAGTCGAATGACAGTACGGGGAATCGATAGGCTCGATCTCTCGTGAATGATGGCAGCCGCGTACAACCGCATAATGCATAACGTCTCTTCGGATTGTTAACAAGATTTAGAGTATGACGGCCGCGTTATATACTTGAGATGTCTACTGACATGAGATAAAGGATCCCGCGGAAAGATACATTCCCGGGGGAAGAAAAACCGTGCGTGGGAAATATCAACGTTGATAAATGTCGGGCCAAGAGAAATAATACGTTCTACCCGTATTCCAGATGGCTTGCGTAACTGTTCCCTGTCATCATAAGAACCTGGACGTTGGCGAGAGAATCGAATATTTATTTATAAACCTGAAATGTGCGATGTTTGTCAAATGAGTTTATGTATATTTCCACTGCAAGTAATTTATTAACATTATTTATTATTATTATTAATATCTATATAATTTTTATCGAGATGGATTTATCGGATTAAATGGATCTATTTAATTGCGCTGATTAATTCATTAACTTCTGGATTCTTTAATTCGGGACATTTTATTCCAGGCGTATGGCAACGCACTTCACAGATATTGCATTAATCCAGCGCGGTAATTCCGCAAGTAGAGTCCTTTTGTAGCGTATGTAGGCCACATTAGCCCTATAATTCGCTACATTTGCATGCGTACACGCATGAACCTTACGAGCACCGCGCTGTGCGAAACGTTTATTGCGCCGCCACTAACCAGCGCTGCAAATAGCGAGCGCGCGCGTAATTGAGAGCGGCTTGACGAGGGTAACGCGAGCCGATGAATCCGCGCCGACGGACAGTTAAATTTTTGTCAGTGCGCGTGCCGCGGCGAGAGATGAAATCGCATTATTAACAACGGCGGACGGTGAGCCGGCGGCGGCAGACTTATCAAATTTATCTCACGAGCACGCCGACGAAAATTATATGGGCCAGGAATAATGGACGCGCGCGAGCGGGTGTGTAACGTTCCGCGATCGGAGGTTGTAAAGCTGCCTCGAATTAAATTTATTAACGCGCCGCTCGCACTCGCCCGAGCACTCGTTCGACTCGCCGTGTAAAATCTGATTATACACGCGGGGGCGGATTTGTATTCATCAATTTTATCGACACGATATACTAATGAAGGCTCGTTTAAACTCTGCCAGCGAAAGGGAGAAAGGGAGATAGAGGGTGAAATAAAGAGCTCCGCGAGTAACGCGGTTTGTAACTGACGAGCGGCGCTGACGCAGGAGCATCAGCACTTGTCGATTAATTGAATACGTATCGTACATGTCGATCGACATTTGCGTTCGCCGGCGCGGGGACGCGCAAGTGTTACCTTCCGTTCGATGCGAAGTAATCAAAAGCTCTACACGTTATGCTATTGTTACATCGATGTGCTATTCCGCACGTATATGCCAAGACATTAATCCTTGTACCGCCATCGAGGAGACAATGGCCCGTATTCAGAACGCGCTCGCAAAGTTGTATACGCGTCTCTATCGACTGTCAGATTGGACAGTTCCAAAGTGTGCTACAACTGGCGATTGGTTAATCACGCGCATACAGTTTTGTCAGCGCTTTGACGAAGGATAGCGAGCCTGGCTATTTCTGTCTCTCACTTTCGCTTTGATTTCTTCATGCTTTTTCTAATAATAAAAATTACGGAGGATAGATTTAAAGATTAAAAATTGCATATCACGATTCTCAAATTGTGATATGTTCAGGATTCCGTGACCCACCGCTACACGTGGCCAGTACGAAATGTCTACAATTTAACACGATAGGTCCATATACGCTGTTAATCGTGCCAGTCCCCGCTGGTCTAAAACGTTTATGATGCTGCGACTAAGCAGAGTTGCAAGTAGCTCGGTTTGTAATTGAGAGTGGCTCGCGGGTATATCACCGGTTATACGAGATAGTCGAGATATATTCGCGCATGTCACTGGGTTATTACATTCTACGCGATGAGTGATATACATGATCTCTGTGCCGCACACAGAGAGACAGAGAAAGACAAAGAGAGACAGAGAGAGAGAGAGAGAGAGAGAGAGAGAGAGAGAGAGAGAGAGAGAGAGAGAGAGGGAGAGTGTGGGGGTGGAGGGGAGGAGAGAGAGAGAAACGAAGGAGAGATATCACGGTAGTCACGCGTCGCCTTCTGCGACGCCCACAACTGTGCGTGCATTTGCGTACACCGCAGCGGGCCTCTATCGCATTTCTCGGGCTATCCCACGGTATTATCCGCACTGTCACGATAATCAAGCCGCAGGGAACATCTACGTGTCCTGTACGCCGCTACCAGTACGATGCAATCGGTTGCACCGTGAGATCTTGCGAACGGAGATACGAAACTTCGTACGCCGTCGTAATTGGCCGCCGCGTTCGCGGCCCGCAAACCATCAATCCCGATATAATTATATACGTAAATCTCCCTTTATATTTACTTTGACACATTTCCACTCTTAAGGATTTTTTATTGCTGCCGCCAACGCCAGTGTCGGCCTGCAGTTTTCAGATTACAGCTCGGCTGATGACGTAGAGTACGGCACGAAGCTGTAATAAACCTGAAAAACTGACTGCGGTATTTCGAGGTGTCGCCCGTCCTCGTAAACCCTCCCGGCGTTATAACAAGAGCGGCAGATTGGACAGTTTATCGCAGCACGTAGGCAACTTTCGGCGCACTCGCGCGAGTTTTTTCTCCTCCGGCATTGACGAATTTTTTTCTTTTTTATTTTTGCTTTCTCGCCGTCAGCTGCGAGTCGTCGATTTTGTCGGTCAATGCACGCGCAAAAAAATACGACCGTTCTATCGCGGCCTTTCGTCGCCATTGTTAATCTTTCGAAGTAGATATACAAATAATACACGATTAATGCTAAATAAGAATATCCTCCGTTCAAACAAAGACATTAGTAAAAATTTGTAACGAATAGTGCGTTATGTTATTTGAATAAGTCATAGTTTAAAGCTGAAAGATGGTATTGTCACTTTTGACCGATTTTCGAGGTGGAAAATCATTCACTGTCTCATTTTAAATCACTTATTTTATTTGACCATTACACGAGAAATTAAATTATGTTTCTTAATTTATCACCGCGCGTAATCACTGCACCAAGCGGCTGCAGTTGGTGCACAAAGGCACTGAGACTTCCTTTGTGTTTCTCTGATGACTACGAATTATTGTATATAATGCACCAAAAGGAACGTTAACCACAAGCGATCGCTTATGTGTTTGTATTTGGTAAAGTCTGACGATGCTAACTAACCGCAGGACGCTTTATAGTTTCTGTACAAAATTCATATCAGCCACCAGCGATCAATATCAGGATGTCTCTTATCAGTTTTCGTTTTAACAGTTTCAGCATTAAACACAAAGTATTCTATGTTAATATCGCGATACTCACGTGCTTATCAAAGATGATATTTAAATTTATATTATATTATAATTAATATAATATTATTAATCAACAATTGTGGCAATTAATGTGAATTATTGACGTGGTTGCAATATCGTCAAAACATACTCTGTTTCGTGATCGAAACTCGGAAAGATTTAGCGTGTGCTGAAATATACCACGGTGGCGTAATGGGAAAAGGTTGCGGAAGTTCGTAATGTAACATTCTGCAGTATTACTACTTGCACTCGAAGCCGTGAACTATCCGCTCGATCCGTACGCGCTCGTGATTGTTTCGGACGAACACCACTTGCTATAACCGTCGAACGTGACTTTTGCTTCTTTCCCAACCGGAACGAGGAAACCTCTCTCAGTGTTGTATCACGGTGTCGTAGAACCCGTATTTCAAACCACTCACGCTTTCTTTACTTCTCGGTTCGATCCTTCCTTCAAAAGCTTTTCACCGTGGACGCAAGCCGCGTTGTACTATGTACTGAAAGGAAATGTGTTGTATTCGCCAAAAGAGGGAGTGCGACTGTACATAATGCCAGACACTAAAGCTACACGTTACTTTTGGATTTTGCGAGAGAATTTTTTTCAATCAACTGTAATTACTCCTGCATTTCGTAATTCATACATTTTATCGCTTTATACGTTTGTCAACAGTTTAAATGCTTTGTTCTTTTTTTCAAGAGTCCGATACAATTCGCTATTCGCGCGAAAGAACGTTGATAAGCTGTTTCGTATGCGCGGAACGCGATTGTGCTTTCGTTGAAATAATCATTTCTCGGTGTGCGGTGACGGTTTGCAGCGGGTCGCATGCATGCGCAAGCGAATATATAAATACACGTGCACGGCGCAGGCGGTCCTACGCGAATGAAAAATTAATTAAGCAGCGGATGGTGGCGTGGGCGACAAAGCGGCTTAAATCCTTCGTGGGAACACGGCGGGTTGCGCATCCGTACTTTTCGAGGATTTGACCCCAAGCCATTTTATTTCGCTGCCAGCCCTATTTCTGCCACCCTTGTCGTTGTCAAGTGCGATAAGATCGCGCTGACGGTTTCACGGATCATTTCCGAAGCGATTTCGGCGATTATCCCTCAAGGAGCACGACGATTAATTGCCATGTTTGTCTCAAACGCAATTTCGTACAATGTATTTTAACAAGAATTATATAATATCATGCTTGATATGCATGTTATTATTGTAGCTGGCAATATACTTGGATAATCGCGATACGTTTTAACTGTTAGCAAAATTAGATACGATTATTTATAGAATTTTTGCAGTAATTAAATATAAATAACTGGATATCTATCTATCTTATGCACACAAATATTTATAAATACATTAGTAAAATATACGTAAAACAATATATTATAGATGGACATTTTCACAAATCTGACTTTTAGATCTCAAGAACTTTCCTCTTCGATATTTCAAAATTTATACAAAATATCTTAAAAATAAACGTGTCCTTAATCTTACTATTATTTCATTAGAAGCTTCAATACGCGAAAATAGTATTATGGAAGAACAATTTTAGAGGAAGCATAGCTACTGGTCATTTAATATGGATTAGTGATATTTAAGAATTGTTTGTACTCTGTATATATAGTTATGTGACGACCTAATTTAACGAACGTCAGTAATAGACGAAGACGTTTATCCGTTATGAAAGTCAATTCATTAACTCGGCGGGGACGGTGGTTGCGGGCGCAGATATTAGTTCCGTAGCCTGCACAATAACGAGCTCGTCGAGCGCGATTCTACGTAGCAGGCCGCAGAGAGTTGATTTCGCGGACCACTCACGCGCGATTACAATGCGCTTGTCGATCGCCGCATCGCGAATACACGCGCCTTTAAGCTTCGGTGGTTACCGTGCATCGGTGCTTTCAACGATAGTGCGCGCGGCATCAGCAACCGACATCTCTCTTCGACGTGTCTACACGATCAAAGACGAATCGGCGGCGGTAGCACATAAACGCTCTTATGTCACTCTGCTTTGTGGCGTTTTAGACCGGAGAAGACCCATTGTTACGTGACGAAATTACGGCGCTGAAATTGCATCGATGGCTCGTGAGTCTCGAACGTATTTTAATTTTCTATATTTTCTACGTTTTTTTCACAATTAAGTGATGCAGATTCTGCGCTAATATACGAAACTCGGCTAATATACGGCGGCAAGAGAAGGTTGAGAATTATATTCCGTGGTAGATGCGCGACGGGTAACAAAATCGCATTCTGGCTTACGTACCTTGAAAATTGCATCGTTCGCGGTGCAAAAGCGAAACACTCTGTTAACGTATATACCTTTATGCAAGAATATTCACTATGCACAAGTTCTTGCTTAATATCAATTAAATATATTATTTTTCTTCGCGATAGATACAAATAAACATTTTAACGCCGAGTTCTTCTATAAATTTTTATTCAATTTTTCGAAGCTTTAAAATAGTTTTATTCTGACTTGACGCTTTATAAAACTAAAATGTGTAAACAGAGCCAGAAAAATTACGATAGAAATTCAAACAACTCTTGATTTAAAAAATTAAAAAAACTTTTAAAATTTTAGAACATCCAAAAATGAATTTTCATTACTTTTTTTGCTTGCTTCTTTTTTGCGAACTTACTCGATAGTTACAGCAACATTTTCCTATTAGACGATCTGAACGAGCGCCTTCCGACCTCACGATGCAGCATGATGCTTCTCGGAGAGTTCTCTTTCGCGCAGCACCAGGTGGCCGCCACGGCTTTCCTAGTCCCTGTACGAACGGAGATTAACGTCGTCGACGTATCGGAAGTTAAGCACGAGTTTTAACGCGGCTTGTCCCGAACGTGACTGTGCACAAACCCCCGAACACATGCACTGCGAACATTAAGACGTGATCAACGACGAACGCGCATGCAACGCCCGCGTCCAATATTCTTTCACTATCTGGTTGCACAACGGTTACATTGTCGAGCAGGCTGCATTCGATGGTGTAACTGGCGTTTAGTGCGACCCCGTTCGCGTAGAACTTACGAGGCTGTTCACCCTTCATTTCAGATAACGACGAGATCGCGATTATTTCGCACTTTACCTCTGCGGACTACACTATCGTTAATCTTTTGAGTACTCCGATGTGCATGTGCAAATCTTAAAAGAAATTAAATCTTACGATTTTTTAGTACATTTATTGGTTTTATTTGTGTTTTATGGAAATTAAAAATGTTATCACATCGGAAAGACATAACAATATATATATATATATATAAGCAATTTACTTTATAAAAATAATTTTGGTTTTAGGTAAGCAATCTACATCCAGGATTCAAAGCGTTAACAACAATGTGCAGTACATTTCAAACTAGGTACGAATTTGCATTTTTCTTCCTTTCTTTTTTTCTGTCCGGTCTTTTGTCCCTCTTGTCAGCGACGTGGCGCCTATAAGATTGTTAGTTACTCCGCCGCGTCCATTGCTTCGAGTTCCTCAGAATGCATTCGCCTGGCGAGAGAGACTTACTCGCGGGAATTCTCTTGCACCATCTCGCGTCTGCATATTTTCCACCCGTCTTTTCCTTCCCCGCTGCGGCGTTCCTTCTGCTCTTTCCCTGCACCTTCGCGTCGTCCTTTGTGATGCACGTTCGTTTGGCTTGGCTATGACAATAGGAGGAGATGCAGAAACGTTATGTAATTCTAGATGCTAATTGCGTCGCGCGCGGTACCGTCTCTTTTAACGTATCTCACCCCTCTCTCTTTCTCTCTTTTGTGTATCATCGGGTCGGCGTTACTGCAAGTGACGGCAGTATTTGTAGAAACCGTAGAGAGAGAGAGAGAGAGAGAGAGAACTCGCGCCAAATGTTGAATTCACTTGATTGTCGTAGCTATCGTTTATAATTAACTTTTCTTAATTAACTCTTAAATAATGAAATTATTCTCTAAATTGACCAATAAATGCAAATCATCATTTTAAACTTTAGCTTTGATGCAGGATAATTCTGACACTGATGTTTGTGACAGCAAAATGCTTTGATTGCGAAATTTCGATGATAAATCCGATAAATTGCCCAAAATAGCACGCGCTTTAAACGTTACAAAATAATTGTAAATTAATAATTATAACGTAGATATCTCTTTTCAGGAAACGTTTCGTTAAATCATGATGTCAAATCATTATCTTAATTCAATGTTACGTTTTCTCGCTCATTCTATTTAGTGAGTGACGATCGCTCATCAGCGCAACGTTGAAATTGCAATATCACCTACGATAATTACAATCCTTGCACGACCAAGGTTTTATCGCCAAGAGCGAGCGGTGATTTACATAGGTACACGCCCCCACGTCGCGCGACGCTTATACTCGACGGCAGGGTCGTTGGTTCTATCCGGACGACGTCGCGCCCGGAAAATACGATGTACCGCACGTGCGCGTTTTTTACATGGACGAAATATGTTCGCGTCTAAACGAAGGTACCGTCAGCTCGCGTAATTTACGTATTCGCGCTCCAAGATGCGCGCAAATCGCAAATGTCGCTCTTTCGGCACAGATTCGCGATAACACGTCATTCAACGAGGAACGATGATCGGGGAAACACGTCGAAAACGGCAGCCGTCACAACGTTTACATTACGCTTGACGTCATCTACACAGCTGCGCAACGGCGTTTGCAGGTTAAAGTCGATGTCGTTAGACCGCTGACAAACGCCGCCCAAGCTCCACAGTCGGGCATGACGTCGAGCGCGTCTGGCCTTCTGTTGAGTTAGTTACTCGGTAAAGGTCCTTGCACTCGACAAGTAGTAGCGCCGTTGCAACGGTCAGGTGCTGCGTGTTTCAAGCCCTCCGGTACATTGGTTACATTTTCTTTCGACTCATCATAAGTCCTTTCCCGCGTAACGCGATCTTTAGCTTTCCATTGAGTTATGTAAAGCTTATTTTCTTACTATTTTCTATAAATCGTTATTCGAATATTTATGTATTATAGTTTAGAAAGCACATATGCGCTAATAATTGGTTGATTGAAGATTATTACTGCATAATTTTGTTTTTGGTATACTATCTTTTTTATTATATATTATATTTGTGCTTTTTACAAGTATTTAGTAATAAAAGTTGAAATTGTTAATATTCTACTAACTTTATTCGAGAATATTATCGATAAGAAAAAAAAGACTGTAATCTATTATGCTATAGACACTGCACCGTGAAACTGCACCGTGAAATAATGTAACATTATTCACCGCTCACTTTAAATTATAGAAAAATAAGAAAAAAGATTGCGATTTGTAGAGAACAGTTTATTTACAGTATACTTAGCGGTATGGTTAAGATTTTATAATCTTCTGCACCGTATTTATAGTTTGAAACAGCGGTTATTAAATCCAGATCCGCGCGAGTTGAACGGTGGATAAAACTTGAAAACCATAATAACTGCACAAGCAGATTGTTTGCTTTTAAAGACAGGTTGCAAAATATGCTTAAAGAACAAAGTTGGAAAGCAATTTTAACTTTGCTTTTTAAATAACGTTTTTGACATTCTGTCAAGTAAATAGGATCAACGTGACGTAAATAAAGACTAATATGCAATTCTGTTATTTCTTTTTGCATATATTTTGGTAAGAGATTTTTAAAAATAAATGCTTTGAAAAATATTATGTTTTTACAAAAAATATAAAAGAATTATCACTTTTAAAAATACAATAAATCCATATAGCAATTTTAAAAAGGTTTTGCTGTCAGATGTGAAAAAATAAATAAACAACGTATAAGAGTCTATCGGTATTAAAAAAAAATAAAAAATCTGAAAATCTGAAAAATTCTGAAAAAAAATCAATGGATTATTTTGTTCTTAAAAAGAACATTTTGCATAGTTTTATAAATCTAGTAGCAGAATCCGTATCACCTAAATAATATCACACGAGAGTGACACGATTGCTCGTCTAAAGTGAGGTGAGGCAAGGTACACAAGGTGCAAACGACCTCGAAGTACCCATGGCGGCGTTTACATTTCACTCCACACCACTTAACCGGTGCCTTCGCAGATGCAAGCCGATGTCCTCGTGCTGTTCAAACGCCACGTATGCCAGTGAAAGGTATCTTATCGTCCGTTACGATCTTGCTAATTTGACCTCCACCCGGCATCAACGGGCGATTGAACAATGTCACTGCTAATACATGCCAATTGGCGTATATGATTATTCATATTTCTCCTTCCAAATTATAAATCAAACGTAAATCAATATATTATAATTTAATGTATCTTTTAGAATAATATATCGCACTTTAGTGCAGCTATTATCCAGATTAAATTAAAGATTAAATTTGCCAAAAATTTTCTGTAGAGAATAAATTTTATATTTGATTCAATTTATCGAAATATTACACAGATAATTTATCATAAAATCGCAACATACGTACATAATTTTCAAATAAATTATACAAATAAATTTACAGCGCACATCTGCTTCTATTATATTACGAAAAATTAATATAACAAGTAATATAATAATTGTATTAAATTTTGTTAACACGTCGTTGCATGTATTAAATATATTAAAATTTTTGCCTATATACGTTGTGCTTTTTCATCCGTTATGCGAGCACGACACGTATATACTTTTAACAAATAGCGGAAGCGGCAGTATCGCGCGAAGCGAGATCACGCTTCGACTATGAAATTAACTCAATCGCGAAAAAGTTTCGAACGGAGTTGCCAAAGTTCGTCGAAAGGCTAAGTACGGTTCTTAACGATTTCTTCCGCTCTCGGGGAGCGGAACGTACGGCTAACTTAGCGATTGCACAAATTCACTTGCAGAACCGGCAGAACTCGCGACCAAACGAACGAAACTATCTCTTGCGACGAGCGATTCGCGCTATGCTGCGCGCCCGCCGCGAACTAATTCGATTTCCATCGAAAGTAGAGACGTGCATTTCGACAATCTCTCTGTCCTCCTCTGTCACGCGAGCGAATAAATTCATTACCGGGTCTCATCAAGGATTATATTCTTACTCCTGGGTGGAATATATCGTGAGCAGCAGCGCGAGAAAGAGCGGAGAAAAACAGCGTCGTACCGAGGGAATCCCGCTCCGCGCGCACGTAGATAATCCTCGGATCTACAATTACATTTTCATACCGCAAATCTACAATTACATATACCGCAAATTGCATTTCAGTCAGGCAAACGGCGGCAGGCAGCGAAAAGGGGGGGAATCGCGTTCGCGGCAAAAATTATGGTCGGCGGATTTCCTGTTGAAAATATAAGTATTGTCCTTAATGATGTTTTGTGGCGACTTCCAGCGCACGGCGGATACGTCGTATCGTCAACTTCACGACTACATAAATTTGTTTATACGGAATTCGCGCGGGGGAATCCGCGGACCGAATCAGTAGTAACCGTCCGGCGACCAGGAAAATCCACGACGGATTAATTTCCATATCAAAACAAGTAATGCAGTTCCGTAAATCCGTCAACATTTCGCGTCGAATAACCCTCGGTGTCCCGATGTGGCCAGTTACTTCGTGAACGAGTATAAACCAGCGTAATTGCGTTTTGTTTATAAATCCCGATGGCGCAACAGCGCATGCACATTTTTACTTTTATGCGAAATAAAACTTCACGTAAATTTAATTTTTATTGTGACGGAAATTGTATGTGTATGTCTGAAATTATCTATTATTTTAATATAATAAGCAGTTGAAATCGTTCACCGCATCTCTCGCGAGAATAGAATGCTCTAAAACATATTGCACAGAGATGACACGTGTGCATTCGTAGCGATCTCTCTTTGGGAACCGCAAACAGCTACCGCAGAACGACTGGGGGAAATTATCGCGATTAGCGTCGTACACGCAAATGAATTATTATAATAAGTCTTCCGCGGAAGTGGTTTAGGTAAGTACACAGCCGGCGGCGTGCATTTCCGAGCTGTGTGGGTAAGCGCTCTTGCCGGCGATTTCTTACGGCGACCTTCGCCCGCGTGGAAATCTCTCGCAAACTTCGCGATTGCGTAAATTCACTTTCAGAACTCGTCGCTCACCGCACTGAACAGTCGTAGAGTTTGCGGGGGCCGCGGAGACGAGGCTAGAGGAGAGAGCCAAACTAACTTGGTTTTCATCGAAAGTAGAGGACACGCGCTCGGCTCATTAGCTAAGCAAGGCGGGGAATGGCAAAGCAACCAGGCAGCGCGGCGCAATAATAGCGCCGGCGCTGGTTAGGTACTAACTTTTACGCCTAACTTCGAGGAATACTTAGGCCGCATTAAGACTTCAGACGAGGCTATTATCGTAATATGTGCTTGTTAAGAGAAGATTGGTCGCGTGCTAACTGGCAATCCAGTACTTCTATTAATTATACAGAGCACTGATGCCGCTACATCCGCGAATCCTCGTATATTCATCCTCACACCTTAGGGTAATCGCGGGTTCACGAAACTTCCATCAAACGATCTCGCGCTGAAGGGATGGTTAGAGACGATTAACGCGAGTAAATAACGTAAAAGCTGGAAACAATAAGCTAGAAAAGCCGTTTTGAGATTCAAAAATATGGACGACACACGTGAGGCGGGATTTATCGAAAAACGATAAATTGTGGTTTTATTGTATCCTATATTCATTTGTCTACTACCGGATATACTTTCGCTTTCCTACGTATTCTTTATACTGTTTGCATTTTGTTTTAAATCGGGCCGTCCATAAATCTCATGCTTTTCATGCACTGTGTGAGAAAATTTATAGAACGTTCCAGTATTATATATATATGAACTTCTGATACTCCAAGAGAGTTAACGAAATCCTTTTATTAAACCGCCTGTGTTGTGTTGAATCTACCAATTTTACAGTTGACTTTATCTTTTTGAGCTTTAACGTGCTAGAAAAGCCTCAAAGATTGAATAAACTCTGAGGTGGCGACTCGCACTCAGCGTTGCGGAAACGCTTTTGGTAAACTTCTCACACATTGAAGTAACGCACATTTATCAAAATCACGCAATCATCGGAAATCAAAATTGTCGATTACTTTAATAAAATCTCAATCGAATTGATTACGCTCTTTTTTCGAGTGTAACCTGTCATTCCCAGCTCGTCGCCTCATTGTAAAGCCTCGGGCTTCACCAAAGCTCGAAAAGGCCTGGAGATTCAATAACGTTTTACGACCTGAGAGGCGATTCTCATCGGGAACATTGTGGAAACGATGTCGAAAAGTTTCGCCAACGTTGAAGAAACGTCGTCGAAAACGACGACGACGAGACGAGAAGGCGAGACGCCACGACGCGCCGTGCCGAGAAGCATGCTGGGTTCGTAAAAGGGGTGCGACACGACGATAACTCGTACGCGCTGGCAAACCCGTGCGCGCGCAGCATCCTTATCGTAATTTACGCTCGTCTAGGGTATAGGTAAAGGCTGGCTAAGGACACTTCAGACTAATACAACGCGCTACTGCGGTCGCTACTGTAACCCGTAACGCGATAGCGGCATCAGTCGAGTAAGCACCTTTCGCGGTCCTCCTTCCTCCAAACCACCGAGTTCTCGAGTGCTTACAGGATATGAAGATTGCCAAGATTAGGGCTGATGGTGAGACACCGCTTTTCCCCGTACGTTTGTGACATAAGCGCACCCGAATAATATCTCCCACGGGTCGTTGAACGCGGATCGTGTACGCGGTAACGCGATAGGAAATCGTTGGTGACGCTTTTCCCCAGTGCGACTGATTGGAATTATCGGCGGCTTATCGGCGATGCGGGCTGCAACGCAGCCCCGTCGCTCGACGACTTGCGATCTCGGACAGGAGATAAAGGAAATGCGATCGACGTCGAGTATGAAGTATAACCCTTCCAACGTTCTATATCGAGAGAGAATCGATGACGGGTTATACACCTTTCACGAAACCTGGAAATAGCCTTCGGAGGATGTGAATTATACTTTTCGCATTTCTAGAAAACACTGGGAAATAAAATGCACTGTAACAAAATTTTTTTATGCTTTGCGTAGATGATGCGTGTATTATATATATACAATATAATCAATTTTAACTTTAAAAGAATTTTTTTAGGATTACAAAGAACAAAACAATCTGATTTAATATGTAAGTTTCGTACAAAAATAATCGCACAATATACTAATATCACGTACAACAAAATCCGAATAATATCATGGCTACGTATCCGTGGATCGTATGTATCGCAGAATAGTATACATAATTGATCACACGAATTTCCGCTCGCTGCCTTTAATTCTAAACTTTACGGATCTCAAGTTAGGCGAATATTACGCAGAGATTGCGAGAGTATCGATAGCGCACCGCCTCAGGTCGTCTCGTGTCGTCATACGCCCCTAAGTGGCAAAGTCGCTCGCTCTTCCCATGTCACGGGAGCAATTGGATGACTAAAGCACCCGAATAAATGGATAAAAGGAAGTACATATATTTCGACGGGATACTTTCGTGTCCTTGGAGAGCACGTATGATCGTTGACCTAGACTACTCGAGAAATATGTAGGTGTCATGACGGAAGAAAACGAGTTATAAAAATAAAATATAAGGAAAAGAGAATTTAGCATACGTACAATATTAAATTAAAAAATTACAAGCATCTTATATAATAATTGGAAGCAATTAATTATAAGACAGACACAATTAAAAGATAAAAAAGATAGATAAGTAGATCATAGTAGTTAAACGCTAATAATGTGTTTTACTTTTATGTCTCGTTATATTTTATCGTACATACATATACTTTTTATATTTGAGCTTTATGAGCGCTACTATAGAAAACGGATTTTTCCTTGCGCAAACATCGCGGATAATCGCGCAGCCGCAGCAGCAGGTTTGGATCACGGCCAGGTGTGTAATATTCATCGTTTGACGGCGCCCGCACCGCTAAATTAGCAACGGTTACAACGTGCCTGCGCAAACTGTTTAGGTCCGCTTTTATATCCGGCGATTAAGTAGAGAGGCTCTCGGCTAAGGGTGCTCTTACGAGCGAGCAAGAGGGCATTGTTTTATGAAAAGTTGCTGATGGATGGATGGGGATCCCGCGGGGTCGACCGTGCTCGTAATGTTCTATCAGCCCGTTGAGAAAGTATTCGTCTCTTTTAAGAGTAAATGCATCTTTCATGCTTCGCAGCCCCGGCCGCTGCGGTTGATTTATTATCAGCGACGATAAAATCGCGTATCTCGCGCGGTAATTCAGTGTTTGTTGAATAATCGGACGTAATTGAATTGGGTTTATTAAAATGCGGTATTTCGGAAAGGGCGTCAATGATTATAAACATATAGATACACACACGTTGTTGTATTACAAGAAACGTCGCTGGGATCGCTAACTGCGTCTGGTATTTTCATCAAGCGCCCATTAATTGCGTATAATAATTAGCGAGCAATAAAGTGTATTGGCAGGATTTTATACGTCCGATAGAAGTTTGTGTTAGCGCGGCATGCTTCGATACCAATTATGTTCCAATTACGCGACACTCCACGTCGTCGTTACCCGCTTCTTCATTCTCTCTTCCTCTCTCTCTCTCTCTCTCTCTCTCTCTCTCTCTCTCTTTTGCTCTCTCTCCTTCTCTTTATAACTTTCGTGTAATATATTAATAGAAGTACGAGTATAACGCGCGACAAGTTATTGACATTCAATCGCCACTTAACACATCGATAATGATCTTCTTGTGTTGAAACTTTTATAGAACATTTACTGAGAGATAAATATCTTTATTAAGCTTGTCATCCACATTAAGTAAATTGGCCAACTAGTGCGTTATTTGATTAACGAGATAATGCTTGACTGTCACACTGTCAATAAAACAAAATTGCACTTGGATAGATTTTATGAAATTACGAAGAATTGTCAGCACACTGCGGGAATTAGCCAGCGCGGAGATGAAGCTACGACTGCGATTGTTTAAGTGGAAAATTGTCGAGTAGTGAAGAACTCGACGGGAGAGTAGTTCCGCGCGTCGATGAGAAGTTATTGGATTTCTCGTCGTATTACGAGTTAATTTCAAAACCGTTCTACTCATGACAGCGAGTACTTTGCCCAACTATATAAAAGACATTAATGCGCGGGGAACGGTACAATTATTGAGGTTGCCAAAATGAAATTATCGCATACTAACAATCGCTCGCGTAACGCGCGCGCAGCAACTTAGTTTTCCCTCCTCGACATGTTACGAGTTAATTCGCTTAATTGCAACGCCGGCAGCGTACTTGTTACGGCGGACAATTCCATCAAGTGAATTTAATGCTTTGCAATTGCGAAAAACATCTCGATGCTGCTTCAAGTGTAAAGGGAGTGTATTTTCTGCAATGTTTATCGCAGAGCATCAGACACGGCGCGCAGCATTGAAAACTTGAGAAAAGCAATCCCTAATTTTTGTAATTATTCCGCTCTCTTTTATAATTTCCTTGTTTTTAATCGCTCGCGCTGTGCGCTATCGCGACATGCGCTGTGTTCGCCCCGAGTACGATTTTGCTTCGACAATCGTCCGATGGATAGCCCAGCGAGCGTCCATTCGCGAAAGTATTTCAACTCGATAACCAGCAGATAACACAGGCATTAAACGATTACTGGAGTTTTAAACGAAGTTATCGAAAGTTAGCGAAGAGCGCGCTCGACGCGGGGAATTTAATAACGTTTCGCGATATACTGACAGGCTCAATTCACAGTTCGAGGTCCATTTGCATTATTGCCGCCGTTGCCTTTCCGAGAAATGCTATATAAGCAGTCGTGAAATTTACTAGCGATCGGCGAAATCACCAGGGAAAACGCTCGTGGAAATTACAGCCGCGCGAAGAATATCGCGCTTCGAAAGACAATTTTCTATGTGTATTGCATATTTGAAGTCGTAGACCGCGTTGCTCTGAAATCGTTCGCACTATTACGACGGGACTCGTAAAGGCTGGTAGGACGATTCGCGCGATCGTATCGTCGTTCGAATATTGCGACTTCTAGCACGCAACGTTATACCGCAATATCAAGCAGCGAGGAATTATTCGATTGTTATCACATTTGCGAGGATTAACGTTCGCCAGGATGACGGCGATGCGCGCCAAAATACGTCTAAGATATCTGCTAGCAGGGACAGGCTGTTCGACTCACGCTGATCGTAAAACCAGGCAATGTTGTCCCTGGCAGTGTCGTACACGGTGTCGATTAATCGACTGCAGTGTTACGCGCGTTTGCGCGCGCACGCAGATTCGATATCAGCAAAGTCCGATATCACACCCAATGGATCCAATCCATTAGCCGTGTTTAGAGCAAACTGCACACGAGCAGTGCAGCCTTTAGGCTGATTTTAAGGGTGTTCCGTGTCACAGCTGAATACGTGCTGAGTCTGAGAATCTGAAATGCATGCAGCTGCATTACGATGATTGATCTGTTCCATCGACAGATGTGCCATGCGTTTGTAAATTAGCCATTACAAGACGGGAAGCTAAGGAGGATGTTAAAAATAGGTCGATTTTGGGCCATGGTGTGGAACCAAAACTACAAATGGTTTCTTATAGATTGTATACCGTAGAACGTGGTAAAGTCCGTTTTCCTCTAGACAGCAGGGAAAGTACGGAAAAATGGAAAAAAAGACCATGAAAAATGCAATTTCCCGTATAAAAACATATGTATTTATGGATGTACTTGAGTGAACACAAATGTGTCCAAGCTTTTATTACTTTTACTCCAAGCAATTATTATATCTGTTCGAGAGAGACGCGTCTCATGCAAGAAAAATTATAATATTTAATTGTCAATATAACAGCGCTGTTAGAGCCATCATTGACGTCGTACAGTCAGAGAATAGCCGCCCAATCATCCCCTTGCTGAGTATAAACTCTAAGCAATTCTTATATCTCTTCCAGAGAGACTCGTCTCGTGCAAGAGAAATTATAATATCTAATTGTCTATATGGCAGCGCTGTCAGAGCGATCATTGATATCGTACAGTCAGAGAATAGCCGCCCAATGATCACCTTGCTCAGTATAAACTCCAAGCAATTCTTATATCTGTTCCAGAAGGACTCGTCTTCTGCAAGAGAAATTATAATATCTAATTGTTCATATGGCAGCGCTGTCAGAGCGATTATTGACGTCGTACAGTCAGAGAATAGCCGCCCAATCATCCCCTTGCTGAGTATAAACTCCAAGCAATTCTTATATCTCTTCCAGAGAGACTCGTCTCGTGCAAGAGAAATTATAATATCTAATTGTCTATATGGCAGCGCTGTCAGAGCGATCATTGATGTCGTACAGTCAGAGAATGGCCGCCCAATGATCACCTTGCTCAGTATAAACTCCAAGCAATTCTTATATCTGTTCCAGAAGGACTCGTCTTCTGCAAGAGAAATTATAATATCTAATCGTTCATATGGCAGCGCTGTCAGAGCGATTATTGACGTCGTACAGTCACAGAATAGCCGCCCAATCATCCCCTTGCTCAGTATAAACTCCAAGCAATTAGATATTATAATTCCTCTTGCGAGGCGTCTCTGTCGTAGAGAGATAATAATTGCTTCGAGTTTATACTCAGGAAGGGGATGATTGGACAGCTATTCTTTGACTGTACGACATCAATGATCGCTCTGACAGCGCTGCCATATAGACAATTAGATATTATAATTTCTATTGCACGAGACGAGTCTCTCTGGAAGAGATATAAGAATTGCTTGGAGTTTATACTCAGCAAGGGGATGATTGGGCGGCTATTCTCTGACTGTACGACGTCAATGATTGCTCTGACAGCGCTGCCATATTGACAATTAGATATTATAATTTCTCTTGCATGAGACGCGTCTCTCTCGAACAGATATATATAATAATTGCTTGAAGTAAAAGTAATAAAAGCTTGGATACACTTCTGTTCACTCAAGTACATCCATAAGTACATGTGTTTTTATACGGGAAATTGCATTTTTCATGGTCTTTTTTTCAATTTTTCCGTATTTTCCTCGCTGTCTAGAAAAAATCGGACTTTACCACGTGATTCTACGGTATAAAATCTATAAGAAACCATTTGTAGTTTTGGTTCCACATCATGAGCCAAAATCGACCTATTTTTGACATCCTCCTTTCCGGCTTATTGTTGTGTAGAATAAAATTTTGCTTTAAACAATATCGCACAAACTTATTTGGTAAATAAAAAAATTTTTTTTATTATAATCTTTTGTGGAAAATTAATGCGATACATAAAATAATTTTCTTGATGACAACATTTGTAATAATATCAGTTTTATAAAAAATTTTCATATTTTTTACTCGACCGACAGAAAACTGATTTTTCTACGCCCGTCTAATATTTTTTCTACAATATCACGTTGACATATATATATAAAAGTTCTAAATAAAAAAACTGTAAAAGTCACGAAAAAGTCTTCTCCCGTTTTCTAAACCATTAATATTGTTAAAGGTGCGGAAGTAGCAAAAATATGTTCTTTTCAGGCGTAAGAGCAAAACCAAAAGAAATTGGTCTATCTTTTCGTACAATAGAGACAATAATTCTAATATTACATTGTGTGTAACCATCCGGACGCGAGAACGAGAAGCGTTGTTCTATTCGCTGTGCTGCGCAATTCAAGGACCTGCATTGAATTTCAATGAGCCGAGCGCAATAAGAATAAATAGCGCGCGTGAATTTCGCCTCAGCGTATGACACACGGAGAGCTTAAACAATTTTTTACATCCATAACTTGCGGGTGCAAACTCGATCTTTCCCGTAATAAAGATGTCGTCCGTGTGTTACGATGGAAAATCGATAACGCCCATATAAAACTAATTTTTATAGCCGCTGTGGCTGACAGTGATAACGTTTCAACTTGACAGTTTTCTCGCCGGGCGCCGCCGACACATGCATGAGGTCGATTAATCGACTTCCACGCTTTCTCTGCACGACGGCGAATTCAGCCGCAGGGTCGCGACGTGATACAATCAGACGTCTTGCGTCATCGGTTTCGAAATCGGAAAGCAATTTTTGTGCGGAAAATTTTACCATAAATTATCTGAAATTATTTTTACCAGTACGACAAAGAGTTTCTAAATATCAATACACACACCTTTGTTGATTATATTGTGTTGTAGCGGATCGCGCGAGGCAATTTTCAATCTGAAAAATGGCAATACAATTAAATATCGACAACAATGGCAATTGGCTTGTCAACATGAGTAAATATCGATTAGGGTCGGCCTCATATATATGTGTAACTGAAAAAGTTTCTCTCTCTTTAATTGAGAACAAAATTCGATATGCGATGTTAATGCCAATGTTATCATTTTTCATTACGCTTCATGTAACAGGAATTTCGCATACATGCCAATTAGTTGGCTGAAATTTCTCATACGTACGTAATATGGATATGCACGGGAAAAAACGTTAATACTCTCGCCGTTCTTTTGATTATGTTACACGGCTCTCATTTTTAATATATCCTGCGACAACTGTGGCACATGGAGTTTAATTTCCGAGGACACGGCCCGCTTTGATTCCATGAGTGAGAATTAAAAGCGCTGACGCAGCCGCGCTAATAATCTCAGCGAAAAACGTAAAAATCGCATGTGGCGCGCGCGCGCACGCGCGCACGTGTGGACTTGAGGTAAACTGTTCCGTCTCGGGCGTCTACGCGTATCGTTTTATGTCACTTTCATAAATGACAAGCATATCCGCAACGGCACCTACGCTCGCACCAAGCACTTCGTGTCATAAAGGAGCGGAGTGAAGTATACGACTGACGTATGAGAGTCAGTCAAGCCGCATGACGCTTAAAATCGCACATATGATATGTACGCAGCGGTGCGCTCGTAACGGGCGCTCACACGGCTACCGTCGTTAAAATTCAAGAGAGATTGGGGTTGATTCCAGCAAATCTCCCGCGGTGAAGCCAGCGAGACTGTTTCAACAGACGAAAGTTCCCCGAGTCGTGAAGTGTTGCCGGTTGAAAATGTCCGCTGTCCGCGAAACTTATCATCGACCGTGGACACAGAAAAAGAAATGTGCCATATTTCATCCTGTGGACCGCGCTACACGGTTCGCGACGGGTGCTCGATTAACAGCTGACCGCGTTGTCGATAACGCAATCGTCCGTCGACGACCGTTTTCCGGTGCTTTCGATGCGATCTTAATCTCGCGCTCTATTAAATGTACTCCTCTGTGCTCGTGAAAAGGTATATAGCTGCGACGAGGCAGGAATCTCAGAAAATCTTAGAAAAGTTCAATGAGAAAATTCTCGTCTGTCTTTTTATATAAACAAGAGCTTTATACGTGCGGTTATTTTTACGCGAAAGAATACAGAATATTTTATTCCACGCACGTGAAATGCTAGATTATACAAATATCAGTTGAATGATATGCGTTTCTTCAGATGTCAGATTTCTAAACGCGAGTGGCAGATAAATCGCTGCAATTCGAACAAATTAATCGTTCATTTTGTAACCGTTTTATGACAAAACGCGTATTACATAGGCGAAACAACGATATCGATAATCGTATTGAATAAAACTACGACGCTCATTCTGCTATGTGTTTCGAGAGAGAAAAAAACAATATATAGGACAGAACTGTTATCTAAAAATAAAATCGAGAATTTCGTATGAATGCTGCATACAGAGCGTGCAATTCAGCATACAATTTAACAAAAACGGCGTTTCGAGTTTAATATCAGTTCAGCTCAAGCAACGTCAATCTACATCATATTACTTTTACCCTTGCACTTTTTACGGACAACGATTTATCGAGTGTACCACGGAAGTAAATTAGAACGATCAGATATACGAAAAATATTTGTAATATAGAGCAGCGGCGCGTTTTTTTTTCACTCGAAAGAAAGCACGTAATGAAACAAAGACAAGAAATCTATAGCACGGTGTGTAAAAGCATCTTAGTGTAGAATTAGAGCGTAAGAATAGAACGCTCCTGCACGCGCTCGAGTGCCGATCGATCATCGAGCTAGCTCTGTTCTCGAGCACGTATGAGATTTTGCCGAAAGTGTTTTAGAAAGCGTTCTTTCAGCGCGACGTTAAACGGAGGATCGACCTCTTACGTCGTAACCGGTCCGGCGGCGAGTAAAGCTCGGTTTAAAATTCGGGCGGGCGCATAACGGTCGCTAGACGGAGATCTGTTTGTCGAGAGGATGAACTGCTGCTGTTGTTGCTGCCGCTGGAAACACTATAACTCCCGGCATGACGCCGTGACGTGATCCGTCTGTATGATGAGTTGCGAGAACCGTTAGCGATGATAAACGTGTAGTAGCGCGGCTTGTCGTAACTTTTTGACTTATGACAAAGCGGGATCCGTGTGGAGGGGGTGGGAAGGGGGTGCCTGTTGCCATTTCAGCAAATTTCGATCCGCCCTAGAATTAATCACCGCTGGGGTAAATAAGCTCGGCCGAATTTATCGTTCGTCGTGACGTGGGAGATATTAACGCGTACGCGTACGCGCAACGCTTTGACGAACATTTACGCATGTAAATTCGCATGCTGCGAATCAGTGAGGCCGATCATTAGGCTTGGCGGAACTAATTGATAGTAGATACACATCAGGTTATTGAATAGAAATAATTTGTTGTTGTTTGACGGCGATATATAAATTTTGGATGATATCGTTTAGCTGCGACAAATGGCAAATAGCGCAAGAAGATAAAGTGAAATGGCAGTATGAAACAAGATTATCAACGATGACTTTAAGCTGTTATTATGAAAAATCCAGTCAGACAGAGACGAGTTTTAAGCGGACAAAATTTCACCGCAAAGAACCCCTGAGGGGTTAAAACCGAGATTCTTAGAGTCTCAGCTTGAGAACTCTCACCGTGAATGCAACCGCGGGAGTACTTAAAACAACGGAACATATTCTTTTTTCAATGACTACTTCACTCCTTGCTAAATTGCATAATTGGTGCGCCGTAATTAACCGACATCGTGAACGCCGCGCAGTGTGCTTGATGATACAAAATAAATTTCAATGTATTATTTTTGGACGGAGAGAGAGAGAATCGACTCGACATTAAATCTCGATTACACACACGGAAACGAGGTTTCCTCGACTCTTTGGAGTCCCGCGCTTTGCCGCAGCCGTTTATCTTCGACTCGGTCGACACTGCCTGCTAAAACGGAACATCTCGTGCACCGAATAGCGCCGTTCGCCGGCGCGTTCCTTTGTAAGCAACGACGATGCGCGCCTATATATTCGACCAGGGGAATCAACTGAATACCAACTAAGAGGAGCCAATCGTCTCCACCCGGCCATCCTCGTATGTGGCGTATTCTATCGTCTCGCTAGAAGCCAACTACGGTCTTTCTCGATTCTCTTCCGTTAGACAACGTTCCACAGTAAAGCAGAAAGCTTATCTTCGGCGCGACGTAACAAGTGTGTGTGCGGATGCCGCGTTCAATTTTAGCCGGAAATATGCTGCAATTTATTGCAGTTAACTTTTTCTGTTAAAACAATACATTTTCTTGACTCAAAATTTTTCTAACAAGAAGATACACGCAATATCTTATATGTTAATACTTCAAAATAATACCGACTATTTTAATTTACCTAATTTTGTGAACATAATTTTCTTAAAATTTTGATATCTATTTAATTATTTTGTTTAATTAATCAGATGTTTATTGATATATAAAGAGATCGTAAAATTCTCAACAAGAATTGCGACTTAAGGCGAAATTGGGCAAATTCAGATAAATATTCTAAGATCTTATTGAGTAAATTCTAATTAATTTTCGACATTCCCCGAGTCGTTAATTAAAATTATACAGTAGAGGAAATTTGAATGGCGAGGCCGTTAAGATTATCACGACGATCTAGTGAGTCTTTCAGCCACCCCTCGGTCACACTTTGGTATCATTAACACCTCCGCCGTTTACTCCGTGGGACGCGCTAATATCTTTCATTCCAATGAAACACCTCCGCGGAAGTTATAAATTTCTCTCGCGTTGTCACTACGATAGCGCTTCATTTGCAATGAAGCTTTCCGGAGCACGACGTTACAACAATTATTCGATCAATCTCGCGTGCAGCAAGCATTGCAATTGCAACGACGATACGCAGACTGCGACAGTAGCCGAACAGCAGTGGGAGCGAGCACATTGCGCGAGTGACGAGATCTCTTCTCTTCCGTCGCCGGATTAAGATGGGAATTTACTTCCCCCGAGTTTCCATCCACGGGACAATGGAGTCCTGTGTCAAAGAGCAAAGTTTGATCCGACACAGTTACGCGCGCCCGCGCGTTCGTCAAACTTGGTTCGTCGCATTCCGGGATAGCTGCACTTCCGAGCGGCCTTCGTTGCACAACTCCCATATCGTTCAGAGAATTTTTCTTTCCTCTCTCTTTTTCTCAATTTTTCCGGCTCTCTCTCCTTCTTTCTTAGACTATTTCATTTCGCGTGACGATGAACCGACAACTGTGTCGCTTTTAGAGGACGCGATGATACGTACAAGGGCGACGCTCGGCAACGTTATGTTATGTCGCGCGTTTGCCGTATTTGCGGATGACCGACGGGGGCGGCGAACTAAGTGACGGTAAACGAGCCGCAGTGTCACCGATATACAAACATCGGGAAGGAAGGAGGGGATGAGGATCCATCGACGGCCCGGTTGGCGCGGAAACCAACTACCGTCCGAAACTACCGTCAAAGAGAAGAGTGCCTTTGATCCGCTGGTGTTAAAATATTCCTAAGCGCGTCCGGGTTCGATGGATGGATTGGCGCGAGCCGACGCAAAATGTCGTTTACATGTCGTAGTTAACGGCAATAGGCAAAAAGAGTTATTCAATTAAATCTGTAAAACTGTCAGTCTCTTTGTACGCTTTATACGTTTCAATTTCGAAAGCTCGCGCTTGAACGCAGGCAAATAAAGTATTTTATCTCGAAAGGATTACAATGAAATTTTAGTGAGATGTTTCGTATTCTATAATATCAGATCATAATTCAGCTCTAATACAGACTTTATCCTACAAAATACGCTGTTTTGATGTTGAAAGAATGCTTTGCGATGATTTGTGCTAAATTTGTATTAAGAGTTATCTCGTCGCTCTTTTCTTATCGCCCAGGACAGGTTTAACGAATATAGTATAGATAGGCTTGTATTCAAATGGAGCAGTCAAATGTAAACGGTTTCAAGCTGAGAGTAGGTGTAGGGAAATCCGCTGTGAATCTTATCTTAAATCTTGAAACTTTTCGGTTTTATTTCTCAACTGATAAAAATAGTTTTTAAAGCAAAACAGTAAAAATAAAATCGAAATGTTCTAAGATTTAAGATAAGATGTTTCAACGCTACGTCTGGCTTAAAGTCGTCTATCTTGAACTGTTCTGTTAATGAATCAGCACTTGATCCAAGTGTATATTAGACGCAGATCTGTTTAACGCTCCGTAAAATTTTTGCTTCATCCTTTCACGCTTGATAAACAGATGATTCAAGAAAAATTGATGAGGAATCGGCGGATGCTCCGATAAGCGAGAAAGCAGACTGATCCGCAGATTCCGCTCCTGCGAATACTATAATACAACGAGAAATTTTCAACAACCACTTACTGTCCTTTACGCAGAACGCGCCGATAATCCAGAGCGGAAAAAGCGGCACCACGAGCACATTCAAGTGTCTCGCGTTCGCGTTGTACCGCAGACTCCTCCCGTCGTGCGGCCTAAGGTAAATCATGATCGTTCCACGTGACAGCACCGACGCGGCACGATCATAGCAACACCGATCACCAGAGAACGTCGTCGGCGTACATCCACCCGCACTGTCTGAACACACACTGACTCAAACTCCTTTTCTCGCGCCCGGAGAGAGAGAGAGCTCTAATCGAGTTCGGAGCACGGACGGTGCGTCTGTCGATTATCGCGCGCGCGACATCCGCACATCCTTCATTCCTTTGCCAACGGATTCCCGGCGGGAGACGAGAGAAACCGGTTGCTCGGACGGATCGCGCGCGAGCACTGAGATCCGGCGAATTCGTGATGCGTCGCGCGCGACGCACGGCGCGCTGAAGGAGGCTGCGCTGGACCACTGCGAACTCGGTAGCTCTTGGCTGCGGATTGCGCACGATAGATTCCTCCGATCGGAAAATCGGATCGATCGCGCGATCGACGCACCACGCGGCAGTTCGTCCGTCGCGGAAATGCACTAACGATCTGTGTTCGGTGTATCCGGCACCTTCGCGCGTTTAAGCATATCGCTTATCCTCTCCTTGCACTTCTTCACCTTTTTTTTTTCTTGACCAACACTTCGATTTTCACATGGTTTTCTAATTCCTTTTTCCCAACCTTATTTTTATCGCTCTTGTTTTTTTTTCTTATGTTATCCAAGTTTCTCTCGAAGATCTTTTTTTTTCCTCGAAAGATCTTTAACAGTTCTCTCTCACTACCTCGTTGGTCTCAACTTTTTTCTCGCTTTTTTTTTTTTTTTTAATTTGCCCGTTCACTCGCGTCCTCGATGACACGTTCGATCGGCACGTTTCAGCGCTTCGAGCACAGCGACGTGATGCGCGTCAGCGTGATTTCGCACTCCCTCCACGACTGTATCGGGCCGAACCGTGTGCGGCCGCCGCGCACTGCCGCTCACCTGCTGCGGCCTCCGCTGGTGCCGCCACCAACGCGTCGCCGTGAACCAGCCGACGTTGTGGGGTCGTCGCCGTCGTCGTCGTCGCCGCCGCCGCCGCTGCCGCCGCCACCACCGCCGTCGCTACCACCGCCGTCGCTGCCACCACCGACACCCTCGATCGAAAAGCTCTTCGTGTTGTACGCCCGCGCACACGCTTTACCTCGCATGCGTATTGAACGCGACCGGCGTCTCTCTTTCTGCCCCTTCCACTCGGCCGCGTATCCGTACGCGCCGCTCTTCCTCTTCGCCGTTACTGTTGCTGCTGCTGCTGCCGTTGCTGGCAGCAACTGCATCAGCTTCATGCTGGTCGTCGCTTCTCTGTCAAGAGACGAGTTCACTTGAGTCCTCCATTGTCCTTCTCATCATTTTACTTTTCCAATCAATTTTATCTGGTTCATGTCATTTCTTTACTATTAATTTTCTAATATTGTTAATTGTAGTATTTTTTTTAATATCGAATTTGTTCAATGTAAATTTTTTATATATATTTATTTGGCGTCGGTATTTTATTCATTACTTTCTATTCTGTGATATTTTAGACTTTTATTGTTATTTTATTTGTTAAATTATTCATTTGACAGTACTTGCTTCAGAATAATAAAGCGATTCCTCTCTTCTGCTATTTCTGCACGACGTTACTTCTTCCCTTGAGACGAAATCGAAGGAGTCGAGCGGTGAGGTAGATTGAGTGAATGCGAACGAAAGGAAGCTTAGGGCTTGATTTTGAATGTGAGTAAATTTGCGATGTCATTTGGAGCCCAAGTGCGCGCTCGGCAACGGTTCATTATAAAGGAAATTGGATGCGACTGTAGCTTTTTTCTCCGTTACATCCGGTTCTCACGGCCCGCCCTCTACACTTTACGCGTTGTTGTTTGGCAGCGCATAACAGTATGCGTCGTTTTTATCATCCCTTCCGTCTTTATAATCTTAAATCGCATTCAATCAAAGAAACATTCCGATTGGATATTCAGAGAGATACGAGGCGAAACAACAAATTATCTGTGTTGCTTCTAATTATATACATGCCATATACGATCCAAATGCATAATGGTCTTTCATTTGCAAAATGCAACAAGTGAATCCAACTTTCTATAGCTCACGAGTTTTCGCATTGGCTTGCATAACATTCCGTCTTTATCTTTTTTTTTCTCTTGCTACGCGCATAGTAATCTTTGCCTTCGTTTCCCATTTGCATCCTCATCCTTTCACGGTTCACCCTACAACGGGGTTCGATACGAAAGTCGATCTGATAGAGAAAGTTTTCTAAAGAAAGGAACGTGTGTCGAGAGTCTTTGAATTGAGATGAAAGGGACCGCGGAACTTTCGTTAATTTTATCCCTCTCATCGACCGGAGCTGCGGCTTATGCTCCATTGAATTCAGATGTTCGCTAGTTCTGTGTGCTAATCCTTTCTATGTTATTGCAATTCTTGTTTAATAGAACCGTCAAATTTTCAATTTCAATTGCAAACAATACATTTGTTTTCAAACATAATAGCGCAGCAAAACGTTGATCTTACTATCATTCAAAAATTTTTAAATCATAAAAAGTATGAATATGCATTTCAGACGAGCGAATGTAATATTTTCCGTCATTTCAGAAAGATTCATACAAGTTAAAATATTTAAAGATTTGAAAAGGCTTTTAGAGATTTATATACATGGATGTAGCTGTAAAAGATGGTGAAACAGCTCATTTTTTCTCAGCTATAAAAAAATGCAGTAAAAAAAAAAATAGTTAAAAGCGCCGCATTTGAGAAGAAGTCGCATATAATTGTTTTTCTCTTCCTCTCTAGACATATCTTTTTTGCTACTCTTTATGCGTTCTCCTCTTTACTCGTTAATCCTTACTCTCTCTCTCTCTCTTCCTCTCTTTTAAGATGATTCCCCTGTAACGTCGTCCGGAATTCCTGCGTGCAGCGAGAAATTCTTGAAAAAAAGGAGATCATGGCTGCGCAAAGACTGGAATTTGTTACCAGCAAGAAACATGCATATTTTCATTGTATTACTGACATTGTCTGAACTGAAAAGTCGAATTATACGTGTACATATTCAAGAAACATTGCACAAAATGCAGAGCAAATTATGAAAAGTAAAATGTAATGAAATGGTAACGCAGAAAAAATTTAAATGTAAAAATTCTGCGAACATCAGTTTTTTCGTCAAATATACGTTGTCGTTAATGTGAATAATTATACACTTAATTTGAAATAACCATCGCCGAGTATGTACACATGCTATTTTAACGTATGAAGCTTGCGAAGCATCCGAAATTTGCGGTTAGAAATTGTCTGTTTAGAATACTTGCATAAATGCTGAATTTACGAAATAGAATCTAAATTACATAGATTGTATTTCGGCAGTATAATTATCATACTGCATGCAAAATAATATGTGGATCGATATTGCAATTGCACAAGGAGACTCGCATGCAGCTACTGCGTTGCGAGACTCGCTTTCTCTACGCTAAAAGTGTTCCGCCAAGAAATGATGCTCCATCGAATTCTTGGCAGCGTCCTATATCTGCCGGAAGCGAGCGATGAGGATCGTCGAGATTGAAGGACAAAATTGGACTTCCTACGTGCGAGGCAATACGCAGAATGTATAGGTACTCTGTTACGTGTTTCTCATTCATTTGCAGATATAGACCTTTCTCATTTTGAATATTGGATTATGCTCGCGCTCGACTATTCTCCGCGTAAAGAATAAAAATAGTTAATTAAATTTAAATAGTAATGTTAACCGATCGATTTTTGTTCAAACGCACGATAAATTTTTAATAACGCATTTCAGCAATGATTATTTCAGATTGAGGATTCCAAAAATGGATTTTATGTCAGACAATTTCGCGTGATTTGTAAAGTTTTTGTGTTTATTTAATGAAGCATAAATAATATTTATATTACAGAAACTGCATTCGACTGTAGAACAAGATTCTTAAAAGTAATCATAGGGAAGGAGTAATCATATTCCTGACGCATTTTCTGTCTGTTTGCGAACAGTCGCACGCTGCAACAGTTATTTGAATTCCGAAGATGGGTACGAATATTCGGTATGCGGGCAAAACGTCTTAGATTCAATTTTTCGCAAATGGGTTCTTCGCGGTGGAGTGTAGAGAGAATCTTTCTATATAATATAGCATGAAAATTTGATGCGAAAGAAATTGGATTTAAGCTGCAGTGCAGCGCCAAACACACATCCGCGTGTGCGATATATTGCCCAGGGGAAAGCGCAATGTGTTTGCTACTCCGACGGTAAGCGATATTAACAAACGACGGAACTCGCTCCAATTTTTTACATCCCGATGATTTGTGAATTACAGTCAAGTCGTGCGAATCAATTCGCGCACGGCACGAGTGGAGAGAGAAGAGGAAAAGAGAGGGCGAAAGAGAGAGAGAAATGGAGAGAGAGGGGGGGGGAGAGAAACATATCTCTATTAATTCTATAGACCAATATAGAACAGAGAGAAATTTTTGCCAATTTTTTTCTGAAACTACAACAACTCTCGATATGTGTCGCTAATGGATTAGTGAAGGCTCGTGCCGTGCGCACACTCAAGTACGCTTCAATTTGCGAAACTCTACAGTTAATGGACTCGCGCCATATCGAGCTATTAAATTCCGTCACGCGAACACGAAAACGATATACATAGAGAGAGAGAGGGAGAGAGAGAGAAAGAGATGGAGAGAGGACGAGAGAAAGATTTTGTTTATTGCGCGGATTAGCACAGGTTAGTAACCGGACTTTATTTGCACGTTCGGAGCATTTAATAACACTGTGCGCGTTGTTATTGCGCGCGCATTATCATTCCGCTTCTCACCGTCCACGCACACACTTATGCCGTCGACGCACTCATCCGATGACATTATTATCGAAAAGCGTTTTACCACGGGGGAGCACGTTCGCTCGCTTTTCGCGGATAAATGTTACGTGTGGCAGCTACGTTCCACCTGTGAGACCGAGGGAAAGCGCAGCACGAGAGAGCTCTCCACTCCGCCGTTAAGCGATAATAATAGGCGTTGCCTACATGCATCCACGTAGTGAGAGAGATACGGGCGAGAGCTCGGTAGATACACATATGCCGGCGAGATGCCCAGGAGGAAACAATGCGTCCCGCTGTGCACGTCAATGAGACTCGCGGAATCTCGTTAGCGCTCTAAATCCTCCCTTTTTTTTTTTCCCCTCCCCTCCGGACCCGGGATGCATTTCAAGACACGCATGATATATTCGCGTACCGGGTGGCCTTAATACCGCTCGTAATGTCTTCACTATTCAAATATTATGTATCACAATTATGTATCGCGTCTGCAACACGGAAATGTGTTGTTATGCGGTATGCGAGGAATTTCTTTCACAATACGAAATAACCGCCGAGTTGAATTTCGTCATTTTCCGCGACACAAAGATGAAAATGTAACATTTTAATGTCTCATTACGGGAGGAAAATCTCCGTCGCGTATACTTGACGATGAGATCTTGATTTAATAATGACATCCACGTAGACAATTCGCGCTGCACCAACTTGGACTCGCCGATTCGCAAATCGGATCGGAATTTGAACGCGCACGCGAGGAACGTGACGGTTGCTGCAACGAGAATACGACCTAATGCTCTTTAGAAATTCAAGAATGAACCGATATGTAAGTACGCATGATCGAGTCGCGAATCGAAAATGAATCTTGCACGTAGGGACGCGACGATGATGGCGGCGTTGCTGGTCGCCGAATAAAATTACAGCAAATATTGTACTAATTCCACGTATGAGCGATCGAATAATCGATCTCGGTGGTAACACCGGGATCACTCGGCGCGCGAGAAATTAACGTATTTTAAACGTATGCTCGAGCATCGGCCATATCGAAATTCTCGGAGAAATTCTCGGATATTCCCTTTGGCCAGAACGTATTCTTCAATTCCGCCTTTGTTTAATCCGGCAATCATCATACATCACTCGCCGCGGAATTACGCTGGCGGCGTTGCTGCATTTATATTGCTCTTCCATCTTTTAGTCGCGTCGCCTCTTTTCATATTTTGAAGGCGCGTCTATCCGCGTCCCTCGACGGCTTTATAGTGCGCGGATATTAAATTATGTTAAGTGAAACTGGTTATAGATCTTACAAAGAGAATACCATGCTCTATTCTTTATGAGAGACAGAAAGGGATTTCTTTGTATGTTGTAAAAATTTAATCAACCGTTTGAGAGTGCGCTATCTAACACGATCTCATCGACAATGATCATCTTTGGCTAAAGGACTACCGCGCGATAATCGTAACAATTGTCTTTCGCTGTTCTTCAGCTTATTTTTTGATACGAAAAAATTGTTGTAATTTTGCTCCCATACGTCTGGTACATCTTCTTCGAGGAAGAGCGTTACAACGGGCACTTGCAACAATTCTCGCGACAACCGCTCGTTGTTCTATCTTTTGTCAGAGTTTTTAATTCTCTGCGACGCGGCGAGAAAGTGTCTTCGTTGAAGACCGCAATTTCTCACGGACGAATGCACCCATGGGTGCATTTCGCTCTCCACCATTTGGACGCGCGCGTTATTTCGCGTTGCGCTTGAACGGCAACGTCAATCCGGACAGTCGAGCCAAGGGAATGGAAACGGTAACTAGCCGGTATTCACCCTTCCCGGAAACAAGCCAGAGTAGACACGCGTTTACGCCCAGTTTGTGTTCATTCGAGCGTAGTTGTTCGCTTTACGTGCAAGTTTTATTAAAATTTGCGCATGTATGATATCGAATGATAATACACTGACAAATAATACCGAGATGATTATACATATAAAAATATTTGGAGTACAGAATATTTTGAAATACTAGAACGTGTAATAAAACGTTGCGCAGCTCGTTGAGCTGAATTTGATCGAAGTGGTTTTAACGAAATGAATGAGGCAGCTAAATATCACGTCGAGTGCTATAAAGTACTTCGAATAAAATATAAAATTTTGATACACCAAAAATGTCAAGGTTCGAGGGAAAAATTATTAATTTCAAAGTATTAAAGGGAGCAGTTGTAAGTATGAACAAGAGAATGAAATTGGAGCTTTTTAAACTAGGACATATGAGTTTTATTTAATAGTTCTCTCTGATCGTATCGACGATAAAATTGATAGCACTTTCAGAATTTCGTTACACTAGGATCAAAAAGGTCAATCGAATTTGTGCAATTGTAAGAGTGGAAATTTTTGTGTAGTGGCCGTATTATCGGGTGCAGTATAACAATCGTCTGTTACTGGGCACTAAGCCAATCACATTCCGTTAATGAAATAAAATTTAGTTTTGGCGGACGTGCGATCTTAACTCACTTAAGTTATCGAAAAGATTGATAAAACAAAAAAGTGTAATTGTTATATTTATTAATATTTTTATTTTGTTGTCTACGTTGATTAAACAATATTTATTTACACAAGTCAGAACAAATTTCAAAATTATTTAATCATTCTTTATTATGCTGAAAATAATTGTAATAATTAAATTGTCTGGGGTTTTATAATTTTAATGTTTTATTTATTATCGATACATCAATAATAAAAACGATGTCGTTTCTTTCCATTGAGACTGTCATACTGAACTCATTTTTCAATATTATTTTTCATATAATCTCATGATTGCCGCAATTTAGTACTTACAATAATAACGACATTGTCAGACAAAAACGTTAATAACGTCAAGCTAATATCTCCCGGTCGAGCGATTTTCCTCATTAGTGCTGAAGGGATCGACCTGTCCTTTTTGCCTTATCTTATGCGAAGACCTCTTCTATTTTATGAGGATAAAATACAATTTTGTCATCCTCTTTTGAAAGCAAGATTTTTTATTGCATTGCAATAAAGTAATATCATAAATAAAATATGAATGAAAATAATGGTGAATAATTGTGAATTTTATAATATATACATATTATATATTTAATTATTCTTTATATCTATTATATCTTAATAATTGCGAATCTTAACATTCACATATTTATCGTAATCTATTTTCAAGAACCACATTTATATGATTTTATTAATGCGGTGAAAAGCCATTCTTTCAAGATGAGAAGGCAAAGTTATTTTATTCTCAGAAAACAGAAGAGGTTTCTTAATCTTAATATTCGCATATTTATTATAAAATCGTTGAAATAAAAATGATTTACATTAATATCTTAGTATTTTGCAAATGGTGTGCCTGTGCATTTAAATTATATACTTTAAACAAGAAGACAGTTTCATTTGGCTGTCGCCAACAAGCAGAAAGATGTTTTGTAAATGTGAGCCAGAATAGTTAATAATAAGACTTTGTCTAATGATGTCGGAAAAATAGTTGATCCCACCAATATACAAGATAAAGTTTCGTGTCTTTTATGTCGGATCAAAGAGAGTCCATCTGCCTTCTTCGGTATCACCCCTTTAAAGGATATAAGGCATTCCAACAAAAGGCAGCCTGTATTCAGAAGACATGGCGCAGACAAACGAGAAAGAAAAGAGGATGAGATACGATAGTAATGAGCGGTTTATAGGAAATCCCGTAAAAGTATCTCTCGGATGGCAACATTGGATGCTGCCTAATAGGATCTACAGTTTTCAGATTAACAGACGCTCCGGCAGAATATCAATAGTACAATAGCTGTTTCTACATTCCGAAGATTGTAATCGTCGGTGTTTTTTATTTTTAGGCTACAAAGTTACATGACTTGTTTTGTATACTTTTATGTGACTTTTATTTTGCCTAATGTTATTTTGATCTCAAAATTGAATCTATATCTTTCCGAACAGGATGTATAAGACGATAGTGCACTGCGACCTATGCAAATCGACAGTGTCAAATTGCTAATCACTATTGTATCACATCATTAACCAGCGATTGATCGGTGATCAACGTTGCGTTGCCATTTCGTTCATTTTTCTCGCAACTTTTCGTGAATGCAACATTATTGCGATGTGCGCGCGCGCGCGAGAAGCGTCGTCGTTCTTTGTTTCCATTTGTCTCTTGCGATGCTACCGTGCACTAACAACGTCGGCAAACCTCGTTATAAAGCGCGAGCACACGGCCGCGCGGCAAACGAGTCCGGAACGCGGAAAATACGCGGAATACGCTTGTACGATCACGCTCGCCGCGCGTCATCCCTCTCGTCGTCGATGCAAGCGTTCTCGAGGACCCTCCTGAAATTTTCACCGCACCAGAAATAGCAGACAGCCTCCCACGCAGCCCGATAGCGGCAACGGCTGTTCCCCCATTGTACCGTGTGCAGGCGCGGGAAATATCGGTCTTTAAAGTCGGCGACACGAGCCCTCATGCATTTATGTATAACCGCGGCGAATAGAGCGACCACATTGATCGCACTCGAGAAAAATTAATTGATAGGCGCGCAAGAGATAACCAGGAGAGAAAGACGAAGGAAAAAGGAAGAGAGAGAGAAAGAGAGTGAGAGAAAAAGAGAGAAATACTGTGTAAGCAATACTGTATTTGCCGCGCTCCTGTAGGATTACAACTTCTCTCCTTCTGCCCTACCCTTTGTAAAAGTTCCATTTTCCACAGCTTGAACGTAGCTAAACGAGAACGACCACGCCATTGTATCGTTGATAGAGGTGATCGGTACAAGGAGACATCGGAATATGGAACGAATACATCAAGTACTGAATGCATCAGAGAAGCATTGCACGGGTTTGCAGAGTGTCTTTCGCACAAGTCGATATGCGCGGTTCAATACGATGGAAACGTTCACGATGACAATTAGAGAGGGATTCATCTGAATAGAAGCGTTAACGAAGATATGATTCAAAAAGTTTGCGCAAAGTCGTTATCAAAAAATTTTCTTTAAAAAAATTCCTTAAAAAATCCTTTGATTCAGAAATTATTTATACTTATGTATTGCAGAGAGAAAAAGAGAGGGCTTTAAGCTCACACAAATTAGTATTTTATCACATTATCTATAGAGTACGCATCTCTTTTTAATAATCTAGATGCATAATAATTTGATGACACCAGGTCTGAACTGTGTGAAAGCTTTTCTTTAGTAATGGGAAGTTTAAAGCTACGGTACATAAATTAATAATTCCCAAAAATTCAATTTTTTTAAGCATCAAAAGGCGTGTTGTTGGAAGAAGAGTATTACAAGATAACACTGGTCAACATAATTTTTGTCACAAGAAAACTAATTGGTGATGTTTTTAATGTATATTTTTACACTGAATTCAAATATGAATGCAATCAGATTTGTTTCATCACAATTTTTCTGTGACAGCTATTTTTGATATTACAATTTCAGCGTTTTTAATATTTTTTATATTAAGTAACGGTTTTTATTTATTGTGAATAATGTATGGATATTGAACACTCATTGTTAACAGTTCATAATAACAGCAGACATATATCCTTAGTCTTCCGTAAAAAAAAGACTGTACAAGCTAGAATTCATATTCTGATATAATGAGATACGTTGCGTAACTCTAATTGTGTAATCCTAATATGCTGACTGACTATTGTTGGACAAAGAAAAAAGATGTTCCACAAGTATAAATAACGAATGCCACAAAATTATCGACTGTTACTTTTTAAATAAAGTAGCATACACTTACAATTAGTGTTATTATTTGAGTACTCAATTTTGTCAAACTAAAATTATGTGTTACTTTACCTGATAGAGAAAATCTAAAAACATATTTGATTTCAGCATAAAAAGTACTATTAGATTCACTCATTTAAGTTCCTGTGACAAAAAAAAGTTTATTTTTTTTTTACCAGTGTAATTAAGGAAGAAAGTATTAAAAAATGATAATTATATAAAAACGAATTATCACTTAGATTTTTGTAACAAATGCCTATTTTTTTACAACAACTTTGCAAAAGCTAATCTTTGTGTTTGTGACCCATTTTGAATTTTTAACGAGATGGTCGGGACAATTTAGAATTCATTACTTCCATTAAAACAGAATTAAAAAAAGAGTTTGAAATACATTCATAACGCGATATATAGCTGAAATAAATATAGTTTTATACGCTGTTTTATTTCTCATCGAAATCGTCGAAATCGTCTATCACATTCCAATTTCATTAACGATCTTCCGAAGCGAAGAGGCACTTATGTTCGTTCGTCTTTACTCGTCTTCTCCTTGACCGAACGACGGCTTGTAAAAGGAAGCCGAACGGAAAGCTAACGCACGCAGAAGGAAGGAAGCGGTGAACATTGCTGTTAAACTTCAACTGCGAAACGCGCCGTCGTTCCACGAATGAGTTTTTTACGATGAGTGGTTAGACAGCCGAGAGGAGGCCGTGAGATGACGCGTGGAGCACGAACGCGAGTAGAGATAACAGAGAGAAGCAGTCGGGGGGAAAAGCGGAAAGTGGGAAAATTGTGGGACAGCGAAGTGTAGAGCGGGAGAAAGAGACGCGGGTTGTCGATGGAGGAAAATGCGGGCGATTGTGACGACGGCTGTGGACACATCCCCTCTCATTTTCCTGCCTGCCATTTATCGCTTTTTGCCTCCGTTTTCCCTCCTCGATCCATGACGCGTAGTCTCTTACACGTATAAGCACTCGATCTCTCTCGATTTCTTTTTGTTATCGATCTTTTTCACGTATGGCGCTGGCACAACCGGTAGCCGCTCTTAGCGAATATTTACGTGTTCCTCGCTCTAATATCCGTTTCTTCTTTTCGATACGTGTTTATATACGTATACAATTTAACGCAAAGTCTGTAATGGTTTTCTGCAGTTAATTCGTGATGCAGTACATAGTTATGCGATATTTTGATCGATCATTTTTCCATCAAGATCGCTCAATCAATGTACGTTTAATCGTAAGCTTTAATGTATTTATGAAACCAAAATAGAAATGCAAATTTTATTTTAAGCTAGGACTGTAGAATGATTCTTGCCCAAAGTAATTTAATTAATTATTAATTACTGAATTCTTGTGCTTTTTGCATTGTACATCGTCCCTCGTTTTGCTTTTTGTTAGAAATTTACGGGCGATTGAGAAAAATGTCGTCAATTCTTTATTTTCTTGCGTTTAACGCAAGAAATAAATGGAAAGAAAAGATCCCATTTGATTCCGACGTCACAAATTGACATTTTTTTACCTGCTTACGCTTCCTTCTAACATTTACGTATTTTAGAGCATCGTAAGCATTTTAGAGCTTGTCATTTGCAATATATTGATGTTTTTATCGCGATGGCTTTAAATTTACAAATATCATGATGTTCTACGTAAATAAATCAAGCTTGGAAATATTTAAAGGGGTTTCACGAATAGATATGCTAAAACAAATAGAAATGCTTCATAAACGAATAAGTGGAAAAGTTATTAATGGATTTTGCTTTCTCTATAAGCTTATATCTTAAAATATTGTTTTTAACTTTTTTGGTATTGAATGCGAATATATATGCCAAAAATGCTTGCTGTGGCCGCATAGGAATGCCACCCATAAAACGTTTGTTATGGACAATTTATTTTTCAACCTAACTTATATTTTCCGACCGGCAACTATTTCCCATTTTTATGCTGTCGTAACGAAAGTCTTATTTATATTTTAGCAATTAATTGATGACATCTTGAAAATCAATTATCCAAGATCAATTATTTTGAGCTTATCAGAAGTATTGGAGATTTAAATAAAATCTATTTTAATTTAGATCGAATTTCCGAGTAAAAATATCGAGTCGTGATGGGTCACATCCGAAGTGATCTTGATTTAAGACGAAGTCGATGAACAAGACGGTCGCAACTCTGGCTTGTTCTATCGTTCGATTTACTACTGGTGCTCAACTGATCAGATTATCAATTGGCCCTAGTAGCGTAGCTACTACGCTTATGCATGCTACACACACAGACGCGTATTGCGTTTACTCTTAAATAGTGAGTGTGCGTTGGATTTTTTAAACATTATATTTCGCCACAAAATTAACGTAGTAACATGCAATAAAAAAGAATTTTCTGTGCATTTCACACACGATAAACACAAGTGCTTTTTTAATAACGCATATATAATTGTGTGAAATTTAAAATAATAAAATATAAAACATTAACTATTGTGCAAGAATATATTGTGTAAGAATAAAAATAGACTGATAATTCTGTTTGTTAGTTTTATTTTCACGAAACGATACAATTGAATGTCATGTTGAAAAATGGAAAATAGAGAAAGTAAAGCAGAATCAATAAAACAGAGTTTAATTGAGTTTAAACCGATTCAAACGGGGTCTGACACATCGCCTTTGGGCATGTCGAAAGAATATACGCGAGATCGGCGAAATGTATAACAAATACGAGCGGAATGTTCCCGGCAATAACTTACGTTCTCAAACACGGAGAATGTTGTTGTTGGAATAATCTCCTCCGCTGAGTTCTCAGGTTTATTGACATCAGTCAACGTTGTAGACCAAGATGTCTATGCATATTTGCATATCCGTGCATTCGTACTCGAAAATGTCGACATATAAAACCTAAGTACGCGGATATGTAAATATCTATCATATCTTCACGGTCTCCGCACACCCGCGCGCCTGATTCTTTGCTCTTCCGCGCTGTTGTTTCAAATTTGCATCTTCTTCGGCTTTTAAGATTTTATGCATCTATCTATCTATCCAACTCTATCTATCTTTTTCACTCGGTCTGCTTCCCTACCTCTCGCTTTCGTCAGTGTCGAAACGAATCGAAACGACGAAGCGTGCCACGAGTACCCAATAAATCATCTCCGTACCGGAAAAGAAAGCTGGTCGGAAAGAACAAGAGGAAGCGCCGCGACCGTAGTCGGTAATTGGATGTTACGCGGTGTCATCGTCACGATAATTAGCGCGAATTGTTCTCCTCTCTCCGGTAATTACCGACTCGGCGCGATTGGCGCGAGATCACTCGGAGGCGGAGCAGAATTCTATGAAACGTAGACGTCATATAAGACTCGGAAAGCGGAAAGTATTTGTCGCTATCGAAGGAAAAAAGAGGGAATTTCGCGTAATTACATTTTTACCTTCGCTGATGCAGCAGTAAGGCCGAGATATTCACGCGAGAATATCTGACTGTAATCTTTTTTTTACAATTCTCATGGGACGCATATTGCGCTGCGTCAGAGATAAAAATGCATGCAAATATTATTGTAAAATTAGTACATACAGGAGTGAGTTATAAGGTTTTTCGAAAAGTTAAAAAGTTGTTGCACGAAGTGCTAGCAAACTTATGATTATGTAAACAAAATGAGCAATTCTTGAAATTTTTATTATAAATATGTATTTTTTTTAATAAGCATTTTTCAAAAACTTTTTGATTAAATTTTGTATAGTGCATAAAAATTTGTTTGACTTATACACAGGTGACTTAAATTCTTAAATGTATAGTTTCTAAATTTTAAAGATGTTTATCCGACTTTACGAATAATTACGGCTATGTTTGATTCAAAATTTAAGAAAAAGATATATATATATATATAAATCTTATTAAAAAAGAGAAATAAAACATTATTTTGAAATAAAAGGAGAACGTAAAATCGTACGAATCAAGAGGCAATCAAGTACAATACGAACAGTTAAAGGTTAATAGTTTATGTCATAAGTCTCAGGTTCACAATTTCTCTGTTGCATTTCGCTTACTTTCTCGAACACAGTTATATGTTCGTTGTTGAGCACTCATGTCGCACTACTACTACAAGCCTCATAAAAAAGATGGTAAAGAAGAGTCTTACAGTTAAGCAGCCTGTTTTACTACTATGAGATTTACGAGCGCGGTGTGTAGTTTATTACAAAGTTTAAAAGTGTTGATATTGCTATTGACAATATTTTCTAATTGTTTAGAAGAAACATCGTTAAGTTTGATATTATTATGAAGATAAAATATTTTGTTATTGCGTCTGAAATTATTTTATCGAATTTATCATTTTCAAAGTGTTTCTCTTCGAAAAAAAAATTTTCAGCAATTATTTAAAAAGCGTATAACATGCTATCGTAGAACAATGAGCGTTCCTTTCTTTAAACTTCAAGGTTTTTATGCCGTCGACGATAACTTGTACGCTGCACGTTTAATGCTTCGTATAACGAATGTGACGCTGTTGCGGCAGACAATTTCGCTTGAATATACGCTTTCACTCAACGAGATCGCGGTGAAAGAGCCGAGAGATGGGAAGAGAAGAGAGAAAGAAAACAACGGTAAAAGCCGAGGGCTGTAAGCCAATCGACTACTCAGAAAGCGTTGTTTAGCGATCGTATACCAAGCCGTGCTTGGGCTGATCGGATCAAGCGTACGGCGCGACCTCGAGGTTTTAAGTCTCGTGCATTGCCGGCTTTCAAGCACCCGCCAGTGGTGCACGCGGTGGGGTCGCGCGATGGTTTCCCTCGTCTCTCTTCACCACCGGGCCGGCCGCACCGCGCGCGCCAGACCGAGTTTCGGGAAATAAGTGCCCGTTGTATCCGGTATACACGGATAAACTGCCTGGGAAAAGGAAGCGGTGGGGAGAGACTGGGCGAGCAAGGGTGAAAAGTGGTCGGAGTGGATGGAAACATAAACCGCTCCAAGTTGCAGCGTTGCGTGCCCTTTTTCCCGCGTTCTCGATACCGCAGCCATTTAATAAGAGAGAAGTGTACCTTGCCGCCGGAAGAAACTTTTGTCCCACTTAACCCCACCGAGCAGGTCGCAACCATGCTAAAGTAATTGATAAATTTTCATTTTGGAACATTTGAGACGTGCAATATACTTTGTACGCTTGTTTGAGATATATAAATATGTATTAAAATAAACCAAAATTAATGTAAGGTGATTTTATATTTCAATGTAACAAATCTGCGAAGAAGTGATCTGTATGTTGGTTAATAGATGGTGAAAAGTGATATTTTCCCGTTTTATTAATATCGAAACACGGTTTGCTTCGGTTTTGATCACTAATTTGAATTATCCGATATCACAACACATTAATTGTCACGCCAACCAGTGGCTTGTGTACATAAACTTCTTGATATTTTGTTGAAATACAGATACAACGAGGATGCACGCTGTAAATCGCGCACTCGTTTGTTTAGTATTTTCGGATTATTAAATTTATTTGCATTTATATAAGCAATCGCAGCTTGTTAGTTTTACGGTAATATCGTGGGTGTACTGTTTCATGAATATCAAAACTTCGTAATTTACGTTAGTAGCTTTTGCGCGAAGCACAAGCGAAGCGCGCGCTCGATGTAGTACCTCGGAATATTAATTAAATTCGATATTACTTCGTTAATTAATTTGTCTAAGAGCGGCCGTCGAAGCGCCTTGTCGTGGCAACGTTTCCATGTCTTTACCTACCCCGAGAAATCATCGATCCGCAAGAGGCGGATGCTTTCTCTTCGCGAATCTTCGCGCGTAATGTTTCTCCTTCGAGAGTCGCGCAAAGCAATGTCCGCGATGTTTCACGGAGAAATGTTAAAGCGCGGCTAAAATTGCCGTTCAAACAAGCTCGCTCAGATCTTTCAGCGAATTTTTTTCTTTACCTCTTTGCAAGGCGGTCGACATTTTTATTCGTTTGTTCGCTCTCTCCGTTTTCTCATTGAAACTATAAGACGGAGGCGGGTGTGCGTGCGCGCGAGGCTATAAAACCAGAAAAAACAATGGAAATGTATATTCGTTGCTGTGGTAGAGAACGCGACGCCCCTTTGCTGTCGCCGGCGCCGCAAAATCAATGGCAACGCATTGCCCGATTAAATTTATAAATTGACTATTTCGAGAACGTAGTGACCGGCGATGTGAAACCCGTTCGACCGATCCGTTAACCCGGAATATAGGCGGTGGATAAGGCCACGGCGAATTGAATTCTGAACTAAAATACAGTCGTAAATTCATTCCGCGGTTCTGGGAAGTTCCGCGTTTGCTTCCGATTTCTTCACGCGAATAATTCGTAAAGCAAACAATCATTCTGTTAGAAAATACGTTCGCCATTTGGGGCCGACGAGAAAATAATGGCAACTTTGTGTGTTCCATGTGGTCCCTCACATTGGAGGTATAGTAAATTTAATGCAATGATTGGCTACATATCGGTAATTGTTTTCGAATATTTCTGCCACTTTAAATTTTTAATTTGTTTCAACTTTGACAAATTAGTAAAATCATAGAGCTCGCCAATTTTTAAGCACGCTTTTATATAGCATTTGGGTTACAATGAAAAGCATTCTAAAATATTCCATTCTGTTCTTGATGAATGACGTTCAAATATACTGGCGTTGACAAATGGACGCTCATCGATATAGATTTTCACAATTTTACATTGATATAATGAAATAATTGATATTAATATTACGTCTCTAAACGTTCCATTTTGTTTTTAACGGAGAAATATCCATTTCTATTGATTCCACAATATGAGAAAGGAGCAAAATATATATGGTTCTGTACACGTAGCCAACGAAACCATATCTTAAGAGAAGTCATACTTTCTTAACTGCTGCTTGCCTTTATGTTTATTTAACTCACCTATACCTGTAATACAACCATGTTTGTTGAATAAACGGTATATCGGATTATACTTGAACTCGATATCCAAAGCCAACATCCTCTCAATCGAGAGGGATAAGAGACCGAAGGCAGACCACGGTAACGTAGTAACCATAAATTTCAATAAAAACTGAGGCGGAAACCGATATTTTCTCTGTATCGTCGATTGCTAATTGCGTTCAAGCGCGAGACCACGTTTCCGATCGAATATAAATATTAAATTTCAGCGCGATACCCGGAGATATATAATCGTATTGTCGTATGGGCTAAACCAGCATATTCCCGATATCCGAATATAATCTGATCACACGCGAAATATTTCGGCAAACATTTCCGCTCCGCTCGGAAATAGGATACTCGCGAAAGGAATCGAATTACACGAAATCCTTACGCGCTTTACTTCCACGCTCTCACTTTGCGCGATACCGCTGGGATCGGAATTCGCTAATCGAGTAAACATGACAATCCTCATGCTAACCGAAAATGAAGATTCACGAAAGATTCTTCTCGAGCGTATATCGCGTGCACGCTTTGATCACGAGAGTACAAAACGATTACCAATACATGCAATACATGGCAAGCACATTCGCTTTAATCTCGAAATTATCATTCGCCGACTGATTACACAAGCCGCCGTTCGTTTAGCAAGCTGGTTTGTAATCTGGCGATTGAGAGGACATTACAAAGGGGTCGCATTCGACGAAGCGTAAAAAAGAAACCTGTAATTCGCATTCGTCGCGTCGGCCAGCTTCGTGTCTTTCACAAGACATTCCGATCGGAATTACGACGTTCAATAAAATCGTCTCACGACTCGTCGCGAGATGCTCGCCATGCAAAGCAAAGTCTGCACCAGCTTCATCTGTGATCAACTAATTTAAACTTGTATCGTAACACATTAATAGACAATTTGTAAATTTAAATAGGAAATAAGTTTATAGAAGATTGATTTTAAATTTTACGTTTGATGCAAAATTCTATGTTGATACAATTAAATAATATTTTATAATATGTACAATAACATTTGAAGATATACTTATAATTTTATTTTTATTATTAATCTTTATAAGTTTTTTTAATTATTAATTTTGCGGGAGATTAAATTAAAAAGGTTTCAAATTGAAGACTGATATATTTTCGCATTTTTACTAAATATTTAAAAGATAGATTAACAGTATTAATTTATATACCTTCTCCTGTACTTAACATTATTAATGATACTTTCGTTAGTACATGAACCGCACATGGCGTATATAAGCTCCACCAATTTCTATCCCTTCTAAATTTCCTCGCACGGACCACTGGTACGGGACAAAGTGAATCTCGGATCTGCGGATTTAAAAGCGGGCTCCGGCGTGAGAACTAGCGAAACTACATTCCGTGTACTCGACAGCACTACCACGGTACATCACGCGAAGACCCACGTCTCCGCGTAGCCCGCGGCCTTTTGTGTACCTTGTGCAGCGAGGTGACGGCGAGGGAAGCGAACCGCGGCGTTTCGCGAATGAGCACCCTCGTTTCCTGCGCAACAATCCCCTTTCCTTTCGCCCGCGCACGCATGACAGCTCTCTAAAAAGGCATTTTCTCTCTCTTTCCTTCTCACTTCATCACAACACTTGTTTTCGTTTTGTTCAGCAGTTTCGTTTTGTTTGGCGAAACGCACTTAAGCAGCGTCGCTGTCCATTATGCTCCGATGACGTTGTTGTACGAACGAGTGGCTGGCTGCCCGTGTGCGACCCTTTAACGCCTTTTTCCGGGTGTAATTCTCTCCCCTGTGCTCTCTTCTGTTTGCCAGGAATGCACGTCGGGTGAATACCCGCGTCTCATTCCCGGAAACGTCGAGAGAGAGAGAGAGAGAGAGAGAGAGAGAGAGAGAGAGAGAGCCATAAACAAATGAAGAAACAATGTCGCGCGCTGCTCTCTCGTCAGAATTGAATTAGTGTTTTAATTAGAATCACACAGCCATTATTTGTGATGCGGAAAGTTTTGTTACTCAAGAAGGAGCTTTACATGTAATCTAACGTGATAAATGCGTAAAACTAACATATTCTGTATCAAGAGACATGATATTGTTTTTCGACATGACAAGTTTTTTATAACGGAATGTTTAATGTTACAAAAGATTCCATCTACATTTTTTACGTCGATATACATATTTTAGCAGTATTAATTTTAACGGGTAGTGTTTTATGAAAATGTATATGTATATTACAAAGTGCAAAAATTTGCTACCTAAAAAAAATGTTTCATAATTATTTATATATTCTAAAAATAATTATGTGACTTATTTACTTGCATTTTAATTATATGTGCATAGATGAACGATTTTGAAATGCTCTCTACTACTTTTATTATGAGTATAAAAAAGATAATTAGAGGTTATTAGCGCTTGTAGCAGAAGGTCTTATGATTAAGAAGTTCCCAACATTATCAAGCTTGTTAAATCCGTATGCTATATTTCGTAAAAGTAATTTTTTGCTTGTGCATGACCGTGCAAATTAAAAATTTATTATAAACGTAAATATTTTCTTGTGATGTAGAATAATATGCAAAAGACGATAACATTAAAAAAAAAAACGAAGAAAATTGATAAAGTCAAAATAAAGCCAGAAAACTCCTGATCTTCATGACGCGTGCTAAAAGAAAGTTTGTGGAATTAACTTTATTACAATCGCAGTGGGATTTAGACCCCGATTTGGCCGCACGATTAATTCCAGCTTGGTACGAAGCAAGTTCTTGACGATCTTGGAATATCCTTTATCATTTTTATCGGGCGTAAAAAATACAGAGTAATGAGCGATTAACGAAGATCATATGACCAAGAAGTTTCTGACATTATCGGGCTTGCTAAATCCGGAAGCATATTTCGCAAAAGTCCCCTTTTACCTCTGCGTGACTGTGGAAATCGTAAAAATTTGTTATATACTGTATATTTTCTCTTGAAGTAAAATAACGTATTTGAAAAATAATAAAATTAAAAAAAAAAAAAAAAAACGGAACGGAACGGAACGGAAAAGAAATTTGATTAGAAAATCTGCCGACAATATTTTATAAATTTAATATTTAAATACAATTACAACGTGCGCAAATAAATATGTTTTATTGTAACGATAAAAAATATTTATGATTGTTAATTTCTCTGTTGCATAAAATTACTGAGCGGAGAATCGCGAAGATGCGTATTAATGTATATATGTGACGCGAATGAATAATTTAGAACAAAATAGTGGGACAGAGCGTGCGAAAAATATCGTACACTTTATTATTCGGCGAAGACTCCTTAAATACAATATAATATATTGCGGACAATGGCGCAGCGTATAATTGCATAGGATAGGGGCGCTCATGCTCGATTTTCGTTCGGACGTGACGCGGGTGCGATGCTTATAAATCAAGCCGGCATACAACCGCCATCGTTATATATTTCAACAACGACATCGTGCGCGTTTCCGCGCGCGGGGCACATATCTCCTCAAAGAATACCGAGATCTCTATTCCCAAAGCTGCGGGATCAGCACTGTCCACTCCATGGACGTACGGTCCTTCCTCTCGCTTTCTCTCTCTTTCTTCATATATATACATCTCTTCCCCCCCCTCCTTCTCCCTCCCTCTCTCTCCCTCCCCTTCTCTCTTCCCCCCTCCCTCTCCCCCCTCCCTCTCTCTCTCTCTTTCTCATTCTCTCTTTCTGTCTCTCTTACGTGAGTTTCGCGACAGCCGAGGCGGAAGCGTTCGGAATTTCACTCGTGCCCAGAGCAGCGCGTCCGTGTATGTGCCTATTCTCACATGTGTGCGCGTCCGGTTACGCGTATAAATCCGGTCCACCCGCACGTGAAATGTACAGTGAAGCGGAAGTGGCCTCTACGTACTGCTGAAGCTCCTCCTTCCCCGCCGCTCTGCATCGCACGCTACTTCCTTTCCGCTTTCCTCCGCTATTTAGTTCCACGGTCTCTCCCTCACTCTTTCTCTCTCCCTCCCTCCCTCCCTCCTTCTTTCCCCCCCATCTCTCTCTCTCGTTTTCTCTCACCGGCCCTTCCATCCCTTTCCCACCCTTCTAGTCATACGCTCGTGTGTTTGCGCGCGTAAAAATGTCACTGGCGAACGGGCGCGAGCGCGAAAGCACACGGAACGTTCCGGCGAGCGATTCAAAGAATTGCGTTCGAACGAACGATGAAAAGTTTCGAGCATCCCGCTCGCGCGCGTTTTCCTTTATGGTACACTTGACATAGCAGAACGAGACGAGTAGTAGTTACGAAATCAAAGGGCCTGCTCTCTCTCAGCAGCGCGCGCAATTCCGATTCTTCGAGGTAATTTCCCTCTATTCAAGTGTTCCGCACGATCCCGCACCACGCCGCATCGCATCGTGTTCTACTAGCGGCACCGTGCCGCACCGCGTCACACCGCACCGCACAGCACCAACGATTTCGCCAACGCTGCCGACCTCGGTTTCCGACTTGCCGCCTTTTCGTGAAGTATGCGCGGCTCTCGTAGATCGAAATTTCATTAAACTCCGCGCGACGCGTCTCCTCGACTACTTCCTACGGTCTTCGCTTCCGACTTCTCACTTCCGCTCCCTCGCGGCTTTTCCCGTGCTCTTGAGTTATCCGAGAAACGCGAACAAGGGAAAGTGACACGATTCCGGGGATAACGGTTTCAGAATAACGGACGGAGTCGCGACGAAGACGACGACGAAGTCGCGAATCCGGGCTTTTCGGAATCAGTTTATTTTCCGTGTTGCGAACAACACCGCGAAACTTTTAACGGATAAGCGGTTTACGAAAGAATATAGAGCAACGTCTAACCCATCGGTGTATTATTCAAATCGCATCTCATTTATAACTATATTTTTAAGCAATATAATTTGAAATATGAGCTGAAATATTTTAAGGCTCCTGACCTTTTCGTTACAGTTATATTGAATTATAACGTCAGGAGCGAGAAACCATGTCAAATTTTTTCTTCTATTATACGTTGAAATAAATTAACTTTTTCGCATATCACCTCTCACGTCCGATAATATAGATTGATAAAATATATCAAAGATTTTTCTTTCGATTTATAGCAGATTAATAAATAGCTGTAAATTTTAATCAACTCTTCAAGTAAGATTTATTTTCGCAGAAAATGTAGGATACATAAATTGTGATTTTATATTCATTTAATGTAAACTAACAAATGAAAAAGTTTTCGGTATCTTTATTAATTTATGTTACATAATACACGAATGATGGCGTATGAGAAAATTAGTTTATGTCGATGTATAATGCAGAAACAAAATTCACAATTTCTCGTTCGTGACGTTACATATTTCAATACACTTGCAGTGAGAAAATACGAATCTTAAACATAATTCATCGCATCTGTCAAAGTACCGAATATAGCCTGTTAAAATGATATTTTCTGAATAAATCGTGACACATCGATTTACGGGCAGGCATGTATATTATTCTTAACGCCAGCGCGCGAGAAATATTTTAAACATCTAAGTATGAAAATATACTTCTCGCAACTTGGACGTACGTCTAGCTAGCAGTGACACTTAATTAAATTGCACTCATAGACGTGTTTGTTACTTCTGAATTACGGGTTACTAACTGTCACAAATAACGCGCGTTTTCTTTCAATTCCCGCCGGCGCTGAGCGCAACACAAACTCTCACGTATGTGTGTTATAATAATATCCGAAAAGTTGCAAAAAACCGTAAAGTTTTGACACGGTATTTCACTTTTACATCATTCCGCAGCTGCGGAAGCATTACAGCAAGCGTTATTACAGCTGCGTTAATATATTCGCCACCATAGACTCTGTATAATTAAAGCGGCCTATTTCACGCTCGCTCGTTGACCTCGCGAACTCTTGTCTGGCAAATAGAATAAATATTTCAGCGTTAACTACTACCGGCACACCTGAGTCTAGATTTTGCGTTAACAATATCGCACGTGTGGCTAGTAAACTTTTTATCAAATTGACAAATTGTTAGTGAAGTTATAATCTCGATGAAAGCCGATTGTAATGTCTCTTTATCGCACCTCCTCTTTCTTTATTTCCCGAGAAACATATGAGTTTTTTTCCCTCGGATCTCTAATTTCCTTAATTTAAAAGATCTTTTTTCGCTCTCCCGCCTTTTGCACTTCTGCACCTGCTTCTTCATGGGCTACGCAATACGGATTTTCGTTCTCACGGGAGTCTACTCGATCCGAGGAAATCGAAATTTCATTAATCTTAGTCGTTTTCTTTTCCTTTTCGTACTTTCCGTCCATTTCCGCAGCTGCTCCGATCCGGTAAGCAGTACATACATGCATACGTACGTTTATATGGCCTTACATATATCCGCACATTCATACTCAAGTATATACATCATCGCGCACAAATAGCCACCCTCTGTTAGAGAAACCAATGAATAAGTAGCTTCCGTTTGATAAAATAGTGATATTCTTTTGACCAGTGCCGTTTAAATATCGGAAAGTCGTTTCAATAAATTGTTCCTTCTTCACGTTGTATATTATATATTATATATTATATTTTTGTCGTATAATACTATAATATATTGCATTGTCAGACAGCGAGTATCACAATTTGAAATATCGTTTAAAAAAGTAATAAAAAACCAATAACAAAATTTTATCTTTTAAAATACTCGTAAATAAAAATATTAGAATTTTATCGATTAAAACAGAATAAAGTTTCTTCTTAATGAGATTTTATAAAACAAATTAAACTTTACAATTTTATTTTATAAATATTTCTTCGGATGTAATATTCCTATTTCTTAAGAAAATGCATTATATAAATTATAAATACAATATAAGTTAACCAATATTTGAAATATTAAAATATTTTTATTTATACATATATATATATATATATATATATATATATATTTAAATACTTTAATATTTTTCTTCCAAAATAGGAATATTACGTCATAAGATTCTCAATATAATACAAAATATTTCAAACGTACATTGAAATATATTTTCTTAATTTCTAAGAATAGCTTAATTCGTCTTAATTAATAACTATATTCGTATTAATTAATAACTATTTTCTTAATTTCTAAGAATTAAGAAAATAGTTATTCTCCATTAAAGAAAAAAAGAAATATATAAACTGCTAAGATATTAACGAGTGACCTATTCCGAAAGCGAATTAAGCTATTAATGACATCACAGGATGTGCTCGAGTTAAGTATACGACTTTTCTCTCTTCGTTCTCGATGTCTACGCTACTAAAGTCCGAGAGTATGCAGCGAGCGTTGGTCTGGCGAAGCTTTATGACACTTCTTCTTGTGTGCCGTCGAAGTCGCGCGAATCCTTATCGTCGCTAGCTAAAACCTTTTTTGCTTTTGTCGATACAGCCCTTGCCGAGTACCGAGGACACAACACTAGCAATTTTCTTCAAGTTTCTAGTTCTCAAAGAACTTCTTGAATAACCACTAGGACGCTTACGACGGCAAAAAAGTGGCATGATGTGACCTACATACGGAAACCGCTGACGCGCACAATACAAAAGACGAAGTCATTGTACGGAAACGGGAGGAAAGAAGACGAGCGATAGCGATAACATCCGAGGCGTGTTTCGAACCATGGATGCTCCAATATATGCATGTATATGCTGTTTAAGAGAAGGCATATACTATAGCGCGATCGATTTATCTGAGCCGGAATTATTTAAAGTAACGCACATGCATCTTCGCACGAGGACGGCGGCAGCCATGACTCGAAACAAAGTACATCGTAAAATGCATTTTCTTGCGCAACGCACGCTTGAAAAATAGATGAGATGGGTTATAGATATCGGTGCTGGAAATACGGACATATTCAGGATAGGCAATGTTAAGACGGTGTCGTGCAGCTGAATAGGATTTCTCTCGTCCGTGCGAATTATGTGCCCGTGTATCTGTCTTATAAGGCGCGCCTGATCCATCTTATACCCGCCGCGGATCGAAATTTCATTAATCTCCGGGACACGCGCCTTCTTCTTCGCCCCGCCCGGTTTCCACAGCTGAGGTCTATCCGTTGAGTGTACGTAGGAAGGTGCTATACCTGGAAGGTCATCCTTTCTCTCGTCGACGTGATTGCTCTCGTGCACCACTTCGTTTCATTGCTCGTCCCGACCCGCCCTCACGTTCCTTTCTAACCCTTTCCCGTCCTTTCCGCGCTTGGTCTCTTCGAACCACGTCTGCTAACGGCGAAGACAAACACTCGCTCGAATTTCTTATGCAGCCGCCGCGCATACAAATGACATGTTTAGAGAGCCGACGACGCGCTGCGCTTTCTGCTAGCCTCGGAGACAGAACTTGTAAGAAATCGGGCGTGGGAAGGGAGGGGGGGGGATGATCTCGAGAGTATACGGACGAAAAAGTCCGGTAGAAGGTGCTCTCAAAAGGAAATAAGGCGATTGCCGACACCTCCTTGCCGATTTCGAGAAAACGCGAGGGACTGGCGAATGAATATAATCGGGAAATGTCCAGTCGCATTCGTACGTGCTTTCGCCACGTGCATTGCTTCATGTAGCCAGCGCGATTCCTATCGGAGAAAAGTGCACCCTCGTTTCTGTTACTTTTGCACGAATGTTGAACGATAGCAAAGGGAAGCTTGAGAACGTTCATGGCGGTCCCACTTTCTGTGGGAAGCTCTTTTGGGATTCATTATGTTACATGTGCTTATTCTCAATCGAAGCAGCATGCGATAAAAATAATAAAACGAACTACCTATCATCGAAAAAATATCTGAAATGGCTTCTAAACGAGAAGAAAATAGCCAATTTTATGTATATAAAAGTAAATAAAAATTTTCTTACTATATACCGCGATATAAAGAAAGCGGTGTAGTCTGTTTACATCATGCTGCATCGGCAAACTCGCGACAAACTTTCTCCTAACTTGATAACTACCTCTCGTTCATTCTGCTTACACGAAGTTTGACGAAAGAAGCCTGGTCTATTCGCTTGCATCAAGTTTGTCGGCTCGTGTCACTCGTTTGGCGCAAATTGTCACTGAAACGAAGTTTTCTTCACTCTTTTTCCGCTTCTGTTGATCGCGTCCGATTGCATTCAAGACGCTACATTATTTAGTAATATCTGAAAAAATCTTACGATTGCTCACGGTTGAGCACGACGTAGCAATTTCAGGTACGATTTGCAAGCGTCGAAAATACAAGTCAATATCTTGATATCGATAATTGAGTATTGATAAATGATACTAGCTACTAGACTCGATTTAAACTCGATGTTGATAAATGTTTGATAAATGCTCTAATATTAAGAGTTTCGACTCGCGGCATTTGGGAGAAGGGGGGGGGGGGTTGTTTTTGTCACGCTTAGCTGTGTACCTGTATCTTCTCTTTCTTTCTCTCTCTTTCTGTCTCTCTTACACTATGCAACCGTATCCGCGCGCGCGCGTACACATATTCTTGTTTTTCACTTCTCTAAACCAACTCACAATCAGCGCAACCTTGATATGTTTATTGCCATGTTGTTATTCGCACAGTGACATTTGTACGAGGGGGCTTATCGTTTCGCATTGGCGCGTTATGTTTTCCAATACCACTACTATTCTTCCACAATAATTATCTTTTAAAATCAAAATTTTTAATTACAGCGGTAAAATAATATTATTTTTCGCAAGCAATAGATTGAAAGTTTGTTCTATTAATTAGCATTTACGTTAAATAATTCAAACATTTTAATCTGCAGCTTTTTATTTTTTACTTTAATTTTTACATGTATTCACATTTATTATTTTAATTTTAATTTTTAATGTATTTACATTATATTTAATATAGATGGTTTAATGAGATGGTACATTGTGTAAATGCCATAAATCGCAATTGTACAGTATTGTTCGTGTAATAAAAGTAGAGAAAACGCGTGCTTAAATAGTTTAAGCGTAACATAATCGCGATGACTAGTGTGCAAAAATTAATTATGTACTTTTCGATTTTTCTTCTTTCCATAGATTCCTGCTACAAATGCCACAAAGTGTCAAATTAGAGTATTCCAGCGCCGCGTAATGACTCGCGAATTCGAGTCAAATCTTTGTCTTTATATGACAAAGTACGCATTAGGAGTGTCGTTGAAAGTATCGCGCAATTTTTCGTACTTGCGTCGCGAGTGCCTCAAAGGACTGCGAGAACTGAGAGGAGGAGGAGGTCCAGGAGAGGCATCGGGCACCGGCGGAGCAACGTTCAGGTAATTAATTATTTATTTGTTATTTGTTGTTTGCACAAACTATTCCTCTTTTTAAAAAGGCATGTACTACGATACATTTAAAATAATGTAAATTCTAGACTAGCAATTTATATTTACATTTTCTTCACTACGATGCATTTTAATCAAAGAAATGATCAAAAATGTTAAAATCTACATTTTATTCAATTTTAAGAACTGGAATTTTATACTATAAAAATTGGGTTAGCATTTAAAAATTTATATTTTTTTATTGCAATGCCGTAAACCTTATATTTTAAACAAAAAATCTTAATTAACTGATATGGAAAAGTTGATTATTATAAAGAATGCTTTAAGTTCTTACATAAATTTAATAATTAATTAATTTTTTTTATTATAAATATTTGCCGTCAATTACGTAGATATAACTATCAACATAAGAATCATTGATTTAAATATGATGAAAAATAAATTTTAAATTTTATTTTTAATTAGTTGTATTTTCTTTTTATATTATATTTGATATATTGAAAGTTAAATTGCACGCATGGCATAAAATGTATTGTAACGTACATAAAATACTTTAAATATTTATGAAAATATTCAGTAAAAAAATTTGCAGTATTTAATATTCATGATTATTAGATTTTCTCATATTTGTTATTATTTGAAACAATTAAATTTTTTATATTATTAATATTAATATAATTAAATTTTTTATTAACTATTTGTTTAAAAGACAAATGAAAAGTTTAATGTACACAATTATTTTTCAGATACTTATTATTTTGAAAATTGCTATAATCTGGACATCTTTTTTGTATTTCACAGATTATGTTTGCAGATCAAACAACAACTCCGCTGTTGCGCATCGTATCGGTAAGTCAGTCCAATTTTATTTCAATATTATTAAAGCAATAAATTTTAATATGATGTAAGATTTATACTTTTATGATTGAAATGCGGACTATATAATATTACTTGTATAAAAGTTTTATTAATTTTATTGATTATGTATAAAGGTTTAATTTTTAAAATATTGTAAACTATGAAAAAAAAAAATAAATGAGATATAATTTGCACACACTTGTCATTTTGAGAAATCTCATTGTCGCGTGTGGATACACGTATGTTCTTATCAGGCAAATATCTATTTTTAATAAAAATCTTTTCAGAGTTTGAGATTTAAAAGTTTCACATATATTATATATGCAAATATATGTAGTTACATATTCACGAAAATCTTACACTTTTTTTCAAGTTTTTACAAGGACTCAGTATTTTTATGAGAACTCGCATGTTTTACTTTGTCAGAGTACGGAATTCGGAACACATGTAGATATGTGCCAATTTCGTAGTGAGAAACATACACGAGGAAAAAGCCGGAACTCCGCTTTAAGACCTCCTTATTCACCGCGTATATTTCGCTAAAAGGCAAAAATTTGCTACTAAGAAACGTTGTGTGTATGTATGTACTTGCCATGTTCTGCCTCTGTTGAAACTTTGCGGCGCTCCATTCATTCTCTCGAAACCCTTGTTTGGGACGATCAACGAAGATGCATGTGCAACGCGCGCCGAAAATTTCTTATCGTGTAGTTTCCTCTCGACGAGCTAAGTTATTTGTTTAGATAACCGACACTATGTACAAATGATTCGCTCGTTCGAATCATAAATTTCAGAAAGTTTCTGTTCTTATTGAGATATTTAGCCAAATTAAAAATAGCATATATTTGATGGTTATATACATACGATATTTTTTATATCGATACTTCATAACATTGGGCAAACACACATAAGTTCTTTCTTAAGTATAATGTCTTTTTATTCTGCGATTTTTAAAAAAATTTAGGCATTAATTTTTTTATTATTTTGCAGAGATAAAATTTTTAACTTGATAATTCATATAAAATATTGATTCTATAATTTTTTAAATATATTTGTAATTTTATGTATAACCGCTTCTTGTCCGTATTATAATGCAAATGAATATTAAAGAATATTAAGGACATTATCTTTCAAATTGTTCATATAAATTAAAACATCGTTTATATTTGAGGCGAACTAATTACAGTATAGCAAAATGCCATTATAGTAATTTTTCTTTATATGATTTATCAATTATAATTTTTTTAAATAATTGAAAAAGTTTCTGCTAGACGAGCTTACTTGAGTGAATTATTCGCGAGTATTTCTGAGTATTGTCACGCTACATTGTGTTTTTGCTCATCTTATATCAAATATCCATTAAATTTACAAACTTTACTTGGCCCTGTCACACACTTTTCACAAATTTTAAAAGCCAACGAGAGTGCAGTAACGTGTAGTTGCTGCAACGCACACCTAGGAAATAGATTTTCTACTCGCAAAGCATACATACAAGAGCAATATACATACAACTTGATCAGCTTGACATGAATCAAATCAAAAGTTTTCCTTGTTTTCCTTGTTTAAATATATGCATGATTTTTCCGTATCTCGATGCTCAGATGTATCTGTCAATGGAAGTGTGCAAAACATGTCATTCGTCATATTTCAGTATAATACAAGAAAGCCTCGTTTGCACATTTTTACAAAAAATAGGGAACATTTTTCAAACGTTCAAAATTCAATAATTTTCAAAGCACTGTAACTTGGCAAAAAATCATCGCAGACCAAAAATCAAAGAAGCGTTTTAAAGCTTGAAGTTTGTACATGTGCGTACAGGCTTTAGGCTATTTTTGGAAAATTTTTTATCCTGAAAAAAGGGACTTAAAAAAACGCATAGCTTTATTCCTCAAAATTACGTACCTTCAACTCTGCAGCACTAGCAAAGATATGAAAAATTGAATTCTTTGAGGGTGTTTCTACCTCTAAAACTCTTTTTTAACTAAAATAAAAAATAGTTTTACGATTAGGTTTATATCTACTATATTCTGCAAAGTTTCAGATTTTTTAGAATTTTTGTTGCCGAGCCTTCCTTGTCAGTTACACAAGTAATAGATTTAATTTTATAGCAGACATATATTGCATTATCATAGTCATATTATCGCAGTAAATAATTTAAATATCACCAAAATAAGTTATCATATTATTTAGTTCACGCAGTAATTCCGGCAACCGCATAGACTACCGGGATCAATTCGAACTTTCATGACATCTTTACATTATAATTATTTCAAACTGGAAGTAAATTTTTTTTACTGGACTGATTATTGTATCTTTAAGGCTAGTTCTGTCAATGGCATAATTGAACATATTAATATGGCATAAAAACCTATTAAAATATAACATTTTATCATCTTTCATCTCTATACTATATACAAAGAATTATTTTTACACATATTACGCTCGTCTCGTTATCGTTCTAACATGCACGTTACCAAATGCTGCGCAGTCATGCTAGTTTTTTATATTTTTATATTTGGGTTTAAACAGCTACAGACACCATTTAGCGTTTAAGATTAATAATACATTTATTGTTGATTTGAATTTATAATAATGTACAACTTATCAAATTAAGAAGTGTTTGTAAGTAACACATTGCACTATAAATAAAATATAAAATATTAATTTTTGTTTTTGTTTTTGTTTTTTATACCAATAAATGGATATAATACATATAACAACTATATTAATAATTCTTCCATTGCGCCAACAAAATTATTTGTTTACCTTTTTAAAATTTTAATTAGCTTCAAATGGCTGCATTTGTTCGATTGGAATAAATTTTACACGAATTGGATGCATAACTCGATTTACTAAATCGAGCCGAAATCGAAAATCTTTCAAACGATCAACAGGTTCCAAGTAAAAGTTATACACCAAAGGAGCTATTATAGCCTTTAACTCCATCATAGCGAATCGCAGACCTATTAACATTCATATAAACATTAGAAATTATTTATATATTAAGAAATTAATATTGTAAATATTACCTATACAATTTCGTGAGCCTGCGCTAAAAGGTAAATAAGAAAAAGGATGACGATTTTTAATATTTTCTGGTAAAAATCTGTCCGGATCAAAAACATCTGGATTTGGCCAAAAATCGGGATTTCTATGAATTAATTTAATGGCAGTGATTATTAGTGTTCCAGCAGGTACAATATATGATTCTGAAAATATCACAAAACACAATTTATTAGAATAATTAAAAAAAGATGTTTATATTGTAAAGTAAACATTCGTAAATTTTCGTTAGGAACATATTAATATTAAATCACAAAAAAGAACTAGCCGATTTATCAACACAGAAAATCTTTTTTTATAGTTTTATGAAAATATACACGGTTCAATTTATTAAATGTTCAAAATGTTCATTGTGGACTTATAAACACAATTTATTTATCCGAATTTATAAAGTATTTCTAACATTTAATAACATTTGAAGAGGATAGAAGCGATGCATGCGCTAGCTCTTCAGTGACTCCCGAAATGCTATCAAATATTAGAAATACTTTATTAACCCGAATAAATAAATATTTACAAGTCCATGGTAAACATTTTGAGCATTTAATAAATTGAATAAGTCAGAGTAGAGTGTTGATTTTGATTTTGTGTGACTATTCCCGAGCGCTTCAAGTAGCTATAAGTCGAAACTTCAAAAACTGTCATCATTTTTTCAAAAAAATATCTGACAAAAAAATGTTTCGAATAAAATTAAGTTGTCTTTCATAGAATCCTAAAATGTAATTTTATATAAGAGTTTTGTATAAGAGTCTATTTAAAATTTTAAAGTTAACTCCCGCTCCATCCACGTAACCGGGATTGACTAACTTCCATTCCAGTTTGAAGGCTCTTCAGACCCATAGAATTCAAGAACTAAATTTTTAAAATAGATAGTTTCCGAGATACCCAGATGTAAAGAGTTATGTGAGTCACCCGGTATATAAGAAATATTTTTTATTAATTACTCACGTAGCTTTACATCTTCAGACGCAACTCGCGCTATATTAGGAACGCTAGGATACAGTCTCAACGATTCTTTCAAACATCTTTCCAAGTATGGCATATCGTTTAATGCTGCCATATTAAGTTTTCCATTATTCCTTAGCATCACTGCACTAATTTCACTTCTGACACGATCCTACATTATTTAACAAATTTTTACATGTTTTATTTGGTTTGCATTTGTGTCATTTTCAATTAAATTATATATGCAGCACACACATAATATAAAACATGTGTCTTTTTATATTTAAATACACAATTTTATTTTATTATAAATTAAAGCAAAATACTTTTGCATATATATTTATTATATTACTGTAATAATCTTAACTATTTGTCAAATATTATCAAAAGACACAAACAATACTAAATTTAACTAATAAAATATTTAGTTAATACAATAAACGAAGTATTTATTGTGTGTTTTCAAATCAATAATTTATATGTGATATACCTGAATATTCTTATGCTCAGCCAATAATAATATTGTGAAGCATATAGACATTGCTACTGTATCGTGACCCTGTAATGCGAAGAATTCATTTTATTCATTTCTATGCATTGTGTATAAAATATTGTACACATATAAAAAGACTTAGCAAGTAAAAAGCAAATTAAAATATTTTTTATATTATTAGTTGTTTAAAATGCTTTTTTCATATAATTTTCGAACATATTGCGTTCATGTGAAACAAATATTTCAAAAAATTAACAATTTTGCATCAATCTTTTTAAAAATTATTAATCAGAAAACATTCTTAATCAACAAACATACACAATTACATGTGTCACGGTAAAATCAAATTGATGTGTGAATAAATATTTAATTTACCCCTACAGCCCCGTACTGGCCGTAATGCCAGAGTGAACTGTATATATAAATGATCAGATATCTACCTCAAACATGAAGGTATCAACTTCTTCTCTGATGTCCAAATCACTCATTTTATTATGATAGGACTCCGCTATCAAAAGATCCAACATAGCTAATCGCTTTCTTTTTACTGAGAAAGATTACATTACTTTAGTTTAATATATGTTGTATTAATTTATTGAATTAATCCGAAAGTTTCTTCGAATTTTTGACAAAAATAAATGTGCAAAATCTAAAGGAGAATTTTCGGATCAGCTCACAATATATATAAATATACATATATGTATATGAATATAATAAAACACAAAACTTTTGCATTCTACATATATGCAGCGTACATATGCATGTATACAAGTACAAATATTTATACTTTTAAATACATGTGTGTGTGCATGTGTGTGTAAATTCATACCTCCTATTATTTCATCGTTTAGTGCATCATTTTCAAATTGTTTCAAATATTGTCCATCAATGTTTTTATGATATTGTTTTCTTTGCGCAATAATCTAAAGGAAAAGAATATAAATTTGTTCATTATTATATACTGTCATGCTGCTAAATGTGCCGCTGACATACAAATTAGATTGTTCTAATTTTATTTGAATATTATTATAACTTTATTTATATACACAAAAATTCTGCGCAATATAAATAACGCACAATTCTCACTCACTTTCTCGGTAAATCCATGCAATATTTTCAAATTCTTAGCTTGCCTTCTACCCAGTGGCGAAAATGCAAATATCGTATCAGAATAAAGCCACGGTTGCGTTAATCTATATGTACAATTATATAATGTTACATAAGAAAACGAGGAAGCAATACATTTAAAGTCTGTGTGTAAGTTTCTTGATGAAATGATTTTTTAAGTTACACCATGATATTTTTATGAAACATTATTCAAAACTTTATATTATATTTATATTCAATCATCCTCTAAAAATGTCGAATATCTTTAAATGTGTTCATGCAAATAGTTACATATATTGTTAAGTTATATTGCATTAGTATTTGCATAGTTACCTATCCAAAGTCATTTTACTGCCTTCATGAACTGCTGTGCGATACTGTTCCTGAAATTTGCCCATATCTTTCATAGAAATTCCCATAGCAGTTTCTATAAATTATTGGTTAAAGTTATATAAATATTTGTTATCATTTTTCTTTTAATCATAAGTATGATAAGTTATATAATATATTTACATAATAATAATTATTATATAGTTTAAGATAATTTTTCAATTAAAAGTTACAATCTAACACATTATAGTATAAAAAAGTTTATCAGTGCTCAAAGATTAAATATAATTAATAAAAAATTATAATTATAATCAATGTTTAATCAATCGAATGTCTATGTCGAGAAAAAATTTCTTATAAATATATACTGACATACCGCATATTGCATTCAACGTATGATGACTAATAAAGGAGATTAAATCATTAATAGTTGATCCTTCAATATCTTTCAAACATTGCACCATGTAATTGCCCTCCTCAATCAAAATATTAACATATTGTTTCAACATATTAAAATGAAATGCTGGCGTTAGCATCTTTCTTCTTTTATGCCATTTCGTTCCTGTAATGGAAAAAATAGCATCCTCTTTTATTGCAATAACACTCTAAATTATTAATATTTGTCGTAATATCTGCCTTACAAATTAAGTAATTAAAATTTATATTTCAAGTAAAAAATTTCACTAAGTTTGACTAAAAAAAAAATTTTGTTTTTATGACATATACTTTATAAAATAAAGTATACTATAATTTAAAAATGACAGTAATTAGTCCTACATTGAGATTAATTTTTAAATTTTATAATTATATGTACTTAAATATAAAATTTATATAAATATAAAAAAAGAATAAAATTTTTATATATTTTTGATACGAAATATTCTGCGTATTAGAAATGAAAATTATGTTATATCTATTACGTTACCGTCACTAGTAAGTAGACCAGTTCCCAACCAAGGATTTAGAAATGTGTATATAAACCCTTTTCCAATATGCTCTTTTGGGTTGGTTAATATTGTCTACAATCATATAAAAGATTATATTAAATAATATTTTAATTAAAAAATGCAAAAATGGAAAGTAATTTGTGTGTCAACTTGCTGCAACAAGTGTAATTGTTATTACACAGTTATGTCTAAGAAAAAAATGTTAAATAAAGTTAATTATTTTTTGAAGAACTCTTATTTGCATTAGACGGTAAACGCATAATTCCAAATACAAATTATAAATATCGGTATTATTTATCATTTATAATTTTAATATAATATAAAGAATCGTTTTATTTGTACAATTTATCTTAAATAGGAGTATATTTTTAACATTTCCCTTGCATGATAATTTTTTATAAAAGTTCTAGCGCTAATTATGTTTCTCTCTAAACCCGAATCCTATAGACATATAGAGTGTCCCACAGGAAGTTATTGAAATTATTAACTTATCATTTTTAAACGCATATAGGGAGCAAGAAAAGTAAAATATCCTTTAACATGAAATACTTTACAGTTTTATTTACATATAAACTAAAGAAAATCGGGAATATTTTTATCATTAAATAAGCGTTTTAATGTTTGCGATCATGTAATTCTTAAAAACTTAATATTGTTGATCCCTAAATACTCTTCTTTCCTTATATCGTTTGAACAACAAACACTAACATGTACAATATCAAAGAAATAAATAATTAAAAGAAAACAATATTTAATAAAATTCTAATATAATAATCAAGATTTGCTCATCTTTAAATATTTCTTTTACCTGTGCGTCATCAGGATTAGTAATACAAACAATTCCAATAGTAAAACTCCACATCTTGAAAATATTCTTATATTCCTTATTTAATTTTTCCTGTATGTTCAATATATCTTCTAAAAATCCAAATTTAAGAAAATATTAACTAATTTTCTTTAAATGTACCTACGTAATTATTAAAGAGCTACAATCAATTATTTCCATACATGCGCGCCATTGTTTGACCGTAGAATAAATCTTATCTTGTTTACTGTTATGATTTCTAATACTTCTGATACTGATAAGTATCATTGGTCATAGTACAATTATCTGAATTTTAGCATCATAATTTTTTACTAATTTATATTGAAGCGTGAGAATTGAAAATAAAAATATACAATAATCAAAAATAATAAATAACATTGCATAAATAAAAATAAATCTAATTGAAAATTATACTCTTTAAAAATATGTAATGTATATATTATTTATTACATTTGATAAATTTAATGATTATTGGTATCGACAAAGTATTGTGCAATCAAATCATCAATACTGTTGATATCTTTATATCTTACTGAAACATTTTTTATACAAATTATAATATTATAATTTATTATACTATTTATTAATCTGTAAATGTACATAATTTTACTTGCCTAATGAACTGGTGCAATATAAAAGAGTATTGCCGATTAATGGAAGCGCCGGTGGTCCTGGTATTTGATCGAAAAGTTGCCAAAATCTTCCATGATGAATAAGATAATGGCACAGTAATATGAGAAAGATGCATAATAGCAGCGAATACAGTAAAGTGATAATCATTTTTTATTGAATAAACTCCAATTTTCTTTTTTTCCTGAAGTGGTTCTAAATGTCAATACGAATTACATAATAAAAAGATAAGTCATTTAGTAATTTCTTAGTGTAAAGAAATACATTTATTAAATTACATAAAAAGTATATTTGAAATTAAATATATTTGATAAAAATCAAAAGGAGCATAAAGAGCCACAATGCAAGTTCTTCGTGCGAAGGTTACTGTATTCTCATTTAAAATTATTTACAAACGTTGATTAACATTTTAACCTTTGACTGATAAGTTTCAATAGTTATTCACTCTTCTAAATATAGATTTCCACATTATCTATGAGATATTATTGTTGAAGAACGCGTTAATAATAGTATCTCACAGATGATGTGGAAATCTATTGTCCCATATTTATTATCTTGTTGAATTAGTGTCTATCTAATTAGTGTCCATCTTGTTGTGATATGGATATTCCTGAGGCTGACAAGAGTATCGCGCATCTTACGGGCGTTGTTAGCGCGTTTGGCGACTTGTTGCTAGCATGAGAGCGACAAGGACGAGACAGTAGGCGTCAATCAGAAAATCGAACCGAAAGTTGCAACTAATTTCCATCTCTGTTGTATACTAAGGAAGGCCTGATGTCAGGCAGAAACGTTTGTAAATAATTTCAAATGAGAATACAGTAATCTTCGCACGAAGAACTTGCATTGTGGCTCTTTACGCTCCTTTTAATTTTTATTTGATTTTGTTAATCACCTGAGCCTTTCACATTATTTATTTTAAATATATTTACATATTTTAAAAAATCTTAAGGGAAATATACGAAGTATTAATTACGAATGAATATGTATTATATATTGTTGAAAAGATTTCGCCGAGTAAAGTCCATCTGTGCGATATCTTACTTGATTGACATCTCTATTAATAGAGATCTTTCGTTTGATACCATAATTCTTACATAATTTATATTGCACACAGCGTCCTCCAGAAGTGCCATTCAAGAAATATTGCACAGCTGGACTCTACTCGACGAGACCTTTTTAACAATATATAATACATTCTCATTTGCAATTAACATTTCATGCATTGCCCTTGTAAATTAAATATGAAAATTGTACATAATTAGAAAAAAATATTTTTTAAAAATATTAACAAGTTGCATTGTGTTATTATAATTTTGCAATATTCTTTATAACACAGCTTTTTTAGTAAAATTATATTTAAAATTATTTATCTTGTAATAAATATATTTATAAGAAATTGTTATGTAATTATATAACAATAATATGTTACAATCGTAAAAAGGTATGCTATTGTAACAAATGAACATCTTACAATCGAATAAAAATATCATTTTTCGCGAATAGATATAAATAATATATATATAATATAGATTTTTACGAAATTTTAACCATGCGTAAACTATGTTTTACAAAAAAATTAAAAACTTTTCTTTGATACCTAAATCCAATGATATAACTAATACTCTAATATCATACACTATTGTTAGTAATACAAATTAAATAAAAATGTAGAGTTTACCTTATTAACAATTTTATTACGTTACTTTTCTAAAGATCTCAGCATGAAAATGTTGCTTTATCACTTTGTACTAAGAATAGTATACACAACTTCGAATATTTTGTAACAGCCTCAATGTGAGTCTCGATTTGAACACTGTCACTGTTATCAAGTTTCTGTTAGACGTCAATGCAAGATAGGCTTTTATATACACATAGTCATTGATAAAATAAATAAAACGTAAATAAAAAAATGTATTATGAATACATATTGAATGTGATGTTCCAATAAGCAAAGTGCACATTGTGCACTATGCATGTGTATAATGTCATATTCAATATGTATTCACAATACGTTTTTTCATTTATTTTTATCTTATCGAGTATTATGTATAAAAGTCTACCTTGTATTAACGTCCAAGGGAAAATTGATAGCAGTGATAATGTTCAAATCGCTTCATTTAAGATCATCATTCATAATTTATATATTAAAAAATATAGCTTTGTCAGCCCAGAGCTGGGTGTTGGTTGCTCAGTAAAAAAAAGTTAACAATTAGTTAATTCAAACGTTTCGGCTTATTTATTTTGGCCATCTTCAGTGAACGAAAATTCGAAAAAGCAAGTAACATGAAATTAATGAAAATAAATATACCCCGCAAGGTTATCGCATTTTGTTTACAAAATTCAGCCGTTGACACTAAGCCTACATAAAATTGGTATAAAATGTCGGAATTATAAAAAAACTAATCTTATTTGAGTTGTCAGAGATATTTTATATATATAAGTGTATAGTGTCAACGGCTGAAACGAACTGCGATAACCTTACGGTTGTTGATTTCCTAATCTAGGAGAGATAAATGTTAAAAGCGTGGGGTCTGAATAGTTTAGTGGTCAGAACATTCGCCCAGCAAGTGGAACATCCGGGTTCAATTCCCGGCTTAGCCACTCGCGCCCTAATATTTTTTCTCTCTTCCTTTCTTTCCAATAATTCCTATATGTACATTAAATTTCTCGATATATGAGACTGTGTACTGAAAATTTCGTACACTTTAGATATCTCGATCTGAGATCGGTGTACAATCTAACTGTCTCTTGTGGACTAATTTATTAATTTCTTTAAGAAAAAAATTAAAAATTTAGCACTAACATCCTGCGACGGCTCTTAATGCTCTTCTATTATATTCCTTGATTGTTATCATATGGAGCATTACTATTATATGTGTTTTTAAAATTATATATGTTGTGTGAATAGTATTTGATTGGGACAAATCTTAACGGATGAATGAATCAAATGTTGAACTCTTTTGTCAGTGAATAAAAAGCAAATTAAAATATTTTTATATACAAATTAGAAACTATTTTTAAAGAAGTAATAATAAAATATATAAATGTAAATCATCCCGATAATTTCTTATAATATAAATTTTTTAATAAAATATAGGTCTTTACACTGAGAAAAATGTTCTGTTTGATTCAACAAACCGTCTGTTCGATTTTAGACGAAACAGACAGATTTTGGCTGAATTTACCAGAATCTATCTGTTTCATCAAAAATTGAACAGACAATTTGACTTTTCTCAGTGCGTGTAACTTATGATATTAAAAAGAATATTGACAAGTTGCATTTAAATACTATAATTTTATGGTATTCTTCATATTGCAACTGCTTTTTAGTATAATAGAATCAAATCTAAACAAATATAAAATTACTTATTTTGACAAATATAATTATAACGAGTCGGTATGTGACTTATAAATTATAACAATGCATGATATTCTCTGTAAGAGAAAAGATTTTATTACAACAAATAAATCTTAAAACAATCTCACAATTGAATAAGAATAACGTTCTTTGAAGGAACGAAAATAAATTATACAATATATACATTTTGCAAAACTTTATCTAAAATTTAAAAAAATTAAAAACTTGCACTTGTAATGTACTCAAAACTATAATATTATGTATTTAGCATTAGTACAAATATATTAGTTTATCTTACTAACTCTTGTATTACTAACGATTTCGGCAACCGCACAGAATACGACACATCAATTCGGACCGATACCGTTTTCACTTGTATCAGTATTTCAAAATAAGTTTTTTTTATTATTTTTTTATTATTAGGATGACTAATTTTTTATTTCTAAAATTTATTTCTAAAATTTTTTGGTATAAATAAATAATAGAAATACTATTGAAAAATGACATTCATTTCAATATTTCTTTCCAAAATCATAATAAACTCTCTTAGAAGATACGTTTTCGAAATACATTACAAGATATGTTTCGAGATACACTCACCTGTTTATCGATTTAATCAAGTAACGTATAGTCAAGTGCTGAATAGTCTTTCAAGTCAAGTTTCTTTTTCTGGATAGAATAAACTCAAGTATCGTTCGACGAGAATCAAAAGTATATTTTAATCACGTTTGTAGAAATTTCTACTAAAAAAAATTATGCTTCACTTATAAAACAAAATCTTGTACATCTCTGAATACTACATGTAAATATCTTGACGCGCAAACATGATTTTGAATAATGATTAAAATGATTTCGAATAATCATATTTATACGATCAGATTCGCCGCTATCTTGTTTCTAATTTGACGGCATGAGACAGCAGTTTTTTTTTCAAGTATGAAGAAAAACATTTATATGTGATAGCTTATGTACTTTGGATATCTGTTACAATGTTCTTATCATATGATAGAACTTTTATTTGACATTTATAACATATACTACACACAAGTTAATTAACAATTTTATACTTTATTAAGACAATTTTTGTTCGTAGATACTCTAAATCTAAGTTAAATGTAATGTTTTCACACATACATTCTGTGTTTTATTTATAACATTAGTTAACTTGTTACATTACTAGAATGCGTTGTTGCTTTACACGATTTAATGCGTCCAATTGGAATAAATTTTACACGGATTGAATGTGCAGGGCGAAGTACGATGTCGTCCTTCATTCAAAGGTCTTTTAAATAATCAACAGATTCCAAGTAAAAGTTTTGCACTAAAGAGGTTATTATAGCCTTCAACTCCAACATTGCAAACTGTTGACCTATTGACAAATGTTATCTATATGTCTATAATTATCACATTGTTTGCGTCAAAAGAAATAAAAATTATAATACTTACATATGCAATTTCTTGGTCTTGCGCTGAAGAGTAAATAGGAATATAGATGACGATTTTGAATTTTCTCGAGCAAAAATCTATCTGGATTAAATACATCTGGATTTGGCTAAAAATTGGGCTTTCTATGAACACTATAAATATTAATATGTATAAATGTTCCAGCAGGTATTCTATATGAATCTAAAAAGGATATATAATAATTATATATATGTATACGATCGGATGCATTATTGGTGTCCTACGCGTCCGCATTCCGCGTAAAGATGGCACGCGACTCAATGATTCTTTTTCTTTTTTTTTTTTATAAGCATGAAACAGTCGAACTATATCATTATATAAACAGAAAGACACGTTTTTTAAGTAAACTAAAAAATTTAAGTATACTAAATAATTGTAAATGTAGACACATTGAACGTAATTAATATCTTTATGATTGTACAAAATATCATTCAACGATATTTAAAATTTAAAATCTAGATTTGCTCAATTAAGGTTTTTCAAAACACTGTCGTGTTAAAACTCGGCATCACTTCACAAACTTGTCAGCGTCACAGCCGCCGGCGATTACCGCCGTTGAAATCCGCCAACGAAATACACGGAGCGATGCGATGTGATTTATCAATTAACTGCTCTATCGAGCGGATCGGTGAACTGACTTTTTTGTCGCAGCTTATACGGTACCAATTATCGATTTAAAAAAAAAAAAGAATACCGAACCGCTTTTTCGATGACTCGCGCGCGTGCGGTTAAAACGACCGACTGTATCGCGAAAAACCGTCTCGGAATTTTGCTGCCGTCGCGCATCGCTTGGCACGCTGTACACCTTTTGCCGTGAATTACTTCCGCGGATTCCACGAATCGTTAATTTCTTTTTGAAGTTCCAACTTTGACAATACCAAATTGTTTTTAGAATTGTTTTTTTAAATTGTTTTCACTGTAGGTAAATATCAACGGATGAATGCTTTCTTTTAGTGTATAAAGTCAGATCTTTTAATATTAAATTTTGTTTTAATTGTTGACAGTACATACAAATATATTGTTTTTGCTAAATATTATAACAAAATTTTAAGTACTAGCCTTTAGTATTTAGCCTTATAGCTCACATTTTCATATAATTTGATTTTTACAATTAATAGAGCCAGAATAATATATTATTTCGTTAAAGTTAATTAATTATTCCACAATGTATGATATTGATTCTTTTACTGTGCGACATGATGTCAAAATAAAGAAAACCGAGTATGACAGAAAATTGGGAGGATCTAACTCGCGGAGAGATGCAAGTCACGGAGATAGATAGAAAGAAGGAAAACAGCGCAATTCTGTGTTGGTTAAAAAAAGCGCATGTATATCGGGAACATAAAAGGGAAGAAAAAAAGTGCGTTTTACGTCGCGACGATCTAATAACGGGGAAAAACGCCATCAGATTATACGTGACGTGACACGGCACCGTTGGCGAAATACACTGCGCTCGACGTATGTATACGTATAGAGGCAGCCACGCAGGACACACACCACGATAATGGAGAAGCATCGCGTGCGAGGTACGCGAGACACAAATATTTGCGCGAGCGCAACGTTCCATCTAAATATGATCAGCACTGATGCACGAGTATTCTGATGTATTACACGCCGTCTCCTCGGCTTCGGAAATGCACCCGCCAACGAATACGCACGCCATATTATAGCGTTAGAATTGTCACGCTCAAGTACTAACGCTAAACGACGTTTAACGTCTCTTTAATCTGCGTGCCCCTTTTTTTTCGCATTGCATGACTTACCGTTTGCGTGTAGTTTCACGGCATCGCGTAGTATCCAAGATTTACGCAATCTCCGCCGGACATTATGATATCCATTTGGCTATGTGCAAATATAGCTGTCGCGCTATATTCTGACAATATTAGTTAAGTCCATAACAAACATTTATTACACTCGCGGGAATGACTCGTGCCGGTATTACGGCAGCGTTTGCAATTTAACAAAGATTGCTCGCGGTACTACGCAGTGATCCGTCGTAATATTACGTGACAATGGAATAAGTCGGCATTTCCGCGACGTCTACGAGCACCAATGGTGCATGATCCGACGTTATTTCGCCGTGCTGTTTCAACTATCCAGCCGTCTCGATTACCTGCGTTACGCGGATAACGACATTTGTATAGCAAGCACTCACGATTCGTGCAAAACACACGCGGACGAATTGACAGCGTAATTTATAATTAATATTTTAGTAACCCGGAATTTGTTCGCACATCTAATGCATTAGCGTAACAAAACTGTAGTAAAAACGACATGCAAAATGCATAAAACGTATCATTTAATCAAAACCGTATTTATTCTTACTTTAAAAAAATTTAAATTTTTTGTAAAATTTAAATTAGAATTTTTTACTATATATAAATGTGTCATTTTAACAAAAAAAAAACCGTAACCGAAATCGTAATCAAAATTATTTTTATAGTAAGGATATTATTATAATATTCTTATAACATGATTTCTCGATAAATCATGATGACGAAATTAACAAAGATCATTTTTTTACAAATTTTAAAATAGCGTTGAATTAATCAGAGGAATTTCAGATGCATAGTGATAATAAGCTTATAGCGCTAATGCAAATTAATCTATGCTCAAAGGTATTAGAGTGATGCTATTGTTCATCATTATCGCTAAATTATTAACTACTGTTAGTTGTCATTGTGATACTATTAAATTAGTAGTCATTATATTCTTTTTTTAACATTTTTATAATGCTCACTTCAAATATTATATATGTATTATATATATATATATATTCAATGTCAGTCTTTGTCTTCTATTAGAAACTGTAAAAAGTAAATAATTAAAAAACTTTTAGATTTATACATTTGTGTTAAATTCGATAAATATTACATTTAAATCATATAATAAAAATTATATAATGTTATTAATGTTAATAAAGGATAGTATGCACGTATACTAAACTATTCTTTCAATGATGCTAACTACAGTGTTTCTAAATCTATTACCGAAAATCTGTTTATTCTTGTTTAAAAAAATATTTTGTGCTAAAATGACACATTTATATATAGTCGATAATTTTAATTTAAATATGTTACGGAGAATTCAATTTTTTTTTAAATAAAAATACAACTTTATTTCTTTTGTCAAGTTATTGGTTTTTATTATTATATAAAAGTTTAAACAACCGAAAAACGAAATATTTAAAAAAAAATAACCGTTTTTCAAAACACTATATATAATTTCAGTAATTAATTAATAATTAACAGCGCTACAACTTCAATTGACATACGTCAATCTCTAACGCACGAGTCAGAAGTTGGCCATATCGCAGGGGCGAAAGTAAAAAGGTAGACGTCGCCCGCGATATTTCAAGTCGATAAAACTCGTATAATATGTAAAATATTTATATTAAATTATACATCGTTGTATTCTGTTCAAACAGCGCTACAATTTATCTTACATCAAAATATTCACATTATTATAAAAAAATTATGCATACCTCTCTATTCGTTAACACGAATAGCTTTCGTAAGCAACTATTATGCTTACAATAGAGTTCAGTTTGAACCATTTAATTTGATATATATTTGTTATGGTCTATCTGTTTTAATTTAAAAGATAAAAGAGGGTGGCCACTTTTGGTGGGATACTCTGTATATATATATTTTTTTTTTATGGTGATATGTATATATATATATTTTTTTTTATGGTGATATGTATATATATATATATATATATATATTATGGTGAATATATTGATTTCGAATATAATTGGAAAATATTGCAGAGTCGCACTCAGCCGACTCACAATTACTTCAATTGACTCTAATTGAAATACTTCGCGAATGAATGCATCGCTGTAGATGCGCTGCTCGTTATAACGTACTTTGACTGTGCACATTCAACAATAGCGCACACAATTAGGTGAAATACCGTTGTTATTAAATTCCCCTCCAGTAGAAATCACTAATGCGAAATAACTTTTACGGATTGATTGATAAAAAAATGACATTTAATTTTAGGGGACCGCAACTTTTCTTTCTTTTGATAAATACCACATGCTTCCGAAATTTGGAAACCATCTTTTATCAACACTCTCTTAGAGATTGGATTACTTTCGTTTATCCCAAGAAATTGCGAGTGCACAGGTAACAGTGCACGCCTCCGCGGATGCTATCCGAATCTGGCTGAAAATCTTGAGAAAGCGTGCTAAAGTTGGTGAAACCATATCCGCGGCTATCAGCGAAACTGAAATTTAAACTCGTCTGTTATCGAACGAAAGTAATGGAGTGGTGAAATTGTTCTCATTTCCCTCCCCTCGACACGTTTCACTTCGATTCCCTGTTAATAACTCAAACTGTGTGAGTGCCTCGATTACCTGGTTTGATTTAACGAAAAAGTTTTATACGCTAAGAGAGAAAGATTTATCGCGCTTTCCCGCAACGCGCCCGAGAGAACTTCGCGACGAACGGGCGTTGCATGACACGTACGGTGGCGTCGATAAGCAATAAAGAAGAATACCCCGTTTTACGCCCTATAAAGGATTATCGATCTTTCCTGAAAATACACAGTACGTGCTGGTCAGACCTCTCTCTCTCTCTCTCTCTTGCGCGCGCGCTAGTATGTGGACGCAAAGTTAGACTTCAAATCCTCCTGACTCGTAATTCCCGGGATACGGGCCTCTCTCGGACACTATAATTGTAAAGCACACTCGTGCGAGAGTTGTCATAGTGGTGCCCGATTCAGCCTGTAATTTTCGGGACGGCCTCGAATGAGGACGAAGCTCACAATCACCGACGACCGTGCCGTCGGCGAAATTCGTCGTCTGTTGGTCCGCGCGTAAAGACAAGTTTTCGCTCCGGGTCACTCTTGATTCGTGGAAGTCAACTGGTGAGAAATCAACTGGTGATAGAGTTCGCGGCAGCGAATCGGCGATTTATTATATTAACGGCCGATAAATTATCGCGAACGTCACGGCGCGCATCAAGACGGTACGGCGCGACCAACCGCTTTATTCCGCTCGGGCAATATTTGTCGCTTCCCGATAATCGAGAATAATCGAACCCGCGCGTAATTATCGCCGCGACGTCGATTTATCGTCCACCTCACCTCGGCACATGCTTGTCCTCACATTTTTTTCACGCGAACTGGAATAACGACCGCGGCAAGAGGCGGCTATTTTTCGAAACTCTTTTACCGTGTCGCTGAGCGCGTGCACGCTTTGCAAAAACAAAAAAAAAAAAAAAAAAAAGAAAAAAAGGTAACACGTCCGTCGAAAAGGGGAACTTCATCAGCGGTCGCGCGGAGAGCGTCCCGATTGAGAGGTTTTTACGCATTCGCGCTCGCGCTCGGCACGGTCGACGGACACCGCCCTCGAGCAAGCATTTCTGCGTGGCCGCAGGTACAGAGCCTCGACTCTCGAAATTGGTAGAATCCATTCGGCGAACAAATCGCGGATTTGACGCTTTGAAGAGACGCGTCGATGCTACCAACTCTCAGTATCTGGGTTATCAACTTTTGAAAACGGGATTGCGATGCAAAAGAGACAAAATTATAGCGCTACAAAATTCTGTTATAGCACTCTGTACAAACTAGAAATGAGTAAGAAAAAAGGGATAGTCTATTGAAAGAGATTCTAAAAAATAGTAGTAGTACAAATTACAATAGAAATTGCGATAGAAATGATTATTAATTACCAACCAATACTAATTATTATAAATTATTGCAATATATTACAAAATAGCTATCGAACAAAATAAATAAATTGGTTTTATATTAAAAAAAAAATGCATATCAATTTTCCATAGTTTCCAGAGAGAGTTTTGTAATTTATAAAAAATGTTATATTTTGTATGAAATAACGAAACTGTAGAACAAATATACGATATTTGATTATTGTACCGCTGGCAACACGCCGTTAGCTATTTTCAGAATTATATATATATATGACATACATTTTTTGGGTAAAGTGAAGATAATTTCAAAATTTTATCTATCAAAATATTTATTTGTGAAAGTTAATTTAAACGTTTATGTATTCTTTATCCTTAGTGAAAAATACGAATTTTATTAAATGTATTTGATTCATAAACTTTAAAGCGAGCTACAAAGCATAAATTACATATGAATAATGGCAGGATTCTTTATTGCGAATATTATACAAATTTCTGTATGAATATTCCAACTTTACACTTGCCACAGAATTATTTTTTTCAATAGTCTGCTGCATGATAAAATTTTATTAAACTTTATATATAAACAATGGAGTTAATTTGTTAGTTTTTCGCTCAGCAACCTCTTTACTTGTATCCATTTGGATTTCTTAAATTTTGATTTTTTATGTGCTCCAGTTTCTTGTAATTCTTATATTTCTTTATTGGAGTCATAAACTAGCATCTATGGCGAATAGTTAATATTCGTCAAAGAATTTAAATTGGTATGAACAGAATAGATATAATCACATGTGATTATAAATGCATTTATACAAAAGCATTCTCAAAATTTTCATTTTTAATTTTTAAAAGTTAAATTTTTATCGTTATAGCCCAAGAAAAAATGGTATAATTGGTCAGATGTAAATATATATAATTAGTTATGAAAAGATCTGATAACATATGTAATTTTATATGATTATATAAAATATTACATGTTATCAGATCTTTTCATAACTAATTATATATATTTACATCTGACCATATTATACCATTTTTTTCTCGGGAGATTACAAAATGTCTAAGAAATTTCTGTGCAACTGTACATTTTTAAGCATTTAATATAATTTTACATAAAATTTTAAAATATTTTTCATAAAATTATCCAAATTGATTTTATAATATTTTTCTGCTACTTTTAGTTACACGAATATCTCTATAATCCATAGAAAATTGTTAAATGACGCACAAAATTTCTTCTTCATTTTTTTGAAAACTTAAAGGATTACATTTTTCTCTTACATCTTTTTGGCTCATACTTATACTTCTGTTTCTTTCTTTTTTGTACAGAGTCTTCCTCCGGGAAGAAGTTACACGAGGAGAAAAGAGTACTGACGCGATTAAAAAGTATCGCATACGGAAGCGCTCCATCGCAAGATCTCTGATTACTGCGGTTACCTTTGAGCCGTAATGACGTAATTTCTATTCATGATCCGTCTAATGAAAATATAATCGTGTCGGCTGTATATTTGCATCAGCGCGAGTGCCGCTTTATACCGGATCCACCGCTTTTCCATTCCGCTATATGGAAAAGTATATATAAGCGGGTTAAGCGGTAGATAGCGCTTGACATTATGAACTACGTGCTTGCTTTATGTAGAACGTAGAATATATGTGGTGTGAGGAACGCGACTAGGTATTTACGGATCAATGGTTCATATTATTCCTTACGCTAAATAAACTGAAAAACTGTACGGTATTTTTGCAATTTAACCGCAGTTTTTCATCATCATTGTATTGTAATTGTAAAGTTTATTTAGAATTTATTTAAATTTTGTTTAGTTAAATTCATTTAGAATTAAACTTATATTTTCTTTTTAAGAAATTATTAACTCGCAAGTTTTTTGTGTTGATTTCTTCTCCCACATTTATGCGTAGTTAGTAAAAATTGTTGCATGTTTTTTTAGTAACAAACGTAAAAGATTTTTATTAAAAAAATTATGCAAGCCTTAAAATGCTTGTAATATTATATCATCATTATTAAAATTTTTACCATTGAAATACACTCTTATGAAGAAATGAGATATTGGTGCTTCCTCTTTTTCCGGAAGCGAAGGTATAATCTTCGCATTTGCTGAGATACCATTAGAGCGACGTTCTACATTATTGAATTGTCTCTGATAAGGTCGAGTATAATTCTTCTCAGTCATATCCACGAATATCGTCCGAGTGTAGAAAAATGATGCTATCCTGACAATGGCGGTTGAAGAAAAAAATGGTCGCGGACTTAACAGATTAACGGGTGCTAGTAACGAGTTTTAAATTGCAATCACGCGATGGTCCCGCGTTTTTATATCGCGATTGCGCTTCACAGACGCAACGTGCACTTTGTCATGTCAGTTTGTTCGTTGCGGGGTGATTGGCGGAACGTGAAATTATTGTTCGATAACACTTACTCTTCAGCTGTTTGAGGAGCAACAATAACGCGACGCGAAGAAAAAAGTGAGCTGTGAGTTGCATAATCATGATTTATCACAGCAGCATGACATTCCATTGATGCGTAGAAATGTAATAAAATTTCGCAAAAAATATGTCCCATTTCTCAAACGCGTGTTGACGATTCCTCATAGCGTCGCGCAGTCACTTTGCCAATCCGTTATCGCAGGAATCGAATCCGACATAATGGAGCATTGACGTAAATGGATCAAACAGAGATAATCCGGGATCGACCGGCTGCCCGCGGAACCGCTCGACTTAAATACTTTCCTCTCTCGTCGTTTCGATGTAACTTTTGCGAAAGAGCGTTTCGCTCTTCGTCAAAGTGATTTCGTTTAGTACTCGCCAACGGAGAGTTCAACGTTTTTCCTTCCGAGGCAGATGCGCGAACGTAAGATTGCACTTAATCTTTTAGAGCCAGCCGTGCGAACGATTCGTGCGGCACGTTCGCAATTTTCGTCGACAATGAACAAAGCAGTCGCGATAATGGAGCATCCGTGTAAACCGATCGACCTTCGATATAGTATAATCGAGATTGCGGTAATTATTCGATTCTCAAATATTTTCAGTCAGCGAAAACGGTAAAAATTGAAACCTTTTTTTGCAATAGCAGCATCTCGTTTGATCGCGCTGTAATTGCGCGTGCAAATTACGGGCAACTGTGTGCAGAGCGTGTTTAAAGTTGCCCGGGGCGAGTATTATTTTCACTGATAAATAGGGGAGAACCGTGCATTTGTTGTCATTTAGCCAGTACACCTGCAGTGTAAATACTAAATCGCGCGGTAAACCATTTTAAAATTCGCGAGAACACGGACGGCTACGCATTATAAACAACGTATAATAAAAAGTAACGCGCGTGTTACGCGCTGCGTCCAGATCAAGTTTCAGAGACGCGAAATTTTTGCGGAATCAGGCTAAACGTTTCCGCGAAAATAATGATTGTCACAACGTTGTCGCTATGAAAAGCGCAAGAAATTAGTGGAAAATTCTCGGCAATATATCACGATTCTGTTATTATTATGTATGGAGTTTTGAAATCTTTTTCCATTTGTGTTTTTCATCTATTATTCTTTCTTTTTTGCACAATATACTTTTTACAAATTTTTACCGTCGGCGATTTAAATTTCGACCTGTTAGATCTATTAAAACAACACGAGTTAATAAATGTGCGTATAAATATTTGACATTTTTTTTAAATATTTGCCATTCGTGACTGCACTATCCGGCAGAATGAGTTTCCGCGCTTCCGTCATACATATAACATATACACGATATTGTCGATTGTCCGACATTCTCGACGCTCACGCTAATCCAGCGGACGATAATGGAGCACCAATGTAAACGGATCAGCTGGCGATAATCCGCGGCGGATCCGATTCGTACACAGAAGAACTTCGGCTGGCGTGATCGCCGGAATGTGGGCCGGCATCGCACATGAAACACAGTTCGATAACGGCGCACGCCATGATCTACGCCGGGTCCAGTGCTATCGCCGCGAGACAACTCGTTTATCATAGCTTTCTCTCTCCGCGCGACTACAGTCTCCAGTTAGCTAGCGGAAAGTATAAAGGAACTGCGTTCCCCTCCCACCCCCATTCCATCCGCAGCCATCATGTCATCTGAGTGGAATTCCGAGTAGCTTGCACAGTCCTTTTGATTCACCGATGGGGTGTGTGTACCAACGGCTACATACGCAGCTATTGATCACGCTAACAAAAGACATTCACCGACGGTTTGACTATATAACTATTATTATTTATCACGGTTTAAAAACACGGAAATAAATGATGAATGATAATAGACGATAATCGTTTTAATTTGCAGTTTGAAGGAGAAAACTGATTCTATTTACATAAGAGAATTAACATTGTTAAAATTGCAATGAACATATTTTGTAAATTTCAATATTAATTCTCTTCGGCAATTATACAATAACTTTTTAGTATTGTAAATTATTCGGCATATTGTGTATGTAAATTTTTAGGGAATTAACATAACAATGGAAGTATGATACAATGGCGTAAGTAAATTATTCGTGAATTAATTTTACACAGTTTCATGTTGAGAGGAAAACCGAATTGATTTTTCCCACAACAGCAACAAATAAATATATACAAGAATCTAAAAATAAACAAAATTGATTTGACTGGTGTTAAATCCATGGCGTTGGTTTCGCGATACTTTTCAAATATATCCTCGATTTTCGTTAAGGAACAGAATCTTTGCTAAAGGTGATAACCAAAGTGTAGGTCAGAATCGTCACAAAAGGCAATCCGATAACGTATGGCGCGATCAAGAGTAGTTCTGTTCAAAGTGGTCTGACCATTGTTATCGCGACGAAACATCCCGCTTTCCCTAAGGGATTCGCTCTCTTTGATAGCCACCCGGTTTGCAAAGCGGAAGCAATAAGAACTTCTATTTTCTCCCTATCGCCGCTCCCATCCATTTCCTTCTTCGTTTATAAAAGCCATGTGCAGTTAGGGACTTTTTTACTCCGAATACAAATTATCGACCATTACTTTATAATGAGAGATGGTAGCAAGTACTGTTAAAAATGGAAATGTCAATTTACTCAAAATGATATTTTCGAGTTTCATAATAAAAAAATTTTATTTATTTTATTTATTTTTCACATTGATAGCATTATGCATAAAGTAGATTTTGTATTATTAACATTAATTATATTATTTATTATTTGTAATCGTGATCAACGTACAAAATACAAATTGTCGATATAAATATTAAATTAACACTCGTGTTGTAATAATATGTAATTGAACAAATTACGTTTACATGACAATATTAAACCTGTTATTCATGATTTTCAGAAACTTGTGCAATACATTTTTTTATAATTATTCATGAAATAACAAAGTAATAAGTACGTAAGACACGATTAAAGTACATGTTTTATAAAAAATTCTGATATCGAAGGAAGTGAATTGTCAGTTGACTGGTCGGTCAATTGTAGAAGAACGTTAACCGCTGAAGACAGATGTTCGCTCTGCGATCCGCAAAAGTATCCCGGCCGAGACGATAGCCAGGATGTTTGCCAGGATCGACATGAAGCATAATCCTACGATGTAGGCTGTGATCCACGCCAGATCTGAGATTATTGCGTCAAGACACCCTGTTTTCCACACGATCTTCCTGCCATTTTCGTCGAGGCTAAAAACATGAGGGGCGCATTCGATAAAGAAATCTTAGAAAAACACAATAGAACACAACAGATATAAAAATGCTTAATGTAATTTTATAAATTATAAAGTATATTATTAAGAATTTTGAAATAGTACAGTATCTAAATTACCGAGTATAGTAAATTAACACTTGACACATTAATTAATTTAATTACTTTATAATTAATTTGTAAGATTACTATATTGCGCGGACCTATTTGAACGGTTGCTATCGTTTCATGACCTATCGATATTATTCGGTCAAGAGCCTCCAGCTCCAGCTATTTTGTTCCGTTTGCTTCTACGCCACTCGATGGAGGCAACAAGGAGATCGTGGGAAGGAAGACCGGAGTGTCAGCCGTTCCTCCCCCCATTCTTCCTCACGGTGCCACACTAATGAGACGCAAAGGCTTTCGCGCTTAAAGGGCGACGACATAGCGTCGATTAATGAACGCCGTTCCTCTCGTATGTCGCGCATCCTCCGGTTATCAACGATGATAACGTTGCAGCGTCGTGACGCTCGACTTAACTTCATTCGTGTACAGCTCGCGCGTGCTCGCGCTTGTCGCTTATTTCTTCGCGAAATGAGCGGTGAAAAAGAAGAGGGAATGTAAATCACAGCCTCGTAATTATCAAGTTGGGAGGGAAAAGAGAGAGAAAGAATTCGAGAGAAAACGTGGCGATGCACACGTTTGATGTCCTCGCCGTAAGGCGAGGATGAAGAGCCTTATCTGAAAAATTCAATTTTCTGGCGGAAAAGCTGCTCACCCTCTTCCCCTCCCTACCTTCTCCTCACGACCGCTTTCAAGTGTTTCCGGCGGCGATAGCCGCTGTACACTCTCGAGAGCGAAGATTTATTCGCGATGTCGTTGAAATTCGAAATGACGAGGAAATCTCGAGAAAATGCGGCTGAAAGTATGGTACCGCGGCGAAACACGGTGCTCCTCACAAGATTTCATGGCGATCTTTCTTCGTCATTGATGGTGCATTAAGGATCTCTAGAGCTTCGCTAAGAATCAACTATTTTACTCTGCAATTTATTTGGTCGTTAACGATACACTTGCCTTTGTTAATGAGTTGAGAGCTTACGCTAATGATAAAATAATAAGACTAAAATAATAAGACTGAAATAACTAACATAATAAGAAAAGTTTCGAGTTACATCGTGAGAATTTTTTTTTAATTTTTTGTCCGTACGCTCGGTGGTTTTCTCAACAAAACGCCACGTGATGTAACTTTGTGTGTTAAAAAATAATTTTTAAAATGTAATTGTTCACAAACGTTGTAATTTATAAAATTATTGTCTTTTTAGACGCTTTCAATGTAGAGTTTTTTTATGTTGTAAGTTATTTGTACAAAAACTTAATTCTATTCATCGAACAATGTTAAGGCCATGCACTTTGTGAAACTGTCAGATGAAGAAAAATATGGACATTTCGAACTTTTTACAAGCATTTGTGTCACGTAAGTCCAATTAGAAAGACGAAGATGGAGTCTTTTATGTCGCGATTTCCTCCCGAGATTAGGAGGGTTTCCCTCCGCGAAAGATACGAAAGGTGTTTTACCCGAGTCGAAGAAGGATGAAATACGTACACACACTCGCTCGCGCACGAAGATATCCTGCGATAAAAGCTATTGAGACGATCCGTATCAAAAATCGGGGAATATATACTGCCGGGGTGAAAGGGCAATCGTAACGGTGAAATATCTTCCGAGGCAATAATGCCGTAGTTACAGCGGCTTGGAAAATCCACTGTTACGCTCTCAGAAAAATTGAGTCGATCTCGCAGATAGAATATTTCAGTTTAACGGTTTACCCATTTGCGACCTCTACTGTTTCGAGAGCAACAATAGCTGTCGCGCACTTGTATTAACACTATTAACATTACGTTGGCATAGAGAGCACTCAATTAAATACTTGTATAAATACCAATTATCTATAGTACACATTTTACATAATGTTTAAGAAATAAAAAATAAAGAAAGCAAAAGCGTTGAGTTTACTTGATATTAATTAAAGAACAAAATTCCATTATTCACTGCCAATTTACAGTTTAAATCGCAGAAAATCCTCTATGTTGAAGACCGCCATATGTCATTAACGCAAAAAAGCTTATGATAAAAGGAAGTAGCAGCAAAGCGGCGACTAAAAAGAACGTCGCCGCGCTGCTGCTGCTCGGCGCAAAAATCTCATTGAACCGCTCAACGTCCGTCCAGGTGTAGCTCGTCCCGTTTCACGTCTTTCAAAGCTGCCGGGCGTTTCCATTATCGGCGCGCAAGACGTCGCCGCTTTTCTACATTCCCGTCGCGTTAATCGCCCCATTGTTCGCGACGTCAGCGGTCGGTGTAGTCGGTAGTCTTCTGTAAGCCTGCCGTGGAAAACCCGCACACATACAGGCGCACAATCTAAAGCTCCCGCGTATACACTCGACTAAGTACGCGCGAACGGTCCACGCGCGCACCAACGACGACGACGACGACGACGACGACGACGACGACGACGACGACGACGATGTACGGAGACGTGTGCGTGAATATCGAGAACATCAGCGCGGGAGTCTCCTTAAGGCGCCTTTGTATATTCATCCTCGCGCTATGTGTGACACGCGAGCGGACCTCCCATAGCAGCTTAAAGGGGAATTACGGGCCGGGGAACAGGGCGAGAGACGAGAGAATCGAAGGGATAGGGACGACGATGAGGACGGGGACGGCGGAACCGCTTCGTGTACGACGCTCAAGAGCCGTGGTTGTACTTCCTGCCCGGCATACCAGCAGAGTGAATTTCTCTCGTCGGACCGTCGCTTCATCCCTCGGCCGTTTCGCCCGGGGCGAAAACTTCGGCAAGAGTATCAGCACGCGTCGTAGCGTCGTCGTTGCGGCGACTTTTCGCCGCGCTTCCGGATTTACGAAGCTCCCCCGTTTCTCACAAACCATGAAAGAGAGTGGTACGTGGTATATGTGTTGTGTTCAAAAATCCCGAAGATTAACTTTAGTGGCAAATTCCGTGACAAGTATTTTAAGTCGGTCTTTATTTAAAGTAACTCTTTAAAAAACACCGCCGTTTGTAACATTTGACCTTAAATATCTCTACAATTGTTGTTGAAGCGTATTGAAAATTATTCTTCAAAATAAAAATTCGTTTACATCACGATTTATTCTTACAAATGCGAGAACTGCAAATATCGATACTTTCCAGCCGATCGTCAATACTCCTCGACCGTTAACATCGTACGACTATATATTCCTGACAATGGCAGATATAATATTTCCCGGGAAAAATCGAATGGCAAAGGGCAAAACTCTCCAGCAAAATTGCGCGATAAAAATCGGTAGCGATAACAGTCGCGGCGGCAATATAGACTACAATCGTTGTATTTTCCAGTCAATTATCGATGTTTGTAGCACGCTACCATTCTTACTTGTATAATGTGCCGGTATACAATGTATTCAGCCGCACGGTTAATATATCATGTGTTTATGGCGTGTATATGTCAGGGATCTCTATATTATTACAGCCTCTCGATATTACTTCGTTAGCGTGTAGTAAAATATTGCTATGAGAGCTTAATCCAATAAATTGAATTTACTTAATCATAAATTTGTCCGATATTTGCAAGTTGATACATGTCTGTTAATCAAGGGTAATTAAATTTTCAGAACACCGCATCGTATCTATAAGTTGATTCCACTGTGTCACATAGATAGAACTGTTACCAAATATCAGACAAATTTGCAAACGGTCAACACGGTTTTGCAACATCCGTATTTATCCCGTGCTGCAATCGCGTGTACGAATATTTAAACAGCGTTTTTGGTGTATTTTAACGCGTTTTTAGCGGTAACGGCGATATTACGAGTGATGTAATTTTTCGCGTGCATTAGCAGCAACACGCAAAGTTGCAGATTGCACGTTTTATCTACCGCGCAAAAATTATAAATCGTACGTGCATGTTAGCGCGTTAGCACAAATGCGGAGTGCAACTAAAATTCCGATTACGAGGCTATTAGCCGCGAGGAATTTATGTTTAGGAACACTTTTGGAAAATGTATCGTTCGCGCGAAAAAGCGCACTCGGCTGTGGAATAATTGAAGGGGCTTGCGCGGCCGAGAGAATTCCGGAGCCAGGTATCATGTATTAAAAACTTGGGGACAAAGGACGCTGTGATTTCTTTGAACAAAAATTAAAAGTCCTAATGAGATTATCTACCGGACCGAAAGTTTTAATATGAAACAGCGATACCGGACTCAGAATCCCGCGATTCCGTGAGCTCGTGTATTTCACGGTAGAGCGAGTAAGCGAAAAGTTCATCTCGCAAGAAGTATCAGCGCGCCGCGCGTTATAACAGTCCAGACCGAGGCGCTCTTTTCTATCAGTTCGCTCGTCGACAAGAATATAACGTCCAATCTAGGCAATCCGCGACTCTCTTGTGGCTTCTTTCCGGATATCCGTTATCTACAGCGGACACGCGGTTTTCGCGATTGCACTTCTCAATAGGAACCTCGAAGAGGACTCAACAGGAATTTACGAAGAGTTTACTGAATTTTGATTAGCGTCAGAATTATGAATTAGGATGTTGACGCTTCAATTTTCCACGCAAAGATCCATTTTTTGCGATTTTACAAAAATAGACATACAATGATTGAGATAACAGCGCTCTGTCTGTTAAAAAATTTAACATTTACCTTGCTGTTGAACTCGTTTTTTTTATATGACCAAAACAAAAATTAATTGAAATGTTCGTCACGCCTGTCACGTGAATTACTGTCACGTACCACTGACAATTGTGACAGTCGTACGTATCGAATTAAATAGATATACAGCCACCGTCATTCAAATATCAAAGTAGAATAATTTTACGCGTGACTTGAGATCACAATAATACAGAGTAACGTATCACACGTATCATATCAGCATTGCGGTCATGCATCGGCGATGGGGAAAAAAAGTCGCCCGGATTTTCCTCGCGACGGATGCGCGCTAGTGCCAGCGAAAAAAAATACGAGCGTACAGGAGGTGCAAACACAAAGCGAGAGAGGAAACGAGCAAGCGAGAGAGAGAGAATACATGAACCAGATATTTTTAGGTGGGCACGTGAGTCACGCGAGAGACCTCGTGATGAATTCGCAGCGGTGCGCGATTTCCAATGTTCGTTCCTCGCCTCGGGGTCGAGAGCTTAACTTTCGAATCAATTTCAACATCGACCGAATACTACCTGACACGCTTATCCCGCTGCTCTCGCAAGCTGCTCTGCGAGCTGCGCGGTGCGCAGCATAACGGATGCATCGCTAATATAAAAGCGTCAGCATTGCATTGCGTTGCGTTGCGTTGCGTCGCGGCCGGACGTGATTGTAGCTACAGAAAAATGTGCTTCAAACTTGGTGGCAATCGTTTTTTTTTTAATATTTTTTTTACTCACTCTCCCCTCTCTCTCTCTCTCTCTTTCTTGTCATCCTTCCTGCCTGCCAACGTAGCTCATATGCATAAGCGACGTTGCGTGACGTTTCGCCGGCGAGAGTGCAGCATCGATCTCCTCGGCATCACCGGCCTGTTTGCACCCTCGTTTGTCCGCCGGACATCGTATATGCGCATAAGCGCAGATACGTGTGCACACACTCTTTGTGTACGACAGATAAAAAATAATTTTCCCCGCTCACGACGTGACGGACGGAACGTATAAGTATCCCTGGCGGGGATTATTAATAGAGGAAAGTCATCGGTGCAACGCGTCGCGCGCTTTTAAGATCCGTGGCGACGCAATTTTGTTCGGATGCAACTTAATTCTCGCGACAAGTGCTAATACTGGCAACGTTAATAGCTACTATCTCACGTCCGTTAAAGAGACATACCGGGTACGTGCAGCGTTTACTTTGCCGTGATCGATAGCCGGCTGACTGAACGAGAAATCAGTTTTAGCGGAGACAAAGAGAGCAAACTCAGATTTGATAACGAGAATATCCATGTTCGAATGAACGAACGTATGTACAGCTTTTTATTTGAAAGTGATTAATATTACGATTGAAATTATTTCGATGAAATGTATATTCAATTTTCTATTTAATTTGAACATTTTTGATATAAAAATGTATATTTTACATGTAATAGCATACTTTAAAAAAATATTTAATTAATTAGATCTTATATATTTTTTTATATGTATATCCAGAATAAAATTAAATTTATTTTAAACAGAAATAAATAAATATTGATTTTTGCATTACTTGGAAATAAGAACTGAATAAATTGAATAAAAGGTAATTAATAAAGTGAATTAAAATAGACAGATTTCCGCAAAAAAATTTTGTTCATAAAAGCGATGTAAAATCGGAAAAAATTTTTTTAAATATTCAGAAAAGGATTTGCAAGATTATATATACAAATTACTAGCTTCTTTAATCTTTGCCAGAAGTCTTACTGAAAATAAAATAAATTAGGATATAAAGTTCTGCAATAATAAAATGCATCATACTAAAAAAACATTCAATTCGCTCTTTAAATAAAGATTTAATTACTATAATGAAAAATATTTTTTCCCTTATGATGTTGCAAGTGCTTGGATAATTAATATGATAATTAATCTTTACTAAGCGAGACGCAGCTATTAATGGATGAAGTCGCCAAGATGAAGAACAAGAAAATTTTCTCTTTTACGGAACTGTTACGTAAAGACTTAAGAGTTACGTTATAGTTTATCATAAATTATAGTATTATAGTATTATTGTAATATTATAAATTATAATATTATAAATTCTAAATTCACATTTGCACGATCGATTGGTAACTCGACTAGTAGACGACTCCGACTTTTTGATCACCTCGAACGCTAACGACTCCGAATTCATATTAGTCTTTCGCTCAGTTGAAACCGATCGACGATATCTGAATAATCGAAAATGTCTGTTATTTTCTTCGCGTAAACATATTATCCACTGTTCGTGTCTAGACGAATTTTCTCAAACAATACGACACATAATAAGATCAACATATTATGTAATGTGTTTTATCACATTATAATATTCGGCACGTTACAACATTCTATCACATTATAATATGTATATAGTATATTTCTTGATATCTTGTTTTCTCTCAACAATATTTTTCTGCAAAAATATATAAACTAGACCAACAAAAAAGTATAAAAAGATACGTATTGCTTGGAATGAAATATGTATAAAGAGACAGGGGAATGGTATACGGAGAATGGTGGATTTTCCATTTTCATGAAAAATATATACAAAAGTACGGCAGCAAACTCGGCCTCTCTTTCTCCGATCCGGGTTTCGACTTCAAATTATTATTCCCTCTCACGTTTAGCACGTTGCTGCTTATATACAGCGATCATCGGTAAAAACAATCGGTCGATGAAACATGAGTATAGAATCATCAATGTTCTTTGTCAAATTATACAACGCACTGCTTGAAAACGATAAGAAAGAGAGCGATTATACTTTGCTCGTTATTCAAGCGGAAGCTATTCTTTTTTACCACCCACAATGAACTCATAAATTTCACAGCGTAGCGGTAAAAAGCACGCCGCAGCGACTCCGGTGACTGGCGACAAGCCCTTCGTAATGTATTGCAATGTTCGTCGTTGATTTAGCCAGCTGTTGCGACTTGCGTGCACAAGCCTCAGCGAGGGATCAATCGTCGCTGTCGCCTATCAATGATCAAAGGAATATAACTGGAATAATTGAGAGATCCTGCGCCTGCGATTATTAGCGCGATAAATACCGCAGTGCGTATCTTGCGGGCGATAAATCCGGCGTGACGTAATCAGATATAATTTGCACAGCGCAATTCGCTTCGCATTAAAATGAGAATCAATATTTAAGCCAATTTATGGCAGCGCACGCGGTTTGCCGAGCGTAGGACCAAACGCGGTTTGTTAAGCACACAACATCGCGTTCGACGAAGGGACATGTGTACGTGCAGTGCCGTTGGTCGTTGTGAAAGGCCTTCGACGTCATTATCACAATAGGTCGTACCTCGCTTCCGAATGCGAATAATGATCGCGGCAAATGACTTCAGATATACGTCTAGTGTAAGGCGCACACAATCGCCCTATGATATGCACTGTCGTATTGATCTACTCTCCTTCCCATCTACGCCCCTGCCCCTCGCCCCGTTTACGATGGCCGCTGATACGGAACGTTGGGCGTTTGGAAATTCGAAAATACGCGAAAAGCGGTTAGAGACGTCTGTTACACATCGCGATACGGACGACACGAACCTTCCAACCGCCCCGCGTTTTCTACTGCGAAATATACTGCGTCTCGTGTGACAGCTGCGGAAATTCAACGCACTCGCAACGTGTCACCGTTCAATTACGAGAAAGGTTGGGGGGGGGGGGGGGGGAGAAAAGTATAAATTCCCTGATATCTTTAAATAGGTATAATCCATCGCTTCAGCCGATATGGCTTAAAGCTTATCAAATTTAACGCGACGTCGAATATCGGAGATGGCGAGAGATTCGACGGCGATAAGGAGTATCGGCAGACGTCAATTTCTGAGGTGCGCCTACCTCCATCGTGCGGTTTAAAAGTTTGATCATTCGTTTAGTGCATCTCGTCGATTTTGATTTCTAGTTATGGCGAAAGGGGAATCAATTGCAAAGACACGAGAGACGGATTTATCTTTCGAAGGGAAGCTATTATTTGCCCCCGTGTTTTCCGCTTTTTATTTCGTCGATCTTACGGAAGAACCGAACGACCTCGACATGAATCTTCGCGGCACTAAACAGTATCTCTTCGGTCTTGCTAAAGCTTTAAAGAAACTTGCTCATCAGGCTCTGGTGAGATAAATCGGATCGCGGGGCAAGCCGCTCTTGCGTTTTGGCGAGCAAAGCGATTCGCGTAAGAGCGTCGACGTAGCGCCCTGGTACCCTAAAAGCCGTGGGGGTGGAGAGCGCGGGGGGTAGATCGATTAAGTGGCACCGGCGAGAGAGTTTCTTTAAAGAGGAACGTCAGGACGGCGCTTAGCGAGCTTGTTGGATTCTCATCTCGGACCTCCGAGTCCTTGAGGCAACTCTCGCTACTAAATCTGAAACTTGTGTTACCCGCGGCCGTCTCGAGCACTCAAGGGTGTTTCCAAGGGTGTTGTACAAACCTCGTAGAGTAACAGGACGACGGGGGCTCGGCCAGGGCTGAATATCCAGTCCAGTCGCTCGCTTCGTTAATTCCGCAACACTGCAGACGTGCCTGTCGATACGTAACAAACGATTTCATTACGATTCGCATCATATTGCTATGTAGCGCAGGATAGATTTTTCGTGGACCTCAAAATAGCGCAATTGCAAACATTGACTTCCCTCTCACTTGTCTAATGGATGTGTCAATCATACTTATCATTTAAATGTCACAACTATTAGTGAAGCATTTGCAGTTCATTTCAAATACGATGTGCAGTGTGCTTGAAGTGCGACTTTTTAAAAGTATTCCGAAGGATATAAAGTCAGAAAAATTCGATGAAAATATTCATTAAGCTGGCACTTTCTCTGCGTCTCCTTTTTATGTCTAAAAGCAGTAGTATTTTATATAATATAAAAAGAATTCTGCGTATAATTAACTATTTTAAAATTGAACTTGTAAGTTATAATTATAATTGTATTAAAATATACTGCACTCTCGTTAGCGCTCGGAATCTCTGAAAAAGCAAAAGCCGAATTAAGCATCTAACTGGTATTTCCGAGATAAAATGAGTACAGGTAAAAGTAAAATGAGAGGCTTTGTGAAGCGAAATACTTAAAGTGTCGAGAAGCTATTAAATTATTTACATTTAAGAGCAATCCCTTTATATAAAATATGATACGCTAATAACAATTTAAAACTCTATAAATTTTTTTAATGAATATTATAAAAATCCAATTATTACACTTTTATATTAAAATTTTAAATTAAAAATATTAAGAGAGAAAATGTTTTTATTTTTATTTTACTACAAACATTTTTACAAAATTAGCGACAATGTTTGCAACTTGCTAAAAATGTTGTTAAAAAAAGATCACAACGTCGCACGCAACGTAACACGCGTACATCTAGCCTGTGGGCTATAAAAGTAAGAGCGAAATCAACGACATCACCAAATGAATTTTGTCACCGTAATTGCTCAAATTAGCTGAGAAATTGCACAAGACTCCGGAATTAACGCGGCCGGGTGGAGGTTCATGCCGACGAAACGCGCGCCGCAAAACCGAAAGTCACTGGCGAACTTAGCGTTTACGAGAAACGGGGAGAGGAAAAGAGAGGCGTGCAATTAGCGTAAATTGAAAAACACCGTTATCCAGCAGGTCGATAACGGAGCCTGCGGACCAGATTCACGGCGGCAGGCTGCCAGGAACCTTGTTGACTACTATCGGGCGTTAGTAACGGGCGTTTACTATAGGATTAATTTGTCGATAAATGTTTTCGCGGCGCCGTCACGCGGGCGCGCAGCTCACCCGCTCCCGGAATTGGAGAAGTTGTTCGCTTTTCGCAACCTCGGATTCGGAGGAGGATTTGAGAGTAAAGGGTACCGTACCTGCATTAAATCCCAGACGGACGAGTAGTTTGGGTAATCTCGTAAACGAGAAGTAAGCGTGGCATTAATCCGTCCGCGCAGCGTCCCGAATGGATTTGCTGCATCGCGTTCCCACTGCGATATTAATAAACCCTTGTCCTGCTGGAAAATGGCGAAGTTACAGTAATCCCGGGGTGTAGTCGTACGTGCGGTGCGCGCGATATGTTTGTTATTTGTTCACCCGCAATGTCCCGCCTCTCACTCCACGCATCTTGAAAACGAGCTGCGTAATAATTGACACCGTCTACGGGCGTCCGTCGTTAGCGACGTTAAAAAAATTCGTATCCTCCATTCGCGCGTGTCTTTCGCGTGTGCGCTCGTGTACACATACGTGTTTCATTTTTTTTTTTTTTTTTTTTAAATGGATCGTTTTCAACAGTGAGCGCATCGGAAACGCAGTGGTCAAGAGGGATAAACGGATATACGCCGCAGACTCGCTTCACGGCTAATCCGGAAATCCGAAATACCCGGGAATCTACTGGCGGCGGTTAAGCGTACAAGAGTTTTACAGTCAGCATTGAGTGGCGCTAAAAATTTTTGTAGCTACTTCGATTCTGTGGCCACTTGTCTATCCGATTCCCGTGTGATCGGTACTCTGACGGTTGTTCCGACCGGTCGGCATACGCGTTTGAGAGAAATTACACGCTCGACATCTGCCTTTCTATCAGCGCGATATTGTAATGATATATCTGATGTATATGGTTCATCAAACCGTCATCTATTTTATGTGCCGGATTTTCGCGGATTTCCAAAAGTGTCCGACACTTCCACAATTTGCTATAATTTCCTGCATTTTCCGTAATTTGCGTATTTATGTCACGCTGAATCCGCTGGACGTGTATGTAGCTTTCGCAAACAATATTACGCAGTGGGATCCGAGTCCACCGGTTATCACGATCGCAACGACACGCGTAATTGCGAACGCGACTGTTTTCGACGCAGCTAATTTTAATGCCTCTCTCGTCGAGTAGTTGACCGTACTCAGTCCGCGATTCCATTATCTTTGTCGCTGCTTCATATTACCGAGCATAAATTTTGTAATATCTTTCAATTATACCTACCACTGCCGCTCCTTCGCAATATTAATCGACGGCCGTGGAAACAAAGCGCGAGCCTTAGACGCGCTAGCTTTTCATAATTTTCGAGGCTTTCGTTTCATTAAATTCTTGAACGCTTCTAGAATTAAAGTGATTTTGCGATACTATATAGTATGCAGCGTGAGATTTTCCAGGCCGTAATGATTCTCGTAAGTTTTTCTTGTCGACTTTAAAATAAATGCTAATTGTCGATGCCAATAACAGAGTATTGATAATAACTTTTGTAACAGTATCAAATACTCATATATATCCACGATAACAAATGTTTTCGTGGAAATAAACGCGTTTGATCGTTTCACCGCTGACTTTTAAAAAAACGATTCAGCGCAAATATAATTATTCATATCTCGATTTAACGTATAAAACTTGGTTCAAATTGATGCGTTAAAACACGTACTTAGTAATAATATAACATCCTAAACGCGAAATAATCTATGGTCTTAATACTTTTTCAATATTGTCTAATTATGGAGGCGGGCAGTCTGCTCCCACGCGAAGCGTTGCTCACGATGATATCGCTGGCGTTCAAGAACGAAGCACGAAGAGCTTCGCTCGTTCGTGGCGGCGTTTCATAATATTCAAGACTTCCGTCTTTCATGCGCAAAGGAGAGAGAAGGGGAGAGAAGGGGAGAAAGACAGAAAGTGCTGGGTTATTCTTTCGGCGCCCCCTCGTTTTTCTCTCTTCTTCCCGGGTCGACTGATATCAGTGAAGCTAAGCACGCGAGGTTCGCGAACATGCCGCGGACGTTACAAATCAGCGAAATGAGCTTTTAAGTACCGAGACTCGTAAACGCGAGAGGCGCGGGCGCGCTTCCGAAGTTGTTGGCCGACGAAAATTCACCTTACCCCCGTACGTATCCGTTCGCCAGAACGCGCGCGACGGCGCCGTAATATGAATACAAATTACCTGACGTTTCGAAACTTTTAACTCGCGCCATCGCTCCATTTTCCCACCCCCTCTCCCGGCTCTCTCTCTCTCTCTCAGCCCATTCCACTCACTTTGCGACCCGCTCTCGTCTGTCTTTTGAACCCCCGCGAGGTTCACGGCCTGATGTACTCTGCTAATTGGCCGGCACTTATTGTTTCCCGAAACCGCGCGCAGAGAAACGACGCTTCTGGCGCGCAAGCGAGCGAGGAAGAAAGTTGTGCACGCCACCGGGAGCGCAGAAACGAGATTATTCTCGCGGAAAGTTTGTCGTAGGGTTCACGCAGAGAGAGAGAGAGAGAGAGAGAGAGAGAGAGAGAGAGAGAGAGCCGGCGACGCTAACGAGGCTAACGCCGTTGCGCCCGTTTCCGTCGTTTCCGCGCGATGTGCGACCACACTGCCACCGCCGACAGATGCGCACCTCGATCTGTGACTTTCTGTTGGACTACGACGACGAGTGTACGTCGAGTTTAATCCTCTCGTCGTCGAGGACGCACGAACGAGAGATAAAGTAGTATAAATCAGATCTTCTTCATTTAGAGAATTTAACCCGCGTCCGGGCGACATGTTTCCCAAACGCAAACAGACAACGCGCCACTTTCTCTCTCTCTCTCTCTCTCTCTCTCTCTAGAAAAGTCGCTCAGCGTGAAAAATAACGTGTAAATAAATATATTTTAATATTATGAAGTCAGACAGTTTTAGTTAAGAAAATAATTCTCGTTTAAATTTTATGAGAGATTTAACAAACGCTGACGTTGCTCCGATGAAAGCTCTTGCGCATTACGGTTTGTAATAGAATCTGGTATTAACTCTTTGCGGTCGTAATCTACAATATTCAGGACATTTCGGCGAATATTTCTCAAATATCCCGGCTTAAGATAACAAAGGATTATAGGATAAACAGGGCGAAAATATTATTTGAAAACAAAAAGTTTTAAAAATTAATAATTATTATATTACAATTATCACGTTACTTAATAAAATTGTTATATTAAAATTATTATTTTTCGGTAAGTTATACCTGTAAATGTAGTTTTAAATTAGTCCAATTTGCGTGACTTATGCCATTTTATTTATCAACGGTTCAAGCACACCAGAAAGACTGCACGCTACTTCCGCGATTGCAGGTAGTTTTCGCTTTGCGCGATAAATGTGTTGCTAACATCTAAATTTCAATTACCGAGCTATCGATTACAACTGCACGAAACGTGAGATGTTTATATCTTAAATAGAAACTCATTTCGCACGGGCGGGATTTAAATGGGACTTTCAGAAACGTATCGATTTGTGCTAAATCAGGCAGTTTCTAGCAATTTTCGATATAATCTCGTTCCGATATTTCATACGAGAACAATGAAGCAACGTTGAAAACTAGGGAGCAAATGCATCCTCTTGTATTCGTGGCACGGTCGTAAATAAGTTTCTACACAGGCACGAGTGGAAACTTCAGTACGCTGCACAGTGTGAGTGCACTTCGGTGGAACCTACGTACGGTGAAAGGGTTAAAATCGTATGTCGTGAACAGACTTGTGACTAAATTAATTATTCTTTGTATACAAACTGCTAGAAACATCGCGCTGCGCGTAGAAGTAACAAGTTACAGAGAACGAAAGAATATAATGTGCGTGTGTGCCGAGATAATATAATAATCAAAGATAACACAATGATAATAACGAGCCAGAGAAAAAATGGCCGTCGTAATTTAATAACGAATAAAAAAAAAAGTAATTCTCCGATGGATATTATAACACAATTCGCAGTAGAATCTATACGTACCAGTTATCTTTCATCAAAGGATTCAGCTCGATTCGCCGCGCGCTAATTAATATGTCTGATTTACATCGAACAGACTACCAATATTAATTAAATTGAACAATGGATATTTTTTTATTTTTATGGATTAATCTCCCCTTCTGTTCTGTACGAGTTCTTGCGAGTGCGTATCTCGCGAGTGGTATTCATCAATCACTAACCTTTTTTCTCCCTTTCTCTCTCCGCAAATTACAAGTTTCGATAAATAATGAAATCCCTTTGAAGTTTCACGAACTTTTCGATGGAAAAGACCGTGACATATATATTTGAGCGAATAAATCACGGTTTCGCTTCGCGAACGATCCCCGTAACGAGCGGAACTTTCCTTCGGGAGATACATCAGAAAGGGAGCCGGCACACTCTTCTTTTTTTTCCATCCCCGTTTTCCCGTGCTAAGACCCTCGGTTTTGTCTTCTTCGTTAAATTCCTCCCTCGCGAGCGCGACGTCTCCGAGCGGAAACGATGTCAACGATACTCATCTTAATGCCTGTTGAACCGGAAGTGCAGGCGAAGGAGAGCGCCTACGTCCTAGACCCTCTAGCAAGCAAGCGTAATGAAAACGTATATTGCGACGAGAGAGGAATGCGTCTAAGCATACACCTGCTCTTCGTTTTCTTGAAGAATCTTATGATTCTTTTGCGTTAATTTTGTCCGACTTAACTTCGAAACACGATTGTTCTAAAAAATTTTTCAAATCCTTGTCATACATTCTTATACTGGATATTCCACAAGAAATACGATTAAATGCGATTTGACATTAAACTGTGTAATAAAAAATGCTGTCACATTGTTAGTTTTTGGATTATAGATGATGAAAAATTGAGAAATTTTCCAAGACGAAGATAATAAAGTGGCGCAAGTAGAATTGCGAGCGAGATTAATATACATAAATGTATATTTTATTGTTATATCGTGCGTGAAAAAATATATTGAACCACAGGGCCAATTTATGTGTCGCAATGCGTGTACATTTATCATCTAGTTAATGCATGCGTACTCACCTGCGCTGTTGCGGATGCTTGAAAAAAGGGGTGATATGATTTACGGTAGATGATTCCGTGAGTAGCGCCGCAGATCAAGAAAACGATGCTCAAGCACAGCATTATTATTATCTGAAATATATATTTAGGTATTCAGCAAAAGAAGAAATATTAATGTAAAAAACGCAGTATAGTTATACCGTCATCTGCAGAGAACAATTTCCGATAACGAACATTTTTCAAATGTTTCAAAAATGTTGTACATCAATGGTTATATTTCTAGATCGCATTTATATACAACTGCGACGGTAGCTTTCTATTCCAACAAAAAAAAAAACCGAATATTGCTCAATTTGGCTGTTTCTCCTTTTTTTTTTTCTATCAATCAGCGCGTTTCGCTAAACAAGCAATCGGTCAAATTCAAACAATAATATTAAAAGAATAAATAAGTTACTTGAAAAAAAAAAAGATTATACTTTCTCCATTCCATTTGTGTTTATTGGTACAGATAAATGTATGAACTGTGTCTATCGAGATTACAAATATGAATTGCGTACGGAAACAATTGCTTTCGCAATGGCGATTGCTTGTTATGTCGATGTCTAATGCAATCACGGAGAAATTTCTGGGGATTTTCACACAGTAACGCGGTTGTTTATCACCGCCGCTAAAAATATAGCTAGGATAATACGTCGGTACACCAATTGGATTTATATTCATCGGGATAGCCGCGGTCCGGTTTATCAGCGACACGAGGGCACTCGTGCACGGATAAATGGGTTTTTCACCGAGTAAGGGTAAGGGGAATCGCGGCGGAAAGATTCGAGTAGCCGGCGGGAAAAGGAGCGCGGAGTACAACGAAGTGTGGTAAAGAAAGACATAAAGCGGGGACTATCTCGATCGATGTCAACCGGATTGGGGAGGCTGCGATTCGCAGCTGGCCTCCGACGAATTTCCGAATTTCTGCGAACGCGATATCTCACTGCCGAGCTCGTGGCGCTCGGTTAAATCGAACGCTCGAATTTTGCGGTCTCTGTGACGAACGGGCAGCTTCAGCTGTCAATTTTGCAAGAGGCTGTCGATCGCGCGCTTCATACTGTTCAGATGCGGCGAATATCGAGCTTCAACCTTTTATACAGATTACACGGATCACAACCAGCTATCGTGCAAAAGTACACCTCGAGTGCAGCTTGAATTTATGGAAGAAGAAAAAAATAATTTAATTTCCGCCCGACAATGATATTATGTTCCGCGAAAGATTTGAACTATTTCATGTTACAATCGAAAATAAATCTCTCGTTTGAATAATCGAAGTGTTTATTACGTTCGGAAAAATTGGGTTACAGTGGTAAAGAATAAGTCAAGAAAGAAGTGAATGTTTTCTGGAAATATCGTAAAACTAGTTTGACATTCCGAGACTTCCTAAACTAATTTGTTGTTTGGAAATGAACGGATTAGTCGCCAATTTCCCGGGAGAAATTTTAGCCTCGTCGATCTCGGGCGGCGCTGAGCGCTGACGACGTATAATTCCTGAGGAGCTTTGGCTCGAAACTGTTTAATTCAACGTCGTTTACGGAAGTATTAGAACTTTTCAGGTGCATTCGGTCTAACAAGGTTGCAACTTTGCATAATCCTGTTGTCGATGACGAGCGGGTACTACATACAAGGAAACGAACGAATATGAGGTCGAGATAGAAAGAACGTAACACTATTATGCATTAATTTTATGATGAGTTATACAAATATTATTTAATTATGTGCAAGAACATTTTCTATCTCTAATTATTATTTATTGTCGATTTTAAAAATAGATTAATGTGATTAATTAAGTAAAATTCGATAAAAACTATTAAATAAAATGTAACTCGAAGTATAATCTGTACTAAAACATGCAATACAAGTACAAATAACAATTTAATTAAAATCCATTTAATTAAATTTTGAATCTTAAATATAGACATTTGCTCTCGGAGATTAAGGATGCAATAATAAATTTTTTTAAATACTACTAGATTGATATATAGAAATAGACATATGGTATCTAAAAGATTTAAATCAATTAAACTATTCAAGTGCTTTGTTAAAATATATTGGACGTCGCTGAGACGTAATTTAATTAAAATCCAGTATCTCTATTAAAATCCATTCGTTCTCTTCTTTTTAGCTCTTTAGAATTCTGTTATCGTGATATCAATCATTTTAATTGATATTGTATGATTTAGATACATATGTATATGTGAACTCACATATATTTAGGTCGTACATTTATCGTGATTTTGTACCGTGCATTGAAAATCAACTTCATAAAGATTAATATTTTTCAATCAGCGAAGTTTTATGTATCTTTTTCCTAGAACGCTTTTCATCCGCTTTATGTCAATAGAATAGGACGAGAGAATATATTAATGATTTGTTCATACGCCGATCGGTTTACGATTTCGATATATCAACATTGTTGTAATCTCTCTCATATCTCATTCATCGATCGTTAAACAAACTATGTTTTTTTAGAGACGCCATTGTACAATAACTTTCCCATAGATTCAGTGTTTTAATGAACAGTCAGCGTGTATTTGTTGGTGCATATATGGTTCACTTGTAGTTCATATCAATCATGATTTACGCAGCAAAAAGATTGGATCGAAAAATTGCGACAGAACCATATATTCAAAATGGAGCGAACATTAACTATATACCAATGTGCGCATAAAATGCCCGAAGCGATGCACTGCTCAAGCATAATGCTGAAAGCACTGCAAATGTTGACACTTTTCACTCGGCATGTCTTTCACGTCGGAAACGTTCATCGACTATTTCCGGAATCGTATTTGGAAATGCACCGCGCACGACCAATTTGTGTGTTTTCTTTAGCTAATTTTTACGCCATTATAAGAGTTATATAAAGTATCTCAAACTCCGAGATTGTATTTTTTAAGCATATCAAGAAAAAAAATATTAATAAATAATAGCTTATTTTCAAGAAATTGCATAAGTTGAATTAGCTTTTTCTTGGTTGAGAACTTATTCTTTATTTAATATATCTCTCACTTCGTTCTTTAGTTCATTTAAAATATATTCAAAAAACTTGAGGCGAAATATCTCTTGTATGCTTTTAAGATTATAGAATTTTTTCTTTCGACGTAATAACCATGAATTGCATAATCACACAATACGCGTGAAATAATACTAGACATCCTCTGTAAGCATGATAAATGCAATGAGCATTTATCATCCAAGTTAGCAAATATAATCTTTTCTTTGAGTAGCAGGATAAAGAGAAGAAAAATAATTTTAGTAACTAATAACAGTAATAATGAAGTGACACGTTAAATATCGATTAATACATGCAGGAGATAGATTGCAGAATTCGTACTAATTAAACAGTTCATCAAAGAAACATATTGCGCCAAAAAAAAAAAGAACGGTATTTGCAGTGCGCTTGCTTGAAAGTCCATGCTATATCTACTTTAATTTATAAACCATTTGCCGACTAACTGTGAAAAACTAGTAAATTCCTAAATTGTCGTGAAAGAAGGAGAAATTTTTTAGCGAAGTATCGGTAACAAAGTATGGCGATCGGATTCGGAGCCAGTGAACACGGGGAACTTCGTTCTGTCGATGCGCCCGTAAAGTGCACCAAAGATGCATGAAGCGGTTGTCGGGTGCATCGGGGGAAAAAGTTTGCAGAGTTTCCCAGCTCGCGGCGTGACAAAAGAAAGGCTACGAGATGTACGGTAAACACACACAGGAGTTACAGATTTATGTTTGGCGGCTATATCGCAAAAATTTCTCCCCCGACGTTTTGATATGTCACAATACTTTGACAAGTATTGCCCGACTTCTGCCTGAAATGGTCAACAATTTACGTTAATTGACAGAAAGAGTGACATTTAATTGTACACACCTCTCGCACACAGTCGCGCTGTATTCTTGCGCTGTGCAAATTTATGCAAATTCAAGTTTCGTGTAGTCGCGGCAATTTGTCGTGCGCAATTTACGCTTGCATCGCGAGAGCGCATTCTCCTTCTTACGACAAATGATTACATATTAACTAACGACGAAAATACACGCAAGCTTACTCTCATGTGATATTCGCAATCTGCAATCTGCCCTATATTCATATCGCGGCTTGGTAATAACTAATATTATACAGATACAAAGATTGTCATGATACATACGTCAATGTCACTATCCGAACGATAGTTAAATCGTGATTGCGGCTATAACGAGAGACAGCAGTTAAAAAAGTATTAGCGCGAAATTCAATGAGCCTAATGAGATTCGCGACGCACTATTATCACGGCGGATCGATAGCCTAAGTTCCAATATGATACATCTCAACGAGTCGCATTGTCCTCGTCTGCGCGAAGGTAGATTAGAAAGAGCAGATGGCAAAGCAAGTAGAATGTGGAGTGGAAACTAAGCTTCCATCGCAATAGTAAACACTTCCTTACTCGTAGCAAAATTGTGTTGACTAAACATATCACTATTAGAACGAATCCAAGTTACGAATTTAGTTTTTGAGTTAATCTCAAGAATCGGTAAACAATTATTAGTAGGTAAACGTAATTAAGAAATATCAAAATAACTTTTTTACGTACGATACATAGATAAAATGATAGATACTAGCGTGCTTTTGTAAAAAGTAATAGCAATAAAAAACAACATATACGCACATAAGTATATATATTTTAACTATTGATTTATGTCAATATTAAAAATTTAAATACCACTTAAAAGTGCTAAATTCAAATTTAAATCACTTTGTGTGAAGCTGGAATAAAAGAAAATGTAACATTTGTACGAGACTTATCTTACAAGATAAAGTGAAATTTATTTGAATTAATGTACATTAGAAAGTGAGTTTGTGTGCATTCTCCCTTTCATGTAGTGCAATTCGGCCATTATCCTATTGCGCTTACACACAGCATTTCTGTATATTGCACACAGCAACGCGTATACCGCAGCCGAACGGCGAATCGAACGGCGCTGCACGTGGTACCATATCGCGGCGCACCAGCCATAATTTCCGCGGTCGGCCGGTAATTAGCTCTTTACCAATTTGTCGAACATATTACCCAGTCATCATGCCTATGCCGTCTATCCCCTACGAGCGGGTCCTGAATAAAGAGGAAATTACTCGACGGAAGCAATAAGTAACGCACGCCAATCGATATGTCACTGAAGGGATCGATTCCATTATTTGCCCGGCGTGTCCATTATTGTGCCACGGAATGGGAGATGGCTTGCTTTGTAACCGGCAGCTATAACCGCCACAGTCGGAATTTTTGTCGCTCTGTCAATTGACGATATCGGCGAGGCGCGGCGGCGGCGGCGGCGGTGGCGGCGGCGGTGGCGGCGGCGGCCACTATTTCGCGCTGTTTCACAGCGCGGATTTTTTTTTTTTTTTTTTTTCGCGATTAAAAGAGATTCCGGGTACACCGATGCACGGTACGACATGTATCCGACGTCGAGAGCCCCGTGCACATCATCGATTTTGTCATTACTAAAGGTGACACCAATCGGAAGACCGCCCCCTCCCACGCTTTTCGCCGAACGGCTCGAACGGGCCGAATTCTGACCGGTTGATTTTCACGTTGCGCAAAATGACTTTTCAACGTTCTCGATTTTCCGAGAATTTGATTTTTCACAATTTCATGAAAAAGCGTCAACGATTTCCAATTTGAGCGACCCAGATTTGCGGTTTTCTCGTTATATTCTATTTAAAACTGAATCTGACTACTGTTTCAGCGATATCGTAGGTAATTGTCAACAACGGACTTTGATATGCTATTATACTAATTGGTAGAGAAAATCTATGAATTTCACGATGTGCAACCATCGTGCGCTATAAGCTTCTTTTCGTAAATCCTCACAAGCGATAAGCTTCTCAAAAGATGACAATGATATCAAGAGAATAGCTGCTGGCACAAAACATATTGCATGCTTTAAAAGAGAAATGACGACTTCCCGTATTTTCCCGGCATTTTACAAAAGATGCGTGAAATTACGATAATATAGAATAGCCGAGTTCACAATATGTTTAACCTGATCGTTGATGTTTGCTGCAAATTCCATTAGTACGCCTGAATCGTCCAAAAAAGGATTTGTCGCAAACACATGGAGCTTCATTGTTTTATAGTTATAAAAAGTTATTATTTAACTTTTAATACTGGAGAGAGCTTGATAAATTCGAATATAAATGTCTTTAAAAATTATCACAATTAAATACCAATTAAATTATCAAGTAAATTACCAATTAAAAAATTTCTGTGACTTCAAATATCAATGTGTGAGCGCTTCGTCACAAAAAATTGAATAGTTCTTTGACTCTGAAAGAGAGATGTAGAATTGTTAAAATATCGTACTTTTTCCAACTGCATAAATAATTAATATAATAATGTATTCATGCTAATGCTAATTTTCAAATAATGATAGATACTAATGATAGAATTAAAAGCTCTGGAAAAAAAATAGATCGTTCACAGTCATGTTTTCTTTTCTTTTTTTCTTCATTGCTATTATCGCGAGAAATTATCCATACTACGTTATACGGCGATATCGCGTTGCGAATTACATTCACGGAGTTATTTGGAGAATCTGAATAGGAGCGATAAACTGGTTAATCGCTATGAACGTACGAACTTCATAAAGCCTGTCATCGAGCTGAAAACGCTTCAGCGATGCGCTCAGAACTGTCGAGCAAACAACGTAAATGTTACAGCCGTGCAGCATTGTTTGCTTCCACCCGATATTCATCGTCAACAGACGCATTCTACGATAAATGAGTCCGTCAATCGGCAAGAACGAATCTTCTCGCTTCACACCCTGTTGCATTCCTTTTTTTCGCGCATGATCGCGAAATTGCCGTCACATATAAACTATAAACGCCACTGGCGTGACCGCTCTTCGCACTTATTCCGAACTCCTTTATTCCCGTACTTCTCTTTATTCGTTTGTCCATTTTTTCTCTTTCTCTCTCTCTTTTCCGCTCCACTTCACTACACACAGAATCCACTTATATCTTAACCTGCGCAACTCACTTCAGAACCAGCAAACAAACGAGCAATCGATTGACTGTCAGCGACAAAATGTGATGGATCTAAATAGAACGAAAGCGTGCGAAAATAACCAGCGCGCAGTTTATGCGGTCATAAATTGTCACAAAGCAGTTCTGTTAAACGAGTCTTTGAAGAAACTGTAAAAATAATGGTTAATCTTTTTTAATTAATGAAACACGATTTGAATGATCAAATTAATTTATTTTGCGTAACTCATAAACTGATGTTTGAAAATCGTATATTTCACATTGCTCGAACAGCGATTCTTATTCAAAAAGAGCTCTCTGTTTTATAAAAGCCATCATTTACGAAAGTGTCATGTTAAATCTAAGAATTCTACAGATTACCGAATCTGGCGCGGAACGTAAAATATTGCAGCGTTACATGCGCGCCGACGTCGCCGGAAGTTTGATTCGAAAACAGTGAGTTTGTACGGAAAGTTGGCGCGCAACTTCATGAAATTTCAATCGCGAGTGGAAATCGAGCGCAGTTATCTGCGAAATTTCATATGAGACCGACGCGATCTCGAGGGCGGGAAACAATTGATTCAGCCGCGCATTACCGTGCGAATCCCGGACCAGACATTTTGCACAACGCGTCATATAGCTCCGCAAATATGTATGTATGAAATTTCCTATGTAAATTGTATCCAGCGGATATGGTTCACCAGGTGTGCGAACACGCTTCTAGCCGCACGCAAGATGGTAGAACCTAATTAAATTTAACTGTGATTAAAAAAAAAGAAAGAAAGGAGATTTGCCTCTGAGAGGCTGTATAATCCCGACCCGACGTTACATCTCGCGGACTACGCTGACTATGCGATTTAAACACTGTGCGTTGTAATAGCAAATGAGAGCGTACTCGCGCTTTCGCATCAGAATGCAAACACGACGGCTCGGGCAATGGTATCGAATTAATATCCCTCGCACGCTCGTATCGATCGACTCGCGCAATGTAATGCGACCGCAAAATGCGACCGCGCGCAAAGAAACGAACATTAAGATTGAACGCCGTTGCAAAATAATCGAGGAAAGGCCCTGCAAGTTCCATTCTTTTTCGTTAGGCGAACCTGCGAGCTACGTCCTTGCGTTCTTGTTATTAAATTCACGATGGGATTTATTGCTCCGTTCACACTTATTCTTATGTCCGTCTAATAACGCGCGCGGAAACACACCGAAATGCGCCACATAGAAATTAGTATGACATTTCTCTTACCACAGAGCTTTCTTATCTTTATTCGCAAGCACAATGTTCTCTTCGTCTCGTAATTGAGACGTAAACTACGGAACTTTAAGATTTTTATGCAGCATTTGTTTGTGTAAATCCAAAACAAGAGACACGAGGCTAAAAATTAATTCAAGCATATTTAAAATATTAAACAAGTTATATGTCTAATTAATTTATAATTATAATGGTAAAGATGTAGAATTATAATATAAAATAAAATAAAATACTTTTACTCCGCAAATACTTTAAAAAAAATTGTTTAAAAAATGATTACAATAGGAATAAAATCAAGTTTGATGCAAAATTGAGCTATAATATTGAAATCGCGCGTTGACATCGATATATGAGAAAGGTACATATTTGTCCAAATACTAATCAACGCGGGTAAATAATCGATCACGAAAATTTGATGAAAAATTGACTCTACAGACGATATTGTACAGTATCGCGCGCATACACACCAATAAAATCGATCCGAAAACCGATCGGAAAGTGCGACTAATTACGAACCAACGCACTAATTAATCCCACGATTGCCCGGTGGTTCATACAGTACTCCTGGTACTGATTTATACACGTACAATACACTTCGAAGGAATAAATAACCTCGAAAAACAACGGTCAATCGGTATTTTTCGGTTCCCGTTAAAGCGCATACGATGGAACTTTCGGCTAACGAAAAATAGCAAATACAAAAACTGATTGCTAAATACGAATGCAATAATTGCTATCACACAGCATTGCAGTCATTGATCGTCCGAAATTTTCAATGTTTGACAAGCGGAGCAATATAAATATCGTTGTTATCGGAGAAAAATGTCGAGTTTCACGAAAATAAGAATTTGGCACCATTTGATAAAGCTTAGCGCGCTGTACAAATGCATAATATTCAAGATGACGAATTAATTTTATATTTGTTAAAAGTATTTTTTGTCTCTTTTGTACATGAAGTTTTTCATTGGCAACAACGATGTTCTATCTTAATTTGTCAATTACTCCAAATTATGATTAAATTTTCTTACGCTAATTAACACTATCCTAAGCGCTAATCACTAAAGTCAATATTTTCAAGACATGTTTCTTTTTTTCTTCTTAATGATTTGTTTATTTTCCTATAATTTTATATTTAATTAGAATTATTCTTTAAATACTTTTGTGTAAATTTTGATCTATTGAGTTATATCAAGAGCATCAACCAGAGCAATGAGCGCACGGTTTATTTATCCGCTCAAGATACGTCACATACCACGTGATTAAGCGCAATAGAGACGAGTTTTGCAGTTAATTACGGTGTGTGACAGCGATTAGCCGTTACGCCGCGGACGGTAAGTACCGGTTTGTGAACGGCGCCGTCGATGCGTTGATAGAATTTTCAGTCGTTCTAAAGTGTATCGTGCCCACAAAACGAGTGTCATCACGGAGCAAGCTGCTGAAGTGGCGATCATTGCATTTTGCGTTATTATACGCTCGTCATAGGCGCGTTACAGGCGTATAACAAGCGCCAAGAGTGCCGGGCGAGACGCGGTCGTTGTATCGCGTTAATTAGCGTTGCGCAATTGTAGTTAACCATGCTCGTTTCGCATAGATATAAACTATAGTAATCACGTGAAGCAAATTTTGAGTTATTATACTCGTCGAAAACGCATTGCGTGTTCGCATAATCGAGAAATAAACTGCTGGACACAGTAATTAAAATGCACTAAAGTAATCAAACCCAATAATATTCTGTATGATTTGTATAATTGACATCTACACAAAATTTGCGTTAAATTTCCAATTTCTTTGAATTTTTTATATCGAAAGTACATCATCACGCACGACACGCGTTGAATTAAGAAATGTTTGGTCATATTTTGCGTTATTTAATCAGGAAGTGCATTCTGCGAATATATAATAGAATACCGAATCCCGATGAATTAAATTAAGACACGCGTTAGTAATCAATTGTTTCTCAATTATACAACATAGTATATTAACATCGTTATTATTATTATTATTATTATCATCATTATTATTATTATTTACAACAAATTAAATTAAAATACATGAGGTGATAATTATCTGTCTGCACAATGCAATTTTCTCTCTTCGGCAGCATATCGCGCATCGGAAATGTTGAATTGAGTATCGTACACATTTCACATTACGGATTCGCTAAAAAAACATCGCGTGCAGAAAAAAAGAGAATCGCGACAGTCAACATGTGATCGTTATGTTGTGTTAATTAATGAGCTAAATCAAACCTATCCGAATAGAGAGCACAAAAGCTCTTTACCTTTACTCGCAATCGCTCATACGCCATCTTTATTTAGTGTTCCGAAATCAATGACTTTCCAAAACTGTAAAATATATTCTATAACTATAAAATAAAAATATTTTCTTCTCTGAATAATGACAATGTATCAGGTGGTGAATAAATTTAGTTATTATATTTATATGACTGTTTCATAATTTATTTGCAATAATTTTGTATCATAGCATAACAATATAATCAGGCTTTGGTAGTGCTTATTTAATATACATGAATTTATATAGTGGATTATATATATATATATATATGCAGTAAATAAATAGGATTTATTCTGATTCTCATCTATTTTATAGTGCAACGTGTATTATAAAGCTTGAAATTCATGCGCATAATTCAATTATTTCTCTTTATGATTATATATAAAATTATAATAATAAAAGAAAACGATTATACATTTTCATAACATTTAAATTTTTGTACTGCATTGAAATTATAGAAATAAGTTTTTTATGCAAATAATTATCTAAATATTACAAAATGTATTGAGACAATTTTTTGATTTTCAGTCTTTAACTCAAGATGTCTTGAGACGGTTTGAATCCCATCACTAATTAAAAGATATTATTTTATACATTTTAAAGTATTTTCAAACATTTTTTGAAATATTATTTTACATCTGTAAAGAATTATTTTTTCAATTTTGCAAAAAAGTACAAATTTTATAATTATAGTTATAAATAAAAATAATATATATAAAATAATTATAGTCACATAATCCGTTTATTAATATATTTAATAAAAACATTACTTTTCGAAAAATTTTTTTTTTCTATGCTAAATGTTTTTTAATAAAATATCAAATTTAATGTGCATCACACGTTATAAATTAGAAAATATTTGTTTATTATTTAATTTATAAAAATTGAATCAAAAAAGATATTGTAATCAACATAATATAATGATATCAAAATATCATAAATAAACAAATAATTAATTACATAATATAATATTAAAATTTACTCACCACCACATATCTCGCTGTTGCAATCCGTTGGTAATCGATTGCCCCAAACAAATACATATTGCATTAGTTATTACTCACGATCAATTGATTCATGCAGAACTCGAAGTTTACAAGCACAATGTATTTTCAACGTGAAACACGAAGCAATCTCGATCATTACAAGTGCAAAATAATTCTGTTAATTGAAAAATTCGACATTGCAATTATGTCCGATAAAGTAATATCGCGAATGAAAAAACTGTGAAATGCGAAAATTACCAAATCAGTTAATTATCATTAGTTGTCTTTGTCATCAACGCAGCTGCGAAATAAATACAATTGTTAAATGATCACATCAAGTAAAAAATAAAAAAAGATTTTAAAGCTGAACTTTGGAAATGTATAGTTGATTATTACTCGATCATAATTTTTTTCACAATTTGTCATCGACTATTGTTGTCACTCATAGTGAAAGAGTTAAGAATGAGAGCGTTAACGGCGCGCGAGAAGTTAATAGGACGAGTGGCGACCGCCGGTCTTCGAGAAGAGCTACAGGGACCGAGTCAAGAGAAATTTATTTCCGCCGCTGGGCGCACCGTGTCCGTCATAGATCACGGGGAAATCGTCCGCGAAGATTTAAGTGGTCGATCTGCGCTCGCAGCTGCGAACTGTAACGCTGCGCGAGCGGACTACGAGGATTTTCTCTTAAATCTCACGTCGATCGCGTCGTTGCGTGCACACGCTCGGAATGTCTGTTCCATCTATTTTGATCAGTAACTTGAAGCCTAAGAACCGTCGAACAAGCTTTTGCCATAGCGTGAAAAAAAAACTTGGTTGATTTTATCACGCAACGAATTGCGATTGACTGTGGGACGTCTAAAAATTCAATTTCCATCTATTCCGTTTGGGTTTGTTTCTACGTATCTCGACGCTCGCGTCAGCAACTTAGCGAAGCTTTAACGAAGCAAACATTCGGTTCACGAATTGAATTTATTATTTTTGTACCATCGCGTATTTCGCGATATCGCACATTTTTATTTTTATTTTACAATTTTTTTTTTTTTTTTTTTTTTTTTTTTTAATTTTGACTATCAGCATTTCTGTTTGCGTATAATTGTTTCATTGAGGAAAATTTTACACTGCAACGGGAAAAGTATCGCGGCGTAGAACAAAGATACGAAAGTCATTTGTAAACTCTCGACTTGAGATACCGGTATTGACTTTACCGATAAACCGGAACATGCCGCACCCTTTGAAATACGCACAAGACGCCGCTTAATTGCACCGCCGCACTCGGTTGTGCAATCGGAGTGACTTGTAATTATTGTAAACGATCTTACCGGCAATAAGATACGGCGACGACCTCGAGTCACGTTGTGCTCGCGATACAGGATGCATGAGGTGGGCAACGTGAGTGCACCGGCGGCAAAGATGTAACCGCTGAGGACGACGATGATCCTCGAGGGCCCGTGCGCCAGATGGATCATAGGTAGCCTAACCAGGAAGCACCAGACACCGGTGGACAGCAACGTGCCCGCCATGGTAAACAGGAACGTGCTGGAGAAGAAGAGGTAGAAGCTCGTGCAGGACGCGCTCCCCTGGTGATTCTGCTGAAAAGAATCCGAGGGATCTACAGGGTGTTTCTGGATTTCCGTCTTACGAGGTGATCTCCGTAGGACATCTCTTCGTGACGTGTCCCATGAGAAATCTTTCAGGATTTGGGAATGTAATGATGAAGAATAGAAGATTATACGAGTGATAGAATAATGATGCAACTCCAGATTGAAATCGCGTAAACACAAATGCGATTTGTCAAAATGATTAAAAATTTATGATAATTTAGACAAAAGGAATGTTTTATTATATGTATTATTATATTAATAATAAGTAATAGAGCAACGAACACTGTGGCTGTAGTAATTACTAAACTGCTTAATGTTTCTCATTTACTGTTAAATTTAAATGACGCCAAGTTTAAACGCCTAATCTTTAGTAGCAACTAAAGTCACAACTAAGATTTTGAGTATCAAATATAAGTGCTAATACAACTCGCGTTTGCTAAAGGTGCTCGGATAACACGTATACCAGATTACTTCTGGGACACCCAATATGCTCTCACGCGATATGTCTGAAAAATATTGTATAGGCGCCAAGTGTAAAGTTCCTTAGGTGCCATTCTGATATGATCATGTAAATTTCGCGTTATACTAGGAATATTGGAAACGATGCCTCAACCCTTTCAAGGGAATAGAGAAACGATTTTGCATATTCAACGTATTGTTCTTGTTGTGTTAGTGATTTGCAAAGTCGTCTTTTTCTTTGATATATCTGAAATAAAAAAGCTATATATTTTCTGGTGTAAAAGTGAAACATTGATCTCGAGAAATTTTCTGCGTTTAATCAATAATTTAATCGGTACATTTTTTATTATTCACTGCGATACAATTATTTAATAAGACAAAAGTCCTTCTTTCTGATAAATGCAGAGAATCAATCAAGTACCGCCACTACTTTCGGTGCTCCCGTAAGTAACACAGGCTTAACACGGCGGTGGAACCAAACTCGCTGACACGAATATAGATATGACGATCGATTCTCTCCCCAAGAAAAGTTCTGGCAAATTTTCATTTCGTCGGGAAGTTTTCGCGGCCCATTGAAACTTTAAGAAGATTTCTCGCAGCGCGGCGATTCCTCAACGATGTATGTTAATTTATGTGCGAACTGCATTAGGTCGGTAATGTATTCAGTATTCACTTCTCGAGTGGCTCCGGATTATGCTCCGATCTATCTCTGAATCCCGTCCGGCGTGCTATTCTTTCCCCACGATATAGGGCAACCCGTGAGATTATTCCAATCGGGAGAAACGTCATTTTTTCAAATTATCCCGACGTTGTTTCGAAAACTCCATCTAGAACGTTTTCAATAATAATGCACGGAACGGCGTGTTTGATCTTATCAAAGCACGCACTAAGGCCCGTTATCCATCTTACATTTTAATTGCCCCGAGCAATATCGTAGTCATGTATAATGAAAGCAAAGCGTTGAGAGAGTAAAATATCATGAATTTCCGATCGATGGTTCTTCTCGTCGAGCACCATTTACGTATCAAAGCTTAATATTTATATTTTATCTGGATGATAAGAAGAAATTTGCTTGACGGACGCGCACGATATCTAGTCATTACGGTGCATTTCCATTTAAACAGATATTTTGTAAAACTAGCACTTACACACGCGCTTTCAAACGACGGAGTACAAAGCGAAGAAGTTTGTATGTACTTTTTATCTCGTTATTTCTGTTTCGGTCGTGAAGACAATTTTACATTTCCAACTCGACGAGCTTGGTGAAATCACAATTCAAGAGATGTAAGACGACGTAAAGCCCGATTTTAACGGTGGAAAGCAAACGTACCAGTAAAGTCCGTAAAAATAATTAACACTTTCGGTACGCAATGTAGAACATGTATACACTATTCAAAAACGCTCACTGTGGCCGCGGGACGCCATACGCGACCTGCAGAACATTCGTTGCGGCCGCAACGAATACACACGTCGCTGTGAATTCGATACGCCTCTGGTCGCCAATGTTTTATGTTATTATATTGTGTTAAAAAGTTAGTTGTTTTTTAATTAATTAATAATGTCTTGTAAATCAATTTAAAAATTTTGTAAATATTTAACCATTTAATGCTAATCAAATTTAAAATTTAATATTTAAAATTTTTACACTCGATAATTTTTGCTTTGAATCCATTCTTCGTGTACTGCATTGTTTAAAGTTCTACAAGATTTTATTTTACAATAAAAGTGTAATCTCGGAGTTGCAAGCAAACAATTTTTCGATTTTCTCGAAAATGGAAGCCAATAATTTTCTAAATGCAGACGTTCAATTGATTACAAGACTATCTTGATAATAAATTCTGCGACACGGTAGTTCTTTTTCCTCGCATTTCTCGCTCGCGCTTCGTGCAGCCGCTTTATCTCGAATGACGCGCAAAATATTCATCATGCGGCAAACTGTATTTTACTGGACAAGTTTGCATGATTCAAAATGCGCATTTCTACTTGCGCTTGCGATCTTCAAATGTTTTCCAAGCAGGACGATCGGCGGAGCTTTGTACATTCACTTAGTTAGAGCCCTTTCTTCTCGACTGAATCGTCCATTGTTCAGTCGGAACGAAGCTGCAGCCAGTGTGCGAATTAGGTGTTCTGAAATTAAATCGGCCGGGACGTAGAATGGTCGCGACTGGTCTTAGTTACACGGCAAGACAGAGAGTAGTACGTTGGAAATTCGCCGTCAGAGAAACAAACACACGGTCGACTACTCCGCAAGTCACTCGGTGGAGACGCTCGAGCGAGATTTGATGAAAGAAAAGCGGCAGGCGAGAGAGCATCCAAAGAAAACACGAGTTCTTATCGGCGCTCTCGTCCTCTCCTCTCGTCGCTCCTCTCGAGGTCGAGGAACAAGTAGATCGTAAAGATTGTGCCTCGGTTAACGCCCGAAATCCGACGGGCGGTTACGACGCGATGATACGGATATAAAAAACAACTAGCGCAGCTTGTAGGTGCAGCTTTTACGCCCCGTCTTTTCCACGAGAGTTTTTTAAAACTCTGAGTCGAGAGAAATCCGGGTCGAGGTCGGGATCGTAAAGGGAGGCCTCTTCCGACAGACAGCGCGAGGTAATTCGACATTTTACCGGATATATAAGACAAATAATATCGATTCATAGGAAAGCTCGGGAAGAAGCGAAACGTTCAATTATCGACGAGGCTTTTCGGTTCGAGCTGCTGTAGTCTGTGCTTCGGATATCGATCCCGCTTCTGCGACATCACCCCAGAGGTTGACGCCTCGACTCGCTAGGACGAGTCATCCCTGCGCGGATAACGCAGCCCCGTCCTAAGCTGTTATGTCGCGTTTACGGGTATTTGACATTGATTTTGGTTTCGCGGTCGGCGGATTGGATTAAGCCTCGGCTGCAAGCGCCAGAAACGGATAGCTCGCGTCTCCTTTCTGAAGCTTGACGGAGGGAGACTGGCGTATCGGCGCCGTACACGTATCAGCCGCCCCTACTCGCGTTCTGCACACCAACTTCGTCAAATATTTACCAAGTGCAAAGTACGAAGTTTACGCTTCACCTGTTACAGCACGCGCGCACTTTCATGCACCGCCACGCCAGGAACAACGGCATAACCGTTTCGTTAATATATACGCGTCTTGATCCTTTCGATGTCAAACAGAGAACTATGACCCAATTGCCATGAGAAGCGGTTTGATGTACGAGAACGAATTTATTCGATCACGGTTCTTTTTCATTTTTATTATTGCATGTACTTTTGAATATTTTATAGTGACAATAGAATATTCTACGTACGTTTGACATATCATTCATTCATAGTATTCATGTGTGTATATGTAGATTTATGTATTCATCGTACAGATTGCAAAATAACTATGCGAGATAAAATTTATAATATCCGAAAATCGGTTTCAAAGATTGAATATAATACAGTTAAACTTTAGCATCGTGAATAAAATTTATGATGTTCGAAAAAAGATCCCGAGGATTAAATGTAACATAGTTTAATTTCATCATCCTTTCTGAATGCATTTTGGATAAAGATTCCGTCATGAATATTGTAATTTTGAGACTGTAAGATTGATTTTATTCACAGCCCATCTCTCGAATGACTTTACTAAGACCCTCGCTAAGTTTTAACTGTAATAACCCATCTAAAATTTATAATCTCTGGTAGTATGGTATATCTCTTGTTCGATGTACTCACAACGTACAGATTCCCAGGAGCGCGCCCGATCGCTTCGTTAATTGCTAATTATAGCATACCATGGAATATTAACGACAAAATTAAAATTATCATGGGAATATGTATCTATATCGTTCATTGAGAACAACTATTAAGTTTTACGAGTTAATCAAATCCAATAAGAAGAAGAAAGTACAAGTTATAAGTTCCAATTTCGACATTCTCCGAAGGATATAGAGAAACTAAATTCTCCTATCGTGCAACCTAATAATTAAACGTTTTCTCGATTAATGGCACCGATTATTGCGCGTTCCCATTTACTTCCCAAGTCGCAGTAATCCATACAATATCGCAGATCGCGAAACTGTATAATTAAGTTTAAATTTGAATGGCCTGATATTTTTAGAAAATATTATAAGATTAATTAACAACGATAAAACATGTAAAGTCATCAGATTCGCAATTATTCCTCAAGTGTAATCTGCCTAAAAATAATTATTGATCCACTTTTACAATTAGTTACTTTAGTTCCGCATGTGTATCGATTTTGTCACTATTATGTATAAAGTAAAGAGCTTTTATAGAAGGACGTTGGTAACAAAGGATATTCAAAAGCAATTAAAGCTCGGAATGTCACATAGTGGGAACTGCACGTTGCTCGAGTTCTTTGATCACCCCAATCTCGATGGTGACGCTACCTTGACACGTCGTATTCAAAGGGCTTTTCTGAAACACCAAACCACAGGCAGTTTACGTGCTACATAAGTGACGGTGTTAGTTGTCACTTCTTTGGTCGACATTTCCTTGAAGGTCTATTGCGCGAATGACGTTACTGACATAACCGCGTGCAAACCGCAAGCCAAGTATCCGCATATATGCATGCGCATTTAAGGTCTCCTATCCAAATTACATTTAACATAGCTAATTATCTTAATCTCAAAAATAAATATCAAACATTTTTAATTGAAGAGTTTAGCGCAACAATGCTTTGAGAACTTCCTTAAAAGCTTGAGAGAAATAATCTTGAAGTTGAGAAACTTAAGTTTAGATTAACTTCGCCAACTTCTTAAAAAAGTGGGTTACGCCACTGTTGCACACGAGATACTTAAATTTTTTTTTTAGATACGAACTAAAAAAATCAAAGTAAGACATGTACATTTTTAATAAATTTTTTTGTTTAGAATAACATGCCGTACACTATATATATTTGAATCTGTTATTTTATAAAGTATTATTTAATATAAATAACATTTATTTCTATTTTATGAATTTACGTATTTAGCCGTGATAATTTTATGTGATAAAATTATATTAGCTATCACAACTAAAATTATTTATAAATCGCATTAAATATTATTATAAATTTAAATTGCGTCTTAACCGAACGTAATATTTTTAATATAAGACGGTTTAATATAAAACTTAGAGATATGTCGATTTTTTAAGTATTGATTGAATAAATTGTGTTGAGATAAAATTTAATTTAATTTAATTGAGATAGCATTGAGTGACAATTTCAAAATTTTATATATTTACATTTTTAATCATTTTCCAACAATAGTGGAGTAACAAGCGAATCGAATAAAATTAATTGGAAGTATGAATTATTGAGAAATAAATTTACAAAATTATTTGTAATAAAAATTGCTGTGATTTATGCTCAGACATTTCATGATGCGTCTCGATGTACGCGGCCGTAAGCCAGGACGACGAAACGGGCGGATGACGATTAACGAACGATTATTAAGGTGGACCCTTATCGCAGTAATTGTGCGGAATAAATCCGGGTTGTGGGCGAACGAACGAACGAACGAACGAACGACGTCGACGGCACGATGGCGCCGTAATTTTCTGGCTGGACGAGCGTTCGGATGACGTCCTTGGTTTCTCACATTACTCTACCTGCACTCACTTAACCGACCAGCACGATAATCTTTTTTAAACTCTCTTGTTTAATCGACGATCGGTTTCACACGTCGAAAAACCGCTGATGGCTCCCAAGAGCCGCATTTTTGTTATGACAAACAGGACGAGCAACACATAAATGTCTGTTAATGGCAAAAATATCGTTTGACGAATTTAAACGAAAACAGCCGGAAAAAGCAGTCGGAAGTGTAATCAATTCCGAGTGTAATTCAATAATTTAAATTAAAGTTTTACTCTTATTTTTTTTACTTTGAGTGAGCATCACCGCTTTGATTATTGTTTAAACATTTAAATTATAAATAGGCGTTTGTATATTAAGTATCTTAAATATACAAATGCATAAAATATATATGATAAATATGATAAAATTTAATCGGTAAATATAAAATCAGAAGATATTATCTATATTTTTCTTTCGCGGATTGCTTCGAAGAGTATCTAATTCTCCTCAGCAAAGACTCTTTCCGATCTGAACATCACGTTCTATCGTTCTATGTACCCAGTATGCAGAGAGACTTATCCCGACACGTACGCTGATTTAAGGGAATTCATATGAATCGATTCGTAATAAAAGGAGAGGAAGCAAAGTCACGCGCGGCCGTAAACGTCCTTCCGAAAACGGATGTAGGGGATAATAGCGTTCTGCGGCACTCATAATTACCGTTATTACATCTCCGAACGAAGCGGATCGCCATTCTTTATTATCTCGCGCGCTATCAATTCTCTTTCGCACCCTTTCGCCTTCTCCCGCTCGTCGCGGGGTCGCAAGTGAACACGTAATTACCATGTTTAAATTCATAAAACTACCAAAGCGTTTTAACTCTTAAGTAAACCAATTCTCCTGAAATGATATTTTTACGCTCTGATTGGTGTCGGTGGTTGAACGCGTGAACAATTTTATCTATACGGGATGCGAGTAATTAACTCTCATTCCCCTTGTTCCCTCTTGTACGCAGATTACCTCTATTATTCTCGATATTTTTTTCTTCTCTCTGCGCTCCACGCCCTTCCTCCTTCTCTCTCCGTCTTTCTACGCATCTATTTTTCTTTTCTCCAACGCGTCTCATCTGCTTCCGGTTATTGCACAAACAATAAAAATATCTCGCGTGATAAATAAAACAACCAAGCGCCGCTACGTAATCCTTTTGCGCGGCCGACCAATGTTAATCGTCGATCGATTCCGCACGCACGAGGCGCAGATAGCCGGAGAGGCACACGAAGGTAGGAAGGAAGGAAGGAAGGAAACGAGACACGGTTACCGTCATTTCCGGAACGGATGCCAGAGGGGACCCGTGCCGGCTCGCCGATAATTGTTATTTCTGTTACGCCCCTACGATCCGCCGGCCGCTGTATGCATGACGTTTTATTCATCCCTGACATCGCCATAAAAACATGACACGCTTTGTGTTACGACGATATCAGTAGAATCTGCGGGATTGTTGAATCACACAATAAGAATAATTCAGCGAAATCACCGTGCTGCCAGAGAATTATCTGAGATAATTATCCGTAATATGCTTAACCATTAGCTGGAAAGCCTGTCATTTGTCAATAATAAACTAAGATATTAATTATACGAAACGAGTAGTTTGTTAATGCGCAACTAGTTATCCGCCACAGGAACTAATTAAGATTTATAAGCATTGTATCATTGCATGACAGATTTCACGTGTATCAATATATTCATAGGAAGCATAATTAATGAAATTAATATTTAGCAAACGGTTGTCCAATCCAAACTGACTCTGGGATTGAGATCTGAAAATACATTTTCTTTTTCAGACGAAATTTGAATTAATATCTGTTAAATAATTTTTTTATTTCATATTTGTATTAACCGCGTCGTAAATCTGCTATGTGTGTGTTGTAAATTTTGCTCAGCTAAAAACAATTAAAAGATGTTTGTTATGTTATTTTTTTAAACAATCACTATACCAGACGATTAGTCTGAGTCTCTCGCTTGCTAACAATGACTTCGTATCCAGAGTTTGCACAGCTGGCAGTAATTAGCAGAGTTAGATCCGTATTTGAGATAAATTTCACTTGAGTTATTTTGTAATACAGTCCAGATCTATAATAAATATCGCGAGTATTCCTCTCTCTCTCTATAATACTTGTCATATATTCATATATTCCGTGATATATTGTAGCCGCATCAAAGTGATTTGAGAAATATCTAAAAATATCATCATATTATGTCTATAAAAGATAAAGAGTTTGAACAATTTTATGTTTTATGATTAGCTGCCAAACATTACGCGATTATCTTCTATTCTTAAGTTTGCGAGAAATTATTTAATATTTGCCACAACCGTGATTTGAGAGATAATAATACGAATGATTTCTGTGATCTATTTAAATGCCGTATAAACAATTTAATATTTAATTTTTAAATAATTCCTAATCCTTGCTTTATCATCTGTTATTTCCGAATTAATATAAATCTGGAAAATGCAAAAATTTATGCACAAAAAGTAATTTAAAAAAAAACAATTAATTTGAAAAAAATATGCACAATACAAATGACTGTTGATTAAATACCAGAGAGTCTTTATACTTATTCATTTTTTGAAAATGTTGAAAAATATATAATAATTGCTGCATCGCAATTGTCGTTCATCAAGTGAAAACGCAGTAACGCCTTCTGTAACACAATTATTCAGCGCACTATCATATCATAAAACGCGTTCGCTTCTTCTTTGATTCTAGATAAAATCTCTCCCTATCATCCTTAATTACGTGAATTAATTGCGACGTTATGCGGCTCGAGAAGCTCTTCTCGTCAGATCCTTCAAAAAGTCAAGCGGCCTACAAACGGAAACTCGATCCGCTCGTAATCCAGTACTCGACGGTCGAGTACACGGAAATTTTCAAGGTGGATTACAGCGGTGGATTAAGTATTAATTAATTTACAATTCGGCGCGATTCGCGGGCTCGACGAAAATGCAAAAAGGGAATGATCAACTCCCTCGTGTTGCAGCCGACATTAAATAAAGCCTGCGCACCGACTCGGTCCGACAATACCGGAAAGCCCGCGTAATCCGCAATTCGAAGCCGATTTCGTGGAATTTCGATGACCAAGCTAATGAAGCGGTGCATTCCTGTTAGCAGCCGAAAAATAAATGCCGGCCTAATCAGCAAGAGGGATTGCATACGCGCGTTGCATCGCGCGAGAGGCATGCACCGTCTGACGTGCCATTGACTTTTTCCACTCGCGGATCAGCGGCGGACCGGGCAGATCGCCCAGATATGCACGATGAAAATTGATTCAAGGGATAATCTCTCTCTCAATTTACGAAAGAGCTAAAGGGAATCGAGAGTCAACTAAGGGCGATTAGAGAGGAGGAAACGGGCGATAGAGGGTCAACTGTATGTACGGCCGCGGCCACTTTTGTGTTAAATAAACGCTATCCTCACAACCACATCTATAAAATTGGAATCGGTGCTAAAAAGATAAGGAATTCCATTTCCGCAAAGGCATTATCGCGACCCAACGATCTTCGACAGTTCGCGTTAAACTTCGACAATGCGGTTAACGAGTTTGTGATAATATATTCGGCACATCATACTAGTTCCGGAAGCGTTGCTTGTGGCTATAACACATAACTTCCTAGAGATTCTCTTTTCTACGGAAACGAGTTTCTCGAGTTTTCGGGAAAACAAGTTGTCTTTTAACTTTTAACTGGTAATGTAGAAAATATCGGTGATAATTAATGATGAGAGATATCTCAGATCGTTTACTTTATTTTTAAATTTTATTTAATGATTTCGTTCAACATAATATTAATTACTTTTATTGATTTCTAAAATACCTAGAAACACTTAAAAATAAGAGAAAATTAAAATAGGATTGCATTAAAATAAATGAACTAATACTCTTTTTATTTAAATCAATTAAAATTTAATTTTAAAGTATATACTTCCAATTATTATTTATTTTTTATTCAAATACAAGTATAAAATTTTAATTCTGGTATTTGAGAGATTTTACATATCTTGTTAAGAATTAATTACACATGCAATTTTTCAATAAATATTATATTGAAATATATTTATATAAAATATAACATTTTTATTGGAAAAGTGCTTATTACTAATCAATTACTTGGTGACAGTGTCAGAGAAATGAGTTTTCTGTATAAAATTTTAACAAATAATCAATTAATTTTGATTTGGTAGTAATTATGGAAATATTTTAACGGTAGCAAGATATTTTAGCATATTGAACAAGGTTGTCAATCGTGTAACGAGGAGGATGTTAACAATGAATTAACTTTGTCAGCTGCGAGCCTATAGACGCTCATGCGAAACTTAACGAGCTATGCTCAACTGATTCAAATAGCGGATGTAATTCGGCGGCCGTTAAACTGCCGAACCGCGCAGGAGTGCTGCTATGGGCGCGCGTTGCATGTTATGAGATTAATATGAAATTAGCACTAATATGCGAATCTAATCATCTGATTACACGGGCGACTTCTCCGACGGAACAAAATCGATTCTCCGCAAATTCCCCGGCCTGCCTAGCTGTCGCGCCGATGCGTAACGCGCCGCGTCGGCATAAAGTTAACTTTATATGTGAGCGCGATCAAATTTCTTCTCGCGTGAAATAGTGGCGCGTACAACGAGGTTATCGCGGTGCACCGTAACGCGCGTGCATAATTTTCGCAAAATAATTGACGAGCATACACATGTTGAACCGTGGTACGCTTCTTGCAACTTCGAGCCACCGACACTTCATGAAGCTTCGTGATTGCTTTTATATGACGTCCCATCAAGACTCGATTTCGGGAAAGCGAGCGCCGTAACATAGAGTCGATCGTGCAATTTTCTCGTAAGAAGAAAAAAGAAAAAAAGCGAATTCGTTATTTTTACGCGCATTCATTCAAATTGTGATCACGTTTTTTAAACGATTTTTCAGAGCACGAGAAAGCGAGATTTGATTGGACAAAGTATTACGAAGTTTGTAAAGATATAAAGGGAAAAGTGAAAATTTTTACTGACAAATACATGATTAATCTTTTGTTCGTAGCACGCTAAAATATCCGGAATCTTTGAGAAAATCATGAATATGCTGGCGCGAGCGTTGCAACGGCGTGCTTCGTGTTTCAAGTTGATCGCACGATTGCCGAGGCAATTATTTATCACTGCTAGAATCGACCGCCGCAGGCGCGAAGTATCGCCCGGGAAAATCTGCGCTGTATCGCGTCGGCATTGCGACGCGCGAGTATAAAGTGAAGAAAAAAAAAGAGGCCAAAATGGCCCTCTCGTGACCTCGGCGGCTGCCTTTCATTCGCTGCCCGGGAAGCGATTAATTATGTGCTCGAAGGTGCGCAACTCCGTTATACATAGTTGGTGACCCGAGTCTGCTTTAAAATTGAAGTGGATCAATTTTAGCAACGTTGAACGCGATGTCGAAAACGCTAAATAGAGCGGGCGTAAGCGTGAGATGTTCGAAAGCACGAGCTTTAACAATCGATTAAATGTGCACAATTAAAGTGCGTTACATTGCTGGGTTTTGATAACATGATTTTCTATCTCCGTGTGCTGCAGAGAGAAACGCGATTTATCAATCGATTAATGCACTATTTGTCATACATAAATGGTTGCTGCGAACAAATAAGCGTAAAAACGAAGTAAATTGCCGATATTTTATCGTGAAGCAGATTCGTTCTGATCAAAACTGTATATATATATTCTAGCAGCTACAAATTCGATGTCAAAAGAATGAAATATTTGTTTGTCTATAAAGCAAAAATGATGAAGTGCGATGGTACACCGGTGATAAATTATTCAGAAGAAATGTAATTCTCTGTAATATTTCGATTATATTTTAGTATTTTCTCAAGATTAAAAATGTTGTCAATGCTGCTTTCCAAGCATAATATGTACAAATACATCATTATATTTAATAATTATTCAATATTATTAAACACGCCTAATTACTAGAATATTAGCATAATTAATTTCCTATTTTGCCTACGCTTTGATAATTTGTAAGGAACGATAAATTGTGATTAAGCGAATTGAATAATGTGTTTGTAACCGCATTTATAAATATCAGTGGAGATTTGCCGAGAACATATATGTATATATTAAAATAAATATTCAATCGCGCTTATTAATTGCATAGATTATGAACAGATACTAAACATTTCATTGTTATTGTCATGAATGAGAATCAAAGTTTAGTTGTCAACGTGTAATGCAACATAAGCAACATACAAGCCGTGACATTCACCATTCGCACGCACTTTTTATTTTTTACGTTTCAGCGTGTCACGTAACGTCTCTCACAAGCGCTCATATGCGCTCAGTCTTTTTTACCGTGAGCAAAAAAAACGATTATTTATTTACTTATCGGATTCTACGCTCAGCGTCATTGAGCGATAAAACAAAGTTATGACAATATCTTAATTCCGTATCTATCCACCTTGTAAAATCTAATTGAATAAGCGTTACAAAGAGTATGCAAATATATAATACGCTGTAAAGTATATAGTATACCATAAATACCATAAATAGATACCTATTTATGGTATATAAATACACAATGAAGTTTAATGTATTATCGTATCATTCTCATATTTTATCAGATTGGTCAGTCCAATGACAAAACAATTAATCGTGTTGTCATTATACTAATCATAACTATAATATCCGTTTGTGCCCAATGTGATGTTACATATTGATAACCCGTTAGATAAACGGGACAATCGATTATGTTAATGTAGTAAATTATTGTCCACATATTATAGATCTAATTTGAACTTTTTCCCGATATATTGATATATTTAAGAATAGAAAGGATTAAACTTTTTAGGGTTATATTGAAGACATTAAAGGATACTGGGGAGTATATCAAAAAGAATGACAAAATCTAATTATTGTTTTAAACACGAGGGACTAATACATCGACGTAGGGGAAGAGTACTAAACACGCATCTATCGATCGCGCATTTTTGCAACGAATCGCTTAAAGTCTTCGCGTAAAACGAATGATACGAATATTCGTGTACCTTATCCGAGCAGAACGCGAGCTTACGTGACTTTTTTAACCTGATTTGCCCTGGCGATTAACTCGCTTCGTGCGCGGCTCGATAGGACGCGATTTCCACCATGATGTCGACGTGAAGTTCTGCTCGTCAAAGCTGGTTTTTCTGCGTCTCGCGGTCGATCTTTCGCCGTAACTTCGTCCTGGTTATCGATCTTTACGGACTCCTCAGATATCGAATACATCCTGAGGATAAAGGAGTTTATCAACGGCCTTTCATCACTGATTGACATCACGGTTTCATATTCCACAAACTTCACTGAAAATCAATGCTTACATATATTCACAGATAATAATTCGGGTGATAACTTGACAATCAATATGCTTATTCTAATTTTCTAACCAGAACATCGTAAAATGGATTTCGTAAATATAATATTTAAATGTTAGGAATATGAAGAATTAATTAAATTTATACTTTATATATACAATACATATATATATATAAAATGTACTTTATTTTATTTTGTTATATAAATATATATAAAATGTACTTTATTTTAAATTTAAATGTCAATTTTATTACTACGATGTAAAAAATAATAAATTGACTGTAAGATTAACGGCTTAAATCTTATTTACTTACTGACTCGAATTTTATTGTGTTAGTATTGATTCCGTCATAATAATATTTTTTTTAGTAGGGGAAGGTGGGGTAAGACGGACCCCCTAAGCAAAAATGGCTATATTTTTTATATTAATGACAAAAAGTAACTGAAATTTAGCATGAAGAAACTGTAGAATGTTTATTATAAGATTATAATGTTAAATTTTCAAAATTTGCAAAAGTTTGAATTATTATTAAGATTTTTAAAAACTTAATTTTGGTCCGTTTTACCCCATAGGTGGGGTAAAATGGACCATCCCATGGGGTAAAATGGACCAAGCCGAGATAATATGGATCAAGAAATAATTTAACTGATCAACTCAAAATCAAAACTATATAGTATTTATTAAATATTTTTGAATAAGAATAGAAATTAATTTAACATTAATTATTTTATTATACACACAAATCTTTAAAATAATTATAATCTTTATAATTTTTAACGTTTATATTAAATATAACATTAAATATAACATTTTAAAATAAAGCATGTAAAAATAAAATAAATAATTATTATAAAATCTGTTTTTATTTGGAGACATTATTTTCAATAAATTTCAAGTTTCTTCTACTTTTAACAGTGCGTTTTTTATTTTTCATAGCTTTTTTCAGTAAAAAAAAATGAGATGTAAAATATTTCTCAAATCAGAGCAAATATATATAAGCAGAAAACTATAAGTAGAAAGTATAAGTAGAAAATATAAGTAGAACAAATATATAAATTGGTCCGTTTTACCCCATTTAAATTGGTCCATTTTACCCCACATGACAACATTAATATTATCTTATTTTTATTTACCTGTATCAAAATTATTTTTTAAATGTAACTGATGAAATATTACTTCTCAATAACCAGAAATATGGAACTTGTAGAAAAATTTTAAAATATTAAGTTTTGCAATCTTAGTCACTTAAAATGTAATACTAAGAAATTAGATCACGAGATCTATTTGCAAGAATTTGACGTTTTTTTATAAATAACTTACGATAGTCTTATGATATAATGACGTAATTTTTAAACAGTTAAAAAGCATCAAAAAGGAAATTAATTTTATGTTTATCCAGCAGATAGAGGTACTTACTAATAAGATCTAGCAAATGGACCATTTTACCCCGCGGTCCGTCTTACCCCACCTTCCCCTATTAAGTCTCTAAATTTTTTCCGCTCTTAGTATTGTTGTCGCAAATTCGTATTTTTCTGCCGTTACTTGTACGATAACTTTGTGTAATATTATATTGCAAACTGCTTTTTAGAATTGTTTCATATGTTCAATAATTTAGTTCCATTTTCGTTTAATTTTGTGCCAGAATCTCAGTTGTGCGTCGACTGGCGAAATAAAATCGATTTATCAAAGTTCGTTGATAATTTCAGAGCAACGTTATTCCGTAAAGCGTAAAGCGGGGAATGTGGCGTCGAACGGTTTCAGATTTCATCCAATTATCGACTGTCGACATCAGGTCTCTCAGCCGTACTCTGAAGGTTTTACGTTACTGAACGACGGTTCGTTAGGATAATCATTCAACGACGAAATTATTTTTGATAAAAGGTAGCTACTTATTATATGCGATAAAAGGGAATTAAATAAACCTCGTTCTACAATAATAATGCAAAAAATAGCTTGACTTAGATACATAATGATTTTTCTTTATATTTAGTACGAGTAAGAAAAAAGAACATTTTCCATTAATTTACAAAAAATCTTCTCATTTTTTTGCTTGTTCCTAATACGTTAAAATGTATATTTGTATAATATAATAATTTATCCAGAAACACAAAGCTATCTAAAAATTAAATTCTAAATGAAAGGCTGATAAAAGACAAAAACCTGATTGTTAGTGCATATTCAATTTATTTAACACAAAATTACTTTGAATAATATAAATTTCTATCTACAATATGCATAAATTAATATTTATTTTGTCTTTTTTTCAATAAAAATAAAATTCAGTACATACAAAAAGATTCTGTACAAAAACCGCAACAAGAACAGATTAGTTATATAATAAGACAGAGAGAGAAAATTCATAAAATGCTCTTTTAGCTCTTATTAGTCTTTTATTAAAAATTTTAATAATTCTAATAAAATAATAATTCTAATTAAATTCTCTCTCTTTATTATCGGGATGTAATTTTAGCGTGTATCAACATTGAATTTTGTTATAATAATTCTGTAATATTTATTTTAGGCTCTTGTTCCATTATTTTGATGTAACAAAAATGATATGTAAAATATGAAATGAAAAATGTTTTATATATTATTCTATAATGTATTAAAACAATATAAATGTCACACTTATTTTTGATGAGATATCTAATTTGAAAATTATTCACTACTACAGTTGGTATTGCTTGCAATTTTCGATCGATTTTCGAGAGTTTACTGATGCTGACCGAATTGCTGTGCTGCTTTTAGCTCAACCCTTCGCCACGCAAATGTAACATTAAATTATAAGCCATGTTTTCCAAATTTAATAAAAACTATGTCACTCAATTAAGAACTGTGGCGACAACTTTTAGTTACACAATCAAGTTGCATGTACGTATACAGATACAATAATATCGGCATTCGATATACATACTTTATCTCGCTACAATACCTGCAACTAATAACTTCACTTTCTTTAAAAGTTTTATAAAAAAAGTTATTATCAATTATTCACATATTGTTATTTGAATCATTTTACCGCAATCGTACTGCGTTAATTGAAAATAGTAAGTATTATTTTTTTCACAATTAAAAATTACTTATGATAAAAAAAGGTATAAGGTATAATTAAGTAAAACACAGAAGTGCAAATATTCACATAAGGAACTTTATTTTGTAAATCCTTTTTTTTATTTATTTTATGTATAACGTAATACATAAATCATATAACGCAAATAAAATAATAATTTTGTTAAAATGTTTCATGTATCGATTTTCATTAGAATTATTAACTCGAACAGGGGAATTGTTTAATTAATTTAGCATTCCTATCTTCTGAAGTAATCCAGTTGAGGGCATCACTTAATGAGCTAAACAAAAGTACAAATAAAATAATAAGTAATAATAAAAAATCGATTATCACGTTATTCTTTGGTTTGGTAAAAACTGCGTTTTATGTCATATAAGATATTAAACGCTTAGTTATCTTAGTAAATATAGCTTTTAAGTATCGTAGTAAAAAATCTTAGGTTTAATTTTCAAGAAATAAAGATGTTAAATTACACTCTATCGTGAACATAAGTAAAATAAAGATGATAAAATTAAAAGCTATCTTAAAAGATCAAGAAATGTACTCAATTTTCTGCTTTAGGTACTTCTTGTGCTTTGCGTGAACTGTGGTGCATATTCGTTGGGATCTGTCTAAAAAGTTCAATTTCTTTAAACAACACTTAGACTTACGATCAACCAGAACATCTTATCTGGATTATAAAGTACTTGAGGCAGCGAAAAATGTATGTACATGTTTTTACGTACAACCTTGTGCAAAGGCCTTGTGCATTAGGCACCCTCAAAATTTTTCCATAACTAAAAAAAAAATAACAGCTGAGCCTTCGCTTATTGTTCGTAGGCTGTTACCTTTTGAAGTTATTAGAAAATTTTAGGAGTGTTTAATACTTTTGCACAAGGTTGTATGTTATATTACGTATATTATATATTAACTTACTTTCAATTAATCCATTGCCATCATTTTTGTATTTTTTCGCCAGTCTGGTTCGGCGTATCTTTTCAAAGATGATTACAAATCAGCCAAATTACTTCAACTTATCAACATTTATCTTTTTCTTTCTGTTATTCCAACTGACACTGAAAAGAATAATACATAAAGTATAACTATTTTTGGAAAAAAATATAATCGAGTCCTAAACATATTTTCAGTTGAAAAAAGATGTCAATGGGTTAAAGATTCGCATCACATGCATTCGAGATTCACAGCATTCTTAAATACAGCAAAATATTTCTTTATAAAGCAAGTTTATCGCGACATCAGAAAAGAATAAAATTCTCGAATGGCACGACAAATTTATACATTTTATACATCTTATAAAGAAATGTGTCATTCAGTAAATGTACCCCGCCCGATAAAGCTGGTAATAACAAGAGTTAATCGAGCGAGTTAATACCGAAAACATCGTAACTTGTAGTATTTTTGTTATAGAAATGTAAAAATTTTATCATTATACTGAAGAAAAGAGTAATAACTACATTGATGCTTGCATTCCACATCTTAAACACAAGCATTTTAATATTATTAATAAGAATGAACTATTCTGCACTAAATATACAATGAGAATATATAACAATTCTTATAATTTTTTTTATAAATATATAAACTATTATAATACAAACGTAGACTTTTTCTTCTTGTGCGAGCATAAAATTATCTTTGCAATAAATTAAAATTATTCCTCCCATTGTGACGAAAGAATCGATTGAATTGTAAAACTAGCATGGAGAATCGACAGATACAAAAGTATCGGAGATATATATCAAAATTTAAGCTAGAAATTCTTCAAAAAGAGTTTTCTTTGAAAAAAGTCATATAATAAATGTTATATGATCTATTTAAAATTTAATTCGAGAATGATTTATCCAGCCACTCCCAGGTTCAGTTGCTACTATTCTGTTATCTACAATAACTTGGTCTGGTGATAAAAGCGGCCCTTCAGCCACTCCCAGATCCCGCTGCTGTTATCTGTGATAACTATAGTTCGGTCTGGTAAAGAACGTGGCCTTCAACGTGATCGAGGAGACGATTGACGGCAGAGCTTTCGACACGTGAGTCTTGGCTAACCAAGATCTCCGCTTATGCCGCCACAGTGTGTGGAGTATCAACGATGCTCTGCTGTGGTACGGGAGACGGTTTATTCCTCGGGCGGGCGCGTACTTTGGACACATATGGCATTTAAACATTCTTGGTTGTCGCAATATACTCGGTTGAAGTTCAGAGAATTTATATGCGTTACTGCTTGTTCTCTGTTCATTTAGTACGACGTCTTTTATATTTTGCAAGCGCAGAACAGGTATCACATAGCGCTTTCGGGAATCCCAATGACAAATTACCTGTTTCGGTTGGCTCTGCTTCCTTCGTCTCTTGTGCTGCCTCTTTTCTTGGTTTTCCTTCTCATTGTCCTTCATCGTTTCCTTCTCATTCCTCTTCATCGTTTCCTTCTCATTCCTCTTCATCGTTTCCTTCTCATTCCTCTTCATCGTTTCGAGAAACCTCGATAAAACTTTCCAGTAGACTGCACTGACTTGTGTCGTCTGCATATCCTGCCTTTCGTATCGCGAAGGGCCTGGCAACGATACTTCGACGTTGGCTACTCCATTGAACAATGGCCGGTCACTGCATATAAAATCACTGTTAGACGTATCGATAACGGCTTTTTTACTACTCCCGTTACTGTGATCGCTTGAACACAGTTCGGGATCGTCGAGATCCCTATTGTTCTTGAAATCGCAGACGCGACACGCGCCGAGGTCGCGACTGCGTTCCTCGCGGTTACCATTGCCTCGGATGACGTCGTCATCCTCGTTGTTGTCGTCACCGTTGATGCCGCCTATGCGACGGTGCGACCGCTTCTCCTCCTCCGTGGGGTATGCCATGGTCGTTGCAGTTGCAGGGGACATTACCATCTCGTGGCTGCAACCACCGCGGCACTGTTCCATAAGTTACGTTCGCGTCATTTTTCTACCAACGTACGAGCGTTCGTCGTAACACGACGTGAGAGAAACAAAAATGTGTGTAACTGAACAAAGGTACACATTTAACAATAACAGACGCGCTTACGCGATCAGCGTCGCGCACGCAGCTTTATGACACCGAAAGCAAATAAAGCGTGCATATGCTGACATGTACGGGATCGAGAGATCTCGTTTTTAAAGAAAAATAAATTAAAAAATGACGCGAGAACGTAACACAAAACATAGGAGGAGGAGTGGATAATGACGCGCGAAATAACGAATAGCTGAGTGCATCGTCGACGGGTTACGAATCGATATATATTGATTTTTCATTCAAAATAATGGCGACAAGAACTCAATGTTGTTGAACGTTTTGTAAATCGTTTGTATTATAACAAACTGAGGCCGATCGGAGGCAATAATAAAAAATTATTGCAAATCTGTAACCCATCGTCGTGCACGCCAATATCAATCGAGATGTATAAACTTAAAATTTAAAAAGGCTTGCTTCTTAACGTTACATGTGGCAATTAATAAAAAAAAAAAAAAAAAAAAAGAAGAAGAAGGTGGAACGCAACAGAATGCGGCAATTAATTGAACAAACAAACAAACGGAAACCGAATATCATCACATGCTGTAAATGCCAGAAGACTTACCCGAGTATTGTGCTCGGTGGTATCGCAGGAGTAGCAGGTGAGATTGGAGCCGATGCTGGAAAAACTGGTGGCCCAGGTGGTGGTCGTCCTCCTACAGGGCTATAAATCCAATAATGAACAATAAATAACAGCACAAATTATTCGCCGACAGCGAGAAAATAAAGGAAACTTTAAACTACTGCGGAAAGATTTAGAAGTTTGCGAACATTTTACCATTATGCAAATAATTACAGCGTGTAACTCGTAAGAACCGGCTAGTAACTCCTGTCAATATATTTTATATGGCGATTTTAATTAAATATTCATATAAATAATCGACCATGATTGAAATACAGTATTTTGATTTTCTGAATTTATTACAAATTGAGATAGCAATGCATTGTCTATTGATTAAACTTGCTAATGAAGCTTCAAACTCCGATTGAGTGGAAAAACTAGGCGTTGCTCATTATGCAATGCTCTTTGCAATGCTCTTTGCAATGCACAATTATATGTTGTTAAATTAGTTAAGGTGACAATTAAACATTTCGCGTTGTGTAATATCATTTTCATTAATGCCGAAGCGTATAGATTGAATGACATTTACATGGAAAGTTAGAGAAAATATCAAAACTGTTTTGAATGCTGCGAATAACATAAAATAATCACAAATTTTATATTACCGATATTATTCATTGTTTATGGATGTGTATTTTACGATTATTAAATAATTAAAATGTAAGATAGAAAAAAGTACATTCCAAATCGATATACCATTTTTTTTACATTGTTGAGTTGTATTTTATACATCAAAAAATATGTTTTATTATATTATTTTTTTGATAATATTTTTTTAAATTTTTTTAGAAAATAGGGATTTTTTATGACGGATAAAAATTGAATCATGTCGAGAATAAATTGAAATTGTGAAATGTTTTTTAAATAAAAGAAAGTTAATTGTTTATTGACATGAGTAAGGGTCTCTAAAATAATTATTTATAATGAAATTATTAGTCCACATAGGAACTTTAAGGTATATCGATCTCTCAAATGGAAATTTTTGAATGTACGAAATTAAAGTACATCGATCTCTCAATGGACATTTAAAATGTACAAAATTAAACAAAGACATAAAAAAAGAAGAGTGAGAAAAAATATCAAGACACAAGTGACTTTGAACGCGGTTAATTAAAACGTTTATCTTCTAAAATAATTTGTTTCTTTCCGGATTTGCAAGAGAGAATCTTGAAGCTCTAAAAATCTGAATAGGTCAGTGATGCAACATTCACCCAATAAGCAAGAAGACCCGAGTTCAACTCCCGGCTAATTGTAAGTCACACTCACGCCTTGGTATTTTTCTCTCGTCCTTCCTTCCTTCCTTCCTTTCTTATTTCCTTAATTAAAGCCCCTTACGCACTGTCGACTAAACGCTTATAAATTCTACAATATATACTCAGTAGTCGCCGGCGACTACTGAGTATATAGAATTTATAAGTGTTTACGCACGCAATCGTCGTTAGCCGCGCGACCAGCCTTTGTTTCTAATCTCTCGGCGACCAAATCGCCGGCGACTAGTCGACAGTGCGCAAGGGGCCTAATTCCGTACATTCTGAATCTCCGTTGAGAGAGATTAATGTACTTTAATTACATACATTCAAGAATCTCTTTGAGAGATGTACATTAAAGGCTTGCGGTCCACTTGATGCTACAATGCTTCGAAGCATTTGTAGCGGTGGGAACCGCAGTCAAAGTTTCTATGTGGACTAATAATTTCATTATAAAACAAATTAAAAAATTTTGCTTTTTTTGCACTCTAACAACCAAGACGGTTCTTAAAGCTATATCTCTTAATTTTTCAAAAATTCATGAAGTTTTAAAATACGAATATTAAACTTGCAATAATGTGGTGGAATTTGCTCCAAAAATCATAGTCTCACTTCGGTATTAATGTATTTATTTACTTAGTTGCAACGATGCACTCGTTGCAAAAAATACGTAGGATTGATTAAATAAAGAAAATATTGAAGAAACCAAAACAGTTTTTGTTTTTACCTGACTGTACTTTCTACACGTAAATGACGATGTATGTATGTTTACGCGTGCACTAAAAAAATATAAGTTTATTTTACGAAACTAAAAATTAGTTTCTATATTTTTTAAATTTTGTGCGAAAAATTGTTTTCCTATAAGAAAGTAATTTTCCTATTATTAGACAAATTATTCGACTTTTGTTTGATTAACTTATGAAAATGTATTGAAGATGAAGAATATTTTAATAATTATGTAGTAAAAAATTCTAAAAAAATTTGAGATATTGCCTGACGCTGTTTACACATAAATTCTTAAAGTTTCAAATAAATTTTGAATAATTGAGAAATTGTTGGAACTACCTCAAAAATTATTGTCGTGCTTTTATTCATTATTTAATTACAATATTAATAAATCCAGGCCAAAACAAATAATTTTAGATTTTTTTCACATGCTTTTTTTTTTCTTTTTCTTTCTTTGCTACCATTATTTATTTATTTATTTATTGTTTTAATTAATTTACCCAAATTTTGTCAAATTCCACCACAAAGAATTAAGAATATCGCTTACTGCAAAGATTGTGGTAGACGGTTACTCGGTGGCGGTGCCACTGTCTGCGTGGTGGACGTCGATGGCGCACTGTTCATACGATGAACGTGCTGCTGATGTATTTGCAATTGCGTCACGTCGTCACCGAGAAACGAGCATCTCGAGCACTGTCTCTTATTGTGAACTTTCAATACGTGCGTCGCTAGTCGTTCGGCGCGCGCCGCTTTGTACTCGCATAAACCGCATTCGAAAGGTTTCGTGTGAGTGTTCATGTGTCGCTTCAGACACCAGTTATCAACACCACTCCATGGACAGTACAAGCAAGAGTATCTGTAATTTTTAGTTTTTATATCTTTTGGTCAATATTTCTTACCTGCATACTAATATATCAATTGTATATCCTTGCTGTATTACATTTAAGAAGCATAAATCAAAGTAAATTGATGATAATAAATATTACATTAGAGATTAGCTTATGCGCCTGATACATTGCGACAAGAAATCCACCGTCATTCGTGTTCTTGTGTCGTAATGTATAAAAATAGAAAACAGAAGATAGAAAAATAGAAAATTTCTACAAAAATAGACAATTTAGATAATCGGCGAAACCAGCTTGAAAAAGAATTAACAATCGCGTGAATCGGAGAGAAACGTACCTTCGTTCTTGCGCGTTTTTGGAGCCACCTTTAAGATGACTCTTACTATTGCAGCCGCCACTCGGTCCTCGCCTGTTCGCATTGCAATTATTCGCATCGGACTGCATGATCCCCGGCGCGGGCATAGCGGCTTGATAAAGATTAAGAGTACTGGCGCCAGAACCCGACGCAGTCGGCTGCAACGGATAACCCTTGTTGCTTGTAAAAGCAGACTGATAATTGATATGCTGCTGCTGCTGCTGCTGCTGCTGCTGCTGCTGCTGCTGTTGCTGTTGCTGTTGCTGCTGCTGCTGCTGCTGTTGGTTATTCGCGGTGACGGTCGCAGCTGCCGTCGACGCGCCCGCATCCTGTTGTAACGGTCGCGAAGTTGTCGTTGTGCCCACCGGTCTTCGTATACGCGCCAGATCGTAGGTGTGCTCGCGGTGCATTCGCATAAAGTGCTTCTTCACGTGATCGGCACGGTTGAACGGTTTGTTGCAGATGTAGCATAGGAAGGGCTTCTCCTCACGGTGAATATTCTCGTGGCGCGTGTAAAGGTCGCGCCTATCCGTGCCGTAGGTGCAATACATACATTTATACCGTTTTTCTCCCGTGGACGCTGTTGCGGCGGTAGCGACCGCAGTTGTCTGCGATAAGTTATGCTGTTTTATTCTCACTCTTTGATTTCAAATGACACATATTCACATTTTTTTTTTTTTACTTATCTTATAGCATATTCGACAATATTTGCTCAAAATTAGATCTGTTGGATATATTTCTATATGCATTACCTGTTGTAAATGTTGTGGCGCAGCAGCGGATGGCAGTTCCTGTAAAAGAAAGCTCGAAGTGACCGGCAATAAAGCTGCAGGCACAGTTTGCGTTTCCTGTGTTCTTCGAGATGGTGGAGCCGCCCGTTCGGCGCGTTCGCGGAGCCTCTCTAGGTACAAAACTACGTCTTCGACTTTAATGTCTGTCTGCAAATAATCTTTACGCGGCGAATGGTGTCGATTCCTGCCATCGACGAGAAACCTTGAGGAATGCAGTTCCATAAAGTGCTCTGCAGCTTCTCGAGGACCACCTCCCGTGACATCACCTGTTAAAAAGAAATTTAATTTTGATAAACTATAGTACTTAAGTACGCTCAAAAATAGCTAACGGGACATTCTATTTTCTTTTCTTTCATTCTTTTCTTTCATTTTATTTTTCTTTGTTTTCTAGACGTCAAATTTGCGCGATATCTCAGATTATTGTGTATTTTTTAATATATTTTAAATTATATTGTTTCACATTTAAGTATAATAAATTAATTAAGCCTCATTATGTGATCGCGGTAAAAAGATTGCAACTATTAAAGCATTATAACAATTTACACTCGGAACTCATAATTATGTGTCTAAATATCTCCACATAATGAAATACGATCAAATTCTTGGGGAAAAACCCTGGAAAGACTGCGATACAACGTCATTGTTCAAAACGGTACGATCGGTAATTAGCAGGGGGACCTTTCTCGCTATCTACCCTTGCTAATCAACTTATTTTTATCTTGCGTCACTTAAACTTTTTGCACTGTAGGATAGAAAGTTACTCGACTATACGCTGAATACTATATCGATCTAGACCTTTAAGCTTATGAGATTGTAAACAAGTTAGCTCGGCGAAAAAAATTTTCCGGAGGGTTTATGCAACGTTATTAGACGCGACACTATACTCAGACTTGTTCACTGAATATTATTGCAAAAATATATTTAGCAATGTAAGAATCTTGCGTTCGTACCGCACTCGTCGCATCGCCACATAGCTTTTCCGGCGTGGTAAGCGGCGATTCGACTCCCGTCAGTTCCTTTGAGCGCTTCCTCTTCATACGTCCAATTTCCATCATCACTAATATCGGTATTTCCGGTATCCTCATCATTTTTATATGAAACTGATGCCTCGAACTCATTTTGCACACTCGACGCTACATCAACAAAATTATGATGAGCTGCATTAAGAATTTTGCGTTTTATGGCGAAAGAAGTGCATTGCATTTTTATTTTAAAAAATATTCGTTAAACCGAATCGATTCAGTAGTTATGTATGGACTCTAGTAAAAAATAAAAGTTTTAAATTTAATCAAACTGCTAGTTATATGTAAAATTTCCTCGACTGCTGCATGTAGCGAACATTAAATAATAAAACAATTCAGATAATTAATTCTGAATTGTGTAGAGAATAAATTTTATATACATATAATTGCATATTAATAACACACGTTCACCCACGTATTGCATTGGAAAAGATATTTGCTGAATTATACGACGTCATATATAAATAATTTCTATTATAAATGCACCGATTTGTGCAATTATATTATTAAATACAATCAATAATTCATGAGATAAGCATCCGTCGAAAACAACCATTTTATACTTAATTAACTCGGCACAAATATCAATTATTCAAGTTGAAAAATTTTAACTTACTTCTATGATCGGGATCCTCGCCGTAGAGTTTTCTGGTAATTTCCTTAAACATGTCCTCGTAACAATCAAGTCTGCTAATTCCAGGACCGTTGCCCTCCATTTTACAGCTTTGTAACGGTCACTTTCCACAGAACAATAATAACCTTTTCCCTTTGTTATCTCCGAAGAATTTGTCTACCTGCGTGCTGAGTCGTCGTCAAAAATCTAAACTTAAAAGAAAATTCTTCTTCGTTTTATTTCGTTTTAAAACTTTAAAACTCGTCAAAAATTAATTACAGTATGAATTACAGCTTAGTTTAACTTTTTAACTTTTGATTCCAAAAGCACGTCTTGTCTTTATGATTACTTACTAAATGTCTTACAGTTTCAAGACAAGAGTGGAAACAACCGATGATATCGACATCTCATAACAAATATGTGATGTAAATAAATTGGAAGGTCGTACATAGCAAATAAATATCTGAATCGATAAAATTTTCTTAATCTCAATCCACATTAGCGTTAAATGCGTTTAATGAAACGAGTAACAATAAATGAAAAGTACGACAATGTAAGAAGTCCTGCTGTATTAACAGCATTACGATTTGAACACGTTGCTCCGTGCGCCCATACATAAATAGAAGATAAATATGATCGAGTTCTCGTGTTTCGTAAAGTGCAAGCATGTGGAACAAGCGTGACAGTGGATGAGGGGAATAGTGTGCAAAGCTTCATAACGGACGCGCTAACGACTTCTCTGGGATGCTACAAGATTAAGTTTGAAATAGTTAGGCGACATGCAGGGTTGAGTTTAGTAATTCGAACATCATATCCCTCTTAAAGAAAATTAGTCGAGAAGTCACACAGAAAACTTTGTGTAACGTTGCTTTTCTGCATAAGTGCAATGCGTCTAAAAAAATATAATTGCTTATTTTGCTTTAAAAATAATTACATCTCTTCTTTAAAGCAATAAATTTGCAACAAGATTTGACAACATTTTTAGAAGAATAAAAAAATCTTATTTATTGGAAAATATTTTTCAATATTTTTCTGTATAAATAAGTAATTACATTTTTCTGCTTATTTGCAATGTATATTGTCGATTCTTCGATATAAATGCTGCAAAAGAAAACGGGGAAGATAATTTATAAGTTTTCTTCGAGAAATAATGGATACACCATTTCGATTAGCATTAATATTTCTACATGCCACGATTTAAAAAGATGTAAAATCTTATTCGCCAGTTAGAGTTAAAATAACAGTTGTAGAATCTTTCTTCGAACTATTTACAACAGAGTAATTATTATCTATCATTACCTTGTCTTTACTTGCAACAGAATAATTATTATTTATTATTACTTCTTAATGTTTCATTGATAATGAAAATGTTTAAGAAATTATCCACGTGATAAAGTATTAGAACTATTAGAAAGTATTAGAAAGCGTTTATCATGTGGTTTTAATAGATTATTATTACAGTTATAATAGATTATTGTAAATAGATTATTATTACAATTATAACAAATATATTGTTGATTAAGAATCTGAAAAGGTAAAAATATTATTGAAGATAATTTTCAGATCCTTAATCAACGTCGACAATATATTTGTTAATTTACCTAGCGATATATCTGGTTACATTTCGATTGATTTCAATCGAATGGTGCGTGAATTTGGCGCTGTACTCTGCAAGGGTGACGACAGAATTCGAAGTGAAGAAGGAGCAGAACTGTATTGATCGTATTGCCCCTCGAGCGACAGGGAAGGGGAAACTGAGCAGCACCCCTGCTCTGAGTAACGCTCTGCGTGTGTGTGTGTGCGAATACACATATCAGGTCGACGTATATACGCATAGGGAGGGGAAAGCAAGAGCGTTCAGCACGTAGAAGGGGTTACCGTAAAGAATAAATCAATATTCCCCTCCGCCACCGATCGAGGGCACGTCCCTTAGAAACGGCAGATGGTGAAGCATCGCAGAGGGTGTTTCTAAACCACAGTAATGGGAACTTTACCTTCCGCACCGGATGAGAACCCCTGTGTCACAGCGCGGAGAGAAAGAGCAGGAAAGTCTGAAGGGAGAGAAGGAAGCGACGATACGACGGCGGGAACATGGTCGGTCGGAATGAAGGCAGAGACACAATCCTGACGAGACGGAGAGAAAAAGATAGATAGACGGGTAGAGAGAAGAAGAGAGTTTAAGAGTGAGAATGATCGCGAAAGAGGCGGAGGAGAGAGAGAAGGCGCGCGCAGTGCCCATTCAAATTCATCCGGAAATTATTGCCGACTAACTCAAGGACGTCGAGCAGGTCTTCCCTGCGCTCGCGCTTATACATCGTACTATCGTGCTCGTTTACATCCTACGCTCTCGAAAGATCCTACGCTTGCTCCACATTGCTCTCCCATCTTTTTCCGCTTCTCCGTGTGGCGGAGCGCGCGGAAACCGCCGTCGTCAGCATCGCCAGCGTCGTTGTTGTCGGGACGCGCGCGCACGCCGCAAAAAAGGCCGCGGCGAAGGTCGCTAGCAAAGAGCGGTCTACCTGGCCGCGCACCACCCGCGACATAATCATCGCGCACGATATCGCGAAGCACCGCGAACAGCCGCCCTCGCGCGCACACGCGCGCGCTCCTGGAACACACGCCGACTCTCTCTCCGTCTGTCCCACCGCGCGCTGCACACCGTCGAACATCCGACGAACACACGGACACATCGAGACATCGCACATATAGCCAGCGCGCTCCGCGCGTCTCGATAGGTATTCGCGCGCGGCCTATTCGCGATACACACAATACACGACGGGCTCTTCTCTCGCTCTCGTACGCGCGCGGCTCCGTCGTCATTCGGAGTCGCTCTCGCGTTCGATTCTCACTCCGCTCGCTCTACTTCTCACTCACTTCGGTACTTTCTCCCGATTATTCGTTCTCGGCGTGCAACCCGGTGGAAGAAGCGAAACAACACACATGACGAGAGGAACGTCCTGGCCGAAGACACACACTGGCCGAGACTGATGCCAAACTGATACTGGTCGATGATGACGTCGAACAACACGACGGCTTCGGAGGCTCACGGACGCAAGAAGGCACAGGGACGTACGCGGGGAACATTTAGAACGGCAGGACACTACCGGATCTTACAATTTACTCACCTTCTTATGCCGACGACGAAGACAAAGTGGATGGAAAATCGTTGTTCGAGTAAACGTTATGCTGGTTGGGTTGCAGGTTGTTTCCTCGACGGCAGCCGGGTGGCGAGTGGGTGGGCAGGCGGGGTGGCAGGCGGACAGAAGTGGGTGGCTCAAGCGGGTCGGGTGGCAGCAGCGTGTGGGTGGTGGGAGTGGGGTGAGGGAACCCAATACCACCCTCCTCGCCCATTCAATCCTCCAGTATTAGAGGGAGCAGTCGAGCCTGTTCCGACTCCCCATCTCCCCTTCTCCGCCCATCGCACACCCAACAACCCACACCACACACTAACAGCCAGTGATGGACCAGCTGGCGAGTGTGTGCGTATAGACTATCTTACACGTATACGCCCACACAAATGCGCACGCACACATATACACCCACCCTGAATCCGCCCGTCTGTTTCTCTACACGTGTTCACGACGCAGCCAAGCACTGCAGGGGCATTTTCGGTAGTGAGGGAAACGGAGGGTGGCGGGGCGAAGAAGACGCGTTAGGGAGATCTTTTAGATCCCTTTTCGGGGAACCTTCGGAAAGGTCTAAAAACTCGGTTCTACACAAGGCGCCTCTCGCCGCGTACGGGTCGTTATTTTTAAAACTATGCAGCATACCTGAAAGAGAAAGTTCCTTAGGGATTCTTGGGCTGGTAGGAAAATTTTCAAAGAAATCCGCAGAAAGAATAAAGGAAAATACTTTCGAACGCGTTCCTCGACATCTCCATTCTTCAACATTATCCATATATTCTCTGCATACCACGAATTTATTCTCCGAATTCAATTTCAAAACTCATATCAATACTGTTTCTAACGAATATTCATTAATCAATTATTAAGCCTGAGATGTTAAGAAAGACTATCGATTTTTCTTCTCACTTAACAAATGTAAACAAAATTAATTCTCGATTGCTTTCACATTTTTGATTATCAATATTTTTGACATTCTAATTAGGTCTAATATATTAACTAAAAAAAATTACACGACTCTGACGCAGCCAAGAGTCTGATAATTTTAAACGATACAGCTGGCATATGTGTGCAGACGTAGAGTCACTACCCAAGACGAAATACCCGCTGCTACTCACTGTTAGAAACTCACAGCGGCCGATAAGCAGGCATTCGGTTGAACCGACCGTTCGGTTTCCCCGACGCCGGGTGCTGGTCGGCATTCTTGGCGGGTTCCCCACCGAGTGTTGTACCAGCGGCACCCGGTCTGGGCAACCTTCATTTACATCCCGTTCGGCCTTACCATGTGTAACGTTCCATGACGCAGCTCTGAAATTAACTTCCAAGCGCGCCCCGTCGTCGCTTCGTTATCGTCCAGCCGGAGGCCGCTCCGCGCACGCGGATGCGCCGAGGATCGTCCTCGCAGCGAGAGCGACGCGAGGCACCTGCATCCGAGTCGCAATTTAGGAACGGCGAATGCATCGGGCCCGCTCCACCGCCGGCGATATATTGATCCCCGCCCCGTTCCGACACATTCCCTTACGCTCGCGCGTCGCCCGTCTCTTCCTTACGTAGACGCGAGGCGGAAAAAACTGACGGAGGGATGATGGTGGTCTGTATTGGCCGCGGTCGCGTGATCGATAGCGACGACCGCGGACGGAAGGAGGAGACGGGTGCACTTTTGCGCGCGAGAGAAATTTCCGTTCTCGCGCCGCAAACGCGGAACTACTTAACTTAAAAGCCGCTAAAACGACGATGTGCCAAGGACGACGTCGTAGGGAGTGAAAATGAGATTCGCTGTGGAAGAACATAATATTCCTGAAATACGCGGCGACGCGATTTCCATAAAAATCTAGGCGTAGGTCTACGATATACCTATCTACGATGAAAGCGCGCATCTATTTATTTTTGCGTATAAACGCCTCCTTTCAGAATGTGGAGATATTTATAATTATGAAGAAGCCTTATGTCATACATTTTGCGAAAATATCGTTGCCACAAATGCGTTTTGCTTTCGCTTTCTTCTAGTTCTTATATAATTTTTATTATTAGCTGTCTATTAATCTATTATTAGCGTTGCGCTTTATATAATATATAAAGTTTATCGAGAAAACGTGTATTGATAGCTTCAAGCCTTAGTATTTGGCGTTACATTAAACCAGCGATTAAATATCGAAATAATTTCACTACCCATAGCTCTCCTGTATAGATATCTTTATTCAATATTCAAATATTTTTATTATAGCATAGACTTTCAGGAAAAAACAGAATCACATTTTATACATGTTTTATTGTTGTATCAAGAAAACTCTTATTTGTGATAGCATGAGTAGCAATGCAAATACTTGACGTAAAATTCAAAATATTAAAATATAAAAAAAAACAATTTGCGTAGAAGAAATTTGAGAGCAAGAAAAGGACACACGCGTGCGGATTATTCCGGATATATTTTCCTTTTGACTAAATAAAATAATAGAATGAGTCACAATTTTTAAGATTTATAGTTACTACAAACAGAATTGCTCCCAATTTGATTAGTGTTTCATTGATACAGCGAAACAAATCTTCAATACTGCAGCAATCTACTTATGAAATAGCTTACTTATTCACTTGCGTGACCCTCCTACGTTTATTTCGTTTTCAGCACATCGGGGTCATTCGTGTCATATTCTGACCTTGTTAAAACACTCAAAATCTAACATAAAATCTAATATCTAGTATCAAAATCTAATATAATTACTATTATTTAATATAATATATAATAAAGACAGTTACAGTTTAAAAAGAATTAAAAATAAATTATTTAAATATTTTGTTGAAAATGTAGACAAACACACATGGTAGGAAAGTACTTTTAAAATTAAAAAATTAATGTTGATTAAAGTCACGAATAATTTCGAGGTGTGTGCCGCTTAAGGAATAACGTAAATGCTACATAAACATAAATTTAACATATTAAAAGAAAATTTTATTAATTATTTCGCAGTATGTTGCTTATAAAAATATGACTTGTTTAAATCTTTTATTATATTGTCCTATTTTTTCTACGCTTCAAGAGAATTTATTCCAGAATGTATAATAAATTAATCTCTCTCCCCCCTCCCCTCTCTCTCTCTATTATATTATAATTCTACTGCAATATAATATATAATTATAAAAATCAATACATCGTAACATTTGCGAGTTATAGGCTTGTATCGTCACGATCATTCACACGACCGCTCGGCCGTACTGCATTATAATCGTAATGACGGCGCCTGCAATCATAACGAAAGATCGGTGAGAACGTCGACGGGTCATTCGCACGCAGAATCACGAGCACGAACTCCGCCGCCGCGACGCTCGTACGCCGGCCGATGGCTCGACCTCCGCGTCGGCGTCGGCGTTCTACGACGTTTGCGGCGTCGGCGTCGGTGGCTACGGCGGCGGTGGCGGTGGCGGCGGCGTCTCTGCGGAGACGCGTCCGCGCTGGGAAGCTTCGCATCGCGGCGCCTCGCGTCGGCGTCGCTGAAATCGTCCGCGAGACGGGCAGGCAGTGGTGGCCAAGGCACCGTGTCAGCGCGTGTAACCGCCATATTGGCCGAACTCCGGATTCGAGTGGCCGGCAATACGCTCTCTCCGCGGGTCGCGGAGCTTCGTAAAGCTCCGAAGCTCTCCTGTCCTGGCCGTCGGTCCGTGTCGGCCCGGGCGTGATAACGTGGGACGCGCGTTAAAGTGGAGCGAGGGCGAGCGACCCTCTCGCGGAGAAAGGACGACGAGGTGAGGACACGCGATAATTCCGGTACGCCTTCGTACGCCGCATCGGTCACTTTGGACAGCAAAAAAAGAGAGAGAGAGAGAGAAAGAGAGAGAGAGAGAGAGAGAAAGAGAGAGGGAGAGAGAGAGAGAAAAAAAGAGCTAAAAAAGGAAGATAAGATAAGATATACACGCGTACGTATACATAACAGTGATACGTGCTCTGGATCGACGCGTGCGATTCAACCGAGGAAGGATCGCGCAACGGTGCATCCGGACACCGGTACCAATCTTCCGATTTCCGACGCCTCTCTCAAATTGACTGAGTCCAGAGGAATCTCTTCGACCGAAAGAGACTTCTGCGTCGGATTCTGCGTCTGAAAGATTCTTCCGTCATCTGTCACTTCCGAGAAAAAAATCTAAAGGTGGAAACATTCGTCGCGCTTCGAAATTGGCTGTCTCTTGACAACCGTTATTTGAAATCGAATGAGAAAGGACCAAGGGATAGGATCAATTTCCATAATTATCGAATCTTCCTGAAACTAATCTTCCCCAAAAAAAAAAAAAAAAAAAAAAAAGAGAACGTCTCCGTACAACTGATTTAGCAAGCGCGCAAAGATCGACACCGGAAGTCTTCCCGGAGAAAATCAAGTGATCAACGAGAAGCTAACACAAAGATAGTCCTCGACGGTCTACCTAGCCGGTGTGACAGCGCCGCGGTTTCTCTCCCTCTGGTCTCGACTTCTGCCAATCAATAACCGGCGCATCGACTCGCTTACGCTTCACTCTCCTTCCCTTTCTCTCTCTCTCTCTCTCCCTCTCTCTCTCTCTCTCTTTCTCTTTCTCTCTCTATCTACCTCATCTTTCTTCCTTCTCTCTCGCGCTCTTTCCTTCCGCTCTCCTCTCTCTCTCTCCGTCCAATTGCAGCTAACATTTTCTCTCCACTTCCTTTCATCGTCTTCCCTCTCTTTCCTTCTCCCTCTCTTTCTCTCGCATTCTTCCGCGCCCGCGCGTGTGAGGTACGCGCGACGGAATACCACGGGTGCCTGTCAGCGCGATCAGCAACATCAGCAACACAGGCAAACGTAGCGGCAGCATCAACGGCGGACCGCGATCCGGCGGTAACAGCAACAACGGACAGCTTAAACTGGCCGCGCCAGCGCCTCGCGCGCATCACCTTCTAACAGGCGCGAGTGCCTATTTATAATTCCCTTTTAAACGTTACGGAGGAGGAAACTGAACGCGTACGGCCACCTACGCTAGCCGCGCGGAAAGGAAGCGTCAAGCGTGAGAGATCGGCGCTGATCCCTGGAGATCGCAAGCGCGGCGCGGCGCGGCCGCGCCTTTAAACCGCGTATCCGAGAAACGGTAATGGGTCGATCGTGCGCAACATACTCGCCGTCGTTGTCATCGTTCTAAATTTCAAGGATCCAGTTCCGGTTTGTTGGCCGAACGGACGAATTTCCGGAGTTGAAATTCCAGGATCGCGAGTCTTTATGAAGCGCGACAAATCCGCTCGATCGTATCGCGCCCACCCTTGAGAGCGGACGCCATCGACAGCACGAAGGACCTCCGGCTTCCTATTCCTCTCCGCAGCGAGGCTCGCATCCGCGCACTCTCGCTCTCTCTCTCTCTCTCTCTCGCTCTCTCTCTCTCTTTCTCTCTCTCTCTCTCTCTCTCTCTCCCCCATTCTCTCCTACCTACCGCGACTCCGAGCGACCGACCAGTCGATCCGCGCGCGCGGCTGCCCCGTCGAGAGAGGAGAGTGGAGGGCGTCGCGAGAGGGTGACGCGGTGGTTGAAGGGTGATGTAATATCGTGGTACACAAGCAAGGAGGACCGACGAGGAGGAAACGACGGACGGATCAGCAGCAGCAACAGGAAGCGGAAGGAGGCGGGAAATGGACCATCGGATATCATGCATGACGTCGACGTAACCCTCCGCTCGTTAGGACTCGCCGCTGCTCAGTGTCGTCGTCGTGCGACGTCGCCATCATCGTCGGCGCAGTAGTGCCTCGCCCGATCGCGAGGCTCGGGACCCCCGATCGGGACAACCGGTTGGTCCGCGGTGCGCGTTACCCTAATGTGTTCGTTCGCGAGTCCGTGACTCCGAGGACTTGGACGACGCTGCTCTGGGCTGCGTATTGAGATTCGGCTGAAGGCACTGATACGCGCTGGGAGCATGCAGGCTCCGGGCGAGGCCCGGCGAGGCGGTCCCGCGGGAGGACCGGGCTAAAAGGAAACGGATTCGCATATCGGGAAGGACACTCGCGAACGCGGGCACGGTGCGCCCGCGGCCGTGCCCGCACCCGCACCCTCGCACCACGGCGCCGCGCCGGTCACGCGCCAATTAGGCTGATCCTAAGGACGCGGGAAGCGAGCTGGACTCGCTTTCAGTCGCATGGAACATGATAGAGGTAAGCCAGGATGCGAGTGTGTCCTTAGCCTCATTTCGCCACGTAGAAAGAACGAAGGAATCAGCACGGAACAGTAATGGAGTCGCGCTGATCTCTTTTGTAAAGGCACCCATTTCATTATAACAATCAACTGAAATTGGAACAACGTTGTACTTGAAAATTTCATTATTTTTTAAAAATGGACAAATTTTTATCTGAAACGACATGATCAAAGTAATGAAGTTACAGCTGCCAAGTTTTTGCATTTGCATTTATAATTATAAAGAATATTAATACTTCACAGTAATATTTTCATCGTGTTAAAGTCAAAGCGAATAAAATTTAAAAGAAGTCTGTCGATTGTACAACATTGTTCCAATTAACACTTTGGTTCACAAAATAGTGCATTATGGAACATATTTTTTACGAGAATATATATGTAACAAAAATTACAACTAATTTCGTAGAAGTAAAAATTGTTTAATAGCCAGTGCTTGTTAGAAGAGAGAAATTCCATAGAGAACTATTCTCTCACTCTCGTAACTTCTAAGTGTTTATTCTCAAATGGCCATTAAGCTAAAGCTTAAAACTAAGTTGATATAATAGTTCCTACATTCCAGATGTGCATCAGAAAGATTTATTCATAACGCACTAGCAGTTTAGTTTCCGGAATTTACGAAGCTTTTTCTGCTTTAGAAACATGCGAGTAAATAATGAAGTTTGATTGGGTATTGAAAATCGATCGTATTCAATCGTGCTTAAATTATCTTAGTATGGAATGAGAGTATTGTAAATTAATCCTGAAATAACGTAGCATATTGTCGATAATAACGTAAACAGGGACTCTATTATCACTGAGTAGAATCTCATTCGTAATGTTTGCAGCTTACCGTTCGTGCGCAATGTTCATGCGGGAATATAACAAATTCATTTATATGGATACGCGCATACGGTCGCTCCGATCGAAGTAAATTTACGGGGATTATCGGACAAAGCTGGTGGGGGAGGAAAGCGGGGATTTGCAAGCTGCACGTGCTCCGCGATTGCGTGCTGCATGAAGCCAACACGCCATTCGGCCATTGACATGTTGACACGCAGCTATGCATAAACACTATACCGCTGTTTCAGAACCGTTTTAAATGACTGACAGCGGTTTACGATTGACGATACGATGGCGATAGTGCCCGTTGTTGTATTAGAAAATATCAAATATCCTCGCCAAAAAATGCACTTCGAGTGTTACCTTGTTTTACAATGAACGATAGCGGACCGGTAAATAATTGACGGAATTATATAATTTATTACTTTATTTATTATTTCCATTAATTAATGATAAAAATTCACTTTCGGCCAACGTCATAAAAGTAATTTAAATTGATTAAATAGGGAAAAAAATTACTCGGAATTATATACTCATATGTTCCGTTGAACAATCTCAGTTTATTGGATACGCAACTCTGCGATATAAATGATTACATTCCAAACTATGCGTCACTAACTAACGCAAAATTTATCGCTCGCAATCAATCGCCGGGCTCGAAGTGTTTCCCAAATTTTCTCAATGTTCTCTGTAAGCAACGGCTTGTTTCCACAATGTCTGCCAAAACAAATCGCACGCCCGGCAGATTACTGTAATTTACATACGTTATACTGTCGTAATCGGAGTTCCGTTTTTGAAGAGACTGGCCCGAGGGATACGGACTGAAATTCGCACCGTACATAAACGGTGGCATGTTTTTACGAGCCAGCCGGTTCTAAACTTTCAGTTTTTGCGCGTGGCGCGCTCCTTCCGGCCTCTATTTCCCGACCGTTCCAAATTGCCGCGTTCGCGTAAATCCGCGTTCGATTTATATTGCGCTGTAAGCGATTTAACGGTCCCCTACTTAATCTCCACGACCCCGATTGCCTAATTCCAATTCCCTTTTCCGATTGCTTCGTCTCTCTCTTTTCCTCTTCCCGTCTCTCTTTCTCTCCCTCTCTTCTTTACGCAGCTCATTCGTACGCGCTGCCACGTTTACTCACGGTTACACACGTGTACGCCAGTGTTTATCAACCTTTGCCCACATTTTGTGTAAGCGACTATCCGATGTAGTCGTTATCACGCGAGGCCGCGCGAAGAGCGGATCATCGATGCACAACGTGACGTAAAAATAAAGGGTCATGCACAGGCGTACCCCCAAAGTTCATTCCGCGAATCTCTTCTGTATCCGCGACAGTAGATCGGTGCTGAATATTTTCGCAAGACTCGAATGCTGGAATAAAATCACACGCAGCGTCTATTCGTTCGTTCACAAGATTTTTCTTTTACACTCAGTCGCGATGAGAAAAGACACCGAAAGGATTTCGAATTATACGAACTGCATTAAAACCGACGATAGTTAATTTGAGGATACTCTGCTCCAATTGCTATGTAATGCTTGAATAAATTTCAAGAAATTGTGAGAAGGAAAACGCGATGTCGGCAGACGAAAAACAGATTGGATTATCGATTAGGAAATGAGGACATCACGCGTTAGCACAGTACAATTAAGATGTCAAAACTTACTGGGGAAGGATCGGGAACGTACTGATTTTGAATTGAGATCGTTTTTAAATATGACATTAAGAGTTTAATCCTCTCCTCAGACTTTCTCCGAGAATCCAATATCGGTCAGCTCAACCGTCTGGCGATCATGAATTTTAAATACCGGAGACCTCGAACGGAACACGGTGCGCGAGAACGGAAGAATAATAAATCTCCAGCTACATCTCTCACTTCGATATCGCCATCGCCGGGCCGCGCTGAAAATACGAGCCAATCGATACGTGCAGCTGAGTGTGTGACAATCGTATCTGAATTAATTGGCTGCTTTTTGAAGGCTTATGTGTCAATTATCGTATGGTCAGCTTATTTCTATTAGAGCTTAACGACTTCAGCGTGTTGTCACACGCGACTCGATTGTCATGTTCTTCCCGGGATTTATGCGGATTACTTAATTCGGAATATTTTGCTATTAGTATTTTCGTAGCGAATGCTAAAAACTGGAATCTTACTTTAACACGCGAATGAATCGGTTTTTCTCTCAAAATTTTCACGTCATACTTTTTGAGACAGCTTTCGACTTATAATCAAAATAAACTTTTCCCCTTCCTTTTCTTTCTCCTTTTCTTTTGTGGGATTCGATTGCTAATTTTCCTCGGTCTTTGGCAGCGTGTCTTTGACAGCGAAAGTAATATTAACTGATTGTTTAATTATCTTAATACTTTAATTTCTTGGACCGTTGAATAATAATTTTTCAGGATTGTAATTTTATTAATTATAAATTATTGCTTCAATTATTCAGCCGGCACAATATATATATATATATATTTTTTTTTTACAATGATACTTATTTTACTAATTGAGAATAATCAATTTTGTGACCGGCATTTTGTAAAAAAAATAAACCAAAGAACTGAATATCGCGTGATTATTTCTGCAAATTAATTACCAATTATGTATTTCAATGCATGTATTTCAATGCACAATTTCTATTTTATAAGCATTAATTTATTGTAATAATTTCACTAAAGATGACCTAATATAGGTCAAAGCGTACATGTTATTATATCGATTACAAATATGGTATAATATTTTCGGTACAAGCAACCAGCCTGGCTCATTAGTCTAGATAAATTATAAATTTAGATTGTTGAATCAATTAAGCCTTAAATTTCTTATTTAATATTATATATAAAATAACTTACATTTTGTCAAAATAAATATATTAACGAGTGCAAAAAAATAAAAAAAATAACATTTATTATAATTATTAAGTATCATTTGACTCTATTTACAAGTACTAATCATGCGAGACTAGCTTCGCGAATTCCTCGCGCGTTAAAGGACTCCGTGTTATTAATATCTATATAGAAACGCATATTTCTAAAAAGGTTCAATGCCGGCCACACACTTACTGCGTAAACAAATCGCAAAGCTGACAAGTGGTCCATTGTATTCCGGAAGCCACTAATTTAGTAGACCTATTTTTAGCGGCGGGATAAGCTCGTTTACACGTGGTGCGCGAATTTAGAGGACGGATGTCGCTTGCAGATGTCGAGTGGACTCGGTGCAACTGCAATGGGGATTGGCGTTAGCCACGGGACTGGCGGCGAAGGTGTAGCTGGTGGTTGCCGCCTCCGTGCACAGAACCAAGGCCAAGCCTCGGGGTCCACGATGCAGCACAATAATCCGCAGCAATCGTCTCAGCAGCAACAGCAGTCGCAGCAGCAACAGCAGCAGGCACCCGCGTCGCAGCAGCAATCCCAGCAACAGCAACGCCAAGCCGGACTCGTGGGTCGATCGAAGAAGGACAACTGTTGCCTGTGCTGGTGCTGTTGCTGTAGTTGCTCGTGGTATTATCGATCTTACCTATTTGTATCTTGTACATCGATGCGGTTGATCCTAGAAAAACTACTCACACGAAAGCCGGACAGCATTTTTTTCCCGGCACTCTATAATTTTAATCTGAATTTTTTAATAATGATTTATTTATGCGAAGCGGAAGATTTATTTTAAGATCACCTTTTTAGAAAGTTATAAATATTTGCCAAAGAAAATTCCTATTATTGGCAGCTTTGATGCAGCTTGTTTACGATTAATTATTTTTTTTTTAATACGCATCACAACGATTTAGTTTATGTATCGCATTGATGTACAAAGCAATTTATTGAATAATGAGTAACAATTTCGTCTCACATGACAATGGACAAGTCCGTTAATAAGCGCGAAGCGCGGATCAAATCGCGCGAAGTAACTTGAATCTCCCGTTCCATAATAAGCATACTCGTGACGACGAGCCACTGACAAAGCAAATCAGCACGAAGAGATGTTATTGTAATCACACTAATGCGAGGTAGATAAAAACACGTAACGCGCTATTATCGTTATCGCGGCTATTTTCGTGCTTACTTCATCTACGGAACCTCTCGCCATTGAAACGATACCGGTCCATTGTCTTTAAGCTCTCTGTGTGTGATCCATTTATTGCCATGCAGACGTATCTACATATTGCCTTTCTCTGTTTCATGCCACAAGTAGGAATAAATGGTAAGCAGGCCACGGACTACTGTGCGTTAATGCTGCTTGTTTGTTACGTCGATGACGATGCTATCGTAATGCACGTATTACGGTTCACAGAAATGGGGTTATGCACATATCACGCGTCCCTTCCTCCGCGACTCATCTTTACAGATAATACTCGAATAGCCCCCTATTCACTCTGGCCTGGCATCGACTCGCAAAAGTGTACCCAAAGTACAACGGTGTCTGTTTGAATTTCCACCGCGAAAATGCACTGTGTGTACGCGAGTGTTTTGTTATGCCAGCGTGAAAAACTTCCTCGAAAGCAGCGTATATTTTGAAGTGTAACAATCTTCTCGATTTAGCACCATTCAAGATTCTCTCCTTGCTCCATGTTGCGCAACGTTGGGTTTTTTTCCCTTAACCCTTGAGGACCTCAAATGCATCCTCAATAGCAGTTCAAAGCAGTGGAGTTTTATTCAGAAATAACATTTCTTGAATGCGCATTTTTTAGAAGTTTATTTTATTAGTAATTGTTATAAGCGAGAAACATTTTTGAAAGAAACCACAGTTGTTGACGTACATTTTTTTCAACAAACGATAACCCTGCAAACGCGATATTTTTACATTCGTTTGCTGCATTTTGTCCGACAAACACGTATGCATCTTTATTTCTCTTTGTTCAACTGCCTTTTTCTCTTTCACGTTCGCATACACGGTTATTTGAGAGAATATGAAACGGAAATGTCCCCGCTACAAAGACTACTAGGTCTGTGTTAACACATAAAAAAACAGAGAAAAACTCAAACATAATTTACTTTTTATTTTGCAGAGAGAGAGAGAGAGAGAGAGAGAGAGAGAGAGAGAGAGAATAAATGCGTTTTAATCTAAAATCAGAGCATTGTCCAAGCATTTAATAAAACGCTTTTTATTTTAATCTTATATTAATTATATATGTATTTATATCATGAATTATCATATCAAGTATAACAAAGTTAGAACATTTTTCTAATAAAACATTGATACTTTTGACAATTTATACTTGTTATAAATTACAAGTGCATTAATTTGATTTAAAACGTTCCTCTGTAGTCTAACTGCCTTCAATATTACGCAATAATTCGTGGTGTCCTCTTTTTCGTTTGTAAATTTTCCTTATTTTATCACAAGATTGTCATATTAATTTATGAGTAATTATCGATATTAAGTATTATTTTTAAAAAAATACGCAATGAAGAAAATAGCATATTGCAACCTGAATAAAAATTTATGTCAAATAAAATTAATAGCATAGAAAGAAGAAAAGAGATAAATTCTTGTAACTTTAAGATATTTTGTACCAAACACTTACATGTAGTATGATAAATATCGCAAACTGTCAGATATTGTTCCCTTCTTCAGTCACATGAAAAAAACTTTTTTTTTTTAAATAAATGTAGGTCTAGTAGATCTAGAGGACAGCTTCTGTAGGGAAAGAATCATTTTCGTCATTTTCGTCATTTTCATCATTTTCTGTCGAATCGCATAAATCGTTTAGAACGCCGTTTATTTCCGCAGTTGTGGTTCGCAAACGCCATCAGGACAGTCGCGTCATCAAGCACAAAGAATCGACCTTCCAATAACCCGGTTCCACGCCTGTTATCGACACGAGTAATATTTTCCCTCGGTCCGACGCTGTCTTTTTCACATCTTTTTGTATCTTGCATTTTCCACGGCTTATCGGTTAAATTAGCTATCCTGACGATCGTTAGTCGCCCATTATCATTCCCCACCATATTTGCGCTCGTCCGCCTCCGTCGCTCATTTTATCTCTTCATTTCTTGAAGCCACCAAGTTTAATATTCATTTCCCACACATTCCTCTTCAGCTGTCTGTTATTGTATTTGCGTTCGTATTCCTTCCGCCGTGCTCGTATTCGTCAACGAGAATTATAAGCAATAACACTGCACGATTGCAATAATTGACGCAATAATTCACGATCATCAATTTCGACAACAGTATTAACAATTTATTATCAATTTTGACCTTGATAGAATCGAAGAAATTATTTATTTGCTTAACGATTAAATTCATTACACCAAAAAAATATTCTTGAAGTTAGAGAATTCCTCCAAATTTGATGCATGTTTTCTTCTTCTGTAAGAAGATCAAAAGTATGCGTCTCATTTTAAAAGAATTTTCCTCTCCGTTAGAGGATTTCTTCTTAGATATAGAGAGGAAATATTCTAAAAAATAGTACTCATCTTCTTCAGTTAATATAAAAAAGTATTTACAAATAACCTTTTTTTTAAATTTATTTGAATAAAACACTGAATGTGTTGTAATCTGTAATAAATTTTACACAGCCAAGTGAAAATAATACACACTCGAAGAGGAAATACGTATATATGATAAATATTAGAGCATCATGTCAGAAGTGATCATAAGTTATACGTCGTACACTTTTCGAGGAGAGAAAACATTATTTTACAATTTCTATGATCAGAAAAAGTTTAAATGCTCATCTTCCAATATCTCTACGTACTTCTCAAACTTCGAATCATTTAGCATTTTCAAATTTTCATCCATACTTAATAAAACGAGAAAACGACACACAAGAAGAAATGTACGACGTATGACCTATACGACGTGATAAATATATTGTACATTTCCTCTTTTGATGTATACTTGTTTTTAGAGTAAACGACATTATTTGTCTCTTCGCACGTTTGCCCCAGAAACAAAATGTATCGACAAGCTAATATCGAGAGGAATTCTCTTCGCTAGAGAGGAAATTCTCTTTTATTTTGAGAATATTTTTTTTCGCGTATACTCCGCGCGACTATACATGATGAACGATAGCGCGATCCTTCTAACGTGTATTCTTATCGTGTTAGTTTGGCGGCAGTCGGTAGTAACTCGACGGGCACTGGAGCAGGCGATCAGGGCAAAAAGAAGGGCAACGCCGGCGTCGGCGGCGAGCACGGCGGCGGCATCGGCGTCAGCGAAATTGCGGGTGCAGGTGCGGGTAACGGTCTCGACGGACTCGACGGCCTCGACGGCGGCCTGGAGTGCTACAACTTGGAAGAAGTCCGGGTCTGGGGCTCGTCCTTCGACAAGCTGATGAGGAGCGCCGCCGGCCGCAAGCTCTTCAGAGAGTTCCTCGTGAGCGAGTACAGCGAGGAGAACATCGCCTTCTGGCTCGCTTGCGAGCAACTCAAGAGGGAGAGCAATCCCGAGACGATCGAGGAGAAGGCGCGCTACATTTACGAGGATTACATATCCATACTTTCGCCGAAGGAGGTGAGTAGCCGCGGTATTTATATTTATTCGTAACAAACGATCGTAATTCGGCTGAAGCATTCAGGAGAAATCAATGAATCTATATTTATTTCTCTGTAATTATATAAAGAGAGTAAAAGCTATGGTTCTTTAAAACTGAAGATACAATGTATTCATATTATACTTTCAATAATTGTACGTAAGTTAATTATGTATTAAAACAAAATTTTTTTATTTTTATATTTGTTTTATTTATTCGATTTTCCAATTGACCGATTCAATTTGTTGCTATTTTTTCGCAATTATTACGTCCCTTTAATAAAACGTGCTTCACTCGTAAAGCAATTACAATCATTTCCGAATAAGGTATTGATCGCTTCAATGTCAGGCAAAATAATAAAATATATATTAACAATGCTTTCGACACATTTTTTCTGCTGCTACTTTGTGCAACCTTAAAAAAACACGATATTAATGTAAGAAATTGTTCTTGTTTCTTGGAAAAAACGTGCTATACTATTGTAATACATTTGTCCGAAAAGATAACATCAACCTAGAAATATACGAACGATTTCTAACACAACCGTCTATTTAAGTTAATATAATGGCGCAGCATGTGGTGGCACACGATCGGTATCCGCTACTTTGACTACCCGGTGCAATGCATCATAAGCACTTACATTTCATAATATAAAATGATTCCTACGTGCCCTTCCATAGCTGTTAGCTTTGACGATAGAATCGATAGCGTTACAGCGTGCATTATCTAATTGCAGCATTTTATCGGATGCGAAAACTCGAATATATACGAGCGCATAAAAATTAGAAAATAAGGTGGCAAAATTAAATGCACTTAAAAGTTAAAAGGGGTGCAATGTCAATATTCCTTTACAGTGTTCCGCTCGAGAAAAACTGCGAATGCGCGTGACTGATTTCTTCCATATTAACCTACTGACCTAGTGACCCAGTGACCCCGTTAACGACCTATTCAGTCACCCAAACGGGGCGAATGCACGAACTGTCTTTTATCATTCGAACATTACGGTAAATTGTACAGTGCACTCACAGCACGGCAAATTGTCTGTATATTATTGCAATCAAGCAGATAATTTTACGATAACGTAAATATCGTGCTGCACCGCGCGCCCATACATTGTAGCCTATAATTCTCAGAAGTCTTTTTATCCCCAATCGTTTATAACCCCGCCTTATTTGCATTTTATCATTTGTTGTTGTTTACGAAAAAAATTATTTCAAAATTATTCGAAAATTTCACAGAAAGAGCATAGCATTATAAATCATATCTCTTCCTGAAGTTATTTTTATTCAATATCACCCAAATAGCTCGTGAGTGCAAAAATAAATTCTAATAAAAGGTTCCGATAAATTATAATTTTTGTCGTAAAAAAGATATAAGTTTAACGAACAGTGAATTAAATTACTCTTGATATCCTTGTACATTTCACTTGTAAATAAATGTCCGATGTCATAAAATTAATTAAAAATTAATCGTCCGGCTTGCAGGTGAGTCTGGATTCGCGAGTACGAGAGATCGTCAACCGCAACATGGTGGAACCTACGCCGCACACTTTCGACGAGGCGCAGCTGCAGATTTATACCCTCATGCACCGGGACTCGTACCCTCGCTTCGTCAACAGCGAGATTTACCGGAGGATGGCCAGATTGAACAGCAGCGGCCCACCTAGCCCGAGCGCCGGGCAGGAGCAAAGCAGCGGCAAAACGAAGGGCAAGCGGGCAGCGACGTAATCGTGAATCGACGGTCGTCAAAGACGTCGGGGGCGCGGACCAAGACCTCCACAAAACCAAGCACCAAATCACGCACCAAATTATGCGTCGATCGGCCGAATCGTTCCGGGCAGGGTATTCGCGATCGGCAACATCCTCCTCGTCGGAAAATCGAGGCGAGGAATCGCCCGAGCGGAGCAATCACCCATAGCCGTCGGAGATGATCCTCCCTCACGATCGGGAAACCATCCTCTCGGATGGACGACAGGCCGCCTGATCGCGTCGGATCGCTCATTAACGGAAGCCAGAAGTTTGTTCAGTGATTTGCTCTTCCACGCGAAGGCACAACGGGGCCATGTAAACGCGCTCGCCATTGTACGCGAGCTATTACGACACCGATGATTATGATGATTATGATGATGATGATAATGGACTGAACGTACGGCGAGATCGTGGCCGCGGTCGGTCGCGTAGATCGCAGGATCGCGGCGTTCCACTTCCAGGAGTTCGGTGCAGGCGCATGCAACGCGCGCGGGATGGTGAACTCGTAGCCGGAGAAACGAAGGTCACACGCGATCGCACGGGGATGGCAAACACCGGCGTCGCGAACACTCATCGATCCCACCGAATCCATCGATCTTCGAGACCCTCGCGATCTTTCCTCGTTGTAGTTCAGGAGCTCGACATTGGAGATCGACTCGGGCTTGCGCGAGCTCTCTTCCTCTCTTTCGCTCTTCTCTCGGCTCAAAAAAAAAAAAAAAAAAAAAAAAAAAAGCGAGTTTGATTTGAATCACGCCGCTCGTATGTTTTACATTAACGGTCTCCCGCGCAATCCGTTGTGAAAATAGTTAAAACATTCTCTTTAGTTCTTAGCAAATGTCAAAGAAAAATCGAAAGAACTTTCTCAACTATTCTATCACGATGTGATTCCAATTGGACTTGCTGTGTGGAAAAAGTTGACCATCTGATTCATGTCCGAGTACATTCGACAAAGTGCTCGTAATGTAGCACACGACTGCAGCTATCTGATGCATTTGGCCGCAATGGCAATGATGATCCCTTATATATTTCTAGTCAATGCTTCGCGGAATAACGGATATTCATTCCTCTCTTTCTCTCAAGATGCAGTCGGTCCCGAACGCACCCCTGTTGATCGTGTCTCCTGTGATCCTAAGATTAACACGCGTACAGCGTAAGGATTCGTCTCGAGTGTGCGTCGCGTGTCCTTGCGATGATAGATTTAATCTGCTCAAGATCGAATTTGCCGTTTGCTCTCTCTTTCTCTCTCTCTCGTTTCCGCGTTTATCTTCCACGGCTGGGAGAAAATCAATCAAGTCAACGTCGTTAATACAGCCCGCTGTAACTTCAGGGTAACGTTATGCGTCGTAGCGTAACGTAATGTAATGTAACGTAATGTATTTTTTATCGCGCGTGCACTTTTCTATAATCGCCAGTAGTCCGCGGATTCTCCTCCTCGGGAAGGATGAGACCGCGAGAAACCGTATTTATATTTATCCACAAAAAAAAAAAAAAAAAAAAAAAAAACGAGAAGAGCGTCGAGAAAGAGAAAAGACGGGAAAGAGGAAGGATCTCCTTTCGAGTATCTTTCGTTAAAGATACTTCGGCGTTGCTTTCACGTGGCGCTTTTAAGGGGTTGTCGATGGACGGGGATCTCTGTCGTTCCTGGTGCGTCATCCCCACGGCGGATACCGAGCTACTGCCAGCGAGAACACACCAAAGATCGAACGTGCGTCGAAGCCAACCAATCTGACGATCACCAAAGATAAGAAGGACACTCAATCAAATACATATTTATACATACAAACGCGCACACATATACACACACACGCGCGCGCTACACACGCACACACAAATATACAGAGACACGCGCACACCGTATCCACGCTGACGCAACGCGCGCACGCTCGTGTAGAATCTAGTCATCGTCACGCGGAAACGCAATCGGAAAACGCGTGATCGTGGAAGAAAAAGGCCTAAACACGAGAAAATACCAAGTGTCCCTCGAACTCGCGCGAAATCGAGGCTGTCGCGTCGAAATTGAACTGTCAACGTTGATGCGAATAAAGAAAAAAAAAAGAAAAAAAATGGAGAAACGCGTAGAAACGGAGAGAAATCATGAAAGCGGCGTTCGACGGCGGAACGTCGCGGTGCGAGTACTTTTAGCGTTAATTCATAAGTAAGTATGGAATAGGATTTAAAATAAAAAAAAGTAAAATAAAAACAAAGAAATACGACGATTCGATCGTTACTGGCGTTCGCAAACGATGCGCATCGCCACGATCGAAGAGCCCAGTATTATTCGCGCCGCAACGTCTGCTCGTCGCCAGAATTTTCTCTCGGCCGCGATGCGCTTCGACCGATCGCTCGTCATAGGATTTCACCTCTTCGATCTCCAGAATCGCGCACAAATGCTCCTCACAATGTAGGTTTACATCTGAGATTTATTACACGGCACTTTATTACAACGGCTTGACCAATGATGAGTGATGTAAATGCTAGAGAATTTGTCTCAGATATTACACTCGTAACGAGAGAACGTTAATGGGGAAGTGTCAGAAACATACGATGTTAAATGTAAACCTTAAGCTTAATATAAAATAATATCCTATAAAGAGAGTAGTACTCCCCCCCCCCCTCCGACGTTTACTTTATATTAAAATTATACTACTTGCGCGCCAGACGCAAGTTTCCGACGCAGTGGAATAAATGTCAGATGTAACCTCGCTACCGCCGCGCTAAGGATCTCGTCTCGCGTCGCGAGACCGATCGCGGCCGGGGCCGCGAGGGTATATCACAGGCTCAAGTGACTCATATTACTTATGTACCTATTCCTTCTTTCCTTTCGCAAAATATACTCTCGGGAATTCATGTTGCAACACCGGCGGACAACGGATACTCTCCCCGCGTCATAAAAAAAAAACGACCAAGAGAGCGGTGAAGTTGGAGCGCATCGCGGCACGCCCGTGCGACCTCCACTCTTGCGACACTAGATCGGTAATTACACATCGCGACAGGTGGGCATGTCAAGCGTAAACATAACACATACAAAAAGACGCACGTATTCTCCCGAGGAACATTGCGATCGGGAGGGTGAGATAATATACGACGCGCGCGTCTCTCTAGTCAAAGTCGAAGTCGTCGGCATCGTTGCGAGCGGACAACACAAGCGATAAACACTCGCCCAGTCAGTCAGTATATGGCTACTGCCCTGTAGATAATATATAGATAGGTATAATGAACGAAGAGGATTAATGATTATAAATATAAATATATAAATATATAAATATATATATATATATATAAATATATGAGAGAAGAGAGAAAAAAATATATATATAAATATACAGAAAAACATGTGCTATGTTCCACATAGGTGCGAGCGTGCGAGAGTAATAGTCGGAGAGAATGCGAGAGAGTGGCGCGATTCTTTTTAAATCTTCGATTCTTTGTTCGACGCGCGAGGACGGCCCGTCCGCCGCGACCGGAAAAAAAAAAAAAAAAAAAAACGAAAGACGACGGTAATCTAGCGGAGATCTCAAGTCGATCTTAATTCTGACATCGACGATATAGAGATGACGTGCTCGCGTAACACCCCGAAGCGGAAGACGTACGTGATAATATGAAGATCGTAAGCAATGAGAGTTGCGCGATTAAATCGAGAGAGGAGAGGATAGAGCGATAAAAAAAAACATATAGATAAGTATAAATGTGTCCCTTTAAGACTTGTAAATGCAATGTTGTTTTATTGTTGTTGTCGTTGTTATTATTATATCGTAATTATTATGATTATTACTACTATTATGTGATCATCATTGCTAAACTTATCGTTATAAATTTATAGATTTATTTGCGACAGATTTTATTGCGACTTTTGTAAGTCAATGATAAAGAAATATGTGATATAGAAATTTTGTGATATAGAAAGTGAATGTGCGTATCTTTGTCGAAGACGCTCGGTCTCTTCGCTCTCTCTTCTCCTGTCTCCGGCCAGGCTGTTCATTTAGGATCTCAACGCGGCTTCCGGAGGCCTCGCGTCGGCATCGTCGATGAAATTAAGCGGTGAGAATTGCTCGAACGTCGTCTTCACTAATAAACGCACAATTTTCTCAACCTTCGATCCCCTGCTTCTTTCTTCACAAGGAAATCTCCCTTAAGATCTCTGTAGGGCGGAGAGGTAAGGGCATGCCAGAGCCATCATCAGCACAGCTGCGATCGTGCATGAATCTCTCCCGACCTTTGCATATTCTGACTTTCCGTTTTATTTTTTTTTTCCTCCCCCCCGAAGCAATCGATGAACTCGTGCGACGCGACGTGTACAGGTAAGTGTCCCGTAATTTCTCGATTAAATGCGATTTTATCTCAACGAGATGTTTAACGCAAGAGAGAAAATCTATTTTTTATTCAGAACTGCACTAAACTATTTGCGAAGAGTATTCGGGAGAAGTATCCGAAATATTATCACAAACTTTAATTTAATATTTATTGCGCATTAATTTAGCAATTTTAGAATTATTAAAAAAGGTTTAATACAATTTCTTTAAAAAATAAATTATATATAGTTCAATGTATTCAAAGTATATATTTCATATTTTACTTTTTTATCAGAAAAGCTACAACTGCGATAAAATAATTCGTTTATCTTCCACGGAGCAAAAGCGTCAGATGGTATGATGAAGGCTGATTTACGTACTGTTGGCAACATAGAAAATACAGAAACGTTTCACAAATTCACGTTTTATACTTAGGTTTGTAAAATCTGTGGAACTACTGACAATACAAAATTGCCAATTTCTTTATTGACAGCTGTCAATAATATAATGTGGATGTTAAGTAAACATCTCACATAAATTTACAGATAATTTGCAGAACTGTTATGCGTATATAAATATTTATCTTGATCATGTGTAATTAATTTTTGAAATAGTATCATTAAAAATTTTATATTAAGACTTCGCAGAAAAAAATCAATAGAGTCATCGCCAACACTAATAAGCGTAGGTCTTTCGTCGCTAAATAAATCGTCAGTTCATGGAATTTTTGTCAATCCCACGCAATCGGAATAACTACAGCTGTACTTTGCTTGAAATAGATTCTCCTTTCTTGAACACATCACTTAATCGTGGGCGCGTAATCGCTGTGTAGAAAACAAATAGGAACAATCCGTAATGCACTCCGCCTTCGGCGTAAATTGACTGACAAACGCCTATTGATACGTACATCTGCTTGCTTACAATAATTCATTCACATGATAAAATGTTTATACAAACGTACAAACATAAATTTAATGCATTTTTTTCAAACGAGATATCTATATAATTTATATATCTTTTATATTCTTCCAAATTATTTATCAAATTTCTTGCGTTTTTCAATTAATACTTTCTTTAATTGTTGATATCAATATTAATAATTATGTATTCTTGTATATGCATTTTATACTTTATAACTTACACACCTTGATTTTTAATTATTTGTTTCTCGCAAACCTTTCAGATTTAATTTTACATCGGTATACTTATTAAAGGTCAATCGGTAGATCGAAAGCTTCGCATGTATTATGTACTCGTCTCATGTATATCCGTAGAGAGAACACCCCAGCTATGGCTGCCGCGATCGCAACCCATAACCGAGTATCCATTCCCAAGGAACCACAGACCCCACGTGAAATCCGATGCGATACGTGCAACACTCCTGGACAAAGTATACCTTCGCGCTTCAAGGAAGCCGAAGTCCATCGTTGAAATGTGCACTCGCTTTCTTCACCTTACAAGCGCAATCCGGTATACGTCGATCGTTCAAAACCATCTTTCAGCCGGTATCGAACACGGTCATCTAGTTGCGGCATGCGTGAAAATTCAGACTTTCTCCATTCTCGTATTAATCCGCAAATTAATCGATATAATTGCAGAAATTATCGCTGTCGTGGATTAGAAACTTGGTTTCGTGTAATTAAGAGGCGGTTTTTCCTTTGGTCTTCGAGTATTCATATCAGTTTCTCGCATCAGACAAGATTATCTTACTAACGAGCTAGTCGGGAAACTTGTGTTTATAAAATTTGTATGTTGAAGATTTTCTAAGAACAATTAATCTTTGAAACATTAGACATTGACTACATTGTTGAATAACATTATTCGATTCCAACGAAGAAATCGAATGAAAAGAATTATAACCACGCCACTTTTTAAATTACTTTAATTAAAAAAAATATTTGAACAATTTGGATTAATAATTTAATAATTTTTCTCAAGAGTATAAGAAATTCAGAGTATAGATCCTCGCGTGTTAATCTATATGCAAGGCCGAATACATATAATCTTTTTACGTTACAGTAGCGTTGTGCGAGTCACCTTACACGTATACACATTATGTATCATCGTGCGACTCCGCTTGATACAAAAATCCGTTCGCCGGCGTGAGTGGCGTTGGCTTTAAGTTTTTTTTTTTTTTTGTTTCTGCCCCTTGGCTACCGGCGGCTTGCTCTCCCGGGCGCGCTCCGATGGAAACGATCGCGATCCAGAGGCCAAGGAGAAAACTGAACCAGCTTAAACTCTTTCTCGGCCCCCGCCCGCCCCCGTTTGTCTGCATTGCGTTTCATCGTGCTGACATCGTTTTCGCGGCCTTCCATACCCGACTTCTCCCCGCCTTTCTTCTCGCTTTAACCCTTTCCAGCGTAGCCGCTCCTCAGTGAAACCGCGTATCAGGAATTTCCAGCGTTAATCCACACGCGATTTTACGGCTGCAGTAGCGTATGTTTCTCGAAAAACTCGAACTTTACTTTAACAATATCACTCTGTATCTTCACAAAGCTCGTATAATTATGCTCTATCGACTCGTTTAAAATTTATTTCAAGTTATTTAAAGAGAAAGATTTTGATTTACACACTTCGCTCACTCTTGCGTTTAACAAAATTATTTAATTTTGAATTGTTTATAGCAAACGTCATTCTTTTTCCATCGGTTTGGAGAAAGTGCACGACTTCTGAGGTAGACCGTGTAAATCCGGCCGATATTATAAAAGTCATGAAATGATTCACGGCGAGTGCTCGTTCATCACGTCGTGCATCGTCGAGTTACATTGCCTCGGGACGTTACTTTCCGCTTCAGTGTCACGTTGGATTACATCTTCCGTACGTCGCATCAGGCTTGCTTCCTCTCTCTCCTCCTCTGGCTGCATAGATGTCCACCTCCTTGGTGCAAGGAATTTTTATTCGCGGGACGCGTTCGATGATATTAATTATCTCCTCGTTCTCAACGCGCATTACTGAAATTATTTCTTTTTTGTTTTCGTTATCATCGCCAGTAATCAAATACTCCGCACGGAATCTGTAATGAGAGGCCGCTGGCTCGTACACGAAGAGAGGACGCTGGCGATCTTGCTTTCCTCTTTTTTCGCTTACCGCTGTGCGTGTGTATGACATTCGCGAAATAAGGCATTTCCAGTAATTCGCAGTTACAATATTGGGACTGGATCAGCGCCGCAGGACTCTCTCTCCGCGCAAATTATACGCGGTTGTAAAGACTCTTTATTACGGCCATTATTATTAGCTCGACTATTGCAATCAGCGTTACTCTCATTTATGAAATATCAACAAAATGTGCCAAAATCACGTAGCGTCGGGAAAAGAAATTCTTCAAGAGAAAAATTGTATAAATTTGACGCAGTAATCATAGATAAATTTCCTGCCAAATTAAATTCAGCGTGTTACGGAAACCTTAATTTCTACGCGATTCTGTTTCATTCAGAATCGTGTTTTAATTAACGGAATATGATTATAAATGATCGTCATTAAGGAAGAAAACAGAGACGCGTCGAAAGTGAAGGACGAATATTCCCAGCTACAAAATTTCATGGGAAGTGAGGGGATAAAGATAGAGAGAAGCCGAGCTCTCTCGTACGATCGAGGATCTCGTTTGAGTTTCATGAGGTGTACGATATTCGATTCCGGGTCTCATTTGGTTGAACGACCTTGAAGAGATCCCATATACGCGATATGCCGCTCGGAATCGAGGTCACTTTTGGAATTGGTCGTGTAAATCGGTTAATATAGTATCCAGGTAATTCGCTGGATAATGAGAATTAACGTGCACTCTTTGTATGCGTGCTGAGAATAATTATTACTTATTTATCTTCTTACTTTTAATAAATAAATGTATAATCGTGTACTAAAATAGCCAAAATCGTAGAAAAATTGTAACAGATAGACGATGTGTAACTTTGCAACGCAATAAAACGTTTTTGCATAAGTATAGAAATTTTTAACATTGTAATTATTTTTATTAATATTAAATGATCTTGAAACTCTTTCATTTACTGACACGAAGTTAAATAAATCGCAAAAATATTATCTTCATGTCACGAACAAAAATGAAGACATTTACTTGTAATTCATTTTATATAGAGCAGGTTTTGCGTTTAAAGTACCAAAACGGTAAACCGTTTTCTCTGGGAAGGGAAGAGCAATAATCCTTAAATTAATACGATTCTCTAAACTGCGGCGCTAAGTATATTCCAAGTAGCAACATAGTATTTCTGTCGCAGCCTGGGAAGAGCATTTACGACTGGAGAAGTCGAGATAAACAGATTAAATATTCCGTTCGTAATTAAATCCATCCGCTACAGAGTTATCTAGCCGTACGGATGCGTATCGATCGTCGAATCGATCGAACGATAATCATCCAGGCGTAAATTTCCTGAATTTCGTCCTCACTTCATCTCGTCTCTCGTCTCTTTTTCGACGTGCGCAGTCCGAGGACGTGACTCTGCCAAGGCGGCGAGGAGGGAACGAGAAGAGGAAAAGAGAGCAAAATAAAAGGCAGAAGGAGGGCTGTTTTTACTCCTCCTCCCGCTGATATCCCGTCCTCTTTCTCGCTCCCGTTTCTCCCTATCCCTCTCGCTATTTTCGTACCTTCGTTGCGAGCCGTTCTCATTGCACTGTCCTCGTCTCTCCTCCACCGTCACGAAGAACGACGAGGATCGAGGCTCGAAACGCGTGACGCGCTTTTCGATGCGATTCGACACTCGTGTATATCTATAACTCTAGCCGCTGATTGGGAAGCATGGAAAGAAGACAAGAAAAGGGCGTACAGAGGTGCATCGGAAACTGGCCGAAGGAAAGAGCATGAATCAGGGAGGGGCGGTGGAAGATTAGATAAAGCATATAAAATGCGCGCTCAGAGTCTCGCGAGTCGAAAAGCATAAACTTAGCTCTGCACTTTTTACATTTTATTTGTAATATTGTAATATTCAATATATTGAAAAAATGTCCTCAGCATATTGTAAATGTACGTCAACATGCATTTTGAAGAGAAGAGATTTCAAAATCAATTTGGTTAATGCTCCTAAATATTTTAATCCATTTGCTCGGAGAAAAAGGCGACGTCGGCGTCGATGGCGGAGGGAACGCGGGAGAAATTTCTCGACCAAATAAACGCGCTTTGCGGCGCGGGAGATCGCGGCCACGCCCTGTCTTCTTCTCTTGCTGCTGTTGGCCTTCCTTCGACTCTTCGGGACCGAACGTACGAACGAGAGACGCGGCGAAAGGAAGTAGAGAGAGCGCGTGTGCTTGTCATATACGCACGCACGTATCCACGCACACACATCACGCGAGATACTCGCCGAGGTCCGGAGAGGGCCAAGGGCGCCTCTCTCGAAGAAACTGACGCGTCCTCCACACGGTGAGAAAATCTTCCACCCGGGAGGAGGCGGTTTAGCGCAAAAGGACCATCACGGCCGACGTGTATACGTGTGTATGTGTGTGTGTATGCGAGAGACGAGGCGTCGGGAGGAGGATTGGGCGGAAGAGGAAGGACGAGGGTGCATCGTCGTCTCTGGACAACGACCCACTCTTCGCTCCATCTCTCTCCGTTTTTCTCTTCTCCGTTCGATCCCTCGTCCTGCCCCTCGAAACCCCGACCTCTCGCTCCCGCGTCTCCGCGCGCACCATTTATTAGAATGAAAACGTCATTACAGAGTCGGCCGTAACTAATGCGCCGGTCGCGCAGCCACTTAGCGACGGTCGTACGACGGGGAAAGACCGGCGAGACGGAGGGACAGAATCGTCAGAATCATCGTTAGGATGTCACGAACAAGCGGAGAAAGATGATAGCCCACGCCAATGCGGCGCCTCCTCATGCTACGTGGATGCTGCCCGATGGACGACCGTGATTTTGGGCCTGAGATGAGTAGCGGACGATGGGATCTAGGAAATGGTGCCCTGGGGAACTTGGAGTACGATGAGAGGCCAAATTCAACGTCCATCGCTTGTAATACATAAGATGTATGTATGTAAAAAATATATGAGTGCATGACAACTCTCTTTTATAGCATAAGAGACATTTAATTTTATTTGATCTGAAAAGTATTCGCAATCGCGCCGTTAATGTACGGCGCGTGTGATGCAACAGTTAATTTTTATAAGGAGAGTAACGAGTTCCGGCTCGTTAAAGTACGTTATGTCACGCTTGTTCGGTGACAGCTGCTTCTTAGTAAATCATTATATCACCTAATTCGTCGTCACTTTGTGCGACTGCAAAAAAAGTACTGGACTGTTTATTATTTCAATCGCACGTTCGTTAGTAAGAACGGATTGTACGTCGAGTAAACAATGTGAACCGCGCCTCCACATCGCGTTTTGCATTGATCCTCTTTTGATTCGGAGCGTATTGGAGCAACGATTCGTTTCTTTCTTTTTTTTTCGCGCTGACATGCGTGCGATATTCGATGATGGTGTATCGGACTGTTTACGATCCTTCCGACGCTGCCTCTTCGGTGTATGCGCGTAATCGCTGGCAGCAAATTTGCATTTAATCGGCATATTAACTTCCATAAGCCATAAAATATTAGAAGCCGGTGGGATAGGCCAGGTAAATACCTCGTCGCGGCATATGATCGCTCGGATAGCGATCCTTGTGCTGCTCTGCAACGACCTTCACGCCGCGCAATAGTCATTTTTCACGTAATTGTTGTTTCTGCGGTGAACCGTGACGCATAGTTAACTGCGTCTGAGTATCGTGCGTATTACGGCGCGCTTATGGTTTCATTCTGATGTATACATATTTTACGGTATATTCCACTTTCCTTGCGATTGGAGAGGTATATCAAGGTTCGAGGTCGCGAGTGTCGATCGCTTGTGCGAGCTTATCGCTTTTTTTCATGCGTAACTGATCGATATATCCTGCTGATATGTCAAAATCTTTTTCACGCCACTCCGTAAATCGTTTAGCATTTTTACGTCAGATAAAAACATGGGAAGAGTTTTATATACTTGAGTATATTTCAATACGTTTTAAATATTTCGCGCAATACTATCTTTTGCAAAAAATTAGTGTGACATCTATCTGCAGTGAACAAATATCATTAGCAATAATGTTCAACGCGATTAAAGTGAAAAGTGTATAATGTATTGCTTTCAACAAATAAAGCTGTTTTTACATATGTAATTTTATAATTGTAGAACTTAATGGAAATTTACTGACGTTGTCAGTTGAATGCTCTGCTATTGGCTGCCTTCGATATCGCTCGAGAGTGATTTTAGCGATCCGCAATGGCAACTGAATCGAATTCCGCGGTCTATTTCCCGGAACGAGCGAGATGCACGAGAGACGGGTTTTCACGGCGAAGAATTTCATTGAACAGTTCTTTGCCCGAGGCCGTGATCCGTCGCGCGGCCGTAATAGGCAGGGAAATGTCTGCAGGATGTGGCAGGATATGGCAAGTGGAGCTGCTCAATTCGCTGAACTGGTCTGGCGTGTGCTGCCGCGGAATCGGTCGCAGCTGACACGTTGAATGCTTAAGTCGGCGTTTTTCCGAGAGGCGAGTGTATGTGCGTGTTGTTGTTATACGCCAAGTGTCGTCGTGTCAACAACCCTTTGGCGTGTCCCTGATACCCCAAGTCTCGTGTGACAACGCGTGTATCGGTGGCACGCACATATCACGGAGCAACCGGATCTAAGATCATGACCGAGCGTAGATTATCGCACTTAATGATTATTATACGCATGAATATTTCATTGATAAACAAAAGTTCTCCAACGAGGCAGTCGATATCACTGAAATTTAGATAAGATTCTACCCAGCATGCATATATGTGATTTTTCACGGAGGCTGAAAGCTATTTCATAAACATACGCGCTACCAAGTACTTACAGAAGACCTTCAGTAGCGATCTTGATTTCAATTCTGGTACGGCAAATTGTCGAGACTCGCGCTGATGTATGCATATGTGCAATGCACACGAGACTTCGTGACCACAAATATTATCTTGACTGCTGGAATGGCGCTTTGAGGAAGTAAACAAGCTGCGTCTGTATTCGCGTGTTTGAATGCACGCCAGCTTCTTTAATTTCTTCTTTAATTGATCCCGCTGGTTCTCGTACTTAAGTTTTAATCGTTTAATTACCTCCCCTGGAAAATATAAATATCTTAAAAATATCATTCAAATTTTTTCCGCTAACATGGAATGAGATTACATGAATAAATGGTCGGTGAGCATTTCAAAACAATGTAACAAATTTTGCAAATTTTATTACCATAATTTCTGATCGCGTAAAATTGTATAATAATGATCTATAATAGTATATCAGTTTTCAAGTTACTTCAAACCTGAACCGAAGCTCGGATTGAGACTCGTCGATTAGAAATCGTCCCGGCTCGAAACGATTCCTAATCGACGACGGTCAATGAAATTCCGCGGATCAAGAATTGGCAAGGAGATCTGATATTTCTGCAATTATAGGCAACGCATTGGCGAAAGGCGCTCTCGTTGAGCTCGCGTAATGGAAAGGAGGCACACCCATGCATAGCACACTGTGTTACGAGAAATCTGTTTACGCGGAGGATTCTGGAGGGAAGTTTCATTCATTGGAAATAGATGTCTGATTTACGACCGCGGATACAACGTAAACGTTTGCTCGAATAAACTGTCGATACTATTTCCATAATTAATAATTCATGAAGGCAGCTTTAGATCAATTCGCGACAGAATTCGAGGCATCACTAATACATATTTTATATTATAAATGTGTATATCTCAAATCTCTTCAAATATCTTCTGAATTATACAGCATATAAAATTTTAAGTACAATTCTACTGCGAATTAAAAGTCGCCCGAAGCAAGCTTAAACTTTGATTTGTGTTTCGCTGTCCATTTACTTCCTGTATACTTGCTGTCATTCTGAATCAAAATGAAAACATCATTTTTTATGCTAATTGCTTTGACGAGTAGTTCCCACGTTACGATTTCACCGAAAACAGTTAATTCATTCGGCAATAAAAGTTATCAAATTCTATTTTGCATTTTTCTTCGACGCCAATACATTCGATCGGCTTCCATGCCGATATCTTGCCTAGGGAGACATCGACGCCCGCATACGCAACGTTTGAAATTAATCCAACCTCGTACTCGGGTAATTAATTTGACAATCGCCGAGCAAGCGCCGAACACGTATCACTCGCTGCGAAGCATCGTGCTACCGGTAGGCACCGTTTTTTTCAAGACCGGCCTCGTACGCATCTACGTTGCAAATCAGTTCCATAAATAGCATCACTCCGCGCGTGACGTTAGAAACAGCCAGATACATCGACGGTACACGGGACGTGCGCGCTATATATCAAACGCGGCTTGAAATTCGAAGTGACTCTCTTCGATTTTTCCTAATAAACCTGTACTCGCCGGCTACCGACGCACGCTAAGAACGACGCTGCATATGTGTTCCGTGCCGCAAGAGAGCCGGGTGTCGGATGCTCCCGATCGCTTACATCTCCGACCGTCGGCCGGTCACGTTGGTAGTAGTAACGCGCTTTTCGATGTCACATGCCGCACACTGGAGCGGAATGCACGTACGTACAAGCGGCCGTGCGGCCAGCGATGGTTAGCACGTGTGCACACACACATGCGGACGAAGCGAGGTGAAAGAATGTAAAATGATGATTGGACATTGCAGTGGCCAATGGGTCCTCGACTTCTCTCGCCGTTGCATGTAGCGGCACCGCCTCCTGGTGCAGCTAGCTATCAAGGTGCATAAAGTCGCGTCGCATCGCGTCGCGTTGCGATTCAAGCCCGCCGCTTCGTAATCGGCACCCGCGTTGCCACGAGGAAACCGACGTGGCTCTCCCTCTCTTTCTCTCTTCCTCCTCACCTCTTTCCTTCTCTTCTCATCCCTCGTCTTTTTCTTCTCCTCTTCCTCCCCTTCTTCTTCTGCGGCTACCGCTTCCTCTCTTCATGCTTCGTGACTTCGTGATGCGTACGCCGCCGGTTTGGCGATGAGCCGATGGCCCTTTTTTGCCGCACTGCGGTCGGGATTAAATGCACTTAGTGTTCTCGGCGTCTCGATATATTCGACAAAGATTGCCGCAACGATTTTTGTCATTTCTCCTTTTATTCTCATATACATTCTGCATGCGATAGTTGTATTGTATTAATCTTTGTCTGGCAATTTTTTTCCTTACATCTATAACTTTTTACAGAAATTATTTGAATAAAAACGACAGTCTACGAAAAGCGATACGCTATTTGTGCAGATATCTATAATAATTAAAAAATAAATTACAAAAGTTAAAATAAAATGTACTGCTCCTTCAAACGTTAGAGGTCCATAATTATAAAAATTAGCGAATCGCGCATGCATGTGTGTACAAGCACTAATTAGATTAAAAAATAATTATATTATCAAAAGCACTTAAACCACTTACATGCTGCGAATTTTTTCTGTGCTTATCTTACTCGCAACTCATCTTACTCACACAGCTACCAAGCTGTCTACAACAAACTTTCCCGAATTTATATCCGATAAAAGCAGAGAAATTGCGTTAATGATACGATGTAATGGTATCAAGATGCAGAAACACGTTATCACTCGATATAAACCAGCCACCATAATCATTATCCGTTGCGCGAACAAAAAGATCAACGAACATGTTTCGCTACTTTTTGCAGCAATGTGGACCCTACGAGTTTGGCGTTACCTTTTCTTTTGCATCTCAGGTTAATAATTAACTTTGAAGATTTTACTTTGTTTGCGTCACACATAATTTATTCTGTAATTACTTTCTCGTAAAGTAGATTTATTCAGTTATATCGAGAGATATATTATCGTGGAACAGCAAGTTTTTTTATCGCACTAATAATGCTTTTCATCGAAAAAAAAATGAAATATTGACGTATAAAATTAGCTTGACTCTTATCAAACTTTATCTTCTCAATCCCTATCAATCATCATATGGAAGACAATCACCTTCCTGTTGTGACAAGACTTAACCTTGTCGCGAGGTTCGCTACAAGAGTATTTACTCAGTCTCGACTTCAGTACCGTTAATGCGATATCAACCTACTGTACCAATTGATAGTTAACAATGCAGTTCCGAAATTCCCGTTCATTGACACAATTTTAAAGTTGCGTTGCAAAATATGCAGAATAGCGTAAGATTCTATAAATAATAATAAAGTATTTTGCTAAATTTAAAAAAGTTAATTATTGCCAGCTAAATCGTTAAAATTTTTTAATACTTGCGACATTGAGAAGAAAGATGAATAAAATTAAATAAATTCATTAATTATGTAATATATTTATCAAGACAACATTAATGATTGTGATTTCAGCATTTATCTAGATTTTTTTGTAGTATCTCATAATCGGTGTTTCGAAATTCTTCGAATCGATGAAATGACGTTTCAAAGTAGTAGACTTTTTTGTACATCAATTCTGGACGTACGCATTCTGACTACAATGATCAAGGACGCCGAACCCGAGGCATCGATAGCATATATCGAAGAGCTCGCGCTGTATCACTCAAATACCACCAAATACCGATGCATCACTGTGAATTCTCCGTTTCTTTTTCGATCAAACTTACGTGACTCACATTCGATACAATCTACGTAAGCGAACTGCAGAATTATACTTCGATATAATCGAAATTTGCAAGGTTTGAATTCAATAATATAACATATCGTAAGTGATAAATCCTATTAATATATCGACTTTCATTTTTATGAAAATATATTACGGATATATAAAGGTTGAGGTTTAGTTTTTGGAACCAATCATCTGTTTTATTAAATTAATTATTCATTGTAGAATTAATCATCGGCGCGTAAACTTCATCATGAAAAAAGTAAAAAGAATTGATTGATTTTGATTTTAAATTATTAATGAATCGTCGGGAAATTTAACAGTTATCAAAAATTTTACATTCACCAAATAGATATAGAAAGCAGCGTGTTGCTCGGCCTGCTAACGGCTCGTCAAACTTGAAAGCCCAAGAAACGACGCGTGATGCCATTCACATTATGCACGACCACTTTATCGATTTCCTCGACGTATTTCCACCGGTCGACCGTATAAATTCCGCGATAGAATCTCGACAAATGAAATTACAGGGCGGACCCCCGTTAGGTCACGCGACAGTGTAAGCCGCAGTATCGTCGGACGTCATCAGTTACACGCCGACGAAAGCGCAAACGCGGGGCGGAGAGGCAAAGCGCGGTAAAACACTGATGATAAAAATGAAGACGAGAACCGGGAATAGTCGCGCGGAGAAGCGATCGGTGACAAGATTGATCTTACGACGGATAGATCGGTATCACGCATGAGAGATCTGCTTACAGTAATTTACGCCGCACGCTACGCAAGCCTTTTTCCCGTGGTGTTGCAATGCCATGTTAACGCCAGCGCGCGAATGTGTATATTTACACACTGCTCTTTACATGCGGATAGTCGTAAAATCCTATAATCCTGATTGCGCGACGTATAAAGCTATAGTGCGATTAAAGGGACGCGCGAAGAGACGCGCGCGGGAATAAAAGCTCGGGTAAGAGAAACTCGAGATAACTCGAGCGTCCTCGATGTCTCGAGCAACAATGATTTAGAAGTGGCCGATAGCTGACCGATTGCTTATAATCTTGTCCGCGCATACGATTGCTGTTCCTCGGACAAGTCAGCGATGTAAGCCATCGCGCTATCGGCGGTAATTACACGCAGTCGCAACATTGCGCAATGCATCTTTTATGCGCTGAGATAGAGTATATTTCTAGGGTTTTTAAGATGCAATCAATTTAAAATATTGTACGATGTGTGCTTAGGAAAAGAAAAAAATGACTGACGCTTGCGTGGTATTCGTATCTACCATAAAATCCTAGTTAGATAACGCGTATACAAACATCCGTTCGAAGTTCTTATCATTTTATATCACTAACATATTATTCCATTAATTAGAAATACAGAATATTTAATAAATGCTTAAATATATATGGCGCATTATGGAAGTTAAAGGTGCATTTTTTGCCGAGCACATATCGTACAATGCGAAGCGCATTTTGCGCACAACACGCGCGCATATGTCCGTGCATCGACCGCGCATTACATCCGTATATGACATCGTAAAATCCCGCGCGGATAGATAAGGCTATAACACAGGACTCGCGTCGGCAGCGTCGGAGCAGATTAAGGGATAGACGTGGGATCGCGCGGAGGGGAGGAAAAAAAAAGCAGTCGGATGCGGCATCGATAGTGCGTCTACGAAACGATCCTATACGCGCCACGGTCTCATTCGGGGATTGGCCGATAAATAATTACCGATAGCTCGTTCCGTCGCGAACGCCGCGCGTCTCGTATACGGCGTCATTTCGCGCCGGGCCCGGGGACGAAAGCCATTATGCCGTTGCGCCCGGCGATAGCAACATTATACGAGGCCGTATACATCAGGCATTCAGGCGACGCCTAAACACATAAATTCCATCGCGGCGCGACGATCCGCTCCGAGAGCGGACGCACGGAATCGCGGTGGATTGTAACCGATCTTCAGCAAGTCTCCCTTCTTCGGCCTTCTTTCTTTCTCTCTCTCTCTCTCACTCACTTTCTGCGCGGCTTCTTCTTCTTCTTCTCGACTATCCTCGCAGGTCAAGAGGGAATCCTTATGAGGCCAGGCCGTGGCATTATCCTCCCGGCCGAGCTAATTTATGAATGGATTATGAATGGACGCGTCTCTTCTAATGGCCTCTTCTTATAGTGTGCGCCGCGCGGAACGCGACCGTGATGGAAAATCGGCTTACAGCCTACGGCGAGAGGCTGAGCGCGCGTGATGCGACTGAAATTGGGCTCACGATCGACGCATTGCCTCCGCTTAGATTTATCGATGTCTTATTGTAGCATCTATCCCGAGGACTGCGCGCCGATTCAGCATTAGGTCTGTAATCTTACGGCGCTCCGAGTGTACTGAAATAGAATGATTGAAGTGCTTTCCTTCGGCTGCTACTATCATCGAATGACACGTCGATTGAAGGCTGAAATTTTTAACCTAATGTGCATCGCTAATGGGAAAAGATAGTAATTTGAGGGAATTATGCATGCCCATTATACGCGCGCTGGTTCCGCCGAGCTGTGAGTTTATACAATTTCGCGGTGAATTCTGAAAACGCGCGTAATTCTTAATGCATATGTATCTGCGAAATATCTGAGATCGCTGGACATTCGGATTACCGTAGATTCAGATTACGGAGATTGCGCTGAAAATGCGATACTTGGTAAGCGGGAATGAAATCCAACTTCTCCGACACATGCGGAACAGGTATAAAGGGATATTATCGATTACCGCACAATAAATCCGTAGCCAATGCATAAAAGATTCATCAAACCACAGTCCCTTTTCGCTCTCGCACAGTCTGGGAGTATTTCGATTGCGACGCTAGGCGTGGTCCCTCAGATTTCATAAATAGGTTGAGATTGCAGTAATGAGCGTTATCCGCAACGCTCGAGAATTTTCGATAACTTCCGCGATACGCTAATTAGGGCGACTCGGCGGGGCGCGAGGGAGGAAGTTTTATCGTGACTGCCGGGCACGAAACTGGAACGCCACGTGTTGCCTATTATTAATGGACCGTTAAAGATTGAGAGAGAGAAGGCCGCGGGAGTCGGTGATACGTATATAGACGACGACGATAAGTGCCTGTACGGGCAGTTAGGGCAGAAAATCGGCGGTAAATTGAAGTATCAAGGGGAACCGATTACTTATTGGCGACGCGAACAAAGCAGCGCAAACCGGATTCGGCGCACGGTAAAAAAGTCAAACGCGCGCGTCGATTAACGCGCTCGAGGACGATTGCGCGCGTTCCGCGCGCAACGGACGCGGAGAAAGGATTACGAATGCATAAACGGCAATCGGTAATCGTTGTTACGGTATATATCGGAGTTGCCGATAGTTCGACAATCCCGTAGAATTCATAATTGCCCGTTGACTCGCAGGCGGGAATTTCTTGCGCAGCGCCCGATGACGTGCGATAATAGCGGCTCCAGCTGCGTATTCCGCGATAGAATAATGTTTCCGAGCGTTTACGTCGGCCGGACGCGCGGTTGTTAATGCCTCGCGGATCCGATGGTCAATGGTCAATGGTCTCGTTGGTCAATGACCCCGCGTAGAAAAACTCTGATTTATCGCGCCGCACATCGCATCGAACCTGCTCACAACTAGTCGCTAATTAATAATCTAATTGCGTGCTCGGATGTACGCAACATCTTTAATTATCCGCTCGCACAAAGTTACATCTTATTACTCCTACCGAAAACCAAGATCGTATACCCGTCTGCGGGAAAGACATCGAGAGATATAAAATTAATTTTGCTCTGTGCTTATCTAATGTGTATACTCTTTTACTTCAGTCTTATTAAATTATTTATATTTATCTTCGTCTTCGCGCACACACCTGCGATTACTTCACGCCGATCATGCGGCGTTTAATCGCGACTCGCGCAGCAGCAAAAGGTGCAAAACACGCGACGGCAAGCAACTCGGAGGATGAAGAATGATAAATGTCGATCGTTTGATCGGATAAACGGACGGGGATCAGACGACGTCCAACTATCTTCGGACTGACTGCTGCCACGCAGTCGAGCAGTTTCCTCCGTGAATCATGTAGCTCGCTCTGAAAAGTCACGAAACGTTTGCGCAATGTGCGTGCATCGCCGTCGTTTGAGGAAAAATAATTTTTTGTTCGGCCTCTAACAATAATCGCGCCGACTCTCGCGTGCGCCGACAGCGCGAGAAATTATCCTCTCGTAGGAGATCTGGTGTAACGCTAGTGTTTTACCTACCGCCGTGCGACGAGTTCATTGCGGTCGTTGGCGCGACGGAAAGAAGGATAGTCCCGCGGAACGGAATATAATTTTCCACGATGACGTTCTTAACGCGCGTCAATGGCTCGAACGATCCTTCCTGACTGGCGGCTTTCAATTCTGCGCGAGTTAATTAGCATGTTAGAGCCCGGCATCGGCCGGGCATAAGATAGCTCTTACCGGGAAACACACTCGGCCTGTGTCAATACTTGAACGAGGCATGTCGCATGATTGTAAGACGTGTAAGATTTTGTAGAATGGTATTGTTTCTGGTTGGAGTAACAGCGGCTACCGCCCGATCGAGAGAAGGACGCCGCGATTATTAATGATTAATAATGTAGACGTCAGGAGACCTATGCGTTATCTCGCGCGTTAGCGCTCATTATTGCGCGATACATCTGGCGGGCGCACTGTTCCTTTTTGCAAAACGGCAGACAGCAATATCGCTCTTATGCAATACGTTAGATTCCATTTGGCTACCGCGACTACAGCGGCGGCGCGCTCATTGCGGTTACCTATCGGAGCGTAGAAAAAGAACTCAATTTCCTCGATCGACTTTTCTTTACCGCGCCGTGCAGCGCATTCAAAGATCAATCTCCGAACAATCCCCGAAGCATTTTGCACTTACATGCTTCGTCCATTAATACACTTCACATTGTACAGCTCAGCGTCCGAGCTCTACGAGCGAGAAAAAAAACGGCAGTTTGACATATTCCAGCAAATCGATAACAGGCGAATGCCTTTTATATATCGGACTTGCGTAACCGCGTGTTGCAATTATTCCGCGCAACGCTATTTGAACAGATTCCAATTTCCTCGACCATTTCCTGAGTCATTCCGCGACCGTTGTATAAAGAAGCGATAAATCTCTCGATATACTATGGTGGCGTAACGAACGTATCTGGAAAAAAACTCCCAAACGGACGTTGGGGTTGAGAAGTTCGTTAAGCTTAAGCCATCGAAGCGACGGCGAAGGCTCTCTTGTTCCCCCGCGTGTTTGTTAAAGCCCCGACCGTTAATATGATACGGAAAGTTTAGAGGCCGACGCATCTCGATCGCGAGACGTTAGAGCGGCGGTTAGAACTAAAGTGGTAACCGCCATCGACATAGACGGCGCGAGCGAAGTCTCGGATATAACTGCCGCGCAATTTTTCTTTTCCATCCCTTTCTCGGACGTTAATTCCTCGGAATTACTATCGGGGAGAAAGACGAGTATCCCCCGTACAACCGGAGCGCCCGTGACGCTCTCCACGCGCCGCGACTTATCAAAGGAAGTTCAGTTCCGTTCGTGACCAATGTCCGGTTCGCCCGGTTTTTCCCATGACCCTGCGAGCGACGTTAGCGCAACGATCTTACTGGCCGCTAAGACTCATTGCACTCATATGCCTTTATGGGGTTGCTGAGTTCAAACGGTTCACGCCTGTCCTCTCTGTTCCTCTCTCATCGCCCATCTTCCTCTCTCGCGACGCCGAGGTGGCGCAGGACGATCAGAGTGGACGAAAACTCCCCCGATCAGGTTTTCGTTCCCACCGGACCGGTGGCGACAGCGGAGAAAATAAAGAATCGGAAGAAGAAAAAAAAAAAAAAGAAAGAAGTCGCTCGCGCAACCCCCCGGTCATCGATGGTCATCCCCAATGGAAATCTGCGCACCGTCGTCGCCATCACGACCGGACAGAGACTATGGTCACTGTCCCATACACAGTTCACCACTTGTACGTATATGTATTCCACGACTCGGTCTCACGAGCCTCGTTGCAGGTTGCGCGCGGACTCTTCTGCCTCCTCCTTTGAGGAGGGTGACCCGTCGACGGAACCCCGGTTCGCGCGTATCACCGGGTATTGTCGAAAACCGGATTTCGATGGACGGCGATAATGTATGCGAATGGTCATTGCGCGTCGCGCGGCTCGGAGAAAGGGGAGACTGCTGCTGTGTGGATGGACGGACGACGGGCGCAGGGCGAGCGTCATCCGCGAGCGGCGGAATTTTATTTATGTAAAGCGATTACGTAAGAACCTATTTTCAAACATTCTGAATATTCAAAACACTGTATTAACATATTGAAATACTTTACTGGCGTGATAAATTGGAGCTGTTTCTAACACATTAATTTTGTCGCTATAAAAAATTAAAAATTACTAAATAATTTAAATAAATAAATAGTAAATTTGCTTTGATCATACATTTTCGTGACGAAAATTTCTCGCGCGATTAAAGAGTAAATGAACGAGTGAAATGTGCACGTTCTATCATTGCCGGAAGGAACCGAAGGTGAATCTCACAAATCTCTTTCGCATCCATTCTGTTCCGTGGTCTCACACTGCCCACGGCAGGTTGTATGCGCCCTTCCTGCGGCCATACGAACTCGTGGCGTGACCCGTGATCGGGGGCACCGCGAGCGGTGCGCGAGGGCAGCGCATCAGGTATTGTCGAAAACCGGATTTCGCGGTAATGTATGCAGATGGACAGTGCGCGGCGTACTACAGGACGAACAGTGGCAAAGGGGTTGCAGGTCCTGCGACCGGACCTTCCGTACACTCCCTCTCTCTCTCTCTCTTTCTCCCCGCGTCCGAACAGGAAAGTCGAAGGGAAAAGGGTGATGACGGGGGGGATACCGCTCCTTGCACAAACCGAAGGGCCTACCCGGTGACCCCGTGGAATCCGGAAACTCGCTAAACCGGATCTATTGGTCAGTTTCACGTGTCTACTCCCGTTCCTTCTCTCGCGCTCCTCATCCTTCATTCGCCTCCGGGTCGGGGCATTGAGCGCTGGTGCACGGTGCCCCCGAAGGGCTCGGAGAGGCGCACGACTCACCTGTATACACATCTACCTGCACACACACGTATATATACGCGACGCGATTCGTTCAGTCCCCGTGTTTGGCTTGACCGTCGTAATCTGCTGCGTGCATCTGTGTGCGCGCGAAAGACAACCCACTATCGGGCCCGGTGAGAACTGGACGCCGCTTGTACTCTCAGATCGTGCGAAGTTCGTATTGTTGGTGGTCCGCCCCGTTGCGCGCGTCTCGCTACTTCCTACAGCACGTCATTCCGGGGTGACTGCGTAATGATCGCCCCGTTGCTTCCGTTCGGATGATGTGCTAACGGTCGCCGAACGGAATTGCGCAACGAGTTCTCGCGAGATCTAAGAATCGGCGCGTAACGTGATTAATCGATAGTTATTTAAGCGAGAAAACGATTTGCCATTTGCGTTAAAAAGAAATATCAATGATAAAGAAACTAATTGTATTTATACTGCGTTAATATTTATATCAATTACGAGACGCATGATTGATCATCTGTCATTCATGTAATTATTGGCAGAAATATACTTACATGTACAATTTTCAAAACAAGAAGAAATTACTTACGATATAATAATAATAATTATGCATAAAAAGAAACATGTGTCTTTTTGCATTGATAATCGCTTTTTTTCTCGCAGCATATTGTCGGGATTTAATTTCTCTTAATTGCGCATTTTTATATTAAAAGAATTATAAGGATTTATAAGTAATATACTGTATGCAAATGTGTATTAATTATACAATTATTTTTTTATATTTGAGAATAATTTATTTTATAGAAGAATATTAAGATAAGATAACAATCATTGCGTTATAAAAATCGTAAAAAAAAACCCCCAAGGTTTATTTCCGAGGTTAAAAAATTTCTCGAATAATATTTCCTAAAATATCGCTGCGTGCATTTATTACGAATTTAGCAAGCTATCGCCATCGTCATAAATAAAAATTCCTATATCATAAGTCACGCGTTGGTGATAATTACCTCTGAACAACACTGTAAAACTATGCTTAACGCGATATGCATGTTGCGTAACTTCTCGAAAATTTATTCGCGCTTTCAAATCAGGAGATTTAATCAAAACATTTTAAAATATCTACAAAGTAACGAAAGACATTCAAATAAGAAAACATTTATATTAATGAATATTTTTCCACACGCGTCTAATCTTGATAGAAATACAATAATTCTACGACTAAAGATTTTGAAATTTAACAGTCGGCTATGAGACTTTCGATATTTTAAAGACAGATATATAGCTACGTCGTCGGCAAAAATAACACAGAAAAGAGACAGTAATAAAAATTTTAATTTTATTGGCTGTGCGACCTTCTCTTGGTTGCACGAAGCACTGGACTAAAAATCAGTGTAATTTATATGAATGTTTCTTTCAACTTGTTAATATGTATACATATATACATATCCATATATGTATACACATACATACACGTGGCTTGCGCTGTATTAAATGAAATATTGATACGCAATGTGATATTTTTTGTATGTTTACACTATATAATCTGATAAATCAAAATTAAAAAATTCTCTCGTACATATTACGTTTATTTATAAATTAAAAAAAAATGTTTTTATGTATTTTGAAAACAACGTTTAGTGAAAATATTTGCGCAAACAATCACGCAGGAACGCGCGCGAACTCTACGCAAATATCTCGAGACCGGACGCCGCTTTGGTCGGACGTCGAAATTATACGAAATTTGTCAGAACTTCTTTTTGCAAGCCTCTTTCCAGAACGATGCGTTAAGTCAGGTCATGTTATGGCCTTATCTCCCACGAGGCTACACACGGCGATGTAGAGAAACTCAAGAAGGCCCCGAAACAGTTCACCGTCTCATTCTGGTGTGGGCCGGCCCCGCTTCGTCCTTTTGCGGATTTAATTTATGGAGCGATTTTAATGCCTAAAAATACCACGCACACCGTCCATGTGTCCCACCTCGAGATTCCAAGCGGTTTTCTGGCCTTTCCAGAGATCCCCTCTCGCTCTTTCGTTCCTTATCGCTCCCGACGCTTTGTTTCGCCTCTCTCGCGAGGCGTGTGTGTGTGTGTGTGTGTGCAAGTATCGCGTGCTTGCACACCCACAGAGACGCCATTTCCGATGGAAGAGGAGATTTTTTCCCTGAAAAACTCCAATCCATGCCCGCGTTCTACGATCCCGTGAGTGTGTATATTCAATGTTTCATGCGCAGCCCTCGATCGAATGTGACCGCACATTACAGATATCATAAATCGACGATACCTCGACATATCATACGCGGCCCCGGGCTTTTCAGAGTCTTTCGCCGAGTTACGCACGAAACCGGCAAGTTATACGTTTCGCCAGCAAGCGCTAAGTGTGATTTATCGTGGCCAGTTGCGTGCGCACGCCTCTCCCGCACGGTCCTTTTTATTATTACATTTTAAATCTATGAAAATGGCCGCATCTTCGAAGAAGTCGGACGCGAGTCGAACGCGAATCCGCGGGCGAAACTTCGCCCGCGATTAATCTGAATACATCGGTCGTTATAAGTAATCTTATCGCGCACAACGATAAAGCCGTACTTATGGCCGCTAGGATTAGAGTATAGATAGCGTCGGATTATTAAATTAAATATATTCCGCGAGATCCCGTCCGTTCACTATTCTGACGCGTTAATGTACGCTAAATTACCGCGTGTGACATTATCCCCGGCTCTTACATACGATAAATGCTTATATCGAGCGCAATAATTCTTGTCGGATCAGCGGTAAATTATTTCGGCTACTGATATAACGCCGCTCCACACGCAGTAGCGCATCCTTCCTCTTTTGCCTCGCCGGTGACTTTTCGCCGCGATTGTAGTGCGTCCTTAAATAACGAATAATATAGCGAATTACGAAAGTTTGTTATTAAACGCGATTGCGATCAATATTTTGCAATTAAAGCACCGCTTAAACGGAACACGCTTTAATTAAGCCACGATAATCACGGCGTCGTAACGGTCGAGATACCGGAAGTCACGTTACAGTTGGATAGTCGGTCGTATTATTGCATTATCGTATTTCATATCGAAATCGCGGAAGAGAAAATATTCCTGCGCGCTCTCGATCTTATTTCGCGATACTCGGCAATTCTCTCGCAGGATAGGACAATCGCGCGATCTTCCGGTACGCTCGACGGCCCCCCGAGCGATACGCGATCGCTTCCTCAGAATCGCGGAAGCGGCCGCACCGTAATTTCCCCGGGAAAAACGGATCACCCTCGTCCATCTGCACAGGCGTCGGTCGATCGGAAATTGCGGCCGGCCGCTGTATCTCGGCGCGGAGCGGCGCAACGCGGCCGAGATTCGATTCCATAACTCATCGATCCCTGACGCCGCGCGACGCCCCGGAGCGGTGTACGCGCAAATTATTAAAGCACGCGGGAGGGGAAATATATTAAGTATACGCGGAGCGTGAAGGTAAGGGTGATAATGGTAACGGAGCAGTGGAGTAGAGTGCGCCGGTGTGTATGCGCGTATTAGTGAGAGCCTACACCATGGAAACGATTATGCGTTATGATTTACGTTCGTACGCATCGACCGCGGTTACGACCCACCGGCTACTCGCCGGCGCGCGCGTATGCCACGCGTGTGTGCGTGCTGGAGTCTAATAACATCCGCGCGACACCGCAATAAAAGTTGAACTCGTGAAGAAGGCACGGACGGGGGCGGAAACGACGCAGCTGTGCGAGGGGGCTGGTAGGCACGCATGCACGACGCGTATACCCAGGTCCGCGGGACTCTGTTTTATAATTAGATAAGATTGCTCGAATCCGTTTTAATTAGCTCAGATGGATGGGTCCCCCGTTACGAGCGAGCGCGTAACGCATGGTCACATTAGCATCGTTTACACGCGTCGCGAAATTACAGCCCGCCCCGGCTGATTATATTCCACGCGATATGTACTTAAGCGATGTTCTCGTAAACGTATAAATCAGTCGGTATTTACGGTCCGTTTACTATTACTTGCGAATTTCTATTTTCCTACGCGCACTGACGGATATCTTACACGATCGAAAGGGATTTATTTCTGCTACAATAATCACAACTATGTAAAAGCACTGTAATTACTGGGCGATTAGTAATAAAGGCTATAAATATTTATTAAACCGAGGATATAATCATGCGGACTGTAATCCTAATGATTCTACGCGGAGAAGACTTGTTCATCATATCTTTCGAATCGTTGTGATAATTGAAGCTTATTATTGTGACTCATCAACCACCGGAACTATCAATATAACTTGCTATTTAAAAAAATTGGATTAATCCCGTGCAAAGATGCCCCGAGGCACTCGAGAAGGAAGGAAGTCTCGTTACATTATTGATTAACAATACTGATTTCCAATTGGAATTTAAATTGCGCATCGTGCGGCTGTTAGCGCGAAAAGGCGCATGCCTACTGCTGAAGTAATGGCACTAATACCGACTATTTTTCCGGGATAGTTATCGAAGTCGTGGCGCCAGCAAACGCCGGTCGCACATCTCGAAACGACGGCGCCGCGTTTGTTTTGTTCGCGCAGCTCGGAAACATCCGGCTAGGGAATGACGTTCACGTGTGCGATATATACGTGCTGCGTGGTCCGTTAAATCCTCCGCGCGCGCGCTATCTCACTCGACCCTGATGCCTGCGCCCGCGACCGATAGCGCCGCGAGCAGATACGCGACGAGATACACGCGACTCGTTCGCGAATTTTGCAATGCAGATCCGCGCCGAGAGTGATACACCGATACGATACGGCGGTACGTTAACGCAGCCCGCGGCGAGTAGTACAGCCGCACACTGCGGATGCACTGCCGACGAGATGCACGCGCGACGCTATTGAGAAATTTATGTCCGCGTCGGGCGGCGATTCGGTTATCGCGACGCTGATGGATTTTATAATAGCGTCATCGACAGATCCCGTCTTTATGTTAAGCGTCTTTTACACAGGGTGGTCCGATGCATGGAGAGGACTACTGAAGTTTTACCATGTAGAATTACTCTTCCGTGAATTTAGATTTTTCATCAACGGAAATGTTGTCGAGGCAAGCCGTTAATTAAGTTAAAAATAAAATTCTCTGCGGGAGTCGTTAAAGCCTGTGCCGCAAATAGTAATTCATTTAAGTTGGTTTTATTAAAATGGATTTATTAAAATATTACACGAAATGCGCGGGCGGTCACCATCGCCATGCGTTAGGGAAAACATGTATACTGCAAAATATGATTAGCGCCGAGCCGTGACCACACCATGATAAATATTAATGGCCGTTAATACGCCGTCGTCTTGTATCGAGCATCAGTTTTCTGTACTCTGCTGCAATGCGCATCGTTTTGCTCGTACAGCTGTAATTCCACTCGCAATAAAATAATCGCGAGACAGAATCAGTATATCGACGACGTTGTCTAGCCTCCAGCATACGTCGCAGCGATTTATTCGTACGCTAAATGGATCTACGTGAGCGGATTATAAACATGGTACTCACAATCAGTAATACTTCTCGCGGTGATGAGTTTTAAGGACTTTTTATCCCCCCCGACATCTCTTCGACAAATCAACTTACAGATAATACGGGAAATGGTTGTTTATACGAATTCATTATCGCTTCATTAATTTATTTATTTTCACAACAACACGATTATTAACTCTGCATCGAAGATATTAATTATACAGCTAATCCTCAAAACTGACAGCTGTCGCACTCGTCCCGCATCCATCGCGATTACCTTATCGCGAGTAAGTACTGCTATTATAAGTATAATCCGACAGGTGATCTCGGCAAACCGGAAGTCTATTCTGACATCTCATGCGATTCGCGTATACGTCTCTCCGGAAGTGAAGGATTCGTCGAATTGACGTTTAGATTAGTTCGATGAGACGGGCGTCGTTCGTTTTTTTTTTCCTTCTTTTTCGCCGTCGCATCTCATCCGAGCGCGTCATGTAGGAATTACACACGTGTTGTGTACGATCGGGTGCGGACGATTTTTTGAACGAGATAGCCGCGCGCGATATCGGGTCGCCGCCGTGCACTTTGCATTGCAAAGTAAAGACGTGCAACGGCGATGGATGATGCGGACGCCGCAGCCAACACGACGTGTTGCGTCGCGTTCCTCGCAAAAGAGGCACGATCTCTCCTTCCGCCATTGATATTCAGATTAGCTCTTCCTCGCGCTCCACCGCAAGATCGCTATAATTCAGCATTTCTTTTTACTCTCGCACACCGATTTCTATATTCACCGGCAATTAGCGCGGTGCAATCGGTCTCCGCGACTGCTGGTCGCCGTCGCATCCGGTTGCAAAAATTTCGCGATTTTTCGCGCGACGATCGACGATTGCGCTGCTCGCCACGCGGAGCCGTGCGATCGTCGTCGTTTATCAATCCTTTATCTCGGACCGGTTCGTCGCGGGAGTCTCTCGAGAACGCGACCAGGCGGGCGCGCGCCTCGTCTCGCGCTCTCCGCCGTAACGTTTGTAATGCGTAAATAACGTTGACTTCATAAAGCACATTATACCGCGAAATCAACGAAGCACGCTTCCATAAATCAAGCTCGCGCTACCCGCTGGCTATGGGCTCGCGGGCATGTCGCTAATGAAAATTTGTAGAACGCTGTTATCGGCGTAGCCCGGCCTGACTCGACGTGACGTTACGCGTTGCGTAAATATCTTTGACAGATATCTGACGATACACAGAGCCCGTGACTTTTATGAGAAAGATATCTCACAGCTGTATCGCCTGTCCCATATATATGTTCCAGCATAAAATATATAAATTAATCGAATTTTACAAGCAGACTCTAGACGACTAAGAAACAAAACCTTGTTTTTCCAGTTAAAAAAAAAGTATATACAAAAATGATATTGTGTGGACAAAGACCTGCCGCATGAATATGAAATTTGCATATGCCAATCTCCTTCATATAATCGCCGCAATACCCGACAGATAAAGAGGAACAAAAAAGGGGGACATGTATTCAGATCAACGAAATTATCGTATCAGACGCGGTAACGCTTGAAATGCTCCGCGATCATTTTTCCATTCTACCTGAATAAGCTTAAACTAACGGAACACTTGTTTATACGTCGATCGTGTATTCGACAATTCATAAATTGCAATTCGACACCGGCAGCAGGGTGCGCGCACACATCCCCACTGTTCGCGGGAGCGCAGGGAGAGCGTACGCGCAATTCGTGCGTACGCTCGAGCGATCACGATTGGTCGAATAATTATGATCGGTAGCCTGTTTCGCAGAAAACCGACGTATACGAATCGTCTCGCATGCCTGATCGTAATTAATAACGCAAAAGGCGCCCACAAAGCTGTCACGTCGCGCCGGTGAACGGCGGTGGGGAAGGAATTGCAATTTGCCGATAGGGAATAGAGAAACGCCTATGCTGCCGAGTTTGCCAACTCGCTGCGCCTTTTTGCATCCCGCGCGAATTGACGTCGCTGCAAAGTACGCAACGTCTCCCCGCGCCGCGCGATTATTTTTATTCCTTTTATCCCTTAACCCCGCCCCACGTGCCCCTTCCCCCCCCCCTTCTTCCCCTTGTCTTCCACCCTTTTATCCCCGTCGTCGCGGCCGGCCGGCCGGCCGGCCGGCCTGATCGGCTACCTAGTCCTTCGCGTTACGCATTCAAGTCTTGTCTAGATGCAGGATAATATTTCCTGTAACTGTATAACAGATTTATGAGCAAGTCACCTGGGCAGCGCGAGAGAGACGGAGCGTTGGCAGGATAGGAACGCTATCGCAGCTCGCTCGCCGCGTGAAATTGGACTTAATGATACGGTTTTCGACCGGAACATGGCGCGAGGTTGCAGTCGGGCCGATTCTGTTGCAACTAAGTTGCGTTTGCTATTAAATATCTTACGCATCAATGATAATTGACGATTTTTAGAGAGTGTGCAAAATAAGAAATCTATAATCAATGAGATAATGATAGATTAACATAATTTAAAAAATGCCACGTAATGACTCTTGTTTATTAGATCTTCTTATCAAGCGACAATCTTACATTTTTTTTTAAACAAGAGAGATTATAATTAAAACACGGAACATTGATTTAATTGCCTTATCATGATTAATATTACAACTTATCTTGTACTAATTTTTTTATTTTAATTTCAATGCTCAGAATTATTATATAACTACTCTCTTGTTGGATAATAAATTAGATAAAATATAAAAAATGAAATAACATTAAATAATCAACTAGGTTTATTATAGCTCTTTATCGTACAACAGTAGCAAATTTCTTCTCTGTAATACCTGTAACGCTTCATTAACGTTTTTCTTTTCACACAAAACTGTCATGTCGATTGATCAACAAAAATTCTCTTAATATAAATCTTGATTTTTTAATCCCCTGCTAATTCATGTCGTTCTACATGTAAGTATCAATAGGTTAAATACAACGTTGAAAGTGCCTCCATCTAAAATGCAGCTAATTTGCATAATAATGTCGAGTAAAACTAGTTCGAACAACAAATATATTAAAAGAACGTCGACATCTAAACATCTTTTATTACTTTTGTGAAAATATGCGATTGAGCCGCTTATGAAATCAATCAACCTAATCGAGGTGAATAAAAAAACAGACTTTTACAGACGATTGACCTGATTCCGTTCGCTTAGCGTGCAGATGCAATTAAAGCATCATTTATCGATTTAATTATCGATAATTAATTTGACGTATTAACGGATCCTGCATATCGATAAATAATATCGATAACTTTCTAAGAAATTATTAGAGCATGCGCTTATTGTGCTCGCGTGTGCGATATTGTATACCTATTAGAAATATAGCGACATTAACGATATAACGTTAAATGATATTATTCGTTGTTCTTAAGAATGCGCACGCGGAACAACGGTGACGTTGATTAATAACACAAGCCGATCCACGCTAATAATATGCCGTATGGTATCACACGTCGACGATTCCGCGATTTTCGCTGTAATTATGATACACATAATTATATATTCTCATATTTCAACGGCTACCCACGCCATACGTTAATACAAGGCGTTGCGCAATAGCGCACCGCGGCGACAGCGAATGCAAATTCACCATTGCGCAACCGGGCTCGCTATTCCTTATCGCAAAATCACCATACGACTAATTTCAATCGCGCTGTTGCGCGCGTAAAAAATACGCCATAAGAATTCGTTATAAATAATTCTCAATTAATTGTCACAGATGCATGAACGTTGCGACATTTTTATATTTTATGCAAAAAATTTACTATATTTCATCAGAAAGTATCACAAAGTATTACGTTTATTTTCACAGAAAAGTTGTTGTCAGCTGCAATCTTTTACCGCTCTTAACAGCATAAAATAGTTCTTTGCTGCTGTGATTATAATACATATATAATAGCTCGCCTATCCAGAGCTGATAAATAATTCTGATTACTCGTACTCGTAAGCGGCGCGAGAAAGAGAAGACGTTCTCACGGCTACGTTTCGGAATGTATCAGACGTGGTGTTCTCGCAGCAACGAAAAAGTTATGGTGAATTATACGAGAGAGGTGGCTTATACCTCTTGAAAAAAAGAAGAGAGAGTGAGGGAGGAAGCGTGGAAGGTTGTTTTTTAACTTTTTAGGTTACGACAGGGTAAAGGGGGTGTTTCCTTACTTGGCAGGTGCAGCTCTTTTTAACATTTTCTATAGGGCATCTCATCTCGATGTATCCAACACACGCAGTTAGTCAGCGTTCATATACGAGTCCGAGGACACGTGTTGCACTCCGAGATAAATACCTACATATACTGGCCATGTATCTCAGGTATATAGACGAGAGGCAAGAGCAGGTAGGAGAGACCTATATACACAAGTCTCTACCTGAGAGGTCAGTGGAATGACTGGAAGAAAAGATTATCTAGCAGGTCGATATGTCTACACTCGGAAAAGAAAAACGACGAAACGCAGGGTGGAAAACGCAACAACTTTTGAATAGCAGATAAATTTCGGAACATTTCAAAAAATATGTCTCTCGAAATATATGCAGAATATTGTACGATTGAGAAAGATATCTCTTTCAGGATTTTTTTTTTTTTACGATCTTTCAACACTATTTGCTTTGAATATTACTAAATAATGTACAACGATTAATCATCAATAATATACAATCTTCTTAACTTAACATTTAATATTCTTATATTTTCCATTTGCTTAATATAACATATTATTATATTTTTTCTTATATTCTAATTCTATTTTTAATAAATCTTTAAAACTTACAAAAAAGTTAAAAAATAGAACATACAACATTTTGTGAAATTATGCAATATACACGTGGATTTAGATAAGTAAAATTTATTTAAATACTTTCAGGATTAGATTATAAATATGCTTGACTGGTTTCTATAATCATGAGATTAGTTGGAATAACTAATTAAGATCAATTCAACTGTCTGAGACTGAATACATAGTAGCGAAGTATCAGATCTCACGCAATGTGCGCCTGCGCGCGGTAAGATTAAGGTTCCAATCTTTTTTTGTTGCTGAATCACAGAGGTAAGACGATCACGCCGAGTACACTCGATGACCTTAATGTAGCGGCGCGGACACTTAAGAGTAATGCATTTCGGCTTACACCGCGTAATTTACACGCGTACTTCCCCTGTGTCCGCGCGTAATTAACGCACGTACGAGAAAGGTTTCTAAGATGTTCTTTATTCCACTCTTGATTACGCAGCGACCGCGCACTGTCGCATTATTACGTAATCGTGAAGTAATTAATATACCCTTGCGAACTCACTCAGGAATTGAAGTTTTTTTTTTTTCCCGCCGCGCGCTTACACCAGTACGGCCTGTGGGAGATGCGCAATCAACGTTAATTGCGTAACCTCTAATGATAAATTATCTCTTACGCTTATCCACGCATCGTTGGACAATATGTAAAGCCGATAGAAGGAGGCGATTGCCAGTCGCGCGCCGGCCAGCCTCATCCTTCTTCCTTCTATCGTAATTGAGCTATGCATAATAAAGGATCAGTAAACGACGACACCTTAACAGATCTCTAATGACCACGTATCAAGCGATGATGGAGCTATAGTTCGTGTCTTCCCGCTCACGTTTTCACCGCGAGCTTCTAATCGTGCGAAATTCCTCAGGCAAAACTTATCAACGATCGAGAAATAAACGACGATGTCTACCGTACGAGCTTCGTTTTTATTTCATTCGTATGATTTTATAATGAGCGGCGGGATAAATAATGCATGTGCAGTCGGGCATAAAAGCAGCAGTGAACTTTTAACATTCTTAGGCAGAAGCGGTGGTCAACGGCGACCGTCGAATAAGGCAAATAAGCTAAGACTGTGATTAATACGTGTCGATTTCTTAAGTAGGATTAAGTGTGCTTTGACACATGTTTATTTACTTTATATCGTTTTCCATATATGATAATTAAAACATAGACTAAAGCATTTTGACTAAACATAGATCAAACCTAGATTGACAGCTAAATCGTAAGAAGAAAGTTTTATAGAGATATATATATGTTACCGTTAAAACCCGAAATCGGTTAAAACTAAAGTTAAAACTAGTTGGAATTAAATTTAATTCATTGTTTTTAGTTAAAACTATAATTTATTGTTTGTTTCTTGGTTAAGATTAATTTAATCCTAATAATGAATATATTAGCATATTTTCTTTTGTAATAAAGATTTAAAGTACTGTAAAATTTATTTATTTTATATATTATATAAATTTATTTTTCTTATTTATTATATTAACTTTTTTTAATTACCTAGTAATCCCATTTTATTTAATTTCATTTTTAATAAAACTTCAAAAATCACAAAAGTTAAAAAAATAGATATTTTTAATTACATCTCATTCTTCAAATATGCTTATTAACAAAACACTATGTATAAAATTTTGAAGATTAATATATAACTCATAATATAGGAGTAAAATATTATAATATATGTTTCTAGCATACGAATTTGTGTGACGATTCGATGTAGCGAAGCCTCTATGTATCCAAAACATTAACTATCAGGTCATTGTTATCGATAAACATTTGACGATCCTCGACATGAAGATGTGCTAAGTGACTTAGTAGTTCGTCATGAAACGACTTGAAACACGGAGAGTTCCCGTTCGTCCATCGGTAAATAATTATTTCTTACAATCTTTATATTTTATATTAACTTGAAAAATATATAATACATGCGTTATACTTTGCACAAAACCGAAAGAATTATTACTCAAATATCTCTACATATAGGTGCAGTGTATAGTAATAGCCAACGCTCCATATAACGAATAATCTTTGAACTGTACTCCGCCTTTGATGGCGGATCTCCCCAACTCGGCCATTCTCACCAACCAGCGATAGTTGCTGGTCAAATCTAGCGTGTTCACCAAACCAAGCCGGGACTGCGCAGGTATGTGGTCCTACACAAATACACAAGTATTCATAGCACCCTAGTGTCATCTTACCGAAAACGCTGATTGGTCATAATGCGATCTCTTTCTCTCTCTTTTCCCCTCCCCCCCCCCCCCCCTCTCTCTCTCTCTCTCTCTCTCTCTCTCTCTCTCACTCACTCTTTCGTTCTTTTCCTCCCTCCTTTTCGGATTAGGTATTCTCCAGTGAAAAGAATGCATATTTTGCCCTTTTCTCTTCCTTCTTCACTATTTTTATGAATTCGTATATCTAACCATGGTCTTTCCCGGATGAACACGATTCTCAATCTAATCCCGGAGAACATTGGCGCATATACGAGTCCGGACACGATATACTTTATGCTTATCCATTAACTCCAAGCGGTAATTACGCTGGAAGTTACATAGGCATCATATTCGATGGGAAGTTAATAAGCGACGTGTATCTGCGCTAGAGAGAAAAAAAGACCCGTTTAAATTATGCATGATAATCCCAGCGACGGGTAAACAAAATTTTAATTCAGTCGAAGTTTATCGAGTTAAATCGTTACTGAAATGACACTTTATCGTCTGCTCGTTTCGCGGTTATGGAATCTTTGGATTATAATATCGTGGCGCATTGAAGAGTTATTAATTTAAAGAGATTCCTTAATGCTTGAGCGATGTCGCGTTTATCAAAGCGATTATCTTTTATCGGATTTAAATTTAATTCATAAAAATACTTTAAACTTAGTAATAATGCTATTAATGCGATCGGTTATTATGGTATACAATTACATGTGATGTAGTGAATTAGATAGAATATAAAAAGTAAAAATTGTATTTCAAACATGCAGAATAAAAGTTTTTTTCTCTTTTAAATAAGTTACGAAATTTCTGTTGAAGTCAATATATTAATTGATCTCGACGATTTTCATTTGTCTTTCTAATTGAAATTTGTAGTATTCCAAGAATGGAAACTTGCATCACTTTAAAGGTAAACGACATGTTTTATCATTATCGCTATTTTTTACTAATTTCGTAATTTGGCAAACAATTTAGTAATTGTGCGCTCGACAATTTGCTCGGCCAATTTTACTGGTTGAAAATAACGCTTTTTGCGCAAATCTCCCTGGAACATCGTCGCGCGCCTTTTTCAGAGAGCGAGCGAGCCAATTACGCCGCGGAAGCGGCCAGTTAGCGAAATCAATCGGACGGTCGCGTCGTCGTCGTCGTCGTCGCGAGGAAAAACCCTCTCGCGAATTGCACGCGGTTATGCCGCCTCGTTTCGTCATGATCGTTAAACCGCGCTCGCGCTCGAATCAATGAAACGCCCTCCTTATTTCCTCCTCCTTGCTCCGTCGAACGCGAGACGCGCCGGACGCATGTCTGAACGGGGTAACTGTTTTCCGTTCTTGCGAAAAGTTAACGGCCCGATCATCAAGTACACTGCAATTTCGCCGACTTATGGAAGCGACGATACCGGGCGCAGCAGCAAGCCGGACGGCGATGCAAGAACTCCCGTCGGGTATCCGCGCGATTTTACGGGTACCGTTACGCAAGGGCGACTTAATTTCCTTCATGATCGATTTATCGGCGAGACGGCGAAATTCCGTGTCGGGTTTCTCGGCACAGTCCGCCCGACGCGACTTGGGTCATGAGGCCATTGCCGGTGCAGCCGCATAAAACTGTATCAACGCTAGAATCGGACAGCCAACAAGAAAAATCCATTAAGTGCGGAAAGACAAGCGAGAAATTCTTTCCTTTGAAATCAAAGACGTGTTAGAAATTTTTATGTAATATAAGGCTCATATATTTTGGAATTTAAATAGCTCCCCTTTTATCGCATAATAATCCAAAACTTATACATAAGTAGACTTTTCTCGCGACGATGTTATATAAGAGCGGTTAAATTAATAACCACTTTTAACCGCTACGCCGGTTAATTGTATTGCATGCGTTTAAAAGAGATATGTGATTAATACTGACATCGCCGGTGTACGTGTATGTGTGTATGTTTGTGTTGGCATCGGCCGAAGAAAGTTCTTTTTCTGGTTCAGCGAGATCCTCTCGACAACCTGATTTCGCCGATCCACCTTCCACTTGTTGGCACAACGAGTTGTTTTCGCGCTGAGACTAATTGCATCCATTAATCGTGACTCGATTCGGTAATTCAGATTTGGACTCGCTTTGTCAGTGTCTCGTTTTCACACCGCGAATGGCTCATCGATTTTTACGAGACAAATTTTCGACATAAGTATAATTAAACGTACTGAAAATGTAACAAATTTTACAAAATGTATTATAATACATAGTAAGTAAATACAAATGAAAGAGAATTTATAAAATAAAACGCTACAAATAAAATTAAATTTAAATCCACATTAATCAGATTTGATTAATGAGACAATGAAACAATATATTGTACAAATTAATATGCAATTTAATATTACTAATTATGAAATATAGTTTTGCATTAACTTGTCTATTTCTAGATTTTTTCGATAAAAAAATTAAAAATATGCAGATGGATATTAAGATAAGAGTATCCGGCTGAATATAAAAAGAGCAACATTGATGCTAATTATCCTGTATTTTAAACACAGTTCCAGTTGCGTAATATCTGACGGAATTTACCAAACCTTTCGGCTTCATGTATTATGTAGTCACTTAGTCGCTCGATAATAATGCGCCATTAACAAAGACATTGCTCGTAAATCAAATGTGATAGCTCATTTGAACATGAAGTATCTCAAAGCTAAAATTACTTTTTTACCGTATTATACATTTTATACATATCTACTTTTTATAAAAAAAATATTTCAAAATACATACATAAATTTTCAACAAATTTTAGAGAATCTTTGCGAGCATTTCTCTTAAAAAGTATATTTGAAGTATAAATTTATGATTTTTAAATAAACAAATAAAGATTTTTTATTACGGAAAATATATATTTATATTTAAATTTATAATCTTATCGAGGATTCAGCAACGCATTCTCGGAACGGTAGGCGAGCATAAAATGCGTTGGTCGTCTTGATGATCAACTTATTGTCCGTGCTAGGCAATTATTATCCTTGCGCGCCGGCCGACGCGAGATTGGTTCGCACGTAATCGTTACAGGGCTCCCGTAACGATATACCGTGATAAACGCCACTTAAGTGGTACACGGATTTGCACGAAGACGCGTTTAATGCCGATATTTTGTGAGAGTAAATTTTCCACGGCAACTGATTGGTAGCACTGTGGTAAATTAGAAAAGAGCTCTAAATATATATACACATGTTTGTACGTTCAGCTCGATCGAAGTGTATATAAAACCGCTTCCGCGCAAATCATGAATTATCCATAGTTAGAAGAATAAGACATTAAATCTTTGAAGATGACATTAATGTTAAGAGCTGATTAAAACTTGTTTAATAAAAAAGACATATGTAAAAATAGTAATAATTTAACAATAGTATATCAAAAGCGGTGGTCAAGAATCTATCAAATATTGGAACACATGCAATTTATGAAGCTTTTACTCCGCACGACTTTTAAGCGTGAAAATTCTGTTCATAGGAGAAGAGTCTACCTAGTTGTACAAACGATACATTCGATTAAGATCCGTATGAAATTTACTCGAACCATTCGCAATAATGTGCGACGCATCGTTTAACTACCGATAACCTCACGAATGTATGAGCCTGGCTGCTCGTGCTCGTATGCGTAACACTTTCGATACCGTTATCACGAGCAGCCATTGCAGCACTTCCTGCCGCCAATCTCCCGTGTTCAAAGTTCTTTTGCGTCGCGATAGCGCGCGAGCAAGCGTAAGAAAACGCGCTAGCGTAGACTTACCAGTCGGTTGCTGAATATAATTATCGACAAGATAAATCGAACTTATTTTTCACATTGATGTTCAATTAGCATTAGATAGCTGGATAGAGCTTTCCGATCGTGTTAGTATTTTAATTTTGTTTTGACTGCCAAATGAGATTGTAACATAGATATTCTATAATTTTGTATATCAATCCCTTTTCCAGTCAGACTCTTTTAATTAATGAATAGAAGAAAAAATTTTGAAATTATAACACTGTAAGAAAATATTACATATTGATATGCAGCATAAAATCATTAAGGAATTTCGTTGTGCTTAAAGCACTGCGATAAAAATCAAAAGGCAAAATAAACATATTTCACGCAAAATCCTGATAAATCGCGTCTGAAGAATCAATTTCAAAACGTCACACCGAAGCCGCGCTTCTTTTGTTCGTCTCGCCGCATTTTTATAGTCAGACGTAAACACGCCGATGTTTACTTTGGAAAGACGTACGTGCAACCGGTAAGAGCTGATCAGTTTCTTTCTCGCTCTCTCTCTTCCGGCGAACAGGTAGCGACGATCTATAGGCGCGCGCGTATACGTACGTGTAGGTATGCGTGCGTGAATAGATGCAACATTGACGTTTCTCTGAATGAATCCCGCGTGAACCGGTTGAGAACCATTATGCGCGCTTACGAGTGCCGCCGTTTAACACCGTGGCACACGGGAGACTTCAACGCCCGCGCAGTTTGCACTATGCCAAATCCTGTCCGGAGACTTCAACGAGTGGGTCGGCCGGTCGGCCGACCGACCGCTTCTCCTTACTTAGCGCGAGACTCGTCTCATTCGTAATGAGATGAGGCGCTATCGACTTGACGGAATCCGGTCTACAATTTTAATTCGACAATATATTTACATGATAATAAGATTCACTTTTATTTTCGCGAGAGACAAAGTATGAGTAAAGTATGTAAAGTGGCCATATGCATATATAAACAAGAGAAATAGAATTAAATAAAAACTATTGTCTAATTCTATGCAAATTTTTCTGACAATGTAAGAATAAAAATCTAATCTCTTATTCCGACGATAATTGTATAAGAAAAATTAGCATATGTTGTTTTGATTTTTGCCAGAGATGTATACTCTCTATATCATCTCGTTGAAAAAATAATTTAAATTACATGAAAAATAAATAGGATGTTAAAGTAGCGTTGTCAATATTAGTTTGCAATGTAAAGAATATAATCTTCTTGGAATTTATTTGTGCATTAAAGGGGTCCGCTATTATAAACATACATATAGGTGAACTAGAGATATTGACTTTTTTCTGAAGCTATTCTATTTCATCACGTCATATGAGAACCATCCACAACAATCGGGAAGCCCGTTGTCCAGAGCACGCAAGGGAGATGCGACCGCAGGTCTAAACAAGAATGTGAGGTTTTTGTCTCACTCCCTGAAGACGCGGGAATGCACAGCTATAGCGCTATAATGAACCGAGCATGATTTTCGTGCCCACCCCTTCCATCTAAGTACAACGTGACAAATGAGCGTTTTGCCGAGGAGAGCGCGTATTTCGCCGATAATAACTTGTCGGCGCGCATTCAGAGGGATGCGCGTAATTACGGACGACACAACCTACGACAGAATCATCCGTGGATGCTGAAACGAGCGTATGATGTATCCACGACCGCACAACTTTAACCTCTCCTTGAGTCCCAAGCCGCAATTTTATCCTTGCGGAAAATAAATTGCGAAAAGTCCTGGCGTATGGAGGATAATTTGATAATTTATGCGCATTTCGCAGTCTTCCGACGATTCTGTTTCTTGCATCACGCGTATTCGTCACTTTTAAACTACGCATTATTTATTTTTATTTCTTTAATTTATTCTATTGTTGGCAACATTAGCATTCTTGCTCCCGAAAAAGTTTAATATAAAAAAATATTGTCTACATATTTCACAGATTCTACGTACTCAAGTACGCAACAAATCAAAAAGCATAGTAATCTAAGAATTAAGATGTCTGAAAAAAATTAAGTCTTTTGGACGTCTTTCAGATGTCTTTAAGCGTGCGTGTTGTCTGAGTAGGTATCTAATGTCGGGCAATTCCGCGCGCGTCGTTGCTGCAAACTTTATCGATTCGATTGAAATACGAGCACCTCTTCGCATAGACTTTCCGACGCTCTTTGCGATTTGCATAGTACCCGGTGTGCGCGTTTTATCCGGACGGCGTTAGAGATACGACGAGATGGTGGGCGCGGAAGGCGACTTTACGACTACGCGCGCACACGCGTCGACAGATACGACGGATGGAGAAGAATTTTCTCGGCGTGGATCGGACTTTGGTCTGCTTTCACGAGGTCGATGTTAGAAAGCCACGCGTAACGCGCATTCGTCCGGTGTCGATTCACTCTTCGCCGATCGGATGTTACCGAGAACGACGACCCATCAATCGAGATTCTATCGATTGCACGAAGCACGCGTAGTTTGCTATGCAAATGCGCGCGCCAGGGGAAACGAAAATAGAATTGAGAAATCGGTCGGAAAAAAATATCTCAAGTCGCGCGCGTGGAACATCACCCCTCTCGCGTTGCTCCTTCCTCGCTTCCCCTCCTTTCATTTCTCGATCCGCCTACGTAAGTACGTGCACAGCCACCCACGCGGTGCATAAACGCGCGGAGATCGCGACGATTCCCACGGAAAGAGGCGCGCAAGTTTCGAATTATCTTTATCCACTGGATATTCGGACCTATCTCGGGAGAAACAGCGACGACACGACCGAGGGTTCTAAATCGGTCCAGACTCTGGCTCGTCCCTTTCGTAATCGTCGTCGGGAAAAACGATCAGACCAGGCCACGGGCGATTCCATGTCCGCCGATTCGGCCAAATCCATGCCGAACACAGCACGTACGGAGTTTACGAACGAGGAACGAATCCCTCCCTGAGCAGGGTCGCATCGCGCGACGTAGCCCGAGGCTGTCCTCTCTCACTGGGTGCCCATTTTTCACGAACTCTTTCTCTCTCTCTCTCTCTCTCTTTCTCTCCCCTCTCTCCTGCTCCCCTTCTTTCTCTTCCTCGCCGTTGCTCCCTTCTTCGCGTTCCCTCCTCAACTCCTTTTTTTTCCTCTTTTAATTCCATCTTCTTTTTCTTCTTTTAATCTCCCTTCGTGCGCGCAGCCAACGCCCGTGCTCTTCGTCGCTCGCACATCATCTCCTTTCATTTTCTCTCTTTCTCTCTCTCATCGTGAACTCACGCACACGCCCTTCTCTTTTTTCCTCCTTTCCTCCGCAACCTCTTCTCGAATCTCTTGCTCTTTCGATCCCGAGTCCATCTCCGTTTCGTAGCGATGCGGCTACACCAGCAGCACCGGCAGCAGCTTCGCTCTCTTCGGCGTTCAGCATAGGCGTCTTTTTTCGCATACTCCGTACAAGACAGAATCAATCGAACGTATGTGTGTATGTATGTACATATATGAGCGTGTGTATATATTCTGCACGCACACGCTTCTTCCCCTCGTCCTACCGTCGGTGAATCTCTCCCTCGCGCGGATATCCTCCTCACAATGGCGGTAGAAAGAAAGGATGAAGGCGAAACGATAGAGCTTGCTCCTCTCCGTGAAGAAAAAGCCCTCTTCGTACACCACGATCGCCAGATTCGTGCGGGGAGACGAGGAGAAGTCGCGCGGCGTACGCGCTCCTGCCTCGCGATGATTCGCAAAGACATTTTTTATTGTACAAGGCGGATAGACGCTGACGAAAACCTTATAATACATAACGATATATCCCAAGAAAAAAATGACTGCGCGCAGAACAAAAACTTACAATAGATTGGGATATCTAGATGTCTTTTCATCGGATGAAAGGCACTTGCCGGTCGATGCCTATTTAGCGCGCGCGTTCGGCGAGATGACTTTACGTCCCTCTATTAGATATCCCTCGGATACGGTTTGGTATGTGGATATCCTTCTCAAGGTGGTGAGATAAAGAGCGAGCGTTATAAAATCGAAGCGTGCGAGAGGGAAACGGCGGAGAGGAGGCAGAAAGGCGCATACAGAGGGCTCGGACACGATAATCAACGTGTGTGTGTCCTCCTTCTCGTTCCTTTCGCGGTCCTCCCCGCGGGTACCCTTCCTCAAGGTAGCGAGGTCGGAGCAGGACAGAGCCAGCGTGGATGAAATTCAGAGTAAGAAGGACGCCGAGACGCTATCCAAGCGATAACGTACGTCTGCGGCCGCGGCGGCTGTCTTCGTCCCGCTCGGGCCTTCGACCGCGTGTATCCTTCTCAAGGTAGCGAGGCGGAGTAAAACGCGGCTTGAAGGTGGAATCAGAAAGAGAAAGAGAAAAGCAGAAAGAGAAAGAGAGAAAGAAAGCGAGGCAGAGAGCCAGAGACGAGGGCGAGCAGGACGCGAAGGGATAATGCATGTGTGCGTACACCGCGATCGCTTCTCGTCCCTCCCGCAGCAGCCTCTCTCGGGAGACGGGAGAGACGAAGCGGGAGAGACGACGAAGAAATGGTGCACGTCGGAGAGAGACGGTAAGGATACGATAATGCCGGGTGGCCAGAATCCCGGTTGCTCGGCCGTCTCGTCGATGACTTGATGCTCTGTTTGTAGTTGCGGGAGAGACGATGAGTCTCTCATCCTAGTCGCGCTCACCTGAAATCCATGAGCCCGTCTTCGTCTCACGTTTGCTACCTGCGTCAATTCTCTCCCCTGGTATCCGTGATGTCCATCCATCTCTCTCTCGGTTGCGTCTTTACCACGCGATCCTCGTCTTGCGGCCGACCACTCTCACCGTCCGCGCGAGAGCAAATGAGCGGGAGAATACGTAGAGGGAGATGGAGAGGGAGAGGGAGAAGGAGAAGGAGAGAAAGAGAGACAACGGCTTGGAGGAGCGTGAAGACCCGCACCATTGCCCGAGTATCTTTCTCTCTTTCTCGATCAAGAGTAGGAGGACGAAAGACGATCGCTGGTGCTGGACCATGAGGAAGAAAGAGAGAGCGAAATAATAAGACGCTAAGGGCCAAAGGAAGAGCGTTCGAAGGGAAGGTTATATAGGGTGCAGGTAAACGAAGGGTAAGCGAGAGAAGTGAAGAGAAGAAGGAGGATTCAAGAGCGAGGGAGGCTGAAAGACCGGGAAGGAAAAAACGCGGGTGAGCGAGCGGGAGAGAAATAATGCGATGGAGGAAGGGAGAATACGCGGACGCCGTGTGCGAGCGTGTGTGGAACACACGAATTGAGCGGAGGGGAGAGCTCGAGACACGGAGCCGTGAGCGGGATGCTGGGAGGCGGCGGCGGCCATGTTGCCGTATGCCGAGAGAAGAGAGACCGATTCGAGAGACCAGCGTGAGGTCGCTTCGTTTGTTGCTTGCTGCGGTGCAAGTCTAACTTTGATACGGTTTTAAATTCCACTGTTTGCGCAGATTAAAGTGGTGCACGCTTTACCCTCATTTACGTTCACCTCCGTTGGTTTCCAACTCCGTTTCTAATTCCAAAATGGTCATCTTTTAGTCGGTCGATCGGTAGAAGTGGTTCCAGTGGTTTGTGTGCGACAGCAACATCGTCATCGTCGCCGTGAACTTGCGAGCAGTGTGCCCGAAGCCGGTGCGCGATTGGAAATACCAGTGGTGCACGGACAAATCGAGCGAGACGCTGACGGGCGCACGATTTCGCGGACCATCTCTATCGGTGCGCGGGGAACGCAGCGAGCCCGAAGCGGCCGACGGCGATGTTCGAGACTCTGCGGGACGTTGCGCGTAACGATGTGCACGTAGTGTGAATCGCGGGTGTGATATCAAGTGAACGAACGATAAAGAAAGATCCCTTTACCGAGATCTTGTATCCCTCGCGGAACTATCGGCTTTATCGGAGAAGACGAAGAACAGAAGTGAGAAAACTGAACGAAAAACCCGCCGGGCCCCTGCAGGGTGCCCCTTATAGAGCAAAACGGTTTTAACGTCAGCGAATTCGCCGGGTAATCGAACGCTTCGGTACACGTCGCAGGTGGTGACACTATCATCCGTTGAGATGTGATCCAGAACATAGGAGGGACGCTCAGTAGTTTGTAGTTGGTCCCCATCCTCCCCCCTTATATCACCCCCCCTCCCTCCCTACTAGCCCCCTTGCAACTTCTACCACCTACTCTACCTCCCTCCTCCGACTCACCCCGCGCACACATACGCGCGTAATAATCCACCTCACCGCGCTGAAGAAACCATCTAAACCACCGGGCTTCCTTCGAATGCGCCGGCTGCTGCACCGCATAACGACACTTGTCCCCTCCCCTTCTAATGCGATCCCGATGGGTGAGTATTGTCTTTATATTGCTATTCGTCTTGTTACGATATAGTCGCGAATATCGCGCTAAATCGTGCTCTCCCCGCTCTTTTTTTTTTTTTTGTGGCGCGTCTTCGTTGACGACCGGAGGCTACCTGCGCGATGACGCACAGGTGACGTACAGGTGACGAGAAACAAGTGAACGCAAAGACGCAGGATCAAAAGATTTACCGTGCGTGAGATGTTTCGTATTTGCTTTTCGGCTTTTATTTGCGGCAATGCGTCACCTTGCAATGTTTTAACATGTTGCGGTTTTATACATATATATAAGGAGAGAGAGAGAGAGAGAGAGAGAGAGAGAGAGAAGGAGAAAACAAAGATACCTAGATTTTATCACATGATAAATTAAATTCTTCTTCAGAAATCTTTCTTCGAAATATAAGAAGAATAAATTTATAGTTATTATAATATATAAACGTATGCATTTACGATTACTAAACTGTTTACGAAGACCATTCATTAACAAATAATTCTATCTTAAAGAAGCATAAAAGATTTTCATTGTTGCCTTTTTTTCGATACTGATTAGTTATCTCGATGCGCATTGTGCGTTACTTCGTATTATCGAGCGGTTGTCATTGCAAAAGCTGCGAACTTTGACAGTTCATATTTTAAAAAGGCTAGTAGTGTATTACATTCAAAAGAGAAAGCAAATGACGTAGACGTCTTTTGATTAATCATTCATTTTTACACAAGATTTATACAGCTTGCAGTTAGTGCAGGTATTATTTTGTGTTTTATATAAAATATTCAAAGTATCTCTTCTTTGAATCTTCATACATTTCCGAATTCTTTATTTAAATCCTTTTTAAGACTCTCTCAAAGACGCAACTCTACTAGTTTAATATACATGTTCGCTCGAAATGCGGTCCAATTATTTATTTTTGCACTATATATATATATTCTACACTATACATTTATATATAATACCCTAATCACAAGTTTAATCACGTGAACAACAGGACGTATTAATAATGCTGTATGTAGTACTGTAAATTGTGACAATAATGATGGTGTAATAATATCTAAGTAATGATGATATTACATTATTTTTATTAAAGATGTAATATATATATATATATATATATATATATATTTCTTTGTAACTAAAGAATAAATAGCGCGTGTGTATCTAGTTTATCAAAAAATACAACTCCGTCTTGTTTCATCAATAAATTGGCGTTTATTTCAGTATAAGCGATACTTATAATTATTGGAAAAATACATGCTTATCGCCACAAAAATATATTTCATTAGAATTAAGATTGTATTATCACGATATTCACATACATCATTTTATAATATAATTCGTCGTTTTATATAATTTTATATAATTTTAAAATGAGGCTAACTCATTCTCGAAAATATTCCAAGACCGTTATTTGCCATTCTTTTCATTCTTCCTTTTTCGAGGTTTGAAAGAAAACTATCCGAGAGCTACATTGATGGCACTAATCGCTTCTAATGAAAATTTGACAAAGAAAAATGATCCACTTTGAGTTTTAACATCCGTAAAATCTTTTTCATCCCTTATACTATTCAAATTTCACTTTGAAAATACCGAAACTGACTATCAGGAGCACGTCGAAAAATGTAGAACTCACCCGTGCTCAGACACGAGAGAGCAACTGAATTTTGTTGCGGCACATTTCTGCACAGGAATTTCTTCTCCCACAATTAAAAATTCCGTTCGTAGATCACGGCGTCCATTGTCAAAGGGAATCACTTCCAAAACTCTCACTGAATTTCCGGAAATTCACTCTCACTAATAATGTCTGTGCAGCTGCAACCGCGATGCACACCGCGTCGCGACAGTAATCTAGGATCTAGCGAGCAGGTGCACCTGCTGCTGGCGATAGACACGTCGTCCTCGTGCACGATTCGTCAGAGAAGGACGACGCTCCTTTATAAGACTCGACGACCGAGTCCACCGTCTCCGGAGGCATCGTCCACTGACGCGAGGCGAGGGCGTACGGGTACTTGAAATACAAACGAACCAACGGAGGTGGGTCCACCAGGGTTCCCTTTGAGAATCAGGTTATACCGGCAGAACCTGCTCTCGTCTCCGGTATACCGGCTTCGTACGCTACACTCCTTCCTTCCCGCGCTTGCCCCAATCTCCTTCTTCCGCGTAGTAGGTAGGTGCCTACCTACCTACTTCCCGCCGCCACCCTCTTCTTGGCATCTTTCTCTCTCTCTTTCTTTCTAACAACCAGTCTTGTTCCTTCCTCGCGAACATCATCGCGTCTCCGTTATTGACGGGGTACAGCACAGGGGAGATGAAACGAAAGAGAGAATGAACGGAAGACAGAGAGAGAGAGGAAGAGTGAGAACCGGCACCGTTCTATCTATGTGTTCACTCTCGATGGCTTCGTCCGGCTTCCTCGTTACGTCTATTATTATACCTGTCTATCCGTCAGAGCGGTGCCCGCGAGCTGAATTCCAGTTTTACGCGCGTGCCCTCCTCCGCGCGCGTGTTCGCGTATTATGCCGTAGTAGTAGGAGCAGATGGGCGAGCGAGTCGGCGAGAGAAGAGCGAACCGACTGGTTTTGCTAACCATCCACCTGGGCGAGACCGCGGCCGCGAGGACGTAGAATTCGCGGTGTCAGACTGGTTGACCGACATTCGTAGCGGCAAATCCTCACCCATAAATGAATAAAGCTATACCCGCTCACGCGTATATATATTTTAGTTTCCTACGACATCTATCTGTGATGCGAAAAGATGCATGCTCAACCTTTTGTAGAGTGACAAAAGCAAATTTTCTAGATAAAGCTAGACCAGTGATGGTAGAAAAAGACACGGACTACGACACAATCGAAAACTGCGTGCATGTGCTGCGCAGTGCGCTTTGCACATGCACTGCGCAGCCCACGTTGTTCTCTATTGTGCATAGTTCGCAACCACTGATACTTGAGAATTTTAGGCACAAGTCAGTTCGTAACGGTCAGTTAGTTACTTAGTAACAGTCTGGCTGTAAAGTGGATGTTCTAAAGAAATGATGCTATACTTTGATACACGTGCTCAAATGCATTAAAAGCATTTAAAGCGTGCTTTATTTACATAAAGTATAATAAATAACAAATAAATGGATATTTATTATTATATTAAGCTCAAACGGCTTAACTATCAATAGCATTTCAATGATGTCATCACATCTTTCTTTTACTATTTACAGATTTACAATTCTCGTCTATCAAACAATCGTGCCATATCTGCCACCTGTGATAGAATATCTCATTCCTCTCTATAAAAATACTAAGGGAAAGCAACTGGAATTTGCCGTTTTAAGAGACTGCACGATACAACGAGAAAAAATAATCGCAAGACGCTGGAGAATGTCGACGTGTACCGACGAGGCTGAAAACGCATCCCTGCATATGCAGGAAGCTTTATCACCGGTAGGTCTCCAATTCTTATCTCTATATAATAATATGTAAGTCGCAGACTTTCACTCACTAAATGAAATTGTCTGATTTTAAGGTTATCTTGCTATATATATGAAAAAATATAAAAAGAAATTATTGTGAAAACAAATGTATAAAACGTTCAATGTGCTAAACGCAATTTCTCTGTAAATTTCAATCAGATTTTATCGCTGTGTGTGACAGGAAAAAATAACAATAAAAAAATACATATATATAAGTATACATATATATAAATCTCGTATTTTTAGAAGTTTTATCATAAAGATATATTAATTTCTCTCTATATACAGCACGGTAATAGCCTTTATAAGAGTTGTTTTTGTCTAAGCATATATATTTCTTATTCCAAAAACAAAAGAACAAGAATGGCTTACAAACAAAGTTCATAAACCAGGATGACCACTCAGAATCATTGTTTCTTGCATAACGAAAAAAATAAGAGTTCTTATTTAAATTTTCACACATGTTGATTTCTCTTTGGAAGTATTTCGTGACTATACATCATCACTTTTGTTATTAAGTAAAGTATATAATAATCAGAAATCAATGAGTCTAAAAATGATCGACAATTTAAGAAATTTAATTTTAATTATTCCGATTGATCTGATCAAAATAATACTAATATTGGTATAATTAATATTTTACTCAATATTTTACTTGCTCATGATTAAGATTAAGACCTATTCTCATGAGATGTTTCTAATCGAATCACTGATAAAATTTAACGACATTAATGTTGCACTTCTGTGGTTCCTTTACTTCAATAATTCACAAAATGCAACATTTTCGTAGCCAGACTATCAGATAGGTCCTTTTTCTCTCCATATGGATCGTAAGATTTCTTTCTAATTTCTCTTTTACTTCATTTCTTCATGCCACTCAACAACACCACCCATTGAGCGAAATAACAAAAGCGGCTGCTAAATAATAAAAACGGATTATAGAACTGTCGTCGGCCGCATTATTCTACTTCTTTCTCGTGACCCTAAAATGTCAAGGTATTGTAGGATCAAACTATAATCTGCCAATTGATCAATCATTCTAAGAACCATTCTGAGAACGGAAAATTGAATAGCAATTCATAATCGGTTTTACGGTCCGTTTTTAAAGTGTTGAAAGAGTATTACAAATAATAAATCGCAACGAATTATTTTGAAACAAAAAAAGTGCAGAAAACTCGAACAACAAGCTGTAATATTTTCAAATGAAGACTATTGTATTTAACCTACTTTATTACCTACTTCGAGATATTGTGGTTTAGATTCTCATTATATTCCTCACGCTTCATTAATAGCACAAATTGTCCATGAAACTTTTTCTTCTTTTGTCCATCAATGAAAAGAAAATTGAAATTAATTATTTTATAATTACACAAAAAATGTGACAAATAAAATGTGACCGCAGACTAATTTGCGCAACATATTTGTATTAAACTAATAATAAATAACCGTAAAAAAAAGCCGTAAAAAAACCTTTACGAGAGGTTCTGCTACGAGATTAAGCATTTGAGTAATCCTACGTAAAGAAAACTATTTAAGATCCTATCGGCAGGCGCATATAAAAACAGTTGTTTGTATTTTGCTGCTGTTAAACATCCCGTGCAAATGCGCACGTGTAAATATCGGAAAAATCGAAAGACGATCCATTCACACCTGCGCCGGGCGCCTTTAAATACGCTGTTAAATCTGTTTACGACAAGCATCGCGAGCATGCAAGCATACCGGGTGTTCAAGTAGCCGTGTAAATGTTATCGCGCTTCCGGATCGAGAAAGAGAATACTCATGCGCTTCTTCTTTACGTACATGGGTGCACCTAAGTTTTCCATCGTCGTAGATATGCGTATACGCCGATGTTCCTCTCAAACCTCGGCATTCTTTCGTCCACATTAAACGAACGGTACGTCAACCGTCCGTTCATCTCGTGTACACCTATATGCGTAGCCAAGACTGCGAACGACGGAGGAAGAGATTCGCCGTGCACGCCGATGACTCTACAGATTTCTCGTACCTGACGGTTAAACGAAGGGAACCTTCGACGATGATCGCGCCGTTCATTATAGAGATAAGAAGCAAAGGCTCTTTAATAGAATTCCGAGCGACTGGTTATTTTGTATCTTCATTAACTTTTTCGTTAACCGATTCGTTATTGGACGGTGAGCGAAAGAAAGAGAAGAAAAGATAAGAGAGTCGACCTGTAATTCGTGCGCACACGTCTTTTCTCGATTCGAATGACTCATACCGATCGCAAAAACGAGATTGAAAGCGCACAAAAAAAGTTATACGTATCGAAAATAAGCGCACACACATCGGTGACGGATGCCGAAATATTTTACTTGCGAAACAACTCACGGTAAAAAGAGGAGCGCTTGATGTCCGTCGATGATAAGTAATCACCGATGACGTTAATTAAATAAGCGTGCGACAGTGTGCGTATGAGATAAATAGACTTGAATAAGATATTTTGATCCTTAGCATATATAAGAAGTTTGCAAAATATTTAATATTTAATTATATAAAAGCATAGTTGCAGCAAGTGCTCGAACTGTGATTACCGAACTCGATAAAATATCGTAAATATCTGAGCGGTACAAGAAAGATTTCACTGAAACCGCAGTTGTTGCGATTTTTGTCGCAATTAATGCACTTAAGATACGCGCAAGCAAGAGCGCTGGTCACATAAAGCAATGGAAAAAAGTTGTTTTACGAGCTGTTGCCTAGACGCATAATGATGTAAAAAGGACACACACATCCGCTGTCCATAATTCAAAATCTTCGATCCACGTTTAGCGTTTATAGAAAAAAAGATATTTTTTGTAATTAATAGATTTTTAATTCATACTGATATCATTAAAATTTACGATACCGATACGTAAGATAAAAAAACGGAAAAAATGGTTAATGATTTCAAAAAATACATAAATAAAAAAATTTGCGCGTAGAGCTTTCATTTTATCACATAGAATATTTGAAGAAAAGTGCAACATTATTAACAGTTGTAATAAAATTGTAGTTTTTTTCTATAAATAAAATAAAAATTTTTATGAATTTTTTTAACTCAGTACATTTACACTCATAGGTTTTTTTGTTTTGAATTGCTGTTTCAATTTAGAATGTACAACGACGTAATTGCTAAACATTCGGCATTTCTGATATCAAATAATAAAAGTCATTAGTAATCTTTACCGGAGCAGCAAGATAATATAACGAGCTAATAATGTTAATGATAATAAAAAGCGAATCGCAAGGATGTTCCAGTCATTCGCGGCGGTCGTGTACACCGGATGTACACCCTAGAGTATGTACGGAGCCCGGAACGTACCGCAAAAGAAAAGTATCTAACGATTCCACGTATCTACGTCCGCGTTGCATGCAGCTGCGTCCTGCGCCGCAATCGGCAATAACTGCACGTTGCAAGGGGGATGTCCGCGCGCGATTCGCAGCCTACGGCAGCATGAACAGATAAGAAACGGAGAAAACATTCGCGAGTTTCAACCGTGGCCGAACCCATTCGACCGAGAGAGACACGTCTGGACTACTATCCGGTACGAACTCTCACGTCGCGCGAACAGGCCGGCCAATTAACTGTTATTATGAAGGATTTCTTGCGCGTAAACAGGGCGCGTAGCATCCTAAACGAGCTGTAGGCGCGACGACGATCCGTAGGATTCGCGGTAGCCGCTACGAGCTCGCGAAATCGCGAATGTTCGTCTTGTTCGAAACGCAATCGGATGACGTTGGTCGAATGATACGTGAGAAGCGGTCGTATTTCTTACGACTTAAAGCAATAAATAAATAATTTCAATAAACACGAATTTACTTCTTACAATCTAGGGCAATGCATAAACAATGTTCAACGGATTATTCTAATACGATGCAAAATATGCTGAATTAGATCAATGGATTCGCTTAACGATGACATAAATGTTAGTTGATGGATACAACGATAACTCGCCACAAAATAGCAACACACTCGTAAAATATATTTTTAATGCTCGTCGTCATTTGCATCCTCGTCTGCCATCATCAGTTATCCATGCACAAAACGTAAAAAAAAAAAAAAACTAAATGTATTCGCGTGCGGTTCCGGTTCGAATGAATTGTCGTTGAATGGACGGCCACGTCGGTCCCGCGTGCGGCCGTCCGAGCACGATAAATTTCAGCGACTGACGTGGGATTAGATTTCGAGTGAAGTCGGTACACGGCCGAGTATTCGCATCGGAGAGTACTTAACGTCGTGTAACGACTGCGGGAGGTTCGTGTCGCGGTCGCGACTCGCCGCGATCGCGTTGATTAATGTCCCCAGCCGGCATATCTGGGACCCCTGACATCGCCGATGAAGCATAACGCGATGTCAAGGATAGCTCCTCAGTAGCACGACGGCTTTGGGAAAATGAGTCCGTGGAGATCCTTAACGACGTCGGGGAATTGCAGAGGGAAACACAGCGTCGAGGGGGGTCGTCGAAATTCGCGAAACCGCAACGCTCGCGGCGACACGAAGTTTTTATTATCCGCACGGTTACCGTTACACCAGGACTGTTTCACTCATTAGACACTGAAGAATTGCCTGGAGTCTATGAATTTTATATTAAGGACTGTAAAAAATTTATTGCCACTAAAATATGAAGAGAAAATTGAGTTATAGTGTTGCTTGGTCGGCGTCTGGAAATTGCAATAAGCTAAAAGTAATGAGATAAAATCGTTCTGCAGTAAGAAAATTTCAGACATTTTTAATGCAATTAATAAAATGTGGAAAATCAAACATACATTTTCTATTTATTAGTTATTTATCTTTGGATGAAAATCCACACTTGTCGATATTATGCTGATATTAGAGATGTAACCACACGTCTATTGCGCAATGTCCAGTCACATTGCGCAATCAAAATTAATGTTAATGCGACGTGTTTAACTTAGAATTATGCGTAAATAAAAAACACATAAACGACAGTTAAACAAAATCTCAAAAAAAAAAAAATAATAAAATAAAATTACAAACAGTTCTTTGCATAAAAAACCAATAAAAGACTCGAAATTACGACGTTATTAATAACAACTGTGTCAGACCTGAATACCAGAAAGTCGTAATCGTGAGATAAACATTGTTACCTTGGCGCGCGGGGACACGTGCAGTCTATTCAGAGGCTCGCATTTGTCCACTAACGATTTTACCCGTACCTACCGATCGTATTTCATCGCGCTAATCCTCGCGCGCTTTAATCGTAGAGTCGCGATTATTCATCAGCATCTGAATTTACGACGGTCAACGCGAGGAAATATAGGAACCGGTGACACTCGGGATTAAGTTCCGCGCATCATCGGAGAGAAAATAAGCAAACAAGAGAAAAATATTCTGCGAAGAGAAGAGAAGACGAAGAGAAAAGAAGAAAAAAAAACGAATTTTTGCGCTTAGGTTAACGGCGCGCGTAATTCACCGCACACCTCCGCGTGCGAGGTGCCTGGCGCATTAAGAGGATGATTCATAATATTGTTAATTATGTTAATTGACGGTGCCCCATCGTTCCGGCTGCACACTGCCGCAATATGCGCGAGCCTTAATAGCGCTGCCACGTCGCCTCGCTGTCACGTTACGAATGACGCCGCGGTGACTGTGTGGCATCAGGCAGCACTCTCGAGGTCTCGGAGGCTTTCCTAAGAAAAAAACGGGAGAAAGAGAAGGAGAGAGACTTCGCGTAGTAACTTATGTTACTGGCTAGAAAGTATGATAATCTGGCGACACGTGAGAAATTCCATCCGAACGTCGTTACCGTATCTTTATTCATGCGGGTCGAAGAGGTTTCCGCGCGCGTTAACTTCGGGGATACTATAATAGAATAGGTACGTCAGTAAGGTGACCATCGTTATAAGCACAGTTTTGAATTGCGATGATTCCGCGACTCATGAATAATTTGGCAATTTTATTCAATATTCATCGCACGAAATAGCTTCCAAAATTTGAATTTTATCCGACACACTAAGTAAATAAATACATAAGGAAATTAATATTTTCGTTGACGAAGGAAACAGAAATTACCCAACGACATGCATTATTCATTCGGTTATTTATTGCTTATCTAATTTACTCGCGATTTCGTACGACTGTCTTAGATAGTCGGAGAGCCCAGTGAAAACGTGTCACGTAACGAATGATCTTCGGCTGGGACAATATAAATCGCGACGCGACGATTGTAGAAGCAATTAGACACGACGATGATGTGCGGACGACGTCACGCGAGTATAGATCGTTAACTGCTCGGAAATGAAAGCGTTAAAGTGCGCCGCTAATCCTTCCTGAATTTCGCGACGAAAAAGGTCGACAGCCTCGCGATGGCGATCACCTCGTGGAATGCCGCGAGCGAAACGTACCTAGATCGCATTTATGATCGTTTGATCTTTGAATACGCTGCAAGAATTTCTCGTGCGTGTTACAGGCACGGGCGATTAATTATGACGAGGGACCGCTCCGGCCGTGCGCACACGGTGCGAAGATATTTAATTTAATTTCTATCGCGAAGTTATTAGCATTCGAAAATGTTATAGGTTGTGTTGCAACACACACAGTTACATTTCTTGAGACGGGAGCGCGCTCGGGCGTATAAATCCCACTGTCGTAAACCGCGCGCCTGTTAATGCGATTAATAAATTAGCGCCAACTGTGTGCAGTGCGTTAACTCGGCATTATTATTGTACTTGCAAATGATTTAATCTAGTTAGCACGCAGGGCGGCGGCAGACAACGAGCGAGTGTGTAGTTTTGGAAAAAGAAAAAAATGTCCTTACGATTATCCGCGCAAAGATCAAGGTTTCTCGTTACTGCTCGATGCAACGCGATTACGATGTCTTTACATAAGTCACGTTTTCTTTCCTTCATTTTAATCCGATATGATAAAAAAAATTACCCTATACACATGTCGGACATGATGATAAAATCACGCTGCAAGAAAGATTACTGTGTACGAGCAATATTACTCGCATATCTCAATCGACAATTTTTATTTGCAAAAATTTCGTAATCGCGCAGTACGCCGCGACAATGAATTTGTCTATCTAACGTTACAGGTGCAGGAGGCACCAGTATCGCCGGCGTCCTCCTCTCTGAGCAACCAAAATCAAAACGAGAGCGAGCAGGTCCTACTGGCGACCATGCAACCGGTGAACGTACTCGATTTGCACGAACCGCCAACTGTACTCCACTCGAAATATCATCACTATCATCGCCATCATCATCATCACCATAGTCATCATCATCATCAACAGCAACCGCACATTCAGGCCAACGAATCGGATGACGTACAACATCGCGCCGCAGCCGCGGACGATCCCGACGATCGGGTGACGCCAGACGCAGAAGCGGCTGCAGCCGCCGGTAACGCGACGCTTGGCGTCGGTCAACACAAAATGATCGATTTAATCTATAACGACGGGCAAAAAACAGTTATGTACACGCACGATAAAGAGATTATCTACGAGAATGAGCATGCAGACCGCGTACAAGTGGTCGAATATCCGCCACCGCCGCCATCGCCACCATCGCCGTCGCCGCCGTCGGCCACGGGTGTCGCGAGAACGGCAACGGGTCTGTTGCCATCAAACTGTGTCACCCCCCGAACCATCGCGTCGGCCGCTTCTGCTCTGCAACTGCAACACTATCAGCAATTGCAACTGCAGCACGAAGATGATTTACCGACAACGGTGCGCCACGCCGTCAACGCGGCTGTGCCGAACTGCGGCGCAGCGACCACCACGACAACAGTTCTCGTGGTGTCAGAACTCGTAGCGGCTGATCCAATCGCCAACACAACCGCGGCCACGCAGCAACTCACACTCACTGCTGCCGCAGCGTCCCTCCGTGCCGGGTAAGTCTGCCGCTTTCAACGTTTCTTCAATTTCTCTTTTATCCGCCTAATTAATTCTCTCTGCGATACCTTCTTTACTAATCATTTTTTCCCTCCTTGATATTCCTTTTCAATTCAAGCCTTTGTTCGACTGATCAAAAGGTCGATGACAAAAGTAAATTTGTGTTTTAAAACAATGAAATATTTATAAGATGCAAGAATTACACTGAAAGCTATTATCTTAGTGTAATAATAATTATGTAGTGTAGTGTAGCGTAATGTAATTTAATATGAAGATGAAACAACTTTAATTCATTCGTGTTAAAAAATTTTGAAAATAATTCTATGCAGCCGAGCATTACATATTTACGTCACTAATTTTATACGCGTATTTCATATAATTAAATCAATCCTGTGCGTGCAACACTCGTCCGATGACGATGTGTTCGAGATGTGCGCCCGACAGGCTGTAATTCATCCTCTCCCCGATTATTGACTCACAATGCATCTTTGCGGTTTGTCTATCTGTACAGTAGATGCAACCGCAACGCAGACACGAATATATAGTCGATGGGAACTTAGACGTTTTTCATTAACACATATATGCATGAAGTAGATATATACCTATGTCACGAGATATTATTGTATACGATGGTCCGCCATGCACATTCGTAACTAAAATTAGGAGTCTCACTAATTATTCTCACTGATCGATACTGTGCTGTAGAGATAATATATAAGATAATATATAGAGATGATATATAAAAAAAAAAAGATTAACATGAATGAATCATGTTAGTAACGGTGTAAAAAATATTAGAAGAAAAAAGCTGGATACAAATACTTTCCTCGTCGAGATTATCTAGAGCTGAACAAAGTGATAATATATTAAAATGAGAAGACACTGGCATACACAGCGAAGGTCAGAACGAAAAAATGAGAGGATAAGCAAAATGTTAACTTTTTGACAGCTTGATACTCACAAATAAATATGGAGATTCAGTAGTTCGTTAACGAGCATATTTACGATATTGCGACTCTGAAGCCAAAATAATAATTGACGACTTTTACAAGTTACGTGAAACACACCAATCCGACTCGCAGTTAATATTTGTCAGAAACTGGAGATTTGCAAAAATATTTAATTTATTTGACTTATTCTTGAAAATGTGTGTGATTACACATCAGGTTAGATTAGCCAAATTAGAATAAATATTTATTCATATTAGGCGGCAATTAAAAAAAAGATTTTAATTACAGGTAGGAAACTAATGATGCCCATGCGCAAAATCTTATGTAAAACAGCAAATGATAATTTCTCTTTTTATCAAATTTTTTTATCACTTGTAAATCATTATAGACTGATTATTTATTCGAACAGTAGTATGTCGCAAAAAGAATCGGAATGAGAGTAAATACAGCGGTAGAGGAGCGGTATGCTATCTGGCATGTATCAGCGCTGGTGTGTATCAGCGTCGACAATTAACAATTATTGCGCGCATTTAGCCGCGAGCGGCGCCGATAAGTCACGTTGCTACGTAGAATTTATTATTACGATGCGAATGCGGGACTTTACCATCTCACACACACACATATACCATATATAGTCTGATATACCAGAGCGCGAGTTACGCACCGGTGTATGCGCATCCTGCACACGCGGAATATCGGAGCCAATAACCATCAACTATGCACACCGGCGCGACCCACCTTGCACTTTTGTAATAAATAAAAATCAGCCGCAATTAATCCGCGTGAGATATGCACGTAGAAGCCTTGAGTGCTACGGGAAAAAAAAAAGACCGCGCCACTTCTCACGAGCGTTTATTTTTCGCACTCACCCCGTTATTACGAAGCAAGCATTATACGCTCGCCCCTCGAATTCCGCTCGAATGAGATCCTCTCTCGCGACTCGTTCACTAAACGGACAGCCGCTGCTTCTCCCACCTTTCGATTTTTCGTGAAAATACAGTCGGCACACATAGGATTGAAAGATTCAGCCGACTCACTGACGAGAAACGACGACTACCTCTCTCGCTAAGAGATGTCTCCATATAGCGAACCTCAAAAATTCACATTCCCTTTCACTTCGCACCTTCCTGCGCGTCGCATGAGTTTCGACGACGATCGAGAAAGAGTAAAGGAGACTTTCGAGAGATCTCATTAATTCATTCACATTTTCCATGTTAGAATTTCTTATAAACAATATTTGCAGACAGTTTTTTGATTAAATTTATTACTTATTGCCATATATTTTTCGTCGCCATCGCAATGTTCTTCAAGTAACAAAATTATTCAGAAGCATAAAAATATTCAACTTTCTTATGTTCGCCTTCAAGCGACACAATAAATAATTTCCTTCGTGACAAAGAAAATGTTCCGAGTTTGAATTCTTCCGTTCTGCGATCGAATGAGAAGAGCAAGAAAAAAAAGCTCTTAAAGACTCCTCTATTCTCTTTTGTCTAGTTCTCCACGATCAGAACGCCACACACTCAGCAAAAAACAGTCCCTTGCGTTTTCTCATTCCCTTTCTGTTGATCGTCTATAGCCGTAGGCATTAAAAAAAAAGAGAAAAGGAATATCAGGAACCATACCTTTCCGTTCACCCATGGCCTCAAGAAGGAAGTAAGGAAACGAGTTTCTCGCGAAAATTTTCGTTTCCTTTCATTTGCTTCATAAAATGCTTCATAAAATCGATTTTATAAATGTAAAATAAAACTGGTAACTTTCACATTTCTTTTCTAAATTATATGAATTTTATGAGAAAAGCAATAATTAGTATTAATTTTCAAGTAAATATAAAATGATTATCTCATCATGAGTAAACGGAGCAAGGTGTAAATCAATAATTATAGTTTATAAATTCGTTTCATAACCGTCAGCATATGAAGTGAAGAGAATATATATATATATATATACTCTTCTTTCTCGACTGGTCTCGTCCTTTTAATTCAAGTTTCTTCCAAGAGAAGATTATCCGTCAGAGCATGCGGATTGATCCATCTTAAATTGAGAACCTGTCTCTCGAATTTCGCCGTCGGGCGAGCAACTGCGAACGAGTTTAAGCCGTGGAATAAGTAGCTTAAAGGGGGACGCGCGGGGAAGACAGCTCTCGCTTTCGACAGCTTCCAAATCGACCAACTGAATTTTATCCCGGCAAATCGCGTGCCAATATTATATTATACTTACAATTAATAGCTATGTCTACAAACCTTTTGACATGATTACGAAATACGATTCTTTTTTCTCGATAATTGATGTACATTTAATTAAAATTGTAGATTTTAATTTACATAAAGCGCGCGCGCATCTATGAAGAAATTGTCAATGACGGAAAAAATTATATTTTTATCATAATCATAATTCCGAATTGACGTACGCGATTATGCGTTTGTATGTGCGTTACATATTAATGGCAAAAAGAAAAAATACTGTTATTTCACACGTGTTAATTTATAGTCTGCTATTTTCTGCTACCTCCTTTTGCACAATGCGATACAGCTCAATATACGCCTATGCACGTCGTTGTCTTTTTCAATTAGTCAAACGCTTCGAGATACGTCTCGATACGCTCACTCGAGCTAATCGATCGTTTCCAACGACAATGACGGCTTTCCTGCCATTTTACAAATAACGCACGACAAGCTGGCCCATTGCGCTGATCGATCACCGTCTTTCTTCCCCACGAATCACGGCTACGTTAGCCGATGTTATCGGCAACCGTAGGTACATGTTCGTACACCGCGCTAAAATAATGGATATTAATAATGTCGAAAGAGAGAGAGAGAGAGAGAGAGAGAGAGAGAGAGAGAGAGAGAGAGAGAGAGAGAGAGAGAGAGAGAGACAGTCGTCGCGATACAAACCTACAAACGTATATTTTTCGTAATTGCCTAATTCGCCTCCATCTGAAAATTTATGACGGTACTCCCACGCGCGCGCGTGAAAAGGCGCTGGTGGTTTTATCCTCGCGGCGCGTTCCGACTCTCAATCGCGGTGGACTGGCGGTTTTTTTTAACGCGCGTCGGGAAATTATAATGTTCGCGCGACGTCGGCTTCACACGTCGCTGATCACCGATGTTTTCCGTCAATGGGACGCGCAAACATAATCCCGTGTCCCATACCTACATGCAGGTCCGGTTGGCCGCGGTAACCACAATGGCGATCGTCTAATGGCGATGGACCGAGCGGCCGCTCGAGGGCCGCACGGCGGCGTAATCTATGTTAATGCGCCGGCGGAGGTGGTTGAGGTATAATAATAGTGTTTTCGAGGATGTGACGTCATATACACCGCAACGCTCGCGCGCGCAGGCACGCATATATGCGCTTTTCGTGGATTATTTATTTGACAGATCTCCCTACGGGGCGTTTCTACATTTATAACTCGGCATCTCCTTCTCTCTCTCCCTCTCCTCCTCTCTTTCTCTCTCCCGGGGTCCGTGTTCCGCCGTATACAGTCCGCGTCCGGTCGGCGCACCGGTGTAAGTTACCGGTGGCCTATTAACGCCGGCGTGTGGAAGCACGATATATATCCGCGTATACCTGCGGGCCCTCGGCGAGAATCGGTTTCGAGAACGCCCGCGCGGCATTCGACTACGACGGAATTTCTCAGCCCCGTTTTCCCTCACGCTTCTCTAGAAGCGCGAGCTACTCGCTGACGCGAGCGCAAAAGCGCTATATTATGTAAATTGCAAGCGCGGAGTGCTAAGCGATTATCAATTAACGTTTATGCGATCTTGTGCATAATATTGGAAAATTATACGGCCGCAAGAATGAACAAAATAAAACGCGATATTTAATAAATATAACAACAATATAACAATAAATATAACAACAAAACAGTTTATCATATTAATTCATACAAGTGTCATTTATAATAAACATTTGAATAAAATAACGATATTGGAAGTAAAATGCGACACCGAGTGGCTGTCGCATTACCGTAAAGGTTAAGCGGTAGGTTAATACAAACGCTTAAATATTTGTATGCAAAACGATGCGCTCACGAATTGCATGAGTTACCTCTTAAGTATTGGGTGTATAACAAGATTCTACAGACTCTTACGTAAAGCATATTGATCTGTAAAATGTTTGTATCATGCTGAATTTGGACTCCGTAAAATCAGGAATCGAACGTGATCATTTCGCACGTTAATCTTGCGCGTACCCGCTAGACCACAAGAGATCCGGGTTACCTCTTAAGTATATACTCGAAATAAAATCGCGTTCCTTCGTGAAAGCGCCGTCGGGTATCCCGCGAATTTTTGGATTACTGGAGGCCAAACGTTTCTCGTATGCGCGCCAAATTGCCGTAATGACGGTGCACCGCTGTAAAAACCGTTTCGTTCGTGGAAACGAGAACATAAACCGGGGTTTCGCGGCTCTTTCGTTTGTGTCCCTCATCGCATCCATTTCTTTATCCCGTTCCACGAAGTGACTCTATAGTCATTTCTCTAAAGATCTCGGAAAAATGATCCAAGTATAAAGAAACAATATTCTCTTCATATTCAACCGATTGATTATCTTGTGATGTTGCGTCATCATGCTATTGCGTTTATTATGTTTACGTCTGTGTAGAGTATTTCCATGTTTTACCATATTTTTTGTGACGGTATTGTAATATGCAGAAACTGTCACAAAAAAATATCGCGATAAGATTCAATCGTCTATCATGAAGCAATCAACGTTTCATAGCGATTATTAGGTAAGTTAATGATATCTTCACAGTTCGTTGAAATGTTAAAAAATATTTGAAAAAAAATGATATTTTTAAATTTGGCATTTCTAATTTGTACTTGTTCTATGTGATTACACATGATTATATGGAACGATGAGAAAAAAGTTTTTATTTAATATGCTCATTAACGGGAATGATTTGCGATAAATATCTCAGGAAATTGAGTTAAGTACTGTCTATTTTATGCCAACTTCGCGAAGTCACGGCTAAAATCTAAGATTAGAAATATCCGCGCCGCTTTCTGCGCCCGGTTCTTTTTAACAATCCTAATAATATCGATATAAATAAAATACGATTTGAATGGAGTCGCGAAGGTATATCTCTCTGTCGTAATTTGCAAATAGAAATCGGTTGACGCAAAGACAAATTCGTTCGTTTGCGTTTCTGAGTGATTATGATACGGCGCGCAACAGCGTAGATTGTACACGACGCGCGACAAATACGTGCGTGCAAGGGCCTCCGCTCTCGTGTGTGTCAGGCTGCTTGTGTTAACATATTTCCCCGCGGCGAGCGATATCTCCTTTTTTCCGCCCGCCTATCTTTTCCGTCTCTCTATTTCCATGCGTTCAAGCGAATTTGCATATGTATACGCATTGGTGAACGTTACGAACAGTTCCGCCGAGAAGTGAAAACAGCCGTCGATAGTCGGCCGGCCGGCCGGCCGGCTGGCAAGCCGATCTCTCGGCTCTTGCTCCCGACTTGTGAATCGGATCAGATCGGAACGAGAATCGTGTCTCGCCCCGATGTCGACGACGACAGCCTTCGCGTCGATTAAAGCCCGCACTTATGAATGCAAATTGAGAATGCTTATTGAACGAATGCTTCTTTGTCAATGCAAGAATCGATCGACTTAATATCCGACTTAATGGAGATCGTTATTACCAAGGCAGTGTATCTACGCTGCTATATGACTTTTCATTTTTATTATACGTACAATATCGACGCGAAAACGATCGCGGAGTTCTCGATTTTTATTCGATAGCGAGAATGTTCGTCAAGCATCATTAGTTCCGAATGCGTTACGCGAATCTTCGCGCTTCCGCTCGATGGAGTTTCTGCATCGAGCGCGCAGCGAGAACCATTTCGCCTTTTCTCAGTGGTTTCTCTTTCTCTCATTTGATAGAATACCTGTTACACGCATCGCTGAATGGCCGACATTAGATCGCAAATCGCCGGAACGCGAGAAACACAGACAGCGCCTTCGTTGCGCACTCGTACACGCTCCCTCGCACGATTTCAAATTCCTCTCTCGAAATAGGCAGTTTCGGGGTATAACTGTGTAAAAATGAGACCTTCCGGTGAGAAAGAAGCGGCTTTTGTTATTTCTCCGACCCTTTAAACGCGCATCCCCCCGCGGAAAAAATCCAATTAGTCGTCCTCCATCGTTCGTTCGTCCTCCGTATCCTTATACCGCGCACGGTGCCACAGGGCAAAAAGCCAAAATAAGGTGGACGCGTGCGTGCACGCATGCATGAAGCTGCGGCACGCATAGGACGCACGCAAGAAAATCCGCCCGATACATGCCCGCCGGGGCGAGACGCATGCTTCAATAATATCGAGGTACAGCTACTCCGCTTTTAATATTCGCAATGTGTCGTTATACAGATTTATGTATAATATTACCAAACTCTAGAATAATGTTTTTAATGTTAAAAAATTGGAAAATTAATTCTTTTTCTTTTCAATCGGTATACTACAAACATAAATGTATGCAATATTGTGGTGTAAATCATTATCATTTTATGACTAATTAATTTACAGAATTAATTTAAAGAATTTCCTTATAAATATGTAAAAAGAAAAATTCGTATCAAAATAATACGAATGTTTTAAACTCCTTCGTGACTTTTACGCCACCCTATGTGAAATAGTACACGACATACTTGAACATATTAGTTCTCTAATGGCGCAGCATCAGCATATTCCAAAGTGCGTAATGCGTGTATGTATGTGTGCGTCGTGCCGGTAAACTCCATGCATTTCCATGCAAGAAGCGCTCGTAAATTACCAGGATGCTACGTATGTTGAATGACTGGCGAGTGGTTAAAATCATAGCTGCGGGATGGAAAAAATCGCGGCGGCGAAGCGCCGTTGCCGCTCTAAAGAGACGCGTTTACGTCCTGCGTGATCATGATTTGTTTTCACGCTAGTTTGACGACACGGCGCTAGTTCATTCAGGATCGCGCGACCGGTTGAATACGAACGTGAGCGCGAGCCGGTATGAATGGAATTAAGTGCTGTCGATCGCTTCTTTACGCCGCGTGCGATCGCTTTCAGCTTGTCGCGCAACAATGAGCATATGAAACGATCTGTTTGGCATTTACCGAGTGAATAGTCTTTTGTATGCTAAGATATATGCGTGCTTTAATTCTGATGTGGTATGTTAAATCGATGTTGCGGAATATAACGTTAGAAATTATGATAACTGCAGCAGATAATCTTGAATCAATCGCGTACGGTAAATTTGCAATATCATTCAGAATTATTAAATTTCTAACTCATTTGTAATGTTAATTCAGATGTTTTTTTCTGATAAATCTAGAGACATTGTTACTTTTATACGAGGCTCTTCTCGTACCCACAACGCACCGCAAAACATTTTTTTCCTCGTACGATTCACTTGAAAGTAGATTCCGGAATGTCAGCCGCAAACTTCCGCTGATTAATGCACATTATGTACCTAAGCCAGCGCGAATGTGCAAGATCTAACTAAGAAATTATCAATAGTTATTAACAAGTATCTATTATTCTTCAGTATAATTTTTTTGGCATTCCATATTTTATTGTATTTGTTTAAAAAAAAGTAATTATATTAGAACCGAAAAATATTTGCAACTTTTGGTCGATTTTCGTAGTTCACGCCCATTGCCTTCATTTTGTCGCAGGTTCTTAGCTAGCTCAGATTCTTTGCTTTAGAAACAGATAAGCCTATGGCGTGCGTTCTGTGAATAAATGAATAGGTTTTATCCAATGCTAAAGCTCGCTACAAAAAATTTAGGCAAAAAATGGAGGCCGTGGGCGTAAAAAAAATGGCGAAAAGTTACAGGCTTTGCTCCACTCTAGCTAAAAAAGTGCTTTTTCTTCAGGAAATAAATTGTGAATGATTTACTTATGAAAGTAGACTTTCTTATTCTGCTGCAGTTTAATTTGACGTATCCGTGAATTCCTTTATTACAAGTAGCAATCTCTACAATAGCATTGTCAATCTGTCTCAGTCCACGTTGCAAGAAATACCGCGCCAGCAATTTAGCGTATAAAATGCGCTCCATAATAGATTGCGGAATGCGAATCGCGAGAAATGCTTGCGCGCAGGGAAATCTGCGGAGACGCAACGCGTTGTTCAACTTCGCGGACGTTCTGGACGCACCGTGACGTGCGTTCTGCGCGCTGCATTGTAGAACGGTCTTAACGTACGGAGATAATCCGATCGAGCATTGTGCGTGGTCGCGCCGCGTGTCGCGTCGCCGCGTCATCCGACGCAACGAGCGGACAGACTCGCCGCCGTTCACGGAGCATACTCTCGTACGAGAAACGAGCGTAGGTGAGGAAATAAGATGTAAGATAGGAGAGCCGATAGAGAAGGAGAACGGGAGGAGCACGCTACGCATACTACGTCGTCGGCGCACGCACACTCGGACGCGCACGCGAGACGGAGATGAGGTTCAGAAGACGGAGCGGGGCTGGGAGGAGGACAGGAAGGAGGACGTCGAAGGGCAAGATGGCCGCTGCAACAGCAACGGCGGCGGCAACGCGGTCCAGTCCTCCAAGGGGAAAAGCGTCGGATCTCCGTGCGTCGTCGTCCGTCTCTCCTTTTAATTCCCACCGCTGTCCTTCGTCTGCACTTGGTGCCTCCTTCATCCTCCTCTACCCTCCATCGCCCCTCGCCCTTTTTGCTTCTTTCCCCCCATCGTTCCCTCTTTCTCGGCCAGCTGTTTCTTTCTCCCTTTCTCTTCTGCTGCCAACTAGCTTTGCCTCGCACGCTCTCTTCGCGCTTCTCTCGACGACGATTCCTCTCTCTTTCCCGCTCCTCGCTTCTGACGCGCTCTTGCCGATGTTCGTCCTCTCACCATCTCCGTCTCGCCAACAACGCGATATTCCGCTCGTTCGTTCTCCAATAAGCTCTCCCTCCTCCGGGCGATCGCCATGATGCCACGTGATCGAGGAACGTTAGGAGCGTTTTATGCGAGAACGACTACCCAGAAAACCGGCGCAAAATCGCCGATCCGTACGTTTATCGAATTACGATGGTGCCTACCGGCCGACATCTGCCTCTCTGTCTGTCCCTGCTGTATTCGCAAGACTGTATTCCCTTCTAGCAATGGAAACGCGATAGAAACGCTTGGCTGTGCCTAGTGTGTTTTACCGATTATGTCGCAAACAACAGAAAACTGTTAGAAGATTAAAAATTGAAAGAGAAGTTTGTAAAACTCTTATGATTTTAATATTCCACGAAAAATAATTTGCAGTATTAATTTTTTTAATTCAAGATTTACATTGCGCCGTTCAGAATTGCAACTAAATAATAATTTTTATAGTGTACCATTTATAATTATGACAATTTTTATAACGAAACAACCAACGTAAAATTTAATTTTCTTTTAAAGCCGGTATATTAAATTTGATTTTTTGGGATTAAAAGAGTTAATAACGTATCTTTCTACCATTTATATTTATAACATTATCTACATGTCGCAAAAATAAGCGCTAAAAAACATTGCAATGTCCTCCGAACGACTGGCGTAAACTGGAGCAGAACACGACTTAACGAAGCGGTCTATCCTTTCCCGACCTAATCTTCGCGATTTTTTTATTCAATCTCGCCCGTATCGGCATGTATCGCAGTGCGACGATATCTCCGAAGTGAGATAAGAAACCGAGGAAAGTAAGCAATTAGCGCGTCTGAGCGACGCGTCGCGTCGCTCGGTCGTTAATTAGCGAGTACCGCGAGAATTTCGATACTTGGCGTGCCTCTCCCGTCAACGAGACACGGCGCGCCCACAAATTGCACGAGGAGGTAATCGCGAAATCGAGCCGCGCAAGAGAACGCGATTTTATAATTATCGGCATCGCCTGAAATTATTAGTCATTAAAGAGTATTGTCGGTCGTGTCGGTCGAATGGCCGAGCGTAATTGCGTGCGTTATCTCGCGAAACACCATATGTCTAGCGGCGAGGAATAACCGCGCTACGTATCTCCTGGACAACAAAGTAATAAAAAAAAAAAAAAAAATATCGATAGCCGCGGCGATGAAAACGAGAGAAACGTTCGAGTATTCGAGAACACGTAGGCACTTTGGACCGCGACATATCAGTGAACAATCATCTCGCAGATATGCATTCCTCAGCTTCCGATAGACGGCGGATTTTTATATGAACGGAGTATTAAGATAAGATATATGTGACGCAACAACAGAGAGAAAAAGAAAGACAGACTGCTTATTTCGTGATTGCTATCGGATTGCTTTTCGATATGTTTATAACCAATGTATCTACATTTAATTTATTTGTTGTGCTTGTTATACTTGCTTTAATCTATGTTTAATTATGTTGAATGATATTATTAATCTAAGCTCTAAGCATGTTATTCTACTGATTGTGAGTTTATTTTCTTCCTGTATTTCTTCGTAAATATTAATGCAATAGTTACGTAAACGAACATGTTTCGCGTCGCAACAGAAACGAAGGAAATACATTAATCGACGATATATGTTTTACAAATCGAGCAGATTACAGCTCCCGGGTTTGAGCCGCCTCAACTGATTGTATTATATTAATTACAGCGTGATCGGGACGGTGAGGCGCAACAGCGGCTGGAATGAAATCGAGAAAAAGCCGCGATCGAACGGAGAATGAAGGAGGTAGAAAGGAGTCACAGATCGTTTGTCATCGGGCGCGCATTAATTTGTACAATTTCGCGATCCGCGATCGCCGGCGGAAGGGATAATTGCGACCGATTTGCTCGCGCTGATCTCGCGCTGTCTATCTAGGAACGCGATCGCGTCTTTTTGTTCGCCATGTTACGGAAAGCCCATGGAAACGTACGAGCGTGCGGCCGGAGCGCCCGCGAGCCGGCCGTCGGATACACGTAATAACACCCTTTAACGCTGGTACACGCTTGGCAATAATGTTGCAACGCGTCGGGGCCCCCGGTGGGTCCCCGGCTAATCCCTCAACGGCCGTACGCGCGTTTCCGACGCACAGAGAAGGCTAGTGGACGCGCCTCCGCTTAGTCCGGACGTCCAATAAGTGATTTCACGGCAACAAATCTCTCGGCGCGGAACGAATTTTCCTTCGATCGCGCGGAAAAACCGCGACTCCCTATCTATCTCTCTATCTGGACTCGCGTCTCATTTTGCTCTCGCTGGCCGAGCGTAACACGGGTGTCTCACCGTTGATTGCGGTTTGCCCGGATAAACGGTAGTATCACGGTCTCGCTCGATTTCAGATTGCGATCCGCGCCCCTCTTTTTTTCTCCCTCCCTCTCTGTTTCTCTCTCTCTCTTTCTCTCTCTCTCTCTGCTACTCTCTTACTCTTCTATCGATCATATATTGTAATATCATATGTTATTATATGCTTGTTATTAAATCTAATTTATTGACACGGAAAGTTCGGTGAACCGTAGATTAATAAATAAATTTAGTGCACTGCAAAAATCTAATGTTCACATTAAAATTTTATGTATGTAATTATTTTTATTGTAATTATATAGAGAGAGAATTTTAACATATAAAACAACTCTTGAGAGGCAAAAGTTCTTTAAACCTTGTTCTTTCTTTGCTGAAGTATTCTATCTCTGCTGTTGCAATTGACTTCATGTAGCAGCATTTTTTGCAATGACGAAGTGCAACCGCAATAACTATGGCAGTTTCGTAATAACACGTCGGATAACTTCGTAATCCAAAAGCTGGTAATGCGATATTCGTTTCCGCGTATGCAAAGAAAGCGGCCACGCTCTGCTTGACAATTATCTGTTACGTGAATTAATTGAACGCCTTATCTTCGCTTGTCTTCGTTGTCGGCAACAACTTCAATTTATATTTTATCAAAACGTGTCTGCATTTATCTTTTATCGTTATAGAAAAAGTTATATAGTATTCAATATATATCATTTACTTTTCTTAATGTAATTAAAATGAATATTCAATGATACAGAAGACAATAAAACCAAAAGCGCGATTGTCGAAGTGCAACAACTACAAACTATTATAAAACAAAATACAAAAAATGTGTTTTGTCTAGAAATTTAAACCGTCTTTAATTTGACATAAGGATATACAGAACAAAAGGAAGTTTAGGTTACATGAGAAATATTAAAAATATATAAAAATGCTTTAAAAATAATGAAAATTAATATATTTCTCGTTTTTATTGCCTTCTATATCATTGTTTATTTTTGAAAAACCACGCGCTACATTAAGAATTAAGAATTATTATATCATAATATGAACAAATATGTATATATATATTATTTTTTTAATGCCCTCGAAGTGAAGAGTTCAATAGCTATAGATAAGAGTCAACTGAGTTGAAAACTATCACAAAGCGCAATGCCGAAGGCAGAAATTTAATAATAGCTTTAAGATATGAGCAGTGATGAGCGGCATTACTATCATTCCGTGCTTTTGCTCCTTTCATTTTCGCCAGCCGATGGATGCTTAATATTAGTGATTTAATAATAACTGTTATAACGATTTATTACACCAAATGCGTACATATTATTCGCGATTACCTCAGAGGCTCTCATTGCCTAAAAAATTTCGATTGTCGCGGTAAGTTCACGTATAATGTTCAGTAATTATTGATATGTAAGACCATTCACACAATTGACACGTTGAAACTCGCAGTAATTTACTTCCATTAACGTCTTAAGCGCATTTCGCTGAATGGCAATCATAAGCGCAACGCTTGTCAAAATCTGACACCGGTTACAAATCGTAGACGTTATAGACGCATTCTGGACTTCAAGACGGTTTGATTAATAACGCGGTGCGCTAACACAAATCAATGGACATTTCGAACGTTAATCTGTCGATCAATTCACGATCGTGAGCTTAATAACGCGTATCCCGGCGAGATACTCGATGAACATAACGGTGACGATCGTTACCATTCCATCGACAGTTATCACTCAGCCGAGGGAATTCCCCGAATGATCTCCGCGTGTCGAGATAATCAACGCGCCGTAGGACGCGTTGTGAAAATCGTCGCCCACAATGACAGCAACAAGAGCAAACGCGCTCACACGCGGGGTTTGTTAATGAGAACGCCGATAATCGACCAATTCGAGAACGGCTCGTTAACGAGCCAACGCGCGTTATCCTCGATTTACCACAATTTCGCAGCGACCGTTTCGCGCGCCGCGATATTTCATCGGTGTCTCCGCGATCGATATCCATCGGCGGCGATAATTATCGGCGTTCGTCGTGGCGCGTCGTCCGGGATACTTTACAGCCACCGCGCACTTACCGGTGCAATTATATAGGCGGTTAATGAATGGACGAGAAATTGGCGCAGCCGCGATGTATTTCATAACCGGTGGTCGTAATTAATAAAACCGTATCTGCGAGCGAGCGAGAGCAAGCGGCGTAAGTACTCGACGCCCCACGCGATATTCAAATGCGCACCAGTCGCATTTCTCATAAAGCGGAAAGCCCGCGATTAAGGAAAATCGTCGCTGGAATGTCGTTCAATCTTATGGTTATTAAAAGCGGAAGCGGAGATGAGAAAAACGTCAACCAATCGATCGATACGCCGGATGGATGATGAAACACTAAGCGATGTCGCGCCTGAGGAATTTAGATGAAGGATTATTTACTTAAGATTCGATAAGATTATCGTGGATTTATGCACATCGACAAATTCCGCTATAAAACTACTCAGCGTGAGATAAAATTTATTTTTAACAAAAATGCAGTTGCTACAAAGTTAACAAAAATATCTCTCACACTCCTGCACTATAGATTAATCGTAAAAAAATACCTTCCAAACTGTTGTGCCAATTCACAAAGATAATGGGAATTTTGAGTATTGTGAATGTCGAGTGGAAGCGACAAAAACAGACATTCGTGATGGACAAACAAAAGAGAAGCAAGAGAAAAAGTCGAAACTAAAAAAAAAAAGCGCTTCTGGCGGCAATAAACATTTGTCATTCGCATTCGGAAACGCGCAGGTGATTCATCCGTGGCCCTAAAATAGACGTGATGCGCCGCCGTAGCTGTCTGAGATTTCGGTCTTAAATTTTAGCAAGTCACACTAATCGCTGTTTTTTTTTCCGGGACAAACCCCACGTTCGAGACAAATACAAAGCCAGTTTTTTTTATTGTTGCCTTACACGCTGCGAGAGAATCTAATTCTAAAATAATAGTCACGAGATACGATATAATGACAGTTAAAAAACAGACATTATTTCAACACATAAAACACAAAAAAAGACACGACTCACATCGCATTAGTGAATATCTAAATGTGTTGTGCTGGATTCAACATTTTATTGAACACTTATTTCTAATCGCATATTGTTAGCCGTATCTGCATCAATCTCGTATCTTTGTCAGCATCAGTCAACTAATCATGATGTTCCTCTTTGTCAACATATATTATATTCATTCAAAATACCGGAAAACTTGAAGATACAAAGAAAAGATAAAAGTCGTGCTGCTGGTAACTGGTTTATGACTCGAGATATAACTACGGTACGGATAGCAGCATGGTATGTGATAGTAAAGGTACGGTTTCATTCATGAAATCTCAGATATCGTTCGAGCAAGCGGCGCGACTCGGCGCGCAAGTGATTATCTTAACCCGGTCTTCGTGAGGTTAATGATCGCCTAAGGGTCGCGCTAAAACACCCTCGATGCGGTTAGCGCATCTCGTAGAAATGAGACGAAGAGAGACGGCGGGAAGAATGGAGAGAGACGAGCAAACGAGAAATGAGAGAGAAAAAGAGCAAAAGAGAACGAGGGAGAGAGAAAGAGAGAGAGAGAGAGAGAAAGACAGACTCGTGTGCAGAACAAGTGCAGGCCTGGTCTCGGCGGCTGCAGGCGGGCAGACAGGTTGTCCAGATTCCACGGAAGGTCGTTTGCTTTGCTTACCGCGGGTCGCGAGAGGCAGTCTTGAACGCTGGGGCACTTCGGACGGCAACCGTACCTAGAAGCGAGAGGAAGAGGGAGAGAGAAGAAGGGAACGAGAGAGTGCAAAAGCGAGAAGGAGAAATAGACGACGCAGGTCAGACGCGGGGGGGAGTCCAGCCGCAAGTAGAGAAAGAGACGCGGCGGTGACACGCATACGCCCGAGCGTTATGTTTACACGCGACTCCGCGCAGATACTCCGTGCAGATGCTCGGGGCAGACAATGTATGCGTTTTCCCGTCTATCTGTCGCTCCTCTTCACTTTGTCGTCTTTACATTTTTCTCTTTTCCGCGTATTGATCTATGAGTGTAAGCGGACCTCTCTCGCTGCTGTCGGTCGGTCTGTGACCCGGTCTGGCGTAACTGAATAGACTTCGAGTAGTTAATTTCCTCGCACATGTACATATAATCGCGCATGTGTACGTTTCTCGCATGACGCGAAACGAAGATGCCGATATTTGCTTTCTTGATATCTTTTAAAACCGGTATTATTTTGATGAAAATTAGAGACGGTATACCGTTACAATCAAAGTTCCAAATATGGAATTATAATATTGATTGGGCAATATTATTTAATTTTTATCTGCAATGTTGCATTGCAGACTATTATTTACACTAGAACGACCGAAGCAGACATTTTAATGACCAAATAATTTTTAACAAGGTATATATTTTCACCGCTTGTAAAACAGCCTTTCACACAGTTTCTCACCAACTTTTATTAATGATAGCGTTTTGTAATCTGAAGATCAATATTTCATCTTCTCCTCGCATATGATAAAAAACGGGTTTTTAGTTCTATAACATATTTCTGTCTAATGCAAACTAGATAATCTATCTAATATAGACTTCTCTCTATATATAAAAACTACCCAAAAAATTATCTCTATATTTAAACAATGAATGCATATTTCTTCGTATACATTTCTACAGCATTGAGAATTTGGTCTCTTCGAAATTATATACGGATTCTATTCTTGTCTCTCTCGACAAGATGATAAAAAAGGAAGAGAAGAGCGGTGGATTCAGACACCGGATACCCACTTCTCCACTGATTCTCCACATTGACTGCCGTTAACCGGAGAAAGCTCCGGCCGACGTGTGGGTTTATGCGTGGCGCGGCTCGCGTGTGTCGCTTACGGATTATTCGCGCATGGGTGCACGTGGTATACCGGCACGCTCGTATCCGGCGGGCTCATGGGTGTGTTCTTACCTCGCCCCGTGGAATTCCTTATAGGATCTATCCGCGTTGCTTCCCGGATACTGAACAAACGCGACGTTCTCTGGTTCTCTCGAAAGATCGCTTGGGAGCAATGCATTTTTCCCGTTCTGATAAATCGAAGAAAATTGCACGATCGTTTCGCGAAAGTGGATTATTATTACGTAGAAGCAAATACGCGGTTTGCACTTCACATAACAGTATTATATAACGTAAAGAACGGTGCGAGAAGCAATGATTATAACGAGGAAATTAATCTAGCATTCAAATACGAGAAGATAGATGTGAAAAATCGTTCGCGCTCAACCTGCAAAACACTATTAAATTCGAGAAACAAATAGCTAAAAGAAATATAGCTGACAAAATTTAATAAGTAATACAAACTACCGTCAAGATTTGTATCAGGCTGATAGTGAATTATGATCATTAATCAGAATGTAGAATTTAGATAGTTTAACTTGACGAGTTACGTCACACGTTAATCAGGTTCCAATAGAATTCTCTCTCTTCGAGAGAGAACTATCAGTGGATATCTATTCACGACGGTGAGCTGCCGGCGGTAGTATGATACGGAAGGTTCTCCCTCAGTTGCGTACAACAAAAAGCACACCTTCAGGCACATTTCATTTTCGCCTCATTCTCAGCCGATGAGTGCCAGGCTCAATGAAGAAGAATTCAGCGCTAGCGCGGAATAGGATGGACGGGGAGGGAGAGAAAGGAGGCAGCTGTCCACGGTCGAATCCACGCGGTCAGGTTGCTTTTTTAGCCGCCGCGTGAACGACAGCCACGAGAAGGGAGCACAATCGGTCGGAATTAGCGAGCCTTGTGCTATCTCGCGTATTGTTCGCGCAGAGCCGCGTACGTATGTGCGTGCATATCGGCTCCACGCCCTCGGACGTCGTCATCGTAGCGAGCACGAGCAGCTGTTTTTCCTGCGTCACACGAGAGGAATGCCTTTGATTTACGACGGTTGCATTTGCGCGCGACGATTGCGACTTTGCATGCTCGCAAAGTGGACGAAAGCGAGAATGCAGGGGTGGGTTTTTATCACCCCGTCCTCCGGAGAGACGCATGCTCGTTATCCGACAACATCACGCGTAATTATGAAAATCGACTTAAATCCTCGTTTACGCATTGCTTTTTATAAATCTGTGTGTTGAGAGTTCCTTCATAGTATCGCTTAATCATTTTCTTTTCTTTTTGCGAAATTACAAATTCGTAAAATAAAGTTCACGCAAAGTGCTAAAGGTAATGCAAACATAACGTACGCTTGCAATATAATTGAGTTAATGTCGAGGTATCATCAAGAAAATCCACTGGGCAATTTTCTAGCCACTGTTCAAATAATGATGATTGAAGGTTTGATGTATGGTCGCAACAACTACGGCATGTCACGAATAGCAAGAAGTTATAACTACGAAAGCACTATCTTTTAGTTAGAAGTACGAAAAATTTACCTCCTCGATGCTATCTCCACCTTAATGAAGGCACTTGCCGGCTGAAGAGGTTTGCGTACTCTAAAGACCCGAAGAGCTAAACCGGCGGTAATATAATTACCAATAGAGACACCTATGCCGGAAAGGTCGAAGGTGAGGAGTCAGACGAAGAGAGATACCTGGTCCTCCAGGTTAGAGAGTTGGAGTGAGTTCATTCTTTATCATCCGTAAAAACAATATATTGAAAAGTCTAGAGAAAGCTTCGGAACCGCGAATAAATTAAATCAACGAATCAACATCAAGAAGATGAATAATGAGTTTTAATATATGGAATATCCAGACAAAAGTCTAATGTTGTCGTAACTAATTGTCAATAAGTAACTACACACACATCTACAGCGGAATATTCAAAGAGAAGACACAGCAAGAAGGATAAGAGTCAAATTGACTTTTTGCAGTCGCAATCGTTCTTCATTTGGAGAAACAATTTAAATATCTCATCCAGCATGAAATATGTAATGATTTAGAAAACAGATTCGAACACTGGCAATTATAAGTATACCCGCGAAACGGAAGTGTACTCGCCAGCAGGATACGAAGAGTTAAGTAGGTACGACTGATAATTCGAAAGATGCACGTATACATACGTGTAACGAGAACGTAATAGTATGTAATTATATATTGACGATTTTATCTCGGACAATTATCGTATATTATGCGCCATAAACAACATGCACGGCTGAAATCCTACTTCGATCTCGAAGCTGAAATCGAAGTACTCAATCGATTAAACCTTGAGCAATGCGTTTATATTTAAAGTCAATAATTTCGTTCAGTTAATAAAAGCTTCTATAAGTTATTTCTATAAATGCTTGCTATTCTTACATTCCAATTATACATACAGCTTTCCATTATTTTAAGTACACGTTTTTATTATCTTATATTTAACATATAATCATATTATGTGATTAGAAATATCGCTTTAATTGTCACCACAATTTAGTACACAGACTCTAAAGATTTTATCAGTCGCATTAATCATACTATTTAGTAACTGATAAAACATACTGAATGCTTAATTATTTATAGATTATCTCAACTGAAACCAGACACCGATTATCACTCGCAAATGGCGCTACATCCAGATTTGTCTAATACCGTGCGTTCGGTAACGGTCGCGAGTCACGAAAGATTACAAATTCAAGTGCGTGTTTAACGACTTGCCATGGATCTCCGCTTTACGATCCATAATTCAGCTTCCACGGTTCCTTCCAGGCAAACAGCCCGATAACAGAAACTCGGAATTAATCGAGAAACCGTGACTCTCTCTCCCGACTCTCCGATCTCTTTCTTATCTCGTCGTAGTTGAGTCAAGTCAGTACACGCGATCAAGTTGTCGCGATCAGCGCGCAATGATGTTTGCTGGATCTTGTTTCACTGATCACCACGTTGTGAACTCGTTGAATTAGCCTAACGATCGTACATACTCTATCGCCGGCTCTAAAATGGTCCCTCGCGCGATTGGAACGCGATAACCCGCAGCCACGTTCAAAATCAGCTCACTCCTTAAAATGGCTTGAGACGATCGTTTTCTCTATATCGTGCGCGCCTAATCGATACCGCGATCTCTCGACAATTATTCGATGAGTTTAATTATCTTACGAAGTCCAAGTGTACAAATGTTCATTAATGGTGTCAATGTAAACATATTGAACACGTAGAATCGCTCAAGGCGAAATATTAATCAGTTTATTCCGTAAAACTGGATTCTTTCTCATTTTCTCACGTTCGACGGTGAGAATCTATGCCGAAATCAATCTTGCTGCGTAATATCGATAAATCTTTATAAAATCGTGCCCGATTAACTGTTCTTGAAAATTAATTAACTTGAGCAGAAATTTCTGCCACTTGAGTTTCATACATTCATCTTTTTACAATGTAAATTTATTCGGAATGTTACACGATTTCTGCATTTGCATGTGCTAATATTTTCAAAATCACTTACATGAAAATTTAAAAATATTACTTTAAATATCATTTAAATAAAATTTACAATCTTAACAACAATTTTTGCGGAAAGAAAAATTTAACCATTTTTCATGTGCAAGATTCTTCGAAGCATAAAAGTAATTTTCAAGCAGAACTTTGTCGCAATTTTAACAATCGGGCGGCGAGTTAGCTTTGCAATTACTTCGCGCGATAAGTATTATCTACGTGTGTCGTATCATTTTCCGAACCTGCGTAGCAGGTTTCAGTAAGCATAAAATGCATCGTGTGCGTAAGCCGTATGCTAACGAGAATGCACGCGTTTTATCGAGAATTTAGCGTTCTCTCTTCCGAGGATTTTCAAAGATAATCAAAGATCCTGGATCTTCATAACAAAACTGACACGCTCAAGTGTAATTTAATAAATTTCGTAGCGCCTATCACGAATTAACTTAAGAATCGCGCGGACCGTATCGGAGACAATAAAGCGTACTGACAATTATGTCACGATAAGTCACGGCGCACCGGCCGCGAGTTTTATCTTTAGTGTAGGTCGAAGTGATTATGTCGTACAGTGCTCGTTATAATGAAACGTATTATCGGGAGAACTTCCTTATATAAATGAAGGGCGCGCGTGTTCGGTGAATGCGCTTTCACCCTTCGTTTATACAGCGATTCGTTTCGCGGTTGGGGATGCAGCGACATTCTTATCTTAATGCGTGAGAAATAATTTGTTATTTGCCCAACTTTGCGTATTAATCGTCTCTCATAAAGCGCGATTCGATTGATATTGTATAAGTCTATGATTTCCAAAATAATATATTTATGCGTTTATATTTATGTATTTATCAGTCAATACTTGTTGTCTCGAAACTCTCACATCTCTCTCACGAACAGTTCAATTGAGAAAATCAATCTACTCTTAATGCAATAGTTCGCACATTAGAAAGCCACAACCCGGGGTCAAGTCATTCAAATTGCATCATAATGTTGTAAGTTCAATAAAGTGCATGTGACAGCACTATTCATTCCGATAATAAAGGCAGACGCGTCTAACTATCGCGGCGGGTGCCTCGCAAAGCAAGACATAGACAAAAGCGAAACGCACCACACGATGAAAGATACAGTTCGCCGGAGAACTGACGCATGTTCGCTGCGTGACATTTGACCCTAAAAGATGTTCATAAGTTCTGACTAGACCTCTTAACCTCCCCGTGTCGTATTAGAAAGTCATTATATCAAGTTTTCCCTATTCGCATTTAGTCTGCAACGCATATTCGAGTTATAAAACTTTCTGATCGTTGTATCAAAAACAATCGTTATCAATCATGAATGGACACGCAGTAACAAAGATGTCAGGCAAGCTATTAACGCATACGCCAGTCAAGAACGTTACATGAGTTACGATTTACTCGGAGAAAATTGACTTTACAGATATTTTCAAGATACTCGAACGCAAGCATCGCGAGTATCTAAAACTTTTTTCTCTTTCACTTATTTAACGAAATTCTACCTAGCTGCATAGATCTATCTATCAATCGTGGAGAAACCATCATGTCATTGGAATAGTGAAAATAATTTCCGTCAATTTCCAAGAAAGTTTTAGAAAGAAGATGCGTATTGACTGGCTTGAATTTTCATAGTTACATCGCAACTAATTTGATTTCAAAGTTGCCAAAGTGACGAATCATTTGTGCTATTCAGTATAACTTTCAAAGAATCTCCCATCCTTCTCTATCCCCTTTTTCCTTCTCCGTCATCATCGACAATTCCCGTCGATTTCGCGACGTCCTTCCGAGGAACTCGCTCGATCCGCCTCCAGGTATATCGTCGACAAGTGTGTATGCGTGCTCGCGACACGCGTGCACGGTGTATATGAAGGAGAAAAGGAAATATACCTAACCTAAGCTAAGTCTATTTATCGTGCGGAGTACCGTGCATCCGATATAGAAAGAGCGAGAAAGAGAAGGAAGAGAGGGAGAGTGCAAAGAAACGGCGCAGAGGAGGAGTGCGTGCCTCGGTCGTGGAGAGAGGGGAAGGAAAGAGAAAAAGAGAGTAGAGCGGAGACAGGGCGTGGTCCAGCCTTGCTCTTACTTATAATTATATTTATTCGCGCAGCATGTACGCACGTACGTGGCTATAGCCATTGATATACGATCGTGGCGAGGTCTCGGCTTACCGCGAGATAGTCACCGCTGCACCGCGGTGCACCGGAAAAAAAGCCAGACGGGCTTCACGATTTCGGCGTTGAATAAGGACGCGACACAGGTGTTACCATCGGCGATGGCAAGCGCAGTGACGATAATTTAAGTCATAAATAATACTTTCGACTGTGATAGTCTTTCTCTTGTTATCAAATATCTTTTTTTACTTCAAATATTCATTATAAGATAAAACATTTTTACTTTTACGTAAAATCTACGTAAAAAAAAGATTGCAAAAGCGTCATTAAATAACGCTTCAAATATCGATGATTACATTGAAGATAAAAAATATTAAAGAACACGTTTCTTATATTCAATATATTAATATAAAAAAAGTATTTAAATTTAATACAAAAAAAGCTGAAACTTTTTTAATTATCTGATAATTTAAAGTTATGTGATTATATTTCTTTAATTATTAATGCATTGATGCAATCTATTTATTATTCAATTATTTCTCAATATATCACTCCGAGCTACATAATTTTTTTACAATTCTTCGCAAAAAAAATATTTTATGCTAATTTTATTTCACTGAACGAAATATAAACCTCTCTAATCCGAGTATTCTTAATGTGAGCTGACCGCGCACACACACGCATTTCTTCACACGGATGTCGGATCGTCCTCGAGATACAACGCTGTAGAAAAAGAACGAAGTTCGTGGCCGGTCGTAAAATTCGCGAGACACACTCTCAGACGTCACTCGCGATAAGGGGGACCTTGATCTTTCTGAGATTTTCGATTTACGGCGCGCGAACGGCACTCGACGAATTATGCACGGAATGAATTTTTGTCTCAAAGGCCACGACGGCAATTTAAAGTAAATCCCGACTATTTTGAGAAACTGCGATTTACTACTCGATCACGATTAAGCTCTCCTGGTTGAACTGAAGATTGCCTCGGTTCAGTGATGTTTTAATAATAACGGTTCGTCGCGCGCGCGCTGCTGCTGCTGCTGAGAGGCATAAACATAACGGCCGGTATAATAATTTGAACATCATCTTAAATATTCCGAAGATAAGTGTTTAATGGGCTGCGCATTATTAGCGCATACAACTCTATGTCCATGCATATGAATAACAACTTCTTCGTGTTTTATGTATCCGTAAGCACGTGGTAAATCCGGTTAAAAGTATCACTTATTTTACCCACGTTTTCCTTCTGAAAATCTTGTAACGGTGGTTATTAACGGTATAAACTGTTCTGAGATAACCTAAAGAATGGACCAAGGACCAATAGACCAATAGACCAATGATTCGAACTTATTACTGTAAAAACAACGAAAGCAATTATTGTAAAAACAATTGCGAAAATATATTTATTACAGCCGACGATTCAAATAGCAGAAGCTTCAATTCTCTGCATAAATGACGGCATAAACGATCGCCAGTTCGCAGTACGCTCAAGGGCTCGTTTTTTTCTTTTGCAAGACCGGGACTCGCAATTGGACGCGAAGACGATTCTAGCGGAAACAGCCTGCATACTTGAGGGAAGAGGGACAACAGCGGCTAGGGATAGAGATCAAAAAAGAAAAAAAAATCTGAAAGGTTTGTGAGCGTTGACCATGGGGTACTGCTACCATTCTAGGTGGTACTCGTATACAAATTATGGTAATGACCGATCGATTCCCCTTAGCTCGCCTTCGTTTCTCTCTCTCTCTCTCTCTCTCTTGCTAAGCCCGTACCTCCTCGTGCTCGCATCAAACCTTCGTATGAATTGCGAGGCTATTGCTGCTCTTGTACATTCGCGCGCAATTAACCCCGTCTTCCTCTCATACGTCGAACGATATCTACCTTTGATATTTTGATCCAATGCGTAACGCGATACGCGGATGCGGTTCGCTCGCCCTTACATAGGGACGCTTCGATACTGATTTCTGAGACTGATTATGAGAAGAAACGTGTTCTTCAATATTTTTTATCTTCAATGTAATCATCGATATCTGAATATCGACTATTGAGCATTACAAATATTAGAAAAAAGATTTTTTAAATCTTCTATAAACACATCGTGTTTGTGAAACATATATGAATATTTTTATAATATACTGTTAAAAACACTATTAAAATAAGAGAAAATTCACCAGTAACTATTAATAGACATCTCCAAAAGTTTATATTTTGTAAGAAAAAAGAATTTTAAATTAATTTTGTATAGAATTTTTGTTTAGTTATGTTTTCCTATCACCTTACTTGCATTGAGTTTAAAGCAATTACAGACTTCTATTTCAATTACTTCAAAATGATTTTTTCCACCTGCGCGAGATACCTGTCGGATCCTTGTCATTCTCTCATCGTTGCTGAGTCTCGCATGATGCCAGACTGTCCGGTCGCGGTTTACCTTTGATATTATAATCTGTCTCTCAACCGGAATACGTGACACGAGGCTTAAAGCGTTACACGCGTACGTACGGCGTCTGGATTGAGCTAGCTTGCGGTTGTTCCGCGTTCGTTTTGATATGTGCTATGACTGGTGCATTGGATAAAATATAATGATGTGTATATACACTTTTTCGTGCCGGAAACGGAGCAAAATTTTACGAATAAAATTTTATTAATAAAAATTAGATTTTTGATGAGTTTTCTATGCTATAGTTTTTGTTTGTAACTACTGCATATTTTTATAATTTTATAAGAGGATTATAACATATTATTATAAATTGAAATATAAAAATAATCTTATCTTTCTTTTTTATTCTCAATTATAAAATAACATATACTTATATTTTATTGCACGAAAAAAACATTATTCTTTAATTTAAAATAGAATCTTATCTCAGCTGGATCCTACGCAGAAAATGTTCTATGGAAACGAATGCGATGTTCAACGTATTCAACAAGCTCACAGATGAGCAATGCAAGACAGAGGAAAGCGATAACATAGTAAGCGATAAGTTGACAGTTTAAGACGGCGAATTGCGTTTGCAACCGAGTGGCGTTTATTTATGGTGGTCCATCGTGTCGCGATGCACACTTGCATTTTCCGTACAAATGTCACGGAGCCTCGCTGCTGCTACATTACAAACGTGCAAAATAATCCGCGATTTCTCGTAGAGAGATAAGATAGAGGGGAGAGATACACGGGGTACGGGGTAGAAATGCGCACATGCGTTTCCCAAAGACCTTTCAAACGTTAGCGATATATCGGTTTTTATCGTTACAGCACGCTGGCAGGCCTTTCGAACGTCCGGCGCGCCGGACGGTATATCAGCCTTTTTATCATGTTTCAGCGCGCACGCACGACCTTTCGATCGGCCGATTCGTAACTTCGATTACCGGACAAGCGATAAAGCCTTATAAACGTCAGATGATTATGCCTTTTCCACGATCTGTAATCGCGACTGACATCCTATACTCGACTGCATGGCAAGTAGTACACGATGAACTGTATGAGTGATGAATTTTGCTTATTAATTTTTTTTACTATAAAAATATGTGAATAAAATAACAAAGTTAGTATATAATAGTAAGACATATGTATATGTTTTCGATATATTACGTTGAGTACAACAAATACCAACCAATGCTATAATATTTGACACGAAAAAAAGCATCCCGTTCCAAAAATAATGATAGTGATTAAAAATATTACTATTTTAATAACGACAAAAATTGTGGAAAAGCGTGTGTAAAGTTGGTAAAAGAAGAAAAAAGCTTAAAAATTTTTAGCCATCGGAATTTCTATTGCTATACCTGCGACGCCAAAAATTTAATGTCTCAGATAATATCTAGACGTCCGTATCGCACTTATCAGCAAGTATGTCGAGAGAACACGTCGTACGGTGATTTAGATTAAACACATGGTAGCGCAGTATCTTAAGCATTGCCAGGACCACGAGAACCGCGTTCTGATTTCATATGAACTCGATCAATCACATGAGTGCCACGCCGCGATGATCGACGAGTATATAATAATTAACATACATTTTAATAACATCTCTAAAAAAAATAATTATTGTCCGTGATCAATCACCGGTCAATTTAAACTGGAACGCGGCTCGCATCTGTGCATCATATTATCAAATGGATTACAGACTATACTTAGCGCAGCTCTGTGCGCGCTCTCATAATATAAACTCTGCAGATTAATTACACGTTTCACGAGTCGCAATGTTGGTGAAATCAAGATTGTTTGGGATGTAGAGATCCCGCTAAGAGAATGAACAACAAACTAAGATCTCGCTAGAGATTTTTGTCAATAGAAAGTCGCTCGGATCATGGGAAAAGTATTATTAATTACATCGCATTAATCATTTTTGAATTTTTTTAGCAACGCGTATCAATACTGCTCTCTCTTTTACCTCACGTGAACGGTAATGTTAAATCTTCGTGTAAAGTTAATCAAATTACGCTTGCGTAATCGTGCAATAGCTCGGAGAACCTGATCGAGACTCTTAATAAATCGATAGTTCAGACGTAGTACAATGTTACAACGACAGCGGGGCGATGAACTATTGCCTACCGCAGAGTACTTTCCTCGCAATAAAATCGTAGATCAGAAGATCTACCGCGCAACCATCATCATCGGTATGGTTATCTGTCGATGAGGAGAGGAGAGATGCTTGCTTTTAATGTGCGCTCGGTTAATTGAGAGAAGGATTCTCGCGAGAACGACCGTAATTAATAAGAGGCTTCGGCCGCGCGTAGGTATTGTTCCCGCTCGATTATGTAAATGGTACAAAAGCATTAATAAAGTAACTACGATATGCACATCGACGCCCCTTTACTTCGTCATAATAATGCGCCATTTGCATTAATAATAATAATTTCTAGCGATTTTATCGACGAGATTCCAAGCGGCTGAAATTGTTCACTATATTGTAGCAGGATAATGTACAGCCGCAAGGATTGATTTTTTTCTTCTTAAAGATTCTGTTACGCAACAGAATCGTTACGTTAGTACAGAATTGTTCTTTATCAGAGAACAGAAAAGAGTATGATTTTTGTCGTTTTAGTTTTAGAAAATAATTTTATAATTGCTGTGTGTGAAATATCTAACCTATTAAAATAGAAAATAAAAAAAATGAAATACTGCATGCGGATGTTTTTGCAAGAAGACTTTTCCGATGAAAATATGACATCTAATTTCGTGTCACGTGATATATTCGTGAATTATAAAACTACAGAGATTCCTACGATCAATAGATACTATCGTTGCACAAGAAGAAAGATTTATCTTAATACGAGTAACGATGCACCTGTAGCACGACTGTGTTAGAAGTTTCCATCCGCGTAACACACTCGGCGCGAATACAGTTTATCGTAATTATATACCGCTCGTAATTCGTGCTCGCGCGAGCTACGCGTAAAGAAACAAGAGTATCCGTATTTTATCAACATAATTAATACCAGCTGCCGGGGATAAATTTCAGCAACTTCCAACGAATTAAATGTTACTTACACGTAACATCACGTAATCATTAAAGGCGACTTGGTCACGTCTCGCTTGGAAACGTATGATTTCTCTCATAATGACTAATAACAATAGCATTGTAACTATATATGTATAAAGTAACTATATATGTATATAGTAACTATATATATATGTATATATACGAATGATGTATAAGTAATTGTATTAATAATTTTTTGTGGCATTTTAATCACACCGACAAACTGTATATTAGAAACCGTACTTTGACAACTCATATTCTTGCAAAACCATTGAACAATTAAACTTAATAATAAAAAGATTATGTAAAAAAATACAGTTGTGCACATTAAAATTATATTGATGATTATATTCTTGAAATTTAAATTTTCAAAATTTTATATTTTATTTTTTACATTTAATTTTGTCTATTATTTATACAAGGTGTCCGATATAAATCAACCGACTCAATAATCTGCTATTGACAGATGATACGATCGGTCTAGGACAGCATATTCTAAAATAGATACATATATTCTGAAATTTTGTTTTTTATATACATGTTCATATAATTTATATTTCTAAATTCTTTTAACTTTATTGACAAAAATTTAAGAAAAATAAATTAAACTTGTGTAAAATTAAATATTCGTTGCTATTAAAATAAGAAAAACTAATTTGGTATTTTATTATTTATTTGTAAAAACGCAAATTGTAAAAGATATTATCGTCAAAGTACAGTCCTTAGCAATTATATAGTAAATATTGACAAATGAAAAAGCAGCGAATAATGTCAGTATAGTTACGGACTATATAATGAATCATTTCACTCACCAATCGTTGTATCCTGAAGTAAAATACGCCTTGGCTGCTCTGGAAAAAAAATAATATATATATTTCAGTTATTATGTATATTATCACATGCATTTCATATATGTATATCAATTATTACGTGTTTAATATTTTCTTACTTTTATCAAAACATATCCATGTGCGACAAATTGTCTAAATAATTATTTAAAATTCTTGATAAATATTCAATAAGTGCTTAACATATGTTTTAATAATGTTTCAGACATCTTAATAAATATTTAATAACTACATATTTGTGATTGTGTATATGTATGTAAATGTGTATTATATATGGTATTATATGTGTATATGTATATGTGTATGCGTATATGTGTATTATCAAGGTTATGTACATATGTAATAATGAGCAAATAATTACAATCACCAGTTAGAATATTGCAGTTTACTCCATCCGCCTCGATCCTGCAGATTCCGCCTTAGGCTGTTCCATCAACTCCATCGGCATCAAAACGTCTATGAATACCAGGAATTCTGATTTAGAATTAGTTACACACACTACGGACGAAAATCAACCCACACATTTTATTTTTGAAAGAACGTGAAAATCGCGGCAGAATTATATCGTTCTCGCCGCGGAACACTTAACAAACGCAAATAACACATAGTTTACGTTGCGACGCGTCCGCGCACAATTGTTCAACTATTATCATCTTACATGTTCGACGAGCCTTTTGGTACTGCACATACATTTCGAACGAGCGAGATAAACGACGACAACTACCTTGGCAATCACGCGATGATCGTCACGTATAAATACACACAACGCAATCGTGTTTACCCGATTTTTTTCCAACGAACTGAGCATTCAACATGCTATGTCTAATCAAAAATTTCTAACCTTTTCAACGAAAATAAGAATCATTTCGTGTATCTATCGTATCAAAATTTATATTCACTGGAATTATAACCTATACGAACAATCCGACCGCGTAGACGAAATCGAAACACTGCCGTTAGTTACAATCGCTCGTCGTTTTGGTCAATATTTCCAACAAAACCTCGCACTTATAACGCACTCTTAATATGAATAAAATACGCGATGACTTGCAAAAATTTCGCGCCTAGTTTCCCGCCAAATAACGTCATTGAAATAATCGAGAAAAAGAACTGTAACAGTATTGTGTATATCCGACAGTGGCGCACGTGACGTCTATGTCTATAAATTTTTTATTTTAGAACAGACTGATTGTTTATTGCGAAAAATACCCTAGAACAGACCGATATATTCGACACTAGGCACGCCATCCACCGGCTGACATAGACGTATAATAAGGTTGTTTTCCAGCAAAAGACACAAGTTGACACAAATCGACACAAGTATCATTCTGTCTTTGTTTGATATTCAATGAGCAACAGAGAGAATAATACTTTTGTGTCGCTTGTGTTTCTTGGTGGAAAACCACCTATATAGACTGCGCGTTTGGTTGAAAAGTTGTCTTCACTTTAGAAAGAGGTAACATGTTTTAAACAGTAACTCTCTCTCTCTCTCTCTCTCTCTCTCTCTCTCTGTCAATCAATATCTACCAATTAACGAAGACTTCTTTTTCCCTCACTACTTCACTAGACAAGATGAGACTACTATTCAACAGCTGTCTCTTTCTAAAGTAATATTTTCTTAATAGGGCAGAGGTAGGAAATGCGCAGTCTATTATTATACGTCATGTCGGTTGATCTGATGGTTTGTAGTATAGTAAATACATTGTCCATGATTCAAAATATGCCAAAGTAATCCGCGTTAAATATGTATTTTTTATCTGAGTGCGAGATTTTCAGAAATATCGATTAAAGTGACGAGCGATTGCCGAAACTATTATTTACCGTGTTCGCGCTTAACGATGTTTCGTCGATTTTCTAGCTGCCGAACTCTGTAGAAGGTTATTGTCACAATGAGAGCAAACTTTGATGCCATATGCGAAATAATTCAATCAAAAGAATCCAAACACAACATATTTCTTATTAGATGTAGAATGTTGAATGCTCAGCTCGTCAAAACAAAATCAGGTAAACACTATGTTTGTGTGCATATTTATATGTGACGACCTCCGTGTAACCGACATGGTGGTGCCGTTCGTATCGCTCACTCGGAATGTGTGTTTAGTACCAAATGAACCACCGAATGTGTAAGATGATAACGATCAAAGAATTATGTTCGCGGACGCCTTGCAGTATAAAGTGCGTTTTATTTTGCGTTTTATTTTGCGTTTTACATACCACATTATAACGAATTCGCGACGTGATTCCATGATTTTCGCGTTTTTTCGAAAGTAAAATGTGCAGATTGACTTTCGATAGTGTGTGTAATTGGAAGAATAGATTCTCGGTATTCATCGATTCTTTGAGCTGATTGAGATGATGGAGCAATCTAAGATGGAATTTGCAACGGATAAAGAAAACTACAATATCCTAGCTGGTGAGCGCAATTATTTGCTCATTATTTAAACATACGTACATAACCTCAATAATACACATATACACAATCACAATTACATAATTATTAAACTTTTATTAAGATGTCTGGAAATAATCATTAAAATATATTGTAAGCATTTATTAAATAATCATTAAGAGTTAGATAATTATTTATACAATTTGTTATAAATATGTTCTAATCAAAATGGACAGAATGAAGTAATACTTAATCAGCATACATAAAATGCATGATGATATATAAAATAACTAAAATATATATGTATATTAATTTCTCCAGGTACAGCCAAGACGTACTTATTAGCTAGGATACAACAACCGGTAAGTGAATTCATTTATTATACTTGCTTAAAATTACACAAAATATTAATATTATCCGCTATTTTTTCATTCACCAATGTATACTATTTAATTGTCGAGGTATCAATATACCCAGCGTTCAGTTTTAATCCAGCTACCCGGTGTTTATAAACGTCTCAGATAAATATACGTGCAGTACGACTAACGAGTAGCAACACACGGACTTTTGCTACAAGCGTGAACATTCTGCAACATAAACTAATGTTAGAGACAATGAATAGTATTTTGAACTTGGGTTTAACGCTAAATGCGACCGGTGCGATTCTAAAGTTACCACAAACGCGTTTGCATACGTTGCAAAACAAAGTTTCGAGGCGAATGATCGCATTTAAACGCTAGATGCACGCCGATGATACGAGTCAATGAGCCCCCGCGTTTGCGCTATCTCGTCGCTCTGGCCGTTTATGCAAATCCTATTTACGACGCATTTTCTGATCGCGCTAAAGTGCATCAGTACGCGCAGCGAAATATGCCTAATATTCATAGTGCCTCGACCATCATTAATAACGCAAGGAAATCTGGTCGACGACCTTAATGCAAATGTAATTACATAATGCGGAAAAATGCGTATATCACCGGCAGGTAATTGCCACTTGCTGATAAATATAAACTAGCTGATTTCCATCTAATTACGCGGTGTGGAAAGTTTACGGGCGGCATGCGGACAGTCCCCGCGCGAGTTTGCGGCCCATAATTGAAAACAGTCGTCAAATAAACTTGCGCGTATCTGTGCATTCGCGTATTCGCGTTTCCTTTAAAACGGCAGCCGACAACAATCAATGTTGCTGACTTATCGAAACGGAATTCTGGCGCAACAATGTTGTAAATACAATCTCGAAAAGTTGTTACCGAAAAATAAAAAGGGGAAAATTTTACAGATAGTTGAAAAATATAAAATTAGACAAACGACTAAGCATTAATTACAGTACGCACAAAACGGAAATGATCGTCAGGAATTATTAATCGACGATCAACAATCAATCGATAATCGACACATATGAACGACGTGTCGATTTTTCATGGAAAATAGCAATTTGCCAAATTACAAGTCACTGTTCGTGCGTGCTGTAATTTATGAAAAAGCTGCGTAGTGCACCGTGACGAAATCACCGTGCGAACACTGTAATTACAGTACAGTAGGCAACATTTAAATGTTCTATATCGGACAATGATACCGTCCACGCTCGCATTCCGCATTTTCACGCGCGGATCTACAGACAGAAAGAATCTGGTCAATCTGTCATTTTTAATCAACATAAATCACTAAGAAGTGAGAGAGAAAAATTAATATTAAGTGTGCCCGTTTATTCTTTTTTTTATCTTTTTTTTTAATCTTTTTTTAATCAAATTCTTTATTTTTTGTGATTAATACGATAATTGACTCAATCGTCAAAATATTTGTCCTTGTTTTTTATAACTTTACATCACCGTCAGGCAGCTTTCAAATACCGTCAAGAGAAAATGACTGTGGCTTTTAAGCAATAAAGTTCAAAATTGACAAACACAACTTTATACCTTACATACCTAATATATAATTATTTTCTAAATTAAAAGCTCTAAGTAATGTGTGTCGATAAATTATTGCATAATATTTAAGTCGGATCACGCATATATTTAAAAATAGGAGAAATGCGATGTCTTAACATTAAATTGCCGGATGTAACAGAGTTAATCGCGGTGAAACAAATCGCCTGTTACATTGACTAGATTCCAACTCAAGAACGTCTCTACGCATATGGCAAATCGCTGCACTTTTCGATCGCACGCACGATCGGTGCCAATGTACGGTCGCAATGGGTATCATCGCCGTATTCGCAAGGCGGAGATTTGTTTTAATGCTCAGCCGACTCTCGTCGATGGTGCGATGAGCCCATTAAAAGTGTTCCCGAGTGCGTACACACGGGGCGTTCCCGATGCGCCTTATTCACGGCGTAAACGCACGCGGCATGCAGATTAAACGATGCTCGCAAAGAAACGAGAGGGAGGCGCGCGAAATGCGAAGACGGGAGGGTAGGAATGGGAGGGACGAGAAGTAAGAGAGATGCTTATTGCGAGCGGCGTAGATTAAAGTGTAACACTAAATTTATGCGGGTTATGTGCCTGCATTAAAAATACGTATATACGCACCCGCGTTTATCTCGCAAGACATAAAAAGAGGCGGAAGCTAATAAATTAATAACAAGAACGTTGATTTTACGCAGACGTCATGCAGGGCGGATCCGGCGAAAGGTCGAAGCAGTGGTGAATGCATTTTATCGGTAGTCGCTTCTGTGAAAGTAGTTGTTCGATTTGGATATTATTCGTTTACGAAGCGTTCAACCGGAAACCGTAGCGACGACGTGCGCTCAGTGTACGTTACGTAAACAGCGCGCTGTGAACGTTGCCCTTTATAAATTTATATAATATGACGGTGTAATGTGTATAATGTCGTGTTGCGCCATATGTCATTAAATGGCGTTTCCTCGCAATTACTGTACCGGAACGAATTTTTGCATCTCACATTTGATTTCGCGCCATTTAAAACTTTTGCAAGGTTCTCCGGATCACGTATCATCTAATTATTTTTTTTGTATTGTTTTGCCAGGTAGTTTTTAATTGGAAAATAAACCATTATAGCACCAGCAAAAATATACAAAAAATTACTTTTTTTATACAAATTAAATCGATGTTGCTTATTATTTAAGTTTTTGAAAAAATGCGCTGTTAAATAAATTTGCAATACTTTTCCGAAGATTTCTTCAAAATTCCCAATGTTATTTTATATAAAAAAATATTTGCATTGTATCGCAGAGATATATTTTATTTTGCAAAAGAAATTAGATCACAATCGCGCGCGGAAGTGAAAACATAGTATGCTTGAAAATACGTTTCTTATCAAAATTTGTCACGGCGTACATCGGTAGTCCGAACGAATACTTGGAACAGGAAGATTTTCGACAAACGAGCGCGAAGGAGGAAAGGTGGACCGAGACGGACAGGCTAATAAAAGAACTTGCCTCGACATTACTGTCGCGGCAGACGCGAGCGGATACTCGTTTACTCGAGGATATCTGCGGTAGATCTCTCTTTCTCGGCGGCACCGGCAAATACGACGCGACCTTTATTTACAACGACAATGACAAACGTAACGACAATTCATGGTTATACGTGTCCCGGTCTCCGCCGCCGTCGCGGCTATAACGCGCGACGTCGTTTTTATGAAGCGCGATAAGAATTCGAAAAGAGATCCGATAAATCGCGTGACGCGACCGAGGGAAACGCACGACCGCACATTTTAGCCACAAGACTGTCTACCTGACGAAAATGAAAGAAAGCAAGGCAAGGATGGACAGAGAGAGTCATTGAATTTTTTACACCACGCGCGTTTATATTTTAACACGAACATAAAAAATATGTTAATTCGTTAATGCTGAAATATGGACGTTTAAGAGATTAAAGAATTTTTAATCGCATCTTTTAGCTTTTTCTTATTTTTCTTTGTGATATGAAGACTTAATATATTAATATGTTTATAGTTAAACGTAAAACATACGTATCATTTGCATGAATATACATTCATTTTTATATATTGTATTTACTTTAATTGAACACAATGTTCGCAAAAAAAGTCTATAAAATACTTTGAAAGAAATTAATCGACGTATTTTTGAAAGATACTTCCTTGTTTTTCTCGACCGATTGCAACTTTCAGATGTCTTAAGAAATGAAATATCACATTTACACAGAATAATATAAGAATCTCATTATTGACAGGTGTTTCTCGTTATTATGTAACCGTGGCTGGCCCGCGCCTGCTTTTACTACTTAAAATTGTCCAAGCAAACTCGTTTGTGCATGGTCGAGACATTATGCGCCTGTTAAAGTAAGACCTGTTTTATAGTACGCGATGATGGATTTTAATTAACGCTGTTTACGATCTTTGCGAAAATCGTTAGCGAGAAATAGAGTTACTGCTAATATAAGAATATGTACGAAAGTACTGATAAAGATTTGCGAAATATTTCACACGTAAAAGTATGTTTTACGATCTGTAATATAGACTTGTATATTTTTTTACGAATGGTTAAATTATTTTTACTACGAGAAAATGTTTTGGGGTGTATATACAACGCGCTGCGTGTGCTGCAAAATTTCTTTTTTATATTTATTATTATCGTTATTATTATAACATATAAATGTTTATATGTTATTATCATTATATCTTCTTCCAATTGTCAATTCTTGTGCAATGTTGCAACTCGTGTTACTTTTTTCTTTTTTCTTAATTTTTAATATCAATATAATTACAACTTAATATCAATGATTTCTTCAACACCTAGATATTATATGCCAACTCGCATGATGCATTTCGTACGGTGGATTAGTAACGCTGACAGGTGTTTTTCATCCGATCCTTGATTTGGATTGATCTTCCCTCATAATAGCGCATAATCACGCAAATCGAGAACCGCAAATTTCGTGCAGGCATAAAATTTCTCGCCTTAATGAATATCGTGTCACCGCTTCATTAACGAAACTGGTTCGAACGCCGGGATTTCGCTTGATTAACAGTACTTATACGTACAGCCCTCTCTTTCTCTCTCCCCTTTCTGTTTTCATCTTGTCCTTTCTCACCGAGCATGCGGGCGCTCGCACGAGTCTCTTGAGCCGGGCGGCGCACCCGATCGAGCCTCGTTATAGGTATGAGATCGACACGCGGGATCGCTTATGGGCGTAACGCGGACGACCGAAGATGGAAAAATGGACGGTCAACGACGAGCCGGTCGTGAAACTATCCTCTTATTTGCGCCTACACGAACTTCGGGGCGCTCTCTTCGGCTTCGTTAAAATAGCCGATGGAGACGCCCGAGGTGAAACTCTCGAACGACGACCGGCTTCCAGGCATCGTTGTCTCTATCCCTGTTGCCCGAGAGAGTTCGTGAAAAAAGGCAAGGGAAAGAGAGGCAATAAGAATCCGTGTTTTCCACGCCCGAGGTTCTGTCGCGAAACAGGTGAATTAATTAGCACCGCGTTCAGAATTCGCGCGCTCGTATCGATATGACGTTTGCATCTTCTTTGCATTATTGTTACTATCCCTTTTTATTAATCGCAATTATTTTTATGTGATCGCAAATGTAATTAATGATATAATCAACCGAGATGCGTCATTAGAAAAGACAAAGCGATGAACGCGATAAAATCTCGATTTATGATGAGTTAAAATTTTTACGATAAACTTTCATATATATTTGGGCAGATTGCCTTCTCAGAAAAGACACGTCCGAATCGTTCATTCAGTTGGAGAAGACAGCAATTAAAAATCATAATTCTCTTCGTGTTTCGCACGCTCGTAAAATATCACATTAAGTTGTAAAGATAAATACTGAAAATGTCGAAAGAGGAAACATTTGACAACTTGGGATCTTTTAATTCGAATTCAATTTAGATCGACATAATAAAATAACCAGTGTTGACATCTCAGTGAAACTTTCAGCAAGTTTCCACTCGGGGAAAAAAGGCTTGGAAGTATCTGAGATCTGTGTTTTCCACGCCCGAGGTCGTTCTCGAACGAGCGATTTATTCGTGCCAGGGGGGACAATATTAAAACGTCAAGTGGATTTCTCTTTCTTCTCGTCGCTGGACGCTTATAATGTCCATGCGGGATGCCCCAGAAGGCGTCAGCGGTTTTTGCGTTATAAGCGATCAAGGATGAAGAGGTTGTGGCAAATTAAGACAACCTTGTTCTCAAGTTACTTTCAAGTGGATGGTTTTACGGACTTTTTAATTTTGAATATATTTACCAAGATAATTAACGTTGAAATTGAAAAGTTATGAAAGAAGATTGTGTTCAATCAACTGTAAAAAAATGTCAGTCTCATCTTAATCAAGTTATCCATGAAAAACATTGTGTCTCTCGGACGTGTCATTGTTTCGCGACTGAAATTAACGCATTTTACATATTCTGACATATATTTAATGTCTTATCACATCATTTTTTGTCTAAATAATGAAATATTTAATATTGCGGAAGATGGTGATCGGTATTAAAATTTTGATTCTGGAAAGTCGCCAAATTATAAACGGACTTTCTCTTTTCATATCTATTTTTATCGCGGATATTTCGATTAGCTTCAGGTGATTAGAATTTTATTTTCTTATACGCGGTCTTGTGAATATGCAAATCTTCGCAGACGAGGCTTTCAGCACAGATTTATACTCTCTTATCGCTGTCATCGAAAATATGTTAAATACATTCCGCGCGAGGAGACAAGTTTATTTAATCCGCTGCTCATCATTCAACGCGATACGCAGCATGAGATCCAACAGCGGTATAATATCATCAAGAGCTCTAGTCTCGATTTGCACTTCAACGTATGTGTACACATCTTATGCTTCCCACGTTTTTATTTATAATACATGTAACATCGTACACGACCATAAAATAGCTGTAAATCGTCATGCGAGTATCGGCGATACAATTACGCGAAAGAAATGCAGCGGGACATCTTTGAGAATCACAACCAGAACCGGAAGAAAGCGTTAGCTCGCAAGCCCTCGTTTCGGTTTTCCTCGCAGCGTGTCTAATCCTACGAAACCCTCTCGCTCGTCCGCCTTCCTCTCTTTTTCGGAACGCGACTGGTAGGGATAAAATCGCGATCGCGACGCGTTAAATGTCCCCTACGCGCATCGGCCGAGCCAAGCACGCACTCACGCATCTAGAGAACTAGGCGGGAGGCGAAGACGAAAAGGAAGGAGACAGGACGTTGCGCGATGGAAAAAGAAAACAGTACCGAGGAGGGATACGTAAAAAGGAGGAGAAGGATGAAGAGAGGACGCGAAGCGCGAGAGAGCGGAAGAGAGAGGGACGTCTACGCTGGTCTACCTGAACGAAGCTACCAGTGGTCGTCGTCTACGGGCGACACACGGGGGTAACCCGTACACTCGCGTCGTCCGCGGCGGTGGCGGCGATACACGCAACAACACATACGCACCTCAGACGAAGGGAGCGCTACGCTATCGCGCTCGTATGGCGGCGATCGGGAGCACGCACGCGAGAGAGAGGCGAGATAGGAGCGCGTATAGAGTGGGGAAAGAGGCGGGTCTGCGGCGCGACACGCATACACGAATACACGAGGAACATACACCGCACATACGTGTAGGCACACATACCCGTACACCGCCCCGGGATCGCGCGGGCAAAGCTCACACTTACCTGACAAGATGTAAGTTCAGAAACTGGAAGGTGCCACTTCTGCACAGTCCAATACAAGACACCGAACCGGAAAGTTCGTCCGAAAATTAGTCGACGCGCGCGACTTCGCCTCCGCTCACGGTACCGCAGCGGAATCAAGTGGTTGATTGGCGGTTGGTGGTTATTTGATCGTGCGGGACCAGAAGAAGCGAAGGAGGAAGAAAGAGGAAGGAAGAGGAAAGAGAAGAGGAGGACAGAGCAACGCGACGAATCGTCTCCGCTGGTGGAAGGTGGAGAAGCTGGAGGTGGAGGAGGAAGAGGAAGGAGGAGGAGGAGGCGGCGGTGGAGGAGGAGGTGGAGAAGAAGAAGAAGGAGAGGACGAGGAAGGACGGAGGATGTGGTGGACGGCGAAGGCGGAGGCGCGATAACGAAATGACCGGAGATACGTGAAAACGCGCCGAGACACGGAGAGTGACGGTGTCGACGTAGAGAAAAGTGCGTCAGTGGCGCATCAGCAGAACGCGAGAAGGAAGAACGAGTGTTTTTATCGTACATTAAATCAATTGCGGAAAATCAATTTTCTATCGCGATAATTTTGCCAGACCAACAAAATCCAACTGAGCTCAAGAGTCAGTGATTCAAGGTGTGCTGTACATTTTCTTCGCATTTTTCTTTTTCCATCTCGTCCGTCTTATCATTCGCAAACGGAACGCCAATCTCGTTCAGATTTTAATCAGAGAATGTTTTGCGCGGCGCCGCCGTCGTCGGCCGTGATGATCACGACGACGACGAAGACGACGATGAAGATGATGGAGACGAGAGCGATCATCGAGAGGCCTCGTATACGTATTGGATGATTATCATATTAATGAATGCGCGCCGTGACTCGACGAGCCAGTCCGCAGGATCGCCGACGAGGAGGAGCTTCGAGTCGCCGATCATCTCGCGATCCTGCGCAAGGATCGAGAGATTCTGATTGCGCGAGTGCCGCGTAAACACGACTGTGATTCGAGAACGACTGAGAAAGAAACAAGTGTGAACCGAGAGGAACCGAGAGGAACCGAGAGTGCTCCTTTACAAAACAGAAAACAGAGAAATGTGAGAGTGCGTGATTTCGTGCACCGAATCTTTCGAAATTCCAATCAGACTCTTGTGCGCGATTGCGCCTGTCGTTCAATTGGATATCCAACTGGATACATTCTACGACTTTACGGAGATTTGTCTGCAGCCGGACGTGTCATCTCGACTCGGTTGAAAATACCGACCAGATAAAACACACCCGTGAGTCTTTTCCTTCGATTAAATTTGGATTTCGATCGGTGCGCGCGCGTGGGCGCATCGAATTTGCCTCTCGACAGGATCGCCGCGCCGGTACCGGTGTCAGAATTAAATTAACGGCTCGAACGAGGACCGAAACCGGTACAGTTTCAATGAGTTTATATATAGATTTTTTGATGCTGCAAACACGCGAGGATAATCACGATACATATTTGTGCCAATAGCAAAACATCAATCGGATTAATTGGCTAAAATTAATGAAATATTTTTTAATCGAGATACAAATTGTTGAGAGTGATTAACTTATTTAATAAATATCGTAAAATTACTCAAAGAAAATATATATATAACGCTTATCGATTAAATGAAACACATTGCGACAATGCGTGTATTTCAATGCAAAGAATTATTCTGATTCGTCATATATTTTTTTATACCTGCAGATTTAAGAATCGAACTCTCCGCGAAGTTATACAGATTTCATTGCCTGTGACGCGGCGCGGCGATTTCAACGCGCGTCCAAGTGGTAGTCGTGCGTTTCGACCGGCCTTGAGGCTCGTGTGGGCTCTTTTCGGATGGCGGTATCGGGACGGCATTCCTTCCGATGTTTTGCAATCCAGCCTATCATGCATGATCCGCGATAAATGGTTATAGTGAGCGCGCTAGTAAAAATTTCGATAGGTAATAAAAAAATATTTAAAAGCCTATAGTTTTTTTTTTTTTTTTTTATTTTGACATTTCTAACGATTATTTCAGAAATAAATTAATTTATCGAAAATTTATATTATATTATAAAAAGGAAACTTTTTCTTACAATAATAAGAATCAAAATAATAGTTTTGATAAGAATAGCCGTACTCAAATGTCACTCCGAGACGCAATTAAATCGTTAGATTTTGCTAGATTAAATTTTAATGCAAAATTTAATAGACGTGCATCATAAATCGGATAGTTTTCATCGGAATTGATGCTGCTCATGATAAGTTCTTCCATTATAAAAGATCTGACAGATATGCAAATCGTATTCTTGAACGCGGACTGTATATTAATGACTGATATATGCCATCTTTAACCTTGGGTTGTAAAACATTGCCCCGACAATTATTTCCTGAAAATCGTTTAATATGAAAAATCGGCGTTTCTCTGGAAAACATAATTTTCAATCAATACTCGTTTATCACCGACTGGAATGTGGCCGTATAGTGCATTGCCGTGTCCTTAATTTTCTTATTATATGAAGCGTGTTTTTTTCTTTCACAGTGTAATCGTTTTAAAACAGGTAGTTATCAAGTCATTAAACAAACAGATTAGCGTGTTACGAGAAACGGTACGTTTCCCAACGACGACAGTTAATAATGTCCGATTATGAATACTGCATTCGCTTCGATTTATCTAACATTGCTTATCGGTCTTATACATTCCTCACCGTTAATATTCTTGTACGAGAGATATCGCATAAAATCGCCGCGTACGAACGAGGAAAACGACAATCGCGTAGAGTAGGACAATCGCTGTTTTACATAATTGAGAGAGACGACAGAGATCGTCTCCAATTTTATTCTCTCTATATGCCTCTCTATATTGTGGTCTAGCCTCTGTTTCATGCTGTGAGTGTCGTATTTCTTCGTGTTTGACAACCGTTCGTCGCGATCTTTCTGTCGTGCGCGCGCGAGGATGACCCCACTGTTTAATGCTTATGCGAAGCGTCCGGCCCGAAAGCTAAAGCGTTTGGGATAAGGGTCCGAATTTCCCATGGACTGTGCGCCTAATTATATGTCCATGGGACATTCGTTCCATTATGGCAACGCGCGCATTGCGAGTTACCCCTTTTATGCAAAGTGAGAGAGAGCCGATGGATGACCCTCCAGAACGGGGTTGACCATCCGCGCTCGGACGGTCGCTCCCGGACACGCCGGACACTTCCCGTGACCATCCCCGTACTCACAAAGCTTCCTTCGCGCCTCTCGCCATATAGGGTGACCCTCGAAATCGCGTTGGGCAACACGCCGAACTATGCAATCGGTCTTGCCGCGCTTTTCGTTAAAGATTAAAACTCAACATGTTATTTAATACGCTACTTTTTTTGCAATTTAAATCGTATCACAGTATTTTGTTCAACACACACACACACACACAATTACCACGAATATAATTATTTTAATAATGACTATATTACCACACGCCTTATTATTGCACTGAGATTTGTCTTGCGAAATAAAATATTTGTCTCACAAAGCAAAATGTTCTTATAGACATTGAAAGTTATTAATATAGCACGCAAAACATTGCTGCACTATTATCGTTATTTATTTACACAACGTGCGAGATATTGAGCGTCTCATACATATGAAATTATAGTTCTCTATTTTTCATTCTGTGTTAATATTTATTTTTCTCACCAGGCACACGACAAAACAAATTTTCTGCTCACATTATTAACTACTCTCTAATCATCGTATGCAAATATCGCTAATAAAAGCAGAATAATATCAGAATAATACTGAAACCAACTAAGCGCAACTAAAGAAGAAAAATATTGCTTTAGATTTTAATGCACGCATGCCGCGATATTTGTAAAAACATAAATTACTTCGATGTAGCTCTCTGAATTTCAAATTTCATAATAGCAACCTGTAGCGCGCATATACGCACACATCGATACAAATACGATCCAATTTTCTTAAGGAGCGTACATACGGCGAGCGCATTGGCACGGCGCGGCGCGGCGGTGTGCGCCAGCCTCTCACAAGGCCGACGTGCACCGACATCGTGCAGATCCCGAAAGCCGGGCAGGTCAGTCATGCGGGAAAGTTTAATGACTACTAATGGGGCACCCTGTATGCAGGTAAACGCGCAAGGTCCCACAAGTCGGCGGAGCCGTTGAAGCCTCCAGGCGATCGGCGGCGGTAATTCGTGATTCCACTGCGGGGACACGCACGCGGAGATATATATGACGTTGCGAAAAAAAATTCGAGGATACACAATAAGACGACGACGAGACGCCGGCGACGTCGTCCTTACGATCCGCGATCGATATCGCGCGGCATCCTCTGTCGACGTAATCGGTACACCGGAAAGTCGGCGTTACGCCGTGGGCTCTCTTAATGGAGCCGCGTAATCGTCCTGAGATTATCTATTCTTAAACATGGCACAACGACGCAAGTTTCTGTACTGCGCGAGATAACCGATCGATACGAGAATCACAGGTTTATCATTACGGACGAAGGTGTGACAAATATGCGCGGGTGAACGGGTTAATTCCTTGCCCTTTGCTTTCATTAACTCAATCGATCACAATTCAATAATAAGATCGTTAAGCTGCGAGCCGAGACATATACGCAATCAGCGCGTTAGAATTATTGCACCGGCCACTGTCAGCGTCTATCGACGGCGACACGGCGCGAGAGTGACACTTTGGAATTGGACACCCGTGTGCGTTATCGCGCGACTAGATCCATGTTTTGCGTGAAAGTTGCCGCGTGCGCGGGAGAAAAAATCTATAATTAGCTCGGCGCGTGGATAGGTGTCGCATTGAGGCCGTCTTAGATACCCTTGTCGCTTATCGCGGTTAATAGTGATAAATAATCGATCGTGACGTTTGCTCCGTGGCGTGTTAATTTATCAGTCTCGGCGGCGGAGAGTGAAGCGAACGCGAGAAAGAAGTCTGGCATCTCGGCTCTCGCGAGTGTACCATAAAACACGAACATTGAAATTGTAGAGAGAGATTGTCATATTTCAAACTGTAATTACTAACTAAACGGAAAAGGTGCGACATAATTAAAACGGCCGTGACGTTTTGAACAAATTTAACTACTCGCACTAAGTGATATATCGTGAGGCAAATCTTTTTCTACTTTAAATTAGTCACGACAAGATGTCTTTCGTATAGCGAAATTCGATAAAGAATATTAATATTTATGTAGAATAATATCGAAAAATTGAAATGCATATAAAATTAATAGATAGTCAACTCCGAAATAATACATATGAGTCATTTGTATGTTTATGCTATTTTAAATCTTTTCATTTTTGAACTTTTTAATTTATCAAATTGTATATTTAATTTTTCTCGTTTTTAACTTCATAAACACATAATCATCTTCTAGAAATCTTAAACTAAACGTGTCAATTTCTTTAGGATTTTAATATTGTTCAAAATCGGCCCAGAAACAAAGAATCTAAGTTAATCATAATTTATCATTAGTTAAGTACAATTAATAATCAAAAGTAGAAAATTGCATATTAAACTACATGCTAAATCACGTACTTGAGACTTTCAACTTAAAAGAATAATAATTGCGTTTTCTCTTGAGAGCAGGAAGTTTCGTGTTGAATGCAATAATAAGCGGTCGAAGTGTACAAATAAGTGACGGAGCGCGTGAAAATCGAGGCGATTCCAACTGCGCGTGCGTTCGATTTCGATATGCAAATTAACGCGTTCTTTCACTCAAAGTAAATTGGTCCTCGGTGTGCTTCTACCGCTTCTCGGCAGTCTCACTGTTGTTCCGGCGTGAGACAGTCACCAATTTAATTTGCGCTAATAACACGATCGTTAGCCCAGCGGCGGCAGAGTCAAGCGGCGGGTTAACAGTGTTCCTCTCGCCTCCTCGCTTTTCTCGTCGGCGCCACAATGCCAATAATGGAAGGCCATTTTCGTTGAATGGCCAGAAAGGGGAAGGCAAAGAGCCTAGAGGTAAAAGCACACCCGTCGCGTATTGTCGAGAGCGCTCGCTACTTACTGCGCGGCTCGCACTCTCTTCTTTCTTCCTCTCTCTCTCTCTTGCATTTCCTTGTGTTACATCAAAGTAACACGCTCCGGAGTCCTCCTCGTAAAGACGGGCGTCGCGACAGCGCAAATAATAAATATAAACCGCGCCGAGAGCTCGCAAATGAGTTACGGTCGACGATTCTGACGATTTTAACGGAACGATAGAACGCACTTGAGAACGTCGAACCAATAGTGAAGCGTAAAGACTCGTACGCAGTAATTTCTTGATATCCAAGCATTAAATCAGAATTTCTATCAAGTAGTAACGCGCTCTATTGAATTTCTAGGAATATCCGCGATCACTTTAAATGACGTCTACGGTATCTTCTTCGTGCGATTAGACAGGGGAAATAGACACGTCTAATTCGACGCGTCGGATGCCTGTCGACGCGGCGATTTTACGAGCGAGTTATATCGACCGGCTTGTAATTTCCACCATCGACTAGACAAAATCGAGCGTAACCAGCGAAATCAACGGCCGCATCAGTCGTTCCATATGCGCGACGCGTTATACTGACGTTGTCACGGTAATTACCTCTTGTCTCTTCTTGCCGTGCGTACACGGTTGCCTATAGGAAATTGCGTTAACCACCGCTCGCCCTTCCTCCGTATCTTACGCCATTCACCTTACGTGTATTCGCATCTTTTCCCGCTTGCATCCTCTTCTCTGCCCCCCCGTGCACTCCATACGCGTCTTTCATGCACGACGAGTAATCGCGCTACCTTTAGTTACACCTTGTCTTACCGACGCAGAATTTCTCGCGGTTATCACGTCCCGGTGTGGAAAAAGATGGGCGCGGAAGGTGCGGAAGGGACGAGATGAAGGATAGACGCGCGGCGAAGAGAAAGAGACCGTTAGACGGGCGAAGAAATATGGGCGGGAAACGGCAGAAATTGATATTTTTCCTCGTACGAGAAGAAAAAATCGCCTTTAACGAGGAATGATTTGTCGGGACGTTTTGAATGATCACAAGCGCGACGCACGGCTGATAGCCATGATATATGACCGTCGTCGTGTTTTATGTGCGCACCGATCGCCAGTCATGTACGATCATTTAGAAAAGCCTGCTCTAAAATTTCGCGAATCTTCGAAATACAAGATGCTGCAGCAAGAAATATATGTATATTCTGTCGCGATAATTAGATGTAAAAAATTACTATCTCGATTTATGCGTTTTGCGGTATGCATGGTGGTGTATATTGTATTTCACTTTCCTCAGGAAAGGACGAATTCCATCCGTCGGTTAGATTTAGTAGCAGCACTATTGCATTTTATTATAAACCTCCACTGTAATCTTATTTTAATTTTTACTTAGTGAAATTAATATTTATTTATATATTTATTATGTAAAAAAGCCAATTTGTTAGTGTCTCAAAAATTCAGTGAATACTTCATTGAATACATCTTGATATGGCATTTTATTTTAAAATTTATTTAAAGGTCGAGTCGTTGCTCAAAATCAATTGTACAACCTTGTTTCTTGACATTTTGTGTCGTAAAAATTCGATTTTATATGTCGTAAAAAATCTGATAGATTTTTATAGCCTTTCGAACACATCTTGAGATTTCCTCTCGCAGCATCCCGCGATAAAACAATTCTTCTCAAACGTCTTGGGATTTCCTCACGGCAACTCGCGTTTCCGCCGGTAAATTGCTCTGACAAAGCATTGTGATGCGGTATCATCGCGTAGATATCGGAAAGGTGATAATAGGGTAAGCTAGGAAAGCCGAGGGAGAAATACGAGTGCATAGAGATCGACGGTAAGGATAGGACCGTTAGCCAGATGACCATATACGACCGAGGAACGGCACAAATTGATATTTTTTCCTGTAATAAAAAGTCCGCGTTAACGAGGAATGATTTGTCGAGTAGTCGGCGTGGTAGTGTTGTAGCCAGCGGCTAGATGCAAGAATTATGACTGCGTAACGTATGCGAGCTTCGCAAACGCACTCTCTGCTGCGCGTGAAAGTACCCAGCGTGTCCTCGCCTCGTCCTCCTCGTGTATCATCCCTTTGAATTAGCTTTAGGTTCAATTTCAGTGAAATAAACTTAGCTCGGCTTCGAATTTGTTGTTTCTTACTAACTCTTAGTACAATCTAACAGAATGGAAAGTTGATGTCCGAATTTATGTTATTTTAATGACACAATTTAAAGAAGGCGTAGCACTTTTTACTAAAATTTTTTTTATTTTTAGTATTAAATATCTGCAGAATCAACAAGGAAAGCTTTCAATTAAGTGCTTATTAAGTTAAAGTTGATTTAATTTTTTCGAAAAACAAGATTTTGTTACGTGTTTATATTCCTAACCCCTAAAGGCTGCTAAAAAACAGACTGCGAGAGATCAACAGCGCCGTCATATGATGATATATCGATCGTGGAATCGAGCTAATGGAAGGTCGCTATAGGGAGATTAGTTAACAGGTCGCGCTTGTGTATTCGGCATCATAATGCTTCACTGACTTCGAACTGGTTTTCGAGGGCCGCATCAGGCTTTGATTAGAAGGTAGGAATACCCTGAGTGGAATTCAGAGCATGTGCGGCGTTTAGAACGATTGGACAGTCTTTTGGCGCGGATGATATTATAGAAAATCAACTAATACAAGAATTCGTTTAAATTACATTACTGCATTGTGAATATCAAAATTGCAAAAATTGGGTTGCAAAATTTTAATTGTTCTTTGATTTATCGACATGGATGAAAATAATTCTGCAATAACATTGCATATATCTTTAATAATTATTATAAAATCAGCATACAAACGTTATTTTTACTTAATTATAATTTTTAAACGCTAAATTCTAAAAATAAAATGTAAATTTTATTGTATCGTTAATCTTGTAGTAATTGACTTTAGTATTAAAAATTAACATAAAAAACAGGTTTGTTAGAATAATAGGAAATTTTTATTTTTTAATTATTAGCATATATTCTAATTCTTTATATAATACATTTTTGTTTTTTAATTTAATGCATTTTAATTAATTTATCTTAATATACATTTTATTTATTTTTAGCATTTTGAAGTCTGAGTGGTCGATATTTTCCATTAAATAAAAATCGTAAAATTCATAAATCGCAAACGCGTTTATATTTTACAATTACAGGAAAGTTATAATGAGTACATCTGGCTATTTGCGATTTTCTCCCGCGATGCATGTGGGCGGTCATGGATAATAATACCGCCGAAAATAAAAATAACCGTCACGAGCGAAATGAATCTATCATAAGAGCGACGAACGAAAATTACAGACTGTCGCAAGGCATTACGACTATGGCCCCAATATATGAGGCGGATAATTTTCGGGTATATCTGAGTTACTTCTCGGTGCCCGGACGCATCGTGGAACAAATTGACTGACACTGGCCCATTAAGAACGCGGCGTAAAACGTTTCAATCTGACAGGTTGCCTTTCGATAACGATAGCCCATCGGCCGAGGCGAAAGCTCGCGAATTACGAGAGAGAGAGAGAGAGAGAGAGAGAGAGAGAGAGCTCTCTTGATCTCTCAGCTCTCTTTCCCTGCACATCATTGTGTTACAGCATCGATAACTGTTTCGCTCCGCGCATTTTCGACGAAAGTTAACAAGCCTAACGACTTTTCATCTCAGCGATCTCAGAGATCGTTCTCTCTCGTCCGATGTATTTATGATACCGCTCGTCGCACGATTAAAGGTACATATGTAATGCGCAACGTGATAAGTGGCGAGTATCTTCCGTTAACGATCTGGCAATTTCGCAACGACGACATAGTCGCACCCTCACGGCTATAAATCGGCGGATCTCCCACTCTCTTTCTGTGTGTGCGATGAAAAAGGCGCGGATTCGCGTGTAATGGCCCGATAATTGCGCTCGTGAGATAGTTTGATAATAAATTACATTTAATCGTAAGCACTAACATTTCTTAGGCATTCGTTTCTTTTTTTTTTTTTTTTTTAATTAAATGGTTTATTTTTTCAAGTTTTTTAGTTGTTTGGCGTTATTAATTCTTATTCTCTATATGATGTCAAATTATTTACGCAACCGAATTATTCAGGAAGAGCATCAACGAAAATTGCGCGATAATTGCGATTGTGAGATCTACCGATTTTATGACTTGAACTTTTTCTGGTAATGAAGACGAGATACAGCTGCATTATGTAATAATCACAAGCATCTTCGGATGGTTAACTTTTGCCATGACCATATGTGACGATGATGACGATAGCGATTTTCTAGATGCGCGCGAATCTGCTATCCTCGACATGCCGCGTAAATGAAACCATTTGCAGTTGCCGGATATATCCGGAGGTACATAAAGTGTAATATATTGGCTAGTAAATTTTATCAGAGTGCTAAAGGGGCTAATAATTATCTGTGCGCCATGTAATTAACGAACTGCCTTTTCAAAGCGGTCTCTCATAACATACGTTGAGTTGCATTCTACTGCGAAGGAGTATAGATCGAAATAAAAAAATCAAATGAAAAATAATTGTGTTACATAAATTTAAGTTTTGCGTCAAACTTATATTTAAAAAAAACTTTCACCAAAAACTAATAAGAAAACAATACAAAATAGTTTCGTTCAAAAATTATAAATATTTTTTTATTTTGAATTATATTTGTAAAATTAAAATTTAAAGTAACAAATTCAAAATATATTGAAAGTATTATATTGGACCATGGAATTATATAATCGCCGTATTATATATTAGAAGATTAAAAGTAATTATATGTCAAAGTGCAAATCGATACTTTTTATGGAAGAAATATTTCTTCTTTTTATCGCTCTTTTTTATGGATGTTATACTCAACATTTTAATTAATCGACATTTTTATTACTCAACATTTTAATTAATTGAACACTTTAATTTATTTAAATGAACTCTTGTATACGAAAAAATCTCATCGAAAATAAACGGATCGATGGAGCAGATATTGCACATATTTATCCATAGGCGATAATTGATCAAGGACAAAGTACACATCTAGAAGTCAACTAATCATATATTTTGTGTATTTTATAAATTTTATCGGAGCGTGTTCTTCGAAAATTTGATTCAGCTATATAAATACACGTTGTGAAGTGATTGGTAACTCTCTTTCTCTCTCTCTTTCCGCAGCGCGAGATATAATATGAAATAATCATAAAGTCGTAAAAAACTCGACACTAAATGTTTATTCTCTGTTTGTTAATTAATTGCTTAATTAAATAAACAAATTTTAGCGACGCAAAATCTGCCAGATTATGGTTATATTTATCACAATTTAATGTCAACACGAATTCGTAATGCGTCTCAAGAATTAAAACTCAGTGGAAAGATTCGTCGAAACAATTATCGTCGAAATGCAGAAAAAAAAAGATCAATTTTTATTTGTCCGAACGCTCGGATGATTATTTTTTTCTAATTTGTATTGAGAAAGATACGAATTAGAAAAAAATATAATAGGCATAATTTAGTCACAATAGGCACAATAGTCACGATTAGGTAAATTGTTTATTTTCTATAGCTGTCATCTTATATAATTCAAAATTAAGAAATTTAAGAATGAGGATAGTTTCCAAATCGTCGATTTCTCAAATCAAAGTCTGATTTTCATATATTAATGACTAAGGAGACTTTTGAGTAACAGTATTGGGTCACGGATTCGAATCTATCAATTACGAGACCACTGCTTACCTAATTATTCGCCGGAAGCCAAATCCAGCTGGAGCGTATAACTTGGGCTTGGTAAATCTCGAGAATCGAGTTTCGCAGCGAGCGAGGGCCATGGTCGTTCATCGTGGAATCCATCCGATCGCGCGACCTTGGTGATTCAATTCCGACGATACGCGCACACCGATTCTCAAGCAGCGCGGAGGATTCATTAACTGATGCCCGGCAAACTCGCGAACTCTCGCACACTCGCGTAACGCTCGTTTATGCGTATGACAGACGCAGGATAAACAGATCGCAGCATTGTGTGCTGGTTTCCTTACGCGCGCGTGAGTATGTGTGTGCGGTGAACTGGTCACAGACGGAGAGGCCACTCTAGTACGCGCTAAGTACACATATAGTACATACATATACGCACACGGGCAGGCGGGCGCAGTTCCTATAATGGATATGCAAGCGGCGAAGCAGGTTCCATTCATTCATGTTCGGAGCGCACTAGTGGCCTACCCATTTACAATTTCCCATTTACCATTTACCATCCTCCTCTCTAGGCTGCTACACGTGCTGCCCGTCGCCGCTGTTTCTCGTTCTCGCGGCAAGACCGGCAGGCCGACGCAGGAACGCAACGTGCGTTCTTTGGCGAAAGCATTTGCTGCTGCAAGAAATCGCAGCGAATACCGCGCCTAGAATTCGCAAATTGTTCTGCAAAGTTGAAAGTGCTGCATTTATCGTAAAGTAAAAATATTTCTTTTTCCAATATATATAACCATATTTCGAATACTATGAGTCTTTTATGTCCGACATTATCAACCATCATTAAGAAAGAATTTCAAGAATTGAAACGCTAAAGATGAATATATTTTGCGTGTATTCTAATAACTGTCGACGATCATCGATATATCGGATGATTATGTTGTGTGGCAGAGAGATACAGTTTCCCCTTCTCTTGCGCTACGACATTAAAGAAATACATAAACTGCGCAAAATTTAAAGAAATTTTTACATAAATTTGCACAAAATTTAAATAAACCTTTATCTATGATGTTGACCAAGTTTATTCTGATTAGACCAATTCGTATGCTTAGCATTGGTGGTTGTCACGCGACGATGATATTATTATGCGTGTGAGAATACAAGAGACAAGGTTTTCTGCAGCAGACAACTCCGTATCGATAAGGCAACTCTTGATCGTTAGCGTTCATCTGCGAGGCAAGATTAAAGACCTTCGTCAGTTGGACATACTAAGAGATCTCTAATTTCGATATACCGCTTGTAGTCACTAAGCATTTGTCATCTCGACGAGAATGATGTAAAGATAATCCTTTCCCGATGCAATGGCGACTCTTGGACTTGGAAATTGAAACACGGCCTGAATTGTGTAATCATTGCAAAAGCTCGAGAAATTTCTGCAGAATGCGATTATTTGCTGCGATAATTCCATATATTTCTTTAAAAAATTATAAAGAGCACTTATATAATTCTTAACTAAATATAAAAATTATAATATTATCATCGTTGAAAATTTGTAAACAGAATTTAAAAAAATTATATCTTTAGCAACATCCTTGTCTTGGGAAGGAATGTTTTTTAATGGCCGAGTCGTGTGTCAAATAACTTCAGCTTTCAACTTGACGTATGCAAATGCACTCCAAATTGCACCTTCAAATTGAGTCGTCAAATCTTTAAAACCACTTGGCGACACATATATGTATATATGCAGAATTTCTCAAGTTTTCCACGCTTCTTTTTATTTGCGTATTTTTTCTGACTAAATTACAGTCAATTTTTTTTACAATTTATAATTTTTATAAAGATGAAAGATGTCTGATATAAAATCCATTAGTTACAATTAAAAATCGCAATCTTGATAACTCAACCCGACAATTTATGGAATTATTTCTGAAAATATTTATTTTCTTTAAATCTAAAACAATCTCTAATCATCCTTTTCATCAAAATGTTCCTTTTATAAAAACTAAATCGCTCGCGTTTATCTTAATGACATTCTGACCGGAAGACTGTATCGGGTTGCGTTATCACGAGCGGCGATTTCTCTCGACGCGGCCGACTTCCGTAAGGCAGCGGGCGCGGCGGCGTAATTCCTGAAAGACAGGGAGATGCTTCTTGCATCGGTATCGCCATAATGGCGCCGACAATGCGGGAAGATGGAAAAAGCAGGCGACGCATTGCACTCGCAACGATCTCGAACGATGTCACGTATCGAATCATCTCGCGCCGCGCGTGTATTCGTGCCTATCCCGGGTTTACCTCTTTTTTTTACGCCCGTCTTTCCGTCGATCACTACCACTTATCTGTCTGGTGGCAGCGCTTCTTTCGCCTATGCCAAGCCGCGAGACGAGAGTCGGTTCATTGAATTATTTAATACAGGGACGGCGCAAGACGCGCGCGCGAGCGCCAATGTTGATGGATCGCCGTAAAGGTACGCACAATGGCCGAACGAATCGCAATTCAACGACCGCACTTACGACAGAGAAACGTTTTCCCGCTATTTTTGCGCTGGCCGTGGCGAGGAAATGCGATTACTACTGAGATGAGAAACATTCACTTATATATATATATCCTCGCTTCTATAAAATTAGCTTTTATTCTAACACTGCACCGAGGTTTATTACGTTTGCGGCTTTTCTAACTCAAGAATATAAGAAATAATTGTCTTCCTCGTAGTGGAAAAAACTTTCGCTAAAAAAGATCTGCTTCATTTATTTGTGATTATACTTGCGATTGAAAAAATCTGATCTATGATCGGGCACACATTATCAAGTCTGACGATATTCGTCATCGTGCATGTAAAAACACAATTAATTAGAATTTTCTGACGATTATAAATAGAACGACTGCGCATAAAGTGACAAATACTATATAGCAGTTTAGCATAATTTAATGATCGACTGACTCGTGCTATTTGCAGGCTGCAAAACAAACCCAAAGAAAAATACATTACGAGATTTTCCCGGTTGTCTCTCAAACCGAGATCGTCCACTTTCGAGTTCGCAGCGGAGATTCGATGTGCTAATTAGGACCCACGTCGGGCCCAATTAATGCCCGCGCGGTCGGGCTCGGGAATAATAAGTCGACAACACGACGAGAGAAAGAGAGAACTCTCCCGGCTCTCACGTATCCGCACGAGGCACGACAATGAAAGACAATGGGCAGCCTCTTGTTGATTGTGCCAAGGTTTCGCGGCGCATAGAAGTGCAGGGAGGTGTGAAAGAGGATAATAATATAGAGTTACTCTAGCCGCGCGCTCGCGCTTGCTTGCTCGCGCCGGGCAATATTTCATATCGGGTACTCTCTTCACTGGGTACGTCGTAGGTACCGTCTCTCTCTCTTCCGTCTCCCCGCTTTCCTCAACCCTTTCCCCCGTTCTGTTTCCTCTTTTCAACCTTCCTTCTCCCTGCCTCTTTCTCGGTCCAGCGCCTCGCTGTTTTCGGTCCCGCGCGACGGGGCGTCCTATCCAGCGAGAGAAAGAGAGATTCGCCGACGTTATTTCGAAGCGACGGGCACACTTTTGCACGCGCGAAAAGTCATCTCCGCGGGAGCCCTCACAAGGGTCACGCGTCGTCGAATCGCCTTGTATCTTCCTCGTTTCTCTCCCGACGAAGGGAAATACGAGAAGAAAATCCGCTTCGCTCGCAAAATAACTTGCAACGAGATTCGGTTGCGTCGAAGTGCCGTAATTATTAGCGGAGAGGAAATTATTTTTATTTTATTGCAGAAAATCAAACTGCAATTTAATTACTCTAAGAAAATGATATGAGTTTAAATATACATGATTTTTAGCAACTATATACAGATTTCAATACTTTTAATTTTGCTGCAAATAATTTTAAATCATTTTAAACTGATACTTTAATAAGATATTTCTAATATTATAATTATTACATAAAAGTTATTTTTTTATACTAAACGTATGATCCATTGCAAAATAATTATTTGACATATTTCTTTACCTTTTAAGAAGGAATTAACTATCTTACATGCTTCACACTGAAAATGTGTATATACTTTGATTGAGCCTGCAATTAATTAACGCTTTCTTGACATTTTTCGCATCTGCCGCTATTTTTATTGGCGCATCTTTCTTTCACGCGCTTCATCATACGCGGATATACTTTACAGCCACATATTTATTACGAAGAAATTAAAAACTGTAGATTACAGAATTCTTTTCTGCTATTTCTCTCTCTTTCTTTTTCCTTCTCTCCTACTCTTTTCTATAACTTCACACCTATAAATAGATATTTAAATTAACTTTGAGACAAGTCAGTCGTCATTCATCCGATCGAAGGCGAATCTGTCTTGCGACCTTTGAATTTTTACCGCTACGTTACCACGCCGGCGAAAAGGTCATAGGTATCGATGGCAATAATGCTAATATAAAACTTTGCATGAGATGGTAACTAAAACATCCTACTGCAAAAGCAATCGAATTTATACATTATAATTTATACATATTAATTTCTTGATTATTAAAATTTTTTGAATTGCATTATTTTACCTTACCATAGTAAAAAATCATACATATTTGATTTAAAATAAATCAGAGTTTCTAGAAAATTTACATCAAATAATTTTTGCGGGTTTCCGTATTTTGTTATAATATAATTTCAATCCGATTTTTTCATTTTGCCGAGTTCAAAACTAGTTACGCCAGTGTGTGCGCGATTCACGACGTAGATAAACGATTCGAGCTATCGCGACGTTTCTTCGGCAGGCGCGCGCGTACGTAGGCAATGCTAATTGTTCTCGTCCTGTAGCGGGTAATTTTAAAGCGGTGTAGGAAGTCCGGGCGCCGCTTATCCTATCGGCGGTCACGGTGAGTAGGCACGCTCGTCCATTCGTTCGTAACCCTCTCCGGGATAGTTTAGACGGTGTGATGCAGCGCGGTCCCTTTCGAGGGGAGCTCTTGAAACCAGAGCCGGAGATACGAGGTACATTGAAAGGACAGATAACGGCCTGGTATTATGCACCTCCGCGCATTACCCGGATCCGATAGCCTGAGCGAATGAGTAAAAATTCCCAAAGTCCGTAACGGGAGCCGGGATAGCTACCTAAAAAGACGCGAAGCGATTAGTCGATTATACGGATTATAATCGTTAGAATTCCGTATTTATCGACGAATTTTCTCATTTGTCGAATAAATTTTATTCATTGTTTTATTTACTATAAATAATATACTATTATACTTACTGGTTTATAGTTTCTTTATCACATTGCAAAATAATTTTTTAACAAATTTGTTTAATTTAGGATATTCAATTATCATATCGCAGCTACGACTATAACATTTGAGCTACAATATTCTCTTTCGGAGCAGCTGCAGCTGCGTACTTGTGAGATTTCGAGCGTATCGCGTGCTCGCATGACGCGCAATGTCATCCACCGTGAGAGAATAACCTGTTGGACGCGGCGTTTTATCTGTGGAAAAATAAAAAACAAACACCGAGGCAGTGGCTCGCGACCGGAAAAAAAACAGGGTAGATGGATCGAAGATCCCCTTCGATCCATCAAAGTCAGCCCGGGAAACGTTCCCTTCCTCTACCGTCGCTTCGTCTGTCACCTTCAATCCGCTGCGCTCCGGGCCGTGCGATCGAATTTTTACAAGCGTGTCGAATGTCCTCAAAGAATATATTATCCATCTTGGGGATTATTCCCAGCCGTTGCTCGCGTTACATCAACGTAGATTGCATTGACACTCTGAATTCATTAATCTCGATTTGGGCAATCATTGTTTCTTTCTAGATGACTTACTTATGAAATAGGATGTTAGCCTCAGTTAAACTACATTGTTTCTTATATAGAAAGTGGATTTGTAGAAAGTTAACACATATAGAGGAAATGTCAAAGAATAAGGAATGTAGTAAATACAGAGAATAAGTATACTTTCAATATTGCGAGAAAATTGAAGAAAGAAAACTTAACTTCTATATGTTTCAATATAAATTTCACATTTGATATAAATGATAAAATAATATTTGATAAAAATTTAATTAACCAAGATTAGCGCAATGATCCTAACAGAGGCGCAAAGTCCTGCGTCATTTTGATTCTCGGACGAAACGAAGACTGAAACTTGCGTGTCGCGCATGCATAACCATGCCTATATATTAAAAGCCGCCGTTAAAACACTCTATCTTTTCTTATTTTCATACTTGGGTGGTGTCGCCGCCGCCGCTATCGCCGGAAGTGACCGGTTATTCGCACAGACTCGCAAGAGCGAGGGAATAATGATTACAGAGTAATACAGGACAAAAGGACGACGTGAAAAGTTCGAAAGTGCTGCTGGAACATGAGATTATCCTCTTGCCTGGTAATATATGGCTCCATAAAAGGATTGTCGCTTATTACTTACCCGTGTAAATGTGGGTCTTTTTTTTTCGAGCAGATAGGCTCGAATATTTTACAGTCATTTATTTCTTTCGTTGTTGCACACACGCGTCTCAAAAATTCCAAGAAGCATTAGGAGCTATAACTATAACGGAACGGTTAGTTAATCGTCCTTTTTTAAATCAGTTCAGATTAGTTTAGTTTGTCAACAGGAAAACATATTTAACTAACATTTTCAATAGATAAACTTAATCTTACGATCAGGAGTTATATCGCATCTAATATGGTTTTTCAATAACGTTGAATTTTATCGAGCGGATAATGTACGCTTGAATGATATCCATATGCTAATTGTTTAATGAACCGAAAACAAAAATTAGCGGATAAGAATTGTTTGTGTGCTCAGTAATCTATTACCTGGACTTCTATCAGTGTTGAAAGTCATTTTATGGGAAGAGAGATAAGAATATACCATACCTATGCAAATATCCGAGAACATTGTTCTCGGATATTTGCATAGTTTCTAAATAACACAGCTGCATCTACTTAGCTGCATCTAAAAAAGGTTACACAGAGCACTTAGCGCTGAAATATCGTTCTCAGCGGAGTGTTCTCTCCTTTTACTTTTGCGCAGCTCAAAATGTCATAATTGATAACGCCGCTTATTATTTAATTCACGGATAATAATCGCGGGTTGCAAAGTGCTATGCGCTATTGTAAAACACCGGTTCACCTTCGCGTCTCAAAAATTTTCCAAGAGATCGATTAACCGTCAGATTTATACGAATTGCTTTCATGATTGGAGACATAAATTTTATCGTGAATTTAGTATGCATACCGCATGTGGACGCCGGTTGAGTAAACGACAAGGACGTGTGATCGGGCGAAGACGATATTATATTTCGATGCTTATCAAATTAAATGCAGCGGGAGTCTAAGATTTTTGCGGAAGATCTGACTCACTTGAGGAATTTTTCGTACTTAAATCACGATGCGTATTATAATTCAAGCGACTGTGAAATTCCAACTCACGGTACATTTACAATGTAAAAAATTTCTCTTTGTAAAGATAAAAATATAAGATTGAAATATAATAAATAGTCGTCGCATCGGCTGCAGCAGAAAAATTCACCTGACATTCCGGATTCTTTTATGCGCCAATTGAGCGCGGTCGCGGTCTTAAAGGCGCACGTCGACAAAATATGATGCTGACGACTGGAGTTTGTGTCATTCGGGCGGACGTGCGGTCGAGACGCGGAGGCGGCTTTATTGAAATGCGCACGAGGGAAGCACGCAGGGTGGGTTCTCGGGTCGCGTGGACAACACTCCTACGGAATATTAAGCGCGCGTTGTCTTTCCTCTTTTCCTCCGTCGCTCTGCCTCGGTCCGCCTTTAGCGTCCTTTATCTTCGGCCGAGCTTCGTGCGTTCCACCTACCTGCAAGATTTGCGTATTGAGGTAGGTGCATGACTGCGCGCGAGTCATGTCGACCCGAGCGCACGCCGTAATGCATTCTGTCTGACGATCGCAGGACGCACGTCCGAGGTACGCGCATAAAAGGAGAATCCGTATATTCGCATGTTTATGGGCGAACTGTCTGAGCAAACACGATCGCCGCCATTGAAGATGGATGATCCTAATAATCGGCACGGATCCATCGGCAGATTCATTCAATTGGAAATTCAGACGAATGTAGCGAGTAACGGATTAATGATTTTTTTTTATAGAAAGTATACATGTTTGTTGGCTGCAGAAGTTACACAAGCCACGCGCGGTATCGTATACGTAATGATCAGAATAAAATTAATACATATTTATGCAAAAATATGTTAATATTGATCGTAGCATTTGACAATTCAATCTTTTATTTAAAGCAACAGAATTATTGAATTTTCGTGAATATTTTTGTGAATAGAGTAATTTTATTTTTATGAACCCCATTTTGAAGTTGAAAAGTGTATAATCCATTAATAAATGGCTTTTTTTCTTACTTATTATAATAATATTTGTTTTACCAAACACATTTCGAAAAAATATATTAACATTAAATAAGAATACGACAATCTAAAAGAGAGTAGCAAGATCTGATATTCCGTTAAGAGAAATGTCAAGCTGTGATTTGAGATTCCAACAAGGCTAGGCTAGCTTGTAATACTATTATCTGCATAATAATACGTACTTGACGTCTAAAGCATTAAAGTCTTTGAGTGTATTAGTGTTAGTCGTGTATTAGTGACCTCGAAGTGTCAAGAACTATGACAGATAGATATTAGATAGTGAGAGATATAAGTGAATATATATCTCTACGATTGAAAGAGATCAGCTGGTAGTCCTTTCTGCGATAGATTGTCCATTATAATAACCGACAGGGAAGAATCAATTTAATTTTCTTGAAGATAATCCTCATGCTTCTCATTTATACGCTTCATTGCTGTGATAAAGTTTTACTATCATAATGCAAACGAACCATTATAGAAGAGATTCTTCCAATCATTCCCATTTATTCGCGAAACATAAATAATTAACTATCTGAATTTCTAGAATATCTTAGAGCCTTAAAGATATTTTAAGAATTTTAAGGAATTAAAAATTCTGATTGACTGTAATTTTAATTAATAGAAAAAAAGTGATACGGAATTTTCTTATTATTATGTCGTAAAATATTACGTATAGTATAATTTGAATTCCATGTAAACTGCAGTTTAGCATGGAAGATTCTTCAAAAAATCAAAATCTCTGTAAAATATTATGTCCAGTGCATCTACATAGTTTGATAAGCTTTAAAGTATAATACTGTTCTCCTTGTTTACTTGGCCGGTCGTCTTTTTTGTAATCAATAAAATTTTGTTTTTCTATTAATTTCAGATCAAATTTATCATTCAGTTGTTTCATCTCTAGATAGTTTAATATTCGATAAATTATAACAAATTATAATCTTTCTTGGGAGCTGCGGTATGATTGCGCGAGTCCATTACGTTGAAAATAAGACAACGCCGATAAAACTCATCGATTACTCTCGAAATTATCGATGTCGTCGAAATTACGCGATATTTAAGATACGATAGCACGATATCCATCAGGATGCAAACCTTAATTTTCAAGATATATTGCCGCCTAAACACGGACATGTTCTCCGCTACACGAGCCGCGCCCGATACACCGGCAATTATTCATCTCGGAAGGTTTTAATGAAATCGGCTGTGTGATTTAGCGTTATAGAAAAGTGATATGCGCGCGCGCGCGCGCGTCTCGAGCACGAACGGCGCAGCGATACGAGAAGCAAAACGGCGGATGGGAGGAAGGAGGACGTGACGTACGGGGACGAAATCAAAGCACACGCGAAAACCGGATGCGCAGGTGAAGTCCCCGTAATAGGGGTACTGGCAATTTACATATGTATCCACCAGCCTAGCGTATACACGGAATAGTATTCTTAGAACGTATTCTCGTCTACGAGAGTGAGAGAGAGAGAGAGAGGGAGAGAGAAAGAGCGAGCCGAACGAAGCGTCTGCGTTCTAGCTCTCTCTTTCTCTTTCTTTTCGTTTCCTCGTCTCCTTCTTTTCCGCCGTATGATCCTCCGCTCGTTCCCTTTTAATCTTTTTCTCGTGTTACCTGCCTAAGAGGTACACCGGTCACGTATACGAGCGGCGCACGCAATGCGACGCGATACGTGCTCGCATTATGCCAAAATTCGATCACACAAGTTTGTCCCGACTCTCAATTCGGCGGGGCCGCTTTTAATGTCGCGTCATCGCGCGGCCTCCGTTTTTCTCGAGAACGAGAAGCACGGTGGTCATCGGCGGAAGCTTCTTCTTACGCATCCCCAGGGCATCCGCGAGACGAAATTACAGGGTCTCCAAGCATTATTATGCTGCGGATTCGCTTGAAATACCTTAATAAGGGATCAATGTTGTGTGGAGCATTTTGCTCGATTATTTGTCCCAATGCATTACAATCATGTCGGCTTTATCAATCATGTCGCGTATTATAAGTTATTATTATTAAAGCTTCATTTAACAGGCATTTTGGGATAAAATTCTTGAAGCGAAAGATATGATAAAAGATATGACAAGATTTATATTGAATTTCAAAAATAAATAAGCGCAGATAAGTGCACACGTGACATTACTGCACGGTATAAAATCATGATAAATGAAGAGTTGAAACTTTCTCTCTATAACTCATTTTATATATGTATATAAAACTTTGAATCCGGATTTCAACACACGAAAATAATGGTCTTTATATTTGTTCGTGATAATTGACGCAGGGTACAATTTTTCCGCGTTTACGGCATCAAAAATTAAACTCGTCGAAATTACAACGATTTCAATCTCCGCAGTCTCCGCAGGAGACTGAAATTTATTGGTGCCTGTGGCTCGAAGATTTGTGATTGTAATTAATTCTCCGCGTATAAGCTTGTAAATATAAGAGTTTACCACAAACATCGAGCTATAAAATTCGATCGAGACGGTGAGAGATATTCTCGAAGAATAGATTTCACACCGCACGTGATCGACGAATACTATTAATGCCGTAGAGAGAGAATCGAGTGAAACGTATTTACGCGGGATGATGGCAGACAAGATGAAAATTGTACGGACAAGAAGAATAGCATCGCGCTCGCGGCGCGGCGGATTTCATCGTCGTGAATTCTGTGTTTGCATTTCGCTCGGAATGAAATTTTTGCTCGAATGATCGCGCATAAATTCATTGTCTAGACGAGCAAGTATTATGCTAGATGCAGAATCAACCAACACACTCGCACGCTCAAGATTTCCCCGCACAAAAACTTGCGTATATATATGTATATATATATATATATATATGTCCGCCGTGCAATGATCGGATCTTCAGCCCGTTCGTTCGTGCCTGTACAAACAGCCGCCGAGGAAAATATTTGCACAGGATAACTCGGGTCCTCATTATCGGGGTGGCTAGCCTCTCTTCTGTCTCTTTTCCCTCTCTCAGGGGCGACGGTTGTCCAGGTGCACGAGGAGGAACGTAGAAGGAGTAGGAGACGTAGGTAATGCGAGGAAGAGAGAGGCGACGGAAGAAAAGGGTAGAAGAAGGGTAAAAGGAGGGAGATTGATTCGACATGCATAAATTAGAGAGGATGAGCCTTTATTCCTTAGCGCGACTCACGGATCGGGATCGGGATTGGAATTAGGATGCGCGAGAGAGGAGTATAAATTGATGACTGCAGGCAACAGGCAGGGGTTTATAATAATTAATCTTCGTGCATGTATACGTATTTACGAACGTAACCCTTCCTCCGCGTCCTCCTCGTCATCTGCTCCGACCCGGTAGCAGTGCGCGAGATTTCTCTCGATCTGCGATTAAGTTTATCCCTGTCGCGCGCAGAGACAGGTGATGCGCGTACCGTAAAGCAAAAAAAATCTCAGCGTCAAAATGCAGATTTTGAAATAAAAACTGCGCCATGAATAGAAATGGATAAAAATTCACGCGCCTACAGGTAGATATGACTTCGAAAATCAACATACGAACAATCGTTCGAAACTCGACGTAACACGTGCAATTAGCTTAAACATACTTTGTAACGGCGGAACATTCTCCCGCACTTCAATGAATCTCATGGTTGTCACGGGTCGTCTCTACCGCAGCCGGAAGGTAAGTATTACTTCGACGGAAAGTAACGACTGGTGACAAATATCCAGGTGGCTGTAGGCACGAAGTCGAAAGCGCGTATGCATATTCTTCCGCGCGCTGGCGCAGCGCGATTAGGTATCGCGATGTGTACACAGCGGCGGCGATAAATTACCGGCACAACCATGCGTCGCGCAAAACGCACTTCCACCGCTGGTGGTCATTGCTAAATTGAGGAATCATCAGCGCGGCTTATGCATCGCGATTATCACTAATTGATAAATTCGATGGGTCCGTTGTAATTTATTACATTCTACCGAGCCTGGTTATTTCTAACTGTTATCCCCGTGGCACATTCATTACTGTGACCTTCGGGCAAATCTTTTTTTTTTTTTTTTTTCTAAGAAGTACGCCATCATGTCGCACGCTTATGGTCATCGTCAGCAGCGGGAATCGGTCGCTCGACGACGAGTATTGTCGATCGCAAGCGACACGCTTCCTTTTCTTGATAGATCTATAAAACGCTGCTGCTAGGCACAATTCGTACTGCAATATCTTTACTGGAGAGATAATTAGTTATTGCATTCTCTCTGCAGAAACGAGATAATTATATTTTATGCCGCATTTAAACGCGGTAGTATCGATAAATTTATAAGCAATAATACTTTCTCATATACTTTCTTGCATACTTTCTCAGATAAGATAAAATAATGTATTCACATTACCTTATTATTGCAATCGAATATTCATTATTCACGATTTGCGTGAAAACTGTCTAAAGTCGGTTATTTGTGATTTCAACAATTAAACGATTTGTTTCGTTTGATTACAGGCGACGCAGTCGCTGCGAAGAGGATACGAACGGCACCGTCGTCAGCGACGACGGACAGCAGCAGCCGCAGCAGCAACAGCAACAACCAGGTTACGTATCCGGGCAGCGTGAACCGGAAGAAGAGGAGGAGCTGGGCGCGGAGGAGGCAGCGGCACAGTCCCTGCAGAGCGGTGCCGAGAGCGCCGATCCGGAAGTACATAAGAGGGTTGCCGCGGTGCAGGTGCAGGTGCAGGGTATGGAGGGTGATTGGCGGGCCTACTGCGAGCATCCGCTCTCGGTAGCGACCGCAGCCATGCTCAATCTCCAACAGCAGCACCAAGTGTCGGCGGTGGTTAGCCACGGCGACGATCCCGCTGCGTCCTACGTCTATGAATATTACCCGACAAAGTTGCCCGACAAAACGACGGCGGATGTTAAGCTACCGCCTACGCATGAACTTTGGTCCACGTGAGTATTGATTTATACCTCAGTTTTACATTCTACTTTAGAATTAATCATTACTTACGCACTATATATCTTAAAACTACTGGCCTTGCCGCTGACCACACCATGAATCATATCAATGAGCATAGGCTCTGTCTCTTATTTTGATAAAAATAGCCCTGTAATCGAATAATTCCGACCTGTTCTATAATATATGATATATTATACGGTAACTGTGAATATTTCTGGTAAACTAATTTTGTGTATTAGTTGCAAGAAATAAAAGTATAATCTAGAGTTTTATACTTATCGAGATTAAATTATCAATACTTTCTTTATTAATTTGTGACGCACAAAAATAAGTATCTTTTAAATTCTCAAATGTTTTATAATATAATAAAATATGATTTCTAAATGTCATTAATATCAGATAAAAATGAACCGAAGACAACGGCCGTTATTATGCACGCTTTACGCAACACATTCTCACGTCGGAGCTTCGCGGAGATACCTCGCTATTTCAGATTCTCATCCGCGCATGTAAGCTTCGTAATCATACGCGAGGCAAGGGAAAGAATCGCGATTTTCCATGGCTCGATCCACAGAATATAATCATGCTCGCGCGAATGCAGGAAGACTTTGCACACCTTTCTCGCGCATTTAAATAATTCAGGAATATTCACGTTCTTGAGATTCTCCGTTAAGATTGATTGGAACTTTTACGAAACTTGGGAGAAAAGAGTGATTTACTAAAAATTTGGAATAGCAAAAATTATTTTTTTTTTAATTATCAGAGCCTTAAAACGGTTTTGTGAAGCATTTCTAATTTTTTAAATGTTATAATTACTCCCACGTACAAATTTTATATTTTATAATTCTTCGATTATTATTGCCTCAATTATTATTTTTATATATTAAAATAATTTATGTGAAACAGACACTTGAGATTAGATTATCGCAGGCTTGAAAATAGAAATACGTGATCTTAGTAGCAACCCTGTAAAAGCATCTTTCGCACCGTTCATCCACGTAGCGTATGTAATTTTATGCACTCACGCGCGGCTCTTCCTCACTCTATGCATTTAATTTAGAAGCGCACTGGTGTGGCTGCGGCAGTGCAGCACGCGGTTCATCCATAAGCGTGCGTGTGCGTGACGGCTAGGCACCGGGTGCAACGGGAGGACTCGATTAGCGTAGATCCGCAGATAGTCTCGTGTCCCGATGTTGCAGCGAACACTTTCAGCGCGGCTCGTCGTGCGGGCGCACGCATTATTAGCTATTCATGTTTCACCGTATCTCGATTAATAGTCTCGACTACGTAATTGAGTGCTTCGCGTTGAGCATAATTCGTTACCGCGGCCGATTACGCGGGAAAATCGCGTGTAAAATCAGTCGGCATGAAGAGATGTTTGACGCGTTAATTAGACGATTCGTATTTTATCGAGTGGAGATATTTTTCTTAAATAATTTTAAGTCATCTTTTATCTTAATTGCGAAATAAATGTAGAGAAAAGAGATACGCAAAATAATATTGACGATGTGTTGTCCTTCTTCGAAATACAGTACACAATTATATGAAAACACATCTTTGCTAATTAGAAAAAATTAAGGACACAAAGTTAGATATTTTTCTAACACCGCTAAATTATAACATTATTGACGCCGCAAGAAAGAGGCACAAAATGAAACACTTACCACGCACTGTTCATTTACGAAGACTATACTTACGTTTCGAGGGAACGGCAATCACAATTCTTCGGGAGAGTTTATCGATATTTCATAAATCTTTCGCACTTAAATGAGTGCACAGCGTGCCGTCGATAAATGGGGCCTTTCTTTCTCTTTCTCTCTCGCGCGGAACCATGAGCGTTCCCGATTCTACATCGCCTCTCTTCAGCGTTATTCCGAAGCAATTTAGTGGAGTTTAGTTGGGTAGATATATTGCTCTCCAGTCGAGCCTATTTATATCTCGCGTACGAGTCTTCCGGTCCATTTGCTCGGTTTGCAAACTGCACCATCGCGGCCGACGTTCTGCGTGCCGCACGAGAATGAGAAAGAGCGACTCTCCCTCGTTCCCGATTCGTGATGGGGGTCTACACTTCTTGTATTTGGGGCCTAGCCGGGCTACGGAGGACGCGGCAGAGGGCCCTTACCCCTGCGCCGTGGAATCCGGGAGACGAAGGCAACGGGTAAAGGACTCGCCTTCTCTCTCTCTCTCTCTTTCTCTCTCTCACCCTTCGGGGATCCACGGACGCGCGCGCGGGCCCCACTTTTGATTTATATCGGCCGCTTAGCATATTTTGTAATTTACTGTTGAGAATCCTCAACGTACGAATCGTGTCAGATCCGGGGGCAGCCCGAAGTGGCGGCAGCGAAACGCGGCGGCAGCGGCAAAATGCGGCTGCCGCCGCGCAGCATCAGGAACATCACCAACAGCAGTTTCTGTTACCGAGCTCGCCGTGGGGAGATGCCGCCCTAATCTTCCCTCGCATCTCCTCCTTTCTCCCTGCTGCCTCACTCTCCCCCCGCTGCCCTCTCAGCATCCCTCTTTCTCTTCGTTTCGCTCGCGTCGTATCATCCTATCCGCGTCTTCTTTCTACTCCCTTTCTCTCCCCGCTGGGAGATGATAGTATCTCGACAATTTGTACGGCGGTAGATCGTTAAAACTTCTCTCTCGACCGTCGCATCGCTACGGGGAAAGAGAACGAGAAGCCGGCGAGAAGCTACCAAGGGCGCGACTTTAATCCAATTTCATTGTGTCGCACTCGCTGAAGGGATCAAGCGCTTCTCCGACCGCGAAAATAGGAAAAAAAATAGTAAACATGATCACGGTTCGGAGAAAATGTACACTCGAGCGCGTGGAACGAATTCGCGCGCAAACTGGTTTGCGAGTTTTCGCAGCCGCGATCGTAGCGATAGGCGATCATTTTCCAGCGTTGCTGGAACATCAAAGATGCGCCACAGTTTTCTCACGACTTTTCCAACAAGGCACTTAAGAATTTTATTGTCACATAGTGAAAGCTTAAGCGAACCATGAAGATCTCGTTTTACCGCTTTTCTTAAGGCGCATTTTAAATTAGATAGGCTTATTAACGGCGACTACCGGTAACAATGTTTTGTAATGAGTCTTGTAATAATAGCGCAAAAACAAGTAAGACGGGTCTCTAAAACGTCAAAATGCTAAGCTAGCTAAGAATTCACTCATGACTAATTAATTAGCGTTTAGCGGTATAAGGCGATTTCAGGAACGAGCTAATTTTAGAAACTTTATGAACTACGTTGTAAAGCCGACTTTGATTTACTGCCAACTAAAAATAAATTTCTCTGCTCTGTAATGTTGATTCTAGAGCATATTTATTTTTTTGGAGGAGGATTGCTTTGGACGTACTAAATAATAACGTTATTATGTTCAACATAAGGCTCAGAAAAATATGCGGAACTCGCCGCAGTCATGCCGAGAAACGGCCATGTCGTAATTCGCATAATAGACCTGCTGTGAAGCCAAGCACCAAGAATATTCTGTTCAATTAACCATATTGTTGTAAGTGCATAAGGATACCATTAAGTGTCCGCGAGTTTTTAAGACCATTCAATCTATAAGAGCAGGGCCGCATTTAACATGAAGAAACAAACGAACCAATTACTTTGCAAGGATACTTTCATTTCTTCAGTAATCATCTTCAATCATCTTTCCCTGACACATTATTAACATACGATCTGTCAAATTGATGCCCGCAGAGATTACAGCAAATAAACATGAAACAATTTAAAGAATCAAATTGGAAATGCTTTATTTGATTAAAAGGTAGAAAAAAACCGATATTCACAAGCGCAAAACTGATTTCTTTAACGAAATATGTATTCTTTTATGGACGCAATTTTTGAGAGAGGCTCAACCCTTAGGCTTTAAACGACGAAGCATAGAACCGAGTCTGCGAAGAAGGCGGATAACCCGCCAGGACTCGCACGGAGTCCGTCGGTCGCTTAAGGTTCGCCACGGGGTTGTGGAGTGATGGCGCAAAGCCATCGAGAATCGGCGTACGGTTTCACAGCAAGTCGCCGCCGTAAAAGACGACATGCCGGCACTCCGCGAGATCGCCGCCTTAATCTTAACGCCCCGCGGGCATAAGCGACAACCGCGATATCCACCTTCCAAACGTGGAGAACGGCCGCGGAGTGAAGCCGCGGGATAAAACGGAATATAAGGGAATACCCGCCGCGCATAGCGCTCGTCCGGCAACACTGATTCAATTAACAGATGAAGACGCCTCTTGGAGGTAGATGATGATGGCAATCGAAATGTGAAAAAAATTTTTTAATGAAGAAACACGGATGCTGCCGAGGAAATCACAAACAGTTGCACTCTAACGTTTTTGTTCGAATTCAGTTCATTTAATCCTTCAACTGTAAAGAAAATTCCGAATATTAATATCACAATAATAAATCATTCACATGAAATATTCAAGTTTACAAAAATTAATATATAATAAATATGATTGATCAATATTCTTAATTTTTTTAAACTTGAGTATTTCATATAAATAGTTTATTATTGTAATATTAATATCTGAAATTTAAAACTGAGAAATGACAATTTACTTAGCTTTAAATAAATTAAAATTTTAATACTGTTTTCTATGATAATATCGCATATGCATTTGTATGATAAAAATACATAAATATATCAACGCTTTTGAATCAATTAGAGTTAAAGCATAAAAAATCAAATTCCAAACTTTCACGTCAATTTCCAATTTTATATAAGTCACTTTTATAATAATAATAATAATAAGTTTTAATAAATTTTAATAATAAATTTAGATGTCGACATCCGACAGTTCTTTCTATTTTTTAGAACATCATAGATACTTGTATTATATCCAGATTATATACTTATCCTATAATGTTGCATGAAAAAGAGGTATTTGTGTCATAACTATTTTGACGACTGAAAATCATAATGATCGCCGCTATCATCGAGAGGCACTATGATTATGGTAATAGTCGAGGAAGCGCAATATACGATATCATAAATCGCGCAAATTTTGCATATTTCGCCGATCGTTCCTATATTTATCGCATATAACGCCGCGATTTTCGCCGATGGCGCTTGTAATACGTAACATATAACAATCATCACCAATCGCGTGCGCAGTTACTAGGCAGGAAGTGACCCTTTCAAAATTATAGTAATTGTCACTTACAGCGGTCAGGTATATAGGAGAACCTTTTTCGTTCAATTGCAATCGATTGCTTCATTGCCAGTCATGCGATGTATCGCGAAAGGCGGCCGCGTTTCGCAAAGAATGCACACACGCGAATTACGCGCATCCAAAATGTTAATAATGAAGGCTCCGCGGTATGCGCTTGAACCTTTTTTATCGCGAACGCATTTTCCACATTAGTAATGGAAAAATATGATCGAAACATTTTTCGTGGAATTTTGCCAATGCTGCAATCAGAAATGCATCACGTACGTCGATACACGTCATATTACCGCCTGCGATGGCGTTTCTATTCATGTTTTTGCGATCTCGTTGAATAACTCAGGAAATGTCTTTTTGTCAGTTTTTCTTTCTCCCCGACACGCGATAGTGTATCATTACATCGGAGACCTCGTGGTGGCACGGATGCATAACATATCGAGAAATGGAATTCGAACCAGCTCCGCCGTTGCGTTGTAGATTCCATCTCGAAGATACGTGTTTCCATAGGTGGCGGTGATTACGACTCCGTGTGTTCGAAAGTGAAATTTTCTCCCTTCCTCCCCTCCCCTCTCCCCTACGTGAAGATAACAAATTTCTAATTAATTCATATTAAATTCAGACGGCCTTGAGACGCACATGAATAACGTCAATATGATAAATGCTTCTCCCGCGGCGAGCAACGCATGAATGTTTTAGCATCGGAGAGTATAAAAGCGGCCTCTTAATTGCCGAGATAAACACAGGTTGTGATTATTTAAAGGTGTCGAAGCAGAATCGTACACTGTACAAAACGGGGAATAAAATATCACGAGCAATACATGTAATGCCGCCTTCGTGAGGCGAAATAAATTTTCATTGAACCTGAGAGATATCGCAGAGAGAAGGCCGAGATATGCGAGAGTCGAGTTAATATCGTGTTAGCCACGCTTCTGTATCATATACGCCATATTACACATAATACGAGCCGGCGGTCGTAATAGTCGTGCCCGGGACCTTTCTTTACGACCGTCTTTTCGTACGCGCGAGCGCGGCGCGGCGCGGCGCGGAACGTAATGAAGTCTTGCTCAGAGGTCGGTCTTTAAGAGACTCAAGAATGAACTCGGCAATGAGCGCCGGCACGCTGCAACTTCTTATTACGTTTCCTGGTTATCGTCACGCCAAGATCTACTTAGGAACGAGGCGGCAGTGGCCTTTAACGCTCGCCAGGAGGGTGCATACTCAGGCCAACTGACTTGTCTCGGTATTAGACAGATCGCGGAAGATTTTCTTTGTTGTCTTTGTGGCTGTCTTACTGCCGTTTTAAAGCACAAAAATGTCAAGTGAGAAAGTCAAGTAAAAAAACCGGAATTTATTACAACTACAACAATTTGAAAGATATTTCGAAAATTTTATGACGGAGAAAAAAATAAAGCGTAACGTTGTCACAATATTCTAGAAGATCCTAACTAGTCATTGCCGTGTGAAACAGTGTAAATAATGCAAAGTCATGAAACTGCGAATTTCTAATTGCGACAATTAGAAGCCACTAATTAGCTACTCGTCGACAAAACCGCTCGAAGGCCAGCACATTCTCCGTCTCCTCCTTACGATGTCATCCTTCTCTTTTGTAAACATACGTATGTAGACATAATGAAATCTTCCGGCTTCGAGATCGTGGACCTTTACGGTGGTCAGCAATCAGCCGGACGACGAATAGCGACGAGCGAGAGCTGTCGCTACTTCTTATTACGCGTTTCATTTCTGCCGGTTATCGTTACGCGGCGATCTGCTCGAGAGTCGCCGCTACGACGAATCGTCAACCACTACGGCGGTGGCCTCTGACCTACCTGACGAGCCGGAGCATACGAGGGGCCCGTGTGTCACGTCGTAAAACGAAACGGACCGGCCAGAACCAGAACCAGAACTGCGGGACAGCGACGACGAGTGCCATGCCCCGTTTTCGCCGCCACGCTGCTTTATGCCCGACACGTAGCGTCGCGTGAGCGCGCTCTCGTTTATTTGAATTTACGATTATAGAGAAGTATAATGGCCCGTCGCGCACGGGCCATGATACGCGAACAACAACGCTCTTGTTTCGCGCTCGCCGCGTGGGACTTTTCATCTCTGCGCGTTCCCGCTAGCGTCGGATCGCGTCTTTCCACGATCGCGGAAATCACACATAAGCAAGTCGCGTGCTAAGGGTTTGAGATATGAGCTGCAACAAGAAAATATATGAAGACCATAGAGAATACCGGAATTATTGGACGTATCCGTGCAACCACAAATGTTAGAACAAAGTATTATCTATATCGAAAATTAAAAGAGAGAAATATAAGACAACCGTCTTAATTTAATTAATTTAATTATCAAATTATTCGACGTTGAAAATTAAGAACTTGTGAAAAATTGTCACCACCGCGAAATCGACTTTAAATTTCTTGTTGATTTAGTTCTTGTCGCTGTTACAGATGTATAGTTATTTATTTTATCAGTAGATTTTCTTTCTAATAACAATGACCTCGATAAGTGGAAAAGGGAAGCGACTAGTCTGCCAATTACGTCGCGATGTTACAATGTCGACAACATCGTGGCACTATGAAGTCTCGATTACAAGAACTGGATAGCTCGATCGAGACAGCCGACCCGCGGCAATATTATCTCGTTAACTCGAATTTACGATTAGAAAACGCCGTAACACGACGTCTGTTTTGTATCATCTTACGGGTTTCTGTTTACAATCGTCAACTCGACCGCGGGAACAACTCGGAGATTAGCGGAATCCTGAACGCGGACCTTGCGGGGTCACTTTAAATCCGACATTCCCTCTTTCCCTCTCTCTCTCTCTCTCTCCTCTGAAATCGTCGCAATAAGGAAGTCGGAAAGCGTTGAACGGACGCATTTTCACAGGGGTTGATTCACGGCGCGTGAGCGAACCAGGTCCGAAAACCGGATCGCGTAGTGTCTCATTAGCAAAACAGGAAGGCGTGGACGGCGTCGAGGACACACGAAGGTCTGAGAACCGGAACGAATTTCATGGTTGTTCCGTAATATCGGCTACCGCAGTAAGTTAGAAAGTCAAGTTTGGCACATAATAAGCCGGTGTCGAGTTTTGCGGACGTAATTATTCGGCGATGTTTCGCGATTTACGATGCGCAAGAACCTTCATTATTGAATCTCGCGAAACCTTGCGCAAAAGCAAAAATCGCACTTCTCTCACGTAAGATTGGCGTGAATATTTCATAGGACACTCATCGGGAATCGATCGGCAGGAAGGAAAATTTGCATCGTGATACCTGAAGAAATCATTGAATCGTAAATTCTCAAAGCGCTACAGTAAAATATAATTCTTGAAATCTTGTGAAATTCAATGTAATATATCATTCTCATGGTATTAATATTTATGTTTCAAAACTGGATATTTAAAATACATGAGTTTATCATTTATTGAATGTCGCATAATGTGAGATTTTAAATATATTATTCAGTGATATCTTGTTATATATTTGTTGAAATAATTTTCATTATCTTAATGACATAAATCAATTATGACAAATTGTAATAAATATTCTTAAGATATTGCGCTATTTATCATAATGAAAGTTTTTTATTTTGCGGCTGCAATTTTTGCCTTTTCTAATGGTTTCTAATGGTTTCTAATGGTTTCTAATGGTTTCTATGAAATACATATTTAATAAAACGCGGAAGCACAAACCTATCTACAAGAGTGTGCATACAAAAACGTAGATGAGATCACGTGATATTAAGACCAGGGTCAAAGGACGTTTCATAATTCCCGAAAGCCAGCAACGGTAACGTGTTCTGGGAATCGTGCGATACTCCTAGGAAGTAAAGAGCTAGGAAAGAGCCGCCGGTGGCCATCGTGAGAAGTGCCAAGCCGTCGTTGACCACGCCGCGCGCATCTAAATTCGTTCTTCTCCGTCCGTCCATATAGCGCGTACATATGTATGCATACGTTAACATTACCGCGACTCCGGCGGCACGTGCTGTAAGCACAGGTGCCGACGTGCGTGCATGCGTGCGCTCATAAAGGCAAAAAAGCCGTAGATGCTCGCGCGAGTATACAAGAAGCCAGGCCGCAAAGACGCGGGACGGGAAAAAAAAGCAGACCGACAATAATAATCAAAGGAGTGACCCGAGCGAGAGAGCTGGCGGAGCGCCACTTCGTTGGACCTGTCTTTCGAGTTTCGTCTCGTACCTCGTGCCACATACAGACAGGTTCGTCGCTTATGACGCACTCACCCATACTCACGCGCGCGCTATGATACCGCCCCGATTTCCGGTTTGAGAAATGCCCGATTCCGGTTCCGAAGCGAGTCTAGCCTGACCCGCGCGAGTCTGGCCTGGCGCGATACCGCAAACCCGGGCATAGAGGGTTGTTGGTGTGCGCGCTCACGTATGTACAAATGGCCATGCGTGTCGCGACCTCGCGATGACCCCGGCGACCCGCGGGTTCACGCGTCGGCCACGATCGCCGTGGCCGCCGCTGCCGCCGTCTCTCGCCATCGGTGTGAGTGCCTTGTCGTCGATAATGCTGCACCGTAAGCACGTAATTGCCTCTTACACTCGCGTACGCGCAGCGTACGCACGTTGCGCAGTTACTAACGCGTATAACGCGCACAGCATCCACTTCTTCAAGCGCGTATTCTTCCGCGCGGCCAATGGAGCGATGTGGCGAAAAAGCCGCGCTGGTGGAATGACGCGTAGACTGTATAACGCGGCGCCGGTGTAATTTACTCGTTTGTAGCGCGAATGCGCTACATCAACTCGCATGGGGCACGAATTCGCGCGCATTGACCCTTCTTTTGAGAAGGCGAGGAAGGGAGGAGAAGAATAACGCGCCGCGGATACCGGCGTAATCGGCGGGATCTTCCACGTGGATGCAAAAAGAATACGAGGCCCCCCTCCCTCTCGATCTCTTGTCCAACCATCCCGCTCGTCGCCGGAGATTGACGTTTCCCGAGGGGGCAGAGGTGAGACGATAAAAACGGTGCACGCATCGTCGGCGTCGCGCGGATTACGCTAGGCGCGCTTTCCTCTTCGCGCGCCAGCTTTCTTTGTACCGTTTGTTTCGTTCGCGGCTACGAATTCCTGTGAATATGCCGCGGTCAGCCGGTGTCAAACCTCCGCAGAATGGTGATTGATGATAAAAGCAGCGCACCGCTATTACGACGCTGGACTTTGCAAGCTATCAGCCTTTCCGCGTTGATCAGTATTTTTTGAATTCTGGCGCTTGCAGCGCGCTCAGATATATTTTACGTAGAATTTTGCAATCGCATTGCACAGTGATGCGGCAGAATAACGGAATAAAAATGAATGAGCATGGCAGGTGCAAAGCAAAGTTTACATTTTCTTCGTAAAGGCTAAATTTATAGCCGTGATAACATATCGTCAATCGTTTTCCGTGACGTATCTTATCCACAAAGCCATAATACATTTATCATGTTTCTATTTTAATTTACTTCTATAGATACAGCTGCCATTGAATATCTACGGTTTGTCTATTGGCATACTCGATATTCTTCGAGTGACTGTGCGAATGTGTCGACAGTGCGTAAAACTGGTTGCACACATATAGACAGTTCTACGAAATAGCTGGCCCAAAGCGAGCATTGACCCTCTTTCTTCGTTTTTAAACTCCTCTCCTCTCTTTTTGTGTGCTTTTCTTCTTCTCTCCTTGCCGTCCGACCACTAACATTCGGCACTTAACTTCTCGACGGCCGTGAAGCCGCGAAAAAAATACTCGGTCTCGCACGTTGTTCAACAGCACTTCATCGAAAGTTTGTGTCAAGATTCCTTCTCAGGCTTACAATTACGGATACAACGCATTTTTATATCGGAATTTAATTCAAATAAACGTGAATAAATGTAACAAAAATTATATCTACTATTTTTAAATTTTTCAAGAGACAGAAATATGTTGACATGTTTTTAATTAACAAAATCTTTTATTTCACAAACTTAAAAATTCTCAGGTAAAAACATGAGCATCAGCTGCACAAAACTATTAATGTTTCCGAAAGCTTAAAACGTCGCTCAGATTCGATCCGCAAACTGATGTATGTGCTGATTGCAGGGGTACATATCATATTTCTAAGGTGTGCGCACGCGAATCTCGCTTCTCATCGCGCGTTCTCCCGGATTAGCATCGCATTATCGGGAAACGCTCTCGCGAAAAGGCATCGCGAAAGGAGAATGCTCGCGCGGGATCCATTTCACGTAAGCCGAATTCATGAGGCCGAACCTTTGCTGCCATAGCCCCGAGCTATGACAGTGCGTTCTCTTCACTCGTCGAAAGAACGTGCTCGGTCTTCGGCGCGGCCAGGTTTACCCGTTGCCGTCCTTTCCCCGTCCCGCCCGTCGCGATCCCGCGGCCTATCCGCACCTCTTCAAGTACAAGTGTGCCGAGAGCAACGCGAGACGCACCACGCCGAATAGTCTCTCATCCTCCCGGCGTCGCCCTTTTCGTCGTCGCAAAGGGCAGAACAGAGAAAGAGAAACAGAGTAGAGAGAGAGAGAGAGAGAGAATGGTAGACGAGAGATCAGGTATCAAGTGTAAAAAAAGGGCATTGTACGGAAGCATCTGACCGTAGGGTAGACACCACGACGACGGTGCGGAAGGATGGAGTGAGATAAAGGGGGAATATGTAGTTTTTTAGAGAGAAAAAGGGTTGAAGTGTAAGAGAGAGAGAGAGAGCCTGGTAAAGGTATGCCAGGACACGGCGGCAAGGACGTAAAGAAAGACGAAGAGGCGAGAGAAAAGGGGCGAGACGGCGGGGAAAGGCGGCGCGCACCGAGAGCGTTGGCAGTTTATAAGGGTCCCCGGTATTGTGGATACGTATTATCATGCTAAATATAACATGTTAACTACTTCGCATAATACCCGCGGATCCTCTCGATTCTTCCCGGTACGGTCGATCGGCGAATCGCGTTTCTTCGCGCGCGCGTCGAAAATTTTATTGCCGCATTATTTCGGCAGATGCAGCGCGCGAGATGTATAATGGAAATGCAACGCTAGCTTTCCTCGCTGATTTTATTCATCAACAGACGACGCGGGGAAAGAAAACGCGACCTGTCTCTGTCCTGAAAGCTGGCAATTAAATTATCATTTCAATGAACACATAGGCACAAACACATATGTATATGATATTATCTTGAATTATAAAAATATTAAATATTGCACTCACTCGTGATATTAATATAGCTAATATAAAATTGATGCTCAACCTATATTTTCAATTTTTTTTTAATCTTTAATTGGCCTTTCAATTGATCTTTAATTTAATTTTTGAAATCTTTAATTTGTTAGAACTTGTATTGTTAAAAGTACAATATTTAAAATACATTATAAGTGAGTTGACATTATTAGAATAAAACAATTCTTTATGAAATCAAGCGATTTGATCTCGCAATATAAAACTTTCACTAACAAAAAAATTTATTTATTAGTTTTTTTATTACTGTAATTTGCTTATAAATTTTTAACACTTTGATTCAATTATAATATATACTATGTACAAGTGACCAATCTCGTATTTCATATTTGAAATAAAAATCTCCAGCATCGTTAAGAATTTCAAAAAGATTAAATTTTATTGTACGCATTGGATTTATTGACGCGTGTGATCCTCCTACGTCGCTCTCCGCGAAAAATCCGATCTTTTTTATTGAGTAGTTTTTCTGTTCAGAAAAGGACCAGATGGCGGATCCCATAAAAGGTAATCCGTGGCAGCGCGAATGAACCCGCCGTATCGACCTCGTTATACATAGCGCGAATTCGTCACGCGTTCTTATGGCGCGGATCGATGATGATCTCTCGGTGTGCCTCAGTATAAAGGAGCTATAACTGAAGGTCAATTCTCCACGCACTGTTGAAGGGGTGTGATGGGCCAGAAGCTGCTAGTGCAGGAGGCGCCTGGCTCCGGTTCCGCCTCGACGAATCGCATGGAAGGCGGCGAAGGCGCCGGAGGAGGGGAACTACACCACTTCCTCCATCAGTACAACCAGCCATCCCATAGTCCCGGTCAGAGTCTGCAAGGTGGCCTTCCGCTTCCGTTGAGCCCGCAGTCCCTGCGACACGACGGCGCCTCAAGCGCCGGCATCACCGGGGTCAAGAGGGAACCAGAGGATCTCAGTTCATCGCGTGGGGGTCAGCAGACCAGTAAACGACACAAACAAACACAGCCGGACAGCCCGACACCGCCGGGAATGTATCATCATCATCAGCATCAGCTACAGGTGAGATACTTGGACGATCGCTTTCTACTTTATTAATCGCTTTTCGAGATCCGCGATAATTCGAAGTTACCTGATTTATTTTGATTTTTCAAAACTTTGGCGTGAGAAATTTTAATCCTTTGCATTTAGATTCAATAACATCTTTTTATACGAATGCTCAAGTGTATACAACAAGTGTATTTGTGCTACGATTATATATCATCACACGCAGTAGAAAAAACTCATGAACGATTTTCAAGCGGCTTCTACTATATTTTGTGGCTTGTCCATTGGTGTAAAATTGTTTTGAGGCTTACAATTTCTACATACAGATAAATACGCGTTGCAATGTGTGATCATCGTCGGAACATTGTGTCACGTATAACCCAATGCAGCGAGTTACACGCCGCAAAATAACACCATTCAAATTCGCACTTGTGCATTTTCACGCGTGGCAGGGATCTTGCTCAATCGCAACGCGTAAATGCGCGGAATTGCGATACGCTCGAGGTGCGCCGATAACGACAGTGTTGTCGATCGAATGAAGGAAAGCCAAACCGCAATTCGTGTGTATGTCTATGCCACAGGTACAGCAGTACGGCAGTCCTTACGATCCTTACTCGTCCTGCAGTCCGCGGCTGCAGTCGAACGCTTATACATCCACGTCGGCGCCCGGGACTGGGAATGGGACGACGGGAAATCCGGGCAGTGGTCTTCATCAGGAAGCGACGACGGTCTACGTTTCCGGCGATGCTTTGCCGCCGCTCGCTTCATCGAGCTCGACCTCCTCGCTCTCCACTACGACCGCATCGTACACGAGGTACGAGGTTGTGCCGAGTTCATACGCTACAACACACGCGATACGCACGTCGTCGAGCAGCAGCAAAGTCCTGACCGTTGATCTCCCCAGCCCCGATTCCGGTATAGGTGCCGACGCGGTCACACCCAGGCAGGACCATCATCCACCCACGGCACTTCATCAGGTGAGTCCTTCATAAAGAATCATATTCGTTCCTTGGCCGAGAAGTTCGCTGTATTCTATAATAACAAGAACAACACAAAATTATGAAAAGCGCGGATATTGGAGCGCAAAAAATATTGCAAAAATGTTTCGGCGCAATTTTGAACTCGGTCTGAAATGTAAATAGTAATTGTGATCACACGTAAACATCGACAGTGTACCGGCTGTTAAAATACTTACACAGCTTTAACTTGTTTTTTCGCACACAGACACATTTACGAACGACGGTTCGACGATCAGAGCGGATAGTCTTCTTCTCACAATACGTTTCTGATACCGTGAGATATAATCATTATTGTCACGTGAATAATGGGCATAAAATGCTCTTCGAAGAAAAAAAAAAGTATTGGTATCTCAATATTAGCACGTAACATAAAGTTTTGAATCTTAAAAATCTGGAAGTCTTCAGAATAGAATAAATCCAAGTACGTAATAATTTTCACGAGTTGCTATATAACTCTGTCGGGTAATATTAAAGAACATAGCGCAGGCGTAATATGATGTCGTTCTGTCCAAGCTGGTCGACAGAAACGATCGTGAACGGTTCATGTCTATATAAATTGCAATCAGCAAGCGACGTTAGATAACGAGACGATCGGATCGTGGCTGTCTCGTCTAGATCGAAGTTAACGGGCTGCAGGTCGAATCACGGGAGATATATGGAGAAATGTTTATTACGCGGAGATACTTATTACTGAATTACGCGGGGAAGGGTACGTTGTAGTAGCGTCATTAATCGTCTGAGAAAAATGCGCGGCCGAGCGGCAGAAACGATCGCTATGCTCTAACGCGACGGGAATAACCGTAGCTCAATCAAATCGTAGAAACTGCACGACGATCAAACGATCATCCTCGCAATCGTCCCGCGTTATCGTTTTCAATTTCGATCGGTCTCGTACAAATGACTTTGCCCACGGCGCTATAAGCGAGCACGATGCAATTAATTCTGCCGGGAGATATCGTAAATATCGTACGTTAACGCTCGACCGCTCTCCGCTCGGACGACATTTTCGTACGTTAATATATGCGGTATTAACCGTTATCCTTTTGCTGGGTATCCTACTTGAGTACGATATCGCCGTGCGTGCTATCATTTTCAATGCGATTTGTCAAGCGAGTGCTTTCGCCCACGACGACGCCTCACTCCGCGAGCACTCTCACGCGATTAATTCCCTGTGTCTCGGGCAATGTGCGCGGTATTATGCGTAATACCGCTCTAATACCAACGTGTCGAATGCATATGCAATGCGACGATCGCCGTTCTCGAAGCGATTTGTTGCGCGAATTTTTCCCGCCTTATAGTGCCGCGTACAGTTAGACCGATGCGATAACTTTATACGCCAATACTCTACAGCGCGACGCATAACACTTTACAGGAGCGATTATAGTATTTTAGATTAAAGATAAAGCGTAAAGCCGTATCAAAAAACGAACCCGTTCCTCCGGTCATGTCTGTTAAAATTAATAGATCCAAAGATTTTCTATAGACGCGTCTTGCTGAAGTGATCCTCTTATCAAGCTCCATTAATAAATGAAGCTGCATCTAGACGAAGTAGTCATGCATTATTTTATAACAGTCGCGCGTTATTAGATTTTCTAAAAAATTAATCATTGGTTTCAATATTCATTCCACGGATATTTTTACATCTCAGTATTGTCACATTTTCACCGCGAGAAATTTTATTTATGCCTACTTCTCAGTTTTATGTTGAAAACGCGCTTGATCCTTTTTATGCGAGATTCATTTAACTGACAATATTATCGATCAGTGGCAATATATAGTCGATCTATCGTTTCGCTTGCATCGGCTAAACAGTTTTCATCGTTTTGATGCGGACAATTCATCATCCTTCGTGCAGCCGTTGAATATCTCGTCCTACTTCCGGAAACATTAATCGTGCAATAGTCGCGCGTTACACCCAAGAGTAAGTCATTAGCATTGCTAGTCGATATTACGAATTAGAAAGCACACATTCGTTCTGCTCCGTTTGTGCGCGAGAAACGTTGGAATAAAATCCGAAACCCCGGGACGACGGCGGATTAGGTATCTCTAAGTACTACTGAAAACCGATCCGCTCGCCTGATTAGCACATTCGCCTTATGGGCGCAATTAAAATGTCGATATTCAAAGCATATTAGTAGAGAGAATTTTTTTGTCGGGCGTGTGGCCGTTTTATAAGTTTTATTTCGCGCACAAACTTTCTATCGATAGTTTCCGTAATATTTAGAAGCGGTGCCGTTCTAAATCGCTCCGCAATAGCGTAATAATCCAATTATGACCGCACGACGCGAGAGCAATAATCCGCGTAGTAAATTCGATGACCTGTTCGCGCGATTATGCTCTGTAAAAAGTTATATTAATCGTAAATTTAGATGCAAGAGAGAATGGCATTTTAAGTTCGCGTGGCATTCCTTTGATATTGCGTGCAGGAAACGTATATCATATTCTAATCGATCTGGCGATTTTTAGCTAACTGTCCGCTTTAGAGATTTTAAGCTTATTTAGATATTAATTATTTATCTTTCTCCGTCCTTATCCGCAATGTACACGTACAGTTTTAGCATTTGTGTCAACGATACGACGCAGCTCGGATTTCTTGCAAAACGTTAATTCGATTTACCGACGCAGACGTGACATCTCAATTAGAGCGATCGTGTACTTCGATGATGAAACACGATAAATAAATAAATTGCGCGTGTTTCGCGTGTAACTTGTTTAATCACACGGCGACATGAAAAAATCGCAAAAATGTGTGGTAATCTATTAAATCTCCTTACTGATGATATCACGTTACATATGTATATTTTATGACGGTGAACCCTCTTATACGAAAAGACTGATTTCTGAAATGGTCTTTATCAAAAGACAAAATGCAGGGCTCAAAACGACACGGATCATTTACCTGATGCCTATCTCCCGATTATTAATTTATTTCCTCCTCTTTAAATTTCTTTCCCCTTCTTTTTTCCTCTACCAATTTCTTTTTACCCCCATCTTTTCTCCTTCCCTACTGACTCCTTATATTTTATATTATGATAAATTTCGATCATATAATATATCAATCCAACAAACATCTAGCGCATAATTAAAATTCTAAGAATTTTATTGTAAAAGTTGATAATATGAAGATGTTCAAAATCGAAAAAATTATGAAAAGTAGATGATGTTCAATTACAAACATTTTTATTGAAGAAAATTGTCTCGACATATCAAGAACTTTGCAACTGAAAGACGTGTGACTTTCATAGTTAATACGCATCTCTTACTCTAAAAGTTTGAAGGATTTGAAAAATGTCAAATCAACGAATAGGTTTTTGTGCCGACATATGATGGATTCAGCGGTTAGTAGAGAGCTTGGCGAGAAAGAGGTTGCCGTGTCTTTTTTTCAGGATGACAGAGAGTTGAGGGTAACGAGCTGCGGTAACCACGTTGCATTGAAAAATAACTGCAGGCGACGCGTAATCGCATGAAGACATATGAGGGAATAGGTCGTTTGGCAAGCCGCTTATTAACAGCTACGGTTGGAGGCGCGTGCGGGTTGTGCGGTCGATTTTACGAGACCACAAAGCTCCCTATTCTTTCCCGGCGCTGCCTTCGACGGCAATGTCCGAATATGCGCGGCGAAACACGGCATCGAGGATGCTCGAAAGCGCGTTCCCATTAGCGATAAGTAAAAAACCACTTTGTTTTTCCGCTGTAAACCTTTTGCGCTAAGCTATTAGGTTTGTTTACGACGATGCGTATAATCAACGAGGAGGAGAAAGATCCGAAGCGGATGTATCGAAATAGTCACGTGAAGTCGCGTGTCCGTGCGCGGTTAATCATTTATCGGTCCAGTGAATCTCTTAATCACACAGTTTGAAATTTATTGAGGTATATTTGAGAAATTTTTAAAAATCTAATGAAATGCATTGATATGCAAAATAGAATGGGAGCACGTATAGATATCGAATGGCGATACTGCTGCTGATATACGAACGAAATAGTGTCGGTAAATAATTACACCGTCACTAGGTTTTTTAAACATTAATTACACCGTAATCAGTGAGCATTTAAATTAGTGATATTGAGTGCATTTTATGCTTATGCATGCGTTTTATCTACGAGAACACGACTGGAAAGAGGTTACTATTTTACACACTACGCTGTCTTATCAAGAACTTAAAAATCAATATTGCTATACGACACTATCATTACATATAATTTTCTTGAAACTTTCATGAAAAAAATTTGAAAATTTACTAGTTAATTATTTAATACTATGAGAAACATTATGGTAGCGAAATAACAATGTTTTTTATCATTATTTATTTTATTATGCTAACAAAATTTCTAAACAAGACTCAATCTCAATTAAAAATATGATTAATAAACACTATAGATTAAGTTGTTAACTGCCAAGTGCAGAAATTTATTACAATATCTATAGATTTACATCAATATTTAACAAAAACTTTTGATAGACTGAAATCAATTTCTGTAAGCTAAACATGTAAATATTATTTACGAATTTAAAAATCTTCCAGAATTCAGACAATCCATTTTATATTTTACTTACATAAATATACAAATACGTGTTATGATAAGAGTATATTTAGCATAAGCATATGCAGGATGCAAATCACAGAAGATTTCTTTTTACCGCATGTCGCTATATTAATTTTTCATCGAGTTATATCATTTAAAAAATCGTGCGCGGGCGCATCATATATGCATATATGCGTGTGACATGTCACGCGCGTTGCATAATATTACGTAACTATTACGGTACTACGATCAGCTGATCAGCTGAGCGGTAGTAGGTCGCTGTAGATGATTGCCCTATATAGAATAAATCACGTGCAGCCTCGACCTAAATCGAGATCACATTTAGGACCCCATTCGCCACGGATAGATATAGCAGATGTCAGCAAGTGTCGAACTTTCACATAAAGAGATAATAACGAGAAAACTTTATTTGAAAGCTAAAACCTTTTCCGGCAAGTCTTTATTGATTTCAATATTTTACAAGATATATTACAAAAGTAAAATTAACCTTTTCGGTACAGCGACAAAACACAAAATAGCCACTATCGGCTGGCCAAATTTAAAGTTAGAATAACATATACTCTCATTTACTATGCATGTAATTTGACGTGATATATAGCTGTGTCTCTTGTTACGGCCTCAGTCGCGACGAATATTTTTTAGATATTGTATATATACGTTCTACGACTACGCGAGCGTTTCGGGCAATGTGTATATGCATTCTTAATACTAAAAGAGATAAAAGTTTCATGCATTAACTTAGCACTCAAAGCGTTCACAGTAGTTATTAATTCTTTGCGGTCCGAATTAATTTTAACGAATTAATTAACATTAAGTACAATATTTTGTTCTTATTTTAATGAATAAGATAAATATGATAATCTATTACAGTTGTCTGAGAAATTTTATGAAGATCAGAACATGGTTTGCTAATTATAATCGTGTATTGCTTCAATTCTTTGCAGAATTGTCGACAAATCTTATGTCGAGTTTATTAAAAAAACCGCAAAGGATTAAGGAGATCTCGTCAAAGAAAGCTTTCTACATTAAACTAAATTCATTTTTCAGTCTTCTTTTGATTACACGGAATTGTGTCCTGGTGGGACGACAGCCGGTGCGGCGGTAGTCCTCGAGAGCGGCGCCGTGATACATCACCAGCCATTACAATTGCAGCTACAACAGAATCACGCACAAGCCCAGGTGCAACGTGGCAGTCTTGTGTCTGCAAGTGCGACAAATCCGAATCCGAACCCGAATCCGCCGAGGTCGCGGCCTTGGCACGACTTTGGCAGACAGAACGACGCGGACAAAATCCAAATACCGAAGTCGTAAGTAATCCTCAAAAATTGTATGTCAAAAATTAGCGTAAATAATTTAATTTAAGAAACGTCTCTCGGTTGTCAACGTTTTAATTGCGTTGTTTCTTTTTCATTCCTTCTGTGTGCAGCTTCTTGAAAATATTTAATCTTAAAAGATTAAAAACAAAACAATTACCATGTTTGATAAAATTTGCCTGATTAGAGATTGCATCGCGGTAATAAATTTATAATAAGTACAATAAATATGCGTTATAATAACAACGTGCAAAGACTCAAGTTACTTGCTCGGATGGATAGGTAGACAAATAAATGGATATCGAGATTGATAGATAGATTCGCTTTATTATATAGAAGGAACGGAAGAGAAGCGATAAAGTTAATAACTCGTGCCGCCCAGAGCAAGCAGTTGCGAGCTTCGCAATAACGCAATGCGCTTCTGATCGCACACGAATGAAAAATTCTTTCTAAAAACTCATTGTTCAATGTCTGAAATTTCTGCACGATCTTTGTTCTGCGCATATTAATGTTTTCACAGGAATATTAATTATTATAGCCTCTCAAAAATCAATCGGTATATATTTTCACAATTGACGATTATAAATATAATTGATTAGTAATTTTTAATTTCCGATGATAATTAACGCAGTCATTATTATTGTTAGTAAAGATATAAGTCCGAAAAAATTTTATATATAGATATGATTATAATATTTGCTTATATTAATACTTAATGCTAATTTACGATTCTCTTTATGATTCTGAAAATTAATAACACTCTCCTGAAAGTGGATTTATGATGATGTCATTTCTATTTCACGGGAAAGCAATATCTTCACTAGTCTACTACTTCCAAGAACTTCCTGTACCTTTTAATCTTGCACGTACTCTTCATTTCCTCCGCGGTTCTTCACATCCTCCTCTGCCGACTCATTCTCAGCTCCTCTCTTTCTCTCGCATCTATCCTTCCTAGCGATCTTCTTACTTCGCTCCATCCGCCTTTTGTAATTTGTTGCTCCCATTGTTAGATCGACCAGCGGCGCTCACCGCTCGCCCTTTTTTTCCAAACCGGCGCGAGATGAACAATGATGTTAAAGTTATTAAGTTGCAGTCGGCTGTACGACCGACTCTCCGCAGCGGACAAGCGCCTGGGGGTCGCGCCGGGTTCAGACTGAAAAATCGCGCGTCCGCCGACCACTCGCAGCGTGAAATCGAAATGTCAAGAAGGGTAGCCTCTCTCTTTCCGACCGGGACCGTTTCTTTTTTTTTTTTTTTTTTGCGAACGGAAGCGAAAGCAGCGAGAAAGACAGACCGGGCCGAGCCGAGATAGAGACTCTCGGTAGTCGCGCGTAACCCACACAGGGAGTCGTAATAAGATATATACATACCCAGGTAGGCGGTGGCTGTGCAACAGGAGCGAGCAGCAAAAGCGCACAAGAGGGCGTTCACCCGCCACGATCAGTTATCACCTGAACTCGCTGCACTTCCCTCGCCCCGCGGTTGTCCAGTGTAGCTGATGAAAAAAAAGAAGAAAAGAACAGAGAGAGAGAGAGAGAGAGAGAGAGAGAGAGAGAGAGAGAGAGAGAGAGAAGGGACGAAAGGACCTTTGTGTCGCGAATACGAAAGCGTCGGCCTACAACGCGAGTCGTCGCGCGCAGATAGATAGTAATAATAAGACGCTCTCGCGGCAAATAACACTGTTGACGGACTTTCCGCCAACGGTAGCTCCGACGAAGACCAGTAGACCGGGCTGAAGCGACGAGCGGCGGCGTGTAGCGATTAGCGATTTTCCTCGATTACGATCGATCGATCGTTTTGCTCCCGTTTTCTGCCGTCCGCCTTCCGTCGTGCGCGTCGTTTTGTCCTCTCGCGTTTTACATCGCGGTCTCTCCTCGCGCTCTCTCGGCTTATAGGCGTTCATTTTTCACGGGGGTATCTATCGACCGCCTGCTGCCTAGCCGCCCGCCTACCTGCATCTCCACCGGCAGCCGAAGGCGGAGATAAGCTCGATTAGAAGCGATTTTCCCTGGGCGAGGTTGATGCGAGTCGCCCGTCGACGTTTTCCTTTTTCCACGTCGCGTCGCGCGTTCCCGCTCCCGGGTTTTCAGCTTTCCCAGGCTCTGGGTGTCCGAGCCCTTCATTATCATCCGATCGCGATTAACGATCGGAATATTCATATCAGATCGCGCTCGCTTCTTTTCGCGATGACGAACGTTCTAATTAAGAAACGTCTCTCGATATTTTATTTATCTCGCACACCGGTTGTTTTTCACGGTGTAAAGTATGTTTTTCTGAGAGCACGAGATGGAATCCTCATAAATCTGTCATTGGTATTAAATTGGTTGATAATTGCGCGATTATCACTCGCGTTGCATAGCGCATTAATCAGCTAATTGAGTATTCGTTCGCGAGCTCGTAACCGCCTATTAAGTAAAGGCGATTCGCATCTCGACCAAGTATAAAACGATCGACTGTATAATGAGCAAGAAAGTTGTTTCTCAAATATGCATGTTTTTACGCGCCACAGCTGAAAGCTGTATGCATACACACTTTATTTGGGGAATCTTATCTGTTGTTATTTAGGTACTCGCCATACGGATTTAAGTATCATCTCGAATCGCCGATCAGTACGTCGCAACGCCGCGAGGACGACAGAATAACGTACATCAATAAAGGCCAATTCTACGGCATCACGTTAGACTATGTGCCCGAACCTGACAAGTCGCTTCTCAAGGCGGGACAGACAGTCAAGGTAAGAATAAACAAGATAATTACACTTTGCATAATAACATTTAAGATGATATATGTTACGTTATAAGTGGACATACAATTTAAAAGACATTTCAATCTCGAAAATCATATGAATTCAATGAAACAATTTAGGTAATAATTTTAATAATTCTGATATAACGATATAATTAATTTTATTTTACTAAGTCAGATAAAAAACATTTTGTGAGAGAAAATACAATTTTGTTTCTATTTCACAGTGGTTTGCAAATTTCAGTAGTCTGCAAATTAACACGAGATAATGCGCATGCACTCATATCATCCAGAATTCTGCATAGCTATGATGCAATCATCACGTCAGATTACCTAAGCAATATTATCATTCGCGTAACGACAAAATTTACGGAGATGATCGCGCGCGCACGGTGTCTCTCGAAAGAAGGAGTCGGACGGGATCGTTTGTTCTCCTGAGTCTAATTGGCAGCTGTAACGCGCACCGTTAACAATTTCCATTCTGATAAAGCTGGCGGATTTTTTTCCGCGGTACGCGACGAGTTACGACTTCCTCGTTAATTGCTAATCGAGCGTCGGGTGAGCGAGACGTGTGTGGCGGATTCGAATGATATAACCGCGTCTCTCGCGGCGTGAGCCTTAAGGGAGATCGGTAAAGTAAGTGTAACCACGTAATGCGAGCCTCTTATTCACGGGGTCTCCCTTTCTTTCTCTCTCTCTCTTTCCTTCCCCATCGCGCACCCATATTTTCTCGTGCAGTTCTTCGCCCATTCACCCGAATCACGAAAAATCCTTCCTCCGTCTCGGCGTGCGCTGATTTGCTTTGCCCGCTCGCGGCGTAACGCTCACGCCCGCTCGAGCGTGCGTCTGTCGCGGCCGATGTGCGTCTCCGCGTATCGTTTCATAGCAGTGCAGTGATATCGCCGATCCGGCTGAACGAAAGTTAACTTTGCAGACATAAGAATTTATGCTACATACATTATGCTTATACATTCCATATAGGTTATAAAATATGAGAAATCTCGAGATATGCAACATGCCTTTAACTTTTATTTGTTTGGGAATTCTTTAAAGTTGAAATACTTGATAATCTCTCCTGAAATAATTATAAAAAAAGATACAAAAGAAATTATAAAGCAGTATTTGAATATTTTATATTGAAAAATATGATAAGTATAATTGATATCTCTTACATGTATGTTTTTTTTGCTATTATTAATAGAAATAATCTACAAAAGACGCAAATATTAATATATAACATAATCAATAATTATTATTATTTTATTATATAACAAATAATTGCTTATCACAGAGCGTAGTGATGTTAATGTTCCGGGAAGAAAAGAGTCCCGAGGATGAAATCAAAGCGTGGCAGTTTTGGCATGGCAGACAACATTCCGTGAAACAAAGGATTCTTGATGCTGGTAAATCTCCTAGACCTCCTAAAACCTCTTTAAAATCTTTTTAAACAGTAATGTAAGAAAAAAGAGATTTTGATCAATAATAATTTTCTTGTGCGATACATGTCGATGAATTATTCTCAATATTCATGATCGATTAAATCCTTGAATCTCTTGTGTTTTGTGCAAGCTACCTAATCCGTGACGGATAAATACTGGTAAGATCTTATCGCTGCAAACGCACATTCCGTTATTTTAATATTCTATCTAAAAGCGTACCGAGAGAGTAGCATTAGCTATTCCCCGACATGATCTGCGAGTTTCAGAGTCACGTCCGTTGTTACAGACACAAAGAACAGCGTCGGACTGGCGGGCTGCATAGAGGAAGTCGCGCACAATGCGATTGCCGTTTACTGGAACCCACTCGAATCGTCGGCGAAGGTAAGAACGTCGGAAATGTCGATTCACGTTACCTCCTTTAACGATACGCACTCACCCCAGTCCACTGCCTGCTCCTCCTCCTCCTCCTTGTCTTTCCCGATATATCGCGTTTATCGGCGCGTAATCTCGCGCACCGCGCGAATCGTATCGCGCGCAATTTAATCGCGCGCGATATCGCGTGCCATTTAACGGAAACGTTAATAAAGCAATTCCCGCCGCGCGTCGCCCGCTCTGCGTTCTACCTGTCCGATTTCTGCACAGATAAATGTGGCGGTGCAATGTCTCAGTACGGATTTCTCGAGTCAGAAAGGCGTGAAGGGCTTGCCGTTACATATCCAGGTCGACACGTACGAGGAGCCGCCGCCGCATACGCACTCATACATCCCACCTTCCCATCGCGGCTACTGTCAAATTAAGGTCTTCTGCGATAAGGTAACCGCTCTCGTGCACATTTTTAAACGTCTGTCTCTTTTTTTTCACTTTTGTGATGTAAATAACGCGCGATCGCTTCCTGGTCGCGCAATACGATCGCTGAAATTAAGCTGAGAGATGACGTTGCTTACCACAGGGGGCAGAGAGAAAGACCCGGGACGAGGAAAGACGCGCGGCTAAGAGAAAGATGACGGCAACCGGAAGAAAAAAGCTCGACGAACTTTATCACTCTGTGACGGAACGTAGCGAGTTTTACTCCATGGTTGATCTGCACAAACCACCGGTGTTGTTTTCGCCGCCGGCCGAGCACGCCATCGACAAGGTAATCATCCACTTTTTTCACACATAAATCAAGCAAATAAGAGTGTCTCGTCCGCAAGAACTTACATAGAGTTCGCACGGAAGGTCAAATCATGAGTAAAGATCGTTTAATTATGGTAACATTCAATCTGATTAACTGCATGAAGCAAAAATTATTTTATTACGGAAATGGATACTAAAAAATACTTTTTTTAATTTACATTAATTTAAATGAAGTACTTCACATGACGCCTGTTAAATTGGCCATTTGTTTGGTTTGAACGAATGCTATATTATATTGGCATGCATTTTAACCAACTCTAATCGGCGCAAAAGCTGACCCAGAAAAATTATATGGCATCCACAATCCTCTGCTCTCACCTCCGCCAAACCCCTACATTAACCGCAACTCTTGCATCGACGTGGACTTTTTTGAATACAGCCTTTCGAATTTTGCGTCACTTTTTAGTTCAATGAACCGGAGCAATAGTCTTCTAATATTTGTCTTGCTATTCTATGTTATTAGTATTATTGTAGTAAATATTATTACCAATTATTAATTAGTGTTATAAGTAATAGAAATTATTAACTAATAGTAACTCGTTACATTATTATTTTATTATCAAATTAAAAATTTTTAAATTTACTTGTTCCTAATTTTTAGAATTGTTCATTATTTTATTGTATATATTTGTATATATTTGATATCTCTCGTGTATATCTCTCTTCGATGTTAAATAATTAAAAAGAAAAAAATAATGTCACTCCAAAATTGCTCCTTATTTCCCAACGCAAAATTTGAAAGGGTCTCGCCGTCTCGCGAGTAGAGAGAAAAAGAAAAACGTAGAGCAAAATTAAATCTTGTGTTCTTCTTCTCCACGACAGTTCTCGACGATGGAGTTGTCGGGCTTCTACGGTGGTGGCGGCGGCGGGGGCGGAGGTGACACCGACACCTCGTCTCTCAGTAACGGTGAAGGTGGAGGATTGAAGGCGGGGGGTAGCAGCCCGTATCCGGCGGCATGCGGCCGGCCGAGTCTGCCGGCTCTCAAGTTCCACAATCACTTCCCGCCCGACAATCTCAGTAACCTGCACGACAAGAAGGACTCGTTGCTGATGCAGGTACAGGAGCTGCAGGGCTCGGTGCTGCAAGGGGTGCAACCAGCCGGGTTGACGGGCGCGGTGGTGTCCAGTGTCGGCAATCGGCTGCATTTGCAACAGCAACCACCACATTTACGCGCTACTGACGCCGAGGAACGTGTAATGCTTTACGTTCGTCAGGAATCAGAGGACGTCTATACGCCGCTACACGTCACACCGCCGACGGTTCAGGGACTACTGAATGCTGTAAGGAAAATATTCTAAAGATCTCACTTTCTTTACACCGCCAACGCGCATTAGCAATCACGCTTTCGCGGATGCAGCTGCAAAGGAGACGATTCGCACGGTCTGTTTGCACCTGCGTCGCTCTCGGAGATATCTTTGAGAAGACATCGAGAGTTTATAGAGCCGATATATATAGAGGCATGCTGCTTATCATGAGCTATTAACGCCCGCAATACGGGGAAAATTATTACGTATAAACCGCGCGATATAAATGTTACGTTAACTTTATAGCGAAGAATAAAAATCACGGATATATATAAATTAAATGTTACAATCGAAGAGAAATACACTTTGGAGAACTGCGTATTAATTGAACATTAACACTCGTCGTCCGGTAGTAAAGTGAATATAAAATCGCATTCTCTAACTAGTCCGTTCGTACGCCTCGTAGAAATGGAAACAGAAAATGGAAATTCTCGTCATTTCCATACTGCGACCGATACCGGTGACCGTACATACAGTAGCTACAACCTATAATTCTATGCAAAATACCGCGCTGCGTTGAATATGCGCAGCCCGTGGGCGTTAATGGGTTAATTCGTGATTACGTTGTCTCGTTCGCATGCTCTAGAAACAGAACGGGCGACAATAATAATGCAATGCGTTATCGCTGCATCGAACGAGATTGCGCTTCCTGCAGCGTGGAGCGAACGCTACCAAGCTTAATAAAATCACCGGAAGATAGCTAATTGTCCGTTTCGATTTCAATCGATACCAGTGCGATTTCGTTTATTCAGTCCGCGTTCAAATCGACGTGCGCGAATAATTATATGCGCTATGGGTGCACAAATATATATATTTACGCTCACACACGTATACAGCCCCATGAGAGAGTATATAATATATTACCTTGTGCATGTGAAAGCATACTGCGCCATTATTAATATCCGTTCGCACTAGTCCACCCGCTAATTAATATCAATGCGCATGCATCACTGTCCACTGTGTCCACGTTCCTTATTAATATAATATCAAAAGTGCAAGATGTACAAGCACACACATTATACATTATCCCTCTCTCCTCGCGGATGTGCGAGACTGTCGGCGGCTCTCAACAACTTGTCAAATGTAAGAGCGCGCGTTACACCGATCGAAATCGACGGAAGAAAAGAAAAATGGAAACAAACACCTTCTCTTTCTGTCTGTCATAACTGTCTCTTTCTTCTTCTCTGTTCTTCAACGCGCTTCGCGAACGAATAGCGCCTCCTCAATCACGTATTTTTGTCTCGAGTTTTGTTCTAATCGACTCTAATCTGTCTCCGCGTTTTTCGCAACGCAATGTATTATATATTTTTTTTTTATTGTTGTCACGTTTCGATCTGTTTTGAGTCTATTTGTCTCGCTGTGTTCTTCCTCTCTGCTCCTCGTTCTCTATCGTTCTCTCGCAGTGATATCGCGTCTAACTACCTACGCGCGTCACGCAAGTACTTTCTCGAATGAGAGCGCGAAACGAACGACGGTCCGCAAACCACTATCAAAATTCTAATGTTCTACTTTTTTCTATTTTGCAGATTGAGTCAAAGTACAAAATTGCATCCTCGAGTATTAATAATCTCTATCGCAAAAACACAAAGGGGTAAGTTTAGTAGAGTGTCATCTTTACTTGCATGCACGCCCACGCGATGCATGCCATAACGGTGACATTGCCTGACTCTCTCCGCCTCTGGTTTGGTAGTCTCCACTCTTTCTCTCTCTCTCTTTCTCTCTCTTTCTCTCGCTCTCCCTCTCGCCTATAATCGTGCGCCTCTTTCAAGTGTCGGATACGCGTTTCTCTGCGATATGCGTTTGAATGTACGCTATGCATTCGTTTGTTGTTTCGTTAAAAAGTATTTCTCTTTGTCGATCACTTTAACGCGCCCTCGCGAATGTCGCTGCACGCTGACTCGCATCTCGCCGCGACGCACAATCTCGCCTGATTAATCCACTAATCCTTCACGCTTCTCATCTTCTGCCTTCCGTCACGAGCGCACTCATGCACGCTTTTCTACCTTCCCTAACGTCATTATGCATCTCGTTCAGCTATGACTCTTTTTGTTTCGCCCGTACCTTTTCCAACGTACGTTTACGCACGACGGATTCCTGTCGACCGTTTCCCTTGAATGATCACTCTTCGTCACTTGATATGTCTCACATTGTAAAAACAAATTCTCTCTTGCTCTCTCTCTTTTTTTTTTCTCAAGCTACACGCGATGCGAACTTTACGATGCACTTTTTCCACTGTGATCCGCGCGAGATCTTAAGATTCACCGCAACAATATTGATGTTTCATTTCGCTGCTATATTATGATGATTTAATGATGATGCAAAATATATGATTTCTTTTTCTTTTAATAAAGTGTGAATGAATTTAATGAAATAATTACAATGTTCAATGATTCGTTTTTAAATGCCGCTAACGATATCAGACAATAAAAAATTTATTTAGAAGAAAACAAATGTTTGAAAAATATAAAATATCTATGCGATATAATATTGTGCTAAACTCATGATATAATCGAAAAATTGCATAAGAAATACGTAAATTATATTAAAATATAATTAAACAAAATACACATATTATAGCAGCCGAAATTATTACGTTGCATGCCAACTCGAATCATTCACGTTCTCCAAAACGACTTCCGTTCGCGTACGCGAATTACGCCACGTCGAGGAGATTTAACGATAATCCATCATCCTATCCTGTTACAGAATTACAGCGAAAATTGACGACGACATGATTCGATATTACGTTGATGAGGATCTGTTCCTATTGGAGGTGACCCATTCACGGATTAATCCAGATCCGAGCAGCGACCGTAACTCGAATAATCCGGGCTCGCCGGATGATCCCGGTGATCCTGGAGATTCATACGACGTCACCCTCATCGAGCTGCCCTCGTCGCCCCCTCATCTACCACATTCGCCCCTCGCCAATTCCACGCATGCACATACGCATGTGCATGACAACAGCAATACGTGAACTGGGTGAGGCCAGAGACGTCGACTTTTAATAACGTAAATATGTCGCGCAGGTCGAAAAGACCATCAGCGAAGACTGGTCATCCGATAAAATGGAGGATTAGTGAATATTTTACGTGAATAATAATAATTGCTAAACAAGGAATGAACAGTGAAATTTTCACGTGAAAGATTCTTGTATAGTTTAGCGAACAAACTTGTCAGGAAAGTTTATTATCCTGAGAAGAAGAAGAAGAAGAAGAAGGAAGAAGGAAGAAGGAAGAAGAAGAAGAAGAAGAAGAAGTAGCAAAACATGTGTTTTTTTAACGAAAACTATAAAGAGACTACCAGAAGAAATTAGGAGAACATTGAAGAATATCGGAGAACACGGGATTTTCGGTAGAGGATTCAGAAGAATTGACGCTCCATTATTTCAGTGTGAACTTTGAATATGGTAATTGTAGTATAATGTTGGAGACAAATCATCTCTCCGTCATACGACTTTACGGGTGTTTGTTAGGTTTTTGATGAATATTTCGTTAATGATTATACAAGATGTCCCTAAAATAACCATCTAAATATTACGCGAAATAACGTGAATTATAGAAAAACAAATATCTTAGTGACAATGATTATACGTATATATATTTATAAAAACTACAAATAATTATTCAATTCTTTTCATTTAAATTTCCTCTTGTCATGCATTCATTCTGTTCTGTTTAATTTGTTAAATCACGATTAACGTGATCTTTAGTATCTTTCACGAAATTTTTTTCAAACTTATTTATAATTTCATTACATTTCGTGCTTTTATTCCTACAAATCACTACATAAACACGTTCGCACATAATCATTTTTAACGACGGGCTGAAAAAAATTAAGTTAAAAATACTAATAAATAATTAGAAATGTTTTACTTGCATTTGTTTGAGTGATTGTTTACGTTTTGTTTAAATATATACATATAATCATGTAATTAGAACGATTTATTACAAAATAAATGGTTTAGGAACACCTTGTATATCACCTGTCTTTAAGATCGTCTTTAAACGGTCTTTTGCTCATAAATGTACGGGCTTCGACTCGATTGGAGCAAGTTGCATGTGCAAGAATGTATGCATACGTCGCTGGTCGTACCAAAAGCGACTCGTTATTCTATATTTTACTTGTTTTCGTCCGATGAACAATTTATATCGAGTTTATTAGCTTAGGAACGAAGCGGTTTATAACGAAACGTCGGCCTGCAAATTGCGAGCGCCATGTAAATCAATCAAAATTGATTTAAGAATCCTTAATATATGTAAGTACACGTATGATGTATAAGAGTATGTGTAGATGATATATAAAATACAAATTTTTTTTATTAATTCATACTTTAGCTGACGTGTAGACTCTTAATTTGTCCACATGTTTAAGAAATATGTTGCATTAGTAGTGCCGCCGGCGTTAATCCCTTATGAATTGTCATCTCGAAAACCGACGATTCGTGTCGGTTCATCGCAACGCGCATGCCGTCATTTTACGTTAAATGACCCCGATATATATGTTAGTCGATGACAAAGGCGATCGTCGCTTTCGCTGTCGCATCTCCGCGTCTCTATTTGATTTTTATTCATAAAGATTTAAATTGTTGTCGAATTTCGCGTAACAAGCTGCAAAACATATGGAAAATGAATAAAATGGATTTGAATCTCACCAGCAGCCCATAAAAAACTAATCGATACTTTCTTCTCCGTCCGCTAACGAGACTTTTATAGCTTCTTATTTACGAGCACCGATATATATATATATATATATATTTACGCGAGATATAAAACCATCGTGCGATTTCGTAATATTGCTGTCATTCGCAAATCCGATCATCACGCGCGAATAAATCCCGACTTCAAGGCGTGTTTAAAAAATCCGTATAGCCAGATCGCCTCTTTGTGCCGCATGACATGCTATGCTCGAGATAGCATCGAGAAGCCACGACTTTTTCTAAGTCTTAAGACTAATAAAAGTAATATAATCACACTGTATCTCTGTATCCATAGTATAATCTCTATAGTTCGATCTATACGTTTAATAAGATATCAATTCAATATCTCGGAACTAGATCGATCAATGTTGTTGTTTTCTTTGAAAAAAGAAAAAAATTAAGTTTATGTGGTTTTAATATAAAATTTTATATAAAATTAAAAATATCGAACATTATTTTTACTATATAAAATTTAATTTAATATATTATATTAAATATAATATAATATTAAAGTTAATATAAAAATCACATAACTTTTTTATTTACTCTCTTAATATTTTAAATAGATCAAGTAAAATATATTTTTTTTTTAATATCTAATTTTGTTAAATTATATTATAAGAGCTAATAAAAATCAAAACTCACGATAAAAAATTAATTTTTGTTGAGAACTTTATTCTAGATTTTTATTTTATGTTTTATTATAGGATATTTGTCTTTATATTGACAGTGTAGAATAAAACAAAATGTCTCTCTATGGTTTTAAAATAAAAGAAATAAAATATCACAATATATGTTCAAGTATACATATATAAATTTTTAAAAAATCTTCACAATTACATCGATTCTTCTACTTTCGAAATATTGAAGTTTCTATGAGATAAATATTCACATGACGGAAACGATTTATTAGAGCTCTAATGAGTTCACGTTGACGCGAGTCAAACGCGTGCGAAAAACCGAAAACGGTACCAGTACCAATAACCTGTGGTTATGTAGTTTGTAAGTTGAAACAATGCTAATGTGCCACCCTTCCAGTGAAAGCGATCTACTTGCCAGCTTATGTCGCACAATCGTGCAGTTATATACACACACGCGGTAGCATACGTGTATCCATATACATCACATACATAAGCAAAGAAACGAATACACACACACATATATATATACACACTCGTTATCAGTTACATTAGAGCTGTAGATTAGAACAAAACAATCACGATCACGACACTTCTCTTGTTTTATGTTAATCATGCGTGCGTCGCTACACATACATACCGATATCAAAGCAACGATCAAAAAATACGCTTGTAAAATGCATATTGAATACTATATTATTGAGTACTATATTTTGTTACAATTATTCGAGATAGCATATGGAATGATATTATTAATATTATAGATTCTATTGAATCCGTAAGACATATATATTATAATTATATTATATTATTATTTTTATTATTTTTATACATGGAAATGTGCGTGGTTGTACGAAGTGAGAATGCAATAATTTATCCGACAAAAAAAAGGCAGAAAGCACGAAAGAGGCCGAAAAAGAGAGAAGAAGAAGGAGAACGTATGAATGGATAGCTCAGAATCCCTGTGAATGAAAAGTCGAGAGAGAGAGAGAGAGAGAGAGAGAGAGAGAGAGAGAGAGAGAGAGAATGAGAGAGAAAAAAAGAACGAGAATGAAAGCAAGAGCGAGAGCGAGCATATACCACAGGTCTACAAGACCAAGATCGTTGGTTAGCTTTGATCCATGACATTTTTATTTCTTTTTTTTACGTAATCACATCCATCCTCTTTTCATCCCTATACACCTTCAATCGCCGCCGTTGCATCTCTAAATGAGACGGAAAATACGACTCATTGCGCGAACGAACGACTGTGTCATCGAGCCATTTTATTTTATAACGATATCACCCCTTTTTATTAATCTTACTATTATTAATATTGTTATTTGCGTTATGAAAACTGGATGAGTCGATGTCGTCGCGAGGAAACGCGCGCCAAAAAAAATCATGCTATCTGCCTCTCTTCGTTACCGCGAAACTCGCGGACTCGCACGCGATAGATGCGATCGCAATTTTCTCTCGCGACGATTCCTCGGTTCGTCCCGATATCGTACTTAAACAACGTGAATAACGACGTAGAATGAACTCGCGAACTTTAGATTTACTGATAGAAATAGAGGAATGTAAAAAAAGAACCTGATGCCGGTCGACATAGGTCGACGGAGTCGAGAGTGTCGTGATAAATTCGGAAGCGAGAGCTGCACAAAAGAGCATGGGATGCGAGAATGCCGAAAATACGACCGTACTTTTTTTTTATCTTGCCATCCATCAGAGATTTCACGTGATATTATATTATTACGATGTTTATTACAACAATAAATATTATATTAGTACGTTTTATAAATCGCATGCCTTATTTACTCCGCCGTTGCTATTGTTATCTTTTATATCACCGTAATCTTGTGATGGTCATAATTCTGTATATTGTTAGCGCCAAACATAAATCCGGCGAAATTACAAAAAAAAAATAAATTATATTGAAATAAAGAAAATATCTCTTACAGAATTGACAAATATATGGCAAAAGATTCTGAATATTTAAAAAAATGTTAATTATTATATATTAGATTTTAATCAAAAAAATTAAGTAAGCGATATGAGTACAATATAACGAAATAAAAGATGAAATTTCAATATTCCAAAGTGTGACAGAGAGGAAGTATAACAAGAACAAATATTTGTTCTTTTATCTTTAGATGACAGTTTGACATTGTTTATTTTCACGTTCCGATCAATATTGATATTCAGATGTATCTTTCGCATCACGATATCAATCATCTCTGTATTCACTTATGATTTGACGACGTATGATAGTAATTCGTTTACCCGGAGCCAGTATTAGCATAAACATGATTCAATGGACATGCCTTATTCCAAATACAGAGCCGCATAATACATATGCGAGATTAAAAAATCGCGATCGTATTAGCATAATATGCCAGATATCGATCCGAGTTTAAAAGCGCCTTCAACAATCCCGTCCATTCGTTGAAATCTAAAAAAGATCGCACATTAAGATACACACGCGAGTGATCAATCATTTTTAGTAGAGATTGGTAAATTTTTAGAATATATAATATGACAATAGTTCAATATTCAGCTATTTGAAAATTTGACAAAGTCAAATTGAAAGTTGAGAAAATTAATTTTAAATCAACTACAAATTTCTTTAAACAAATTATAAAAAAGTGAAGATCGATTCAGCTGCTGTATTAAATTATAGATACTTGAATTATATGGTGTAACGTAATTCTGTCTTTGCATGCGTTTTTTTATGTTTTCTACTGCAGAAAACGATACTCGAATATCGTTTTTCTCGCCGTTTCTGTTAAAAGTTGCGAACTCTTACTTTGTTTTATCTCGGCGCAGCGCCGAGAAGAGCGCGAACCCCGGGGGAAACCTGTTGGCGAGGAATTCAAAAGAAAAAAAGAGAAGAATTTCCGAGCGTGGAAACCCATAAGGAGAAATAAGGAAGATCCCAGGTGTTAGAGGAAGAACGAAGGGAGCGTACCATAAAATCAACGATGTGTTGTGGAGGATAGCCGACCGCTTTCAGAAGGATCTACGCGCATTTCACGGCTGACGTACTTTAACGAGTTGTTTCTCAGCAGACATTTCGATGAAATCGCTTATCCGAAAAAGCCTGACATGACACAACCAGTACGATTAGCACGAAACAAGCGCGTGTCGTTATCCTGCACCAGATCGGCTAACGGAACGCGACATGAATGACGTGTATTTCACTTCGACGACAGAGGAATTGTGTTTAATCCCCATTGATTATAAATCCGCTACGATAACCATCGATCAAAAGCAAGCTGCTTAATATCAATTTGCAAATATAAATTTCTTGAAAATTAAACAATCCTTTAGTAGTAAAAAATGTAGTATATAAATTTTCTAAACCACTTTACAAGAAATTCATCTCTCTCTCCGCATTATCCATTTGAATAAATTCCGGAAGAATTGTACTTCATTTAAATTTTATAAAAACGAATTTTTTATTGAAAATAATTGACACAGAAGTAAGTACTTATATTTGAAAGTACTCGTTAAAATACGTTAAGGTAAAAACTTCTTCACATTTCTCTGAAATACAGAAGCCTGATTGGTCCGCGAATAAGAGGGGAATTAATTGGTACCTAATTACACGGATGCAGCGCATTTTCTTGAACGCAAGAAGAAATAGGAAGACGAAGGGTGTAAGTGGTTACAGTGCGGCTCAGGGGGCTGTATTATTGCTAGAAGTCAGTTAGAGTGTGCAATCGTGTGAGAATCTACGACCTTGTAGAGGGACACTGACCCTCACGTGAATTACAGTTCGTTAGCATACATGTATTTCTTTGTATTGTTCGCGCGAAAGAAATGGGTTCTGATCATTCGCGTATTTTGTACAACGGATCTATGAATATGTAGCAAACAACTCTTGGCGCAATCACGAGTTGTATTTTTTCTTGGAACTTTTTTTGCACAGAACTCTCGAAAACTCTGGAGCAAAAATTACATTTGTTACTTCTTGAAAAAATAGTTTTCTTAGATAATCCTTAAGAGAATATTCTACGTTTCGAAACATATTAATCCTCGATTGATTTATTTCTCAGAAATTAATCAAATCTGTTCATCAACGAATCGTATTTTTATTATTTATTCCTGATACACAACACACGCATTCACACAGTCAAATTTGTTTTTTGAATTGACAGGTTTTGCTTACTACATTAATTCAAGATCAATGGATAAGCGCGCGCAAAAAAAATCGCAAAGATAAATCATATAAATTAATTAAATATTAATAAGCTCTATAAATGATGCAAGGCTTTCAAAACTTTCAAAACTAGATTGATGATATGTTGTGCTGTTTAATATTTCAAGATGATATTCAAGATAAATCGACAATCAATCTCCAAATATCGATATTCCATTCTAATTTTTCTAACGACACATACAATTTATCGAATTGTCAACATTACGTAAGGACAATAGTAATTTTTGTGTAAGAACAATAGAATTTAACAAGCGACGATTTTCACAAGCAACCACGCGCGAAAATTTTATAGCGTTATGAAATTTTATAGCGTTTTTATCGTCCATTATATTGTGCTTGAGAAATAATAACAGAACATATGGAAGGAAGTGAAATTTCCGTAATTTATCATCATCCATGACTGGTTTCACAAAACACTTTGTGTGGTTGCATACTTAGAAAAAAAATGAAATATATGATTTTTTTTGAAGATATCTCTAAATGAGTAAACATAAATTAATCTGATTAACATTTAAGTAAAATTTGATGTTTTTGATCTTTTTTATCTGCAAATCCAATTTTTTTTTCCTTTTTTTTTTACCTTTTCTTCCCAATGACGGTCGTTAGAAGTGCAAAAACGACTTCGTTATCTCCTGGTTAATTGCGAACAACTCTGACCCAACCGGTTTGCAAGTTTCGGGGGAAGAATCCGACAAGACCCAGAAATTTTACTATAGTACAAAGTTGTTGAAAAAAAAATTTATGTCTAACATATATCTTAAATATTGCATGTACATCTCTCGTTGGGCATGCTTATAATAATTGGATCAATGACTCAAATATTGAACTCCTATTTACGTTGATACAATTTAGACAAAAAAATTTGCTGGAGAATATATACATAATAGTGAAAAAAATTTCAGAAGTATTATTTGTATTACGGGAAACATATATTATCAAATTTACCACATCAGTAGTAAAAGACGCTCTCACCAGCCCCGAAAGAATCTCGTCCGCATTTTCTGGAAATTTTCTATCAATAATGAAACATGACGCAATTTGACAGAGGATTACAATAATACAAAATTCATGCTTAGTCATCTTTAATCGCTGCCTATTACTGAATTTTAATAACGCGTATTTTAGGCGGAGTCCGGTTTGGCGGGTAGACACTAACTCTCTGTCCTTATCGATTATCGACGAGCCCTCTTTCGCGAGCGACAACAAAAAAAGATTTTATCTCTCCGAGATGTCGACAGTAAGTGGTTATTAACTGTCCGGTCAAAGAACGCGAGCTTAAAATCTCTCTTCCTCTCTCCACCCTTTAGGACGACGCAGTTCGTCGACCTACGTATCGCAATCCTGATTTACACTTCAAGGTCCTCCGCTTTTCGCTCGCCCGCGGAAGGTACTGTTTATACCTTCGCAAAAGATCGAAGATCTCGTCCCAGTGGACTGTTTTTAACGAGGAAAACTTGTCTACGAGACGCGATAAAACACGTCGTGCATCTGCTTGAAATTGCGTGTAAGAAAATCCATACAGACGTAAAATGTTGTTTCCATTTCTTTCTAATAAGTATTTCTTTATCGAAATACTTCACATTATGTTAGAGTATGCATAATATTATTAGCGCATAATATTGTTAGCATCGCGCAATGTCATTAAATAAATAAATGACGCCAATCGAATGGAGAGGTAAGAGTTAGCAGCGGTTGCTGCTACTGAGGTAGCAGATTCTTCAGATTAAAGAAAAGATTACGACAGACATGGGAGAAGGAAGGTTCTATATTCATCGTCGGCGGAAGGAAATGCATAAATACGTACCACCGGGATAGACAAGAAGGTGGGGATCACGCGGTAAGCAAGTTCACGGTCGTCCTTTACATGCAACCTTCTCTTGGCATCCCCAAGGCCAGACGCGAGGATCATGCTCTCCAATGCAAATCTCATCGCGCGGCATTCAAGTTGGACACGAACCACGCGATCGAAGACCGATCGGGCGTGATCCGGTTCCATCATGCAGCTTACATAATCGAGAGATAACGTAAATCTCATTCACAGATGGACAATCGGCCGCGTTTACGTATTCAAATCGCAAATTGATCGCGAATAACTTTCGAAAAGTTTCGCCACGAGCGATTGCGTATTAACATAATATTGCGAAATAGATTTTATGAGACAAGATCAATATCGTGAACATCTTATTATGTAGCATGTTACATAGCATGCACCATAACATGTTATCTCGATACATCCTGTGATTTACATGGGCATGGAAAATAGTGCAATTTTGTTTTCAAAGCTTTTAAACGCTTAGTGTATCACATCTTGAAGAACACAAAAAAAGAACAGAAAAGAAAGAGATGTAGATCAAAAGATGTCGAGGCGCAAAAGATATTATAAATTTAAACCGATTAATTCCCATCAAATTAAGGAAACTCTTTTTTACTTTGTTTTAACTTACAATATCTTGATTCATTTTTTTCTGTTGTTTTTTTTTTTTTAACATTTCAAATACTCAAATAGTTCTGAAGAAAAATGTTCCGGACATTCGGGACTTTTCAAGATACTGTGGAATCACTCCATCGGAGTATAAATAACTGACGGACGATTATTTTGCGCGTTGAAAGACCGTACCTGATCCCTACTGTGTTGCCCTCCGTCTATCCTCTGCCCTGCGATCATCGAGGTGGCGATAAAAGAGCAAGAGAAGAAAAGAAGCATCTTGTGGCGTCGTGCCGAGGAGGTGTCTCGCTCCGGGGGCAGAGTAGCGTCGACCGCACCAGAGGGTAGGGCGAGCCAGCTTGCTTATAAGCTCGAGCAGCGGCTATTCGAGCAGCTTAGACGGCCTAGTGGAGTCCCCAGGTACATTCGGCCGGGAGTCACGCACGTGGGCTCTGAGTCCCGTGTCGCGCGCGTCGTTCACTCTTCTTTTTTTTTTTCCTCCGCGGTGCTTCCGAGTTTTCGCACGCGAAACAAATCTTCGGTTTGCTCGCGAACTATTGTCATACGCGATGCTGGTGCTGGTGCTCGTGGTGCAGGTGCTCGCGACGATCGTGCCCGCGACAGTGGCTGTCGAGCTGGCGCCGAGATCATTGGACCTCGACTCGCTCGATGACGTTCGTTCGGAGGACGACAATGCTGTTGTCGTCGAAGGTCAGTTTTAATCGCCAAGCACCTCTCATATGCGTTTCTTGATTGTAGATAGATTTTCCGCTTCCGATTTATCCACTTTTGTCTCTGACATGAGCATGTCTAGATGTTTTGACAGCCTGTTTGATTGAGAAGTATTCCTATTTGTCTCATTGATTTGGACCAATCTCTTGGAATAGTTTTCGAATACAAACAATAGAACTAAAATTAAATTTTTTTTTAATGTTAATGCAAAATTGTTCTATTTATATTAATCATTAAAAAATAGCTACCTAATTTAGTTAAAATTTAATTCAACAATACGGAAAAAAATATTCAGTAAGACTTTTGCGTCAGATTTAAACCAAAGAATCGTTTTTTTAGACCTAAGAATTCCTCTAAAAATTTAAATAATTCAATAGGTTTTTTATAGCGAAGAAAGGACATCCTTTGCATAAGATCGCATATAAGATGTTAAACCACTATTTTATACGCATTAAAAAAACAATGTTTCTATCCTCTTTTTTTCATGCATAATGACTGTTCCGACAACTCGTTACTTCTATACAAGTTATATCATCATATATCATCTTGAAATTATTAGCCACACACAAGAAAACAAACGACACGCTGGTTTGTCAAGTCTCTCGAATGGTCAATGACGCCTCTTTGCTATTGACTCCTTACTTTCTTTGTCGACGACCGTGAAATCCTCTAACAGATGCAATACATATCGAGTATCAATTGACGAATATTTATTCGCGCGTCCTCGCACGGTAACCGGAAGTTCTCCCGGCGCCCGCAAACCTCACCTTCGATGTACGTGTGCACCTGTGTGTATCTCGCGTAGGTCAGCGAACTCGCTGCTAAGTATCTCGATGGAATTCTATTCTAATGTTTCGATTATTCGTCGCGCGAAATAAATTTTACATAACCGGCAGCATCAAGTCAGCTTAAAAACAATTATACTTTTATTCGTACATCATTTTTAACAATAAGTTTTCACATTAAAAATCGCGGAAAGCGAATTTTTATTGCTAAACTTATTTTAATTTAATTTACTTCATTATTTAATGTTAGAAATATCAAATGCGTATTTGTGATAATAATTTATTCCGTACGAATCTAAGTTCAGATTTTCATGAATAGCATATTATTTCTTTTTTAATTTTATCATAATTTTTATCACTGTTTTTTCTGTAGTTCTGATTGACATAAGAAAAACGTACGCATCGCGTACATTAATACATGCTAAAGTAAGCATTCGAGTACGTGCTAAGATAAATATGCTCAATGCATCCTGATTTTGCGATGGCAAACATGATAACATACAGTCACTCTAACGGACAGTGAAATAAAGAGAAGGAGAACACCTGAACAAACTTGAATGAAATTTTCCAAAAAAACTATTACTATTGTGCCACAAAATCATAAAAGAGTAGCGATAACAGCAGGCTATCAAAAAATGTGCAAGAATGATTACATTTATGATTATATTACATGAAAAATATCTCTGCGAGAAAATCATACAGAAATATGTTAAAAATTAATTTACAGCTGCGATCGATCCGGATGAACTCGGATCAAGGCAGGGTCGAGGTATTCTTTGGAACGGAGCCACGACTCGTGAGACCTGCCTAACGTCAAAAGGCGAAGTCGGTCGCTGTACGACCTTCAAAGAGTGCTATCCGTACTTCAAGATACCAGACCTCGGTGCTCTCGACGGTTGGGTGCTCGGCGTTTACGACACATGCAGCTACATCCGCGAGGACGGACACCCGAGTTTCGGCATCTGTTGCTCCAATTTACAACCCTTCGTCACACCCCATCCTGACAACTGCGACGATCCTACCGTGGAAGATCCGCAAGTAAGGCATCCGAGTGTGTCACACGATTAACGACCTAATTCCACGATCTAATATTGACACTCGTGTTTGTTTTCTGCTCGCGGCTATCACTTTCGCTACGGGGGACTCATAAAAATTATACGTGATCCGAATTAAAGCTTATTATTAGACAGCCTGCTTAGAAAGTCGTATCCCTGTCGACTCGACAATACAATTTTACAACTCGCTTTATTACTCAGTGTTCGCGCATTTTCTACGTCCGGCACGGAACCACGATAGTTGTTCCTTTTGTTCTATTCCTGGAAGAATCTTTTTCCATCGCGTGTTCATTACGCTGAAATCGTTTTCAGGTTGAGGATAACAAGAAGAAAGGCCACAACACAGGGATAGCGCGTCCTCAGGCTGCGCCTACCTGGCCACCGCCGATTCCCACGCATCCACCCGACCACACGATACCGCCGCTACCGACCCATCCGCCGTCGCCTGGTCTACCGACGCAGTCCACCACGTTGAAGCCGATAACCACGACGTCCAAGAAGCCCGGTCTCGCCACTACGTGGCCGACGAAGAAACCAACTTGGTGGCCAGCCTCGTCATCGTCCACGTCGACGACCAGCAAGTCCCCGATCAGCAGTACCAATCCCTCGCAATGCGGTGCGAAAAACGGCAACCAGGACCAAGAACGCATTGTCGGCGGAAAGAACGCAGATCCGGGCGAATGGCCGTGGATCGCCGCGCTCTTCAACGCTGGACGGCAATTTTGCGGCGGATCGCTCATTGACGATACACACATACTGACAGCGGCGCACTGCGTCGCGAAGCAAGTTCAACTTATTTCTCAATATTCTGCAAATTATAAGCTAACACTTTTATCAATTGAAATGGAAGAATGTAATGGAATGAGATTTTTCCACTATTAGCGGCTCTAGAAAATTCAATTTCACTATAAATAATTTTGCGTAAAAGCGGGAGAAAAGTTTCAGAAGAAATAGCGTCTGACTTTTTCTAATAAAAGAAATACAACTCTTTGACAAAAATGTAATATTGTTTCAGTATGAACTCATGGGATGTTGCAAGGTTAACGGTACGCCTCGGTGATTACAATATAAAGACAAACACCGAGATTCGTCACATCGAAAGGCGAGTGAAGAGAGTCGTGAGACACCGCGGTTTCAACTCGCGCACGCTCTACAACGACGTGGCACTCCTCACACTGAACGAACCTGTGGAATTCACTGAACAAATCCGGCCTATTTGTCTTCCTAGCGGATCACAACTGTATTCTGGCAAAACAGCCACCGTTATTGGCTGGGGCTCTTTGAGAGAAAGTAAGAATATTTTTTTACACTATTGTGCTTTCAACGACGTGGGTCGTTCAGCGAAGACAATTTTTGTTTTAGCTTAGAATAACAAGTATGTAATTAACATTTGTGTACTCCTTCAAGTATTCCTACTTATACTTTCTAAAGAGTCAATTTGCATAGCTACTCGCAGCACGATCACGGCGTTTATAACGCTACTATTCACGAATAGAATTCTAGAACATCTCTTTGAAAACCTACATTCCTTCAAAATTGATAATGATTATTTTATTCAATTAGGTGGACCGCAACCAGCGATTTTACAGGAAGTATCAATACCAGTTTGGTCAAACAGCGAGTGTAAATTGAAATATGGTGCAGCAGCACCCGGAGGCATCGTCGATAGTTTCCTATGTGCTGGTCGAGCCGCTAAGGACTCATGTTCGGTTCGTGTTCGCATATTCGTTATCTTGTTTTCGCATTTATATCTCATTTTTAACACCAAATGCGGCCGTGTAATTTTTAGCTCACAATAAGACTGAATGGTAATTTAATTTGATAAATTAATAAATATATAATTCGTTAGTTTTAAAATAAAATAAAATTTATAATTAGTCTCATTTATACGGTGATGCGAGATATAAATACGGTGTTTAAAACTAAATTTTATGAAAATTAATGATTGCACTTACAGGGCGACAGTGGAGGTCCTTTAATGGTCAACGACGGGCGATGGGTCCAGGTTGGCATCGTCAGCTGGGGTATAGGATGCGGCAAAGGACAATATCCTGGCGTGTACACGAGAGTAACGCACTTCTTGCCTTGGATTTCTAAAAATCTAAAGTAGAAGACATGCGACACACATATCTACTGCCATGTCTTTTTCGCATAGTCGCTATTTTTTCATAAGTTTCTTCGAATTGTCGGAGAAATGCAGAATCGATTGCACTCACTTTGAAAAAATGTGATAGAAACTGTTGAGCCCTAAAAATCGTACTTGTCATTCGATAAGCTTCGTAGCAATGTCAAAAATATCTGCTTTCGTAATGAAAAGCGATAAGATGTCGTCTTTTTATTAAGAAAATTTGATGCTATGACATCTTTTTAATTATAAACATTCAACATCATCGTGCTCCACGCTTTCTTATCGTTAAATGAAGTCATCATCATCCATTTACTACATAAGAAGTGAGCGAACACGGTGATTACAAGTAGTAACAAAATATATTTTATATTACTATACATACACAAGTATATATAAAAAATAAAGTTACATGACAACAGTTTTGACATCATAGGCTTCTGTTCCTGCCACGTCTTGCATAGAGCATAAGGCTACGTATCGCAACTGCTTATATTCAATTGCTGCAGTGTATTTCGTGCTAAAAGCAAAAAAAATTCTCCTATTATCTCCTATCGACAACACCACCAATAGCAGATTTAACGTCATTTAAGAAATAATATTGCATATTTAGGAAATAACAATGCAATGTAAGTATAAAAATTCAAAATTAAAATATAAAGTTTCAAATTTTGCAAGGCGATTTGTCTGATGCTAAATGCAGCAACAAAACTCTAATAATTTCATTGATAAGATCGTTCCAATTTCTGTTTAAAACTTGACAATAGATCGTGTATGATATTTCAAGTCTTGATCCTTGTTTTTGTCACGCAATATTCTTCCTGAAATGACAAAGATGCAATATCGAAGCGAAACTTACTTTGGAAGTAATATGTATCGTATTTATCATCGGGCTGCGGAATGAAAGGAGGTGTCGCTTTCGACGGCTCGTCCCAAGGGAACTCGCGGAAAAGACTCATGGAACGCACCTCCTTCGCCGAAGGGCGTGCTGTCTGGTCCAAGGTGAGAAGTGCATCAATGGCGTCGGTTGCCGCTGCTGATAACGCTTCCTCGTCCTCCGGCCATGGAACATCGCGCGCGAGAATGTTTGCGAACACTGCCTGTGGTGTCTCGTCGTTGAACGGCGGTAAGCCTGTGCAGAACTCATATAGGCATACGCCCAGTGCCCACCAGTCAACAGCCGGTCCGTGACCTTGCCTGAGCAGCAGTTCCGGAGCGAGATAATCAGGCGTGCCGAGTATGCGATCGTCCGACCGATTGGCACCACCCTGGCCGCCTCTTCTGACGGACTTGGGTGTTCTATAAGGCGTGTAACACCCGTTGCCCGAAGTCGCGGGTGTCTTAATAGGTGAGATACCCTGAGGCGAACGATGGCCATCGGAAGTGTTGTCCGAGTCCGTATGCATCTCGGGCGCGGAGTGCGACGTGGGCGGCGGCGGCAGGCGAAATCTCGTCTTTATAAAGGTCTGAGCGTCCTCTTCCTCCTGGTGCTTCTGCTGCTTTTCATTGTCGCGACCTCTCTGTTTAGTGGAGGATACGGGCGTGCTGAAAGCTACTCTACCCGCAGAGCCGGTGTCCTGCTCGTCCTGACTCTCAGACGGTGTCCTACTACGATTATTATTCGCCATATCAACAGTAATATCCACGGTTTTGGATATCGAAGTAACATTGATTGTCGGACTCGTACAGGAAAACGTGGAGTCGCGATTATTTCTCTTGGGTGTCCTATCGATGTCTAAATCCATCGCGTTGATCTCGCACGTTAAGCCGGTCGATGCACACGCCGCATCCGGTCGCTTTCTTTTCGATCCCCGAATCACGAATAAATTTGTACAAGTACTCACCGGACTGGTGTGCTCAAGGGATCGCTGTTGCGACTCTCGTCGACTCTCTTCCGCTTCGAGCGTGGATTCGTCCTTTTCCTCCTCCACATTCTGAACGGTATGATTGTTTGCTTGGTTGGAAGACGACACTTCGCAGGTATAAAAGCTGCTGGAACTATCTGGACCATCTTCATGCTTCTGTACAGTATCCTCATCCTCTTCTATACTTTGTTCATCATTGCTATGCTCAAAGTGCAAATCCTCCGCCGATTGGAAAGGCGTAACACCGGATATTCGAGAATAATCTCCAGATGCGACAGAAGAAATAGCGGAGTTCGGCGACATATGCCCCACAGTTTTCGTGCAATTTCTCTGCAGCACGGCGAGTAAGTTCATAGGTGTGCTTCTGTCGCTAAGATTCGATTCATTGGTGGACTTTTGGCCAGAACCGAAGGAGAGATGAGACGTCAGCGAAAGCAATTGGCCGGGTGTCCTGGCACATAGACTGGGAGTGAGAGGATTCACTAAATCTGATATCTCAAGATCTCTATGCAAAGACGATATCTTACTCAGGCCAAAGTCTGTAAGCTTGATGTGTCCTTCGCGCGAGAGAAGCATGTTGTCTGGTTTCAGATCCCTATGCACAATGCCATGCGAGTGAAGGTACTCCAATGCCAAGCATACTTCCGCCGTGTAAAAAGCTGCCATAGATTCCTCCATAAAGCCATAAACACCGAGCAGACTCTTAAGATCGCCACCCACCATATATTCCATGACTAGATACACACTGCTGACAGATTGCAGGGAGTAAAAGAGTTGCACACAATATGGACTGTGAGTCAGAGCCAGCGCATTACGCTCAATTACTACTTGTGACGCCATGTTCTTATTTATCATTTCGTTTTTCTTCATCACTTTAATCGCATACACTTGCTCCGGATTGGTTTTTTTGTATCCCAAAAACACTTTACCAAACGCTCCTCTGCTTATCGGCTTGACTATCTTAAAATCTTGAATGTCTGGTACCTAATGTAGAAATGCAATAATATTAAATATATCAACTAAAGACAAAAATAACAAATTTTACAAGTTGTATGTTTCTATTTGGATCTTCTAAAAATTACTAACTTATGGTATCATAAAAATCTAATCTTCTAAGAAATAAAAAACAAGAAAATAAAAAGTTTACCTTAGTAGGATTAACAATTTTGGAAATAGTATTGAAAATAGAGTTGTCAATGGATCTCTCGGAGTGTCGCGGTGTACGTTCCCCATTACAACGTTCCGTATCATTGTCATTTTTGCAGGATGTTTCGGTGTCTGGCTCATTGATATGGCTATTTTCATCTGAACGTGATTTCGGCGAATTGCACGTAGTTTCTTCCATTTAAAAAAACAGAAAATAAGAAATAAACTCGCGACAAAGATAACCTCAATCAGATACACGAATTCCAGCAATGAATCCGCCGCTTTTTGAGACACCTCATAAAAATCGCTTTTGTATCGCGAGTCGTTCGACTCTAATCATGATTTTCTCTTACTTTATTTCATGTTAAAACCAAATTCAAGAGCCGGGTGACATTTTCCACGCGCACGCATATGCAACATCGGTCAATTTTGAAACGACGATTTCTCATTCTCACAGCCGATGACGGATTTTATTGGAACTAAATCGCCTGACTCGACATTGAGTTGTACTACTGAAAAAATGCAATCTATATATTAAATTGTACTATTATTTTTTTCAGAAGTTTTTATTAATTATAAAATTATATTTCATAATCATATATACAAAAAATGTTTTTATATGTTGTCAATAAATAATATTTTTGCTGTCGTAATATAAAATATTTGTATATTAATATAAACAAAGATTTCTAGCATAATTAATTAACGCTCTCAATGTAAATTTATCATTTATTTGGAAAAGAATGTGATATATCCAGAAAACCGATTAATTTTCACACGCATCGCCGCGCATCAACTTATCTTTTGGTATACCAACTAACAAATGATTTTTAAGCGTACATGTTTCTGGTACTAGTTTCGCAAGATGAACTTCATACCCAAATTGTTCAGCATACAACTTTCTATCCATATCTATAATCGTCATGCATCTGTAGCCTTGCTTGGTCTTAATATTTTTTTCATCGTGCGTCTGATCGGCGGCATGACTTAAAAACGAATACTCTTTGTTATTAACATACTCTTTAAAAACATCACTTCGCGGATACGTTAACTGATGACTATCTTGCAGCGAGCCGTAGCAGCATGGACAGCTAACGAAAATTGCGTTCTTTCGTATGCAACGTTGTATGACCAAATCCGTTGCCAAGCCGCAGGCGTGTAATGATGTGCCGATGTTGAAATCTCCCTTGAAGTAATCCAAGTTGGACTGGCAAAACTTAACATTCGTCAGTTTCAATTTTTCCACCCGCTTCTTGGCTCTACTCAATGACTCTTCTTTATTCTCCAGCAAAATAATTGTACAGCGAGGCAATAAGTACGCTATCAGGATTCCCAAATGTCCACTGCCAGAGCAGAAATCGACGATAGTGTCTCCGGCTTTTGCCAATTTCAAGACGGATTTACACAAGTTCTGCAGTTGCTCTTGCTTCCGTTGCAATCTTGCGGGTGGCAATGAACCACCTTCTGGTGTGGCGTCGAAAGGCACAACAGACCAATCCAAATCTACTTCTGCACCAAACGGTTCAACGTCGAGAGCCATTGAAATGTTCATGTCTTTAACCAACTGCAACGAATGTTCTATATCCTCTTGCCTCGTGTAAATACGATTTCTTGGCTTGTATCGCTTAGGATCACTCTTATATAAACTCTCATTTACTACAGTCGGAAGTGTGTATTGGAGTGTGCTTAAAGTATGGTTCTTCAATAAAGGCAGGCAACTTAAGCATTTTATTATGAACTGATCTGCCAGCATTCTTTCATACCACTTGGCTGTTAAAGGTACCAATTTTGATATCGTCTGGCTTGAAAATGTATTCAATAGAATGTGAATACATACAAATATGATTATATCGGATAATGTAATACATGCGCCTTCTGCGTACGTGTGTTCTGGCAAACCTGTTTCATCCTGTATAGCTATATTGAGCGCAGCAAACTTTTTGCACATTGTATACTTGTACAGATTATGCAACCTAACTGGTTGAGACATATGACATTCAAACCTGGCTAAACTAGTGGGCAATTCAGCTTTTTCCATATCTTTTGTATGTAAAGACTTTAGACTTAAAATCAAATCAATTTCACAAAATTTAGTCCACACGCTTGCTTCAGAACAGGCCATCAAGCAGGAACCTTTAAATCCCAACAATTTATTAGAGTAATGCATTGAATATGAACTTGCACTTTTTACAATCTGCCTCAAGACTGTGCACAAACCAGCCATACAGCTACCTTCATTTAAGGAGACATTTGGCAATTCACACGAGTTTGCATAACAAGGTATTTCATCAATATTTACAACTTCATAAACAAAATTTGATAGATCTATCGTATATGCTTGTTCAGCTAAGTCTTGCTTACTTGGTATTAGCTTGATATTAATCGAGGATTCACAATATTTTATAGTAAACAAAGTTACTATTGTTTCTATCGGAGCAAGACATAAGTCTGCTATAGAATATATCGCTAAATATATCTCACTCATTTTTCTTTTAAATAACCAAGAGAAATATAAATATATAAAACATATAAAAATGTATACCAAACCTTAATTTGCACACTCACACATTAATCCTTAATTGTTTGCTATTTTTCTAAGGAAAGTAGCAAAACTTCCTTATTATTCTTTGCCTTATTATATTCTGTCTCCAATGTATACTAAAACAAGAAATAACTGCCAGAATAAACATAAACCCTTCAAACTTCCAAAATGCTCTTTCTTCCAGCCAAGCTACTTTGTCGCAACTGTAACATAAATATATCATGTGAAAACAGCATTATTATATGAATATGTATATTAAATCCTATCATTGCACTTTACCTTCTTGTTATTGTTTCTCCACTTTTACACTTCAGCACTTCCTTATATCTCGCATAAACACAAACACCAATGCTTTCGCTTGCAATCTCAAAGGCTGTACATGGATGACATTCGGAAATCACCTCATATTTTTCACCCGAGATGCAAGAAGAATTATTTTCGAAACTGTCAATGTAAAGTTTGTTTGAACTATCTGTCCAGTGACTTTCGATAATTAACGCTAAAACCGTTAATCTGTAAAGAATAAAATTAAATTAGCATAAAATAGTAGACATAAAATAACAAACATAAAAATATAAATAAATAGATTAATAAAAATGCTTTAACCTATACTTTAAATACCAATTATCTGTTTGCTATTAGTAAAATATATATAAAAAATTACAACTAACCCTCCTAAAAATGTAATACCTAGCAACATTCGCTTCTTTGTGCAAGATTCAATCATTTCGAATTTCTATTTCTTCAAAATTTACACTATTCTAAAATTGGAAAATACATTGCTAATTCCTTCTTGAAACAACAATCACAGTGTGTGAATATCTAGATAAGGAACTTTGATTCGGAAGCATTTAAAGCCATTCCTGAAGAAAGGTTCATACTGCATCCAATTCACGATATCCAGTAGAAAAAGGTGTTTTCTGAAAACTTTGCTTAATGCCAGATTTGTCACTAGAAAATAAATTTTCTGATTGGTTATTGAATGCTGTGCATCGAGTAAAAAAACAGTATGTATAAATCTTCCATGACTGTTTATGGATTTCGTACTGCATACATCATAGCGGGGTTAAACATTAGTATCGTCAGCAAATTATTTCACATATTATTACGTACGTATAGATATCACATACATATCTGATTAATCTAACAAAATCAGAAAAATTTATATTTAGATTTTATTTTATTTTTAGTAAATAATTTTCTCTCTTTTTACTTTGATCGGTAATCCATCTGAAGTATCAACTGAGATTTTATCTCTTTACATACGTTATGTAAACAATAAGTTTAATAAAAGCTGTGTATTTACAAGCTATTTACAAGCTGTGTATTTGCTTCTAATTTTCGAGTGTTTGCGCAATAAAAAATACAGTTCTTTCGTAAATATTTTATATCTGAGAAAATATCAAAAGTCTTTCATATTTCTTTGTAAAAGTGAAACGTAATAAAATAAAGTCGTTTAAAAAAAGATCTAATATAAAAAAAATGATGTAAATTATAAAAAATTCAAGGCTCGAAAATTTAATATTATACGTGTGTATGTGTAAATTTTCTTTCTAAAAATATAGTTCTTCAAAAAGTAGATAAGTTATATATTTTTCAATATATTAATATATTAATAATTTTTATTACAGTATCAAAGAGCAATAAAAAAGCGAAGCATTTTAATGAAGTCCATTAAACAGTTAAAATATGGAAGACAACGAAATGACTTATGATGAAACATTTGAGGAAATCGATCAGAGTATTATAAAAAAGTCACCAAAAATTGAAGATTATATTGAAACTGAAAATTTGAAAATCCATCCAGTTGTCATGAAGGAGGAATATCGTCCGCCGAAACGAGGTAGAGGCAGACCTAGGAAGAAACGCCTAGATGTCAAGACACAGTCTTCAACTACATCGAAAGTGAATTATTCTACAGTGGATTCGGAATTAGGGTTAAAAAAGGTCCGTTATCGTCCGATACGACCAAAGCCATTTCCACCTGGTGCCTCGTTACTCCGGCACAAAATGTTTGGAACACCACTTATGTTGAACATGTCCACTTTAACATCAAATCGTGTTATCGTAACTGTACCAAGTAAAGATAAAACACAAAACATAACTTTGAATGATTTGAGCAAAACAACAGTAGACAACAATGATAGAAGTACTATATCAAAGGAAAGTAAGACTAATGAAAAAGCAATTGAAAATTCAAACATCAAGATAAATACCGAGAAAGGTTTACGCAAGGCTAAAACAGTTTCGCACCTGCCCTGTAAAAGTAGTATTGAATTATTTTTCGAGAGTATGGCACAGACCGTGTTGAATTTACCTACAGAAGTACAAGCAGATATTAAAATGAAGATTTGTAAACTTGTTACAATGGCAGAAATGAAATACTGTGGATCACATGTAAAATCTAAGACTGATTAAACATAGAGAGCTGACAATCTATTGTTATCTACAAATTTACCAAATTTGTGCAGTTTTTTTATAATATAAGACGGATCTTGTAAGATATAGAATATAATTTAATGTTGCTAAGTGTATGTATTTATACACTATTAATATAAACAAATAATCCAATATTAATATACACATATATCTTTGTTTATATAAAGCATAGTTATCGAGTATAATTCTCTTAAATCATGATAGTTTATTTTTAATAAGAAATAAAGAGAGAAAATACTCATGGACGAAGCATCCATGCTAATTATAGTAGATAAATCAAATCTGTGAATGTATAATTCTCTATGTGTGCTTTTACATTTTAAAATCATGATTGTGTTGCAAGTTATAACATATTTAGCAATTTATATTTTTATTGATATATAATATTATTGTGAGTTATCAACATAAAAAAATGTACCAAGTAATTTATTTCATATGTGTATTCAGAAAAACACAAAAATAGAAGTATAGATTTATTAACATAGTTTATGTAAGAAATATATTAAATCATACAAACTTTTTGTGACAATTTCAGTTTCAGTTTCATGCTATATAATTTTAAAAGAAACAATATATAAACAAAAACAAGACGTAATTTTGTTAAAAAGTACTATATATATATATTTAAGTGTGCAATATATATATGTATATTATAAATACTAATGCATTCATGTATCATTTAACTGAAATAATCGAGTTTGCTCTTCTCATATTATTTGCAATAATAAAAAATATTAAAAACAATGTTTTAACAATTTCATACTTTTAAATTCATATATATGTTACCACAATTTTCCGTAATTCTACAAATACATGATAATGAAAGAATTCATATATAAGTATTTATAAAATAAAAATATGAAATATCTAAATATTAAAATAAAAAAAATGCTACCTCTCACAGCCTTGAATTCCCCTTATTTTTAAGGATGAAAAAATATAACATATTGATAGGTATAAATGCTGTAAAATTTTATATTATATGTATAGTTTTACTTTTAGAAGATAAATTATAAGATGTATGTGAGTGGTAGGCTAAAAGCGATTAATATTAAGAGTTAAATACTAAAATTATTAAAATTATTATTCTATTTAAGCCACAAACACGTTGGACGAGTACAACCGCATTCGCAATTACACATAAGTATAAGAATTTGAAACAAATTAATTAATCAACGCTTTTCTTTTCATCGACAGAACAAAAAAATTATTGAGAAAATTATTCCAAAACAATGAAAACAATAATTGTATCAGATTATTAACGAATTATTCATTTAAACTGAGTTTAGATTGCGCATTTTTATTACAGATATATCATGACAAGCGCATTGAAGATAACATATCCATTTATAATGCATGTAGTACAAACTATCAATCCCAATAAGTCAAGATGTCTATCTAAATAACTAATGGCTCGTGCACATACAATATGTTATATGTAAGTTGCGGTTTATGCTGTTAATAACTACTAGAGTATCAAAGCGTGACACCATATTTATTTATTTTCTTATAATCTCCGGCGATATTGTTATATAGTGTACAAGATACGTTTTTAATCTAATGATTGCGAGTGCTATGTCTACTTGGAATGAATTTCAAAATGCATCCGATTTTTTTCTTTGCGTAATACTCACTGTTTAGTTGCAATAAAGTATCAAACAAAAAATATGAAAATTACATAAAGATATTCATTCACAATAATCACATTGTAATTTCATATTTATCTTGGTAAACGCATTTGTGCTCTTCTAACGAGTCTGTGTCCTTACCAAAGCATAATATCTACTCACATTGTGAGTGAAACATGAAATTTGAAAGCATGTGTTTGTGTAGGCAAGAGATAAATTGCAGACACACGAATCAACAAATATCCCAAATATAGACGAAAAAATGTTGCGAATAAATATACGGACAATTCAAAATAAGATTAACGTCACAAAGCTTCGTCACTTCGCTTGCATTACTACTGTCTCATCGTAATTTGTATTCTATCTTGTTATTTTTTCTTTTTTTCGAATATGTTTATAAGGAAATGCAATAACGATAAAGGTAAAAGACACTAAAGGCGCAAAAGCCTTATCTTCTCTTCAACACTGAAGACGCAAAAGCAGTATATGATAATTGTTCATTCCTCCTCCTTCTCAGCCTTTTCGACATCTTGCTTTTCCTCGCCTTCTGCGGGGTCACCGCCCTCGAATTTTGGGCCCGGTGTTTCGTCACCTTCCAGAACAATTTCCTCTGGATCAGGTGCGCGCGGCAGAAAATCTTCATTTGGATACATAGATTTAAAAATATTTTTGGCCTAAAAATAAAAAACAAATCTTAAAAATCTGCATATAATTGACTTATCATTTAATATGTGTGTCAAAATAATCAAAATAATTGAAAAGAAATTAAATCGTTTTGTACTAATGTATATTAAAAAAATCGTATAAACTATAGTTACAAGAGAAACACACTTAAGAAAATAATATTATCTATTTATAGTTTATTATATTACATTATTGATAGATACCTGATTTACAGCAAAGTCGAAATCGAGTTCAAGATCCGGTCCAGAACATAAGTGTATATTACTCGGCGCAGAGTCGCTTAATTTAATATCACTTGCAGGTAAATTCAAATATAGAGACCATAACACTTGAGGTAATGGATATTCACTTGCTTCCTTCTCTCGTTGATCACGATCCTAATATAATTCAAAAAAAAAAATTCAGAAAACAATATTAGGTCCACTTCCAATGTTCACAAGTATCTCGTTCAATAAAATGCATTGATAAGTTTTTTCTGTCAATGTTTTTTAATGATATTTAGTATGCCAGAACTCTCAATAAACTGAATAAACTTAATAAAGTCAGAATTCTCAATAATTAATGAATTTCTACGAAATGATACGCCAGCTTCACACACGCTGATATTTACCTGAAGATGTCGTTTATCGGGAGAAACCGTTTGGGTATGAGAATCAGAAGAACTACGTGTTACATTAGAGTCAAGCGGTTCAGCTCTCAGAAACTTATTCACGACATATGCCAGATCTTCTTTTGCATTTTTCGTACGTTTGCATGTCATATGAACCATGACTAAGAAAAATAAAAGAGCATGATGTAGGTATACTGTTCAAGTCTGAAGTATACTCGCATTAATATTGTACATACATAATCCTTGAGGACAAGCGTTCGTGGATGGTCCCAATTCAATTAAAGTAACGGATTCTTGGCCAGGTTCTTCCGGTGGATAATACAAAAGCGTTAGACTTTCTTTATCACCTTGCATAATTGATCTGTTAAACCGAAGTGATCTCCGATAAAATTTTACGTGAATATAATATTAATTAAAATTATACATGAGAGAATTACACGTGAAAAATACCTATCAGTAATGAAAATTCCACGCGAAATTTGATTTTCTCCTTCAGAGGCTACAATTTCTGGTGGCAAGTGTCCTTGCCCTACAACTAAATGTTCCAAGGCCAATCTCTGTTTTCCGGTAATAATCGCTTTACATTTATCGTCATTAACTACCACGCCGTCTAAATGTCTCTTTAAGCAATAAACTCCGCCAAAGACTGCACATAATCTGCAAAAATGCGGAATATTATTATTTAAAAATAACGATAAGCTTTGGAGAAAAATTCTTTTATATTTGCATTAAAGACGTACCTGCAGAAACATTGAGGTAATTCACCGCTTCCGTACATAGGCCATAAGAATGGTGTATTTCCATAACGTCCAAGACTATTGAGGAAATGCTTTGTACGATTAACGCCATCTCTGCATGATGTTTTCTCCGTCGCCATTGCGATAGCTTGTACAACATAGTGCTGTACTATAGGCGTAAGATTTTTCGTATTAAGATATTCTAAGAATGTTTTATCACGGAAACCTAAAGAAGTGGGAACATTATTAGCTTAAGAATGAAACAATAAAGGGAGTCTTTCACACCATGCTACATACCGTCAAACTCTGGACTATCAGCACCTTGTTCCATGCAGGATGTTAAAAGCTGCATCAACATTCTCTTTTCAACCACGCTAACAGTTTTATTGGCAAACACATCGGCTCGAGAGCAAGGGACTTGCGTAAGTTTGTTATCCATATAAGTGGCAACCCTAGAGACCGCACGGAATTCAGCATAACGTGCAATGTTGCTAGAAATCAATAGTTCTACTAATTCTCCACGAGCGAATAATAGCTGAAATAAAAATGACGTATTATATGTACACATATACCCCAAAAATAAATACATGTATCTACAAATGTGACAATCTTACTTTAGGTGCCAGATCAATATTAAATCTTCTATATTCTTTTTTGATACGGTCTATGCTCCATTGTTTCACGCTTTCCTTTTTTTCAGCCTTGTCCTGATCAGTCTTTTCTGCACCCTCAGCACTGGCGCTATCTCCAGAGATTTCAGTCTGGGTGACTTTTGAGGAAACATCAGGTAAATCTGCTTCACTGTAAGAAGAAAACTAGTAAGAATATACAAAATATCTTTCAAAAATATCAAATAGCTAATATATGCAATTCCTTTCTTACTTGGAAATATACCAGGTTTCTTCAATGTTCTCCACTGTAGAATATTGATCACTAGCCTTTAAAAATTTTTCATTCTTCTCCAAATCGACATTTGCATTTCTAGTATTACTTTTAGCTGTTTTTAGATCTTCTATCCATTTTTGCAAGCCATCAAAATTGAATGTAGCCCAAAGACCTCCATAATATTCATTGCTAAATAAAGAAACATTAAACAGATCTTATTAAATAAATATAATAATATATCAGTTATAAATAATTTTGTTCTAAGAAATATGCCTTTTATCTTTAACATGATAAAAATTAGATCAAGATATCAAGATATCAAGATATCAAGCTATCTTACTTTTTTATTTTTTATTTAATAAATAAGAAAACTGTTATATAATTTTGACATTTTCTGATAAAAAACTTTAAAATATGTTTAACATTCAATACAATAGCAATTATACTTAATATACCAATTTTATACACATATAATGATGCACTGTGTCATTAGTTCATCAATGATAATCAATGCAATAAAATTATTTCATACAATTTTCAGACATTTTATATTGTTTTATAAAGTTCTGAGTATATCCATTGATTCTGTTATATTATATGAGTAATTCAACGACACAATGCAGAAGGAGGTAAGAAAAAGATGCACCGGCCGGGCATTTATGCATTACCTATCCAGGTGCAGAACCTTCTTGCCAATCCTGCTTGCCGCCGCGGCGACGATGGATTCGGTCATACCTATCGAGAATCATGACAGCGAGAGGAATTACTGGCGAAAAATTCATTTACTTGGCGAATGCGACGCGTGATTCTATCTCGTTTTGATAAAAATCAATACCTGTTCCTACGACGACCACATCGTACTCAGTCGGCAGATCGTCCTCCATGGCTGGCTATCCGCAGCTGTCTCGGAGCTGATCAGATTCACAATGTAACAATCGATGTAAGTTCACGAGGATACAACTCCACAATCGTGTGACGGATGCAGGTCGATCAGTTCATCTTCCTCGACAACCGACACCGACGAAATTCGTGTAAAAGCGGCCCCACCCCGCACACAAGCTTTCTCGCACTCGCAACTCGCGCGCGCACACGGACCTTCGCCCCTTTTTGTTCCGAGTTTGACAGAACAGTGCAATACGAACGCAGTGACGGGGCGAATGGAGGTCCGGGAAAGGAGGAAAAGAGATCGTTAATTCACCGTCTCGCTCACGTCGACCACGGAACATAAATATCGAAGTCGACTGCTCGCTTCCATTAGCATTGTCTAAAGAAATGTATATTAATCTGAATGAAATGTTGAATTAAAACTTCAAAATCGACTGTAAAACAAGAAATCATACAAGGAAGTATACATTAAATGCAATTTTAAAAATTAAATATATTTTTATTTAAGGACAAGCTCATGAAAACTAGCCTAATTATGTCGAGAGGGCAGTTTGAACCGTGTGACAAGTTTGTCCATCTTACTTTATTTTCTTTACTCAATGACAGTTAGACATAGTTTGCTTCAATATACTTGAATATACTTCTAACTCTTTCATACTGCTGCATTGAGAATATTAAAAGCATTTATGCCATTATGATAAATTTTTAGAAAACAAGATTTTAAATAAACTTAAAAAAAAAACAAAAATTTTTAAATTTTGAAAAGATGGTGAGTGATTTGAAACCGGAGTGCTCTTTCTCCTCCTGGTATCCAACGTTTAAGAAAAATTCTCTGAAGGCTACAATCATTCACATTCCCGACGATATTTTAAAATATCTGGAGCACGATGCATTTGTGTTACCTCTCGAAGCGACGAAATCGCTACCGGAGAATTCTGAGTGGATTGATGGTTCGCCGGTGACCGGTGAGGAAGAGGTGTTCATTACTTTTTATTTGAAAGAACCGTGCAATTACAAGGATTTATCACAGAACTATAATAATTTGTTTAAAACGTGTTACAGGAAGCTGATTATCAACCAACATTCCCTGAATTCAGTCAAAAAATACAGAATGTGCTAGACGAATATGATGCAATATTTATTAAAACCAACTGGAGTTCACCTATGGTAAATTATTCTTCTTTGTATGTTATTACTGTTTGGCAATTGAGTTAGTCATTTTAGAAAAGAGACTTTTAAAATCCTTTTTTTCTCAGGAAAAAGCATCAGTCACTATATTATAAAATACTGTGTAGTAAAAGCTAAATTTCTTTTTGAAAACAAATGATTCAGTTACTGGATCAGATAATTTCTTGATAAATCATTATATAATTAGTAATATAATTTTGCATTCGTGTAATATATACATAATATTCATATAGTATAGTTTTTATAATAGAAGTTGTAATAATTCATTATAACGATTATTAGTGATTATCTTACAGGATGCGATGTGGGTTGCACCAACAAAGACTCTCAAATGTAAGACTTTAGAAGAAGTCTATTTGTTGCTAAAGAGTTCCGACAGAATTGCTAAAGATTTAAGTACCGCAAGATCTATGAGAGATAGTGAGAATTCTTTGCCATTCTGCCTAGTGTTGAAACGATGGTGGGATATTAATCCTTGTACAGAATTTCGCTGCTTTGTCGTGGACAACGAACTCATTGGTAAGTTATCAACTCATTTTCTTTCAACTATTAAATTTTATTTAGTATCAACTGCTTCCGCGTTTCTGCCTGCTGTTACAAAGTCAACTTTCGCGATAACAAATTGCATCTTATGCAGCTATAAGTCAGAGAGATATATCGCAGTACCACAGTTCTAACGAGTCAGAAAAATATAGTATACAGACAGACATCAAGAGCTTGTTTTTGGAACGCATCAAAGGCAGATTTCCACTGCGTAACTGTAAGTAAGCGTTATACTAGGGTCAATAATAGTATTTAAATTTGTATACTTGTGTAATAGAGTTTTGTTTCTTATAGATTCCTTCGATGTCATACGACATGAAAAAGATAAGGTGAAGATAATAGATTTTGGTCCAATGAATGAATCGGCTACAAAAGGAACGCTCTTTACATACGAGGAATTACAAAATCATATTAATGACACGCCGGAATTTCGATTTATTGGAGAGGAAATAGGTATTCAACCAAAGTCTCCTACGCGAGCGCACTTCTGCGTTCCGCAAGAGATCAGCGAGTTTTTCCAATCGCGCGATAACGCCACAATATCCAGACGTTATTTGGACATTATCCAGAGGGTACGTCTCTTTCAATTGCCGAAGGAATACGCCTGGGAAATTTGACGATTTGTTTTAATACCACTCTTAGATTTGACGCTCAATTATGACAATTAACGTTCTGCTTTTCCGTTTCCTCTGTTGTAGGAGGTGGAGAATCAACGAAAAGAGCAAGAGAAAGAAAACAATGACGAATAAATATTCAGAAAGTTCTTGATGTATATACAACGATAATAAATATTTTTCTTACATATAAACATGCGTTGCAAAATTTGTGATTGACTTCTTTACTCACATGTACAAGGGATGCGAAACTTAAAGATGGAAATGTAAATTCTTGGTACATTTGATCTTTCCCAAGAGAAATGAGATTACTATCTAGTATATACGATCTAGTAAATATATGCATGATTACACGAATGTATTCTACTTGTAAATTTTATATATACATTACATTTTAGCCCGTTTAAATTCTACGTTGTGAGATCATTCGGTTACATTAGTGCTAAATAGGAATGATCGAACTTGTTCAAATTTTATTCTTGGTAAATTACCAAATCCTTCAAATTCTATTGCACATCTTCTTCATTTCAAAATGACATATGTTACAAAAATTACTAATCATCCGAATGCAACGTAGACCGTAATCTATCAGTTAACTTAAAGTCGATTATTCTCGCAGCGATGCGTTACGATCCAAAGCTTTCGTAAGCTACATAATTATATAAGTACATGCAATTAAATATCCTCGATCATTGAATCACTCGCGCATCTCTTAAGATGCAACGCATCTGTGTGCGTGCGTATATATATGTGTGTGTGTATGTGTGTATGTGAATGAATGTACACCGACACGATGTTTAAATACAGAACTTTCACTTTTATTCTGCCAGACCCTCTTTCTATCATTACATTACATAAAACGATTAAAGGCTATCCTACCGCTTGAAAGAATTATCATAATATTGCAGTATTTTTCGAGCCATCGGCCTTTTTACCGAGCGACGTCCCTTATATAGAAAATATGTCTTGTTTATGTACAATATGCAATCCTTAATACTTCAGTTTTGAAAAAGGATCCCCGATATATGTACCTCCGGACAAGTTAATACGCTGTACAGTCATATCCACGGAGTATTTTTCATCTTTCTCCCCTTTTCTGTCCCCACCCACTCGTTTCTTTTTTTCGCTTTACAAACTCCACGGAAAGAAAATTCATAGGATCAGACGACTACTGCTGTGTGCGACTTTACAACTTTTACCAATGGACCACGGTACATTTCTGTAATCCGAGTCTTTTTCTCGCAAAACGATTCTGCAGCTTTTCGCATTGCGTCTCGCACTTTGTATGAACAATTCTATTAAGTATTAAGGATGAAAAATGCAAACATTTAAATTTTAATTTCTTATAATATATCGATTTTGTAAATTGCTTATCAGCAGCAATAACGCAAAGACATTGCTCTCAATATTATATCATATTTAGACACATATAATATAGAATTAATATAAAAAATTCATAATTTTTACTATAGCTTCTTCTAGAAAGATATAAATATAATTCTACTCGGGCGAAAACAATTGCGAAACACAAATCCTAAGTACTGGATAAATATTACTTCAAATTTCATATAAAATAAGGGCCATACTTCCATTCTACTTTTACCATACAATTTAGCTTGAGTATTTGATTGCGCACTTAACGTCAATTGTCATTGTTTAATTTTGAGTTTTTTCGTTTAATTAGAAAAGCTTTTCCAGACACTTTTGTAGAAGCTTTTCTACATAAACGAGGCATCAGAAGTAGATACACAAGTATGCTCATCATTTATCTAAATACGAATCAAAGATTCATCATCAGAACTTGATAAGTGCAGTATGATGAAAAAAGTTGCAAAGATGCTTCGCGAAAGAAAGCCTTATTTACAGAGTGTCCCCTTTTTCTGCAAGCAAAATGCAGATTGCTTCATCGCTGCTTTTATATGAAAAACTCTTCCGTGTCAGTCATGATTGCAATTTGTGCATCAGTTTCTCATCTAATACACGCAAATATCAATTGAACAGATTTCATTTAAAATGTGTTCGAAGCACCTCTATATGCTAAAACTGAGAATAAAATATATAACTTTCTTTCTAAACAAAAATGAAGCTATAATTTGCAGCATATCGCTGTTCTCATAAATAGTGATAAATATGGACAAAGTACGAATATTTCCAAAATATTTCAACTCAAAATAATATTATAATTAAAATAATCAATTAATCAAAGTGGCGTTTGTGGCTCCTTATACATAAGAACCTTCCAATTTTATCATATATAAATACTAAAACACATCCCTTCTCGTAATCGCGAAGAAACGCCCTTCTCACAGCGCTCCGCTTTCCAGAGACACTTAGTACACAATTTTCTTACAGTGTATAGCGGTGTATGATCTAGAAATGTTCCCTTCGCGAACCGTGTTTATATTGTTCTCTCGTATTTTTTTTAACGTTCGTTATGTACACAGGAGCGCTTTTTTTTTCTTTCTTTTTCCTACGTCGTCTTCAGAGATGACTGTACCGGTCTCCGTCCGTCTGTTCGTTGGTGATTAATTTCGCTTCGTGTTTTTACATACTCCATTCACTACTCGTCCTCGATCTTCATTCATTGTTATGCTCATTTCGACTGATTTGTGCTAAACGACATTACGCAGCTTAATGAATGTACGTTTTGCAGTGTACGGCCGTTCGCTCGTCTTCAGAGTCCCTCTTCTCCGTCTCACATCTTTTTTCCGCCCTTCGTTCACTCTCATTCTCATCATAGTTATTCTCTTTGCTCTTACTATACGTTGCTTGTTTTTATGATACTAAAGTGACGTACGATACTCGCAAACTTCGCTTCCTTTTTGCCTCTTTCACATTCTCTTTCACTCCCTTTCACTCGCTCGCTGTTTTTTTTTCTTTTTTTTTCTTTTTTTTCCTCAAATACTGGTAGGGTGTTGAGTGACAAAAACATCTTAACAAACATATGATACAAAAACTCTTAAGTTATCGCTTAACGGCCAGTGTAAAGCGGGTTGCTTATTTTATTATCATTTTTTTTCTTCTCCCCCTTCCTTCCTCCCTTTTTAAGTACCTGAAGAAGTTAGCTTTGGAAAATCTTAATCCTCAAAATCAAGATCTGAATTCGATAAAATCTTGGTGAGACCTCTGGTATTCTAGACGCATTAAGATAATCTTTTTATTATCGATGAGAATAAAAAGAAAACAGACAATTGGCATTGCTCTATCGGGAACTGAATTCACCAAAATTATACCGATTCCGACCCTTGGCTTCCAATGTGATTCACCCCTTTCTTTCTCTCTCTCTCTCTCTCCTGTTCCTTCTTCGAGTCTGCCTCGGATTCACCTTAGCAACGAAGACTACACACCCTTCTATAATAAATGCGATTGGTACGACTAAATTGGGTGGCGAAAGGCCAGACTATCACCGACGAATCGAGTGGCACACACATATTTGACGTGCGCAAGCTAAAAGCTATCTTTCTTGTCCCATTCAAAAAATACGCATCTCTATTTGGTGCGAGACGTTTGCTCAAAATTTTATACACGCGGAGACATACCGCTTCTACATCTTTCTCTCTGTCGCTTTTCGGTTTCTCCGCTTTCTCTTCTGTTTCTAATATACAGGAAGATAGAGATTGCGCCGTCACTTTTAGCGCGGGAATAAGTAGACTGAACTTCTCCTTGCTTTATACAAATACCTCGGAAACGCGCGATTCTCTTTTTTCCTTACGATATGCATCTCATAGTGAAAGAAAAAATGTCAAAAATCAAATGACAAAATGTCAAAGAGATCGAGAAAAAAATGCCATTGTCGCAAATACAAATTGAGGTAGTCCGCGGAAAAAGTGTATGTGTACAACATAATGTATTTTTTCTTGTAAGATTAATTTACTGGTTTCAAATATTTTCAGAGATAAACATTTTTTTTCTATTTACAAAATTAAACGATTAAATAGAAAAATTTTATGATTAAATATTTTTTTGTAAAGTATCTCAATTGCAAGAATATAATTTCGATCCAAGTACAAGTAAAATGAGATAATCAATTTCACTTATTAATATAAACGGCTCAAACAAAAATGCAATTAACTTCTCAAATCTTCTCTCAGTGAAGAAATTAAGTTCAAGGAAGAAATGCGACTATTAGTGCAAATGTATAATATAAATATACATACACACACACACACACATATATATATATATGTATATTTATAATAAATATAAATATAAAACGTTGAAAATAATACAATTCTAGGCCACGTAAAAATTGTATTAATAACGGTAAAAGATATACCAAATGTTAAATATCAACACATAGCCGATTAACACACAAATACTACTTAATAAAATTACACGTATTCATTGAAATTACAAAATCTTTTTTTTACTTTCGATCAAAGATTTATGTCCTATAGTCGAAATCTACGCTATTTTCATTTCAACGTATATTTATATATCGTCGTATTGCTGAATAATTTGCCGAATATTCACATTTCTACGCCTTTCTGCAGAAGAATTATGATAATCAAGATAAATTATAAAAATTATAAAAGCATAAAATAAATCTTGCTCCTTCTTTAACTGGATATAGATCTGAGAAAAACGTTATTTGCAACAGTTACATATAAAGCAAAGTAATTTTTATCACATACGTCTTACAAAAAAAATAGAATATTAACCATTCCATTTGCCGTGTTCGCATACGTGTAGAATGTGTAAATTAAGAAAAAAAAGTACGATAATAATAGAAACATATTGATTATTTTACTTATTATATATTAAATATATCGTGGACTTACAAGCAAAAAGCACTAAGTTTAAAAATTAGATTAAGTAAAAAGGATGACTTAGTGCTTTTTGCTTATAAGCCCACGACATTATAATTGATATTAAAATATTATTTGAAAAATTGCAACGCTTTTAAATAGTTTTGCTTCAAAACTATATCAAAATAATATTCTTATTATCGGTAAATAATTATATAACTTTTCATAATTAACTTTACATATATAGCGACTCTAAATTGGCAAACAAAAGAAAAGAGAAAAATTAGAAACATTTCAATGTTGGTTAAAAAAAAAACTAAAAATAATATTATATTATTTTATAAAGAATAAAACAAAGAAACAAAAGGACTTATAGAATTCTTTTTTCATCTACATCATTTTCATAATTATCATAATTCATGAAATAGCCTTTCGATTCTATTCGAAACTAATTCAATCGATATAATAACTTTCCAAAGAACAAAGCTTTTCCTTAGATTAGTTTAATTGCAATTTACATATTCTACACGTGTAACGTTGTTCACCGCTCATATCGGTACATTACGCGTTTCCCCCACGCCTACTTGACAGAGTCTTTACTTTGGTTCATATCACGTAATGAGATACTATTCACAGGAACAGTTACACCTCGATTATCTGAAGCTACATTTTTTTTTCTTGCAACATCGAAAGAGAACAGAAAAAGAGAGAAAGAACAAATCGACGAGTTTTCTATATGTATATATATATATCGCGCGCCGGATAGAAATTTGGAATGGATATCAGCGCCCGACAACGCGCAGTTAGTTATTATAATTATTACAATGAAATATTGGATAAACTCATACTCCCACTCAGCCCGTCCCGTTTTCACAAACTTTTACAAGTTTAAAGTAAGTCCATAGTAAAATTCGCGGGCATTCACACATTTCACGACAGCACACGGAAATACGATATAAACCTGTCATCCACGTCTGAAACAAAGTGAAGCGTTTTTGTACTAAAGTGCAGCGATATATATAATATTATACCTTTTCAATGAATTATCTATGCAATGTACAATCATGGATTTTTACATGACAGGGTATGGTCGGGCCGTACAACAGACAGCTGTTAGAATGATGCGTAAAACGTATTATTGCCACTCTCTTCTTTTTTTTCTCCGTTTTATACGCTTCATGTGTTGCACTTAAATTGCATATTTCGTTTTTATTAATCAAGCAATCTGCTTTCCTTAAGGGTTGTCTAAGAGCAGAATGCCGAGAATTTACAGCAACAATTCTTTTTTTTTTTTGTTTCCTCCTATAAAGTTAGAGTTATACAGATACAGGTAAGCATTACACGAAAGGCAAAGACGATGCATTCCAAAGAGACTGCACATCCTCGTTATTCTATATCCTAGCATTTCTTCGGAGAAAGAACTCTATTATTATTTGTCTATTCAGTCTGACCACACCATGTTACAACGTGGAATAGCTTTGCCATGATAGACATACTGTAGATTGAATTATATAAATTCAGGCTCTCTCTTTACTCTGCGAGGGATCTATTAACGATCGTTACGGTTTCCTTATTTTTTTCTTTTTTTTTACCTTAATGCTCTTTGTTCATACTCGTTATCTATTCCTCGCCAGAAAACTTATCGACTTGACTAGATTGCGTCGCTAAACGGTCCTTAACGTTTTAAATCTAAGTCTGCCATACATAAATGACCTGTACCTTCTAATATCGTAGTTAACACCTAATGGTAGAAGGATGATCTACTGTTATCGACGAGAATTCTAATTCATAAATCGTACGCCTATTACTCCCGTCTACTCTCTTTCTCGCGTACATTCGCACATGTGTTCATGCGTCCGTACGCGAGCACGCATATCGACGCGAAATGGATTTATCGTTAATTTTAACTCACAGAGAATATTTCTCTCAGCTGATGTAGATGCTGAATATTTCCAATGTGGTGAATCAATGTGGAGTTCGCGTCAAAGCATGCTGCTGGTAATATTTACAATGCCATCTTTCGATCTGCAATCAAGATCGTTTACTGTCCGAATCGCGTTCTCCTCGGCGAGAGAAATGTATCCTCGGCTTCGGTTTCGGTCACACTGAAACGCTTGCGTCGTCGTCATTTCGAAAGCCACCAGCAACGATGACGACGATACCCTAATGATATAATAACACGTTGCGGCGCTCACGCGAGTGTTCAATCGCTAGGACTACCTTTTCTTGCTAGGCTGCTTCGACGACAAGCGCTTCTTCAGCTTGTGATCCGTCGATTTCACCGTTGTCGTCTTCTTCTTCGGTCGCTCCGGCGAGCCGTTGCAGCATGCGCAACCCTTCTTCACGTGACCACGCAGACTGGATCTTCGGGCGCGGCAGTCCGCTGGCTCTATCAGCACAATATTGCTCGTCTCATCCTCCGAAGCCTCCGACGCTTTGTCACTCGACATCACTATCGACTCCGACGCTGCTATCGACTCCGCTGTGGCCTTGGGTAATCGCTTGGAAAGTGCCGCCGCCGCCGCCGCTTTGTGATCGGCGCGATTCAACACCACCCTCGCGTTCACTTGCAGTTTGTCCTTCTTTTTCAAGTAGGTGCAATGCCGGTCGGACGACAAGGATTTCAATGTCTGTACACTATCCTCCAGGCCGTTACTCAATGGAACGTTATCCTCCGGCTGACTGCCGATCGACTCGCTGATGCTCGAGTCTTCGTCGTCGCTGCTGGACCTCGTGCGATCGGACATAGGACTCCCCCACGTCATATACGAGTCCATGCGTACTTTCGACGACGGCACGCGTTTCTTGTTGGTGTACGTGTACTTGTGCGTAGACAGCAGCGGTCCGGCCGCGGCCAGTGGTGACAACGGCGATGATATGGTGTGATGATCGCCCGCATTGCCGCTCAACAAAGTTAGACTTTCGTCGCCCGAGCTCGCCGCCGAGGTGTTATTCACGTTCATGCTGGGCGGCAACGACTCCGAGTCTAGATCAATGTCCAGTTTCATGTTAGACGGTATGCTGGACACGCTGCTGGGCGTGCCTTCCTTCGAACCGCTTCTCGAGATCAGCTTCACGCGATGACCGCCCACATCCTTGGAGTCGTGGTCCAGTGAGACGAGGTTTGCCGGCGACAACCTGGAAAGGTCAGAGTTACTGTTCGACGCCTCGTCCTGACTCAAGTTGTCCAAGGTCAATCGTATATGCTTCGCCGGGGTATCCAAATGCAAATCTTGATTTTCTCGCTTTCCCCTCTTCAAGGGATCTTTCAACGCCCTTGCGCGCTGGCTCGTACACTTTTTGCGTTCATTTATCTTGAAATCGCTTGTCGGACTGGCGTCTCTACTGCCGCTTGAAGAATCCAGCGAGCGGAAGTACGAGCTGTTGTACGGCTTCATGCCTAAGGATTGGCTACAAGACGCGTCCTGCGAGGAATGATCAAAAGACGGCGAGTGATTTGTATCGAACAACAGATCCGCCTCGGGGAACAAATCGCTAGTGCTGGGCTCGTCAACTCCCAGGTCCTCGCATTCCTCCGACAAGCTCTTCTGCAGTTTGAGCTCACGCTCGTACGCTGCAGCCTTTCTCTCTATCCTCTGCTGCATCAATTCACGATCCAATCTGGGAATCAGTTGCGACTTCATCAAATTGCTCTTGTTGGAGTACGGAGTGTCTAGAGTGTGATTCATGAAGTACTTCTTCGCGTTGGATTGGTAGATCTGCCCGCTCGCCATCTCGATGCCTTGACCCTTGTTGATAATCTGTAGCACGCTTTCCGAGTTGTCGCTGTCCCTGAAATCAGTCGTGTTCGTTAAATTCCTTTCTTTGTAATTTTTCATCAAGCGATTCGATCAACCGTAAAATGTTAATCAAATTTTCCCGTTACAAAGATAGAAGAAATCTAAGAGAAAACTAAGAATCAAATAATGCTCAAATAAAAATTGTAAGTTTGTTAAGATTTCAAAAATTTTGATTCTTAAATACTATTCAAAGTCAAAGCTCTTTTTGCAATATGCTTAAGTTCGGATCGTTACCTGGAATATACTTTCAACGACTCGTTACTCAGCGTGTTCATCGACGCAGGAACGTACCGCCATGGCGTATCCGGTGAGATCTTGCCCTCTGATTCCCATGCCTCCTGTAGATGTGCATTTTCGTACAGCATCCCATTTCCGACCTTGCAGGACCCATCAATTGTCTCAGTAGATTGTTGCACGGATGACTCTTGGCTGTCTGAACTACTTGGTCCACCGGTCACCAAGAACTGTGTCGTGCTATCGATAACACTCGATTGCTTGTTCGTGGAAGTAATAGGAGACATAGATTCTGTGACAAAGACATGAAAGAAATTAATTGTCGATGCATACAATGTTTGCGAGAAATGTTTGATATGCCGTTTATAATGTAATTCATTTTAATACAATTATGCATATTATTTGCTGACTGTCATTCTTTGTATATTATACACTTGATATTATGCAATTACACAACACAAAATTTTAAAAAATATTATCAAGTTATGAAACAATTTACAGCATATTTGTTATAAAAAAGTAAAAAAATAAGAACTGACACTAAAGACTTAAAAAATAAAAGGAGAATAATTCATTTTAATATAATTATGCATATTATTTGTTGACTGTAATTTTTTTGTATATTATATACTAAAACGCAATTACATAACACAGAATTTTAAAAATATAAAGTTATGAAACGACTTACAGCATCAATAAAATGCAGAATATATTATACAATATAGAATCAATAAAAATCCAAAGTAATAGCTAAAAGATATACGTATGAATTGATCTTAAATTTATTGTTACGACAGTTCCTTTTTATTTTAAATCTTTAATTATAGTATCAATAAATAAATATTAATAAGATAAAAAAAAAATAATTTATATGTGTTTACTGCTATTAGCAACAAAAATAGTCGATAAAATTATATGTACATTATATGAATGTGCATAAATATAAATGTGAAGTGTGCAAAATAACATTTCTTATGTATTGAGCAATACATTCTTACCAATTTTCGTATTATTCTGTAACGACGTGGTAATGTTCGTACCAATCAAAGTTCTCGGTGATAAGTTTTCCTCCATGCCGATAGCATCGTCAAATTTTCTCTTTACAGACTTCGGGGAAATAATCTTGGTACTGGATGTTATTTCGGTAGATGCTTCCTTCGTATCTTTCTGCTGCTGCTGACCAGCATCGTTTAGCATAGCGTTCACGTCGGTCTGCGAGGCAAAGGTGAGCGCGATCGTCGCGCCCGGTTGTATGGACACTGGTTTTTCCGTGTGAGTATGGCCGTCCTGGGGCGATTTCTTCTCCGGTGAATGAGAAATCGCAGCAGCCGGTGCGATACAAACCACATTGTCCGTTTTCAGACCGGTAGATGTCGATGACAATTTGTGTATACCCGAGTTGAAGAGTCTCGTCGTGCCCTGCAGCGTTGGATTGCTGGTAATAACGCCGCATATTTGCTGATTATCCGACATCTCGTTAATGTTCCGTGTTCCAATCAGACTGATAGTGGGATTGCTCTTGTTCACCACAATAGCGGCGTTCGTCGCCGCTGACTCGACTGTGATCGCGCCGCCAGCGCTGGTCACAGCATCATTCTTCAACAGATCGTCGATCACTTTCGGTCTGTCCGACATAGCAGTCACAGTCGTTGTTTCTGCGGCGAACTGCGTGCTTCCGGTTTGCGGTATCACGACGGACGCATTTTGCATATTCTGCGCGCCGGTCAGCGTCTGATTGTTGTTCGACAGCGTTTGCAGAGTAGGCTGCACCTTCATTTGCTTGACCTGCGGCTGCGCGGAAATTAGTTTGCCTTGGTTGAGGAAGGATTGTAGTACCAGAGTATTGGAGACCGCGGTATTGCCACCGGCGGTGCGCATGGTTGTCGGCATGGTTGCGAGCAATTTCGATCCAGACACAATGGTGAATTGCTGAGCACCTTTAACCAGCGGCAGCACAATGCTGGTCGGCATTAGCACCGACGTGCTACCCATCTTGCCTGTAACCGAGGCTAACGCCTCGCTGACGCTCACCGAGCCTGGCTGCAGTGCTTCTTGAACAATTACCGTGCGTGGTTGACCCGAGCCGGGCTCCGTGAAGATAAGATTACGTCGCTTCACGCTCAGCTCCACGCCGTCGTTCGAGTCGCTCGTCAGATTGCGCACCTCTGCGCTCGCTTCGGCGGCGACGCTGCTAACACTGACGTTCGCCGACGGCTCTTCCGGCGCGGAGAAACCAGCAGGGCTGTCCTGCACATGTACGATGCCGCTCGACGAATCCTCACTACCCATAGTCCTGCCGAGATCGTCTGTGCTGGGGCTCAGTTCGGAAGTTTGCTGTCCCACCGGCTTCGACTTGCTCGAGCTCGACTTTTTCCTCTTCGACGACTGGCTCGGATTGGTCGGCGGATTCGATCTTCTTCGGGGCGCCGGCTTGTTGTTGAGATCCGGCGAGTTTCTCAGCTGCTCAGCGTACTCGTCCAAGATCGCGTAGATCCGCTGAGCAGTTTGCTCATCCTCCTGCGGTTTCTGCTGCGGTTTCGGTATCGGTGATGCCTTGGAAGTGTTGGTGGCACTGGTTTTAACCGTCTTGGGCGTCGACTTCTTCACACCACTCTTGGCTGCGGCCGCAGCGACAACCGCGGACAGCGGCGTCGAGGGTGTCTTGCCGGCCGACGGTGGAATCGGCGCCGGCGCCGGCGTCACGCACGGGCTAGACGAGCTCTGCGATGTCACGCTCAGCGCCGGCGATGCTGCCGGCTGACAATAGCTGGTGACAACGACCACAGGCGTCGTGGAGTTGGCCGCCACTACCTTAGCGGTAACGGTGCCGCTGCTCGGATTTACATAGGCCAGGGAAACCTTCTGTGGAAACACGGATTCCTGCTGGAATGTCACACTGTTGCCGTTGCTGGCGAACGGTTCACTGTTCGTGCTGGACTGCGTCGGCATCATCAACTGCTGCGCCAGTGCACTGACAGATATTTGCTGTTGTTGCTGTTTCGTCGCCTGAGTCTGCTGTGTGGTAGTCTGCGTTTGCACGGTCGTTGTAGTCGTGCTGTTGGAAATAGATTGATGGGCCTGCGGCTGGATACTTCTCTCCTTCACTTGCTCCAGTACACTCTCAAATTCTCGCAGCTGCTCCAGAGTTGTCGAGCTCACCTGGTTGTTCACTTCGATCGGAGAACCAATTAGATTGTCCGCTCTCACAGTTTGCTGCGGTTGTTGTTGCTGCTGCTGTTGCTGCTGCTGTTGCTGTTGCTGCAGCCTTGGCGTGAGGACAGCTTGGATGGTTCCCGCCAGATTCTGCTGTCTGAGTGGCGCGCGGATGATGTTTAGTTTGACCACCGAAGCTCTGCTACCCGGTATCGAGTTGGCATGCGATATCGCCGGTATAATGTTGAGCTGATTCGGATTGTTGCCGGCTATCACCTTGTGCGTGTATATGACGCTAGCACTCGACGAGCTGGCGTTCTGCACAAGTTGCGTCAGCGTCTGATTAGCCGCTTGGTTTGAACTGATAGTAGCGTTCGCCGGACCGTTATTACCAGAGCTCGGCACAATGTTAACTATTTGCCTGCCGCCCGGCAGTTGCAAATTAGGAATGATCGATTGCACATTGATACTGCCAGCATTCGCTTGCTGTTGCTGCTGTTGCGGCTGATTGTTCGGCACGGATGTCTGCACCGCCTTCGACAGATTCGTTGTTGTCTTCTGCGCCGACGCCGTTGTCACCGCTTGTTGCACTGCATTCAACGATGTATCCGTTGCAGCTCCGGAGACGCCACTCGCAGTCGCATCTGTCGACAGAGTATAAATAGAAGTTTTGCGGAAGGCCTGTTGAAATTTGGGCAAAACATTCTGACTGGATTGCGATGCGCTCTTCACGGAGGAACCGGCGTTCAGTCGATCGTAGGTGTTTCTGTTGGATGACGCGCCGCTGCTTGTGTCCGTGCCACGTTGCTGCTGCGTCGTTTGTCGCGCAAAGCTCGCGCCGCTACCGTCGTATAACTGACTGGGATTGAGCGACGTGATGTGGTAAATGCCGTCTGGCTTGCAGATGACCTTTAGCGACTCGGAGGTAATTGGTGTTGTAACTATTCCTCCCTGAGACGTTACGGTGGTTGTCGTCGTCGCTCCTGCAGTTATGATTGCGCGCGTAGAGCACGGAGAGGAAGGTGACTTTTTCGGTGACTGATTGTTCTGCTGGCTGTTCGTGCGACGTATCTGTGCCATTGTTCGCGTTGAATTCGACGATTCGACAATAGCGGCGTGCACCGCGGAGGACACGTTGTTAACAGTCATCATCGTTGTCGTTGAAATTGACGAGCCAATGGTCGTTGGTGACGCGGCATCCGGCGGTTGATTGGCGTCCTCGCCAACGGTGTCCGGTGTTCCAAGATTCGACGATCTCAGCGGTGGCGTTTGGCCGGCCGGACTCATGCCGACACCGCTGTCATGGCCGCCCGTTGAGGACGGCGTACCCGGCAACTGTATGCTATTCCCACCGCCGGTGCTACTTTGGCTACTGGCCACGCTTGGAGTGCGCGTTGGTCGCGGTGGCGTATTGCCGCTGACGTTGATCGTCGCAGCCGTGCCAGTGGCGCTATTCGGACTTTGCGGTATGCCGCTTCTGGAGAGTTGAACTACGTTCACTGTAGAACGTTGCCGTGGCGGCACCATCATGTCCAGGGAGTTTAAACCGGGCACGTTCTTCGCCAATATATCGGAATCTCTAAAATCGGCCTTTGCAAGGATGTCGAACTTGGTCTTACCCAAGTTGGATTTGACTGAGCCGAGATGGTGATGATGGTGATGAAGATGATGGTCATGATGACCGCCAATCACCACGGAACACGGTCGAAGTAAGTCCCTTTTATCGGTGTTGTTGCTTTTGCCACTCGCAACGCGTTCTTTCTGCTTCTTCTGATACGTCATCACACTCTTGTTCGGAGAGAAGGGCATGGTTTTTTGTATGTTGATCAGCTCGCTAGTGATATCGCCAGTGCTCAGTCGTTGCTGCTGCTTTTTAACGCGGCTCGTTAATTTACGATCAACCTCGTCCGTGCGCGTCAGTACGATCTTCGGATTCAAATTCAATGTACCCAACTTTGACGCAAACTTTGCGATGTTGTTCGTCGCTTGCTGCTCCACGTCCGTCCGACTGCCGTCCTTGTTCTTGTTCAACAGATTTTTCTGCAGGATTTGCGAAATTCTCGACGGCTTCTTCGAGGTCTGCTTCTTCGAGAGTCTGAACATCCTAAGAGACTTGAGCACCGCCGGATCACTCTGCTTCTCGGTAATAATCAACGGCGCTGCGGCGGTGTACGCTGAGCCCTTTATCGTCTCACACTTGGTCTCATCCATATCACGGGGGAAAAGCGTGATAAAGTCGTTGCTGCTAATATCAGAACCGCTGGCGTCTTCATGCGTGTTTGTATGACGCGCGTCTTCATCTACTAGCATGTGAAAATGCGAAACGGATTCGACAGTGAGTTTCGATGTCTTCGGGCGTTTCTTACCAGGCTCTTTGCTGCTCGATTTGTTGGATTTTTTCTTGATTTCCAGTCGAAAACCGTCGCTACCTAAACTGTCAGTCTGGCTGTCCTGTGTGTTGCTATCGCTGCTGTCTGACACCGAGCTAATCCTATTTCTAAAATGCTTTGGTTTACGCTCAGCGCTGTCGTAATCGCTCTCAGATGATTCCAGTCGATGGATCTTGCGCGATCGAGCAGTACGTCGCACGTGCAGCACACTACCGCTGTCAGAATCCGTCGTACTATCATCCAGACTACGGCGTGCTGACGAGCGTTTGTAGCCGGCTGCCGGCTGGAAGCTCCCGAACTGCTCCGAACTATCGGATGGCACATCGGCCCATTGTTCATAACCCTTCTCGATGCCAAAGAAGATATCCTTGGTGTCGTCCTCCGATGGCCAGTCTTTGAACTGCGAGTAATCGATGTTCAGATACTTGAGTTCCTTGTTCGTGTTGCGCATCTCCTCAGCATTCTCCAAGTACCGCTCGCACAAGTTCTTCAACTCTTTCCAGTCTAGCACCCAACTAAGCATGTGGTAGCGTGGACTATTCAATACTACAGCCAGATCGTCGCATAACTGCGGCGACAGACCCAGTTTCTCGCCATCTAGAACCTGACTAGGTGCCGACTTCTCGTCGTAGTTGGCCGAGCCCGTTACCGCGTCGCCCTTGATCAGAATCAACGCGTCTAGTGTTCTCTCCACGTTATTGCCCGCCGTCACGTCGACCTGATCCGATTGCGATTTATTGTTTAACTGATTGCTGCTAGTAAATTTGCCGCAATTAAAACAGAGTTCACCAAGTGATTCGTCGGATAAAGGTTCGCGTTTTGGATGCAATGGACATCTGTCACCGGTCGGTGTTGCTAACGTCGTCGTGTCAGGTTTCCTTGCCAACAGACTCTTCAACAGTTGATCTGTCCGTTCAAATGTCTTCGTCACCTGGCCATTTTGAAAATCTATACTATTTGTAGTGGTCGAATTTTCATGTGTCAGCTGTGCTTCTAAAACTGTTGAACTTGCAGACTGCGCAGGATGTATTTCCGTGATGACGCTATCCTCCTCCTTAATCTCGGTTTTTATCTCAACTTTGATAGCCGACATAGGGAAATGATCATCCTCTATTTGCTCGGGCTCCTTCTTGATAGTTATCTCCTCTTCTTGCGAAATATCATCCTCTTTCGCCTTTCCGCACGCCACTGCCAATTCCTTTATTTTGTCGTAACAGGCTCTGGTAGGATGCAAGGAGAATGCCGTCAGAACACATTCCCTGGCAATGCCTATATTGCTATCCACTACGTCCGCCAATTTAAGAAATTGTGTGCTGAGACGTTTGGCAGTCTCGCGCACCTTGTCCTTGTCTGATTTTGCCTTCTGACTCTCCAGTTCATTCATATCCGTCGTCAGCGCTCTAATGTATAGTTCAATTACCAAAGGTTTTATACTCTCGCCAAACTGCAATTAAAAGAAGATTTTATATATATATATATATATATGTACATAGCTTGCTTAATTAAAAAATAATCGTCTCTTTATCATTGTATATTACAAAATAAACTGTAAAAATATCCTATTCACATATAATTAATACATAATTATACGTGATACGTAATTGTTGATAGTTCCATTAAAAAAATTAAACAAATATCAATTCTTATATTTTTTGTACCTAATTTTTCAATTAAACATTTACTTACATGTTTTGCAAGTACTGCACAGAAAATATAAATATGTTGAGCACTTTCCGCGGGTTCAATTAATTTCCTAATCATGCCGGGTAGGGTCGGCGCGACATCTTTCAATTTTGCGTGTAACAGTGCCCAAGAGTTCAAGATCTGCTCCAAAATATTTGCGCCAGTTTCCGATACAGGTCGAACCATCCCGGCAGTAACGAGGTACTGCGCGACCAATTCCGCGGCCTTTATTGAATTTCTCCAAACACGCGCCGTTCCATACTTCGTTGGCTTCTCACCGCTGAGCCTCTGGACTAATTCAAGCCCGTCGTTGAGGTCCATTAATTTTAACTGTAACAAAGCGCAGTTATGAATTCCAGCACGGCAATTACGCAACGCAATATGCAAAACATGATTTCAATTGTAGAGAAATGAGATGGTCCTCTGAATATATTATTATAATTCAGCTTTTCCAACAAATTAAAGTCTTATTTCAAATTTTATAACTATAGCTTTGTGTATTTTGGTAAGTCTTGGCAAATTAAGTAAGTGGGTCGGTGACTCATGGCGGAGTAATCTATTTTCGATGACACTCCTAGAATATAATTTTATTTTTTCGATAAAAAATTGATTTGAAAATTTAAGTTTAAAATTGGAAAATCGACATGTTAGATTTTAGCATTTTTTTTTTTAGACTTAAACGTATAAATGAACACGATTTACAGCAAAGAAATCTGATACTTTCAATCGATACTTACTTGAGCGAAAATATCTTGCGTGCGTTTCAATTTGTACAAGAGGACAATGTACACGTCGATCATATAATGGACGTGATGAGACTCCGAAAGCGACCGCAGCTGATCGCTTCGTCTAAGGGAGCGTACGCACGCAGCGGCGAGGTTCACCGCTATGTCCTCGCAGCGGTCCTCGCAGAGTATGTTCAGTCTCATCGTCAGCAGCTCGCCTTTCTCCGAACAACAGAATTCTGAAAGCACGACACGCATTATTTCAACAAAATATCATTTAACAGCGCTGCAATTCTTCAAAAAATACACATAAATTGTTTAAGCCGAAGGAGAGAACTATAATAAATTAAATCCTTTATAAATACAAGAAAAAAAAATTCTTCGATAATATTATCTCAATAGACATAAATATATAGCACTTTTGAACATTTCTGCGAATTCGCAATATGATCGCCAAAGATTCGAAGACAGCTGAACAAAGTTGAGAAGTTAAAGAGTCGCAATTGAGCAAATAAAATAATCTTGTTATTGATGAAGAACAATTAAGGGTTCAATGTATGAAAGACGTCATATATAAACTGCTATATATATACGTCATGTCATATGCCATTCTGACTCATCTCTTACTCAAAACAGATATAACTCATAGACAATCTGTATATATTCGTTAGATCTATTCGTTAAAATTACATTATATACATCTGATAACGTAAAATTCGATATTTAGGTATGAGAACATTTTTATTTAATATATAATTAAAGAAACATAACTATACATGAATAATCTATTCTTTCTTAAAGCTGACACTACAAAGTACCACAAAGTCAACGGAACATCCGTATTTTCGTTCAAATCTGAAATGGGACTGTCACAGCGAAACAGCACTAATACTTCATCTCATCTTACCCTCTTCATGTTCGGAATCCGGTTGGCCGTTAAGTATGCTGTCGAGAACGGGATGCGTCCATGGACTGTTCACCAGAGCCAACAGGGCGGTACACCTGGGTGTAGCGGGGTGTTGCACCAGCTGAGACACACACCTCTGCAGCGTCACGCAGAGGTGCGTTTTGGCGACGGGTGCCAACTTCGGCCACTCCCCGCGCAATACCAATGTCAACGTATGTCTGCACAACAGAGAACAACAGTGTGAGCGAATCTCAAAGTAGAAGAAGCGACATGTTTGCGCGGAGTTGTTTTCATTGCTCCCATGTTTGCGATCTCATCCCCTACAAACTTCGGATTCAAATATTAAAATAAGACATTTTAAGTAAATTAAGTCTATTACTTTCCCTTAAAAGGAATCTGCATCTCAATGGGATAAAAGAGAATCTCTCAATTTTAAGCGAATAAAATATTTCTTTCCTTTTTAACTCATTTTTTTTATTCATTACTAATAATCTATTATACAACGGTTAAAATTGTATTTTAATTTAGATAACAAACCACGAATAATAATTTATTACATATAAATATGTAAATCCTCTATTTTAACTTAGATATTATCAAATCAAGATCGATACTCTATTATAGAACAGAGAGCTCACTGGATTAAAACATCCATTAATCGAATCTATCTATTAATCGAGATCCTGTTATTCATTTAGACATAAGATTTAATTTGCTCATCAAAAATAACACCGCTCACTAATTAAATTTCCGTTAAAGAAAAAGTAACTGAAGAACTCAAAAAAATGTCCTCATGAATCTCTTTTGGATCATCCTGTACTTTGTAGGGTGCCTCGGTTGTATACCTGTCACGTTAACGTGAATTTGCGTCGCATTGCTATTCAAAATTCCGGGATCGTTTGTATGACGGTGCTACATACGTGTAGATTCATTACTTTCCATGCCATCAGTTTCTCTCTTTTTCCCTTACTCACTTACTCTCTCACTCATTCACTCTTCCTCTCCCTTCCTCTCCTTCTCGCTTTTTCTCTCCCGCGTCACGTTCATCTACCGTAGAATGTTACATCGAAACTTGTTTCGCGCTACCTTTGTGTCGAAAAAGTTCCGACCAGTAGCACAAAAAAAGTCGAGTGTACATGCTACGTGTTAAATGAGTCATACGTTTATGCGAACATTGCATAATGTCAGAAAATAAGATGTGATAAACATAATTAAATGACAAATATAATTAAGCAACCTTGATATTAAATTGTGACACATTAACCGATAGTAAATTTTAAAAATGGAGAAAAAAATGTTATACAAGCGTGAAAGTAAAAACCTAATAAAAATTCATTTAAATTTTAATTTCAAGTTATTACACTTTTTTCTAATTGAAATATATAGATCTCTCTCTCTCTCTCTTTCTCTCTCTCTCTCTTGTACAATTATTTACAATTATTAATAAAAGCGTACAAAATTATAATTCATAACTCATAATTTGTCTTTTTTCCGAGATGTTGGTATAATTCGATATATCCGACGGCATATCCTAAAAGTAATGACAATTCCGAGGCACCCCGTACGAGTCTCCGCGAAACGAGTTTCCCATTGATCGGCTCGGCTGCATAATCGCGGATGTAACAACAACGATCGACGAACGACATGTACCCACCTGTGAGCCCATTCTATGAGCGACTGGATGGCCTCGGGCGGTGCCGCAGGAATATAATTGGTGACATGCTCCCAGGCTGACAGAAGTGCACTCACCTTGTCGGCGTACTTCTTCTTGCTGTCACTCAATGTCGCCTCGAACCCCTGCAAAAGAAAAGTCGTTCGATTAAGAGGAACCGGAAAATCATCGGAGAATGAAAACGCGAATGAATGATCAACGCTTGAGATGCATCATCGAATATCTGGAGGGTGATATTGTATTTCTCACATTTTTTTCACGATGCAATACTAAATCCTTCAATATTGCTAATTATTAATTATTTTATCCGATGTAGTGACTGTTTTCTATCTAATTACAAATTTTATTTAATTAGATATTTATCTATAGATATATTTATTAGCGGTAAATTAAATTTGTGCCTTGAATAATTCGAATTAATTAATCAAATGTTTGCCTGTATTTATATCTTATACATATATCTTGCAGTTTCACTCCCATCCTCGCATTTCCGACCTTTCACTTTTCTCTCATTTTAAAATTTAATGAATTAAATTTATAAAATTTTAATTCTAGCTTTTGCTTTTAAATTTTCGTTAAAGATATCAAAGTACTGTAATACAAAATACTGTAAGAATTATTAATTAAAGTTAAAGATGATATCATGTTTAATATTACTATCTAGAATAAAATGAAAAATCAGTCAAACTAACAATAAGCTGTACAGTAAACCGGCATTGATGGATCGACGCATCGACTATATTGGAAGATTATGATTAAAAAGAATCAGAGGAAGATCGAGCGATATAAATCTAAAAGAAATAATCATGTCAAAAGTAATCCACGAAGAAAGAACCACACAATTTTTGCTCGAAGAAAGAACGGAATATTAAAAAGCTAAGGCTTAGTAAAATTTGCGTTTCCTTGGAGAGTGGTGCTTTTTAGTGCCGCCCGATAGCATACTCAGCATACTCGACAATTTTATGTCGGCGATACGACGTGTGTTAAATAAAAAGCAGCGTGATATCGTCATGCATGAGGGAAATAGCTTTTGAAATATGCGATTTCTTCAAGCATGTTGTTTATGTGAAAATATCTGAAAAAATTAGTACTAACAAAAATAAATAATGTTACGATCAGCACAGTCTTGTAATAAAAATTGGCAAAGATTAACAAAAACAAACTTTCTTAAGAAATTCAAATAACGCAAATAAGCAATGAAAACAAATCTGAAAGAAGAAACGGATTTTGTCTGAAAGTACCAATTCTTTCCAACAAGAAACAAAAGAATATATCACAGGAATATAAAAAACTGCCTTTCTAATGCAAAGAGTGTCAGTTCTAAAATTGAAAAAAACTCTCATTTTCGAACGGGTTAAAAGAGGCCCCAGTGAGTGTTCTTTTTAGAAAGCGCGGTCGCACGTAACAAGCGTAATGACATTTATCTGGGGGACTTTGCAGTGATGTTTCCTCAGCAAACAATGTTTACCAAGGACCACGTAGTTCCGTGGAGGATTGATAACGCGGTTAAAGCTACGGAGTTATTCGGGAATCACATTATTCAAAGCAATTACCTGCGCACAGTAATTGTTAAGATTCGTACGGAATCGTACAGAAAAAGAGAGCAAAATAAATTGCAAAATAAAACTCATTTATTTTATCGAGATTAAAACAGGAAAATTGTTGCTCAAATTGTCGCCTGCAATTTTGCTGGATTTTCTCGATTAAAAAGTTTAAAAGATTAAAAGGGTTGATTTGTTTATTTATTTATATTACATTTACTAATTACGAGTCGCATAGAAATATATATCCCTTGATAACTGTTCATATTAATAATAGTGCTTGATAAATCTGCATTGTAAGTTTCATATTTGTTTTTTTTTGTTTTCAAGTACAAAAAATTACGACTTAAATAAATTTCAATTTTAATTATATTTATTATCAAATAAATTTGATAAAATATGCGTAGTAAAAGTTAGAAAAATAATGCTCGCAAAAGACGTAATAGAGATTATTATAGAGATGTGTGTTTTATGGGTACTTCAGACTGCAATACTCCGTACAGATAAAAGCTCGCCATTTGGTATAACCGCGTGCATCAACAAGATTTGCACGAATCCGTTGCACTATCCGTAAATATATTAGACTGAATGGAGCTCTGCAATAAACCGCAAATACCCTGCGATCGAAACGAATTTGTCATGGCACTGGCAAAATCCGACGGGTAAATATCAGCCTTGATTTTGAGTGTTCTTTTCGTTAATCACAGTTTGGTGTATCTTGCTAATACGACATGTATACGTGTATAGGATATACAAAAAAAAAAAGACGCAATTAAGCTTGGAAACACATTTTGCTCGCGTTAAAAATAAAAAAGCTACAAAAATTAAAAAATGTCTCTCTTCGAGTGAAATTTCTGTGCGGTTTGTAGTTTTTACTATTAACTTGATAAAAATAACAATTCATGCTGACTAAAAAGAAATAAATATTAATGGCGCACCCTTGTAACACAACATAATAATGGTAGCGCAAGATTTCTTATGATGTATCAATTATTATATATTTATTAGCTCAAGTCGTAAAGAGTAATGTTATTTCTGTATTTCTAACATTATCATCGAGCACGGAAAAGCTTTTCCCTTCGTTCACAAACATTCCTTTTCATTTGAAAGTATTCTTTCTACAAGAGACGAAGAAAATATAAAAGTTCTTACGTATCATAAGCAAAGTCTTTATGTCACATAATATTATTCTGTTTGCCTTCTCACGGCATGTTTCACTATGTACACATCTATCGCGTTAAAGATTGAAATTGGAAAGTAAAATTAATAATATCAGAGACGAGAGTTCTGAATTTAATGTGACGGTGATCTGATTCATTTTTTACAAAATTGAAAAAATTAACTTAAATTTAATTTTAACTCAATGTTAAGATTAATTTTTTCAATTTTGTTGATAACAAGACATACCTTAAAAAAATAATCTTGTCCTTTGAAACTGGCAAACGGGCCACTGTGCGTCGTTGAGATCGATGACTGAAGCTGTAACAAATAAAACAACAATGCCATAAAAAAAATGTTCAAAAGTAAAAAATAATTTTCTATTTAAAATATCGTTCCTTTTTATGTTTAAATTTCTAATAATTCTAAACGAAAAGATTGTAATGTCTTGGAATTACTTTGTGTACAATCTAACCGGCCACAACTGTTCATGTATTACATGGATGAAACAGACAGCCAGCTGTATTTAATGCCGGGATTTCACTGTGTGAATACGATACAAATCGACGTAAAATCTGTGTGTGTGTGTGTGTGTGTGTGTGTGTGTGTGTGTGTGTGTGTGTGTGTGTGTGTGTGAGAGAGAGAGAGAAGGAGGGAGAGAGGAGCGAGAGAAAGATGCCATCCTTGCAAGTGCACGCCAAGAGACGTCGCGACGCTTCGCGGGAATACCGTCGGCGGTATTCCCAGCGACGTACATATCCAGGAACGTACTCGACACGTCGCCCACAAATTCCCCGCGAATGTGCCTGATGTATCGTGTATCCGGAATACCGAGCGGTATACAGCGCGCGCAAGATTCTCTGACGCAGTGCGAGAGAGTGCATCTTTGCGCGATCAGCGAAAAACCGATGTAAATATATTGCGAGACTCGATGGCGTTGCTTTAACCCGAGCTATGTGCACCAAATATCGAGACTGAAAAGGAAATCCGATGCATTTTATCATGATGGATTATTCATTCATACTTGAATGCATTAATGTAGAATTTGAATGGAAAAATAATAAAAATGATGTTATAAATAAAATTCCGCTGCTACGTTACATTAATTATTATTTAAAATTTAATAATTATTCTTTAAAATTAATTATAATTATTCTTTAAAATGACTAATCAGATATGCGTATCTTTACGAAATAAGTAAATTTACAAAGTAAAATTACAAATGTTTTAAGTCAGCAGCAATATGCAGCTTATACACACACATTCAGTTTTCCAATTATTACACACATCGCTCTTAAGAAAATAGCTACGCTAGTTTGACAGTTTCGTGCAACAAGTTTTCGTAAATCTTTAAAGGCTCCGAGCACGCGAGATTATTACAGCAGAACGCTGCAGAATGTCTAAGCTGTGTATCTCGCAATATAGCAATGGCTGTGTCACAAATCAATTGTAATGTTGGCTTTTATTATGAAATACGGGTCAATAAGTTCTCCCAAGGCAATTTCCTGCAATGTTTCCTTCTATGTTCATATGTGCGCCGACCATACGACTACAATATTTACTCTACGCTTGTATCCAATCAGTACGATCACAATTTCGACGCTTTGTGCATGTAATATTTCGTAGTTTTTAAGGTAAAAAAAAGCGATCTCTAATAAAGTCATCGCAATATATAAATTAGCTTCATTAAAAAATTTCTAAAAAATCGAGTACTCGACGTTCTTTCCTTTCTTAGTTGAAAGCATTTACATCATTTACGAAATGTTCCAACGTCCGTGTTATTTTGTTAGCATAATTTCTTGCTCGACATATTTCTCTAGCTTTTAGACTACACAAAAGACATTTTTATTTATATAGTCCCCAATCCTATTTTAGCTTATTCAATTTTTTTACGGACGATTTCACCGACTATTTTTATTTTAGCCCATTCCGTTGCATTTCCGCGATGTACAAATAAATTTTACTTACAATCCGCTTAACGTTTTCACGTGAAAATAGCACCGGAAACATTGAGCGCGCGATCGAAGCTTAGTTTCGCAGTACTTATCAAAATCGATTTATCCTCAAATGATCTCGTTCGCAAATCTACGCAAGGGGGAAAAAGGAATCGGTCGGACGGCACGACCAACTGTCCGGAGAATTACGAATCTAGGTCAAATGGATCCACCAAGTAATAACTTTTGAGGTTGACATTGAGGCAGCGCAAAATTCCTCGAGGTTTCATTCGCTTGAACGATATTAGGAAAAACGAAATGCTTGCCTGTGTCATACGGTGGAATTCTCGTTTACTACGTATTATTGTACTGTATATTGTTACCTGATTGTTATCAATTTCAATTTTACCTGCTAAATTGCTCAATGTGAAGATAAAATGTGTAAAAATATCAAATTAAAATTTTTTTATTTCTTTCATCATAGTAAATTTTTTTTTAGAAAAATGTGTACAGAATTATGTTACGTGTCTCTCGCGCATCTCAGTACGAATTTAATACTTTTACTTTTTATACGAAGTATTTATACGCAGCAAAATTTCTAATGAGACAATCGAACGTAGATTCAAATAATAATAAAAATTTCCAGGAGCAGGTGCGAGGGACTTACGATTTCCTTTCCGAGCACGCACGCTGGTCGATCGTCAGACCAGAGCTTTATTCCGGGACACAACTCGCAAGCACGGTTACTTACACGGAAAGTCTCCCACCGATCCTCCGATTCTCCGCCACCACCGTGTAACTTTACCCATTTGCAACTTTCGTGTTGCGCCCTTGCGAACCTCCTCCCGTTCTCTCCTTCTCCCCTTCTCCGAAAAGGACCTCGTTTCCCCCGATTTCGTTTTCTTTCCGACGAAAATGGTTTTACGTTCTCACGTAACAAATCCCGCAGACGGCGTAGAAAAGAGACTCCTTTAATATTCCTTTTCTCTCTCTCTCTCTCGTAATTTCCTTTCCGGGATTTCACGATGAACGGACGTTAGAATAGCAACTCTACCTTTCTGTAAAGTGCTATCTCGCGAGATGTGGAAAAACATGCGTATAACAACACGTGCGATGCAGAAAAGCAAGATATTCTTTCTAAGAGAGATTTGAAGTTGATTCTTCTCAGACAAACGCTGCATACAGAATGATGATAATATACTATTTATCTATCTGCAATTCGTACAAGATCAAGTCACACACACACACACAACAATATAATGGAATCAATTAAACTTTTTACTGCAATAATTCTCAAGTTCATTTTGAAGTAAATAACATATTATTGTTTAACGAAATATAAATAATTATATGTACAATAAACACACAAATATTCAAATAAAAACTTTAACTGCAATAAAATTTTAATAAAATAAATTTGCTATATGAAGACTTCCCGTAAAAATCATCAACGTTTGTGGAATTGTTGTTTCATATAATTGTAAGTGATTATTAATTGGCTGTGTATTCAGTGTCTGTCATTCAATATGCAATGAATACGTGAATCGTTCAATGCACAGCATCAAAGAAAGAATCGCAAATCAGATCCAATTATATTTGTTCCATTTTTTAACATAATTTCTTTTCTTTTAGAATGTGTTCTATATTCTTATTATATACTTTTTTTAAATATACTAACCAACTACAAATATACATATACCGATTTATTTATAAAGATAAGAAATAATTAACTTATGAGAGATAATAATGTCGTAGTGATAGTTCACGTTCTCAGATAAGAATCATTTCACATACATAATTAGACAGAAGGAAAAAATTGATAATTTTTTCGTTATATTGGAATACCTCAATTTTTCTGTAAACTCTAATTTTATTTTAAAGCGGAATAGTTTTAATTTAAAAAGAAAAGAGGAGAAGAAATCCCCTTTATTGGAAATAAAAATAAATCGTGCAGCAACATAAAATGCAGGTCGTATCGGTTTTCTAATTTGGCGCAGCACCCCAGCCACATGGAACCGACAATCGATATACGTTCAATTATTAATAAGAGACTCTACTATTTCGAGATTCAGTTAATTATATTTGAAGAATTGATGTTCATCGTTAAAGAAACGGCGCGTGTTGTCGACGCATTTTGCGATCTCGTTTTTTCATCAACTGCTAAGGGATGTCATTGTCATCGTCAAAAAACATCAACTTGCAAAAAAATAATACATGTGTAAAAAAATAGATAGGCATCGTCAAAAAGGCGCTCTTTATTGCCGACTTATTTGTGAACACAATATTAAACTTTGTAACACAATATAGCCGAATTATTAAACGCAATAATAGTTCGACAATACATTTACAAGGTTAAAATATAATTTAATTATCTGGAAGTTAATGAGCTTTCTAATTTTCTCCCAGTACATGAAAAACAATTATTATCTATCCGAGTGGTTGAGCTCCGTAAAATTGATCTGACCCCAAGCGTGAAAACCAGTAAACCAATGTTGATGCGTAAATAATTAACCTCATGACATAATCACTTTCAACGCTTATTTAAAATTTCTGCTTAATAAAATGCAAAATAATAACAAGTTTATCAATCAATCAATCAATCAATCAATCAGATAAAATAATGTGATAAATGTAAAATAATTGTGACGTAAATATAAATGATACCAGAATATATATTTACAATGAATCTAGTATAATTCTCGAAATAGTTAAATGTGATAATTATTCGTATATACTGAATAAATATAAAAAATGAAATAAAAGCAATGCAACGTTCCACGCAACGTTTGGAAAACTGCCAAATCAAATCTAATACTCGGCGGAAAAAATCGATTCGACGGAGTAAAACCAGTATATACAGAATTTAATGGCAAACTCATCGAAATATGTATTTATTGGCATACCCTCCCTCACACAGTTGTTTTCCAATCCGCAGTAAGTTATTATTTCCTGATGCAAATCCGAAATAAATATAAAATTGGCTTATTCATAGAAAATATGAAATTTTGAACCGCTAAAAAGATTTATTCTCAGCATAAACCAACAGCTCTTCTAGATATTTTCACACACAAAAATATCAGAGATCACGATCAGTGGTCTAATTAAAAACATAACGAACAAGAATAAATTCTGAGCTGTGTTCTCGGTATGCAGAGCTCTTAAACGTGCGAAAACATTTAAAGAGGGATAGGATCGATCTATATCGTTAGCACAAGGATAACTGCAAGGTTGTTGATGGAAAAATGACGAGGAAAATGTCGAATGATTCAGTGAGTCTCCCCTTTCTTCCTTCTGAGTTGCTTACGTTCATGTCACGTGGCGACCGCAGCGGCCACGAGGTCACCGGCCCTACGATTCCTTCTGTTGAATAGATAGCACAGATTGCCTAGCAAACATCAATGAATCCTTACTTTCACTATCTACCTCCGCCAACACCGGAAATGCGTTCAACATTGTAATAAAAAGTATAATGATTAATGTAAGCATTGTCCGAATACATTCCAATATGCTCGGATAAAGATTCAGAATTATTTTAGTATATGTAAGTATGTAAAATACATATTCATGAAAAGTTGAAAACTTTTTTTTTTAAAATCCTCTACCGATCGTTAAAAAATATTTATATAGCTAATTAATTTCTCTTTGGTCTTAGCGATTTTAACTGATGTAATACATTCCACAGCAGTTATAAAAAAGAAATTTCACATTTTTCATAATAAAGCAGCATCACCGTTTGTTAAACTATAAATGCTTAATATTCTCATAGTGATACTTTCGCCGTCGATAGAGTCGAAAGAGTCAAACTGTTATCGAGCCGCACAAACAGATAAATCTTAATTCTGCAAAAATAAAATAAATATGGTGCCGTTTTTCTGCAATCCTCTTAATCGGCATTTTTTTTAATCAATGAAACGCGCGAATGGCAACATTTACCCTACGGCGTTTATTGCACAAACGTTTATTTCTTCCTCCCTTTCTCTTTCTCTCCTTCTCTCTCTTTCGCTTCCTCTCTTTCTCCCTTTCCCTCCTCACCCCTTCTCTCACTCTTTCTCTTTCGAACGTGTAAAAATGGACCGATCGGCTAGTCGGGCAGAGGTGGGTTATTCGCGTGGAATTCCACGGTTGTATACGTCCAAAGCTTTGAGCTTTGAAATTCCTTTCTGCCGATACTGACAGCCAATTAGCGCGATGACGCGCGCGCGAGCACTCTCTCTCCTTCTCTCTTATACCTAGCTATCGTAGAACCGGAAGCAAAGAGGATTAAGCTTACCACGCGCTCTCCTTCCTGATTGCCGAGTTCAAAGTTCGTGATCCTACGTCAATGTGAGTATTGCAAAATGGAAAATAAATTGTATTGCGATAAAAACTGTAGCAGATGATGCATTCAGTCTAGTTAGTTACGCTTCGCAAATGTAATATATAAACATGAGTGTGTGTGTGTGTGTGTGTGTGTGTGTGTGTGTGTAAAGCTTATAAGCGCTTAGATGAAATAATTTACGCAATTGAACTTAAATAATGGAAATATCTTGGAAATTGCTGAAAGTAGAAAGTAAAACACACATAACACTCACCGAGCAAGTTTCAGCAATTTTAAGTAAATCCTATGTTTTAAATCCAGTTTTTCCTGCTATGATGTTTTTTACAGACTGTAGTTATGATCACGAACTCACGAACGAGAACTGTTACGACCATGAACTGTTACGTGCTACGCGATGTATTTAAAAAGAAAAGTAAAAGAATAATATGTAAATAAATATTGATTTCTAAACGTTATCTCACTGTTACAAGAAAACGATATGTTCAAAATGTTGTTCCAAAAGCGACTGACAAAAACTGAATCTCTTGCAAACGTGGAGATGAAAATTTTATTTCAGAGAAAAGTGAGATATTTTCCAAAAAATAGTTACGCTTGGTTGAACGCGGAAAAGAGGATTTTACTACACCTTTTTGCAAGAAAAAAGTACGGAAGTACTGAATTTTAAAAAGCGAGTAATAAAATATAGCACTCTTTCATTCATTCGTATAAGACGCATAAACTATTTGTGCGCATTCTACAGAAACGTCTTTAATGCATAAAGATTGTCATTTAATTTATCAAATAATTCGATGCCAAATATTGGCTGACCAGAATAGAAATGCCACTAGTGTGAATGATATTTTATTTTCAGAATAAGAACAGTCCACGTACAATCCAACTCGCATCTCAATAGTATACCAGATCGATTCTTTCGCCTGGAAAGTTAGTCTTTTATTCCGAAAGAATAACAGCGGTCTCTCGTTTCGCTTCTCTTTTCGCTTACCGAACGAAGCTGTGTTGGATTCGCGTCTTACAAGGTACTCCGTTCATCGAAAAGAAGAAAAATATTTTTCACCGCATACCCGACTAGCGTAATCTCACATCAAGACTATGTGAGAAAACTAAACACGTATTCAATTCTATTCTATCTCCTCTTTTCTTTTTATTTAATATATTTGTTGTCATGTCAGTCGACATATAGTTTTCCACCCTAACATATAAATATTATAACAAAGTTACCACAGAGTAACAGGTTGGCTATTAAATTGCTTTTCAGGACCTATTATAATATGTAAATATAAATAAAGTAAATTAAAATTAAAAAGTAAACTTTATAAAATTAATTTGGTATCTAATTAATTAATATTAATTAATTAAAAAATAAATAAATCAAGAATAATAAGCCGCGGCTATAAATTTACATTCACAGTTAAAATTGATATTAATTTATATCCAATAATTTATAATATGTTGATCGCCTCTCTGTGAGTAAATTCATTTTCATTCATATTTGCAAACAAATAATGTGTGAAAGCTCAATATACATATATTTTATAATATTTTTAAATAAAAGAGACTTTTTTTGTAAAATTGCAATGATTCTCCTTTTTTTGAGCAACTCTTACAATTTTAAAATAATTTTACAACTGAGCAAAATTCAATAATCAATGACGATATAAATTTTTTCATCAGTTATTTTATTTTTGAATGTGATATTAAATATCTGGAAACGCGCGATAAAATTTTTTCCGATAAGAACAAAGTTCTCTCCCATGAATAAGAATTCTTATCCATTAATATACACATCTGTCAGTTTAAACAGGTTGCCCGCTGAATTATATTGAGAAATAAAATTTCTCGTATCCCTTTTAGTCATATCAAGTATCTACTGCTAATTCTCTCTTCTATCCTCCTCTCCCATCATCATTTCTCTCCGTCTGTGATGCTTCGTGTAAGATTAATCGACGCTGCTTCTTATTGGTCGCTTCTGCTTATTCGTGACGAGCAGCAATTATTCTGCCTTCAACGTCTCCCGACGAAGCTAAACCCAGGGCTCACACGTACGAGTTATCTATCGATTACTCGATTCCGAGTGCACCCCCGCGCGTAGAATTTTGTTTCAAACAGCAAGATATCATTATCCTCCAAGAAAAGTATACAAAACAAAATCAGTTATTTGATTAAGTAATCTCGAAAAAACATTTAAAAATTTTTTAAGATTTAGTCATTTCTTTCGTATCTCGTTTCCTCAAGCGCTGAGTCACAATACAAAGGCAATAGAGAAATAAAACAAGCTTTAGTTAATCATGTTCACTTATTGATTGACCGATATGACGCAAAACTTTTCTTGAAAATGTTCTCCTTGTTATCTTGGAGATTATAATCTCTAATCTCATGGTGTAATGTTTAATTTACTTTTAGATAATAGATAAGAAACCAATATCGCTTAATCATTAAAAAAAATTAAATACTAAATTACATTAGCAATAAATATAACTTTATTTTATTCAACATATTTTTCGTATACTTCAGAATAAATAGAATTATAATTCAATGTGCAATTAATTAAGAATAAGCTTTATGTCTGAAAATTGTGGAAATGTAACGTTTGTTTGTAAAAATACAAAGACTTCCAAGCAAGATCAAAGCACCAATTAAATAAGAACAAGACAAGATGCAATCGTTTGAAGCTTAACGCTACAGAGAAGCAAGAAAAGTTTATCTTCATTCCTTATTTGAAAGCAAACGTTGGCAACGAGTAACTAGATCCTCCAGAGCGACGTGTTATCACTTCGCGCTTTAGATTTGCTATCATGCCAATTTACACGTGAATATTTTCTGGCGCGTAGTTTCGCGAATTATTCGACGCCTCGTTTTGCTAAAATTCTCTGAAATTTACCTTTCAGATTTTCGATTCCACTAACTAATGTTAAGACAAAAACATGTCGAACCAAACTTCGAAAAATGTAAAATCTCGAATAAAAATTAATTAAAAAATTTTTAATTATTATCAAAAAACATAGACTATAGTTATGTTCTTTTTTACTTTTCACGTTTTTATGATTATTTCGACTTAATATATACAAAATAACTGACTTTGATTTTAATAAAATTGTAGTTCAACGTGAAAAAGTTGTGACAAATAATAATTAGTTTCGATATTTTCGCTGAAGAAAAGTAAGAATTTACATAAAATTTGATATCTATGGAAAATTATCATTAAATGTTTAATGCTTATATTGCGTGAATATCGTATCGTAGGAGAAGTAAATCAGAGTTGACATTTATATTCAGGGCCGCAAATTACTCTTGATGTATTCTTGTTAAGTTGCGTACGTATATGTTTACAAAAAACATATATCTATAAATGTAAAAGATCACTCCGTGAACCTAGCAAAACTTGTATGCACGCACGCAAGTATGAAGCTTAGGAACATTAGCGATACTTCTTCGACGAAAACTTCCCCGCTGTGCTCGCGTAGAAAGCCGCGATACTTTGCACTCCAAACGGCGAACAGTGCGCTCCGTATTACGCGTAAATTTTTACGTGATCGTGCACACAAATAGTCGCATTATTCGCGAATGGCCAACGTGTACCCTGTGCAAAAGCAAATACGTTTGCAAAGGGCGAGCATTCTCGGTAAAAAGGCACGTGTCACTTATTTTGCTTGTATCACGTCCACCCCGTTTCTAACCCCCGTTTATTTCGTATAATCTTGTAATATCGGAAACGTATTGAAACGCGCGATGCGTCGAAACCCTGCGTTTTGCGCGCAAAAATACGTTTAACGGCCTTTTATACCGCGGAATAAAAATGTCCAAACCTATTTGTTTCGCAAACACGGTTTAGTAATTCAGTTCGGTTTTAATATCTACAATATATTGGTCGCGTTTTCGAATATTTTATTTATCTAAATAATACAATAAAAAAAATATATATATATATATCGATAATAAATTTACGAGCCGTAGAAAAAACGCATTAAAAGAAAAATAAAAAAAAATATTATGGTGATTGAAACAATTGAATGATTTTACATTTATGCAGATTTGTCTGCACAAAAAAAAATAAAAAAAAATTTGCACTTCTAATTCTTTTGTTTTTCTGATACGAACGCTTCTCCGATGTTTATTTTTAACTGAAATAAAAAGTATACAATTTCTCTACGCTTTGTTAACCCTTTCTGAATAATGCAGATTGGCTAAATGTAACCATTATGTAAACGCAATAGCGGGAAGGAAAACTACCTGTACGTTACCGGATTGTTTTACTCTCTTGCCTACCCTTTTTTGCTCCTTTTAACTTTCGACCTTTCAGCGCCGCCACTAACCCCTCTTTTTGGGGGAAGCGAAACCGGAGAGTCGAAAGGGGCGACTCGCCTATTTTCAAGGGAATAAGGACAGGGTTCTTAATCCCATAATACATGCGCCGTGTGACGTCAGAACAAAGGCAGTGTGCGAAAAATAGCGGAGTCAAAACGTTTCACGTACACTTTGTCATGCGCGGCACAATGTGCGAATCGAATGCATATACATGGAGTACGCGAAAAGAGCTGTGTGTTTACAAGACTGATTCTGTTCGTGTAATAAAATAACTTTGTTTACTCAAATTTTTCAACTTTCCTGATTTTCAAACTCTTTATTCTTCGAACAGTAAAATTTGTAAAATTATTTTAAGCACAAGATACGTGCTAATATAAAGAATTACTCTTGTAAGCATTTTAATCTGCTATATATTGTCAATTGTTCTGACGTTACGGTAATCCTTCCCAAAGAAATGCATCTTTTATGTAGAATGTTTCAGTCTCAATCGTTCAAATCATTCGTACGATAAACTTAATTCTTCTTATGCAATTTTATCTGTTAATTCGGATTCTTAAGATTCAATTTCGTCGAATAAAACTTTTCTAGAGCTGTATAGGTTGATATGTCGTAAAAAAAACGAAGCACAAACTGGAGCCTAAACTGCCAAATAACACTTCGAGAAAACTCATTACCGGCTGCGATTGTCTAATCACGGAAAGAAAAGCGAGCAGAAGAGAATACTACTTCAGGATTAAACGTATACCGCCCCAAAACTAAAACTCCTCCAACTATCAAAGAAACAGAAAAATTTCGAGCATGATATTAACCTACCCTTTTCTTTTAATGCCTTTAAAAGAGAAAGAAAGTGGCAAATGAAAATCCTAACTGCGCAAAACGCTTTACCGGATAATCCAGAAAATCTGCGCTTTACTTAAAATCCCTAAAAACGTATTTAAAAAATTTAATAAACAAAAAAATATAATGTATATCCGTAATACATTTAGATTCAACGAAATGCTAATATGGATTATTGTAATTACTATAATGTTATAACGTAATTTCTTTTAACAAAATCCATAATATTAGGAATAAAAAATATGTAAGAAAATTTTAACAAATTGAAAATTGTAAAGTAATCAATTAAAAAGCCTTTTTTTATAGAACTCTTGTCAAAAGGGTAAACAGCGCAGAATTGTTGTCCGGAAATCCCAAGTGAGCCATCATCAGTCCTTTTCTCCTCCTCTCTTTCTCTTCTTTTTGTCGCATTAATTCGGTCTGTCAAGACAATGTATCGTGTATATCGCAATTTTCTGTCGCGTGCAACACGCGAAAGGTCGCGAGCTTTAACTGTGCTTCGAAGCTTTAAGAACTACGATTTGTCGATTTCCACGACCTCCAGAATTGTTGCTTTAGACATCTTACCCAACAAATAACAAATAAATTATAATTAACATTCAAAAATTTCTATTCCAATTTTTTAGTGCAAACAATGTGCGTGTGTTTTTGCAGTTTTCACTATTTAGTTCACAATTATGTATTACATGCGTAAAAAATAACGTAAAAAATAAATTGTTCAAATAATTACAAACAATAACAAATAACGTTTTCCAAAAACTGCAACGCTGTTAAAATAACTGTAAAGATAATCTCTGTCGACATGTCAGTTGTTGCATGGCAACAGGTGGCGTTTTGCGAAAGTAAATAAAAAAGTTTAATCAGTTACAACGGCCTTTCGCGTTTAATACGTTAAAATATGAACTTTTTTGTTGCAAAAAAGATTTACTAATAAAACCGAAAAAAATACAAGGTAATTTCATATTTTTCGTGTATATTCAATATTCATATCGCTTATTTAATCATTTTACAGAATTGCAAGTTTTCAATAAAAATGTTTTAATAAAAAATTTTCAATTTTTTTCTCCGTTTTGTTTATCCTATTTAATTTTTATCAAATATATACACAAATTACTTTTCTACTACACATTTGAAATTAACAAGAATTACGTCTAATCTATAAAAAATTTGTAAATCAAGTTTTAATTAATTAAATTTTATCAATTTTTAATCTCAGCTATAATATAGTTAAACAGAATTTATTTAGTCTTTTCAAGATTACTCTATGAGAGAGAGACTTATTAAGATGTTTATATATAGCGGTTGTTAATTTCATTTCTTTAACATTAAACAATTATTTTGTTCATCAATATAATGTAAGCAAAAAAAATCTCAATTTTTATTCTTCCTCTTTTCTTATTTCTTGTCGCGATTTCTTATAGCCTAAATATTTAGATAAATAATATTTTATTAAATAATTATTAACTTGCTAAATTCTAAAATATCAATTTATAAGTAGATAACGTTCGTGTTATGTGTGTAATAATAATACAATTACCTAAAAATAAAATCCAATTCCAAAAATTATAAAAAATTCTTACATTATAAGTATAAAAAAATGTATTTAAAAATATGTCAATTATTCACTATCACAAAATGTGATAAAATGTAAGAATCGTTTTCGCGTGTCTACAACATTAAAATTTAACTTCGCTGAATTTATACCGATCTCTGTTTTTTAATAATGGAAGCGAATGTCAAAAGGGTTTCACTCCTTTTATGTATATCCCCTTTAAAAGATCTCGAGCGAGACCGATGAGCCAAAGAAAAGCGAGCGGCAAGTGGGGGAAAAGATCCACCCTCCGAATACCGAATGTGGGAAGGGCGGAGAGACACTCTCTCTCGTTAAATATCACGCCGAGGAACCTTTCCATCAGGGACTTTCGAGAACAAAACGTCGCGTCGACCGCTTACGATAGATATTGCAAGAGTCCGGGTTACGCAATGGGGGACGCTATTATTTTCCTCTTAAGAAGATAGATGCAGAAGTAAAGGAGTAAAAATTATGATTAAATTTTCGACCACTCGCAAGATAACAAATATTATTCAAGAGTTGCGATAAGACATTTCACATTTACGTAAATACGACTGTGTGATAAGATATTTTAACGTGCACTAATGTGCGCATTTATTAATGTGATGGTTCGATATTCATCTCGTGTTAACGTTCAACACAATCTTTATATAAGATCATTAAATAAAAGTCACCCAATTAGCATTAATTATATATTTTTAATTAATTAAGGGGTTTAAAAAAACTGACAGTTTCTGTAACTCTCTAAATAAGCCAATTTTCAGATATAAAGTAAGCTGCACTCCGAAGTATATCACTATATCATTTCTTATTACGAGTAGAAATAGGAATTATCAATCAATACAGAATGTCGATAAAAGAATACAGTATTTCTTTTTACAACAAAAATATTGAGAGAGTGGAGGCACTTGTCTCCAAAGTCCACGTTATCCAATAAAATTCATAAAAAAGTTTGCTTCAATCAGTTCTTTGAGTCTATAAAAGCATGATATAATTAGAAAAGATGCTATTAACAGTATTTTATTTTTGCGCGTATTTGGAATTTATCTGTTATCATGCTTATGTAGGTAAAAACAAAAATTAGGACATTAGAAAACACTTTTTTTTCACAAAATAGAAAAATAACATAAAACAATTCCGTAAAACGATATTTACTTTTTTCTCATTGCATTCTTATTGCACTCTTACACAATTTACATCTCATTGTAAAGATTTAATTAAATCACATGACGATAGTCGTAAAATGACGAAATAAAGTTTTATTTCAAATATTTTTGTTTGTGCGCCTTTGTTTTGTGCTTTGTGTGAAAACATTGCCGGTAAAAATTCTTTATTGGATATTCCAAGCGCGCTCGATGTAATAACTACATCACATGATTCAATTAATTTCACTGGTTTCAACAGAAAGAAGTGAATGCATAACGTAAAAGTACAGTAACTATGATTAGATATACCGTAAATGAACGGCTGTAACAAATTTCAAAAAGTAGCTTTGCGATTGAGAGTAGCTCGAGCGCAACTTGGTCAATATCGCGCTGTCAGAATACAACAGAGATTGTTCTTGAATATGATGGAAAGATCATTTTTATTCACCTTTATATGTATTTTTATCGAACTTTATCTGGATGTAAACTTTCATCTGCCGGCTTATCGCAATCTTGGTTGATCGTAGAAATTTGTTGCTTACAATGCATAATTTCAATTTTAATAATTGCAAGAGATGGAATGAACAAAGAGTATAATGGTTCTCTTCTCGACAGTATCACGTTTTTAGGTCAGATGAAAAACGCTTAAGCCTTGACACGAATTCGTATACTCTGAAAAGTCGCTTTTATTCTGCAAGCAAGATAAAAGTCATACTTTTGAAACTTATCTTCGTTGCACAGCAGTTATGCAAGTTACATAAGTATATCTGGCTTTGATAATAATATTTTCGTGTTAACTTCGAACGGTGATATTTTTTCCATTTTTGCAGACTTCTTTCGAGAAAATAGTTGTTGAACTCGCTGTACGAAAATAACGCCATTAAACTGCTATTGTACGAGTTACACGACTCATTATACGAGTCGGGAGGGTGAGGATAATTGAAAGCCCGCGTGTAATTTGCGGACAGGAATCGTGCGCATTTCGCGCGGTGGGAAATTTGTTTCATGAGACATACTCAATCGAGAGATACGAGTTTTCAAGAACAATTCACAGTACATTTCAGTCCGAAACAGACGCATGTTGCATGTGCGCATGTAAATTTGCATGCGAGAGCAATGGAAAGAGAGAGAAAGGGAGAGAGAGGAGGAGATGTAAAAGCGCCGTAACAATTATCGGGAGGCATCACGCGCGCGCGCGCGTACTTTGGGTTTGCACTCAGACGTAAAAGCTTACAATGGATATCGCCGTGTTACAACAGCGCCGGGCCCGCTTTATCATGTAAATGAACCGTCAACCACGAAGAATGACGATAAATCCCAAAGACGAGTGACATAGAGCATTATAAATGCGCGGTGATGCCAACTGCGGCGTATTGCAGCGGCGTGATTAATAAATAATTTGCAATTTTTTTCATATGGATATCTGTGTAAAAGATATCGATGCTTTGAAATTAAAATATTCAATATTATTCTACATCTTGATTTCACACAAATCCAAACAGTATAAAAGAAAATAATATACAAAATACTTGGCAACTGGCGTATAAAATGTCAATATATGTGCCAGTGTTATGTATTAATAATATTAGCAGATGTTTTTAATATCATAGTTAATATATTTTAACATAAAATGTTTTTTCAATTAAAATTAAAAATTATATTATTAAATTATATTAATTATAAAAAATTATCAATATATCAATAATGTTTTAATTACAAGCAATTAAAATTTTTTCGAAAAACTATGATCCAAAGATGAAAAAAGCTAAGGAAACTTAATTTTTCATTTAATCTCAAGCATACTTTGCTTTCATGGAGTTTTAAGTCCACGTTTATTTACCAAGGAATTTAATATCAAAAATGATAAAGTCGCAATAAAAAATAACCTCGCTCAAAATTCTTCCACAAGAATTCTCATTTTGAATTTAAGCAATAAATATTCTCTTAATGTTTTATAGCATAGTTACTCCGCATGAAAAAGCAAAATGTTAAAGAAACACATAAAGATACAGCTGATGGCAGATTTACAATTAATGTATCGCTTTCTTTTATTCCTTCGCATAAAGCGGGATTACGGAAACGCGCAGTTGTTCTGTGCTATAACTAATAACATTGCAGCCGATTTTTCCGGGACGACGATTACTCGTAGACGGCGAATCGATACACGCGAGTAATCCAATTACTCACGCGATCTCGTCGCGTCAATTAAAATATACTTTAACACGGCGCGTGGCAATTCCGCGCACTTGCGTTGTTATTTTTCCGCGAGAGAGAAAAGGAGTTTTTCCCCGAGCGCGTCAATCGAACCCCACCCACCGACTGGTTGGTTTCCGGCACGAGGGAGATCTCGAAGGAAAGAGGGGAAAGAGGACGAGGGTGAAAGCAACGGCAAAAAAGATCGACCGTCAAAAGCCAGAGTGCATCCCCTTTAAACCTGTGGAAAAACGTATACGTGTGTACTCTGTATGCATATGAACACGCATGTAAGCGTCCCTAAGAGCGCGGAACTTATAATAAGAACATGAACGATGGAATCGTATTCCGAGTGACCTGCGCACTTTACACGACGCGGCGCACACTGCCCGATTAGATATATAGCGCGGATAATTGTAACGGCACGCGTTAAAACCTCGTGGACCTTTAACGCCGATTTAACTCACTGCTACTCGTTGCATGCACCATATTGCATAGCAGCCTGCCCTTTGCAATGGTCAATGCGTAATAGTCTTGTATTAAAACAAAAAAACATTAACTTCCACTCCAAATAAAAAGAAAACAAATGACCTTTTGTTTTGACGTTTGTAGTATTAAAAAAATTTCTAACGCGTTTGCATTACTTTTCATATAATAACCTTTAAAATTCTCAATACTGAATTGTAAATTTAATAAAAAAATATTTTCAGGAAAAATGCATGAAAAATTAATTCCTCTAAAAACGCGCAAACATATTATTGATACATATTATTAATTTTCCAATATTTAAAGCAAATTTTTTGCGCAAATAAATGTTCTGCAAAGAAAAATTTATATACGATATTTTAATCTATGTGTTCAATTTTGCATGTAGAAACACTTCCCTCCCGACTGTATACCACTAATAAAGAATAGTTCGTACAAAGTTTTTCGATCAAATAAGTCAGACTTGAATAAACGTATTAATACTATTGTAAATATTAATGTATGTATAATTATAGCGTGTGTTGTTTCTTCATTGCAGTTAGCAAACGACTGCAGTATACAATCTCACGTCGCCGATTGCCCTTCGTAATGTAACGAAGCGTAATGCGGCGCACGAAAACGTAATCAACGCCTGACAAACATCGTAATGCCCATGTAACACCAACGTACAATTTAAATCAACAAGGCACAACGCGAACACGGGAAACAACCTCAGCGTCTACTTGCCTGATAATGAATTAACCGGCGTTTATTCAATGCCCGATTAGTTATATCAGTATGTAACATTCGCACGCTACAAAATATTGCAAGACGCGGTTTTTAACGAACAACGGAATATCTCGATATTGTAATCGTACTTGTCGAAAGCAATTATTCAATATGATTACGTTTGACTAATTATTTGGATACTGGTAATAATCCTGCGTTTGCTGTTAGAATTATGTCAACTACTACATCTCATAATAATTATTTATTATCCGTATCACAACAATAATAGGGAATTACTAAACCATTGTTTGTTAACCCGCTCAGTGACTTTGGCGCAAATATATTCTATTTATTTTGTATACTATTTAATAATATGTATTTAATTTAATTAATGTAATTATATTTCTTTGATTCAGAAATATACATGTTGCATTTCGATTTATATTATGTCATATGTGCAATAGAGTTATAAAGCAGCAATAATAATGTTAAATACTGATTTGTAGAAATTTTATATATTTATTATTATTATTATTATTATTATTATCGATACTTCTTTTACTGTAATAAATTTGTATAAAAATAATTGAAAGATAGCGATTTATATAACTGTCATATATAAAAAAATAAAATTCTAGTCATAAAAAATGTTTCCAATAGGAAAATTATCATTTACTAAATTCGTTCGTCCTTCGCACATATGTAATTCTTTTTATAAATGCTGTTGCTTTTAAAAACATGAAAATGTAATGAGAATTATCACGCGCCAACTGTCGCTCAATTTCCAGCGTAGATTACATAGGCCCGTCACAACCGCAACGTTATCGATGCAACATCGACGCGATAGCTATAATTAATTACTCTCGTGGTTCACCATGGCCTGGTTCGCGTGCTAAATAATCCAAATATTACAGAGCTTTACAACCAGCATGCTATTTAGCCTATTCGATTAACCGTATACGTTTTATGTTGCGTTTGTCATTCACATTTCATATTTTATGTATTTGTTTCGTGCAACGCTTTTCTGCAATACAGTTTCACGTGTCAACCTCGAATCTTAATAAAAAAAATTTCGTTAATGTAAATTGTGCTTGTAGACGATTATCGCATCGCTTATAGATCGATTTCTTTTCTGTAAAATATGTGTTACGATACAGTAATAAGAGACTGCGTTAATTTCAACAAATTTAATTTTTTAAGATAACGTTTTAAAAAGAACGTTTAAAAAAATTTTTTTACTAATTCTCACATAACTTAATTTTTTTTATTCAACTTATATAAAATTATATTATCTGCTTATATAATTAAATATTACAATTTTATATTATGTTATGTTTTTTTTAAAAAAAGATTAAAGTCACATGTAAATAAAAATTGTGCCATTTTTCCAAGTCATAAACCGAATGAAAAGCATTTATATAAACGAAAAAATTTAATACCGACTTTTTTTGGCTGTGACAGTCTTCGGGGGCTGCGATTTATACGAGCGAGCCGTGATATTTATTTTCGCTGGTGAATTACGATAAGCGACACTCGAGTCACGATAAGCCTTCCATCGTCGCGTATATTGATTGACATGGACGTGAGTTTATAATAAATAAATTGAACCCGATGATTTATAGCTATGTGTCCATAAAACCGACATGAAAAGTCGTATGTATATGTGTGTATAGATGTATTTACTGTTAGAAATTGTACAACAATCGTAGATTATAAATATGCGTGCATTGGTATGAATCAAATATATTGTAATAATTGATATAATAATTACTAACATTTATAATTAGCAAATATTATATTAATAACATATAAGATTCTCATATTTATTTCGAGTAAACATCGAAACATCGACTATGACTATTGACTTTGTTAACGTTATAAATTTATCATTTAATTATATATATGCTTCTCTTTATTTTATTATACAATATAAATTAATATATATATATATATATATATATATATATATGCACAACTGTTATAAAACTGGATAAAAAAATCGAATTAAAAAAATTAAAACAAAAAAAATTATAATTAAAAGAATCTCAGTTAAATAAAAACAATTATTTACTGCGCGTTCATTTCATAGATTTTCTCGTCATTGAAACCTATCTTGTACCGTTATCATTGGACGCAGGAAGCATTAACTATGATTATTTCTGACAGTGGCGTTTCACCCTCCGAAGCAGTCCATAGCAATTGTTCGGCATCGTGTTTGCCTCTGCATTCGTCGTCCCGTCACGAAAGCCCAGAGACCCAGAACATTTCATGCACCCTATATAACTACCCTCTACTACGAGTCGCCGCTCTAGCCCAACCCCTCGATAATCCAGCTGGAAACACATGGCGTCATCGCGTTCGACCGCCTGGCATATGCAGCGAAATGCTTTGCGTTCGAATAAGAGGAAAAATCATCAAACCGATCCCATGAGTCGAGAGTATACACGCATATATAACTCTATGCACATATGTATATCTGTCGTGTTGTGTATAAAATAGATTTCAAAAGCGTCACAAAATAAATATCCTGTGATAAATAATCTGTGACCACTCAGTACATCTATTTAAAAGCGAATTCTTTTTCAAACTCTGTTGCAATTCCTGCGAATTTCCAGATCACCGCGAATTGAAAACAGATAAAATTTGGAATTTAAATATTGTATCGTATAAAGGTGTTCATTAATTATTTGATGTATGATTGTCGTGTTTGCCAAATATATTTGACATCGCATTTAATTATATCGGATACAGAAAATTCCAGTTAAAAGAGCTTGCTACAGATCAAAAATAAAATCGAATGAAAGAAGTTCATACGCGAGTTTTTAAGGAACTTTGTTGTGTCGACCAAAGCTTTCCCGCTGTGCTCATTAGGTGCTCTGACCCTTCACGCTCGTGGATTAGATGGCCATCGTGATTAGAAGCTCCCTTTACTGCCCTTCTGCGGGTCGTTGCGTTTTAGAACCTGTACCTATAACGCTTCGTCAGCGTTGTAAACACAGGAGTTTCTCTCTTCTGTCGGGTGTACTTTTGTGATGACTTTCGAAGGAGATCTGACAACTCGAAGTTTAAAATTTATCATCATGCACCGAGTCGAAAATTCTCCAAGACTGACGGTATGTTATTTGCGAAAACTTTCCAATGTGAAACATAAACTGATCGTTCTTAATATTTAGCTGCTCTACATTCCAAAGATTGTATATTGATCCGATTTGCAAAATTTTCACTTTAAAACATCCTTCTTCTTTGCATCCGTTTATTTATCCATTTAACCGCGCAAATATTTTCCGTCACAAGACGTTTCAATATTTAATAAGTTCATTATGAAACAAATAAAATACAGCTCTCCAATATTTTTTTATTAATAAAAAGAAAAAACGTTTGTATTGATAAATTCTCTATAAATATAACATTTCAATCTAAAATAACATTGTCAAATGTCAAACATACTAGACCATATTTTATTTTGGTCGATACAGCAATTTCTGTTTCTTTATTTCTAATTATTGATACAGTTGTCTCGTAATGTTGTTGACTAATCTTATCAGCTCGGTTCTATTTTTACGGAGACAGATAGTGACTTCATGCCGCGTAACTCGACGTAATAGTAAGAAGTTTCGAATCCGCTTTTCTCTCTCTCTCTCTCTCTTTCCTCTCTCTCTCTCTCTCTCTCTCTCTCTCTCTCTCTCTCTCTCTCTTACTCTTCTGTGTGTTTTCAATCGGGATTGCGTAAAGAGTAAAAGTAATGAAATTTTTCGAAGTTTCTTTTGATTTGTCCCCCCGCTGGCGTGAGTTTTAACGGATGCGAAGATGAAATCTTCGCGTCTTTGAACTCTCCGCCAGGAAGCTCTGGGAAAGGTGCTCTCACGCGTATTATCCACTCGCACTCAATCTCCTCTTCTCATTCCCTCTTTGCTCCGTTATCCCTAGTATCCCCCCTTCCCCTCCACTCCCACCGCGCGCTCTATTCGCCCACTTGCGCTCTCTTCTCTCAATTTAATCGAAGAAAAGTGAAGAGAGATGCCCTAAAGACGGCGTATCGATGAATCCTTCCTGGATGCTTTCAAATATCTTCTTAAAGCAATCGTCCACGAAATTGAACCTGCAGGCTAATGTAAGACGCGGAATCAATATTATCACTCTGATGATAATACTCTTCTTTCATTCGTTTGATGTTTTTATCGTTCGTTTGTCGTTCCATTCTTTGTTCTATTAGACGTGGAATATATACCGATAAGCAATCGGAAATTTAACTTTCAGAATTGCATCCAGACATGTCGTCTTGTCGGTATTGATTCTCTAGAATATTTCAGTAATTCATAAAGAGAATTATTGACTGAATAATTCTAAGAGTGACTAATTAAAAAATCTATGAATTTAAATATTCTGATGTTTTAGGTGTACACATTCCTAGAGTTTTTAACATTAAACTGCGTAATCATTAATTTTGAAATAAAATTATCAATATATAGCTGTGCAATGACAACTGTATATACTGTAAATAATCTGCCGGATACGATTTCATTGTATGTTCATTATATATTCATCATCCGTTTAAAGTTAATAACCTGTTTATTCATTTACTCTTATCGATGCTTAACCTCCACCAAATTATAATTTTTATTTAAATAATGAAACAGATTTCAACTTTTCCCAAAAACAAATTAAATTCAAGTTTTCTCGAAAATCGTTGTACCACTCGTATACACAAGTGCAAAGATGAGGAAGATTCGTAGAAAGCAATTTCAACCGAATGTTCAATACGCATCCGAAAATACGAATTCAATGTCGAAATAGCCGATATGCAAAGCCGGATATCAATACCACGTAAAACCGACTACCGACGGATATTCATCGCCGTTAGGCGCTGAAAAAGCACGTATATCTATACAAAGATTTATGGAAATTCGAGAAAGTGTAAATATATATTCCCTTAAAAAAAGGAATAAAAAAAGGAATAAAAAAAAGGAATAAAAAAAAGGAAAAAAGTTTCAGTCACACACTAATATAATAAAAAAATTCAATAATTATATCTCAACAAAAGTCATATAATGTGAAGAATATAAAACTGCTAAATACTGCTAAATACTGTTTTCGATATTAATAATTAAAAATGGAATTATTAATTAAAAGAATAAAAATAATATTCACAGACAGTTCACATTCATAAACTAAATTCGACCAGGATCGCTCGGTAAAAGCAATCGTGCATCTGCTTGCTTCAGAGTTTTGTATTGACCAAACAAGACCGATATCGGTTGAAACGCGCTTGCAAAGGAGGAAAAGTACTTGGTCTCGAAGAATCAGAAATCGCTACATGACGTAAGTGAAAAAAGTGTGTGTGTATATATGTGTACAGTTCTTTCTGAATATTTATAATATTGAGCTCGGGTCTGTCGGGAGTCTGAGAGGAAAGGACGAAGAGTCATTTAAAGAAGTGTGCGGTTGTGTTCATCGCCGTAATTGAAACGGCTCTTGGATAAAATTCGCTCGCCAAACAAGCGAGAATTTATTTTAATCCTTTCGTTCCTAGTGTGACCATACGGATATGTATTGAGGTTACCCGATATTAAAACGATGGAAAAAAATAGGATAGTCTGAACGGCAGCAACAGAAAAATAAGATTTTACGCACAAAGATTTTCAGTGTTTCCATGAAGAAAAAAAAACAAAATAAAAACTTTCAAGAAAATAAAATGACTGCGCTGTTTTCCATACAAGATAAGATAATTCTAACATAATCTCAAGAAAAATTTGCAAGTTTCTATTCTTTAAAACATTTTTTCACCGTCACGTAAGCTAAAATTAAAAAAAAATTTAAAAAGTTGGGATAAAAAATAAAAGATTAAAACATGAAAGAATATATACGGAAGATTTCTTCTATAAGATTAGTAAATTATATATACATATACAAAAATATATAAATACATATATTTTAAATCTTTGTTCCATTTCACGATCGAGCAATACTGAAAGATATTTCATGTTGATGATAAAAGCAAAGGTATACTTTAATTAAATATATATCTGTTTTAAATAAACAAATCTATATTTTATTAAAGCCATAAAATAATGGCTCAGGGAAAACTATAGCAGCATTGCAGTTTATTATTCCTTGCAGCATTGTAATAACACAATTTAAAAAATTGTTTAAAACTTTTGCAACTGTATAAAAATCGTGCACAATTAATAGGCAACAAATTGAATTTGTATCCAAATAAAAACAACCATTAATGTAAATTTAACGAACTGCAATCGTTCAAAACAATCAAATAATTAAGAGAGATCTAAACGCGAGAAAGTTAAATCGAAAATTCATAAAATGATATGATACGTGTTCGTAGATAACCCATCTTGACCTCAGTATAGCCAAAGAGAGCTTTAAGAGCTTTAATTAACCTTAAGAGCGACCGTTCCAACGATTTTTTTCAGACACTTATTATCTTTCTGTTCAGTACCATTATCCGCATCGTTTTTACAATTGCAATTATATACTCGCATTTATTATTCGATATTGCCATCTGATACATGTTGGTGCTATGTGCTACAAATTATGGATGAAGAATACGCTTCATATACCAATTTAATTGTATTATTAATAGAATACAATATAGTTCTGCGGTTTTGCAAATTTAATACCGCTTTGTCTCGCCACGATACATCAATATTTATTATTTTTATGTTATTAATGTTTTTCACCGATATATCACAGAAGTTTGATTACACCTTAAAATGTAAATATTCTTTACAGCCACACGCACAAGTTGTAGTTAAAAATTCTGTGAAAAAAAAAAACGAAATGTGTCCTGCACACTTTTGCACTTTCAAACGACTGGATTGAGATAACACAATTACCTATCTCGTAGTTTGATAAATGCGATGAGATTTTCAGATATCCTTATTAGAGCGCGATCGATAAGAACTAATTAATTTATCAGTGTCAATAGCGCGGCATTCGCTTTAATTTGAATTGGGTTATCGCAAAACGTGTTTTCTCGGTATTGATAAAAAAACAAAATAAATCAATCATTTTATTATATTATAAAATGTGTTTGCGTAAATTAAAACTGTTTATAAATGACAATTTACACGACTTTTTGTTATTAAAAAAAGAAAGGGGCATTCATGCTCTTTTTAAATTAACTGATTCAACTGAATTCTTTTGACGAAATTACTTTTTCTGCGTCATATTGCCTCTGGAAGACAAATTAATTAAACGTTATCTTAGAAATCACTTGAAATGCTCGAGTAACGTCGGTTGCACGAATGAGCGCTAAGAGAGCGAAAAGCAAACATTCTCAGGATCTGCTCTCAAAGCTCGAATGCATATATATTCCTTACTTCGCGGGGAAACTGCTATCCGCGAGTGTCCCCATTAATACTCATGCTTTCATATTTCATTCAGCAAGATCTAAACCGACCGAAATATGCCCGATGTGGAAACCTCTGGAGTACACGTAAATCTCAAGTATTTACGAACCTTTTAGCAATCGCTGACTAAAGGATATGCCTCTTACTCTCGACTTTACACGACGTGCAATAACAACAATGTACAAAGAACATGAAGTTTCACGAAAACAGTCGACAATTTGTAAGTTTGGAACGTTCCTCAGAGCATTATTTATTCCTATTTTCATCGTCTTGTACTACATCCAAATTATAATACAATCAGGCCATTTTGTCAGCCCGATCTTTATTTTCCATTTTATAATTACTATAATAATTTATATTATTATTAAATATTAATTAATAAAACTAAATTTAGAAAGTTTGTGATAGTTGGTTAAATTTAATCAAATCAATTATTTAATTTACATTTGAATGAGAAAATGACTTTAGTAAATATTTCTTTCTGCTATATAAATATTAGAAAATATGAATTAACAATCTATAATTTTGACTATTTTAATTAAAAGTTAATAGCAACATGTTTCTAGCTTATTTTTTCACAAAGCATCCTTCCATTTCCTTTCCAATAAAGATAGTAGTTCGAACGTGGGACAAAAAAGATGAAAAAAACTATGAGAGCATGTCCCGTTCTATCCGACAGGCACGAAGAAAGAACACGGAAAGAAAAGCAATCACCAGTTTGTTATATGAGGTTGCTCAAACATCTTTTTTGCCGGAAAAGTTATTTTCACAACGCAGATTGCCTTCGACTAATGGTTGAAATTTTTATATTTTATACGTGTCACATTTTACTCTCATTTAATTTAATCGATTTACTATTTCACTGATATAATATTATATTTAACGAGTAGATAGATTTCCTGAGACTGAAATTCTTTCTTATTCTACATTTCACATAATTTATTTAAAATTTTGAAAATTTGACATTTTTGAAGTATTAAAACTCCACAAAAGTTATATCAAAAGATATTACTCAAAGTTATTGAAGAAAAAGATTCAAAATTCTACATAAAAATCAATAAAATAGCCATAATTCGATGAGATCAGTTTTAAGATGTACTGTATACGCGGAAATCACATCATTGAAATTCGATGTATAGAAACAGATTTCTGCACGCCCCGAAAAATTTGAGAAAAACGCGCGCGATTTAGAGAAAGAGAGACAGAAAGAAATATCTTTGGACTTTTTTTTAAATTCCGGAAGCCAGCCGCCACCAGGCCGCCGGGACAGGCGGCGGAAAGTTAAATCGTGGTAACTTTTTAATTGAAATCGAAAAAGTTGGCGTTGAACTGAAAGGCGCCGGCGAAGAAATAAATGTCTCGTTGCGTCGCGCCACCCGGTTCAGCTTCTACCATCTTTCTCGTTAAACCTCATAAAGACCGAGAGTTACTCGAACGATAATAATACGACCGGACTTTAATATGCAGCCTTTTCTTCCCCGTTTTCTTCTCTGCGACTTCCCGTTTGACTTCGTTCCGATATCGCGATATGTAATCGATTTTGATCGATTTTCCCCAAAAACCGATTATTTGACGAGTATAAAAGTATAATTCATATTCTCTACTTTCCAAGATTGTGTGCCATTGAGAAAATTTTTAATCTTTAAGGATGTTTTGTCGATATCGCCCATTGCCAATCGCGGAAGTCGAAACTCCCGAGAACAAAAAGAAACAAAAGCAGAATGAACCTTTCACAAAACGAAAAAAGAAAAGTGATAAGAAAATTGCGCAAAGAAAAAAGGAAACTGGTGAAGAAGTCGCAGACCGGCCATTGAGAGAAAATGAAGTGGAAGAGATAAAACTGACGAAATAAAACCGGACCGGTGTCCCTAATTGTGTGATTTCTCAAATTTTCTTGAAGAAATATTACAATGACGTGAGTTTACTTAATCTTTTTCTTAGCACAATCGAAGTCTGTAGAAGAAAACACTTTAAAACACTAAAACAATTTTCAAGTAGAAAATGAATGAAGCATTATTTTGATGAATTGGATTTTCAAGAGACAACAAAAATCATAGAAAAAGTAAAAATGAACTCTGAATATAATTAATTTTCTGATTACAACATATAGTTACAACTATTTTATAATGTTTCTTTGATAAGCCTACGCAATGTTTTACTAATTATGTTTTAAAATTTTGTTAACTTTTTTTTTATTTTGTACAATTTTGTAAACAAATTGAATAATATTTAAAAAATAATCTTTAACACAGAATTCTAACAAAACAACACATTAAAGTGGAATTTTATTTATTATTTTTAAAACAGAATTTGCCTGATAAGTATAATTAAATTGACAAGTATAATTAAAAATAAATTTATCGCAGTTTGCCTCGAGATAGACGCAAATTAATGCGAAACAATAAAAGAATAAACGCGCGAGCAGATTTTATTTGCAAATAAAAGTATTCCAGTAATCTATAATATTAATGACGAATACCGGGCATAGATGTCGTATCTGACTTTTTTTATTCTTTGTACTCTTTAGTGAAGCAATAAAAGAAGGATTATATCTTGTGAATCTCATATGTGTGTGCCTACCCGTATCACGTATAGATGCTCAAGAGCAAGAACGAAGATTCCTACAGAGTAAAAATGCAATTACCGGTCCAGATCGTTCTGCCGATCAGGTCTCTTGTCTTCCCGGAAAATTTATGATTTCAAAAGCTCGCTGCAGAAAATAGGAAAAATATTTTGTTTACCTGGACGGCACTTGCATAAAAATGGCTTTCTATTTATTTATCGTTTTTCAGTAACCATTGTATAAATATATAAAAAAATTTGATACGTATATTTTAATAATGGAAAATATTTTCGAAATAATAATCAAATTGCCATTTATGAGTCAGATGTACATTTGTGAGCTCTTTTGTTTTATACAAAGTATCAAATGGCGATGATTATTAACAACATAAAATATGATTTAAAAAATTGAAATTAAGATTAAATACAGATCATTCAATATTTATACAATTCCAGATAAGTCTATATTTTCGCTCTTGACAATGTTAAAATTAAATCGTCGAAAAGAGAATAATAATTACGCTAATAAAAAAATAATATTTGAATAAAATATATAATTTAAATAAAATCCGATTTAAAATTTTATTTTATCAAATATAAGAAGTAAATTTTTAATAAATAATAATTCAAAGTTAAATGCAGTATTCAATTTCAATTTTATCAAAAATTGCATTATAATTGCACTGTAATTATATGTAAATAATTTAATAAAGGAAAAGGCATCTATATATGAAGATAAAATTGTATTTCTGTCAAGAAGCTGCATTCGAAGAGACAAGTCGCTGTAAAGTACTACGAAACGAGTGCATCAAAACAAGATTGAAAAATAAATGAAATCGGCAGCGTGCAGCCGATGAAAAATCAGAAAAACAAAAATGTGCGAGAAGCAATTCTGTCGGAAGTAATCAGACCGAGAAACATCTGCGATTTCGCACGCCAGCAAAAATGATGTATCCGGAAGTGCCACGTCAATTTATCGAGAGTATGTCTTACAGAAAATTTTATTTTCCCACTGGCTCTTTGTGTAACTTCGAAGATTTTATGGACGTCATTGAAAATTCATGCCAACTTAATATCGCAAGTAGAAATAAAATTGTATTTACGAGAAAAAACATTATGATTGATCACAAACTATTTATGTTCTTCCTCTTTTCTCTTCTTGTCAAATATTTTTTAAAGAATTTTGAGATTTGTGTGTAATCTCATATCCTTCCAAACATTTTTATTTCTTCAGATAACAAATCAAATAAATATGATAACTACATTTTTTAATCAAATTTCATATATTAAACATACTTATTGTAATATATTTTTTATATAATATCGCATGAAGCAATAATATTACGTAAAGTCCGTAATTAAATTTATCTTACTTTGTGATAAAAAATTCCGAGTATTTATAATATATCTCAGAGAGAATAAGTCATTTTAAAATAAAGTCGTGCTATAAAACAAATATTTTTTAAGAAAAAATTACATAAATTATTCTCTGTTAAAAGCAGAATTATAGTTTGTAAATCGCCAATTCGTATAACTAGTTAGGTTTATTTCGAAATAAAAGGAATCATCTTTGCTGACTCATTGAAGACACGTCACGCACACGAACGTTCGAACTTGTTAGAATAATCTTTGGTGAGAAACGTCAATGAGCACGAATGTCAATGTCAGGCATTTTACATGTTCCATACATCGAGGTTCGATCGTGTCCGCAACATACGCAACATTTTACTAATTAAATTGTGTCGACAATTTCTTCTCTGAACAATGAGATGAAAACAATATCATATCTGATTAAATTTACGGAGCGATCTTGTTTTCTGCAGAAACTCGGAAATTTAGTGAGACTTTCGAAGTACATGAGCCAGCAATCCTGATTAATCCCTTCATTCTGCGTTGGTAATTTTGGAGCTTATCTCAAACTTCTTCAGGGTGGCAACATTCGATTGCTTGCTAATTAAGGTTTCAATTTCACCAATTTCTTCACCTTTAATTAACTACTGAATAATTATCTCCCTTTCGTAGAATTTGCAATAATGCAGATAACGAGAATGTCGAATTATATCGAATGTAACAATAGAATAATAGAACATAAAACAAACAGAATTGATCTAAAAATTTTATAGATTTTATGCTATTGTGAACTGTAGAAATAACGATAAAGTTCAACTTGTATAAAACGTGATCAAATCATAAAAAAACCAACTTATCAGAGTATGTTTAAATGCAGGGAAATAGACGAGAAAATCTGACATGATAGCTGACAAAATTCTCCAAACGATGACGCGATTTTGCTTTCTTATTAATAACACGTAGACATTTCCGTATCTCGAGGTACGAAAATTCATCTCGCTCTTAGATAAGGGGATTTGCGGTTCAAGAGTCGGATGTCGTTCGCCGGGACGAGATAGCAGCGGTCTGCACTCTCCCTCCCTCTCTCTCCTCTCTTTCTCTCTCTCTCTCTCTCTCTCTCTCTCTCTCTCTCTCTCTCTCTCTCTCTCTCTCTCTCTCTATCACTCGTCTCACCACTGTCTTATCGGCTAGCATATACACAGGGTGTATACTGTGTGTAGGCGAGACATGTGTACGGCACACAGAGAAAGTTCGTATTTACGAAACCGGAACGGCCGCGTGTGAGAATGCCTCGTGTAACTAATCGCATATCCCATCTTATTGCTAAGAAATGCGCCCGAGAAACATCCCTCTGAAAGCAGTGACTCGCAACCTTGAATAATTCCGATTACAAATGTTTACTTATCATTTTAATACTTGTATAAGTATTACAACACACACAATAGCACAAATAGTGCCTTTTATATTTCTCGAAATTTGTGGAAAGTGCATCTAACGTTTTTTTAAAACTTTAAACTTTTATAGCGAAAACACAGAAGCAAAATTATAGAATTGAAAATGCAGAGATTTTCACAGATTAAGCAGATAAATAATAGAACATGATTCATCACATCATCAGAAATATTTGCGCCAATATTTGAAAATGATAATAAATTGAGGTTGTCTGCTCCTTATCATTATTTTCTTTTAATAAGCTGTGTTGTGAATAATCAAACTGCAGAATATATTCACAGTGCCTCTCGGATGCGCTTTCAACGCAAGTACATTCCAGTGACATACGTGAAATCATGCGCTGCATTGTGTTACTAAGCAACAAGAGACAACTTCTCTGGAAGACTCTTGAGCTGTGCGCGGGCGAACAAGCGCAAAGTACGTAAACCATAAGGAGCAGATATGCGACACGAACTGAGAAAAGTAAACACCGTACCGAGCGCGCAGATGTTTAACCGTTAAATACGTAATTTAACTTTTCTCGAAAAACATTTTGTCGTAAATGTACATTACATCATCCTTTCGATATCATTGCTATTTACGTCCCAAGAAACATTTTCTTTCATAACATTTTATTAAAATTATGAATCACATTAGAAATAAAAAATATAATAAACACAAATTTCTTTACATAAATTGTAAAAGTAAAATGAGAAAATATTTCTGATATTTTCATTTTTAACAATATAAAAAGAATATATATAACGTATTATTATTTTGATTTGAGAATAGTCAAACATTTTGGAATAATATGCATTAATCAGAAAAACATGATGGTTTCAACCGTATCATTTTTAAAGAGAAGGTGCAAAACGAATTTAAATCTCGGGATGATCGATTACATCGCCCATTCACGTCATGAAAAATCGCACCGCTATTCCTGGGCTAATAACTTTTCTAATGGAAAGTGATAAAGTACTATTTTAACGCGTTACGTGTATTCGATAGAGACGGAGGAGGAAAGCCCATTAATGGTTTTTATGTAAATCTATGACTACCACACGATGAGCCAGCAAGACGTATTATATAATCGTTCAATAATATTACACGCGCGTGCTCGTCAGCCAATAAACAAGCATTAAATTTTCCAGCTGAAGGTTCCGAAATGAGCCGCTCCATTTCGAAATGAAATAAATTTAACATTGATGATGCAAAATAGCGACTGGAAATTAAATTATTTTTGAAAATAAAATGTTTCCTTTGTCATAATACCAATGATTAGGAAGAAGAAACGCGCAATCACACATAGAAATAAAGTAAAATAAAATTTTCTGTAACTAGATCGGATATATGAAAGAAGCATTACAAATTGAAGCTTATTTATTTCAAAATAATAGTAAATTTGGCATTATAATAAATTGCCCAAGAATTTCAATTTATCCTTCAACTGGAAATATACATGTTTGATAGTTATTTCACAAAATTGGAAAATGATGTCTAAATGTTTATATTAAAGTTTCGAGACTATAAAAAATATAAAAATAGATTTATATGCCACTTGAAAAATAATATTCTAATTTTGCTATATTATAAATTATTACTGACACTCCATGTTGTTCAAATTAATAAAACAGAGACCGTAAAATCGGCCTTTCCTATTTTCCTCCACGAATAATAAAATTCCTCTCATCGTGAATCACATGCTGTATAACTGCAGTTTTAATTGCGGAAATTCTTTTCAGAGATATTTCGAAGCAGTTTTCTCTCGCGTTGGATTTAACGTGTTATGCAATGTAGCATTGCAAAATTATTGTATTGTAAACATTGTTGCACGAAATAGTTCCCTTCTATGCGAAAATATATCGAATCTTCCGCCAGCCGTGAAATTCATGTTAGAATGTTATGGAAATATCATGTGGAAATATTATGCTCGCTCACTACTATATTATTGCTGTATAATACAATTATTATTTGACAGATGTTGAAATTAACATAAACTCGCATTGGATAATGTGAATATTTAGGATGAATATTTATCAGATATGCAAACAGAACATATTATATTATATTATGTTACAATAAATGTAGTGAATTAATGAATAATGTTATAGAATAAATGCACTAATTAATACTTTTATGCGAAAATATTTTAAATTTCTTTATATTTTCTATTTTTATTTCCTACCTCCTTTAGAGATAAAAATGAAGAGAAACGGAGAATCAATTAAACTTCACGTAACTATAATTAATATAGTTAAACTTCAACTTTAAACCATATCGCAATATAGAGCTTCGTGCAATATTGTTCTCGTGGATTCGAATTCTGTAGAAAAGCTTGCAAGTTATTGTTGCAACTGCATATTATCATCGCGGTATAATGCTATTATCGTACAGTGAGATTATAGCGTTACGATAAGATAAAGCGGTAGAGTTTACACATGGATTTATTCATCAATTTTCTTCGATTATCAGTCAGTAATGCCTATAAATGCGAGATCACACGCTTCATAAAAACAACTACCATCGTAATAAAATATCAATAGCAGTTATATTTAGCCCGCTACAATTTCCGATAAATTCAAGTAATAATCCACGACGATCTGCATAATCCTGACGTTGTTTTCATCCAATTGCATAAGCTTCTTTAACTACAAAACTTACTCCGTGTATATACATATAAAGTATCACACAGAATATCGTGATCCATTCGTGAATTAAATTATTTTTGTTTTATATTACTTCAAAGAGCAGATATTTTTAAACTTTCTTTTCAATAAAAAAAAGCTAGTTTAAATTTTATAGAAATTAAGAAATACGTGTTTATTTTTAGATTGTCAATTATTGTCATAATGTAAAATTTATTTATGATTTGATTTAGGAACCTTTTTAATTTATCATTGTTAAATAAAACTGAATAGATTAGCTAGACCCGACAAATTAGTCCCATTTCTCCTTTATAATTGCGTTTTATTACCTTTATTAGACTTTTGTATTTAAAGCAGATATACTTTCAAAGAGACGCGGAAAACAGAAGAGTAGCGAAATACGGAAAATGTAACTAAATAGGCCTAACGTTATCTCGCACGCGTACTGTCGCGTTCCGGGTCTGAAGCTTCAGGGAATCGACATTCCCGTATTCCGGAGAGCGTCTCGACTACGGCACATGACCTCAATACAGGTCATGTGACGTAATTAGAGATACAGAAACAATGCGCGCCTTTGCCGTCGTCATTCTATTAATGTCACTTAATCTCCGATCCCAATAATTACTCGCGGACCGAATATTGTATTGCCTTATAAGCGTCGCTATATGAATGCCCTGCCGGTATGTATTCAACGTGCGGTTCCGTGCAGTTTCGTTTCAATATCATCATATATCCTCATGTTTTAGTCATATATGGCATAATTAATTTATCAGTTTATTTCAATTAATAGAGAGCATAATAATACTACGCATGTTTCAATCGTGAATTTTTTGAATTTTGATAGTGTTTAATTAAATTCCTGACTTTAGGAAGAAAATCAATTCGCTAGCAAAAATTCTAAAGATACTAGAGAACTGTTCTTTGTTGCAAGAATCGATGATTTCTAATAATTTTATACTGTCAGGAGCTTAGATATTTTGTTTTATTATATTGTGTTTATATTGTATATTGTTTTTTATCATTTATATTGTATCAATATTATTTCTTTGTAAATTTTGATAATATTTTTACAAAAAAATGTATTTCTTCTAAAAATCAGCGTTTCAAAATTATTCCCACGTGTCTAAAAGATGCATTAAATTTTGAAACACACAAAATTCGTTATTAAAATTATTTTGTTTCAATTATTTCGTTTATGTTGCGTCTCGCATTGAAAACAAAATCGCTCGCATTTGTTTCTAAAACAATCGTACATCGCGCACAATGACTCGTGACAATGACAGAATTAATATGATATCTCGTTTCAATAAATTAATGCTACGTATTTCCGTCGCGCTTCGCGCTGTACATCTCCGTTACATTAAAACAACATACAGGTATTTACAGCAAGACAGCAGTTTCCGAGTAATTCTTCCTAATTGCCAGGACGGCGGCAACCTGCATCTAAAATGCATAGCAACGCGTGGCAGAATAGTTGATGCTACACGAAAATAAAAGTTTCTTTCCTTCTGTTAAATTTATCGTTTTGATAGAAAAATAAAATTTATGACAATAAAAATATCATAATATATCCTTTTAATAAAACTGTCCCAAATTAAAAATTAACTTGACAGGAAAAAATTTGTAAAGAAAAATTTAAAAAAAGCATGTCATAGATATTTTAAAGTTTCGACGAGAGTGCTGAAATTAATATTTATTTCCTCTGTGTGTGTGTGTGTGTGTGTTTTATTGTAATAATTATAAAAAATTTATACCGCCACGAACTATATCATGCAAAGTCAAAAGTAATGAGCTAAGATCGAGCGTGCTCTCATCGTCGTGAATTAAAATAAAAGGGCAAATGGTGCAGTAGGACGCGCGATATTAAAGAGGCCAGAGTGTCGGAAGGGGAATGATTAATCGTTGAGCAATCTCTCCCCCACGCATTCAAAAAAAAAAAAAAGAAAACACGCGTAGGCGAACACGAGAACAACTGATGGTGTGACATGTTTGCGAAATGTATCACACAATCTTGATCAACGGTTTATTTCTTGACTAATATGACACTTATTACGTATACGGCATAAATTCGTATACGCAATGCTCGGAGAAAAATGTTTAACCTTATCCCAGAAGAAAATAGTTTTATTAGAAATTAATATTATTAGTAATATATTATGATTTGAACATTTCAAAATTATACAACTAAATCTATGGCTAAGAATAGTTTTTGATGTCTGATTTATTCAGATATTCTAAAATTTCTAAGTTTTACTTCCATATAAGTAATTTGAGTAAAGAATTAAAAATTTGTAATTCTCACATGTAACATTTTTTTTAAGAAAAAATCAATTTCTTGATATGTTGAATTAAATAATTTTAAATGTTTTGATAAAAGACTTCTTTAAGTATCATAGTCAGTAACTTTCAATGAGTCAAATAATATCTACTTATAGAATGGTAAATAATAATTATATTTTTAAAGATTGCATCACATATTAAAGTATATGTTAGCAATATAGTATTTGATAAAGAAAATCGTCATATATGATAATTTTAATAAAAGAAAAATAATATATAGTTTATAAAATTTTCCATCATAAAAATCAATTTCATGCTCCAATAAATAGCTTATGCAATAATGTCACAATGTATTTTTATATTTCCTTATATAGAAGGAAATTGATATGTGTTCTTATCTTTATGAATGAAACATATCAATAAGAAAAAAAAAAAAAAAATTTTTTCCCATTTGTGTTGTAATATATGCTTAGATATAACAAGCCTAAGATGCAATGCATGTGAATAGATAAGTTTTTATTTGTTTTATAAGTAATTATTGATATATCTGTTATTTAACATATGCAGAGTTAAAATACAAAAGAATAAAAAAGTATATAAATATAAAAGTTTTGTAAAAAAAAAATAACATTACAAACACAAGAAATAGCTTCTTTCATTATTTTGAATAAATTACCATATTCTTGACTTAAAAGTTTAAAAGTAAATTTGATTCTAGAAAAGAAAAAATTACACCACTGACCTTTCAACATACATATAGTTAAATGTTATTCTGTGTATCATAAATGCATCAGCAAAAGGTAACATTTTCTAATATTATTTTCTAACACAAATCTTATTCTACATAAGCATGAAAGAGACTACATGCTCTGTGACATCTCAATGTGTTTAATCAACATTGACAAACATAATCCATGGATATACAGATAGTAGAGATTATATCACAGGACACCTCAATGTGCATAATCAACATAAACCAGCACGAATGCTCTATGTATTCATGAATGCACAAGAAGAGAGGATTCACATTGACCAAAATCTTAAATGTCTAATTGACAATATTTGGACATGAATAATATTGAATATATCTGTAAACATAGCAGATGTGTGTTACATCTCTCAGATCTTACATTCAATTAATGCATCCAATTAATACTAGTAAATATAAATACAGTGTATCTATAAATATAAGAAAAGATTAGGATTTCCATGTGCATGATCAATGCTAATAAATATGCTTCAAAGGAGTAAGTTACACATTGCATAGAATCTCAATAAGCTTGATATTGTTCTAATATGAATGCTACTTGCGCAGCGACAGACACATACACGAGAAGAGGTTACGTACTGTGAAATCTCAATATGTCTAATCAACATTGACATGCAGGGATGCGCTGTGTGTCCATAAATACAAAAGGCAGATTACATCGCGCGTAATCCTAGTGTGCATAATCGGCAAATAGATAGTGTTCGGTGCATCTACGGATGCATAGAGAGAAGAGAGGTTACATCTAATGTCCGCGTACACTCGTGCCGCTCGGGCCGCGCGAGAAGTGCGGCGCGCGCGCGAGCGAACGTGAACGCAAGCGTTGGAAAATGTGCGTATGGTACTCACCGTGTGGCTACCATAGGACCTAGGATGGGTGGTATTGCTGCCGGAGGAAGGGGTAGACACGGTGGTGGCGAGCCGCTGTGCTGTCTCCGCGCGACGAAGACGATGCGTAGACATCAGGCGGCACGGGACGCACCTCGTCGACTATGCCGCTCGTCGTACACACAGGCACCGCGCTGCACGCACGTATACGCGCCGTCATCCGGCGACGGTGGTTTAAAGCAAACGCGAAGGAAGGAAAAACAAACTCGAGGGAGAACGGGACGACACCCCGATCGCACACTCGTCGCCGGATATTTCGTCACGAAATTCCGGGAAGCGCACCAGGAAGCGTATTCCGGCAGCGGCGGATTAATATGGCCGTCTCTCGGTTGACACGGAGGCTCGGGTCGCGCGTAAAAGCGAGCGGCTGTAACGGTGGCGGCAGCGGCGGTGACGGCTGCTCGGTATTGCTGGTACGACAACGACAGCTACGCACTGTGCTGGCAACCTTGTAGCTCGCATACGACGCGCACGCATTTGTTTCACTCGCGGGAAACTACCACGCACCACCCACGATCATGACGACTTAGCTGAAGCTTAGCGCGATGAGATACACTCGACATTCGCGTAATCTCATTCTCTCCCTCTCTTTTTCTCCCTCGCCGGATTTTTTTCACGCGCGCAGCGACCCGGTGATGCCTGTCCGCTTAGCTCCTTGCGTTGCTTCCTTTTCGTTCGTTCTTATCCTCTTCGGCGATGAAACACCGATTACGTGATCTCTCTTTCTCTCTCTCTCTCTCGCTCCTTTCACGTAAACGTGTGTCCGACGTTTCGGGCTTCGTTTTTAATCACGATAGGCACGTTCCTTGAGAGCACTCGCTCCGTATTTCTTTCTTTCTCCAGTTGGCTGTCCGTCTCTCTTTCTTTCGTCTCTTCTCTCTCGCTCCCTCTGGCCGTTCTGTCGTCGGCCACTGTCGGGCACACCGAGGGAGAGAGACACCGTGCAGTCGCACGAATCTACCGCACTCGACGGATCAACGGGCACCACCTTTGCTCTTGTTCTCGTTCTCTCGTCCGTTCGTCGCCCGCGACGATGCTCGACGACACGACCCACACGGCGTACGCGGTCACACGCACGCACGCACGGTTATTTTCACGCTGCGCGAGGACGTGACGCGACCTCGGTGCGAACGACAACGTCAACATCACCACCGTACGCTTTCGTGGCGGCCATCTTTTTCGGGGATACGATGGCGATACGTGAATCACGGAACGCATGCGCGTACTTGGGTGTAATTGCGCGAGGGCGCTGCGCTCAAACTGTGTTGCGTATGTTGTATGAAAATACATGCGAATATACCAAGCGTGGATACAGCAATATATTTAAAAATATATGAAAATCAAATATCAAGTATTTTAAATCATATAAACTATAGTATCGAATAAAATTGTTGATATCTCTTATAACTCAAGCCAAAAATATATCTATCTAGAAAAATATTTTGTTTTTTTATACTTTCCAGGAAATTTTATATACTGTTTTAAATTTAAAAAATTAAAGGTTATACAAGTTTTGAAACATCTTGTATGAGTACAATAGGTATCCTTGATAAGTTCCTGATGAATAAACTAAACACAAACAAACTTTATATACGCGATCGTCATGCAAACGTACACCAGCATAGAAAGGAACAAACTACGCACAAATATAGACACAGTACTACCAACTACCTTGACGAATGAATAGCTGATTGGACGAAAGGAATGTAAAATCATGGTGTTCAGTAGGGAATTTTGAAAGCATGTCGTTTGTCCAAAATATTTTAACTAACGATATCATGAGAAATTACACTATAGACACACGTTTGCCAACAGTAATTTTTAAGGTGCCTCTTTATGTTAAAATTAAGTGTCGAACGTCAGCGTAAAAAGGCACCTTTAATTCGCTATACAGTCTGTGATACACACACTGAAGTTTATATAAAAAATTAGTAATTTCAAAAAATAAAACAAACATAATTTGCTAAAAACTAAAAACGAAAATTAAACGCATGTATATCGCATATATCTATGCACGTTTAATTTTCTCAGCCTAAATTAATCACGGAATTAAATTTTTATTCACTCAAAATTGCTTTGATAAAATTAAAACGCAAAAAATTATACTTTCAATAAAGATATACATTATAGCCAAATATGATCCGTTCATATATTAAAAGCTGCAGGATTAATATATTAATAAGATTTTTTTATTTGTTTAATGGTTGGCCAAAAATAATCTTAATCTAAATACTCTGAAAATATTTGCCCATTTTTTATTGAAATATATAAATTCCGTTCAAAAAAGTTGTGCTGTAAGAAACTGTAAAAATACCAAACAAAAATACCGCTCCTTAGTTCTTTGACACACATATATCAGCAAAATAAATCTATATCCTTACAAAAAAATAATACACCTAACATACATGTTTTAAATTTCATGAATATATTAATTTTCTTTTGATATCAAAATTTTTGTTGCACATAAATAAAGAATTATTTCATAAAAATATAACATTGATAGAATAACAAATTTTTTATAATCTTTTCATAAATAATTTATAAATCTAAAAGAATGGAATAGACTGCTCAATGGCAAAATAGAATCAATTTTCTCCTATTTTTACTGGATGTTTTATAATAATCTAATAATTTTGATATTTTATTCTTTCATTTTGTGCAACAAAAACAAATATATTTTTAATATAAAACGTCAAATATATCGAATATAAAATTTTCTTAAGGAATAAATTCCTTCCTTATATCATAAAAATGTATAAACTTGTTCACAAATTTACTCCTGTATAAATTTTACATGTAAAGATACTTTTCAAAAAATAAACGTCATTTTTGCTTAGATAAATGCCTATCTAACTATTGTTAGGCATTTCAAAAGACAGAAGTTTGAAGATAATTAAGTCGTTAAATTGTAATTTGAATATAGATTTTCATATACCTTTAAACATCAAAAATTGAATTCTGTCAAAATTATATGAATTTTAATCTACTTTATAGTTTTATAGGCGCTTTAAAGATGGAATGTTTCATCACGTATACTTCGTCGAGATTTGTGCTTTGAAAAAATAGGTAGATTTGTTATTTGTACATAGGCAGCTCTTCGTTGATCTCACCAGCATGATCTCTAATCATAATGGCTAATATTTTAAAATCTCCTGTATTGCCGTGACGATATTACGGGCACTAATGCCGTAATTGTTGAGAAGCACCGTAGGCGGTCCAGAACGCGGTATATCTTGTACAGCCAGTTTCTTCACTATTATGTTTTTCTCCAAACTAACTGCGGATTGAACCGCTTCTCCCAGACCACCTTGCGGATAATGATCTTCAACAGTGATAATTTTGCCGCCAACTTCCTTGGCATTCTTTATAATTGTTTGCGCATCAATGGGTTTGATCGTGAATGGATCAATCACGCGAATAAATAGTCCAGCCTTGGCCAATTCATCGGCCGCCTTAATCGCCTCATGTAATGTTACACCAGCGCCGATCACAAGTACTTGATCTTTCGGGGATGATTTGACCACCTTGGCTTTACCAATTTCCAGCGGCTCATTATTGTTGTACAAAACCGCCGTAGCAGGACGAGAAGTGCGAATGAAGCAAATGCCTTTGGTATTTGCTGCTAATTCTACGGCGCGCTCCGTTGACACAGCGTCGCTGGGATAAAAGATAGTGGAACCTGGTACCGTGCGGAACATCGCGATGTCTTCCAAACCCATCTGCGAAGGACCGTCTTCACCAATAGACACGCCGCAATGCGAACCAACAAAATTTACATTTGTCTGAGATATCGCACCCATACGAATCTGTATCGAAAATTAACAATGCATTAAAATCTATTCTTTCATTATCATGCGTAAATTTTCATAACTGATTTGCGCTTTACCTGATCAAAGGCACGCGTGAAGAATGTCGCAAAAGCGGACACGAATGCGACAGCACGGTCTCTACAAGCGGTACCAATCGCAACACCCACAACATTTTGTTCAGCAATAAATCCTTCGATAAATCTAGCTGGATCAACTGCTTTTATCTTATCAGCATAAGTAGAATTCTTTGTATCACCGTCAAGAGCTATGACACGAGGATGATTCTTCGCCAACTGTGACATCACAATAAAAGATACAATTTAAAAAATGTATTTCATAAACATTTATAGTGCTAAAGATATACAAACCTTCGCAAGAGCTGTGCCATACGCCAATCTGGTGGCTACTTCTTCACCTAGCTTGTAATTTGGAGGTGAAGCTAATTTAACGTTGCTGATATCTACAAGAGGAGCATCTTCTACAAGTGGCTTTTGTGGGTGTAATCCAAGAGGACCGGAATTTTTCAAAAGTCCTCGCAGATGCTGTAAATTATAAATAAATATTACAATTAATGGATTAAACACTAAGATACGCACAATAATAATTAAATGGATTATTAATAATTAATATTATATTAATGTTAGTTATAAGATACCTGGATAACTTCATTTGCCTTATTACCCAAAGGCTTGCCATGCCAATTTTCTAGATCTTCGACTTCAGGGAAGTTTTTGCCCTTAAAAGTCTTAGCTAAAATGGCAGTGGGACGTCCTTTCGTATTTTGTGCTTCATGGAAGGCCTTAAAAATAAAATTTCGTTAATGTCTATCTTTAGCTTGCTTAATATAATAATAAAACTTACTTTTGCCAATTCTTCAACATCATGACCATCTACAACTAAAGCATTGAAACCAAAGGCCTCTAGTCTTTTGCGATAAACTTCCATATTATGTTGCAGTGAGGTCGGCTCGCTTTGTCCAAGACGATTGATGTCAAATATGGCACAGAGATTATCCAACTTATAGTAGGATGAAAAATGGAGAGCTTCCCAAATGGAACCTTCTGCCGCTTCTCCATCACCAATCAAACAATATACACTAAAAGATAGATAAATATATATTATCATTACATTATTATGCAAGCAGAAATATGTTTGAATATGAAGGCAGATTCTATTATTTAATAATAGAAACCATTAGTTGTTAATATTAAATAACATACCGATAACTGGCTTTATCGTAATTCTTTCCGACATAAGCCATGCCAGCGGCAATGGAAAGGCCTTGTCCTAGTGAACCAGTTCCTACGTCCACAAAATTGAGTCTTGGCGTAGGATGACCCTCCAAATCGCTATCAAACTTTCTCAAGTTCAATAATTCGTTAGCTGGAAACAAGCCTGCTTCTGCCCATGCTACAAAAGTAAAATATGATTTGAAATGCATAAATTTATTTTTCTATAAGTATGTGGTGAGTATTAATAAATATTCGATTAAACAACAAATTACACTACATAATTATAAAATGATTAAATCAATTACATTAATACGATTAAATTATATTAAAATGTTTAATTAATAACACTGTATTTATCAATAATACCAAACTGATGACTTTAATAAAACAATATAATTATTTATCGGCAATAAATTTACCTGCATAAAGAATTGGAGCCGCATGGCCTTTGCTGAGGACAAATCTATCATTGTTTGGATCGCGCGGTGTTGATACCTTGTAACGCATTGTATGGAAAAAAAGAACAGACATAATTTCTGCCATCGACGAACATGATGTTGGATGCCTAGAACAAAACAAAATAGAAATAAATGTAGAATTAAATAAACATATAATTAATAATTCAATTTCGATGCCGATTAATAAAAATATTTAATTTTTTTTAAAACTGTTTCGTGTTAATGATAAGTCCGTTCACATAATCGAACGATATCTGTTTTTCTAAAATTATTTGCTATCGTTGCAAGGTCAAAGTATGGATAAAGCATCTACCATCGTCAGAGTATCAATCTTCGTGTATATATATATATGACCTTAATGGAGGTCATTCTGATATCCAGGAATGATAAACTCTTATAAAATATGTTACAAAATCTATTTTCTCTCTTACCTTACTCTGCAAAATTTTCTTTAAATATGATTGAAGACGTCTTATAAATAATTTCTCTTGGACATTTTTAGATCTTTATATTAAGAAATTATAATAATTTATCACATAGATGTATACAAATAAAACATGTTGTTGCATATCATGTATTGAATCTTACAACTTGTTCTTGAATGAAAATTAACTTCAAATTAATTAGGAAATCTATCATTGAGAGAATAATGATGTTAAATCTTGTATAACTTGTCTAACGGAGCTTAACTACTTGTTATAAAATATTAAAGATAATATGTCTCGTTTGAGAGGTCTGATGTTTATAGAAAGGTGGTGTATCGTTTGTAATTGATGTTTGTAAAAAGAATTAATTATATATATAAGAACGTTAATTTGTTATAGAAATAGTTTGTAATATTTTTGTCATACCCGCTTTTTGATGCTTCAGTTGCTTGTATGCACTCGATACGCAGCTTATTAGCGAGATCTTGGAGTTTTTCCATGTTCGTATCTCGTACCATTGTGAATTAAATTACACGTGGGTCTTAAAATCTGCGTCGTGGCGTCGGGACAATGAGCGTTCGATCGCGACTGCTGGCGAGAAGAGTCCCGGCAAATGAATTGACTGTGCGAATATCTCCCTACCTCTTCGGCTCGTTACATGACGTCGACTATATAGGGTGTCCCGAAACATAAAATACATGCGACTTGCATACAACGCGAAAAATTGATAAGAGCCCTTTCACATTGAGCAATTTCTTTTTATCAAATTTAATGTTTCAACATACCAGTTTCCACTAAAATAAATATTTCTTGTAATTTTTAATTGATACTTTAATGCCCTTACATTGCTTGTAATTAATTATATTTATCTTTGCATTTTTCTATTGTATTTTTACTCTTTTGATTGTTTCAATATTTCGTGACTTGGAAATGTAAACTGCGAACGTGCAAAAATAAAGATTTTGTCATTTTATTTTTACCAGTTGCACTTTGGAATCGATCAATAAAACATGTAAAACGATTTTACATCACGATGGAGTCTTTATAATGTTTGTCGCAAATTACTGCATATTAAGTTTGTAATTTAGGTAGATACATTTTATATAAGCAAATTTTTATTATGTGTTCTATCCGTGAAAAAAAGTTTAGTGAATGTATTACTTTGTTAACGGTTTTTTACTTTTCTAAGAATTATGAGAATATAATTATCTATTTTATACACTTTTTGTAATTAAGATTATCTTAATAAATCTTGTGCTATATACTACAATTTGTGCAATTTATTTTTATCAAGATATTCGTTGTTCAAATTTTAATTTGCCAGCAAACATAGTATACTGCTATTACCATATTCCTTCTATCGCGTGACCTCGGCGTAATACAAGCGCATAATTCCTTCACTTCTTTTTGTGTGTATCTTTACACAATCTTCTACAATCGTGTACAAAAGAAAAAAATACCGTAAAATGAACGTGATTCTTTATATTCTTTATGATACATGTGGAATATTTTTTCTGTTATTGCATAATCGAATGATTTGTATCATTAAGTTTACGATTAGAAATGTTCATTAAATAGAATTGTGCAATAAATAATTACATATAATTAAAATTATTTTATATTTATTTTAGAACGTTTTTATAAAATTTGTATTAGGTGTATCACACATTGGCTAGCGAAATTAAGATACCAAAAACGCTAGTCACAATGCGTGAGAAAATGCTAACAGTTCTCATGTTGAAAGAACTAATGAGCTAGCGATTTTTGAAATTAGATTACGGTCGGTGCATTCCACAATGATAAAAAAAATCAAATAAATTTTAATTGGGTTGGTGAAATATATAGTATAAATTTCATACACAAGTAATAAAATGTTATATTATATAATAGTTTGTTCGAAATAATTAAATCGTTAATTGAAACAAGTATTTTTTATCTCGGTAAAAAAAATGTTTTTTGCATGACTACAAGATAAAAATCCAAGCTAAATAAACTGAAATTAAATCAATTTTATGTTTATTCTAAAATTATTTTCTTGGAAACTTCTTTCATCCGCTTTTATCTTATTTTACATTTAAATAATAAAATATTTTTAGAGATCAGAATAACATAAATATGGAATATGGAAAAATGATAAGTACAAAATCAATGATGTCAGAGATCGGATATTCGTTAAATGCTGATTAGCATTTTGTAGTTAGCATAACTTTCGCGGTATTTTGACCTCTAATAACTAATTATGAATATCTCAGTTACATTATACGTAACTGGCATGATGCTCTTATCAAGAATTGCAGAAATATATATATAGATCAAGTATGTAAAGACGTCTATTTCTTTCAAGACATAAATCTTTAATTTATGATTCTATTTATTAGCGTGCAAAAAGCGTAATATATCACAGCCAGTCATAACATTCCAACAAAACGCAATGATTATCTTGACCAATAGCATTTTTTATACATCCCCAAATTTCCGAACCTATAATTACATCATTATCGCATAATCATACGACACGTTTTCGCTTATCATCATCCGACCGACAAGGATATTACTGTGCCGGTTGCAGTTATTAAGTAACCGCATTCATTATCGTTCGATTGATAGCAGCGGAGAAGAGCTTACCCGGATTTGCTGGCCTGCGTGGCTTCGATAGAGTGAATTCTCAACTTGTTTGCGATATCCCGCAATTCTTGGATGGTTTTTGATTCCGGCTTATGGTAATTCGCCATTTTTTTTATCGGTGCGTATCTTCGACGGTGCGCTACTTTTTCAATGATCTCCACAAAATGCAACGTACGTACACGAATGAACGTGCAACAAGTAGATTCGCGCGAGCCGAACGTGACCGAGCGTGACGATTGTGGATGCAGTTCCGACCATAGAATAATAATTGATAGATCTGGAATAATGATTAATTAGAAAATGCTATTTTCAATGGAAGAGCATAATGGAAGATTTACACCGTTTTCGTAATCTGACATACGACATCCGATATCCAATAGAAAAATTCATTTTCTAAGCACTATTATAGCACTAGACATAACAACTTTTTATTGGATATCATCATTTTATATGACGCAGTATGAATCCTACATAAGGCTATCAGTTTAAAAACTGTAAAATTAAGCAGGTTTTAATAAAATATCTCATCGTCGTTAAAAAACTTACATATTACTCAAATAATTACGTATTGAAATTTTGTCATGTGGAATTATTTTAGTCGTTTCTTAAATTTATTTCTTTTAGACTTCATTGACCAGAGTAGTTGACATCTGTTCGAATTAAACATCCCATGTCGCATACTGTTTTTGTATAGAAAGTAAACCGTCAAATGCCGAGTATAATGACGTTTAGACGCATCATATAAATTTATGTCAAAATATTTTGTATGTATAATAATTATTTTAGAAATTATCCTTCAATTATCTGTACACAGATTATTTAAAATTAAAAAATGTTATTAAAAATATTAATCACATCTAGTAAACTAGTATTGTTAGCTGTATATCCATACTACTATGATAATTACACTGTGATAATTATTTTGCTAGGAGCAATGGTAGAGACTGCCTGCGATCCTACATTTGAGAGACATTTTAAAGGTCATAAAGATGGAATTACTGCTTTGTGCTTTCATCCAAATGCTACTCAACTCGTGTCAAGTAGTCTGGATAAAACATTATTGGTATGGAATTTGTCAGAATTAGTGAGAGCTTACAGATTTATAGCTCATAAAGATGGTATTTTGGATGTGTGCTATGCACCATCTGGAGAAGTTATAGCCAGTGCTTCCAAGGACCGATCTGTGAGAGTTTGGGTTCCTAAAGTTACAGGACAATCACTAGACTTTAAAGCTCACAGTTCAGCTGTAAGGTCAGTGCAATTTAGTCCAGATGGAGAAAAGGTAACTTTTGTTTTAATCAATTATTAATCAATTTAAGTGTCTTTATAAATAATTGAAATTGTTCAATATGTTTAGTTACTTACTGCATCAGATGACAAAAGTATAAAGCTATGGATGGTATGTCAGAGAAGATTTCTTATGTCATTTAGTGGGCATACAAATTGGGTTCGATGCGCTAAATTTTCTCCCGATGGTAGATTGATAACATCCTGCAGTGATGATAAGACAATAAAAATATGGGATATCATTAGTGGAAAATGTGTTAAAACCTTTAATGAGATAAAAGGTTTGTTAAGTATATCTATTATTATCTAAAGTATATTGAGTAAAATTAAGAACATTTAGAATAATATTTTAATTAATTAGCATGTGCTACATATGTGGAGTTTCATCCAAGCGGTGCAGCTATTGGTTCAGCAAACATGGGTGCATGTATTAAATTATATGACTTAAGAACAGGCTCTTTGTATCAGCATTATGCTGCTCACAAAGGACCTGTAAACATGATCAAATTCCACCCAAAGGGTAGCTTCATGTTGACAGCTTCCAATGATTCTACAATAAAGGTATTTTTTTGAATTCATAACTCTAAATATTTCAATAAACTATTTTTGTATCTATTGATACTAAGAAATGTCTAATAGGTTTTAGATCTATTAGAAGGTCGACCAATATATACTCTAAAGGGACATGCTGATAGCGTAACATCGATAACGTTTTCACAAGATGGTGACTTTTTTGCTTCTGGCAGCGCGGATCGACAAGTGTTAATGTGGAAGTCTAATTTTTGTAAAAATGACAGATACTTTAAATCCTTAAGAAAGGTCCCTGAACAATCAATACCTTCTGGTAGCAAACAGGAGTCTGACAGTGAAGATAGAAAGTCATCTACAAACAGTGACAAACATGAAGATATGCAAGAGGAGCAGAATCAAGAAACAGTAATAAACTGATGTGAATATAGTGCCTTAAGTTATAGAAAGTAACAATAATATTATAGAAAAAACGAAGTGCTATTTGTTAAATTATATTAGATTCATTTTTAAGATATTATATTTCAGGATATATTAGATGCATTAGAAATGTTGGATTTAGAATCAAACAGAAGTTATTGTAAAGGACCCATAGCTGAGATGCCAACAAAAAGTATAAGCAGAAAGATCGAAGTGATCAACTTGAAGAATACTATATCTTCTGAAAAAGGTCGTGTAATAAACATCCCAGTTTCACAAGATGATACATTGCTATGTATGTATTCGTCTAGTCAGTCCGTTAAAGCAGTAGAAGCACTTCGTGATCAAGTCCAATCATTATATGACACTGTTAACATATTAGAGCAACGTTTGACAGTATTAGAGGAGGAACTTAAAAAATGAATTTATATTATCTTATATATTTTATCTTTGTCATTAGATATTAATGATTAATTAATGAAATAATATACCTGTGTGTTTGTGTGTGCCATCTTGACAAATAATTTATACTTTCCGAGCAGAATTGACGTGAGTAGAATTTGTAATATATATTATAAATATATGTAATATATATTATAAAGATTACCGCAGCTTGATAAATTTTATGATTTATTGTAGACAAAAAAAAATTCAACACTGTTATAAATTCAAAATCTAGTTTGTAATATGCATGATACTTATGAAATGTACTTAAAAAAATAATTTTATTATTTAAGGTTCTAAAAAGAAAAATATTTTACATTTGTATACAATATGTGATTATATTATGTATTATATCACATATTACAATATGTGATACAAAGTATGATTAATTTTATCAATTTTGAAAAAATGTATTATGTATCTGACAGTACAGACACAGCATCTGTTATAATTACACCATAAAAGTTTTCATTTTAGTGTCCTTAAATATTGGCACGTTTTTCCTGTTTTTTTAATTGTCTCCAAAATCTCATCTGAACTGAGTCCAGTAGTTACAGATACCTTCTTTCCTTGCAAGTCAATCTTGAAGTCCTCGATAGCTAAAAATATATTGAAATAGTTACTAAAATATAAGTTTAAACATAAGTTGCAATATTATATTTGCATCTTTTTTATTAAAATTATAATTATATATTATGTTATACTTTTCTTAAGTATATTTTATTTGATATCTTAATTTCTTTATATATTTAATATTTAGATTTTTTCTTATGTATCAAGATATATTTAACCTCAATTTATACATTGGATCAATTTTTATCAAAGAAAATAACGGCGTCAAGAAGTATTAATAAAATATTATTTACGAAATGTTACGTACCAAAAGATTTTTGTAGTTACAAAATTATTGAAAGTATTTTCATGTATTATACATACCTGTTTTTTTCTTGAGCACATTCTCTACAGCATTCGAACAACCTTCGCATGTCATTTCGACACTGAATTCGTGTACCTTATAAATAGACTATTTATTAAACATTCTCTATTTCTTAAAATTTGTTTAAAATAGAAAGATTATTTTGACGTTACCTGAGCTGCCATAATGACAATACGCGTTCGAAGTTTGACGTGGCAGATGGGTTATTTCCAGATCAAGTGATGGAGGATCCTATCAAATAATGTGTAGAGAAGTCTTATCTCTTATGTACTAACAATAAGATAATGTTTATATTTATCAAATTTTGTCAGTTTCTGATTTCAAAGTCATGTAACCATATGTTAGCCGGAGTGACTAATGACTTTCATCTGATAAACACAACAACGTTTCTCAGAGAAGAGATTTAATTTATGTATCAATGTGTTTAATATTATACGGTAAGATATTGATGAATTATTTTGTGTACAATGATTGCTGTTTAAAGAGATTTATAAAGATAAGGAAGATAAGACAGGAATTTAAATTGTACAATGTACGGAAAGTAGGCTGGATCAATTTGTTTATATAAAATTTCAAACATTCGAAAATCATAGTTAAAATTTTAACTAATTTTTCAATCACATTAAATGCATATATTATCGTCAAAATTAAGTGTTTCAAAAAACACTTAGTTATAATTTCATGTATATTTCAATTTTAGATTTATTTTTCTCGTATATGTGCATGTTTTAAAAGGCATGTCTTTTATTTGATTATTTGACTGACACTGTTTATAGATTACATTTTTCAAAAGTTAAAATTTTTGAAATTTCTTAAATTAAAAATTCTTAAAAATATTTTAGAGTCAATTTTAAGCACAAAAATATTTATAAAGAATTATTAATAATTATAACAAGAGAAATATTTTTATAAGAAATGATTAAACTTTTTAATAATTGTTCAGCTTATTAAACACGATATAAATATTCTACAAATATGTATACAATATTTATAAGTAATTGAAAGTAGTATTAAACAAGCCACTCAGGAAATTCAGTTTTTATTTTCATTTTTGCATCTTAACATAAGGTAAAAAAGTATCATGTTTGCTTATTAATTGTCAGACTCTGCATATCTCAGGACTGTCGTTTTAACTGCGAGTACATGAAAAACAAGCTTACATTCTACTTACAGTATGATCTTGCTATTATTTTGGCTAAAGGATGAATTCACAATACAGATTTTTTAGATTGGCTATAACGTTCCTATGATAGTTTTCTTTTTTTTTTTTAGTATATTATGATGGAAGTTCCATTTATATAATTTTCGATGGCAGAAAGCGAGTAAAATATACACACGTGATAAATTCTGTACTTTTCCTGCATTTTATATTTGATGATTTCAAGAACATAAACTGGTAATTATTAAATGTCTGTGCAAATGAAAGATTTTATCACAGCATTAAGCTCGTACTGAGAATACTTGATTTGCACATTCTACAAATCGGATATTTTGTCGATCATTGCTCTCTACACGTATCACTCATTCATACATTTATCTATAATCTAATTTACAGTCAATCATATTGCTCTATAATATTAATATAATAGTCCTTAATCATTACACTTAGTTCGTTAATATACCTCTCGATACACTTATCGAATGCAGTGCTGCTATTTTTTGCAGGAGTATTTAGAATTATACTTACTGTACCAGAATACTTTGCCCTTCGACTTATGCAGGATCATAATACAGTTGTCTTCTTTCTCTCGATTCTTTTTATTTATCCGACAAATAGGAAATTTACACACTGACGAGTACGGATAATTCATATCGCGGCGTATTTCATGCTTATCGAGGATCAAAAAACATGTCTATTACATTTGACGTTCTACAAAGCATCAGGGACTAGCAACAGTGTGGCTGAAATGCAATTTTATATAACAAATTGTAATTGTAACGAAGCGGTCTTACTAATATTAAATTTTAGTACTTTAGCGTACTTGTTAAGTCTTCAAGATGATTCAAGGACGCGAATGGGGATTGCTATATATGGCATATTCGTGATTTCCGGAAATTACCATTTCCCCATTTGCATATACGTCGTATGCATGTAACATTATATAAGTACATACACCATAAATTAGAAGCGAAATGGGGGAGAGATTTTCTCATTAAAATATATCCGTTCTCTTGATAAGAAAAGAGGAGGAGGCCATCGATTTGATCTTGATAAAAGGATGAGTCGTAGATACATGTGCAAAAGAAACTCCATAGTATGCTGCGACATTATCAGGAAATGGGATAATTTGTGCACAATATTATGAAATAATTATTGCTAACTGAAGCTCGTTTTGTACGGCAGTCTATTCTATTTCTTATTATTCGATGTAAATGCAATGCAAACATGTTGCTATTAAATCATAAAAATATAATGTCGAATGCTGAACGCAAGAGTCAATGATTGGAAGATAGTTATCTAAAAAGAAAAAAAGAAGAAAATGCAGCTCTTTGTACTAGTAAAGTGCGCTTTGTCATACAGTAATTTACAACATGACGCAAATCTGGAAATAAAAATTTTCGATTACTTCATTATATTGTTCGTGTTCAGTCCGACGGACTAACTGGATTGTAGCCTGATAGTGGATTAGCGTGCATCCAACGTCAGAGAAAACTGTAAGTGTTCTGAACCGCTCTGCCAGTGGCCTGTTGCTCCGCAATAATGCTTTGTTGCACTAGTCTCTCCAATGATTCCACACGCGTTCTTATAGAACCACCATACGTGCGTACCTATTTTATTAATATTTTGTGAGTTCTCTTATTTTTAATCTTATTACTTTATCAGAAGTTTCTCTTAAAGTTTCTGGATTATAACATTAGTATAAAGTGTACACAGGATGTCGGAAAGATGTCTGTCAATATAAGAGTTTAGAGTTTATTATTGATAATTAAATTATTAAATAATAAATTATATATGTTTATAGTTGTACATATATCTGTAATTTCCGTAAATGCTTGTATACAGATTTATCTTAAAAAATATTGACGTAGATTCTACCAACAGCCTGTGCAAAAATGTAAGCAAACAGGATCTCTTGCCCAGAATAATAATAATATTATTAATATTATTATTATTATTAATTATTAATAATATTATTAATATTATTATTAATATTATTTATTTAATAAAGTTGTCTACATAGATTCTTCATAATTTGCAAATTAAGTGATTTAATTTTCAAATTATCAAGATGCTACTATAGTTACTATAAGAATTTCTGGACGTTCCCATGTTGCTTGAAACTTAAAATTGAAACAAATAAATCTTATCCAGCAAACCAGAAATTTCAAGAAAAAGCTTTTACACGTATTTTACAAGTAAAAGCGAGTTCCTTGTCCCACGGTCATTTTCTCTTTTTTTTTAACATTATATGTTTCAAATATTTGTTATTTGTATTTCCAAAAATTTCATCACGTGATGATAATTTTATATATTTAGACGAATGATATACAAGTTTAAACAAATCATGTTGTTTAATAAAATAATAAATAAATAAAAAATGTAACTATGTTATAACATATCTCGGATATAAGGAAATTAGAAAAAATAATTAACATAAGGAATTTTAATAATATAATGTAATTTTGTTTTTTTTTTTGTAATATTTTTTGAACATATATTTAATAAATTATAACAAATATTAGATCATCGTAAGAAGAGTACATAAATAAATCACATTCCATAATTTAACTTTGTATATCAATCTACACAAATTTTCATCAAATTCACAGAAAGTTTACGGAAATGCAGATACCAAGCAAATTTGTTCTGTATTATCAATCATACGATTAATACGGGCGCTTTAGCTGGTTATCTACTCACTGTCTGTAGATTAGACTTCAGACTGTGGGTGTTGGCCACTCGCGCTCACACAAGAGGAGTTAGACTTCCACTGCAGACTCTTACTTCTCTGGGCTCCAAGATTGCTGGAGGTCTCCTCTCTTGCGACTGTTGCACATTCGTAGCACTCGCCACATTATGATGCCCTGATCGCGATGCATGGTTCGTCGCCACTACGTACTCTGTTAAAGTAACATCCGCAGTCCCACCAGACTCGAGAGGTATCGCATTTTGACGAAAGTGTTCAAGCATATCATATATCGCAGGAAAACATAAGTGTTGGACTCTGCAGTGACCCTGATCGTTCAGCGTCATCCGTAAGTGCTGTAGTAGAAAGTATAAAGAACATTACATGCGTGTAATGATATAAATTATTTAAATACCATTTATTAGAAAAAACGTTAGAAATAATATCTGTAATTACTTTTGCTCTTCCTTGGAAATTAAAAGTTAACACAAATTCTCCTTTTCTGGTTTCACTTTGCCGAACCAGGAACACACCATGACCATTAGCTGCGCTATGTAACACAAGCTGCGCGGCATCTGAGCGAGGAAGGGTACCATGAAACCATGGGTATTCTCGTAAACTACTCGATAAATCCAGCTCGCCTTCATTAGTAGGAACTACAAACAAATATATAACTTGATTAGATTGTTCGTTGGACAATATTATTCTAGTAATTTGCACGAATTCGTTGCTTACTTTGCTCGATTTCTTGTTGAGAGGAACATAATTCTAAATTACTGCTGCTGCGCATACGGAGTCTCGGAGGTAATTCTGGTGGATTGACCTGCGACTCATCGCCATGTTCATGACTAGCAGATCGGAAAGTCTTACTCGCCGAATTGGCTCGTAATCGATCACTATCTGATCCGATAGTCAATGAACCGTGGCCCAAAGAATCCCCTAAAGAATCACCTAACCCAGAACCAGGAACGCTGGAACTTTGTTGTACCGTTCGCATGCAGTATCTAATCGTTGCCAGCCACGACTTCATATCGTTCGAATCGTGTGCCTCTATGACAAATTCCATGTTTTGGGTCTTTAGAACGAATGTATTCTCGTGATCCGGCATTTCGAGTGCCGTGGTTTCCCTTGCTTCCGTTATCGCCGAGCAAAAGACACCACTTCGTGGTTTTACAGCTTTCGGTGGAGAATAAAACTCCAACATGTATCCACCAATGGCTTTTATCAGGGCTAATCGCGATTTTTCCCATTTTTGCTGCGTACCGTCTATATTTTCCCCCATCAAGGAATTTACGATTCCCTCTTTTCTACATTCCACAACGATTTTCGATAATTTAGCCTTGGAGTGTTTATCTTTACGATGTTCACTGTGAGATAATTCGACCTCATCACTCTGTTGCTTGTGGAAGAAACCTTTGCCTTTTTTGAGTCCCTTAAAAGATAATCTGCGGAAGAAAGGTTTATGAGCAGGTTTTGGCGATACCGCCTCTCCTTCATGTTCAGAGTAATCACTAAATTCCTCGTGTGATGACGCACGGACTGGTGCATTGGTAGCGTTTTGGTTTGTAAGATTTATATCTCTTTCATTGGATGTTATACTCCTAGTATCGTGCAACGACAGTGATCTAAAAAATATAAGAAAAGCACATAGATAAAAGTGCAATTTTTATATAAAAAATTATAATACAAAAGCAACAATATTACTATTGTAAATAAATTATAAAATCAACATACTACAATAAAAAAAAAATAGAATTTAAAATTAAAAAATTTATAAAAATAAATTATAAAAAATCTCTTGTGAAACAAAAAGTTTATGCTTTTGATTCTTTATTTTCTATTTAAATAATTAGCATTACTTATAATTTTCTATTAAGATATTTCTAAACATTTTCATGAAATTTATAACAAATAAATGCAAATATGTACATCTGCAAAGACTTTAACTATTAAACTAATTATATTTTAAACATATAAAAATTATGTACAAGTTTAAAATTTCTGTAACGTCTATCACTCAAACATCTCAAATATGACATGATAGATCATAGAGATTACTTTTAATAAATATTTACTTCGTGAAATATAAAAAATTAATTATTTCTACGATTTCACACTATAATGACGATCACACAAAACACATACCTTACGCCTTGGCGTAGATATTCGCTCTCAAAATGCTCGCAGAAGCTTTCGACAAACTTCCTGAGGAAATCACGATGCGAGAGATTAGCGCGAGCGCTCTCCGGTAAGTTCAGACTGACGTAGGCGCAAAACGCTTTAGCAAAATCGGAGGCCGAGGCGCGGGCGTGTCTCTCACAAAATTCGATCCAGTCAGTCGCTGCTTCGGGCGATGCGGCGGTCGCCGTGGACGACGTCGCCGTCGTCGTTGCAACCGGTGCCGCCACCGCCACCGCCGCCGCCGCCGCCGCCGTCGTCGTTGACGTAGCCGCCGTAGCTGTCGTTGTCGTTGTCGTCGTCGTTGCCGTTGATATCGCTGTCAATGTTGTACTTATCACCGGCGATATCGCGGTGCTCGCTGTCGGCGTGCTCGCGGTGTAAACACTCATTACCGGCGTTTGGTTCGCAAAGGGGGCGGAAGATCTCCCCCCCTTGTGCCGCCACCACCACCGCCGCCGTCGTCGTCGCCACCCGTCGCCCTCCACACTCACCCACCGTCGTGTTGAAGGGATCACCAAGGGATCTTCGAAATTCTTTCACGATCGCAAACGTCGTTGCCGCTGCTGCTGAAAAAGGAGATGAATAAGAGCGCGCGCGTCAGACATCACACTAGTATCCACGCACTCGAGCGTGTGTCCTTTTCACTGCGGATACTCAACGCGCGTCCACCGTAAACTAAACACGACGGCTGCTGAATGGCCACGGCGTAGCAGTCAAGTAACACACCAAAGTCAGTTGAGAGGGGGAAGAGTAAAGAAGGGTATCAGCGCGAGAACGTTGATACGATTCCTGCGTAAGATTCACCGGATTCGCGTAAAAGTGCCAAGATGGTTTGACTCCGATCTCGAATTGTCCGTATGATTTCGTTATTACTTTTTCATCTTATTATGTCATACCGTCTTTAGTTTGCTCCGCGAAAAAAGATCTTTTGATCTCGTAACTTCACTCGCACGCATTTATCTGCATTTGACTATCTTCTCTCTACCCTATTTTCTGTCTATCTCTGTATTTCTCGTTGCCGGGTAAGTGATAGCGATCGACGGCGGCGGCAGCAGCGATTTTATCGCTTTCTTGGGGAAGCGCACATAACCGGCGCCAGTCTTATCACACGCGTGCTAAAGTCAAGGTTCCGTTTGTGTGGGATTCGTGTGATCGAGTCTTCCTCGTTTCGCGGAAATATTTACGAACATTACGAAATACGAAACCGCGACTCACTGATACCGCTGGCGCACTCTACTCTGCTTTCATCTGCTTTGCTCTTCGTCTTCTTGCACGTTGAGGTTAGTCAGTCGCGTGGTCTCTCGATAGCTCTAGAGACTCTTATTATTAAGGTAAGTTAAGATATTCCTAGGGTCTTTAGATAATTCATACACATGGAAACTCGCATTTAGACCATTCTCAAGTCATGCATTAATTGACCTATCGAATCTCTATGAATAATAAAAAAATGGAACGATTGATATGCCTTAAGTAAATTTTTTATTAATTTTTAAATTAGAGATATGTAAGTAGTTTATTTTTTATACATATGCAGTTATGCAATTTGTATGAATGTACTCTTAGTATCGGCATAGTTGGTTGACCTGTTCTACGGTTTGTCTCTGATCCTATTGGCAATTGCCAGCCGTGATAGGGAAAGACGAAAATAGTGGGGCGAGCGAAACGGCCTACCGCTGAATGTTTTGCCCTATTGTTCAGGGATGTCGTGAAAATATTGAATTTCGACTGACTGCAATTAGGTGAACGAAATTCAAGCGGTGGCGATGTGTTGTATACTTATCGAGATGGGACAAGTGCTTTACGATAAGCGCAGACTACGGTAATATCGGTTAAAACGTTGAGCACACCAACGGGCGATTCTTTGTCATGGACATGCAAGCTTCTAATGGTACGCACTTGTTTTTGTATGCGGCATAATTCATTTCCCAATCGGTCGAACGTTTGCTTTGGATGATGCGACAATTCTCGAATCGATTTTCTCGTTTATCTATATAATAAACAATCGTGGAATTGTGGAATGCGCGGAGAAAACGCGGGATGGTAAAAGGTTAAATAAAAGTATACTCTCGAGTTTTTTTAGCGTCGCTTTTCGATCTAAATGCTATTGGAAAATTTACGTTAAGTAACGGTACAATTAGTACGAAATTTATAGTTATAATAATTGTTTTATAGTTATTTTTCATATATCACGCGATAGATAGACTTAATGGAGTTATAAATCTTTTTAAGATTTATCTAGAACATTAATCAACAACATCCACACATAAATCGAGTACATAATCTCTAATTATTGCTATTTTCTCATCTCTGTTTTTATATAAAATATTATTCAGATGGATTTAGTTTTTTTCCCAAAATAGTTCTATTTCTTTATGAACAGAATTTACAAAAGAATATTTTTATGCTAATAATTGGTAAAAGTAACGACTAGTGAATCATGTGAATGTAGGCATGGATGTATGTATGAATACAGTGTATACTCCCATCCCCGGGTTACCTGAACAACTAGGGATGGTATGGATGGGGGTACATGGAGAGACTGCCCATGAACTTCTGCTGGATCCTCGCCAAACTGAGAGTCCATTCTTCTCGCATAGTTCACATCCGTATGAAGACCTCAGAAATCACATTGCTTCTACTACCATGGTACGTTATATACCGCAGCAATTTTCAAATGAATGCTCAGAATCTGACGAGGCGATGGAAGGTGTAGATGCCCATGAAATACAGCGAGTAAGTTTTATTTTTACTCAAAAGAAAAAAATCTATAATATAATATAATCTGATTTTCATATAATTTACACTATAATTTTTTCACTTTTAAAGGAATATGATTCGCAGGCTGAAAGGCCAGAAATGAATGAATATTTAACATTAGAAGATTACATGGGTGATGAAGAACGAGAACAAATTGTGAGCAATGCTGCAACTCAAACTACTCAAGACAATCGCAATCGAAAAATAAAACCTATAAAGCATCCTGGTCTTGTTTTAAAAACGCCAATTGCTTATCAACCTCATACTGATCTAAATTTTATTCCTATTCGTAAAGATGGTATAGGTAAGTACATTTCTTGCAGAAATAACATGTCTTTAAATTTATGTACAAGATGCATATTGTTATAAAAAAATGATAAGCCATGAAAAAATGATAATACCATAAAGATGTTGAGATACAACTTTACTATCAGTATGAAACATTTTACTATTTATATTAAGCAAATTACATATAAAATAAACAGAAGTATTAATTTTTAAGTAATATTCTAATAGATTAAATATTTTTAACTAACAAAACAGTGAAATTCATAGTAAATAAAATTGCAAAACTATTTTTGAAAAACTAGAAAACATCTCGCAAAATTAAATAAAACTGATATCGTAATTTATTATATTGTACTTAAATATTTATAATAAAGGTTTAGTTAAATATCTTTACTAGTTTGCTCGGCAGTTAAACTAAAACTAAACATTTATATATATTTTACAGCTGTTTGTGAAAAATGTGGTGCTATTGGAGTAAAACATGCCTTTTATACGAAGGAGCGTAGATTTTGCAGTAGAGCATGTGCCCGATCTTTAGAAAATGCGGCGCCTACTGCTGACTCAACGTATAGTCCGTCTCATTCGGTGGATCAATCAGTATCTATAAATCAAACGTCTCCTAGTGAAATAAAACAACCGAGTGACGTAAGTTAATCTACATTTTGACTCTATTAGCAGAAAACGTGCGACAAAAACTACTAATTCTTTCGTTCTAATTCTTTAGATGATTGTAAAGGAAGAAGTAGATATCAAGGAATCTATGGAATTGGATAAAGACAAAGTTAAATTAGAACCCGTGTTGCCAGAGGATTTACCAGTTAGAAGAAAGAGAACAGCGGAAATGGCTAACTCCTATGATTGGACATCCCAGCTTGTTGAGCCTGGATTTTGTGCTGCACCAGTTTCTTGTTTCAAACATGTTAGTTTTCATAACATGATACTGGTACTAGTTTCAAGGTTTTTAACGAAATTAATATGTGGAATAACTAAATCCAGCATTGGCTTTGTATAGCTCACTTATTCCATATATTAATTATGTTAGTTTTTCTTCGTATTACATGCAATTTTACAAGCATATATTGCTGCAATTCTATCTGTTTCTACGTGTTTTTCATACTTTTATCTTATGTATTCGACAATTGTATCGTTATATCATCAATTATCTTGTTTTTAGGCTCCTATATCAGAAATATGGGATAATATTACAGTGGGTATGAAAGTAGAAGTAGAAAATACCGATTGTGATGAAGTATGCGAGGCTTTCCCAGATTCGTTTTGGGTCGCGACTGTAGTGCGTATTTGCGGATATAAAGCTTTGTTAAGGTATGAAGGTTTTGGACACAACGCAGACAAAGATTTTTGGGTATCGCTTTGTTCTAATGACATACATCCTGTTGGTTGGTGTGCCACAATTGGAAAACCTCTTATTCCACCTAACAGTACGTAATCAAAATTATTTCTAACAAAATAACGATACGCAATTGAAAAAAAAAAAAAATGTGTTGAAGAGAAAGATGATTAATCATATTATAAAGCGTATAAGAAAATCTGATGTATTAAATTATTTTTACAGCAATTGCAAACAAGTACAAAGATTGGAAGGATTTTTTAATGAGGCGATTAACAGGTGCAAGAACATTACCGACAAATTTTTACAGTAAAGTAAATGATAGTATGAAATCTCGCTTTCGATGTGGGCTTCATCTGGAAGTAGTAGATAAAAATAGAATCTCGCAAGTAAAAGTGGCAACAATACAAAAAATTGTTGGCAAACGTTTGCACGTGAGATATTACGATTCTTCTCCGGAAGATAACGGATTCTGGTGTCACGAAGATTCACCTCTTATACATCCTGTCGGTTGGGCCAAAAGAGTGGGACAGGCGTTGGATGCATATCCCGAATACTTGGATCGAGTTTCTAAATCAAAATTATCTGAAGATGACGCAACGGAGAATCTTTTTCATGTGCCAAAGAATCATCACATGCATCTTGGATACACATTTAGGGAAGGAATGAAAATGGAAGCCATCGATCCGCTCAATCTTTCAGCTATATGCGCTGCGACAGTTATGCAAGTTTTGAAAGAGGACTACATTATGATACGCATTGACAGTTATGACGAAGACGCGACTGGTGCTGATTGGTTTTGCTATCACTCGTGTTCGCCCTGTATTTTTCCAGTCGGATTCTGTTCTCAGCATGGCTTACCATTAACGCCACCAAAAGGCTATGATCCTACTACATTTACATGGGATGCATATCTAACGGAGACCAATACTATACCAGCTTCTATACAGTTATTTAATCGGGTAAATTTTCTATATAATTTTGAAATTGATGTAATTGGTGATTCTTATTTATTACAATTGCAAAAATAAATTTTTCTCACTTTTTAGGACATTCCTCAACATGGATTTATTGAGGGGATGAGACTCGAAGCTGCTGATTTAATGGATCCTAGATTAGTTTGTGTTGCTACTATCACTAGGGTGATTGGCAGGTTACTACGAGTGCATTTTGACGGTTGGGAAGACGAATACGATCAATGGTTAGATTGTCAAAGTCCAGACATTTACCCCGTTGGGTATTGTGATCTTGTCGATCACAAATTAGAAGGTCCACGTGCACTCATTAAAAACACTAGTCCTACTGGTAAATATTAATTGCACACGTTATTTATGTTATATATTCTTATATTTATGATTATATATTTTTATAGTAAAATCACCAAGAGGCCTTAAACGTAAAGCTAAGAGAAAAATGAAGAAGGGTAGCAAGATGTCTTGCTCCAAAAATATACTACCTCGTCAGAGCGAACGTATTAGTATGGCTCGCGAACGCGAACGAGAATTGGAACCTGCTCAAGGTACGAAAATTGAGAGAGAGCGTGACTTGGAAAGCTTACCGGAACAGAGGAATAGAGAGCCAGAACCAGCGGAAGAGCCAGTTGGACCTGACCAAACCTTGCCTAGTCCTACCACTGGACAAGGTCAAGCGTTGAACGACACACAAAGTGAAGTACAGAACCCTCCACCTAAGGAAAGAACTGCTACATCATATATTAATGTAAGTATTATAATTTTTGCTAATGTAATTTGATATTTTATAGATACATTATTCAGTTTGAATTATCATACGAAACTATTCTAACTTATTTGATTCTAATTTATTTGATTTGTAGGTTACTTCAGCAAATAGTAAATACATACCAAGGCTAGCAGATGGTGTGCAAAAAAGTTCGGAATCTGGTGATTTAGTGCCATCTGAGTGGAATGTCTTTGACGTTGCACAATTTCTTCGTGTTAATGACTGTGCGACATACTGCGATAATTTCAGTAAACGTAAAATAGATGGAAAGACATTGCTAACTCTCACTAAGGACCAAATAATAGACCTAACGGGTTTCAAAGTTGGACCGTCTTTAAAGATATATGATTTAATTCAGCAGTTAAAAATCAAAGTGAATCCAGCTCAGGAAAGATTGAAATTAGGATTGAAAAAAATATCATAACAAAACTAGTGCATAATTAGCGCTATAAATAAGTTCCAGCATTACACAAATTAGACATGGATTTACAGGTAAGGCATATGAATTAATAATGAACATCACCAATATTATTTGCTTATGTCGTTTGTTTCATATTTCATTAATATATCGAAAAATGTTTATATGTAGATTTTTTATATTATATATGCGTAAAATTTAGATGATTTATTATGGGTTAAAGAAGATTATTCCATTCTGGAAAGCAACTTAAAGGTGCGATTTAAGTGTTTAAGCTTTTTTATACTACAGATCAATTAAAAATAAAATTAAGTTCAAATAAAAGGAGCTAAAACAGCCAAAACAAGTTAAGGGGACTAGACAGTCAAATCGCTTAAAAATAAAGATTTTTTTGTGAGTCAGTTGCAAAGAAATGAAAGCAAACCCAGATTTACCCTTTTACCTAATGTTTATTGCTATTATACAGATTGAAAAAAATTGGTATTAGATATATATATATATTTAAAAAATGGCGTGGCAAAACCAAGAGAAAAAAGTTTCGAAAAAAACGCGTTTAAAGTTTTGAAAGATTTCAAAGTATCATTACTAATACACACTTCGAATCCGTGCGCCGCTCGACCTTTTCGGCTGCCGCAAAATCGGTAATTTTGCGAATTTCGACATCTACTAAGCGACATTTTATTCAGGAAGATATAAACGATTGTATAACATAAACCTCTGATAAAATCAATTTCTTTTATGAAAGTGAGCCATCAATTTTGCGAGTCTATAAAGTATCAATGCTTGTCAATATAATTAAAATAATAAAAATTTGTTTATATAATTTTAACTTGTTCTGGCTTTTTTTAGCTCCGTTTTAACTTAATTTTATCAATATGAAAGTCCATTCACATCTTTTTGTAATTAAAATTAAAAATAACTTTTTCAATTATATACTGATTAATTTTTGAATGCAATTGAGCGCATTAGAGATAAGGATAAACAATAAATGCACAATTATAAAATGCTAAACAGAATATGAAATATACAGGGTGAGGAAAAAGTACCAGGACACCTAAATAACTTTTGAACGGTTTGAGATATCGGATGGAAATTTACAAGGTTACAATGGTATCACACAATCTATCACATAACACCAAAAACGCCCATTTTGACACCCCCAGGTGGCGGGGGGGGGGGGGGGGAAGGGCAAGAAAATTTTAAATGGAATGTGGGGTCGAGTGAGGATTCGTTTGAAAGAGCTTTTCGAGATGAGAACAACGCGATGTCGCCGAAGTCTACGATTTTTTTTCGCAAAGTTATGATCATTTAAACATTGAGATTTCGCACGGTCTTGCACACACGCACGCGCACGCGCGCGCGCGCACACACACACACACACACACACACACACACACACACACCCACACACACCCACACCCACACACAGCAGAGGTGGTTTGGAGTCGTTAATTACTGCGCAAGCACGTACACCCCACATGCCTTTCTACATGCAATTTTATCCACACGTGTCCGCGGAAAGTGTTTCTCACGTCCTCTTCCCCCCCCCCCCCGCCACCCGGGGGGGTCAAAATGGGCGTTTTTGATGTTATGTGATTTGGTGTTAGATTGTGTGATACCATTGTAACCTTGTAAATTTTAATCCGATATCTCAAACTGTTCAGAAGTTATTTAGGTGTCCCGGTACTTTTTCCTCACCCTGTATATAAACTATTTTTAATATAACAAACATTGCCTTTTAAATTTATATTTGTTAAAAATTTCTCTGTGTGTTGCATTTTTGTTACTTGCTTTACAGAATTGTACAAAAAGCTTGCAACATTATAACTATTTTAGTTCATGTTATAAACAAATATTGCTAATAAACTTGATAAATAATAATCTTGGTAATGAATCAAATATTATTGAATCAACAGTTTTGATTTGATTTGTTACACAACACATACATATGTGCATACAAATGCATGATGTAACAAATATATCTCAAGCTTTATATAAAACCTGTATTCTGGAATGGATTATTCTAAAAGCACTCTTTTATAATTATTACAGCATATTATCTTTTATAAGATCTGTAGTATAGTTTTTGATATACTAATATTAAATATTAATATTAGTATACTAATATTAAATATAGTATGTCAAAAGAGTTGCAATAACATTTGCATTAACATTTTCTCCATAATATCATACATTTTTTATATGTATAAATAAATATAAAAATATATATATATATTTATACCTATATTTAAAAAAAACTCGATGTAACTATATTGAACATAACTTAACATTTATAAATACGTACCATATTTTCTGAAATATGTTTTCTATTAAAATTTTTCTTCCACAGCGTTATTTGTAAATCCATGCCGCTATGTTGCACTGCATTAAAAATACAGATGCATCAGCCACGTACAAACTGATACTTAAAAATTCTTGCGAATAATAAATGAGAATAAAATTTTTAATGCATTTTACGTCTATACTTACGTGCACACTTCGACAGAGTAAGTTAATATAGATATATTGAAGGCAACCGTATAGTACAAAGAGACAATTTTTTTCTTTATTAATCCAATACCAATAAATGTTAAACTTGTTGAGCAGTGGGGCAATTTTTACAGAGAAAATTTTATCTGTTTTAATAAATCTATGTTAATTCACTCTGTACTAATAGCGCAACACCTAAATATGTATATAATTGAAGAAACGAAAAATATATGTGTGCTTCTGTATATTACATGATATTAGTTTAGTCATTTTTCATACAGATTATGATGCACATTATGATTATGACATGCATCACATAAGCATTATACATGGCTTATGCATAACTTTTATAAAGTGGCTGATGCATGGGTATAAAATACATATTGTATCCATATATTGCTTAATCATCTCTTCGACGAATCAAAGCAGTCAGATAAGGTTTAAAAAATACCGCTTTGACTCTTAAATACTATTTTAGTACTGGAATAACATGGTTATTTGCCGAATTATTTATTCATTTTTGGAATCTCTCTCTAGAAATTAAACACTCGTACTTTTTATCCAATGTTTTCTAAGATGATTATTTGGTAAGAATATTCCATGTGCACATGGCCAATTAATACTGTATGGTTTTTGTGTATAAATTATCACAGAATTTTAATAACATGTTATTAATGCAAAGTGAAATTGTATATTCTCAACCGTATTCAAGCGTCAAATTATCTGAGAGATTCTGATTCTTGTGCACTGTCTAACTTTCTGCTACAGGCTTCAGAATCAAACAGAATTAATTATGCTTTAACCCTAATTTATCTGATTTTTTTCTCTTTTCAAAATTAGAAATGTAAGATTCAGTTAAGTTATGGTTAAAGTTTATTGATATATTGATGAAATCGACTAGAAATTATATTAGCTGCTTATTAAATTTCTTCTAATTTTAACACTTTAGCTGCTGCCCGTTTCTGCGATGTGTTTGGAATGAAGTTTATACTTTACTTTTTTAAAGATTTACTGAAATAATAATTTTTTATGTGAAGATATATTTGATATACTGATCATAACTTTTGATCGAATTCAAATTTGATGATTCAATCCATGTTTTTATTATATCTAAGATGCATACGGATTTCTAACAATACTCTCATTGTGTATATCTCACTTAATATATCATGGCAGTTAAGGCGTTAAGTAAAACATTGGTAAGGTTTTATATATAATTGGTTTTGTGAAATAATATATAATTGCAAGATTTTGAAAAATATCTAATTTTCTTAATTTTATAAAACACGTATAAATTTATATTTTAGTTAAGTAAGAATCATGCAATCGTAAGTACAAATGAGCATTATCGATTATATTTTAGGATATAAAATTATGTTTAAAATTGATTCAAAATTTGCGATAATCATTTTTATACTTAACAGGCTTATATTATGTCTTGATTTTAAATATTGCTGTTATTTTTAAACACCGCAAATTTGAACGAGATACATAATCATGTTTGATACAGAAACATGACCTCTTGATAATATAGAATTTATTATTCTGATCATTGTCAATGTTAAAGAAAACGAAAATATGCTGTAAAGATATTTATTAATTACTATATCTTATCTCTTTATGCCGTATTGTGACTTTATACATTAGTTTTTTAAATTATATGCATCACTTTTTTATCGTTTATGTTTAAACTTACAAGAAAATATAACATTCCATGTTTTCAAGAATCTTTGTGGAGCACAATATTGGTTATAAAGGGTTAAGAAAATAAAAAGGAATATCAGGAATTGTTAGAATTATTGTGAAATTTTTTATTATCAGATTCCATATAGTAGGTTTCTTTAAACTATAAACTACAAGTTAAGCTCATAATCTAGTTTATTGCAACTTTTGATCGATTAAAAGATCAGATTTTATGTTTGATTTTAGTAATATATTGCATATATTATAAGAAGCATTTTCATAAATTTTATGAACTAAGTGAAAGACTAAATTTTTCCAATGTTTATTGATTTCCATTCATCTCTATTTTTATTGATAAAATTGAATGTTACAGAAACCATCAGTAATATGGATGACACGCAGTATTTCCTAATGTATCGAAATTGCTATTATAATTAGTAAAGAGCTATCGGAATATTGCAGATGTTTGATTATCATAAAAATATCTGAATTTAACAATAAGCCAAGCTGCATTTCTAAGTAAAATTGTGAAGAGGTTATCTTACAAAATTACGTGTGATATCGACTGGCACAATTTCTACAAATACCTTTCATCGGTAATGTAGATTTATACTTCTAGATGATTATCAATGGAGTATTATACTAATTAAAGTTTCCGCAGGATGTCGTGTTGATCCACAATTAGTAATTGCAACAATGGACAAGCCTCATCGATTTGTTGCATATTCAAGATATTTGGGATACATATCATGGCTTTTTTCGGTAAGCATTCGTAATGAACGGTACGAATGAAGGATGAGATCGTAGCGTAAGGAACATGATTGTATTTGTATAATTGGGTAATATATGATCGACATGTTGGAATGCGCAGCACAAATCGTGCAAGACGCGTCGTAACGACTTGTGGTTTCGGTCGTTGTCGTTTACTTTCGTCGCGCGTCTGGCGTCTCGTAAACGCGACGTGACTCGTCGAGCGAACGGCGGCCAATGCAGTATATCGCGGCAGTGAGAACATTTGCTATTTGCAAGCTCGCCGACCGTAGACATACAGATGGTCGACTACGTATATACGTTTACGTGTTCAGATGCGGTGGGGGGAGAGTGGGGACGCGAGTAGACTCGCGTATTCTATGGGCGGGGCTTTAGCCAGCTGGCAGATGTTTCCCGCGCGGCCGCGTCATTCCTCTAGCGTAAACCTACGCGACGCGCAAGTAGTTCCGTTGTGGCGCTGAATATTTCTCGTAATAGCCGACCGCCGGACACGGACACGTTCACATACAAGTTCACACAAGGCACTGAGCGATCTGCGGCGTTAGCAGCTGTTAAAAAAGCGGAAATTGTCAGACGATTACGGAGATGAGTTGACGGGGGATAAGCCTGGAGTAAGTTCAGGGCAGAGCAAAGTGCACGACTTCGCCCCATCTAGTAGGAGCTGCCACGATTGTACGGGAGCGCGCTCGACGGGGACACGATTTTCAAGTGTCTCGCCAGGTGAATTTGTCCGCGAACGTTGTTACCGCAAGCGCTTTGAGTGCTGATATTTCGCAATTGATATGCGATGCATACGCCGTAACAGTGGTTTACACGTTCGGACTTGCTCAGTGTCGCCCCTTGCCAATGCATGAACACGCGTAAAAATTCTATTGACGCATACCGCGTGCGATGATTCTGCCGGCATGCCCAACGATACGCGGAACATCGCTCTGCAGTACATCTTAATCGGGCCGAAATTGTGAAGATATTCGTAAAAAGTGCATCGTAAGCGCGAGAAACTGGATATTTTCTTTAAAAAATTGTGATTGAGATTGTGCAACGTGAATGTTTTATATTCGACTGCTGTACCGGAATGCTTCGACGTGGTATTTTTTACATGTGACATTTGCTGGAAAACCACTGCGAATTAACTGGTAGTATATTGACCGCGAGTTTCGCGGGTGAAAGAAAGTGCGACGCCTTGAAGAAAAAGAAGCCTGGGTTTTGACTGCGTAGTGACGTCCCTGACGCCGGGCGGCGGAGTGATTCACGCGCGTCGTGGGGGCCCTCAGCTGTTTCCCGCCAAAGATCGCCATTACAAAACGCGTCCGGGCGTTGTGTGTGCGCGCCGCGCGGAGCGTGTGGCTGTCCCGTGGACGATCTTCGTGCGTATCGCCGGAATCCGTTGAGGAAAAAAGGGATAGTCACGAGAGACGGCGCGAGTCAGTAGTGACGAGTATCGCGTACACATATATAATATCGTATCGTGATCGAAGACGTGGTGATAAAACGCGCGTTGTTTGTCCCCCCTTCCCCGCCCCGGTGGAGTGCGCGGTCGGGCAAGCGAACGAACAGCCGGGCGAGAAAGAAGTGCGCGAGAAAGAGTGAGAACGATAGCGAGAAGATATCGAGAAGAGCAGCAGGACCCGTCGTCTTTTTGCAGCCGCGACGACGGCTGTCAGGGACGTGAAATTAGCTCGGCGGGATTTTCAGTGCTGCGGACCGACGAGATATGTCAGTGTTTGGTGGTGACGATCGGATTTTGCTCGAGGAAATCGTCGAGGCTACTGAGCAGCCGGAGGTTAAACTGTGCGGGTGAGTCTTTCCCTTGAATATTTCGAGAAAGAAAAGGATGGCACGCGTGGTAGTAATAACGGTGATGGTAGTAGTGAGCGAATACCACCATGTGTCGATGTATGCATGCGCGCGTATATATACATATATATTCTGTGCCGCGTTTGACACGGTGCGGTTATATACATGGTACGCGCTCGTAACACAGACGGAGTGAGACAGATAGATATAGAGAGCAAGAGCGAGAGGGAGAGAGCAAGAGAGAGAGGGAGAGAGAGAGGAGAGTGAGAAGGAGTAAGAGGGACGGACGATCTTTATTGGCTCTCTTGAGTGTCGTGTCCGACCCGCTTATCGCCTCAACCCGTTTGCGAGAGCGTAACATAGCTGCCGCCGTGGCATCGGGGCGGCCGTGCAACAACGTCGTTGAGTTTTCGCGCGAGGCGCGTGCATATCGAGCCACGCGAGAGAGCAAGCACAGCTGTTGAAGCCGGCCGGCCGGCCGGCCGGCGCCCGTTGCCCGATATCCGCTGCTGGTGGCTGGCCGATGTGTGCGTGATCGTGACGCCGCGTCGTCGGCGGCCGCCGCCGCCGCCGCCGCCACCGCCAGCTCCCCCGAAAGCCGTTTTCCGCTGGAAATGCAGGGACGCGTAGCGCGGCGTCGCGCCGCGCCGGACCGGCACTCTCGCGAATCTCCACGCTCTTCATGCGTTCACGCCCAACAAGCATGGCGCTCTTGCTTGAACGCGGCGGATGCCTCCCGTCTGCGACGTACGCATGTGACATTTCTTCCACTGCTGAGCGCTGCGTATACATCCGCATTTCACTGTTATGTAATATAATTCATAATTATATAGAAATATTTTTCTAAATTACGCGATTACGTATTTACATTTAATGGGCGGAGTAATACAATTTTTTTTTAAATTAACTTTAGAATTTGTTCTCGTATTTTATTCTCAACTGTTTTAGAATACGTCTTATTTGATGTTTTTTAAAGGCGTGTATGTAACATTATTTAGGAATTGCGCGAGATAATTGGCTAGAATTTGGGATTTTTTTTATAATGGTAGATTTATCGATGAAAATTGATGTAAAGAATACAATTTAATATATTGCTTATGTTAAGATTAAATTTACATTTATAACATTTTTTTATGAAGATGAATATGCACCTTATAGTATCCATTTATTCATAACGTTACACGATATAACGTATCGAAGAACAGTAAATCTCGCTGCAATCCGGCAGTAATGGGAAACTTATACATAAAATTGTAAGAATGTGAAATTATTACAATATTAATAAAATGTAGCTGTAACGAAGCTAACATAGCTAGGTTCAACCAAGTATGTCGAATTATATTTTTACATTTTCTTTTGTGTGTGGCGTATGGTTTTTTGTCTCACGTTTGAGTACAACGATCGTAGAACAAAGGAGCAGGAAGGCGCGAGGAAAGTGTGTTCTTTTGTGTACAGCCGAGTGACCGACAGAGTCAGGGCATAATACCGCCGTACGCGTTACGTAAAGCCGCGTTTGTTGCACAATAATCGTTTTCTATAAATAACTCCAAACATACACATACACATATGTCGTGCTACGACTTGACTTCTTGTTTACATACGCTCATCATAGTTTTACGCTCGCTCGCGCTACATCCCTCGATATAGCATCTTTCAAGCTCCGAATCTTAAAAGAATATAAAACTTTATTCATAATCTGCAGATATTTTATTCGCAATCCACGTTTTTATATTAAATCTTTATTGCATTTATACAAAGTAAAATAATAATTTGATTTGCATAAACTTTGGTGTCTGATAGATACGTTCTTGATTAATTGCGTGTTGTTGCGTTAAGCAGTGCAATATCATCATGACATCATCACTATCATAATTCCATTAAAAATAAAAAAATTGTAATTTATGGTGTAAAAGTATGAAACATCGTACGCCATGATAATAAAATTAAATGTCACACAATGCTGTTATCATCAAGCGAATTATTACAATTGGTATAAAGCGTAAATAAGTTATCTAGGCACGCAATATACTTAATGAAGTAATAATATCGTTTCTCATTTATATATCATAACTTTTACATTCTGTTTATGTACATTTCTAATCAGGATGTAACAGTAAAAATGATAAAGATAGCTTAAACGCCTTCATGTATCCACATTATATAATTCATTATTTATTGAATATATTTTACTTATGTGTATATAATAGCATTGTCCAATAGCGTTGTCATGTAAGTCTGGCAATAAATCCGTCGTCGTAATTACACAATAGGACGTTGAGATGAAACTATTTCTAAAATTTTCTTCACACGATGGAACGTATAATTTTGACACCAAAGTTGAACGTAATGCATAGAATCACGCAAAATGTGTTTATTCGCTAACGACGAATTGACCTGTTATCCGTGGTAGTAGGTCTGCCGTTATATAATCGATATGATTCTTGCATTACTGATCGCGATAAATTTGCTCCGAGCCGCTCCGATAAAGTAATTTATTCTGGCGTACGCGAATCCACATGCTTCTCCAACGCAACGCACACAGTTCTTCACACACGATTTGTTTGTTCGTGTTTAAAGACGAGACCCGATCTGAATACAGTTTTTGTGAGTTCGTTCGCTCTTCAAAACTCACGATTTAATAAATAGGTCGAGCCAATCCTGACCACGGTCAACGTAGTAGCACCATATCGTACGTACATTGCTTTTTAAGTATATACACACGCGGGTATATACGTCGCGAGCGCATGCAATCAGGGAAAGGTGTGAGCGAGCGAGCGAGGAACGCGCCGGAGCAAGATGCAGCGAGTGAATTATATATCTCACGGTGCACCTACTCGTACCGGGTTAACCTCTACATTCGGGTGCGCATGCACCCAATGAAGGTGTGTGTTGTGTGAAGTTCATTTCGCGGTACGACGCAAATCATAGGCGCGTATACGCGTACCTGTGAAGACGTTGTTGATCTCTTGATTGGCAGGTCAATGTGGGCTGCAATTGTGAGACAATTACAACTGTAAATTTACAATATATACAGAGCAATGAGAATTATGATTTAAGAAATGAGATAGGAATAGAATACAATTCGCGAAATGGTTCGCAAGCATGCTGCTTGTAACAGTTTAAAACTATCTCTCTTTATTTTGTGTCATATCTATTTATTTGCTAGAAATAAATCTATGTGTTGTGTTTTGACATTTCGGTCGGATTTATAACACGGCAGCAAAGTTCAATATATAGAGAGAAAACGTCGCGTCGTAGCGTGTCACGTCATTGCACTGTAAAATCTAGACATTTGCATGGCTTCGTCTAGGAATGGGCTTAACACCTGTGTCGCAACTGCATATTTTTTCCAATCTTGTTATTCGCCAAGACTTACTGCCGACTGGTTAACCGAGTTGACCATTTGCTACTGTCCATCCATCCGTTGCGATAAGAGCCGATCCGGAGTTTCCGGACTGTGTCTTTATCGTTTATGCAAATACAATGCGAATGATAGGTCGGCTGCTTGCGGTATAACGTCCGTAATAGATAGGAGAATCCCGTCGTGATAGACATAAGTAGACAAAACGGGTCTTTATTTATCCATATCTACCCGGAACATGACTTCGTAATAAAGCTCTCACGTGTGTAGATACTTCACTTGCGTTGCACACCTGCTATATTACTATTAATTAATGAAAGACATATTTAACTTTACGTTCTGCAAAAATATAATTGCCGCGATATAGATATAGCTAAAGGTTTTAAGATTCAGCCAAATCGCGAATTTTATTTTATGATAGAATTTTATGAAAAAAAGCTACTTACAATATTATTCTTTAATTTATAATAATCAATAGTAATTTATTAATTCGATCTCTTGGTTGATGTAACTTTTACAATGCAGGGCATAAATGAGAACGTCCGTAACAATGGATCTGTGAAGTTAGCGCGACATAACTTCACAGATCCCGTAACAACGCTGTTTAATAATAGTAAATTAATAAAATATTCTCTGACATGGCTTTGTAACGTAGCACGCAAGTGAATTTTATCTCACAGCGTTTTACCGATTGCAAAAAAATATTACATTGCATGATATTATTGTTTAATTATCATTAATTTTTATTCGCGTTTTAAATGCACTTTAAATACGCCTTTAAAATACGCACATTACGCAAGTAGCAATCTGCGAGCAATCTATGCGCTGTTAGGCTCGATAATTCCTAGAGAGACTATTCAATCGTTCAATTATCGTCGCAGCGAATAAGCAGGCGACGATGGGGACGTGCACGACCTAACTCAACAAAGACTATGCGATTTTTCCAGTGCAATGTACACGTAAATATGCAGCGCGCGATCATCCGTCGTTAGGCTGGCGGCTTTCGAGGCTAGCAAGCTAGTCGCTTCGTGACCGTCTGCGAGCCGGATGGTCGTCGATGAGCCGGTATTCCTGTCTCTTTTTATGGTCGCGCTTACGTTCATACACGCCTCTCTCTTCCTCCTTCTCTGTTAGCGCGATTGGAACGCGTGGGTGTGAGTGCAAGATAGGGAGCATGAATAAGATTCCTGATTCCGCGTTTAGAATCGTCTGTGCATAAACTGCGACACAACCGTTATCGCAACTGGAACAATCACCCGGGGTTTAATTATGAATTTCTTTATTTTTTTTTTTACGGATAAGGTCGCGCAGTGCCATTTATCTTACTTTGGAATTTGCCCTAAAACGTAAACGGTCGTAAAAATGCGAATGGTAGGAATATACGATGTATACGATTTTTGCATAGGAACGAGTGTCAAGTACCAGGTGCAGTTCTATAGCTAGAAATAACGAAGCCAGCTGTCGCCTGGCTGAAAATATCAGATTACCGTTTCCCTAAACGAAAATTTTAGGTAAAATGTAATTTTTTTGATGAGTTTGCGTCTGACTTTGTACATTTTTTTTTTTTACCTAAATCATAATTGTAATATTTACAACAATCAATAGCTTTTGTGCGCAGGTACAGAGTGTCCCAGACCGACTGTATTAGATACGTTGTCAAATTCTTATAACATTCGATGCATTTTGTGTATACAAACGTTGATCTAATTTCCATGGCGCGCATCGTAGAGAATAAGCGACTGAACCATAGAGATGATTCTGAAACTCCTTTCAGTTGTGCAGTCTGACAGTAGACAACAATGGTTTCTCTGTTGACCTCTTATGCTCCACATATCCGTCGTGCACCGCAAACTTCTCTTACACAAATATCCCGTGCTCGTATAAGTATCATGTACGGATAGAGGCATAGAGACCGACCTTCTCAGACACGGGAATAATGCCTCCGTCTCACGCCCCTCTTTCATCTTTCTTTAAGTATTCATGCGAGGCCTCTCTTCGTTGTTGGTCTTATTTAAGGAACCTGTGTTCGTATGTATGCGTACTTTGTGTTTCATACCGTATGGAAGATTTTGCAACGAAAGATTGCGTCTTTCAGAGTATCGATAACATTCATCTCGTCTCATATTCTTCTCGCTTCTTTCAAATCTTATTATACCGAGCGTTGAAAATTTTTCCGAGAATTATTTTTTTCATATAAGGTAGATATCAGTTATATTCATGTCAAAGTGCGAAAATAATTTTTTACTAAAATTGTTTTGGAATTTAAAACAAAATTTTAAATATTTCATTCCAAAAATGTTTTCTAATATTCAAGTCATAATGGCAACAGTTAGAAAATGGTCTTTTAACGTTTCTACATTTTTCTCGTGCGCACCTCTAACAAAGGTTTTTCTGATACCTGACAAAGGTTCTAAATTCCTTTTCGCAAACTCTTTACCTGAAATATCTTTTTGAAATTGTTCTGAAAAGGAAAGGAAATGGACAGGAATAACTGCTGGTATCTTAAAACCTTTACATTCTTATTCTTCTACTTCACAGCGAAAATATAACAAGAAAAATATTTCGGACAATAGATTATTTACAGAAAAATTATTTATTTAAGAAGTGATCTTACATACTCTCGTTAGTTCAGGTGTTATTTTCTCCACGTGTCAAAATATCGAAAGAATTCGGTGTTCGACGATACGTGCGCGTGTATGAATACATTATTAATCACCTGGGAGAGAGCACCTGCGACGAAAACAATGATAATTTATATAGATGACGATAGGAATGCGTGCGCTCCCGTGCGTAAAATGACGTGAGTCAAGCAGCTGTCGGGGTTCGAATGAGGCAGCGAACCGAGGCACAAATGACAGTCAGTAGTTTGTCTACTGCGTCAGAGATTGAAAGAAGACAGTGTGCACACATTCTTTATACATTAACTCTCGGATATGTAACATTGCATCTTCTCGCGCATCAGCAATCGTAGAAAAGAAAAATATCCGTTATCGCAAATGTTATGACTAGACTACTATAAGCTCATCAATCATCGCAAACATTCTTTCCAATTCCGATACACTTATCGATCGTAATCGATCCTAGGAATGTGTGCGAGAGAAAGTAAAGGCAATTTTTTAGAAGATTAGATTCCTCAAGTGTTCTTTTACTTTTTGACTTATCCTTGTAGAAATGTCCAGAAAAGAGAAATCGTTAATAAATTCATCTTTTTATCATTATTTTATGACAAAAATAAAATGAAAATGAATAATTTTGTCAAAGTTTTGAAATAACCACCTAAAAACGGAGAGAAATCTTTATAGGCGGAAGAATCGACAGGATTTCCGAATAAGATTCTATCGATCAACTCTCTCTCTAATGCAGGAAGAGTAAGTAAGAGTTGGAATAACCGAAGGTGAAGAGGAAGTAGTAGGATAGAACGAGAGAGCGAAAGAAAAGGCACGTAGACGACTCGACGTGGCGCCCGTTGGGCTGCGTCTTACGTCACATTGCTAAATATATGCCCTGGCCGTTCCCAATCTCATATCCATTCTCGTTCTTCATTTCATCCCGTGCACTGCGAGCAGAGGCTAGCGCGCGCGGCATCATCTCGTCACTGCCAAAGACATCTGCGTGCGTGCGTGCGTGCGCGCGCGCTTCACACAGCGTGTGTGCATCTCTTCTTCTCTTACTTTGTCCTCATGTGCGTGTAACTTGATATCATGTGCCTCGGAAGCCGCAGATGCAACGGGCGTCTCGAGATAGCGCGACGCGATGTCGCGCCAACAATAGTCAATCGTTATTGGCCGTACGATTGTTCTGACGATCGAAATGCATATTTTGGAGGAAAATGTCCGTGATTTTCGAGGACGTTCTTTTTCTTGAATTGTTTTCTTGCTTTCTGAAACTTGTTTCGTACTTGCATGATTAAAATCATAATTTTGACTAACTTGTGCACGCGCGCGTAACCAATGCGTCTTTTTATCTCTGAACTTCAGCTTCTTTTTTCATATTACATGCTTTTATTCAACTAGGTGATGCACAGTAACAAGCCATTGAAGCAAGGTATTCAAGCAGAGAGAAAGCTTAATACATATTCCTGATTCCGTTAACGTCTGTCGACGACATTCTCGTTCACAGAAGAATCTCACAAGATACTGTTAAAATAGCATTTTACCTGCTTTCTCGTCCACTTTTTTTTCGTTTAGGCAATATAATTTGAAGAATGTTTTTTTTTTTTAACATGCATCTACAATGCCCGACGTTTTCTCTTCCTATTTTCTAACTTATTTATTTTGTTTATAGAATTTACATTTCAAAAACTTGCGTAGAATATGTATAAATAAATAATGAGATCTTGTATAGTTTGATATAAATCTTGTAATACGAACAAGACACTTCCGATTTTTCATACTTCTATCAGATAATTGCAAAATTTTTTAAAGACACAGCTACAAAGAAAGTTTCGCAGACAATCCGATGATTATTTATTTTTCGAAATAGAAATCTGACAAGTTATATTTCCGCTGAAGCGTCGGCTGACGCGTTTGTCGATTGGTACGATACGTTAAAACTTAGGGGAAAAAGGGAAAGATACGCCTAGGCGATGGGCGATGGACTTCGGCTGTTAGAAACGAGTTCCGGGAATATCTGGAAGGGCGGATGGGCAGGGAGAATATTCTAGACCCTAACGTAACCCACACACACGCGCACACCGACCAATTAGAAAGAGACGCGTGTATCTCAGCTGTGTCAGACAAACATGGCCTTGAGCCTCTATATAGGGTGACTCGTTGGAATTTTTACTGCGAGCAGATCTCTTCCGATTTCTTGCTGCTTTGAGTTAGGTCAAGTTAATCGGGAATTAATGCGACGTAATAATTACGAAACGATTCGTGTTTCTTTCATATTATTTAGCTTGTTTTATTAATTTCTAGGAAATCTGAAATAAAAATCTGGACATTTTTCTCTACATTTTTTATTAGAATAAATTTTGACGCAATTATGTCCTTTTTTATATCATTACAAAGATTAAAGTAATAATAATTTGATGCTCACCGATATTAAAAGAAAAAAGATAAGTTTGACTCATTGACACACGATAAGCAACGACAAAGTTATAGTTCACATGTTGATCTGCAAAATACAAAAATATATACAAATTATAAAAAATAAGCATACAAAATAATTAATATTTTAAAAATAATTATTGCGCATATTAAACTTTTTAAAACCTAAGCAGGTATTTAATAAAATCAGTACGTAATTTTATGGAAACATTCTAATCTTCAAATATTTGAAATAAATAGTTGACCGAAACGTAAATACATGTCGAAAATATTTGTGTCGTGGGAATCGATTATTAATATAACTCGCAACAAATAGTGAATAAGTGATAAAGTTATTATTTATCTTAAAGTTGCTCCGCCGATGCCCGATGCTCTCCGGGTCTTCTCCTCCTCTCAGTAGTTCATCGATGATTGCCTTTCCATGGCATTTATAAAACACGACAGCTAATTACGATTGTGCGATATTTTATACGACGGTGACTGATATTAACTGTTCTCTCGACGCAAACTTTGCCACTATGACGCAAGTTATACAAAAAAAAAACAAATAAATCATCCAGTGGTGCGTTAAGATATTTCGGTGCTAGCTCGCAAAGTCAGTAATTGTTTACGTTTTTTAAAATCTAAGGTTGCGACATGCATAATGTCTGAACTTGACGCTGATTTTTTTCGAACTTGAAATATAATAGTTTTGACGCGTATAAAACGGTCGAATCTTTTTTCTGATCTTTTTGCCTTTTAAAAAATATCAAGCAAAAGAAGCATAATCTTTACAGTAACAGATTAGTAGCATTGCATAGTACATTTAATTTTGTATTCGTTTTTCACAGTTACATAAATAAATGTGAAACAGTCGGAGGACATTGCAAAATGGGGAACGAGGAAAATCTGCTAAGCTATTGTTAAGCAGAAATGCATAAAACGAGCTTAAAATCTAAATTCTCGCCGAAGTCTGAAAGAAACTTTACAAATGAAATTATCACAAGGTCGTTTACTGTTTATGAACAATTCACGCGGCATCTTTATCTCCGTTTTCGCGCCGTCCTCCGTTAGTCATTCGCTGATAGACGGCCGCAGATATCGTTAGTAACAAGCAGTTGACTGACGCCAGTTATTTTTGTAGCCATGTGTTATAAGGAAAAAAGGAGAAATCGTAAAATGCAGTAAAGCCGCGTTATGTAATGTTCTTAGAAGCGCTTTCGTAGAATATGCAAATGGAAGGTCGTCTATTCTACAATACTTGCGTGTGTCACTGTTACGGAATGCTTAATACATGTTCTTCCCCATCTAATTTATAGTTAATTATTCAGTCCATTTAAATTATGCAAAATACGTCACTGGAATTTTCAATATGTATATGCTGCGATCACATCTGCATATTTCACATTTAGCCATAATCGAATAATATAACCTGCAATAATTCGAATACGATGATCATACAAATACCACGAATAATATTATTATATAGTATCATATAACGTTTTAAGGTTAATATACATTAACGAAAATTAATTTAGTAACGTAACGATCTATCTTTGCTACGAAGAGCAGTTAATAGCCCTTATCGTCATTCAGGACGGCTAACTTAAAGATTCAGAATCGTGCAACACCGGGAATGTGTTGTGGATTGTGTTTTTCACAATATTCTTTCTGAGACACGTATTTTCCGGCTACGGTTTTCTAGTGACTCGCAGCTGATACACGGCTGTAGATAGCGACGCTCATGCGAAGGCACCGGCAACAACCAGCTGAGTGGCGCCAGCCATCAGCTGTTGGTGACTCACGCGAGCGAGTCGACCGAGAATCGCCGCGGATGGACACACAGTCGCATATATAGTAACACATACTAATACCAACGCTCTGTATACCAGATGCGAGTATGCGCCGGTATCCGTGTGTGTCTCACGAAAGCGTTTCTCAACACGCTTTTTCCGCCCATCGATGACAATCCTCTCAAGTACGCCTGTACTCGAAGAAGCGATTCAGGTGCACCGATATTTCATCGTTGCTCTCATTTTTCCCTCTATCTAATTTTTTTATTTATCGTTGGTATTGTCAACGTCAACGTGTAGGTTTATAATTAGAACTAATGACACGCGATCAGCGAATATCCCCTAAAGCCTATTCGCCGGCAGATGCAGCATAATAGAATGTCTCGAGGCCATATATAATTAACCAATCGTCGCACACAGTCTGTTATTAGGAAAAATTAATCTTGCGCAATTTTTGTTTTTCAATTTTAAGAAAATAATCTTGATACGTATACATCAAAAATAGTTTAAAGATTGTTTATTTAAACGTAAAAAATGTTATTATTTAACATGAAATCAAAAAAGACTAACATACAAAAATAGAGGAATAAACCGCAGATGTAAGATACAAAAAACGACTAAACCGAACTGAGATACGTAAAATAGGCAAAAGGGTTATCTTTAGCGCGCGCGTTTCTTCCTCGCACGGGTGGCAGGATTTCAGGGTGAAAAGGAAGGTAGAGCTCTATCTACTTCGCCGACCTACTTCGCTGCAACTGATCTGGGCGAGCGCGCTGTGGGTATCCGGCGAACGAACGAGCTGACGTCACGACAGCCAACCATCCAGCCAGCAAGCCGCCGACGTATCAGCTGATCTAATATAACCACTCGATGAGAGTATGCCACGTGGATTTCTGATTCCGTGGACCACCACGTGCCGTTATGAATGATCGCCGATGAATACCGCGACTTGATTCAATCTTCGTGCGCTCTGTGTGTGGATCTGACGTATTATTTCGTGGAAATTCAAACTATTGACGAGATTCCAGTTTTATTTCTAATAGACTACCGTTTCTGATAGATAAAACATATAGTTTGTCCAAGCCAAAATGGTTCGAGGCAAATTGGGATTCCAGATTCATGCTACGTTTTAACTTGTTTTACGAAAATGGCTTTATTTTTATTTTTTATCAGATTTAAAAAATTGTTGAAATTTTACATGCGTCTCTCTACAGCACCCATATAAATTTATCGAACGATATGAATTATTTAAAAATATTCAAGTACTATTTGTCCATAAAACTCTTGTTAAAATGCTTAAATACTTACAAATCGTATAAGAACATTTTTATTTGTTTTATTTATCAGGAATTTTTTAAAACTGTTAAAAATAAAAAAAGAAATAAATGTTGTATTAGTTTTTACGAAATAATATTCCATCTTTATACACACTCGTTTATGTGCAAGAATTTTCTAACAATACTTATCGATAGTCATAAAATTGTCCCGCGTGCGAATAAAAATTTTTAGAATTAAGAAAAGATAAATTTACTGATAATTTCTCTTTTATTTCGAAAATTTTTATATGCACAGTAATTTTGTGACTATCGGCAAGTATTACGATGAAAATTATGACTAAATATTGACGACGGTAATGTCGAAAGTAATAAATTCCATATAAATGAGTGATTTTATGTTGCATTAGCTACGAAAATGTTTGATTATGTTATCAATGTATAGTTTGTGCTCGGTATAGCTTTCATTAATGATAACGACGTGTCGCAACATTGTGAGATTAGAGCTATCGCAGTGTTTTATAAAAATATTACAACACAGCAAATATAGAATGTACATTACACTGTGAATAATGCAACTCACTTCGACCGATAGTAAAATCTTTGAACAATCGAGACAAGCGCTATTGCATGGATGTACATTTATGCCTTTATATGTTTGTTGCGGTTATGCGGTATTTGCGTGGCATTTTTGAATGCTAACCGTTAACATTCCAGTCGAAGGACATTTTTGCATAAATGACAAATGGTCAATAAAACATCGTGAGATTTAATGACGCTTCTATTTTTACGTACTTTTGTAGTTTCTTGCTAATACGTTCCACGCGTAGAACAATAACCATTCTTACGTTGCTTGCTATTTAGTGCACATTTATATATTGCGTCAATAGTATATCGCTTTTTTACTCCTATTTCACTTTATTTTATTCATTTAATTTAATAAGTTCTACGTGGTATTTCGAGACAAAAACTCTAAGGTCACGGTCTTCCTCGCTGAGTCATCCTCGCAGCAGTTTGCTCGCTATCTCGATCTTTCTTTTCCTTCACTCCAGCTCTCTTTCCTTACTGCCGCTCGTTATTGTTAATTTCCTCAGCTGTTTACCGTTTCCTTTACCGACTTTATGTACAACTTAGTCTACAATCCATGTTTCAGAATGAGCATTGCATTATTAAAGACTTCGCTAACTCATTTATAAGTTCCCCGGAGTTGACGGAGACATATAATCAAACATAACGTTGGGTATATAACTTTGACAGATTCAAGAAACGAGAATCACATTCACTTTCAATATAAAATGAATTTCTAAATTGAACAATAAGGCAGCATTAAAAATTATTGATACGTGATGTTTAATCGGTAACATGCAAAGATTGTTAAAACTATGAGGGCTATCGTACAGTTTTAGGGAAAGCATTGAAAATAAAACAATGATGTCAAATTTAAGTGATTTATTAAACCGTGCGAGCGTGTAAGCAATTGGAAACACGCGAGCGAGCCTTTGAAGTTGTCGGCGAGAAGCGTCAATGACGTTTCGCTTCAGTGCCAGCGTTTACAAGTTCCGTCATCATCGTCGTCGTCATCGTTTTTGTTGTTTGCCGCGCGCGTTCGATAAGAATAAAAAAGGAAAAGAAGGAAAAAAATGTACCACTTCATTTTCAATTTTTTTAAAAGCTCTTGCGTTTGTTACTCCAAACAACGGACTCTGCATCTGATCTCATCGGCGGCAGAAAATTTACCCGAACGTCACCCATCGTACGTGTCAAACACGCACATACGTGTACTAGTGTTCTCTCTTGCTCGTGCTGATTTGACTCTGGCTCTATCTCTGATAGTCGCGCTGTATTATTAAGATTTTACTATCGTATAATTTACTAATAAAAGCAAAAATATTATTTATAAACTATAAAGAAAAAATTTACTCATATATTTTATCAATTTGCAGAAGCGTCGAGACAGTGGACGACGGCTCGGTGACCACGAGTGCGACGGTCGCCGAAGTCGCTGATACTCAAGAGCAGCAACCACAGCAGCAGCAACCGCCGCAATCCAAGGCTAACGTCGGAACTGGCCGACGGGTTGTATTATCAAACGGCAACGGTATCAGCAACGTTGGTCGTGTCACATCACGCAGCCACATGGAGCAGGAGAAGCGAATGCGGCGAGAAATCGCCAACAGCAACGAGAGACGTCGTATGCAGAGTATCAATGCTGGATTTCAATCATTGAGGACATTGCTGCCGCATCACGAGGGCGAGAAACTGTCTAAGGTAAGTCATATGTGTTGCTTTATATTGACCTTCGACCGGAGTCGTGCAAATTTTGCACCTGTTTTAAATGAAAATTGCATTATTTACAATAAAAATATTAAAAGTACTTTATTAATATGTATCAAATAAATTGGAATGAGTAAAATATTAGATATGTAAAATTTATGTATACATATTTTTTAAATTAAATTTGATTAATTATTATAATTGAAACAAAATTTGTTTTAAACACGACAATGTATGTCAAACAATTGTCAAAGTTTAAAATTTTTTAATAATTAAAAAATCAATAAATGTTTAATTTTTACATGTCACGACTCTGTGTGTAGGGTTAAAAATGCGTTTTTTCTTTTGTATACTGTGCGTACGATGCATTGATTTGGTACGAGAAATTGAGTGTGCCAATATGAGCATACGTGAGGCATACTTAACATCGTACAATCATGAGATTTTTTGTTTTTGGTTGAAATGAGAATTGTATCCATACGAAAATTGTCATCATCATCGTCTTTCGTAGCTTGAGTGGCTTGCTCATTCGGTATGAATCACTGTAAAAGACTGAATAACACTTCCTCCAATAAGTTTATCTGTGCTGGAGGAAGAGTCGATTGAGAGTTCGAATAACGATCATTCATTCATCGCTACGTGTTCACGTCTTTCCAAGGATACATTAAAAGGAATGCACAATCATTGCATGCCTCTCGAGAGAAGATTATATTCGACTAAATGTCTAAAAAAACATTTAAAAAAAATTAATTTTTAATATCACAAAATTATAAGATATAAGATATTTTCATTAAAGTCACAACGCATCAAATGTGAATTTAATTTTTTGCGAGACTCCGCGTGAATAGTCTAATCGAAAATTATTGCATGAGGATAATCGATTGGATCGAGTCTTAATTGCACGATTGCTTATATTGTACAAGCAGTATTTCATTACCAATCACAAAATATTTTTTAATGCATTTGGAAAATTCTCATTTCGTCTATGTGCAAGATGTGGCGTGCGTAATACACGAAATCTCTTTTATGCCGCACTCCTGCGCAAAATGATAATCGAGATAGTACCGCAATTGCAAGAGTGAGTCACGTCTTTGCACTGGTACCATCTTGCGATTTTGACTACTCCTTTGAGCATTTGAAACTTGAGAACTCCTGCGACGCACTCAATCGATATGTAACTATTTCGGATCGTTGGGACGTTGCGAGTATATGAACGTTTATTAATGTGGCCCAAATGGAGTCATTAGGAATAATATATCGTTTTCCACAAGTTATATCAATACTCTCCCTGAATGAAGTCGTAACTTCGACTATCGAAATACGGTAGATAAAATCGTTTACTTCTTCGTAATAACCCTGAATTTCCATTATTGTTAATCCTTGAATGCATTTAATTATGAATACGTTGTCTATTTTCCAACAATAATGAAAATAGAATACTAAATAGAACAATTCCTAAATAATATGTATTTAAGGATTAAGTACTTTTGATTTTGTTTAGCAGTATTAGATTTTTACACAAAACCATACAAGAAAAGTAACGATGATAACGAAATAATAATGCCGTGAAAATCCGACTGTATGGGATCTGCATGACTTATTGCCTTGCCAAATACTTTAATTGCATAATTTACTTTCCTTAAACGGAAGACCTTTTCTTCGATATAGCGAAAACATAGAAAACCGATCTTATTTGGTCATACAATTCAAAAGTACTGCATTAGCATGCAATGATGCTCGTTAAATACATAAATGAGCCATCTTTTATTTTTTCGCTTAATTTTGCACGTATACAGTGCAGTAAAATAAAAAACTTTCTTTGCATTCGCCAAATAAGGAATGTTGGTACGTATTTAAAAATGGTTTTTCTACCGTTAATTTAAGAAAACAGATCGCGCTTCAGAACGGCGAGTTGAAGTGGTGGTACCATCCGCTCGGAAGTTTTATTACATTAGGGCGCACGACGCCGGGCCGGATCAGGCTGACACGTGGACCGGAAACTACGACCTACCTCTCTTTGGCAAGGTGAATTCGTCAATAAAGCTCAATCGTCCCTCGCGTTTGCGCGTCGCGACGTTACGCAAGCCTTCGGCGGTAGCTTTTATGAATCGCCGCGCGCTTCGGCTTCGGCTAATTTTAGCATGTGAAAGTCGGCATCCGATCCCACGCCGTAAAACTAAATCCCCGCACAATCGGCTCGACTAGCTCGCTTAGTCACGCCCGGACTTTAGTCATTAGCTCTACACCGTGTGACAACCTCCGTTTAGTTTTGTGTCATTGGGACACTGATGTCATTCCCGAATATCAGCTGATGCGAACCATTCGATCGCATGATGAAATAATTTATACGATATATATATATTTATGACTTATCTTTAGCGTAATGCGATTGATTTTTAATATGTCATTTCGTCACTCACTGAAGTATTTTCAATCTTTTAAAACGTAATTTTACAGCTTATTAAAATAGCATATATATTAATATTTCCTTGCTTTTCTTGCTTTTTTATCATAGATATTATTTATATATTTTTTTACTGGAATTTTTATTAATAAATCTAAAAATAATTTATATGAAAAATAATTCGGAGTCAAATGGGCGTGGAAATCACAGTTAGCGCTGTTAGGTTTGAATGCGGACTTTCATAAATCTTTACGTGAGCCTGTTTTTACAGTTTTGTTCAATTCTTGTGTAAGATTACACGTGGGAACAGACTATAACATTTCGTGACACAAATCTATTCTAACTCGATAACAAAATTGCTTTTCTCAACGACATTGATAAATATACGTAGGATATCATAAATTCATCGCATTATTTTTTATTCATGGATTCTTTGAATAAATTTAGACTAATTTTTTCTAGTTGAAAATATTAAGAAAAACAATAAATTTTATATTATAATTCTAAAGAAAACCTTTTCAGCAATTAATGTTCAAAAATTTGAAGAAACGTGTTAAAATCTAATTTAGAATTGATCATAAAAGAATTTGTCGTATTTATAAAGAGAATGTTGAAATTTAAAATCTTATAATGTTAAATAAATGTTAGAAGTTGAAGAGATTGAAAAAACAAAGAACAGACGTGAAAATATGGCACGCTAATAAAATTTCGAGGTACGTTCAAAAATAACACTGACTAAACATTGCGCAACGCTACGCTCGGACAACGCGATCGCGCGGAGGTCAAGAGTTAATCGAGTATTTAGCAGGGAATGTAGACTGTGCGAGGCAAGACGAGACGAGGCGCCAAACGTCGCGATGCCTTGAGAGACGATTAAAGGTAGGCACACAATGCGCATGTGTGTCAGTCAAGAACCTCGAGAGTCGCGTGACTCGTAATTGACGGTGTGAACTAACAGCTGATCTTGCGTTGATCGTAAACGCAAGTTGCTCCGCGCTGCGTAGTCGAGCACGTGTCGCACACACATTGCGACTCATATTGACTTGCCATTTATCGTACATTACGCGAAAACATGGTTTTTCTTAACTTTTTTTTGGATATTTAAAATTTTAAAAACTGATTTTTGTGGAATAACTTTAAAATTGAGAAATTTACATGAACATATTTAACATACTTTGGTTGCGCGCGTGCTTTCAATGATTTTTATATTTAAATATTACAATTAAAAAATATAAAATGTTGGTTATAATTTCGAAGCTTTGTCCGAGGCACCATCGGACATCTCGTCCGGCAGCTCGTTATCTCAAACGATTTTATTCCATGAAAGGCACTCTAATTATCTCGCGCGATTCTTTCTGAAATTCCTCGTGACCTCGAAAGATAGTATATACGAGCACCGGTTTCACTCGCGCCGCCTCCGCATATAATTCGTATACGTATTGCGTATGTATGTGTGCGCACTTTCGCAACGTGATATTTCGCGAACCAGTCGGCCGACCACATGGTTCAATTCCCACGCATTTCTCTTGCGCCTTCCCTCTTTCCCGCTCTCTTCGGTCCTGGCTTTTTTTTTGCGCCGTCCCTCTTCTCCCGCCTCCCGTTTTGTTCGCCCTTTCTATCTTCATCTCGCTTACCTTCGTTGCCGGTCCTGTCCCTTCTTTCTTGGTATGAAGGCCAAACCCGGACCAGCGAATTTTGCACGAAGCCCTGGCCCACTGAGGGAGAAGTTTCCGAGCAACAGCGATGGCGGCGGTTAGCTCTTTGGTATTAACGGGCCCACAGTCTCCAAATACGAATGCTCGTTTACTCCGAACTTTTTGCTTGCTATTCACTGTAATGGAGAAAGATGTGATTGCACGATTGATCTTCCAAATTCTCACGTTAATACGAGTTTTAAAGAAGAGAAGAATAAATTGTTCTATTTGCCCTTCTTGAATAAATTTGCATTAAAATTGTTTTGATCATTATTTTTTAAGCTGTACACATTCAACTTTTTTTTTTTGAAATTTTTTCTTCATGCTTTAAATTGAAATTATGCGTTGTTGGAATCAATGTTAATTTTTAAACATTTGATCTTCTTTAACTCTACCATATTTTATCAATTTATGATCTCGCGACGTTAACTTTTACTAAAGATTTTAATTTATTATTTTTTTAAAAAGATACACAGAGACAGTGTTAAGCATAAATATGTTTTTAAAAATCGAAAGAAGTACATTTCGACTCATAATCTAATATTTGCTTCTAATAATTGATTTTGTTTTTTGAATCCTCGAGCTTTGACAATATTCTTCATTTGGAAGAACGAGCAATGATCGTGCGTTTTTGGTAGGACATTTTCGAGTCTTTAGTGCGTACATAGGAAGGCGCAACACGCATCGGAAACGAAATAAAAGGAGGATGCGCGCAAATGAGCGCAGACGCCTCGACCCATTTTCATTTAGTGTTCGCCAGACGGAAATAAAAATAAAACGCCTGTACTCTTCTCATGCCTTCAACGAAACTCGATTTGAGGCTGCCGCGCCGCGACTAAAGAGAGCATTTTGCGCGCGTAATTGCGTTTGATGCCGCGTGGGAGAAGCCAGCTTCGATCGATTGCCCAAACTCGATGGACTCTACCAATCCTCTTACCTTGAATTTGATTTTCGAATCATAAGCGATTATAAACGCTTTGTATCATATTATGATTAATAATGAAATTTTGATATTATTTAAAAGAAAAATTTTATTTGTATTTGTATATTTTAATGGCTAAATTATTGCACGTTAATTTAAGAAATGCCGAAGATATAGAAAGCAAAATATACATTTTAAAGATATTTTTTAACATATACGTGAATATAAACGCAAGTTTAAATAAATTATTATATTAATAAACATAATCTGATATTAAAAATGGAAATAAATTCCATTCGAAATATAAATAATACTGCGCGAGGATAATTTTATCATTCAAATAAACAATAATATAATATAATAAAACATAAACAATAGTATAATATTATTTATGTTTTGAATGGAATTTATTTTTATTTTTAATATCAGGCTGTGTTTATTAATGTATTATTATTTAATAAATAAAATTAGCCTCGCGAGAATTCTCTCGATAATAAACGCGTTAACTAATGACAGCATCTAGAATCTTGTTAATTTTCAACCAACAAACGTTTCCATTCCATTTTCTTGAAAGTTCTTGAGTCGGAATTTCGTGACTGTTGGCTCAAATAGACAGGTTCTTCACGGTTTCCGCTGAGACTCGTCTTCTCGCGGAGGGATTGCGTCGGGAAGCATCGTCAGCGCATGGTCTGTATTTTCATTCCGTAAACGCAGTTTCGAGGTTGAGTCGCGTCTTGCGTCCCGTTTTCCGCTTTTTGTTTTTTATGTTTTTCTCTTTCTGACCGATGCAGCCGTTCGCCGACATGCTCTTCTTCTCTCTGTGTATATAGTGGTAAGAAGTATATATATTATTCTTCTCTACTCTCTGTCGTTTCCTCGCGCTGCATTCTCTTCGATCTTCGTGGTGGTAGACAAGGACGGCGAGAACCCAGACGTCACGTGCTTTATCCGCCAGACTCGCCTTCTTTCCTCTTTGGACCCCTGGTAGTAATACTGCGAGATGCGTGCGTACGCATTAACTGCAACGAACGGCTACGTGATCTAAGATCTATTTTATACCGTTTGAAATTGTGAATGCAATATGTATCATTGTACATATATGAGACAAATCATTATTTAATTATAATATCATCATAAAATTATTAAAGTTATCTTAAAATTATTATTAAATTATTTAAATTTTAAATATTATTCTTAATATTATTAATGTTAGATATAAAATTATATGCAGAAAATATACTATCTATCTCAAAAGAATAATTCTCCAATAAGTTTGTGCACTTTGATATATCCAGTCTTCTTTATGGTTGGATTCTTACACGGTTACTTGCTCGACGTGGGCCAAACGGGCGGGCCTCCCAAAGCATCTGGGTCATTTTGTTACCCCTTCTTTCTTCTCTTTACCTCTCTCTTCCTTGCTTCTTTCTTTCTTTATCTTACACACCCGTCTTTTTGTCCCACTCTTTGCCCTGCCCTTTCTCTTTTCTCGGCGCGTGGTGGGTAAATTCAACTTCGGTTTACCTGCTGCCTACGCCTGATACAGCTGTTGATTTCTACAAGGCGTCCCTTTTTTCACGCATTTTTCTTATATTTCTTTTTATCGTTATTATATCTAACAAGACACACTATTGCCCAGAAAATGTGGAAAATTAAATATAGATATCAGTGAAAATAATATTCTGGATTAGGTTAACAGTTATATCGCAGTATATATTTGTTCAAGTTGATCGAAAACTCAGTTCTCAAAAGCAACAATTTTAACGACGTTGTTTTCTAGACGTGCCAAAATGTAACTTGCCAGTAAGTTTTCTATTATCTCTTTTCACAAGTGTGCTGCGTCGCGACGAAAATATACTGCATATATTTCTGCGGTTAAGTTATAACATAGACTGTTACGCGAGATTGTGGCTCCGGGTTTTCTCGCGCATTCCTGGATGACGAATCGCATTCGTGCTCAGACAAAACGAATTTCTGAGGTGCAAGGACGGCGAGAATTGAAAATTACAGGAAAAAAACTGATCCAACCATGGTATTATCATAATTTAATGCGTTTCTCAGAATGAATTAATTACCGCGATTAAATAGCTTCTTCGAAAACGAGAAACTGTTTTAATATGCGTTTTTATCATAATAAATAACGATAAAAAATATCCAAATAATCGAAAGTATACTCAAAAAATATATTCAGCTTATAATATCAGGTAACAAAAATACACTTGTTTTTTACCTGATATTTATTGTTAAACGAATATAACAATAAATTGCAAACATTTTCTATTAATTTTACAAAATCTCTTTGCATTTGTTATTGGCGAGTGTTTAATGTTCAATACTGACCACTGCAATGTTCAGTCAAATAGTATTTTCTCGTTGCGTCGAGTGATTCAAATGACGCATGGCTGTTCCGCTAACTGTCGCATAAATAATCACGAGTTTCGTGCGTTAGAATGACATAACGCAAGAGATAAATTGTCTTCGCGCCGGAAGGAGTATTTAGTGCCGGTGTCGAGGCATACTCGGTGAAGCTAATAATAGCGTTGGCGCCGATGATTATTCGCGGAAAAATGGGTTCGTTCAATCAATGTCCATCGAGGTCGAAGTTCTTCCGTCAGCGGAATCATCTCTATGATCAAGAGTAACACTAGCATTGTTTGTGACGAAGATATAATGTCCCAGGGATTCTGGTTTTACGTGTACAATTTACGCGCAAATTGTAAATCGCGCATGAAGGGGTACGTATAATGACGTGCACACATGCGAGTCAGATCAAGTCGGCGGTGTTCACGCTTTGTCACGTAACAACGCGAGAAATAGATTGCTCTAGTTATTAAAAGCACGTTCGGTTGGTGTTAGTTACAACGAGCCTAAAATTCCCGCGGGAACTCTGTGCGAATTCACTTCCGAGTTTTCATGGGATTTATTACCGAGTTTACTTTACTGTAGTATAGGATTTGTTTAGTGAGAAAACTATATAAATCTCCTTTGGATCTCTTGCAACATATCCTGCTATAAATATAAATTCTGCGATTACACGAACAGCACATTTTCTTATCTAATTAAGCGAAATCAAAATTTATAATATCTAAATATTTTATATTTTTTCTACAGTTTTTATTTTGCAACAAAGGACAGATTTAAGAACGTGATAAATTCACACAATTGTGAGAGTATGATTGATGCAATTATGAAATATACATTAATTGTTCTAATTTAGAAATCCTTCAATTCACATCCGGGCGTGTCATATCACTTTCTTCGACTAAATAATAATTCGCGAAATTGATAAAAATTTATCAACTTGTAAAACATTGTCATGGTTGTCACTGCAACGGGCACAGGTCTTTCTCCTCGTCGACCTATCTCTGGACACACCTTCGTGTCAAGAGTCATCAGTTGTATTTATAGAACGTGACTTGGTGATTGCATTGCCGTTTGCTGGTAACAAGTCGCCCTAATGACGCCATTGTGTGCTACGCCCGTTGCACCTGCATCTCCGCAGCCTTGCACTCGGCTTTCTCTTTTTTCCACCGGTCCACGTGATCTCTCAGGACGTATGCGCCGTTGGTTTTCACGTTGTTAACTTTGACGTACTGTCAACCTTCTTTTCTATTCGATTGGTCTCAGCGGTCTAACGTTTTCCTAATTAAAGATACATTACATTATTCGCGTAAATCTTTGTTAAAGAAAGGTTTTAATTTTTATTTCTACTGCGCATAGCTTTTTTCCTTTTCCTTGCAACATACGAAGAAACGGGATAATAATAATTGTATCTTCGTGCGAAGTGAATAAAGCGAGGGAAATAAAGACGAAGAAACAGAACGACGATTCTCTCTCATCAGACTTCATTTTACCTTTAATACGTGTTTCGTGATTTAATCATATCATGTAGTATGATCATCGCGATACGTTCGTAAAAGTCGCGAACATCAGAGATACGATGACTTGCAATTAATGGTGATACCGTCTTCTTCCGTACAATCTTCATCGGTTCTCTCTCTATATCTGTCTTCGTTGGCGCGTTATATTAACTCGTGATGATGAAACAGTAATCGTTATGCCGCACCACCGGCGAGAGGAGAGCGGGGTAAAGACTCGATCGTCATTATACGGTGTTTATATCGTCGGCCGTATTTATCATGCCGGCTATGGAATGTGACAGTGTGATGTACGACGCGTAATAGGCTCGGCAGAAATGTTCTCGCACGCGATTTTCACATGTTTCCGCTATATGTCGCCGTAATACATAAATTGCTCCTTCGTTGCGAAGACTCGCACGAGCGAAACTTGGAGAGGAAAAATTGTTTCGCGTCCGATAAAAACTTTGTCGCAATCTTGCGGATTGGCCGGCTGGAAACTGTTAAATAAAATTAATTTTTACACAATATATCCTTGGTCTACCAGACCTCTTATACGCTTGGAAGTCTCAATATTTTTAAAGACATTTTCAAGAAAGAAAGAATTTCCTGGAAGAGAGCCAGAATTCTATCAGTCTTGTCAACATTCTAAAAATAAGGTAACTTTACGAAGGTGATTTATATCACAGCGGCCAGTCTCGCAAGTAATGTACATATCAAGATGTATACGTGCGCGATAACCGTATCCTGGCCCTACGCAATAGCTTGTATCGTAGCTTCGTATAACCAAGCTACGATGATCGTAACGCGCTTGGGTATGTGAAATTGCGGCCGTTTCACCGGCCATCATCACCTTATGACGAGGACGCGCATAAAGATGAGACAGGGAAAAAAGCGCGACGCGGTTATGTCTCCATTCAGAATAAATGGGCGAACATAATCTATCGCACAGCGATTCGATTCGTTGGAATTTTTTTCCTGTTCCTGAAATTCTTGATAGCTCTTAAAAAATTTACTGCAAGCTCGCAGTAAAGTTCAATAGTAAAGCTTTTCTTAAGCACAATTCTGATATAAATATCATAATAATTAATGAATATAAATTTTAAATATAAAAACAAAACATCTTTGACAGAAAACTAATTAGGAATTAAGGGGTATAATTCATGCTATTATTAGGTTGTTATTGTCAGTCGTATCGCATCATTCTTCATGTTATCGATGTTATGCTTGTTCTGTTATATAGCTTAGGCATTATCTACTTACAAACTCTTACATAAGACGAATTTATGATACAAACGATGCAATGTGATAACTGCATGTCACGTAGATACATTTTTTTGAAAAAAAATTTGTTTAATTTTACATTGGTTTCGCTTATTTAATTAAATTAGTTAAAAATTATTACGCGTACACGATATAACGTTTCAAAAATTGTGTTTTAAATTTATATCTATACTCTCGTAATCAAAAATCTATTTGTTTATGTTAAGAAAGGATTCTTTTATATTTATAATTCTTTATATCAATAATTCGTTGGATAGGGTGATGATAAATAAGATTTAATATTAGTAAATCAACTGCCAATTGTTGTTCAAGCGCCAATTGTTAGAGACGGCGGTTTTTGCGTGAGTAAACCGTCGTGTTATTCCGTCCGTGAAACGAAATTAATGAATGTATTGTACACATTGTTACAATACGGCATAGTAATGTCGTGGATCGTAAGCAACGTCGGAGATCATTGAGACCAGGTAGCGTATACACTTACTCGGTTCTCGTTCTTTCTATTTCTATCGCTTTCTGTCTTTCGCATTCAATATAACACTTATTTGCGTTACATAAAGATGAACGAGACACGTGTTATAAACGTTATAAGGTGGCGTTATGTACGTTATAACGTAATGTTGCCTAAGGCTAGATTTCTTCGCAAGTATGTACCGGAGAAAAATCTTTTGCAAATGTAGACTTATTTTCGTACGTTTGTATGCCGACATTTCTTGCGCAGTATCTCACCAATTCTTACGATTGTGCGAAATGAAAGAGGTTTATCTTTTGTAGATCATATCTTGATACAATTTTCGCTATTTTATATTTAGGTGCCATTAATAAAAAAAGGAAATGTGAAGGAAAGAACATAGCTTTTATTAGCATTGTGATACGGTAAATGTATAATATAGCGGTAATATAGAATTTAAAGAGTTTTATTCACGATACATAGCAATTACGGGGCCGTTGCTCCGAAAATTGATCGCTCGCTTGTTTATTGTGACAGCGTTACCAAGGGGTTCACAAAATTCAGGTCAGAGCTGTATGTATATTGGCAGTTAACGCACAGCACGTGCTTTTCCATTAATAATTATTGTACGGATCGCGCATAGAGATGGTGGGTCATGTCGACCAGCTGTTACGACGTCGTTAAATCACACCGTTTTCTTGATCGAACATTCACGCATTATTATTTTCAAGTTCAAACTTTTTGTACTATTTTAATACTTTGCTGCGATACTTGATTTTACGATGTCCTTTAAATAGCCAGTGCAAAGAAAAACAAATTCTTGTTAGATTTACGAGGGGAAATGATGTACACTTAATTGAGTTTGCGGTGTGAAACTTAATTTACTACAAATTACTATTTATAGTGCCATCAAAGCGCATAGCTACATCAAAGTGCATCTAACTTTCCCTTGAACCTTGATACTCACAAATGTTACGTCGTTTATCCTTACGCGTCGCGTGTCTTACGTGATGCATTCGCGGCGTGATGTAGGATAGCATTTGCGGTTCCGCTCGTGAAGAAAGATGCGCGCACCGGCCAGCTAGCCGTGGCTTTACGCTCCGTGGTTCGCCCACGTGCCGGAACTACGTGAGTCCCATGGGGTCAGCTGGAATGGACCTAGAACTGCCGTCGCATTATTCTCCCGAGTGAGAATCTTGCGAGTCGTCACGGCGCTCGCGGTAGGCGGCGGAAGGGAGAGGCGAACAGCCGCAGAAAACAAAGGGAGGCGACCGCAGACACGAGTTATTGGCCTGTTTACCTCTTTTGCCTGCAAAATTATCCACTCGTTCAGCTTGCGAATGGTTCTACGGCTAACGCGCCGTCAAACGGGGGCGCTTAAGCGCCGGAAGAAACCATCAAAGCTGCTCGAGATATGTTTCCCTCATGAATATTACTTACGACTTTCACGGCGCGTTCTCGAGAGTTGGTACGCTGCCAACGGACATTAAAGCGGAGAAAGAACTCCGGCCGATTATTCCGGGGAAAGTATCGCAAATCTTCTTTTCCTTTTTTCTTTCTTCTTGGTTTCGTATCGATATCTTATGTCACCGATACCAGTTAATGTCTATGTACGATTATAAAAATAATGGTATAATTTCGGTGAAATTTTTAGATTTTTTCTATATCGATCTATAACAATTCAACGCGATATTTGACATAAGCAGAAATTATACCGAATTTTATTAACATACTAATTCTAAAGTAAAATGCAATTGACTTCTTTTTTTATTGACAAAAATTCTGTAATATGTTCTTTTGTCCGCTTTTGTCACACTTTTGAAAATACAGTAGAATGTAATAACGTGTAGTAAAATTGATATTACTTATATTATTAAAATAGAGCACAGGTTATTTTGACGAATACTAGCGCTCGAATGTATAATTCAGCTGTGGAAACAATTCTTAGTGCTCGAGGTCGTTAACGTCTACTAATAAATTATCATCAATCGTAATGTCGTATTGTACAAAGGCTTTACTTTGACTAATTATCAACGTAATTCAATGTCACACGAGTGGAAACTCTTCTCAATGCACCCGAGCTATAGGTAAATCGTTGTAAAATAAAAAAAAATGAATGGAAATTGGGTCGAGTTGAACGATCGCATACGCCTGGAAAACATATAAAACGCTCGCGATATAATGAGCCGATAGTTGTTGACAAACAATTCTGTTTACAAATAGTCGATCCGAGGTTCTTGCGCCCGTTCCGTGGCGCTCGATGACAAAAATAATTACTCGGCTCGCGTTGTCCGTGCCAAGGGTTATGGTATAGAGATGCTTGAGCGTGTCGTCGTCAGTGGTCGTTATGTAAGACAGTGCGAGTATACGCGAAGTCGACGATTTCGTGTCAAGGAGCCCCCATTTTTCCGTTCAACGTGCCACCGAGGACGTCGCTAAGTGGGACTAGGCGCGTGTATGAAATAAATCTATCAACTGCGATAACATAATGATTGCATCTTTATTATCGTACGAAACGATGTATAGAATGTATGCAAGTTGCACGCAACAATGGAAAGTCGCCGAGATATGATTGATTGAACAAGAAATTGACGCTTAGCTAAGGGAGTGTATATTTTACGGCTTTTAAAGAGTTTACTTTAATTACTTTATTAGATTAATCACTTTCGTATAAATAATATGTCGTTATATCAGAAATATTTAATACGCTATATTTTACATGCCGGAAGTATCTTGATAAAATTTATAGGATTTTTCCCTCTTTCGTAGTTGTGACTTCTGATGCATATCAAATTGCAAACATTGTTTCAATGAATTTCTGTTATGTCATTACGCAACGCGAAATACACAATGACAGAATCCTATCGATCATGTGCCTCGGCTGCCGTTGAGTATAACGAATTTGCGGTGCAACGAAGGCACTCGGCTATGTATGTCGAGCTGTGGAAGGTGAAAGAACCTCTGGACGTGCCGGCCTCACTCGGGAGACGATCTATCTCAATAGCCCGCAGGCATGTAGGCACTCGATTTTTCCCTTTACTTATCTTCTTTATACTAATGCGCATCTTTACGTTAATTGAGTAATTGAATAGCTTCCTTTACGATAACTTTGCTCTCATGATTACGACATTTCGCGGAGCTTACCGTATTTTGCGCGACACGGCAGCTGTTTGCTCATTTCTATTGTTTTATCATTTTTTTATGTATGACATTTTTAAATATTCTGATTCCTCTTAATACTTTTTATTTCTTCAAATTTGCAAACGTATATTTTTTGTATTTATAAAGAAGCTGTAAAATATATTTTTCTATCAGACGTCCATCATTTGCCGTTATACATATTTGTAAAACTTTTTAATAATTTGTTATATATGTGAGGAAGTCGAAGGCATTATATTTGAATCGATTTTTTACTCATATATTAATTTTGCTCATACATTAATTTTGCTTATTAATAATTGTCATGTATGATTCTTATTATACAATATCTTTACGGTAAGCAGAACGATATGGACGATTCAATTATTACTTGGTTCTATGTCAAACAAGCCATTTCATAGTATACTTCAACTATCTTTCCTGCGATCGATGAGCGAAAGTTGTTCGTCTATGCCTCATTACATCCAGTACCTAGTACTTACAATCAATTATAAATTGAATTGAAAATTCTAAAGATTTTAGACTTTGATTTAAGACTTTTAGTCTTACCTTTAAAAAATGTGGAATAAAAAGGTTTCCCGTAAATGCATTTGTAAAATAGGTTATAAAGTAAATAAGTATTTGAGAATTAGATAAAAATTTAAAGATCTAAAGGTTGCACGACTATTTAATACAAATTTCATGATCAAATATTAATAATCTCTTTAATTTCTAATAGAATACAATTAATTGATCTATGCTAATTAACATATGGATTCACATTGCTCTAACATTCACATTTCTAACACGGAATCTTGAAAAAAAATGAATATACGAGTTTTCCTATCGCGTTTGGCGAGTTCACGGGTCATACGCGTAAGCGTCATTTTCTGTGAAAACCGATGTCGGAATTCCCTCGCATCGATGTTGAAAAATATCCGCAGATTAAATAAACCTCGAGTGTATTATGAAATACAAACGTTATTGTGTAGTTAGGCGATCTTATACTTCGATTCGTGTGTACGAGTAAAAATCGCCGCGTGTTGTTATCGGAGTAAATCAATCCTTCGTTATCGATAAAACTGAACCGTCGTTCCGAGAATAGCGATCAGAGTAGGGACGCGAAGCCTGCACTTACTGCTGTGTGTTTTCACGTACGTAGTTTATGCACATAGAATACCGGTTTACTCAATGTCCGCTCAGTGTCGATATGTCAATATCGAGAATACGTTGCAGCGCGTGCTGGCTGGAAGATTGCGCAGTCTTAGCATACCTTCTGCTCTTGTATGAATATAATTTTTTTATGGAAAATCTAGAATGCTGCTATACCCTTTTAGAAAAGTAGAACGGTCAGGAAACATGCAGGAAATTGAAGGATATTGTAACAATGGTTTAATCTACTCTTTTAAAATTCTGAGAAAATTAATTTAATAGTTGAGGAAATTAAATTTAAATTAATTAGATATTTTCTTCTATTACATCTTTTTATGGCTAATAATGATGTAGTAATTACAGATCGCAAATAATTTTGTTAATAGCTTTGTACTCGACTCGTTTATTATTTAGCGTTTATAATCTTAAGTGAAGAATCTTTTTTTTCGTTTAATGTGCTTTGGGAAATAATTGAGAAGTTAGGTGCGATAACAAAACGAGGATAGTAGCTCGATATCTTATGCCCGCCGATAACCGATTCGCTATGACTTATAATGATTAGGTATTTCTGTCTTTTTGTTCTAGCCGTGTTAGATTGTGTTCCAGTTTATGATTGACAATGAATAGATTACAATATTGATTTTGAATTTTCAACTAGAAAACTAGTGGAAAATTAATGATTTTATTTGCTATACAATGTTTCAAAGACGCCGTTCACGCTAGGAATGTGAAACAACCTCGTCATTCTTGCTACATGCATTTAGAGCACATAATTCGGAATTTGATGAAGTCTGTGAAAGAGGGAAACATGCGATCTTGACAGCTCATTTTACTGTACGGTTTGCATTCCCGCCTGACCTTGCATTCTTTTCGACGATTGCGCAGCGCGCGAATGTCGGATGTTACTCTGTACGTGAAGCTAATTCGTAGTATGTACGTGTGCCGTTAGTAGAACGTTGGTAAAACTATCTAATAAATGTTCCATGTACCACGTGTGCGCGTTGCTTTAGTGCCTCCGTGTTCCGCTAGTCGACTTGGTCCGCGGTAGAAATTTTCCCCGAATCGCCGTTTAATAGTATCCGTGCCGTTCCACGGCCGATTAATATTTCAAACGTATGAATATTTCGCGAGGCATGTACCGTTCACGTTATGACTACCTGCTCCCTCGTCCATATGGGAATACACATCAGATAGTCATCAAAGTGCGATTAATGTAACATTCCGCATAGGAGAGTCTCGGTGCTCCATCGATGAGATTTTAATTCAGTCGCAAATCTCCCTATTAATTTTTTACAACAACACCAGCGTACTCTGCTGTCCAAATGAGATATTTATTAAAGCCGAAGGGCCCTTTTCTATCATTATTATTTCCATCATTCTATCATTCGATACATTTCGTCACGGGATCGACCGACTCGCCTTTCCAATCTGGGGAGATATTTTTTATCATCAACGTTTGTGAACACTCAATGATATCAAATTTCCGTGACGACGCTTTAGTTTCGGGCGAGTCGCCTGATAGCATTAAAACGCTATGCGCTGCCAAAACGAAATTCGACGAAGGTATTCTTCTTAACAAGCTTGCGGATTTCATCGCTCGTTGGTGTTGAATTGCAAGAACGCGAATCGGAACACTGTCTGCGTTTATCAAATGCATGAAATTGTATAACGCGACAGAATGTAGCTCGAAATTTGTGCAGGAGTTTCTCGGGTGACTTTGTAAATTATACGTAGGAGCCATTCTTAGCAAGTTACAGGGGAATATGCGGGTACTGGGTAGTTCCGGACACAAGTACGACTACTCGAAGTTTCCCGAGCACTCGAACTTCCGAGTTCTCAAACTCTCAGGGTAAGTCTGCAATTTGCAAGGACCTACTCGAAAACGCGTAACTTCGAGAAGCCGTTTGTTCCCCTGCCGTTCAAATTACTACCACTTCGACTAGCAGTTCCAGTGATAATTACCGCCCGCTTTCCGTTCTTCGCGCACTCATAAATCACGTTATTTAGTCTTTCCGTTTTACAAGAAATCTTTGCCGCGGCGTTTACCTTCACGAAGCTCCGGGCGGTTTTGTCTCTCGTCGCTTCGCGGCGTACACTTTTTTTCTCAATAAGAAACCTCGCGGCAACTTGTATAACAACGTTAATTGTAATTAACGTGATATTGCTCACTGGTGGAACTACGCACTGATTACCATGGCGCGCATGCTCAACATATCCGCACGTAGCGTATTTAGCAAAGTTCTTGAACAACGTTGATTTTTTTCTTTTTTATAATTTAGAATTAGTTTTTTTCCTTTAAAGATATAAAAACACCAATATTCTTCAAGATATATCTAAATGATTAAAAATGATAAACTCCGCGAATTAAATTCTAAAGATATAAATATTCTGTGTGCACAAGTCATGCGTGGAAAAAAATTGATATAAACTCTGGCACGGTTCGAGCGCGTTTTACAGCCATTGCTGGCGCGATTGCATAAATTCAGTGCATAGGCACGAGGCGTAGTAAGTAATAGCTGTAGTATTACGGCGCGTACTATGAGTGGCCACTAAATGGAAACTTGAATGAAACTGGGAGCAATCGTTTCTGCGATTCTAAGCACGGATAAGAAAATGCGCCGATTACGTGGTTAGGAAGGAAAAGGAACAGAACGGTGTTATTACGTGACGTTACGTGCACAATGCGTTTTTTCCTAATCTGACGAACCGTCAACTACAGATAGATAAGATCTCTTTATCGTCTATTACCACGTTTAACATTTACGCGATAATTTCAGTGAAAATTATGTGATCACCTAATTTAGATAAATAAGTTTTTTCTTACATTTTTATTTTTTATTTTACAAAAAATTATGTTGAATTTTGAAGTAACTATTAACAGAAAATTATTTCGGATTTAATTATTATGTATGTTATTTTTTTTTAATAATTCTTTTATCGCTACAGCGTGATTACAATTAAAAAATATAAAGAAATTGCATTTTGAGCGATATCGGTTTTATAGATAAATAGAATGTGACTTAATTAGAAAATGATAGTTTTTATGATTCTCAGATAGTATCGAGTTAATTAAATAACTATATATATATACCGTATATTCTGATATTGGTTTATTAAAAATATCACCAGATGCGCGATAAACGATATCATATCTTATGCTGCTTGAATTCAGATGATAATTATTTTATCCCTTCGATAAATATTTCCGCGTTGGAGAATTAATGGAAAGCGGCAACGTGCGAGCGGGTCATCGTTTCATTATCCGCAACACAATAACTCAATTTTTGATTAATTGAACCCGAAACGCGCAAGCGAACGATGTGTCAGCTAGGGCTGTCGAGGCGGGACAGGCGCGCATAATGCGATTCTAATTCATTCACAAGCCAGATGAGAGCATGTTTTCGACGGGATGCGATGCGGTGCGTCCCGTCAAAAACAATTTTCTATTATTCGGTTGTCTATCCATCGCTAACACGATCTTCCTTCCACGGCGGACGCGCAATGTAGTCAATTTACTACAGTAACGGGCCACGCTCAGAATTAATTCACTATTAATTAACTCCAATTAACAATTTATTAAATTAATTACTATATTGAGAGTGGTTTTTATTTGTTATTAACACATCTTGGAAGTTATTTTTACTTATCATTAATTATCGTGATATAATGCGAGAGTATAAAAAAATGAGGGAAATAAATTAGAAATTAATTGTATTAGATGTGATTCCACACACGCAGATAAAGAATAATATATTTAAGGTGATTTATTGAAAATCCATAAAGTTTTTTTGTCGTTTTTTTCTTTTTCGTTAATAATTCCCCTAATAAGATTAATTTTTCTATCTATCGCCAATAGATTTCTTTGATTTCAAACATCAACTTCTATAATCGTTAACTCTCTCAGATACTTTAATTGCATAAATCTGTATCCATCGGAAATAGAAGGTGATAAAGGAAGAGAATAGGCGAAGCAGGAATGCGATTGTTACTGTCGTGTACGACAATATCGGAACTGAAAGTTCGCGTAGCGTGAATGAAGCACGCAGCTCGAAGACACAGTCCAGATACACCCATGTTGCTCTAAAGCGTCTACGAAGTGCATTCTCATCCGGCGTAACCGCTTTCCCGTCGCGGTATTGCCAATCGTGACGACATTCCAGGGTCCGGCGTGGGCGGGCTTTTACACGCGCCATATTTTGCGAATATTATACGACTACATTCTGCCCGGACCATTAAGTTCGCCCGCAAAAGAATGCGAAGTGGGGGGGTGCTCGTTATCTTTGGAATGTTAGTCATTGATTCTAGCCGCGGCTGTCATCGGAATCAGGCGAGCGAGCAATTGTACCACATGCGTATCCCTTCGAAAATCTTTCAACACACGCTGATGCGGCGTCGATTGAATGCCCGGTGAATGTTTGGAACATTATTTAGACTGCGCAAATTCGGCAACGTCAATTCTCTCTCAGCACTTCTCTACCGCAGTATTTCTCTTGAGTTTACGATACGTCGGGATCAACGTCGTCTCATGTGTATAAATTTAATGGTATATTTAATCATAATAATTTAATTTTAAAATTCGTTGTTTAATAAATACAGAAGATTGTTTCACATTATGTTACACATTCGAGAACTTGACGTATACGAGCATCGCACATGTCAAATGTCTTTTGCGTGTAGACAGCGAGTTGATTCTACACGTAACTCAGGCCACACAATAATGAAATCAGTGGCATTTGTCACGACAGAATTTACTGCAATCGTTACGTTGGGATGTAATTTTCACCGCTATTTTGATCTTCTTTTCCCCGCGAAATAACGATCGAGAGAGTCCCAATATCACGCTCTCTTTCGTATGTACTGTCTGCCAATGTGTTTTCTGATCGAGCGCGTCTCACTCGATCGTTAAACGGTAATAAAATCAGATTATAATCCACGCCGCATCAGGCGCGGAATGTGCATTCGCGCCGCGATAAATGTCGGCGCGCTGATTGTACAGTCGTTCACTCTCATTTATTGCGACCGATGTTATTAGTATCCGACCTCCATCTCTCTCGCGCGCGAACTCGGGTCCGTGGCGGTGATGACACAAGCTACCGACGATGCTTATCGCAAAAAAGGGTCAAGTACAATTTTTATGAGAAAAATTACGAGACAGGACGCGTGATATATGACCGACTTGCTTTTATCCGTTTAGTGAAATGTGCAGTTTGGATTCTGCGAACATTCAATAAATCAGCAGAAATTAATTTTGGAAAATTAGTTTTGCAGTTAATGAGAGATTTTGAATAAAGTAATGAGAAATCGACTTTAAAAGTGCTTTCGATCAGTATCGTTCGTAAAAAAAAAAAAAAATGTTAACTTATCGCGCGATGTAAAACGAATTAAAAAGAATCATTACGAAAAACGCAGAATTTCAAGAATAAATTAACCATTACTGATAAATTTTAAACTCGACTACGGGTCTATTTCTATTTATGGATGACATTTAATCGAGCATCCGAATGACATTTCATGCGTTCGATGGACAGCTGCGATCCTGACCCTGGACTAATGCGCGGGATAAAACGGTGCTGTCGCCGCGCAACGCAGCGGCTGGCCGCAGCGTGGTTTCAGATCGACGGATAGATGAATAAGCGAGGACGGACTGACAGTGATGGCAGACGTATAGCCACATAGTCAGACAGTGAGTGCGGCGCTATTTTCAGGCTGCAGTCGCTTGTCGCGTCTACTGCGCGCGCCGGTCCGACTTTACTTAATCCTGGCTCTCAACTTGACACGTCCGGGTAGATGACTTTCGAAAAGATCACATATTCGAATTCTGATACGCTCTCCATATGGAGTATCTTAGAAAAAAACATTTGTGATACGAAACACTCTGCTTTTAATTTTCTTTTTGGGGGGGGGATTGTTTTGTATAAAATGTTACACTACATCATCTACAGGCCAAAAGTAAAATCCGATTATTATTTTTGTCATTGATACAAAAAATGACAGTAATCAGTCAATAAATTGCTTGCACATTAGTTCAGCCAGTGGTGTCATTAACACGACATCAACATAAAATTATATACTATTTTTAGATGCTCTATAAAAAAATACAATGCTTACGTTTGTTTCGCAATAAGAAATATCGCAACGTTCCTCATGAATAACTCGATCGATATGTCCATCATAGAGCGCTCTGATCTTCTAGAAGCTTTGTTAAAATGTTCTCGATACATTTTACCGTCGCTTAAATTCCACGCCGCGGGATACACCGCTGAAGCAAGAACCTTGCGCGAGCGATACGTCGCGACAGAAGAAGCGTCTATCTTCGTGCTTCGATCACGCTTGAGTAACGCCGGCGGCGTAATAAAAAAATTGCACCCGTCATGCCGCCAAGAGCTCCGCGCCGGTACGCATAATTCGATACGCTTCTCGTGCAAATGCGATCGCGTATCTATTCACAATATGTGCATAAATCTTAGCGAGTCTTCCGACCGAGAAAGTCACCGGAGCCATTGCGAATGCATGGGATACGCTAAGCGCAGTTATTTTCGATAGCTTTCTTCGATCATCAATGAGCCGTTTGCCGCGCGATCTCGGACGAATGCATTTATCTGAGTTTCTGGAAAATTAGGCAATGGTATTTGATTATTGATGGTTGATGGCTTTAATTCACTTCCTTTAAAATTTTAACGCACATATAAAACAGTATTTTTTATTTCTTAATACAAAGTATCTCAAAATGCCAAGTATCTACATTTATACTAAATTGTATAGCTGTAATGCGAATTATTTTATTTTACTGTCAAATCACGGAAAACGGAGAATTTTGCGCAGCTGAGCCGTTCTCGCTTTATTAAGAACGCCAAGATCGAGATTAAAGCAATTGAGACAGCTGCCTACCCTCTGCTCAGACTTCGAGAAGACGACGTCCCGGTTTCGATCGCACTGTCCGCGTTCAAGGCCGTGCAAAAAGTCGAAGCACGCCGCAAATGCAACCGCAACGGTACCCAGCGGCGTACGATGCGATAAGAAGACATGCCACCGGTTTTACTTTGTTCCCTCGTCTTCTTTTCTTCGTCCTCCCTCCTCGGAAGCTTTGGTGCCGCTTCGCGCGGAGACGAGGCGTAGCGAGCGAAGGATGAAGGAATAGGGGGAAAAAACCAGTTTTGCGAGGTTGAACTGGCAACCTCGTTATTCGAACTCGAGCAGGGGAACGTCGCGCGTTGGCCTTCTATACTTCGGACAAACCGGCCAACCGGTTTCGTTCATGAACATTACCCCGGATGGCAGCCGCGCGCGCGGTTTTCTTATTCTTCAACGTTTCCTTCGTCAATGCTCAAAGATTTCCTCGCAACGAAAAATGCTGGCATATTGTATGCACACCTGCACCTTCGCACAATTGTATCAGCCAAATTTTTCTGGGTAGTACAATTTTTTCCACGATAAGGATTTAAAATTATTCGAAAGGAAAGTTAAATGAAGAAATACTTTTATTTTACAGTTATATATTGGCAGCACGTGTAGAATATTTTTAACATTGCGTGACTTTTGATTTACATTTTCTCTTGGCTTTTAAATCTTCAATTATTTTAAATTCTCCATTACATTTGCCTACCTGCAAGAGACGCGTATGAGAATCGACGAATCACTGAGCATAACGAGACATTTCACTGCTAAAACCATGCCTTCCCTTTTTAATTAAGAATTGTAATACCGAGTATAATTAACTCGAGGGTTTTCTAGATGCTCGAGTGACAATGTCATGTGTAGAACAACGGGAGCGAAACGTATTATGACGAAAAAATGTATAGGTCTTTCTCAGTTTAATTTTTACTTGGAGCTTGACTTTACAAATCCAATATTAATGATTATGATTTAAATATATTTAATTAATAATCGTAATAAAAGTAATAAGATAAAAGCGTCAGTTTTTATCGATTTAAAACTTATCTGTGTTTTTATACACATTTTTGTAAAAAATTCTAGCAGATACAATGCTATTCTTTATTTTTAAAATAATTATCACTTATTATTTTAATACCCAATTTTTATAAGTATAATAAGCATGTACTCTCTCTTTCTCGCTGCAATTTGCGCAAAACTTACATGTAGTATCGTTATGTTCACGCAAAGTCGCGCGTTGAGATATAATAATAGCAACGGCGCCGTCCCCGCGGTTCGGGAAGTATATATGTTTGAATTTACTACGGGCGTCGATAGCGATCGCGGCCATTAACACACAATTTCTCCCGACACGGAGACTGCGTGTGTGTTATGTACCGCCGAGAGGCAACGTATACTCCGCTCGTAAAAGGCCGGTCAGGGACTAAGCAAGGCGCGGCGCGGCACGAGGTTTGCGCGTCTGTTCTCGCCACTTTTATGAATGAATGCAGTTCGAGTGGGCGTGCATAGCTGTGACTGCGCCTCCGCGCGCGCCGCACCGGTGTGTGCACGCTTCCGTCTCCGCGTACGCGTTTACGCGCGAGCGAGTCCCGAGAGACCGAGCGACCAATCGACCGACCGACCGACCGACAAGCGTAACGACACGCATCCTAAGTCACCATGTCCTTGCGTGTGCATGCGTGGATAATCAATGCGGGTGATTGGTGGTTGGATGAATGTTGCCAAAGCTTATTGCTTGAAAGACGATTTTATCGCGCCATTTCCGCTCATACGTTTTCTAATGTAACTGTACATGACAAAATAGAACCTAAGGGCAATTAAGAAGAAGAATTTAAAGATTATTATTAATCATTATTTTTTTATAAGCATTAATTATTTGGCAAGTTAATAATAATATAAAAAATTCTCTTAAAAATAAAGTTTGTGTTAAAATTAAAGAAGAAAATAGAATAAAATATTATTTGTTTCTATATTTTTGCCTCAGAAGTTTAATTTGCGAAGAGATGTAATTTAATCGTTTATATGATGAATCAATAACTTTTCTTTCGCGTACTAATTGAAACTTCAAATATTTGTCGGGAGATCAAATAATACGGGAGCTCGAGATCGCCGGGCTATGCAATTTTGGTGACACTCAATTTTTCTCAGACAAACGCTCGGAAGTGCAGGAGACAATCTACTATTCGCGCCAAGACCAACGACGACCACGTTCGTCGTGGGTTTTAAACGAGCGTCGTAAATCACGAGGACAGAGTCTTAAAAGTCTTTCAACTTGCGGACTTGTCCGGCATATGTACGGGCCAGACGTGTGGGCCTCGTAGATTGAGACCGGCGGACTGACTTTTGCCTGACTGGTTTCACCCACTCGGCGCATATAAACGTATCATAGAAATCGTTCATCGAAACGCCTGTCTTGCCATAAATGTACGCGAAGAAAATCTATCCGCTAGGCATCGGCCACTAAATTATTTAGCTTCAATGAGATAACGCATAATTTAGAATTATCAATGAATCAAACGAAGCCTCAGTTTGTATATAATTGTATTTAGAATTGGAAAATTTTATATATTTAGTTTCGCTAAAAATTATTTCAGAAAAATTAAGATAGAATTCTGATTTTAATCAGAAACTGCCATTTCCTTTGACTGATTTATCGCAAAACTTTCAGATTATTAATAAAATAACGGTTTATGTTTATTCATCTGTTCACAATTCTTATTCATGTAACATTAGTACGGGAAAATTGGAAAAAGAAAATGCATCAACCAATTAATTAGTTCTCCAACTTATTGTGAGTTAATATTTAAAATATTCGAATCATTAAGCATTTAATAATTTTACTCTTGAATATCTGCACAACGTTTTATGATCATATTTATTGTCACACTCGTAACTGCGAAAATTAATGATTTTGTATTGTTGTATTAACAAAACAACCAATCATTTTTATACAATAGAATTCTTTTTTTTTAATACTGATTTCACAAATGAAAAAAATATACATTATAGCCAAGATATACATTATATGTATAAAATTTCTCTTTATTTTTGCTTGTATTGTATAGCAAACAAATTGCTCAATGCTTTAACGCGGAAAATAAACAAATACGATGAAAGCGTACAAACGAGTTATAGTTCCCCAATTAATTGACCAAAACGAATAAGCTAATAACACTTTAATCGAATAATCGTTCATTCGCTCGTTTAATTACTCGGTCGAGCTAAGTGCACGCACGATCTTGATAAGTGATGATTTTATACTCTTTGCATCTAAATTTCAATGCCCGATTTTCGTATATAGAAATAACACAAAGTGCAAGTCTATCGTCGTAAATACTCGCATCAATCATTTGCCGGACAATTGTCGCCGTATTTTTAATTGTCGTTTTTCTCAAAGCCGACTTCGATTAATTAACCGTCTAACTAACGCGCGCAAACGATCTAATCGTCAGGTAATGCATTATTTATCAATGACGCGCTAATTACTCCGCTACGGACAAGAATTAACGAGAACGTATCTCGCGCCATTCGCGTTGCGCGCAAACATTTATTTTCTAATTTCCCTCCATTCAATTACTACCCTCGAGAAGTATTACGATTCGATCGCCTTATCTTATATTTACACGTCTTTCTTTCATCCCTCGACTGGCGACACCACTCGTTCACGCGCGCGCGCGCGCGCGATCGTTCTTTTTTTTCCTCGATTGTTTTGTCTTACATAATGTAGGATGCCGTAGGCGCCTGGGGAAGTTTATAGCGCGCGCGTGGACCAACTCGTAGCAAAGAGGATGAAAAGACGAGAAAAAGAGAAACAGATCCGTACACAACGATGGGCAGGAATGTTTCTCGGGCTGTGGCGGCGGCTTAACTGAGCGTAATGAAAATAAAAGAGAAAAGGACGAGAGAAAGAGAGAGAGAGAAACGTGGAGGTTGTGGTTGACGGAGAAGAACAGAAGGAGGCTTCCTCATTCAGGTCGCTATTTCTCCCTGCTCAGTGAGACGGCTAATAATACCTTCTTCTTGCAACATTTTCCTTTGACTGCTTCCTACGCGAGATAAGGTCGCGGAGGAGATCGCTTCCTCCTCTCGAGATCAACTTCGTCCAGGAATCCAGGAATCCCGTTGCGGGTCGTGGATACTTAGCGCGAATATCCCCGCTCCAGAAGAGAAGATCTCACCTGGGGAGCAGAATCTCGCTCGCGATCTCCGGAACAGTTTCCGCTCCGTTAGTCGCGTCTGCGCCCGTAGACGAGATCCCAGAGCGGTGTGTTTAATATTACTTATTCCACTCGTTCGCAGCAGAACCGGCGACGGAAATAGGTGGAAAGAGAAATCTGAGTATTTGTCAAATCGTCGACGAGTATTTTCGAAAAGGAAAACGCCTTTTTTTCTTTCAATAGCGTTTGCAATCTTATCTATGCTTCTTTTTTTATGACGTATTGATGTTTAATTTTTATTTGATATAATAAACTATAATAAATACATATAATGAATAATTATAAACTAATATTAATATTAATATAATAAAAAATGATTAAAATTTTTATATTGCTATATTAACTTTATAATATTATTCTGGCGTTATAAAATTTAATTACTTTTGATTTAACAGGATAAAGCTATATAGATTTTAATTTCGTAAATGGAATAAAATAAATTGTCAATAAAATAATTTTTCGAGCGTATTTGTGAAATAGATATCAAAAATATGAATTATAACAGAGTGGCACAATGAAAAGATTGTTAAACGATAGCTATGAGAAATGTAAAGCTGTAAAGCGGTGAAAACGATACTAATAAGTACGAGAGATAGAGATAGCTGAGAACGTTATTGATGCGCGATGAATTATTTATCAAAAATGATATGTTCGCTCAAGAGTAGAGTTCTTCTTTAGCACTAACTCGATTTCTTCGTATTATTTTAAAATGCGAATGTACGACGTACAATTTGCCAGGAAAGAATCTTTTCTGCCATCCGTGGAAGCTTCTTACTTCTTCGCGAGCTAGATTTTCGTCTCGTCGTTAACAAGATATCTAAATATTCTTTCTTTACCGTTGGAGGATCGGTCAACTTGAAACTAGTATATACTAGCTTCATGGAACATTGAAAGAAGGAGAAAGAGAGAACTCCAGGTTTGCTCGCAGTTAATCGTAATGTGCCAAGAGGAAAGTAATGCGCGCGCGCACTCGCGCGAGATAAAATCGTTTCTCCGCTCGCTGTTTGCGCGATTATTCGAGCAACTCGTGGATTATCCGACAAGAATCTCACTCACGGAATTATGCGTATCGCCTACGCCCAGTCCATGAATTGTATCTCTATCTCGCTCTCGGAAGTCTGGCTGATATCGATGCGATGCGATGTATGTGTACGTGTGTGGTCTGCATGTTCTATTTCCGTGACGTTTACGTCCTCGCGGCTTCGAACGAACGGATCAGAGCGCCTCGTTTAATGACGTCGAAACAAATGCTATCTTTACGATGAATATAATATATATGAATGGAACGGACATTCTGTGACATCTCCAGCGAGTAGAAGTGCCTTGAAATCTAATCGAATACTTTTACTGACAATAAGTGACAGACAACGTATATTGTTACGTATTTGTTTTCCTCTTCTCAAGCAAGAATTTATTCGTATCTTGTCAATTTTGATTAGATTTTCTTGAAAATTTTATAAAGCAATTTATATTATTTCATTTCATGATGATATTAATACTACATTGTACTATATTTTTTTTTCTACAATAATGCGCAGACGGATATTTTAATTTTTCACAAAATTATAAGAAATGTTTTATCAGTGTATATTTTTGAGAATAGTAATATATCGAGAAATTTTTTTATACGTAAAACGTTTTGGTTGTTAAATTTGAAATTTAATTTATGCAAAACTTATAATGACATGTATATTTTAGGAACTTTACACTTTACACTTTACACGTGGAAAACGCGTGAAGGGTCGAAGACGAAAAGCTTATTTCCAAACTTGAGAATGCTTGGAGTATCACAAAAGTAGGAAATTATGCATATAAATCGAAAAGTAAGGCGATTATGATGCTGTTTAAAGCGTTATTAGTATGCCGTAGCATGCGTGGAAAGCGACACGAGGCGCGGTGAAACTTAACAAGAATATCGATTTCGCATTTTGCCGATCGGTTCTTTAAATAGCCGGGTGCGCGCGCGCGGTACGATGATGATACCCGCCTCTAGACTCCGACGAAGTTGGTTAAAACGCTTACTGTGGTGTGTTGCGCTGGGAAATCAAATGAGTGTTTATCACGCAGCGGTGAGCGCGGTCTTATTTTTTGGAAGCACGCTGGAAAGCGCGTAACGGCAAAGTGGTACCGGACGGACGCGGGGATATTATGGTGGATTAGCTCCTGATTTATTAATCCACTTTTCTCAACGGCACCGCTGTCGCTGGTTGAGTGAATCCACGCGAGGGAAAGATCTTTCTTCTTTCGCAGCTAGCAGTATTATCTTCCGGTAGAAAAAGATCCTGGGAACGTGCGCGGCGAGAGAAGGAGAGACAGTGAAAATACCGTCATCGTTTCTTCTTTATCCACACGCTTAATGCGTTCGCCATTTTCAGCGGTGAATTTTTCTGGACGATAAAGGCCACAGAATTCGCTTCCGTCCGCGAAGATCGATGGACGGACAGCGTCCGTCCCGATGCTATCCGGAGCATCGATTTTCCTGTCGCGGAGAGAAAATGTTTTCGATTAGCACGATGACGGCGACGAATCCGCGACAATTGAAATTCGCAGGTTTCTCTTGTGGAGATTTGAAACGATATATAAATTTTTGAACGCATATTTTTGATTTATCGTTTTTTATTCATTTTGTTACATAAAGTATTTTTTTTTTTATATTAGAAAAAAATTAGGCTTTGAGAGCAATAAAGTTAATAGCGACTGCTATAAGTGATAAAAAGTATTGAAACTGCTGTTGCGAATTGAAGCGAGTTCATCGAATCGCGTTTTGGCGCAGTACAGATTTGATGGTTTTATTATCGCGAGGTTGACGATAGACGGAGTAGAGAAAGTTCAAAGCCCTTCTGATTTCAAGACCGCTTTCTCGTTGCGTTTTGATGAGGGAAAACGATGGTAGCGAGCTACTAGTAGTCACCAACGGAATACGAAACAGCAGGAACGGCTCCAGGAAAAGCAGCTTTGTGAGCAAGGTTAGAGTAACCGGCTGTCGTTTGAAAGTACACTTTGTATATTGGGATGAAGCGACGACGGCGACGAGATGCTGCGATGTTAGGCTAGGTCACAGCACCGAATGCGGAAAGCGGAGAGAGTCTCTTTGACTTGACGTCTTGATAACGTTCGAGTTTTCGCTGAGTCGCTCGATGCTTATGCTTTTAAACTTTTCGCTCACAAATTAGCGTAAGCAAATGGTGGCCGATGACGAGAGAATCTTGCTGTCTAATGTTTTTTATTTAGTTTAATCCGCTGTAATATAAGCTGTCGTCTGGATTGTCGCACAGAACTGCTATTAAATGATAATTTATTAAATTTATTCTTATATGATTTCAAAAAGTAAATACTTCATAATTTGTTATTTTTCGTCGCCTGGATTCTCGCATAGAATTGCTATTAAATAATAATTTATTAAATTTATTCTTAAATAATTTTAAAAAGTAAATATTCCATAATTTATGTTATTTTTCTTGTATACATGTGTAATATTTATGTATCACACAATAATCGCAATCATCTATAGTACAGATTCTATACTGTGTACGGTGGATGACCATGGTTCTTGATCGGATAAAGCTCTGATCTTCTCGAAGGCAAACATGCACAGAATAGTTGTCGTGACATCGGAAAACATGATATTAAACATACGTGATATACCGAAGGTCGTTTCTATCCTATGATCGCGGCAACGCGCGACGAGAGAAAATGAATATGCACGGGAAAAAATCACATTTTCTTGTTTTTCTTTGAACCGATGCGGAAAGCAAAAATAGGACGGTTTATTTCTCAAACTTTCTATCGACAGCTTTCCCGAGCTTACATCTCTTTTAGATCTGGCGTATGTATCTCGTTTTGTTCTGGACTTATATTCTTTTTTCGAAGGTATCTATGAATTAGTTCAGATATTAGAACAGATATTAATAGTTATTAAAGTTAATAATAATAATGATGTTTATAACTTCTATTAGAGACACTCGTGCATTTATTAGAAAGTTTGCGAGCCATTAGCAATCGATTGCGTCCGCCTATGATTATTGAGCAATTTGCTCGGCTCGAAGATTACTATCCGACTAAAAAGATTTGGCGATTTTTCGCCGATGCTTCGCGTTTTCCCTTCGAAGAGCAAAGGATCGTATTTCGCTCAGTGTGCGGTCAGGGTCATAAGCTCTCGCGCGGAGCAAAGTCATTGCCGATGAGGACGTCGATAGAGTGAAGTTGGAATAACTATTGCTGCGGCTGTAGACTGGTAAATATTTGTGGTGTTCGTGCGTGAAGAGCTATGGATAATTTATGCATCTACCAGGCGCAACACCTCCTTGCATCGTATCGTTGCATCTAGAGCCCCCCTCGACGAGCATTTAAAGCCTCTGAAGGCATGCGACGTCGGCGGCCCGCCGTGTATATCCGCTCTTTATCTTTCAATCTCTGTTCCGTTCTTCGCTTTACGCTGTTTCTTTTTATCACATGATTGGCGCCCGCGCATATCGTCGGTATCTTTCGACATAATAGGTGTAATCCGGGGAAATATGTTCTAGCCATCGGGATAATAAGTTACAAAGTATCCGCTGCATTCTTTAATGTGTTACTCGAAGAAAGGCGCGTAGTAGATGAGCTGTTTCATCCCGATAAGTAGCTCGTTCGATCATACGAATTAGCATACTAGCCACGATATCGTGTTCGAATTTAATTTTTCATCAATTTCAGTACAATTTTTTTGGTAATTTATTAACTTATATGTATTTATTCTTTTTAATACAAAATATATTTTTGAAAATAATTGAGAAATAGATTAAAAAATTGAAAAGTATCTGCAACAATCTCGGTTACTATTCTAATAGAAGTTTCAGATTTTATAGTGCTATAGAGCACACAAAAGTGACAAACGGGAGTAGCAACTGAAGTTCTCTTTGTTCAATTTTACCGCCGCTCATCTGGTCGCTGAAACTCGTCCGGTATGAGGTTAAGGATCTCGATTGAGCCTCTGTTTAACCGCGTCTCTGTGTGTAGTATCTGTGGTAGGTCGAGACCCAATTACAATGTGCCTCTCTTCGGCGAAAACTTGAACGGACCGCAAAATTAGACGTTTGAAAGGGGTCGATAAAATTACAGGCTTAACACATCGCTAGTCGTGCTCGTCGTGAAAACGATCGTAATTGTTTCGTGACATTTCGATTTAAAATATGAAATACCGAATGGAATATTTTCTTCCACGTTATTCAAGCGTCGCTATCATATATCGCAAAATTTATACGTTAGCGTGAGCGCTTGTGATATATTTTTTATTCAACTTTATCATGTGACATGTTAGCTCTGCTTATTTATGATCCATAATTTTTTCACACTCCGCATCCAAAGAAAGAACTGTCAGAAAAATCCCAGTAGAAATAAACAGCAATATAATATCGGTACGTGCAATTTTCCGATGGCGAATAGTAAAAGCTGACGCGTGACATGTGGAATATATCTCGACGTTACGATCCAGTAAATCTAATTTTGTATCGAGCACAGAGATATGGCAATTTACTACTACTCAATACGTTTCGTGTGACGGAAACATTCATGGATGTTGTACGACGTCGTACGTACGTACGTACGTTCAAGCGCCGTACTCTATATTTGTCTCGCGGATATTATTTAACACGTCTAATTTTGTTCTGTGACCTCACTCTTTTCCATACTCCGGTTTATGACACCGACGTGGTAGGTCACATTCGATCCAAGCGCGCATTTTGTTCGCTTTTCAAAACTGAGGCTCAGGTATTTGATCAATTTCTAGAATGGATCTCGGCCACTCGGCCGGGTCAGATCTTTTGAGCTGGCCTCATACCGACACGGCATGTACACACCTGTGCCTGTGTATGTTCGAAAAAAAAACTTTTCCAGCCAACTGGTCAGCTAAAGCCAGCGAACGTACAGCATAGCCTGTAATCTCCACCCGACTCGATGGGTGTAATTGGATCTTTCGACTCATTCGATCGCCCTCGCGAGAGACCGTTAAAGAAATTTCGATCGCCAAATCCTTCCCGATATCACTGACAATTCGCCAACCAATCGCAATCTCGTTTACATTAGACTTCAAGTACACTTATTTCTCTTCTGATGTTAAAGCAAATTTAAATATTATAAGAACTTGTGTGAGAGACGAAATAATTTAGATTTTAATGAGTTTGCGAAAGGGGAGAAGTAGTATTTTTTATTGTAATAAAATTGTTAAAATTGAAATTATTTATACATACATTTATACGAAAATAAATGTAATATTAAAAAATTATCAGTTTCAGATTAATATTACATTTTTTTATAATTTTATATTACATTTTATAATATATTTTTTATAATATTACATTTAATTTAATATTACATTTTGTTAATGTAACAAGATAAAGATATATTAATACATTCCAAAAAAACATTATTATCGATTATTTTTTCGCAATTTACCTCGAGTTTTCAAATTGAGGTCTGCGAACTCTTCGAAGTCTGTTGGAAGTTTCGCAGTTTCCTATTATGCGGTGGTGGCGCGGCAGTACAATCCGCATGTAATCGAAAGAATGCCAGAGTGGGTAGTGGTCGGCAAGCTCTGCAAGTATTTGGACGTTGTAGGAAGTACGCAGCGAGCATGCCAGTCAGCCAACCAGGCAGCCAGTCAGTCAGTCAATCAGCCAGCCAGCCAGTCAGTCAGCCAGCTAACCAGCCAGTCAGCCAGCTAACCAGATAGCCAACCAGTCTGCTCGCCTGCCTGCCTGTCTACCTGCTTGGCTGCCTGGTTGCCTGCCTGTCTATCTACCTGCCTGCCTGCTTGCCTGCTTGCCTTGCCTGCCTGGCTGGTCGATCAATATTGCCATGGCTACGACGTGCAACGTGGAGGAGAAAGAAGAGTAGGCGGAGTAGGTGGCGGCTGGCTGGCTGGCTGACTGGCTGGCTGGCTGGATGATTGGATGGTTGAATGGTTGGATGGTTAAATGGTTGGATGGTTGGATGACTGGATAGTTGGATGGCTGGTTGCCTGGCTGGCTGGCTAGCTGACTGGCTGGTTAGCTGGCTAGCTGGTTGGCTGGCTGACTGACTGGCCGGCCGGCTGGCTGACTAGCCGGCCGGCCGGCCGGCTGGATCGGCTGAGGGACTGATAGAGGGGTGGTTGCTTATGTCCTGGTTACACACCGTCGAGGGGGTTGGGAAGCAGCGGGACTGATTCTTGGAGGGTTGGTTGCGTGGGCAGGGGGCCGCTTGCACAGGGGAGGGAGGCTACAACGTGGTAGTAGAAATACGTATTACTACGTCACGAGACCTACACCTTGCCCCACCGCGTCTCGACCAAGAGCCCACCGACCGAGCGACCCCGAGCGTTTCTACTCGTGCGCGCGATTCATAACAAGTTACGGACTACTCGTCGTCGTCTCTCGCGCTCGCGTCAGACCGCGAGGAGAAAAGCAAGAGAGGTCGGCGCACCGCGGATATTTCCACCGCAAAACCACGCAGTCAGTCAGCATTTATACGATTGCTCTACTTTGCCGGTGTAAATCTTCGCTGTCTCGCCTCGGGCTGTGGCATGTTCTATACCGTCAAATGCATCTGTAAATTAAGAAGTTAGATTCTTGTCTCGAAACTAACATTTCAATTAATAATCTACGACTTAATATTTTATGTTATTTTCTACGTAAAGAAAATATCAGAAATTTTTATAATTAATTATTTTATAAAAAAAACTTTCAGAAAAAGAGATAGAGAGAGGTTAAAAGCATTTTATCTTCACAATTGAACAGTGAATGTAAACTGAAAATTGCGATCTGTCTCAGTAAAAAATATTTTCACATAAAACGTCTCACATATTTACACAAATACTTTGGAATATTAGATCCTTGAATTTTAGTGTTCTTGTTTTTACTGGTTTTGCACTATAAAACATATTTTACTTGAGCACTTTTTCCGTGACTTGCCGATTTCTATTCATCTAGATCTAGAACATTGTGATAGAAGCGCGGGCAGCCATTGGTGCAAAATAGAAGAGTAAGCATTATACGATGGTTGTATCGATTCTCGATATCTCGCTCTGGTCTTGACGTCGTCAAGTAATCGGTAACGCGAATCGTGTCGTCGCCGTGCGCGCGCGCGCGCGCATTTCTCACTATTCGATGTACGACCGCATTTACGACCTATTTCGCTAGATCTCGAGTATAAATGAGGACCACCTGTCGTTGACATCTCTGACCAATTAACTACGCAGAAACGCTGGGCCTGCCTGGTCGTCACACTCAATCGTTTGCGATTAATTTCGTGAGGCCTCGAATATGAACGTCAGGATCTGTCGCTGACATATACTTTGCCCATCTTGGATATGCGTAAAGAACTTCGAAATTTATCTCTGTGTAAAGAATTCTAATTAAAATCGATATGGAATAAATCCGTTTTTCATTATTGTACGGTTTAACAAAGTGAATATGATGCGAAGCGGACCGCATATTCTAATCATAAATCAATTGCTTAATGCGTATTTCGCATGGAGCAATGAACAAAAGATAATTTGTAAATAGAATATATGACATAAAAGAGAAAAAAGTATTGATATTTCGTACTTTATTCTTGTTCAATGGTTCGCAATTTATTTGGAATCACATAGTTTAATATGCGGTTACAGAGCTTACATTGCAATTGTTACGGTCGTTTGTTTTAACGAGTCACACAATCTTGTTTTTTTTTTTGTGTATAATATTTATGAATATTATTTACCAATTTATTTTATTTGTTGCGAAAGCTTTTATATTAGGTGCAGTTTATTTTTGGCTCGCAGACCGGAAGAGACTTATCGTTGTAGCCAGCTCATCTGTATTTTAATAGATGCACGCTTCACTGAACCAGACCTCTATATCGCGACGATGTCGACGGATGAACTTTTTGTTCCGCGCTCGTTTGTGCTCGCGCGTCTCTCTATTCCGCGCGCGTTTTACGCAGGGTGCGTCGGGAATGCTGGTGCGCCTCGTGCATTTTGCACACACAGCGGCTTATTAACAGCCCGAGTTATTCGATTACGTTGTAATCCTTCCATCGTAGTGCTCCGTGCTTGCGGAATTAATCTCTTTCCTTCCCCACATTGTGCGATTTGCGGGAAAAAAGCTGAACACGAGATATTATAGTCTGTGAAAATCAATAATCTACTTATACATTTTTCACCGCTTACCTGGAAAAATGCGTGTTTTTTTTTTACTTTTATTAAAAATATTAAGTTTCTTAAACAGACTTTAACAAAAATCAACTAATTAATGTTTAGAAGATAATAAGAATTTGTGAAAAAGAATTTTCTTCTTAAGACTGACAATAATACACAATTTAATTTTCTGTTCGGATTTGAAAGTTAATATGTAGTTATGTGTAGACAATTTATATGAATTAAAAAGTCTTCCGGCATGCCCGACTTAGCATTCGATTACGTTAATTCTTCACCTATGATTCCACACTATATTTGTTTTGTAAATGCTGTTTGTTTCATGTAAGCATATTTCAACTATAGTCTTGTTATTAATGTGCTATAAATAAACTGTGCATAATCATGCATAAATCGAGGCATGTATAAAACTTGAGAATATTGTATGCAACGGCGAATTGCGCGTCACCGCATGTGGAGAGGTTTTGCTCGAAGGAACACGCGGTAGTAGAGACTGCCAACGTTTCGCTACAATGTAGGCCGGGAAAGGGTTTTCGTTCCGCACGCGTGGCGTGCGCACGATCCCTCTTTACTTTCGTGCGCAGGACGCGCCGCAAACAGCAGTGTATTCCGTGTGCTCCGCCAGTAGGCCTATATTTGTCGCCCTGACTATGAGACTTCGACTTCCTTTGTTTCACGGTTCGCCTGCGAAGGCGGAACGCCGCTGCGGCGTGCAACATTGTAAAGCCGCAAGAAAGTACGTGGGACGGCGCGCGGTGCAGAGCGGCGGCGGAATCGATTCATCGCGTAGGCACTGAGCGTGGAAGGTTCACAATTGATCGATCCTCGTCGTCGTCTTACGTCGTCGTCCTACGCGCAAGGTTCCAGACTATCCGCGTGCGTTTTCCGTCTGTTGAACGGTCTCGCTTCCTCTTCGATTTGCAGCAGGAGAATCTCTTCCGCTATCTCAATGCGATTTGGAAGCATTTCCAAGCTGATGTCGGCGCCAATACGCCGCGATTAAGCACGGTCGATTTGGACCATACTTGAAAATGGCCCTCATTCGGCGAGTTATAGCATTAATAATGCGGACAAATAAGTTTAATAGATTTAAATTAAAGTATTGAAGAATGTTGATGAAAATAATGTAATCATTTTTTTAAGTACTCTAAGAAACTAAAATGAGAAGATTTGGGGAAATTTTAATTAAACTTAATCGAATTTTTAAAGACCTCTTAATTAAATGCAAATTAAATTTAATTTTTCCTGCAAAAACTGATGTAAAATTCATTCTCGTCACGATAGCTTTTTTGCTACATGTAGGAAGTTTTTTCGCTACAATTTAGGCTTTATTCTTCATACGAAAATGTATCAAAACAATGCGTTGCAAACTGAGTAATTGCGCTTCGGGAAATAAAAAATTTGTGAAGTATATTAATCGGTTTTATGACTCATGCTCGCTCATGTGGAAAGGTTCTGTCTACCATAACATAAGCTTGCTATGGGGAAGTATTAGCAACTTGAAACATAAAGCATGAATTGTATCGTCTAGTCTATTTGTCATTGTGTCTAATTGTAAGATTTCAATTTTAAGTTAATGATTCATTTTATTTTAGACTCGAAATTATAAGTTCGAATTAATGAGAATAAATATGCTATTATTTTTTCTCATAGTTATTGCTAACTGCAGCATAATCATAGTATGATCATGGCTGTTGACTTTTAAACATTATATTTGAAAGTTTCAATTTAATCTGTTTAATTCTACTTATAAAGTTACTACACTTATAAAGCTTCTACTTATAAAGCTCTTCCTGATTAAATAATTCTGAATCTATTTGTTGTTATCGAATACAGATTAATCACTTGCGTTCATTGACGTTAATTTTTTTTATTCCACGTAAAATATTCTGCATCCCAATGTGTTTTTGTTTTCTTTCATTGTTATTTCGCCGGACGCGAGTAACCTACTGCCTTCGTCGTTCCTATTACCTCGAGGCAAAGCGTGCCTCTCGTGTCGTAATTCGCGTTCACGTGAATGCAGTCGACGGCGGTGCCTCGAGACTCGCTCGAGCATTCATACGAGTGCAACGTACGCGCGTAGCTTCGCTTTCAGGGACGGCGCCGTTTTGCATCGTCATCGAGAACGGCAGTGCAATCGCGAATAGTAGCTCCTTCAGAAACGGATTTTATGTTTTCAAGGGAAAAGGGCAGAGGATAAAATTATAATTAAAGATACTTAATAGCCTCTTTAAGTATGAATATAATTAACTAGCTTGAATAGTTGAATGAATTTAGGTTTGAGAGCGTGTAAATATGCCGTAAAACTGTGTGTAGTACTTCAAGCTGTAAGCTTTAAAATTTGCAGAGCTCGCATAGGAAGATATGAAAAGCATTGAGGTACAATTTAGTCTCTCTTTTTCTCTTTTTTTTAAATTCTGATTTATTTTATTTTAGTTGAAGTCGGAATGAGATATTATTTTACAATTTTATTGGAGTTATTCTGCTGTTAAATAAATGGCCGAATTTTTCAAGACTACAAGCTTGTTAGATCAATCTGAATATTATTACGACGAGCAATTCTTAGCAATTATTACATATCGATCATAAAAAGGAAATAATTGATCTTATGCAATTTCCTGGATAGAATTAAGTTTGCAGAAAATCAAGTATTAAACTGTGTCGCCAATAGCCGATTCGTCCGTCCCTGTTCACTTGAGCAAGAACGACATAGTACGGCGTAGTATGTCGTATCTCAACTTTACACGCAACACGCACGGGGTGCACTCGAAGTATTCGTATGCACCGGCCAGCCTTTCGCAGTGGTGAGACGAGCAGGACGCGACGGGAACGCGTGTAAAAGTTAATTCATACTTGCGTGTAGCGATAAAAGAATATTTTTTCACATTGTGAGGATTTCAATGAATAAAAAGAAAAACTTATTTTTCTCTGTTTATATATAAATCGACACATGTAGAAAACGGGAAAGAATTCTTCTGGAAAAATTATTGGAAATATAAGAGATTTAAGTACACCAATTACTTCAACGCATACATTAATATTTCATCTGCCAGCCTATATTTTTTTATATTTTATAAATATAATTAAGTGCTTATATCATGCGTAAATAAGTATTAACATTCACATGGCGGACAAACGCAGTAAGATGACTTAAAACCAATGAACGAAGCCGTAGCAATCGTAAGGTCTTACAGGCACGCGATTCAAACCGAGTCGGCTTAAATTCGATACGTGCGCACTTTCTCGTTAATGAAAACTTTACTGCGCACCCACGCCGCGCGGAGTCGCTGACGTTTTAATTGGATCGCCATCTTTTTAATTGGATTCGGAATTAATAGCGATGCCAGCGACCAAGTTGTCGCGATTGTACGAGGGTGACCTACGGTCGCAATCTTCGCTCGCTGATTGTAATCAACCAACCATCTTATACACAAATGTTCAGTCGTTTAAAGTGCCACAAAATTCTTATACATGAATTGTGTAATATTGTAGTATTATATAATTACTTTACGTTGGAATACACGGGCAATATTATGTAAAATGTGCGAATTCGCGAAATTTAATCTTTTTAAAACTTGGTGATTTCGTAACTTTTTGCATAACATTGTTATAGAATACTTTTCTATCTTTGAATTGGTTCGCTGCGTATTAGCGTACAGACAATTTGTGCTTATTTATGAAACGTTGCGAAACAAATTTCTTCGAGTAACCTGCTGTCGAGAGAATTGCGCCCCCCCCCCTCCCCCCTGTAATAAACAGGAAATCTCCGTGACCGTGTCACGATACGGTCAGCCTTGGTGTCGGTGCGAAAGAATACAGCGGCGGCGGCTGGTCGCGACTTGTCCGAAGGTCGCTGTCATAATTCAGCGTAGGTCACGTTCGGGTTCGGCGCTGTCGCGTTGCTCGCGAGAGGCCGACTTGTGAATATCTTGCGGTAACTCGCACCAAGAGGAGCGTGGCGCGGTGGGATGCGAGGCGAGAGGAGGCGCGAGAGAGCGAACAAGCGAGCGAAGGGGCCACAGGCTACCGGATGTGACGTACTGGTTCGTCTAAACATAGACACGCAGCGTGCAACTCGCGACGACGAGGCGGCGGCGGCGGCGGCGGCGGCGGCGGCGGCGATGCCTGCCCGCTCGCTCGATTCCTCCACTCTCTGGACTCTAGTCAAGGCTACAACTGCCATCGACAGTCAGGACCGTAGCGGTAAAACGCTTGGAATGGTCGAAAAATCGTTAAAGACGTGACATTTTCCATTAACTCCTTCTGCACGCTTACGACGCATAAAGTAGCGAAAATAATTGATCATAAACCGAAGATTATTTTCTGAAGATAAATAATATTATGAGACGTGGTGTATGTATTTTTTTTCTTTTATTTTGCCCCTGGCAATTGTAATTACAATTGCAAGTGGTACTAATGAGATGACAATTACGTTATAAAAAAAATTCTTAAATACTAGTTTTATACGAATGACAGATAACAGTGGCTGCATTTGCATTACATGATTATTGCGAGTTTCACAATATGCATTTTACAATTTATATAGATCTTTTTGATATATGTATTTTGATGCACAAACTAGCACATTATTAGCTGTCACGTTTAAATGTTTTTATTTTACGGGTAATGAAGTTTTGATACAATTCTTATTTAATTATCTCAATGAATCTCACATATTTTACATTCGCGTGTGTACAAAAATAGTAGTATTATTATCACAAAAAAATGTCAAATGGTCAAGGATGTGCTTCAGAATCGATTTTAAACGTAAGAGGTTCCGGTTGGCGCCTGCACGCGCGAGAATTGCAGTTGAATGAAAAACTGCGCCGGGAAAAAATAACGCGGGAGAAGAGTTGTGAGCTATAGATAAAATGCTAACGTAACTTCTGATTCATTCACAGAGCGTGTTACGTAAATCGACCGCGCTCAGTGAATCACATTGTGCGTGCACGCCGCTGTGAACGTGTACGGATAGCGCGAATCAACGTCCTGCGTTACTAACATCGGACACTCGTTCCGGTAGAACGTTAACAGCTGATATTGCGCGAAAGATGAAATAAGATTTAAGAAAGGCGTTTATCACTTTATTTCGTTTGAAAAACAAATATTGAAATTTAATTTAATTTATCCGCCACAACATTAATTCTATATTTTTTTTCTACACATCTATTTCAGAAATTTTATTAACTAGATATCTTTTATTTTTTACAGGTAAGTTTGGTCAATTTCATTCATCGATAGCATAAGAAGGTTACATTCAGGATGGAGCCTTGGCGTAAGTTGCCTTGTCGATATTTTTAATTAATTTGGTTGTGACACCGAGCCGATAAACGCAGCGAAGTCTGAGTTGATTCTCATTTTGAGTCTGATTAACTGTTACGTTATGGAACTACGCTGTGACACGTTCGGCGTCATTAATCACTTGCATTTTACTCGCGAGATGGAGAGAGGATTGTAAAACCTCGGCGTGTAATTAAGAGAGCGGAGATATAAGCTCGTTTGAAAAATGAACGAGCTTTTTAACAGTCACCGGATATGATCCGTTGATCACGTCGGCAACCGATGCTGATATGAAAGAAAAGAAAAATATGCGCTTTTCTAAATATCGTAGTTTCTCTCAAATATATCCCTTTGGGAATTCTTTTTTAATTTTGCATTCCTGAAAACGCCATCTAAACTCTTCTTTCGTACTTTGAGGATTGTTCGAATCATTGCATCTTAATATAAAAAATATTAATAACTAATTGATTGTGAAATTAAGCTTTCCGTATTGACGTTTTCCGATCCAAACATTATCGCGTGTTCAAATATTGTCCACGCGTACAATGTGCGTACTGCTGTATAGAAGGGAAAGGGAATAAAGGCATTTGTCACATGCGCCCTTAAGCTACGCAGCCCTTCTCCCTCGAGGGCCGTAATATCGCACAATAGGGCCCTCCTATATGTGCATGAATGCCGATGAATCCTATGAGCGAAAGCTTCGAGTGGACTCTTTTCTGTCTTCTGCTTGCCTGACATCTCAGTAGTGCGAACGATGTTTGGACAAAAATCTCGGAATATTTTGTTATAATTTAATCGAATATTTTCCGCTTTATTTTCTATTTTATCTTTTCGAGCTACTAATAGTAGCATTTCTAAGATATCGAAAGTAGAAAGTTCTCAACTTTTTTACAAATCATGATTATGTTATATCCTTCTCCTCGAATTAAAAGCAAAGTATTATTTCGTGACGCGGATCGTACGTGTACGCGATAGTCCGCTTAGATATTTCCGCATCATGGTCGCCGTTGTGCCGACCGGCCGTCATATTTCCTCTCACGCGGCGATCGGGCCGGAAGCGAACTTGATTCCGTTGAAACGCGGCGGAAGACGGCTGTTTGTTTCGTAAGGGCTGCGGATTCGCAGCTCTCTTCCCCTGCCGGAACCGGCGGGGAGGAAGAAGAAAAAGAAGAGGAGAAGGGGTTGGCACGCGGTGAGAGGAACACGGGGGTCCTTCTCTCCGCGGCCGGGAATTCTGCACAGCCTCCGCCTACAGAACCTCAGACGAGAGCATCGATCTGGGCGTCGGCCTCAAGACACCTCTCTCTCCCGCACCCCTCGTCGTCGCACCACTACCGCCCTGTTCCTCTTCCGCTCTTCTCTCATGTTTCGCCTCTTCTCTCCCTTCTCCCTCACTATTACGGATATTGTGTTTCTCTCTCGTTCTTGCTTCCTTTTTTTCTCCACAAAAGTGGACCAAACTGAGGCGACCGCGCATCTATTGTGCGTTATGCCATCATCCTTCTATTCCTGCGAGGCCATCCTCGACAATGGATGGCGATGTTCACGCCGTGTGCGACTTTTTCCTAATCCTTAAACTATCAAGCTATTTCGTGTATTATCTGAATACTTTATGTCCATCATTTTGATGCAAAGTAAGAGAAATTGTTGTTTAAAATTTGATTGGTTTGTCTTAAAGATTATTTGATAAGTAAATAAACATGGACATATATCTCTTTTTTTCGCGTTTAGTGATTAAAGAACAAATATTTCTTTAATATGCACTGCGTTATATATTTGTTTATGACAACATTTTCATGTTTTTTTTCTCGTTATCTACTACTTGTTCCTTTTCATGATTGAAGTAGCCACAGCAGAGCCCGGTGCGATTTAGCGACATTATGCCAATTTGATTTTGGTTACCGGCTGTTGCCTTGATATTGTATTCAAACCAACGCGCATCTCTGCAATCAGGAATTTATCTCCTAGGAAAGATAGCTCTTTCTTGGTATTGCATACCTCGTCATTCGGGTCTTGTCATCAACTTGGAACTCAAGGAAGTAGGACCGAATTCAACTTGTTTTTTTCCACTCGTTCACTTTGTTTGATTTAGGTATTTTTCGATGTTTCTGCTGGATCTTGTCACTTTCCCATTTCTACATCCGTAATTACTCTCATGAACAGGTCGGACCTAAATATCTCGCGCGCTTGATCCTCTTAAATGTCCTTATTTACGAATGCGATTACGACTTGCAATTAAGTGGAATCTGACTTGGTTGACAGCTTTTGTTTATTATGATATTTAATGCATAAAGAAAAAAACAGGGTTTTGACGCTTTGTTTGACTTATGAATCTTTTTAATATTCTCGCTTAAAATACTTTTAATTAAAATCTTTTTAAAATTTTTTTCTTTTTAATCTTTAAATTGACAATAAAATATATCCTGCAGTATCTAACTTGAACTTTTTATATGATGACTGCTTATTGTGATAAAGATATTTTATATAATATTTTGGATGAAATAGTTCGCTATTATACCAATGTCTGAATTTTTCCGCCGTCAGAATGTCAAAAACAGCTGCTTGATGCTGCGAGGATTAGCGGGGTGTTTCTATGACAACGTTAAACAGTGTTTTTTTCGCACTGATCTCTCGACGAGATAGGCTCTCGTGTAGTCTTGTAAAAATCTTTTGCAGAGGCATTTTCTTTTGACATTTATCAATTAATTATATTACAATTTGTTTAACTTGATGAATTTTCAATTTATATAAAATATATTTCTGAAATAAATTATCTTAAACTATGCGTTGTTACATAAAGTCATGATGAAAAGATATATTTACGATTAGTGACGTTTTATACTTGAGAGAGAGTGTTTTTAAAAGAGTATTTGCTCGCGTAATGTAAAGGAAGAAAGTAGCTAATGATTCGTCGTGAAGAGTTTGTCCCCGATTTTATCTATGATACGGATTTTCTACACGAATTTTCTTTATTATTTCCTATGTTCGAACATCGTAAAATAACAAGAAATTATTAATAGACTTAGGAACGATATGGCAGCGTTTGTGCGAGTTTGCGAGCGTAGTGGATAACTCTAGTATAAAACGTTGTAGCACTTATCGTGCAGGAAGCAGTCAAGAGAGCACTGGACAAACTTATATAGTAAAGGCGTCATTGATCGTAGCTTTTCAGCAAACTCGCAGAGAAACGCAGCCCGAAGCGCTTTTTCGGTGAGGATAAAGAGTGTCGTAGAGAGAATATTTCGACCAGTGTGTTCTATAGAATATTAAAGATTCTTTGAACGTTGTCAGAGTCGATAATCATGGCTGATATTTTGGCGTTATTTTTTTTTTTTTTTTAGTGTACACTTTCGAATTTTTACGTCAATTACTTATGTTTTTCTTTTCTATTTTTTTAACACATATAATAGAATAACTTTTACAACACATACTTAAGCGTTCAATGAAACGATTTTTAAAATAATTATTATGAAAGATATTATGAACGGTTTATTTACTCTTTTCATAGCTTAGAAAACAAATCTTGAAATTGAGGAAATTAAATTAATTGTAAGATTAAAAATTGAATCAATTTCCACTATATCAAGATTAATTTTGGAAAAGTTGATTAGACTATCGTTTCAGGTATGCAATTTTGGATAAAACATCAGTTTTATAATATTTATGAATATTTTTCTCGATTGATCAATACTTTGCACTATTTACTCTATGGTTTACTGGCGAGAGTGACCCTGAAGAGAACGTTCGTTTACCTTTCGCGACATCGTCGTGAGGAGCGGCTACGTGGAATCGTAATCTCTTGGAACCCAGTTAAGAATTGCGTAACACGCGCGGCTCCGGTCAATTACCTCAAGCGTGTAGATGCCATTGCATTGCGGTTCAGCGGTGGCAGTTGTCGCATTGCAAGGTGATCTCATTACAGAGATACATGTATTCTGCGCTATTACGTCAATTCGCGATTTACGTAATTCGCGCGTAGGTCGACTGAGATTTCACGAGTTAAATTTCTCGCGCGCGTTGATTTTACATTAATTCGCATAACTTTGATTCTACGGAGCGATTCAATATAGGCAGTGGTTTCCTTAATGAACGATAAATTGGCTTGAGTGAAATCACGATGCATATTGGTAATCAATTCTTTTATATATATATATATATATATAAAATTGGCCGTAGAATATTGTAAACATTTAATTACTTAACTCATATGATGGACTTGCATTTTTCTGAATTGAAGTCACTGCATCTTCATTGAATATCTGCTAAGTATTATTTTCTTTCGATAAATTAATCGATAAATAAATCTTATTAATACGCACAAATCGAGTCTCCTACTTTTCTTCGCATTTTCAAGACTTCTAACAAGGACTTTCGTGACAAGGGGGACTTGAGATTTGCAATCATTATAAATGAATACGACGAGGATTGTAAGATATAGCGATAGAAAACAGTGTCGGTAGTACTGTCTGTAACTGCGAAATCGTCGGACAGCATCTCCGGACGGTGTAGCAATCGCGTCCTGAATCTGCGACACAGAAATTGTGCTGATCAGACAACGCTTGATAAATTTTTGAAAGGTAATCTCGATCTTCTTACAAAATGAGGTGAACTCGTGAATAGTACTCAGAGAAGTTAATTCATAACTTATGCACACTTCTGGAAATAAAGACACGCGTTGTACAAGAATAATTAATATTAGCGGTAAATATTTTTCGTAATTTTCGAATTTTTTTCACCACACAAATTTTAAAATATGTCTAAAAATGCGTATAATGCATATAATATGTATGAAAGAATTTAATTTCTTATATTTTTGAATAGATATATTTTTCTTATACGCCGTATAATATTGAAATAATAAGTAAAAGCAGCAGAACCTTTCGAGCACGCGTGAGCGATCAGAAACAAATAACTTTCGGCGGAGCGTGAAATTAGATATATACATAAGGATATAATATCTAAGAGAGAGGAGATTTGTTCGATGCCATACTCTGTCTCCGATCAGCTGCGAGGATCATCCCAAGATGATAAGATAGGCGTTACTCTCTGGAGACTTTATTCTCGTGCGCGAGAGACAACGAGACTCCGGAGCGCTACATCGCGACGACTCGATGATAATCTCCGCTACGTCAGCTCGGATTGTGTCGGATGAGATTCGTTATTGCATGAATACAGCTATCTTTCCCGCCTTTCTTATTTTTGCGTTTCCTTAGATATTTGTCATGTTTAGTATTACTGACATTTAGTAGAAATTTTTTAATACACGTCTTTATATTAGATAGAATTAATATAGAATTACGTAAATATACTTATTCAAAAATTAATTTTTATAGTTCTGCATTTTACGCAAGTTTCTTACCAATCACTTATAATTTCAAGGGGTAAATTCAAAACAAAGCGCAGTTAATATATCGGTACTATGTATATTATTTATGATCGAATTTTTCATGGAAATTTTTAAAATAAAAATTTACTGAAAAAACTTGGGGATTCGCTTTAGAGGCGATCATATTACATGATGTTCATAGAAAGGACGTACGATCCTTTTGCGAAGGCGGTGCGCGACTGTAACTGATCACGGCCATTATACCGGGCGGCAAGGGTTGATGTTCACGGGAAAGCAATAAAGCCACCGGAGTCTCGTAAAGCCGATATTGTGTAGTTTTCGCGTTCGTTGCACTCGTCGCATTCCTACATGTCCCTATATGCGCGAAACAGTCGGCGACGGATACACGGCAGCGTGCGAGTACAAGCATTCGTGCTTCTTTCTTTAACGTGCCTTTTACGCGTCCGTTACAGTATCGTGACTAAGAAATGCACCTCGGATGTAGTGCAGAATAGCGTTCGAGATCACTCGCGATATTGCTTGATTTACAACAGAACGACTGTATAAAAAATTCTTCTGATTGTAATTGATCTAAAGTACTCGTAAAAATTATTTTACGAAACAAAAATAATGATAGAGTAAACAAATGAAAAATATGTATTAATGAAAATCTATATACAAGATATAATAATTATAACATTTTACTGTTATTTGAGTAACATTTCTATATGATCTTCAGAGATAGCTATTCATCTAATGACCGTAAGTACAGAAAAATCCAGATTTTGCTTGTAGATTTTGTAGAATGTTCCCAGTAGACGCGTAAACATTGTAACGAACTTAGGGTTCTCTATGGCGCTTTTGGCGAGTGACACCACCACGCGAAGCGGTCGTAAAAGCATACCGTAAAAGGTCACAGATTGCTCACCGGAGGCGTTGACGCGTCCACAGACATCGTTCCTGCTATTTCTCTCTTATACGTATGCACTCAGCAGGACATTCGAAACTGTCTCGTAACGAGTCATGAAATCTGGCTAACACAAACTGAAATACGAGTAGGCGCAAGTTCCTACTCTCTAGGCTTGTATTTCGCGATTAACACGAAATCAACGTCGGAATTATATGCGTAAATACATTTAAAGTCTATCATCTGTAGTGGATAAAACGCTAATTTTTCTATCATTGCAAAAAAGCGCGGAAAGACGAAGAATCTTTTTTTCTTTTACTTTTTAAATATAACTTACTATTTTCCAAATAGTTTTCCAAGTAGTAGAAATCTCCTCTCTTCAAAGATGCGAAGCATTTATTTTGTTGTATACAAGAGTTGGAGCGTGATTATTATAACAGTCGCTATCGAAAGATTTATTTATATGCTTAACTTGAGACTGCTTCTTGTCGTACGTGATTAATCATTTTCTGCCTTTTTACGCGAAACCTTCTGACAGCTTAACCAGACGCTTTTTCCATCGCACACGCAGGTACGCGACTTGCGTTTTGTTTGTACGGCTTCCGTTTCCCTTCACTGGCAGCCGGACTATCCGCTTTCACAGATACCTACGTGCATTCCGCGAGTAGTGGACAGAGCGGTTAGATACGAAGAAAGGTCGAGTCACCGGTACACGGTTTTGCCAGATTTCGCAATGATTTCCTCAATGGAAAATGATTAAATCTTCAATTAATTCCAAACGAGTCTTCCTAGTATTAGACAGGTTTACTTTTTGCTATGCCAGCAAAAAATCGGAAACGGGAAATATTGGTCTTGTGGTTGATCCGTCAGAGCAGATGCCGCGCTAAAAAGAGTGAAATTACGCGGCGTGTTGTTAATTTTTAATTATAAATTAATTGTACTAAAACGTGAAAGATAACGGAGATTTTAGTACAACATATTTTATTGCAATTATGTTCACTTTCATCGAATACCGCTAGGTAACTGACGACTCTGTTTGCGTAAATTGAGAAATTATAGGTGTCGAACCGCAACGCTGCTATTTTCCTCGTAGTTTCCACCTTCGTGTAGCAAAGAGTGAAGTTTCCGCATTTTACAGTCCGAAATACTATGTAAGCGCACGATGAAATGCCTTTCGATGGCATTCGAGTTAATATACCAACGAGATGAGTGCTCATTTTATTTCTCTCGCTCTGTCGATTTTCCCGACTTGTATCTGACGATCTGCCGCATGATATTTGCACCTTCTGGCGCGACGCAATACCTAGGCGTCGCAATAACATCTTCACGACGCGGAGCTTTATGTGAACAGATATCAAGTTGTGCTTTTGATATGCAATAAAGCTTATCGGGCGCGAAAGAGATTTTGACGAACGTACAAATCAATAAGCGAAATGTATCGGCGATTGAACAGACGACCGATAATGTCGATGAGCGAAACGTGGATCTAAATTAATTGCCGAATTATTTAATCGCCCTCGTCGAATCAGAGATTCCCATCGATTCTATTTCTACAACTTATCTTAAGCGCGCGGAGGCGAGTATTCGTCTGGTTAATGTATTGGCTTATCCCCGGCGTATGATGTAACTTACAAGTTCCCGATGGATAATGGAGTTAGTACGTTTTGATTGCAACCTACTGTGCACGTAACTCAAAGCGATGTTGTTTTAACTCCTCGATTGTCTGCTCTCGCAATCCCGCTATATTAACCTAAACGTATCATCTGCTAAATCGTATTACGATCGCTATGTATCTTCGTCGTCAGTAGTAACTTATTGTTAGTTCATTCATTCATTTTTTATTCGGCATTCGCAATAACAGACGATATCTGTGCGGTAATTCGAGGCTGAATAGAAGATTTGCTCGACTTATTGAAAAGTAGTGAAATATTCAATAATTGCTCCATAGACATCGCGCGAAGGAAAAACTCAACATATATAATATCCGGTGAAGGGAAAAAGTATTTGAATGATACAGAGAAAGAAGGAGCAGACAATTTTATACTTTCCGGTTGAACGCAGTTAGTCTTCGTTGAGAATTTCACGCAGATATCGCATGGGTTCTCTGATACTTGTTTAGGTGAAATCGGTCATTTGTCATCGTCACCCCCATCATCACGTCGCCGGACGGATTTTCCCTTTGCGGAAGGTTTCCTGGAGCACAATAGTGGCGCGTGCATACATTTATTGCCCCGTTCGATACATCGTGCGGTCGCCATCGATCATAATTACGAAAGTGTTGCAGGCCTGTCGTATAAAGACAATTAGAATTAGTCGTGCTAGTAATTACGACGTTGCTAGGGCTGTGCCCCGATTATTGCAATCATTATCTCACCATGAATGTACCTATTTGCGATGTTGTTTATTAATAGTAGATTTTTTAGCTCTTTTAATGTTTTTAAATCACATTTAGTCCTTTAAAATCGTAAAATTCCATGGAAATCGATTGTTGTGATTGTTTTCGATCGTTAGCTGTATGCACAACTTTATAAATCTTTATTTTCCACTTTCTAGTTTGTTGCGCTGACGCTCTATTGATGTGTGCTTTATTTTGACATCCAAATAATTAGTATTAAGTGGAACATAAAAAAGTTAATTTATGTAGAATTATTTGATGATATATTATCGGAAAATTATTTTATATCTTGAGATTAGTTTCTTGAAATTTATATTAAATTTAATGATTAATTTTTTTAGCTCAGTAATGAATAAGTTTGTTTCTTTTTATTTATTCGAGCTTGTGGTTTAACATAATTAGCATAATTAGGGATTTATGTTTGCGTAAAAGTTAATCATGACTGAGATTATTACGGCTAACACTAATCTCGATGTAATGAAGTCAACAGACATTTGTGTGTATTTAGTATCTAATAAACGCCGCACTTCATATTCCATCTTTTTTCTCTATAAATTTTTCTTTTTCGATATGATGGCGAGCGTTAATTCACGGAAGAGTGTCGCCAAGAACTCGTTTGCTTATTAATGCAATTATCATGGCGTGTATGATGTCCGTATAAACAGACTTGCGCGTGTTCAACACGTTCCTTTATTAGCCGGCGATTTCTCGCGACTTCTCTCACCTTTCTACGTATATTTCAACCTTCGACTCCGCTGTTCCTTTGGCCGGTGTCATTAATGTTAAAGTCGCGAATATCGCGGTCATTATCGCCGTCTACATTATCGTAATTATCGTCATTGTGATCGTCATTACTATGATTAGCATTATCGTTATCTTCCGCGTAGTCTTCGTCAACTTCAACGCGTTCTTTTCCCCTCGATAGTATCGATCCGCAATGCGGGTTTGACCTCGTGTCGTTCCGAAGAATTCTGAATGTTTTCAGTCGAGAATTACAATACTACCGACTTTTGCCTTATAAATTTAGCGCAAGTGGATCTGTCCCAGGTGCATTCTGCTTAAGCGGTTGTCTTCTCTGCGATGTTCTGCTAATTGTAAAAGTCATTGACATCGTTAGCTACTCTCAATTAACGGGGTTACTTTAATGCATATTTTAGAACTGTAACAAGATATTTTATAAATGTAACTACATGGTTTTCCTTTAAATTTAATTAATTGATATTAAGGTAAATGGATCAAGAATTAAAAATAAATTTTGAACTCTTAAGAATAGTCTTGCTATTGATAACGATGTTTTTATGCAGCTTCGATGCTTTACTGTCTCTCGACATTATCGGCCTAGTTTTCACGTGCCTGCCTATCCCCTTCCGCATCGAGTATCTCGGAAAACCACAAGTTGATATCGTGTTGCAAAATAGAGCAAGTAGCGACACGAGATTGTCGAGTGTAGGATAGAATGGTTGTATGTAAAATATATTATCGTTTGAAGCTTATATAAAAAGCGTTTTCTGTCGTCGAACATTAGAAGCTATTTGCACCACTTTTCCAACCGATTATGATTATGGTACAGAGATTTCTACCTCCCTGAAAAGTTCACGTCTGCCTAGTTAGTTTTCCTACCAATTCAATAAAAGAATTATATAATTATGTACTAATTATGTGCTCATTAAATATATAAAGAAAAAATTTTGGAGAGGACTGAATGGACAGCCTTTAAACTTTTAGTTTACTTTTCGAAATCTTTCAAAAATTATAATAAGATAATATAGATGAGACTCTATTTGTTGCAAAATTAATCTATAAAATAAGTAATTTTTTAAATCATAAAATTAGACTATTTATCTTGTATATTTTTAATTGTGTCTTCGTAAATAAAAATTATAATATAACGATTTCATAATTTCGACTGTTAAATATGCAGTTGTGTTATCTGATCGCAAAGATAAGAATCGTTTTAATACGACGCAGCAATTTCTTAAATTGGGTAATTTTTTATAAAAGGAAATGTTCTGATTATCGGCGAAATTATCAGACGGCGGAGCAGAAAGAAACCCGCTCAATTAAATTTCTGCGCACCTTGATTTCGTGTGTGCACGGAGGAGAAAGGGCGGCTCCCATCCAGTTTTCGGTGAGTCATTAGCCTAATTAGCCAATATGCGGCCGGAAGTAATTCCCGGAGTCGCTACTGCTGGCACTTTCGCGTGTCGCCGATCATTTCCTCGTTCCTGCAAAATCTAATTTCTAACGTGCGATTTCTGAGTGCAACATTATCACGCCGCAGGCTGTGAAGTTCGTGTACCGTTTTTGGCGCATATAATATAACTTGCTGTTAATATTCTGTCGTATTGTGAATAATCTTTTGTGTGGCATTGATAATCTTTTCGAAAAGAATTGCACGTTTTATTTGCCAAAAATAACAATTAATGAATATTATATTAATAATTAACATGTATACGGAAAACTGTAGCGTTGAAATTTTAATTGTAAACTTTTATTATTCTTGCGGATTTTTTTTATTATATTAATCTGAAACGTTTTACCTAACGAATCAGCACATAGGATCAAATGTTGCAAGTAGGTTGTATTAAGATATGACAATCTATGTGCGCCAGGATAATACGTGATAAAGGTATGAATTTCAATAATGTAAATCGAATGTATAATTTATGAGAATTCCCACAAAGCACCTTTGAGACACATGATGGTAGTTGAAAATTGCCGCCGCAAATGTCTAATCGCCCATTGCGCATTCGATGATAAACTCAGTTTGAATAACATTTACGATTGTTACGAAACAAATTGCGGAACGCTGGAGATGCCGATAATAAAGACAAGCACGGTGGTCGTACTGTAAAGAAGTGTGACGCGACGTTCCTGTCACAAAACGAGGAGTGGAAGGCGCTGAAAACGCTTGACAGCAATGCTGGGGCTCGAGAAGAGCTCGATTCCCGCGATTCCGCAAACGCCGTAATTAGCTTGGAACTCGAACGATACAATTGTGGTTGGTTGCTGCAGAGAGCACGTGGCTCCTGTAACGATTTAGAATTCTCGTAAACATTCGACAGCCCGTTAAAATGGAAAATTATAATGCTTTAACATTTAAAATTCTAGCGCAAGATCTTTTAAATTCAGATTTCGAAATTGGAATATCAAGATTCTAAAATTCTGAATTTTAAATTACAAGATTCTTATCTTATACATGATACGATATGTATATATCGTTACTCTAACTTCTTTCTACAGTGTTTTTCGCTTTTTTTTGCTATTTATATACTCTTCGCAAATTTGTTTATTTGCCGCTTATTTCGTTTTTCTATCCTTCTGTTTGCCTTTTTTTGATTCGGTTCAATTGCTCTGATGGCATTGCACTTGTACATATGCAGGGAAAACAATTACGAGAGTAATGTACATCCACCGCGTGAGATAAGTCGGTGTCATAAATTACGGAACACAATATAAATGCAAATTTAATGTTGGCCTGCCTACTGCTATTTGCGTTTGCTCTTGCCTTCCCCCAAGATAGCCGAGTCGGAACGAGTCGCAATATTTTCTTATATCCCTTCAGTTCGTAATGTACAAGCTGAAAACTTTTCGGGCAGTATGCATTTGATGATCCGCCATTACGAGCACAATGCGATGCTTCAATGGGCGAGAATTGTCTTTTTTAATTGCTGCAAACTATTTTTCGTTATTATGGTATTATACAATACATTAATATACGAGCAGCAAATTTAATAATACTAACTATATCATATTAGTAAATATAATTCTGTAATATAATTTCTAATATTATAAATGCATTTTATTATCGGAAATAATTCTATATTTAATAATTAAGAACCAAAAGCTGTGTTTAAGTTAGAAATTACTTTTTTTAAATATCTTTCTACAAATTTTTACACAATTACATGAAATATTGATTCGTAGAAAATGTTATCTACTTGACAAGACCGAAGATCAATCGAAGATTTTGACACGTGAATATGACATTATTATCTTTTCTTACGAAATTTTGCAAAAATTTTTTAACACCCAGAAGGTTAATATTTTCGTTCAGAAGTAAATTGTTCATGGCGAACATATCTAGAAGTATTTTAAGCGATCCTTCGGGCGACATTATGCGCTCGTTCCATGGAAATTTTCGTAAACGAGCAAGAATAATTCGGGAATTTGTGAGGCACTTTCCTACAATGTTCTTCTCTAGACAAGCCTAGTAAGGAATTCAAAAGGGTGATATCAGGAACGTAACTACTTTTATTTCTATTTTAGAGAAACGAGCAAAAAAGGATACAGATTATTTTTCTGCTTTTGAAAAATAAATATACAGATTAAAAAAGTAATATAGTAATTAAAGTGAAAAAATTACAGGAAGAGATATTTTGAAAACATAAATTTTTAGATCTGATATAAATAATTTTAAATAATCTTTATTTTATAATTATTTGTTTCTTTTGAAATGTGCTCTCTGGATTTTGCTGAAGAAACAAAATATTTTTACGCTACTATGACGTGTGCACGATTTAATGCAGTAAGTTTCTCCCAAGGCACTCATAAAAAGACGCGCGTACAATTTAACCTAACCTAACGATGCCGCGGGGCGAATAAAAGAACTATGTTACGACGATCAAACGACTTCGCGATACGGTCTGCGAGCGAGTGCGGACTGGTAGTAAAAGAGTGGGTGTTGGCTTCATACCATTCTCGAATGAAACACGCGATGCGTCTGCATCAGCTGGAACGAAATATTTACTACCAATTCCTGGTCATGCGCTGGATTATTGCCGGAATGTTATTGCTGAGCAACTACTTTGTTAATACGCGCTGGGCAAGTTATTCCAACAAATACGACGCGTATAAAAATAGGAATTATTTAACTGTAAAATTTTTTAATTTTGTGCCATTTGTTTGATAAAGTTATATTAAAACGTATAAGAAGCAAACGGACGGATTAGTAGATTTTTCAGCTTCGAAATTTCACGAAAAGCACGTTTACTATTTTCTACACACGTCGCAATTCATAATCGAATTAAAATGCAGACATTCAAAATCCAATCAGCGAGTTGGCAAAATGTATGTATTTAGGGTCTTTGTCTGAGCTGTGCAATTATTAATAGTTTGATTGTCGGTAATACCAATTACGCATGGCTTGTGTGCTGACAATAGAATTGACAAATCAAGGGTCGGTTAAACGCGGGGAAATCATTACAATAGCCTTGGTGAGATCGAAGTGAAATCGGGGTTCGCAGATCGCTTGCATTGCGACAATATACGAGTTCGGCTTGAGCAATTCTGCAAAAGAACTGCGCTTGATCCTTAACCGCGCTCTCTGGTTCAAAAAGCAAAAAAATTGCGTGGATTTGCATTTTTCGACGCCGATGACAACAGCGGCGGTAAAAAGTCCACCGAAAAGATTTCCACGATATCCGCTCTCACGGGATGCGTTTGCTACGTCTCGGAGTAACGTCATTTCAAATGCATTTTGCTATGCGAGGGCACGTACGTATGGTGGAGACGAATGGTGTAAACACCGTTGCGGACCTTCGAGTTTGCACTGTAACTAGTGCGATGTAAGCGTAAACAGCGTCGGTCAACTGCGGCGCGCGAATGTGTGCACGCGTGTACGCAACGCTAACACGGTTCGTGTCGCCGTGAATTGTAAGTCACGTTACCGTAAGTTTCTTTGTTCCGCATAATGAGCGACGCTGATTAACTACGTGACCTGGCACCTTCGCGCCGCGTCTCCGTCGCGATGCATTTGCGTGAGCGATACGGAGAAAAAAAAGATACGTACTTTCTTCTCACGCTGTGTTCCGTACCCTTTACGGCTCAAATTGCAGATAAATTTTCTGCTTTCGATCTGCGTTAAGCCATTGAATATCTTGAAAAATTTAGCATCAAAAAGTGCTCATTTTAAAGGTTTTTTTTTAATGTCTTAATAAAAATTGTTTGGTTACATTAAATGATTAATTATTAACGCAAACAGAAAAAAGTTATCAAATCCATGTATAGCCGTTTCTAAAATTAGTTGCTGAATATTGTAAAACAGTTTTGGGACTCGCCATGAAACGATGAATTGTTTTCTTTACAATCCTTACTAAACAAATATTTATTTTATAGAAAAAACAAACTGGGTAGATAAATTTTTTGTCCGAACAATGGATTACTTTTCGAAATAACTGAAATATTTTGAGCATATTTCTTCTATTAAAATTTATTCGAATAGTTGCTCGTACGAAAATTAATTCATTTTCCAAAGTTAAGTCTTTTCTGCATTTTTCGTATTACTTGCTGCGTTGAATCTCGGGGAGCAACTACTAGGAAAACTGCATTTAATCGCCGTGAACGCTTATGCGGTCGTAAATAATATTCTGACAACGCATCATCGTAACCTGGTTCACCCACACGCATCGTATAATCTAATGGCATTCTGTGTCCATGAGTGTAGCGTTTTCTTCCTCGTACTTAGCTGCCTATAAAGTTTGCTGAATGATTTTACAAACATAAATAATAGAACACATTGTTTATTGAGTTATTGTTAATGTTAAAATCCTAAAAAAAAAAAAAAGTGAAAAACATTATTAATATTGCCGGTGCCAATTTCAGAAATAATTAGTAATAACGAGAAATATATAAATTAAAAATTGTTAACTATAGACTACTTAAAAAATTGCTTTGTTTAATAAATATAATGTAAAAATGTAATGTAATGTAAAAAATACTGAATATACTTTCCTTTATAGTTGATTATAATATTTATTAATGTTAATAATAATGTTGATTTGAAATTTAATGATGACATAATTATTAAAAGTTTTTTTAACATTCAATATATTTCACTATATTTCTTTCTCGTTATTGCTATTTCTTTATATGCGACTATAATCTTGTATGGTGACCTTTGTAATTATCGTAGGTCAAAATGAATTATTGATGAAGAGTGATATCAACAAGGTTCTTGAATGTCATATGACATACATCATCGATACCGTGAATGCGAATACACTGAAAAGAAAACTTGAAACGAGCTTCCGTGTCGTTTCTTGATGATGTATTTTGTATATTATTGAAACTAAATTATATGTGCCTTGAAAATAATTGCTTTTTAATTACGCAGCTTACGCTTTTTTTAATTATTTAATTATTGAATGATTATGTTTTATTTATTTTGTTCAAACGTCTGATATCTGACGAAGGAAATCGCTCTAAGAGTTCGTTTCCGAGACAGAAAAATCACATTTTTCTTTCACAAGCGGTCGCTTGTAAGTTACTTAATTAATTAAAAACATTAAGACTCGGGGTTTTATTTTCATGAACAGAGACTTCAAAGAAGTCGAAAGTTTTTTCTTCATTACATGTTTCTATTAAAAACGAGTGTGGCTAAGAATATACATAGGTCTTGCATAAATTGTGTAAAAATGATGCAAATTCTGTCTCAGTAATTTGCTAATTATGTCTGAATACAAACTCTACGAATACTATTCATATAAATGAATTTAATATAGAATGCGACAGAAAGGAGGAATATTTATTGAATTCAAAAGCGTACGATTATGCTTACGTATTTCTATTTTAAGCGATACTATAATCGTGCTGGGAGAAAAACGATATTACAAGAAAAATTGTCGAAGTATTGTCAAAATTAATCAATTGAGAAAAACATCTTTGGACGGATTTCCTGAGCATTTTCTACACATTAGAGCCACATTAAATTTTCATACCTGACAAATTTTAGCTCTTTCAGGTGTATTCTTGAATGAAGCACGCCTTTCGACATAATAGATTGTGACAGTCGCGGATTATTAATCTGATATGAAAGATGATTGTTAACTGGCTGAAATAGCAACTGAAACAAATTGATCGGACTTCTTATTCTCGATGCCATTTCTCGACGCTATCTCTCGACGCGTATAAATAAAATTACTGCGGATATATCTCATTGTCAGCTGCAAAAAATTATTACGCGTTTCCAGGCCAATAATATATCTCTGCTTCATTAGCTAGAACTAGTTTGAGTAAAGTGGTTTCTATTGAATCTTGGAATGCGCCTCCTAACTCGAAGCTAATAGATTGGTTATAAGATCGTGTAATTTGCGCATCAAACTATCTTAATCGTTTGTTTAATCATTTTGAAACGAGTTTTGGTTGATTTCATTTATCTATCCATTACATTTAGTTTTTATTTAAATATTTCGACATTTTTATTGAAGCAAAATCAACTTTAAAATGTTAAAAGAATATGTAAGTGAAATTTACCTACATATCTCACGAAAAAGAGTCTGCACAATAACAGCATACTTTATTCATTTCTATCTGAGCTTTTAGATAGACAGAGAGTGATACTCGCTATGTATAGTGAAGAACTTGCGGCGAAACCGCTGCATCTCTTACGTGTTGCGCCGGTGCATCGATACGCTTTATTCGTTTCGAAGAGAAGGGCGAGAGAAGGGGAGATCGAGATTCAAGCAATGAATCATCAGGTCACTCCACGTGGCCACACGCAAGAAAGTCAATGAGTTTGTTGACTCGTCGTACCGGTGATCACTGCCAACAATTCACTGAGAACTGTTATCGCTTTTGATTCTGACTTAATATTGGCATCTTATCGCGCTATCTCGAGACGTTTACGATAGATAAACGTTTTTTATTTAACTTTTTATTTATATCGGTACAATTAATCAATGCCCGTGTTACAATTATAACATTCGTACGGCATACTTGCCGTAATATCGCGGTGCTTTGTGCTTTAGAACGAAATATATTTAGTTACTGATCGCTCGAAAATTTTCTACTCAAAAATCACGATGAAATAAGATATTTCTTAAAAGTGAAAGTTACCCACGTTAAATTGACAAGCGTGTTGATTACTTGGGAAATTCTGTAATTATTTTATGAATTTTAGAATATTTTTGTTACGATAACATTTATTTTAAGGTTAGCATAATTTTTCTTAAGATAAAAAAATTCTTGTAAATATTGTTGATTCTGTTTTGCAACGTCGTTGCAATTCAAACGTGGTGCATCAGCTGATTCTTGCGTGCCTCAATTTTCTTTTCTCGTCGGTGATTGGCAGTTCGGCATAGCGTCATATTATGCAGCGAATTATTACTAACATGAATATTGGCACCGTGCTGTTTGCCATATTCGTATGTATTAAATACAGAATGCATATATATATAATAGGCTGCCGCTATATCTACCATCTATCTTAGGATGACTATTTGGGTTAAATACATAAGATATTAATAATCTGATCATTTCTATGTTAAGTCACGCGCGGTACCCGCGTAATCCTTACGCATGGAAATTAGCAATACGCGCCTCATGCGTCCGCATGCGCGCTGCGTGTAAATTTGAATAATATCAATTATTTCGATATGATTACTTTAAAGACTACACAATCGACAGAAAACGTCAGCGTTATTTGATTATATGTATATATCATCGTCAGTGATAAGTCAGCTACTGTATATTTTTCTTCATTGATAAATACTCAGGTGCGCTTCTCTATCTTTAAATAATATTTACAGCTACGCTTCCTTTACGCTTGTTATTTGATAGCTTGTCTTCAACGAGGAGGGAGGGCAGAATTCCACTCCGATTTCTTCTCTTTCGTGCGCATCGACTGGATTTACCCTGTCGAGTTCACGTACTCGGACAAATCGGCTCAATCGTTATCGCTCGTTTATCAGCTAGGGCGTATGCCTCACTTCGCTTCGTCTCGGATTTCGTCGTCTTTCAACAGATATATCTTATCGATGCCGAGCCCGAGTCGAACCCGGCACTTACTCGGCATACGCGGAATGTCTCGTACGTTAAATACCAATGCCGTATTTTCGTATCAGTATACACGTATATACACACATACTTTCCTGCTCCTTCGTTCTATCGCTCTCACGAAACGATACCTGCCTGCCACGACCAACTCGAAATGTTACGTCTGGACGAGATTCGCGATAATGCGTGCCAGTTGCATGCGCGCGCGGTGCATTGTTATGTCACCGCGATATCTCAATTATTCCCGACTGTATCATGCTTATATATATATAGAATTACCGGCGCAAATGCTTATTGTGTTAGAAATCGCTCTCTTTCGCCTCGATCGCACAAGTTTTTTTTGTCGCTTGGTGCAGAAAAAAATTTAACGCAATTATGTCCATACGTTCTCTTTAGTTTGACTTTTTTATTTGTCTAATTATCCAACTTTAAGATTTTACAAAATAAAATATGACAGAACATAGTAAACGTTTTATGTAAAATTGATTGTGACGCGCGTGAGTAGAAATTGTCGTGTTGCGAAGATTAGAAATGTTGCAAATGATAAAGCGACAAGTTGCAAAAATTTCCGGTGATTACGGCTTGCGTGGCGCGATAGTGTCGCACTTGCGCTCGGCATCAGCGTAAATGCATTACATGCCCGCATGCAGGTCGCTTTACCGAGTCAATTAGTATACGCGCTATATTATTATCGTGTGCTTATTCACATTGCAGGAAACTATCGATCGTGAATATTGAAAATATATAAAAATCTTGCAACAAAATCGATTTTATTTTATAACTTTATTTTATAGGTATGACGGATAGTTTTAGAACTGAACGTCATTCAGTACGATAAGTTCGGAGACAACGAGCATAACGGACAATCTCGTTAGCCGTAGCCGCGGGGACCGAAACGCGCAACGAATGCATTTCTATTTCCTGTCGGAACAGAGATACGAGAACGCAGCGAGAAAAGTAGAAAGACTACTGCGACAATAAGGAGAATCCAGGATGCCCGTACGCACTCGTACGCTCGTCTCCTTTTTTCTCCACCAAGGCTTCCCGCCTTTTAACCCAATTTCTCGCTTTTCTACTTCCATTCTTCTTTACTTTCTTTATTTTGCCTTGTGCGCGCAATTCCTACGGCCCACAGCTTCGCCTGGATCTTTACTTCTTCTATTGCCGTTTCGTCCTCTTCTCCTTCTGCCCCTTCTCGAAACTCATTGCATTCCAGAGTCTCGAGAGTGGAAGGACCTCGTCAAGGTGAACCGGTCTCTCGCGTACGCGTGATCTCGCTCCGTCGGCATGCACGTTCCTGAATGACGTTCCGCGCGCGGACTCCGCGATGATGCGCGAGAGTGACGCCGACAACGCACCTGCCCGATCTCTCGATCTCTCGATCATCGATTTTCTTCATTGTGCCCTTCCGAACTGCACCGCACTGCCGCTTCTTGTTAATCCCGAGCCTCTACGCTTGAATATAAAATTGCTATATCGAAGAACACTCTTTAACATCGGTATCTCATGCGGGTTTTGAATTGGAAATTTTTTAGGTCGTGCGAAGCAACATTGTTTCTATATATAAGAGTGAAATTTAACATTATTATCATATCAGTAATTGTAGGCATTAATATTAATCGAGATATTTTTCTTAAACATTCAATTAAGGTAAACAATTTCTTAGGGAGATTGTTTGTATTTAAATTATTATCAATTTTATCTTACAAAATATCTCGAAGTATCATGTCGCTGGATGCTTTCGACGCACGTACTAAGTTTTCGACCGTACTCGAAGTCACAGCCGAAGGAGAGAGAAAGAGACGTCGTAACTCAGGATTAATGTAAATTTCTGCGCAAATATCTCGTTAAATGAGGAATTTGCATTTTTCACGCCGTCGCGCACGGTAGCCACGGTGGAAAATTATTTTTCCCAAAAATATTTTTCTTTAACACAGAAAAAAGAGAAATCTCGTGCTGAAATGTTGATCATTCAGCAGCACAGATCGGGCATCCGAGATATTTTCCGCAATGCGCCAATGCATATCTAAAAGATACACCGCTGGCAGCGGATAGAATTTGTATCGTGCGTCGTTGTCGCAACTTGGGAGCAGTTTTATAAGAGATAAGAAAAAGGCGGACCGTTTCACAATTCTCTTTGTATTATCAGCCTGCAGGTGTCTTATTAGCACCTAACTATGGAGCCACCATCCACGCTAAACTCTAGAGAAGTGCACACTAAGTGAAACGGCCTGCGACGGAAGCATGCTGGCAAATGTAGAAGGCTGTGCTCGGTGTGTGTATATGTGAGAGGAAAGAGCGTTTGTCAAGCAGCCGATAAAAAGGTGCTAAAATTCACGACATCGTCGCAGAAGCGGCGATTTTCTTCGTAGCTCTAAAATGCACCTGAACTTCCGCGATGACGCTTCGTGGTTTTTCACGGGCTTACAAGTATACAATTTTTTGTACTTGCAATCCGAGTAGAAAAAATTTTCTTTTTAAATGAACGAATGGAAAACGTGATATTAAAAATTTTTACCCGATTAAACTTCGAGAATATCCTTTTTTTCGTTCACTTTTAAGTAGATTTTATTTGAGAATAGAATAAAATTTACCGAAAGGATAGTTATACATAATTATACAGGACGAGATATTGACACGCCGGCTGTTATTACTTTACTTATTAATGATATTATAATTCAGTTATTGCAATTGTTATTGATTTTCGAAATTTAAAGATGAATAGCTCGATGTTGTTGAAACAGCATTATTATCCTAATTGATCGATCCAATAGTAAATGCAGCGCAATGAATACATCGCTCTTCGTGAAGCATGTAATATTGTGTGGCTGTATCAAGATGAAAATCGGGCTTCTTCAGCTCGGATGCCGTGATTTATGGGACTAGAATAAGACTTTGTAGACCTTTGGCAAAAAAGGTTGTAAGGTTATTCGGTTCGAGACCGAAATAGCCGATAAATGCGCATTTGTCTCAGTGATCAAACTGATGGACGATCGAGTATCGCCATTCGTATAATATTTACCGTGCGTCGCTACTGCGTTTACACTTTGTGTGACATCACTTTGGCTTCAAGCCGATTCATCTGGCCATCGTCCAATATCGAGAGCGAGCAATTTCTATTACGATCACGTAGGAAAGAAGTAACGCGACCGATGATACGATAAAGTCTCAGAAGAAAATCAAATTCGTTCGGGGAATGCGTTTGCAGCGAATAATAGTAACTATATTTTTCTAGGATGTAATAGCGGGACTTGAAAAGTTCATAGAATATTAAAAGCAATAAAAGTAGTTTATACAGCATGTTGCATTCATTAAAATAGCTCATAATGCATCAAAGGATATGTAAAAGGATACGTTAATCAAATAATGGCATACCTATGAGAATTGAATTTAATTCTTTGTCTCATTGTGATAACTGAGTAAACGAAAATGAAATAAACTAATCGTAACAATGGAAAAAAAATTATAAAAGAAAATAAATAAAAATGAAAAAATTATATATAAATGTACATACATATATTGCACATTGTTTTTTAGTAGACTCATAAAATTTATAAATTTGTGATCAATTTTTGTATATTTACGAATGTTTTTCTGCTTCACAGATTTTATATCTTGTTTTATGAAATTGTTTTACAAAATATCCTATATCGAAATATCCAAAAATAAATATATTTGGACGCAGTACAACGAGCGTTGCAATTAAAAGACCGCTCGTCAAAATATCAAGCAAAAAACGATCAAAGGATTAAAGAGACCATTTTATTTTTCATGTATGCCATAAAGATGGCCTTCAAAATGTAACTGCATTACACAAAACGTGAGTGCTTATGATAGTTCGCTTTGTACCATTCAAATTGCCAAATACAACATGTTACAGATATTCTCTTGTGAAAAAAAAAAGGATTTTGCATAACGAAAATATTAAAAACAAGTTGATCTTGATGTGCGCGCTGATTAATTCGTGTTTCAATATCAAATTTAAAAAGACAGTTCTGACATTAACTTGTTCGAACACTCAATAGAGAGTGTTATTTCATTGTAAGTCGCATGATTCGTGATAAGTGAGAGAAAGTAAAGCTATTGTTGTCCTTTTTGAGATACGAATCAAAGCGCGCTCTCGATCGCTTCCTTTCCTCTCGCGCCACATCCGTGTATTCGTGACAGTTCCCGGTTCCGTGAAATATGTCGACACTTAATCGATTTCTCTCGGTGCACGCGCTTCAGGAAATAACTGTCCATGTATCCTTCGTGATTCGTGGACAAGAACTTTTTATCGATTTTTTTTCTTGATTCCGCAATTTCTTTCTCTGCGCAGGTTTTTGTATTAAAGTAAATTATTAAAATGTACGTTTTACAAAACTAATAAAATCATTGAAAAAATTTTATAATGAATAAGAAAATGATTAACGCACACCAATTATAATTGTATCCAGAACGTTTGTGGCGAACTATAGCTTTATTTACAGAATGCGTGTGAGGAGTATAACAATTTTTTAATCCTTCTGTTTATAGCAAGAATAAACAAATATCGCAAATTTGAGCAATGTTATTGTCAAAATTCATTTCGTCTAAATGAATATATTCGAACGTGCAGTATCGCGTGCTACATTGTTCCTGGAGAGACTCTAGGCCCATTATAATTTCTGTACCTCGTCTCCGCGTCGCGTTGGATCGGATGTTGTGTTATTACGATCTCGTAAATACATCGCGCGCACGATAGCGGCACAACGTCGCGATTTGTGTTGCTTGGGTAGGTGTTGTCGATGCGAATCGCGACTTAGAACGATCGCGGGAAGGCGAAGCGGGAGGGCACGGGTCGTGTGATTAATGTCTCGGCAATTTGCTCGCCACGAATCGAGATCGGACGATCGAGATCCACGACGTTGTGCATTAATTCCATCTGGGTCAGCATACGCTCGAAGGTCTGTTGTCCTGTGAGTGAATGCAAATTAATCGCTTTACGAGCGTCGTTGCTATTGTCCGCCAACTGCGCGAAACTTTTCATTATATGTAGATGTAGAAGTAAAATTAAAAAAAAAAAAAAAATCAGCGCACACAGTAACTGCTGTATAATTTTTATCGAATGACGTATTATTGCTACAGTTAGAAGAATTCCTATTTTACTTGGAAAGGGAGAAACATTTTAACACATGTGAAAAAAATAATGTTTCAAGAAAAAGACATGTGAAATTTATATTTGGTTAAAACATTGGATAATTTTTAGGGCTTAATCCAATTATAAGAATCGGGTCGGTTCTCTAAACGCTTTCGCAATTATCTCTATTAAGCAAAGCGCGAGAGTTATAGCCAGCCGTGTGTAGGATATTGGGTGACCGCGCGATATCTTGATAGATCGAGATTTTGTAATTATAGGACGACGCTACTACGGTTCTCACTTTCTCGCAGGGTCTCCAATTAACGAGCTCCATTTACAGCGTTACTCACCGCCACGACGCGCACCGCTTTTTGTCCCTTCTTATTACTCTACGTGTCGAGCCGCTGCTAATTGGTGGCGGGGCGGCCGTCGTCGCGCAATAGATCGTCGAGTTTTTCGCGCACGCGACGTAAGTCGTGCGAACTTTCTGCGCAGATTATCTCGCATCTCCATAGGTTGCAGACAAATCGACCTAGTGCTCCAGTTTAAACTCTTACAATATTTTCACCGTTCTTATGATGGATCCACTTGGGATGTTGTTCATCTAAAGCCGAAAGAGAAAATATTCAAACTCGGTGATTTCTTGTTAATCTAAAATATTGTTAATTTAAGTTGTTTTCTGCGCTCATAATTATACATATTAATCGCGCTAATGACATTTTCAAGATATAATTATTTTTTACCGGTATTCTCTCTCTCTCTTTCTCTCTTTCTTTTGCACACGAAACGATTGTCGGTTTTTAGTATTTTATATACGACAGAAAAATCGATACCCGCCGCTGTATTTGAAAGATGCTTTTACTTTATATGTATCTATAAAGAACAATGTGTTCGTTTATACCACCAATTCCGAGACAGCGTGTACGACGTGACGGAAAATGTATTAATAAACGGCGAATGAGATTTGTTCGGGCGCAATCTGTCTCGGACGATTTCCACCTTGCAGACGAAAAAGTAATGTACCTTGGACGGGATGCGCGTCATAAACCCGGTAAATCCGTCATTTCGCGAGACCGTCTTCTGGGTAATACGAAGCTGTGGCGGCGGTGCTTCTTGACAATAACCATTCGTGGCGACATCGTGCTGTGAGAGCCGAGCCAAGTGAGCGGTTGCTTGCGACGACGGTGTAATTGAAAGAATTAGACTGGCACTTTGTGGTTCGTATTTTTCGCCGTTTCGATCATCTCGCTGCTTTCGTATAATTGCAACGAAAAATTTGAACGAAAAATTGTCACGTTTATAATGTTTGACTTGCGCGTTGTTCATATCAGTTAATTCGAAAATTTATTTCGAGTAATCTTAACCATTTCGTAATTTTGGCTAATAAATTTTGCCGTAGTTTTAATTAAAACTGTAGATTCTTGTTATAATTTTATCTACGACACCGTTTTTATCTTTTCTTGCCATTATGTAGTAGCTTAACTCATTAGCATTTTAACACAATTTATCTAAAAGAGACCTTTCTCATTTACAATTATAGAACCTTTTAGTTAGTATTCTTTTAATTAAATCTTTATTGTTAATGTTCCAAACTTGGTCCAAGTAATATCGCAAGTGGTGCTAATTTCTACGAATACTTTGTACGCGAAAATTCACCCCAGCGGTTTAGCCTTCGCTTTGCACTTAAGGTTTCGGAATTAGGAGGGACAGTGTCGGAATTCGCTAGTAGTAGCATTCGGAGTTAATGCGGTTAAATCGACCACGAGAGCTACGTGTACGTATCGCGTTAACGGAGGCATGTGTGCGCTATTCGCTGAAGCTCTATATCGACTCGGCAGATCCGCATACCTCTCTCAAACCTTGACTGTATACCTACGCAACACTTCGTAATACGCTTCTATCTGTCTTTCTCGGTTTTCTCGTTCGCTCTCGCTTCTATTCACGCCTGTTTATCTTCTATTGAGAGATCTCTCGATGAATCTGCGGCTTTGCATGCCGACGATCGTTTCTGCCCATCAGCTCGTCAGATACTCAATACGATTCGACCTTTAAACATCGTAAGAGGGAGAAAGAGAGAGAGAGAGAGAGAGAGAGAGAGAGAGAGAGAGAGAGAGAGAGAGAGAGGGAGGGAGGGAAGGAGAGAGAGAGAAAGCGACTTGTACATTTGATTTCAGGAGAAATGTGAGAAAGGAATGTCTCCAGATTAGTTTGATTCATCGAAGGAATAAATCTTTGCGGTTTTGTTGCATTGTTTCATAAATTGCATTTATATTCGAATTTATTTTGCAGATGTATTCTATTCGTTTTCAAAAATTGTTTGCATACTTCTTCGATATGTATCGTTAGGGGCATTGCGAAATCGACACAGCGGCTAGCTTTTCGAGAAAGTACGGCGATTCGATCCGCGCGGAATAACGATCGACTGCGTTCCCGTGCGAACGTACTTGACAAGAATGCAGTTTCACTCGCAACCGGCGCCGTTTTTCCGCAGCCGTCGACCGCGACCGATGGCGATTTAAGACGCCGCGCCTGTTCGGCGAAAGGATTTCCATTTCCGCGGGAATTACGCTGCATCTTTCACGGTGACCGTCGGTCGTTTGTTCTCGGCGAAAAGACACGCGGCTTCGAGACGGGGATTTATTGCGAGGATGTCGCGCTCCTTACCATAAGCACCGAAAGATTGACGTCAACATCGAGCGCGACGCAAAAAGTTTTTGCTTATCAAAAGCGGATAAGTGCGAAATGATATATTGAGAAGCGAGACTGCTTCGCGGGGTGGCACACGCTGCTGCATCTTGACACTGGGAAAACAGAGAGGTGCATCGTCCTTGGCGTTTCTCATATCGGTTGATTCAAGAAGGCGAACTAGTTCGCTTTTTTGCTTCTGACGCGAGTCGAGCACTCGTCCTTCCGAAGGCTGCGCTTGTCATCCGATATGGAGCGAGGTTTCTCACAATTTCTGTTTATCTCATCTGTGTACTATACGAGCAATTTATAATTGCGTTTTAATATCAAGCAATTGAGTTTTTTCTTTTTCTTTAAATAACATCCAAATTTTGCCGAAATCGTTGATATTAATTAAACAATTCTCTAATTAAGTCTCTTCGTCTGCACATACAACATTACTACCAGATTCAGACGGCGGTTACTGAATTTATCATTTAACAATGTGCACATACATAATTACACTGCAGCCGATATAATTAAACGAACTCGTTTATTTCTCATTACGGGGCATTTCCGATTTATTTCGGTTTAGTGGTAGGATTTACTTCGATGGCGGGCAACAGCTGTGTGTGTTAATGACAGAAATGTTATATAAATTTTCATCGCGAGTTCGTGATCAGCATGCGCGTGATGCATAACGCCACAGGAAATCCGTTCTGCTCGTAGAAAAGCGCATTCCTCACTTGCTCTCTTGCGCGATTATGCATCAACGTTCCATTCGTTTGTTTAGTCTCGCATCTTTCTAACTAGATTCTATGTAGGAGCTCTCGCGTATTTATCTCTCCGTCCGATATATCTCGCGAGACCTTTCGCTCGTTGACGAATCCGTGTAAAGCGGTCGTCAAAAGCATCAGTCTGACCTCGAAAGTCTTCTATATTCCAATCGAGCCAAGTTCGTGATTAGATTTGTCGGATACCGCGCACAATCCTTCTCGACGCATTCGCGGCATTAACGTATGTACGAAGTGACATTGATTAACGGCGGTCCTTCCGGATTCTTCTTTCTTTCGGTCGGCAATCCTCTACGTGAAATGTCAGAAATAATTTACCGTTGTTGTCACATTGTGAAACGAGTTGTTGCGTTAGAGACGATTGCGCGCGCGTTTCGTATTCACGTTGATACATTCGAGATGTCAAGTGAAACACACATTGCCATGAGAATATCTGTTAATAAAGTGTTTGTGATTTAATTACCAAACTATTTATATGATTGCTATATTAAATTTCATCACTTTATCATATTTATGATATAATTTATTGAATAAATGGAATAATTTGCAGACTGACAAAAACGAGTTGAGAATATTAGAAATTGAAAAGGATAAATAAAATGATAATAATATTTATTAGCGAATTTCTTCTCTGTTAACTTATTGCACAAATTACGGACGTAGAAGTCGGACTCGATATTGCCGTGACGAGCTGTCTACTTGTACATCGTTACGGCCGTAACTCGAAGGGCCGCCTGACGTATCAGTCGTCTTTCCATTATTTTTCAACGACTCGCCGCTATAACGAGTGCACGGAAATCACAGTCGAGTGGACGACGAGACAATAGCGTGCGCCAATGGAATATGTAACTTGTCGTCGATCAATGCAATGTATCAAGCGATAGTTATATACATAAGTACTTGAGTATATATCGCAACAATTCGTTGAATAGCTTCTTCTTTAACGTACAATTGCCATAGCTTCGCTTGCCGAATTTTTTTCAATAAATGATTTCCTCTCGGGATTCAGTTTTTTTCTTCCCGCTCAATCGTTCGATATTGCGAACGATTTTATACGTACATATTTGCGCAATACTTCCTCCTTCTTCCATTAAACGTAATACGTTTGAAAGATTGATCTCAAATCAGCCAAAGAATCTGTTATTAACTGTTGCAATAGTAACGAGATATCCTGTAGATTTTCATTCCTGGGTAAATGCAACGAAACTCGTACAGCGTCGCAATACTAGCAAAATAGAGAAAAAGAATAAAGATATCTTGCTCGAAGCATCGGGCGGATGGATAGACGACACGAGGACGCGAGATAAATCGTCCGTGAGTGCCATGGAGTTAAACACATGCTCGGTTTTTCTCGTACCTTTGCGTGTTTCGCGCAGTTCCCTCTCCCCGGCATGGTCACTGGAGTAAGCCGTGGGGTCGTTGACTCTTCAACGCGGACGCCGGTTATATTGTAAAACGAACGCGCGGCCAGCGTATTACGTAACGAGCTGAACGGAGACTACAATCGATCAAAATGAATGCGCGCGAGCGAGCTGGGCGCCGTCGACACGATTCGGTGGTGACCGAGATGTTTCTCGGGGCCTCTTAATTAACTGATACATGTATTTTCTGGATTGGCACGGACTTGTGCATCGGATGTCTCAGACTTGCCGCAAGCACGGCCTTTAATCATGCATTTTCAGAGCTAGTTAGAAATGTGAGAAGAATTTTTCAAATTGAAATTATAAAGTCAGAAGTAAAATGTATACATCTACAAAACGACTGTAAAAAATTTTGTTAAAATTTAATGATACAGTATTCGATTCTAAAGTTCAGTTTTTGCTGTTGTGAGAAGTTACAAATAACTACATTTCTCTTTCCTTTTATTTAATCTAATTATTGCATAAGAAATATTTTTCCAATTAAAAAATATTAATTTTATTTAATTGAGAATAATTTAACTTTTCTCTGACTGAAAATGGCGAACTGACTAGGTTCTCTAATTAGAATGTGTATCTGATCGCATCGCGACTACAAAGCCGCATAAAAGAAACGATAGTGTCTGTGTCTGGTAGTACCAGGCGAGTCGCGTCGCGTCGCGCATATACTGCGTCTCATTCTTTCTTCTTGGCTTAATCGGATGCGTCACAGGAAGCCGAACGCCTGATTGACGACCGGACCAGTCTGTCGGCTGATGCTCCTAATCTATCATATGGTCAATTCGTTTTATTCTACTCACTTATCGCATTAGCCAATTGGCGATGTACTTGCCGACCTGCGACAAGGCGTCCATTGAAAGAGCTCACTTTTTTCTCATTATCGCATCCGGCATAACAGAAAACCAGAAGAAAACCAGATTATATTTACATCTGGACGTTTTAAACACCATATTATATAATTTCAACAATTCTTCTGTATTACTATTCGATTATAAAAACTGCGGTATTAAAAATAAAAAAAAACAATTTATATATATATTGAGAAATAGACACTTTTTTAGTATCGCACATTATATGCATAAAATATATAAATAGAACTGTTATGTAATACAGTGCAATAATTTTAATTCAACAAATTCTAACTATTTTTCTTGAATTCAAGCAAAATATTCATTTTTCTGCTACATTCTCTCTCTCTCTGTCTATATATATGTGGAACATGAGATATGCTAGGATTAGCATCGAACGCTCTCTCCACGTGTGCTCATAAACAGTCAATAATCGATCGGAAGCTGACAATAAGTTTGCTCGCGCTTCGAATCGCTCTTCGAGTTCGGTGCGTCTTGCGACTACTCAACACAGATCACTTTACGCCTCGCAATCGCGTATACATGGAGGCGTTTTATCGGATCAGGCAGAGAACGGAATTTAGAGTTATTATATACACACGTTACACTATGTGAAAGTAGCTGTGTCTGCACAGATGTAGACGACGTATGCAGCCGAGAATTGCCGCACGTAGGCGGCCAATCCGGTCGTAGTAGTACGCCCAGGCGGAAGGACACCAGGAATTCATAGACAATAAGTCTCCCCTTCCTTTCTTCTCTTTCTCTCTTTCACACTTCATTTCTTCCTCTTCTCCATTTCCCGGTCTGTCATTTCCTCGTCATCCGCAACACTTGACTTCCGGATGGAGTGAGCTTATCGTTTGTAACTCAAATAGCAGGAAAGCAATCTTTTATCTTTATAGCACTTATATATAGATACAAATTCTCAATGCGTGAATTTCAAGATTTTTAAAGGAATCAATATTTTTACCGCCGATACGACATTTCTATCAATATTATCCTCTTCTTAGATCACTTTTATTTCACGCGAAACTTAATAAAATTCCATAAGCTTCAATCATCTTACAACAATTCTGAGTTGAGATCGCTTTAACCGGTAATACTGGAATCGGGAGGAATAGCAGGATCCTGAACGTAGCGCGGAAAGCAGCAGCTGACGCGTCGTATGACGTCATGGCTTGCGTAGCGTCCCGACGGCGGACGTCGCTCGATATTCTCTCTTGCCCGGGCGATGCTCCTTTCTACTACGCCCCTCTGCATCCTCTGACCCTTTTCGTGCCCCTTTCCTCGATTACGTTCGATTTTTCCACTCGTAAAATTTCCTCGACAAAAATAGCTACAATCGTATTTTTTGAAGCATTAAACATTTGCGCGCTACAAAATCATTTACTCTCCGTATTTCTATTTAAAAAGAAAAATGGACTTCGGTTATTGACAAGGAATATTATCATGTGCAGAAAGTGCCAGACACCCTGTAATTGTAGCCTGATCTTCCAGTTAACCGCTCGCCCGCTTGCTCATTCCTGTCTACCTTCGGCTGACGCCGGCTTATCGCGAGCGCTTCCTGTTGAACCTTCGTGGGCGCTCCATTTACACATCGGCACAGTTTCGAGAAGCGGCGAGTCGAGAGTATGGCTTTATCGGGCCGCTCGTAGAAGGACGAAAGGCGATACGTGTATATGTAAACGTGAAACGGGGTCGAATGGGTCGTCGAGCGAGTAGTCTATCGGGATGATCACGACGACTACAAGAGCCTATCTTTTTTCTTCCTCCTCTTTCAGCTTCTATACTTTTGTCACGCCTTTGTCATCTCAATTTACGCACCTTGGCTATTTGAACTATGGAATATTTGTCGAAAAGCTTACACAAAGTGCTTACATAAGGAAATTAAAATGAATACAAGCCGAGCCGTGAATAATGATACGATAAAATATCATTAGAATGTACAATAAGTTTCGTTTTCAAATCTAACCGAGGAAATTAACATTTATATGAGAAAAAGAAGGAAATATGTTTAGCAAATATTGTGTGAGTGAAAAGATTTGTTTAAGCATCGGTAATCTCGACTTCGAAGCGTCTTAGCAGAGCGTCTTGCGATAAACACAAGACAGAAATATGATGTGAAAATCACAGATTTCTATTAACGAACTTTGCATTAAGATTCGTGTATCGTAGCCTACATATTGCATTTTTATGGCACACCTCACAGTAGCGAATTCTCATTTTTTCTCCGCGAGATAAGAAATTTGGCGGTAAATGCAACGCCACGGGGTGTGCCGGGACGATCGCAGCAAACACCGCCCGACTCGATTCGGACTGTCTCGTTTCAGCTCGGCTCGACTCGACTCGGTTCATTTCAGTCAGCTGGCTGACAGGGCGTTGCCCTGCTGCTGGCGCGCACGATGCACCATTCATTACAGAGTGTAGCCGCAGAGTAAGCGACCTAGCGCGACCAGGAAGCCCGAGCGGGCGTTTCCCCACCCCGCGGTTCGATTCTGCCTCGGCTGCGAGTACCGCGGCTGTGCAATCGGGAACAATTCGCTACTACTACGATTACTACCACCTAGTACTACATCTCCCTCCCTCCTCGTAGTGTACTACCGTTCGTTACGCGACTACTACCATCTACCACCGCCGCCTACCACCACCGCGCTCGGTCTACGCCCACTTATCATGTCGCAGCTGTCCGTCGCGAGTAGGCGCTATTGCCGTTATCATTATTGCTGGAATACTATCATCCTACGGGCGACAACTGTCATCGTCAACGGTTGATTTCGACCTGTTTTGATCTCACGCCGATAGTGGCGACCAGTCATCGCATCCATCCCCTTTCGGTTACCCCCGGCGGCTGGAATGGGAGCAGGTGTGAGGAAAAGGAAGCTAATTTTCCCCTCCAGCCGACCACTCTCGTCTTCCCTTCTCATTATCGACGAATCTCCGCGGCGATGCCAGCGCAGTGTAGCGCGGCGCATCGTGTGACACCATTGCAGCTGAGTGCGCGGTGCGCTTCTCACATCGACGACGACGACGACGACGACAACGACGACGTCGTTTCTCCTCGAATACTCACATACAGGGGAGACGAGGGATGTTGGAGAGTGGCGAGGGAAGAGGAGGGAGGACGGATGGGTCGAATGGAGAATACCGCAGAGGCTTTTCAATGGAGTCGAGAGAGGAGAGTTGTAGGACGAAATCTACTACTCTCCCGTACGTACGAGGCGGACCACGCAGACAGACGCGATGTCGCCCGTCGGGATATCCACTGTGTGTCACTGCACTCTGGCCTATATCTCGCTAATGGGGAAGTTCCGCGTGCTCCAATTACGTCGTTCAGGAGACGACGGCCGGTTTGAAGAGCACTGCAACGGCGACCGCGATCTCTCTCACTTCTCTCTCTCTCTCTCTCTCTCTCTCTCTCTCTCTCTCTCTCTCTGTTTGTCTGTCTGTCTTGCTCTTTTCTCTCGACTGCTCTTCACCGCGCTCTGTCTCACTCATGAGTATCCTCATGGTAATTAATACGTCTACTGGCTCTAAAAGAGGCGAACCTCGCCAGTGGAGTCGGAGTCGGTGACCCCGCTTCGATTTTACGAGAAGGAGAGAAAGAGCGATCACTACCTCCGTCGGGAAATTCGAAGCAGCGCAGCAGCGCACGCGGACCGGCGATGTTGAACGGCGGACACGCCCGAAACGGAAATTGTAAACTACGTGAAAGTTGAATATGAATAGTAATAAATGAAAAGGATATGCCAGATCGTAGACGATAATTATGTGGGAAATAATCTTTCTGTATTAAAGGATGGAATTACACAACACCTTTCTTGCGCAAAAATATTAATTTTTCAGAGTAGTTTTTACAAACGAGGCAAATAAATTTTGACAAATTAAAGCGATTTAGTGAACGATATTTTTCAGTATAATCTTCGATTTTTTCTTCATGCGAGATAAATCTTCTTGCCAACCCGCGGGCGAAGTTGAGAACTCTAAAATCAGCTCGTGTATGTAAAAATCATTTTTCACCGGTCGATATTCCAGCGCAGCGTGTAAACTGGTTTGACGTCTTTCCGCTGTGCGAATTAGCTGCGTCGCCTGAAATCGCATCAGGCTCGACCGGGTGAAACAGGTTGGACGACACGAAAATAAACAGAGAGTGCCGAGAGGGATTCGCGAAGAAAGGTCTTGTTAGATGTTCTAGAAAAGAAGGAACGTGATATATAAGTCTGGAAGCCCACATGTGCGGCGATATCAGTCCGATCGACTGGCCACTGCAATCGAAGGAGGTCGGCCGTCTGTGAGAGCCGTCTACGACATCAAACGTAGAAGCGGCGAGTCGAACTGGCGCATATTTCGATCCGATCGAAGATCATCCGCACAGTCATGATTACGCTGGCGTATTATAAATTTCATTTGCCTACTATTACTTTGTGAATAAATTCATTCATTTATTCCTGCGCTCTCTTTGCAATTAGGGCGTTTCTCGCAGCCGGAATGGCCGTATGTTAAGCGTGTTGGATTATAGACATGTTCTTGCTGAAGCAAAGTAAGCGTCAGAAATCTGTGATTTTATTATCATTCTTTTGCAGCGACGACTTCGCGAATAACGATACACGATACTCAATGACTACTTGTGTCTCAATGCGCAATTCTTCGCCGACGCCGCAATAGGTCAAAGACGAATTCAATTGCACGCCGCATGGTTTAATGATCGGTCATTATTGCGATCTCATCGGTGTGATAGTTATTATCATGTTTAACGACTCGCGCTCCTTCGTCAATGCGCGCGTATATGCGGCCGGTTGATCGATGCGCATCGTGCATGGCGTTCGGTATAAGTTAATGATACCTTCCACTGCAGCGGGACAGAGAAATAACGTCTGCATACTTCGCAATCTCTATCTATCGACTTCTCTGATGTATGACTTCGTCGGTGGCCTGTTATTAATCAGGCGCCACAAACAATCCTACTTGGTATCCGTAAGATTATTAAAAGAACGTGAATAAAAAGTCGTGAGAATAACAAAGTCAGGCTTTAACTGATCCTTTGGAGAACTACAAGATATTGCCCGATGCTACTTTGCATTTTCTCGTTCAAAGTCTCATGATTTATTAGAAAAGATAAATATTAAATGCATAGAATAATATGCTTGCTGCTATTTTGCATTTTCTCGTTCAAAGTTTCGTGATATTATATATGAGAAAAGATTAAATGTTAAACGTAGAATAATATATTGCAATTTAGTTAAAATGTAAAATAGTAATTCTAGAGCTAGCCAGTTATTTTCTTTGAAGTAAAATTTTCAGAAAAGTGTCTTTCTCAGTTCGCTCGTCGCAGAATTCTTATTCGTGAATACAATCTGAAACGCGATATCACGCATTCATCTGATTGCCGTGATAAGCAGAAACGGGCTCACCGCGAATGCAGCACGGAAGATGGGAGGGGAAAGGGACTCAGGAGTTGCTTCGCGAGAAAGAGGTGACATTTCAACTAAGTTTCGCGGTTAGACCGCAGTCGCGGTGTCCGCGGTTGGCGAGGTCAGTGGCGCTCTGCACCGACGGCAGTGCAATGGAGCAGCCTCAGAAAACCGACGCTAAAAATAGCTCTTCGTCGGCCAACAATAGTACTCCATTTCGCGAGACAAGTCCCGCTCTCGCTGGGTGCTCGGTCACTTCTTTGATCGGCCGCATTCGCGAAGTTATCTATTTTTCTTGCCGCAAATCTTCGTCGCATTTTGTTCTGTGCACATGTCACGGGGCTCGATACAACGAGGATACAAGCTGTTCTATCGATTGGCATACAATTTACATGTTATTTTATAATTGCGCTATATAGTTATACTTTTTTCTCAAAAGAAGATCGTATTTATATATATATATATATATATATATTGCGATGAGGAAGAACATTTATGAGCAGTCGATTTAAAAATAATTTTCTTTGTTTATTACGCACACATATATAATATTCGTATAAATAACATTTCAATTCTATGAAAGTTAAACGGAGGGACTTCGTAGCGTAGTGACATCGACTTTGTCGAGTGTGCTATAGGATGAAAATGTATTTTCTAAGGCGGAACGGTTCCTCTCGAGAGCGCTTTCGTCACGCCCGAAAGGACTGTGCAAACGGTTTAACGGAGTGACGCCGTAAGAGTGTGATTTAGCGCCGCGACGCCTCGATGAGAGAGACGAAGGTGAAGGCGGACCGCGTCGTGGAGTGAAGCGAGACGAAAGGATTCGCAACGTGGGCGGGTGTACTCTCTCGTAGTAACGTGCCGATGGAATGACAAGCAGCGACGGTTGAATCTTTAATCTTTCGCGACGCGAGATATTAAAGTTTCTCGAGGGCTCGGCAACTACTTGGCCCGCGCTGAAATGGAGTTTAAGTTCGATAGACAGTAGAGCTTTTCACGGCGATATCGATAGTTGCCTTCTAATGCATAAATAAAAAGATCTATGACGGAACAGCGATTACCTCCTGCCATCGGTCCGATGATTTTCTTGCATACTTGCGTGTTCACTCGAACTATTTATCAAAGCAAAACAGAGAGACAGATCCTTATTACGCTCGTTACGATTATGGAATTTACGTGTGCGCATGATCTTGTCGTAACAGACTCTTTAGTAACAATTACAATCAAATTTATTGAATTTATTTTTTAATAATATCACGTATGGTTTTTTTAATAATAAAAAAATCCTTTTTTCTGATCATAGCTCTTTTTTCTGTCAAAAAATTTTAGAATAAAAAAATTGTTTTCATGTTTTTAATTAAAATGTGGAATATTAAAAGACAATCATTATATTAATTAGTTTTTTATTTGAATAATACTGACGTATTAATTCAACTTTGCGATAAGAAAATACATATTCAAAAATTTGTAAATTTCTTTATGTTCAACAGCAGATACGCATCGTTTTCGTTTCTAAATGACAGTCTGAGCTATGTAAATTCTTCATTGCCATCCTCATCAGAATATTCAACCCAGATTACCGATTGCATAAAAAATGAACATGCGATAACACGCGATAAATCGCGTGAGACCGCGCATCGAAATTCACAAGGTTCATTTCAAGGTCCTGGATCGCCGCCTGTTGTGAGCGAGCCTGTACGTTCGCCGCGTTTCACTGTCCTTGTCGACAGTCAAGGTCATGGTCATCCGTACGCTCGGTGCCTCCACGGCTGTCGGCATCCAATGGGAATCGCGTCTCCCATAAACAGCCACGTGCTGTTCGCTCGCTGCTGGCACCACGGCACGATTCACGATGCGAGCGATCCGATTCTACAACGAATGTGTGCGACTAGTTTCCCTTCTGGCTCGGTACACGCCTTACCTGTTTACGGACGTGCATATGAATCCCTCGGACTCTGGAAATCCAACGTCAAGGACGTTTCCACGGTTGCACCCGTGTCGTCCATGACCATATTTGCATAGTCCTACCAAGCGTGTCGTAATGGACACGTGGTTAACGCACGAAGTCTGCGTTTATTTCACGCTTTGTGCTACATATTGTTATCGCTCCAAAGATAATCTACCGAATGCATATGTAAGAGCATAACTGTGAATAGTAGATTGTGTTTTTTTACTCGATGCACAAAAGCGTAATTATAATTAGATACAATAGGGAGCGTAAAGAGTCAAAACGTCAGATTTCCGTGCGATAGAATTTGTATTATGTTACAAAAACACTTTACACATAACAGATGCTTCTGCCTGACATCAGGCAGTGTCAAAACAATAAAATATAAAACGCAACGCAAAAATTTATTACGACATTAAGGCAAGATTTGGTTCGCGCGATTAAAATAATAATTACATAATTAATGATAAAGTTGAAGTATTGATAAAATCCATAATAAAAATGTTCGCCATTATGTAAAAGAGGAAATGGAAGAGACGGAAAAGATGTGTCAACTTAGTCAAAAATTGAAAAAAATAATTATAATTTGTATTCAACTCGTTTATCAGCCCAGTATTCCAGTTCGGCGCAGTTCAAAAATCATAATATTTACATTCATCATTGATAATTTTCTTAAATAGCAGTTAATTGAAGATTTTTGTTTTATAGTTGGAATTCTACAGTAAAATACTCAACAATAAAAATTTATTGACTAGAAAGCATACGCTGTCGATCTGGTCAAACGTAAGTCAAATGTCAAAAATCGGAATCGTCATTGATGTTGCTGATAATTTATCCTTCTACGAGACAATAAAAGACAATCGGACAGATTGTAACATGTGTTCTCCTTCGCCAGGGTTTCCGAAGCCAGTTCACTGAGCTTGGTTGTCGTGATGCATACACAGATGTACAACGCGAGGATCAACGAGTCGGATCTTGCATATCCGTTCTCACGAGAAAACCGACTACTGACACTCGATCGCGCATCTGAAATCTCGCGTGAAGAGTAGCGAGTGCACGCGAACACGCGGTTTAACCAGCACGCCATGTTCATGCCGCTAATCTGTTATGCGTGACGCGATACTGGAACCGCCGCTCTTTTGTGAGCGATTCTCACTCATTCGCAATTCCGCGGAATCTTGGGATCGATACGAATCAAGTTCAGTCGATTGCAATTTAAAAAAAAAAAAAAAATTCGATTGCGCTGATAAAAGATATGGAGAAAGCATTTCGCAAACCTACGCGTATAATTTTTTTTATCCTCGCACAGATAACACAGATAAATTTTTTGTCGCATAATAATTTCCAGGACAGACAGAAAGCGTGAGATGCGACGAGAGATAAAATTAAGTAAATTATAGAGACAGAATTTGAACATGACACAGCTAAATAAGTTAAATATAGTTGAAGATATTATCACTGGGTAAATTAAAATGAATTAAATCGCAATCATAAAAAATATCATGATAAGGCTGATGACCGCCGTGAATATACGTCGTGACGTTGGCCTTGACCATGAATCAGCCTCGTTGTCGCGGTCGGAGACTGGCTTATCTGCTCAAACATCGAATCTGGAGCGTGCTAACTAATTACCGGCTTTTCCATGAATCTAGCTGAGGCCAGTAATTACATGGCCGTCGCGCTATCGACGTTGATTCTCCCCCGGGAATGCAGCTGCAGTCCGTGCGCTCGGACCAGGATATCAGGTGCATGTTCGTCACTCGGGTTTTATTTTTTATTTAGCTTTTATCTTCTTCTCAGATCGTTTGCGCGATTTTCGCACAAACGTGCGCGTTATCTCCGATAATTATTTGAAACATATGTGCTTATTATCTCCACTATACAGTTGGCCCCTTCACCATGCTTACAGAACGAGTTTTTATCGGCACTGGTTATTAGCACTAATATGTAGACATTTAAATGTTCTGCGTTTGCTAGGCGCAGCCAGTAATCAGTTAAAATTATTCCGTTTCATAGACTGAAAATGAGCTTCGCAAGCGCGTAATTACTACGATCAGCTGATCAGCTGTATCGATAGTACTATGTATTCTATATAGGTCACTGATATTAGAACGCGTGGCAGGGATCATTGATCGGCTTTAGCCTGGATCGGAATATCTCGGATTTCAATCGACACGGATTGATATAACTGTTGATATCTTTGCAGTAAATAGATTGATAGTTTTATTTAAGAGCTAAGACTACTGACAAGTTCAGATTTATTTATGTCGAGCGAGTAATTTGCGAGATATTTAATTACATAAATAAAATTAAACCTTTTGATACGGCAGCAGTCGCACAATTTCTCAGACATCATATATATATACATCTTGCTACTTCGAGCATCTTTGGATGGTGTATATATACACTCTTTATACTGAAAGGATTAAAGTTTCACGCATTTACTTAGTATTTCAGGCTACGATTATTCGAGTCTCAGGTATTAAGATTGCAATTAGCGCGTCTGGATGACAATGTATGAAGAAGTATGATATTGTCTTCTCCAACAGTATACATTTATTGAAATAAGCGTGATTTTCTATAAAATATGTTAAATAATTTGAAACATTTTATTCTTCTGTATATAAGGTTTCGCAGAAATTTTGTTTTCACTTGTTGAAAATCATGACATTTTTGTAATAAGTACGAGTAAATTATTTCGAGCTGACATTTGCATGAAAATGAATGATATTTAAAATAACTATATACGATACTTTTCTGGGAAAGTGTTACATGCTTCTAATCAGATAAAGTTACGCCATGCTGGCAAAATGATACGAGATGCAATACGCGCGTAGTCGTAGTAGCGAGTAGCGCGTAACGAGGATCGTTAATATTGGTTTATCGAGAACGTACGCATAACTCTCCTGCGTACACATTCCCACGCGCATTCCTGCCGGCTGCACTTTATAGGCGACTCTCTACGTATGTTCTAACGGCCACACGAGAAGTATATTGAACTATGGCAAAGTTGTTACATGGACGTTATGTATTTATGCTAATGAACTCTCTGGACGCGACTGGATACAATCGCGCGTAAATGCCGTGTGTGTTTGCGCGCGATTCTTGTGCAAGACCGATACCGGAATCTTTTTGTGAGAACTGCCATGAGCCGTGACACGCTTTAAACACATCTGTCGTAAGCGGATCACGTCGGATATACTGATTTTCTCGTCACTTGCTCGATCGCGATCGGTTTTCGAGCTTTCGCAAACGTCTAGCCGCCTTTGCTCGCTCGGTTACATTTTAGTTCCATTCATACGTCGATTGATGCGGGTGACAAACGGACTTGAACATTGTTAAATTCACATGAGAGTAAATAATTTTGTTTTGCCGGAAAAGTTAGATATCTCAGTATGGCTTGCGAACAGAACTTGTTATTTAAAAAATTATTTAATTATTAAGCGTTTTTAAACGATTTTAAGCTAGTTTAATTATCGCGATACATTATTGAATAGCTTATTTTATAGCAGTATTATAATGCATTAGTTCGCATTGTATTAATTATCATTTTTCTTGTGTCTGTTGCAGGTTTGTATGGAGAATTTTCTCACCGTCAGAAATTAGTCAGCCTGTATCGTAAGAATATTTATTGATTTTATTATCATTGTTATAAGAATTTATCATAATTATTAATTTATTTTAGAAGATTAACATATTATTGAAAATGCATATTGAATACCGGATCTTGATATTTATTATATAAAAAGTAGTACAAATTATCTTACTACAAATATATTATATACAAGTATTTAAATAGCGATATTAGAAGTCGCAAAATTTTTTCTTCAATTAATATATCTTGCTCGATTGCGCTCGATTGCATTAGAATTTGAAAACAACGAGTCAAGTCATAGGGAGTAATGTTCTCGAGTGCATGTAGGAGAGTGCACCGCGCTCAGAATGCAGTTGCATAACATCACGACTGATTATGTGACTCTTGTCCGACACCTTCATTTCTCTTTCTTTTTTTTCCTTTTTATTCTTTGCCTTTATCTTTTAGCATCATTCTTTGCTTCTCTTCTTTTCTTTTCTCGCTCGTTCTTTCACCATTTTATCTTACAATATCATATTCGTTTGGAGCGAATAGCAATAATATAAAGTATTATTATTTAGTAATATTTTATAATAGATATAAAAGAACAAAACCGCGTAAGCGCAAATTCCATGAATAAATTGATAATAAATATCTATAAAGCTGCTAATAAAATACTGATTAATCGCATTAAAATATTCACATTAAGTTTTCTACCGTGCTCAAACGATGACCATGTTCTAACAGCAGACAGAATAATTGTAGAGATTTTCCGTTCATAAAGGGAATAATTGCCGCGGCACGAGCACTTTTAATATACTATCTCTCGAGATTGGAATACGAACCGACGGTCATTTTAACGCGATTTAAAAATTAATCCGCACAGCCGTCCATCCGCTTTGAGAGAAGTAAAAGCTGCAGAATATTGTTCAGGCGCGCGTATTCGTTGGACGGACTTGTCACGTCGCGTATAAGGAAGTGACAATAAATGTTTTTAATTACAGCACGATGATAGAGTAAGTTTAAAACCGCGACATAGACAGAGTGAGAAGGAAAAGAAGCGAAGATAGAGAAAAGAATGCGCGGTACACGACGATAGAGCTTTTCATGAGAAACACATTTCCGTTCCCGCGTTCGCATGGAAGAGCGCTTTCGGTGCCGTCGTTTGGCGTCGCGACGCTTCGCGGCAACGTACCGTGACGGACGAACAAATACGCTCGATTTATAATTCTCCCTAGCGAAGTAATAATGGAGTACACAGCGAAACAAAATATCTTTCGCGGAATATTATACTTCGCGATACTCGAGCGTCGATTTAAACTCGAAATTTCGCGTCACGCGAAAATTGTTTGCTACGCCGTGCAAATAATACGTCGTTTGGTAATAATTATAGGAAATTTTATATGTGTCCGTTTGAGAGACAAATAATAAGCGGCGCATTCGTCGTCGCTCTGATTACAATTAAGCATAACTTGGATAAAAAAACTTATTCAATTATTATTAGTTTCTTTTATAATTATATCGCGCATGCATTATAAAATCCAAGCAGTCATTTCGTTTGCAGATCATCTCACTTTTATCATGTTATTTGCAAGATGTAATATAAAATTTTTAAGTTATTTAAAAGTTTAATATATAGCAACATTTTATTTAAAAGCGACTATAAAAAATTTTTTCTCACAAATATTAATTCTCACTGATCAAAGAGTCGCTTTTTTAACGTCAAGTTTTCTCAGCTAAACCGGGGAGATTAGCTCTACGTTACGGCATAGCGCGAAACTTAGTTTTATAGCATATTACGTCGCAATTTCGTCACCGTAAACGAAAGCGGATACCAGTTGTCTTTCTTTTCAACGGCCGGTCCAGCGATTCGCCTCAGCCGCACTGCGCCGTCGTCGTAGGCCGGTTCGAATTTCTGGCATCTCTGGTTTCACCTTAGGTCGCCGGCGAAGCTGCTTACTTAGCATATACGGCGCGCGGTCACAAAGGGTTCCTTTCCAGGAAGGTGCTTCGAAAACGGCCGCAGCCTACAGCCTCGTTTTTTATATTTTTTTCGGCATGCGGCAGTCTGACCTCGTTTCCTCTTTGTCCTCACGCTGCGAATTCTAATTGGATTTCGCAGAGATCCGCATATTTAATTCTCTTGCGAAATATATAATCACATATTGCAACATGGGAACGGCAAAAATCAGAAAAACGGCTATAGAAAGGTAGAAGAAAGGAAGAAAAAGAAACTTATTAATTCCGGATAGAGTTTCTAGAGAATATTAGTTGACATCTTGCATGATACTATTGTATCGTTTTGATTCTGTTTCAATTGAATGTCTACCATCGTGATGGTAATTTGTAGTTGAAGAGGATGAGGGATGGGAGGCAGATATTCACCGTTGCAAACGAGAATAACAGAGCACAGGGCAACGCGATAGCGGAGAATTCCTGCTGGACTCGCGCGTGGAATTGTTAAACGATCGCATGAGTGCAGTCGAATGAGGGCGAGTTCGGTAGGCTGCGCTCTTTCTCTTTCTCGCAACCCGAATGCGTCTGTACTTTGGAATGCCGTTGTTGCCTCTGCAATAAGAAGAAGGCGATTCGATTCCCTCGACAGGGAAGTTCTTGCGGGTCGAAGAAGGAAAGACGAGGCGAACCGAGCCCTTGGAGCGAGCCTGCGAGACGAAGAGGGAGAAAGTGTGAAAGGGATCGGGAAGGGACGAAAGGGGGCGAAAGAAAGAGAGAGAAAGATAGGAGGAAGTTGCGCGTAGTGGTAATATTAGTAGTAGTAGTGGTAACCAGTCGTAAAATGCCACAGCCTACGTGCATCTAGCATGTTGCGTGCAACGACAACGACGTAGAAGCGTTATACCAAAGGTATAGTTAATCTCTCCCAGCTCTCGAATTAATACATCTCGAAACTATTATATATCGATTAATATTGTTATTCACATTGACGTATATTATTTTTTAAACGTTCAGCATCACGAATCTTTACATTTAAAGAGATGTGTATTGTGAATATTTGGAAATTAATCGGAGTAATTTAGAGCAGAAATATAAACTAACAGTAAAAGGAGAGTTAAGCTAAATTTGATTGAAGAAAAAAAAAATCACTCAATACTTTTTGTACATATTTGCTGAATTTTATCGGATGAATAACTAATGCATATTTACAACATGCAACATCGTTTCGATTCCACGGCAATTGTCATTCTACTTCATGGAAACGAGTTCAGCAGGTGGGGTTACTACGAACTCAGCCATGCGATCGCAGCGAATTTTTCCTCTTTTTCGATCGCCAGCTGGCAGCATTATTTTGCCCTTCTCATCTTGTACTCCTATATCGATCGTGAACATCGTCGCCCCATTCAAACGCGAGCTATCGCAGCTGTCCCATTCTAAACTTTTACCGATGTGCAGATGAGAATGGAAGCGGAACGGAAGTCGATAGTTTAAAAATTCATCCACGTGTTTTAATTTTTATTTTCTTATTAGTATAGAAGAATTGAAACAAAATTGGTAAAATTTCTATTTCTATAATTACATTCAGAAACCATCGCCCGCGGTTATGAATCAAAACAGAAACTCGATTGTGTTGCTTGGATTTTTCTAAAAAAAAAGATTTCACAGTGAGAAATAATTTTAGACGCAATTCTATCCGATTGTTACGAGCTTATATTTTACTTGAAATAGAAATCGGGATGGATTTCAAATTAGAATACAATGTTAAATGTGATTAATGTTAAATTTATTTAAGATAATTAATAAAGCAAATAACATTCGTATAAAAATGACATATGAGAGAAATATCAAAATTATTAAATCTTTCTTACGTAAAATACATATCAAATAGATTTTTAATTAAATAAGAATCTATCAAAATTAGATTTAATTGATTTTAAAGTAAGTCAAATTTTCTCAATCGCAAATTTAGCTCGAAACAGTTGTAAGCTTATTATTATAATATGATATTGAGATAATAAACTGATTTATCGTGAGGTTTAGTGCCCTATAAATGAGCGAATGAGTTTATGGGCCATGTAATATGGAGGGTGAGATGATGGGACACACACTGGGAGCTAAATTCCACAAAGGAGAACGATCATAATGTCTCGTTCTAAAAGTAGACAGGTTCCGGCAACACAATTGCTATAACAAAGTAAAGTCATATAAAAAGTACCTGAAAAAAATTATCGCATTTATATTACCTCATTATGTTTTCTGACTGCATGTTAAATTGCAATCAGCTTTTCATATCTTTAATACAAAGTTATATATCTTTTTTTGCTGCAAAATCTGAATAATTTATGACGATACATAAATTCTGGTGATATATTTATATTACAACATCACCGTTTTGTCAGCGAGCAATTTTGGAGACGTCGAATTGCTTCTTCTCAATCGCAGCGATGGATGTTTTTTGATCATAAGTCAACTCATATAAGAAAAGAAAAATCCTCTCTTGAGATTTCGCGTCTGTATCACTGTATCTGTGATAAAGTATGTGATCCCTAACTCACGTGCTCTTCTGATATGAAAGTGAAATTTTTTGTATGACCGCATATCCTTTATTTTTTCTGTATACCACGTGACAAAGATTCTATCTCAAATATATTCGTCGCTGGAGTTTTTTTTGCCTGTCATGGTTTGGAGAAAGAAAAGAAGGATTTTCAAAGACTTGATAGTTTTAAAACATGAGTATAATAAAGATGCACGCTTAGTGTAACATCTTGGAGATAAAAAAAATCAACACAGATTGTTGAAAAAATTAATCACTAATGATTTTCTAAGATAAAAAACGCGAATTAATACAGAAAGATATATGATTTTTTTTTTAAATTAATATTAATAGGTGAATGCTAAAATAAAATATTTTATTATTAGAACAATGTTGCATACTTCAAAAACATCGATTTATTAATATAACAGCATAATACGAAGGACCGGCTTCTCAAAGAAAAGACGAGTCGAGGCATCACTCGTGCGTTTACGATCAGAACGTACGCGGGGCATCTGTTCGTTAACCACCTGTCGGCAGGTGCGAGCCGTACACCCGGCCCCGTTACCCCGCGTGGTTGGTATTAATCGGTCCTTTTGTTTCCGCCGGTTTCTTTCTCGAAATTATTCCTGTTTTACTACGATGTAGTACGCACGTCACGCGATAGTCTTCGCCGGATGTTATCGGCTCGTACGGTGTGGTCTCCTTTTTTTTTTCTTCTCCCTGACCACGTAAAACCCTTTAAGCTCCATGGCATGTAAACAGGAAGTTCTCTTCTTCCTCCTGTCGCGTCTCCCGCTGCAGGTTGCGAATGATGCGTAAGGGGCACCTGGTGAATGGCGATCTCTGGATTTATCATACGGATTCCAGACTTGTTTGACACTTTTAAAAACTTTTAATCGAATTTTAATGCTTTTGGTTATTATTAGTACATTTTACGACTTGGTTTTAAGTGCAAATATGAATGTCTGATTACTCGACGTGTTGTATTTTAAATGATGCGAGGTTGAGATTTATACGGCAAGTTATGCCATGACGGAAAAAGTATCTATAATAATAAGATAACTGAGTAATTTTTTTATTTGTGTTACAGGCTGCGATACTTCAACAGACTGCCGAATATATATACCAACTAGAGCAAGAAAAAACGCAATTATTATCACAAAATTGCCAACTGAAACGATTGGTAAATCAACACGAGGGTGGCGATGTACCTATCAAGAAACGCAAATCCGACACTCAAGGTAACTGTCACGTTTAAAAATAATTTTTATTATTTTTAAAAATACGGTTTTGATTTTTTATAATATATTCTGTTACAAAAATACAGTACATAGTTTTTTTTAATATTGAAAAAAATTATGATAAATGTGGAAAGCATCGTGCAAAAAATATAGTAATATAAAAAATATGTCAATAAAATACTCTTGCGCGGACTGCGCAAACATTTGTATATACCTGAAAAGCAATGGAATTAACATTTATCATTTGTCGCATAACGAGATTTTCCAAATGGACTTGAATTATTTATCGCACGTGCAACCGTGGTTGCACTGTCCCGTGCGGATTTGCGATCATAAAAGCAAAAAAAAAAAAAAATAAAAATAATCGGAGCAAAGCTTGAAAAGTTACGAGGATATACATGGCAATCCGTTTATTCCACAGTTTATCCGCGTTTATATGACGCTACGTTGAAATTTCCATCATAAGTTATTTTGCAATCGCGAAATTGGATTGGATTGAATTTCAGAAACTATCGCACAAATAGGCAAATAATATAATAGCTTTCCAAATTTTTGTTTGCCTTCACACGTAATGCCCCGATACGTACATGTATACCATAAATTCGACAGATTTCTTTTTCATTCGTTTAGGCTATCACGAAATTAATACACCCATGATTATATCTCGCGGCAGAAGTGGCAAATTTCAGAAGCAGGAATTTTTTAATCTTGTCCATGCCGACGTAATCAATGCGGGCGCATCTAAGGAAGCCGTTCGTCATTTTCGCGAAAGTAATTACATTCTTTGTGGTATCACACCGAAGGGATATACCCAGCTATTTCAGGAGCTCAATATAATACAGAGATGATAGCCCATTACGAGAAAGGATAGAAAACTTTTGTAGAATTTAATTTGCGAAATTTAATTTTGTCTTTATTTGAAGAAGAACAAACATTCCAATGTTTTATTCTTGAAAAGAGAAATTATATAGAAAAAGACTTTTATATTTAAATTCCATAGGATTTCCAATATTAAAATTTTTGGCTTTTAATATAAGTGATAATTAATTCGTAAGATATCATAGCTCTTTGTTAAATGTTAAATGTTAAAGATAAGAAGATTAAATGTTCGGATTGGTTTTAAATGAACCGTGCGATGGGCAACAAGATTCATCTCGAAAATCATTATTATTTCAAGGGTTAAATTAAGAGGTAGATTAAGAGGTGGGCTATCTTTCGATGCCGGTGGTGTTTTAGCAACATTTCCGTCGTCGTCGCGGCGATGTACCTCTGCCGGAAAATATCTGTCGCGAACTTTGGCCGAGACAATTTCAATTTCCGGTTCTATCGTAAATTAGCTTCCTCCGTCGATGGTACGGCGAAATTCAGAAAGTTCGTCGTTGGTTGTGCGACGAAGCGGATTTAATGCTGACGAATCACTTTTATCGATCAATCACGATTAACATCCTAATTGCTTTCAAATGTAGTTTTAAGATTTGTCATAATTATTTAGCAAAAATGGTTTCGAATGTTAAAATGTACATTTCATTCATTTTTTGCCTTGGAATTTTACCAAATGATAAGATTTTACAGCACAAAATGAATAAAATGTACATTTTAACATTTTAGATCATTTCTTTCTTGAAAACACAGGATTTCAATGTATCGCAATGAAGTTCTAAAGTTCTAGTTTCTGTCAAATTATGTGAAATAGGATTCTAAAGCATAAAAATCTCATTATGTTTAAAAATGAGAAAAATTGATATGCGGATAATAAAAAAATTTTTTGATAGCGTGATTCGTCAATCGAGCTCAGATATTTGTTTCTTTACTGGAAGAGAACATGCTTTCGCTTCTATTTATTTCTCATTTGGTTTCTTTTGTTGTTCAGGTGTCGTCGTTAGTCTACCAATGCACGTCAGTGAGAGCGGCGATGAGGGTTTGGGCAGCATGTCTCCCGAACCGTTGTCGGTAATCACAGTGACCACAGAGGGACATTCCGTTGTCAACAGCGAGGTGATAGAGCTTAGACGACAGCTAGAAAGGGAACGTCACGCGAGACTGGTTTTAGAGAAACAGATGAGAACTATTCACAGTCAGTTGTATCCAGAGAGATTCCGGGACAATCAATTAATCACTTATCAGCCCCACGAGGTAACGATTTTAATTCGTATTCCCGTCATTAATTAAAAAAAAAAAAAAAAACTAACGTAAAATTAAAAAAAAAGAAGGGAGATTAATTTATGCGTAAACTAGATCGGTAACGAGAATCTTCGTAAAAATTTGAAGACTTGAAAGAAAACAAAAAGTAATCTTATATTACTTTTTAAACGATCAAGGAAATAATTTCATTGTGAACTCATTCTCGAGAGGTTTAAATGGTTCCAACAATATATTGCAAATATTTCTTTAATTCTACATCGTTTTCCGATCTTAGTTTACTTGACGATATTTTGTGTAATCAGTCAAGCTTTTGCTGTGAATAAATAAATCGCGAAGAGACAAGTATTGCAATTGGGATGCCATTTAACTGGACTTGCTTTCGCCCAGGTGATCGAGCACACGGACAACGTAATGGCGCAGGAAACGGAGGATGCAGTGGCCGCGCTCCAAGTGGTGTCGGTCATGTCTCTGCCGCCAGTGGGTTCCACTCAGACGGTGGAAACGTCCAGTCCAGATCCGAGCTCGCCGCCCTTGTCACCGCAACCAGCCGACATGGTTCCGGAAGAAGTCAAGGAGGAGAAGTCACGTCCGAGTAGTCCGAATATCGTCACCTTCGCCCAGAATCAAGTGTTTACGACGATGGAGGATCAGACCACCGCAGACTCCTTCTCATCGTCGAGTCGCGTCACATATGCTACGTCGTCCAGCGCGGATTTTAAGAACGCATCACCTCAGTACATCACCGCGAGTCCCAGCAGACCCTTTTCTCCAGCCGCGGAACCGCAACGATTACCCAGCGTTCTGGAGGCTGCGATAAAGGCCGAACCCAAAGTCGAAGTAGAAAGGTATGCGTTATGTCTATCTCTTTTACCTTCAACATTTCATTATTATTTAAGCCTTATTATCTGAGATGCATAGAACAAGAACGAATCCGATCGATAATTAGGAAGTTTATTTTAAATATGAAGTCTCCCCTAGTTTTCCTTTCTTCTCAAAATACGTAATTTTGTTCAATACGACAGCCTATATGAAAAATTTTTACAAGCATTTTCTCACGTGAGCAAGATTTAATTTATCGCAGGAAAAAAATCAGCACGTCATTCAGAAAAGATCAGAATATTTGATAATTGTTCATTCAAGAATTTAACAAGAGATTCCTCGACCGCAGGTTGCCTTCTCCATCAAATTCTCTAGACGATGGCACGCCGCAGGCGAGGCTATACATTGCAAATACATCCCGGCAGAATCTAGAAACGATTGTCGAGGCGATACGTCATTTAGAGGGCGATCATTTGTTCAGCGATGAGCCCGCGCAGGACGTACCGTTGGCGTTGACCAACAAACAGCAGCAGCAGCAGCAGCAACAGCAGCAGCAACAGCAGCAGCAGCAGCAACAGCAGCAGCAGCAGCAGCAGCAGCAGACAGCGGCAAACTCAACTTCAACGAAGTCCGCGACCACGACGTCCTCCTCCTCCTCCTCTTCCTCGACGTCCTCGGTTACACCCGCTACAACAGCATCCACGAAGCAACGGATGCTGCACACCGAACACTTCCTCCAGTTTCACACGCAACAGCAGACCCAGCAGCGGCCCGGCGTAATCGTGGTGAAACACTCGTGATCCAGCAATGCGCCGCGCCTTATACACTGAACGATACATTCGCCTCCACCGCTCGACATCATTGCGATTCATTGTTCAGAAATGAAGAAATCTTTTCAGCTGATTTGAGAGAGAGAGAGAGAGAGAGAAAAGAAAGAAAGAAAGAGAGAGAGAGAAAGAGAGAGAGAGAGAGAGTGAAAGAGTGTGTTTGTGGGTGTGTGCGTGTGTGAGGGAGAGGAGAGGAGAGGAGAGGAGAGGAGAGAGAGAGAGAGAGAGAGAGAGAGAGAGAGAGAGAGAGAGAGAGAGAGAGAGAGAGAGAGAGAGAGAGAGAGAGAGAGAGAGAGAGAGAGAGAGAGAGAGAGAGAGAGAGAGAGAGAGAGAGAGAGAGAGAGAGAGAGAGAGAGAGAAAGGGAGAGAGCACTTCGCAGAGACGAGTTACGACGGCGACGGTTATCACAATTGCGTATTGCGCGCATTCTCCGGTGCTGGAGAACGAAAGATGCTATCCGTCCCCGTCAATCACCAATGATCACCGGGGATACTTTTTTCAAGATAGATTTTACATATGTTCCTACTACGCGCTTTGCTCGTTTTCGCCTTGAAAAAATCGCGTAGTGTCTGACGAGAAAAAGCGGTGTGTTGCGTCACTATGAAAGTTCCAATGGAAGGATCTTTAAATAGAAGGGACAAAGCGATTTGAAATCGTGGATATAATTTAGGCGAAGATAGAGCCAAGCTCGAAACTCGACGAAAGAATCCTGGTCGCCGAGTCGTCGAAACGGAAATGTTGCTTTCCCACTTTTTCTCATGTAAATACTAATGATTCCTCCCGAACGTATTTCCGAAGTGTTTGCCACGAGATCGCCTTTGAATCTCGAAAGGTTCCCCTATAATCCCTCCATCCCTCTAGAGGAAAGTCTGTTTCTCTTCACAAAATGACGCTCCCCTTGGTCCTTCCCTCCTCCTCTATTTTAGTAGGTAACACCTTTTTTAGACTTAAGCAAATAACTACCATGATAATATTCCTAGCGAATAAGCCCGCGTACGCTGTATGATATATACATATATTACATTCATATATATTACGTGTAAAATACATATTTACGTTCTTTTTTTATATTGTTACGAAAATTAAGAAAATACGAGATAACGACACAAGGAGAGATTAAGATATAACGATGTATGTTCTTTTGATACTTATTACGGGATTACCATTGGACAAACGAGAAGCGTGTAGAAGGACGTGGACTGTCGTAACAACCAAATTTAATCAAAATATGTCCGTGCGCAATGCTTTCGTACTTTGACACATGGTAGAGTAACGCTACGGGGAACAAGTCCCCGCGCGATCAACCATCAATCCAGCCCCGGTGTATCGTCCCCGCGCGCGTGTCTGCGTGACTCTCTTCTTCTGTGTTCTCGTCGTATTGAGACGTGTCGCGGATTAAAAATTCCGTTTAATCTGTGCCAAATATTCCCAGAGAATACCCAAATGTTTTGTTCCTTCGGAGTAGACGTAATGTACGTAAGCTGTGTAGCGCTGGTCGGTACATCCGACAGACGGAAAGCAGCGAGTCCACGATCGCTCGTCTTCTCTATCTTATCACTCGTCAAAGCGATACCGGTGACCGGAGACGTTCCTCTTGACAAAACAGCAACTTCTCCCGGCCGTCATTCCCATCGCATCACCGACCACCTATCTTATTGAATCAGTGTTGATCGACATTAATAATCGCAAGGATCGAAACTGGAATGATGATCTTTTTACGCAATGTGTGATTCTTTCTGCGATCATTCTTAACTCTGCCGTACGTATATACAGTGTACGAGTTTTTTCTACGTGACATAAAAATTTCTTACAACTTGCGAATACGAGACTAAGAGGCTTGGAATTTACATTTTCTCGTGCCTTTCGAGAAGAGGAGCGATCGACTTCCGGAGTGAGTCGAAGGATAGATCGACCGGCGGTGAAAGAGAGAGAAAGAGAGAGAAAGAATAATCGTTACGTTTTGTTTTTTCTTCTTTTCTTTCATTCGCATGCGTCTGTATACTATGTTACTTTTTTGTGTTTTTTTTTCCCATGCGATACTACCATTTCACCGAGTGATTTGTCGATTGAACAAGCGATTTTTAACCGATTATATTAGTACGTATTCTTTCGTCCATAATTTACACAATTATTGCTGCTATTACTACTACTATTATTATTACTACTATTATTACTACTTTCTTTTCTACGATGACGTTGATTAATGTACGAGAACGACGTAAGTTTATAAGAGTTTAATGCATACATATAAATGCCTACAGGAAATTAATTTTAAGTACTCTTTAAGTATGTAAGTAAATTAGTGAACAAGAGAAGTAAGACGCGGTATAAGACAGCATTACGATTAAGACCTTTAGTTAATCTCCTAGCAGTTAGGATAAACGTAGGAATTGTTTAGCTGACTACACAATTTGAAATACATCCAAGTTAATAATGTCTGTATGATAAATGTGACGCTACTCCGTAATTGTATTGTGTGTATATAATATCTTTTAGCGGATATATCACATATATAAACACATTATCACCTAGCTGACGTACCACAATGCTAAAATAGGATAATGTAAAACGCGTCCTTCGTACCTTTCGCTGCCGTAGTTAGTTAGTTAACTAACGATATTTCATTTTGACATCGCATATTCGCATACTTTTTACATGCTGTTTGACATTTCTATTACTCATTTTGTAGCATGCAAACAAATTCTATTAAGTTTTTGGACTAGAAAAAGTGTGTAATGAAACAATCAATTTCGAAACGTACGAGAGGCGCCCTATGTAGGAGTTATGATTCTATGTTAGACTTTCGACATTCGCGATGAAAGTGTGATCCTGCGTTTCCAAAATCGCGGATCTCGAAGGTAATGTACAAAGCTCGATGTCGACGTTCACGCGAGGACGCACGAGGGCCTAAAAAGAATAGAGAAATTTACCTTCGTTTCCACTTTCCATATTTTCCTTGCTATAATTCTCGCTGCGATATAAAAATCTATAGCATTTACTACTTTTCACGTGGCAAGCTTTCATTGACAGAACTATTGTCTTCTACAATGTCGTGCTATATTCTTCAGTAGCAAAATTAATGAAGCACCGAATGTAAAGCGATGCCGTTTAGCTAACTGATTTGCTGCTGCTAACTGAGTTGGCGAATCAGTTGGAAAAATTATTGGAAACATTTTTCAAGATAAAGGATTATGTTGTTGAGTTGGAAACAAATTGAATTTCTCCCATGCGAGTCCGATATACATGTCTCGTTTTCTTTTGTACATCTAATTTTGATAGTTCCGGAAATCTCGTGCGAATATCTTCCGCGCTTCCATAATACACACATACACACGTTTATACATATACACAAATTACACATAACACGTACGTAATACATTGCGTGCTATAAAGTATACGAAAGTGTGCGCGCATACGCCGCATGTGCGTTGCACACATTTAAGAAATCTCTTGATAATCCTCGAGTTATATGCAATCGATACCGATTCTTTCTTTCTCCTTTAATTGTTTCATTTCGGCGCGTTTCTATTTTATTTTGTGTATCGCATTAACGTGTCATGATTTGAGTGACAGAGCAAGACCACCGAACTGCAGAAAGTTCGAAACATCGCTGTGCAAATGTCGACGTAGACGAGATCGATGATATTACGATATTACAACATCGTAATGTCTCGGGATCGAATTAACAAGCTATTTCAAAAATTGTCTTGTTCAAAATCAAACTGTCGATTTAATAGAACAAATTATTTTTCTTTTGTTACATTAGCACTATGCAGCTTAATTTATGAAAAATACTTTACCACGTACATCCTGATATCATTCTTTGCGAATGCAATGGTAGCATGTATAAATATAAAGTTTCAAATTTGCCAGTTTCTTTTTTTAATTTATCGTAATAATGCAGCAAGAGATTAAAAAAAAAACTCATTCAGAGGATTTTATGTTATGTGTATGTATTTATATTTTATTATATATTATATGTTATGTTATATATTATATGTATTTTAATTACAATATTTTCGGGATAATACTAGTCTATTACTAATGACGATAATGATTATTATGATATGAGATCTATACTTTTATATTTTAAATATTGGATATTAATACAAATTTTGCGTTTACAGTAAAATTCGCATTTAATCTGTTGGACTATTCACGCTGTCTGTGATATAACTATTTTGCAACTATTGATACCACATAATGATTTAAACGTGTTTTATTTTATATATTTCTTTAACTGTTAATCGTTCGCTAATCTATCACTTTACGTGCTCGTCGAATCGTTATTTATAACTTGTTATGCTGCAAGATTTAATTACAAGCGAGTAATAAGTGCTTTGTTTCGCATGCGTATTACGTTGCACTCGTACGCATTTGTGAATGTTATCAGCATGAATGATGTACGTTATCTGTTAATGGCATAGTTTGAAATGATAACTTTTGATAATTTTTGTTTCTCTTGATACGATAATGTTCGGTTCTAACTTACTTTTTGATTTTTTGTTCGATTTTGGTAGTTTTCTGCATACATAAAATCTTATCTCTTATACGATATAATTATGTGGCACAATTTTTTTGTTTTAATTTGGTTAAAAGTAAAAAATATTGGAAATAGAAGGATACAATTTTGGAAAGCAATTTGCTCAAAATGCTATTTTAAGCATTATGTTCTCTTTTCTATAAAACTTTTCGATTTCATTGGAAAACGCGCAGCGAGGTATCGAAAATTTCAATCACAAAATGTTCATGACACTTTAATGTCGCTTTGAAATCCGTTGCGACGTGTGTAAGAAAAGTATTAGATATTGTTTTCGATTTGTTTGCGTGGGTTCAAGAATGAGGTTTCGAAATGTTGATCTTCGAGCGACGTTTCATTTGTGAGGCAAATAGAACGCAAGAAAGAAATTCCAAATGAGATTGTAATTAGCGATTTAGATTTAACGGCCGCACGAAGATTACAGTTTTTTTGAAAAGATAGAGAGAGAGAGAGAGAGAGTGTGTGAGAGAGAGTTGTCACCGCGTGTCACGGTGACACGGACACTCGATCGACTCGATCGAAGCGATCTTTTTTATCGTTGAATATATACATATAAAGTATAAATATATATAAATATATATTACATATAAAAAAAAACAATGGCTCCTATAACTCCTCTACAGCTTCGTTGAAAAAAAAGAACAGGAAGGAATAACAGTTTGCGGGGTACGGTTTAGCTGCTAAAGAAAATCGCTGATAGAGTAATGTAAGCGCGCTGAGAATAGCAGAGAGTGCATAGATGCATGCGAGAAGAGTAAAGAGAAAGAACATCAGATTCGAGGATTGCGAGCGAGAGCGTGGCTGTGCGATCACGAGAACGACAAAGAAGCTTTTACTGTTTAAGATTAATCTGATTTGTACGTTGTGGCAAATGGCGACTGAGAGTGACGCCGAGATTAATCAATCAGCCGCCTCTTGAAGATTACGGGTCGCGTTCGTTATTAAGAGCTAGCGCTGCCGTTTGAAATAAAAGGGCACGGCGTTAACTCTTCTCTTCGGAGCGGAAAAACCTCGAACAATTTAAAAGACTTTGGAGCAAGATTGGGGCATCCTTCAGAGAGATGTCGGGAAGAATGGGATGCTTTTGAATGTATGGAAGATTAGGACATTTTTTGGATGTCTTTGGATGTTTGCCAAAGAATCACTTGGCGTCACGCCCGTTTGCTTTCTAGAGCGCGGCGCATCGAAATTCGGCGACATAGACGTTCCGCGAAATCGAGTAATTATTTTTTTAATCGGGCTAGCGTCCCGCTCTCTTTCGCCACGGGCCCGCCAGGAGAGATGTATATAGCGCAAAAACCATAGAGCGTTAGAGTGCTGGCGGAAGAATGTACAACAGAGAGGTAGATAGGTAAATAGACGAGTAAAGACAGAAAACGAATGTAAAAGTATGTAAGAAGGGGTACGAGACATAGAGAGGATGCTAGACAGATATGTAGATCGTGCGTATAAAATAGTGGAAACGTTGTAATACGAGTAAGTAGCGGCATATTCCAGAAGTCGTTTTCAGGAATAGAACTGAATAGTGTGTGTATCGCGGGCGCGTGTCTTGCGTAAATTTACGAATGAATGACAGAGAGGAAGGGAGAGAAAGAAGAAAGAGCAGAAGAATGAGCGTGAGAGCGCGTAGACGTAATGTAGTGCGCTAAAAAGATGTTTACTTTTTTTTTCAAGTTCTTGAAATATATTTCTTTTTTTTTCTTCTCAAACAACACTAGACTGGACTTGGAATCATATCGAACTCCGTATCCGTCGACTGAAGAATGATTTCGAGCTCATGCGGCGCGCGATGAAAACTCAGGCGTGCAATAGAGCAATCGTCAATATCACAAAAGTTGAGAGAACGAAAAAGAGAGAAAAAGAGTGAGAGAAAGAGAGAGAAAGAGCTTCTGTGATTGAAGAATGCATTCGTATATCGTATTTTGAGGCGTACTTCTCGTTAACTTGGACCGGAAGTAGTGAAAAGAGACGAGGGAAAGTCAGTACTGCGATAGGCATCAAACAGGGATCTCAAACATTTTCGCAATACTTTGAAACACAGAGCCGGCCGGAAGTTTATTCGTGTAAGAAAATGACTGAAAAATGAAAGTCAAACATTCTTCTTTCGAGACGAAATCTCATCGAAATAAAACGTCTGTCTTTTGTAACACTTGTTTACGTACTTCTTAGATTTCTGCAGCCGCGTTGAACGCTGTTTAATATTAACTGTACTGAAGATGCGTATCTAGATATTTAGATATTGCATCTCAAGGAGTATCGATCTCTTAACTATGAAGACTGAGAAGTATGTGACTAATTGCCAAAGGATAGAAGGTTTATTTCTAATAAAGCTCAATTAAAGTTTCCATTTTTTGGTCTGCAATTTATTACACTTTTTATAAGTAAATTCTCGTCGGCACTGTAAGTATCCTTTCATCGTCAATGAAATTTTCGGAAACACGTGACACAATTTTCATTGAGTACTATTATTCGGACAAGGTTGAGGAAACGTACTAATTTAGTAACTATATACTAACAACACACACGTTCCTCAAAAAGCTTTGGATTAGCGATACGCTGATCAAAATTTTTTAAAGCCATTGAAACCAATTTAATATTATAACTCGAATAAGAATGAGGAAAACATAATATCGACCAAATAAAATCTTACTAGAAAGCTTTTAATGCATAACCGATACAAAGGATTACTGTGGCAGCAATACACCGCATTACATGTAATAACGAAAACGGGGGAAAAAAAAATTAAATATTCTCTGCATATAAAAATTTGCAATTGATTTCAATTGGCAGCATGTTGGTGCTATTCGAAAAAAAATTTAATTTTAGCGTTACGAACATTAAAAGAATATAAAGTGAAGTAGAGTAATTGATGCTGAACAAAAATTGGCCATTGAAATTTATAAATATCATGCTGGATTGTTCGTATTGCAAATATGCGACGTATTACTCCAATTTTATAATTGCACCGTCCACACAGTTGATCGCGAGTATGAAGAGAACAGAAAGACTTAGCCGAAAAATCACATGGCTCCTTTAGAGATCACCTTTTACACTAATAATAGTCAATTCGAATTAAAAAGTGTTCGATCGTCTTTTCTATTGAAAATCCCATCGATAAAGCTATCCGTATTTTATAATTTATGCAAGACGTAACTTGATTTATTAGGCTCGAATCGTCGCTCGATCCTAAACAGAATTAACTGTAATCAATGAGAGAATTCAATTATCGATTACTACAATCAATTATTCGCGAACAATTATTTATGGAGTTTTTTGACACGAAAAAAAATAACACAAGTTATGAAATAATTAATGATTAGACAGCACGATCAACAGGATAAATGCAACTGAGACGAACGAACCGAGTCGATAAATCTTTTCGCGATTGTCACTCGAAGTTACTGTTATACTGCACAAGTCGAAGAGTTTAAGGGTTGCAGAAGAATTTCAATGCAATGATGGTCTAACTATTTAAGAATTTTTTGGAGAAAATTGCCATATTTGTTTTTAATTTTAATCCTCTGCGAACAGTTTGAGAAACTTTTAGCTTCATCGTCACAAATCACATCAAATTTTTTAAGAAAATGGAAAACACACTTGTCGATGGTTTTAAACTGAAGAATTAGAATAAAGACTGATAATAAAACAGGTGGGAGATCAAATTAAAACTGGAAAAAAATAAATGAGACCATTTCTGCATTGAACACTTTAATAGGTTCACGAGTTTTTCTACAGCCACATATCTATCCAGTCAATGAATTCATCGTTTCATCTCTGACAATGACCACGAAACAGTTCAGCTTTTCTATTACACAAAAGTGGAGTGAGGCGGCATTGTTCTTGTTAAAATACGCGCTTTTTTCTACGTGTAGACAAATGATAGTCTGATGCGATACGAGCATCTTCGATACAATATCGAGAATCTCTTCTTTTTATAAACTAAAACAGGAGAACAACCTTTCGAGACTGAGACGAAAGAGCCGAGACACCGACAGGTGTGAGCGCAATTAATAAATAATAATAATAAAAAAAAAATTGAAACTCTAAACGCGATCGGGAAAAAAAGAATGAAGTTCCTCAAGTTCAAGCCGCGTTTACCGCATACGTTCTCATTCCGGATCTGAATGCGATTTTGCCAGATGAAGCGAATGTTGTCCGCACGCCGTAAACGCTGCTCACACACAAGAACAGACTGCCATTGAATTTTGAGTGTAATCGTTTGTAATAAGTAATTATAACCGGTCGAGGATGAGCCGATCTGAGAGAGAAAATGAGAGCAAAAAGAGACATATATGCGACAGAGTGTGTGTTGCGTGAATCAGTGGCGGATTTAATGACAAATAATCTCATTCGTCTCATTCTTTTCGAATTGTTTTACGAATTTACGATTATTTATTTTTAACTGTAATTCTTAACAAATGATAGATTTCCGTAATGACGCGTGAAGAGTGATGTTACGATTGTCAATCATAAATCATGGAGCTTCCAATTGAAGACTCGAAATAAAAATAGGATTAAAAAGGTATGAAGAAATGAAAGAAACTAAAGTTAATTATTGAAAAAAATATATATGCATCAAAAGTATGGGTTAGTTGTTTCGAACTTGTTGTTATTATTGTCTTGGCTCTGTTTTTATTTCATGTCTTACGTCATTGCTCAATTTGGAGCTTGAAATCCGTCACTAGTATGAATGAGATTTGTGTTTAGGCATTTGTAAGAGAGGATGACGCGTGTAATCCTTCCACGTAAAAAGTTTTTTCGGATTGTAAGATTCAAATCTTTTTGTCAAAATTCTGCCCCGAGAAAGAACGAGCCGTTCTTTGACGTTAGAGACGACACAATTTATCGCCGTATGTAGATCGAACGTTTCGGTGAAAGGATTATTCGGGATTGGGAAACGATGAGAAATTATGCACGCATTAACGAATTTGGCTGACTGGCATTTATTCTAGGAGATCCTATACGAAGTCGGTAATATAAATGGAGGGGGAAAGATATAATTCTCTGTGATGTATTTCTATGATTTAATTATATGTAATTGTGATTATTCTTACGATTAATTAATATTCTTTGCAAATAAAGCGCCATGCAAGTATCGATTAGTATTTAGCGTAAGATAAAACGTAGCGCGATCGAGCATTGCCGATCCGTATCCTAGACATTGAATCACGAGAAATCGTACAAATCGTGTAACTTATTGCATTATGAGTACGACTGTTAATCGCCCCTGTCGAAAAGTCGAGATATGGAAATGATGTAATGCCAGAAAAAATACGAAACGTTCGGCAAAATATATATGATATTTTCGCGTGAAATTAGGTCACTTTTTCGCATTACTTATTTATAGGCAGTGGGTGAGCAACTATGTTGCAAACTTTTTAATAAATATACTCGGTGCAAGTGTGTGAACGTGCAAATTTAATCTCTGAATTTCTCCAACAAACAGCTTCGTGATACGTTTATTTATTGATATCCAAAAAAAAGATTTAATTTGTCGGAAATTGCGATATTATATAATTATAAAATTTATTGTGAAAAAATTTTAAATAAGTAAAGAAGAATTAGAAGAATGAATTATTACGACGTTTTGGATGATTAGTTTTGAATTGTCTTGTTATAGTTTTGCTTTTTCCTTGTGTGCTTTTCTTTAAGAATCGAAAGCACTAGCTATCCAAAAAAATGAACAGTCTTATGTCGGTCATCAATGTCAATATTAATCACCTAGAAGTAATATGCAGAATTAAAGAAGAATAAACCGGGATATATAAAATGCGGCGTGTCGCAATGCTAGAAACGATCGACAAAGCGATAGGAAAAGTAGATAGTCATATAGAGTGCCAGGAAGGAAAGAAAGAGAGTGAATTGATTTTGTGAGTGAGGAAGTATGAGAGAAATTAATGTCGATTAAGCTCCCTAAACTAATAAGAGCGCCGACTGCAACGCGGCGACTCGAGCGAATCTCGGAAATGTTCGTTAATATTTATGCCGATGACAGGGACGATCCGCATAATTCGTTCGGGTCGACGGATAGCGTTAAGAATTATGATTACTATCGTACAAGAAATAGAACAGAGATATCGGAAGCGGCTGAAAAAGCGATAGTTTCGTGCTAAGGCGTAGAGTTCGAGAAGTCGTAATTCTAGACTAGAACCATGGAGGAAGTCGTCAATATAAAGAAAGTTCCAATTCGGAGCATTTTTCGAGATTGGTACTTTCTAAAAAAAAAAAACAGTTTGTGTAACGGAAAGTTTTTTGCGTTATTTGCGATTGAAAAAAAACGAAAAGCTTTTCGCTCGGAAGGTAAATAGATAGTAAACGTAAATTCTTAAATCTATTTTAAGGGAAGAGGATATTAATTCAATGTATTAATTTAATTCGAGATATCATTAAATATTGGAAAGTATTGGGAAAAAATGAAAGCGATCATCTTCCCTGATATTTGGCTAAGTAAGAATAGAATTCAAATTGGCAGAACTGTGATTGAAGAAACACTTAGTTACGCGCACTCTTTATTATAGAACTCCTTCCATGAGAAATACGTGCGAAGCGAATATATTCGGCTCTTACCTACAATTCTTTTATCGATTGGTATTTTGCCACGTATTTTTTCGAAAAGAAAAAGATAAATGAGATTGATAATTGTATGCTGGCAAAAAAAAGGCAGCGACAAAATCATGTTTGAAAAATCAAAGTGGAAACACGACTCTGTTATTTTTGCGAACAATCAAGGAATCTCGTATGTCTATTTGAATTTCTTGTAAATGCGCAATGATAAAAGTAATTATTAAATGCCGAGAAATACTAATTATAATAGTTATTAACTAATTTAATAATTGGGCAATTATTTAAAAATCTGTAAAAGATTTTTATTTCTATATATTAGAGAATACATTAGTATATTATATTTACTCTAATCGATCACAAAAGCCAACTCTAAATTGACTAAAAAATCGAGAAATACAACGACAGTTCTGGATTGTATGCTCCGAGTGAAATATATACCAGAAAATAGAATGTTGGCGGCTCATTAATTATATTGCTGATTGCAAGATGCACTTTAGGGCAAAAAAGGGAATGTATACGAGAGCAAAAGTGAGAGAAAAGAATTAGAAGAGAGGGGGGGGGGGGAGACGGAAAGAGAATGCGTTAGATAAAGATACGTAAAAAAGCGAAGTGTCTTAGAGCTAATGGAATTCCTCTGCGCGAATGCACGGAACGCGCTAACACAAGCAGCCACCTCCGAACGAGAAGTCTTCAATACTATTTGCGTATTGCTTTATTGTTACACGAACATTATAACGATACATTACATAAAAGAGAAGGAATATTAAAGCTGTACGCATGCAATTAAAACGTGAGTTCCACGATGCGGCAGCAACGATCGCGCGGACAAGTTTCAAAGTTCGCGACGATTTCGTCTTTTTACGCTCGGGACTTTTCAACGACGCATTTTCGACAATCCGTTCTTTTCTTGAGCTAATTTTCAACGTGATAAATTGCTCGTGCAAATTTTAATATATGAAATCAATAAGAATTCGACAGTTTGTATTCGAAGTGTCATCCAACGCTGAGCGATTCATTAATTCTACAATAAATTACATTTTCTTTCTGAAAATAAAATATTGTTTCTCGCTTATCACTGAAAAAGTTTAAGAAGCGATTATCCGATTGAAATTGATTTGTACTAATTATCCTATTTCTCCGCGCGATCAGAACATCTTCGAAACGTCCTGGAACACGTACATATACTTTAGATACTACGCGTTACGTTTTTATATTTACGAAGAAAAATCTACAAGATAGGAGATGGACTTGCTTTTCCCTCTTTTCTACTACTTTGTATATTACCAAATAATCGTTAATTAGAAAAGTTATTATATAACTAGCGTTTCGTTATTTTTAATCAACAAGATTTTATTAAGCGGAATATATAACGACGGCAAACACTCGTTTGCCATCGTTATTGCAACGATGCGGCCTGATTTACACATTACTTTACGTAGTATATGTTTCAATTTGCGTATACTCGTCAACGAATGAGAGATCGACGTTTGAGCAATTCTTCCTTCTACATTTTTTCCCACTGATAAAAGAACTTTAGCACTCAGTTCATTGAATAAATATTTTTTATAACTTAGGAAGTCTACCAAGGCATTTGTTCGACTAATTATAGACACATAAAACTGCACTGATTGAAGTAAGTTTAATAAACGCGATCTCTCGCGAAGAACTTTTCTTTCCAAGATTCGTGAATCAAGTGGCATCGTTCCTGAATATCATTATCGTTATACGATAAAGTATAATAAACCTCGCAAATCTGTCAACGTTGGAAAGCAATTGATTGGCTCCTTAAAAATTAGAGAGCCAAGAGATTGCGCCAAGAGAAGTACAAATTATTAAAAAAAAAAGAAAAAAAAAAGAGAAAGAGAAGAAAACGAGAAAAAATGCTAACTGCGAAAAAAAATCAGTCATTCGAAAATGAGATAATGTAATCACTAACGAAAGAGGTGTAATATTGGATTTTAGTTTTATCGCTTTTCATTCATTATCTTTGATTACTTTATTGCTTGTAACATTCATTCGAGATACCTTGAATATAAAAAAATAATAAATCATGTTATTCGCTGTGTCGTCCTTTGTATAATCCCCTCCCCCACCTGTAATATAAACAATTAAGTAAATTAGATTTCGATCCAAACGATTTTTATGCAATAAAATATTTGATGAATAAGTTTGCGTTTTATTTTATTTAGAATATCAATAATTTTGCGAAAAATTTATTTTAAGTCTTTTTTTATCTATTTCTTTGAACGACTTTAAAATTTTTTCCATAAAAAATATTTTATTGAAATAAATAATAAAGATAATTGTATATAAGAATATTGTGAGTTAGGAAAAAGATTTTAAAAGTAATAAAAAGTATAACGGAGAAAATTTTTTACTTTTTGCACAAAAGAATAAATAATTGTAGGAAAGAGATACAGGTATTAAATTGCAAGTTATTTCACTGTGATTTTTATTGAAACACTCTCTTTAGAGTACACAAGCTATCCTAGGTAAGCATTAAAGAAAGTATAAAAAATGAACAACTGCTTATAGAATCACAAAGTGTGGATGTCTGCTCTTCTTACAATCATTAAACGTATTTTAACATGCATACACGAAGGCACAACGATCCTCGACCCTTACGCGTTGAGTATTTCGCCGCGAGGACGTGTCTGACGATACAGTGATATTGATAAGCCGATTGTACAGCTATATCGTATAGATCTGTTCGTTTTTGCTCATACGGAGATCCATTGACACCCAATGCCCCCAGGAACTAGAAAAATAACTCTAGTTGCGCGATATCGACATTATAAGCTCTCTGTTGGAAGTTCTTCTTTTTTTTTCGGTGCTCGTCATCATGGCAAAATTATACTCTCTGAGAACATCAACATACGAAATAAGCGCATTCACTCGGCACACGCTTATAACACACAGAGTTCTGTCGTAAAGGGGACCGAGTGCCTTCCATACAAATTCGTTACGCGATATAATATCCATGATAATAGAATCTATATACTTCGTACTGTAAATCTAGAAACTTATTATACATTCGTAATATATCTAGTTGTGACAAACGTATCCTGATTGTTGAACATTTTCATTTAGCTCATAATTTTCTCTTTGAAGAAGGCCACTTATTTTCGATTTTTTTTCATCGCACATTTGATATGTTTCATCTTGCAGATAATCAAAGAATATCTGTCAATTTTTTTTTCTTGGATAAACATATTATATATGAGCATAATTAAAATATCTCGGATAATTGATTATTGCGCTTCTTTCCGCTGTTGAACAGAAATTGATATCATCTCTGTAAGACCAACCGGTACAACGGCTATTCTCATATTTACTTATAACAAATCTAATCTATTCTATTGTTTACTTAACGTGTATTTAAATAATAATCACAAAAATGAGACCAAGGTCCAAACGAGCCCTTTGGTCGGGACCATCAACTGAGAGGCGGTCTCGCACCTGACTTTCGATGAGAGAGTTAGTCGTTATCGTCTATATTGCGTCCATGCGATCGCAATTGTCACAGACGATATTTTTGTCGATGGATTTTTTAACATTAAAATAAAAATAAATGCTATAATAGAATTTTATGTATCGCAGCTAAGATTTCGTCGCGTGCCCAAAATTACTTTATTTCTGGTATAAAATGCCAGTATTTAAAATTGGACTCAAAAATCTGATATATACGAAACATAGAAAAACTGAGCGCTTAGATTGTAAAAATGCTTTCAAGTTGTTTTGCTAATTATCCAATTTAAAAAACAATATCCAATTTATAATTTAGTTTATTAATTAATGTTTTTTTTTAAATCTTTTACGTTAAATGATTATCAAGGCAAATTGTGATAAAATTTACTCTGTACATATTTAATCGTACTTTGAAAGTCGGTAATTGAATGCTCAATTTATCCTCTGAAATTCAAGTTAAATATATGATCACAAGTGCAGGTAGACAGTATTACAAGATTCTCACAGCTTGCGCCAGTTTTCGGCAACCGACGCGAAATGACGTCGATTCGCCGTCCAGCTTGACGATACAAAGATAAAAACATAGCGCGATAACCGTGATAAAGACACTTTGATAATGGAATATGAAGTAACTTACGCTTAGCATCTTAATAGTAGAATATAAAATATGACTTAAGTACAACCACAAAACTTGGTCATTATTATGGCATTCGTGTCCTTAACTATGCAGTTCGCCAGACTCTGAAGGTCCGTCGAAGCGCATCTTTTATAAAAAAGTCTACTACTCGTGTACGAGGCGATGTTCTGATGTACGCGTACGCAAGTCGTACAGTTCTTTAGAAAATGTGCAATTACAGCACGTAGACTCGATCTTTTCCCCCCAACTTTCCGATTCCTATTCTCAATCGACAGCAAAGAGTAACGAAAGTATACTTCATGGAATTAAAGCTTTCTTCATCTTTTATGTAAAATAAAAAAATCGAAAAATATTGACAATACTATCAATACTATAATATTATGCTGTAGTAAGCGTTTATCATCGATAAATATTATTTTTGCCAATGGCAAAACATTTATATTTTAATCAAAAATTTATTTTATTTGATATATTTTTTATTGGAAATTTGTTTCGCCAAAAGGATGCAAATCCTACATTGAAGTAGATATTATTATTATCAGATCTTCAACCAGAAAAATCGAAAAGATCCTTTTCTTCTAACTTGTAACGAAGACAAAGCAAATGATGTATGTAAAATGATATTAAGTATACACATTTAAATACATTTTTGCCGTGAAAGTAATTTGCATCATGCTAATATTTTAATTTAATTTTCCAGACACAAAAAAATATTCACGCAACTGTTTCAAATATAAAAAATTCTTGAATAGATCTCACTTTTATATTTTTAAGATGAATTACGCGTACTACTTCTACTGCTTTGCTTCGTCGTGTGTTTATAGTCTCGATACTCTTTGGAATCGTTTCGGTCGTCATCTTTTTCTACAGTATTACATGTAATAATTCGTGTGTTTATTCGTACCTGAACATATTTCCTTCCGCTGCGTCGCTATTTTTGATTATTCCGCTTATCGTTAATCGACGATCACAGGAAGTACGCGGCGTTGATCAGGTTTTTGGGTCCTCTATGCGTGCCGTGTACGTGTATGTATGTGTGTATGTGTTTATAGGGCATAGATACGTGCGATCGTGTATCGGACGACGAGTTTGAATGGCTTTCGCGTCTGCGATTCAATTAACGCTGAAAGAATGGCGAAGTCGCGGAAATATCTCCGCATCTTTCTGTCTTTCTTCCTTTGAGCTCCTGTTGCAAATTTTGATTAATCGAACGACGTCGGAGATCCACGGCTGCTCATCCGAACCGCTCTTTGCCTTCTTTAGCCCTTCATCGGTCGAATCTGCAAGCGGAAATAAAACAACACATTAAAATTGAAATTTTAAATAATTACAGGAAAAACATGCTTTGCTTCGGAACAGTTAAACAATTTTTATAATTGACGATAAAATAACTTAATTACTGTAACTTAGTTCTATATCGCACGCGTGCATTGTGTCATCGACCGACGATTAAGTGAGTCAGCGGACGTATTACACGAGAATTTGGTTCTGTGCACGCTAATGCACGTAATTGCACGCTTTCTGCTAAAATTAGCGACTTAATTGGGAAAGTAGCATGATTGCTCACTGTTAAACAACCAGCGAGGCCGAGGCTATTTTATGTTTAAACGCCGGCCGGATACCTTCGACGCGTACCAATAATTTGACGTAATTTAATAAACGCGACCTTGCTCTCCCGTGTACGCGCGCGGGGTCGTGCGACTGTTATTACGGACAGTTTGATCGTATCTCGGTAGTGCGTAATGATGATGCACCTAGTCACTGGTGTATAGTAGCGGCCCGATCATCGGTCATGCAAATTGGCGTTATAGAGCGCGATGGATCTCTCCGCGTCCTCATCCGATTTTCCACGCAAAGCATTTCATACCGGTTTAGAAACAGTATTAAGTTTGCGATCGTTATATTTGTGCACCTATAATTTATTATGCTCATTAAGTTACTTTTTCGGTTCCTTTGATGTTTAATTTATAATGCTCGCAGAAATGAGAGATATATAGTTTAATTTTGTTCATGGTTTCTAGAAAAAGCACTAAGAAAGCACTAAATTATGATATATTTACTTTTTTATTTTTGACATTGTTTAACGATGGGTGTTCTTGCTTCAAAGTAAAAAAGATTTAATGAATTCGCAAAATACAATAAAAATAGAAGAATAAGGAGAATTATCGGTTTTCATTAAATTCATATATTAATAAATTCTATTATTTATCGTGCAACTTCGATGTATCCATGCGAAAAAAAAACACGATGAAAGGGCTCGTGTTTTAAGCTTGAGTTTCATCCTGGGCGGCAATTAAGCATACCGATAAATTCAACGCGCAAGCGAGCGAGCCAAAACCGGATGAGGAAGACAGCCCGTCCTGTCTTACAATGCAGTTGCGTACGAGCGTTGTTTATCACTCCTTTCGCCACGTTGCAATTATGCGTCGCCGTAAAAGATTTTGCGCATATGTGATCGTAAAAAGCGCAAAGTTTTTGCCAAGATCCGTCGTGCGCGGCGGTGGTGTGTGGTTGCCATCGATTTAATTCAAAGTAATTTATAATTGCCCACGGAACTCGTTTGCGAGCATCTCTTTGTTTGTTCTTGACGCGGCGCATGCATCTCTCGGCGCTCAGACAGCGTTTCGCGAATTTTTCCCGACGAAGCAACTCATGACGAAAGATTCGCCGAGGAAAGAGCTAAATATAAAGCGTACTAATGCACTACAAGCGTAAGTTCAAAGATGGAAAGTCTCATTAGTATTTCTTAGGAAATTTCCGAAAGGAACCAACTATCGCAATGCCCCGTGGCAAGTCTGCTTACATTTTTCCAGGACGACAATGATTAATTACGCTGAAACGTTTATTACTGTCGATTATAAAGATCACATAATGAAAGCACGTGGTAATTAATATCGATCGATTATGGGATACGTTTCGATAATAATTAGCCCACGTTATGCGCTAAAATGTTCGCTGCTAAAATTGCGCGATGATGTAAGCGAAACGTGCAATTATGCTGCTATCGCTGCATAGAACTTTCCTTCGCCGATGTACGATGAAGAAAACCATTTAAGCATCGTTCAAGATCTTTTGTGCCTTGCCTTGCTTTATCAATATTCTCAAAAATATCAAGAGCAGGAGCGAGACTATATATGTATGTTTCTTCTATATGTTTCTTTTTTGAAATAAAAAATATTCACGTTTGCATTCTAAAGAACCATCATCTGCCTTTGTACGGGAGAAAGAACAGCGAGGGTGCATAAAATTGTCTACAAAAATTCGAGGCGGATACTTGATCCTTGTTGCATATATGTCGCCTATTTGCATCAATGTTGCGATGAAGGCCATAGTTAATCGACCGTCGGCGGTCATGCACTCGCGGCTGGCGCGCGCAGACAGGAAAGCCAGCGACTGCAATAATTGCATCCTACCATTTCCGTTTCGTACAAAAGCTCACCGAGGAGAAGCGTGCACACATTCGACTTGCGAACGAGTACGTCTGAAGCTTAGAAACCCAGTGAACTCGTTGCGCGCAATAGTTTCGAGTTTAATCGAGTTCTACGAGTAACACGCGCGCGTACTGTTTTATATGGAAACACGATACGCTGGAGGACGATGTACAGAAGCGTTATTCGTCATGAAACATTAACTCATGCGAGTAACAACGGAATAAACATACTTAGCAAGAGATAGAAACAAACACATTTATTTCAAAATAAAGATATAAAGCAAAATTAGTACTGCGACTGTAAGATTATTCTTACGTTCCGCTCGAGATAACAAGTTTCGACTTTCCAAAGGAAGATCCTTGCGCGAATGCGTAAAGGATAAAGACAGATTATTGCGTCATTCTTCCAAGAATTTACGTCTGTAAAAAGAAGATATGATACCACGCACATTGATACAGCTAACGATAAAATTATCCTAGGCGCGGACAAAGAGACAAACGTCAAGTTTTCAAGTCGACATTTGACGACCGCCCATCGTCCATCGGAAAGGGATTTACCGTTCGCCGGGAGGATAATCGCGGTGGGGAACGAAGCACGTTAGAGATAATGTGCTTGTGTTGCGCGAGGCTACGGCAAAAACGTAGAAAAATCCGTTATGGATAAGAAGCGGGCTCAACAAGCCTAGATTAATATGAGGAAGAAGCGTGTTCCTGTCTCGGGCGTCGAACGTCAGCGAAAGCCTCGAGCGTCAGTTCGTAACTGAAAACGAATACCTCGAGCTTCATGGAGACGCGAATCGGCAATCTCTCGTGGAATCCTGGAAAATGTGAATTTCAGTTCCGAGCGACGAGCTGTCAATTTCATTCGAACTTTATTGCACCGGACATTTGTACGCTTTGACATCCGGATAGCTCAAAGTGCAAAATCTAGATAAGAAGCGCGCAGTTTGAGAATTTAACAAACGATAATTCAAACTATTGCAACTTCTTTGAAGAGATCAATTCAAATTTTCAAGATAGAATATACAACTGAAAATGAATCTTAATATATCGCTTTTCGAATTAATAAAATTCGTAAAAATACGTCACACAAATTAAAACATCTTGTATCTACTTTGTATTTTCATATTAAGTGTATCTCGCGGAAGTGGCTGGCCGAGAAACATTTCCGCGGCTCCGTGCAAGCGAAAGACGCCGGAGAAAGTAGCCTAGAGCTTCGCGACTGCGAAGCTAGGAACGGTCAGTCGATTATCGATCGCGACGTATCATTAATTGTTTGCAACGGGGAACAATGCCCCGGCACCTTATCAGCTGGCCTTATCGGACATGCAGACGATCAATCTATTGTTCTGATCAATCGGTATTTTCCGTAGCAAGCAGTGGTTCGCTAGCGAGGGCGCGCGCCAACCGCCAATTAATCGATCGATCGATTAACCACCCTGGAGCTTTCGTACCGCAGGTTCGGGATTATTCCGGCTGCTATCCGCCATCCGATTGTACTGTTCCCGAATCGTTCCGATCCATCGCTCATCGTGCCGTTGCCTCCAGGCTAACCGCCGCTCAGTGGACTTCACTATAGCGCTCGTTCTGTCCTACGGGTTTTGCTGCACGCTGCGCCGAGAGGGAAGAAGCTTAACCGCTCTTTTCGTCGTTACATCGCCGAACGTACTGCGCTGTAACGTCGCGCCGTGGATATCGTGCGCGATTACATTTATTAAACACGGGCGCGGCGCGCAGCGTTCATCAGCATCAGGACGTAACCAAGGACGAACGTTAACTTCTCACACGATGAAGCGCTTGACAAATTTTTGATAATGGATGTTTTCATTAGTCATGCATTTTTGATAATTAAGTTGATATTATCTGTCTAAAATTACAGCTATTTTTTTTTATAGAATTGCGTCACGGCTATCTTTGAATTAAAGTTTTCTTTAATAATATCGCATATAAAAGTTTTTTGATAAATATTTATCTCGAATAATCTTTGTAGAAATATGCTTCGCGTATTTTTATCGATTCGTATCTTTTTTACGACGTCTGGTGATTTGTGACATCTGTCATTTATTTTAACAATGCCATTGACTTCGAAGAGTGGCTGCTAGAGTCAAGAGAGACGGATACTCGTCGGGCGAGTTTTCGATGGCCATGCGACTCGTCATTAATATACCTTTTAAAGGCACCTAAATGTACACTTTCGTTGCTCGCGTATATAACCATCGCGTCTTCCCCATGTCAAACGTTATAGAGCCATTCGAAACTTTGTAACAAATCATAATTATATGCGAGACGCTGTATTGCGATTTTTGTCGCGCTGCGCCGAGGCAGCACGTCGCTTATAATGGTGTTTGTCCGCGCTCGGGCATTACGCGGCTGGACAAAAATCGTTATTGCCGCGGTTAATTGCCACGACGAGTGTGCAGAAACGATCACCGGACCGGCTCTATCGCGATTACTTCGCTGCGAGCTATCTCGCTTCTTCCGTCTTTGTCTCGCTCTCTCGGCGCATATAAAGTCTCCGCTCGACGAGAAAGCCGCGACCAAGCTGTACGCGTTGTAGGGCCGCATATAGGGGCCTGAAATTGTCGTTTAATCGGTTCGCCAGCGTCGCCGTGGCTCGCGGAAATGAATAACATTGCATTACACATATCTCGTGGGGGCCCCCGTGGGCCGCGCCGTCGAGAGCGCAACGCGCGCGCGGGCGAACCGATGCAACGAGAGACCGCGCTTACGTCTCACGGAAGACGGACGGATCGTTTTCCCAGGCGTGCACTCCCGTTATCGTTATCCTCTCTCACGTTCGGACAGATCGTGGAACGCCGATCGCTGGCTAGATTGACGATGCAAAATACGGAGAGTCGCCCGTCGAGAGTCAATTGTGCTCACCGAGCTCGGCCGCGCCATTAAGAATTAAATGTTAAAACGCAGATTTACTCGGTTCATAGAGGAAATAAAGCACGATGGTGACATTTATCGCGTTGGCAATTTAGCGGCCGACATTATTTCCACCTTTTTCTACTATTGGTATTTTAAATCTTAAACGCACGGATGTTGTATACGAGATATTATACCTACTCTATCCATCTTTACGTTCTTATATATCTTTACATTCTCCTATCGATTCTCATATAAGTTTTATATTTTTTTATCTGTACATCTATTTTATACTTTCGCATATATTTAAATTTTATTACACCTCTTTTTAAGGAAATATTACATCTGCAATTTTTTAACGAAACAAACATCAAATCAAAAGAAATCGCAAAAAATAAAATGTTAATATCTGATTATTTTTCCATCTTTGATGCAAAAGCGTACATTCGATAAGTTCGCCGAACCAGACAATCAAGTTTTTTTTCTGCACTGCTAACGGTGATTCTTGTTCTTCTTTTTTTCTCGCTTATTCTGCTTCTTGCTTTCTCTCTTTCTCGCGTTGCTATCGATGTACATTTGATTTCCACTTGCTTTGCACGCGTGTAACTGTAGCATCGCGTTACGCCGAAGCAAAAGATTCTATCCGTGGTTTCCGGCTCACCGGATGTATTATAAGAATAGGCTCTCTATGCAAATAATATACATATCGACTTTCAAAGTGATTCAAAGGATTTCATTTTAAAGTAGTTGTCTCGCAACAGTATGATCTAAAAGTCTTTTATTAAAAAAAAACTCAAATAATAAAGTTTAGATAGAATATCATATAGAATATCATATAAAAATATCATTGCATATTATTTAATTTATTATGTGAACAATTTATTGCTAAAAAGGATCAATCGCAAATTTAATAATAATTTAAAAGTTGAAAGTTTGGATCAATTTGTAAGAAATTTAATTTATGATTTAAGATTTCAATTAATATATATATTAATAAAATTAATTCGATAAAAATGCATAATAAACAGAAGTAAGCTTTGTAATTTGATTAAAATAAATCACGCGTGAAATAAAAATAGAATGTGAGACAGCATTAATAAAATTTTATTATAAACACATTTTATTATATAATAAAATAATAATATATAATAAATTTTACAGTAAGCGATGTATCGCCGAGACTGGTAAAACGTTACGCGATGCAAACAGCCGATTCGCTCTCACAAGCAGTGGAGTAGTAACGCTTACTGTTACGCTTACTCGTCTGGAAAACTTTCTAATAACCTAGTGACATTCTGACCGCCAGGAAGGATTCGCTTAGATCAGAATTGCCGGTTACGAAGCGTAGTTGCAGGATTTTTATAGATATTTATATTTAATAAGCCTTTCTTTTTTTACTCATATCTTTCGTTAATGCATTCCAAAGATTGTATAATTATGATCAATATGCATAGTCGCTGCACTAAAAGTTGCTCTCTTAAAAATAATTTCAGAAATTTTGAAATAATCAACAATTTTGTGAACCTCTAAGTTTGTTAAGTATATTACATTAATATTTTTATCGATTTTATTGCAAAGTTTGAATAATTTTTTACAAAATTTAGAATTGTACATTTTATCGTTATCACGAACATTATAAATCAAATAAAATAAAAAAATTATTAATGTTAAATTAAATTAAGAATTAATAACATTATTAATGTTAAGTGCTAAAGTAATTGCTTAATAATCCTTCCGCTTTTTAAAATGCCAAACGCACGGTAAAGCAATACGGTAATAAATAAACGGCATACGCGCGCGGTAAAGTAATCAAAATATCGCCACAAAACATATATGCTAATAAGTTTATCGTTAATAAAAGCGAATATGAAAAGCGAATACTCCTGAACCAAACTAATTTTACGCTGATGATATGTCGTAAAACGGTAATAGGAAAGTAATGCCTCGCGCCTATCTTGCCTGCTGGCCTAAGAAAGTTTTTCAATAATTCAGCGACACTTTACTCGAGATTTTTGAATGGATCATCTAAGTGATAATTTGCAAATAATGTTATTTTAACGATATTTAATCGTCTAAGTACGTACGATGTCAACTAAGTATTTTAATATTTTTATTAAATTGTAATAATCTTTGCTTCTCTCCTTGAAAAACATTTTAAAATAAATATATAGCGTAACGATTTTTATCTGCTAAAATAGAAATTGTGCTTCAAAGATGTATGATTCCTAAAGCACTTAGGAGGACAATGTATCATCGGTACTTGATGCGCTCACAAGTGAAAATGCGCAAAGCGCATCTGGCATCTCGATAGTTCACAGACATCGACGAGAGATCACGAGAATCGCGCGAATCGGCAAGCGAGACGTGAGCGAGCGAGGGGAAGGTAGCCGTCGATATATTAGTTATATGCCGAAGGCGAGAGGCAAGACGAAGAAGCGGAGGCAAAGGCGAATTCTCTCCATTGCCAAGGCGGCGTAAGGCGTGGTTTGTCCCTTTACTTCACCTTTGCTTGCCTTTCTTGACTTGTACTTATTCGCTCGACAGCTTGGCTCGACAAAGCGCATACGCGCCTTCCTATGCATGTATACACGAATACACACGTATGTATGTACATACAGTGTGTATCTTGAAGAAGCGAACAATATTTACGGACGTTGTCGCATATTTCGAAGTAATATAGCAAAAGTACATTGTTTCTTAAATTTAACGTTTAAATTAAATGTTTTTGAGTGCAAACATTTTTCATAAAATTTGGAACAAATTAATTTTTTTCGCTTAGATTTCATCATGTGATCGTATGTGAGTTAACATAATAAATCGCTTAAATGTTCGAATGGTAGAGTAATTAGAGATTTATCATTAGATCTCGATTATCATCAAGAAGGTGCACGTACAAATTCAATGATTACAAAATGTTTCAAAGTCTGAAGGGCTGCTACCAGTAGCACTAGGGACGAATCACTATACGCACACCAAAGTATTCCAGCAACGCATGCACAAGTTTCTCGACTGGCGTGTACGCATTCCTCGAAGTAACGGCATCATCTGCGGTCAAATTCTTCCTGCACTTCGAAGATCGATAAACGCGGGTGGACGATTCAATAATTTTTACTATGACTTAAATATATTTTTCAATTTTCGAAAAAGTGATCGCAATTATAGATATCTTCAGCCAATTCATGCTGCAGATGTATATCATTTTTCTCATTATTTTATTACTTTTCTATAATTTGTGTGTTTAATATTTATAATTTTTTATACTTTTATGGCGTGCAATAATTTATTCAAGTAAAGTAATAAAATACGGTGCAATAAATCAGTGCGTTCAATAATATCTGGATCATTAATGGTTCAGAAAATACGAAAGGATGATATTAATGCGCTAATTAGCAGAAAGGAATATGGCATGTGGCGAAACAAATTGGTTGAGTAATGTGCCCATCGTAAAAGTGGGTTTAAAAAGAGTGGTGTCAAAAAAAGGGTGCGACTCTGGTAAAGAAAGAACAAGGTCGATAATAAATCAGAGGTATATGTCTTCGTGGAAAAGCAATAACTGGTATTACTGCTTATGAGAAATCCTGCCATAACCAAAGTTGCACCGAAAAATCTTAAAACGCGTCGTATATTAACCGGCCTAATGAGATCGCGGTTTGTAATGATAATCTCATCACAGACGTGCCTCGCTGGGAAACACTATCGTGTTTAATAAATCGTACTTGACGAAATAAGCTTCTAAACGCTGCGAGATAATAAATTACATCTCGCCTGTCAATTAGTTTTTACGACGCACTCGTTTGTAGTTAGTGTATAAATTAGATGAGTTTGTCGACGTATAATTATCATAAATCGAAGACGAGAATAAGGATTTTGCGTTTACATTTGCCTTGCCTAATGATACATGATTGTCGCATGCTCGATAATATATTGTGCAAGAGGACATTTGCTCAATCAATTCAGAAATGTCCTCGAAATTTCTTCACGCGTATACTTTTCTTAAGATTTCACGCGTTATAAATCAAATTTTATTTATTTGCGAATTTTTAGTGGCGATAGCCCTAAGGGCTAAACTTTTCAACAACATGCGGAAAATTTCACCGACGGCTGCCGCGGGTGAAGATTGCTCTAGTACGTAATAATACGGATTTACGCGAACGCGGTGGAAGCAAATGAGTATGGCGTGAATTATTCATGATAAAATCTCTCCCTCTCTCTCTCTCTCTCTCTCGCTCTCTTTTCCCAGGAGTGAAAAAGGAAGCGGAAGGACTTAAGTGAATTTTGCAGTTACTAAAGTGCGAATACCGTCGCAAAATGGTTCGGATGAAATTCAAATAGCATTCGTGTGCACGATGCTTTTGAAGAATATAAAAAGAACAGCGTCTAGGTGAGTGATTTGCATTCGAACTCTGCTATGCGCTCGTTTACACAGCCCTAAGCACTCCGAACCGCGCTTTATGCGCTTCATATTTGAATAAAACATATCAATGATACTGTAAAATATGGTAAAAGCGCGATGAGCAGTGAATCGATTTGCTGCAAGGTTGGCTGCTCTTCACTCTCATTGTATTAATATAAGACCAAGTCTGCGGTGATACAATTATTTGTATGTATAACTATTTGTAGTTACACGTGCACATCAATGTGTATCAATATATAGATACGTATGATTATGACACATTTTATCGGACACGTCTGAGAGAATCAATATTTGTTTAGCAAAGTTCCGAGCCGATCATCGCGCATCTTAGGACTCCGAGCTGGGTTCTTTCGTGACTTCGTCGACGCCGCGGTGATTTATCAACGCTGATCGTGTTATCGAGGAACAGAAGTACCTGGTGTCCCGTTATGAGGAGGATATTACGTGCAAAGACGCTGGGGGCGCCGATTGACCGATTAGAATATCGCGGAGATTAATATCTCTGTGACGTTATCGCGGATATTTCACGAGAGCTTCACCTGACATGCTGCGTAACGCAGTAAATCTACACAGCATATAAATATGTAAAGTAAAAGAAATTACATTACACACACATACATACAAGTAGAAAATATGGAACATTCGTTGAACGATCAAGAAGTAATCGTGAGTGGACAGGCAGGCTCAAGAATTGATGAAGCAATCTTGCGATTTTTAATTTATACGATAATTATGTAAAATGTTCTTGTGTTTTCATTGTAAGAAGATTGTTGCGCTCAAGACAGCTTGATAGAAATGTATATTAATTTTGTTATAAATATAATATATAAATACATCTATCTGCGCGGCTCTTTTGCATCCTCTTTTCGTTTGATTAAAGAAATAATTTATGTGAACAAAATACCCGCAAGAAACGAAGTAAACATCTGTGTTGTACGGCTTGTGTTCTCGAGGCCCGTTACACCCGAGGTCGCCGGGGTACCTTCATCGATACAAGCGAAGGGTCCCGGGTAAACCTAACGAACATAGGGTCTTCGACCCGGTGGGTGCCACGGAGAGGAAAGTGCGGCTTTCTCGCACGGACTCCATGGCGTGCAGCCACTTTGCCACGACATAGCCATAAACATCTCTGAATGAAGACCACCCACCAGCTTGTACGCTTCTTGTAATCGCTTTTGCGCATTTCACGAGAACACTGACCTTGCTATGACACTACTCTCGTGCGCTTTTTCCTCGTTTGAAGAATTTCGCGGTTCCACGCGAATGAGAATAGAAGACGTGAGAGAACGTCGAGCCGAGAACAGCTTTCAAAAGGCTGAAGAATAGCATATATCGGTTTGCAATATATAATAGATATTAATTGTTAAGTTACTTGATTTAATGATGCGTTTAAAAGTTGAGTATATTTATTCCAAAGCATTCTGATAATAAGAAAATAATGCTTCGTAATTTCTTCATGTCATGAAATCATCATTATACAAAAGATTGTATCGATATGACAGATATTAAGCGGTTTAATAAGAAATTAGTTGGCGGTATTAAACACGCATATGGCGGGATTGACGTGAGATACGGTTGAATGCATGGCGGAATGAATGGACGAATCCCCGCGGAATCTATAAGTCGCATTGTTACTATCGCGCAATGATGCCCTTCGAGATCCTCTTATTGGCGCGAGAGTCGTACAGGAGTGAGATCGATATCTTGTATAAGTTCCGCAAAGAATTATTAGCGTCATTACCTTTGTCATAAGATAGTTAATGGCCGGCTATCTTGATTGTGGCCACGGTCGTGACAGTTCGATCGTTTGTACGAAACGATTAGTCATTTTGTAACTTCCTACAATATTAATCGCAGCGTGGATCTATGCGCACGCGTCATCCAAACGATTTTTACGCGAGAGAACGGAGAATGTGATTTCCTTCTACTGCATGACGCAAAACTTCGAGGCTGCTAACAACGCAAGTGATAGTATTCTGTGTGTTTTTCACAAAAAGCTACACAGTTGAGTTGATTTATTGACAGCGAACGAAACACGCAATAAGAATATCGATGTATGGTTTGACAGTGGAATAAACAATACCATATAATTTATTTCCGCTCTGTGTAACAAGAAATTATAAAGTCATAATGTTTTGTCAACTAAACATGCATTAATCGTGTCGCAAATGCAAGAAATAGATAATCAATTATTCTACATCGATTTCTTTGATCGCGATTATATAAGCAATAAGATTATATTTCGCAATGTTAAGTCAATTTTAAACAATATCAGATACTTAAAAGATTTACATACAGATAAAAATTTGTAAATATTTTAAAAGTTCGGAAAAAGATTCTACACACAAATTGCGACAGTAAATTTATTTGGCGATTTTATTAGCACACGATAAATTGTGCAAATGATGTTCCGTACTCAATGCAAGCTATTTCTGCGATAGATCTCACTAATCAGCCGTTTTCGCAGCCACGGGAAATAAGCTTTCGCTCGGATGTTTGGGAAAAACGCGCTGACGACTAGCTGCAAGCCACCAGCCGGTGCAACCGCATTGCAAACACCGCGCAGTTTGATTTCACGGGCGGTCGTAAAACATGAAGTCGACCGATTCGTAGCGTATGCAAGCGGCGTACGGCGAACGAGTGGAGGCGACCATCTACGCTCGGCACGGTTGCAGCTGCTTCTGGATCGGTGGCAGCCGCCCCTGCTTTCCTCTCTTCTCGACTCGCGCAATTTTATACGCGGCTGTGCATCCTCGACGAAAAACCGGTCGACGGGTATCACCAGCGCTCGCTCGCTCGCTCGCTCGTTTGCTCTCGCGGAGGTGTATCGGAAGACCGCGGGATGAATTGCTTCCCTCGATCCCGTAAATGAGCAAACGCGATCGCGCCAATCGAAGGTGAGAGTAGAAGAAAAGATTAGATCGTAAAGGCAAGACAAACAGTACGGGTTCCGATTGCTGCGGAAGATGAACAACACAGAGAGAGAGAGAGAGACTTAAAGCTTTACCATTCGTCACTGTTCTATATTGCATTTTCTATCGCTTCTAAATAAAGAACCGTATAAAATCTTTAAATTAATTAAGGAAAATCAGTCACAAAGTCTTGTATTTGATTTTCTTAAAGCCACCAAGATAATTTTGTTTTCATACAGATGGACATATTATTTATATATGATTTATATAAGTATATATAAATCGAAGAATTTATATTATTTTACATTTCATGCCTTCGTGAAATGTTAAAACTCTTGTTTTGAAATGAAAATCTATTTTTCCGACGTAATTCAATGATCTTCTATGCGTCGTGCTTTCCGCTTCGTCTGCGCTAGTTTCTCCAGCAGTGCGCTGAGCACTTTCCTGCTGCTGGCCGATGGTTGGGTAGAGGTAAATGCGTAACGAACGGCGCATGCACAATTTCATCGGGGCAAGTGTAATAAACTCGGGGCAATCTTGAGCGCGTTGCAAGCGACATGCACACACGCATACAAGCGTGCGCGTGTGCGCGTGTTATCTAGACGCGGTACGCTACTCACGGTGAGTCGTCCGCGCGGTAAGACGAGGAGACTCTCCCGTAGATCGCGAGAAGTGCACGGCCGAACGCAAAGCACTACTAGCGGGAGTGCAGTAGTAATAATAAAGTGGTAGTGGTTGGCACGTCACGGTCCAACAGCCCGATCAACCGGCCGTGCGGCGAGCCGGCTACTGGTCTCCGCCCACGCACAAACGCGTTTCTATGTACGTATACACGCCGGCGCACGCAGACACCCGCGCGTGCATACACAGCGTATGCACGCTCATCTACAAAGTGCGCGCGAGTTCCTTGCAATATCACTGTTGCATACACTACTGTGAGCCTTGCACGCCCGACGGTCTCATCCGCGTAGTTTTACATACGCGCAGATATGTTATCGCGGACACTTGGCTACCTAGCTGCGTTTCTTCGTTCGGTGAGAAAGAGTAACAGGCGGGAGGAGAGAAAAATCTGTTTCACTCGAGGGCCGCGGATCCCGTTTGGACGAGGTGCTTCTTAAAGAGATGATAGAAGCTTCGTAAAATACGCACGGCAAGCGAGAGAATGCATATGTATACAAATTTATGTGCGTATTATATCAAGAAATGAAAGAGTTGTAAAAATACTATAGAACACGCGTTAAATTTGCATCAACAATAGAGAACGATCGGCCTACGTCGGGCTGACTAGAGAGTGATGTTTCTACTTAACGCTTTTTTCTGCACTGCACTGACGATGATATCTCGAGTGCACGCACATTGCAACATTAATAATGAAGAATTTGTTAACTTTATTAATAAATATTTCATTATACTACAAAACTCTTTTATTTTTAAGGCATGTAATAAATGGATTTGTATTTTTTTTTTTTCTTTCTTTGAAATGCATGTCGCAAATGCATCTTTCGTTATGTCATTATCGGCACAGCGGTATAGTCAATTTTTTTCCTCTATTATCCACAAATCTATTACTATCCGGTTACTACTGTTAACCAATTATAAATTACACGCGTGGACGCGAATACGCACTTTCCAAGCGTACTTTTGCCCCTTGATGTACGCGCGCGAAGAGGATATGTAGGCGTAAGGTACGCCGGCAATGCATCGATTTGTTTCGCTTTCGCGAAGAAAATTGCCAATGGTAAGAACAAAGTGTTGACGAGCTCTTGCATAATTCACGTCGGGTTCTGAGCCTTTCCTGTAGGCAAACGTGTCCCGCGGTTTATCGCCTTAGTCATAGTAAATTCACCAACTTAAAGAGCGGATTTGCGACACGTTATTTTACTTCTTTTTTGCATGATCTCTCTGATGCAACATCGTTATTTCTTGCAAGTTGCTCAAGATACTGCATTTATTACATCTAAATGCGGTGCAACCACATAACAGTGTGAGACTACAATTAATATGCATAACTTTGGTTGGGAGAAAACGTCGTGTCGAGTGCAGCGAGTAGGCTAAATGGACGCAATGCACCGAGGCGTTCTAACAAATCGATAAAATAAAACATTTTATTGGGGCATATTTTGAAGAAATTATTTTCGGATCAATTATTTTATTAAAAAAGATATACAAGTTACGTTATAAAGTTGTCGGTATTGTAAATAATCTTGTTATAAATTAAATTAATATTTCCTGCGTTTTTCAGTGCATCAATTTTATTATGCACGCGGGCGCTACGATCATCATTTACATTGTGCAGCATCGAAACTCACATTATAGCGCCTTCGTTGGAAGCACGATCAAGACCATCGTGCTTCTTGAAGTACCATAACAAGCGAAACGCGACAGCATCTCGGCACGACGTAGGGACACCCGGCAATTTTGAAGATGATCATAGTGCGACTCGTTACCGCGCTCGCGCCCGAGAAGCTCGGATCAACGGGAGCGAAAAATGTTGCGCGTCGGTGAATATAGATCGGCTTTAATATTATCAAACGCCGTGAGACGTTGCTTGCGATATTCACATCGCCGCAATCTTCGTCCGCCGTAATATTATGTTCGGCGCGTCATCGCACGTCAAGCGGCAAACGGCTTGGGCATTAACCAATATAACCGTGGATATCACCCCACGAGCGTAATCATACGAATGCGCGGAGGAATTTGTTGATATTAATCAACGTCGTCGTTGCAAGGGCATAGGCGAGGCTCCGATGCGGAGGGTAGATGCAACACACCCTGCAATTTTCGAGATAATAGTCTATCCGCCGGGAGACTGCCTTGACAAGCGGGCACGCGAAAAGCCACGGCGCGATTACTTTCTAATTATCGGCGACGACTCCTCCTCCTCGTGACGCAATTTAACATAGATAGCCGTAAACGTGTGCCGTTTATCCTCGACCTCGGGGAGCTTCGCCGCTTACCATCGTCGATAAGAGAGAGAGAGAGAGAGAGAGAGAGAGAGAGAGAGAGAGAGAGAGAAAGAAAGGGAGAAAAGGAAGAGAATATCGTGTTTTCGATCCGCGTTAATTAATTAGTGGCCGAGCGACGATTACGACGGGCATCCTTGTTTCTCGAGGAGACACCCGGTAATTTCGCAGGGCGGCGTTTAGTACAGTCAGGCATTAAAATGTATGTGAAAATGGCGTGGTGTTGCGGGTAGCCGCAAGTGACAAGCGAACGCAGCTAGGATACAACAGCGGCTGGAGTCACACAGCCGACGCATTGCGCCAAGAAAAGTAGAGCCGAAAGTAATATTATTGTGGAAACCGCAAAATTGGCGAGATCTGAGTCTCGCCTCAATTTTCCCGTAAGGGACTTGCGAACGCGAGCGCTCGCTAAGCGGCCTGAATTCCCCAACGCTCCCGTCTTGCGGAACTATCATGCATTTCTCACGTATGACTTTCTTTTCGTTCGCATTCCGGTTTCGCCGGCCAGTTTCGTTCTGCTTTCGCTTTGACGCTAATCATGAATAACTAAATCTTCTTTCCTTGCCTAAGTTATAGTCACGGTTGCGGAATGGAAAGACGCAGAGAATCGGTTAAATTACGTTCAGCGCAAACCGCGGTAAAACCGGATTTTAATATTTTACTCCGTGCGAGTATTAAAAAAAGCTAATATCTGATCTACTCGCAATGTGAATTTCTACGTGCAACTACGTTGCGAACGATCGGCTTTACCGAACGTTTGATTGTCGCCGATTGCATTATCGGGAGCTGTTCACTTTCCACGGGAATCGATGAAATCGCGTAATTTGCACAATCATAATTTTCATAATATGCGATCGAGTAAGTGGGCGGGGGACAGGATGAACGGTGGGACCGGAAGCTACGGGGTCCAGCCGTTGAACCTGGTCGCGTTTAATTCCGTTCACGGAGCGGCCTCGCGGAGCGAACCAGGGCTATTATAGCACCGCATTGAGCGAGGATGACGCTATATACCCGCAGGCTGTCCATCGCTGAACTATCTTTCTCTTTATCTTTTGTCTTTCCTTCCAGCAGCTCCAAGCGAGCCGTTCCCCTCTTAAGAGCCAAAGTCGTTTTAGTCGACTCGCTAAACGGCACCCGCGCGCACGCACGTGAGAAAACGAGAGAGAAAACGCGAACGGAAAGAGTTGAGCTATTAAGCCATAACGAGTTAACCCGCGCGGACCTCGCTAATTTCTAGAGCTTTGGAATACCAATATCGCAGCTAGATTGCGGATGTACACGGCAGGAAATTTCGCGATACTCAATTTCCTCCCGTAAACACCTCGTCGTTGCCTCTGTAATGTGGGAAATGAAGATTGCGCGCGAAAAACATTGAGAACGTGGTTGCATGCGCGATATTTCAAACCGGAAATAATTCTTTCTTAAATGCAATGGAAATTAACTTTAATCGCGTAACGTAGTTTTCGTAAAAATATGTAATATACACGATTAAATAAAAAGTTGCCTTTCCTCTCGTAAATTAATTACGAAAGTTATCCTTCGTCAAATATGTATATCATTTGAAAAATTGATTCATGTGCTGTCCAAAAGAACGCTTGAAGAAATGCGATACTCACGAGTTAGAGGTAGAGCGTGCCGACGCGTCGCGGTGCCACGACAGTAACAGCCAGACGTGGTCCACATTTAGTCGGCGGTAGCGGTGCAGTCGTGGCAGGCGGCGGAGTTTCCGGTCTCGTGCATCCGAGGCCGCTTCCACCTCGTAGCTCCCAGACTAAATTCGTCAAGGATCGTGGCCTACTTAAACGTCTCGATCTAGACAAGCAACATCGAAGAGACACGTTTTATCGCAACATACTGTCAGCTATTTTGGCAAATGTAAGCATATTCGACCTATTGATTTTGAATAATTTCTCAGTGTGGCAACCTACCTTTTTTCAGGCAGCTTGGCGCCCGCGCCAGAGTCTCCCGACGTTCTCCCGCCCGAGTGACTGGAGTCCAGCGTACCATCGAGTTCCATGGCTTGCTGGAGATTCGTCAGGCTCTTGTAGCGTATGTTAAAGAGCGGCGAACCGCCCTTGTAACCTGGCGGCGTTTCCTTCAACGGCGACGCGCTCTTCTGCCTCATTAACGGGCGTCCGCGCTGAGTACCGCTGTTCTTCACATAGAGCTTCGCCAGCGGCGGCTTCTCCGTCCGCGGTTGCGGCGTTTCTTTGACCGCGCGCCTGGTTCGCTTCTCCGCCTGAATCTTCTTCGTCGGTATCGTCTCGATCGGCGGTGGTTCGGGTCGATCGTCCAGCAGCGGTGCGATTGTCACCGTGACCGGCGTCAACGGCGGCGTCGAGCCTCCTTGAGCGGCGAGAGGGCTCTCGTAAGGCGACCTCACGCTCTTGGGCAACGGCGCGAAGCCGCGCACATAGTCGTATATCTGATCGATCTCGTCGTATTCCTCTGTGCAGGCCGACGACGACGGCGGCACCCTGTTCTCGTCCCGGTAGCCCGAGTGACCGGTGGACGCCTGATGACCATTACTATGATAATGATGATGATGATGATGATGATGACTGGCGCTGTTATTTCTGTGATGGCCGAGCGGCGCGTGATCCGAGTTGGTCGACGATCTCCTGAGGAAGCCCGATGCGCTTCTCGTCTGCCTCGAGGGCTTGCTCTCACCTAGACGACCATCTAGCACGTGCGCCCGGTCAGCCACGTCGGCGACCAGACGGGAGGCGCGCTCCACTAGCCTCGTAAACTCCTGCATTGATCTGAGCACCTCTTCGTTCCGTGCCTTCACCAGTTTGAGCGGCGCCGCGAGCGGTAGCGCGACGACCGCGCCTTCTCTTTGCAACGGCAGCGCGAACACATGTTCCTCCTCGAAGGTCGACAGCAGTCTCAGTTCGTGTACGAACTGCGATGACGATTTGAGTCCCCGCGGCGGCTGGCCGTGCACCAGTCTTACAGTGAGAGGCAGACGCTTGCTGAGAAGCGCCTTGGCGGTATGGACGCCGCTGATGTTGTCCTCGCGTGCCAACGCGCTGAAGCGACCGCGCTGATCCATCCCGAGCAAGATGCTGTCGCCTCGGCAGTCCACGCAGCGCAGAAATCGACCGCGGCCGGGCAGCGCCACTTCGCCGGCGGTAACGATCGTTTCGCCGGCTGCGAGGGTCCTCGTGCCCTCCGGTACTACGATACCCGACTCGTCGTCCACCCGGCAAGCGATGCCGCGCACAGTCTCGCGCACAAGAGCACCCTCGTCCGGGCATCGTCGCGACAGCTCGCTCACCGACTCGATACCGCGCACCGCTCGACCCTCCTCGCTCAGGATCTCGAAGTAGCCCGCGTATGAATCTGGTATCGCCAGTCTGGGCCCGACGCCGACCACCCGGCGACCCTCCTTGATCTTCACCGCCTGCGCCACGATCTTACGCCGACGGCCGGCCGATATCAGCAGCGCCGTGCTCTGCAAGCTGGGCGCCGGTAGCGTCGGCACGCCCAGCCCACCATACTGGCCCTTCGTGATCTTGATTACGGCCGGTAGACGGTACTTGGAAACGAACTCGCGCAGATACGTTGCCTCTTCGGCCCAGCGTGCCGCCGCGACGACGATCTGGCCGTCAGTCGCGGCCATCGCTGTCGCCTCCGCGACCCCACGTCCTTTCGCTCGAGATCGGGCCCGTGAGACTGGTCCTCGACGATAGCCGAACGCTACTGATGCTCCTGCTGCCCGCGCGGCACGCTTCTATGCTCCATCTGCAAGCAGGACGATCGTCTTCTAAATATCTTCACGTCATATTAGAATATAGTTGCATAATATACGTAATCTTAATAGAATAATTAAAACTGAGAAAATTATTGAGTATCTCACATTGAAGTATTTAAGTATTCGATCCTCTTAAAAATTACAATAAACGCGGCGAACATTACAGGAATGCATGAAATCTTTCAATTTAATATGCCAATTAGCAGCGATTGTGTTTCGTGTTTTACTACCATATATCTAAAAGAGTTAATTTGATTTTTGTAATTTAGCGATGATATCTCGCAAAATTACTCACCCTAGATGTATAATTCTAGACTTGTCGAAAGTGGTCTCAACTTTCAAATTAAACTTGTTTCTCGCTACGACTATTCTACGCGAAAGTTCGACACTTACTGACACTTTTCTACCCGTGTCAATTGGAATCCCGATTTAGACCGAAGCCGACCACGTATTTTATGTAGATCAATAACCTATGGTGACCTACCGCCCTACTACTGGTCAGCTCATCGTACAGTATAATAGTTACGTAATATTATGCTATGTACAAACAAGCATGCACTTATAAACGATAAGCGCTTTTAAAACGTTGTAACTCACATTCTTATCATCATATGTATGTAAGTGTATATTTATTTTATTTTTGTAAGGCAGCTGTCTGTTGTTTTTTGCAACCATTCACTATTTCTTCATTCAATTGATCTTTCAACGCATCGGTTCTTACGTGAAGCACCGTTGCGGTTTCGTAAAGCATTTGGCGCCCATGTGAGAGGTAATGCTGATCCATGGCTATAATATACGCAATGACTCGTCTTGTCATTAGTCGAGTTCCAATTATAGACCGGTTTCATAATTTCCGGAGCAAGGACAGTTACTGTTCAAAACTTGGAATGGTAGATAATGAGTAACATTTTCGTATCGCCGTTACTTTTCGCATCGTCACTCGGAACACAGAAAATAATCAAAAGAATGCTACGTAAAATAATTTAAAAATAATTATTGCAAGCATTGAAGTTTTTATTCATTTCATTCAAAGCAAATCTTTAATAAAACAGTTATATAATTAACAATAAAATATGTTCTAGAAATATTTGAAATAATTATAAAAACTAAATTATTATGTTGGAAATAATTAATAATTACAAATACTATAAATATTGCAATTACTTTCTTAAATATGCTATCTCAAATATTTTATAAGTATTTGTATAATATTATACAAAAAGCTACGTGACTGAAGCGAGAACAAACAACTCCTACAATATTCTACCTTCAAATAACAAAATGACACATTTCTTTATGATGAATTTATTTGTATTATAATGAATGTATTATATATCACACAAACTCAAACAAAAACAGTTTTAATGTTTAAATTGATATATTTCACCGACAATTAATGTATTACATTCGAAAACTTTTTTACAGAAGTTACAATAACAAATTTACTCTATATAAAGTACAAAAAATAACGAAAATACATAAACGTAAAAATATACAAAAAATTACATGGAAATAAAATATTTAGAATAAAAATTTTGTCGGAATTAATTATCGATACTTTGTCTTTACAGAGAAGTCTATGAATATATTTCATTAAATCGTTCCAATTCATAAATTTATGAACATAGTTTATAAATTTAAAACAGGGTATATAAAAAATCTTATACTATTAATTAGTGAATTAAAAAAAATGTAATTTTGTTTTCTATAAAACATAGATGTATAATAATATTCATAACTTTATATATACTATAAAGTAAAAATACGTCAGAGCTATATATACATATCACTTCTATTGTATCTATTTTTTAGTAAAATAAATCGTAAAAATTAAAACAAGCATAATTGCTTATCGTGATATTACTTGAAAGCAGTCATCATTTCCATTGTCAACTTCTCGATAATCTATATAAACATTTATAATATTAATTATAAATATAAAACAAATAATTATACGTCAGAGTTATATACACATACCACTTCTATTGTATTTGTGCCGGTGATTATGAAAGTAGAGTACTAAGTCAAAAATTTTGATAATTTTTTATTTTGAGATATTTCGACTTTATAAATCGATATAACACAAAGTAAGTGATAAATCAATTTAAAAAAATTTTTTATTTAACTCACTTTCATCACCGGCACATATATTCTTTAATAAATTAAAACTGTCAAAATCAGAGCAGCTATTATTCCTAGTTGTAATGCTACTTAAAGGCGGTCATAAGTCCCATTGTCAACTTCTCGATAATCTATATAAACATTTATAATATTTACATAAAAAATAAATTGCCCGGTTTTTACTGTGATCATTATTGTATATATTTAATAAATTAAACACAATTTGAAAAGAGTAAAAAATTAATTATACTATATAATAATATTAACAATAATATCAATAAAACTTACTATCATTTTTATTATTCTGTTCAGTTGGTTTGCCAAATAATGTTCATCTTTATTATGATCATTTAAATAAGTTCTAATTAACAACAAATATGTTTGTGTGACAAATATCACACTCTACTTCAAAATGATTACTTTTTTTGGTACAATATTTCCAGAGCCAACTATCAAATGTATGTTTATTTAATTGTTTTTTAGAATGCGAGCGCAAGTGATCTTCTAAACTTTCGGATAAAAATAAGACGTTTTCGTCACAAATAATGCATTTCAATGTCAACGAATTGAAATATTTGAAATATATTCTTGATGATCCATGTAAATTTCGGTGTTTTTCTTCGAGATTAAAAACTTTTTTATGTATTTCTTTCATATGTATCCAAAAGTTGGACATCTCGAAACAACAATCTTTTGGTGGAATAGATATCATGTCCGTTTCAAATGATGAAACGCGTTCTAACGAATTAACTGTGTGACGTGTTTCTTGCGTATTTTTCAATTTGTCCGAATGTGTATTTTCTGTATGAAAATTCATACTATTTTTAACAGGAAGAGACAAGTTGTTGTGACAAATATTACACTCCACTTCAAAATCACTTCTTTTTGTAAAATATTTCCATGGCCAACTATGAAATATATAATTTTTTTGTTGTTCTTCAGAATGCGATTTCAGGTGTTTTTCTACAGATGTAGACAAAACATTTGCATCACAGACAATACATTGTGAATATAATTTGTTTAAATACTTGAAATACATCCATTGCCATCCCTTTAGTTTTCTTTCTTCTTCGAATTTCCAAATTTCCCTATGACATTTTGCTATATGTCTTTTGAAGTTTCCGACATTTACATAAATATATTCATTTTCGCAAAACATGCACTGTACCTTAAAATCCGGCAATTTTTTATAATAATCCCACAAATTCTTTTTAGATACAATACTTAGTGACATAGACATTGTGTCCGTTTCAAGTGACGCGTATAACTGAAAGCGAAGAACCTTTCTGTCGAAAGTATAAAAGAGGACGAAAGGAAACGCATAGTTTTCCATTTGTATATAAATATTGATATGTCGGCTAAACCTAACTAGCTAACAGTTATCGAACCACGCGGTAACATCTCATGCCGAGCATATTTAGTAATAACATCTCAGCAAAAGAAACACTGCATATTGTACAGAATATACGATTTTATGAGAAATAATTCACAAATAATATATTATCTATATGTATCAAATAAAACTATTTTCAAATTATGGTTATATCAAAGAAATATACGAATTTATTTATACTGCGTTAAATACAATTAATATATTACTTGCAGAAATAGATATAATTGACTGATATAAAAATTAAAAAAGTATTATTTGTTTGCATTTACCCACCTGATTAATTGTCAAATATGGCATTACCAACGTTGACTTTTTTTTGCAAGATGCTTCGGATTATTGGTTTGAATTTCGTAATCACGTAATTGGACCGCATTTCGAGCAAGCATTTATATTAAACCACACAGAAAAAAAAGTAGTGTCAAATCAAAGCTTATATACTCAAATCAACCCGTTCATTGTTTCGTATATACGCAACAATTTATAATCTTCCGTTAAGAATTTATTAATCTTAAATTTTAACAATACTATCGTCTTATATATATATATATATATATATATTTCCATTTTATAATGATTACTTGAAAAATACAATATAATTATTTTGACAATAAGACATCTTTTTTTTATTTGCAAAATATGTTATTTTCTATCCAACATTTTTTCTTTTCCATTGAAGAAAATTATTCTTAAATAATAAGAATATTTTTTTCTTGGTTGAACTATATAAAATGACTTCATTCAAGCCAGTTTTTCTTTGTTTAAAGCAATATAATCTCATTTCAAAATTTTCATGTTAAAAATAAACATATTTTTAAAATAAGAATATCTTTTTTTTCCGTGCAGTAAAGTTGCGTCTTTGATAGAGTTAAAAAAGGATTTAGACAAAGAATGTATCAGAAATTAATTAAAATTCAAAAAAGACTTCGAATATTTTCTATAAAACACAAAAGAATACCTGCACGAACCGTAAGCCGTAGAAACCATATGTAAAAATTATTGTAGAAGCAAAAGAACCTACTTCGTTTAGTTTCTTTTTTAAATGTATAATATACTACTAACTATTAAATATTTCTCAAGATATAAACTGTCAATGCAACTTTTACAATGATAACCGCTCGATAGTGCATACTAATGCACAACGCACATTGAGATAACTAATTAGCATGGCGAAAAAGAAACGACAATTAAAATCTTCCGTGGCTTTTTAAAATAAAAAGATTCAAAATATATATTTTGCCACATTTAAATTAATGCAGTATTATATTGCTGTTTTTACATTTTTATTAAATCATATCGGAAGAAAGAAATTCTTCATTTATATTTAGGAATCACAATAAAATTTTAAGAAAAATTTACTAAGCATGTAAACATAAATTCTAATAAATGCTTACATATTTCGAGATCATTATACCAACTTTAATGAGACTCGCTCGGAGTGATTTATAACTGTGATAGTTCACGTTATTTTATTGCATTAAGACGATATTTATACGCGCCCAATATTGTTGTTCGCATATAAACGCGTAAATGTACATATATGTGTAGATGGGTGTGCCGGCAATTGTCTCCGATTTCTCCAAAGAGAATTTCGTTGAAGGAAAATAACAATCGTGACTCTATGTCCAGCGTGCACATTACTCGATAGTTTGGATTAAACAAATCTGCAGCCCAATTGCTTCCACAGCTGCATCGACATTGGACGCGGAAATTTCAATATGCGGCAACTGCTGCAGCTACGTGCCTAGATAAAAGATGAAAGCCCATACTTCCCTAGGTAGCAATTCACTATTAAAATTCTTTCTCTTCCGTAAAATCTAAGTGCCAATTAAAAAATGGTATGTAAGAATGAATTAACTCGTCAAATATATAGTATTTTAAAACGATGTAACTCATATTCTTAAAATAAAAAAGGCAGCTGTTTCGTAAAGTATTTGGCACCCATGTAAAAGGTAATGCTGACCAGTGGCTGTAATATACGCATTGACCCATCTTATCATTAGTCGAGTTCCAATTATAGACCGGTTTCATAATTTTCGGGGCAAGGGCAGTTACTGTTCAAAACTTCGAATGGTAAATAATGAGTATCGTGGGTAATATCTTCGTATCGCCGTTTGCTTTTAGCATCGACACTCAAAACACACACGCAAAATAATCAAGAGAAAACTTTCCTACGTAAAATAATTTAAGAATAATCATTGGAAAAACTGAAGTTTTTATTCATTCCATTCAATGCAAATCTTTAATAAAACAATTATATAATTGACGATAAATAATTTTTTTCTAGTAATATTTAAAATAATTATAAAAACTAAATTATTGTGTTGGAAATAATTAATAATTATAAAAATTATAAATATTGCAATTACTTTTTTAAATATGCTTTCTCAAATATTTTATAAGTAATGTATAATATTATACAATGAGATACAAAATGCTACGTCACTGACACGGGAATAAATAATTCCTACAATATTCTACCTTCAAATAATAAAATAACACATTTTTTATGATGAATTTATTTAGATAATATTATGATGAATGTATTATATATCACATAACTCAAACAAAAACAATTTTAAAGCTTAAATTAATGTATTTCACCGACAATTAAAATATTATTATACATTCGGAGATTCTTTTACATAAGTTACAATAATAAATTTATTTTATATAAAATACAAAAAATAACGAAAATAGATAAACATAAAAATATATAAAAAATTACATGGAAATAGAATATTTAAAATTAAATTTTTGTCGGAATTAATTGTCGGTATTTTGTCTTTACAGAAAAATCTATGATTATATTTCATTAAATCGTTCCAATTTATAAATTTATGAACATAGCTTATAAATTTAAAACAGAGTTTATAAAAAATCTTATACTATTAGTTGGTGAATTAAAAAAAATGTAATTTTGTTTTCTATAAAACGTAAATGTATAATTATATTCATAACTTTATGTATACCATAAAGTATAAATACGTCAGAGCTATATACACATACCACTTCTATTGTATCTATTTTTTAGTAAATTAAAATCGTCAAAATTAGGGCAGCCATTATTGCTGATCGTGATACTACTTGAAGGCAGTCATCATTCCCATTGTCAAGTTCTCGATAATCTATATAAACATTTATAATATTATAAATATAAGACAAATAATTATACGTCAGAGCTATATATACGTACCACTTCTATTGTATATATTCTTTAGTAAATTAAAACTGTTAAAATCACAGCAGCCATTATTGCTAGTTGTAATGCTACTTAAAGACGGTCATAAGTCTCATTGTCAATTTCTTGATAATCTATATAAACTTTTATATTATTTACATGAAAAATAAATTGTCTGGTTTTTATTGTGATCATTATATTGTATATATTTAATAAATTTAATTCAATTTAAAAAGGGTGAAAAATTAATGATACTATATAATAATATTAACAATAATATCAATAAAACTTACTATCATTTTTATTATTCTGTTCAGTTGGTTTGCCAAATAATGTTCATCTTTATTATGATCATTTAAATAAGTTCTAATTTGCAATAAATATGTTTTTGTAACAAATATCACACTCTACTTCAAAATGATTACTTTTTTTGGTACAATATTTCCAGAGCCAACTATCAAATGTATGTTTATTTAATTGTTTTTTAGAATGCGAGCGCAAGTGATCTTCTAAACTTTCGGACAAAAATAAAACGTTTTCGTCACAAATAATGCATTTCAATGTCAACGAGTTAAAATATTTAAAATATATTCTTGATGATCCGTGTAAATTTCGGTGTTTTTCTTCGAGATTAAAAATTTTTTGATGCATTTCTTTTATATGTATCCAAAAGTTGGACATCTCGATACAACAATTTTTTGGTGGACTAGATATCATGTTCGTTTCAAATGATGAAACGCGTTCTAACGAATCAACTGTGTGACATGGTTCTTGCGTATTTTTCAATTTGTCCGAATGTGTATTTTGTGCATGAAGATTCACACTAATAGTAACAGAAAGAGATAAGTTGTTGTGACAAATATCACACTCCACCTCAAAATCACTTATTTTTGTAAAATATTTCCATAGCCAACTATGAAATATATAATTTTTCCGTTGTTCTTCAGAATGCGATCTCAAGTGTTTTTCTACAGATGTGGACAAAACATTTGCATCACAGACAATACATTGTGAATATAATTTGTTTAAATACTTGAAATACATCCATGGCTCTTCTATTAGTTTTCTCTCTTCTTCGAATTTCCAAATTTCTCTATGACATCTTGCTGTATGTTTTCTGAAGTTTCCGACATTTATATAAATATATTCATTTTCGCAAAACATACACTGTGCTTTAAAATCCGACAATTTTATATAATAATCCCACAAATTCTTTTTAGATACAATACTTAGTGACATAGACATTGTGTCCGTTTCAAGTGATGAAACGCGTTCTGACGAACCAACTGTGTCACATGTTTCTAGCGTATTTTTCAATTTGTCCAAATGTTTATTTTTTATATGAATATACAGATTTGTTCGAATAGGAAAAGTTACGTTGTTGTGACAAATATTACACTTTACCCTAAAATCACCTCTTTTTGTAAAGTATTTCCATGGCCAACTTTTAAGTATATGATTTTTCCGTTGTTCTTTAGAATGCGAACGCAAGTGATTTTCTACAGATGTACACAAAACATTTGCACCACAGACAATACATTCTGAATATAATTTGTTTAAATTCTTGAAATACATCCATGGCCATCTTATTAGTTTTCTTTTTTCTTCGAATTTCCAAACTTCTCTATGATGTATTGTAGTATGTTGTTTAAAGTTACTGACGCTTATATAATAAAATTTCTTTTCGCAAAACATGCACCGTGCTTTAAAATTCGGCAATTTTATATAATAATCCCACAAATTCTTTTTAGTTCCAATCTTTACTGACATAGACATTGTGTCCGTTTCAAGTGACGCGTATAACTGAAAGCGATTCAAGAACCTTTCTATCAAAAAGTATAAAAGAGAACGAAAGAAGACGCATAGTTCCATAATACAAATATTGTTACGTTGGCTAAATTTAACTAGCTAACAGTTATCAAAATACGCGGTAACATCTCATACCTCAGCATAAGAAATATTACAGCATATTGTACAGAATATATGATTTTATGAGAAATAATTCACAAATAATATATTATCTATATGTATCAAATAAAACTATTTTCAAATTATGGTTGTATCAAAGAAATATACGAATTTATTTATACTGCGTTAAATACAATTAATATATTACTTGCAGAAATAGATATAATTGACTGATATAAAAATTAAAAAAGTATTATTTGTTTGCATTTACCCACCTGATTAATTGTCAAATATGGCATTACCAACGTTGACTTTTTTTTTGCAAGATGCTCCGGATTATTGGTTTGAATTTCGTAATCACGTAATTGGACTGCATTTCGAGCGAACATTTATATTAAACCACACAGAAAAAAAGTAGTTTTAAATCAAAGCTTATATACTCAAATTAACACGTTTATTGTTTCGTATATACGCAACAATTTATAATCTTCCGTTAAGAGTTTAATAATCTTAAATTTTAACAATACTATAGTCTTATATATATATATTTCCATTTTATAATGATCACTTGAAAAATACAATATAATTATTTTGACAATAACACATCTTTTTTTTTATTTGAATAATATGTTATTTTCTATCCAACATTTTTTTTTTTCCATTGAAGAAAATTATTCTTAAATAATAAGAATATTTTTTTCTTGGTTGAACTATATAAAATGACTTCATTCAAGCCAGTTTTTCTTTGTTTAAAACAATATAATCTCATTTCAAGATTTTCATGTTAAAAATAAAGATATTTTTAAAATAAGAATATCTTTTTTTTCCGTGCAGTAAAGTTGCGTCTTTGATAGAGTTAAAAAAGGATTTGGACAAAGAATGTATCAGAAATGTATTAAAATTAAAAAAAAACTTCGAATATTTTCTATAAAACACAAAAGAATACCTGCACGAACCGTAAGCCATAGAAACCATATGTAAAAATTATTGTAGAAGCAAAAGAACCTACTTCGTTTAGTTTCTTTTTTAAATGTATAATACATTACTAACTACTAAATATTTCTCAAGATACGACCTGTCAACGTATGCAACTTTCGCAATGACAACCGCTTGATAGTACATAGTAATGCAGAACGCGCATCGAGATATCTAATTAGCATTGCGGAAAAGAGGCGACAATGAAAATCTTCCGTGCCTTTTTAAGATAAAAAGATTGGAAATATAAATTACCACATTTAAATTAATGCAGATTTGCTGTATTTAAATTTCTATTAAATCATATCGGCAGAAAGAAATTCTTCATTTATATTTAGGAATTACACACACACACACACAATAAAAGTTTAATAAAAATTTTTTAAGCATGTAGACATATAAAATTATGATAAATGCTTGCATATCTCGAGATAATTATGCCAACGTTAATAAGACTCGTTCGGAGTAATTTATAATTGTCATAGTTCACGTTATTATATTACATTAAAACAATATTTATACGCGTCCGATATTGTTGCTCGCGTATAAAGCGCGTAAATGTACATATATGTGTACGTAGATGTGCGTGTCGACAATCGTTTCCGATTTCTCCAAAGAGAATTTCGTTGAAGGAAAATAACAATCGTGACTCTATGTCTGGCGTGCACATTACTCGACAGTCTGGATTAAACGATTCTACAGTTCAACTGCTTCCATAGCTGCATCGACATTGGACGCGGAAATTTCAATATGCGGCAGCTGCAGTAACTACGAGCCTAGATAGAAGAAGAAAGCCTATATTTCCCCAGGCAGCAATTCACTATTAAATTTCTTTCTCTTCCGTAAAATCTAAGTGCAAATTGAACAATGTTATGTAAGGATGTGAATTAACCCATCAAATATATAGTATTTTAAAACGTGCTACATTTAAAATGCTGGGTTTCTCTTATTCCAATCCAACTATGCATATGATTCAATCTTTTAAATTTTACGAGTTAATGTACTTTTGCATAACACTCAATTGAGATAATGGTTAAGAAAGCTAGTCTATAAATACAGTTAATAAGCATATTTCAATTTTAAACTTTCTCAATTTAATACCTACAAATAGGAACCGTTCGCTAAAGCAGATTACAAAATAGTGTCCCGATCATCTTAATTAATTTTTTGTTCATTAATCAATAAGTTAACTGTTGACTAAAGATTTTTACTCAAGATAACTTTTATTATTTCCACACCAACTGAGCCTTATAATTTCGATGCTGATAAATGGATTAATTCCGTTTACTGTGCAACGTCTAGCATAAACTCCTTCAAGATGAACCGCAGACAGTGCGAGATAAGAACGAGGTGACCAATGACCTGAGGCTTCGTGACAGGCGCGCCTCTAGGAAGTTATTCGACATACTGCTTTGTTCACTCCTGGTTTCTCTCTTTTCTCTCTATCTTTCTCTTTCTTTCTCTCATCTGATACTTTCTTCTGCAAGTGTGTGAGTAAACTTTCATGGTTACATATAAGCGCAAGCGGTCCTTATTATGAAGCTGACAAATCGATTATGTAACTGACGTGAAACAATACCCACTACTAAATTGAAGTGAAAATTTCGTCGACAGCCTATTTCTTGAATCAATTTACGGTTATTCATAATCAGCAGTATCGCAATAATGTAGGATCGGTAATTTTATTTTATTCGAAATATATTATATTGAAGCAATAAGTAGAAGAGCGTTTAAAAGCGACCTTACGACGTTTATATTTGTTAGTATTTATTATATGACAAAGAGCTTCTCGAGAACGATCGTCTCTATATGTGTATGTATGCGTGCGTCCTCGAATGTTGCTATCTCACCTTTTTTTGGGCCGTTCGACTAATAATAAAAACCGTTGAAATTCTGAGAAAGAGAGGATCTGTAGAGAGAGATATTCCGAGAAACATTGCAAGCGAACATATCAGTGAAATCTCTCTTATATAAAATATTACAATAAAAGTTTCTTTTTGCTATTTAATCAACCTGCTCAGATAAATTCCCTTGCAATAATGTCTTTTCAATAGATGCTTACAAACGTTTATGCGCATTAAACGCTCTGTTTCTTGAAAAATGATTCTATATACGACAAATACATATTCAAGTACTTCATTAAAAATTTCTCAGCACACACGCTTTTTGTTTCGCATTGTCTGAAGTTGAGAATTTACGAAAAGTTCATATTTCTCTGCTCATGACTCAGATTTTTTCTTATGGTACAATTTTGTTTCAAATTATGAAAGATTCAATCTACAAAACATTATCCGACAATTCTTGTCGGCACTCTGTGCAGATGAGTTTCTTATTCAATCCGACAGCTTCTCTGGTGTCCAGGCACCATAGTATTACGAAAGCGGTGCGACTAGCTGGCATAGTTGCACGTCACGTGTATATGCCTAGGTATAATTAGATTAATGCACCACGAAATTGGATTAAGAAATCGAAGCCAACGGCCCCGATTTCCACGTCGCCCTCGCAAAGAACGTTCCAGGCGAAGCACGTTTTCTCCCCGAAACGCCACGGGGTTAATTAATCTTTGCCGGCGAGCGGGTGGTAAACGACGCGTCACGTGCAGAGACGGAGCGCTTATAAATCATACCGAATGCACGTCGCGTCGCGCGGCGCGGCACGGCAGCTTCCGCGCGTAAATTGTGAGCGTTAATCGCAGGTCGCTTTAGAATAGGCCACGAAATCCCTAACGGGATGGAGAAAACCAAGCAACTTGCGAACTCGATAATATCAGTTCAAAGATCTGCATCAACGTCGTGAAAGTTACGAGTGCTTTTTTACAATTTCTTAAAATAATTATTTTTCGAAATATTTTGATTCTTAACAAATTGAAATTCGAAATTCTGTTTTTTAATATCTGTGAAGTTGCAGGATTCATGCGATAATTGATTTAACGAGAACGATCCTTTGTATCAACGTTGTCGTGTTTCTGATTGGATTGCAATTTTTCTAGACAACACACATCCTTTTGCGAAGCAATTACAACTGTGACAAAACGACACGTTGAAAAGTTGCGCAGACAAGCCATCGATCGTATCGTCACGTATATTGATAGATACGTACGATATTCGCGATTAGACGCGAGGACAGTTGACGTGGTCGATGTCGAAACCACTTTGAAAAGACAAAAGGAACACGACGCCGACGACGTCGTCGTCATCGTTGGTGAAAGCCGCGCGGCATCAAACTGCAACTATGATTCGAGGACACATCGATAAATCAGCTGGCGCGAAAGAACGAGAGAAATAGAGGAATGTCGATTGTTGCGACATAGTTTGTCTATCGGTGTACGACGACCGGTATACATCGTCATTAAGATCAATGAGCGTCGATAAGTAGCTCGTCGTGTATCCAATACGGCGTTTCTCTATATTTTTAAATGACTTCTTCTATTCATTTTAAATTTCACGCCAATGAACTTTCCTATGATTGGATTGCGCAAAGTATATTCTCTATGAGTTCGCAAGAAGAAATAATGCAACAATGTAATACTGTATATAATTTCTAGTTGTATATCTTTAAATATAATCAAAAAAATTCTCGTCAAGATGAAGATATGCAGCTTGAACGATCCAAAGGAGAAAAGAAAACTTCTAGTGCAAGATCGTCAATTATTCCAATCCACTTAATTGAAGGGCATTTTTCGAGAGGTTTTGAGAAGACCGCGTGCCTTTGAGCCCGCGCGACATTCTACTCTTTTTCCTCGCTCGACCCTTGACTTGCTCTCTGCATCTTAGCAACCACCTCCTGCAAACCGTAATAACTTCCTCATGAACAAGCAAGAACGCCACCATCCATCATCCTGTAGCCCACGGTTCTCAACCTTCGACAACGTCTCTTATTACTGACATAATAACGTTCCCCTTGTATGTACATGCAATCCCTAATTTGAATCTCAAAAATAAGGCTTTAAAACCAATGCAAAAGCAAGATATCGAATATCCGTAAAAAGAATTTCTTGGAAATCAAACACTTGCAAGATGCTGGACTTAATTATATTATGCAATATTTATAAGTGCTTCAAATTTATATAAAGTATGAAATTTTTATTTCTAATAAATATTTGCCGAGACAAATTATGTCTATGATATATCTAACAATGATCGAGCGATCATCCTGTGTGCCTTCATTTAGCGACATTTTTGCGCGACAGATCGTCTCGAGTAAAGATGATCTCCTTAAAATTCCACACCGATTGCTCGAACGTCTCAATAATTACTAATTGGAAAGTGACCCGTCTTTAAAAACTGGTCGTACGTCATCCATCTCGAATCAACTTGTCAGTTTCAATTTGGCGAGTTGTAACAGAATTCTTTTTCGTCCCCTTCTTACTTTTTTATCCCTTCAGAAATTACCTACAAGAAATTTTTAAGTATACTTTTCATTATCCACATTACACATTTTTACATATATTGTATAATTATTTTTCTATTAAAATTCTAAATCAAAAGTTAACTGAGATAAATATGCTCTTTTTAATATTATTTTGTTATAAAGTTAATTAACTTGAGAAAGAGATGTTTAAATTAATTCTTACATATTTTTTCTTCAAATTATAGCAGTTGAAATTTCTTTAAATTCTAATATTAAATGCTTTTACGACAGAAGCCTATAATCTATATATTTATTTATCGCACATTTCGCGCTTCTCATTCCTGCTCATGTTTCGCTACTTTATATTGCGAGGTCTTCATCGAGGGGCGATAATCGCGCAATCTTTTCACGTCTGACTCCAAGGTTTGCTTTCGCCGAATGAGCACCACTTGTAGGGACGAGTACAAATTAATATTAAATTGAATTATAATGACAGTGTTTACCGAGAGGCAGTGCACAACTGCGCGCTGCACCGGCAGTCGCTATTCGCAATGGATGGCACGAACCCTGCAACCGCTCGTCTCATCATATTTTATGCAATGTACATTAACACCGCCATGCCGCGGCCGCGTGCACATGTTCGTTAGTAGCCGCTTTTACACTGTTAGTGGCCTAAGATGCGGGCGACACATCGACATGTTCTTCCTATCGCGACACTAACACGCTAATGGATTTTACTATGTCATAGTGAAATGTTATTACAAGTTATGGGCGTGAGATAGCATCGACACGCATCTCGAGAAAATGCATATCGCAATTGGACAAGGAGTACTTTGCTTGATTACGTTTTGAAAGTAAATAAATATTAGCTGGAACAATAATTTGCTTTCATATTTTTCATTTTGCAATCGCACTCTTCCTCGTGTTAAATTCTGATCAATAAAATCATAATACGCGTACGCTGCAGATAGTACACAATTTGGCAAACTTATTTCATTTGTTTCACGATACCTTCTCTCGATCACTGTCGATATGTTACGCACTAGCGCACATCGAATAGTAGTGCAAAACTAGTTGAAAACCCTGATAAGAAAATAACTATCGCGCAAAGGGGCTCAACCGCAGCGCATCGCTGCTAAAGATGACAACCTTTCCAATTGTGTAAGATCAATCTGCTACAAAAGAAATTTAACATCGCTAATTTGGTTTAATGTTCAGCTGTGTGCAACGAAACATGACGCAAAAATAATTTTTAAAAATTGTTGAACGGAATTGATGATATTTCATATCTCACAAACATTTAATAATATCATGTGTTCAGAATAAAAACTCGATAAATTTTTTAACGCGTTTAAATTAAAATGCCTTATAATGCAAAAATACAAATCAATTTCTTCTTTCTGTAAATTTCGAATAATCTGATGACTTTCTTTTGTTTTTGCGAAAGTTAAGCTGAAATGGCACTTTGATAAATCACACAGGAATAACTAGCATGTTCTCTCGCGCTGGAATATTCAAGATAAGCACTTGGTAGCATTTTGCATGAACAACGGCTTTCGGAACGTCGCCGCGTAAATAATTCGCGCTTAATAAACTTATGACGCTGCCGCCTACTACAATGAAGCGCGCAGGAATAACCGCTACCGTAATTAGGTGGAACAGAATCACGCATATTCACCGCTGCAGCGAGATTTACGATGTTGCCAGCGTTTGTTGCACAATATACGGCACGTAGAGGCATACGTAAGTATGTAAACCGCTCGGCTCTTTTTCCGCGAGGGCGACACAGCGTCATCGTAAATAATCACATGCGTTTCCTGAGATTAATCGCACGGCTTAAATGAGAGCACCGGTTTACCTTGATCCTGAAATTTATTAATGGATACGAGCACATTGTGCGAGGGAATACCGAGGAGTTCTCGATATAGGCGCGCTCGCGAGAAGAGATATCGCGAACAGTTCATTGAATTATGGCATCTCGCCAAAGGTGGGTTTCCTGCGCCGGAGGGACTGTGCAGAATTATAATCATTCGATCGGTGCGTCGCCGTGCGACGCGTATACACGCACGAGAGCCATCCTTCAAGACGCGTATTAATTCATTATCGTAATTGTCCGCGAATGCAATTCTGAAAGTGCGCACCGGCGGAGTAGCGTAGCGCATGTTGCCGGCCGATATTAGTCACTCCCGCAATGTCTGGAATGTGGGGTAGAGTGGAGAATACGAGTTCCTTCTCGTTGGTATTTGTAGGGCACTAGCATGGAACTATCGTTGTTTTAATCTGCCCTGATACCGCCGCGATTACAACGAAGGAAATAATGTATTTCGACACAATCGACGCGAAAATTGACGCGTATAACATGCTCGTAGCTTTGTGAAAAATCTCTCATTTCACGTATTGCCAACAGGCTTATAATCATTTATATTAAAATTTAGTAAGGCTCTGATGATTAAAACAATCAAACTACTAATCAAAGAAAGCAAAAGAGCATTTATATATTACGTATCTATTTACGATATTTGAGAAGAAAGTATAATTTTTGTTATAATATGATAATCTTCTTTTCCAATAATTTCTCCATTGTCCCGTTTTCTTCGATGTTCAATTTTTTCAAATAAAATGCTCCTTGAACTCACGTACTCCATCATAGCATTTAAGACTTAACACAGCGTAAAGTTACCGCTATAAGAATAAAGCAATTCCGTCTGACGCGCGGTGTCGGGGAACAATCGTAATTTCTCTTTCAACCAGAAATATAGCCAGTACAAGATTCAGTAAGCCGACGATTATAATAATCGTCCAGAGTGACACGCGATTGAGTCTCGAAAGTAAAGCTAGGTACAAGTTGAACGGTACGTACGGATTGACGCTACGAGTCAAAAGGTAAAGAGAAACAGTGAGCGCCGAGAGAACCACAAGCGAGCGACAGAAATGAAGATAAAGAGTATTTCGCTTTCAAGTCTATTTCATAACAAAGCCGCAGCCTCGCTGGAACCTCGGAGTCTGCGGTCGGTGAGGGAGTAGAAAAAGACGTAAAAAAAAAAGAAAAAAGAAGATCGGTCCGTGCACCATTGTGCGTGTATTACTATTTGTAGAATTGTAATCTTCGACCTCGCGCCTCCTTTCTTCTCGCTTACTTGCTCTTGTTCGCTCATAAAATCTCCTGTACTATCTCGGTCTTTCATCAGGTTCTTTTCTTGCTGCTGTCGGCAAAAATATGCGCTATTGTTCGCGGTTTCTTATTTTCGGCAATTAATTATGTATTCGTCAGTTTGCACGCATGTGCTTGGCTGATCATAACAGTCGTTTCCCCGTCAATTGCCTGTCATTATTTTGCTTACTCACGCACAGTTTTACTTATATATTATTATATGTTCACTTAAATGCAGCACAACTCGTCTAGCTTTTATAAATTTCCTTCCGAAATTTTCTTTATTTTGGAGATGTATTTAGAACAATTTATATTAACGTAAAAGAGAAGGTATACTAAATCGGATTAAATCGGTCTTGCGTACTCTTCCCGCAAAATAAACGAAGATGTTTTCCACAAGAGCGAAAGCAGGAATTTTCTCGTAGGCCGATTTGATCACGTGGCGCAAGAAGTCATTCTCGTTCCTCTCGAGTTGAGGTCTAAACGATGCAACGGTAGAGTACACAAACCAGTCTCAAATGTCTCGCTCCAATGATCAAAAATAAACACGATTACATTCTGTAGGGACATAGTGTTTGTTAATTGCTATCTAACGAGCGAACTGCAAGAAATTACAAGAGAGAGGAAGAGAGAAAGAGAGCACTTCATTGCACTTCTCGGAATCAAGAATAGTATCGAGTCGATCGTGATTTCATGATTCGGTTATAATCGCTCGGAGCTTTGTAAAATCGAAGAAATTATAGAGATCGATAATCCCGGAAGAAACAGTTCTTGAAAAATATTTTCCAAAATGTAAATCTTTTTTACCGCAATATTACTGTGATATGTTAATATAGCGGGAAACTATATACATTTGTGTTTTCTCGATCTCCGTAGGATCCTGATACCTTTCACTAATCTATTGAAACCACCACTACATACATAACACGGTCGTATTATCCAAAGCAGGAAACCCATGTAAAGTGTGTCGATTGTGACATTTATGTGTTGCAACATATTATATTCATATTGAATTGCGGCAAGAATACTGCACAATATTCCCGAATATGTAGCAGCATATCAATATTTTCTCTCGCTATAATTTTTTTATATTTCAAAATAAAATATGCCACACCCACATAACAATAACAAAAAAATTTATGTTCAGTAAATTAACAAAGAGAATTTTACGCACTTGACATATTATTGTGTTTTCTTTAACATATTTTTTAATGAAAAAACGTATAAGTATAATAAAACAATTATTATATATTCTACTCATACAGCAATAATCGCGGAAAAACATCTGCATTTTATATAATCTCACTAAATGCTGTTATTTCATCCGTATAAAACTATTTATTGTTAAACCTTTTATTCTGAAAAAAATAATATCTTAATGCTGCAAAATTTATGCTATTAAAAAATCAACATAGCACGAATAAGACGAATGCAGAGATAAAAATAGAGATGCGTTTGATTTCGCTTCACACGTGATCATAAGAATCATCGAACATCCGTCGATCAAAGTCGCCTCCGGCGCGAAGTATTGATTATAGTGGAAAAATTAGGTCACATGACATGTACGACGGATAGCAAAACTGTTCGTAATGCACACCTGAACGCGGTTTAATGATATGAAAAAGGGGATCGACATCGGTCATTAGTTGGAATCTCAATGTGGTGATGGCGCCATACAACTTTGCTACTGTCCTAATGGATTATTAATGCCGGCAGAATGAAAAGGAAGACTGAAATTACACGTTCTAAGCACACATTCCCTAAGGCGTGCAGCCGTAATTCGTGCTTTGCGTATTGGCGATCTTACGATTTCGTTCAAATTGGTTCGCTGCGCGCGGAACACCTCGTTTTCTCGTTTTGAACAAGCACTACCGTGTATTATAATACAGCAAAGTGCGATATTAGCGAAGAAATGATTTTGGGCAAAAACAGTAATAGACGACGAGTAGAAAGCATCAGTTTATATAGCACGTGCATAAATCTCAAATTGAACAAGGAGTAGCGATAAAAAGCAGTTTCTTGTACGGTCATTATAATGCGATTTGTTTCTGCGTATTCCCAATTGGCTATCAACAAAAAGCGTTACGCGTTATTTGACATTTTATGCTCACAGCATGCATCGCAAGTTTTGCGTTAATATGTCGCATTCTGAGAAAGAGATTAAGCAAGAAATTAAGAAAATTCCTCTTATTTACGCTGTGTGCGTTTCACGGTCCGATTCGCATCTTGATCTCGAAGATCCAATCGAATACACTCGGCCGATCAAAGCTAATTCACGAGCGGGCAGGCAAGAAAAACAAGGAAATTTCCTGATTTTTTGATCGGCCAATTAAGAACACGCTACAAAGTTGAAAACAAAAAGGCTATCTACCTTAATCCTATCGCATATATTAGACATGCATATATTATACTGCAACTATATGGAAGTCTGGCACGTGATTTTTTATGCACCAGTTGCAACAATATCCGCGAGACTCGGAAATTAAAAATACACAATCCAAAGCATCAAAAGTTTCAATAAAATAATCAGACACAAAAATTTTTCGCACAATATAATAAATACAATACTAGAAATAATTTTAAAAGTTTGAAGACACTCGAGAGTATTTTAAAAATTAGATCTGGTCTCTTTAAGATCTTGTTTTAAGAGAACACGATCTAAACAGAATGTATGAGAATAAATTTTCGTTGGGATCTCTCCCACTATGAAAATGTGGAACACGAACTGAAAGACAGCGTGCCCTGGGCCCTATCCTCCGTCATCATCGTAGTGATAATGCTAATGCTATGCCAGTAATTCCATGTGCTGGCTGACGGGATAAGAGATGTAAAACAAGGAGCACGAAGCCGTTCAGCGCAAATCTAAATATAACTACGACGCGCAGAGAGGCGCCCACCGCGCGCTCCTCTTGCGAGGGAGCCTCTTGACGGTCGTCTTCCGTTGGCGCGCAATAGCCTAACCGAGCGCGATCTCGTGCACTCCGAGCCACCTCTGCTCCAGGGGGAACCGAGCCGGCGAGGGGAAGGAGAGCGAGGAGCCTTCGACCGGTCAAAGGTGCAGGCGTTCTCTACATGCGCGTGTACCGTTCGCGTTCTAAGGCTGTCTGCTTGGCTGATACTACTTCATGGCCGCGCGCCGCCCCGAGTATTCTCGATGTCCTCATATTTGCATTCTCGATGGAAAATGTACCACTGTTCAATCGTTACAGTCGTCAGTCTAGAATCCGTAATTCTACGTAAATCATAAATTTATGAAGAAAATTTACGACATTTAATTGTGCAGCAAAGTGCACTGTAAAAAAATTCATACTTTCAATGCTGTTTGTAGTAAACTTGATTTTTAGAGCGTTGCGAAACAACATAGTGTTTTCGTTATCTTCTCATCTGTTTGTAATTGTAATAATTGGCAAAAAGGAGGCAGAGCTTTTTTTGCACATAGCATTAGGTTTCGCAGAAATGATGCGCTTAGTCTGCACTGTTTACCATATTAATCGTAGTTAGGACGATGATATAATTGACTACGTTGCTGTGTTTGGTAGCGATTTATCTCGGTAAAATAAGTAAGGTAAGCATGAGGAAATCTTTTTATTGATACGCGATCCTGCATCCTGCGAGAACGCTCAACAGGTTATTAACTCCGATTAGTGTCAATTACTTTGTTGCACTATAATCATTTTCAAATTGTGTTCCGACAGCCTTCCACAAGATGAACGTGAGAAGCACCGCCGGTGTACACATATACGCGAGTGCATCACGCATGGCTTGCAACGGATATATACATATGTACTATATACATACGTAAATTTCACGTTTTTTACTGTCAAAGTACATTAATGCCCGACACGTTTTAAACATAATAACAAAATAAGTCCAATCAGAAACAGACGAACCATTAAAGATGCAACTATAAACTGTACTAATTAATACATAAGTTTACATAGCAGTGATATGACGCATACTAATGAATATGAAGGGAAAAAACTATAAAAAAATTTTCTCTGCCTATCTTCTGATATTTTTGTGTCCTCGACGAAAAACATGATTTTGAGTTCGCAGTATAATCGATCTATTGTCCATCAAGCGCAAGCTGTTGTAAACTATTCGCAAAAAAATCGCCAGATACGCTTTTAATTCGTGCAAAGCTGATCACTGTGCAAAAACAGTCGACGATCGCGGAAACAAAAATGCGATGCACGAAAAACTTCTCGAAAGATTTCTATCGAGGCATACCAGATTGCAGAAAAATTCAAGAAAAAATGTGAAATACTACCAAATGTAAATAACAATACTGCTTGTTATTTATTTGATCGCAAGATTGTAGTAAAGACGTTTCAGCAGAAAACCATGAATTATATAAATGCACTTTTTGATTAGAGATAAACTTTAATATTCATTTTTTAATTATATCCTTCGCATAGATAATCGATCAGATTCAAAAAGATACGCGATTTCTAATCTTTTCTGTGCTTCTCGATCGTCATGTTCTCAATTTTCCCATCATTGACAACAAGGCAGCATCGGTTGAGAGAAGATGAAAAGTGGAAAGAGGCAGAGAGCCCCTAAGGAGCGTATTTTACGATCGAATCGATTATCTACGGTGCTGCACGTGGGCAACATCAACAACATACATGGCGTCGAGCGTACAGTGTCAAGATTTTCCACAAGCTGGAATTGTACGCGGGTTTAGTTACGGCCTGTTGTTACAGCGATCAAAGGCAGTCTTGTTTCCTTCTTGCAATATCTGATCAAGTTCAGTTCGTCATTAAATTTAAAAAAGTCATATAATAGCCAAAATGCAATTATAATAATTTAAGCACACAACGCCTATCCAAACAAAAAATAAGCTAAGCTGAAATATCAATATAAAAGGCAATGCCAAAACACAAAAGTTTGAAGAAGAAGAAAGAAGAAAATCAGATTATTATTGTACGAAATTAAAAGCGACGTAATGGAACGACGACTCATTTGCGCGAAAATAATTTGTACAATTTTTACACGCTAAGGTATTCATTATATGACGAAAAAGAAACTACAACTGTACACTGTAATTACTTTCAGCTCTGGTCTCGTGAAATGGCAGCGTTGGAACGACAGTGATCGAAATATCGTGTTCGGTTTTTCAGTACAATTTAGCGATAATGCCTGCCTTCGATGCTGTTGTGTCCGCTCGGAGCATTTCTGATTGCGGCGTTTTTCTACGTAGAGCGTAAGGAGCGTATTTTACGATCGAATCGATTATCCACGGGCCTGCACGTGGGGAACTTGAGCAACGTACGTATGTCAGACGAGCGAGCGACCCAAGGTCTTCCACGGGTTGGAGCTGACGGACAGATTTAGTTACGGCCCGTTGTTATTGCAACCGCGCTACAATGCAACGTCGTTCCGCGCAACACCATCGAGAGAGCATCATCAGGTAGCGCGTAGCCGAAGGGATAAAGAGCCACGGGTATTTTCGATTAGGACCCCTGACACGGCCGTATAAACAGGCCATTTATTTCTTTCGTAATCATCGCGCAGTTTTCCCGAGAATCTCCTCTCGATCGCTTATTAATTAACGCTTAATCAATACGCTTTACGATCCGGCGCAAATAAATTTTACAAAGCCGATGCTAAACAATTTGACAGATTTCAAAAAGATGAAGAAATACTCCGTTCTACAAAACTTGAAATCAATATAAAATCGACTTTTTTTAACAAATCTCGATATTTCTATTTCGTTGGGAAAAAGCCAAGATTCAAATCTGCTTAGAACTTTAAGATATCTTGTATAAAAATCCTTATCAAACCGTTATAATTCACGACGCAAAACGAAAGGCATAAAAGTGTGCTAACAAGGAGTCGTGTGTGACAGCAAACTAGAAATTTCAGTTTACTTATCGATCGTAAAGTTTTGTTAGATTTTGTTGAATCTATTTCGAATCAAACCGGTATAGCTTACGGCGCATCACACGGCGTAGAAAAGATAGATCAGATCGCAAGAGCAGATGAAATGAAAAAATAAAGAAGTATAAATTATACGATGATACTTGCAAAATCACAGAAAAGTCATTTTGCTACAATTTAACATTTCATGATTATAACTTGATATATTCAGAGCTAAATAGTTGGATGGAAAGTTAATTTTAACATTATATAATGTCGCGCTTTTTTGTGATCGATAGCATAGAGCCAGTATTTTTCTGTGCGCATTTAAAGAAGGAACCTCCTCTGCCCTTCAACATTGGTGCATTCGTTACAATACTACTATGTTTCGTGTGCTCTTATATGATTCGTAAGTGGATGGTTCATGTGTAACGTTCAAGCAGGGCATCGACGCCTTTGAACAATAAACCGGGTTTTTTTTTTCTCCCGCTTCTTCTGCCTCGCTCTCTTTCTCCCATCTTTGTCATCGCCGCTATTCTTTGTTATTCATCATACATTACGCAGAAAACAGGCGAGGGAGTTTTTACCTTATGTCCCGCGCCTGAGAAAAAAAGTCGTCGGAGGCACCGCGCTCCGCCTCTATTGCGAATTAACTAACACCGTTAATTCTCTCGGGCGTAATACGGCGATCCGCACCGGTTATCGGCATTGCTCTACTATGCACTTAATTCTTTGGGGTAAGTACATAATCCATCATTATAACTAACCATTCATGGGATCCACCGGATATCACCGGTATTTAGAAATACCGCAAGCCGATTAGTAATCCGGAGATTTATAAATCATCATTAATTATGCATTACACATAAAAAATATAATTAATAGTATTCCTGAATTTGGTTATATTTAATTTACTATAACAGAAGAATGAGAAAAAAATGCGCGCGTTTCTCTTCCCGAATGAATTTTACGTTACTTTTACTAATTATTCCGTTAATTATTAGTAACGATTGCTGACGTAATATCGAAATCTATGCAGAAAAATATAAAAAAATGTATGCAAAAGCATTCGGTTTACCGTATGATTCAATGTTTCGAATACCAGCAATCTTACGCTTGTGCGATTTGTGGGACTACGATCGCGGCAGCAATGATCCCGCGAGGAAGGAACTCACGTGTTGTTTCCGCAATGCAAAAATGCGGAGCGGGCGGCGGCGGCGGCGGCGGCACGGAGAAAAGAATCTTCCGCGTCGGAAGAGGATTAATATATCCCCGTTGTAATTTTCAATATTTCAGCGACCAGGATTGGCGCGGATGCATTAATCTCGGTGCATTGTTGCTCCGGGCAATCGCGGGGCAGAGACCCCCAACTCCTAGGCGTGCCGCGATTTTTCCCAGCCGCTAAGCAGCCCCGCGCGGCCGGAATGATCGATTCGCCAAAAAGGAAAAAAGCCATCTGCATTACTCACGTCCGTATGCGTCGGCGGCTACGTGTATGCGTACACGCATACACAATGGCGCGGCTATCGGCGCGTATGCGAGAGCGTGTGTACAGAACCTGCATAAACGCGTATGGCGAAGGTACGCCGACGTATGGTTCCGGGCAAAGGTGCATCGACCCTCAGCCCTGTCCCCTCGGCTTACCGCTCAGGGATTTTAATTGCAGAGCCTAGCGTTTTTCTAACGCCAGTAGGAAGCGAATTACAATCGCAAAAAGGCACGCCGCGTCGACGTCGGCGCTACGCAGTAATATGTGCGTTCCGTACGCACGTGCGCGCTTGTGTGCGTGAGCGGTGAACGCAGCGGCGATGACGCGAGAACTTGACAATTAATTCCTCGAGCGCGGAAGTACCGTACAAACACTTTGGCTAAAGCACGACAAACATTTGCTCTGTGATATCTTCTTTTTAATTGATACGATAAAAGAAAGTCGCGCAGATGGCATTCTCAATGATTCTATAATGAGTTTCAATTCTAATTGTTCTAATTTTACGCATTAATACATAAAGTAAAGATGTCTCAACGGCAAATAATTATTTATTCCTGCATCTACAGTGCAATTAGGCAAATATTTTCTTATCGAGTTAAGCAAATCATTAGCTATGCTTGCTGACGAGCTAATTCGGCGACAATTTTGCTATCCACATAGTTACGACGTGATGCGACGCGAATGAGCCGATGGACGGTAGCGAGAGAGCATATTACTATCTAGAAGTAAGAACGATAATCAGCATGGCAGGAAGCTTAGAAAATAACGGGCTCTAATGAGACACGCGGAGTCTCACTCTTACTCACATAAGTTGTAAATACGCGGATCGCATGTACGTATGCAGCCTCTCCGGATCTTTCTCACTCTCTTATTTGCATACATACACACACACATATGACACGTCTGATTTGTTCTGAATTATTTGCGGCCGCGGCGTCTCGCGTGGCTATTCACACTTCCGCGCAGGACACGGAGCCACGACCTCGTCGAATAATAAAGTTATACGCGTGAGCATCATCTAATGTAATGCGGCATTAAATCCCAGAACGACCGACCTCACGAGCAAGCGAGCGAACGATACGAACGCATGAGTTCGTACTGCGTGCGTATCGCGAATCGCAATCACGGCAAGGTCGTTGCGTGTTTCATTTAGAAATTTTTATTCTGGGAAAGTCGCTAAATTGTTCTGTGCTATTTTACCGTTGGAGCCAATCATCCAATTAGTACTTTAATGCCGAGTTACGCAGATTCCTGTAGTCTTTTGTGCAATTTTCGCTTACGAAGCGCACTGATGTCTTCATAAATAACCACTTTGAAACTTTATTATTTTAGATATATTAAAACAATTTGGAATATACTTGATACTCAAACTTTCTCGAAGTTTGTTGTTTTTCGCGTAAACAAAAAAAAGATTTCGAAAATAGTTTATTAAATTTTGTTATCAAAAGTACTTTAGCGACTGTGTGAAAAAAATATAAAATAATTCAAAATCAAAGAAAAAGATTCTGACTTTTTGATTTTAATTAAATATTAAGCTGTATAAACAAACATCGTTATTGAGATGAGAAGACTTAACGATCACACGAGTATAATTTGAATGCGCAAAAATTATCACCGATTGCTGACATAAAAGAAAGTATCATTTTCTAGAAAACGGCTGACATAAAAGAAAGTATCATTTTCTAGAAGATTTATCGGGATGTAGTGGTAATTCGCGTATCTGCACAAATTCCATGAATATATTCTACAAACTCGATGATAACTTTTCCTAACTGCTCTCACTAATGGTTATTCCTGCGATATCACCGACTGCTATCACTAATGGTTATTCCCGCGATATCACCGACTAATTATTCACTGTATTGCTTGAACATTTCGAGCATGCAACAACAAAATATTGTGTACTCATTCAAGCGGAACAAAACCAACTTATACGCCATGGGAAAAACTTTTTTAAATTAAAAATGCAAGTTTTCGACCGCTACACTGCATACTCTCTTTATTTTATTGCTACAGAAGAATTGCCTTGCAACAAAATCGTTCTCCAGAATTTTTCAGTAGTGCAAAACGCCGACTAATGCACATCGATTGGTCACCGAACGACATTGCAGTTACATCGCGACGTAACAGGAATACGGTGTCTGAACCCAGTAGCAAGCCCCGAGTCTTTTCTTCTCATTCCTTTTCACCTTTTCCTGACACAAGGTAGTTACTTATCTGAGGTACGTCGATCCCTGAAGGGATTCTTTCTTGCGCGCGTCTTCTCCTTCGCCACCGCATTCGGGCTTAGAGAATTCCGCAATCATTTCAAATACCAACCGGCCTTCTTTTCCTCCCTCTCTTTCTCTTTCTCTTTCTTCCTTCTTCTCAATACATAGAGTACGTGAATGTGTTGTGCCTCGCATATATGTATAAGAATGATACATTACGGGGTATCTTGCGCGCTAAACCGTAAGCGTACGACGTAGGATATTGCGATCGTATGTTGACCTCACGTTCACACGAAACCAGACGGGCGTATCTATTATTTCGCGAATTCTATTAATATTCATACTGTGGAACGATTCATGGGTCACACAAGTGTTACTGATGCCGACTGTAAAATTTCAGCAATGCCGAGATATTTTCACAGAACAACTTACGTATATATTTTGATTATTACATAATTAATATCGATAGCACATTGCTTGTTAATTTTTTTATTTCCCAAAAGATATATTCTTTTTTTTTCTGTTTTTTCCTTTATACGTATAGCCAAATATATTTGTTATTTTACTTTAATTATATAGAATATAGATGAAAGGCTTTTTGCCCCTAATTAACGAGATAAGAAGTGAAGTGCTGTGAAAAATTGATTGTTAAAGATTCTCTTGTCTAAACGAAGCGAGAAATGAGAATGGCTGCGCATCGTGATCAGGAAAACCAAACAGACTATTAGGACGTGGCATTCGTTAATTTACGTAGGAATTCGATCGGTTCTCTTCGGTAATAGCCATGTCGACGTAGGTGTTTTAACGAAGACACATCGATCGCCATTTCCGATGGCCACACGACAACTTAAAGTGCCATATTAATTTTCTAGTATTATAGTTGTAAGTATTTTAAAGTCTATATGTCACGTTGATATATGTAGGTATATGTTGTCTATTTAAAATAGCAAATTTCTACAGTAGAAATATGCTGACATAAAATATGGTGTAAAATGTTTTAATTTACTCCAACATTCACTTATATATATAATTTTTTTCTCCTCTAAATAAAGCTAGACCTATCGCAGATCATGTTGTTATACACAGCGTAGACTGCATCGCGTGACCAGGGATGTGAATCAAATTTGCACTCATGCTTGATTCACAATTAATATCATCGACCTTCTTCTCAATAGGTCACAGAACGCTCGTTTAGTTGCTTGGTCCGTTATGCGGAACGAGCAGAACGTGACAGCGTCATTCATCGTCAGTGGCTGCCGATCGGACTGTCCCGCAATATAAGTCGCGCGCTGCCTTCATTTGGTCACGGAGAGAATGGCATTAGAACTTTTTTGCATCAACTATTTTAGTGGCATATACATCGCAACGGTATCACCGATGTAAGTAAATATTTTGAAATACGGATCTCTTTAAGGACAAGATTTTAAATATGTAAATATATGGAATTTTCTAATGCACTTTTATTAATTTTTAAAACGATTTTTAAAACGATTCAATTGTATTCTCTTTTAAAAAAATATATAAAAAATTTAATAAATAAATCGATAATGATGGAACAAAGAGATTGCTCGCACGAATGTAACTGTAACTTTTTTAAAAATTAATAATGTTATCGTATTCCACAAAACCACTCTTCGTAAATTTGCATTTCAAGCGACAAGTTGTTGACTCTCAAGCATATAAATCATTAATTAACATAAGAGAAAAAGTACTTGTAGATATACGCTTTTTCGAGATTATTTCGACAACGAATAAATCTTATAAATACACACAATGTAAGATTATTTCCTGTCGTTATATCATGATATAAAGTAATTAAGAATTCATAAAACATAGATATTAAAAAAATGCAATTAACTAATGATGAATAAAAACAAAATACATAATAAATGTATTTATATATATTATGCCATAACTAATTTTAAGAGCTAAATAATTTATATTACAGATTATATTATATTATATAAAAATCTGTAATCATTTTTTATAGTTTATTATAATCACTTAGGTAATCAAAAGCTAAGAAGAAACACTCTACATTTAAATGTAGCGGATTTTCAACTTAACATTACGATTAATAGCGTTATCTACCGAGTGAATCATGTATTCGCATCCTCAGTCTCATCATCAGCAGAACAAGCTACCACCTAATTTCTCTGGAAGTTTTCAGAAGAAGATTAACATGAGGCATGACCGGCGCAAGCTCTCCACTGAAGCCATTTGCTGGAAATATGAGAGGAAAGAATGAAGCCACTCGGATATATTTCGAAAAAAAAAGCAAAGCAAAACGAGAGAATAAGACAGCGTGGAAGAAGATGACGGAGGAAGAAGAACCACAAGAGAGCGGACAGCGAAAACCGCGACGAAGGCGGGTGTCATCCTAGTGTAAACATAACGCGTATTAATGTGCATTAAGACGCCTCCACGAGAGAGACGACGTGGCAGGCCTACGGGTATAGGATGACACTTGGCGGAGACCCTCGATCGCCTCGGTGGAGCATCATCTTCCTCTTTTAGTCGCTCTCCTGCCCTCGCCGCCCCGTCGGCCCCGCCATCCTGCCCCCGCCAGTCATTGGGCCCCGGTCGAGAAGGTACCGTCGACCGGACTCGGGACCTTTCGTGCGCCTCCGTTCGAGCTCGTGCTCGGTTCGACCTTGAACGGGCCCTGTATGGTCTATGCCACTGACACGGACCAAGGACGGGGAGGCCCCACGGTTGGGTACCGACGTGCTGTTGTCCCGAAACGCGGTCGTGGAACTCCAGAGCGGCGCGCTGGAAAGTGTTCGAGCCCGATGGCAAACTCTTTTTCGTGCTTCGTGCCTTCCCTTCACGCCTGCCATTGGCGTAGACCGGTTGGAAAGTACGGGTGTACCCTTCATTCGTGCGAATTGCGAATTGCAAAATATGGCATACCTTTTATCCGCTTCAACTTACTCTAAGTAAATGTTTTTATGTAATATATTAATGTTTAATTAATAATATGATTCATCTATTAACTGTGTACACCGTTTCTTGCTAGAGAAAATTTGCATTTGCATTTGCAATTTGTAAATTTTATATTTGCACAACTTTACGGTATGAATAATATCAATAATCGAGAGACATCGAGAGAAGAGAAGAAGAGAGAGAACTCACTATTTAAATTTAGGATTAATTTCACGTGTGTCATAGCGATTGTCTTCGAAAAATCATAAATTATTTTAAAAATTTAAAATTCTGAAAAGTATATTATAATATTATAATAATTTTTAATTAAAGTTTTTATATGAGTACAATAAATCCATTAATTATGATTTTTTTGGTTTGCAAACAATTAAACAATTAAGCAATTATCAATAAAATCAATGCGCAAGCAAATCAAATGGATGCACAAAGCTATCATGCTGAACACATTTTACATAACAAGATCATAAGAATTTTGAGTAGAAAAGTATATTCGAAAATAGAATCCTCGTGTAGTAATATACATTTAATATAAATATGAAAGAACAGTTATATATCTCTCTTCTCTCTCTCTCTCTCTCTCTCTCTCTCTCTCTCTCTCTCTCTCTCTCTCTCTTCTTTCTTGAATTTTCTGCTGCAAAAAGTTAATTTCAAGTTGGACTTTAGAATGTATTACACCAATTTAAAATTCAACATATCGCGAATAATAAATTACGACAAATGCAAATGAGAACACGAATATAAATAAAATGTATGCATGCAAGAATCTTGTAGTAACTTGACACAAATCTCTTGAAATTCAACATCATTGAGTATTTCTATCCACTAATGTGCGAAAAAATCGCGAAAAATAAACACTCTCCGTTTTTACTTTTTATCTCTCGTACTTCTTACAATATTATTTGTGAGTCTAATAATTACAGCCACTTGCTTATGAATACGATAAAATTTATTCCGATTGCGAGTATTTCTATCCAACTGTCCTATTTTGCATATGGATTAATGTCAACTTTTATGAGAATCGAATTATCATCTTGAACCTCCGCGTGTCTTCTCTCACGAACAGTGTTCCCGAGTTGAAATACGTGGTAGCACAAAGCCATGAACGCGAACACGAAGTAAAGTGCAACAACGAAGTAGCAATGATAGAGTGCCGGTACTGGTATCGGCGTAGGTACAAGTATAAGTACAAGTACTAGTAATGCCGTGGAGCCTGCAGTCGCGGATCATTCCGAAGCACTGCCGTTGCGTGCGATGCATCCTGGTTATTGCGAAAGGGTCAGGGATCGTGTCAAGAGGTCAAGAAAGACGGTACTCCCGGGGTCGATCTCTTGATGGGATCCTCGATGCAGATCGGCTAATGTAACGCGAAAATACAAAAGTAGTAATAGACGCTATACTTCTATTAGTTTCGATCCTTTTTTCTTTCCATATTTCTCTTTCCCTCCGAACTGATAGCAAAATCAGAATTTCGCGAAAATAAATAATTAACTTAATATTACATTTGTGCAAAAAAAATATCACAATTCTCTATAAATTTACAGATAGGAAATTTTCAAAGAAAAGAAATAAAATTAATTTTTCGTAATCGCCAAATTTTTTAACCACGCCTATGCAGGACCCAAGCGATGTCTGCGCTAAACCACCAAGAGCTATTCGTTGGGCATCAGTAGGGCCATCTTCTGTCCACGTATGAAAAAAAAGAGCAACGAGAGAAAGGAAGGGTTCTGGGCGTTGGCCCTAAATCTAACGAAATACTCGTTCGTCTTGTAGGATGAGAAGCATAATGCATCACGTGAGTTGCAAATCTTTCTTTTCGTTTTTGCCACATTCTATTTTGGTTGGTATTATCTTTCATTCGGAAAGGACGGACCATTTGTGTTTTGAAATGCAGTCTCATATATTTTAGAATAACGTATCACTCACGTTAGAAACAGTAGAAAGCAGAGTATATATATAGTTGAAAGTTTAATTTTCCATTTAATATACAATTTATATGATATACTCGCAAAAATATCCGGAATATCTTTTTATAGTATTCCATTGCAAGTTTCTTATAAATGCGACAAACAAAATGTCTTGATAAATTCCTTATGATTCCTTATGATAAATAAATGTTAAACGGTGACGAGAAGATAAAAAATACATTATTTTTAAATCCTAATCATCACCAAAAAAGAGAAGCATTATTGATTCGTCTAAAATTATTTTCTTAGGAAAAACATATTATTACAAAAGTCTTCTGCAAATACGCTTTTGAACATAATTGAAGAAGTTAAATTATCGACTTACAAAGAACAAAACTAGAAATAATATTTAGATACGTCCGATCTTTTAGCAAGCTTATTTCTTAAATTATGTAGATATATGGACTCTTATTGATAAACGTTAACCACTTGTCGGAAAAGATTCTCCGAATCATCGAATGCAGACGGAACGTAGGTCGCTCTCGCGACATAGCATTTATTCCAGCGCGGCACGGAGGAGAGAAGATCGATTCACCTTTAGCGACTTTTTTTCGTCAGTGCAGCAACCCCGTTCGAGGTTCCTTTGCTGGTCGTTTTCGCCTCGGCGCGAATCTTGGGGATTGACGATGATGACGACGGGAAGAGTCTCGAAGCGAACGAACCAACAAGACCAGCTTGAAGTAAAATTTCGCTCGAATAAGCACACTTGACAGAACCTTTTCCGAGAGAAGGAACACCGCGCGCATACGCCTCATCTTTTAACAACGAGAGACAACGGGGCTCCTTAACATGACACCTTGACGTTACGAGAATAATTATCTTGATTAAGAAATACCGGACTCGTAACATAGTAATAAGAGTAAAAGGCCGCACGACCGGCCGGTCGAGAGCGGGCCCTCTTCTTGCGTCAGCTGGCCGTTTGTGCAAACGAAGATCGACTCATTATAAAGCCGTACGCGCGCGGGACTAACGTAACCACGGTGTATGCCCGAGCCGCTAAGCCGGCCGTGCATACACCGTGTGCGCGGAATCAGGCGCGCTATGGGCAAACACGTTCCTACAATATAAGATGCAAACGTATCAACGGATGCGTATGTGCATGCTCGCGTGAATTCATCCTCGCCGTCGGTACATCAAAGGGGGATTTGCGTACGGCGTAAGCCGAGGATATAAGCTGACCTGTTATCGCCGATGTAATTGTAAAGAGAATAATTCCACACTGCCGAGCAAGACAGGAAGTTCGCGAAATTCGAATACAAGCCTTCAGGCGCGGTCGAAAATAAGGAGTTACGCACTCGGGTGCGCGAAAAGTATAATAATTAAAGTCTCCTGTAATTACTGAAGATGGTGATTAATGGAACGATTCTTTCTCCGAAAACAGGTTTGAGGTAAAAAGAGATTCTCGTTTAAATTTCTTAAATGAAGCAAATTGTCCCATATTTAAATCTATTTATAAAAATGATAAAAATAGCTTCTCAATAAAAAATAATGTACAAATATGTACAATATACGATGAGAAATAAATTTAGATGTAAAAAAATTACACCTGCGTGGCATACGACTCGCAACGTCGCTTTTGCAACACACTGGAGTCACGGATAATCATTATAATCAAAATACACGCTGATCTTTCGCAGTCGATAAAGTTATCAATTCGCGAAAAATTTGCAAAAAATATTCAAAGTGTTTTCCTCACGTTAGTCTAACAAGGAGGCTCGTTCGCCGCTTGCGTGCCACGAGAAAATTCAGTCGCGGCCTCGGTCCGCGCGTCAGAGTTATCTTATACACCACGAGAGAAAGAAAAAAGGACGAGCCACATATGGCTCATACGGGAATCGCGCAAGGTCGAAATATCCTGCGCACATCCTGTCTTTTTCCACGCGGTTCGCGGTAGAACCGCAGGAATCCCATGAAGAAATCAGAAACAACGAGAGACGAAGACGGAGCATGGCCCGAGAGAAAGAACGACAGAAAAAGAGAAAGAGGGGGAGAGGGAGAAAAAGGAGCCGCTCATCAGAAGCAATAATACGAGGGTACCTGAGTAATAGCGAGGATACAACATTGTACGTTTCTAGCAGCTTGTAATCGGAATGGAAATGCGGATTCTGCGGACGGGATACTATCCACTTTAGACGAGAACTGGAATTTCTGAGAAAGAGTGCGGCTAACTCGCCTCAGCTCGTCGTTACGCCGGTAATTAATATTATTTCCCGACAACAAGCACTTTCTTTCGTCTTAATTGTCATTAAAATGCTGACTACACACACCTCGATATATTTGAATTACAATAATGAGCGCGTCGTATAAATCGAATAAAGTATATAAAAATACACGATAAGCTATGGCTTTCATAATATCGCACTGAATATTACAATTCCGTGATTGCATTTCCATAAATTAGTACATTGTGATTTATAATAATTGTGAATTTCGTATTTCTAAATTTTTACAAAAGTGCACGTAATAAATCAATTAAATATTAAATTAACGAAGCAGTTTTCTAATTTGCAATAATCATAAAAATTATGATTAACAAGATCGCATCGCGTTAAACGTCTTGCGAGGTAAGAAGCGACGGCAGAGGATATGTGTATTTACGTGTCTCGAGCTTTCTACCCATCGCGAGACACGCCGTGTGCGTGATCACGTACGTTTATAATCAAAATGGAAATGCAGACCGGCGGTTAGAGACGAGGAGGCGAGGTTTGAAATCAATGAAAATCGTGCAGCGGCAAAAAGGTACGCGCATTTGCAAATTGAGATGACGATTTCTCACAGCTGGATTGTATTCATGTTTTTCTATTTATCATCGGTAAATTCGTAGTGGGCAGCCACGATGTAACGAGATGCCGCGATGCTTTAGCTTTGTACAGGCTTATAATCAGAATGCAAATACAGAGCCCGGGGACGTATCGACTTCCGTCTAGCAGTTAAAGGCACGTCTAATTGGCGTGATCTCTCAATTATGTCGAGCCCTTTGAACGCGACCGGTACCCATTCTACTAAATGTTTTATGATATCGCATGTTCTCTATAAGAAAACCGTTTAGATTTAACATAATTTTTGCTAATATATCTTCAAAAATGTGATTATTTTTTATTTCAATCTTCTTTATAAGTTTTTAATTGGTAGAAATAATATATTAGAAACGTTTGATAAGTAATGAACAAGTTTAAATCTATTCTTATGTAGATTTTTCCATCATTTCGTACCTTCAAAGTTTCTCTCTCATCGTACAAATTTGCGTGCTTATCAAGAAAGTATTCATCGTGATTAGAATTGCAGTTGTAATTTTTACATTCTTACATCTTGCGTAAATATATTTCATTTATCAAGTCTCTCCCCTTTGTTCCAATCATTATCGAAATTACTAATCGACGTATATGTACGTTGCGGCAGAAAAAATCACCGGAAACCGCGTATTACAGAACCCGTGTTTCTTTTCTCCGTCTTCATCATGCGACGGTCGACTCAATCAATCAATCGCTCAAAGCGCGTGCAACCGCAATCGTTTCCGAGGAAACACCTTTCGAAAAGTGACTCACAGTTTTACGCCATAATACCGTAGTTATAATTTAAACGTTTTCGTCTCGTTTTGCCGCGTAATTTAGAATCTAATTAAGAGTCACCTTGGTCGGTGAAGTTGCACACGCGCGATTTTATGCATGCGAGCGTGTACGTACAGAGCCGAACGAGAGAAGCATAAATCTTACACGAAACAAGCATTAACACTGCAAAACTGCTCTCTGTGAGTTTGTAATTATAATACGCGCGAAGGGGTACTCACGCTCGATACTTGTTCTACTCACTTGTTGACTTTGGGCACTGGTGGCTCGGTTTCTGCAACAGAAACAAAAAACACACTTGATTATAATATTGATGCGACAGGTGCTCGCGTGACTATCGATTAAGTTATTATCCTCAAGATTCACACTTTCTCATTTTGCAAGATATATTATATCTTTAATCTGATATCTTATATCGTTAATTCGCAAGAAAAAAACGTGAAGTTAAAAATGTGTGGCAACAAAACACTCTGCAAAAGGATAATAATAGGATAATAATATAGTCGATATATTTATATGTATATTAACGCTGACTTCATGCATAATAAATCAGTCAGAGAGCGTGCACTGCAATTAAGTCACTCCTTTAAAATCAGTCAGATAAAAATGACACAATTTTTTCTTCGTTACTAATAATTCTGTTTCAATGTGCAATATTTCGCTTGCAACACCTGCCCGCAGTGCGAGCAATAGAATGTGGTAATGCTGATAACAACTGCTAATAATTCAAACCTAGTATTTAAATGTTTATTCACATCTCTAAATGTATATAAGCATGAAAATAGTATATAATTTTTTCTAAGAATCGACTTTAGATGTAAATTGTCTGTGAGAGAGTGAAAATTATACGAAATTTATGCCACACACGCAATCCATCCGACACGATGGCATTTCGTATTCGTCGCATAGACGCTGTTGCACTTTTCCTCGGAAAAAAAGCGTCGCGTGAATAAGAGGAAAAAATGCCGCGTCGTGCAGGTAGATACACGAAAACAAAGACCGAGCAACCTTTGCATTCTAGGTAGGCGACTCCCTTGAATCCTGCTTAGCTAATTTGAATAATTTCCTAGTTTACAGGACGAGCACGACTGGATCTGGTGTCGTATCTAGCACGTAAACGCACTGTCGTCCCATCAGTCTGACCGGCGCATCGGCAGTTCGCGCGACGTGTACGAGTCTTTTACACGGCATTTCGTCATGTTAACTCACGTGTGGCGTGAAAAATTTCTCATATGACGGATAGAAGAAATATTGTTTTCGCGTCGCACCTGATCTTTCTTCCTCCCCTCCTCTCCCCCTCTCATTCTCTCTCTCACGCGGCTTGAAGATTTATGAACGTAATGACATCGTACATCAGTCGGAAGCAAGCCCTCTAAGCGAAACTTGATTAACCCATTACGTTGCGTTATATGGAGCAGCTACTTTATAATCGTGCGAGATGAAGAGAGTCGATAAGTTAAATACGAAGATATCAAGACAATCGGTCTCTCCGTTACGTTAAACTCTTGGAAATGTATTGCCGCTGGCACATTAGTATAATATCCTTCGAAGGCCGCAAGATCAATGTACAATAAAGTGAAACATAGGCGTATTATATGAGTCTAAATTAAATGTAAAGTATACATTTAATGTAAAACTTAATAAAACTTTCTCTTTAACAAAAATTGATAACGATCTATCAAGGACATTGATAGTTCTTCGATTAAAAGCGATCAAAAGTGACAAATTTTCTTCAAGTTAAATTTTAAGCATAAGAGTAGATAATTCTAACAATTGTGCACGGCTGCGAAATAATTTATTCGACGTTTCCGTAACGGGTGATTCGTGGTGTGTGTGTGCGTGTTACGCATACATTGTGGCTGATATCTTGTCTCTCGTGAGTGTTATGTGCGAACCCGTACGTGGTAGATAATGTATGAGCTTTCGTGGATTTTCCTGTTTCTACCGATGAAGATAAGAAAGGAAACAGGAAACGATGGCGCCGAGGACGTTGTGAGGTACATGCTCGATGAAAGCGAACCGTTTTATTGCGGCGTAAAGAGAGAAATGAGTCGTTAAAACAGCAATCATTTTTCAGGTCTCGTCCTCGTGCATCGCCACTTGCCGTTCGACATTGCATCTAGTCGGAGAGCATTCATGCAAGATGCGAAATACTGATCTTACTATAAATATTAATTTTACTTCAATTATATCATAAAAAAATTAATATTATATTAAATATATATAAATATATATATAAATAATATTCTTGCGCTTTTCAAATAATAAGGCTTTAGTATCCTTAAGTATCAGGTAACGAAATTTTATTTTTCATCAAAATTACGTGTAAGTCGCGTAAGTATCCATGCGCTAGGGATGAGACATTTTCATCGCGTGTTTTTATCTGAGAGAGTGAAAAAGAGAGAGTATTTTACGTCTGATTGTGAGACAAGCTCATCACTGCGCCTACCAGGGCGCGGAAAAAATGTTTTGAGATGCGTATTCCGGTGCGTGTACGCATGGAGGAACTGTGCACGGTGCGTATAGCCACATCTATACACGGCCGTATATCGCACACACAAGAATAGCGGTAGGGTGGAAGGGGGAGAACCGACCGGCGACGCGCTCGGTAAGCTACGACGAAGGTTATCTCACGGCGCGGATCTAAACGTTTTACCGTGTACGTAACTACTACCACGCTCTCGCATCGGAGTACATTGTCATTTTATGGACAGATGGGCCGCCGTACCGCGCGCGCACGGCGAGCAACGACAAGACGCGTACAATTTACGCGTCTACTAATTGCACCGCTATCAATTTCGCTTGCCGAGTGAGACATTAAGTCGCGATTCGTTAACGAGGAGCCGTCGCGCACGCTTGTGCCCTGACGAGTATTTTTCGCTTTTCTAATTACAGGATTTCCCTGGAAAATAACTGAAGGAAGCGAGGCTGTGTAATTTCGGAAAATAAAAATTTTAACAATCCATCTTTGTGTCAATATTTTCCTTCCCTATTTTCTCTGTCATCTATTTATATCTATTTATAATATTATATTATATAGAACATCGGAAAACATAATTTTCCAATTAAAAACCCGATTTTTTTATATTAGTATTAATATTTTTTTTTTATATAATATGGGTGACAAATATTAATCGTCATATAATATTAATCGTATTAATAAATTTAAAAAATTGACGGATTTAATAAGAAATATTTTTAGTTTTATTTAGCTCATTTAAAAATGTTCAAATTAATTGATAGCTTAGTTGTTTCGACCTACACTTTATTTAATTGTCGGTATTTCAATTTTAAGATAAACATCATTGAAACTCAGACATGTGACAGTTAATATACTCCACACAATAGTTATATTGTATTCTCAAGGCTAAACCATATATCAAACGAATCGCGTTTTGGATTCATGAAAAGTCCCGTTAAAAAATGATCACGCGAATTTGCGCTTCAAGGTCTCAAACGTACAATCACCAGAATTGTTTCGAGGCTTGATTGTCACGACCGGGTCGTCGCAGTTAGTATAACATTATACATATGACGCAACTGGCAACAAGGGAAAAGACACGCGAGGCAGCCTAGTCGTAAAGAGCAGAGAAAGGTACGTGTGTATGTAGGATTTAATTACATCGTTGCGGAGAAGAGTGATCACTGGAACTAGCAGTGTCACGCCTTTTAATCCGCGGACACCTTAGTTATTACTTCCCGCAGCTTTTTAAACTTGTCACCGCCAGCCAGTCTCCAGCGGGCGTAAATAATGCGGCTTTCTCCGTTCCGATGCACTTACCGGCTATCTTTTCAACCCGAACGCCCATTACTACATTATTTATTAACAATATGCGCGATTTTAACTTAAACACGCCACTCGAGATTGCGCCGTGATGCTTGCCCTCGTTATGCTTCATGTCGATTCTATCGTGTAATTTTCTTCTAGAAGAGGAAACAAAAAATACGAAAATTTTTATTTTATGGAAAACTCTCCGATGAAAATTCTGTGATAACTGATTATTTGAAAAGAAATAAGATAATAATAGTATTCAAGCAGTATTCAGATAACTAAGATCATTAAAACTAAAAAAATAAATAAATCAAACATATTGTAAAAATATTTTTTACAGTTGTTTATGAATATCTTTAACAATTTCTTCTTTCCTTTACGTTTAGGCACAGAATCTAGATCAAATCTTCGTCCGGCTATTGATAAATTCACTGCCACGGGATAAATCTTATCGTGCGAAAGAACTGAATATATCTCGCGAGACACAGAAAGAAAGGAGCGAATCCAAAGGCGAAGCAGTCCGTACCCTCCTTTCGTTCTGCTTCACGCACTCCCGCGTGGAGAGCAAGGGCGGCAGGACGGAGCGTGGAAAAAGCCGAGGAAGGACGCGAGCGCAGAACGAGGAGAGATTCGCCAGAGAGCACCCGACCTCCACCTTGGTCGCCACGCATCGTGGAATCCGCATTCGGGGGAAGAAGTGCTTCTACCGTATCTTACTTCGCCGCGCTCACTTCAGCGCTCGCTGCTGTTTTGCATTTTACACTGGCGTTGAGATTTGATCGTTAGATTCACGGATGTACCATCGTCTCTTCCTTCCTGTCGGACGCACTACGTGTCTTCTTTCTTTCGTCTTTCTTCAGAAACGGATCTACATTACAGCGTTTTTCATAGGTACTGTATGTATTGAAATCTCAATTTACGCATTTACAGAATCGCAATGACATTGATGTTATTTTCTATACAAGTTGTGATCTGTTGGAATTTATCCATACTCATTTAATTTATCTTTCAAAATTGTGAACTTCTTCCAAAAAGATGACTTTTTAAACTTGTTTATACTTTACAGCTAAACATATTTTCTCAAATCTTTGTTTTACTTAACATATATAAACAATAAAATTAAATATTCGCTTGTTTCTAGCTTATTTCTGGTTTCTCTCCCACTTTTCTCTATTATCTCCAGGAAAGGATGCAACGCTTCTGATCCCCCCCCTCTCTCTCTCTCTCTCCTCTCTCCTCTGTTGCGCTATATACTTATAGAACTTTTATTACACGCACGGTGCATTCGTAAGCCTCGTACAGCGAAAATGCGTCGACCCTGAAAGTGCGTCAAACTCTCGACGCACCGCGGGGCACATACATCACACATGGAAAAATTTACGATCCGGGTTTCCATCGATGTGAACAAAGAAAGATAGAGAAAATTTTTTCTGTATTCTTCTTATGTGCTCAATCCGTCGTTTCAATTAAATTTTTACTTAAAGGATTAAATAAAACATTATTCTATAAATTTTTATGCAATTCTAAGATTAAAACCTAACTTATTAATTTAATGAAAAAATTTATAATTTAAAATCTAGATTCTAGTTGACAACATATTAACTCAAAATAAAAATCGAAATTAATATAGATCGTAAATGCAATATTGGACCTAAGAATATGAAACACAAAAGTACAATATTATCATAAGAATTATCCGATAATTGTTATTTTGCAAAAAAAAAGGACATAATGATCGTGACACAAGATAATACACTGCAACGTACAATCATTCCTCTCATTATCTCTCGCGCGTATTCCGCGACAAAACTGTGATGCGAACGATTACCTAATTCGTCTTTCTTTCTCTCATCTGAAGAAAATCTCCAACTAAGTAACCCACTAAACTACAAGGGAGACGGGTATGCAACGAGGACAATGGACTCCACGAGAGTCTGCGGCGTGACTTGTGACTTGTGCGAGTGCAGGCAATTGCATTGTGGAGAAAGCTATAGTCTCACGTACAGGACTATCTTTCTCTCCTCCTCTGCTTCTCCCCCTCCCGTCGGCTTCCCCTGGACGCTCACCTGGACCATCTTATTTCCGTCTCGCGTTCACCAGCAACACCATTGCTGCAATCGGTCGCGCTCGCAAATGTCGCATCGTGGAACGAGACATTACGGAGAAGGCATTACGAGAGAGAGAAAGAGAGAGGAGAATATTAAGAACGAGCCTCTCGGAGAAGCGCGGATATCGGCGGGAGAAATATGAGGAAATCTGATTGCAACATCCTTGCTCTATCGAGGTCGACGGCGAATTTATCAATATCCTCTTAGTTCATTCGTAAATTATAATTGGATTAGATGATGTAAATGTACTTGTAATATCTATGATGTGTATAGACAGAGAAGGAAAATTTGCTTATGTTAAACAAAGCTGGCAACTACGGGTTATTAATCGAAGGTCAATTTCGCTTCTCCAAGTAAGACACATGGCGATACTTTCTCATTTCGTGTTTCCTCCTCGCATGATGCCAGCCGGGTTGCGCGAGCAACATGCGGATCATGTTTCATATAAACAGTATTACGCGAGATCGATCACTTCTGGCGTAAGCAAATTCCGGTGAAGCAGTTGATGCAATACAAACATCTATTAATTAATTAAAAACAAATATTGAGGGCGAGAATCGGCTATTTCTGTAAAGTTAAGAACCTATTTTCACACAACCGTGAGTTTTGGCATTTTATCAAAAACTTTTAGAAAGAGTTGATTTTATAATTAATTAAAAACAAATATTGAGGGCGAGAATTAATTATTTCTGTAAAGTTAAATACCTATTTTCACACAACCGTGAGTTTTGGCATTTTATCAAAAACTTTTAAAAACAGTTGATTTCAATGAGCTTTCGTGAACTGTCCATCGCATGAAGAAAATATAAAGTCAAGTGTTTCATTTTTTTTTGTTAAATGGTATCTTACTAAATTTAAAAAATGCAAAATATTTCAATAAGAATCTTCCCGAGATATTTCTATTAACTATCAGTTGACAGTCAGACGTCTCTTTAAGAAAAAAAATCAAAGAGAAGCGGACGAGTTTTGCCGCGGCAAACGTGTGACTTCCCGCTGCGTACCGTACCGAATCGCAATACGTAAATACGACAAAACGCATCATGAGGTTTGCCATCAACACGAGCCAAACACGGAGAAACCACAGTCGCAAAAAGGGAAAAGGAAGATCACATCCAGAACACCACGCGGAAGTGTCTCGAATTAGTGATATTCTCCGTCGCCGCTGCTACCTCCCGCTGTCGTCAACCTGATCTCCGCGGATCTTCGCTTGCTCGCAAATTCGCACCAAGAAATTCCGTCGACCATTAACGATAGTCATGAGAGGGGAGAGGGGGGAGGGAAACAGGATTCCGGAGCACGCATGCACGCAAGAATGAAAAATCTTTCTGCTTAATTAGGTAAGTGCTGGGGTCGGCCTAAAAACAAATAAAATCCGCTAACAGATTGGCGCTTGTCGCCTTGATATTTCCATTATAAAGATGCAAGTTTACATAATATTAAAAATATTTAATAAAAAAGTTGATTGCTAACTTAATTATTAGCTTGTATCATTCAAATAATACAATTAAATAGTATGACGTAATAAAATAATATGACAATATCATATAAATATATACGTTACGTTCTCTTTAAACGTATTGTATATATCTATACAAATTTATTAAGTCCATTATAATATTACGATAAAACGAAGCTGTTGTAGCATAATACTGTTATAATATATGAGTACAAGACAATATTCCTCTCTTGTGAAGTCATAGATATTATATTATTTTAATTTCTCGATAAAAATCAGAAAAGCTAATAAAAATAACTTATGTCAAATGATTACTAATATTAATTGAGCAAAAATTCGCTAAAGATTTGCATTCATTATAAAAAAGAGTTAACATATTAGAAACAGTTGATTGCTATCGTTTATCACGTTTCCTTGCTTTACGTATATGGCAAATGTAAAAAAAAAAAAAAATAACGGATACGAGTGTATGCGTGGGCATATTTACGAGCAAGCTTGGAGCAATTACGGAATTATTAAAAAATCCTCCTGGCAAAATTTGTTACCGCTTACTGATCATTAACGTGATTTACTTGTTAAATCGCCGGCGAAACGAATGTTAATTCGACTATTTATATGATGATTCAAAGGAAAAAACCGTGTCGCTCTTTTAATCTCCTTCTCTTTGAAAATTTCACATTTTCTTATTCGTCCCCTAATATGCTGGTTTCGCTCGCTAATTTTACGGTGAGTAATTTAATTAGGTGGAAAGATACTACTTCGCATCGTTCCGGGAATCTACGCATGAGCGCCGACCTACAATTAGTATATTTTTTCCGTAGACGACTGGCGTGGCGCCGTCGGCGTGAAGATCGTCAGATAATTTGGACCCTTGAGACCACGAGCACTCTAATATGATAACGACATGAATAGAAAAATGTTTAAACACAGTAGATAATAATTCTTATCGTATAAACGCGATTCTTTTTTACAATCATAGATATAGAAGTCAATAAAAACTAAACAAGCGATTATTGGAAAATTATTGGCAGATATCATTAATTATTATAAATTAGTATACAAAAATTACAAATAATACGCGTCAAACGTATTATTTGTAATTTTTGTATATTAATTTTGACCACAATTTCGACAACACTTTTCTTTACGTATTTTCCTCTTCTTATGATTGAAAAATGTCATGAGAATTTTAGTATATAATCAATAAGGAACTAAAACGATGTAAAGAAAATATAAGGCAAAATTAACAATAGCACATTCTTACTTGAGATGATGTCTTATAAATAGTAATGATCAAAAGTCATTGTTCGAAAGCAGCAATGCCGGCTTATATATAGATGCGACCTTCCAACGAACAATCTCTTTTACACAAGGTTACCGACATATCCCGTTACTCTCGCCAATAATGATCTTGTTGCTTAACAATTCAGAATGCAATTAACAAGACTGATCAAGCATACATTGATCAAAATAAATACGCGGACAATATTCGGACCTCGGTGATTTAACAGACAGACGCCATATGAAGGAGCTCTCGTCGAGATACGATCGTGCGTGCGAGTAATAAGTGAAGTCACAAATATACGGTAGCGCAATACCACGAGGCTATTACCGCATATTACCGGAAGGATCAAAAAGAAGCGTACGTGAAGAAGCAAAGAGTAGCATAATGTCATTTGACGTAGCGGTACAGTTTCTCGTAATATCCGTGATACATTTGCGAACGTTGCTTAGCGATAATTACTATACGCGACACATATGTCGCTTTAAATGTCGACGTATATGTGCTTTAAATAGAGTGTTTTAACACTTCGAACCTGAATTCAGGTACACTTTCTAGTTTAGAAAATTCGAATTATTTGAAGGCGACAAATTCCAGCAATTTAATCAACGATAATTTCGTTATTTATATGAAAAATTAGCATATGTGTGTGAAGAGTAGAATAAAAAAAATACCACTAAAAATGCTGCTTCGCAGCCGAGTAACCGTACATCAAACGTATGCGGAGACGATGCAGAGGAGAGACAGAGAAGGTGAAAGGGGAAAGAGACACGTATAACAGAGCCGCATCGACGTTGAAGCTGAAACGCTCGTCGTCACGGTGACCTTTTAAGGTGTCGAAGGGTACCACCTTCTCCGCCGGCAGCGTCAACAAAGGGCATTCTGCAACGATAAGAGAGACCCATCGCAAAACAATGCCAGTAGCCGCTTGCGCTACGCTCACAGCTTTGCCGTCGCAACTCCTCTCGGTAATGGGAGGGATTCTGTTTCCTGTCGAGGCAGATCGCGCATACTAAACCTCGTCGAAGCTACCGTTAGTATCTGTTGTAACCTCCGCCAGACAAACAGGCTTTTTCCTAGAGAGGCCTCTTCATCGACTCACGCGGACGCACATGCTAGAGCGTTAGTGATGTAGTCCGAGCTTCCTTCTAAGTATTACGAATCAACATGTCTTTGACTTCACGTATGACAGGCGTCAGAGCGGCACGCTACTCATTGCCTATAAGTACAGTGGAGCGTACATTAATTTCTGATTTATTTTACGACGCGAGTTCTTAGTTACATCCCGGTTAATTCGTCGAGCATCTGTTGTTTTGAGTGGCACCTCTCTCGCCAATTGTAAACATTTGTATTCCCATTTTTATCCTTACATGATTCACAAAATTTATTATTAATATTTCTATTTGTTTATTGGTTTCGAGATTTATTTACCAGTAATTATGAAAGTATAATAAATCACAAAAATTATTTATGCTCTTCGAATATTATGGATTCTTTGGATATAAAACGTTTACGCTCCTCCTGTACCTCCCGCTTCCTTCAACGTTCTCTTTCCTTCCTCGGATAAACCGCTTCAACCTCATCTTTCTCGCCGCAAACCTTAATTCACGAGTCTTCCGCTGTAAATTGCATTCAAGATTGCGTATCGACCGTTTAACCCCACTAATTGCACTAAACCGAATTGTAACTGCGCTAAATGCAAATGCATCGCGGACGGAAATAGTGTCTGCTAGATAATGCACATAGATACTTTTATCTCGCAACTACGTCAGAAGTACAATGGCATGAGATTGCTGATCTAGTGTAGTGTTAAAAGTTACAGCTTCAGGATTGTATCAGAATCACACACAATTACATCCTAGCCTCAATCTGGATAATCACGAAAAATTCCAGCAAATGTTTATGACTGATTCTCTGGATAATTTTTCGTCAATTAAAAACGACTCATCGTTACGAACAAACTAATCGCGTTTATCAAGCTGCAGTCGGAAGCGTCGTGAATGCATTAAGTGATAAAAAATGAATCGCAGTGTCAGAATCGCGGTGGCCCTTCGAGCCATTGTGTCGGTTGAATCTATCGCGCGTTATATGGAACGGCTGAATAGATAGATAAATGGATACCACCGGAATAGCCGGAGTCTGAGACTACTAAGGAGTACACTACTGGCTCGGTCGAACAATGGGAACCCTCACTATAATCGGAAGTAAGTCTTGTTAGCGTAATGCGTAACTGTACATAGTGAACGGCTAATTTCGCATTATATCCCATTACGCATCGACGGATTAAGATCCCGCCTGGGATCCTGCCATAGAGAGTTTCTCTTTATCCTTCATTAACTATTAAGAAATATTTAATATTATATATTTCACATTAATTGATTCATTATACGATTAGTTCAACGATATTTATATTATGCCTCACATAAACAATGATAGAGAAGACATTAAGAACCGGAAGCGCGGTAATTGGTGTGCGAGAAATGTTAACTGTTATAAATTAATACGTAAAAAGTACGTTTTTATCATAATTGAACAAACAAATTTTCTTTAAATTAGCCAATAATATGATTGTGACACTAATGAAATATGTCACAATTTAAGATGTATAATGATAGTGATACAGACTTTGATTATGTAGGTATGAGTTAACAGTACGCAACTTTTTTTGAGATATATGCAACTTGTTATTAAGATACCGGAATTACGTTTAGATCGAAAATGCATCGCGTGACACTTCTCACAGTTCTCGACGATAAATTCTTCACGAGGCATGTGTGTAGTAATTTCATATAAAAATATCGCGAAGAAGATCGAGGAGCAACTTGTAATATTTATTCCGACATGAATTATGAAATTATTTATATGCACGCTCATCAGAAATATCGCGATATTTTGATACACGCTCGTAAGCACGTCTTGCCATGATGAAATAACCGCAAAACAAAACAAGAGATTAAAATACGCGAGTCTTTGTACAAATATAATGTGATTAAAGAAATTATAAATAAAAAATATTATTGTATTTCAAATTATTTATGCCTCTTTAGAAATATTTCTCAATTTCCGTGTTTGGATATTATCATTCTTTTCTGCGAAAATAAATGTTAAAACGATATTCCTTCAAAACAATATATTTTCTAAAGAATTAATTTAAAGTTAATCTAGTTTTACAAGATATAGTTTTCTATTTTTTTATATATATTTATTTTTAAGAGGAAGATGAGTATTGCTTTCTAATGTTTATCACACTTATGACAATTCTGTATGTATGTTTGAGAAATTTGACAATCTCCTGACAAAATACATTACAAAAAATTTGTCCGCAAGTGCATCTCAGTGCAGTCGCGTCTTACTTTGTGCCTTACAAAGTAGTACTGGCATTTAAATGTTAGCTCTATCTGTCTGATGGTATTTTGCCATAGAACGAGAGGCCACATTTCGCGCCGCTCGCCGCCGTTCTGTTCAATTTCGAAAGTTAAATGTCAATGAACACTGTTTGCATGCTACAGACTGCGTGTTTATTGCATATGCTTTGACGTATTTTTTTTTTTATACCGTGACGAGAATACATCTTTTATCAAAAGATGAAATATTCTATTTCTAATCATTATGAAACACGTTCCTAGTTTAATACATTTTAATATATTGCACATATTTCGTATACGTTTCACTTATGCCCGATATGTTAAAATTAAAGTAATAGTAACTCATATTATTGACCAACTTATTTAGGTTTTCAAAACTGGTTGCGTGAAACTAAAGTTCGAAAGTTTGTGGCATTTGGAATACCAGGTCAAGTTTATCATACCGAAGTAGTACATCAAATCATCGTCCAAGCGTAGCGGTAATATTTTTTTTAACATTTGTTCCATTTTTATTCAAATGTGATACGCCTCGTGATTCCATCAACAGTCAATGAAAGCGATGAAGATTTCTTATCACTTCGCTTGATCGATTTATCATATTCGTTTCATTTGCATTAAAACTTGATAGTATGTAAATTTTATTTTACGAATATCGTATAAGAAATGCAGTTTTGCAAATATTGAATAAAGAACAGAAAAATATCTACGCTAATTATATTATAAAATCAGTAAATTATGACGGTTGAATATATCGTCAAAAGATATCGCGATATTGTTTACTTCCCTCACAATTACCCGATTAATTTTATCTCACACAAAATGGATGTTACATAACGATTCACTATCCATCAGAGCATCAGCATCGGCTATCACGAGAGAGAGAGAGAGAGAGAGAGAGAGAGAGAGAGAGAGAGAGAGAAAGAGAGAAGTGTACACACGCACGCTGCATGACGGGAGAGATGGGTCATCGACCAGTGCCGTGTATCAATAAACGACGGTAAAAAGGTAGCTCGCGTGCGTATCACGGTCCGCTCAAAAGCGCGCGAGCACATTTCTAACGGGCAAACGTCCTGGAAGTCGTCTCAACATAAGGACAAACGTACTACTTCGTAGGGTCACCCAAGGCTCAGCTCGATGCAACACGCGTACGCGTATTTCCGCGTTCATGCTGATCGGCGCGGTGCGGCGCGGTGCTGCGCGGCCAGTCGCCGCGAGAGCGTCACCAGGTCGTAGGTCGAATATTCGATAGGCGAACGCCTGCTTAACGGTACTGCTCCTCGCTGGGTGCCTCCCCGAGGTTTTGACAATCCACGTCGTAGGTAATCGCGCCTGCAGCGACTGGCATACCGCGCGCTCCTGCAAGGATCCGCATCATCTCGCGGATGAGCGAACGGGGAACGACGGGGAGCGATGAGATAGAGAAAGAGAGTGAGAGATAGAGAAGAAAAAAGGAAGAAAAAAGCGAGAGAGTGAAGAGGAGAGAAGAGGCGTGAGAGATAAGGTGGGCAAAATGCAAAGAAAAGATGAAGAGAGGAAGAGAAAACTCCGTTCGCAGGCGCGAGTATATCGAATCGACACGTATATATCGAGAGACCCGGATGAGAGGCGTGTGCATCGAGAATTCAAATAAATCGCTAATTGAGAATGTTTATCCTTTCGCGTCAGTAGCGTACAGAGCGGGTATGTGGTAATCCACCGTGTGTCTGTCGTTCACCTATTCACTGTAATAGCGCGGCTCACCGTTGCGAATATTTCTTCATCGGTTTTCTAAGGATACTAGCTTTGAATACTAGTGAATGTTGAAAATGTTCCTTGCAATAAGAAATTTAGTCATATCTAAAAATCGATCAATCTGAAATGATTTCTGTAAGATACACGATCTATGTGGAATTGGAATACAAGATTTTTTTAATTGCTTCACGATAATATTTTTTTCTTCTTCATCAATATTATCAAGTTTTTGTCAAAAATATTGGGGCAGAGTAGAAAATCACAAAATTACTCATATAATATTGGAGAGCATAGAGTTCTTTGAAGTATAATTATTACATTATTTGGCACGCCGTGCTTCAACGATGGAGATTCGTGCACTTTATTCGTTAAACGATGCATTCGCGTCACATATATAAATCCACATGATTTACGTGATTCGTACGATAAATAAGATACAGCAAGACTTGATAGTCACGAAATAAATTTATCTTTTCCAAGATACAGGCGGAATCTTGACAATTTTATTCAAACATATCTCTATCCGTGAATGCTGCAACTTCGTATTTCCGCATAGTTTATCTTTGAATCTTTTTATCTTTATTTAGCTTCTAATTAGAGAAACATTAATACAAAAAATTAACATATAAGGTACAAAAACAATTTATATAAGATTTAAATTTAAATGTGCAGGTAAAAATGTGTCATCTAGAGAATAAAAAAAATTAAAATATATAAAAAATAAAATTAAAATTAAAATTTTTAGCGCCCTAATTTTTGTAATTAGTTTTAACGTATGTTTTTTTATATTCGAAATTGATAATACAGTTTATATTATATTTGCGAAAATTTGAAGTCTGTGCAATTGCGACATCAAGTTCTTTCTTTAAACAAGACACTCGCGCACGTGCCTGTGCAGTTATCGAGAAGAAGAAAGACCAGAGAAGGAAGAAGAAGCAGGTAGGAGGCAAAAATAAAAAAGTCACTGATGCCATGCGAGCGACGTGACCTCTCGTCGGTGACCCCGGACGAACCGGCCAACGACGACGAGGAAAGGGGAATGCCAGACCTCAGGCTACATTCACAGTTCGCCGAAAAAGGCATTGCACACAACCGGCACGCCGATTGTGCCGTTCGGTCAACAGACGTACGTACCTCACTCGAGAACTCGTCTTTTCCTGATTGCCAACAGACGGAAGAATCGCCCACTGATTCAAAGCCGCAAATGAAATTTGTCACGGAATCCTTGCATTTGACATTTCCTCCATGACTATTGATTGGTCCGTTTATAGCACAATACTACAATTTGATTATATTGATCGACGAAGAGAAATGGATGGAGTTAAATTAAATTGCTGAAATTATTCTATTAATAAAATAATCTCATTATATTGTTAATTTTGATTCTCTTCCCAGTTTCTTTCAAATCAGATTAATCTGACAGAAAAAATCGGAGACAATAATTGATTAATTAATTGTACTATAAATATCAAAAATGTATAAATAAATAACACATGATATACAAATAAAAATATAAACTCTACATATTTTGATATCTTAAATTCCCGAATTTTTCAAATGTATAACGCGGAGTTTCTCAAATTAATGATTCGACATTTGCGACAACGCGATTCGTTCCCGTCTTCTATCGGATGCAATAGGTTTCAAAGACAAATCGATTTGTCGGAAAAAACGGTCAGAGTCAGTTAATATCTTGCAACAATCGGCGACAACCGATTAATGTTTGATGAAACTGAAAATGACAAGCTCCAAAGCGACCGCTGCTTGACCATTTCATGCGGATTCTCTTCCCTTAACATCTTTTCTAAACTTCTTGTTATTTCTTAATTCGTTCTCTGCATACTTGATTAATAATTCGACTTGATTAATCGAACCAATTTCAGTTGTTGAGGTTTGATTATCTCACACTTTCCATGCAAACATAAAACGCACAACAATACTTTAAAATACTATCATTTTACACTACGCCACTTGTATGAATTAATGTCCTGAAATTGCTCGCGTAAACTTTTAATAGAATAAAATCTTGAATTTTTCTATAAAAAACCTTCTTGTAAAAGTGTGTTAATAAAACAAAATATCGCTACTTCTGCATTATTATGTCTTTGCTTTGTAACGCTTAGAGACAACGACAAAAAAGAGAACCGAGAGAAAGTAGGTCTCTATCTCGTTATTTAGACTTCAAATTGAACTTTGAAGAGATCATTACGGTTGACTGGATGGCGAGAAAAAAATAGCCTCGATCGTCTAACAATCGATACGTTAATCGGTAACCTGACTGAATTGCTGGCGAACCTTTGAAAATTGCGAATTCTATAGCTGATATATTCTCCACTTAACCGAGTTTAAACCTGTCAATATTACCTGCCATTCAAACAAATTCTGACCATTAGGCGTATTGCAAATGCTGTATTGCGGTTATACGAACCCGCTCTTAAAGCTATGCTTCCTAACTGAAGAATATGATGTTCAACCATGGATTGACCTTTACGGTACCTCCAACGTCAATGGTTTAATTACGATAGAGTTATTTCTTCGTAGCGATTTTTGTAAACGATACATTCCACCCCCTCTTAAAGGTCAAAGTTGCATTAAAAGACGACAGTCCGTTCGATACTAACACACACGCTTCTCTATCGATTATTCTGTAATCTCACTGATTAAATAATTAAAAACTTAACTGTAGATAGATAAGGAATATAGATTAACATTACAGCCAACAAGACGTTAAGTTCATAAGACAAAATGAACAAGATATCGAAAAATTTATAAAAGTAAACATATCTAGATGTTTAAAATAATTAAGGATTAAACATTTTATTCACGTTATGCGAAATTAAAAGTCTGAAAAACTGTATTAAATGCAATTTTACATGTTAACAGCTAGCTATGTAAACAATCTATTTTTTAAACTTGATAAATTTTGATTCGCATTTGCATAACATCATGTGAAAATTGTTTATATCGCTTGGTTGCACTTTTCGCGAGATTGCTCTATATTTCTGATTATGCACCAGCATTACTTCACTTGTTATCCCCATAGTCTTTCCTATCTCGTTCTCTAACTAAGCCAACACGAATCACTAATTCTACCGACTGACTGTCAGTGTACCTGCCGACCAGACAAATTCTAGCCATTAAGTGTTCGAATGTCGTCGTCGCCGTCGTCGTCGTCGTGCCTGTGAACCCGCTCTGAAGCCCCCGTGTGCCACGACTTCGTCGAGAGAATATAATGGTGGACCGTGGATTGACCCTTGCGGTACTCCCACCATTACCAAGGCAAGGTACCGCCATCACCTACGCCACACGAAGCACCGCGCCGACGACACCGACTCGCACGACCACCGACTCACCTAGCAAAGTTGAGAGAGACGCGCGCAACGCCTATGTAGTTTACTTCGAGGCCCGAGCTATACGTGCTGGGGTCATATTCTCATCGGCGATGCATGGCCGCCGGTACAGTCGACGGGAACAGTCAGTCGGCTGACCGGCTGGCCCTGGAGAAGCGCGTGTCGCGAGAAAAAAAGATCTGGCACACAGGTCAACCGCAATTTTCAACGCTCGTAGTCCACGCCCGTCTACTATTTCGTTTCGCGCGCAAGAAAAGGCCCGGGAAGAAAAGCGAGTCAATGATCCGGATGCAACTTTTACGGTAAAAGGAATTACATTTAATATATTTGTATATTGTGTCTCCTTTTACGGATTAATATGAATATGATGCGATGGATCAAGCACGCCTACAGATTCGTTCGTTATCGAAAGTCACGCTCGGTAGTAACCTTGTCAAATTTAAAAGAAGGCCATGGATGAAGGTTACACCGATCGCACGAATAATATTACAAATTCGCCGAACAATTTTCTCATTTTTAAATATTACTTTAAGATACAATCAGATGTTATTACCCAATGTTAAATAATTTGTGATAATATAAACAGACAGAGAATATATAAATTAACTTCGATAACTAAATTTCTTTTTTTTCAGATTTAGTTATTTAATCTACATAATAAAATATATTAAAAAATTCTTAAAAATATTTTCTTAAAAAAATTTAATATTTGAAATTAAATGTATAAAAATTAAATGTTAATATTATATGTATATATATATCCCTGTAACTTTATCTTTTTATGCTGTCTCACGTTCTGATCGATGACGGTGAATAAATATCTGTGATTATATGTAAATTTTTTTATAGCAACTTTAAAATAGCTTCTGCTTTATCCTTGTATTTAAAGAGGGTCGGCAATTTTTCATAATCTATTGTGAAGTAACGAGCTACTCTCTATAACGCTATAATAACTTTAACTGATTGTTTGTCGGATAAGTGTGAAGGTTTTTTATTCTAAAAATATATTTGCGGGCCTCAAATAATACGTCATTATACATGTAGTTAAGGATTTGTTTTCTTGAAGAGGCAAAACAGCAAATAGTTATTCAAATGAAACAATTAAGTTTAACCATAAAAAAAAGCTAAAGTGGTGTTAATTGAACATCAATAACTCGACAAAAAACATTTAACGATTTAATTCACCGATAATATCGGCTCTCTATCCCCCCTCTCTCTCTCTTTCTCTCTCTCTCTCTCTTTCTCTCTCTCTGTTTGAATTTCTTCAGTTCTTGAAAAGGAAAAGAAAAGCAATTAAGACAATTATTCAGAGTAGGATCGTTAAACATAAACGTCGTGTTTATGTTCGTTCACGCAAGGCGACGTAATAATTTTAAGCCACGCCACGCTGGTTCGAAAGCACTCTTCATGTCAGATGACCGTCTCTCACGGAGTTGTATAACTTGTCAGACGCAATTGCACTGCCATGATATCGTTCGTGATGCACATATCAAAATAAAAAGAAACATCACGTGCGTAAAACATATCATTTATAAATTAAAAATATAAATTTACAAAGCTAATTCTCAATTCAAATTTGAAGATTTTACATCATTGAATTTCATTAAGTAGATTAATATAGGTAATTTTATATATGAAAATTACTGGTTCTCTAAAATATAGGCAATCGAGAAAAGCGCACAAGTGTGAAAGTTTTTTGTGAATAAGGACGGGAGAAATTGTTGTAAATATGTGTAGGAAAAAGCAAACACGAGCAATTGTTACGTCCAATTTTCTCGGAAACTAGGCTGTCTCATGGAATCTAGATCGAGTGTTCAGCGAATCGGCCATGTTATCAGCATATTATCCAACGTGGCGAGCGCACAATATATACCCACATAATAGCATACGTGCATACATCGATACGGTTTCAGTTACTTAATCGCGTTGGTATTGCACTGTATCGATGGCTTTTACTTTACGGTGCCTCCCTCGCTAGATGCGAAACCAACGATGCATGAAACGCAAGCTTCACTCGTTCCATTACATTTTCTACTCGGATAATCGGTATCGAGTCCGATGGACTCCTTGCCCAGAGTTTCTCAATCTCCACCCCACTAACGTATTCCTGCCTCGAACCAAAGGATTTTTACGGCAAAGACGATAATGTCTAAGTAGCGACGTATGAAATCGTTTGTATTATCTATATTTGCTTTTGCATAAAGCTGCAGGCTATATGTGTAGTAATTGAGAAAAATACAATAGTCGAGTGTCCGATTGAGGATCACTAATGCACAGCACAGGATACAGGAGATGTTTTTTGATAATTTAGTTTTATCAACAGTCTTCGATAGCTTATCTTATTTATCGTATTTATTTTCTATTTCTCAATTTTATCATCTGAATTCACATAGATAGTGTTATGCAAAAAAGTGTTAATTTGCAAAGTTTGAAAAACTACATTTCTAGCCACATAGTTGGATCGGCAACAAGAAACTGTGAACTTTAAATCTACGCTAAGCTATATATATGTACTTGGTAAGTTGCCAATTTACAGCTGTTATTAAACGTGAATGTACTTGTAAAATTAGAACGCGATAAAAATACAGAGCTATGCTAGCTCCGCGATCTTTGTTTTCACGTCCACATCTTATAATCTTGCATACGCTTATCCGCAGCGTATTTCATCCCGCAGCGGGACTTATGGTTACTTATATAAATCAACAACCCTCACAATTAATATCACGAGCTATGCCGCAGCGAATAAAAAATCAAGCTAGACTAGCGAGCGCGGTATACTCCGCTCCGCATTGTGAAACGATTTATTGGAATATACATCTCACGAACCGTGACACCTACGTTGTAAATTAATGCCGCTCGCAATTAGTATTGGCCCTTAAAAATAAAAGAAAAAGAAAAAGATCAAACTCCCTCTACGAGGTGTTAATGCCCTCTCCGTCTCATGCGGTGATCTTATCTGCAGTTCCTCGCGAAAATCTTTATCGCGGGACAATTTATGCGTCTACCAATTACGTGTGCGAGGCGCGCCGTAAATTAACACTGATCACGATTAACCTTGGGCGTTAAAAATAAGGAGATGATGCGTCGAGATAATCGCGTAAATATCGAATCATCAGATATACCCTATTTATAATTAGCGCTCTGTAACGAAAAAGGACACAATCGATCTCAATAAATAAATCAATAAATAATTATCTTTGCACTTTCTTTTTTTAAGAATCGAAAACATGTGTCAAAGTTTACATTATGAGAAAAGGAATGTCACATCGCGTGCCAAATACGCTCGTTTTTCAGTATTCTGAGTGTAAATTAAGGAAACGAAAAGATATCGAGCTTGGCAATCAAAAAGTCACGATTGCATTGAAGAAACGAAGAGGTTTGAATTCCGTAGGCGCTGTATTACGCATACGTTTATAAGAAACAGGAGAGTGGAGCAACATGACTTATAACCGAATTACTCGCCACCGGTGATTTCCCATTATACGATCCGATATCCAAGTCATTCTGCCCCCCCTCGAGAGGATTAAAGGCATCTCGAATGAGGTTGGGGTACTATTTGTAATATTGAGGTTGCATCGTATCGCATCTGCGCTCGCGTACGATTCTCATTGCGTGGCAGCAATAAATATGCTGATTAAGCGGCAACGTGGAGTCGGTTAATTTGCAGTATATCAGTATCCAACGGCGCATTTTATAATTGGCCGTGAAGCATTATTGTGAGGAATAATCCACGGCGCGGCGTTTCAATAATGATCGCACCGCTGACAATCGATCGGAAAGGATAGCAAGACGGAAAAGGAAGTTGAAAGAGACGGCGAGTTTTCAAATGAAACGCATCACTCGTGTTACACCATAGTTAGCAGCCTTTACCGAACGGTTTCTACGAAATGGCAGTAATTACGGTTTCTCACGGTAATTTTTACGCGTCATTTTTTTTCGCAAGAATACCTCTCTGTTAAAATCAACGGTCGTCATTATCGTTACCGCTACATAACCGCGGGCCTTATAAAATCGGAAAAGAGACAACGTGCTACTAGTGTTGCCCAATTGTCTATCGTTGCGAATTTCATTGCAAAATCGCTAAAAGGCCTGCAGTCGCTACCTACGCAATGTCGATTCTTTATTGCAAACCTTGGAGCAAACGCAGTCTGAATACAATTGCGAGCGCAAGATTTCTCTTCTCATTTGTATACATCTGCCAATCGTGATTGTAAAGAATAATCTTGTACGCGACTAGTTAAAGAGGGAATAAATCCAAATGTATCAGTAATAAGTTTCCTTCAGAATTAAACTGACAATATTTGGCGATGTAATCTACTTTTGTGGCATTAAATCTTTGAATAATTTTAGTTTTTATCGCAAAAGTAGCGGGTATTGTTTATAGATTATTCACCACCGTACGTGTGCAAAGTGAAATGTTTGAAACTATCCTGCCGTACTCAAATGATGAAAGTTTAAATTGCAATAGTTTTCGTGCAAATTCGTTCCTTGGCTCGCGAATCAGCGAGTTTGATAGGTTCTACAAATCGGGTGGGTAATTCAATCGTTATTACTCAACTTGTTTCGCAGGAATATAACCTTCGGAGAGACGAACCGACTAATCGGACAAAGGCTAAGCAGAGAAAGAGAAGAAAATCCGCGTGAAGGAGGAAAAAGGGTACGAATGCACTCGCGCTCGCTTTCATTTGCCACGACGCGCGGTACGGTGCAAGCGCGGGGCCAGGCAACGAACTCGCAATTATCGCCGCGGATATATTCCCGTGTTATCCTTGCCGAGCCGCGCAGTCGTAACTTCGCGCCTGTGCTCACCCGCCGCGCGAGCCCACGGATACGAGTTATGACGTTTTCTACAGCGGCACTAAAGATTGCGCCGCGGTATCACCTCGATCTTTCCCTCTCACGCGCCCTTTAAAGGATTCTTATCGTCCGACGAAATCGGGCGACTATCCGCGGCGGGACTATCGTCCCGCTGTTTACGAGTCGGCGAGGTCCGCCACGACGTATCCGCCGATAGTGCGACTCGACACGCTGGTAATTGCCATGGCGGAATTGCCACCAGCATCATAGGCACCGAGCAGCCTTCCTCCTCGCCGCTCTGTTAAACCGCATGCACGTCGCCGGCGAGCGATAAGCGATGAGCTGCGAGCTGCGAGCGGTGAGACGGGTGAACGTTTTTATAAGTTACGAGTATTGCTTATAAGTAATTTCACTCAATAAATCATATTATTGGACGTTTATGAGTTATTGTATGAGATACTGAGATAATTAATTTAACGAGCTTCAAACACACGTAATTCAGTGAGTCCACATATCGGCGATAAAATCGCAAGTCAATCATCAATTTCTCAAAGTCCCGAGAGTTTATATTGTCCCGATGTTAAATATTCAAAAGAGAATTGTTAGAAAAAACAATCATTAATCATAATAAAACGTCGCGTAGCCTAGCCGTTCGAATTTAGATTCGCGCGTTACACCGAGCTTGCATCATGAAATATTTACACTCGCGTATCACGCGAGTACCGTTCGAGATCGCTCATGCACGTTTAAATAGCGCTAATTTAATGCGTGCATGCGTGTGGCAATAATTCCGAAGAGAGTTAACAAGATGAAATTCCTCGAGCTAAATCTTCCGTCTCAAATGTTACCGGTTGCACTGCGGCGTAGCGTTCTTTCGTCATTGTTGTCGATAGACCACGATTGCGGCGTTACAAAAATAACTGTGCACGTCAAATAGAACTATAACGAGAAAGATAAGAAGACAGATCTGTTCAATATTTCAATTGTCAGCGTCGGATTCAAATATATCAATGCTCTGAAAAAGACTTTTATTGTGTCTTTTTCATTTTTCTTATTTGACACCGTGGAACGCATCATTACATGATCAAAAATCTGGATAGTAAGAAATATTTTCTCAATGTTAGAGTAAGAATATTAAATATTATTCTGAAAGGCTGACATTATATCTTAATTCGCTAAAAACCGTGCAAAATTGACACAATCACAAGATTAATTGTAAAAATAAAAAACAACTGAGCTCAAGTTTGAAAAAAACTATTGACACGTTTGAATCACAGTAGAATGCGCCCCCAATTTTTCTATCTCCGCAAGTAAACCGCCGATCGGCCCTAAAGCCGGAGTACTATCTTTTCGCATTAGCATATCTCGGCGGCAATAAAGGTCTAAACTATACGCAGGCACACGCGTGCGCGCGGCGTATAAACCAGCCGATAAATTAAATATGTTAATCGAATGGCGATGCAATAAACGACTCGTAATCGGTCGAGTAGCTTACCGATTTAACGCGCGGAACATCGAAACCGCGCGAGTTGACTCTCGCCGAGGTGGAGGCGGCAGCCGTACTAAAGTCGCAGCCGTGAAATGCACGCTTAGTGGCGAACGCAAAGAACTGGTCGTTTAGTCGCGCCGTACCAATTACAATAAACATTTTTAATCGCTTCATTCTCACATATTAAGAATTCTCTCGCATCGGCGCTTGTATTTAATAACGCTGATGAATCTCATGTTCGTGAACCTAGCATATCATTTTCCAGCAGATCAAAAATAAAAGAGAGTTCTTGTCGCATGCAGTCGAGTTCTATAGTTCCTTATAGTTTTTAGTAATAGTTCTGGTGATTTTATCCAAAAAAACACCAATCGAAAAAATGATCTGCTAACTTCCCGTAGCAGATCATTTTCTAGCAGATCAAAAATAAAAGAGAGTTCTTGTCGCATGCAGTCGAGTTCTATAGTTCCTGATAGTTTTTAATGATAGTTCTGGTGATTTTATAAAAAAAAACACCGATCGAAAAAAATGATCTGCTACGGAAAGTTAGCAGATAAAAAATAGAGGACACTGAACATATATGTGATATGCTGGCCGTATATTGATAGTTCTGTTAATAATTAAAGAGTTTTCGTGTAGTTCTGGGCAAGTACATTGCTTTTCCAAAAAGTTCTGACGACTAAAATAATTAGAAAATTTTTTAAACAATTATTTTACCCGAAAAACACGCATTTTTGAGTATATGTGTGATATGCTGGCCGTATATTGATAGTTCTGTTAATAATTAAAGAGTTTTCGTGTAGTTCTGAGCAAGTACATTGCTTTTCCAAAGAGTTCTGACGACTAAAATAATTAGAAAATTTTTTAAACAATTAATTTACCCGAAAAACGCGCATTTTTGAGCATATGTGTGATATGCTGGCCGTATATTGATAGTTCTGTTAATAATTAAAGAGTTTTCGTGTAGTTCTGGGCAAGTACATTGCTTTTCCAAAGAGTTCTGACGACTAAAATAATTAGAAAATTTTTTAAACAATTATTTTACCCGAAAAACACGCATTTTTGAGTATATGTGTGATATGCTGGCCGTATATTAATAGTTCTGTTAATAATTAAAAAGTTTTCGTGTAGTTCTGGGCAAGTACATTGCTTTTCCAAAGAGTTCTGACGACTAAAATAATTAGAAAATTTTTTAAACAATTATTTTACCCGAAAAACACGCATTTTTGAGTATATGTGTGATATGCTGGCCGTATATTAATAGTTCTGTTAATAATTAAAGAGTTTTCGTGTAGTTCTGGGCAAGTACATTGCTTTTCCAAAGAGTTCTGACGACTAAAATAATTAAAAAATTTTTTAAACAATTAATTTACCCGAAAAACGCGCATTTTTGAGCATATGTGTGATATGCTGGCCGTATATTGATAGTTCTGTTAATAATTAAAGAGTTTTCGTGTAGTTCTGGGCGAGTACATTGCTTTTTCAAAGAGTTCTGACGACTAAAATAATTAGAAAATTTTTTAAACAATTATTTTACCCGAAAAACACGCATTTTTGAGTATATGTGTGATATGCTGGCCGTATATTGATAGTTCTGTTAATAATTAAAGAGTTTTCGTGTAGTTCTGGGCAAGTACATTGCTTTTCCAAAGAGTTCTGACGACTAAAATAATTAGAAAATTTTTTAAACAAATTATTTACCCGAAAAACGCGCATTTTTGAGCATATGTGTGATATGCTGGCCGCATATTGATAGTTCTGCTAAAAATTAGACAGTTCTCTTCTAGTTCTGGGCGAGTACATTGCTTTTCCAAAAAGTTCTGACGACTAAAATAATTAGAAAATTTTTTAAACAATTATTTTACCCGAAAAACACGCATTTTTTAGTATATGTGTGATATGCTGGCCGTATATTGATAGTTCTGTTAATAATTAAAGAGTTTTCGTGTAGTTCTGGGCGAGTACATTGCTTTTCCAAAGAGTTCTGACGACTAAAATAATTAGAAAATTTTTTAAACAATTAATTTACCCGAAAAACGCGCATTTTTGAGCATATGTGTGATATGCTGGCCGTATATTGATAGTTCTGTTAATAATTAAAGAGTTTTCGTGTAGTTCTGGGCAAGTACATTGCTTTTCCAAAGAGTTCTGACGACTAAAATAATTAGAAAATTTTTTAAACAATTATTTTACCCGAAAAATTTTCTAATTATTTTAGTCGTCAGAACTCTTTGAAAAAGCAATGTACTCGCCCAGAACTACACGAAAACTCTTTAATTATTAACAGAACTATCAATATACGGCCAGCATATCACACATATGCTCAAAAATGCGTGTTTTTCGGGTAAATTAATTGTTTAAAAAATTTTCTAATTATTTTAGTCGTCAGAACTCTTTGGAAAAGCAATGTACTCGCTCAGAACTAGAAGAGAACTCTGTCTAATTTTTAGCAGAACTATCAATATGCGGCCAGCATATCACACATATACTCAAAAATGCGTGTTTTTCGGGTAAAATAATTGTTTAAAAAATTTTCTAATTATTTTAGTCGTCAGAACTCTTTGAAAAAGCAATGTACTCGCCCAGAACTACACGAAAACTCTTTAATTATTAACAGAACTATCAATATACGGCCAGCATATCACACATATGCTCAAAAATGCGTGTTTTTCGGGTAAATTAATTGTTTAAAAAATTTTCTAATTATTTTAGTCGTCAGAACTCTTTGGAAAAACAATGTACTCGCTCAGAACTAAAAGAGAACTGTCTAATTTTTAGCAGAACTATCAATATGCGGCCAGCATATCACACATATGCTCAAAAATGCGCGTTTTTCGGGTAAATTAATTGTTTAAAAAATTTTCTAATTATTTTAGTCGTCAGAACTCTTTGGAAAAGCAATGTACTTGCCCAGAACTACACGAAAACTCTTTAATTATTAACAGAACTATCAATATACGGCCAGCATATCACACATATACTCAAAAATGCGTGTTTTTCGGGTAAAATAATTGTTTAAAAAATTTTCTAATTATTTTAGTCGTCAGAACTTTTTGGAAAAGCAATGTACTCGCCCAGAACTAGAAGAGAACTGTCTAATTTTTAGCAGAACTATCAATATGCGGCCAGCATATCACATATATGTACAAAAATGCGTGTTTTTCGGGTAAAATAATTGTTAAAAAATTTTCTAATTATTTTAGTCGTCAGAACTCTTTGGAAAAGCAATGTACTGGCTCAGAACTACACGAAAACTCTTTAATTATCAACAGAACTATCAATATACGGCCAGCATATCACATATATGTTCAGTGTCCTCTATTTTTTATCTGCTAACTTTCCGTAGCAGATCATTTTTTTCGATCGGTGTTTTTTTTTATAAAATCACCAGAACTATCATTAAAAACTATCAGGAACTATAGAACTCGACTGCATGCGACAAGAACTCTCTTTTATTTTTGATCTGCTAGAAAATGATCTGCTACGGGAAGTTAGCAGATCATTTTTTCGATTGGTGTTTTTTTGGATAAAATCACCAGAACTATTACTAAAAACTATAAGGAACTATAGAACTCGACTGCATGCGACAAGAACTCTCTTTTATTTTTGATCTGCTGGAAAATGATATGCTAGGTTCACGAACATATGAATCTCTTTGTCCCATTCGCGCGACACTACTACCTAATTTGCTGTTAAACGATTTTTTCAATCTATTCTAAAACTGACCTAGGCCTAGACTGCTATGAATCGAGAAAATTGTCGATTCATTGTTGCCTGTAATAACGGATCGATACACGATACTAAACACCTGACTTTGCAATTTTGCAAAGGTTACGCGTTCTCCCCGCAATTTTATTCTCAATTTCGAACAAAAGTATTAATTTTCAACAATTTCGCTATGCCTTTTCTCGGTGCGATGATTGAATGTGCCGGCATTTCGCAGTAAATCGGCTGACTCGTCGAACACCGCCGCCGGTTACTGTGTAGAAATCCATCATAGACAATCTTGAAATCACTACGATATTGACCGATACATCCAAGCCATTTGACCCAATGACGCACTAAACAAGGATTTCTCTATCGGCTTTCTTTCTCCGGCAATCTTTTTGATCTGAGATACGATATCAGAAATATAATCTGAATTTCAAATCTGGCTTTGTATTTCGTGCGTGAATGCAAGTGGGTTAATGGAGAATCAGTCCGCTACACGATATCACATCCTTCGGTAGACCCAAGCGAATAGATTATCCTTTCGTAGAATGATCGATCGCAACACTGAAAACCAGGCATAAAAAAAAAAAAAGATGAATAAAAATTATAATCTACATGTACGAATTAAACCATTCCAGGAATTAATCCCGCTATGAAGAGCGAACTGCCATGAATGGCTTTCATTCAATTAGGCGACAGCCTAATCGGGTCTTTCTCAGACAATCACTACCTTACAACGTGGTGACGATGACAGTAGGGTGCGGCCGAAAAGGCGCGCCCAGCACCCTGACCGTATATATACCTGCCTATGAATAGAAAAAGGACGACACAAACGAGGAACGGCCGAAGGGGAACGAAAGAGGAATGATACGACGCGGAAGAATCGAGGGTTGGGCACCGTCGCTTTGCACATTGAGAAATATACGCAGATGCAGGACAGAAGAGGCAGATAGCCGCGAGATGGAACAAAGGAGAAATGTGTTGAGAGTATGTTTCGTAACATCGGCTACTAAAAGCCATTGTGTTTGTCGAAACGCGCTTGCTTAATTATGATTTGAATTATAGATTGTTTCATCAGAGCTGTCAAATGTAATACACATCTATATCTTTTATCCACTGAGATATTAAAATAATATTTTGATATATAATACTCCTCTCATGCCATAATGAACAGTAGTTATTGTTTTCTTATCGCGATTGACGTCAATAAAAGATGTCATATTATAAATAATAATACTAACAAAATAAAATTTTAATTTCATATATTTTATTAACTGAATGTAAAAACGCATAAAAAAGAGGCTAACCGTCTCATTTAATTCATACTCCGCTTTAAGATGACAGTATGTCACTTATCATCTTATTGCATTATTCACCGACGCATACGTGCAAGTAGAGTGCAGTGAAGCATAGTTTGTCGGTCATCGTCTGCATTCATCGACATATTCCTTTCGCGTCACAATTTCTCTAACCGTAGCGGACTTTCTCGCATGCATCGCGACTAAAGAGGTTGGCAATTCTAATTTCATCATATTATGCACAACGCTGTCAGCAACGGATCCGTTTAGCATAATGATGAAGAGAAAAATCATCGCAAACGCCTGCTCTCGTTATTCTTGCTCTCACAATTATAAATTGAAAAACTCTTAATATAACTCATTATTTAATAAAATCTACTTTTATAATAAGTGCTTTCGAATAAATAAATTATTTAAAGATAAAAAATTTAGTATACAAACAACATAAATCTACAGTTTGCAAGAATTATGTTAAATAGTTATATCTTTCTAAAATAAAACTTATCTCATTTCTAGATAAATTCAATTATAACTTATAATTTTACTTCTTAATTAGCCTACTCAAGACGTAAATTTATGCAAACAAATATCACATTTGCCATATTAAGGCTAATTTGACGCGATTACATTTCATGGGATTAACTCCAAGTATAAATTCAAATATAGAAATACCGTCACGTTTTTCGAATACAGTTATTACATGCAATTTATAATTTCTACAATTCAAGTTCTCATTCAAAGTAAAATAAAAATTAGATAGTAATCATTCGTGATAATTTGGTTAAAGCGATATTTCTTTGAAAAATGAGCTTCGTGCAATGACAGTCCCACACAAATGTAATGTAATAAAGGATCAACTTTCTCGTCACGTATCGATAATACTTTGTCAAATCGTATGTCAGTACTTCCTCTTCCTTCTCCGATGCATATACTCGTCATACACTTGCTACATACAAATTACGCGACAGATATAAAACTTTTCTTTAAATTTTTGTTAAATCCAATTTATATATTTAAGTACATTAAATTGCGTTAAGAGTATAATTTTTAGAAAAAAGTATTTTTTCCATATTCTTTCTTTTATTTCACATATATACTTTTCAATATATAAATTACAAACAACGAATTCACGTTATTATATACATGTATATATAACGGAAGAAATGCAAGTAAAAGCGACTCGAAGCTGTCGATCGACTGCTACGAAGGTCTCCCTCTCTCTCTCGTCATCGGTCAAGCAGTTGCGCGAAGACACGAACATCGCCGTATAAGCTTTTGCGCAAGAGGCATAATTATGGTCGAAGAGGAAGCGAAGCCGAGTGCGTTAGCACACGTAGGACGAACATTGAACGATGAACTTGACACTGCATGTGTGAGAGAGAAAAAGAGAGAAAAAAAGCAAAGGAAGGGTGCGAGCGAGAACCACGAAAGAAAAGAAAGAGAAAGGGAGATGTGCGCCTGCAGCCTCACGAACGCCTACCTATTTCTATCTCGTCTTTTTCATCTTCAACGAAATAAATGGCGTTCATTAGTCTATCGATCCCCTTGGATTACCCTTCTTAATTTCCATTTTTTAGGTCAATCTAGAAATACGCGGATATGTTTAAGTAGGCAATTGTTTCTCGCAGCTCTCACCGTTTAAGTAGAAATAGCCACTTTGCACAGACAACATACGCTTGCATTGTTCGTAACGATGATGCCATAATTGCGATAATTTTCTTTACGCTTGTTGGTACGCGATAAATGTATTATGTATTATTCTTACGTACTTATTTATTCTGGTAATTATATCTTTACCTGAATACAAATTCTTATTCATATTTATGTAAAGTTAATTAAAGTTAAAGCAAAAAGTAACTAATTGAAAGAAAAATGTATATGTTCCTCAAGATGATAGCAGCAAACGAGTAAAAGAATTTATAATAAATATTTGCGGAGTTCTAAGCGTGACAGTGAAAACAGTGGAATGATCGCTAAGTCCATCACTGGTAATGCGCGAATCCAGTACGGTGAATAAGCATGCGTACCTCACTGACACATTAAGATCACGAATCAAGATAGAGGTTGTGCTCAACTCGAGTCATAAAAGATACTTTGCTCCACTCATTCGTTCCACGTTAGCAAGCTGCATAAAGATATCTCTCCATAAAGATGTCTCTCCTGCATTTTACTTTTTCCAACACCGCTATGTATGTTACTCTCTTTCGTACAAAAAATCCTCTTACACTGATATAAATTTTGTACCAAACATTAATTAGTTACTTAAATAATTTAAAAAAATAAAATTCTTTCTGGACTAGCTATGGTAAATGCAACAAAAAATTCATTGAATAAATATCTATCAATAATTTACACAATTATATATTTTTTAGAAAACTGACTTTAAATTCACTAATATTATGTTGTCAACTAATATATTTTTTGCATATAAAAAATTACTTTGCATTAATAATATCAAATTTATATAAAAAGATTTTGTTTTCTAAAATGTTTTAAGTTAATATACTCTAATTCTGCATTTCATAAATTTAATCAATTTGATTAAATCGAAATTACATCGTTATGAAAACAGTTAAAGAATACAATCAAGATAAAAATCAGCTTGTATTTTTATGAGTCTTATGAAGATCACGGTGTATCGATGCATCAATGCAGACAGACCGTCGCCCCGCGTCGGTTGCCACGAACTGGGTCTTCGAGTCGAGAATCATAAAAGCTATGAGTACACGTGCGCGCTTCGAGTGCAGTCGTTCGTTCCAGATTCAACGAACCGGGATTACCTACTTCCTTCTTTCCTCTTCGGCCGTGGAAAAAATAATAGCGTATAATAGCGACGGAAAAAATAAATACGGGAGAGGCAAGTCCTAAGGAGCGATCGAGGCGTGAACGAGTTTTACAAATGCAATAACTCTTGGTTACCCAACCACCGGAATGCCGCATTGATAGACAAAAATACAAAGATTATCGGTTTTAAACAATGGTAATATACTGAATCTAATAGACATAACACGTCAAACTGCTTTTTCCAGGGCTTTACATTTAAAGTGCGATATTACGTAAGCCAGAATTCTCGCGAGCGCGGGTTTAACGATGGGATTTACTGATGTCGTAAAAAAATCGTCTAGTAAAACTTACGACTACTCATTTCTTCCTCGCAATCAAAAGCTAAGAAAAGAAATCAGATACAAATGATTAAAAGCAGCATTAAAGGTTTGATCAAATTTTCAATACGTTCATACATTCGTGGTTACGCTCGCAATAGACGGTACGCGTTAATAGAAAAATATGACAACACTGTAGATAGTAGATCATCAACTAGTGTCTTATCTCGGGCGCAGTCGACCATAAAAGCAAACAGGAAAAGGGTATTAGACGACGCAATTCAATGCAACGAGAAGAATATGTAAACGTGAAAAAACACGGGAAAACACATGCATGACCGCATATAATGATCGGATGCATTTTCTTAGCGATGGACTGTCTACCAGAAGCTGGAAGACAAGATAACGAGGTAAGCGACAGCATTTTTGCACGAAAGTCGTGACAAGTAGCGTAATGAAAAGAATATGTATATATTATATACCAATTGGTAAACTGATCTGAATAATAAACTCTCTGTTAACGCAGTGCGCGTGTCAGCAAAGATAATACGTATGCTTATTGCGCGTTGAATGACAGAAATTACGGTAAAATGACACATTTCGTAAATCAAATTTTCATGCGAGCGACGCGATGCAAATGTACGGACCGGGATATAATTTTCTGTCCGCTTTCTCGCACACGAAAGTTAAATACAGACATTATAATAAATCAGAGTGCAACATTTTACAAGAAAGATACATTTGTATATCTTTCTACGTTTTTTAAGCATTTTTCTATCGCAATGCTGGCGAATAATGTGGATAAACAGATTTGCGAAAAATGATATTTCGTACTTTTTTATGTACACGATAATTGGTTATTTGCCGAATAAATGTTTCTTCACAAACAAGAAATACTTTACATTGTTAATCGTTTAACACTTTGACTGTCAAACTATTATATTGAGCGTAAACTCCACAAAACCCAAAGTCGCGAAGTTCTCCAAATTGTGAAAGTATTAAATAGAATATATCAAATATTTGCAAAGCGACAGTGAGCCTGCATAATTTGACTGCATGCAAAAATGTTCATTCCGCGGTCTTTAAAAATACTAATCGTTACTGGAGATATTGACTTGACACGAGGGTCAAATACATACGTCTTCTTGACGGGTAATCGAAAATTGTGAAAGAAAAAATATCACTGCAATATATTTTGTAACACCGATTGCATAATCAATAAAAAATAATAATATTACATCTTCATTGATAAAGTAAAATACGAAATAAATTATTTTACGCTAATATAAATATATTAACATGCATATATATATATATATATATATATATATATATATATATATATATATATATACGTGCATGATATTATGTGCACGTAATCTTTGCACTGCAAAAACACGAGGATATAAATTACAATCGATATTCATCGTTTACGTCACTTTTACGTTTGTTTTTGGTGAATCGATTAATCGGCGTATATATATACGTCCAATCGATTGCTGACAGCAATTATTGATGAATGCAACATTTTACCTTCGGCTGTCTAAAAATACTAATTATTAACTGTCGGTTCAGCATTGTAGCCGGCGCAACAACGGATTCCTCGCGAGGAAAATACGAAAAAAAGGAAGCCAAGTACGAGCTAAAGCGAAAGGAGAAAGGAAGATGATCTCACGCGACAAAAAATGCTGCACGTAAATCTCTTTCCAACGCAATTACATCAGCATTACATGCCTGATCAGATTTAACGATTTACGCATCAAATGATCTAAGTAGGAAAAAGATTTCTTTTGCTTTTCACCCTTTCATCACCTACTTGCAAGCATTGCGGCGTAGAACGTCTGCGCTTCGCTGATCTTGATAAGATAAGATTAACAAATGAGGCTGTCTCTCCTGTTTGGATTAAAAAACCAGCAATTTTATGGAGCTAAATTCTTAAAAATGATGTAATCTCTCACAATAAAATTAATTTTATAAGAACAAATATTCGAGAAGTATGTAGTGTGTCTGTGGTCAATTATTACAGTTGCTTTAATCGTGGACATATTTTATTTGCAATTCTGTTTTCGCAAGATTTATTACGACTATAAAAATCAATATTGCTGTACCTTTTTGCAAAATAAATATCTAATTAATATTATTAGCAAACACAAAGTACGACTGCTCGCAGACGAAAAGTCACGTGTTTATAAATAATTGTCAGCACGGGAAAGCGAGTATCATCACGTTCAATGCCGCGCGGTCGGCCGTTCGTTCGCCGTCTTGTAATTTTATTCGCGGTAGAATGCAATTCCCGATGACGCCAACGATGAAGCGATCTTCAAGGACACGTATCCTTCTTTCTTTCACGGTTCGCTCCCTTCCTTCCTTCGTTTCGGTATCTTTTGTTCCTACTCTGTCTCTATCTCGTTCTCCCGGCATGGTACGCTATTGCTCGTGTAACAGTAACTCGCTTAAGCGTGTAATTTGTATCCATTGAGATACAGATGATACGGCAATGAGGAGAGCTTTATTTTTGCAATTAAGTCGCTGCTGTTTGCCATATACATACATATGTATATGGACAGACAGCGCTCGCGCTTATTATATTATAAATGCGTACTCCGCGAAGAAAAGTACCGTAACGAAGTATCAAGATTGTGCGCACGATATGACTGATCGGTCTGAATTTGTATAATTTTATTTCGCACGTAGCTAACACAAACGTTTTCCTCTCTTTTTTTTTGCGTTACGCGTTGTTACACGAGTATACGCAAAGCCATCGTAAAAAAATCTCAACTTATTAATCTGTGAAGAAAACTACAATTGTGATAATTTAGCGGCCACTTCTATCCAAAAAAATCACAGATCCTGAAAAAAACGAGGCAATCAATGGCATATAACGAGTTTAATTTTAATGCCTTTGTCGTGATAGTTTATTTATTAAATTATTCCAAATACTTTGACCGCAATAAAGTCTACATTGTAAATCATTATTATTGTATATATATATACATATAAGTCCTCTGACAATTATAATAATAAAATCAGCATAAACTCTGTGCTAATTAAACTGCATTTCAACCAATTAAATGATCGTAAACGTGTTTACAGTTAGACTAATCCGCCTTTTATGCCTTTCTTTTACCTTCATGCAGACGTTTAATTAATTTACTCTTAAAGACTTGGAATACAGCTTTGAGTTAAGTATCGATCAATTCGGAAGTCTTTTGCCGCAACAATATGCGAAAACTAGTCAATAAGACTTTTTCTACATTTATATTAAATTATATGAATAAAAACAAAGCAAATTCTTTAGCAATAGAAGCCTTTATCTTGAAATAGCAATGACATATATATCTACATTTCATATTAAATAAATACATTAAAAATAGATATTTTGTACGTGTAAACGTGTGAATTTTATTCAGAACTTGTTCTGAGATCTTAATTTCTGATTACCTTTTGAAAAATTTATTTTAGCAAAAATCACCCGTGCCTTCGTTTGAACATATGTGAACATTATATACTCTCGAAATCAAAACCATCAAAACCGTCAATTACGAAACGTACATAAATCGACTCCTGGCGCGATGCGTCCACATTGCACTGCGAGCAAAGACTAAAATAGGCGAGTGGTGAAACTAGTTTTTACCGTAAATCCGCAGTACAGTGCAGTCGGAAAAGTTATCATCCAACGACAAAAACAACAAAGTAGACGACCTTCGGTGACAAAGCGACATCGGAATAAGAATAAACTGGTTCCAGCCTCAACTTTTTTTCGCGAAAGTTCGAGCTACAACCATATTACGAAACCATGCTAACTTCATTTTTCTATTTGGATCAACATCTTCATTCTTTGCTACTAGTGTAGAAAAAAACTATTTGTGACCGATTTTTCCTAACACATGTCAAACTGAATTTTTAGGAATGCTAAAAATGTTCTGTTACATCAGAAAAATTTCATCAATTTTTCTTTTCGAAAAAAATACACACAGATAAATAATATTACACGGCCAAAATCTAACATTGATATATATAAGATCAATGACTTTTAAGTTAAACTTAATCGCATATCATTTTCTATAATAATTACTAACAATAACGTTATCGATAAACTGAAATAATTGAGTGAAAATTGTTTCTGATCTGATTATCGTACGTCGCTGGTTAGCCTTGTAAAATTTTCCTTTTAAATTTATCTAATTATTTTTAGATTTTCCTAATTGCGACCAAGACTATATAATTCGCACAACCTAAATCTTTAACAAAGGAAAGCGTGTAGGAGCAACTTGATAAACTGCAGAATAATTCGCAGATACATTCTCAAGATACACGTACGTAATACTGTTGTCGTCGTTATCTCGCGAAGAAAGACTCGCGTCAAATGTATATCGCACCTATCCTATCCGTACGACATGCGTAGCCGTGCAAAGAAGGCGCGCGATGGTTCACACACATATCACACCACACATACACACACGTACACGCACGCACACAAATATACGGATGGGGCTGCTGTGGCAAAAAGGTAGAAGGCAATCACGACCAGGCCCGAATATGGGCGAGTAAGGTCAGGGTGCGAACGCAGCTGAGAACGAGGAATGCCATTACGCGCGTTTCGAAGTCGTCGTCACGGTCGAGGCGCCCCTTTCTCGCTTCCCCTCTCCCTCTTCCCTCCCACACCGAGTATGCACCGCGGAACGCGCGCGAAAAATTTGTCCATTCGTGGACACGCGTGTTCAATCGTCGCAAAAAATCGGGTCTTCCTACCTTTCATTAGCAAATTCAAAAAGGTGCCATTATGTTGGTATTTGCAAACAGTAATTCTGTATGTAAACCACACTTGTACTTTACAACAAATAGTGTAAATATAATTTAGATTTTATGTGTGCGACTTATTAAATAAAATATTTAAAGTATTTAAGCAGAGATCTTCAAAGATCTATTTTATCCAGCTCGACATAGCATCTTAAGTAGAAACTAAAATTGATATTCACAAGGGTTGTAAAAATAAATTAATTAATTATAAAAAAGAGGATCGCAAGAGCTGCGCACGATGTCAGTGCATAAATTCAGTGAAATAAAAAATCTGATTTGTAATTTATGCATTGACATCGTGCACGGCTTGCGATTCTCTTTTTCGTAACTAATTTATTAAAGTAGAAACAGCCAGTCAAAGCGAAACTGGTCAGCCATATTAGGTTCCTGATTATGTATCTTTATCTTCTGCGTATTACGTAATCTGCGTTTCGAAAGTATCCTGGAAAATTTACTGCTCATTGTCACGAGCAATGCAAAAATATTATCTTGCTGCAGTAGCAATATCGAAATTACAATTATTATTCTTTTGAGTTCTCATTCTTCCTCTCGATTGTCGATCATGAAATATTTAACGACGGGGATCGCGATGGTCTGGTCGCCCTGTCACCGTGTTACGTCCGGAGCGTTCGTGTATTAAAAGCGACCGAGTGCCCGATGTGTTGGATATCGCGTGCGCGTTTCGACCGAAGTGCAACGCGGGCTAAGTCGCGTTCGCTCGCGTGCTGTGCATCGCAATGCGATGCAAGCAGCATAAAACAAGCTGCCATACATGGGGCGACCGTCAGCGACTCCAGGTTATAGTAGGACCAGCTCTTGGCTTCGTGCACCGAAGGAAGACGGAACGAGAACGCGGGACGAAGCGAGGAGACAGAAAGAACGGGAAAGGACGTCAAGACGACGACCGCGAGCAGGAAAGAGAAAGATCGCGGGAGGGGGAGGACGAGCAGGGCGAGAGGGAGTTGTGTTATCCACCAGCGCGCGCGTGTGCGGGCGAGCAACACGAGACTGTGTTCACGGAGAGATAAGCCTGGGTTCTCTAGCTCCTTACGAACGAAATCACATGAAGAGGTCTCGCCAGAGGTCCTCGACACCCTCCTCCGTTAAAAGTATATCCTCGTAAAAACGAAAACGCTTTTGCCTATGACTGACCTGCACGACAGTGTGTGCCGAATGATGTCGTTGGGAAACGGTATTTCGCACAGTGTATGGTCTAAAATCTTTCTTTAATTCAAGTCAGCAAAAAAAAAAAGAAAAAAAGGGAGAAAAAACAGGCAAAATCTCCCAAAACTCTCACGAATCAATTCCCACGATTTAATAATCTATACAGTAAGGTTAATAGCTATCCCGTTACATCTTCTATCGTCCATTAAACCGCAATTAATTAAATAGAAAAATTATTCATCTTGGCTGGGCGCGTTACACGCGAGCTCGTAGTGTGGAATACACACAGTATAGGTATGCAAACACATCTATACGCCATTCACATGACAACAAGCACGGCCACGAGAGAAGGTGCTGATGATTAATTCCAGACGCAACGCTCCCCGTTCCGCTCGTCGTGTTCCTTTACGCTCCGCGGAGATCGAATTCCCCTAACCTTGTAAAACGGTGGCTTACATGCCGTTATACATATCGCCGAAGGTGTCGAAGGCGCGTAACAGCACCTACACGCGGAACGGCAAAATGAGCAAATTAGACAGATACATACATTCATTGACTTTAGAAACGCGCTATCTCTCTCGCACTTTTATGATTTATTTTCCATATCCTAAACCACTCTTAAGAAACGATCTTTATAAACTAAAAAAAGGGCGAACGTATCTGAATTGATCTATAATTACTTCTCATTTTTATCATAGCATATTCCTGTAGATAGAATTCTTTTTTCTCAATTATTATTTTTAATTGCCTACATTTCACTGCATATTTTTATTTACTCTACGAGTGCAATTCGTTATTCTCAATTCTCGATTCTCCATATCAGGCATATTTCACATTGATACGAGCACGTCATATTAAACAAAGATACATCATCGTAACCTTGACATTTTGCGTGCATGCGATGCATGAATGCATTTGTGGAATTTCCAATGCATGCTCACCCGCGTTCGATTTCCGTGAACATCCCAGAGGAAGAGGGCGGCTACCTATTAATTACATTGCGAATTAATAAGCGGAAAAGCTTAACCCAAACATTAGCCTGAGTATAAATGACACGTGCAATTAGATGATGACTAATTAACTTAGAATTAGTTAAAATTTATGAATAATTCTTATGCGATAATTTACGTCTAAATGAAAAATCTGTTATATCTCTAAGTAATAAAGTTAAGCAATAATGTTTTATTATTTAAGTAGTAATTTTAAATATAATATTACACTTTTTATATTTAAAAAAAATATAAATTGCAAGAATAATGTCTTTACTTTAAACAAAAATCAGCAATTTATTCGATAACTGTCCTCACTTTTTTTTAACGAAATCGTTGACTTTTGACTAATAGAATTCATTATAAATATGTAATATGCATATCTTTTTCTTGTAACTTGAATGTTAACAATCATAATAATAATCTTCTCAAAATGCATGATATCATAAGTGACAAAAAGAAATCTTAGCGTCAATGGCAAAGCTTAAACAAAAGAGTTCACTTTACATATCAATGAAACGAACATTCAACTCCGTGCAATTACCTCGGTTTCATCCTGTCGTTGAACGAATAAATAACCGTGTGTACACTCGTGTGTGTGTGCGTGTGTCAGCGCGGTATTATGTGTCATAGTTTCGTTGAGAGAAAACGTCGTCATTGTCAACGTTGTACGCGCGAAGCTGGCGTATCATTTTATAGAAATTTATAAACTATTTAAAAATTATTGTCGAAATAACGTTAGAACAAATATATAAAAATCTCCAGCTTGTCCCTGAAGTATCGAGTACCAAACGGCGTGTACTTCGCAACGCCTCCGCGAGAGAGAAAACAAAGAAACATTTCGCGAAGGGGGAAAATGCTAATATTCGCGCGAGACGCCTTGTAAGAAGCGATCTCTTACGCGGGACCGAGAAATCGCCTGCTCACTTTTCTACATTCTACCTATAAAATGATAAGCCGGCGATATATCGTCTACATTATATTCTCTCGCGGCAAACGTCCTCGCGACTTTTTCTACCATCGGCGCACGAGTGCGAGGACGAAAAGGAGAAAGACGAAGGGAGGAACGAAGAGTATGAAGGAAAGAAGCGAGAGAACCCTCCTCGGTAAGACGATGATCAGTCGTCGCAGCCTTGAAACCTGTCTCCTCAGGCCCGGCAAGTGCACAACTAAAGAGGTCCTCGATTTACACGGCGCCAAGCCAAGATCAGCGCGGAGAAATGCGTGTGTTGCGCAGCACGTTCTCTTTTTATTATGAGCGGAGAACCACTTTGCTGCATGCCTACCGATGATCTACATTAAATGACGATGATTCCTGACGGTGTAATAACCGGAGAAAAACGCGTGACATCGAATGATATTAAACCTTTAGCTACATAACAGCGTAAGATAGAGAAATTTATTCTGTTCTGAGAGACTGTTCAGATTACGAACAATCTCTCAAGTCATACAATCGCGATTGCATAATAAGTTTCAAGTACTAAAACGACGACGTGGGACAAAGAAAAGAGAAAGTGAAATTTTTAGATATGACAAAAAATTTCATTCACTATGTGCTCGCCTCATTTTGGCACATCCGTGCAATTCTTTGACAAATTTCTCATAAAAAAAAATTGAATTTTTAGAGTTACATCTTTATGTTTTTAGTTATATATGATATGTTAAAACATATATTTTGCAAATCCAATTTACGTCATGTATCCAATGCTGAGCGATCTCTTTTCTTATCACATATTGTACCCGATATTGGCCGCGTCGCTCGATACGAGGCGACAAAAGTCAGCCGATTCAGTTGAACACACATACGCGGTCTTATTGTTATTTATGAGCCGCGATATAAGGTATTAAGTAACGCTACTTTCACTGTCGCCTACACGGTCGTTACATTCCTGTCGAGCACGCTCCAAAAGGTTTCGATCGATCGCGGAACGATAAAGCACCGAGTCTCGCGTTGCGCGCCTGACTTGCTTTCGTACGCCGAAATTAATAGCAGTCGCCGGATCCAGCACAATCGAATGTATCGCACGAATTGAGCCTACAATCTAGCGTATCTTTTCCATAAAATTGAGATATTACTGCAATGATATTCAATCACGTGAATTCGCACACATTTACAGCCATCGCTGTTGTACGCGCGTGTTTTGCATGTTACGAATAACCACGTCTAAGAGCGGCTAAGAGATAATAAATCGTATCGACCAAATAGTCGTCGTAAATATTACCCAACAAGAAATCAAACAAGCCTGCATAATTACTAGATGTGAAACGAAGATATCGAGCGTACGCGAAGTAAAGCCGTTAAGAATTTAATACTGATAATAAGTTTCCTTAAGCCTGTATGCGTTGGAGATCGAGATTGCGAATTAAAGATTAAATTAAGGATCTGACCAATTAGTAATTCCAATCTTTGCTTATTTTATGCCGATAGAACGAATTCCAATCTCGAAGTCGCAATTTTCTCAATTCGCAATCTCCAATGCAGTTTGATACAAGCTTTGCAATACCTTCAATAACGATCATATGAAAAAATTGCACAGTGATAAAATCGACTAAATGGGATAGATGAAAGCTTGCTTCGCTTCCACTTTCACTAATTTCATATTGATTCTTCAAAGCTCAAATCTTTAGAGTGTAAGTACGAAATAACAAAATAATTCACAAAGATTTTATTGAAAAAAATTATTTAAGGCATTTATTAAAATATTTGATATTAAAACTTGAAAAATTACGAAAAAAATAATGTTTGATCAAAATTTTGCCTAAAATATCACCGTGTGTCAATCGTAATGATGGATTGTAGCGCGTAGAATGCTGGCCACTGAGACTTCAGCGTGAGGAAGAAGCCGCGAGGATTCGCGGCCGCGGCAGACAGACCGACAATAGGCAACCTTGAATTTAGCAGAGCGGAAACTACGCTTATGCTCCCTCTCAGTCTTTCTAATTACTTTCTCCGCGGTAGTCTATCGCCGAGATCTGGGCGAATATGGATGCGAATCCGCCGGCTCCGTAAACATACCGCGCATGACGTAATAGTAACCTACTTCCGCTCAATGTTCATTCATGTGCTATGAAAGAAGCGAGAAGAGAGGGAAGAGAAAGAAAGAGAGAGAGAGAGAGAAAAAGAGAAAGAGATGGGGGAGGGGGGAAATAGAGTCGGTATCTCTGATCCCATCTCTTCTTCTTTCTTCTGCGTGTCTTTTCTATGTGCTCTTTGCCTAGGCACGCACATCTGCCGGCGTATTGCAACTTTATCATTTTATCTCTCTTGATTTCTTGAATAATCGAGAATTGAATCCGGAAATCCGGACAATTGTACGATAGATTCACGATTTCTGTATTCTTCCTTACGGAAACGTGATAACCGATGTAACGATCATATCGATAATACTCGAAAAATTAACTCCGTGCGTGTGTCATTAAAATATTTCTATTAAAATATTCGTAATTGTAATTCAAGGATTACGAGTTTCGATTAAATACAAAATATTTTTGAAATGCTTTAGGATATTATACGGAAATCGAACTCGAACGAAAAGTCAAGCTACAAACGTACGTAGGCGCACATCGCACAGTGCGACGTGTCGCGCGAATGTTCTGCCTCGCCGGTTGCTCTTGCAGAATGCGGTTGACATTTCTCGACAAGTAGAGCGTTGCTCGCTTCGAACCTAACCGATCGACGATATTCCGTGACCGCCATGACGCTGAGTCACACTGAATTTGCCGCATGTCGCCAAGAAGAGAAGTCAAGTTGCAACCTCGACATATCGGAAGTGGAAAACAAACGAGCTATTTTTGCCATTTCATTCAAAGTTATTCTGCCAGGCGACACGCTCAAGTATGTAACGACGCGATAACACGACGCTGCTGCGCAATCTTTACGAATGCGCGAATGTCTTTTTTATCCTACGGGGAGCCTTCGTCTCCTCGTGTGCCCTCCCGTAGAGGACAAAAATCTAATCGGATTTCTTCACTGTTTCTCGATACAAGTGCATTGAAAAGGATTATTGGATTTGAACAATAGACACAAGTGAACAAATCCGCAGTAGCGAAGAATATCAAGTACGAAATAAAAAGTTACAGTAAATTTTTCAGAAAAGAAACTATGAAATTTCGAAGCAATACAGCGTGAAAAACTTTGTTACCTATAATTTGATAGATTATATTTTAAGACCATACTTGTTTTTCTTAATCCAAATAACAAATTGTATTTATTTACTGCAATTTGTTTGGATCGGAAGGTACAAGATTTTGAGAAAATTATGATAATGGAAAAGGCGTGGTCGCGCGGAAGAGGGTGAGTAATGTTCGCGATGCTCAGAGAGAGCTTTGCTGGTAACGATATGCTCAGCAGAACGACTTAACGCACCGCTTCGCAATGTTGCGATGTGCGCTCGTTTACAGCTGTCAATCTTGCTCGCAGCAATGTTATTAAATCCATTTACGTGCAGTGTATAAATGTATACTCGGTAGACAAGATCCTTCACGGATTTCTCCTCTCGAGTTGGACGCGCGATTCGCGATCGAAACATCTTGATTATTGACCGCAGAAACGATCCACCGAGGGAATGCGCCTCGCAATCCGAGACATTTAGCGCGCGGTAAATAATTAGCGTAATCAAAAGTTCGTTAGTAAAAATTGCCGTAGGTAACTGGCAACATCACCGGATGCTTGCAGAAAGCTGCAGAGGAATTAAAATACAAGCTACCGTACAATTGCCTTGTTATTGTTTAATTGGCGGATTTATTGATGAGTTTCTGAGCAAGTTTTTTTAGCAAAGAGTGAACGGAAGGAGGCAGCGTTACATTTAAAATTGCAAATATTACGTATATTGCTAATCATTTTTGCACACAAAAAAAAGTTCGTTTAAGATTAATTAAACATAGATTTTTTTCTCTATGTATTCATGTTTCTAAAAGTTCGCCAAAATACTTTCAACATTAAATGATTCCTTAGAAGATTGGATTCTTAAATATAAATTACATAGATGTTTTCACCTGTCAAGAATATAAAGAAATATGTCTATTTCATCAGAACCACTCTATCTATGCGTGCATAAAAAAATTCTACTAAATTCATGACACGTGAGATACTTATACGTGTATTCACCGACAGAAAAAAAACCACTTAAATATAGCTTGCTTTAACTTGAATCATGTTATTGTTACATTGTGAATATTAATGGATAGTTCGGTTGCTCGTTCGATGCGTTTAAATGTTCGCTCAATAAGAAGCTATTAATTATTCAAGCGATACGGCAAGCAGGACGCCATCCGAGCTGATAGAAAATGCAAGAAGAATACTACTGTACGTAACTGTACGCGGCACGCATGAATCATTCTCCATACGAACTAGGTAAAATGATGGTTAGTCGAACAACAGTTATACGCGAACTGCGGGCGTTATCTGGTCCGTTCATCTAGAGCAATTCATCTGTGATAATCGACAATGGCTATCCGATAGGATGACAGTCTGTCGTGTAAAACGCTTTGTCAAAACGTTGCATAAACCAGCAATTCGAATGTCAGTACCTGCGATAATCGGCTAAAGCAAAAGAGAGTGTTTCGTAACACGGTTAACTGCACGCATGCAAAAAATTGACGGTTATTAACTCTCTTTCTTACAACAATTTACGAGCTTGCACAAGATATAGAGACCATTAACGCGTTATTACGCGAGCTTCGAAAAAAAAAAATGGTTACAGTGAGAAGCCAATCGTTCGATAATGACGTTAAACAGTTGTAGATCCTAGTTTTGACCATGAATATTTTGCACCATTGAACGCGTAAATGCGCGTGATAGATCGGATACCGGTTGATCGTAAAATTTTCAGTTTGACCGCGTGAAAGTGTGTCGCATTCGTCACAATGTGAGAAACCTTAACCGATTGAGAAACACGCTTAAATCTTTATCTAACCATGTTACTTGTGCTTACAAAGAGAAAACATTCCAATTCAAGTCTTACTTTTTTATACTCTGAGTTAATGCAATCGCCGTAAGTATTCTTGTGTCGTGTGCAACATAGACGTTTTCTTCAAGAAAGTGCCACTTTTTGGTTTAGTTTCGTTAACAATTCTCAGTTTTTGTTTTAAAAATAAAATCGTATTTATATTATAGCATGTAACCATCATTATATTATACGTATTATATTTCCCATGACATGTTAGACTCTTTAAGTTGTTTATTATCGTCGTAAAACGTCAAGCGAAACAAATCCTACTCGCAAGAATCCTTTGTTCACTTTTCCAAGAAGCTCGCGCGCGAGATCTAAAGACTCCTTCATCCCCATGTCACGCAGATCAGGAAGATCCAATTAGATTACTTCCAATCGAGAGAACCCACCGATCTTCCCTGAGGTTGAAATAGAACCTTTATTTCTCCTACGTTTACTTTTCTATACGCAAACGGAAAAGACCCACACAATTCTCCCGCGGGTGTTCGTTCATAATCAACAAATCGTATCCGCGGCGGATCTATTCCCTTCGATTGAAACTAATTTGTAGCATAATAGACGGAGAGAATCGCTGCTAACCTGCACCCTTCGCAGTAAATTGGTTCCTTTAGTTTCTAAGAAGTGGAAGGTTACATCTTCGAGGGCAAACCGGATCGCCGTCGTATATTGTACTACAGAAAGAGTGGGCTAGATTAAGCCGATTATTTCTCTGAAATACCAACGGCTATATTAGTAGACAATTTCTCAATCGTTCTTTTTTATTATCGCAGACTAGGCGTGGACGCCGAAAGCCAATGCAGATTAATATCAGAAGGTAAAAATTCCAACGATGAAAATATACCGATGTTAATTTCCAGCAGAGATTTATAAATCGCCCATACAAAAAGTAATCTAAGTATTTTTCACATTTATTTTTCGGAATTTTGTAACTTGAAAGTAAATTTGCAAAAAAATATGTTTAAAAATATGTGAGGTGTAACACGGATGGACATTCTTCAGAAGGCCGTAATGGTCCGTTAACGTAAGTAAATGTACACTGAATTATAGGACTCGCACATATGCACGAATTAATTGCACCATGAAATAATAATAGTCGGTTACAGTCAGTAATTATGCGGATATGGGTAGCGAAAAGTACGGACATATGCTACGCGATTTGCTGACGCTTTTATGCGCTTACTGTGGAACGTGGGTATTATTCGCGAAGGTCGTCCCACGAAGGCTACACTGTGTCAAACAGATAGAATTGCCTTGCGAACGACGTGAAAATGAAACGAGGGCAACGCGAACTAGATGCGCGCAGGTAACCTTATGCTCCTTTGAGCGGAGAAAGAATGCATCCATTGTTTTTCCACGGAATCCTTAGTCGACAAACTTTGTGGCTTAAAATATATATGTATATGTCTCTCTCTCTCTCTTTAAAACTCTTTATTTTTTTAAAAAAGGATTTAATAGAAGAATAAAGTACGTGCGGCGTTTCTCGGTAACGAAAGAATGAAAAAGTTTATCGAGAGGGTTTATTTCTCAGGGTCTGTAACACAACCATGATGGAAACATAGAAGAGTCTTAACCAGAACCAAGTTACATTTACCCGTTGTTATGTCAGGTGGTTTCAACCACCGTGTCCGATTAATCCGCGGGATCTGGGTGAGACTACGAAAGAAAGAGCACAAGCGAGAAAAGCGTACACAGAAAGAAAGAAAATGAGATAGTGAAAGAGGTAAGCAGAGCTCGACGCTTCGTTTCTTCGCTTCACGCGCGATGTCGACAAGAAAAGAGCCAAGTAACATACAAAGCATACGTCGAACAGATGCAACTAATATCCGTCCGGCAAACGGAACAAACTGGAGGAACATATGCGTATTGAGCAACTTTGAAATAAAAAAAAGCGAGCATTCGAAAGTACTCTACGCCGCACATTCAACGAAACAGCTCGAAGTGAAATATTTCTATTGTTGCATCTAATCGCCGTATTCAAATTCCACTTATTTTACCTCATTAAAAACGAGCACCTTAAACAATAACATATGTGTGAGATATTTACAATTGATTGAATTAAATATATTGCAAAGACCTTCTTCCTCTGTACTTTGATTTTTATTATACAAAACGTAGCCAATATAGTAGCGCAATATATTATAATTTTCTATCATCCTCTAGATTTATTACGCGAAGACAAGCCACCGCAGCTGCAGCTGGCACTTATGGTCATACGGATACGCTCTCTCTCTTCACGTAGCATGGCAGGTGCACGCTCCGAAGTAATATCTAATCCGCGTTAACGACGACCGAGTTTCGCACGGTTAAAGTCTTAAGTCGACCCGGTTATTAAATCTCACATCCTGCGTAACGATTTCTCTCGTTAAGCGGAGACGTCCAGCGAGAATATCGACTGACTTGCAATAAAATAATATTAATACACCATTCATCCAGGGATTCGTCCGTTACAGTGGAACAGATCAAATGGAAATGGAAAGTAACGGATCTACAATCTTAAACAGCAAAAATCATTTCTTCGAGCACTCTAATTGTTTAGTGTATCAAACATATTTAATTGATAAATTATTATTCTTTATTTAGTTTTATTTATTGTGATTTTATAAATTACCATATTAATTATAAACTTTTAAGAAAATAGTTCTAAATTCAACGGAGCAATCTTAGGTTTCTTCAGAAGTCCAGGACTTGCGCGATTATTCACATGCATTTCCGGCAAGACCGTTTCTGATATCGAGTGTAAGAAAACACATTCAATAGATGAATCAGAAAATACGGAAGCTGAATATAACAAAAATGATGTCAGTTATTGGGGAGAATGCTACTAGGTGCGCAACTAAGTTTCCGGGTTTCACACATGAATGGCGCTAACGATACATGTAGTCGATATACATGTCTAAAGTTGTGTTTTTTTATTAACTTGGACATCTGTCAACAATAACCAGTCATAATACCAACACATATTGCAACGCAAAAATATTTTTTCTAACAATAAAGATGTCGAGTTTTGTGCCAAATAAACAGCATTTGCGGGAAGCTTTGCTTTTCTGCTTCAACTTGAAAGAAAATGCAGCTGAAGCACGCCGTTTGCTTGAGAAAGCCTACGGCGAACATGCACAATCGAAAACTACTTGTGAAGATTGGTTTAAACGCTTTAGAAATGGCGATTTCGACACTGAGGACAAGGAGCGCTCCGGAAGACCAAAAACATTTGAGGACGCCGATCTGCAAGCGTTATTGGATGAAAATGATACGCAAACACAAGACAACAACAACTGATAAATTTGAACCATGCATTGCTCGAAAAACGGCCAGAATGGGACACGAGACACGAACGAGTGATATTGCAGCACGACAACGTTCCGTGCCATCGCACTTCCATCGTCCAGGACACCATCAAAACGCTGAAATGGGATCTGCTACCGCACCCGCTGTATTCACCAGACCTGGCCCCTTCCAATTATCACTTGTTCCGGTCGATGGCACATGGCTTAGCTGGGCTACACTTGGCCAATTTCGAAGAAGTGCAAAACTGATTGGATAAATGGTTTCGATGCAAAGACGCGTCGTTTTATCGTCGCGGTATTCATGTATTGCCAGAGAGATGGCAAAAATGTGTAGCTAGCGAGGGACGATACTTTGAATAAACCGTTTTTTGTATTTCTCTTGAAATTTTCCATTTTGCATTGATAAAAAAAAACCCGGAAACTTAATTGCGCACCTAGTAACTAGGACCGATCACGTCTCATGATTAATTCCTATTTCGAATACATGCCAGAATATTAATTATGTGATTAATAATAAGGGGGAAGAGAAAGCGGGGTTCGATTAAATGCGGCTAAAAGTAGCATGGAAAGGCGCCACAGTTATCGTAATTATAATAATTGACGTTTACAAGGGCCACGAGAGGAAACTCACTTCTTAGTCCCGCGAGAGCACCGGACTTGGAAAGACGACTCGATCTTCCGGTTCTACGATCGAAAGTAAATGGAGAACAGAGGCAAGGCCTATTCGCCACTACGAATATTCCGATTTAAACAGCCAAGTTCAGAAAAAATCCTCTTTAATGTTTTAATAACACTCCTTGATTAAATGGCGATCTTTAGACGCGGACAGACACAACATATCAATTGCTTATGGAGATCGACGAGTACCATTAACGAAACTTGTACGGAAATCACTCCGATCTAAGCAAGTCTTGTATGCGACATATTTTAAGCCAGCATTTACATATGAAATATTTATATCGTATTCCAAGTATGGAGCATAATTCGTAATGTGAATGGTATCTTGAGAGTATCAAGAAAAGTTGAGAATCAATTTATCGTAGAATTAAATTTCTACTAACGACGGCACCATGTTATAAGAAATTTGGTAATTCTCAAAAATATTCCACAAACACTTCCGTTTCAATCAAATTCTAAGTAAACGCTCGTTACAACATAACTATTCGATGAATCTTTACAATAACGAGATTATCACGATAATTCCGTTCTAAAAATTGCGATATTTCATATTATTGCGTCATTAGTGATATTAATAAACACATTTCAAAGAGCTGATTAATCGATTCTACGTGATAAGAAGCTATTCTACTTCATAAAATTGATATCGACGCATTGATTGATAAACAGCTGATAGCAGTGATTTCTGTGTAAATTAACTGTGTAAATTATTGTATTAAATTTATCATTTTTTTTCTATCACACTTTTCATTCTTAAAAAATTAAGCTGTGGAAAAAATAATAGAAAAATTATAATTACTGTATTCTCTTCATCATACTTATTATCTTTTGTTTGTGTTCTAATGTTCTAATAATGTTACAATGAAATGAAACTAGAACCGTACTCGTCACATAAGCTATATGTAAACAATAGCAAATTTTCATTTTATTTACATTTTATTCGAATGCATTCTCACCGTCACAAGGTAATTTTGTAATTAAAGCGAGTCAAGAATACCGTTTGCGAAAGTTTACGTTTTAGTTCTTTGATTGTTTGCATTGCTTTCTTTAAATATAGGTTTAATTATCCTCAAAAATATACAAACGTTTGCATAGATTATTAGTGCAACAAGAGAAGTTTTTCTGTAATAAGCGGATAACATATTTAAAATGTAAAGCAGCCATGAAAAGTAACATTAATTTATTTAATATTCTGATATTTGCCTCTGATATAAAGTAAAGTGTGATACGATATTCAAAGTATAAGCAAAAACAAATTTATATTAGTCTAATGAGACAAATTCTTAAGTTTAACTCGCATTTAGATATAATTATTGTTGTTTATTAGTAACTTTGTTCATTAGCCAATCGAAAATAAAATCATCAGTTAATATATATAATGTTAAAAGGAAAAAATTTCTCGTAGAAACTACAGCAGAGACATTTAGATAACCGAATAACGTGATAGTACATCTCTGCGCAAATTTTCTTGCAAATCACGATTATAACACCCGACAATTATCCGCTACATACGATAGCTCGTTTGGTGGAGAACGAGAGCGAGCAGAAAAGGAATCTAATTATCCAACTATGCTTCCTTACGCGGCTTTATATCTTATCATGTAATATACCGACAATGTTCACGGTATCGTTGGCTCTCTCCGTAGGATAGCGTAAATGTTCGCGTAATTCGGTCCAACGCGTGCTCTCATTATCGGTGCGCTTTTATCGTTCGACAAGCACACTGCCGGATACATTGGAATCCGCGGCAAATGCAAATAAACCTACACTGTGCTATGCGCGCAAATATCAAATAAACATCGAAACTACGGAATTCTGCAAGTACCTATATCTTTATCATTATCTATTGTACAATCAAAGTAATCTATAACCGACTGATTGATTTTATTCCTTCCCAAAACTATCTTGCCTTATCCATCGACGATTTTTCTCAAATGAGAGATATAATTTACGTATACGCGAGAGTGCTTGTAACGCGGAGTTAAACCGCTAACTTTCGAACTCTTGTCGTCTTGAGAAAGCTTGTCGTCGCGTGCGAGTACGTGTATGCACGTTCTTATCGAGTGCAAAATAATTTAGAAATTAAAAGTCTTAAAAACAGTATTAATGGGAGTCGTTAGCTTTATATCGTTTCGCCGGATACATTAACTGACAGTGGAGAGAAAACGCGTAAAAAAATACCGTACGATAACGGAACGTTCGAGAATTGGTGCGATCGAAGTCGTCACATTCGCGCAGTCGTGAGAAAAGCAAACGCCTCGTAACTGGTCAACTGGTGTAATTGATGAACTCGCGTAATTTTATTTCTGCGGCCTCGTTAGTACGCTTCCGTTCGCAAAGTGCGTATCTTATGGAGGACCACGCGTACAACTCTCGGCGTCGCAGAGGACCTCGCGAGCGCACACTCTCCCTAACAATGTTTGTTATAGCAGACGTACGTCGAGGAATGTGCGCATTATATCATTACGCACTATTACCCATTACATACCTCGTTACACCGTATATATCGTATATTATCCTAGATACGCCGCAGGAAAAAGTGAGGATTCTCTCTTTTCACCTCTCTCCCTCGCTCTCTGTGTACCACTGATGAGACCCTCGGACCATTACCATGCACGTCCGCGTGCGCCTGTGTGAGCACGCGTTCGCAACATCGTACGTACGTAATACTTGGCGCAGGCTATCTCTAATTGTATAGTAAATAACCTTCGTAAATTACGCATATAATGCTTAATGCCATCGTATGGTCGCGCGCCGCATTGTGCAGCGCGCCTATCGCGTTATGACATTCAATTGCGACGTCTCAAGCAATCACAGCCGCCTTACGGACTCGGACACTTTATGGCGCACAATGATATTGCACACGGAGAAGCATAGTCACCCGTGGAGAAAGAGAAAAAAAAGAAGAAAAAAAGAGTTCTCGAGACGAGGCAATGTGTCGTCTCGATAAATCGAGCTAATCCACGCGAGAATTACTCCGAACTAATGAACGTTACTATTGTGAAGGTATTGTCGATAGCACGCAATCGTTTTATATTTATCACGAGAAGCGCCGCTTTGATCGACTATAATTAATAGAAGAAAGTGGCATAAAACTGTAGTCTTAATCCGGTTCTTAATTCCTAATCTCTAATCCGGTTCTTAATTCCTAATCTAATCTTAATAAAAAAAAAAGAAAAGAAAAGAAATTATCTTGCAATTAGCAATAATGTAAACTGGTACATACGCTTGATCGATACTTCTGACGTGCGTATAAATTTATTCATGCGATTGATTAGAACGCTAAATTGAGAGTTCATCCTAATATAAAGTAAAAATCATAGTTACATAGTTTTACTCTTATATTGTTAATTTTTTTCTAAAGCAGCTATTAATAAAAGATCACGTATTGCAAAATTTATGCGTCAAATCGTACAAAAGAAATATTTCGTTTATCTCACGTGAATTATTTGGATTCGCTTTGCGATGAGTGTTTGATTACCTTGAGTCCGACCTCTGCACACGCAATGAGCAGAGAGGACAATGTCTGGCCGGTTAGCCTACACTTTCTCTGTACCTGGATAACCCCGGAACAATGTTATAACGGACTGAATCACGTACGATTGCATAAACTCACATAAAATCTTTGTAGTAATATTTTCAAGTGCAATTGGTGCTCATGCTGCGATTACTAATCATCGCGTGATAAGCGTGATTGCGATTCACATTCGATTCTAATGTCTCTCAACGTGGTAATTCGTGCGGTTGTCGCGTGTTCATATCGCACATTGCAAGTTGCTCATGCATAGAAAAAATATGAAAGTCTTTCACTTTTTATATCTCCACACAGCTTAACAACTTGTTAAATAAATTACATATAGAACGATAAAGTGATAAAGAAATTTATACAATAAAAAAATATTAATATTGAAAAAAAATATAAATATGGAAAAAATTATAATATTGGCTTAAAAATCTTAATATATTGATTAAGTTTAGAAAAAACTTTTTAAGTAGAGTTACAGTATACTAAAATCGACTTAAAAGGTAAATCATAAAATAAAATATTTAATTTCTCATTTAATGAATAATACGATAAATTTTTATCTGACATCATAAAATATATGAAATATATCATGATATTGAAATATATCATGATATTGATAAAGAAATTTAAGATTTATACTTTTTAAAATAAAGATTTTAGAAAAAATAATAAAATTTTTATATGTATCAATATAATTTTATAAAAAGACATTTCAGGAATCCTTTAAAAAGTCTACTTTTTTACTTTTACTCCATTTATCGATGATCCTGCCATAGTAATTACTGAGATTTAACTGATTCAAAACAAGCTTGACAATTTTATGTCCTTTCTCAAATACATACATATATATTCTAATCAAATATAATCAATTATATGCAACAATAAAATAATTTGTAAAAAACAGCAAATATCCACAATGCAAAACTCTGCATTTTAAATTCAATTTCAATACATTTTCGCTTACATCATTCTTACAAATCTAACAATTTTAAAAAACATATTTTAATCGCCTACGCGATTCCAAAACTCTGCACACGTAGGTTTGCCACCCTTTGACTGCAGTGTATCAATACACGCGATAATAAAACTCGCAATCACGATGGAGGATCGCGCTTAAAAATCGTACATGTAAAAGGACTTGCATTTACCTGGGACGTTGAAGTATCCGACGTCGATTATTGGTAGTTATTGATGTTGCTAGATGATCGCCTATGAGGGCACGGCTGCTTGTAAACTATTTTTTGCTCCTTCCCCACTGGTAACAACTGCACATTGTGGCACTGTGTATTACCGTGTATATGTATCTCGCAAGTACCGATCTGAAACAGATCGCGCGGCCAAACGTAAACGACGATATCAAAGACGTGCGGAGTAAAGAGAGTAGAAAAAAAAGAAGCGGTGACCACGTAAAACCGGGGGAAGGGGGAGGGGGGAGAAAAGGAGAGTGACGGACGCGGACTGGTCCTGTTCTGACACAGATCACTGACCAGCTCCACTTCAAGACTGACGCGATACTAACTTCGCGGTCGTGCATCTGGTCGAGGAAACGCGACACAACCGGCTCCACGGCACTCGGCCGTTTTCGTTGCTGCTCGGTGTTGCTCGCACCCCGTCGATCCGAGTGCAGGTAGACGCAAAGGTATATAAGCATGTATATGTCTACTACGTAGGAACATTATATATAGCGCGCGCGCACTCACGTATAGGCGCGGGCTTAGTATGCGACCGTAGTGTGTCAAGTAACGTGTGTGTACAAAAGTATAGGTACGCCCACGCAATTTCGAGTCTTGACGATAATGAAGAACTCGCCTGTACCTTTGGTGAGCGTATCGATACCATAAAGGTATCTTTTCGCATAGAATTCGCACTTGCAAGAGCTATAAGCTATATCTACAAGCTATATCTACAGATTTTTTTATTACTTTGAAGTGAATAATCTTTTTTCGGCAAGAATCTGATTGTAGAGAATCTTTTTTTATGTTTCTTTAAATTTTTAACATATCTTGACATATAATGTTAAGTAAGCATTACAATCACTCAAAAAAATATTTCGCTGATGTAGTTAGATTTCTAGATATCGCAACAAGAATGTATCGCTATTTTTCGTATCTGTGAAAACATTGTTTGTCACATACAGAATTTATAGCAGTAATGTTCTAGCAATAGCTTCTGAAAAATTTAGGTACCATTGCTAAATGTTATTCATTGCATGGTCTAACACGTGATTGATCTTATATAGATAGGCGCTTTAGAGAAACTTTCTTTTTAAAGTTCACAAACAATACAGATATATATTCTGTTTCTGTCATCTAAACTGATTAAGTAATTACATATGCAATATCACAACAGTTGCTAATTATTTATCTGTTTTAGTTAATTTTTTACACCTAGAAAATTTTAGCTATTATTGCAAGATCATTTTTTTGAGTGATTCTTTTTATTTTAATTAAAATATAATTTTCTATAGAGAAAGAAATAAATTAAACATTGTTTATTCTATTAAATTTGATAAAATTATTTTAAATGACTTGTTTAGTATGATTCGCTTTATTTCTTGCGATATGAAATTGATATTACGAATGCGAGATTTATGAATTTGATAATGATAAATTCGCGAGCGCGTGATATTGCACGCATTACAAAATTATACAACATTACAGGTTGGTGCGACGTTAAGTGCAATATTCAAGGATATAATAGAATACGAAGAAACATAGAGATTTAAGCTAATGTCCGCAAAACCGCTACAATAAGGGTTGAACGCGCATGATGGGCAAAAATATGATGTGTACAAAGTGATGTACTCATCCCTATAATTTTACATCTTTCACTGATGAAGATCTTGGTCAGATATTACTTAATAATTTTACATATGTTTAGACATGTTCAGACTTTGCAGGAAGCAAAAAGTTTAAGATAAGTTAAGATGACAGGTTTAATCGACAAGTAAAGAAATGAATAAAAAATCAAGAATATTTAAATTTGAATAAATGTTTGAACAATGAATTTTACAGCGTATTTTCATAATTTCCCCTAATAACAGAAAGATTAAAGTACTCTAATCGATTAGTGACAAAGTCGGTTGGATCGATTATTGTCGATAGAAATCAGAAGTATGGTTACCATCTACAGTTCACACGAAGCGGAATGTCTCGGCGGAGAATCAGGCCGAGCGTTTTCTGTAGCGGTGCGCAGTGATCCGCTGGATCGTGAGATAATTATGGAAATGAATTTCGATCGTTATGGGGGCGTAGATCTCGATTCTTCCGTGACATGACCCGGACTCGACAACGATGATCCCACCCAGCACCATAATTTTCTCTACAATTTTCGTGCCTGCGTGTAAACATCCAACGGTACGTTACTACAAAGCGCGATCGCAACGTATACCGCCGATAGTCACCTAAAAAGGGCAAAATATTTGGCCTACTTTTTACACTCATGTTCGAACGTCAGGGAAAAGGCAGTCTCGTAGAGCAATTCCGAATGTTTTTCAACTAAGATATTATCATAACGGCGAGAGGCCAGACATGAAGACGCTATTCTAGCGGTTTTGCTTGATGCACGTCGTGAATAGGATGAGTTATCAGTCAAATACTAATGTCGGTACACAGTGCTTTTAACACTCGACTACTTCTTAAATTAGCCTGGCGACGGAGCTATTCAGAGATGTGAAAGGACCGCGGAGACGAGGTGACGGAAGCCGGAGGGACGTCTGTATAGACGACATCTCTCGCGCAGCGGCAGCTTTACGAGGAGAAAAGAGGAGAAAAGCGACAGGAGGATGAAAGAGCGATGTGTGAGAAATTGGACAAGGACACACGAGTGGATCACCGAGAGCCGATTCTAAGCGTGTATGCGCGCATTATCTAGCCCGCACGAGCGCTACGAACATCCATGGCTTGTATTTAACGGCATTACGCGCGCGTCCGCACGGTCACGATTCATGCATAATTTACCTGAAAGCACGATGAAAAATAGTTTTGACCTCAAGGGCCAGGACGGGAAAGGCGTTTGTCCGCCACGCACTCGACTGCTGCCGCTGCTGTCTGCATAGAAAGTGGCTGCCCTCGCTGCGTTACGTGCGAGGGTGCATTGGACTGGTCAGAGTTGTAATCCGATTGACTAAGGCCGCGGTTAGGACTGCTTGCGGTATAATGGCATTGCGCGGACGATCTCTCGATACATGAAAACGACGGAGACGCGTGGATCCGCTTCACGACATTTTTAGAGACACGCGATGCAATTCATCAAATACTTCTAGTGTCACGAGACTTGAAATTAAGAAATCTTCGTCAAAAGTTTAATATTTTCAAAACCAAAAATGTTTTTGAAAGTCTTGGTAAATGAGCAATCTCCACTAATTCATTATTCGTGAAAGAAAATCGCGTTAGCGATTAAAGTCGGGAAAACGAGCTGTTTCGCCATTGAAAATGCTTATCACTGATTCTATTTTGTCTTTTTTGACACGAATTTTGCGAAATGTAATTTTTCCACGTTAATTATCAATATATTCATCAGTATATTCGTCGGTATATTCTTATTCTGTATCTGCAACAGGTGCATCGCGTTATGGTTTTAAGTTCCGCGTAATCCGGCAGCATCCTCGATAGAATCTTCTCAAGCAGTGTTATCACCTGCCATAGGAACTTGGCACCGCTTGCCTCAACCGCTGGCTTCTTAACGCTGTACAACACTATGGGGAAACCTGTTTGTCATGTATCTCGCTCTCGGGATATATTAACTGCATTCTGTCGCTCACGTGCAATGTCTGGTACCCGAAGGAAACCATGTTTCTTGCTCTCTTTCGCTTACATTCGCGTCGACAATGAAACTTCCTGTCCCATCATATAAAATATACAGTCTACCTTGAAATCATTGTGAGTAATCTGAGCAACGCGCGCAACAAGTGTATCACCGTAGATCATCGGCTCTTTTAATTAGCAATATTTAGGCGTGCGAGGACAAAACTTTTTCAACATTTATTTGCAGCAAAAACGCGCCACGGAGTTATCTTTATGTCTCTATCATTTTTTCAGTAATAATTAAAATGCAGTTTGATGAAAAGATAAATACATAAAAACATATTTATAAGTTTTTAACAATGCAAACATCAAAATAAAAGATGCAATTAACCATATTTTTAACTAAAATTTCATGCCTTCTCATAAAAGTCTCTTTTGAACGTACTGTTGGACGAGAAAGGAAGAAAATTGTACTTCTTGCTAATAATATATTATTGTAGATATGTGTGTAAGCCAATGCGTAAATGCCCTAGCTTACAATTAGTAGTGTTCTGGCTAGCCTAGGCATAGACACTACCATATACTCGTTACTACTGACACTCTCGCTGTTCGTTCACACAGCGGCAGCCGGTATATCCAGTCCCGCATAATTTTAACCGTAAGATATACGGAGTTTATACTGAGGTTAAAGTACGCGCATATCCGAGCCATGGAGTATTCTGTCGATTTCAGACGAAATTATTCCGTCGATTTCAGACAAAATTATTCTGTCGATTCGCCAATAGTTTTGCAAAAAAGCAGACGAAAAATATGCAATAACGAATAATAAATGGATAACCCATCATTTTATGCAGCTCAATACAAACGACTCAATTTCGCATTGCTAGTGGCCTGTCACGGTTCGAATTATAACGATATACAACGATTAAGCATGATTCTTGGTTGATTTATATCTGAGCAACGCGCTCAGAAACAAAATTATTTATGGAAATTTCGGCACAATTCAAATCAGATTGGCAACGTGAATACTTGTTTGATATTCCTGCACTACCGTCTATTAATCCATAAATACGCTTAAATTAATAAAGCTATGATCGAAACCTCAGCAATGTTAATTAACTTAAAGCGTAATTTCGCTTTAATCATGATGTAGCGTAAGATTTTTAAAATTAAATTTTCTCGATGATGAATATCGATGCTTCGCTAGCGTCATTCGTATGAATGCCGCATCGGGTCATCGTCATCCCATCGATCTTATCCCCCTTCTTTCTCTCGTCTAGAAAATAGGTATCGCGTTGCTATTCTTGGCGCACTTGTTACTACTAATTACAGACTTCGACAGAAATCAGGTTCGGGAAGTGAGCATGTCTTGGCACTCTCGCGACGTTTAATATCCTCTGAAAGTGCGTAATACGGTTGAGTCATCGACGCACGGCGAACGCACTTTTCGTCAAGTGCGGAGGACAATGTCATCGAAAATTAAATTTTCTGCGTGATACGGAACGCGCGACTCCAGGAAGAGGAGAAACGGATCTCGCGGAAAGAGAGCATCTCGAACAAGACGGAGCGATGTACTCTATGTCACGTTTGCACGTAGCTCGTAATACCGCGGAAGACGTACCGCCTTCTCCGTGACGTAAACCGACCGGTTACACGGGCGGGCACGAAAAAGATGAGCGTTCGTGTAACGGAGCGTACGATGAGTCTGCGGACGCGCATTTTTCCCCGCGGCGCCGCTGTTCTCTAGCAGCCTCGGAAACGAAATGAGCGCACGTACGTGTCGATAATAATAATTTCTTGTTACTTGATCGCGAACGAAAAGGTTTCGCGTAAATATGATGTCCATGCAAAGCCGTATTTTTCTTCGCAAACCCGATAATTACAACGCACATACTGTTATTCGAATTCTAATTAAAAAATTTTTATACGAGAGCGGCGGTTGGACAAATTACCTTATAATTATTTAAATTGTAAATTGTCCGAAAACAAAATTGTCTGTTTTACAATTTAATAATTAATGTTAGTAGCTATTTATTTTCAAAGAGTATAATAGTAACGAAATATGAATAAAATTGTTATCGCATTCAAAATGTGAGCAATCGTCTTAAATTGTTTTCGTCGCGAGTTTGCTCGCCAAGTTTCCGCTATTGCGTGCCAACAATTTTAAAAATGAGAATTGTTGCGTTACGCAGCGTGATCATAAAGTTAATGGTTCCTGTCATTACGCAAGCCACTAATTATCAGGGAGATTGATTGAACATGCCGACTATCAAGGCGGCAGCGGCAGCGCAGTGGCGAATGATACGGATGTATCTGCTCTATGTACTGACATAGATATCAGAACCGAATGATATACCGATCGTTAAGATAAAACTATTTATCCCAACTCAAATGTTCACAGTATGCTGAAATCCCTCGATAAGACACGCGTGGTATCTTTCGCATTATTATTTATTGCGTGAATGATAAAATAAAGTTGCACAGATTTATTTAATTAAGCGCACTTAAGTGCCTCATAAAAATCCGTTTCCTTCGGCAATTAATCCGATGAATTTTTCTTACGTTTCATACAGCGTAATTCTATTCCTTGTCGCGACACGCAAAAGAAAGAAGAACGAATTTTTCTCAAAAATATTGCTCTCAAATTTTCACGACTACATAAAACCTGTGATTTATACCTATATATGGTATGTAATGGTAAAAAAAAATCCAACCGCTAAGTAAAATAAACACAATCTCGTGTACAAGAGATGAGCAACTTCAGCGCGGCGCTCAGTGAATAATGAAAGTTCAATCACTGTTAATTATAGGTGGTCTTGAGAGCAAGATGTTTTTCCTTACCCTCGCAGATCGCCCATTGAGAAGTGACGGCAATGACGGATTCGCGTTACGACCTTGTGGATCTCTAATTACTGTGCGCGATATTATCGCGGGACATGAATCATTGCTATCAATGAAATAGAACGGACCGCGTGTGTTAGCGGGTGCTGAAAAATCGAAGAATCTTAATAACTTCTCGCTGTAACTGTACACGCTTTAGAAAGATGGAATTTCTAATCGAAAATGTTTGTTAACGCGCAATCCTCAACGCGTCGAGCGTCTTGCAGTGCAATTAATTAATAATTATAGGTATAACTTTACATAATATTTGATTGTTCTCGTACAAGGAAAACTAGACGATTTAATTGCTTACATTGACTAAATCGAACAAAAAATTGCAGTTTGCACAAAAGCATGCAATAAGAAAGTACCATGAGAAACACATATAAAGACATTATCTTCTGTTGAATTTCACGTCAACTGCGTGAAAACGGAACACGAGGTAATATAGTTGCTGTATTCGCAAATCCAAATGATTACATCGGCAATTTTCTTACTTATAGCTACATGACGATATTCGCGCGCATTATGCGGATAATACGGCAAAAACTTCCGTGCGGTACAGACAGCAATATTTTCGCACTTGTCATGTCGAAAGATCGTAAAAGCTGAAATTGTCTCTACCTAACATGGGCAACCGCAGGACAATGCGACCGCAATATTGCTCTTCAGTCAACCGAGTTATTTCGTTATAGGTCACTACAGCTTGTAAAATCTTCTCCAGACGCAATTTGAGCCCGATTATTTACAGGGGCGGATTTACCAGCTCAGTGCAATAAATGTAAACAAGAGCGTTTTATTGGCTAATTCTGTGAGAGCATAATCTACAGTTTAGAACTTAGAAACATCCAAGTTTGAAAAATTCTAATGGAATATATTATAAGAAAAATGAATAAATATATAAAAGAAAATTATCTGAAAATTGCATATAAAGTTTCTGCATATTTAATAATAGAAAAATTCAGAGTTCCCTCCCATTCTGTATTTATTTAATTCACTTCTGTGTACCAAAGATTGAAATAACAACATTGAGATAACATATTCGATTTTTTACAGTTTTTAAAACTCGAAAATGTTTCTGTCAATTAAAAATAAAATAGTAACAATTATTCGAATATTTTTCTGCTACAAAAGAAATTCAGTTAATTAATTAATTAAATTCTAATAAAAAAATATTTTTTTTATTTACTATTTATAAACGTTTTTTGTTCATTTAAATTTTAAAAATAGAAAAATTGCGATGAAGTAACTGTTATTGTTAGATTTCTATTTGTGTATTTGTATGTAATTAATAATTGTAACAATCAAATGAGATGTATGTATATTCATCATTATCAATTAGCGACTATTAATTTATAAATATTATTCAATCTACTTCTTAATCTTTATTTTTAATAAAAAAATTGATCAAATGCCGATTTCTATTATAAGATATTTAATTTTAATTGTCCGCAAACTATTAATAAAAGAAATATTAGACAGATGAACAAAATATTTCTGAAATATTATATTTTGCAGGCAATTAAAATAAAGTATCTTATACTAAAAGTTGATATCTGTTATTTCTTTTAAATATTTCTTGCATTTTTATTAAATAAGTTCCAAAATTGGATAAAATAAATATGTAAAAAGTGCATAATATTCATTTTTAAACAATAATAATTATAATAAAAAATATACAGCGATTTAAAGGTTTCTTTTCAACTCGTCGCAACGCGTTTCATAATAGACCGCGATTAATGCAATCGAAATGCAATATTGCAATTCTCGAAATATCAAAGCAGTAACAAAGCAGTGACAAACCAATCACCATTCAGCTTTTGGAAAGAAAAGAACAAGAAAATAAGTACAAAAAGTGCAATTAAAACAATCCTATTATTTAACACAAAAATAAAATGTGAAATATTTTAGTAAAATTATAGATAGTTGAAATAATGAATTATTGTAAGAAATGTAATTTACGCGCCTAATTATAGAATAACGTCATGTATGTACATGCATCTATTGCACCTCTGCTGCACTTTAACGAGAAATAACGTATTTCTTATGTTGGCTACACTGAACCATACAGTTGCTAGTCCCCGCTGCCCATTCTTCCGGTATCGTTCTTTCAGGCAAGCGAAATGGCTGATCAGGTACGTGTGTGATGCTATGATAGTCAATTAATTGATTATCTCACGTAATTCGCCCTATTTTGTCGAAACATGAAGTGTTTTCACAAAAGTTGGCATTATAAATAAGTGTATACATGAAATAAACTCGTAAAATTGAAATATGTATAAAAGATTACGGTAATCGTCGCGAACATAACACGTGGTTAGGTCGTATGGTTGTACTAGATAAGTTTTAACGCTGAAATTCAACACTGGGAAAGAAATGTAATTAATTTATATGATTTTGTTACTTTTCAGAGCGAACGTGCGTTTCAAAAACAACCTACGATCTTTCTTAATCGTAAGAAAGGTCTAGGCCCGAAGCGCAGGAAGCCTATGAGATATAGCCGTAATGTTGGGCTTGGTTTCAAGACACCTCGTGAAGTAAGCATAAATCTGTTTTTCATTTAAGTATTTCAGTCAAATTAACGTTTTAAAAATCTAAAATGATGAAATACATGACGGTCTTCTGAAGATACACTGAAGAATGTCTATATTCTCACGTACTGAATATTTTTTCATTTTTCTTTAATGTGAAAGATATTTAATATGTACAAAATGTTTCATTTGTTGGTTTAATTCTTACAGGCTCTTGAAGGAACTTATATTGACAAAAAATGTCCATTTACTGGCAATGTATCGATTAGAGGGCGCATCCTCACTGGCGTTGTACAGAAGATGAAAATGCAACGTACCATTGTTATACGCAGGGATTATCTACATTATATTAGAAAATACAACCGTTTTGAGAAGCGTCATCGTAACATGAGTGTCCATCTCAGTCCTTGCTTCAGGTATATAAAGAATAAAATAGTGTGAATTATTTTTGATACTTTCTTCTATTAAATTTATTTTTATATGATGATACTATCACGATGGTCTACTGATATATATTGACTTTGATGAATCTTTATTAATCTGAATAATAAGAAAAATAGTATAACAAGAGATATAATTAATCACTATCAATATTTATTAATCTTATATTGAATTTCAGAGATGTAGAAATTGGTGATGTAGTCACCATTGGAGAATGCAGACCTTTGAGCAAGACAGTAAGATTTAATGTATTGAAAGTTTCGAAGGGAACAGGATCAAAGAAGAGTTTCAAGAAATTCTAAATATCCATCTATTTGATAGTTTTGTAATTATTTAATATCTATTTGTGTAATATTAGTGCTATTATTACAAATATAATTGAATTAAAAAGGAAATAAAATGATAGAATTTAAATTCCCATATAGTGAATATTTTTATATTCATTTTTTAACAGTTAAAGTTATAATATGTAAACCTTCTCATGTATTTTCCCAGATTAAATTGTTATGGAATTGATGACCTTTTTCTGCAACACATCTGCAGAATATTATTAAATTTATATTCTTTTTTTAAATTTAATTTGCAATAATAGCAGTAATATAAATAAATATTAAATAAGTACAATTCTATGAATTGTAACTTTCATACTTGAAATCTGAGAAAAAAATAAAATTTCTATAAAAATATTGGTCATAAATAATACAATTTACTGCTTCTCATAATGGATTCTCCTTGATGTGTCTTCTAATTGATACATTGTTAATATTACAGAGCCATTGTTAAGCATAATATGAAACAGATCAATTTTTAAAATTTATGCCTTCATAAAATTCTTTTATTTTTATATTGATATACTTTATATTGTTAAAATATTGTAATTTTACTACTAAAAATAACAAGTACATACACACAAATATGACTTGTGTAAAATTTAATATTCTTGTTTGAAACAAAGAGTAATTTTGTGTTATGTTATTTATTTGTAAAACATCAGACAAAGGTATCAAAGATTATCAAATCATGATTTATGACAATTACATAAGGAAATGAAAAATGCAGCAGAGGATATCAATTTTGTGCAATTATGCAAGTACATACATATAATAAATAAACACACTACCTACATATAATAAATAAATTCACTCACCAGTTGTTATATCCTAGCAGATGCTTTCAGCTACACCTAAAAAAATTCATATATATTTTAATTATTATGTATTGTATAACATAAATTTTATAATTCATGCTAATTACTAGAAATATTTAACTATATTCATATTGATTAAGATATAACTATATGTAATAAAGGATAAATATTTAAAACATTAAACTGGTATTTAAGGGGTTCAGAAGAAAAGTGGGTCAAGTCCATTTTTGTTAATTGTTAAAAAATTACTTCTAAAGTTGTTTTAATTGTGTGCAACATGTACACTGTTTTTCATAAGTTCTTTTAATTTTAACCTAAATATTTGTACCCATACAGAACATTGCAGCAATATTGTGGCAATATTGCAATGTTCCTGCAATGTTCTGTGCTTATGGTCACTCACTTTTAAATGGATTTAAAAAGGACTTGGTCCACTTTTCCTCTAAACTCTTCATTTAATAAATGTTTTAATAAATATTTTCAAACATTTTAACAAGTGTATAGTAAATACAAATTATAATTGTGTATGTGTTATCACAAGTATCACACTTGCGTGCATATTTAATAATTAAACTCACCAGCTAGGATATCGTAATTTGCGCCATCCCTTGTAGATCCTGTCTTAGAATGATCCACATGAACTTCGAAAAATCGATGAATATCAGAAACTTATTGGTATTCACACTCACTTTGAATTCAACCGATGGAATATTATTAATCAGAAACACTCGCGGTAAATAACACATTTCGGCAATCGCACGTCATTTTAATCGACACTCCCGACGCGCATACGTTATGCACTTAAAAACATGAATTGATACGGATAACATATACGCCATTATTTATAAAACGTTCGCGCTCTGCGTTCCGAATCACAACTCATGAATATTGTCGTTATATTTGATGCTACGCGGTCGGTAGATAATGCGTTTTACGTTGTTACCAATCATAAATAAATTCAATGCGCGCCATCTTCCGGCTACGTGACAATTACTAATCCGTTTTAATTCAAAACGCAGAGCGCGGACACTGCACGATTCATCACTTATTTCAACGAAATATCGTTACTAACACAAACTCGCGATAATGCATTCCGGCAATAGATCATTATTTTAATCGCTATGCCCAATAAAGATTCGCATTTATATGGATAAATTATGCGCTTGTAATCAAATAATCTTTTGAATACAAATAATCTGAATAACCGTTGCATAAAAATTTGTATTCACTGTACGTTTACGTGTACGTTTACCACTAACGAATTCGCCGTTAAACCGTCGAACATCCATAATATCACTTCCGACAATCTCCCGTTACTTAATCGGCTCGCACTTACGTACTTACTCCCGCACGCACTTAATTTGCATTTATAACGTAGATTGATAAAATATAAATAAAATATGCGATTAGTCGTGAAATGCTCGCGATGCACGTAAGAACACTGACATCGCGCTCGAAGATCAGTGTTGCACTGTGTGCAACATTCATATATTTTCACTAGTTGGCTCTTCGTTACGCGTGAATTTAGCGCAAGACATATCATTATACCAACAAAAATTTAAATAAAAAATACTATACGTTTGCGTTTTGATATATTTAGAGCATTTTATTATCTCACATTATATCGTAAGAATATAAATAAATATGTGAACGAATAAATCTTTGTAAATATCTTTTACGAAAAATGCCAGGACGATCGCTCTTAATTTTGTCTTCTGAAAAATGCTCTAAATCTATAATAAATAAATGCACTTTAGTTTTGTAAAAATGTATTTTTGTTATCTTCAATAAAAAGCATTTAATATGTAAAAATATTTTTATGTACTTTTACATGTAGTTTGGCAGAAATTATTGTCATAAATTATAACAATATCATATAATTTAATGTTAAAGAAAAAATATCTGTCAAAGATTATATTAAAATTTAATATACATAGCAAAAATAATTTCGCATAAGTAGAATAACTTATAATTATCAATATTATTACTACTTTTTTAGATCAATTAATATAGAATGTCAATTAATTTCAATATCTTTAAGTCAAATTGTAGAAGTATATGTTATTCATTATATCCTTTTTATATTATTTTAGCTAAACATTTTAAAGATATAAGAAGGCACTAGAATTTATTTTATATAAAAGCAATATTATTCTTTTAAAAGAGCTTAGTCATAATTATCAGTTGTCGCACCAAAGTTTATCACAATTGTATGTTTGCTTTATTATATCAAGTTAACAGTTGTTCCAGATAAAAAATAATTCTACTGTTAATTTAGTTTTTTTAATTATATTAGAATTTATTATTAAATCTGCATGTCAATTTTTAAATTTGCTTCATATATAACCATTATATATAATAAAATAGTTATATCTTTAATAAATAATCTTATTCAATATAAAAATAATGCAGCTTTGAAGTTATATTAACTATTATTGTTATAAGCAATAAATAGGATAAGAAAATATATTTTTAATATAAATACATATATACAACCATATAAATTTATAACTTTAGTAACAATAGTGAAATTAACAAACATTTTTTAACTAATAATGAATAATAAAAAACATAAAAAAATAATTATATATTCATAATAATTAGAACATTACTTAATTTAATTTAGTTTAATTTAACAGTTATATCTACGTGAAAAAAATATATCTTCTTATCTCATAATATTGTTACAATTTAATCGATTAATTACCTTGAATTAAAAGCCATTCTAATATATATGTTTGCACGGAATATCTTTAGTTACTTACAGTTACATTTGTTTTAACTGAGTATTCAGTTATATAAAGTATATATATAATAGGGCCTGCAAAACTCAATAGTAATGAAAACAGAAGAAGTTGTGTCCAAGATAATCCCCAATTGTCTCCAGAACATTTTAATATATCTGTTTCATACCGTTCTGGTATTTCTGTACTTTCTGTATCACTAAGTAATCGATCATGCTCTGAGTGAAAAACTTCAGAAGAATTGGCATTATTGTAAGATGATAAAGGTTCACACAATGAGTTTAATATAATTGTATTAATTTCCATGCTTGATTCTATATTCGTTGGCATAAGATTTAAGTCCATCAGCTGCTCTTCCTTTCTTACAGATGTTTCTTCTTGACATAGCGTAGATTCAGTAATAGTATTGTTGCCATGGCTTTCAGGCAGTGTTTCAGTTAAAATAGAAAATGGCTGTACAGGAACCTTAATATAAGATTTAGCATAAATTTCATTTTCTTTGTCAATTTTATTAATTCGTTTCAATGCAGATATCTAAAATTATGCAATACAAACAAAATTAGCATAAAGATATAAATATGATTATGTTGTATAGATCATAATTTCTACATACTGTACATCCATATCGAAGAGCCAATGCCTGTAAAGTATCTTCAGGTTTTACTTGTACATTAATCACTTCAATTTTGCGTTTTGATCGTTTTATAGTTTGTAAAAAGATATCCTCATCTATATTTTCATCATCCGAGTTTAAAAATACATAATGTGGAGAACCTTCCCTTCCTCGTTGATAGATTGTCTGCCTGAAATTTTAATTTATTATAAAAAATTAATATTATAATCAATTTAAAGAAATGTTTGCAAACTTGATAAAATACATATCTCGCAAAAATTATTGATTACAGTAACTAATTATATCTAATAGTACAGATTAATTCTGTATATTTTATATATTACCTGTTTGAAATTTTGTTACAAGAACATTATGTAAATTTGACAAAACGAAATGCTAAATTGTAATAAGATATAACCTTGAATTAAAATTACCTAGCACTTTTCTGTTCCTCAAACATCGAATTTACAAGTTTTTGTGGCATAATGTGATCATGCTTAGAATAATTTCATTCTTCTTACAATAATACTTATTTCGTATCGTGCTTGTATATACAAATATTAAAAAATATGTTGTCACAAACAGTACAGGTTATGACAAATAGACGGATGCATGTTAATAGTATGAAAGAATAGGTTCAAGTTAAGTTAGGTTATATCAAAGATAAGCCTGAGAGGGGCCATGCCATTGTTTTTCGTACGACGCTTTCTCTAGGCCGTACAGTAGCGCTAACTGGATCCATTTTTCGAGCCGGCGGAACTACATGGCCAGATCCACTTTTCGCTATGGTAAAACGGCCGATTGGTGCATGTCCGTACTAGATCCATAATTGTGGATCAGAGAGAAGCCTGAGAGCGGTCATCACCCCGATTTAGCTGCAACCACAATTCAAGACGCTTCTATGTGCACAAAACGTGCACATTGAACTACTGAGCCATGTACACGATACTTTCCAGTGGGTAACATGCTATGTGCACAATGTTTGGTTCTGTTCCATTCTATGTGCACAAAGTGTCGGTAACACAGAGCTAGTAGGGTAACATTGATGTATATAAAATAAATTTTCAATAAAAAAACATGCACATGTCATTATTTATTTTTATGTTAAAGCTTAATTTACAATAAGTTCTTTTTAACATAAATATACGTGACAATTTTGTTAATAAAAATTGCATCCAAGAATCGCGACATATAAGTTTTTTTAATTTTTGTAAATTCTATTTTTATATTTTGCCCTTACTTTACAATTTTTACGTAACAAGATTATAACTTTTAGATACATAGCACGTTTTGTGCACATAGAGGCGTCTTGAATTGTGGTTGCAGCTAAATCGGGGGATGATCGCTCTCAGGCTTCTCTCTGCTGGTACGATCATTTTCTTTCTTTCAATGGAAAGAAAATTTAAAGAATGTTGTGAAATAAAATACATTGTTTGTCGAGAAAAGATTTTAATAAAACCAAATACAATATAATAATAGTATACAATAAGTAATATTAAATTCAGAAAACATATACAATGAAAAAGAAATATATACAACAATGCTGCATACAGATGCAATAATGTGATATACATATATATATGTAATACAATATACAATTATATAATAATATAATATACAATATAATATACAATATATTAATACAATATTTTGTACAAATGAGAAACAGATTTTTACAAGTTTACAATATTTAAGAGAAATGTTCCAGTGGCAATATATTTAAGAATGAATTATTGATTAAAAGATGTGATGTTTTCTATGAAAATAATATTTTTAATATTATATAATAAAAATTAAAATTTACTTCGCGGAAATTTAAAACCAAAATTTGCATTTATTAAACGACGATATTAAATATTTGCAAAAATAATTGGATACGTAAATTTACCACAGTTTCCGGACATTATATTTATGAATATTAAAAAATTATTTTGTTCATATATTTTCGGAGATTGAGACATATCCAGCCATTGGGACATTTAGCTTATTACAATTTTTCTTAATATATTATCCTGTATTCCATCGAAATAATATACAAGATAATACAAAATGAAAATAATATGCCAATATGTCAATAATATGTCAATAAAATCATTTAAACGTTCAAAAGTTTTATGTATAATGCAAAATACTTTAGTTAAAAAGAGCTGAACAATACGATTTTTTATTTATAATCAAAAGTATCTCTTATAATTCAAAAAGTAGTAATATTTTATTAGTGAAATTTATTAATCTAAACATTTAAACGTCTAAACGTTCAAACTTTTTCATAATTTACGCAAGAAACATCTTTCGTTTTTCGAAAGAGAATCTTGCTGTTTGCCCACCCGAAGTTTTATCATTATTTTTGTCATCAATAAACTACAAACTAACTGCCAAAGCAGAAGTTCCAAAGTTTATCGACAGCAAAGAATTAAAAAAAAAATACAATATAGAAGTGATAAGAAGTTTTAAAATCCTACCTACCTACCCACAAACTTTATCTAGTAGAAAATCCTACCTAATTAGAAATTCTATACCTAAGAGTTCGTACAAAAAATTTTCCGCAGGATGCTTTAGCGCAAAGCTCGACTCAGTTACCGCCATTTGTATCTGAATTTCGGGAAGGAGTTTTTCGCAGGATGCTTTAGCGCAGAGCTCGGCTCAGTTACCGCCATTTGCATCTGAAATTCGGGAGGGAGTTTTTCGCAGGATGCTTTAGCGCAGAGCTCGGCTTAGTTACCGCCATTTGCATCTGAATTTCGGAAGGAAATTTTCCGCAGGATGCTTTAGCGCAGAGCTCGGCTCAGTTACCGCCATTTGCATCTGAATTTTGGGAGGGAGTTTTCCGCAGGATGCTTTAGCGCAGAGCTTGGCTCAGTTACCGCTATTTGCATCCAAAATCTGAGAGCTACTACCTTGGTGTTTCTCAAAAGACGCTAGCGCAGAGCTCAGCTCAGTTTCCGCTAGTTGCGTCCGAAATTTTTGTTGATAGTCGATCATTATTCAATGATCGATCGTATCAACGTTGTTTCGAGATCTGTGCTCGACCATCATCGACGGGACCACGAATTTCGAATTTCCGCGCTCAACCATGGGATCAACACTAGAACTACCGACGATTAACATATACCAATTTTTATTTCTTTTTTCTTTCTTTTTAAAAGGTGATAAAGAGAAAAAGTACATTAATCAATTTAATTATTTAACACAATGCAACACAAGTCACAGAAAAAAATCTCAAAAAATACAATATAAATTTAAATAATTATTCTAAAATGAATAAACCGGTCATTTTGACCGCTTTGATAGTTCTAGTGTTCTAATGTTAAGCCATAGGACCACGGATGCATGGGTAAGCTAGGAAAGATTGCGAAGAAATTGACGTATAGCAAGAATAAATATATATTTTAAAATTGTAAATAAATTGTTAATAAAAAATGCACTCTTTCTTTATTAGATCAATTATTTCAAATATACCATAATTCATTAATATATTTACGTTTGTGTAAAAGAATTTTCTTTTTTATTTTTAATTTAAATTTGTGATACATTTGTGGTACATATGTATTTAAAAATTTTCTTACTTTTGCTTTTCAACGCCAATTTATAATATTTAATCCTGGAAAGATATAAAAAAATAAACCACTTACCGTAGGGAAGGAAGAAATAAAAGTACACATTTACACACAGAAAAAGAATTTTGCTATCGCAATAAAATAATCGTTGCTATTGCATGTTAAATATGTTAGCGATAAAATTTCGCTATTGTAACTATTTTTACAGATTATTCAATATGCAACAAATCTGGTTTGTTCAAAAAATCGACAAATTTTGAGATGAGAAAACAAGTTAAAATTCGCTGTTACAACAAAATAATTAATTTTTAATAAATTTATTTTACTATTGCAATGAATTGTCGCCATTAATACAAACTTTGATAATAAGATAAAAATAAATTTCTTATTATATATTAGCAATATAATTTGCAGATTTAAAAACTAATTTCGGTAAATAAAATTATTATCTATAACAAATCTCTTTGCTGTTCAAATAATAATCAACTGTAAGAAATTTTGCTATGATAGCTTATATAAAATTTACTGCGGCAGCAAATACTTTTTTTCTATGTATTAACAAGTTTTATCTTTTATTTTATGTATAATCTTTTTTTTAAATATTTTTTTTCTTCTATTTTTTCTTATATAAAAAAAATATAAATAAATATATAAACATATATAAATATATAAACACAAGTACATTATTCAGAATAAAAATATATTAGGTTATTTAAAAAATTTGTAATAATTTTTATAATAAAATTGAAAACTATTTTTATATGTTTAGAGTCATCTTTGTTCAGTAATATATGCACCATTGTTTTCGACAACTTTTGGCCATCTTTAACAACTTGTGCATACATTATTAAATAAAGATATATAAACATATAAAAATTGTTTTCAATTCTGTCATCAAAAAATTCTACAAACTCTCTGAATAATTCAATATATTTTGTTCTGATCTGTCAATCATGAAATACATTTAGGAAATATTCCAGGATTAAATATTCATCAACGCATCTAAGTCCTAGCCTATCCATTTTAAGATAATGAATCGAAGAAATAGTGTACCTTTTATAATTTTATTCAAAGTATTCTGGTGTATGATTATATTTTTAATATTATATGATTAATATTTAATATATATGGATTCAAAGGGCTATTAGGCTGATGAAAGTTGCTTCAACTTCGGGCTCAATCAAAATCAAAATTAGAAACACTTTGCTTTTTTTTAATGTATTAGTAACACATAATTAAATTTAATATAAATTAACTAAAAAAATAAGTACTTCGTTCTTTTAAAAACAAATGCACGTACAACTCAAAATACTTTTAAAAAATACGAGAGAATAAAATTTTGATATAACTACTATAAAGCAATAAAAATTATACGACCTGCAAAGTGTCTCGCGTTTATATATTTTTACACCATTATTTGATCCATTATCTTAATAATAAAAGACAAATTAAACTAACTCACCGATCGATGCGCAGCAGCGGAGTTGTCGTTCTGTTGATCTGCATAGTTGATCTGTAAAATACGAAATAAATCAAAATTATAGCAGCGTTCACAATATGAAATATTTGTGAAATCATAAAAAATATTGAGTACATCGAACTTTTAATTCGTTTTCTAAGCAAATATGTAATAAAAGAATTATTAAAAAAGTTTAATTATTTAAATAAAAAGTAAAAAAATATGCGAATAAATTCTAATAATGATAAATATTAACTAATGTGAATATTTTGTCTTTCAAATATTTTAATGTACAATATTTTCAACAAATAAATAAATTATTGCTTACCGTAAAGTTGCTCCGCCGGCGCCCGATGCTCCTCCTGAGCCTCTTCCTCCCCTCAGTGGTTCATCGAAGCACTCACATTGAATCTCACGCGTTCGCGGCGCATGCATTGCTCGCATGCGTACCTGAATACGAAAATCGCGCGATACTTAAAACGGCACTCCCGACATCACAGGCGAATCGAACCGAATTGTCCAAGCTGTGACGTTACGCGCGAATTCCGTCCGCGTTTCAGACGACCACATTTACCAATTGGGGCACGATTCTCTCAAAACAGAAGGCAAAGATAAGCTTGAAGAAGATGAGGTGATTAGTCATCCAATCAACCGACTAGATACAAGACATCTGAAAAGCAATCGGTAGCGTTTGACTAACTCCGGTAGCCGTCCTCGACTACCTTTGACAGTCCGGCTATCTGTACAACTAGCGCGCTGCACGTAGAACCGAAGATTGCCCTGCCGTAGTGGAGATTTTATGATTGAAACCGACCTTTCCCTCCCCCGAGCCAAGCCTAAAGTCAAAAAAAATCGTGTCCCAATATTTGTCATACAGCAAAAATGCGTTCATCTATAGATTCGCTATAACTCTCGGCATTAACGGCACTCCCGACGCGCATTTTGTTATACTATACGACGGAACGAATATATTTTGTAGCACCGATTACGCGCACAAAGTTGATCTGTAAAATAAAAAAATAAATGCAGATTAGTGTTTGAAATAATTAATATTAATAAAATAATTACTGCGCACATTAAACTTTATATTCGTTTATTTATGCACACGTCTAAACAAAGAATTAAATTTTTAAATTTAAATTTAACTCAAATTTACTTGAAATAAATTAAGGAATATAATTGTATTATTCACTTATGCTTCTGAAGCTTTGTTATATCATATTGTGATCATTCTGTGTGTAATACGGATACATAGTTCTATCTTTTATTTTAATCAAAATAGCTCTTTGATTGAAACAATACTGGTGTTTTAAATCAGTCCCTGCACTATTATTTTTAAAAAATAACGTTTTTAACGATAAATTACTTACCACAATGTTGTTTTGCCGTCGCCTGATGCCTCCTAGGCCCCCTAGACGGGCCGCATCCAGGTCGGTTGGGCCAAAGTAAGGGCCTTAATCCTCGAGGAGAGGCCCTTACAATGTTTTAGGAGCTGCAGAAAAAATAAAGGTGGGGGAGGCGGGAACCCCGGACGCGGCCTTGGCCCCCGCGTCAGCTCCCGCAGGAACGGTAATGGTGGTGGTGGGTGTTCCGAACGCGGCATTGGCCCCCGCGTCCGCCCCCACAGAAAACAACAAGGAGGTGGGCACATCGAGCGTGGCATTGGCCCCCGCGCCCGCCCAAAAATCAATCGCGGAGGCGACCTCAGAGGAGGATGAGACCCCCTGGATTAAGCCGAAGGAGGAGAGGCCCAAGGGGGACTTTGAACGGCGTGGTGTTGGCAAACACAAGCCAACACCGACCGCTAAGGAGTCAGAGGTGATCAGCAACTGGAAGATTCCGACTAGGGCCGTGCCACCCTTAAGGATCCTCCAGGCGAATGTGAACCACTCCGCCGTGGCACAGGATTTGTTCCTACAAACCATGGCGGAGGGTGGATTTGAATTGGGGGTGGCCACGGAGCTCTACTGGAGGACCACCCCCATTGGTTTACGGATCCCACGGGTGAGGGGGTCGCCATCTACTGGCGGCCCACCGCGAACTTCTTCCCAAGCTCCAAGTTTGGGGCCGGGCTGGGCTACGTAACGGTGGAGTGGGAGGATTATTTTATCCTCGGGTGTTACGTCTTACCGAGGTGGAAGCTCCCCTCCTTTAAAACCTTCCTGTCAGGGCTTGGGGACTGCATTCGTAGATGCCTCTCCCGACCCACCATTGTTGCGGGGGATTTCAACACCTGGTCGATGTTATGGAATTCTTCGCGAACCGACAGGAGGGGGGGAGATAGGGCGGCGGCACTCGGCCTGTGTCTGTTAAACACAGGCTCGAGGAGCACCTGCGTGCGTACCCGGGGGGAGTCCATCGTGGATCTCACGTAGACTTCTCCGTCGGCCGCACGCGGGGTTACGGGTTGGAGGGTGGAAGAAGACCTGGACTCGGGTTCCGATCATCGATATATCGTGATCGAGGCCTCGACCACCTCAACCGTAACGCTCGGCCGTCGCCGGCGTAGCACCCCGAAAAGGGGCTGGGTCCTTCGGAAGATGGAGGAGGACGTCCTGATGGCGGTTGTTTTGGCGGAATCCTAGCCGATGCCATCCGGTCAGGCCGTATACTTGGATCAGGAAGCCATGAGGGTCGTGGGCATGGTTGAAAACGCGTGTGACGCGTCCATGCCACGATCTAAATGGTCCCCCAGTAGGACGATGCACTGGTGGACCGGGGAGATCGCCGAGCTTAGGCGTCTTTCCTCGGCCGCCAGGCGCAGATTCCTGCGAACACGCAGAAGAGGGGATCACGCCGAAACGACTATAGCTTTGGAGAGGTTTCGTGCGGCGCAAAACGCCCTCCGAGCCGCCATCGAAACAGCGAAGGCCAGGGTGTGAAAGGAGCTTATTTCCACCCTGGACCGGGAATCCGTGGGGACGTCTCTTCAAGATAGTTCTCAAGAAGTTGAAACCAAGGGCGCCCCCGACTGCAAAGAAACTTAAACCGGAATTTTTCGGGAATATTGTGGACACACTGTTCCTAGTAGGGGGAACTATCATCCCTCCCCCCCACGGTTGGGGAGGTGTGGCCCGAGGAGCCGGCAGTCTCGGCAGAGGAAATGTCCGCAGTGCGGGCCAGGCTTGGCGGTGCGGCCAAGGCGTCTAGACCCGACGGAACTCCCGGCAGGTCATGGGCCCTGGCGACGAGGGTGCTGGGCGATCGGATGGGGCGGCTGTTCACCGCCTGCCTCAGATCCGGTGCCTTCTCCTCGCGGTGGAGGAGAGCCAATCTGGTTCTCCTCCAAAAAGATGGCAAGCCGCCGGAGCAACCCTCCGCATACCGGCCTATATGCTTGCTGGATGAGGCGGGTAAGCTCTATGAGCGAGTAATCGTAGGACGCCTCGTTCAGCACCTGTCTCGGGATGGTCCCACTTCAAGTGATAAACAATACGGCTTCCGGGAGGGACGGTCGACTTTGGATGCAATACGCCACGTTTGTTTTTTCTCGGAGGCCGTAGTGGAGAAGGGGGGGGGGAGGTGGCACTAGCGGTATTGTTGGATATTGTGAACGCCTTCAACTCCCTCCCCTGGGACTGTCTGGGGCAGCATTTGAACATCTTCAGCTGCTCCCGTATCTCCGGGCAGTCCTGTGGGACTACCTCCGGGGCAGAACGTTCGCATACAAGGACGGAACAGGCGCGGTGTGCGAGAGGAGGATGTACCGCGGGGTTCCACAGGGGTCTGTTTTGGGCCTGATGCTGTGGAATTTCGGGTACGATGTAGTGCTTCGAGCGGTCCTTCCCCCTGGCTTTGACGTCGTCTGTTACGCCGACGACACACTTGTCATGGCTCGGGGGGAGGATTGAAAAGAGGCCGCGGCTGTAGCAACCGCAGCCGTGGCCAGCGTAGTGCGCGTAATACGGGGCCTAGGATTAGAAGTGGCTCCTCAAAAGACAAAAATCCTGTTCTTCTACAAGAAAAAAGAAGCCCTGTTCTTCTACAAGAAGACAGGAGGAAGACCACCTCCGACATACATTAACGTCGGAGGGTCCCGAATCCCTGTGGGGTTCCAGATAAAATATCTGGGCTTTACCCTGGATGGACTCTAAGAGTTCATACAGCATTTCGATGCTCTAGCTCCCAGAGTGGACCTCCCAGGATGGCGAAAGCGTTGTGTCGCCTCCTGCCCAATCTCGACGATCCAGGTGCCAAAGTCCGGCACCTTTACACGAACACCGTCCGATTGGTATTTCTTTACGGGGCACCGATTTGGGCAAACGACTGATGGCCAATAAACGCGCCAGCGCCTTGGTGCGTAAGGCCGATCGGCGCATGGCCATCAGGGTCGCCCGTTGTTATCGGACGGTGTCGTACGTGGCGTCCACGACCCTGGCAAAGGTGCTCCCGTTCGACCTAGTCGCTAGTTCGCGCGCCGAAGCTTATCGGTGCGCGATTGAGGTCGGACGGAGTGGCATTTCCCCGGAAATCATTCCCAAGAAAATGGAAAGGGAAAAGGCGAGGGCCCGGAGGTGGGCGCTCAGAGAGTGGAAACACCGACTGGGCGAACACAATACTCCGGGTCTTCCGGAACTGAAGACCGTCGAGACTATCCAGCCCTGCCTACAAAAGTGGGTAGGCAGGAGGGGAGGCGGAATTTCGTTCTGCCTGGCGCAGGTTTTCACCGGGTATGATTGCTTTGGTGACTACCTGTGCCGAATAGGTAAGCAGCGCACTACGCGGTGCTACCATTGCGCGGCCAACCGGGACTCGGCGCAGCACACGCTGGAGGAGTGCCCAGCGTGGACCGTAGAGCGTCGGGCCCTGGTCGAAATGGTGGGCGGAGACCTCTCTCTTCCTTCCCTGATTAGAGGGATGTTGGAGAGAGAGGAGAGTTGGGTGGCAGTCTCCTCCTTCTGTGAGACGGTAATGTCTCGGAAGGAGAAGGTTGAGCGGGAGAGAAGGGGGGAGGGAGGCACGACCTTCTCTCAGAGAAGGAGGAGGAGGGGCCAAGGAGGTGGCCGGATAAGGCCATGCCCTCCGCGCCTAGGCGTGAATAACGCGCCGTGATAATGCTGGGTGGGAGATGGGAGAGCCTAGCGACCTCTCTCTTTTTCACCCCGGTGGGCTCCGAAGGGTGGTCCGCTGAGACCTCTCTTCGGGGCAAGAGGTACACGGTTCCCTCCGCTGGAGGAACCGTGAGGAACCCAACAACTCCTGTAAGGACTATTCCCAATCGCTGGTAAAAGACGGGGACTTTGATTCCAAACCCCCGGATGCCTGGACCCGTTAGGCGTGTTATTCACGACACCAGGATAGGGGAGTAAACCTCGATAAAAAATCCGGGATCTTGCCAGTCTTGTTAGCACGCCGGTGTTTCGACATGACGGCTGGCCGTGCACAAGGGGGGGGGGGGGGGAATAGGTGGCGACTTACACCGTAACCCCAAGTATGGGGCCGAAGGCCGGTGCTTTACACGAGCCGCGAGGGTTAGTCTTGATCGACAACCGTCTTAGTGGAAAGAGAACCACGATAAAAACACCCAGAAAAGACAACTCCGTGAAGTTGACAACTCACGGAGACTCAGTGCTCAAATTACATGTTATGTAAGACAATTTTTCCTTTATTTCCCATAATTTTTAATCAAATTTTTATACATTGAAAAAAAACTAATTTTTTAGTAAATATTCAGTAAAAACTTTAATTTAACTTCATTGTAAGTTGAAAGAATTAAAATTATTTGCTTTTCAAGGAAAAAAATATTATTATGATACTAAAATACCTATTAATAAATAAATGCAATTACCTGAAAGATGATTCGTTAGGCCTCGTATATTTTATTGGCGTTGGTGTTGATGTTAGCGTCAGCGTGGGCGTGGGCGTTGACGATGGCGTAGGCTTTGGCGTTGGCGTAGGTTTTAGCATTAGCGTAGACTACGGCGTTGGGGGCTGGCGTGCGCTTTGGCGACGGCGTGGGCGTAGACGCGTCCGCAAACTTGATCATTGACATAGGCGTGGCCGCAGGGCCATTCTTCAATAAGTCGCTAATGTCCAGCATTAGCGACGAATTATAGAGTGGCCCGTAGCTATGTAGCCTAGCCCAACCGTAGCCGCAGCCGCATTCGTAGGCACCAGCCGTAGCCGCAGCCGCAACCGTTGCCGGCAGCCCTTGCCGTAGCCATAGCCGTAGCCGTAACCGTAGCCGCAGCCGTAGCCATAGCCGTAGCGGTTGCCATCCATCATACGCAACGGACAAGAGCGGAGTTGATCTGTAAAATACAAAATCGAGTTCAGATTAATAATGTGTTAAACTTAGTATTTTATAAATAAAATTATTGTACATATTAAATTTTTTCTTTATTTCCCATAATTTTTAATCAAATTCTTATACATTGAGAAAAAACTAATTTTTTAGTAAATATTCAGTAAAAACTTTAATTTAACTTCATTGTAAGCTGAAAGAATTGAAATTATTTGCTTTTCAAGGAATAAAATATTATTATGATACTAAAATACCTATTAATAAATAAATGCAATTACCTGAAAGATGATTCGTTAGGCCTCGTATATTTTATTGGCGTTGGTGTTGACGTTAGCGTCAGCGTGGGCGTGGGCGTTGACGATGGCGTAGGAGTTGGTGTTGGCGTAGGCTTTGGCGTTGGCGTAGGTTTTAGCATTAGCGTAGACTACGGCGTTGGGGGCTGGCGTGCGCTTTGGCGACGGCGTGGGCGTAGACGCGTCCGCAAACTTGATCATTGACATAGGCGTGGCCGCAGGGCCATTCTTCAATAAGTCGCTAATGTCCAGCATTAGCGACGAATTATAGAGTGGCCCGTAGCTATGTAGCCTAGCCCAACCGTAGCCGCAGCCGCATTCGTAGGCACCAGCCGTAGCCGCAGCCGCAACCGTTGCCGGCAGCCCTTGCCGTAGCCATAGCCGTAGCCGTAACCGTAGCCGCAGCCGTAGCCATAGCCGTAGCGGTTGCCATCCATCATACGCAACGGACAAGAGCGGAGTTGATCTGTAAAATACAAAATCGAGTTCAGATTAATAATGTGTTAAACTTAGTATTTTATAAATAAAATTATTGTACATATTAAATTTTTTCTTTATTTCCCATAATTTTTAATCAAATTCTTATACATTAAGAAAAAACTAATTTTTTAGTAAATATTCAGTAAAAACTTTAATTTAACTTCATTGTAAGTTGAAAGAATTGAAATTATTTGCTTTTCAAAGAAAAAAATATTATTATGATACTAAAATACCTATTAATAAATAAATGCAATTACCTGAAAGATGATTCGTTAGGCCTCGTATATTTTATTGGCGTTGGTGTTGACGTTAGCGTCAGCGTGGGCGTGGGCGTTGACGATGGCGTAGGAGTTGGTGTTGGCGTAGGCTTTGGCGTTGGCGTAGGTTTTAGCATTAGCGTAGACTACGGCGTTGGGGGCTGGCGTGCGCTTTGGCGACGGCGTGGGCGTAGACGCGTCCGCAAACTTGATCATTGACATAGGCGTGGCCGCAGGGCCATTCTTCAATAAGTCGCTAATGTCCAGCATTAGCGACGAATTATAGAGTGGCCCGTAGCTATGTAGCCTAGCCCAACCGTAGCCGCAGCCGCATTCGTAGGCACCAGCCGTAGCCGCAGCCGCAACCGTTGCCGGCAGCCCTTGCCGTAGCCATAGCCGTAGCCGTAACCGTAGCCGCAGCCGTAGCCATAGCCGTAGCGGTTGCCATCCATCATACGCAACGGACAAGAGCGGAGTTGATCTGTAAAATACAAAATCGAGTTCAGATTAATAATGTGTTAAACTTAGTATTTTATAAATAAAATTATTGTACATATTAAATTTTTTCTTTATTTCCCATAATTTTTAATCAAATTCTTATACATTGAGAAAAAACTAATTTTTTAGTAAATATTCAGTAAAAACTTTAATTTAACTTCATTGTAAGTTGAAAGAATTGAAATTATTTGCTTTTCAAGGAAAAAAATATTATTATGATACTAAAATACCTATTAATAAATAAATGCAATTACCTGAAAGATGATTCGTTAGGCCTCGTATATTTTATTGGCGTTGGTGTTGACGTTAGCGTCAGCGTGGGCGTGGGCGTTGACGATGGCGTAGGAGTTGGTGTTGGCGTAGGCTTTGGCGTTGGCGTAGGTTTTAGCATTAGCGTAGACTACGGCGTTGGGGGCTGGCGTGCGCTTTGGCGACGGCGTGGGCGTAGACGCGTCCGCAAACTTGATCATTGACATAGGCGTGGCCGCAGGGCCATTCTTCAATAAGTCGCTAATGTCCAGCATTAGCGACGAATTATAGAGTGGCCCGTAGCTATGTAGCCTAGCCCAACCGTAGCCGCAGCCGCATTCGTAGGCACCAGCCGTAGCCGCAGCCGCAACCGTTGCCGGCAGCCCTTGCCGTAGCCATAGCCGTAGCCGTAACCGTAGCCGCAGCCGTAGCCATAGCCGTAGCGGTTGCCATCCATCATACGCAACGGACAAGAGCGGAGTTGATCTGTAAAATACAAAATCGAGTTCAGATTAATAATGTGTTAAACTTAGTATTTTATAAATAAAATTATTGTACATATTAAATTTTTTCTTTATTTCCCATAATTTTTAATCAAATTCTTATACATTGAGAAAAAACTAATTTTTTAGTAAATATTCAGTAAAAACTTTAATTTAACTTCATTGTAAGTTGAAAGAATTAAAATTATTTGCTTTTCAAGAAATAAAATATTATTATGATACTAAAATACCTATTAATAAATAAATGCAATTACCTGAAAGATGATTCGTTAGGCCTCGTATATTTTATTGGCGTTGGTGTTGACGTTAGCGTCAGCGTGGGCGTGGGCGTTGACGATGGCGTAGGAGTTGGTGTTGGCGTAGGCTTTGGCGTTGGCGTAGGTTTTAGCATTAGCGTAGACTACGGCGTTGGGGGCTGGCGTGCGCTTTGGCGACGGCGTGGGCGTAGACGCGTCCGCAAACTTGATCATTGACATAGGCGTGGCCGCAGGGCCATTCTTCAATAAGTCGCTAATGTCCAGCATTAGCGACGAATTATAGAGTGGCCCGTAGCTATGTAGCCTAGCCCAACCGTAGCCGCAGCCGCATTCGTAGGCACCAGCCGTAGCCGCAGCCGCAACCGTTGCCGGCAGCCCTTGCCGTAGCCATAGCCGTAGCCGTAACCGTAGCCGCAGCCGTAGCCATAGCCGTAGCGGTTGCCATCCATCATACGCAACGGACAAGAGCGGAGTTGATCTGTAAAATACAAAATCGAGTTCAGATTAATAATGTGTTAAACTTAGTATTTTATAAATAAAATTATTGTACATATTAAATTTTTTCTTTATTTCCCATAATTTTTAATCAAATTCTTATACATTGAGAAAAAACTAATTTTTTAGTAAATATTCAGTAAAAACTTTAATTTAACTTCATTGTAAGCTGAAAGAATTGAAATTATTTGCTTTTCAAGGAATAAAATATTATTATGATACTAAAATACCTATTAATAAATAAATGCAATTACCTGAAAGATGATTCGTTAGGCCTCGTATATTTTATTGGCGTTGGTGTTGACGTTAGCGTCAGCGTGGGCGTGGGCGTTGACGATGGCGTAGGAGTTGGTGTTGGCGTAGGCTTTGGCGTTGGCGTAGGTTTTAGCATTAGCGTAGACTACGGCGTTGGGGGCTGGCGTGCGCTTTGGCGACGGCGTGGGCGTAGACGCGTCCGCAAACTTGATCATTGACATAGGCGTGGCCGCAGGGCCATTCTTCAATAAGTCGCTAATGTCCAGCATTAGCGACGAATTATAGAGTGGCCCGTAGCTATGTAGCCTAGCCCAACCGTAGCCGCAGCCGCATTCGTAGGCACCAGCCGTAGCCGCAGCCGCAACCGTTGCCGGCAGCCCTTGCCGTAGCCATAGCCGTAGCCGTAACCGTAGCCGCAGCCGTAGCCATAGCCGTAGCGGTTGCCATCCATCATACGCAACGGACAAGAGCGGAGTTGATCTGTAAAATACAAAATCGAGTTCAGATTAATAATGTGTTAAACTTAGTATTTTATAAATAAAATTATTGTACATATTAAATTTTTTCTTTATTTCCCATAATTTTTAATCAAATTCTTATACATTGAGAAAAAACTAACTTTTTAGTAAATATTCAGTAAAAACTTTAATTTAACTTTATTGTAAGTTGGAAGAATTGAAATTATTTGCTTTTCAAGGAATAAAATATTATTATTGTAAAAGTAAAATATTACATTACATTAAATAAATTCAATCACTTTAAAGATGATTCGCTAGGGCCCAATTGTTATAATCATTTCAATGCATTACATGCGCTCGCCACATAAGAGCCATTGATCGACTCGTGGCAATGCTGTGTCGAGGGTACGTTAGCTTCTCCTTCAGGATGGTTTACCCTTTAAATCCTTAAGGATAAACCACCATCCTGAAGGATACTGAGCCCTCCCACCACGACAAGGTGTACCCATGGGAGGGAAGAATTATTAATTGTAATATGACTTATGTTGGACAGACGAAAAGACAACTTAACACCAGAATAAAAGAACATAAAAACGACATTAATAAGAAGAGCTGTTCTTCTTCTGTCATTTCCAAACACAGAATTGATTCTTCCCATGATTTTGATTGGAATAATGTTAAGATATTGGACGGTGAACCCTCTTATCCGAAAAGACTGATTTCTAAAATGGTCTTTATTAAAAGACAAAATGCAGGGCTCAATAATCAAAACGACACGGATCATTTACCTGATGCCTATCTCCCGATTGTTAATTTAATTCCTCCTCTATAAATTTTTTTTTCCTCCTTTTTCCTCTACCAATTTCCTTTTACCCCCATCTTTCTCCTTCCCTATTGACTCCTTCCCCTCCCCCCCTTTCTCCCTTTCTACCGTCAATTGGAATTTCTGAATTTCAACAACCAATTACGATACCAATAACAAATTACGATCACTAAAATATTCAAGTTCAACATGTAAAGACATCTGGTCTTAACTTTTCCATCTCGTTCCTTCTACTTGGGCGAGCGCTTCTCCATCATGTAATTAATACAAGTACGTTTATCTTTTTTCTTAATTTTACCTTCTTTTTATTTTATTTATTTTAACTATTATTGTATTTTTTTGCATCTATTGCAGTCCTATCTAATTTATTAACGAACAACAATATGGTCGATAAAGGATTGCAAATACGTCTTTTACATCTTTTAATTATTTAATCATTGCGGGCGAATTTTATATTTTATTGTTTCTTATTTTGTACATTGAAGAAGGCCTGATGGCAGGCTGAAACGTTTGTAAACATTTTTAATGAATATATCATAACCTTTGCACGAAAATCTAGCATTGTGGCTCTTTACGCTCCTTATTGATTTTATTTGATTTAAGAATTATTAATACCTTGCAATCTGGAAAAATATAATTTTAGCAATAGCTAATAAAATGATCTAAAACGATTCGTTAATAATAAACATATCTAAATATACGTAAAACGTAATTAGAATAAGTAACACCGGAATGAAAATCCTGAACGCGGAAGCTCATAACAATAAAAGCTATCAATCAATAGCTATAATATTTAGAAAGATATTTCTAATATCGGTAGATATTTAGAAAGTATTGGAGTAAATTATTATAATTTACATTTAAAATCAAGTACTTATTTTATTTTCACTATAAACATATTTATTGAAATATTGTTATCACCTTGATTACGATATATAATAATAATTCTTCTTCTCATGATCTTTGTATTTTCAATTGATTAATTAAAAAGGTTAAACGATCGAATATATATTATTTCACATTTGATTCAAAAGGTAATGGGCACAGAACGTTGGTAAACTGTGGCTTAGTGAAATAATAAGTCCGCGAAATCAGTTTTCGTAAATCGATCTTCCGCGTTAAATCGTGTGCGCAATCGAGTGCGTCGTGCGCATTGATTATCAAAAACATTTTTTAACATTGTCTAAACGAATTCAAAAAAGTGAGAAGATAGTGGATTATTTCTCATCTAAAGTGACTCAATTGTAAATCGTCGAATCTGTTTCATTCAATCAAAATTAAATTAAAGAAAATGGCAGAGAAATTAAAAACACTTTATGTTATCAAATTTAATGGAAGTAGTTATCATCAATGGAAATTTCAAATAAAATGTGCTTTAAGAGCAAAAGGACTTTATGAAATTGCGACAGGAGTTGCATTAAAACCGAATAATGATCGTCCTGCGGAAAAACAAGAATGGTTAAAAGATGATGCAACTGCTATGTTCATTCTCACATCTACTCTTGAGGTTACTCAAATCACTTTAATCGAAAATTGTCAGACTTCAAAAGAAATAGTCGACAAATTAGATTCAATTTATGAGCAGAAAAGTGAATTGAATAAAATGTTAGTGCATGAACATTTTCATCAATATGTAATGAATTCAACAGACACTGTCGCAATTTGCAACACGTTGCAAAAGTTGAAAATCTTGCACGTCAAATCAAGGACTATTAGTGAACTGATTAGTGATACAGCAATTATCACGAAAATCATCGGAACTATTCCAATTAAATATAGAAACTTCAGACAAGCTTGGTTATCTACATCAGAAGATAAACAAACACTTATTAATTTGACAACACGTTTACTAGATGAAGAGGCTTTTCTAACTTCCAACGAACAAAAAGAAAATGCATTGATCGCATTGTCAAAAACTAAAGAAGGCGATAAAGTTTCAAAGAATCAAAAATCAGGATTTAATAAGAAATCCAATTATGTGCTATAATTGTCAAAAGAAAGGACATTATGCATCTGAATGTAAGGTTTCGAAAAAATTACGTGAAACTAAACAAGATTCGTCGAAAGAAAAACAACAAAGCAATTTTTCAGCTTTTACTGTAAGTAAAGAAGAAAAAGATATGCATATTAAAACTGAAGATGCTTGGATTATAGATAGTGGATCTTCAAAACATATGTCATATCGTCGTGATTTCTTTAATACACTTGATGAAACAATGAAAAATGTAAAAGTTTCACTTGGAGACAATCGACAATTAGACGTCAAAGGAACTGGAATAATTAAAATTCAAAAACTTATAAACAATAAATGGCATGATTCAATAATTGAAAATGTACTTTATGTTCCAGAGCTAAAGAAGAATTTATTTTCTGAAGGAATACTTACAAAGAGAGAAATGAAGATTGTAAAAGAAGAATTTTAACAGAATAATAATGCAGTTTCGAACAATTTCGAATCTTGAAGTAAATACCGTCCAGAAAAATGATTTTAAACTATGGCATAAAAGATTGGCATGAAAGACATATCAATCAACGTTCCTTATAAAAATTAATCAATGAAGGAGCTTTGAATAAAATAAAATTTACTTCTCAACATCAATTTTTATGTGAAGCATGTATATATGAAAAACAGCATTGTCAATCTTTTACAAAAACAAGAAGTTACATGCACGGAAAACCTTGTGAACGAATCTTCAGCGATTTATGTGGTCCAATATTAGTCACCTCTACAGTGCCGGATCTACACATAAGCTAAATAAGCTACAGCTTAGGGGCTTCACATTATAAGGAGGCCTCCTTAATATAGAAAAAATAAAAAAAAATGTATTTTTTGTTAATAAAATTGTTAATAAAATAATAACAGCAAAAAATTATTCAAATAATAAAAAATTATTTTTTATTGTTATAGCCTTTTTTATCAATTATGTTTTTTATATTTATCACAACAAAAAATAATTTATTACAATATTTTTTTGCGAAAAGCCGTAAATTACAAAATTATATATCTCCTTTCTTTTATTTTCTTTTTTTCGGGTTTTCCTATTATAGCTAAAAAAAATATATATATAATATAGATATACAGGGTGTCTGGCAATAATCGCCCCACCGGTCATATACAGGTAGAGGAGGTCAAATCGAGTAGAAAAGTCCTTTACCATTTTTTAATTTTCATAATAAGTACTGAGTAATTAACGAAAAAAGATCGGCGAATCCGCGCGAGTAAAGCGCGCGCGGTGAGAAGGACATCCCACTGCTATGCGATCACTAGGCGCGCGATGAAGCGTTGGGAGGAGCGCTCTACAAATGACAATGGCAACATACGAGCGGCGCGTAACGCTAGATCCTTGTGTCCTAGTGATCGCGTAGCAGTGGGACGTCCTTCTCACCGCGCGCGCTTTACTCGCGCGGATTCGCCGATCTTTTTTCGTTAATTACTCAGTACTTATTATGAAAATTAAAAAATGGTAAAGGACTTTTCTACTCGATTTGACCTCCTCTACCTGTATATGACCGGTGGGGCGATATTGCCAGACACCCTGTATATACATATATCGGAAACTCTTTATTTGTAACTATGAAGACGGCATGATACATCTGTGGTCTGACGTACCATACCTGCAATTGTTTTTATGTTCAATTGTCTCCGATATCAGAATAGCTAGGTCGCTTGAATGCTTCTCTGACGTAGACAACAGTTTATTTCTGATTTACTTCCGTGCTGGTTCAAGTTTTATTTAAAATTTTTAATTAAAAATGAAAAGAAGTTTTGCAAGTGGATATCAAAAGAGGAAGAAGAAGAAGTTATTAGAAGCTAAATTATCTAATTTACCTCAAATTAATAGTTATTTTAAAATACCAGAAGGAGAATACATGAAGGAGGATTTATTTATTAGGAGTCAACCTGACGTACCAACTATTTCTACAGATATGTCTACAAATATTCCTACAGATACTGCGTCTAATTCTGAAACTGCAGACTGCAGAACAGAAGCTGTTTCTCCTATTATTTCTCAAGATAGTTATATACTAAAAAATAAACAACAAACAAACAATATAAATGCGAATAAATAGGCATATCCACGTTCATGCTTTACTCATTTCTTTTCATCTGTTAACTTTCGCTTTCAATTAAAGTTAGTGTTTGCATTTACATGCAATAAAAGCAAAAATGTCAAACAATATAGTAATTATGCAAATTTTATTGTAATTATTAATATAATAAAACATTCTATTCAAATTTTATTTGAAAAATTATTATTATTATAGTTATAAAAAGCATGATTTACAAAGCTAATAATTATTATCGCTAAATTTATTCAGATTTTATTTATTCGATTTTTTGTTCTATTTCTTTAAAATGATTTCCAATTAGCATTATTCTGTAACTTTTTTATTTTATACTTAATTTTTATTGTAAATAATAATATTATAATAATTAATAACAATATAATAATAATTTAATTATGAATAATAAACACGAGAATAAAAAACAATATACGATTTTTTCTTCAAACAATAACAAATAAATATGTGATATATTCACATATAAGTTACAAATATATATATATATATATATTTTTTTTTTATCATCTTTTGAACAAATTGAACAAAATACGAACTGAACGTTATTCACATTTATATTTGCATTTATTTTATAGTATTCATATTTTCTAAAAATTATATATAAGAACGGAAATTTGCATTCGTTTTTTCATTCAAGATTTCTTTGTTCTATATCCGTTTAAAAAAAAGAAAACTATATTTGATTATAATATTTTAGACTATAAAATAAGAAGTTCTCAAGAAAATATCAATACAAAATATAGTGATGTCGGTCTATGGAATACTTTAACTAAGGATGATATTTCATTTTAGGTTCAAAAAGGACCTGCTGATTGCCAAAACTGGCAGGATTCATTTGAAAAATCCAAACAGATATATAAAAATCAAGCAAGATATTGCTCTCGAGGGCTTTTCTATTCCACAAAAATTAATGGCGAAAAATATAGTCGAGAATGGTTAGTGTATTCTCCATCAACTGGATGTGTTTATTGTTTTGTATGCAAGCTTTTTTCAAATTCAAACTGCACCTTAGCCAATAATGGCTTTAATGATTGGCGGAACTCCATTGTAATTAAACAACATGAGAATTTAAATTGTCATAGAGCAGCTTTACTCACATATTTAACAAGGAAAGGTGAATCTACTTTAAATACAAAATTAGAAAAACAAATTATAAAAGAACAAAAATATTGGAGGCAAGTACTTCAACGTATTGTTGCAGTCGTATCTACGTTGGCAGAACGAGGATTGCCATTTCGGGGCACTGAAGAAAAATTTGATTCACCTCAAAATGGAAATTTTCTTGGATTATTAGAATTAATTGCTCAATTTGATCCATTTCTCGCTGATCATATAAGCCGTTATGGGAATTCTGGAAAACCATCATATTTATCTAAAACAATATGTAATGAAATTATTGATTTAATGGCTGAAAAAGTAAGAAACTCTATTTTTGAAGATTTAAGAAAAGCAGGATATTTTAGTTTATCTGTTGATTCCACACCTGATTACTCACATATTGATCAATTAACTGTTATTGTAAGATATGTATTTCCTCATGATGGTTATCCCGTCGAACGATTTTTAACATTTATATCAATAGAAAACAATTCTGGAGAAAATTTGGCCAATTTGATATTTAATTATATTATAAATGAGTGTAAAATTGATTTTAACAAATGTAGAAGACAATCCTATGATAACGCAGCCAATATGTCAGGAAGATATAAGGGTATGCAACAAAAAATTTTAGAAAAATATAAATATGCTGTATATATTCCTTGTGCTGGACATTCGTTAAATTTAGTTGGACGCGCTGCAGTTAATTGTTGTATAGATGCAGTAAACTTTTTTGCGATTTTGCAACAAATATACATATTTTTTTCTGCTTCGACAAAACGATGGTCTATTTTAAAATCGAGTTTGGGATCCAATTCTGAAATTCCAAAATGTCTTTCTGATACAAGATGGGAAGCAAATGTTGAGGCTACAAGAGCAGTTTTAAAAAATTACGATTTAATTATTGATGCTTTGAAAACATTTCAAGATAATGAATATGAAAATGGCGAAACTAAAAGAGAAGCATCTATTATTCACGAGAAAATAAAAGAACTTGAATTTATGTTTATGCTTATATTATATAATAATATATTAGAAGAGTTTCAAAAAACCAGCAAAATATTACAAGATCCTCAAACATCATTAAATATATGTTCAAAAATGTATGCATATTTATCAGAGTTTATAAAAAAAAGCAGAAATGATTTCGATAAATTTGAACAAAATGCGAAAGAAAATTAAAAGACGACATAGATTATAAGAACGTAAAGAAAAGAAGAAGATTTAGAAAAGTACAAATTAATGATGGAAGTGCACTCGATATTGATGATCTTTCTCCTAGAGATCGATTCCGAATAAAATCTTTTATCCCTATTATGGACGCTTTAGAAACCAATATACAGAAAAGAGCTGAAGTGTATGAAAATATTTCAAACAAATTTTCATTTCTTCTAAATTTTGATCTAAAAGACAACAAATTGACAGAAAATGTAAAAGTATTAGTAAATAATTACCCTGATGATATAGATGAAAATTTATGCGAAGAGATAAAACATTTTCACTTATATATAAAAAAAAAATTATTTTGAAATAAAAGACTATACTTTTCAAAGCTTATATAATATAATAATAAAAGATAATGTGCAGTCAGTTTTTCCAAATGTCGAAACTATATTTCGAATTTTTCTAACTTTAATGATAAGTAATTGCTCTGGAGAAAGAGCAGGCTGAAAAGAGTAAAAAATGAATGTCGTGCAAGCATGCTGCAAAGAAAACTATGTTCTTTGAGTATTTTATATATAGAGAGTGATAAACTGAGAACTTTGTCATTTGAAGATATTGTAACAGACTTCGCAATAAGAAAAGCACGAAAACGAATGTTTTAAATAAAATTGGATCCCGATATTGTATACTATTCGTTTGTAATGTGAGTTGCAATAAATGCGGACATATATATTTGTATATACATAGGTATGTATATTGTTGTATATTATGTTTTGTTATTTCTATAAGTCCGCTGCAATAGGTTTTTTTTTTTTTTTTTTCAAACTATCGCAAAAATTAAATTTTCAAGAAATATGGGGGCCTCTTTAAAATCATAGCTTAGGGGCCACAAAATCGTAATTCCGACCCTGCACCTCTATTGAAAGTGCAAACTATTTTACATTATTCAAAGACGATTATTCAGGATATCGTATTGTATCGTTTCTAAAACACAAATCTGATTTATTGGAAGTATTCAAAGAATTCACAAGATTAGTGAAAAATAAGAAGGGTTATTCTGTTAAAATTCTTCACACAGACAATGAAACAAAGTAATATAAAAGTTATTTTAAAAAAACGCTTCTCAAATTTTAACTTTGAAAACAAATATCTCAGTGAAGATGCGTTGTAGAAAAAAATTTTATAGCAACTTATGAGGTTATTTTTATCTGTTCTACATGCCCACGAGAGATTGCCCACCTTTACCGAAACACCTTGTATATTGCCCTCTTCATTTTTCACCAAAACAATACACAAAATAACATAAAATAGAAATAATATTAAATAAAAGGAAGATGTACCTTCATCATTTCTTTGAACTTAATATTCCAATTATAAAAATTAATATAATAATTTATTTGTTATCAAGATGTCAATAAAGGTGTTTAAACATTAAAAAAATTTATGGAAAATTTAAAAGATTTTACTTGGAAAGAGCAAAGTATCTCATAAAACGGTAGAAAACTTTACTATCTCGATCGTGAAAGTTATTATCTATACATTTAAACATCTAAACGCCTGTACTTTTAATATAATACTATATTTGCGCAAAAAATTTCTTTCATTTTTCGAAAGAAAATCTTGCTGTTTGCTCACCCGAAGTTTTGTCATTATCTTTGTCACCGACAAACTGCAAACTCACTGTCAAAGCAGAAGTTTCAAAATTTATCGATGTAAAGAAATAAAAAGAATACAAAATTTGTATAAAATTATTTAATCTTGCCTATCCAAAAATCCTACCTAATAAAACAATTCTATCTAATAGAAAATTCTACCTATAATAAAAGATGTAGATATCTGAAAACTCGTGTAAATCAAATAAACCGAGTAACGCGGATAGAGATAATGATTTAACGATTAACGATTTAATTCATAAGTATCGATTTAATATCACGTTATACGCATTTTCGTGTACGCAAATGACATCTCTCACTTGAGAGAATTCCGAGGATAACGACCTCGGCGTTTTTCGAGTGATGCTTAGCGCAGAGCTCAGCTCAGTTACCGCTATTTGCATCGAAAATCCGAGAGCAATTGTCTCGATGTTTCTCGCAGGACGCTAGCGCAGAGCTCGGCTCAGTTTCCGCTAGTTGCGTCCGAAATTTGTATTGATAGTCGACCATTGTTCAATGTTCGATCATATCAATGTTTCGAGATCCGTGCTCGACCATCATCAATGGGACCACGAATTTCGAAAGTCCATGCTCAACCATGGGATCAACACTGGAACTACCGACGATTAACATATACCAACTTCTATTTCTTTTTTCTTTTTTTATAAAAAGTGATAAAGAGAAAAAGTACATTAATTAATTAAATTATTTAACACAATGCAACACAAGTCACAGAAAAAAATCTCAAAAAATACAATATAAATTTAAATAATTATTCTAAAATGAATAAACCGGTCATTTTGACCGCTTTGATAGTTCTAGTGTTCTAGTGTTAAGCCATAGGACCACGGATGCATGGGTAAGCTAGGAAAGATTGCGAAGAAATTGACGTATAGCAAGAATAAATATATATTTTAAAATTGTAAATAAATTGTTAATAAAAAATGCACTCTTTCTTTATTAGATCAATTATTTCAAATATACCATAATTCATTAATATATTTACGTTTGTGTAAAAGAATTTTCTTTTTTATTTTTAATTTAAATTTATGATACATTTGTGGTACATATGTATTTAAAAATTTTCTTACTTTTGCTTTTTAACGCCAATTTATAATATTTAATCCTGGAAAGATATAAAAAAATAAACCACTTACCGTAGGGAAGGAAGAAATGAAAGTACACATTTACACACAGAAAAGGAATTTTGCTATCGCAATAAAATAATTGTTGCTATTGCATGTTAAATATGTTAGCGATAAAATTTCGCTATTGTAACTACTTTTACAGATTATCCAATATGCAACAAATCTGGTTTGTTCAAAAAATCGACAAATTTTGAGATGAGAAAACAAGTTAAAATTCGCTGTTACAACAAAATAATTAATTTTTAATAAATTTATTTTACTATTGCAATGAATTGTCGCCATTAATACAAACTTTGATAATAAGATAAAAATAAATTTCTTATTATATATTAGCAATATAATTTGTGCAGATTTAAAAACTAATTTCGATAAATAAAATTATTATCTATAACAAATCTCTTTGCTGTTCAAATAATAATCAACTGTAAGAAATTTTGCTACGATAGCTTATATAAAATTTACTGCGGCAGCAAATACTTTTTTTCTATGTATTAACAAGTTTTATCTTTTATTTTATGTATAATCTTTTTTTTTAAATATTTTTTTTCTTCTATTTTTTCTTATATAAAAAAAATATAAATAAATATATAAACATATATAAATATATAAACACAAGTACATTATTCAGAATAAAAATATATTAGGTTATTTAAAAAATTTGTAATAATTTTTATAATAAAATTGAAAACTATTTTTATATGTTTAGAGTCATCTTTGTTCAGTAATATATGCACCATTGTTTTCGACAACTTTTGGCCATCTTTAACAACTTGTGCATACATTATTAAATAAAGATATATAAACATATAAAAATTGTTTTCAATTCTGTCATCAAAAAATTCTACAAACTTTCTGAATAATTCAATATATTTTGTTCTGATCTGTCAATCATGAAATACATTTAGGAAATATTCCAGGATTAAATATTCATCAACGCATCTAAGTCCTAGCCTATCCATTTTAAGATAATGAATCGAAGAAATAGTGTACCTTTTATAATTTTATTTAAAGTATTCTGGTGTATGATTATATTTTTAATATTATATGATTAATATTTAATATATATGCATTCAAAGGGCTATTAGGCTGATGAAAGTTGTTTCAACTTCGGGCTCAATCAAAATCAAAATTAGAAACACTTTGCTTTTTTTTAATGTACAACGCATTTTGCAGGTTACATATTTTTTAATAATTTTTATAATTATAATCTAGTATAATATGTATTTTTTCTAGATATATATAATAATATTGGTAACACATAATTAAATTTAATATAAATTAACTAGAAAAATAAATACTTCGTTCTTTTAAAAACAAATGCACGTACAACTCAAAATACTTTTAAAAAATACGAGAGAATAAAACTTTGATATAACTACTATAAGGCAATAAAAATTATACGACCTGCAAAGTGTCTCGCGTCTATATATTTTCACACTATTATTCGATCCATTATCTTAATAATAAAAGACAAATTAAACTAACTCACCGATCGATGCGCAGCAGCGGAGTTGTCGTTCTGTTGATCTGCATAGTTGATCTGTAAAACACGAAATAAATCAAAATTATAGCAGCGTTCACAATATGAAATATTTGTGAAATCATAAAAAATATTGAGTACATTGAACTTTTAATTCGTTTTCTAAGCAAATATGTAATAAAAAAATTATTAAAAAAGTTTAATTATTTAAATAAAAAGTAAAAAAATATACAAATAAATTTTAATAATGATAAATATTAACTAATGTAAATATTTTGTCTTTCAAATATTTTAATGTACAATATTTTCAACAAATAAATGAATTATTGCTTACCGTAAAGTTGCTCCGCCGGCGCCCGATGCTCCTCCTGAGCCTCCTCCTCCTCTCAGTGGTCCTTCGAAGCACTTACACTGAATCACACGCGTTCGCGGCGCATGCATTGCTCGCATGCGTACCTGAATACGAAAATCGCGCGATACTTAAAACGACACTCCCGACATCGCAGGCGAATCGAACCGAACTGTCTAAGCTGCGACGTTACGCGCGAATTTCGTCCGCGTTTCAGACGACCACATTTATCAATTGGGGCACGATTCTCTCAAAACAGAGGGCAAAGGTAAGCTCGAAGAAGATGAGGTGCGATTAGTCATGCAATCAACCGACTAGATACAAGACATCTGAAAAGCAATCGGTAGCGTTTGACTAACTCCGGTAGCCGTCCTCGACTACCTTTGACAGTCCGGCTATCTGTACAACTAGCGCGCTGCACGTAGAACCGAAGATTGCCCTGCCGTAGTGGAGATTTTATGATTGAAAGCGACCTTTCCCCCCCTGAGCCAAGCCTAAAGTAAAAAAAAATCGTGTCCCAATATTTGTCATACAGCAAAAATGCGTTCATCTATAGATTCGCTATAACTCTCGGCATTAACGGCACTCCCGACGCGCATTTTGTTATACTATACGACGGAACGAATATATTTTGTAGCACCGATTACGCGCACAAAGTTGATCTGTAAAATAAAAAAATAAATGCAGATTAGTGTTTGAAACATTTCATAATTATAAAATAATTACTGCGCAGTATTAAAAGTATTAAAAAATATTAAGTAAATACAATATTTCATAAGCTTATAAAACAATCTTCTTTGCTACTTTCTTTATTTTGTTATTTTATCATATCATAAAATGTTAACTACGAGATATAAAATTGACTGAAAATTTTAAAATACACACAGAGAGAAAAAAGAAAAAACATAGAAAATGCTTTTTATAAAATTTTAAGTTAAATTTCTTTATGGTGTTTTCACGTTTTAACGTTTATTCATAAATGTACAGAGACTGCCAGCCAAATATTTATCAATAAATAATAAATGTATAAACGTTAATCTTACATAAATTAAATATTTATTGTTTAATCCAAACTTTTAATCTCAGAAATATATTAACTAGATTTGTTTAGATTTGTGCATTATGTAATAAGAAAAATTTTTCTGTAAAGTTTGTCTTAATACATAATGCATAAATCTAAACAAATCTAATTATATATTTCTGAGATTAAAAGTTTGGATTGGACAATAAATATTTAATTTATGTAAGATTAACGTTTATTCATAAATGTAGGGACTGCCAGCCAAATATCTATCAATAATACATGTATACAATTAATTATTCTTTTCCGTGGATACTGTGATTACAAATTGAATGAAATACAAAATTATTGCGGAGTTTCCTTGATATGAGTGCAAAAAGCGTAGCGACGAGACACGTTCAATTATTCTTTTCCAATCAATAATCTAACATATTTTGCAAACTATAAACTTTTGTATAGTGATAACTGCTATAAGTAGATAAGTTGATTTTTATACAATGAAATACTTTAAATCGAAGTCACAGCACAAAATAATGCAATGAATGAGTCGCTGTACAAGATTTTACGTGAATTGTTGAGAGACTTTTATCAGCGCGTCTCTAAAATTCCACGTTACTGATTACTACAATCGTATATAAAATTATCGAACTATTGATTTTTCATGCGCATATTTTCCCACAAATCGTTTTTTTAATTTTATTTTTACAAAATGCCGTAAATAAATCTCCGATGATCACATAAACTAAAAGTGTTCGTTGAATAAGAAATTTGCCTTGTATAGAAGGATACAAAACTAGCACAATCGTGAAAGTTCATACAAAAATTCAGCAAATAAAAAAATACAAAAATTTTAGAACAATAAATTACAAAATTACAATTCTAGCAATCTCGATTAATTATACTGAACGATATTCAGTCCAACATATTATAAAAACTATGTACGTACTTTGAGATAAAATGTAATTATAAAGAATTATAGCGTTCGTATCAATTTTAACTGCAATATAATTACAAAGAAATTTGCAAATTTTTTTTCTAACGTCTAACGCGATTAAAAATTCTTTGTGATCATTCGAGAACCAAGGATGTATAATATATATGATTGTTAACAACAAAAAAGAGCTATTAATAACATTCTTGTCAGTACGTCTTTTTTGTATTTACCAAGTAACACTCTGCCGATACAAAATTACACATTAAACAGATGTTAATTGAACAAAATTTGATTATTATTACATAAAATAATTTTAGTTTAATTATAGGAAAACTTTCGATACTTTCACTTTGATTAAAACAAAGATAATTTGATCTTTACTCACCGGTACATGATGCGCAGCAGCAGAGTTGTCGTTCTGTTGATCAGCATAGTTGATCTATAAAATACGAAAATAAATCAAGATTATAGTTGCATTCAAAATAATGAGTATTTACAATATTTTCAACAAATGAATGATTTATTATTTACCGTAAAGTTGCTCCGCCGGTGCCCGATGCTCCTCCTGAGCCTCCTCCTCCTCTCAGTGGTCTCTAAAGTATTCACACGCGATCGCGACGTTGATACAAAAATCGCACGGCACTTTAAACGGCACTCCGCGTTTTATATTACTGGGAAATTACGGCGGAACGATATTATAATAATCATACGATATTTTAACCGACACTCCCGACGCGTATTTTGTTATATTAGGACAAAAGTTAAACGTGAATATCGCTCATCGCACGGAATATGCGTTCGACACGTTGCCGTGTACGCAACAGGTAACGATAGAAAAGGGGGAGGAAAATGAAAAAACTGTGAGAAGTAATAGGAATTGGGGGTAGTTGGGAGAGATAACGCACCGATACGCGAACGGTTTGCCTCACTCAAGTGTCGCCGTGCGAATAGTAACAGTCCAGGAGCAAGGATTCATTTGTATAAGGTCGTGTCGATGGGTAATTTAGGAGTAGGGGAAAAGAATGTGCCGATAACGCGTGCGAGAGAGAAAGCGTGGTAGTGAGAGAGAGAGGACATAGAGCACGTTGGAATTTTGTTTACTCACAGCGCGGGGAAGTTTGGTGGGGTTGTTTACATACGCTCTGTAGTCTACGAGCTCTCTCTCTCACTACCACGCTTTCTCTCTCGCACGCGTTATCGGCACATTCTGAATATTTCATAAATAAATCCACAAACCCTTCTTTCTTAGACTTGTAGAGTATACTTAGTATAGCTCTATTTAACGTATGAAAACACCATAAAGAAAAATTTAACTAAAAACTTTATATTTCACTTAAAACTTTATAAAAAGCATTTTCTATGTTTTCTCTTTTTTCTTTCTGTGTGTATTTTAAAATTTTCAGTCAATCTTATATCTTGTAGTTAACATTTTATGATATGATAAAATAACGAAATAATGAAAGTAGCAAAAAAGATTGTTTTATAAGCTTATGTATATCTTCATTATACATATAATAAAGCGACAAATAATTGCATGAATTCTAAAGTGAAATATCAATTAATTTATCGTTGATTATCCATCTTAAAGCAACAGATCTATGAAATATTGTATTTACTTAATATTTTTTAATACTTTTAATTTTGAATTCTTTTTACTTCCTAAACATATCTACATTCATTAACATAATTTTCATAAATCCGTTACTTTAATATAACAATACTTTAATAAAACAAGAATAATTTGATTTTTACTCACCGGTACACGATGTACAGTGGAGTTGTAGTCTACGTTGATCTATAAAATACAAAATAATGTTTAAATTAAAGCAATAATTAAAAATTTTAAACATGTAAAAAATATTTGCCATTTATAAATATTAAATAGTATAGATATTTTACTGAAAATTCTAATCCTTTTTAAATAGTCTAAAATATACATTTGGTACATATTATATTATACATATAGTTAGTTATATTACATGTGAAAAAAGTACTGCATAATCATTAAGATAAGTATTCTTCAAATAGATAATAAATAAATAATAAATTATATATTATACAATACCTTTATAGTTGCTACGTCGTCGCATGATACCCCCTGGGCTTCCTCCTCCTCACTATCCATCGATGGCTGCTCTTTTATGCCACACTCACTCGCGAAAACACGGTTAATTATGAACGCGCGACACTTTGTTATAACGACAAAGGAAAACTCGAAAAACACGATCGCGCATGAGGCTACTATTTGACACATAGCAGAGCAATGGCATAGAAAAGAAATTGAAAACAGCGTAATTAATTTTTCGCTTAACCCGTCGCGACTATGCTATACCTAAACTACTTTCCATGTTTTTCGTGTGCGTGAATTAATATAAATCGGGATTTTACTGTAGAAAATAATTTTCTAATATGTATCGCGATCGCTATTTGAGAATTAATATGGTGAAAAGTACGATACGAAGAAACTTTTGCTGCTCTGGTAAGATAATAACACGCAAAAAACAAAATTCAAAAACAAAACCCTAACACTACATGTGAGTAATTTCGGCACTAGCGTCGAAGATTATTTTTCGTGATCTAAGACGCGTGCGCGCGCTGTTGTCTTGCGTACTTATTGTCCTTGCGTGTAATAATTTGCTCACATTCGCACGACGGCATTCGCGCGAAGCACACGGCAGCGGAAATAACTCTGTATCGTTCTCCTTATCATATTGTTTTTCAAATCGTAATTGCAATTGATATTAAAAGATTATTTTCTACAAACAAAAGTTGCCGATTCATACTATTTCTCATCTTCGGAAATCACGGAAATTTTGTAAAAATAATTTAGGTATATCAGCCAAGACGAATGGTAGCAAAATTGACTGCGCAACTTTTGATATCTTTCTATCGTTGTTGCCTGCTGTGAGAATGAAACGGATCATAGTTTCATGCGATCGCGCTTTTCTTTGTCATATCATAATAAAGGAAAATTCGAAAAATACGCGATTGTATGAAACTATGATTTATTTGATTCTCACAACAGGCAACGACAGCAAAGAGAAATCGAAAATTGCGCAGTCGATTTTGCTTACTACTCGTCGCAGCTATGCTATGCCTAAACCACTTTCGCAAGTTTTTCGCGCTTCCCGTACATGAGATGTAATATAAATCGACAATTATTTGTAGGAAATAATCTAATATCTGTTGTGATTGTGAGGAATAATACGGCAAGGAGAATATTAAAGAAAAGTTTTTGCTTGCTCTGTGACGTATTCGAATAAGAATGTGAATAAGGTGATAGCGCGCAAGACAACATACGCCGTGCCGTAGATCACGAAAAACAAAAACGATCCCCGACATCGCGAGCTAGCATCAAAATGCTTTAGCGCGTGTCGTCAAGGAGAGTTTTGTTTCTTGCGATTTACATCGCGGCGTACTCTTAACGCGTTATAACCTTATTATCATTTGCCCAAGGACACTGAACCAGAGCAGACGGCAATGAGTCTTTTTGTATCGCTCTCCTTACCGTATTACTTTTCAAATGAAGACACATATTAAAGATTATTCCTTACAACTAATTACTAATTTGTATTAATTCTCATGTGCGAAAAGCACGAAAAGTAGTTTACATGTAACATAGTCGCGACGGATAAAGCGAAAAGTTAATTACGCAATTTTCAATTTCTCTTCTCTGCTGTTGCTTCTGCTATATATCGAATTGTAGCCTAGCACGATCGCGTTGTTCGAGTTTACCTTTGTCATCATGACAAAGATCGCGCGTTTGTAATTAACCGTGTTTTCGCGAATGAGTGCTCCAAAAAGGAGCAGCCATCGATGGACAATTGAGAGGAGGAGGAGGACTAGGAGGCATCAGGCGACGGCAAAACAACTTGTGGTAAGTAATTTATCGTTAAAAAGTTATTTTTTTTAAATAATAGTGCAGGGGCTGATTTAAAACAACAGTATTGTTTCAATCAAAGAGCTATTTTGATTAAAATAAAAGATAAAACTATGTATCCGTATTACACACAGAATGATCACAATATGATGTAATAAAGCTTCAGAAGCTTAAGTGAATAATACAATTATATTCCTTAATTTATTTCAAGTAAATTTGAGTTAAATTTAAATTTAAAAATTTAATTCTTTGTTTAGACGTGTGCATAAATAAACGAATATAAAGTTTAATGTGCGCAGTAATTATTTTATAAATATTAATTATTTCAAACACTAATCTGCATTTATTTTTTTATTTTACAGATCAACTTTGTGCGCGTAATCGGTGCTACAAAATATATTCGTTCCGTCGTATAGTATAACAAAATGCGCGTCGGGAGTGCCGTTAATGCCGAGAGTTATAGCGAATCTATAGATGAACGCATTTTTGCTGTATGACAAATATTGGGACACGATTTTTTTGACTTTAGGCTTGGCTCGGGGGAGGGAAAGGTCGCTTTCAATCATAAAATCTCCACTACGGCAGGGCAATCTTCGGTTCTACGTGCAGCGCGCTAGTTGTACAGATAGCCGGACTGTCGAAGGTAGTCGAGGACGGCTACCGGAGTTAGTCAAACGCTACCGATTGCTTTTCAGATGCCTTGTATCTAGTCCGTTGATTGGATGACTAATCACCTCATCTTCTTCGAGCTTATCTTTGCCTTTTGTTTTGAGAGAATCGTGCCCCAATTGGTAAATGTGGTCGTCTGAAACGCGGACGGAATTCGCGCGTAACGTCACAGCTTGGACAATTCGGTTCGATTCGCCTGTGATGTCGGGAGTGCCGTTTTAAGTATCGCGCGATTTTCGTATTCAGGTACGCATGCGAGCAATGCATGCGCCGCGAACGCGTGAGATTCAATGTGAGTGCTTCGAAGGACCACTGAGAGGAGGAGGAGGCTCAGGAAAAGCATCGGGCGCCGGCGGAGCAACTTTACGGTAAGCAATAATTCATTTATTTGTTATTCGCAAAATATTGCATATAAAATATTATATAATGTAGCGGATATAAAATATTTAAAATACTTTAAATATTTAGTAAAATATTTATAATAGTAAAATAATATTTACCATTTTTAGAAATTTTTTACATATTATTATTTCAACTAATTAAACTTTTTTCTTTATTCAAAAAATATATTTTTAAAAATTTTAATTCTTTGTTTAGACGTGTGCATAAATAAACGAATATAAAGTTTAATGTGCGCAGTAATTATTTTATTAATATTAATTATTTCAAACACTAATCTGCATTTATTTTTTTATTTTACAGATCAACTTTGTGCGCGTAATCGGTGCTACAAAATATATTCGTTCCGTCGTATAGTATAACAAAATGCGCGTCGGGAGTGCCGTTAATGCCGAGAGTTATAGCGAATCTATAGATGAACGCATTTTTGCTGTATGACAAATATTGGGACACGATTTTTTTTGACTTTAGGCTTGGCTCGGGGGAGGGAAAGGTCGGTTTCAATCATAAAATCTCCACTACGGCAGGGCAATCTTCGGTTCTACGTGCAGCGCGCTAGTTGTACAGATAGCCGGACTGTCAAAGGTAGTCGAGGACGGCTACCGGAGTTAGTCAAACGCTACCGATTGCTTTTCAGATGTCTTGTATCTAGTCGGTTGATTGGATGACTAATCACCTCATCTTCTTCAAGCTTATCTTTGCCTTCTGTTTTGAGAGAATCGTGCCCCAATTGGTAAATGTGGTCGTCTGAAACGCGGACGGAATTCGCGCGTAACGTCACAGCTTGGACAATTCGGTTCGATTCGCCTGTGATGTCGGGAGTGCCGTTTTAAGTATCGCGCGATTTTCGTATTCAGGTACGCATGCGAGCAATGCATGCGCCGCGAACGCGTGAGATTCAATGTGAGTGCTTCGATGAACCACTGAGGGGAGGAAGAGGCTCAGGAGGAGCATCGGGCGCCGGCGGAGCAACTTTACGGTAAGCAATAATTTATTTATTTGTTGAAAATATTGTACATTAAAATATTTGAAAGACAAAATATTCACATTAGTTAATATTTATCATTATTAGAATTTATTCGCATATTTTTTTACTTTTTATTTAAATAATTAAACTTTTTTAATAATTCTTTTATTACATATTTGCTTAGAAAACGAATTAAAAGTTCGATGTACTCAATATTTTTTATGATTTCACAAATATTTCATATTGTGAACGCTGCTATAATTTTGATTTATTTCGTATTTTACAGATCAACTATGCAGATCAACAGAACGACAACTCCGCTGCTGCGCATCGATCGGTGAGTTAGTTTAATTTGTCTTTTATTATTAAGATAATGGATCAAATAATGGTGTAAAAATATATAAACGCGAGACACTTTGCAGGTCGTATAATTTTTATTGCTTTATAGTAGTTATATCAAAATTTTATTCTCTCGTATTTTTTAAAAGTATTTTGAGTTGTACGTGCATTTGTTTTTAAAAGAACGAAGTACTTATTTTTTTAGTTAATTTATATTAAATTTAATTATGTGTTACTAATACATTAAAAAAAAGCAAAGTGTTTCTAATTTTGATTTTGATTGAGCCCGAAGTTGAAGCAACTTTCATCAGCCTAATAGCCCTTTGAATCCATATATATTAAATATTAATCATATAATATTAAAAATATAATCATACACCAGAATACTTTGAATAAAATTATAAAAGGTACACTATTTCTTCGATTCATTATCTTAAAATGGATAGGCTAGGACTTAGATGCGTTGATGAATATTTAATCCTGGAATATTTCCTAAATGTATTTCATGATTGACAGATCAGAACAAAATATATTGAATTATTCAGAGAGTTTGTAGAATTTTTTGATGACAGAATTGAAAACAATTTTTATATGTTTATATATCTTTATTTAATAATGTATGCACAAGTTGTTAAAGATGGCCAAAAGTTGTCGAAAACAATGGTGCATATATTACTGAACAAAGATGACTCTAAACATATAAAAATAGTTTTCAATTTTATTATAAAAATTATTACAAATTTTTTAAATAACCTAATATATTTTTATTCTGAATAATGTACTTGTGTTTATATATTTATATATGTTTATATATTTATTTATATTTTTTTTATATAAGAAAAAATAGAAGAAAAAAAATATTTAAAAAAAGATTATACATAAAATAAAAGATAAAACTTGTTAATACATAGAAAAAAAGTATTTGCTGCCGCAGTAAATTTTATATAAGCTATCATAGCAAAATTTCTTACAGTTGATTATTATTTGAACAGCAAAGAGATTTGTTATAGATAATAATTTTATTTACCGAAATTAGTTTTTAAATCTGCAAATTATATTGCTAATATATAATAAGAAATTTATTTTTATCTTATTATCAAAGTTTGTATTAATGGCGACAATTCATTGCAATAGTAAAATAAATTTATTAAAAATTAATTATTTTGTTGTAACAGCGAATTTTAACTTGTTTTCTCATCTCAAAATTTGTCGATTTTTTGAACAAACCAGATTTGTTGCATATTGAATAATCTGTAAAAATAGTTACAATAGCGAAATTTTATCGCTAACATATTTAACATGCAATAGCAACATTTTATTGCGATAGCAAAATTTCTTTTCTGTGTGTAAATGTGTACTTTCATTTCTTCCTTTCCTACGGTAAGTGATTTATCTTTTTATATCTTTCCAGGATTAAATATTATAAATTGTCGTTGAAGAGCAAAAGTAAGAAAATTTTTAAATACATATGTACCACAAATGTATCACAAATTTAAATTAAAAATGAAAAAGAAAATTCTTTTACACAAACGTAAATATATTAATGAATTATGGTATATTTGAAATAATTGATCTAATAAAAAAAGAGTGCATTTTTTATTAACAATTTATTTACAATTTTAAAATATATATTTATTCTTGCTATACGTCAATTTCTTCGCAATCTTTCCTAGCTTACCCATGCATCCGTGGTCCTATGGCTTAACACTAGAACACTAGAACTATCAAAGCGGTCAAAATGACCGGTTTATTCATTTTAGAATAATTATTTAAATTTATAATGTATTTTTTGAGATTTTTTTCTGTGACTTGTGTTGCATTGTGTTAAATAATTAAATTGATTAATGTACCTTTTCTCTTTATCACCTTTTAAAAAGAAAGAAAAAAGAAATAAAAATTGGTATATGTTAATCGTCGGTAGTTCTAGTGTTGATCCCATGGTTGAGCGCGGAAATTCGAAATTCGTGGTCCCGTCGATGATGGTCGAGCACAGATCTCGAAACAACGTTGATACGATCGATCATTGAATAATGATCGACTATCAACAAAAATTTCGGACGCAACTAGCGGAAACTGAGCTGAGCTCTGCGCTAGCGTCCTGTGAGAAACACCAAGGTAGTAGCTCTCAGATTTTGGATGCAAATAGCGGTAACTGAGCCGAGCTCTGCGCTAAAGCATCCTGCGGAAAATTTTTTGTACGAACTCTTAGGTATAGAATTTCTAATTAGGTAGGATTTTCTACTAGATAAAGTTTTTGGGCAGGTAGGTAGGATTTTAAAACTTCTTATCACTTCTATATTGTATTTTTTTTTTAATTCTTTGCTGTCGATAAACTTTGGAACTTCTGCTTTGGCAGTTAGTTTGTAGTTTATTGATAACAAAAATAATGATAAAACTTCGGGTGGGCAAACAGCAAGATTCTCTTTCAAAAAACGAAAGATGTTTCTTGCGTAAATTATGAAAAAGTTTGAACGTTTAGACGTTTAAATGTTTAAATTAATAAATTTCACTAATAAAATATTACTATTTTTTGAATTATAAGAGATACTTTCGATTATAAATAAAAAATCGTATTGTTCAGCTCTTTTTAACTGAAGTATTTTGCATTATACATAAAACTTTTGAACGTTTAAATGATTTTATTGACATATTATTGACATATTGGCATATTATTTTCATTTTGTATTATCTTGTATATTATTTTGATGGAATACAGGATAATATATTAAGAAAAATTGTAATAAGCTAAATGTCCCAATGGCTGGATATGTCTCAATCTCCGAAAATATATGAACAAAATAATTTTTTAATATTTATAAATATAATGTTCGGAAACTGTGGTAAATTTAAAAATATTATTTTCATAGAAAACATCACATCTTTAATAATAATTAATTCTTAAATATATTGCCACTGGAACATTTCTCTTAAATATTGTAAACTTGTAAAAATCTTTTTCTCATTAGTACAAAATATTGTATTAATATATTATATATTATATTATACAATTGTATATTGTATTACATATATATGTATGTATATCACATTATTGCATCTGTATGCAGCATTGTTGTATATATTTCTTCTTCATTGTATATGTTTTCTAAATTTAATATTATTTATTGTATACTATTATTATATTGTATTTGGTTTTATTAAAACCTTTTCTCGACAAACAATGTATTTTATTTTACAACTTTCTTTAAATCCTTTTTCCATTGAAAGAAAGAAAATGATTGTACCAGAAAGAAACCTGAAAGGGGTTACGCTGCCGTTTTTCGTAAGACGCTTTTTCTAGGCTGTACACTAGCGGCGCGTACATCCATTTTACAGCCTGCCTGGAACTACATGGCCACATCTATTTTCCGGGATGATAAAAGAGCCCTGGTTGGTTCATGTCCGTGTTACATCCATTTTCCGGGATGGTAAGAGTCATGGTTGGTTCATGTCCGTGTTACATCTACAATTTATTGAACAGAAATACGTCTCGCATATAGATATAATTTATATAGATACAATTTATAACATATAGATATAATTTACATCTATATGCAAGATATATTTCTGTTCAATAAATTGTGGATGTAACATGGACATGAACCAACCAGGGCTCTTTTACCATCCCGGAAAATGGATGTGGTCATGTAGTTCCAGGCAGGCTGTAAAATGGATGTACGCGCCGCTAGTGTACAGCCTAGAAAAAGCATCTTATGAAAAACGGCAGCGTGGCCCCTCTCAGGCCGGCGTCACATAGAACCCGTAATCCGTAATCCGCACCGAAAGTCCGCAAAAGTTACTAGGGATTGCGTCCGTAACGTTACGTGTGTTTTATCTCCTTGTGTCCCATGGAGCCGTAATTCCATGAAATTTCCGTAAAAGTTACTAAAAGTTACTAGTTATTACCAGTAATGCTTTTTTTAATTTTATTTATTTAACTAAATTTGACGATTTAATTAAAATTTTTGTTAAAATTATAATATATTCTGTAGTTTTCTTATGAATAAAATACAAATAAACAATTATAATTTGTTAAATAAAAAATAGTAATACCGTTACGTGTGTATTTACGGCTCCATGGGACACAAGGAGAAAAAACACACGTAACGTTACGGACACAATCCCTAGTAACTTTTGCGGACTTCCGGTGCGGATTACGGATTACGGGTTCTATGTGACGGCACCCTCAGGCTTCTCTCTGGTTATATTATGTTAGATTAGATATTTCGGCCAGAGTGGCCAATTTTGAGACGCAGAACAAGAAGCATGAATGAAGGGAGTTACCGCACCTATGCACAAGCCATCTAAAGGCTATTACACGTAAAAATATTTTAGTCACCGTAAGAAGTAAGCAAATTGACCAATCACAGTGAGCAATAATGCGAGTCACTTGCATGTGTAATGACCTTTAGGTGGCTTGCGTATGGTGCGGTACTTTTTTGCGTCTCAAATCTGGCTACATTGATTTCAGTGGATTTCGGCTGCAAGTGTACGTGTATCAACGTAAATAAAAAGTTGTTGAAATTGCTATTCAAAATGATGCAATTTGAAGAAGAAGGCGAAACGCTACAAGATAAATCTCGATGCGCCAACATTCGCGCTGATCTAAAAATGTGTTTGCTACGAAGCGATTGCTGTAAAATTGTAAGTGAGTGTAAAACTGTTATAACCTAACGTTCTGTACATTTATTACATGTGCATAAGTAATATTTCATGAAAAATAATATGTTTAATTTCTTAACTTTTGATTTTTTTGTTTCTCATTGTCTTTCAAACATTCAGTTTTTAAACTAGTAATATATAATATATATGTATATAATACATAAGTTGCATGAGAAATGTTTTAAATCTATTTGTGTATAAAAGATACAGTTTCTTAAATAAAGAAAGAGCTTTTGTTTTCTTGCAGTATAAGCGTACACCTAGGGAATGCCTTAGGTTACATGATGGCACAGTTCCAGATGAATGCTTTGCCTTGCGTAACTCATTCTTTGAATGTAAACATTCTTTAGTGAGTATATATAAATTTGAATTTTAAATTGTAAATATTATATAAAAATGGAAGGATACATTTATTTCTTTATATAATATACATATTAGAAAAACAAAGTAATTTATAGTTTTCTTTTTATCTCTGACAGATTGATGGCAGACGGCGATTTAGAGGTCCCAAAGGATACTAGTCATAAAATAAGGATGTATGTGTATATTTAAATGTGGGTACAGACTGTGCATGTATATATGTAATTTTCAATACAGATATATATTCTAGTAATAAAAAATTTTATTTCTTTATTGCGACAAAAGATCTTTTTAAATATTGATAAACAAAATTTAGGAAAAACAAGTGCTAATAAGGAAGAAATAAACAATTTAATGTTAGAAGTGATTTATTATTCGTCATATTCGTTGTACACGATTTAATAAATCTATTATATTTATGAAGTAGCAATGTATTATACAATTCATCGCATTTGTTTATAGTTATAGCATGATTTTTAAAGAGATTCTTGTTTTCTTATGAAATAACCTATTGTTAGATTTAGCTAAGAAATACGATGTTTTGTACAATTCCTAAGTTACTTTGAAGAGGCATACTTCTTTGTATAGAGCAAAAATTCTTTTGTAGGCAAACAGGAGGTGCCGTGTTTCTTTTCCAAGAACAAAAGCAGTTTATTTTAACCCTTTTAGTACATAATGTCATTAATCAAATATTAATTTTTATTAATTTCATGAAAATAATATAACTACTCTCCTTTCAATTTTATCCTTACAAAGTAAAATTACCTTATGCAATTAATAAAAATAGCAAGAAAATGTAAAGAAAAAAAAAAATACTTTTTAGTTGCTAAGTAAATTGAAATTAGGGGAAAAAGATTTCAAATCTCTTATTTTTAATATGTTACTATAAGGGTTAATGCAGTATGTCCAGTCTTTTCTTAAAATAATATTACATCAAAATTTTCACATATATGTGCAAATTATAATTTAAAATCAAAACTCATTTTAATATAATAAATATGCAATGAAGAGATGTGAATATAATACTTTATTTGGCGCGCTTTAATTATAATCAACATCATAGACTGGACACTATTAGTAGACTGTTTTATCACATCTCATAACTTGCGCTCTCTTGTCGCGCTGAATCGCATACACAAATGCGTGTATCGAACATGATACGCGTATGATCACAGTAGAATCGCACATTTCTCTTACTTCCTGTATTTTTCTTTTCCTTTTTTTATAGTTAAGTTTTGTTCCACTTTATGCTTAGCGAGTACGAATCTGGCGTATGATAAGCACGCCATTACGGGTCAAGTATTTTATTAAAAACCTACCAAGTGACGATTACGCCTGCGTAATCGCCCTAGCTATTGTCTGTATGCAACAAGCGTATATTGGCTATACGATTTTTTTTGTACTACAATGCCAACTCACGCTACTCTTTCATTCTCTAAAATGGCTATAGGCACCTAAAAAAATGGGATCTGCATAAGTTTTTCCCGTGTATGCCTTTGCTCTACTTTCATCTTTCTCTCATATACATATATATGGAGATAATCTTTAGACTGAATGTGGATAAAATATAAATCTACAAATTTGATTTAATATGAATTAGATTTATAAATTTTTATTTAACTCTGATTAAAAATTGATAATTTTTTCGCAGATAATTAGTTTTTTGTTATAAAGTATAAAAAAAAAATAAAACATAGTCTAACAATACATTATCATTATCATTATTATCAGTACAACTAATGTTGTTTAATTATTTTCGCAAAGATGATAAAACGTCTTGTAAATATGGTGTAAAAGAAAAATTTCTCTTTTGTAATGAAAAAAATAGTGCATAAAATAAAATTTTGTTGAATTTTTTAAGATTGTAGTTTATCCACATCTGCATTTCCGCGAGCATCAATAATCCGTATATATGGATGTATAATATCAAATACGAAGATAATTGATAAAAGATTTGAAGTTACATTCTACCGTGTCGGCCTTCAAAGTTCCACTAATTTGTGCCTACGTCACCTAAATTGATTTTAAGAGTAGCATTTTCGAGAGTAGGTTTCAAGAGGGATAACCCATTGTGATATATACGCCGCTCGCTCAAATATCACAGTTTATCGAGTATGATATGTAGTTAGCGATTATTCGATAGTTACCAATAGTAGTAAAAGTATGTTACGTATATCGTTATGCTCACGTATCGCGATAGCACCTGTAGAATGACCAAACATCTTTAATCGGTAATATATCCGTACATCATTATCTGCTCCATATCGGTGCATAAAATGTTCCCATTTTTCAATTAAGTATCAAGAATTTTGACGCTTCCATTTGGTCGCTTGATGGGTCATTTCAGATACCCGTTTTTATACAACGTACGTTACAATATTTTCTGCAATCTACGTATCAATTTCATTGATATTCGTTTTGTATGCATTCCATTTTTTTCGTTTTGCTTGGTGACCCTACTGGAGCAACGCTCATTTGCATAATGAACGAAATAGTAAAGTCGAAAAATACAAACAGATCCAGTGGCGTATCTAATCGAGCATGCAGGCCATTCCGTCGTTTCTCGACGAGATTCATCAAAAGCGTATACGAAGTTGTGCTCCTTATAATAGTACGATAAGAAATCACAGTGTCTTGCGTTTGTTAGCAGCGTTTATGACAACACTCTTTCTACAAATCAGTGTCATGTCTTCTTTCTTGGCATCCATTATTTATTTATGACCTTAATTATGTCTGCAATTAAAATGAGTTCTGATTAAAAATAACCGATACTTATATAAATAATCAATACTGAAAAGGTATCAATATTGAAACATTTTTAAAACCAGATCGAAAAGTAAAGCATTAAAATATGATACGATACCATTTCGGTCAGATTTTTCTGCAGAGCTGTACGTAATGCGATTCGAAATGATCCTCGCAGACTCTAGTAGTTGGGTAAGGAATCAGAAACACACGGAAGGTCTATAGAGTCCGATGTAACCGCATAGTCGTGCACGAAGAGCCGGCAGAAGTATCGCCGCGGCAGATAGATTGTCTTGCAGCTGCGAGCATTCGCAGATCAGCAGATACATCTTGTCGCCTTGCGACATCGATTTGTGCAAAGTAATGCGTCTGAGACCCACCGATTTCGGTAAGTACCGATACATCATACGCGCACCTGCAATATCATAAAGATTGATATAGTTCTGGAATAAAATAGAGATTCTTTATATCTTACAAATGTAGGTAGACAGTATATAACATTTGCTTGAAAAATATTCTAGCAAAATTAAATTTGCAGCTATAGTTAGATCATTAGATACCTTGTAACAAAGTAGCTTAAAACTCAGTTTAAAAATGCTGTTATTTTGATATACATAGATTTTTCATAATAAAATTCCAGAAGGCAACTCGAGTAATAATGATTAAAGTAATAAACCGTAAATTTACCTGTCCAATAGAGCCAATTTTGTTCAAACTTAAGACCGTCGTCGCCCTCGAATACTTTGAAAATCGATACTATATAGCCGGTGGACGGAATAGGTGGTCTTCCACCGGGCGGCTCCAAAGGCGGTCTCGCGATTGTCGCCACTTCATTGAACAGATCCAATGTGTGGCTGGCCGCGTATCTCAGATCTCGCGGGTCAAATTTACGCAGAGCCGCACATTGTACTTCATTATAAAAATCTACTGGGTCCGTGTTTTGCTTGTTTATTAGATAATATGTGATGAACGGGAAATCCGCTGAAACGGGAGCTCAGCTAAACAGTCTTAAAAAGACTCGTCGTCACGTTGTCGTCTCTCGGTGGGGGATATTCTAATTTTACGTACCGTTCTTCTCCATGTTTGTAAGTAAAATGCTTTGCGACGCGGAAGGTGCTATCTCAGCGACTAGTTCTGCGGCAGTATCGCGTTGTAGCACTAGCGGGCGAGACACTGGTGACTCGATTAAAGGGTCCAGTGGCTCCAAAGGCGTCATAAAATGCGCGAGAACACATTGCTTCGGGTCCTCAACCTCGAGAACAGACAAAGGGCTTCCTGGTCTCTTCTTATCGGCGACAGGAGCGTGCTTTAAATAAAAAAATCGAGTTACAAAGTATAAACAATAAAATATACGCGAATTACCAATCATAATTATTATTGAGAAGTTGAGTAAAAAAATGAAAGATAGAAAAACAAAACTGATGCTTCCTCATTTTCTTCGATATTAAGATATCAAATACAGTTTTATTCTCGTTCTTTATCTAAATTTTTTATAGATTTTATTTTTGAGATTAAAAATTCTAACTACATTCTTGGAGAAAAAATTCCGAATTGAATTAAGTGAATGCAACACAAATTAGCAAATACTTATAGCATTTCAATTTTATTACAAAAAAAATATTTCTAATCGCTTTCAATAATGTATATGCGCACGAGCTGATGTAATTTTATTAAATATTAATACTTCTCGGAATTTCAACTTCCAAAGTTTTATCATGAACTATTTAGTAGATAACTTTAACTATTTTTAGATGTTTGACACAAGGCTTGTACGCAAGGTCGCAGCTTGCAAGAGGCCAATAGCTCGACCATTCTAGTTTTGGCAGAAGCTTTACTTACTCGTAAGAACGAGCCTCTATCTATAAGTTCGTCGACTACATCAGATACTTCTATGATATTCTGTTTATTATATTTTGGACAAAGCTATCATAAAGCTATAGAGATTTTAAATAAAATATTAACATTTAAAAACCGTTTGAATAATTGCTTTATTGCCTGATTTCACTCGCGACAGAATTTCTTGCAAAATTTGGAGTCAATTATTCTTAATGAAAATGTGGATAGATAAATCATTGATAATTCCAATATATTGTTTATGACTAGAATATTACCGGAGTGCTTCAAGTTAATTTAAAATTTTGCAATTGAAGTGCTAGAACACCTTGTAATTTTGTCTTCTCTTAAGAAACATGTGAGTAAATAATTTTATTCAATAACTCACTGGTACACCTGCTGGTAAAAAACGCTCAAGAGAAGCAAGAGGTATAATGAAACAGTCACGGTCCAAAGTGGCCAAGGAAATTGGTTCACCTCGCGGTGGACTGCTTCCAGAAACCACGAGAGGTGTGTACGTACCGGAAGCACGGTTGCCACTGAAGGATACCTGCTAAAACAATAATGCAATTAAAAAATTATATACGTATTAATGAGACATACGTAATGCTCGCTAATAGTTAATACTCTCGAACCACTTTTTGATATTAAAAAATGTTACTAGGCTTAAAAAGTCTGTTACAGATTTATGCTTATACATACTTTATATGCTTATACATACTATTTATGCTTATACATTATACAGACTTAAAGTTGAAAGAGCTGGGATACGACGCTATATGTGCAGTATGTGCAAGTGATGTGCGCGCGGACATATCTAGCAAATACATTTATCAGCATACATATATATAGCAACAATAATAAAGATGTCATGTAATACGTGTCCGAATAAAATGAAAATAAGCCATGGGCATAGGTGAAACACCGTAATGGCATTTGCACGTACACGCTTCGCGTCTGACCCGATTCATTTTTTACTACTACTTGCGCCTAAGCGCAAACGGTCACCACCGTAGATTCGATCTGCTCACATCTCTTCCACCGGTTTCTCACCGGTAGGTTTCATGTGCTTATGTATCCTGGCTCTCGTAGACCTTATATTTTTATACTTCACGTATCTACGATACAGCAACGTGGTTTACGTTGCATGTCAATTTTGCAGGTGCGCTTGACGTTAGCGATTGATCACACTGCCTCGTAGTTTTTCATTCTGCGTCCAGTAATCGTAAATTGTAAAATGTCGTTTTTCTATAAAGTAGAAGCATGTTAATACACGGAAGAGAAGCAATTTTTAAAAATGTAATAATTTATCTTGCTGCTTTTTTTTTAAATTCAAATAATAAACATTGAAAATTTGACCACATATAATATTTATTTTAATAAATTTCATTACTCAAATTATTTTAACTTTTCAATAGTTAAAATTTCATTAAATAATGGTAAATTTTCCATTTTTCTTATGTATAAAAATGTACATATTATTTTATGTCATTGTAGCAATGCGTGCATAGAATGTGTTTGTGCGCACATCATTAATAAAATGCGAGAAACACGCGCAGAGAAAAAGTTGCACGATCCATAACAATTTGCATGTTTTAGTGTATCTAAAAATAAAGCATCGAGCAACACTGTAATGATAAGCAAGTCTCTAGTAGCAATACGTATTTGCATTGTACTTGCACGCACCGCACGCAGGGACGTTTATAATTGTCTTTACACATCATTTGTAAACTTCCAGTGTTTACATATACATAAGTTACTTTTAAATACATAACCAGATCATTATAAATAAAGTAGTTTGGACTTCACTTTGATCTAGTTTAGCAAATTGTAGACTCATATTTCATTGCCGCGTGTTGTATTTGTATTTTATCTTAAACAGCTATTAAATTCTGAATGTAACATCACGTTGTTATGTATATGTTAATTAGGACATAGAGTAGAGACTGTTTTTTATAGCAATGGTTCCACTGGGATGTGTTAAACTGTACTGCTTCTTTTAATGTTTGACATGTTAAAGCTGCATATAAATTAAATATTATGAATACAGTTGTCATAATTTAATGTGCAAATTTATTTAATGTTAATATGTCATTAAGTATTTGACTTTACAGTATTTTTTTGGAGAAAACATGCCCTTTGAAAAGAAAAATGTTATAATTAAAATTAAAAAAAAAAATGTCATAATGCTTAAAAACTTGAATTGTAGATATCTAGTTACAATTAGTTTATTAAATGTGTAGAAGTAAAATTTGCACTAATAAGATAAGATTTCATTCATGATTAATCTTATAAGCTTTTAGTTGAGTCTTGTAAATTTGTTTTTTCATCATATCTATATTTTTATTTATATTTTTTATTTTTAACCAAGTTATGTCTATTGAGTAAAAGAAACTATTTGATCCTCTTTTATTTTTTACTAATCAACAAATATGTGATGGGCAATACGTGAAACAAAACATCTTTATCTACAATGTTTGAATATTAAATACTTTGTCCATTGTATATACATTAGGAAAAGTATTCAGAAAATGCATTGTAAAGGTCAAAAGTCGCCATACAACATTGCAATCTACATCAGACTACAAAAGCTGCAACAATATTTCTGTACTTTTGAATCTTCAATACTTTTGAATTTCTGCATTTATGCTTTTGCACGAGAAAAATGTAACAAAGTACATGTGACATATTATATAGTATTTTTAATGATTTAATTAATAATTATTATTTTTAATTTATTTTTTTTAATTATTAAATAAAATATCATTAACTATTAATTTTATACTGACCTTTTAAAATAGTTATAAAATGTCATTATTGCACAAATTTCAATTTGTAACAGAACGAATTAGATACATACAGTAATGTTAAATTATCCATCGTTCCTGTGAAAATTGTTTGAAATCCCAAAAACGTCGCTTGATATTGATCTCGTATCATTGTTTACGTAATACTGTCGTTAAGAATTTTATAACTGGCTTTCCTAGAAGGAACGCGCTCGCGTAGAGACAATGACGTTTTTTCTCTCTTTCTTCTTTCTTAGTTTTCATAATCCTTTCATTATCAGTCATGTTGCATTAGCGTATGTTGCTTGCTATGTGTTTCGTATCTTTCTATCCGTTGAAAATAAATATTATGCAAATAAATGTCGAATTGAATGACCACCCATTGTCTCAGAACTATTGAGCTGTAAAATCGCGATTAATACATTTTTCAATATTTTTAAACAACATCTCGAAATGATGTACTTATCGGGACAAAAAACTCCTTACTTTATTTTTCTGCGTACATATTTCACGCTATCTGATCGTCCGATAAGCATTGCATGTGTTATTCGCTATCCTTAGCATTGAAGAACGTCAAGACACAAAGAGAATCACTATCATGATAATTATAAATTTATCGAGGTAAATAACGTCAGTTGCCCGAAACATTAACTGCGTTCAGCAAACCTAGCAAATTAAACTGCTTAGTGAGTTTAGTTATTAACGATTTGTGCATTTGATTGGTGTACAATTTTTGTCCAATCAGATGTACCAATCATTAATCGCATATTAGGCAATTTATTTTATGTTTTCTGAACGCAATTAATTTGTTATTGCGTGTTCGCCATAATACTTTCAAATCTTGTACATTTCACTTCATGTCGAATGTTCCCGCCGGTGTTGTAGTTGAATTGTGGTCACTCCGCGTTCTCGCGTTCTCTGCGTTTCTTTTGTTCCTCTCAGGTGAGTTCTATGTACGAACAAGTGTTGATAATACCGAAGTTTATTAACGGACAATCATTTCGAGGCATCAAAATATACATATCCACGCGATCGCATTTCTTGACGTTTGAAGTCGGAGACTGTCGTTTCCGTTGCGGGACTCAGTTTTCTGATGCGCGTTTTACATGCATATTTCGCGTTTATCCAACGAGTGGTTGCGTGTGCTATTCGCTATCGGCGTCGAAAAGCATCAAAACAGTATCAAAGAATTGCTATGATAGATTTATCGAAATAAGTAACATCGCTTGCTTGAAATTTTGGCTGCATTCAGTAAAATCAGTAAAATCAGTAAAATGGCGGTTTCAGTGAATAGTGAATAATACAAGATCTCTGATTGGTCGCTGTTTGTGGTTCCCGGAGCAGTTAATTTAGTTGTATTTGTTGAATGCAGCCAATGAGATGCTGTAACTATTTTAAAAATCTACGTCATAATTCAGTTCGTGACGAATGTTGCCGGTACAGTGATTGAATTGTGGTTTTGCGCTCTCGCGTTTTGCTTTTTCCAAGTAATTTCGGGTAAATTCTGCGTACAATAGAATGTCAGAAATGCTGTATTGAACGATTAGTCGTCATCCCAGTATACCTATTAACTTATGTGATCACGATTAATGTGTTTTTTGTAAGCACAGTCACATAACCTACTTATTGGAACATTGCATTTTCTTTCTTAATAGTTCTTCGTATAAAATGGCGGAAATCTTAAAAGCGTTGGTGAATTTTGCATTTATGTCGCGACTTTTTGCGCCCGGGTTTTTTTTTTAAACGAATTTTGTATGGTGATGACAATGCAATCTTATCTTTATTCCGAAATTTTTTTTATAATTCTCTCAAATACAATGCTCAGTGTGAGTCCAAGCGCTGAATTACGCTCATTCTATTTCTCGCGTCATTTCATCGAAACAAATATCGGTAGTGAATTAAATAAATTAAACAACGAACGCTTCAGTGAATATTGTGAGTGTAAAAGTGTAACTTCTAAAGGAACAGTCGGAAGCAGAAAACAGCAAAGCGGTGACAAGAAACAGAAAGGAGCAACATATTCGTAGCGGCGTTGAAGCGGCAACGTATCGACTCGGTGAATACCTAAATCTGTTTATTACATTTTCATTGTTGATATATTTACTTGTTAATTTATTGAAGCAATTATAAAGAAATCTGCTTCTTGATTAATGACACATTAATCATTCTCAACTATTATTTTTGCCCTAATTTCTTATTCAATCATTTATGAATCGTGATTACAATTGTAAATATTGAAATGTAGCAGAATACACCTGCGCGAGCAATTATGTTTGAAACATGTGAGTAACGACGCAAGTAAATTCTGTTTGTCAATTTTTTGCCAAGCGATGCCAACATGAGTTTCATTACGTTCTTTAACATAAGCGCCACGGCGCTTGTGACCCGAAAATATTTTCTCTTGTGTGTGAAATATGAGACGTACTAAACGTTTGCAAAGATATCCATAAAATGCGATACGAGGGGTATTTTAAACAGATTGACGGCACACGATAAACATTAAGTGTCGAATGTTTGCACCCGTCAATTCTTGTGCTGAATTTACGGCACGTTCGCGGAATTTACTATAAAAGATAGCGACTATAAGACAGCACGCAATGAGATAGCGACTTTGTCTTTCGACTTGGGTAGGTGTTACTTTATATCTCTTCTTTTCTTCTATTTCCACTGTAGCTTAACTTTATTGCTTTGCTTTATTGGTTAGCTTTATTGGTTAGCTTTATTGAAATTCTTCGCTGACGAACAGCTTGCTTTAAAGAATGGCGTTCGTTTACAACTGAATTTCAATAAGAACAACGATAAAATAGTCTATCCAGAATCTTGATATATTACACTAATATTCTATTAACCTTTTGATTAATTTATTTTTTATTCTAAAGGATTCAGAAAATATTAAATCATATCTAAAATAAAAGTATTTACTGAATCGCAACAAATTATTATTTTCTATTTGGAATATGTGTGAATATTTAGTCATGTTTATTATAATATTTGTCATATTTAGAATGCGTGTTGATATAAATTAAAATAGCCATTACTGAACATAAAATCATCATAAATTAGACGACAGGTCAGTTTCAATCCATACTGCAACTTTTTGGCCTTATGTAGATGACAGGAAGTAATGAGATATAACGCATCGAGCGAATGGTTGTTGGGAACGTTCCAACACTGCACAGTTCACTCTTTAGATCATATAGTCCCAATGTCGCGAAGAACATAGTATCCATAAATTAATTCTAATTCACGTTCTAATCAATTATGAAGATTACCATAATTATGGTTACTCATTGCAAGGCATAATTACAGCAGTTCTTCGTACGTGATTTGCGTTACAAGATACGCGTGCTTTATTGTTGATTAATGCATTCTACATTATACATCACAATTTAAAAACAACTTAAACTAAACAAATGCTCTTCAATAAGAAGTTTTTCTCTAAATATACCGATAAATTAACATTGTTTCTCTATGCATCTTATCAGATTAATGCATTTGATCTTGGAAATAAATATTTAGAAATAATTTAAATGCATCCAAATAAAGGATCTAGGAAAAGAATATGATAAATAACTGAATTTTTAGCAGAGAAAGTTTAAACTTAAAAATTTCATTAGAAATCGAAATTATTATTAAACATCGAAAAGGGTGTTTATTAAATTTGCTCCTAGATCCTTCGAATTCTTAAAAAGTGATCTGCACTTACCTGCCTGGACGCTGTCGGGGTTGGTGGATCGGAAAGTTCCTTCTGCTGGCCAATTTGATTCTGCTTTCTCCTAGCTTGATTAGCGGTTTGTGCGCCCTGTGCAGAGCCGACGGTCCCGCCGCCGCCGCCGCCCCATTTGATTACGTGGGGCCCGGAATTGCGACGCGGCGGCGGGCCCAGCCGCTCGCCCGACTCTTCGGGTGGTGAGCCAAGTGCCCCACCTGCAGGCGGTGACAGGAACAGATGAGTGCGATAGCTGTGTCCCTGGTGCTCGTGATCGCCCATCGACGGAAAGTATCCGTACTCCCGGCTGCGTCGTACGGGTCCACGCGCGCCGCCGATCACCGAATGACCGACGCCGCCGCGCGTCGCGCCAAAACGCGTTCCTAAACCCTGGCTGTAGGCCCCACCGGTCCCGTAAGCGGCGGCGCCGAGAACGGGCCGGACTTCCCCTAGTCCTCCTCCACCTAGTCCGCCACCACCGGGTCCTTTCTCGCCCCCGAAGTTCTTGCGGAACATAAGATTCATGACTGACTTCGGTGCTCGATCTCGGGGTAGCTGTCGGCGTGTTGCGCTCGTGTATGTGTGTTTTTTATCGGCTTTAACTTTTACCCGACCGTTCGGTACGCTCCGGTCGATTCGGGTGCTCTAAGATGCGCGTGGAAGAGAGGCAGTGGTGGTGGCGGTGCGCGACGATCACAAGGAGGGTACGGGAGTTTTTAGTGTTTCTCTAGATCTTTCCTAAATCTCAATACACGATCCCGACTTCGCGGCTTTCCCGGCAGGAAGAAAGCTCTTTTTCCTTTTTCCTCACATGATTCTGGACGCACTGACGCTTAAACTCACGGCGGAGTGTACTACGATAATAATAATCTTGACATGTTAAAAAAGCGTCGATTTGGGCTTGTGGTGTCGAGCCCAGGAGAGAACGATAAATGATACAGCGTCGGGCGACATTGAGGTCAGAGTTTAAAGCCGCTCGTGCGATGGCACTGACAGTGAACCTTGATAGCAAACTCGCGGGAATGTTCGACGTTCTTAGCTTTTACGGCGACTTCCTGCTGCCGTGTGGTTCTAAAGCACTTGCGTGGCTGATCTAGGTCGAACAAGAAGAATAATAACGATCTTTTACCCGCCCTGTGCAATCTCGGCTGAAATACTCAGATAATCGACAGTTGACCTTACAATATTAAAAATGAATAAAATGACGATACAGCATCTACACCATTCAGATATATTGAAATGAAACAGCAATAAGTTTGGAATTTTTTATGTTTTACGTAATATTTTTTTGCAAAATTGTCATACTATCAGTGTGAAATTACCATAAAAATATAGTAAGAATTATTAAAATTATTTTCTTTTATTATAGATAGTATAACACTTAGCACAATATATATTTATTTTTTTTTTGTTTCATAGTTTTCACGTGCAAAAGTTAAATCTCTATTTTTCGCGATGCATATAATAAAAAGAATGATGTAAATAATATTGGATTTATTTCTAAGAAATAAGTTAACTCACGTTATTTCTTCGAATATTATCCATAGTCTGCGAAGAATATGCACTTGTAAAGAAACCCGTAAATGATTCATTAATTCATGCTTGCACACTTTGTCGTTTTACTTCACTTTCTTACTTCACTTTTATTTTTTGGCGCGTAATTACTAATATTTCAGCATTCGAATGTAAGCCAAACTGAATATTAAGATCGTTAAATAGTTTTTAACGAACTATAAAATTTTATAGCCGCATTCGTTTAATAGGCTATTTAAATTTTCTAGTCGATTACTAAAAATATATGTTCAAAACTATACTTTAGAGATGAAGATGTAAGAAAATAAGTCAGGAAAATATTAAACAAAACTGTTGACAAAGTAATAGAATAGTTAAAAATATGAAAACAATTATCTCTCCTCTTCTCTTATTAATATAATTGTGCATTAAAATTATTTGAGGATGATTTTTTAAATAAATTTAGAAATTTTTTACACAGTTAATAGATTTTTTAGACAAACAAACAACATTGTGAACAAGCTGCAGCTTAATGCATTTCACATTGATCATTCTTTCATTTTTCAAACAAATTTCACTGCGACATACATACGTGTAATGCATCACACCGTTAAAAACAAATATTGATAAAATCGGAACACGCGCTGCAATATGTATGTCGAATGATTCAACGCACGAAACAAATATTAGATTATCCGAGAACTTCGCCGAGATTCAAATTTCACTTCGAAACAACACTATCGATGCACACGACTTGTACTTTAACTTGGTGGAGTCATAACGAAAAATACATTGGTTAGACGGAGAGGTTATCGAACTAAACCTGCAACGATAATTTCAACGCACAAGGTCACGCGAGTCTCGATTGTTTTGATGTTTTCTTAATTCGACACATTCCAAACAGTATCAAATTCTACGCGCTATTAATTTTTTTGTGGCTGTCAGATTCAAGTCAGATATCACTTTCAATATTTAACAATATTAATTAGTCATCGTATTAACAATTTGTACACTTTACTCCTAAATGCATTATGAATGTACTTTGCAACATCCCTTTTTTATTCTCAGAACATTAAACTTGTGAAATTACAATATTTTAATTGACCGTCAAAGAGCTTAATACGTAACATCGGATTAAAAGCGGCACAAGCAACGCGCGTCGACTAACGTTTGCCTCTTCACAGGAGGACTGTCTCGTCGTAGGAACGGCACGAGCTTTAATAGCGAGTCTCTCGATTGATCTAAAGTAGACTGCTTTGTCATTATGGCACACGGCGCAGACATAGATGCGTGAAACAGACAGCAGATTAGTTTCCATTTAATCTAATACTAGGTGTTTTATTCGATAATGATAAGGATAAAAGTGGTGCAATTTGTACTGATTCATATTTTTGGAATATTTTTGGAAATTGGCTGTACTGCCAAGATTTTCTGTTATAAAATCATTGCTGAATAAAATCGTTTATAACTTTAGAATATTAAGAATGCTCGGTGTGATTTTAAAAATTTATAACATTTGAATGGGAAAAACTTTTTAACACAAATCTTAATCTTATTTTTATGGTAATTTTATTCTAATAGTTAAAAGTGCACAAAATATTTAATAAAACGTCCAACTTCAAATTTGTGTTACATATTTTCATTTTCATATATTCCAATGGTCCATATATTTTTAGAAATTTTGCTTGAGAAAACTTTTATTTTTTTTATACGCATACTTGATCGCTACCTACCATGCGAATTAACGAGATAACTGACTTTCATTATTTTATTCGATCTATAGTTGGCGGCAAGGTATGTAAGAGTGAGTTTGCGGTATATAAAGTTATTGGATTTGAAGGTAAAGCTTTCTTCGTTGTTTATAGTCTCTGATGCAAAATGTTGTGCAAAAACTGACGCATATTAAATAATACTAGGGCATTTAAATGAGTTTTTTAATTAATTTTGCTATCGGTGTTAGCTTTATAGCATTTTACTTGAATAATACGTTAAAATATTTTACAGAAAATAGTGAAACGTTAAAAATTATTGGTATATAGGTATTTTTAATGTAATACAATATAACCTCAAAAATTATATAAATGATTTTTGATGGTCTATAAGTAATTAGCAAAAAATTGTATTTAAAATAAGGAGATCTATTGGCTAAACATTTTAGTTAGTAATTATGTGTGCGAGTGAAACAAATTGCGCGAATACTGCAATATTGCCGCAATGAACTGCAGGAATTTATCCTATTGATTTCTACAAAATCCTCCGATCTTGCTCCGCTTGAGTCATGTATCGTAGAGAAAAACTCTACGATACGTAGGTACTCTACTTTTTACAACAGTAAAACAAATGCTGAGATCAAAAGATATCCTTAGAGATTTACACGTATGATGTTAAAACATTATAAAACTATTATAAATTTTTATACAATAATAACTGTTCTTTAATCACCATTTATATCATATCAAACGTAATTAGTTCCTACATTTTAAGCATTAAACGCGAAATAAATCAAATTCTAATTATAATCAGTCTGCTCACAAATATCTGGCACTCAAGTGTCGAAATCAAGATTGAATGAATATTTAACGCTCTCTTTATTCACCACTAATATTAAATCATGTGTGAGTCAAAGCGTACTTTTCAATTTTTATGATTTTATTCAACATACTATCTTTATCAGTCAAACATTTTGGTAGCCGCATGTGCCACTTTTTCGAATGAAACTTCAAGTTAATTCCGATCGATTATTCTTGCTTCATCATGACTTTTATCTTTTCTACACAATGTGGTACAAAAATGGGCTTAATCAAGTATATTGATTTTTTGTTTCTTTGAGGAGAAAAATTTGGCACTTAATAACTAACGTCGCAAATATTTTTTGCGAAATTTCAATTATTATATTAGATACAAGAAATATTTAATTATTACACTAGATACGAGAGACATTTAGAAGAAATATTACGCTTTTTATATTTTATTTTTCTCTCGTATATCGACCAATCGCGGAAGTGCTACAATTATTGAGAAACAATCGGTCAGATTCTAGCAAATTTCCAAGTTTTACGCAGTAAGGAAAGTAAGCGAGCGGCTGTCTCCACTAATATGCGAATGTACATGAACAAGGACGGAACGGTCGTCTATAGCTGCTGTTGAAATGCTATTATGAGCGACAATACCGATTTACGACTCATGGTTAATCGCAAGCTATAATTATACGCAGGAAATATGATCCGAAAACCTGCGGTTATTTTCATGTATGATAAATGTCATAATGACACGCCATTGAAATAATTGCGCTATGATGTGACAAAAATAAAAGCAAGGATTAGCCACAGAGATATAGGGTAGGAATCAATGAGTAATTTGCAACAGTTGGCATCTTTTGAAATAAACACAACATAAACACTATTTAAACACAAAAAGCTTGCCTCTTGAGTATGGAAAGTTGAAAAAGATTGTAAGGAAAAGAAATTAATTTTATACTGCAATTATACACAATAAGTTTTAAATAATTTATTGCCTGTATTTTTACGTAAAAGGGAATTTCACGCGTGAACCTAGTAGTCGGTGATACTCGTACTGCGATTATGCTGGACATCGAGAAAAACAATAGCTTTATTGATGTTGTGAGAGCGCGAATAACTGGGAATGTCTGCTTCGCTCTGTAGATCGATACTATATTGAAATATTCACAAGTAACTCGATTGGCGTGAGTGCACAATCGCGTTGCAAGGATAAAGCATTAGGTAACAGAAATTGCATTGATTAAGGACTTTTATCTATCGTTGCTTTCAACATCGAACTTGAACTTTGCGTCGTGCAATTTCATATAATTTGATTTTTCGTGCGAAATTAAACGGTACCGTTCTCTGTGGATCATCAGTAATATTCAGCGACATTGAGTTCTGCATTTGCTCGATTCATTAGAGACAGGCGAGAAAAAATAACGTCAGAGTCACGACAGGCGTCATAAAGGCATTCATGAAACACGTGTCCCGTGCACCCGATCGATCGCGCATTGTAATATTTACACTACTCGCGATTGACGGCAAACTTGGGATTCAGACATCTCTGCGATAATAGATGACGTGAACGTAGCATTTGGATCGAATTCATTATCGATAACGTACTTGTGAAATGTAGTGTAATACTTCGTAACGGGCGATATTTTTACGCAAAAGTTTAGTTTGCGTACAATGTATAATTGGGCAAATTTTCAATCGATATATTAACTCGATTTTACAATCCGGCTACTTTTCCTGTCAAATTAGTGTTGCGCGCAAAACGCGATTTTGCAAGTCAGATAGTTTTGTTGACATTCGAATAACTTAGCTTCGTGTAAAAAATTCAAGGTAAAACCGATCATTGATGTATCCAAATGGATAGGGATGATCATTATCGCGCGAGCATTCATGAAACACGTGTTTTATGTGGTAGATCGATAACACGTTGAAATAACCGGACGCGAACGCGTACTTACGCACACTATCGCGTAGGAAGGAGGGCCTACCCGCAGGGTGATATCTCGATATTCGGATAAAAGATAGATTTCTCTACGAACAACGCGAGTGCACGGCGGGGCTGGAGAGAAGAGCACTCGCGACACACACGTGTTCCACACGCGGTAGATCGATATTGTAGATTGAAATATTCACTGTATGTAACGCGACGTGTGCCGCGACGACGGTACGTCAAGGTCTTTCCGCGAAGGTTATTATCTCTGCCTGTCCGGGCTCGCTTGATCCAAGCATGCGATGCCACGCGACGATATTAGCTTGACAGCACACTTTGTGCGATGGTACCTCGATCGGAAGTGAATACGGTCCTGGGAATGCACTCGCAATGTTGATCCAAGAGCGCGTGTTCTTTCACGTTACCTTCGAAGGTCGCGGTGGAGTACGCGCGGGAGAGAGAACGGTGCGAAGAGGGTAAGAAGCGTGAAGAAAGACGGAACGCGCGACGAGACGCAACGTACTCTTGGCGAACGGCACCCTCGCACTGAGGCGTGCACGAGGCATCGCGACGCTTCCCAGGGCCGTCGAAACAGCGGTCCGCCGCAACGCGCCGCGACCAGACATTAGACACGTGTAGAGCCGCTACACGATATGCTTACCTAATTCACGGTTCGTAGTTCGGAGTAATTGCCGTCGCGCGCACTTCCGATAAGATCTCTTTGTTGAAGGAACGGCTGAGCTATTGCACGTCGTCGCATTTGGCGAGCATCGTTAGCGACGATAATATCTATTTTAAAAGCGCTCTGGCGCAGACAGGAACTTTCGAGCGGTTAAATTAGGAATTAGTTTTTGTTCGCTTGTCATAAGGAATTATTTAAATAATATATAGTAATGTTGTCATATCCGTTGATTGAAAAAAAAGATATTCCACGAATGTGAATGAATATGTTGCGGCATTTCTGACAATTCAAAATATGATATTTGCTGCCGTAATGTTGAAACATTGCAAGGCGGTACATTTTATATTTTATGATAATATTTTTATTAAAATACTGATCCATTTTTATGCAGTTATTTGTAATTTAATGAATAATTATATAAAAGAAATACGTAAAAAAATTATGCGTAAATGACCCGTAATATTATTTAAAAATTGATTATGTGGAAAACAAAATAAAGATAACTATTAATGTGAATCTCCGAAGAAAGAGATTTCAGAATTAATTACGTGTGCAAACGTTTCTTATCGTAAAATACCTAGCTAGCAGATAACATTGGGCTCCCAATTATTCAAATTAATTTTCATAGATATATCTTATATTTTTTTGATTATTGATTGACTTAAAGGCTTTTGACAAAATTCATTAAAAGATAAAATTATAATACTTCTGTTTTTATTGTTATTAGTAATAACAGATATAACTTATATTCGATATTTTAATTTTTTAAACGAAGATAAATATAAAAGTTGTTATTCAACCAATTTGCAATATTTCACATTTTGCGTGAAAAATGGTGGTGGATTAAACACATACAACTCTATATATACTATTATTTATACATATATACACGTCTGTATTCGCTAACTGAACTTTTCAATGTGAGCTGCCCCAAATATCTCTTGTTGTGAAGTAAACGGCACTAATTGATGACTCGTGACACTTCGCATGACTGGCATACTGACACTGACTTTTCTGCGTAGCATCATAACATTTATCATAGCGCTGCCAAAAGTCGTAATCCGAAAAGAAATGATCACCGCAAATAAAAAATGTTAATTTTTCTATAACAAAACTGTCTCATCATTGTTACTGTTTCAATTCTAAGTTCACGAATTAAAGTGAACAAAGGTATTGCTTGTAATAATGCTCGCGAAATACAAAATAGATTGTCTGCGCAGAAGGTAGCTTTCCAAAAAAGTGAAAAGGTCCAGCACAGATGCTGCGACATGCTAATAAGAACTCTCGTACCGCTTTTTCTACTAGACACCAAGGATAGAGGCCATTGTGTTATTGCTCGGAAATAACATAATGCAATTCGATAATTAGAAGGATAATTACAGTAAAGAATAATTATTATGACGTTATTATTCAATGATTAAAATATAAATGTGATATAATTAAGTTTTACAATGTAATTATAAATCTCGTTTATTTAAAAAGATATTAAGATTTAAAAGATATTATTAAAGTTGTGTTACTTCAACAAAAAAATTTAATAAATATTTCCTTTGTTTTACTATCGGTAAACGTAACATTAGCGAATGACTGATTCCAGTCACGAAATCGTTGGCGAAATTATCTACTTTTCACCGCAAAATCGCTAGTTTTTCTGACGCCGTTCATATAATTCTGCTTGCCAAGAATCGCACCTTTACAACTGGCAAATTAGATAGCTCTTTTCTTCGTGAAAATTCGTCTTTTACGGGTCAATAGTTATTACGACATGGCATGTACGATTGAGGAAGGGAAAAAAAAGTGGAAAATGCTTGTCGTATCCGCTACTACGATTGTTACATTTTAGAGAATTTATACTTCAGTTGCCAAATTGGCACGCCTATCACCTCAATAAAACGAACTGTGTTCCCGAATGTACATGGCGAAAAGTACTTCAGTTTATTTCTTTCAATTAAAGACACCTCCGTCGCCGTCTTTTTATCGCTTCTTTTATTTCTTTCAACCTACTTTTGTTGCTCTTAAGTAACACAGCCTGGCAACAAGGTTACAGACTATTGTACAATACTTCTGCAGAAATATTAAATTGATAAATTTATATATAATAAATTGCGCCGAACTTAGATGGATCGGTAATCGACTCGAATGTTCGGCTCCGCGGTCGTTTTTGCGATCGAACTCTTCCGGAACGATAAAACCAGACGTTATTTACGTGCCGCGATGTACCGTATATTTATTCTTGGCATATGCTTGAAAACTAAAGTTGTCGCAAGTATTAATAGCGCGACGGCGATACGGCAGAATTATGAATACCTCAAAGTATTCGGCGTGCCAGACGGTTCGTGCTAGCGCAGACCAGTCGAACAACGCTCGGAAAGCACGATTTAGAAGTGTCATTACGGATTGACCTCGGTCGAGGGATTCGCTAAAATTTGTCGCAATTGCATTTGGGTGTTCAGTGACTCATTAAACGTTTCACACTTTATTTATCAATGTACTTTATTCAAATTTATATCAAACATTACTTCTAGATTATTTGTCTACGGTACACTTACGCTTAAAATTATTTCTGCTAATTTTATAGACTGATTATAAAATAAGAGAAGTTTACACGTACTTCTTGATAAATATTTTTAATGAAAGAATGTTTAAACTATACGAAGAAAAAATAGAAGCAATACGATCCACGAGTACTTTCGGCGCGGCCATCGAAAAAGATTTATAAATCAGAAAATAAATTCAGAAAATTGCTGTGTGTGTTTGCTTTTTGGATTACGACATAATCAGAATTACAAATAAAACATCGATTAGATTGCAGTTTGCGTGCGTCCTGTAACCTTGCATGTAGGTACGTATAACTGACATCCTCTGTGACTTACTATATCTGACAGTAGAACTTAGGGAATGCAATAGACATATTGCTTTAAGCGCCTCGTTTCTTCACATTGTTTAGATAATTTTTAAATGCATGAAAGCTATTAATTATTTTTAATTATTTTGCTAAAAGGCAATAACGGATCAAATCCATTACTTGATTCTGTCTTCTAGAATTTCACGCTGATACAGCGATTATCGTTGATACGTGATAGGATCATAACACTAAGTTCTGATAACTAGCTTTAATGTTAAATTTAGGAAAGCAGAAGAGATTTCCATATATATATACTTGTTCTCGTATATTATAATTATTTAAAAAAACCTATTTGGCAGCGATAACAAAAATCAAGCATCTGTTAATTAATCCATTTCCGAATTAAGTAGTTCTTTCAACATTACACTCTTTCATCATATTTCACGTTCACATTAGTTCATTGTGAAACCACCTGTGACGTATTTGGCACTTTATCCAATCCGTTTTTACGTGGATTCACTGAAGCAATATGTAGAGTCATATATAATTCTTGCACTAACTCAACTCCTTTTTTAGAGAATTTTGTTGAATTTTTCAATATCACAGATAGAAGTATCCGCAAAAATGATTAATACATTGAATATAATATTGATACGTTATTGTATATAGAGAAATCAGAGAAAACGAAATATTCTCCTTAATCAAATACGAGGTGTGTCAGTAAAAAGATGAATAAGGCTAAATTTTTTTCTCAAAATTACGATAACATTACACAAAAACAAGACTGTGTAAATAATATTTTATATAAAAATTATATTTTATTTTGTGCAGTAGATCAGAAAGGAATCTGGAATTTGGTTGATGGATGTATGGAACATTTTATAATTAGAAATTATTATGGACTAGAAAAATATATACTGCACAATTTAAGTGTTTTAACGTGCAAATAATGCAAATTAATTGAATTAATCTTGTAGATTTTTATATACGAATTTTTGTCACATGAAGATCTACGTTGCTTTTGCTTAAATTTGTAAAAAAAGTGTGCATATTATGCAAGCTGCGACAAATTTGCAGTCATTACTTGCTTCTCTAAATTATTATTCAGACAGCTATCCACCTATCTATTTAGTATTTTATCAAGATTCTCCAATTAAAATCTATTTAAATGAACTATCGTACATACCGATAAATTAACGAAAAAGGTTTATTTCAAATTGAATATAGCCAAAAATGCAGTATAATTCTACAATGCAAAAAAAATGCATTTTTTAAGTACATATGTTATATGTAGAATACTATGCATATTAATATTAACTAATATTACTGAGTGACATGATTGCAATAACATTAATTATTGTAGTGGACAGCAGTAGTAATTATGGTACCGTGAATGCTAATTAGATTGTATTCATTGTATCGAACTCTGAAGTTTTTCATCCACAGACATGTATTAGCAAAACAAGCCGAGGTTTACTTGTGAAATTCACACGTGTTTACATGGTTAGGGCAAACACGTCACTATTGCGAGATGCAATAATTTATTCTCGTACAAAAAGGTAATCGCATTATTCACGGAGATAGTTGTACCTGTTCCCAAAACTTTATTTGGCAACATATTTCTGTTTTTATGCTACTCTCCATTACGCAATACTCTCATATAATTTCTGAATAGTACATACCCCAGCATATTTTCTAAATTCCTAAAGAATTAAAACGTTAACACATAGATAGAAAACGTAACATGACGATACACAACAACGAAATATTTTATAATAAAAATATCTAATTTTGATTCTATTTAATAATCTATTATGTTAACAATGGAAATTCTTAATAACATTGCAAGGTGTATTATGTAAAGTAACAATTGAAAATTTATGTTACTGTAGCCTTTTTTATAAAGGAATTCTGATTTAAGATTTTTTAATGTTATTCCTGATGAAGCAAAATAAAATAAAATATTTATTTATTTATTTTAAAATTTCCGCTTACGAATATGTCAAAAATAATTTTTCTATTGCTGAAAAAGAGTTTACACGATGTTTGGGCGGCTATTATTTTTTTACAAAAACGAAATATAGTTTGTTTTAGTTTACTTTGGACTAGTTAGACGAATTAATCTTTATATTTTTAACATGATTATATCAGAAAGTAACGGACGGACCGTTATGGCAAAGATTAAGAGCTTATCGCCTACTTCGGTCACCGCTGTAGCACGACGGTGCATCAAACAGAAAGTGCAATTAATCTAGGAACACGTGGGAACACTCTAGCGTGCGTTTCGTTCCACGGTAAGCTATAAATTTTATCTCGCGGAAAATACATGTGAAATGGAAGAGTTCAATTTTAAGGAAATTACAAAGCGTAGTCATGTAAGGAAGAATCGAGGATACGAATATTCATTTGAAGTGTTAGAACATAGAAAATGTTCTAGAATTAGCGAAATTATTTCTTGCTAAATTTGTAATTCAATTTCTCTTAGCTAATTTCGGGATATTCTGTACAATATACGGAAATATAGAATACGTAAACTTTATATAAAATATCGTTAAAAGAGTTTTTCTTGTAATTCTTGTAATTTTGATATGCAGATAAAAGTTATCATAAAACATTGTCTTTTTCGTCATAAAAGTCAAAGCAAATTGAGATATAAAAGTGCGCTAACAGTTTTTTCTTTTATTACTTTAAAATTTGTGTTATAATAATAGATAAAAAGTGAAATTTCTTTTTGATGAGGATATGTTAATTTTAACATGACATTTGCATTAAATTTATCTCGCAAAACACGATACAGAATTACGTATTCTCATATCGATGACAAATTAAGTGAAATGTAAACATCAAATTTGTTTTAGCCGATAACGCTCTTTGAATTGTTCGCGTACAAATCATTAATTTTCTCTCACATAAAACCGTGTGGTTATGAATTTCTTGATTTACGGTTGTTTATATATACGTATCTCTTATCGAGTACTATAGCGAATTAGTTTAATCACATCTAATACCATCAGATTTCTTCGATGAATTAATGTATTACACATGGATGATCAAAATGCTTACATAATACATTGATAGAAAACATGCAATATGTAAAGCTTACACTTCTTTATCGTACACGCCTTTGCCGAAACTAAACACATTTGACACTGACACTCTTTATAACGTGCAATACTTTAATAAAGTTACTTCCGCAACTTTATCAGGTTCCGTTGCCTAGTTTGTATCGAGTTTCGCAGAGCCTACATCGAAGATCGATCACGAGCACCCGCTCTTAGTTTAATACTAATCGTTGATCACACTATATAGTTCAAGAGTTTCGAGTAGATTATTATATCTACTCAATTATAAAGCAGCAACCATACAATTATACATGGAAAAAGATGAAAAATATAATAAGTATAACATAAAACAAAAATCTCACTAAGTCAATATTTTTAGAGTTGTAATATATGAGAAAAATACTTCTACTCTCTAAAGAGACTTCTGAAGATCTCTAAAATTGTATACAGAATTTACGAAATGCATCTAATATCGAATATCTTGTACATGACAATAACGAATTATAAAGAGTACAGAAATTTATTCTGACACTTCAAGCGCATCAGAAGATTAAAGAGAGAAAGAGAGACAAAAGCAGCAATCAACAATAATATTGATATCGATCACAGTGCACTTACCGGTGTCGTATAATGGACATGGCATATAGCTGTATTGCTGTTCGGGATATACAACGGACTTGTTTTTCTGTCCGCTCGTCATCGTGGCGAATTTGGTCACGTACTGCAGGAACTTGTCATAGAAGAGAAAGAAAGTCGTACGGATTATCGTTAACGAAGATTGCGGGCACACGGGCTTTTAACGTGCACTTTACACGAAGCTCCTTATCAGTGTCGACAGGCAGCAAGACACGATTACCCCGATATGATCACGAATGACTGCATCCTGCGATGACCGTTTATGGCACGATGCATCGGCTGATTGAGTCACACTAACGAATTAACCAATTAACATTGGGCATTGCCCCGATGCCAATTACCCACCGGTCTACTTAAAACCGAGTGCATACGTCGTCTTAATTAGCGGTGAAATAATTGGCTGGCATCGCCGTCCGTTTCTTCTTTTCTAGTCGGACTTTGTCGGTTTTCGTCACCACATATGCATCCAACTGTATCAGTCTGACATAAAGAATGCATAGACATTACAGCATGTAGAAAATAAAATTGTTTCTTGATTGATTAAAGCATAGGCCGAAGTAACGTAATTTTATAAATAAAAAAAAATATATTTACGCGCTGATGAACTAAATTTAATTACACAGCAAAGTATTATTTTATTGTTCATTGCTGATCCACATACATAAATAATGATTACGTAAATAAGGAGCAAATTTAATAGAACACTAGAGTGAATAATGAATTCTTTACTGTAGTTTATTATAATTATTTTTCGGCGTTAATAAGCTCGGTTCTTTTCGCTAATTTGTGAATGAATAAAATGTTATTAACACAAAAATAATTGCAGAGCTATTTCGTGAGCATGCGCGTTTTTTAACCCAGGTTTTATTTCACGTATAATATATACTTTTCACGCGCGCAATATTGATATTGTAATTGATATTAATGCGTTCATCTATCTCAATTACTTGGCTTTCCTGTTGATACAATGAAACGGTTTAATCATGGTTTGCAATACATTAGTATAAATATAGCACCTATTTCATTGATAAAAAAGTGGCACTTAATATAAAACATGCCGAAAAGAGTTTAAATGTGCTGACACGCAATATTTTGAAAGAAATCTAGCCTAAAAGATAATTTAATTTAATTAAAAAAAACAAATTTGAAGGAACTCTAATGTGATTATAAAATAACAATGCATTCGCTCATTTTAAATAATATATTCTTATTATTTTATCTTTCTCTTTTCTTGTTTTCTAAAATCCGCACTCGGACAGTTTAACTTCATGATTTGGTTAAATTAGGAAAAGCCAGTCTTTACGATTTTATTTTTTCGTTTTGCTTGTCTAATTGAAATAATTTATGCATTTTTTTTCTTTTGTGAACCATCCCGCTCATCGCTTCGTTGTTTCTGACATTTTTTTAAATATCTTTATATTCTGTAAGGAAGAATTGACATTTCAAAAGATAAGATTAATTTGAAAGAAGCTTTTATATTCTGCACGAAGAATTTTTTGCTAAGTTCTTTCTTCTCAAGTTTCCAAAAAAGTAACTGAGAGAAAGGATTAATTACAAGCAAACTTTCATGTCTTAAAGAGAAATTTTTATCAGGCTTTTAAAAATATTCTCGAGTTCTTTAAAAAAAAAATCTTTTACAAAGTAAAATTAATTTCAAGAAAGCTTGCGTGAGATTCTGGAGACGTTAAATTTTCGTATCGTTGTGAGAGTGCTCTTCTCTCTTGCTGGCGTTTAATCTATAAGTGTACCACGTGGATTCGGCCGTTCGATTCGGCGGTTCCGTTTCGGGCCAGCACGGCTCCTGCATCGACCTTTCTACCAGCGCGCCGCGAAAACGTCTCCGCACGTATCGTCGGGCATAAACCGCGATCGGCACCGATGATCAACGTGTACGCGTAATCAACGTGCGTGTCTGAGCGGGTAGTTGCGCGGCGAACCACTCCGTGCACGCTCCAACGTTATACTGGACCGAGTGAGGTGAAAACGTCAGGAAGTGGGAGGGTGAGAGTGAGGGTGAGTGCGCGCGGGACGAAGAGAGGCAGTAGGTGCGAAAGTAACGAAAACGGATGTAAATGGTGAAAGGGGGTACGAGGGAGGAACACGAGAAGAGGGACAAAAAGCTGAGACGAAAGAAGAGAGTGAGTAGTTAACCGGAAGTAGTGGGAGAAGGAGAGAGTGAGAGGATTAAGGAACGAGTGATGGGGGATGCTGCGGTTGCGGGGCGGAAAATCGGGCTGTCTCACTCTAGCCCTGCCGCAGCGGTGCGTCGCGGCGCGCATCGTGCCCCTTTCCGAGCTCCCAGCGAATACCCACTCTCCACCCCGCCGACTAGTTTGCTGTCCTCGTCTCCGCAGCCGCGAGAGAGCCCGTACACCAACTACCCCCGCTTCTATGTCGCAATGTATCCGCAGTCGGAAGCAGAAAGTCCGCTGGCTTCGAACCGGCACCAAACGATTCCGTACGTGTCTCCAGCTTTTTTCGTCACGATGCCGTATTATTTTTGTCCTCAATATTTTTTGGCCTTTTTCCGAATATTCTTTAATAAGAGAGTACAATTAATTAATGGCTGAATTCCGAATATAAGGTGTCGTATTTATTTTCACGTTAATAATTAAACGCGATGCAAGCTGCCAAATGTATTTTTTTTCTATAATTAATAATTATATTTATATTTTATTATTTTTTTTTTTTAATGAATTTGAAAGTAAATTTTATCGTTTTAAGGGCGATGGCCTTGGGTTCTCAAGCTAGATACAAGCGAAAGTTGATATTGCACGAAATATATGTACGGTTGTGTCACGATACCGCAGTAATAGTTTATATCGATTTATGCTGTTTAAAGATACGCTATTTTTAAGATTGAAATATTCGAAATATATAGTAAAGCGTTTTCTGTTCAGAATTATGGCTGAAAAAGTTTATATATTTTGCATATTTGATATGTTAAACATCAGAGAAAGAAATACGATTTCACTACAATCTGATTTGAAGCGATGCCAAGTACTTTTTATTTTATAATTTGTTATTGCGGAAAGCGAGGGACATATATAGACAGAAAATGATGCGGGCGATGAAATGATATACGTAAACAGGAAATAACGTAGATTTGTGCCAGCGATTTTATTACATTTTTTATTCGTGGAAACTAAGAAAAACAAGCAGAGAGATCTTAACAAAATTTGAGTGATAAACATAATTAAAAAAATAAATAAATATACAATTCAAAAAATGAGCCATAGCAAATTGGACTAATTTCAGACACGTGTTACTAATATTACCCGCAAGAAGTATATTCTTTATACGAATCTTCGTGTCATCTTCCAAATTTTTTTTTGCGCAGTGTGTTTAGATTGAACAGCAAGAGAACTCTTGTTGTGAAATATTGCCGCAATTTCACGGAGAACACGCGGTCGAAAACGACTCTGAGAATACGCACATCGTGGGAAGTGTGAGCCGCTCTTAATGAAAGAAATAATTTATGCTCTTACTTTGAACATCTCGTGCCTTCGCGGTATATTTCGTACTTTAGTTTATAGAGTCTACTTGAAATTTTTACATACTTGAATCGTAAAAAAGTATTGCTTATAGTATAAAGATTTACGGTCGAAAACATATATATGAATAAATAAATCACAGCGCTTTAAAAGTTCTACCTATGCATTTATATTACCTATGTATTTTTATTGTATTAAAAATATTTTAATACAAACGCAAAGATAAAATTGTTTATATATGAAATAACATTTAGTAGAAATAAGCGGAAGCAACAACTGTATGTTTCTGCCTATCCTCATCTTTATCGGGCATTGCCTTTCTCTTTGACATCAGCAAATTTTTTAATATTTTTATGCATTGTCTTTCGCGACAACAAGTTGTCTTCAAGAAACATTGACTTTTACGATAAATAATGTGGCGTGTCAGTGCACTTTGCATGCGTCTTGCCGGAGAAAAACATTGTTTGCATTTTCGCTGTATCATCTTCCGCGATATATGTAGTGCACAGTGCGATGCATCATTTTACTCGCAGTAAATATGTTTGTTCTCGCAGAATGTCGCATTACAAACGAGAATAGTGTGTGGCTATGTCGACGCGATAATTCACGATTTCGTGCGTTGACATGATTCACATCCTCCCAAAAGACGAAGCTTTGTGGCTTTGACACATAGTCTGCCACTAAGCACGTAGAATACTGACCATCGCTAAACTCGTTTTGCACTTGTTTTACATTGCTTAAATGTGAATTTATGCAAAATGTTTTAAAATTAAGTAAAATAATCTTTCTTGATATTTATATTCAAGAAAAATCGACTTTTAAATTTTAGGAAACAAGTTTAAAAAAATTTTATAAAATATATTTTTCTTACAAAAGCATATTTTTCCAAATTTTATGAAGATACAGTGTCAACCAATTTTGGTACATACGTACAATTAAGTATAGAATAGGATAAAAATAGGTACAAGGTTGTTGTGATTTTAATGATAAATTAATTTTTTTTTAAATTTATCTTAATCTGTAAATTTTTTTAATATAATTTATACATATATTTGCCGATAGAGAATTTTTTCCTCGGCGTTAATTGAATTATTCTACGCAATCTATCTCTAAAGATATGTGCGCACGAATTTATAAAAATACTATGTAACATATATATTACATATGTATATATAGTACATTTATTAGTAATTAGGAATACTAGGAACAAATTTAAGTTTTGAGCAAATTTGTTTAAATGTAATAGATAGAACGCTATAACTTCATCTGTTCTATGGATATTTGACTTGGCTGATTTTAAAATTGAGTAAATTTCCTATAATTTTACATTATACAATCGTAAAGAACATAAAAACGTTTATGAAACTATTTAATAAAAATTTCAATATTTTATATTTTTATACAATAAAAATTTTGAGCATTTTATGTCATTGCGAAACAAATTATCGAACTTTGAAAAAATATTTATGAACAACTGATTCCGATCACTGGATTCTTTTATTTGCACACTTTACTGCGAAAGATTTTAATCAGTTTTAAAAATAGGTGGAATGATAGAATTAATTAAATTATTAATATCATGTGTTGGAGCAAGTGTACTCTCTATGGAATTATGTATATGTTCGTGTAAGTAAAAGTATAAATGTCTCTCGATACATATGGCGCTATGCAGTTAATTGTTTTAAAAATATAACAATGATATATACATTCTATTCTTGTAACTCTTACTGATAAAATGTACATGGGTGAATAATACAAATGCTTATATGTAATAATCTTATAGAAGACTAAACTGTGTGTAGTGTTTATGTGGCAGTTTAGAGTTTCAGCATAACACATATAATGATAATTGATTTGTAAATGCCTGCCTAGCTAGCTTCTCCATTTTGTGCAAATTTAATAAAAAATTATATAATTATGCACTAATTATATTAGCAAAAAAAATTTTTTTGTGGGAGGGCTGAGTGGACAGCCAGTAATGTCGAAAAACAAATACGCAGGATTTATGCGCTAATTATGCGCTATTATATACAGATGATTTTGATTTTTGCGCTGCAACCCTTAAAGAGGCTTCCCTCTTGAAGCAAAAGAAGAGATTGTTCTATAACTCGTTAAAAATTGCGAAACTGGTAAAATTAATCAAGTACGATAAATCTTAGAATCATCTCGATATAATAGCGCATAAATCGAAGATTTATCGTATAATTAATTTTTCCAGTTTTGCAATTTTTTACGAGTTATATGAGAATCTCCCCTTTCGCTTGGTAATAGCGCATAATTAGCGCATAAATTCTGCGTATTTGTTTCTCGACATTATTTGTTATTAATGGGTGGAGAGGGGCTCACTGGCTGTCCACTCAGTTCCCCTACAAAAAAAAATTTTTTTTGCTAAACTAAAAAAGTGCAAAATTTTTTCTTTATAGATTTGGCGAGCGCATAATTAGTGCATAATTATATAATTTTTTAAATTAAATTTGCATAAAGTAGAGGATTAGCTAGGCAGACGTGGTTTGTAACAAGTCCGATCTATTTACATGACCATATTTGCTCCGCAATCTCTTTGTTATTAGGAAAATGCTCGATCAAGACAGTCTTTTGCTGTTCGTGCCTCACGTTTAATGCTTTATTTAAAATTAATGAAACTTATTGTGATATCACAATAATTAACAATGATAGAATCAATAATATCATCTTTACGATGGTTATTAAATAAATCATTATCGCCGTAATAATTTCATTTTATTTATTACTATATTTTTCTATTAATAATTTTAGATAATAATTGCTCTTAAGCATAATAATGTTATTTAATTTTATTAAATAAATATATAACAATTTGTATATATGGTCACAAATTATACAACGGCTAATAAGAACAAATATTATTTTTACTGTTACATTTTAGTAACAATTCTATTATTTTTATTAGTAGTAAATTATTAGCAGTAAATGTTGCTATGTCGCAATTATCTTAATAATTTCACATCATTGTTTAAAACCTAAATACCGAACCAACGAATTAACAATTTATCTTAATTGGAAACTTTCCGGAAGTTTCTCGCGTATCACGATTCAAATTTTGGATTTAAAGTACAAATTCAATTACCAAGTTTAGCATCTCAAACATGAGGCATAAAAAATAGTTTGTCTCACGCCTGCTGGCATTAATGAAAGATGTGGATAAGCGTAATGAAAGTTGGATTCTATTTCACGAAATGATCTCTATCATGTGATCTTGTTTCATTTTATATATAATTGTAAGATGATAATGGATCTAAGATCGTAAGATCATGAATAAAATTCTCAAGTCGCTTTGCGACATAAAATCTTATTCTCAAAAGAAGCGATCAAAGCTTCGACGAGTAAATCACAAGTATGCGGAAGACACTTTTTTCGCGATCAGATTGTGCTTTTAAAATTGTTCTTGAGCACATACGAACACGATCGATCGTTTATCGATTGCAAATATCAGATCGGTCGTTTTTTATTTAACTCACGTAGTGAGCGCGTGCGATATAATTATATTCTCGACTTGAGCGCTCGCTATAAATTATTAGGCATTCATATGTACAACGCATAGCGTCTGATTGCGTGAATAAACGAACGAGTGCACGTAGTATGATACACGATTGCGGCACAGTTTTGCGCCTTTAATCAAGACGCGGAGAAATCCGCCGAAATCGGATTCTGCTCGCCACGTTTCTCCCACATGTTGATCCTCTTCAGTGGGTAACAGATCACAGCCGATATGAGAATCAAACTACCAGAGAGGTAGAACGAGGCTTCGTAGCTTCCAGTCGCATCCATAAACGCACCTGTTTGTCATGAATATTATTTTGTAAATTAACGTCGAACTTTTTATGGTTCATAGATCGTTATCAAACGAAGATTTATGAGATGGAGAAATAAGTAATAACGAATCATGCTAAAGAACACGATATAAACACTTCCTAGAATCAGATACGTGTTACTTTGAACTAAAATAGATTTGCGGAATGCAAATCAGTGCTACTTCACGACTAAAGTGGACTTTTTGCGGCATTTGTTTGCGAATATACAGAGAGTGATCGATATCATTCTAATTACCTGCAAGAGGTGCGCCCACAGTTGCTGCCACACCTTGAAACAGAAGAAGCAGTCCGAAAGCGTTTGTCAGTTTTTCTAAGCCCAGTAAATCCACGACGAGAATCGATCTTAGAGAAGCGAAGACGGCTGCGGAAAAATATCTGATATATATTTTACACACCTAATAAACATAAGTGAAACTAATCAATTAGGACAATTAAAATCAAAACATTGCATCATAAATGAGACGAGATAAGATGTGTCTACAAGATTTATAAAAAACCGTTTAGCAAGTGGCATAAATTACTTACATATACTGAGGCCAAAGCTGGCTGCATAAAAGAATTGATAACCCTTCGACAAAGAAAGGCCGGAGAATATGGTGACTAAACCGCCGACGCTGATAAATATATTGTTCACAACCAGGGCATTAACACCAGGCAAGCTACTTGCTAAGCCGCAAACGATACGACCGATGGTATTGCCGATACCGATCACCGAAACAAGGAACATTGCCGTGGACTCGTTGATGTCAGCCTTTATGGCTCGATCTACAGAGAAAGCAGATAAATATATGAATAATATATAAAGGCAGATAAATATATGAATAATATGTAAAGGTAGATAAATATATGAATAATATATAAAGTAGCGTCTAGAATTCAACAACAACAATTTTAACTTTTTATCTTTGCTAAATTTACACACAGTAAAAATTATCTACTTATTGTTTAATTCAGTTTGTGTATCATTTATTTATTATTCGATTTTATTTTAGATAATTATTAATAACTTTAATCAATTCTTCCGTTCCAAATGATAACAGTGAAATGAGAATTCTCGTGATATGCTCACAATGTGTTGGTTATTATGTTATCGAAAAGAAAGTAATAAACAATGTATATCGTTTTATGTATATCGTTTTAAAAGTTCTCTTGAAAAATGAATTATCTGTTAAACGTGACGAGGAAAGCTGCGATGAGACAAATCTTATTTAAATATGGGACAGATATTAAAAATATATTATTATTCAATGTATCGTACCTGCCACGTACATAAAGGGCGTGTAAAAGCCCATCATAGTGAGCCCACCAGAGATAGCTAGTATCAGGAAGGACGGACTTCTTAGCAGACTGAGATCAAGCATTGTGGTTAGAATTCGACGCACACTTTCAGGACACAGGTAGCACGTTCCGCTTTCCTCCTCTGCCACATCCGTCGCCGTTGGCAATCGTGTCACTGACATGTGATAACCGACTGACGATTGCTGCAAAATCGTAGGTTTTTGATATTCTATTGCAAGTAGGACAGCTTATCTAGGTGACGATTTCATTTAAACGTTACTTTAATTTTATCTCACGATTAGTTTAACTTGTTGCGTTTTCGTCTGAACTGAAAATAGACCAGTTAAGCCTTTAAACTGTCAATATTCTTTATTTTTTGCTCAATATTTATAAAAATTTTAATGCGCAATTTATCGATGTAGGAGATAAATATATTATATACTTGATAGGATTTTTACCTGCGACCTGTAATGTGGAAGTCTATTCAAAGAGCCACCGTAAAAGATGTCGTCTCTGTAGAATGGTCTCTGTGGATCTTTCGGATTTCGTTTTCCCATTTTAAGAGACTTCTGGCTGCACTCCGAATCCGTTCGAAGACGACTAATCGTATGTCGACGGATCTAAATGATAAAATAAAATGTTATTCCAACATTATTTCAAGTAGCAATTTTATTTTATTGCATTAATATTATACTTATTGGATTCTTTTATAAATTTGATAAAAATAGAGGTGTTTACAGAGATAAATAATTCACGAGGACATTTGGAGAATTTTCCAGGTCATAGAATTGACGTTTCTGTCTCTCTCTCTCTCTCTTTCTCTCGCGAATTATAGCTTTGAAAGTACTAAATTCTTATCTCTCTTGGCAAAGCGAACATGGTTGCTTCTTTTTGCGCGCACATATATATGCTTCACTTTGAGAACAGAAAAAGAAAAATAAGACTCGTGAAACCGGAAGTTTGGATCATCAGCCAAGTTCACCGCAAGATTTGAAACTTCGTTGTTTTAATGGATAGGTCGAACAATATCGTTTTGTCTTGCACCGTGACAGATAGCGCCCCAAATAACAACTATAAATTCAATCGAAATCAATCAATCGTGTTTTAAACGAATGATGATAAAAAAAATGCTGCAAAAAACTTTGTAATTTTTTCTCTGTTTGTTACACTTTATCAGAAAGAGTTTTACTAATATCTTTACATGCATTTTTGTAGAACATTTTTGTTTTTAAAGTTATTGTCTAAGATTCAATTGGATAAAAGGCTGCCTCAGTTACGGTCGATTCTGTTCGAGCTCAATTCAGTGCTCGAATTTTCCGTTCTCTTAGTACGTGCATCGATCTTACCGTCGGTACTTTTCCGTTTAGCCGCTCCAAATCGCCACTGAGCAGATTGTTCTCCTCGGCTATTTTTTCTTCGTTATTCACGGTGTCCAAGTCAGGGTATATCGGCACGGACAGCCGTTTCTCTGAAGTGCTCAGTTTCCTCTCCAAAATCTGAGTCTCCATGTACACTTTATGCAACGAGTGTAAGGATTTGGTCGCGCTGAAATAGGAATCAATCACGTCTCATTTCGATAAATAAGCGAGGGAAGTAATTATTAGTGTTAGTAAATAAAGTCTCAATTACTTTACTATATTAGGGCTGCTGCCGAGAAGTTCAGCTGCCGTCGGGTATTCCGTATTATTATTCGTGCCGAAGAAACGGCTTCTGTTCGGCTGCACACAGTGCAACGACGTTGTTGACACGTTTTGTCCTATTAATGTACTTTTCACTTCGAGCGCGGCGGTTTCCGGGGTGTTCTTCACCTTGATTCTCGTTGGTTTTAAAGGACGGAACATAGCGCCGAATATGGCGCAATTTAGGAGCATGCCTATAAGCCAGTGTAACAAATTCGTATAAACTCTGTCTCTCGAGATGCTCAAAAACTCACTCTCGAAAACACTGAACTAATTTCTTAAAACACTCTCACTCTAAACTGACTGTTCTCACTTCTCAAAACACTCGACACACTTTGTACACTCGCTCTGAAACGCTCGTCCTTATATTCTTTATCATACACTCTCAATTCCCAATCACGCTTGCAATCATTCTCGTTATTTTTTAAAATTTTAATCACACGCCGCACTCGCTTAAAACAGTCATACTGCATAAATAATCATGCAATCAAACGTTTGACATTTTCTCTCACTCTGTCGCTCATTCTCTTATATTTTATAATTCTATTTTCATGTAGGCTTTCATTATCGACTCAAATACAAGTGACGTACCGTATTATTAATTAGGAATGGGTATTACGACTATTTTTTATTGATACGAAAGTGTCGATAACCATTTTGATTGAAAGATTAATTAAGCAAAAGTGACGTAATGCAGGCAAGGTTCTTTGGTACGCGACTTAGGCAACATAAATGATCGCATGTATTCGTCGAAATAAAAGGTTAAATAGAACTATACATATATGCAATCTTTCTGCTGGAGAAAACTCTGAATCAATTATAATTGAGACAACAGCTTGACGTAATACTTGTATGAGCATACAAAAGTATAATCTTTAAAAATGTATATTTTAATTAAAATTTAAATGAAAAATAATTTACAGAAAATACCTTATTACTTTTTACAGAAACAAAAATTATATTTTGTTTCAATTAAAAATGCATTTTTAAATATATCATCTATTTGCCATTTAACAAAATACTCACCCGCTTGAAACAGCAGAGCTCCTCTCCAGCCGTAATTTTTTACAAGTATATCCGAAATTGGCGCAAGCAAGAACGCCCCGATACCCGAGCCACACACTGCGATACCTGTCGCTAAAGCTCTCCATCTTTCGAAATAAAATCCGGTGGTTATCACAGCTGGCACATATATCAGCCCTGCCCCGATACCACCTAAAAAGAAAGCTTTGTGTCTCTAAAACAATTTTATATAAAACTGATATTTATTCTTTTACTGTAAGATATCTAAGTTAACCTTTCTGAGAACTATATTTCAAGATTACTTTAACAATATATCTTTTGATTGAGATTTTTAATATACATTGTATTATTACAGTTAATTTTAATGTATTAGTTTAAAATCTGCATTTCTTAAAGACGATATATCAGTATTTTTGTGTCATTAAATTTTAAATTTTAAATACTGATACGCAATGCTGTTCGAATCTGCAGCAAAATAATCCAGGATTAGATAAATTAATCGGAAGATTACAGAGGTTACAAGGTTACAGAGGGGAAATTTTAGTGTAGAGACATTGTCTAATTTAGTAATAAGAAATATCTGGGGAAAAGCACTTACCGATGGCGCCATAAGATATGTAAAGAAATTCGATAGAAGTGCTGAAGTACGAAAGGACAAAAGCGCTACAGCTTATCACGCTTCCTAATATCGCCACTAGTCTGAAGCCATATCGGTTGGCGAGGGCAGATACGAAAGGACCTGCAAAAGTGATAATTGACTTCACTCTCAGATATCTGATCAAACATGTAAATTATTCGCTACATCTTTATTATCGATTAGGTTCTAATCGACTTTACCTGGAAATATTAATTGCTATGTATATTGACTGCTGACAATACGTTACTTAGCACGAACATTGTCGTTGTAATGGCAAACAGTTTGCAAGAATATCATGTTTATACAAGTGATTCTATTAATATAATATTGCTAACATGCTAACGAGATATTACGTAGTGCGAAATAAGTCAGATCTAAAGCGATTAGGAGATATTTGTGCTATTTATTGATCGTATTATATCATTACATATTTTCCTGTTACGTAGTATAAATAACATTATTCACAAATAATCAATTTTATTTTTGCCATTATGTTTTTTTATTAAATGGTATTGATTGAAATTATAATTTACAAATGCAATATTTACAAACAATAAAAAATATCCTCTCATAGATTTTTTACAGTTCAAAACTTATATTTTTATTAGTATTTCTACAATTTAATTGTTTAAAATAATTTTTAACTCTCTCTGAATAGAAGTAAATACAACACCCACAATATTAAGGATAAATTGCAGAAAGTTGCTTGCATTGTTCTTTATCATCGCGGATAATTAAACACAACTTTGCGGCGCGCATGCATCGCTGAGTTGATTACAAATGTCTTGTACATGAAGGATTCGATATATAATTTTCCATAACGATATATAAATCGTTTATATTTTCTTCTAAATCTACGTTTGGGTAATTACGCGCAATGCATTACAATTTTGAAATAAAATACATCAAATAATTAATGCTGCATAAATGTTGTTAAACGCGTGTAACGTTGCACGTTAAATCGAACGCTGAGTGGAAATGTTCTTGTATATTTATAATTTCTGGATTGCACTGAAAAAATCCTTGAAATTGATTATACAAACGGTTACTTATTGCGATGCTAACTCAGACGCGAATACAAGTGTTATATATAATTTTGTCGATTTGATATGTATCAGGAAGATTCCGAATGAGTGTGTATATTACCACTACATTATCAAACAGACTTATCAGTTACATACATGTGACAGAAACACAGTTATTCTTATCATGTACTTTTGATGTCTTGCATAATACGTGTCACGTCAATATTATAACTCGTGCGATGTCAAAGGAAAATAAACTCTAAAGATTGTAAAATATTCCACCCAAAATAAATGTCCTATGAAAGAATTCATTGAATTAACGATATAGTATGTTTGGTATGTTTCTCGTATTCGATTTACGTTTCTAGTTCAAAAAGAAATCTCTCTCTCTCTCTTATTCTCTCTAAACTGATTCTAGAGATACAATATATTATACTACTTATTAATTATATCATACACTTTGTTATTATGCAGCAAAGCACTGATCGAATGCAATCTTTCTGATATGGCGTATCGTTATGCAAATTTGATAGACGCTTAATTATTACTGCTAAGGAAACACATCAGCAATGTTGTATCATTGCAAAACGGAATATATTCAATATTAATTGATTTTTTCTTATATTTAAAACTTATTGATACTTCTAAATAAATTTCAGGACTCCATAAAATAGAAATTATAATACTTTCTTAAGCGATCAATCCTCTTAAGAAACTTTTATTTTCTTTTTTTTTTCTTTTTAATTTATTTAAAACAATTCTCTGAAATCTTAAAGAGATGTCAGAGAGAAAAATTACTATTTCCAAATTTTCCAAATACATGACACATTGAAATCTTGTCAAAAAATATGGAAGTGGCATCATTCTTAAAGACAGATACTTGTAGAAACCAGGATGATATCCTAGAATTAACACATCAATCTGCTTAAATATTACATACGTGTCTCTACTAACCAACCATGAGATAAAATCCGGTCTGCAATGAGCCCACGAGCGCAACTCTCGCTTTTGATTCAGAGAATGCATTCGCAATATCGTTCAGAAATACACCGTAACTAAAGATGATACCGTCGACGACGAGATTGCACATGAAGGAAGCTGCAACGATTACCCAGCCCCATCCTCCATCAGGTGGTACTACCATTTCCACCTCAATAGTCTGTTAAAAAAAAAGAAACAAAACTCACCACGTCTAACATATTCTAAAAATTCACTGGATACATAATTATAAAAAATTGATCATTTTTGTATCAAATTGAAGCAAATTGTTGCGATTCTCTGTTCTTTATTAAATTAATCTAAAATTAGATCATTTTGCATCAGTTGACGGATTTTATTTTGTAATACTAAAATATGTCAGGAAAAAGGTATACAAAATACTAAATTACATAATATAAATAATTTATTGCAATATATAAGCAGCATGACAAAGTATTAAAATATGTGATATTGCACTTGAAAATATCATGATCACGCTGGCGATTGTACGATAGATAAGTTATAAACTGCTATGTTCTAGTTTTCCACAAAATACACAAGCAAGAACAACTTATCGTGAGCATCGGATTTATACATGCGCAATAATAGAAGTTAAAGACCTGTGACTTCTAATTAATATGGAAATTTGTGCTGACGTACGTTCTGATATACATATGCGAAAGAAAAGAAAACGTGACTCTGTTTAAACAACTACGAAGCTAAAAGTGTTAAAATTAGTCGAAACTTACGAATATGAATTTGATAAATTAATGACTGTATTAATTCAAACATATTAGGTCTTTATTTGATATAAATATTGAAAAAAAATTATTAATATCATATACACATAAGATTTAAACGATAATAATTAAAAATTTGGTTAAAAACTCTAAATTTATCTAAATATCTTGGTTGGTTGGTTAAGAAATTCAGAGCAAAAATTCTAATTGGGAAGAGTAAAGCGTTGACGACGTCTAATGTAGTATACGTTCAGAGTATAATAGAATTAGAAATTTTGTATATCTACTCAATGTAAGCGTGATAATCATCGCGTGAGAGCTGCTTTTTCGCTCGTTAGAAAACATGATTCGATACATAGCGAAGTTAGTTTGCAGAGACGGCACGAAGCCGAAGCCAGTTAATTTGCGACTGTCCTCTGGTATTTCAACATCAACGTACGTTTACTGCAAATTCACAAGGTGCTAGGTCAAGGCCACTCAGAAAACTACCGAGTATCCGCTCTTTAGTATTTCGGCCGTCTCGTGACCCAAAACTTGGAAACTTATCAATCCGTCGAGCCTCATGCGCTTAAACGATAGTTTAGCGCAGTCAGCAAATCTGCCTCCGGTAACTTTACAATAAAATAGAATTTTCCTTAATATGATTTAAAGAAAAAATTGAAACGCTTAGCGTAGCCTAACTTTGTTAACACTTTAGAAAATTTTATTTTATTAATTGAGAAAATTATATTTTATATTTTTGGTCTAATTTATTTGAAAAAAAAAAATTATCCTATATTTATTTTTTGTACAAGATTGTTTTTATTTAAATTTTTAAAAAATAAAAAATACTTGTACAGAATACGTAATCGAGTCGTTCTATAATCGTCTGTTATTATGGCGATCATAATTCAAAAAAGAAAAAAAAGGAACTTGGCAACATTAACTCGTCGTTTAGTTTTTTGCTATTGATCTGAATTCATTAACACGAAGAAAAGACATATGAATCTGCACGCGAGGCAGTTCAGCTGAAAAAATGACGACCTTTCCATTTTTGCAAATGTTTCAATGACACAAGCACTTTTTCACAATCGAAAACATAGATGCATAATTCAGAGAAATTTGTTTTCCAAAAGTTTTATTAAGATGAAAGTATATCATACCACATGAAAGTATATCAATGGTCATTTGCGGCCTCGAGGCAGATTTTATCGTTGCTCGTGACGAAGCTGGGAACGAACGGAAGTGGCATTCACGCATTAATTTTAAGGCAAATTGATAATGAAAATTTCAACACGGAATGCGTATCCGCCCCTGCATGACCCACAGCGTGACAAAGACTATCGGATTTATTATACGGCGTCGCAAATAAGGTGATATCGCGCTGTCACTTTATAGTGTGTAATCCGCCCGTCGTCTCAACGCCAATATACTGATCACGTCGGGACAATAGTTGCGAGACGCGAGTAATCGCGCGATGCAATTTTTTGCAGCTTTTGTATTTTGACGCGCGTCTACGCACGCGTTACAAGTCGCAAGTGGCAATAGCGTTACCTCACCTCGTCATTATTGTTGTCGTTGATGTGCTCGAGCTGCAATTCACTCTTGTTGCAACCATTTTGCTGTAGCTTACTCGCATCAGAAGTCTCTTGCTCACTCACTTTGTTCGCCGTCGTTGTTGACATTGTCATCTCGTCTGAATATCTGAAACACGTTAGTGCGAAACGCCCCTTTTGAAATCTGTTTAATGAAAGCAGACATAACGTTATAAATGTGATCTGGCATTTTCAAACACGCGCTCGACTAGAATACAGTTACTACAAAACGCTAAAAACTTGGTATACAAACGCTGGGATTGTATTGGAAATATAAAAATAGAAAGACATATCACAAGCGAATAATTTTTTTATATTATAAATAATTAAAAATAAACAATTTTGATAAACAGTTTAGATAAACCATCAGAGAATTAGTCATAAATAGGTAGCCAATTTAGATAGAGTGTTATAAAAATAATATTTTACTGGAAATGGTTTCCTTATAATGAATTCTTATGGTTCAAACAAATACTTTTTATTAATTTTTATGACATTTTGTAATGACATTCCATGATCCTACAACGAAGATTGAGACACAATGTGATTTAAAATAATGTTGTTTGAAAAAAATAGCGTTAATAATATTAGACATACATCTACACACACCCAATTTATATATAATAAATATAATATAATCTACACAATCTAAACCGCTTATTTTTTTTAGAAAAAATGCAAGGCGTTTTGTGAACGACATATAGCGTGCCATTTGAATATATAGTGTGCACAATGCATTGAAAGTTAATAGTTAAAATTAATAAATGTTAATTTACATAATCGAGATGGCATCCGAGGTTTTTTGAAAAAGAATCTAAATTATATAACTAATTAATTAACTATACAATCCGTAGATAAAAAATAGCTCGCTATTTGGGATCTGTATAAACCTGATACCAGAAAGGTCAAAGGCAAGTCCGATCGCTTTCCCCGTATTAGTGTGTCACCGACGACGCGACATATCTCTGTCTTCTTTTTTTCACGCATGTATATGTAAATTGTGTAGTGCCGAAGTAGAGAAGCAATCAGTTCATTAATTTAATGGCGAAGGAAAACGAAGAAAACGGCATCAAACCGGTTTAAATAGTTGGTCACGTGAAGTCTTGGGTGTAGCTTTACTTCGCCCGACCTTGACCTTTCGCAATGCATCTTCCCTGACCTTACTTGAATTCAGCTGTAATCATAGCGTTTTCACCAAACGACAATGTATTTGTAATATAACGCGAATCTTTTGGCAATCGAATTCGAATGTCATTTGAAGATACATTATGTGAATTGATCGATCTCTCGTCAACATCGCGTGATTCATCGTTATTAATTATATTTCGCAAATGAATAGCGATTGATGTTATAGTTAATGTCTGACATTACGATTATATTATGTTATCAGGGAAAGTAGATAAACACAGGAAATTATAGGATTAAATAATTTCGCTATCTCGTAGCATTTTTAAATATACACGCTGAGTAAATCGGTTTTCATTTATAAATTCTTTGATTTTGACTTGATTTTTCTTTATCGCAAATGTCGACATTATTATTCACATAAGAACTCTAATCTATAATGTTACATATTTGGAAACTAATTTTGCAAACTAGTCTACAAAAACAAAGTTTAATTTAAAAATATCGATACTAAATAGGTCAAAGAAATCAGATTAAAATAATCTCCCGTAAAACTTTACTTACTGACCGGCCAAATGGACGTTTGCAAAGAGACAACGAAGCAGCATTATAATGACGTTTCAAGTATCGTATATCTTATATCTCCATTTTATAAATCGATGATAAGATAGACTCGAGGAAATATTTATATCTGATACAGCATACAAATAATTTTTACAATTCGGAGTATCCATCTTATACTTGTTTTATTGCTGATTATATTTGCCGATTACGTTAAGTTTTCCCTTGTTTTTCTTCTCTTTGACTTTTATAGCACTTTATATGCATGTGATTATGATGTCTGCTTCTGAGATACAATATCCAAAAGTGATTAAGAATTACGACCCCGTCTTTTGCACGCGCACGACATGCCATTTGCAAAACGATATATTATGCACAATTTTAGCAGCTATCATGTAAACAGGGTTGTGTAAACTTTGCTAATTGATAACGGACATATTTATTTTCAGCGTGACTTGGTTTGCTTTACTCTCTTACGTGCTTTCGCATGATAAATGCGAAATTTCGTACCGAGCGGTGGTCCGCAAAACAAATGTAAATTTGATAATCAGAATTGAAACTTTGTTTTCATTGTGTTCTCGGTCGATTTTATTTGGCTGCAATAAAATATTTTGTAAGAGAATTTTCACGTTGTAGAGAATTTGAAACTGATAGAAATCGCCTGATTTTTTGCAACATTCTGCAATACAAAAATAAACTTTTTGCAAAAATTATAAGAGATTTTTACAATTAATTTTACAATGGATTTTTGCAATTGATTTTACAATTAATTTTTGCAATTTTTACCTGCAAATGACAGAATATTTTCTAAGCGCTATTCTGATCGAACGATATCAGCACATTCGTAAGCACATATGGTTGATAATTACAAAATTATTATTCGACGACAGAATTTAGATAATGATGTGTTTATTCACATATGCTGTGCTATTTCAGATGTAATCACTAACAGAATTCGCTTATTTTTAATTTTTGATAAGATACAGATTACTATTGTAATACCTACATTATACTTAGTACATATATAGATAATTAACGTTACAAAAGACTGTTCTCAATCGATTGAGTTAATCATCGGCTAACCTCGAAGGCTATCGCACACTTTATCTACGCACACTCTATCACATTTTTTTCCTTATTGCCTGATACAAATTCTGTAAAGATTGACATTGGTGAATCGAGGCACATGTGCGCGCGACAATAGCATTTACATATGCGCAAAAGATATCATTGTTCTGCTTCGTATTATGACGTATAGATTAACGTCAATAGTAACAAACAATCTCGAAATGGGGACAGAAAAAGAATGATGAAACGAGGTAATCGTAAATTTAAATGGTCCGGTATAATAATAGCTCGTAATAATTAAAAAGTTCTTGTTCTAGAAAGATTGTTGGTTATCAATTTGTTAAAATGCATAAATCATTATTGACAATTGCAATTTTGTTGACGTGCAATGGACAGTGCAATGGACAGTGCAGTTCTGCTAACTCATTGATAAATTATGCTCAAGTATCTATCGCGCAAACAGATATGTCCATTCCTTTACTTTTTACCAGATAAAATGCAGTTTTACACAACTCGTCAATCGGCAATAAATTATTGCTACTTCAAAGGGGCGAAGATATAATAAGAAGATTAGACACTTAGCCAAAGCGATAATTGTAATCTCGGCGTGACCAAGTTAATGGCGCTTGTTACATCTTCGTAGAATAAAGGCGGTGCAATGTGTTTCCAAGACACGCAAAGCATGTCTTATTAATTCATATAATTTTAACGCTCGACTAACAACGCGGTATTGTGCTCGATAGTTTATTAAAAATGGAAGAATGCAAGCATATTCTACGAGCAAGATTTTTATCGACAACCAAAGGATAATAATTACCACGGAAGTCGACACGCGTGAATTCTGCGAAATTGTCAGCCGCTATAATCTATATACTTACAATATTGTATATTTTTGCATTACGAATAATACATTCATACTCGGCCTCTTCTATTTGCTTATCCAATAATATTATTGATTATTAATAATATTATTGCATGTAATTAATTAATAATATTATTTCATATATATTTGATATTTAAAATAACAGTGGATGCTACATTACATGCTGAAAATATGTCTAACAAGTACTAGAACTTGGATTGCTCATAAACAACTTTGAAACGATAAAACGTATTTTTGTTGCTTACAGTCCGGCCTCTTTTCGAGCTGATGCATTGTTATCTCGCACCTTTACATCTTTAATTGCTGCATGAATCGACGCAATATAAAGATCACAAAGGCCTGATTTCCACTCCGTCGAATGTCGATAAACATTGATGTTTGCGCGAATCGGAGCTGTCGTTGCTTATTCGCAATAATATAATTATCGCGACAATCTGACGTTTTTTTGAAATTTTGCAATTATTTTACAAAAACTTGACTACTCAAGACTGATACTGTGTTATTAGTTTATCTACGATTGTACAATATATCGACCTCTCTTATAAGAAGGTCTTTTTATTGCAAAATTGTAATGTTTTGTAACAATATTTTCAATTCCATCAATACGTACTTCACTTGTAAATATAAAATCAGTTGTATATTGAGACATACAATAATTTTACTTACAAGAGAAAAATAAATTTTAATCATACTTTTTATATTAATTTTGACAATAATGGATTGAAAGTTGTATTATTTTTATTTTTTTTTTGTACGTGCACATTGTTTTTTAAATTTCATCAGCAAGGAAGCACCGAGAAATTCCTTACATCGAATTCATAGATTGAAATTTTATTAATTCACTATGTCATAAATAAGATGTAAGAGGTGAAGTGGGACGTAGCGGAATAAAAAAGCAAAGTGAAATAAAAGATATACATATTTGTGACGATAACGCTGCTATCTGCATACACAATTTAGTTAACGCACTTAGTCAGCACTGATGCGCAGAAAATTATTGAAATTCACAAAAACAAAAGTTTAGTCTCACTTTTCTCAAGATGAACATTTCATAACGATGGCTCATTGTTATGCTGAGCATATTTGACATATGTTTTTCGCGTGCGTCTCGTCACTGATGACAAGCGAGGAAATTAAGCCACGTGTTTGGGTCATAAGTTCGAGGGAATGTAATCTGACGACTTTCGCTCTGCATTTATTTACTAACAAGATTTACACTTCGTGATAACATCGTCAAAAGACTGGACGTAAAAGCGCTTTCAGAAATAGCTGCGAACAGGCCAATAAACTAACTCGCATATGCGTTCCGGCGCCTCCCTTTTGATCTTTGTTTAGTGATAACAAATCATCGAAAGTTTTCTCGCATATGCGAATTATAGATTCTTCAATTCGATATTTTAATTCTTTAGCAACAATCGCATTACGATATTCCAATTGAATGTTCCAATTTAATGGTTTTAAAAGACACCTGCGCGCGAGGATGCATTCCTAATTTATGAAACCTTTACACATATTGCTCGTACGAAAAAAACCTGCGGTCGGAATTATCTTTTTATGATCATCTACAACTTTTATGATTATCCGCGATTTATGTGAGTAGTTCCATATGCAAGATTAAAAAAGATGAAAAGTAGTTTCTAACGAGTGTTATTTGTAAAAGAGCAGAAGAATAGAATGTAACAGTTAAAAATTGGACAAAGGTGACTATATTTCACGCTAAAAGATATAAAATTGTATAAAAAATTATTTCCAAAAGAATTTTTTGAGAAAAATAGAAGAAAACAAATTTTGAAGCGATTTCGAAGTGAATTCTGCTTCGATTTTCGTGCCATTGTATCGCCATGCACTGGTATAAAAATAGTTCGAATCCAATAATAGATAGAGAGCACATTACGTTTTCGCAACAAGACATGTAGATGAGTCGCATGAATACATTATACTTCATTAATTAATAAGTACATCGATAAACATTGTTACTAGATTTATGCATTTATATCCCACGACATTTCTCTTTGCAATATTAACTTATTCCATTCTTAGTACATTGCCCACTTAATGCTTGGATATTTTAAAGCCATTTATCATAACATAAATGGAACACTGTTTGCTCTATCTATATCTTTTATTTATCTTCTCGTTAAGGAACATTTTTTTCGCGAGATCAAGAATGAAGAAGATTTGAAATTTCTTGCATAAAAAACTTAACTTTTTGATAATAAAAGTCAAAAGGATTATTTCATTTGAGCAATAGAACGTGATATTTCGTAAACACATGATGATTACCTAATTTTTGCAATCAGGAACATAAGATTATACGTCAAAAATACTCTATATTAGATACTTCAAAATATGTTTTTGCTTTAAAAACCATATCTATAAATATAGAAATATGCATTAAAAATGGTATTTATTTTTAGATATTTTACGTCATTGATTGACGAATTTTTCAATGACAATATTGATTTTTTTAGCTGAGATTATCGCAACAATTAATAAGTAAATGTCGAAAACATTCACACGTGTCAACTGGTCGCGGCGAGTAGTTATATCACATATTTAAAAACAGAATACGTAATAGCACTTGGATATCGTAAATTTTTTGTGAGTGTGATTTATCGCGGTTTACCGGTGACTCTCTGTTCTTTCTGGCAAGAATTCGCACGTGTTAACACACGCCGCGTGAAGGCATGCTTTATAAGCGCCTGCGCGCTTAAGTCAGCGCGGGAAGCGCTTGCAGAACACGTTCTACGTGATTATAGGTTTGTCATTTACTTTCTTTTTTTTCATGTTTCTTCTACTTTGTTTCCTTTCGCACACACGTACACACTCCTTCTTTTTAAAATATCTGCAGCTTGTTTTTGCACTCGTTCGATAAAGTAAAACGCAATCGACTTAAAGGTCAAGACACATTACCTCTCTTCTTCCGGAGTCATTGTCACCGACTCTCGAAAAAGTCCTACGTGCCGTGGAAAGGAGAATGCGCGAGACACACGCGTGTACTAAAGAGTTGTGACTCGAGCGGAGAGCCCCAGGTCTCATCCGACTCACACTCTGGCTCCAATCGCGACGTTATACCGGGACGACGTATGCCGGGAGTTCGCGTTGGTTAATGATAACGACGAGATGCCAGATTGGCCCGCTTCGGAGTGTGGAGGAATTGAGACTGCTGCAATGACTCCGTCATCGCCCCCGGCACAGATGTGCAAAGAATTTCTTTCTGTGCGTAAGTTCGCAGACGTTTCTTGCCGCTTCTGTGCTTACGATGAGCGTCAGAACTGATCATATCGCGAAATTCAAATTTCTCGAGCACGAAATTTCTCGATCGCTGCTTGATTAGGTTTAACGAGCCAATCGATCGTATAAGTTTATAAATACTTAACAAAAATCTTAGCAGAAACATAATAATGTAGGTTTTTCCACGAAGTGTTTATCTACGCTTTCAATTTAGCATTTATTTAATTAATTAGCAAGAAATGAATCAACGCTGAAAAAATATGTAAGGTTAAAAGATTACTTGGCTATTAAACAATTATTATCTTTATTAATTTCTTTACGCGAGCAAACATATGTTCTTGAATAAGATACTCATAAACTTTGTTCGTGATGAAGTGGAGTTTTAGTTATAGGTTGTAGATGATATTTGTATCTCGATCGTAATTAATAATTGTACTCTACGAGACAGAAGAATTTTTAAATGTCAATGGAAGCGAGATGAATATTTAATTTATCCTATTTCGTCACGACGGCGCGTCTGGAATGACGCAACGAGCGTAGAAAGTTTCAATGTCGAAAATTCGGCACTGATTACGGCTTCAGAATGAATCGTTATAGTTGTTTACGACTGTTCCAAATTTCAGTAATCATTTGCATTACTTTCTGAACTTTTATGCGGTCTGACGAAGAATTATACGAAAATTAAATGATCATTAACTGCATTATCTCATAAACAAATATAAAAATAAGAGCGGAAAAGCAATGATGAGTTTAACACTGTGGACACGTAATTTAACTCTTGTTTTTTTAATATTACATGAAAATTAGAAATCAGCTGTAATTGTACATTGTAAACAATGTGAATAACTCTGAAATGGATCACGAAAAATTCAAAATCGAAAGCATCCGTTTATTGCGCGTGTCATTGATACTGTACCGTCATTATTCGTTGATTACGTGAAACTTACTTGCTGCGAACTTTAATTCTATTTGATAACATTATCTGTAACAGCTAAGTGCAATGATGGTTGTTTTTGATAAATTTCCATTAAGAAAATTTAATATAAGTAAGTCTGAAACTGTGATCAAAACGTATTTTTTATATATTAATTTATGATGGTTAATATTTCTTACACTCCAATAATTATGCTTCTGATTTGTATTGCCTTCTATATAATTTATCTTTACAGAACCACTTTGCAGTATTACATAATAACATCATGAAACAACAAAACAGAATTCAAAACAGTATTTTAACCCTCATCTGTCATTGCCAAGTTTCACGGTTACGTTTTATTTCAGATTTTGCATCCTGCGACGGTAGGAGCGGCACGCACATATGTAAGTGTACATATTTATGATAGATTGCTGACACGCCTAACGAACTCGATCAAGTGTGCACAGCATTATGCATAACTAATTGTAAGTGAAATATAACATACTGCGAGTCGCTGTCGCGACAACATGGGTGTATATATCTATTACACCCTTTTTGATTGTACAAACTTTAACTGTACATATCAAACGCGACAGAGCTGTGCTTTCAGAAATCGCACAACGATGAACTCGCATCGAGTGAGTCTATTCATCAAATTACAAAGAGATAAAACATATTATCAACGAAAGCGTCAAAATGTGACTAATAATTAGGTATCATTCTTATCGTAGTTGTATAATGATAAAAATCTAAAAAAAAATGAGTTATAATTGATCGTGATAGAAGTATGATAATGTGAAATTTTCATACAGACACGTGCTTTTTTCAGACATATAATATTCGACATTTATTTTTACGCAAAATTTTATACTACAAAGTAAAATATTTCTTTGGAAAATAGATAAATAGCGAAAGAGATCACTAAAATTCAGGATATTTAAAATTATATTAAATAATTAAAGAAATTCTATAGCAACGGGTCGAAATAGGTTTTTTCAAATTCTGATTGCAATCTATCGAAGGCACATGTTTTCGACTGAACGGATTTGGATCGATTAGAGAGCAGTTAATCGTAATTTACCATAAACTCATGTTCAAACTGAATATTTTTCTTTTTTTATTTATTGAGATGTTCGTGAACCTAGCATATCATTTTCCAGCAGATCAAAAATAAAAGAGAGTTCTTGTCGCATGCAGTCGAGTTCTATAGTTCCTTATAGTTTTTAGTAATAGTTCTGGTGATTTTATCCAAAAAAACACCAATTGAAAAAATGATCTGCTAACTTCCCGTAGCAGATCATTTTCTAGCAGATCAAAAATAAGAGAGAGTTCTTGTCGCATGCAGTCGAGTTCTATAGTTCCTGATAGTTTTTAATGATAGTTCTGGTAATTTTATAAAAAAAAACACCGATCGAAAAAAATGATCTGTTACGGAAAGTTAGCAGATAAAAAATAGAGGACACTGAACATATATGTGATATGCTGGCCGTATATTGATAGTTCTGTTGATAATTAAAGAGTTTTCGTGTAGTTCTGAGCCAGTACATTGCTTTTCCAAAGAGTTCTGACGACTAAAATAATTAAAAAATTTTTTAACAATTATTTTACCCGAAAAACACGCATTTTTGAGCATATGTGTGATATGCTGGCCGCATATTGATAGTTCTGCTAAAAATTAGACAGTTCTCTTCTAGTTCTGGGCGAGTACATTGCTTTTCCAAAGAGTTCTGACGACTAAAATAATTAGAAAATTTTATAAACAATTATTTTACCCGAAAAACACGCATTTTTGAGTATATGTGTGATATGCTGGCCGTATATTGATAGTTCTGTTAATAATTAAAGAGTTTTCGTGCAGTTCTGGGCAAGTACATTGCTTTTCCAAAGAGTTCTGACGACTAAAATAATTAGAAAATTTTTTAAACAATTAATTTACCCGAAAAACGCGCATTTTTGAGCATATGTGTGATATGCTGGCCGCATATTAATAGTTCTGCTAAAAATTAGACAGTTCTCTTCTAGTTCTGGGCGAGTTCATTGTTTTTCTAAAGAGTTCTGACGACTAAAATAATTAGAAAATTTTTGAAACAATTATTTTACCCGAAAAACACGCATTTTTGAGTATATGTGTGATATGCTGGCCGTATATTAATAGTTCTGTTAATAATTAAAGAGTTTTCGTGTAGTTCTGGGCAAGTACATTGCTTTTCCAAAGAGTTCTGACGACTAAAATAATTAGAAAATTTTTTAAACAATTATTAATTATTAACAGAACTATCAATATACGGCCAGCATATCACACATATACTCAAAAATGCGTGTTTTTCGGGTAAAATAATTGTTTAAAAAATTTTCTAATTATTTTAGTCGTCAGAACTCTTTGGAAAAGCAATGTACTCGCCCAGAACTAGAAGAGAACTGTCTAATTTTTAGCAGAACTATCAATATGCGGCCAGCATATCACACATATGCTCAAAAATGCGCGTTTTTCGGGTAAATTAATTGTTTAAAAAATTTTCTAATTATTTTAGTCGTCAGAACTCTTTGGAAAAGCAATGTACTTGCCCAGAACTACACGAAAACTTTTTAATTATTAACAGAACTATCAATATACGGCCAGCATATCACACATATACTAAAAAATGCGTGTTTTTCGGGTAAAATAATTGTTTAAAAAATTTTCTAATTATTTTAGTCGTCAGAACTTTTTGGAAAAGCAATGTACTCGCCCAGAACTAGAAGAGAACTGTCTAATTTTTAGCAGAACTATCAATATGCGGCCAACATATCACATATATGTACAAAAATGCGTGTTTTTCGGGTAAAATAATTGTTAAAAAATTTTCTAATTATTTTAGTCGTCAGAACTCTTTGGAAAAGCAATGTACTGGCTCAGAACTATACGAAAACTCTTTAATTATCAACAGAACTATCAATATACGGCCAGCATATCACATATATGTTCAGTGTCCTCTATTTTTTATCTGCTAACTTTCCGTAGCAGATCATTTTTTTCGATCGGTGTTTTTTTTTATAAAATCACCAGAACTATCATTAAAAACTATCAGGAACTATAGAACTCGACTGCATGCGACAAGAACTCTCTCTTATTTTTGATCTGCTAGAAAATGATCTGCTACGGGAAGTTAGCAGATCATTTTTTCGATTGGTGTTTTTTTGGATAAAATCACCAGAACTATTACTAAAAACTATAAGGAACTATAGAACTCGACTGCATGCGACAAGAACTCTCTTTTATTTTTGATCTGCTGGAAAATGATATGCTAGGTTCACGAACATTTTATTGAGATATTAGTTTATTAAAAACTTACCGAAAAAGACAAGTTTTATATTTGTTGTTTAATGTACTTTTCATGTTATAAAACTTTGGTTGAAAACCAAGTTTTAATCAGGCTTCTAGTAATCCATGACAGATTCAATGATGTCATTAATCGCTTCCAGATTAATTCACAAATCCGTTTAGTCGAAAAAACACCGTAAGTATCCAGACACCGCAAATATACAACAGTGCCGTTGATCGATGATAAGGATTCTGGGGGCAACTGTCCGATAACCCGTTTTAAAGTAGGAGATTGTACGATTGCGCGCCGCTCTCCACTCGCCGAATGTAACTTGTTTTTGCATTTTTATGTCCGCAAAACTGATAATAGTGGCGCGACGCGTCAACGGTAAAAAAGTTCACTGACGATTTCGACCTCGTAGCTCGATCGTCGGCAAATAATTGCTCAGTTGGAATCGCGAGGACATCCAACAAATCATATGCGTGAAAGCTATTAAAGGACGACATAAATACACATGTTGCACGTGATATGAGACTGTGCTGCATAAAAGCGTACGTTCTCGTCTATTTGGTTTTATTCCGTTCAACATGGAATGCGGCGTGATTATGTCGAGAATCTTGTCTTTTTAATCAATGTTCGTTAAATTAATCGTGACTTGAATTGATTCCGTTTGTATACAAGCATACTTGAGCATTAAAAAATTGATTTATTCACATCTTTTATTTTTGAAAACATTAAATCTAAAATTTTGCGCATTCTCTGAAAGCAAAAGAAATCAAAAACTTTTCAATGTCTTCTTTTTTCAAATTATAAAAAATTACACTAAAATTCTTAGTTTGGCAATTATAAAGATTAAATAAAAATTAAATAATTTTAATTAATCAATTAATAATTGGACAATTTTTTTGTTATTTGTAAAAATGAGATTTAGTTTAATATGTACAAATAAAATTGTATTTAGTTTGTAAAGTACAGTTTTTACAGATTTCTTTTCTTTCAAGATTGTTAAATAGTATATTTTATTTAAAAATTAAATCTATTGATTTATTAGTGCAAGGATTTAATTTTTTAAATAAAAGTTGCAGTTGTTTACAAAAATAAATTCTCTTTAGTACATGAAATGTACATACTTTGGCATTTAAATTAGAAATGAATGCAAATGAATGAATTATAATCGCAACTAATATGCTACATGTGTTGATTGCTTTATCATAGCAACATGCGACCTACTCTTACTTACCACTTTGTTCTGTCAAGTAACTGCAGGTTCGCCGCGGCAATCTGAATTAGCACGCAGATGAGTAAATACGTTCCTGTTGAAGCCTCTTCCGTTTCCGCACTTCCGTTTCTTCGGCGACGACGCTTTTTTCGCTTCCTCTCTAAACCGGTCAGCAGCACTACCGGTAATTCACGCGCGCGAGTACAAACGCTCTTTCAACCGCGCGCACTATTTTCATTCAAGATAAGCCATACTAGCTCTTGAAAATCACGCTGTTTGTGACAAAAATAGGCGTGGAAGTTTGTTTGATTTTTTCACTTTTTCTTGTCCAAAAATTCCACAAGGTACCATATTGTTTGTCCATGCGTGTAGCTTCGATCTTGCGTATATCTATTTGCACATTTCCTCTCACGCGTGCTGAGAACCGACGACGGGATAGATAGATAGGTCCATAGTCGTGCGTTAGCTCGCAGTCATTCGACGAGCTGCCGCTCAAAATTCTCTCTCGTTCACTAGTCGGTGACTTGTAACTCGCGCGCGAAACGAAGCGAAGGCCTTCTTCTGAACCTCCTGCGCAATTTCTTTAACGACGTCGGACCCCCTCCAATGTTATTTTCCGCGAGTGGCAACTTGAACGAAAGTGCGAGTTTCCTTAAAGCTGGTCGTGCGAGCCGATAATATGCGAGCGACGGACCTGCTCTCGTTCTGTTCTCGTCACGCTCTTGGTTTGCAAGAGGAGAAAAAAGAAAAAGATGGAAAGGCAAAAAACAAATTGGCAATCTTCGGATTGCATCTTAGTCTTGGTATGCGCATATTTTTTACTACGTGTTCTTATATACGTATCTAAGGATACTTCCTGGTAACAAGCATTCCGATTTACCGGGATCGCGATTTCGTTGTGTAGTAATGTTTTGTTTCTGGCATCTGGTGCTCTTAAAATAGCTCACCAGGCGGATTTAACTAGTTTTACTGCGAGTTGATTTATGGACAAGTTTGAAGGATATAAAATTGTATAATTAATCTACACATGAATTGTAGAAAAGGGACACGCTCTCCCCTCTCCGTAGTAGACGAGTAGCTGAAGGTTACTTCTTTGAAGAATCAAATATTTTCAATGCGCAAGAGATGATAAAAATTTATGTGACATTATTTATTAACATATCATCTATTAAAAATGCGTCCATGATTTTTTCCTTGTTTCTTCTTAATTGATAACTTCCGCATAATTTAATCTATCTGTTTGACAGTTGTATGATGTTGCAACAGTCGACGAAGGTTTTATAATTATTTATTCGACCATAAACTCTGGCAAGAAAATCTCCAGTATTCTATGAGCGTATTCTATCGAACACAAATCTCATGGCACGCGAAAAAACTAACGATACACACACTGCCAGAATAAATTTTCCCTTCTGACATTGCAATCACTATAAGTATGTGTGTCTTATTCGTCAGAAGTAAAACACGCGATGTATTGCGGTAACGCAATGTAAAGCAAAACAAGTTTATTCATAAAAATTTACTTTTAAATCTGTCATTTACATGCAATAAAGTAATTATAATCGATATTTACATGTGAGAATCGCGGACTCGATTTGACGCGAGAGTCGAAGTAGACGCGTTAGTAACGATTTTTCAGTTTTGGATGTGTGAGGTATATGCATGCAAGAAATAAAAGAGCCGGTGTTTTAGTAATAAAAATTCATAATTCCTCTTCAATTTCGATAAACATCACCTAATACATTTGTCCTTCTTTGTACCATGTCATATGTTTAATCTGTGCACAGAATAGAACGTGCGCGTTCCTTTTTCACGCTCGTACACGGAGAGAACAGTGTGGCGGCGGCAACAATATGTTTATCACATTACATAATTGTGTATTAGCGATTGCGCGTTTAACATTCGTATCAACTATACTAATGTATTTAGTAGCCATGACAATATTATGCTCACGCTAAACGCTCTATCTACTGGCGGTGCTACGCTCTTGCTTAGTTCTCTAAAACATCACACTGGTGTCCCCAGCTGGATCCGGACTTTTAAAAAATATTCGCGTACTTTAGAAAAAGTCTTATTCCACAAATATCAAAAATGTGTTTTCATTGTACATAGTATTTTATATAGTATGTATAAAAAAGAGGTTGCTTCAGCCATCGGTGCAGCGGCAATAGGACTCCCTTACAATCATTTTAATTGCTTTAGCGAGGATTTATTTTACATGCTCGTAAATAAAAATTTGGAAATAATGTTGTTTGCGAGACGACCAATATTGAGATGTGTCGAATATCGATACTTGACAATATCAATATTCATTAGTATATCGCGTGTTCTCGTTGCGACGCCACAATATTTCTCTGCGTATAAGCATGCATATCGCACACATGCCACTGTACATCTAACGCACGTAAAGTTCCGCCTTGTACGTCTCAAGCATACATACATATTGAACATACGCGTGCGAAATGTCACGCAAGCACGCGCGCGTTGATATTATTTATACAATCTAATAATATAACATAACTCTGCGGGATTTTCGTCGCGGCGCGCGTGTGTACACACACCTTCCTACACATATGTATGCTACAGTCGTGTTTGATTAAAACCACAAAACACACACAGCTTCCTCCATCGCACAGCACGATCGTAAAACGAAGTGTAAGTAACGTGCGTTTACATAATTGTACTACGGTAATATTTTAATCGTGATAGGTGGCGATAGTTAGCGATATAGCAGCAGCGGTGGCGAACAGTAATAGCACGGTTGGTTTTCGTCGTCGATGCAGCAACAATTCTTCCTTTTCTTATTCTTTGTTTTTCTCGTATAATATCGCGCTCGTGACGATAGTCACAATATTCGCAGTTGTAATTGTTACAGTATCGACGTATGTATGTACAATGTACACAGTGTAACGCGTATGTTTACCACTCAACAAGATTTACAACGAGCTCCTCTGTCTACACGTGTACGCGTGTGTATGTATATTGAAAATTACATACATAATAATATGCGTACATGTATGTCTCTGTAGGCGTATATTCATCAATTATATCGATCCAGTAATGATCTTCGCCGCCGTAATAAAATTAGTTACTTACATGTAACTCGCACGCTTATAATTGCGCTTCGCATCGCATGGGACACATCAATGCGAATTAATTTTGCATCACTTAAAATATGTGATTCGTAACTGCTAATCTGCTTGATGCAGTCAATTCCGTCAACTAAATGATAAAATCCATTTACACAAATTAGTTGTAGCAGACGAGTTTCTTTTATACATTAATCAAATAAAGATTCTCTATTCCGAGTAATCAATATATTAATTCTATCTAACAATGCGTTAATTGTCCCTTGACGAATACATTAATCGTAAAGTTTCGCTCTCCAGCGAGCGGAAAACTCATAACTTCACTTGGCTTAATTCTAGAGTTTGTTATTATCATTTTATAATTCTCTATAAATTATTTACAGTTCATCCTGCACAACAGAGATACATTTGTTGCGTGTAAATTAATAATTCATCTTCCTTTCACTTATATGTACACATTTGTCGCAAGCATATGCAAAAAAATATCTCTCTGAATTGTGAATAATTCAAGTTTTTTCTTTGGATGCGGCCAAAAATAGATTTAACTAACACGAGTCATAGGTGGGATCTTCTCGATCAAGGATGGTCAATCGTAGCGTACGTTGATTAGACTAAAAAAACATTATCGTTGTTTCGTATACGAGTTGCTTCCGTAAAATAAAAAAATACATGTATATTAGAATTAATAAGAATGAAAATACATTGTCTCCTTGTTAGTATATTACAGTAATTGATAGAGTATGTAAAGGTAATAAAGTATTATCGCCCTAGATTATTCGTATTTCTATATACATCGATAAATGTCATGATTCAGGCGAATGTCTAATCAGCGGCGAATTGACCGATCCTTGTTCCAAAATTATACGATATATTCCTATGATGTAGGTTCATAATTTGTTAAAGATTACTCGATATGCACGTGCAAGAGCATTTTTTTTAATTTAACATTTTTTCTCTCTAAATATATACTGCTTGATCGATACTGATTAAGTTAGTAAAACGCTCTTTCTATCATTTACTATTACATATAGGCAACTAAGTATCTGTACCTGATGGCATTTTCGTATATCGTTTATCAGTTTAATAAGAAAAACGAACAAAAGAAGAAAAAACAAAAAAACAAGAAAACATACATACAAGCCTAATTTTAAGTACGATAAAAATTCCACCAGGTATGCCACTAATTTGTGCTTTATCGATTAAGTGTGTAAGAAAAAAGTACCTTTCTGAGACTTCAAAATAGCAGCCCTATCACAGTGTGGCTCGGAGTGAAGGCGATTTTTATCCGTTTAAGAAAGATCAGAAATACTTATAAAACAGACTCTATTTGCTTAATTTCCTTCTCGGGTGGCTCTAAGGGTGATGGCGCAGTTTCTATTATCTCCGGTATGTCCTCCTCGTTCTCTTCCTCGATATCTTCGTCGATTGGAGTCAATGTATCTAATATCACAGGTTGAGTCTGCAACAAGTAGAATAATTTGTTGATTTATTATTCGCTGTAATACGAACGGAAAGTATTATTTATTAGAAGTTTCACGAATTGTAGGTGTAAAATTTGAAATTGTACTTGTTTAATTAACGCGTGTTACGGTGAATGAAATAATTATACTAGATGTCACAAAATAAATCAAAGTAAACGGACGGAGAATTAATATCGGAAGGGCAGCCTTACCTGCGGTGTAGTGCACCGTTTCATAGCAGGGGCCATGAAACTAGTAACAGTGCTTACAAGGAAGAAAAACCCTGCCATAAAGAACGGGATACTGTAACTTTCCGTCGCATCATAAACAGCGCCCGCTAAGGGTGAACCCACTATAGCGGCAGCTCCTCTGAATAGAATTAAAAGGCCGAAAGCATTCGTTAACTTGTCTAATCCCAGAAGATCCACCAAGATGATCGATGTTAGTGAGATATATCCAGCTGAAATTTCCATCATATAAAAATGCTCAATATTAAATTTTTACAGTCGAGTCTTGCTAGTCAAAACAATAAACGCAGTTGTTAGATAGGTAGATATGTTACGTAGAGTTGCATAGTAGAAATACTTACATATTGCTATTCCGAAAAATATGCTCATGACAATATAAGCGGCATAACTGTGGCAAAATGGCGTAGCAGCTACTGCGACCGTAGATATAATTAAGCAAATGTTGTTCAGTAATAAGGAATCGACTTGCGGAAAGTCCGCAACATATCCACAAGCGACACGGCCTATGGTGTTTGTTATTCCAATGATAGATAGCAAAAATGACGCCGAATTTCTTTCAATTCCCTGAAAAAAAAATCGATATCGTTGAATATATACAGTTGTTGTACGTTGCGCAACAATCTCATAAGTTTAAAAGTAATAATTAAACATGAACGTACGTCTAAGACTGCTGCATCCACCAAGTATACAAAAGGAACGTACAATCCAGCCATACCAAATACATTGCTGATGCCAATTAAAAGGAAAACGGGATCTTTCAACAACGACATATCCATCATGGTTGCCAGAGCTTCCTTAAACGAGTCGGGTAATACCAAGCAAGGGCACAAAGGTTCTAAAATTAAAATTTTTCTTATTTCTTATTCTGAAATTTAGCAATATCGATTAAGTTATGTCAAAGAAGATATATTTATACATACGTTGTGGCGCTTTTTCAATATCAACATCTTTCATGTCACCGCGTACGGATTTCGGGATGGATATAACGCTCTGACGGTAATTAGCGAGGGATTTCTGGCTTTGGTATTCTGGTAAATTGACTACGCTACCACTGTAGAAAATATCTTTTCTCGACAAGGGACGGACCATCATTGGTTTCTCCTTTGGGATGCTAGTTTTACTGGTAGTAAAAGTAATACTCTCACCATCCTAGAATAAACAAAGGTCGCGCGATATAGAATATGTAATATGAATTTAAAGTCGTCACGTTTGACGAAATATTCGAATCTGTAAATCACTTACGTCAACTTCAGCGTTATTATTTCGCGATCCCAACATACTGCTCGTGGAAAGTCTCAAGTGCAGACTCTTCCGGATATCTCCATTAGAATTAAGCGTTGTCCTAGAGTTCTTTATTGCACTAAGGCTAGGCTTGTAGCGCTCGCTGGTACTCGTTTTACGGATCCTATCAAAGAATGGCACAGAGCCGTTTTTAGGCAAACCTTGAACGTGGGTCGTGAAAGCCGGCTGCGATGCGTTCCTGGGGATTATCGTCTTGTTAAATTCGTTCTCAGGCTTCTCCGCGTCCTTCGCGTCTTTGGTTTCGTCGATATTCTTCTTGCTTTTAGATTTATTGGAAATATTCTTCAAGTCCATGCTGCCGCTGTCGCTGGTATGTCCACTGGAAGAGTGCTCTTGCACCTTCACTTCGGATATAGTGGGAAGGGTTGGCACCGTTGGAACTGGTGTTAAAGGAGTTCCTTTAATGTTACGGGTATTCAATGAAGTTACACACCCTATCTCATTTCGATACACAAAGAACGTACGTGCCAGTGAAAATTGTACAAGTCATATATTTGGATTTTCAAATAAAGCCTTGCTGTGTGATTTTATTTGCTTGTTGATAATTTATAATTTTATTTATGAATTTATTTTTCCCGTATTTAAAAAATGTTGATATTACTATTGAAACCTGCCTACGCATATTGGTTTTCAGATAACACAATATAGTATTTCAAAAGGAAGCCGGCACGTTAAAGCATACGTCCCACTGTGTCGGCTTTCCCTCTCGTAAAACCCATGTGGGGTTTATTACCGAACAAAGAAATGGCAAACAGTTTAAGTTATCTTAATGCCCACAGCGCCGCGGGGGGCTTTATTTCACTGACCATAACCGAAATATTTTTACTTCATTCTCTAATAGTATTAATACAAGTGTTACAATTGTATAAAACAAAGATTAACTATTAATTTTTTTATATTTGTGACTTGTATCGCTCAAATAATCATCGGAATATATTCAAAGCGTTATCGATCACCGACGAGTTTCTTACCAGGCACTAATTGGTCTAAGTTGAAGCTGGAATGAACACCGGGATCAATATTAATGGGCATTTTCATTCTCTTTTCCATCGATCCGTCCGGAAGTTGTACCATAAAGTAGGAACCACCGATACTGCCCCGTTCCATTTGAAACCTCTTTTCCTCGGCCATTCTTTGCAACAATGGCTTAACAGAAGAAGTTTTCGGATATTCCAGTGGTCTCATCATAGCGCCAAACACCTAAAAATCATCTATTAGAATTATCAGATATACGAGATGTGCCGTCTCGAGTAATCTCGTAAAGTGTTGTATTATCCGGCAGCGAAAGCAGCAAGCTTGAGAAATTTCTTGTTTACTTACTGCACAATTTAAGATGAGACCAGCCAGAATTAAATTTGCTCCCTTCCAGCTGTACGCCTCCAGCAACATAGTCGCGAGAGGCGCGAACGCGAACGTTCCGAATCCCGAACCGCATACCGCAATGCCGGTGGCCAAGGATCTTTTGGTTTCAAAGTAATAGCCTACGCAAACTACTGCGGGTAGATATATTAAACCGAATCCAATCCCTATAAGAACGTAAAGACGTCAAGAATTCGAAATTGGCGAAGCGCAAAGGTCACAAGTGCTGCGAATGTGATTTTATTTATTACCTCCCATAATTCCGTAAGTCATCATAAGCGTATTTACATTGTCCGAAAACGTTGAAAGTACAAATGCGGCAGCGCCTAAGAAACTTCCTGCCATACATACTGCTCTGCAGCCATATTTATTTGTTAAAGCACTGACAACGGGACCTGCGAGGAGGAGAATACCGGCAAAATTAATATATCAATATTAATATATATCCACAAGATATCCCATTAAAATCAATCCGTTCCAATAACTTCGAAACTATTAGTGATATCGAAAAATATTTCATTTTCTATTGAGATAGAATACATATTGATTGAAAGATGAGATTTTTCTCGAACTTTGATATATTAAATATTTTAATAATTATACAAATATCGATTTTTAAACGAGTTTTACTAAGAAAAGATTAAATTTCTCATTATTAAAATATTTTTATTTTATCTTATCTTATCATTAAATATTTTCCAATAATAATGCATTTTATTTTCTGAAAGAAAATTTCAAAGATATCTGTTCATATCTTACCAGCACTAAGGTACATTCCAGACAGCAACGAGCCAACCCAAGCAGTCTTGCCTTTTCCCTCCCCAAAGTACTTAACGAATTCTCCAAGAAATACACCGAACGTGTAGGCGATACCATCTACTATCATATTACACATAAACGAGGCAAATACCACCACCCAACCATAACCACCGTCTGGGGGAGGTGGTATATCGTGATATTCGCAAAGCGAGCCTCCCTCATCTTCTGGCGAGGCTTCATCGCCACCCGCTGCATCGGTCCCCGTTAATCTCGATTGTTCTTCTACAGAATATTCGCTCTCCGTCTGAAAAGAAAACAATATAACGTGATAATAATCCGTTATTTTTTGTACAAATTTATAAAATACATAGCGCCGCCGCTGCATCGATGCGACGACGAAAACGATACAAAGAAAAATATTTGCAAGTAAAAAAAATAGTAGATATTAATTTTAGCTGTTTATTTTTTGCTCATATTTTATGTTATAATTTTTCTTGTCTTATTTTGCATTTATATTGTTAACATACGACACGTTTGATTATTACATGTACGATTTATATGCATTCCTTACTGCGCATGCAATTCAAGCTTTTCAGATTGTAATAATTTAATGCAGTATTAGAGAAATGTATGATAACCGTGTGTATACCATATGGCAACATGGTGACATACATCTGGATTTTACTGGCATATACTGCTAATAGTTTTATAGAAAAAACAACAAAACAAATCTATGTAATTAAGGATTATTTTATATCCTGCAGCGTGAATGCGTGATACTCGCCTTGAGTAAGATTTGCCGTTCACCTTGAATGTTCTAGGAAAATGTCTCTTTTCGTGTCAATACGCAAACAAGTACTTATTTTCTAATCACATTTACGAAATAAAAACAATTTTTTATCATTTATATTGCACGCATATGCATCATTTTTCCAAGAAAAATGCTAATAACTTAAAATTGGCGAAAGCAAAATTTATTATTATTATTATCATTCCATAACAAATTTATGTTTTTCTCGTTAGGGTTCTTCTTCTTCTCACATCATGTATTGTCGAAGTTTTTTAGACATGTATTGTAATGTAACACATGTTCTTACAGAACATTCTATGTACAGATGTCTAAAAAAATTTGACAATACATACAATACATGATGTGAGAAGAAGAAGAACCCTAACGAGAAACACATAAATTTGTTACGGAATAATTCTGTAAAAACATGTGTTACATTACATGTAAAAATACGCGTTACATTACAATACATGTCTAAAAAAATTTCAAAGAAAAAAGACATTAAAAGAAAGAGAAATAACTCTCGAGTCTCATTAGGAGAAGAGAAATTTGCGAGGATTTGCACACATATAAAATACTTGTCTATAATTTCTAAATCTTGTATTCTCTTTCTTCTATTTTTCACATGTGTTACATTATAATACATGTCTAAAAAAATTCCAAAGAAAAGGCATTAAAAAAAGCAAGAGAAATAATTTTGATTCTCATTACGAGAGGAGAAATCCGAGAATTTGCACGCATGCAAAATCGTGTGCTCGACGATTTTGTTAATCTGACAAGGATGAACACCAGTTTTGAAATTATCACGGTAACGTTAGAATGGAGTGTCGCGTGTTATAGGGTGATCTCATAACGCAAACGCTAGCATAGATATTAAATAGCTATCATGATTTAATCTCTAAGACTACTCTCTAGTCAAGGTGATATATCGCTCATATAGAATGCAACGTTAAGATCGGATAAAGAGACGGTTGTCAAGCTACATTTTCCGCAAATGTGATTAAACGTTAAATTTTTATCATGCGATTCATCAATGACATCTTGAATTAGTCGGTAAACTTTTAAAATATATTTTCTTATATGACACATATATATATAAAATGTAATATTTTCTAGAATATTATTTATTATTAAAATTGCTAACAGCTACCCAAGTGTCAAAAGCTTTAAAGAAAAATACAATTTCAAAGGATGGTTTGCAAAACATGCTTTCGAGATTTTATTCTATCGATTTTTATGAGAGTTTCAGCCTGTTTTATTGAAGCTGCGCAATTATAATTAGATATGTTGTTCTTTGATGTTATCTCATATGACTTAATCTGATACTGTCGATTCACTGAAGTATTCACTCTGATAATTACGTGCAATTATCTACTATCTTTTTTATATGTGATAAAAAAACAGCTTATTAATATCAAGATATTAATACTAAGATAATCTAGAGGGGAAATATCGAGCCACGCCCACGCGATGCAACTAATCGGCGACATTTCAGCAGGTGTTGGTTACGTTAATTACACGAGGTTATTGAGCCATGAGAATCAATGAAAGCAAACAATACTAGAATGAACAATTAAAGTAAATAAACATATAATTCTTTTGATTATTAATAAATAATGTTAGCAGAATAATCTTTGCTAACTTGTACTCTTGTCAAATTGTTCTAAATGCTTTCCTAATTTACTTGATACGAAAAATGATCAAAAGTCATACAGAATCTCAACTGATATTTTCTGAAAATAATTTTTCATAGATAGTTGCATCATTGTTGCGCGTTATTTTCTTCTAATCTCATCGCGAGGCGCAGAATCATTACGATCCATTATTATGAATTTGGATCAACGACCTCGACTACTGTGAAGACGAATTTAAATGCAACGCGCGCGCGCATGACTTGGCCGAACAGAAGGTCACAGCTGATCAGCTGATCGCGCGCTGTCATTCTGATCGCGCCACACTACAACGAGAGGCGTAAAGCTTTCCGCGAGAGAATCGAGCACGACCTTGTCGTTTTCAGCACAGTATTAGCGTCATGCATGCATGCATACGCACCATTGTAATGCGTACACAAAATGCGTACGACAGTGCGTGCGAATACAACGGCGTAACCTCTCCTCACGGACGACGATCAGCCGCCTTGACAGCCAAGGCTAAGTCACGCGAGTTGCCTTCTCAGAAAAAGATACGCGCCAATAATTATAGATGACGTATAAAGACTGATCATCATCCGGCACGGCGCAAATGCTTCTGTTGAGCTGAGAGACGTTATAAAATGCATGCGAATTATTGGAGCAACTGTTTGAAATACGTGGAATTGCGTTGATAACGCTCAGTAACATAATAAAATAGAAATAAATTGAATGTTATGAACTTCCTGTTATTACTTTGGATGCAGCATTTACAAGGAATTTTTCATTAGTCACAAAGTCTAATCGTCTGATATTTAAATATTTATACTCGAATGCAAAAAAATCTACGAGATATTTTTAAACACGTATATAAGAGACATTTTATTTTTTCCTACAGACTTTCAATCTTTGGAATTTTTGTTTTACACATATATAACAATTATTGGCTACCTCGCTATTTGACAATACACAAAATTACGTAGAAAACGAGATCACAATTTTCAATAACGACAAAACGGAGCAGAAAAGAATAAGAGGAGAAAGAAAAAAGAAAAGAAGGAAAAGAGAAAGGAAGGTGGAACGGATCTGCGCTTATAACCGACAACACCATGCGGCCATGCTTTTGCTCATATGCAAAACATACCGAACTGATCTTGCGGACGCGACGCGAGCCGTACTGCGACTTGTTGAGCGATATGCGCGACATTCTATGACCGCCTTAAACCGTCAGCCGCTCTTCTCTCTCTCCAGCACTCTCTCTTTCTCGCCTCCTCTTCTTTTTGCACTCGCTCGCAATGTAACCGCGTTCTATTTTTGAGCGCGCTCGAAGCGACGCGAGCGAGTCAGCGCGCTCTCTTCGTTCACGAAGACTTTATCTCAATAGGTTCTCTGTTCGTCTCTATCGCCCGTGTTTCCACACTTTTCCACTCTCTATCACTACACTCTCCTTCCAACCCGCCGATCCACCCGTCGACAGTCACTCGTCGTAGTCTGCTGCCATGTCGACTACGACCGCACTGTCTGGCGCGCTCGTGTCGTCGGCACTCGCTTAGCGCACTGCCATCGCACACAGCGCAACGCCGCGCCGGCACCCGACAACTCGTCGTTGAATCAAAGGTGGTGGGAGAACGTTCTCCAAGGAAAACACCCTGCAAGAGAGGAGATGATGCCCTCGATACAACAGCACGGATACAATAATTTTTTCAATATCTTTTGATTTTTCACATCTCGGATCTTTCTCTTTGAAAATTATTGATTAATTTTGTCTCTCGCATTACAGGAATTCTAATTGCAATATTTTACTCCAATGTTTTAAATCTGAATTTAAGGTTTTTTTCTTTAGAAATTACTGTGGGTTTTATAAATTTTTTATTCCGTAACTTCAATGTCATATTTCAATCACTTTCTCTTCTCAAAGTCGTGCTCCAGTTTTCTTTTTTCAAGTATTTTTTATCGATCTCTTTCTTTCCTCCAAAACGTGCTCGAAGTGTTCATTTTTTCAAATACTTTTTGTCGATTACTTTATTCTCTACAGATTAACTTTTATTTAACTTTCTCCTCCTAAAGAAATTTTCTTTCATTATTGAAATTATTCTTTTTGTTGACGATATTTTTCAATGATAGATTATAACCATTACATGATTGATATCTTTCACAAAATTTGTTTCCCTTCTATTTCTTCGAAGGTTAAATTCTCGGAATTAATGAAGCGGAGTTAATTTCTCTCGGCAAAAAGAAACGGCAATTGACATCCATAAAGTCAACGACAATGTTTTCTCTTGAAATGCGCACGTGCGGAATGACTCACGTGTGCGAACAATACGATGAACGTTCTATCTAGTGTCTCTTGTTTTTGTCACGTTTTGTCACGTCCATGGATATAATATGGCACTTCTGTTCAAGGTGCTCGGGTTCTTGAACCCATCACTTGTGTCAGCGGATCAATTGAATGATTGTGAATCTATCTCGTTGAGAAATGCACAAAAATTTTCACAACGTACTTAACGTTTCCTCATCTTGTTTTGGCTGCTTTCAATTTGTATTTAAATGATAGAATACTGATGACAATTCATCGCGAACACTATTAGATTTTTAAAATTCAGTAAATCTTTCCACAAGAAAATTCGAGAAAAAAAACTGAGACACTCGAAGAAACTTAGGAAAACAAATATATAAAAAGAAGAACGTTTGTGAAGAACGTTCAATGTGAAGAACTCAAAGTCATACTGTCATCCAAAACGAATGGTGACGTTTCGATCTTAGCAACATGTAAAAAAAGTAAATAACAAAATAAATAAATTACATTATGCATTTAATTCATTCAGTTTTTATGTGTAAGTCGATTTCCGTCAGTTTTGTCTTCAGGATAGAGTTGATATTAAAAATCCGCCGTTTTTTACTTGATTCTGATATTTGCTTCAAACTTTCTGCGCAAAACAGTTGAGTCTCTCTTTCTCTCTCTCTTTCGAAGTGGATCTGGACACACCCACGGTTTTAATTATAGGCAACTAGTACCTTTTTCCGACCAACCGGACTTTCCCGAGAATCAGAATGACAGTTTGCACACACAGTCGAGAACAAGCACTCTGACCGGAGAAGCGCTATATCGAGGATATCCGCGTAGATTCTATTTATACTTGAGAACGCGCGGCGATTCTCGAAGCTTGTCGAACTTTGGCGAACAAAGCGTGGTTTGCTCTTTTCTATGTTATACATTCTCTAAATTGAGATTGATCTCCTTTAATTTATATGAGAAGAAAAAGAGGAGGAAAGCGAACATTCATGACGAACAACACGAGCACTGACATCGACATCGAAATTTTAATTTAATAATCGACGATAAATGAATTTTTTATAGCGAATGGCAGCGAACCTTGCGATGAATACTTTAATATTCAATACGCGTTGCTGAATTAAAGTAAAATTAAATGAATTTTTCAAGAAGAATTATATATCCAGATTGACGGAAATGTTGTACGTAGTGCAATGTGATGTTTTGAAATGAGTTGAAGGTAAACGAGCTTCGCGATGAACGTCTCGCAGGTCGCTATGCATGTTGATTTGTTAAAGTATGATTTTCCAAAAGGAAATATATATTCACGTTGACAGGAATGCGATCGATCTCGTGAACGAGACGGAGCGCATAGTCCTCGTAACGTAACACTACGCGAAGCTTATCTACGTGGTGTACTGATGTGTACACAGCACCTCTTTCGCGCGCGCATGCATCCCCACTCGAATAAAATTGCGTGATGCGTCACGGTGTCAAGGGACGCACGCGTCATTCGCGCTGCTTCAAGAGAAGGGGTTTCTTTGCAGGAACGTTTTGCTTTGTTTCAAAACCCTAAGACACATTTTTTAACCTTACAGCGTTTATATATGTTGCCTACACTATAATTAAACCGTTGAAATCACATGTTTGATAATTTTTATTAAAGTCAGTTTTTTATATATTATTTTTTCTATATAAAATATTTTCATATTAATAATATATATTAATATATACAACGTATAATATATATTAATATATACAACGGTTATTTCAAACATTCCATCGATTTCAAAGTCTTATAATCTTAGGAATTGAAAAACTTAGAAATTGAAGAAGTGCGACAAATAGAAATTTTTCTCTTGTTTTTCAAGCGGAGTAAAGCCTTAAGCTTCCTCCACTCTTCTTACAATTGTGAGTTCTTCAATCGAATCAGAAATGGAACTTACGACAAAATATTCGAGAGGCTGGTCCGCCAAATCGGCCATAGCCCGTATCGTAATACAATAAGTCCGTTTCCCTCGGAATGCCCAACCGCCGTGATGAAAATCACGGCGAGAGAACGCTCATTCGCGACGCCGGCTTTATCAACGAATGTAGACCTCGCACGAGTGAAAATAATAACGGAACAATGTTAAAAGTTAGCTCGAGCGCGACAGCGAGCTTCGGTCACGTGAAACACTGTGCGGCCGCGCAGAGCGATGCTCATGTGGCTGATGACGCTTATGAATTAATTAGATAATAACCAGCGACAATTAGAGTCGAAGGCAGGAACGCATGAGAACACCATCTGCTTCTCATCTTCGCGGAAAGGTTTCGCAAAGCAACTTAACAGCGCGAACAAAGAGACGAGTAAATTTATAATAACAAATTCTACTACAATTCTGTGTTAATACTTAATGGAAATCCATTTTCCAGATATTGCAACTTTCATAAACCTGCAAAATTAATTATTGATCAGTTATGTTATTTAATTCTTTGAATTTTAAATTAATAAAATTTAATAGAACTTCGAGGGAAGAGAAAAACTTAAATGATATTTTCGTATTATTCCTCGTCTATTTTTCGAAAAAAAATTTCAGGATATTTCATGATAATCATATTTGTACGGCAAAATTTAAATATGTATTACATATCGCAAAAAAAGATGACGATTCCAAGAAAACAATTTCAACATTAGTCGTTTATCGGCCTGGTAATTTGTTCAAAACGATTATAAGATTGATAAAAATTGAAGTGGCTATTCTAAATGATAAAGTAAAGATCAATCACTACACAAATGCCGCGAGTTATCATCTGTTGCTGCATTTGTTTCTGGCGTAAATTATTTAATCGCAAGCTCATTAATATTGTCTGTTTACGATATTCAGAATTGCAGTCAAAAAGGAAAGGTAACGTTTTCAGATACGCACTCGAGCAATCACATTATTATTGTTTGTATATGTGCTCTAATTACTGGAACTTTATTGGATTGCGCTACCGCCTCTTGATAGTGAGGTCTGTGCTTCCGCACTGCATTCTCGGACGCAAACAATTGCGACTATATATATTCGATTACATTTGACTATACGCAGTCATCGCGGAAGACTTACGTCATAAAATAAAAAATTGTTCAAGAGAAAGCTATAAGAAACAAAACAAGATCTCAGTACATTAACTTTAAATAATTAAATTTTTTATATAAATCTAGCTTTATTAACATTCTTTATACTTATAGAACGTATAATTTTTGTGTTATACATAATGATAAACTTTAAATTCTTCAATTTTCGTCATGTGTAATATTTTTTTTACGTAATCGAAAACGTATCAATCACGGAGTTATTAACGTGATAGAGAATTTAATCGACGAAAAATAATTGAAAACAGAAACACGATTTAATATCTGTTGGTGAATTTGAGTCGCGGATTCGAGGTGTGTTCGACATCGATAGAAGATGATAACGAGTTCAATAAACACTCAAAAGATAAGATGTTCGCACACAGAAAAGTAGATCTTGATCTCTCAAGCCTATCTGATGAGTGTGTTAGAAATCGTTGTGTGATAAAAGTCAGTTCGGGAAATGGCGGCTTCGTCTCGAGTCGTTTTTGCGATTACAGAATTGAACATTTTGAAAGAAAGACAGCGATAAAAATATTTAATATAATAGAATAATAAGAAAAATGCTATGAAAGAGAACATACGCGTGCGGAAACGATGCTGCGCATATATCGTTGTCCGCAATAAATATCGTGTTTTCGTCGTGTACTGCAACATCGCATTATCAATTTCCTCGCCAACCTACAATTCACTTTCACTCGGGTATTTCGTCGTTACTCGGCATTGCTGTTACGCAGATTTTTGTCATTCCCGAGAAGATCGATTGACAAAAAATCGTTAAAAAAACGGCGAGAAAAAACTTAATTAAAAAGACAATAAATTGATAGGTTGCTCTCTTTCCGAAAATTGTTTATCGTTTTCGACTAATGTTTAGTTGAGTAATGGAATGCCATGTGACGTTTTCGTGATTGTCTTTAATACGTTTGCAAACTTTTCAAACCAAACTTTAATTACTCTAAAAACAGAGAATCATTTTTTCTATGAATTTTATTTTAAAGTATTAAATATTTTATACTCGGGTGATTTTTCGATTCTACTACATTCATCAGACGATTTATGCGTGCGTAAATTATCTGGAAATGCATATCTGTTTAGCGGATATATTAGCGACGAATGAATCATATCGCGAAATGTCGAGTCGCTGTAAAACAATACGATTGCAAATATAAGTAAGCTCAACGTGAAATCACAACGATGAAGAAATTTAATTCGAAGTTGATTTGACAATATTTCTGTGATATTTTTATAATTATTATATTTATACTAATTATTATTAAATCTATTTAATATCGAGTATTGGGAAACCGCACCGAATGACTTTTGTACAAACTTTTCTTTGAAGATTCATGAAGCATTGATAAAAGATCTGGAGCATAAAATGCACAGGAATCACAAAATTTTGTGCACAAACAGAAAAATTAATTATATCAATGGAATAATTATATGCCGCTACTATATGAAATGTTAATTGTTAATTGAAATGTATTTTTCTGCGGTAAAAAGAAAGAAAGAAAATTGAATACGCCCACAGAGCAATCACGTGCTATCGTTTCGCTATCGGTTCGATTCGAATTTTTGCTAACGCTGCGGAGAACATGCTCGAGAACACGCTGGCAAACACGTGGGATATCATTCTTTACGGAACTCGACATAGTTTGCAAAAGAAGAATGATGCGGTGAAATTGAAAACGTTACTTTCGCTGTATCATTATAAATTCTCTAAATGGAAAATGTGGAATCACACGTCAGTCTTCTGTTATCGCTATCGCGGAATTTTTTCCGATATTAACAAACATCATTAAAAATGTTCGGAATATGCCGTTGTAACATTAGTTCTAATGATATTTATATTTTGACTATCAGGATTTGAAATGATAAAAGGTGATTTGAAATTTTTATGTCATTGACATAGGACAATAATCTCATTGTTTAAATACGATAATAGAAATGTAAAAATGGGAAAAGCCGAATTGTCTGTATTTATTTCCTATAAAAAATTGAATTTGTCGTCATATTATGTCAGTTTCGGAGTTTTAAAAACATAACAGTTGTTATTCTTCAAATGCTTATCATTATGTAATAATATTTAAAAATAAATTTTATATTTTTTCTATAAATAGATGTCATTAATGTATGATGACACGATATTATTTAACAACGCTTACAATATCTTTTTAGGCAACATTGAGTATATTTCCGTGACAAATCGAACGCAAACTCACATTTGCTAAGGTAATTTTGTGCTACCGTAATACTTACCTTATTTTTAGGCGACATTGTGAAATGGTGGTTCTTTGCTCTTTCTCAATGGAAGGCGAATGCACCCTCGTGTGCAAGCGACCGGTGAGAGCGAGAGCGAGAAGATGCAAAGCCGCGGCACCTGATCCGCGACACGGAAAAGCGTCGGGAGCAGGCTATAACTCGGCGCGAAACGCGAGCAATACGCGCGATTAAAAGCGCTCGCTCGTGGCTGCTCAACCACCGGCTGACTTAATCGCGTGGACACAGGACGCGTTGAACATGTCCATCCGATTCCCCACTCTCGGGGAACTCCGCATCTCGCCGCGCTCGTCCCCGTATCGTGTTTTGCTCCGCATGTGTATGTCCTGCGTCTTCCCTTCGCCCCTCTCGCAAACTTCTCGTCATCATCCTCCTCTTCCCCCTTTCTCTCTTTCTCTCTTTCTTTCTCTTTTTCTCTCGCTGCCGTTTGCACTTTGTCGCATCTTTAAACGCGGTCGGCGGTGCATTACTCATGCGTTTGTGCGCGCGAACAAAAGCGGTAAACCGCCTGGCGGCGAGTACAAAGTTCTGCGTAATCTCGCGTGCGTGCGATACATTTTTCGTACATGCGTATCTACAGCGCGCATTTGAAATTGACGAGCTTTAGGCAATGATCTCTCGCTCTCCCCCTTGTCTCTCTCTCTTGATTACGTCACGCAAGATTATTTGATCACCACGTGCGAACAATCGGTGGTAATTGAGTCGCAGATATAGGAGCTTTAATTCCCCATAATATGTATATGTATATACGTCTTAGAATACTAAAAAGTGATGTAATCCTTGATCTCTTTGAAAAATAAATAATATATAAATTATAAAATAGTAATAAAACGATATACATTTTTATTAAGCAAAGATCTATTGAAAAGTCAACTATTAATGGCATTTGCCATTGAACAATGTAACAAAAATAGAATATTTTCTATATGTGTTATTTTCTCTATTTGCGCGTCGATTTGCTCTTATCGCAGTACTGTCGAAGCGTGCAAAATTTCAAAGCATCATAAAACCTGAGTTAGATTACGAAACAATTTGCGATAAACGTAATAATTTCAAGGAAGTGGCAAAAATTTCGTGATTAACGAAAAAAGAATCGAGGGTTTATCGTTACAATTTTTATCAATGCTTCATACGTGATCCACTTAGACTTTCATATTCTTATTATTGGGTATGTTACATATGTAACACTAGTATTTTTCTAACACGAATGCATTGCATTAACCACGATGTTATCTTAATACGAAATAAACCGTAACTTGACATGCTTTGAGGAAATTAGATGATTTCTCCGATGTGACATTTGCGAAGGCATTTGCAAGAAATGCAAATGTTACTTATGCGTAAAATATATTATTTTGTGTACTGGTTTAACTCCTTCATTAAGGATTCATTCATAAAGATTCATTAAGAATTGAGACGTTCGCAATAAAAGCAAAATTGTAAGTGAATAATCGATTAAAATTTCTCACCATGTTGCTGTGATATTATTATGTTTTGCGCTGACTAATATAGAAATGATGAATCAGAACATGTTATAATGTGTCATAACTACAATGTCTTTCTACTTTGGCTCTGTTGACTTGTTGAATAATCGATTTTGAAAAAAGAAAAGCTTTTTGTTGAGAAAATGAAATATCATCCGAAGAATCAAACTTAGCCTGAATTAGAGAGAGTATAACGAAAAAAACGCATGACACTTACGACATTGTTCGCCAGGATCATTGGCTTCGGGTGAATTTGCAGGCCGTCGTCGTCGCCAATCTGCTCGCCGATTTGCTCGCGGCTGCTGGTGGGGCCCATTTCAACGTTACAGTACCTCCTAAATGATGAAGGTCTGATTTCCACTTGAACTCTTTGTTAAAATTGAGGCGTCAACGGCACCTAAATCGATCGACCGATTTCTTGGACGATCAACACAACGACACCAGGTTAGCGCAATCCAGCGAAAGTTTACGATGCTTCCATCGGCTTTGGTTTAGCAAAAATTCTATGGCAATCAGCCTTGTTAGCCACGTCTATGTCCATTTGTTTCACAAGAGCGATCAAATACTCGATTTCTTCTCTTTTCTCTTTCTTATTCTTTAGTTTTTATTTAACGTGTTTAAATAATTTTGTTTTATTTCGCCGTATGTGAAATATATTAGTGTTTAGTGTCTTCTCCTTCAATTGCACCTTTAATTGAATAAATGTCAGTCAAAAATGTATAGATAATCACTCAGATGGCGAAATTTTTCTTTCTTTTTGGAATGAATGACTTTTACGCAGATTATAGTCATTTATATCGGCTTTTGAAATTGAGATTAGCGTTAAAATTTGGCTTCAGCAGAGTTTAAGTGTTCTCGTTCCTTTAATGTCTGTTATCATCGTAAGAGCTCGAAGTGTTTCCGGAACGTCGGCGACCTCCTTGTCACTACTTCCACGGAATGTCTGAAGGAGGTATCTGGGACAACTTCGAGTTAACTTAAACCTGTCGATATCTCGATAATTTGTGCTGGCCTAACGACAGTGTGAAACATATGACCACTGATCGTCTTCTTCCCCTAATCTTCTCAATTTCCGTCACCATTTCTTCAACAGCGGAACCGGTTTTTCAATAACAATAAAAAACAATCTTCCAGCTACCGCTTTGTGAAATCTTCGCAGATCTTTTATCGATTCTTCGTATTCTTGACAGTTATTATTCAAGTCGATCACGATGCAGCCGGCGTGGACGTTTTATAAGAAACTTTTCTGTCGGCTTTAGGGTCACTGGTTCACTAGTGTCTATCCTCGCTGTTATCCCACGACGATCGATCGCGCCCGTTTTCCAACCGCTACCAAGAAATGTTGATACTGACGTCTCGACGACGATGACGATGACGGTTATGTCGCACACACCCACCGACCGGCTCCGGGCTACACCGCGATGAAGAAGAAACTCGAGGTGCGCGAGTCGCTCAGGGTGAAAAGATCGTCGGTAGGAGAATTTCCCGGTCGATTCGCCGGTCTCGAGTACGCGGAGGAAGAAAGGGACGACGGAGATCCTCCTCGTCGGGGAAAAGAGTTTCCTCTCGCCAGGCTCTACCCCGCCGCGGGTGGGTAGCGCCGCGGCGCCCCGGGATCAATAAACCGACCGCCCGGCCGTCGCCTGCCCTAGGTCCTGCCTGGCCTCTGCCTGCCGAGATCTCCCGTTTGCTTGAGCGACGTCGGACGCCGACGTCCCGACGCGGCGCGCGCCTACCTGCACCCCCGTCGTCGCGCTTCTCCGCGCGCCAATCCCCGAACGCCCGGCGTCGCGGCGTCGCGCCGCGCTCCGGTGCGATCTCCGCAGACCACGCGCACGCCCGCTCGCGTGCAAATTCGCGTCGCAGGTCGATATCCGACCGCAGCGACCAGGAACGTCCACGGGAAAATCAACGAAAAGTACATTCGCGGAATTTGAATGCCTTTCGAGTAAGTTCAGTAACGGACGTAAAGAATACGTTATTCGAGGAGATTTTTGCCTGAATAAAAAATAGAAAAATTTAAGAGAAAGAGATAGAGAAAAGACGCGAAAACACAAAATAATGGTGAATTATCCTAAAAGAGGTAAATTTGTTCAGATTGAACATATTTTTATTGTACTGCGTACAACCCTGTATATACTATTTGCCGCATAATATCATATATTTCACAGAGAAATTAGAAAAGTTATTTTCTCCTTAGTTGTTAGCTCTAGATATGCTAATTACGTATACCTATTCAAAGATATAAGATAAATTATTTTTTGCTTTTCAACCTGATGAGGAAAGGTATCTTCTTAAAATGTCATTGATGTGTACAAGTACAAATTATATTTGCTCTTTAAATAAATTATTATGATTTATTAATACACTAGAGAGAATAGTATGTAAACATATACTATTCTCTTACAGAGAAATTAGACTATCGCGAAAGTTAGAATTAATATAACAATGACATTTTTATTTTGTCTGCAATATTTTGCAAAACTGTTTTCAAGTTACACACGAAATATTTAAATAATTATGCACGATTATTGCATAATATTGTAACCTTTCTATGAAAATACACGCCAAGTTTTATTTGGAACGATCGGTCATTAGCTTGATACACCTGCTAGGTCGGTGTACACTGACGTGTCTTCCTTCTTGAATAAATTGTTATAAGGAGCAGACAAAAATAGTTTATTGTGAAATTAATAAATTTGAGTTACGGCGATAGAATTTCATCTACCAGAATTTTAATAAATAAAACATTGTATTACAAATTTTAATTTTAATCGTAAGGAACTTGGTTACTCAAGAGCAACTAACTTTATTACTGTATAAGTTATTTATTAACATTTAGACGGCCATTATTGAAGTTATTACTGACTTATATAATACCGACTTGCCGTTGTAAAGCACTTCGCGGTCTTGTGCGATCGCTTCATTTTGTTCCTGCTCTTTGCAGATCGATATCCTCGACAACCCCCGCGATAACCACGAACATATGTTGCAAGGAGTAGTCCGGTAATAATCTATTATTGGATATAATGATAGTGGAAACACGCTTAAAAGTTTGAAGCAGTAAAGAGTCCTCTAATATATATAACGTAATTTTGATAATCGGTATTATTTAAAAAAACAAAAATTGAAATTAAGACTTAACGAATATTGATACACAATGGACGTATTGAAAAATATTTAATTAACAAAATCTTAGTATTGTCATGTATGTCATAATTATGACAGTGTCAGTACATTAAAAAAAAAATTCACTTAATGAGACCATCTCATAAAACTCAAAAACTTGATTTAAGATATTCAATTGTTTACTTATTAGGCGCATAATTACATGCTTATTTTTATAAGCACTTTAATTGTGGCGATCTCTTATGAAGAAATTTATGCATTATAATTACTTATACATATTTTTTTTATATGAGCCATATAAAAAATATTTTGCAAAGAATTAATTTAATTTTAACATATTGATATTATTTTGCAATTTTTCGACTGTCTCCTAAATGCTTAATGACTTTTTTTGCTACACCGCTTATGTCATCTCGTTTCGAAAGCGTCATTGTCTCGATTTTTTTCATCGAGATTGTCGTGATCAGATCATGAATGTATTTCGGCTCTGTAAGATCGTAAGTGATAGACTGTAAAACACGAAGACAGAGTAGCTGCATTTCTTCCGAGGACGATTCAGCTTCTAAATAGTGATTTAGCACATCTCCTACTCGCAATTTGAGCAGATATTGCAAGCCGGTCTTATTCATACTCACGTTGTACAGAATCATTAGCACCAATCTGTAAAGCAACTGTGCTTGTTAACATAGTGTTTCATAAGGTTTCTTTTTTCAAGTGAAAAGATATCAAAAAGAACAAAGATAAAATTTGCAATGCAAAGGTGAAGACAACTTTAGAAATACGATAGGATAATTTATTAATGCATATATGTACCTTTTTAAAGATAACGCTTCGGGAGTTGATGGCAATTCAGGCGTTAGTTTAATTATCTTCTGCACGAATTCCTTTCCATTGGAATTTGTAATTAAAAATTCACGACCCTCCGGATTCGCGGATATGTTTGTGATAATACCGAGGAGCCCCATTACAAATTGATATTCAACATTGCTCGTTGGAGGGAATGCACTTTTATAAATGCTAATAAACGCTCCAAAAGTGCCATTTACTATCGACAAGAATTCTCCTATTTTGTTCTGAAACTATAAAAAAAAAGAGAGAAAAACGTTGAAAAATTGTATTAATATATTTAATAATTTGCTCACAATATAATATAAAATCTAAAAGAATTGCACGATAGAAAAGTTTTAAAAAATGTAAAGACTTGTAGTGTCTTTCTATCTTTAAAAGCTTTTATATATTTCAAGTATAAAAAATTTCATAATGTATTATGTTCTTTTACTTAAAGTTTTCAATTCTATATATCAATTTTATACTTACGCTCGATAACCAAATATCGACAATTTGTGGCAATTTAGAAGCACGCCATGTCAAGTTACCTAACACTGCACCAAGGTTTGTGCAATAAGTACTTTGATTTGATATCTGGATGGAAGTAAAGGCGAAAGTAAATTAACAAATGGCATTTTTAAAACATGGGTAACATAAAAATACTTGCAAAATTTTTAAAAGTATTTTTGAATTAATAAAAAACATTCGTAGCTTGATCCTTGCTACTAAAAACAATAAAATGCATTAATTAAATGAAATTAATCCACGAAAATAAAATAATAAGATTTTACCTGATCTTTCAAACGTTCTATTTCCTCAAATGCAATTTTCTTTTCTTTTGTCAAATTTTCAACTTGAGCACCTAGCTGTTCACATTTTGATTCTAACACTAACATTTCTTTAGCATTATCTATAAATAAATACGATATTTATTTTTTATTAAAGAAAAATATAACAAAATTTTATGTAAAGTGTATAAAACGTATTATAAAGTAATCAGCTGTACTGTTTTTTGAACGTATTTATTTATGTAAAATGTGTTAAAAAATGTTATTTTGTTATAAGAAATATAACCTTTTGATGCATCAACACACGATGTTGAAAAGTTATTAAAAAGTGTATGCATTCCTTCTCCGTTTGTTTCCGTCTTATGAACTTCAGGATTGAAGTTGTTAATCGCAAACATTTGCGGAATGTCGTCTATATATTCGTGAAGATTACATTCAGTGGAACTTAAAATTGTTTCCAAAGAATTCTGAAAGTAGAAATTTAAAGAGAAATAAAATAAATTTCTGCATAACGATAAGTACTAAGCAAAATACATACTAAAAGTTCATGTTCATTTTCGAAATTAATTTCGTCCATCTGTGCTTCTGTGTTATTGAAGAAGAATAGCGGTGTACTTGCAATTGTTGTGTACAAATATTTTTTAGATCATTTATAAAATTAGGTTAAGGTTATAAATGTTCTTATGATGTCACAACTGCTGTTAATATTTCCGTAACCTATAATTAATTTTGCCATTAATATAGCGATATTATCTTATACTTATATTTACTGTTTTTCTGCATATAACATAATATTTATAATAAGAAATTAAAAATATGAATCTATAAATTGAAAGCATAAATAAGCATTGAAGATTACAAAAGTCACATATAAATGAGGACATACCATATTTGACATATTAATTCGAAATAATTAATTAATTATCTGCTTGATTTTCATAAAAATTTGTAATATAACATTGTGATATTTAATATATTTAAAAAATTACAATTTGCTTTGCGACCGCGGTTCTGATTTCTATTGCGTTTAAACCTATTATGTAGACAGTACAATTAAGTAGGTATGTGTAATTTTAACAAAAAAGAAACACGAAATTTATGTTTAAATTTTCAGATATATTCTAAAGGTGTGCTTCTGAAAATTTATTGTTTAAGCCTATTCTGTAACTTTTAACGATGTCGTTATGTATAATTGCGCAGCTATTACGTGATACAAAAAACCTACGCAGTGATACATAACGACATCGTTAAAGATTGCAGAATAGGAGGCTTAATCATCAAAAAATCATTATTTATTATTTGTATTAAATTATTATTATATGTCGAATTTCTCTTAAAATATATTTGAATAATAATTCCGATAACACCACAGAATGTACATGAATCATAATATCACACAATGTGTTATAATTCATAGAGTGATTCAGTTAAATTATTTTTTATTAAGTATTTCTTATTTATAACACATTTTATTAATTCAACATTTTTTATAAAAACTAATGGAAAGTTTTATAAGAGGTACAAGTAATAAAAAATGGAGAAAACTTGAATGTTTTGTTAAATGGGCAATAAAATTAGCATAAGTTGTTCGTGTTATGTTAATTGTATAATATATAAAATTGATTTGATATTATCTAACCAACATTTCGGTCATTTTATTCGACTCTATTTTCTCAGTGTATAATATTTTTATATATGTAATATCTATTATAATTTTTTAATCTTATCAATAATAGATATTAGATAGAAATATAATGAAGAGATAATCGAAAAACGATCGAAGTATTTGTCAAACCAACTTTATTAAACACAATTAAAATAGTATAAACAATTTGCATTGGTTTTATTGCCATTTTACCATTGATGTCATTGATATTCATAAACACTGAAGTTTTACAAATAATTGAAAAATTTATATTGAAAAATTTGTTAAATATTTTTAGCTTTTAGAATAATATAAAGTTCAAAATTTACTGTAATAAGTGTTCACCGTGTAAAATTGCTTATCGATGCAAGTTTTGCTGTAGCGCAGTTTCCGTTCATCGAGATAAGATAAAGTGCGTTCGACTTGATATTCTGCAACGTATGCAAATATTATATGGGCGAGGAAGTTAGCCGAGTCGCAAAATGTGAACGCGCCCACCGACGTAACGGTAAGTTGGTTTCCCGCGTGGCGTGCAGTGGATGCATTTCGGAACGCATAGCGTGCCTCCAGTCGCGCGTTGATCGTGTACATATTATGATGCATCAGAGTTGTATCAAGCGTAACCTCGCGACTTGTGGAAGTTTTATTATTTTTCAGACGTGGATATCTGCAGAGTAGAACACCAACCGTTCAGAATCATACGTAAGTTTCACAGTGAATTGTATTCCGATCGTAATACGTTTGCGTTTAATTCACGATTAAACCAACCAAAAAAGCGTGCAAAAGACGCTTTCCCGCGACTTCCTTCCAATTCCGACAGTTTACATACCTTCAGGTAATTATGAAACTTGGGCGGTATCTATATTTTTCAATCGAAAGAATTTTTATGTTATATAAATATCTATAACGGTTCTTATATATGTATGAAACAATAATGAATCGTTTTGAAACTATAATTGTATTAAATCTGGATGAAATCTGTTTAATTAAACGAATTATTTTGTTCTTCTAGATTATTGTCGAATATATAATATATTGATATTGATCATTTTATTATTTACACTATATACAAAATGCTCTAAAGTAAAACAGTTAATTTTGCCAATTTGTTCTATGAGCAGAATTATAAAGAAATGTTTTATGAATATAGATCTAGAAATACTTGGGTTTGAATTATGAAACACCCTATATATATATGTATGTATATATATGTGTGTGAGTGTGTGTGAGTATGTATGAGTATGTATGAATATGTATGAGTATGTTTGTCTAAAGCTAGTTAATTAACAATCATAAATTATCTTTTCTTTTTAATCCTATGATTCTTAGAATATTAAACTCTACAAACTTCGTGCACAATGAAGTTTACCGAAGGTGAGCAAGTTCTTGCGAAGCATCCAAATACTTCTGAATATTATAAAGGGAGAATTCTTAATGTCAGAGGTGATCGTTACAAAATACAATTTGAAACTGGCATTGAGCATACAGTTCGAGAAAATGATATAAAGGTAATTATTAGCATTTGATAAAAATGCACTATCAAATACATAAATATATTTAAGAAGAATGTAGAATAAATTCAAAATTCCAGTTGTGTTTTTTTTCTTATCTAAAGATATATTCTGCATAGGAATTATGCATTAAAATGATGACATACATATATTAATATGCATTCTTTTTTTATCGCTTAAGTATGAGAGAGTAGGAAGAACTGCAGTCAGATCAAGCAGCAGAGTAACAAAAAGTCCTTCAAGATATTCTCCTAGCAGGAAGTCTCCAAGTAGACGATCACCAGCCAGATCTGGTAGATCACCTGGAAGATCGCCATCGACTACGTCTAGGAAATTGCCTATTCGTAGCACGCGTCAAGCTAAAATATCTCTCTCACGTATAGATATCGAAGGTAAGCATATATTTGCTATTTTTTATTTGCTACTCTAGTAATGATATTTCTAGTAATGCAACTTTGTTCTGATTAATGAGCAGATAAAATGAGCAACCACAAAGAAGGAAGCGAAACAAAATCATTAAGCCAGAGTCCAGAGACTTTGCCTCTGCAACACCGCTTGAAGGATAGTAGTACAGTAACGCGTAGATCAGCGCGATTGTCAAGTCTCAAGGTGGAACAGATTCATAAGCCACTTGTAACAAGAAATGTTGATAGAGCTGTCTCACTTCCGGTGGAGAGGAAAAATTATGTATCTGAATATCTTCAAGAAGAAAAAGAAAGAGGATATTCAGTGCAACGAGATGAAGTAAATTTCAATAATATAATATCAATATATGTATACAACTCTTCTTTCTCATATTTTTTGTGATAAAGGAAATATTATGAGATAGTTTATATGATATAACAATTTATATATTAAGAATTATTTCAGGATCTGAAAAAATTTTTGTTGTCGCAAGAGAACGAAAAATGGGAGAAAATGAAACTTGACAAAGACATGTATAGAGTCGACAAACCGCAAGAATGGGGTGGTTGGATCGGGACTTTTTTCCTTATATTTATATTACCGGCGTCTGTTATCTTACCGCAACTCTTGTGCTCTAAAGAGCAGTGCAAATCTGCTTATGTGAAACTTACTACTGATTTGGAATTTTACATAAATTTGTATAGCTTGTTGGCTTATGCAGCATTTTTAGTCTTACTGGCTTGCATATCGATTATACCTATTGGGAAAATTGTGGATGGACAGCACAGTAAAATCGGAAGACTTCAATATCGCATAAATGGTACATACTTAATATTGTGGCCTTTATTTTTAATTTTGTTACTATTTCTAATCTTAATAATATTTTTTTTAATTTTCAGGTTTTTTAAGCATTATATTGATGGTTGCTGTTTTCGGTATATGTGTGTACAAAAATATTCCAGTCAGTGATTATATTTTGAATAATATTGTACAGTTGTCTGTCAGTGGCTGGCTTGTGGGCACAATTTTAGCATTGGGATTATATATCAAGGCAGGAAGAGCTCCGGTAGCCAATCTTAATATATACGCATCAACGAATAGCATGATATACAATTTTTGGCAGGGAAGAGAGATTAATCCACGAATTGGTGCTTTGGATATTAAACTGCTGTTAATACGAGCTTCTCTCATTGGCACGGTAATTATTATTTTGTATCTTTTTTCCTACAAAAACAAATTTAATATAAATAACCGTTACAATTATTCTTTTTGTTTTGCAGTTGATTGTGAATGCGGCTGTCGCAATTAAAATTTTTGGCAATGTAAAAAGTATTGAGCAAGTTCATGCAGCTGCATTGTTGGCTATCGTCTTGCAACTGTTTTATATTGTTGATGGATTAATATATGAAGCTGCTATTTTTACGTCTTTTACAATAATGTACGAAGGAACTGGATACATGACATGCATCAGTCACTTACTATATCCATTTTTGACAACTCTTACAACAAGATTCATATTGTATCAGAAGTAAGTAAAACTAACAAGTTAATTGACAAGTAACTGTAATATTCTAATCTCTGTTTTATGTACTTTCAGAATAAAACTGAATTACTTTGTCGGAACTGCTTTGTTTGTATGCGCCTTGGGCTTTTTAATAGGATATAAACTGTATAGAGCTAGCAATTCGCAAAAAGACGAATTCCGAAAGAATCCTGTTTCACCGACTGTACCTTGTACGTATAAAAACATAATTACTTTTTTTTTCTCTTTTTTTTTTTTACTAATATAAACTTGTTCTTGGGATTTATAGATTTGGAGACTATTCCTACGTCACGTGGAAAGAAACTTATGTTATCTGGTTTGTGGGGCCATGTGAGACATCCGAATTATTTAGGTGACATTATAATGCAATGGTCTATCGCTTGCATTATTTTTACATGTGACGTTCTCCCATATTATGCAGCGATCTGTTGCATGTTAACTTTGGCTTATAGAGCTATAAGAGATAATAGACGTTGTCAGATGCGATATGGATATGCATGGGAGCAATACTGTTTGCGCGTAAAGTACATGATCATGAAGTATATATTTTAAAGCAATAGAGTGCGTTAGCAAGGTAAGTATTTTTAAGTATGAAATTATACATATATATCGAAGTTTTCTTGAAAATGCCCTGAATGCTCATTAAATATCTTATAGGATCTCTCTAATCGTATATTTTGCAATATTTTTATTACAAGATATAGTGATATAGTAGTATTATGAAATATACAAATGTAGAATCTTAAGAACCAAAAATATTTTGATAATATTGAGAGATATATAATATTATGCATTATATTTAAGATAAGATTTAATTATAAAATGAAGAATTATTAGTATGATTGATTAGTATGATGGTAGAAGTGATGATGATAGAAAAATCATCAACACGATAGAAAAACAAACAAAATGATACATTAACGTTTTATTGAATGGGGAAATTTTATGTATTTTAAATAAGTATGTATTTTAAAATAAGTATAAGGAATATATATATATATATATAAAAGCATAGATATAGATGTACGAAATACGTAGTGGTGTTAAGACATGTGCCTGTAATATCGAGCATTACAATTTGAGAACATAGATTAATTAAGATGTTTTATACTTTTATATACGTTATATATCTATATCACACCTATATATCTATATCACCTGAGATTAATAAGTAGATTTAAAAAACACATCAAATAAAATATATATTATCATCTATTCTCTCATATTTATTCTGCATTCTAATGAGGGTTTTTCCACCAATAGTTTGCAATTATATGTTTTTGCTTTGCTATTATGGCACAATTAATTATATATTTTAGTTTTGGAGGAAATTGCTTATTCTTTAAGGACTAGTTATCAAAACAATTTATAAGAGATAAATTGAACTGAACTAATTTCTATCGATGATTAATATGTTTGAGAATTATAGAAGAGACAGAAAGCCATAAATAAGAAAAGAAAAAGAATATTACTCTAACACAAACGCATTAAACAGATTGAAATTTTAGATGGATCGTTAATAATATATGTAGAAATGTTCATACACTTATTTTTTATTAAACTGCTCGCGTATATATACATGTACATCTAAATTGCTATAAAAACAATTTTCCTTAAAGTGAATAGTTAAAAATGTATCCATATTCGATCTGTTTATCTGTAATATAATTTTTAAACTGAAGTTTGAGTATTCTCACACTATAAATCATCATGTATCTGAATCAATCTTACTATCTTCCTCTAAAAAATAAAAATTTTTCTGGACTGCGTATATGTTTCGATTTTATAAAATAGTAGAAGCAAATGTACGCATAAACATCTGCATATCTATTTGCAATAAACGCGCGATTAATCGTGCGAATAATTTGTCGATTTCGCATTTTCGACATGGATCTTAAATCTATTTTGCGGGATTGAGATTCAGAGAACCGTTTTACGTAAATGAACTAGCGCTTTTGAAAGTCATTTACATTACAAATATGAGAAAAGTATGCATACACTTTATTATATCAGCTTATACAAAGTAATTATAAGTTTTACTATTACAAAACAAATTAAAATAATATAAATAAAAGGATATTTTAAATATATATTGTTAAATTATTAAATATTATTTTTTGATATACGAGAAAAAAATATGATGTAATACACCGGAGAAGTCTATTTATTCCTAAGATGTAGATCACTTTTATCATGGCGAGTGCAAGTATTTTGTTCCGATACATTTCGCTTCTCGATTTCACAAACTTTGTCAAATTTACGCGTCTTGTTTTCATATAGCACATACGACAAAGCTCTTATGCTTCATTAGGAACATATTGTTGTTTGTGCATGTCGCTGTATTTATATACTTTCTAATAACAAGAAATCGTGAATTAACGAAAATTTTATAGATGCTGTCGATGTCGCGAGTCCCCCGCGAGTTTGTTTTACTTCTATGCATAAGTGTTTCGTGGCAGTACTTTCGATTCAGTACTTTCATCATCTGTTAGTATTCGGTGGACTTCCATCCCCGTGAAAAGTATGACATATCGTGTTCGACGATCGTACTCGAAGATGTGAAAGGATCCTCCCGAATCGATTGGTCCTTTTTAGGCGCAAATGAGGCCGAATTGAATTCGATTTAACATCCGTTCACCACTTAGAGGAAATAGAAGATCCAGTACACGGCATTGAACAGCATGAAACTGACCGGAAAGATGATTCGCGAATATTTGTCTATCACGTTCACATCCTTGATCTTCGGCATTGACACACGTAACACAGAAGCTCCTCTACGTATAGCATGTAATACCTATATAAAATAATTAAGATTATAACATAATTAAGATGTTATACTCAATGATCGTTTCGTTCTCCTTCAAATATTCTCTCAAAATGTTCGTACAATTTGTTAAAAATATCTTCACGTACCTTCGGCTTGTATCTCGGTCCTCTGTATCTGAGACCGCTATTTCGAGTGTACGTATTGTAAGTAGCTCCTCTGGAAATGCGAAAGCTCGGCGGAAACTTGACCGGATCATGGTCCTTTCCGGCTCCTAGCGTTGACGGAACGCTGACTAAGCCTGACCTATTTCTAATACTTGGCAGAGGCGACATTCTGAGGTCGTGAAGCTCTATAATATCCGCATCTGTAGAACCGGGGAAAGGCGAACTAGCTTTGCTTCCTAAAATAAAATCGGAGATCAATCAGAGAAAAAAATAATGTAAGAATTCCAAAAAAATTTTTCTTAACATCTGTTACCAGTTTTGGAAGAGAGCACTTTCTTCTCGTCGGTTTCTTTCTTCTTGGGCTTCTTCTTCGCTCTGGCACCCCAATAGGTATAATTGACCGCCGCGTATTCCAGCAAAGCCGCGAATACAAAAACAAAACACATTACCAGATAAATATCGATGGCTTTCACGTAACTAATCCGTGGCAGTGAACTTCTAACACCTGTCGATATTGTTGTCATTGTCAACACGGTTGTGATACCTGAAAGAAAAATAATGAGTTACAAATTTTGTAATCTTAATTTGGAAGAAAACTTTCCTTTAGATAAAATTTAAGAAAATTAAAAAGATAAGACATTTATATAATTGGAACAAAAGCATTTACTAATTTTTAATTTATCTAGAAAATTAATGAAATTTAATTGTCTATTCAAGAAAAAAGTAACTATGTAATAGTACGTAAATGTGAAAAATTTACTTGATTTATAAGTAGTGTGTACAATTTTAAATTAATTCAAATAAGTTTAATGAGAAACACGTAATTTAATAGAGAAAGAAGGGGAAAGAAAATTGCATTTTCGATCTTACCAAGAGCTACTCTTGCGCTCGTAGCTTCGTGATTGATCCAGAAGCTAACCCAGCTTAGCATCACGATCAGTATACTCGGCAGATATGTCTGAAAAACGAAATAACCGATGTTCCTCTGCAGCTTAAAGCTCAGTGAGAGCCTTTGATAAATGCCCGTCGCCAGCTTCTCCTTTCGATCGTTGGTTTCGTAGCCGATTATTGTAAATTGCGGCAACTCCGCCTCTTCGACCCCGCGAACGGGAGTTTCCTTCCAGTACATTACTACATCGAGCACCGTGTATCCATCTGAATATTCAAAATAATAATTCAGAGCATATAAATTATATTTTAGAGTTCTATCTTCTTGCTTCTTTCTTTCTTAATCGTAAACGTATATTCGAATACATACAGCTTTCGATTTCGACGGTGCAATTTTGCGAATCGAGGGGATAATAGTGCAGGTCCATCATGCAAGCCAGGGTTGTTGTGAATCTCATACCATATGTGATCGAGCCGTCGCCGGACAATCTAACGAGCTTGTTGCGCTCAGTAACATCGTGCAAAAAGCTGCAAACAAGTAAAAAAAATTCGGTAAAACAGAGTGTATTAAAATAGATCTCACGTTAAAAGAGAGTACAGCTTTAATATATACATATATAGATGCAATAAAATGGTTACCGATGTTTTTAGCAAATGGTTCAAGTACAGCAAATCGTATAAATTACTCGTTGCCGCAGTTACCTGTTTTTGTCGTTCGCGAAAAACGTATCCGGAACCCAGATCTTTTCCGCAAAATCGCCACTTAACGTCAAGGTTTCGTCTTCGTGTGAAAAGGCAAGCCTTTCATCTTTCCAATATTGATTTAGATACATCGTTATTGTGTAATCCTGGGATGCAAATAATGGTTACCATTGCTAGTATAACATATTGTTAATAATAATTATAACAAATTATACGTAGAGTGCTTTATACTTTATTTTTATATATAATTACTGAATTTTTATGTGTCTTACAACTCTCAAATTTTTTTAGATTTCTGATTAATTTATCGCACCAATATGTACCAATTATTTTATGTGCCATAAAAAATATATTTAGAGCCGATATTGTCAAAAAACGAAGAAAAAAGGAAACTGTTGACAATCAGTTATTAAAATAGTTTATGTTTTGAAGGTAAAAATTAATTTAGAAATGACGACGATTATTATAAATATCGCAGTGAAAGAACAAGTATTTCGAGGCTCGTACATATAATAATCCGATGCGAAAATTCAATATAAACACGTGCATCTGTCATTTTACACTTATAATTACAATGAATGATAATATAAATTTCTGAGATACAAAAAGAGATATATAACACTTTATATTTTGTCATATATGTGTAATAAGCGCGAATAATTTGGGATAGATATTGAAAAGACATCATCGAAAAGACTTATATATGTATGTACTTTTTATATTTACTTACCATATTAACTTCTGAGATCGCGTCAAAACTGGCGATGGTGAGATCCATTCCGACTAATAACGGATCACCTTTAAGTAACAAATAATCTTTTATTTATTTTTAAATATAAAAATTAATATAAGAAAATGAGTATTTTTAATTCTTCTATTTTCTTCTAAAGTAGTTTGTGATAAAAACTGTTAAAAGAAGGGGAAAAAGAAATGGCTTAAGGGCTTGTTTTAATCCATTGATAATATCGGCAAATTACTTCCCCTCGTTGCACGTTCGATTAAGAGCGCTGATTGCGATCGCGCCTCGTTGAATGGCGTGGAAAACTTCATTAAAAGCTTCTGTAATACTATATTATCCTGCCCCTTCGGGCGGATAGTTCTATTCTAAACTGTTTTGTTAAATATAGCTCGATACCTAAGTAATTTTCTTAAATTTCTTTGTATATCTTTCTTAATAGTGTTAATTTTTAAGCAATATATTTTTCTAACGCTTGATTTATTTTCTAGAATGTTTTTCTCATTTTATATATGTTGTACATTGCTATGTAAAATATGCACGCGTAAAATCAGCTAGATAACTTCTAACAGAAGGCATGAAAGGATCGATAAATGCACAACTTACCGCCGAAGTTCGGCCTTAATCGAATATCGTAACCGTCGAGTATCCTCGAAATTGTCTGCGTGACGTTCTCCAGTCTATCGGACATCCCGGTGCTCTCTAGAGTAGCCCTACAAAGTGTAAAATTGCAGAAATAAAACCTATAGATAGAACTTAAAAATATTAAAATAGAAATAAAAACATTAAAAAGTGCTAAACGGTATATTGTCAAACCTATCAAATAAATATTGCAATGGCAGAAAATTTCACTTTGCGAAGTATGCACCGAAACATTCGCATCTCCGACATTCATTTCTGTTAAACATGGCCTGACGAAAAGATATAAAGTATATGTTCCTTCATACAAAAATAAGTATTCATATTCAAGCACTCATTCTCGTCTAATACTTTAATAAAGTAACAAATCGTACTTACGCAATAATGTAACGAAAATGTGCAGAACATCGAGAAATGAAACAATTTAAAAATTAATAACGAAAAAATCATGGATGGAAGGAAGATAATATTGCACATCGCAAAGCTACTTCCAATTATTGATTCAGACACTATCAATCTGGTCTGGTCTCTAGGGATTATTTTACTTACGATCACAATATTTGTTATGGTTATGAGTAAGTAGCGAATGATTAGTGCTTCTAAGATAGCAAGAAAATTACGGTCAAATGCAACGTTGTTTAGAGAGGATTATCAGCTTCGTTTTTTGCCCGGAAAATGGAGCATTATTATTTCTCCTTGTGTACAGTGCTCTGATTGGGACTCTGATTGCTCGAATAATCGTACGTGTCGCGCGCATCGAGCTTAATTCGGGTATTTAATTATTTCCTTTTACATTTAATCATGGTAATGCATTTCTGTATATATGTTGCTTTCTTTTGGACTATATTTACTGCATACATGTATCTTCAATCGAATTATTTTCAGAACTAACTCGTGACATCATTATTTAAATACTTTTTTTTATTACAACTTTAAAGCATACGAAACTTATAAAGAATATTTTTGAATTTTTTTTATAAAATATTATAAAATATTTTTTAATCAAAAAATATTCTGGTTTAATATTTAGAAGCAACCACACATTTTTGCAAGCATCTTTTATCAGATCCAAACTTGGATATACGAGAGTATACTTAAACAGTGTATATACAGATACATAAATACACAAACTGTATTCCGCGTATGCGTATCACATGTGCAATATAACTGAAAAGGGGGAAAAGTGACAGCATTTTTATACGATTGTGATTTTCTACGGTAGGGAGAAGACTCGAGTAGCGAACGCTCACCAGATGACACGATGACGTAGCTGTACGAAAAAGAGAGCGATCAGCGGGAATCCGCGCGGCAGCATCCTGCCAATCGTCTTTGTTATTCAGGCCGGGATTGCGTTATTAAATTGCGACGAGCGCGATGGAGAACGTCATCTCGCGATCTCTTCGCATCCCCTCGGCATCCCCGTAACCGGCTCACTGCCGCCGTTGCCGGTCTGAAGTCATAGATAAAGGGAAGAACACCGTCAGCCCTTTCCGTACAATGCCGCCCTTGACCTCGTGACCAGGTCTCCACGCGTGTGTACTCCCACTCTCTACGCAAACACGCACCCTCAAGTTATTCCACATGAGACAAACATAAATACTCCTCCCGCATCCGTAATAAGTTCTATCCGGCGTAACTTTTGTGCAGAAAGATATGAAAGATTTAACTCACCAATAACTCTGTGCAACGATGTGCGCGTGGTATATGTCGGAAATTCAAAGAATAAATACACGTTGAATTAAATGTCTTGCGGCGAAAGTTTATTATGCACGTTCTGCATATTGCCTGTGCTTTATTAACTTTTCGTTCAAAGATTATGCACGTTTGAAATCGTCATTTACGAACTTTATACGTTGTCTGCTTCAAACGACAAAGAAAAATGTGTAAAATGTACACTTTGCTTTTTTGCAAATTTCTAATACAGTTATTTTTAAGGGGAAGTTATTCCTGAGTTATCAAGATAAAAATCTTGTTAGTCACGAAACTCTAGACTTTATAAAAAATGACGACCAAGGGTAACTTTTTCCTGTCTTCCGTTGTCTTTATTAATGCTAGTTTTGACGTTTTAAATTGACGACGGGGAATATTTCATGCACATGATACTTTACGCGAATACTTTATCAGTATTCAGTTTCTTTTGTTTTGCAACATGTGGTCAGATTCGTAAATAAATGTTTTAAAACTTTAATGATATAAAAATATGAACTTTATCACTATTATTTTATACTTGATAATTATTATAATTTGTTGAATAATCGTGCATAAAAAATAATTAAGATTATGTCAACAATTATATATATCGTAATATAGCCTTAGAAACACTCAATATTAAACAGTGAATTATAATAAGAAGTAATGAAAAACCACATAAATAATGTTGAGATGAATTTGTTCTTCAATATTGATTTATTAACTTAAAAAGACCTTTGGATTTAGTTTATTCACGAAAATCTTTTTACGAGCTTTAAGCATGTTAATTTTGTACATTTTACTAATAAGTATATTTACTTTTTCACTAATTGAGATACATATATTATATGTAAATACTTACCTGCTGCATTCGATAAGAGTCACGACGCGCGCGATAATCTCATAGTCGATTAAACGGAGATATGAGAATCTGCTTGATTATCACGTCGTCAATGGGACTCATCACTCACGCGTGCTTTGATCCGTCATCGAAGCTTGAAATTGATCGCGGGATCGCGATCTCACGAGTATCGGCCCACTGTTCAATCAGCGTTCATCGGGCCCACAGTTATCAGCGTTTACGAAGCCCGGCGTTATCACGGTTCGGCGTCACCTATTGAACTCGCGAATCTGTTCGAACGCACTGTCACGAACGCGTCATCGATCGTTGCACAGCATCACTCCCCGCCGTCGTTGACGTCGTCAGCGTCGTCAGGCAGAAACGAAAGCGCGAGATGTTCCCGTGCGCCAAGAGTCGCGAAGGCTGCTGCCTTTCATCCCTCGGTAGCTAACGCGGATCCACTGTCGATTTCTCTCTCTTTCTCTCTCTCTCTCTTTCTCTCCCCTTCTCCCTCTCTCTTTCCCTCCCTCCCCCTCTTTGACACCCTTATCGCAAACGTGTTCTCTTTCCCTCTCTCTCTCTCCCGTGTTCTCTCCGGAAATCACATCCCCTCGCTCCTGCCTGCCACCCCTACACGCGGCCCGCTATCTCTGTTCCTATTATTCCAACTCTTGCTTTCGCTTTCTCTTTCTTTTTTTTTTTCTTATATTTTCGTTTTTACGAATTCTGTGACCCGTCTCACCCGCATTTTCTTTTTCACGTGCGATCACCTTTTCACTCTCTATCCGCCTTCTCGCACGAATCTCCCTCTTTTCCCTCGAATTGCCTTGACGCTTCTCTCTTTCGTTCCTCCAAGTCCTTCCTCGTCTTTCGTCGTCCTCCCTCCCCCGGGCTTCCGTCCAACGCATAGAGCGCATGCACGGTATACTCTATCTCAGCTGACCTAGTGACACACAGTCGGCGATCGGATTTCCATAGTAAGCCGATCCAATACCCACCACTACTATCACGTCACTGTTACATCATCTCCACCGGTATCTTTACGAAGGAGGATGTCATTAACCCTCGAGCATGGAGAGCGGAGAGAAGCAAATGTGATCGATGGTTATTTCGGGTTGCGTAGCTAAAATTGATCAATTAATATTAATTGTGATGAAGCTTGGCGACGAATAAAAATAAGTTTGATGATACATGTACTTCCTTGTAACACAAGTCGCGCGCTCAATCGAATAGTTTTTTTCACATTTTGTTCAATTCTTGAATAAAAATGATTTCATACAATCTGACAATATATTCGCAAATAGTCCCCGACTATAATATTTTTTGCAATTAGTATGAATAGCATTTTTAAACATAACTCTTAAGAAGAGTATAAAAGAGGCGGGCGCGGAGATAGGATCAAATTAATGAGCGCTCAGCTAAGCATTAATGAAGATTCACTTCCGCATCGTATCACACACTTTACTGCGACAAAGTTTATTCGATAAGTGAACTGTCGAGATTTGGAACATTCCGCAGAAGTGTACAGAGTGATTTGCGACTGTTATGTGTATTAAAGCTAAATGTGTTATTAAAGTCTCTGAAAATTTGAAAATTTTCATGAAAAAAGAAACATTATTTATAGCAAACATTTTAATCTTAAACTTTATCTTTATTATTCACTAATTTGCTTAAAATTAAATGGAAAATGTAACATTTGTATTAACTGTTAAATATAATGTACGTTAGCTGCTTGCTTTAACATTATTTTGCATTTAGTACTTTATTGCACAGCGTATCGTTGCAAATCACGCCTTGTATACGAAGCGTAGCAGTGTAATAACGGCTAAATGTACAATCAATAAGCAGCTTCTACTGGCAATATAGATTCACGTACCTCCGAAAGACGATAAGAATTTTCTTGTCGACAATGTCGACGCTAATCGGAAATCATTTTAACACTCGGCGTCGCTCGAAGACGCGTTTTGATCGATTTTGAAATGTCCGCGAGGAAACGCAAGCGAGGAATCACGACATATCTTTGCAATGGCTGATTCCAAATCAAAAGAATTGCTTCTGCAGAATTCAATCTCTACAAAACTGAAAACTTAAAGAACGAATTAATTTTTAATAAATATGGATGCATTGCTGAAGAAATTGTACATTATTAAAAGCTTTGGTAAATTATGAATAGTGCAATTATTAATATATTCAGATAAATTAAAAAAAAGATTTATTTTTTTCAATGCCTTTTCTTAATGACTGTTTGGATTATTTCAATTATGTGTCTATAAGACTCATAACTTTACTCCGAAATCTCGTTGCTCCGTATTCTTTTATATATATATATTATACTCGAGTGTAAACAAAAGCAACTCCCTTAGATGAAGTACAGTTTAACTGAAACATGACACGATCAGAAACACGCTTGGAAACTTGCTAATTAACATGTTTAAATTTGGTAGCTGCTCGGCGTTTAATAGGATTTGACGAAAGATGACGAAATATCAAGTCTCGTTGATTGCAGATGCAATCTACACCATGTCAGATGCGATTAGTTCCTTTCTGACATCTCACTTTGAATGTTTTAGTAAGTTAAATTAGAAAGTGAGCTTTGATGTATTTTCTTAATTTAAAAGATTATCAAAATTTGAATTTAAAATTAAATAAAATATAAAGTTTGTTGTGCTTATTTGATCATCGACTAAAAATAACGCTTTGATATATTTTTCTAACTTAGAACACTAATTTGGAATATCCAAATTTGAATTTTAAAATTAAATAAAATACAAAATTTTGTTATGTTTATGTAATCGTCAAAAGTTTACAAGTTATAAAATTATATTTACTTTTAATCGCTTTTGAATTAAAATTTTTTTGATGGCTTGCAATTTTGATATAATATAATAAAGATATAATTTGATATAATAAAGATCTTCTCTTGTACACTTTTCTTAATATTAAATTTTAATTTCGATGAAGGACTATGCATATATAAACTTTATATCTATTACGGATCTTTAAATTGTCTCGTATAATTAACGAGATATAACATGTTATAAATCTCAAACTCAAGAAGCTTACATACTTTTAATTAAAATTCGAAATATGCAAATAACGAGTTGGTCGCGCGATCGCTATAAATAAGCAAGACGTTAAAGAATTAAATGTGAATATACGGTCGGCGTGATTTCGGGGCTTGCGCGTCGCGACGCTTGTGACTCCCCGCGTCTTAGGGGGGTTCGCGTCAGGAAGATCCACGCGGCCACCGCAATGGCTCGTTGCACTTCGTGGTGAGTGTCAAAATACATCGGTATCATTAACGTCAAAGTACATCGGTATCATTAACGAGAAGAAACGTGCTCTTGAAATTTTAACAAAACGTGAGTCAACGTCAAAGATGACATCAAAAAAATTGTTGCTGTAAGTAAAGTAATTATTAACGCATTACTGTAACAAATATTATTTTTGTAAAAAATGCGCGTTTTAATCACAGCATGTTATTATTTAACATTTATAATTATTTACTTATTTAATAATACGAATGAAATTATATATTCATGTGAAATTCTAGCCGTGTGTGTGTGTGTGTCAAGCTAGGATGTTTCTTCAAATACATTTTCTTTCGTAATAGCTGCTTTGTCTTCTTCGCGTATTTTTACAATAGTTATACAATTTGTAATTATATATAAAGAGATTATTTAATAATATAAATAATTATACGATTAAATGCAGATAAATAAAGCAACTAGATTGTACATTGATATAATTATAATTACATTGTGATTAAATTGTTATTTTTATTATTATTCTGTTTTTTCTATATCAAAATATTATGTATAATTATCTGATTTAATTAAAATTGTTTTATTTTAAAAGTTTAAATATTACGATAAAATCGCTTTTAAACAATATTCTATTTTTGAAAACTGTGTAGCCAATTAAATATTATTCAGATCGCTCTCTGATTCTTCATCGTTTTATACTCCGTATTCACAAACACTTTGCATAAATCTTCTTGAAATAATGAAAATTTTAATCGCCGTGTATCAAAGTCACCGCGCTTCTGACGCATGAAACTCAAAGGTGTATCTTAAGCAATTACAGGTATACGCGTAGATCGCGCAACTTGTAGAAGCTTCTGAATATTTCACGAACAGATTTCGAGGCAGCTTTAACAGAAGATGTATAGTAATTACCCTTCAAATTTAATCGCGCAGCGAGTTGTTATATTAGTGCAAATATATGTGTCAAGTATCGAGCATCTAAAATTGCATCCTGTCATAAAATATCGCAAAATTTTCCATTGTTAGTTATTTAAATATTGATATTGCAATAATTAATAATATTATATTATAATAATATAATAAATAACAAAAAGTTTCGGTGAATAACTGTGTCGGATAAAATTACTTATCGGAAAGACAATTAAATTAGAGCCTACTTTTTAACGGAACTAACAAAGAGGTACAACAACAATTTAGAGTGTTCTCCGTATTTAATGTGACATACAAAATACAAATGTAGATAGATACTTCTTGTAATTAAGTTAATACAGCTTTTTGATTTGACTACTGATTTCTTAATTCATAATTGTTCTTGTATTTCATGATATTTTATGTTATTAAGATTCTTTATCATGTTTTACAAGGACGATTCGCGCGCGCGCGCGCGCGCGCGCGGCTTGGCAAACAATACGCGATCTGTATTTCATCATTTCATTCGGTACTTTGTAAGGTTCGCTTGAGGGCGAGCTCGAAAATCATTTTAGATGCAAAATGCGCATACAATCTCACCCGATTGTGATTGTGCACAGAGTGCAACGTTCTCTTGAAACAGTGACGAGCCCTCGTGCATCGTGGATACTCCTGAATCAGCAAATGACAAGAGGCACTCTTCTACTTTTCTTTCCCGCCCTAATCTCAGCCTCACTTTATGCCTTAAACCGGTTTCCCGATGATACTCGTCATTCATCCCTTTTGCGACTTTATGACATTATCGCGTTTCAGCTCCCGCGATAAAAATTAAAACGGATATGACATTACTGTGTTGCGCGATTTTCAAAACGTCGCAATCTAAATTTCATTTCTTTTGTATGTCGAATTCGACCTAGAATATATTCAGTCCAGAATCTTCAATGCTCACTCTGAATATGATATCAAGCTCTACAATAGAAAATATTCACATCCAAGCATTTTTATAGCGTTTCTGTGCCTAGCATACTTGAGTGTGCGGTTACAATATTTTTCACTTATATTCACTTAAAATTATATCATAGTACCCAGACGATTTGGCACATTGTTTACAAAATGCACGTATAATTTATATTTAAGAAGGTACCACGCAAGCATCAAGATTCTGCACTTCGACGTATGTCTTCTCGCGTGTGCTGCGAGTTGCGGTTTATCGGTAGCGGCTAATCTGACGTGAACAAAGTTCTGGCACGTGGACGATGCTATTTCGTGGTGACTATGTCGGAAGGACGACAGAGAATGTCAACACACAAAAGCTGTGAGAGAGAGAGAGAGGGAGAGAGAGAGAGAGAGAGAGGGGGGAAGAGAGAGAGAGCGCAGCGTGCTCTAGATAATTGTAATATTTTTGTAATATTAATATTGTTATCAAGTTACATTACATATCGTTTAAGGAGAAAAGTTTTGCATATTGTACGCATTTTTCATTGTCGATTCTTCTGAACGTGAAAAAATAAATAAATATAGAATTTACGCTTTCTATGGTTTACAATTACACAATACATTCTACAGAGCAATTTTTTTATTGATTAAATGCAATAAATACAAGTATTATCTAAAAAGAAATTTCAGGGTATAAATAGATAAAAATTCAGGATAAAAATGAACAGAAATAAATGTTGGAGATACGAATGAGAATATACATACATATGCTATACTTACAATTAATCATTAGTTGTATGTCATACGTATTAAATTAAAAAAATTAATTTAAATGAAAATTTTGTTAAAGAATATTACACTTTATTAATTATGCGGAGGAATTGTTCGTTACAACGAAGGCATTGTAAAAAGTTGAAACTCAGAATCTATTGATGGTATTAACTGGTTCTCTTTAGGCTTAAAATACGAGTTGATATGGCTTGAAATGCGTTTCTCTTGAAAGGACAGATTATCAATTTTGTAGCTGAATCGAGTAACTATGATGATCAATCCCATCCACATATTCATGAAGCGCACTCACGTCCATTAAATACTTAATGAATCGACATTTAGGACTCATTTATGATCATAGTTAATTTGAAAGACATCGACCCTGCGTTCAAGTAAAGTATATCTTGTTTTGCTTACAATTTTTAACATAATTGCGTTATGATCTTTCCAATTCAGCTGTTTAAATTATCTTGTCTTGATTAATTAATCTTAATTATTAAAAAAATTGTATCTTGTTTTTCACTTCTATGTATTAATATATTATATTTCCATTTATTTGCATATTAAATTATTTTTAATTTAATTGTAATATCGCTGCAATTAATAGTTATATCAACAACTTGAACTAATAACAACTTATTTTATATATAATCAGTCAGAATTCAATCATCAAATCATTTTACTACTTTAACTAATTTCTGATTAATATAATTTAATGGAGCGTGAATATACGACTTCTTTATTTAGCAAGATTTTTGTTGTTAAAAAACGTTCTGTTACAAGCGATTGCTCTTAAATTGAAGTTATTTTAAATTCAATTTTTGTAATGAAAGATGAAATTTAGATTTAATGAGAAATTTGTCATGCGTTAATTTTGCGGAACAATGCGAGCGACGTCTGATATAGATATATTCCGCGTATTTCAAGCGCCCTATGTATTTTGCGCGATACCCTCTAATTCTCTGCAGAAACACAGAATAATATATGATTGCCGATGGATTAATGAATACACTTGTGTATTATATTTACAGCTTCATCCTCGTGCCGCTTACTATATGCAAATATCATTATGCATTCGAAATCAGAGCGACATCCGGTTTCGCGTTGTCATCAGGATCATTGGTGTCGACGATAGGCAATAGAACGCCCAGGGCTATTATGAACGACATTGTCTCAAAGAACATTACTATGGTTCTCGAAAATTTGTTGATGAACTACGAAAACAGCCAGCTGCCCACGCACGGTAAAGGTAAGATAATGTACTGTATTAAGTATTGTAATCACTGATTAGCATACAGACTGCAATGCCAGATTAGTGGTAAAAATTTTAGTTCTATACTTAAAAAGTTACATATATTATTATATCCTAATTAATTATTTGAATTAATCTGATCATCATCAACGATCACCACCAGTGCCTTTTTTATTCTATAAAGCTATATATCCTGAACTTTGCGGAATATTGGACTGGACATTTCATAAATCATGCTCACAAAGTTTTGATATTAATTATCTTGCACTTGTTTAGGCGTGCCTACAGTGGTAAAAACCAATATTCTAATTAGAAGTATGGGTCCAGTGTCTGAGCTCGATATGGTGAGATTCGAAACCTTTAAGTAGGGAAAACGCATTAATAAATTTAATCTATTTCTTTTTTACTTTCGTCATTACATAAAGTACTTTTAATTATTATGTAATTGTCAAATAAAGCAATTGTTTGTTAGATTTTCATTAATTTAGTATTCTTCTTTTGTGGTCAATTTTACGTAGTACACTTTTAATTCAAAGTTAATAAATTCAAATTTGAAAGATTCAATGTTTACGTTATATATTTATTTAGTGTGTAAAAGTTTAATTATTTAAAATAATTATAGTAATATTCTTTAATCGGGTTATTTATTGTTATATCTATTATTGCTAATAGCAAAATACGGTTTCTTCGTTTGAAATCAAATTTAATGCAGTTTCGTTTAAAACTTTTTTTTTGCCAGGATTATTCGATGGACTGCTATTTTCGACAATCATGGCGCGATTCGCGTTTAAGTTTCTTGGGCCCAATCAAGTCCCTCAGCCTCAGCATCAAAATGGTTGAAAGAATTTGGCGTCCCGATACCTATTTCTACAATGGCAAACACAGTTATGTACATACGATCACCGTGCCGAACAAATTGCTAAGGATCTCGCAGGATGGCGATATATTGTACTCTATGAGGTTTGTTCGCGCGTAAATTTACGCATCATATAACAAACCGAATCCAAATTTGTCAATTTTTATGAAATGCATGGATGCACGTTTGCGATAAATAAATAGAGAATTTAGTTTAAAACTTAGCTCTAATAGATTTAACTTCTTGTTAACAAAGCAAATCTATACAAAAAAAGTACGATAAAAATAACAATATAACATTAGAAAATAGAATTAATGATGTAAATTCTTAGATATTAACATTGTTCAGCTTTTTATTTATAATATGATGAAATAATAATTAAAAATTGCACATTAGAATTTATTTTTGTGTATGCAGGCTCACTATCAAGGCCAAGTGTCCTATGGAACTGAGAAATTTTCCTATGGATCGGCAATTTTGCCCGTTGATAATGGGAAGCTGTATGTATTTATCCTTCTTAAATGACGACATAATATATTATATGTATATCATATTTTGGGAAGACGATAGTCGTAATGAAAGAATCAATTTTTGAGAAAATGAAATTACAATTATAAAATCAAAGCTAACTGACAGTTTTATTCTATAATTTTATTCAGCGAGAAAAGAAATTATATAGATTTATATCTTTTATTCTCATAGTTTTACGTTTTATTATTTATTATTTTATAATTATAATACACTCTTCTTCCCACGAGATATGATATAAACCGTTTTCTAATTTAATCAATAATAAATCACAATTTATCTTTTCTTGTATTTTAATTTGCAAATTATTCGAAAGAATAGCATTGTTGCGTTTTATAAACCAATTAAAACTTACCCTGATAGAAACATGATAATAATAATATCAGAAGAAATAACACTTCATCTGTATGATCCTGTCGTACGCTACATTGTATTATTCCTCACGTGTGTAACATTTATCCCGCGGTATTATCCTTTGGCGAGCGTTCGCAATTGCTCCTGCTCAGTTACGATCGCAATAAATTCGATATTCCTTCATGTTCCGTTTCGGCTTTACGGTACTTGGTGATTCTTCCGACCTTCTGACGTAAGCACAACTGGTATCAAAGCCCATGATGCGACGTAATATCGGGATTTATTATTATAAGCCCACCTGTGACCAAACTTTGTTTTAATTCAAAATGCAAAAGAGATTTAAGATTAGCGTTATCAATACTCAGATAACAAAGAAAGAAAAAAATAATTTTTCACTTATTAGATATTCATAACGAATGGATGTGAGAAATAAATATGAATATATCTTTGAAATATTTTGTTAAAACATTTTTTAAATTTGTATTAGATGGATATACATCGAGACAATTGATTTACGAGTGGCAGGAAGGTTCATCAGTGAATTTCATTCCTGGAATGACGCTTTCGCAATTCGATTTAATGGGTTCGCCGTATAGAAATCTCACGTTTGTGCGTCGCGAAGGCGAGTTTTCGGTATTGCAAGTATCTTTCAATTTGCAACGGCATACCGGATATTTTCTCATACAGGTAAGCATACGTGTAAATATAATGATGTTCACTGCAAATCCTCAAACAAAATGAAGCAGTTCTACATAGTGCAATAAAGTAAAAAGGTAAAAAAATTTTATTACATTGATAGGTTTATGTGCCGTGCGTTTTAATAGTTGTACTGAGTTGGGTATCCTTCTGGATTCATCGCGAGGCAACAAGCGATCGAGTGGGTTTAGGTACGCAATCCCAAAAAAATCAATTCATCATAGTAAATTTTTTATCCTTTAAATCCTTTTTATTTACTAACACTTCTAACATTTTAATGTTATCGAGTTCGAAATTACTTTTATATATTCAACAAAAGTTGAAAATTGTCAAAGTGATATTAATTAATTCGAATGTAGCCTACTATACATAAATCTTGAAACTTTTTACAATTTTTTTTCAATAAAAGAAAATATTTGAAAGAGATTTAATGTGACAACTCAAATATTTGATTAGCATTATATAATGATCATTATTTCTCAAATATTTCTAAATATTTGATGGTCATTATTTTCAATTATACTTTTCGCATTATTTCACACTTCCCCACAATCTTTTATAACTTTTTTACTTACAGGTTTTGAACATTTCATAAACGTTGTGCTTACAGCAAATACGGTAATGGAAAACTCGACCCTTGATAACATTGTATCATAAATTTTCCAGGTATTACTACCGTCTTAACATTATCAACGATAAGCCTCGATTCCAGAACGGATTTACCGAAAGTTAGATACGCCACTGCTTTGGATTGGTTTCTCTTGATGAGTTTCGGTTACTGCATCGCCACCCTCTTAGAGTTTGCTGGTGTTCACTACTTTACGAAGGTGACGATTTTGCGATATTTTACTTGCTTTTCTTGTAGGAGGAACTTAGGAGAAGATTCTTAAGATGTTCTGTAAGAGGTTCTTAGGAGAAGATGCGTAAATAGATAAGATTTTCTTTTTGGAAAACAGTTTAAAGTTTTTTATAAGTTTTTGTGAATAAAATATGTTTTTTTATACGATTCTTTATGTTATCTTTACAGCCAATTTTCTAAAGATCTCTATTCTCTCGGCATAATTTTAAATATCCATGGAAAAGAGAGAAACGTTAAATTTAAGCTCATATATCACTGGCTCAATTTTCATAAATTTTTAGGTCGGTAGCGGTGAGATTATGTTGGACGATGAAGAAATTGAAGAATGGCAGGATGTCGCGAGTGAAGAATTTGAGGATACATTTCGCATGATGTCTTGTAGTCCAGTTCATCCGGAAACCGTTGACACAAGCACCAGAAGACGTGGTTCTCTCATATCCGCGCTATACTGTGTTAGTTCTATATATCACCAATAAAAACTGCATTCATGACGAAAAAAGCTATTCAAAGTTAAATACACTTTTTAAAAGTGTGAGAAATACTTTAAAAAATTTTAAAATTAATGTATAGAAATTTATTAAAATTTTTTATTCTTGATATTAGAGATTGATTTAATAATGTTTAAATTCTCTTTTATTGTATTTTTTGTATCTTTGACATTTGAAATTATTTCGTAAATGTTATTTTAATAGCAGTGTTTCTTAATACAGATACAAATGCAAGTTTTTTTTGCAGGATGGGATCACATACGAAAGAGATTCCTGTCGTTCTATAATGGTCGCCGTTTCATCGAAGCCGTCGACGATGGAAAGACAAACACAAACGGAGCTTATTTTACCGATATGGCGCCAGTTTCTCTATTGCTTGGCAGGAGATGATGCTTTCAGGTATAGATGCATTAATAAAAAATAAATTTTCTAAAACATTTTATTATAAAAGATGCAGTATCCTTCCTTACGTTCTATGCTTCAATTTAAGGTTCTAATTAATAGTTCTTTTTCTATTTATTTTTATTATACTTATTTCGAACTAATCATAAAATTTGCCATATGATACTTTTATGAGTATGGTGTGTGTGCAAGCGCGTGTGTAAACAGATATAATTATTTATTAAAATATAAATTGTACTTTTTTTTTTAATAATTAATATTTAAATTGCAGACGTCGTCGGCAACGAGAAGCAACCAGTAGCTATCGAAAATGCGGCGATCGTATATTGAGACCCATCAATAGCGTGTCTTACATAGATAGAGTAGCACGAATAGTTTTTCCCGCATCTTTTGGTTTACTTAATATTTGTTACTGGGTAGTGTACTTTACCTACCAACAGGAATTTAAATGGCAGGACCCACCGATTGGATCGATAACGCCGATCTCCCATTAAAAAAAAAATCCCAGTTTTGAGAATAAATCAGATTGTATATTATAAATCGAAGAAATAAAAAGTCGTACATATCCGTACGTTTTTCTCTAAGTTAAATTATTTTAAATTATCTCCAGATTGAGTTGGCATATATATTGTTATTTTATTTTTATTTAAAATTGCGTGTATCACGATCTCAAAGTTTGTTATGCATTTACAAAATATTTGCATCACATTTGACATTTGGATCTGTCAAACTGATGGATGACTGACAGATATGGATCCACACAGTCATGGTGCACGGATATCTAGATGCGCTGTTCAAGGGAAGAGACATGAAATTGGTATATTTGTATTTTAGGTATGAAGATTTTCCCTAGAAAGCACGTTTTTTTATTAGTCTCTTGTGTTGGACATCTCTTGAACACAATGCAAGCTTCCATTACTGCTTCTATGTAGCCATGTGGCGTTTTAGTCGATGAAATTAAGCAGTTGCGTTACTACGTATACTACAGTAACAGTGGCCATGAGTGGTTCGAGTTGTCTCCGAGTGATCGACATGGTCGTGCAATTGTATTTGCGAAAATTTACGTTTTTAGGACGCGCACAAGTTGACGAAACACTTCGCTTTGCCGCAATCTTCGTAATGCACTGATGCAAATGTAAGGCTCGCTGTAATGCACGAAGTAATTAAAATAAATAGTTAATCTCAATGATGACGAACAATGCGAATCGACGTGCCGGCGGATCGAAATATGTGAGGTACGTAACATATATGAGCGATCAATAAATTATTCGCGCGGGGAAAATTCGTGCTTTAAAGCAAAAATTGCCGCAGTAAAATTGTGCTAGTGTGACTATCAAGTGTGATTTTAATGTGTCCTTGATATTCGACAACCGTTACTATATTTTTGCAATGCTGTAAGAAACTTGGCAAGAATTACATTGCATTAACTTGCTATTTTTTTAATATTTTGATTTTGGCAGTTGTCTGAGAAAAAAGAAAAAAATATTAAAATCAGGAAATCTATCTTTAATTTCAATTGTGGCTTTAGTTTTATTTACAGAATCAGATGTATTATTCATATATATATATATATATATATATATATATATAATATATATATTGTATTGAAGGTAGATTTGTTATTTGAAGATAAACAAGTATGAAATAGTAAACATGCCTCATGGCTGGAGGCAGAAACGACAGCAAGCAAAATGGAAATTTAAACAAGACGCACCAAAAGCTGTGCTATAATTGCCTTGACTCTTTTGCAAAATCTGAATCTTCTCTGAGCGATGGATTCAAGGAACAGAAGGGTGCGAAAGAACATCGCACTATTGTCAACAGTATCAGCCAATTACAAGACACTATTCTGAGGTAATAGATTCTCATAAGCAACACTTTCTATTTTAAATAATTTCAACACATTAATATGTTATAAACTATAACACAACATATGGTGTGCTTAAGATTTTGAAAATTTTATTAGTATTTTTCTCTGAAATTGTTATATAATAATTTTCTGACATTAGAATTTGTGTTTTAGGAACAAGAATCAATTTTTAATCTGTAAAGCATATCAACATCTGCAGGAGGTGAAAGAGTATGCTGTAGCGGATACAAGTCCTGCTGTATCAGAAATGGCTGATTCCGGTCTAGAGACAGGTTCGACAAGTCCACATGAGAATACAACATCTGAAAACTCTAGCACGGACTTTGAATTAGTGCAAGCAGCAGAGTACACCTCTGCCACTGATGACGATTCAGATCGGATACACGCTGAGCGAGTGCGCAACAAATGTGGGCATAAGACACTCTTACTAGATGAAGAATCGCTCAATTGCGAATCACTCAATAGTGAATATCGTGAGAAGAGCGCAACCCAATCTGAGTCGAATAATTATAGCACAACATGTTCATCCTCGGAAATAAAAAATCAGTCTGCAGACACTTCACAGAACGCTGAAGGAGCGAAACTGAACGTCGAAGAGATCTTCCAGTATGAAAGTCGAATGCTGAATGAACCATTCTATGAATCGGAATGCGGCAGTGATGAAAATGGGTCCTTTGAATATATCGAACCTATTGCCTCAGCGAGCGGCGAATGTGAGAAGACTTCCACGGAGTGTAAATTGGAACAAGAAGTACAACCTGATGGCGAAAAATCAGAAAATGTAACGACCGAAACGCAATTCGATCGTTCTCGTTCTGCTGATGTCATTAGTTCTCGTGATAGTTCCTCCACCAGCGGTTATTATTTCATCGATGCATCTACATTGAATGATGAGGTGGATATTATGTCCACGAATGTAACACAAAATCAGTATGCTACTAGTGCGCCGCTATCATACTTGATGTTTTCTTCAAATTATACGGACTGCACGACGAACAAATCGAATAATACCACCGAAGATCAAACTTACAAGTTTACGCCGCTTAAGACCCTGACTTTGCAAGGTGGCCACGAACGAGTGGCGGAGTTTGAGCGAGAACTGAAGCTTACCGAATACCTACAACCATTTCCAGAATCGCGTAAAGTAAAACGAGTGGATTCCACATCGGAAGAAAAAGTGGAGACGAGCAAGCCGACAGTTAAGGAATCATTAGCTGTAGAGATCAAAGAGACGGATAGTGGAGAGAGCGCGCATCCTTCTCCGTGTCCCGACAACAACACAAAGTTGAACAACGAGCGAAGTGAGAAAACGGATACATCGCCTAATATCAAGACGGGAAAAAACGAAAACGACAAAGACGTGAGTGTTAACGAGGACAGACGATCGTCCCTTATAAGAAGAAACACGTTCGAACTGGATTCTAACGACGAGAAATTGTCCGTTTTAAGACAAGAGTACGAGCGCCGGCAAGGTAATCTTATTTTCCAAAGCTCTATTCCGCAATATTCGGGACATCGTGTGGACGGAGACTCCATCCGCCATGTACTTTCTGATTCCTCTGTAGTTCCTCCGATTACTGAACCGTCAATCACCTTTATATCACCTGACGTTCAGGTCGGTTGTGATTCTCAGCAACCGGCGTCATATGTGTTGGACAATTGCAAATGTGAGATCAGTCAAACGCCAACGCAAAAGAGCTGTTTACCAAGCAGTCTCAGCAGATCTTGTGTCGTTTATCCCGTGATCAAAAGTGCCAGTGACAAGACTATCATGGATTACGGCACGGATTCGGACGAAACGTCCAATCATTGCAGCAGTAGTTTGCCAGTCACTCTGGATTCGATTTTAGAGAAGGGTAATCGTACGGAGTCTGTTAAGAGAACCAAACGCGACGAGGCTACTCCGATTATCTCCGGTGGTGTTAGCACCTCGGATTACTTGAAACCCACGGAGAGTATCAGCTCACCTCACATGCGACGCAAAATGGAATCCACACCGATTGTATCGGGTGGTTCGGTAATGATGAGTAAGTCCGAGGTCAAGCCGAAGCCGAGAATGTCTTCGTCCATGACTGCCTGGGTGGTCGACATGAGCGATTGCAATAATGAGGAATCTAAATCTCGAAGCAGCTCGCGAAGCATGTCGCAAAGCTTTTCCACTTCTGAATGCGCTCGCAAGCCTTTGCAAAGGTCGAACAATCATGAAAAACACGGTAGTTTAGGATTTTTCGTTAATTTGAAGGAGATGAGCGATGAGCCCGTCAAACGCAATTGTCCGGTTGAAAAGAAGGAACGCGACAGCAACGATAAGTCTTATTGCGAATTTTACGTAGATATCTCGGACGAGAGTAATGGTGTTAAAGGCAAATCGTCTGAGAGACAAGACACGAGCGTTAGGCGTGACACTGGCAACGAAGGTGAGAAGAAGAACATTTTCTCGATGTTCATCGGCTTGAATGATACATGCGAAGGTGGTAGAAATGTCGCGGCTCCGACGCATAGACGAAGCTTTTCGACGGTAACTAATAAACTAACGGATATTAAGACGGACGATAGTGCTTCCAGTAATAGCAGCGCCCCAGGAGATAATCAATTGCCGCAAGAAGAAAAAAAAGAGAAAACAAAGCCTAGCGTCTTCATGTTCATAGAATCCGATTCTCCTATAGTGAGAAGGCGAACTCTGTCTACCTCGCGACCGACATTCAAACGGCACTCATGGAACGTAGATAAAACACAGCTAGCGAGCAGCAGTAACGGTTCCGTGGCAAAAGAACTTATGTTTAGAAAAGAGCACAAGCGCGCGCATAGTGTGTCGATGGATAATCGCGATACCTCAAAAAGATCCCAGGCGAAAACGAGCTCGACGAGCTCGACGAGTGAGCGGGCGAACTCGCTGAACGACACGGCCAAAGCTGAGGCTTACAATCATCAAAATTTCAAGATTCTACAGAAAAGTGAGAATAACTCGAACAATATGGACACGTCATCCGAAGATGTATTCGAGTTTGACGTAAGAGACACTCCACCGAATTCTCACGTGGAAATAATCGCAACCGAACTACGCGCTAGCGTAAACCGTTGCGATTATGAAGAAATGATCTCTGATCAGATAGAAAACTTGGAAGCCAATGAGACAAAAGCGTACGAGGACGAATTCTCGGAAACGTCCGCTTGGGAAAAGACGTGTACAGAGAGCACGGAAGGACAAACCCGTAAAAGCGAGACATTCGACATCAGCAGTGGTAGCGGACCTTCCCCTGACAGCGACAACCACGACGATTATGAATTGACCGACTTGCTGAACGGCCAAGTTTCGGGTGTCAACGAAAGATCGCAAAAAATTGCCGCAGGAAACAGCAGTAAGATATCGGAAACTCGTAAATCACTCAGCGAAACTATCAAGAAGATTGAGTGTGAGTTAAAGGAACCGGAGTACAATGATGCGGAACAGATGTACGGTTGCCGCTCGTCGAAAAGAGACGGCGGGAAGGTGTCCGGTCGTAATGTAAAGAGTCTGCATTTAGACTCTGATCAACCAAGTTCCACCAGCTTTGTACGTTTATCGGATTTAGATAAAACGCCGATTGTCGATCATGCGTCGGACGTCTTGCCCGTAAGAGATGACAGAAGCACGTGGATAAACAGTAGTATTTCGGAAACATCGTGGATCGAGAGCAAGCTAGGACAGGGAACGATGAGGAGCAGTGGTCCGGTGAGACCAGTATCCAGGAAGCTCGCCTCTGTTATGAGCACATCGCTTCCAGCCAAACAGAAATCTCCGCTAGAGGACTTCGCCGCTGATTGCGAAGGAGAGGGGATTATCTCCGAATCTGATCTCAGTAGCATGCAAAGCAGTATGGGACGCTCCGGAGCGGGTACGTACTCTTTGACATTTTGGAAAAGAGCTTTTATATCATATATTGAGAAAAATTCATAGTTATTTGTAGGAAAAATTCAAAAATATTTTATATTTACATATAATTTTATCGTAGTAATTTATCGTAATATAACCAGTAATATATTGATCATTTTTCTCGATGGTTTTTTACCATCTTTCAAGCAGTTTCATAATTCTTTCAGGACTTCTTATTTTTTCCAATTTTCTCATCTCTTTTTTTTACTGCTTATGCGACGTTTTCTGGTGATAGAAAACCATTAAATACCTAAAAATATAATACATCTTATTTTTTTAAATTACATTCAATGATCAACACGCGACTAATCTGCAAAAACTTTTTTTTAAACACGTATTGAAATGTTACTTTTTAAAATAGATTACATGTCTTGACCTTATTGACCACTAATTGCAAGCATAACATGTTTACATGACTTTTAACATTGAAATTTTTTACATATTTTTCGAAGGAAATTTTCTCAATATTATATTGTATATATTTTGTCAATTTCTAATTTATTTGATATAAGTGATGACATTTGAAAAAATTAATTAATTACATTATACTACATATGCATATAATAGCATATGCATATAAGGGAAATGAGCTTATCAAGCACTCGCAAGTATTTTTTCAATATAAACGACGATAAAATGCAATACATTGAGTGTAGACAAAGCCCACAATGTTAAAACTTTTATCATTTGCTACTTTTTCATGCTATATTTAGTTGTATATAAAAATCACGACAATAATGTAAATAACAATGCTGCAAAATTTTTAAATATGATTAAGTACAGCATGAAAAACTTAGCCTACTAGGCTATTAATTTTAGTATTCTTTTTGAACATTTAGGCCTTATTAAATTTAAGATTTAATTTAAATATGATTAAATATATTTTCTTAAAAAACTGTTAATTATAGAAGGCAGCACAGAGGAAACTGAAACGTCGAGCATAATTGGTGCGAAGCCATACAACAGACTGGGTGAGGACTTGTTAAGGATGTTCCTGGAAGAAATTAATCCTGATGTTACGATAGACGTAGCCGGCCGGCATATAAGAGCACATAAATGTATATTGAGTTCACGTTGCCAATACTTTGCTGCAATGTTAAGCGGCGGATGGATTGAGAGTGCAGGCAATGTTATTTCTCTACCAGGGTAAGCTAAAAAACGAATAAAAATTTCATTACTCTTTTCTTTAATCATTATATTATAAATCTAATACTGTAGTATGTTTATTTTAACATTATAAATATGTTGATATTTTTATTCTAGGTATTCTTATAATGCAGTTCATTTTGCATTATGTCATATCTATAGTGGAGAAAGTAATATACCTGATTCTATAAGCATCGTTGAATTGGCGACATTGGCTGACATGTTGTGTTTAGAAGGTCTCAAAGAAGTTATAGGATACACACTTAAGCTTAAATATTGTCACTTGTTTCACAAGGTAAATATACGTTTGAAAGAATATAGTTTTGATAACACTTGTGTGACAATAATAATAATACCAATGTGCCGGATGTTGACGAAACTTTTCACCTAGATTAATATTTGTATATTATTAATCACATTATGAATAATATTTTGAAATGTTATTAAACGTTCAGAGCAAATGCAGTATCTGCATGTTAATAATGAATTAATAAACCAGATGTTTGAAATTAATGTTACATCTCTAATCTTATTTATTTGATTTATGGCTCTACATCTTTTTTCTGAATTATTTTGGACGTTATTACATTTTAGCCTTGTCAAATATGTGCCGTTGGAGTGTTGGAGTGCATGCCGTTAGCCGCAGCGTACGGTTTGGATGAAGTGTATCGAAAGTCACTTAGATGGATTACAAAGCACTTTGTACGAATATGGCCTTGCAAAGCATTTGCGACTCTTCCGAGAGAACTTATGGAAAAATGCTATCATCAGCATATAGTGCATATGGTACGTATACAATAAAAGATGTTATTATATTAATAATAATGTTTTAATAATAATTTAAATTCTACATTTTCTAGATTATTAGATTTATCTATTTAATTTTGAAAAATTAAATTTACAAGAATGTTTCAATTTTATCGCAAATGAATAAGTTTCTATAGTTTTGTTAATTGTATTTTTTTTTTCATGGAACTGCAGTCCATCGACAATGTACTTCAAACTATAATGGATTGTGATAAATTGTTAGCGATTTTGCCAAATGTGCGATGGGCAGAACCAGTATTCCAGATGGTATCCAATCTATTAGAGACTTCAGTAAAATTTCTATCGGAGAATTTTGCAAGCGTTTTAGGAAACGAGAATTTCCAATCACTTGGTCGCGAGCAAACATGGAATATCAGTCGTTTAGAGGATAACTTTCTAGTGGCAGCCGAACAGTTATCACTCGAACAGGCGTGTAAAAGTTATTCAAAGTTGAATAAAATGCTGCTCACGTCGCAGACAGATGATCTGCAAGGCAGAAGCAAGTGGGGACCACTGTTCATTGATTTCTTGCACAAACTTCAAGGCCGCATAGAAAAATGTCTGGTGCGTGACGCGGCGCGTGCCGCAAGAACCACCACATGGCTAAAAATGGACTTGGAACTTCGCAGAAGAATACAAGAGCTAGCTTGCCTTGTGATTTTGCCTCATGAGAGTTCGAAGCATTTGTCGAGACATTCCAACTTTTTGAAGGCAAGTGTCACTTTCTTTAAAAAGAAATGAAGAAGCTTACATAATACTTGTCAGAAGAAATAAAAAATTTCAATAATCCGCAAATCAATATTCTATATGAGAATATGTGCACGCGCTTGCATATATATATATGTATAAATTTTTGAGCTTACATTGACAATTGAAGTAACTTTAAGATTAAAATTTGTAGCTTGTAATATATTATTATCTTCTCTGGAGCATTTCTTTTCTAATAAAATTTGATTTTACAGGAATCTCGTGCATCGCCTAATCATTCGACGATGAACCGCAGTTTAGATCTGAAGCGCGTTAAAATGGCGATTTCAGAGCACAATGATAAAACCTTAAAGCAGGTATCATCATCCTCTAAGCAACCGAAGAAAGTTTTGTGTAAACCAAAGACAGATCCGCTGGAGCGTAAAATGCAAGAAGATAAGCAAGCAACATCTGAAACTGTCAGGCCGAAATCATGGCCCAATAAGATAGAAGTATGTTTAAGAATAGATATATATGAATTTTTAAGAATGAGTTATGAATTACGGTATTCTAGTACAAGTTTATGGATAAATAGTTTTGATTTGATAAAGTTGTCGCTAGTGTGAACAATTGCAGGTAAAATCCAGATATTTGGAACCAAGGAACAAACCTATTATAAAGGAGAGTGTGTCCATCGTGCACCATGATAAGATTAACGTGCAACAACGGCGCAAGATCATGATTTCTTCGTCTGACTCATCGCGCACTTCCAGCCCGGCGATGAAACGCGCGACAGATAAGAAGCCGCTGTCCAAAATAAAGTTACCGGTCAGAAAAGATATAAAAGCTCTGTCATCGGACAGTTTAACGGAGGCAAATGCAGCTCGAACCGGCAATAAGAAGGACTTGACTAGCAAGAGTTGCGGTATCACAAGGCCTGAATCGCCTTCTTTCAAACGGAAGAACGCTGAGATAGGTTTATCGATCGATTCTTTGGAGACCAAGAGTAAGCCGGTCACTGCCAAAAAGAAGGCTAATAAAATGGATACATCCATGTCCACTGATAGTCTCATGACGGAGATAACGGCAACCCCAAAGTCCAATGCGTCTAACAAACTATCGCCCATTTTAACAAAAACCACGAACAAAACACAGATTTATGACAGGTGAGATGGAATTATATATATTGTCTTCTTGTAATTCACTTTCCATCTTTTGAGCATATTCTTCCGAACACTTGGAAATTCCAGTTGTATGGTGTTCAGAAACACCATATTAAGCGTAAATACACACAGCAATTACCGATTACAGCTTTTCTAATTGACAGTTTTGTGGCAATAGTCATCAAAAATCGAGAAAAATTAATTTCTATACTTAATATATATAAATGTTGCTGGAAGCTTCTTTTTATAATTATATCGAATTATGACATTAGTAACAAAAATTGTATAAATCTTCTTCTCTTGTATTAAAATATTTTATGGTAGTAAATATAAGTAGTCGGATTTATTGATTTGTATATTTATTAATTTATAAATGGATTGCAGGACGAAAAAGAGTTCGCCACCAACACAGCAGAGGAGTCCATTAACAGTTACCAGGAGGCCTTTGCGATCATTGGAAAGTTCCACCGCTGCCAGTCGCAGTAGAGCTGCTGCTATCAGCAGTACGTATCAAGGTTCGCCGAGTTTACGTAGAAGCTTACTGGATGCTGCGAAAACGCCGGACATCTCCAGCAAACCGACGAGCACAATAACTCCCATCAGGATGCGACAAGTCGCGCAAACAAATTGTCCTCCCAACATGAGAAGAGAGAGGAAGGAGACGCAAAACTCGCAGAGCTCCGACAGTCCCAGCAAGAAATCCTCCCCGAAATCCGGCGCTGCGAATAAGTCAAACAAGTCGATGATCACTGGTAAGCGAATTGGTAAGGTCGACGATAAGATTAAAAAGTGCCATAATGGGGAGACACAGAAGCAACCTACGGTAGGTTCGAGATCTGGCACATTCCTCAAAGACGAACCTACGATACTTAAGAAGGTAGATATTAAATCATCACAAATTAATACTTAATGCACTTTTGATGACTGGATAATTTTATTGAAAGAATACGCATTGTCGACGTGATATTTCCTTTTATGTATTCATGATATTACATATTTATCAGCATTAGAAAAGATTCTATTGTTGATATCTCTTTTATTTTATTGAAACATTGTTAGAAATGTTATTAAATATATGATTATTTACAAAACATTTGACCAAAAGTTGATCTGATTATGTAATAATATAATAAAATATAGAATATTTTTATTTCTCAATATAGAATTTTCTGTAAATCAGAATAGTTGTTTATTTATATTTTTGTTGCTTGTTTTGCTCTATACAGCTCGTATCAGAGTGTAGTGTCTCCAACTTTTACTGCAGAAATCAATTGTTTTTGTAAAGGAGAAAACTGCTCTCGACAAATTTAGAATAAAAAAAGTTTGATATTGTTATTCATGTTGCTTTAGTAAAACATTTCTTTATATACGTTTACTTTATATACTTTATATACGTTTAAATGTGATATGATCTGAGATATTATTATTGCTATATATTATCTTATCATGGATATTTTATAATTTGTATTTATTAATTTTGAATAATTTTATTTATATTTCTATTGGATTTGCTACGTCGACAATGCGTCAGGTATGCGTATCTTAATAAGTTTTATTTGACGAAGAACTATCGCTGGCAATTGCGAACGTGATAATTCCAATTGAGGAATCGTATTATGTGTAAAATAGAGAAATATAATTTTAATTTAAGGAAGCTTGAGAGATTATCGTTAAGAAAAACACGCTCGAGCGGCATTTATTAGTTAAATAGGAACTGTGCTATGACTCTCTTATGACGCTAAAAAGACGGTCATCTCTAAATGACAAAACAATTTTTAAACTTTAGATAAACGATTTCTTTGATATTTTCTGCTCTTCTAACAACACGATAACGCGGATCATAATCTCAGTGAAATAAAATATACAGGTTGGTCTCTGGAAAAAATGTATCAAGTCTTTGTTCTTCTCATAATACACGTTCCATTTTTGCAGAATATTAATTTTTATTTCGTCATTCATAATTTTTTTCTCAGAATCCGCAAACTTCTGAACTTTCAAACTCTTGCAAGCTAATTTATTTAAATTCTGTGATTCTCAAAATTTTTAAGTATGACTCTATATAGAATCATATATTTCTCAATTATCAGATAATTAGATATTCTTTAAATTTTCAGAGAACAATTTATTCCAGAACAAAGACTTGTAATCAAGTTACATTTTTCTTGGATTATTCTGTGTATTGCACAATTAGAATATAAGTGAAGAAATATGATAATTGTATATTGATTATGAATGGATTATGTCTTTAAATGAGCAAAATCTTGACTACATGTATGCATTAAAGTCTCGTAGTACTGCACATGCAGCATCTTATAATCTATAGATAAAAAACGTGGCCAGTTATGCAATTTATTTAGATAGCTCTTCCATTCTACCACGTAAATGCGCCATATCATTCAGAATTATTTTATAATATTCCAAATATCAGTTTCACTAGACGTTTAATTATTACTAATTGACATTGCCATCTTATAAACTAATTCCGATTGTAAGCAGGAAAATTACATCCTCTTCGCTCGTAGTTATTTATCAATGAATCGTTCGTAATGTATTTATTTATTAAACTTATATCTAATTTTGCAAATGTAAATTTTTATGCAATATTTGTATCTAGTCATTTATATATTTTAAATATTTACTTTTGTGTAATGTTAATAAATATGTCGATATAATGTTAAATGTTTTCATATAATTTTAAACCCTTAGTGTTCCTTTGTGAAAAATTTCTCGAAAAACTCATTGAAAAAAGTGTTGGAATCAATTGGTCTGTGATAATGTACAAATAAATTTATTTATTCATGTCAAGTATATATATGTATGTAATTACAATTAATTCTCGATAGAAAATCAAATATCCAATAACGTCCCTCTGGGTCTTGCTCGTTTTGAATCTGTTTCATTGGATGGTAACGTTTTTCGTTTATTCATACCCTTTCTCTCCAATTGTTTCTCTATAATGCGTGCATTGTTTGCATATGAGTCAGCAACTTCCCTCTGAAATTGCAATTTTTATATATATACATATACACATATTTAATAATAATGAAAAACTAACATTGACATCTAACTACTTCGTATATAGTTTAACAAATGTGCAAAAGAAGATATTATTAAAATTTAACTATTTTACACTTTTCTAAGTAAATTAATATAAAAATAATATTAAGATTGTGATCAAATTTGTGTTGTATTATTGTTTACACACATGTACTATAAAACACATTGTATTATAGTTCTGAATGTTGCACAAGATTATTATTTATTACTAAAGAGACTTAATATTCATCTTACCACAGTTATCACTTTGTATTATTTTAACTTGTAGAATTATCTTTGTATAAACTTTAAATTGCTTGCTACATAAAACACGATATGTAATATATAATAAAATACAATTGACTTACTGCTTCAATTTCATCCTCTTCTTCATCAATTGTAGATACAGTAACCGAACTAAACTTTCCCATATTCTTGGTATGTTTTGTAACCATTATTTTTTTAGGTTTCTCAATAGCTACTTGATTATAAATATCCGTCATAGGACCCTCTCCAGAACTTTTTATTACTGATCCTTTTACTACAAATACTATATTTGCTCCTGGATCATGCTTATAATACAGCAATAAGCCACATCTGTCAAACATAAATAAAGTTATATTATATATTAAATACTTAATGTTCTATAAATCTCACAAATTATTTTTCCAAAATATTTGTTTTACTTTTTGCACTTTTGTCTATGTTGTCTTTCGATTCCCTCTGGACGTTTTAGAAATATAACTTCATCTCGCTCTGAAGTCATTTTATGAGCATGTTTGCTGCCATCGATTACTCTTGCTCCATCCTTTTTTCTCAATGGTAGCTTTTCAATTGCACAGTCTAAAAATCACAATTCAACGATTAATTCTTTGTTTTTCTTATATATATTTTTACCTCTTTACCTAAAATTAGTGTCATCTGGCCACATAAACAATAATAAATGTGCAATGGTTTCTCCTCACTGTATTCTTCTTGATCTTTTGTGTCGGAACATATAATGCTCCTTGATACTACTTTCGGCATATTTAACTAAGTGTTTATTTAGATTTTAAACTTTTAATTAGTTTCAACAACTATATTTTCTAAATTTTTTCTCTGTTGTTTTTATTACTCTCACTTTCAGCACATCATCTAACATCATCAGCGCATACAATAATGTAATCAGCTGCTTGGGGAGGGAATACCGCACACATGCACAAGCCGCGACATACATGTAGCAACCGTGTATAAATCATATAGAGAGAGTAACGTACTCAATCGAGAACCGTGTGTATTAAAGTATATCCAGCCAAACTTGCAAAAGCGCATAAGCATGTACGTAAAGAATTGGATTGGTCCATTTCTTTATGCAAGTTCGTCTGAATATACCTTTAAAGACCCTAGGGTGTTACATTGCGTGTACGCAATCGATGTCCAGTACATATTTATCTCATTTAGAATGCAAGAAGCGTAGCTTGCATGTAATTAGAATAAACAAATTTTTTTACATTTTGGAAAATGCAAAAATATGCATTAATCTCATTTTTATGCAAAAAGAAATGTAGTTTGTAGTGATTTTCGCGCGGCCAAGTTGCCGGCGGTGAATGTTGACATTTTTAGCCGTCAACAGTGGTCAATGGCAGTCGATAACATATGTATAGTAGACGCACCTGTACTGATGTGTCAGAGGAATCTCGTGTATGCTATATCGTGACACTGCCCGGGACCTGCCGCGCGCGCGGCGATACACTTGATGCGCGCGTAGGAGTGGCTTTCGTGAATCGAATACCGTAAGACAGATCAGTTTGTGCGATCGCGCCGCTCGTCTCGACGGATGTTTACGATTGGCATGTTAAATGGCAGTGAACATGGAAGTGTCGGACGCGACCAGAGAGGTTGACACTTGTCTCTCGACGGATTTGATGGAAGCCGACGATACTAATTCGAAGATCAACGATGACACGTTGAAGAATGAGCCGCGCGCCGACGATATAACGGGTGGCGATGAGAAATCCGTGGAGGCGCGATCGACGAACGACGGGTTATGTACTGGTGCTTCTGACAGCAGTAATGTCGTAAGCGAGAAACGTGAGGAAATTGCCGATTCATCACAAGCGGCATCGGAAGATCGCAGGACCGAATCGTCGGAAGCAACAATGGAAAATGCCGGCAGTAGCCAAGGTGCTCAGACTCCGTTGGCTTTCACCATTGATTTCGGTAACAACAAGGAAGTGGACACAGCGAGGTATCAGAATCTTTTCGAGAGGTACAATGCCAGGCACAAGCGAAATCTCTCTACGTCCAAGGTATTCACAATTTCGTCATTTTTAATATCTTGCTACCATGAATATTTTACATATAGATTTAACTCTTTAATTAATACAAATAAACTTAGCATATGTGTATGTGTATGCATTGCTAAAAAATAAAAGAGAATAAATATAATCAGTGTGCTTGAATAATTAAAGAGTTAAAGCATTAATAAGGAAAATTTGTGAAAGATAATCATGATATTCTGAATATTGATTATTCGATGGAATACATCTGAGATTTAATTTATCAGTTAAAGAGTTTATTTAAAGAGATAATAATGATGGATTTAAATACTTGTATTTCAAAGGTAAAGTGATTTAATTATATTATGTTAAATTGTCAGAAAAAGCATTTAAAAAATTCATTAATAAAACTATAAATAATAAACAATATTATTCTCTAGCCACAGATATTTTATAATCTTTTATCTTAAATTACATAATGCATATGTATTTTATTTTCTTTTTTATTAATAATAGTTTACTAATATTTTTTATATCAGAAATTATATTCAACAGAAGTCAGAGCAATATATGTACATCTTTAAACAGATGTTTGGATTCTGACAATGCATAGTAGTGATTTTATACGACACATTAAATTTCAAAGTTACTACACTTACCTCTGAAAAATATTTGATGTCCCATAAATGTTGTCTTACAAATTATAATTGTCATTTTCTATAATAGATTATAATATAAAATTATTATAAATTTTTAAGAGTTACTATTTAATATGATCTTAATATATGCATGATCATCATTAACATAGGCAATGCAGCATCAAATTTTTTCATTGAAGAGTTTTATAAAATATGAATATATTGTAATGGTATTTTTAGGTGGAAGTAAAATCGAAGAAGCCAAGTACTATACTTTCTCCAAACCTGGTGCAAAAGCAGAAAGTTCCTAGCACTCATTCAGAAGGTTACTTTAGTAGCGAGGATGATACAAAGCGAAAAACTGACCAATTATCAGAAAGACTTAAACAATTAGGTAAATATATATATTACTTTCATTTCTCTAAGCTTTTGAAGAATAATTCTTTTAAATTATTTGTAACTAACTTGTTTTAAATTGAAAAAGAGACCAGACATTATTTATCTTGTAATTTAATTAATTTTATTAAGTGTAATAAAATGATTATGATCAAAATTTATCAATTTTTTAAATTTAATTTTCAAAAGTACAATACTTTGATAAACAGAATTCAGACTGTGAACGTTTTAAATATTGGTAGCTTGCAAAATTTATTATGAAATTTATGACTAATTTTACAAAGAGTAGTGAATTCTCAATCCTATATTGAAGTTGAATACTTATAATGGATGAGTCATATAATATACTCATAATTTCAAGCCTTCTTCAAGCCTTTTAATATTCCTTACAAGTATCTTCTGTCCATACTGAATGATGTAGCCTGCTGACATATTAATGACTTTGATGTCATAACTGTTTCTACCTTGAGAATTATATGAGATTTATCAGAAATTATTAATGATATTTTCAATTTTATTTTTAGTAATACTAGAACATAACATCAATGTTAAAATGTATATTTTATTTATTTTTATGTCTAAAATTTTTATATTATAACATTTAGAGTGGAAACTTTACTGCATTGAAATCTTATATTTTAAACAAAGAAATGATTTAGAATATTAAAATATACATTGTATTCATTTCTATTCTTAAAGTTTTATATCAGTATAAGATTTTAAAACATAAAAATGAATAAAATGTATATTTTAATATTCTAGGCCATTTTTTAAATTCTAGGCCTATGAAATGTTATGATATAAGATAATATATTTTTTTAAATGTAATACACATACATTGTCTTCAAATTACAAATACAAAAAGTTAGAAAAACTGCATATGTATATATTTATAAATAACTTTATTTACTATTTTAATATTAATTAATATTGAAATTATATACATATTTTTTAGGCATCAAGAATCTTTCAAGAGCACATTCTAGCACAAAGAAGTCTTCGAATGAAGGCCCCTGTCATCAAAATAAGCAGAATTCAATGACAAAATCCTGCGATGATGAATTGCGGCGTAACAAATCATTGTCACCTCATAGCCTCTCTTTAGAACTTGAATCCAATGAAAACATATACTGGACATCTCAAAGATCTGCAACGATAAATGATTTAAGTCGTATTCAAATTAGCAATTATGATGACGACGAAAATGAAAAGCAATACACGAAGAATATCGAGTACATTGAAATAGATCGCGAATGCAAGGAAATAAATGATATTGAAGATAATAAAGTATCTAATATGAATTATATTACCGATGATTTTAATATAAAAAATGCAAACGAAACGGACAACAACTTAACGAGCGTCAGTTACACATTGGATCTGAATGCAGATATCATAACGGAGACCAATCTGGATGTATTTAACGTCAGCAATATCGATGCTGGTTCCGATGGTGCAGTGAGTGAAGCTGGGACCTATACGATTCACAAAGATTATACTGATGAGGAAAAAGCGAGAATGGATATCGATAAAGTTTTCAGTGTCGGTGTTCTGACAGAAGATGAGAGCAACGAGACATATGTTCACAATTTTAAGGTAAATATAATGTGCATTTGTTTACGTATTTACATAGTTTGTGCAGATATATTTACGGAACAATCTGATTTACAGATGAGCATTTCTCGCGATAATAACGCGTGGATATCGGAATGGGCTACTCAAGTAGCCGAGCACAACTCGTTACCTCCGTTAATAGGTGGCTCAACGGGACGTACACCACCTCTGAGTCCCACCAAGATACCATCTCCGATTCATGCTAGATCTCAACGAATGTCACGTAACCGTTATGTACGCATCACACAATTTTAAGTATATAGACATGAGATATCTATGGAATAGTAGGGAGAGAGAAGGGAGCGAGAAATAGAGATAAAAGGAAATTATAAAAATTCAAAGTCTTCGAATTAAAACAATCCATCTTTATCGCTTTAAGACTTAAATCTTTTAATTATCTTGTGATTTTTCTCTTTTTCTTCTAAAGTTTTTATTATTCTGTGTACAGGAGCAACCGGATAATAATATCGATACGGATACGTATGTACGAATAAAAGAAAGGATGGGTTTGATCTCGAGTCAGCATCAAATTATAGACTCCGGCGGTGAATCTGACGACGACACCAGCAATAGTTACAACACACCGCCCAATAGCTCACAACGTACACCTGTGCACGTTCGACGCGGTAGCTTGTCCGAGTCTTTATTTCGACGAGCAAACAGCAACGAAACTAGGCGAAGCGCTCGAAAATACATGAGTTCTGCCAAATCAAAAACTGCTGATACCAATGTAGAATTATTGAAAAGCCCGTCCCAAGTTTTATCACCTCTTCATTTTGAAAGAAGAAGCAGTTCTTTAGATAGGTGAGTGATTCATTTTTTGTATTATATTGCAATAGTGCCAAATTATTAATTAATTATACTCTTTTTATACCTATTCTTTAATCGCATCTACTAACAAGAATGTTTGTCATTGGCAAATGTATTTTTCCGGCTATGTAATCATCAAACTTTCTTACTTTAAAAAATTTTCTTTTTAACACAGGAAAGAATGTGCTTCTGATACAACGGAATCTAATACGTCCAGAAGAAATAGTATGAAGTATCATAAAGAAGAAGACTGCAAACATACAAATAGTCCCATCTTAAGTCGTCTTAGACCGCCTACGCCAAAATTGACCAACAGTCCAATCGTGAGTCGCAAGGCTGCTACAACGAAGATGCTTAATTCTCCTATGTTGGAAAGACCTAAACACTTGGCGAAGTCGTCTCAACAAGCCAAAAATATAGGATATTTTACGTGCGTCGAAAATAGGTATATAGTTTTTTGTATATATATATATATATTAATTTTTAAATGTCATGCTTTAAAAATTAATTTATTGTTTTACAGTCCATATATGTTGCGAAAATCTAACAGCACTACGAATTATCATGAAGAAACTAGTTATTTTGATAAGGATATGCCTATTAAAGCGCCTAATATGTTGCGAAACAGTCCAGAACTTCAACGGCATCTCAATATACAAAGATCATCGAGCAACGCGAGTATTAGAAACATGAAGTCGCAGAATATGGTGTCGCGTCGTAGCAGTTTTAATAACAGCGACTTTGACAGAATATCATCGAGGGGAAAGTTTGCTGTCGCCTCTGACAGCAGTAGCGAAGCTGGCGAGCAACAAGGAAAATCCCCTCTAATGCCAATCTCGTCTGGAATCAAGTTAAATAGAGCTTTCAGCATAAGAAGAGCGAGGTATGTAAAAATTTATGTAAGAGTTAAACCGATGTTTGTCATTATTAAAAAGCATAAACTTCCAGGCTTTTACGGAATACTATTTAAGTTAAACAATTTGTATTGTTCGCAGATTAAATTGCGAATCCGATACAACGCCGAATACGACCCCGGAAGAAAGACGCAGGAGAGCACAATCCGAGATAAAGACTGTAGCACCCGCGAATAAGCAACAGAATTATCATCGTAGTCGCACAAATAGTGTCGGGGCGCACAATAAAGAGTTATCGAAGAAACCAGAGCCAACGAAATTCAGAGCACCGTCCATGTCTAGGACTGATACCGGGAGATTTAGTATGAGGGCACCGAAGTCCGCTCATGTAAGTGTCAACGTCTGTATGATAAGCGATTAACATTTCCGTACAGTGTTTTAAACATAATTTTTTAATTTTTTTTTAAAGCATCCTTCCATTAGTCAGAAAACAAATCAAAAGCCAAGTAAAGACCACAAGAAATCAACTAGAAGCAATTCCACTCTTACGTCCAAGGAGGTAGAGTTTCAAAATTGGAAGAGACGGAAAAGTTACGATCCGATGAAAGCAGCGGCCGAAGGTAGAAAGAAATTAATAGACAGCACGAAGAAACATCATAGTACCGAGGACGGTTCTGGACAGTGAGTGTATACGTGTATACACAGCGTTCGATGACGAGTGCATTTTCGATAATTACGATTCGTATTTTTTCTAGCCATGACAGTTCTGTGCTGAGATCTGCAAGTTTTCATGGTACAGGAGGTACTCTCTCATTAGCCAACGACTGGTCGGACAATGAATTAAATTATCCCTACGAAGATAATCAAGTGCCGCCGCCTAGCAGTCCGCAATTGGTACGTTGAGATAATAAATTATAATTATAATTAAAGTTTAGCAAATTAGTGAATTCAGTTGCTGTGATCTCTTTTGTTTTCTTTTTTTTTTTTTTTTTTTTTTTTGTATATCTCAGTGAACTTTGCTATTTTTTTAGTGGTACATATTATATATATTATTAATTCTATGATTAATAGGAGAGCGACAGTGATTTGGAAACTTCGTCCTATCTGCAAACGACACAAAACGTCGTGTCCGCCATGTCTGCTCGCATGACGGGATATTGCCCTCCACTAGATTCCGATAACGAGAGTGATGAAGATACGAGTCACAGCCTGCATCAAAACATATCGAAAGGATTATGCCATCCGAGCGATACGGAGAGCAGCGATGAACAGCGGCATCCTATCCCGCAATCTTCTCTCTGCAACTCTAAATACAAAGACTTTAGGTATGTGTGTGTGTGTGTGTGTGTGTGTGCCTCGCCATGACATACATGACGTACATTTCAATGATATTGATATCGATTCCGTTTCTTTCAGTATGCGTAGGGCAAAATTAGATCTGCAACGAACAAAACCTGTGTCTTCCAATATAAACAAAGCTAAAAATTTATCGCACGACGTTCGTAACAAGTCCGAGTCCGTTTCCAGCACCAATAGAATAGATTCTGGACGATCTAGTGCGCGAGTTAATAGAGCTTCAAGCATGGTAAGTTTATATCTTTTCATTGATATAAATATAAAATATTATAGTAATTATAATTTAATTATTATAATTAAATTATATATTATAATTATATAAATGTAACATCTTTTTATTTTTGATATAAGTACAAATTAACTAATCATAATATGTGTGTAGGGGCCTAAAAGCAAGCCAAAGGAACAGAAAAAGCCTCCGACACCAAACGTACGGGAAGTCGAAATGCAAAACTGGAAACGTCGCAAAAGCTACGATCCTATGAAAGCAGCAATGGAAGGAAGGAGAAAGGCGGGTTTGGCGAAGAAAAATATCAATTCAAATCTGTCACCGAGGTAAGTCATTGAATATTTTTCGTAAAAGAAAAGGTCATGAAGAATTTTTCCAGATAATACAAAAGTCTGAAAGTCATCGTACAGACGTCTTTTGGGGTTTTGCATTTTGTCTATATTACTTCATTATTCTAATTGAGAAGACAATTGAGAAGATAATCATTTTACTGTGTTGTTAGGGTGGATAGCGATCGATAGTCTAAAAATAGTGTGGCAAAACAAGCAAGTGGTATGGTACAAACTTGTTTGAACATTTTGTGCTATAGATTCCCTGAAGAGGTACAGCCAATAGGTGTTTTCCGCTTTTAAAAAAATAAAAAACAATTCTACTGACACGCGATGCTTCTTTGTTATATTGCACTAACTGAAAGTTTCTGCTACATTAAGACTTTCAGAATGACCGAAGAGATGTTGTGCCTGAGTTTTGCATTCTTTCACTTAATTTAACGATATGTTGTATTTGCACTTTTTCTATTACCATCTAATCATTTTTTGATGATAAAAGCGCAGCAACAAAACCGTAACAAAAAAATCGAAGGATCGTAATTATTTTTTAGGAAAGAAATGTAGTATTTACATTTCATTGTAATATAAATATAAATAAATATAGCTATTCTAACATTGACTTTTATTTGTTTAATAAGAAAAGAGATTATATTTGATTTAATCAGGTAGCTTCAGCGATAATGTACGATGTAAACATACATCGCAACAGTTTTTTTTTTCTTTTGATAAGATGGTGCGTAACTAAAATAAATGAGCTTTTGATTTGTTTCTTTACTTATTCATGCTATATGTAACTTATGTAACTATATTATATATATATTTCTAATTTTTTAGCCATGTAGCAAGATCGCAAAGTTTTCATGGATCAGTAGGATTGGCTATCAGTGACTGGAGCGACGAGGAACCGGTCATATCTGCAGATGAAACACTTTATTAGAACTGTCTCAAAACTATCAGAAGCGGGATATATGCCTGAAAGTAATGTAAAACCAATTACAAAAATTCATGTATATAAATTGCAAACCTGAGCGAATTTTATAGAATAATTTATGAGCACTTCTATATCTACATCTAAATCTGAAACAATTTTAGCAAGACAAGTACATGAATACGAGAAATCTTTTCTATATTATAAATTTCTGTGTGAGAGTTGACTCCCGCATAATTGCTAAATTTTGAATTATAAACAAATTGTACTTCCTGAAAAAAATGATAGTTAAAGATTTTGGACCATATATCGTGGTATTAATGCAAAAATGTGCAATTTCTTATGTTAATTTAATTTGAAGTATTGAAAGACATATTTTTTTTCTCAATTTATTTCGTACTTTTCGTTACATATAAAATATTGTCTACATGCAATTAAAGAGAAAAATGTGGATAATAAAAAAGAAATAAAGAAAAATTAACATGATCTAATTATCAAACGAGAATGTAACAATACGATATTTAATTTATAACAGGGAGTGCTAAGTATATATGCAAATATGTGTATGTGTGTCATTGGTTTAATCACGATTGGACCAATCACGTAGCGTTTATGTACAAATATTTGTATCTGTATGATCTTGTTTCATCGATGCAGTTGATTTGTTTAATTATAAGATGTGCGTGTTCATTGTTTGAGTATCAATTTACGAAATGTTTTGTTTTATTAAAAGGAAAACAAAACGGACAAAAAAGTTATAACATGTAAATTTGTACATTTAATTTCTTTTATCGTATTATAGTTGATTGAATAATATATATTATATTGTTTGTTCATAATAGAAAATACAAACTCACATCGCAATTTTCTTCTGTTAGTGTAATTTTGATGTATAGAAAAAGTGATGTACTATATTCTCTCCCAAAGTGCGCAATGAACTGTAGTAAATATTTTTCCTCTATGATAATTTAATGTGATCATAAAGGGCTTTACGATGATCTTAATCATTAAGATGTATATATCACTGTCAATCTGTTTAATTGTACATTCTTTGTCTCAATTTTACGTGAAAACTGACAGGTTTTTTTATTTGATTACAAGAAATTCAACTGGGAAATATTACATGACATTAATATAACATAAGAGACACATATTTTATACATAAGCACTTGTTCAGAGGATTGTATCACTTGTTCATCATATGTGCTTGTTGTTCTAATACAGATTTGATGAGAATTTTATCTGAATTTTCTAGAGAATTTCGTAAAATTTATGCAAGTATGTTGGCATATCGCAAGCATTATGATAAAGAGTTATATTAATACTCCCTTTATTGCATAATCCAGGACATTGTTTTATTGTTACAAAGTAATTCCTCAGTTTCTATATTTTTTATATTCGTGTTTCAGCATTAAAAGACAGAAAAATTTATATTGTTAACTAGTATATCCACTTATATTTTCTTATCGATACAAGCTTATTAATTTACAGCTTATTAATTTATACTATTTTACATAGTACGGAATTGTGCAATAAAGGTTGTAGAAGAATGTGATATTATGGCAGGATTAGAAAGTTACTGAGTTAAATATGATAGTAATATGAATTTGTTTGTTAGAAATTAATAGATAAATAATATTTTCCATAATTGAGGATCTCGATATGTTTGGTTCTAGAAACATTTAATTCTGTAATATTACGCAGAATTTGTTAATAGCAAATTAATTATAACAATGTGATGTGTTTTTATCATTAAAATTTTAATTTGTTATAAAACTAGCTGTGTGATTGGTTGTCTACTGTCAAAATGCATTATATTTTGTAGAAACGGTATTCAATTACTTGAAGGAAGAATTTATATATCATCTTTATGTAATAATATATCATATATTGAAAATTAGTCTTTTTTTTTTATAGAAATTTATGCATATGATTTAAATGTTTTGCGATTGTGCAAATGTTTAATCAATATGTTCTCACAATTCTCTCATACATATTACTATTTCGCGTTCTTATTCTTCCTTTAAAGAGAAATGGGCTTCCAATGTGCATACAGATAGATCATTATATTTTCAAGATACATCAAAGTACATAAAGCGTTACAGGGATATATTGCGTTATTTTTATTTTGTAACTAGAAATATGAGGATTATTAAAAAAAAAATTATAAATATAATTTCAATTAATCTCTGTGTATACAGTTTAATTGTGATGATGTTTAATGTTCCTATAAAAATATAATTTTACAACTGCAATGTCTCAATTCTAAACATGATAAAAATATTTGCTGCCAGAATCCTCATTTTTCTAAAATAACTTAGCAAACGGTATGTATATTTGTAAGCTTATTATTGAACCAATGAATTTTTTATTTGATCAATTATTAACATATTTTTATTGTTAGTGATCTTACATTAAGGTATTTTTTTATTAATACGATCTGAATTGTTCATTCATAATTATGTATATACATTGCTGTATTTTTGTAAGATGCATGCGTTTCTTGTCTTGTATCACAGAAAGAAGCGTATGCATATATACAATTATAATAACAATGCGATATATTTTTGTATATTTAGAGCCTATAGATATATTAAGTTCTATTCTACAATTAATTAATTTTTGTTACAATATGTACAATTCTTTTGAAGAATGTTACTGATGGTGAAATATAACATCGATATCTCAAGAGAGAGCGTGTTAATTTATCATAATGTAATAGTTTATTAGTATAAATAATGTACAAGGTGTCTAGAATTTCAAATTGAAGACTTAAATTGCGAAAATGTGTTTTTATATACAGGATATATTTTAATGAGAAATTACTCAATCTGACTACAATCATTTTGTACATTTATATATTAATCTATCAATGATAACTTTAGGTATACAGAGTTTTTTAAAGTGAACAAAATTCATATTTTATTTAAAAGTTGGAAATTTTCTTATTTTGTAGGTTTACTCATTTGTTAAAAACTTAAAGTCTGTTATGATGCCTTCCGCGATTTTTTGAACCGTAGGTTGCAGCACTATCTGTGCACATAAACATGGCGAAAGGACCGATGCAGTGGCAGTGATGCCAGATATGAGACGCAAGCATGGTTAAAGTTTGGTTTTGATTACACGTGGTGAAAAATCTAACCTGATCCTATCTAAGAAAACAGAATGGATCACAAAGAAAAGGATAGTGATGAAGAAATACTGAGCGATCATGAGGTTGAATTTCAAACAATGAATCAAGAAAATAAAAGAAAAAAAGTAACAGATGAGTTAATTGAAGTGGCACCTAAAAAGAAGAAAAAATTTGAAAATAGTCTTTATAAACAACCAACAGTAGAAGAACTCAATCAACTTAGGGAAACTGAGAACTTATTTCATTCAAATTTATTTAGACTTCAAATCGAAGAGGTTCTTAATGAAGTCAAACTTAAAAATAAGTATAAAGCATTATTTGAAATCTGGTTTGAGAAATTGAAAGCAGCAATTGAATCTATTGAAGAGACTGCAGAAGTACCGGTTAGTAATTTAACTTAATTATTCCTTATATCTCATAATGATTTTAATTTAATTGTATTTAATATACAATGCAATAATATTAAAACTTTAATTTTAGATTGTAGAATACAATTTGGAGGATAAATCCATATGCATTCCTGTGCCACATGTGCCAGTGGAAACTAGTAATAGTGTTTTTAAATTTTTAAAACCGTCTAACATTAGTATCATTGGATCTTACAATTCAGGATGCATTGTTGGACCTACTGTTACTGTTGATGTAATGGTGGAAATGCCAGCTGGTTCATTCCGGAAACAGGATTATCAAAATTATGTATATTTCAGAAAGAAAGCGATGTATCTGACATTTGTAACATTAGCTATAGGAAGTGATATCGCAGAGAGCAAGAAGTTTATCGGCGATGATCTAAGACCTTCCTTAAAGCTTCAACCTAGTGGAAAATTGAATAAGAAAGTGGATGTAGTGATACACATATCTGCACAGGAAAGCAGTTTTAAACTGAATAGATTTCTGCCTGAGAAAAATAGCGTTAGACCAGGATGGTATTTTGATAAGAAATTTTCAGATTGTGAGTTTATATATTCATGAAAAATTATTTATATTTATATATACAATTGTTATTGTGTGTGCAAACATAAGACAGCAATTTTTATATTATGTATTATATCTTTTATCTGCAGCATCTTTACCGCCCACACCATACTATAATTCTCTAATACTGCGCGACTTAGTAATGTCAAATATAAATTGCGAAGTTGCGCAAATAATTAGAGAATATCCAAATTTGAGAGATGGCATAATCTTATTAAAGATATGGCTGCGCCAGCGTGACTTGAACAAGGGATACGATGGTTTTACCAATCACATTGTGGCTATGTTTGTAATCTATTTACTGCGCATAAAGAAGCTTAATACTTTTATGAGTAGTTATCAGATTGTGCGGAACGTTTGGATTTGCTTAGGTAAGAAACTTAAAGAAACTGTTAAATAATTAACATTTTTTAATATTCTTTTATATCCACATAATGATAATTGTCTTTATTTGGAACAGCACAGGGAAATTGGTGTGAGAATGGGATTACCTTGTGTGAGGACAAAGATAGCCAGAAACAAGTTTCCCACTATCACAATTATTACGATTGTGTTTTTCTTGATACTACTAGTTATCACAATTTTGCGGCGACTCTGTCGAAAAATACTTTCTCATGGGTACAGAGAGAAGCGGAGCTGTGCTTGAAGCATTTGGATAATATACACGTGGATAGTTTTCAAGCGCTTTTTATGCGAAATGTACCATTTTATAGAGCGTTTGATCAAATTTTATGGTAACTCATCTGAGAAAAATTTTATTTACTATTTTATTTAAATTTATATACCAAGAGTGCCAAACTTATTTAAAAAAATTTTTTTTTATGTATACAGCTTCTCAGATAAAGCAGTTTTAGAGAAAATGGTGAACGATAAATCTAGCATTGATAATAAAATTAATTATGGACCTGACAAACGCAGTCAGGCGATTAAGATATTTGTGGAAGTTTTGGAAAAAGGCCTTGGACACAGAATTAATCGATTATGCGTGTTACCTAGTGACTCTAAAGAATGGGACTGCACTAATAATGCACCAAATGATATCGGGAAGCTCATTATTGGATTGGAATTGAATCCTGAAACGTGTTTTAATATCGTAGACAAAGGACCTGAAGCTAATTTACCAGAAGTAAGTAAATAGTTGAAATAAATTTTCAACAATAAGATAACAAGATAGAGCAGTAATTATTTAAATTTAAAATAATAACTTATTAATATTTATCACTTTAAATTTTATTTACAATATCCATATTTTATTTTGCAGGCAGCTGACTTCAGAAAATTTTGGGGAGACAAGTCCGAATTACGTAGATTTCAAGACGGATCCATTCGCGAGGCTATGGTTTGGTCAAAAGGCAAATCTATCGCGGATAAAAGAATAATATGCAAGAAGATCATAGAATTTTTATTAAAAACAAAGTTTAATATTATCAGAAATCAGTATTTGTATATCGCGAATCAAGTAGAAGATCTGTTAAAGTTGCGTAAGGTAATGTCACGATTATTATGAAAGCATTTATATTTATACATTATCTTTAATTGAAATTATTTTTTCTGTCATCAATTATTATATTATGCGTATTTCATGATTTATATTTCTATTTAGTATAAGATAACGCACTTCGTGTATGGCACTGGTGAAGAAGCTACGCTGAAAACTCTACAAGCTTTTAATGTCTTAGAAAAGAATTTGATGTCGTTGAACGATATGCCTCTGACGATAAATGGCGTTCAAGGCTCAAGCGCGGTTTTTCGATACACAGAAGTTTTTCCGCCGCTTGCTACCGTTCATCGGAGTACTAATAAACGGATCACAAAGGATGGCAAAAATTGTTTGATCCTTTCGGAGAACCTTGCAAAGTCCCCTGCTTATGTTCACGCGCTTGATGTAACATTGCAGTTATCAACTAGTGGAAAATGGCCTGAGGAATTGGAAGCTATTCAGAAGACGAAAGCGGCGTTTCACATACAAATCGCGGAATGCCTTAGGAAACAACATCAATTAAAAGCGCAAGCAAATTTCTTACATGTAGATGTGTATCAGGTAAATACGATAATGCTAAATTAAATGTGATAGATAAAATCAACAGTATGATATAATAATATAGTATGTTGTATAAAGTATATGCATTGGAAATAAGAAGATGCTAATATTGCATATAATCGTGTTCTTCTTGTAACATAAACATATCTTATATAATTTTTTGTAACATAAAAAATTTATTTTTTACTAGGATGGATTTGTTTTCCGATTAAAAGTGGCGCACCAAAAAGAAATCGCTTTAATGAAGCAAATTAATGAAGAGGGAGTAATTAAATACAGGGACAATGAGGAATCTGTCGAGCTGGAAAACAAATTGTTTCATTTACCAAAACTGAGCAGCGCTTTGCATGGGTAAAAATTGATAAATCGTTATTAAGATAATTGTAATGAGAGTATAGATTGTGTTAAAAGCATATGCTCTGTATTGTAAACAATTTTTTTAATTTTTAGCAAAAATGATTGGATCTTTTTATTGCTGCATTTAATAGTAAAATATATAAAAAAGTCGTATTTTAAAATAAAATTTGAAACCAAAGATTAACAAAATTTATATATCTGAGAATTAAATAAAAAACACGACCATAACATTATTAACTAATAAATAAAAATTTAAAAAAATGATAGATAAGATTTAAAAACGTAATACATGTAATATATTATTAATTTTTTATTTTCTTATATTCTCGTAGATTGCATTCTCAGCAACCATCGTTTGGTCCTGCTTGCTGTTTGGCAAAACGATGGTTATCGGCACAGCTCTTAGACGAAAGTCACATACCGGAAGTTGTAATTGAATTACTCATGGCCTCAGTGTATCTAATGCCGGAACCATATAAACCAGCTCAGATGCCGCAAGTAGCATTTTTACGATTTCTGGAATTTGTTGCAAGAAGTCACTGGAACACTGATCCTGTTATCGTTAATTTCAATGGTGAAATGACCAGTAAGTTGATGTATTTTCAACTTTTGTTTTCTCATTATACACTCACCCGAAAAAAAAGCGGTACACTGAAAATGTGGGAAAAATTCATCAAATTTCAACTGACGATAACTTCGTAAATAATAAAGATAGAAAGTTCTATAAAATATGGAAATGAAGCTAAAAATCTCTACTTTAAGAATCAATTTATTTCAATGTTGCAAAATAAATTTATTGAAAATGGCGGATGACAAAGCGCGAGCATGCAAAATTGAAAAATAATGGTTCGAGTTTGCGACGGTGCACGGTATAAACAAAAAATTGTAGCTTATTGGGATCAAAAGCGTACGAAAGTACAGAGTCTCCTCTTTAAAATGCTTTTTTATGCATCTCGATACGATGATTTTTCGCCGAGAGATTCGCATTTGAAGAAAAAGGCAGATTCTTACTTCAAATGCGAATCTCTCAGCGAAAAATCATCGTATCGAGATGCATAAAAAAGCATTTTAAAGAGGAAACTCTGTACTTTCGTACGCTTTTGATCCCAATAAGCTACAATTTTTTGTTTATACCGTGCACCGTCGCAAACTCGAACCATTATTTTTCAATTTCGCATGCTTTTGCTTTGTCATCCGCCATTTTGGAGAAAGTTATCACACATTATTGCGTTATGAATTTTCGAACACTAGACATCCAAACTTTTAAAATGGTTTTTAAAAAATCCTGCTAGCTGTATTACGTGCCGAGATATTCAATTTTGAACCAGACCGAATTGCAAGAATAAGAATTCTGTGGTTATCAGCTCCGCGGTATTTTAAAACTCCAAACTCTCCTTACGGTTATAAGTGTCAATTCTGCTCTTGGCGTTACCCAGGATCAACGGCGTGGACGTGGCAGAAATCTGATCCCGTGTGCACATGTTGGCACGTGTGTATGTGTGTGTGTGTGTGTGTGCGTGCGTGTGTCTGTGCGTCCGTGTGTGTGTATGTGTGTGTGCGTGCGCGTGCGTGCGTGCGTGCGTGCGCGTGCATGCATGTGTGTGCGCGTGCACCACTGGGATAAGGACCTCATGGCTCGTTAGATCCACGATATTTTACGACTCCAAACCCTCCCGGTGGTGCGTGTACAATTGTGTGTGCGCGCGCGTATATTAATAATGGGTATGACCTCCTCGTGCGCGTATTATCTCATTCATGCGACGAGGCATACTTCTTATTAGTGTTCTAATTTCAGTCTGCGTAATGTCATTCCACTCTATTTCAAGAACTCTTCGAAGTTCTGGCAATGACTGAGGAGCAGGTATATGATTTCGTACTTTTCTGTTAATATTGTCCCATAGGTGTTCAATGGGATTTAAATCTGGACTCATTGCTGGCCATTCGAGTCGATTTATGCCAACTTCATCGCAGAAATCAAGCACTTTTCTCGCAACGTGCGATCGAGCATTGTCTTGCATAAACAAAAAGTCTTCTCCGATGAAGTGCGCATACGGAACAACGTACGGTATGAGTACGTCTTCCACGTATACATCTGCGTTCATGTTTGCGTCAAAAAAGTGGAGATCTGTGTGAGCATTCGCAGAAATTCCTGCCCAAACCATTACAGAGCCACCATTGTAGCTAGGCCTCTCACTTACAGTACAGTCTGCAAATCGTTCTCCAACGCGACGGTATACTCGTTCTCGTCCGTCTGAAGAATACAGACAAAAACGAGATTCGTCGCTAAAAAGAACGGTACTCCATTCTGCATATGTCCAGCCTGCATGCTCGACAGCAAAATTGAGTCGAGTTACGCGATGGCGACGCATAAGCGAAGGTACATTTGCTGGCCTGCGCGGAAAAAGACCGTGTTCCGCTAATCTGTTTCGAATAGTGTCAACGGATACATTACATTCGCGGACATCTCTTAAATTGTTTCGAATTTGAACAGCCGTTCGATGTCTGTCTCTTAATGAATTTAAAACAATAAATCGGTCATCGTTTTCATTCGTACAACGAGGACGTCCCGAACCAGGTCTTCTTTGGACAGAATTAGTCTCCAAGTACCTAGCATAAGCACGTTGCACGGTTGACACTGATAAATCAAGTGCCTCAGCAACGTACCTTCGACTTCTCCCATCTTCAATTAACGCTACAACTTGAGCAGCTTTTTCAGGACTTATCGTCGCCATAATTGACCAATAATTTCAATGCGAAAAGATTAATTATTGTTTACTTTGACGAAGTCGTACGAATAAGTAACGCGTCTCGAAAGAAAAAGATCAAGAGAAATCAAGCACTCTTCTCGCAATGTGCGGTCGAGCATAAACAAAAAGTCAGGGCGGAGAAATCACAAAAGATCTGCAGACATCTCCTTCGGATGCAAAACAATTGATTGAAAAATAATGGTTCGAGTTTGCGACGGTGCACGGTATAAACAAAAAATTGTAGCTTATTGGGATCAAAAGCGTACGAAAGTACAGAGTTTCCTCTTTAAAATGCTTTTTTATGCATCTCGATACGATGATTTTTCGCTGAGAGATTCGCATTTGAAGTAAGAATCTGCCTTTTTCTTCAAATGCGAATCTCTCGGCGAAAAATCATCGTATCGAGATGCATAAAAAAGCATTTTAAAGAGGAGACTCTGTACTTTCGTACGCTTTTGATCCCAATAAGCTACAATTTTTTGTTTATACCGTGCACCGTCGCAAACTCGAACCATTATTTTTCAATTTTGCATGCTCGCGCTTTGTCATCCGCCATTTTCAATAAATTTATTTTGCAACATTGAAATAAATTGATTTTTAAAGTAGAGATTTTTAGCTTCATTTCCATATTTTATAGAACTTTCTATCTTTATTATTTACGAAGTTATCGTCAGTTGAAATTTGATGAATTTTTCCCACATTTTCAGTGTACCGCTTTTTTTTCGGGTGAGTGTAGTTACAAAGTTTCGAATGCATTGTTATGAAATCATTAAGTAAAACAAATAATTTGATGATGAAAATTAAGCAATGACGTGAAAATGTACAATTTTCGCTTTTTCGGCTTATTACTTAAGAAAACGCAATAATATATTACATTAAATTTCAGATGAAGAAATCTCTGCAGTAGAAACGTTATTTGGTACAGCTCGCGATTCGTTACCACCTTTATTTTTATCTACTCCTTACGATCAGCAGAAGTCCTTGTGGACCAGGAAAGCACCGTCGCAATTGATCTTAAATCGTATAAGTTTACTCGCAAAGTTATCGTTGAGACTATTCGACGATCTTGTTGTTCAAAATACGGTGCTGGATGTAAAATCCATGTTCCGTCCTGCACTGTCAGAATACGACTGTTTGATATACTTAAAATCCAAGATGAACCCCAGAAGACTGCAAGCAGTTGATGTACCTGATAAATGTGAAATTGTAGATCTACATCCATACAAAACACATTCTCTTCAAAAAATTCCGGTTGTGGACTTTGATCCCGTACAATGTTTCTTGAAAGACTTGAGAGTTAGTATGCTGAACGATTATTAACCAATTATTAATGAACGCTTGTTGAATTCACCGAAGTTTTTCATCCGTTTAAAAAAAAAAGAAACTTAATTTATATTATGATTTAAATATTGCGATATATCTTAATATTTTGAATGCTGTTTCTATTTATTCATTTCGTTTCAGGACGGTTATGGCGACCACGCTTTATTTTTCCACGACACTTACGGCGGTGAAGTAATCGGAGTTCTGTTAAAACCTACTGCTCTCGAGCACAAAGATTTTAAAGTGTCAGATGCTAATTGCAGAAAACTCAATGTCGACGGTAAACTCACCTTAAACGTGTTAGCGATGATCGAGGACTTTTCCATTTTGGGTAAAGGTATTGTACGCACGATCCAAGTTTCGGATAAACCATTTCTTCATTCTTGATGACGTCATAATCAGTTATGTAGATACATTTAAAATTCGAAATTTATTTCGAAATCCACAAAACGTCTATAATCTATTGTAAATATGGAAAATAAATGTTTTGATAAATATATTTCAGTGAGCTTTTTTCATTATCAAGCACTTGATCGCGCGACAATTTGCGCGTCAAAGTGATTATATCTCGTGAGCGGATGTATTTTTAATTACTTCGTCTTTTAATTCAATGCTGAGTGACGTCTTGTATACATAGCACGATGAAATATATGTGCCTAGAATATTTCTCGTTTTTCCAATATAGCTACATGTTTCAAAAAACTTTTTATATTTTTTATTTAAAAAATATATTAATATAATATATAATAAATTATTAAATACTGAGACACACAAAATAAATCTACTTACATAAAATAATAAGACTCGATTAATTCTTATCTAAATATAAATATAAAACCAATCATTATAATTCGTTCTATTAATTATTTATGACCAAACTTTATAATAATTTGATTATGATATTTCAATATTAAATATGTATTGACATACTGATAAATAATTTTATAGATAATAAATAATAGATCTTAGACTTATCGAATAAAATCTGTTATTTGCAACTGATAGCGCAGTGCTGATAGGATAAAATGCTTATCGTATCCATCAGGTGATCAATGTAGTAAAAATTTCATTAAGGTGAATTTTTTTATTTGTAGCTGACAATGAGTTGTTTACTTTTATATTTCCGAGAATTTATTGCAAAATTATGTAAATATAGCAGACTAATTGCAGTTGCTAATTATTGAACAAAATATTATTTCTTATTTAACAGATAATAATAATTATCTGTTAAAGAAGAAATAATACTTTGTTCAATTATTAGCAACTGCAATGCCTTGCAATTAGTCTGCTATATTTATATAATTTTGCAATGAATAATACTAATTATTATTATCTGTTTATTATTCTTCGTTATTAATTATTATTCATGAAACATAGAGAATATACTATAGCAGTTTTTACATACATAGAATGTTATATATTTATATGGTAAATAAAAGCAAGAAAACATGATTAATACATAAACTTTCCCAAATCTTATGTGTTGCAGTAAACAATTTGAACTAGATTCTTCCTGAAAAATTTGCATTTATTGTTAATTATGACATAGGAAGTGAGAAAATTGCAAGAAAACACGTGCTAATAATTCTTGCAAATTATTGCTGAATGATATATGACCATCAAAATGACATACAATCAACAAAATTGTGCAACGAAATAATTGTGTGAAAAATGTGTACATGTGGTAAAACGTGTATATTCATAAAAAATCACAGAATTAAGTATGGAAGAGATTTTTGAAAAGATATCGATAAATAAAAATTAGATATCCAGTTGCCACGTACATATCTAGTGACACAACAGTATCTCAAGAGAAAAATGAAGAGAACGTTATTTGTTATCGAGCAAGTATATATAAGCCGACGTAACTGACGTGACTAACTCAGTTATAATTGGGAATGGTTGGGAATGGTGTAACAAACAAAATACAGCCGTTGGAACGAAGCAGTAAGTTTCTTTAAATCAAGATTAAAAATATGTGTAAGACATTTGTGGACAGAATATCACCTTCTACATCTATGTGATGTTTGCTCAAAATATTTGTTATATTTAATTACACAATGCTTATTCATTAGTCTGTTCCATTTGTTTTAGCGATGCGTTCTTCGGTGATACTACTGCTATTCGCCGCGTTCGGTGCATTAACTTGCGCAAGCAAACCCGAGGATGCATACGCAGGCATTGCAATGCCCATCAAGAACGGCGTTCTTGAATTGAACGTAATTAATAACGTCATAGTTCTCAACCTTATAAAAAGGGGTAAATCTCTCACAATATAACATTATTTTCCAGTTATTTTATTAAATAAATTTTTAAATTAATTTCAATGCTTTTTTCTCGTAAGATATATCAATCAATCAATTATTAATGAATTTTAGAAATTTTAACGTCTTTCTATAAAAATTAATATTTTAATTCTCATAAATTCTAACGAAAAAATTTTACACTAATGATTGTAATACTTCTTTCAGATGGCGAGAAAATGGTTAATACTCTTCACACGAAGATTCCAGGACACCAGGATACGCTGAATCTTAAGATACAGCAAAATTGCGGCAGTCGTGACAGAGTTTGCATAAACAGCGGCGACGCCTATCAAGTTATCATATCTGTTTCTAAGGACGGTGAAATCGTCAACGTAAAGCGTGTGGTTGCCAATCCGCTCGCCGAACTCATCGACTGCTATCAGTTCACCGAGGGCACACAATGGTTCGGTGGGCCAGAATTTCGGTATCAGCACTGGCCGGTGCAACACATGTACTACGAGGAAGAACCCTATCTGCCGACGCATCCGGAAAACATGGCACTGGCTGAGCGTTACTGGCTATCCAGCAAAGGTGTCTATCTCTACGTAAACGAGACGAACCCGCTATTCCTCGACCAGAATAACTATAAAGACAAGAACTTGTGCCTGATCGCCAAGAACAAGGCGCCCTATCCACACCGTGCCTCCATTGAGCTTGATTACGAGCTTGGCATCTTTGCGGATCCCAAGGCCGCTCATCTACATGTAGTGCGCACTCATTTAGGCAAGCCGACAGGTCATCCCAATGAACGGATGATCCGCCATCCTATATGGTCCACTTGGGCCAGATATAAAGCCAACGTCACTGAGGAAGTGGTGGAGTCGTATGCGGACGAGATCATCGCCAACAAGTTCAACAACAGTCAGGTCGAGATCGACGACAACTGGGAGACCTGCTACGGCTCCGCCGAGTTCAATCCCGTCAAATTTCCCAATGTCACCGCGCTTACGCAACGGCTGAAGGATAAGGGCTTCCGCGTCACTCTGTGGATACATCCGTTCATTAATCGAGGCTGCGAACCCGCCTATTCCACGGCGCTTAACAACTCGTACTTCGTGAAAAGCATTGATGGACGCGTCCAGATGTCATGGTGGCAAGGTAAGATGGCCGAGTCGATTTAAAACTGACTTTTTTTTCTCAAATTGGACTGTTTTGATCGTAATTTTCAATATTTCAATAACATACGCATCTTGGTGATAGCATTTTTTATTGATTTCTTGCATGTTTTTGTCTTCTTTAGGCGCAGACTCAGCCACGATTGACTTCACGAATCCAGAAGCGACAAAGTGGTGGACAGACCGATTGAAGCGAATCGAGCAACTCGGCATTGACAGCTTCAAGTTTGACGCAGGCGAAGTCTCCTGGTTACCACAAGTGCCGACGTTGAGCGGCTCGCTTGCCGAGCAGCCGGGAATATTCACGCACGACTATGTCCGGACGCTTGCGGCTAATTTCGACAACAATATCGAGGTGCGGGTGGGATGGCTCAGCCAGGATTTACCGATATTCGTCCGTATGATTGATAAGGACACCAGGTGGACGTGGAACAACGGTCTGCCCACGCTGATCACAACGCTGCTGCAGATGAATCTAAACGGATATGTCCACGTGTTGCCGGACATGATTGGTGGCAATGGTTACCTAGATGGCTCGCTCAACGGTACGGAATATCCGTCTAAGCAGCTGTTCATCAGATGGCTGCAGGCTAACGTCTTCATGCCGTCATTGCAATACTCCTTCACGCCGTGGGATTACGACAGTGAAGCGAGTATAATTTGCAAAATACTATCTAAGATAGATCAATTACTGAATGACGGATCAAGCAATATCGTTGCATAATTTAGTTTTCTTGCTGAATTTTCAAGGAAATAACATTCATTTGTATTTCACCAGACCATCGCTATTTGCAGAAAGTATACTGATTTGCACGCTAATCAAACATCAGCAATTCTAAGCGCGATGCAGCAGGCAATCACTGAGGGCACACCTGTAAATCCACCTATTTGGTGGGTCGATCCAACCAATAGAGAAGCTCATAAAATTAATGACGGTAAGTTTGCAAGATTGTATACGATATTCCAGATCTAAGAAGCCACTTCACATCTTCATTTTTTATTTGTGGATTTTTATTCACAGCTAAATGGTGACTAATAACTCTGGAAAGCAAAGTATACGACTGGTTCTGTAAATAATTTGTAATTAAATGTCACTGCTTAAATTACAGAATATCTTCTTGGAGATTCTATACTGGTAGCTCCAGTGATCGAAGAGGATGCCATCACTCGCGATATCTATCTACCTGCGGGAAGGTGGCGTGACATGAATCGACAGACAGTCCACGTCGGACCGAAATGGCTAACAAACTATCCTGCTCCTTTAGACGTACTTCCATATTTCGTGAAAGAAAAAAATTGGCTCCATGGTTAAAGATTTACTAACAAAATATTTATTTGTACAACTGTATAAAAATTGTCTTGTATAATTATTTCATAAGAAGTTTCATTCCGAATTCATGTATCTGCTTTTTTCCGGAGCTTCTAATTGTTTCTGTTGTAAAATTTTTAAAATATTGGAATAAATTTGCTACCTACTTACCAATAAGGATCGTATTTCAGTGTTAAGTTTTTTGATTATTATATCGTCAGTCGCGTAACTTCCGGTCCTTAAAAGGGAGTCGCGTTCTTCTCTCAGCGCTTGTAACCGCTCGTTCTCTTCTGATTTGTCAGACATATTACCGTTCCAAGATACTTTGGAGCAGACATTGTCGACTGGTATAAAAATTTCTTTCGGAGCGAAGAATTGCCTCGGTTTAATGACGTCGATTTCCTTTTGAAGTTCGTTAAGCAAGATTTGATCCTCGGTCAAAGCTGCTGTGTCCGCAGATAAAATCTCCGCCAAACTGTTTACAAATAAAAATAAAATTTATAAATAATATCGAACGCTTACATGTATTAAACATAAATATTTTATTTCTAACAGATTTCTAATAGATAAATAACAGATTCTTTGCAAAGTTTAATTTTAGAATAAGATAATCGTGAAAAATGATAATTTTACCATATCTTTGCTTCAGTTTAACCATAAATCTATTTAAGATTCTACAGCTAATGATTTTTAATTGAAATAAGACATTTTGTACAAGTAATAATATTTAGAGCTCTATAACATACTCTGCGTTCTTCAATTCTTCTTTACTATTTTTAATTTGAACTTGCATTTCTTGTTGATAATCTACTTTCATCCTGTGTATTTCACGAACCGCTTTACCCCACTGTTCTTTAAAAAATGACTTCCCCTTCTGGGCATTTTCCAATTTTTCTTCGAGAATTTTTAGCTCTTGCAGCAAAGACTCAGTTTTATCTTGAGCTAAAGACCCTTGATATATTTGTAATTCATCCTTCTGTTGACTCATCGACGATTTCAAACTCTCATTTTCAAACAATAATATTTCTACTTGCGCCTCTAGAGCAATTTTTTTTTCTTCAAGTTTGGTGATCTGAAACATCATGCATTGTAAGACAAATATATTTCATAATACTTTAAATATATGATGAATGAGAAATACAAAAGCAACCAAAACATATATTTGGCAAACCTTTGATGCAAGATCATTTTGCATTGCAAGCATGGAATCCTTTAGCTCTTGTAATTTAGTTTCATATCTCCATTGTAAATCTTCGTTTGCTTTAATCAATCTAGTTTCATTTTCCAGGCTTTTTAATCTACGAATTCGTAAATCTTCGGTAGCATTGTTTAAACTGTTGGCTAGCATCTTGCATTGTTCAACGCTGCATGCAAGTTTCGATTCTAAATTTTCTTTTTGTTTTCGCCATTCCTCGTTCAACATATTCAAGTGTCGTTCCTCCTTTTTCTTCAGCTAAACAAAACATGTATTTCATATAAATAATGTTTTGTTGAATAAAAAATTATTTTTATTGTTTTACCTCAGCTTTGAACATTTCCTTTTGACGTTCTTTCCAAGTTTCGAGCTCATCTACTATTTTATACGCTAAGCTGTCATCCAATATTGGTGGGCCTAAATTTTGTTCTTAAATAAAAAAATATGCTGGCTTTTTAATAAATACAAGACATTCGCAAAAATTAGTTAAGTTATTAAAAAATAATGCAATAAAAAATATAGTACATAAAATTTTAAACATATTTACCGGCAGTTTCTTTTTTTAATATAAAATGCGATCCACAGTTTTCTAATTTAAGTGTAATATCCATTTCCCCTATTTTATTTCTATCTGTATCGTACAGAGGTAATTTATATTGACACTCGGGCTGAAAAAAAGTTAATATTAAGTTTTATTGCTCTATAAAATTACTTTTATAAATGCAATATTAACATTTACCTTATCTTGATGAAACAGTGGTTTTATGTCAAGCGTTAACAATGACAGTGGTTTAGCATCTTCATTTACATCATATATACTGATTTGTGGCGGAAATGATTGTAATAATTGTTTTATTTCGTTCGGCGCAGATATAAAGTAAGATTGGCATCCAACATCTTGTAATTTAATTTTTTCGTCCGATAAAAGTGGCATTTTTGCACGCATTGTTGATGTAATCTCAGCTTTCGGATGATGAAATCTACAAATAAAAAATAAAGATATAATTTTTCTATATATATATAACTTATATTTAAATCGAAAAAATGTATTTAATCAAACAAACCGAAATTCAATCTGTCGTTCAGATAATTTTGCAGATAATGATGTTATTGTCATAAGTGAGATATGTAGACAATAACAGTGATAAGATCCTATGGTATCTTTGATATAATTTTTGTTAATACATTTGCACAACATTGCATCACATGAGCATGCACTTCTATCCACTTGATGTTTTAAGCATTGGCAATCAATGGACTGTTTATTTGTATTTCTGCATTCTGTTGCATTTTTTATTCCACCAGAAATGTTGTTAAAATTGAGTTTTCCAAAATCACCACTTGGATTTCTGTGAGATTCAATCTCTGGACATCTCTAAAATACAATATTTTAAATTTTATATATATCATATATTGATATATCAACAACGTTTTAGAGATACTATTTTTGTATTTTATTATTTCATCAAGATGATTAATAATGTAAGATGAGAAATTGTGACCAAGATAACTATATTCCTATTCTACCTGACTGGCATTACTTGTATTTTCTTCATTATGATATTGAACACGAGGTATTATGTGATTATTGGAGCTTATTGCTGTATCAAAGTTATGTACAATATCCATTTTATTTCCAATATATTGTAGTTTGAGTTGTAAATCAAGATGGGACTTTGGATATTGGCTTTCAATAAGTTTTTCTACTAAATTTTGTTTAGGAGCTAGGAAACATCTTTCATGTATAGTACTCGTGTTTGCAGTACATTTAAGAAATTCTTGCAAATTATCTGTGACCACTAGGGATTCCAGATTAACTGATGATTCAGCTATTATACTATTTTTATGTTTCAAAAATATTAACAGATGTGGCTCTGCTTGCAGGTAATGTTTTAAAACACTTAGAGAACTTCGTATTCTCACTACTACTTTTTCGTGGAGAAAATCGGGTTTTTCAGATTGTATCTTGAATGGTTTAAGTTCTACATCGTTTTCTAAAACTCGATACGAAAAGTGCACAGCATTATCCTTATTTAAATGTTCAGGTAATAACAGAGGTAAATTTTCTATGTACACAGCTGTGATGCTTAATAAAAATAATTCGTAGCAGGTATTTAGAGAACCCAATTGGATCAATTGCTCATCAGGATACAAATAAGGTATTATTTTATCATTTTGCAAATTATCTTCGACTGTCATCACATTTTTTATCTATGAGGCAATATAGATATTTGTATGTATTTTGTGCAGTCAATTTTAGTTATAATTTGATCATTAATTATAAATAACATTAATATTTAATTATTGTTACTAGAAGACTAAATATTTTTTATAATAAGCTTAGGATATATTAATATATAAAATTTAAATATATTTCTTACCTCAATTAGATTTGAATTTACATTTTTCCAATCTTCAACTCTCAATGTAAGAAGTATTTCAGGCTTTTGTATTTTAAGATCATTCCTTAATCCTAGCAATTTGTGCCAATTCGCTTTTGGACTCAAATCTCTGTATTTAGATGTCATATGCGCAGAACGTATACTTAACACAATATATCCAATTTTTTCTTTACAGCCATTCTCTTTAAAAGCAAAGCATTCTAATTTTAATGGAACTTGCCCTGATCGCATTCTAGAAATTAAATACAAGATATATTGGGTAAATATTTTATTTTCAAAGTTAATGACAATTAAAAAACAATACAATACTTACTTTCTCAGTGCAGCTTTGTTGGTCTCCCAAATCAAGTCAGTCGCATATTGCGGATTCGCACTTGACTCTATTCTGTCAGTTTCTAAAGAATGTCCATTTAAGGTTCCAGTAAATAAAGTTGGTTGTAAAACTTGTTCAAAACCCTTTCCTGCATTACACACATATATAAAATTTTACATTTATAACTCTAATAATCTATAAATCAAATTCTATTTTTTGATTTAAATTTTACACATATTAATTTCATAGAAATTTATTTCATAATAATAACAAAATGAAAGTTATACTAATAATTGCTTTTATAATGTATGATTTGATAGTAATAATTTTCGAAATATACACATTGCAAAATAAATTCAAATAAACTTATTTAAAAATTTTATCTTAATACCTTCTTTTATGCTCAAAATAATTTGCACATCCGATTCGGCCGTTTCTACCATTTCGTTTGGTTTCATAAAATATATATAAAATAACAAATTCTGTTACAAAGATTTACTTCGCACTATCCGCGATTCAAATCCGCTGTCATAGAAACAGATTCATGTAAACACAAATATGGTACATAACCAAACATGTTCTATTTGTTGAGATTACGAAGTAAAAAGAGAAATATTAAGAAATATTTATGCTAAATATTGCAGTAATAATACTATTATTTTTCCAAATTAAAATGTTGCCTAAAAATTCAACGAAAAATTAACATTACAAAACTGTAAACCTCTACACATTTCTGTTTATGCAAAACTGACATCACGCCACTATAAGCTGTGCATTGAACTCTGTAGTACAGAGTCTGGAACGCGGAGGGGCATTTATCATCGGTGCACTTACCATCGATGCACTTACCATCGGCGTGCTCGTCGCAACAGCTTACCGAAAAGAGGCGCTGCTCTCAGTTGGACTTCGTACTCGCAGAGGCGCCATGACACTCATTTATTACATTTCACCTTTGTGTTTCGTACGTAGTGTGAATAGTTTGCGATGTAATTTGATCTCTGATTTTGGCATTCTTTTGAAGGTAAACAAATTAATCATTGTTTGATAGAGTACATAACTAATTGTGGGCTTTCGATATTCATAGATTCTTCGATGCAGCAGCTAATGCGAAACAAACAATGGAATCTGCAGCAGCAGCGGGTGGATGGAAGTGCGATACGTTGGCTGGTAAGTCCGATTATTTGTTCATTATTTAAATATGTACATAATTGTGATAATATATGCATACACAATTATAATTATGTATATGATCACAATGTTTTATACCATAATGCGATTCAATACGATGATATGAACATTGCTTGAAGTTGATATCGCACATTTTAATGTAATAACCGAATTCATTTTGAATCAACCAATCAGCGTTCTACTAATTGTGAATGCCAATCCGGTTTATTCAGCATGCATTTAATCAATGTTTACTCGCATTCCTTTCCTCTTTTTTTATGATAACTAAGCAACCCAGACAACACGCTAGTCTTAAAGACATCTGAAGGACGTCTGAAAGACGTTAGAAAAAAATATCGTCTTTTGAACGCTTCAGATGTTTTTAAGCTTGTGTGTTGGCTGAGAAACTTAACGCATATAAATGAGTCTTTGTAGGATCGCCAAAATATTACAAGCAAATTTAAATTGATAGATTTAATAGAACATCACATCATTTATAACATAGGAGATTATTAAGTAAAATGATTTATTAATCTAATTGATTAAATACATTAGTTTGCGATTGGTTTAAGAGTAATTGGGAGATTAATATCCGATTTTGCAAGGAACTTTCTTTGATAACAAAACTGGATAGATTGTTTGAAAATGCTGTTAAACAATTCGCTGCAGAAAAAAACGAGCAATACGAAGGCTTACAATTCTTAAATTAGACTTGAACTACATGACAAGCTGATTTTATTGATCTGTTTTTTAATCAAGAAAAACGTATAAAGTTAAAGGTGCAAAACAACAATCTAAGACTACGGAAATCAGTTAACAAAATATTAATTAATCATAATTACGCGAACAAATTTCGTAGCGTGCCGATACAAGAAAAATAAAATAAAATTAAAACTTTATTCTGATTATTGAATTTTTGCGACGTTTAAAACTTGTTTGTGAAAAGCATCGAGCGTGTTAAATGAATTTTATTTATTTTCTACGAGCTAGAATGATTTCATTGACTATTATTCTCTAACGTTAATAACGTATTAAAAACAGCTTGTTCCGTCTTTTTTACATTTTTAATTAATTAAATCACTGATAAAAAATATTTTTTATGTGAATATTTATATAATATAATTTCTAAAATTCTTTTATTTAATGATTGTTCATCAGATCTAATTGTAAATAACTGTTAAAGCAAGAAAACATTTAGTACATAACATTTTTTAGAAAACTTGCACATTTTTTTCTGTTTAAAAAAATATAAAAATATAAAAATTACAATGAAACATTTTTGCTTGAAAATTAAATCTGTTAATCAGTGGGGATATTCTCGATAAAATTTATATCGGGACAGCATATTTTTTTCTCATAGAGAATAATAAATTATATTTAATTAAATAGTGAAACATTGATATTACTGGATTCCGCGGCCTATCGACAAAAATATTTCACATGTATTCTGTGCACAAAGGGGATATCAGAAATAACGCAGTATATTAAGCTCACGATTAGTTTCAGCAGAATTCACGCGGTATTGCTTGCTATATTGTGCGTGTTGTTTATGACATTACGTTGTCACGGATATGCGTGTGTCGAAAGATTCACATACACGCTCAAGCAGTTTGATCGCGTTAATTTCCTCTGCTCCAATTCTCTCTGAGAGAGGGAGAGAGAGAGAGAGGGAGAACGAAAATTTTCGGTTATCGCGATAATCGCGGCTTCTACGGTCGTTCGGATTAATTCGCCACGAATCGCTTTATGTGGGATTAATTAGCTCGACGGTGCACAGAGGGGTTTTGAAGTTTCAACATTGAATCTCTCTGTAAGTAAGCACTAAGCTAAAGATTCCATTGGAGTAAAGTTCGCTTAAAATTAGTCGGATCAGATTAATTAGAGGAAGAAGATTTTTCATTATCTATTTTGCATCTGAAAGCTTAACTCGTTAAAATTTTTTCTTCTTTTACTTCTAAATCGCTCAAAGGATGTTGATTTTCCGACATTTTCGACAAGATAACTTTATCTTAAAAATGAAGAGTATATATTCGTACGTGAAACGCGTTCATTGCCGAGTATAATTGCCCAAGACTCGTCGCTAAGTTAATGTTGTGTCTTGTGAATTATTTATTTGTGTGTATCGCAATGTCCAGAGAAAATCCCTAGGGAGATGTGCATGAGTTACTTCGTATGTAGAGAAACCCGTCACAGGAGACGGCCGCATCCGACCATCCGTAAACAGTTTACGGATGTATGCGATGCGCGTTTAAACGCGGGTAAGCGCGTGTAACGCGCTGAATCACGGACAAAGGGTAATAGCCGCTCGTAATTCGCATATTAACAGAGCCGGGTCTGCGGTTCAATTTACCGCGACACGATGTGTGCCGAAAATTAAATCTTCCAGCGCCGACGCGCCGAACCTTGCGTAGATGTTCGGCGGTTTACTCTCGTTCCGCCGACGGTGTCTTCTCGCCTCGCGGCGAATCGCGGCGACACCGGACATCGGCCGGTGGGTGCGCGTACAAGTGTATATACGCCAGAACTCACACCTACATCGCGCGCGCGCGTGTGTCCGTGAGTCTACACCTTCGCCACGAGCTAGGCGAAGTATCAACAGGTGCTGTCAGTCGGTTGTTTCGCTTAATCGGTTTCTATTCTGCCCGAGACTTCTAAGCTCCGCCTGGCAATTCGTGTGACACCCCCTGGGGGAATCTTAGACGTTACCCGTTCTACGCCATTTACGTAGCCCGGTGCCGACCCGATCGTGCAGCTTGTTAAAGGTACAAATCGCGTTTATCCGATTGCGAGGAAAAGCAGTCCTCGGAATTGCAGACCGGTTCAAGCACAGCGATGTAATTGTCATGCTAATATAATTTAATGTTCAAGAATTATTTCATGCAATTCCAGAATGAATTACATGAATTTACAGGTTGAGAGTTTCTCTTTGCTGAAAAGAGGACATCGTTTCTTGATAGATTGCAAATTTACATTACATTACATAAAAATTACATTTTTAAAGCGTTAGTTTAGATCTCTTTCTTTATACACGTATCACCAAACCAATTTTATACTACTTATTTGGTCTGCAGTTTATGCAGTTTAAGATATGTTCATTTGAGGTAGTCAGAAAAAAATAGATATCAAGCTTGCAGGCAGATTCTAGCACGACGATGTAATCCACACGATGATATAATTCAACTTCTAAGAATTATATCATGCAATTTAAATTTCAGGATAAATGAGGTAAATTTAACATTTGACATAGCTATCTTTTCTTTTTTCTTTTTTCGCGATAGATTGCGAGTATAGTTTTCACTTTTTATTGTACCACTTCGACCTCTTTCTTTACACATAGAACTAAATCGATTTTATACCATTTGATCCGTGTGTTATTTAAAATATATCCTTCAAAATGAAGCAACAAAACGCGGTCGTAAGCGGTCGGCAACGAGCTAAGTTTGGCATTCATTTTGCTTGCCAATGCCAAGTCCATTCCGAGATTGAATCCCACAAAACTGACTGCGTCGCGGTGTTATAATTAATTTATAATACCTCTAATTGCGTGGCCATGTCGGATGTGGTTGTCCCGACATTTAATTTGCTCGCTAATTAAACAGGCTGCGCCTTGTTGGGGAGTGCAGCAATGTGCGACCATTCCGCGCTTCTCTCGTTTTCCACGACGTTCGCGCCGTCGCGCTATACTCCGAGTTAGTCTGCCGAAAAGCTTGGCGCTCGGTACGGGAGATGCAATCGCTCGATGCACTCGCACTTCATTCCGTAGTTGTATACAAGAATGTACGGTTCACAAAATATATGCAAAAGGATGCAGCAGTGAAAAAAATAATTTTGAGATATAATATATTGAGAAAGAAGTTGTTAACATGATTAAATACATTTAGCTTGCAATTACATATATCTTTAGTTAAATTTAAATTTATAATATACTTTAATACGTTACGTTAAGTGATAAGTAATATTAATAAATTTGCGTAATTTAAAATGCCGAGATAGTTTTGTGTTGGCATATTTAATTCTCAGCGGATTATGAATTTCACAGTTTTAATGAATTTAAAGTTAATTTGAATAAGATGCGAAGCAAAAAAATAGAGTTAATATAGGAGGATTGATTCAACATTATGTACATTAACTTGAACTTATAGTTGGATTAAAAAATATTCTTTTTCTGTTCTACATTTTTTTTCTTGGCATATTATATTATTATTATTTTAAATATTATCGGAGTTTTTTTCTCACATTGAGTATCTCATGAATATTTCTCATTTCCGCCAACAAGGCGACGTAGAGGCAATTCTATCTTACATTGCTGCAGATATACTATTGCAGCTTCCCGCTGTCACGTTTTCTCACACCTGCAGTCCATTACATCTTCCGATGATTCGTGAGGCATTCGTAGCTGCGATTCGTGCTCTCACCACTACGTGTCCAGCATAGCTTTCGCAGAGAGACGTAATATGTTGGTAAAATTGTGCAGTCGCTTTGAGCGTCGCATCGGGCGTGAAAATAGCGCGCACATCTTGGACAGACGAACTACGCGAGAGCCACTCATACGTGTGACACTTAATACGTAATCTCGTTATTGAATAACCTTTATCTGAAATGCAAATACCTGCGCGCACATGGATATGGGTGGACACACATGTGTTTTATGTATATTGCCTGTATTAACGGCGCGATTCGCGTACGCGGTGTCTGTCTGATCACCGCCAGCCAGCACGAGCTCGCAATTGCCGCTGTACTCGGCGAGTGTAATCATTTCATATGACGCGTAATCATTTTACGAGCGCTATTAGCGCATTATGCAATTATTACGGAAGTCCGGATACGAGCGGCCGCGCGCGCAGCACCGCCAGGATGATTATCGAGACGGGTATGTTGATGGGGGCCATTGCCGACAGCGGGCTGGCTGATAATATAGTAATATATAGAAGGGATGGGACGCGGTGTCGGTTATGTATTTGAGAGAGACAATTGGCATGTAAAACGGTAGCCGCGCAGTACGTCATAATTGTATTGTACTTTCAAAATCAAGTTGAACTTCATTCCGAGTGTACTCGACGTTTCGACATTGTGTACCGGAGTTGTATATGCTCACGGCCTATCCTATTAACATTTACATCGATTTATTGTGTCGTTCTCCGAGATCGGGACGCTGAATTAATGTAAAATATTAAATTGTTTTGTGCGTGCATCTCTTTATCACGATTTTGAGTTCTGTTCTTCGATGCATCAATCATTGTTTTATAAATATTAAACTTTGTCAGTTAAAAGCACGAATGAGAGATATTATTACGTGTGACATGCAGATAAAAAATGTCACATTGTAAGTATGCTGGCGTGACGTGCGAGACGCAGGAGTCGGAAGCGAATCGCGGAACGCGAAAATTCGTGTCAAATAAGAAAAGATCTGTAATACGTTCACAGCTCGTTCGGTCGAAGAATCGACGGTGAATCGGTGAGGCGTGATGTGTCTCGAAGAAATGATGAAGTATTTAATATAAAGTTAATGTAGCTTGCGAACGCGGAAGACTTGATCGATGATAGTCATCAATCAGCTTTATATCTCGGGCAAATGTGTAGTCATTGATCCCTTTATGTTTCATGAGTTTGACACAGTACATGTGCTGAAAGAAACGCAATATTTGTAACAGTTTATCTGAACATTGCACAAATTAAATATATCGGTTTTGCATTGGAGAAAAATGCATGTTACGTCACTTTCTATTATTCTATTATTACGAATAAATTTTCAACAAAATTATACTATATTAATTTGCCGTATATTATATATTACGCTGTATTAACAAAGTTATATTATTTTGCAACGCTAAAAAAAGTTTCTATATTAATAACATTTTTAATAATATAGTGTGTTGTACATTAATAATAATATTATTAATATAAAAACTTGTTTTGTCGTTGCAAATTTGATTACTTCTAAAATATAAAGGTATGTACATTGAAGGGAGATATGTTGAGAGAAAGAGAATACCAGATACATCATGGTAGCGCTTTCCGTATAATTTTCCTCTGTTGAATTTTGTATCCCGATACGTTCATTTGTTCGCCGGTGCCAGAATCTGCCATCGATGTGGCGGGATGAAGGGTACCTGACATCGCAGTTATTGTATAATTATGCAGATTTTAGACCCCGACCTACGATCATACGGATGTTCCGCTATTGGCACAAAAGTATTTGATACATTTGAATATCGGGGGGAGGGAAAGAAAGGTGGAGCAGGAGAGAGGGCGAAAATATGAAACAGGTTAAATCACAAATTTATCCTCTTCGTGTTGTGCAGCATTACCTGTCGTATCGTGATCGTGGCATGCCGCGAGTTTACAGTGCTCAAAATCGAAATGTGTCATATCCATAGAACGATAGGCCATCGAGTGTCAGTGCACTTTGTCGGTATTTAATTTCGGCGGTCTTCAAAGCATCACGCTTGATGTTGCTCTTTTTGCATGTGTGAGTGTTTTTTTTCCTACCGGTTGAACCTTGCTAAATATTTTACATGCATAGGTCAAAACTGAAAAAAAACTGACAAACGTTTTGTAAACGCGATTTGCTCGGATTTTAATCTTGTAATATGATATATTTTTGTGCTTATAACAGGTAAAACAAAATTGTGAGCATTTAAATTTAGAATGGAATAACAAAGTCTCGTTGCACATCGAAAATTATGCATACCAGTTATTTTTATTCTTTTAGTTATTTTTCTGAATATAATAATCGATACAGTCTCTTAATCGATAATTGATATTTGTTTTTAAATTTAATCGATTCATTATGCGTATATTTTTGCATTTAAGTAACAGACCAAGGCGATATCTAATGTCGCGCACGAGGTACAAATACGTGAAATGATCGTGAAAATCGTGTGCGCACGGTCTACGTCGGTGTTTTACGGAATTGTGAAAGGCACAGGCTCTCGCGCGTGGAGAACGAGTGGAAAATTCGTCGGTATGGGTCGGCGTCGGTGCCGCAAAGCGGGGACGGACAGCCGGCGTAGGGGTTGTAAGAGAGGGTAGATGCGTCGGCGTGTTGCGCCGTAGCTTTTGCCGCGGCGCCTGGCAGTCCATTGGCGAAGCCCTAACGAGCAGTGGGTGAGAGCGGAGCGTTCCGACGAAAAGATTCATAAGAACTCGAGCGGGCAAAAGTGGACGTGCTTTTTTCTCACGCGCGCGCGCACGGTCCATCGTGACTTTGTTTTCTATGCACGCTGCTCTGGTTTCGGCGGCGATTTCTCGGGTGTGTTTCGTCATATTTTTATGTCGATCATAAATAAGCATCGCTGAACACGAGTAAACACGGGGGATTATTTTGGTGCGAATTTTCGAAGCGGCGGCACATTGTGAAGTGATTCGCGTTTGCATATTGTTGCGCGGAAAGTCGGGCAGAAAATTTGAAACGCGGTGTTTTCGCGGACGAATCTTCGATGAACGAGTACCGTGAGATTTTTTCTAGTGTTTTTTGGACCTCAGATCTCTCGGGGCCGGTATGTGATCATGCTCGAAAGGAAGATAGATCACGCGTGAGTTTCCACGCGTATTCAAACTAACCGCTATTCGTATTAGTTGATACGATTCGTGGAGTGATCATAGAAATTAGAAACGTTTGTAGGTCGAATGCTGCTTTTTTTATTTTCTAATCTCATTTATACATTATGTGTTCTTATATTTTACGGAAAGTGATAGAAAGGCACAAAATAATAGAAAATTTGAAAGATTTATTATCAATTAATCTCAGGTCGTTCTTACAAAGTTTTAACGAATCTATAATTTTTCACAGATTTTCAAGATTATAACTTTTATTTTATTTAATTTATTTATAAGATTATTACTTCTATTTTCTATTGGAATTTTATATTTTCTATAAAATTCGAGGCGACAGCGCGTCATATTTATTATGCACATCATGACGTTGCGAAATTAAACGAAATAATTGATGTATTTTATAATGAAAGCGAGAATATCTATGAGAATAAATAAATAAAAGACGCGATCGAGTTTTGATTAAAATTTTCGTGATGACAAACGAATTTCGAATTTTCATTATTCTTCTTTCGACGCGTGACATTGCGCAGATAATCTTATCGCACAGTTAACTTGCGTCACGTTGTTAGTCTTGGATTAAAAACTATACGCCGGTTACATACCGCAAAAGTAGGACACGTCCGGTCCCGCCCTTCGCGGCATTACCTGGTCCAGTTGGAAGGACAAAGAGAGAAAACAGATAGGGAAAAAAAGAACGAAAAATGCACACGAAATTACGCGAGAGAGGTCGCGTATAAGCTTCATGACGTGATTCGCGCCATCGATTCTGCAATGGGATTGACATTACGAATGCGAAAATCTTCTGCGTCAGACGGCGATAGATTTTTTTATGACTTTCATCGAGAGCTATAATTTTTTTTTTAATAGTCAAAAGCTGATCGTTATTATTCAAATTCTTTTAGTCAAAACGATAAAAAATTGTATATTTTATCGAAGATCAGGATTTATAAAAGTAAATGAACGATTTGTTCTTCGACAGCGTTCTTATATTTTTACTAAAATTAAAGATTTATTCGGCTAAATTTGATTATATTTGTTGAAATCAGATCCAGTAACAGTTAGCGCTGCTATTTGTTTGTAAGACGTTGATGTTGTAAACAACGTACCAGCTCTCAGTACGTTAACATGCTCCGGGCTGTTTAGAACGTGAGTTTCCACACACACATACACACACACACGCACACACATAACTAGATGAATACAAAAATTTTCTCTTTATTATTCGTTATTTTATCATTATGATTGTTATTTTTTTTTCCATAAATATCGAAATGCGTGTACGCAGCGTAATTCTTTCTCTTAATTCCAGAAGTATTTGTTATGAAATATAAATGAAAAATCTTTTCACAACTTTCAGATAAGAATGTAATTTATTCATAAACTCAACGCGCGGATTAATTGTCAAGAAATTCTCGCACCGTTTCAAGCGACTAACGCGTTCGTGAAATTGCAAATCTGCGGTGCGCGGGGATTGTTTCGACACATCGAACTGTGATTCCACGCGATTACTCTCGGTCGAGCGATATTCCCGTAGCGTCCTAGTTCGTAGATGTACATACCGGCGCCTGACCAGGATACGCGTTCTGGTCGACCGTGAATGACCGCTACTACTTGATACGATATTCCGAAATGTGCTAACGCTGCCATAGAGACAGATTCTATTACACAGTATCGACATTTCGCGCGACCGAATCATAAGTATGATCCCGGCGGCAGTAAATAATTGTATGATTTAAGCGACAATGAAGAAGGGTGGGAAGAGCAGTCGTGTTAGCGAGCGAGCGAATTTGTCTTCCCGCAGCGGGAAGTGTCACTAAGGGGAGTTGTGATTTTTTGCCCGGACAGAGCCCAGTTTCAGTGAAGTTGTATGAAGAGAAACGAAAGGTGTAATTCGACAAAAAAGACAAAAAGCGACAGAGAGGAAAAAAATACGAAGCGGAAAGTTTGAAAGGCAGCGCAACGGGGAAATTTACAGCGCCGTTGTACAGAGAAGTAAGTGTACATCGATAACATTGATCGATAATTAACGTGTCTCCCGCCCGCACAGTTTATTAGCGCGTTTGCATTCTCTTCGCATTGCGAATCGATAACGTTGATTTACATATTTTCCGATAACACCGCATACTTCAACGCGGCGCATTAGAGCAGTAATCGCATGTAATTATCCTGCGTGCGAAGCACGCGGGAGCGCTTCCTGATCGTTACAATCAAACCGTTTTAATTTACGCCCGATTTAAGGTATCACTTCGATACGTCGATTTTATCGAGTAACCAATCGTTTGTCAGTATATAGATCTGATGAGTACTGCGTTTCGTGTTAATTAGATTGATGAGTAGATATTTAAAATGCAATATTACATTATATTACGCTGCTTGTATTTTATTTTGGATATTTATGGTGCTGCGAGAAATTATATTATTTTTTCGGCAATATAGTACATTTGCGTCATCCGAAAAAAATGTACGCATAAAAATTAGTAAATTGTTTAAAACGTTTATCTTATAATCAATCGTGTGAATTACGATTATGACGATAACACTAGCGGCAATTAAGAAATTAATTTGATCGCTCCGAATTCATTGTTCAATTGAACAAAATTATTAATTCGACTTTATGAAATTATTATTAGAACGTCTATTATCTACCTGTATTATCAGTAACAATGATATTTGCTATTCGGGATTCGTAGTTATGGAACGTAAAATGTGCGGCGTGATACGGCGCCTGTTAAAATAAATTCGCGCCTCGGCGTGCGCAGTTTTATATCTCTCATTCCGATTTTCATTACACTCCTCTTACTGGGTGAAAATATTTTAGTGAGGAAACTAAGACGGGATATCCCGTATAATATTCCGCGATTTGCATTTTCACGCTTGTGGCCGTCTTCACATTAGAGAGAAGAAGCACTTTTCTATCTGCATTAATAAACGAGATTTGTGAGAGCCATTTGTTTCCGCGGTACGGAGCGTATAATAACGCCCGGTAGTATCGCGAACGGATTGAATTTATTCATTGCGTGTGTAACCGCCGCGCGATTGTTTCTTTATACGCCTGACGGAGCGGATGCACCGGTTGAATAATCGGCGCTAACGAATATTGTTAAATTAAATGATAAATTCCGCGCGATCGTTTTAATTTCTTGCCGCAAACGTTAACGCTGTCGTAACTGTATTTACGAATGATTAGGAGGGAATTACGCCCGGCTTATTTGAACGGAGATGGGGTGTCAGATATAAATGCCTGTATTATAATACGGTCGTTACATACGTACGTGACGCGCGCGCCAAGCCGGGCGGCCGTCTTGCATGCGCAGAATGCCGTGCTGTGTGCGCACCACGTAAGGTGAAAACGGGTCAAGAGGATCCCGTCATAAGAAAGTTAATACCGCATATGTCGCTGCTTGCTGAGCGTGGTGGCAAGAAAGGGGCCACTTTTAAATGATAAATTACTTCTAATGGCGTCAGTTTGCTGGCTGGCGCGAACTTTGATGAGTTTTTATCCGTGCGCGCGAGGGGCGCGTCTACTCTTCTTGAGGCGAAAAGTCGCGTCTTATATGCGCTTAATCCGGACACGTTTTAATCTTTGTGACAGCAACGTGATTTTTGTCACAGCCAATCCTTGCAACCGATATTACGCTGGATTTAAATGAAAAATTTTGGTCTAATGTTTCATTTATTATCAACTTTGTATAAGTTGACTTTGTCAACTTTGTATAAGTTCACTTTGTTAACTTTTACTCGACTGCGTGCAGCCAACAGGTTTGCTTTACATATCTATGTTCTCGTTTTAACGTTACGTTTCACGTTTAAGATATAACATTTAAAGGTTTTCGCTAATATTAACAGTTTCCTCTACTCCATAAATTGCTGTTCATGTTCCCTCTGCGAATGAATTCTGCCATCGACGACGATGCGCGCTATAGGATTCCCTTAACCCGATTTACGTCCGGGTAGCTTAATTGGAGAAACGGGAGCCGTTACTAGTTTCTATCACTCTATACTAAATTTCAATCAGCGTGTTGCGATGGCATTCTCATGGTTGCCCGCTATGGCGATTTGATTCTAATCATCGTCTTACCTTTGATAATGTGAAACGTTATTCTGAGCGATTGCATCTTCTGCAATAGCGCGCTTGCGTTGATGCACCGATATGAATTTCGTTGGTATTTCGCTAGGCATGGTACATGCGATGGCTTGCGGCAATATTTGTCCTTTAACATTTCGAGAGATTATAGTAATTGTGTAGCGGATGTTATCGGTGATAGTATAAGCGACACATGTGTGACAGGAAATTACGACTTTCGAGATTGATAAACATCTAGAAAATTAATTAACTATTTCATCAACTAAAGTGTTTCATTTATTACGCTTAATATTGAGTAAAACTTTTATACACTCAAAAAAATATTTCGCTGATGTAGTTAGATTTCTAGATATCGCAACAAGAATGTATCGCTATTTTTCGTATCTGTGAAAACATTGTTTGTCACATACAGAATTTATAGCAGTAATGTTCTAGCAATAGCTTCTGAAAAATTTAGGTACCATTGCTAAATGTTATTCATTGCATGATCTAACACGTGATTGATCTTATATAGATAGGCGCTTTAGAGAAACTTTCTTTTTAAAGTTCACAAACAATACAGATATATATTCTGTTTCTGTCATCTAAACTGATTAAGTAATTACATATACAATATCACAACAGTTGCTAATCACACATTTATCTGTTTTAGTTAATTTTTTACACCTAGAAAATTTTAGCTATTATTGCAAGATCATTTTTTTGAGTGTAGATGTAACCATAATGGAAGATTGCCAACTATAACAGTGGACGATCTATTTATAGCAGAATTTTGTTACTATTCTTGTAACAGAATTAATTTTTTAACATTGTGTCTCTGACGGTAAAAAATGAGGGCATTTGATTTTGAACATGTGCATTGTCATTAATGTTTCCAGTTAAATATTTTTGGGTAGAACACATAATGTTTTAATATTCGTACGTAATTAATTAAAACATTCAGAGCAGTTGAAATGGCTTGTTTCGAAGTGAATTCTAAATCGGAAATATCAGGGCATTAAAAATACCTGCAAATAAAATATAGGATAAAAATCAATTGCTTTTTTTTTAGCATGGCGTGTATTTATATTTCACGGTGGTCTCATTGTATTTGGTGAAGGTTCAGTGAACCCGAGAGAAATAGATGGCAGGTAGAGCGCGAGAAATAAGTGGCATTAAGACAACTAATTAAATATTTTATAGCAGAGTAGTAACAACTTTACCAGTAAATCTTGCGGGGGGAGAGAAATCTCACTTGCTCGCGAGAAAGGTCTGCGTTACAAGGCTGTAATATAAATTGTAAAGTGTTCGCTATCTCAGGAATGGCGCTCAGCGCCAGAAGGTACAGTTGCGAAACACTTGGAATGGATCTTCACCGTCATTTCTCTTATTATCGTCGATTTAATCATGCAATTTTGATTCCTATAATCCGTACGGTTTGTTTCTCTCTCTCTCTCTCTCTCTCTCTCTCTCTCTCTCTCTCCCCCATTTATAATATCTGGAATATATCCGTGAACTTTTAGTCCGTGGATTTAATATGCGAACTTGTCGGAATTATTCCAATAATACAACTTTTCGAATACTCGTAAGCTCTAAGCGTATCCCGCGATCGCGATAGACGGGACACAAAAATTTCACCTCGCGCAAGAGAGCGGCTTATTGTCTCTCCGTGTCGATTTATTCAGGAGGAAATGTGTAGACAATCTTTTGCTTCTGATTGTCTCTTCTTCCGCGCGGCCTTAACGCGCGCGGGCCGGCGCTCGGGTATAAGCCGCATTGTCGGCGACAGCTTGATCGCTCTCCTTAAATTACTTTCCACGCCCGCGAGCATCGCTCGTGGCGGCGAAACGTTTATCGTCGCCGTCTTCGCCGGTCTCTCTTCTTCCTCCTTTCCTCCCTCTCGCAACACATCCCCACGTAAGATGCAATCCGCGCATTTAACTCGCCGGTGTTTACTGCGCAACGCGAGATTATATCGTGCTTTATAACGGTGTGTACTGCAACGAATGTTTAATGGAGCAGCACAATAGGGGGGAATACGCGCGTGTGCCTACGCGTCTCTGACTTACGATCTCCCGTCCCACTGGGTGAGCTCTTCCTTTATCTTACCTACTTCTCCGCCCTCGTCGTTGCCTTTTACCATATCCCACATCCCACATTGTGCTGCGCTGTGCGAGAAACGCGGCGAATTCTCTCTCCCTCGCTACAGTAACTGGGTACTGTACTTGTCCTCGATACGCTCATAAGTTGCTACGAAATGTCGTCTTGGGGGCGAAAGTTCGCAGTCGCCGTAATTGAGCCGCCATATCGCGCGCAGTTATCGACCAGCGGAATCCAAGGATTGTTACGTTATACCTTTGAGAGTGATTTCCCGCGGTTGTCGGGCGCAGTCGCTGCTACTTGCGTCGGTTCTCGTATGTGTAGCCTACTTATGTTCCAGCGAATCGTGAATCGAGGTAGCACGGTAACGATATAGAGTAACGGAGCCGCGACAGGCGACGCATATTTAACGTGTAAGAGCATTCTCGCGCAGGAACAAGGGGATAGTGCTAGTATAATCCGTAACATAATTTTCAAGAAATTTGATTTCACACTTTTATTCCTGCAAAAGAGCAACTCATTAAAACTTTGAATGTGATCGTGATAATAATACAATGTGATTAAAATACAATTCATTTTTTTACCATAGTTGCATATTACATATTCATAAGAATTTTACATAATCAAAAGGATTTCTCAAAATTATAGCTTTGTGTCCCCTATAATTTGGCGCAAAGACAACTTTTTCTAAACACTTTTAATTAACGTTTAAAAACTGTCGATATTTTGTATGGCTTCGAGTGCATATTGTTTAGCTTTTATTCTTTCATCTCTATTCTTTGTTGTCGTGATATGTCGTGATACTTGTTTATTTTTATTGCTAGTTGGGTAGCATTTGTTATAGCATTTTTTGCTTCACTGTCTTACAAATATCGATCCGGTGCATCTGATTGAAGCATCCTGCATTCAGAGCATCCTAATGCAATTGTACGATAAAACCGCACGTCAATCTTGAAGTATACAGGTACAGCTAATCAGCCGCCCTTCCGCATCTTACCAATAATTCCTGTTCCGTACCTGCTTCTTCGGTAGCATTCGGAATCCTGCGTTGCTTGATAGCAATCAGCTGCGTCGATCGATATATCGAAAGTACGAACCATTCTAAATGCTTATTCTCATCGTACCGGCTCGATTATGTTCGTTCTTCTCGAAGAGAGGGTCCGTCTCACGATCTCTTCGACAGAGTTTTCCGAGTGCTCCTAAGAGGATCAGGAAACGTTCTAGAATGCATCGCAATCTACTCCTGATTTTTCGTAGTTTAATGTTGTTAGGTCTAGAGTCAGCAGCACTGTCGATGTTTGAAAGTAGACGGCCGACGGAAAAGTGCTTCCTTCCGTTGAATTCTGACATCTGCGTAATCAACGTATTTTACACAGAATACTCTTGTGATTGAAATATTTCACAATATATTGAATGAAGATTGCGTAATGTGATTCCGGAAATAAGATAGAACTTATTTACTATTTGCATAGGATCTTACAGCTGAATATTGTAATTTGTTTGTCCAATTATGTAAATTTTTATCAAGGAGAGTTCAAAGTGAATCTGTTGCTAAAGGAAACGTTCAAAGTGTCGATAGAACTGTGTTGTCAGAAGTGTTGGTTAGGTCTGTATAAATCGTGTTTAATCAAAAAGCTTATTATCGTATAAATTTTATACTCGTTACTGTTCTTACAATGAACTTTACACGAGAACTTGAAGATGGGGGTTTATATTAACAATGTCCTTGGTCGTATTACATTCTTATGCCCGCACAAAAGCGCGAGTTGACTCCCTCGTTACACTGGTAAAGCCATTAAATTTACATAAAAATGTTCCCCCGTGAGATCAGGCCATTCGGTGCGGGCGCGAGGTCGAAGAGGCGAAGTTTATCTCAGGGTACGGCTTTATACTGTCAGATTAAGGAGTTGGAGTTTAACTTTTAGCCCGAGATTAACTGCTAACCGATGCATTAGTGTGCGTACATTTCTCGAATGACTATGAAGTGACTATCAAGTGGGTCGGTTTTCTTGTACTTTTTCTTCGTGATAATAAGAAAGGTGAATGTGTGACAATCTCGTAAAATAAATTGGCGATACAATTATCATATCATAATTAAGTTCATATTTTAATGTCAGTAATTTATTATTGTAATAAAAAAAGATGGGAGAATATTAAATTACTTCTTACAAAGGTTTTACAGTCAAACCAATGTTAGTTTTTATTTAAAAATAAAATCCAAACAGCTTGTAAATACGTGCATTTAATTTTCTACGGTTAAATGAAAATTAATGAATAGGAACGATAAATCTCGCAAGTAACTTCCCTCGATATCGTCTTTCGACGCAAAGAGCCATTATCCATTACTCTATCGCGTCGCTAACGACAAAATAGAGGACACTCGCGGCGATTCGTATTTTCACTTCTTTTCCGCTCGTACCGACGATGTAGGATGAAGAAAGGAAAAAGAAAATGGTATCCGAATCTCGGGTCCCAGAGACCCATTAACGCGCCAAGGGAGAAACTTTCCACGCGAATAATGCAAATTATCCTCGAAACGCCCGAAGGTAGTCGCGCGCGTCGTACTTTGTCTCTCCTTCCGCTTGAGCCTTTCTTCCTCCCGGTTCCAGCCTTGTAACCAGCAGTCTCTATCTCGCAACACTCTGTTCTTCTTCGTCGCCCCTTCGCTCTTCCATCTTCCCGCTCGCTTGCACACTTGCCCTTCTCCTCATTTCCTACTCCCTTCGTGCGAGATTTAATCGTTCGCACGAAAGTCCGACCTCGCGACCGAAACGAGTTAATCCGTTTACGTTAATACGAGTAGGAACGCGTGAAATCCACTTTGAAAAGCAGAACTCCGGCGCCTGTTCGCAGGCGTATCAACTATCGCGAGACGATTATCACTTGACGTTGAAGTTGCCTTATTCCTCCTTTTATTCCTGGGGCGTGAATAAATTTACCAATAAGTTATATCTTGGATCTTTGGCTAAGATGATAAGCTGAGCGACTTTAATTTTCTGTTATAACGTGTATCCTATTTCGTTGATTCGCGCGATATTCGAATTTATAATACGGCCTAATTATAAAATCGCCGGTCTGCGTAGATAACACGCCGCTATTTCCATGCACGCTCGCCGCGCCGCTTAATTAATTCCACAAAAAATTGGCGCGACGTGAATCGCTGGATTCGAACCAGCTGTCGTAATGCTTCATGGGACTTATTTTTTTTTGTGCAAAAATGTAGATTCCGTTACAAACGTTCTTCCGTAATGTATCAAATATCACGCGTTTTTTTTCGTCCGTTACAACACCGTATGGAACTGTATGTCATGTCCAACTAATTAGAATGCTGTCAACTCTGACAGATTTTTTTACTTTTAAATTCTTTTTTTGCGACGGCTGTATCCGGATACATGCATGTTCTATCGCGGTAGAGAGCGTTTTGCGTGAAATAATGTTACATTTGATTCCATAGAGCAGCTCGCACATTATGTAGCATTCATTCTGAATATACAGCGCAATCGTGCCGTCGGTTTCTCATGCATAGCACGTGTACGTTCACTATGAGTTTTGTTTTTTTATGCTTTTCGATACATATTCCATCGTTTATAACGTAGAAAATGTGTAATGTTCCATATCCCACGTTGGATTTACCTTTACTGCACGGATACGAATTATTAAACGATTTATAGATCATAGTATATGTACATATTTTATGCGCACGTAAAATTGTACATTTATTGAGCTATGTTGATAAGTAGCGCTATGACTTTAATAATGATATTAATCGTTACTAGACACGAGGCAGGATTATTTCGGTAATTCGGAAGCGTTACGATCGTTATCGTGACGCAAACGAAAAACGACTGTTAGGTGATACGTGGCGAATTGCCGTCATTAATTCAATTTGCGAGCCGCATCAGCTCGCTCGAGAAACGCTCGAGCGCGCCCGGACGAAGAAGAAAGCCTTCTCATGAAATGGTGGCCATTTGAGATCTTATCGGAACGTGTCTGTCCGTAGGGCGATAGTTCGGCTCTCTCTCTCTATTTTTTATCCCCTGCTACACCGTTGGGCCATAAATTATTCGTCCGATTCCGGAAAATTATGAGTTCGCCTCGCGATCGACCTCGTTTTACTAATTTTCGAAGCGCTCGGCGCAAAATACGTCATTTGTGTCACGCCTCGGTGTAATCGAATCAGCACTTTCGCCGCAAGAGTGATTATCTATAATAATAGCATCTATACGGGATAAAGCACAACGGACAAAGATAGACGGAAGAGTTGCGGGGTGAAAAAGTTTCGCGATAAATCGAAGAACATCAATGTTTATTACTGCAGCTTACGATGGATAACAATGGAGCGATTATTTGATAGCCCTTCGAAAATTGCGGTATTGGTACTAGGAAATTTCTGGTTTTCGTGCGCTTCGACGAACAGTTCGATATATAAAACTAATATTTACGAGCGCGTTGCTCCGCAGCAGTAATATTTTGCCTCTGAAAACCGTGGGCGCGGAGGTCAGCATTGGGACACACGTGGGGGAAAAACGTTGTAAATATCACTCTATCATTGACCTATAAATATGCTGAAAGATAAAAATGTGAAAAGTCATATTTTTCTCGGGCCGTTCGATTAATGCACGCTTTTCGTCCGATCAGAATCATTTTAATATTTTAACTTTTTTTTCCGGTGCGGTGATTAAACTTTCACCTGGCGTGTTTACTGTGGCGCGCAACATGATTTTCTTTTCTGCGAGGAAATGGCTACTTCGAAAATCACTTAAGGCGCTCAAAGTTATAAAATAAACAAAGACAAGTATTACATCTTGAAAAAAATCATTTTCTTTTATTGCAGTTGCCAAATTGTACGCGTACGAAGCAAACTAAATTAGAACTTTTTACGTAGAGTAGAGATAGTTGTACAATATTATTATCGATCTGACAAAGCATTGTACTTGCGGTTCGAAAGATCAGAAAGCCCGCCAGAAACCGACACTGCTGCAAGCGGAGCGTTTTCCGGTAAAAGCTTTCGTGCCGTATCTCTGGCACACCGATGGACACAGCGGTAGTTGCATCATAGTAAATTAATATCGTTGCACAACCATTTCCAATTAGCGATTTTTTTTTTAATTTTTAATGCACAAGCACGAGATAAATGCGATCATTTTAAAAATAAGAATATTATTGCGCGTTGTCGATGCTGGCTTACTAAATGTAGTAGATTTTATTCCGGTCAGCTGGTATTTCGTAGATGCGATTAATGGAGTTAGTTCAGCTACAAAATTGAGCTGTAAACTCAGTGCGCGCGATAAATTATGGCGGACGCGTTTGCTGTGAAATTACAGAACATTCCCTTTGAAAGTATAATCATGAAATGTTTGACGGCTTAAAAAGGAAAACAGGATCAAGTATACTCGTAAATATCCATGAAATTTTTATACAGGACGTTATTAATATTAAAATTTAAGGACGGTACTGATCGAAGCTGTTGAGGGAGCCTACGAGCTGTAATAGTCTCGCGGGACTTAACATTCGCAAAAAGCACACCGTGGTTGCTTTCGGTCGATGTAAAACCGCCGGATAATGCGAGAAGAGTGCAGAAAAAGAGCGTTTGTAAGCAACGCACGACGTTATCGGTACAACGTTTCTCCGATATTTTTATTGATTTCGCCGTTGAGGAACAAATACAGCCCATTTTCCGTATCAGCGCAGTACTAAAAGGATATTATTTCATACGTGATTCTTTTTACATCGCAACAAATATGAAGTTATAACGTACAATAAATTCGATACGCTTATTTAGAAAATAATAGACTGCAATAACAATCGTATAACCGTATAACCGGAGGCTTATCCGTAATTTTTATTACGCGCAAATCCAACAGAGTTATGTTATCCGGATAAGGGTTAAAAACGGATTCAGCACTTCTCCAGATTCAAAGTTTTTTCTTCAAGTCGTTGATCGATGGACTTACAGAAGATAATTTGCATCGTCTGCGAGTGTAGTCGGGGAATTTCCTAAGTTATTTGAACACCTGGGAGAAAGAGTTTCTAATAATGAAATGTTTCCGGGAGGGAGAGAACTCGAATGTCAGACAGACTTTCTAATAATGAAATATTCTATAGCGACAGAGAGTGAGACAAAAGAAGGGTCGGGGGGAGGAGGGGGGGGAGATTGAATATTTGGTGGCCTACATTTCTGATAATGATATATTCGGCAGACGACGATCTAGTTCAAACCGATTCGCTTCTTTTCACGCGGCTTACTCATCCGCGTTCCTTAACGATGCGCTGCCGGAGCTGCCGCGTGTCACGCGGCCGCTTAGTCGGCAAACTTCGATGGTACGAGGCACGAGTAATCAGGCCGTACGGCTAATTAGGTCGTTAATGAACAGATCGATGAACGCTGGCCGTTAGAAGGATTCTCTTTGACGTCGCTCGACGATGCCGCTGCGTGCTCGTGGTGGTCGGTGCCAACGACGACAATGGCGGTGAACACGCGAAAACGCCGGGAATTAATGTCGGCTCGGAGCTTTGTCGGAGCGAAATCGAGGACTCGGGATTTGGGACTAACAATTTTGGGGTGAATTCAGTCGAGAAAATAGCCGAGTAGAAGGAGTTATTAGGGAAAATTTATTCCTCACAATACCTACTGTGTACCGCGCGATATATACACCTTGAAGAAATTATCCTCTCGTGCTGTACGCACACATTGACTTCATGATTGGAGCTGAAGTGTCATTAGTTTTCATATAGATCAGTTCTTGCGGGTGGGACGATGAATCTGGATGTGAAATGACTCGACACGACGTGACAAATCGTTCTAGAACAAGCTGGCGCGCGACGTGCACGCACATCCGTCCGCGAGATTTTCCTAATGTAGACCGATCGTAATAGATTGCGCGGCTTATCGCGCCATGCGTTAATTACGGAAATTATAAATTATAGCGGAAATTGAAATCCAAGCAATCGGAGCATTTTTAGGTAAAGCTCTTATTACGCAAACCGCGAAGTGATGCAAACATTATTCGAGAATGTTTTATCGAAAAGAAAATCCGGAGCGCACGTGTACTGTAAAGATAAGACATCAGTTAGCTACTTGTTGGGAGGATCGATCGTTTGCACGACAATCGATTGATAGACGCCACTATTCGCAGCAGAAACCCGCATTAAGCTCCGTTTAATCACCGGGCATCGACATCGACCCCGTATCGCATTACGTACAATCACGTTAGCTTCCGCATCGTGTCCTTTACAAGATCCACCGGTCAGCACGATGAGGGTCCTGCTTAATATCGCTCTCGCATCTGCATTCCTCCTTTTCGCATTTAACAATGAAACAATTTTCAATCTGTTCTTTCGTGTCTCTTTACTGTCTTTCTGCTTCAGCTCAACGACTTATATAAATCTTGAAAGCTTGTTTATTTTATATATATATATATATATTTAAAAAAAAATTTTTTTAATTTTAATATATCACAATTGTAGACACATTTATTACTTTGATAATATCAGTTTTTCGGCGCTTGAAAGGATCTGAGAACGCTTAATTTCTTATATTAACTATTGCAAATAAAAACGCTTTATCAAAAATGACTTGAGATAACAATTAAATTTACATAAAGTTTATATATTTAAGGTCTTTTAGAATGCTAAGTTCAAAATTGTAGGTGAAATTTTTAGAACTTTGAATCGTGAATTCGCGATGTGGTAATTCCAACGGTTTTGTATAAAACTTTTATTCAGAGTTTAAAAATATCTAATTTGAAAATATTAAAATGTAAATTTTGTAATCCAAGAGAAAAAAAATGAGAAAATCAAGATAGAATATAATTAATGTTATAGAATATAATTAATTAAGAATAATTGTTAAAATTGTTACTTAATTTGAATGTGATATTTAAATTAAAATTTTAGAACATGATACATTTTATTATAAAAATAATATTATCTTGAATTAAAAAATTTTAATATCAGGTTTGAATGCGAACGTAATAAAAAATCTTTAAAAAAAGTTTGATAAGAATAGAATAATTTTTCCAATCTGCGTATGCTATCAGTTTTGTCATATTAAATTCAAAAACCTTTACCACAGATTTGAGTTCAGTAATTCGAAAAGCCTAGATAGATTGTAATTATTTTGCGAAAGTTTTGTAGATAAAAATTTTTTTTGTCGTTATTAATATTTAAGGGATTAGTAAATAATGCTTTCTCTCTCTCCTTCTTTTTTTCTCTCGCTCTCTTTTTTGCAGAATCCATTTTCCGAAATTATTATTAATGTGTTTTTTAAAAGAGAGTTTCGTATACAAGCCGGAAGCACTGTTTATCCATATACCGCAGCGCGATTAACTCTTCTTATCGTTGATGACGGACCTCTCGGCGGATTATGCATTGGCACAGTAGATGGCTTTCGTGGCAGAGCTTGTGGATTAAATTTCAATTGCATACGCCGTGCTCGAATTCCAGAGAGTTCGCGTTGAGGCTATCGTCTCTATTTACTCGTTATCACAGCCGTTGTTGTTTTACGCTTTCCGCTTGTACGCATGCGGATAATACGATTTTGCCACAGGCGCACCGGATGATATTGTTTAAAGAGTTCCGATGTATGTTTGTTTCGTTGCGCTACTGTCGAATACTCTCGTTTCCGCCAACTGACTGAACTTTTACTCCTTCTTCACGGCATTCTATTTTTCTTTTTCTCGATTTTTAGCGATGTTGATTGTGAAATCTTTTTGCTTAGTGCTACAACATACGAATTGAATGCTTTCAAAGTTATTTCTGAAATAATATGCTGTTTGTATGGCCAAGCGTTATACATAAATTTATATAAAGTCTGAGAAGGAAAACATTTATGAACATGCCTTATGAGCCGTGTGTCATCGTCGGGCCGAGAACGCGCGCGCATTAACTTTAACGTGTAACGCGTGTACGAATTAGCGCGCGCATCCTTTCATTAGCAGACATTTCGCAAAGCGGACGAGTGTGCAATAAGCCGAATGTTGTTGGCCGACGCGCGCGTTATCGCATAATGCAATATTAATTCAAAGTGCCTCTGAATGGGGAATAAAGCGAACGAGGGAACGCGCGAGAAAAAAGCTACGTCCTCTTTACATAATAAGCAGACCACCGCCGCTCCTTCCCCGCCCGTTTTTCCTGCCTTCCTCGCGTTCCTCGTCGCGTTCGTATCTTTGCCGTTTCGTCCCTCGTCAACCCTGCCCGTCCGTCCGCCACGGACAGGAAATTTCCTTTCTTCCTCGATTCTTCTCTCACGCCACTCTTGTTCACCCCGCGCGCTTCTCAGCGTGCTTATTTTTTCGCCCTATCTCTCGGGCTTTATTCCTTCGCTTTCTTCGTTCACCGACAGCAGGAACGAGAGTAAAGTAAGAGAAAGGGTACGATAGCGCGTGACGTTATGGAAGTTATCTGTAAAATAGGAATTTGCAGAGTCGAGGAAGAAGGACGCGCGCGCGCGCGCGCGAGCGAGCGAGCGAGGGAACTTTACCGAGTCGAATGTCGTGCAAAAAGAAAAAGGAAAATAAAGAGGACGCGATGTTACGCGCGTAATTAAAATCTTGCTTCGAGAAAAAGAGAGAGCGCGGACATTTTACAGCACGGGATTGCTAATGTCCGGACGAGCAGCCTGGCTCGTTTTATTAGCTTCCCTCTCTTTCTCTCTCTTTTCCGCATTAGTTTCCATTATCTATTTTATTGTAATTAACGTTTTTTCAATCTTATTTCACAATCTGTCACAGTGCATTAAAAAATTCTCGGATGTAGACTTACTCAAGAATTCACGTCGCGTGAGGACGCGCGGAAGAGAGGACGCGATATATATCTGATTTACTGGTCCATAAATATCCCTAATCTATACCGGAGGCATAACTCTTTCACCCCCCCCTCCCTCACCCCTATACACACACACACACACATACACACACTTCTCTCTCCTCTCCGCTTTTGGTCCGTCTCTTCCTCTTCCTTTTGCCATCGTGATTCGTTACTGCATGCTTCATCCCGTATCTATCATTGCATTTTCTTTCTTTTGTTTAGCCTAGTTCTTCTTCCGTTCCGCATGTTTCGATGCAATGGGCGACCGCTGCATGTGATCGCTGGTTAGCCAACGGAGTTTGTTACAATGCGGGCAATACAGCGCGATTTTATTGACACATCCTTTTTTGTAAAGCATTTGATAATTTATTATATATTCCCATTCTTATGCTTACGCATGAAATAATGTGATTGTATTAATACTGTAAAGGGTTTGGTAATATTTTTCAACGATAAACGATGACATAAAAAGTGCAAGCGAGTGCGCAAGAAGTATTAATTAATATAAATTAATGGACAAAAAGCATTTGGGCTACAATTTTGAGTCTTTGTCAGTTTGATAGAATGTAAGAAAAGAGGGAAAAAGATTGCATAAAAAATATTTAAAAAATACATACAAGTGGTTGAAATAAAAAAATTAGTATAACAAAGAACGGATTCAACGACTGCATGCGCAGCACCGTCCGACACAACACGGACAGAGCGCAGTGATTATGGTGTGACTTTGCTCAGACGTATTGTGCCGGGCGATGCTATGCGTGCGGACGGTGAATTCGTTTATTGTTACGCTAATTTTTTGACTGTTATATATTTTTTTTTATATGATCTTAATTCTTTCTTTTCTTATATCCTATCACATTGAGAAGAGGATCCGAAATTATAGTCAAAACTTCTTTTGTATATTAATTTATAATAGTTCTTGTGTTCTGACAGCGCTTTGGGCTTTGGGCTTTGGGTTTTCTTGTTGCCTTCTATATATTATTGCTATATAATGATTGTTTGAAAAACAAAGACGTGTACGCTTGATTGTGTGCATTAGTGTTGACTTACTCAACAAAGCAAAATACATATAATACTTGTCGTAACATCCTGGGAGACGGCTATTTACTGTTACGAGATTTGATGTGCCTTACGAGCTGCATCATTGTTTGATATTTGCATGGTCGTCAAAACAGCGCAATATAAACGTAAATCTGAGTTCTTGGAACGGAGATCGCGCGCGAGCATGTTTTGGTCTCTTTTGGAACTTATCCTATAAACTAAAACGAGGTCGACGCGGCGTAAATGTGCACACGTGGCCGCTCGATAACACGATGTCATTATCGTGTAATTACAAAACTTAAATTTTCTAAGTGAAATCTTACTAATTAACGTTAATGACTCGTTCACTTCTTGCTATTCGTTTCAGTAATCTTTCGAGTATTACGGCTCGCCACACTCGCGCGATTACTCTTGCAGAAAATTAAACGGACATTTTGACCTTATCGCTGAATGATACGAAGAGTCGTTAGGTCGCGAGAGAAAATTGACTCTCGTATGAAAAATGATGCTATGAACAATTTGTTCTTGTATGCACAATGGGCACTCTTCGTGCTTATCTCTTTCCGTGCTATGCATATTGAACACAACATATTAAGCTTGACATGACATATATGGATGATTTGTGTTTCATGTCATTTTAAACCTTTTCAATTTTCAAATTATCTAATTTACTAAAATTATTTATATTTAATAATTTATTTATGTGTGTATCTAATTATTCTTATTTATTTTATGAAGACATTTTAAAAAAATTTTAAATTAGACATAAATTCCTTCAGAATTTTTTGATTATTTTAACGTTGACTTAAATGCAAATAGCATACACTTTAATGTGTTGGATTTAATACATTTCGCGTCGCATCTGTCATATAATACATATATAGACGTATTTTTGCGTTATCAGCGCGAAATGTGTCAGAAAAGGTGTGTCATCATAGAATTAACATAGAAAATCACTCACAGTTTTATCCTTAGCAAACAAATCAATATTAAATATTTGATCTTTATTTTAATAACATAGAAAATTATTCAAAGTTTTCCCTTTAGCAAATAAATCAACATTAAATATTTGATCTTTATTTTAATAGTATTAGGGTAAAATAAATGTAATTATAACTCTTGTTATCTAGAAAATTTTATGAGGATTATTTTGTGAGAAAATATAGTTTCTAATTGTGATTACGCACTATTTCAACTGTTTGGAGAATTACGCGGGGGACTATCGCGTTAAGTACCACGTAGAGTCCATTATGACATAGAACCGCAAAGGGTTAAAGTATCATCAGCGTTTTAAACTTTCGAAAACTGCATCGAAGGCCAATTCGCTGTCACTCACGGGATTTGCCCTCGTTTTCCCGTGCGATATACGTTACGAAGTAGCGGTGCGCCGTGGTTGACTTTCCTGTTTGCCGTAGTATCGAACTTTAATTAAGCCGACCTCCCCGCTGCGTGGAGTTTCGTTACGGATGACGAAATCGCTGAGAGAGAAACTCATCACCTCATGGAATAATTACCACTGCGAGAGGCACTGGTATATACGCGATCATTTATTACCATCTATCGTGGATGTCAAACTTGAATATAAGAAAAAACGAAGAGACTGAAATGCATATACCTTTGACACTTTTGATATCGATGTTCAAGCACTTCTCTTTTATCTCTCAAAAATTTATTTTAGATTCCAGAAATACTTGCAAAATACACGCGCATTGCATACATCTTTTTAGCGCAAAACACAATAATTCTCATAAAATATTAATGAGACATTGAAATATAGATTGTATAATTTTAGTATATTTTTTTAAAACATTTTTTTAAAACACACACGAGATTTCGGTCAAAATTTGTAATACGAGTTGTAAGAGCTATTATTTTTACAGAAAGCAAACGTGAACTAAATTATAAAATTAGAGATAGAATATTCTTTTTAAGAAAAGAAGACATTTCTATAGTATAGAATATGTCATCAAGAAAGCTGAAATTTGCTCGACGAAAGCATCCTATTGTCTTTTACCGGGACGAGACTACAATGGTTAGGTACATGAAAATAAAGGCATTTAAAATTTAGAACTTCTTCAAAATCCGTTGTTTATGGCGCTATTCATTAAAAAAAGCATTTGAATCATTCAGAAGTCAAACTAATTCCACTTCTTGCAAATTTTCCAATTTTAGCACCAAAGCACATGATGAGTATTTAACTTCATAAATAAAATAAATTGATGAAGTTAGTCAGTTTGGCTTTTAAGCGGGTCTCATTTATTCTCTGTCTATAAAAAAATCTGAAGAAAGCATGTCTGAAATCTTAAGTTTAGAAATAACGTCAAGTAACAGCGTGAAAATTAGATATAAACTTGCATCTGTAGAGTGTGCTAAATATACATATGCGCGTCATATCGATTGTTTATCATCGTGCGATTTTATAGTAAAATATCTTTCGACTTATTGGACGATATGCGATGTTATGCAATTTTATGTAACACATACAAAAGCATTTCTTTGCACTTTTTTTCTTTATTGCGTATTATTGGATGCTACACTCAACGCGCACGTATCGACATTGCGCGTTACATACGATTATGATATTCCAATAATATTGTAGCATTCTTAATATATTTGCCATCATTCTTCGACTATTTTTGCATTTATATTTTGCGTATATCTGCAATATTACTTAGATATTTACAGTAGGTAGATATATAAACTGATAGACAGTATAAAGTGCTACATAAAATGCGAATAAAGATTTTAGTAATACAATAATTATACACAGAGTATCTGAAAATTCGCACTAAAATAATAACGCAAAAATTCTTGAAACATTAAGTAATGAAGCAGAGTCGGCAGAAACAATATGAACATAAATTAGGAAATTATAACAAAGATACGTAAAGTAGGATTTAGAACATGCGCGTGCTTATTAATAAAACGTCACGTACATTTGATATCGCTTTAACAAGCTATTTTCCTTCTAGTTTATAATTAAATAATGGAGAAAATTTGGTGAGAGGCTCTATTAATTTAACAATTCAAACTGAAGTATAATAGGATTTAACAGTCGGAGCTAGTTCTAACATTTCAAGCTTCTTTTTACATTTCACTTGCTAACAATGTGAAACGAGACTTTCTCCCTTCTACTTTGTTCTCTGACTGCGAGATCTGGTTGTAGTTCATATCACTCTTGGATCATTAGTCGTCCTTCTTGTCTTCAGATAACACGAACATTGATAATCAAGAGCTGAAAGCGATAATTTGACAATTTGGATAATCTTGTGCTTTGCCCTTTACTCCGTTCACATCTAAATCATCTCATCTAATTGATAACTTCATTATCACACTTGATAATGAAAATTTTTTTTGTTATTTAATTATGATAATCGGCACCTCAAAGAAATTCGAGAAGTGAGGTGAAAACTGGGCATCGCGTGAGCGTTTTTTGGGTAATTTATTGGATTGCGTTTTTATTTTTATAATTAATGATCCGTTAATATACATTCGATTCTTTTTTATTGCGTGAAAACAATTCAATTGTAATATGTTTTAATACGCGCAATTTCCGTTAATTTATTGTGCCGACTTCTGGTATTTTTTACAACTGTAACCTTCAAACATATAAGTCTTTAGCATACTGAGAATGATCTGATTACAAGCGAAACATTTGTAAAAGTTAAACATTTCTAAATTCTATGATATTGACAACTAGTTCTGGGTTCTTTAGCTTTGTTACACTTTGATTTGTATTGTTAAATAATAAAGATTTTTGCAATTTTTTCTCTAAAGAATAGTTTTTGAAATATAAAGATTTAAAGCTGGTCAATCAGATTATATTTAGATGGTTACCCTGTGAGTTGCGTGTATGTAATGTTAGGGATCGTTAGAGATCATATGCTTTATATATTTATTGAACAAAAAATGGTGTCTGCTCATGTGTATTAAATCGCATCAATAATTTTGTGGATCATACCCATAGTATGCGTAAATGAACAGTGACACAATTAGTTTGACGTTCATAAGGAGCCCTAATATTACTGTGAAAATAACTGCATGGCTGACAAACAAACGATATCTAAATATAATCAGTGATTGATTAGTTTCAAGTTCTTATATTTCAAAAACTACAGTTTTTTTAGAATAAAAAATTGCAGACTTATTACTGAATTATCAGTGAGTTTTCCGCGCGCGCGGTAATAGCATTTTATAATATTATATCTTATATATATATATTTTTCCATTTCTGATGCAAGCAAGCTCGAAACTTATCTGATACCAGTTTTAAAAGACGATAGGTAACTTTCTCTGAAGATGATTTATTTCGCTTGCTGTCATTTTCGTCTTATTCTTGTCATCGGTAAGCTACTGGTAAAATTTATGACACAATTTCTAGAAGATAAACAAGTTTACGCTCTAATCGTGAGATTATAACTGATCTTCGAAAAGGCAGGAATTAAGAATATTGACTACTTCTTGTGGACGATAACTTTCTGCGAAATATATTTGCTGCACGATTTTACAATATTTGTTAAATATTTCCATGCAATTGTTTTGCTAATTTGTCACTGTTATATTTTTTGTGTGTTTTATTACAAGGGAATTATGACAAGGTATCGACAGGATTTTTGAAGTAATATCGACACTTGTTGCTATCGAATCAGTAAAAATGTCGATAACTTATTAAATTTAAGCATCCCTAGGTGCGCATCGTGAAGAAAAATGATTACTCACCCCTTTCGTTCGTTATCGCTGCGAGTAAAATATCGCAAATTGTCGGCCGTCCGAGACAGTATAGTGATTAATCGACGAATTTCGTGATAGGACAGCGAAATATGGCAATGTAATGCCTTCTGATTCCGCCTGTTTGTTGACGTGACTTTTTGCATCGCGCGCTTAGAGAATATGGAAGCCCGGACAAGATTTACAGATTCACCGTAGAGTTCGGCGGAAAGCGATTTATTGCTGGCATGTATCGACGTTGAATACATAATGAAATTATTGATTCTCTGCTGGTGTGCATTAGTCATGCTGTCTATGTACCAAACAATATTTCTAGCGGGATGAATTTACGGGCGATATCTGCATACTTTCAAGCGCGAGTCTCTGTCTTTCTCGATTTACGTCGAAAATTAATCGGATTCGCTCACAATTTACGGGACGCATATGGCAAATAATAACTTGCGAATAGCTCGCAAATTCTCTCCCTTTCTCTCAGCTGATACCAAGGATATCCTATTGGCGAAATCTTGTGTAGAGTCGCGCGGCGCGCGGCATACATCACTTAATGGGTTCTTCCATTACACACGTAATGCGAAATCGCATTAGCATCCGGGAAATGCTTGGCTAAGTCGAAACTCGGATGCAAGGACTCCTGGATGCGAGAGGTTTCTGGATACGAGAATTCGGAAACTTGCTAGCGATTACGTTAGTTCCTTGCGCGAAACAACGTTGCATACCTCTATACCTTTCTTCGTTACGTTAATGAACGTACGGTAATCGGACGGTGGTCATTGTATACAAAAGCCCGCATCTATGAATACAATGCGCGTATTGTTGTAATCTTGGATAATGTCTATTTGTAATAACAATATGCATTTTTTTTATTATCTTAATCGTTTAAAGTTTGAAACATTATAAATTTGTGAAGAGGATTGCTTATATATAGATTTGCTTTTATACTCTTATAGTATGCACCATATATGTGTATGCAAAAAGAAAGAAACTATACAACGACCGTATTATCTTGGAAGCTGGTTTCACAATGGTATACCTACCGATGCACGTATATTCAGATCAATTCCGCTCCGGCATCATGGAAATGAGAACAGCAGGGCCGCATCGCAATGTCGATACAAAGAGATACCGTATACATCTATTTTCTCTCGGAGCATGTTGAGACAGACCGATGCGCAATTGGCCGATACGTTTACGAGAGAAAACACATTCGCGTATTCAATAGGAAATAGAAATAACGCAAGCGAATTGTAGATGGAAATACCGTAAAAAATATATCGCATTCTATTTGCGAGTTTTTGTATAATTACTGAGAATTAAATTGTAGTCTGATCAAATTAATAGCTTGTCCACCTTTGGTACTTGTTACGTGCGACTCTGTTCCGATATTTATTTATCATTTGTATCGAACGAATTTGCATGGGTAGCATTTACGGACATTAAATGTCGAAAATTACAGTCAGCTACCGATAATCGAGTAGCAACATTCGCTACCGTTGCTCTGCGTAGATCCAACACAGCGATATAATTTTCCCTTTGACAAGTACTTTCGCATTGTTGTTGTCGAATAAAATTTTTATTTTAAAAACATTAATTCCAAATTGTTTAATAAAACCATTGATGAAAGAAAGAACAGTACACATGAAACAGTGCACAGATCTTTATATTTTGTATGTTATATTACATATATGCATATACACAATGTTTCACAATTTGCGATTTCAATTTTAATATTGATTTTAATTTTTAATTCTTTGATAAATTTATAATTGTAAATTTTTCCTTTTAGTAATAATATATTAGGTGTGGAAATTAATTCTTTTTGACTGATTTATTATCTCAAAGCCGTCAGATTTTTAGTCGTAACGGCATTTGTAAGCTGCTTAAAAGGCGACGTAAGGTCATCAACAATAATGAAGAATATTTCGATGATTCGAGCTCTTTTTTTTAATATTTACTATTTTAATAAAGTTTTGATTTTATCAAAATCGGAAAGAATTTATATTTCTACATCTAATATGTACACATGTGTGATCCTTTCCGAAGAAGCTTGGCTTACAATAAAATTTTTGTTTTCAGTTTTAGCAGTTCTAATATCTACAAATTGTTTAGTTTTTATTAAAATTAATACGAAGTCGTTTATTTTTTAAAATTAAAATGGAAATTGAATTTTAAAGAAAGGAGCTTTATATTATTTTTGTTATACTTTTAAAAAGACATAAACCAAGAAGGAATTAAGCTTACACTAAATTTATTATAAAACAAATACAAAACTAAATTGAATTGAAAATTCTTTCCTGAGATACAGTTATCGTGATGCAGCATCGCAAAACAAGACATATTCGGCGTTACCAAACAATTTTGATCCAATATTAAATGTATTTTCTCTTGAAAAATTGATTTTTGCGTTTAGCCGAATTTCTTAAAAGAGGATCACGTATATATGTACAAGTATATAAGTGAAATTAGAACCAATCATGAAGAACAACGCACGCACGGTCGGTGATGCGAAACGATTCGCGTAAAATTACTAGCGGCATCGGGGACGCGTCAGCGTTCCCGAGTATGTGTAAACGATTGCGGGTTGAAGCGAATGTCTCTCCATTTCTGTCGCAAACACGCAACGCGGATCAGCCTGGTAATCGCGAGTGCGAATTGAACGACACGCGCGTCAGTTTAATAGAAGCGAACGCGAGTACAAGCACGTAGATGTACGCATCTATGTATATGTAGATATATATATGCGCAACGCATATACATGGCTGGGCATACATGCGTACCCACGTGTTCCGGAGTAGTTTACCCAGGTATGGCTGACGCATTATGCATAAATACAAACCGCGTATTAGGAATGCAGGTGCATAATAATAAGACGAAGGAGCGCTGAACAAGAGTCAAAGGAAGAAGGATCGAACTTTCGACGGAAGTTCCAAAATTATTCATGTGAAACTCGCCGGAAGAGTGTAACGAGTTATATTGACTTTAATTTTCGCGGCAAGTTACTGAACGGGATTTACGATATTAATATATACTGTTACGGATGAACGGCAGCGAAGAACTGACAAGACGAACTGTATTGTTCTATTTGATTCTTTTTCACCGTAAAGCCGGTCGCTAATCTATATCGGCAGACGACGCGTACAGCGATAATCGAAATGGTATTGAATTGTTATCATAGTCGTTAACACGTCGGCGTTAAAGCGGCACCGGCGCTACACTTCAGGATGGAATCGCGAATTGACAATTCCATTTTGGCGTTAGAGAAGAGCGCGCGTACGAAGTACGGTCGGCGCAGTCTTCTTGTTGAGCTGTTGCCGGTTCAATGGCGCGTTTAATGAATTTAAGCCACCTCCTCCACTCGCGGCGCTTAGGTCATACACCGTTTAACCATGACTCTCTCTATACACTGTAATAACCTGCGATCCAAGTTGACAACGTACGCGTCAGTATGCATGGCACCCTCGTAGATTTTATTAATAGGATATCCTTACCGCGAGCATTCTCACGACAAGAGAAAGAGTATGAGGGGATAAATCGATACGAAGAGCTTTCGCTATTTTAGCGCAGCTTTAATAAAGATTATGTCATCATTTTACTAGTATAGTCATCTTAATAAGTATACATGGTCTCTCGTAACTTACGGATATTTTTACAATGACAAATTCTCTGACTTATAAAATCCAATGACCGATAGATCTTTTTCAGTGAAAATATTGAAGCACCGATGTTTTTCAGGTTATAAACAATTGAAAACGAAGAATTTTTTGCAAATAAAGTTTTAAAGAATCAAAGAAATAACAGAACCATATTCCTTTTTTAGTTAACATTTTTGGTAAACTCTAAAATTTTTATTTGCAGCTTAATTAAAAACATATAACATGTGATAAATAATTTTTGTCGATATTTCCGTCAATGAAAAATCTAAATCTAGACGGACAGTCTGAAATTTAAAAAGACATTTGTGATTTGGAACATCCTTTATACTTATTTTAATAGGAGATTTTAACATAGGACGAATGTAAAAATATACAGTTGGCAAAGGGAACGTACAAATTTCATCTCTCGTTCCATCAAACTGTCGTTAGGATGCCTTTATGGTATAACAGTGGTAACGGGCATTTGTCGAGCCGGAGCGCGCAGTTCGTGCATTCGAAACGCGGTGGTCGGCGGCCAAATGGAGAGGAGAGACCGCTTTTGCGATGCGCTCTCAACGGTACAATATCCCGATAGTGCATAACGCGCTGTACATTTTGTTGATTCTACTGTTACACGTATCCCGTATACGCTGTAATATATCGCGTCAAAGTCGCTTTAGAAACGATCGTCTATAAAAGTCCTGCGAAGGAGCAGAGTATCGCTATAAATTCACATGAGCATCGCGCCGACAGGGAAGTAAAGCCGTATCGATATATTTAATGCAATCCAATCGCAGTTGTCACTTATATTTCTTAAGGGATATGGCGTTCATGCAGCGGGATAAAATTTTCCCTCCGTGACACTCCTCTGCACATAGATTTTATGCAAATCCCCACGCGCGGTTTGTTATGCTATCGTTGGTCCGCGAGTGTGGCTATGCGCTATAAACATGGCCATTGTTGTTCTAACCACGACATGTGACTGTTGCCTTTATCATAGCATGGTCATTGTAGCCGCAGCTACTTGATTGTTGTCATTCTCCAACATCAAAGCGTCATCAGCAAACAGCGTGTCGCGACCTGATGCAACTTTTATGCGGATACGATCTGCCTTGAAACTCTCTATCGATCCGACACGCCCCTTCTTCGTCTTCTTCTTTCTTCTTTTTTTAAGAAACTTATCAAGCAAAGAATATTCATTATCTGAATAAAGTAGTTAAAAATAAGCTATTGACATTAGTAAGATGTGTGTGTGTGTGTGTGTGTGTGAAGTATGAGTTCAATAAAATTTATATTTCGCGGTATACATATATATTCTATTTTCTATATTTTAATACTTTAACATCTGCCCGTATTAGAGTAATGAGTAGTCTAATTTCTCATTTAGTTCTGTCAGTCAACATTGCTTCTGCAATCGGCACGATTAATAACTTCCAGATCGAGGGCTAACAGGCTAACGGGCTAGTTGGTTCGCTAGCTTTCGCAAGGTTTATTGAGCAAACATTGGCTGAACTTGCGATTGCGGAACATCGTATTGCCAAAATCGATCGCTTTACCTGCAACAACACGAAAAGGGAACAAGTAACTAAAAAGCATGGTTAGACATCGTAATTCTCTTGGTTTTTCTCATTAAGCCTTTTTTATCTTTATACATGCACCAAATAATTAATATTTAATATTATTTTGGAATAAGTGTTGCGTATATGCGACAAATTGCATTGGAAAGTTAAGCGTAGGAAGTCGGTTACCGTTAGTTTAGGATGATCTAAGGAAGCGCACGAACTCTTGTTTGCTAACTTACCTCATAACATCGATGTTATCAGGTAATTCTCGCGATCGATTGATTACTCGCATCCCTTAATAAAGTTCCGAACCTGTGTACCTTTAATAGAATTAAATTGTAACATTGGCGCAAATACGAAAGTTATAATATTTCCGTTGTAATCAACTCAAAATTGCAATATTTTAGCGAGAAAGTTATTGAAATGAAAAAAAAATATTTATAAGTTTGTTTTTAAAATTTGCTCCAAGCGATTTATAATTCGTGACAGAATTTGAGATAAAAGCCTATTTACAATTTCATGTGTCACAGCATAGAAAACATTTGAAAAATATCAAAACGTACGCATATGTCCATCGACCCTTTAAATTTCCTAATATAAAATTATAAATATTATAGATTCTATTTCGAATTCTATCGCCAATTCTAGACTATTTAAAACGAGATTTACGCAGTATATATAGAGAATTATATACAGAATTTTATTTCTAAATTTCTCGAAATGTCTGAACTAATAAAGTATTCTTTTGTTACTATATGATGAGTTTGTTGCCGTTTTGGTATTATTTTTTTTTTTATTTTCGTCGTTTGATGGCTCGAAAATATTAACGTAAAAAACTCGTGAATATGGAGCGAAAAAGCTTGATGTGTTTACAGCGTGTTAGGTGGTCCAGTCCGTTTGATCGACGTAGCGATCATCTCGATTGCACGTATTCGTTGATAGCTACGGTAAAACAAGGAAATTCTATCCGCTCTCCGCGTTTCGTTCATTTCGCTTACCGATGGCGTGATAGTATAGCTGATCGTTCGTAGCCCACGCTTGTGGTTGCGCGTTCCACGTGTCGTAATTTGCTCAATCGCTCGATCTCTTTTCGTTCCAGCCGATCTTCCTCTGCCGATCGTCCCGGGATCGTGCTATCGAATGGGCGGGTAAGAACATTAGTTACCGGTAACAAGCGCGCGGAACAAGTACGTTACAACGTACCTGGAGCATGTTCTACACAACCATAAAGTACGCGTCACACCATACTATTTGTGCGAGACCCACAGCCTGGACGAGGATTTGTTTATCAGTCCGCAAACAAGGATACCGAATATCGGGAATAGATCGTATCGACCATGATCGATTTCGAATACGCGGTCTATGCCTGTTATGATTCTCGTCGATATATAAAGTTCGCGACTTTCCAGAATTCGTTAATAGTTAAAAGATTAAAGATATATTGTAAAGTTAACAAAAATTGCAAATTTTTGATATTAATTGAAAATCTTGTTTAATATATGTATATGATCTCAAACTTACAAGAACAATGAATAATTAAAGATAATATTTTGTTTGAAAAATAATCATTTTATTTAGCGAAACAGATTGAACCAAAAAGCTAAAGATATTATCCTTATTTGCTGACGCGTCTATCTCGTTTTTCAGGGATGCGACTGTATTTGTTTTTGTTTTTTCGGTTACCGAATCTCTCCCGCGGTAGTCTCTCCGACTCCGGCGTTGTCCCGCTGATTCGTACTCAGTTTGTCTAGTTCAAACAACGGCGGAACAGTTAGATACAGGAGAGGACTTTTATTCTCGGTACCACGGGCGTGCGGCAACTCGTTACCGGCGCCGGCACCTGGTTCGGATGGTGATATAATTCCGAACTCGCGAAATAAAACAACCGAGGGTCTTCGGTTACCGAATAGGAAAACTGAAAATTGCTCGTTCTTTCTTATTGTTAGTTTCTAAAGGCGAGGCGAGGGATCGTAAGGGCATAGAAAAGTCGTCTTCATCCTTTGGCGACGGAGAGGCGGATCGAAAAAGAGAGCGAACGCTCTACGTGGAAGGTGACAGCCGATGAAAGAGCTGCCATCGCGTCAGGAGAAACTCCGAACTTGTCGATAGATTCGTTAGAGCAAACCGGGATTCTCTCTCTCTCTCTCTCTCTCTCTCTCTCTCTCTCTCTCTCTCTCTTCTCTCTTTCCTTTCCTCCACTAGAACCGACGCGCCTGACTACTGACGCGCAACCCGGGTGTTTTCCACCCCGAACTTCCGGCCAAATTGAATCACGTGGAATTTCGCGGTAACAATCTTCTGTTTGACTTCGAGCGACCGGTTGATTTACTTTCTGCTCGGGTCCTCGTCGGGTCTGGGCGATCTCGCGTTCCTCTCATTGAACGGGTTTCGGGCTTCTTCAGCATAACTTGATCACTCAATGTTCTTGAGAAGATCGCGACGCAGCGGCTGTACCAATGCTGACGGATAACTTCGTGCTAGTAAATTTTCGTTAACACTTTATTGACACGATTTCACGGAAAAGTAATCGAGTTTGCTGCGCTCGATAGATGTACAATGTGAGACATTTATATATTTAATAAAAGGCGCAAATATTATTAGAATTTATTAGAATGTATCATTAATGTGATACATTAATTAGTACGATGTTTGTGTTTATGATATATTAATTATAAATACGTTAATTAATATAATGTTTATGACGTAAGAACGCGAATAAACGCTATTATATTTTTCTTATTAAATGAATTTATTTCGGATTAGATGCTAATTTACCTTTTGCAAAACAAAATATCATAGATTAACAAGAAAACAATGTAATTTATGCAATGAATTTATGATGTTATAAATAATAATGTGGGAATGTATTATTCATAACTTACGACGCATATTTTTGGATTAAGCCGGCGTTGGTTTTAGCTTAGCGTTTCTCTCGAGACATCCGGGTTTTTGTGAAGCTGTCCTCTGTTTGAAGTGTACGCATGGATTTTTCAAACTTGTCCTAATTTTATATTTACACAGGCTGCGATTAAAAATTTACATATACCTCGCTTAAATTGCCTTTTCTGAAATTTCAATTTCGCGTAGTACGCCTGAGGTTTCCATATTGCAGCTTATTGGAAGAGACGCAATTTCTTGGCATGTACCTTACACATATATGGCATTGATTTCTTTGTCACTGAGTACTCTGTGTATTCGAGAACGAAGGCAGAAAATAGGAAGTTGGTTTCAAGTTTGGGGGGAATCGTTTGATTTTGCAGGAACGTTTGACGTTCAAGCAAGTTGATGCTTAATGATGCTCGACGGTCTCGCTCTGTGCGTCGTTAATTACCACATGCCCGTTGATTGATCACCGTTTTATATGCCCGTGTTTTTGTATACATAATGTTCTAGCGTCGACGAGTAATTTAGTTAATAGATACTGTGATGCATTTTAATTATTTATTTGCTTCGCAAACACTTCCGTAAATATAAAAATTGTAAATTAAACAAAGATTCTTATTTTTTTGTGCTTGTAGGTAAACGAAAGTGCTGCTGCGTACCAGCTTTTGGGAGAGAGATGAGTTGAGGATCGATTACGATGTTGAGTCGTCTTTTGGCCGTGGTGGCCTCCATTTTGGTTCACCAGATACATTTTCTGTGCACTGCCAGCTCTTTGGGTAAGTTACGTGAAGACTTTGACAATATTCATATAATGAGTATTATAATAGGAAAAAGAAATCTTTTATGTATAATAATTATATTATAATCTTTATCGAAAACTAAAAGTAAGCTCTCTGCTATAATATGTTTAATCAGTATAAAGTAATTAAAAATTACTTGAATTAAAAAGCTGAAAAAAAGAAAGTTTAAAAAATAAATGGAATGTATATGTACGCTATTTTTATACTATATGTTTTTTCGACTTATTTGGAGAAAAATTAGTTTTTGTCGTTAGTGAAAAATAACAAGCGTACTTTGTCAGAAAGGGGGAAAATCTGATTATACTCGCTGAATAACGAGCAGTGGACCGAATGTTCGGTATCCAGACATTGTCCTATAATTTTCCAATTAAGGCATTGGATTCTCATAAATCCATGAGCATGGACGGCCACCATAAATTTGACGTCGCACCGAGCGACAAACCGCGGTCGATCCGACGTACTTTTAGATTCGCGCAACCGGGCTCTTACAACCGGTTGGCAGAAATTGCAGAGAAAGAAGAACGATGAAAATCGCACAATTGCTCACGATACTTCTGAGCTCGACGAAAGTCTGTTTTCCTTTGACAGAAATAATATAGGGCACTTCCGGAGTATTGGATCTGAGCGCAAGTACTCTCTTTTTTTTTTCTCTCTCTCTCTTTCTCTCTCTTTCTCTTTTTTTCACTGTCTTTGCAATGCCAAAATATATTACGGTAAGACGACTCGAGAGAATTCATCGGTAGCGAGAATGCTTGTCCTGATTTTTAATGTACATACGGAAATACCTGTACAAGCTAACTTTTATTGCTAACATTCCCAATTTTCCGTTAAACGAATCTGTTCTTAGATATTTAATTATAGTTAGCTGTAACTTTACTTCAACTGTAATTCGATTGTTTCAACACACTCGCTTCGTTCATTATTCTTCCAAGATTCATGTGAATTTTCATGCGACTCGCTAAATCATTCATCGATTCTTTTTTTCGCATATACACACAATTTTTTCGGCTCTGCGAGACGTAATCCGTGCCCTCGTGTGCGGACGTATATATCTATCTAAAGCGTATTTCACAATCCTGAGCAGTAACCCGGACTTATCCTTACCGTGGAGATTATGTGCTTCGTCTTTCCAGCGGATATTAGAAGTCTGTTCATCCTCTTTCCTTTTCCGGGGTGTCTGTCTATAGCGAGAGAATTCAACTTGTTAGATTGGTGTAATGGGAGTAGAGGAGGGGGGAGGGGGAGGGTCCTCTGCAGTTGCTAGAGCTGATACATCTCTCGAGGATTATCCCATCCTTCTACGGAGAAATAGTTTAGGTCGGGACCTTGGAATTGGAGATAGAGAAACAGAAAGAGGAGAGGGAGGGAGGGAAGGAAAGAGAGGCAATTCGTCAAGGCGAGGTGAAAGGGAATACAGGCTGCTGGCGCACGCGTGGCCGATCAGCTGAGAAAATAATTTCACGGTGCATCTTTCACGTAGTCGGGATTTCTCGGGATCCCCGTAGAAATGAGAAAGATCCTCGACAGTCGTACCTCTGACGTCGAACCGAAGCTCCAAACGAAGCAACGATTGCGGGAAACGAGAGAGGACCGTTTGAATCGTCGAATTTGATGGAGAGAGATATTTCCAACCGCCGATCTTCTTCCGGAGATTCTATCGCGGTCTTCTTTATTTTTCTAGCCGCTTGTGTCTCCTTCAGCGCGTCGCGGCGGGGGCTTTATATAAGAGACGAGATTGCACGGTTTCCCGGTATCGTCTCGAAAAACGACGATGTCGCTGGGAGAGAAAACTGGCTTTATTACCTCTTTCTGTTCGACCCTATGCGCGCGTACCGTGCCAAGCTATGTAAAGCTGTGCTTATAAGACGTCTGGTGCGTTCAACCCGCGCGCGAGAATAGAGGAGATGATGCGGCTGCGGAAATTCTGGCCAATAGCGTTCAAATATAGCGCGTAGCGATATTACCACATTTAATCCTTGATCGCGGCGCAGCGCCGTATCGTTCATCGTAATTAAGTCTTAATTAACGATAAATATAGATAAACTTTACGATACGATAAATTTTGATTTTCGGCTATTCGGCTTTTTTCATACTTTGCAAACGAGCTGTTTTATCTTGCATGCATCGCGCTGCACGAGTTTTTTATCATTCCCTATTGCGGATAATCCGTTTAGATAGCTGCAGACATAATACGCGCATTGTTTGCAAAACATTTCGTAACGGGACGTTTACTTTTGCTGCGCGCGTTCATCTCGAATTTCCGCGGAATTATTTATTCACTGCGATGTAATAAAAACAAGCAACGCAATGGTTATGCGTATGCATTCTCATGCGTCGAAACTATTCCGCGCTTTTGCGTTTAAATAGTAAGATAAATGCGTCATTGCGAATACGTTAGATTCGAGCGAATACGGAAAATATTTATTTTCTCGCGTATTATAAATAAAATGTTTTAATGAAAATATGTTTACGTGAAAATAAGTCTCTTTTTGTAAATAAATCTTTTTCAAAACAAATTTTCTTTAACAATTTTATTCTTTTTATAGCTAAATTTTATAAATAAATACGGGTGTTATATAAATTCTACAAATAAGTATCTTTGTTAAAGTTTATTAGTTTTTTATTGCATCTGTGACGTATTGAGCAATCCGCCATTGGTTACGCAACTTCACGAAGAGAATATATCTGCACGTACCTATCTCAGGAAGTTACATAGCCGCGTGTGCTTCTTGCTGATAAGGCCATTCAACGTGTCGGCAAGTAAAGAGATTCGCTCCGTAGCGTTGCATCGGAGTGGAAAGTGAAATCCTTTTCGATGTCATATACACATCTCTCGTGTTACCTTTTTTATCATAAATTTAATCGTTTGATAAATTTTAGTGGATTTCAAATGATGTTCTAAATTTTTATTCGTTTTGACGTATTAGTGACCTCGATGATCTTGTATCTTTGTTTTAAATATGAGCATTTAGCAACATTTAATTATACATTTAATCGTAGAATCTTGAGATGAAATAGATAGTAATAGTTTTGAAATTGTTTACTTATAATTTATGTTATACAAATTATAAAATACATTTTTTATTTAAAAAAAGATACTTAAATTTTTTTAAACTTTTGTTGCAGGTGTAAAACAGTTTCCAGGATTTGAAAATCTGCCGCGCTCATTTTGGCATGAACTCAGTTCACCTTTTACAGAGGTTAGTTTCATAGATTGCCAGATTTTCTCGGAGTTACTCTCTTAAGTTAGCTGAACATATAATATTTAAGCCGAAGAAAATCCCATTTTGTTCTTCCAACATTGTACATATAAGTCGCTTATTTCCAACGGAATGTAAGTCTATTTTCGGATATTAAAAATTTCAACGAGAGGCGGATTTAACGCAATATATCCGATTTTTTTAAACAAGATTTTCGTGATTATACTTTTAAGATAAACTACTGAGATATGCAGTAATATATTAGTAAAATATTTTTTAATTTAATGTCAACATTAATTATATTGTTTGAACACAATTCTCGCCGCGAAACGAATATTTATCAATGTAAATATTGTTAGCGTGTCACCAACATTTGCAATTCGAATTGCTTTCACGTTGGCCGTTTGAGCGCTTTGTATTCACCGTTTACTGCATTTTGAATGAAATGTTATATATATTTAGAATTAACAGTAGTGGTGACTAGTTTGTGCTGCTTCAAAAACAGTCATTACAGTGGTTACTTCTTACAAGCGCATTACATAATAGGAAGTGCAAATGCATTTCAGTTTTTATTGTTTATAAGATGTTTTACGTTACACAGGTTTATGAGGTGGAGAATTTCGTGACTGAAACAAGTGGCACTCCAGAGCCGAGGCCATTTTTCGAGGATCCTGAAAGTAACATTACCGTACAACTTGGTGCCGAAGTTTACATACACTGCAGAATACAGAATGTACAGAACACCTTACTTAAGGTAAGCTATACATTTTTCATCTTTGCAAATATTGATGCAAAACATAATATGTGAATTTACCAATATACTCGATGCTTTATGCGATTATAAGCGGCTTATAAATCTATCTAAATAATATTTAAAAATAATAATTAAAAATATTTAAAAACCTTTTATTACACAAGTTTTTACGATTATAATGGTTGGAAGAATAGGGAATACTGTTTTGCAATTAAAACATTTAAAAACATGACTCTGATATGGAGTACGAGCGAAAATAAACATACATATATGAATAAACATAATAACATTCTCAACATATGGGATATTACGTTATCTTCTAAAAGCCAAGCACTCCACACTGTTTTATGAAGAGACCTTGTTGGTTTTCCTGTTCCCTTTCTCATGTGCTACTATGTGGCACTTAGCTCATCCTAATTCTCCCAAAGGAAATTCCGCGGATAACGGTGGGATATTTTCCTCCTAATTTTGCGGCTGCTTTATCACTATGATGCATATGACAGTTATGACACGCGGCCGTTCACCGCTTTTGTGCAAGCAGATCACGCGTTTATTCAAATAAAATAAAAAATGGTTTATTTTTATTGAACGAATAATACAAAAATGTATAATATATAATTTATTTATATATTTTGTAATTATATCTAAAATAATTTTAAATTTTTAACATAAACGTGTAAAGTTGGAATATTAATTCAAATGTTATAAATTATTATATTATATTATTTTCAATTAAAAATATTAATGTAATTTGGTAAAGAGTTTGGCTCTTGTCATAATACAATATTGTTTGGTGTGGCAATAATTTATATAAACCACAATATTATTAGAATGGGTTCAGTATTTTCATTGTGACGTTCTCTGCAAATAGTTTTCAAGTTTTCGATTGAAACCCCTGCTGCAGTAAAGTGTTTACTAATTCCAAGAGGTAAATACACTTTGAACGTAACGTTTCTTCGCACAGCACTATTTCTGATCGGTATATATCTATCGAGCTTTAAAGATAGTTCCTGATGCACAGACGTAACGAGAGCATTTAGCAGAAACTGATAGTTGTGAGCCTTTGAAACAATTTCTAACTAGATATTGCTGAGACTAGTAGTTGAAACGAGTAGCAGTTTGTTGTCAGTAAGAATCGATATCGACGCTACGTAAATAATTTTGTTCTGATTTTGCAATAAAAAAATTTATTTGTAATAGTGTTGTCGATTTAATTAACTCTTTGAGTTCTGGCTTTAAATTGCATTGTTGGAGAAATTATTTTTGTAGTATACATTATTTATTATTGTAATTATTATATTATATTTATTATTATAAATTTGTTTTTATAAAGATTATTTTTTATAATGAAACAACTACAGAGCTTAATTTCCACAAAAAAATAATCAAATAAAAAAGGTAGATAAATATTTCATAAATAAACAACCATAAGATTTAATTTTATTTGAAGTATATTTTATAATACACCGATACGTTTTAAAGTTAAAATTTCTCGTGCTATTTTTTTATTACTGTTATTATTAACAGCTTATCTGCGTGTTTTCCTCATATATTTTCGCTCTTTTTTATAATTAAATAATTTGATATTTTACATAAAATCTACATTCAGATGATGAAAATATTTATTGCGCATTTATCCATCTCGGCAAATTGCAAACTTGTATTTATAAGAAGTATACGTTTGTCGATATCGGTCGTCATAAAAAACGAACGGCGTAAGTACGCCGTTTTATTTACGATGTATCACGATCTCTATAAATCGTTGCTGAACTTAGCAATCTCTCGAGCAAAGCTCGGATCGCCCAGGAAGCATTCACAAACAGTATACCGTAACATTTTGCTCCTTGGTTTGTGAGTGCTTGGAATTCAATCTTTCTAAGTGGGAGTGCGGTGAACTGAGTGAAACAAGTTGTTTCATATGGTAGGATGGGGGAATCGCATATGCATTTCTCTGTATTACTGCATTTTTGAATTCGATTTAAGAATTGATTTTTTTCAACTTCAACGCGCGGACAGTTAAAATAAATTGTCGGCGATCTTACGCCTTTGCTATTATAGAATTGTATACGTGAAATCACATTATACCGCACATAAACAAACATATTAGGTTGGATTTTTTGTAGGCGTTTATTTTATTTATGCCAATAGGTGAATTTAATATATTCTTGATCAAAATGTCAAATATTCTCGAGAACGAGCCAACGTGCCTTAGAAGGAATTTATGTCATGACCGATATTTTTGGTATCTCCGTCATAGTAAATTTTCCATACTAACAATTATTTCTGATATTTATCAGACATTCTGAATTTCTATATTCAATATTATTATTATTTTAATAATATAAATTATTTTTAGATAAACGTCACGTAAATAACGAGTTTGCAAACATTTTATATTAATAATTTATTAATGGACATATATACGGCAGATCGGTACATTTTCCGCATGATAAGAGAGGTAGAAAACTGTTTGTTTTATTCCGACGAAAGATGCTGAGAAAAGCTATGAAGCAGCAGCAACTTCATTAACAGTAACAAAGACTTGTTTCTTGTCTCACGATCAATAATGTTAATAAGACGGCCGCTTTAACTGCTCTCTAATGCAGGACCAGTGAGTTTGCTGTTCCAGCTGTTTATTCTCAGTAGCCCGGTGTTGGCCCCGAGTACGAAGAATGATTGACTTAAACTACTTAAACGCAGTCCATGCCTCTAAGCTCCCATCTCCTTCGCCATTGAAGTAATCGATTTATGTAAAACATCTCAGTACATATTTTGCCGATGAATACTGAATAATTATATTTTAAAAATATCACCGCTATGTATTTTACTATCGTTTTAAAGTCTCGAATTTGCGCGTACGGCAAAAAAAAAATTCCATTTAAATTCGTCAATGGATTCGTAAATTAAAAATATCTCTGGGAATTGTTTTATATTTCGTAATTTTCGTTACTCGTTACAGTGTGATGACTATGTATTACGCGTTAATGGGACTTGGAATTCGATTATTAGGTGCGACTCGTGAATGAGAGAAACGAGAAGTTAATACATAACCCGAAGTTATTGGCGCGATGCAAATAGCTGCGGTTCTTATAAGCGGGTCCCCGCACTCCGAATTGTCTCGAAGTCGTTCCTGAACTTCTTCCCGTTTTCGCGACTTTCTGCGCACATCGGCCGAACTTTTAACAGCGTCTTCGTCTCGCGCTTGCACTCAAGTTTATACCTGTGTAATTAGCTCGACGGGGAGGTCGCTACTGCATTAATTATAAACGCGCCAAAACTCTCTCTCTCTCTCTCTCTCTCTTTCTTTCTCTCTACGGTGATACGACGTTATACAAATTAACGTCTTACGTTCGTATCGCTTAAAACAAGTTGGTGTAGTTGTAAGGAGACATCGAACTTGTATGTATGCAACGGATGCTTTTACTTATAATAGTGCAGCCATATATACACGCTATTATGCAAATAATGCGCGTATATTAAGCTCTCTGAATCTATTCGTTAGACGAATCTAAGCAAGTGTATTTTATGTGTTAACATAATTCTATGACTATATATTTTTTATATTTTTTATAATAGTTATATAAAGGCAGAATTTTCGATTTTTTACAGCGCGAAATATTTAACATATCGAATATTTTAGTAGGAGAAAATATTATTTATAGAATAATGTAAATTTTTATAAACTGTAAATAATGATTTATTAAAATTATTGAAATTGAATGCTGCAATAATTCTAATCAATTAATTTTTGACGATCAGAAGTTAACTCTCGAGTTTTGTGTTTAGAGTTTTTCTTTTTTTTCTCGTGTGGCATTTGATAGAAATTGCACAGGATTGATATGTAGATGAGTGCTTCTCGATTGCTCGACTGCACTGATTCGTTGGGCGCATCAATCCCAAAGGGAGTCGCAGAGATCGTCTTTCCAGTTATACAATATTGTGGTGCATAGTGGTATCACTTTCTTGACTTTAAATGAGAAAGGAAACCTAGGAAATCCCAGGCTCTCTAAGGAGAAATACCTTCCGAATATAATGTCAAGTAAACAAATTAAAACAAAAATATTAAAAAAAACAAAATTTTAATGTATATTTTATCAACACGTAATTATATGTTAAATTATTCACATAATTAACGCTGGACCTTGATAAACTTATTATTGGAAACATAGTATTTTACGTGTAAAACAATAGCGCTGAAAACTAAAACCGATGGAAACGAGATTGTACTTACGAGCAAATTACATTTTACGCTTTTTGTATTCGATTCACCCGAGTTAATTAAAATCAACATATATAAATGTGTAGCAATAATTAACGTACAAAATGGAGTCTTATATTTTTGATGTATACACTTGTTCCGATTAAATTACGTAATCAAATGTTACCATGGCGTTGTTTACCAACTTTTTATTATTAACATTTTTTACTGTACGTATCCCAGATATTTAAATTGTTCAATTGCTCACATTCCGATGTTCAAACGCTCACTTGCCTACACTCATATCGCGTTATCACTGCGTTTTCTTCGTTTAAATCGTGTAACATCATCGATGTAACTCCATTTGCAGCGAGAATTGAATTATTAAGCGTTATGAGATTGCCAACCGCAATCTATCGCTTACATCCGTGCGATGTACATCCTGAGCTATATTTCCTAGTGTGTATGTATGTATCTGCAGCTGCATGTGCCGACACGCACGTGGTTAAGAGACGGTGTGTGCTTTCGCACTATGAATGCCACAGCTGCGCACATGTACGAGACTGTTATGGTCCATTGTTACGTAAAGTATAACTTTACAAGCACCTGGTGGAAGTTTTTAACTGTTTGATTATTACAGAAAGTCTGCTAGATTTCGTCTAAAAAATGTCAGTGCTATCGTAATCAGTTATAATCTGATTATTTGAATTCGAATATGTGGTTATTTATGAGTTGCATTTATCTTTTAATACAGAAATATAGAACTAAATAATAATGCAATATATTTGAAAAAGAAACGAAAAGAAGAAAGCGTGAATCATGCTTATTGGTAGTTTTATAAATTGCAATTATTTTATAAAAGTGTTGCCAGCGTTCATTAGCAATTTTCGAGTACGAAAGGGAGGGCGGTATATCGCTCCTTGGTAGCTAAGAAATATGGTGGTTATATATATGTATATATATATATGGTAATTCAAAATCCAAGATTACTATCTTGAGAGGTGATTAGTCATCAAGGAAGAAGCGAAAAAGCTTATATAAGTATATGTTCTGAGATCTATTGTTACTCTGAGCGAGTTAAGGAGATTTAAAATCAAGTAATCGAAATTATTAATTTTTTTAATTGCCTTATTTTTAGTGATTTGATAATTATGATTGATTGGTGACTTTAGCATGAGTAAAAAATAACTTGGATGACACGTAACTCACAAGTCTTACCAATTGAGGGAATTTTATTATGAAATTAACTATGAATTCTACTGTGCAGTTGAAGAAAATTACTTTGCGAGATAAAAATTTAAATATATGGTTTTTTGAAAAACATTTTTATTAAAAAAAATACACGCACACATACATACACAATTTTTTAATATTTAATATGTGAAATATTTGTTTACAGTTTGCGAATATGAATCAATTGCATATTTCATATTATTACACCGTGTGTTTCATCTTTCTTCTAATTAACAATTGCGCATGATTGCTTCATCATTCTCCACGTAATGGAAGATCGCAACGAAAATCTTTTTGTCAGTCTACTATCGTGCAATCACTCCAGCAATTATCTGTCGGCCGCGCTTCAGCTTTTTCCTATTACTTTTCTTTTTCTTTCCGAGGATCTTTCGCATCGTTTCGCACCTCGCGAAAGAGGATCTAACTTCTTTTCAATTAATTATTTTCCATCATCCGATGCGCGCGCTTGCTTTATCCATTATCTTGTATTTAGCGCGACTCGCGTCGTCGTCGATGAGTCCCAGCAGCTTTCTTCACCCAAGGGCGAAGTTTTGCCACAGCTCGTCAATAAGACGTTCAAGGACTAATTAAAGTTTCGTAAACGTGACTCACCGTTGACGACGCTATCCCGACGGTGGACAATGAAAGTTATTTCCCTTCGTCATTTTCAAGGCGTGAGCGACTTTGCGTGGCTCGTCAGTACGCGACGTAACTTTTCTTTTTATATTTTGCACACACAAAACCGTCGGGTTTCGATTGCGGTTCGTCTGTCGTTGCGTCGATGGGTCGACGGAATCCAATTTTCTTACCTTTGTGCCCGCGGCCTGAATTCCAGTTAGAACTGGCTTTACGGATTTCGACAAGCGTCAGAGATCACGGTTGCCCGAAACGAGATCCCTCCACTGTCGGAGTTGTAACCGCGTAACTCGCGAGAGTTTCGCGGTGATTTAAGAGGTTCCGCAGTTAACCGAAGAGAGTAGTAAATTCCGAAACTTTTGGTATTTCCGATTCTATTTAGTATTATCAGGGTCGCGAACTCTTTCGAAAGTATCATGTTGCATTGAAAACACTGAATCGTGAAATTCGTTATTTGAAAATTTTTAGACTTTCCGAAAATTCGAGTTCTGAATGAACTTTTTTCAAATACTTTTACAACAGCAAATTATTGCGGTGTCGCGAAATGGCTAGTAGGTTAAAATATATGGAATATTTCGAAATGTCACATAAATATAAAATAGATATTGGCCATAAAGAACACAATGCATAATACAATATTTTCAAAACAATTTACATTAAATAATCATATTTCGCGTTTGCTAAATGGAGTTTGTGTTTTTGCAAACATATTGGATGGTTTAGTGCTATTAACTTCAATAGGAATTTACTAACACATTTCCAATCTACACTCTTGAACATACTTCCATATGTAAAATTGCGAACACACATAGATTTTGCAGCGGTTGATAGAATATAAAAGCGGAAGTCGCCCGTGTGTATGGCATATCCGCGATAAATGTTTGCCCAAATAGAGTAAATAAACAAGCAGTATATTGCCACACGTATTGATCAGCATCCGAAACATTGAATGCATAAATCGTTAATTTGGCGAATGTCCGCGTATACCCGTGCGCGAACGAGTACATCCGTAAATGCTTTGCGAATAATCCATCAACCATCTATATGTTACTAAATATAGAGTAATATTATGATGCCTCTGTGAAATGCTGATAATTTATTAATGAACTACCAAAAGCATTAAAAAAAAATCAATGTTAATATTTATTGCATATGTATAATGTATTTGAAAATATAATTTGATTTAGTATACATAAGAATTTGTGTAAATTCAGTGCAAAGTGTTTAGCAAATTAGACGAAATGGTCAGAATTATAATACACTGTAAATGTTAATAATTTAATTAATGTTAATAATTTAATAATTAACAAATGTCAATTATAATTTGATATAAATGCTAATAATTTATTTAATTAATTAAATTAATAAACTACCAAGAAGACTAAAAAATTTAAAACTATTATTTATATGTAATGTGTGTTTCAAAATTAATAATTTAATTCCACGGTAGATAAATACTCGTGTAAAGTTAGTACAGAGTGTTTCGCAAATTAAACAAAATTTATTTTAAATACATATAATTTTAATAGGCTTTTTACCTCGCAATTTATCCTAAAGCGAGTGATTCAATGACACAATTATAGCTAGCGAATAATTTGGTTTGGCGATGAGAATTTGGATGATTGACCTGGCCGCGCCCGCGTACGGTTCCCGAAATAATACGGCTGTGTGCAGCTGTCGTAACGCGGACGAGACCCGCGTGCTGCTTTGACGTTTGGTTTGCGGCTCAATTTGCATGTGATAAATGCACGAGCGCGCGCACCTCGGACCTGTCCCGCTTTTACGGATGACGTACGAGAGGGAACGCGGTCTTCTGCACGCACGAATGCAAAATCGAAACTTTGGTAACATTTTACCTCTTTGCGGAGACTCCGTTCGATGACCAGCGGCGGTGTCGGCCGTTCGCGGCGTAACTTTGCCACATATTTTACGCCGGTGAACACGCTTATTAGTTGACACGTAAATATGCTAATTATGAAAGCGAGCGAGCAATACGGTGTGGTGTTCAAATTATATAAATAACTTCGAAAAATTATGCAGAACTTTAATGTTTGGATAACGACACGCAATTCAACGTACCGATTGTAAATGATGCGGAACGACATATGGAAATCAGGTTAAATGTTGCACCATAGATATAAAGTCGCTAAGACGTAATTATTCACTGCTGAGTCCTTTATAATAATGACAAATGACTGCTCCTTCCGTTCGCACTGTTCTCTATTTCTAGGACGCGCTTCCCAGTTGAAACGGCAGCTCCTGCATAACGCGCGCGATGCAACTAACGATTCTTTAACTTCTCCGTTATCAAACTTTCGTACGTCGGATCATAAGTATCGGAATAAATTGTTCCAACATATTATCAGAAGACAACTTTTATGATATTGCATCTAACTTCGATTTGTTGTGATCCGCAGGCAATGTGATTTGCATATAAAAAGATTTTATGCAAAAAACTTGCTCAATGCAGATTTCGGTCAATTTGACTCATCAGTATTATTTGATAAATCCGAGACATATTTTACTATATTATAAATACATGAAATATTAATAGAATAAAATAAACATAAAGAACTTAAAATAAGAATTTTCTATCCACGAAAACAAAAATAAAAACTTTTCATATAAAACTGAAATTATTTACAGTTACAGAGCTGCATGTTTTTGTTGTATTTCTGTTGAAATTAAAAATTATACATTTAATGAATTTTGCATTGGAACTTTTCATATGATATCTTGAAAATTCATGCATAATATTAATTCTCATATTTTGTAATTTTAATTAAAATTTTTAAAGGGTGGGATTATATCAGTAATCTACTACGTCTGCATTTCAGCATCCTATTACAGACAAATTAGGATGAGCTTGAAATTGCATTTTTGCAAAGGCGGGGCTTTTTGCAGAGACTGATATATTGATTTCCGTTTCATCTCAGCGTGACACCGAAAGGAATTAATGCCAGGAACACTTCGCGAGTTTATCGCCGGGGCTAAGTTTATCGAAGCTGTCAGAACTTTTTTTTTGTGCGCGCAAAGCTTCTATTCGTGCTTAAGCGAATGGGGACGATACAATCGATTTTAAAGTGCGGACATATATTTGCGTCAGATAACAGCCGTTAACGGTATAACTTAGCGTGATTTACGGGTAATACGGCCGTATTTTTATGGCACACTGTTCCATTAGCTTCGATGCGCGTGATTTATGCAAAGTGTTCTTGGCGCTTCCGCGAAAGGAACAAGACTACTCTTGCACGTCCACTCACGAAAGTCGACCGCGTATAAATGTGACCTGTCCGCACACTCGCTTGCGTATAGTCTAAGAATGAATAGCGACTTTTCGGGGTTCGGAGCTAATAATTTTCGGAGCTCACTAGCATGTGGTCAAAAGGAAGAAAGTGTCGATAAAAGAAATCTATATATTCTTTTTTTTTGCAATTTTAACTAATAGTTTGTTGTTTATCAGCGGAATAATCTTTGCGATTATTATTGATGATTTTGGTTTTTAAGTTTTTAAAATTAAAATTTAAGTGAAATTTTATGCCTAACTTATTAACTTTAACCAAAGTATGAAACTAAAAATGGAATTATTTAAATTTTGTTAAGAAATATATGTGATTTTTTAAACTAATTTCTCAATTAAAAGTAACGACTTTAAAACAATTGACTAATATTTGTGAATAATCTCACGATGAATTCTTTACATTGTTCTTTTTTTCATTACAGGTATCCTGGGTGCGTAGACGGAACGAAGAGCTCCATTTGCTTACCATCGGCCTGGACACGTACGCGAGCGACTCCAGATTCTCCCTAGCCTTTAAGAAGCCTAACGACTGGCGATTGCTTCTGCGCTCGGCCACGGAACGAGATGCCGGCCTTTACGAGTGTCAAGTCAACGTCCATCCGCCATTAATCAGAACTGTCCATCTAGCGGTGTCAGGTAAGTGAGCGCGTCATTGCGTGTGTGTTCATCTGACCGTTCGCGGGACTTGGCAACCACGAGGCAATCAAGAGCCGGTATTTCCGGCTACTACTATCAACGAATATGCACTTTGATCTGACGACCGCAATGCGGCTCGTAAATCAACGCGTTTGTATAGGGTGTCCTGAGAGAGGAGCCGGACGTGATTTCATCGTTATTGGAAACCGCGAGTATTAAAGATCAAACTAAGACGGGCGCTTCGCGTAGATTTTGCTTTAATTAGAAAGTTACTCAAAGTTGAATGTTAAACAATTCTGGCTGAAGAGTAATCAATTCCGAATTAATTAGACAGTCCGCGAATAAAGGCATGTCGACAGACTTGAGGGTACCCTGCATAGTCAATTAAAAACACCTCCTGTTTTTGTCGTAATCACCACCGGCGCATACCGTGCTGCTTGTTTCGCAATATATCGCGAAGCTCACGGTCGTTCGCGTATTAACGCGAATGAGGCTAATTTTGCTGCTGGCAAAGATGACAAAGGCCAAGTGCATTATTCTCTTAATCTACTCTTGTAAAGTGCTTTCGGAAAGTTACTCTCCGTAGACATATAATCCATGTGTCCCGCGTGGCGCGTTTTCGTTGGACCATAAATCACAGTCGCCACGTCGTTAGGGTCGTCCTCTTCGCGGCATAATGGCGATCTCGATGCTGTAACGATGTTCTCGTGGCGCTCACGTCCCACGCCACTTAATTGGAGTCCCGTCTCTTGCTCGTGTTCCTCCTCTTTCTCTTTTTATTCATATACCTACCTCTGTTCCTCTTCTATTACTGACAAACGTATGTCGGTCTCAGATATTGATGAGTTGTGCGGTCTCATGCGAATGTTCTTGCTTAAAAATAAGCGAAAAAAGAACTGGAATAGAAAATGTAGACATTAAACTATAATTGAGCTGTGATAATGCTGTCTTTCTACAGTCGCGGTGCAGAGAGATATTCAGTCTCGATGATTGAGTATAATACGCATTCTAGTGTACTGCTAAACTCATTAGCATTTATCATTGATGCACAACTGGATGTGTTACCGGATAATTCGCGACTGACTCAGCCGACTACCTGTGATTGATTGATAGCGAGCAATATTGTAGTTGTCAGTCGTATTTGATTAATAACAGACGTAAGACTGATGGACACTTTGAAGATCGGATTCGGGCCTCCATCCAGAACGTCCGATGATGCCTCCGTAGACTAACGATTTTAGCTCCATCGTGCGAGTAGTTGAGCAAATAGTTCCGTTGAGATTAATGAGACTAGCGCGCGTTGAAAAGAGAACTTGCAGTTTCAGAATTTATATATTTGAAAGCGCAATTATAATTATGCGCATAGAATAACTGTGAATTAATCACGGTGCCACGAGCATGAGCGACGTACTTCGCGAAGCATAAATTTACGATGACGAGCGTTTCAAAAGTGTCGGTAGAAAGTCTCGTTTCAGAGACTGCAATATTCTTCTCTTCAAGTGATAGTTAAATCTTGCATCGCTATTAGACGTAATTTTTTAACTTGTTCTTTTTGCATTTTTTTTTTTGGAAGTCGACAAAAATCAATTATATTACAATCTGCCTGTACGATATTAATTGCTGACCTATGCAAAAATATTTGGATAAATGTGTTATGTCATCTGGAAAAGTTTTATCAATCTAATATTTATGAATCACACCTTTCTATACACGTTCAAAAGTTTTCTTTTCACAGAATATCGATAAAATCTTGTTGAAAGATCGATATTCGACAAATGCAGATATTTATGTTTGTTAGAATGTATTATATTCTAAAGAAGTGTAACAATAAGAAAGCTAGGAAGACATAACGAAAGGTGGAGAAATTGCGAGAACGATGGGAGAAAAAAGAACAAAAGAGCGGAATAGCGCGATAGATGAAATCAATAAGTACGCAGATATCGAAATATTTTTCAGTAGCTGCAATAGAGGGTTATGAAATATCTGACCGAAATACCAGGTACCGGAATAAATTCTGCTCTGTGCGCGAAATAAACGGAATATTTCGCGGATCCAAATGGCGGAACGAACGTGCGCTATATTATTCTTCGACATATCGCTCGGCTTTCGTTTTAACTTATAAAGTCTGCTCGAGCGTATCATTTTTCCATCATTTTCAGTTGAATATCGATACGGCTAGTAGAGATTTTTCTTGCACATTAAGAATCTCGAGAAATAAGATGTAGGATTTAGTAGAACAGACCGAGTCCTTCTGTCGCACGTTGCACCAATACAGGTTCCTAGTACAAGTTTCCTATGTGTATACAGCACTTTTCGTATTTTCTCATGATTTTTTAATTATGAATAATAAGATGGTATCTCGGTTATTTGAAAGAAAAGAGTGGACTATATCCGAGAAAAAATAGTATAATATGGTCAGATATAAATATATATAATTAGTTATGAAAAGATCTGATAACATGTAATATTTTATACGATCATATAAAATTACACATGTTATGAAATCTTTTCATAACTAATTATATATATTTATATCTGACCAATTATACCATTTTTTTCTCAGGCATTTATCGAATACTTTTACGACTTATTCTTTGACGTTAACGTGATTAATGATGTATGTATGTCGACATGAAGAGTGCGAGACACTCTGAATTTAAGCTTACAACAATATTACTCTTGAATGTATTTACAAAAATCAGTAACTTTTGCTTATTTTCGACGGAAAGACGTGTGAAATGACGTTATGAATATTAGCAAAAAAAAATTTAATTGTAAGAGTTGTTATTTTATGAGACTTTTTATGAATATTTTATGAAGCTTATTAATCTCAACATCGCATTTATTTTAGAGTTTAAAATGTATAACTATTTTAATTTATTTTTGACATTGCCATTTGATATATGTTCGTATTACATTCTCTCAAATTGTGGATCAGGGGAATATATCCCGTCTACGGGGCTTTAATTATATTATATAATACAATGTAATTTTAATTGTAAAATGAATATAGATGGTTTGTTAAATGTGAACGGATAAGCTAAAAAAAATTAAATTGTCTCGTTGCAAGAATTCAATACACTTAATCATTATTAATAGCAAATTTTTTTTTGTCACATGAATTAGTTCCAATCTATTGTGTGAAATATTTCTGTATATTTTTATATTATACTTGTGTGACACATTTAGATTCATATCAGTCAATGAAGTTCGCAAACATATTTTTTTCTTCTTGTATATCATTGAGGATTGGCTGCATTAACTATTTTCGCGTTCCAGAAGTTCTTTTATGACGCAATACATACGAAGACTAGTTTTTTTTCATATCTGATAGTATTCCTGGAACTCATCTGTTGAAATCGGTTTTATGATTATCTTCTTCGATATCGTCAAAATATCTCTTTTTCCCTCATAACTTGATCCTTATAAATTTTATGTAACATTTCACGAATTTTGAATTCAATTTTTTTCACTAAAAATTTAAACTTCACTAAAAGTTTCATATTTGTTCTTTGTTCCAATATATCAGCCGCGTCCGCCATCGCTTTCCATCAAAACACAAGAACACGTTTCTGCGGTAATTGCTTCCATAAATTAATCAAAGTTAGCCATATTACTGGTAATAGCTCTTTTAAGGGTTGTCATTTATATTTGATCTTTACTATTCATCTAAAAAATAAACTTGAGAATTTAATTAATTAATAATAAATAGATATTACCGTTGCTATATAAGCGAACAAAACTTTTACAATGTGTTATTTGTTGTAATCTTCGTACGTATTTAATTACAAAATTAAATTTATAAATCATTGTTACACAATTTCTGATGCAATAATATGTGGATAAAATTTCTGGATATATCTTCGTAAAATTAAAGTGTGATTATTCCATTTCTGCGAGCTAATTATCGTCTACGTGAGGATTCTCTATTACTGCAGCTAAAATACTCTTCGCCATGTTATCATTTATCAAAGGTTGTCATTTTCAGTATTTAAAGCTATTGAAGCGTCTAAAATGGGTTTCTAGCTATTTAAAGATCCCGTAAGATTTTGGTGCTCTATTTGTCACTCATTAGCACATGATCGGCGTAGTTGTAGTTGTAGTTTATACGTTCCCTGGTAGAAAAATTACCATGGTGCTAGGCTGGCGCTAACTTACTTGCCCCACTGCCTGATAAGGAGCTAGTATGGCATGCAGACTAGCGCCAGACACAAAATCATCACATTCTTCCAGTCTAATACCCGACTTAATCGACTAGTGAGGCGTTAGCTAGCTCTAGTGTAATGCTATCTAGCCGTGGTGTGGCGCACGCTAGTTCTGATGTTGTACTATCTAGCCATGATGTGGCGATAGCTAGTTCTCACGCAGTTCTTATTTTACTATACTAGAAGTAGTCTGGAGTAAACTAGCGCCAGGCTACTTCTAGTCAGACATTATTAACATAGTATATTTCTAGCGCCTCGCTAGAAATAGCTTGACGCTCGCGCCACGTCAAAACTAAATTTATTATATTAAATGGGGATACAACATGTGACAGTCAAGATGGGAGCTAACTAGACATCAGGATCTAGCATGGCACTTTCTACCAGGGTTGATCTTTAAAAAAAAGAAATATTGATAATTGAAATCTCTCAATAACGTTCAAAGTAATTAACATTTGAAAAATAATTATTACGTGCAATAAATTTTTTATTTGTCTCTCAAACAAATATTTAACAAAATAATTACGCAAATATCAAAACAAGTCTTTCTAATTGTCATATAATTATTATATAAATATTGTAAATTGTAAATATATTCAGTTTATTAAAAATTTATTTGCGTCACGTAGATAAATAATTAATATATTCAACAAATAACAAATAATAAATATGTGATAAATTATTCACTTCCAAATTGCTCAACGAATATCTGATAACTGCTTCGACCTTCTTCTTTTAATGCTCCTTCATAGCACTCACTCATTCAAAAATATGATCGCGTGACACTTTGAACGACATTCCAAACTTTAACCGCATTCCTAACGCGCACTTTGTTACATTATGACAAAGAAATAACTCGGAAAGGCATGGTTGCATGGAGTTACGATCCGTTTAACACTCACGAAGCAGGCAACAGCGGCGGAAGGAAATCAAAATCAAGTTTAACTTTACAGCGCAAACTGTTAATTACCTGCAGGATAATAATCTCCTAACATTGCTGCAATCATGTTTTGTAAAACGATAACACAATGATACAGAACAATTCTTCCTGTAATTTTGCTGCGTGAGTGTTAAACGCTGTGCGAATGATATCAATCGTAACAATGTGGAGACAACAGATCACAAAAAAAATTTAAACAGAAAAAAACAATCATAGAGCGCTGCGAGGCAGCATTAAAGTAAACATTTATCGCGCTATCAAATTTTTTATATATTATAAAGCAATTAATTTTCTGTTTTTTACGTTTTAAAAATTACTGCATGGGTTATTGCATTATTTTTTTCTTTTATTTTATTAAATTTAGTTAGATTTGTTAGCCTGTTTTAATATAAATAAATGATATAAATAAATAATTTCATAATATTTGTTGCAATCGCTGTTTGAGGGATGATAAAACTTAAGTATTTATAAAGATTGCTATTCGCAAAATTTGCAAATGCAAAATAATGCATTAAAATAGTGTTGATTCAACTTGAGCAGTTGACTTGTTCGTAATCTCTGAGTGTATTTTGTATGCTGTGACATGTTAGTTTACGTTAGCGTTTGCAAAATACTATATATCACGCATTACTAAATCAAGATTATTATTAAATATTAAATGTTACTCAAAGATGTTAAATCGAAGTTGTTCCTTAAATAATGGTGAATAATTGAATAGGGATAGCTAAGCGCTTTACAAAAAACGCCAGAATGACCGCTCTCAAGCTTCTCTCTGATATCAGATTTCCGCCAATAATGAATATAATAAAAGACACTACTGTACAGTACTGATATTTTCATTTTGTAATTAACATTATGAAACTTTGTGATTTTTATTTTAAATTTTACGTAGCAGTCGTGGTTTTGTTTGAAATTTATTACTTTGTTCTTGGATAAAATGTAAAAATTGCGAGTAATGATTTTCTTTGAGAACATGCCGATGCCGTTTGTTAGCGAGAATTTCCAGCTCTTTCACTTTTTTTTCGGCTTTTTCTTGCGTGTCTAACTTACTCATTACTCGTCCCTATTGCGTGTGAAGATTTCTATTATGATCTGTAAAAGTCGCGACGGTCGACGGTATCGTTTATTATCACGTTTATTACTTCTCTTCGCTCTTAGCCTGCTATTAATAAAAAAAACTGTTCCTTTATGTGTGCATGTTTTCCGATGAGGTATTTATGTTATCGCACGAGCCAAGACAACATTGTTCATCGCAGTAGACTTTGAACGCCGTTAAGCATCGGCGAAAGCAGACCGCTTATACACAGAAATAAAGTTGCGCGTTGCGGAACTTGAGAAATAATTTCTGGTCGACGGCGCTGTCCGGGAGCTTTATTTCTGGCAACCGTTCAAATAGTTAGGAACTTAAATTCCACGAAAGCGAGGGCGGCTTTTTCGAGGGCGTAAACTGCTCGTGCCAGCGCCGAGTCTCTCTCATTTTCACCACCGTCGCTCTACATTGAAGCTTTGGCATCGTGAACTTTACGAGCCTCGAGCCACGTTCTAATCGGGTTCCCCATAATGGTCCGTCGATTGACGTCGGTCTTGTACGAAAAGAGCGCGAAATTAGTATGAGGGAGAGAGAGAAGTTTCTTCATCGTCGTTCTCCAAATAGCGGATACATAGAACGATTGGAGCGAGTGGTTAAAACAAAACGGTCGAGGAAAAGCTTTCGCAAAATCCTTTCGTATTTTTTTTATGCTGTCACCTAATGGATCGTGCTCGATCGATGAAAACGTCTCACCGAATGGGCGTCATTCCTTGAATGTGGATTTCATTTTATATCCAGTTAATATTCGAGGCGAAATATCTCGTGATCCTGACGCGGCTTAGGAATGTTGAAATTTTCACGCGAATGCGATGTATACTGCACGCGGGATCGCCGGAAAGAATATTCAAGCGGTTCAGATCGGCACGAGGCGTCTCGAGGATGTCGCTTTCGCGAAGGTCGTACGTGCAACGGTACTTTCGGAGTCGGACTTTACGACGACGACCGCATTCGCGGACGAGCGTTTTGTTATAAAGCCGGGGACACTCCGAGAATATAAGAGATTCTAACGGTAGCTTATGCAATCCCATGCGTCTTTCATGCGAAGGGGATGGAGAAGGAAACGTGTACTCGATTATGGCGGCCGCCCGCTTCTCACGCTTTTCCGCCACGGTTAGTACGCGTTCCGACGTTCCCGTCTCTCGGTTGGTTGGAATAAATCAAGGCTTGCCAATACCGGCCGCGCGGCGAGGTCTTATTACATAGTCGCGCGACCGATCCGTAGACGCCCGTCACCCTTATTTATAAAGAGAAAGGTTCACTTTCCCAACAGTCGATTTTTCTTTCCTCGCTCGATCCCCTTTCTCAATTCATTCGCATTATAGTGTTTCCAGAAGTAGTAATTCTCGTCAGATGGGAAAGCTGATTGTATTAAATTTTGCGTTGGCGAGAGTGATATTTCATTATAAGCTTGCTTTAAAACAGATGCGTTCGTGAAAATTAGATCGTAAACAATGCTATAATCCTTACGTGACACATATATTTTTGACATTTTATTCGTGTCTTTCGTGTCTGAGTTGGTTTTTCACAATGTTAAAGCGCTTAAAAATTGTGAAAAAAATTCTACACGTTTTGTTTAAAGTTTCTAGCCAATTATATTACATGTTTAAAAACGTTGAAAACTTTTTATTCTAGCAAATTGAAAGCTTTGAAAACTGAAAGTTTGATAGGGCACGAAATGATCCGTGTATACCATTTAAGAGGTAAAAGTGCATTACAGTCCTTAAGCGAATGATGACAGCAATCGTGTGGAAGATATTGGAGAATTATTATGGTATCGATTTTGATATTATACATGCTCTTCGCGTGTAAAGTTGAACGGCGAATATGATCGATCATGTAGTAATCACACGATCTCGGAGCTCTTATCGCTGTGAAATAGCTCGGCTGTGTATGTGCAGCCCAGAATCTGTCATAGTAATATCGCCGGCGACAAAAGAACGCTTGTGCAAATTCCAACGTGTCGTTCTCGCGCAAAATTACATCGACGAATTCCTCACGCGAATCTCCATCGGTGCTGTTGGAGAAAAGAAGAAAACCGCGCTAACCTGGGGACATTATCTCGATGAGGCAATGAGAGATCCTCCTTCGCATCCGGCAGCAACGTTTTTCTTACCTCTTTATAGCGCTGCATTAGATTATGCTGCATAATGCTGTATAAACGAGCCGCTCCGCCGTTATCGGCGGGTTGAATTTTCATCCCCGGTCTCGATCGCGACAAGATTCAAGCGACTGATACACGATTTTCTCGCGCGAGAGAAATTCGAGTCGTTAAACAACATTTCAGCTCTTACTGTTATGCTTGTTATACCGGCAATTTGGGATACCTTAGCGCTTTACCGCGATGAGCGCGCTTTATCTTGCTTAATGGCTGTTATCGTTCTCCGCCTCTTATCTTATTCGATGTTAGGGATTCTTATCCTCGAGAGCTCTGTAGTGCGGTAACGTGCGAAAGCTGCTTATACCGGCAGCATGTTAACTCGTAATAACACGAGCGTCCATTATAATGACTGACGTTGTAGCTAAATGCGCGAACTTGCGATTTTCCCTAGAAATTTTGTGTTTGAGTGCGCTCTGCAATTCTCGCGAGACGGTTAGGTGCGTCGAAGGGGAGCGCGAGAACATTGGAAAGGACGAGTTGGCGCTGACGAGTTCGAGCAGTTTTTATGTACGCCTCGTAATTTTATCAATATCTTTGCTTGACGAGCGTTTCATGTCAAATCCTGTGCGTTAAAATTTTCTAGTGCGCTAAAATTTGTCATTTTTACAATTTTGCGTGTCTTCACAAGTAATATCATCAAAATTATTTACAAATGGATTCTTAGATAAAAAATAGATGCATCAGCTAAAAATCGGATAAAAATGAATAATGCAAAACTACAAAACTATTATAGATCAATACAAATATTACAATACGTATGTTTCGGCCACGATTTCAGGCTTTCTTCAATTTAGTTTCAGAGATGAAGATAAAATTTGCACGTGTATTACATCTTACACTCAATTGTATGTATTTTTCAGAGAAGTGACCATGTACCGTTCAATTTTTTCTTTCTTTCGCAAATTTGCTAATTCAACCTCCAATTTCGTGCGCGCGTTATCCGAGCAATATTCGAACGCGCGGAATCGAGCTGGCAAATCACGGAAGATTGAGATTCGGGCTGCACGGCTAGTCCTCGTGCTGCGTAATCTAGATGATAACGCGTAGATTAAGTCGGACGCCGAAATACCAGGAGTTAATCGCGTTCACGGGCCACGCGGCGTCCCAGAAGCGTATAATTATCGCGCCCAAGCGTTTAACATCGAACTGGCTGCCTCGGAGGGATTCCTATAGCGATAGCGAGGGTCCTAATTTCTCAGGGGCCAACGTTAAAATACACCCTAATTTGCTGACTCGTGGATACTGAAACAAGATTCGTCTCTGGTTACTCCTCTTTTATCTTATAACGTTAGACCCTCTTATTAAGCCTTTGAACGTTTTTATTACGTAAAAATTGGACTATTTACTTGATAATGTTTAATTATCTTGCAAAAAGATTTAAAATAAAAACAATAGTATTTTTTTTACAATATGACGCAATATAATAAATTTAAATACGAATAAGTGTATATTTTAAAATAATTAGAGAAAAATAATATTCTAATATAAAAAATAATATTACGAAATAAGATTCATGAGACCTGTAAATATAGGTGGAGTTTGTGTGACACGCTGTAAAGTTTCAAATAGTTATTGAACGTTTCAGCCCTGATCACGGATTCTCTTCACTGCATGTGTACAATCTTTTGATCTCGTAATTTTCGAATTACGTACACTGACTCGTAGTTAAGATCGAAATATTTATAACTATTTGAAACTTTGCAATATTTTGCACGTGCAACAACTCTGTTCTATAGTTCTCATAGATCTTATTTATTATTAATATTATTTTCCAAGCGTACATTTGATTTCTAAAAGATAAAATTAATTATGCAATATTTGTGCAAAGATAAAAAATTGTGAAGACTTGCATTGAATGCCATATATCTAGAAATGAACAGGTCACAACTGTAACGGCTAAAATACGTCGAGGTAACAACCGCAGTGACAGCTTTGCGTGCGACCGCTATCATTTAATATCTCGTTAACGTTGTCGCACGTGGAGACGCTTGATCGCACGCGCCAAATAACAAACCATCCATTAGCACGGCGCCGATTATGAGCATCGACATTGCAAGTGGCCGTTCCGGCAATGTGAAATTATCAATCAATGCGCCTCTAGCAGGCATCCATTAATTAACAATAACAAGATGAATGCGAAATTGAGTTCTGCCTCAATATTACTAATGCACTACTTTGTCCCCCGATTTATTTAAGACTTCGCGCGTAAGACTCATCTGTTATTATTGTACTTATCAATCAATTTCTCCGTTGATTGCTTTGCATTGATATTTGCGTCGATATCCTATATTCGGCCAGTAAACTTACGTGATGAGAGCGATGTGTGTTATGACATTCCACCTCTTGCCAAAATTATATCAGTGTAATTATATTTGCCTAAAGCCGTGATGTATACGCCCATATACGCATTGCGGTGGATCTTTCTATCCCATGACGTTTGCTGAAAATTGCGGATTTGTAATGCACTAAGTGTAGGGGTTGGAGCCGTATGCGGGAACGGAAGTACTCTCTCTCGAAAATGCAAACAGCAACCGCAGAGACGCGGATCTCTCCGTCGACCGAGAGTTCACCGCGCGTATGATATATATGACTACGCGCCGTATATTTGCCGTTAAACTGCAAAAGTTGCGTATGTAAATCGAGTCTTCTCCCGTGGCGATAGCCGCTCGTGTCGTCCGAAACTAGCGCGATTTCTAGTCGTGTGATGCTGCATCTGGTCTGTCGACTCTCCGGAATCTTCCATAAATAAATGTATGAGGTGTGTCTGCGCGCGCGCGCGTGCGCGCGTGTGTGTGTGTGTGTGCGTGCGAAGCGCGAATATGACACGTACACGTGTATTGCGTGGCGAATACACCGCGCGCGCTCGTAACCTGTGACGCTTGTTGATGCCGATTGAAGTGAGCGTGTAGACAGTTGGCGGAAACTATGTCTGTGTGATGGTTCAACTGCACCGCGACGATTACCTATCTTCCTGTTTTATACTCCATTTTTCTCTCCGCGTCAAGGCACGTTTACACACCAAACCTATATAGATATAGCTTTTTTTACAAAGGTATAAAAAATAGATTTGTGTGAAGAGTTCTGTGTATAGAGAATTGTTCTATATTTTATTTATCCTATATTTTAGTTGGATTTTTTTTTTAAATTTTATTTGAAAGCGTAAAAACATTCTCGATAACGCAAAAGCGCCAAGCAATAATAAATCTGAGCATACATTTTTGATAACGTTCGCCTATATATTAATTAACGAATTAGTGAACGAGGCGTTTCATATTATACATTTAGATCATATTCTCGGAATATTTCATTTAAGCATGGCGGAAACAATTGGTATGCAACTGTACGAATGTACGGTACTCGCTTACAGCATGAAACTACGATCGATTCTCACGGGAGATGCAACTACACCGAGTGCATTGTTAATACTCTCCAAGGTATAAACGAAAACAATATGCGGAGAAACTACGAAGAACAATAGTCAACGAGAATAATCGGGGGACTGTGATCGCTGGCACACTTTGCGGAGTAAATATGCGTTATTCGTTACGAGCAGGATTATGTTTCTCAATAATGAGAGCACGAATATAAGATATCAAGAGAATAGAAGATAAATTGATGCCAAAACAAAAGTGAATAATTGATGAGATCGAAACTAGCTCAGACGCGAACAGTTCACTTGCAATTAATTTTTGTGCTGTCACTTATTCGCGTATTCGTACACATCGAAATTACATAATTTAAATAGTTTAGCTAGAGTGGTTGGTAGACTATGACATGTATAAATTTCAATGATTAATTATGGTTAGCGCACTTCTCGAAGTTTGTTACATTCTAGCGAAATAAAATTGAGAGTTACAAGCAAAAAGAGGTTAATAGGGTTAAATTAAAAGTTAATGAACTTTTAACGTTTAATATGAGTTTTAATTCGATTTAAGTCCTATTAGCCACACCTGGTTGGCTATAACAGGATAGTAGAGAGAAGGCAACTTTCTTTATTAGGGCCTCACGTCGAAAGCAACAGATAATTAATATTCGTGGAAGACGTGCGGACGCGTGATTAGATGTAGATAGTGGATGAGGAAAATTTCGCTATAATATGTAAAGTATAACCGGCTTAGAATTAAAGTTTGCGTATATTCCGGTGGCGCGTCTTTGTATGTGCTCGCGCAGTAATGCACATGCTTGATTACTGAAACAAACTCTAAAAAAGGTAACTGGCGTGAATTTCCGGCGGGATGTTTTCCCAAGGAGAGAGAGAGAGAGAGAGAAAGAGAGTGCCGTGTGGCGCGATGTTGCACGGCGACGCGCATTAGATCCTTTCACGGTGCAGCGACTCTTCCAGGCGAAGCTTTTAGCTCGCCAGGCTGATTTACGAAATGGCAGAAGGCCCTTTCGTAGCTGCGCTCTGCAGTCGCTCGTCTCGTGGTTGGCCGGCGGCGTTGTTCCCGACCGATGCAGCAAGTCAGAGGGAGCTGCTCTCTCTCTCTCTTTCTCTCTCTCTCTCTCTCTCTCTCTCTCTCTCTCTCTTTATCGTGTGACTACTCTGCCACGGTTTTTCTCGGTTTCGCTCCGGTAAATAACGTCGCGGTAGGTTTGGGCGCGGTGAGAAAAATTAATGTGCTTGTCCGCCGCGGGCCTAGCGGGCTCTTGAAGCTGGTGTTAGATGGTTAGTAATGGCATTACTGTTGAACAGGCTGCGTGCCCTATTATGCAGTCATTCTCACGCGAAATAAGAATGTACACACAGAAAAATACATACTGTATTTAAGTAAATATTACTTGCTTTAAGTATTTTATAAGTTCATATATACGCAAATCTATCGTAAGTTCATCATAAGCATCAAATTTATTCAAAATATATTTTGATCCCAGTAAGTTTAATACTTCAATCAAGAATATTAAATTAGAAAAAGAATTCTATTTGCTTATTAAATTAACCAAATCTGACTTTTCTTCGATACAATTTTATAATATTCTTCACCAAAAAATAACTACTTCTTTTGAGTATATGATAATGAGTTTATCAAAAATTTGTGATGAGTATATTTTAAGACTATTATCAAGAAAATATTCTTTATTAAAGATAATTGTTACTTAAAAAAAGAAAAGTAAGCCGAGTAATTACTTTTCTTAGCAATAGAATGATATTTTTCTGTGTGTACTTGATGCAAGTACATTCAACAAAAGCCTAAGAGAACTAAAATTTTATACGCTTATGCTGCGTACGAACGCGGTTTGTTAACACGCACGCTATATATTATTCATGTCGAAACATAATAATACCCACATTATTTTCTACGCAAATATTATAATTTGGCTTTGACGCGTCTTTATTAAAATTTGGAAGCATATTTGATGGAATAATTACGATGCCGATTTAATTATGCTATTAAGTGATGTACATGTTCGATTATGCGGCATTATGAGTCTAATGCTGTTATTTATGTACATTCCATCGGCGGTCAAACACGCTGTATGTACATATTATATTTCTATTATTCATGTAAATTTATACATCTGATGCGTGTGATCACATGAGCCCTTTCATATTCCTTGGTGCTTCATTAATTCTGACGTACAGCGGACGGTTTCGCTCATTCATATTGAACGTTCCACAAATGCGTTCTGCATTTATAATATTTCTGAAAGGATGAGGCGGAATAAATCGTTAGGTAGTTCGATTGAATCCTGAAAGAAAAGCTTTGGATGAGAGGGAAAACCCATACTGTACGTGACGCAGAACTGATTTCGGAACGATGCGCGCACAGAGCCAATTTTTAAGATTCATGCGCCAAGGCGGCGGAGCGGCGATTTGGCATCTTTAGAAAGCCGAGACGAGAAGAATGTGTGCTTTGAGACGGCGCGGGTGTGCACAGACATTTGAGAACAGACGGAGAGAAGAGAAAATGGTAATAGGGGGAAAGGCGAGACGAATGCGGGTGCAATCATTCGGGAGGATAGTGTCTCCTATTACCGAACTTTTAAAGCGTCTTTGAGCAATATTGTCTTCGCGGTGTGCAAGATGGAATGCCACCATTTCGCTTTCTGCCTTTCCTCGTAACGATTCGTCGTTTCGGGCCTCCTCATCGTCGTCGCTCTTCGGGCGTCTCTTTCTCCCCGTTCACTCCTCGTTGCAACACCCACTAGCCAAATGGATGAGATCATTCCGGAGCAGCGTCGCGCCTTAAGGCTCCTATTTCCTCACTTCAGCTATATTGAATTATAGCATTAGAGGCGAGAAATCTTGTGAATTTTATTCTTGCAGTATACGTCGAATTAAATTAGTTTTTTATACACCATCCCATTTGGATTTGATGGTATAAATTGGTAAATCACACCTCGAAAGCTTCTCTTTTTATTATCTTGCACATTAGCGAATGCACGTAATTCAATCTTCATAAGTTTTACATTTATAGCAAAAATGAATAAAAATGAATAAAGTACGCTATTTATTATCTTATAAATCGAAAAAAGAACCTTCGGTATATTTTATCAATCTACGTTATTAAACGCGTGAGTGATGATATGTGAAAAAAAATAATTTACTTCGACATAAAATGCAAAAAAAAATTTTTGACACAATTTCTCGCTCCTGCCGTCATAATTCAATGTGACTGCAGCGAGGGATCAGGAGCTTTAACTCTACTGACAAATTTTGCGCGAAACGAGGTCTTTTAGGTAGATCGTAGATCTTGCAATAAATTGAAAGTCAATTTTTCTCTTTTTATGGCAAATCATAATTTCTTGTAATTTTTGTTATATATGATGTTGAATATTTTATGAATAAAGTTTAAAATCAAATTTTTATTTAAATAGAGTTTGGTTAAAATAAACGACGGAGAGAGTATTTCTGCTTTATACTTGAGAGAATATTTCTGCTGCTACTTAATAATTTATTATTATGATATTTATTGTTACCAGAATTTATTATAATTCATTATTGCGATGTTTACTATTGTTTAGAAGGAATTTTGGGCAAACAGTGTATGAGTTGCGCTCGATACTATAGAAAATATTGTTACATTACCTGTATGTAGAAGCGACTCGAAACGCGACTCAAACACGGGGTTTATTCCAACGAAATTGGACTGCACTTGTAAGGTATTTGCTCGCGTGCTAGTTTTATCCGTTAACATATATATGTGCTTGTGAGTGATTCGTACGAAAAATGTCTAGCAATGTGCGTGCCTGGATAGACGGTGGAAAACCTTTTTCAATGGATTTACTCTCTCGGGACGAAATCGTCTATTTCGGCTCGATCTTTGTATATCTTCCTACGACTATCGCGATTTTTGCACAGTTCCTTTCGTCGTGACAATTGTGTGTTTAAATTTATACCTTTTAAAATATTGCGAAATTTGCGAAAACTTGCGAAATTCTGAAATTTCTAGTCGAGAGATTTTTATAAATATTATCTGGCATAATTGTAATAACATTATGCAACATATTTATGTAATATTCTTTTATTTTTCTCACTGATTATCGTTGATCGAAAAATGATCGAGGAGTGCAAACAGTCATAAACTCGTCTAATACCCGTCTAATACCGTTTATCTTTCATTACATTCAACAAAAGCCGAGAACTAAAATTTTATACGTTTATGCTGCGTACGAACGCGGTTTGTTAACACGCACGCTATATATTATTCATGTCGAAACATAATAATACCCACATTATTTTCTGATGATCGAGGAGTGCAAACAGTCATAAACTCGTCTAATACCCGTCTAATACCGTTTATCTTTTAGTAAGTGATAAACATTATGTCCTATTGAGATAATCGCGTCGTTTTCCGAATGAAATGCTGATCTTATCGCGATCACGTGCGCTACAATGGAAACAAGAGTTAAATCGCTAAGGGCGAGAGCGTATTTTCGTTCAACTCTTATTGGCTCAAGCGCGAGGGTTGTCCTTTTGGTTATCGAGGATTTATCTTCTGAATGTGTGCGAGCTATCGATTCCTCTTCCTTACCGTAGTAAGGTTAAATCGAGCATCCCTCGTGAGCGCTGTCACGCTTGCCACCCTTCGCGCCCTGTCCCACAAGCGCGACTTTTATTTTATCCCGGAGCATTTTTCTCGCGCCCACATCACCGACGCGACGGGAGACGAAAAACAGAGATACGACGTCGTCTCGAGAGGCGATAGAGTCTGCCAAGACATCTCTTTGCCTCGCTCGGCGAACTGCTCTGTATCGCGCCTGATTTATCCCCGATATCGTTTCGTTTAATAGCAGCTGAATCGTGTATCGGATGCAAATACCGGCTTATGGCAGGCCGGTACATATTGCTGTTTTGATTATCGAAATCGATCATTACGTCTTCGAAAGAAAAGACGGCAGTTAAGAAATCTATGCTGGGTTGGCGTATAGTACTCGTGTACTAACAATACATCTCACTGGACGATATACATCCTGAGGCAGTTACAAAATTACGACCCTTCGGGGGTTGATAATTTTCTCTGACTGCGTATGTACGTAGTTCCGCACGATGGATACTTCGTTGTACAGAGCTGTACAACGTCGTTGGATTTAACCGGGTATGAGTGTAAGCGCCCCTAAAATTTATGTTCCTGTTGGGAATGATCGTTTCTCTCTCTCTCACGTCTTTATGTTTGTAGCGCGCATCCGCGCGGCACTCGGACGGGGCATTGACAGTTCTTCCCTTGTGTAACTGGCACTCACCTTATCTCCACTTGGTCCATTCGTTTGCTTCTATAGTTGCGCGAAGCGGCTTTAAGCACATTCAAAGTAAACGCGCATGAATGTTACTAGTAAAATTGCAGTTAGATGCGCAGTGCATGTAATTGTATTGCGTGTGAATTATTTATCACTGTTTCGTAATATCAACATGGATGTTGTTTGAAATGTGTTAGTGAAATCTCATGTGTAGGTTAAATGGAACAAGCGTGTTTGTTTCAGTCCCGATGTATGTACAGTCGGAATTACTAAAGCGCTTTATAAAAAATTCTGCTTGCGGCTGAAAGAGCTCCAGTTTTTTCTATAATATTAAATTTAAGAAAAATTATAGCAGAGGTTGTAGTAAATTATTTATTTTACAATTTTAATAGTAATTTTTTAATAGTAAAGTACGTAATATTAACAAAGATTTGGATTTACGGGATGAATAACTGAAATTTATGAAATAGTGTTTTGAATAATTTTTTTAAAATAATGTGTTATATTATAAACAATTTATTGAAATAGACACGGTTAGCCAATTTCATTCGTTTTTAATAGAGATTGAATGTAATTAATATCGGTAATACATTGTTATTGATAAAGGGATTTGTTGTAATTTTATTGGAGGATTTAATAGAAGGCTTTAATTAGTATCGACATAATATAATATAATATTTGTCGAAATACCAATTGTTTGAAGTTTCGATTAACGCTTACAATAAATATACTTACTCTAATTCTATTATCATATGACAGAAATACAGTTTATAATCGCTTTTTGATAAACTTTGTTTATTACATATTTAAGATAAATCAGCTTTAGTAAAATGAAATTCTAGAGTTAACAATTTATACTCAATAAATACACCCGTCTCTTTCTGGCATATCGTAAGATAAATATTAGTTTATCAAATATAGGTAAGATAAATATTACTTCATCAAATATAGGTAATGGTCGAAAAATAAATCGTGCCGAAACAAAATGACTCGAGGGCACGAATATTGCATCAATATCACATAGGGAATTGTGCGTTTCGCACGATATATTGAATTCAATTTGGAATTCGCATCAGCAGTTCAGTCTCGTTGATGTACTCGACTTCGGTGCGAAGGCAGATGCATTTTCGCCGTGCCGACGTTGGTATGTTCGCCTGAAAGAGCGTCGGGAATAAAGCTCTGGAATTTAGATTAACGATCGTGCGTGACTTCAAAATTACCGCTGATCCCGTATCCGGCGTTCTCCTATTTTTCTATCTTCTTCCTTCTGCGCTGCATTTTCCATTTTTCCGTCGCTTTGTACCATTCCGATTCTCTTTTCGCGAAAAATGTCGAGTAGATTGCAGCCTTATTTATTTAAAAGTTTATAAAAATTTGAACCATTGCTTATTTGCTTAAAGTGGAAACATTGCCAATAAGCAACGTTTGATATTTGTTAAGGAATTGCGTAACGTGCGCGATAAACATGGATATCATGTGGTGCTACACGCCAACAGTACCTGCTTTCTCTGTATATTTACACCGCATCTTTTTCTTTTCTCTTTTATTTACACATGATTTTCATGAGACATAATAAACTGTGAATGCGTGGGAAATAATTTTGTAAATTTTATAAAGTAATTTTTTTTTGTGAATGTATTAAAATCAGATTCTTTTAAGTTTATGATATAATCTGAGATAACCTCGCTGCATGCTTTTTGCACGCGAATTCTCTACAAAAACAGGTTTAAAAATATCCTCAATTTCTTTTTCCCGCATGTTTCTAACTTCATTTCGTCTTGCAAACATATGTCGGCAGCGCGCAGAGATGAAATACATAAGGAGACGCGGTGCGGCTCATTTACAATTCCGTTGGGTCACATCGACAGGTATAACGCGAGGGGTTTTCTATTATTCCCCTCCCCGACATGTAAACTAATATTATCTTACTCTCTCTCGTGTGGATCGCGAGTGGCTCACATCCTAGACGGTCGCGTACAAACTGTATGGAGGATAGAGTTCTCGGGCGCGAGAGGAAGAACAGGGCGTGGAAGGAAGGCGTGCAAGCTGTCGTCGACGAAAGATTTGAAACGGGGCGTGCATAAAAAGAGAAACGAAGGCGGCGAGAGCCGAGGAAAAATAGCTGAAGGGTGGAGGGGGAGAGGAAAAAGTCGCTCCAACTTCATACGGAACGTGGCACAGATTTTGTCGTGATATAGCACGACAAGTCACTATTCAAAATCGCGGTACCTATTTACTTTGCCCTCATAGAGTCACAGACTGGCTCGTTTCCTCTTGCGATTCTTGAGGCTTGATCCTAGGAAGGTGTACTTTCAGATATGACTGTTGACGCACGAACAATTGAATCGTCATGTAATAATTCTTAAATATATTTTAGAGGTCAAATCTGCATTTTATTTAGTTTGAAATTGATATTAATATTTTAGTTATTTGAATAATTTTCTGCGATGCATCTTGGCGCCTGCTTTACTTTTAAATGAATGCGATCATTTTTGTCCGACGTCCGCTCTGTCACAATGATCGATGCACCTCTACCTTCTTCAGCTACTTCCACTTGTTGTATCATGAGTACGTCGCGCCGGCCTATAAAGTGCTAGTTTTATACACTGATCGATAATGTCTTATTTCCTTACGCTGCCTTGATAACTTCCGGCATGTCGGAAGTTACAAAGTATCGCGTTACTTACACCCATTCTTTCGGACGATCGGAGCTTTATTGCCAGTGTAACGAGACAAACGTGAAAACAAGGCACGAAGAACTATTTTACGAGCGTATCTAATTTTTTGTTTGTTTACCGTAAATGTATTTTTATCAACACACAAGCGGAACATCGTACAAGCTCTGAAAATGATTCAGCTTTGATTGTACACATTTATTATAGAAGAAATTGGATATCAGTGGATTTATCTAACAGGTTGTAAACAAGTTTGTTCAGAAGCGATTAATAATTTGTTTTTGAGAAACAACTTTGATATATCTATCACAGGTAGAGTTTCTCAATTTGTAGATTTTTTTTTATTATTTTTTCTAAACGAAAGTTTGTCGGTGGTTTATCTGAAATCAGAAATTATCATCGTTGTACGAGGGGGAGATTCATCTCGAGTTTATCGCAAGTTTATCGCAAAACGTGTTTTGCGCGCAAATTCGCCGGCTTTTTACAAAGCGTTTAGAATTTTTATGAAGTAACACATTTCACGATAAGCCTATCTTACAACGTCGGAATAATCTCGCCTACCTCAACAACGGAACGTACACGATACGTATGCAAGTTTTGTCGCGACGGTGAGGAACGACGAGTCGCGCCGCGTCGCATCGCGCTGTCGAGTACGCGAATTAGGCAAATTTATACGAAAACCATAAATCCTTAATTATTTTCTAACCATGCAGCGTTCCGTGTAAGCGTGCCCGAAATTTGCGATTCAAATTGCAGGCCTCGCTATTAAATCGCTCTCCACAAGCAAGCCCGCCTCCTCTTTGCCAATATTTACCCTCGTCTTTCGTGAGTCGCCCGTTGTCGAGTCGAGCGAGAGGGGGGTGGGGGAAGCTTACAAAAGCGGCGGAAGATCACCCCTCGAGTCATACTTAAACGTCGTCTTTTGGTTTGCACTACCGGCAAATAGATGGTTTTACGAACCTTGTTTCAGCAGCTAAATTCCTTGCTTCTTCTTCCGGATCTCGCGTGTCAGTCGTTGAACAAGGAAGGAAAGAGGAAGGAATTTCTCATCTTCAATACCGTGCGATCCATTGACATATACGTCCGAATGTGTTTTTCCATTTACTGCGCATTTCTTATTGATGTGTGGTTATTTACAATAGTATTTTCTCTTTGTGTAAACACTATTTTTACGCATTGTGTTTTTGAATGAAACATACGTGATGTCGTTTTATCTATATAAGAGAATTGTTTTAAAATAATTTTACAATATTATTACATATGTCGAATAACATATGTAACATATGCAACATGCACAAAAGGAATGGAAGAAGTTATTTTTAAATCAAAGTTTATTACAATTGCTTTTTATTTTTTCATACTGAATTTATGGTACGAAAAAGTTCGCATTTTTTCTTTTTCTTTCATAACAATTTCTTCCTCTGGCTTATTTCATGGAAAATTGTCGTTGCTTTCGTTTTCACGTTTTTAGAGGGACTGATTTATGCCTCGTCAACCGGCCGGTAATAGTTTCTTTCGCGCCGACGACATAACAGCCGACGTAAGCCGTTTCAATATAAGGCTGCGCTTTATCACTGAAAGTCTATTATCGCGACTCATCTCTGCCGACCATTCTTTCACGCGGCGCTTGGTATGTACGAGGCAGAAACTATGCATTACTCGCATAATTTTAAATTTATATCTTGAGGCGCAAGGCGTGAGGCTCTAGCGCGGCTTACTTCAAGCAATATCGTAAAAGAACTCGGGAGGGAAAAGTAAAACTTGGTACCGCGAAAGATCTTGAGCAGAGACTGCGGACGCGACAAAGTGTCATCAACGTCGACTCTTCCACTTATCGTAACTCTGCACTGCGGAGAGATAGTTTCGTGGGATTGTATTAGGTCGCGTCCCATTTCTGCGGAACCTTTCGGAATCGCGGGATCAAGTTTTAATGAGGCGTCCTCCAGTCGCCGTACTTATGTCCCGTCCAATCGCGTTGAAGCTCGTGCAAATTGCGCGAGCACTTGAAATTTTCGAGATTTACCGTGCGCACGGCGGTTATTTATTTGATATCTATCGAGAAATTGAGATTACCTACAAATTAAAAACGTGAGAAAAAAAATGTCTCGATTTCTCGTAAAGTTATTAATTGCAAATAAATGTAATGACATTTGATATCCTATTTATGGTTGACAATTCATCGGGTGTGATTGATTAATTTTACAATGTAAGTAATGAAGCATTTTATTAAATTTTGCGAAATTTATCTTTGTTGCGTAGTAAATTAGTAAATGCACTTGATCGATAAACGTGAAAGGCCGCGATGCGCAGTATTAATCAACAAGAGTTGAGAAATGTCTGCCACCGGTTCGTTAGTCACTCGTATAACGTCAGGGTGATCGACGATGCGCGATTAAACCAATGCAGTAATTGCGCTTTCATTTAATTCGAAATGGGCCGATTGGCGAATGGACGATGTTTTCACCGTTAGACAAATAGCACGCCAATCTAATGTGATCTTAAAGTTCGATTCGATTGTGTGTATGCGTGCGTATGCACGTTGTGTATGTATGTGTACGACATGAATGCAAACTGCGCGTTTTGGACTAATGAATAGTTATTAAATTACTGCAATGCGAAGCCGTATTTATTTCCGAGAACTTGGTTAACATTAAACTTTAGAATATTTTATTCACAATATGAACTGCGATGATAGCATATAAATGGCAATTTCCATGATCAGTCAAAGTATCATTTGCAAGCGTAAATGGTATTCCGCTACAACGCACTTAACTTATTTTCCAATAATTCTCGGTTTCGCGAACATCACATTCTATGCTCTCTCATTTATTCGGCAGGTTTGCACGTACTTCAAATACAACGGATTATTCATCATATTATCAGCAGTTGATTATGTCTGCGTATGTGAATAGCATTTAGTCGTCGCCTGTACAGTACATGCGTCTAATTAAATGGAGGAACACTGCTGCGATACGCAATTACAATATCAGGGTTATATATCGAAATAGCCCTTTTGCGCGTTCAAGATTCTTCATGTAGCACGCTATATTTTATTCCCACCCGTGATCTCGTTATTTCTATGTTGCGATAATATGCCATGTTATTTGAACATACAAACCGTTAATTTGCGATAATCCGAATTAGCACTAATTCATTCGTGCTCCCGCAATTACTCTGCGACTCTTGACATAGACAATAGCGCGTTTGGGTAAATCACTTAACGCCTAAGGCGTTGACCCAAGTATGTGACAGATCGCTGCAGCTTAGTAGCGCTCGGCTTAGGTCAAGCATATCGCATTGTTAGACGTCTACAATGGAACAATAAACAATGGCTTGTTATCGCATGTGATTGAGCTGAGCGCGCAGTTTCGCCGTATCAATTGATTCGAATGCGGAGAGCATCGTTTTCGTATATTTTTGTAGATACTTTCTCGCGTGTGATGCCCTGCTTGTTCATCCACAATACTGTTTTCTATATATTGCGCACGTGAATAAAATGCTGTGCGCGCTTGTTATAGAATCCATCGAGATTATCTGTGTCATAGATTTCCGTAAGGATGCGTTCATGAATGTCGTTTCCTGGTTCTATTACTTATAGATATACGTTAGCATTAACAACACAACACACATCGAGCGAAAAGTGAAATACGTCTATTGCAGATACGCGCGCGGGGAGCGATGCCGATTAAGCTCCAATTTCCTTCTATCGGATAAAGAAAGCGGGCGGCTTTGCTTGATAGCTCCTGCCGTCCGATCTTTGGCTCGGTTAAATTCGGCGGGACTTTTTTTCGTTCGCTAAAACATCAGCCGGCCGTATCTAGATAACGGCGAGCTTTAGAAGCGATCGATAAAGTCATCTCTTTTCCTCGTCTGGTTCTCTTTCGGACTTGGAATAGGAATTTATATGTACTCCCATAAAACGCAACCTTCCTCCCTTCTTCTGTGGCTTGTTCTCCGGTTTTATTCTCTTCCCTTCGTGTCTTTTTCTTCCCCTTTGCGCTCCTATTTTCCGTTTGCCTCGCGCTTAAAGCGCATTTCTCCACATTTAGAGAGACATTCGTGGAGTTTAATTTTATAGAAAACGAAACGATATTATTATAACGGCAGATAATAACGGATTACTAAATTATGCAGCAATATATTTTACGCTTATTTATAATTTTTGTAACACGCGCGTATATTATTACACTACTTTTACGAGAGATTAGATGATTAAATTGAACGTTAACAGAGAAATATTCTGAAAAGAAGTGTCTAGCATACGCAGACAAGAAGAAAGAGTGAATAATGAGAAGACTAAGTTACGGATTCCGAGGAATAAATCTATAAAGGGTGGGTTTTTGCCTATCGGGTCCAAGAATCGATTCCATCGCTCGCAGTTAAGCGTTATTACGCTCGAGCCGCGGAATCCCTGCGGTTTACTGAATAATACTACGTTTTAGTAAAGCTTGTCTCCCCCTTTCGCTCCCGGGGAACTGCTCTCCGACAACGGAACACCGTTGTCTGCCTTCAACCGTGCGTTATGGCGATTGAGACGTTGCTCGTTTGAATCGATGACGAAAGGATCGCGCGCGCGCATTTTGCAGCCACGTCGAGATGCATCCAATTCCGCAATATCCGTTAATGTTCAGTGCGAGGACAGCAGACACCGGATTCCGCGGAGCGTGACATCGAGATAATGACTGGCAAACCAATCAGTTAACTAGACCGAGTCGGAGTAGACTGTAACGAGGATATATCCCACGGTGCATTTAGCGGCGCGTGAAGCGCATTAAGAGAAATTAAAAGTCGCGTAGAAACGCTCGCGAAAATCGGGGAATTGAGAGAGCGAGAATTTCTCGCGCACAACATAATTATTTGCTCTGGCTTCTTTCATGCGCGAATCTTGGCGCTGCGCGCGGACGTCGCAACGTGTTGCAGCCGGCCATCTGTAATAACTGAGTCGTAAAATTCTAATAAAAATCGCACGACGACTTGTTTGATATAGTGGCAACGGCCGAGGTATGGTTAAGATTATCTGTTTGATTAACGGCGCTATTAAAGCGCGCGAATCACGCTTACGCGATTTATACGGTGACGTAAAACGAATTGAACGTGAATTGAGCGCCAGCTGAATCGCGTGTACGAACACGGATACCCGTATAACGTTTGAGAATAAAAGTGTGTGCACGCGCGAAGTATATAAACGCAGTAAGCGCATTACCGGAAGGGGGGGGGGGGGGAGAGACATTGAGTGAGAAGGGGAAAGTGTAGGATAATATTTGCGATAAATATAGCTTTGGCAATCGTCGCGGACGTGGATTTGAGACGTTATTGTTCCGCCAACGGTAACGAGTCGCGGATTTGAATTCATTGTTTCAAAGAGCCAGTTACAGCGGCTTTTCACGAGCGATATATTATCTGTTATTATTGCAGCCCCACTCGAAGCCACAATGGCCGGCTTTGCGCTCTGATCTCCATATTTTAATTAAAAGCTCTTGACGCTAGGATACGTACGTCTCGCCAGGTGGAAGTCAATTCGCAATATCACTATGTTCGTAATGTAGTTGTACGTTAGACCACTGCAATGGTAATTTAGAATATGCTACATATTTCGTATTGACTGTGAAAATTTACACCGCCAGCGCGAGCAGATTTTCCGCGATATAGCATATGTATGTGCAAGGGATGGAATAATTCTTTTATTATCATCATAAAAAGGGAATACAAACATACAAGACGTGATAATTAAAAGCTGTCAATATTACGTACATATAATAATATTATTTCATACGATTACACATGCGCAAAAATAGATCTGGCGGCAATTTGCTGGTCATTTACTGATGCGTTTGTCTCGTGTCTAAACAAACGCCAGTTAACTAGATGCGTCTCTTTTCTACGTTCCACGAAAGACATTAACTTTGTCATGCAGTCACGTTCGTCTCTGGCCCGCGGCTAAAGAGAGCAATTTGTCTGTCCATTATCGCAGCGACGTAACACAAAGGCGAGTGTGGCCAACTTTGGTATTGGACACCGGAGCACGCGACGGGTACGCGGTGGAATGCGAGGGGTGTAACGTCGGGCAAAGAGACAGGTGAATGGGAGAAGAAAACGGAGAGAAAAGGAGATAGGGGAGAGATAGGGTAGTACAAAAGGAGAGATCAGTGGAAAGAAAAACAACACAGAACGACGGCAAGGTGGAGAGGATTATTTTCGGGTGGCGCGCGCTCGAACCCGGGTCTCGACGTTCGGGCGCGAGAGAATAGCGGTGGTTTATCCACGTTGTAAAATGCGGCGGGAATGTTTTCCCTCCCCCTATGCGAAAATAGTGGGTCGTAAGCTAGTACGCGAGCGCGCGCGCGCATACACGAACGCGGATGGTGAAGCGATGCGAAGGCTTGGCTGAGGTCGGGAAGCGGCGTCGCGTTCCACGACGCGGCGGCGGCGGCGGCACATGCCGTATACAGGTGCCGCTCCACTCGTACATCAACAACGTGATTCCCATGCATACTGCTCACAATCTCGCGCGTTGCCTGCGGGAGGGGGCGCGGAGGGGTGAAGATGCATATGCATACACGCGCGACCCTCGGGGTTGCGCGTGCATATGCGCCTCTTGTTTCCCTCAGGGGAACACGCGTGTACATCTCTCGTCCGGATCTCGTGCGCGTCTCCGTCTCGCGCTTGTCACGGGGCTGAATTCATGTTCCGAGGTCGCGCCACGTCGCGCGCGCGATCGTCATTCTCGAGACCGATAGGAAAAGACTGGTTATTCAAATCGCATTGCTAAGCTACTTGCTCCTTGGATCTCTATCGACAATTTTCTACGTACTGGAAAACTGTCTTATGATATAATAAGTCGCGTTACAATCATTTGCACAGAGTCAAATCGATTTTGGCTTTTTAATTATATTAATTGTAAGATATTGCTCAACAGAGACGGACAAATCTGATTAAAAAATAGGCATTTGCAAAATTTTTTTTCTTTAACTTTTATCTTAAAATGGTTATTATGCTCTGTTATGGCTATTTTATTCTATACAATATAATATCTAATTTTATACTATAAAATATAAACTAAAAGACAAATTTTGTTGATAAAGTAATTTACAATATATTTGGAAAGAGCATTGAAAGTAAATACAACAAAATCTACAAAAAATGATCAAAACTAATGGTTAAACGTCAATGTAACTGTAAAGCGTTAAATGTATTCTTCAGATCTATGCTCAACTTGATTTATTGAAGTAATATTGCGCTTGAAGAATTTCTTACTTCTTTATATTGCTCTTTGATCTTTCATAATTAGTACATTGCATGGCAGTCACGATCTTTGAATAATTTCAGAAAAATCGTCTTGAAAGATAAGTCTAATTAAGTCTAATTAATTGAGTTCTTTATTAATGACTTGCACTTTATCAAAGCTCAATAAACGATAATTATTTTCCCAATTGTATTACGCACATAATGGAGTATAGAATGTGATTTGAACAAAAGCATCAATTATTTAAAAAATTTTTTCAAAGTTTTTTTTTATTAAAATTTACTGAATTTTTCGAATAAAATATGATCAGTTAGTAAAAAGTTATTGAAAAAGAAGAAAAATATATTCATGATTAATTTTGTTACATTATTTTTTTCAATAAAATTTCTAGAAAAATGCATAAAGGCTTTTAGAAAAAATCTGATACATATAATGTTGGATAGCGAATACCATTCACTCGATCGCTCCACAACGTCTCAAATCGCATTAACGTTTCAGTAAGTTCTGATAACGTGTGCATACAAACGACGTATGTGAGACGCGTAAGCGAAAAAGTAAAAGTTAGACACGCGTAAACTTGAGATTGATTCCCTGTAGGAATTCCTGATGTATCCCGAGTTTCCTGTCAAACTTTTCACCGACGATTACTTGGTTGTGCTCACGCGACCGTATCTTTTCGTTTTACTGATCTCTTTTGCGCATCATATTACGGCTCTGTGCCCTACGTTGCCTCGCTATGTGGTAATTTTGCTGGAACATGTCGCACGGGGCGCTCGCAGTAAACCACGTACCAACGATGGGTCTCGTGTTCAAAGTACCTGCTTGTAATTGCACGCGGCCGTTTGTGGGTGCACAAGGGACGCACGCGCACCCCTGGGATACGGAAATACAGGGGACATACCGTCGAAGCGTTCGTGAAATGTAGCGTTAATCTCATTGCTGGCCAATCGCATTGTTGCAACGCAAATTACCTCGAGTCATTTATTGCGGATGACCTTTACCGTGAATGGGAATTCGTGTTGTAAGAAGATGATTCGACGGGGATGTAAGCTTCATCAAGTTTTTTGAATAGTTCGTTAACATACAAGAACATGTAATAAGATACATTTTCAATAGTTACGTTTTTTATTACGTTCGTGCACTTTTTAATCGTGGATTATAAGTGCATTATAATCCACGCATTAATTTCGAAAATTTTTAATAAAAGTAAAATTGTCCACGGTAAAATAATAAGAACTTTGTTCTTGTTTCAAGTTAAACTTATTCTACAAGTGCAACCGAATCTACGTTATGTTGAAATGTTGCAATATGAATGCTGTAATTACGTTGGAGGAAACAGAACTCTCTCGCAACTGCGAGTAAATACATGACAGCATTTTTTATTTGTTCATAATATATTTACTTTTATGTATTCATAGTTACGTGGTATATGTAATATTATCAACGTTTAGTTTTTAACATAGTCATAAATGTATAGTTCAAACTACAACATGTTTTCACATGCTGGCGCGTATTGCGTGAGAATTGAGAGTACATTTACTGTTTGTAACGTAATTATTGCAATTTTTAACGCAATGCTGGAAAATTGCAAACAAAAAATCCTGACGGTTGCTGAAGAGAGAATGCTGCACGTATGAATAGAGAAGTACTTCTCGCACTTTGATTCAACAGTCAAATTTTTCTTTTTCGTCGAGCTCCTGTGTCGACAGGATATACGAGGTTAAAAGCGGCGAAAAGGAGTTCGCCATGAATATCTCTTTTTGCGCGTCGCGTAAAAACAAGCGGTGGGGAAAGAGCAAAGAGCATATAGCGACGGTGCGAGTCGCACGAAAGAAAGCAACTCTCAAAGGACGTTGCGTTACAAGTCACTCTCAAAGGATGTATCCGGAGTACACCAACCGCAAGGGAGTCACGGTAACCCAATAAATAAAGAAGCAAAAATGGATAAATCGTGGCGAGCCGGCCAAACGGCCTCCGTTTTTAGAAAAAAAAATCCCGGCGCTCTTTGTCTCTGGCTGTTTCGCTCTGCTTTAATGGGTTGTTTTTTTACTCTCAATGGGCGTTTCCCGTCCACGTGTGGCGGAAAAAGGATAGTACAGCGGTATTAGTAATGACGAGGCGGCACAATAGTTGATAGTTAACGCATAGATGCATCGGTCGGGCGCGGCCCGGTTTAGTTTGCGCTTAACGATGCGCAAGCGTCGCCCGAATGATACAGATTGAATAGCAGCGGCAAGGCAATGTTGGTTACGAAGCGTTGATTCGTGAGAGAAGAAAGGAGACACGAAGGGGGTGGACGGATGGGCGGGTAGGAACAGTCAGTGGCCTTCATTTGGGTGCAAATGGAGTTTTTCCTAAATGGACGTTTCAAAAGTTTGCCGCTGTCAGGCATTGTGTTTGGTCAGGCGGACGGAGCGAGCGGAGCGAGCGGAGGGACGTGGAGAGCGAGAGCAACTGCAGAATCAGTCTGCCAAGGCTTTGATTAGCTGGCGCCACGAGGCAAAGGCTTCCTCCAATGTTCGCGTCGTATTTATGGTCGATTCGCTCGTTCTTCTCGCGACAATTGTCGCTCTGTTGTTTCCTGCTTCTTTTCCTGTATTTTTCTCAGTCGTATTTTCTTTATCTCTTTTTTTTCCTGTTTTTGCGTTAACAATGGTGTTTTTCTGCGTCGTAGTGGTATTTTTATGTATTAGCAATGCCATCGTTCTTCGCGAAAAATTTAATAAAAACATGCAGTCATTATAATATACGTAAATAACAAACATAAATTCAGGCGACGGTGCGAAATTAATTTCTAGCACATTCAGAAATTAATTTGAATTTTGTATTAATAAACATTGTTGGCGTCACTATGTTTTGATATTTTAAGTAAAATGCGCAGAGAATAATATTAATTCTATTTGACATATTATAATTTAATTACTGAATATTATCAAGACCTTTCATCTGTTGTTTATTTGACAAGAAAGTATTCTATCTTATTATTATTCGGAATTGTTCTTTTATGTTTCCATTAAAAAGAAGTCCATTGATAATCTTCAAGGAACTTCTAAAAATTGTTTTTTTATTTTTTTTTTTGCTTTTCAACTTCAATTTAAAATTTTATTACCTTATTTTGTTTGCATCGAAGCGAAATCACTGTTGATCCGGGTTCATTATATAGTTGATTGTAGATAGGTCACGTCCCGTCGTACGCTTGCTGAAACTCTTATCTTCGTAACACCACACTTAAGACGCGTTAGATGCAATTAATTATGTACTTATCATCTAAATTGTATGTTATCTATTTAGCTGAAAGCTGCTGAGTCAAGAAATCTGACAGTTAGATTTGATAAGAAAACAAATTTTGGACTAGATAGTTCGACGCTGATATTGTTTATAAAGTCTTCGTTCACTTTCCTTTTTATTCGACTGTAATCGAAAATAGGGTTTTCGCATCGAATGCGAAAATCTCTGAACGAGGTAAATTTCCGTGGTTCGATCAGACGTATATTTGCCGTTACGAAAAACGTGATCGAAAAACGAGCGACGGGGTACTAAAAGGAAAAGCAACCGATTTCCCGTTGCTTTACGGCGGCAATTAAGCGCGACTTCGCTTCGGAAACCGCAACTAATGCTTGCCTCTATTCGATCCTGAAGCTTCATTTGCTGCTCACGCGTTCAATGACACCGTTGCCACTTTGATCTCGAGCACTTACGAAAGTGAGATTGCTCGCTCTGTGATCGTTGGCATTTATAGCAGATAACTGTTCAACTGCCGTGATTTATCGAAATGCATTGCGTATAGTCGGAAAATACTATGTAACAATCTCAACAGAGTTTAAGAAATAATATTCTTCAAAATGCATATTTCATTGTTTTGTAACCATTTAATTGTTACATTGCCATTTATGACAATTGAATGCAATCGTTTTTCCATTGAAATATACGTATGGAATTACCTACAGTTAATCAATTTCTGTGCAGTGCCGAAGGTGGAAATAGTCGATGAGCACGGTGCCACGGCTGGTGACAAGTTCTACAAAGCAGGTAGTACAATAGAACTGAAGTGTGTAGTCAGCAATATACCGCAACCGACTGGCTATGTCACATGGCGGCACGGATCCCGTACATTGAATTACGACACGACTCGGGGTGGCATCAGGTGAGTTGTAGATAAGGTAACATTTTAGTATTACGAATACTCTGCAGCACTGCCATTGTAGTCGATAATGTGCCAACTGATAGTTATGGGAGAGGAATTTTAATCCGTATTCGTGTCGTTTCGTTATGCACCACCTATACGGGCAATAATTATTGCGCTACGCTTAGATGTAGTTAATTAACATTCCAGCAATTTGGCTGGCGGACGCTTGATAGTTTATGCAGTCTGCATAGATATTCTAATTGCTCCGATAAAGAATGATACGTCCGGTGAATTTTGAAAGGCTTTCATTAAAGTTCCCCAGCCGATGGTCAACAGTTGCGGCGGCTTCCGCTGTATGTGACCTAATTGGTTATAGATATGACGCGGCATTCATGAATTTCAAGCGGCACTTCAAACAGTATTTGATTTTGTCGGTTTTGTAAAAGCGATTTTTCAATCAGCCGTTTCTATCAATAAACCAATTTCGAATTTTCCTCAGGCATGGTATACATATTCTCTTTGTCTTCGACGCATTTATTTTATCTATTTTAACTATGATCGGTTAATTCACTTCACACTTTTGATTGTTTCGGAATAAATGTAGTGTCAATATAGCGGTGCTCGGAAAATCTCTGTACGACAAATTAGCAATATCGAGATAGCGGTGTTGAGGTTGAAAGAAAGGGTGCAGTGAGGCGTTCGGAGACTGTTGACAATTTAATCACCCTCGAAAACGCTCGATTATAGTGGTCCGACACATGATGAACGAGCGCGCTGCTTGTGCCAAACGCAGGCAGCGAAGCTTTGAATAAAACATACAAAACTTTCAATCAACCGGGATCGCAGGTACGATTAAAGACCGGTTAACACAAATTAGCAATTGTGGGAATTATTTTGAAGTGATTAATAAGTCTCATTATTTATTTTGTAAAATTGAAGCACAATTTGGAGTAAAATTGGAGTACAATTAAATAACCGATTAAATCTATTCAACAATAAATCCGCTTTTTCAAGTTCATTCAAGAGAAGAGAATTTTAATTGAAGAGAATTTTTATTCAAGAGAATTTTAATTGATTAATCAAATCTATCTCGATATCCGACTAAAAATTTTTTTAATATAAAATAACAATTTATTTTTTTCAGTAAAAATTTAAGTAATATTTACGTAGCATTTATAACGGTTTTGCATTTTGGAAGATATTACATGTACATTCTATCATTTTTAACACAAGCTTAACTTTTTCATTTACATATTTGAAATTCGTGCAAAAATATTACGCGATTATTTAAGCAGCGCTTTCTAGAAATTTGCATAAAAGATTGCTTTCATAAATCAAAATTATACCTACAAATGTCACGCACGGGCCATAAGACGTAACAACCGTTTTTATTCGCTCGGAGTGGGTGCATGTGCGAGCGATGTGATATTATGTGGGAATCAGAACAGCGTACGGGATGCGTACGCAATTTATCGAGAACATTCTATTACACTTTGATTGCTCCCGGGAGGCGTTTTGCGAGATCGTTTAACCGAACGCGTCAAATGCAGCGCTGCAAATAAACGACGCTCGATCGCGCCATGTCGTCTATCGTGATTGCTAAATCCTATCGTATCGCTGTGCATCGGCTTCTCTCATTTAATGAGCTATTATGAAAAGACTATCACGTCTCGTGAATTGCACTCTCGCTATATTCTGAAAACATTTTCGTAGGGATTTTCACAGTGGATTATATTCGCACACAGCGCAGAAAAATTAATCGAATCTCGCTATTTATAACATAATCCTTCACATAACTTCAATTAATTGGCCAAATCCGCTATGCTTTCTTACGTGTCTGGACGCAGTCAAGTTTTTTTCTTACCATTACCATTACATTTCAAATTGACGTATTTATATCTTTCCTTATCTAACTACACGGCTTGTATTTCTATGTACTTGTTAATGCGAAAACTCTCACTGGCTTCACGTTTAACGACTAAGGATGCAAGGTTGATATAGTAGGCGGTACATCGGCGAAGTTAGTTAGCAGTATAACGTTATTACGCTCTCCTGCACGTAGTATTACACTTCACTGTCTCTAGTGCTTCGTACGTAGCTTGCCCCGACCTCCTGTCTATTACTCTTCACCTTGGGCACTCCCCTAAGTTGGTCAAGTCCGTGAGTGCATGCCTCGAGCATGCATGGCCAATGCGATGCCGGGCTTAACATAATCAAGCAGTCGAGGTAACAGGGAAATCGGTGATAATGAAATAACAGTTCATGTATGTACAGAACTTCCAGTAGTGGTGTGCAATTAGAGAAATTTTTTAATGCTCTGCAGCGCGGAGCTCGCTGAAATAATTTTAACTACTATGGCAATATATTACGAGACGCTTGTTCCAACTGTACAATATATCAAACTAGTAAAATAATCCACGTTATTTAGCAACAACGTATTTTCACTGTAACATATGTTGGTCTTAATCTTGTACTTACGAAAGGATTGCAAATGAATTAATATAACTGACGCAGTTGTCACAACCGATGTCGTCTGACATTAATTACCATTAATTATATAGTTTAACGTCATTTATAACAGCTTCAAAATTTCCGAACGTCGAAAGCATTTGTAGAAATATTGGATTGTTGAGCCTCGTGAAATCAATAATCGCTGTGCTCCATTTTCTATAGAAATAAGAGAACGGTAAAGATCGAACGTTGTTTCAGTTTAATAATGGATTTCAAGTTAATACGTTGTAATAAGATCGCTGATAAATATAGAGTGAAATACATTGCATCGCGTGGTTGCACACAGGAGTGTCACATTGTTGGTTGGTGCCCAGATCGCTTGTCTGTAGCAATGAAACGTGCGGGCTGATCCATTACTCGGCAAATCAATTAGGACACAGGCGCAACCAGCGTCGTACTGTAGAAAAAAAGCGTGACGAAAACAAAGCGTTTAATCGGATTTTGTTTTATCGGCTGTACACGCTGAAGCCACCGTGGCAAATATTTCATAGTAACAAGGGGAGACACCGTGGTTCTCCTCTTTTTTATATCAGTGTCCGCGATAAAATAGGCCCCATATTTCAAAATTCTATTCCGGTCGCGGCTTTTTGTTATTCTCTTTCCGGAATAACATCGCTGAAATGTCGACGTTATTACTCGGCCTTCTGCCTGATACCTGAAAGATTTAAAGAGAAAGTAGTATAAGTCAACCATAAAATATACATCTACAGTATTTAATATTTCCATTTGTTAATGTTAGAAGCTCTCCCAAAATATGATAAAATCTCTTTAAAATAAATTGTAGTTTCTGAAAGAGATAAAATTTTCTCGTAAAATCAGATATAAAGTAAATATTAAATTCAGAAATTTGTTTTTAAAATAAAAAATGCTGATCAAAATTATTAAGAATTAATTTAAATTGTTTTAATATAATATAACCTTATTACGTTATATTAGCTCATTATACTCATTATCTAGTTAAATATTGCACAATTGTATTATTGGATTTTGTATTTATAAATATGAAATGATAATTTTATCAATATATGTATAGTCAGAGATTGTGACATTTCTGGTCACAGGGATATTTACCTTAGTATGAAATAAATAATCATCATATAAAATGAGATCAAAAATAGAATTTTTAATTACATCGTAATAATTGCTTATTTTCGAAAACTAAAATTGATATAAAAGAGATATGGTTATACAGACTGTTCCTTCGATCAAAAGTTTGTGCCCTCCGTAAACTTTTATGGAACTTACGGGATGACTTCTTCATGGCATTTCTCTGCAGAGTGGGTCGCTGTATATGCATCGCATGCTGCGGTTTTGCGACATAACAGAGGGGTGACTGTACAGAATATGTTATAAATAAATACCGCGTGTTCGTGAAGTTTTTTCGTGTTGGCGTCCACCGGCGCGATTTAACTTTTAAGTTGCCCTTATTTTCCATCGTATTCCACGCTGCGCTCGAATATATAAGAAGAGATTCTTAGAAAAATGAAAATAAATTTTACGTTGTACGAGCTGAACTTACAGATTTTTAGAAATTGAAATAGAAAGTTATAAAATATTTGCTAATTGTACATGCTTGAGAAAGAGACAGTTATCTGTCGATACAATTTTTGTTCAAAGTAACGTGAATTAAATTTGTTATATTTTAGTCACATTTTAGTCACATTTTAGTCGCATTGATATAATATTTATGCTAAAAAAATAAATTGATCGTGACTGGTCTAAAAAGGATATAAAGTTATAATTGTTAGTGGCAACGCGTTTTTGTTCCTAGACGATAATAATGACCGCACAAACTTTTCCATAATTTTATAAAAGTTTTCTACAAAGTGCGATTAAGGTGGAACGGGCGCTTTCCTAAAGTCCGACCTGCTTCTCATTAAAGACGGTGTTTATTGGAATTGTTGTGCATCCTCTTTTGCATTTTTATGGATAATTCTTGGCGGTAACATCGTCCGCTGCTCGTTCTTCTCACTTCTCGTCATGTAGTATCGTATTTTCACGTTGGCAGATCGTTCGCAGCGCAATGAGCCATTAATGAGAACACGAATGAATATTCATAGCGCTTGTAATAAAATGTCATAATCTTATACTTCAACTAAAAAAAAAGAGGAACGCTGTTTTCATGCATTTTATAAAAACAGCCAGCAGAGAAATACAGAAAAACGAATCTCATTTACGCGACCGCTAGTAATAAAATAATTAAGCACGCGTCGTGAATTTAATTTGTGTGTAAGTAACTGCGTTTGCAATACGATCTACTGCGTACTACGATGCATGAATATCGAATAGATACGAGAAACAAAAAACTGCACAACATCAGTTAATTTATGACTGACATACACACATGCGCCAGTAATGTGCAAATTAACTGAATAAGGATTTATATTTATACAGTTTTAGGGGCGAGAGTGATATAAAGGAAGTACATCGTATTTTTTACCTTGTGTTATTGTATGACTATATTTTGCGTTTATTTCTTTTGCATTGAAACACTATTATAATAACAAAATAGTTATTTGTAGAAATTACAATAGTTTTACATTAAATTAAATCTTTACATGAATTTCTGCCGCGAGTATTCTCACTTTGCTATTGTCAATTATATAATTTAGTTAAGTTTGACAACGTTCAAAAGTTAATTTGCCAAGTTTATTAATTATGATGCTGCCCTAATTTGAGCATTAATAGCTGTGATCCTATGGCAAATCACGCGCCACGGTTCGAAAATATTCTCACTGGCTGAACGTTTTGGCGGAATTCCAAAGTAATTAGCAGTATTTTCGCGCAAAGTGGTTTCCGACAATATCACAGATATTTTCTATGTTTTATCTTATTTTGGCGTTGTGGGTGATAAAATGATACGATTTCCTTCTGCGGACTTTTCTTATTATTGTTTTGTAATCAATTTCGTAATCGTAAGTATTGATTGAATTTAACTCAGAGAATGTTACATCGGTTAAACATGGCCTCGACATTTAACAAATTAACATATTAGCAAATTGAGCATGTGATCATCATGTGATCATCATGTGCATGATTTCGCCGATCTCGGTGCAATTAATCTTTCGCTTACACTAATATATCTCGTGAAGCGACAAGTGACCTACATATCTTTTTAAGCGCACGCAGAACTGTTGCGTTGCAATCGATTAATGTAGCGAGTTACTTAATGAGGAACACAAAATCCGATCCGAGCACGTTTTGCTCCGCGCCTATGCGTTATCAAATCCACGTAAACGAATTACGGCGCGGTTAAATTGTACTGTGTGGAATCGTGTTAATGTGCTTACGAGCGTCGACATTGATTACATAAAACATGACGCAACCGTGCCTATTTTTTTACTTCGTTTTATTTTTGAAGTAACATTTAATTAATTATAATTATAACGTAATAAAAATGCATTTTATAACATATTGTTTTTCATATATGCTTTTAACTGAACTTTATGTTCACGTCAGAAAATTTTCACATATCTTTGTATTTTGGGCAAGAATTTTTTACTGTCTTTACTCTTTCCCTTTTTACAGCCTTTATTCTATAATTACTTAAACACATTATGTAATTATTGTAACACAATTTAATTTAAAACAAGTAACCGTGCTGAATATTATTAGTTTGTTGATGCAGCTTTAACGAAGGGTGTCTTCTCCTTATTCACGTAATATTATTATTCATACTGCATTTCGCACTAATTTTCAACGCTTTGTGTCTCTGTGGAATTAGCCAGAATTTCTCGGTGAAGTCAGGTTGCCACCGCCTTCCGAAATTCTCGAGAAGCCGGCAATTAACAAAATTTACATAGTCCTATCGAATAATCGCGTTATCGAGTTGTCGGCAAAGTCCCCGTTGTTCGCGTCTCTTCTAGTTCTACGTTATGAAGATGTGAACTACTTTTCGGAAATTTTTACATAAACAGTCGCAATTGCGTTAAATCTTACGAGTAAGAAAGAAAAGGTGCATGCTAAAGTACATCTAAGATCGCAATATATATTGTGCGGGACGCGAAACACATCGTTTGTCCGATTATTCACTGTGAAACCTCCTGTCGCTGTATGCGGCATTCAATTATGGACCTCTGGTTCAACATTGCCACGAGGATTTGCCACGGGAAACGTGTTAGACCCTTCTATAGCTGTAAGTCAGCTCCGTATCCGTTTGATTGATCGTTACTCAACGGGTTTTAGCGGATCGATACCTTGCATGATGCAGCAAGGACCGCGGCTTAATCGTGATCGTAGTCGGAATAAAGCGCCGCGCTATCATCGATTTTCTTCACGGCTGGCATATTGAGAGTCAAGAGTTTATTACTCGATGAATATTTAGACGAAGATATAACGGAGCGCGATATAGAAAAATCGCATTTGCATTTTGCATTAATTTCAAACGTTGGTCATTTATGGGGTTTTCGAATGGAAAATACCGTCAGAAATAATGTCGCGTTGTTTGGAGAAATAACAAATAATGGACATAGAATACTGTTAATTTTAATCTTACGTCAGATAAGCACGTAATCCAATTTCCTTCTACCGGCGAGCGGGACTTAACTCTTGTAGCTACTTTGTATCGAATTTAAAAAAGCTGTGTATCTACTGAAAACTGCATTATATTTTAAGTACTTTTGATAGCAGCAGTAATTAATGGTACATTTAATGGCGCAAAAATTGATAGAAAAAGTTAAAAAAATACACACATTGCTTTAGAACGTCGATAACGTACAAGTCAATTTATCAACAGACACACGTGGGCCGAATAAAACTTAACACCGTTCAAGTGTAGCGTCGCGATAACATATTGTGTCGATTTCTTCGATATTTTTCTGTACACACACACACACACACACACATACACACTTACGGTTCTGTTTTCGCCGTAACTCATGTGCGCATCTTGGCACGCCGAGCACATGTGTATATTTATGCGAGCATATTCGCCGAGAGGAAGAACACGATGCTTCGCCGTCGCGCTCGCCCATTTACGCCGGCTGTGGGCCTTGTTGTATGCCCTTATTCGTGTCGCGGATGATTTCCGACAGATGGAACGGGCGGGAACGACGCGCGGAAGGGTAACGAGGAAGCGAAGGAGGCGCGAGTCGGCGACGGAGGGAAAGTGGGAAAAAGAAAAAAGATGTAAAAAAAAAAGGGAACGAAACAACACAAGTACATCTTTCCTCTCTCGACTTTCCGGGCCGTGTGTATCCGCTCTCGAGCTGCTCCTGGGGAATTTAATTCCATTTTCAATTTACCTAAACCCCTTTACGCAAACTCTGCGCTACCAACGTCGAGTACTTCCAGACTTTTTCTCCCCTTTTCTGCGTGCCTTTCGTCCCACCCCGCCGGTACAGAGCCTCTCTTATTCGTTCCTCTCCGTGGCACAGCTTCCTTTCCATTCGAGTTCGCCGAGCGAAAGGAGGCACACGTTTCCGCCACTTCTTGCCTCTTTTACGAATGTTGCATCGCGCGAGTCTTCGGGTGGGTCCTGAATAAAGCCGCTGAGATGGAGAAAGGCGGATCGGGTGCATAGATAGGAAGAGCCACTTGGTTTTAACTGCCTTTTATGCGAAGCTGCCTTTTGGGATTCAGGCGTTTCGGGCGTCCACCTGCAGTTTCCGACCGCGGATTTTCACCTCCTCGGCTGGAGAAATGTCGCGCGTTAATTAATTCGCGGCATTTTCTCTTCTAGGTCGGCGATTGTCGCTACCTTCCCTCGTTCCTTTTCTTTCTCATTTCCACTGATCTCCAGCTATTTTGCATTCAACAATTAAATCGAGTTCAATTACTTGTGAAGTTGCATTTCTTGTTGATTATATTGCTGCCAATTAGCGCATGCATGCAATTACTGGAGGATAATCCTAACCGAATTCCTCGACAATTTCAAGGATAAGCATTCCTCTCACATATGCGTATCCTTTTGATATATTAATAATTAATATAAAGTCACTGACTTTCGCACTTTCGCACTTAAAATAAAGATTTACAAAAACTGTTACAAATACGAAGTTGGTATTATTAAAAATGAAGGATTTAAATAGCATAAAACTACGTTCAGATGCATTTTAATATTTTCTGTGAATGAGTTTTTGCTCAGGAAAGTAGACCATCGCAATACAACTTGAAAATAAGTAATACTCTTTATAATTTCTACCTCAAATATGTTCAAAATCAAATCAAATTATGTTATTTATTTCGAAAATGGTTGATCTACAAATCCATATTGAACTGTCGTTTAATTTAATAGAACTTATGTACTTTGAAAATTTCTACTATTATTTTTTGAACACAGAAAGAAAGGCTTTTTCGTTTAGTTGACAAAGAAGTGTTGTGCATCGCCTAGAATTTTTCGGAGATTCGCCGGCTGATAGATTTAAAGAGACTTCACCGGCAGGAGAATGTAGAACGAGTGTCTTCCTTACACGTAACGGGGACACGTAACAGGCACGCGCGGCAGTTGGACGGACGCGACGTGATCTGTAACAAACGCGTACACTAACTGTAAAGACGCGATTTATAGCGAGCTGCTTGCGAGACGAGTTCGGTTGGACAAATTCACGAGCGTCGCGGCGCGCATCGTTGCAGTTAGAAGCGCGGGGAGGAAAAAGTTTTTCGTAAATTGTAATGGATATTCCATGGTAAACTCGTTAAAGTGAGTATACGATATCGGGAGTCGTGTAACGCCGGCTATTATTGCGTCGAACGGATAGAAACATATGGTTCTTTTAAGCCATTAATGGCTATGGAATTTCCGGCCCGAGCACGCTCCCTGTCAAGGATGTTTAACGCCGGGCCATTTGCGAATTTTCGTTTCGGTAGCGTTATTTTTAACGGGCTGTGCTGTTATTGCGTCGCGCCGAAAGAGGCACACGATGATATATAAATACAAATGTCAGCGCGGTCCGACGCGAAGCAAAATAAATTTCGCCAACATCGCGCGAATAAAAAGTTTCCGTCGGTCGCTGGATCTCCACGCAATTTGATCTTGTGTAAAAACACGGGCCGCTTTCGGATTGTCAAGTGACATAAATATTCACGATGAACGTTCGGTAAATGATAACTTGTATATCGCCGCGTATCTTTTTGCGGCTGTTATATGTCAATCTATAAGTGCGTCTTTGTTACACACGTTCGCTCTTACGTACATTTCACGCGCATTTGTCGCGCTTATAAATCAAACTTTATCATCTCGATTATATGAATTATAAAAGTTGATAACAGCGTAAGAAGTTTCCTTTCTTTTTGTAAAAAGGTTCTCCTTTTTCTTTATTCAACAATCGTCTTTGTGTAAGCGATGAAAACTGCTATTTTCGAGGGAAATAATCGCCCTTGCGATCACGTTGTATTACTTGAGGAAGTTTGATACACGGAGAACGTAATGGCCATTATGGTTGCCGCGGGATAAGTTTTATTGCAGTTTGCGTTTGTAGTCGGCGACAACAGCGAGATTAGGCAACTATGAGCTATGAGATTAAATGCCGAATGTGACCCGTCGCGTAGTTAGCATTCGCAGCATTCAGTTATAATCTATGACGTTATGCGCGTATATATGCATACAGACAGACATATATATATATATATATATATGCACAAACATTGGTTGCAATGCAAATAAGTTCAGATTTACATAAGATAGATACCTGTATTATCTCGTCGCGCATACAATCTAATTATTTCCTTCTCTGTCCTCCGGTAATTTGGTGAATCGTTTAATTATCACGTCTTTGGTAAATATAGAAAATATGACGTAATTTAAGAGCTTATAGGAGACGTCGTATTTTTCGTAAGTAACCTAGATTGCCATAAATTGGCGCTTGCAATATTTTTACCATTACGTTTGATCTACCAAATACCGAGATCGCCGATAATTCACTCTGCGTCCCTGAAGGCAAAATAACATTACGTGAGTTCATTTAGCAGAAATAAACTGTTTCTTTCGCGACTAGATCAATTTGCCATAAATATACATCGGCACATGCGATATTTCCAACATTACGACTACGTTCGATCGACCTGCGAGATAACCAATAATTTAGCTCACAGAACGATACGCATCCGTGCTGCTTTAAGCCAAAGTGACATCAAGTGGGTCCATTTAGCGGGAATAAACTGTTTCTTTCGCGAGTGGTTCGCTATGCCGGGATCGTTAGTCAGATAGAACGAGTCGCTCGCCGGACTGCTTGAAGTAGACACTTGAGACCGGCCTAGGCATTGCCGGGCCGCGGGTCAATTGTTTCCCCGGTGTAAACAGGTCAGAAATAAATCCCGGCTTAACGCCGGGCTTAAAAGCTCTTAAAGCGGTACTCGTTCCCCCTCGCCTCAATTTATTCCCTCATCCTGCTATCGTCGATTTTCCGCCGTCTTCACCCCCGTCCGCCGCCCCCGCTTCTCGTGCACATCCACTGATGCTCGTGCACTCGATCGGCCTTTTTCGTGGTCTTTGGCTTCGTTACGATCATGTAAGCGAGTTTATCAAGCGCGTTTAATTGTGATGTTACGTGCAGACGTAACGTCGGCTCGAAATTTCCGAGCGATCTGAGCGCAAAAATGTAAAAATTAAAATCATTCATCATCAAAATGCGAAAGTAAAACAGAAGAAATTAAATAAAAATCGTTTCCTATTGATAAAGAAATGTAAGAAACACAATCAAGGGGTGATTTTTTTCTCATGTCATCAGTGTGCGCTGGCGATTATTTGCTCAAGAAAAACATTGATATAATAGTTTAATTCATTTTATTGTACACATCTAGAGAAATGCACACGTCGCGATTGTAACTCTTTGAAAGAATTGCAAAAATAAAATGTATACTCGATTAGGATGGACGGATGCGGACTGCGAGGAACAAGTTACACATTCGCACCGACTTTTAATGTAATTTATCCGCGCGTATTCTCCCGCGTGTCTCCCCTTGCAGCTATTAAAAAAGTACGAGAAGGAAGTATGAAAACCATTCATCATGGGCAATAGAGCTGGCGAGGTGCCACTGGCCGCGGAGACGTTTTAACGAGACTTCAAATCCAGGAACTTCATTTGCCCTATCACTGTGTTTTTGCACCTCCTTAATGAGGGAACGACGAAAAATATGTCGCGCAAGAGAAACTCTAACTGCTCCAGTTCTCGTTCTCTTTCATAGAAACGCGCGCGCATTCACGCTTTGTTTTCTCTTCGATAAATATCTGACACGTTCAACTGTGGCCCTAACGAACGTTCAACAAACAAATCCATTTGAAACGGGCTGTGTCGCAGCACGGCGCGAGATTCCTCACTGATAACACGACAAAGAGAGAAAGAGGTCGCATAATTGACGGGGTGCTTTATCGAAATCGCTCGTACTTGTCGGAGATAATTTTCCCGGCTGGATAGGATAGATTAAGCCGAGAAATACGCTGATTCTACTTAGTGGCGGAAGCAGGCTGATTGCGAGCTTGTATCTTAATTGTTTTTGCTCTCCCCGCTGACATTAATGCCGTTCGTAAACAATATACCGCTTTCTCCGCCATCAAACTACTTGTTTTATGCACGTGTGCGCCATCACCATCTACGTAACTGTCTCATTTTCCCTTCCGCGCCTGTAATTTCTTTATGGCACTCGTTTCCCTTTGTTTACGCGAGATGCGGCGAAGATGATCATACTGATTGAAATTTTAATGAGAAAACTTAATTGATTTCTTTAAAAACGAGCGGATGTAATTCTTCAATATTTACTATTTTTTAGAAGTTTTTAGGAACTTATATACACATAATTAAATAATAGTATTAAAGTTAAATCGTGTATTATATACCTACATAAAATATAATTACGTGTAATAAAAAGATAAATATTTATATACAATTACATGCAAAATAACTTACATTTTAAACTATGTAAATTCTGGTCGGAAAGAAAGTCCAGCAAACGTGCCAGCATCGTATTTAAATTATACATAACACTCCAACACTATAAGAGAATCTTTCTTTTTGAAGTGAAGTGTTTAATCCCTTTTCGGCCGGAGTTTAAATAAGTTACTTCGCATGTAATTGTAAAAGAGCGAAGCATTTACAGCGGACATGAATATAAGTTACACAATAGTATTTTGCGCTAAGAATACAGTGTTATACGTGTAGCACACCGGAGATTCCACAGAGTACTCGACCGCTATATTATGCGGCGACTTAATCGTCCGGGCTCGCAAAGTTTTTATGGGCCATAATTCAAAGTTTTCGCGAGGTATTCTTTTGCATGTAAGAACGGGCTGCCGGTCCTATATTTCGGGAGGCTTCCTGTTATTTTGCTGTAAAGAAACTATGTACCCCTGATTTCACGGCTGTGTGCTTTGCAATTCTTTATCCGCGGCCGAAAAATTCTTACGCCGTTATCGCCGTTACGAAAGTGAATATCTCGGATTATTGGATATCCGCGCAGCTCGGTAATGAAACTGCGTCTCCCGCTTACTTTTTATGCGGCTTTAATGAGGTGATATCGGACTCCATTTCATTTTTGCGCTCCACCGGAAACCGGATCTCCACTTGGCGAGCTTTAACCGTTTCCGCGACTTTCAGCTGTGAGTAACGACGCGATTTCTTCGAGAGTTTCAGCGTGCCGTTACTTTAGGCGCTCCGATGCAGTTGACCCAACGATTCGAACAGCGTGGAAAACTCCCGCGCGGAATAAAAGTCGGGATCAAAGGCAAAGGGTGGACACTGCGAGCTGGGCGAGTTTATTGCTTCGGGAGAGAAAAGTCGCTGTATCCTGTTTTCTTAGATACTGTACCTCGGACTCCTTGGCGTTTCGGTAGTATACCTTGCGCGCAACGATGTCGTCGCATCAAAGACAGAATCCAATTGAAGATCAAGGCGTCCAGAAATGGAAAGCTTCCTGGTCTCGGGTGATCGCCGCGGGAAATTGGAAGATTTGCTCATTGCGAATGTTCCTCGAGTAATCTCCGTATCTCATTCATCGCTTATAAAATATTTATAAATGTACTTGTAATATATATAAAAAAAAAAAGTATTCGACCGTTCGCTTATAAACGCACTGTAAGCTTTCCCGATTTTTATAAATCGTGCGATTTCGCGCAGCGATATGACATCGCGCTCTCCGAATGAAAAATTATTTCTTCCCATCGCAATTCGGGTGAAAAGCGGTCCGGTGGCTGGCGCGCACTTAACGATTCAATTATTCTCTCCGCCCGCGGCGATAAGTCGTGGCATTAATTATTATTCTCGCACGTACCCGCGCGGGGCTCGCGCGATATTTCAATTTTGCTGGTCGTCCAAGCTGTCGTCACCCTTTTATCGGACCCGACGCGGAAGCGCCAGAAGAGACGCGTTTCGCGAACGGGGAAAAAAGGGTGAGGATAATTCGTCGCACGTGCGGTCAGAAAAATTCCAGTCATTGCGGGATGCGCTCGTCATAAACGCGCGCGATCGGGCGACAATTCGAGCGTATGCAACGATTTACAGTCGCGCGAAGTTCTCTCTCTTTTTCTCCCTCGAAAGAGAGAGAAAGAGAGAGAGAAAAAGAAAGGTACGCGGCCACTTCTGTGCGGTTTCGCATCCGTAGATGCGAAAAGACCGAGAGGATGAGAGTAAAACTTTAGATATCCATGGTACATGCATCGTGAAACATCCGTATCGAACGTTGCATACAAAAGGCTTTTAATATCATCCTCGCCACAGGCACGCCGCGCGTATATTGTATACACTCGCGCAACATTTGGGATTCGACGCCCGCGTCCGTGTAAGCTGCTATTTTCTCGTCGCGCTGGTCATTGCAGATTCACGGCAAACAAGCCCAAGTATCCAGCTTACCATAACCATAAAAATGATACGCGACGCTGCGCGGATGCTGAAAATCTGTGCATCAATCGTCTAATATTTTATTATTATTAATGATAAAACGAACAAACAACGTTTGCAAAACGGGTGAACGTAATAATCGGATCGCGAACTGACTATTTTTCAGCGCCCAAGTCTTGGTTTTGACACGCTTCGCACAGCCTTAAACCCTGTCGGAGTTTTCGCAACGTAATCGATCCATTGGAAAAGCGGAGCGTAAGCAAAATTGTGCGCGCCGTAGGAGGGCTGAAAATAACGTTTAATGGATGGCGGCTTGCCGAACTATTTGTACAAGGTGTAACGCGGAGGATGCGCAACAATGTGTACCGACCCTCTTCTTTACAAGCTGACCTCCCTTGATGCGGGTGCTAATTTACCGCCATGAACATTCCGAGGTTCGCTCAGTGTACAGGGTTTCACAAAGGGTCGGTAGTGTGTATATAGTTTTGATAAGAAGTTACAATCAGCGACATATAAGCGGAACGCGCAAACAAAATATCCGCTTGTTAGAGAATAAGAAAATATAGAAGAAGCATCACTGGATAAAATTATCCAAATGTAAAAATACGGTGGATAGAATCTGCAGATAGCAAAGGTTGCGGTTGTAAATGCTGGTAAAATGTCGCGAAAATGATATTAGAGACAGCGACATTGAAACACTGATTCGTGGAGGTCGGGAGACAGGAAGTCAGGAAATCACAGGAAGAACTCGCTCCGCGCCAATGAAGCGTGACCGAAAGATATGAAAAAGCGCGCGGTCAACAATAAGACGTTGCAACAGAGAGATTGAGGTGAACATGGGAATGTCGGTAGTGTTCATTAATGTTATTTTGCCGTGTATTATATTCGCGCGCGCGCGAGGGAGACTACAAAGAACGCATTATGTTAGGAATGGATGATGACGATGTTCTGAGATTATTCATTCAAGCGAGTCGCGCCGAGTACCGGGTCGCTAATAATGCAAGGAAATTGCGACGTGTCTACGTCAGTCTAATGGTCCGTCGAGGCGACAACGGTGCCTTTAAGCTAAGACAAGCGATACATCTCGGGCGTGCTGAAGCATGCAAGAGATTTAGGACGTAATGAAGAAGACTTCTACTCACGAACGCCAAAACTCGACGGAGGCTTCTTCTAAGCAATCCTTTGTTCGGGATTATCATAGCTTAATGTTATTATGATGCATTTTACGTGGATTTCTCGTTCCCGATGATATTTTGAGGTGACTTGTTTGGGGAATACGCTGACATTGAGAAAGACGTATGATCTTCGGCTAATAATAAGTACAGTTTGATAAATCTTTTGCCTTTTAATAAGGAAATGAACGAGTAAGTCGTTGCGTGTTCGCCAACGCTGCACTATATGCACTAACAGAGTGACGGATGTTTCACAAGCTTTTTTTGCTTCGAAATTGTCGTGTGTGGCGCCGGTATTGCGACACGAACGAATCGTGACGCGGCGCTTTCGCCATTGGCTATTACGGCTTTCTGCGTTGCGCAATTATCGCAATCTCGCGTTGAATCTTATAGATTATATTTTTGTCGAATATTAGGACGTGTTGTATGAGAAAGAATTAATAATGGATTTTACAGTGGAACAAGGATGATATTACTCGACCAGAATATACTGTTTAAATAAACAAAACTTTCGGTGGTAGAAGCAGAAAGTAATGGAAGTACTCCGAAAAATCCTACATAATATCAAGGTCTTACTTTTTATAATTTTATTGGTGTGAATTAAAAAAGATGTAAAGTAAAATGATGAATTACCTCCTGAGATGTGTGAAATATTAATCCAAGCATGATTTGTTGTACACTGTCGCTCAAAAATTCAAAGAACCTCACAGTTTTTAAACAAATTATTTTTTACAAATTTAATTATGTTATTGAAACTTAATATTATTTTATAAAAATGCACCATTTAAATGAAGCTTATAAGTGAAACAATAAAAATTATATGTGTTTATAATGTCAGCAAGTGAAGTTGCATGCATTTCTAATTAAACTTTCTTTTTACAAAAGAATTCTTTTTCTTCGATGTAATCGCCTGACATTTTGATATTTCTGATGATTGATTTTCAGAAATGTTTTAGTATCATATACCAGATGTGAAATTTACGAATCTAAGATTGTTTATTCTTTTGTGAAAGGACAATTTTATAATTACATAATTCTATTTTCTAATATTAAAGTATATGTAAGTTTGTAGTAGTAATTTTTAATTTTTTAGCCGCAAAGAGCGTACGTTTAAAACTATTTTTAATAAAATAAGTGTATCTGACTTTATTTAAAGATTATAGTGCTTTAAACCCTTGAGCGGTAGTGTATATCCTTCATGAGACGCGTTGAAAATCCCTTCTTGATTATACCATTTCTCAGTACGGCGGGATATGGCGCGATGTCTCATCTCGTCGCTCGTAGCATTATGACTGACCGGTGCAATTTTGCACAGCGAAGGTTCCGCCAATGGTATGGCGAAGAACGAGGGCGGATTACTTAATCACGCCTGATGCTGTTTACCTCGACGTTCTAAAAAGAAACAAAGGAATGCAGCTCTGGCGGTGGTATAACATTCGCGCGAATCTCAACTTTTATTGCAATGCGCCGCGACGGACAGCGCGGAGAAAACGACGACGTCGCGCGTTCTCCGGAACTGTCAGACTGAAAAATCGACCGTAGCCGTTTTTCCGTAGACGTTTCTGGAACGGCGCAATTGTGCCGCCTGTCAAATTGGTATGCCGAGATAACAGCCGGGACAACAGATGCCGCGCGACTTCGAACAATTCCCTTAATTCGAGCTTCTCCTGTCGGGGACTGCCATGCCGTCGCGTGACATGATCTTTACTGCGTTATTAGCGCATTCATGCATAGCGGTATGCTCGCGTTAAGTTAATTCGAATTCTGTGAATGCATAATATTCATCATAGCTAGCGATATTATAAGCGCCGCTTGTTATTTCAACAATAGTTATGACGATAGACATTCCGCGAGCCGTGACAGCAAATTTTCAATGATACTGCAATTTAAGACTATTTTGTCGGCGCTATTTCGACGTGATTTGGAGATAGGAATGGTATTAGAAGATAATCAATGTGCGGACAAATGCCTGTGCACTATTTGCACGTCAAAGCGTTAGTGAAAAGCTGATTGCATGAAAAATGCACGCGCCATTCGCGTTTACACGTCGGCGGTATTTCAATCAGTCACAGGCATCCCTTTGTCGGGAGAAAATATAGCTTTCTATGAGCAAAATGTTGGTAGAACATCAACGATTATAAATGGTCGTCGCACCTGCTTATTAACTCTCTAAACTTAGACACATGTTGTGTGTATCGATCGCCCATTTTTATCGCAAGCAATATTGCATCCATACATAAACCGGAATATTTTATGCTAACATGTATTAGAACATGATTTGCAAAATTGCAAACACATTTTTTTAGCGAGTTTAATTTTGCATAATATAGCAATATATTATCTCTCTCTACTTTCTGGTTTTTTAATCTATTTCTCATTAAAATAAATCAAGTGATATGATTTATTTAATATTATATATATAATATAATTTTCACTTTCATATGAAAATGCGTATTTTTATCGCAAAGGAAATATCGACATCTTGATTAATCATTGAAATATGACAGATTTATTTACAGATGGAAATATTATCACGAGCATTGACTCTTCGTGTACCGGGTAGTTAAATCTGAAAAGTAATTTTAAATTGGAACGTCGAATGCAGTTGTGAAATATAAATGCAGAAATCAGGCACGAGATTACTTTCGCAGTTAAGACTTTATGAAGAGGTCGACACGAAATGAGAAAGTTTTAGTGTTTACATTTTGGCATTACGCAAACAGGAATAAGCAGGCAGGGGAGAGACTGGCATACAGAAATGCGCTGAATTACTTTCTGATGACAAGTCGCAAAGAGATAGGCGGAAAAGTGTAGCGATAAAAGCGAAAGGATAACACGCCCAGTACGGGGCGCATATTGAGAAGAGTGTTTTTCTCTTTTTCAACTTTTAGAGAATTACTTCCGCATCACTTATGTTGATTGCTAATCCTTTTGCGTTACGATTCAAACGGATCTCCACTTTAATATTATTATTTGACAATTTCTGAAGAAACCATTTTTATATATCCACAAATGCGGATGCATAAATGCGAAAAAAAAACGTGACTACTTGCCCGCACTTTTCTCAATGTATTTATTGCGTAACATAGCGACCGTTTGTTTTGTTTACATTTCTGTTTAGTTAGCAAATTTGCTGAATGGCTCTAGATGCAATCCAACTCCGCAACTATGCACTGTTTTTTAATTTGTTGTAATGTCCCTGTATTATGCGGAACGAATTTTTCGTAACAGAGACTCTCTCTCTTCTAAAGCCACTGTCCTGTGGGAGTAATTCGCGGAATGTCGTGATCATATATTCGGTGCGTTTGTCCTCATTCCAAAGTTTCGCGCATTAAATCGCAGGACTACGGTAAAAGTTCGACCAATGTTACGAGATAATGGTGGGTGGGTCGACGGATTATTCGCATCATGTTTCATTACGGAATAAGTATATGGTCGGGTTGACGTTGAGTCCCCATTTCGGCCGAGTGCGAAAATTCAACTCGAATCGCATAAGAACGTTTGTGATTTCATTTTAGGTCACTTGGCACACAAGCTAAATTAATTTCGCGCGTTTCACTATTTCTGTGCGCTTTCCCCGATAATCGTCATGCCAATTTCCTTCATACAAAATAGAAGTGCAGAGATAGTGAGAGAATTTCTATTCGGTCGAGCGATTTAGGTGTGTTAAAGATTGATGGAATATTGCCAAGATACGTTTTTAATATACGATAGAGCTTAATAAATTTACGGATGTTATTATTTGTGTTTTAAGTTTATTTTTATACATTATATATATATTTGCATATTATACTATAAATAATTCGAATTCGAGAGGGTTAATTATTTACGGTACCGAAACGCCGCGTGCAATATAAATTATATAACTTTTATGATGGGAAAAATTCCTTATTGGGAAATTTTGTATTTCTTTTCCGCAAACAAAGTTCGCTGTACAAAAATGGTACAAGATGAATGCAACGTCGACAGCGAAAGCAAAATCGACCAAAACGAGCTCGAAAATAGAATCAGAATGGACGTGCGTTAGTGCTCTTTCGCCATTGTCAACGATATACTATAAGTACATTACGTAGTCAGTGAATGCGCCGAAAGAAGGACAGAGGAGAAAGACAAGCAGGTAGATAGGAAGATAGGTAGGGTCGGTCGGTGGAAAGAAGGAAGGAAGGAAGGAAGGAAGGAAGGATATGCGCGCAGCTCAGGACGACACATCTGAGCATGCAGCCTGCAACTTTTCCCATCAGCGCGCAGCAAGCCCCGAGCTTGTTATGCGAAGCTTGAAGCATGTAACGCCAGATGCCGCATATTGGCTCGCACCTGACCCACGCCAGCCCCGTGTCTGAACCGCCCACCCTCCGCAACATACGGGAGATCGGTTCTGATCCCTTTTCTGTCCATCCCTGCGCCGCCAGCATCCCCTTCGATTCGACGTTATGTTGGACGAACGCGGCTTGACTTCGCCCGAGCTGTTTACTCGTCAATTGCTCCCCGTCGCGCGTCTCCGTGCTGTTTGTATCGAGTTTGTAATTGTTTGGTATTGTTATTAAGAGAGTAGGGTAGAATTCTCGTTGGAATTCTAATTTTTATGGTTAGCACACACCAGAGAGAATTAAATTCTGTATAAGATGAAATGGCTTTTTCTTACGAAATAACTGTGTTATATTTTCGCGAAAAGTATAAAATCTTCTCGTCGAGATTATTGCACTCGAGGCTTTTCTACCGAGTTAAGTTGACTTTTATTACTGTGTGCATTGTGCGACGTTGTTCAGAAAACGCAGTGAAAATAAAATATATAAGGTTCACTTGCATTGAGCGCAGATGCTTCTATTGATCTACTTTTTCATTTTATAGATAGCGCGAAATATTGTGTTGCGTTGAATCGATCATTTCAGCCCCTACACTCAATGATGCAGGGCATCATAAAATTTTACGCTAGTTCTTATGGCGATCGTATTTCTTCGGCCGACAACACGACCGGTTCCCATTTTTCATTAATTATTCCCACGAGTTTCCACGCTGGTCGCTGGTGCGCAATTACTTTTACATACGCTATACAGTGGCTGCGGCGATACAATCGCGCATTGCCGGTTGAATACGGGGATGCATTCTTCGCAAGCTTAAATTTAACGTATTCTCTCTCTTCCTCCCCCGGAATACTCGCCATTTTCATCGCGGCGCTTCTCGCGGATGTCTTTTTCTACAGGAGTTAATTACCCCGCGTCCGTGAATGCAATTACGTAACAACTTCCACTCAGCTTATTATTTAGCGTGCGAAAAAATCTTTCGTCAAAAATACCGAGAGCAGTGTGAATCCGCGAGTAATGCGGGTTTCCCGACGAATAAATATAGCACAGCTGCTGTATTTTATGTTCCACTGTCAGACATCATATAGTACTGCATTATATGGCTTATAAAGTAACTTCTATGTTGCATAATATAAACTATACAGATTGACATTTATTTTGGGACAAGAGAGAATTTTTTTTTTTCTTTAGCAAGAGAAATAAATCATCTGACTTGTGACCTAAATCTTCACGACGTTTTGTCAGAGAGTTAGGTTTCTTCGATAGTACGTTCTCCGCAGTCGTCGGCTTTTTTTACGTGCCTTGATCGAAAAAAGAAGTCATGGGAACGATAAGATATTGCATCTCTTGCGCCGTGCAGCAAATCCGGGATAATCCGCGGAATTCTCGCGGAGACAACGGTAGACAGAGTTTCGTTTCTAGAAGAGGATGTGGGCTCGTATTCTCGTGGGCGGAAGTTCCTCTTTGTATAGACTTACTCCATCCCGCTCTCTGCCGTGCTCGTATTTAGGTTTACGCCGCGTAAAACCTGTTCGACAAATCAGCTAAACTTGCAGAAGAAGATCTCTGTAGGACACTTGCCTTTTTTACGTCGTATGAAAGAGAAACATGCGTTCGTTTAAATTTACGAACCGTAAATTTAAGGCTTCGTTAAATGCGAAATCTTCAAGAGAATGAAAAAGGCTCTTATCGTGGTTGGAATCTTTATTTTATACCTTCGAAATTAGAAGAGTTTTACATTGCCTGCTGGGATTTGTACAAGAGCGGAATTCGACTCGTAAAATTGTTGTAACAATAATTAAAGAATTTGATCTTTTTTTAACCTCTTCATTTACCGCCTGTCTCTTTTCTAATTTATTTATCTTTAATAAAAATGTTAATTGAATAAATTTCAATTAAGTTACAATTTTCTCTCATTTAATTTTATAATAAGACTTTTATGTAATTAAAATTTATAGATATTGTACATAATTAAGAATATATTATATTTTAATCAAACTAAAAAATACATTAAGTAATAAAAATATTGATATTTGTAATATATATATATATAATCATATTATTATTCTATGTAACTGAGAGTGGGAGAGAGGGAGAGAGAATAGTGCTTATGTCAAACAAAAGAAAAGTTCTGTAAGCAAGAAAGTTTTGTTCAAACAATTTTGGTAAAACTATTAAACATCTTGACGCGTCTCTGTGTATGGTCGTTGTGGGCATCGAGGAAACTGTTCATACCGAACAGCGTGTGCTTTACATTCGACCAGCCTGATGAAAAGTTCCAAGTAGAAGTTTGCTGTGTCTGTCCGGCCGAGTCGCCGGCAAAATCCCGACGGAGGTCGGCAGGAAGGGAATAACAAAGAAACTTTGCAACTCTCTTTAAGCCAGGAAACGAGGAGCTGCGACGAGGTCTTCCTTTGCTCAAGATCTACGCGCGAACTACAGCGCGGCACACATTCGCGCACGCTCACATTTCTGACCATTAAGAAATCCACCGTATTCGTGAGTGACGTATTTGCAGGAGGAAAAAAAATGCAATCAAGTATATTCGTCATAAGCGACTTTATTTGTTACGCATAAGTCGTTCCGATGAAAGATCGAATGTTGAAGCTGTAAGACACTTAACTTTTTTTGATATGACGACACGAAATGTTCGAAGATAAATTACGGCCCGATTGACAGTGAAGGTCTTTTCGGAGTGAGTTTCAGATGAAGTCAGTCATTATATCACGGAAATCGGGAAAATACGTTCGACGTCGAGATCATTGCGCGGATATCGACTGCCCGTAGAAATATTAGTCGCGCTGTCTTATTGCAGCTGGCGCGATCGAAGTTGCTGGAAATTTCATAAATATATGCAACTATGGACTCGGATGAAATAAGCGTAAAGAAAAGTCTTTTGCGTTGGAGCTTTGATGAAATCGCTCGACTGTGGTTCGAGAAGCGAGCTCTTTTCTGCGCTAAAAGGCATTGGAGAAAAGTGTACTTATTGCCGGAAATGAAGAACAGAAGAGGAATAGTAAAGCGCTCCGTCCGTACAATGAATTCAGTTTGAGGGTGCTTCCCGCGTGTACATCAAGAGATGCTGCTCCTTTTCCTCCTCTATTCTGATTGGATAAATATGATCCATAATTACGACGCAATAAAAATCTCCAGTACTCTGTGAAGCTTTTTTTGGACTTCTTCGCGAAGAAGATAATACGTAGAAGCACACACATTTTTCATGGAATATAATCATCAGCTTCTTATAAGAGCATTTGCCTTTATACAACTGCATATTCTGCCAAGCTTTTTCTTCTAGCTTATGACGCATTCCGCTGGATAATTTTCACGCCAGAACCCTTTTATGATGTTCGTAAAACCACGTCATTACCAACTGTTTTCTGTTTCTGACGTTAAAAGATGCACGTACCGGCACAAGCGCGCACATTGCGTGCGTATCGCTTCACTCATGTAACGCGTCATAAAAGGGAAAAGAAAAAGAGAAGAAAGAATAATCAGCTAGAGAAGCGAAATAGACTGGAAGCTCTTAAATTTCTACGTTCACTCGACTGCCGCTGCGAAATTCACTGTGAAACCGTAAGCGGTAGGAAAAAAATTTCTAGGTCGAACGCGAAGGAGGTGGAGCTCGCGAGTGGGCAAAGTTGTGTGTAGAGGAATTTGAGGATAAATTTTGCGCTCTATGCTCGAATTAAATTCCACGGCATAGCGAAAAAAACTGTGTTCTGTGAAGAGAGGGAGACAGAGGGAGAGAGGCTGGAAGGGAGGAAAGAGGAAGATAGTAAATGGATCTACAACGGAATAGTTCTACACCAGTGGTTCGGTATGCGATAAGCTGACGGCTTGGTTTGTGAATGTGAATGCGGCGTGTACTGCGATAAAAACGTTATATAAACTGAAATATTACATTGATTAAGTAAATGGATTTTGTTGCATTCGAAATAATAACGCTTTTCCTTCGTTAATCTGTTTATGGTAAAATAAAACAATCATTGATTTCATTGATTAAAGAGAACATCTCTCTAACCGCTTTTGTTTAAACAGAATATTTAAGTTCAAGAAAAACTAGGAATGCTAATTCTTCAAATTAAAAAATAACTTATTTATCATTCAAATAAAATTTGAAAACTATCCCTCGAATGAAGTATTGATAATATATGAAATACTTAATTAAAAAATGACAAATAAAGAAACGCATTTAACTAGTTAAATAAATATATATAAATGAAATAATTTAACGTTAATTTAACAATTTGTGTATGTTTAATTTCGCAAAATTTAATAACGCGTTGAATAGCAGTTGAAAAAAAAGAACAGTTGTGCTGGAGATTCATTTATTAAGTATCAGTACGATATTGCAGCGCGATGTTGCAATGAATATTTGTAGCACATATCTTTGAAAGGATTTCCTGCTCGTAGATATTTTCTCTTGTGATGCCGTGTGCAACACAGACAAGCTAAGAACAATGCGCGAAATTAAATTCTTTCGAGTATGGAAGAGCGATGCGAATGAATTAGGAACGGAGGAGTATTGCCCGATTCTATTTTGTCGCGTGACAAGTAAAATGCGAGAGCGCGCGACATGCGAAAAAATTCACGCTGGTTTGTGCATTTTACGTTTAGTTAATCCGTGCATCGCCGATTTAGGTCTCCCTGTGTCAAATACTGTGAGTCATGTTTTGTTGTTGGTCGCGAATTAAATAGCGATGCGTCGACAGATATCGCGAACAAATTCGGAAACGCATTTCCGCTTAAATTAAATATAATAAAACAAGTGTCTGCAAAATCTCTATATCGCATGCAACGGCTGTGCCGGCACGCCGACTGCGTGACGGATGTGTATCCGCCGCGTGCAAGAGTGGTTGTGGAACGGCAAATGGCATGTGATCTGTCCCTGGATGCCAATCGTTGGAAAATTTCGGTTGTGGTCCAGAACGGCCGGATCAATGTTACCGCGAGTCGCTGCATTGGCTTTCTCTGATGGATAAAGCGACCCCTTGCATATGCAGTACACGAATCGCCCTGCACATTCCGCTCGTTGACTGCCATGGCCGTGCATTCTTTCCTCTCGATTGCTTCCGTAAAATATTTTCCTCTTTCGAACGATGGCTTTCTTTTAATTTGAAAAGATTAAGATGCATAGCCTTTTTACAATCAAATATTTTTTTAGTTTTTTTTTTTATTATTGACTTTACTCGTAATTTTCTTTTACTCTTTGAGGCGCCTATAAATAATTAAGTATTTTATAAGTCTCTTATTTTTATCAGTTTCTACTTGAGCTGTGTTTTGTAAACAGTATTTTTCATACGTGTTATTTGTGCCGAAGTATTTAACTTTTTATTTCTCTTTGTTATATTTGTAGTACACAGAATGCGTAAAACAAGCAATAAGAAAAGGAGATGCTATATTCCTGATATAATCGATTGAAAACGATATCGGAATCCTTCCGACATGTGTTTGCAACAGAAGCTTTGAATGGGAATGTTCCGATTTGCGGCCACAAAGGGTTAAAGGCCACAATTCATGCTCTTGATAATCGGAGTGCGTATTATCCGATTTGAAGCGAAATATTCGCAAGCATCTTGTTTACGTGCGGCGATGACGAGCTGAAAAGGCCAGAAACACGGCGCGGTGTCAACGATAATGATAACGGCGTGGCAACAAGTGCTTTTAACGTTCTAACACTCTCGCTGCATTCTTGGGAAGCACTCAACGCGTACTCGCTCTATAGGACTATATCGGTTTTGGCGAAATGATGAAACGTGATGCGATCGTCAGCGGGACAGAGAAAGAGAGGAAGAAACCGGGAAACGCTTTTTACGGCATCCGAGCCATCTGAATGAATTCTTTAACCGGCCTAACCATTTCCTCTGTTCGTACAGCATGTATGCTTACTGTCTCTTTTCCGACATCATCGGCATGTCCGTGTTCTCAGTACCTTGTGCTCTTTTAAAATCCAACTTCTCTCTCCGCGCCATATACGCGCGGGCAATCCATGCGGTAGTTCCTGCTTATATCTTACTTCCATCCTGTTTTCCTTACGAGATCTTTCTACAAAACTTGGTTTGCACAACGTACACAGTACGTCTAAAGCAACCATCACGCATCGTTAAACATTCAAAAATTCAAAGCGAGACAGCTCGTTCTTTGCCTATTTCTTTTATACGTGGCGCAGCAGCTTTCTTCGCCTTTAGTATCTTCCCGGGGATCCAATTTTTCTCTCCGACGTAACACGAAGCTCGGAATAGGAAATTCCTCGAAGTTGCACGCGGGCTTGCAACAAGTGAAATATTTAATTTTGCGCGATGCGTTATGCAAGCAACGCTTCAGAGACGTAACTTGTACGGGATAATGCCACGTGAAATTAATACGGACGGCGTTACTGCGTATGCAACGTGTGCTACCATTCTATTCTCTTTCTTTTTTGCTCGAGAAGTAGGAAGAAGAGGGGAGGAAGGAGTAGTGCGAAAGCTTGGGAGGAGCGCTCGATCTGTCAAGGCCAGCTGCTAGAGGGCGAACTACTTGATTTACGCCTTTCTTCCATCTTCGCTCGCGGAACATCCTCCCCGCCTTTCCCTTATTCTTCTCTTGAATGCTCTATTTCATCAGCTTAATTCGCTAAAAACGTGAATGGCTTTCGTCCACGCTAATGGAGTTAAGTTAAGCTTGTATTTTTCCTCAAACAAGTTGAAATATGATAACACCAAATATACACCGTCATAGTTATTTTCACAGGCAGTACGATGTTTATCGATATTCCCACCTCTTAATAAAACCTATCTCGAACCGTGGAGGTTTCGAAACTGATTCGTTACCGCGTAACTTTTGCTCTTGAATATTTCTCCGCAGTGCCTTAACGAGTTTCTGATTCTTAGGAAGTTTCTTAGAAATGATTATATTCGAGGCTTGTAGTTGTAAAACTCGTTAAATCCACTATAAACTATTTTGAGAAGAGACAGGAAAAACTAATTGCTTATCTGTAAATTAGTGAACTGGAATATTTATGTATTAAATAAACACATTTATTTAAAACTTATATCAGAACTGCGATTGAACTTTGCGCTGTACGCCGACACCATTTATTCTATTTTCTTTGCATATTCCCATCTATTTCGGCATATGAATATTTTCAAAGTAATAAATGAGAACTTTGTGAAATATAAATTTTTATATATTTGATAGGATGTAGTTTGGGGGGCGGCGGGGAGGGGGGGGGGATACACACACTTTGTGTATGCAGGTTTTAGATAAGCTTTTTTCCGCGAGGAGAGATTCGCATCGTACAATTTTTTAGAGGTTACACGTGGAGTGAGCAGGTTATTTTGTTTGTCTACATTGTGGTTGTGAACTGCGGGGCGAATCTGTTTACTACCCTCTGTTGCGGCGTGGTATAAAAAAGTCTTTCGTTCACACGAGTGATAAATTTCTGATGTAAACTACCCCCGTTTTCTTTTCTTCAAAGGCCTTTCAAGGGTGCTCTCATGGCCACCTGTGCTATCGTCGTAAATTATTGTCATCAACCGGAACATTATTTTTTAACATCGCAAAATTCCGGATACGTAATATTCAGTATATGAAATGAAAGTTTACTAATTGTTTGAATAAAATATAAGAGCGTAAAATTTTTTATGATCTTTTTTGTATCGTCATACATTTTGCTTTGAGCGATTTTATCCATATATTTAACTATACATTTTTTATCTGGCATGTGATGAGTTAATAGCAATTATATTATTATATTTTTCTAAGCTAAATTACTTTACTCGTTTTTTTTTTTTTTCATTCTGATAATTGTCGAGTGCGATAAAAATGAAGAAAAAGAAATGTCTATTCTGTAATAACAAGCGTGATGATAGCACCATTATCAAGGATTATGCAGAGCATTCTGCTTTCTGTTTTAGTGTCAAGACGGACATGGGTGCAGCCGGTGCGGTGTCTAGGCTCTACATCGCAAATGCGAATAAAAAGGATAGCGGGAATTACAGCTGCGCCCTGGCGAATGTAGCAGCAGCCACCATGGTGTCCGTCCACGTTCTAAACGGTATGTTTTTCGTATATCTTTAATTCTGCTGAAATAGCGAATTAAATATCCAATTATGTATGAATGAACAAATATTTAATTTTTTTATAATTGTTAGATAAAGCTCTATATGCATTTTCCACGTCGAAGAAATTAATACGCGATACGAGAAGGATGTAATAATGTCAATATACACATTAAATAGATTAACTCTTTTTTGAAGAATTTATCTGTTACAATCAACTTTTTAATTTGCAAATAGTAAAATTATTCAATTAAATTGTGTGTGAAGTTTAATAGGAAAAAATAATTGGGTCTGATTTTTTTCTGTTGCAAGTAAACTCTTTTTCTCTCAACTTGCCCAATGATAATTTGCCACTGTGCTCTCTTAATTGTGTATCGCAGAGCATCCAACTATTCTTCTGAGCAATCAGCCACATTTGAGATCGCAGTCAAAGGATCAGTCTCTGTTTGCTACCGATAACGGTGTTTGGAAGGCTCGGAGGAGGAAAACGGAGGGTACACCTTCGGCGCGCTCGGCGCCTATCGATATAATTTTCCACCCCTTTGCACGGCCGATAATTGATTTTCCACGGCTTTTCAACAGCGCAAATGCCTATTACCGGTTCCTCTTTTCTTTCCTACACCGTCTTCCGTTTCTCGCCTGCCCGCGTCCCGTCCTCCTCACGCTTCACAAGAGGTCGGTCGCTCTGTCGTTCTCTTCTTTGCACATCTTCTCGCGCGCAATCGATCGTGTAGGAATACAAAGCTGCGATTTCATCAGGGTAAATAACCGGGCGCGACCGTCGGAGACGCACTGTTGTTGACGGGTCGCCCGATCGCTTTTCGCTCGGTCCCCATTTCCGTTTTGTCAACGAGTTTCTTGCGCTAAATGACATTCTTGACTGTACTGGTAGAAAATAGCTCGTGTCGCAATACTGAAGATAAGGATCGGAAAGAAATTGAGATTTCCAATTAACACATAATATGCTTTTTTTTATTGCTATCCATAGAATATATAAAATGTGAAAATCGATTGTTTAACGTTAGGGTACTCTGTATACGTTTGTGTTATTGTCCCAAATTTTGAATCAAAATACGGATAGAATTTTTGAAAAATGAAATAAAAATATTTGCAATTTTTTATTCTAAACAGTGGTTTTCAAAATATAAAGAATAAAACTAGACCAATCACGAAGTATATTTAGATGACTCTTTGTTTGTGAATCCCGCATAGTAGTAATTACGCTCACTGACGCTGGACAAAAGATTGTGTTACTGTCCACTTACGCATACGGTACGTGCACGATTTAAAAATATTGATTGCGAATTAATGTTCGTGGATAGCGAAACAATTTTTTAGCCTCCGTGAAAATGAAGTATGCAATCACCAACATTGTTCTACCACCAATCCACGGATAAGCAGCTTTCTAAAAGTAGCTCACATAGTTAGATATATGTACATAATTTGAAGTCTTTGTATTAAAGAAAGTCAAAGAGGGACATTTAAAGAATTTAACCATTAGAAAAAAGTCTCTTTTTTATATATATATATATATTTTTTTTAACTCTCTCTTATATTTCCAAAACTATGTTTTAAAATAAAAAAATTAGAAATATTTTTCAAGAATTACACACAATTCTTAAAAAATCTTTGCGATTTTTTATCTCAAACAGTAATTATATGTATAATTAAAATGCAATTTTTATTCTTTATCCGTTCTATCTATTCAAACCTTTTTTTGTTCCTCGTGGCTGCCCATGCTCTTTCGTATGCCTTGACCGCCATCTAGCACTAGTGCATGGCGTATTCATAGAAAGTTCGTTGGGAATATTCAGGTTGACCCATTTCTTTCCGCAGCGTACCGAGCTGTCGTAGAACTCTTCTTCCTTTTGCGATTTTTCTCATTCTCGCCGCATAGTCAAATTAGCGTTTAAAATGTACATAATTCTCAGGCGTACTAATTTTTATATTTCCAATTCCGTTATACGAGCGACGCGAGCGAATAGAAGCTTTATTATGAAATTCAAACAAGGTGATAGAATTAATTTACCGTGCTGATAGGGTAGTCTATTCATATCCACAGTGGGAAAATTACAATGTAGTAATTTAATCTGCCAGGTAAACAGATGAAAATCGGGCTTTCATAAAATTATCGCGTGAAGAAAATTTTATATGGTTTCGATCAAATTAATTGAGCTTGATTTAGAGCAAATATTCTCTCGTAACTTATCGGCGCAATCTGTACTCGCAGTAAACTCGGCTGGATGTGTTTAGCCCAATCCGTTCTTCTGCTCGTCTGAACAATTCTCGGCGCATTGTTCCTCTCTTGATCTATTGCAAGAGATGACGTTCTCGTTTTGTGCTTTTTTCCTTTATCTTTCGGCGACGTAAACCGCGAAACTTTCGTATCAGAAGACGAGATAGCACGTAAGTCGAGTCGATGACGCGTGCTCTCGTGTGAAATGCTGCTAAACGCAGGCTTTATAGTAGCGGATGGGCGATGCCACTGCAAGCCGGTCGATACCAATGTGCGGGAGTTGGGGGAATGTCTTCCAAACTTATAGCGAAAGAGCTCAACGAGTTTTCACGGCGGCTTTTCGCGCTCTTGGGGCAGAGGCGGTTCAGAAAGCGCCGCATCTAGGCGATGTGCATTATTTACGGCGGATTACCTTAAGTCGGTCCAATACGAGAGTTCGATCTTCTCGGTGAAGTTTGACGAGGGGGGCGGAACCAGGAAAATGTTTTGCTTATGATGTATAATCCACATCTTTTGGACAGTGACGTCGATAATCTTCTATTGTTCGTGATGTTTTACTATGATATTCGCTGAACCAGAAAGTTAAGATTGATCAAGAAGTTAGGAAACATGTGATTTATTTTTTCCGTTGTTATCTCAGTATACTTAGAAAAGCCTTGCCATAATATTATAAAATAAGACAAACCTTAAACATAATTATATTTAATTACCGAGAAAGAAGTGCGAGATCAGAAGAATATTTTTCGATATAAATATATATTTTAATGACATCGATCAATGCTTGTATATTTTGTACACGTCACACAGACTGATAGTGAAAGAGTTAATTATGAGTAGCCTTTGAATTCCTACGCATTTTCTCCGATAGTTATTCGCGGATAAACCATGTTCATTCGCAATGCCCGATATGAATAACTTCGAAATTCTTGACTGTATTCCATCTCTGAAAATGTATCATTGGTAAAACAAGCGTCTTATTATTTTGCGCCCGGGGACGCAGATAGGTAGAGTAAGCCACCATTACCGTAGCGATGAGTATGCGGAATGCGCAAGTCGGAGAGTTATTACCGCGGGTGTTGTATGCCGGTAACTACAAGAGCGATCATAATACTGGAAGTAATGCGAATTTGCTTGACAAGTAGTCGGACGCTCGAGGCTCGCATTCGAAAGTAGTTTGCCGTAGCGAGAGTCGATCCACGTCGTCTGAAATTTCGTGTAGCTCTATATGCATCGTTGAAACGTTTCGTACTTCCGCAGTCGGTCTATCCGTTTATGCATGTGATTGGCGCTAATGATGTCCGTGAGAGCGAGCGATTTTACGGAAACGGTGATCGTGGCCATCTTTGACTATCGCTCGTGGCTCGAGTCGCATTCTAATGCCTCGATCAGCCTGAAGATCGATTCTTCGCGCGGTGCTTTGCATTAAGTGACTACCAGATTTCAACATCCGCTTCTCGGGTGGCGGTTATAAAAGTTTATAGCCTTCTTTGGCACACTTGCGCCAGTTATATACGTACAGATATATCTCGTTATAGAACATGACGAGAGATATAACATGGGTGTTTAAAATATTTATAAACACATCTCCGACAAAATAAGGGAAAAGTATCTCAGCTAAATATTATAATGTTACGCCGCATGCGACTCGTTAAAATTTAAACATATTTCAAAGTTCTTTACTTTATTATGCAAATTAAAACCGCACTTGTTAGCGAAAGCGCTGGATATAATAGTCGTATACAAAACAGAGGCAGCCACTGCCCGTAGAACATCCGCGAGGTAGGACATATGGAAACAAAAGAGAACGATTTTAATTTCTCTCTGGCGAGGCGTATGATGTAAGTACTCTCGCAGCTTTCGTTGCTTTTTTCCCAATTAATACACCTTTAACAGTATATGTGTGCGCTAGAACATTCCGTTACAATTAATTATTATTCTCGACATACGTTACAGTTATTAATTAAATCGAGACAATCCGGATGAAGCGCTTTAATGCTGTCTTAATGTATTCGCCTCAAGAGCTTCCTCGCACAACATCTTTTTCTCCTTCCGTTTCTTTTTTGGTTTTCACCTCACAATCTTACCGCTCTCTTTGCAATTTTCAGTAAAAAATTATCGTCGGAAAGAGCGCTTCGAATATATAAAATATTCTATAGAACAAGCTTCGCTCTGTGAAGCAAAAAATTTGTCGGTAGAAAAATTCAGATAGAGGCGGAAAGCACACAAGTCCAGTGTGATACTAGAAAAATAGGAGCGTGAAACAGTAGACCGGGCGGAATAATGGAGCCAGACGATAGCGAGATAGCGGTGAAAAGGCGTAGAGAATGTGTGGCTGGCGGATGCGGCTCGTTCCGCGGGAATGAGTAGTTCTTGGCCCAGTTAATGCCTAGTGAGGAGACAAGCGACCGGGAGTTGGGAGGCGGCGGACGGTCGGCGGCCGGTATGGTCTTGGCGTGGAAGCGAGGGTTAGAGAGGTTATTTCGCGGGGTGTCACGCCCTGCCCATTAATAATCGTAGCCGCAGGCTCCGGGAGGACTACACGTCGACCCGCCTCTATCCCTTCTATGACACGGAAGTCTGCCTTTGCCTCTTAGGCATCACTGCGCACCGTCGGAGTCTGACCCTCTCCCCCCTTCCACCCTCTCATTCTCTCTCTCTCTCTCTCTCTCTCTCTCTCTCTCTCTCTCTCTCTCTTTCTCACACACATATCCTCGTCCTTACGTCGTCGTCGACGTAAGTCCGGGCGTGAGAAGTTTGCAAAGCTCTCATCGCAAGACGTAGTTAACAGGTCCCCGTCTGCGCGCACGGCCGTGTATAATACACAGAAGGAATTTCCGGAGGGCGCTTGACAGCTCATTTCGCATCCGCCTTTTTCTACCGCGACGATTCTTTAAGTCCGGGCACTCTCGAGCCCTCCGTTCCTGGAGATCCGGCGGAGGCAGAAGAAAATCATACCTCCGAGTTGCCGAGTGTGATTAATCGCGCGGTTACGTGGAATATTATACAATTCTCGGTGCCGCGAATTAAAATTTATGCTTCTTCTCGACTTGGGGTCGTGAAATGACATCAATTAATTTTATTGTAGCAAACGGTTGCTGCAATACTTGAAATTAAGTTTAATTCGTGGTTTCTTGGAAGCTTAATGGAGACACGTTAGATAAGTTCATATTGAAATCGGAGGAAAGAGAGTAATCAGCAAATGAAACCGAAGCGGTCGATTTTGACAAACTCATGAAGAATCTGCTATCATTAATCTACAATACTTGTACGATAATGTAATACGTGATTGGTAAAGCAAAATTACGCAGACATGCATGCGATATTGTAAGGGATCACGTATATATGCGAGCAGCATGAGTGATCGGCTAATTAATTCGTAATTAAGCAGCGTTTGAACGGCGAACCTATGTGCATAATGTGTATGTCGGATGAATAGATTACTGTCAATTATATAAACCGATGACAATATTATGCACGACTTAAAAAAATTTTATGTTAATTTTGTGTGTGTGTGTGTGTGTGTTATTACACAGCTGTTATCTATCGAGTTGTGTAATAAGTGATTTCGCGTTTCCCCGTGCGATGAGGGAGGGTGTTATTATGTTTTTACGCTGCACGTTTTTACGCAACGTGAAAAAATCGTAAATATAGGCAGAACTTGATTACAACTTCGACGAACGAATATTTAATTTTCGTGTTAATCAAACTGCGCTTTACTCGACAAAAAAAAAAGAGAGCACACAGATATATTAAAAAAGTCTGAAATTACTTATTTACACAACCCAATATTTACAAACAGCTTGGCATTTCCTCTATATTTTTTCTTCAGCTGAAATAAGCGTTAGAATTCAATTTTTCTTGCGACAGTCCAGAATATAGGTTCATTTCTTTGCTGGATTAACGAAAGCATTCTCAATAAGGCGCAGGACGTCTTAGCCCGGTGAGGATTCAGACGATTCAATTAACGAGACGAAAATCCAGGATTAAGAGCCGGTTTACCGGGAAAGCGCGTAAACAGAGTTGTAAATTTTTCTCAAGCGGGGAGCGTTTAATTGAATCTGGAAAGAGAGGTGGCCATTCGTATGACTGGCCGCTAAGAGTATCTAACTATCGCGCGGACAGCATGTTTTCGACGCAGCAACTTTAGAATCGATTGAACTAAACTCTCTAATGTGCCAAAAAATAAAGAGAAATTATGAAGTTAACGGTCACTGGAAGAAGAGCAAAACGGCATGTGCGCGATAGTAAATTGAATACAAGTATATATATAATAAATTTAATATACATAATTCTGTTCTAGCAAATACATCTGTATGCATTTCGCGTAAAGTTAGCAATGAAAACGCTTACCGTCTGCACGATATTACACATTATAGAATCAAGTGTGTTGAAACATACATTATTAGCCTATATTTGCAATTAAATGTAGGAAATTACAATTGCATCATCGGATTACATGCGGAATTGCAGAGAAATTTGCATGTGCCAACACGTTGCATGCACGTACGTAGATAAATACACTAGGCATAGAGCACACTAAATGTCATGAATCCTTTTCACTTTTGTCAACTGGACGAATTCCAGAATATATTAGGCGATCACCAATACTTTCTCATATGAAATTATATCAATTTAGTCCAATTAGAAGCGAACGCGCACACACATGTGTATAATATGTATTAAAATTGTTTATTAATTTTATATGCTTAAATGTTTGTGAAAGATTCGAGAGATTAAATGTCAGGTTAAAAAACTGATAATAGCTCATGCAATAAATTAATTGATTAATAACAATATAGCCTTCAATTTTTAACTAACAATCGTGATATAAATTTTTAAATGCGATGCCACGAGTTATTTAAAATTGATGAAATTTCCCATAGAAAAATATTTCGATTATTATTCGTTCCATTTAATTGGCATGTCAATGATATCCTTTTTTTCAATTGTTTCGTGTGCTTTAAAAGCGATTTTTTTCCTGCGATTGTTACGAGTGATTTTGATCGATTATATTTACGAAAGGTGCCTGCGAACCGCAAGCCCTTGTCACGTTTGAGCACCGTTGATCGCTGGATTGCGCGCCACATTTGATATTTTGCCGCGGATTTTATAGGTGGCCAAATGCGCGTTTATTTTGAATTTTTTGACGATTCAAAAGCCAAATAGTGCATTGGCCGCGATCACTATGTGTGCCAAATCTCTCGACCTTTATCATGGTATTTCGTTATAAATTAAATAAAAATACAAATTACTCGATCGGTGTGAAATATATTTCGCTCGTTACAGTGGAGAACAAATTATTTATTATTTATTTACTTTATTACAATTATTTATTATTTAAATATGTACACCGTATTGTAATTAAATATGTACAACGCATTTAAATATGTACATCCTCCCTCTACACGCACACACACAAAATATAAGTATTTTATTTCCATTCTGAGTTTTTTGTGAGATAAATTGAGATGATTTGAATGCGGGGCAATTTATTATACAACTTTCTACGTGTTCTTTTTTGTATCGAGACGCTGATAACTGGCTGGGCGAATAAATGCTACAGAGATCAATAGACTCACTGCGATAGTAGAGGCCAATAACTCCACGTCATAAACGTAAAGACAAAAATGTAATTTGGAAAAAGATAAAAAACAGACGAATGGGAGAGAAACGTTGTAATAACAAGACATTTGTCGACCACTTCGAAGTAGAAGTTTGAAAAAGAAATATTGTTCTCGATTATTAGCGGAGATTTCACATGTAACTCAAGTTATTTCTTTTAAAAACCCACTCTTTCTCACTTTCTTAGAAATCCATTCTGCTACTAAATTTTTAAATCGGAAACACAATTCATTTTCTTTGTTCAAAGGATGAAACTGGTATAACTTCAAACCATAAAATATAACGAATGCCTTGATTTATTGGGAAGGATGACGATTTAATAACACAAATTTTGCCCGGTATCCGCCTCTTGTAAGCCGCAGTTCGTATGAAATACAATATTTGTATAGAATATGTGTGTTGGAAAAATGATACTCGACTTTAATCTGCAACGCGCCGCTCGTGATGCGATATCAGTGAAAATATCGAGGACAGGCGACGTTTTTTTTTTTTTTTCCCCAAAACATTTCAAACATTTTTCAAAAATTTGGCCTGCGGTCTCGAAAATATCATTCGGCACATCGTAAACAAAAAAAATATTGCAAGTGAAGAGAGAAAGAGCAATTACATTGAATTAATGGCGTATGCGTTTCCGTATTGCTTGCAGGGGAGAATCCAGCTGCCATGCAACACGGCGGTACCTCGGCCCCGAGGGCGACCTTCATCCTCACCGTTGTGATATCACTGTCGTCGCTCCTAAGGTGACCGTGATGACCCCGCTGCATTTCGGGCCTGCGATTCGAATGGTGCTAACTTTCTCGTTCCCCGCGGAGACTCTACGCGCTCGAAATGTCTCCACGAAACGAACAGCCTCGAACGGACAACTTCGGGCGTTAGGGCCTTCGCTTCCCAGCGCGGGAAAACCGCATGCAATTGGTGCGAATTACATAGAACGGTTATATATTCTCACGCGAGACGGGAATACATGCACGCGCGTGCGACAACGCGGACGGAGATATCCAATCCGAATTCGTTTCGATTGTGGACTTAACTTTTGGACGGAGTGGCTTCGCTAGCAAGCACCGTGTCTCGCAATTTCATCGCTTGGAACGCGAGGCGGCGTATCAGTTTCTACAGACACTTCTGGGCGTCTCTCGTGAAACTTGACTTAATCACTTGCAGCGGCGATCGATGTGAGATTTGCGTAAGGACGACTAAAGCGTTCGCACTACAAACGCGCGCTTGCGAATCTCGACAAGAGGTAGAGAAACTTTTCATCTCTCTCTCCCTCGCTTCCCAACGTTTGAGTTCTTGGTACTAACATCTTGACATGTTGTCTTCGTGCGCGTTATTTGCGCGTCCGCAATGCTCGAATGCGGATCCGTTAATTAAGAGATACCGTTCATGTGATATGTAATGCGCGATTATCTGTAAACGTGTGTTTGTAACGCGGTGATAGAAAAATAGCCACGTGATGATTCGATCAACTGCAATCGACGACACTTTTATTTTATTTTTTGTTGCGAAACATCCGGTTTCTAAACAACCGGTGGTTTCCAATAGTACACTGACGTAAACATATACATATTCTATTTACGTCTGATTTAAATATAAATTAAATCTCGTGAATGCATCATTCATGAATGTATTATTCTTTTATCAATTTTAATATGTTATTTCTCGAAGAGTGTAACAACGAAAAACTTTTTATCGATTGGAGAGGACGAGTGTTGCGAAGGTGCAGCAAATGTGTTTTAGAAAATCCTAAGATGTATATATATACTCTTGTATATATATACTTTTATATATATACATATATATTTGTTGAACTTATATTATGTGTGTACACTGTTATGTACCTTTAGTATGAGAATAACATTATAAGATTTCGAAACGTCGAACGCGAATTCGTCGAACGACACCGTCCAAAGATTTCGGCACACTGGCTACTACGACGAGCACATAGTACATATGTACTTGATCAATTTTTGAAACACCAAAAATTTACTAGTTTATTTAAAATCTTATTTTGATTGTTCCGTGTTGTGCTGTACAATTACACTCTGTAGTATGCAGAGCGATAAAAAATATTTTCTTGTTTGTTTGGCACTGATCAAGTTTTAATAATTACAAAACTATAGGTCCATATATCTACATATCATCATATCTACATTTTTAATTTACATTATAATTAATATTTTTTAAACAAATTATAAATTTTTTATTTACGATCAATATTTATATTGCAATTTTGCGGATGAAATAATTGACGATTCGCTAAAACATGGATCCTATCCACACAAGGTGTGTCTTTATTACTCGATTTTATCTGGTGGAAGCAATATTTTCGTGGCTCGCAATGGGTCGAAGAAATCGCTCGCGTTTGTCGAGCATAAAATAACGATTGTGGTATATTTGCTATAGTTCAGTGTTAGTCTTCATGCTGGGTGGGCACGCAGCGCGAAAAATATGGGACGGACGTGGACGACAAGAATGCTTCATCCATCGTTGTTCGCTTAAAATATGTTTGACGTGGACGAACATCAAGTCAACTTTGTTGGCTGTTAAAAAGAAATGTTAATATAAAAACTTTACCATTTTCTCTCTTAGTTATTAGATATATTTTTTATTTGTTTGCAGTTTTTTACGATTTGACATTTTATAAAAGTCTTATATTTTACACATATTACATTGTTATCTTTTATGTGCAATTTTTTTTTCTGGAAATGCAGTAATAATATACATACATCTAAATTTTTAAAAAAAGTATTTCAAACACGATGTTTTGTCGTTATTTTTTGAAGAAATTAAGAGAGAATTTTAACACTAAAAATTAATAGTAAAATTTAATATTAAACAAATATTTAAAAAGTGTATAAGGGATATGAAACAGTTGAAAAACATACGCGCATATGTAAACTAAATTCAGAAAAAATTTAGTTGAGCCAGTGAATAACGTGCGCAAGTAGCATTTGCATTTTAGAAGTTTTATAGCGCGCACAATGTACTGCGGTGAGGTATACGATTGCATTAGGGATGTACTCGGGCAGAACTGTGCGGGATCGGGACGTGCGACACCGTAAAAGCGCAACGGTTAGACAAGGATCGATCGAGCAACAAATTGCCGATCGTGCCGATGGAAAATGAACCGTTAAGCAGCCCTACCTGACAATGACGTACGGTTAGTTTGGCGTAAATCAGTAGTTTCTACTCGAGGCAACGCCGCCGTTCGCCGGCTGTGTAATGTGATAATTTAACAGGAGCATTATTGCACGAGCAGGTGCAAAATATTTCAATGAGACGGGTGTGGGCGCGCCTGCGCGCGATTCGTTACGCAAAAACCGCATCCGCGCGTAACCAGCGGCCGCGCGATAAATTTAATTATGATTTCGCGCGAGAGACAGGACCGAATCGCGAGAGAGAGAATATTGAAACGTATTGAATTGCAACGACGTCCGAATGTTTTGTAGGGCAAACTTTCCGTTCGAGCTTTCCTCGCTTTTCTGCGGTTTCTCTCTTATTTTGCATTTCTTTGGTTTGACGTTGCCTCCTTCTGATGTCGCTGTTCTTCTACCTCTTAATGAAAGTTTCGAGAGACGTCGTCTATATTCTGCTTTATGCACGGTCCGTAAATCCAAAAGATCTAAACGGATTGAATTCGAGGGAGCTCAATTTGCAAATTAATGTCAAGTACGCAAACATCAACGGACAGTTTTACAACTATGTCGGTCGTGTAAGCGAAAATTTTGCAGACGGACTATTCATTCTCGCTTGTCGACAGACAATATGACCGAGTTTTATCTGTTTCGATTGTTTGCTTGTTCCACATTTTCTCACGCAAAATTCATTTTTGAGAAAGATAAAGGAAAGTTTTCAACTGCAGTGCACGGAAAATATAACAATAACAATGGCTTTATTTTGCTTTAGTTCAAGAGAATTAACGCGTGTAAAGAGAAAAAAATATTATTGTATTTTTACCGGTCCAAGCGAGTCCCGAAGATATTACATGTTATTGAAAAAATGCGATTCAATAATAAATTTGTTAACAGACAACGGGATAACGTTTCTACCGTTTCTAAAACTCATAAAATCTCCACCGTTAGAAATCAACTGTTTTAATACATTGTAACTTAATATAAATATATACGTAATAGTTAAAAACGCTGGTGGTGCAATACAAAAATGAAATTAGCTTACATAGATTTCATTTGCGAGAGCAATACAATTCGTAGATTTTTGTATTACGAATTTACATATTTATCTGTATGCTACCGTTTTTAATAATCTTTGCTTAGAGGAGTTTTTTGCATTTGACCTCGCAATCTTTAGGAAATTAAGTCTAATTAAAAGTGGCCCCGGAATAAGCGTCGTTCCGTTTTTAATTCTTTTTCTTCATTTTGCACAGCCAGTATGCCGCCGTTGTCCGCCGTGCGACGTGACGATTACCGCTCGCGCGCAAGTTTCTGGATAATATCACGTGGGTATGTATACGAATGTATATGAATGCGCGAGAGATTGCAAGCAAAATAATCTACGTGTGTTCGATAATATAACTCGAAATTAGAAGTTAAACCGCGGGGGCAGAATGTGTCTGTGCGGATGTGGAATGACGAGCGTGTGAGTGTGGCTGTACGTATGCCGCGCGAAAGCACGCGCGCGCGTGTGCACATTCTCTAATATATTCTATCATCACTAATCATATTTCATCCCCACACACATCCCATACTAATGTACGTATTCACGATAACGGTTAAAGCGAGTCTGTAAGCATCTGTAAGTTATCAGTACTATTATATCATCATTAATGCGATTATAAAGCAAACGAATCTACGGCGTCCAATCGTCGTCCATCAGAGCAAACGCAGAGAGAAAGAGACAAATAGGAAACTCATTTAATGTCGGTATTCACTGTTCATTATTTATAAAGACCCCGACTGCAGGATACAATAAAATGTATAGTACTTAATTGATCGTGTACTTTCATTTATACTCTTCCCCTTTTCGTCCCGATAATGACATTTTTCAGAATATAATAATGAAACGTTGCGCTGCGAGTCCTCGCATTCAAACGACTAATTGGCTCGAGCCCTTTCCACCGTGCGTGTTAATTCCATTGTGCGAATTTAATGAACTTTTATTGGTTTTGAATTATGTTCGAGCATCCGAGTTGCCGAAGTCGAATCACCGACAGAACGTTACTTAACATCTGTTACGAAAAGATGTCCCATTAATTCAATTTTATTGTATTTTTTTTTTTTTTTTTGTAGTCATCTTATTCGTCGAAAGGCGAGGTCTCTTTTAATGGTTACTTTCGACGCAGTTGGAGGAATTGATACCACTTAAGAAAAGTTATGTAATCGTACTCGTGATCGATACTCGCTTCCTCTTTGTGACATTTTTCTTCTCTCGCAACATTCTCATATATACAAAACGAAGATTCCCTTCGACGTGACGGTCAAGAAGACTTATTCAAGGGTTTCATAGCGGCCCAGGCAAGCGACACAATGATAAACTCACCGGACGAGTCGCGCTACGATAAAAGCCGCCGGAAGAGGCTTCGCCGGAGTGCCCGAGTGCCGGACAAAAAAAAAATTGGAAAAAAACGAACACAGCGTGGGAGAGCGTTGGCGGAAAAAAGAACGCTCCCCATTGCCATACTCCGGGACCGGTGGGTGCGTTAAGCGTCGTGGTTTTTAAAAGCTCCCTTTTCAGCAATATAGTGTCCTGGAAAAATACTAAATCAGAATGGTGGCACTGACGTTCGCTGTGTGAAAGGTTGGAGGGAGTGAAACAGAAAGGAAAAACGGAGCGCAAAGGTAAAGTATATTCCCACCGTTGTTGACGTGAACGACATGCCGTAATGTCGCGCATGAGTGTGCATCCGGATGCGAATAGACAAGTTATTTGCTCGTAATTTCTTTCCACGCAACTACCGCGGTGTATTTTTCTACGTTTTTTTTTCTGCAGGATTCTATGTGCGATATCGGCAATTTCCGGTGTGTTAAAATTGATGATAGTGTTAAAACTTGATAAATTATTTGTTGAGAAACAATTTGACTTGTTAAATATATTAATATGACCAGAAAAAAATTGGTATTTTTTTCGCAAAGAAATAAAGGCAATGATTGTATATAAAATATTCGAATGGTTAAATATGTTTTAATATAACAGAAATAATAAAAATAGAAATTACAGAGTATCAGGATTTAAGAGCCAAAGCTGGTTTTTCGTGGCGTGCAAAATTATATTTTTAATAGATTCAAATTACACACGTTTCGACCCGTGATCAGGTCATCTTTAATGCGAAAGGTTTCAGCGAGAAAATGCAATAAAAAACGAAAATCGCACACAGAGTATACAATTAGCAATTAAATCGCAAAAACGCGATGCCCAGTAATTTGGCTTACTTTTTTTTAAGTATCGGTTGTCGCAAAAGAGAAGTTCATCATCAGAAGTGCAATTTTCCATAAACCTGCAATTGTAAACGGCAAGTAAAATAAGTAAAAAATCTGTTTTAAAATTTGTCAACTTCTTGCAAAGAAACAAAAGCCGTATTTACATGTAAAAACAATCACGTACGGTATACACACACAGTAATGTTAAGCATTCTATTTATCAACGTTCGCAGAGATATTTGCCTTGATTACAGGAAATATCAAGCAACCCTGATGCAGGTATTCCTAAAACAACGTCGGTGAAATAAACCGCTTTATTTCGCGATAGCTCTCCACCATGCTGTTGCACACTCCCTCGTATGTACTTCCATTGTCCTACCGCTCGCGCGTGGAACAGCGCTTCTCTTTTTGCGAGATGGCAGAGCAGAGAAAGACACAAACCCTTTGTCATAATTTCGCACTGCGGCGGCACGTAGTGGATACGCGACGCATAGAATCTTCTGGCGCATACCGCCGGATGGGCTATGCATCATCTCGACGCAGTCAAGTCGCGCGTGTTCGGAAAAAGGCGCACAAGACTGTGACGGTACTATATGGTCTCGCTCATAAAAATCACGTCGTCCAATTTTTTTCGTCCCTAATCATTTTTTCGCGCTGGATATATCGCTACGCCGTTTAATCGAATTAACAGATCAATATATTTACATTCGCCGTGTTTAAAAAAAAAAAAAAAAGTACGTTTTTTATGAAAAATATTGCAAAATGCGCTTGTAAATCCGAATATGCGAAAGCCACACCGAAAAGGTATTAACAGGAATTCCATATGATAAAACGGATGACGTAGGGCAAGAACAGTCGATGGCTTACGTTACGTCAGTACGCATTGTATACGGATGTCTGTGTACCTACGTACACATTGGGCTTACGTACAAAGCCGAACGCTGTATTGGCAGTCACCACGTCGCCTGTTGGCATTGTGTGTACGTACCATTACAATGTATACGGCTTGGTCGAGTCAACACGTCGACAGAGAACATCCATTACTTCATCAAACCTCGGCCATCGTCGACAGATCCGTCCACCGCCAATTTGCCAACAATCGCGACACTCAGTCAGTATAAACAGTTTGGCTCTTTGACTACGGAGAGTGGGAGTGGCTCAAGTAGTGCGTACGCAGTTCATCGCTATGCAAGTGATACAGCTTTGGACAACGTCGTCCTTTCTTCTGCTAATCACTTTACAAACGGGTAAACGCGTCTCGTAGTTGATGTACAATTTGCGAATTTAGCACACGGATATGTACAGCACGTTGTATATTAGATTAAAAATATATAATTTAGTGAAATTATTCTTTAACCATAACCATTCGATATTTTATCATATATCTGATCATACCTCTTTAAATAAAAATATGATGTTTTATTTGAATGAGATATAATTCAAACAAATTCTTTGGTTTATTTATCTAAAATAAACTTTCTAAATGTAAATTTAAATATAAATGTAAAATACAGATGTGAATACAGAAGATAAAATATACAGATGTTTTTCAGTTTTAAATTTTACATTAAAAAGTTTTAAATATAAATTTTTATCGATAATTCTGAAGCTATACACTATACATATAAATTTTGAAGCATTTTGTGCATATTCGAAGTTTCCTTTTATTATGTCAACTGCAATCTGAAAGCAGCATTATAATATTTGTAAAAATGTATAGATAGGAAGATCGATGTATATCTGCAACCAGAGATAGGATAAAGTATTCATTATAGTCCCTGCTGATCCGCATATCTCTCTCTCTCTCTCTCTCTCTCTCTCTCTCTCTCTCTCTTTCTCTCAAAGAGGAACGAGAATATAGAAAGACGATGCGGTCTCCGGCAAGGACGTCTGGCGAACCTTCGGCTTAATTGTAGCGTTTAATCGCGACCGGCCAGGTCGTCGGATTAATTATTTAAACTCCCTTAGGCTAACGTTAAATTAATGGACACGGTTCTGCATTGCTACCGCGGCATCGATAATTCTCCACTTCTGCGACCACTTCTATTAAACCACTGGGTGGTCCGTATCAGAACACACTTATACAATAAACCCGTTTGTATGTCTCACTCATGAATATACTGTTATTGCCGACTATTACCGACGACTTGTTTTCTCAGCAAGCCTTCTCAGAAATGAATGGCGCGGGATCAGTGTGATTGAATTGGAATCCGGCAAAAATCAGACGGGACATTTCTCTTCGAGCGTATTCCACTTAAGACGATAACCCGGATCGATCCTTTTTTTCAATTTTTGTAATCTTCCTGAATGTACTAGAATTTAAACTAGGTATTCAAGATGAATATTTTCCGCCGTCAGCCTCTCTTACTAATGAGATCGAATCAAGACGGTGCGCGACCTTTTGAAAATTGTCGATATCGTTTGCCGCCTTCCAATTTCGACTCCCCCGTCGAAGTATACACGGTAAGGCAATAACCAAAAATGTCTACGCGATTCCCAGGGCACTTTGGGAAAGGTGACGATCGAGCGCAAAATATCACGATATTAGAGAAAAATGGTATCCATGTGTTCCAGACATTTAAACCATATGAATCTACGTGCGCTGCATAACAAGTGAAAAAATACGAATTTTTGTCGAAAATTAATTGTGCACAATGAAGCGAGACAAGATTTTTATCGACAATTTTAATTTTAATAAATTTCAACCTGATTCATCTAAGCTTGTCGAGAAATCGTGCCACTGTAATTAAATCTTTATTACTTTCGTGATTCTAGGTTATTTTAAGCGTTAATTTTCAGCAGGCACGCGTAGCGTAACATTGTAGCGTGTGTGTCCGAACGCTGCACCAGGGAATATTCGGCGACCAAAGGACGCACAGAGCTATCAAAGGTTTCCCCGGTGGTGCCGGCAACGCGCCGAGTCGAGGCGAGACAAGCTGAGCCGGGCCAATTGTTCTTCTTCCATTTGCAAATTAAACGGTCACGTTCCTTGATTTCAATTCCACGAAAGGCAATCCCGAGTTTCCAATGTAACTTGTCTTAAACTCTCGGCGACCGGACGTTTAATCTTAATCGATCTACCGCCTTATCGCGCGACCGATGTATATCAACATTTTTCTATTTCCACCACTGACATCTCCATCGACCTTTCTACCACTTTCACCTCCGCTTTGGTGCCACCCTCGTCGTCCATCCCTCTTTTTATCCCGGTTTCCTTTTCTCATTCCGCCATTCCCCGCCCGTTCTTCCTGCTGCTGCCGATTTCTTGCCGTTGACTTTACCCCGTTTTTCTATTTATCCGCTTCCCGCAGAACGTCCGTTTGGCTCCTTACAGATTCCGCAACTATTCTCGTTCAGAGAGAAGCGGGCGTCCTCCTTAGCCGCCTCGAAGTCTTATCTTAATGGCTCGCCCTGGCAATCGAAAGTTTAGTTATTATCGCGGCCGTTGTCGCCCCGCCTCGCGAAACTGCACGGAGGATCGCGCGGAAGCGTCGTGCCAGATAGCGACTTGTGGAAATTACCGGGTTGACGCATACGCATGACTACGAGCAAAGATGAACTCGGGTTTTTGGAGCCGAGAATTTTCGGTCGAACGACATTGCCGCCGGGTCGAATCATTCGGGAAGAAGGAACTCGATTGGCAATTCCAAAAGATAGTAAAAAATATTGCGTGTACGAAATTAAATGTAAACCTCTTTCGCGAGTATTGTAAACTCCTTAATTGTAAATTTAAATTTGTATTATTATAAACATAAATTGTCACATCTACGTTTACTGAACGTGCCTTTATTAAGACATCAGCAACTTCTCTGTCTTAACATTAACAAGACTTAATAGTATACAGATAGAGTCGCTCTTACGAGCGTACAACTCCTTCAGTATGCCGTCTCTCCAAACAGACTGTAATGAAACGTTTCCACTGTTACCGCAACGAGAATGTCGTAGATATCCGCTGATGCCGACGCGAACTCATTACGAACGACTCATTATTGACAGCAACCAGGTCAATTACTCATAAGTCTATAATTCCCACAACGACAGTGTGATTTACGTTGCACACAGTATTATATATTTAACACTATTATTATAATTTTAATATGTTTTCGTAAAAATATATCAATTTTGAGAGAGTTTAGTCAAGATTTTCTCTCTATTTTTTTCTGATAAAAATGAAAATCGCACGCATATTTTATACAAATATGTCTGTTCCATATTTTGACATAAAGTTTTAGGTTACTTTAATTAGTGATAATAATGTTGAAATTATAGACATTATAAGAGGAAAGAATATGAGCAGAAAACGTACAATAGATGTTGCACTTGGTCGTCAATATGGAAAAACTGATCTCGAACGAGTCGGTAATGCATATTTTGATCAATAAAATTATCTCTATGCATATAAATATAGATATTTGATACTTTCACAGATAAAACTTTTCAGGTTTCTTTGACGATCCCTCACCAGGCCCTTTTGATGCGTACCGAGGGCCTGAGAAATTTCGCGATAAAGGACGCCAAATTCTCGGCGGACCGTCCAATATATTATTCGAAAAGAAGTTTGAGCGAATTTTTGAAGGAGAGGCACTTACGGAATTATGGCGTGATGAAGCAAAGAAACGGGTCCTTACAATATACAGAATAATTTTAACAAAAATATTTTAATTATTTACAGAAGACAAAAACTACTGTGAGAAACTAAAGGTTTATGCGCAAAGTTAAGGATTGCATTTAACTTTTAATTAAATTAAAATCCTAAAATTACAAAGTCTTATAATTTAAAAAAGAAATCTTTCAATTTAATATTACAATTTTATTTCAAAATTTAATAATAATTTTATGTGCATGATTGTGATGCAATCCTTATTAAAATTTCTTTACTTGTCAAATTTTTACATTCATTTTTAATAATATTATTATTTAGTCAAATTTTAAAAAAATTTTTAATTTAACTGTATTATTTTGGAGACTTTTGCTTCGACAAAGACGCAACAAAAGAAGACAATAAAAAACAAAATTTGTGTATTTTTTATTATAATACACTTAATGGGTATGTGATCATTTCAGTTACCAGACGAGAAAAGGAAGATTGGTGATCGTATGCTACCGACATCTCCATCGAAGAAGCACTCAACGCCCGGAGATTCATACGGATGCTTCACTAAATCTTCTTACTTTAGTCCGGAGTTGAAGGTAGAAGCGAGAAAAAAGACGCCAGTTCTGCCTAATATGAAGATCAAGCCCAATCCGCTTGGTGGGCCGGGATACGCGGATATTTGCCTCAATCCTTATCCGTCGTACTCCCACGAGCCTTACGATGATCGTGTCGAAAGAGTTGTTGGCAAAAGTAAATGTGTTTGCGTTGCAACGATTCTGATTTAATCTGTTTTTTTACACAGTTTTTTAAAATAAATTTATCAAATACATGAGCTTTTTAGCGAGCAATTAAAGATACGGATATTTTTATAATTTTTTAAAACAATGTTTTTAAAGATCTTTTTTTCTATTAAAAATAAAGTAAGCTTTTGCTTAGCTGTAGTAAGCAACAATAGAGATTTATGTTAGAACGATCGGCTCATCTCGATGTTGAGCTGAATATGATGAGAGAGCCGAAGTCACATGTATACGTGCTATTTGAACTGCGCTGTTGTCGAGCAAGTTTCTTTCTTTTCGTATTTTATTGTACGTATTATAAAACACTTTGGAATCTATAATTCTTTCGTTACGAAATATTCTGCAGATTTAAAAAAGATGCTAGTATTACGAAGGATTTAATGAATTTTTTTTATATCACGGTTTTTATTTGAATTATTTATCGAAGCTATAATGTATATAACTTTTGCGTTGTGACTACTTTATGATCGCCATAAGTAAAAATGTAACTGAGTATATTTATCAATAATTATTTTTTTATTAATAAGAAGAATAATATTAATAAAAGAACAATAGAAAATTTCTCGCGTTTTGTATTGCTAATAAAAAAATAACTAAAATTATTATTTTGTAGTTGCCAGTTATTTTGTTGTTTTTTCCACTTTCCCTTAATTATTTGACATGCACGTATAACGCAGTACAAGAACTACCACTGTGTGAAAAAGTAATAATGAGAGAACGGAATATAGACGCAGATTGGAATTTTTTCGGAATACTTCCTTCGTTTTATATGCTTGTACATACGTGATTAATTATCGTAAAAAAAGAATGCTCTCGCTGGTTTTTAAGGGAAACGTTTTTAACTTTCATATAAAAAACGTTTAGCAGCATTTAGATAAATTTTATATGTAATCGTAAGTTAAAATTAAAAATTTAATTAATTAGGATTATAAATGTTTGAAATTTTTCTAATAAATATTTTCTTGAAAAATAGTATTAAAATTTTCGTATACATTTTGATAGAATTAGTGATTTGCTTTTGTTATCAATTGATTAATTAATTTTTTTTATATCTAAAGATTATTTTTAATAAACATAATTTTTTTGCTCTCTTGAAATTATACGTGCTAAATATTCAGCAATTTTCTGGATTTATTTAAAAGTTTGTTTTTTTCAATTGGCGGTGGTAATTAAATTCTAAACATAAATCATTACTTTGACGAAACAGAAGTGGTGTCTGAAGGCCGATTCTTGACGACTAGTGCGCCGTTGGATCATTTCCCCCCCAATCCTTACGAGGATGAGAGACCGGGGCCCACTTACGTCCGTCCGGTCGAGATTGCAAGGAAGACACTCGGTGCCGCGCGATTCTATGTCCCTTTCCCCAAGAAACCCGGCGGAAATCACGATGGTTGCTTCAGCAAGTTTCCAGAGTACACGAGCGATCCTTATGTTAAGCTGAAGGATAAAGTTGTCGCTGAACCTAAGTTTATAAGTGGTGGACCGTCTCTACGGTCGAAATACACGGACAGTATTATCGCCCAGATAACGAGAATATCGTGCAATGCTCGCAATTATTCGGAATATCGAGAACGAGCGTATCCTCTACACTAGATATTTTTTCAGTTATTAGGAAAATGAGTTAAAAATTTTTTTTAGCAAAAAAAATACCATTTGGTTTTACATTTCGATAAAATTAAAATTAATCAGAGATAACTGGACTTTATTTCTAGTCTGTCATCTTTTATTAAACTATACAATATTTTTATATACTTCAATTAATAATAAATTGAATTCTATTTAAAAAAATTAAGCGGTGCTAAATTTGTACCTATGCATATTTATTTGTTTAAAATCCGGTTTTAAAATTTGTAGTCAATAAACTAATTTTCTGTCCTAGGCCCTATAGAACTACAAGGCCTTGAATGTGCATTTCTGTTTCATCGCGTTCACAATACACGCGATTTCGCGTACCAACGAAGCCATTGCTTCGTGCTATCGCGCTTCCATTCTATCACTACGACTCCAGGCCGACAAATCGCTTTTCGGCAATGGCCGGTGGGCCACGTTCATCGCAAGCACGGTTGAAGCGGCTTCCTGCGAGGGTTGGCAGTAGTTCGAACCCTTTCAAAGCGAATCATTCCGATGGCGTGTTCGAACTTACGACCCTAATGAAATTCTAACGAACGTTCTATCGCCGTTGCCATCCGAATCTACTCGTGGCAGTAGCAATTAAACGCGTCCAGCAAACATCGCGTACTCGGCGGACGACAGGGCCATCAGGGTGAACGATGACTAGATAGAATAGCGAAATCGCGGGAGTTCGAAGAAGGAAAACAAAAGGATACCTCTCTCGTATTTGGCTTAGGACAAATAAGAGCGCGCAATTAGCGGAATGTTTTACTTGCCGCGAAGAAAAAAGAAACGCACCCTTCCGTCCGACGAGGCTGGAATTAACGAGCAAGAACGTGGTCGAATCAACGCGTATGTGCATGTTAAGCGCTGTGCGCTAGAAAGATAAAATTATTCGTCATGAATCGCGACGTGTTAATGAGTCGGCAGTGCGTGAGAAACGTCTTTCTGCGGAAAAAAAAACACGAGAAAAACGGTGGTGTGCAGCAGCAGCTTGTTATTTCTCATAAAAATACGAGTCCATCGAAATGAAAGGGGTTCTCGATTACAGTTTACTGCATTTCCGCGGACGAAGAGAAGACAGATTGCGAATATTTCTGGTAAATGAACTTGGTATCCTAGAATTCGTGGGCTCGCGCAAGGTCTAGCGCGTGAAGGAGTGTTACGTATAGAAATGCAATAAGCGTTTCTTCGTGCCTTTGAAAAATTTCTTGGAGAGCACGTGGCAGACAAGAAATGGCAGCAGGTCGGGTATGATTCCACGAGATTTATTCCGCGGTTGAAGCCGACCATTTCTCCGTGCCGTGTCGTTGCGCCGGTATTAAACATTCCAAGCATTGCGATGCCTCTCCAATACTCACCGCTCTTCTACGTAGAAGCATTGCACAAGACTCGACTTGAAGTCGCACGGCCAATCCCGCGCGATACACACACACACACACACATATATATATATATATATGTACATCGTATGTATCTGAACGTGCGCATTTCCGAAGAAGCAGAAGAAGCGTCGAAAAACGAAAGACGGTCACTGAACCAGCCAAGACACGCGTGCTAGATACAAGAATATGGAGAATGCAACTTTGACAAATTTAATGAAAACTTTTTGGTAAGTTTTTTTATTTAAAAACCCGTACCTTCCTTTTGACGTCCAAATGTAATTAACCATAATAATGTATGCTACACGACACAGTACGAGCTTTATTTCTATGTGATATATTTACTAAAGAGCGTCAAATAGTAATATTGATTAAATTAATGCGCGTATTGCGTAATGCGTTCAAACTGTAAAGTGATTAAACACTTTTATGACAGTTGTCGGGTTAAGTTATTATTTTTTTTTTTGTCATTATCCTTGATTACTGAAATAAAAAAATAATTGCGAAATATGATCTCATATTCCAGATGCGACGTTATTTCAATTAGCAAACGTAGATTGCAACTTATTAAAATACGCATACCGCCATTCTCCGAGCTCCGATTAATTATTATCGGAAGCGGATAGTAATATTGCCCCATCATTCGATGTAAAAGGTCTTATCATTAAGGTCAACGAGATTAAGACGATATTCTCCTTTCTGCGCACGGAGCCCGATAGATGTCTTTATCTTGGTGTCCGCCGAGGAAAAACGGGAAACGTGATTTGATTTAGTATAGAGAAAAGTCACAGTAAAAGTTTCGCACGCCGAGATTCTTATTTATTCTATACGGAATCACACTCACACAACAAACAAAAAACACACACACACACACATACATATATATTATATATATTTACAGAGACATAAACCCTGAGAAATTATATGTCATGCGATCGAGCACACTATAAATAATATGACCGATGTATAGCTGCTCCCATAATTTATTGCTGTACGATTTCAATACTTCGATGCTCGATAATTAAAGAATAGCGACCATGCAATATTTTAAATCGCCGACTAGTCCTTGCGAAAGAACAGTCGTTAAATTTTCGTACGCTGACGCGAAATATATATCAAAATAAATTTTGCTACGCATACGCGCATCGATAATCCGTATGGAAATTTGGCACTCGTTATGACAACATGCTAATATAAATAAATTGGTCCGCAGGGTTTCCACGAATAATCGCGGAGAAGCGAGAAATTATTGTATTATAATACGTCGATCGATATTTTGCATCTGAAGTAATGCGGCGTCCACATTATTTGCATTTTTCTGCGGCAATTTGTGACTTTCATTGCATCTTTTCTTGCTCGCTATTTATCGATTGGTATGGACAGGTGATGCGGCACGATGCCAAGAGACGCGGAAGCAATAAAACTGCAAGAAAAGGAAGAGAAGGTGTAAAAGATCGCGTGAGAAGAAAAAGCGCCGACGCGAAGGTCGGTGAAGAGTGCAAAAGGGGGGGAGGGGGAAAGCAAAGAGGAAGAAACAAGAGGGCGAGAAGAAAGGCGGCCGATATCGGAGGCCAGCATCAAGGAGCAGCTTGGTTTCGTTGGTAAAGAGATGAGGAAGGAGCAATAAGCAGTTGCGCGAGACGAAGGAGATGGAATGCATACCTGCGCATCAATGCTTGAGCGAGGAAGAACGCTCACGTGAGAGACGGGAAGTTTTAGGGATGGAAGCGAGAAGAGGAGGGCGAGAGAGCTCTAGCTTTCAGCGCGAAAGCTGTCGTAAAGCCGGCCGTTTCAACGAATGTTAGGAATATCTATCTCCACGAGGTAAATCCAGCATACACATTGTAAGAATAGGTTGAATGGGGATCGCCGAGCTGGGTCTAAAGAATATCGAATACCGCACTACATATTCCACCTGTGCGCGCGCGCGCACGCGAACCCGCTGCGATCTTGCGGTAGCATTCCACTCGCGCGGAACGGGCAGCTCTCATCCGTTTATACAATATCGCCTCGCTGCACTTTCAAACTCCTGATCCACCCTGCGGATCCCCGTGAGTTTCGGTATCGCCAGCGAATCGCTGTCGTCGCGCCTTTTCGAAGTCGAAGGTGCCTAGGTGAGAATCAGTTTTTATCGCGCGTTTGATGGGGCCTATTGAAAGTGCGCACCTCCGTTCGACGAGCGATCAAGCCGTGCCCCCGCGATATGGCATCGCTTAAAACGAACGTGGCTTTTATCGCGTAACGTGTCGTGAAAACGGTTTTTTAATGCCCGTATCTCGTTTTGCCTTCTTTCGCGGAGCTTTATTGCCTCGGTCGTTGCGTTGAAATAGTCGAAATTCTACAGCTGCTAAATTACCCATTGTACTTTATTTTAGTGCGCGACTGTAATCGTCTGTTACTGACGCGATTATCCTTCTTAAGTTTCGGTGCTTCGGCGTATTTTTAATTTATGGAGAAAGTTTGCAAACAGCTGTCTTATTCTTGCGCAAAAAGTACGGGCTCATCGATCTCTCTGTATAGACGTTCGATCTGCCGCGATGCAACGATTAGAAAGTTTGCGGGGAATCCGCACGAAATTTCGGCGATAGTCACGCTGGTCGCGTCAGCCGTAAATCGTCGCTACTGAAATTGGAACGCGTTTTCGCGCGATCAACGCGCGGGTTGGATAGCAAAATCCTTTTGTCCCTTAATACGAACAGAGGGCTGCCAAAGTGTGAAAAAGTTAATTATACGTATGTGCGGCATGTCATACCGCTTTATCTTTCATTTCTCGTTTCTTTAAACTGGCGAGTTTCATGAATTAATACATTAATTTCTCGGTGACGTTATTGCCCAGCCTTTCCGCTCTATCGGCGAACGAATCACTGTCACTGTCGGATTTGAATTCAAAAACGAGTTAAACTCGAGTTGGACGTGTGACACGATGCCTTGTCAAGGGAATGCGAATCTATGCGCGGAAATATTGCATTTGAGTTTTATTCAGTGTTATCGTATTTCTCACGATATATATTTCTCGTGCGCAAAACTTGTAATAAAATAGTTTGTGTTGTTACAATGGTAATTAAATTTTGCTCCCACTAAATTTATTATGATATAAATATATTAATAATTTTACATTTCATATAAAATAATTTTTTTAAAGCTAATTACAGTTAGTTGTGAAATATTAAATTCCTAATTAACAGAGTTTAATGAGATATTTATATAATATTATGTTCTTTGGTTTCCAGAAAATTTGTGCATTTGTGACATTAAGTAAAAAAAGTTATTGTTACATAAATAATTAAATTATTTTCTGTAAACTTGTGTAAAGAAAATAATTCGACGCATTGTATCTGTTAAAGAACTGAAAGCTTGAAAATGGCACGAAAAGCAACGTTATGCATTATGTTTTAGCTTTTGTCTTTACGGAAAGCAAGAGAAGAGTATTAAACGACTATAAAGTAATCAGATATTGTCTTCCATTTGTAATTCTTTTCAACGCACAATCTCGTACAAATGCGATAAAGAAAAAAAAAAATTACTTTAAAAAATTATTTATGCTGTACTGAGGTATTATCTTTTCAAAAGCTGGTTTGCAATGAGATTACAAAGTAATAAAGAATAATATAAATTTATCTCTTATTGGAAATTTTACAATTGCATGATTACAAAAAGCCAAGCATTCTCGGGAAAAGAACATGCGTTTTGTGTCACGAAAAAAGAAAAGAAAGTACTCTTAGCAAATGCATTATCGATCAAGCAACATCTATTGGAACGGAGAGGCAGCGGGGGACGGGTCACATGGACAGAAAGTAATTACGGCTATGGGCTGTCACGCAAAAATGTTCCACCAGTCGTACGAATGTCGTGAGCTTTCAGAGTTTTCCGATGGTTCGACGCCGCTCTCCTAAATTCCCCTTCAAGCCAGACGAATGAAATTAAGTTTCCGGTATCGTTCGGGCTTAAACGAGCTGCGGATTTTCTCCGTTAGTTCCACGTGTTAGTTTTCCCCGCTTTTGAAAGTAGTATGTGGTAGAATTGTTCTTGAGAAAATTGACATTAGCGCTAAAGTTGACACTAGTCTAACTTTACGTTCAAAAAAAGACATGTTTCACTGAAAAATATTATTACAGAATACATTTTTACACATGAATAAAACGCATATTTGAATATTTCTATCATTTTATCTTGCGATAATCGTGAATTACTTTTGATATGAACAATGCACTTTTTTAATTACCGCTATTTAATTGCCGATATCGACGATGGCGATAAAAAGTTTTCAACGTATTTCTGTGGCAGAAGTCTGTGTGCCTCTTTTGCTCTGACAATGAATCCAATTGTCTAAAAGACCTTTCCGGTTTAAACGAACCGTAGATTTACTTCACTTGTCCGCCCATTCGCGTAGTTCGTCTCCTTATATCTTCTTAATCGGCCAAGTTGACAGTGACAAAGTAGCATTGCTGTTTGCGATGCTGATGTACAACCATGCTGTTTCATTACACGCGCTAATAACAAATTAAAGCTTTCACACTACTGCTGAATTTACAATCTTTTATAATTATTTTATTAAGAGATAAAATTTCACTAGCGCATAAAGATTTCTATATATATGGAGATTCCAATTTATTTCTGGTCTCCAAATGATATTAATGAGGAGCCCGAAATAAGAGCAATTGTACTTGCAGAAATTAATAAACCAAACACATTTTCTCCCGTAATCCACTTATCTGTATACATCTATATTTCCCGCGAGAGAAATCCGGATTTTAATTACTTAGCAAAATCCTTCTCTACATTGCATCCTCCATGTTGCTTCGCCACGCAATCACGCTTGGTATAATTTACTGATAATCGCAAAGCTAAAAGATTGTAGATCAAATTAAAAAAGCGTTCAATCAATAACGCACGCCTTTTTCTTCTATTTGACATTTATTTTTACTTTTGCAACAATATAAATTTTTTTGAATAAAATAAATAATTCTTTATGTCAGTTTTCGTTATCAACGGTGTTTCGAAATAAAGCACGACTCGATAGCACGTGATTTTTGGCTGAACAGTCATTGCGTCGATCGCATTAAAGGATTAGCTAGAATATCCTAATGGCACCTAATGGTTTAGTTTAAGCCTATAGCTGCGATCGTGCCATCAGATACTCTCGAGGTATATAGTACAATATGCCTTGTCCATACACTAATCCTCGGTAACGGACCTATTTGCTGTATCTAGCACGCATGTTGATTGGCAGCCGCTAATCCGTGACTCATTATTTCATTTTATCCAAACAAATGAGAAATATGTAGTATTGAGGGAACTTTTTATTTGCAGTGAATTTTTTGAAGATTGCAATATGTAATTTGAAGAAAATCTATACAATATATTAGCACAACCGCGGAATGCAATGTCAACCTTAGATGTAATATATAAATGTACAATTTTATCACTGTTTTAATAGCACGTGTAGTTTAATATCTTTATAGCACAATTAATTTTTTAAAATAAAAAATATTATTGGTTTTAAATTAGTGTCGATCCGTTGAAATATATTTCGATGCACGACAAAGACTCACACTTCATTGCTGCGCTACGTATAATAGCATTTTTAAAAGTGGAATGCAATTGTTTCTAAAACTATAGTTTGAACATGGAGAAATTAAAAATCAGCAAAGTGTAAATTGGGAACTGAAATGTGTGATCAATATGGATTTAATTAAAATCCAGTCATTCGGAGTTTACCATGCTTGTTCCGCATGGAGCATTTCAATACGCAAATATATCTCTGTGCCAGCTTGGCCAAGCATGACGATACACGTGGCGATATATCCATTTATCGCTCGCAGTTATGAATGTTCCATATTCACGCGCAGACATATGATGATAACGAAAGGCTTGATAACCAACGGCAATCCGTCTAATTTCACGGAACTGCTGGAGTGCCGATTAAAGTCATCGTGTATATGTGATTTGATTTATGTGACATGTCCATGAAAAATTAAATATGTTTGATTCAAATTTGAATATTTTCGCAACAGATCAGTAAACGATTCCTCTAGATTTGATGGAAAATTCGTTTAAAACTACTGTCATGTTTTTGAAAAACAAAATAAATACCTTGCGGTTACACGTGGGATTGGCGAAAATATTTTGTTTTCTTATCCCATGCGCGAAAGCACGAAGAAGGTGTGGCGTTGAAAAATATGAAACATTCATTTTGTTTATACGTGGTCACACAGTTTCATCGTAAAATACGTAAATACGTAATGTCGTAATTTTTAAAAGAAATATTTTCCGTGCTAGAACAATTTCTTTGCCGGCGTTTGTTAATTCGGTGAAACCGTTGCTTTTCATTTATTGCGCGTTAATATTCGCTTAAAATAAAAGCTCGAGTAAATTGGCTAAGCACTCATCTGTACTATTCAGACAATTTATTTTTATGCTCTAAAGTCTTCTGCAAATTGTTGTGCCATCAACAATCCAAGTTATTTCAACATTTGTTATTGTTATTTCCAGTCACACCGATAAGTTTATTTTGCAAGACACAGTTAGTTAGAAGAATCGATTAAATTATAAACAGGATTAATGCTTTTTTATGCTTTCAATGTAATGTTTTTACTAGGAATTTTATATTGCATCACATTTACGTGAAGATGCATATTTAAATGATTTAAAAATTCTCATAGCTGTGTTCTTCAAAAAGTGCTATCTTATGCATTCCATGCAATTAACCTTTCAAAGCTGCTGAGCGCTGGATAAACTGTAATAAAATCTTCTGTTTAAATTACTTTACTTGCTTTTTAATACAAGTAATTCTACTCTAATTTCTGCATTTAAACATACTTCTTATAAATAAAGTATTAATTTTTTCTCATTTTGCAAATTAGGGTAATAATTTGCACGCTAATTATTCTTATTTATTCTAATTTATTTTAAGGGCTAGAAAATTATAATATTGCGAGATAAATTATGTATCTATTGCAACAGAAATTATGTATACTTAGATATTTCTATTGCATTAATGCAATCTATTTATTATAATATATGTAAATTGCTTTTCAAGAGCGATACGAATATTTTAGAAATATCATGCGTAACGTATCGGTAATTGGACAATAAATTAAACAGATATCAAACTTTACATTTCATAAACAACGTATTTATAAATTGATTTTGTGTACGTACGCTATAACGAGCTTAACTGCGCCTCTCGAGGCAGAGAATAATTTAATCTTCCTTGCTCGCTCATATTTTGTACACTGAATAATTTATCGGTTTTGGAAAATCGTACGTAGAACATACGTTTCGCGTTTGTTTGAAGAATGTATTCTGGGAACAATTAACGGATAACATATTTGTGTGAGAAATTTTCGTAAAATTGAAATAAATCTTAGCGCGTTGTTTATATATTTACGTTTCTGTAAAACAGAACAATATATATATATTTAAGATTTTATAAACACAAATTATCGCAGACTAATATCCGCCATCAAATAGAGATATTAATAAAAAATATAATTCTATTAGATATATTTCTAAAAAAAAATTAAAAAACATAATAAAAAAATAGTTTTGCTTTTGGCCAAATAAATCAAGCCAATTTTGGCGTACACGTATGCGCTAACGGTCGATAGGTAAATGAGATCTTGCAGTATGCAGAGGTACAAGATCGGTTTAATGGCTCGTACTCGGCCACCGCATTGCTTGACGCAGTTTGCTGTGTTAGTAGGCCGTTCCAACCTTCATTTTGCTCGTGGAGACAAATGGTGCCCAATAATCTTGTTCGGCAAATGTGCGGGAAAACTTTTATTCACAAAGGGAATAATTTTATTTGTATTTGCAATTTTAGAAAATAATTTTGGCCGCAGCGTCTTTTCACACAATATAATTCATAATATAATTCTTGACTTTTGGTCCATACTGTACTGAGAGAACTTGCCGAATACAACGTCGCAAGCCTCACAATAAGCGATACGGAGGGACGAATCGAAATAATTACGGAGGGTAGTTAGTTCGCGGCTTGCGGCGAGACCGTGGCGATCTGCAAAGATGTGAGGCTGCACCGAGTACGGCTTAGTAGCGAGTAGCTAGCTGGCTTCATGCTTCGAGTAGTTCGTAGTCGTAGAAGGCCAATTCTGACTACGGTACGAAACTTGGTGTGGGATTTGCCTCGGGAGATAAGTGGTCCTTGTCGGGTTCACAAGGTAGAGCGGCGCGGAAGCGCGGAGAGTTGCCCGGCGGGGTCATCGCCGGGGGAGCGCGCACACTGGTGCTTCGCTCAAACTCAAACTATCGCCCCGCTAAATCGGTTGCATCGGCCGACACCTAGCCATTCTCCTCTCATTCGCCATCTCATGCTGTCGCTCGCCTTCCCTCGCTCTCCCTCGCCTCATTACACTTCCTGGTTTAAATGGGACGACGCATTACACCGGCTTACCTATCATCGTTTCTACCTACGATATCCACGATCCTGATACCGCCCGAAAACTGACCCGATCCCATCCATTCATAGATCCGTTCATCCGGCCATACCGCAACTATCCACTCGGAACTCCCATCCTCTGGTCAGTGGTCCCTAAACGAGCGTTTAATTTCATTCGAAACCGCCTTGTTGAATTGATGCGGGATATTATCATGGACGGATGTGTAACGTAATCTTTGAATTCATTTTCTTGCATGTCTGCCTATTGTAAAATAATCTTACTCTTATTTTTTTTAAATAAAAAAATAGATTATTTAAAAGGAAATAGAAAATTGTTTAAAAATTTTACTTCTAATTTATTATTCAATTGTAAGAATTTACACGGAGACTGCATAAGAGTTCATACAAATTTCTAATAACAATTTAACGATCTTTAACCAATTTTTCATATACTTTATTTTCTAAATAATTATAAACAATTTTGTAATACATTTCGTTCGATTAAATCGAATATTGTAGCAAAATTAAAATACAATTTATTTCAAAAATAGTACATATAATGCAATGCTATTTTATGTATCGTATGTTCATATTTCTGACAGAGCTTGAAAGTTTCAAATATATTTTGTTCTATTTGCTAACTTACGCTGGTCGCGGCAGTCATTCAACCGGTGCCTTTGAACGGGCTCAGCTTGTACTCTTGAGAGTTCGACTACCACTTGCAAGTAAGTCGAAGCCACTGATTGACCGTATGGCGACCGCGGAATAGGAATTCTGACAACAGCAACAGAAATCAGAACAGCTGTTGCGGTCTGTTGGCTGCAGAGACATATAGCTAACATGAGAATACATAGAGCTATAGATTGCCAGTACGTATCGAACCGTATTCGTTAACAATCCAATTCTACCGACAGGGCTGTTAATTTATCTACTTAACCAGTCAACAATCCAAACAATTAATTATTGATGTAACATTAAAATAGGTGAATATTATAATAGATTAACGCTTGATAATGTATTAATTTGCATACCGGATTGCATCGGTCCAACACATTACATTAATTGCGTTATTTAATTATATCGTTTAATACATAATGATATTAAATTTATACTATTTATTTGATATAAGCTACCATGTTTAGCAGCATTATGATACTATTTTCACTACTATAAGCGAGTTATTTTATTAAAATGCTAGCTATCGAACATACTAACGTATCATATGTATTAAAGCTTGACGAATTGAAATTGCAGCGTTACAATCATTTGATAAATACGATCAGAAAAGAGAAACAACGCTGGTGCAAATAGACAATACATAAATTAATTGTATGATTTTATTCAGAAATTTTTTTTATATATTTTTATTATCTATGTATTATTTTTAACTGTAGTATATAGTTTATTTGCAATCTAGTATATACACATGTATATACACATGTATATATTTATATATATGTATAGGTACTTATATTCTTCTCAGTCTTCGTAACTCGAGTAGAACTTTGCTGGCTACTTCGACGCTTCTCTTACAAAGAAAGTATTCCGTACTCTCTTCCTTTGCATCTCAATTGTCAGAACTGTTTCCGTACAGCGGGAGTACGTGCCTTCAGGCAGAAGCATAAAAGAAGATATATAAAAAGTTTTTGCAAGAAGATGGCTGTAGCATTCTGTATACCTAAAAATGCGATATCAATTTGATGCAATAACAGATGTATTATTGATCGATTTTATTGCAATTTATTATGTACTTTTTAATAAGCTACGCTAATGTGCATCTTGCAGTTTTGTGTGTCTTATAAACTTATTATATTTTATAAAAATCAAAAAGAAGGACATTACTTTATATTTCTTTTTGTTAACTATAATATTTTTAATGATAAAATTGCATAAACAAAAAAAAGAGGAAAATTGTTAGTATATTTTCTACAGTATTAGAACACATTTATCTTTAAGAAATACAATTTTTAAGGTGTAAAAGGCAATAAAATTATAAAATATTCCTCTCATATATTATACATGAAGTTGAATCTAATTAATATTCACTACCTCAAAATATATTTGTCTATGCATTCAACCGTATTACGAGAAATGAAAATATTTTCGCGCAGACATAATCTTCGTTATCATCATATGTGAATATTTATTTTTGTAATTATCATTGCATTACACGCACGAGCCATGTTTAGCTTTATTAATTTTTTTACAAAATACAACTGAAGTGAATAATAGTCCGACCTACTTAGTTAATTAAAGAATGATTTATTTATTTAATTCCTTGAATTTCAATATATGATACACGGATTTTTTAAATTTTATTAAACTTTTATGTTATTTAATTTATCTGTTTATTGTTTATGAAAATTAAATTTTTTATAGTTGTTTTATCATAAAGGCATAATAATAGTATGTCATGTGTACTATAAAAATAATTTTTTATTTCTATAATGTATTAAAAATTTGTTTTATAATACTTGATTTTATGTATGTTAAATAGAGTAATAAGCTTTTTATTTGTTTTTAAATAACTGTTAGTCTAAATCCGGAACTCAAAGAGTTAATGGTGTATATACGAATAGAAAAGTAATTCTCAACTATAAGTATTGGCATTAACTGCAACCATCTTCGATCATTTAAGAAAAATAGAATGGATTTATTTCTTCGCAAAAGAAATAAAATTTAGAGATGTGTGTAAAGTAACTACTAACTACACTGACGAATGAACGGTCATCAATAACAATTGGGTTCGAACTTCCTGCCGGCCACGTAACACAATTGTATCTTTCCATTGTACAAAAGAGTAATAAAGATTTGTTTATTAAGAGAACTAGATGTGGTGAATGGAGTATCTCGAGTACCTTGGTCATTATCGCGATGCGCCTCGTTGTTTCAGTGCCTCTCCGAAAACAGTACGCCGGAACTAAACTGAGATAACGACGTGCTTTCGTAGCGCGCTTTAGACGCGCGTGCGATGGAGAGAAAGGCTTTCGGAGTCGGAACCATGTACAGAGTTATGCAAGGATGAAAGGGTGAGGAGGTAAGGGAGCCCAGCAAAACTACATTATGATTTAATTAAAATCAAACCTCTTGCTTGCCAGTGGCCAACGTGCATTCACCGTTTTGGGATATAATGGAATGGATGGTAGCGCTTTTTGTTATGACACTGTGCGTTAGCTGGACGCAAAACTGTCGGCCAATTAGCATGTCGTCTGCCCAGCCCCTACCTTACTGCCAGTTTCACTGCGACTCAATAAACTTTTCCATTACCAAATTTAATTAAAGCTCTCTCGCTCTCCTCTCTTCCGCCTCTCCGACTCAACACATCACATATACGACACACATTTTCGATAAACCTTCCTGTAAAAGTAATGAATTTAACTGACAATAAGCGGCAATAAAATCGAACGTGTATAGAAATAAGTCAGCATATAGATATGTTTTTTACGAATTCAGATCGCGCGATCCATCAATCTGTCGGACTATAAAGAACTCAAATAGTATGTCATGTCAGTTTAAACAATAAATCGAGATTGATATCATAGTTTATAAAGTAAAAAATAAAAATAAACGCTTAATCTTAACATTATTCACGTGAAATTCAGTAGCAGATTTTTTGAGTACTCCATTATGTACATTTATAGTATAGTCTTGATCTATTTCTCCACAATTACTATTGTATTATATATTTTTTTTTGCGACGGATATAATATTAATTTGTCTACCTTTATTTCGCGATAAAATGCTGTTGATGGCGCATCCATACGCGCTATACATGCTTTAATTAAATATATTGCGCAACGTTTTCGTATAAATTTAAATTAATACGCGGTTGTAAATTTAAATTAGTGCGCGATACTTCCACTGAAGAATTGATGTTATAACAGGATTCCAATCTGTGTCAGATAAATTAAAATATGCATTAATATTTATATATTTATATGTATTAACATTGTAACAAAATTTAATAAAAGACACAATTTACTTTTATATAATGCTTTTGTTGTTACAATCGAAGAAATTGATAATATATTTGCATTCATTGATTTATGACGCCCGATGGATTTGACAACCATCGTCGTGTCATGCGCGCCTCGTAATGTGTAGCCTTGAAATGTATATGCGAAAACAGTTGCGCGTGTAACTTTGTACTACACACGTTTAGGCGTCCCATTTGTTTAACTTTTTTGACCACGCTCGTATTTTACACGTGGCATGACACGTTCCCGCGCCATGGTCCTACCGTGTGCATCGACTACTTTTTCGTCCCCTTGCACGAAAATTACAGTTTCCACGGAGTTTCGTCGTTAAGTACAGCCTGCACATCCACGTTATAATGTCGGGAGCTTATGTCCCTACTGACGAAACTTACGGCTCCGGTAATACGTTTTCCATTACTGGTGTCGTGCGTCCTAGTGCAAAATGCTCGATTTACTCCCGTGCTTCTCTTTGCAAAAGAAAAAACTGATTGGTCTTTGCAACAACGATTATATGGCATGCATCGTTATGATTTTTGTATACTATCTACGCTCCCACTAATAGTGGTCAAATCGACAACTGATCAGACGTAGCGTCCGTCTATGGTTGACTCGCTTCACTTCAATCGTTATAGCGATTCTTTTATATCTTGTAGATAAATCGAAACGCAAAATAAAGTGGATTAATGGATCAAGGATAGTTATTTGTGCAATAATACTTATATTCAGAAATATATTGTTTACATATGTCGATTGTTTAACAAGATTATCTTCAGTGTACACAAAGTCAAATTAATTCCTAATTCAAAATTCAAAATTTTCAAGCTGCAATTACTTTTTAGTTATATCTAAAAGTATTTTAGCGATTTAACTTGCAGTTTATTAAAAAAGTTTAATTTTAAATTACGGATTAATTTACTTTACGCACACTGGAATAGCTTCGTTTAATGATCTTAAACATATATGTACGTAAACATTTTCAAATATAATATACATGTACTGTACAAACATCTAACGTTGGCTCATCAGTTTATTTTATTTTCCGTTTTGATTTAATTAAATAAATTAAAATAAATAAATAAATTATAATGTTGCTATAATTTTGTATTATAATGCTAATATTTAAAATCAATATATATATATATTAATTAGGTAACGCTAAATTATACAGTCATTTGTTTGATGATTTGTTCACATATGTGATTATTAAATCATACTCAAGTGCTTCTAAATATTTGATTGTAAAATAATCTGTAAAATAATATGAAAATGAAATCTAAAAAACCTATTATTAATAAAGTATTACTAATAAAATTTCTAAAATTTCTAACAAAGATGAATGGCGTGTCACGTTGAATTTTGTATAATAACGATGTATAATAACGATGATCATTGGTGCTATATAGTGATTATAATGATGGAGATAATTGTCAAGCACAGCAGCTAGATCTTCCTTTTTAACGAAGCTGCTGAAGAAGAGGAGCGGACGTGTATTTATTCTCTCAGTTACTGGAAAGCGATAGACACAGTGAAAACGTTGTCGAAACAGGATCCAGAGAAATGTTCTGCCATCGAGACTATCTGTCATTACGTGAATATGGTCTTAAACGAAAACAACGGCCATCTGTCCAGCTGGCTGATTGCACGGATCACCAAGTATCTGATTTATCGCGCCAAAATCGAGCACGTTGAACGACTTAAAATATGGTTGGATTCAAACCGCGAAGAAATCGACAAAAAATATCGGACAATTCGGAATATTGACGGCTCGAGTAAATGACATATGTTAGTAATTTTTCTCTTAAAAACTGATGAGCCCTTAACAAAATATGATATAACCGCGTATTGTGTCTACCAATAAATATATTTTATTGTTTCCCGTTCAATAAATCGATCGTTCGATACCTATTGTTTTATGAGTGCAAATTCCTTCGGAAAATTCTTTGATTAATATTTTTTTATTTGTATAATGCTTCCGTATAATTTGTGTAATAAAATTTTCATTATTCAGCCTCTTCGCGAAGCATCACTCTAGGCCCCAAAGAGTTTACAATGGCGAGATTGAATATGCGTTGAACAGCAAAGCGAATGCGCGTTTACATGTGAATGACGTACCCTTTGGTGGACCGAATCTCTATGTTGTACTCAGCGGGTTTCACGATCCAGATTTACCAGCAGAACTGTTAAGCGTCGGAGAGTTTCTCTGACCTGTATACTAGAGATTACACTCTCTGTTGAACATGCTACACGTCACAATGCAGAGAAAAAAAATCGGCTATTTGGGAGAAAGCGCGGTTCTTTGAAGCTCATCGCAAATAAATTGAACGGATTTTGGACAATTACGCGAACGATTTGCTAAGCTATCGGCGTATCCGATATATTCCAACATTGTAATTCTTATCTTCCATCCATCAATTTTACCGGAAACGTTTGACGCTATCGAAAAAGTTTTTCAAGCGGGGCATACACGTATATGATAGAGTGCTTTGTATATTGTATTATCTGTGCGATCTTTGCCAACAACATCCAAAGTATCTTAAAAGCATGAAGCTTGCAAAAAGAATTATTGATAAAAGAGACGCGACAATAGAGACTAAGATTTACGAGAACGCGTTGAATGATATACCTAACGAATACATCAACGTTCCATTGATATTGGGCGCAATACTTTTACAGGTGGAATCTAATCTCGCGAAATCTTCCGATAGATGCTCTGCCGTCGACTGTAATGCAGGATTTCGCGACGCCGATACGAGATGCGAGAATTTATCAACGACAAGTGAACGAATCTCTGCATTCACTATGCAAGACAAACTCAATCGGCTTGATCTTAAGTACGAATTCATCGATGAATACGCTGATAACGATAATAAGTCGATGCAATCTTTCGACATTAAAGTTATAGCATAGGACAATACTTCAAAGTTGATTATTTGTCACTTTTGCAATCGTAGATTTATCTATTTAGGGCCGGTTGTTTCAACTTTTTGGTAGACTTTACCTTTTGATAGATGGTTAAAATAAATATGAGTAATCCTTACTCGATGATTCGAATACCAAGTAAAACTGTCTCTTGCTAATAACAATTTAAGCCGTTAATAAACTTTATCAATAGATAGAACAACAGTTACTGATATTTACTGATATTTATTTTAGGTAACTGAGAAATAAAATCTATCAAAAAGTTGGAATAAAAGTTGGACAGCTCGCATTATACCATACGACATGCGACATCGTCATGTTGTTCTGCATATTTTGCGGGATCCGCGAATAATCAATATTTGGCAGGATCACGAAATATTAGAAACGGAATCGAAAATTAAAATATATTCCTGTCACATGGATAACATCGCACGTATATTTAAGCGGGAGCAAACGCGGGTGAGCCGCGAGGAAATCGTACATTATCTGAATCTCTTGATGTTTGACAAATTGATTTTTTCCGACTGTCGTCAGAAAATTGAGGCAAAAACTCGATTGACGCGGCTGTCGGGAGACAAGCTGTCAGAATTGAAACGCGCACGATCGATAAAAAGAAAATACAGCATGCCAAATCTCATCTCATCTTCAATAATCGTATCGAATCTATGTCGTTCCGAGAGCGATATCAAGAATGATTACAGCAAATAATCGCGTTCACCAAGTCCACCAAGTGCCCACTTTTATTCATGCTAACAGACATCAGAGAAACGCTGCTTCCGGGATATTTGTCCTCACGAGAATGTCCTCGGGAAGAAAAATCAGGAAAGACCGAGTCTCGAGGAATACGAGAACGTCGAGTTACTCTCAGACAGAGTTTTTCTTCAGCTCGTCCATGAATGTTTCTAAAGTTTCGATCGTTTCGCGACTAGATACTTCAAGCCAACGGATTCGACGCTGCTTTACTTTAGCAACAACAATGCCGCAGGCGGCATGTCCGTGGAAACGAGGAGCCTGTCGACTATATATGCACGCCCCTCGGACTCCGAGAGTTCCGCAAATACATCGCGGCGAAGGAAGAGAATTGGATAAAGGGAGAGCAAGAGACGTGTCAATCGCATAGGATGAACTTGACAGGAAGATTTATGAAGAAATCCATCGGGGTGGAAGACTGCGCGATCATATTCAACGACGAACGCTTCATGCTTCCAGAATCCCTCAAATCCGCGCGTTATCTAAAGAAAAGTCCGGATTGCAATAAGCAAGAGAAAATTTTCGAAACGGAGAAACTTGAGCAAGAGACGAAGGAAAACATTGGATTGAAGAAAATGGCAAGACAGAGACGAAACGCGGCGCCGACGTTGAACAACGGAAGTAAGCGGACGGATGGAAGAGTTATGAGCGGAAAAACGTCAATGACGGAGAAAAAATCGGGCTCAAAGACAGATGATGTCGATACGTCCTTCTTGCTGGTGAAAAAAATTCTATCCTCTCGATATGCCGAGACGAGCGAGCCGTGCGACTTCGTCGACTACGATCTTCACGGTCTTCGTGTTCAAGTGATTCATCATAGCAAAAAGTTTCTTTTGGGCGATACATCGGTGCGCGTGGAACACGAGGACCAACTGGCTTCACGGAGACCTCGATTTACGCGTCGCTGTTAGTTTACAGCACTGCACTTTACGATTGTCTAGCGGAGTTAGTCGCCGTCAGTCGGCAGACACATTTCACTTAACTACGAAAAGAGGAATCGTCCTGGGTTTCTGCTGGAACGAGAGAAAACCAGGTGATCGATCCGTGTGTTCTAAAAACATTATATATTAATCGCCAAACCATATTATAGGCCAATGAGAGAAACGCTGTTATAAAATTAATTTAATACACTTGAATTTAATTTAATTTTACATTTGTTTATACAATTCACGAGTGTTTTTAACTTATTTTTTGAATAATCAACATAATTTCAAAGTTGTTTTTTACCAACCAAATGTATTTTGATACATTATTCTTTGTATTAATTGTGTTGAATTAAAAATGTTTTTGCACGATTAAAATATACTCGTTAATATATCTCAAATCAGTCAATTTAATTTTATTAAAAACAAAGAAACATAAAATTTTATATTAAATAAAGTAAATGTTTGACATAAACCGGTTGACCAATTTAATATGTAAATTTTATTCGTATAAAACATTTGTAATTTTGTGCAGTTCAAAAATAACTAACACACACAATTCTCGTATAACGGCAGACGATTTCGAAACAGAAGAATGTCTTCATCCATCGGATAATTTTTCCCCATGTTCCGCTACGGTTCCGCTTCAGAACTCGTTCGATTGCTGCTGGCAAAATTTGGCTTTCGACTTCTGCGCTTCGGGTCTATTCATGTAGTTTCACTATTATTCTGTTTTTGCTAAACTCTATTTTTGGATTATTCGATAAAAAAAACGACTCCGAAATCGTTTTAATAGATATGCACGGTTTTTAAATTGAAGTACTTTCCTAGTTATTCACGGATCATTAGTGAGACAAATAGAAAGATATTATAATATAAAATAATTAGAAAAAAGTAGTTCTTTAACACAGAAAATAATATCGATATGGAAATCCTATCGGAATTATAAAATGTTTGAAAAGCTTAAAACTTTGCAACATATCGCACAACCACATTTCATGATTATAATAGATTTTAATGTTTCGTTTATTTAAATTATGTATTAATCAAAAAATGGTGAAAAAAAACCAATAACTTTCGTAGGCAATTTTGGAAAAGAAGAATGTCTTCATCTATCAAATAATTTTTCTGCGTGTTCCAGCTGTGATTCAAAATTCATCCGATTGCCGCTGGCAAAATTTAGCTTTCGACTTTTGCGTTTCGTAGCCTTCGGGTCTATTGATAGAACCAACTGCTGGGGACGGCAGCAAAAATTCATTTTACATTCGGCAATCGTACGTTTCGAAACGTCCCTCGTGCGCAGATGCGACTCGCAAAGTCCACCGGAACTTTCTGAGAAACGGAACCGTTCTACAGTATCTGGACGACAATACTGTCGTCATTTTCCGTCCCAATGGCGTCATCGTGACGTGCACGGACTTCGACAAGCCGCAATCGCACAACGAATCCATCTGCCAGACGACCCCAAAAAGGTACACGTGAACGTGGGTCAACTGCGGAGCAAAAATCTTTGAATTAAATTGAAGATTCCTCTGTGCAACGGAGTTTGAACGGGAAAGAGACGACTTGAGGCAATCGGTGGTGTCCGAGCGTAGGGGAAAAGTCACAGATTCCACGGAGCCGCATTCTAATGGATCGATCATGGACGTCGACCACGGAAACAGCGTGTATCGCCAGCGGGCGAACGCGCGACTGTTAAGTTTCGCTCTAATTGGGAGCACGAAAACGGTTGGCTAATTGTGATTTCAACATTCGGTATTTCAGCATCATTAGAGTCTGCGCGTTATCTTTTTTCTAGTTTATCATTTTAGTTGCACATTAAAATAAAATATCGATATTAACTCTGTTAAAAAAAAAAATCGCGCTTGCTGCGGTGAACAGCGCTTATTATAATATCGAAACAGAGTTATCGTTAAATACTTTTTTTTTAGAGTGATGAAGACGATTCATTGATAGCGAGAGCATTTGCCACGGGTAAAGTGTTGCGATACTCGGTAGTGAATTACGACGGCCGACACTACGACGTGCTGAACGATCTGGTCGTAAGTGAACACGATCGATTGCTCGTTAGGGCAACATCGGACTACGAGGTCAACGAGGTATTCACACGTCGCGTCGACGGTACTGATACGTTTCTGCGCTCAAATGGAGAATTGGTTATTTCCCGGTATGCGCATATGTATAATTAATATATTAATGAATGTGGGTGTTTGATATACTGAATCATTAATCTCGTTTGTTCTTTTCTTTTTGATAGCTCAAAACATGCAATACTCTTGATTTTTATCCAATATGATTGTAACGTAGATTTAAGGTGCAATAAAATTGTTTGTCAAAAATATAATTTAAAAAATCAAAAGATAACTTTCTCACACAAGATAGCACAATTCTTTTTTCAGACATTACTACTGATTACATCGTAGAAGAACAGCTCTATAACAGCCAGTGATTTGCGAATGGTTGTAAGACGAATCGCAGCGATATTTTGATCTCGCAGAAACTGAAGGATATAATGATCGAACTACCGTCGCATCGTCTTCCGATAGCAAATTCTCACGCGAAGACTCATTCGTGCCGTACGTTGACTGCCGAGAGAAACTAACGAGGGTATCGATCGCAGAAGGTTTTGTCTCGATCTTGTTGACTTACCGCATGGAACACAAGGACTACGCTACTGCGTCCTACGATCAGTCAGCAGTTAGGTGTACTTTATCGATATCCGACAATCTTCGTGTCAGCATATCGAGGGGGAGGTCATTACGAAGTTTCAATGGGAGACGAAGTTAATCTGAAGGTAATCATAGTCACGCGTTCGAGACAACGCGTGCTGATAATAAAGATATAATATCGGCGATTTTAACAAACCATGTATTAAAATTTAGATAATTAAAATTTTCATACGCTATTGTTGATTAATTCAATCTTTACGAGAAAAGCTAAAATTTTATCAAAGAATTAACTTTGCTTGCCGTATTTTCCAATTGTTTCAATACTAACTTTATTAAAAAATTCTGTGCACTATCGTTGGAGACTCGTGACAACAAGATAAGTTCTCAAAGATATGTACTACTTGTGGTGAAAGGTCGATGTCGACTTATAAGTTTTGGAAATCCGCCGAAGCTGGCCCGCAAACGATTCTCACGACTATCGATATCCTCGGGAATGTGTGCTCGAGGTTAAAAATGATGGTGCCACGCGTTATCACCACGAAGACCGCTTATACGTACGAAAGAGACACGATAACAGCGATGACTTTTTCGAACACAGCGAGGATGGAAGAAGCAACGAAGAAGACACTAACTTGAAGGCAAGGCTCTACTGCAAATACCAGCGATATTGCAAAATGCTCAAGTTTCCTACGAGAAGTCAATACAGAATTTTCACGATGAATCGCGATCTGACAGCTTACGAGTACCTTCATCGATCGGCTAGACGCGAGCAAGAGATGGCAGCCGTCTTCGACGACGAGACGAGTATGATCTAGTATCCAGTATCCAATTTCACGTCGACCGGAACTTCGTCGCTTGATTACATTTGTGCCAGTGAAACCGGAGTTGAGATCAAAGGAAATATCCTATCAATAGCGGGTTAGATAATCGTGTGACCACATTATGTGATCTTATTTCATAATTATTAATATATTATTACTGCATTAGCTAAATTTTATTTTGTCTCTCTGTCGCGTAACTTTATTAAAAAGGAAATGATAATAATCTTTTGCGACAAACAAAAGCATATTTGTCGATTTCAACATACTCAAGGCTGATAAATATTTCACGACAAAACTGTGCGGAAAAAGTTTACACTTGACAAATGAACGGATTATGAGAGAACTGAATTACCACGAAGCACTTATTCCTTTCCATACAACTGGCTGCTCCCCTTTGGCAAAAGAAATCAGGAAGTTTTTAAAGAAACTCGGAACGAAGTTTTAGCAAAGCGGAATGAGCAACCCTCTGCCCAAGTTATTGCGAGTGCGCGTTTTCTTCGACTTTAAAGCGACAGACAGAAGCGTCCTGATCGATATGCAGAGAGCTATGAGGCGCTATTGGATATCTGTAAGTAAACAGATTTAATTATAGATTCATTAAAACTCGTTCTCATCTATAGATTCGTTAAAATTCGTTCTTGTCTACAATTGCGTGAAATACGCAAAAAATATTAAATATTTTTATATTTAATTAATTAATACGACTGATGCAAATATATTTTATTTACGCACGATATTCAAGATTATTTTAAATTCTTATTAATTTATAAAAGAAAGTTTTTAAGAAATGGATAGACAACATCAATATTATTTACACGATTAGTCAATATATTGTAAATATTATTTTTTATATTTAAAATATTGACAAGTAATTTATTATATCCTTCAAATTATATTTATTGTATTTTTTTAATTTTAATAAACTTGAAATTGTATTTTGTAATAATTAAAAACATCACAAGTTATTAATTAAGTATAATTGAACAAAGTTGTAACAATACAAGTTTTAATTTAAATAATAAAATATAATTCTTTTTCCAACACTAATAGTTAATTTCGTTGAAATTTTCCGTTTTATGGAGATATTATACGAGATTGCCTATTTTTTCTGATTACACTTCTCTCTCTTGAGGACTTTTTCTTTCACCCAGGTGTTCCGTGATGGTGACAAATGTCGGCTATTTTACGCGTCTGGAAGTCGACCCTGCGAGGTTGAAAATGATTACAAGAGTTCGAAGGACGGCCTACGGGAACTGGCTCTCGGCGTTAAGGGAAGCATCGACGTCAAGACGTACGTCAGAAGCCTTCAGGTTAAGCTCATTAAAGTGAGCACGAAAGCTCCTCGGCAGTCGAGCCGTCTTGCGGAGTTACTTCGACAAAGAGGCTCGACGAAGGAAGAATATGAGTGGTATAAACAGTGCATGAGAAAGCGGATTATGCAATACTTTCAAAATATTGCTGACTCGTGCTATTCCTTAATGAAAGACCTTGTCGACAAAGTGATACGAATATCAGAAAAAAAATCGCTCGCATGTCACAGAGAGAAGAGATAAACTTAAGTAATGAGAATGAAGAAAGCTATCGATCTAATTAATATATTCAAATGGTGCTTTCGTGATTAAATTTAGTCGCATCAAGACTGTACATATCCGTGTTTTCAACATGACCCTTTTTGCATTAATTCGCATTTTCTTCTATATATCAATATTTGTAAAATAATATAAATATTTTTATCTCTTTTCTTTGAAATAAATATTTCTTTTTTGACAGCAAAAAAGATTTGTAAGTATCGCAACGTCACGAGAGTCCTTGCACTCGTCCCTTATTCAAGTTTTTACCACCTGGTGATTTTGGCGCGCGTGGTCGGAATACCAAAACGTCGAAGTCAGAGAAGGGCGAAGTAAAAGCCAGCGCTGTAAAGGAGCGACACAGCCGCCACAGTGCCATATGCCTCGTACATTACGAAAAGTCGTAAAACTATGGCACGCATTTTTATCCTTTCCCATCGCGCTCGCTTACGCATTCTATAGGTACAAATACGTCTCATCATTGTCGTATGATTTTAAATTAAGTAAAAAATATTTCTTCATGGTTCTCTTTACATTAGTTTCTTTGTACACAGTTACTTACATTATATTGCAATAAGCAGTCATGTTCGAAATATTGATAATTGATGAAAAGAAGGGTTAAAATTAATCTAACTACACTGGGATATCTTAACACATTTTAATTGCAAGAATATAATCGTCCAATCTAATTTAGTTTATCTAATTTTCTCAAGTGTGTTATCTAACAAAGACTCCAAGAGCGCAATCCTATATCTTTTCGCGCAACACGCACGTGGCTTGTGATACAGGCCATATATCTATCGTGGGGATTCTTTGTAAAAACGCGGTATAGCTTCTCCAGAGTCGATCTTTTTCCCTCACCAGTCTGTTGGTTTCGTTCGAGAATGGAAACTCACACGAGCGGTACTCCGTATTTCCGACTGGCCGCGGGGACGCGCGTAAAATATTTCGCTCACGTACTTTTAACCTATATCATTTTCCCTTCCGAACGTTATACGACGCAATACGAAAAAATGGAAAAAACTCGATGTGTATTATAGGTTTTTCATCGCATGTACTGGTCCCACAGGGCTGTCCCTCTTTCTAACATAGCGACGATCTAACGTATCTCTTTCTAACATAGACACGTAACCGTCGTGTGTGTTATAAGATATTGCCATCTACAATACCATTCTTATTTAAGTGCAAACCTGTAAATCAACATAAGCATATAATAAGATTAAAGTTTTTACGATCCCGATAGCTGACACTTTATCGTGAGATACAATTCGTCGGACGAAATAGTAGTCAATAAAAGTGAAGTTTCGTATATGTCTATAATTATTTCTGCATAACGCACGATAATAAAATTTCCCTTATCTCTCTACGTTTGAAATAATTCGAGATACTAAAGAATTCCTTTGGATTTTCGTGAGTTAGGAAAAAGATATACAGCATGTATACAAGACTTTCGCGTGTAACAATTCCGGGCTGACCGAACAACGAGTCGAAAGCTCGCGCAGTCTGCTTGTTCTCCTGTCTCAATTTTATATAATGTTTTGCGCGTCCAGAATCGCGAGTGCTCACAGCGGTTCTGGTTACGACAAAGAGCCACTTTTGAAACGCATCGGCAATTCGCGAAAGAATAATGTCGCTGACTGTTCCGGTGTGGGGATCCGAAGTCGAAAGGGTAGAGAGGGAAAGAGAGAAGGAGATGGAGCGCAGTGGGGTATATCCCGGTATATCGCGCGCAAATATATCTATCTACTCCCGGCCCCGGGTTTCGCTGGCCGTGTGTACGGACGTTTACGTATCGCGTTATTGGACAAAAGTTGCACCATCGGTTTTAGACGCGACGCGATCTGATATATCGCCGGGGACGGGATTTTTCGTTACGAGAGGGAGAAACTACGAGACGGGTCATTTTTCTCAGACTGCAGCTGGATGTCGTAACGCGAAAAGCGTTCTCCCCTTGCCGCCACCCCTCCCTTCTCTCTCTCTCTTTCTCTCCCTCACCGAGACAACGAAATATATGAACTCTATACGCTTTACGAGCCAACGGATTGCGAATCGGTCTGATCGATGTTTCCGACACGGCTAAGTAGTAAGACCAGTGCATTATACCGACGCATGTATATTCTTATGTCTATCGCAAATATATTGCCGTATCAAATGTGAAGTGTTCTAAGAGATTTATCTTGGTCTTAACAAATTTAGATTTACACAAAGATTTAACAAAATAATAATTTTTACGTTATCTGTTGGCTGTATTTTATACATGCTATTTTGTATGAATAGAACAAGTATAGGATAAAAGTTTTACTTTTGATGTTTGCATAAAATTGTATTAATTATAAAAAATGTATGAGCAGTACAAAAGGTTAATCAACTAGCCCATTATCAACGTGTTAGCTTTACAAGCGATACAAATGAGAAAAATATAGCATTAACAATGCATATTTACGGATTTTCATGTATGTTGGATTGTTCTCTTCAGTTTCGAGTCATTCATGTACACGAACATTACGCGTCATCGACATATTTGTATGGATATTATTTATGTTCGATCAATATCGTTTCATGTTGTTAGCTATATTATTTAGTGAGGCTGCACGTGATATGACATTAAATTTGCGTATAACCCATAAAACGTTCATTTGCGAATTTTCATTGTTTCACCCAGCATTCGATATTATTTAAAGCGCAATTTATCAGCTTTACGCTTATTGTTGGGGAATATTGGGATGATATCAATAAAACCCGTCATAATTTAATCTGGCATTTATAGATTCTACATATATTTTAATTCATATGACAGATTTGGAGTTGAAATCTCTTTGAGTGGCTGTTTGTATGAGAGTTATTATCACTTATTATACTCTCAGTATACAATTTTGTTCATTTTTCCTGTAGATTATGATTAAACTAATAATCTACGATAATTTTATCTATCAGATTTCTTAGTGTCATGATATTTAATATTCTATTGTATAGTATAAGATTTTAAACAATGTTTTTTAAACAATGTTTTTTAAACAAATATGCTAAATCAATCTTGGAATTTCTATGATAAATGAAGCAGTTAAATCTTGCAATCGAATGATCCATAGCACATTCTAGCGTCGTCTGGGCGGACAGCAAAAGTATTTCGAGTTAATTCAAATAAAGTAATTAGAAACTTAATTTGCTTATGAAGATGAGTACTTTACTTATCGAACTGCTCGCTTTTTGCGGAGCTCGATGCCTAAGCCGATTAATTTTTACGATCCGAGCAAAATAATGGCGCATTGCGGCGAAGAGGTAATTTACTCGTTGGTTATGACGATGGAAGATGATTGCCTATCTAACTAAAAAGCGATAACAGATACTCGCCGTTATTATATCGCGTCGCATTGTTCTTAAGCGCTTCACAAATTAACCGCCAAAACTTTTAAGTAAAGCAGTAAACCGCGGAAGGGTTAATAGATTTTTGATGTGAGTTCCAGAAGAATTCAAGTTTTCGGATTTATTAGAATAAAAATATGGCCATAAATTTACAATTAAATTTGATGGAGCAATGTTTTTATCAAATAGTTTACATCTTTTATAAAATTATAATAATAGGAAGCTGTATTAATTTAATAAAAAGGAAAGCTATTGAAATGTAAGGTAAGGATATGTCGATAGGAGGGATCATGGTGATTGGTTTAAGTACGATTAAACCGCATTTGGTATCGGCGCTTGCGTTTCAACGAGTAATCTCGTCAATCAAAGGTCCAATAAAATGCGATTTCCGATGAAACTAGGACTTTAATGAGAATCCGATTTGGAGGTGCAGCGATAGCTTCTCATTTGCTTCCAGTGCACGTAATAAGCGTGCCCGCTTACCCCCCCCCGCTTTTCTAGGTGCCATGGTCGTTCGTGCGATATTCTGGGGAACTACCCCCTCGTGACTATACACGCTTCTCAAGCCCCGAGAAAGAGTACGCTCAACCGCAGGTGAATAAGGGATGAGGAGAAGCAAGTTGGGATTTCTGGTAAAGCGACGACGACGGGATCGCACTTCGTGGGGCAAGCTTGGCGCCTATAAATTTCCGCCAAGTTGAACATGAGTTAAGTCGCTTATCATCAACATAAGCAATGCAAGCGGTTGGAAAAAGTTCGACTGAAAGTGTGCAATTTGAACAGCATTGTCATATGCAAAACATTGAAGAATTAACAATTAATGAAGTACGGCGCTTTTAGACATTAAATCTCGTTTAATGATTTATAAAAATTTCTTACACTTCGCGCTTCTGATTCATATCATGCAGCTATACAGTTTGCGGGGAATGAGCTTTAAACTTCCCGATAAAAGTTACGGCGTGAAATAATGTAGAAATTTCATTTTACCGTTTTTAACTTACGTTCATATAACGAACGTGCCCGCTTTCACGTTCTTCTGTCTTAATATCGGATCTGAGCTTTTGTTGCGTTCTTTTGAAAACTTAAACATATTTTTTTTTGCATCCAATTATATAACTAGAGAGTTTGTAAAAATTCTTTGTTAATCGATAATCTGAGTAAGAGATTTGAAATAATGATTATTGGCTGGGCGTGTGTTTGTTTCACAAATAAACATGCATCTCAAATTAGTTCATTGTGACGAAGAAAGAATAATGATAAAGTAATACATTTATTCATTAAATCAAATGATCATTATGCCCGCAAGGACCTTATACAGCATTTTATAATAAAAATGGACAAACCGTGCGAATACCTGTTCGCTTGTTACGTCACTCTAAATATATGAAAATCCGAAAGAACTTAATCGTGTGAATCGAACTAAAACGCGGAGCTGCATCGATAAATTTACGATGGTTTGAGTCGATTCCAGAGTTTTAAATTCTGCGTTATTGGAGCAGGGTCGGGGTCGGATTCCTCTAGAAAGGTGCTGAATCTGAAGTGAACATTAGGTGGAGTAAAGTCGCCTCAGAATGTAAGCAATTTCAAACAGTCGCTGTTACAATGTTACAGGCAGCGAAACTTCTCCAAAAGCAATTAAATAATGAGATAAATGCATCCTGTCGGCAAGGAGTTTGTGAGAATTATTAAAGTTTTCTACATCTTCATGTAGAATTATATTCATAACATTCCATAAGTAATTAAAATAATATCGCCGCGAACCTATTATGTAGAAGTGTAAAACGTCATGTTTGCGAACAACTGCATATTTTACATTAATTTGGCAATTTAAATGAATTCTTTCAAATGAGTTAATCTTCGTCCAAATTATGTTGCATTTTTTTAAAATACTTTTTTCTTCCGATCATAGTTCATATTCGACAACGATATTGCTTACAAAATTGCATTTGCTTTCTATGTCTATAAAAATATCAGAATATGATAGCTGAAGGTAGGTTATACGAATAAAAAAACGAGGTAAATGCTTTTTTTGTGCTGTATGTTTATTTTATCTTATATTATGATTTGAAAAATTTTTGAAAAACAAACATTGCGAACTGTTTTAACTGATACGCATCACTGACTAGTCGGTTAAAAGGATAGAATATTATTTTTTTATATACAAAAAATCACTAACATATAAGAACTTTCGAAAATATAATAATTTAATTCACTTATATTTTCTAATTGGAAACAAACTTCTCTGCATGCTATTGAAATATCATTATGGAAAATTTTATCGATCAACTAAAGCGGTTGGTTAACTTTCAAGATCTTACTTCAACCAGCATTACCACCCCTCTCCCTTCTTCTTCACGCAGACTAGTAAAATAAACAATTGCTTCCCGATGAATGCGACGGATCGATAGCTTCTCGAGCGCTCTCAAGATTGAATAAATTTTATCTCGATAAAGAAAGTTCCAACTTCTATCGGACTCCCGTGCTTGAGCTTTTAAATAAAGGTTGTTATCAGTCGAAGTATTTTACTTCCGGTACGGAAGAAGAAAAAAATATGATGGCGCAAAATTGACAATAAATCCCTTAGGTTTTGTATATTTGATCATAAATTTATTTATTATTAATAAAATTTTTATGAAATTTGCTGTTAACAAATATTATTAATAAAGTGCATAATTATTTTTAGAGATATTTAATGAATACAATTAAAAAGCGTACGTGCAGAAATAGAATAAATTTTTAATATAATTAAAGATAATTACACATGCTATTTTCAGCATGTTTTTTTGTTGCAAAATCAAGTTCACATTTAGAAATAGACAATTATTTCCAAAAATTTGTAGAGTGTATCAAAAAAAGAAAAAATCTTATTACTAAAATAATATTTTAATAAGAAAGCAGTATCATCAGAATAATCGTTTGTAAATAATTAATTTCTATAAGAAAAAAACATAGTTTAATGAAACAAGGCTGAATGAGATAGAAATATCGCAATCGAATAAGATCTCGTTTCGCCCAGTCTTGAAAGAAAATAGAAGGGTAGCAATGTTCCGAAACCAAAAATAATTCCACATATATTCCACGGTGAACCACGTGGGAACAGATAAGATCAAATAGCAGATATGGTAATAAAGGCGATTGCCGATAAGCCGATTCGAAAACAGAAATGTCAAGCGATCATTTGTATGCAAACACACATACGCACATATACAGGATTTGGAGGAAAATATTTCTGCTATTATTTCGAAGGGACGCTTTTTGAAATTATTCGAAGCCGCCGAGAAGTTGCATCCTCGCCGCTGGAATAGGAAGGAACATACAAAGTGCGGGTGTGTCAAGTTAGGTAAGGTTTTCAATACGGCGTCCCAGTAGTATCGACTGTACATACGTGAGAGTGTGAGGATGCGCGTTGTAGCTGGTCCATCTGCCTTATCCTATCTGCACGGCTTGGCGCGCATTCTCACGCATACAAATTACCAAATACATTTGTAGAATATGCTTTACGTATTCGACGCCTTGCGTACTCAATTCTCTAAATCTGAAATTTTACGTTCCGTCTCCAAATAGACGCAAATTCATAAATGTATGCTTCTATGCGCTCGGAAAATGGAACATAAAATATTTGGCTTTTTATTCTTATAAAGTTGCATCATTCGCACGCTCATCTCAAAACGATAAAATGATGAATCTCTCGCGTGACTTGTTAGCAATGAGATGATAAAGCCTGTAAGTTTTATAACAACTGCAACGTTTTCCACTGCATCCGTACTATTTCTCATGACGGCTTGGTAGCTGGGAAATGTCCCAGCGCAATGTTTCCGTGTGACACTCGCTGACAAGCGCGGCAGTTAAATTCTGACTTATATAAATTGTTGCAGTCTTGCTCGATTCGTGATTGTAAGGTGCGGTATAAGCGAGATGACATACGATAACGTATGACAGATGCTTTGTTCCTCACTTATAGCTTTTTGTTTTTGAGTGACGCTTGAATGTTGAAGCAAACTTATATGTGCAAATATGTGTGTGTGTGTATAATTACTAAAAAGTGATCTGTTTGCAACATTGATTCTCATTCGTCAATTGACATAAAGCGCATATAATGGGGCTTCGTCAACGCAAAAGGATGGTTAATTTCCCACTTCTTCTTCGTCATCGTTATTTTCGCGCGCATGTGAAACTGGAACGCGGAACGTAATTTCGAGGGAAATCGGGCAGCTCGTTCGTCGATCGACTTCGACGTGACTCGCTGTTTCGCTCCCACGTTTCTCTTTCTTTCCTTCTCGTGTTCTCCCACTTGTGCCGATACTATGTTCCTACCACAGCTGTAACCGTCGGACCTTCGTTACTTGAACTAATTGGGGCCTGATTAATTAGGGAACTTTGGTTGAATTACAGCACGACTCTACGCGTCGCGGTCTATGTCGGAAGCCTCGAAAATGCGAAGAGTATTGCGGTTCTGCCACAGCAGTGCTTGGATACGAATTAGTTCGATTGCAAAAGGATTGAATCAAGAGAACAAAGAACATTCGAAGACCAAAGAGAAAAATCAGGCCTTACTGGTCTGAAATTCACATGACATCAACAAAAATATTATTGCAATAAGTAATTCAGCTAAATTAGCAATTTAATAAACAGAATAAAATAAATTAAATTAAAAAATTATTAGTGCTAAAAAATTATTATTTACTGGTTTTGTTATTACTGTTACTGAATAAACAAAAAGCTTATTTTAATTCAACAAGGATTTCATGATACATATTGAATTGCGTGTTGACTGATTTATAAATTTACATATAAAGATATTAAAAGTTACGTGCCGTTTAATTAATTCACATGCATGCGCAACTGCCATTTCTGCATGTTAAAGTTCGAAAAATAAATATAATTTACGGATTTTTCCATACTATCGTACTTTTTGAGAGAGACTGAAATACAGGGGGAAAAACCTTGAATTCTACGCAATCGTACATTTGTGAAATGACGTCCCCAGAGGGATGTTCCGATATTTGGATATCTTCCGTCGCTTATGGAGGCTCAGGAGTGTGGCTCGCGATATCTTCTCTTCGACATCGCAGTATTATAATGTATTTTATGAAAAATATTCCCATATTATTTTCTTCGTTCATTTTTCGTTTATAATCAAATATCGACGGCTTTCTCCTTGTTTTCCCATGTGACGAATTATTTTTTTCTTTACATTGGTACGTGAACTGGAAATTATTGTGTAAAAAGATCGCGTGTCGTAATTTTCGAGCAATGCAGTTTTCTAAAACAAGTTAGATCTTTATCTTCATTCTGTAGAAAGTCGATGAGCACTTTTCATTTTATTTTTAAGAAAGGTAAGAGTCTTTATGTAAAGCTGAAGCTTTTAAGAGAAATAATAAGGCAAGATATATGTTATTTTCGATAAGTCTCGGTGTAAAATTGTTAAAAAGTTCATAAAAAATTTTAAAAATATTTTAAATTAAATCAAGTTTTTGAAATATCAATATTAATTACATATTAATGTATGCAGAGAAACCTTTCAGAGTTTTCTGCTGAATATTTAAAAACTGCTGCAGTTGTTATCGCAACGTTCTCAGAAATTTTCTTGCAGAACTAAATGATTTAATCTGCAGTCATCCACAAACTGAAAATTTTACAATTCATCAAGCGTTACAAGACTGCCCCGAAATACTCGACTTGCCCCAGAAGAAAAAAGAAAAACTAGAAGGAGAGAGCTAGGTTAAAAGAGTTTCGGCCGTCGTGAAGTCCAAGAAATATAACTGGACATTACTCAGCCTCGAGTTTCTTATTATACTGAGGCTGTTTCCAAGGACTCGAGGTACTACCTTGGTCTGGAACTACGTACTTCAAGCTACGACGACGTAGTAGCTCGACGACAAACCTTAAATTTCACGTGGAAATTTATCGCGTCGTCAAACGGGAAAAGATTATCGTTTTATCGCATACGTGTTCCTTGTTCTCCGAATTTAAGTTCGGTTCCTTGTATCGCAATTCTCCTTTACAAATCTGCTGTTGATCACTTTGGCGGCGGTCCGACAGTTTTTGCCGCGCCGTAAGTAAAAGCTTCGGTGAATTTGCGGTGTGTAAAATCGAAGCGGCATTCACCGTACTTCTTGAAGCGAAATCAAGATCTGGCCGTTGTCCAGGCTTCGAAGACTGGGTCGCATTGATTTTGTTAGAAACACCACAAATTGCGACCGGACAATACACGACCGACAATACCCGACAATGGACGTATTTGAAATCGTTCTACAATCTTAACGGGAGCAGATAGGTGAATCAGATTTCTTGACGCTTCTTCATAGCGGATGGAAGCATTTCATTTCTCATTATGCAGACTCGTTTCCATTACGAAACTCCGCTTTATGTTCCTTTAACTCACTTCTCTCGTAACGATTTTTCTAATAAGATAAGGAAATAAGTACTGTAATGAGATAAAGTAGGCAATCTGAATTTTTATCCGATGAATGGGATGTTCTATTTCATGATTAATTCAAGAAATAAGACGAGTTGTTGGCTAGTTTAAAATTCTCTCGGTGAATTTTTTTCAAAGGAGAATTTCCAAGATATAAGTCTTTATGCAATCTTCATATCTTCTACATATTTCAAGAATGCATTGACACATTATTGGCTGACTCACACGAAGCATAATAAGGTTTAACAATATCATTTTAGAGCTAAATGAAGCGTGGAGGCGGAGACATTTAATTACATCTTCTAACCTTTCTAAACTTTCATTTGTTGCACATTAGCGCACCATGGCGATTATTAAGCAAGCTTCGACAATTAATTCTTATTGATAATTATTCGTAAATGAAAAAATAAACGTTATCAAAGTTTCAATTAGTATGCACTATAATTTTGTCGCTATTACAAAATTAATAAATCGGAAAAATTGATTATTAGTCATATAACAAAACTTTGCATATAAATTTTTTTAGTTTTCTAAATTAAAATTTAGATGCTATTCTGTGGTTAAATTGATTAATTATAAATACAAAAATATTTCAATATTTAGCAATATAGGTAGAGATAATAAAAAATAAAGAAACGTAAATTAATTTGCATATCACAATACAATTTCATATATAGTATATATAACTATTAGTTTTATTTTAATACAGTTTTATTAATTAAAAAATTCTCAGAATAATAGAAAAAATGTCAGAATCGTTAAAAAAATAAAAAAATAAAACATTGGCAAAGTTCTTTGCTTAAATTTTTATTATTAACTCGCTTATTTTTATTTGTTTAAACTTAAAAAAATATTTTATTGAAATTTTTTTTAGAAATACTAATTGGGTTTGCAAAATAGTCTGCTGCAGGTACATTTCTTAATATATGGAAATATTAAGCTTCAGTTGCCAAATAATTATCAACGCATGAAATATTAGAAAACGCATGTAATTTTTAATTCATAAAAGTAATGAGTGAATAAAATGTATACATATATTTATACTAGATAGTAAATAAAAGTGTCTAAACAATTCAATTATTCGATATTTTTTAAATCATTTATCACATGTTCTACTCATTGTCAGTTCAGATTTACCCCAGTCTGATAAGCTTTTGTTAGTTCAGTCGGACATTATTGTTCATTTACCGACTACAGGAAAGCATTGGGAAGTTTGAAAGCATTCCTGTAATACTCAAAATACACAAATACTTATCTACACATATTTATATATATTATTTTAGTTTATTTTAGATGATAAATTATCGAATCATAATTTTTCTATTAACGAGTTTACTAATTTATTATATTTTTAAGAATATGAAATGATGAAAAATATCTCTAAACGTCTTTATATTATATCACTAAAGCCGATTTTTATTAATTTATATGTTTAAATTATAATTTTATATAAAATGTACAATTTGCAAATCTTTTTTTTAATTACTTTTACATAACATACACATATATATTTACAAGCATTTATCAGATATCAATTGACTCCTAAAAAGTGCTGCCATCTTCGTCTAAACAAATAGACTTAAAAAATTAACTAAATTGATTAAAAAATACATTAATCATATAAAATTCTAACTATTGTATACATATATATATATATATATATATATATATATATATATATATATATATATTAGAATGAGAACTATTAATATTCATGAATAAATCAATTATCCAAAATATCCATGTGTGTATAGTGAAATATCTAAAAATTTTACAATAAAATTCTTTAGAAATATATTCGTTATTTAATATTTATATTTATATTTTTAAAATAGAATTAAATATACAACGATTAATATTGAATACAATTAGCAGTAATTAAATAAATTCTTTACTTCTCTTGAATTATATTATTAGTTGTAACTCACCACATAATTAATTGTAACTGCATAAAAATACAATTTAATTACTTCTTAATTATCAACATTGCTAAAATCGGGATTTATTGATTTTATTTGATTATATATATTTTAATTGTATTTTTATTTCATAATTTACAAATTATTTTTAACTTGCTTTTAACAAACTATTATTTAATGTTTTTTTTAGGCACAGTTAAAAGAAATATTTAAATAGATAATTTACGCGATCAAATCGTAATGCTAATTAGAAAAAATTGTAATAGTTTTATTGCACACCATTGTAGAAATTGACTGTGTAAACCGGTCGATTGGCCAATTAGTTATTGACTCTCAATTTATTTGCGGTAACTGTAATGACAGATTGTAGCACTAAATCCTAAAATACATACGCATTGTTTGTTGCGCATGTCAAGCACACACCTCAAATTATCAAGGCAAATGACGTTTTTAACGAAGCTCTCGCATCTAATTAACGAGTTAGAGTAGAATAAGCGAGTAGACACGCACTAGGTAAATACGCAAAATTCAATTGTATGTTTGAACTGGTTGAAGTCAACCAGAAAACCGCAATGCATTCATTGGAAAATGACTACTATGCGTACTTCCGCAGTCAGTTTATCGTTATTGACAGCTTGGCTATTATGATTTATATAATTTTACATATATAAAGAGATATGTAAACAGGAAACAATAAAATAAATTAACTTAAACTAAAGTAAATTAAATTAAACAATAAAATAAATCAACTAACTTTAAATTCAGATTTTATGTTATACATTCGAAAATTATAGATAAATGTTTTGTATATAAAAGACATTTATAAATATTTATACGCTCGTACATACAGTATGTTTCGTAATGTTCGTAAAAAACGCTCGTGTATAGATAGAGCGTGGTGAATGGAAAAATCCTTTACCGTTTTACAAGGCAAATGACGTTTTTAACGAAGCTCTCGCATCTAATTAACGAGTTAGAGTAGAATAAGCGAGTATTAATTGCAATAATTTGCAATAATTTCGCAATAATTGCACACGGCCTAGTACGATCTAGGTGAGTCAGCAGCGTGTCGTACAACAACGGAAAATAACAGCAAAGAGGCCTCCAGCCTCAGGCGCCATTTCTATCCTCTCGCTGCCGCGTGTTACTCCCCTCGCCACGCACTGTTTTTCATTGCCGTGCGATACCTCGCTGACCCACCTAGATCGTACAGGCCATGGTCTAGCCACGCGCAATGCGCTATCATTCGTCAATCCTCTTTAATTAATATCTCAATTATTATTGCGACAATTACAAAATAGAACTTTTCTCTTCAGTTTACCGCACTCTATCTATACACATGCGTTTAGACGAACATTATATAAAATACCCTGCGTTGTACGTAAAACGAGCAATACTTTGATTTATCATTTTTGTAACGAGTTAATGATTGTTTATTAAAAATTATCTTACACATTATTTTAAATGTGTTTGTTTTCAATATATTAATATCACGTCGGTATAGCGATAGAGGATCAAAGTACCGCTCGCCCTCGTATCCAGAGTGTTCAAAAGCACAGACAGCTGAAAAATAGCAAGCAATACTACCTCCATACATTGCGCATGCCAGATTGCGGTCGACTCTATGGTTGTAGTCTAAAACGACGCGCTACCGCAATCGTATCTTTTTCCAGCTCTCATTTCGCATCCATCGAAAACTCATTTACCGCGAAAATTGTTTTTTTGACGTCAATACGACGCGGATGCAGCAGATAGATAAATTATCCGGTTCCAATGTCCGACCATTTTATCGCTGGGAAATATCTGTTGTCGAATGCTTTGATGTGCACGAGAGTTTGTTATTAATACTTTCATCAAAAGCATTCAACACGTCGTCATTTTATTCGAATAGAGTGCGTGACAATGTTCGATTTCCGCAAGAATAATTTTTCCAACGTCAGTGTAACCATCAAGCGAGCGACGTTCTCCATAAAACTAAATCATTCGAGTTTATAATAACAAAATGCGTAATAGCTACGCAGAGTGTAGCCATCCGAGGAAAAGTAGTGACAGCAAAAAATATATTAATGATTAAAAAGTATAGTTTGCCAAGTGTATAAAATCCGGATAACAACTCGATGAATCGAGAAAAATCGCATGCGATCGCAACACCACGCTTTTTTGTGCAATACAAATTGTGCAGCGCTTAAATTAATCACAGATATGTATAGTTCATAAATGCAAGCTTTGCATGGATATCGCTGATAGTGGCATGATCGCGCAGTGGCGGCGAATCCTCGCGGACATCATGTCTATACGTAATCTGGTCGCAGTAATCTGATCGCAACCAATCAACCTTTCGTCAGTTGCGATGCATCGGTCCTCTCATCCGCGATACCGCGAGTATTGGACGTCCGCATGATTCGCGTAGAACGCATGTGTGCCGACCACCCCGCCGCGTCCAGTGCTTATGGCGGGTTTATACGTACACGTACCCTACATGAACAGCCCATATGGGTCACTGCCGGTGACAGGGAAATACTGCTGCTGCTAACTACTGCCTTTTGCTCTAAGTTATAGCGGCACGTATGGCTCTAATGCCACGCTGGCTCCGCGTTCATATTTTTTTTTCCTCCTCTTCTCTTGCACCGTTCCTTTCATCTTTGTCAGATGATTATTGCGTCTAAGAACTGTCAAATGATAACGAAATAATAGCTCCGTCACAATCTGTAAATGCTTACTCGCAAAGAAAAAAGAGAAATGGTCACGTTTCTAAAACATTTGACTTGCATCAGTTTTACAATGCAAACGACTCTACGTTTCAAAATCTACAAGTCTGCTTTTATATATTAGAAAACATGTCGACTATGTTTCCTAAATTAGTCTCAATTAATCTTTTATATTAAATATCTTGTATTTTATGTAGCAAATTTTTTATTTTTTTTTTTAAAGCAAAGTAACAAATAGCTCAAATAGCCATTAATGATGCACAATAATGTACTCTATTACAATCAAATTATACAAATTACACAAATAAACATTACAACGTCTTAATTATCAGTATCTGTAAATATTAAATTTTTTATTTGCAATGCATTAAAATATCAAAATGTTTCGTTTCGTACTGAAAAAAAACCGCTTTAAAAATTTTCAAAGTCAATGAATAGTAACTATTCACTTTAACGTAAGCTGACGAATGCAGGCTGACCACTTCAAACTCTCTTGCTTACTTGCATTTCTTTTTATCATCCTTTAACCACTCTTGGTGAAGTCGTCGGTATCCTACTTGGCATCGCCTGATCCACTTGACTGGAGCATGTCCTTTGAATTTAAACTCAGTCGCGAGTTTCGTAATGAGGAAAATATGACCAGACCTCTGCGCGCCGAGTCGCTGCTCTGCGAGCGTTCAAATTATCGTTATGATGGCGACGTGATGTGAAAGAAAATTCACTCTCTCTCTACTAAGTATATACTTTACGCTATCGTAATTAGGCGGATAAGTTAGTTTTGAAATCATAGATATGTATCCAAGAGGAATTAAAAATGTTACCTTTAATACCAATAATATGTCAGATTACATCAAATGATATATCTTTCATTATCTCTTCGTTTTTACATTAGCAAAACATTCCAGAAATTTGGTTTTTAAAATGGCAATAACAACTTATATTCGACGTGTAGCACGACGCATATTTACTGTGCATTTTACTGATTTGTGTATTTAAAACACAAAATATTAAATTTTTAATTTAAATTTAATTAATAATTTACGTAATGTAAATTATGTAAGTCTAGTTATTTGCTTTCTCGAAACCTGCTCACGGTATAATTTGCAGCAATTCTTTTCTTGTTGCCTATTTCCAGTGACATATGTATTCGCGTATAACATTGCGAATACATTGTACGTCAGTTATTTCGCCAATACTGTAACAGACGTTTCATTTCACGGCTACTATTCCGAAGGCATCGTCTCACATGTAACGTTTAACATTTCGAGCACGCGCTCCAGGTAGTGGATCGCGCGCCAAGCTTCCGCACGAATGTCTAGGACTTATGTGATTTCCCATTTACAAGAATCGCGCTGCAGATCGTATCGTAATTACATGAAATTTTTTAACTGTCCCGTTCAAGATGTGGAAATGTTTAATCTCTTTAATTTATTTTAGTAACGCCACAGAGAAAACTTATATATTATACATAAATTATTTTTAAAAAAACATTTTATATTTTTTATTCAAAAAGTCACAAAACTCATCGTAAGTTCGTAGTATAAGTATACGTATATTCGCGTGGATGTGTTTTGAAAGAAGCAAACAGTCGTTAATGAGTAGATTACACGAAAGGGAGAATTGCAGAATGTACATTACAGTACATGTGCTTGCGAGTTTTATAATCAGATCGCAGATTTAATAAATTAAATCGATTTAATAAATTAAATAGATTAAATTAATAAAATCTTTATTCTGTTGTTATTGCAATATTAAAATTGCAAACAATAATGTTTTCATTTAATATTGCCAATATTATATTAATCTTGCAAACATATTAATATTGCAAATATTATATTGCAAATATTATATTAAAAGAAAAAACAATAATTTAATATATTATAGAGCTCAATGTTTTGTATGTCTTATTTTGGCTGAGTTCCACTTGGTGATCGCAACACTCGCAAACATTATCTATCTTTCTTTAACTTTCGATGAAAAACAAAGATAAAATGTTTCCACAAGCGTTACGATCGCCAAGTGGAACGTACCTTTTGTAACTAGTTTTATATAAGGTGTTGTGACGAAAAAATTTGTTTATATCATAAGAGTAGGCCTACTTCAATACTCGTCGAGCGAGATGCCACGCTATGATATCGTGCGGCATTAGATTAAAAACAACGATTCGGATTGGTTCTCGAAGTCGATTGGTTCCGTGGTAATCTAGGATTTTCCTATATATATGACTATCGTTCCGAAGACAGACAGAATTTAGAAGTTATAGCGATTAGAGAAGCCGAGTCTTGTACACTTCTGTATTTTCGCGGCTAAACCGTGAGTGCACGATCTAAGCTACGTTCGGAAACCTCACACTCTGTGTAGTGTGGTGATTTTCAGTGGAGAAGTAGTGAGGATATCGTGTGCCTTCGGGTGTAGAGTGTTTCCGAACAGTTGGTTGTGCGTTGATGGATATTTTGATTTCGATCGTGTCATCCGGACAATCTATAGTGACACTAAAATCTAATTGTCTTCGCGTTTCGATCTCCTTGTCCCACGATCAATCTTTTTAATTTCAATCTAGGAATCTCAGGAATTTTTTGGCGCACGCACTTCTAAGTATTATATAATTACAAAATATGTACTCATATCAATCGCTACATTATACGACAAATGCAAATTTATAAATGTATGTAGGTTCATATATCGCGATTTGTATATAATTTTCAAAGCTAAGCAGTTTTATTTTTCCTAGTGAATATCTTTGCCATTCTAAGGTTACTTTCGAAAACGTTACTCTTGAATCACACTGACTCCCCTTGCTTTTTCGGCGAGTGGTTTCGTGGGACACTGGTGGTACTCGTTCAACGTTTTCGAACGATTCACCCGAATGCATATTAAGTACCACTAACGTGTTTCCGAACGCAGCCCTACATGGATCAGCAGCGTGCCGTATGGCAACGAAAAATAATAACAGCGGTACAAAGATCCAGAAAATAAGGTAAATGAAGTATTTTTACATAATAATTTGTGGAAGTTGCATTACACACCTATGCTTTTCTAACTGTTGTGAATGGTTCATAGTGACAGCTGATTTTGGCGGTTTCAGAGAGGTTAGACATCTGCTAATAATATTCAGTTTATATCGTTTTGAGTTTCATACAAAAACCTTGATTTTTACTGTGTTCGAAATGTCGAATTTTGTGCTAACCAAGCAGCATTTGCGGGAGGTTTTAATTTTCTGCTTTAATTGGAAGAAAAGTGCAGCTGAAGCCCATCGAATGCTTGTCGAAGTTTATGGTGACACTGCTGCAACTGATAAATCATGTAAAGAATGGTTTCGACGTTTCAAAGATGGAGATTTCAGCGTTGAAGACAAGCCTCGCTTTGGACAGCCAAAAAAATTCGAAGACAAAGAATTAGAGGCATTACTCGAAGAAGATCAGAGTCAAACGCAAGAGGAGCTTGCAGGATCATTGGGAGTAACTCAACAAGCCGTTTCTGTACGATTGAGAGCTATGGGAATAATACAAAAATAAGGAAATTGGGTGCCTTATAAACTCAAACCGAGAGACGTTGAAAGGCGATTTTTCACTTGCGAGCTGCTGATTTAAAGGCAACAAAGAAAAGGTTTTTTGCATCGGATTGTGACTGGAGATAAAAAGTGGATATTCTACGACAACCCCAAGAGGAAAAAATACTATGCTAAACCCGGTCAATCGTTGCCATCGACCTCAACATCAACACCAAAGCCGGACATTCATGGTTCGAAGATCATGCTCTGTATCTGGTGGGACCAAAAGGGTGTTGTTTACTATGAGCTGCTGAAACCTGGCGATTCCATTACGGGCGATCGGTATCGGCTTCAATTGGTTCGTTTGAGCCGTGAATTGCGAGAAAAACGGCCGGAATACGAGCAAAGACATGATAAAGTTATTCTTCTTCATGACAACGCTCGGCCTCATGTCACAAAAGTCGTAAAAAAATATTTAGAAACGCTCAAATGGGATGTTTTACCGCAGCCGCTGTATTCTCTGGACATTGCTCCTTCTGATTACTGGCTGTTCCGAAAGATGCAGCACGATGGCAAGTCACCGGTTCACTTCTTTCGCAGAAATCGAAAATTGGCTCCAAACTTGGATCGCCTCCAAAGACAAATCATTTTTTCGAGATGGAATTCGAAAATTGGTTGAGAGATGGGAAAAAGTAGTAGCCAGCGATGGACAATACTTTAATTAATCTGTTCATTCATTTTGTTTTGAAATTAATGCATTTTTGAACACAAAAAAACGGATCGAACTAATTTGTACACCTAATATATAATAAACAAAATAATGCATTTTTTAAAATACAGTAAAGTAAGTAATTTTTACATAATAATTTGTAAAAATTATATTGCATATCTATATGCTTCTAGTGTTTCTTATGCTCGTTTATGCATCGTGGTTTAATGAGACATTGTCGTAGTAAAAGACTAATTACAAATTTTTCTATTATTTTATTATCTTTTTGGAGTAACATATGGTATTACATCTAATTATTTAAAATCCACAAAAATATTACATAATTAAATAGAAAAGATTAAGAAATTTTATTGCAATTACCCAATAAACATTAGGACATTCTATGTACGTCCTATGTATATACATATATCGATATTGTATATTCTCTGTATATACAGAGAATGCGAAAAGTATGTACATCGCAAATCCTATGTATGTGAAATAATTACCACATGTATGTACATAGGATGTCCATAGTACATACATAGGTATATTCCAAAGATATGCAGTGTACATTCGTGGTATATACATAAGGTATACTGTTTATCTATGATCTTCTAAGCGAAACATAGATAATTTGATACCGTCTCGAGATCGTAATAAAATATCATTTGTTAATTTTACATCTTTTACACTGCCAGTTGCTACAAAGCGAAACCGCCGCAATAAATTTACTATTGCTGCTCCCACGGACAGAAAAGTATATCGTTGACCTTAAACAAAAATATAAACAAAGTGTAAAAAAAAGTATAAAAAAGTTGTTAAAACAACATACTACAATATCTATACGTGAGTATAAGTATACTAAATATTCAATCAAACTCTTTTATTATTTATTGTAAAATATTCAAAATCTAATAATTTTAAAACATTGAAAATTTAAATTTAAAAAATTATAAACTTTAATAAAATAATAAACGTGTACGTTATGTGTCACGTGTATCACCGATGGCCCACGCTGCTTTTCATTCAGACTGTTTGATATTTTAAGTATAAAGAAATACATTATTACAAAACATTTTACAACTTATTTCTTTTGTTCTACATTATTTTAATAATACATCAATATTAAATTTATTACAATACATATGTTTTGAGCTCAAATAATAAATGCACCAGCGTGGGCCATCAATAGTCACGGAAAACCGGCTTGGTACGGACCGTGTTAAATATGCAAATATTTAAATATGCTATTGGTGTAATATTGATAGTTTTTGAATTTTTCAAAATTGGTTTACATCATTTTCAAAGTAAAAAATTTTTAAAAATTTACCTGGGCAATCTCTAAGACCTGTGCCGAATGGAATGTAAGTGTAGCGATAATGACTTGACGAGTTTTTGGGCGAGAATCGTTCAGGAATAAATTCCTCCGGTTTATTCCAATATGCAGGATCACGATGAATAGTAAACACTGGTATTATAACGTAACACCCATTCGGCAAGACGCATGATTCTGAAATCAACGCGTCTTCGTAACTCACAAACTTATTTTTCTTCATTGTGACTGTTGTGTTACAAAAAATATTGCACTATACAATACCCAGTTTAATATCTTCCGTAAGTTGTCGCGCAATTATAGGTGCTGGAGGAAACAATCTTAGTGTTTCTTGAATCACCATATTAAGATATCGAATGCTCGTGAGACGCTTGGCATCAATCTTGTCGTTTCCGAATGTAAGCAATATTTCTTTTCGCAACTTTTCCTAAATAATGAAATACATAATTAATAAAACGGATATCTGAAGTAACATTTAAAAAGTTGACTAACGTGTCTCATAAGAAATGTGAAAAATAAAATTAATAATTTTAATCTATATATTATACAATTATATATGTATATGTAAAATGATTTATCATTATAATGCAAAGACAAATACAATTTTTCTTGTTTTATATTCTGCATATCACATTACAGTTTCACTAACTTGTATTTCTGTATGTATTCCCAACAATAGAAAAATAAAGGATGTCAATTCCATAACTGTATTTTGTATCTGTAAAAGATAAATTTATAGTAATCTAAATGTACTTGTACAATTTTTAACTATTTATACAATAAGTGACATTACAGCCGCATAGAGATTGCGAATATCGTCATTTACGTCTTCATCGCTCACCGCGCGGGATTTACCCGTAGCATCATCAGACAGTTGCTTTACATAGTTCAAATAATTGCTAGCAACGGATTTTGGCTTTTGGAGGATCTCATTATCATAATTTGGAGTATCGCGTTCCACTGATTTCTGCAATATTATCTACACATACATGAAATAATACAGTATATTAATTAATAATATGTGTTGACAAAAATTGCCATTATATGTAATATTGTTAGAATTATCGTGTTTTAGTTAATAATGTTCAGTGGCATACGTACGCATATTTTTTTCATAAAAATAAAAAACATGATAATGTAATAAAATAAGTGATATACAATTATATAATTCGCGAATCTTATCATCAACTTATTTAATTAATTGTATCATCTTATCAACTTATTAACTTATTATATCTTATCATCATTTTGTATGTATTATTATATGCTTGCTGCATTAATAAAAAATAAAAATTTCAAAAATGTGTTATAATAAAATGAAATATAAGATAAAAAATGTTGATTAATATCAAATGCACTAAATGTTTTATATCTAAGGCTTAGAACAAAAGATAGCGAATAAACATAAGTGGGGACGGCGAGATAGTGGGGGCCGAGTCCCCATCCAGCGGACTCTGAAGGCTACTCACGAGCAAGCTTTTGGCCAGGCCTGTTTTATATGATTAGATAAATTATATAAGAAATATTTGAAGATTACTTTATGAACAAAGTTTCGTATCATTTTTTGACCAACGGATTGTTGTTTCGCGTTATCGCTCAGAGAAAAAATCCATTCCAATTGTAGCCATGGTGTTGCCATTTTTTTATACATATATTTCATCAATCTGAAAAAATTATATATTAATAATTGAAATATAAATCACACGTCTTCAATAATATGAGATCTATATACCTTTCTTGCCAGTACAGTAGTTCATCATATTCACCTTTATACGCCGTTCCTTCTATACCTCCAATTGATGCTGTAATATTATTTAACTTTTATATTTAATTATAGCATTAATTGTAATTGTATCTATAATAGCAACTTGTTACAAAAATTTGTTATAAATCAACATATGTCATATTTGCACAATTTTCACCTAAATATATATCAGTCACGTATCGCCCTATGTACGGCTTTATGTCAAACGTATGACCACCAACTTCTTTTTCCAAATAATCCCCACAATAATTGCTATAATTATCAAAAAATGTTATGTAATCAGACACTGACTTGGCATTCAAAGAGGATTGTATTATTTTGCGCCGTAACCTATGAGCTGCACCTACAAATATTAATTACAGTATTCAATAGTAAAAAGTATAGTATTGTATCAATATATTATTATAACTATATAAACAAATATATAAATAAATCAAATAAACGTTCGTCATACTTGAACATAGGCGTAATACCTGAAACTCTGATAATTCCGTTCCCAAGAAGTGGAGAATACAGTTTCATAACTGAGCTTTTGTAATTGCCGTTCACGTTCGCAAGTACGACCTGCGTATTATAATTCAATATATTATATTGTTAAAATAATTATTTTCTCTAAACTTACCTTATAATCCTCAGGTTTTGCAAGTAGTACAAATAAATCTGTTCCGAAACAAAAACGGCTAGGGCTTCCATATTTTTTAGTAAACGTTAACAAATAATTTACTAATTCTGCAACATTATATTTTACATTTGATATTGTTTACACAATTGTGATTGTTATTGTTTGAACATAAATTCTTTTTCTTTGCATTATAAAGTTACATTATTTAATTAAATAAATAAAAATATAATATTTAAATTATAAACATGAGAAAATATATTTTATTATGTTGAAATATTAATATTGAATTCGGTTAATCTATTGAGAGCATTTTATTTACCTTCATATTTCCAAGCAATTTGCAGCGTTTTGATAAACACTGTCAATATAGATTCACCAGGCAACGAAAAGGCAAATTGCAAATTTCTTTTTAATTTGTAATATTTTTTCTTGTTAAGTTCGAAAAGATACACAAGAAACAGTATTATGACTATTACAAAAAGCATATTTGTAAAGATGTGTGTGAAATAAATATACATTTTTTAAACTTAACTCGTAATATTCGTAGTATAAATTTGCAATAAATAAAAAATTATTATTGATTATTTATTTTTCTTGTAAATTGTTCGATAATTCTTTATTTTTTAATTTTTAATAGACTAAAATATTCGTGTACTAATTTTCTAAACTATTAATTAATTAATTAAATAAATTAAAACTAATTTAATTATTACATAGGTTTTATACGATTATTATTATTGCTTTTTGAAATTTACTGTTTGAAATGGTAGACAGTTTAAATGTGATAAGCAAATAGCGCACACCGCGGTAGTTACAATGCAACTGAAAATCCAGTTGTGAAACCAGTCTTTTATAAATAACAGTGAGTTCGTGTTAGTGTCTGATACAAGTTTTTTCGACTTTCTCGTATGATATTTTTTTATATTTCTGTTTTAATAAAAAAAAGTTTTTGCCAGACGTCTTTAAGTAACGAACGCGTCACAGTTTATCGTCTTCAACAGAGCTCGATATAAACTGCACATTTCAGCCGAATTTCATGAGTCCATGTCCACCGTCCACGTCTACTCCCCCTTCTATTTTAACAAGAAATTGCTTGATAACTGCAATCAAGGTGTGTATCCTGCTTTATATAGGGCGCATTTGGTCGTCACGTAATGCGATTGACTGCCAAATATCAAATGTTTTAAACACGATCTTTAGATCTAATCTATCAAATATAATTTAATAATATTTTAAGATTATTATATCATAAATAATATTTTAGGATTATTATATTATAAATGTAATAATAGAAACTTTGTTATTGAATTAATTATTTAAAAAGAAAAAGATCTTAAAAATCGCGTTTAAAGCATTGATATTTGGCAGTCAAGAAATAAGGAACCTCATCGCGTTACGGATGCGCCGTGCCTGAGGCAAAGCACCGCACATCTTTTATGGCTACAAGTTGTCAGACTACTTGTTGCCATTGAATTCTATAACATAGTAGAGAAAGTCCTTCCATAAGAATCAATTAGAAAAAGTCCTTCCATAAGAACCAATATAATTTTCGGGCCAAGGATAACAATAGTAACTGTGAGAGGTGTCTGTCTTTTTTTACGTTTATTACGGTTATTAAAAACTTTTCTAGTAGCAGTTCATGGCTGTTCGTAATCTCATTCGTAAAAAGATTTACAAATTTTCTGTAGCTTGTTTAAATTCATCACATCTTGGAAGAAGAAAATGTCTTCATCTTTAACTTTTAGTCTAATTTTTTTTAGTTTAATAAAAAGAAAAAAAAAGTAAAATTTTGAACAGTTTCTGAATGTACCAGGGAATCAAAATGTATTTTTTTTTAATTGATAAATTTGTAAAAATACTATAAAATAGTAAAAAATCAGAGAAATAATAGCTAATCTACGATGCAATAATTTTGCAAACTTTGAGTTATCGAAATGAATGCTCATGCCAGCACAACTGATATTCTGAGCAAAAGGTTAACGTTTAAAGATACGGAAAATTTTAATTTAAAAAAATCAAAAATACAGCAATTTAAATATGTATAATGCAGGTCAGTGATGCGATATCTACTATCGCGGCTCTCGAGCCCCAACACAAGTAAGAAGCGCTACGTCACGCGTCTGTGTGCGCTCGGCCGTTCGGCTATAGAGAGAGAGCGGACGTCTATGTCTTGCTACCATCGAGCCGACGTAAACACATTGCGGACGGCAAATGCTCAGAAACAAGCGCTTTTAATCGAGTAAGGCGAGTGCCTAGCGGATTCGAAGTCCCGTATTCGAGACTTGATTTTCGCAACTTTTTTTTTTCTTTTTTCCACATTTGTTTCTAACAGTGTAAGTTAGTTAATAATGTTTTTTTGGCTAAAAAATATTATTTCGTATATTAATAATATATTTGCATATGTTAAACTAATAACTAATTATTTAAAAAAAAATACTGATTTGCTATTATAAATAGAAAAATAAAGTCATTTTACAACATACATATTGCAAGAAAGTGCAATTTAACATGTGCAATTATTGTTAATAAATATAAAATAATATTTTTTAGCCAAAAGCATAATCTAATGATTCACTTGATGGTACAGTGCTAGAAACAAATATCGAAAAAGAAAAAAAATGTTACAAAAGCAGTTTTCAAACATAAGATTTTCAATATTCCTGCCACTCGCCTTAATCGATTAGCCACGCTTGCTTCTTAACATTTATCTCTATCGAAAGATTACACACCTGGAAGATTTTTAACTATTTATTTTAAATTACTGCATATTAGCAAAAGTTACTGTACTGTGGAGATTAGTGGAGAAACGGTAACATACAATGCAGTCAAATACATCTTACAAATGCAGTCAAATAAATCAAAGATTTATTGCACTCTTGTTAGCATGTTAAAGTATGTGTAGCGTATTATTGGTTCATTAGTAATTTTAAGTGTTATTAATAGTGGTCTTTCACACCACCTTTGAGTTCCACTAACTAGGCGCGTTCGATTTTTTTTAAGTGAATCGTCGCCTGGAGCCCTATCGTACCACTTTTTAAAAATTATAATTTAAGGTAAAAGTAATTTTTATTGTTTTGATGTTGATGGACCATATCTTGTGCAAAAATAAAAGAAATAAATATAAAAATAAAATAAATAATTAAAGTTAAAATAAAAGTAAATTTCTCTAAATTCTCGACCGTCTATTAAAAAATTCTTTTATGGTTTGAAGATTGTTATAGAGTAGTATAAAGTACATATAGAGAAATAAAATATATAAAGAAATTATTGAAAATAAATGTATGAAAGTTTAGTGTTATATGTAATTTAATTTTCAACAATTTCTGTATATATTTTATTTTTCTATTAAAACAGCTGAATACAACAACAGCTGAATACGAAAACAGCAATCTTAACACACTTCTTCCGTCTTCGTCTGTTTCAAGATTTTGCGTTTATTCACTCGCACGTCTCGCGGTCAATTCTGTATACATCTATAAAATATAATTCCTAATATCAAAACACAATGCTCACTTTCTTGGTTGTTACCGTCGGTTACAGTCCAGTGAAAATCTTTGAAAATCTTTGTTGAAACGTATATTTATTTTCCCAGCTATAATTATTATAATAATTATAATTTAATATTTTACGAGACATTGTTTCGCTGCGTGTTGCTGTTTGAAAGACATACTATAGCCGTAACTGCATTGCAGGTTAATGCTGAATTTTCAAATAAGTAACTTATTTGATTTAAATATAATTTAATGTATTTGTAATTAATAAATAACAATGTAATTTAAATCGGCAAAAAAAATTCCTGAGAAAAAATGATATAATTAGTCAGATGTAAACATATATAATTAGTTATGAAATGATCTGATAACATATGTAATTTTATATGATCTGACCAATTATACCATTTTTCCTCGGGTTGGTACATTAAGTAATTAATTTCTCCAGCGCGCAATATTACTCTTATTCTTTCAATGCTTTGGTTAACGTTACAACTTGATAAACTTGAACTAAATCTTGAATGAGATCAGAAGTTTTTTTTTGTTTGAAAGTATGCATGATTTTTTCTTGAATTTTATGCCTTTACATAATAGCAATGAATCGTAAATATAGAAAAATACTGTGTGTATAAAGTATTAGCCCAAATAATAAAATTATTATAACGTCATTTTTTAATCATTGGCTACGTCAAATTAACCTTTAAAATTAACCTTTAAAATGACGAAAAAATGACGTTAAAATGACAAGTTACAAACCTTTGACGTCATATGACGACAAAATAACGACATTTCTAGAATATAAGATGACGTATATACGATATATAAAATTGGTGAACTTTGGCCATTTTTCAAAATTTATCATTTTTTCAGTACAAATCCATTAGATTCTTAACTCTGTCAATTTTTTTCTCGGGAGAAGAATTATTCGTATTTAGTAAAGAGTTTTCTGGAGAAGATCTCCTTAGTGGAAAATTAAGAAAAAAGTAACAATAGTAATTTTTTATCATGTTTTAAAAGACATGCAGATTTCTTTATATACGTCCCTGATAGCACAGAAAGATCCCAGAAACATTTCAGAAACGTAACATTAAAACCTTTGAAACATTTAAATAACGTTCCGTAAGGTTTTTGCGACGTTCCAGTAGAAATTTCACTCAAAATTTTGTTTTTTTTTTCAAAATGTTAGAGGATTTACGTATTTAATTTGACTTACCCTACCTACACACGAACAAACTTGCGGGAGCAGTCAGACACCTTGTATATTATAATTATGCATTATTCTTTTGATTTCCTTATTTTACTTAAAATACAATCTAATTTAAATATCTTTGCATCTCTCATTTTACTAAAACTGTACATATTTATATATAGAGTAAAAATATTTGATATGTATTATTAATAGCTACAAATCTTTTAAGATGTTATTAAACATTAACAATTCCTACAGATTAATAACTGTCTTGTTTTTATACGGGAGTTTTTGCAAGACAGAGATGAAAGTGAAATAACATTTTTTAAGTACTATAGGCAAAGTATTTAAAAAATAATATCTTTTACAGAGAAAGCAATCAGTACGAATAGAGTTGTTTGTTTCTGCTATTCCACTGAGTCTGGACAACTTAACAATTAGGCCGGTATTCATAGTCCGTTCTCATATTCAAGATTGTCTTAAGCACGAACTTATATTCGCTCTCTTCGTCAGACACAATCTATGTGTGACGAAGAGAGCGAATATAAGTCCGTGCTTAAGACGATTTTAAATATAAGAACGGACTATAAATACCGCCCTTAGTAAGCCAAATCGAAGATGTTATAAGGAGTCGCGCTTTTTTATCAACAAAGAGTAACGATTGTTGATAAAAAAGCGTGACTTATCGAAACGATAGTCTTATCGCAAAAATTTTATCATTGCATATTGAAGCCATACGAGACTTTGATTCATTATTGCACAACACTGATAAAACAGTTACGCAATTTGTAAATTGTTACATAAATTTATATTTTTATCAATTATATAATAATTTATCAATTCTATAATTAATCAATAATCTTTGTTGCACGCAGATACTAAATTCTAAAATTATTTCAATAGCAGTTTTATTTTACAAACTTTTGAATTTTTATTCAATTTGATTCGATTGCAATAGTTGCAACAAAATTTGCTCAATCCAGAGATTGTGTTCATTTTACTCGATTTTTTTAGTTTATATTACTGAAATACCGTAATAAAATAAAAAATTTTGTAATTGTTAATTTTTTTTATAGAAAGAATTTTTGTTAAAGATTAGAGGGAATAATCCCCGAGATAACATTCATCACACTCTTTCCAAAATATTCACAAACGAATGCGCGATGAATTTCTCCTGAAAGGGTATTCGCAACAACTCTCCAACTTATTTTTTATTAAAATTATGAGAAGTATGTCCTACATGGTATTAAAAACGTATCTGTTAATCAAAATCTTTTTCATATTATTTTACTAGCTTGATATATTATTCTTTTCAATAGAAATCACTTTATAACAGCGGAATTAGTTGCACATTTCGGGCCGATTTCCGAGACAACGCCTCCTGTTCCCCCATTACCGCCCGGCCACTGGCGACCGAGCCGGCGCGATAGTTCTGGCTCAGGAGCGTTTTATATTAGAAATAAGCTGGATTGTTTTTTTCAGGCATCTTTCAGGAAATTGTAACATTTTCTTCACTACATAAATAATGTTTATTTTTATTAATACATAATATATATATATATATATATATATATATATATATATATATATATATATTTAATTATTAATGAAAATAAACATTATTTATGTAGCAAAGAAAATATTACTATTTTCTGAGAGGTGTCTCAACAACCCAGCCTATTTCTTACATAAAACGCTCCTGCGCCAGAGCTATCGGTGGCTCGGCCGCCAGCGGCCGGGCGGTAGTGGGGGAACAGAAGGCGTCATTTCGGGAATCGGCCCGAAATGTGCAACTCATTCCGAGCGCTGCTTTACAGCATTCAACTTTAACGAAAGCTGAGTTTGACAATATACCCAGATAGTACCGAATGTTCCATGAATGTTCGTATATGATTTAAATGTTCTTTCTCAGGAATATTCGCATAGATGTTCCTTGAACTTTCTTGGAATGTCCTCAATATTCTATGAATATTCGTATAGAATGAACACAATAATATTTATTGATGGTGGAAAACGAGCTAATATATATACTAAATGATGAAGAAAAGTATAATTATTTATCAAAATAATAGAAACTTATATAAAAAAATTAACAGATTTGAATTTTTAGCCTGTCAGAGTATTATATATAAATAATAATTATTATATATTTATATATTTATTATATAATAAACAAAATAATGCATTTTTTAAAATAAAATAAAGTAAGTAATTTTTACATAATAATTTGTAAAAATTATATTACATATCTATATGCTTCTAGTGTTTTTTATGCTCGTACATCGTGATTTAATGAGACATTGTCGTAGTAAAAGAGTAATTACAAATTTTTATATTATTTTATTACCTTTTTGGAGTAACATATGGTATTACTTCTAATTATTTAAAATCCACGAAAATATTGCATAATTAAATAGAAAAGACTAAGAAATTATATTGCATATACCCAATAAACATTAGGACATTCTATGTACGTCCTATGTATATACATATATCGATATTGTATAATCTCTGTATATACAAAGAATGCAAAAAGTATGTACATCGCATATTCTATGTATGTGAAATAATTACCACATGTATGTACATAGGATGTCCATAGTACATACATAGGTATATTCCAAAGATATGCAGTGTACATTCGTGGTATATACATAAGGTATATTGTTTATCTATGATCTTCTAAGCGAAACATAGATAATTTGATACCGTCTCGAGATCGTAATAAAATATCATTTGTTAATTTGACATCTTTTACACTGCCAGTTGCTACAAAGCGAAACCGCCGCAATAAATTTACTATTGCTGCTCCCACGGACAGAAAAGTATATCGTTGACCTTAAACAAAAATATAAACAAAGTGTAAAAAAAAGTATAAAAAAGTTGTTAAAACAACATACTACAATATCTATACGTAAGTATAAGTATACTAAATATTCAATCAAACTCTTTTATTATTTATTGTAAAATATTCAAAATCTAATAATTTTAAAACATTGAAAATTTAAATTTAAAAAATTATAAACTTTAATAAAATAATAAACGTGTACGTTATATGTCACGTGTATCACCGATGGCCCACGCTGCTTTTCATTCAGACTGTTTGATATTTTAAGTATAAAGAAATACATTATTACAAAACATTTTACAACTTATTTCTCTTTGTTCTACATTATTTTAATAATACATCAATATTAAATTTATTACAATACATATGTTTTGAGCTCAAATAATAAATGCACCAGCGTGGGCCATCAATAGTCACGGAAAACCGGCTTGGTACGGACCGTGTTAAATATGTAAATATTTAAATATGTTATTGGTGTAATATTGATATTTTTTGAATTTTTCAAAATTAGTTTACATCATTTTCAAAGTAAAAAATTTTTAAAAATTTACCTGGGCAATCTCTAAGACCTGTGCCGAATGGAATGTAAGTGTACCGATGATGACTTGACGAGTTTTTGGGCGAGAATCGTTCAGGAATAAATTCCTCCGGTTTATTCCAATATGCAGGATCACGATGAATAGTAAACACTGGTATTATAACGTAACACCCATTCGGCAAGACGCATGATTCTGAAATCAACGCGTCTTCGTAACTCACAAACTTATTTTTCTTCATTGTGACTGTTGTGTTACAAAAAATATTGCACTATACAATACCCAGTTTAATATCTTCCGTAAGTTGTCGCGCAATTATAGGTGCTGGAGGAAACAATCTTAGTGTTTCTTGAATCACCATATTAAGATATCGAATGCTCGTGAGACGCTTGGCATCAATCTTGTCGTTTCCGAATGTAAGCAATATTTCTTTTCGCAACTTTTCCTAAATAATGAAATACATAATTAATAAAACGGATATCTGAAGTAACATTTAAAAAGTTGACTAACGTGTCTCATAAGAAATGTGAAAAATAAAATTAATAATTTTAATCTATATATTATACAATTATATATGTATATGTAAAATGATTTATCATTATAATGCAAAGACAAATACAATTTTTCTTGTTTTATGTTCTGCATATCACATTACAGTTTCACTAACTTGTATTTCTGTATGTATTCCCAACAATAGAAAAATAAAGGATGTCAATTCCATAACTGTATTTTGTATCTGTAAAAGATAAATTTATAGTAATCTAAATGTACTTGTACAATTTTTAACTATTTATACAATAAGTGACATTACAGCCGCATAGAGATTGCGAATATCGTCATTTACGTCTTCATCGCTCACCGCGCGGGATTTACCCGTAGCATCATCAGACAGTTGCTTTACATAGTTCAAATAATTGCTAGCAACGGATTTTGGCTTTTGGAGGATCTCATTATCATAATTTGGAGTATCGCGTTCCACTGATTTCTGCAATATTATCTATACATATATGAAATAATACAGTATATTAATTAATAATATGTGTTGACAAAAATTGCCATTATATGTAATATTATTAGAATTATCGTGCTTTAGTTAATAATATTCAGTGACATACGTACGCATATTTTTTTCATAAAAATAAAAAACATGATAATGTAATAAAATAAGTAATATACAATTATGTAATTCGCGAATCTTATCATCAACTTTTATATGTATTATTATATGCTTGTTGCTATGATAAAAAATAAAAATTTCAAAAATGTGTTATAATAAAATGAAATATAACATAAAAAATGTTGATTAATACCAAATGCACTAAATGTTTTATATGATTAAACAATTATACAAGAAATATTTGAAGCTTACTTTATGAACAAAGTTTTGTATCATTTTTTGACCAACGGATTGTTGTTTCGCGTTATCGCTCAGAGAAAAAATCCATTCCAATTGTAGCCATGGTGTTACCACTTTTTTATATACATATTTCATTAATCTGAAAAAATTATATATTAATAATTGAAATATAAATCACACGTCTTCAATAATATGAGATCTATATACCTTTCTTGCCAGTACAGTAGTTCATCATATTCACCTTTATACGCCGTTCCTTCTATACCTCCAATTGATGCTGTAATATTATTTAACTTTTATATTTAATTATAGCATTAATTGTAATTGTATCTATAATAGCAACTTGTTACAAAAATTTGTTATAAATCAACATATGTCATGTTTGCACAATTTTCACCTAAATATATATCAGTCACGTATCGCCCTATGTACGGCTTTATGTCAAACGTATGACCACCAACTTCTTTTTCCAAATAATCCCCACAATAATTGCTATAATTATCAAAAAATGTTATGTAATCAGACACTGACTTGGCATTCAAAGAGGATTGTATTATTTTGCGCCGTAACCTATGAGCTGCACCTACAAATATTAATTACAGTATTCAATAGTAAAAAGTATAGTATTGTATCAATATATTATTATAACTATATAAACAAATATATAAATAAATCAAATAAACATTCGTCATACTTGAACATAGGCGTAATACCTGAAACTCTGATAATTCCGTTCCCAAGAAGTGGAGAATACAGTTTCATAACTGAGCTTTTGTAATTGCCGTTCACGTTCGCAAGTACGACCTGCGTATTAAAATTCAATATATTATATTGTTAAAATAATTATTTTCTCTAAACTTACCTTATAATCCTCAGGTTTTGCGAGTAGTACAAATAAATCTGTTCCGAAACAAAAACGGCTAGGGCTTCCATATTTTTTAGTAAACGTTAACAAATAATTTACTAATTCTGCAACATTATATTTTACATTTGATATTGTTTACACAATTGTGATTGTTATTGTTTGAACATAAATTCTTTTTCTTTGCATTATAAAGTTACATTATTTAATTAGATAAATAAAAATATAATATTTAAATTATAAACATGAGAAAAAATATTTTATTATGTTGAAATATTAATATTGAATTCGGTTAATCTATTGAGAGCATTTTATTTACCTTCATATTTCCAAGCAATTTGCAGCGTTTTGATAAACACTGTCAATATAGATTCACCAGGCAACGAAAAGGCAAATTGCAAATTTCTTTTTAATTTGTAATATTTTTTCTTGTTAAGTTCGAAAAGATACACAAGAAACAATATTATGACTATTACAAAAAGCATATTTGTAAAGATGTGTGTGAAATAAATATATATTTTTTAAACTTAACTTGTAATATTCGTTGTATAAATTTGCAATAAATAAAAAATTGTTATTAATTATTTATTTTTCTTGTAAATTGTTCGATAATTCTTTATTTTTTAATTTTTAATAGACTAAAATATTCGTGTAGACTAATTTTCTAAACTATTAATTAATTAATTAAATGAATTAAAAACTAATTTAATTATCACATAGGTTTTATACGCGATTATTATTATTGCTTTTTGAAATTTACTGTTTAAAATGATAGTTTAAATGTGATAAGCAGATAGCGCACACCGCGGTAGTTACAATGCAACTGAAAATCCAGTTGTGAAACCAGTCTTTTATAAATAACAGTGAGTTCGTGTTAGTGTCTGATACAAGACACTTTTTTCGACTTTCTCGTATGATATTTTTTTATATTTCTGTTTTAATAAAAAAAAGTTTTCGCCAGACGTCTTTAAGTGACGAACGCGTCACAGTTCTTCGTCTTCAACAGAGCTCGGTATAAACTGCACATTTCAGCCGAATTTCATGAGTCCATGTCCACCGTCTACGTCGACTCCCCCTTCTATTTTAACAAAAAGTTGCTTGACAACTGCAATCAAGATGTGTATCCTGCTTTATATAGGGCGCATTTGGTGGTCACGTAATGCGGTTAACCGCCAAATATCAAATGCTTTAAACACGATCTTTAGATGTAATCTATCGAATATAATTTAATAATGTTTTAAGATTATTATATCATAAATAATATTTTAAGATTATTATATCATAAATAATATTTTAAGATTATTATATCATAAATGTAATAATAGAAACTTTATTATTGAATTAATTATTTAAAAAGAAAAAGATCTTAAAAATCGCGTTTAAAGCATTGATATTTGGCAGTCAAGAAATAAGGAACCTCTTCGCGTTACGGATGCGCCGTGCCTGAGGCAAAGCACCGCACACCTTTTATGGCTACAAGTTGTCAGACTACTTGTTGCCATTGAACTCTATAACATAGTAGAGAAAGTCCTTCCATAAGAATCAATTAGAAAGAGTCCTTCCATAAAAACCAATATAATTTTCGGGCCAAGGATAGCAATAGTAATTGTGAGGTGTCTGTCTTTTTTTACGTTTATTACGGTTATTAAAAACTTTTCCAGTAGCAGTTAATGGCTGTTCGTAATCTCATTCGTAAAAAGATTTACAAATTTTCTGTAGTTTGTTTATACTCATCACATCTTGGAAAAAGAAAATGTCTTCATTTTTAACTTTTAGTCTAATTTTTTTTAGTTTAATAAAAAGAAAAAAGTAAAATTTTGAACAGTTTCTGAATGTATCAGGGAATCAAAATGTACTTTTTTCAATTGATAAATTTGTGAAATAACTATAAAATAAAATGGTAAAAAATCAGAGAAATAATAGCTAATCTACGATGCAATAATTTTGCAAACTTTGAGTTATCGAAATGAATGCTCATGCCAGCACTGATATTCCGAGCAAAAGTGTTTGAAGATACGGAAAATTTTAATTTAAAAAAATCAAAAATATAGCAATTTAAAGATGTACAATGCAGATTAATGCTGGATTTTCAAATAAGTAACTTATTTGATTTGAATATAATTTAATGTATTTGTAATTAATAAATAACAATGTAATTTAAATCGGCAAAAAAAAATTCCTGAGAAAAAATGATATAATTGGTCAGATGTAAACATATATAATTATAATTATATATGTTTACATCTGATCAATTATACCATTTTTCCTCGGGTTGGTACATTAAATAATTAATTTCTCCAGCGCGCAATATTACTCTTATTCTTTCAATGCTTTGGTTAACGTTACAATTACGTTACATAACTCACTTGATAATGCTTTGATTAACGTTACATAACTCACTTGATAAACTTGAACTAAATCATGAATCAAATCAGAAGTTTTTTTTTGTTTGAATGTATGCATGATTTTTTCTTGAATTTTATGCCTTTACATAATAACAATGAGTCGTAAATATGGAAAAATATTGTGTGTATAAAGTATTAGCCCAGATAATAAGGTGTCGTTATTATAACGTCATTTTTTTAATCATTGGCTACGTCAAATTAACCTTTAAAATGACGAAAAAATGACGTTAAAATGACAAGTTACAAACCATTAACGTCATATCTATGACGACATTTCTGGAATATAAGATGACGTATATACAATATATAAAATTGGTGAACTTTGGCCATTTTTCAAAATTTATCATTTTTTCAGTACAAATCCATTAGATTCTTAACTCTTTGTCAATTTTTTTCTCGGGAGGAGAATTATTCGTATTTAGTGAAGAGTTTTCTGGAGAAGATCTCCTTAGTGGAAAAATTAAGAAAAAAGTAACAATAGTAATTTTTTATCATGTTTTAAAAGACATGCAGATTTCTTTATATACGTCCCTGATAGCACAGAAAGATCCCAGAGACATTTCAGAAACGTAACATTGAAACCTTTGAAACATTTAAGTAATGTTCCATAAAGTTTTTACAACGTTCCAGTAAAAATTCCACACAAAATTTTGTTTTTTTTTCAAAATTTAGAGGATTTACGTATTTAATTTGACTTACCCTACCTACACACGAGCAAACTTGCGGGAGCAATCAGACACCTTGTATATTATAATTATGCATTATTCTTTTAATTTCCTTATTTTACTTAAAATACAATCTAATTTAAATATCTTTGCATCTCTCATTTTACTAAAACTGTACATATTTATATATAGAGTAAAAATATTTGATATGTATTAATAGCTACAAATCTTTTAAGATGTTATTAAACATTAACACTTCCTACAGATTAATAATTGTCTTGTTTTTGTACGGGAGTTTTTGCAAGACAGAGATGAAAGTGAAATAACATTTTTTAAGTACTATAGGCAAAGTGTTTAAAAAATAATATCTTTTAGAGAGAAAGCAATCAGTACGAATAGAATTGTTTGTTTCTGCTATTCCACTGAGTTCGGACAATTTAACAATTAGTAAGCCGAATCGAAGATGCTATAAGGAGCCGCGCTTCTTTATCAACAAAGAGTAACGATAGTCATATTGCAGAAATTTTATCGTTACATATTGAGGCCATACGAAACTTTGATTCGTTATTGCACAACACTGATAAAGCAGTTAGGCAATTTGTAAGTTTTTACATAAATTTATATTTTTATCAATTATATAATAATTTATCATTTATATAATTAATCTTTGTTGCACGCAAATACTAAATTCTAAAATGATTTCAATAGCAGTTTTATTTTACAAACTGAATTTTTATTCAATTTGATTCGATTGCAATGGTTGCAACAAAATTTGCTCAATTCAGAGATTGTGTTCATTTTACTCGATTTTTTTAGTTTATATTACTGAAATACCGTAATAAAATAAAAAATTTTGTAATTGTTAATTTTTTTTTATAGAAAGAATTTTTGTTAAAGATTAGAGGGAATAATCCCCGAGATAACATTCATCACACTCTTTCCAAAATATTCACAAACGAATGCGCGATGAATTGCTCCTGAAAGGGTATTCGCAACAACTCTCCAACTTATTTTTTATTAAAATTATGAGAAGTATGTCCTACATGGTATTAAAAACGTATCTGTTAATCAAAATCTTTTTCATATTATTTTACTAGCTTGATATATTATTCTTTCCAATAGAAATCACTTTACAACAGCGGAATTAGTTGCACATTTCGGGCCGATTTCCGAGACGACGGCTCCTGTTCCCTCATTACCGCCCGGCCACTGGCGACCGAGCCGGCGCGATAGCTCTGGCTCAGGAGCGTTTTATATTAGAAATAAGCTGGATTGTTTCTTTCAGGCATCTTTCAGGAAATTGTAACATTTTCTTCACTACATAAATAATGTTTATTTTTATTAATACATAATATATATATATATATATATATATATATATATATATATATATATATATTAATTATTAATGAAAATAAACAATATTTATGTAGCAAAGAAAATATTACTATTTTCTGAGAGGTGTCTCAACACAACCCAGCCTATTTCTTACATAAAACGCTCCTGCGCCAGAGCTATCGGTGGCTCGGCCGCCAGCGGCCGGGCGGTAGTGGGGGAACAGAAGGCGTCATTTCGGGAATCGGCCCGAAATGTGCAACTCATTCCGAGCGCTCCTTTACAGCATTCAACTTTAACGAAAGCTGAGTTTGACAATATACCCAGATAGTACCGAATGTTCCATGAATGTTCGTATATGATTTAAATGTTCTTTCTCAGGAATATTCGCATAGATGTTCCTTGAACTTTCTTGGAATGTCCTCAATATTCTATGAATATTCGCATAGAATGTACACAATAATATTTATTGATGGTGGAAAACGAGCTAATATATATACTAAATGATAAAGAAAAGTGTAATTATTTATCAAAATAATAGAAACTTATATAAAGAAATTAACAGATTTGAATTTTTAGCCTGTCAGAGTATTATATATAAATAATAATTATTATATATTTATATATTTATTATATAATAAACAAAATAATGCATTTTTTTAAATAAAGTAAAGTAAGTAATGTTTACATAATAATTTGTAAAAATTATATTGCATATCTATATGCTTCTAGTGTTTTTTATGCTCGTACATCGTGATTTAATGAGACATTGTCGTAGTAAAAGAGTAATTACAAATTTTTATATTATTTTATTACCTTTTTGGAGTAACATATGGTATTACTTCTAATTATTTAAAATCCACGAAAATATTGCATAATTAAATAGAAAAGACTAAGAAATTATATTGCATATACCCAATAAACATTAGGACATTCTATGTACGTCCTATGTATATACATATATCGATATTGTATAATCTCTGTATATACAAAGAATGCAAAAAGTATGTACATCGCATATTCTATGTATGTGAAATAATTACCACATGTATGTACATAGGATGTCCATAGTACATACATAGGTATATTCCAAAGATATGCAGTGTACATTCGTGGTACATACATAAGGTATATTGTTTATCTATGATCTTCTAAGCGAAACATAGATAATTTGATACCGTCTCGAGATCGTAATAAAATATCATTTGTTAATTTGACATCTTTTACACTGCCAGTTGCTACAAAGCGAAACCGCCGCAATAAATTTACTATTGCTGCTCCCACGGACAGAAAAGTATATCGTTGACCTTAAACAAAAATATAAACAAAGTGTAAAAAAAAGTATAAAAAAGTTGTTAAAACAACATACTACAATATCTATACGTAAGTATAAGTATACTAAATATTCAATCAAACTCTTTTATTATTTATTGTAAAATATTCAAAATCTAATAATTTTAAAACATTGAAAATTTAAATTTAAAAAATTATAAACTTTAATAAAATAATAAACGTGTACGTTATATGTCACGTGTATCACCGATGGCCCACGCTGCTTTTCATTCAGACTGTTTGATATTTTAAGTATAAAGAAATACATTATTACAAAACATTTTACAACTTATTTCTTTTGTTCTACATTATTTTAATAATACATCAATATTAAATTTATTACAATACATATGTTTTGAGCTCAAATAATAAATGCACCAGCGTGGGCCATCAATAGTCACGGAAAACCGGCTTGGTACGGACCGTGTTAAATATGTAAATATTTAAATATGTTATTGGTGTAATATTGATATTTTTTGAATTTTTCAAAATTAGTTTACATCATTTTCAAAGTAAAAAATTTTTAAAAATTTACCTGGGCAATCTCTAAGACCTGTGCCGAATGGAATGTAAGTGTACCGATGATGACTTGACGAGTTTTTGGGCGAGAATCGTTCAGGAATAAATTCCTCCGGTTTATTCCAATATGCAGGATCACGATGAATAGTAAACACTGGTATTATAACGTAACACCCATTCGGCAAGACGCATGATTCTGAAATCAACGCGTCTTCGTAACTCACAAACTTATTTTTCTTCATTGTGACTGTTGTGTTACAAAAAATATTGCACTATACAATACCCAGTTTAATATCTTCCGTAAGTTGTCGCGCAATTATAGGTGCTGGAGGAAACAATCTTAGTGTTTCTTGAATCACCATATTAAGATATCGAATGCTCGTGAGACGCTTGGCATCAATCTTGTCGTTTCCGAATGTAAGCAATATTTCTTTTCGCAACTTTTCCTAAATAATGAAATACATAATTAATAAAACGGATATCTGAAGTAACATTTAAAAAGTTGACTAACGTGTCTCATAAGAAATGTGAAAAATAAAATTAATAATTTTAATCTATATATTATACAATTATATATGTATATGTAAAATGATTTATCATTATAATGCAAAGACAAATACAATTTTTCTTGTTTTATGTTCTGCATATCACATTACAGTTTCACTAACTTGTATTTCTGTATGTATTCCCAACAATAGAAAAATAAAGGATGTCAATTCCATAACTGTATTTTGTATCTGTAAAAGATAAATTTATAGTAATCTAAATGTACTTGTACAATTTTTAACTATTTATACAATAAGTGACATTACAGCCGCATAGAGATTGCGAATATCGTCATTTACGTCTTCATCGCTCACCGCGCGGGATTTACCCGTAGCATCATCAGACAGTTGCTTTACATAGTTCAAATAATTGCTAGCAACGGATTTTGGCTTTTGGAGGATCTCATTATCATAATTTGGAGTATCGCGTTCCACTGATTTCTGCAATATTATCTATACATATATGAAATAATACAGTATATTAATTAATAATATGTGTTGACAAAAATTGCCATTATATGTAATATTATTAGAATTATCGTGCTTTAGTTAATAATATTCAGTGACATACGTACGCATATTTTTTTCATAAAAATAAAAAACATGATAATGTAATAAAATAAGTAATATACAATTATGTAATTCGCGAATCTTATCATCAACTTTTATATGTATTATTATATGCTTGTTGCTATGATAAAAAATAAAAATTTCAAAAATGTGTTATAATAAAATGAAATATAACATAAAAAATGTTGATTAATACCAAATGCACTAAATGTTTTATATGATTAAACAATTATACAAGAAATATTTGAAGCTTACTTTATGAACAAAGTTTTGTATCATTTTTTGACCAACGGATTGTTGTTTCGCGTTATCGCTCAGAGAAAAAATCCATTCCAATTGTAGCCATGGTGTTACCACTTTTTTATATACATATTTCATTAATCTGAAAAAATTATATATTAATAATTGAAATATAAATCACACGTCTTCAATAATATGAGATCTATATACCTTTCTTGCCAGTACAGTAGTTCATCATATTCACCTTTATACGCCGTTCCTTCTATACCTCCAATTGATGCTGTAATATTATTTAACTTTTATATTTAATTATAGCATTAATTGTAATTGTATCTATAATAGCAACTTGTTACAAAAATTTGTTATAAATCAACATATGTCATGTTTGCACAATTTTCACCTAAATATATATCAGTCACGTATCGCCCTATGTACGGCTTTATGTCAAACGTATGACCACCAACTTCTTTTTCCAAATAATCCCCACAATAATTGCTATAATTATCAAAAAATGTTATGTAATCAGACACTGACTTGGCATTCAAAGAGGATTGTATTATTTTGCGCCGTAACCTATGAGCTGCACCTACAAATATTAATTACAGTATTCAATAGTAAAAAGTATAGTATTGTATCAATATATTATTATAACTATATAAACAAATATATAAATAAATCAAATAAACATTCGTCATACTTGAACATAGGCGTAATACCTGAAACTCTGATAATTCCGTTCCCAAGAAGTGGAGAATACAGTTTCATAACTGAGCTTTTGTAATTGCCGTTCACGTTCGCAAGTACGACCTGCGTATTAAAATTCAATATATTATATTGTTAAAATAATTATTTTCTCTAAACTTACCTTATAATCCTCAGGTTTTGCGAGTAGTACAAATAAATCTGTTCCGAAACAAAAACGGCTAGGGCTTCCATATTTTTTAGTAAACGTTAACAAATAATTTACTAATTCTGCAACATTATATTTTACATTTGATATTGTTTACACAATTGTGATTGTTATTGTTTGAACATAAATTCTTTTTCTTTGCATTATAAAGTTACATTATTTAATTAGATAAATAAAAATATAATATTTAAATTATAAACATGAGAAAAAATATTTTATTATGTTGAAATATTAATATTGAATTCGGTTAATCTATTGAGAGCATTTTATTTACCTTCATATTTCCAAGCAATTTGCAGCGTTTTGATAAACACTGTCAATATAGATTCACCAGGCAACGAAAAGGCAAATTGCAAATTTCTTTTTAATTTGTAATATTTTTTCTTGTTAAGTTCGAAAAGATACACAAGAAACAATATTATGACTATTACAAAAAGCATATTTGTAAAGATGTGTGTGAAATAAATATATATTTTTTAAACTTAACTTGTAATATTCGTTGTATAAATTTGCAATAAATAAAAAATTGTTATTAATTATTTATTTTTCTTGTAAATTGTTCGATAATTCTTTATTTTTTAATTTTTAATAGACTAAAATATTCGTGTAGACTAATTTTCTAAACTATTAATTAATTAATTAAATGAATTAAAAACTAATTTAATTATCACATAGGTTTTATACGCGATTATTATTATTGCTTTTTGAAATTTACTGTTTAAAATGATAGTTTAAATGTGATAAGCAGATAGCGCACACCGCGGTAGTTACAATGCAACTGAAAATCCAGTTGTGAAACCAGTCTTTTATAAATAACAGTGAGTTCGTGTTAGTGTCTGATACAAGACACTTTTTTCGACTTTCTCGTATGATATTTTTTTATATTTCTGTTTTAATAAAAAAAAGTTTTCGCCAGACGTCTTTAAGTGACGAACGCGTCACAGTTCTTCGTCTTCAACAGAGCTCGGTATAAACTGCACATTTCAGCCGAATTTCATGAGTCCATGTCCACCGTCTACGTCGACTCCCCCTTCTATTTTAACAAAAAGTTGCTTGACAACTGCAATCAAGATGTGTATCCTGCTTTATATAGGGCGCATTTGGTGGTCACGTAATGCGGTTAACCGCCAAATATCAAATGCTTTAAACACGATCTTTAGATGTAATCTATCGAATATAATTTAATAATGTTTTAAGATTATTATATCATAAATAATATTTTAAGATTATTATATCATAAATAATATTTTAAGATTATTATATCATAAATGTAATAATAGAAACTTTATTATTGAATTAATTATTTAAAAAGAAAAAGATCTTAAAAATCGCGTTTAAAGCATTGATATTTGGCAGTCAAGAAATAAGGAACCTCTTCGCGTTACGGATGCGCCGTGCCTGAGGCAAAGCACCGCACACCTTTTATGGCTACAAGTTGTCAGACTACTTGTTGCCATTGAACTCTATAACATAGTAGAGAAAGTCCTTCCATAAGAATCAATTAGAAAGAGTCCTTCCATAAAAACCAATATAATTTTCGGGCCAAGGATAGCAATAGTAATTGTGAGGTGTCTGTCTTTTTTTACGTTTATTACGGTTATTAAAAACTTTTCCAGTAGCAGTTAATGGCTGTTCGTAATCTCATTCGTAAAAAGATTTACAAATTTTCTGTAGTTTGTTTATACTCATCACATCTTGGAAAAAGAAAATGTCTTCATTTTTAACTTTTAGTCTAATTTTTTTTAGTTTAATAAAAAGAAAAAAGTAAAATTTTGAACAGTTTCTGAATGTATCAGGGAATCAAAATGTACTTTTTTCAATTGATAAATTTGTGAAATAACTATAAAATAAAATGGTAAAAAATCAGAGAAATAATAGCTAATCTACGATGCAATAATTTTGCAAACTTTGAGTTATCGAAATGAATGCTCATGCCAGCACTGATATTCCGAGCAAAAGTGTTTGAAGATACGGAAAATTTTAATTTAAAAAAATCAAAAATATAGCAATTTAAAGATGTACAATGCAGATTAATGCTGGATTTTCAAATAAGTAACTTATTTGATTTGAATATAATTTAATGTATTTGTAATTAATAAATAACAATGTAATTTAAATCGGCAAAAAAAAATTCCTGAGAAAAAATGATATAATTGGTCAGATGTAAACATATATAATTATAATTATATATGTTTACATCTGATCAATTATACCATTTTTCCTCGGGTTGGTACATTAAATAATTAATTTCTCCAGCGCGCAATATTACTCTTATTCTTTCAATGCTTTGGTTAACGTTACAATTACGTTACATAACTCACTTGATAATGCTTTGATTAACGTTACATAACTCACTTGATAAACTTGAACTAAATCATGAATCAAATCAGAAGTTTTTTTTTGTTTGAATGTATGCATGATTTTTTCTTGAATTTTATGCCTTTACATAATAACAATGAGTCGTAAATATGGAAAAATATTGTGTGTATAAAGTATTAGCCCAGATAATAAGGTGTCGTTATTATAACGTCATTTTTTTAATCATTGGCTACGTCAAATTAACCTTTAAAATGACGAAAAAATGACGTTAAAATGACAAGTTACAAACCATTAACGTCATATCTATGACGACATTTCTGGAATATAAGATGACGTATATACAATATATAAAATTGGTGAACTTTGGCCATTTTTCAAAATTTATCATTTTTTCAGTACAAATCCATTAGATTCTTAACTCTTTGTCAATTTTTTTCTCGGGAGGAGAATTATTCGTATTTAGTGAAGAGTTTTCTGGAGAAGATCTCCTTAGTGGAAAAATTAAGAAAAAAGTAACAATAGTAATTTTTTATCATGTTTTAAAAGACATGCAGATTTCTTTATATACGTCCCTGATAGCACAGAAAGATCCCAGAGACATTTCAGAAACGTAACATTGAAACCTTTGAAACATTTAAGTAATGTTCCATAAAGTTTTTACAACGTTCCAGTAAAAATTCCACACAAAATTTTGTTTTTTTTTCAAAATTTAGAGGATTTACGTATTTAATTTGACTTACCCTACCTACACACGAGCAAACTTGCGGGAGCAATCAGACACCTTGTATATTATAATTATGCATTATTCTTTTAATTTCCTTATTTTACTTAAAATACAATCTAATTTAAATATCTTTGCATCTCTCATTTTACTAAAACTGTACATATTTATATATAGAGTAAAAATATTTGATATGTATTAATAGCTACAAATCTTTTAAGATGTTATTAAACATTAACACTTCCTACAGATTAATAATTGTCTTGTTTTTGTACGGGAGTTTTTGCAAGACAGAGATGAAAGTGAAATAACATTTTTTAAGTACTATAGGCAAAGTGTTTAAAAAATAATATCTTTTAGAGAGAAAGCAATCAGTACGAATAGAATTGTTTGTTTCTGCTATTCCACTGAGTTCGGACAATTTAACAATTAGTAAGCCGAATCGAAGATGCTATAAGGAGCCGCGCTTCTTTATCAACAAAGAGTAACGATAGTCATATTGCAGAAATTTTATCGTTACATATTGAGGCCATACGAAACTTTGATTCGTTATTGCACAACACTGATAAAGCAGTTAGGCAATTTGTAAGTTTTTACATAAATTTATATTTTTATCAATTATATAATAATTTATCATTTATATAATTAATCTTTGTTGCACGCAAATACTAAATTCTAAAATGATTTCAATAGCAGTTTTATTTTACAAACTGAATTTTTATTCAATTTGATTCGATTGCAATGGTTGCAACAAAATTTGCTCAATTCAGAGATTGTGTTCATTTTACTCGATTTTTTTAGTTTATATTACTGAAATACCGTAATAAAATAAAAAATTTTGTAATTGTTAATTTTTTTTTATAGAAAGAATTTTTGTTAAAGATTAGAGGGAATAATCCCCGAGATAACATTCATCACACTCTTTCCAAAATATTCACAAACGAATGCGCGATGAATTGCTCCTGAAAGGGTATTCGCAACAACTCTCCAACTTATTTTTTATTAAAATTATGAGAAGTATGTCCTACATGGTATTAAAAACGTATCTGTTAATCAAAATCTTTTTCATATTATTTTACTAGCTTGATATATTATTCTTTCCAATAGAAATCACTTTACAACAGCGGAATTAGTTGCACATTTCGGGCCGATTTCCGAGACGACGGCTCCTGTTCCCTCATTACCGCCCGGCCACTGGCGACCGAGCCGGCGCGATAGCTCTGGCTCAGGAGCGTTTTATATTAGAAATAAGCTGGATTGTTTCTTTCAGGCATCTTTCAGGAAATTGTAACATTTTCTTCACTACATAAATAATGTTTATTTTTATTAATACATAATATATATATATATATATATATATATATATATATATATTTAATTATTAATGAAAATAAACATTATTTATGTAGCAAAGAAAATATTACTATTTTCTGAGAGGTGTCTCAACACAACCCAGCCTATTTCTTACATAAAACGCTCCTGAGCCAGAGCTATCGCGCCGGCTCGGTCGCCAGTGGCCGGGCGGTAGTGGGGGAACAGAAGGCGTCATTTCGGGAATCGGCCCGAAATGTGCAACTCATTCCGAGCGCTCCTTTACAGCATTCAACTTTAACGAAAGCTGAGTTTGACAATATACCCAGATAGTACCGAATGTTCCATGAATGTTCGTATATGATTTAAATGTTCTTTCTCAGGAATATTCGCATAGATGTTCCTTGAACTTTCTTGGAATGTCCTCAATATTCTATGAATATTCGCATAGAATGTACACAATAATATTTATTGATGGTGGAAAACGAGCTAATATATATACTAAATGATAAAGAAAAGTGTAATTATTTATCAAAATAATAGAAACTTATATAAAGAAATTAACAGATTTGAATTTTTAGCCTGTCAGAGTATTATATATAAATAATAATTATTATATATTTATATATTTATTATATAATAAACAAAATAATGCATTTTTTTAAATAAAGTAAAGTAAGTAATGTTTACATAATAATTTGTAAAAATTATATTGCATATCTATATGCTTCTAGTGTTTTTTATGCTCGTACATCGTGATTTAATGAGACATTGTCGTAGTAAAAGAGTAATTACAAATTTTTATATTATTTTATTACCTTTTTGGAGTAACATATGGTATTACTTCTAATTATTTAAAATCCACGAAAATATTGCAGAATTAAATAGAAAAGACTAAGAAATTATATTGCAATTACCCAATAAACATTAGGACATTCTATGTACGTCCTATGTATATACATATATCGATATTGTATATTCTCTGTATATACAGAGAATGCGAAAAGTATGTACATCGCATATCCTATGTATGTGAAATAATTACCACATGTATGTACATAGGATGTCCATAGTACATACATAGGTATATTCCAAAGATATGCAGTGTACATTCGTGGTATATACATAAGGTATATTGCAAGAATGTGCAATACACATTCGTGACATGTCATGAGGCATGTATATTCTATGTATATTTACGCTGTGATCTCGTTTGAACATACAAGTCATGTATATCCGTACGATGTCCTACGAATATCCCTAAATATACGTAAATTCATGTATATTCTATGTATGTACATAGTATATATGTACAGTACGTTTTTTTCACATTATAAATATTTCATGTATATAAGATATCGAATGTTTACTGGGCATGTGCAAACATCTTTTATTATTGTACAGTGATTGTAATACATCAATGTATAATAATACCGTTTAAAACTGAAAATTGAGCTACTAAGCCACTAAAAGAAATATCCATCAGTAATAATCCATCATTAATAGTAATCATGTTATCAGTTGTCATCAATGATCGTTTATCAATGATCTTCTAAGCGAAATACAGATAATTTGATACCGTCTCGAGATCGTAGTAAAATATCATTTGTTAATTTGACATCTTTTACACTGCCAGTTGCTACAAAGCGAAACCGCCGCAATAAATTTACTATTGCTGCTCCCACGGACAGAAAAGTATATCGTTGACCTGAAAGGAAGAATATAAACAAAGTATAAAAAAGGTGTTAAAACAACATATTACAATATCTATAAAGTATACTAAATATTCAATCAGACTCTTTTATTACTTGTTTAAAAATATTCTAAATCTAATAATTTTAAAACACTTAAAATTTAAATTTAAATTTAAAAAATCATAAACTTCAATAAGATACGCAAATATTTAAATATGCTATTGATGTAATATTGATATTTTTCTAGATTTTCGAAAGATTGGCTTGCATTATTTTCAAAATAAAAAACCAATTTAAAAAAATTTACCTAGGCAATCTCTAGGACCTGTGCCGAATGGAATGTACGTGTAACGATGACGAGTTGACGAGTTTTCGGACGAGAATCGTTCGGGAATAAATTCTTCTGGCTTATCCCAATACATGGGATTACGATGAATAGCAAATATTGGTATCATAACGAGACATCCATCCGGCAAAACGCACGATTCTACAATCAAAGTTTCTTTTGTAATTTGAAAGAATATATTATTGTCAACTTTATTTCTTTTATTGAATATTGTGTTTCAGAAAACGTCACGTTATATAAAAATACCAAGCTGGATGTCTCCCGTAAGTTGTCGCGAAATGATAGGTGACGCAGGAAATAATCTTAATGTCTCTTGAATCACCATATGAAGATATCGTATAGTCATGAGACGTTTGACATCTAAATTGTCATTTCCAAATATTGTTAATATTTCCTTTCGCAGTTTTTCCTAAAAAATTAAATGCATAAATAATAAAATAAATATTTAAGAAAATTGAATAACGTAGTATATAATAAAATTAAACAATAAACTAAGCAAATCCATATAATATAATTATATGTATAATATAGTTGATGTATTGTATAAATGAAATAGTCTTTGCAATACACACAGATAAGCAAAATACTTTTCTTTCATGATCTATTCTGTAGAATAAATATATATATATAGTAGAATAAATAAATATATATATATATAGTTAGTAATTTTACTAACTTGTATTTCTACATGCATTCCCAGCATAAGCAAAGTCATCGATGTCATTTCCATAATTGTATTTTGTATCTGTAAAAAATGTTAATTTACTGTAATGTAAATGTACTCGTATAATGTTAAGTTATTATATAATAAATGACATTACAGCAATATACAAACTGCGAACATCGTCTATAAAGTCTTCATCGCTTACAGCGCAGGATTTATTTGTTTCATCATCGAATAGTTGCTTCATATGGCTTGAATAATTGCCAATAACGGATTTTTCAAAATACTCACTATCATAATTTAGACCATTACATTCCATTGTCTTCTTCTGCATTGCTATCTACATATATATTAAATAGCAAATTGTATCAGTTAATAGTGTTGACATAAATTGCAATTATGATACTACAATTTTCTTTTGCACTACAAGTTTAGATAGAATAAGATATGAAAAAATAAATTTGTTTAATACTACATGCATTTAATGCTTTATATATGATTGAACAATTAATAAAAAAATGAGCTTTACATTATAAATAAAATCTTGTACAGTCTTTTGAGCAGTACACATTTTTTTTTTGTTATCGCTCAGGCAGAAAATCCATTCTATTTGTTGCCACGGTTTTATTATTGTCTTCCATACACATTTTATCAATCTAAAAAAATTATAAATTAACATCTGAAATATAAGTCACACAAACACGACAATATAAAAATGATATACCTGTCCTGCCAGTACAATATTTCATTGTATTCACCTTTATGGGCTGTTCCTTGAATACCCGCAATTGATGCTGTTAATATTTATTAAGTTAAGTTAATATTTATTAATTTTTATACACTACTCCACAAAAAAATAAGAAACATTTTTCAGATGCTCAAAATCGAGCAATTTTCAAACCGCTGAAACTCGGTAAAAAATTATTGCAGACAGAAAATAAAAAAAGCATTTTAAAGCATGAAACCTGTACTTTTACATGCTTTAAATCGTTTTCTAGAAATTTTTTATGTTTATGCTTCTTAGTCCAAAGAAAGAACACATTATTTCGTTGTTAATAAACAAATTTTTTCGCAAAATTTATGACATGTATCAAAAACTACAATATTTTATCTACAAACGCGTTTTTAAATTTTACTACAATTTTTTTGTCTGAGTTACGCGACTATAAAACCAACCATACATTTTGTGAAAAATAACATTTACCATCGGCAGTGTAGCATTAATGTAAAAAATATAGGTTTAGCTTCAAAGTCGTATAACTTAGCCAAAAAAATCGAGTAAAATTTAGAAACATACGTTTTCTAAGTAAAATGCTGCAGTTTTTAATACTTGTCATAAATTTTGAAAGAAAAATTATTTTATTTAACTGCAAAACGTATGTACGTAATTTTAAGAACAAAACAATATACCTTTTTAGGCTTAGAAATGTAAATATTAAAAATTTCAAATTTCAATAAAAAGATCTAAAGCATGTAAAAGTACAAACTTCAAGCTTTAAAATGCTTTTTTTTAATTTTTTGTCTGTAATAATTTTTTATCGAATTTCAGCGATTTGAAAATTGCTCGGTTATAAATGTTTAAAAAGTGTTCTTTATTTTTTGTGGAGTAGTGTATTTAATGAAAATTTTTAAATGGCAATTTAAAAGTAATTTTTATATTTAATTATATTATCAATTATAATTATATACATAATAGAAATTTGTAATTAAGGTTTATTGTAAATCAAACCATAAAGCTTTCAAAGTTTTTTAACATAATTTTTACCTAAGAATATATCAGCTGCATATTGTGCCATGTACGGCTTAATGTCAAATATATGACCACCGATTTCTTTTTCTAAAAGATCAGCACAGTTGTGGCTATAATTATCAAAGAATGTTACATAGTCGGTTAAATATTTGATATTTAAAAAAGGCTGTATTATTTTTCGTCGAAGCCTGTGAGTTGTACCTACAAATGTCAAGTATAATCTTGAATAAAGGGAGACAGAGATATTATGTAATCTTTTTATGTATTATTATTTTCATAATTATATAAAACTATATGTACATAAATCAAGTAAAGATTTATTATATTTGGACATGATCGCGTAATACCTGAAGCTCTGATAATTCCGTTTCCAAGAAGTGGATACCATTGCTTGGTGACTGAAGTTTTATTGTTGCCGTTTACGTTTGTGAGCACGAGCTGCGTATTTAACTCAATGTATTTTTGCAATAGTTTCAATATTTTTTAAAAACTTACCTTATAATCCTCGGGTTTTGTAAGTACTACGAAGACATCTGTTCCTAAGACAAGACGACTTAAAGTTCCATATTTTTTAGTAATTGTCATCAGATAGTCTATTAATTCTGTAAAATTGTGTGTATATTTTATATATAATATTATTTGTAAAACTACGAGATTGTCACTGTCAGAACGTAGATTATTTTTTCTTTTTTATATAACTTGTAAAAACAGATTTAAAAATAAAATTAAGAATTTGTAGTAAAATTATATTATTATGTAATTTTATAATTGTATATAAATTAATAATAGATAATTTTGTAATAATAATAAATAGATACATTCAAATTTTTGCAACATTTAATTTTTGCATCCTTGTGCAACTAATAAGATATAGGTTTCTTTATATAAGCCTGCATAAATGTATATTAATCAAAATTAATTTATACTTAATTAGTTATTTTCAATTATTGGCAGATTTAGTTGATTTATTCTGACATTATAATTACAGGTATGTTATTCACCTTCATGGTTGCAAGCTATTGCCAACGACTTAACAATAGATAATAATATAGGTGCACCAGGCAATGAAACAGCAAATTGTAAATTTCTTTTTGTTTTGTAATATTCTTTTTTGTTCAGTTCGGAAATAAACAAAAAAAGTAAGATTATGATTATTACAAAAAGCACATCTGTAAAAATATTGAATGTTTTGTAATTAATAAATTATGTTAAAATTTGTTTATACGTGTTCTTATGTATTGATGGGATTATACATTTTATACATGAATATACTCAGAGCTGAAAAAAATTCGATATTTGGACATATGATTTAAGGACATATGATATAACATAATTTTTAGTGTACAAAAGTAAAATTATGCAATAAGAAAAGTGTAACTATTATATAAGCAGATTCTCTTGTGTAAAAAAATACTGATACATTTAAAAATAAATTTAGTAAAAAATAATAATGAAGAAATAATAATTTATTGCAAATATATTATATTATAAAACATGTAAAAATTGCTTAGTCTATTTCAGAATAATTAGTTTGAATAAAAGCTTGTATCAAACATCTATAATTTCAAATCATCTATATAAATAAAGTATAAATCAAATATAGTATAAATTAAAAACTCAATATTAAAAAATTAATATTGATATGATCTTAAGTTGTATTTTTTATTCTTAAGCTTAACTTGTGTCATTTATAAGGACAAAAATTATAAATAATAAATTTCACATTAATTATTTTTCAATAATACTTACACATTTTATTTCAGTTCAATGGTTCCAGTTTTTAATTTTCAATAGACAAAGATATATATATCAGGAGACGCGGTAGTGTCTCCGGCCAAGTTCAAAAAACTTACTATATATATCTAGATCTAATTTAATAAAACAAAAAAATTTTAATTATTGTGTTTTTTACATTTATTATTGTGTTTTTTACATTTATTATTTTCTACTAATAAAACACTGTCAACACACAGTAATTGTATTGCAACAAAAAAATAATGTAAATCGCAGAACAGACTTGAGTATTATATAGGCAAAGAAGTGGCGCCAGTAGCGCCAATACAAAATCTAAATTAAATGTTGTAGATGAAAAAAGAAAACAGATTGGTTTAGCTTAGTTATAATGCTTAGTTAATAATGCTTTTGTGGCATTGTGGGGGAAGAAGAAAAAATGTCTATATCTGGTGGGGAGTTTCTGGAGAGGGTTTTTCAGCAGAGATTAAGAGAAGAAGGTCATAGTGATTCTGTTACTACATTTTGAACAAGGCAAAGTAATTTTATTCTATAGAAATTTGTTTTTCTATCAGGAAAGACCCAAATTTTCTTCTTGCCAAATTAAAAAAATTACCAATTGTTTTTATCAGAAACTAATTCTAATATGAACTGAATTTCATATCGTAACAATTCATAACAATTTAGTTCTTAAAATCTAAATTTAGAATTAAAATCTACAGACAACGCTGAATGTAATTTATTATTCACGTATGAATAATTAATAGTTAGATACATATAATAAGGTAATAAAAATAGAAGAAAATTGATTATTTTTTTCATTATCTCTTTATCATTATATTTTATAATCATTATTTTTCATAATTATCTTTATCTGCTTTTGTAATATTATGTTCATAAGATTGAATATAGAAAATTCAATTAAAAAATATGTATTGACTTATATTTAATAAAAATAATAAATCTACAACCAGATTAATTTTCAATAGCTCGTTTTAAAGAAGCGATTTTAATCTTCAAATTTATGTATATTTGCTTTGCGAAAAAAATTTTAACAACTCTATGCAGTCGTTTAAATTTGCAAATTTTTCGAAAAAAATCAACGATTTTCATTATCGTTTAAATCACATTTCAATTTTTCACCTTACTTTCTAGTGCATTTTCGAGGAAAATAGATTCATGAAGATGAAAGTAAAGGCTTCGTTCTTTAAAACAACTTTCCAAGAAAATTGTTGTATAATTTTTTTTCGCAAAGTTGTAAGTCCAAAGATCGTTAATTTCTCGGCAGAAATTTAGTGATCCTTTAATTTTGCTATTAAGTGATATAAGTATATATATATATATATATATATATATATATATATATATATATATATCATAAAAAATATATATATTATACCAATATATATATATCCAATATAAAAATATATCCAATATAAAAATATATATATCATACCAATATATATATATATATATATATATATATATATATATATATATATATATATATCATACCAAAACATATTTTAGGATAAAATTTGTTTGCAAGGTATAAATAAATTTTTCATTGGCGAATATGTTAATAAATGTAAAATAATCTGTCTGTTAACAATACTATACGATATAATATACATATAAAAAGAATATAAAAATAATATATAATGATTCGATTAGAGATGAAAGACCTTAATTACAGTATCGATTCAGTATAAAACTTTTATAAAACTTTTTTAATAGATATTTTGGTCAAAGCTGTACACACTTTATCAAAGCAGAACGCTCCCCATTTATATTACATTTTAAAGTATAATCATGAGATACAGATAAGCTTTATCGGCAAGCATATATATTTATGTTAATAAAACTCCATTAATAAATAAAAATGTTGAGAATTTATGAATATCTATATCTGTAATATGTGCATATATTTTCTTTGCTTAAAAATATATTATTTTTATAAAAATTACAATTTTGTTTACGTGTGTGCACAATTATGTGCGCTGTATACTCTATATACTATAAATCGTTTTAATGCTAAATGCAGCAACGGATAATTTGAATAACAATTAAAAAGTCCATTAAAATTTCTATAAGCTATTCAGTTGAAGAATTGTTACAAATTATCATTTTAACAATGTATATGTATAATTTGCATAATGTACTATTTAAAATAACGTTTTAGAGAAATTGTTTTAATTTATATAAGATTATATAAAAATTAAGTTTTCAAGAAATGTGTTACTTTTTTTAAATAAAGAAAAGAACATTTTTTTAAAGATACTTGTGATTTAATAGATATTCAACGAATAAAAGAATCGATTACATTAATTTTCGAGCCCAGTTTCTTTTTAGGTCAAAGTGTGTCGTAGGCATATTGCGAGGGCGCCAGTGCACGTTCATCGCAAGCACATGGTAGTAACAGAGGTCGCTCTGAGAATCGCGAGCTTTCAAACTCCACAGCAGTCAGTCGCCAGCCGCCCGTGCTGTATCAACCGGGAGTGGTATTCTCTTTCGGTCAAAAAGTTTATTTTTTTCATCATTATTATAAAGCTTGTCGTAATACCGGAAACATCAGATTTACACTGGTAAGTGATAAAAGCAATTAATTTGATGGATCAATAATTATACATCAAAATTTTTAGTCTATAAAAGCGAAAAGTAATAAACAAATAAACCGCTAAACTGACGCGTTTTATTTTTTGCAGAAAATCTTATAAACTTAAATAAATTTTTATATATATTTTTGAAAAAAAATAGAATTTATAATTATTAGATTTGTACAGTAATCAACAATAATCATACGTTCACGCAAGGATCAATAAAAGCGTTAGCCATATGCACTGCCTGATTACAACTTCTCTTTTTGTCCAGCTGTGGCTTGTTACGTACTAGTTAATTAGTTTGTTGGGCGTTAGCAAAAAGACGCGTAAGACGACTTAAATTGGAGTAATTACAATACATTTATCCATTACGTTTTTGCGAAAATCGTGTAGAAAAAAAATTTACATAATACTTTTATTACATATATGTATAATTTTATCATTTTAAGGAAAATCAAAACAAATCTTTAATATGCGATTAACGAATTTTGAAAAATAAATATTTTAATATTTTAATTTCTCTGAGCTTCTTTATGTGATTGCATGTAGAATGCTGATTATTTCTTTAATAAAAGGACATTCAGTCAAAACGGCATTTACCGTCTTATAGATTTTATTTTTTACCTTTGTTCTATTTATTCTGTTTTACAAATTTTTACAAATTATTTTTTATGCATTATTCAAAAAAATAGAATTTTTCGAAAATTCCGATTTAATAATGCTGTGTTTTTCCAATAAATGCATTGTAATATTAGCACGTGGACTCTGTATTATGCGATCGGCATTGATGCGATACTTTGCTGCATAAAATTTGTTGAATATTTAGAATAACATGTAATAATAATATAGTACATTTAAACTATAATATAAGTAAAAATTGTGTAAAATTTAATTGTTTAAATATGTACAATTTTTAAAGAACTGTGTTATATTAAAAGTGTATGTGTTCAGTAAAACCAATTTTCAGAAATCTATTAAATTTTTGGGTCACCATTATAGTTTAAATATGATGCAGTTGTATAATGCATCACATGTTGAGCTTGCGTAATGATATTAACAATGCATTTATCCGAGAAGCACAGCAAGTAATCATCAAATTGGAATTTTCGGAAAATTCTACCCTCTTGAATGATGCATATTTCTCGATAACGAACATTGCAGCTTCCTATAATCGATTTTATGTACCACGACGAATAATGGTTGACATGATCAGCGATCCGTCCTATCCGTCTTCCTATGTAAATGATTCGGTACAAGGAACGGAGATCACAAGCCGTTCTATTTCCATCATAGGTGTGCACGCCTACGAACGATTTGCATTAAATGACAACGATGAGAACAACGACGGCGTCGCGATTAAAATTCATCGACTTATAGATCCCTCGGCTAGCTCGTTAATCGAACGTCATTTGGAATAAATTCATACAAGCTCGCAAAAACTATGATAACCAATAAAATTTTTCATTCTATTAGACAGCAATATTTCCATTTCAAATTATATTACTTAGATTGTTCGTATTTTATTATTTAAATTCACGTTAATGACAAAAAAAGAACATAAAAACACATAAATGCGTTTATCTGCTAAATTATTGTCATGCTTCATTTTGTGTTAATGTTATGCGCCAATAACTGTATTATTTATTACGAATATATATCTCTTCCTCATCAGACTGTTCAGCTGGATATAGATTTTCAAATTGCTTCAAGGATTTCCGTATCTTCAAACTAATCTACATTAATGCGCTTAGGAAGAGGAAGTTCTTGCAGTTAAGTTGACGTAGTCTCATCTACAAAGTTGCATTGTTACTCGTTTAGATTAAGAAACGACGCCCCAATTTTACATACGAATGTGCAAGTAAAATATTCGTAAGCGAGTTAATGGTACATACAATAAAAGCTCTCATCACACGTATGCCTCGTAGACTTTTGTTTTTACATCGTTTTCTGGAGATGTGAGCGGAATTAAAGATAAATAAAGACGATGCTTAGCATTCTATCGTCCAAAAAATGGCTTACACGTAGTGAGCTTCGTGTACCTGATGATCTCAACGATAAATTCGATGTACTACGGAGGAGAAGAAGTACGTGCCAGCTTTGCTAAATGTCCAGCATACTCCGGTTACTGTCGAGCGAGTCGCTTTCTGGATACAGAACCGGTCGTATTTCGCCATGCTTTAAATGGCAACGAATTGATCTCGGCTAACCTTTTAAAATATTCCCCGATAAACTGTGCTCGAACAAAAGGTTGACCTGAGAAACAATCTCGCCGACTCGATTGCACACGCGAACAAGAGGTAAGAATTCGTAAGATTTCTTACGCCTTTCGCGATTTCTTTCAACTCTCCCTGCATACATCTCCATCGCGATATCCATTGTTCTTCCGTTTACTCGCTAGACTTTCATGATCTGACGTACGTATAGTTCGCTTTTAAATGTACGGCGCGTGAAGCACATCGATCAGACGGCTCAGCTTACGCGCAAATAATATCAAAAGTGGAGTTTTTCGATACATATTTCTTTACATCCGTATTGCAAAATCACCAGCTCTGTGTTTTTTATTACAAAATATAAATATTGTGATTATTTTTCTTTTATTGTAATAGAAACTATATTCGACATGAACCGTAACTAATGTGTATTTTTTAATAAATGTTTTTAATATTTACATTTATATTTATTTTATTCTATTTATCTTAGCTTTTTTATTTTATTTTTACAGAATTTAAAAAAAAATGCTTGACAAGAACAGAACAGATCTTGTTCTTGATGGATGTCAATGTACACAAGATATTTTAATATTTTTAAATTTTAAATAAATGAATATATTCTCACTCTTAACCTATAGGTAATGTTAACCAAAATTGCGAAACTATACTCGGAAACTAGGAACCATTAATACCAGGGATCATGTCATTAGTACAGAGTACAGAGACTTACGACTCTACGGTGGATTATCTGTAATACAATTCGCCGATAAATTCGTTAATCCTACCAACTTCTGCACTCGAGAAGAACACGGCTTTCATTAAGTCAATTTTATAATGTTTCCTTAAAAGGTGCTTATTACACACATGGGTGCTATGTATCTTTTATACATACATATGCGGATACTGTATATTCAAATAATGTAATTAACCGTGAGCTATAATTTTCCGTCGATTTACGTACATCGGGCGTGCAACAAGCTTCAGTCTCGCCCCAATCAGCTTGTGATCGATAGCGATCATGGTTAATCCGCGGCGAATACTACAACATACTACAATAGTTTATACGCGCTGGTAAATTGCGCGTAATCAAGTAAATAATCTTCGACATCGCAAATTGCAACAACATGAAATTCCACAATAATTTAAGGATCCGCATTGCTACAGGAGGATTAACATGACGAAGAATATCACGGTATTTTCATTAATTTGTAAATCGATGGCTCTACAATGATGACGTGTTCCATAATAACAGAGAAATTTTTGCAGCTTTTAAAAAACGGTAGTTTCTCTTTCCACGCTGCACGAAAAGCGGATATTGAATTATTCTTTCTTTCCTTTCTTTGTTAGAAAAAGGAAATTGCACTCGTCAGAAACAAATATAACAATTGTACTGAATTTGTAGACAGATACTTTGGTAACGTGAAGTTTTCATCGCGCTAATGCTCTTTGCCGATATTCAGTTGAATTACTCATATAATTTATCAATAAACTTTGAGCAATATTAATTTTGCTGATAAACAAATACAGGCAATCAGCTTAAAGTTAAATTAAGAAATTAAAGTTAAATATTGTTTTAATTCGCTCATTTTCTGTTAATGGTACTTTTAACATTTACATATGTGCGCGTAAAGAACATGTAAGAAACTTTGCAGACATTATGAAGGCATTATCTTTATACGTGTACTAACATTATAAGAAAAGATACATAGCACGTAGCAGAATCACCAAGCTAAATTTTAAACCGGGAATTTTTGTTAAAAACTTTTTTTCTCCTTTTTCCCCCTTCAAAAATGTTGATAAATGACTCTTTTGTGTTGGAGCGTGTTTGCGAAATACCAGAATATTTGCATTCCGCCATTATAAATATATAGCAATTAGTTGTCAGTTACGAGTGGAATAACATACGATCCAACCGTAATATATCCTCTTTCGTCTACGAGCTTCCCGTACCATTTCGCTCTTCCGTCATTGACCCTCTTCTCCCGCGTTTACTACCATCGATCGCGGCATTCGTGCTATTCGGCGTTTTAATCCCTGTTATTTTTTTTTTTTTTATTATTGCGGCGTCGAGCAGCGCGTGTCATCCGTGATGATTTATCGGCAGATCGGGAGTCGTTGCTTACGTGCATTTTTACAAGCTGTCTCATTAATGTAACTCACTTTGAGTGATTCTGATTATTCAGGATTTGTGCGAAGACCCGAGAGTTTAGTGGAGAACGTACAAACACTGCCAATTTCCCGCCGTAAATATTATAAAATTGCGTTTGCGCTTTGGAATTGTCAAACTAGCTCTTGTACGTGTCCGCGTAAATCTCTCGCATGGTTTCTCGCCGCGTTTCTTTCACGATATCGGTAACCCATCGGCAACGTGACATCACGAGCGGCGAACAAGATCGATCGATTCTGAGACGTGCCGCGAGTTAAACTCCCGCGAGATCCGACAGTCGAGTTCTCTCTACAGTCCCTTTGCTGGTTGGAGAACTCTTGTGGAACCTGAATCCCTCGAAGCGAATCTCGAAAAAGTGGATATAAAATGAGTCGAAAGACGAATGAAATGGTTGTCCTTTTACATTTCAAACCCTGTACATTATTTCATATTCGAGACATATCTCATTAGCGCGAGAGATTATTATTACATGAGGAAGGATAATAATTAATTTAGAGTAAAAATTTTCGATTTTTAGTTGCTCATTATCCTAAGTTAAAATTACGTGCGGAATTTGACCTACATTATATGCAGAAATACTGAAAGCTTTTAATTGCGATTTCCCCTCAGTGGCAGAGATTTGGTACTGTCTTGATTAATATAATTTAGTTTAAATTGTCTCATATTCTATAAAATATAGTTATAAAAAATATAACAATATAACGATGCCATTGTCATCATCTCCATTTATCCTATTATTAAATATGGCGACGACACATTGTTTTGAATATGTTTTGGCGTTGCACATTATAAAATGACGGTATAAAAAAAACGGCTTCGCGCAATAGTAACATCCTTTAAATTAAAATTGAAAAAAAGAACAAATAACAAAACAGGGAGATAAAATGTGTTAAAAGAAAAATATGTCAGATTATCCTTAGACACAAATTTTTTTCTATCGATCACAATTGCGAATGTGGTGTTTTCGAAAGTTACATGTGTCAAGAAACGCTGAATATGCTCTACCGGAAATGCTATACTAATAACAGAGAACGTGGCGAGCTACGTCGCGTATACCTCAACTGCGATTTCAGCAGTAGCTTATGTGATTCGTCGCGTCATAAATATCGGTGGGAAACGACTTCCGGGAACGTTGTAACGGATTCCGTGCTGCTTCCAAAGCCGAGAAGCAGTATCGTTACTCCAGGGAAAATCTTTGGAAGTCACACATATTGCAATGCCACTGCCATTGACACTGTCTTCCTCCATTCGACTGTTGTGTGCACGTAAATTACGAACTATCTAATCGTAAATATTTCATCCATCGTCTTTGAAAAGAATTATATTCTAGAACGCGTATGTTATAAAATTAAATTATAAATAATATTAATATTAAATTATATTAATATTAAATTATAAAAAATACGCAATACGCGACAAAGACGATACAAAGATGCAAATTTCCGAATATATAAAATTTTAATGCGTATTATAAAAAATTAATAATATTCAAAGTTACAATAGTTATTATAAAGAAATAGAATAAATTGTAAAATAAACAAATGCCTTGTTTCATAATAAATAGCAATTTTTGTCGCGGCCAAAATGAATGCGAGTAGAATTTCGAAAAAGTGCGCCGGCTATCACCCGCTCGATAGCAGTGAAGTTTGCATTGCAAATCTACTTACGTTGTTATTCGAACACAATAATCCAGCTATTTACTGGCCAGATTGAGTGCGCATATTTCAAGATGGAAATTGTGAAGGCGCCCGCTTGCCTGTACGCTTTTTTCGGGCGAGATCACAGTTTCTGCTCTACGACCGCAAACTGGCTGCAGCTAAATCCCTGAGAAACTGCAAAAGTTTCACTGCCGCTAGCTCTCCGGTGCTATGTGTTGCCGTTCTCTTCTAACCAACCGACATATTACTTCGTCTTCTCCGCTTCGTATTTCTTTCTCCCTTCCCTTCTGCTTGCGTTCTGCTTTTGTCCGTTCAATCTTTGCTCTTGATAATCGTCCTACATCTTTGCGGCAGGAATATGCCAATATTCTGTCGAAGAAATCTAACGAGCCAAACTTCATAACGTCGATTCCATTAGACGCGCGGACGCCTTCGAAAACAATATACCCAAAGTTTGCAGAGAGTTGGCTGTTGTCTGCTCCGATTCTCAGAGCTTACGGAACATCACCCGTAGGGCTTGCAGTTCAAATTCTTGCGGTGTGAATAGTCTTCTGCAAATTTTTCTGCCACGTTTTCGCGCAAATCTGTTAGCTCGAGAAAGCTATTCCTCTTCAATTTTCACGAAATGCACTAGATATTACATCGTATTTTTGTATCGTACAATAGCACATATTATTTGTCTGTATTTATCAAATAAATCAAATGTCGCATTATGATGAAAGATAATACTCTATATCATGGCATGTTTAGTTTAAACTAAACACTATCTAGTGCACGTTCTCGCGGCGATTTGCTAATGAACGCAAAATTACAGAACATTGTGAGCTCATATTGCATTTGCACTAAACTATGCTCATTATACGTCGAAGATTGTGTATAGGTAGCGCGAAATTTGATAAGCGATATTTGGTATTTGAAAATTTTATTAGGACAATATTAAACGCAACGTTCCGAAAATGATTGCGTAATTATTTCATAACAGCAATGTATATTTCTTCCCTTTTAACACGAATCCCCGAAATTGTATTTCGTATCTCGTTGCCATATTGATTTCTATTAACGTTCAATTTTTGTAATACACGTATCGCAAATTAAACGTAACAAACCAATATTAAATTTTTATTCGCAGAATGATACCTGGTTCTGAAAACCTAGTTACGCAAATTTTGACAAACGTTATTTTATTATCAATCTTTCTGTTTTTCTAAAAATCATATCAAGATACTAAGTTATTTTTCCATTTTAATTTTTAATTTAACTTTTCTAATTCTTTTAAATACTGAGCAATTTATTTTTAATAGCTACTGTAACTAATTGTTCTGCTAAACAGTTATACATTGTATATTTGAGATAATAACATCAATATTGCATTTCGACACTGGGGTGAATCTATCTGAAAGATCTATTTCACAACAGCACAGTATGCAAATTGTTGTTGAAATAAAATGCATTAAGCTTTCAACGTATCTTTGTTCTCTCGCTACTCCCCTTATCCGTTTTTTTTTGTCTTATCCATTATGTATCACAAAAAAAATCTGACACTTATGGATAAAATTGTACTCTTGAAACACGAGCAGAGCTAGGCGTGTCTCTAGTAAATTTTCCATGAAAGATGAATGGGTTTTTTCGGGAGACGAAATCGCGTTTCCTTCGCGCGTTTTCCTCCCCGTTTGTTATACCTGCCCCTCCCTTTGAATATGGGTTTAGAAAAAAGAAGGCGGATGCATCTCGCGGGGTAATAAAATAATAAATTTCTAGCTCGTACCTAAATTCTCACTTGTTACGGATGTCATCGCATTTTTCTTGTGCGTTGTCCACAGTAACTTCCATTTTCGTTTATTTCCGCGCGCCACTCCACGAAATGCACATATACGAACAAAAGCAATACAAAACAACGTACGCACTGCGGCAGCAACTATGAGAAATAACACAGTCGATATAAGTTCTGGTAGTTGACTAAATTTTAATAGAAAAATATAATTGTAATATATTCAATCGTACGGTTTTGACGACTCAAAAAGTCGAATTGTTCATTAATTGTCATTGGCTATTTTACAAAATATATTATACACGTAAATAGAAAATTTAAAAGAATGAAAAATTTATATAGAAAGATAATTTTGTATAAGTAAAAAAAAGTAACAGCGTTCTGCTTGAGAGAATTTTCTCTATTATTGATCTTTCTATTTCGAATCAATCATTTTTAATTAATCTATCCGTTTAATTTGATATTCAATGTATTGATGAATATTAAGCAGATCTAATTATTTGTCTATTAATAATTCAATTATGTTTTAATCAACATATCAATGGAACATTCAGGTCACACAGTGTTTGTATCCTTCAGCAATGTTTGGGTTTCAGATCGAGGAGGAAGGGAAAATAGGAAACTGTGTGGATAGCCTCTTCAACAACTCTGACGGCATCTCAAAAACCTCGGGGAATGCGAAATCCGATGGACAATGACAGGATCAGCGTGGGGGTCGAGGTTTCTCCTCGTACTGGCCGCGATTACGATCGTTATCAGCGGCAATTATCAGCGACATCGCGACAGATTTCATCTGCGCGAGCAGCTCGTTAACGGTCACAAAGTCACCAGGAATATCACTCAATTGCAAGGTGCGTTATGTGGTGATACGATGTAGTTCGTTGCTGATATAAATACCGCAATTATTTTTGTAGCGCATATCAAAACGAAACGTCAGTGAAATAAAATATTACCGGCAAATTATTTTACTTTTCAACATAGCAGCTCCTCCACTTCGCATTTCGCAACTTCTCGCGTTTTGATTTGCAAACTTAATTCTAACAATTATAAACAAAAAAAAATTAATTAGACTTGTATCACGCGACCGTGTAGAAAATTGGTGCAGACGTCATTTGATATAGACGTCATTTTGAGCATATTGAGATTCATGAATATATTTTGTCGCGTAGAACAATTCAAATTCAGAGCGTAGAGAACTTGAACTTTAATTACCCGTTCCAAAGTTAATCACGACGTGACTAAATCGAATGAGAAACTGAGCCGTAAAAGTGATACGTTTGGTGCAAAAGTTAGTTGAACTTTCATGTACCTCGCCCTGCGCCAAACTTGAGAGCATGGCCAAGTTTCGATACTGTATAAAATTTTACGATGCAACGCGATCTAAGGCGATTAGATTATTTCTAACACTGACAACTAAAAATACTTTAAAACACGTGAAAATACACTAATTTTTGACAATTCAAGGTGTGCCTATGATATTAAGATATTCGTATCATAAATAAAAACTGCGTCTGACAGTTTGACATCTCTAACTGTTTGATAAAAGATTAAACATGTAATTAAAATACGAATAATAGTTTACACAATAAGTAACCTAATCGTTAAAAATATTATTTAAATTTTCCCTCAACGATCATGTTGCGTAAATATCTAGATATGTTAAATGTTTCAAATTGTTCAAAATTAATGCAATTGTGATGTCGGAACGTTATAGTGAATTTTGCTAAAGCAAAAAGTCAGTGAATAAAAATAGAATCGCAAAAAAGGAGAAAATAGAATCATTAAGGTTAATATTGTAGATTCTCTTGTTCGTAGACGAAAAATTATTTTCTCCGTGAGTCTTGCTGCGATTGGTAAATTACACATCGAATGGCTACATCGTCGATTTCCGATAGACTACAATCTCGTATCTGTATTAGCTTGACCGTTCGGATATTTACTTTCTGTAGAAGCTTGCGCTAGCTTTCTCGCTCGAAAGCTAGTAAAGAGATGTACATCCGCCCTACATTGCTTTATAGTAGCTCCTGGATTTCAATGTTGAACCGATTAGACTTTAAGAGTCGTTCGCTACAGTCAACCGTTCTAGAACTCTCATGCAAGTGCAATTTCAGCTTTTCATAGCCGTATGTGAAAAAAAGTTGCGCGCGCTTGAAACGAGCGCGCATTTTAACATCATTTAAACTCTTTGTTCCTCTCGAAATTTATTACTTCAAAATATTAAAAATTTCGTATATAATAAAAAATATATTAAAGTGTATAAAAATACACAAAGAGCGTTCACATTTTCTTGTTTACTTTTACATTATTAGTTTTTAAATTAAAAGAGAAATACATTTTTTTCTAGGACTCTATACAAAAATATATAATATAACTCGCGTATTATTCTGTTTTATTATCACTCCGCTTCGTAATAGCGCTCGCATTATACTAAATCGTTTAGAATAACATGTACGGTTGTCATTCTTAAATCCTCATAAAAGTTTAACTCTGTCGTCGCTACGACGTTTTCTTAGAATCCGTACTTACGCTGATGTGGCGCAATTTTATCCAGGGCTTGAAAAGATTTATTATCACAATCACTGTATTAGAGTTAATATATTATGATATATAAATAAGCAAAAAATTGTTTTCTAAGAATGTTATATTTTTAAGAATGTTTTTAATATTTTTTAAGAATGTTTTTTAAGAATATTTAAAAAAATATTTTTTGCATTGAACAGCTTCTATTGTTTGTCGCACATTTTATGCATATTTTTCTCCTTTTGTCTGTATATATATATATTGTGTAACTATATAGATTGTATTCGATGTGTGTACGATACTGCCGCATCTGTCAAGACGAGAAAGTCGCATCGGGTAGTCCGGAAGTTGCTCGATGAAATATTCAATTCAAAATTCGTTTGGTAACTTGTCATTCGATTGTGCAAGTATGCGTGAGTGCTGACTACGTACATACAAACTGTCTCGAGCTATTTACAAAGTTTGCCGTTGCCAATCCGCGTCACACATTTTACAACTTCGACGCACAGAGAATCGGAAATGAAATCTTCCCATTCCCTCTCACTAGCACTTCCTTATTTATGAATTAGTAATAACTTAGAGAAGTTATAATCATTAACAGCATGCAAAACAATTTTTCCGATTTTGCCGCAACGAATAATAATTTTGTGAACATCAACGTAATCCGTGTAATAAAAAGTAGAACAAATTTTATACATGTGTATGAATAAATAATATTTTTGTGCTTTAACTATTTTGCTACGAAGGATGTATATAATCACAGCATTCTAAAATGGTTCACTGCTGCAATCAAGCGCAGTTATCTGTAAAATCTAAAAAATGTTAGAAGTATATACATGCCGTACTAATTTTGACATATTCTTGAATTCGGCCAATCGATCGGACTGTATTCTTATATTGGTGTATCAAAAAAATTAGTTTTATTTTTGGCGATTAGTTGACGATATCTCGCAAATCAATCACCCGAGATAAAAAATTCTGAACTTATGAGAAAACCTGGAGTCTCAATTTTCAAATAATACTTGGTTCAACTCACTGCGGCGTTCTCTTCCATGATTATATTTTTAATGATTCTAGTCCTGAGAGCAAATTCAACAAGAGGTTTACTCGGCTCTACTACCGGTCGACTAGTTGGCTGATTAGTTGATCGTAGTACGTACAAACTGTCTCATAATAGTATAATAATTACACAACACCCATATATACACGCGTGTTTATTCACCAATAATGTGCATGCGCCGGATTTTCAAAACGCTATAATAAATTAACGTAGCAACACGCGGCAAAAAAACATTCTCCGTGCTTTGCTTATACTCAATATGTTAGTATACATTACTCAATATATGTTACATGCAATGCATTTCTTCATATTATGACATAAATACACATATACATACGTATATAGATTCGTAAAATATAAAATAATGTATTATAAAATACTGTCTAATAAATATAAAATAATTATTTATTTGTAAATAATATTAATATTTAACTCGTGATAAATAGATTATTAAAAAAAAATAAATTTATTAAAGTTACTGATTGCAGAGCAAAAATATAAATGCACTAAATTCCACACACACACACAAGTTACTTCCTTTTAAAAACGTAAATATCATTTATATAAAAAAAAGTAAACTTCTATATTTAATTAGATATTTAAATTTTTGCAATACATCTACATTTTTAAAATTCTACTGCTTTTTGTATTCTATTATTGTTATATATTTATAAATATTATAAATTATTTATTCAATATTTATAAATATAAGTAAATAGATTGCATTGACATAACAATTGCATTAAAGTAATATCACTGACGTAAATTTCTTTGTAATATTTGACACATCAAACGAAACACAACGAGACATTACGAGGCACAGACAGTTATTGCACACGAAACTTCTGGTTTGTAATGAAGCGTACAGATACGAGACATGTGGAATGCGTAGCGGAAAATGGATCTGACCATATGAAGCACGTTTGACCTATTTGTCACACCACGGAATTACAAATTTAGTTCCATTATGCATACTTCGTGAACTAGATGTAGTGATAACATTGCATAAGAAACGATGCATAAAAATTCTTAGAAAGATGATACAAATTGATAAATAAAAATAGAATACTGCTAATATAACGCCAAGTTAAAATATCTTTTCAGTGGCTTTAAATTAAAAAATTATGCTTTTAATATTTCATATTCTACAAAATACGAGCAATTGTAAATATACTTAATTATAGAATGTAATTAAATTATCCGAGAATTAGCTCTTTCTTCCGTTCTTGCAACATTCGTGCAACATTTCGTGCAACATTGAAATTCTTCCTTCACCGTGGAAGTGGCAATCCAATTAAGCAACTAATTTTAACGGTACAAGTTGTATGAGGGAGAAATGAAATTGCATAAATACTCGGACGCACAACATCGTGGTAACGCAGTGATGGAGAAACGAGGAAAGGACGCGCGCGGAAATGCGGCCATGGTTGGGCCGCAATGGTTTAATATCGCGCATCGGCCGGAAGGATTACCCAGAGGATTACATGCAAAGTTCTATCGTTACGAGCAAGCATGTCATCTTGTCGGAATTGGCGTAGCGCCGCCTGTCCTGCGAGTATCTTTTGTCGCAGGATAAAACTTGTCGTCGCGAAAGGGACAACTTGTCACTTTAATAAAGTGTTGAATCCGGTGATATTGGTTTTCCGATGATTGATAGGTCATATCCTTCTTATTACTTACGAGAGTAATTACAACTTTTGCGACAGGATCCTTTGTAATCCGCAATTTAGGAACAACGTTGTTTCTCCGCACCGCAAAGTTTCTCAACATGGTACCTTGCCGTGTGCAGACAATATATAATTTCAGACGTCTCGGAAGAATTTTGTAAAACGATTTTGCCGGTGAAAATTGATACGTTGAAGTATATTAAGAAATATGATCGTGGAGCAAATACGTGATATACACAAGCGTGGTGTTCGAAATTCGAAAGCAAAAAAAGATTGCATTTTTCTCCACATAAAAAGTCTTCGCGCAACTTTCGGCTGCAGTCGAACACTGGTCCAAATTATACGGATTCCTTTGGCTTTCGTAATTGGATTTACGTCGGGCCTGTAGAGCAAAGTATGAGAAACTCCCAAACGTCGTCTCATCCGAAGGATCGCGGAAGCATCAACAGAGCCGGCACTGGCCGATGAAAAACGAGCGACAAGACGGATGGTAGCATCTTCGGCTATGCTAGCATCTTTGCCATAAGGCGATGTACGGAAACAAATGATCTTCTGGATGTATATTTATTACGTCGCCGTTGCACGACCTCAATTGTGTAGTAGAATCCGGTCGAAACCGCGCGCCTTGAATTCGCACGAAAGAGAAAGAACGAAAGAGTGAGAAAGCGAACGCGGAAGAAAAACGGGATGAAACAAACGGGATTGCAGACTTCATCTAAAGGTACATGTGAACGTAACGTGGCGCGCGCCGCTTCAGTTTTTGCGTAAAAGAGTCGACAATTTTCTTGAGGAGCGGATGAAAGACACGAGAGTGCATTTGTGTTATTTTATAAAGTTACCCTCTGCCTTACAATATTGTTATTTAGCAGCTTAGTGAACAATATCACAAGAGTGGAGTGGAGTATATTTTTATAGCATGCAAATGACACGCGAGAATTGGCGCAGACGGTACGTCAAATTAGTAATTCGGGCGTTAAATATTTTCAGAGATCTCATCATCTCTAATTATGATCCTCGCCCATAAATATCCGTATAATTCGAATAATGAAACTCAAACGTCGTTTGGAGACCTGATTCTCCCTCTGGATAACAGTAGAATTTAAATTCGGTCACTTTAAGCGGCACGTTCGTTCCGCGTCCCAATTAAGACAGTCTCGTCGCAATTAACGATTGCGAAGCAGGCGTCCATCTGAAATGAGATGGATTGCAATAATCGATGAGGAACTATACATAGATCGATAATAAAACACTTTGGCAAACACTCCGATCTCGGCGTGTCGTGAGAGAACGGATTTTCTGTTTGTGGGTTTAGTTGCTTGCCATTAGCGCTAATGAAAGGTACAGTGATTTCGAACTTTTTCCATTATACGTTAACTCCCGAATGCCTAATGGACACACTCTTGATTAAAATTGTTTTACACGATTGTGCAGACTGCACGTCCGTTTGTAACACGTCGTCAAGTGTATTTTGCGCATTATATTCAAATCTCGTCTTTGTAGGCGCATGTATAATACTACCGCAGGGTACACATGTGGTTTAGAACCTGCTCGAAAACATCGAACGCAGAGATCGTAACACAAAGGCGCATTGTGATGCACCAAGATATTACCGTATCTTCGAACGTTGTTCAGAAGCCTATAATGCTTTTTTAATGTCGTTCGCGATATGACTATCTCGCTTCTGTCTATCAAACTGTTTCGCAATCTTTAAAGTAGATTATGTGCAAAAATATCTTCATTTTACTTTCGTATAAAATATATTATTTATTAAATTAATAAATAACTATATGTGGCAAAAAATTACTATACTCATATAGAAGTATAATTTTCTTTCTTCAACAAGCAAAAATAATTTTTGAATGTATATAAATAATTGCATTTGGTAAAATATTCCAACTGGATAGCGTTAAATTTTACGGTAATCGTTAAGAAAATTGCCTGTTCGTGTCGCTCTACGCTTGGATTCTCAGAACTTTCGCTTATTCGTCTGTACTTTATGTACTTGTGTTTCGTCACAGACAATTAATATCGCGCATCGAGAGAAGCCGCGAAAATCGTCTCCTTTACAGAAACTCGCGCGAGCACGGTTTTATCAGGTCGCAGCTGCCGATTCGCATTTACGAACCAGATTATATACGTTGAACGCGTAACGCCGCGGCAGTCGTTTTAGTTAGTGGCACTAAAGTCTCGGAGCCGGCTTATACACATCGCACTCGAGCAGCAAAGCAGCACAATCTGCGCTTTTGCAGGAAGGGACTGTAATGCCCGGTCCAGAATACAATTAAAAACGAAGACCCGTTATTCTCAATTGAGAACAACGCGGTGCTAAGTGCTCGCACGGCAGAGAACGTAAATCACATGGATTCTTTCACGCGCTACATTTTCCCGATCTTTTTATTCACATATCGTACAGCGGCTGTACCTGAATTTCAAATAATCTCATCAATGTATATTTAAAATAAAATACATATTTGAGAGAATAAAATATTTCAATACAATATCAAATGTAAACGTTTACATTTTATTTCTTTTTAAGAGATAATGAGAAATTTCTTTATATTATTTATACAAATAAACAAATAATCAAACATTAACTAAATAGTAATTAATATTTGTGACACGTGAAAATCACGTGTAAAAATAAATTAAAGAGAAAATACTGGAGAATAAAGGCAAAGAAGACTAAAAAGAGATTTTAACGAATGTGAAATATCGCAGTTATTGCGAAAGACATTTAATTTTCTGCTCCGTTAAGCCTGATCGTCCTACTGTCTTGATTGGATGGTAATAAATTGATAGTGCTATGTAAACGTTCCGAAATGTACATTCTCCACGTTCGCTTAATCCGTCAGGTCGTCGATATATCTGCGTTATTTCAATCGATAGATTGAATTTACAGAATTGTAATCACAAACTCGTGAAGATGCATAAATAAATTCCGCTTGTGCTATTAGTAATATCAATTTGGAATACGCGATTTTACTAATAATTTGTGTGCACTGCATTGATAACAAATAAATTGCACAAATTACTAAAGGTGTATTAAATTAGCTTCAGCGAATCATGTAAATCCAATCAATATTATTTCTTGCTTAATGCTCTTCAGCCATTATCAATATAGTAGCAATTGCCATAATCTGATAATAAATCGATCAAATCTCGATAACACTAATTTAATTAAATTTAGTGTTGTTGATGGTTACATGATTTCCAATAAATTGCAGTCGCTTCAAGAATAGTAAACGGAGACACAAGATTTAGAACACTGCGAAGCAAACAGTCTAATCGGTATTCTTTAAGTGATAATCCTTTAAATTTGCTCATTTCATTAAGGCATGAGCTGCGAAATCTGTGAAAGAGACAAAGGTAGACGTTCCGAAGACATTTAGTCCTTTCCCGTTAACCTCGAGCGCTCCCACATAATCGAATCAATAATGGATGGGTGGCTTTCTTCGTCGACCGGAACAAATCGAATCACTTATAAAGTTTCGGTTTTAAAGATATACGTAACAATGAATGAATCATTCATTGTAATTATAATTTAATGTACATACAATGTACAATTTTCAATGCGATATATAATAATGATTGACATAAATTTTTTTCAAAGAAAAAATATTATTTCTCGATTTACATTAATTATTCATGAATACATTGTAAGCGATGTACCTAATTTCAACTTCAGAAACAAAAGAATTAAAAATAATCACAAAATGTATAAATTAAGAGAAAAATAAAGTTAATTGTTTGACTGACCTAGATTAATTCGAAAGAACTTTTGCCATATACTCCGTCAAGTAATTCAGTACTTATTTCTGTACTTATTTCTCAAGTTCTTCGGTCTTTTACATCGGCAATGTATTACCGTCCTAGTGTCGTCTTTGAACTTTCACGTCTTATCTCCTTTCAACTGCTATGAGATTATTACGAAAGTGCCCGGAATAAGGACGAATAGGTTTTCAATTTCCGCGATTTCGCAAAGGTGTGTACGACGGTGGACAATCTACTTTTAGCTACGTGTCTGACACAGAACAAGAGATGAGCTTGTACCGCGGCTGTGTAAAATCGTATAGCTCCGTCTCTCTACGCAAGCTCGTATTGGGTAACCAGGTTTTCGACAGCCACGAAGAAAATCAGGGATTGACCTCGGTGGACTTCGGGATCGTAAGAAAGCGCCGTTACGCGCTCACCAAGAAACATGTCGGTCGTTCGTGGAAATTCTCTCGCAAACGACTTTTCAGGGTTAGGTAAGAGATCGGAGAGCTATGGCTATTACTATTGTTTTAGTAGAAATTTTACAGATTTACGAATTTTTGTCGATACAAATTTTCGAAGATATCACAATCGCGCGCCTGACAGCGAAGTTACTGCTATTAAAAATAAGTGAGTACGCGATACGGAACGATTTTTATAAGAATAAAATAAACTTATAGTATTTAAGTGATTAATATCGTATGTTATTTTTAAAGAATACACTTCTTGCAATAATTTTAAATGCACATGGGCTATAAAACAATACACAGAGCGCAACGAAGAAAAGTGCAGCATCTAGATAAAATACCGCGGGTACCTTGCCCACAACTTTCCAACATTGTGTCGTTCGTCGCGGCGCAGCCACCTGCTCACCATTACAGGATAATTGTACCTTTTGTGTTTCAAGTATCCGTAAAATTTCTGAGTGCTTCGCGAACCACGAGCGAAACCTACACGCGGTTACGAAGCGTGCGAAATAAAAGGTCAAAAGGTTATTCGACTGCAACTTTATTTTGCGCCTCTTTATTTCTTTGCTCTTTGTCCCGTTTCTAAATTCTCCAGATATTTTCTCTTTTAAACGATCCCTTTATCGTGTCCGAGAACCACAGTACGAGTAACCGTTCATCCGGAATATCTAGTGTTATCGAATAATTAATAGGAAAAAAACTGAACCTATTATATTCTACTGAAAATGGTTCGTTTTACGACGTTTTTCTTTACCGTCCTTCTTTCCTCTGCTTTTTAATTGCAGCACATTCGCTTTGGAGCCAAGCTCAACTGCACCTCGCTTTACGCTGAAAAATCCAGATTACTTTAAAGTTCGGTTTTTGACAATAATCGAATAAGTATTACTCGGTTACCGCCATCTTACAAGTGTGACAAAATCGTGTTTTGAAGCAAACACGCTGTATATAGTGTACTATAAAACGTCGACATAAATTTGGTAAATAGCGGCAATAAGTAACAGCAAAGTACAGTGAATAATATCATTGTAAAAAAGAATAATACTAGACATTAAAATTAATCGCTCCGTACTCTTATCGGATAATATAGATGTGGCACGCAATATTGTTGGCAGGTAATTCGAAGAATTTTGATAAATGTTTCGATAATAAAGTTTACAATGCACCATGTGCGTAAAAATTTTACAATTTTTTTTGCAGCGTGTCGAAGATCATAAAAGATTAAATTCTTTTGTGATAACTAAATATGTTTTTTATAACTTATAATATATGTACGTTATAACTTACATGTGTGTTAGCGTATAATAAGATTGAGAAAAATAAAGGATAGAAAAGGGGAAATTTTTTACTTGCAAAACTTGACTCGTTTTAAGCTACAATATTGTACTTTTTGAAGAAAAAAACATGATTAAATAAACGACCTAAATTTAAAAGTATCTGAATATGCTACATTTTTCGTCCTAAGCATAGAGAAAAGTCACGGCGGATAGTAGATATTTTACCATCTGGTGGAGACACAAAACGATCAGCGGAGCGAATATGCAATTTATTTGAACTTACATGACGTACTCGCGTTTTTCGTGCTTTTCAACACGAATCTCGCGTTTTCATGAGAATCCCATTACACTCGCGCCATTCAAGCTAGATGCTCCGGCGGCTTACGCGAAAATCTTGTTGAGATTGTATCTTGGAAAACATAGATCGAATCTTTATCCACGCTTTCTACATAGCAAATCTCTCGCCACTTAAAAGCTAATATAAGAAAATTAAGTGCAGCAACATCAATGCTCAAATATTGTACCACCATCGATATTAGAAATATATTCCGATAGCTGTACAATTTAGAAATAAGACAATAATTGAATAATTCATTTCAGAAGAGATAATCGCCAATCTGCCCCCGTTACGAATTCCGCGTTTGAGACATCACCGTGTGACAGATTGGGATCCGTATTTCGAAAATGCAGATGGCCAGGGTATCAACGGCTCGCAAAATATAGCATTGCATCTTGGAGCAACAGCCTTTCTCGATTGTCGCGTTGCTATGCTCTCCGGGAAAAAGGTGCTTATCAAGTATCGGTGCTTGTCAATTATTCACAGTACTATAAAATCGATACTATTGTAAATGATTAATTTGCAACGTAATGTTCAAATATATTCAGGATTTAAAAATATTTTTTTATATATATTTCTACAGCTAAAATATTTTTTTATATATATTTCTACAACTTTAATATTTTATATAAAGAATTAATAAAGAATTATATAGAGAAACGTCTCTTGCTTGCCTCTACTTGCTTAGAAATCCCGTCTGACTATATTCGTGTCATAATCACTTATCGTATGTGTTATGCAATGCTGCCTAAGATAATAAATAAATATTTTGCGAACTACAGGTCATGTGGTTACGACGAAACACCGAGTGGGCATCTCTCCTAACTCTCGGTAATACTACCCACATATCGGATTCGAGATACAGTGTGAGCTTCCAGTATCCAAACAATTGGAGATTGGCCATCTCCGGCGTGCGGAGAGAAGATCACGGAGTTTACGTTTGCCAAGTGAATACGCATCCACCGAGAATGCTGATCACGAACGTTACCGTTCTTGGTAATGTTCAAATATGTTTTTACAAGAGAATAAAAAAAGATCCAAGCATGTGTGCAATTTTATAAATACAGAAACGGTTTAATCGATAAGAACATGAGCCAATAATGAGAAAAATGCCATAACAATACAGATATAGCCTGCAACTGATAGTCATGCGAACGCGAAAAGAGCTAACTACGTACACTGCCGACGTCGTATAAACTTTTATTGATCATATAACGTTCCGGAGGTTTTATTTTGTTTTTGCATTTGCAAGTGCTAATTGCAACATACGCCGCGCCATTTGTATATAAACAATTCTTTGACTCATCGATCGATCATTTATTTTGCGTCTTACTCCAAAAAGCAAAATATTTTAAATCCGTTTACTGTAGACGCTTGTAAAATATCTCCAACGGTACATCTGCATAACGAGAAATAAACATTTATTAGCCGTCGTGCGTAAATACGGTAGCAAATACAGTACAATGATGCAAGCATTGCTCGACGAAATTTTGCTTATAAAATTAAAATAAAATTTTGCAGTAAAAATAATTATAATTAAATATAAATTTTAATATTATATTTCTGTTAGATGTATCTGATAATTTAATTTCGAAACAGTTTCTAGTATTACGTTTATTTTTAAATTTGCTTCAAATAATTAAAATATTTTACGCACATGTATCATTTCTACAATATTTGCATGATAATAAGAGCGCAAAAATAAATCATAATGCTTTAACGCTTTGGAAGTTGAATATTTTAGATAACTTTCATCTGAATTCTACGTGTGGTGTCCGCGGATGGTTTTTTGAACGATATATCACAGAGCATTGGTGTAATCCCGTGATGTCGGTTGCCGCGTGCACATTGTTTTCCATTTCGCGACTCCAAATCCACGTCTATACATCGCAAATCGCTAGCACTCACAATGCGCCTAAACAGTAGCGTTGCGAATTTAAATTCCACCCTCGTAAAGATTCAATTACCGTGAGAAAATCTTACGGTATCCTACTCGGAACAAGCAACCCGCAGTTGTATCACGTAGTGCTACTTGTGCAACGATGCGACTTTATTTTATCTCGCTTCTCTCGCATCAGCAAATACGTCTGCGTGTGCCGCTACACGTATTTATAGTGTTTATTGTATTTACGTGTTTATAGTAACTTTTATCCAAACAAGTGTTCTCTTACGCTTAATTATAAAATAGAGATGTCGATTAAGTGAACGTGAAAGAAAATAAACGTATAAGAAATCAAAATCTTGTCCCAAAGTATGTTGTCGAATAAAGATTCGGATGAAAATTGCTAAAAATCTGATGTTTGTAGGTTTTACTTACAGCAATTAAATTATATCGTTTATTAGACGCAATAAATCAAGAAATAGAAAATATGTAAAATAAAGAAAATAGAAATATGAAATACGTGAAATAAAGAAAAGAAGTTTTCTCGTCAATCATAAATAGTATCCAATGATACGTCTGTGTCTTTGCAGCGCCGGATATTAGAATTATTGACGAAGCCAGACACGAGTTACGGGATCGGTACTACAAGACCGGAAGCGGAATCGAGCTAGCGTGCGTCGTCCAGCCGTCTTGCCCCGACTCGAGAGTACCGTATCCCGTCTGGCGGAAAAATGGCAAGATGTTGCCGGATCACGTCAACGTTTATCACATTAATGGGTGAGCATAAATCGTAAGTGGCAATGGATCGAAGAGAGCTTCCGAGGATGGGGGTGAATGGAGCTGCATCTCGATTTGCATGTATACTTGTGTAGGTGCGGGTGTTATCTATACATAGAGAGATACGCATATCGTCACTCTTATCCTCGCGCAATGCCAGGCATTACCTTCTAAAGCCCGGAGGGCGTACGCGTTGACGAGCTTCGAATATGCTTTATGCTGTACAAATGCCACGATTGAGCTTTCTTGAAACGCTGCGACACACATTGAACATTTATCTTTCTTTCGGTTGGACCGAACTGGAGCAATTTAGTCTTTCTGCGAATTTTATCAGTCACTAGTGCCAAAGTTAATTTAAAATCAAGCTCGGTTGAATTAGTGTTTAAGAGTTATCTTTTAGGCACGCGCGTGTTCGATTACGTGACTTGAGTAAAACAATATGTAAAGTTACCATGTAATTTACTTTGTAATTTTTTATTTAATATTCATATTCAATTAAATTGATTGTAACAGAGATATTTCATGAAATATTTATATACGTTTGAAGATTATATACTTTTAATGCATTTCCATCTTTTATTGTCAAAATTCGATAAACAATGGCTATTATTACAGATATCACATAAATGTCGCGTGTATGCTATGCGTATAACGACATATTGCATAATACCGATTTTTCAGGTCGAACGAGGACGTGGTGACGAGGCTCCATATCGAACGAGCGAAAAAGACTGACAGCGGGGAATATACGTGCTCAGTGAGCCAATTCAGCACGACCGCGGTGCACATTCACGTCCTAAATGGTAAATTAAATAAAAGCTCGCCGAATAGAATAGAAAAGAATGACGAAAATAAATGGTATTACACTCCATTCTTAACGTCATAAATATTTCTATTTTCCCTAAATAGATATTCTTCAACTATGTAATTTATAATAGTAATCTCTAAATGCAAAATAGTTCTCATCTTATAAATAAGAGAAAAAGTATTAAATTAGACATAATTGAAATAACATTTTTTGCTAGATATAGGTAAAACATTATTATAATTATAATGCTAACATTTTGTTATTATCTGCCTATGTTGTTATAGGAGAAAAACAAGCTGCTGTTCATCATGATCAATGGAATGCAGCATATAGCAATCATCATGTAATTTTTACTGAGTTTTGTGCTATGCTTGCGAATTTTCTTCTTTACATATGGAGAAATTATTCATTATAAATTTTATTTCTGCAATATAAATTAAATTTATATTGTGCGGAATTGCGTCAACTTATATTTCGATGGCTCTTCCGTAATTTGCAACGTTTGCAATATCCTTAACAATTATGTGTTCTTGATTACTATACGACAGTATTATTGTGAATGCAAATCATTAAATAAATCTGTATCAATATTGTAAGACCATAAATACAATAAATATTGATATTAAAATAAATATTGTATTTCTATACTTGTCTTTTATTCTATACTTTTAGCAGTCCTCTCTTTCCTAAAATATTAAAAGCATCATTTTCTAATAAAATGCTAATTTTGTAAATGTTTTAAATTATATATAAACTTTACAGGTACTACTGTTTTTGTATCATTATCCACTGTTTTTTTAATAAATAATCTTTTAAATACCGTAGAAAATATACTTAGCGATAACAGATTATACAGTTAAGAGTAAAAATCTTCCTGTACCGATTGATGTAAATAAAGGTCGCATAAACTTACAAGCTCTGACCGTTGCAAGCTCTGGTACCGGTTTACTGTACCAATAGTAGAAAACAATATTATCTAAAATAAATGATTTTTTATCAGCTTTAGGCAAAGTAGGGCCACTGTTATCTCTACACAAATATAAATATATACACTTATGCTTATTATATAACAAATATATTATTGAATAAGACTAAAATCGAATAAAATCGTAAAGAATTACGAATATTAAATTGACCAAAAATATTATCTTTATTACTAATGTACAACACGTAATATATCAGTAAATCGCTAAGAATATTTTTGCATTACATATAATCCGTTATATTGAAGAATGATGATACAATAAAAGCTTTGTTGCATTAGAATAAAGTTTGCAAAATGAGTGGCTTGTTAAAAGTTAATACTACGTTAAAAGTTTTACAATATCCATCATCATCAATATTGTTAATAGGAAAATATGCAGTAAAATCTATCTATCAAGTTATAGAATACATCGTCCATAAGTTGAATGCGTCTAAATTAGAAGAGTTGCGCGTGGCTCTCTCGCAATACTTCATTATATCCCCTAACGCGTCTTCGGTATGCTAGTATATTTCTTCGTATCCGTTATCCGCAACGCCTCATCGCACAAAACCTTAACCAAGTAAGTTCTACAAGTTCTTTGCAGTTAGGCACAGTCAGGTATCTCGCTCAGAAGCTTAAAGGTTTGCCGTACGGCCACAAACTTCTGCGAAATATTACGAAATAATTAATGTAATTTCGGCGAGTATTTGTACGCAAGGTTTTTTCTTGTTGATATAAATATTTCGATTAATTCTACGTATCTTTATAAATATAGTTGCACACTTTTTTTTATCAATTAAAATTCTTTTATGCCTAACAGAACGGACTTTATCTTTTTCAATATTCTGCAAAATCTTGTGACACGTTGAGCGCGAGCGTATCGATCTAAGATACGACGGCACTGCCCCACACTTTCCGCTGCCCATATTTTTAGCCTTTTAGCCTTAATGGTGCCTTTCAGATCCACTTAAAAGAATGTTTATAAAATATGATGGGCGCGGCAGAAAACTTGGACTGTAGTCGTTCGCTAGTTGGAAGGATAGAGTAAGGTGTATGCGACGCGGCGACACCCATAAGCCGGCTTCGTCAAAGTTATCGAAGAATTTATCGCGACGACGAGGTTGGATACAAACTTTTATAACGACATATAAATCGCTAGTCTTTGTGAGATCGATCGCTTGGTCGATGGCTTTTCGTGGCTTATGAATATTTCCAGAGGTCATTGTCTCTTGAGTCTAGGTTGCGCGTCTACGATCAAGTTTTCTAGCTTTTAGAAAATACGTTACACTAAAAGATTAATAACAGATTGAAAATAAATTCTAAATATTTCTTTAACAAAAAAAAACATTTATTTAAGAGTAATATGCGTGCTGCTTAAAGAATTTGAGCAGGTCAATTACAATGCAGCATATTGTATTTATGCATATGTATTTGTTAAATTCTTGCTTGATGGCTGAGTATCTCGAGATCCGTATTAAATTTTGTAAACAATATCAAATATATATAAAAATATACGTATATAACAACGTTTTAAGAAAAAAGATGTATATTAGAATATGTAAAATCTGTTGGTTTTTCGATCACAGTAGTACGAGTTAAGATTGGACCGACCGTCGTAGTAGTATAAGTCAAGATTGAACCGACTGTCGTCTTTTACAATCCGCTTTTCGAGAGTTGCCCATTAGGTTTTTCCTGTTTATTTTGAAGACTCCGGAATTTGCGTATATAATTCAAAAGATATCTAAACAATGATATAGAAAAAAATAAAAACTAGAAGCAAGATTGTCGGAATACGCGCCGCAAAAACTATTATTATAAACTAATATATAAAAAATACATTTCAGCTACAATTTTATTTTCTTTAGTTTGACAGAATATATAAAAGAAAGGAAAGACTTTAGATTACATAAAAAATATTAAAAATATATAAAAGTAATTTTAAAAAGTTTTTAAATGAAAAAATTAATCTAACAAGATATCTAAAATATAAACTTTTGCCTCTTGTAATCTTTAGTTACGAATCAAGGTAATTAGTTACCGAATTGTCGTGTAAAGCAATCACATCAGCTAACTAGCCGATTGCAACAAACAGAAATGCGGTAGACCAGTAAAGAGAGGGTATGCGCAATGATGGGGATTAGAGCAAATACATTGCCGCAAAACTTTCCGCCGGGTTTGTCTGCATCCGAAATGCGCATCCTATAATTAAATTCCGCTGGTCAATAGGAATCGACGAACAATCCAATCGGTAAGACGAAAATCGTTCTTTTAACTGAAGATAAAACCGTTGTGGGAATACCAAAAATTTCTCTTCGCCGCTTTCCGCAGGCAGAGAAAAATCGTCGGAACGGCAACGACAAATCTATTGCGAGGGGAATTCTACGTTTCTTTTTCGCTGACTTTTGCGCGAGTAACTCAAGTACAACGATTACATGTGCTGCACGGAATTATCGATCGCCGTTCGATGTTGGTAAAATATAAATAGAAAGCAAGTAACATAGCTTTTGAATTTTATTTGTTAACTCTCGAAATCGCAATTTTGTATCAAAATTTTATACGATATTATTCACAATATTTTGTGCATTTCCATATCGTCGTTTTTTTTTATAATAATTTTAATATAAAACATGATGCTGCTAGATTATCTGTCTATACAAATATTTTATCTGGTGAATTCATTTGCGTCTAGTGTCCTTTTTCTCGTAAATTGCTCATCAACACAATGTCTGCCGACGCGGACTACATTGCATCAGTTATCGCTCATTTAAACTGTTCTATTTTCTCTAAATTATTCCTCAATGCCCGGGGATTAGCGTAACCGGTTAGAATAAATTTCAATGCCGACAGACAGTTTTAATCGCCGTCTTTCAGCGCGTCAGTCTTCCCTCTTTGCAAGAGCGTAAACTCGTGGGACCAAAACTCCGAATATCTCATTGCACTCTTTATAACGGCGTTTATTCACGTTTCTTGCAAGTCATTGACGTAAGTAAAAATCTCTTTTAATATGTTTAATAAAATATGATTCCTGTACAATCAACAATATAATTTTTGTCATAACATTTTTAATATTTTCTTTGCGTATATTTTCAAGGATTTATCTGATATAATATTTATGATAAAAAATATAATTTAATTATTTAGTAAAAAATTTTAATGCAAATTTACGTACATATACGGCTATAATATGCCATGTTTTCATTAAAATAGAAAAATTTTAAAATTTATTTAACATTTTAGTAAATAGAAATGACAGACTTACAGTTATAATTGCGTACTCATAAAATTAGTTAAATGTTTTGAAAATTCTAGGAAATTTTTTAATAGAATTTTTAATAAGAAGTGAGAAAAGAGAGAATAGACATATAAAATAAATTAGATATGTAAATTATCAAAAGAAATAAATATATAAGTTCTTCTATCAAAAGAACGTAAATAAGTATGCGAATAATATATGTATTTCTAAAGTAATATATACGAAATAAGTTTTAAGAATTTTTAAAACGCTACATTTTTCTTTAAAATATTTTAATAAATTTTAAAACAGTTTTTTTATATTTAATAAATTTTGTGAATCATTGCACTTGTACCATTTATTCTTATCATTTATAAATCTCTATTATTTAAGGTTAGATCATTAAAATCAAGTATTTCGCGCAACGCAAACCAACTCATAATGCACAGCAATCACAATTATTGTGCATTATCAATATCGCTGCGGCAGTCACAAGGGAATACCTGTATCCTTTCTCGACATAGTGTAATGCGTACACAAACCACGTGATGCGATTTAATACATGAAATAGACACCCTCACATGCGGCAAACGTGTACACGATGCAATTGTAAATAGCCACTTTTTCTCGCCCGTATAATTATCTCTGTTTATATAAATTGTTTCCACCATAGCAATGAATCCTTCTTACTTTTTCTCGTTAAGTCTCGCATATGTATGCTAATCATAATGCAAATGAATGCACAAAAGTGTAATAAGCAGACCAAGTATCATTACATTTAAATTTAAATCACTATACATTATTAAACTACACTTTGTCGATGTAAACTTGAAAATTTTATCTTTCTTCTCTTATTTCCATTTTAAATATTATTACTTAAATTACATATTACAAATCACATTTTGAATATTATTATTTCATTTTAAATTTTACATTAATTCGGTAATAACTTTTCTTTTAATTATTATAAATGTTATTTGTGTTTCTAAAAAAATATCCAAATATATTTTATTGTTAATACTAACATTTCAGTATAGACAGCGTTTTGACGTGACGTTTTTTCACATAAGAAATTGAGTTGCAACTTTGCAACTTTAATTGTATATAGTTAGCGGCGCTGTAAGGATTCACAGGAAATTTTTGAAAAGCGAAAAGCTAAAAACTGCAAGAGGACGAAACGACCTGGTTCTACTTAAGTGCAAAAAGAAGGCCTCTTGTGTATGGCGCATCGCCTTGGGATAGGAATAAGAAAACGTTTGATTTATTGCAGCACGTCGAGGTTCAAAGACTTCCCCTCTGCTCACGCTATTAGGATCATGCTATCTCGCACGAATTCGCCAAAAACCTCTCGTGTAACCGAAGGGCCAAGGCTCCGTAGTTTCCGGTTTCCCGTTTCCTGACCCAAGGCCAACGGCAATTGCGATCCTTAATTCTCAGAATTCGCTTTGGCTCAGCCTTTGATTCCGAATGCGAGACTTCCAATGCAGAGCTTTCTTGCGCTCTGACAATCGGTGCTTTTCGCGCGCGAAGGGCCGCCGTATTTCATTTGACGGTTCTCTTCGGTCGAAGCTATCTCGTGATTTTCTGGTCGATTCGGTATCGACGCGATCGACCGAGTTGTGGTAGCAACTTCCTGCGTCCGGTTTCCTGCCCCGAAGGAGTTAATGACGGTCATTCGGCGTCTTATCACCGGAATATTCTAATAAGGCTCGCGAAGTCTGCTCTTAAGACAGCCTTTCGGAGGCGTAACGATCGATGCGAAGTCTTCGAATACTACTGTGAATAGTTAGCATTTCTCTAACCACAAATAACTGAGATTTATATTACGATTCGTCCGTTCTTTACATTTTGGTGTTTAATCAGGGTAAATCAGTACGCGTCGTTTACGTATCAAAGAATAATAGTTTTTCTGTTTAGTTTTCTCAAGAATATTATTTACTTTTATAAAAATATTTATTTATTTTATTATATGTATATTACAAATAATTCTAAAGATATTAGTTTTCTTAAAAGATATTTTTGATTGTAAAATTTTAATAACATGCACGAAAGCGTGCACAATTTCAAGAAAGAAATTTATCAATCCTGGTACATAATATACTGTATCTACATATCAGTATATTATCATATAACTTCAAGAATCTGCTTTCAAAAACATGCTTCTCAACTGATAACTCGCTGCAATTCCGTATCGATCCGAAGACCATCGCTTTTACAAAAGCTCCATACATTATAAAATTTAGATGTGTATGTCTGAGATAATGTAGTGGTAACGTGACTAGCTTATGTAACTGATTACAATATTCAAATTTTCCAATCTCCATATCTACGCATATTCACATGTCTACATATGAGTACGCGCCTATACGTGAATTCGTCTCGACAAAACGCTGTATATTCTAATATAGCTGAATAAAATGTCGGACTTCGAAATATGTTTGAATATAATATCTTTTTGTTGAAAATATTTTTAGCGTTCACGAGATACACTGGTTGCGAAAAATAATTTCCACTCTTTTCGAACCAAATGTTATTTGGCGAGATAATTCGTGATTAATTTAGATTTAATCCGCGGTTAATTTGTAGTTACAACAAAATCCTACAAAATCAATGACGACAATAAAGCAATCTAGATCTGAGATGCGGTAAGGGACAGAGGCTTTTGCAGGAAGACGAGCAGCTGGCGATGTGCGGATAACCTGCAATTAGCTGAGATATTATCGTGATTGGCGATGTGCTCGGGTAAAGATCTATCTATTACTGTCTGTGCCACGCCACTATCCATCGTTCAACCGTTTTCACGTGGTTGTGCTGCTTCAACCATTTTAATTGCTTTTATTCCGACGACCTGATCGGCCGGGCGATGCCCGCCCGAACAAGATACGTCCGCGTCATTTATCAGACGACCTTATTCGGGAAAGTTCGAAACTATTTCTCGACCCTGCCGACACCGAAGCCTTGCCATTCTTGCGTGGCAACCATGCGGTCTCCAATGTCGTCCGTGACATGAATTAAGTTTATTCGCAAAAGCGCGCACGTGCGCGAACGCGAACGCGTTTGTAAAACCCAACACCGGTTTTTCGCTTGGCGATCCACCCGCGCGGACAAAATCTGAATCTGATTCGCGTAGACATCGTTTATCAAGCTCACGTATATTAGATAAACTATTATCTCGTCCATTGGTATTCAAGTTAGAAAAGTTTATTCAATATCTCGAATTGTTAATAGTTTATGTACCAGAAACGAAGATAATATATTATAAGAATTCTAAAAGCATTTAAAATGCAAATTTTTCCGTGAAATTAAAATTTGTGATAGTTTCTGTGAATTCTAAACGCTCTATTCCGAAGATTCATTTACGTGCAAACAGATGCAGCGTACTTTGTTTTGTACAGTCAAGAGTATAACTGCACTGTATTCAACGTTCTCTATGGCATCACAAAGCAACGCAACTTTCTTTTGACGACCTGCGCTTCAGACGGGGAGATTCATTCGCACGTAGAAAATGCTTACCGGAAGGTAGTTTCGAATTGCGAGGCGCGTTATTAAAGTGTAAGCTTGAAAAATGACGGTGTGTAAAAGTCAAGACAAAAGGCGCCGCTGGCGATCGTCGCAGCGGATAATAGAGGAGCCGCGAGCATCGAGCAAAGAGAAGCAGCGAAAAGCGTGCGCACGAGACGTGACGGAAGCGCTCGGGAGAAAGAAGCGAGTCGAGCGAATGAAGAGAAGAGATACGATGTTGATAATCGAGATGAGAGAGCCGTTGTACCGCGAGATAAAAGTTATCTCGCAACAAGCTGGAAAAATGCACACGACCTCGTTCTAATCGTGGCGCGCATCGCTGCACATACGATCACTTCTCATATCATTCTACGCAAATGTATGCAGTTTCATTCTCCACAGATACATGCACTCCGGTCCTACAAAAGACAAACGGCAAGTAAAAAGAATGCTGCACAATTTTTGCGAAAACTATTTTTTGCTGTGCGACCGTCATTAAGATCCAGTCATCCGGTCTTGATTTACCGGCGCAGTTGAGACTTAATTAACGCCGGACTCCAGATGCATCTCCGCTATCGCGTGTAATTTGTCTTAACGCGAATCCGACTTAAGAGCGACTCTCTCTTTTTTGGGAATACGTTATTTTCTGCTTTCGCTAATGAACTTGAGCACAAATTGCTGCTAAAACGAAGGCCCGGGCATTCGAGACGATTCAAGACGCATTAAGCCTTATTCAAATGAAAAAGACTCCCTGAGAGAATTTAAAGATATTTTGCCAAGATACTCGAGTAACGAAAATCACGTGTGTTTGTTGCGAAGACGCTTTTTCAAGGATTTACTTGTCACAATGTCATTACAATATATTGAAACAATTTAAACAAATATGAAAAACTAGATCGATGTCAATACTGTGTCGCGAGTAACGTAAAAACATGTTACCGGATATGCATCATTCTTTGTACTCTAGATCGTTAGTATCTTTTAACAATGCACCCTTTCTATATCGTCGTTATTTCATAACAACGGTTGAAATAAAAGAGCATAGAAAACGCGACAAGTTTTCTGCAGAACGCATGAGAAGGTATGTATCAGCATTTCTGCGATGCGCCGCTGCGTGAAACATGACTTTTAACGAGCCCGTTGGACTAACCCCGTTTTAGAGTTTCCCCGTTTCCTACGAACAACCATAATTTTGTTGGCTTCGTTCAACTCTGTAAATTACGGTGTTCGCAACATGATTACCACGTGCGCTCACTTTTCAGGGAACTACGTTTAGCGAGGTATGTTTATCATGGCGGCAAAATGTTACCTAACATACACACCGCACCTTGTCTCGCTAATTAAATCTTTCATCATAGTTAAATTGATATGTCGAGTCATTTCAAAAGCCTTTGCATATTTTTCTCTAAGTTTTGTCACAAAAATAAATGTGCAACAGAATGGAATTATTTGTCAATGTAATTTTCCTTTTTTCCCCAATTTCTGTCCATTATTTTACTAATTGGTCTATGTCCTGCACCAAAAATTCAATAGAATTTCAATTAATCTTTCCACTGTTAATCTGTATCGGATCGATAAACATCGGCACCGTGGTGGCACTCATATACGGGCACTAATATAAAGCGATATTTTAATTCAGAAAATTTGATGAATCTCTCTCTCTCTCTCTCTCTCTCTCTCTCTCTCTCTCTCTCTATATATATATATAATCTTCTTTACTTATTAAATTAAATATAACTATATTAAATATATGTTTTTTTTCCATTCTATTATGACGTAAGAGTTGAACAAAATTTTTAAACACGCAAAGAACTATTGAAATGACCTGATATTAATTTGCAAATAGAATGACGATGTGATAAATCTTTAATTTCCACGGATTAATTTACGTATGTATCAATATAATCAGTATAAAAGATTTTCTCGCTTAAATATCTCTAATACGATCCCTCTTACAACTATGTTAGACACATTTTTTCCAGAAAAAATAGCGTTAAAGCGACGTTATGTATAAAGATTCATTCTTCCGTGACGCGGTCTGCGGATAAAGTTGGCGAACACGACGTAACACTCGGCCCGATGTTCTTTATTGCACGGTCACGTACAACCGCGATTAGCTTTGTGGTGTCGTCGCGGTTTAGTCAGTTACGTCGACAAAGCCCTCTTCCGAAATGGTCCAAGCCGCGCTCTTCAAAGGTACAGAGGAATTTAGCGAGATAAATGCACTCAGACGCGGGGTAAATGGCATGCCAATGTTCGTAGAGTTACACATGGCTCACTGATGAGAATCCTCGTGCGTTACATCCTTCTCGATCGTTATTTCGTACTAACACGCAAGGTGGTTGGCTGAGGGAGGGAGGGAAAATTTATTTACAAACTTCTACTTCCGAGCCGATTTTACAAATACCTGTTCGAGAGAGGTATCTCGTATTTACATCGCATTCAATTTATCTAGATTTATCTAATTATTTTCTAAAGCTTACATACGATGATTGCAATTAGGACTTGCGATCAAAAGAAATAGAATTTTTCAATAAAGTTCGTTTAAGTGCAGCTTGTAACGTATTGTCTTTAAATCGGTATTTATAAAATTTTACGCGTGATCCATTCTGCTGTTTTCACTGATAAAATAGCCTTTTTTAAAAATACTCTAAATCGCACAGAGCGTACAGAGTTTGCGGATTAAGAGCGCTCAAAGCTGGCAACATAAAACGAATGTTCTGGCTCGATTTCGCTTGATTCAAGCGCGTATGTCGGTGAGCTCGATGATTGCAACTAGGACTTGCGATCAAAAGAAACAGAATTTTCCAATAAAGTTCGTTTAGATACAGCTTTCAACGTATTGTCTTTAAATCGGTATTTACAAACGTATGCATGATTATATTCTGTTTCTCAAAGCACAAGTTAAATATTACATATTGATGCCAGTCTCTTTTTTGGCTCTCAGTGAAAACAACGGTAGATTAATTATACTGTGTAAGTATACATAAATGGCGGCACGCGATATTGATTCGTTCTAACCCATATTCAATTTAATGCATTTTGTAAGTAGCTTGCATGAAAGTTCGACTCACAATAAACAGTATTTGTGTTGAAATGTTTCATATGACATTATCAATATCAATATTTTAAACAGATCGATATAAAGTGAAATGAGATACAATCTGATAATATATTTTCGTTTATCTGTCGGAGAAAATTATACTGATGTGTTAATTCAGGAAACAAACAGTATTTTCAAGTTACACACTGCAGTATGCATATGCCGTTGTGCAAGAGTATCGTACAGTGAAACCATATATTTTCCGCACGTCTCGTTGGATACCGACGTTATTCCGTAAGCTCGCTAAGAAGCAACAAACATTACGAGCAAGGTGTCGCGAGCACGTGTCGCTACGCCAGTTTGACGTACCTACAGCTGGCCAAACACGCGACATCGCACTTCCATGTATAACCTCCGCCGGCGATCCATTTGCGCGGTCTGTAATTTAAACAGCACGCTGACGCTTGTATTAAGCGCAATGGCGGCACGGGGTGCTCTTGTTTGTCAATCGGGACGGGGGCATAGCGGTCTGCCGGAAATCGAATGCAAATTTGATAATTTCAGGTCCGCGTGTGCAACGCTCCTCACTTTACTTCGATCCGCGCATTATCGCTTAAACGCTATATGTAGCGTCCCGTGTTGCGTTGCAGGCTCTTCGGTTTCATATTGAGATGCATTTATGCTAGATAAACAATGTAATTTAGTCCGGGATTGAAATAGATCATGAGAGAAGAATCTCTACGAAAATAGATACTTTAACGTTTTCGACACTTCAACACTGTAATTGGAGAGTGTGTATGTGAACGAATAAATCTCTTTTAATATGAATCTAAATCTTAAGAACTAAAAGATCTAAAAATTTCTACCATCTTCAAGTTATAATTATTACGATATCATTATAATCACATTTAAAACTACATTAATAATCATTTAGATTTATCGATATATTAAATATTAATATGCGTTAAAACCTATTGCCTCGATCAAACAGACTTCATTTGACAAATTTGCGAACAGCAAACGCGATGACCTGGATTACTGATAAAAAAAACTCATTCGCATTAGTATAGGCAGTTTCTATTGGTAAAAAAAATGTACGAACGTTTGCATAGTATATAAATCTTTACATCTTCGAGCACAGTGCTGCGCACCTTTCTCTCATTAAACAATAACTTCCATTATGAAAATTTTCATCAGAGTGCTGTCGGGAATACGAGTCACGTGCGCTTGAACGATAACGCTAATTAGCGTATCGCGATCGGTCGAAAATAAATTTATCGAATTGCACAATCGAATACACGTATAATTTATAGATACTTTTTACGAAGCTATTGGGACCGCGTCGGTTGATTTCCTTTGACAAACTTTATAAATTAATTACGATTGAAGGATGGCAGTTCCAATTAATTTCTGAATAGACCGTCTCTCTCGTCTTGTTTTAAAGTACCTATTTAAAATGTTGGTAATATCGTGTAACTTCGTTACAGCTAACTCGTTGAACAGTTTTGTACAACATTGTAGTAACAATACTTGTCTATTAATTATTTTTATGTTTCCTTCTCTTTCAGGGCTAATTATTAATAATATTGTAAGAACTAAGAAGTATGTACGTGTATATCGTCAGTATATTAAAGATTTCACCGCTAATTCAAATTCTTCTTTAAACTAATCTACGAAAATAAGACTTATTAAATAAATGCATATTAAATTGCTTCATTGAGTATTCATCTGCGTGCAATACCTTACGCTTCTGGAAGCAGAAACAACTTCTTACGCAAATTGGATTTTCTGACCAAACTGTTTGGACCGCTCAGTAAGACCTAAACAGTCTGTTGACTTGCGTTCCAAAGCAACCTTAATACGTATTGAGCGATCTGACATTTCTTGGTAAGCTGATGTTTATTGTATATTGAGTTGAGAAGTTATTAGAGAAATTCGGGCTGCGGATAATTAATTTCGCAACGCCGTCTAAGGGTTTACAAGTTCTTCCCAGCTCTATATAATATAATTATATCGTTAATTCCATCAACGATATAACAATCATGAATTTATGGTGCACGATGTTTTTCACGCATTTATTAACTATATGTTTGAAAATTCTTTAAGAAAAACGTATACAGAAAATATGTCGTGTACTTAAGTAAATATGTTTATATTATTTTATACATAGTCTTTCAACTGTAAATTTCTTCATCGGAGTTTAAATTTAAATTTTGATTTGAGATCAAAAACGCTAATTAAGAAATTATTTGACCTATTTACAACTCTAGAAATTTTAAATCCGCAAACGACATGTGTTAAATTAGTATTATTTCATTAAGTGCATACATGAGTAACAAATACGAAAATTACTTAACAAAATAATTTTGTAATGCTTTGAAAGTGCCTCTCTTTGACAGTTCATTTAATCAAAATAATCTCTCTCTCTCGAATAAATCATAATAATCATAATAATCCTTCCAAAGCTCGTGTAAAAGAGCCAGTAAAATTACGAATATTATTGGTATAGAAAATATGATCAATTCTCTATATGTACTGCATCTATAAGTGCATTAACCATAATCTCTATATGTACTGCATCTATAAGTGCATTAACCAGAACAAATTACTGAATATCTGCAGAAGGTACGTAATATAATATATACGATACATGAATAATGTGCGTGTGGTGAAAGCGACATTTCTCTAATGCGTGAGTTTTTCGAGGACGCTCATAATTTACATTGTATAAATTTTCCCTCAAATGCACGTTATAATTACAAGTGACAAATGTTGCAAAGACTTTAATTACGTTAAACCATTAAAAGCATAGTTTTACGCAGTTTTCACAGAGAAAGAGGCGTCATGCTGACGTCTAGTCTTTTCAAAGAGATGTTTTTCTATCATGAAAACTGCCATTTAAAGGACAAAACAACTGCAAAAAGATCTGTGGATTGCTGTTAATTACGTCTAGGATTAAATATCTCTTTAGAGAGGAACGTTATATTAATCTCTGGAATAAACGTCAACAACAGCCAAAAAGGAAATTTTCCGTGTAATATTATATTCACGTTTTCAACTACTCATATCTTACTGCGAATCTATCATTGCCATTGATTGTTATCTCAGTTTTAACTCGTCTATATTGTTGCAAAACATTTTCAAAAAGAAAGCTCTTGTGAAAAAAAGACAAAGGTACTCAACACTTTTGAAACGACAGCGCACTTTGAACAAACGACAGAAGAAACACTTAGCGAAAGAATGTATTTGTGCCGAATAAAGTACTCAGTTTGCGACCATAATCCCATTTATCATTCCTTTGCGCATTCTACCGTGCCATCTAGCAGCCATTGCTCGCGGAAAACATCATCTCGTCGTGCGCGAAGCAATCTTCTCATCTCGCAAAGTTAATGTCGGCGCGTGTTTGTCGTGAAAGCAGGCTCGCGGGCGGAAGCCCAGCGTCTCGTAATTAATCCGGGTCGAATCAAGGATGCGCTGCTATTTAAATGCGCGTTCGATAAAACCCGGCGGGCACGAGGGAGAAGAGAGTAACGATGGCGGACCGTAACGCTTAGCGAATTGGTGAGAGCCGCCAACTGGAAGAAGTCGCCGCGCCGCCTAATTAATAATTAAAATATCCTGAAACACGAGCCGTATCGTTTCCCAAAACATGCCGAGCAAAACGAGCCAAGTGAGTTAATTACCTATATCTGAGGAGTTTTAATTAAAGTTTCCGGAACCGCTTACGGTATGGGCGTTGGGCGCGGAATGTAATGCAGGTATGTATGAGTATGTGTGTGCGCGCGCGCGCGCGTGTGTGTGTGTGTGTGTGTGTGTGTATGTGTGTATGCGCATGTTAAGTTGTTGAACGCGTATTTACCTGGCAACCCTTGCATTTAGTTGGCGATAGTTTCTACGTTTGTTTGTGCGGCTGATGCTGCCCGCTGAAAGCCAGCCATGTCAAACGGCGCTGCCACGGTAAGGAGAAATAGTCGACGTTTGCGTTGACACAGCGTTAGCGATACGTTGCGGTGCGTGCAATCGTTCGCGAGAGACGCTCCTCTCAACAATATTTTTAACGTTTTCATTAGCACTTTGTTTTCATAAACCCGATTTTCACGTCAACATCGCATTATACATGCATTAACGCTATAACGATCGTATACTTCGGCCATATGTGCCACAAGCGTTGTACAACACGTTATAATGTATTAACAATATGTTAACACGGACGATCCTGGAACGATCGATATTTTGTTGTCAATACCTCCATATATTGACGTTACACATTATCTTTATGTTCGTATCTTATAATGGCAAAATGGAGGCTCGTTTTGCAAATTGCAGAGCTCGGTAATTTTCAGGACGCGAAATAGCAAATAGAATGTATTATATAAAAGGCAAACTTGTAATATGAATGAGAACGGCGCGAGTCTGTGTAATATCTATGTAATGCCGCTTTAAAACTTGCGCAAACGTGATCTGAATACAATATTGCTATATGTATACGCTTGTTAATTAATGAGCATCGCACTGGAAAATTCTATTTCATTTGTATCGATTAATAACGATAATTGAACGAAGACGAGTCCATACCTCATGTACATGCACATGAAGCAAGGTACTGTTAATTAAGACAGCACGCAATATATCCCTCACTCTCGGACACGTAGCCGGTATTAATCGTTTTGCACTCGTGTTATTTCATGTCCCGCCACATGTCCTGTATTTAACGAGCGCTTATATCTTCATCCTCCTCGAGTTTTTCTTTCCCGGCTGTAATGGAACGTACATCTACCCGCCCTTCACATCTATGACCTATCTCTTCGCCCATCTCTTTCATCATATCGCAGGACTATATAAACTGCGAACTATTTTCCATCGCGTTTTGCATAATTCCATACACCGTCGACTCGATATGCAACGAGGATCTATATGCGTGCGTGATAAACCTTTAAATAAATACATGTATAAACATTGGTGTAACGCAATTTGCGAGAAGATTTCTGCAAAAACAGCATACGCGCGCAGGAAATAGCGCAGGAAAATACAAAAGTTCTAAAATAGAGATACAAAGCAGTGAATGGAAGCAAGTACCTGTGAACTCCAGAAACAGGTGGGCGAGCTGAGAGAAATAAAAAAACTAAAAAGAGATGAAATAGATAAATAGATACGTCGATGTACGGTTAGCAGACAAATGGATTCATAAATAAATATCGAATGACAGAAAATGAACCGAAGGAAACGTGCTCGCGCGCGTGAGAGAGACAAAGAGGGGTAGAAAAGAGAAATCATATTGCACTCGGATCGAAACAAAGCAAACTACATAAAATGATTTGCCAAGACTGCAAGAATGTCTATTTATGCATGCATAAATATATAGATATACGGATGCATGTGCACTTGTTCAATAATCGATTACCTTTTATTTTACGATATTCCGTGCATTTACACTCGTAGCAAACACGACGAAAAAAAAACTTCTCGACGTGTCGCAATAAAAATTTTTGCTTGCATATAATTTGTCGTTGCTTCTCTTCATGCAATTACTAAAGCACAGATATACAGGACCTCTAATTAATTCGCTCAATGAATAATTCAAGCCTGGCGAAGCATTGGAATCGTAAATTTGCCTACGTAATTTAATAAAAGTCGGTCATAAATCATAATGTATTTTCTTTTATACGAAAAATAAAGTTGCAAATTGTCTGAGGTTTTATAATATATTATATAAACGTTCTAAGAATAATAAAATTATACTGTTTATATAGTATTGTTAGCCTTCTGAGATTTATCGCGCTAAATCTCATCTGTCATGAATTTACAGTGTACAATTTCTTGACATAAATATCGACATCCTCTATCTTGTCATCTTAATTAGAAGCTACAACTAGTAGCACAGCAAAATTAGATACATTCTCCGGAGACTCGTATCTTATCGCCCACCCTGACGGTGGTTTGGTCTCTGCGTGAATTTTGCCAGAACGAGTTAGAAACTACATGTCAAATAGAATACATGTAATCTAAAAATACACTATCTAAAACCGTAATATACTGCTTATATTTTAATTTCTATAGAAAGAGATTTTAAGAAAGAACTTTATCTTCTCTATCTTTTTTCTCTTTTTCTGCAACATTTCTGCAAGTTGCGATTTTACATGTGTACGTAATTGTATTTACGCAGAATTATTATTATATTATAATACAAATGTAAAGTACTTTTTTATATAAATACACACTTTTTCTTTGTTTTTTTTTAATAAACTTCAATGCGTTCCACTTTAAAACAAGTGGCAGTTGCAAGCAAATATCAAAGTTTATTGTTATGCACAATGTGTCGGTTCGGCGTGATGGTTATTATATAGGAATGCAAAGCTTATTGAGTATAACACGCTCGTCTCACTCGTTCGTGACTTTTACATTCCCACTACAGAGAAATGAGATAAAGAGGAATATTAATTTGCGCGGCACGTTTCTTTCAACGAATCTGCTCTTGTTCCAGTTTAATATCTATACACCCATCGTGTCTAGAGAGAACGCGAACTTTTATCCAACCTGTCCGACAAACTTTTCTTTGCAAGTCTACTAGTCCTTTCCTCTTAGCGTTAATATTACCCTCGTTTCGCGGCTGCAATCGGGATTGTAGTTTCTCTATTCACGAGAAAACCATGCGCGCGTTACAATATCGACTATAGAAGAAAGAATAGTATAAAATATACAAAAGCAATGTTAATTTTATTTAAAAATTTGCAATATAATTAAAAAATTAAAAAATTTTCAGTTTTACTCGAATTTTATCTTTCAACAATAACCACTTATTTTATCTTTAAATAATATTGACAAAAAAATAAAGTTGACATTCAGTTTATGTATTACTTTTCTTGTATTTTTCTGACTGCTATTCACACACGGTATAAACGTAAACGGTGAAACTATATCCATTTCCATCAACGTATTTGTAATTTGTTTATGCAATCATATATTTATGCAGTTTGCATAGTTCTGTGCAAATACGATAAAATTTAATAATGTGCATATTACGATAAAATTTAGTAATTAACACGAAGAATATCGATACATTTTAAAGTTCAGCACACGTGATACTCGAAAGAAGCACGCGAACCATGCAGCGTTAATCATCCGAGACTGATTTAAACAGCATTTGCTCTCGTAATATAACGTGACGTAATAATGAGGAAGAAAATGTTCGAAGTATTTTGTTAAAAATGTTTTATAGCGCATTCATAAATCATATTAACGCATAAACATTGCGGAAATATTAAACAAGGTGCGAAGAATCCCATAATATAATCAAAAATACATTTCTACTGAAACATAATATCCCGTGGCGGCGCTACATCAATCTTTTTCGGGACAGTCTGATGTTGCGCGTGAGCCTCTTACCTCGTTTTCAAAGGTACGCGTGCATATCTAATGTCGGAAATCAGATTTACTTCGGAAATCAGCTTACAGCAAAACCCGTTCACCGTACAAATTCTCGTGCCCATGGCGATCGCGTGAATTAGTTAGGCGAGTTTACCGACCCTGGGCGTTTAACGATTTTGACGATACTAACTTCAATCGACGAGGGATGCGTCACGGCGTTTAATTGTTTCCAAAGATATATCGACTCTGACTATAAGCCAACGGTAATATTGTTCCGCGAATGGTGAGGAAGATAAATGTCCGGGCAGCCAAGAATAAAGAGAGAAAAGGGAGGAAAGGGCAAGTGAGGCGTGCCTGTGCAGATACGAAGAGAACGCAGCGGGAGTAAGCGTCTGCACGACCCTCCTGTGGCTTTACGGTTCTTCCACTCTGAAGCATAGAACAATGGCCCAGATATGCGGTCTCGTATCATGAATATTTAGCGTGCGAGACGCAGTGGACAGAGCAGTGGAACCGGACATACCACGCGGCTATCATATTTTCTTTTTCTTTCTTTCCTTTTTTATAATATTTTCCTTTCCACGCATATTGTCCGACGTGACCCACGGTTCGGTGGGTAGTGTAATGCTTGGGTAGCGGATAGCGACAAATATATATGCAATATGGCAGTATGGCAATTTTTTTATTGAACCGAAATGATGAAAAGATAATCCTATAATACTACTGTTGCGTCTACGCCGAGAATTTTTTTCATATAAAATGTTTGTTATACATAAGAAATTATAGAAAAATGCTAGTAAATAAAAGAAGGATCTGCTGACGCAACGAATGAAAGGAGAAAACAAGAGAGTCGAACCGTATATTTCCGAAGTATTCATAATTGTTCTTCCTGGTTTCTTTTTTGCACACTGTTGTTCAATTAAACGTTTACTTTTTTATATCGTTATATTATTCGCAAACGCGAGTGTGCAGTGTTAGTATTACACATATGTGCCGCCAGCACGACCGATTTCGGGCGCAATAAAAAATTAATACACAAATAAAAAAAAATTAATACTTTGTGTTTTATTTGTTAGAAAAATTTAGCTAAGAATATCTGGTTAAATATTGCTTTTTTTGCAATTGTGAATTATTTTAACAATATTTATAGCTTGTTTGTACTTCGCAGTTTTGATAAATGCGTAAACATTGTAAAAATTTGCGTGAAGTAGTCTCGTTTGCCATTGTACTATTATAAACAAAAGAATTTTTTATATATATATCAATGGACGCATTTTGCTTTATCTGTCGTTCGCAGTACAAATAAAAGTTAAATAGTATAAAAGCTTGCGCAGGAATAATGGAATTAATCTTGTACTGAATATTACATCTAAATGTCGCACACATGCTGTAACTTGCATTATTAAACCATACAAGAAGGAAGCTGAGACGGAAAACAAAAAAAAATTAGAGTAATTACCAAGTAATTACACCAGAAAATAGAAGAGCTTGGAATTTTTTGCAAAATCTCATTGGGTTACACGGAATTATTTTTGCTACTTATTAATAAAGGTATTATATCTTTCACTATTTCAGAGTTCTATCAGATTTGTCGATTTTAAGTTGAGAAAGTACGAAAGATTCAAAAAATTAAAATTCATGTCTCTCGTATTAATGAATATGCTTTGGATATACATAGAGTGTTCTAGACCAATCGTCCCTTAATAGCAGATTTCTGAGATTATTTGAAGACAAAAATCTTTATATCAAAATATCGAGGCTGTAATAGTGGTGTATATATCAAAGAGGCATAAGTATTATAATATAATTTTGCCAATAAACAATGGAAAAACAGAGAGAGAGAGAAAGAGACAAAGTTGCAGTAGATTTCCGCAAGAAGATCGAAGGTCGTAAGAAACACGTTTTTCGGGCCCGCGGTTCCCAAGAGGGTTGTTTGGCAACTGGCCAGCATAGCTCAGCTCCTGTCTCATCCCCCCTCCCCCGACTCTGTCCTTCCACTTTCCTATCTACCTTCGCGTCACCCTTTACCGTCGCACATCCGGCAGTGGCAGTACCGCAGTATGAGAAGACGCGCCCAAACTCGAAGGTACTTAATGGTAGTCGACGTTAGCGAATTTTAAACGAGACTGTCGATATGATGCACGACCGTTTGCGTCGTAACAACGACATCGAGTAGCTCTGGGATTAATGTTGCCCTTGATGACGAGGGTCATGAGAAACTGATCGATAATTCTCCAAGGGATAATTCTAAACGGGCGTGTGCACATCGCGTGTTATATCACGCACGTGTTATCCTGCAAGAAATTCTTCGTTTAATCATTTGAACATCACGAAGAATATCGATTTCAATAAGGAAGAAAAGGGCAAACAAGGTAACGTTAGGTGAATATGCGTTTAGCAATAAAATTTCATAAAATTTTCCGGAAGGGAATTGTTTACACACGCTTCAACTCGTTATTGCATTATCAGTCGATGTATGCAACGATTGATTGAATTAAAAATACAACAGCGATATTTGTAAACATAAAATTGCAAAATCAAAACATAATGGTACAAGACAATAACATGATAAAAATGTAGCGAAAAAATTATATGAACGCACGCTATCATATATAAGCTCGACGCTCACCTGAGAGTCGTTGAAAGAGAGTCGTTGAGATTTGGAGAAGATTATATAAAAGTTGGTTCCACTAAACCTCATCAAGCGTGTTAAATTGGATATCCAATTTGATCACAGTTCTCTCTTTCAACGACTCTCAGATATCCTGCCTTTATTTATTTTTTTTAACCGCTTAAAGTGAACAACTATGATCAAATTGGAAATTCAATCTAACATGCTTGATAAGGTTTAGTGGGATTAACTTTTATGCAATTTTTTCTAAATTTTAATTGCTCTCAGGTAAATTGAGATACACGACATGGATAATAACGTGCATTTACATAATTTTCGTTATGTTTACAAATATTTAAGTTGTATTATTAGATTTTGATTTTGCAACCTTATATTCACGAATATCACTTTTTAATTCGATCATTATATACATCACAGATAATAACAGTTTGTAAACTATTTTTTTTTGTAAAGGATCCCGCACGATTCTTATTTGTGATGTAATCAAAGACACAAGAACTATATGATATTATAAATTTATACAATTTCACCGAAAACGTTTTCCCAAAAGAATCGTATCCTTTTGAGACACAATGATAATTCAACAGAGTCGATAAAACATTAAAATTTTTCTAAATATTAAAACAAACTATTTGTATATATATAAGAATTAAATAATGAGATAAGGCTACACGTGCATTATAATTTCGAAAGAAAGTGAGTGAAAAGGTGGCTAGATAAGTAGGTGCTTTCGCTCGTCAAAAATGTCATTCGTACTAAAATGAGGTGAGACGCAAGACAAAAGCTTCGTGTAAACTCAACTAGTGGCGAAAATGGGGAATCTTTTGCAGAAGCTTTCCGGGTCGGTTGATGGGGAGACGCCTGCATGTAGTTGGTGCTGCTTTGAGGCACGATTTAATATGACGTGGCGGCTGAGGCATCCAAAAGTATCTTGAAATATTCAGTTAACGCTCGTGGCATCGTAATGGGAGAGAACTTTACTTCTGAGGGCTTTTATAGCACCCGACAATTCCGTCGCATGCTGAGAGATACATTCATTCCGAGACAGTTTCGCTCTCTTTATCTTTCACTCGGCTGTCTGCTGATTTTTCTAACTTTCTTATCCTCTCGTCCCACTTTCTCACACTCATATAGTGTCGGAATATTAGTCATGACAGTACACTTGCGTATTGAATCAATTTGCGGGAACTTTAGAAGGATGAAAAAGAAAACGAAGTGTATATTTCGATATTACTGATTAATCAGATTTTGTTTAAATTATTACATAAAAACGATTATATGAAATAACTTGTCATAATGTTTTAATAGCAAGATTGCTATGATGCTTTATAATGAGAGACCTTTCTTTTGTGCGCAAGCGATTTCTTTTTCATAAAATATTTTTAAAAAATTCAATAATGACTTGCTTTTGATATTTCTCGACATGTTATCGCCGTGTTTATCGTTTTATTCCATAACTTGTATATTGCTGCACTGTCACGTGTAACGTATGCACGATGACGCCATAAATTTCATCTCGTTCTCCCAACGGAAACCGAATTTTTCTCGCATTCGCGCACGTGCGTTTCCACTTGTATTTCTCCCGCTGTATTTCTCTTTATCGTTATTTTGCCTTGATACCGTTCCGCTCGGCCGTTCTTACGTCAATATTACGTAAATTGACCCTAAGCGACGTAGAAACTCCAGTGGGAGCCAAATGGGTCAGCAACGAATCGGGCAACGTGTATAGCTAACGGAATTTTGGTGCAAAAATTTAGTCCACTATCGCCGCGCGACAATTCTGCTTTTTTTCTCCCATTTTTTGTTGCGTTAAAAGGCTGGAAGAGAGCTGAATATAGAGATTTTGGTCAATTCACCCAGCGGAATAGCCAAAAGTTTATTTTTAATAAAACAAAAATCTACTGTGGTATTTACAAATTTGTAACATATTGATATAGCATTGATTTATTTATTTTGTGTTGATATATTTTGTTGGGAAAAATTATTATCAAAATTTGTAATTAATCTTGCGAATTCACGCCTGGGTGAACTAATTCGTCATGTACATCACGCGTGACGCTATTTTATTTATTTTAGCCGCTGTTGGGTTACGGCTCGTTTAATCGTTCCTTAATGTCGTATTTCGAGACACGAAACGGAGGATTGAATCGACCAACGAGCTACGAGCAAAGTCAGCGAAGAAAGGAGCGGGCGCCGTGTGCTGTGCTCGGCGACAGGATTGAAAGCGACGTGGTTTTGGGACTTGTGGAATGAGAGCAGGGTGCAACTAAACGGACGAGTTCCTGAGTCGCCGGGGCTGACCTCGGTTGCCTGTAACGGACCTACTGTTTGCACAGATAAGAGTAATTAATGTCTCCTCGGCTCCGACTTCGCAAACGGACGGGCGCCTTTTACCAACTGCGAACACACGCAGGATAGAGAAACCTTCCATTATTCGGGCAAGGGTAGGAATAGTTAACGTATTAACGCGCACTTTCATTCAAGCGAGTATATATTGCGAAAGTGAAATAAGTGTATACCGTGATTAAAACGGAAAAAATCACACCTACGATAAGCAAGCTTATTTCTTCGCTCAACATACAACGCATTATTGACATATTTTCTTTTTGCGGTGAACACGGCGACAAATGCAAAAACAAACTTGGTCACCTCAGTGGTTTACCCGGAAAACCGATGCAATGCGGATCTCGGTTGGCTTTACCCAGAATCTGAGACCACACTAATCGCGCAAGTTAATGTCGTTTAAGTGAGAGTCGAAACATTTACGATATCATGCAAAGGATTAAACTTACAATTTCATGGCGTCCACAAGGCTAAGCACGACTTGAATGGATTAATATTGCACGGTTGTCGGTTAAAGACAATGGTTCGAACTTAGTAACTTTCCTTTATTACGAGATCTTATGATACTGTTTTCGTTTTCTTAAAGTGGTTATTTAGATAAGCAAAGAAATAAAAAGAGTCAATTTTATAATATTACTGTATAGATATGTCATGCATAATTAGATTTGAAACATAAATATATTTTAAATTAATTAAAACGTTAATTAATAAAAATTATTTAATAAATATTTTAAATTAGATTAGATAAATTCGAAAAATTGCTGCTCAAAGATTTGCGCATTAGAAATTAAATGATTCTTATATTAATAATTGATAATAATTGACATAAATTTTTTATAAAATAAATCTCTCTCGTCTTTATATATTATTTATTTAATTATTTTAGTAAGAGTATAAGCAACGTCTTTAAATTGACTTTTACGGCTGAATAGTAGATGTGTAGTTGCCTGCGGCAACTCCAATCTACAGAGAATCCGGCAACCGACTTGACGTTAGCCCGTGACCGATCCTACCGGAGACACAAAACCGCGCTTGTCACGCGAAGCTAAATGCTACTCAAACAAGCAAGGGGCCGGTTCGCAATTCGCCGTAAAGGATTAACGTCCTCTTCTCTAAAGTAACTTGTAGTTTGACCTTTGTCAGATATCGCGGTTGTTAACCCTTGACATAGATATGCATCTAATAAATCACTATGTATTTATAATATGTATATCACATTTGAAGTGTCTACTTTTGTTATATTGTATTTAAAAAATTTGTTATAAAAATATCTACGTATCATTATATCAAATTATTTCAAAAGTCTACGTAATTTTCCGTGAACTATACTGCAAATATAGATATACAAAGGGAGGAAATTTAATCACTAATTTAATTTCTTTCTTTTTCAAAAATCTCTTTTTATCGTTTCTTTAATTAAAGTCTAAACCTTATTTAAACAAATTCAATAGAAATTGAGTATAAATAATTTTTAAAAAAGCAAAGATTTTTGAAATAATCTAGTATTATTTTAACAATTTTTATCGTATACCAAATAGCACTTATCTCTGTTTTTAATAATCAGATGCAATCAACTATCTATACAATAATTGTGTGGACAAAAATATGAATCTGTAAATGCTATCACGAATAACTTTCTAGAAAATTTAAAATATCAAAATAAAAAGTGGTTTACAAATTTTAAATTCTATTAACAAATTAATAGCAATACCATTGCGTAAAAATTGATTTTAACAGTGTCGAAGTAGCGCAGGTGGCAGAAAATTTAGGTAACCATTTGCCTATGAGCCAATAGCTAGCAAGTACGTGTATGAACCAAGCGACCTCACGCCTCTCGCGCTTTGTCATCGTTTATTCACGACGCGCAGAGAACCGCGCTAATGGCCTAACGAACAGAACATTTGGCGCGGGTATTGTTTTCGTTTCGATGAATTTGTATGCGACCAAAATAACGGACGTGAAAATAGTGGGCGGAGGATATCGGTGGTGCTACCACGTAAGCATTGTATGTACACTAAAATTTCGATATACTCAACAAATTATAACCAGTGGCAGGTTACGAGTTTTACGCACGTCGTGTCACGTTGCAAAATATAAAAAAAAAAATTTGTAGAGAAAGTTTTCCGGTGTATAATATATACATGTCATAATATATTATTTTTATTTTTAGTATTTTTAGAATTTCAAAAATTTATTAGCCGAATAAACTGATGCTGACAATATTGAGAATAGGCACGCACTTTTACATAGAGCTATGATTTTTCTGGCATAGCTGTCCAATCATATGCAATTTCTTTAAATTTAGTGCATCGAAGGTTTACCATTTAAAAGACTTTGGTCGTACGAAAAGATTATGTTTACGAGATTACATATATTTAAATACCTCAGTTAGCGTAAACGGAGCTCGTTGCATGGCGTCCGACGTGATGTGTAATATATTTGCACTCAGTATCATGTAACAGCGTTTAGTAATGCGAGGACGGCTGGGGAAATCCTCTCAACGCCAGTCAAGAGACGTTAAATAGTATACCCGCATGCACAGTCAATTTCAATTTTAGCATTTCAACCCCGCGAGTGACCCTAACATTAAATTCTATTCGATTGAAGATTTCAACGTTCAAAGAGCAAAATTATGATAATGTGGTGGAAATTAAATTTATAGCACGAAAATTTATAAACAAAAACTTTTGAATAATATATAATTTTCAGTGTTTATTGATGTGACACGGTAATATCAACTACGATGACTTGGGTACAATTAAAATTTCTGAAAATGAACCAGAAAGATCCGGACAGGTGCATTGTAGCGACGTATCACACCGTCAATAATTTGAATGAACATTTTGAGGAGATTAAACGTGACATTACGAAATGGATGGTACAAACCTATTGACTGGATAGGTCACCTATAGTCCAAATTGACGTGATGTGCATGTTTCACTGGGCAAGAGGGGACCGACAGGCTGATCCTGGCTTACTCGACCCAGTAGACCGAATGCAAGAGATGACGACACGTTAATTGTTTGAACGTTTTATTCATACGTACATCCACCACGGTTATTCAATGTCTACCAATGTTAAAAGATAACGTAACATGATACAACTTTCGTTTCTTTATTGCAACCTTATATTATGATATCAACGGAAATTATGTGAATTGTTTTAGGAATATATATATATATCCCATATATATATATTACCACGGCTATATAATTATAAAATATACCGGGAATTTTATTTTTTATTAGTAAATGAATACATAATCAATCGATTTTGTATGTAACATTTTTAAGAAAAATTGACCTTGTGACAATCGATCAAGATTTGCAGCTATAATATTTGTAAATCAAGAAATCGAAAAAAGAATGTATGGTACAATCCATAGTATTAAATATAAATGATGACACGCAAAAAAACATTTATTTAAAGAAAAAGTTTGACTCCATCTCTCGCTTCTACCATTTCAATTTAATATGAGATATATTCCAATGAGAAACCTCTTAGTTTTAATTTAAATATTAAACGTTCCATTAATAAATAATTATATGTAAATATTTTTATAATTTCTATAGAATCACAATTTTCACGCTTTCTTCAATTAAACATATTTAAATAAATTTACCTGTCTAACTCTTCCATTAATTTTACAGAAAATAGCGTTTATACGGTCGAAAATTTGCGATGAAATAAACCGGTATTTAAACATGTTTTCAGAGATATAAATTATGTCCGTTACATTTTTAATGTCATGTGTGGGAGGAAAATGTAAAAGTGCATACAAAACTTTACGCACCAAAATCTACCGCTCTCTAGCAAAGCAAAACTAATTTTGTTAACGATCTAAACGGCCCGCAAATGTTACGAAGTACTTGACATACTAACGCGTACCGTAAAATTCATCGAGTTTCGACGAATTAAAATATTCTTCATTCAACGTTTATCCCTTAATAGTCGCTATGGAATATTGACGTGAACTATTTCGTTAAAAGGAAATATGCAACATAAATCCCGGATCAGACTCTGAAGAGAAAAGAGAAGAGAGCGAGTGAGATGCCCTTACACCAAATGAAAGAAGACGCCTTGGACCGCTCAAAAAAAAATATCCTGGCGTATCTCATCTATCGCTATTTTATTTAAGTAGACAATTTGAAATCAGCAAAGGGTTCTCCTTTGATCTAGGATCTCTTTTTTAGTTGGTTAGATAACTTTGGATCGACTTGCTTGCTTCCTCTTTTTCTCTTTCTTTTTTTTAAAGGCGTGTAAAAGAAGATTGTACAATGGCACCAGAGGTGTTACGATCGATTCTGATAAATTCATTCTAAAAGGTTACAACATAGTGGAAATTTGTAGCGTGTAACGCGAGATAGCACCTCTTTCTCGAGTGTAAAACTTTCTTGCAAGAAGTCGATTTTTTGTCGTGAAAAGTGGTATCTTTAGTGTAATGCTTTACGCAAGAAACTCTTTTGTAATGTCGCGATTGTTAAAGTTGGTATAACGTTCTGCTATTAATTAAAAATGCTCATAAAGAATATTATGCAAAAGATGGGCACAAGGTAACGCAAAATTAATTTATTGCTTTAATGTATGCATCAAATGTAAAAATACTGAACACTACAAATTTCTTTATATCATAAATCGCAAATTTAAAATTTAAGTTCTATTTGATTTCAATGTAATAACATAAATTAATAAAATAGAAATTGTAAATACAACTCACAGATTCTACAATATGATTTAATAAATTTGTTTATTCTGAAACTTTGTTTATTTCCAATTTTATTATTTATTCTCATTTAAAAAAAAAAAAAAAAAAAAAATACTATTGCCTCTAAAATGTATTTTTTTCAAAAGTATTCTATTACCTGATTTTACGTATCGTGTTTTACACTGTAAGCTCGCTATTACATACTGTTTACATTATCATTATATCGTTACATATTATTTTGTTATCCATATTCTCTAATAATTCTCTAGAGAATTAATTCATTTCGCGTACGTCTCTTACTTCCAACAAACTATTTTCCGTTAAATCAATGTCTTCATTTTACTACTCATCGATTTACTGATTCGCTTTCCATTTATTCGCTCTAATATGTGCAAGCTATTATCATTGCTCTTCATCAATTCGTTCTTTGCCGAAGAAACCGGATTCGTATCCACTTCCATTATACATAATATCAACGTAGCTGACGTAACTGACGCTTTCATTATACCAAGTTTATCGCGCTTTTACTTTTAGCAAGACAGCGTAAAGTTTGTATGCTGCATATATGTATGATACAATTGCAATTTACTAAAATAATAGTTAAACTCGAGTGTGGTGGAAATGCAAGTGGTTAGATGCAGGGCGGGATTGAAGTCAATGAAAAGGAATGGATCGGTATAATGACCGTAATTTTTTTGCGTCGACTCCAGCGTACAAACCTACACATGTAATTACAACAAGAAAGTTAAAGTTCACGAATGTACCGTGATCTCAGATGGATCAACGTTGTTATTATGATACTCGGTTACTATTGCGATAAGTGAAAAGATAATTTCTTGAATTTTAGCATAAAATGGAAAAAACTGAGAAATGCCTAAATATATTTTAGTTTATTCTGTTTGGCAAACAGTTCTTGGGCAGATATGCAAACGACTACAAATACTCATATACCGGCATTTAAGCTAAAATATGGCAGAAAAAATAAACGATCCACCAGCCAAATCGTACTTGCAAATTTTGCCCACATAAACAAGCTGCAACTGAATACGAACACCTTCTGTATAGACCGTGTATTTCAAATTTATGAAATGCTTCTATTTAATCCCGCGCTTGCGGAACGTCCGTTTAATAGCTATCGTCGTATGCGGTCTCTAGTTAACTTTGAAGTTACGTTTGGATTTTTAGCGTTTTATATTCGAGATCTATGCACTCCATACAGTTCCATAATCCTCTTGTAAATCGCAGTAGAATAGAATTGATAATTTTGCAAATAACAATATTTAATTGCACGCACCTGTGCCTTCGTTTCTCGCGAGTCTTTGTAATTGAATTTAGAATTATCTCTCGGATGCGAAATGTCCCGATGTCTCCTTCCACCCATTATCGCGAAATTTATGGCGGGACAACGTATTCCGAGGCAGATGACAGAAAATATTCCAAGTGCCTACGGTCGCGCCTAAAGTTGACCTAACGGATGTGCAAACGACTACGAGAGCTCGTGTACGAGTTGAAAGGCGAGGGTGCGCAAAACGCATACCTCCGCCTGTTCGGTCGCGGGTATTGTCGGGACGCGCTCTCGACACCGCGACGCACGACGTCGCGCGTTATGCAACTGACTGCGGGCCAACGGTGTGCAGCCGTTAGCTTCATAAAGCAGCTTTATCTAGATCGCCCGTGGAGTTACGGACTGAAAGTACGGGCTATTAACTCGCAAAGCAGCGAGAGAGTGCCTGCCACTGTGTTGAGATAGATGCCAGTGCTTCTGACAACTGGCTGAGAAATGTTTATTCTCGCCCTACATATTGGCTTCTCAATGCTGATAATTATTTCAATAATATCGAGCTTATTATATTCGCAGCACGATTGTTTCACGTCGCCACGAATTTATGCATCTACAAACACGCACTTGCTTCATTTCGTTTTTTATCTTCAAATCGTACACTGTATACTTTGTTAAATGTTGTTGTCGACAAAATTACACGGTTGTGCTTTAAGATGTATATTCTTTAGAGAATACCGAGACTAATGATACGATGTAGTAAACGCGCATGACTATTATTGCTCTGGGCTATTTACAGTACTTGAGGATGATGCTATTCGTAGTGCTAGCTGTCTCTAGGGTAAACGCTACCGCGGAATAACTAATTCCCGTGACAATCTAAGCAGGACAAATATAAAGAGAGAATTCGTCAAATTGACACGACTCGATTTAATTATCTTCTTCTTCTTTTTTAATATATAATTATTTCGAAATAATATAACTACGTATTACGTATTACTCGCAATTTTGAATAAAGCTTGCTATTTCGATTAAAACATGATGCAATATGCAATAAATTATGTAAATAATTATTTAAGAATTTTAATAATCATGTATTAAATGAGTTGCATTGTAACACATTTAGCATAAATTGTAACGTGTGTGTGTGTGTGTGTGTGTGTGTGTGTGTGTGTGTGTGTGTGTGTGTGTCTGTCTGTCTGTCTATGTTAATACAATCATATTATACATATTGAGATAATGAACAAGTAATTATACTCATCAGCTAGAGTACAGTAGTTTGTTCCTCTCACTACGGATTCCGTAGACTATTATGCATCAGCTTTACCGCAGAATCGATGAATACTGGAAACTCGAATTTATTGCCAGTTACGTGCAATTTACTTTTCACGAATTTGCGACACGAATTTGTCACGCTGCAATACGTGAAACACAAACGCGAGATAAAACGCACTTTACTGCGAACCATTTGCACACATATGGAATTGTGACCCAATATTATAGGTATATTAAACTATTATCTAAGATAAGCTGATAAGCTAAGCTATCTAAAATAAGCTGATAACCTAAATTATCAGAATATAATAAATTATATATGAAAATAATTAGTTAATTTTTTGCTATTTTTTGCTTTAAAAAGTAATTTTTTTGCTCCAACTATTAAAAAGTTATGAAGGGCTAGATAACTTAAGATTAAACTACCAAAATCATTGTAAAAATAGCGTATACGCAAGTCAAAACAAACGATTAGTAATACCTACATTTTTTGCTATTTTTTTTCTACATTTTACTTCCAAAAATATTTTTTTGCTCCAACTTTTAAGGAATACCAAAAATACAAAATGTGGCGTTCAAGAATAAAGTGCATTAAAAATTAAAGCAAAAAAAAATATTTTTGAAAGTAAAATGTAGCAAAAAAAATAGCAAAAAAATAGCAAAAAAATTTGGTATTATTAATCTTTTGCTTTGACTTATGCATACGCTATTTTTACAATGACTTTGGTAACTTAATCTTAAATCTAGCGCTTCGTAACTTTTTAATAATTAGAGCAAAAAAATTACTTTAAAGCAAAATTACTTTTATTAAATTACTTTTTAAAGCAAAAAATTAGCAATATATTTTCATATATAATTTATTATATTCTGATAATTTGTCTTAAATAGCTTAATATATCATATTATTGTCATCTTACATATTCGGCGATCTATTCAACACTATACGTACATTTAAAATCAACGAGATAAATGATAATTATATTGGCAATAACGTAAAAGTCATTAGATATTTACACCTACATAACTATGTTTCATTCAATTCAATTCACGATAATTCAATTAAATATTTAATACGTAATAATACGTTCTTATTTTTTGCAATCGGCCGTTACTTTAGTCAGTACTCTTAATAAAAATTCACACTTGTTATACATTTATAATAAGTAAAATACTCAATTTATCGTAAAGCATTTCTCATTTTGCTGAGATAATGCAAAGCAATTTAAAAAGAAAATTATGTCCATCAGAAAAGGTTATTAACATATTGATAATCGATATCGATGTTACGTAAACTGTCTGGATGTATGAATAAAGATAAGATGTTTATTTTGACGTTTTCTAACACACAAGACACTTTATATATCATTGATCTCACATAAAAGACATATTTATTCCAATGTTCCACATTGCCGATCATATGTCTAATACAAACGATGCGTCTCTCAGATGATGCGGTTTGGCAATATTGAATTTATCAACAGATAAATTGATAATTAGTCTTTTATAGGTGTCTTTGCTGTATTGTTCTGTCATTAAAAATGTAATCATTGTTTGATAACGAATACAAATGCAACACTTATAATTGCAACATTAATTACTCCGCACAGAAAGAATACTTTTGCTGAAAGATCTAAAAATTGTGCCAGATACAGATCTAAAAATAAATTTTGTTGGACAATCAAAATTTATCAATAAAGCACTCGATCTTTTCTATATCGCAGCAAAAAGTTTCGAGTGCTCTATTGATAAATTTTGAATATCCGACAAAATTTATTTTCAGATCTGTATCTGGCACAATTTTTAAATCTTTCAGCAAACGTATTCTTTCTGTGCGCCGTAGGTAAGAATTAGGAAACGACAAACATATCTTTGTCTAATAAAAAGAATATTTTGGACAACCATATTGTCTGAGAAATTAAAAAAGCATATGTCAAAATTAAAACTTGCGATCTTTATTAATAAAAAAAAACATGAATATTACGACCAAAAAAATTTGAGTGCTTTATTTTTAACCGTTGTTTTTATACCAGCATTTATATGCATTGGAAAAAGCATGGCTAAAATACGTATTACAGATTAAATTTACGTAAACCAAGGGACGCTACAGCTTAATGTGGAGCGCGGTGCGCAAAACGTTAAGCGCGCTTCCGCTTATATACGGAAAACTTATACACTGAAAAATAATAAGATTAATTTTTTTTTTAATTAAAATTTTTTACGTAAGCGCCATTTACTGACAATTAGTGGCGTTTTGAACAAGTTCACTTTAATAAGTATTGGTATTTTATAAATATCGAACATTTATATTATACGAATTATAGTGGTCGAGGTGACAGTAGCATTTAGTGCACCTCGTAATGAAAATACAATAAAGTAACGAATCAATATCAAGTTGTTATTTGTTTCATCAAAAAGCCAATATCTTGATAAAAAAAGTTATGTAGAAGTAATATCAATATTTATTTCTGTATCATCTCTATATCTTTAAAATTCACGAAAACAATATCCAATGCCATCCAGAATGCATCGTTATCATGGCGTTCTCTTTGTTCAAAAAGCGCTTATTAGCGCTCACGTTTTCACTGCTCTATTCCAATAAAATAAGAGTTTGTAAACAATATTTGTCACAATAACGTTATAAATGGTTCTCTGAGCAAAAGCATACACACAGCTAAAGCGAACAAAATAAGCGACGCTTATAAGCGCTTAAAGCGCGTAAGCATTCAAAGCAGACTGTATCCATAGACTTAAAGAGATAAACTGCGCACTCTTACGTAAAGACTAATGATATATTGATAAAAATTTAATATACAAGTATACTCTCTCCGTCAATGTCTGAAGAGAACAATGGAGGATGAGCAACAAAGTGAAAACAGAAAGAGAGAAAAAGGAATGATGTGCACAAGAAAAGCAATTACTGCTTCTTCTCCCCATCGACCAATAATTGGATAATCGGACAAGAAAAGCATATGATACCTATGATATCTATTACCCTCTCTTACTAATGCTGACTGCTTCTCTCTAACAAAAATGCGCAATCTTGAATAGCAAATTCGACTTTATATAACATTTTTTCTCACTTGTTTTCGGTTGACCATTGTCGTTTGCATTTAGATTGTTGACAATTTCATACAAGTGTCTAGTTAACAAAAGTTTATTAACTATTGACATCGCACCAGTGCATGCCAACCAAATTCGCTGTAAATATGATCGATGATTGATGCTATACATTGATGCGCCAATTTGCGGCCGTGATAATAGCTTGGCGTCTATTCAGAACGCATATTAAAAATGTATAACAAGTGTGAATTTTTTTCATGTGTACTGATTAAAATAATGGACAATTGCCAGAACATATCATTTCTCGCGGATGATCGCGATTAATTGGCTGCACTATGGATCGAAGTCGATTCCAGAATATAAATTCCGATTCAATACATATCATGTTTGCGCGTATTTCTATTGTAGCATGTCGAAAATTCAACTTGTCAGAACATTTAATCTAAAACACAATTGTAAAACGTAGTCGGCGTTTGCTTCACGCTCTTACGACATATACATACATGCAGTTTGTTACAATGATGTGGGTGGTAACGTTGTGTCACAGAGAGTGTTTTATCTCGTGTTTTGTACTCGTAGAACGCAACGTGACACATTCACGACGCAAATCCATGTTATTCTTGTGCAAGTAAAATGCGCAGGTTAATTTTTATTCAATACTGCATATATAAGAGTTTCGAAGTTTATGCAGAGCTGTTTAAAGTGAAATCTACAATACTTTAGCTGGTATAATTATTATTTGTTCATTACCTAAAGATATACATAATTGCGATAACACATATAAATAATTATATTTATTAATTATTAATTTTTGTAAGACCTGTCTGAATGTACTTATTAAAATATTCATTAAATATTTATTAAAATTTTAAAATAATTATTCACACAATTTATTGTATATAATTATGCTTTAATCAAAATAAGAATAATTAAATATATCCATAAAATGTATGATAATTTATAATAATTAGTAAAATGTATATTAATTTTTCCAGTCAAAAGTGCACTTATTTAGGATACAACAATCGATGATTTTAAATCATCCATTCATTATTTTTTGTGCAATTACAAAATATGTTTATATTATCTATTGTGTTTTTGTTCGCTATATAATTGCTAATAATATCGGCTATATAATTGCTAATAATTGCGCTTTGATATCTTTTGTCTACAATTTTTACAAATCAATAATAAAATAAAAAATCACTCACCAGAACGATGCGCAGCAGCGGAGTTGTGATTTTATTGATCTGCAAAGCTGATCTCTATAACATACAAAAACAAATCCAGATTAAAGCTGCGTTCAAAATGATTAATAGTTATGAAATAATAATTGCGCACACTAAACTTTTTATTCGTTTATCTAAGCAAATATCTAATAAAATATTTATTGAAAAAAATTTAATTATTTAGAATAATATATATGTCAACAATTTCTAATAATCAAAAATGAATATTAAATATTGTAAATTCGTTTTCATTAAATATTTCTAATATTTTGTGCGAAACATTAATTAATACATTTCTTTTTACATGCATAAAACGCACAAAGCGTACCCAAGTAGTTTAGGCATAGCATAAACACGACACAGACGACGTAATGCGATACACAATTCCTTACGTTCAAAATATTAATTTCCATAACTAATTTATTATTGTATTTTTCGTCTTCTATCGTATCGTGTCTTTAACATTTTTACCTGCAGATTCGCTCTTGTATCTTTGTAGAGTAAAAAGTAGTGCATAATTATGTGGCTTGTTTAAGTTGTGCAATATTGAATAAGCGACCGGGCATATAAAGTAATAATAATTACTATATAATTAGATGAGCAAATTTGTTGTTTAAATTTTATTTTATAATTTCTTCGTCGTTTCAAATTTTTATTTTTATTTTTATATTGTACATAATTAAACCGCAGAGCAGTCTAGTTTATACTTACAAAGATGTTACGAAGTATAAAGCGCTGACGGTGTAATGAACAAGAAACGAAGAACGAAGTTTAACTATCTACATACATTCGACAAAATTAAATATTATTGTAAGCGAAACTTTATATTCTTATACTATATAAATAGAATTTTTCTTGTATGAAGAAAATTTTGGCTTTATTTACAGTTATGAAGTATTATAGTTAATAACAAAAGTAAAATTTCCAACCAAGCTTTGTAAGCTTTGTGAAAACAAAATAGAGTCTTATAAGATATTAAGGCAGAAATTTTAGATCACAATTTTTATGAACCGCTTTACTATCTTCGTTACAATAAATTTTATACAACGAAATATAAGTGTGTTTGTTAAATTTTTATTTCGAGCACCATAGGAATGAGTGTTATTTAGAAATAAACGCAATATCCGTAACGTCGTAAGAAGTTACGAGAAAGCGTGCAAAGAGGTATACGATCCGTGTTATTGGTATCGCGTGGCTTCATATCTTGTTTATCCTGCAATGGGATTGGAAATTGGATCACTCGCATACAATGCTCTCTTACGTCTTATCGGGCCTTAGATAGATCTTCTCCAAGTGTCGCTCGTCCACCTCATTCGATTCACACTATAATGAGCACTGAATACCTCTTGTTTCCGTCTCACTGAATCAAAGATGTTACAAAACTTCAAAATATTTTATATTTGCGATCTAGGTGCAAACTCACTGTCTTCAACAGTTTTCGAATTGGACTTGTATATTTTATCGCATTTTTTAGTTTGAAAAAAATTACAAGTATATACAAGTTAAATTAAAATAATTAAAAAAAAAAATTTAAGAAAATAAGTCCTGCATCTCTAAATCTTTATTTATGATTCGTCGTTCAATGAACTATGTAGAATTGTTTAAAAGAAGGAACGTATTACATTATGATTAAAATAAATAAAAAATTATTAATATAAAATATTGATATTTTTAATATTATTTTCTCAACTATTGATACATCACAATCAATACAGTTCAAAAATTAATAATAAAATCGTATATCAAATTTCAGCAAAAAATGTTTACGATAATCAGCAACATTTAACAAACAAAGAATGCCAGCATCGATAATTAATCGTTTGTCTTTGATCATGATCAAGACTGATGACATGCAAACACGGGCACTATTTTGCGTATTCTCGCACATCTAATATTTCACCCAATGCTCTTTACAACGCCTGCCGAGCCGTAGAATGCAATCGAAGTTATCCTGTGTGTATAGAGCTTCTGCGTTGCTTACCTTCTAATGGAATTGGAAATTGGATCACTTTGGTACAACGTCCTCTGGCGTAGCTCTATTCCTTGGATGGATCTTGTCGAGAGATCGTTCGACCACTCCATCGCGCTGACAGGATTGTACTTTATCCGTGTTCAATCACATAGGGTTTGAAAACTATCATAGTAGATCGCAGAACAGAGCGAAACGTAACGAATATGGGTGAACAGAGTAAATGTAAATATTAAAGCATTCTAGAACACACAATTTGAATACCTCGCACTAAAATAGAAATAGTTTTCAACAGTTCTTTGCTCTTTTCAGAAAAATGATTGTCTATCAAAATTGACGTTTAGTTTGTTGTATTCTGGTATAACATGTACAATACAGAAAGTGCAATAATAGCTGCAATATCAACAATAATCTAATTTTTTTTACACATAAAGAGATCTCGCGTAACAATCGACGGTATACACAAAGCAATTTTTCGCGGTTGCTAAACACATTTAAATTGAAACGTTCAATGATGTATGTGCAGAGCACTTGGCCCTTTGTGTAGGTTGCAAGAGGAATTGAAATTGAAGCGCTCGAGCACAATACTCCACCATGTTTCTCTGTTCTTTGAAAACATCTCATTGACAATTCGATCAACCTGGCGAACTCATGTCAAAACATTGTATGTATATGTCGAAGGTATAATGATTATTTGTCGAGATGAAGCAGCAATGAATTCGGACCGAAGAAAGACGCTCCTCTGTTCACAAATGATACTTTTCTTATAAACAATCATATTTTTGTACAATTACATTGTCATATAATACTTCTAATAGCGTCAAGTATAGGGAAACTAATTAGATAGATGTTTCAATTATGGCGCGAGATCATAACCAGATACAATTGGAGAAAGGGATCTGCAAAGATGTAGGAGGAGATAAGTGAGATAGTTCAATAAGAGAGAGTGACAGACAGGCCGTCGCGGATGCTTCCTTCGGCAACTCGACGGAACGCGCGGAAACTCAACGAGTCTCTGGAGCTGAGACTCGCCTTCGTACGAGTAAATGTACGAACAAAATGAAACGAGGACAGTTCTCGCATTCGTACATATGTCGCATACCGATGTACCTATGTATAAAGGAGCAACATATAGATGCATATGTGCGCGTATTTATGCAAGACTGTGAACGAATCGCAAGTACGATCATTAGGAGTTTACCCGAGTACGAAGGCGACATTGGATGAGACGCTTCCGCAGTGAGTTGCCGCGTTGGCAGTAATTTTCAAGCAGATAAGCTTCATGTCTCTCAGAAGATAGCTGCTCAGTGTAATCAGCGGAGCCTTAATCTATCATTTTTTTTTTCCTTTTTCTACTTAGGCCAGTTCATGTTATTGGATAACTAGAAGTCGCATTACTTAGATTCCCTATGATTTTGCAGCAATTTCTTTAATCAATCAAAAGATAACAATGTGTTTCAATATTTTAAACAAATTAGAAAATTAGATATTGATCTGTTTTGGCTTTATTTTTTTTATTACTAATAAAAAATAATTAATGTCTAAATCAATGATTCACATAAAAGAATAACAATGGTAATTTGAATAATTTAATACATTATCTCGCAAATAGACAAACTTGAAAATATATTAATTGAAAATTATTATTAATCAAATTTATGCGAATAAATTATATTCCTATTTTACAGTTGATGGATTATAAAGGATAGAAAATTTGTAAATGGCTATTGCGTTTTGGCAACGAAATTAATTTATAATATGTGCACTGGAAAGGCATTGTAACGATCTTTCTTACTCGAGAATAATTATTCCTGCGGGAATAATTAACATATATGTGCATATATATCTAGTCCAGACAATGACACGCATTAACGAATAATAATCCGCTTTGTGTCAAATTTGTCTCACATCGATAACAAGTGAAGCAAAGTTTCGTGAGATGTACGGCCGTTGCGATATAAGCAGATGTGTTAATCTTCTTATCGCCAGCGTTCAGCTGACGCTGGGTATCGAGTGAAATATAAGTACGCCTGACATATTTCGTTGCGCGAACGTTAGCAAATACGACATTAGTCGAATAAACCGTTTTAGCTTGACTTAATATCGCGCCGATATCTGGAATAAAGCTCAGCGAAGCTGTCGTTGTCGTTGAAATGTCGTTAGTCGACTGCCGTGAGCCTTTCTACTCCGATTTTAGATCTTCGATGCGATAAAAGTGCAAAATTTTGTCAGTCGATCGCTATACGACATTAACACATTTTCGTCTGTGAGCGCCGGCGGCGCATTTATCTCGAATGCTACTACTGAATATATTCGTAAGTAGTAGAAAGTAAAATGTATTCTCCATTTAACACGCATCTATGCGGCTGAAGTATTGAAAGTTAAGTAATTAGTAATTGTTAAATTAACGACATGTATATGAGTAAAAGATTGTTTAATTATGATCCGTTGTTAATGTTTATATAGTGCAATATTTGCAGATAAATTTTATGCGCAAAAAAAATACACGTATCAATTGGGGGTCTTTTTAAAAAAATTAATCGCAAAATAATTTGATATGCTCGAATTATGCATCTGCAGAACAATAATGATATCTTTATTATATAGTTTAATATTTAATGTTATCAAAATTTTTTTCTCAAAATTTTTTATCAAAATGCGAACACAGTTTCTTGGATTTTCCATCGTTTCAGAATGGCATTGCACAACATTGGCGGAGTTATAAAGTTACCAGTTTGAGAGAGAGAAAAAGAAATTTGAGTCGACCATTAAAGTTAAATTAAATACAAAGTTTATTGTATGCGACGTGGTTATTCAATAAACGAAAACACACGGAGTATAGAAAAAGTCCCGGACTTTTTAAATATCTCAAAAACTAAATAGTTTCGAACAAAATGTGAAATACTAAATTGGTGAACAAAGATTATAATTATGTTTTAAAAATTTTAATTACTATTTCAAAAATATCTTGTGATCAGTTAAAAAAATAAAAAATAGAATTTTTAGCATTTAAAATGAATAGAATTTAAAGCATTTAAAGTGACGTTACAGGTGTGTGTGTGTGTGTGTGTGTGTGTGTAAAACCTTGTTAATACTATCTAAATCAACTATTATTTCATAAACCACTTAAAACCTAAAAATGTTTATATGTAACATTTTTTCAAAAATACTCAATTTTCAGATATTTGGAAATTTTTTACACTGTGTATATGAATGTGTGTACGCGTATACTATTACTCACTTTTTTAATTGCTTTGTCAAGCGTTACATACATCAAATGTCATTCTAAAAATGTAGTATAAGTTAAAGAATATTTTTATAAAATATTGACTTTATATAAATTTATTTAAAGTGCATTGAGCGTTTATGCATTCAAATACGGTAGATTTCTACCGTCAAAGATAAGTCGTTAAAGACAAGTTATTAATTAATAAAGAGAAAAAGCGCAAGGAATACCAGAAAGAAAAAGAAGAGGAAAGGAGAGAGCGAGAAGAGAGATTTGCGACTCGGAAAAACGGTAAGACTACAAATAAAGAACTTTCAGAATAGTTTATCTGCACTCTGGCGAGTAAGTTAAATTTCGAATGACGATTCTTGTTTGTCAGTGCTCTTTCGAACGACGACAGAAGGTACACAAGGTATACAAGGAATGAACTCTGGGGAAGCTTGATAAATACCCACTAAGTTGTCTTGGTTCTTTTGATCGGAATTGTCCTGCGTCACAATCGTGCAAGATCCAAATCGTATCTATTTTCTGATTTGTACAATTAAACGGCTAATTTATAAAAATCTTTATAAAAGATCTTTCAACGGTTTCACGTAGAAAACATTTGATTCTGTTCAGTAACTTTACAGCGTTCATTTCATGAATGAAACAGACTTGCTGGATGAGAGATGATCGTTATGGAAGGTACTTAAAGCTTGCGTCGACAAATCTTTCTTACTCGCAATATATTCTTTAACCTCCTCTTTTCCTAGGGTAGAATAATATTTATAAAGTACTTGAAGGCTGGCTTTCGTTCAGTTTGAACTTCTCGCCAGAGATTTAATACTGCTTACGTGCTTTTTCGGGATCGTCAAACATGCACCGAATTTTCAAACAAAAATCGCATTATTTATAACAATAAGTTTTGTTTAATTATCGGAAACTTTATGTTAAAAAACTTACTTACTTTATGTTACTTTATGTTAAAAAAAAGCGTCTGAAAGATTAGAATTAAGTTAAATATATGTAACCTTGTGATTTAAAAGTATTACAAAAATAAAAACAACATAATTATTGCATTGTAATCTAATTGCAGAAAATCATATAATTATAATATTGTTTATATATGTATAATTATTAGTTTCATTATCTCTCTTTCTAAATTTTGTTAAGGTAATATAAATTCTATTCTTTCACAAGTGTTAATGCTAGATGGTAATCACTTAAAAATATTTGCGTAATACGTTCTTACCCGGTCATTAAAGACTCTTTAATTATATGAAAGAGAGCAGGAACAGTTATAATGTCTAAAGATAAAGACAGTTAAGAGAAAAGGGAAGGCAGTTGTAAAAGTTGGATGGTCAATAGGGATTTATCACGCATAATGTTCCCTAAGAGTTCGTATTTTTGCATAATGATGATATCGTGTAATTGACGATGTGATTGCAAATATCACAGCAGAGTATACTTAATTTTAAACAAATATGTATAAAGATAATAAAAAAATTTTATTTATTTACACAATATTTGCTGCAAATTGATAAAATAATTTGCAGCGAATAAAATTAAATGTTAATCAAATTAAAACGTCAATCGATTAAAATAATAAAAAATATTTTTCTCTTTGAATTGTATTAAGAGCAATTGACTTTACGAATGGAGATAAAACTTTCGTTAATAATTAAGAAGCCAGAAGTACGAATACGAAGAAAGCATATAAAGAAAAACATTGATTACAAGTTCTGTAAAAGTCTCATTCCTAAGAAGACTCTTTTACGAACAATGTCAAACAAAAATAAAATTTTTGCAACGACGTTAATTGTCCTTCAAAATGACTAATGATATATTTTCACGGTTGGCAATTATCGTTAACGTAATTAATTTATTATTACAAAATCTAAACAAGTGCTTTTCATTAATATCTTAATATCTTTTATGAGTTACAAACCGATTAAAAGTGTTTTGAAACAAGTAAAAAAAACTAGGATTTATAACAAAGATTTATAATAGCGTTGACATTTATATCGTGTTAACACTCGTGAATAAAAGAAATATTATATTTTCATCAAGTGTGTGTGATGTTTGCGGCGTTTAATTATGCTGCTACTTAATTATTCATAACTTCCATAATATTAATACATATATGCAGCTTGTTACCGGTAATTAAAATTTGCATTTCCGTCTATTTATACAGTTAATAAACTTTAATTGTTGTTGGATAAAAATCTAGGCTTATATCTAATCCATATCATAAGATATCATACAGATAAGAATTATATGTAACATTCTTACTTCTTTCTTTTAATTCAAGCATTTTATAAACACGACATTCAATAATATTGTTAATTAGTTAATATTATTTACAGATTAAACTTTTAAATTTTTAATGATTTAAAGAAATAAAAGATTCAAATTGTAATGCTAGAAACAATTATACAAATTAAGCAAGTCAAGTTATTTACAATCAACAAAAACAGAACAAAAATTATAATTAAGATTTACTTCATATCAAAATGCGGGAGCTAAAGCAAAACAAATAAAATACACGTTAAACGAACATAGCGCCTGTCACACGCCGCGCGAATAGTTAAACACGTTACAGTCGTAGCTACAGGTTGTTACAATATTTCGCGAAACTGAATCGGTCGGTTGCCGTATACACCTCGAATACACTGAACATCTTTCACGACAGAAGACTACGGACTTCGTCTCTCAAACTCTTATTGACACGTACCGTGATGTACGTGTCGATAGAGAATCGAGAAAAGGAGCAAAAGAAACATATATTCTCGGTGGACCAACTGCCTCGCCATCATCTTTAGTTTTCCTTCGTCTTATCCGACCTAATTTTCAAAATTGTTAAGTATAAAGTCATATCTATAAGCTCGATTATAAGCAAACTAGTAATTGCCTGTATTGTATGCTGTTTGAAAAGAGTTAGATAGTTAAAAAGTATTAAATCTACGAAATATTTCTAAAATACATAATTTATATCCTGAAATTTCGTATATTTTATTGTATATACAAAATTCAAATTCTACTTTTGTTATAAATTTTTTATTTAGCGATAAAAAATTATTAAGGCAATTGCTGGCATTCGTTTCTTCATATTGCACGTTGCCAGCATTTCCGCAAGAAACATAAAATATTTATGTAGACACACCTATTGAGGAGTAGTGAAATTTGAAATTTTACTATCGAAAGCAGCAAGTACTTTAGTTCTTGCAAACTAAAGTACGTATCCACTTTCTGCCAGGTGCAGCAGCTTGCGCATTAAATCAGGCAAAATAAAGAGATAAATGTTGGAAACAGTAAAATATGCATTTCGAGCATTATTCAGTCACGACATACGGACGGCAATTGGCAATATTTTTATACAAATGGCAATTTCCTTAAACAATCACCTGTTCTATATTACTTAATGAATTTAAGAAAAATCAATCTACAGCTTTGTAAATGACGATTGAAAAGTGGAAATCAATTTTATTACGCGGTACTATTTAAACGTATTTATAAGTGTAACATTTACGCGTAATATATTTTGTTAAGCTTTTTGAAAACGTTTTTATTCTATGCGTTATCAAAGAATTACATTTAATGTTATATAAGTAAATAATGTTGTTATCCTTGTGGATAATTTTGATTGCAAACCATGAGAGCATTTCGTGCATTAAAATTAATATCAAATCTAATTTGGCTTTATTTTCTATATTATATTATATTCGTAATTAATGTATGCAAATTCCACTATTATAACAATAATAGTTGTAACAGAAATTTGTTTATTTACGTATGGAATTACATTTTATCTGTATCTGTTTCAATTCTCATCTGGACAAAGATCAATCCCATTCTCGTAAAGATAATTTGTTGCCTATTAAAATCGAATCTATGCGCATGGATGGTACAATGCGTGGATTGTTCGTTTAACGATACAAATAAATAATAACCATTTTCGAATAGGTATAGGTAGTCGATATTATGTCGACGTATTCGCTGCCATACCGCACTCATAGCCATTATACTACATTATACTCTACTACGTACAGTCATCATTTTATGCACGCGACCATCATTTCAGGAATGCAATTGGAGATCGGTATTAGCGTTGATGCACGCCTGATTCGAATTGACGAATCTTGCGCTTGAATGAACATCAATCGAATTTGCGCTTAACAAATTTGCCAAATTACTTTTGTGCGTAACCATTATGACATCTCAAATTTTCATTGACTTGATAAGTCGTCAAAAGCCGAGAAGGACATATACACATGAATTAAAATAGTATTTGCATATTTTCTCTCTCAGTAAATTTACACAAAACGCGAATAATATTAGGTACATGAAACATGAATAATTTTACGGAACAGAAAGATATTACTGTAAAGACGTTTCAAATGAAATATATTGTTATTATTTGTACTAGAGTGTCACATAAAAAAATTTTATGATAACATTTTTCTTCATTGCGCAAAATATTAACCCACGAGAAGATGGGGTGTGCAAATACTTTTTTTTACCACATTTATATTTGCTCCCCGCAACGTTAGCTGAGCTAACATACGTAGTATGTTGGAGATTAATAGCTATGCGGTGACCAATAACTATACCGGTTTTATCCCATTTCTCTTCCCGCAGTCATACAAAGCGCGTTTATAGCGAAAACATTTATAGCGGAACAAGATTACGGGGAAACGAAACACTCAATCAACGATGTAATCTAATTTAAGCTAAATTGGAGATATATTGTATACATGGCAGCCTTTGCGTGCGTATTTAAATAGGTACGTTACATCGTTCGCAATATTCTCAGGAAGCATAAAATGAAAACCCATCTAATTAATTTTGTACGAATGTCTCGTGGACAAAGAATGATGTTATCAAAGGATCAAGCTAATTGTCAAAAGATGAATTAAGTTACTACATATCTATTCGATAGAAAATTATTAGTTTCTTTGATCAAAATTTGCCATTACAAATATATCGTGTAATTTGCAACAATTTTCAATGAGTCAAAAGAAAAGATTGACGGAATAAGAAAGTGAGTTTTGTGTGTAAGAACAAAAGACAGATTCGATTGACACGTCAAGTAAGAAAGAGGTGACACGGATCGCAGATCACAGAAAAGTATTCCGAACCGCCTACTGCTTCCGCGCGGCTCAACGATGGATTAGTATTAAAGAAAAAAAAAGAAGGAAGAGGATCGAAACTCTGAAGTCGCTGCATCGCGAAAAGGAAGAAGCCTACGTGTCGCAACTTGAGATCGAGCGAGGAAAAAAGCGAAGGAGACCGCGGAAGAGCGAGAGAAAGAAAAGGAACGAACGAGAAAAGCTGTGCAAGAGAGAAAGGACCGCGTTGGAAGAGGAGCGAAGGAGAGAGCACGGAGACTGCGTGAGAGTGGGAAAACTCGGCTGTACGGGGGTGAGGCAGAGAAGCGATAGAGCGAGGCCGGCGGAGGGGGAGGCACGACAGAGACAGAGGACGAGGGTTGGTTTGCCGAGCTCAGTTACGCCGCGCCCCTTGCGATGAGCGTTACACTACATGAGTGAGATCGCTGCGTCTCCACGAGAAAGCGATCCCTCCTTTCTTCTTCACTATCATTTTCTTCTTCTGCCACGGTAGTGCGAATAACACGACGCGGTTGATGCGTCGAGAAAAAAAAACTCTTGCTTCGTATAAAAATAGGTAGCGCGATAGATGCACGTGTTTCTCTGTCAAAGAATTAACACGCGATTTCGTCGACATACATCAATATCTGCAATCCTTCTTGCAATAAAAACCGTAATGTTACATAATTTTATCAAGCGTAAATATTTAGGATAAGGAGGATACAAAGGGACCGCAAGATTCCTGTGGTCTCACGCGGAAGGGTGTGTTAAACGCGAATAAATTGTTCGTGCGACCGAGAACACGCGACATGCGTTGACGGATAATATCGTTTTTCGCTGCTGTGTATAATGAACAATGTAATTTCTAATTAACAATGTTGATCGAGTGATGGCCATATTTATTTACTCGAAGGACATTCATCAACGTAAGACATTTTTCAAATCAAAATAGCTCAATCGTAAAGCTGTGCAAATCGTGTGCAATTCACGGAAAAGAACTTGAACTCTCGCCGTTTGAAGTCGAAGCCCATTTAAATTCCGAAAGCGGACGAATACTTGCAACGATGTAGAGGCGGTGTGCAAAGTTTTGATAGATAAGATACTTTTTTTAGAAAGTAAAGATAAACATGATTGAGTGATCGATGCGTGATTTCGCTTGAAAAGTTCTCCGTTAGCGGCTAGAAAGATATGAAGCAACTTTGAAAATCTCTGCTGGTTATGCAAATTCAGATTGGATGAAGCAAAATTAAAGCAGAGGTTCGATTTGGAGAATATTCATCAAAGGTGAGCAATTCATATATTTCCTACGCATGACTTTTAGTCATTTGTCTTATGATCAAAGAATTAATGTACTGTTTTTATGCGCGCTTTTTATTTTGACACAATATTAAATTTTTATTGTTAACGTATTATGTGTAAAAAATGAAATAAACAAATTTTTATATCTCTATATCGGGTTTTTCACAGCAATATTTTCTACCAAAATAAAAAACTTTATATAAGAGTGTGATATAATAGAATTTAATATATCTATGTGAGAGATACGTGATCGACGAGTATAGTTTTGATAGAATAGAAAACACAACGTTACGAATAAATCCGACAAAATTTTTAAAATTGTGCATGCGCGTAAAATTGCGCTAAAAATATATTATATAATTTTTTTCAAATATACATGTACTTGCTGTACAAGCATTGCCTTTTTAACAAATATACGTCGAAAAATATTTGCGCAATTGAAACCGCGAATAGAAAAAGAGCCTTTTCTTTGAAGTAACGAAAAGGATAACACCGAATTCCACATTTGCTCCTAAAACTTTTTTTCAGCCGCAGAAACTGCCTACAGTAAACTAGGTCAAAACACAAAGCGCATTGGCACACTGCATCTATTTACGAACTATGATACCGCAAAAAAAGTAACCGAATAAATCTAAGTTTTCTGGCATTATACGCCGATATTTATGTATAAATCCGGATTTGAATTATCCGCAAAACAGGTCAGTTGTAAGTAGATCTCGGGAAAGCAGTTTTCGCGGACAGTGAAGTATCTTTGTTGCGGCGAACAAATTATTACGGACAATCAATTGTATGTTCCGCGGCAGTCAACGCAAGGTAATGTGGACGGATGCGCAGGAAATCGAAGACGGAAACTTGAACGAGCTTTTAACCATCTGGACGGAAACGTCGAGAGCGCAGCAGCCAGTCGAATCTATTCTTTGTGACAGTTCGAACTTGCTCGATTTAGGCGGCCGGGCGAACGAGTTCGAGTTTTAAAAGTCAAGCGTGACTCAAGTTTTCCAGTCAAGTTAGTGGAAGAGAATCATCCTCATGTGTGCGTGTGCGCGACAGTTGTGTATGTCCCGCTATCGAATCATCTATGACGTCTAGGTCAGACGACCAAGACCGATAGAGGAACTTGAACTCGATCACCGACTTTGTCCCCAATTGCCGATTTCCGTCTACTAAACGCTTTATCCTTCCTGCAAAATCAGCCGCCAAACGCCAATAACTAGATGAATCAAATTAGAATTTAATTTAATTTTTTTCAACGCTACGTTATCGTTAACAATTTGTAAGCGTCATATATTTTTTAATAAACTCTGCAAAAATACGACACAAATTATATTTTAGTTAAATTAAATTTTATGATTATTTATTTATTATGAGAATATATTAAATTTCATGATTCTTTTGTCGTAAGAGAATAATGAATAATGTATATCACAAAAACAATTTTTTAGCAGCACACTCTAAATCCGGGATCAAAAGATTAATCATAACAAGTAGTCACAGTAAAAGAAATAATATAAAGATAATCCGCATGTTGAGTTGTCAAGTATTTTTGATACGTTAACGGCATATATTATGTAAATTTCGTTTGCTCAAAGTACGGAATTTCTCTCGAATGGCAGTCGAATAATTTCGATTTTAAACAAATTAAAATCGTTGCGGCTAAGCATTCTATCATCCGATTTGCAGTTTTTCGCGACAAACGGAGGAGACACCGACACTGTGAAAATCCGACGGGCTTTCCACTTTTTGTCAAAAGATTGGATGATTAATCATGCCGTCCTATATCCTCTTGTGCCCTTCTCTGCCTGTGTGTGTCTACACCTACGCAACACGCAGTTATTTCCGCGCGCACATGCGTCACCCGGTCGTGTACCTTTTAGCGAACGAGAATTCATCAATGTCTAAAACCGGAGTGAAGCCTTCGTGAGTGATTGGCCGCGGCTACACCTTGTCGCTCTCTGTGTTGTTTCATTCCCGAGTCTAATATTTCTGATCTAATAGTCCACTATTTCTGACACACATTTTTAGTTACTTCTGAACTGCGGCGCCTGAACCGAATAAAGATAAATAATCATCAGCGATATCAGTGCTAGTTTTGCATTTAATTTCTCTTGCAATTTATTTTCTGCTGCGTGCTTGACTTTCAAAGAATAATTTTACATTTAATCACACATAAATTATTTAAGTTTGTCATAACTTTATTATCTCCACAAGTTTTCGTCTACGCTTTCAGCTTTAATCAATGTTTCTTAACGAGTTTATGACTCTTTAACGTCACTCAAAACTGTCAATCAATTTTTGCATCAAAATTGCATCTTACCAAATAAAAGAATTCTGATTTTGAAAGAGCAAACTTTTATATTTAATGGCCTCTGCTAAAAGATTGAGTTATCGTCACATAGTCGACAGATTTTTTTTATCAGTGACGAAATGATCTTACAAGAACCAATCCTGCAATTACGCCGACTCTCTCCAATACGATTTATAGCTTTAAGCACATAGCTTTACCTGACACATCAACACTGACCCCGCTCAACGATTTCATCGTTTAATCCGCATGAGATAGGTACGTATGATTAGACGATTCGGCGGAAACGGAGAACCATTCAGTATCCCGTGTGCTTATCCGCGCGCTCGCTTAAATGCGCGGCTTCCGCAGCTCATGTTAGCCCGAATTCACTACGGCTGGTCGATGAGCTTATGAGCTTTTCGACACGCGGATCAACGGGATCGAGGTTCGCCGAACAAGAGGACGACATACCCCCAGCATATATGTATCGCGGACGATCGATTTCCGTACCTCAAATCGTTTCCCGATCTCTGATTGAACACTGCCGTGTAATGTCGTACGATATTTAAGTGAAAATACGTCTGCATGCGATTTTCGGTATTATTCGACAGCCGAATTTTCTAAATTTAATTATAATAATCGACATACTCTTTTTCTTTATTCCTCTGAAGAGTGTATGATTTGATAGTACGCAACTTTAAATCTGCTTTAGAAACGAGCGCTTACGAATTTGCACAAAACTGTTGAATTATTCACATTCGTATATTTGTTTTCAGAGAAGATAGTATCGCAACCGTAACTTGCTCAAAATTAATTATGTCGACTTACTTTTAATTAATTTCAGTCCTAACGACATTCGCCGTGAATAATATTTTATACGCGCACTGTATTATAATTGTAACTATATGTCGTTAGAGAATTTTGTATCAAGTTTGTAATACACTACATTCATCGACAAGATAAAATCGTCTAATAATCGAATCATTCAAAGACGATTTTTGCATCATACATTTATTAATTGTGCGAATTTAATAATGTTGAAGATTAGAAAACAATATGCTTTATGCTTATAAGCGTTGCCATTGAAATTACATAATATATGTTTGATAGAGACGTTCACAATGAACAACACATGCTATGCACATGTATAATAGATTAATCATATATCAGGCAGACAGCGTGAAATACAGAATATGTAGCGATCAAATATAGATGCAATTACGTGGAATCGATTGACCGACCGCGTAAAACGGCCACTAGCCATGCTTGTTCTAAGAATTTGCCAAAATATTGCCACTTTATAAATTGAAAAAAGAAACTAAAATTTATTCTACATAATAATCTATTCTAATTTATAATACGTTTTTTTCTTAAGGCAACTACAAGTATCAATGTTAAAGTTTATGTATAAAAGTAACCACTTTGTGATATCGTTTTACATTTTTTTACGTGATTACGTTCCAGTGACAAATTTTTGCATTGCTTGCGCGCGAAAAATTGACTGCGCCGTACTCGCGCGATTTCACGGTGACTGAGTAACATGAAATAGCTTCCCGAAATTACTTTCTCGCGGCGCAATCCGGCGTATCGTTCACTCTCTTTTCACTTAATACGATACAGTTTTGCATCTCTATAAAAGAGTTCAATCAACGAGTAATCAGATTATATCTTGCCGCTTATTCATTTCAGCCAATATTATTCTACAATGAATATTTTCTCGAAATCATGTGACTCGCTGTGTCAAAAAAATATACAAAACTGTAACAAAACTACATCGAGCATTGTTAGATCACAAAGCACACTAAGTTTAATCAATCATAAACAAATTTTGCACTTTATCTAAACAAACAATACAAAAAAGCTTTAATTCAATTTAACGCTATTCGATTAGATTATGCACACGTTCACAAGTATTACAGGCAATTTTTAGTTTCGCAAGTCTCTCATATTTCGTCGACTGAATAGGCGAGGTAATTACTAAATCCATCACAAAATATCGCAAAAATCAGCAGAACCGCGTTTCCAATATTTCCGCGTATGAGTAAATTGAAGTTGTCGCTTTCAACATATTAAGAGTTTTCTTTTCATTTCTTTCCGCTAAAAATCTGTCGCTTCCGTTCATCTGCGTGTTTGCGACAACGTTTATTCCTCTTATGCCCGATGGTACTTGCTCCAGGATGTTAATTTGCAAACAATTCAGTACAAATCACGAAAGGAAATGAGTTTACTAAAAAAAGGCAACAGAAAAATTCATTTTCCACGCTGTTTGTCCTGGACGTCGTACCGAGATTTCGAGCGCATGGCTGTTTTCTCTGCGTTCTGTGTTATGGGCGCGGGAATTGCGTCTCATGCTCGAATCAAGAGAGACGCGGCAAGTACCCTGGGAACGAGAACGACAAATGAATTTCAGCGTGATTTCAGCTTTGTAGTCTAATTTAAAAGATAATGAGCAGAGAATTCTGAAAATCGCTCGAAAATCTGTCCACTGCAGTAGGCTTGTTACGACTTGTATGTGTCAAGCTTGTAGCTTATATCATTAATTATCCTTTCTATGACTTTATAATCTTTGCGACATTGACATAGTTACGAAAAACTCATGATAAATTATGAAAATGTCAAAGAAGTGTTGAGAAGATAAAAAACTTTATAAATTTTATTAATTTTTGAAAATTATTTACTTAATTATGCAATTGTTTACAAATTAGTTACAATATCAAAGAACGTTTCATTAATTATAATCCGCTTTAACATTCAATTTTATTATACACAAATGCATACATTATATAAGCCACCATGAGTTTCTCGTTACTTCGCGGAAGTAGTAACGCACGCATGCGGTCGTAAGTGACAACTTATCGATGCAAACTTAATGGCACTGCGAGAATATTGAATAACGCAGGGCGCGTACACTATTAAACGTAAATCAACATTGTGAATGTATTAATTATCCCGCCCGCAACAGAAGCGCGTTTCCAGAATCTGACAGTTACTCGTGGGGCTGCAATTGGTTAATATGTTTGATGATATTATTTCTCCAATTAAAATGCAACACACCACAACATCCGTGATATTATTTCAATTTGTGTTCTGACATTAAAAAATATTGGAAATTGTTTAATTAATTAATTAAATGCATACAATTGATTTAGAAAGATGTTTAACATAAGACCGTTTAACTTTTTGTAAAAAAAATTTTCATTTTTGTGTAATTATTTGAATAAATCAAACAAATAACTAAACCATCTTCTTGAACGTTGATTTAAAAAATTTTAACTTCCGCGTTTATGCACCTGTCGATAACATATCCATATTTTACTCCCTTAATTGAAAAAGTTAATGTTATCGTACTATCTAACGTAACTGATGTAACGTTTTTTCAAAACGTCCTTTATAAAGAATTCTTACAATTGCCTGGAATAAATAGGAATCAGTTTTGTGTACAAATTGAAGAGGAAAAAATACAAATTAAAAGAGGGAAAAAATGTTGGAATGTGCAATTGTCGTCTGCATACCTATTTGTTTGGCACTGTACATTGAAAATGCTCTCAATGCGCGATTTATGCGAACTGGAATGTCTACTTCCGACCGTTGCTCGCAAAAAGCAGTTGTAAACATATAAACATAAGTAAATCGAGAGGAAAAATCTGCGGAATGTATTCTAACATTCGATAACAAATTTCACGGATTCTCGTAACTTCCTATCAAATATTGATTTCAAAGAGCTTCGAATTTTTTAAGCCACGTTGGCATTTTTTCATGTTTTTTATTTTTTATTTACGGTTTTTACAACAACGCAAGCAGTTTCTCTCTCTCCCCCTTTTCTCTATCTCTCTCTCTTTCTTTTTCTCTCACGTCAAACTCATAATTCTTTCCATGGTCAGAAATACGTGCCACACTCGTGCAGCTTCGTGCAACCGCGGCAGAATACATGCGAAAATTCACATTTCCACAATTCTGTTTCTTCCACTTTGAATAAGATAATAACGCGTTTAATGTAAGATGTTGTACTAGAGAATTCCGTGAAAATTAACAGCTTTTACGTGAAATTATATAAGCAAGAGTGGTTTAAACATATTTACATTGTCTTTTTATTTATGTTTGATGTAATCGTGACAATAAACGATAAGAAAATACGCTGGTGTTAAGGCAAACATATTATGTTTACTTAAATATGTTTTCACATAATGTGTTAATTGCATATTGTATTAATAATATAAGAACGCGTAGCACCACAAGTAAAAGATATGTAAAAATAAGATAAAAAATAATAAAATAAAAAATAAAAATTATATACTTATAATTTAGTCTAACAATAACTACAAGAAAATTAATGCGAAAGAGTGAAAAGCGAGGCATCAGAAAAATGTACAAACTGTCATCTGACAACATTTCACGTTCGGCTGTCAGAGTTTGTTCTGTCAGGAAACGAATAGGACAACGCGGGTCAAGAGTGACGTGTATATTATAACAGAATCTCGTATTCAGACGGGTTTACACATTGGAAGGGTGCGAGAGAATTGAAATGCTAAAGATGAGTAACACGAACAGAAAGATATGAATCTAAAAAAAATTCAGTATTATCTTGTTTATTCAAGCCATAATTCTGATATTTTTCAGATATAATTCGAATATAATTAGCGCTCGTTAGTCTATTTAAGTTTTATCAAGTTTTAATATTTTATATCTTATTACTTATGATTTTATTTATTTATGCATAGCCTGATAATATATTATTCGGATTACAAAAAAAAAACAGATTACTGATTTAGTTTTTTAATATCTTGGATTTAAAAAATTCTTAAATATATGAGGTAAATCTCTGATTTATTACTACTTTTTCCATAAGCCTGTTCATATTTATATGGGAAATGGTTGGGTTTAAAGTACTCGCTATCATCAAATGTGGAAAAAAGCATCTGATACTTCTCGTGATATGTTCTCCAAAAAAAAACGCTATATTTCCACTGGAATATTTTGAGATATCCTCGTATCTCAAATGATAAAGAGCCACGTTAAAACCTCTTCAGTCCTTCTGCCAGCTAAATATCACCAACATAAAGCAACTATATATAAGATGTGAAATCTCTAACACTTTTATAGTGTTAAATTTAAAAGTATTTTGCTATATATAATAGAGAAAACAAAATTATACTTGAAAATCGACCGCGTCGCATGTGACCATATTTCTCAATTATCCATAAAAAAGTTATTTGTTTTAATGATTTTACTTATTTTTTAAAAGAATTTTTACTAAATCCTTTTACTCATTTGCGCGTCGTATGTATTATGATATACATCTATGTGATATCAGTAGCAAACTCATTAACAGAGAAAGTATCATTTTGGTTAAAAAGAAAGCGTAAAGTATAATTATCTTTAAATGTTTTTAATCACAATGAATGATAAACAAGTCGATCAAGAAGCCATTATCGTTAAATATGCTAATCACGGCAGCGACAAAGCCGCTACGGACACATCCTCGTCTTAAGTTTCCACCGACAACATCCACTGAATTGCTAACCACCGTACGGACATCAGGCGCGGCAGGAGTTTGAAGAACTTTCGTGACGAATCTCGTTTCGACTCGTATTCGCATAATTTTACCATTGAACACGGCCGAAGTACGGTGTGCGCCGCATTCCATGTCGCTCCTTTACGAGCGTCTCCGTTTCCCGTGCAACCCTCGCTCAACCCCGTTATCAAGGTAACCTTGTCGCACTCACCCACACTTTATCGCATTCCCTATCGTTTAGTCTATCTCTCTTTCTGTCTCTCTCGATCTTTTCTCGCGCGCCAGTGGCTCTCTTCGCAGACTGGAATACAAATTACCCGATAGCGTGTCGCCTCACGAGTAAAGTAGATAACGGCAATTAGAACATCATCCAAGGCACAAGAGTGGCATGAGTCTGAATCGTTTAATCTCGACCCTTTTCTTGCTTGCGAATGGTTAAGACATATCGGCGCAACGAAATTTCGTCGGCTGTACATCGGCAATTATATTACGTCGTTTAAATGTCGTTGTATTAACGATAAAGATAATCAGATCGACCTACATCCGCTAGTAACGTCAGCGTTTAATGTAATCAATTTGCTGAAACAATGTTCAGTTATGGCTCTTGTCAATGGAAACAATATTTCGTAAAAAATATAAAACTTAATTTTTCTTATTTTTACTCTCATTTATAAAATTGAATTTACCTTCTATAGTTTTATTATTTTAACGAAATAAAGAATTTTGACTTTATTGATTAGAAAAAATTTTATTAAAATTTCTAAAATTAAAAATATTCTATTAATTACAATTATATAACAAAAAAGTTAAATTCAATAATATGGTAATATAAAAATTTATCTTCAAGTTACAAATAAAATTATTAAATTTGCATAAAAAAAATTATTTATTGTTTTACAATAATAAAAAAATATTTAAAATAGCACAACAATAAAATACATAAATAAAACAATAAAATGTACATAATTTTTTATTTTATTAATTGAATTAATTGATATTATTGAATGAAACTTGTTTGATATTATTGAATGAACTTGTTTGATAAGATTTATCTTGACGATAGAGATCGACTATTGTGAGATATAAATAAATGCTCAAACTTATACGTCGAAGAATAAACTTATTCGTAAAAATTCATGCGCATTGAGAGTAAACAGTATGTTCCTCTTTTACTATGCTCTTTCCAGTGAATATAAAATTACTCAAGCATTGCTATAATTCAAAAAAGTAGCAGTAGTAAAAAAGAATATATGGTCAGACTTGTTACGAATTGGTGCGACATATAACTATGTTTGTTTCATTAATAGATACATATATATAGATGTATATGTATATAAGATATAGATAGAGATCGTTAAAAATACAAAAAATGCATTATTTTTAAAAATAATATTTGTTTTTGTAATAATATCAGATTTGTAGCGTTGAACGCAGAAAATTTAATTAAAAATATATATCAGGAAATATACACAGTGTGTACAATAAATTTTTAGATTATTAAAAAAAAAACTTATTTTTTAGATGAAAATATATAAAAAAAACTTTTTAATAAATTTTGATTAAATTTTTCTTTAGTAAATATGTTAATGTCATCAAAAATATGCCTGTTACAACAATGTCCAGGCTTGCAAAGTGTGTCACGAATTTTTAAATATCTTTGATGTCTGCAAAACGTCTTTCTTTCAAAGACGTTTGAGTTTCGCGAACAAAAAATAGTCCTATGGCGCCAAATCAGGAGAATGTGATAGATAACAAAGCACGCAAACTTGTATACGGGCCAGAAATCCCAGTACAGTGGCCGTCAAAAACATCGAAGATGTCCAAAAGTTCATGGCACACTTTCTGCAGGCCAAAAAAAGACTTTCATAAGTCGTTCTAGTCGTTCGTTGACTCTGCTCTTTGTTGTACCGAAGCTGAAGGGATGTATTTCAAATAAAATAAATTGATTTTAAACATAACTTTTATAATTTTTCGAAATAAAATTAAAATTAATTAAAATTTATCTTAAAGGAAGAATATCTATTAGTCGAAGAATATCAATTGTGTAATTATATTTTTTGTACCCGTAAAACATGAATTTATTCAATGTAAATTTATGCAACGTAAATGTACTTGCATAATTTTAAGCTATTATATAATAAATGGCATGCCACATAAACTCTTATATCATCTGTCAAGTTTTTTCATTCATCGTGCAGAGTTTTATCAATAACATTATCAAAAAGTTGCTCTACATGATCAAAATAATTGTTAACAACAGATTTTGGCTTTTGGAGAATCTCATTATTGTATTCTAAAACAACAGTGTTTCGTTGAATTATGTATATGATGTACATATACATATAGCAAATAGCACAGCATGCCTCAATTAACAATGTTGACAAATTGCAATTATCTTACTAAAATTATCATGCTGCAAATAATATGTCGTACAGTTAATAATATCGCAATTGCATAAGCATAGTTTGAAATGACAAATGTAATACATACGCAAATGTCATTTATATCATAAAGAAATAAGATTATCAAAAAATTATAAACAAATATAATAAAAATGTCAGTGAAATCTGACTAAAGTTTACGAGTCTGCACCAAAAAAGCCAACGAATATCTTTGCTGAAATAGAATCCTTTCCAAAATAATTTTTCGGACTGCTATATTTAAATCTCAGCGTTTCTTTTACTCTTCGTAATTTTTCCCAAACTTACTTTGTGTTATAGCTTTTGTCGTTTTGTCTCTCATTAAATTTGTATTCTTTTCAAATATCAAAGTTTTTTCTGATCTGCGTAATATTTCACAAAGTTACTTTGTATTATCAATCATTTCCAAAACATTTTCTTTTGTTAAGAACAAGAAAAAGTCTCGACCTACAAAATATGATGTAGAAGAAATGTTCAAGCATATAATTTAAATAATTTAAAAAATATTCCAATAATTCTTATTAAAATTTATTGTTGTACTGCAAAATTTATTTGATTTAATAATACAAAATAACTTTGTGAAATATTACGAAGGTTGAAAAAAAACATTGAAATTTGTGTATCTCAAGAAGGTGGCTTGGAAAGGATGATACGTCAGCAATAAAATAGATACTGATGATATTGTGTCCGTTCTTGCACTATATCACCAAATCTTATCAAGAGACATGATCATGTCTCGTGCCAAGTTTACACGTCACATGCAGCAAGATCGACTATGTATACATATATATACACAAGTTAGCTCTTGCAGAGTATATCAAATTATCAGATCTCAGTAACGCCTGAGCCGATCAAGCTCTTTAGCCAATTAGGCTCAATTAACAATGTATTCAAATATTATGAACAAAATATATTATTATTTTAGACGATATATAAAGAGTAATAATGTAATGTAAAGAGTAGTAATGTAATAATACCAAATTCAAAATTAGAATTGGTACAGTAAGTCATCATAACTGTCGTCATCGTGCACTGTTCTCATCAAATTTCTGACACAAAGCTGCGCTGGCAACCTTCATAGTTGACATACTAACTGTTCTCGCAGTTGATTTAGCAAATTTGATAGCTTCATGTATCACGAAAGAGAAATAGATGACGATTAAAGATAATTACAGTTAATATTATAATTATAAAAATAAATAGTGTGAAAAATCCAAATTGACTAATTGTCACGAATTATAAATTATGAAAATTGATTTGTCACATTAACACAAAAGATTAAAACGGATTAGAAGATTATCTTATCGAATAAAAAAAAAATAGCTTCTGTTTTTCATATTATCGCATTTTTCGTGTGATAAATCTCATTGGATAGCTGAAATCTCTGCTTCGTCGCGACTAACAATGAATCTTATTGGAATTCACATTGCCGCGCGTGTTTGTAAGTTTGTCACACAAAGTTATTCGCTAACACACTTGTTGTTGCGTGCGGCTCGCTTAGGTACTCTCGTAGATCTTCGGAATACAAATGGGTTGAGCTATCTCGAAAATAAGGTAGATAACAGCAATTAAGGTCATCATTGCAACTGCAAATGTAATTCTAATTTTTGGTTGTATTAAATTATAATTAAATTCTATATATCTTTGCACTTTTAATATATAATTTGTAATTTAAAAAATAAAAAAAGTATATGAAAAAATGTGCATATATAAGCAATGTGTGGCGAAGCAATTTGAAATTCAAACTGCGCTGACCGAGTAGTCGCTATTACAATATGCGAACACTTCGTTAAATGACTTGGCAGTCAGAAAGTGTCATTCCGCTGTCTGACGAAGCAGAAGTTTCGCAAAAGCGGATATCCATGTCACGTATGTAACCAATCGAACGTTTTCGATAGAGTCGACTCGAAAATTGAACGTTCGCGGCACATAGAGGCACATAGAGGCGAAACTTTTGCGGACAAACTCGCGCTTAGAGAGTTTCGTCGATAGTTTTGATTTCGTGGCCCTTCGCAGTAACTAGCTGGCAAACGCAGCCGACACAACCACTCTCACATTCTCAGACGAAACTTCGACGGTGCCTTTTCCTAACGCGCGATTTTACGCTGCATACGTGTCGATTGGAATGAGAGATTTTCTTAAACCGATTAGATGCATATTTTACAGGCAATTTTACAGTCTTTTTGATCTGATATTTTTTCGATGAGTTTGCTCCATGCATTTAATTATATACCATTGAAAATATCATAATGTTTACGCGAAGCATTAATTTTTGTATTATTAATCCACGTAAAATGTAATCAGAATACCATAAAGAAACTTTTGATAGTTACTGCGTAGTTACTTCCAATAACGCTTTCGTCTTGTCTATTTTAAACAATCCGATTACAACTGAAAGCGATTAGAGAAAAAGAAAAAAGCGAACGCGTATAGATATTCGTATTATTGTAGTGTATTCGCGGCAAGCGGCGCAAATCGAAAAGAGGCAAGCGCATATTCGATAGTGTCAATTCAGCGATAGAAGGAGTCAGCTGTGAATTCATTCAATGGGAGGCAACCGTTGCAACCGCCTCGTGGTGCGCACCGGTGTGCACTCGGTCCCCGATCCATGTGCCGACGTAGCTATTCAGCGGGACCAAATCGCTGAGCAAAGCGATACTACAAGCAGGAGATTTTGGTAGATATATCGATATATGACTTCATTGATTCAATGCATCTGCTTTGTTCCGGAGCATTAAAGCAACGCTTAATGGTGCGCCACGAATCAGAGCTACATCTAATGATCTAATGATCGAAGACATTAGATGATGTGAATAAGATAATGCCCTTCCGTAAGAAAAGCAGAAATAAGAATCATTTAATTTAATTTTTGCAATATTATCATATTGTAACACACTTTCTCTCTCTACTTCTGCAAATAACGCATAACATTATCATAATCAAGTGATTAATTTTTATAATAGATTTGACGATTTATCCCGCAACATGCAAACGTTATTATAAATTTCATAGCGATTTGTGCGCGCGCAAGCACGTACGAACATGGGCTTCGTATGACACTGCATTTCATAAAATATCGAAATTCAATGCAATTCGTGCAATTTTTCTCTTCGCCAATATGATCTTCTTCCGCAAGATATTTTCATTGAACATGTATTATGATAGCAGTATGGACATTATCGTCCTACGTGAGATACAATATGCGGTTTCGCTAGCTGAAATTACGTAGCGGGTAGAGCAAGACACTGCATGTATGTATATAGAGACGAGATCTCATGCACGTGTGTAATAAGCCACGATGCGCATTATGCGGCGCTCTAATGCTAGAACCTGCCCGGCATACATTCTTTGAACACAAAATATGTGCACGCAAGCGCAGCGCATTATATAATTTGCGCACAGCCCCGCCGTGTTAAACAATGCAGAAACGAGATTCCGTAGGGTCGCATATTAATGCCTAATTGTTCTTATACCGGACGACGACCCCGCCGCGGATACGTTTTCCTCATAAAATGTTTCCACCGCAAAGTACAATCGTATTGTGCCGCCCATCGCAACCACGCGCGCATGCACAGGCAGCATTGCCATTCTCGTCATACGTAAACTATCACGATTGTAAATATTTCCCCGTTTAAAGCAAACGCTTTGAATCGCGAGTAGCGGGTCGTGAACCGCACGGGGCATGGAAACAAGTAGCCTATCTAATTGGATTAAACGTCGGAGTGCCTTCGGTAGGGCGATTAGAGGATAATCGACGCCAGCGCGCGAGGTATCCTCTTACTAGATTAGGCGTTAAATAGTGTTAAACTGTAATTTCCGACACTTATCGCCAGGTGTTGCATCTTGACGGTTTTTTCGACAGACATTAAAATAATTAATTGCATTTTGCAGTGCGGATGTTAATTCACATGTTAATATATTATTAATTCCGTGTATATCAATAACCTAATCCATTCTCTTTCAGTATAATGTACTAATTTTCGATTGGCCTCCGTACGCAAAAGCGACACGGGTGCCATTGAGTTCGCATACCCATCCTCTCTTCTCTCAATAACTCTTCTGAACGACTATTATGTATGCATTCTCTCCCACATCCGTTTTTGCCACTTTCCACTCCATTCAATCAACGTGCAACATCGCTCGTTTGTTTATCTATCTCTCTCTTCTTCAACAAGAATTCCGTAAGTTCTAATTACTCAAACAACTGATGTCGAGACAATCGATATCATTAAAAATTGCCGGTTCTTTGTTAGTTGCAAAAATCATTTACAACATTCATTCATCAACAACATTTAGACACAAAAATTTATTGTTATAAATTAATCATGTTACGTTATTTAATTTCATTATGTTAACATTGGGCGTTCTAAGAAACTGTTTCAATTTATAGGAGCAATCGAAAAAATTTAAGTGTCTCTTTTTAATTGCTCGACGCTATGCAGATTTTTTGCTTTGACTTCATTTGTTACGATCAAGGGAAACATTCGCTTTTACTTCTTTGAGACATTAATTTCCGATCGACTTTTCCAATGCAAATGCTCTTACCATAATTATTATGCCACGCTGAAACTCGCACAAAGTTCTCTCCTTCGCAACGTCACCCTTCACGCTTTCGGTATCGTCTAACCCTCCACTTTATTAGTTCACTTAACTGCGTGTGCCGTCTATTCATTCACGCACATACGCACACGTAAGCTGATACTCGCGTCAATTTACGCAAGAGCTTCATGAATATACGAATGTATGTCGTGTCACGTTTATGAACACGTATCTTTCGCGATATCTATCACATCTGCAGTTAGTTCAATAAAAGCGATTGATCTGTTCACGTTTAAACGATCTAATCGCAAGCTTTTCGCGGTTGACACGTGTCCAGGCACAAATTTATTACTCTTAGATGTCAATCCTTTAAGATGTATCAATATCAAGCATCATAACTTTTTTTGTAAACTGTTGTATTGTCAAATTTATTGAATTTTTGTTGAAAACTTTGTCAATAAAGAAAGTAACAGAAAAAAGAAAACAAGAATAACAAATTTAAGTATTTTAGGCAGGCTATAATTCGCCGCAGAATTTGAAATAGAAATATCTACTTATAATATTATATGTAATACAAAAAACATTTAAAGAATGACAAATACATATACGCAAAAAATATATCGCTAATATTATCAATATATGTTTCGTACATGTGTGTATTCTAATTCCACAAATGTTTTCTATATTACACACGGCATATAAAATTCCGAGTTGATTTCTATCTCTAATTCTGTCGCAAATTATAAATCGTCTAAATTGCGCTTTAAGAAGTGCGCGGTCGAAGGGTTTAAGACCATCTGTCGTCAATCTCTCGGTCTCGAGTGATCGCCTGGTAAGTGCCGGATAATCTCATTTCGCTATTGTCATTCGAGTACTCGGCATCCTATTGCTCGTGAGTGATATCTTATCGAAATTCCACTTCAACCATCGTGGCATTTCATTCCCATGAGAATAAATGTACGGCTATTAGCAGGTATCTGGCGGTAGTTTCGAAAGAGCGATGGATATCCATACATTGAGATTTCGACTTTACTGTAAATAACTCTGATCAATCGGTGCTCCAATTTTAGAAAAGGCTGCCATTAATATCTTTTGCAATAGATAATATTGATTATCATAAGATAAGAGAATTTGTCGCAGTTTTATGCGGCGCGGGCGCGTGCGCGGCAGATACAGATATTCATTTTACTTAATGTTCGTTATCAACATTAATGAGTAATGGGCAGGGTGTTATTTGAAGATGGTCGAAAATTTTGCGGTGATTTTTACCGTGATAAAACGAAGATAAATGCTGCCGGACCAATTAGGAAAACTGGGACGGGGCTGTCATAAAACAGAACTCGTTAAGCAAAAATATTAAATTTTACTTGAACTGGATCAGAGCCAGTATTTGAACGCGTATCGGTGTCCTCGAACCGCCACCGCGCCTGCCTATTTCCATTTTGCTCTAGGGCAATTCTACTATGAGTTTCAGCGCATACATCGGCAAAGTACGTTTTCCACTATAAACGATCGTAACGCAACATCGAAAAATCAAACATATCACATATATTCGTTAAATTCGAGTATTTAGACAATATTTACTTCAGTATTTGTGCAACTTTATGAATTATACTGCATCTTGTGTTATTAAGACGCAAATATTTTCTTATTTCAATGCAAAATGCATTTCATTTATAATATAATATATTATTGACAAAAAAAAATACAATTAATATTATATTAAAGATAATTTAAACTTTTAATTCACTTTCAAACTTAATTTATCATCGGCTAGTACTGCGCCGTGCATTTTTCACAAAAGAGCAGACAATTTGACAAATATGTCGCATAAAACAGTCTTCTTTTAAATAGATAATCTCCCTTTCTCTCTGGGAACAATGAGAGACGCGTAAGAGTGCGCGGTTACTGAAGTCTTCGTGAGTGAGCTTCACGAAACCTCGGAAAACTCGAAAGCTCGCCATCTCAAGACTACGTGAAACTTGAGAAGCATGTACATACGCACACAGTCGATGCTCGCACACAGAGGCGTTCCCACGTGTGCCCATAAGTATATGTTAGCGCTGAAATGTTAGGGCGCCACGCGTGTCTGTAGTTACCTATACGTGCGCCGCGCATCAAACATTCATTCGGCTGGTAGCACGAAATGGAGTCTCGGCTTCAAGCACGCCCGTGGTACTCGGGTGCCGAGCATTTACCGATCCTTTCGCCGACTATTTTGCACCCGCTCGGGATTCACGAGAATCCCGGACTGAGCACTCGGGCAGAGTCGATCGACCGATCTCCGCTGAGTGGTTTCTATCGGATTCTTACGTTACTCCGTAGCTTACGTTCGAACTCTCCTCGTATCCTATGTATCAGGCGGCGTTCATCTCCATCTTCTGGATATTTAAGAACATTGCCCTTTGCCTCGCGACGCATTAACGGCACCTTCGCGTAGAACGGAAAAGTGTTAGAAAACATGTACTCCAAGAAATAGAACACATTGAGCGATGTGCATTTATTTTACTTCGTAGATATTTTACTTTGAGCGGTCCGCATTTACAATTGTTAAATAATTTGCGGTCACCGTGCGAAATATCTTAGTTGATAAATATTCCTTATTCATACAGCGCGATCCATCTTCGGGAAATGACTTTTCAGTATTCGTTACGCGAACGTGCGAACAGCGAGCATTGGAATGATTTATAATTTCGGCCGCGTTTTCGAGAAGTCAGAATTGCAAATATTCAGATGAAAGTGATTAACAGCAGCTCCGACGCAATGGCACAGTTTACTTGAGAAATTTATAATAACTTTGACGGAAAGACTTTTAAAAAATATTACGTATTCTGTTAGATACTCCTCTGCACAGGCGAAGTACATAAATACTAAAAATAGCTGAACAATAAGTTGAATAAACAAATTATAACACTACTTTGTTTTAATCTTTTGGTATCTTTTTTGGAAATAATATAGGAGATAAATAAACAATTTGTTACTTAATTTGCATCTCTCTTGATCTTACATCTTCGATGTTAGCACCGTATCGTTTGATAATTTTAATCCTGATCAATGTTGACTTTGGCCTCAACTTCTTATTCCAGCAATATCACTTTAAACTTACCCGCGGATATTTACAAAAATGCAAGCTTGCAAATCTGTGAATACATGATCCTATCTCGTGGAAACGAGCTATGCCCGCGGCTGCGATCTAGTTCGTCTTCCGTGTCACCAGAGAGGCGGAATAGCATCACGAATGCAATAAAAGCATGCTCAATACGTTTAAAACGCGACCTCGTTGTTCATATAGATTTTTCTGTTCACCATAATATATTCTCGAATATGCCCATCGAGCAAAATTAAAATGCTAACTTGTGACGAAGTTTTATCTAACCAAATTTTTCGTACCAAAATGTGCATTTTGCGATACCTGCATATCGCGTCGGTTATTAACATATAATTTTCAACATAAAGCTTGATGAAAACCATCAAAATTGCGAGTTCGGTTAGAATACCGAGAATCAACGTTTCAAAATATGGAATAGAAGTTTCTGCGAGTAAACTTTTAAATAATTTAGTAGATACTGCGCTGATAAAACTGTCGCGGCGATTTCCATAACACTTGCAAATTCCGGGACTATATCGCAGTCGTGGATCGTAGCTGACCTAAAAACGCCATAGCGTAGATCCTGTGGCCCACACAGAAAATTAAGTCTGCAATATTAATTCTGGAAGCGGCTAGCAAGACAATACCGTACCTCTTTTATTATCTTTCGTAATAATTATTTCTTTTTCCTTTCTTTTTTTTGTTTTACTACTTATGTTTTAGTAATCTGCATCATTGCATAGTTTATTGTTTAAATTCAATGCAAAAAATGACAAATAGTTACTTAATGATAAATACAACAAGTTATTTATCAAGTAAACAATATGTGTCATTTATCCACTAATTGCTTATTGCTAATTGCTGAATAGACTCTCAAATTGCACGTCACATATTACATTCAGTCACGCGTTTGCCTTTTCCATGGAGATCTACCACATTTAATTGCAGATTTGACAGATATTGATACAGATTATACAGAAACACACGTACCAATTTTAATAAAACATTGTAATGAGAATGTCTGCGATAGTAGAGATATCCACGGGAATGGAATTTGAATTTTAAATCCATTAGAATGCATACCGGGAATTTTAATACCAGGTTAATGATAAATGTCCTAATATATATGCGAGAAAATGATTACCATCGTAACATTATAATTATTATTCGCTGTAGAGTGTTGCGTCATATATTATCCTCGCCGCTTCTACTTAATGTTATTGCAATCGTTTATAATTGATTTGATTACATACATATATGTATACATCGGCAAATGAAGAGAGTTTTCATGCAAATTATCGATGAAATAAAATGCGCGCATTTGGCATGAAGCTTGGCAAATATGACAAATACGAATAATATTGTGTATTAAAACAATACGCTCAATTATAATATATTGTGGAGTTATTAATAAACATAATTTTAAGAATTTTCAATAATGAATTAATGGGTAAAAACAGATATACGCGCACGTATAAAAATATAAAATTTCAAGAACTGTTGCATGTCAGAAAAAAAAAACGCAGATATAAAAATGAATCACGTGCTATTTTGATAATCATATTCATTTTTCATGTTTTAAATATTCGTAAAATTTGAGTACAATTGTTAATTAAATTGCTCTACTTGCAACGAATGAGTTCATTAGTATTCTACGCTAGTATTCCAGATATTCAACAAAAACAAATTAAACAAGTTTTTATTACGAATTTTTCTCAATAATACAGAATTTACGCCGACTATTTGACAGTGTTACTTCGTTAAACTTTTTTTAGAGAAAGATTTAATTTTCTTACAAATATACTCTCTTCTAAATCTTAATGAGATTAAGTATGGCGTGAATATGACGAGAAGAGGTATTACTTACTTTGAGGTCGATCAATAACCAACGTAAAGCAGTTCCAGCAAGCTGGTATCGTGTTAATGAATTTACTCACGTGTTATCTACCCATTATTTCGTCATCCAATTATGTATATATATATATATTAATTTCCTTAAACGTTTCAGTTAAATATATTCAGCCATAAGCACACTTTCTGTTATCGATAATTAAATGGTACAGATTTCGATCTATACTAAAACGAAGCCAAAGAATCGTATGGAATAATTTCGAAGCATCATTGATCCTAATAGTGACCGTTGGTCAGAATTGTAAGTTAGATTAGTAAAAGAGGTCGCAATTAGTATGCAAATACGGGCGCACAAGAGTGCTCCACTCCGCGCGCTGCAATCAAATGATCTCTATAGGCTGATGAATATATGACGCATCTACTAATGCGCCAGACACATACACGTGCGATATATATGTCTCTACGATTTGCTAGAAAACTGATGTTAATTACATTATTGCATTATCAATGTCATTAGACGATGTTTAATTCGTTGGCTAGAATGAAAATGAAAATGCAGTTAATTCTAGATTAGGACGCAAGCCAAGTCTCTTTCAGTAATATTGCCTCCTCATCCAGAATGAATTTTTTACACGCAAGCTTTCTAATTATTATTAAAAAATAGAAAATCTAAAACGACAAAAGCTCCGCAATAAATAATTTCAACAGAGCTAGTTTTATTTCTATTTGCATAATAAATTAAATGGAGGAAAAATATAGCGCATTGTCTTCGAGGACGCATCACACACTGTGATCGCAACAACACGCGTCGCGGCAGCTGGTCGGTTTCTGTTATAAAACAACTTATGAATAATCCTGCAATGCAAATGTCGCTATTTACTATGCCATACGTATGGTCACCGCCGTTACGTCGCGTGAATTAATTGGGACGACAAATCAAGTGGGAGGAAAGTGAGCGGTGGAGCAAGGCGAAATAATACTCGGAAGAAGAAGATAGAACGGGCACGCGCGCATAGCTAGGTCTCCGCGTTTTAATATACAAAAGTGCATGCTTTCCAGCTATATTGTGAATAGCCGGACTTCCGGATATTACCTCGGCGAGAAGAGCGGACTCGTGCAGTGCCGTTCGTTGTTCGAACCGCAAGCCTTAATTATAATAATGCGCATAAAACGGTCGCTCGAACATGTCGGGACTTAACCGCGTGACCTATGCCGTCAAAAGGATCAGCGGGAAGGATGCGGTAACGTCATAGTCGTTGTCTTCGTACTCTGCGTAACCATAGATTAATGCGACACAAATGTGAGGATAATCAGAGAGTTTCGCAATTAACACGTGCAGGCGCGCGGAATCGAGTTAACGCGCGGTTAACATCACGGTGGTTTGTAATCAATGACGAGACCGTCACGCTCCGCCCGTCTCTCTCAACCGCTGACTGCCTTCTATAGCTCGATCCATCTTCCGCAAATGTAAGTGCGGCATTTCAGTACTTTACGGACCACAACAACTTCCTCGTTCTGAGAATAACGTTCAAAGTTTGTAATGGACTTGGCGTTTCTTTACCAAGCGCGTCGCTTAGAGTAATCTGTCGCTTAAAGTAATCTGTCAGACCTGCGCACTTAAAGCACTTATTAAATGACGATTGTTAAACAAAAAAAAATAATTTTTGTCGCATTTTTAAATTTCAATTAAATGTACATTGTTTTTAAGAGTCATTATTGTCTTGTGATTTTTATATATTAATATTGTCTGATTAGTCGTTCTATTGGACAAAATATAACACGTTGCTGATTCGTTTTATTAATGCCATATTGCTATTCCACCGTCGAGATTGAATTACCACAACTTCAAAACACATTAGTTCTTATTCAGAACGAATAAATGCTTAGAGCACGGCCGCTTTTCAATGCATCATCAGCCATCGGCTGTCTAAAATTTAGGTAATAGATGCTCCATAGCAAGATTCATTTCGATAGTTATGCGAGATTAAACCTAATATTAATTCTATCGATATATTCTAATAAATGACATGAGTTAATGCACGCTGTTCATTAACTTTCTACATAAAATAATGCTGTTGATTAAAACCGATCGAAACTTATTCACCGTTCACAAAACCATATATATACACACATGTATGTAATATCGTCTATCCATTTAGTCGCATAAACTGCTCGTCCAACTGTCTACTCTACATACACATGTAGCCCATCTCTTTGAACTTCAACACCTCGCTTGTTGGGCTGGTCATAAACATAATCACTGCATCAGCATCGCAGGGTGGTAATCATGCGCAATTGTTAATAAGCGTAATTCGCGGTCTGACGTTTCGTGACAGGCTAATGGCATTGGTTTCCACGCAACCAATGTCACTTGTGAAAGCATCGCATTTAAAGACATGACTCTCGCATTATCTCATTTAAATTTAATAAATCCAACTAACTGTCATCGCTTGTCATTCCATTTTAACTCAAATCGCGCATGGTGTTCACTGTACATTCACAAAATTATAGGTAACATATTGAGGGACAAAAAAAAATGCTTACTCCCCAGGGGGCAACATAGCAAATTTTACAAATAGTGAAAGCACAACATATAAATTTCCATAAAAGTGGCAAGTGCTAAATTTCTTTTGTACGAACGTCATGAACAATTAGATAAAACATTGATCGCTAGTATACTATCTGTCAGACACGAATAACGAATAATTGAGATGAAAACGTTATGTCACTGTGAATGACATCACGATCGTAGGATTGGATGTCATGTCACTGTATCATATTGCAATGTGTGAAAAATATGAATACATATGCTACGAGGAAATGCATGGAAAAAGACAAATATTGTCGTGTTAAAATATTTTTTGCAATTTATGTCTTACAATTAGTTGTTAAAATTACGCATGTGTATTGTGCTACGTATGTATATATTCCGCGCACGTGTGTATATTTTTTACATTTTTTAAAATGCACGATCAGAAATTTAATTATATTATGTATATATACAGACATCAAATTCCAATTTTTTTGCGTTTATTTCAATTTCTAATGTACATAATTGCAAAATGTCCAGAAATTAAATCTGTTTTAATAGCATATTAATAAAATGTTACTCACTGATAGAAGAAATATGTTTAATGATGAACGAATGTCACAATTGATAACGTACGATTAATAAATATTAATAGTTTTATCGTTAGCTAATCAATAATAGAAATTCGTATACACAATCCTACGAATGGTGGATAAAATCAAGCTGCAAAAAATACGAAACTCGATTGAATTCTGCCATCGAGCAAGATAGCAGATCGTCTCCGCCGGTTTTTGAGAGATCCTCGACGATGAGATAGCAGAACTTGTACAACTTATAATTGGATCTTTGCGATCAGACAAGGTACAAATCAGGTAGTGTACAGCTCAGCACCCGCATTAACAATGAGATGACAGACAGATATAAGATTCGATTCGCCGGCGCTTAAAGAACTATTCACAACTTGAAGTGATCCCTCTTTCTCTTTCTTCCCCTGGCCCCTTTTTCACTACCTTTCTCTAACGCGTTCCATCGGTCCCTTCGTCCTTCCATCTCGTCGTCGTCGGCTCCGTTGTACTCGAAACTTTCTCTGAACTTTGTAAGCCCTTTGAATCGTCGAAATCGCGAAACTCGCCGTACTGTTTCTAACCCCTCGCCGTTGATCGTCGTCGTAGTTTTATCGAAATCCGCGAACGATGCGAAACTGTGAAAACCGCATGAAAAGCAACGTTGAGACAACTACCTCTGTGTGGTTTAATAGTCGAGTCCTTTTGCGAGGTGCCAAGTTGGTACATTTTGCTCTGGACAGTTCTACCGCAAAACGAGGTGGTTTTCAACTGCGAGATATTTTGAAAATTTCGTCCAACTTTATTTTACAGTTTAAAATCTTCCATCAGTTTATGAATTACGCGTATATCTCATCTTCTTGTTAAATATTCATATTATTGACGAGTTACGTAATATTATAATTTAATTAAAATGTATAAGTTTCTCTAAGAATAGCTCGATAATGCTATTTATTCACAAAAAAAAAAACTGCTAAGAGTAAGTATTGATTGCCAAGTCTCAGAGTCTAGGTCGACTCTGATTTGCCAATGGTTGGCAATCGGCCAAAGCTGTTTCCGTAGACAAATGTCCATTCAACCACGAGGATGTAATCCTGTTTACTTTTTGTTTTCTTTGCTACGCTTTCTCTTCTATTTTGCCCCACATCTTGGAAGTTAAAATTAATCACATATAGATAAGTATCTCTGCGCTATCTACTCAGTATATTTAAGATCTTTAAAAATCTCCACCATCTCTTCGTATCGCATGAGAAGTGCTCGCCCTCTTTTTTTCCCCTCACTTGTAGTTCTAGGTGCCAACATTTTCCGAGCAGAACAATTTCGCACGTAATTCTACTACAAAAACAGCATTGCGTTATACAAGTATACTTTTGTTACAGCGCTATCGTTGCGAACTAGAAATTCTTACCTACGTTTTTACTCACAAATGAAATACTTCTTGGAAATCTCTCTTTCTCGACTTATCCCGTCGCATTCGTAATCCTCGTTCAAACCGAGAGCTCAAAACTGTCCATGGAAAAATGAACTTTTTAAATTGCAAGTACTTGAACACGCTCGGGAGCATTCGACGCTTTATCGCTCAAGTTTACTTCGTTTATAGTTATTGTTTGAATATTCTCTTAATATAAGCTAATATAAAACGTGCGAGAGCAGAGAATAAAATGTAAAAATAGGTTTTTCCTACCCGGACTTAGATTGCATAGTCTCAAGCGTCAAGTACTTTTACCTAAATAAACATCAAGTGGCACAAATAACAACAAAAAAATGACACAGAATCGTAATTAAAAAGCGGCGTATACTGAAAACCGTGCCTCTCGCGGGCGTTATCGAGAAATTCCTCGGGAAAAGGGTGAGAAGCCCGGTGAAACACGGTAGGATGATCGTGGGTGCGGTCGCCTGTGGTTTTGCAGAAGGAGTCAGCGCGAAGGGGTCGTGGTATATGGCCGACTTTATCGAAACCTCAGATTTATGACATCGCCGGTGCAAGCGTGAGACACATCGGGCAAGGTTGAAACCCCCGGCGTGGAAAGAGAAACTGCATCTCTCGTTGGGGCTTTGTTCTCGTTTCTGCTGTCAATACAGCCTGGCCGCGTCATGTCGCGTTATATCTTTTTTTAGACTGGGTTAAACGTACACACAGCTGCGAAGTGTGCACACAGAAGTGCAACGAAGAGAAACAGCAACCGAGTCTCTCAAAACTCACTTCTCTTACGGTTTTATTCACTTTGTTATGCGTATGCGGGCTTTCATGACGCGATACGACGCGCGCTTATTGCGACAATACCGTGGTATTACCGTAGGTGTGCTCAATTGGATATATTTTTGTGCTCTATACATACGACGTCGTATTGTATAGTACGCTGCATTGCAAAGGTTCGTTGCAAAATCGTCTCTTGTAAGTATTCAATTTATCCAATATATTCTTTGACGCGTACAGACGCGCATGAAACACGAGAAAGCGGGCAATACGTTGATAAAATTACATTTCGCCTTTGAGAAAAAACCGGTAAAAATAAAGAAAAAAGTATAAGTAATTATTTATCGTTTGTTAGGATATCCTTTGACTTTCGCGATGTATGACATCTGATATACAGATTTAAACAAAGTTAAATCTCACGGTTGAATTTGATCAATAAAATGCAAAAATTAAATTTTTCAACAACGCGTATTGTATATTCGAGTCGTAAAGAGCATATTTGAAGAGTAAACTATTAAAATAAGTTAATACGATTTTAAATTTTAGTCCAGCATTAATTGAATGATATAGCATGGCGATAAAAAATAAAGAAGCGATTTAAACGCTGACAAAGATCCTTCATTCCTTCATCAAAATCTACAGAGTGCGACTCGAGAGCTCATCGAGAACTGTATTGTGCCAGGAATCTTGCATGGGACAAAAAGAGATAAATCGAACGTGAGCGAAATATCGGATTTCGTGATTCCTGGACTTTCATTACCCGCCACAGGCTATCCTCGCAGATCGCGTGTGGAATAAGGAAAAATCGAAGAGAAAGGGCCCTCGTCGCAGCATCTCGCGCGCGACTACAACCGCATCTTCTCTCCGAGCTCGTCGTCCGATAATTGGCGTCGCCGTTGGCGCTCCTTCCGAATTTCTCATGGGACGGTGTCACTTCTCATTTTCTTCCACCATCTCGATTTGCACTGTTTGTGGTTCTCCAGGCAGCATTTTCGCAGCTGTATATGTTGCGTTAAATACTTTAAAATATATTCAGTGCTTTCTGCTACACTGCATTATATTTTAATTGTTTAATCGTTCGTAAATTTTTGGCAAATTTTTTAATTTAGTCAATTCTTTTTTCAACAATGATCAAAGCATCGCTGACTATTGGATTGTGTTTCAATCGAATAATTTTACAATTTTCTTTTTTTATAGGCGTAGAAAATGTTTGAAAATGATGGATATGTTATTTTATCAATTTTTTTTATCGAGATCCGTTCGACCATTGTGCCATAGGTTTTCATCAACATGAATAACCGTAAAAAATACCGTTCTATATCAAAAGTCCTTTTGTGTATATGGGATAAAATTGTTCACAAGCATTGTCCTGAAATGGCTAAAACGATGTTCGGAGATGTAGGTATAGCTTACAAAACTATGTTGTAACCAAAGGCGCAATTTCGCCGGGAAATGACGGCAATCGTGCAACTCATCTTGCTCGCACTCGAAAGCTTTTCCTATTTTCCTCTCTACTTTATTTTCAACGCGGGCCCAAAGATCGTGCGCGCGATTTATGTACACGTCCTTCGAGAGATGTACAAACGACGTCGTTTATTTAAGCGCTCGAAAAGATTACTCGCGGCTCGTGTTCTCAAATCCTTTCTACGTCCGACCAATTCGTCTTCGTCTGATTTCTACGCACGTTAACATCCCTCTCGAAGGCTCGCTTCGTTTTTGCGCTCGTGAGGTAACTCCGACTCGTGTAGTTTCAATTTTAATGTTCCGCTATTGGACGAGATCGCGGAGCGCTTTAAGATTTGATTTCAAACTCTTCAGATGGCCACTCGACATCGGCTAGCAAACTTAAACTTTCCATTTGCTTTTACATCGAAGTTTAATGCGTTCGAACCATTTCGCTACGTTTGCATTTTCTGTTCAGACTGACACAATTTAGTTTAGTGATTATAAAGTAGCTGCTTGTCACTTTATCTGAGGTACATAATTCATGCCGCAATTCGTGGAATTTTTAATAAGATTAAAAACTTGCTACGAAGAACCGCGTTTTATTCGATGCAAAACTCGATGTCACAGCAAGTTCCGAGAATATACTTACGTTTTGTTTATCATTACATTTATTGCGCAGCAGTTATAATGCGTCGGGCATAATAAAAGTCTGAAATTATCATTAATTGTAGCGCTCATACTTTTACGTAAAATATAAATGTGATTTACGTAATTATACACGACATATGTATTCAGAATGAACCAGTTTTCAGCACTTTCATAAATATAATTAGTTACAATTTCAGCTGTTTTATCATTTCATTGAGATTTTTTTAATTCTTAGAATCATTACTTGCAAATAAAATACAAAAATCGTCTAATAAAATCATCATAAAATACTTTTACACATTTCAATTCCTCCAATATAGTATTAAAAGAGAAAAGAACAAACTGAATAGTAATAATAATCAGGATAGCATATATACATAATTGGCGCGAGACACGACCAAGTCTCTCGATACTTTTCGCACCGAGAGAATTAAGATTTAATCTCAATATTATTCTAAAATTATTAAAAAATTACAAAGTGCATATATTATAAATTTCTTCGCCAAAGATAAGTATTTGAAAAACTAGGTTAAAAAATTATTAGTGCAAATCGCGCTTGGTAGAACGAATGTCAATTTTGTATCTGGAAATTTCGTCGTTACATCAGGATCTGAATAAGAAAAAAGATCTTACAATATTTGTGCATTAATTTGAAAGCTTTCAGCATACGAAAGAAATAAAACCTTCTTGAACTTCTAATGGAAGATCTAGTGTTGGCCTTATCTTTATGCATAATAACAATTTCGTATGATAAGTTCACGAAATTTATTTCCGATTAGTCTCGTTTTCCCTATAAATATATCAATGGAATAAAACAATCAACATTTTTAAATAATCTCACTAAATATTCTAACAAGATTTAAAGAAGTTTGGAATAATTCTATTTTCTCGATACTCGATTCAGATTCGTCTATACATGAAAAGTAAAATAAAATATTGCTTCATGTATTGTAATCATTATTAACGTAGCCGGGAAAACATCAAATTTTATCCACGTTGTAAAAAAGGCAAAAGTTAAATAGAGAAGAGTTAAATAGGTTATTTAACTCTTCCGCGTGAGGCGAATGAAGACAGAACTTTTCATTTTCTTTTTATACTATAAAACGAACAATGGTGATGCCCCATAAATAGCTCATCCCAAAACGATTTTCTTGATTAAGATCGAACGACGCGAGTCTAAGCGAGCAACGCGCTATTTTACGGCGATCGGTCCTATTCGGCCGCAAACTTTCGTACTCAATTAAAAGTTATAAATGAGAATACTCTTCCGTAAGCCCGCCTTCTTGTCCAGTAGAGCATGCACCTGCTCCGATCCAGTTAGCCGATACTGTAGGACAGTAAAACTAGGCTAGATGTCTGCGCGCATCTGGAAATACTCTCTTCGAATCCCAGATATATAGTTACTACCTCGAAACACGATTAATGAAACGTTGTCGATGACACAATCGCAAGTGGAAATTAGTCGATCTGCCGAACCGTGTGCTCCGAATCGTGTGCACCAATCATTAACATAAATTTCCATGGAAATTTTCCACTTCATATTGAATTCCCCGATCGGCGTGTCTAATACAGTCTGATGAAATTTACTTTGTCTTCTCGACGCGGATTCGAATCTACCTTATTAAAACGTATGCCGCTCGATAGAACAAATGTTGGCAGGAACGAAGAAAAACTGATGGAATTTTAATGTCCATGTGAATTTTTGCACAAGTCTTTCTTCTGTCTATTTTTTTGTGGAATAAATAAATAACGATTATATCAATATATTATAACAAATAAATGTTTATAATAAGATAATTATGCGTACAATCGCGTGATCATAATTAAATCAAAACTTTCTTTTGTGAAAGTATATAATATATATATTAAAACTCATTTTTTAATTTTTTAATAAACACAAAAAATATTATATATAAAAAAAATTATATAAATAGAGGTAGAAAATCATTATAGTAATATAATGCATAGTTCTCTTTACAAACAATAATAACAGAAAATAATAAGAACCAGGATAAACAATAATAAAAGAAAATAATAAGAACAATAACCAAAAGTGCAGTTATCACAACGCAAAAACTGCTAATTACTATAAATTAATGCACAAAAATTACAAAATTACGTTTTGACTACAATTTCGACCTTTTCAATTTGACGGAATATAAGGAAAAAGATTAAGATTACATGGAAAATATTAAAAATATATGAAAGTGGCTACAAAATAAGAAAATAATGAAAATTTACTGTTTAAAATTTTTATAGATCAAAGCATAAAAGCAAACATGTAAAAAAATTTATTATTTTTTCCTACAAAAGAAAGGTTTATCATTTTATATTATTTTAGACAAAATCGGAAAATGATTCAAAAGGCAAAATTCGCCCTTAACCGGCTTAAGGTACAGTCGTATGCGTTTAAGAGTCTGTTAGAGAGAAAATGCTGCAAAATTGATTCCGAATAAACACAATTGTGTCGGTACAATCTAAAGATAAAATAAAAAACATGTTGGATTAAAGTATTTATATGCAACGAAAGGATAGCTTAATCAGTGAAAATGCATAGGTAGCTATGTAGTAGTGTAACGCATGTATGGTGATGAACGCGCGAAACTCGTTATTAACTCGCGGTAACACGGTCGGGAAAAAGGCGAGGGGTTGGCCTAATGAAATATTAACGACTTGGACGATACGGGTTTCCGCGAAATTTAAGCGACATAATAAACGTTCCCCGCTTGCGTAACTATCTATTCCACCATTATTTTTTACCGTGGTCTCATTCCACTCTAAGTCGTTGTATTAAAGAATTTTTGCGCCAGGCGTTGTATTTTTTTCATCCCAAGCAGCTACGGCTTCTTTCTCGACTTCTTCAAAGCTAACCTCCTCCTCTCTCTTTTTTCTCTTACATGCAAACTGAGTACCGTGATAATACGCTTCGTAAATTCGCGCTAAACGGATCTTCACCGCTCTGCACGATGTCGCAGATATGGTTAGTCTTCTCGTAATCTTGAACGGTAATTTGGAACAGAAAATTATTACTGATCTTCAAAGTTGCCGTTTATTCTCACAATTAATAAATCGTTGCCCCAAGAATTTATGGTTAATGGCATAATGGCGTAATAGCGTAGAGAACGTAATAGTTTTATATCTTTTTTTCACAGTAAACCACGATAAGCTCGTATATAATTCAGCTTCGCAAGATTAAAGCAATTAACAAAACTATGTAATAGCGAAATAATCGGTATTATGACACATTTATGTTTCATGGCTTTAATATAAGTTTCCAAAATACGAAAAACGCAAAAAATTGTTTATAAAATGTAAAAAGTACATATAATAATCTTCTTTTTCATTAAACTATAGCGCACGTTATTGAGATAAGTAATTTCAACGATACTATCAGTCTGCACAGAAAAGATAAAAATATTATCAAACTCAAGAATATTGTGAAATCTGGGATATCAACAAGCATTAATAAGGTCATTGTGATAAATCAAGTAAGCATAAGATTTTCGAGCAAATGCCAAGCCGATTTCAGTAATACAAGGCACATCGAATAAAAGTCTTAAAAGATTTATCCTGCGTTTCTTTTGGACATTGTGCAAAAAAGTGTGGACAGAGCGGCGATTGTACCATATCGAAAGATTCTGCTTTCTATTTAATCGATTGGAGACAAGCCAGTTATATAGTTAATCTTGAAGCATGTAACACATGTGTACATATATGATTAGTATGTGTAAAAAGCGTAAATGTGTTACGCTTTTTAATATTTCTAAAATTTAAGTATGTTAGAAAAATTTCAGATTTTCTTCAAAATCTGTGATTAATAATAGTTCAGATATAAACAACAAAACTTTTTAGACTAAATTCAAATTTTGTTTCGGATTTGTCGATATTCTATTTGTGTATCCTAAATTCTGGAATGTTTACGTAGTAGTTATAGAATTTTATTTACATTTCAACCCAGTCGCTATATACAAATTTTTTATCGACAGGCAATTTCGTTAATCGTATAATGGATTAATCTCTTTCCATGTGTGAACGGATTGAAAAAGATAATCCAATCCATCTGAGCAACATTCATAAAAATTTCGAAAATTGCCAGCGTGGAACAATCTAAATAGAAAACGCATACAGAGGATAATGTAGTTGGATTATACACGTGTTTTTAAGTCTGCCTTATGTGACGCATGCTAGTTAATTAAAATTTATCTGATTAAAAAAACCTGTGTTATGTAGCGGTCTTAATCCACTCTTAAAAAAGAACGTTAAAATATACTAATATTTTATTATGTACAATATAATTTTATGCTTTAGAATCATCTATCATAATCATATTTAATAGGCTTAGAATTTTAGAAGTCACATTTTCTTTATTGCGATGCATTGAAATCTTAAATAAAGAAGTAATCTAGAATGTAAAAATGTACATTTTATACATTTTCATATGTAACTCTCTAACTTAACAAATGTTAAGATATATCATTATAAGGCATAAAAATGAATAAAATGTACATTTTAACATTCTAGATCACATCTTTGTTTAAGATTTCAATGCATAACAGTAAAGAAAACGTGCATTCTCTAAAGTTCTAGGCCTACCCAATGTTATGTTTGATATTTAAATGTCACCTCTAGATTCTAGTCTATAAACTAATCACCTATAAACTAATCACTAGTTTGCTGCAACTTCCCTGCGAGAGACAGCGAGAGATCGACAATCTCATCGACCATTCTGATCACATGTATCACCTGAGTGATTCCGAACACAGGCCGACCGATTACCCTGCTGCATCGCAGGTCATGTGTGTGTTCTATGTAGGTCGATGCAGTACTACGGCGATAAGCTTACAATACCACATTCTTACGCATGCCGGCATGTGCCGCCACGAGCCGTACGCATTTTTTTCTGAATGTTTTTCCAATATGTACATCCGCATCTAATTAAAGTGATACGCCTGCCGGATTTTCAAAACGCTATAACTCAGCGAAAAATTGACGTAACGACATGCGATAAAAATTGATCTCGGTTTTTTATGCTGCAGATATTTATGCACACTACACATGCTCTTGATGCCCATGATATCCATATATGTATTAGGCTCAGATAAAACTCGAACATTTTATATATCCGAATTGAACATAAAAATGTATTTTTTTGACGATTGGTCAACTCAATTGATCTCAATATCGCTCGTGTATCTCGATGCATCTGTATATTGCGACATACAACGCCGCGACATTGTATTATCGGTATCTATACATATTATAAAAATATATTGTATAAGGAGAGATCTAAAATTCGAATTTTCATGATTATTTTGCCCTAAAAGCATGACGCGATGACGAGTTCTCCCGAAACAAAAATCCGGAAGTTAGCAGTCTAACTTTGCATTATATGCAGGGCCGCATTTATACTTTTGGAGGCCCCAGGCGCAACATCATTATGAGGCCTCAAAAGAACAAGTCTATTTCAATTAATCAAATTCATACGCATTTTTTTTTAAGTGTTTATTGAAAATAAAAGTCGACATGCATTACATGATGCAAAAAGGCGAAATTTAATAAACAATTACCGCTTACAAATATTTCAGCGGCCTCTAGTTTTTATATTATGAATTTAATATTTAAAAGTAAGTATTTTATTTTGCAACCATAACTAGGCTGTTTTTTATATTGTCATTAGTGAGCAGTAAGATTTCAAAATGAGGCCCCAGCTTGCGCCTAATGCGCCTTATGGTATATGCGGCCGTGATTATATGCACTCTCGCGTGTACGCAAATTATATTTCTCATTTGAGAAAAGTTCGAGAGTAACTATCTTAATGTTTTTCGCAAATGTTAGATAGAATTCGGCTCATTTTCCACTATTTGTAGCCATTTGTATTGATAATTGATCATTATTTCATGGTCAATTATTTTAACAAATTAAATTTAGTGTTTATGACCTATAAAATCATCGATACATAAATTCATATACACTTTATCATCGAGCATTATATGTCAGAATTTATTTAATATGCAATAAATTGATATAAAGTGACAGTAGTATAAACTGACAAAGCGATTTTTTCCGGTATATTTTCGACTAACCATGCTTGATTAGCCAATTGAAATAAATGCCACATCTATTACCTGAACGGAAAATAGAGAAACGGTAATCAAGTTTTATCCGGTAATATCATCATCTTTTATCAATATCTATTTGTAACCATTTTATGTCATATTTCCTTTCTCCCTCTTCACATTTATTTTATTGTATTTATTTTATTTATTGCATTACTTTTTTTATGATATTTTGTTAAAATCCTTATAAAAGACAAATTCAAAGTAAATTTTATTTATTTATTACGAACACTATAATATTCTTTACGATATTTAATGCATTACACTCGGATGCATGCTCGACAATTGCATCTACGTTTCGAAATACAGCATGTATACACATGCGTAATATATCCATCGCAGCCGCGAAAGCTTTTACACGACTTTGTATCGCTATGAATCCGGCGGTCAGAAAATTTTTCACACCGACGTTTTATTTCACTCGGCGTGTAATAAATTGATGCTGCATCCGAAAATGGGGGAAACACGCGGAATCACGGCCGTGCCGTAATTCACAGGTGACCCTCCCCGACGCACCAATGCGAAGTCGAGCGCGTTTTACAATTACACTCACGGTGACCTCGCACCCTCGTAGCTAACCGTATACCGCATTGCCATCGACACCTCGATCCGCTGCCCTCTCATCTAAAATCGAAGAGAATTAATGGAAATGACGCGACCCATAAATTTTGTGCGACAACCGCTTATTAACGCGCGATACGCCATCGAGTGTGCTTTATATATAAGATAATACGTCACGCATGTTGGAATTTATATCTTTGTACTCTTCTAGTGAAATTGAAATCTCTTTCAAAATAACCAAAAACACATAAAAAAATATTAACAATTTTAAAAGGTATATCAAATCGTTATCAGCAATTTTATTGTTCTTGAGTTAACATAGAAATTTTATTGATTATTACTGATATTATGTTGATTAACGAATAATTGTTTATAAAAATAATATAAAAAAAAGATATACATCTCGCGCAAAAAATGTTTATTTTATTACTTCATAAATTTACGATTTTGTTCAATCATTATGCAATTAAAATAAAAATAATGGAAATTCAATCATCTCTCTCAGCATTCGAAATATTTAATTATTTTAAAAGATTTTGTATATTTTTTAATAAATTCTATAAACAGAATGAAATTAATTAGTATAATTTCTCGATTTTCCGACAACATCATTCCATCGTTTTACAATTAGTTCATATTTGAATTTAAAAAATTAAGAGGTTTTGATTCAAAAAAACTTGTGATATACATAGCGTCTTGTTTGGCGTCAGCGGCGCGAGACCAATTATGTCAAGTTTGTGAATTGAATTATCACCTAGTAGACATATGCGATAAGGACTCTTTACCGCGACGTTTAACCGATAATAATAGATCGACGAAAGCGAGCTCTGTATGCGAATCTGACGGCCTGTACACGAACGCACACGAGCTACACGATCCTTCTTTCTAGCACCGTGGATCTCTCTATTCAATTTATCGGCACCTTCAATCGAGTTCCGAGGCATCTGGTACGTAGACGACGTCGATGACTCTTCGATGCCTCTCTTCCTCTCTCGAGGCTGACACACCAGACAGCACTCCGACCCCTCTACTTCTTCGCCACCTGCACGGTCATCGATACTCCATTAAACTTGGGTCGGCCGTCTTTTCCAAGGATTTGCGCACCATTGGCTGCTCGCACCACCGTACATATATGACCAACAAAGAAAAACGCTTTGTGGCGAGCGAAACGACTTCTTGTACAGTAGTTCCGTATACTCTCGACAAAGGAATTGCGATAGCGATTGACCTGGCAAGTGAGAGCAGCTCGGGTCTTGTTTGCTACAGATACATAAGGAGGCACATTTCAAGTTGTTTTCTGTGAGAACAAATCACTTATTGAATGAATTCTCATCTTTCCGAGAAAAATTTGCAAATAATTGTCGATCGCAAAAACACGCAACTATAATGACGACGATCACAAAAACGATCTATGATTTATAATGTTGCCCATCGCGATTATCGGATCGATATAAGTGGATTCGTCAGAAAGTCGCTTATGCGAAAATGTTCCGGAGCGTTGCCGCGACGAAATGAAATTACCGAGCAGACCGGAACGACCAGAGCGCCAATTAGCGTGGCATTAATTGAGTCGGGCGTCGCCGTTACCGTCGAATGACGTATACACACGCGGACTCGTACGTACATAGGTTGGTCCGCATAATAAATTTCCGCAGTGACGACCTTTCGGCCGCAAGAACGACGCTGACAATTCCATTATCGTGATTATCGCCAAGGAGAGCTGTCGTAACTAATACGCACATATGTATGCTCGCCTATGTGATAATTATAAAAAATTAATAAAAGAGAAGCAAACGTAAAAGTTTCTAAAAGTATTCGACTGGAAAAGCGACGTACTTGCGCAGTGTCAATAGCAAATTATTATATGTACAGTCGTGCACAAAAATTTATATTTTATCTTTATTCGAAAAATATAAAAAATATATAAACGTGATGTAGTAAAAATTGCAATTTATACAGTACGATTTTTTTTGCAGTTTAGATCACTTTTAAAATATTTCACACCCTGAAATTATATCTACCCACTGCAAATAAAAATATTTTTGCGGAAAATGTAGAAATGTGAAAATATTATTGTTAGTAATAAAACGTTATTCTTTTTATTAGAATTGTTTTCTACTAGGTCTTGCTTTCATATTGCATGAAGTGAACAATATAAACAAACAAAAATTAATTAGCTTATAGCAGTTATTCATGTTTCCGATGTAAAAGTCGAAAATATTTTTAAAATAAATTTCGTATATGTTTCTTATTATATTATATACTATACGTGTAATTGATACAAGGTTAGAACGACTAATACATATATCAATGTTGCTTTTAGCATTTCTTATGCATTATAAATAGAAAATTTTTTTATAATGTATGACTATATAAACAAATATAAAAGAAAATAGAATGAAAATCAGAATAAATTGCAAAGGAAGAACTAACCGAGGGCGCAGTTATGTATAAGCTTGCCAACTAACAGTGAGAAAAGTTTATGAATTAATCTCACCACAAAAATTTACTTTATTTACATCGCAGTAATCTATATCAAGGTTCATTAAAGGCACTTCTGCATGGAACAAAGTTAGACCGCAGGTAATACTCGCGCTGAAAATAATTGGACCGTTCTCAAAAGAAGCGTAACTCATAACTACATGAATCTTTCTTCTTCATTATGCACATTTTTTACTAAGTCAAGTGCGCCAAGTTTGCTCTAGCTGTTGGTATCTACGCAAGATTACTCGGACGTAATCGGGAAAGTCGCGATCTGGCAAGCCGCCAAATCGTTTAGACGTTACTTTCTTTTGCCGTAGCAATATTTCAATTTCCAGAATACTTACTAAAGAGTGTGGAGAAAAAGATGGAAAAATAGGAGCTGAGAAAGGAAATAGTATTGTAGGTGAAGTTGCATTTTCGAGACTTTTCAAGACATTTGTAAAAGCCGATAGGATGATCCGCCATGAAAATAGCAAAAGAGCAGCGAAGAAGACAGGAGAAAGAAAATAGGCACTATGCCATTAAGCTTTCGCGGGAGTTAGATTTTTACACATACCCATACATATGCGCGCGCATATATACATATATTACACATGTTAACATAATATATGATATAAAGCATAATTAAAAAAAAATATATATATGTATATTAATTAATATTGCTCTGTTTATCGCGTTTATATTTCGCGGTGTACTGTGTGAAATATCTGCAAAAAAATTATTTAACACCAACGCGACGAAATTATTTTCCATAATTAATTATTCCATATTTTTTTCGTATCATATTATAATATTATATGCACCATATTATAATGGTATGCACATTTAAGTAACGTAAATATTTATACGAGAGACGGGTCTCGCGGGAAGTTCACGTGTCACATGCAACGAGGTCGACCATGTATACTTATACGTGAGTCGGCTGTTTGAAAGTACCTCAAATTATTGCATCTCTCAGTAACGTCTGGACCAGTCGAGCTTCTAATAAATTTAACCGATAACGCATTTAAATATTATATAAGTTCTTTATTTTGATTCTGCATATTCTATAATGAAAGACGTAATAGTGTGAAGTCCGGATTTGCAAATTTCACAGTCGTCGTCGTTATCGTCTAGCTGTCATCGGACGCTTTACGGTTCGAATTTCCGTGACAAAGCCGTGCTGACGGCACTCAGAGCTAACATACGAGCCGCGCTCGCAGTTGATAGCGTATTTGACAATTTGATTTGACAAATGGGATTGCATGCAAATGTCAAGAAATAAAGGGCATACACATTACTTTCAATAGTGTAATATTTAAAAAAAACATATCTTTTAAAAAATTATCTTTTAAAAAAAAGTAAAAAAAGCCAAGTACATGAGCCTGTCGAAAAAACTGTTGTACATACATACAATATATATCCACCAAAAAAAAAATGACATCAGAATCTGGGATGAACGGAAAATGAAAATCAAGCGCAAACGCTTGTCAAAACAACTATTGTTCACACACAAAATAGTGTGGTCTATGGAAAAAAATGTATGTAAAATTGTTGTTCTATAATATATATATTTTTATATAATTATTGCAATAATTGTAAATATATAAATATAATATTGAATATGACATTAACTTTGATATTTACACATAAGTTAATTTCAGTAGGCAATTCATGTGAATTTAAGTGGAAAAACTAATGCGTTCAATATCAAAATTTTACATATATAATTGGATATTCTTTTGTGTCAAACGCTTAAAGAAGCTAGTGCGAAATATTTTACATAGAGAATTCTATCTAAAAGAGATTTTATCCGTAAGTTGCAGAAAAATTTAACGAAAGTAAGTTAAAGTAATTTAAAGAAAGTAAGATTAGAATATAAATTAGAAGATAAAACAAAATTTAGAATCTTACAAGTAAAGACAGAAAGAAAGAAAAGAGAAAAAGAGAAGAGCAAGTACAAAGTAATATGAAATAATTATTACAGATACCGTACTTCTGTATCAATAATAGATAGAAGAATCCCTTTCTATCAAAGCGCATAAACAATCATGCTATTACGAGCGAAATTCTAAAGACTACGGACGTGTATTTGATCGATGAAGTACAGGAACACCTGAGCTTTTCAAACTACACCCACGTCTTAACTACACGTTTGTGTCAAACTTCAACAATGTACACAAAGTAGATTCCGCGTGATAGAAGATGCCTATCAGAGAACTGATTCGGTCGGCCATAAGTTGCTGTAACTTGTACGACGGCGGATGCAGAATTTTGACTATCGATCTAAACGTTCTCCAAAGTTTGCTACGTGATTTCAACTTGCAATTATTCCTGACGTTTCCCCAACCCAATTGGCGCAAACCGCATAATCCCTATTTCATATGTCGTTGTAATCGAGCGAATTCTAACAGCCGATTACGTTGAATTGTTATCCGATAATAATTATGCAATTTATGCATGCTACATTTTGTATTAATTCTGCAAATGTTAATATGTATATGATTCTTTAAATATACATTATGAAAGCGTAAAAAAACTGGCTTCAATATACTGAATACATTAATATCATTATTATTTTACAATTGAATGTAACAAACATTTGTGAAAATTTTTAACATTATTTACGTTGTTCGACGCTGCACTATCTATTCAAGAATTCATCGCGCAATTCAGCATTGCTTTTGCGTATTTGCATCTACTAAGATTTGCCCGTCGATTTGTCAGGTCTGAAGTGAATGCGCAATTTTAACTCCTAGCTACCGCGGATGTCGCATCAATGTGCTGCGGTCCAGCCGCTGTCCAGACCGCTTGTGCATAATTTGCGCTTTATGTACAACGCTGTAATCAGCCGAATTTGAAAGGGCGTTCACAGTGTATCGTTATGTACATATCTTGACCATACATACGTACATTGGCAGATAGGCCATTACCAATGGTAGTGACCTGTGTGTATATAGACGCGAATTGCCCATTTCTGTGATTACAGATTGACCGCCGTTAGAACGGACGGTTTCTCAGCTGCCAATTCGGTATGGCGCATGGTAATCAAACAGAACTTTGATATTGGATATGTTAGATGCGTTTATCTATAAATTAAGTAATCCTACTTCAATTTATAAATGTACAAATAAAAAAAATTGGGCTATGAGAGTTTTGTATGAACAGTAATCTTATCGCAAACAAAAGTTCGGTTTTACAAGATTTAAAAGCATTTTTTCGATAAAATTAATAAGTGAAATACTCAATTAACATGTGTTTGTTTTTTCTCGAATACCAAATATTGTTTATCATATTTTAAAGGAGATTTAGAATTCTACTAAGAATCTATTGAAAACTATGAGTTTCATGTAATATATTTTCAAATTTTCGATTTGATTTACGTATACGTCATATGACTAAAGTATAATTTTTTAATATCATGATAATGTGCAAGTACATATACGTAATGCTAATGTTGCTATAAAAGAATAGTTGGTAAATCCATGGAAATATCGTTTGCGTTCTCTCATGTATGCGTATATCACAATTTGCGCGTAGAAATTCCAATTTGTCCTAACTTTCCGCATTCACGCATGCACGAGCCGAATACAAGGAAAATGTGCGTCGGAGAGAGATGTGGAATTTAGGTCGAAACTGAGAATCGCATCTGAGTGCGCTATGTCAAGGGGAACCCTCAGGTCGGAATGGCAATATACGCTTGGTCTAATCACTCGAAATTACCGGCTCTTGAATCTTGATATTAGGCACATGTGTGCCTTCAATCAAAGCAGCGGCACGAGAGAGTTGGGCACAATCTGCGCTTTCTGCCGGTTTCAATTCCCTGTATCGCTCTCGGAACCGTGGGACCACTTATTACTCATACAAACCACATATACACTATTGTAGTTTTGGATACGTTACATTATTCTGCAAACAAACATCATTTAAGATGTTTCCTCCTTAACTGCTAGGAACTTTCTATTACCCGATTAATAATAACAAATAAAAAATTACACGAAGAAATGCATGTATCAAAAATTTTGTCGACATTTGTATAAATTTATTTATAGTGTAATTTAAATAAGATTATCGTGTCGACATGTTGAAAAAGATCTTTGAGAGAAACTAAAGTTGAAATATGAGCAGCAAGAGAAGCGATAAAGATAATTCATGGCCAAAGTCATTTTCATCACACATTTGTAATCGCATATTCTCTGATAAGTTGCACACGTTGAAGTTTAGTAGCGAATAACAAGAATACAATGTTGAGAATCAAAGTTTCGACGATGACTAAGGCTCACATTGTTGGAGTAATAACCATCGTTAATGTAGCATGAAAACTGTCACTTCTGATGTATTCAGAAATATGCGGACTACTCGTGTATTCGGAGCATATGTCGCGCTCATGTCGCGCACGCAAACATAAAATAATTCCATAAACTTGAAAATTTCAATTTTCTCAACTTTTTATAATAGATTGATGATGATAAAAATATTATCCGGAACGTATCGCGTTTCTTTCGGTCAGACCTTCCATTGTTATTACTTACGGATGAACGAGGACTGTGACGCAACGTTACTAGCAAAAAGAAACCTTGTTTCCGGTCTTGAAACTCTATATATAAAAATGTAAGGCGATTTCCGCATTCCCCATCTTTCGTCTTCGGGATTTTTCTACTTTGGCCAGTTTCCAACCGCCGCTTTCTAAGATTGACGTAAAATCTGAGGTCTTTGCATGACTACGTTGTTACAATGCATTAAATTATTTATGTAAATAACTAAAGTAAATTTAACAAAATTTTTTTATTTTTATGCTTCACTGTAAGAACTGAAATCGATTTCTATTGATTATCCATGAAATAATATATGCAAATAAATAAAATTTTACAATGAAATAATTTGTAAAATATTTAATGCATACTTTGAAATTTTCTTACGTGTCATTTATTCGATCTAACTTAATTCCGCTAGAAATCGTTTGTCAGACTTAGTGAAAAGATTTAAATAATTCTAACAATGAATATCAAATCAATAAGTGTTAAAATCTCCTCTTATTATTAAGAAATTTTCAAAGATATAACTAAATCGAGTAATCAGAGTCTATTAAGATCTTTGCTCCTAGATGACGGCAGCATAGAATGTGTTTTGCTCATAAACACGCCTACGTACATACATTTGCATGTAAAATAGGCAGTGCGCCAACCATGCATTGTACCGCAACCATAGTTTGTCCTAAGTAAAGCTACGCCGTACGTCGTCTCGCACTCTCGTTATCTGAGATGCAGGCTCGCAGTTAGAAGAGTACGTCGCACAAGTTAAAAAAGTATTGCCTGCGAGGTGTGTCGGGCAGAAAAAAGTGGACGATAAGTACGCAGCGACGTAGACGGAAAAATGGCGAAAAGAAAGCCGACGAAGTTAAAAGTTGACCGTGCTAACCTACCCGTGACGTTCTCGGCTACTATCTTCTCTTATCCTGGCGTCCATCACGGCGAATACCTCTCCGAGTAATTGATCTCTATATTCCTTTTTTTCTTTTATGTTAAAAAAGTTCTGTGCGAAAAATAAAAGGGTACTTTTTGGATTTTCCTCTTTTCCTTCCGCCAATTTTTTTCTTTCCGATCCCTTAGTCGTCTCATACAACGAGTCTCGCCTTCAATCTTCCAGCTGCTCCCTTTGGACAATCAAATAAAGCTCAGGAGATAAAAGGAAGGATAAGTGGGCGGCGAAGAAACTCCACCTTCGGTGAAAAGAACCTTTGAAACACCTCTACGTCAACGCCGTTTGTCCACAGGAAAAAGATGCTTTCTCCTGGGAGTGCCGTCACTGACGAAAAAAACGGCTCGCGAATCCACATTGTTGCGATCCGCAAAACGTTTTATAGTCCCGGCGTAACGGAAGATATCCCTGTAGTGCCATCCGTATCCCCATTGTGTCATTATTCGCAAGTTAGATTGTGCAAAAAGGTACACGTGAACTAATTACAAAAAAACGTTTTAATTGCTACTAGAATAGACGATTTAGTGAACGGCCAGTTATGAACATATAACCATAAAATCTAATTTTATTTCTGCAATTACGTTAAATAATATAACCACTTTTCGATAGGAGAGTTCCCGTTGAATATGCTGAAGATAATGTTGAATGTACATTGAAGTCAGATCCTTGCAATTTTACGTTTACATACGATAAACGCCGCGGGAACAGAAATTTTCACAGAGAAAATATTGAACCCGACCGCTCGAGGAACAAATTTCAGCAATTTTGTGCGACAATTTTAGACTCCGCGTGACAGATAAACACGGCATGATATTTCTATCAGGAATATCCTTGTGAAAATTAGTTGGATCGTATATTTGGCGTCTTCGCAAGTAATTTTTAACAGCACAAGTTAGAATTTATATAATTCTAACGCAAACACTTTATTTTAATCAGTCCTCGGAATAAAAGCAAGTTACTTCGATATGCAACAGTTTCTCAAATTCATTTTTCAATTTTCATCAAGTTTGGCGAGTGTCTTCGTGTCTGCGTATTTCAGAACTCCCTTCTGTAAAATGATCTGAGTTGAAAGCAAAAGATCGCTCGGCGCCTTGATGTCGCGCCAGAAAGCACTCTACACTATACGTCTCGAATAAATTAAAATCAAAGCTAATACGGTGTTTCGTGCCGTTATGACTTTAAAAGACTATAGGTTGTTTATAATCGCAAGCGAGTGCAACAGTTTTAAAGAAATTGCCAAAATTATTTTGCGCAATTTTATTAAATTAATATAATTATTTCCCTGTGAATTTTCGATAGCCACTTTGCGAGATAATTGCATGCGTGTTGTTATGAGGATATAATTATTATGCCCTGTTACATTTTGTCATGAGGGAAATTGTTTTTACGAAACGAAGCAGCTCGATACTAATTTAGTTACGCATTATGTCACGGAACGGTTGCGTTATTTAAAATATATTATAAAAATTATGACGTTGCACGAGTCAAACTAAAATATTGCCCTGCGTTGCTAAAAAGACTTCAAAATATTATATAAACTGTGTATCGCATAAAGAATAAAAACATATTCATAAAAAATTGGTAATGTTAAGGACCAAAGGGTTAAGAAACTCATATATCTACAGCTTTCTGTATACCGAGATCGGTCGCGTTAGATGCACGTGAGTGTGTCAAACGCCGAGCGTCGATTGTATCTCTATGCAATATGTTACGTCAGAAGGCAACGCGCGGCGCGGATACCGTGCCGTGCGGTGAACCCCAACATCGAGCGTTGCTTCCTATCGTGCACTCTGCCAGTGCGATGACCGTTGTTTCGCACTGTGCCCGCTGTTATATCGCGTTTCGGGATCTAAATCAATGCTCGTCATTGCAATTAACACGCATCCTGCTGCAAGATGGTACAACATCCTTGCTCGACGAAATTGGCACGGTTGTGCATCACCGAAATAACGTCAACTGCGTAATTATATTATATCGCATTCATAAATACATAATTATAAGTAAAACGATAAATCAACAAATCATTAATCATTTATAACACAAATTCCACTTTTAATTGGATGCTTTTCATATGCTGTGTTTGCTTGAACGAAATCAGACTGTTAGCGCACCTTTTATAAAGATTTACATATGTTTTAAATTATGTTAAATCTACATTTTGTCTATGAATCATGGAACAAGAACAAATTAAATTTTATTCAACGTATATTGTTAGTTCCTCTATTTGCGGGGAACGAACGGGAATGCACAAAACGGACGAATCCGTGCAACGATTAAAGCGAAAGTGCACTCGCAGATAAATTTTCTCCTCTCACGCCTGCAGGCATTAAAGGGTAAATTAAAGTAAACTCTGCGGATTTAATTGGTTTCGAGCGCAAAATACTTTTATACGACGACGGTTGCTTCGCGTATAGTTATTCGTGAACGTTAAATATATCGTTGCCGTCAGGCTAGACAAACGGGCGTAAGAGATGTTGTCATAAAGTTGGACCGATAACACTAGCCTGACGTATGCAGTTAGCCGAAAAATTGGATCTACTCACGCGAACAAAAAATGCTCGGAAATTATCGGTTCATCGCGAGAAACGGCGCTTTTAAAGGTAATTCGATAGTTTTACGTTTGCCGGTCGATTCGGATGATATCTTAATGAAATTAACTCCGTTCAATGCACACGTTTCTTCCTGTTGAACTATTCTTGCTCTAACGAAGTAAATTCCAATAAGCGATATTTATTTCTCTTTTGTTTTTTTTGTTGAAAATATTGACACATCTCTTAATATTCCTAGAATTTCAAAATTTAAAGTTCAATAGATAAATTTTAACACATTGTGTGTGTAAAATGTTATTAATGAGAATAAGTAATCTTAATTTAACCTTAGTTTATACTTTCCAAAACCATACAAACTCGGATCAATAATTTTTCAATTTACAATTTATCGTTTTAAAAGCATTAAAATAATAAAGAGATAGCAATGATATTTCTGAAATAATAATAAATATCGTATATCACTTATTTGCCCTTTCGAGGTGTTTTAGAAGTAATGGGTTTAGTGATGTCTTAGAAATGATAGTATTACGACCGCAGTACTGATTGTGCATCTCAGGAGAAGCACAAACGGCTTATATAAACTATAGTGCGCGCAGTAACGTGTTCCCTTTGTAAGAGAACTCGAGATAATTATATCCGCGTCCCGCGACTACACTTTGCTCCATGGATAAATAGACTTTACACAGATATAGTTACCTGGGCAAGTTCAGGTGGGAATATCTTCATAGTTTCATTGTGTATTACAATACAACAGGATGCTAGAAATGCTTCCCTATATATAACAGATAAGTTTACTCGCGAGATGAGAGTATAGGCAGATGACTTTGGGCAGATAGTTTAACACGAATAGCCACTCTCAACTAATTGCAAGTAGCGGTATGTGTCGAAAATACCCAAACAAGATAAACAACTGTCAGATTACCTAATTTGCGGCATAAATTTTGCATAAAATAATTTCACCAGAATTTGATAAAAATAGAATCAAATCGAGATTGATGCGTATCAAATCGAGATTGATGCGTATCAAATCAAGATTGATACGTCAAAACTTTAATTAATTCTTTCAGATAAAAATCTGTTAATCAAATAATCCACGTATAAGTATAAAAACTGATTGAAATGCCGACCACTGCGGATACCTTTGTCGACAGTCTGTTTTATAATGATGATCCTGAAAACTTTACGTTCCGGCTACGAGGCTTTACATCTGCGAAATCTAATCGTGCATTTCGCCGCCATAGACATAAAACCGGCATTATTTCTCCCCTTCTTAGCAACAATTTTCTTTATTGCTAAATTTGCTTAATGTCGTCATGAAACTTCGAGAATCGAGATCCAAACACGAGTATGCACTTTTGGTGAAATAAAAAAAAAATCTGCTTGAAAGATATTCAAAATAAAATGGTTGGAGCGACACGCCTCGGGTTTTACGACACCATTACGCAGCGGACTATAGCTTTGTCAATTCTTGGAATAAAATACGGGTGTAATCGATAACATGGCAGTGAAAGAAATCGCGAACTGATCGCGATTCTAAAAACGAAATGGAATTAATGTAGCGTAAAGTCTGTCGAAGAATAGCTTAAGTTAAATAGCACTGTTGCCGTTTTGTGGACTGCCGCATAAGTTACAGTTAATTACTAAAGTTAAAAGCGCGATGTCCAGCGAAATCACGTCGACATTTCAGGCATTGTTTCAATGGATATTTTACTCTCGTTTTCCTTTTTTTTTCGTAAAGCATTTTCTTCGCTTTTTGTCGACAATTTGTTCGACGTGGCGCGATTATCTGAATGATTACCTAAATCTATCTTTAATGAAAGCAATTTAACCAAAGAACTTCGAAGCCAAAATTCGCTAATTACGAATGTCAAGTTTAGAATATAAAGAATCACCAGCTGGCAAACTTTTCTCTCTCACATTATGCGTTCCATGTCTTCGTGGATTCTTATATACATATTCCTCTAAGTTTTAATTAAATTAAAGTTTTCGCGGAATCTGTGAACATGCAATTCTTTCACTACAACATACAACAGCTTTCGCGAAGTGTGTCTCTTCCTTACTTTTTCGTGCACGCAAACTTTATGATAGGTCTACTAAATTCCTACAATTATATTAGCTTGGCAGTAGTATTTATTCTTTTTTATTTCTAGATTTCAAATTAAATATTTTATGACAGAAGTTAATTCAAGATTGCAATTTATATTTTTATGTAGAATTTATTAATATAATAAAATATGACATTAAATTAGCTATTTCTTATTTTCTCGTCGTACAATTTTTTTTTTTTTTTAATTGAAATGCTTGAGTATTTGAATCTTTTTTAAAGAGGAAGCATTTATGGAATGTGCTGACAATATAATAATTAGGCGCGGCCATTATTAACAACGAACAACGTCGTCGAGGGCATTGAAATTGAAATTCCACGACGACTGCCATTTTAAATGCTTGATTCGTGATGGTATTTCAATAAACTCGCGTTCGATGCGGAATGACTTGACGCGAACAACACGTTTCGCCGATAAATATCGACGTCACAATATGCTTATATGTATACATATATATTATACGCTATATATAATATACGCTTACAATTTTAATAGTGCAATGATTAATTTTTTATAAATAAAGCTATATAGCTCTTTAGAAGATCTATTTTAGTGTCATTCTATAGGTTTTCTAAAGAAACATAGTCCTTTTTCTCAAAAATTAGGCATTACACTTTATTAAAACTAATGCAAACGTGATTTATTTAATTAGTCAAGTCATTAAAAACTCATAATTTGTATATTTTTGCTCATTTGTATGCAAAATGACTTTTTACTTTTTAAAAGTTTTGTGTATATAATTATCTTTTTGCAGAGTTGCATAATCTAAACAGCGGTAAATATGTTTTTTAATAACATCAAATGAGTTTGTATACTCTCTTGTAGCTTTCTAAAAATGTTTTTATCGCTTCTCTCACAATGCGATTTGAAACATTTAAACAGGATATGTCGCAAACTGACATATTTTATGGTCTGTGTGTGACCACATTTGATGTATTATACATTAATAACTTAATAAAATGTTTCAACACTGTCAAAAATTTTTATTTTTACAAATGAATAATTAAGAGAAAATGTATGTGTACACAATGCAAAATTGATTAATGGACGGCTTTATTTTAAAAAATCAATACGGTCATCATTTCGACGTTTGGAAAAATTCAGAGAAAACTTGGCAAAATATAATAAAAAAAAACTCCATCTTCCAAAATAGTTAGTTATATTAAAAAGCTCTTCCAAGTTTCTTTCTCGTTATTCGTGTTACCAACAAGGTAAGGTCATCAGGATATAAATTCGAATTGATGGCGTTTACTTGGCGAAAAGGATAGTGTATACGAGCACGGAGGAAGGCGAGCTACGTGCGCGTTCGCGACACGTTCCGGTATTACAAGCCATGGTGCTTTCGATAGAGGAAAGGTTCTCAGGGAAGGCCCCTTACCATGTGCCGCATTACGGTTTAACGGCGCACAGGATAATGGCACCAGTTACTGCAAGTTATAAAAGCAGGACACTTTGAAAGCTTCTCGAAAGTCAGTATGCTTGGATATCTCGTCTTCTCTGTTCGCTTGTCCGTTTGCTTGTAAAGCTATATACGGTTTCGCTGGAACTTATTTAATGCGGAATGTTGCTCGCCGTGTAATAGCCGTAAACACACCTATACACGGAACCGCGGCTAGCATACTGACGCTCACATAAAGCCTGATTTTTTACGCAGTCGTTGAAGAAGCGAGAAACTGCAGCTTTTTACGTACGCATGCAGAAATACGTTCGCGAGAATATCTCTCGTTCAAACGTTTCGCGTAAACCAACCGAGATGATGCATAGTGTACTGCAGACACATTGCTATATGGAAATTTTCCGAGAAAACGCATCTTGATTAGATGCATAAAATATGACGGTTTGAATGTGACGGCAAAAATATAATGGTGATAAGAAAAAAAGATATTATCTCGTTTTTTTCCTATTTTTTCGTTCATCATATTTTAATCTGATTGTCAGACAAATAATAATCTTTGTACACACCTCACGTTTATTATGATAGATGCTCTGAAACAATTTTTGTGCAAAAATTGTTAAATTGAAATATTCTACATGAAAATAATTTGCTTAATCAGTGTAGCAAAAGCATTATATTTATGATACTTGATGTATCACTGTACGTATATCATTTTAAAAGTTTTCACGTATTTTTCTATAAATTTTATTGTCAAAATAGAATTAATCGTCAAAATAATTTTCCTCTTTTTGGACAATTTTTGACAAATAATTTTCAATTGCTACATTGATTGATCTATTATATGTTAATTCAAAAATTTCAATGGATCTTTAAGTAAAAAGGGCTTTGAAAACGCGACGATTTTTTAAATTATCTGATATTATTCTCGATCACACATCGAAGTTTCCTTTCGAAGAAGTTTTGCCTCGGTTTTCACGTCTGTAACGCGCTCACACTTTCCAAGATCGCGAGGAAGGATGTTTACGGCCATTCGCATCATAGCCGCTTGCCAGGTTTATCTACATTGCCTCCTGCGATTGGCATCCGACGCGCTCGAATGGTTCTCGATCGAGCTCCATGACACGTTATCCGCAACGCGGCCGTTCGCGGGTACGATTATGTCTCCCAAGGAATGGCCTCCAATTTCGTGGTGCTGCTTCGCGCGGCAAAGAAATGCCTTCAAGGGTTCACATGAAAAGCGCGGGAGGTCACAGATTTCCGACGGCGGAGAGCAAATATCTATTTCGGTATCACCGTACTACATCCATTGTCCTCGAAACACGATAGCGCGGACTACTTTCTCGGATGAGCGGCTATGAATTGCGTTTATCTTATAAGAACGCCCTTGTAATCTTTTTCTAAATCCTTTTCCAATTTGTCCCATCTTCATAATTTCATTTAATTTGATGTGCAATACGTGTATGATGATGTCACCAATTACAACTGATTAAAAAGCCAATTAACCAACCTATATTGCTGCAAAAGTAAGTTTTAAAGCTCCAGTGGCAACGCAAATTGCAAGAGAACAAAATTGCACTAACATTTACGTAAAACATAACGACGTACAGATATTCTTGAAAGTCGAATAGAACCCTAACTTGCACTTGGAATTCAAGTGAAACTGTTGACCCTTTAATCTTTTAACTCTATTATCTGTCTTAATAAAATCAAATGCATGGTGTATAAAACAAAAATTTGCAAGAACATGTTAAGTTCGCGAAAACGGATAAAAACGTTTATCGATCGCCTGTAACGTATGTGAATTTCGCCTAACTGTTGGAACGGTTAATCCGTTTACAAAGCAAGCAAAAGACAGAAGGCATGAAAGCCGTTGTGTTATCAAGGTGTACACATTGATCTTAATAAGAGGATAGTCAATGAAAGCATTCACTGAAGGTGAAGAATCATATTTTACCTTTAGAAAACAGGAAATGAATATTCTTCTATCTTAAAATAGAAACGTGAACAATGACGGCAAATATGAGAGTTTTCAAAAAGTTGTTATTCATAATACTTTTATTATATTTATTATAAAAAGTCAAATAATAGATTTTAAATTTGGTAAAAATTTAAATAACGGTTTTTATACAGATAGTTATTTCTTCTATAAAATTATTATATTTTTCGATATGTTTCTTTTAGCAGTCCGACAATTTTTTGATCTCGAAAAAAACAATTTTTTAGTTGTGTTTAAAACTAAGAGATTTTTTTGAAAATTTTAATTCGCCCTCATATATTAACGACTTAATGACAATATGAATTTTATTGCGATATTTATAACTTTGCATCAACTCTCAATGGCGTTATTCGCAAAAAAATTCCGCGTTGTCTTTAAATAAATATCGCACACATCCGTATAGATGAAAAGAAATTCTTCTATTGTTATAGTCGTCTCATGATACAAAATTGCGATAAGAATAGAAGAAAGTACGCGCGATGCGGAAAGCTACACAGATGTCTCGCGATCTCCTCTTCATTTTACAAGAACAATAGCCGAAAAGACGAAGTCATACTCCTACATAAAAGATCGTCGACTGGCGACAGAGATATCTATTCCCGAAGAAAAGAAAACTATCCGCAATGCGGTTCAATGTGAAATGTAGCATATACAATAAAGGAACTAGTGCAAACAATGTCAAAAATTCAGATGAGACAATTGTCGACATTTAACTCTTAAAGGTATAAATGGACCATACCTTTCGTATCCGTGCTATTTTGAACTTGTTTATGTACTAAAATAAAATATTGAATTGTATCTCTTTTCTTTTCAAACATGCAGTCATCTTTTAAAAATCTTAAACTAGGCGTATAATTTTTTTCAACATTTTTTGTAGTCTTTGATAATTAAAAAGTCTAGATTCAAATGACTCATAAATGTGCCACGTAAGGTATCAATAAAGCTAACAAGCTTGTATGTACATATACAAGATTTTCTTGCTATTAGTCTGCTGCAGAGGTGGGCGGAGACTATCGAAAGAACATCCCTTCAAGTATCGAGTTCTCTGTTTTCCCATCCCGTAACGCTGGAGCGCCAAGAAAGATATATTTTCCCCGAAGGTTTTCCATCTAGTCACCTTACCCTATCTCACCGCTATAGTGTCAACCATTTTCTAGGAGTCCTATCAAGGTGAGAGCTCTTAATCTCAGGACTCGCTAGGAGACAACGGCGAGCGTACCTTGCTTGTGTCGTGTACATTGTGTTTACGCGCGCAAAGAGGAAGGAGGCGGAAACGTTCCTTCCGCATTTGTCTCGTTCCCAGTTACCTTCGCGATAGCGCATAGGATAAAAAGAGCATACAGAAGGAACGCAACGAAGGAGAAGGCATTTGTAGACGGATTTCGCATCCGTGTTGCCACGTGAGTTTGACTCTAAGGCTCTAAGGAATAAATAAACAACTAACGACAAATCGAGCAGTCAGCGATGGAAATCGTTAAATAACTAACGGTCCAAATTCTTTAAGAAAAAATCGTACTACGTGTTTTAATGCAGAAGATAAAATTTATGGAACATACATCATTAAATTTTCCAATTGGAATAAACAACCAATTAACATTCTTTTCATTAAATTTTTATAAATTTTTATAAATATATACTCTTGATTTATTTATTCGTCAATTAGACAAGAACGAGTCATTGTTATATTTTCATAAAAGACACGCAAGAAGATGCGCTGAAAAGCAACGACCAGGAAACATTGTGTATAATGGTCGTGGCAGATCGCCGCAGCCAACTGGCCGAAGTAATATATGATATTTACATAGTTAAATTAGTTGACCCAACGAGCACAAAGCAACTATACTCTTCAACGACGACTTTCCGTCCTGAGACAAAAATAAAAAGATCGTTTAAATATTAAAATACGTTAAAAATTAACGGTTCTTAATAATTGTACCCGACTCCTCTCAAGATTGCGAGGTTTATCTCTTGTAAAATACTTTAAAAGCCAGTCGACAACACGGCAATGCCGGAATAGTTCTTGCATACCTTCAGCCGATCGACGCATGCCTCAACGAGACGATAAAACTATCCCGAATGCGTTAACGTCTTTTCATCGCGTCTTTCTACATGACGTACAGCTGTAATTATTTTCTACGGCTATAATTATTGAATCTCAAAAATTGTAAATCGTTCATTACACGATAATTTATTTTTTTATTTTATATTATTCGACTAAAACCGCGTTGCGTTGCACAATTCTTAACCGTTGCGTTCTGTGCGATCACGCATGTCAATCGTCGACACACCATTCTATTCATTCGCTTTTAACGAGTCTTGCTGGCAATCAAATGGACTTCCACGCTGAAAGACAGGTGCTTCCAGCTGATGCCCTTCACCAACGGTGAAGGGACACAATATGCTCGGAAAAACGCAGTCACTTTGAATGAACTTGGTACATAAAATTTCAATAACCGCTTTATTTGCGAGATTAAATAATTTTTACGATTGAAACATTGTTTATCGAAAAATAAACGATGTAATTCTACGTGATAATTAATAAAACATGTATGATTAATTATTTAGATTCACTCAATTTAAAGAAACATTATCGTTGTGCGATATTTTCGATAATCTATAATTTATGTTAGGCTAACCGTATACATTTTACATTTATTTAAAATCTATTCGCTCAATAATATTAAAGTAAAATAAATTACTCACCGGTACGATGCGCAGCAGCGGAGTTGTCGTTCTTTGACGGTGTTTAGATGCAAAGTTGATCTGCAAAATAAAAAAGTAAATCCAGATTAGTGTTCAAAATAATTAATATTTATAAAATAATTACTGCGCACATTGAACTTCATATTCGTTTATTTATGCACACGTCTAAAGAATTAAAATTTTCAAAAATATATTTTTTGAATACAAAAAAAAGTTTAATTAGTTGAAATAATATGTAAAAAATTTCTAAGAATGGTGAATATTTATTTACTATTATAAATATTTTACTAAATATTTAAAGTATTTTAAATATTTTATATTTGCTACATTATATAATATTTTATATGCAATATTTTGCGAATAACAAATAAATGAATTATTGCTTACCGTAAAGTTGCTCCGCCGGCGCCCGATGCTCCTCCTGAACCTCCTCCTCCTCTCAGTGATCCTTCGAAGCACTCACATTGAATCACACGCGTTCGCGGCGCATGCATTGCTCGCATGCGTACCTGAATACGAAAATCGCGCGATACTTAAAACGGCACTCCCGACATCACAGGCGAATCGAACCGAATTGTCCAAGCTGTGACGTTACGCGCGAATTCCGTCCGCGTTTCAGACGACCACATTTACCAATTGGGGCACGATTCTCTCAAAACAGAAGGCAAAAATAAGCTCGAAGAAGATGAGGTGATTAGTCATCCAATCAACCGACTAGATACAAGACATCTGAAAAGCAATCGGTAGCGTTTGACTAACTCCGGTAGCCGTCCTCGACTACCTTCGACAGTCCGGCTATCTGTACAACTAGCGCGCTGCACGTAGAACCGAAGATTGCCCTGCCGTAGTGGAGATTTTATGATTGAAACCGACCTTTCCCTCCCCCGAGCCAAGCCTAAAGTCAAAAAAAATCGTGTCCCAATATTTGTCATACAGCAAAAATGCGTTCATCTATAGATTCGCTACAACTCTCGGCATTAACGGCACTCCCGACGCGCATTTTGTTATACTATACGACGGAACGAATATATTTTGTAGCACCGATTACGCGCACAAAGTTGATCTGCAAAATAAAGAAGTAAATCCAGATTAGAGTACTGTTCAAAATGATTAATATTTGTGAAATAATTATTGCGCACATTGAATTTTATATTCGTTTATCTATGCATACAGAATTAAAATTTTTAAGAATTAAAATTTTCAAAAATATATTTTTTGAATAAAGAAAAAAGTTTAATTAGTTGAAATAATAATATGTAAAAAATTTCTAAAAATGGTGAATATTTATTTACTATTATAAATATTTTACTAAATATTTAAAGTATTTTAAATATTTTATATCCGCTACATTATATAATATTTTATATGCAATATTTTGCGAATAACAAATAAATGAATTATTATTTACCGTAAAGTTGCTCCGCCGGCGCCCGATGCTCCTCCTGAGCCTCCTCCTCCTCTCAGTGGTCCTTCGAAGCACTCACATTGAATCACACGCGTTCGCGGCGCATGCATTGCTCGCATGCGTACCTAAATACGAAAATCGCGCGATACTTAAAACGGCACTCCCGACATCACAGGCGAATCGAACCGAATTGTCCAAGCTGTGACGTTACGCGCGAATTCCGTCCGCGTTTCAGACGACCACATTTACCAATTGGGGCACGATTCTCTCAAAACAGAAGGCAAAAATAAGCTCGAAGAAGATGAGGTGATTAGTCATCCAATCAACCGACTAGATACAAGACATCTGAAAAGCAATCGGTAGCGTTTGACTAACTCCGGTAGCCGTCCTCGACTACCTTCGACAGTCCGGCTATCTGTACAACTAGCGCGCTGTACGTAGAACCGAAGATTGCCCTGCCGTAGTGGAGATTTTATGATTGAAACCGACCTTTCCCTCCCCCGAGCCAAGCCTAAAGTCAAAAAAAATCGTGTCCCAATATTTGTCATACAGCAAAAATGCGTTCATCTATAGATTCGCTATAACTCTCGGCATTAACGGCACTCCCGACGCGCATTTTGTTATACTATACGACGGAACAAATATATTTTGTAGCACCGATTACGCGCACAAAGTTGATCTGCAAAATAAAAAAGTAAATCCAGATTAGAGTACTGTTCAAAATGATTAATATTTGTGAAATAATTATTGCGCACATTGAATTTTATATTCGTTTATCTATGCATACAGAATTAAAATTTTTAAGAATTAAAATTTTCAAAAATATAATTTAAAAAAAAAACACATATTTGTTTAAAAAAAAATTTAATTAGTTAAATAATAATAAATATATAAAATATTTCTAAGAATGGTAAATATCAACTATTGTAAATATTTTACTAAATATATAAAGTATTTTAAGTATTTTATGGGCGCTACATTATATTAATATTTTATATGCAATATTTTGTGCAAATAAGAAATAAGAAATAAATGATTAATTACGCAAACGTTGTTCCCCCGCGCCCGATGCTCCTCCTGAGCCCCCTCCTCCTCTCGGTCCTCGCAGTGCAAGGCACTCACTCGCGTTTGCGTCGCACATGAAAATCGCCCGATATTTTAAGCGATACTCCCAACGCGTCCTTTGTCATTTTAAGACAAAGATGTAACTGAAATATTATTGCACGGACTACGTGTTCGACACTCTCCGCGATAGATTAGACAGAAAAACATGATACGGAAAACTGTGAGAAATAATAATGGTATTATTGAAGACGATAACGCGCCGATACACATTTACCTCGTATAAGTGCCGCCGTGCGAATAATAATGGTACAATGAGAAGGTCGTGCCGATTCCGACTTAAAGGAATGCGAGAAGTGGGGGCCACAATGTTTACATTGATACACGAACGCGCGCGCGAGAGAGAGAGAAAGAGGATGTGCGCGCATACCAAGCGTAACGACGAAAACAACCCCAACGCGTCGGTTTCGAATAAATAAATGTTTGATAATTGCTCTGTTTCGAAACCAACTATCGAAAGAAAATTAACCCGTATACTTTATGCGAATTAACATCACGAATTTGACACGCTACGGTACGTGAAACGAATACAAGTTAAACGTACTTTGTGTCGCAACACATCCATACATATAATTATAGTATAAAACGATATAAATTGACTCTACAATGTACACTCATAATGAATAAAACAAATAATGATAGTCTTGCCTAAAAATAAAAACCATTATGTACGCGGATACGTACGCGGATGTGTGTGTGCGTGTGCGTGTGTATGCACGATCATTACTCGATATAAATCCGACGTCCTGAGTTTTCTGCAAGTTACACCTAAAAAAATACATTACATTTTAATCTTTCTGAGCAATTGTAGCGATCATTTTGCATGTCTAAAATTGTTGTGCATTAAAATCTGTACTTACTGATATTCTAACCTGCTTCAATTCACGGACGACCAGACAATCAATGAAACGTAGTTAATTATGAATATTCGCGATAAATACATACCTCTCAACAATCACCCGTCACTTTAATCGACACTCCCGACAAAAGTTTGCGATTTTATGCACATTTATTACGTAATTATTACGGATAAAATATGCGATTAAATAATTTACGTTTTTACTTTGCATTCCGTTGGGCGCGAAAAGAGTGAGCGGAAAAGATGTCACTCACTCTAGCGGTCAATAGAGCAATACGCGTAACAGTCGGTAGGACACATGCTCCTCTACCGGCCGCTGCGAACTTTAAAAACATCGCAGAGCGTGAATGTTTCACGAAGTGAATGGCCGCAAGAGGGGAGACCCTTCGGAGCCATAACACATCTTACTTTCACGAAGTGTCGATTCTAATCGCGTTTTTTATCCGCAATAATTACATAATAAGAACGCATAATTATTACAAATTTTTGCCAGGAGTGCCGATTAAAGTAACGGGCGATTGTTGGAATGTATTATTTACCGCGGAAATTTGCGATCAACGATGTTTCCTCGATCGTTTAGCGGTCGATGGATTGAAAGAGGTTATGATTGCAGTGAGTAGAGATTTTAATATGTAAAATCATCTATAAATTCGCTCAAGAGAAATATAATGTATTTTCCATTAGAGATGTAGCGTCTATTCAAGAATTCATTTTGGGTAAATGTAATTTACCAGTCACGGGCGACCAGAGAGATGAATTGTCGTACAAAATTGCAAAAATTTTTGACAATTTGAAGCGTACGTATTACATCTAAATACCATACACATGTAGTTATATCTTTAATTATTAGAAATGTGCAAAAACTTAAACATATGATTAAAAAATTAAATAATGCCCTCTGCAATACATAAATTAATAAAAATATAACTGTTGCTTTTTTACTAACTCATAATTCGTTAATATATAGCTAACAACTATTATTCAGAGTATTAAAATATAATAAAATTGCATTATAAATATCACAAAATTTTTTTAACAAAGTTATTAAATTTTTAATTGTATACTGCACATATACATATATGTATATATGTATATATATATATGTATATATATATATATATATATATACATACATACATAATATATACATGCATAAATATATAATTAAACAAAAATAGATTTTGATTTTTTTAACACAAGGGATGATTCTTGTTTTATAATTTGGAATAAACAGTAAACTTTATCTTTTATTCAAACATTTTTGGAAATTGGGACATTTACGATAGATTTAATGTATTATTAATGTCTTAAAAAGTATTAAAATATCTAGCTTTAAAGATTTTAATAATTAATTTTATATTTTATATATAGCTAAGATTCAAACGCTAGAAAAATGAAACACATGCTCACTTAATCGAATTCGCAAAATAAATCTCGATCGAGAGTAACGTTCATGATCGTCCCATGGCAGAAATACAGTTTTAAAGAGCCATTATATTAGCAATAGCGGAATAAGTTCATCGAGATAAAATTTTATTTCGTATCGTACAGCGATAATTTCCACAAAATGTATTATACGAAATTACATGTAAGTACCGAGGGAAGGGCCTGGTTAATTCTTGTAATAAAATCCTGACAGGTATTTGAGTAAAGGAACTGAAAAGGCGTCGGTTGAGAATCTTCCCGTGTTACAGCAATCTAACTCGACTGTACTTCTACCACGGCGCCTAGATTCGATTTCATCCTGTCGAATCAAATGAGAAGTCGTGACTCTCGAGACTTTCATCGACTCTATTCTCGTCGAATTGGGCCGATAACTTTCTCAGGTTCCCCGAGTACCTTTTAATCACGTCTAAGAAATTTCGAGTTGTAATTCTAAAAAAAATATGTAAAAAATTTAAGAAAACAAAATAATTATTATTTACAATCTATATAACTATCTAGAACTCAATTGCGGTTTGTCTATTTAAACGGTAGACTGTGAAAGACTGTAGGTAGAAAAATATGGAAGAGAAAGAAGGTGCGGTTGTCAACAGTTTACTCTAGAGCGGACAAATCTCCTGCCTCTGGGACAAAATGCGTCTCGTAAATATATTTGCGATACCAACCACCTCTGATTCTAGTCACATATATATAGAGCTAAAAAAGATGTTGGAGTTTTGAATTAAATATTTGATTTTACAATTTAACAAAGAAGCGTAGAAAGTTAATGCTCTCGAGATGTTATTATTGACATATTATAAAAAAATTTCTGAATGCATATAATATTTAATCGATAATTGAAGTGTCAAAATCAATTAAATATAATACTTGGAATATTTATAATTTATGAAAATATTTATATAGTAAAATTGAGATGCAAAAATTATGATTGTAATAGTACTAGTTTTAATAAATTATTGAATGTTAGATTATTAGATTATAGATATATATTATGTTATCTGTTTATAGTTGCGTTAATAAAAGATGAAAACATTTGTTCCGATAAAGCTTTGCAATCTTTGCACAACTAATAATTAAATAAAAATAAAAAACTTAATAAAGATGAAATTAATTTTATCTAAAATTCTCGATTATTTCACGTAGGGATGAGAAGGAAAATTTTCTTAACGATGCTATTACTTATAAAGCAACCCGCAGCAAAAAATCTAAATGTGCTAGTATCTTTTAACGATCAATTTTTAAATCAAGAAGCCGCAAAAGTTTAGAATCTCCTACTTTTATTAATTTTACAGAGAAAACGTTACGACGTTAAGTTAAAAAAGCGTTAAGTTTTAAACATTAAGTTTAAATGTGAAAAAAAAAACATTTTCTTGAGTGCGCTAGTAAGAAGGCTAAAATAAAAATGTTGCCTCGAACTAGGCAACCGTCGGTCGCTCCTGATCTTTTCAAGCTTACCAATTACGCGAGATCGTCGTTTTTCTTACTTTGATCGAACAAGAGATCTTGAAATGGAAGGTGCGGAAGCGAATTTATATTCTTTTCCGACGTGGCGCAGGGGAAGTGCTTGGGGAAAAATAATTAACCCCTGATACTTTTCTCTCTCCCCTCTCTTCGAATCGGGCGTCTCGTTGACAACAAAAATTATGGCTCGCGCCGGAAAGTAGCGTCGTCCTGTCCGCGGGTCCTTTTCTTCTCTCGTTACCGTTCGATCGTACTACGCACGTCACGTTCTAGGTTTTTGTTTCGTGTGCCGCGCGCTAAGAAATTCCGCTCGTTCCAACACGTTTCCGCGCGCGTTCCAATCGTTCTTTATTAGAACGCACATATATAACGTCTTTCCAATAGTCCAATGAAAATAGCTTCGGCGGTTGCTTGCTATTCGCACGTTCGATTGGAAGATTCGTAGGAGAGAAGATTCTTCTCAGTTAAGAAGAGACGATTTCTTCTCGAGAATTTAATTCTAAATTGCCGCAGCCTAAAAGAGAAAATGGCTCTTCTATCTTTGTAGTAGAAAATTTATTTTGCAAAGCGATCACTCTTGTTCCTTTTTTCGAACATTTACATGAACGTTAATTTATCCTCTTCAAATTCTTCGAACGAGGCTAAAGTAAAACCCGCAAGGTGTATTCGCTAAATGCATTTTGATGCCAAAGAAATCAAACTCCATTTACTGAAAACAAGTTTCAATATGCTTTACTCTTTGTAAAGTTTTCACAATAAATTATTGTTATATTAACTATGTATACACGTCATGCAGTTTTATATCGCGGATATCTGTACGCATTTGCGAAGCACGACCAATATCGTTATCGAAACGACAGGGTTAATTAAAATTGCAATGGATATGTTGTTATTGTGTCGCATCATATGGCTGCAACGCTTTATGTGTGTAAAATTACACAAATAATTATCGCGCTTAAATTTCTAAATTTTATATTTCTTGCGAATTTTTCACTTCTTTTTGCACTTGCTACTTACTAACACACACACATTTCAGCTCGATTAATAAATCAGTCCTTTCAATACAGAATAAAATCGCAAGTCGCGTCAACATTGCGCTATCAAAAAACTGCTAGACTTTATTGATTTATTTTCCAGTATTTGTGTAACTGGGTTGAAAGATCAATCATTCGTGACAGTTACGACAATTATTTGCTTCAAAAATAGCGATCGCTGGTCTCGCTACTCTCGCAGTAGCGAGCTTTTTTCATCCCCGTGGCGAGATATATTCCTCTGCGCGTCTCGCCGCTGCGAAGACAGACTGAAAATGTAGGCGTCCCTATAGATTACGTCACCGCTTGTGAGCTGTTAGCGGGCAAGGGCATTTCCTATCTGCACGTGTGTAACTTTTCATACTCAAAAGCGGGATGAGCCGCAAGGCAGATACGCGCAACCCGCAACCGCTGTTGCACGAGCAGCAGCTACGTATTCGTTTTTTTTATCATCTCTTTTTCCCCAACTATTTTGCGAGATAATAACGATCTATAGTGGTGACCTCGCTACTTCCTCGCGAATCACGGTGCTCGTGTATCAAGCGTATCAAAATGTGATAGTTACATACACTGAATCACGTCGCGTCACAAAAGTGCGTCTGTGCACGCTGTATGAAAACATGTTGACCATTTTATCACTCTTCATATCCAGTATCAGCGAGCATTACAGGAACGTGTGAGGTCTCAATTTTTTTATTAACTAGCCAGCTCGGTCAGCGTGTACCAAAATGACGACGGACTCGACGTAGCGAAAACACTGTGCGGCTCTGTTGTGTTAGGTGAGAAAGTGGAGCAGCAACAGGGAGCATGTCAGACGTCGGATATACATCGGTGCAGTTGCGTGGCTGATTACAGCCGTTTCCCCACCTTCTCCTCACTCCTTCCCTCATCCGTACAAGGTTTTAACTACAGTGGAACGAAGTGCTTCATTGTTAAAAAAGAATCCGTACGGCAATTTATCGGGAAATTCAATTCACTGAATAGGATTCCATTCAAATATAACTGTTCAGTGTGGCGGAATATTCTTCGCCGACCACTTTCCTTATGTCTGTGGCTTAACGCAGAATAGCGAATGTCATTTTTCCGTCGCGCGAAACAGAATATCTTTCGTAACAAGTTCCAACAAGTACGATCCCTCGCGAGGGACTTAATTCTAACAATACGCAGAAATGGAAAAAAGCTATTTAAATATGAAATAATATAACGTCAGTATATGAGATCTATTGGAGTTATAAAATGTCTATTTGATGTTACACGACGTAAAGTTTACTCAACAATTATATTAGAGTTGGCCTGAAAATAAAACTGAAAATAAAGTAGTGACAATTCAGACTTTATTTTCTCTACAAAGTTTTTAACTTCTATAAAGAATCGCATTCGCTATAGCTATGAAGTACATCTTACTTCGACTCCAAAAAGTGATATTAATGATTCTTGCATTAAAAGATATGTAGAGATAATAAAATAAGAAGAACTTGATAATTATGCTAATCGGCAAGTCAAATTATCTTTATGAAGACCGACTTCAGACTTCTAATGGAAGCGATGGAAATGTGATATGATGGAAATTCTATCGTATCCGTCATTTACGCTTTTGAGAATGTTTACAGTAGTAACAGTAGATAAGGGCGCGTATGTTTCGTAACGGAGTTAATAGTTTCCAGAGAGCACGGCTAACAGAGAAATACAGTGAAACTTACGACCACATTTAGAATAACACATTTGTAATTTATATGGTTTGATAGAAGACTAACCACTGGATATTAAATACATTCGTTAAAGCAATAATGATATTAAAAATAACTCGACAAAAATATTTAATATTTTTATTTATTTATAAATCAAACAAATGACACATCTTTTGGAATTGGACAGGTTTCACTGTTTTTTGCGCGCTACATGTCTGCCTATTGACTTTGCATCAACGTGCAAGTTCTGCGAGTTTTATGAGTTATCAAAATTTCCCTCCATGATCGTTTGCTCGAATTAATGACTCAGAAACATATTCTAGCAGTAAAATATGATTGGTAATTACACGAATGAACGCAGAGATTGCAGCAGCACAACTTGTATCACGAAAGCGTGTACGGCCGGTGCACTAATGCAATTCCCTCGTTATCCCGCGGGTCTCTCGCGTTTCGTTCGATTCCAACGGGCTTTTTTCAAATCTCCGCTAAAGACATCGACTGAACTGGGATTGCGGCACGGATGTGGAAAAACAAATCGCGTTACGCTGATTATCTGTGCCAGGTTCTGGAAGCCAGAGGGAATATCGAACAGCGTAGCGATGGCCGAGTGGATGACGATATGCGAGACCGACGCGTAATACGCAGAAAGAGAGAAATATTTCAAAAGCTGCGTTTATCACGAGCGACTGGAAGAAAGAAATTTTCTCCGTCATCGCGGAACATCAAAGCCGGTTTTAAAAGTCGATTTTCGATTTGTCGGAAAAATACGTTTCCAAGGACTTATACAAGCGGGCAAAACGTATTCTCTGTATTAAAGAAGAATTTTCATACACGCGATCTCGCGGCCGAGTCTATTCATTTCTTTGTTTGTGAAAATATACTTGTTACGAATCATCCGTTCGTAAAATTCGCTTGCACGGCTCAATCTGAACAAGATTTCTTAAAGTCGACTCATGCGGAGTTGATTTCAACTCGACGCGTCAATTTGACTTGACTCGCGGGAAATGTTCTTTCCTATTTTGGATGATGGGTCGCCGAGCTTTCTTTCCGCCAACTCCGCCGCTTTCTAAAATGTTGAATCACTTACGGATCGGTGAATTCAATGCATTCCTCTTTACTCTTTCTGGAAGAGAAATTTCAATCGCTCGATATCGCAAATTCTCGTTCGAATCATCGCATCGAGAATAACGACTCGAAATACTAAATTTACTACAATCTTTTCCCGATTTATTATAATTCATTTACATTTTAGTAATCTTTATATTATTTCATATTTGGACTCAAGATCGTTTCGACAAACAAGAGAGAATAGATGAAAGAAAAATATTTCAATTTTTTTAAAATATTTTTTTAGAGATTATAATCACACACTTTATATATATATATATAATAAATTTTTACACGCAAATTATTCATCTTTATTCATGCAGTATACCCACGACATATTCACGCGCGTGTCCCGTGTATAATATTGTATTCTGAAATCTCAAAAACCGCGACGAATAAGCCTATTCCGAAAGACGAAGACTACACTGCACGAGTTTGAAGACACGATCCACGGAGAATATTTCCAATTCAGTGATCCGAGGATTACACAGCCAGTATAAGCAGAACGGTTCCGACTCCTAAAAACTGTCGTCAAAGCGCACAAGTAGCACAAGGCCTCCTCTGACCAGTGGACTGTGCAGTAGTACGACTCAACCGTTCGCGAATCGATTCATCCAACGTTTCTGCCCATCGTTCACCCGTCTTCGTTTATCTTGCGCACTCTTCTATTTACGCTATCGTTTACTTTGTGCCAGACAAAACACAAAACGCGATGCAATGAGTGAACGGAGGAACTCGCCTATTTTTCATGCTGCATAGTTCGACAATACGGATGTTCCACTATTTCGATTTCTGGTTTGCTTTGTATTCGGGAAAACTAATATCGCTTTTTTATACGCTGCACTCGCATCACCGATGACAAGTGAAGAGGATTAAAAAATGACACTGCAGATACATCAGAATCTTTAGTACGTAATTTTTATCTAGCTCCTCGTGGCAATATGTGGAATATCCTTTATATACTATTATATTTTGCAATATTATTGTTGATCAATCGAATGTTTTTGATAGCGCAGACGTATAGGAAAGAGACAAAAATGTCCAGAAATACAACTCGATTGGCTAGTGTCGATTGTCGCAAAAAATTTCTTGTGCACTTATTTTCATTTTTATTTTATTTATTTATTTATTTTTTGCAAAATAAACCGCAAAATTTATTGAATATTTAAAATAACAGTTAATTCGATATTTTATCGTAACTCAGTCAATAGTGTAAACTTATCCCATCGTTATCGATTCAATACCCTTTTCTTTACCCTTGCAAAACATCGCTTTTTAACGAATTTTGTATTTCAATTTTAGCTTGCTTTTTACTCGACTGAACAAAGCCAAAGTGAATAGTGAAAGCAATTTTTCCTTGCTATTCTTTGTACCTATACTTGCTGTTGTGGCTTTGTACCTTCTTTATATCAATAAGAGAAGACATTGATCTTTTTTACTAGCATAGTATACTCGCTCAAAAACAGCGCATATAATCATCGTATTACTAATTTTTACACCTATATTTCTCTTATCTATTTAACTTTATGTTATTTCACAAAAAAAATTTTTTCTCTCCTCCCCTTTTCATACAAAATATAATACACGTGGTTGCGTTAGGGTAGTCGTAAATATTATTAGCTACCAATCTTCCTCAATCAACTTCTGTTCCGCGCGTGCGAAGAAATAAAAAAGAATGAAATAGGATTGTGCTTTTACGACGCAGCAAGGAAAATAGTGCCAGAATATAGGTCACGGCCGAGGCAAATCAATTGGAATTGAATTAGTTCCAAGCAATAAGCTGAAATATGTGTTTTAATTAAAACGATTTGGTCTGTATTCCTAGAAAAAAGAGCGAAAAAAAAGCACATAATTTCTCTAGAATAGCAAATTTCAATAAAAAATCATAATAGATCTGACTTGTTTGACGAAGTTTTATAAAAATTTTATAAAAGTAATCATTGGTATAGTAATTTCAAGATGTGCTTTTGAATAGCAAATATAGTGGTTAATTACACAGTACGTCTCAAAAATAATGAGATTGACAATATATCAATTCAAACACTGATTGTATTGTAAAAGAATCGTTCATTTTATTTAAAATATTTTTTTCGGCATTAATACAGCGTAAAGCACGGTCAATCAAATAGATTTTTAGAAATCCGTTTTCGAAATCGTCTCAAGAATCTTTATTACGATTTGGTCATTGTAGCGAGTTTTTTTCAGCAATATTTTGAATTTTTTGAGATAGAAAATAATTGCGCGCGCGCGCGCGCGTGTGTGTGTGTGTGTGTAAATAGCCAAATCAGATAAATACGGTGAATAATAAATCGTTACTATTTGTTTTTTGGTTAAAAGCTTACGTACGACCACAGTACGATATGCAGGTGTATTATCATACAAAAGAAACCAATTTTCGGCTATCGATATTTGAACAAGGTTTCAAAATAACCAGATAAACGCTCCAAAATAACCAGAAAATAGTTATCGTTCATTTTATCTTCTGGAACGAATTTCCGAAGAACATTGCTCTCGGAATTATAAAAACAAATGAGCATTGTCTCAATTTATGACTTTTATAATAAAATCGCAATTTTTTTAGTGATGCTTAGTTTATAGATCAAGCACATACTAAAAGCACATCGCGTCTCGTCACCTGTTACGATAAAATTTAACGAGTTTGGGGTTTTCGGACTGTTTTAACGATGAACACTCGCGAGAGTGTTTCGCGCATTTTTTGATTCTCTAGTAATGAATGCGGTACAAATCGAGAATAGATCTCCCATTTGTTCAAATTGTAACGTAAAATGTTATAAATCGTAAATTTGATACGCTACATTTTACACCAGCATTCGCACAGTCAAGTCGACTGCCAATATTGACGCACCCTTTTCACGAAATCTTCTTCCATCAATGTCATTTTCGGACGCCCCAATCATTTATCGTTTTCTAAATCTTTCCTACCGTTTCTAAATCTCGCGAACCACTCAAAAACTCGTGCACGGGATAAACAATCGTCGTCGTAAACTTGTTTCGACATTTCATAGGTTTGCGTCGGAGTTTTACCGAGTTTAAAACAGAACTTGATATTGGCTCGTTGCTCCGAGCTTTTATTTTCGTGACGAGGTGCACTGTCATTTTGACCGCTATAATTCATATAAAATATGTTTGATACTTATGAAATAACAATGAGAGACTGTTAAAATAAGTATAAAGCTAAATGTAATTAATTTATTCTTAATAGGCAGCGTTTATACAAAAAATAAACCCCGATATTTTTCAAGCTATGCATATAATAATATCAATATTATAGAGTAGTGCGCGGATAATGCATCGCTGTTCAAAATTCGCCAGAAGGATTAACCGGTAGATAAAATTGTTTGTTTAGGCTGTCCCTTCGGTTGATCCTCTGGCTACTCCTCAAGAGACGAGAGAGACTGTGCAACATAAAACGGCCTTCTCACTCAGGTGCTAAGAACAATGTAGTAGATCCTAGGTTAATGGTATCCCCAAAGCGTGGGAAATATATCTACCCGAAAACGAAAATCCGGGAATCGGGAAAAGATGAGCGGTTGGACATGGGAATCTCAAGGGGATGAATTTTATGGATTAACCGAAATTGAAATGCGTTATCATTACTGTATTCGCTTGTGAACATAAACAGATGTGTTATATAATTGTATACGTTTGAGAATCTTTTTTTCTCTCTTTTAAGAAATAATCTTTGAGATAAAACCATATAAACGCGTGGACACGATTGGAAGTACAACGTGTCGCAACAGAAAGATATTGTATTTCCCGTTGAAGTTTTTACTACAAAGTACATGCATTTAAATTATACTAAAGCAGACAAGCAATCCGAGAGTAAGGATTACTTTCGCAAGAATATCCAATAAGTTTATGCAAAGACTGATTTATTCATCCCACAATTCTACTTACGGATAAATGTTCCAATTTATTAGTATTACAAGAGAGAATCGTACTGTATAAAAAATTGATTATCTTTCGGTAAAAATTGATATTAAATGTACTTTCAAAAAATTATGAAATCAAGACTCTTTTTAATTAGAAATTTTGCAAAACTCAGAAATACAAAATCCAAACATACAGATGAGTACTTTTAGTTGTAATAATATCATGAATCGAGATATTATGATAAAATCGCGAAATTTTCTAAGATATCGCGTTAGAATGACAATCAATATATGCAAGTTCATATCTTTACACTTTTATCTAGCTATATGTACAATAAGTTTATAAAAATAAAATTAAAAATAATTACAACATATAGTAGATAATTCAGTATTGTTTTTCAGTCCGCATTAACATGTTTGCGAGCGTACTGATATACTCGTACCTATGGCTACTCAGCGCTGCTCTTTAAAAGTAGTCCATCAGAGCACCAGAGTAAGTTTACGTTTCTCCGTCAACATGGCGGGTTAAAGTTTACGGAAGCCAGATGGGCGCGCTGTTAGAACGGTGCTTTCGGCTTAACGTAGTTTACTATCAAACACAATATGCAGTTATTTTAATGATTTATCACTAAACGCATACCGATCTTTCAGTTTAACAGTAAATTGGCTAAAGGCATTAGTGCGCCCTTTCTCCGTTATTTTTTTTTTGTGTTCGATTGACCTTGCTCGTCTGCACTTCGATTATTACGATCATACACGAATGATAAGTGATCAAAAGTTACTTGCCATTGATGCAGTGCATGCCAGCAATATTTGTTAATAATTAAGTACTTCCTTAAACACTTAGTGCGCATTAAAGGTAGCCTGTCAAATACGCCATGTACAACATTATTTCTGTAATTCCAAGATCTTGGCCTAGTAAAGCCGTAAAAGTAGTTTAACAACCCTTTAGACGACATCTGACTCGACGAAACCTCTCATCATAACGTCAGGCATGTCATTCTGCGTGATATCCCCAGCTTTAAAAGCGAGATATATCGAACGGTTCGTATAGCCGCATCGACGCGAAGGGAATACATGTAGCTTGCCAATAATTTTTGCTTGGAAGTATCTTGAAGTTGATATGTAAGCGACGTTGATTTATATCGAACGAAAGGTTTTGTTCTTCCTTTGAACTAGTTAGATAAAGTATATTTAGAATTAACTTTTTTCTCATATATTTACAGATATTATATAATTAAATACTTTTATTCAATCAAATGATGCGAGAGCCGAATATATAAAAACGTTTAATCATGCGATTGTATTCACAATATGAAAGTTGTAGCGTTTCTAAGTGATTATCTAAATTTTTTTTATTTTACCACGTTTCATTGCATACAACTTTACGCTAATTACCGATGTTTCTTATGTTGCAGTCAAATGGAATGAAGTATTACATATTACTATGCGTCGTTGAAGAACATACCAGGAAGTTGCACACTGTTCAGCATGCAGTGAGTAAAACTACATAAAGTATTCGATCAGCGTTCGCTTTTATCAAGAACTCACCGTAACATTTGCGCATCGTACAATGTGTTATCCAAATTTTCGGTACGCCGCTAATGTGCGTATGTACGAAAATACGAACGGCCGGGTGCATACAGATGCGCGCTACGTGATCGAAATTTCGTACGGCCTGGTAATCAATGCGAAAGCGACTAATCAGTTACCACGCGCACGCGACGCGCAAATTATCGCGTCTAGAGTGACGCAAATTGCCGTAGTTGGGGAAGGGTCGAATAAAAATAATGTGTTCTACCGACGGGATAATAAAGAAGGGCAGCGCCATAACTTTGTTAAATCTGTGAATTCTATTAAAATTCACGACGCGAAATTAGTACATTACGACTTACAAATTTATGAAATACGAGGTAATAAAAATAAATGTGTCTACAATGTTTGCACTTTTTCTCTTTCTCTCTCTTTTATACTGCGCGCAATTTCATGTGACTAATGTTCAAATGCGAATCTGTCCAATCAAGCTGAACGGGTGAACAGCCATTCGCGATTAATACAAACGATTCTTCCGCAATCGACTGTAACGCGCTTTGCGTGTTATTATCTTGATTGTTGATTTCATTAATGCATCGTGTACTTACAACGTTAATATGTACGCGACGGGAATATTTATGCGTATATACATACGTATATACATATACGTATGTATAAATATTTACAAGTGTGTTTGCAATCATTTCACTCGTGTACTTATGCATCGCCGCGTGTTCGCGGGTAACGCTTGATTGATTGCACCTGAACCTGCCGCTAATTACTCGACGTAACATTTCGATTACCACACGCAACCGGTTAACTACACCGATGTTTCAACTGATTAATATCAGTACACTTAGATTAATGTACGAAGAGAATGGCAACAATGCAGACCATTGAGTGTGATTAATTACCGTAGAAGATAATGGCGTTTTTTGTAACTTCTTCTAATATTACCAACGTGCGCGACATGTTTTCACATGTTGTATTAAAATATCTCGTCGATAACATTAGTAATTGTGGAATACTGGATGCAATTTTTGAAATTGTCGCGGAATATTGAGAAACCCTCTTGCAACACACACACGATCGTAGAAACCGATTAAGCTAATTGTCGGTCCTATTAACGCACGTGTACTCGTATCTGTAATGTTATACATCCGGTGACTCTATCTAGATGCATACTGCACGTGCGCAGCGTGATTCTGCATCTACATCAGCAGGCATCAATAATTCTAACGCTATCACGGTTCCAATCTATGCGAGGAACGAATCATAAAATAATCACGATCCATTACACACGACTCAATTAAGATGCGCGTTATGTTTCGCGTCGTCTACGGTGATATGTGCTAACGCAATAATATAATCGTTCGAATTGCAACAATTAGCTGGATCGCGCGGTATTAATTTAATATTAAATTAAAATAGAATCACAGCGATTCGTCAGCAATTTTCCGTACACCGCGAACGACGTGAATCGAAAATACCTTCCGTGTCATGCGGCATGAATCGAAAATACCTTCCCTGCAATCGACCGCGACGATTATCCGGCCATTACCTTAATTGCCGGCGCCGCTTAATGCGCGTATCCACGCGCGTATAGTTATTCGGATGGCCAACGCTCCACGCACCGGTCACCATATCCGGTATCGGTCTTGCACATCGGCGTTCGCCGTTGGTTTGGCTTCACCATCCCCGGGGAGGCGTAGCTCTCGCGAGTGTCAGGTCGAATTGCCCGGGCCAACAGGAACCCGGCGAGTTAAACGAGCAGAGATCCGTACTGGGACATCTACACGAACGCGATTGCGTAGAGAAGAGAACGAGAACTTTGTCTATAATCCGCAAATAGGGATTGTAACCGGAACACGAATCTCGTATCCAAAACGTGAGTTGCGTGAATGAGATAACAGCTACTGTCGCCTAAATTCAGGACTGTGAGAATTCTGATAAACAAGATGCATCCGATTCCTATCTCGCGACAAGACATAGTTGATAGAAATTGACATTTAAATAACTTTTATTAATATATAATAAGTTTACATGCGGTGTACATTTTCCAAAATTATTTGAAATTATTTTGCACATATATTTGTGCACTTTGCAGAATTGCAAATGCAGAATTTAGTATCACTAATTAGAAAGTCGTTATATTACGTATAAAAATATTAAAATAATGTTATCAAAAGAGGAATGCTTTACGAAATATTCCATATTTTATGTCAAAAAATATTACGATAAAATATGTAGAAATCTCAGAAAGTTTCTAATGAAAAAACATCCAGCGTTGCAAAAATACACAATAAAGAATAAGAAAAATTTAAAGTAACTTTTATGTGATCTTGACAATGCTACCCATTTTTTAAAATTATCTCTTTTACATCAATATTTTCATTTCATCTATCACTTAAAAAATTTTATAACTTTTGTATTTAACATTTCTCTCCAAAATACTTAGTGTTTGAGATATTTAAAAAATCCGAGATTTCTTCTACACTCTGTTTGTTAAATAGTCAGTGTAATTTGCAAAATGAGAGTAACAAGATTATATAAAAATTAAATAAAAATTACACAACATAAAAAATTTAATAAAAGCTATAAATTTTATACATATTGTAAAATTATATATCACGGAGAATGAGTTTGCATCTCTCTATGAGTTTAAATCTCTCATATAAAATCTGTATGTACCTATGTACTATAATATGCTGTAATATTTAATAAAAGCTTAAAATGCAATTTGTCTTGAATTTTGTAATAAAATTTACAATTGTAGAAGATATGCAGTAAATACGCAAAATGACTTTCAACTTTTATTACTATCAAAAATTATTCTGTGATTATTATGTGATTTTTCATTAAAAACAATATCTTTATTCCATGTTTAATTATTACTAAAACAAATTATTCTGGAAAATACAAAGAAATAAAGCAAATTTTACTAAAATGGCAAAAATTAATTGCTAAATGTTATTCCATTTGCAAGCTCACTACACATATAGACAACATTTGAACATTTGGATACCTCGCATTAATAATTGGCAAGTGTGATTAGATCAGATGCTTTGCCAGTAGAATTTACGCCAAGTATATCGCGTAGCGGTAACCAGGATCCGATTAGAAATTCCTGAAGGGTTATCCGCGAGTATGCCCGACCTGTAGAAAGGCATCTAATCGAATATGGTTGTGGCTTACGCGTAAATTATGCACTCCGACGCATACTACGCGTCGCATCGCTCGTCCATTATCGGGAACGCGCGACAACGAGCTACATGGTAAGATGCCAAGGCATGCAATAATATCACCGATGTGCAATAATATTGCCTTCAGAGATCGGTATACTTAATACCGTAACTCATTTTTTTCATAATCGCTGCAGTATTATTGTAGTACTATTATATTCAAAAAAAATTAGCGCTTTCTTTGTAAAAATTATTTTAAACACGAAATTGATTGAAATATAAGTAATACTAAAATATCACTTTGAATTATATAACAAAACAAAAGACCATAATATATTGCAAATGATTGATACGCTATATGTTTAATTCTAATAAATTATTGTAAACAATATACATAGCCTGTCAATTATCTGAAATCTGTTAATTATCCAAATAATAGCATTGTGATTTTATTCATACAAAATGTATATATAATAAATATAAAATTTGTCAACGGATAAAAAACTTATTTTATTCAAGAATATCGTATTTACTTCTAATTTGATATATAAAAATATTCTATTCAAAAATTATTATTTTATTTCAATTTATTTTAACATTATATTTTTACAAAAATAAGGATTGTATTGATTTATCCATTAAATTTAAATAAAACGTATTTCTCTTCTTTGCGGTATCGACTGCGGTATCGTCGCGACTGATATCCGCTCTGATCAAAATTTAACGAGTCCCATCGTGCGGAGAGCTCATCTTTTATTGAACACTGTCAGTATATATAATACTCAGCATTAGTAAAGTAGCATATTATATGAATGAGACAATGCGAAGCGAATGGATTCGCCACATATCACAAGTGTCAATAAATGAGGACATTGCAAAAAAAAGCGAGCAGGCTTGTTACAATAACTGCACTTTTATTAAATTTGAACTACAAAAGAAGTAGATCAAAGACAATTCGACCTGGGTGGCGTTGACATTGATAGGCATTGAGCGTGGGTTATTGCGAGATGCGCTAGGTAATAATAACACTAACCTCATGTGTCATCGTTAACCAATCACAATGACATTATCTTTATAGCAGTTGCAATACAAAGAGAAAAAGACAATCGCGAACGATCGAAGATTATTATTTGAGCGAACAATGTGTTCCACAAAGCGTGTAAACAGATTTTCCATAAAAGACCTATCCGAGCCAAGGACGAGTCTGCGACTTAAGAGCACCCACATATATTTACATGGTTTTACGTGGTAAACTATAAATTGGAATTAAAACCAGAGCACGAGGTGTGTGCAGCCGAGCGAGTTTTGGAAGCTTTCCAGAAGCGCCGCGTTATTGACGCTGCGGATCGAGTGAAATGCGGGACGCAGAAAAGTGCGGTTGCACATACGGTAGCGCAGGATGGAATCAAAATTTTGTCCAAACTTGTTAAAAATAGATAAATAAAAAAAAAAAAAGAGAGGAAAAAAGCGGGCAACGCAGACCGTATACTGCACCGATTCCGATGCGTACGCAGGTGCGACATAGTGCGGCGCTTAGCTCGAATGTGGTGTGCCATTACGTTGCGAGTTTATGGCGCTGTCTCGGTGTAACCGCCATATCCCGACTACTTCGCTAAAACGACAGAAAAATATAACCCAGTACGTCGTTATAATTAGTCCCCCATTACGCTTAACGTCCATTAATGTCGCGTAGTTTCGAAACGCCGCGACATATATGGATGGTGTGCGACGGACGGGCGGGGTTTCTATGTGAGAGGCACGCAAGCGTGAAATTTCGTCGATGCTAAATCGAGCGTATCTGCCATTTCGATGTCAATTAATATTCCACGCTCCGTTTGTACTAATCGCTCACACGAAAGTCCGTTCGTGCGAAGCGCAAACTTAAGCTAGGTTCAATGATTTTTCGAGTTTAAGTTTGTACGCCGCTATATCGAGATTATGTAATTAATACAATATTCATGAATCCTTTTATTTCAGAATGTAATTCCTATTTTGTTAAACTTGTGTGTGTGTGTGTGATGTGTGTAGAAATAAAATATAATATATCATATAATATGGGCTTGCCGAATTAATTCAGAAAGCAACGTATTATGAAACAATTAATATAAAATAAATTTTATGTTTTTGTTAACAAGCTTGATATTATATAGATTTCCCTTCGATAAATAATAACAGTCGAAACTTTAGGTATCAAACGGGATAGACTTTAAACGCCATGACTGCAATTAATGTGAGAATTAAATTTCTATATATTTTAAATGTTCGCTACTTAATTGGAATTATCTCTCAATTAAAGGTATCGTTAATAATTGTGACATATTTTTGGAAAGATTTTGAAATAGTAGAAATTGCAGAGATGGAATATCATTATACTTCGAATCCATTAACGTCCCAGTTTCGAAAAAGTAGCTCAGCGATCAGCTTTCCGTGAGATTCGCACACGCGCAAAGATTTCTTGCCCGTCTATTATCCTCAACCGCCATTAATGCTTCCGCATGCTTTTTACTGCAAGATTCAGAATAAAATAGAGGTTTGCAGGAAAAAAAGTATGGTTCTTGAATTCTCCTAACGCGCAAATTTTAATATTCACGAATCATTTCACACGTTTGTGAAAAATTGTTGACTAAGATTAAAAACAGATTGATTGTCTGATATTAGATTTATATTTCACTGCAATTTTAGAGATAACTAAGTATTGACAAAACCTTTGAAATATTGATAAAATATGTATAAGCAAAGATTACATTTTGAATCTTGTTACTGTATCTATTGCAAGTTATATCGAATTTATTGCATCTACCGCAAAAAAACGTGAAAGAGAATGAATTTTTCCTATCGTATATAATTTCCTAGAGCGCGAGATAGTGTGATTTATTACACTTCTCGGATACTCGCCTCGCTTGTCATGATTAGTCAGAAGAGCTTATCGCAACGATACCTTTTGCTTCAATCTCTTCGCTATAATTGAATATCTCGGAAATAAAAGTTGCTCACTCAAGGGCTACTTTATCAACAATCACCTCGTAATTTTGTCCGAAAACCCTTCATCTTGATTAACAAAATAGAGAATACTCTAACTTAGCTACCTAACGTTCAGCTACCTTCTCCTAAACTTTCTATTGACAAGTATCGCTGTGATTAACGAGAGAGAATACTTAGTTGCTGCAAAATCTTGGATGACTTAAGAAGGGTCATCCATAATGCTGGGGTTACACAAAACGCTTTCTTCGATTCGTAACAACTCTTAATGGTCGCGATTCATTCGGTATGCGTATACAAATTGCCAGGAAAGTCTGGCGTAATCTATCCTCGTTCTTCAAGTCTTTGCATGGATCCAAAGAACTCTTTCGAGTCAGTGTGAAAGCTTTTTCCTTCAATTTGAGAGCAGAAGGTTAGCAAGCAATTCGAAGGCGTTCGCGCAACGTGAAGAACTTTTTTGCCGACTAAACGCGCACAGATATTTAACGTCACTCGCTGGCCATGTGAAAATTCTGTTCATCAATAATGATTATTTTACATTATTTTGTAGGAATTTTATTTAATTTTATGATTATTTTATTTATTTCGAACGAAAGACGGCATATTTTCTAGATACAGTTCGAGAAACAAGTTTTGAAAGAACAGATATTGGTGTTTCTTTTAAATAGAATTCTGGTAAAATGTTCCCAAACGTTACCCGAGAACACTGACATATTTGGCAACGAAATTCAATCTGCTGACCGAATTTTCTACTCACGGATTTCCAGGGCGAATACCACACAATGTTGTGATGTGTACAATATGTGAAAGTTATCAAAAACATACATATGTATATTAGAATACAAACGTTTAACAAGTGATTTATTATTATGAGATATTATTATTTATTTTTTGTAAAATATAAAGGAATATGGCTTAAAAAATTAACTGTAATTGTTGATGCAAAAAAATTAAATTTCTTAAATTTTCATAATAAAATAATTGGTCTACATAGAACCTAATATATAATACATCGATCCCTCAGAATTTCTTATATATATATATATATATATATATATAAATGGAACTCTCAGAATATTATTTTATTTAAACATTAAATTATCTTTATGATTAAAAATTATGATTATGATTTTTATGATTTAAATAAAATAATCGCATATTGTATTCATATGTTATCATAAAATTTATAATAAAAGAGAATATTTTATAAGTACATCTTGAAATGGGAAATGAGAAATTTATTCAAAATGTTAAATATTACGTTACGCATTATGGGATTAAAGTTACATATAATTCGAATAAAAACAAAATCCAATTAAAGTTTTATGTCGGTTGTACATTAACATCCAAAGCTATCAAAAAATTATTATAATACAGTCAGTATCGAAAATTGTATACAACTGTACTATATAACTCCTTATTTTAACTGATACAATTTTCATTGTGTTAAGAGAAGCCAATAGTACATTACGTTTCATTGTCAATTTTATAATAAATAAGCAGAAAAAGAGATAGCGATAATCCTAATTCAGAATGCAAGAAATGTAATCCGCGAAATCAGTAAAAAGAGATAAAAATAAAAAAATATAAAAAAAGCATATTGAATTACTTTTTCTTTATTTGTTAATTTGTAATTACATTTTATTAAAAATTATTATTTGAAATCGATACACTATTGGCAGTTAAATATTAAATATTCATTTTATTGACAAAACTGCAATGGCTATGTTTAAAATTAACTTTTTCAAAATACGTTTTTGCAACTTTGGTACAACGAAAAGCAGAATCAACAAACAAATGGAACGATTTATGGAGATCTTTATGGCTTGCAGAGGGTGTGTCACGAACTTTTGAATATCTTCGATGTTTTCGACTGCCGCTGTATTGGGATTTTTGGCTTGAATACAAGTCCCGATGCTTTTCGTGATCTATCATATTTCCTCGATTTGGCAGTGTAGAATTATTTTCTGTCCTTAAAATTCAAATCTCACTAAACAGAACACGTCTTGAAGACAAAGCAGATACTCGAATGTCCGTGACATATTGTTTGCAAAGCACACAAAAAATCTGTATAATTAACTATACACTTATTATATCAACAACTGGCCGTATTTGAAATAAAATAAATTGAATTATTCACGCATAAATTGTAGTGAGTAGTCGAATATGATGACAAATCGCATTTTTGGAGAAAAAATAGTGCTTATTGTTAGATTTAAGCGATACAATCCTAAGCAGCTTTGCAAAACAATTCAAGAAGTCGACAGATCAGAGAAAATTCGGAGGAACAAATGATCAGACAAACTAAGCGGATTGGGCTGTGAAGACAAACTATCAGAAACATATTCTACGCACGGACTCAATAAATAACTTCTCGGTTATATTCGCATTATTTTTGTTCAATTGATATTTTTTATTTACTGGCCTTTTCCTTCTGCGCCAATTATGCAATACGAACAGGCAATATCAGACTATATCATCCTTAACAACCACTAAACAGTCAACAAAAATGCAAGAAGATGCTTTATAGATATTATGATACGTGTTTTATCGTATACATATAATTAAGCAAATTGTTTTCTATATACAGACATAAATTTAATTTCAAATTTAAGAATTATTGCCGAACAACTCAAAACAAGTATCACAAAAACAAGAATGTAATAAAAAATTAGTACCAACATTTCAAATAATATACATTAGTTGCATACTATAAAATACAGAATGAAATGCAGAAAAATCTATTTTTTAGAACTTTACTTGTATGTCATTCTAAAACCTTGTGTAATGGCAAAAAACAAAACAGATATAAATTTAATGAAAAATACTATTGACTTTATAGTACAATCTGTTTGAAAATTGCAAAAATCATGTATGTAGTTTAATACTATTAGTAACAAAAACATATAATATTATTAAAACTTACTTTATATATGCGTTATAGAAATCTATAAAAAGACAAATACTTCGCAAGTTAAATCATTCCAAAAATATGTATAATATATTGAATTAAAAATATTGAATGTATATGTGTGTGTTTGATAAAATAATGATTATGTAGAAATTATTTTAAGAAGAAACTCTTCTCTTTTTATTTGTCCAATAACATTTGCGTTTTAGTCTTTACGCATTTGGTTATTTCAATTTTTCCGTCGCATTCAGTTACGCGGTAACAGATCAAGATTGTCATACCAAATGTGCGTTCACAAATACATTTGCGTCTCCCAGCTGCCGCCATTTGGTTACATCCGTTTCAGGGATTCTTCTCTGGCATCGTACTCGAGAGCTTCATTCGGATCTCTCTCTCTCGTGCGACATTTAGTCGCTCCACGAAGTAACGAGAATGTAATTTTCCAGAATGCATATTATTATCACCGGCAGGACACATCGCTTGCCACGGCTTCATTCCTTGCTTCGTTCGCCGTTTTCACGATAAACGTACATTGCATTTCCACGCTGTTTTCCCGCCCTTTTATTCAACTGTACGCTACAGCTGGTTTTCTCGTTAGCCATTCATCTTTCTTTTGCATCAAAATCATATCGTTTCTTTCATACCTTTTCTCAGTCTATCTCTCAGTTGTTTTATTTCATATTTCTGCAAATTGCGACGGCATTTTGTGTGTTTTCTTATGATGCAATATGATCTAAGAAGAATGTGACCGATATTTCTTTATTTTATTTATTTTTAAAAATTAAAAAAAATTATACATATAAGTACAAACAAAAATATAATACGTATTACATCAGGATGTCGTGCAGCCTAACATTTTCATGGCATATTATATATTTATTAACATGAGACAACATATTTTTTACTAATAAGGCTATTTTTGAACATAAAGTACGTTTTAAAAAAAAAAGATTGTACGTTTTTATAGGCAATCTAAATACTTAAAAGATGGTAAAAATGCTTTATTTAAATCTATTAAAAAATGGTTTAAAGAAAATAATCAAAACTGTATTCTTCAAGAAGATAACGATTTCTTTAAGTATTCAATTATTCTGATAAAAACTGAACAAATAAAATTCAGGAATTACATTATTAGTAGTTTAACTATTTCCGAAAATTTTCTGCAATATTTTTTTTATTTAAAACAACATTATTTATTGCATCACGACAGTACGCGAAAGATTAATATCTGACTGGGCAAGGCATTCAAGAATAGATTACACACGATAGATAGCGATCATCTGTAGAACAATGCTACCGACACTAGATGTAATTTATCACAGTACATGATAACGCAAAGAGAGAGAGAGAGAGAGAGAGAGAGAGAGAGAAAGGGAGAAGAGAAAGGAGAGAGAGAGAGAGAGAGAGAGAGAGAGAGAGAGAGAGAGAGAGAGAGAGAGAGAGAGAGAGAGAGAGAGAGAGAGAGAGAGAGAGAGAGAGAGAGAGCGAACAAGTTTGCTTCTGTTAATTCGATAGTACACACTCTCGCCACTAAACTCATCATCATCTATCCAAAATGTATATATCGTCGTTCCGATATATCGATGTTCGATAGTTAACGCGGTCAATAATTTTAATACACTATTTCAGATTAAAATTCTGCTTATTTTCAATTATCAAGTTGCTGCATAAAGATATTATTGATGTATCATTTAATATTATAGAAACACTCAAAAAGATTAATATTCCACCCGCTAAAGTGCGAAAAGATGGATTGCAGAGATTAGCTAGATAGGTAGGATTGTTCCAACAGCAGTAAGTAATATCTCCATCAGTCGCAATTCATCATGGCTATGTTACGGAAGTGCGAGATAGTTCGTGTCTGGTAATGCGGCAAAGTTGCCGCCTCTGGCAATAGAAAATTAATCTGAATTTTCTCATAATCTTGTTCAACCTGTCATGATGTAGTTAAATCAACGTTTTCGATCGCAACTCAACTGTCAAATAAAATTACACGTGTGACTTTATAAAAATTGCAAATATTTACATTATATGAGATGATGCGTGTGCGTATGTGTTTTTATTCGCTGTTTAGATATCTCAGTGATCACACCTCAATAATATAATAAAATAGAATCAATAAAATCTCTATTCAACTTAATGAATTAAAAAAAATTTATATTTAATTCCCGTTTTATATAATATTTTATTTTATTGTATATTTATTTTTACTAAAATTTGTATAAAAATACGCAAAGATTTTTTTAAACGTTTCTAATTCAAGCGTCATGTTATAACATGTTTTATTCTATTCTATTTAGCAGTTACAGATATAACAGATTAATGCAAATTAGTTTCCAAAGTACCTTATTGACACTAAACCCGATTTTAAAATTGATAATGCAAATTGTACAACACAATACAGGATAAGAAATTATATATCATGTATTGTATTTCGATATGCATCATCCATATTAAATGAATAATACCTAACGGCCGTAACCGTACAAACTAGCAGTTCGTTAGTTCGGACTCGGGATCTCTCGGACCTGTCAGCTTAGTGTATCTATCTTTCAGCTATTCCATCTCCCTCCATCATCGGAGGTAGCTTTCTCGCGAGAACGAGCGTGCTCGAGTTTGTCCCGAGAGTTCCGCGATTTAATATTCGAGCGTGTCGCCTTGGTATTCAGTGGACAGATATTAGCATGTAGAGCAGCGCTACGGACCAAGTTTCACGATGGATTTGCTTCCGCTCCGTTGTACGGCGAGTGTCAAACTCTATAGAAAACTGACTAGAATTTTCACGCTTCTAACGAGGGACTGCTGAGATGCAACGTGAAAAAATATTCACTTGATATCGAAGGATGGGAAGCAACTACGGAGGACACGTGTTATAAAAATAATATTATATATAATATATAATATATAATAAATAATATTTATAAAAATAATATTACATCATCGCAATAAAACAGCTGCGCAATATTATATTTTATTATTAATATTAATAACAAAATTCTTACGTAAGATATTGATATTTTTAATTGATGTAAGATTCCAATTTTCGCAAAATTTTTTTAAACGCGTGTCTCTGCAAAATAACGCGTTATATACACATATTTTAATATAAGTATATTTCATCTCTTAAAATAAATTTTAAATCCTCAACGAAAGTCGATTGACGATGGATATACTTCATTTTCAGTATACCGATAAAATTTCACCGTAAAAGACATCGGCACGCCTTCATCAAATCGTCAATTCCATCTGTCAATTTCGCGTCCACCAATTTAAAATCGGAGAAGGTGAAACCTCTTTCATGGCCGTGCTTGTCGCCGCTCGACATTTCCGACTGCATTGCGTTCCGCCGGATTAAATGATCTCTTTTTCAACCCCGTCTCTCTCGTCGAGATTCACTTTTTCACTTGAACGTAGTTTTTTAAATACTTTTATGTCAACTCCCACTAAATTTTTATCTTACCCAATATGTTTAACCATGCTAAAAACATGCATGCAATCTGTTAACAATTGTCTACATTGTGTACATCTTTTTATTTATTTTGCCTTTATTATTATATAATAAACCGTGTGCTTTTCCTATATATTTTCCGCATTTAATTAAAGTACTAAATCCGATAACTTGTAAATCTTGATTCAGTGACATGATTATTAACTGTTCGGAATAATTCACATACGCTCTTAATCCCTTTTCAGTGAAGGATTTCCGACAAGTAAAAATATGTAATCTCATCAAATTGGTTCAGTGGTTACGCGTTTCAATCAAAATGAATGAATAATAATTGTACACAACATAATTTTCTTCAGATATTAAATCATTAATAATTTTACACAAAATTAATATTTTCTATTTTTTCCCCAAAACAAATTTTTTGCTACAACACTACATTAAAATATAAAATATTTTTGATATAAAATATACTGGGATGATATGACAGTGTCATTTCATTGATGCGCATATCGCGTTCGACACTCGTTCATAAATCGGAGACAATGATGAATCGACAATGCCAATGCGATACCTCTGCAGAAATATAACTTTCCAAAAAAGAATACGCGCTTTCTAAATTGGCACACAATGTATATAATACAAGGTGTCATATGTTTCACTGAACTCTTGTATTTTTATGATAATACACCGTATTTTATAGAAATTTTATTATTTTTATTATTGAAACTTTAGACAGAAAATCTTTCGTATTTCAATATTTCTATAATAATACGCTTTCATATACTTCTGCGTAGAATAATACTTTTTTATAATAATATTCCTTAATGCTATTGGTCTTAACATTCGTCATTGTACAAAAGCTATGGAAGTATAATATTCATAAAAAAGAAAAGCGTAGAGATACGAAGCGTCGCAATCGGCACGGTAGATAACCGAATTAACACGCGATAGGATAAACGTCGATTTATGAGTCTGTGCATTCTGCTGGAAAGCTCGACGGTGAAACTTTATCTACGGGTAATAAAAGTCGACCGCGCGCGGAAAACGATCGATACATTCCTGTTGTCGATGAACCGACAAAAGCTTTAGCCGCTCTCGGATTTTCAAAAGAGTAGGCGCACTCTCACTGTTCTCGTGCGAAAATTTTATAGGCCATTTTGCTACGACGGTTATTTATTACGTTCACGGTTAATGCGTCGCAGTTTCCAATCTGCAATATGCAGCCGTCGATTTTTAGCAACGTTCTAATAGAATAACTGCGAATACGGATGGCTGATCGCGACCGCTACCCTCTACTTTTGCCCCTTTCCTTCACCCTGCCATTTTTCGTTCTTTCGAACACCTTTTACATGCTAATGCTTCCGCTCGCTACTGCGAATATCATACGGGTTCTGAATATGAAATAGTTTGGAATTTGGAAAGGAAGAAACATTGTCCCGTTTCAACCCGATGTTCTTTTATCTTCCTCGCCCGTGACGTGCCGTCGACGGCACAGTTATCGTGATGCTAACAAATTGCGAAACTATCCCATGCCTATCCTGCTTCTGAAGATACGGAATAAAAAAAATGCGAAACTCGAATCGTACACACGGTAATCAGCGCTCACCGATATCAATCGGCATTATTTTCGCAGGAAGTTTTGCAAGACTGTAATTTAATGCCACTCGAAATATCACATGGCAGCTGTACTCGAGCGAGTAAAGTAATAATTAAACACGTAATTGCGCAAGGGATATTAATTATTTTCAAATTCGATTCGCAAACGCGACGCTAATTTTTACAAGACTGTAACATATAATTTAATATTTTAGGGACAACTTATATACACAGCTATCGGAACTGTCAGATATGCGCGCGTGTGCTCGATTGACGGTATATCGATAATTAAATGAAAATTTCGCTCGCTTCTGTTTTTAGACCGCTATATAGGATCACGTGCGACCGATCGACGTCACGAACACACGCTTGTACGGTAATAAATTAACGAGCAACCAAACCTCATCATAGCTAATCCCATATCGTATCCTATTCCCGCATTCCCCCTAATATACGCTGCAACGATGTAGCCTTGTCAATTGCCGTGACTTGATACTAAAATCCTGGATATGGTGTGCATGTTCATCGCACACGCTCATGAACAACATGTCAACGATTTGTGAATACGTCGTTGAAACAAAGACATCGATTAGAAATTTATTACAAGCTCATATCGCGTGCATATACTGCATTCTGCCTGATTTACAGGCGATTTAATTTACCTCAAATTGTGAAAAGCGCCATAATAATGTACAATGCATAAATGACTTGTACTGGAAATTAACGATCAAATTTCGTCATAAGCACCTTTTAAATACTAAAATTTAATGAGAAAAAAAACGAATGTTCTATATGATATTCTTTATATCTCTAACAGTAAGATAAATGGTGACTGCATAAATAGAATTCCATATTAATCAATCAACATCTTTGTTCTATTTATATTCATGCAAAAACTGATAAAGCATACTGGATGTGAAAATTACACAATTGATACATGGATGCAGTAATATTGCACTTATGGTTCCACAGTTGGATAAGATGGGCACTTATGCCAGCCATTTTCTGAATTTACATTTCAAACATCTTGCGACCAGGCGAATGCAAGCACGCTCCCGGCAATATTCACAATGAAAAATTACTAGGCGATGATCGGACACGCGCGCGTGGTATCACCACATGCATGCACAACGGCATGAGTCCGAGCAGCTGATTCGATTTTGACGAAGCTACCATCTACACGGCTGTACTAAAAATGGAGATTCTGGAAATTTATGGTTTTCATTTCTTGGACGGTGTGTCGGACGTGTTACTCGCGGTGTACGTGACGAAAATATTCAACTAGCCAAACGATGGCTACGTTCTTTTGAAAGAAAGCACGCGCGTTCCACGGCCGAGTACACAGGCATGTAAGTAGCATGTCGTAACGGCGGTAGTGATTTTATACCATAATGGGAAAGGCATTACGTTTGCCATTTTTCTTTCAGCTCGTGCAATGCGAATAAAAGTTCAATAAACAGCGAACCCGTTAATCGAAATGAACATTCAGAATCAACTGATAAACTATAATTGATAATTATTCAATAGGCATTTAATCGATTGCTCTACAGCTTTGCCTCTTTTATTACTATTCTGTTTTTATTTCTAAATGATTGATATGCTTTATTTTCTTTTTATTTTATTGCATTTATTCTTATTTTATTGAATTTTTTTCTAATTTTGAAATATTTACGTAAGAATTCTCCAATTTTCATTCTTTCGATTAAATATGTTTTATAAAAGCGAGTTTCAGATATCATTCGTGACTGCTCGTATTCATTATTACCTTCTTTTGCAGTCCTGAGTGAGATAAGAAACATTATTACTCCGCTATAATCATAAATATGACTCTCTTTTCACAATATAATGGGCTGTTTGCTGGAGGCCATCGAAATAGATCGAGGATAAAAGAAAACACGGTACCATGTGTGCCAGGTATCTAGATCCTATGCTGTTTGTACGCCAGAGTGAGAATCGACCGCAAAAATATCTGGTCTCGCGAAGGAGGCCCATTTCCCAAGACGACGTCCGACTGCTTTCGTCATAAGGAAGCGCCGACGAAGTGAATTGGGTCGGTGCTCTCTCGACGATCGATCCCTGGTTGTACCCAGGCGTCGTTGTCCTAAAGGAAGTTCAAAGTTCATCGCGGACATCGCGGACATTACGTCTTTGAAATCCGGCAGGATCCCTACAAAACAGTTGTCTTGTAGGGAGCTGCTACTGTTGCGATTCCAAAATCCCTTAAAAAAAAAACAGCAACCAATCGGCAATTAATCGAGGAATTCGACGATTTCCTTTTGCTTGAGAGAACGCGATTCCATCAGCTTAATGTAATAGTGATATATTTATAAAGATAAAAAATTATCGTCATTTATATACAAAGTGTAGAAAAAGTTCCAAATCTTTTAAATATCTAAAGCGTTTTCGAAAAAGATGTCAAATATAAAAGTTGTAATGGTTTAAATGGCGGAGAAAATGAGATATATATATATATATATATATATATATATATATATATATATATATATATATATATATATAATATTGATGTAAACTTTTGTATTTAATATTTTTCAAAGACTTTTAATTTTTAAGATATTAAAGGATTCTGAGACATTTTCTATACTTTGCACATATAGCGAGGTGAGAGAAGATATTAACAAATACCTTAAACACAATATATAGTATAATTTTTCCATTTTCCATTAAGAAATAATTTCCATATTAATTTAAGAAACAAAGTAAGCTGGTCGTATTAAAAACTAGAAATTGTGTAAAATAAATTTTCTCATTAGAAAGTCTCATCTCTGCTTTTAGTCAATTATAAATCTATTAAGAAAAGAAAATTTGTAATATAAATAAATAAATACTCTTTAATGTTTTTGTTTTTAAAATTTGTTTCTTTACATTTACTTTCATAAAGTAAGTTTAATCAATTCTCTTACACTCCTATGTGCATTTCTTTAAATTTATGACACCAAAGTCTGTTCTAAAAACAGACATAGTGATTACTATTAAAAAATAAAAATTCTACCAAAGACTACATTGGCTTAAAAAATCTTCGCTTTGACATTTCCGCGTTTTAAACTCGATTTTTCTGTCTCTCTGCCTGGACGATAAGATTTCATTTATTTCGCTTATTATATCTACGTAATAGCGAATATGCAGCTGTGTACGTGTCGACGAATATACAGATAACCTGTGTTCGCTCTTTCACACAGACGTGGAAAAGAGCCACGAAGAGACTCGTGGAATTCTCCTGGGAAGCTAGAAGTAAAAGCGATTGCCCCATGGTACGAAGAAGTTGCGTCTTATTTCTGCTGCAGGGGCACAACCGCGGAAAGTCGGACGACCCCCGAGAAGAGGTTATTATCCGTTACGAACCATCGCGACATGAACGAGTTGCGGCGGTGACGAAAAATGAAAGACGAAGAGAATGAAGGCGAGAGAACTAGAAAAGGAATGGCTCGAAAGAGAATAGAACAAAGAATGGAGACGGAGAAGTGGAAGGAAAGAAGGCAATGGGCGGAAAGGAAAGAGCAGAAGAACCCTCGACGTCGTTGTCGCCGCCCTTCTAGAAGCCGACCTATTCTACTTCGTCTTTCCCGAAATTCCCCGGATTCACACCATGGAATTCCAAGTTCCCGACACGAAGGCACACGTAATGCTAAGTGGCCTACTATTAAAGCTGAAAGACTATGACGCGAAAAAGAAGGGAATAGTGATGTAGACATGTACTTATGCGAAGCGTTATTTCTCATTGCGATGATGTGCATTTGGGAGACAAAAAACACGAGAGAGAATTCCAGAAGAATAAGAATTTAACTATCGAATATTTCTCATGTTGAAAATTGTAACATTTGTCTACGATATTTGTTAAAAATAGAGTAGAATTTTATCACATCGATTATGCAGATTGTTAAGTAAAAATATATGATATAAAAATAATGTATTGATAATTTGTTACAGATGATATAAAATCTACAGACCGCTTCATTGACAGATCATGAGATATTACTTATAAATATATTACTGTAGTTGTTATTTGCCAAATCAAAACATAAATCACGACTTTTTATCAAGTTTTTAACGAGAATTTTATTAGAATTTAATAAGAATTTTAAAAATAATATCTCCATAGTGTGTTGAGTATCATTAAATATTAATGTGCTTTCTCGCGTATTTCTCGCATCGAATAATCGAAGAGTAGGACCGTGATTATCTGGTCTTTTATATAGTCGAAACACATATTCTACAGAATCATGAGCAATTTTAATTCCGAGAATAACGGCGAAGTCGGTGTGATTAACATATCTGTAGCTGCAGGATAGAGAAAAAGGAAAGAATGGAAAAAGGAACGAGTTGGAAGATGAATACACCACCGATAGTTGAAGGAGCTAAAAGGAACAAAACTGCTCGTGAAGGCGAGTAAGAAATTGAAAGAAAAAAAGCTGCGGAGAATGAGACGGTAAAAAAGACGTGAGGACGCCTCGGTATCATTGCCGTAGTTCTTACAACCATAAAATACTCCATTCTTTCATCGTCGAAATTCCGCGATCTAAATTTTTGAAATATGTAAATGATCGCAATTATCCGAAATAAACAAAATATTGCTAAGATAATTTGTCAAAAAATATCGATGAAGATGTAATGTACATATGTACATTTTGGATTTCTAATGCCACACATGTTAAACATATCAATAATGCCTTACGTTTAAGATTTTTTAAATTCAACTTTGAATTTAGCTTTGGATTGATTACTTTTTAATGAATTAACAAGCTACATATTTGAATAGCTCTAGATTTTTTAACTGATAATTATTGTACGCAACTATTTAAATATTCATACATTTGATCCGGAAATATCTAACTAAAGGTCTATGACATTAATGACGCCGTGTGTACACACAATGGTAATATTTTATGAAAATCTCGGAATCAATGCATGACATATTATATTGTATTCAATTTCACAAATTCTGCGTACCATGTCAATGCCAGTTTGCAGATGGTCCTGATTGAGAAAGATAAATGGTCAAGAGTAGACGTGATATTGCCACAAATATATGTATAATATATAAATTTTAAAATACATATAATGGAAAGACAAATATCAATTTTATATATTCTTTCTACAAATCGTCTGTATTTTTTATATGTAGGATATTAATTATATTTTATCTTATGTACTTTCATTACTCAAACAAAACTTAATATAATTCCTCAATTTACGAAAATATTTTACATAAAGCAATTACCCAAAAAAACACCTATATCTAACTTCAGATTATATAGCGCTTAATTGAATTTTACACAAAAAGATCCGTTTGTTTTAATCTGCAATTAAACTACTATAGATTGTGTTTTCATCGCATAAAATCGAGAAATATCAGGAGCACGCTCCATCGTCGAGCTCGAAAATTATGGGCATTGTTGCATAGACGGATGCGAGGCGTGCGACCTGTAGTAAAAGAGCGAGTACAATGATGAACCGAAGACAGCGATCGTTTTTCATCGTATCCAAGGATATAGGAAAGCGTGCAATCTGTTCCGGTAGCGCGTGAGTAGAATCGATTGAGAGGGATACGATGAGGCCACGCTAACGCCAGGCTCTCGAGTTCCATTAGGCGCAGCGCTAACGCCCGGTGGTCCGTGCAGCGGAAACTCTCCATCGCGCAACGCACGCGACATGCACTCGCAAGCGGTTCGTGCTTTGATAACCGAGCGCGCAAAAAAGATTCAGTGATATTGATCATTGTCCATTAAATTATTATTGTCTTGTGATTTTCCGAGGCTCTCTTTAAAAACGGTATTACCTTTAATTGAACAAAATGTCCGAAGGTGTTTATGGCTGCTAGCTAAATGGGGAATTCAGGTTTTGGCGAAATACAAAAATATCTACCGAATTTTTCTCCTTTTTGAATGGATATAAACGTTCTGTAAGCTATGGAATGGCACGTGAGTGGAATCAACTGCGAGTTTTTAAAGCTACTCGACTATGATTCTCACAACGCGAATTCTTTTACTTTTTTCGTGATTAAAGCGCCCATTGCTCTTTGCTCATTGTAATTCCAGACATGTTCGTACAGAAATTTCGAGAGGCGCGACCAAACTTCTCGTTGTTATTTTAATTATAATTTAAAATATTATTTAACATATATATATATATATATATATATATATATTTATTTATTATATCTTATATGTATAATTTTTTAGTATAGCATTTTTCGATCACAAAGTCTATAGTTCCCTCTACTACCTTTTTCAGTTTTTCAATTGCAGCCGTAATTCAATTACTCGATCAATAGGGGATCTCCAGGCGTATTTTCTCTGACAATCCTTCTCTCTCTCTCTCTCTCTCTCTTCCTTTCATACATCTATCTGACTTTGATAATAAAATCACGCGATTTCCCAGCTGATTGAAAGCTCGTGATAAAACCATGAGGTGGTAAGAACGATAAGCAAAGATCGATTCTTTTTCCCCGAAGATAGTTAGAGCTATCGATACGAGCTATTTCGACGTGGCGCGTGAGTGGAATCAATCGGAAGATAGGAAAGCAACGCTGGCGGTGTTGTAGCGTCGAAGTAGAAGTTCCATTAAGCTTGAGCGACTCTAAGAGAGATGCAGCTCTCTTCGTACACTCGGGCAACCTCGCGACCGAGCAGCGCGTCCTTGCAGCTGCAAGACGATCAAGCCAAGTTTCCCAGAGCTCGGACTCTCGTGGTGTTCTTCGGGACAATGACTTGTAATTAAGGGTAAGATCGACCGTCTGATATTCCACGACGGTCCGGAAACTACGGGGCACCGAAACATTTTCTTCTTAATGGCCGGACAGCGATCGTCTGGTAAAAATAACGATTGAGTTATTTATTTTATGCGATTTTATCTCGCTCGCGCTAGCTCTGTTAGTTTCAAAGCACAAACAGATTTTCCAATGTAGAATTTGTTAGTTTAAAAGTCTATATTGCGTCACTAAACCCTAAGAATATTAATTTGAGAGTTATTCAAGCTTTTTCTCTAATTTAATTTTTTTTTCTCTCTTTAACTGCGGCTTCTGGTAAATAAGCTTGTTTTTTATTACAACCATGCTCTCTCAACACAAGTATAATAAAATAGATCTTTTTAAAATATTTCTCTTTCCCTATTTAAGAAATTCGATAATATTTCGAAAATTTTTCCAAAGTATTTCTGCAGACAGAAAACGCTCTGACACTACATCAATTGAGCAATAGTGCTTTATAGTGCAAAACTTTGTGCACACAATAGGAAATTCCACAGATGTTCCAACTTTCGATTCCTGACAAAGCGATTCTGGTTACACATCGTGCCTTTGGTACGCACAGAGATCCCGTCATACAAAATCGTGCGAATCGACTCGCTTATCGAAACAAGACACGAAGGCATGAAACGCGCTGCGAAGAGTGACGGCGAAATAAGGCAGCATAGACAACGTGAAGAGAGACGTCTCCTAAAGACGCTCGAGCGCGCGAGGTTCGGAAATTCTTCTGTTCGTGAAGCAGGGAATTGAGAGAGAAAATGCCTCGGCGAAACTGGATAGAAACGGCGCCGTCGGTTGTCCGACGCGTGACCGGAATACCCGGCGCGTGTCCTTCTCGAATTTCGCGTCTCTATTCCCGAGATGTCGCCGAGCCTCGTCGTTCTGCGTCTCTGCACAGCTTTCACTGCGAGAGACTTGGGATCAGAATCAAAGCGTCTGTTCGACAGAGACGACAAACTGAACTAAACCAGCGCCGAAATTTGGTGCAAACTGATAGATCCTTTACGACACCATCATCGATCGCATTCGGCGATATCACGATTTCCGTAGTCCCGATTCCGCAGTCTCGTTCTTGTTACACGCTCACGAATGAAATACAATATCGGTTGATATTGTTTCCGCAACGGAAACCAACTATGCTACGCGAGGTAAGCGCGTTGTGATATCGTGCACGGAAATAAGCGCAAGGGATTTTCCGGAATTCGAAGCAAACGAGCTATATGTAAAACATATGTAAAACACTGAGGTAGAAAATGCTATATCGTGAACATCGTAGTACGCGATGAACTACGCTTTTATTCGTATATTCTCGATAATTTAACAATTTGCATTGCATCACGCATTTGATCGAAATTCTGAAGAGTTAATTGCGATGTCAGGAAATGATGTTATCGGAATATCACATTATTTACGTATACGCGTATATCAGTGAAACCTGATAGTCTGTCACGAGAAAAATCAGTGAATCGATATAGGATCAGCATTATATCCCTTCGTAGCATTGTGTTCCTTCGTACATCCATCCCGAACCTACAATTTGTTTCCGCGTCTCCCGCGCCATCCTTCTTGCTCGGAGTCTCCGTTCTACGAAACTTTCACAATGTAGGAAAGTACTTCTGCGTCAGTAAAAAACTAGTAACGGAACAAAGTGCTTCGTGATCTGCCGATGTATTAGATAGCTGTGCGATGTCCGGTGACGTATCTATCGACGAATCGCAACGCGGCCTTCCGATGACTCAGCGAACCAAGATAATGATCAATCTACTATCGGCGATTTTGAGCTTATAAAAACGATGGTTACCGATAAAATATTTCAAGTGCTTTATTTATCATTTCCATGTAAATTAAGCTCGGTAATAATTTAAAAATAGCCAATATGAAACACGATGAATAACATTCGTCGATTATTTATAATTGGATCAATTATTTTATAATTGGACCGCACGGTTTGCATTATTGCGAGATTCACAATGGATCTTATTTTCTACAAGTATCTACTGCGGTATTACGTGCTTTGCATAGTACGTGCAGAAGATAAGACGCAAAAGACGATTGGCATAGCAAATTGTTATCGTTCGATTATAATATGATAGCAGTTTCTTACATGTAAAAGCGCGTATTACCTTGATTACAATTTTTATCTACTTTCTGAACTGAATTTAATATTCTAGCCCATATCGATTTAATTTTCCTATCAAAACAATTATATAAAACCCATCGTCTCTGAGAAAATAAAATGTAACAACAAAACGAGTTATGTTCGGTTTCGCCATAAAGTGTAGAGAAGACATTTTCAATTAACAATTGAAAGAATTCTTTGAGCATTCGATTAAAATCAGGCATCATAATAATTCTATTAAAAATTAATTATATAATTAATTGATTAAAATGTAATTATAAAAGCTAATGCAATTTTTCTATTTTATGTTATCTTTAATGTTTTTATTGATATGCAGTTAATGAAATAGCAGACAATATTAAGAATGTGAAAATACATTTATAAATTATATATTTATTTTCATTGTCGCAATCAAAACAATTTCTCGTTTATCATTACGTTCGCGAAAAAGCAGCAACGTAGAAATTGTACTGTATTGTTCATTATTATATTTTGTTTATTTTCCGTGCTTATGGGTCCTTTGTCATATTCGCAGGTCTTATTCGCATGGTAGAATTTCAAAAGGGGATTTAATTATTTTGTTAAGTACTCCGGAAATGTCCTAGCAACATGGCGGTAAGCGCGACCGGCTCTTGTATTTATTTCTAGCTGCAATTACGTCAAAAGAAACGCGTTCTCCTATAATCTCTCGTGATATCGATTGCACAGAGTACCAAAAGAATCATGTATTGAATTCACGAATCGGTGAAAACAAATTCTAAAATCCGAAAGCGTGAAATGAGGAGTATTCGAAGGTATGGCGTGTGAGAAAATCCAGTGGAAAAAACAGAGTTGGGAGAGACGAGAGTGTGAAAGGAGAAGCAAGAGGAATGAGATATAGAGAGGGGGGGAATGAGAAGTAAAAAAAGAGGTGCGAGGTAATTAGCTGCCTTTCTAAACTTGCGCAGCCGGTTGGATCAAGTACTTTTCTGGAAAAGTGCCTAATTCCACGCTCGACATACCCCACAGAGGTCGACGACCTCGCTCCACCACAGTCATAGCGCCTTCGACCCTCCGTTCATCTCTTCGATCGTGCCGATCACTTCGCTCTAACCCGAGCTGCTTTTTTTGTAAACAATCGAAACCTCTTCAAGGGAAATTCGAGGTTCTCTGGGCACACGATACTCTTTCCTTGTCCATTAAGAAGATCGCCCATCGTCAGAGTAAACAAACCTACATTGTACCGCAAAGTTGTTTTTACGTTGGTTTCTCTCGTGATAAAAGAAACATGACCAACTAAACGCAGATTTCGGTGAATGAATTCTTTACAAAGCGAGAATAAATAAGCAAATTTGAGAAGTGAATATTTTATCTTATTATGTAATTCTTTTTTTTTTCTATCCACGGCTTTCAATAGTTTGTCAGTGTTATTCGTTTTTGCTGCGTCGAAGGTATATCATGATGAAGCAAACAGAACGAAAATATTGTCTTTCGTTAGGCGAGAGCAGCAAATTCAATCAGTTTGTTAACTGATTACGCGGCACCGATGAAACGGGACACAATTTTTCGAGACCGCGAGGGAAAAAGGGGTTATATACCCGCATATTCGTGTATAAATTCGTCACAGAGTGCGGCATGTGCTGCAGTACACGCGTATGCAGCCAGGCAGTGTAATTCGGTCTCGTAAAAATGCGCACCGCCTATCGCAACCATGCCTGGATTTGCCCAGGGATTTAAAAGGTTGCTAATAACGCTGTAAACTCAATGTAGCTAAAAAGCAACCGTCTATTGCGACTGTTCTCAGTTCCATATTTTTTCACATTCAATGTCTCATCTCCTTCGTCCCACGAATATGATTTCGTGCTATTCTACGCACAGCATTTGTCCGAGTTAAATTGTTTTTTTTTTTTTTTTTAAATAACGTCGATATAATAACGAAATCCGGTTATTAATCATCGCAGAAGTAATTCCTATAACAACCTCAAAGATCTAATTTCATACGCTTGTTTTATTTTACAATATAATATTATGTCCGTTTGAAATATTTATTTTCTCTGATATTGCATGATCGCAAATGACACTTATATGTAAAAGAATTATTAATTTTTTCATCATCAGTATAAAAATGTTTTTATCGTGAGGTTAAAACTTAGTTAAATCTCAAAGTAAAGCCGTAATCTCGTCGAGGAACAATTATTTAAATTCTACACGCTCCAACAACATCGTCCGTAACGTTGTAAAAATAATGACATTTACATTGATTTACAGGGTAATATAATATCACAAAAACTAAGTGAAAGCTTTATTTTAGCGAGAGAAGAATCGCTTTCCATCGGTAGAAAATACTTGCTTTAATTCAGCACCAGGTTCTCCAATTGTGCACCAATAAAAAGCCAGCCTTATCACTTGGGAATTGAAGCGGTTAACTTAACTAGATCTCTTAAATCAGCACGCTGAGATTTTAATCAGTCCTAGAAGCTTCGGGTGCGGTCTCGACAGTCTCCTTCTTGGTAGATGGTATGTTTCTCTTTCATAAGCGCGACTAAAGAGTCGTAAAAAAGAAAATCAGCGGTCGCCCGCTAAGACTTCTTTCTAGTGCCAGACTTTTCCTCACCATTTTTCTTATTCCTCCGTCTCGTTCACGGTGTATTCCCGTAATTTTATTTATCATTCTGCAGAACGCTTCATTCCCATCTCTAGCTCTGTTCTTTCACGCCATTTTTAATAATAACTCTGATTTCTCGTAATTTTCGTAAACAGGTGCCAACTATTACTTTGCGACACTATAATGGTAGTACTACGACAGTACATTAAATTAACGTTTTATTTTACCGAGAAAGAAAAGAGATTCATATTTTGCAACTTTTTGATGCTGAGATGCATAAATTTAATAAATTTCAAAAGAGAGAGGTATATATAGAGAAAAAAAGAGAGAGGAAGAGAAAGAGAAAGAAAGAGAAAGAGAGAAGAGAGAGATTATGATATAAATTTTTCATCAAAATTTTTTATTTAATTTTTCAGCAAACAAACTGTTCTTTTTTGCTAGCATAAAAACTGAAGGGTTGAGAGTAAAAATCAGGTAAGTTACAATAGAAGCTACTCGTAACATTGACGGTAAAGTTAATAATGTTTTTAAAAATATTAAGAACAAAATTAAAAATAAATGTTTACGGCAAAGATAATTGAATTATATTACACAAAATAATTAAAGTTATTCTTAGTGAGAAATTTTTATTTTAAATAATAATGCATGTATTTGTATCCATTTTGCGAAAAAGATCATTAAATTAAAAGATCATTTCCTGCTTTTTGACTGTAATTTTCAATCTTTTAATTGATTTGGCAAGAGTTTATGAGACTATTTTATATTGTTACAAAATAATAAATAATAAAATTTTTTATATCGTAGCATGTATTATATCCATATTTTATGTATATAACAAAGCAGTTTTATACACTTTTATTTCACATTATTTGCGTGCAAATAACACTATAGTTTATGGTTCCTAATGTTATTTTCTTATCACTTTATCCCTGACTCCTCTGAACTGTAATAAACAGCAGTTTTTGAAACGTGGCCTTAAAGGATTACGATGGCAACCTTCAATAACTCTCGCGACGTTCACTTAGCCAAGTAACTCGGTTTCAAACACTCGGAAGCTTGTGCGCCGACATAGCCGACATAGCCAAGCATCACGAGCTAAACTTCGCTTTGTCCGACGCATTGATCCGAACGGTATTAAAAGACCCGCGCACAAAGTGGCAACATACACGACCGTGGCTTTTTCAGCATCTTCATTGCCTTCGTTACTCCGTGAAGAGCGAAGGCGGGGTGGAAAGGAGGAGAGTATCGGGAGGGAGAAAGAGAGAAGGCATTGTACCTCGAGACCGAGCAGCTTTGTAGCTGCGGACCAACTATTTAAAATCCAGCGACGCTACGCGATGCCGATAATCGCTATGCCCGCTGGGCGTAATTAGAGCGGACCAGACGAGTTTATTATCCCTCCTTTGAACATCCTAACGAACGCCTCAGAGCTACGCGAAACGCACGTTATATCGGACTGTCTTCGGTCCACTCAAGAACGCGAATTGCAATACGTCGTTGTTGTCCGCTTTAAGTGAAACTATGGACCGCGGAATGTCCTGTCAAAAGTGCAATCGCGGTAGTAATGAAACAATGCGTCATACAAACAATACAGTGATATACGTCTGTCGATATATGCTTCGTTCTTTTAGAACTATTGATGTGTCATCTCGTCTTTTCAGCGAGATTAATCCACGACTATGAAATGACGTTCGATAGAAGCAACGATATATCTTCCAGATATATAAATGCAAATTATTCTCAGTATTTGAATAACTTAATTGCACTCCTTTAACACTAAAATCGCGAACATGTCATTTTTCTCTCCTATTAAAATTTAAATCTTTGTCGCACTTTGAGGTTTGACTAAAAAGTCAATGATGTTTTTCATTTTTTATCAATTTGAATCTGTAATATTTACAAAAAAACTTCAATTCTGTCAAGCATATAATTTTGAATAAAAAATTATTTGTAAAAATATTACCTCACTTTTTTAAGATATATTGAAATTTCTACGGTTCTGATGTTAATTAAATTTTATTTATCAAGTTTTACATATATATATATATAGATTATAATATATTATTCACTTCTTTGTGCACAAATGTTTATCAAATTTGCAAAGAAACACCAATCATCTAACTGCGTTATTTTATGTAACAATAGATAGAAATAAACGCTATTTTCCTAAAATAAGATCAAATAAGAATTTGATACAGATATCTGTTCGCGAAATACAAGTATCCGTAAATACTGAAACTTTGGCTGCGTTCAACTATACATATGAAATATGAATAAATAAATTCCTGTAACTAAGTAAGAGCACAACTCCTCGCTTTTGCCTTTATTCATACGGCGCATTATCAAAAGTTTTAAAGTTACGATTCCTCGATGCCGACAAGGGGAAAACGCTGGTTGTAGAGAAATGAAGAAAAGAGGAAAAAGTATTTTTCTCTTTCTCTCTTTCTCACACCGTAAGAAAAAGCAGTAGAAGTCACAGACTTTCTTGATTTTCTGCGCATAAACGGAAGCAGATGTAATTTGGCCTGGCGCCGCAGGGTGAAGAAGATTAAACCGAAAAAGAACCAACGACCAGTTTAATCATAATAATTCTAATTACTCGACAAAGTCAGAGAAGAAATGAAGTTAACAGAGAGAAACAGATGTGAGAAGACGACGACAAAGTGCGATAGATTGCAAAAACGATGAGAAGAAAATCTAGCTAGCTAGCTAAGTGCGACTGACTTATTCGTAACGTCACACGACTACTGTTCCTTTTTTCGCGGATAAATCATTCGAAGACACGCAGACAGAAAAGCAAATCTTTTCTAAAGCCGCGTTAATTTCCTACTCGCGCAGAGGAAGCTATGCGATCCGACGAAATTATACTTTGCCTACGTTTCCTGTTCTTTGTCGCGATAATCAGACTCATCCCATCCGCTTTTCCCTTTCCCCTCACTGGCTCACCCATCATTCTTTTTCTTCCTGCTCGGCTACTTGATCCATTCTTTCAATTCCATCGACCTCATTTCTCGCAAAGTCATTAATTCTAATTTTCATTCACTCTTTCCGTACTGCCACTCTTTTTCGATAAAATGAGAAGTTTGCATCATCGCTAGTGACTATCAATTTTCTTCCCTATGAACAATTACGTCTAACGATTATTTTGACAATTTTTAATCATTTATTTAAGGTATCTTCCTTCGTTTTTTTTCTGCTTCACATAGATTTTATATATTGTATTAAATTATAAATTTTTTCATAGACAATTTTTGTGAATGATTATAGATTTTGATCGTTTTAAATTTATTACACACGCCTTTTATTTGTAAAAAAATATAGAACGCAACTGTAAGAATTCACGCTTATCTAATCACAAATTTACCGACATAAGACGAAACATAAAGACGACAGGTATTTCGCATATTTAAATGTGCTAAACAGAATCAGAGGAATCCTCCTTTTCCGACGCGCTCATGCAAACCAAATAATCGTAGAATACATTTGGACAGCGGTACCTTTTGGTTCGCTTATCTCGTTGTTCGTAAATATCATGGTTTTGCGATTCAATCCGCATGAATGCTCCGAGCAAGATGGTAGTAAGAATTCTTTGTGCAGCTTTGATCGTCGCTTTCATCATCAGTGCATCCGTGCAACTGACGAGTCGTAGCATTCGAAATTCGACAGAGTAATAAGAAATTACGAGCCACGACATAGATGAAACACTATTAAATATGCATAACAGATTTGAAAAATTTTGTAAAGTAACGTATATGACAAATATTTTTTAAACACATAGATTTATATAATACATTATATAAACATGTGACTTAGACAATTTTGTTGAAGTTAAAGATTATTAAATATTATAAAATTGGGATCTTGCTAAGCTTATATATATTATTATTCAATTTAAAATTTTTTTTTAAATATAATTTTATCTAACGATTTTATCTAACGATATGCACACGTAAAAAATTACTACTGGATAAATTCACAAAAAATACCAGTTATCAACCGTTGATTTTGCTGTCAAATATTTAATCATCAAAATAAATGACTGTTTGACGATAAAACATTTATGTAGAGTAATGCATTTGATGTTGCACCGACCAAAGAAATGTTTTGCAAGTCATAAAAAGTCCGTTTACAAAGAGTGTCAACTTTCAAATCTAGTTTGCACGAAAGCCACACTAAGTAAAAGAGACGAGTAACCATTGCGATCACAGTTGAGAGATGATAAATGTTCACACGAATCTCGTTAAGCTTTCAATTTTCTCGATTTACCAAAAGGACACATTAGCAAAGTGCACTTTTACGCAGACATAGAAATGCACAATGTATCTCTTTTATGAATTTGTAGGTTGTTATTTTCCAAGCTGCAAATATATATAGTGTGATGCGCAAAATTAAAAAATACAATAGGTTAAAAAATACAATATTTTAAAGTAAAATCGATTGCATATTTATGCTGAAGAACTTGTTCAAAATAATATTTTTGATATTTCGCTATAAAAAAACATTCTGCATTTTGATGTTATATCTTTTTAACTTTTGTTTTTCACACTCAAAATTTACAAAATTTAAGTAACACAAATACACGGGATGAAAAATAAATAGAAAAAAATTGCATTAAAGCTGCTTGAATGGTTGTCATCGTCGTTTTCAAAGAGAATGAATATCCTACGAAACGTCGAAGTTTCACCCCTACGATCTCGATAAAGAAGCATGCTTTATTTATGGTACATGTTCCCTTATGCATAATATTTTCTACTCGACGAATCATGCGATACGTATACAGAGCAACATCTGCGTAATAATAATGAAACTTGGTCCGCGCAGAGTCACAGAAAGCATCAGAAAAAAAGTTTTCCAGTCCTATGGGACTCGCACGTTTCTTTCTTTTTAAACGCGATATGACTTCTTGATATTGAACATGCCCCGAGCGAGGCATCGGTCACAAGAAAAGATATAAAATATCACATTAAAAAAAATCGTATTATTCTGAAAAAACAATAGATTGGATTTTGATTTCGATTCTCGGTAACCAAGAAAAAAGAAAAATGAATTTATTTAAAATATTTCATATTCAATGCTTCAATGTTTGTGCAATCTACTTTAAAAACAAATAATAACTTAAAATTGCCATTTGCCAATGACATTTTGTCAAATTATATTGTCTCTCTCTTATTTATTTCTAAAGTTAAGTAATTAAATAAATATATACGTTAAACAGTTTTATATTTCTGGTATTATTAAAGGTGGACTTCTAAATACATCATGTATTTGCAAGTGAAATTGTAAAGAATGGTAAATGTAAAAAAATATGAATGCATTGAATTTTATGTAGCGCTATTGGCGTCCCAACTGGCAAAATTCCATTCAAATTCAACGTATTTATATTTATTTACAGTGGTTGTTTACATATGCACACTGTAAAATGGCATGCGGCAAAACACAAATTTTATGAGATATTGATAAATATATTCAGCTTTTTCTATGCATATTTAATTCTATTTCAATCTAATTTATATTATTGTCCGAAGAAATCAAAAATTAACTTTGAATAAGTTTTTATGTGACCTGATGTGGAGAGAAATTCAAACGATGGTTTTGTGCAATAGTAATACCCTTTGAGTTTTGCTCTTCCTATAAGAATAAAAGCTAACATTAAAGACGATGACTTTCTACCCTCATAAACACCCCATTACCAAATCCAATTTTCACGAATGTTTCGGAACGGATAAAAGAATAGTAGGGGATTGATGTGATCTTGATCGACGCTTTTCTTTATATCAAGAATAGCAACTTTCTCATGTGATAAGTATAAAAAGTATTATGACACTGTATGATGCAATGCAATAAATATAAATATTACAGTATCACAACACTAAAGAATATTTTGTAAATACGATATACATATGTACAGCAATATCTTCTTGAAGGAAAGTATAAAGAGAAACTCAGGAATAAAACAACCTGATGTCTTTGAAATATCATATTTTTGAGCGATTTCTAAGATTTTTACTTTTGTAGCGAACTATTTTCAATTATAACTCAAAAACTAAACTTCGAACAAAATTGTACAAAAGAAAAAATCATCATAAAAATCGCTCCAGAATATGACATTTTAAAGACATCAGATTATTTTGAATCACTGCCTTTATAATATATAATAATTAAAACTATAATACTAAAATAAAATTAAACAAAAGTGAGCAAACAATAAATATAAGTGAGTTTTCCCGTAAAATAATATCCATAGGCATAAAATCAAGACTACTTTTGTAAAACACAGTTTTACTTCATAAAAAAATTATGAAGCTTTGTACGCTATGATTGTGATACTATTAGAAATTAAATCAAATAAAAGATATCTTTTTAGTGTGTGAAAACTAATTGAAAATTTAAACAAGTGATAATCTGTAAATTTTACAATGAATTTTTGACCTAACTATTTTCTGAAATATCATCAACAGATTTCGCAATGGCATTGTATCTCATTATATTCAATGAAGTTTCTATAAGATATTGTCATAAATTCTCGATTCTGATGTGTACGCGCGCGTGCGTGTGTGTGTGTGTGTGTGTGTGTGTATGTGTGTGAGACTTGAGAGACGTTTTCTCTTAAAAACTATTATCTTGCCTAAGCGAAAGCTGGAGGATTATACTAGAACCGACCTGCTGCCCTTATTATCCTTACAGTAGCTGCCACAGTATATTACATGGGCTACATTATGGTATATTGAATGGCATCGTAATGCGCATTAAACATATTAGATCGCTATACTGTAGCTATACCAGGTAAAAGCACGAATAAAAAGGGATGATTTATACACCGTCCCACGTGCAACGACGGGGATTTTTTTTATGTATAAAAATTTCTCATCTCCGTATTTTTAATTTTCTGCCACGCTCAGTCGTGTTGGCTTACGTGTATCATCGCGCACATAAATAAATCATTGCATTTAATCGTGTGTAACACGGTGAAACAGATTATCAAATACTATTCACGTGCCATTCGAACGTTACGATAGATGTAAATTTATACGTTAGCATGACATCAACGACACAATATACAATCGTCCGCGTTGCGTGAGCAATATGTGCCGATACACGTCTGACCGACCTTTTATTGTTTTGAAATGTTCTATTATTAAAATCAAGTTATTTGACCCGACGTTCTCATATTCATTTTATTTGAACAATGTAACTTTGTTCGTGCATCTCGCAAAAATAAACGATGCGATATTCTGACGATCGATTGGTTTTTTTTTTCTTTTCTTTTTTCTTTTTCTTTTTATGTAAACAGCATAAAACATATGATATGATCACTGTAGACCACAATTTTCTTCTGTGAGCAGTATTGGACAGCAACAATCAATAAAAAAATGAAATAAAGCAAGAAGCGTTGTATGTATAATCAATGCGATTTTTCGCATCATCGGACTATGTTGAATAATTAAATGCATGACATGCGTTAAATATCCATAATGGCTTGTAAGATCATCGTGCCTACATTATATGTCTATATACACTCAAAAAAATGATCTTGCAATAATAGCTAAAATTTTCTAGGTGTAAAAAATTAACTAAAACAGATAAATGATTAGCAACTGTTGTGATATTGCATATGTAATTACTTAATCAGTTTAGATGACAGAAACAGAATATATATCTGTATTGTTTGTGAACTTTAAAAAGAAAGTTTCTCTAAAGCGCCTATCTATATAAGATCAATCACGTGTTAGATTATGCAATGAATAACATTTAGCAATGGTACCTAAATTTTTCAGAAGCTATTGCTAGAACATTACTGCTATAAATTCTATATGTGACAAACAATGTTTTCACAGATACGAAAAATAGCGATACATTCTTGTTGCGATATCTAGAAATCTAACTACATCAGCGAAATATTTTTTTGAGTGTAAGACAGCGCACATAAGCTATTCGGTATTTTAGTAGACTGTGCTATGTTCGAAAGAAATATCAGCAATGCCTGCTTTTCGCGCAAGTACGGTTGAAACGTATTTTATCATGGCAAATAAAAATATTCCGCCTCGCCGCCGGGTACTCTTCGCATCCTGATGGGAGTCGCAGCGAACTGGCAGAAGCAGCGCAGCATTATGCAAAGTTCATTAAAACCGAGCTCCAAGAACGGCCGCGGCGCAGTCTCTCTCTCTCTCTCTTGCTCTTTCTTTCTCTTTCTCTCCTCCTCATATCGCTTCTGAAGTCACGGAAGTGACGTTCCATCCTCTACGTTAAACTTGGCCAACTTTACCTGCCGCCATCTTCGCTCTGCCTGTAAACTTACTTGCACCTCTTGACCTACTATATAGAGTGATTCGTAGCGCGACGACAAGTTGTACGTAAAATGCGGTCGCACAAGTTGGTTGGGCAGTAAAAGATTAACGAGATTACACGTCTCGGTCGCTTTAACGCGTACAAATACATCGCCGCATCTAGACGTTTAGACGTTTCTCATTTTTCTTTTCCTGCAAATTACTATGTACACTGTTAATTTCCGTCTGTAATTATTTGGTGAAAGAGTTTAACGAAAAATATTCAACAACATTTTCTATCATGATATATAATGTATAGATAAAAATTTTTATTTTTATTTGCTTCTATTTCTTTGATAAAATAAAATAAAATTTTACGTAATAAAAGCACTTTCATATAAAATTTTATGTCTTTTTTGATAACTCGTATCAATAACCTTGTATAAAAAATGATGAAAACATTTTACGAATAATTACAAATAATTTGGCAACTGATTTCTATTACGAGCGTGTTATTATATTTTATTGGAAATTTATTGGATTTAGGTGACTTAATCACGATAATCTCACGGACTTTCCGCATTCTACACACATAGTTTATCAAAATTATAAGTTAGCGCGTGGCACCTGGCGATCTGTCCTGTTATGGGAACATAATTATCGGGTAATATCACCGCACGGAATTTCGACCTGTACAGTGCGGTAGTAAAGTATTTGCATAAATCATGCGTTATAAAGAGCAGCAGTGCCGCTCGACATGGCTACAAAGAAGAATAAATCGAGAGACGTCGATACGCACATCTAAATATATCTCGCGTAAAAAGTCACGGGAAAATGAAAATTCGCACGATAAGAGTAAGGACAAATCTGCGAGAAAGTACGAGTTGGACAAAGTTTGCGTGCGCGCATGAATTTCCGCGAGTATTTCAAAATGTCGTTCTCGACTTCGCGACAAACTACCGACATGTGTTAAACGAGCGTACAAATGAAATTTTCGATATCGATTCAACCGTTGCCGCGGTCTAAGCCGTCTGTAACGATGTGCAATTGTGACGAGCGAAAATTCTAGCTGTTTATTTAGCCACGATATGACTGGCATTTTCAAAGTACGTTTCTGCATAGCAATTGAAGTCTAAAAATACAGCAATTTTGTAGAAATATTAACACAAATTGTATGAAAATGGAAGCGATTATACAAAATTGTATGTAATTATATAACCGATATGTATATATTAATTCACTTAATAAAATTTCCCGAGAAAGTATATCGCGTGCAAATAAACTCGGTGTTAAAGTCAAATATTCACTTATAAAGTTGTAATATATGCGAAGTACACGCAAGCAGGTGATAAATATATGAGTAGTGTAAACAAATTCGGATTTGCGTTTCAATATGACTCAATATAAAATCATCAAAATGAACATAAATCGATTTATCATTATAGGCGCAAAATGACGCGTCTGTAAAATCCAACGTGTATATCATGCATCGATTATTCACAACTAGCACACATTGATCCTATTTCCTCATTGAGCATGAATACATCAAAATCATTTGATTAAATTTTATTTAATTTGTGAAATAATTCCGACGAAACATTTTATATGCATTTATAATTTTAAATAATAAACATAGATATCGAGAAGTCATTGATTTTTATTTTAAAAGTGTCTTCTGTTTATTTAGAATCAATTAATTTTTAATTTAAATAGCAAAGTATCAATAGTAATCAATAGTAAATTTAGATGAACTTTATTTATTTTAAACTTTACTTCAAAATTTAATTATCAAAATGTAACGATGTTTCTCGAGGTTTTTTCTTAGAAAAAGTAGACTTCAAATTAAGGAATCACTACCGATAAAGTCAGGGATTTAAAACAACCTGTATATCTTTATAAATTAACAAGATAAGAGTTCTACAATGTAACCAATTAAATTTCGCGTGCTGCGCAGATCTTACGGTTCGAAAAAATTGTTGAATTCAGAACTGTAAAAGGAACGAATCGAAATTCAAAATCAATAGCTAATATAAAACGAAACGAATGTAGTGTATGTAGTAGAAATGGTACGTATGCACGTTTGGAAAATTTTGGCACAAGCTACGATTTTCAGTAGAATAAACTAACGACGAAACACTATCGACGGAATCGACGACGACGAGAATCGGTCCGGAGACAAATAAATTGCAATGATGGGGCAGTCCCTTTTCCTCTATTGGTGCACTCGCACACGTACCGAAATATATCGCTTGGAATTAATAGCGCGTCGTGACGGCGCATCGTCGCAAGGGAGATTTAAGTCCAGCGGTATATCGGTTCCTCGCATCGTCCTCGTTGCGCACCGATTCGCAGTGACTTGCGCTTCGCAACACGTCTACAAAGATATACTACCTTCTAACAAGAATCACGAAGTGATATAATCCAATTTTATTTAATTCCTCCTGTGTCTTGATAAAAAACTCAATAAAATATCTCGATCAAATTGATTATTCTACAATCAGTCTATTCTACAGAAGTCTACAATTAGATTATTTCATCCTGCATAAATACATTAGCTTGTATAACTCAACCCTATTCAACAATTGTTAGGATTATAAAAATTTTGGTACCAAAAATATGTTCCCTACTAAATAATAAAAACATTGCTTATTAGATTCATCATATATAATTAGAAAGTATATACAAATTCGATGCAGTTCTGAAGAAGCAACTAGTCGCGTTATTTAATGCAAACAGCTTTTAGTAAACGCCATACTAATAAGCAAGCTTATGTTAGCTTACGATGCGACTTGGAAACTGGTCAGTACTTGAAGTTGTTAACCGCCAGTTACATCGGTGTGAGCTTTGACGAAAGGGTCGATAAGCAAGCTGTGCAAAGGGCTACGTAACACGATACGTGATACGTCTTGCTCCGTGTTCTAAATTGCCGTTGCTTTTGATTCTGCTGCGTCGTCGAAATCGAAATTGGATGATACGTGAGAGCACAGATTTCTCGCTCGTGTTAAACGGATCTCTTGATCTAGTATCCTAAACCAATTTTGTAATTATTGTTTCACGTTACAATTATATAATTATATAATTTTTTGAATATTTCAAGATACGTAGAATATCAATCTGATAATATTCAGAATTTGTTGCAAAAAACATTGTGAGAAACATTATAAAAATTTAGAAAAATTTCTTGCTTCAAAATAATGTAAGATTTTTATTAGCCAAAATAATTAAAATGTATAAATTAATTAATTAACAGAAAAATAAAATGTATAATTAGTTTAATTTAATGAAAAATTAGAATAATAAAAATGACGTTCTTGCGATCACTGCAACTAATGCAAAAACTTCAGTTTCAATTCTCAGTTCGATCTTTACAGTTTTAAAAATTTCTACAATAATTTTTTAAAAGTTAAACTATACGACAGAGATATTTAAAATTCTCAAAAAATAAATATATCTAAGACTCAATAATCTGCGCGCGTCGAATACATAATAAATATGATGATGGATCACTTGTTTTATTCAATTGCTTTCGCAGTGTTCAATTATGCTTTAATTGAAAAGCAAAAACTCTTGCGCGCTAACCAGTAAGGAAAGTTTAGAAGTTAATACACGTAGAAACGGCGATACTTTTATATTAGCGCGCCCGACTTACGAGCGCTAGTGTAAAATGAGTTAATTATGTTATGGCAGCGACGACGCGCCACACTCTGTACCGCGCGCGCTGCTTCCTCCTTCGTCGTTGTTATATCTCGACGCACGGAAGCATCCCGCATATCCAGATCTTGCATTTTACGCGCGACATTCACTTTATAAGAGATTTCTTATCTTTATTATATGTCATTGTTCCATTTGTACGATTTATTTGCTTTAGGGCTAATTGCTTTGTTAATAATTATAGCCTTCATTAACATTTATAAACAAATATTGAATGTTTATTTGTTTCAACCAATTTTGGTAACATAAATTTTGGTATGACTAATCACGATTAATAATTTGTGCCCAATAATTATTAATTAAGCTCGGCGAATCACGTACTGTTGATTTTTAAACAAAATTGATTTATCGCTTAAAACTCGTGCTTCCGCATATTCTTGACTATTTTGTCCACGATTCAACGTCGAAATTCAACGTCGTAATAAAGGAAAATTTTTATGAAAATTTTAATGAAAATTTTTAATATACGGAACAGCGCTACGCCGGAATTTCTGATTCTCGAATTATTCAACACGACGAATTAGCAAAACGGAGCCGGAAAACCGTCCTAGTGTAACAAGCTCAACTACTTACTCACGATTTTCGCGCCTGTATTTCAGATGACGACAATGTCGAGGCCGTGGTACACAGGCCGCAGCAGCAGCGGGAATAGATAAGGGAGCGAGAGGCCGCGCCAGCCGAGCCAGTCATGTGTAGTGTCATGTGGCTCCTTCGACTCCTGACGATCTACCGTCTGGCTTACCTTTCGGCATCCGACACGCACACGGGTGAGTTTTAGAGACTCAGCATTGCGAATTGCGCGTCTATGTGTAAAGCAAAAATATATCCGTGTTATTTTCGCGATAAACATTCCTCCATGATTCACCGCAAGATTACCACAACACAAACCGATCGCATCGCGAAATAGATGAGCTAAAAATGAGATGAGAATAATTTCCACACTATAAAAGCAACAGAATTGAAGAGGGTTTTATGAAATCGATTTATAAATCACGTGTGAATCATATTTGTGACGTACGACTCGCGCCGTGATGTCGAAGTAATAACAAACGTTTCGCATTCCCAGTGCTTGCCCGCACACACTGACGTAGAGTGAGTTATGGTACACACAATGTCGATTGCCATAAAGATCGTATCGAACATTTTGAATTGGTCGTGCGACCTTTAACACGGAATGTGCGCGACAACAACCAGCAGTAAAATGCTATAATTTTGTTGCGCTACCACAATTGTTCGCAATATGAATCAGCGATGCGATCATTAAATTACAAAAAAAAATTCATTTGTTAGTTAAATTTCGAACAAAGTTAACTAGATTATAATCGAGCAAGCCCGCACTGGCTCAGCTCGAGAAACTCGAAAACTACATATATTACATTGTAATACGTGACACACTTTCGCTACCTTCATTTATATGTAAATTTTGTTCAAGCGAGCATATGGGAATATTGGAATAATATAAGATATCGTTGTTAAAAAGATATGCGAATAGAAAATTGTCGTAAGTAAGATTTATGACACATGCAGATGACTCCCATGCGTCGTAACATACTTTTGCAATTCTACATTTTCAGTCTAGAATTCCCACTTCTGTGTTGTGCATCCTTACCGTTCGCTATAATCCAACGCGAAACTAGAGACGATGCGATATTCACCGTGCTTCGTACACCGTTTGTTGATATCCAAGTATTATTCGATGAAAATAACGATAATACTGTGTCGTTTCGCAAAGAGCTTTTCGCGATGGACGTTCCTCTGTGATTCACCGTAAAACCATTGCGACTCAGAACGTGCAATAAATCATCGTTGTTTGTTGCGAATTGTCATTTCACTGAGATTCTTATCAAATATTGTATCAGTTTCTAATAATTTCTTGTGATAGAATTTCACAATTCTAACAGTATAAAATATCTATTCCTGCTTTGTCAATGCAATATTTTATTTATAGTCTATAATCTCGACACAAACAGTACCAAATAGTCAGTAGATATAGTTTGATCATCAGAGGAGATTGTGTACTATTTTATTGGTATATGAATTTCGACAACATGACCGGTCGAGTTTGCCGATACAACTTAGACATGTTGGAAACATTTGACATTATAATATTCAGATATCATACATATATATTTACGAGCACATGTAGCGTGGATGATTGGAGCGGAATCTACAAGGATTCTAAAATATACGTGCCGTGCCCGCGGAAGAGCCTATCTTCGCAGCGAGACGCGAGATGAATCTCCATGAAATTTAGATTACGCTCGAATATAAATCCTGGATGCGACAGTATGTAAATCCGAGAGACGATAATAACATCCGACCGTTTTCCCTTATTACCTCATAGCACCGCTATGTGACACGTTGTTTCGCGTTACGTCGTATCGTCACGGTTGATTAAGAGAATTAATTAAAGGTTTCATCGATAAATAATGTAGAAAATGCACCGTGTAAGTATGATATTTCGTTAGATGTTATTAAAATTTAGATGTTACCAAAAATTTCAAGAGTTTTCTTTTGACTGCCCGTAACACTGACGCTGCACATCGTGTTCGCGTACAGATACACAGACAATGATCAAATTCGATGAAAATCCGACTTTTTCAAATAGCCAAAAATATAATAAATAACATTTTTTAAAGAAAAATGGTTCAAAATTGCCACTAAAACATTTTTTTTTAAACTAATCCTAGGATGGAATATATAAACATATGTATGTATATTTATTACGACGGTGAACGTCGTCAAAAATATAACGTAAAGTATAAAGCTTCTTTGATATTTCACCTAAATAAAGTACCTTGTTCACTAGCGAAAAAAATGTAAAGTGGAAAAGAAATAAACTGTGTATCATTATGAATAACCAAGTATATTACAAGGGTAAGTAAGCTACAATTTTTTGGCTTCTGTTCCTTTTTACATCCTTGGCGTGGCAAGACAAATTTCTAAATACTTTTGTGGCTTCCAACACGCAATAATTTATTACAAAATATTAATAAATAAAAAATTAATTCTGTTATGAAAACATTCTTATATATTTTAGAGTAAACTATTTATTACAACCAAAACTTTACTCTTTAAAAAAAGGGGAAAAATGAGAATTAGAAAGACGATTGCATATATTTGCAATTATTACGTTTTGTTGAAAAGACAACCTTTGTGTCCTAAGCATTAATTAAAATGTATTGCACACATTAAATTAAATCATCATAAATTATCATAAGCCTTTCATCTTTGTCTATTTCTTCCGCGTGCGTCTACCTCGTTCATCGCAACGCGTATCCTATTTCGCTGCCTCTTCCCGAACTAACTATGCGATTTACTTCCGAGGTTGCAGCGTAATCGTTAATAGTTTATACAACGGCGTGCATGTGCGGCTGGAGAATTTCGTGACGATGCGGTCTCTTCTGCTGAAGACACGCTATCTCTCGATAGAAGCGGTTATTGTTCCCCGTAAGACGGAAATGTGCCGCGCGAGCCCTCGTTTCCATCTCGGCATTGTCAGATGCAACAGCGCCGGTTTGCATGATGCTGAGAATGAACGCGGAACGTAATTACTGAGAAATCCCATTAATATGAGAACGTAAAAAAGAAGACAAAGGACCTTTCTCGGATTATTGTTTTCATAACAAATATTTTACATCAATGCTGCGTCGATAACTGAATTCGAATACAAATTACATTCTATCGGATCGGGCGTTAATTATTTCGCAATGAATTTAGGATTATCGAAAATGTCAGATACAAAGTAATGTTTATCGAAATATTAGCTCACCCCGTGTACTCTAAATTGCAACGAATAAATTTATTACACATCGCAATTAAGCCTGGATCACACGGATGTATAACGCGACATTTGAATTTTGTACATCAACAATAATAAGATTATAGTTGTAATCTCCGTAATCTCGTATAAACAGCATACAATTCAATCGTTTCTTATTATTTCTGTTACTATGTGTTGTACCATGAATATTACACTATCCTATTATTATTATGGTATACAATATGATAATTTCTGTTACGTTCTGTAACTTTGTCAAATTATAAGAGTAATTGAAATTTCGAGCTTATCACGATGGATTATAATTATAAATTTCAACAGCAGCGCAGCTTTGTTTACCTTTTTAAAGCCAGCGAAATAAGAGAATGTTAATTTTACAATTAGCGTGACTCCCTTACTCTAAAGACTACGTAGTGACTACGTAGAGAAATTCTCCAAAGAGAATTGCTATAGTCGCAAATACTGCCGACCGACGCGTTCCTCTGCCAAGCATAGCGTCACACGGAAGCTTGGATGCGTCTGGCGTGGACGTTGAAGCGCGTGCAGAATTTCTAATCTGCTCGGTACACCGCGGACGTGGGCGCGTACGCAAATCATGAAAGTGACAAAGCGATCGGCGCGCCGACGTGGGCAATTAATTCGCTGGGAGATCGATGAGCAATCGTAGCGCCTATACGAGCATCGCGAATTGTAACTACCACGTACTTGCATACACCGTGTAAATGCATCTACGTCGAACATACCGAGGACGTTCGTGCGCGCGTATTCGTTAATGATACGATGGCCAGCAGCAGCAGCAACAGCAGCAACGCCGGCCATCCGTTCTCTTCCACGATCGTCCCGCTGTTCGTTGTGCGAACAATCTTTCTTTCTCTCACGTTCTCTCTTTCGCTACGTAGACAGACTAAATCCAAACGTTACGTCAAATCAATACGACACGTTTGTGTGCAGAACGTATTGACACGTCGCGTAATACACGCGCACGTCGCGTGCGTGGCTACATGACACATGCAATATTCGCACCAAGAGAACGTGCAACCGAACGTTCCGCCGTGAGTCCATCCGCATACCTGTGATTCTCGTAATTTATAGCATCTGCAACGCATTGCACCTGCAACACGTTTATCATAAAGCGGCCGATTCCACGAATCGGCCCCGCGAATGCTATCGAGAATGTAAGGTGCAATATGTTCTTTATATTTGTAGATATTGTACATGGAGATCAGATATAAGGGAAAACTTACAAAGCAAACGTTTTGTGACAAATTTAGGTTTATAGAAATCTAAGGAACAAGTAAGAATTTTAGAAACAGCTATTTGTTAACAGAAAAAAAAAACATTCTATATATGTTAAATCAGAATATCGTAAAGATCGAATCTATATCCCACTTTCTTGAGAAAACTGTAAGCGCGCACACTGCGAAAATCGAGAAAACGAGAACGAACGCGAGACGAGGTGGATACATAAAGAGTACTAGTGGACGACGTTGCTAATCAGAATTATTTATTGTGGGTTAGAACATACGATTGCACCATGTATTCGCAACAGTGGCTGTGTCGCCAGTCTCTGACCATGTTCTCGAATATAAAATGGAAAACATGGCACTTAGAAATAATCATAAAATAGTTGAAAACCACTGTTCTAAAAGAGATATTCTCGGATCCAACTCGAGGATTAAAGCTTATGATACACGCGCATTTCCCGAGTAAAACAAGATCCTTCGCTCATTTACGCAACATACGCGAAATATATGAGTGTTTGCAGACTACATACACTTAACTTTTTCGAATGCGTATTTCAATACAAAAGCATGTTGAAAGCATCCACTGGCTGAAACGAGAGAAATCCACTTCTTCACAAAAAAAGTACAATTTCTCAATTGTAATCGGCTTTAAAATTGTCGCTGGCTCTATCTACTTTTCTATCTACTATCCATTTTCAAGTACTTCAAAGCGCGTACGTCAACAATCGTACAAATGCAATTCTTCAATATCCGATTTATTTCGGAAACTTTAAACCCACAGCAGTTAAAGAAAGTCCAGCTTTTATCACGATTTTTATCTCGCATATTTTGTATCTATTTTATATTTTACATCATTATAAAATTCTATATAATTATACATAAGATAAATTAATATATATGTAAAAAAGATTAATATTTTTGTACAATTTTGTCAATAATTGCGTTTAAAATATAAATTATTTAGATAACGTTTAAATAAAATATATTTTCTCACTTTGGAGCGTGTTCTTTGCGCCAAGATTTCGCGAGTATCTAATGGAACAAACTCATGTAATTAGTCGCGCCGTGTAATCTAGTATCCTGTGATTGCAGAATGTACATCTCTTGCCAACAAATGGTTGCAATCAGCTGGTACCAGCGACATACCGACACGGCTATCTTTCTTCTGTTTAGTATCCGAATACCGGACTTCGAAAGTAAAATTACGCCGTACTCCTCTTGAATGTTCGGAGATTAACGATATTTCGCCATTTAGTTGTATTGTTTGTTTATAAATCGCTGTGTCTCAATCTTTCTTCAAAGTTTTCGAAGATGAATTTATTACGTGTATTATCTCTATCACAATTCTTCAGATTCCCTAATGTCCTGAATTTGAATCATTTCTCGTTAGTCAGATGCAACCCCACGCGACTTGCAAAGTAAAAGAACAGACAGTTACAAATTCGGGAAAGGACTGTGATTTATTGCGCCTCATCATCTTCTCCCCCATATATCTGTTGTAAGATTACGATGGAGAAAATGAGCCGAATATTGCTATGAGTAAAAATAACGTGACGAGTAAAAATATCATGCACGAGGACGTTCGTTTACGATTATTGAATGCGTGCACGCGTAGATTAACAGCCGTGAAATCTCGCATCGGAATATTTAATCCTTTGTATTTAATAATAAATTCAACATTTCATTCATATTCAATAATAAAATGGAAAATTCTCAATTGTGAAAAGTAAAGAAAACATTGAGTTTTATTATAAAACATCAAAATATACTTCCAAATTTAATAATATTTTATATTTTATACTGTCGACACCCGAACTGTTGGAATAAAATATTATTATATATTGATTCAACTCATAGCTCAACTTCCGAATTATTAAAGATCCGCACGTAATGTATAAATTGAGACATCGTTTTCCATAGCTATTTCCATTTTGAATTATATCTCAACTTTCATCGCAAATCAATCGAATGTGCACGAACGAAAATTACGTACATACCTGCACGTACCTACCGCACATTTTTAGATTCGTTGCGTTGCTTAACAACGCGACTACATCAAAGCGAAGTCTTCAATTTATGATACTAATGTCAATACAGCGTATAACGATTTTCATATCCAAAGATATGAGAGAGAGAAAGAGAGAGTGACGGGCCGCCAACTGGATAGATTCCTCTCAGTATCCGAGACACGCTTCCAACAGTTCCACCGGAATTTCCGATCAGTTCTTCTTCCCTGCGGCGGGGGAGAAATTTCCGTGATCCAGAGAACAGAATTGGCGCGGACGGCACGAGCAGGAAGGAAGAAGCGACCGAAAGCATACGAAGGCGAAGAGAACGAAGGAAAAATGCGTGCGAGAGAAAGAGAAAGAGAGGAAGCGTCAGAGATGCGACGAGGAAAAATCTTGCGCGCGCGCGCGCGCGCAGACGGAAAAGAAAATTTCGCGCTCCGCGGCATACTGATCCCTTTTGACGTGCGACTTCGTCGCGGGATTGCACGCCGCTCCCTATATTTCTTTCTTTTTCTGTCGCAACGCCGCGAATTCCATGTTCTGGATCTTTCGGGGGTTGCCGGAATTGTCGAAGGTTCGGGAAAATTCGCCCGCGCACCTATCGCTGACTCGATGAAAGTCAGGATTACCTGTGCAAGTGCTCCAATTCGTCTCTGGTCGTGGAACAATCGACTGCAGTGGGCTTTACGTCCACAGCGCTCTCAAATAGAACTTCTGTTGGAGTTACGTGATAGGACTCGTGAAAAGGAAGTCAGTATCCGGTACGTCAAATTTTTCGATATATCCTCCCTCTTTCTCACCCGCGGTTTCTTATATTTACAATGCTGTTGAGACTCGGACATTTCTTGAAATACGTCTATTTAAATTTATATTTCAAAGAAATCAGTTGTCGAAACTGCAAAAAACGTAATTTTTTTAAATTTGGAATTAAAAATTTTTATGAAAGTATTATAAGATGCTTTCACTAGATACAATGACACAATTACGTTGCAATGCAATACAACGATACAATTATGTAACATTGATGCATTATGTATCGATGATGCATTCGTTTTAGCATAAGCATTTAACAAAATACATAATAAATTGTGCAATTATACTTATAATTATGTATCAATATTCATTTGAATAAGAAAAAAGATGAAAATGTTGAAAATATATTCTGGAGAATATATTTTCCACCCTTTTCGTTTCCTAGACAAAATTTACGACTCTTTCAATATCACTCTTAAAATGAGGTGTGTATTATTCAAGACTGTACTGAAAAATGTGGGACGTATGTGATCACCGTTAGTAGCAGTAATATCAGCAGCGAGAATACCAGAACGAGAATATTGTGCGTTTGTTGCGGCCATAAATGCATATTTACGCCGATATTGCCCATTATTGGCAGGTTGGCTGACTCAATGTCGATAACCTGAGCGATGGTCCAAAACGGGAAAATGGCAGCGAATCGATTAAACAGAGTCACGAGTTACGATCGGAAACGACGAATTGAATGCAAAAAGCGGGATGGGAGAGAATCGCTATTATAATATGAAAATATATGCAAATATAACGCAGCATAGTGTCGTAAACAGTCATGACGATTCGAACAAATACGCGCCGTGTGTATTTAATATATGCATTATCTGTTTGCTAATGACTATAATAATATACAATGCTTGTCCTACATTATGAAATATATTTTTCACATTATGATATATATTTTTATTATATTATATCTCTTTGTTTTTATATTTATATAACGAAGCAATAACTAATCTCGTATCAAAACGGAATAATGCATTTCCTATTACTCATCAATAATTTCTGTTACTTTTGTGAAATAACTTTGCATTAAATAATATTCTCAAATTTTTAATTAAATCGCATATTCCGTTCACACATGTTACAGAATTGCCTCTGGTGACGGACTCGATTTCTACGAAATCGACGACGGCGGCGAAGCGATCTGTGCCAACGGATGCACCGATGTTGAACTACATCTTTGACACGCACAGCACTCTGAATAAGCATCAGCATCATCACGATCACAAATGGGGCCCTCACTTCGAAGGCGAGAGCTCCAACATCACGGTGCAGGCTGGCGCTAGCGTTACCCTCGACTGTAGGATATCGTTGCTGCAAGACAAAACCGTAAGCACGAAAGCGTACATGCTCGGTCATTTTGTTTGCTCCTTTCGCGTCGCCCCTCGTATCTGGTCGCCCACACCTTTTAATCACTGCTGCAAATTCATAGCGCAATAATTCACGACTAATCTCAGAATATTTTGCCTTGTTACACCCCGACGTAAGCTACGTTTAGCTTATTATGATTAATCTGTCGGAGCGCACGGGCGCGCGAGTGTTCGTACATTTTATACTTCAAGGAACGAATTTAAGGAGAAATTCACGTAATCTCTGCTAGTGACCCTGTTATATTCGTACGCGTAATCTGCACGTAATAATTCAACGGTAAACCTGAATGAGTTTAACTCTAAGTGCAAATAATTCTTCTTTCGTTAAATTGTACAAAGTTTTTGTTTTATTTTTATTCTTGCAATTGTTTGACCCGATATGGCATAATATAGTCATATTTTGTATTAGCCGTAAGATCTCGAAAGATAAATGTAAATATTTTTAATTGCAGTGATATCATATTGCACTTTGAAAAACTTAGCGTCATTTGTTAGAAAAAGATCGGCGAAACACTAATTCTGTTGCAAAGCTACCGTTAAGAGAACTTTATTCTCAAGTATTAGTATGTTCAATTGGAATGCATTTATTGCTGCCTGTAATACAGTTACACATCCGTTTTCCCATTATCCATGCTTTGAACTATAGAACAAATTATGCGGTTATGCCAGATATCGGTTATGTGCACATGAATCTCCCTATCGCTTGAACAGATAATATCCTGTTATCTGGCAGCAATTTATACTATAGCTAACCAATACCACAAGATTGCAAATTATATAAAATTAAATATTTGTGCATCACATACTAAATTCTTATCAAATTGAACAAAAAAATTTATTTTTTATTAAATTAGCTATTTGTTATTATTTTAATTGCGGAAATAGAAAATTTGAGTTTTCTGGTACAGAAATAAGAATATATTTAATTCTTGCGTTTTATCAGACTAATTTATTATTCTTCTAATTTATTATTCTAATCTAGAAATATTCAAAAAAATCAAATCTTCTTCATTCTTTAATTTTATCAGAATGGTAATTATTCTAACAAAAATTAAAGAATTAAATATTTTAATTATTGTGTCTAGTAATTCTATCTTTATTTTTATCAGAATAATTAATTATGTGTATATTTCAAACTCAGTACTCAATACAATTTTTAAAAAGATGTTAAACAAATCTATTAAATACATAAAGGGTTCAGAGAAAAAGTGAATCAAGTCCTTTTTTAAATCCATATGTAAATTAGAAAAAACTAAACAGTTTTCACTAAATGAATTAAAAGTGAGTGCAAATATTTAAGTTAAAATTTAGCACCTATAAAAAACAGTGTACGTTTTGCAAACAATTAGAACAACTTTAACTTTAGAACTAATTTTCCAACAATTAACAAAAATAGACTTGATCTACTTTTCCTCCAAATTTCTAATACGGCTCTGATATTAGAATTACTTATATATTCCTTAAAATATACATATCGCACATTCGCAAGAAAGCAACAGAAATAAAAAATATTGAATTATTCATGAGAGAGAAAAGAAGGAATTACGTTAATAATAATGTTTTCTATTAATAATATTATAAATTAGTTTTTATTTCAAATTCTGTCGCAAATTATAAATCGCCTGAAGCAAGCTTGATTTTACAGAAAATAATTTCACTTGTCTGTGCTTGGTTAAATAATAATTTTAAAGTTAATTATTTACGGCAGTATTAAACATAGCGAACTCACGCGGGAAGTGTTTGAATTTAACTTCTATCATTTTTCCCAAAGGCCGATATATTTAGAACATAATTCGCACATAAAACAAAATTCGAAAAATTTTATCCCGTGTCACTTTTTTTGCGGGTGTGCGATATATATGTAAAAACACATTAATACAGTTTTTCACGTTTTGGTACTATCTTTTACATTTGAATGAAATAAATAGACCTTTATTGAGGTAAGCGAAAGTCAAGAATCGATGATCATTATTCACGCCTTTGTCGATACTATGTTAAGCGTGATCATAAATGTGCACTCATCTTCAACCCTTCAGCAATAATATCCGATTAACTCCTGCACATACCAATCCATATAGAGAATGTATGATATCACATACATTTACTCGGTAATACATTATTCGATTCCAGTTACAGTATAGTGGATGGACTACAGTTACAGTATAGTGCATCCACTACTTCGTGACCGCCGTACTTCAACCTGCTGTTCACACAAAGTCATACAAATCTCGATTGATCGTCCGATTCATTGTGTGAATTTGTTTTATACAGATAATCCAATTTAATAACAAAGCGCGTGCTATTTCTTATCTAAAGAAAAAGTAAATTAAAAGGAGATATTTTTCATTAAAAAAATAGTCACATTACGTATTGTTAAGAGGATACATGTCGAGTTGATATTCACTATAGAGATATTCACTAGAAATACCGCGCTAGATTGATTCATTAACGGTATGAATACATGATCGATGACTGTCTATTAATCATGACATCAATGATTCCTATCGTCATTGAGAATTTAAGTGATTATTGATTATTATTGCAATATTACGATGGAAACATTCATCGGGGTCGAAGAGATAAAATAAAGGTTGCAATATTACGATGTAATATTACGAAGGTGCAATATTACGATTAAAATATTCATCAGAGTCGAAGAGATAAAATAAAGGTGCAGGTTATCATTGATTCTTTATTTTCGGTTTTCTTGAGAGAGACATAGATTTACTAATATTTATTATATAAATGCGCAAAAAATAGTACCAAATTAACTATACAAATTATCAGAAGAGAGAGAGAGAGAAAGAGAGATTGTGAAGAGATATTATCGTGGAAAAAACAGGATTAAAGAGTATTTATAAATTGTCCTCACAAAGTATAAATAATAAAATATGACAATTTTATAAGAGAGAATAGAGTATACAAAAGCAAAGTGAAAGCAAATATGACTGTGATATCGTACAGTGACTCTGTTTCGTTATGCGATACGAATTACAGTCAACGTTTGATATACTCTGCACGTTATTTTAATTTCTTTACTATCTTAATCTTAATTATCTTGTTCTTCATTCTTTATTTCCTTAATTTTAATTGTTTTAATATTTTATCTTTTCAAATCAATATAGCTTTCTCTATGTCTTGGTTCAGACTCTCTCATCTCGACTGGTCGGCATTAGCATTATTAAAAGATACTCCTAGAAATAAAAAGACTATGCGAACGACAGCACATTATCTTACAATTATACATATCAATCAGTATCTTTTTCTTTTTTTTAATTAATAAATATATAAGTAATTCCAATATCACAGCTATATATTTCATAGATTGTTTAATATTTTTAAAAGGTATAGTTTAATAAAATAATAAATTATTTTAATAAAACTAACGAATTAAATATATCAGTTCGACTTTCATATTCAAAAGAATCAAATTTTTTTACAAAAAAAATCGCGGCGTAGTAAATATTTGCATATATCGTAAGAGTTGTCTATACAATCGGAAAAAATCTGACAACGGAAACGATTATTTATACACCTGTTGATACTTTCATGCGTGATCCTTGGCGTTGATCTATAGCTAGATACATCTGGGTTGAAAAAATACACAAACCTGTTTCTTAAAGCCGATATACCGCGAGGAGATATCAAAATATTAATGACGATTATTAATAACATTTCAAAACAACTCATGAAAATAAATTAACCACGAAATTCTTTTCTCAAGAAAAGATCTTCCAGCACAGCAATCACGTTTTTTTTTTTTAGAAAAACTGCTTTGTACTCGCAGGTGTCCTGGTTGCGACGACAAGAAAGTAGCGAGAAGATGAGTCTGCTGACGGTGGGCCAGCATACGTACACGGGCGATTCGCGATACACTATCGAATTTCAGTACCCGGATAATTGGCGTCTGCGTATCAAGCGTGTTAACAGCAGTGACGAGGGCCAGTACGAATGTCAAATCAGCACTCATCCGCCAAAATTCATTCATGTCAATCTACACATCAACGGTAAGTGATAATGTGAACTAACTGACTTCTACCTAACGTCAACGAAATTGCAACGATATAATAATAATGATAATATTACACTAAAAGTCGTGCAACTTTGTGAAAGAAAAAGATTTATCTTTGCAAATTTCCACTTTGCTTTTGTTTTGGATAATGTTAATGTTCTTCGTACAGCGTGGATTTAAATTCCGTATTTAAAATGTCACTTGTGGATTATTCTAAATGAACTCTTTTTGAAGAATTTCGCACGATTGTTTTATTCTCTTGCAAGAAGTGGGGCAAAGAAGGAAAATCTCACCGCTGTTTACTTTCCCGAGTTTATATATGTCTCTTTTTTTCGTTTAACGCCTTTTTATTCTACCCGCACCGTGCCCGAGTTCGAAACGAATTTAATGTAGCATGACGTTACGCGACGAGTAGAAAGATATAAAAGAGATTAAAGATAGTAGAACGATTGTGATGTAGATTTTACTTCGTCTTTTAAACGAGAGATTATGTATGTATTTGATGGAACAACACAGGAAACTACATTCCTTGGAGCATAGTAAGGGCTCTTACTTAATAAAGTTAAAGTTACATGCGCATGCATATATGCACATATACATGTCTCGCATATATGAATAGATGTAAATTCAACAATTAAAATGGCACTGACATTACAATTAAAAAAAAAAAAACTTACTATTGAACCATATCTTTCTCCAATGTTATTTGCGCTCATTTAAATTAATAAGAGAAGAAAAAACAGATATGTCTTCAATAATATATTACGATTCAGAGCGACATGAAGAGTAGAAAGAAGAAGAGAAGCTCGAAGCAATCTGTCGATCGGAGCAAATTGACTTTGTTCGCAGTGTTCTTGCGGTAGAGATCGCTTAGAAGGATAATTGAAAACGAAGTGTCCCGTAGAACGTAAGATAGAAAGAAGAAAAAGACCATGGTCTATTTGGTTCAGAAGAAAGGCACAGTGCAAAGCGACAGAACTTCATCTCGTTGCGCAATCCGGAATGAAATCGAGATATGTCTTACCATTCGACGAAATGAAGGGATACGAAGGTAAAATGCCATTTGAAAACCAAGGATGAGAATGAGGCAATGGGAAATTGTAAACGGCGGAAGATTTTAATAAACGTGAAGGAAGAAATCTAATTTTAAAAGTTAACGATCGACAATAAGACCATAGAAACTAAGAACCGGCATCAGAGGACGATAATAAAGGTAGATAGCGGATACATTTATTAGAATCTCAAATTAAAGACTCAAAAAGACGCAGAAATTCCGTACATATCTGTATACCGAAATAAATTCTTGATATAATTATTTTGGGATTTTTTATAAAATGTTTTCATAAAATTTTTTATAAAAAATCCCAAGATACAATTTATAAAAAAAACAGCAAATCGAGTCATATAAAATCTGACTCAGACTTTCAGCTGAAGATGATACGAATAAAGATGCGGTAAAAATTCTAGTAAATTTATCCATACATAGCGTTATCACTTATTCGCTTTCGCCAAATCGCATAAAATTGATTCCTGATAAGAAAGAATCCCAAAATAAGAGCTTATAGAGAAGCATCCCGCATGAATTTGCGTATCAATCTGAAATAGACGATTAACGCGAGTATTTTGGGATTTTTAATTCAATTATGTAAAATATCAAGACTCTCAAAACGACAACACACAAAAAGAGATACGGCAAAAATTCTGGTAAATCTATTTATACAGATAGAAATGCGACATCGTGCTGGCGGCACCGGCTTTTTTCGTTTCCTCGAAATCGCATAAAATTGCAGACTTCACGATAAAAAGGATCGCGGAGCGGAGGTTTCCTCCTTTACTTATTTCCCGGTCCGTGCGCGCGCTTTTGCAGATGTGAGATTATATCGTAAGCCTTCGCCTCCATCGGATGAGATGGTGTAGCTCCCTCATGTTATAGCGGAGAAAATCTCCTAACGCGAGTTCAAAGAGATTATCTGCTTAAAATCCTCCTTGCACTTAATCTTGTAACACATTTCTCTATTCCTTATAATTTGTCGAAATAATTCCTGCGGTATGTACGATAATATATTCGCGTCAATTATGGAAAAATGCTATTTTTTATTGACAATTTGTAATACAATGGCGATGACGCTGTAGTGGTACTATTGACCATTTATTTTGCGCTCCCTATTATCAAGATATCATTTGGCGTTCGTACAATTAAAGTTTAATCGTTTCATGCCGCCGACACTTTTGTGCGCGGCCCCTCATGCGATCGTTTGTTACGCAGTTTGAAACGTCAAATACTGTTGAAAGAACGATATATAGTCGAATCGCGCGTTCTCATTGCCCCCAGCCAATCTGTTCTCTTTTTGTATCTGTTTAACTTTGAAAGTTAAATTACGGCAAGCACAATTGTCAATTGTTGTGTGAATCTTGCAATCGCGTTTTATCGATGGGTAAGCATTTGTAGGATAATTAACGCAAGATATATGAATGCATGCCGCCTGGTTATTATCACGCGTTCCAATTGGTTATTAATGCTACTTTTTTAGTCGAAATGAGAAAACAATGTTATTACAATAAATCGTTACGTACATGGATATAGACATTCATCAAAAAAACTTCATAAACGAGAAAGAGAAAAAAAAATGTCTTCTATCAAAAAGTGAATCGATTAATCTTTTAAATGTAATTATTCATAATTATTTATGAATGATGAAATATGATACGCGGAATGATGTAATTAAATGATAGAATGAAAATTAATATAACTATGCTACAATGAAATGTGATACAAAATATAAATAGCGCAGAATTAATGTCTGGGTGACTGTTAATATAATGGCATGAAAATGATTTACATATATTCGAGAGACAACCCAAAATATAATTACTATATAAATCGATAAATCGTCATATAATTAAATGCGCAGCATGTAATTCCATCCGTTTCTTTTGGGGGCGTTGTCGTTGCGCCGTTCTCGAGAAATGCTTTTGCTGGGGCGGACGCACGTAAGGCAAAGGATCAACACTTAATCCAAGAGAGAAGAGGCTGAGACTGCCACGAGATAAAGTAGCCGAAATTTTGGTATGCAGTCCTACTTCCTCGACCTTTACCTATCGTTCGTCTTCTCATACCGCCGCCACCGTCGCCGATTTCTTTGGCAATTTAGTCGACGCTTGTCCCCTTTCCGTCAAGATGTTAATAAAAAGAGAAGCGGAGGCGAATAAGAGCACGCGCCAGGACGGCGCACTTATATCACGGATAAAATATAACTTAATTTGCTTTCAACTTTTAAAAACTTCAACAGCGAAATGGATGTGCCTTACAGATTCATGCAACAGCGAGGAAGATACTTTGCCCAAGTTCCATCTCTCACGCATTTTACGATAATGCGATAAGCTGAAATGTGATGCACTGATAATGACTATGCGAAAAAAAGATATCCTTTTCAATAAACGTGATCGCACATAATTTTAATACTCTATTTTAATACTCTATTAAATTTTAATACTCTATTAAAAATGATTTCATCCGTCTATCTGACCTAATCTGATTTATTCAACGAATATAATTATAGATTATATATATACTTTGTATTATAGCGACGTTCAATACAGGCAAATATAAAAGATTTAAAAAGTAGCTCCTCTCCCATCTTTCCCTTGCATTTCTTTTTAAACTGCATTTGATCGAAGTTCCATTATTCGTACTAATTGCGAAAACATGTAGTACCTCGAAATTTGCAAGCGTTAACGCGGAATTATCGAGTAAAGGAAAAAACAAAGAAAATAAGCGAAAAGCATATTTTTCGGACATGGTGGCGGAGAATTTTGTATCGCCTCATGAAAAAGCGTGCGGAATAAAATGCGGCATACCTCAGAGAGAGAGAGAGAGAGAGAGAACATAAAGAGAAAAAAACGAAAGCACGTGAGGGAAGAAAAAAGGCGAGCGCGCGAGAGAGATTACATTTCGCGTGATATTCATGAGGTCGAGCACCGGGTCGGGAAGAACACTCTGATCTATCTCCGAAACGTTTCCCTTTTTCGTGATTTCTTTCGGTGGCCGTACGTTGCGCGGCGGACACGAGCTCGTAGGTAGAGCGTACCCCAGTTGGAAATGGTCCAGCCCAATGAAAAAGACGGCGATGCAGATATATACGAATGAATTGGGTAGTCTCTCTCTCCTCCTCCTCCTCCTCCTCCCCCCCCCCCCCGCCTGGCCACTCCACCTGATAGTGTTGGGTGCACGATCGTGTGGACAGGCCAATGACGTCAATATGAGAGATATTTATTGGGCCATAAAGTTAAATATTTGAAGCCGAGTTCGATGTAATCCAATATCACGTTTGTGTATACGGCCGAATTTCATGACGTGCAAATTGCTCCTCGGTGAATTCGACTTTACAAATAATGCTGATCGTGTTAGAATAAGGACCTTCCAAGTAATTGCCGGCAGGAATTGCAAGGCAGAATCGCATCGTAAGTACCATCGATAATGAGAGCGATATGCATCCCGTTGCGACATATATGTCATGGTGAATAAAAATCATTCCGCGTTTACGAAACTCGTCAATTTCGATGTTTTAAAATTATTTTTGCCGATTAATTAATTTTTTCCACGACAAATAATGAATAATTATGAAATATTTCTTCACTGTGATGCAAATTAACATTTGCAATTTAATTTACCGCATCATGTATACTTCAAGTTGCGGAAAAATACAATATGTAAATTTCTTGAAACAAAAAGGCGATTTTTTAATGGAAATTCATTGTTCATGAATTGGTTGCGACAATGTCGCAATATGTAATAAGATGACTTCTAAATACAAACTGCGATGATACTTGATGTATCATACGATACATATATAACTTTCGCGGAAGTTGCAGTATACTGTTTAAAGCAAAAGTAGTGAGTACTTTTACCTTAATATAGTGACTCGAAAACTTGAAGAAGATGCAAACTTTAGATCGTGAAAATACGCTTGGAAAGTAACTGACTGCATGTTCAATAATCTTTCTTTTGTTCATCAAAATTATATAATGTTCGGCACATGAAAAACGCGGATATGGATAGTTAAAGATGTTATTGTCAAAACAATAATATTATGTTAACACCGTTGCCGATTGAAAAATACAAATTGATAAGTCTTATCTTTAGGCCTAACACATTTAATCGGATTTCAGCGCCGTCCGTCCAAATAGTGGACGCCTTGGGCGAACCACTGCGGGACAAGTACTACGAAGCTGATAGTACTATCGAGCTACTATGTGTCGTGCGTCACATAGCGATGCAGGTGCAATACAGCGTCGTTCAGTGGCTCCATGGCAACAGAATCTTGAACTACGACACGACGAGAGGCGGAATCAGGTGACTCAAACTCTTAAATTAAATAAATTTTTTTCCTACTTAATATCAAAGAAATACTCACATAGCACAAAACATCCTGGAGACATCTTAGAGATATCCCGATATCCTGAGAATTGCCTCAGCATATCCTGAAGATATCCAGGATGTGCCCAGAATGTTTTTGTGCAATCTGAGTAGAAATCGCTTCTTGCTCAAGTTGCTCTTATTTCGTATTTAAATTGTCTCCTATTCGTCATTTATTGCGTCAAAGCTATTATATATTACGTAAACATCGTATTGTTATACAAATAACATAGATATTTACTGATTTAAACTGAAGTATCAATACATTTCACTTTATAATGCCACAAGCACATGGAAATATAAAATTAAACCAGTCTAATGAAATCTTACGACAATATGCTATACTGCGAAAGTCGCGTGGCGCGAAGAGATCTTTAAAGTTAATAGCTCTATTATACGAAATTTGCTTGCGCGAAGTCGTTTTAGCTCGAAATGCTTTTCGACAAATATGAGGAATGCATAATCTAAACGTCAGACAAACTTCAGATGCGGTTATGCGAGCAAAGTGTAATTAATTCACGAAACTTTTCCTTGTTTGACGAGCATTTACGCACGGTTGAAAGACTCTATGTCAACTGGCAGAAACGGCCGTAGGAAGTCAAATGTGTGTAGATCGCGCGCGCGTAATTCTCGCTCTTTGTATGTCTCGCAGGAACGTTTCACCGAGGCGTTGAAAAATACGAGTCGCTTCCATCTTGCGTCATGGATTATATATTATTATAGATTCCTACAACTTGGCTGGAACAGTAGAATGTCAAGGGACCGATTCTAGCGTAAGAATTCATTATCCGCGATCCGTATAATAGCGACGAGACTCTCGCCGGCTCGTTCAACTGTCACGCTGAATAAAACTCAGACAGAAATAAGAAAAAGACAAAAACGACACGCCGTCGTATTAAGCTTCGTTAATATATAGTTCATTCCACGTCGTAGGCCAATGAGACATGGATATAAAACAGTTCCATTATGCAACGCGTTCTGTTCGCACGCGTTTCGTTCAAATCTCGCGAAAGTAAAAAAAAACTCACGAAATTTCCCATTTATACGTTGTCGCGTATCCGCGTTTTTGCCGTCTCGTCCAGCATCGTTTTGTTAAGTATGATAAACGATGTAATTTATCACGTTGAATTATGCTCACAGCTGCAAATCTCAAAAATTAAAAAAAAAAAAAAAATAAAACAAGATGAAAGATTAACATTCACGAATAGCAGCGTTCTTCAGTCTTTTTTAAGAAACCTATTTATTTTTCTACTTATTTTTTATTTTATATTTCTGATAAGCATAAGTTACACGTTAATAAGAAAAGTTATAAATACCTCTATTTTTTATATTTCGAAAACTTTTGAGAAAATTTTCAGAAGATACTGTCAGTTTAAACTTACACAAAATTTTCGCGAAACCCTTACTCGCCCGAAATTTATCTGTGACAGAGCCCTGATGTAGAACGGTGAATGTCATCGCTTCCAATACACCTTTTCGCTCGCGATTTCCCGAGCCAGAATACGCGAATCCCCAAAGGAGTCGAAAATACGTGCCGGTGGAGTGCTCATACGGCGGCGTACACGGTGGTTGATGACAGCAGCCGCGAGAGTTAGGACGGTGGTGTGTCGACGAGAAAAGCATCAGCGCGGGTGAGGCCGGTTCTCGGTCGACGGGACCGATGCTTTTGTGGGCCCAGTCTAACAGTAAAGTTACGTTGCCGGTGAGACACGGTGGGACAGTAAATGAAATTAGTTTGCGTTGTGCGCTTCTGTACATACACAGACGACTTTACACACACGAGGTCGTGGATCTCGTTGCGAGAATAGAATAACGTCCCTCTGCGATCTACATACCTAGCAACCATGCCGCATCGGTACTAAATATTTTGTCACTCGAGACACATTAAAATATTAATTAACGTTTTTGTTTAATTCTTTTATTAAAAATAAAAGAATTAAAATTATTTTTGGTAGATTGATTAAAGTCAGTTTTTTACATCTTTCTCATTACTTTTGATAATTTTTGTCATCTTTAAATGTTGTTGCTGTCACGATAATTGTTTTAATTATATTTCATAAGTCGGACCTGACTATATCTTACGCAAACTGGCTTAAATACTGTTCTTTCTCTTTCTCTCTCTTTTGTTCATCCGTATGGAACACGACCCTGCGTGGACCGCAAACCGTAAACACGGTGCACATGAAGCCACTGCATGGCACTCGTTATTTTTCCCAACGTAACAGCGTCTACTGTGGCGAACGAGCGAGAATTATTGCTATCTCGCTTAATTTAACCTTTCGTTTAATTAATCACCCACCGTCGACCTGACCCTCCTATAATTTAACGACGCGTCGCTGATGGCCTCACGCTTTTAGATACCCCATTGTCGGTTCCAGTGCACCAAAGCAAAAAAGGTGAACAACGTTGCGGTATTCTCGTGAAGAGAAATTTTTATTAGAAACAAGAAGAAAAGTGATGAATTTAAGGAGATAAAATTCCTACCTTCGAAAATTATATATTTATTGATGGCAATACCAAAATTTAAGTAACAGCAAAAGACAATTACCAAAATTGTTATATCCTTTTTCATTGAATATACAGAGATATCCACGAAAACTGAATTTAGCACTTGTTCTGTGTTGAAGATAGAAAAAAATAGTAGAGGTAAAAATTAAATGGTATAACATGAAAAATTTTTCTATCAACTCACTTTTTTCTGTAAATGCAAACAGTGAATAAACGAAAAAGTCGATAACAAAAATTTTTCATGTTATACCATTTACAATTTTTGCCTCTACCGTTTTTTTGTAATCTTCAATAGAATAAGTATTAGAACTCGACCCAGTTCCGTGGTCCATTCTGTATATATTATTCTCACATTAGAGAGAGTTACAATAATTACTAAACGCGTGTCAAAAATATAATTATTTACCAATCATAATTTGGCTTTTTACCTTGAGCAAAATAGACTAGAAAATCTTCTGACATTATACATATACATATACTGAAATTACTCTTTTTCTAAATTATATTATTTCCAAATTATAGTTTAACTAATTTGTCTAAAGTATTGAAAAATATATTAAAACATAAAAATATAACAGTTCACAAAAATAATGTAATTGTAAGCTATGAAAACGCAGCGTTTCTTATATTCCACCTTCCGAAGTTTTTAGAAAAGAAATACGAGTATTATACTGATAAATAAATAGATATTAATTAAATTATATTAATACATATTAATCGTTGCTAAACTAGCAATATATTCCAAATTAATAATTAATCGAATTAGTTACAAATACTATTAAATTTGAAGAGAACGTGACAATGAATTTATTGCGCTTAACATTGCATTTAATCGCATTAAATTGCACTAAAACCCTTGACGGTGTAATGATCATGAAATAGAAGGGAAGTTCCGCACGACGGAAAATAGCATTTTATGCAGTGTCAAATTACATTAAATTTTCGGAATCGTAATTAAACCTCCTCGTTAGGACAGCGATAGTACAAAGCGTGGGCGTAGTTGACCGGCGTTAAATCTAATTTTCCACACCGTCGAATTAATGTTATATTTACGATCAATCTTAATTCATCCGCAATGTAGGTTTAGCTTGAGCCAATCTATGCCGTGACAAAAGACATATTGCTTGCTTGAATACATTAATGATTTTTCCGTACTTTTGTTTGTCAGGACAGCACAACGATCCATCAAGCGCTCGCTAGTCTTTACGCGCGATACGAAATTAAAGTAAAAAGGAAGACAACAAAAGAAAGAAATAAAATCGATACTTGTGACGGCGAAAGCATCTTGAAGAGAAAAGAATTTTGAAATATTATACATACATATTACATCACGTCAAATTTTACGGTGATATATTCATATATAAATATATTATAAATGGAAAGAAATGCTATATGAAAAACTATTTTTAGAATATTATGGAAAAATCGCTAAGTGCAGAAAAACATGTTAACTTTAATTAAGAAATTGGTATTTAACTTCACCATTTCTCACATGAAGAAGAATATCTTCTGCCATTTATACGTCAGTAAATTCATAGTATAAGCTTATTTTGATTTATTAATTAAATTAATAATAAAAAAGTAATTATTTTATTTAAAAAATTTAAATTTCTTTATATGAAGATTTAATTATATATATATATATATATATATATATATATATATATATATATATATATATAGAAATCGATACGCGTAAAAATAAAAAGTAGGATGTAATTAGTTTCGTAAGTTGCTATTTCCATGTCGTCTAGTTTCTCACGTTATCACATATGAAGGTGCTAACGGGTTGATTATTGAACTCATTTTACGCGGTGGACGCGTCCACGCTGCATCAGCAAAAAGAGTATCCGCTGTGCCGCGACACCACGTTGAATGATAAATTGCTAGTATTATACAGTACCGACGCGTTTTGGCTGATTTGCGTCGTGGACAGAGAAATGGCTAATCGCTTATACGGGGTTAACAGCCACGTCAATTCATCGATCAAAGTAATGTCCCGTGCGATTAATCATTGTCATTTCAGCTACGCTATACGGCGTTACGTATTGTCAATTTCGGGACATCACGAAAAGAGTAATCAAACTTCTGCGAACGTATTTGCACGAGACTATGTGAAAAACCCAGATTTTACGCTTGCTTGTTTTGGTAAGCTTATCGGTGAGAAATAAAAAAAAGCACAAGTTTAACGAGATTATAAAGAAATATAGTTTCTTCCTGCAAACAACGTTTAATTTAGTACGCGAGTCTCCCGATGCTGTAATTATCGTGCATTCCGCAACTTGCACCAATTGCCATTTATCATTGCATTAAAGTTACACGGACTATACATACAGTGGAATTTTCACCAGTGACATTAATCCTATTACTTAAGCTTGGTACGCAGCTCAACTTTATTCACAAACGCAGTAATTAGCAACGCCAGGCGAATAATTAGTAGCACTGTGAAATCTCTTAAAACTACTACTGAGAAATTAGAACTTCAAATCACTTAGAACACGATAATTATGATAGTATTCCAAAAAGTAAAGATATACAAACGTAATAAAAATTTTAAAAATATATGCAGAATTAATTTTTATTGTATTCTCATCGTTACTTTCTGAACTTCTTTACATAACAATAAATGTATGGTACATTTTATTTGTACCTATTTAAAAAACATAAAGGCAACCATGTCTAACTTTGCACTTGGTTCCGCATTTTTCTAAGCTAACTTTAAAATTTGCGATAATTATTTTCAAGTTTTATTTTATTACAACAGCATCGTATCTTGCGGCATCTTTGTATCAAACTAATTGTCAAGCTCTTTCACAAAGCCCTCTTACATTACTCGATTCAGGCGTGGATGCCCGGCGTTGCGGATAAACGAGCTGATCGTTCACCCTAGTGTTCAACCGGCCGGAGGTAACGAACGCGACAAATTGCAGTGTAGGAACTTTTTCGATTAAAGTCTCGCTTGTGCCGGCGCGATTCAAAACCTCTCTCGGTCACGACGAGTTTCAGCGTGACACGCAACCCGGCATAAATAAGGACGCTCCGCGAAGGGTAAAGGTGGAGAAGTGCTTGTAAAAGGAAGGCTTTGTCTCTCTGCGGGATTTCACGTTAAACGTTGTAGAACGTGAAAGCAACGACGACTGCTGAACAGCAATTGCGCGACACGTGGGATCGTTTCGTGAAAGCTGTATGGCAATGCTGTCGTATAACAGAACATTCCGAATAATCGCAATGCAACTAAATAAAACGATTACAGTAGCGATTATGAATCAAACCCCAAATTGGATTTGTTCGACGATTGTCAAGATCGTATTTAAATAATTTGTTGTAAATTTTGTCTTCCCCTTTTTCTCTTCCTATCCTGCCCTTCTTCTCTCTGTCTGTCTTTATTCTTTATAAACTCGAAAAAGTTGTCATAACAAAATACCGTAAATAATATCTATGGATTCCGCTCCAAATAAAGTTGCAACTAAATATAGTCTTTTAAAACAATTCGACGTAGTCGACCGTTAAAAAGCGTAAGGAGACAAGTTTCTGTTATCAAATAGCACTTTCAGAACTTGTATTGCTCTCACAGGACACATGACACAATGACAATACAACGGGACGGTAAAAGAGCGCATACTTTTGTCTAACGCGGTCGCATCTGACGTGTACAGAACACGAAAAGCAGATGCTAAAAATTCCTGCTGTAAAATATTTATCGTACGTTTACTACTCTAAATGTCAAGTAGCCTTTAAAAGGGCGAATTAGTAGTCCGTGTAACACGCAACTACAACGCAATCATCGTTAAGGCAAACGAGACTGTTAACAAAATCGTTCTAAGTTTTATTATTATAATTTAAAGAAAAAATCATATTTAACTAAACGCCATGGTAACTGCATTTATTTTGAAAAAGTATTTCGGGGAATTATAAAAATATAACATAATTAATACAGCTAACTATATTAGCTGCCACCTTCCTTCAATATCCGTTGCTCTACCACAACATGCCACTTACACCTCCCACATTCGTGAAATGTTCGCGTGAACGATTCTGTTTTTCTCCATCAGTTTCTCACAAAAATAGAAACGTCAAGTACGAGAGCAATTTTCCACAAGACATCTTTGCAACGTGGTTGCACGAGAGCTTTTCTACTGAAAGAAAAACCGAGTATACTTTTGCCTGCAATTAGCGCACTTGAACGGAGTCTCATTGCGTCATCGCTCTTCTTTTCAAAACGCAATCGTAAAAAAGACGAGATCCACATTTACTGCTACATTTAATAGTTTATGCAAATCTAATGTATACATCGTTCCCTGACGTATGCGTCAATGGAAAATGAATAAGATATTCGCGTGGAAATAATGCTCGATGAAATTGTATTGACAAATATAAAAGAACACAAAAGAAAATCATTAAATATAAAAGAATATTATTAAGCGCTGCATTTGCATCTGCATTATTTGGAATTTTTTCACTTTTTATCTTCAACAACTTAAGCAGAAAATTATATTTATTCTTCGATAAAACTTTCGTAAACGATACATTGTGATAACATTACTATATATCCAGCATCCAGAAAAATAGATTCGCAAATTGTTTGCATAAGATTAAAATATCCAACTCGACTCAACGGCAAAAAAGACCTATTTAAGCCAATATGAAACACACCATTTGATTCGCTGACTCTGCGCAAATATTTCTTCGACAGTCGGAGCTTATTATTCGGTTTATTGTTTGCACGAAGCAAAGTATAGACTAAACTATTCTTGCGGAGGCCGATAATTATGGCTCGATTTGCAATTAACTCACTTCCTCTACTGTAAAAAAAAGTTGACGTAAAAGCGTGCGAACACGAAGCGCAAGTGCGCCAGTGAGAGATGGAAAAAAGCAGGAAGAAGAAAAACGATTCGAGCAAAGTGATGGAACGTTGGCGATTAGTCAGGACAAAGAAAGCGTGGCGCAAAGACAGAGAAACTGGCGAAATTGAGGAGTTCTCGTTAGCCTTAGGAGATTCTCTTTCCCTTTGCGTCACAGCAAGAATCGCGATTTCGCATTCGCAATTTTGCTCGAAACATTTCCATCAAAATGTTATCGTGGTCGACATATATCTTCTATAGCAATCTGCTAATTATCACAGCAGATCATTCTTGTAATTGTTGAAAATACGTCAGTAAAAACTTGAAGTAAAAATTTGAAATATGCAAATTCTCACCGAGCATTAGTGCCAGGGAGAAAACACATATATATTTGTACTACTTTCAGCCATACACAAACGAAAAGTATTCCCAAAAGTATTTTTAAAAGTATTCTCAAAAGTATTCTCTTCTATAAACTCATGCCAATTTCAGATAATTCAGAGAATGCTCATTGTATCTAAATATTTGTGCATTATATTTCAAAACTATCTGATAATTCAACATTTTCAAATGTTTGGCAAATATAAATAATTCAACGTAAAGTTAAACAATAAATAATATTTTATACAATAAATAAATTGATCAATAAAAATATAATTTTTTTACTAGCATAAGATATCAGATTTTTTACTAACGGATGCATCCAAGCGTATGATCCACACATTCCATGTAAAGTTGTCTCTAAAATTCGCGCAATCTCATGTATGTAAGCATACCTGGTCGCCTGTGTATATGTACAAAACATGTACCTATGTCGTCACAGCACAGTACGAACTTTTCGTCAACGATCTTCCGAGATATTCAAATTTCAACATTGTGCATATATGTTATAGCGTGAAAACGGACCTAATGGAAGAGGGGGCCAATTCGACTCTCAGCATAGCTAAAGTCGGACCTACGGATAGCGGAAATTACACGTGCCAGCTTACCACCATGCCAGACCAACCTGCCACGGTTCACGTGCACGTTTTAAACGGTGAGCATACTTTTATACTTTGATATGATATATTGCTCCTGTCGTCCAAACACGCCAAACTAACAATGCTGTCTTTCAACAGTTTATTTGCGCTATTTAAGACATATCCAAATATCTTTTTTATTTACAATTGCTTTTATCAAATTAAAAATTAGTTGTTAAAATACTGCGCGGGCAATTATGGGATTATTTATAGAAGTTCGTCTAAAAAGATTCAATGACTGGCAAATAGAATAACAGGGTTATCGTACGAAGGAAATTGTTTCTGAAATAATTCGCAATTTCTCGACATCACCGATGTACAGCATTCACACTTGCTTCTTTGCGAAAACTGCAAACAAAACGTTCGTATATGCCTAGCTCTTTCGACATTACTGCAGACTCGTAGACTATTTATTACTTAAAGCACGTACTCTGAAAGCATCTAATATTTATCTTGAACCGTGCTTGTGCGGATGCGCCTAAAAGTCCTGTGATATTTGACTCCTATGAGAAAGTCTTGAAACTTGCTGTAAAGGATCTTCTTAAAATGCTTCCGCGCGACGAAGCTAAGTCGAATTTTCTAACTGCGCGGACAAACTTTACACGGTTACTTTGATGTTACAACCTACGTGTTATCGTTTCCAAGCTAATCTCTATTGAATTTTCGTTGCGTTCCCTGAGCTGATAGAATGTCTTTGTAAGAAAATCTGTATCTTTACGAAGCTTGTATCCATTTTTTTTTATATCAAATTTTTCAGATAGATATTTGCAATTTGAGAGACATTTATTATTTTTATAAAACTAAAATTTTTTTAAATTAAAAGTAGAAAATGAAACAATTTTATTTAATTTGATAAAGAAAATAAATCGTGGAGAATTGAAAATAGAAAATATAGAATTCTTCAACTCCTCGAAAAATAGTTTTGATTGAACAGAATAAAAAAAAAGAAAAAAAAATAAAGATATAAAAAAATACAGAAATACTCATAATCATAGGATATTTCTGTCTTGCAAGAAAGATATTCGCGTGATACGATCGTCGATGACGAATCGTTTCACGACGAAATTCGCGCCGCGCGCAAAATATGCGAAAAAGTTCTTTCACAAATTCAAATGCCTTCCGCATGACATACGATCGTGTCTACGTCTCAACTGTGTGAATTGTATGCCACGGGAAATTCGCGGTTCCTCAGGAATCTCATATACAAGATGACTCGCGCACAAATGTCACTTCGATTAACTTCCGCTATAGCTTGATACAAGCGCTGCACGTTCTCAGTTGGAATCGAATTATACAAGATGCTTCCTGATATTTACATTATATCGCTCGAGCTTGCATTATGACTGATGTTTGATGAACGCATGCAAATTCGATCAGATCTCGCGTTTAATACAGAAATGTTTGCGACTATTTGTCATCCATTTTGATCAGCTCCGAATATGTCGCAGACAATGCGAGACACTGTTGTATTTTTATCATAGTTCAACAAAATACTGTGCAAATATACGTATTCCGGCAGACCATTGACACCAGTTTTTAAATTTGCGATATGCGATATTTGCGGTGCACAAAGAGTAGTTCTCATTTCAGCCATTACTATTTCACAAAATATCCGAAAGTTACCGGAGGAAGGCCCACTCTCGCGAGCGTGTCCTTTCCTTGTGAGTGTGTTTGACGCTGTTTCAGGAGAAAGTTTAGCCGAACTACATCATAGCGGTGCACAGGTCACCCGAGCAGGTGCCGCGAGTTCACCGCTATTCTTCCTGGCCGCCGTTTTGGCCCGATCAGGTCAGGTGCTCAGATGAAGACACGACGAGTTTGCTCGAGTTCCACGAGAGAGCCTCGTGTTCGGCGACGACAGCGTGACAATGACAAAGACACAGTGCTCTACAATGTCGAGCGAGAGACGGTACCGCTTGTACATCGCATGGACTTTTCTATCATCGTGACACGAAAGTGGACACGAGGGCCAAAGAAGGAGTGTTACGTTAACATATTATGTTAACAGAAGGAACATAGAAGGAACGGTTGGCTGCGTTGCTTTTTTTCTTTTTTTTTTTTTAGTATGTTATTCTAAACGTAATATAAGCTATTTGATTTTCAGAATATGTGCGCGTCTATATCGCAGAAGAATATCTTTGTCAGTTTCTCTAACAGAATTTTATTCGCAAGTGACCGTTTATAATTTGTAAGATAGATACTTCAGTGAATGACCGGTTAACATTTCTATAATTAGTTAATTTAAGACCTTTAAATAATTTGTTTAAACATTATTAAAGTTCAAGTGATTTATCCGCTTTATATGAAAAAGAATTCGAGATAGAACTTTTACTTTTATATGCTGCATTAATATTTGAAGAATTGAAATACACATGTACGCATCGCTGATATATATTTTTGTATATGTACGTATTCCCTAAGTTTTTCAAATATATTTTGTATTAGCACATAAAATTATATGCATAAAATTCCATTTCAAATTCTGTCATGAATTATAAATTCTATGAAATTTAATTAAAACTAATTGCATACTTTTTTTGTTTTTAGAAACATTTTATATTGTTATTGTATATAGAAGAGAAAGAGTATGGATTTAACGTTTTAACTGCACATTAATTAGAAATAAGTCATTCACTAATGCGTCTATCACATTTAGCGACTCTCAGTTTGCTTTCTATACCTGTACGTTTTTATAAAGCGATCCCAGAAAACGACATATTATCACAAATATGACATGCTTATCAAATATATCCTCCCGAAGAATATTGTTTGTTTCATCGTAAAACGATACAACAACACGGTATCGTTATTTCAGCACAATTTGTTCTCGTGACCAAAAATGACCAAAAACTGTGGTAGAAAAAAAAGAGCACAAATCTGTATATCAAATAACCAATAACCGGTAAACGATAAAAGTGCGTAAATTGCTAATCAAACTACGTATTGGAGTGACCGGTTCGCGTATCACTATGACTGTGATAATCGAGACAAATTGCGCTGCTCAATTCGGCCTCTATCTCTATTGTTTCATTCACATCATATGAATTTACAAATTAAAAATCTCTGAGGATCTATCGAACTATTTTTAGCGCAAAATTTGCAAATTTTTCAATTAACAGGATCATGAATTTCCACCATTTCGTCCAGTAATGTTATTTTATAATTGATAATTTACAAGAGCGACAAAATTGCACCCAAGAACGGAAGACATCGGTTATCGATCCATCGTAATATTGCCTATGGATAAGGAGATTCGTCGACTATTTCGAAATTTAATTGGTTTGAATTAATAAATAATGTATTCAAATATGATAAATGAATATGTTAAATATCGTTATAAATTTTATGGACTTGTGACAATTTCTAGTGAGAAATGTAACGATTAAAACGGGTATTCAATCGATTGTGATTGCTTGCTAATATCGGTCCCCGTTCTTCGCGACAGGGTGTTTAATATTGTATGTTTACAATAAGTTTTATTTGTCAAAACACATTCAGATGTTGTCTTTTATCCCGTAGCACACGTGAAAACAAATGTCATTTCATATTTAGCAAAATTTAATTCCTCATATGTGCCTCATATTATATAATCTCACACAGCAGAAATTACAGCAGCATTTAAATCACGGCTTGTTAAGGCACCATCTGAATGTGCGTTATATAGTGAGAATGGTACACTTGTCTTTCAAGCAGCCAACTAAATCTCCATGAGAGATTGTGTGAGACAGAGAGAGAGAGAGAGAGAGAGAGAGAGAGAAAGAGAGAGAAAGAGAGAGATCACGTGTTATAATATATGAATTTAAACTAAATCTAACGTTTTTCGTGATAAAAACGAAATCACGTAATATATGACATGCATTTTACAAAAAATCGTCTTCTCTTATTGAATATCTCACGGCACTAATTGTAGAAACAACCTGGACGAGATTATCTTCGATGTAATACAGGTAAGTGTAACTTACGTCTTAAGGTAAATATAACTGAATAAGTTTATTTTAAAGAGCACACATAATTATTTTTCATGGTTGATATCATTTTGTTTCTCAAAAAATTGTGTCATGGACTATGTCAAACCGCTTTTTTCTTTTAGTGTGAAAAAATAGTATTGATAAAAAATAAATTATTATAATTATTATTATTATACAATTATAAAAGTAGTAGTATATACAAATGAGTAAAAAAAATCTAAAATTGAATAATAACTAATTAAAAATTTTTAATTTTAAAAAGATAAAATGTATAAAATAAGTTCAAAAATACAAAATATATGTCAAAAGAATATAATCAAAATATAAAGGACGAAGCTCTAAAATAGCGGTTTCACAAACTCCACGATATTCAATTAAGAATTATAGACACTCTGAAAACTCTTGAGATATAAAACTGCATAATATATTTTTAAAGCACTGTTTTGTGCTGCTTTTTTAGTTTCGCAAATTGTACGTATGTCGAAACTGATACCTCACGCTTACGACCCGCACTGATGCAAATTGATCACGTATATCATGCGTCACGTATTCGGTATAATTGAACAATTTTGCCGTGTTTCACGCGATAACTTACTCGAATCAGGAGAAGCATCGGACGTGATTTGACAACGGCTGTGCATCGCGCCACGCACGCAATGGGGTGAAGAATCGTTGCTGTAAAATCTCGCGCGAGAAGTTTCGCAAATCGAACCTGACGAATTAGAATTCCGCACGTATAGTTGACGGTGATGACATCAGTGCCTCCTCCTTTAGTTTGTATCGCGCGTCTCGTTCAAACGAGACATTTTCTCGCGCTCGGAACATATTCGATTCCGACGACAAGCGCCATGTAGAATATATACGTGAGATTTTCATTGATTTGAAAAGGAAGGAAGAAAAATCTTCAACATTACCTATTTTCTTATGAAAAATTTCGGATAAAAACTATTCCTCTAAAAACTTAAAGCTACCTAAAACTCCCAATGAAAGATTTGTGATAAAAAACGGACATGCGCGATTATTTAATCACAAGCACATTAAACAAAGAGAGAAACAGCAAAAGTAAAACAAAAATTTACTAGAGTTTTCAGACTATTTCACGAAGTCTGAAAACTGAAAAAAGCATCCTAGTTCAATGATCCAAGAGAACGAGAGGAAATAACAAGCATGGATAGCACTTACCTTTTATGGAAGATATGTACGATTTGGTCCATGTCCAGCTTCAACTGGCACACAAAAGCGTTCCGCATAAACGCACGGCTGCTTTCACGCCCGGCTGCGGTCAAGAGACGGGTAACTGTAAAAAAAGTAACAACCGCGTGTTAAATTCCAATGTTTACCGCTATCTTTATCCGGTCCCTAACAAAGATTTCACGTTTTATCAAAGTTTGAACGTTATTATTAAAAACCAAGACGAAGCCAGGCTCCGTTCTGTCGACGAGGCAAGATCTATTTCCGGAGCGACGTTTCGTATCCTTATCGTACCATCGTGTGCGCATAGTATAAAACACCGCATTCTCTGCGTCTCCATTCCATCGTCAGCGCACTTGTTTGCGAGATACACCGAGAATAAGTGTACGGGAATGCACGCAGGAAGTAGCTCGGGTCGCACCGACAGATTGAACGTGGCTCCATCGATCTCCTCGCGGTAGGACCTCCAGGAACTCTATTCATCCGTGCGCGTGGACTGCCGACACCCAAGAACGAGATACCTCCTCGTTCCTACGTTCTTCGTAACTTTTCACGTTCCCTTTCGACGGCTCGAAAGCGGCGCCATGGCATCACTTGGAAATCTTTCGCAGATGTTACGCAAACTCTGCCAAGAATTCTGTGGAAATAAATTCAATAATATTCGTCTGCGACGAAAGCTTTATGGCTTGACACTGGTCAAATAAAAGACCGACATTTGTGTTATTCGTGTGAAAATTGCAAAGAATATACGAAAAAAGAATATATCAGTTGTAAATAAGTAATTAAACAGATCATATTAGATTTGTATTAGTTTTGATAAAGTATAGTTTTAATACTCCAGTTTCGACATCTTTTTCGTCTACAATAATATTTGGAGTACTTTGTTTCAGCTGTAGCTGATAATAATTTACCAATTTTCATTAGACAATAATTTCAAAATTAATTTCGCTGTATATCCGCGTATAACGCTTCCAAGATAAGTGTATCCGAAAGCGATATGTTTTCCTTGTCTTTGGATTACCATTAAATCCGTGATTAGATCAAATTTATGCAAATCTTAATTAATTCCGAGCATATCGCGCGAACACCATAAAGGCAAGAAATATGGAAAAGAATTGATTATCACATTTTGAAAGTTTTATCGAATAAGTCTCTATATCTACGAGATGAGATTTTGCAGCGCGCACAACACGGATGTTTGCAACTTTTCGCGTTTGCCTTGAAAGAACGGTCGCATCGGGGCACGCGTTTCCAGATTTCCAAGCTAGCTGATCTAACACAGCCGGAGGAAAATATTCAATACGCAATAGTGTCGTTGCTAGTCGCGTAACTTGATTCTCATGCATTTTTCACGCCACACGTGTCTATGCTGCCACACAAGCCAAAGCATGAACAGTTTGCATAGAAAATCCGATACGCCAAAAAAATGTCGCGAATCTTTTTCGAAGAATAACTTTTATATCTCTGAAGTTATATCTGACCATGTGAAACCTCGCAAAAGTGTTAGATGTCGTTTATATTTTACACGATAAAAACTATTAAAAAGCGAGTGACTATTTAACAATTTTACCGACGATTTTCGAGACGGCGAATAAATCATTTGACCTACAACTATAAGCACAAACGGACGAATCTAACTAACTCCAAAAGATGATCGCGTGCCTGTCTATCCACATTTCTAATCAACTTCTGCATGTTGCACGCTCGTGTCTAGTGGATCTCAACAAGCACGAATTCGACGATTTTGTGGTATCTTTTTTATATGTAACATAACAGACATGACAAAATAGATTCTCGATAAAGATGAGTTTTTAATTGCACTAGACGCGCAATGTTGCAAGGATAACAAGACAGAGAAGAGAAATTCTCATTTTTAGAAAAATTGCAATATTATACGTAGATAACATACACCTATATACAAAATGCGGCGTGATGCGGCGTGATGCGGCGTGATGCGATGATCATCGTGATACATATAAATATAGAATGATTCCTTGTTAAAAAATAAGTCAAACTTTAGTAATTAAATGAGCAACAAAGTAAGTTGTTATTATCACTGTTGTAAGAAATAAATATACAGCACATATAGAAAAAAATTCTAAAGATATTTTCCAATAAAAATTATTTAAAATATAATTCATTATGTAGAGTATTGCAATAAAATTACAATTATCCTTTTAGGACTTTTATGAGCGAATAATATCAACGGGTGGTTCGCACCCGCACGCTTGGAACGCTTTAGCAATGGATGCGGAAAACATGCAACTTTACGATGCGACGCTCGCGTTGGCGGCGCGGAACAAAATTTATGAATCCCTCCGGTTCTTTAAAGAATTGATGACAAAGAACCATATTGTTCAAAATGCAATATCGAAGTTTTTAAGATCGGCGAGATGCCGGCACTAGAACTCCGCATAAAAGTAACGATAAAAAAACATTACAGTTAAAAAAATGATTCACTGTCGCAAACACGAATGCAAAGTCTAATAAAGCGATTAATATTAAAAGCGAAAAATTCTGATATTAGTAAATGCAACATTGCAATTTGTAAAATAAACTTCCTGAAATTAACACTTGCACTAATTGTGCATGAATTTCGATACGATAAATGATAGGATAAATGTGTATAGATAATAATTCAATAAAAAGATATGTAATTGTCTTCATGTGCTGTAGCGTGAATTTATGGTTGGAACGATTAATCCAATAAAACATAATTGCCTAAAATTATTATCTGACGCATAACGTACGAGCGTTTGTTTGTGTAAATTTCCATCTCTCGCGGCAAAAGGGTTAACGCTTGACAGACTCGAAGCGTGTTTTATTAATAGCGGAAAAATTTAATGAAGAATTTTTACACATCGTGCAGCATGCTGTCAATTTAGCTGCACACTGCACAGAGTAACAAGCTGTAAAATTTTCAACATACCAATCTAACATAAAACTGCTCACAACTTGCGCGAAATAAATAAATCGTTTTTTCATAGTGCTGTAAAAATCAGGTAAGTACGAGCGTTATATTGTTACGAATTAATTGTTATCTTTCTGCTGTGACATGGATATTTTAAAACTTTGATATTGTCATATTTCCGTTACAAGAAAATCCACTGTCACGTTGACAAAACTGAAAAATACTGCACAGCATGTATACGTTGAATTTCTAAAATTTAAATAAATATTTTACTTTTTAAATAATCTAATATATATATTCAAACTATGCAAGCTTTCTTCAATTATTTAATAAAAACGAAATAGAAAAAAAAAGAATCTAACAACACACGTGTAACTCAAAAAATAACTGGAGAAGAGCAGTGGGAATCATTTAATATTTCGTTGCCAGATGGAAATTTCTTAAAATATGCTTCGCCAAGAAGCCCAGTTTATAAGGAGAATAAAATACCAAAGCGTGAAAAAGACGTTACATACACCAGCAACGTTAAAGGCGTGTACAAAGTCACCAAGCAGCCTTACATCGTAAGAGAGCTACTCTCGCGGGAGCTGGACGCAGCGAGATAGCGCGTTGGCGTCGGTGTTATAAATCGCCGCGATTTCATCCTGTTCGCGTTGTATATGTCCGGAATGCATCTAACCGTGGTCGCGCACACCCATGCAGGTCCTGCATGCGTGTAGCTGCGGGTTCCGCACTCAACTAAGAGAGGGAAACCTGGAATTATTAAAGAGTGACGGTAAAACGCGCACCAATGTGACCCAATTAAGTGCCGCGACTGGTTTTACAGGCTATACTGCGGAACGAAGAGATTTATAAGTAAAATTTTCAATCGCAGTACACGAGAACAAAGATTGGTCTACCATTCATTCATTTATTTAAGATCCCTTAAAATATCCAGTTCAATGTGAGCAGTAAGTTTCGTGATCAGAGAGGATCGCGATAGAATTTTTGATTCAAGTTAAAAGAGACAATCTATGTGAAATAAGTATAATATTAAATTATTAAACTATAGTTAAACTGTAGTCTTAATCTTTTTATAAAAGATATAACGATTTTCAATATGAGAGTGTCTACACAATTCACGTGTATATTACTTAAATGCGCGTAAAATAGTTAGGTGGTAATCTTTAAATAAATCTTATAATACCTAAATACAAAAAAAGATATGACGAATGTGTGAACATGACAAATAGCATTTTGTGAAATTTGCAGAAGACATTTCACTGAGTCTTACTCACAGTAGAACAATTCTATAAATAAGATTGTCGAAGCAATGTCGACTCGCGATACGTCTCGAGTGCTCGCGGTCAGTGAGCTTTGATTAATGGCAACTGACACAGAGTGTATACGTCTTGCAGATGATATCACGCTTGCTACCTCCGGAAGAGGTTGTCTTGAAATGTCATCGATATCTCATTGGCACGTATATGCATTATACGACATAGTTACATGTAATGGAATATGTATAATCTGTAATCGATAATCTCAATTATATCCGGATAGTAGCTATAACAGTAAATGCTCTAGTTTAAGGATATTGTTAAATAATTCTACCTTTTGTCTATATTTAGTTCTACCTGAACAGAAAATCTCGAAAAAAATACGCGATGTTAATCGCGATTAGATGCTGATTATATTTTATTACTGGAATCTATATTGGAATTTTACATGTCTTTAATCCAAGCTTTGAAAAATCTCAATATAAAATAAGTATAAATTTAAATTATCAAATTGTAGTTCTAATTCTTTTTAGAAAATATAAGGATTTTAGATGTGAGATGAATTATATGCGCACGTGTGTATGTGTGCGTGCGATTGAGTGAGTAGTGAAAAAATATTTAGATCTTTTAATGCTGTTAAATTTGCGTAAAAGATATATGATATTTAAGATTAATGGCAAAGAAAAAAAAGTTGCTTGAATTTATAATTCATGCCTTATAAATTACACACCTATTTTTTTATACATATATATTATACAATAAAATGTATCAATGTTGAATTTATTTTTCACCGCATTCAAGTCGGTATTTTTCATCGCAGAGCGATTTAGTGCACACACGATCCATCAATCATATCGGTGATGTAGATATGGTTGACGCTCTGTTCACATGTGAAAACGTGTTTACACGGAACGCATGAAATGCGACATTTGTTTATATTCATTTATCACACATCGTCGACAAACGATAAAATATATGTAAAGTGTCTTATTATGCAGTTGAAGCGTCTAATTCGAGAATTTATTTCATCGTTTAATAAAACTGTAACGTGAAATAAGATTGAAATAAGATATTGTTTATAATAAGATATTATTTATAATATTGTAAGATAAAAAAGATTATTTAGATCTTTCAATTAAATTGTATCAAATATTAATTCTTACATTAGTTAATTTTCTTAATATTACATCAGCGCATAATAAAATAAAATAATAACAATAGAACTAGCTAGACATCATTTTAAAAGAATTAACACACTTTGCAATGATAGCTCTCAGAAATCAATTGTTGCGGTGTCGCTCTCTCATTCCTATTTTGAATAATTTGAAATAAATCTGGTATATATTACACGCGCCAGAAATTATACGATTCGGTAACAAGGGAATACTCTTCTATTCTATCATCGTAGCACACAAACGGCATTTCTGTCTTTATCTCGTTCTTTCATCCTGCCTGTTTCTGTATGACAAGTTCTCGAGAATAATTTCGCAACTATGAACTCAAATATTTTCACCACATTCACCGAATTGTTGCTTATAAACGATTCAAAGAGTCAGAGTATTCTTCTCATCGTAAAAGTAATAATATTACAATGAGTTAGTTTCAGTTATTTTTCACGTCTGCCTAGCTAGCCCCCCCCCCCTCCCCACTTTGTACAAATTTAATTAAAAAATTATATAAGTGTATATAAAAAAATTATATACACTCAGCCTCTCCATCTATTAATAACAAATAATGTCGAAAAACAAATACGCAGGATTTATGCACTAATTATGCGCTGTTATATACAGATGATTTTTATTTTTCGCTGCAACCCTTAAGGTACTTTCCTCTTGAAGCGAAGAGGAGATTATCGTATAACTCGTTAAAAATTTCAAAACTGGGGAAATTAATCAAGTACGATAAGTCTTAGAATCATCTCGATATAACAGCGCATAAATCGGAGACTTATCGTGTATAGTTAATTTTCTTAGTTTTGCAATTTTTAACGAGTTATATGAGAATCTCCCCTTTCGCTTCAAGAGGAAAGTCCCTTAAGGGTTATAGCGCAAAAATCAAAATCATCTGTATATAATAGCGCATAATTAGCGCATAAATCCTGCGTATTTGTTTTTCCCAGCCAGTGAGCTGTCCACTCAGCCTCTCCACAAAAAATTTCTTTTTACTAAATTAAAAGACCACAAAATTTTTTCTTTATAGATTTAGTGAGCGTATAATTAGTGCATAATTATATAATTTTTTTATTGTATTTGTACAAAGTAGAGGCTAGCTAGGCAGACGTCTATTTTTTGCAGTTTTAATGAAACTTAAAATTAAATTGTACTAGATTTTTAATCTCATTTTGTTTCTATTAAGAAAAACATTTTCGACACATATTTTATACGAGTCTCTATCAATATTTTGTGCTGTCAATATTTTGTACCATCAATGCATTGTTACTCGTTTATCAATTACAGTACATACTAGTTATAACGTGTGCATACGTCGACATTATTAATTCGCCTTCCAATTAAAGTGTCACGTCGTTAAGAGAAATTTACATGCGCACGAGTCAACGGTGGATGAAAAAGAGCCCACCGATATTCGCCGCAATATTTTTGCGCCCGCAACACTCCCACGAGCTCGATAAACAACGATACCGCAACGAAATGTATATAGGATCGAAAGGAAAAAGAATAAATGGAAATACAATAGGGGACGAAGGGCTTCCGCACGAATAAAGAGATGAGATCAATCACCGCAAACAGCTTCGTAAGGTAATAGATTCGGACTAGCACGTGTACGAATACTCCTTGGACAAATAAAAAAGAAGACAGATAGTAATATAAATTGCAATAGTAATATAAACTGAAAAAAATTTAAATAATTTTGATCTTTTTATTTCGAAGTATTCTCGCGAAATATATGGATTTGGCGTTATTCATAAAGCGAGGAGCACACAACTTCTTCTCTCCCCGCAGCAATCTGACTGCGCAATTCATCGTCTGTTTATTAATTGCGGGTAATATTTCGTAATTCTGGCGGATCATAAATATCATCGTCGACATCTCGTTATTCAATATGGAATATTACTCATCACTATGGCACTGAGTACTCGATTGCGGCAATCCGAACTATTGTCGTGTGCCGCTGAATTATGGAGTCAAGTTGCAAATTCGACCCACAAAAAATGTCATATTCGATATCAACAAGCCCATCGACCACTTGATTATTTTATATTTCAGTAAGATGAATATGTCATATTTTTGTCTGTCGTGATAAACAGGAACTTGTATTATTGATGTATCAAAAGATTTGTTTACTGTCGAATTAATGAATTTACACATAAAAAAGCCACCTTGATTTTCTGAAAATTTACACATATTTAACATGACACTAATAATCGATTAATTTGCTAAATTTGTCAAACTCTATCAAATGCAAATAATAAAACAATTTATGGAATTTGCAAAAGCATTCTGCATTGCAAAAAGCATTCTGCATATCTTATTGCAAACGCTTAATAAATCAAAGCATAAATACAAAACACAAATTGTATACTCAACATCATAATAGAGATTTATCTATACGTTTCATCTAGATCTTTTATCAACATGATTCAATGATTTTACACTTATCCAGCAATTCCTATATTCTGCACATGTCAGTGTCGTTTACCCACAAACAAGCTGTCGTAAAATATAATATCATCATACAGAATAATACAATTTCCCCCGCGATATGCATGTATACGTAATATTCTTTACGTGCTTCGTCCAGGCTTAAACGGCGAGATGTCTGATTTACGATTTGCCTTTACTACTCGAACGACTACTTGAAGAATCTGCAGAGGAACGCACCCAACCCCGAACCCAAGTTAAATTGAACCAGAGAGTGTATCGAGGTCGAAAATCGTTTCGGGATCGCGGCAGACCCTCGCAAGGATCGCAAAACTTCCTTCTGGTTCGTCAGCGGTACACCGCTGAACCAGCTACTGGACTGGACCATGTGAATCGGGTCAGCTCCTATTTGAAATGCATCGGAAAATCGAGCAGAATGAAAATAGTCTGCGTAAAGCATATTATAATTCATACAATAAATAGGTATGATTACATTTTCAAATTTTTCTCGAAAACTAGATTAATACTAAAACAACCGCAACGCTAGTTTCACCGCCAAGTAATTTTTCATCGTCGCAAAAATTAGCGATATTAAGATCGATCAACAAAGCGCGAAATGGCTCCAGACCCTATTCTCCTTCACTATTTATTTACATTCGAAAGTTGTTGCCACATAACGTCTAAGAACCCCAAAGATTCGAATTTACGTCCCGAACTTGTAAATCTCCCTTTGATAAATGGAATAAAATTTCTCGGTCTGTGTACTTTAAGTCACGCTGAATGCGGCGTAATTTATTCAGGCTAAATTTGCAGCAATTCCAAGTACGATAAAGGAAAGTTAAACCCCGCCGTTTCCCGCGAAGAAATTAGAAAGAAAAGCGGAACTTACAGCAAAACTTGGGTGACTTTACGGGAAAAGTTTTGTCTCTCCTTGCGCATCGACCAAATAAAAATAAATGCTCAACGAGACATATCAAAACGATGATTATAACGTCTGCATTGTAAACGATTCATAAATTGTGCTTTATATAATATTTCTATACTCTATTTTTCAAGGCGAACTACTGAACCGAAGCGGAAGAAGCTACATTTAACGGCGCAGAAAGTTTCGTAGAAAAATTTCAGTAGGAAGATTCACTCGCAATTTATTTTCTATTTCCAGCAAAACAACTTTTTCAACGATCGTTAATAAGTTCGAAAATTTAATTAAAAACAGTTACAACTTAGTTGAAGCTACCGAGTCATAAAGCCTTTTTCGTAAGAGACCTCGGTACAAATAAAAGTGCATATTTAATCTGCAAGCATGAGATTCCTTTTATTCGTAGGAGTACTAAAATAAATTAGAGACAAAAATAAAGCTCAGATTGTTAATTCTTTTTTATTGTTTTTTGCAAACTTTTCTTTTTGAATATGTAAAGTTTATTTTGTTAATCGCAATAAAACTATTGAGATCGAGCTACTTATGAAAAAATCAAATAATAATTTTAACTAATTTGACTTGAAAGCATTTAGAAAGTTCTCATATCTTAAAAAGATATATATTTACCTACATATATATTTTTAATCTTATTAAACACCAAAGCGCTATAATTTATAATTTAAAATACTAAATATAACATTTTAATTTTTATGATACTTTAAAAACTAACTATGATATAAGTATATTTAAATTAAATAAAAGTTAATTAGTTATAAACTTTTATGAATACTAAATGTATAAATGCAAAAAGTAATACAGAAAAATAAAAATACGATATATTATTTGCTAATAATGTATCTAGAACGAATAGTTATCTTTCTGAAGCTTCACTATGTGAATCTCAATATGTGATATATTTTTAAAAGGTTCAACTCTTAGATTGACACAGATAGTTCTTCAACTACTTATGATAAAGATACATGTGTATGCACATCTCGCGTATACGTAAGAAGAGCAGGGACATGTCCCAAGAGGCGCATTTACGAGCTGGATAACATTTTACACGGAACCGAGCAGTGAACGTCGAAGCGATGCTTTATCGGAAAATCCGTTACGTAAAATAAAAGCACCCCGAGACTTTGCGACGCGTAGCCGTCGCTCGCTATAGCAAGAGATCGAAATACGAGGCAGGCGGGCTACGCGGTTGGAGTAACACTCGTGTATAAATGGCATGCCGATTCGACAGTAACTTAGAAGAGATACTGTAAAAGGAAACAAATACAACAAGATCTTGTTGGAAAAATTTTGTCGACACTGCAAATGCAGAAAGCTCATGTGTGTATAGCGACATCTTAATTAATCCTTAAAAAAATGTATGATATATTTTTACGTTCTATAAAATATATTTCAGTCTTTTACTAATTAAATTACTAATTAAATTGTTTAAAAATATCACCTTCTCAATTTCGTACACTTTGTTCTGTCTCTGTTGTAATAATATTTGCTAAAATTATAACGTAGGCGACTGTTTACTACGTGTGTTTCGCTAACTCAAAAACTTGTGCCGTGAAACGAATAGAGAAACCGCAGAGAATCACAGACGACGGTCGTAGGATGAAAAAGCTTTGCGGAAATCCTGATTTATCGCTTCTTCTCGATCACTATTGATATCCTTGAGGGAGGCACAGACGCTGCATAATGACGTCGTCGAATAATAACGTCACTGCGGGATTCAGTTCACGTTCTCGCAATTTTATGTATCGTGGTAACAGATGAAAAGAGCGAAAAGCTTCGAGATAGATCCAAAAGTCGAATTATAGTACATTATTTGCGCGCTCTAAAGCAGAAATCCACTAAACACGAAAAACGATAATTACAATGCCTTGCAATAACACTGCCCCGAGTCTGTTGTTTGAAAAAAAAATAATAGTCTCAAATTTTTTATGTCTGAATCCAAATTTTTATATTTATAACTTCTTAAATTTATAATTACTGTTTTGATAATTTAATGTAATCTCAACTCTTTTTTTCTATTGTTAAACTGTTTTCATTTTGTCAGACTGTAGAGAACACGAAATTGGGCCAAAATGTTTTTGAATATTTTACTTTATATTAATTCGTAATATTTTTTATACCCGACATCCGCGTTTCTGGTTTTCATAATCTTTTTTTTTATATTTTTGTAATCAACATTACACTTCTCTTTTTTATATCTTGTTTTTATTTTTATAAAAATGCTTTAAGATAAAACGCTAGTTACTAAAAAATTTTTTTAATTGCATCGTAAATATGGCTAAAGCTATTATTTTTGTCATATTTTTCTTTGACTTTCAAATCTTGATATAATATGCATTTTTTGAGCTAAATTCAGATTCAGCACACTAAAAATTATTCTTATTTTAAAAAAAATAAAAAAATATCTAGTTTAACAAGACAGTGTAATAGATGTTAAGTCTATAATTCGTGTTCTCAAAGATATATCTGTTTATTATTTTTAATTTATATCATAAAGGCTCATTGCAGCATTATAGTCAAAGCATACATATAACAGTCGTACTAAAGAAAATGTAAGTCTGAAGATATTTCACGAGACAGAAAAAGAGAAAAACAAAAAAAGACAAAGAGAAAACAGTAAATCCTGAAATAAGTTCTTAGATAGTTTTATGTGTATTGTTACAAAGTTTTCATAGCTGTCCTGCGCGCCACAACGCAGTATCACTAATTGTGGCAGAATGATTTATCGGAGAACTAGTATATAAAATCACTTTACGCGCGCATTTCAGATTTTGAAACAGATTTTATGCTCACACGACTATGCTATTTTATTACCCATGACGGATCCGTTCTCAAATCGAAATACGAGAGCTTGCCAACACCATATTATGACGCAGCGAAAATATTATGCCACCAGAAGTAAACATCAAAGTATTCTATATATACCTATATATATTAGTGAAAGATACATATTCTAAAAATGTGTTATTTGATAATTAAAAAAAGACTCTTGATACCTTTTAGTTATTTTATAAATATATAAATATGTGATATTTTTCGTGATTTCAGAAAATTATTTTGCAATTATATTATTTTTATCTTTTTTTTTTTGTAGTATTAAACATAAAATATACAATTGCAGTTTTTATTATTCAGTGACATAATTAGAAGCCGCACATTTGATTTCTGAGTTTTTTAGATAATTTTAAATGATTGAGACACGCTATAGTTATATTATTATAAAATCCAAAAAACAAACTCATATACGACAATTCTGAAATAATGACAGAAAACGACACCAAAAAATACATACTTAAAGTATGTATATACTTAAAATATATTTCTTATAATAACATGATACCAAAACTAGTGTTTTCAATTGTGTCTACTTTATCCGATTAACAATGTAGTAATACAAATGAAAGATAAGTAAGAGTAATTTTAGCGTTTGTACAAGAGCAATATGTCGATCGAGATAACTCGATGACAATCGAGTTTTTACAACATATATGACTTGAACAACGGAGCCGTTTTTGAAAAGACACGTGTTATAGGTCACATAAAATCGCTGATTTAGCTAATTGATATGACAAGAAAAGAAAATAAAAGGAGTAACTCCTAAAAAAATAATTATTACATCTAAAATTAATTTACAGATTCATATTTTCTCTATTTATAATCTATGACATAACGTTACATAAAAAACACATACTAATCAGAGTAGATAAATTCGAATTTCCAGATCGTTCGAAGTGTGAAATGAAATTATATTGTTATGTCTGCGCCAATGGAAATCGACATATTTCTGTCGTGACACTATATCACGAATAATATTGAATCGATTAAAAATAGATATTAACCTTCGCCTGTGTATGGGGGCGGTTACCGAATTATTTGAGACCGAAGCGCCGCGGCGCGCCGTTTAATTTACAACGATAAGACGGACAGCGTCGAACTAGTATTTCTACAGTCAATATATACGCAGTATTGCGTAAAATTTCAGAGAGGAAAGATGTGTCTAAATCCAAAAGTATTACATATATAATTTCTACAGTCGGAATACACGTAAAAGTCGGTATAGTTCACGGCGGACCCGATTACCGCTTTCTCTATCCGCGATTCGCCATTCAAGGATAAAATAATTAAAGTTGCGTTTTAAAAAGACAAGAATTTTACACAAGCTTCGATAACATGAAGACATGATACAAGCGTACTGATTAATTGATTTTTCTATGTTAAATTGTGTTAAATTGAGTGTTAAATTGAGCAGTTCTTTCTATTAAACTTGTTTCTTTTCTAAATTGTGAAACTGATTTTGATAAGCGTTACTGAGTAAAAGCGTGTAAGTCGTTGACGTAATAGATTACAAGGCGCAATAATATTATATATAAAAAAAATGCAAATTTATGTCAAGATGCAAATAAGATGCAAACTAAGTTAAAGAAATGTGTTTATGTTAACATTATTGTGTCCCCTAATTAAGAGTCCCGCGTTGTATAAGTAATTTTTATATTTACTACATTCCATATCGAATGCGTAAATTCAAATTATTTCATGAGAAAATATACCTAATTATTTTGCCTATCAATAAAATTTAACACACTATAGATATCGCATAATTTACAAAAAACAACTTTAAAATAGTATTCAATGATCATTAAAATTCAACAAATTTACAACTTTGTTTCTCAATATTTTCTTTCATAGAATATAGCATGAAGAGGAATACATCACATAAATTTTACACATTTTAAATTAAAATTTGAAATTTTAAGAAATCGGAAATGTAATGAGTTTTATTAACATATGTTAATGTTTTGCCTATCAACAAAACACAACATTAAATTTCATAAGAGAACTCATAAAAGAGAAAAAAATATAATTTTAAACAAGGTAAAATCCAAACTTTTTTTATGTATCTTACATGGAACGTTACGGTAATTGAATCTTTTACATATAAAAGTAAATAAAATTAAAATTGTAATTTAAAAATGCATTATTATATAAGACACTTGGAGTATTTATACGTATAATATATGTAATGCACCAAAATTTGTACAATCGCAAAAAATTCGCAAATTCGATCATGCGACAAAAGAATGGAAAGTCTATTGAAAAAATCAAAATCTAAAACAATTAAATCATTTTCTACTATTTTGTACATTTCATATTTAATGATTTCTTATTTAATATTAATTACGTAATTCCAAAAGATCGTCATTATAATATCACAATTATAATGACAATTTTATTGTTACATCGAAATCTAATAGTCTGGCTGGATTTATTCAATCCAGATCGATTTCTACCTATGAAATTTAAAGCATATACATCTATACACTTTGTAAAAAAATTTGTTGTATTCGAAAAAGACTATATTAATAGCTATACTCAGAAAATAAAAATTGAAGAACATAGAAGCGCCTGCGGTAATAACATTGCACGATTATTATATTTTGCGATCGAATCAAGGAATTATCATTAGTTTTTACCGAAACAATAAAAAGAATTATTACATATTTATAATGGAATATATTACTATAAAATAATATAAATAAGCAAAAAAATAATAAATATTTATTTAAAATAAATGATTTCTCTTTTTTAGTTTTCTTTTTTAGTTTAGAATTAGCAATACTTAGTGGTTTTATAATTTTCAATTCATTTAAATTGCTCTTTCTAATAACAACTTTCTAAAACTTTTAATTTATTTCATTATATTTATTTAAAAAAATTTTTTTTTCCTCACAGATACGCTGTCTATATATTTTATATAGACTATACTTCTATATAGACTTCTATTTCTTGTTGCAATATAAAACAAATTATTGTTACCAATGTATGCAAAAAATCGAGTAATTGATCGATACTGAATATCGCTAATCGGCATCATTGACATAAATTCGCAATTTAACACGCAATATTTTTTTGTATACTAATACACAAGGATAAATTTATCAGCGAATATTTAATTGCTATCGATAGTAACAGAATGCTGAATGGAATGTCCAGCCGCGCGGAGAAAAGATCAAGGCGACGAAGGAAGACGACGCGAATAAACGAGTAAGATAGCGTCGCACTGATTTTTCATCGATCAGTCGAGTTTATGCAATGTGAATGAGTGAATGTCATTGCGTTCGCGTGCGTAAAGTAACTTGTAAATTCTATATGTCGGAGCAAAACTATCATCGCATTCATCTGTTTTAACAAGACACGTGTTGCTTTAAGTTCATCACGTTTATGTTCAAATGTCATGTTAAAGTTCCGAACTTAAAATGTTAAAATGCTAAAGAGAGAGAAGCTTTTGAGAATATTTTATAGAATATATATAAATATTTCTTTTAAAGTTTGTTTTAACAATTTAAACAATTAGTGACGTGTCAAAATGTTGAGAAAACATTTTCGAGTGTAAAAAAATCTATAAACTACAAGTTTTAAAAAATGTTTAAACAACCGGCAAAGTTGTGTAATTATATATCTAGGGAAAAAATTATTATCATGTGTGATTTTATGTGTATAACAAGTTTTTTACGCGATATATATTTATATATTGCGTAACATATAAAGTTCATCAAGGAAGAATCAGAAAGAATCCATGAAGAAACTGTCAGTTGCAATTGATATACTATTTGCAATTGTGTATGCAAAAGACAAGACGACTACAATAATGAGCTAATTGTTTATTATTTTCAAGTAAAGTATGTCTATAACTTAAAAATAAAATAATGCTAAGAATAATTATCAATACACACAATTAGATATAAATATTATACATAAAACAAATAAGCAGAAACATATGTATATAATTATCTATACGCGTAATTTTCTGAATATTATCAATAATATAAAAAAATATTAATAATAAAAATATAAATAAAATTTTATACTTGTACATCGAATTAGAAAAAAGATATCGATTACAGTGAATGATCTGGAAATCATTTTTCACAAACAACTGTATAAAAGATCAGAAAAATGTTCGAGGTTAATTTTTTGTCAGAACCAGTTCGTGTTTCTGTAGAAAAACTCATGCATAATTTAACATCGCTCGCAAGTTACTCTAAATTACTCGTTTGTTGTCAAAATGATAAAATATTAAGATCGATCTATTATTAATTTTTATCAATAATTGTTCCGTTTACTTATTTAACTTTATATAATATAATTATTCGATATAATAATTAATTTTTAAAAATTATTATTTTTTGGTAAAATTATAAATTATTTACACTTCTTTATAATAAAACGTCTCTCTTTCATATGTACATGTATTAAAAATTATTTAAATTAATATATTGAACAAAGAGTAATTTAATATAAGAAAGAGACATATAAATTAACTCAGACTACAACTAATTTTTCATGCTACTGACAGATTCTTCCAATGGCACAAAACTTGGAATATTCTCACAAAGTTTAACTTCCAATCAATTTAAATTGACAAAACATAACACTTAAAAAAATTTCTAAATTATTACAGTGTTTATAAGACTTCTGATAAATCACTGATGTTCTTCAGATATCTTAACAATGCTCGCAGGAGATTTTGGTTGGATGTTATTCCGATACAACTATAATACTTCCAAGGTAGAACAGAACTGGATTCGTTATCTCATATTATTTAAATATGTATAAAGTGACCAACCGCATTAAAATCGGAGGAACGAGTTTAACGAAGCCTAAAAAAAAAGAAGTATCAGCGCAAAAGACGTCAAATCGTCCGCGGACAAGAACCCTGAGAACATCCTTTCCTTCCACTTTGGAAGGCCTACGCGGAATATGCATCTCATTTCTTAAAGTGACCGCGTAGAAGACATAAGTGCTGCCAACATACAGCCGTCGTATCTTTCGATGAACCGAAAACATCGTCCAGGGAAACGAGGTGCGGCCGACGAGTCCGAGAATGAAGAAACTAATAATGATTATCAACAGCAACTCGTCGAACGCTATCGACAATTCCACCCTTTATCCCTGCGAGAACTTCACCGATTTCATCGATCAACGATATCTGCCGTCCAGGAACGTTACGTGTCTGCAACACGCGCCTAAACTGACCAAAGAAGTGTATCTCAGAGTGATCATATTGGCTGTCATGTCAATTCTAAGCTTGGTCTGCAACCTAGCGACGATCTACTCGATCAGGAAGAATCGTCGAAAACAGCGGAGCTACTCAGCGATCTACACGCTAATCCTTCATTTGTCCGTGGCTGACCTATTGGTTACCATTTTTTGCATGGCAGGCGACGCAATCTGGAGCTACAATGTCGCATGGTTGTGGGGCAATGCTGCATGCAAGATTTTCAAGTTCCTACAGATGTTCAGCCTATACCTGAGCACCTTTGTACTTGTGCTAATCGGTATCGATCGATTTGTCGCGGTGCGATATCCTATGAAAGGTTTCAACATGTCGCAAAAATTCTCGCGATGCGTTCTTCTCGTTTGGATGCTATCCTTCGTACTCGCCACTCCACAGGTAAAATATAATCACTTTATATATTTTCATTTTATAAGTCAATAGAAACGGAATAGAAATATAAAATATCTATTACGCATATGCTTTGCATATACAATTAGACATTTAATCTTATCAATTATTTAATTTGGATTTATTGTCTAATTATATTTATGTCTTGTATCTAATAACTTCTTTAGTAGTACATAAACGTAAATTATCCAATTTATCATATATTTCTTTATCTCAAATTTCTGTTCTATATTGTGGCTTAATGTAAAAACAATTAATGGGACTTTTTATCTCATAAGTAAGATGTGCTGTATAATGACCTTTTTAACAGATCTTTTATAATATAATGCAATCTTCTGCTTGTTATACAGCATATTTTGTTTAATCTAAAAAAAGACATTGGCTGTTTTTGGATTAAGTTATTCATATATAAAAATTTCTATTATCCAAAAACATTGAATTTTTATTTATAGAGAAAGAATATGATGTGCGCGCGTATGATGTGTACATATACATACATGCATTTCTTTTATAAAAATAAGAACTAATTATTTTTAAATAGCTTGTTGCTACAATAAAGTAGAATTAGATACTTCATGGAGTTTACTTTTTCAAAATTATGAAAATATGTCATTTTTCCACAATCATTGATTTTTATACAATTTAGCGACGACGATCACAATAAAAACATGTGTTAACGTGAACACTTTGTATAAAATGCATGGCTCGGACTTTCCTCTTATTTCATTAAATTGTACGCTACATATTCACATTGCATTTCATTATCTCAGACTTCATGCATAAAGTAAAGAAACGGTTTCATATTTTAATGCGACAATTATTACATTATTAATATATACATTATAATATATACATTTAAAATACTTTAGCAATGCACTCTCAACACATAATCATCATTAAAACAATTATTATAATGTTACATGCACTGATTTTCTTGAAAATCAGTTTTTTAGCGATAGTAATTTACAACGGCAAATTATGTTGTTGTGAATACATTCAATCGATTCAGATTAGAAAAAATAGACATTACCATATAATCAATAAATCAGTTTTGCTGTCTTAGATAGATACTGTCTTAGAAACAGACAATAGTAATTTTTTATTAAATTTTTTAGAAAAATTTTACTGCGTTTATGCGATTTTAAGTGATATAAAATACAAAATTACAAAGTGAAATTGATAGCAATTTAATAAGTCGTTATTTAACCTGAACTGTAGTTGTAAGAAGAGATTAAAGATTCTAGATAATTGGCAAATATCAAAGATCAAACAAACTTGACGCAGCAAACAAGTTTTTGCCTTAGGGTGCGACTCGATTAAAAAACTAAGTATTACATGCTTATTGCTCATCATTTTTTTAGAAAAATTAGTTTCCTGCATTATGGCATATTTTAAATCGTCTTTAATGTTTGCAATACATGATTGGCGTAAAGTACAAATACTTTTTCCTACAAACAAACATAAAATATCTACTTTTTCTTTTCTTTTTACACTTTGAAGATATTTAGAATATCGTTTCCATTATGTCAAAACTATGAATGTGCAAATTTTAACCTAATCTCGTTTTTCTTTGTAAAATTTATTTTGTGCTACTTGATCTTGTATTTACAAAGCTTCAGAGCCTAGATACTTAAAGTATTTAAAGTATCCTATGCTCTGAAGCTTTGTAAATACAAAATCAAATAGCACAAAATAAATTTTACAAAAAAAAATGAGGTTAAAGAAAATTTATACATTCATAGTTTTGCATAAGGGGGACTATATAAATTTAAGGTCTTTTGATTAACCTACCTGGATTAAATGTATTGTCAATATATATTTCTTAAACATATTTATTCATCACAACACGTGACAAATCAAGATTATTTCTAGATTATATCAAGATTATATTGCATAAGAATCTAGTTCAGTAAATATCTCACATTTCCAATATTAATTTTAATCATGACATAATTATGCTTTGATGATCAATAAAGAAATACGTTGGCGGCTGTACTTTTTCACCGTTAATAATCGCAGTGTCATGATATATCAATGCCGCACGATATAACTTGTAATTATTATAATAGATGCTTCAATAGAAAACTATAAGCCTTGATTCTGTCTTGGAAAATGTCTCATAAGTGGATTGAAACTGCAAGCTTCATATAAAACATGCATATAGAAATAATCAGTATAAGTTTTCTAAAGAATAAAAATGACATAAGTAAATCTCAATAAAATTTTATAGCAATAATCTGATTTGTCTGTCAAAATCGAAAAAACTACAATCTAAACTACTGACAACAACAATTTACATAAAGTTTCTGAGGAAAAAATGCAAAAATAGACATTCTGCATAATAAGTAAGAAAACAAATTAATTTATAATATATATTCTAGCACTTGTTCTGTGATAATAGAAAAAAAACGGTAAAGTTAAATAGCATAACATGAACATTTTTTTGTAAATGCAATGGTGTATCAGAAAAGTGCAATTGTAACTTTTTTTTAATGGAATTATATATTTCTTTTTGCATAAATAGATTCTTCTGAATAATCCATGTATAAAAATATCAGAGTAAGATGCTCGAAAAATAAATATTTCATGAAATATTAAAATTTTTAGGTGAGCTGCTTTATTCAAGATATTATTTAACTTTTGCCTCTACCACTTTTTTCTATCTTCAACAGAACAAATGCTAGAACCCGGCCCAGTTTCATGGACTACCCTATATATTTATATGATATTTCTCCAGATGTGCAGATGTGCCAGAAAAAAAAGTTAATATTCTGCTAATATGATATCAGTCATTATAAAAGAAAAAAAAAATATTTTTATGATCAAAATTAAATAACTTGAAAAGCTGTGATGAATAAAACATGCATAGGCATAGTAAATGTTAATTAAAAAAATAACATAAAATGATTTCATATTTTAATATTAATATTTTTAATTGTGATAAAAATAATGTGTTTTTTTTTAAACTTTTAATATACTTTTTTTTCTATTTTATCTTTATTCTATATGCATACTTACTAATTTGTTTTCAATTTTTTTTTTATTTTTTTTTTTTTTTTTTTATTATTATTATTATTGGTACAAGAAATATTAGCATTTCTTTTTAGGACATTTTACACATCTGTCCGCGCATATGCAAAAAATGCCATTAAATAACATAGCATTTGCATTAATTCCTAATCATTCGATAATATATCTATGTTTTTAACATAATTATTTTAGCGTAAAACAACTTTTTTATAAAATTTTTTATTTATACTTTGACATATTTTATTTAGTAAAGATACAACAGTAAAATGCACAGCTAGTTAAACAAATAATATTTATCACGTGAATTCTATTCTTTGTTCAACATATACAACAATGTATATGTATTCAAAATCATTAAATTTTAGAAAAATGGCTCAAATAGAAATAAAAATAAAAGTTATTTGATTATTGTTTAGAATATTAAAATTATATCATATATATTATTATAATTTAGATAAAGATATATTGCTATCTTATCGTTCCGCAGAGTCATATTCGAACAATTATTTTGTTCAATCTCGACAACCGCAATGTTTTTGTCAGTCTCTGTCGTAATCTGTTCTGATCTGGTTAAAATATCACCATCCAAGTTATGTTTGATCTTGGGCTCCCTCATTCCATCGTGATGGAACGTGAACGCATTTTCCAACGTCTCTGCACTTGCATCTTTTCTCATGCTTCTGTTCTCACTTTAGTCTATATTCTCGAGATTTCGTCAAGCACTTTTTCTTTTATATCTTCTTTGACTGATCCTAGCATCTGTACTACGTCGTACTCTGTGACCTCTCGATCGATGAGTTTTTCGCTGACGATACTGATCTAACAAACCGATTTCTTGAATAGCCACTTCCTGCCGTGCAATCTCGCTATCAGTCGGCAAACTGTAGTGACCGTCACTTTTCTTCAAGATACCATAAGTGACTCCGCGCTTTAAGGTATTCTGTATCTGTGATAGCAAATTCAAAGTGTTCGTGTACATAAAGCCTTTCTAAAATGAGTCTTTATGTATTAAGAGAGAGTTCCGAGCCTTGCACAAATTTTATAAAATTATAAACGCTGCATGACAATTTCTGATAAAATTCGTAAATTAGTCAATTTTGAAATTTGAACTATCGCATTGATCATGGAAAAATAACTAAAAAAACTTATTTTTATATTTTGCTTCTTCTCTATGAGATATTTCTATTTATTAAAATATTTATTTCATATCATATGTTATACATTTTTTATAAATATTTATATAATAAATAAAAACTTTTATCACATATAAAAAGTATGAAAAATAAACAGAAAATAAAAAAAAAGAACGCGCTTTATATACAATTTCTTTTTATAATAATTTTTACAAGATGCCATAACTTGTTTTTGTTCATGAATAATTGCAATTCAAAGTCACAGAAGTATTAAAAAATTTAAATAATGAAGACATTCATTAGCTGAAATAATGAGTAATTATAAAAATGTCATACTTGTAAGTCAAGCAACAGGACTTGTAAAAGATGTGTGATAAATTAGCTTTTCCAATTTTTAAAGAAAGATTTGTACGTTTTAGTGTCGAATGAAAAAAAATAGAATCAGATATCAAAATATTTTAAAAGTTAATTTAATCAATATGATAGCAAATAATCATCAACATGTATGCAAAAAAAATTCATTTATTTTAGTATATATTTATGTAAAAAAAAACATATTAATTAAATGCGTGTCATTTAATTACTATCATAGAAACGCAATAATAAATTTATATTAAATATTTCAGAATTTTAATACAGAAAAAATACAAACAAAAAGATATCAATAAAAGATGAGTCTTCTATTACTTCATCGACTGATTGATCTCATGTTGCTCGTATTTATTAATGTATAAGAATAATCCTTGAAAGTAAAACAGTGAAATATAAAAATTTCACATGTAAAAATAAAATATAAATAAATTGCATAAATAACACATACGTACACGCGCACGCACACGTATATGTATAAATAATTATATAATGTAAATTTGAATTTTTGAGATTAAAACACATAACTATGTATACCACAATGTTTCACTTAAAGATCATATTAAAAAATTGGAAAATATGATCAATGAATACTTGATATCGCGCTGTTGTAGTTGGGATATTATAAATAGAGGAAATATAGTGAAGAATTTCTCGCGACGTAGATCCTTTGAGTTCACAAATGTTCTTGATCGCAGAGATCACTAAACCAAGGATTTTCATAGATTCATGAACCATGATGACCGCACAATATAAATTTCTAATGTAAATTAATAAAATTGATAAAATGTTTTAAAAACTAAAAAGAGTACATACAATTTTTTTATTTTAAAATATATATGCAGTTTTTCGAGTAAACTTACCGGGGATTTTTTTATGACAGAGTTGATTCTTCAGAATGTCGATTATTTATTAGAAAAAATAATTTCTTAATCATTGAGCATTCTATAAGGATGAAATATTATAATTAATATGTTAGTATAACGGAGACGGATAATTTTATTCATTAATCCTTTTATCTTTTAAGAATATTGTAGTTTGCATTTTGACAATTAATTTGTAATACATCACATTCTGCGCTTTCTGTATAAAGTATTCATAATGATAACTCAATTAATTTCACAAAATAAATTGTCTTTAGTGGAATAAAGAAACGGGATGTGAAAAAGAGTAAGCTATATTCGCGTAATACACATATATCTATATATACATATATATACAAATAAGTGACATAGATGCTGTCAGACGCGATGTAGACGTTGCAACTTGATCGAATGCTATCTCGTTCTCAAGAAGACTGATTGCAGATAAGCTCGAAATTCGATTTAACAAGGTGTCAGGTGCACCGACCGAATAGCGAATGCAGATCAATTGTATTCTTGTCGAAGTTACCCGTTAGGATCGAAGAGAATAGAGATCGCGAGTCCCATCATTAAGTTAAAGAATAATGTCGTCGTCGCGACAAAAGAAAAGGACGCGGCGGAGATTGATGATAAACGTGTATCGTGACAGACCGAGACGCGAAGAACGGCTCGCTTAATCAATGCACTTCTCTTACTCCACGAGATTCTTTCACGACAGTTGTAACCTTCACCTCGCGTCTCATTCCAGTATTGTAATCTTACCGAGAAAAAACGATAAATTTAAAGACTCGATTAGTCTACCAAATGCAATCACATCTTCGGTCGAAAGGGCAAATCGATGAATGAATTTTAATATTTACAAATGAATGTTGAAAGTGATATTAGCTCTGTTTCTCTTACAATAAAGTTCGCAAATTCATTTTTTTCTTGTTTACATTACGACGATTTACTTGACAATTGGCTGTATCAACTATTTTCATCTTAAAGTCCTTTTATGATGCAATATATGAAATATCTTCACACTTGGAAGCTTTTCTGGAACTCTTTTGGCATTGCCTTTATGACTATCATTTCCGACACATCATCAATTATATTTTTTTCTCACAGCTTGACTCTTATAAACTATATCGTTTTATGTGTGTGGATTTCAAATCCAATTCTTTCTTTATTTCAAATTTAAGCTTTCTTAAAAATTTCACATTTATCTTTCGCTTTAACAATATCTCCATCGCATCCGCCAAAACGTAAGAACACATCACTACAATAATTTTCTCGAATTAATCAAAGTAAGTTATTGTACTAACAATTACTTTGAAGAGTTCATATTATAACGCGACATATATTTCCTCCATAAAGCTACCACATACTAAGGAAAAAAATGAGTTAGCGAAAGTTTTAATTCTCTTCCAAAAGTAAGTACTTGTCAGACCTCGTATACTTTCTTGCAATATTCAATTATCGTCCATAATTTATCGCTCGGAGTAAAAGCGTACATTGATTAGAACGTATATATATACGTTTTTATCGCATCCTGTTTATTTTTTATTAGAGATGTGTGTACTTTTCTCCGCCAAAGATAATTAATTTTGCAAAATTAATTAAGCTATTAATATTTTATTATTTTACGTCGAAAGCTCAGAATGTGATACATAACGAATGGTATTTATATACTCAGCCAACATTTTGCTCAGATTTACTTACTGGATATAATGATCATTTAATTGTCGAGATGCAAACTACAATTTTTTAAAAGATAAAATATTTAATAAATAAAATTATTTGTTTATATTACACTAATGTTTATATTGTTCCATCTTTATAAAATAACTCATCATTAAAAATTTGTTTTTCGCAACAAATAATTGACTCTAAATTAACTTTGTCATGCAAAGATCTCCGATATAAATCCATTAAAAAAATTACATATATTTTAAAATAACAAATTTTCATGTCTTTTCCTTCTCTTTCATATCTAAAAAATTTTGTCAATTTGTATTAAAAATTCATATTATGATTATCATACATTAATCTACAAAAATCTTCGATGGTTAATGATCTCTACAATTAACAACACCGGCTTACTTTCTCGATGTATTATAAATTCAATGATATGTGTCTACACTTTCATATATTTGTGCTTTGTGTCAACAGGTCGCAATATTTCATGTTGCACAAGGACCGTTCATTGAAGTATTTACACAATGTGTAACACACGGCTTTTACACTGAAGCCTGGCAGGAACAACTTTACGCTAGTTTTAGTCTATTTTTTATGTTCCTTTTGCCATTAGCAATTTTAATTATTACATACGTATCTACAGTGATCACTATCTCTCGTAAGTATTTTTTCTAGCATTCATTGCAAATTTATATTATGCATACACGCGTAAACACGTGAGCGCGTGCGTAAAACATACATTTTAAAATATATTTATTACGAGGATCATAGAAAATTTTTTTAACATTGTTCTTAAAAATAAATATATATTATAAAAATTCAAAGAATAACTCATTTTTCTATATAATTATTGTATTTTTTTAATAAAAATCTTTCAGCAACTCAACAGCTTTTTGATATCTCGAAAAAAAATTTCTTTTGGGAATCTTTTGAGAAATTATTCAGTTATGTATTACAACTTTAAGCTTGCTGTCATTAAAAATAGATTTTACTATATTTTAATGATAACTAGAATAATAAGTTTAATACTGCATAACTAACAATAAATTTTAATAATTAAGACCTAACTAAATAAAATTTTTTTCCAAGAAATTTAAAAGCTACCGGGATTGCTAAAAGAAATATATTAATAAAAATTGTAAACTATAATATTAAAAAATTATTGTTTGAATTGTTATAACAAATACATATTTTTTAATAACAATTCGCCAGAAATTTTTTAATCCATTATACATACACATGCAACACACATTTTTAAATAAATATGTGCATAGTAAAAGTTTATATAAAAGTAAATGTGTGGAGAATTTATTAGCATATTCGACAATTTTAAACTTAATTATGCAAAAATATAAAGTTTGCAATAATTTTCAAAATTAATTGGATGGAATTTGTGAAAAAATACATTAATATTTACAATTGAACAAATTGAATTGTGTGCGAGAGTAGTATTTTTTTCATTTTCAATAAATAAATTAATAAGCTTTAAAGATGAATAATAAGAACTCAATTCTAAATTATGATATTTTACAATATCACAATTATTATATGTACAATTTTACAATATGTATATTAAACTAAACTATCTAGCGTTTTTTCAGAAAGTCAGAGAAAGTTTAAAACGAAACCAGCGAGAAATGTCACATATATTAGAAATAGTTATATAAATAGGAAAAGAATAATGCACCGAGCAAAAACAAAGTCATTACGTATCAGTGTTGTCATCGTAGCAGCGTTCCTGATCTGGTGGACGCCGTATTACACGATGATGATAATATTTCTGTTTCTCAATCCCGATGAACACGTTAGTATATTTTAATTAAAGCAATAAATTATATGTCTACATTGAAAAGTCAATGACGTGATGTTTTCAGCTCAGCGACGAGTTACAGAGCGGAATATTTTTCTTCGGCATGAGTAACAGCTTGGTAAATCCCTTGATATATGGTGCGTTTCATCTTTGGCCGCAGAAGCAACGGCAAGGCTCTTATCAAAGGTGACTAAAATTTACGAGGATGTTCGATGTGTCATATCTCGAATTTCATCCTTTCGCTCTTTATGTCCGACATTCTGACATGTATATATAAACATGTTTATGTCACAACAAGATTAAATACAGGTTTTGGTTGGATGTACACGAGTGGCAAAGAAACTCACGGACACGGCATCAATTTGCTCTTACATTTAAACAAGGTAATAATAAAGCAATGCAAACATATCAATGACATTAGATCACTGTACATTTACAATACAATATATACGTTTGCATTGGCTTTACTACTTGAATAAAAAATTTGAATACTGTTTAAACGTGTCAAATTAACGCAGTGTCCACGCATCTTTTTGCCGCTCATGTACAGAAAGCGTTTAGAAAAAAATTGTGTTAACTTTGATTATAGTAATTATGCAAAGATTTAAAATATTATTGTTAAAAATAATAAATAATTTGCCATTTTATAAATGTCACAGATTTCCAATAATTTAGAAGCGATTCTAATTGCTGATATTGTTGCAAATTGTAGATCTGACTTTGCATTGCAACAGCGAAGTAGCAGTATTAGAAGGAAGTCACACGAAACGCAAATACCATTCCTCTCTCAAGACAGTGGCTCAAAAATTATTCCACAACAACAACAAGAGGTGTAATATTTTATCAGATTTGATTGTATTTTATATAAAAACAAAATGTATCAAATGTGTTGTGAAAATAGCATGGACTATACGAAATGACAGGTATCTGTGTGCATATCTTGATTTAGATCTAATAGCATAAATATATTGCGACATTAAGCAATGCATAAATTTCAATAAAAATTTTGCGAGTATTATTAACGATATTTTATGTTTTATATATAGATGTAGCATATTATCATCAAACTAATATCATATCTAATATACTATGTAATAAAACTATATTTTTATTATAATCCTTTTCATTAATTGTTTATGTTATTTTAAAAGCTCACAAGTAATAATGTGCATAAACATAAATATTTTACGTATATTGTAAATATCTTAAATAAAAAGTATATTTAATCTTTAAACAAAAAATTTCAGCAAATAATTTTCTTATCTAAATAATAAAATTATGTTAAAAAAGTATTTTTAAAGAAATGTATTAAATATATGAAAATTATTGTCATATTATTAATCTTGTCCTACAAATAACGGAATAAAATGTAAAATAAAGATTAACACTCACCGATATGTTGATGAAGACTCACACGAACCTGTAAGATAATAAAAAATATATCAAAATTATAGTTGCATTTAAAAGAAATAATTGAAAAGCAATTATTTTATGTACAGAATTTTTGATTTATCTTTTAAGCAGATATTTAATAAACAAATATCACATGTTAACAAGAAATAAGTTTTAATATTCATAACAAACCAATAATACAATATTTAGAAATATGAAATGTAATAAATAACTTTTTATCGAACGTTTTAAAAATTCAAAATATTTTATATGCAGTGTATTATACATAAAATACCATGAAAATGTTGACACAATAATAGAATTTTGCAAATAATAAATTATATACCTCGCGATCACAGGACATCTTCCAGGCCTTCTTCTCCCTTCCTATGATTCTCTCTTACTTGCACTTGCACACACACACACAAATACACTACACTACACATGCACAAATACACAAATACACTACACATTATACACATTATACGCATTATTAAATACACTTTCTCTTTCAAATCTAACTGGAGTACATATTATTAGGACAATCCAGCATTGCTTATGGCAAAGTTTCATCATTTTGTTCGCTTTATTAACACTCAAAACAAAATGCCGGCGACGCCGAATACCGCATTTTATCACATCATACGATACTTCCCAATGAGAAACACAGATCGAAAAAACACTGATAGATGTCTATTAGATGTCTACTGGACGTCTATAAACGTCTAATATAAGTCTTTTCGGCATTTCTCACTGGGTTTATATTTTCACCGTTACATTTCTCGACATTTTCGACCATTACATCCTGACGATTGCACTTTGCACGACACTTCGTACACTTTATCACGTCACAACAATTATACAATAACTTTTACAACACTCACGTTATTAATCACACTTACAACGCGTATTTCGTTACCTGGATTAAATAAATAATATTGAAAAATATGACCGCACGAAACACAACTTGTTTGACACTTACTCCATAATGACTTTCCATAAAGACTGAAAATAAGGCGCGCGCATATACATTTCATATATTCTTTCCTTGTCTATTTAATTTGTGAAATTAGTTATATTTCACACTTATATTTTCAACAAGCTATCAATTATAGTCAACTAGTCATTGACAATGAAATATATTTTAAAAAATCCTATTCTAATTAATATAAAATAAACGCCGTTAATTACAAGAAAAGGCTTTATTATCAATAATGTTAATAAAGAAGAGGAAGATAAAACATGTACGCGCGCGCGCTTTCAGTATTCGTCACGTGACCTATTTTAGTTCAAGCAACGTCCGAATCTAGATGTCGTTGAAATTGCGCGCGTTTTCCCTAACCTTTCAAGAGGAAATTGTATCTCTCATAACCTACCATAACCTGCTGCAGCCGGCACCATTATAAGCATGTTTTGTTAGAAGTATCTTGTATGTAAATCTTATAATTATTTATATTTATCAAAAAAATAAGATTGAGAGAGAGAAGAGGAAAAATCTGAGAAATGTGAAAGTATCGTAATATCAAATACAACAATGAGTAGTCAGATATGTGAAAATGAACAAAGTCTTTGTAATAATAACGTGTCGGACCATGTGGGATTACAAGTGACTATGCCTATGAAAACAGAAAATGTATCTCCTAACAAGACAGCTAATCTTCAAAATGATTGTAAAGATAAAAATTTGAATAGTCCTGTGTCTAATACTATTTTATCATTTAATGAAAGAGAATTACAAGATTTATTGAAGAGCCCATTTAAGAGTCCAAAATATAATAACCAAGAAAAATTCTTACAATCTAGCAACACAACTCCAATGAGCAAAGTAGGTTCACAAAAGAAAAGAAAAAATAACGCATGTGATGACAATGATATATTAAATTCAGAATTATATGCAGAACATTTTAATGACTTTGAGGCAATCGATATGTTACATGATTTAAATTTTGTAGCACATTTTGAGAATACCAAACCATCAGATATTTTGTTATCCACAATGATAGATGCTGATACAAATGCACAAGAAACTGATGAAAACCTGATAGAAATAAATAAGGACCCACTTAAAGATCCTCTTTCTATTAGTGATCACGAAGAAAGAGATAGTGATACAACACTTACAAAATCAAAATCAAAGTATTCAGTGCAAAAAAGAAGATCGATTCGTCTTTCTAATAAACGAACTAATAGTAATACTACCAATACTAATACTAATACTAACAAATCTTTTAAAAAATACAAAGGCAAATTAAATACAAAAGAGAAACATCTTTTAGAAGAGTTAGAAAATATTGCAGAACAAGAAGAATTCTCATTAACTGTCATAAAAGTTAGTTGGTTGTATCAAATGTTACATACATAGTTTAATTTATATGTCAACTAATTGACTTATTTTGTAATATAATATTTCCAGAAATTGCTGGTACTACATATAAAACTAATACATAAGGTGCCTCCACAACATAAAATAGAACTTACTGGAGCTCATGCACCAACAAAAGAAGAGAAAAGATTATTTCAAAAACATGGACCACTTCGAAGAGGTCCATACTCTCCAGCAGAGGACAAAATTATCAGGAAGAACTGGAACACATTTTGCGACGTATGTTTTAAATAATATATAATTTTATTACTAGATTAATATATTTTATTATAATAAATTATATTTTGTTTAGCTTCATAATTGGGATCCAAAAATGATTCAACCATTTTTATATTGGAGGCATAATATGAAATATTACATAGATAATGTGCAAGAAAGACAAAGATTTGTTCAATTTTTGGCAAATGGATTACCATGGCGGACTCTCTTTAGTGTTTACTCCAGATTTAAAACATTATATAACAATAAAATCACTTACACTCGGTATGTTTTAAATATTTTAAATTAAGCTTGAACTTACTCTGCTCATATGTAATTTATGTTTTAGATATACTTCAGAAGAAGATGAAAAGATTTTAATGTATATACAGAATAAACATCTTAACGTACGTAATACTAAATATATTGAACTGGAAAAATTATTAAAACGAACAAGAAGATCAATTATTAAACGATATCGATTTCTTAAAAAGACTAAAAATAAATCAAAAAATGAATGTAAGTAATTTATACTAAGATAATGATATTTTTCATTAAATATCATATTTCTTTATACCATTTTTCTAAAATTTTCTCTATAATATGTCCACATATGTATATAATAAAATTTATTTAATTTAATTGCAGCATCAGTAAACATTAACTGGACATTACCATTGATCAAGGAGTTCATAGAAAATTTACTCGATGTAACGTTAAGTGAGGATATAGAAGAACTTAAATATGCTACACTGCCTAAATCAGTGTGGCAGAAATTGGAAGAAAAACTAAATATACACGAAACTGTTTTAAAAACATTTTGGCAGCATCAATTGCATTTACAATTATTTAGTACGGGTCCTATCTACTTAAATGATATTAAGATAAAGTTAATTGAATAGTAAGTATCATACATAATCATATCCATGTATTCTTAACTAGCTAGGATTCTGTAATCTTGTCTTCTCCTTTTGTTGCTCACATTTACCAATAATAGCCTCAATCATACAAGCATAAGTAAAATAAGAATACACACGAGATTAAAACTATTTTATTCCATTATTAATATAAGTGAGAATTAAGAAAATTTATAAAAAGATTACATAAAGGGTTTGTTCAATTTTCATGAGATAAAAATAAGGATTAATTAAATTACATTTATTGCAAAAGAAATTAGTTTTAATACATTAATTTAATACATTACAAAATGTTATTGAGTCAATTTATAAAAATGCATTTAATATTACAGTATGTATGGAAAAGGAATATCAAATACTCGTGAGATTATTTGGCCCAATGTTGCACGGCATTTTGAAGGAACAACTGCGGCATTTCTCTGCAAAACTTTTTTCTATCTCGTCCAAGATTGTAATCTGAACAACGTGGACAATTTTGCAGGTAACAAAATTATTTTATTCATTTATTATATTCCTATAAACGCATTATGAACAAATTTGTATAAGAATTTTTGTGTTTACAGATGTTATAGAATATTTGTATCATACTAAAATTTCCGAAATTCAAAATGCTCTGATGGATAAATTCTTACCTAAAATTGTATATGAACAGGAAAACATTTATATACTAAATGAAAAAGGTGATGCAGTCACAACTGAGTGATTTTTATACTGATGATTAATTTGTATTTTATGTATTACTTGTATTACAGTTGATACATCTTTTAATACTATAAATTACAGTACACTATTTTTATATCTGAAATAATGTATACTAAAAATACAATTATGTCATTCTAAATTTACATACTATTTGAAATATATTTTTAGATTTGAATTTTTAGATAAGAAAAACACAAATGCTATTATTATGCAAATACCTGTTTAATTAAAAAAGTGATACAGTGACTGATAGAAAAGTCTCTGTAATAACATACAAATATCACATAAAGTGTAACTTTTATCCTTTTTCTCGTTGTCTTGAAATAAATTCACATTTTACTTTTTCTTTGATTCCTTCTCAAGTGCTTTTTCTTTTGCCTTTTGATATAATGGCACAAGCTTACCATCTTTAGCAAGAATCTTCAAAAGTTCCATAATAAGAGGTAAATAATTATGTTTTCTTCTAATATTCTCTATCTGATATCTTCTCGATTTTGTCATTTCTTCCTCGATTAGCGATTCTAAACGATCCAGTTCTGCAGGATCACAAATGTTGGCTTTTTGTCTTTCGTATACAGTTTTTCTGTCTGTTACTATAGCCATTAGATTGAAATGAATTTCATCTCCATTATACCTGTTCATAAATGTGTTTACTTGTATATTATACAGCTGACAAGCAAGCTATATATGTATGTTCATCTTTGCAAAAAATAATTACATAGAAGTATATGTCACAACTTACTTCTTTATCTGCTTCTCAATTATAGGCTTTGCAGCTTGTACCCATTGTTCTCCTACTGGGCATGGGCCTAAATCAATTGGTCCATCTTTTAATCCATCTAATTCATATAAACGTCCATCAATCGGAACATAACTTACAAAATGAAACACATCGTCATCCTTAGATGCTTGTTTTGAGTCATATTCAAATAAATTTTGCCTAAAATTTGAGTATACAAAATAAAATTATTATCATGGAATAATAATAATAATAACATTAATATTAAGATAATATTAATAATGTTAAGTAATTGATTGAAAAGAATATTACCTGGAGAAAGAATTATGCACTTCCCGTATAACATCAGAATTGCTAAGGGCAAGTCCACGCATATTTGCATCAAAACTTTGACAAAAATTTTTAAATTCCTCTAAATTTGGTCCTAAAGATATGTCCGCATGTTTACAATTTAATAAAACACTCAATATGGCTTGTGTCGCACAAGCGTTGTTTATTACCTAAACAAATCATCGTTATTTAAAATCATGCATATCATATATTACACGCATATTGTTACTTTAAATAAGATTTAAAACCCTTATTGTTATGATAAGCAAATAGTTATTTACATAAACCCATAAAATTGTCATAGTATAGATCTGATTAAATAATTACAAAATTAATTTTGTCCATATATCAAATACCAATTTTATTCATATACCATATACCAAAACATTTATTGTTTTACTATTATAAAGTATAAAGCTAATTGTTAACGATCATTTTTTATTTATTCATCTTTTCCCATTATAATTATTTTAGGTACCTGTTTTGCAAAAAATATTTTGTCCAATCTACTATCTTGCACAATACTTCCTGATAGTTCATCATCTTGTATCCATTTGAATAAAAATATCAAACCATGAATAGGCCTATGAGAAATGATTTATAACAGAATAAGTATATGATTTAAGAAATGATTTATAACAGAATAATAAAAAATGACACTACAAAAATCAATAGTCAATACAATCAATAAAGAACACTCTCTTCTAAATTACTGACATAAATTTTGTTTTTATATATTTTTTATATTTTACACTTAAAATCAAACAAGTACATATTATGGAGAACAATAGAAGCAATGTGAAAAGTGTAGTTTAAAAAATATTTAATTTGTCTTAAACTGTCTAATGAACTTTACACCGTCTTTTAAATAAAAATTATAGTTCTTATACAGAATAAACTTACTTCAATTCATCGAATTGCTTATCATCCAAACTCCATAATTCTTCCACTTGTGCTCCTTTGACTCCTATAGATATAAAATAATATATATTGATCTATTTACACAAAAATTTCAATTTTATAGGTTATAATCGCATTGGCATAAAGATAACGTTTAAGATCCGCTGCGATCAAATTGACCCTGTGTGTAATTGAATTGTAAATGAAAACTACTGAAGAAGTTTGAATTACCGAATTCTTTAATTAACTCTGTAAAGACGCCAGGATCACTTTCAATGAGACACCAATTTCCTGCTGAATCCGCCATATTTTATGAATTATAACTAAGCAAGCAGCAAGCAGCATGAGAAAGAGAATACACACATGCGCAAGCTACATATGCATGTGAGCTCCGCACTTCGGCTCCTTCGGCTAGCTACGGACATTAGAAAAGAGCAGACATGTAGAATGGCCCTATCTTATGGTCGATTCATATTATATCAAATGTCCTTTTTACATCCAATAAGAAAATGTATTTTCTAGAAACTTTAGGTAATAATATTTTTAATCCGTAAAAAATTACAGACTTTTTGTCACTAAATAATTCAATGTAAGTTCTCCCTTAATGTTTGTTCGCCATTTTATTTGTTTACGAAGTGTTACATTTATTATGATCTAAAAGATTCGACTTCTAATTGTCATCAGCATTTATTAACAACATAGATGATTCATGGTGTAATTGTTTAATATACTTGATGACAAATTTATGATGCTTGATATGAGATGTCAAATTATATCAGATTATAAATTTACAACATACGATAATAGTGCGAGTATATTTTGCAATTAGTGTCGTATCTACGCTTTCAACATTTTCCACAAAGGAAAATGTGGATTTATTTTATATTAGCCGTTTTCGGCATGTTTGACTTTGCAATGGCTTCCAGTGGATTTGATTTCGGCGACACCCTAGCATTAATTCTGGGCTTAATCATCGGGATTGTCGGATTTTTCGCTTGCATGGGGGCTTATGCAAGGAGGCGTAATCACTTTGAATCTTTGTAATGAATTGCAACATTATTGCAACATTTGTAAATATGTTTAATGGTAAGTACAATTCCATTTGTACGAATATTTATGACTTGCCAAATGATAAGATGTATGTCTTATGCTATGTAATAATGTAACATTACAAGAAAGATTTCTTATATCAGAGTTTAAAACTTTACATTAATATATTCAGAAGTTTACTTAGAAATTTACTTTTACTGATTTGTCTTCAAAGAAGTAACAATGCCATGCTTATTCTATTATATTTATATATATTATTACTATTGACATTAATTTGTTGAATAGTACATAATTTTTTCCTTTGGTATGTTTACTGAAATAAAATATGATACTTGTATAGTGACATTTGAAAATATTCTTGTTTTATCATTTCTCGCAGGTAGGTAAACAATATACACTCCTATAAATATGGAAAACAAGAAATCCAACCTGTCAAGAAACATAAACAAAAAAAAAACAATTTGAAATCTTTATGTATATTAAAGGATAATTCTAAGAAGATGCTTGTTAAAATATATTATAATAATTGCATTGAATTTATGTATCATAATTATCTCTGTTATAATAAAAAGTATATGAAATGAAAAACAGTACTATATTATTCCAACAGTGTTACATATATTATAAGAAAGTGGTAATTCATCTTTATTACATATCAGTTTATTTATTTCTTTTTATTAAGTTTACAATTTATTAGTAATTTTAACATTTAATGTCTTTTAATAAAACTCATTAGTAAAATTTCTACACGTTTCTTATAATATAATAATATTGTATTTTAATAACTGAAATGTATTGATTAAAAGTTTTTTAATTGGCAGTAAAACTTTCCAGCAGATCGTAGATATTTGAAAAAAATATTTTTGTATTTTATAATGTAATCAAACTGTTTTTTGATTAAAATGTGATTTTTTAAAAGTAATGATTAGTTAATATTATACTTTTTTAAATTCATTTCTTTGTGAAATCATTATTTTACGTAATTCTCTGTTTGAAATCTTGCATTTTCCTTATAACAGATATACATATTTAATAGAACTAAATTCTTAATTTTATATAATGTGACAGATTGTGTGTCATTATTAGTGTTGTGCAAATGTATATTAATAAAAGTTTTAACATTTTGTGTGAAAGTAAAATATTACAATTAATTTATCTCCTTGATAATATATGTATATCAATTTTTTCAAATATTTGACATCTCTTCTTCAATTTCAAATTCTCTTTTTGAAATTCAATCTTTCCTTTCTTGAATAAATATGCAGTTAAATATGAAGTAAATAATAAATTGATTGTGTAAAGAATAATAAAGAACAAGAGTTACTTTTCTTATATCATTTTTGATTTTACCTATAATCAGTCTTTCTTCACAAAAACTCTGTTCCATATGCTTAAAGACTCAAAACATTTAATCATTTAGCATGTAAGAAAACTATACCTTTTTTTATCAAGGTTTTGAAACAAAATTTATGACTGGTATAAGATTATTTTTAAGAACATTTGCATGAAAAAATACTTATTGATTTATAAAGATTTATAATTGATAATCAAATTAAAGAAAATTATACTTATGCCAAATTATTTTTTCAACTAGTGAAATCAAAGTGATGTAATGTATGTTCATTCAATTAATAATCTTAACCAACATTTCACTTATTTCTCTAGCATATAACATGTGCAATATCTACTAAAAAATGATTATATTTATTTCTAATTCGTTAGTCATTATTTATATAAATGTTGCTAACAATTCTGTATATTTACCATTAAATCAATCAATGCTGGGCATACAACTGTACATGCAAGCTGCAGAATGTAAAAAAATATCAGCTATTGTTTGTTTTGCTTCTTGCAGACAATATCCAAATAACAAGTTTATAATCAAACTTTATCAAGCTCAATTCTTCCTCAAGACAACTGATAATAAATTGACACTCATGATAAATTTAGTTAGCATAAAGTCCAGGAAACTTTGTTGCATTACTTTATGTATATATATTCTTTGGTAAAATCATAAAAAATATTTTATGACATAAGAAAAACCGAACAGTATTTTTGTTAATATATATCTGCATGTTTGTATGCATAGGGATAGTTAAAATTGCACTTACTCTCTGAAAATGTTTTTAAGTGCCATTCTCCAGATAAAGCTCCGTTTTTCAACTACTTACTCTCAGTTTCATATATGTATATCAACCGGGTTTGACGTAATAAGCAACTTTTCATATGAAATTGCACGACTGAGATTTGTTAGACATAACGCAACATCAATATCCGAAGAAAGAAAAATATGTAACCAGCTATATGTGCATGGACTACTGAAAAAACCTCCCAGCAAGTAAAGACTCAGTTAAGATTAATATCTATTAAACTCATACACTATATATAATCATGACAATTAGGTGAGTACATGCCTGCATCTGTCATCTTCTCTGATAAAATTATCGTGTAAGGTAATAATCTATGTCTCAAGTCAGTGTAATATAATAAACTATTGCAGTTCCTATAAGAACATTTCAACAGACTTTAACATAATATTGTGACATAAAAGCATCAAAAAGAAGCCTTGTATTTAAAAGGAAGTTTAATCTCAGCATCGTTCAAGATAGTCATGAGTATCAAAACGAATAACTTAAAGCACTTTTTTCTGAATATGATAATGTGTGTAGTATAAATATTTGACAACTGAAATAGTATTTAAAATATTAATAATTGTCATATTATTAAAGAATATCAATTAAGACAGTTTTTTTTTCAAAGAAAAATTGTATACATTATGTTTTGTTGGGTGTTTCAATAATATCCATAATAATGTAAAGAATTTTCACTGTAAATAAAAGATTTGTATGCAATTCAAAAAATCGATGATCGCGAATTTTTTGGTAAGGTATATATTCAGCAGTTATTACAATTAAAACTGCAATTGAATGTTTCACTGCCCGAAGTGACGTGTCACAGATCATTAAGAACTAAAAATTCTCTAATTCTATGTTGACAGTAATGTGTTAACCAGACCGATTAAAACGCTAATAGTCGAACTGCCAACAAACTGTCGTCGATGATCTACACAGATGGCATCGGATAATTTCTCAATTATTACATCGTATCAAAATAAACAACGGTAGTCAAAACGGCTACTACCAGCTTTAAAAGAAGATAATAATCATCAATAGTAAACGAGATATATGGGTTTGCTAACTAGTAACACATGACTTTTCTTCTTTAATTGAAATAGGCAAAATCGCTAGAAATACATTAAAGCATAACAGTGACTATATTAATCATATCTTTCTCTGCCTATTTACCTCCGATACGTATCCGCACAGTCATACTCATACACACAGCGCGCGCATTCGTGCATACATATTCATACTTGTATATACGTTGCACTCTATCTCTCTCGTTTCTCTTTCATTCTCTATCTTTCAACTCTTCTTCGAACCTTGTCATTCGATCTCTCTCGCTCACTCAGTCTCTAACAGTTTGTTTCTGACACATCCAGCATACAAAGTAACAGTTATACATATATATCGAGCAGAATGGCTGTGTGCCATTTCGATCGTAAGACTAGCGGAGGCCTGTACTAATGTGAGCTGTGCTACTAAAGGAATCGAGCAATAGTAGAATCCCTTAGAGGTCTCAGCGAAGGAAGATTTTTTTTTCATTTTTTTTCTTTCGTTTTCTCTTTAACGCATCGAAGCACAGTACATGTAAAGGCCTCTATCTCAAGTTCCTGCGTTACATTCGGAAAACTTGTATATACGCTTCTTTGCCCTTCCGCATTATTTCCGCTTTACTTCCGCTGCGAGGCACATATCAGAATAATATCATGCACACGCTCAGATAGCGAGAATATTTGATATCTTGTTTAATACATCCAAGTACGTCGTACATCGAAAAACATGACACTTCCACTCACGCTTTTTTTTTTTTTTTTTTAATCCGCCTTCACATCTTTATAATAATGTCTAGCAACGGCGCGCGCATTTTATAGCAAATTATACATTTGGATTACATTTGTGATGATAAAATGCGAAACTCCGAGTAGACGATACCGAGCATTAAACTAATGAGCACAGATCGATCGGAAAATATAGAAGCGTGTGAACCGAGTGTTACGTTATTGATCCGAATGCAAGGAAGGGACCGTCGAGTTCTCGACGGTGGTTGAGTGATGCGACTCCGTCGTTGGAGGCGTATCGTCGCGCGAATTTGCTATGTGAGACGCAGCGGGTGTCGCTGGCTGAGATTGAGTCGTCCCGGTGGGCGGTGCGTATATCAGCCGGTATCCAGCTGGTAGAAAGAAACCACCGTGGGGGGTGCAGCTAAAGGTTTGAAAATTCGATAACGGCTGACTCTCATGATATTGAATGTAGGCGCCCGTCGAACTAGGTATCGGTAAGGGCGCCGACGCAGGTAAAGATCCAGTCACCGACGTAATATTCGTCCCCTCCGATAATATAGGAGCGAATTGGTACTGTGTCGGATTACTAATCGCCGGACTGTGTGTCGAATCGATGCTTTCGCATAATATGTCATTCGAGCAGTTATTATTCTGCTGAGAAACTACACTTTGTATATTTTCGGAAGGCACTACTGGAATTGGAATAACATAAGCATGTGGTATTCCAGCTGATGCCTGCTGTGGCTGAAGCTGCAATGGCGTCTGCTTCAATTTCTGCATGGCCAGCCGTAAAGTCTCGTCAGTGTCCGGATAGTTGTTCGGACCTTTCTGCAATGGAGTCTGCGGCGCTGTGCTGAACATCAAATAGTCTTCCGTGCCTGGAATTCTAGGCCCTATAGAATGAACAAAATAATACAATATGCGTTATTGTACATGCATATATGCACACATGCATATGTATAATGGAATAAAATTAATTCATGCCGACCAGAGATATTTGTTGCAACAGTGTGATAAAGCAACGGATGGTGCTGATGCTGATGAAGGGCGCTTGCTTGTTGCTGCTGCTGAATAAGCAATTGTAACTGATGTTGTTGGAAACGTTCCAGCTCCTCCCTGTGTCTTCTTTGCAATGTTTCCAATTCCAGAGTTTGCCTATACACAATAAAAATATTGTTAAATACGCCTCATGAGTAGTAATTTCTGTAATTTACGTTCAATACATTTTGAACTTCACTTTGTATTACAGATATGTTCCGTCATATTCTGCATAAAAGATAAATTTATATTCTTTATTATTTTTATACATGTTTCCTACATTCTAAATAAATACTCTACCTTTTTATAAGCAGTTGGTATTCTTCACTCGGTGTAAGAGCTACAAATCTTTCTTCTTTTTCAATCTACAATATTAAATAACACAATGATAATTTTAAAATTATTAAATTACAAAGTTCTCTTTTATAGCACAGCATATTTTGTTACAATTAAAGTTACAAAATAACTTACTTCCATATTCGAAATATTAGTACCATGAGTTGCCTGTACAGTTGGCGGAACAGAATTCTCTCGACTATGAGGTACTTGTGCAGGTACACCTGTAATACGCGTAAATACGCGTAAATACGCATCATCCATTTCCATGAAAATATTCTTATTTAATAAGTTTAGTTATTATCTGATTTTTATTATTGAAATGATCTCTTACCATGCAGATCATCTGTATGGTAAGAAGGAACATTTTGCCGTTCTAAAATTTTTAATTCTTCCGCTTGTTGCAATTGAGCTCTCGTCGCATCAGTAGACTGTTGTTGATTAACAGTAGTGTTACTATGAGCAGGTGGGCCCGCAACTTTGGAAACCACAAATCTCGAAATTTTTCGGATAGGTTGTGTAGGATTCGCCTTCTATTCACATAAAATAATATCTCAATATTAAAAAAAATATACATAAAATAATTTCTCGTGATATTTTAATTTGATTATATTTCAGAAAGTAAAAAACATAACATTGACTTCGTCTAAATATCAAATAAATAATCGTAAGTAAATTTGTTAATTAAATTCGTACGTATAAAAGAATAAATATATCATTAAAAATATTGCAGAAAATAAAAATTACCTCGTTACCGTCCTGGAGTTCTGTTTGAATTGGAGTATTGGTACCAGATCGTGGTGTCACAATGTTGGGAGTGACAGTAGCCACTGGTACTGTTGAGCCTGGAGCGGTCGTCAGTAAATTTTGCGCGGATTGTTGCATTGCTACAGGATTAATCATCGATAATGGCTGCGTCGGAGCTGCTGCAAAAATTGATCCTCTATGGTGGATCTTTGCCAATTCCTGCTCCAATTCCTGCAAACGAGATCCCGGTCTTTGAGCTCGTATCTTTGCATTCTCTTTGCTTGGGCTCATAGTTTCAGACCCTGTAGGAGCTCCCGGCGTTGGACTATCGAGGGAGCATTCCACATTCTGTAAACGGATTGTTTTGTAAATACTTTCATGGTGATAAAAAAAAACTACTAGTGCATTAAGTACAATATTCCACGGAGAACTTACCGTTTGAGAAAATGCAAATGCACCAGAGTTCTCTTGGGTTATAACGGAGCCTTCGTTAGTCGCATCAACTTGCGTGTCAGGGAGAATAGTAGAAGAGTGTATTGTCGTTTGAGGAGATAATGGGCATACCGCATTCGCAGACGAAACTGGCATACCGATATTATACAATTTCTGCTGCAAAGAATGCATGTACGCGTCGTATCCTCCTACTATTTGATGATTATGAGGCGTAGCGGGATAGCTTATAGGTGGTGTACCGACGTTCAACGATTCCGACGGCTGACTAGTCAATTGCACGAGTTTCTGATGTAAGTCAGCTATGGTTTGCGGCCCTGTGCCATTTCCAATACTCCCCATGCTGCTCATATCTGACACTTTATCCAATGAATTCTGTTGACTGAGTTTGCGGTGTTGCTGCTGCTGTTGATATTGTTGTTGCGACAACTGTTGTTGTAACATTGATGTAGAATCGATAGATTCAACGAAAGTGTGTTCAGGCGTCACATCGTGACTGGAGTTCTCATTCTCGGACATAAGTAATTGGCAATCGGAACTAGTACGATGTATACTGAAATGAAAAATTGAAACTTAATACAAATTATGACACATTGCTATGACAAATTATTAGACCTTTTACGTACATTATCGAACAAAAATAGTAAATATGCATACCAATTTAAATTTGAAGAGTCCAAATTCTCGGTTTCCAAATATTTTACTGGATTCTGCTCTGGAAGTTTTAAATGTAAGTTTGATTGTTCTATTACAACGGAAGATTCGCTATGTTGCTGATCTTGTACAGTCTGTTGTTGCATTTGTGATTGCATCGGGATCTGTTGCAGATGCAATTGATTTTGAAGTGGTTGCAGCTGATTCGGTTGTATAAGTCGCATCGGTTGCTGGAGAGGAATTTGATTAGCAGTAACAATCCACTTTCCTTGAGCGATTGATTGTCCCGCTACAGTTTGAAGAGCCGACTGCATCATCTGTGTTTGCAGATCAATTTGTTGAGGGATTGTTAGCGGAATTGATTGCAATATTGGTATTTGACTCTGGTGAACCAACTGCTGATTTGGAAATGCTTGTTGAAAGTTTTGCTGCGATTGATATCCCTGATGAATAATCGGTCCTTGATAACTTTGTTGAATAGGCGGCTGAATCTGCAATTGGCTCGCTTCCGGTTGTATAGGTTGAAAATATTGTTCAGATTGCACAGGTTTGTAATCGATTAACGTAGAAGTGTTTGAGATGGACGTTGGCTCGTGGCTGGTTAAAGGATGAGGTGTGGCGGATTTGGATTTTGGATTTGAAAGTATGTTCGCCAAGTTTTGCGCGAGATCAGGGAGTGTCGAGGATACCTCTTTCGTTTTGATTGTGGCTTTGGGAATAGAAACGTCCGTAGCTACGGCCGAATGTACAGGAAGGGGTACTGGCATGGACGGGGGCACATTTCCCGAAACATGTTGCACATTCTGATGAGTAGTCTGAAATTGTTGAGCAGTTTCCACGCTCTGCGTCAACGGCATTGTACTCTGCTGGTCTTGCGCAACAACTTGTACATGCTGCATGTGCGCTACGGGCACATTAGCCACTGTCACACCTTGCCTTTTCTCTTCAGATATATTGGACGATTCCGACAATTGGGAGTCCACAGACACGTTCGACGCGGTAGATATACTCGATACTCTACGATTTCGATCGTCTACATTCGGTTGTATCGACTGCATGTGTCCCGACAGCATTACGTATTGCTGTGGTGGCTGCACTTGTTGCGGGACGAATTGCTGCACTGCTGGACGTTGGGCTTGCATCTGAGCTTGATGTTGATGCTCTGCTTGCACATTCTGATGCGGCTGTGTTATTACACTCTGCTGTATAGGAATCTGCTGCTGTATCACAACGCCAGGTTGCATTATCGCCTGGTTCGGATACTGCGCCTGTGCTTGAGCCATTCCGTTCGTGTGAAGCGGCTGCTGTATCTGCGGCATCTCTTTCTGCGAATTTACCGGCACAAAGTGCTGCACGCCAGTCTGAGGTATTTGCTGAGTCGCTTGCTGCGAAGTTATAGCGCCTTGTAAAATTATAGTGTGCTGCTTTGATTGTCCGAGTGTTGTAGTTTGTTGCACATGTCCCGTTACTTGTTGCAGCGTTTGCACTTGAATAATATTTTGCTGCATTCCGACCGATTGTTGCCCTTGCTGCAAAATCTGTTGAGTGTTGTCTGTTTGTTCCACGGTATATGGAACTGCTTGCACCACTTGATCATTATTGCTAGCTTGTTCGTGCACTGTTATATTTTGAGTATCCAACACATTCACTTCCACATGTTCCTCATTTTTTAATACAGGTTCTACAATCGCGGTAGGCGCGACAGATTGAACTGCTGATTGCGATGTTGCGATATTGGTACGATCCACGCTTTCGTTAACGGAAGATTCCTCTTCAGCCGCGATATTCTTCTGCTCAACTACAGGACTAACCAAGAAGCGAGAAACTTTACGCACTGGCTGTGGTACCGTCAAAGCGGATACCTCTGTAGCTACATCAGACGCACTTGTCTCCTTAGCCGTTCCAGATTCTTTCATATCCACTATATCTTGCTGTTCTTGAGATTCTTTCGGTGCGTCACTTACATTATTCGCACTCACCATAGCATCCTGAATTTGAGTTTGCGTTGCAGAACCTTGGTAAGATTGGAAAGGCGAATTACTAGTGTCGTCTTGAATATTGTGATGCGCTTCCACCACTGTTTCTGCAGACGTTGCAGAAACAATAGTTTCCTGGGTGTCTGTTGGATCACTCGGTATATTTGTAGGTGTTAAAGTATCGGTATTTTGCGTAGACGTAGATGACCTCCTAGAAGCCTCCGCTGACGTATTTTCGGCGCCTGCTTGATCAGGTGTTTGAACGGTTTGTTGCTTTTCCGAAGTAGCGCTGGCAATATGAGAAATAATTTGGTCGATCGGCAATAATTTCGTCGGAGTGGAAGTGTTTGAAGTTTCGTCTCTCTGAAATAGATAAAACATTCGTTATTATCTCAAACATATTTATTGGTAATAAATATAATAAAACAATAACTAATAATAAACAGATTAACAATTCTGCATCATCAGTTTTTAAATAAATATTCAATTTCACGATTAATACCATCCATTTTTAGAAATATTTTAAATAAATTTTATATAATTTTGTCTTATACAAAATACTTAAAAAATATCTACGAAGCAGCAATGTTATAGATTTTATGAAAACATTTTCTTTTTACTTTATATACATTGAAATATAACATATCTCACTAAAATATCATGCAATATTGTAATAGTGTGATGCACAATATGTTCATACATGAAAAAAGTGTCTTATTGCAATATTAATAAACTCAAATCAACATTTTTTATAGCATATTTCAATATGCTATCAGCAATCAACAATAAAATAAAAATACATAAGAATCTGATATAAATTGACACGTTCAATGAATACAGCACACAAAATAATTATTTTGATGCATATAACATTATAACACGCTATATAACACAATAATGTGAGATGATCTGCGAAAAAAAAGGATGTAAAAATATTTTGATACATAAATACATAGAACCTGAAAGAAAGTTCCGAATTTCAAAAGCTTTTTATGTGCATGGAAATCAATTTCTTAATTATGGCCTATTCAAAATATTTTCAAAATAATTTTTTCCCGTGTGGTGAGAAAAAAATTACTATCATAAAAAATTGAATTTTTTCCAAAGATATCAAAACTTTCTTAGGTTCGTAACATATATATAACGTAAACCTATAACAAAATTATAATGGCCTAAAACTGTGCAAATCTGGGCGTAATCCGTTGCTAGTGTAACAAAAACGAGATGCGTAAACGTCCACGATTGTACGATTCTGAAATACAAGAAAAACAGGAGAAAGGATGGTGGGATCGATGAACTCACCGAACGGTGCCTACGATGGACTTTGTACGACGATCGGTGGCTGCTTTGACGTGTTAGCGAGCCATGTCTCACCTGCTGCGTCCAAAACCATATACAACCAATTATATGCACACCCTTAACTCTATATTTGAAATATATGCTCCATACAAAGTCTCCTATATTATTCCCCTCTGCTAACACTACTGTCCTAGATCATGGTTTACTTTCTGATGGAAATGTAAATTGTTTGAAGAGAAAATGATCACACTAATTATACGAGTCATCACATTAAACCCATTTACATGATCAGAGAACACATAAAAGTTTTATACATAAAAGAGTGCCCAGTGAAAAATATTAATGGCAGAGAATTCTGTAAAATATGATGCAAGTACCGTTTATACCATCTATAGCGTTCTTAATAACGACATATTAATATTTAATTTATTTTTTAATTATTAGAGAAATTGTACCTTGGCTGTATCGAGACTGTGGTCACGGTCCCTAGGACGTCGACTTGTAACAGGACTTCCACCGGCGGATTGGTCGGGAGGACCGTGCGCTACCAAAGGTAGGGAACGTGTAGGGTCCAAGCGCAACTGCTTGACAATGTCTTCGATTAATTCTATAAATGTCTCGCATTGGGACTGTGGCAATAGATTTTCCGCTACCTGAATATCAAGAGAAAAAGAGATATGAGATAAAAAGTGACATGTCAGATAAATCAAATGTTAAGATTATCGTTCTTACCAAATTATTGGCAATGTCCGTAGGCACCATATCATCTCGATCAAATTTAAAAGTAACAGTCTTTTGTTTACTCGTATCTAACTGACACTCGACGGTCATTGATTGCCCCTCGCCACTACTAACAGACAGAACTGTCAGTTTAATGCCTGGCTTCTTACGTTTCGTTCCCGAACGCTTCACTCGACTTCTCTCGGAAGCGGCAACACTTTCAGAATTTTCAGGCGTAACTCTGGAAAATAAAATACTTGTGGTTAAATCTCGTTCTCTCAATTATTTCTTATTCATCTTTATATTCATTCTTTATTTTAACTCACCCATCATTTGACGTTGTAGGCTGCGGCTGCGGCTGCGGCTGCGGCTGCGGCTGCGGCTGCGGCTGCGGTTGCGACTGTGGCTGTGGCTGTGGCTGTTGCTGCTGTACAACGTTCGTTACGACTGCAGCAGAGGTGACAATTTGATCTTGCTGTAAATTCATCGGTGTGTCCGGTGGCAGAGATTGTATCGAATCCATCGTGTCCTGTTTCATCAAGGTAGACCTGTCGGTCGTCGGGCACTGATCTGTATTCGCAATGAAATGTTGTTGATGTTGCTGCTGCAGACTGGTGGACGTTTGCGCCGGGACATTTGTAACATTCGACGTCATTGAGAGAGAATTAGGTATAACATTCGCACTTTGCGAATATTGCATTTGTACGAGAATATTTTGCTGAGACTGAGGCTGATGATTGGTATTGCCAAGTAAAGCGGACGCACCCTGCATATTAGGGATCGTTGAAGTCGGTACATTCTGTATGTGAGTCACAGCAGACGAGCTATTGACACTCATGCCCGACGGTATGGGCGCTTGAACCTGCGCCGCTGGCTGGATATATTGCGACTGTGACGATGCAGCCACTGCAGCAGTCGGTAAACTCGCATGTGAGTAAATCTGCGTCGCGGTTTGCGTGGACGACAAGATCTCTATGTGGCCGGAAGGATTAGTGGACGTGGTGTATGTGTGAAATATTTGTTGCGGCATGGTTTGCTGATACAAAGGACCGGTTGACACATATCCCGAAGAGCCAGTAGCATTCTGCTGATAATATTGCTGATTTTGAACAGGCGGCGAACCAACGGGATGTTGATGCAGCTGCTGTACATGCTGGACTTGCGGTTGCGTCGCGTATTGCTGTTGTTGAAGCTGTTGGTGCATATGCTGCTGCTGCGACAGCATTTGCATTTGAGGTTGTATTTGTTGCTGTATCTGATGAGGGATCTGTTGCGGAACACCCATCTGATTCAATTGTATATATTGCTGTGGTTGATGTAATTGTTGCTGTGGCTGCTGTATTTGCTGTGGCACCTGAGAAAATGAAGGTTGACCCTGAACATTTTGCGGGGTGGAACACTGCGGAGAATTTGCATTCAAACTTTGCGGAACATGTTGAGGATACTGTTGCTGTTGCGATTGCTGATACTGCTGCTGCATTTGTTGTTGATATTGTATCTGCTGTGCTTGTTGAGGCTGCACGACTGACGTTTGCTGTTGAATTATCGGTTGCTGTTGAACCAACTGAACCTGCTGAGGTTGTAAACTGTGCTGTTGAGCTTGCTGAGCGTTCGATTGCAGTTGTTGTTGTTGAATGGGCATTTGAGACTGTTGTAATTGCATCGGAACTTGACTTTGCATCTGTATTCCGATATTGGACTGGATTTGTTGTGGCTGCTGCTGCTGTTGTTGCTGCTGCTGCTGCTGTTGTTGTTGCTGCTGCTGCTGCTGTTGTTGCAACTGCATTTGTTGAAGTAACAATTGCTGCTGTAATAAGCTTTCGGCACTCGCGGCATTGGCTGTGACATCTGTGGCCGTGGCAGTTTCCCTATCCAAACGCTCTTTCTCTTCCTTGGCTTTACGTTCCTCTCTTTCTCTTAACAAGGTGGTAATTTGCGATTTCAACATCTTGGCTACTGCTTTAGCGTCTTCCTCTAGTATAAGACTAGACTTTGCCATTTCTAACGCTACTTCCTCAGCATTATCCGCTTGTATGTCAAAATCGAATTGTATCGCCTCATTTTCTTTATGTTTGTTACTGCGCTTTTTAGGATCCAATACTCGCAATCTAAATTCAACACGTGATAGTTCAGTATCTGCAACTGCTGAATCGCGTGACACCATTTCCAATTTTAATCCAACGTCATCAGCGAAAAATTCATGATTGAGCAAGTCCTTAACAAGCGGTCGCTCTTCTTTCTTCAAACGTATACACATTTCTATAATATCACGTACTTCCGGATTTTCCACTTTATCATAACTCTGTGGCTTAACACCCTGTACGATAAAAGTAAATCGTCATTCAAAAAAGGTAAACATGTCTTCTATATAAATTCTATATAAATTCTATATAAATTCTATATAAATATGAATATTACCACTATTCTTGAATGCTTGAATTGTACATAAAAGTATTAATATGTACATATATTAACTCACCGATACGACACGTTTATATATTTGTGCTGGTCCTGTACATTCGGAATATGGATACTCGCTAGTAGCCATTTCAAGCATACACATTCCAAAAGCATAAACGTCAACTGACTCGTCATAATGCTCTTCGTACATTTCGGGTGCCATGAATTCCGGCGTACCGATAACGCTCTTCGCAAAACTGCGATTCTTCAGTGTTGCAAGACCTAAATCACCAATTTTTACGCTTCCGGTTGTACCCGTGATAAAAATATTATCACATTTTAAATCACGGTGGATAATGGGTGGTGATCTAGAATGAAGGAAGCTCAAGCCTTTCAAAATTTGCCGACACCAAGATTTCACAACTTTAGGATTGATCTTCTTAAATCTCCTCAGATACCTATTATAATGCAGTCAATTAAAATACATACATCTTAAAATAAGAAAGAAACAAACTTTAGAAAAAAACAAAAAAAAACTTACGTTTTTAATGTTCCTGATGTCATAAGTTCAGTGACTAGTACAATATATTTCCTACGAGTAAGTGTAACTTCCCAATAATCGTAAAATCTTACGATATTCGGATGTTGCAATCCTTTCAGCATTTCAGCTTCTTCCCTAAACCTTAATCTCTCTGTTTTATTCAACTTTTTCTCCTATAGAAAATAAAATACTTTTAATTCTCGGGTAAAAATATCTTATCTGATATTTAATTTTCAACTATGTAATAAATTAGTATTATATATTAATATCCAAAAAATCTCTTACTGACCTGCAATTCGCACCAAGCTACAGCCACACCTGTTTGAGTATCTAATCCGCGATAAACGGTCTTAAAACTGCCACGGCCAATTTCCTCTTCGAATTTCAAGAATCTATTGTCCGGCGAAATACCTACAGCTTTCTCTTCATCGTCATCATCCTCGACAGCTTGCACTTTAACTTTCATTAATAAATTTTGCACCTCTTCCATCGCCATTGTTTTCTGTGACAATTTCTCATCCGCTTTAAAGTTTTCATCGAGCAATGGACCGATAAAGCCTTCCACCGTTTCTTCCTGCACAACTATATCCTTTTCAGAATGCTCTTTCATTTTCGCCTCTTCTCGTAAATCCGTATTCTGCACTTCCTCCATCTCGGTATCTAATAGCGGAACTTTGCCTAATTTACTTAAAGATTCATGAAGCGCCTGTGCTGCCACTATATCGCTGATGCTGGTGCCATCATCATCATATATCGTCACTCTTTCTTCCTCCTCTTCTTTGTCTACTTCCACTGCTGTCTTGACATCCGCTTCCGTTATATCTTCCGGTACTTTTGATGTTACAAATCTCGAGCTCTTAATTACTTCCTCACTTAATCCTGCATTACTCTCAGTCTTCCTCTTATCGGTGGTTACAGTCTTCAGAGGATTTGCGGTTTCTTGATTTGCACTGACGTCATGCACACTATCTGTGTATCCTATAGGTTTTCTACTTTTCGTTTGTTGATTATTACTGTCTGTGGAATTCATTTCTGTGTCCGTTGATATCGTAGCATCATCTAAATCTTTTTCTACATTAACTGCTTCGATATCTTTACTACTATGATGCTCAATCATTTTCTCTGCAGAATTTGTATTTCTATGTTTCACAATTTTTTGATCGCTGTTACTACTAGATTTGGCGCCAACGTTAGAATTCGACAATGGTCTTTGCTTATTATTTGTGATACTTTCCTGATTAATAGATTGTGATTTATGTACTGTGGATGATCTTATTGATATAGAATTTTTTTGTTCAAATTCATTTGAAGTCACGTGTTGTACATCTGCAGCATTTTTTGATAAATCAGTACATTCTGCGAGGGTATTGTGTTCCACATCTGCTTCTTCATTCTTGCTGAATTTTTCTGATTTTACTTTATTAATTGGTGTAGAAGGTGTAGAACTAGATCCTGTAATATAAGAAATTTTTAATTAATGTCTGTAACACATATAATTTTATTTTAAAATGTTTAATCTAGAAAATTTTACCTGGTGTCGCAAACACATTCTCTGTTGCTGCAATTGCTTCTTCAGCATCACTAAAACTACGATCATTTTCATGATCTAAGGATGACGAATTTATACTTTGAGTAGATGACTTTTCGGAAATATGTAGAGCAGATAGTACTTTCTTTTTGGAAGATGGGGAGCTGGTTGCAAGACCGTTACTAGTTACAGACAAAGAATCAGCATTCTGATCATGTCGCTGCGATCGAGTTTGCTTTTTAGAGATACTAGCAGAGCGACTTATATTGGATAACACCTGCATAAAATAAAACAACATTAAATCGCACTTAATGTTATTAAAATACGTGACAGCAATTTGTTAATCATGGTATATTAAATTTTGTTAACTAGTGAATGCAATTTAAATCAAGTAAACGCAATTTAACTTACCTTTCTATCACCAGTAGCATTGGCACTAGGACCTGCCTGCGCGACAATAGATAGTTTTCTTTGGCGTCTATGATGTGCGTGGCTGTGGATCCTTTGAGTAGTGACAACTGCGCAAGGGCCTCCACTTTCCTGAGAGGCTAAGTGGCCCACTGACAAACTGATACCACTTTGGCTGCCACTACCTCCACTGGCCACCAACTTAGGACATAAACTAGACAAGCCACCACCAGTTCCACCCGAAGAACGTTGCCTATTTGTCTCATACCTGAAATTTCACACAGATCATATTTTATGTCAGTGGCATAGGATATATATTTTATTTCACACAAACGAGTTATTTAAATAATACCAATTTCAATCTAAATCTTTGGATTTTTATTTTATTTAAATCTTAAGAACATAAAATTTTACTCAAAAGTCAAAATTTACTCAAAATATTAAATCAATAATTAGTAAAATAAATTATTGAGTTAATAAAAAACTTGTTTTCATAAAAAAGCGTGATGTTTGCATGTACATAAACAACAAATATGATTAGATGAATTATTCATAAGTTATAGTAAGTTACTTAATATATATTTGTATCTAATATTTTTCTTGAGTACAATTTTATTTTTTGGAAGTACATAAAAATTCTGAGAAAGGAGATTGTAATATAAAAAGATATATCATATTTGTTATTTCTATATTTGCCATATATACATGTATATATAGCACATATTTCTATATAATTGTGCAGTTAGTGTTATTTGTAAAAGCATTTTTTTGGTAGCAGTGATATTAATATAGTGATAGTAAAAACAAACTTACTGTGTACCTATAATTATTTATGTGCATTCTCGATTATCTAAATAGGATTTAATCGTAAGAAGATTGAATTTGTGTATGTAAAAAACTATTTTTAATTTTGAATGTGATATTAATGTCTCTGATCTTGTCTTATAAATATTCATTTTACTTTGTTACAATCAAGAAACAATTTTGCACATATATAAACCATTTTTTTTTCTATTTGCATTCAGATTTTATTTAATTCATAATAATTTAAGTAAACTCACATATAAGTGAGCAGATTGTTTTCAAACAATCTAATATATAAAATATTTGTCAATAATTAATTAAAATTTTTTATTTTTTAGCATTAAAACTGAAATTTATTCAGAGTTTTCAGATGATTAATTTATAATATATACAGAAACTTACTTTTACTTTTTCTAAGATTATCAAGAAACAACTACTTAAAAAAAAATCACATATATGCACCATCAATAATAAGATTTTATAAAACAGCATTTCAAAACAGAAAAAAATCAATTGTAATTAGAAAAAAAATTGATCAATAATAACAAAGTGAATAAGAGGTTGTAACAAATGACAATGTAAAAAGCATGATTTTTGATACAGACATCATTATACCTGTCCTGCCTGTTGTGGCCAGAAGAGAGGAATCCACGCACTGTATTGCCTATAGCTGCTCTCTTTTTAGTCTCCCTATTTTTTTCTTTGTGCCCCCCAGATCCAGTGCTCACCTGATGATCCTGACGAATACTTTTATCACCCTAAACAATGAAAAAAAATAATACGAAAAATTATTTAGTAATATTGTAATGTAATATTATTTCTAATATCTGAAATATTAAATTGGAGTTTTTACAATTTAATTCAATAATATAAAATCTATTTCAAATATGCTTAAGTTAAGCAATAAAATTTATCAAAACAAGTTGCAAATTAGTATAAACATCTATAGTATATACATAACAATATATGTATAGTACATAATGAAAACATATAAGTACGAGCATCTATCTTAGAATCTCACCTTTAAACCGAGAAATTTTATGTTTAAATTAGTATTCGTGCTTGTTGGAACAGGACTTAAGTCACACCGAAGTCGTCTGTGCGATTTTTCAACTACTGGTGGATCTTCGTCTGCTTCCAACTGACTTCCAATCGAGAAAGTATTTGATTGTGTTAATACAATATCGTCTGTACTATGCTTATGATTGCTGTTCACTGAACTCACTGTCTTGCTGTCATTGTAGCATCTCGGCATTGCACATAACCAACTTTATTTAAGATTCTACTTCACAAAATTACTTCACCTATATTCCTTAGGTTTTTTTGCTTAACTTTGTTTCAATGTAAAGTTAATAAAACTCATACTACCATTGCCCCTACGAGATAATCAAATTAAAATTTTTCTGACCAAATTTGTTCTTTAACAAGCAGTCTTTGTTAAAAGATTTAAAATATCCGTATCTGTAACATTTTGAGTCTAGGCTATAGATCTTGCCATACTAACTGCTGGACTCTTAGTTAACAAATTTCTGGTACCCAAGAAGTTGAAAGAATCTGAAATCAGAAAACAATTCAATACAATTATTGCAAGTAAATTCAAGATTAAATTGATATTTATGTTTCAAGTATTTCATTCAAACAGTAAATTAAAAAAAATGTTTTAAGTACAAAGAGATTAAAAAAGAATTACTATTAATTAGAAATATATTATTTCAACTTTTCTAAAAATTTGAAGTAGCTTAATACAGTTCAATGGGAATCATTAAAACTATAATAAAGCATAAAATTTGACACATTTATTATTTCATAATAAAAAGAAAATCTATACTATAACCATAAAAGATATATATTTAATTTTATGCATTAACAAACTGGTGCTTTTAATTACAGATTTATCTATATTTTGTGCATATTGTATTAAAATATTTAATAAATTACATGACATACAAGTGCTGCAATTTATACAGAAATATTTCTAATCACTTACTACCTTACAATGTATAGATATTAACTGAGTTATATGAAAGCTATCTATTTGATAATAAAATAAAAAAATGATAGACTGTGCAATCGCGATGTCACGAACTGGACCTCATCCATAAATCAATTTGTTTCGAAACTATCAACACATTAATCAAGGAAATTGCAGAAACACTCAGTGTTTTGATCGAGAATCATACTCGTGAATGACGAAAGACATTTATGCCGTTAAAGCTAAAGAATGTTGTCAAGCACCGCGTTTGAAAAATATAACAATATACAGAAAAATCTCGAAGCACACATATGAAATGTGCGTGTTGCACATCTCACCGACAGTTTGACGGCACGCACCGTTTGATACGGGCGAGAAGAAGCCGCGTATACCAACGTATACGGCAATCAAGGGAGATTGCGTACACACACGTAGACACAGCGAGACGTACGCAATCAAATAAATGCAACACACATTCGTAACCACGCACACACAACGCAACGCACGACGACGTATGAGGCACGGCGCAAGAAAGAGATAATGTGACATCTATCCCAAAAATATCGCTTGTCGGCGACACATTTTGCGCATTCCACGAACGCGACGATCGGCTGGGCAGGCGAGGTGGCGCCGGGACCGCGACACTCCGTGGCACGTCATGCGGCGCGCCGTTATTTTTGACTGATAAAGCGATCCGTCGCCAAGATCGCCGCGCGCGATGTTACATGTCATGCGGAGAAGAGAGGAGAGAGAGGAAAGAGAGAGAGAGAGAGAGAGAAAGATGCACGAGAGAACCAACACAGTTACCTACTACTTCGGTCTCGAGCTTTCGTACGGGGTAAGAACGAGCACCCATCCGCTCTCACGTATTCTCATTACCTCCGGCACAGAGCCAGTCATACTAGCCGTGCGGTGTATCAACAAACAGCACTCGTAAATCCCTTTAGCCAGCCGGTACTCACATTTGTGTTGCAGAAAATTCGCCCCGACTACACCCAAATAACCACCATTTTTTTTTCCACTGAACCGCTACGCACTCTCACGGTGCTATGCGCAAAATGCGGCTGATATACACTAATCGACGTAGCTCGCGGCGGGTTTGCCGAGCGCCGGAGGAGGCTTTATCGCCTCATAAAGCCTCGCGCGCATGATGCTAGGTGGTGCCGCTGCACTTGTCCATAGGATACGAAAATAAGAGAATGTAAAATGTATATGTCATTTTAAGGGTCGACAAAAGTGACAGCTCGAGTCCAAATTGATTTTGGCGACCTCATGTGAGAAAACTAAGAAACTACGGATGACAAGGACAGACACTCTCGCGATCCTTGTCTCTCATGCAATTGCTCTGTCCGAGATACGAATACAAGCTGAAAATGCTTTTTAGACATCTTGTGACAGAAAATAATGGCGTAGTAAGGCTAGCGAGCGCTCGCTTATCATACATTTCGTATTTACATATGCATAAAATGCATGTATATATGTATTTAAATTCTTAATAAATAATACGTGCATATTAAAATAATTTATTGATTAATAATGATACTAAAATATATAGAAGAATAGAATTTATTATCAATAAAATACAGATGCTTGATAGATTTGCGTTTTTACTTATTCTATTTCATACAAAATCAAACATAATATAACATGTGACCAAAGACTATTGCAATGATTGGTTATTCTTAATCACGTGATGTCTTCTAACGCTGAAATTGAGCGTAAGCGTAAAAAGGTACCTTTAAGATAACCCTAAAGGTATATTCAGCAAACTTGCATAACTGCATAACACATATTCGTAAGAAGATCAACCAATCACTCGTCGATACAAGCCAGGCTCACGAATACACGAATACACGAAAATGAGACCAGTGAAATGAAATCGCTATATGCAGTCTCGCGATAACTCATGATTGCCTACGATAGTCTGTGTTGATCCGCGGACACGCGGATACGTCGGGATATATTCATTTGTTCGGGCCGTTTGCATCGTTATTATGTAGATGACACCATGAGAAAAATTCGGAGCTGAAAGTGATAACCTCGGTGGATACAGCGCAAATAGTGTCGCGGGGAAAATGACTCCTATCGTTTTGACGAAATTCTAGGAATTCATGAAACTGAAAAAGCGAAAGAGTCTGTGCGCGCAGTGCGTGAATATGCCAGCCAAGGTCTCTAAGAAGGTCGTCGGCATGATCATTCGAAGCCGAAAGTCCATTATGAAGGATGGAGTAATCACGGTACTAAAGATTTTCGTCACAAGCTTCACCTTAACATAACTTCGACACCTCTTCACTCTTGCAGTAGTTGGCTGCAGCCTAGCGCTCCCTCTCACTCTGACTACAATGCATCCATATATCCAAATCTCTGTTTTGTCTTATCCCGTTTTATCTTTACGTACTGTCGCTTAATTAGTACTACGAAAAATTTATTTATGTATAAACTTGCACCCTGTGTATGCTTAAATTAGTTAAATATTTGCACAAAAACATCCCACTCTGGCAATAATAAAACACTCTTCTAGTGATTAAATTAATATTCAATATTACAAATACATTTTAGCAAATTATAAAACCAGAACGTTAACATTCATAGGTATTCAATCTTTGATAACTGTATATATATTTCTATATTATCTAAAAATTATTCGAGAATATTAATTAGTTAATTCGCATTTTTTAAGTATTGTCTCAAATTTTTATCTTATTTAGAATTGTAACGTTACATTTAGGAGTTATAAAGATATGTACACGCACAACTTTACATATGTTTTACTTTATGTTATATATTTTTTATTACACGTAAAGTAAAATATAGTGTATATAGTGTACAATTATAAACGGATAGAGAGAGAATCACAACTTATATATATAATCTATTATAATATTTGTTCAGTTGATTATATATATATAACTCGCTTCAACTTTATTTTTGATCTGTGAAAATGCACATTTGTGTCAAAAATGATATATATACATCTATATATATCATGTATATGATATATATGGTACACATATATATATCATTTTTTACATAAATGTGCATTTTCACAGATCAAAAATAAAGTTGAAGCGAGTAAAATAATTTACCATATTTTAGCTATCATTTAGTTAGTGGTTAAAAAATAAGTTATTTTTTTATGTTATAAAGAATGATTTTTGAAATTATATAAAATCTATAATTTATATAAACCACAATAATCTTTCTTTGCTTGTCATTCTCTTATCTATTATGACGTAAGAATACAATCTGCTTTTCCTTAGCTGTGGGTTTGAAATGTGGTTTTTGTTAAATTAATATTCAACAAATCTATAGCTGAAAAAATAAGGACTATATCATGGTATGTTATTTTTTTATCACATTTAGTATCATATATATGTGTGTATATATATTATATATATATATATATATATATATATATATATATATAAGTATATAAGTATATATATATATATATATATATATATATATATAGCGCACAAAGCAGACGAGTGTCGCGCGCATCGATCAATTATTGCACACGATGCATTCCCAATAACATTCGATTAGAATATCATAGAGAATGCATTTTACTATAAAACACTGCGAGCTTAAAAGCTTTTTTTCGTGATTCATTTGTGAAAAAAATCGCAGATTTAAGTGTGCCGATTGCCAGCTGTTGGCGTCATTGTTAGGTTAGGACAAGTCTAAAGTTAGCTTGAAGAGATTGTAGGCTGTATCGCCAGGGGTTAAAAGAGAGGGGAGGGGATGAGTAGAAGCACAGTTGCAATGCGGAGGTTTGGTTTCTCGTGTAAATTGTCAAACGATATGAGTGGACCGCGCGAAGGATTGACAGTGTATCGAGGGATTTCGAATGGAAATATGTGATTGTTAGAGATTTCGTTCAACAGCCGCTGACAAACGGCTGTAATTTCAAGATACGACAGAGATACGGGAAAGGAAGCGAAAAACTCCGTCCGTAGCACGAAGCCGATGATCAGCCAGTCGCTTTTGGAAACTTCCAATGTTAAAGATCGCGCGCATCACGAAGACCGCTCGCGAGCCATGCAATATCGTTTGCGGACGGCTTCGTGAAAAACGCGCTTCATCGTTAACCAAGTAAATCCCTCGCGTTCGCGGAATTCTGTGACGTCACGCGTCGCGGCTGTGCGCGATCAAGTCAAGGCCGTGCGAATCCATTCGTCGATGGACTCGGAGGAAGAGCGGCGCGTGTTAACGATGCTGTTCGTTTAACGCATCTCTACTTGTCATGAGGAAAGATATGTCTACAAAGAGAGAAAATATTTGCGATGCATAAAAAGAAATACTCAGTTCTCCTAAGCTTCAGTTTATCAGCGATGTAATTTCTTCGTTGTGAATCGCTTTCCTCTGTGGATCTCGTAACTTGCCAAGAACCTAATGACGTACTGATTTGGCACTGTACACGAAATGACAGAGAGCATACGATGTTAATTATGTCATGTAATTAGATGATCATTGAGATCCTTCTAATATACTGTAAAATATATACATCAAAATCTAAATACTATTGAACAAATTTTAGAAGGACGCAACAGAAAAAATGTATTGGCTTGAGCTTTGCACTGCCATAATGAAGTTCAAACATTGATATAATTAATTGCCAGAAAGCTAAAAATCATGTCATGATCTTATAAATGTAATTAAAAATAAGAAAGCACATGACAACAGAGTGATTTATTGCATCTTCTGATTAATTAATGTTTCTTATTAAAACTCACTAAAACGGAGTGTATGTGTGTATGTATATAGATAATATATTTGCAGAAATTATAGCAGATAAATATAAAAACCGATGCATTATCAATCAAAGTTTTATATAGACATTGCTGATTTCGATATGTGTAAAAAACAAATTGCATATATAGTGAAGACAAGCAGCCTTGTTACAATTACCTCATTTGTATTGCAAATGTAACGTTGGTAAACCAAATAATAATGACAAAATAATTGTGTACGTGAAGAAATTTATAATATAATTAAGATAAAATATAATAAAATACATATACAGTGTATGCATCTCAATTACAGTGCAATATACTATTTATTTTGGACATTAAATGAAAAAAAAACTATGAAAAATGTAAACTTGATGATTAAAGGAAAGAAATTGAGAGTAATATTAAAGAACAAATTAAAATTTAATTTAGAACTGCAGAAATAGTACTAATATGACATTAAGAGAAGATCATCTATTTCTTTATTGCATATATGTAAACAGAATGATAACAAGAGCATCAATTAAGATGTGAATATGAAAGAAAATATATATAGTGACATTTCTTAGGGGTCATGCCCCCTGGGGCAAACAGTGGAACAGAGGGCTTGGGCCCGTCCTGTTCTGAGATACATAATAGTCAAGATCATGCTGTAGCTAAGCTCACACCTCCTCTTACATTTGTTCAACAATGCTACAGACATCTCAAGGTCAGCTGCTAAAACATCATAAATATTATGTATTGGGTAGAGAAGGCCATATCCATTTATCGAAATTTTACTTTATATCTGTGGTGTTGCGCTATATACATGTGTATATATATCTATATGTAGAACTGCTATAGAGTGTTACACATTGACACAATAATTATATAGCACATTACTTAAGGACTATCTCGTATTTATATCTCATATGTAATATATTATTTTATTGTTATTTTTCAGAGTTCCGGTATTGGCGAGGCAAGCGTGTATCATGCATTGGTTGTAATATTTTTGGAATTCTTTGCGTGGGGATTGTTAACCATGCCTATTATTTCGGTACTGAATGAAACATTTCCGGATCACACGTTCCTAATGAATGGCTTAATAATGGGAATTAAAGGAATCTTGTCTTTTCTTTCTGCGCCACTGATCGGTGCTCTCTCTGATGTATGGGGTCGAAAATTCTTTCTACTCATCACAGTGGCCTTCACATGTGCACCAATTCCCTTAATGAGCATTAATACATGGTGGTTTTTTGCCATGATTTCTATCAGTGGCGTATTTGCTTGCACATTTTCAGTAGTGTTTGCATATGTTGCGGATGTAACAGAAGAGAATCAAAGATCGCTGGCATATGGTTTGGTACGTGTAATTATACATTACTTGTGTATTGATAGAAATAATATCTATATTTGTATATACCAAGATTTTATATTAAAAATAATAAGAAATAAGATAATATTTAATAATGTTGAAATAACTATTTTGTTTATTAGGTATCGGCAACTTTTGCTGCAAGTATGGTGATAAGTCCAGCTTTAGGTGCTTATATCATGACAACATATGGAGAAAATCTTGCCGTAGCATTAGCAACAGCTATCGCAGTGTTGGATGTGTTTTTCATATTAGTGGCTGTACCTGAAAGTTTGCCTGAGAAAGCACGTCCACCAGCACCTATATCATGGGAGCAAGCTGATCCATTTGCAGCTCTTGGAAAGGTAAAAACTTGATATTGTATTTAATATTTTATATGTTATATTTTATAAATTTTATCAAAACAGGCAAATGTAATAATTATTTTATGTAATGCATAATTTTCAGGTATAAGAATGTCACATAATCGTAAAGTAAAAAAGATATATAATTTGCTTTACAGGTTGGAAAAGACCATACTATTTTAATGCTATGCGTTACTGTGTTCCTGAGCTACCTTCCTGAAGCGGGACAATATAGTTGTATATTTGTTTACTTAAAACTGGCTATGGGCTTCTCCGCTTTCATGGTGGCTATATTTATTGCGGTGGTGGGCATTCTGAGTGTGGGAGCGCAGATTATATTAGGACCCTTGATGAGAACACTTGGCAGCAAACACACTATAATGCTTGGTCTGTTATTTGAGATGTTACAACTCATGTGGTATGGATTCGGCTCAAAAATGTGGTAATAACATTTCTTTATTTGCACTAATAATAATATCAATATCAATAACTAATATAAGTACTTAAGCAATTAAAGTAATAATATAATTTTCTACATTTTGATGCCTACTTACATAATTTAAATAAATAATATATCAAAATATTTAAAAAAAGTAAACATTGGCTATTTTTACTTGGCTAATATAATAATATATTTTTATTTTATTAAGATATTTTGAAATGACTAGACAATATATATGTTATATATATGCTATATTTTATTGAATTAATTCAATTAATTATTTCAAGGATGATGTGGGCTGCGGGAGTGCTTGCTTCTGTATCAAGCATTACATATCCGGCAATTTCCGCATTTGTATCCATGCATTCTGATGCCGATAAACAAGGATTAGTACAAGGCATGGTAACCGGGATGCGTGGTCTCTGCAATGGACTTGGTCCTGCTATGTTCGGTGTCATATTCTATCTTTTCCATGTTGATCTTAACGATGATACGCCCAATCTTCCCTTAAAACCATCATTCTTGGATGAAACCAACAGGACAGGAACGAGTACACATCTAGATATAATGCCTCAGGTACATACATTATATTTACAGGTAAGAATAGTTTCTTTTTGTTAGTGTCTGTTTTGTATCTTATACATGCAGTATACTGACTCGCTAAAAGATATCTATGTATTTATGTGTGTATAAGTATACAAGTAAAATACTAATATTATTTAAATCGAAAATTGAAGCATTGATTAACTCGTATTTTCCAGCTTGTACCAGGGCCGCCGTTTGTATTTGGTGCATTACTCGTGATTTGTGCGCTATTGGTAGCTGCGTTTATTCCCGAATCAAATACGATGTCAACAGGATCGTTGCATCATCCATCTACTTCCCGGAGGCCCTCCGGTAAATACGCATATCAGAAATGTACGTTACAGGTTGTCAAATATGCTAAATGCCAAATATGTTTATGGTGATGGGATTCTTCAAAAATTATCGTAATGCAATTTTTTATGGATTTGTCGATTAATAGCGCATTGAGACTCGGCACATTATTACGTTTGTTCACGAAAGTTGTATTATATACAGATAGTGTATAAGGATATCAAGAATTTTCAATATTGTTAACCGTGCAATATAAGCCTTAAAAAAAATACTTTTTATTTCAGGTTTGTCTTTGGATGTTCAGTACGAAGCAGACCGAGTGGGAAGTGGAAGAGGAAAAATCGGTCCGCTATCACCACTAGTCGATAATTGTAATTCTGCCGCACTATAGTGTCTATTGAAACAAAAAAAGTGAGGCAAGCCATAATACTTGATGAGAATGTTCTAGCCAAGTGATAATACTCCATCTTTAATCGGAGATGGAAAGGTCGTCGCTATGAAGTGCACCTGACTCAAATCGGGACTGCAATAGAATTGTCTATATTGTATTATACTATTTGTTTAAGGCAGTAACTAAAGCTTGATTTTAGAACTATCGATGGAACTTAATGTTTAGGTTGTGACAAGTTTCCACAAGCAGTGCTTGTGCGATAATACGTGGGTTGATCTCAAAGTCGAGTATAATCGTATGACAAGCATGTTATGTTACAAAAGAAGAAAAATGTTAAATTAGCTCTTCCTTTTCAAGATTTTTGCGCCGACTATTAAAAATCAGACGTAACGACAGCTTATGCAAAGTATCAGTGACTCCTAATTTATGCAGCTTGCCGACGGCACAAAACGGCACATTATAAAAGTTATAATCAGTATTTTATTAGACTTATAACTTAATAATTCAGTGTTTACTTTTGATGTCGTATCTTTTCCTCTTGTGTATTTCGAATTTATGTTACCACTTTTTATATCAAATGCTAATGTAAATTGCAACGTATTTTTGCATCTCCATACATTTATAGCGCTAGAAATAGCTTTTACACATTCCTTATAAACAATAATTTTTGCACACGAAAAAAGAACATTACAATAATTGAAGAGGATAAAAATTGTTTCAGTCACCTTTTCTTTTTGTATAGATGCGATATAGTGATTACTTATCCTTTTTGTAAGTCACCTGATATAATTTAGCTGATATTTGTAGATCATGTAATCCGTCTCTTTTTGCACAAAGTATTTATTTTAATACGTAGAAATTATGAATATAACGAGAAAGGCCTCAACACATTAGGAGCAGATTATATAAAGTGATAGTTTGTCTCATTCTAAGGCAATGATAGACGTCAATACTATGAGTCATAAAACTGTATTATTAATCATTAATTGAAAATTGATAGTACTTTTAAATTATGCGTGTTAAAATCGGAGTCATTGATGTTAAAACGACAAAGTTGTATGATAGAATAGGGTCTTGTATATATTATACTTTATTTCTATTTTATAAGAATCAAGACCTTTAGGAAACATCTGTTTTCTCGCAGTGGCATTGATTTTAATAATTTAAATTATCATAGACACTCTAGTATATTTACGTAAGAAAATTGAATCATTGCAAAATAGCTTGTAGAAGACGAAAGCAATTTTAATTATTATACTGAATTGAATCTTAAAATCATTGTTTTCTTAAAATCGATTAATCTCCATTAAAACTAACGAGAGATTAATAATAACAAACATAAATTAGTTGAGAAATAACAATTAATCCAAAAATTTCTGTAGATACCCGCGTATAATATGCAATGCACTCCTACTTAAAAATCTTTAGTTGTTTTCATATCTTGTAAATTTTAATATTTTTTCGAAAAAGTTCAAAGATACATAAATGAATTAATGAATAATTTTATTATCTTTATGAATAAAAGTATTTTGATATATATATATATATTTATAATTTTAAATCATTTATACATTTGTTAAAAATAAATTGATTAGAATTGAAGGTTTCGATCAATACGGTAAAAGTACATGGCTTATGATCTTTGTCGATTGTATCAAAATTACGTGCGTTTTCTAGAATCTAGCTGTCAGTAAAGTATTACAGAATGAAATAGAAATTGTGGACAGATTAAACAGTGCAACTGCAGTTCTATAGTTTCAGTTCGTATTTCCTTAGAATTACTTACAAACTCGTTCTCATACAGTGGAGTAAATATACACGATTGTATTATAAATACAAAGCAGAAAACAGGAAGATTATAATATTAAGAATGGATATAAAGTTTAGAATAAGTCATGACTCTATCGTGAGTTAAATAATTGTATGTATAATGTACGATGAATGCATTAATAAAAAGTGATTATTTTTAAGATAAATAAAAGTCTCACATGAAAAACATCTGTAAAAATATAAAACAAAATATTCAATCACATTAACTGAAATAGTAAACTGGAAAGAGTTTTAAACATATTATGTAATCGAATAACTTCAAAATCAGACTTTATTCTGATATATATATATATATATTAATTCTACAATTATAAATTAAATAAATTAATTTTATATATATTGCTATCAATTGAATTTAATATCGCTTAAAATCAATCATCAATTTTCTATATCGAATTTAACCACAAAACCAATAAAGATTGTACAAATTCATTAGTATTAAAGTATTGATAAATAATAGTAATCATTTTCCGTTTTATACAGCACAATTGGTTGAGAAAGATTTATATTACATTGGATAGAATACTAACTGTGTTTTGTAAAATACATATCAACTTGTTGTGTTGTCCCACTTTGCTGCATAGATTCAATTGCTTTATTAACTATCATCTCTGATGTTTCTTCTGTTATCTAGAAAAAAATTTGTAAAATTTGGAAATATACAATGTACATATGTCATGCTATATTATCATGATTATTATCACGATTTAATTGTGATGGTCTTACATTATTAATAGTATCCAATACATTGTCTATATTTTCACACCTTAATAATAGCCGTCTCAAAGTGGTTAATGTAACCACAGCAACAAATACTAAAATTCGATATGCACCAACTGTTATTTTATCCCATATCCTATAATAAATAAAAATTTTAGTAATCATCCAAGTACTATGTAGTATTAAAGTTGCAGTATAATTTGCATATGATAATTTAGTACATATATACTTAGCAATAGATCCATCGCATATTATGCCAGCAAAACACGAATAAAACCATAAATCATATGGGAGATTATAAAGTGCATCAATTTTAACAAGATGCTTATATAATTCAGCATCATCTCTTTCTAACAATGTATATGTACATTCTTGTAATTTGCCCACTTCCTTTTTTAACTTTTCCACATGTACAAAGAGTCCAGATAATATCCAATACATATCGACTAGTTTCTCTTGTTCAGATTCAATATCAATCACATGCCATAGTGTCTCAGCCATTTTACTCATAGCTCTTAAAGTAAAAAAATTTTATTTTTATATGAAATTAAAGCAATATTAAATGGTAAACAACAAACCTGTGTAATGGCGATTCCAACTGAGCAGTCATGTCAACTTTTGCTCTTCTTGTACGCAGCAGCCACATTGCTAGAAATACTAGATGAGGTTTTGTACAATCATCTATGATTTTTGCAATCTTTAATGCTTTCTGTAGGTCTTGAAATTCTATTGTACGTTGAGTCATTATAAATTCATGACTTTCCACATAAACTGGTATAACATCAAGTAACACTTTCCATAAGAAATTTCTGTACATAGCAGGCACAGTAAATCTTAAACAAAACTGCTTCAGTTTTGTTTTGTCAAACGGTCGTTCTTTCAATAATATCTCCAAAGACTTTTTCTCTTCGACGCTACGAAAACCAACCTGTTATTGAAAAATAACATTAAAATATTTTGTTGTAATTGCACAACAATCTAATGGAGAAAAAGTTTTATCACAATAGTGTGTGTGTGTGTGTGTGTGTGTGTGTGTGTTTCATACTTTAATTGCAAAATTATATGTATTTATGTTTTAAAAATGCTTACTTTCTCATAATATGATGAACGAAAATTTCGTTCATCTGTCATTGTTGAGTGCCAATCTCGTCGAAAGTAGAAACAGAGGTAGAGATAAAATTGTATTAAAACTAAATAATTGGATTGGGAGCATTATATAATCTATCTACATGATAATAACTCGATGTCGTGCTCTTCTTTTTACATGAATTGCTATTTAAACATCCGACTCTGTGTAATATGTATATGAGCTATCTACTACACTTGTATATATGTATACGTAACACAGATACCTATGTCACATGCTTGTGCATGCCTGTGTTCATATAACCTGCAAATTCCAAAAATAAATTATTGTATTTTATATATGTAAGTTTCCGTGCTTTACTATTTTTGTGAAGAGTTTTAAATGACTTTTTGTATTACGTTTTCTCAAATTAAAAAGATTAACGTTTTTTATGCACATGATAATGATATTAATTACTCTATTCTTGTTATCATTACATCCACATGTTATTACATTATATACAGTCATAATTCTATAAATATTTGATATAATAAATATTATGATTTACCATATGACTTATTATTTTTATTTATTTATATATAATAGGTTTTTGAGTCTGCTATGATATAAACTTTACTTTTTTCCATAATTCTTGCTGTAAATTCTTTTGCATTATAGCAAAGTAGTAAGAAACAAAGTAAAATTTTGGAAATCGAATATTATAAAAGTGCCCCTATGCCGTTAATTGATATGAAATCTATAAATATATATTTCTTTTCAGTTAATATAATTATGTCTCAAGAAGAAAAGGATTTGGATGTAAATAAAGCTTTTGAAGATTTATTATTTGCAGAGGAAATTGCACAAGAATCAAGCTACGAAAAAGGTTACAAAAGTGGCAAAGAGCAATTATTAAAGGGATATCATCTCGGATATCATAGAGCTAGCATAATTGCTGCTCAATTAGGATATTACAGTGGAGTTTTAGAACACTATTTACAGAATAATGACACTAATTGTGAAAAAGCAGTGGTGATAGCCAAAAAGCTTTTAGAAGATATCCGCAGTACTTTTCCTGATCATCAAGACGACAATTTGGATATTCTAAAAGCTGTAGATAATATTAAATTGAAGTATGCCAAATTCTGTTCATTAGCCAAAATTTCTCCACTGTATCCTGAAGCAGAAAAACTTGAATTTTAATGTAATAATGGCGGAATACCACAATTATTTTGAAAAGACATTGGATTTTATTAATAGATATAAAAAATTAATAGATTGTCATTTGGTTGATTTTATTACTGAAAAATTATGGGACAAGTGTTTACCAGAAAAGCTTAAATCAGAGCTTGAAAGTATTGATACAAACGATGATATTTGGACAGAAAACAACATAAGCTCGGAATTAAATAATTTTATACAATTAACAAAATCACTTTCTTTAGAATCGTGTCCTGCTGTTATATGCGTAAACAATTTGCCAAAATTGTTACCACAATTTTTCAACCAAGAACAATTGGTTAAAAACCAATTTAACCATGCAACATCCGAATTTATGAGTACCAAGAAATCATATGAAATTGAAGTTCTTGGAAAAGTTATTGCTGAAATGGCACTTTCTACTAACAGTTTAGTAATAGATGCTGGAGCTGGAAAAGCATACTTGTCAACATATTTATCAGAACATTTCAATGTTCCTGTCTTAGCAATTGATTCATCGCAAGTTTGTCACAAAGGTGCAATAAATCGTCAAGAAAAGATTAAAAAAAAGAGACAATCGTCCCTAAAGGTTTGCATAAAAAAATATTCAATTATGTTGAATGTATAGAATTCATCATAATTTTACCAAATTTTCATATTTTTTTTCATATTCTTTTTAGGTTCGATACATAGTTCAAGAATTAAATGATATGACTAATTATAATGAAATGGTGAATACATATTATCCTAATTGGAGTTTAAACAAAAATCTCATTTTGACAGGATTACATACCTGTGGAGGACTTGTACATTCTGTAATTAAAACCTTCTTATGTTCAAAAGATATTAATTTGCTTTTTGTAGTCCCATGTTGTTACCATCTAGCAGATGAATCATTGAGTGGACGTTGGAATTTTTCTAAAAATGCTAGAATGTTGGCTCAACAATCTATTGAAAGGAGTAAACATAATAAACAACTTTCTCCTTCATTATTTTACAGAGCTGTGCTACAAGTTATCCTGCATTCTATGGGTCAGTTTTATTCAACAAATACATTTGTTATATATTTTAAGTGATCTAATTTTGTTGTTTTTAATAGGCTATTACAACACTAAAGTAGGTCGTAATGGTCCAGTGGATAATTTTGTGAATTATGCAAAATGGGCTCTATCCAAAATTGGAGTAGATAATAAACAGGTATGTGTTACAGAAATCATTTTGTAGATTACCATTTATTCATTTATTGACAAAAATTTTACAAAATATATATTTTTAGATACCTTCTATCACTGTTCTACAGGAAATATATGAGAACCATGTACATTTTGAACAAAAGTTGCATATCTTTCAAACGTTAAGAATATATATGAGTTCAGTGGTGGAGGCAGCTATTATGTTGGATAGAATAATATTTCTGCAAAATAATACCGAGAGTTCTAAGATTGCTATAGTACGCTTGTTTGATCCAACACTCTCACCCAGATGTTATGCAATAATGGCAACAAAGTAAATATAATAAATATAATAAAACGAAAATCATAATGTAAAATAAAAGTCATAATATAAAAATATAGAAAAGAGATATGCAAAATCTTAAAAAAATAAAAAATTTTACAAATTAACTTGATTCATTTTTTTCAATCTTAGTATAAGCATAAATAATTAAAATACGAGTAATTTAATATTAATAAAATATCAATAATTTAACATATATGCAAGCAAATTTAGTATAAATTTAGATGAATGAATTGTGTATAAAAATATTACTCTGTATCCTCAAATTCTCCTACTTGCAGATAATCCATGACAGATGAATATCCTTCTTCCTGTGCAGTGGGGGCTAAAATTCCTGTAGGGCGAAGTCCATTTCTGGTTCGACATATACTACAATTACATAAGCCTCTACAAGGTGGACAAGCCCAGTCCTAAAAAATTGCAAGTATTATGGGAAATGTTCATGAGTAATAAGATATAATTTTTATATAAAATACAATAAAATTGTATAAAATATAACCAAACTTACAGGATCTTTTAATGCATCTGCAGCATTTTCGCCATACCTTCCTAATAAGCATGGTCCACAAAATTGTCCTCTAACACCTACACATTCTCCTGATCTACAAATTGTTTTTGTATCTAAAGTCTTCTGTCTACATTGATGACAAGAAGTACCGTTGATTTTACAATATGTTTTCTGGGTACTTTTCTCTGCTACATTTTCTAACATTTCTTCTGTAATTTCATCCACTGATGGTATATTTTCTGAATCTGATGATTTTCTTGTTCTGTAACCTCTTCGTTTTCGTTTATTTTCCACATAGCTATCATCATCAGATGTGTCATCTTTTTCCTCTTCTTCCTCTTCATCCACATCACATACAATTTTCATCAAATCAATGGATCGTTGAAATGGCTTTGCCCATGGAAATAAAACTTTCAACTTTGGTCGATTGCTTTTAAATTTTGACAAATTGTTTTCATTATTCTCATCTTCGGAATCAGATTCACTGCCGTTGGATGTCATTTTTCTGCTTCTAGTGTTGTACTTCCGACGAAACTCCAGACGTATTCCATTGTTTCTAAAATCTTCCAAATCTTTAGTAGTTCTGCGTTTTTTCCTAGGTGGTTGATTTTTATTATAATTTTGCTCAATTGAATGTTTTTTCTCTAGTTTTTTAATTTCATCGGTTTGCTTCTTTATGTCTTTAAACAGCTCTGCAAACTATACGAGAAACATTATTAATATGAAGAAAACTGTAAAGATCGGTTAGTGAGGTTATTAATCATTTCATCGAGAGTGTAAAGTACTTACAAGAGTTTTTCTCTCTGCTTCATTTTTTGCCCGAAGGGCATCATAATCATTTTCATCCATATGTTAATTAAAAGGATATGAAAAGATATCAAAATGAGAAAATAACTCTTTTGTAAGGACAAGTTATATTCGTTTCGATACGTTTCAACAGTTAAATTTTTGAATCAGTTTAACGTAATTCCAATGAAGTGGCGTACGTGTTGTAGTTCTGACGGAAAAGAATCTATAGTCGATAAAAGAGAGCTTGAAAATGTCAGTATCATAGCTAGATAAATAAATCTTTATATAATTTTTAACACATATATACGTATATTTTGCACTATCATAATAAATCGATTCTTATTCCATTATTAAATAGCGCTAACAATTTCGCTGTAACGACAAAATTCGTCTTGCTGTGATTGCTTTGACTCTGTTTTAAACTACACATATATCTTGCTTTAATAACTTTAGCAGTAATTTCATGTTTCTGTGAACTTTTTTTATTTTGCAAAAAAAAAACAAGTTTTACTACTTATCAAAGTTAATTACGGTAGTGAAGTTTGAACGTTTTCACATTAAATGCATAGCAGGCGTGATAGCAATTACAGTTTTGCTGTGACAGCAAAAATCTTTCTTATCATGTAAGAAGTTAAATCGTCATCATTTATTTAAAGGATGTGATCGCAAAAATAATTCATCTCTATTTCACGTAAGTTGCGTATAAATTCATACACGTGATTCGTGTATAAATTCATACAAATTGATTTTAATTTCCATGCGTTTCTAACAGATTGTCTCTTTCATAAAATACGAAGATATATCATAAAAATGTTATTACTTCATTGAAAACGTTATCGGTGATAATATATATGACAAGAGTAAACGTATCACGGTGGGAAAGTAATAAGCTGGTGTGGCATACGTGTAAGCGAGAGACGTATAGCGTGATGTTATCCAGTGCTACTTCGACACTCTTGTACACGATTAAGATAAACAAAACTTGAACTAGAATCGCAGAGCACAATCATTCGTCAGTCCGAGTAGAGCCACTGGGGTAAGTTTATTGACGTATATAACCGTATATTATACGTATATTATATATAATATAATTTTAAGTGGTCTTTAAAAACTCTGACCGCTGGGAATATATTAAATAATGGCCTCTGAAAACATAATAAGAATTTATACATTTATTAATTTAGTAAATAATAAATAATTTTTCTCTTTTAACTTTTTGATAATTAATTTACAATTCTGTACAAACATAAAAATTTTTAAACTTTGAAAATCAGGAGCAAAAGAGTCAAGGCAAGATGTATGTGCAAAACATATATTATAGATATATGATAAGAAAGATATAAACATAATCGGTTCTGCATTATTAGACCATCTGCAATGTCATAACAATTAGAAATTGTATATACATATATTTTAATTTTTCAGATGCATGTGAAATTGGGATAGTTCTGTCATACTTACACTTTATCATAATCATCATTGAGAATAGCAGCTGTGAACACTTTGCTTCAATTTATGACAGACCACTTAGCTTATGGTCGAAGAACTTTAATATCCAATCTCTTAGTTGTGGTTCATCACCAGTTTATTGTCGTGCGTCTTGATTGACAAAGAAGTAACTCAACAATTCCTTCAATGGCTCCATTAGCGAGAATAGCGCTGCTAAATATCAAAGGACCGGCAAGAGCATTATTATGCGCCCAATCTCAGGTAACGTATTTAGTACTAATTATACTAATGTGAATATTAAAATGCAACTATTATTCAATTTTACTACGTAAAATAATTATATTTAGTATATTCTTAAACATATATATTAAAAATATTGTTTTTTAATAAAAAAATAATTTATATTTAATTTATTTACAATTAATTTTATTCAAATTTATTTAAATTTTAAATTTTTACATATATTTCTTTTTTAAAAATAATTTAAAATACTTACAAATGGTTTGAAAATGGATAACTCAAACATTTCTCTCTCTCTTTTTAGAGCATACAAAACAATTGCTGCAAAACAATTACATCGCAACAAGTGTTCGATCGTGAATCTAAATACGGTGCTCATAATTATCATCCACTTCCTGTGGCTTTGTGTAAAGCTCAGGGTGTTTTTATGTGGGACGTCGAAGGTAAAAGATACTTCGACTTTATGAGCGCTTATTCAGCAGTTAATCAAGGCCACTGTCATCCTAGAATCTACAAAGTAATGGTCGATCAAGCAAAAATTCTAACTCTAACATCTAGAGCGTTTTATTCTAACGTCTTGGGTGAATTCGAAGAATATATTACAAAACTTTTCGGGTACGCAGTGTTACTTTTGAATTCTGATATATTGATAAGATTAACTGATACGTTATGAAATCTAAAGTATGAGATTAGTGGAAGTAAATGTATTTGCATTACAGATAAGCTATATATATGTGATACATCTAGTGTTATATCTGAAAATTTATTAAAAATTAAGAATTACAAAACTCAAAATACTATATGAAATAAAATTAGATACTAAACTATAATGTAATTTGAAAGTTTCATTAAATAAAGACAGTTCCGATAAAAAGTATTGTAATTTATGTATCACGCAATAATTTATGTAGTTTTGTGCTTTTTTTAATACTTTGTTTCTGTTCATTTTACTGATAAATGTAAGATCTTTAGACAAAAAATTAAATACTTAAATAATTTTCCTGAAAAATTTGCAATACATTTTATTAATGCATAGAATTCATCAATACTTACTTAAAATACTTAAAATATTTCGTGCCTTAGATACGACAAATGGCTACCGATGAATACAGGCGTGGAAGGTGGCGAAACAGCATGCAAATTGGCACGCAAATGGGGATATTCCAGCAAAAATATACCACAAAATCAGGCCAAAATAGTATTCGCGGAGGGTAACTTTTGGGGAAGGACCATGAGCGCCGTTTCCTCGAGTACCGATCCGACCAGCTACAGTGGTTTCGGACCGTTCATGCCAGGCTTCGAGGTCATTCCCTATGATGATCTTGCGGCGCTTCAGCAAGCTCTCACCGATCCGACTGTCTGCGCCTTCATGGTGGAGCCTATCCAGGGTGAAGCTGGGGTTGTGGTTCCCAAGGTAACATCCTGTATGAATATTCAAATGTGAGAAAACCAGCAATGTCTAATCTTTATCCTTAAACTTGTTTTCATTTAAAAAAAGGAGGGATATTTGAGAGGAATCAGAGAACTTTGCACGAAACACAATGTCCTATGGATCGCAGATGAGGTGCAGACCGGTCTAGCTAGAACAGGCAAACGACTCGCCGTTGATCACGAAAATGTGAAACCGGACATTCTTATTCTCGGTAAGGCCTTATCCGGCGGGTTTTATCCCGTTTCCGGTGTGCTGGCGAACGATCCCGTCATGCTCGTCATCAAACCTGGCGAGCATGGATCAACCTACGGTGGAAATCCTCTGGCATGCAAGGTCGCCCTGGAGTCGCTTCACGTTTTGGAGGAAGAGAAACTCGCAGAAAACGCAGAGAAACTTGGTCACGTGCTTAGGAATGAACTTAACAAGCTACCGAAGGAAGTGGTCACCTTGGTGAGAGGAAAGGGTCTTTTAAACGCCATCGTCATTAACAAAAAACTCGACGCCATGAACGTCTGTTTAAAAATGAAAGAACACGGTCTTTTAGCAAAACCAACACATGGGCACATCATTCGGTTGGCACCACCATTAGTTATCACGGAAGACCAAATACGCGAGTGCGCGGATATTATTTCCAGAACTATTCTTACATATTGACAATTTAATCGTTACATGTCTCACTCAATTGCAATTGTTTTAACATAAATATATATTTTTACTAAATATATACTAAATATATTTTATGAAATAATTTTATATATTTCGAATACAAATGTCAAAATAATGATTTATTCTCGATACATTATATCTATATCATTCTCCTGAGTTACTCGGTATATGTGTGTCGTATGTAATTTAATAAGGCTTTAACTGAGTGCAATGTTCGCCTTGATCTTTATCTGCTATATAAAAAAAATTTGTTTTGTTGTTGCTTTTGATAGATCATGCAGTTATCAAGTAATATACTACAAGGATTAAACAGCTCACGATTGCATTGACGTATCTTCGTTAAAAATTGTGCTTATTTATGAAACGATTAAATGCTACATATAAATACAATGCATTCATTTGACTGGTCTCTCGCGACAATTTTCTGTTCCACAGAGAGAAGCTAAATATACCATGTTGGATGGAATCGTTATCTTCGTAAAACGTTAAAAACTAACATGGTGAATAAGTTATTCATTTACGTTCCTGCTATTAATAGCTTAATGTGATAACATTCATTCTCTACGTAAATAACGATGTATTTCTAGCGTAATGACATGGGGGATTAATGCAAGATAAAATGTATCGAGAAATATATACGTATAATGCACCAAATGTTGTAATTATATATCAAATGGTATTTTGAAATAAAATTTTATACTTTATTTCAATCAATTCATTATATCACTATTCTTCATTTTAATTCTCTTTTAAATATCTAATGATGTAAAAAAATGGTCTAACAAAAGTATTTGAAATTAAATTTTACTTTCTTAATATGTCATTAAAAGAGATTAAATTGTTCATTGTTACTTGTTTACTTTGGCACGCTGGCGCCTTTATTCCATTCTGTGTTTTTATCAGATACGTCTCCAATGGTATTTATTCTAAATCCTTCTGTCGCAATGCTTGTGTACAAATAAGCTCACCAGTAAATAAGCAGTCATATCCACCGTATCTTTTGCCATATCTTTCGCCTCTTTGATATAAAAGCAAGATCAGCGAAGTTGCCGTCAGACATCTTACATTCATACCTGTGTTAAAGAGGTAGTACTTCTTGTATAACAATAAAACTATTTTCTTTTTTATCTCTACTCTATTGAATATCTCTCGACGTTTTTTTATCTGCTGGTAAAATTTTGTTTAGCTAGAAATAGTCTTCACATTAAGATAAAAATAAAATGTAATATTTTCAGATAAAATAAATTGTTTTTAGTAACAAATGGCTTTCAAATTGTCAATTCCAATTTTATAATTACCATTATTCTTGAAGAATATCTCAATATTTTAATTGCTTTGATTGATCATATTCCAATAGTAGTAAAACAAAATAAAACAAATATTTGTACATTAATATTTATCGATTTTAAACAGGAACAAAGAGAAAAAACGTGACCATGCAATCTGTGCGACAAAGATTCTTCAATATTGTAAAAGAATCGGACAAAAGAAGATTTTTGAGTTCTCAGCAAATAATCGATCGTGATAATAAATACGGTGGCATTCATTTCAAACCATTACCGATTGTTTTATCCCGAGGGGAAGGTGTTTATCTGTGGGATATCGATGGAAAGCGTTACCTCGATTTTCTGGCGGGATTCTCAACCGTCAACCAGGGTCATTGTCACCCGCGTCTGGTGAAGATCATGAGAGAACAGGCTGGGAAGCTGACACACACATCAAGAGCCTTCTATTCGGAACCTCATGGCGAATTGGGAGAATATTTGACGAAACTTCTAGGATGGGATCGATTTTTACCCATGAATACAGGTATAAATTTGCTTAAGAATCACGATATTTCCTAAAAAATAAATATTAATTCGAATCTTAGTAATTATCGGAAGACATCTTAGTACCGTTTTTAAGAAAATAAAGAATTAAGAATTAAGAATAAAGAAAATTTTTATTACCAAACAACGCGAAGTTAAAGCATTTCTTTTTCTATAACAGGCGTCGAAGGTGGTGATACGGCTATAAAAATGGCCCGACGCTGGGGATATAGAATAAAGAAAGTGCCCAATAACAAAGCTACCATTGTGTTCGCTGAGGGAAACTTTTGGGGTCGTTCATTGGCGGCTTTGTCAGCCTCGACAGATCCGAACTGCTATACAGATTTCGGACCCTATGTGCCGCTCTTTGAGAAAGTACCGTACAATGATCCGGTTGCTCTGGAACAGAAATTCCAGGAAAACCCTAATATCTGTGCGTTTATGATGGAACCTATCCAGGGAGAAGCCGGTGTCGTTATACCTACTGTAAGTTAATGAGGAATAGATAAGTGCATATTGTGAATACATAGTTTAAGTGATTAAAATATTATTATTATTATTATTATTATTATTATTATTATTTGAAGTACCTTGCTTGTTTTACTGATAAACAGAAATACTGTTTTTATTATGAAAGATAGCGCAGCTTGAGGATTTCTTCTTATTATCAATACTTCATAATTATTTCTCTCAATTCTTTCGTGTTTTTGTTTTTCAGGATGATTATCTACAACGTGTAAGAGAACTGTGTACAAAGTACAACGTTCTATGGATCGCCGATGAGGTGCAGACTGGCCTTTGCAGAACTGGCAAGCGCTTGGCAGTTGATCATGAAGGTTACAGACCGGATATTCTTATTTTGGGAAAAGCACTCTCTGGCGGCATGTATCCGGTTTCTGGTGTTCTAGCAGATGATCAGGTACCTGAAAAAAATTCGTTTATCTGTTAAAACCATTCTACATTTCATATATTTCTTTTATAGATGCAACTTTATAAAATCTAAAATATGTTAATAATAATTATTTATATTTTAAATTTTAAATAAAAATCTTAAAATTTTATACAAGCGATAACGTATATTTACTCTTATGTAGAAGCTCCAAAGTACTGCTGTATCCGGTATTAATCGCTATCATTCAAAGCGATAAAGATCTTTTATCCACGCTGATCATTTTTCCAGATAATGCTTTGCTTGGAAACGGGTTCGCATGGAAGTACTTTCGGCGGGAGTCCGCTCGGAAACAGAGTTGCCTTGGAAGCAGTCAAAATCTTGGAAGAGGAGAACCTGGCAGAGAACGCGAAGAAACTCGGCAACATCCTGAAAGAAGAACTGATCAAGTTGCCAAAAGATATCGCGACGGAATTTCGTGGACGTGGTCTTTTAGCCGGCCTTGTAATTAATAAAGGTATTATACGATCATAAATCAATCTTTTGAGTTACTGATAAATTGTTAACAAATGAAATTTCATCGTGCGATATGAGCAAAGATAAAATATTTATTGATCCCGAATCATATCTTGCAATCTGCAATTTTATTTTATTTTTTTTTTTTTACTTACTTTAAGCTCTAGAGAATTGTGTACAAAAGACGAATAATATTTCTACTTTATGTAACGAAACATTGAATTTTATTACAACTGCATAATACACTCGATGAATTTTTTATTTGCAGAGTTTGCCAATGGTTGGGATATCTGTCTGAGGCTGAGAGACGCTGGATTGTTATCAAGACCTGCACATGGTCAAATCATTAGAATATCGCCTCCTTTAACGATCACGGAGGAGCAACTGCGCGAAGGAATAAATATTCTCACTACAGTCCTCAAAAGTTACAAATAAAGGACTTTGATTAACAAAGGATTTAAAAAATTTCACCAAAATTATACGAATCGAAAATAATTTTCTAGTTAACAGACAGAGATTACTTCTATTTTGATACTATTTTATTAATTCCAGACAATCTTGAGAGCTTAAATCTAGATTTCTATATTTTTGGGAATACATGGAAGTGATGATAAGAGAGTAAGAATAAGTCAAAACGAAATTTTAAAATTATAAAATATGTATTCGCAACGATTATTTACATTTATATATATATATATATATACAAATTATAATTTATATTTATCAAATAAATTATATATGTGACTCATTATGTTTCTTTAAATGCCTTGTTAAACTAAAAGATTGCGAAAACATTTGATTACACTGATTGCATTTATATGTCTTTGAACCGGTGTGTAAATTTAAATGCCTTTTTAGATGATTAGCTAGCTTGAATCTCTTCCCGCACAATCGACATTGATGTTGTCTCAAACTACCGTGCGAGGCTTCATGATTTTTAAGATGGCTCGATTGTGCAAATCTCTTGCCGCATAACTTACATGCGAAAGGTTTTACTTTGGTATGAATACGCAAATGTTCAACTAAATTACCTTTTTGGGCAAAACGCTTGTCGCAATATTCGCATTTATGCACTTTCGACGACTTGTGCGTTTGTAAATGCATCTTTAGATTATAATTATGGCTAAATTGTTTATCACAAATTTCGCATTGCACTAAACCTTTTCCAGTGTGAAGTCTTTCGTGAGCTTTCAAGTTTTTCAAAAGCCGAAAACGTTTATTGCAAGTGTTACATTCAAAGTCTTTGCTCTGTCGTGTATTATCAGTTTTATTGTGAACTTTTATATGTTCCTCTAAATACGATGGATATGGAAATATCTTATCACATACCTTACATTGATGTATATTGGTTTTCGTGTGTAATCTCATATGTGCATTGAGTTTGCTCTTCGATGTGTAAGCTTTACCACAGCTTAAGCATTTAAATGGTTGTTGGCCAGAGTGAGATAATTGATGAGCAAATAATTTCGATTTTTGTAAAAATTGTTTGGAACATATCTCACACTGATACTTCTTTGCATGAATATCTTCCGTATCTTTCATGTCCAAAGATTGCTTATAATTATTGTCAGTTGGACATCCTTGATATTCAATTATGAGTTGCTTATCTTTTTCCGATGCCTTTATAAAACTTAAATTTTCTGCAATTGATACATCATTTTCGGAATGTATCGTTATATTTTGTATGCGTTCCGAACTACTTTCCTGAACACCATCCAGATCAATATTCTCAGGAAAGTTTATATTCTGTATTCCGTCATTATCATCTACAGTGGACTTTTGATAAGATAAATTTTGAATAGGATTATCGACAGAATGAATAGATCTTTCGTAACTTAGATTTTGAGGAATGTGATTAGAATTTTCACAAATCTCTATATTTTCATTATCACACGATATGTCGACATTCTCCGTACTATGTGTTATATTGTGACTTATTAACTGTCTCCTATTAGTAAAAGTGTGATTGCATAAAGAGCAATGTAAGGCACAGGCAGCTCGACTAGAGCTTTCTTCATTCAACGACATGGTATGCATCATATTTGATCTAACTAGTGGAGACAATTGTGTGCTTGGTATACTATCATTAACAAAGTTTGAGCTGACATGAGTAAAGTTAAGATATGGATTTTGAGATTCTACGATGTGCATGTGTTGCATAGGTATGTTATCCTGCATAAAAGGCAAATGCAACCGATTGTGGGCACAAAGTTCTTGATAATTCATAAACACAGCACCACATTCCACACATTTTAATGTCTTATGAGAATTCTGCACAGGTACAAACCCTTGATTTTGTTGATTTTGATAGAGCTTACAGCCAGAAACAGTAGTATACGATGTTAGTCCAGATACCTGTTTGAACATATTCAAATATTATAATAATATAGCTACATGTGTATAGCATAAATTTGTACCGTACCTTTAATGCTGCTTGTCTCAAAGCTCTGTCTGCTGCACGACACTGTTCTCTGTATAAAAGGGCTGACTCTGCTCTGGTGACACAACGATCGCACATCTTTTCAGGTAAGCCATCTCCTTGCCAGACCTACAAACATCAGATGTAAGGTTAATCTTACATAAGTTTACATCAAATATAAAATAGAAAATGTACTTGCTTCCAGGCACGAGAGAGATCGCAATTTAGCGGCGAGTGAGGAACCAGCCGGACCCACGAATAAACACACCATTTTGTCACCGTCTTCTCTCAAGCATGTGCGACACAATTTACTAATGTTTTCACTGTCGATCTCCTTCGTGACTATAAACATTCTTTTATCGTTCAATAAACAGCTATCTCGAAAGATATTAGACGATCAGTCTTCATGACACACCGGGAAAGGTTATATTGTTTAGCATCTATGTACATCGCCATATTTCATTCGTTTCACTTTGTTGACACTAGATGTCGTCACTACATCGTAACCGTTACCGCAATGAAACTGCAAAATTGAGAAAAGCGCGAACGTTCAGTCAATCGGTCATTTGAAATGGCGGCGATGAATCGGCTAGACGAGCGGTAATCCCATCTCCAACAGATTAAAATCCACATTGATCACGTCCATCGAGGCTTTATCGCGGCGATGTGTGATGTGGGACACACGTATGCGCGATACATGACTATTAATTCGTGCCGAATTTGCATCCGTTTCAATACAGCCGGGATATTGACTCGTGCCGGAGGCTTTTGCTAGCTTTCACTACACAGCCAAGGTAAATTGTTTTCTTTTCATTTCATATTGGTATTTTGATGTTTGGTAAACACGCCAGCGCATCTAGGCGTTGCTTGCGAACGGACGTAATCCGTATTTTCCACTCCACTCTATTTCACTGTAACCTGATTCAATTGTCTCTCTTTTGAAATCATCGCAGGAAGTTTCAAGAAACTTCTATTTTCTAGCATATCTATGTACAGGTTATTTTATATATGAGTATACAAAATATTTTTATATATAGTTTATATAAATTTAATTTTATTATTTAAATCAATTCAGTTAATATTGTTTTATATAAGTTACATATTTCTACAAAATTATTAAATTTTTAATATTTATATATACATTAATTTTTTTATATTTAACACAAATGTTAAGAAATGAAATAAAGAACCAAGATATTACATTACTTACAATTTTTACAATAATATATGAATGAGACAAACGAGGAATTCTAAATATTGAATTTGTATTGATACAATCGTTTGACAATTCGTTTAACAGAAATGAAACCATTTATGAACAATTTCAACAATAATATATATAGTTCGTTTTATTCATAGTGATTTACGATGGTTTAAATGTATCCTTATGATCGCTGCTGACAATATTGATTCCATTAATGAAATCGGCGTTTAAATGGATAATATTGACAGAATAGTAATTGGATAAATAACATTATCAATAAATACATACATACCCGACTAATTTATATTGCCAAAAACGCGCCACTGAAATTTATTCCAAACAGTAGCGATCGATTGCTGTCGATCAATGCATATGTATTATGTGTTTGATAAAATAACTCATTGGCTTTTTTAATTTCAATTTAATTTTATAATATAAAATAACAAATATTGAAATCAATATATATTATCAATATTGATTTAAGTATTAGTCAAATTTTAATTTTAAACAGATAACTAAGATAATATTATCAAATCTCCTTTTTTTTCTAAGATACAAAAAAGCGACAAAAATACAAATCAATATATCTATATATAATAGTACAATATATAATTTTTAAATATTTTCTTTTAAATAGCTGTAATAAGATATTAAGATGCAATATCTGTTGCATAATAGTACTAAAATAGAGAAACAAAAAATATCTTTTTTTAATTGTGTCATAGAATTTTATATATGTTAAAATTAAACGAAAATATCGATTTGTAAAATTAATAATAAAACAATTTTTCTTAATTAAAATAAATGCTATACATTTTTTAAAAATATTAAAGAATATAAAAATATATTAAAGAATAAAAAAATTAGAGCGATAAATTTTTAATCAAGTATTCCCGAGAAAAATGGTATAATATGGTCAGATGTAAATATATATAATTAGTTATGAAAAGATCTGATAACATGTAATATTTTATATGATCATATAAAATTACATATGTTATCAAATATTTTCATAACTAATTATATATATTTACATCTGACCAATTATCATTTTTTCTCGGGTTTCCTGGATATTTTAATTGAAAATGATTAATAGGAAACATATATGTATATGACTGAAACGATGGCACGCGTAACAATAATCGATATATCACTGAAAAAAAATATGTTGCCAATAACTCGAATAGTCAGAATTTTGCAAAATAGCGTTTTAACAACACGCGTCAGTTTTTGGTAAAAGCGCTTGTGAATAATAGATTCAACAACTTCGTCCAATGATCTGAAAGTTCGCGGCAAATATTGGTGTTTTGCTCATGAAACGCATATCGTAAATATCAATGACCGAATTTTCCTCTAAAAAATTAATCTTTCCACGTAAATACGCAATTTCTGTAATTTCTAAAACAAAATTTACACAAGCATGTAAATATGCTGTATAATTATTATAAATACTTATAATATAATTTTTTAAATAAGTTGATAAAATTACAAGACTATTGTGTATTGCTGATAACTCTTTTTAACTTACAATTAGCGACAACAAAGTGACCGTAAAGAGAGCTTTGAATTAAATCTTCCATGAAGAAAAATTGCATGTAATCATCATTGATAAAAATATAATTTAGCATATAGAAAAAGTGCAAGGAGAGAATTCTCTGAGTGACTTTGATGGACGAGGCTAAATATATTATTTAATTACCTTTTGTTTAAACTGCTACTACGAATATAGCGAGATTTTCTACTCGGGAAGTATTTCAATCTTAATGTAGACTTAGGATCTCTATAAGCAAGTTTCGACACGGGATAAAATTCCGATAATTTCCTGATTGATTTATTAGAAAAGCGCATCTGATTTTTGCGTAAGATAGAACGTACTGTAGAGAGAGAAATCTTATCCGCATATAAAATGTACAATATATAAAAGTGATAGGTTTTACGGAAGTGATGCATGCGAACATGTAACCACACGTACGCGAATACAATTTATCATAAATTTACAAGTTGTTAGGATATTTTAAAAATAACATTTTCGTTAATATTTGTTATTTATTTCTAAGAAAATATAAGGAATAATCACCACAAATATATACAAAACTGAAAAAATGTAGCTATACATTTATATATATATATACATGGTTTCCATGTACATACATCCGTTAATAGTAGATTCCTGAGGTTATTTGAAGAGGAAAATCTTTATATTAAAATAGCGAGTTTACAATAGTTTTTAGATGGAAAGTGTTGAAAGTTGACCAGTCAGTTGTCAAAAATTTGCGCGCTTAAGCACGTCGCGTATTGATTTTAATATCCTTACCATGAGAAACCTCAAAAATTTGCTATTAACGGGTAATACGGTTAGTCTGAGACATTTTGTATAACTTATATTATTTTTAAATCTATTCTCTTAATGATATTAAAATCAAACAAATTGGATTAACGTACTGGCACGATATGCAGCAGCGGAGTTGTTCTTGTTTAAGTTGATCTTTAACATACAAAGTACCTTTAAATTATAGCAACGTTTAAAATCATTATTTAAGAAATAATTATTACGTATATTATACTTGTATTCATCTCTCTTTCTTTTTTTTTTATGCAAATATTTAATAAAAGAATTCTATGTTCTACCTAAAAACTGTAATTTGATAATTAATAATAAATATGTTAAAAAATCTAATAACCATAAATATTAAAAAATGCAAACTTTTTATTGAATATTTCAAAGCTTTTATGTGCGTTACATTATTGCGCTGTATAATATTTTACGTGCAATATTTGGCAAATAACAGATAACAAATAAGTGATTATTTACCCTAAAGTTTCTTCACTGATGCCTAATTCTTCCTAAGCCTCTATTTTCTCTCAGTTCTTCCTATTTGTTATCTGTTATTTGTCAAATATTACATGTAAAATATTATGTAATGTAACACACATAGAAACTTTGAAATATTCAGAAAAAATTTGCAATTTTTATAATATTTATGGTTATTAATTGATTATAGATTTTTTGATAAATATAGAATTATTTTATTAGCTATTTGCATAAAAAAAGAGAGATGAGTAAAAGTGTAATATGCGTAATAATTATTTCTTAAATGATGATTTTAAACGCTGGTATAGTTTGAATGTACTTTGTATGTTACAGATCAATTTGTGAACAACTCTGCTTTTGCGCATTATATCGGCAAGTCAATCCAATTTGTTTTATTTTAATATCATTAATATAAATTGATTTAAAAATAATACAAAATGTCTCATTGTCAGGCTAACTGTATCACCCGTTAATAACACATTTCTGAGGTTTTTCATTTAATAAGGATATAAAAATCAATATGCGATGTGCTTAAGCACATGAATTTTTTAATAATCAGACTGATTCCCCTTTAACATTTTCCATCTAAAAACTATTGTAGCCTCGACATGTTGGTATAAAAATTTTCGTCGCCAAATGACTTCAAAAATTTACTATTAACGGATGATACAATTGGTTTGGGACACTTTGTGTGTGTTTGTAAATTGTTCAATAATTTATTAAATTGCATAGATTGCAATTAAATTAGAACATAAAAATTAAAAAAATTAAGCTTGAAGCTTAAAGTCTTATTATCTATTCAGTTCAGAATTAATCCTAGAACACCAAAGTGTAACAAAACTTTTTTTAGTATTGTTAACATATTACTATTGTTATTAAATAAAAAAATAAATTTAAAATTTTAGAATGAAAGATCTAGCTATGAAAGATTTCTTTTTCTCTTGATGATGCAAACAAATAATAAAAGTTTGGTGTTCTTAGACTTAATTTGCGAAAAGCCTTTATTTTTGCATTGCTGTTCTTATACTTATAACAGATTGTGCGCTTACCTCGTTTTGACTAAGTTTTCTGCGAAAATATATCGGAGAAAGTTTTCAACAGGGATACCACTGATGATGATTTGGAAAAAGATTCTCGAGAGTTCTTTATTCTCGTCGCGAGACGCGATGATAGAGATTGAATTCCCTCGCTTCGAGACGACGGTAGATCCATACGTCTTTCGCGGAAGATTCGATCTCTTGTGCGTGCGTGCGCGGTATGTATTCGCGAGCCGTGATTTAGACGAGTAAGAGAACGGGAGAAATTTCTTTCGAGCATTTCTCGAACGAGTTTTCCAACAAATTCGATCGTCGAGCGACAAGAAAACTCGTGCATGTCTGTGCCATTATCCGCGAATGCGGATTATTGCGTATACGTTCAAGCACCCAACGTGACAAGTGCATCGCGTTCCTTTCTGTTTATTGAGAGTTTTTCTGAAATATAGAAACATTTTCATTTTATTCAATATACAAACAGATACTTTCATGTAAATTTGAAATTTTCGGGAAAATAATGATGGTAATTAAATTTACTAATATCAATAAATAAGCCATGTCATCAAACATTAACGAATTAGCATAGAAACTATTTTCAATTATTTACATTTATATATTTATGTACATTATATAATAATATATATAATTATATTCCATTTATTATTTTTTTATTCATGATTTTAAAGATCTAAAAATTATTTAACTGTTTTAAAGTTGGCTAATTTTTAAGAAAAACATAATTTTTTTCTTGTTTTTAACTGGTAAACATGTTTTTTTATGGTAGTGCTAAAATTTATAGAATTTATTATTAAAATGTTTAAAAAATCTATATTTTTTCTAAAAAAAGAGTGCTTTTTAATCTTTATTTGACTTTTTGTATCATTTTTGTTTGTCAAAATTATGAATCTTACATTATTGCAAAATTACACTTTGAAGTGAATGATATGTTATTCGTCTATTCGTTTAATCAGATCGACGAAGTTTAAAAATTAATTTTTATATTTTATTTTTATCGGTTAAACGTGGGTTAACGTGTTGATTTACAACACGGGAAACAACCAGTTAACAAAATTTCCGGCTAATTAAAACTTCCAGTTTCACCTGCCCTTTCAAAAGTTTGTGCTGAATGGTAGACGGAGCATGGGAAAAGAGTGATATAGAAGGACGAGTTGAATATTGTCGGTGTATAATTTTAATGGTTCATACAATGTGACTAGTTCTCTGGGGACAGTCGTGCTAATGCGTTTTATACGTACATGTTTCGATATTCCCCTTGATAGACTTCTCTCCGCGCGACCTTTCTGTATTCTTGTCGACGTATGTACAATACTAATACATATCTACATGGTACATAATTAACAATTCATATGCACAATAATTTGCGATTTCTATAACGTGTTTTATAGCCGCGTACAGCCGTCGAAAATTCCACCTAAAATATAAGATAAAATGCGTGAATAAAAGGTTCAAGGATTTTATTATTTATAGGATTTATTATTTATATTATCCGGCAAGAGCTAAAAACATGTTTTCATAAATGCAGGCAAGTTTAACATTGAATCAATTTTCACCAACAGAACACTGAACAAGTTTTAAGTATAATAATTCAAATCCTTTATTACTATTTTAAAATCTTTACTTTTGTTTAAATTGGCTCTTTCTTTGTTTTAATTGCATTGTTACATGTCCCATCGCGTGGTTATTCATATAGGCGTAATAGCTTGATTTTCCGCAACTCGATGTCGCGTAGACGCGCGAAAGCGACTCGTGCCGGTATCTTATATTCCTCAAACAGACGAAGTAAAACCCGCAGCATCGAATGCAATTTATTTTCCGGGAGATAATGTCCGTATCAGACGTCTTTTTCCTCGCGAGGCCAGGAATAAGCGTGCGCGACTGGGACAAAGTGACAAAGCAACAGAATGAGGGAGAAGAGCCAAGGGTCGGAGGAGATGAAGAGAAAGAACGAGAGACAGAGAATTGAATTTTCACATACACGCAAGCGCGGTTCTAAATAAACGTCATACTGAAAGCCGTTTGAAAACGCGAAGACCGGGTTCTCATTTCGCTTCTTCAAAGAGCCAGTCTAAAGACATTTTTTTTCTTAATGGTTAAAGAGCAATAGTCGTATATACGATAGCCAACTTTAAAGTTCACACCAACGTATCGTAAGTCTGTGACTGTTATTTTTAAATGAGATTTCCATTGAAATTCATCCGCTCGAATGGAGACGGCGCGACCTCGGACCTTTAAGCTTAAGCGCTAGTGAGCTATAAGGTATATTTTTAATTTCCATTAGTGACCTCCACTTCTCACATTTTTGACATTTAAATATTAGATTAGACATTTAAATATCCTCTAATATTTTCATGCAAATCCAACGTAAAATAAATTTAGTCCATTGTAATCGGCTTTAGAAAACGTTCTTAATACTTATAAATGTCACCGTAATTTGAAGACTATTTCCTTAAATCACATTAATATACATTCAAGATTCATTATCAAAGATATAAGTATCTACACGATATTATTATCGGTGAATACACATTTTATCGCGAATTGCTCTACTTAGGATACATTTACTAAACTACCGATAAGAAATCTTGTTTTTTCATCCAACATATTTGGCGGCTTTCGCCCTTTGGCCCGAACTGCGAGCAGCCAGTTAAATTTATCGGCGACAGGAAAATGGATGAAGCGCCTCAAGAGAATTTTCCGATAAACGAACAGAAAAATACGAGGAAATATGATTTAACGCGAAAATAGGAACTTAATCGACTTGCACTCACGATTATATCTACTAGCTGTAAATTATTGTAATAATAGATTTTTTTTTAGACATTCATGAACCGTTTACCTAAAAATATGTGACGAACATGTGCCATTTCTTCGAAATTTCGAAACTTTCACACATTTTATTATTTTATTTCAAATAAATGAACAACTTTAATATTATTTCAGCTAGACATGCATTAAATTTTATGAATCTTTAAAAGATTTAGAGAGCTATTATCTTGAAATCAGAAATAATGACGATCCACGATTGTTCGCGCCACAACTAATGCAATAAGCGAAAATTAACTTTAGAGAATACACACGAGTAATTCACATGTTTATCTATAGATCTTCTATGTAAAATATGCGGAAAATTTTTAAATCTATTTCACAGATGCCGGTTACGGCAAAGAGAATCCGATGCATAAAAGTCATACTCTTTGTTCGCGTTTTGAAAAACTATGAGCTGTTCGCCGTTTTTCGCAAACATAAAATGCAATTCGGGTGGCCGCGACATGGGTATAGGGAATAATGTACATTTTCACGCGACGCGACGTATCCTGGATGATTTTTTTTTTTTGTACGCAATGCGAGTACATGTGTGTAGCAGGGGTGAAGCCGGTAGTCGCACACATATATAACATGGAATAATAAATGGAGAATCCCGAAGGGGATTTGTTTGACACGCCGCAAGGTACTGGTGCGGTCACCCCGTAGTGCTATCCATAAATCATAATTCGCCCCGACAAAGTATAAGGCTTGAGCATCGTTACCGCGGACAGTGATGGAGTTTTTGTAGTACTTTGCACTACTTTTATTATCCGCGTATCGCGAGATTACTCAATGTCTTTTGCCATTCATCTAATTGTCCTCATACCGCTATATATGTAGCGTAGTAGAAGAAAGGAAACAAGGTGAAAGCCATAATCAGAATGACCGCGTCGTTCTATCTATCAAGAATTTTATATTCTGTTAGATCTGTCATCGCGAAAATATGTAAATGCTTTGCTATTCTTTGTTATGCCAACTTTAAAATCAAGCGAACGACCGTACATGTAGAAATAAATTTAACGTGACTAGATATTTTTCTTCTATAATAAACGTTAACAAATGTCAACAAAATAATAGTGAAATATGCAGAAGATAAATGCATAACATAAATAAAATCACGACGAGAACATAATGTTATAAATATATACAAATATAAGCTTATTGTTAGCCTGACGATTGAGAAATGAAAAAATTGTCTTGATAATTTATAAGCGTCAAATATTGCACATCGAATTGCAAAAATATCGACTTGCAGTAGCTCGCGGATAAAAATGGATGCAGTGTCATTGCAACCAAAAATAGAACAATGGATCCACTATCGGTTTCACCGTTCAGTCATGAAACTGAATGCAGATAGATCGGTTAACTCCACGCGCAAACTTCCGAGAATGGATTTCGGAAATGAAGATCACTTTCAATCACTAAAATATGCAGCTGTCATTGAGAAAACTGAAAAGTTCTAGCGGATAGAGATATCGAAATATATGCTGTCGATATGTAATTCCTTCGGGAACGAAGTTCCCTGATATCGATATGCGCCTTACGTGTGGGATTTGGCCCACGAGAAAAAGGGAAACAAACACACAGTCGCGGAAATACAAACGGGCTTGCGCCGTTATATCGTACAAGATGATCTCATAGGTATGCATGAAGCATAACGAGTGTCGAACTGAGCCAATTACGGGCCATAATTACGGGATTGGTCATGCGGGGGTGGCCGTGTCTCATTAGCCCGGTTCTTCCTTGCAACTAACTTGCCCGCGCACCGGTCGTCTAATTTGGAAAGTTGTTTAACCGAAAGCGCTTACCCATGCACCCAGATTGGGGACACTGCGCGCGCTCGATGTGTATACACACGCTGGAGGGTCCAGGATGGAGGAGAGCGTATCCCTCGGGAGACTGCGTCTGATATTCACGCTGCGGCACACGACCAGGCTACTGCAACTTGAGTTCACCGGGCAAACATTTATAATTTTGCTTACATGCTCCATTTTACTTTTTCTTTTTCGCGACGTAATGCTGTTACCCGCTATCCGGCATCTCATTATTCGATAAATATTTGCTATTCAAATATTTGACAGTGATAGGTAAGATAATACAAGAATGAGTCAAGAAATTTCCGAAAAATTATTATAAAAAACTAAGTAACAGTCTTTTTTTCTTTGCATAACTCTCGTGTTTATTAACACACCTTTTCCACGGTTTTAGATAGCTTTTTTATTTCTCAAAAAAAAAAATATTTTACTTAAAAAATTATCTAGTTATGTATTGCAGCTTTAAGCTCGTTATTATTAGGAAAGCGGCTTCCATTTCAATTCAAATCCTCTCAGATTTTTTTTAATAATCCAAATGGGTGGTAATTATAGATGATGCTAGACTTAAACTGTGGAGAGAATATGGTAAGACACTTTCCTAATTATGACGAGCTTAAAAGCTGCGATGCAGTTAGGTGACTAGATAATTTTTTAACAAAAAAAAAAAAAAAAAAAAAAAAAATTGCTGATGCACTAAAGAAATGTGTTGAAAAACATGGCAATGTATTATGTAAAAAAATATAGTAGCGTTTGAATTTTTATAATAAATACATATTTTTTAATAATAACTTTGCAGAAACTTGTTGACGCAAATGGTTTGCTTTAATATTCTAATGCTTTCACATTTTTTTTTAGTGTTGCACCAGTAATGCTAAAATTCAAGAAAAATGATATACGAGAGTGCGTTGCATTATCGAAATAAAGTTTGATCGCGAAAAAAGCGCAGGACTCGCGAAACATTCAACTAGTCGCGAATTTATGGTACAGGTCACATCGGGGCAAACAATGGCGCATCTATTTAACTTGCTTCTGTGCTTGCGCGCAAAATGGAAAGATAAGCGTGTAGGATTTATACGTCAGCGGCGTTTCATAGCGATGACCGACGCGCACATGTGCGATCGTGATACCGCGGACGCGTCGTGCTGTCCACCAAATTGACATGTTTCTGATCGAGTATGTTTTTCTACGTTTTAGAATCGGGATTGACTCGATTTTTACTCGTCTAAATAAGAGCCGTTTCCGTTCACTCGCGATATTCAAGTAAATGGTATGCTAACAGACAAGCTCGCGATTAGTTACCGCGGTGTCGGCGAATTGCGCTGCGGCAAATAGCGCTTGCAGGTCGTTCGATGGCACATTGCGGTCCCCATATGCAAATCAAAATAGGTACCGGAACCGCTTCCGAACGTAATTTACGGCAACGAAACGCTCGACCGTGCCATCCGCCCGGCTCTACTGCCAGAAAATGCATTACGACTTGAATAGCCCGACCGCTTGTTTTTCGATGTCGCGCGTAATTCGTTGGTGGCCTAAAGCTTAAAATATTATACAGGAAATTATTACAATGAAAGCCACAATAATGTGCAATACAAATTAGGCTGCTGTATTTTCGAAAACAAGATGTGCATTGATATTGCATTTATAATTAATTTTAAAAGTCTTTTGTGTTAAACATATTGCATTTTATCAATACTCCTGTGAAATTTTGTTTTTGACAAGGATTATGATTTTACGTAATTTATTACTACATATTATTAATGAAATTTATTTGTGAAATATCTTGACTACAGTTTGGCATAATTTTTACGATATTATGAGCTTACGCAGTCACGCAAATTACACGGTTAAAAGGATAAAAGTTTAGCAACTATCACTTTGATGAACAAGGAAAGTTTAATATTTTAAATTCAAATTCTGAAAATTTAAAAAGTAAAAATCAAAATTAGAACGATATAAAATTATAATTTAGCACGTAAAATAATATATTGTTGTATTTATATTATATATTGTCGTCTGTTGACCTACTTTACCAGAAATTCGTAAATAACATTGCTTGACTTCCGTTCGTATTATCTAGATAAATTTTCAATTAATTCGATCACGCGCGGTAGACGTGCCGTTTCGAAGAGACACGTAAATAAATAGATCAATATTGCGATATGTGACGTTTGCACACGCACACACGCGTATATAATTTTACATGGATATATTTATAAAGAATACCAAAATAAAAAAGTGACACGAAATGACGCGATACCATGGGAATTTACATACTATGTCACAATGGGTTACAATACCATTTAATTCATTTTTCACCAGAGTAATGGGGATGAACACTCACGGGGAATTATACTTTATCGTTTGTGCGGCATAAAAAGGCGCGGCCTATTACCGAGACCGCCTTGATGGCTGGGCTCTTAATATTCGCGCCAATTATTCCTTTCGATCGGCAGCAGCGCGCCGAAGAGGTTCTCTGTTAGCTCGATTGTGGCAATATTGATTCTTGCGCCTGACACAGGAGCCGAATCGGGCCGCAGCTCGTGGCGCGGCGTTATCGCCGTTTAAAACCACCGGTCGACGTTCTGATGAACCGCTCGGCAATGTTTGTCGAGCGCGCCAGAATAAAATTCGCACGATATTCATTTTTCCAAGCGGTTTCGCGAGTCACGCCAAATGAATCGGAAATATATATATTGCGTTATGTGGTCCGCTTATATTGCCGTGTTACATATTTTGTCAAGATACCGATATCAGCTTTAAACCGTTTCTTCGTCTACACTGCAAAATACGCTACGCTTGTGTGAGATACTGTAACGATAAACAACGCAAACCATTATTTATGACTACTACGTCACGATGTTATACATCGTATGATTATTTATAGCAAATGCAACGCCGCGAATCTGATAAGAGTCTGCGACACACAATGCAAATCTATATGTATAGAGTACGATTTTTATACCAATGGATTACATGATATCGCTTAAAAATCGTATATACGACGTAGAGACTCATTAGGAGTTAGTATGTCTCCATTATGGTATAGCCATTTCGTAAATTATGCTCGATTGTTCAACATATACTTACGGTACACAATTCATACACAGTATCTTCTTTCTGTTTACGCAATTATCGAGATGATATATTCGCATTCCATAATGAAAGTATACCTAAGATAATTAAAGATGCCTAGTGTATTTAAAAACTGTTCTGCTTACAAAAGTAATGGTATCAGAAAATTGCGCGTTTATGGAGAATAAATAACGCACGTATATAATAATATATTTGATACAATTCTATTATATTATTTTTTTAAGATTAAATATATATTATACGATATAATCGTAGAGTCTATTTTCATAAAAAGAGATTTTCAATGAATAATAAACGTTTTATCGGTTTCAAGCGGTTTCGTATGCCACATTTATTCTGTATGTATTCTTTCATCTGTTACCGCAACTCGATATTCCTAATTTTGGATCTATATATCACGGTTTAGTGCCATTAATCAAATGTGAACAATTCGCCTTTAGCGAAACGAAATGGGTCGGTAATCGATAACGATAAAAAACAAGTGTTGTTGAGTAGACTCTTTGTTTACCGTATTGCGATCTCGCTTCTGTTTTTGATAGTATAGGGCACGTTCGCTATATAGGTAATTTTGCAATAATTGATAGTATAGGGTACTTTCGCAATATACGTAATTTTGTAATAATTTTTAGTTTGTTTAGTATAGAAAAGAAGACTGAGAGGTAGCTTTCTTGATCGCAGTACGGTGACACTAATACTTGTATCGCTTGTATATAATACAAACTTTTACGAGGTAGATAATTCTGCGCTTCTCCTTTAAAAACTTATCGCAAAATTGCCTATATCAAGAAAATACTTTACTTTACCCTATATGTATAATCAGTAATATACAAGGTGGGTGAAAGAGAGGCGAAGGATGTTTGAAACACTTTTTTGTTCAATTATGATACAGAAACAAATAGCGATTGATCAAAGAATAATTAAGAAAAATATTAAGCTTTGATAGAATATCTCTCTATTATTTTTATGAACAGAACAAATCGTTACCTGTATATTTCATCTATTATTTTTATTAATCAAGAACAGCAGCGTTGCGGAATACAAATGTGATTATCGCAACTGCAGGGCTGTGAATCTGGTTAATGAGAGCATATTGAAAAATAAACATATGGGCTAAGCAAATACCAAACGTGCGATTATACCATGTTACATATTTACGCAAGAGCATTGAGATATGAACTGCAATTTCACGTCAATGTTGCAATGAATGAGCCTGCGGCAGCATTCGTGCATGCAGACGTTGTCGGTGTTGTGAGCGAATTTCACGAAATATTTCAAGTTCCCAGTTCCCAACAGCGATTAGCAAATTGTACTCTTGCTACTTATATGTCACAATTTTATGCAAATACGACATTATGTCATATCACTCTTTACGATACATGTTAAATTTATTCCGTCATTTTTATAGGACTCCGATAAAAGAGTCAAACATTTTACATGTCCAAACTGTTCGAACAAATTTGAAAGAAAAAATGTAAACATCAAATTCGAATATTTTTTAACATACCTTCAGCTCGAAAAGTTTATTATTTAATGTTTGATTTCGAGATTCAAATTGCTTGAAATTTTTGAGAGCTATAAGTAATAAATAAATAATAAATTTATTTTAAAAAGACAAGCAAGCGACAGGAAAAATCGAAAATTCTGCTGTTAATTTTTTATGCCATCCACCGTAGTTATATTAAATTCAAAATATTTTCCTAAGCTTTCGTTATTTCTAGATACAAAAAATAAGATATGTTCGCGTTTTAAAACATTTAAGGCATTTGATTATCTCGTATTATAGCAAATAAATAAAATATGTAAATTACACAATTAAAGATATATTATATATTCGCACGGGATGAAATGCCTGAGTCGCTAATCGCGGAAGCTGATTAATCCTGCGAATAATAAATCAGTAATTATTTGTCGGCAATAATCTTATAATATTTGTCGCAATTGCGATTTAAAATGTAATAACAAATATATGGAGCAATTTTCCGCTATCATTTATCCTGCTTGAGTGCCGTTATGCAAATGGTAGCAAGGTGATAACGCGTAGACAACAGCGCACGTATGCTGCATATGCCGTGTCGTAGATCACAAAAGACATATAAGCAACCACCGACATCGTGAGCTAGCACCAAAATACTTTAACACGCAGTGGTGTTTATGTTTTTTGCGACTACGCTTGGCGTACGTGCGCTGTTGACACACAAGCAGAGTAAACGATAGTGGAAATCGCTAACAAGTATTTTTCACATGTTTAAGATTTATAATTATTTCTAACATTCATTTAAAAGTTTTAGATTCTTTTAATTAATGTACCAAAGCTAGATTTTTTTATCATACGGAGAACTTTATATAAAAAGTTACTATGTACGGCAGTAGCCGCGGTCCATGGAGGCATTATAAAAATTTTTACTATGTTTTTCACACGTGAAACACAGTAAAAATTTTCGGTCCACGCGGCTACACTGCCGTACATAGTAATTTTTAATATAGAATTTTCTTCGTGTACATTGTGTATGTGTACATTAATCTTCGTTCACTTTTGCTTTATTTATCATTCTCAATTACCACAATATTATCGTGCATTGAATTAAATATTGTGAAAGATAAATAAAAATTAAAATTTATTGCGCGATTGATTATAATCGAAATAATTAAATAATAATAATTATTATTATTATAAACAAGGCTCTGCAATGAAACTCGATTATTAATTCATTTCGTGGAAAATGAAATGTATTTTTTTTAAACGTTTGATTATTTCGTTGGATTCGCGGCACATTGATGACGAGTGTTAAACGTAACGTCGGTGTAACATGAAATTGACAAAAAGGTTTTCTAGTACCTGGCGAGCAACCGGGACAATTGCTGCACGAGTGGTTCGTGCAACGAACGTTAGCCTGTCGAAAATTATTGTCCGCCTGGCAGCCTTGACGTAACTGTATGTTTTTTTTTGGTCCTTTTTTTATTACACAGGTGTAAGTCCTTCTCTTATCGATTAACAGATAAGTGTCGCGGCGCATCACATTAATACGCGCGACGAAACGATTTAACGGATAGTTAAATAGAATTAATTATAGTTTCGTGAAAATGCGGTAATTAACAGGCGTGAGAATGATATCACGACTCACCGCGCCGTACGTTCTATTTAACGCGAAATTCAGGGTTATTACTCGCCACCCTGCGGAAAAGTTACGCCACGCGCTATTAGCGTTTCGTTCACTTTCCTCGAAAACGAGCACTCTTTTTATTGATGAGAACATTCCGGGAGTTTTCTGCTCTGCAAATCTGCACTTCGGTCGTCTTGCGCGGTTTTGCCGCTAAAAAATGACACAACTCTTCGCGACATAAAAGCGCAAAGTTCGTGCTCAAGCTAATCGCTTGAACGTGGAAGTTTCGCTTTTGTTTTTACACCAGGTATTTTTATTGCATCGTGTAGTGGAAGATTACTTCCGCAGTTACGTGGTCGTTGCAACAGGTAGACACACCCCAAAAAAGAAACTTCTTGACAAGTATTCGATAAGATAAAGCTGTTTTAAACTCCTTATCCAATGAAATTCCCTTCGTCGCGTGACATTTGATTATGAGACGATCGCTAAGATTTGTACGTGATATATTATTTTCGTGCACTTCTACTACCGTGATATTCGATGAATACTACCGAATATCGCATAAATATTATCAATAAGAACGTTCGTTTTCATGTTGTAATGCTGTTTTATTGCCGAGTGCAACAATAGTTCATGCATTACTGATTGTTCTTTACCCCGGCATTGTAAACACGCGAAAGATGTGATTAAATGAAACAATGAACCGCGCAGCATAACAGCAGGTGTTCTAAAGAATAATTAACGTGACACGTGCGATCGACGAGCGGCGTATTGTACCTGCACAACGAGCGCTGTACAATTATTAAGAGGTCCAAATAACCAGCAACAAATTTTTCACCGCTTTAATAATGATTAATGCCTTGCGGAATTTTCAACATTGCCAGAATACGAGCCAGAATACGAGTCGATTTGTCCACCGACGACCACCAATGCAGTAGGTTTTCGCTAAAATAAATTTGATCAGATTTACGTAATTTGTTTAACATCTTGCTCAGCTTTTTAAAAAAAATTTATTTATTTGTTTTATACGTTTATTGTTCTATAATTTGTCTCATATGCTGTCAATTAGACCCGAATTGGTCTTAAGGGATTCTTCCGCAATCGTTGCTCGTAATGAATCCGGTTCAGAGCGCCGAGAGACTCAATTAGACTACGTCCAAAGAGAGTCGAATGACCACAGCTCTGAGATTCCAGGCAGTCACAAGGGTCAATTGCATAATTCGGCATAGCAGTGCAGTTGATCTATCCGCCCATTCGCATCGGTGCGTTATTCTCGAAAGAAGACACGAGCGACAGAATCTAATCTCGTTATCCGCCAACGCCCTAAACATTCTACCGTTCGAGAAAATTATTCGCTTAAACCGGTCTTCACCGGTTTAATTGATCGCGAACGGATTGTTGAGAAGTTTAATTGCAGGGATGCTGCTCTCCGAGACCCCACGGGGAAACGCGTGGAATTGAATTTCGTAGAGTGCCCCAGGGTCAACTGCGTTTTCCGTACCTTTGGTTTTCGGTCCTCCCGTTGGAAAAAAAATAAAATAAAATGACAAACGAAAGTGTCGGGTGAACCTCTAATTTGGTAGAAAACCGCGATAATTACGGTAATTCGTTGCGAATAAACGTGTACAGCATGCGACACCAAACGGCTATGGTCGAGCGGATCGTTAGCGACGCGCTTATCCTCGTAACAATATTCAGGTTTCCTTAGCAGCGTGTACTATATGTACAAGGACACTGCGTATTATTAATGAACGTACATGTTCATTTTTCAACTTTTCCAGTCAAATCGAAGAGAATTTTCCGTGGCTGGATTAATGAAAGCCACTTCTTTACATAGAACGACTGTGGAATTAATGTTAGATTAAGGAAAGCCATTTGCAAAATGTGAAACGACTTTAAGCATTTATGTCGTATACGTGTGCAGAGTAAAGTAGTATAATTGCGAGATACATAGTTTTTCTCCGTTGTAAAAATTGATTATTTATTTAATGATTATTTAATTGCTGCCGCACATGTACAAAATTGAGAATTTTTTTCTTTTTATTGCGGGATGTTGTCGCATTTATACATATATTTCACTATTATAATTATCTTGATTAAATTTACCTTCTATTTACAGTCGTGTAATATTTGTACATCTCTTGCAGTTTCATGTAACATATAATTTCCGTAGCAGTGCTTCACATGTGCGTCTGTACTGTCGAGCTTCACAGATTACAACGATTGTTGAACCTGCAGTATATTGCCTCCCATGTAAGAGGTCTAACTATAATTGAGATTCCGGGATACGTCTCAATACGAGTCACGAATTGGCTTGCGAATAACGTTGGATAATTGTGGAGAGATGGTGGAGATGTCTCTCTCTCTCTCTCTTCCTTCTTCCCCCTCTCTCTCCTTCTCTCTCCCTCTCTCTCTCTCTCTCTCTCTCTCTCTCTCTCTCGATGTGATGTTACATCGAGATAGCAGACGAAGGAGTAATAACAATGATGAATCTCTCGTGTATTCATGGTAAAGCAATCGATTTCGGCGCAAAATATGCTAGTCAATATTTATGAATGAAACAAAGATAGGTATTGCAATAATATTTTCCATTCTATAAATGTTGAAAGTGTAGGAACATAATAGAAAACGTGCAAAACACTTAAGACGTATTTTAATTGGCGCGACAAATCAATACATAAAATGTAAAAAGTCTTAAATAGAAGTGTTTGCATTTATTTTTCTTCCGAATTAAACCGGTATGATATGTAACAGGATACAATAACTCGCAGATCCGTACAACCAAATATTTCCAAGTCCCTTTCCAAATTTGTTATCGCGAGCTCAAGATCCTTTGGACCTCTCGTTTCAGCTGTCTCTTTAACTCTCTCGTTGCGATTTCGTCTCGCGATTCTTTTCCGAGAAATCGGGTCTCCCTTCTTCGAACTCCTGATGTCGCTTCTCATTAGAACAGCTGACTCGTCTATCCCTGTTTTTTAATGATTGTTTCGAGCCTATAGTTCGGCTGTCGTTCCTGACCTCGAAATCTGTTTACTTTTCATTTAGCTATACGTTTTCAGCTTGCTTCGTCGTTTGTACCAGCGTATTTTCGATAAAAGTAAGATTTTTATAAAAGTAAGAGCTACAACATTGATCCCAATGATCAAATCAATGATATTTAAATATGATAACATATTTTCTTCGCATTTCTTCGTATATTTTGATTAATTTTCTTCTAATGCTTGTAATAAAATATACATTTAATTAGTTTCTGGAAATAAAACACCAGTTTAATTATCTTAATGCTTAGGAAAAAACATGAATAATAAATTTACGTTGCATTCTATCGTTATATATATAAAGATTTTTTCATATTTTATTATTAGAATAATTACGTGTTAACAAATTGCAAGCGAGAATTTTAATTGCAAGCGATATATGAGGAATATGAGATATGTTACATTTATAAGAGATAAGTTAAATACGTAGCATTCATGTAATTATTAAAATGCAATAATACATGATCTATATTTTGAATATACATATAACTTGGAATATATGAAAGTTAATTATTCTTGCAACTTTTAAGCAATGTGCAATTACTTGAAAATGCAATTTGGTTGTATCATTGTAAATTAGAAATGATTAAACATGATAACAATTTATATCCAAACATACATATAATAAACCAACATATACTATTACGTAGACGCGCCTTTTTAATAGAATAAGTTGGATTATTTTATAATTATTATCTGCAGTATAGAGTTACAGGCTTCTAATTTTGAAACCTGTATATTAATTCCAAAATATATCAGACACACACGCACATTGCACTTATATTTTTTGCTTTGTTCTAATACATATAGCAATTTTATAATAATAATTTCAGGCTTGAGATATCAGACTTTAAACAAAATTAACTCTTATGCATTTATTTTCTGAAGCTTATTGTTCTGAGCTTATTGTACTGTCATAAGGACATAATAATAAGAAATATACATTGTAAAAAATATTTTTAATAACGTAATCTAAATCTAGAACTTAAAGAATTAAATATAACTAGTGACGGTATTTCTAGTAATCGTTAAATTTGTTTTACGCAATATTTTTTATAATATTACAGGAAAAAAAATCATATCTCCGCGTTTAGAATAAAAAGATACAGCTTGTGTTTCTTTCTTTCTAGGTTGAGAACAGAAATCGGGCACGGTATATTGGTCGCGCGTTCCTGGTGAAGATCAACAAGTAGTATGAACTGGTGGGAGAGATCTCTGTTGTGTTTCCCGGAGAGGGGCTTGCTGGTGCGGCCTGGCGCGGGTAGAGAGCGAGGTCGGATGAGTGGGGGTGCATACGGCACGGCGCTGTACGGGCGGAGGGGGAGAATTCCAGTCAGGCAAGCGAGTGAGAGCGAGCGGAGAGGGCGAAGTGTACGCGTTCTCTCGTAGCGTTCTCAGTCGGGTAGGCGCGTTTGCACGGCGTCGTTGGTATATACGGGCGTATCGTGTCCTTGTTTGCGGGACGGCGCGCTCGGTGCATTGACGGTGAAATATCGGCGCGAGTGTGACGTGTGTCTCTGGCTCGTTTTGTTTGATTTTCGCGAGAACGTCGGAAGAAAAATCAAAAGAAAAACACGATGAGAGGCGTGTGTGTAAGTGGTGTATAGTGATCGTTGAAACTGATCGCGCGTAGCAGAGTGAGAGCAGCCATCGGTTTCGCAAGAGGAGGACAATAGAGGAGGACTGCTGGTTCGCGGAAACGAAAACCGTTTGAGAGTGAAGACGACGGGACGACGGGGACCGTTGACGATGATCGAGAAATATGTCGGACGGCCCGGGGCGAGGCCCCGGTTTCTCCTCATGCAACCTGTCTTCGTCATCGCTGCCTATTTGCTGCTCCACGGAACTCTTGGTGAGTAAAACACATTTCTTTCTCGCGCGTTCCTCGTCTACGCGACGTGTCGGTGTACGTTGGTGTGTTTAAATCTGAGCTCACCGCGCATGCCCGAGCGAGATTTGTATTCGTGTTAGTGTACGGTTGCGCGAGAGGGGAGAGAGAAGCGGGAGGATGGTTCTTACAACGGGGCCTCAGGCCACGTTCGCTGGGACCTACGAGCCGCCGTCTCGATTCGCTGAAACGGAGCACGCACTGTTGTGAGCCACCGTGCTCCCTCTTCTTGTTAGACCGGCACGTCCGAGGCGAAGGAAAGGTGGAAGGTACTACGGAGAGAAGCCGGTGTAGTTGGCGGTACGCGTACCTTCGCTCGTGAGAAGAACGCGGACGCCATGGACGCCGATCGCGTACCGAAGCATAGAATGCCACGTTTATGGTTACTTTTCGGAAAATCAAAATGGAGTTCCGATTATTATCATCCGACGTAAATGAGACCAACAGACGCTTAGATGAAAATATTGGATGATATTGCGGACAATGGCAGATGTAAAATTAAAAAATTTCATATCAAATATGCTTAAAAATTTGTGTAACAAATTGAAATTCGTTTGTCAATACAGTGATTATTGGACAACCACTCTCTGCAACAAATATTTTTATAAGAATAATTTTATTATTATTTTTAAGATAATATACATTGATTAGTTAACTGGATAAAATTTAACATAGCATTTTAAATAAATTGCAACAATGCAATATACAAATCGATGTAAAAGACATTATTTGCGAAGGTTTATGATTGAAGTTCTCACTTTTGTTCTCATATCGCGGAATGTCGGATAATAGAGTCGGATAATTGGGGCTCTATTGTGCATGATTTTTTGAAACTTGATTGATACAAGTTTTGTAAGCTCATCATTTATCTAACAATAAGTAAAATTTCGTTATATTGGGTATATATATATATATCAATTATTGTAACTTATATATATCTTCGAGCGATCGTGGATGGTCGATCGCGAAAGCTGAAATCGCGGTTAATGGTTCTTTGCATTGCTTACGTAATCGTGTACGAGGATACGGGATTAATGTTTAATCCGCATATTTTTCTTAACACAATACACATTTAAAACAGTTTTTTATAACAATAAATTTGTTTAGCAATCGTTATAACCACAATTTTACGCTTCGCAATTTTGTTAATCATGATGCGCGTTGCAAACGACGCGTATGGTGCGGAAAAGTAGCGAAATTTTAGAAAAATCAAGTCGCCTTAGTGTAAGCTAGGTGAAAAGTTTAAAAAAAAAAAAAGAAGAGAATCGCCCGTCAGTCGATTTGCACTCAAAGAAAATGCACTCGAGCGAATAACGTTGTTTCGGCCGCACGTGACACTAGAAATGTAGGTTCGCGAAAAACTTTCCTGTCACGATTCCGAGACAACGATCGATCACCGGCGGAGGAATGTCAGAGGACAGTTACTAATTTTGGCCCTGCGATTCGAATCGTTAGTCTGTTTTCCTCTAGAATTACCTGATATAAAAAACTGAATTATTATTCGTATTGTTGTTTGACAAACTGTCTAATTGTCCGACCAATTACGCTCGTGATTCATGCAATGGTAAATTTTTGATGAAGGTTATAGAAGTTGATTGTTATAAGTCTCATTTTCCAAGAACTATTTTGCTTGCTATCTACTTAGAATCGCGTGTAAGCGCATTAAGTTCCTTTCAATTATACATAAATGATATAGTTGACATCAAACAAGAGAATTACTTTTTATTGACGTTTTGTATCGTGAATAAATTTCTTTTGATATGTGACATTACATTATACGCCCGGGATGACAATTTATGTCAGTCAATTTTTTTAACAAACAATCGTACAATTTTTTAGCGTAATTTAATTAAATATTTTTAACTAAACGTAAAAAATATATATTTTTCATCAACTTCTTACTTTTCTACCTAGTTCTCCGTTGTTTATAAAATATATCCTGCTCGTAATTGAAGTATTATATGTATACTTTTAACCCAAGCTACATGACCTTAATAACTTGAAGGGTCGCAAAACTAAAACAAAAAGTAAAATAAACGTAGAAAATATTTTACTGCAGAAAGTCAGTTTAAGATTTCTTCGAATATTACTTGGAAAAAAAGGGTAAAATTTATAAACAAAATCAAAATTTGATTTGAATGTAAATAAAAGCGTTACAGCGCGGATAAATATCACGGAGCCACAAGGATCTCTCTTATGCATCGCAGAGCTAAATGAGGTAAACTTGACAAACGGCCGGGGTGAGCGAAAGCGAATTGGATAGAAATTGACTCGCAGTCGCCGCTTGTTTACCTGTAAGGAGGAAACGAGCACAAAGGGTTTATACACAGAGAGGTTCTCGTCTCGATGACGTGGTCGATCCTTCTCTCGCTTTAACGAGATAGTTTACCGCCGTGCCAGGTGACGCGATACGACTTATCGCTGCGCGAATCGCGAGGGGGAGCGAAGAAAGGAGACGTGTACTCAGCTGTTGTAGGTGTGTCGTCTCTTTCCTCGTTGAAATTCTCGAACGCAAAATTAGTTTAGCCGACACGCCTAATGCGCGCGGTGTTTGTCAGCAGAGCGTAGCATATTGATGCGAGTCGTGGTAACCTAGTAAATTACAATGCGGTTGTAAGACGTTCATCTCAACTTTCGTCAAACTAACGAATTGGCGCGAGTACTAAAACATCGACGCCTGTCTTAAGAGATTTGATTGATAATTAACAAATATTATAATAATTTACATGCATTAAATTAGTCTTGCTCGACACTACGAAACATTTATGAGGAAAAAAGTGATTAAGAGTGATTAATTGTTAAAGGAATTTGCACTGCTTATAAATCAGTTAGTAAATGTATTATAGAATCTGTGAATCGATAATCTTAAAAATACTCTCATAATGAATTAAAGAACAGATAGAGATATATGGCAAATGATATTTTGACCTCTTAGATCAAAAAACGGTATTTCCAAATCTTGCATTATCTTATAACTAATATTGACTGTTCTTGCTAACTGTAATGTTCCGGAAGTTTTTTCACGACTTTAGCTTTTTTAAATTCAAGTTTTATTGTTCAAATAAGACATTGCTGCTATAAAAGAATTGTGACTTAAAATTGCATTTTGCAACATTTTTAGCAAAAGATTTTAATATACCAATACTGTTAAATTTTTCGTTTCTTTCCGGGAGATCTTTTTCCTGGAACCGTCATGTCGGGCACAAAGGGTTAAAAGGCCAAAGGCCACAGGCAGAAGCGGGCGAAGAAATGAGTCGCGACCATTATCGATCTCTCCGTACCGAGTACCTACTATAAATTGCGCCGATTCGGGCGGGCAGCGTTTCAGATCGTCACGCGCGTCGCGCGTGTATCGTCCGGGCGGAAATTTCGGCCGGGCGATTGGCAAAATTGGTAATTGGATAAAAGTTAGGACGTGCCGGGTCGTAAAAGCGGAGTGAAACGGCCTTTCTTTCGGCCGGAACTGCAGGAAAGCATCGTAAACGATTTGGAGGCGCTCGCACGCGGGCGAAGAATAACGGCGAAAGAGGGTTCTCGGAACCCCGGGTCTTGTACTGTGTTGCGGTTTTATTACCCCCCAAGCTTCGGCAGTATCCGCCCTATAATCCTCGAAAGGTATTCCGGTTGTCTTTGTCTCCATATTTGCGTGATTCCGATTTGCGGCAGCATCCTACCGGAAAGTAAAGCGTCTACAGGGTATTTCAGATCATCTTTCATCCGTAGATTCTTTGCTCAATGTCGATTTTTTTTTAATGAGAATATCGAGACAGATTATCGTTTATCGCATTTGTCATTTGTTTTTATTTTTCAACCTCACACATTTTTACAATTGATTCTCATATCAGAAATCTTTTAAAGTCAATTTAAAACTAGATATAAATAAGTTTTATGACATATTTCTGATATTTTTCATTATAAAGAGTTGTTGGGTTTTCAATATTTTTATCGAAAAAAAGTCAATAATACAAATTGATTGAAAAGAAGTGACTTTCTTTCTTGATGGATCTAAAATATTAATGATACAAATATATAATGGGACTGATTTTTTTTAAAGTAGTATAAAAAAACATTTATTTAGAAATATTATACCTATTATTTTACATATTTCCCCTGGAGTTCGAAACATTTTTCCTAAAATTTCTCGGAGTTTCTTTTTCGAAGATGGTTTTTGGGTACATATTCCAGTTTTGTACATTCTCGCCGTTATTTTTAAAATCTTGACCACTCAAGTCCGTTTTAAGTTTTGAAACTAGATGGTAATCACCTGGAACTAGTTCGGATTGTAAAGAGGATCAGAAAGTAAGTCCCAATCCAAATTGATGGTAGTTTCTATTGTTTTCTTAACAGTATGTGGTCGAGTGTTGCCTTGCAGAAAACAAACATTTTTTGGGTTTTCCTGTGCTTCAAATTCGAAAAAGGTATAAAAAAACTTCCAGAAATGTGAGAAAAATGTCTCAAACTTCAGGAGGAATATGTAAAATAATAGATATAATATTTCTAAATAAATGTTTTTATACTATAATATTAAAAAAAAAAAAAACAGTTTTATTAATATTTGAACAATCTAATATCTTGTATATTATTACATATACATTTTGCTTAAAATTTTTTGCGATTATGACGCGTAGCACACAATACATTAGAACAATATATAATAATATCATTCTATCGGCTGACAAATTAATATTTCAAAACAGAGAGAGTATTAAACGAACCAATGCCACTAAATTTATTGGTTTCGCGAAATGATTATCGTCAATTTACGGTCGTTTGTTGTCATTTCATCGATCGAATTGAAAGTTCAGTTGTCCGTTGTTGCGCTTCTCGGTTGCATGCTCAAGAAATAATCGGCTTAGCATTTCTTATGCTTGAGAATTGAAAGCGATATATGTATACCCGAGATCATATTTGTTGGCGCGCACACGTAGCTCTGTGAGCGACCGCGATTCCCAGACGGCCGTCTGGATCGGTGTTACTTTTATTAGTGCTAATTGACGCGAGATCCCATCTGAACATCTTCATTCAGCCAATCACAGGCCCGAACATTGTTTTGCACCAAGATTTGGCCCGAGTAAGCGAGAAGCCTTCGGTCTCGCTCGACTTCGCTCGACGTGATTTTAAGTGCCCTCAGGTAAAAGTTCGCAGTTTTCTTCCTTTAAGTTGAATTGTTCAGATTTTTCCGCATCTTTCCTGAAGCTTTGTTCGAAAGAGCGACGTAGCGCTTTTATTCAAATGCCTCCTATACATTTTATTGAAACAACGATGCTTCTGAGTTCCGTTTATTCGTATCCGGAGGTATCGTGCGCCGAGTGTAAGCAATGTCGGTGTAAAATATGGCACAGCTTTGAAACAATGGAGACGTTCCGCGCTGCTTCTTGAAAAGGGCGACATAAGTTAAAAAATTTGATTTTGCTTTTCATATTCGCACGCATTGCAAAAATAAATATACGTATACGGTATGTGCGCGCAACTCTCAAAAGAAATTACTATTATTCAAATAATATTATAAAAAATCTTTACAATAATTTTTTTTTTATCACAATTCACACTCTGGGATTTTATTATTTCTATTTCTTTGTATTATTTTTAAAACATAAGTTATCAAAAGTGTGACAAAAATCCCTTTGTAACCTACTGCCCTTATTTTATTGTTAGTCGATTGGAAGTTGTAAATGTCGGTACGTAAGCGACGTAAACAAGTGTACAATCTAGTGCGGATTATGCAAACACCGGGAAAACGCCCGGCCAATTCAACGAGTTACGTTAGCCATGGTCACTCGAACGGATACGGTACGGCTTGTCGACCGGAAGAGGAAGGGAGAACGGGGCGTACTTTTCGACCGATCTCACGAATCTCTCGGCCATATTTTAGGGTGCACCAAAGTCGCTTACTCCGTGAATCCCGGGAACATAGAAATCACGCGGTTGGAAGTTCGGGCTGACTTCGAAAATGGTGCGCGTAGATTCGCGCGAAGATGGATTCACGTGCCGAGAATGGTATTCATATCTGTCGCCTTTGTTCCGCGAAGTAATTGAAACTGAAACGATTTATTGTGTGATCAGATTGATAATGTAAATAAGTTATTAATTTTATTTTATAACGGATTTTGTATTCTAGTTATTAAGAAGCTATTTTTAATTTATAGTACGAATCATTTTTATAATTATTGCTTCATATATTTTTTGGTATGTTATTGCAAAAACATTCGCTAATAGTCACAAAATCGCTGCGTATAAAAATTTTTGAAATTTAGGAGCGATAAATATACGAGAGAGCGTCTTTCGTATAAGTTGATATTATTTATTAGATAATTTTTCTTCAGTTTTTGTACTTTTTTGGTTAAGATAAGCCAAAAAGTAGGCGACAAAATTTTGATACAATTAGTTTATTGTTGTTTAATTTTAAAAATTCTTATACATAGCAATTTTGTGGCGCGTGCAAATGTTATTACAAAGTTCTTCTAATAACATACCAACGAGTGTACATGTAAAACCAGTGTATTATTTCGTGGAAATTCATAAACTATTGAATTTTCAGAGTTTAGCTCCATATAACTCTTACAAAAATACTTAAATTATTATAAAACTACACGAAAACGTTTTCAAACTTAACAGAATTTAAAAATTTTTTAAGATAAACGGGAAATGAAAATAAAGGAAGAAAGTATATAGGAATTACGAAAGATAAAGGAATTTTTGTCCGATAAATCGAGATGTGTCAGTTTATCTTGAGTTATTTCTGATGATTTAATGATTAGAACTGTTTGTTTAAAAATAAAACCAATGAATAGTTTATGAGTTTCCACGAAATGATACGTTAGTCTCACACATACAGTGAAATCTTTCAAAAGTACATATTCTGACTACGACGTGCCGCGACAACCGCTAAATTGCACCGTTCTCTCAGTTAAATACGTCCGCGGATTAGCGGCTTAAGATTCCTTGCAGAACTTCAGCTCGGATTTAACGGCGCGAGTATGCTGATTTAATTGGCCAGTCGGGAATGAGAGCGGTGTGCGGTCTAAGAGGACCGGGGGAGGCACTTGAAATCCGCGATTGTTCGCGAAATATTCTGCGAATTTAATGGGTTCCGCTTCCTGCGTGCCTTCCTCGCCGATGAGACAGCGCGAAAGACGGTGTTAGTCACGATTTGCGTTGAATCATCTCTCGATTTCTCGATTTGAAGTGGGGCTTACCATCTTGTGGCATAACGGTACACGGTAATGCAAATCGGCGCCGCGGCCTTGTTCGTGCGGTTGGTATTTTAGTTTCGAGCAGTTAACTAAAATCACTGAACGTCAGTGGCGAAAATTCAATTAAACGCTCTATCCGCACTATACATCCATCCCATCTGTCGGTCAACTACGGACCGTACAAGAGCGCCTGCGTTATTAACTGCCTTTGCGAATTGACTCACTCGAATATATTTCTCTTGCCTATAGCAGATCGCTATATGTTTTCGGGCGAACATCAAGAATTGGAAATATCCGTATTTTCCTTCAACTCACGTTTTCACTTCGCATAACGAAATATACACTGCTCGTGTTATTTAGATACCAGAAAGATGAGAAATGTTTTACGTGTCGAATCCTTGTCTAATTTGTAATGCTAGAAAGATTACTTCATATATTTATTATATGCTATTATATTTAATAATATTCAGCGCATACAAACATTAAAAACACATTTAGGACAGAAGGAAAAATAAATTAAAATAGGAAATGACAAACTTATTGCTCCTGGTGTTAAAAAATCACACGGTGTGTTAAATTTTTTTTTCTCTCAAAACGATCTGAATACGTTTTTAGCCTGGAATCTTAGTCCGTTCCATCGAACGAATCGAAGGTACGGACGCGCGATGGCTGGAAGAAATAGTGAGAGTGAGACGGGACAAAGGTAGAAAAGAGAGAGACTAACGGTCTGAAAGACGAGGGAGAGGTAGAGAGGAGTCGAGAGGACAAAGAGCGCCTGGGGTCGCCGGCCGTTTGTTGTAGGTGCAGCGTGTGTAAGACAGTGTTTCTCAACGACCGGCCGATCGTGTAGGCTCTCTTGAGTTGTAGGAGGCGTGCGGGACAAGAACTTCGCTAATAGTTTGGCTCATTGTCAGTGATTTATACTATCCTTTCTAAGTTAGAATATTATTTTCCAATAAATATAGCGTGATTCACTTTAGTTATATTTTTATATAAAATATATTTTTTTAATTATATGAATTTGGTTCAATTCTTGCTCTGCACGTTTTATATGTTTTCGTATGCGAGTAAAATTAGAGTACAAATCAACTGTCGACGGCGACTCACGGTTGTACGCGGCTTTTCATTAATGAGTGCTGGATATATTTAATCTCAGCGTGAACGTATGTATTCGTGATGTTCTCGTGCAAAAACCGTCACAAAATACTCGCAAATGGTGATATACCTTTACTTCCTCAGTTCCTCGCGCGCGCACCACGAGTGGCTTAAATACTCAGCCTAGAAAGACCGGCGCTTTGCTCTTGACATCGCAGGATTATGAAATTAATGCCACGTATTATGGCACTTGTGAAATGTTTAGCTTTTCCAGTGTTGTATTACAACTGGGAGCGATCGTTAGCTTTTCGTGCGGCTCTCAGTTATTTCGTTTACGGTTAAAAATGTCATATTTTACACGAGTAAATTTCTTGTAGTCAAAACAATTTTTTCGATTAAATAAAATTTTTATTCAAATTTTCAAACAAAATTAAGAAAATATTTCTTCGCGCGTTTTAAAACATCACTTTTAAACATATATTCTTATCAGATAAAGCTTGAATTATTTTAATCTATTTTTTTTACTTTATTTTACTTTATTATATTTTAATCTGTTTGTGGGAGATAGTTTATATTTAATTCTAATATCTGCTTTTTTTAAAAATAGTTGTTATCGAGAATAAAATAATTCTATTTAATGAATTAAATGAAAAATGGGACGACTATATATAGTATTATATATATGTATGTGTGTGCATGATGCGGGCTTTGTGTAATGCAAAAGTGCATCGTGTTGAGAGACGCTGTCGCAAAACGTGCGGCTGCAAACGATAGACTTCTCGGCCACAGGGCTGCCTCAAGTCGTCGCGAGGCCCTACTGGTGATTCCACGATATCTATTATAGTCGGTTGTCAAATCATGAGTTCTGGCTTTTCAAACAAACTGCCATATCCGGCCTCACCTTCGAATCCGTGTAATCTCGTAAGATAAGCGTAATATCGATAACGTATCTACGATGATATGGAAAAGCATACGTTCTTGGCACATCATTTATATATATTTTTTTAAAATTCTATTTGCAATGTAATAGAAATAAAAACTGTTCCACTGTGGGCAATCGCATATCGATTTTATCCGGAATACTTCCGGAATACTCACGGAAATACGTGACCGGCCGCACTCACAGATATGTAATGCGGTAAACATGTCTTTCGACGCGAACATATGAGAAACTTTGCTCGCGATGTAACGCGCGTTGGGGAAAAATGGCATCCGTCAAATTTTATATGCGGCAAAAGTTTACGAGATCTCCGGCCGGCACGGCGGCCTTAATGGAATTTACCTACGGTGGGCGAAACGTTACGGGCGCGCGAATGATTTATAAGCCGGGTTCCCACTGTCTCGAGGAAACGCGTACCCTCCTCGGGGTCGTTAAGATTGATTTTTTTTACGGGGAAGATAGATCGCGCTATCTCTTTCAATTACAGCGAGTTTAGTCGTCCGACGTTCCGAATGATGCGACGCTCGCCCGCTCGCTTGCAGGGAAAACAAAGTACTCGAGCGAAAACTCGGGTGGAAAAAGAGGACGGATTTTTTCTCCTCGTTCTTACCGTCATTTCGCAGCAAGCACCTGTGCGCGAGGAAACTAAAAATGGACTAAAGTAGCTCGGCAAGTTTTCGCGGCGGTTTGAAGCGAGAGGCAAATAGGACGAAAAAAAAGACCCGATTGTCGAGAATTTAGTTGGGAGCTTCAGGTCGTGGCATGAAATATTTATTTTTTTTTTTTTTTTTTTTTCTTCTTATTTGTTCGTGCCGCTGTCTCTATTTCTGTCCCTTCTCCCAATATTCTTTCTTGCTCCGAGTGTCGCCAGGACGACTCGGCCTTGTGAGGTACTCGGTAGATGAAGAAAACCAGAGAAACTGGAGTTCGATGGAGGGGCAAAAGGGACTGTCGAGTGATTCAGCCTGCGACGTGTAACGTGCTCTCGTGACTTCACGTAGAATTCTACAGTAATGTAGCCGCGCGTTCCGGGATCCCCGTTTGTAACATAATTATCTTATTTGAAGAAAAATATCCAATGTAAATTCTGCTATTTTTCTCCGAATGATAAAAGGAAATAATCGCTAGCCGCCGTCCATTCTCGTTTTATTCTTATCTTTTATTTCTATTACAATTAAGTAGGATTCGTAAAGAAAATATATGTGGCCATTGCACAATATAAAAAAATGCGAACATATATTGAAATATAAAGCACAGATAGAATAATTTATAGCGGTATAATTTTTAACCTCTTTGTACATTGATAAAAATTTTTCTACTTAAGTAGAAAAATATTAAAAATAAAAATTTTTATATTTTTAATTCGCGTTAAATAATTAGGATAAAGTTAATTCTATGATATGATCGTGTAAATGCTACTTCACCATCCTGTTTTCTGAATATTCGGTTGCAATCGTTGTTGTCAAAGATGCTTTGCATACCGTGAGTATCGAAGGCGTTACGTTTCATCACGCGTTTCATGAAGCGTGACGCATAAACATATACAAAGCAAAGAGCCTGGATAAATCGCATTGCAAACATACCGAATGATAAATCACGGCGTAAAAATCGTCGGTTTATGTAGGAAATATCCGAAATACAAAGCGAATAATAACGCGAGAAAAGCGTAACTGAAACTTCACGTTTAATGTCGAGTTAGCGATTAACTACTCGGTACACCGCATTTAGTTTATTCAGTTAACCGCGTTGATCCCTCGCCGTGAAAATTTACGCAACGAACGAACTGGCAATCACCGCGTGTTTTAATGTTAGCGTGAATGTATTATCGCCATCCCGCTTGTTTTATCGATATTTCTGAAAATCCGCGAATATATGTGTAACACAATGTCCCGCGGCCGTGTATTCTTTCTCTCTCTCTCTCTCTCTCTCTCTCTCTCTCTCTTTCTTTCTCTCTTGCGTACGCGCAAACGATAAATTGATGGGGGATAATTTTGGCGCCAGTACGCTCACGGGACATTAGGAGAGGAGCCTTCGGTCCCTGATGCGGCAGCAGTAATTCATGTCGCAACCATTATCGTCGAATCCGTTCTAATTGGCTGGATTTAGCGGTTGCGCCGCGGAGAGTTTAGAAACCAGTGACCGTCCGTCAGAAATGACTGCCCGAAAGCGACGCCGACGTCCGTCCAATTGCGGGTGAAATACATTTGCATTCGAAAATCGCCTCCCCGCCGCCGCCGACGACTGTCAGTCGCTCATGATAGACGACGAAGCTCGTGACACGCGTGGACAGAGCAGCAATTTACATGCAGATTTTCTGAGCACGCGTTCGACGTCGTGTTCGATCGAGTACGTTATTCTTAAATCTGTTTCGTCGCAAAAATTTCTTGATGACTATTGATGAACTTATATGCCTCAAATTTATGTTGTAAATTTATGTTAATCGCACAGTTTTATTTATTAAAGTATGTATTATATATTAATAAGAGTCGCAAACGTGATTGATGATGCGTGATTCATTTAATTTACTCAAATTTGAAGTTTGCATCTAACAAATATTTTTTAAATTTATTTTTTAATATTAAATGTATGAAATATATTATGAATGTGTTAAAATTAATTACGCGCCGTCAATCATGTTTATGGTTTTTATAATCTATAATAAATATTTTAATAATTAAGTATGTGTAAAGAGAGATTGCATCATGTTCGTTTGTTAAATACATATTTAAAATATACATAATAATTATTACGCTAAGCCATATTTTTGAAAATATGTTTTGAGATGAGGATTTTAAACGACAATGATGAGAGAAGTAATAATTTTGTTCTAAAATTTTGTACAATTTTTTTCTATGGAGCGTATAAGATATGAAGCGCTACATGATACTGGTTTGACGATAATACATTTAATCATTTATATGATTCATCTTTAAGTATATATTCACATAATGATACGTTATCAACGTAGAATAGAATCGATGCTTTAACGTTTGTCATCGTCGTCGTTAGGCTTCATTAACGTACTTATGAAGACGACGAGCTCCTCGTGTTTTCTATGCAAAAGCGCGGAATTGACTTGTTTGCTTTGGCCGACTATAAACTATAAACGACGAAAAGATAAATCTATTACAAAAACTTGTGTGGTTTTCACTAATTTCTTTTTGCTCTACGAAATAGCCCTAAGAAATATTTAATTAGAAATATATAATCTTTGTTAATCTTCTTGATTAATCGTGTATAATAATCAATTTGATTAATACATGATTAATTCTCTATTGATTGATTTAATCTTATTAATTAATTTATTACTACTAGCTATTCTATTGCAATTTCTATTGCATCTGTTTGCGTCTCAATTTTTTCAAAACTTAAATTAAAAATTACCGTTGAACCTCAGAGAGAAAAATTTGTTGATTTGAATTTTAATTAGTCATATATTTTGATGAAAGCTTATTTGTAAGCCAAAATATTTTAATATTTATTAAAAAATATACAAATATGCGCACTGTAATGTAGCACAGATAGAAGCGAAAATATGATCTACTGCGATGTGGTGACCGAATGGTCGTAGAATTGCACAAAGGACGATCATTTGTTTTGATTAATGGGAAATGGCGTAAAGTGTACATATGCATAATACGCACTAGAGAGTAACAAATACTTGATCAAGATAAAAGCAACGATGGCAATTAAATCCTGTAAAATTTTCGCCCCAAATAATTCGACGTTTGTACGTGTAAATTTTGCCGTTTACCACAAAGTGAATTTATAGGAAACGCGAGAGGAGGCTTACTTTACTATCATTTAGTTATTGCAGTTGCCGGTATGCGCGCGTGTATTGCGTCGAGAATTTTGTCGGTTTTCTACCTGCTTCCGCGTTTTCTACTTCTATTTACAGAGATAATTCAGGTGAGAGAAGAAAAGAATCACTTTAACTGCCGTTACGAGATTTTTGGTGACGATAATCAGGTGAAATTGTAAATTGCTGCAAATGAGGCAGACTCACTCATGCAAATTTTAACTCGCTGCTCATCGCGGCGACTATTTTTCGTCTATATAACATTTTCTAGTTTTTTCGAACATAACGATTTGGTCGCCGCTCTTCTCGTGAAAATTATAATTAATATTGCATTCAGAACGGGCTACAATATTATCGTCCCGGAATTACATCTGACGCGTATCATTCTATATATTTTTTTTTCATCTTGAAATTAAAACAATGACAATACTGTCATTTCGGTCGAAAATTCTCAGCGTCGCAGAAACTTTGGTTGTAACAATGCCGGTTGTATGCAATATGGACTCTTGCGTTCGTAGTTCTAATTACCTGCGACTACTGCGAGAGGAAGATAGAGAGAGAAACTGAGAGAGAGGAAGAGTAGCGAAATTGCCTTTCCAGACTCTCGTCTGCCGGTGCTTGAATTAGCAACTTATGGTACGTCATGCCACGTTTAATTTACCGTTCTTCGCTAGTAATGCCGGCGCTCCCGGAATCCGAGGTAGCGCGTAAATAGTTTTTCGATCGTGACGCTTTAATTACAAGATACAGTCGAGATATTTCGCCGTTGTTGTCGGTCTGAATGCAGGCCCTGGCCGGCTGTTATTCAAAGAAAGAAGGAACGAAAGAAAGCGCGGTAAAGGCTGGAACTTATTGAAAGAGAGAAATTGCGCAAACTTTTGTTCCATTTTGCATTATGATAAAAGGAATTCTCTAAGAATGTACCAGCGAATGAAAAGTCTCTAGAAGTTAATAGTAAAAGGTCCACTTTTATGTTCATTACGTTTGTTCATTGTGACGTTCGTTATAATGTCAACTGTGTACTTCCTCTGTGACTCCTTTGTATATTAATTTTATTTTATAAATTATTACGCATATTACTTTTTACATTCAATTGCATAATATCAATTTTTCACATCATCTTTTGTATTAGTAGTATACGTAGAACAAGTCAGCTATCGTCGTTTCATTCTTTTTAACGTGTTAATAACAGTTTGCCAAATGCATATCACTGTGCTTATCGTAGCTCTGGAGAATTTCGCGACAATTTATCAAATTTATAAAATATAAATTGTACCTCGGGGGGCATTTTCCTTCGCGCGTCTACACTGCGCTGGATTATAAGCGCCACTGTGGGAAGACACTTATGATCTCGGTGCGTCGGAATACCGGAAACGCGGTGATATCGCTTGTTTCACCACACGACGATGCCTCGCTCGCGTTACATCACATTCTACGCTTCCGTTCGACTAATTCTAAATAGAGGCCACGGCGGCGGCGTAACACGGTTGGATAGAGATAAGATCACTGGTGTATGTGTGTCGTAAAATAAATATTCGTATCCCCGTACGGCGGTTACTGCCGTTCGTTTCGCTTCTTTTTTTTATTCTGCTTTTTTTTCGGTACGTTACGGAAATCGGGCTCGAGAACAAAAGCAAATGGAATCGGCCCGTTTCGCGCTCCACCAGCGGCAGAGCGTGTGTTTTGCTCGCGTTACTGACTGTTTACACCTTATTACCTTAGGAAATGGTTTCCGCGTGCGTGGCCGTCTATAAACGTATCTTCCATGTTTTTTTTATCTTTTTTTTTTTTTAAATGATGCGACCGTCGCTTGCAAAACTGAAGTTGATTCATTAGTTCCGCGTTGTTTTTGTACATTTGTGTGTTTCTCCTTTATTTTACTTTACAGTTTACGATTGTGGAATACAACGTAAATAAAAATATCACCAGATGCATCCATAATTTCTGGCTATTTTGCATTATGTGCGAGATCGCGGAGAGCTGACATACGGCCGAGCGGCGTCTACGATCCATTCATCTTTTTTACCACGTATCTGAATGGAATATCAGCGGTTATATTTAGGCTGCGTGTATGGCGCCTGCCGCTACAGTTGTTCAGAATAAACTTGGTACGCTTATGAAGATGCAACACGCGCGGCGAACTATAACTTAGTCAGGGGTCTATATTTGTATCTCTGTAGGATGATGAGGAAGCGAGAGGGGAAGCTAGAGATAGAGAAAGAGAGAGAAAGAGCAAAAGATGTTGCTTGCCGCAATCCGCGAATAATTGGGAGAAAAAAAAAATAATGTTAGTTAAGCGATAAAAAAGTCAGCGTTATACATCTGGTGACGATCGATATCGATGAATTTTTCGCGAAAAGAACTTGTTCGTAACAAGCGCATCGACCTGAGCCTCTTGAAATTTAAGAACCGATCCTGGATGGGCTCTATTTTCACCACGCTTGGCGTATGCCAAGCCCTTGTATGCTCGCTTTCGATTGGTGTTAAGTTTCCTGCACCTGTAAGAAGTATAATCTGCAGAGTCGACGACGATCGGAATGCGAGAAGTGCTGGATAATAAAAAGTGCTAAATTCTTTGTTGTAGTATTAAATTATAAAGACGAGCTGTTAAAAATACACTAAAACGTATTCGCATCGTGCAGAATTAACATTTTTGTTTAAAAAAAATGAAAAATATAAATCGTATAAAAAGATTTTATATTTCATTGATGTTGACATATGTCGCTTTGCATAGTACGAATGCTCCAAAGCAATCTGAGGCCTATATTCAGATTCTGAGCGCCTATTTACCCGCTTTAATATATACCGTGGATTGGAGACTAAGCATCAATTAAATCAGAGGATTATCATGCGTTTGCTTCGCATCTTCTAGTAGTCAGCCGGAATTCCGTTCGTCGCGTTAATACTCCTGAGGGTTTAAATGTATTCGGTGGAGACGCAAACGCGACGTCGACGTTATTAAAGCCCGGGTAAAGCCGGCGGCTGTCTCACGATGCAGAGAGAGTCGCCTCGTCGGCGTATATCTGTCACTAGGTGTATAGACGAAGTAAGAGCGGATAGCCGTCGCATAGCGGTAGCCGAGTCGAAAGGAGAACCGGATCTCCACCATGCGCACTACCGCCATTCGCCATGTCATTCGGGATACTTGTTTTTACGTTTCGGCAAGCTTGGCGAGCTCGGCGAGTAGCCGCGTGAGAAAAGAGGAAAGATTTGCGCGGGATCAGCGCGAGAGATAGACGACTAAGTAGCATCGTCCGACGCTAAGAGGAGAAGAAGCTTTACCCCGCTTTGCCGGGGCATCGTAACTAGGAATTTAAAAGTTCGCGCGAAAGAAGAGAAGCACGTAGGCGTTGGTGTTTTCTCCGCGGCGAAGTAGCTTTTAAACGAAAACTCATGACTGACTAGCCGAGATGAGCTCGGTTTTAAACGAAAATCGAGAAACTCGTTACTTCATCTGTCGATTTTAAATCTCATGCGAGAGAAAGAGGAAGAGAAAGAGAGAACACCTTTCGAACTTTTTGCGAAACTGTTACTTTCTTTCTGACAAATGTCTTTAATACGAGTATTATGTCACATTTATATCGAAAGTACACTTAAATATTGATATTGAAATCTTAACTTGTTTATTCTGTCAAGCTTTTGATAATATATCATAATATATTAAAAATTTTTATGCCATTATTTTTATATCAAGTTATTTGTTCACTCGCGAATAGACATATTCGATACGCAAAGCGTCTTTTTCTTATATTTCATTGCAAGCATTTATATAAATTAAAATTTTAATATTTCTACACGTAGAACATAATAGTACGGAGAGAAAGAATATCCAGCGTCATAAACAATATGGTTTTACAGCAATGTTGAGTACTTACTCCATATTCTCAGCACCGTATACATGACGATAAAGTACGGCACTTATACCTTTTAGTACAGTAATAACACAGCACATGCATCCTTTCATAAAGCTCAGATTCGTAATTTCGTGCATTTTAATGAGCGCAAACAAGCGCATGCATTAATATTCGGTGCGGGAGGTTAATTTGCGTAAATTTGCGTAGCGTTTTAATATCCTCGTGGAATTTTATATTTTTGTCGGGTTCTAAGCAAAAATTATAAACGTTTTAATACGTAAAAACCTATAATCTGAGAAATTTAAAACATGAAAGAATTTAGTACGCGCATTTCTCCGTTGCTCTTTTTATACACGAAAGTCGATAATAAAAAATCGCATGTTTGACGTCTAAAATGACGTTTCGCCTCTTAACGATTCGCTTCACATCAGGAACGTTGAATTTGGCGTCGTATTCGAGACGTGAACTTCGAACGAGTTTCATTAGGCGGATTTCGCGAATTAATTCCTCGGAAAGCGACAGGTGGATAAAACGTACGTTCGTGTAGTTCGCGTATTCCACGTATACACCGGGAGCGACGTGTAGTTACTAGAAATCGCGTGCATTCGTGTATATACGGTGACCTCTTATAATCAAAGTCGGAAAAACTGGTCCTGAAGCGGCGTAACTGGATTACACAAGTCGACTGTACCGGTTGGTTGGTTGCTCGGTCGGTCGGACTGCGATCATGGCTACGGCATCATGCTCTCGGCAATGAGATTCCCTCGTGATACAATCTCGAACATCACCCGTCTCCGTAAGATTTTCCTCGTCTTCCGTTTTGCTTACCGCCGGCAGTGAGAAATTCAGGCGGCGCGGCGTCGGCACCTTTCGCGAAAGGAAATAGGCCTCGTAATCGTGGCCCCGATGGAGCGAAGGGTGAATGGCGGTTGAGAAATGTGATTAATTATGCTCGTAGGTACTTAAAGTCCGACAAAAGCAGCAGTTTCATAGACGATGTCGAAGGAAATAGAGAGTAATTCGCGTAGACAGAGCACCATAAACGTTGCTGCGCGCGGTTTCAATAAATAATAAGGCGAGAAGGTCGTTTTCTTCTCTCTCTTTCTCTCTCTCTCTCTCTCTCTCTCTCTCTCTCTCTCCCTCCTTCTTCGCCGCTTTTCCTTGAAATGCGATGATGTCAGTGTTATTTTCTCGAGGAAAGCGAGAGACCGATATTTCAGTCCGGGCGTTACACACACCAGGCGTGACGCTGTACTCAGGGTACGATTCAATTCATCCTGGAAAGAGGAAATCTTGTGCCGCTTCCTTTTGTGCATCCGACGCCGTCGCAAACTCGTCTTTCGCTTGCGACACACTCGGTGCGCTAGTAACAGCGCGCCACTAGCCAGCAGCCAGCGGACATTCCGCTCGCGCTCGTCGAGTAACGTGTGGAAATGGAAGGTCAGCGAGCAGTCAACTCCCCGAGCTGTTGTACGTACGTACACGAATAACAGTCACTCCAGGGAGAATGGTTAAGTGGGAATATAAGCTGACAGATACTCTTGGCGACGTTGCCAACATCAGAGCCAGCACCGCGTGTACATATACCTCTCTCTCTCTCTCGCTCTTTCTCTCCTGCACACCGTTCCTCGGACAACAGCGACTACACGCTTGGGTGCGAGTGGTACGGCCATGCGTGTGTGTACACACAACTGTCCGCGCACTCGCTCGCATGGTTGCGCGTCATACTTTCCTACCGCGAGAGCGTGCACTTGGGAAAAATACAGTCGCAACGACGTGAGAGGTGCCCTAGAATCTGTTGCTCGCGAGTTTGCCGGCTTTCAATGGCGCCGCCGAGGCGCAGTTACGATTAATTGAATTACGCTTACGGTCGAAGTACACCGACAGGGATTTCTTTCCTACCGAAACTAAATAAAGTTACGAAGAGTTGCGTAGTTAACATACTGTTTTGAATTTTAATTTCAATTTCGAAAGCTTCACTGATGAAAATAATAATATTTTAATAATATTTTCATTAACATTTTTGCATGACTCGGGGAGATAGGGGCGTAATTTAGAATGGCGGATGTATATACCATGGGTAGACTTTATTGCTGCATATTACTCCGTGTTGGTTAGACACAGGTATCGTGCACACGCATATATTGCGCGCAATATACACCTCGTATAAAGTAGACTCGGGAGAGGATGGAGAAACGAAGAGCCGGTTGTGCAAGCCGGTCGCGACTCGCTCGGGATGCGATCTTCACGGACATTTACTCTCACACGTATCCGCGGCCTTCGTAGTGGCTTCGTCCGCGAGCATTGCGCGATACATATATATATATTTTTATTTAACGATTCTTTTTTCCGATTCTCTTTATTCTTTTTTCCACCGTTAATTGCGGACGATTTGCGGCTTTCTGACCATGGACGATTAGATCGCAAGCGCGGAAGCTCACGAAGATGGAAATGCTGCTCGTTTTTCACGAACATCGCCGCGCGATCTCGTGGATGTAAACGCCAGAGTTCCGCGAGCTCGACAGTATTTCCGTGCGGCATTTTTACATTCATAAATTCTCCCGAGAGGATACGCTGCAGGAAACTTTTGTCACGTGCGCGCTTTATAAGTGATTTATCGTCGATGGAAATCTTAATATCCGATACGGCCGCTATTCGTATGCCTCGCGCATCGCGTTTCACTTTGTGCGACTGATATCTGATATTAACTTTTCCGATGAAGATGTTAATTTTCAACATAAAGCCGAATGTGAAAACCTTTACGCGTTCCACCGATAAAAATTCTTTTACGCGCGGCGACTCCCGACTTTATTACAAAAACACAACCCGGCTTGTGATGCATGATTTATGATTTTATATACACATGATTTTTTCTAGTTCCACTTGAGTACACCTATTATTTTATTTATTTATTTGACTTTTTCAAAGTATTTTAGAACATTTTTGTCATCCTGATTGCAACCCCAATCCGTGATTCCATTTCTTTTTCTACTTCTCTTTCTCGAGCGCTTTTGTGACAAGTCGCGTAACCAGTCATTCGTTTGATCAAAGCTGCGTACACGAGAGGAGGGTGATTAGGGGGTCGAATTAGAGAGCACAATGTACCTTTAGATTCGCTGCTTTTTGCGTCGTCATTTCAAATGAATCCGGCTGTCCCGGATGCAAGAGATTTCCGATTGCATCGCCAAATGGTTCGCAAAATGGGCGGACCTTTTATTGTCGCGCATATGCGCGCGTAGCTCAATTTGCAGAACAAGATGTTATTATGTCTGACGATACTTTCATTCAGCGTGAAAATGCAAAATTTTATCCAATTTCCACCGTAATAATGATTATCTTTGACATTCGACATTTCCTAATGCATTTTACAATGTGTATAATATTGCGAAGCGCGCAATATATTTATTCATATATAAGCGGAAGTAAGAATAAGTAGATAAATAGATTAGACTCTCTGCTTTGAATCGACGGATTCATTTGCTCTGTAGAACAGCTTAACGCGTTGGGATGATGACGTCATCGAAAGCTGCGCATGAATGGTAGTCTTGGGTAATCTTGAGATCGCCCTGTCTTATTGAAGCGCTCGTATGGATATCGCATGATCCGCTTAAGCGCAAGAGATGGATAAAGCTGTCAGTCAATTTGGGAACCGTGAAACCCTTCTATGCATCTGAAATGCTTAATTAGCGATTCAAGGTAATTCTGAGCCGTGACGTGCGTGTTATACTATTTATTCCCTTGTATCTCTCGCGGAGAGCATCAAGTGGATCAACGCGAAGAAAATCACCTTCTTGTTAATTATTCCATAATTATACAAGCTATAATTATTCACATTTATATAGATGTGCGCTCCTTCAATTTCGTGGTTAGAAGTTAAGTTCAACAGATAATGAAATTTAATAGCATGTATTATATTTCGCATAATTTATTACATCGGTAGATCATATAAACGCAATTAGTTGTGTACTGTAATATATATACCTCTACCCTCGTAAAACTCGTATACATTGCTTTATGAGATTGGATCTGTTATGCTGCCGTTGATACACGCCATTAATCACTCTACGTCATGTCATTTTGTAGCCAGCAATAATTAGTGAAATTAGCCGAACTCTAGGAAACTTTGTAAAACAGAATTTTGGTCGTCCGGTTTCTTAGAAAACAGACTTTATTCGTGCCAGACGATATCGTACAATCTTGCTTAAATATAATATACTTAATAAAAAGATATAGTAGCGTATATCGTGCTAAGTACATATTTTATAGATTTACAAAATTTATTTATGAGAAATATATAAAATATGTATATATATATATAATGTTTGATATATTCAATATATAATTTATTTATATTTTTACAAACGTATATGAAGTGTATAAGCTGATTACAAGCATATTTAAACTGATATTATAAAAATAATATATAAAGTTTGAATGTTAATGAAAATATAATTTTAATTAAAAATGCATAAATGCAAATTATATTAAACTTTAAAGTTGCGTTATTATCTCTAATTTTTAAAGAAAGGTCGATACAACAAATTTACATAATTTAGCTGCAGCATATAGGATGCTTTAAATGAAATCATAACATGGTAACGAAAAAAATCAGGATTTTATTCACGCGGTAAATAAAGTGACGTTCTGCGAGACTTTATAAGACGAGAAGTTTATGCGAAAATACTGTTCGCGATGCAGTTGGCGGTCGTATTTTCGCTTTCTTCTCCATCTCAAACTTTTGAATACGAAAAATGTCACAGATTTCCGGACGAGAAAGCTTTCATTTTTACATACATCTTTCTTTTGACCTTTTGTCCTCGGTTCTCGACTTGATGTTTGCGCGCAATCAGGTCTTTGCGAGAATGTTTTTCTCGACGGTAATCAGTAGCACGGCCACTTTGTGCCGCTAATGCAGGTGTCGTTGCAGACATCCCGGCGGACCGCCAAGTTTGCAGTGCACAGCAGTACATTTCCCCGTCGTGTGAGAAAAATCGTTGCCTTCTACCGCGCGCGATATTCTCCGTAATCTTTCGGGCGCTCCAGTTGCGCCGGGCATCATCTGCTCTTGCAATTTTGCGGGCAGTCTCTATAGCGGTTCGTTAACGTTTCCCACACTGACGCTTGATTTTCACGACTCATCCTCATCCGTAACATTTTACCGACTGTGAAAATGCACGCTCTTCAATATGTAATGCAAATATTCGTGATTTTTGAACATTTCCATCGCGCGATTTCGACCGGATATATTTCTTGATTACAATCGATCGACCATCAACGGCAAAGGTGAGTTCTATTGTCTTCGATATTGCTTTCATGTTCATGCGCTGTCGATAATTTACAATACGCAAATTTCGCGAGTTACTTTGCATTGAACACGACGTCCGACTTTGCAACATATCTGAAATGGAATTCCTCTGATCTTCGATACGCGATACCTGAGAATTTGTATTGTCAAAATGCTTCGACTGTAAAACGATCCATAACGCCGGGCGCGGCACGTCGCGAAATAAGACGGAAGGGGGGAAACTCGCGTCGGAAAAACGGGGCGATTTGTTTCTGCCTGCTTTTCAATTTTAGACATCACCTGTCAAAGAGAGATATCGCAGATTTGTGAGGTTCGAAAGCCGGATCGAAGCCGAAACTGGGCCATATAACCGGGTGGCGCTTACATTTCGTCGTTTGCTCGTAGGGTTCACGTTACACCGCGCTATCCACCCCTTCTACCTCTCCTGCCCCTCGACGCGAATATGTCATGATAGATGAGAGGAAATTCAGGGAAGGCCGCTCTTGCCTGTGACAGTTAACTCTGTGTACGAATAGTTGCTTCCCAAAGGGGGATCCTTTCCCATGCTCGGGAAGTACTGTGTTTTCCGTTGCCTTTGTGTTAATTCTGTGCTTTGTCTGCGGAACGCGCGCGTGCAGAGATTCACAGGTCTCCGGGTTGGCAAAATTCTACCGATAAAATGGGCTCGTGAAAACGTTCCATCGGCAAGCCCGTATCGCAGTTTTTATTCCGGGATTAATTAGAGTTACGTTCGCGGCGGCAGTTTTTAGCATATGCTAATTTTTCGTTTGCGAATACGTTCTTCGCGCAAAATACCATATCTGTTCCAATTACTAATTATTAATATTGAATTTTACTTGTTTCATTATATTGCCAACGTAATCCTTTGATGCTGTGGGCACAGTTATATTATTATAATATTACAATATTGCTAGTTATTTCGTGTTTGTTCTAAATGCAATTAAATTAGCATAATTTATTAATTGAATATAATATTAATTCAAGATAGTTCTTTCTGACATTTGAATTAATGAGTCTTGTGGGGGTTTATTTGTATAGAAAAAACGTGAGGAAAAAAAAGCACGCAAAATAGCATCGCGCGCCATTACTTCGGAATTTCGAAAGCAAGAGAAACCGACCGAGTCTTTATAAAATCCGGTTAAAAGTGGGCGCTGGCCCTTCCTACAAAGGCTCTCAACTTGGGCTTTCAGCCCACCGCCTGCCGTTTATCGTCCGCGAGAAACTGCCTTTTCGCCGTTAAGTCCCGTGTTCTTTCTCTCTTCTTCCCTCTCTTTCCTCTCTGTCTCTCTCTCTTTGTCATTCACCCTCGGTCGGCTTCACCTTCGGCCTCGCCTTCGCCCTCGCCTTCGCCCCCATCCTTGTTCTTTTTCCCGCGGCTCTTTTTCGTGCCCACCAAAGCGCAACGAATACACGGGACGGCGGCTTTGCTCTCTGCCTTCTGTAACGCCGGCGAACGAGCGAGTATTCCTAGACCCCTACGTGATGACACGTCCCGCGTGTTTAGAACGCGAACGTGGCTCGCACACATAACGAATGCGAGCGTGCGATCCGGCCGCGACACCTAAATATTTTTTCATCGCAACTGCGCCATTCCGCGCGGCCGTGGCTCCGCCACCACTTGTCTCTTAATGCGACACATCGTTATATCGCTGCTACGGTTGAGATTCGCCGTTTAGTCACTCGTCCAAATAAAGAAGGAATTCGTTTTTGCGATCGTGAAACCGAATAAAGAATGGAATCCATCATCGTCAGCGAACGCGAACGAGCGCTCAGGGTGATATTCCTTGTTTCTCTATTATTATTTTGCTTATTATACGACGCCGTCAGACAGAGAATGGGTGCACCTGATGCAGTTTTACATTATGAATATTACAGGATTGCATCACAATAATGTACTGTTTCATCCAAGAAAATCTACGCTTTGCTTTGCGATGTCACAGTTTTTTCCCTTCTTTCTGTGTTTTTTTTTTTTTTTTTTTTTTTTTTTTGTTATTTCTTCCCCCTTTTTTTATGCGGCAGTGTTCTAATTTATTCCCCTTCTGTAGCCGTACTAATTTTTAGACTGACTCGGCACAGAAAGTTAATGCTAACTGATAGCAATTTCACGGAGTTCGCGTTGTGCGTTGGTAAATTGTAAAATCTGTGCGACGCTCGTTAAAATATTACAGCGTCTCAGCGCTCAGCGTGGTTTTCGCGGTATCGTGAAAGTTTTAATAAATCAGCGAGCGCGTTGTCACACCCCGTTCGAATCACTAATTAACGATAGCGGTTGCTAATACGACCCTACGTAAGTTTTCGCTTCATAAACGCGATTCCATTAGTGTTAGCTACGTAAATTCAAATTCATTAACATGCGCTACCTAACCGGGACACAAATTTCGTTCCGTAATCAGATATTTGTGATTAGTTTGTAATTATTCCATAATGAGACTTGCGTTTCCCACTATGTCGCTGATGCGTATATTCGCTCGGTAAAGTGGGAAATAATGCGCAAGAAACGGGGCGTTGGGAGCTTCCACAGTTTCAGAAAAAAAGGGGTAAAAGTTCAATCACCGGAAACTTACCGCACAGGTTTTCTCGTCGACATTACAGAAAAAAGTGTTGCGCATGATTATTTTTAGAGCGCATGAAATGGTTCGTGGAAAGAAGAGCAGATATTTCTCTGGTCTGGTCGAACGTATGCAGCGGTTCGCCGCGCAAAGTCTTTAGCCGCAATGCTAATCGTAAATCGATAACCGCGGATGTAGTTAGAGCAAACAACTTTGCGCCCAAATTAGATTTGCCGGAAAATGAAGTCGATACGCAGAGGCAGGAAGAAAGAGAGTCGTTTGAAGAAAAAGCACGCGAAATCTGCGGCGGCGGTCTTTATACTTAACATTTAATTTCACGATCGAGAAAATTGCGGCTGTATTCTAGAAGCACACAGCGTGCGAGATTGTATTATACATGCCGATGTTATGATCACATTCAACAATCGCGTTATATGTTGAGGATATTTAATCCATTTAATTTCATCATTTAATCCGGATGCTAAATATCGACGTTGTTTTGAACACACTTCGTTTAATTTTCAATATTTACCATTGTTTGATCTAAATGATATATGTAATGTAATGATGATGTAATGAGAATCACTAATGTGACAATCTCGTATATGCAAGTATTCTGTGAAATGAACGGAAGAAATATTAAAGCCAAATGATTAGAAGACGTGATCAAAACTTCCAAATGAGATCCCTGTGGTGCTACTGCCGACGTCAGTAATTCCACAGTCTCAAGAATCGCTCGTGGCCGCCACCGCGGCTTCTCCGCTTAATTATCGAGTGAAAGCCCTCTATTCGGTGGAATGAATCACAGGACCTACTCACGCTAATCGCCTGGCTATCGAGGATCGCTTCGTTTCGCGCTCAGTACTTATCGGGAGTGCGGGCGTGCGAGGGCGAGCTATGACCGATTCTCTCTCTCTTTCTCTCTCTCTCTCTCTCTCTCTCTCTCTCTCTCTCTCTCTTCTTTCTCTCCATTCGAATACTCGACGGATGTCAAGTACTTCGGTGCTTGGCACGTGTGGTAACTCCATGCTTCTCCTCTGCACTACGACTGCACTCAAACACGGAACGGTACGTTGTCATTCACGCGCAACACGTACGCAGGACTCGCTCATTGAATTTCCTTTGAAGTCCCGAAAGGGCAATAGCAGGAAAGAGGGACGGACGGGAGGGATGAGAACGGGAATATACCAATGCTGGTGGAGGCGTGAGACAGAGAGAGAAAGAGCGGGAAGAGCCAATTTGGCTTTTCCATTTGAATCTTTTTAACGCATCGCCGCTTCCAACGCCTCGTGTAGCGTATATATTAATGGCACTTTTAAATGCCGACTCTTTCCCAGTCTAGCGTTACATTTGCGCGACGCATATGCACACATGTGCTGTTCACTTCAATGCATTTTTAGAGTCTCGCCTTTACGTTGAATGTTTCTTATCGAAGAAAATGGATTGCGCCAGCAAACCAAAGAGCCGATATTGTTTGAACGCGCCTCGTTTATTTTTCAATATTCCATAATTCGGTACAAACAATATAATAATCAATAATGATATTATTATACATGAAGTTATTAATTTATACATAACGGACAAAAATGTGTAGACTGGATGATGTAGCACTGAGGAATCTGAAAACAAAATATTAAATATGGTATTTTAATGAATGTTTTTTGGTTTATATAAGCGTATCATGTTATGTTAAATTTAAAAATTTAATTTATAAATTACATGATAAAGAATATACGATTATACAAAAGAGAACAATTCTCTTATATGCATATATATATATATATATATAAAAGAGAACAATTCTCTTATATGCATATATATATATATATATCTCTCTCTCTCTCTCTCGTTATTTCAGCTTTAGTCTCTTATTGTAATTAGATACAACTATAATTAGTGCGTGAAGCGCCGGCTTCTGCGTACTGCGAAAATTTTACACCGCCATATGCGAAAATTGATTATCTCTCATGCTCCCGCGGCTACATATACCTATTCTACGCGTATACGCATCCCCATAATCGCGAGTATTTTATCCACATTCGCGTGTTACACGACGGATGTGCTCGCACACTGCGAACGCGATAAGCGACGCCGACGTAATGCTCTTCGTGGAAACGCCGAAGTTGACTCGTATCAGGTATACCTCGGTGCTGCGGTGAATGTGCCGCGGCGACTCCGATGACGTCATCCGCATTCTTGACTCTCGTGTCACACATTACGATCGTTAGTCAGGCTCTTGTATGGGTTCCTTCTCGCAGCCGAGGCGTTGTATTCATATATGGATTCATATAGGTTAAATGTCGCGTGAGTCGCCCTCGCTTCGTTTTACGAGGATCGAATTTTCATCGTCCTTTGACACGTCTCGAAAAAAGTCGCAATATGATCTATCTTAATGACAAAAGTCACAACATATCTATAAATATTTCCTTTTTTCCTGTAATGATTGCAAAGAGTTGCAACAATGTACAAGATATATGAAATATACAAACCATATAATGATATGGGAAAACTTTTTATTACAGTATATATGACTTTAAAATGGCAATTATATAATTTATATGAATAAATTGTATAATTATACAATAAATAAATACGGGTGTTTCAGTAAATTATAATTTTATAGATTGATTTATTTAAATAATTTTTGTAATCGCAATTATAAATGCGAATGCTTTTCTATTCTCGCGTCACGCACATATTGATAAGATTACTAGCGTGAGAATTTACGCACGACTTCCTGTTGCGCTGGGCACCAATATCGCTCCCACGAATTCTTTTATCGCCATTCAAGGGTATGATATGATTAGTCGCTATTGTTGTAATACTATATCTCCGATGAACTTCCGACGATCGGTTGTCGATTCTCGATGATAATGCAAAACGCGCAATAGATGGTTGATTTTTTTTCTCCGAAATCACTACAAATGTTTTATGCATCATTCGTGTAATTGGTTACTGGTCAGCGTTGAATCGGGGTGAAATTGTTTCTAAATCGTTGGCAGAGACCCGTTGCCGACATTTCACAGAGCATAGTGCACAAAACGTATCCAGCGCCCGTGGCCACGCGAATCCGCAGGGAATTATGCTGCGGCTGTACGGACGCGCCTCGTATTATTTATGGGGTCGCGTTCGGTTATACGGTGGGAATATCGCTATAGACACTTTATATACACGGGTCACTCCCGCCGGTTCTATCGCGTGACGTTTTCGAAGGCGAAAGATGACAAGAGCCGGAGACCGCGGTAACCTGCATAATGTAAGAGCTCCGACGTCCTATACAGAGAGGAGGAGTCCTGCCACGAGACAGGCGCAGCGGCCCGAAGTTTGTTACGCGAAACTTGCTGGAAACCAAATCTTAGGGTGAGTTTCCGTAGCCGATACTACTACCTCGTCCCTGTTGCTATTGCTAGCTCGTCGTCGTCTCCATCTCGTTCATTTCGATAGTTGATCTTCTCGCTTTCGCGAACAATACTGCGTGGCAGTCTATCGTGGGAAAACACGGGAGGGGGGCGGGGGGGAATAGGGCTATTGATTACTACCACGTTGCTTTATAATTAATGTTCCGCATCGACAAATCCAGTGCTCGCGGCTTCGAAAATGAGTACGTTTAAAATTTATGGAGACGATTTTTATTATTTAGCGTATTGCGCGCGGACGATTATCACTCGGACGTGTCTCGTGCTTTGCATATCGATATGCAATAATCATCGCCGGTGCGTAATTGTTGACTCATCATTCGTCGGAATGTATCGTCATTTCTGACAAATTGCGCACTCGTTTATTTCACTTTAAACACATCTGCGCATCAATTATAATTACATCTGCCAATATTTTCTCGATATCATATTTAACAATTTCTGTCTTTAATTTACGGTCGTATTTACATCACTGCAAGCTGATTTCCAGCTGCCATAACTTTTTGGAAAATTTTAGAATAGAATTTATAGGTTTATTTTGGAAGCAATAATTAAGAAAATCAAAAATAATTTATTCAATAGTTAAATAATAATTAAATTATAGTAAATTAAATTATAGAAAAACTTTAAAAATAAGTAAGAGCAGCAGCATCTATTTCTAGATATCGATACCTTAAATCCAAAGCATCGTGACTACAAATCCAAATTTTACAGGAGACATTAGAAACTGTTTATTTATAATATATTCCGATTAATTTGTCAAACTTTGAATTTAAAATTAAAATTTTAATAAACAAGTTTTTGGGATTATTTCAAAAAAATTGAAAAAGAATAACAATACTATTATAATAAGAGAGGAAGTGAAATTGATAAAAAATTCGAGATAAGGGATTTTGGACTTAAGGTATCGATATATTATACTTCTTGTACAGATTTATGTATTGCCTGTAGATGTGGCTTGCTCTCTGGACGATCAAACAAGGGGCGTTACCCCGTACTGTCATTTCTTAGTATGATAAATTACTACGATGGGGCGACGATGCTCTCTGCGACCTCGGTCTAAGGGGAGCAGTGTACGCGCACCTGTTACTACATCGGTTCGAGCGGTAATGAATGTAAACGTTCTCCCCCGGCGCGACGCATTAAAATTGAATATGCCGCAGAAAAAGTCACGGGCCCTCGCTCCCGTCCCACACAATCGCACGTGTATTGCGAGCCGCCCGCGAGCGCGGACTCTGGAACGCGATGGACGTAGGGGATTTTGCACTTAATTGTCCCTTCGCCATAACGTGAGAATAGCGAACAAAGGGCCGTCGCATTCGTGAGAAACGCGTCGGATGCACTTCAAGCGCGGGGTCGGATCGGCGCTACAAAGCCTCATCGCAAACGGTGAACGCATTCCGAGCATAAAATTGATCTAAGACCGTCGTCGTAGTCATTTTAACGATCGCAATAACGGAGTAGCGACGAATGGCGTGTAATTTTAAAAGGCATTCTCGACATTTCTTTTCTATACTTGTCGTACGTTCCTAAAGCTTAACACGCGAGCTTGTCAAATACCTCGTATAAATCGAATCGATCAGTCGATTAAAGACGAATTATCTACGACATTCATTTTTTAACACATCTACGAAGCAATATTGCAAATCGCAGAAATCCCGTTCGGAAACAGCGGGTCACCTCGTGACCCGCAATTGTGGAAAGGAAAAGCGACGGATTTCCGCCGTGCCAGAGATTGGATAATTTTCAGACCGTCGCGCGAAAGCGGAAAAGAGGAAGTTGGAAAGGCGATACATCGCTTTAGCGGGAGCTACTAATATGCCACACCGGTGTGGTAATGAGCTAAAGTAATGGAGATTGGTGCACCGTGAGGTCATGCGCTGGAGTCACTCGCTTCCCACTCCCTTCCAAGTCATACACACGTGTGTACTTGGAGGCAGGTGCAGGTCTTACATATATGTGCATGTCGCATATATCTTATATATATTCGCTAGCGACATATAATAGAACGTATATACATATATGTATGTACGTATACATATTTTGTATATGCATCTATATATTTTCGGCACACATATATGTATACGTATAATAGAATCCCATAATACCTCTTGCGCGACATAAGACGCGCCGGGAGTTGCAGCCGCTCGCTCGCTCGCTCGCGCGCGCGACTGTCGCGTAGGTGGCTAAGTTAACCACTAACTCATTAATGTAAGTAGCTGGAATAGCTTTCCCAAGGCGGAGACGGTGTGTGACAGTAGCGGCGCTAGAATTGCGACACTCTCCATCGGGTCGAGCTAGCCATTGTAAATTGTAAGGTAACTCAATTAGAGGAGAACGCTCGCGCGTTTGAGAGCTCCTCGTGGCAATGAACGAAAGGATGCTCTCTTTTATATACTCGATCTCGCTCGGACAACTTGAATTCACGGACGCACACGAATTCGCGTACTACTTTAAAGTATAAATCTGGTCTGAGAAGCGGAAATGCGGCCGATACGTCCGCGGAATATTCCATCGGATCGGAGTGCACGAAATGGCCCACGGATTCATCGCGCGTTAACGCGTTGGGGGAATTTTCCTCCAGTCTTAATTGAATTTCGTCCAATCCGATTTCCAGGTGGCGCGTTCGCTCGGTATTAGTTCTTTTGTTTATTTAGTTCCGCTGAGCGTGGAGCCCCGGAAGATGAAACGCACGCGCGGGCGACACGGTTTCATTTAATTCGAGATTAGGTATCCCTATCGACTCGGCGGTGTGAAATGTATGACTATGATTAAAAGTAAGTCTCGAAAAAAATTCTCAGCCGGCGCTCGCAACAGAGCACGTAGTAGCTTCGTAATAATACTCTCTTTTCCACTGAAATAGTCCGCGAAATTTTCCTACAAGTATATCTACTTACCAACGATTTTGCGCTCTCGTTGGAGAAATTCACTAATTTTATCTCATAGCAATGTGATTCCAGACGCACTAACTTAGTACGACTTTAGTGACTGACCAAATTACATCGCTTCCTCTATACGCTTGAAATTCCGCGCGCTTTCCCCGCGCCTGGAATTTCAAGCGGGGTATAGTGGAATGGGAACAAAGGCCCGATGTCGGTGAGCTTCAAAGTGAGTGACGGAACGTGAGTGGGAGGGCAGACACGCTTATTTAAATATTTACCATTAGCGATTGCACTCTTGACACTTAGCTCGAATAAAGGAGCAGTCGTGATGAAGCCGGGCTGTGATGTGGTTGACGTATCATTTCGCGACTTGTGGCTTCTAAATGTATTTCGCTTTGCGTCATATCCCCTCGAAATATCTCTTGTTCTGTATTAACTGCGTGAGTCATGGAAATTGCACAAGTCGATCTCTCGGCAATTTCCGGCTTTTGTACTTAATACGAATGCTTAACCCGTCGATTATTAGTTAAAATCTAATGCGCAGATGAAAGATGATTAACATTTGAACTTTTAAATTTTCTCAAATTAATTTACGAATGCATTTTAGAGAAGACCAATAAATTGATATAAATATTTAAACGTATAAAAGTATAAGAATTTGTAGAATAGTATTATTCGTCATTTTGGTAATAATTGATAATTCTTATCACGGTATGATGGAAAAAGAGAAAAAGATCACGGTGGATTATTATTAATATTTATCAATGTTCGAGTTAATATAGCGGACAGCTCGTTAAACTTATTAATCCTGCGAGTTATTACGGCCTTTCGATACCAACTAGGATGCACATTCATCTCGTATCGAAATTATTACATTGCGTGATCGAAATAGTATTCGACATCGCATGCCGCGGCGATTATCCTGCACCTGTTATATATTGACCCGCGCTGTATCTCGTAATACAGGTTACTAGATCATAATTATCATCGCATACGTGCCAGTATGTTGCAAGGCTTAATTAGTATGCTAATTTTCGTTCGTTCCCGCGATCGTGCGATGTTTTGTACTTGTATCCTCTATTTGGGATATACCCTTATTTAACACCTGATTTTAAAGGTAATTTATATGGTATTGTATCTGAGATACGTTCTTTTTTGGCAAAAATGTAATATTTATCACATTCTGTATCGATTTTTATGGTTTTAATATATTAAATATTTAAAATTAATTTAGCATTATTATATTAAATATTAATCCGAGCCAATAAATTGAATTTTTTATTTTTAATTGAAATAGATTAAAGTGAAAAAGGGGTTGAGTGCCAGAGCAGAAAACTACTAGCTGAAAAAAATATATGTCATGTGCAAAATATTTTGTTAATCTCGATATCATTGTTTTGTAGCACTTAGCCTAGTTTTTGTTTTAAATCTTCGAATTATTAAACTGCACGCAACTCAATCACGCTTTTTCGTTGCTGCGTGCGATGCATCGGGCATAGATATATAAAGCAAAAAACTGATTTAAAAATCCTTTTTTGATACAGTATCCGAACAAAATTATTTGTTACATTTTAGTCTCTTGGATTCTACGATTGTGTTTTAATACTGTATAGAGATTCCGAACGTTACAGAAATTTCCACATGCAAGAACTCTGAGTTTTTTCTTTTTTTTTGCGGCAGAATAAACTGAACCCGTTAGAATGATTGTGCGTGACGTAGAGTAAAATGTAACGGATTACCACGAGTGTATAAAATGACGCTGCCCTATCGAGCGCGCGAATTTTTATCGGAAGCGAACGAGCGATCGCGCGGGGGCACGTACAAACGCCGATAAAAACTTCACGCGGGCGTGAATCCTTTTCCAACTATTCGGGGGCCGGTTGTGCACGCGTGAAAAAGAGAGAAAGAGTCTCTCTCTGCATTGAATAAATATAGATGCGTCGGAGCAAGCGTGCGATGCTCGTCGTTAGAGCGTCAATACTCGGGGTCCGCCAAATTGCCTGTAAATCCCCACTTTTTTTCTCGCTTCGCAGATATTCGAGATTTATGCGGGACACCCTTTTAAGCGTTTTGAATACAAACCGGATTCGCAGATGGTGCGCATACAAACTAATACCGGGTGGCGAAGCGCGCGGACGACGCGCCGCAAAGCGGGCGGCGGTGCGTGTGCCGCTCGCGCGGAGAAATTGAAAGGCAACGAGCGCGCGCGCGATGTTTGCTAAATATTGAAAGTTAGCCGTTTTGTGTGCAAAGGCGGAATGGGGAACCTCGTTAAGCGCTCGTTATTCTGTAAAAAGCGCGGCTAAAAACCGGGAACGGTTGTCGTTTGTTGGGCTACGAAATAATTCGTCACTCACGCGTTAAAAGAGCGGCCAAATTAGTGAATACATAACCGCGCTGTTACACGACCCATTAAAAAGCGATTCAGTATTTTTTTCTCTTTTCTTATTTTATCGTCGACGGAACGCGCGTCATTATCGTCGGAACGCGCGTCTTCGACGACGTATATCCATTTCCGCGTTTACGAAGGAGCGCGTGACGGCCGATCGAGTCGATTCCCTTTGTTCGCCGTGGTCGCGCACGATGACGAGGACGAAGAGGCTTTCGTGAAGGCACACAGAAAGGAAATGGCCGCCCGAGGGAAGCGAGACGAGACGAGATGGCTGTTATTAGAAGCGGAAGACGTGCTTTTAAATATCTCGAATCACCGGACCTTTTATCTCCGTCGATACGTGACACATATGGTTGGGATATGAGCGCATTATACCCATGTACAATATTATGTAACGTCCATCAAATAATGAAAGGTCCAAATTTTTTTTATTAACAGAAATCGATTTTTAAAGAGAATTTGTTTTAAAATCATAATGCAATTAAAAAATTTTTGAACGCAGATATTAAAAATAATTGAAATTTTATTGTATAATAAAATTTTATATATACATATATATGTATTCATAAAATGCGTCACATATGTGCGCGCAATATTATTTACTAATGAACAATCCAACTAGCGTATAACGATTAGGTGCAAAAATAGTAGCGAAAAACATGTGGTTGAATAATTACTCGCGATAGCAGTTAACTCGTTAGTACAGTCGATAGAATGCTACACATTGGTATTTACATCGAAAGTGGCTTCATGCTGAAATTGCCCCAGAAATACCCGGATCTCATACGGAATTCGCAGTGTCGTTTCCAAAAAACGCTCAGCAATTCTTCCAATGCGCTTTTATCGTTTAAATGATTTTCGCACGTCGTATAAAAGACCGTGCAGCGAAACGTACATCCGCATATAAAATTGCGGTATCTAACGGACGCCGTGGACCAAATAAAATATTAAAAAAAAACAACGGAAAAAAAGGAAAAAGAAATAACAACGCAAACGTGAGCGACGTTATCTACTGGAGAACATTTTTACAAAAATACACGCGAGAACACGACAAACACGAACCCTACCCCCAAATTGAATTGCGCCGGTGACGCTGTAGTAAAAACCCGAGCGTAGTACGAGACTCTTTTATTTTTCGGCGATCGCTGGACCGAAAAGTTTGCTGTGTGATTTTCGGCCCCCTCGGCTCCTGAAGTCTCGGTTGGCCATTAGCATCCCCGTTGACCATTACTCTCCGCTTTGCTTTTTCTCCCCGAGCCGTTCTCCGCGCATTAGTATATTGCCCATACGCGTCTGATTATACTCGAGTGGATCGTAATTCGGCACGACAGTGACAACCATCCCGCGAAAGTCCATCTTTCGCGGTGTGGCCGAGCGCGCCGATACGGCGCAATTAACCCGCCTCAAAATGAATTTGCGACAGCCCGCTCGCCTGCGCTACTCAGGATAATTGGCTTGAAATATCCAGCGAATACTTTTATTCCATCTGCGCTCTTTCCATTTTTAACCCACGGGGAGCAATTACCGCTGCCAGCGGGCGAAATTATTCGCCGAATAATCTAACGCGAGAGACGAACTCGTTCTTGCGAAAACTCAGGACTTCGCGACGCTTACACCGACCGGGTAATTAAGTCGCTAGGTCGGCAGGTAGATAACAATAGCCGATGATGACGAGGTGCGGTTGTCCTTTTTCGTCCCGTTGTAATTCTATTGTGGGTGGTTGATTCGACGAGCGGCGATAGAGCGAAGCGGTTTATTAAATGCATGCAACGGGGCTCTTCGCTGTACTTTGTTATCTTTTTCACATAACGGATTGCAGTAAACATCTATTACGTTTCGTTTTAATTGCATCGTCAAGCCGACGTTGTTCTCGGACAATTACACAACAATTGCGTGCACAGTCACGGACTTCCAATTTTTTTTACTCGACATACTTATGACAATAAAAAGACTAGTTTATCATGCCCGCCGCGATAATAAGTCCACTTAGGAAATTATGCGATATCTCAATTTTCATAATAAATAAATTTTATGTGCAAAGTATTATCTCGCAAAGAATGAAAAAACTCGGACTGTTAATTTAGTCGCATAAATCACACAGCGGAGAGCGAAGTCATTGATTTTTCGTGATTCAGAATGCCGGACGTTACATTGTATTATTAAAAGAATGTTTTTTCAACATTTTTCGGGAGATCATAGAAGCGCGAAGTGGAGAGAAAGAGAGAGAAATGCGGATTCGGATGATCGAAGAACCGTATCCCTTATCGATAATCGCTAATTTAAATAACGCGATAGGTTGAAATATGCAAAAATTTCAAAAGAAAGAAATAATTTGGACGCCATCATGTAGATAGGAATGAAAAAGGAAGAAAAAGCGTTTCCTCGCGATAGAACGTACTCAAAATGCACGGAACGCCTGAAAGATCGATTACAATTTAAAAGTGGAACAAAAAGAGTTTTTTTCTTCTTTTAATGAAGGTATAAAAGTCAAAGTACGGCGCGTACATTCTCCTGCATATCGAAATATATCGACACAAAGATGAGAACAAATCTTAAAAATCGACACACATAAAGTAGCTTTTAGCTGGTAATATACATGAATAATGTGCACTTTCGCAATTTGTGGATAATACGCAATTTCCGTCGCATGCTTCATTATAATATTCATATTTGTAACAATCCGGCCGACATTCGCGTAAACCTTGTTTAGGTAACCTAATTTTTGCAAATTAGTAAACAGGATTCGTTATCGAGAGAATATAATTTTATGGCCCGCGAGACGGTATATTTAACGTTTTCGTCATTTCCGCTCTGTGGCCTGAAGCGAATTTCATATCACGTACCATAAACGAAATAGTCTGTAACAACGAAATTTTGTGTAATATACTGCTGTATCAACAATTTAGCGTTGGAATATATGAGAGAATTTTGTTACGAAGTTTTACACCGGCTCCCGAGTTCCTCCGCATTGTTCGCGATGAATTGTTCCTTACAAGTTGCGATAACAATAAGGATAAAGAAATGAGTAACATTGAGAAACGAACAATGATCCAATAAATATCGGAAATTGAAGAGAAAGAATAGTTAAAAATTACGTAATTAAAATTTAAAACTTTTACAATTAAAAACGAGAGAATTAAGCGTGAAACATATTTCCGATAGTAATACAACGTATCGATAAATGCAGAGCGTTGTTATCAATTGATATTAAAAAGTTTTTAAAATCAATTGATATTAAATTGATTTAAAAATTTTTTTTTTCAGTTATGTTTTTAAATATATGTTTTAATGTCTGCGCTAAACTTGGTGTCAATCCATCGTAAACTCACTCGTGGAAAGATTAGGATTTTTGATGCTATTTATATATAGGATAACGTGAATCAGCGCTATATAGCGCTATAACGCCATATCGTTTGCAGAAATTTTGGATTTACGTCCAACTGCAAACACATGATCTTAATGGTTCTCCTACGGCAATTGGCGGTGATCGTGCGACTGACGTCAGGGGATCGTCATTTCTCTCCCTCTCTGACAGCGGGATAATCTAACGCCATACCAAATATTATGATATAAGACGTATTACATTCCTGTTTCAAAATCGATTAGTTAGAAAACATAGAAAATCTAGAAAATAAAATAGTATATAATATTCCCACAACACTTGTTATCACATTGCTTTGATAAAAATAACACAATTTTTCTAGATCAAATGTAGGTTTTATTCCTTCGTGAAGTAAAATATAAAAATTGCAGTTTACGATTAACATTGCATTTGAAACGAGTCAATATTTCCAATGCCGCGGCGGCAAGATGTAAGTTCATCAATAAGTCTTATCGTACGCAATCATTGAACGAATACTACCAGCATTTAGCCCGCTAAATGATTCTTTATGTTCGGAGTCTTTCATCGCGTATCGGGCCCATATGGCGCAGCTGGAATTTTCCAGCGTTTCGATTGGAATGGAAGGAAATCGTCGCAGGAAATTGCTAAATCCGAATGAAACTACGCGGAACATTTACGCGCATTCGTGGGATGGGCGCGCGATATTGAAAGCGCGAAACCGATTGAGATAAATACGATTGTTGGGCGCGCGCACGCGAACACGACAGACTCGCTTTCGTCTTTATCATCTCCGCGTGTAGTCCAAGCGTCGTGAAAATCAATTTCTCAGATAGCGGAGCCCGAAAAGGAGCGAGCGATGTCTTCGAGGCTTCGATTCGCGGACGATTCATCCTCAATGGTCCTCTCGAGACGGATTTGAATGAGTCGCTCGCGATGCTTTTCGCTGAAAGGGACGCGCAGTGATCGTAGCGCGTATAGCGTACGGGTCTATAAATACTATCTGAAAAAAGGACTCCTTTAAACCCAGCTGACGACGCGACTCACGACGCGAAGTGCATGCATACGCGATAATTTATTTGTGTGTCCCGAGGCGTGTGTCGGGTGCACCATTGCACAGGCGTGCGTGTGTGTGCGTGCGTGCGAGCGAGCTTGAAACGAGTTCTTGATGCGGCCGGATACGTTACAGGATAACTAGCCGGAGTCTTCTAATGACGCTAAAAATAAATCCCGCGTGCAACGGGCGCGACCCGAAGGCCGTCTCCGCGTGTCTCGCTTGCACGCACAGCGGGCTCGGTCGTCGTGCGTGCGTTCCTACCATCCTGAGGAAGTCTGTCGAAATATACAACCTCGCTCGCTATAATGATAACTGGGAGCGAGGAGATAACCAATGTCCTTTCTTTTGTAAGCAAGAGAAAGGGAATGTTATGTGTGTGCACATAGCTATAAAATATTCGTCCTTCTACATTCAAGTCACGAAATGATATTACTTTTATCCCCTTCGAGAATATTGATATTAACCAGCTGAAAGGGATGGCACGGTACCATTTAGACCTTGTATCGTCGTGATATTCTTGGAAACGCGCAATTTCTGACATCGGTATGCCATTTTTTTTTTTTTTTTAGGGAAGAAGTTTAGGCAGCTTAATTAAGTTCTACTTTTCTTTCTTCTTTTTTTTGTGCTTCTTGCCGGGAATGAAATTCTTATCGACCGGACTTACTTGAGATCGTACGCTTTTTATTACTCTAGTATCGAGAAGGAAGAAAGTAGCGTGACGCTGCAGCGGAAATTCTTGGAGTGATGCGTCATCTTGCATAGCTGTTAGATATTCCCAAGGTTGTACGTGCAATTATGCTGAGAGAAGAAGATTCTAAGCAGCGACGTCGAGTTTGCGATAGAAACTATGTTAAGAATGAGTTTATAACTTACTTTATACATATTCGCGAGAAACCATGTTGGGTTGCCACGTTATATATTCATTTGCAAATCAGATCTGTCTCTGAAAGTTTTTAAAATCATGAAACTAAAAAAATCAGCGTAAAAATATCTGCAAAATTGCTCTTTCTCTCTTTCTTCCGGCACAGATTCTAAAAAATTGTAATTTCTCTTATGATAATTCTTGATATAGTGAGTAAGAGGAATGCCTTCTCCAATCTAAGTTTCTCGTTCCATTTTCGAATCGGGAAGTTTTATTATCCCCGATAATATTGTACGACACGTTGGGAAATGTCCGCGGCACGACTTCGCGAACTCAAGTCCACCGTCGGTCCGTCAATTTGAAATTCAAAAGCGCAAAAACATTTGTCGCGCAAGTTCGAAACTGCGTTTGCACCGGAATGGATTTCTATCATTGCAATTTCGTGATTCATCTCCTTAAGAAATCGCAGCGCTTGGTTATCACATTTGCCCGCAATTCCATTTATATCGTTTGGGTAAACTCTCGGGTGATCGATAAGAGGAACGCAAGCTGAAGTGTGTTTTCTATGAAATATTAAATCTATCTTCATCCGCTGTTGACTTAAATCGTTGTCATCCGACGACTTTATCAAATCTTGTTCTTTTGTAAAAAAAATTCTGTTACGGTAGGAGGGTCAGTCGGAAAGGCAAATTGTCGTGACGTTTTCCCGTTGCAACGATGCGACGCGAGTTATATTCGAGAGTGGGGGCGCTTTTCGCTCGCGTGCTCTTCCAAACGACGGGGAAAATTAGGCGAGTGCCCTGCACGGCACGGATTCGAGACATCTGGCAGGAAAATACACGGCGCGTAAAAAATACGTTCGTCAGGGGTGTAATCGCGAGGGTCAACTTGCCCGTGGGGAGGACCGTACGTGGTTGATCCGTGCTCAGACAAGACTCTTGATGGGCACATCAATGGCAATCCCCCCCCCCACGAACCGCGACATCATTCGTGTTATTTTCCAGGTGTTGTATATTATCCCTTTCATCGTTGCTCTTCGAATGTAATCGATTATTTTCACGGAATATTGTCATTTGTGCGTATTAAACAATCCGAGCGATGCGATATTGAAGCGAGGAAGGTAGGGAAATTTGTTCGAGTGCATTCTTATTTTTCCACAAGAACTAGTTGCATTAATAATTTAAATTAAACAAGTCCGATTCCGACAACTCGCTGTTCCTCTTCTATTAAAGTTTGTACTTATGACGTGAATAAAGAAGATTAACTTTAGCAAAGTTTGTTGCAAGTGATTACATCAGTGCAGTTCTTAAGGCAATTATTATTTAAGAATCTATACGGACAAGATTTGTCCCCCGAATCATTCTCCTTCCGCGATGTTGTTCAAATTTAGTGTTAGAGCTCCTTTTGTGTCCCACACTTGTATGCACGCATGCGATAGAACGGGAACTGCCCGTGAATGGGGGGAATAGGTCGAGCAGAAGAGGGGGAGGGGGAACCAATAGGACAAAGTGGATTCTCGGTCTATGAGTCACCGTTGCGTACACTCGAATATACGCGTACACGCAGACACCGGCGACTCGCTGAATGCACCATCGACCAGCTAAAGCAACGAAGGGAGAGAGATTGAGGGAGAGCAGGAGGGGAAACATTATTGTGGAAAATGCTATGTGTGGCAGCGAGATGGATAGAGAAGCGCGGGCAGAAGCGAGAATAGAGGTAGGTCTCTCAACGAGGGAGACAAGGGTCGGAGGTCCGTTCCGCGCGAGTTAGAAATAAGGACGGAAAAAGGGCCGAATCTCCGTGGGGATAGCTTATCGATCTGTATTCGTTAACTGGGGCCCTTCGCGAGAAGCCTACCGCCTCTCGATCACGAACACGACGGGGCAAATACACACCCTCTGTATAAGGGATACTATCTGCAATTACGACGTAACATCATTTAATGCCGAATGAAACTGTCTGATTCTTATCTCATCACGTCGAATGTATTTTTCACGCTACAGTACAAATTAAGGACTATTTTTGCAAAGCTAGACATTTAAAGAATTGAATATATTTCCGCAGCTGTGTGTAGAAAAAGAGAGAGAGAGAAATAATTTTGGAGTATGTAAACATTGAAAACATTAATGAAAGCATGAAAAATATATACTCATATTTAACATATTTAGCACAATTTCATCAAATTTCAAACAATTTGTTATATTTTAAAAGATATAAATTAAATATAAAAATATAAAATAAATGATTTAATTTTGAAAATGTTATAACTATTGAATTTTGTAAAAACAATTTTTGAAATTCAGCATGATCAGCGGATGAAATTCAGCGGATAATCGATTTATGGCGCAACCTGGTTTGTTGTCACGCATCGTGCTATCAATTTGATTTAATAAAGATGCAGGAATGTCTATTGTCACGCGACGCGTTGCGTTACCTGTCAGGTTGCTGGACGTTACTCGCGCCAGGAAACAACGGGCGATGGTTTTGTCAGGAGCGCCAAAATCAACGTGGCATATCGCCGTTCATCGCGCTGACATTGCGTCCGCGGACTACCGACGACTGTGAGTGATGAGGGGGAGGGGGGAGTTCTACCGAGATGGAATATTTCTTGAAATCTTATTCAAATAATTTCAAATAGAAACCCGCCGTCCATTCAGTGAAAAATTTGCGCAAAAACTTGCGCCATAAAATTTTTATGAGATCTATTCATTAAAAGTTTACAAAGTTCGAAGAGTTCCCGATAGTCTCGCCAAGTTATCGGTATACAGTAAAATGTAAGTTTTCTTCAAAATTAGATGTTATTTCGTCTCTACCCGGAACTGACCGCGTTTCTTAATGTTCCGTCCCGTTGCAGTGGTATGAAAAAGCGGTGGTTTTTGCGAGCACTACCGTCTCGAGTTGAATGACACTTGAAATAGGAATGCAATCTCTGCATATTTGATATTTTTACTGACTTCGACATTTTGCAGAAAGTATCCGATATTACTCGATATCTGCCTTTTAGCATCGAATTTATTTCTTCTAATGAAACATACGTTACATATCGTCGCTTATTCATTGGAAACTTGCAATGTTATTTTCCACGTATGATTCTATTTATTTTGTTACTGCGTAAAAGCTGTTAACAACAGGTGGAATAACCTAAACGGTAAAATAACATACGTTGTAGTGCAATTATAGGAAAACGTATTATTTTAAACAATTTTGCACTATTTATTTAACAATTTCATTATCCATGAATTTACGCAGACTCCTCGTACGCCAAGATGGAGTTCGGAAATAGAAGTTCTTACAAGTTTTATCCTCAGTTGAACCAGCTTCTGCTCTATATTACAATAGATCCGCGTTTCTCATAAAACCGGAGTTGTCTTCCATTTTCGCATAATTAACGCTTGTTTGAATTTCGCGAGCGCTAGATGTTGGGAGTTTACTACGCGAAGAAAACTAATTTCGATATTAATTAATGCACGCCGACAGTATTGCTAAGAAATACGTCTTTAATGCGCGGTACAGAAAGCGGAAAAATTTTTTGCGTTATCGCGCATGCAGTACATATACGTCCATCAAATTTTAAGGTTGTTTAAAGCATCCCGAGCGACAACATCAATGTTACGACCGCGAACAAGCGGCTCAGTGCATCATCATTCTTCATGACGTGCGTTCGCGGCATGTAAACGAGCGAGTGTCAATTACGAGTTTTAGCCTAGACTTCAGCGGTGTTCGTCAGCTCGACGCCAATATCGTCGTGCTATTCGTAATTATTGAAACACACTGTAATCGGTAAAACGCGCTATTTGAAATAAAGCATATATAAAGTTTATTTATATTTAGCACACAAGAGTGCGCTCGTTTAATATTCAACTTTAGCTGATTTATTGTACGAATTGAATATATTCTATCTCAAAATTTAAAATAAATTTTTAGATCAATACCTCATATTTTTTAGCAAAAATGTTCGAATTGACCTCGATTCGACAAAATTCTTTTACTGATTTTTATCGCTAAAAAAAGTGGAGTTCAACTTTTTTGTATTCAAACTGCTAATTTTTGTGCGCGAAATGTATTTTGGAATACGAGTGTCTGACAAATAAATAAGTATTTTTTTGTTTCTTTTTTGGTTTTTGAGAAATAGTATGTGTAGAATACATTTATTTTATTGAATTTTGGATGAAATATATTTGTGAATGAAAAAGGAAAATTGTAAATGGAAAAATGAGATATTTTTGAGGAGAGATAAAAAAACTTTCCGGAAAGTCATTATTAAAGAATATTTATTACAAAAATCCACTCATATTCCTACGTAATTATCATGTTTTTCATCGTATATCTTTCAACAGTCCGGTAGCTTTTTAGTTTCTCAAAAATATATTTTTGTTGGGGAATTATTCAGTTATGCATTGCAACTGGATTAAAGAAATCTCTTTAATATAATTAATATACTCACCCCTGCACACAGTCCATATTTGACATTGTCAGATTCGGATCATTAAAAGATTTAAGAGAACCGGGCTTGAATGCAGAATATCGTTACATATTTACATTACATAGTTATATTTTTTTAATTGAGTGCAAATTTACACCGCAGTGCGTAAAATATTTTCCTAAAAATAAAAGAATTTTTTTTTAAGAATCAAAAAGCTATCAGACAGTTGAAAAAGTACGCTATTGTTTGCATTTTGATATTAAACATGAAATAAAATTTTAATAACGACTTTTTGAAAATTTTTTTGGTTTATTCTTTTGTTTCACTGATCACAGAAAGGCTAATATTATATGATATAAATTTTGTTGTTACGAAAATCCTATTACTACGTAAATTCATATAATACACACACGAGTTTCTCGCGCACGATCTTCTCTGCTTACGCTTCTTTTGTCTCTCTTTTGTCACTGTCGTCTGGCTGATAACTCGCTCGGACTGTATAATTCATGCTTTTGTCGCGACGTCGACATTCCGACGACCGTGGGCTGCTATGATTATCGAGAATGTTAGTCTAGCGCGTTTATATACACAACTGCAATTGCGGCAACGGACTCTAAAATCGCGTATGCATAATAGCTCGATTTGCGACCGCCAGTAAATTAAGTAATTTGCCTATCTAATTCTAAAACGGCTCGGTTCATCGCCGTCGAATTCTGTCGATGAGCTGTCAACATAATTGATTATCGCAAATGGTGTATTAATTCTGTAGCAGAGAGCGAATTCATTTTTTATATAGAATTAAAAATTTCTACTATATTGAATAAAACTATTTCGAAATGTAACGTTGCACACGCGCGCGCGCGTGTGGTTGTTAACATGATCGTGTCACACATTTCCCTCGAGTGCTTGTACCCACTGAAACGATTTTTTATATCTCACATATATTAAATTTATAATGCTACTTTATGTCCCGCGTTTAATGTAAAAATGTCGTGTAAAGCATTAACCGATATACGTCACCGATAATATCGCGAGATCGCGCCGATGGAGAGTTTTAATTCGTTGCCAATTAAAATCCATCGTGTCTTGGGCGATGGTGGTAATTTGGCGTTTTGCGGTGTAGTCGGCAAGGCTCGACACGATATCCCATCGCCTTCCGCGATGCTCGAGTAGATTGTAGCAACGGGTGCAGTATAAGTCGAAGCTCGAAGCTCGTGCAAGTTCCGATATCGCGTGTTTCGTCCGACACAGTTAGTGTGCCTTGAAACTCGAGCAGCTGCATGTGCCCACGTATAGGAGCGCGGATATATAGTTCCGCACGTCCTCTCGCTCGATCGTAATTTTCGGCAGCGCGATAAAATGTTCCCGATACACTTCGCCACGGGCCTTTTTAATTTCGTTCTCGGCTCCCCGATTATTCATTGTTGTCGACCTCACCAGTTATCGTACGTACTCGAACTCTGCAATTGTTCGACTAAATTATAAACTGCGAAACTTGGGTAACGTCGGCTCCATAATAATCGGACTGTGTCATTTTCTTCACTTTCACTCGGCGTTTAATGTTCTAATCGGAATCTTGAGAAGAAATTGCGTGCTGATAACAGTAGTTGGAAGTTAAAGTCATTCTTGATCAGTTTCCCATTTCGACATTTCAATGTTTCCGAGATCTTATTATATTCTGGATATTTCCGTTACATTTCCGTTACATTTCCGTTACATTTCTGTTTGAAGATCTTGGCGCAATTAAATCTTGAAATAAGTTTACTTGTAATTGCTTGGAAAAAATAAAATTTTATTTTCTTAAATTTATTTCTTTACTTTTATTACTTATTTACGGTTTTAAAGCTTAAATGGGAAAAGAATTCTATAGTATGCGAACAGGTTGCTAATTTATTTTAGAATGAAATTTTATCATGGAAAAGATTGGAATAAAATTTACGAATGGAATAAAAATAAATACTTTGTTTTTAAACAAGATTACATACGCATGATCTCAATTTGATAACTGTCGTTTCTACTATCTCAGACAATCGCTTTATCTCGCGTAATTTAATCGCATTCTACGTTATCGAGATATCCGATAATGCAAATCACGATAATCGTGATGTGATATTATTAGAAATCCGCTAGAATGGTCATTTTCTTCGTCCTCGGGCTTAGGAGAAATTGCGTTTCTCCGAAGCGCGCGCGTTTCTTCCACGCCATCCTAATGATAATACAATTTGTCATTTAAGCGAGCCGGATAGCTCTGTTCTACTATTAGATAGCGACGGTTCAAGCGGAACGCGCTAAGGTTAGCGATTAAGAGAGGGGTTAAACGATGTACAGGTAGTCGAACGGAGTTATCGTCGGAATTAAATTGCAGCTGAAAAGCGCGGAACAGGACGGAATGAAATGCCCTTCATAGCGCGAGATGCATTTATGACCGGGCGACTTACGAGCGCCGCGGGATACTGCAGCGCGCGCTCACGGCGAGGAAATTGAGAAGACGCTTGACGCTGTAAAAAAAAAAAGAAAAAATACGCCAGTCGCACTGTATTCAAACAGCGCGAGGTTAGATGAATGACGCGAAACTCAATGTAAATAAATTACGCTTTTCCCGACTTCATTCATTTGCGATGTCTATCCCACGATACAGATTACAACTTTTGCACGCCTTTCTCCTCATACTTTCTATTCGTAATATTGTATTACATATTACATGCGCAGCTGAAGTGTACTCATTGATTTTCCATAAGTGCGTGGATACGCTCGATCCGTGTGTCGAGGCTTTCGGAATACAAAATCGCCAATACAAAGACGCGCGATTTTGTACGCGCGCGGGTAACGAATGCATCCGTATTTTCGTGCGATGCCGGCGGAAAATTTCATTTCTTCCCAATTTCAATCCCATACGAATTCACGATGTACTCGCGGATACGAGCGCATCGAAACCGGAAGATATCGTCGCGTATGTTTCTCTCGGTCGCAGAGCCAAATCGCGGCGGGAGACGAGCTTTCGAGATGCAACGGCGGGGCGTAACGGTGAAGAATAAACAAGCGGAAAGGGTATACGACACGATAGGGACGACAGATAAAAATGTTTCTTTTGCACATCTCGCGCGCACGCGCGCTCGCGATCTCTATCTCTCGCATAACGCGCGTCCAATCACTCCGCGCGCCCGTCTTTCGCGGCGGAGTCCGCGTCCGGAAAATTGCGGCGGAATAAAAGTTTATATTTCGCGTAAAATATACGCGCCGCCGCTCCGTGCGCCGTACCTATTTGACCGCGGAGCTTATGATCGCGTTCAGCATCGCGTGTATTTATGGCGGATCTCATTCCTTTCCTCGTGGAACATATTCCTCGGTATGATGCGGCGCATGCACGGATGAATCTCGATGCCGAGAGCCGAGAATCTCGAGGTGCCGCGCGTGTAAGCGCGCCCCAAGTTTCCTCCTCCAGTCGAAGTTTATAACTAAAGTTCAGGCCCTCTCTCGAGTATTCTCGACAACGCGAGGGAGGACTCTTCCGCGTCGTCTCGTTCACGAAGGTGGAGAGGTCTCTGGAATTTTTAGAGCGTGAAATGCGGCGTCCGAAATTCATCTTCACGTATTCACGGCCGCGCGCGCCCGCGCCGCGTGTGTGTCGATCCTCTCGTTTATAGATGGATCGGAATGGTCGCGGTGAGATTCGACGCGAGAGATGATGCGGGCCATACTCCAACGGGAAATTAGCCTGGAAAGCGGTGCTCGCAGCGGCGCTTCCGGTAATTCGTACGCTCGATAATAATTGACGTAACGAGGACGTCGGAGGCCGATCAATGGCACGATCGGTATACGCATATATTCCCGCGGGGCAGGATTATGGCACAGTACGGCCGGGCAATCGCTCGGGATCGACATGGGCTTCTGGGACGCCAAAACAGCACACGGGTATTATGTCTATTTCGTCTGCCGTTTTGGCGCATAGTGTTGTAGCGCTTACAGCTACTTATTATTTCATGGATTTTCGGTCATTTAATTCAATAAATTTGGCGTAATATTTCACTACTAAAATAGCTATTGTTTATAATTGTAGAAATGTAATTTACGTATATTGGTTTCCGATATATTTATCCGATAATGTTTACTAAGGCAAAATTAATTTTTGTATCGTACATCTAATTAACAAGAGTATGAACTGTATAAAGAGAGGATGTCTTTCTCATGGATGTTTTTATTAAGGTGACGTATACGATTATCATTGTATACGTCGCCGAAATAGCTTAGTTCGGCTTCAGTATTCCCGCCGGGTGGATCAAGAAGCGTTAGGTAGGACGGCATGAGCATCCAAGTCTTCCCCTTTGCCGCCCGTCGCGATTATATTGCACGGCGGCTCTATCTCCATTAGCACGAAGCACTCCTGCAGGATACGGAGACGGAAGCGACGTTATACAGGATGTCCTAGCGAACATTACATGTACAGAAATATATATATATATATATATAAAACGAGCATTGTAGAAATTAAGAGCTTCGCATTGTATAGAATATTTAGAATATAGAAATCTCAGCGAAATAGCAATATATTGCATCGAAAATTTATAGTTTAAAGTTTCGAGCATTTTTAAATACAAAATTTTTGGAGATTCAAGATTCCGAAATTTACTGCATCCTCTTCAATTAAATGAGCTCTTTAAAGTTAGAATGAGCTTCAAGAAGAAAGACTCGATTAATTTGGAGATAATGCAACGGAACTCGTAATTAAGATTCTTCCGGAAAAAAGAAAATGGTACAGTTACCTTGAATTACAGTTCTCTACCGGACTCCTGTACAACTTCGGGAACTCTCATGGCATATCTACATCGAGACATGCGTGTACATATGTGCGCGTAGATCACGGAAGGTCGAGCATATATACGTTATATCTATGGATGTGATTTATGAGACCGTGCTTGACTTCTGCAACATGTTTGCGCATGCTGCAGCTAATCCGTCGTCCCGTTTCGTCTCTTCCACTTTTCCTTTGAGAAATAGTTGAACCATTTCGGGCAACACGAGTTGCAAATATTGTCCCGTGTGCAATTTGTTGGCATTGTCTATACGTGTACATTAATTTCTCTCTCCACTTCTCTTTCTTCTCTTTCTTCTCTTTCTCTATCCCGTTCTTTCTTACGCCATTACTTCGTTAAAATGTGATATATCATTTGGCGAACGATGTAATCCGAGACCATTAAAGTGTGCTACAACTATAGAACACGTTAAGAAAGAGATTTGGATCGACAAACGTATACAAAGAAGTCTATAGAGAATTATCGCCGACACATTTATCGTCTTCTTTCAACACTCAGAAGTGCAGAAAAGCGTACAATAGATCGAGGAAATAAGATATACGTGTCTATTTTTCATAAGAGAGAATCGTATAACGATTTTCTGTACAGTGAACGATAAGAAAAGTATTTGCATGAGTGATTTCAATTTATTTACATATATAAAATTTATTTTATTGATTGTTTGATTTATTTATATCTTAATTGATACCATCTCATTTTTATGAATTATTTTCTACAATATGCCTTATTCATTGCGATATAAGATTGGTGTGATAAGTTATTATAATTTATTCTTTTTTCTCAACAATACCGTCGTTTTTCCGTGTGCCTTGTATCACATATCCGGCTCTCGTTTAATCTATTTCCTCAAGTCTTGAGATCTTCTCTGAGAACAATGTCAGAGAGTAGCGCTCTTGTCATGCTTACTTCCGTGAAATTTGATGCTTAGATGCGCGTTCGCGTAAACTTCATCTCGTTATCTCTACACAGAATATTCTAGACTTACCAGCAATTTTTTAGTGAAATGTCTAGTAATAAGACAATATAATATTTCTTCGTATCAATGTAAATATCATTCGTCATTTCTTTTATTAACGCTTTGAACCAAAATAATCCCAAGCGAGAAAACATTTCTCTTTCTCTCGTTTTCATCTCCCGTACAATATAATGACCTCGTTATCTAGATCGATTTGTGACTGTAATACGGCTGCTATATTTCATTACATCAATCTCTGTACCTTCGATAAGAATCGAATCATATTCGAATATCACGACATGTTACTTTCAAAAGTGGAACACGCTCATACGGAATGAACGCGCTCGTAGCGCGGAACGATATGAAATAAATAAGGGCGGGCTAAATTTGGAGCGCCGCGTTTCTCATGCAGTAAATGATTACGAAGAAGCCTCGCGCCGCAAGTGGATGGAGCTTTATCGGAAAACCTTTAGAGTAGTATATAATGGTTGCAAATTATCTCTCCGCGGGTTCCTCTAAAGGTATTCCGATTATTAATGACGTTCCCGAGTATTAGGTGAAATTAAAGCGGTCACAACGAGCGAGCGGGAGACACGCGCGGTTCCTGTAAATTATCATTGCAGTGTCATAGCTGCTTGCGTCCCACATGCCGTCGCCTAAAATATTTCCGTATGAGGCACGCAGACACACACCCCCTGAAAAACGGGCCGGTCGCAACGCGCCCGCCGACATTCGCAGCGCCGCATCGCCGTACGATCGGCCGTAAAATCAACATTGACATAAGCTCCGGCACAAAGGTACCACATTACGCGCCGGGATGCACATGCGCGCGATTTTTCCAGCCGTGTCTCCGACGTGCGATTACGTAGGGACGAAATTGGATTACGGACTTTTACGTGTTGCCTCGGCTCTTGCCCGCCAGACACGGATACATACCCTCGTTTACACGGTGTCGTACAGCGGCGACACTATTCGCTGATAACGATACCATAGTCGCGACAGCCGATGCCATGAATGTTTGCTGTTCGCGAGCGGAAACTTTATGCGAGTAAAAGCGTATTTTCTCGCTGTCGAAAAATATTACAATCTATTCGCAATTTTCACGTGAAAACTTTAAGTACTTGTTAGAATCGTCTCTATCGATGCTACATTCATTAAACATTTATTAAACAGTCAACATTTAGATATATCGATGAATATGCGTAATGAATATGTGTCATGTTTGATCAGATTACACTTTCGCATAATGTTTCAGCTATTTTTGATAACAAAGACCGTGAATCATTCTTCTGGTGTTTGCGTAGGTATGTGTATAGGTGTATATAGTAGTATATATATGATAGGATAATAGAGACGTAGGCACACGTTCTCTTATTCGACATCTCACTCGACGGGTTCGACGCTTTATTGATTGCGCGGCGTTTGCGAGAGGGCGATTTGAGCCTTGTCCGAAAGAATTGATATCCCGCGCGAGGCTGTGTTGCCTTGGACAACAGTAATTTGCAGAAGATTGATACGTACGTTACAAGTACACAATCCCTCGCGCGAAAATATCGGCGGCCGTCAGCCACGAACGACAGTGTATTGCCTCTCGACGTGGCGCGCGACGGGGAAATAACGAAATTCCGGGCTTGTGCAAGAATAAAAAGCTAATTGATAGATATTTCATAAAACATCAGCGGACGCATATTTTCGCGCGCAACGCCGTCCAATGGCGTTTTCTCGCCGTTCTCCAAGCGGAATCTCCGATAATATTTGCTCATTATTTCGCGAGTAATTTCATTGTTAATTTAATTTCACCGCCTGCGTTTCCGCGTCTCCGATCACCCCGTCTCGCCTTCGAGTTTGCTCTTTCTGCTTTCCGACTCGCGGTCCATCTACACGTTTCCCCTCGACGATGCCGCTCTAATATCGCGGTAGTTACGACGTTTGAATTGTTTGCGCAGTAGGTCGCACTAAATGGGACATCGGACATGAGAGAAGGCGCGCGCGAGCGAGGCACCGACGTACGCCCCGAAGGGGGCGCGCGAGGACGGGGAAGACGAGAGAAAAATAAGCCAGTAATAGGGAGATGGAAGTGGTGAGGAGCGTTCGCTGAAACTTTCTACTTCGCCAGATTGAAATTGTTTTTCATCGCCTCTCTCGGAGCCGAGGCGAATGTAGGCGCTACCGCGATTGCGCGCCGGGGCGAATTCGACCCTCCTTTCGCTCCCTTTGCCATTTCCTTCGCCCGTCACCATCGGTACCCGTCGTCTCTCGATCTATTCCATCCCTCTTCGCTAACGCCTCCTTCGAAATTATCGCCCAGTTTTAATCGCGTCGTTGACGGCCGTGTTATCTCGTCGGCGGGCGCGTTTGCGCCCTCGAGGAAGCGTCCTACATCGACGATGAGTGTGGCGTGCACGCTTCCGACTTGGATTACAGGCACGTCCACCAATCCCTCAGGAACCATATCGCCCGAAGGACACCGTTTCATTTTCGTAGCTTTCCAAAATGTCCGTTCTTCTCGCGCGAGAATATCCTCCGAGGAATTAGAACGGCGTTCGGCTATTAGCTGGTGAACACGAAAATAGAGCCCTGCTCTCGCTTTAAAATTATCGGCGCTGTGAGGCACTAACAGCTTCGCCAGTCGTACGTATAGTCACTGTTAAGTGGAAAATATCCTTCCCACGTGGAAACATTCGATCAGCAATCGTACTTACCCAGCGGAGCACTTGAATGCAAATAGTGATCAGCGTCCGCGCTCCGATCTACCGGTTAAGTTCGTTAAGCCTCGTTTTATCTTCATTCCTCATGAATTGCTCTTTGTCCGGATACCGACATGAGAGATTGTCAAAGACGGTCAAATCGGCTTTTAACGGTTGCGATTCATATATTTTATCGATAATTTTTTTTTATGTGCATTCGAATCAGCACATATTTAATTTTTTCCCCAATATTTTTTGCTTAGTATTTAATTTGATTTAAACATTTTACATATTATAACATTTCACACAAGAGAGATAATTAAGTATTATATAAAAGACAGTTATATTTTATTATATTTAATAAAAGCTTATAATTTCTAACTGATTCATTTGTCGGGTGATTACAGTTGTTTTTAGCGCAAAGCACATTGCATCGCGCCATGATCTGTAACTGTTTCAAACAAGAGCAAGCTGATGCAAGCGGAAGAGTTAAGTCAGAGAGAACAGTGTTGGGAAATTACCGTGGGTGTAAGGGGTCGGCGAGCTAAAAAAGCTCTCTTATGCCGCGTTGTCTTCTCATCAGAGGCAGCTACGGGATCCGTATAATTTTATACGAAACAAGCAGCGCTACATCATCGCGCTCATTTCGCGTGCAACTATTTTTACATTAATGTACAAGCCACCGGAGAAACAAATGACGGCCGTGACGTAGGAACACCCGGGAGGAATTTTACGATTATCATAAACACGTTGAGTGGGATCGTAAATATAGGAATACGTATAAGCTGCCTAACACAGCGTTTCTCGCTTGCGATGATGACACAAGAAAATACCGTAATAGTGATTATTATCGGCGGATTAGATATTTTAAAATTCACGGATGTCCTCTTCTTAATGACAAATTCTCTAACGAGTTTGAAGACGATTTTTTGTCATTGAAATCTATCATTGAAAAGGCGAGTTTTGAAATAGTAAATGTGTAATTCGTATCGATATACATATAGGTATGTAAATGTAGGCTATCGTCCAAATACTTCAAATTCCGAGATAACTATAGTTTGAACACAATTTGAAACAATGTTGATAAATTCTAATGGAATATTACAATACTGATCTATATTATTTGTAAATTACAGCCAACTGAATTTTTCCATAGACATTTTCGTACGCGAAAATATCTGTAACGATTTATGCGAATTATTGTTTTATTACAGCGATTATTGAATTAAAGGTTATTGCTTTTTAATTCTATGTTTCCAATTGGTTTTTAATTGAATTATAGATATATCTCCCGCGCCAAATCCTCTTTATTGTTCAAACCGTTTATTACCTCTCCTTTGCATTTCTCTCTTTATTATTCCGCTTCGTTTACGTTGGGATACGCGTATAAATTATGCCGCCATTCCGCGGTAAATTATCGATTTTACAGCATTCATGCCAACGTACATAATTACACGGATCGCAGCATTGTTGCGCGTAGTGGCTATTGCTGACGCAGTAGTATTTGTCAATAGCGTAATCGGGATTGAAAAAAAAATGTTATAAGGGTGATGGCGATATATGAATCCTTAGGGTACGTCGGCCGGTGTTGCGCAGAAAAGATGGGTGGGAATAAAAGCGCAGAACTACTAAGAGGAGGGAGGATCATGCGGACCCCACGTTGATCGAAATGAAATTTATGTTACAATATTGACCGGTTGCTTCACTCTGCAGCCGTTCCGTTTTCAAGATACACGAGCATGCATAAGCGTCGGCATGCTGCTACTCGAAAAAAAGCTGTAAAAATATTGATAACTGATGCTTTTTTTTATATCAATTAAAGCACAAATTTTTTTATGCTCCAATTAATTCGTATCGCTCCGTATTAATGTTTTAATACTACACGAACACTGTATTCGCGAGATTTGCAAATTAATGTCGCGAAAAATAAATTCCAGAGCGCTATGCAAGCTTTTATAATTTCAGTCATATTTAATAGAGAGAACCAACCTCTAACTAGGTGAGCTATCACTGTGATTACAGCGCAGCTGGACGTAAAATTTATATTTTGGCAAATATATCTCTCTGTAAATGTTTGAAATGTATATTTTTAAAGTAATTATGTCGAATTTTCGAGCGATGACATGCAGCCAATAAGGCTTTGATGCGACAAGCATAGAGTTTACAATTTTGCACAGTTTGACTTTGCAATTAAAATATTTCTGTCAAAAATAATTAAAAAAAAAAAATGTTTCGATTTTTATGTTTGCATATTATACGTTATGGCATTAATGAAAATATGACGCGTCTTAGATCGGCTTAGACGATGATTTTCCAAAGTCGGCGCCCGTGCATTCTCTGGCACACACTGGCTGTAATCTATGTATGCATATGCGCTAGACACAATATGCGGCGTTCGTATCCGAGGGCACGGCATGGATGTGCACACAGTCGTGCAGCAGTCGGCACGTGACCAGGTCGTGAGGGGAGAGAGAGAAGTTCGTTTTGCGGGGGGGGGGGGGGGGGGGGGGAAGGGAATTGAGCTTCGTCTCGTAGTTTGACGGTGGCGGGATCCCGAAGGGAACAACGCGGTAGGAGTCTCCCCATACCACTCGTGAAAACCAAAGTCGGATTCTGTGGGGTGTTACGGCCTGTTTTACGATATTAAATCACGCCGCGCGATCCTCTTCTCCTGCCGTGCCGGTAAACTTGTTTCGTCGACGGAGACACGAGCTAACGTAGTAAGATACAATGGGCGGGCTACTGGAGCAGACGGAAGGGTCGAGCCCCCGCAAAGTGACACCCTCGAGCTAGCAAATTGATTCCATTTGCATAGCGCAAGCCTATTGCACATTCAGCACGGTCGCGCCGCGTGGACGTCAAAACGCACATTGCCGGCTCGCGTTTCTGTACATACAACACGAACGTGTGATAACGGTCAGCGTGTCGGATAATTTTAATACGCAGGAAGTCCCTGTGCGAGAACAATAAAGCGAGTGCAGAAAGAGAAAGCTTCAACTCTGAATCCTTCTGTCGTCAACGCATTATCATATAAGTTAAGCGAGCTTGAAACGTTGCCTTAAACAGAATCTTTAAAGAGAGGAAAATACTTTTGCAGTTAATTATTATTTGACGAAGGAAAGAGCGCTTAGCTTATGTCAAAATATATCACTGCTTTCTATGTATTATATTTTACAATAAAACAAGCGCGTTTCACAGACTTGTATTATTGATGCTTTCACGATAGTGTATTTTAATGTTTTTCGGTTCTTGATTAAACATTAAACATTATTAATTGTCGAAATATTAATGAGAACATATTTCTGTTTTTTTCTTCCGATTTTTATTTTTCTCTAGAATAAAACATGTAAAAATATGGCTCTACATGAAATAATAGGATCATGAGTTAATTCTCACGCCGTATCACTCCAGTTTGGAAATGTATACATTGCATCGTGGATTTTCCATTGTTCTTTCATGATATTATTTTCGTGACGCCTACTAAAACGTTTCAGACAATGCAGTCAGAATAAAATAATATTTCAAATGAGAAAATTAATATCTAAATATATCCAGGGAAATTACATTGAAATTAATTCACTCGACGGTCAGAGAATATTATAAAAACTAATGGGTTTTTTCCATCTTTATATATATATATATATATATATATATATACGAATGTAATATATATATATATATATATATATATATATATTACATTCTAACTTTATGATGTTCATTAATTTTTATATTTTTAAATATCTTTAGAATCTTTTGCGATTCTTCATAATGCACCTGTACAAAGGGCCACGACTGCATCGCGAGATGTTATAAAGCATTCACGGCACCAATTAGGAGTCACTGCAGGAGGCGTCGATAACGATCGCTCTCTCGTTTTTCGTAACGAGTCGTGTACGCTCTATTACACTCTCATGCGTTTCTGTCACTAGATACGGGCGCGCTCTGCCTTCTCGCACGCGAGATCGCAGACGCAAATTGAACGTTCGCGCGATATTAGTGATACGCTACACATGTCTTCTGTGACACGCGCCACTCCGTTTGAAATTGTGTACGTATACGCGACAAGTCCGACGAACCCTTTGAACTGCGCTTACGTGCGACGTCTAATCGCGACCTTACTCTCTCGCATGAAAGCTCGATCAATTGCTTCCGTTGCGTTCTCGCAAGCGCGTCACATGCCCGCGTCCTATTAACATCTCTCCAACACCCGCTGCAACGATACGGTGCCTCGGTATAATAGATCTGCCGATCTCGTTTGCACCGGCAAACGGCGAGCGTGTGTCGCTTTTTGTTTGCTCTGCGAGCGTCGCGACGGGCGATCGCGCGATGCACGAACGAGGGATGCGACAAATTTCGCGATGAAAAACGCCGCTTCTTCAATCTGCTTTTTGCCATCGGGCCGCGTGACTGCGCGAGACTCACGAGCGTCGATGCGAAAAGGTACGCTTTATCGGCTGGATCTTTTCGTGTTACATGTAACAATTGTCGCATATATCGACGTATGCGTGCGGTCGGCTTTATGCGGGATCTCGTCGCTCGTATCGAAGCCACGCGCCTTCGCCGCGCTGGTCCGGCCACCCGGCCGGAAATGGAAACGGAATTTCGCCTCGATTTTATGCGGCAATAATACACATACACACACTCGCGCGACATCCCCACGGTCAGATTTAATCTGGCGCCGTAACAAACCCAATTGACATGCGGCAATTTGTTCTGTGTAGGATGAGCCGCGAAATGAAATTATTAAATTTGAGATTGCGCCGAGTGCTTTTTGCGGTGCTTATGCGATCGGCGAGCGAACGCCGCGTGTTTGAATCACTGCAAAAGCCGACGCCGCACCACCGCGCAGTTATTAAATTCGGAAAATGTACATTCGCCCCGGCATGGAGATTACACGATCGTAAAATATGATAGCGTTAAAAATCTTTATTGCAACTATCTTGATTCTTTTAATCAATTTTTTTTAACTTTTTTTTACAAGCGATATTAAGGATTATGCGTCGTGTCGGGATGGAGCGCCGAAAATCTGCTTGAATATACATTGTGAAAGTTTTTTTTTTTTGTTATCTGAAGACATTTTCTACGACATACATTAATCTGCAAATATTAATGTCTCGATGTTAATTGGTATAAAAGTCGAAGCTATAAAAATATTTAAATCTGTTTGGATCAAGCTCATCTATAATCCATTTGTCGTTTCCTGCTCCACTTACATTTACGTTCAAAATTCTCCTTGAGCACGCCGAAGAGCTGAATTACGCGGCGCACAGTTTTGGCATAATGTAGCAGCCGACATTCTCCAGAAATAACGTTAGCGACATCAATGAACGAGACTCACAATGTAATTCGTTCGAGCTTTCTTCCGTCGCGCGGAGACGTAATTTATTGTTCGCTTATAGATCGCCTTCGCTTCTTTCCGTGCGCTTTCTTTGCATCGCGTGAGCCAGCGGGCGAAGCAGCCGTAAAATGCGTTTGTACCGTGAAAACGGCGCTACGTGCAATGCATCCGCTGCGGAATTTTTAATTTACAGTTGGCATCACGTTTTGCCGTCGATTTGCCAAGACATAAAAACCTGCCCGAGCGCCTGTAAAATCAGCTGGTGCCGCTATAAAATTAGGATCGGCATCGCCGCGCCGTCTTTTTCGCGTATTGTACAGAGGGAGTGCACATGGGAGTTGCTCATTGCAACGAATTCACGCGACATTTGGTAAAATCTCTGTGAAGTTAGTTCCTCTCCCGACATTTGAAAAAAATTGGAATTCTGAGTGTCTCCGAAGAGTTTTCAGAGTTCTCAATTGATTTTGGAAAAAGTTTCGTCCTTTAAAGCCGTCCTTTAAAACGCCATTTGAAAAGCCGGGTGATCAATTCTGCAACACTCATTTTCTAAAAGTTGCACTTTTTTTTTTAAAGTTTGGCGGAAAAATTTGCAAAAAGTTTCACGAATAGTTCTAGCAAATCTATTCGAAGTTTTTCGCGTGATTTCCACACAGAAGAATGCACGTGATGCAGCGTCTGCGTACTCGTAACACATACGTTTTAGGTGCTCTCCAGTGGGAAAATGTGGAATTTTCAATTCTCTTAAAAAAACAAAAAACATGTTTTTTTTCTGAAAAAATTTAATCTTCCAATTAAAATTATACATTTATTTATATAACATATAGTTCTAATTGTCACACTTTATTAAAATCAAGAAGATACAAAAAAAAAGTACAAAAAGTAAAATTGAAAAATAACATTCGATACAATTTTCACAACACAACATTCATACAATTTTTACAAAAGTATAATAACACATATTTATCTATAGGTGTGTCGCTTGAGTATACGCGTGTGTGAGTTGAGTACATTCAATTTATTTTTTCTGCTATGCGATTAGAATTGGAATTTCTGTTTATTTAACTTTTTGTTTCTTTTAAATCGATAATAAGAAATATTGGAAAAATTCAATTCTCCATCGAGAAGTCTAGATATTGGAAGCTCTATAATTTTCTCTTTGAATTTTTTCGCTTTGCAGTTTCGCCACTGGTGGTATTAACGTTCCGCGATTAACGAATTTTTACGGCTGCCTGTGTCTACCGAATTTTACGCGACATCATTCCATTCTCTTGGCGAACGCTCTGTAAACCTACAAAACTTTTCTCGTGAAGACACGAATATTTAAACGCGCAAGCCGCGATAGATATAATTCAATGATTCGATATTTATGGCACAAAAATCGATAAAACTGTCTGAATTGCCAGATGTATCTTTAATCGGTTTTCTATCTTCCTTGATTCTGCGATTCCTTGAACAAGAAATGATTGGTATAAAATCATGAAGAAAAGATTAGAATTGAATACGATATCGAGTCAAACACTATCAAGACAGAGCATCGCGAACGACGGACATCGCGAACAAATTCAATTCCTTTTCGGGCTTACGGTTTTCCGCGACACACTTTGCACGATAAAGCAATGAAATGCTCTCGGATTAAGCGGAAGGATGATTCCACTTCTCCGAGTTTGAAACTGATCCGAGACGAGCGCGAAACTGGCGTTAACTTTCTCGCGAACTGTAAGCTGCAAATCAAGGGGGCGGACTGCGATTAAATCATAATTCCTTGAGGACGGTTTTTCGCATTGCTTCCGGTATAACGACGAAGGGAATATTACTGTGAATATTCAGTTGAATAGCTTGTAAAGAATCATGAGTTCTAGTTTCATCATTTCAACATGTTTTTTAATCTTTCTTGCTCTTCTTTTTTTTATGGTTTTTTTTTTGCTTTTTGTATAATTTATCACAACATCGCACACATACATGTACAAAGTACAGTAATTTGTATAACTTGACGGGAAATATCTACATACATTCTTTTCTCGGTGACCTCTGCCTTTCAACGATGTTTGCCATTTATCATTAAGACGGATCAAATTCCGTACATTCTGGGTAATCTTTTCATAGAATATTGGACAAATTCTTCGAGCATCAATATAATAATAAAGCATTGCCTGTTTACGTAATCGTCGTTTAGAGCTTTGATAAAAATTCTTTTGCAAATACTGAGAGCCACAAATCCGCACTAAATAGAATATCAATCATATTTGCATCGCCCTGGTCCAATGAACACATTCGCATCACATTCATGAAGCATTTCTTCAATCTGTGTCGCGTATAGCGTATATGGTGAACACGTTAATCGCGTCAGCCTGGGCAAAACCCTTTGTGTTTCCTCATTCGGCGCGCCGAGCGCCAATCCCATTTATCGACAGTCCCTTTTCGTTCTTCCCGAGCTCGCGGGAGTCTCTCTTTCGTTTCTCTACGCTCAGGAGCCCTTCCCGAAATTAAATTCTACTCTTTCACGCTTCCCCTGCCTCGTTACGTACAAGTTGCTTCGCTCCCCATCGTCTGGTTTTCCCTCTCCCTCTCAGCAACGTGAATAAAAAAATAGTCTGCGCCCTTTCATTCGCGTAATCTCTGATCGAATTATTTCGTTACGCGCTTATTCCTTTGTAAGACTATCGCTCATTAATTCTTCTACGCGCGTACACACAACGCATCTTGTTTGTATCGGAAAATTTTTTAGTTTTACTTTTTTTATCCGTATTTGTGTTTTTCTCAAAGTCGATTCGAAAAAGTACTTTGCGAATTAAAGTCAGAGCGCTGCTTTTACCACGCGCTCAGGCTTTTGTAGCCGTTTGTAAATCATGACCTCTCTGAAAGCTGCGCTTTTTTCACTAAATACGGAATGGAGTGATGTGTTCAAATCAATACTATTTTTTCGTAATTTATAAACGGACATCTTTCTAATGACAAACTATATCTTTGTTGTTCAAATGTGTTGTTGAAAATGTTAAAATAACAGTCGTTAAATTTTATAATATTACTTCTACCTTTCAGATTGAATTAATGAGCGTCAGCCAAGAGAGTTTATTTTTGTGAAAAAATATTTATTTATCTCTCTCTTCTCTACACATGTATATCGTAATATATGATGTAATATAATTTTCAACAGTTTTATGACTTCTGTTTTGTTTTAAGTTTTATTTTCTTTTTGTTTTCAGGTGAGTACAAATGATCCACTGCTCGAGAGCCAATTATATGCTGATGGATTGATTAATGCTGGAAACTGGTAATTAAACAATATTTCATATAACAGCAGCACAAATATTTTATTTTTTGATATTGCTGTATGGGATGTTTTTCCATCTCTTCGTATTTTGTTTATTTTTTGCTCCTCTTTTCTCGTTTAACGCTCTCTGATTTTATTATTTCTCCGATAAGCATCGCTCTTGATAACAGAGTACAAACTTGTTGTAACATAAACTATTTAACATAAATTATTAGCAAGTCGTTAAATCGAGAGTTAATCGAGATCGCGGTACGTATAATAATTATACGCGCATGTATATTACATGCGCTCATTACATGCGTTACGAGTCAACCGTAAGTTCACGAGGGCGAAAAGTGGCCTCGGGGGTATCATTTTAACGTCAATGAGCCGTCGCTGTGATAATTTGCATTTTGCTGCGCCAGGTACATCGTTTGATCGCAAACTGTAGAGGTGACTAATTGCTCGGCCTTATCTTAACAAACCGAATGAAAACCAATTCTGTTTTCTGTTGTAACATCCCGTTTAATGAGCGTGAATTAATTACCCCACTTAATGTTGTTTGACCATGTAGCTCATTACAAAGACGGCTAGTTCTTTCTATGCATTAAACGTACGTGACACGGCGCAAACAAAAGACGTGTAAAGTGGCCGTCGTGTGCAGCGGTGGAAAACGGAGGCAACGACGTTAGGGAAGAAGCGTAGATTTAAACAGTTAATGGCGCTCCTATAGCCGCGATAATCTTTTTCCGATTTGCACGTGCGCGCGCACGAGTTAATTCTTGCTGCGTGCGAATTTGCAATGTCGGCAAACGGAACTGAATCGTTCAGTTCTGCCGTACGTTTTCTCTCGTCTCCGGCGTTTTCTTTCTCCTTTGTTATATGAGACGGTTGTTACAGGTATTTCCGCGCGGTCGATAGTTGAAAAAGAAGCGTGCATACTATCGGAGCTATTTAACGACGCTTCTGCCGGCCGTTCGTTCTTTATAATAATAAGCGTTCCTTTAATAATGATTGAACCGAGAAAATTGCACCGCTGCAATTACCCATGTCGCTATCAACGAAAGCTCTCCACCTCGCAGGCGTTTTTAACAGACGTTAGGCGCGAGACTGTTAATATTAATGTTTGAAAATGTTTTACGTACCGTGAACGCAGAAAGATTTTCAATTTTTCACGAAATCTATCACAATGAAGAACAAGATTATAAGTTCGCTTTTGCGAGTCTTACATAAGCGCGCGCGGTACATATTTAAATTGCACTTAAACTTTTGTATCGGGTACCAGAGGTTAAAAAGTATGTCGCGCGTGGTAAAGTTCACTCGATTTACCTCATCGCAACGACACACACACCTATATACATATATACGCAATTTGTCTCTTGAAATTTTCAAACCTTTTCCACGAGGCTTTACACACGATATTGCCCGCGAAAATGGTGCCCATATCTCGGAATAGTCCTAAATAAAGAATGCGGTAACCGTGCCGACAAATCCACGGCGAAGCTGTTGCTCAATAAATTCTGTAGAGATAAGACGCGTAAGGGCCGAAGGCAACGATAATTTTCGAATTACTGGAAACTGCTTAAGAGTTGTTTGCGGTTTGTGAAATTCATTTTGAGAAGTTGCTCGTGGAGTTGAGGGAGTCTATCTACAATTAATTAAACCTTAATTAAGTGATTAAAGTGACTGACTGTCGACTACCAAAAATGGCTATTTTGCGAAATTTCTCTCTTATTTATGCATTATTATTCTGGCAGCGAGCAATTTATTGATCATAATTATGATCAATGAAAGAGATGTATTTTAAAAATAGCGTTTGACATAAATTCGTACGATTGTTCCTTCAACAATAATAACATCAATTTTCCATCTAATAATAGAAAAGGGTTTTTTTTTCAATTTTCTTTTAGAAGAATAATTTAATTTTTTTTAATAGCGCATACTTCATTGTACTATTCGAGTTTTTCTTACGAGTGGATGACACTATGCTAATTCAAGTCGATTAGTTTTCCTTCCGAGACTCGAACTTTAGGCAGATGGGGTTCTTCAAAGTGGAGGGATCTACACTGATTTACTCGTTCGAAGATCTTTCTTCCGCCTTGAAGGGAAATTTCCTCTACAGCGACTTTGCTTCGGGTCTACTTCATTCTTTCTTATTCGGCCGATCTTCTCTTCCGAGTCGGCTTATTGCTCGCAGTCACGGTTCTTATTTCTTCTCTATAGTACGTACAATCAAGCACGACGACCGATTTTCCTTTCATCCGCTCTCATTACTGCTTTCGAGATTCTCCGTAATTTTCCGAACGCTCCAGATACATTCGATATCGATGGTTTACAATCGGGGTGCAAGTATTTCGAGGAGAATCGGGCGAAAATTTTCCCCAACATAATACGAGCGGGGAATTACGTACGAGTGGTGCAGTCATTACCCAGAAAGTAATTTTAACATCCTCGTGTCGGCCGGGCTTCGCCTGACTTCATCCAAAGGTGGCGGCGGCTGGTGAGCTTCACGCGAGGCGGATCCCGTAGCTATTACATCGCGTCTGATCCCAGTTTAAAGCTCGCGGATGTAATCGCGGGAAATGGGCAATGGCGGGAGCTTGATCTGATAATCGCACGCCGTTGTTCGTGCCCGTTCGTATTCCCGTTCCCGTTCGCGTCCGCGCTCGCTCGCCAGCGGGTTTCGTCCGTACGTCTCGTGCTTTTATACATGCGGAAGTGCCGCCTCACGAGTGCACGATAATTGCCATGTGGTAACGTCAGTTCGCTTTGCCGGGGCGTTATTACGTGTACGGATCGTTTTTTTCTCTCATTCCCCCCCCCCACCTCCCCCCTTCGCCCCTCTTATATCTCGAACCCCCGTGGCTTACGCGAGAGAGCGCGCGGAGAAGTGACCGTCGACGGGAAATTACAACGGCGTGTTTGCCGCGCCGCGGACGAGATGTTCCATGTTTTGCGAAATAAAACGTCCCTCGTTCTATTGTACGATATAGTTCTCTTGATCGAGCGGTACCGACTATTGTGCCGCTATGAGGCTATTGTGTTGCCCTCGGGACGGCGGGCATGATTTTTCCAGAAATGAAATTTGTCGGTATTCCGTTCACGTCGCGCATGCAAATCATCCTACGGCATCGTAATGTCTTCTCTTTATATTGGATCAGTCTCTTGCCGAATAAAAATCACCGTCCATCGACATGACGCTGGCCGGCCGGTCGGCTTTGTGCGCTGCGCGTGTGCTTCCGGGGAATGTGAATCATGTAACGATCGCGAGTGCGGTATTTTTCCGAACACCGCGCTGCTCTGTGTCTTCTATCTTCCGCGGGAAATCTATTTTTCTCCCTGCGCTGCGTCAATCGCACGTTTATTCCTATCGAGAGAAAGTTTAATCGCGCATCTATTATTGTTTCTGGAATCTTTCGAACACTTTTCATCGCGGCACCACGTACAGCCACAATGCGGCGTACCCGCCGCGCGCAAGCGCCATTATTCTTTTCGTAGGGCAATGGGCTTTTCGCAACAACTGCTGCTACAAATAACAACGTATTAATTTTACAGCCTCGCGCGGCTCTGCTGCCGCCGCCACCGTCGACGTCTGAAAAGAATGGCGACGAATCTCAGTTTTTCCGCAATATCTCGCTGTCCCACGCGACCCCGTAAGGTAAAAAGAGTTATTGCAAAAATTCTACGAGAGATTCTTTCTCTCTCTCTCTCTGTCTTTACAAATTGCATTTTGCACATTTCTCTCGGTATATTCGCATTGGGGCGCTCTTTTGTCCTTTTTTTATTCCTTTTTTTTTTTTAAAGTGCAAAGTGAACAACGGGACGAGAGTGGTGGCATGCGAATACCAATGCGCGAATAAAGTGCGTCCCCGCGTTCGTCTTTCTCCGGCGGATACTTTTAACGAACACAGCCGGAATTATGTGCACGCGGGGGATGCAAATGTCGACCCTTGTCCAGCCGCGTGTCGCGCAATCCTGCCCGCTACGCCCCCCGCCACATCCCAGTTCTCGCGTGTACACGTGTTGCTCCGACATTCCCGGATACCACGCTTCCCTTCGTGTCGGGGAAATAAAAGTGACGTCGTGAGGTTAAAAACAGAGGCGATGCCGCTGTACGTGGAGCGTAAAAATAGGGTGTCGCGCCGTATCTAAAAGGGACTGAAAGCTCTGACCCGTTAAGCCAGCCACGGGGTCACCGGTTATCTGCGTCTTAATGCTGTGCTATTTAAGTAATCCGCGAGATAATCATCTATCTTGGCTAGCAAGCCGGTTAATGTCAGGGTGACACCGGGGATAATAACGACCCCCAAATACGTTACGCTAACGTTTCATTTTGATACGATTTAAGCCCCCAGAAATTGATTAATATACATTCTTTTTAATTTTAATCAAATCTCTGTAGATTTATTATTTTATTTAAAGAAATTAAAAAATTGTTATTGTATATAACACAGAAGAAAGTTGAGAGTATTTGTATACTTGATAAAATTACTTTGTAATAAAATTGAGTGAAATCAAGTAAAACTGATAAAATTATGCAAAAATGTGCGCCAAGACCATACCATGTTTTAACAATGTTGTCATAATGTATCGCGTTCGAAATGCCGCAACGATAAATCTGCGAGTTTCTATGTAGCGGTTTACGTCACGGTACATTGCGATAACATTGCGAAGTTATTCGCGGCAAAATTTATGCGACGTATTGCGTTTTAAACGGACCAGAGCGCTTTATTTTCAGCGAGTAACACGACAATTTAAAGTCGGCCCACACGGCATTAGCTATCGATGTAAAATGGAAATGCGATCGAGTAGAGGACGGGCCGCGTTGCAATAAATGATGCCGATAAGCGACACGGTTTTCAGGCAACGTCGTGTCTTTCCGCTGTCGCGCCATTACTTATGGCACCACCTGTTTTAAATTTCGCGGGTCTATAGTTACGGAGTCCAGCCGTGAGATTTATGTCGGAACTATATTTACACGACAATGCCGGGTATAACGATCGAATAATGCTGGCGACATTTGTGATTGTTTCGGAAAGAATCGACTTTCTCGCGGAGAATGACAAGAAACTGAAAAATACATTGAGGCGATATTTTCGTTCGCGATATGTATAAAGCGTACGAGGTATTGTAGCGAGGGGATAAATTTTTTGGAGATGAAGAACACTAAAAAAATTTTAATATAATGCACTCACGCGGAGCAAAGGACAGAGATTTTCCTCTTGAAAATGGCATGAAATTGCAGAGACAGAAATTAATTCGCTCGGTCAAAGTACGCCGCGATTCACGACGACGGTCCGCGAGTCGTTAGTCCAACGACTCGCGGACCGCTCGCTCTTTTTCGCCGTGCCTTTAGCAAATTGCAGAAACGAGTGCACGAAAGTGGAAAGTTTAAAGGGAAGATGTGCGCGTCGTGTACACGTCCGAGAGCTTGCTCGCGTCGCTCTGACGAGGGTTTGCGCTAAAGTTAGACGGGTCATATACGCGTGTAGAGCTAACGGGAGAGAAATAGGAAAGTTCCTTTGAGAGCCATGATGAAATCCGAGCAACATGGGTGCCGAGCACCCGCATATACGCGCCGGTCCGACCGCCGTGTTATCAACCGAAGGCTATCAAAAAGACGGCGCCGCACTGTATGTACCCGGTGTTCTGACCTCTCGACGTTGACGTCTCTTGCAGCGCAAGATCCTTTTTCCGACTGCGTGGCACGTCGTGACACGTAATCGGTGGCTTGACCGAGGCGGGCGGGCGGGCGGATACTCGCCGAAGACCCTCAGTAACGTTATGCTATTTAAACGGGGATACGGATTATCGGAAAAGAGATACGAACGTATCTCTCTCACTCGCGATATGGATACGAAGTTTTAGAATTGTAATGAGCGGGTCATGGAGAGAGAAACGTGAGGTACGGATCTTTTTGTTGCGCGCTTATGCGGGCGGGAAAAATAATGAGATGAACGTCGGTTAATCTTGGGCTTTTGTTTGTTTAGCTGAGAGAGAAGAGAGAGAGAGAGAGAGAGAGAGAGAAGAAAAAAGACAGAAATTGATATGACGTCGCGTTGTAAAAACGTTGCGGATAAATTACGGACGGCAAGTTCGTCGGCGGTTTAGGCTTTTACACACGCGAGGGCAGACATACCGCGAACGGAATGTTAGAATAGAAAAGTGAGTGTTTCTTTGAGAGAGGTACGTCCTGATGAAACTCGACACGCGAAAAGCATGAATGCCTGTACGCTCCGTCCGCTCGCATGTCGCTGGCCGGGCCGAACGCTCTCGTATTTGCCGCACCGTTATAAGTCAGGGCGCAAATATGTGTGTGTCTTTGTGTGTGTGTGTGTGAGTCTATGCGTGGATTTACACGGACATGTCGGTACCGACGCGCATTCACATCGTCAACGAGTGCATCATCGAGCAAAAGCGTTAGCTGCTCTAAAATTTCTGTAACAGCCGGCGCACAAACACACGCATCAATGCGCAAGTACGTAATCACGCTTGATCCGCAAAGCGCTGTTGCTTACGAATCGATTAACGTAACTTATTGCGTTCGTATATCACCGGAATTTTGTTTCAATGCGTTTACCTGTTATAACCGCACACGCAGATTTAATCATCAAATCTGCGTATTCTCAGATTAGATTTCCACATGTTCCGTAATATGTTAAACGATGGAAGTTTGTCATTCGAATTTAATGGGCGAATCAAGGAACATCTATAAATAACTAGTTTGTTAATTTACTTGTTTGTGATATTTATCTGTATTGGATGTATAGTGTTTTATCATTAATAAGACCTATTTCAGAGATGAATTTAACACTAAAAAATAATAAAAAATTTTTTTTATAAATCTGTAGTTATTTGATTTGTATAAATCTGTAGTTATTTGATTTGTATAAATCTGTAGTTATTTGATATTGTTCTTGTATTTAAATACAGGTTGTTAAAATTCTACATGTTCCGATATAAAATACACAATAATTTGAAAAATAATATGTCAAAATTTGCTTAGTCGAAAACAAAGGAGAAATTGGACGTACATAAAATTGTTGTCATTTAAATGGCAAATTCATTTCTGCAACGGGTCTCATTAATAACGAAACATGCTGTACAATCGTGATGTCCCGAGAAAAATAAAGAAAAAATAAACAATGACAAAACCGACATTCGCCGACGTTCGTTCATCGCTTCGTCTCGACCCGACATGTTCGATATGTATCGGCCACGTTTCTCGACGGAAAATCTGATGGCTGGTATTTCGAAGGGTTATCGGCCCCGTACGATCTTCCAGTTCTCATATATCTCGTATCTAGTTCGTATACCTTTTCCTAGCGGTGGTAACACCACCGCTCCTACTCGACTAAGTGTAGTGTCAGGAAAGTATAGAGCAGCGTAGTAACGGGCCTGTAATTATAAGCGAACCCTCTCTCTCTCTCTCTCTCTCTCTCTCTCTCTCTCTCTCTCTCTCTCTCTCTCTCTCTCTCTCTCTCTCTCTCTCTCTCTCTCTCTCTCTCTCCGCAGCCCCGGTCGGTCGACGGCCCTATCATTCGGTTACCTTTTGTACTTTGACTAGTACCTCCGGTATTACCCTCCCCCTTCCCTCCGGCCCATTCACCACCGTTGTTGGTCATCTATCGCCGCAAGCAGCGTCGTTGGGCGCCATCGCGCGACCATTGACCATCGACTACCGCAGATCCCTTTGCGGGCAACGTTCAGCCCGCGAAATAACACGATACCATCCCGCGGCGCGGTGAGAGGTTTGGCGGGACGAAAATGTGTTCCGGGTGTGTTCGACCGTTGATGAAATGGCACGGCGCGACGCGCGGCTCACATTTGACCGGACAAAAGAAATCCGCAATGATTACACGCCCATTAATCTGATCGCGCTCTTTGCGGCTTTTCGGTTTTTCCAAAGCCCATCGGCGGGGGGGACAAGAATCAGAATACTTCGCCCTGTTTTTCGGGTGCGCGTATTTTTATCACGGCTGGAATTCGTAACGCGATACTTTTATCGATCGATCAATCTGGCGCGCAAATAACATCGTTGGATAAACTTTTTAATCCCAAAACGCGAGAGGGACAATTGAAGCGCGCTTGAAGTTACAATATGCGAGCTGCAATAAAAATCGATACAATAATTGCGATTCATTTATGGAATTTTCTTTGCCGCGAGATCACGGGAAGAGTTAAAGCATTTCATTGCGTCCATAGAATAATTATACGTTGGATGTATCGACTGAAATATTCTATTACATCTCCAGCAAATTGTATCGGCAATTCTGTATAAGCTATATGTTTCTTAATTGTATATACTCTGGATAAAAATTGCTGGTCCCTTTTCCTGTGTCGCCCATTTTCTTCTTCTTTTTTTTTTTTTACATGAGCGCGCACGAACGAGCGATGGCCAACTGCGACAAAAGGAATTCATGATGATTGCGCAAATTATTTAACCTCGTTGCGAACGTTACATCTTTCACTATTGCTCTCGTCACCCGTTTTAAAAGGCAAATTGCGCGTGCGCCATATTTTTAAGGGGTTCTAGCGTTTACGCGGTATTTGTGTGTCGCTTCCACATTTGCGTATTTCGGTAATATTTCGCGTGCGACGGGATACAGTGAGGCCATTATAGAATCTCTGATTATCAGTATAATCCGATCATCCTTAATGGAATGGACATTCGATAACGTTGTGCAGTAATAAATTCCTGATCGCTCTCTCGATAATCGTTTTTGCAACTTTTATTATTTTATTCGCGGTGCAATGTAAATAAGCTCGTTAGTCGTCACAAGTACGACAGTGGAAATAACGTAGTATTTCATTTTTAATTCATGAGATATTAATGAAAATGCTATATTCAATGCAGCCGATCTGATCCGATCCGGCGCGGGAAGAATACAAAAGGAATCCGCTATGGAGCTTTATCGAGGAGCTTTGTTACGAGCCATTACTCCCTTCTCTCTTCTATCGCAACTATAAAATTGCGTCTTACGCTTGTTCGGAAAAATTTTCCCGCTTCTGTTACAAGCTGTGCAACTTTGTTATAAAGAGCGATCGTTATCCGTCCAACGAGTATACCTTCGATGTGTCGCCCAGGGCGCTATTTATCGTACTTTTACGTCAATTCACCCTTAATCATTGTACACTAGTCACGATGCGACATTCTCTTTGTACTCGCGACATAATCGACAATCGACCGCGGGCTGTCAGAGAAAATAATATCTGTCGCTTTAAATTGAATTGCGATATGCTTAGGCGCACAAAAGGCCGAGGGCGTTAAAATTCATCTAACGCGTTAAATTTTCTCAGAGAATGTTGCATGTTCTCTCAGCATATTCCCTTAATTGCAACGATGCAGATGCTTTAACTAGGGCAACATCGTTCTTAAACGAGATTTCGCTCAACGAGTCGCGGCAAATCTTCAGGAATATTTGACTTGATTGTCGATGTGCCGCTTCGCAATAGAACGGCGTGCTGTGCTGCAAGCAGCAGTAAGCTGCGCTGCATCGTTATTTTCCACTTTCTCTCAATTTCTTGCTGTTTTCTCAAGTCGACCCTTTCAATTAACCGCAATTCCGCACGAGATCCGCGCTTAACGAGCCGAGCCACTCGCAAAACAATGCGACAGCCGCGCGCGACGCCGTTACTTACACGAGTGTCGCGCGTCCGATCGAGCTGATCGAGCGAATTAAATGGACCAAAGCGAGAAGAAATGCGCGACCGCACATTTAACTTGGTTAGAGTCAGCTAACAGTGTTTTCTTCAAGATCTTGTCGCATCTCGTTTTGCGTGCATCGATCGCCAATTCGTTCCGATTCACGCGCATCGGGACAAAAATTGCATTCTCACCGGGACAGCCGGCTTGATGGATGGAATTCACGTTGAGTTATGATGTATCGCGGTTACTTAAGACGCGCATCCATAACGATCATTGACACGGAGCGCAGCGGCGAAGCGATAAGATAGAAAACGCGACGCGACGTCCGTCGGCCGCAAAAGTTCGCTCATAACCGGGCGCGATCGGGCGGCATACGAGCGCGCGCGCGCGCACAGATACGTTTACTATTTCACCTAGCTCTCCTCGCTGCATCGATCGTTTCGTATTTTTGCCGCGCTATTTGTGGGACGTAAATGTATTTATTTCGCATATTTACGATATTTAATACTTCGTTGTTCCACTCCGCGTGCTCTGCACCGCGGTGAACTTATATAACAATTTTCTGCGCGATAGCTCAGCGATTTATTAATTATTCCGCGTGGCTATTTCTCGCGCGAGATAGCTGCTGACGCGCGAGAGAAAGAAATACATTGTGCGCGCCGACTTGAGAATTTCAATTACTATCTGCAGAACTTACAATTAGCCTCGCGACTATAGCCGCGCACGCGGTCGATCCGCGATTTCGTAAGTGGGATGCACCAACAACCGGGAAGCGCCTACGTGTATATGTAACGATTATGCGGCGCTCGCAGTCGATACACCACGCGGCTAACACTTATAGTCTTTCACGTAAGCTGTACCCGGGGTGTGTTTCTGAAACGAACCACACAGCCCGTTATACGGTAGAACCGTGTAAAGTTCTGCTTGGTAGATCGCGACGGCGTAAAAGTTTCACGCGAACTTGCGCGTATAATCTTTTACAGCGCACTCTCGCTACTCGTATCTGTCTTATCATATTATTATCCTCGCGCTCGCTTTCTACTAGAACTCAGACAAAAGACCCCGAGTTGCTCGAAAACTTTGAAACAAAAATTGTTCGAGCTTTTTAGTTATCGGATAGTCGGAACAATTCGAGTGATCAGTAGTTTATCCAATCGATTTCTAATTTCTGAAGATTCAATTATTCAAACAATTCATCGGCATCGAAAAATATTCAAACGAATATGGTATTCATTAAAAACAGGAATAGCTTTTGTTCGGACTTTTTGCAATACAGTGCTTAACTTTACTTTGCTAATTTGATTTTTTCGTTCAACTTTGAATGAGACTCTTGCATATCTCTGCACCCGAACCTACTGCAGTTTCAATAGATCCGCCAATTTAAAATTTGAATGGAAAGTTAGATAGTTTGAATTATTCGACCACTGGAAAATTCTGAGCACTACTTCGTACGAAGAACTTGAGGCTCGATTGCTACTTGAGGCTACATTGCGTTCAATCTATCAGCTCGTAAATCCGGACGGGCGCGTGATGTTGCTCACGCCGTACGAGGCATTTCGTTCCGTAATTTCACGAAGGCGAGATTTGGTGGATAAGAGGATGGTGGTTTACGAATCGCCCGGTAGATTCATCCGGATAGATACGGTTTCGTAGGCCAGCGGTGTAAATGCCATCGGGGGCTGTGCGGACGGAACAAGCCGCGCGCGCGCATAGATATAACCGTATATCATTGTTCCCTGAAACTTCCGTGAGCTCCTGGCACGTCCTGCCGCGTGATTTCAGAACGAGCGTCGTCCACGTGTTTCAGCTTCGCCGCTAAACGAGAACTCGGCCGTAGATAGGATACGTATCGCGATTAAAATGCGCTTTTATGAGTTTCGCGTGTGTTCCTGGCCGTTGTTTCGGGAGCTCGCTCGCTCGCATCGCGTCGGTCAGCTTGCGAAGCAACTGCGAGAGCGAGAAAGAATAATTTGCAGCGCGTGAAATGAAATGGAAATTTCTTTCGCCTTTCCGGCATAAACTTCTGCACCTCGACACGCATGTATAGCGTCCGCTCGGCGTTTTTTGTCATCGCGAATAAAATCTCGACTCCCAACTCTCACTTCAAGGTGTTCGTTAACCCGCGGCAGGCGTGGTTCGTAATCTCCTTTCGTTATACTTGCAAAGCTCCAATAGGTCGTTAAGTTCCCCTCGCCTCCGTCCTGCCCCCCTATTGCCTCAGTCGATGGCTTTAGCTGTGTATAAAGAGAAGTCAGTTGCCGGTGACAATTAAAAGACCCCCTTTGCGCACCGTCGCGACGCGACGCGACGCGACACGCAGCTTTCAACGGCGGAATTTCGTTTGTGCTGAACGGCGCGGAAAAAAGCTTGCTGTAATTATCGAAACATTGGACGTGCCGCGCATAAAAGATGGTTTTCAATTACTCGCTAACTAGAAATGCGGGCTGTATCGCGTGACTCGTTCCAAAAACACAGAACGTCGGCGTGGTTGCTTTGAGCCGGAGGCCGGACCACGATACATTCCACAGAGAGATATTCTTTGCCGGTGGTACAGTTAAAGTGTCGCGATAGAATTTTTACGGGAAATGATTTCGGAGTGGATATTGCTGTGCAACGAGAGACAGCGAGCGTGCGATATATTTTGAATATCACATGCGTTTTCAATCGATGTAGAAAGAGAGAGGGAGAGGGAGAGAGAGAGAGAGAGAAAGAGAAAGAGAAAGAAGCGCGGTGAAGGAGTGAAGAACCTAAGCTTCTTAACCTGAGCTTAATTCGGCTCGCGTAATCCCTCGCCAGCGAATCTGGACATAAAGTCCGTTGCCAGCTTGCGAATGAACACGGAGGGCCGGCAAAGTTTCCTTCGTCCTTAAGACCCGTTGAATGCGCGCGCAAGTAATAGGTCCGCGGTCGGATAATACGACTTACGCGTCTTCGCTAATAGTAGCAGCGTGGCCCGGAAAATCTCCCTTCTATGTGTTCACAAAGTTTATTTTTAATTAAAAACGATGGTAAATTATCGTTATTGTATCACTCGGTATATATCGTGACTTTTCGTCTACAAACTAATTTATACCGTCGGTCTATATCGGCCATTCATAAGAGTGAGAGATATTTTTATATTATTTTTAATTAAAAATATGCTTCATTATTATTAGACCGTATATCACAAGGATCCAAGCGACGAATGTGAAATTTTGATGTTTGGCGTATAAAATATTGATCGTTTTGACAAGAGAGATACAGGCTGGTCTGAATACAGTTTTATATTCGTATATATCGAATATAACACGCGGCCGTCGATACGTATCGGCCGCCGCTGCGCGAGAAAACGACCGAGATTTTATCTCTCCCCCTCCATCTCTTCGATATTCAGCTCTTAAAATTATTCAAGCCGAACGAATCAACGTGCGGAAAAGCCTCTTCGCCGCAAAGGCAAAACTGCCTTTATCTGCAACGCCTGCGTAACGTCGAGATGCGACGTAAACTTGAAATAAATAACGCGGATTCGATGCGAGCTCGTATTTTTTTCTGCACTCTAGGCGATAAAAGCACCGATTGCGATAAAGATAATCTTTATAGAGCGACTCGCGTCGCACAAGCAAAACCGTAGAAAGTGTTTAGTCTTCGACGGAGAGCGCGTGGCACGATACGATCTCGGCATTGAACAATGTCGAAGCGACGACGGCAAACCGGCGGAAGAATATCGGAAAACGAGCGCCATCGGGACGCGCGCACTTTTGTGTTCGTCGACATAGACATAGAGCGAAATTGCAAGCGCGCGCTCTCTCGGTCTTCCTTTCCCCTATACGCCGCGAGAAAAAGGCAAGGTAAACCGTCGTTGCTTTTTTGCGGTTTCTATGTGTGTAATAAAACGGATAAGAGGAAAGTGTGGTTTATGGTTCACGAACACGTTACATGAAACGTTACACGCACATGAAAATATAAATCTTAATTATCTATAGAAAACACAACTATCTCCCCGTAAAACTCGTATTTTTATTGAGCGAAAAATTTTATTAATGTCGCTTCCTGCTGAAATTATAAATTTAGAATGCGCAATAAATAAAAAAATAATCTTACCGTTTGAATAGAAATGGTGTAACGTCTGACATATTAGATTAAACTCTTGTTCGTGCAAACTAGTATAAAAACTAGCGTTGTGTCGTTGATTCGAATCGAACGGGAATGAAATATCGGATAATCCCATTGGATTCATTACGATTCCTGAATAGTTATTCTCTTTTGTTTCTACTGGGAGAAACAGCGCTAGTATTATTATACTACAACTGGATGTTATCGGCTTTATCGTTGCACTTTATTATATGCACTACAAAGGGGCAAGATTCTTATCTGCCGCTTACCGATGATTCCTGTGTAACAACAAATCGAGAGATTCTCCAGAGTGCACTGGGAATTAATTTATATTCTCATTGCTGTAGAATTAACCGGCTTAACGGTCAGTTAGTTACAAAGTTGATTGTGCGAGTAAGTATCGAATGTGGGAAGGAAAGAAAGGCGTTGTTATTTATTGCTTTATTATTTCAAAGAATTATTGCTTTCACGAACAGTGTAGAGAAAATACCAATTTATGGGACCAACAATGTAAAATATTACGTTAAAAATATTCCGTCCGTTACGCGCGTGCACGAAAATATGCATTCGAATTATTTTCAGTATAATTTGTGAAACATAATTAAAATAATCATTATTATCTCGCGTTATTTTTGCCGAAGCGTCGAACAAATTCATTTCATCACTTATTGAAAATATCTGTAACCTGAAAACAAAGTAGTAGAATAATTAATAAATAATATATTATTTTAAGCATGAAAATTATATATTTTGTTTTCTAACGTGTTTCTTAAACTTTAACGTTAAAATTAATTAACCCAGTTAATCTCAGAGCCATACATGCATTTATCATAAATCCTGCTAATTTTGTACTCAGGATTAATATGGCAGGACGCAAGAAATTATTATTGATCGCTCACTGATGATATCAGACTAATGATAAACTGAGACAAATCCCATGACACATTCACCTACCAGATAGATAACTCGTACATGCATGTCCATGGCTGATCCTCAGCGGTATACTCGATTAGAAAAGCATCGATTCCATGGACGTTGATTTCTCCTATGAAAATATCGCAAATCGTAAATTTTGTTGCTCCGGAAATTCGACCGCGTCGGCCAAGACGGGGATAATCGATATGCTTTATCATGTTGAATTATTCAAACCTTACACAGCTTATTCCACTTTTGGCATTGGTCGAATGGGAGTGATCTTACCGCGTCCGGAAGAAAAATTTTATGCGCGCGCGAACGTATTGTTCGATCGTCAGCGCGCGACTGCGTGGCGAATGGATGCGTCATCTTGATGCCGTAAATTTACAACTTGAATAATCTTCTGTCTCTTCTTTATTTATGCTTCGCGCCGATCATGTACTTTTATATTTCGAGAAATATCTGATCGTTAAATTATTTTGGATAATATTCACAACAAAGTAAAATTATAAACCATTTTAAAATGGACATGTACGTTAAAACAAAGAAATTATTAATTAAGTCTGATAATTAAAATGAGATTTAAACAAGATTTTAATATAAAAATTATTTATTCTGGAAAAAATATCTCTCTGAAATATTTTTCAATATTGAAGCAACCGGAAAGCTGTGTACGAAATTGTTGTGGGTTGTTTGTATTTCTTAGCAGCTATATAGATATATACATGGGTAATTTTATAAGCAATTTTTATGCCGATCGATCTCTGGCGCGCTGAAGTAGCTCACGGATTCGTCCAGCAATCCCCGCATCCTGCGCTCAATTAACTTTTGCCGTTTTGAAAAAACAAACAGCGGAAGCGAGTTTCTGTCGCTCTCTTCCGTCTCCTTTATAAAACTTATAACTCGCTAAATCTACTTTAGGACTCGTAGTAACGATTGAATAACGAAGAAGAGGTCGAAGCGTCGTGTTTGTATCTGCTAGACTTAAGAAGATTTATTCCTATCTTCTCTATAAAGTTAACCAATTATTTTTATAAATACTGGAGAGAAAGTCTTTTCTATTTATAATTTGAAATCTTTTCGTTTTATAAGTTAAAAACTTAAATTATTTAATGTTTTGTCCGCTACTAAAAATTTTCTTTATGATTTATTTTCAACATTTCAAAGATATTGCAATGTATGATTAGACTTTATACATATATTAATATTAACTGGAAGATTAATATTTATTATTAAAAATTTATTTAAAAATTTAAAGACAGCGAATCACATATTAATGCGCTTTTCGATATCATTTAATAAATCCGTCGTTCACGTCGTTGAAAATCCATTTGCCGAAAACGCAGTAAGATGACGTTTCTTCGCAGGAAAGAATATACAGTCGTTTGAGATAGAAAATTATACTGCTACGCGACCTTCCGCTAATTGCCAAGCTCCGCCAAGCTTTTCGCTTATTAAACCGGCGACGATGTCTCGCGTACCGGCGAAACCGCGTTGGATAATTTACGAGCGAGCGTTGACAACGTAACCATCTGATTCACGTGGAAATTTGTCGACTCGCGAGGACAATTTGGCATCATAAATTCACGATTCGCGACGGTGCTTGGTTACGAGACTTCGACGTAGAGAGTTTTCCGGCTAAATGGTGCATCATCGTCACCGCTGGCGCGTTCACTTTCGCCCCACGTTATCTCTCCGACCCCTCTTTCGAGCCCTCTTTCCTGACGAGAGCGCGTGACTTCGGGAATTCTTGTTCCCCTAGAGGGACCGGGACAGTCACTCTCGTTCGTTCTCCGTGCTCTCGGGACGATCGTTTGGCTAAATAAATGATCGGCTGGAAAGTCATTTCGTTACTTACGATGTTTCCACCCAGGGTTTGAGAGCAGGAAAGCTGCGTCGGTGGATTGCGAACGTGGGGTGCTCGTAACTCATCCCTTTCCTCCGAAGTCATTCTCGCCTCTTATATCCGCGTTTCGCTCTTAATTCCCTCGCTTCGTGGCCGAAGCCTTCGAGTGCGAATCGATCGGGAGTTATTGTCCGCCGCGCCGCCGGTCGCCCGGCTAGCGTTCCCCGCGAACGCAGGACGATAAATTACGTTCGCAAGCCGCGGCGATAAATAACAGGGAGCAGCACGCGGATGGCGCGCGTTGCGGCAAGAACCGACGTTCCTGGACGACGGAAAGCCAGGAAGCGCGAGATGGGACCTCGCAACTGTCACGAACACGCTTACGAGTTATCAGCGGTTAAAGTTCTACGCGCTCTATTGCAATGCGATACGACACGAACTTGCGCCGAAGATCAACCGCACGGCGGCCGTTGTTTCCATTTGTGTTACTTCCATGAAGAGGAAGGGACGGTCTAATATGCCGCCCTTAATTTCCTGCTACGTCGCCCTCCAATTTGTAATCTTTCGTCACGTGCCGCTACTTGAACACGCACTTTCGTGCCTGCGTTCGTTTGTTCGGAAGATGAGACTAATTTCCCGTTTCTCGAGCGGTTGATAAGGGCGTGTAGTAACGAGATACGAAGACCGAGAGGGAGAGAGAGGGGAAAAATCGAGAACATTTGCGCCAAGATTGAAAAAATTCGTTTTTTTCCGTTTGGAGAAAAAAAGAGGGAGATAGAACGATAGAAGAGGAGAGAGAAGCCGAGCGAGATTCGAGTCGCTGCTTAATCCTCAGCCAGAGTTCTTTTGTAGAACGACTACTTCCGCCGGATGAGACGTTACTCGAAAGTAATCCGAGAAATGGAGCTGTGTGAGTGAGAGCACCGGAAGGGGATTTTAAATACAGCTGCAGTCGCAGTAATTGATGGATTAAATGCTATCGCGTCGCGCGGTTATGCGCAGTCCACGTCGCGATGCACGTCGTACATATCGTACTTTACTCGCCACTCTCTCACCGTCCGCTGATAAGCAAAGTTATTTAATTGCTCTCGATGCTGGTACTAGACCATCGGATTACACATATGGCGAATTGGCGTATTGCACGCAAATAAACCGTATATGAAACGATTTATAGACGTTTTCTGGTAATTATATGGCGGAGGATATCGCCGGAGTTATACCACCGTTCTTTTTAACGTCGGGTGTAAATCTTTTAAGCGCGCGGATGAACGCATGAACCAGGTTTGCAGGTTTACGAGGTATACGAGCAGATGCAGGTATTCCAGTCGAATTAAAAATAAATTGAGTGGTTTCCTTCTGGAAACTCGTCGATTCTCGAAATAGACTGGCGAATATATATACCTCGACTCCCCGACGAGAGGTATCTGTTGGTAAAATTTCTTCGTTCTCTTATCGCGGTTAACCCGTGTCGACGTAGACAAGTCGGCAATTTCACAGCATCATATTGGTATCTAACAAAAATCGCAATCATGTTTTATTGCCTGTTGAACGTCTTATTATGTAACAAATTGCTAAATTTATATCGCGCGCGCGCGGATGTGTAATTTAATATATATTTAAGAAAATACATTTTAAAATATAATAATTTTGGAATTATATATAATATTTTCAAGATTTGTTTGAATTTTTTTATTTTTTTTATTTTATTAAATTATAAAGCAAGAACGTAGTTTTTTATATTATTTATATTATTATATAATTACTTGTAATGGTAATTATATATTATTTTTTGATAAATAGATAAGGCTCTTTTAATATTCAATCAATTGGTTAATGTATGAATTAATAAAAACTGAACAAGAGGTTGACGACGCGAGATTATTTAAAGATACTTAAAAATGTTTTTAAATTAGTAACTTATAGATGACTAAAATAAAAGTGTCTTAAACAAGAGATATTTTTTCTTGCAGTTTTAAAAGTAGTCGAAAAGTGGATCAAATAAATCTTCGTTGGTTAATGGAAATCGAAATATATTTCTGAATATTTGCATCGCATTAGACTTTTTTTTTTTTTTTTAATTTGCACTGTTGCTAATTTATAAATTTAATGTCGTCTAATGTCACATTTTAATTGTTCTCAGATTAATATCGAAAGACTGACAAAGTAAGCTTTTCTCTCGGAATTCTTAACTCTACTTCCCCTTTAAGTGCATCTTCCCACGCTATAGCGTGCAATCGAGCGTTCGTCATGAAACTCGTAAATATCTTTATACGAGCAGGTGTATCGAAATATCGTATATGTTGCTAAACAAAGATGACGGATTTGCAGAATCATGAAGCTATATAGTGCAGCATCGCCTGTATACATTGGATAACAAAGCTATGTTTATTACCGCATTGCATTTATGATTTTTATACGCGCAGAGTTACGTGACAGCTGACCAATTTCGCAATAAACTCGAGAGAGTACCTTAATGCGCCAGTTTTCTTAAGGCAATCTATAACGAGTCGCAGTGATATTCTTCGTCATCGACCTCGACGACAATTTTATTTCCTTTCCGTGTCTCACGACTGTATTTTTACACGTCTAGGCAAGTTCCATTGATACAGTTCTTCCCCGAAGCGCACATACACACGAGAACTTAAGAAGAAATCGGAAATATTATGACACTTTGATGAACAAAGTATCATTTAATATCTCCGTGTCGTATAAATGTGTTTTCTCATATTCTACCGTTTTTCGCTGAATTGTTTCCCCCCCCCCCAAGCTTTTCTAGCTTTTGTACGTCCATTTGTTTAAAAATTTTAGCTTTTCAGAAAATATTTAAAACCTATTCGCATATGATTATCTTGAAATGCAGTTGTTAATATTTTGTGATGTATTTAAAGTGCTTTTAAATTGTAAAGTAATTAAAATGTAATTAACGAGCTTTTGCTCATTCTGCCGTAATATTGAAAATACAACAATGAAAAATATATCAAAGGTATTGATGTAAAATATATTTCTATTCTACGGTGCAATATTATTTGCTACAATTCAGATAGTCAAATGTCAGCAATGTTGACACCTTTGACAACAAGTGTGATCAAATTTATTACTCTTTTTTTTTGCCAATATTGCTAACGTCTATCTGAGAACATTAATCGTTATTAATTGTATTGTAACTTTTATGGCCAATTAAGCGATTATTGCATAATATGGTGAGAGTAATTTTACTTTGATTAAGTCACGTACAATTTTAATGTCTGTAGTTTAGAATTTTAAGAAATATATGTCAGTGCAACATACAGGTGTAATTTTTTCTCTTCGTTTTTTTTCCATTTTTTCCTCTAGTTTTATTTTTTCAGTAAAGTCAAGCATGATGATGAAAATAATCAACTGTAACACAAATCTCACTTCGCGACGCAGTTGATTACATCTCGTATTACGAGACATTCTTTTTTCTCTCTGCTCGCTTTACGTTCAATATAGTTTTTCTTCATCGCTACACACGCTGCGTCGTTCTTTCGCGCGCAAGGCACTCGGTAGCACGTTTTCACGCCGGCTGTAACCGCTCGACCAACCGAAAATTTACAGCCGCGCCTCTCTATTTCGAGAATCGCATTATGTTATCGGTCGAATTCGACGTGTACACGCGCTCGGAATATTCCTAACTAGCTTGGAACCGGCTGGAAAAGACAGAAAAAAGTTTAACCCAGTTTCAGCAGTGGCCATTTTGGCTCCGTGACAACAGTCCTCGTCCCCTCAGTACTTTCTACTTCCGTAACTAGGACCACCGACGCGGAATAACTTTCGTTGTTGCGAACTTTGCGATTAACGATTTCGTGAAGTATCGCCTGAAGCGGATCACGCGGAAGGATGGATGTGTCGGTCGAACAGCTAGGATTCAGCTGTCGGAAAAAATATTTCTTACCGTATCGTTTTCCCCGTAATTTCGTACCGTTGTTTTGTTGTGCGCACTAAAATCGCTGCAACGTTGTAGAATAAAATTTTTTTTCTCGCTCCGTTTTCGCAGAATCGCTGCAGGCAATTAATTATGCCCGGTTGATTTCTTTCTCTCTCGCTTAGCTTTTTCATAAATATCTATATATTGTGAATTCAAGATAATTTTCGAATTTATTTATTTTTTCTGTTATTTCTTTTACTGTCGATATTTGCTATTATTGCTATTAATTTTGTGTACTTTATTATATATTTTTCTTATTACTTTTATTAAGCAATGCTTGTTTGTTGTTGTTATTTTACAGTAGTTTTCAAATGGTGTATGTTATTTTGATTCTACTTGTGTAATTTTTGTATTTATTCATCGCACGTCTGAGTTTTTCTCATTGCAAAGCGTATAATCTTTCTTTCTCGTCATGCTTACGTACATCTTCACTTTGTGTGCTTTGCATTCGCAGCCGGCGTTATTCAGGAAGATTACCAGAGGCAGAGTGCCGCTGCACCTGGCCGCTTATGCGCTTCGATTCCTCAAGGCCAGGCTTATGCTATGCACGACGCCAGGCTACGGAGTCTTATTTTAGCCTCCAGGGTCGCGATTTCACCCATAAATCCGGGGATGAAGAGCCACGGCACGCGAGCTGCTCACATCGATCTCTTCGAGTTTACACTTCTACTTTTGCCGCGTCCGCTTCGTAACGATGTTCCAATCAAATTTCCAGTTCCCCTAGAACCCGAGGATGTTAATGCCACTCACTCAAGCATTTTGCATTACTTTCTCGTAACTTTGTATACGCTCACTTTATTATGCAAAACTCGTATCGATCTTCCTAGTGAAATATACGAAGTAAATTTCACGCGGTTCGGTTTTTTTTATGCAGTTTTTGATGCAAATATGCATACCCATCGAAACTTGATTATTTTATCAAAAGTGAAGCGTACAAATAGGATTGCGATATAATTTGAGTACTTATTTTATTTTATTAGGATATCTTTTACCGAACACGCTTTTCCATTATATTTTCGCTCTCAAACGTATCTTACTTTGTTAACGCGTGGTAGAACTATCCGGAAAGCGCCGGTATAATCGAGACTTAATGGCCCATGAAATAAAACGGATCGCGCGGGACGTTGACGGCGAAGGCGTGGGAACCGGTAATGACGTACTCGGATTTACCGAAAAATGAGAGCGTCGAGAACGGCAAAAAGGATATAAAAAAGAAGACAGACGCGGAGATTTGCGGAAGGAATACCGGTTTTGTGACTGCGAGCGTTTCCGGCTTCTTATTGAAAAATATCAGGAAGGAACAAGATATCGCCGAGTGTTGCGTTTCTGATTGACGAGAGGATATAAAAGGATGGTCAGGCCGGGCGAGAGCGGTGGTTGCGCTCGCCTGTTAGGGGTAGCGGTCGGTCGGTCGGTCGGTCGGTCGGTCGATCGGTCGGTCGGTCGGGTTGGTTGGTTGGCCGGTTGAAGGGAAAGCAGACAGCAGAGTATAATGGCGAGGCTAACGAATGGTCCCGAACGACCGCAATTGAGTTCTAAATTTAACTTGGTGTCAGAGGTGGATTCGCCGTATTCTAGGATTTCGCGGGAGCACCCGATCCGATTCAATCCGAATTCTGCTTCTCAGAAATCTCGTGGACCATCAAACCACTTATTCCCCATTCTCCAGCAGAGCCCCCGAGCGGGTGCACTCACTCGCGTCGCACAATGGTGCGGCGGTTCGATCGATCTTATTATTTGACCAAACGAGGGAGCGATTATTCGCCCTTAAGTATCGAACGGACTCGGTGTACCTTCTGCGAGCGCATACGTTAGGGCGTTCTTCGCGGCTAAATTACTTGCGGGGAAAGTTTCGCGGACCTTGCGCGAACGTAGACCGCAAAGCAAACAATGTTTAAAGGATTGACGTAACTTGGGAAGAGTCTCTCCGGAACTTTATGCTCCCGCTGAACTTGAAAGCACTCGCAATATTCGAACCGAGACCGTTTATAGTTTATTCAAATAAATGGGATAAAAAGAGTTTTTACTAGTTACGAAAGGTTTTCAATCGTGTATCAACGAATACTGCGAACTTGTTCGAACCTAAAGCGAAAATAAAACAGAATATTTATTGGAAGATATAAAAAAGTGAAGAAGAAACAGGATGTTACGGAGCGATATTAATATCTTCAACCAGAATGTTGATACGTGGACTTTGCTCAGGAACTTCAGGTTTCATGCTGATTCTTTATACACGCGCAGTGGGCAGAGTTGCGCAAATTACAGCGCCCAAGTTTCGCAAACTTTTCGACTGGAAAGACGAACTCTCCTAAGGCGCAAAGTTCATATTTCACCGAGAATGTATAAGTACGCACGTATACATATTGTTCATACGCATACGGGAAACATTGTGCGCGATAGGTAAAATAAGAATGGGGGAGCCGTATAGATCGCGAAAGTCACGTTCCTCTTTTCCTTCTCCTTTTCCGATAATAGGAATTGTATTCACGTTACGCAGTCACGGAGGAAACTGCAAGAGGACGAGCAGGGCATATCCTCGGTGCTTCCCGAAACGGGCCACGTCAACGAAATCGCGCAAACATCCGCGCCACGTACGGCATGGAGCGTTTTCTCTGTCCTGCGACTGACACATTTTCGCTCGGCGCATATCTCGGTATTCGTACAAACGCGTCCGGGATAATGGCGTTACGATGACATCGTATATTATTTCCGCGGGAGAGCGATTGTTCACGGTGTTTGACAGCATCATGAATCAGAAATCGATCAAAGGGCCGATGAACGCGCACCGTGCGATGAGCATCGAAACGTCTCTCTCTCTTTCTCTCTCTCTCTTTCTCTCTCTCTCTCTTTCTCTCTCTCTCTCTCTCCAGCGAAACTTTTTTCTCGCGGTTTTAATCCCGTTGTCGCGAGTGAACGCGCTCTCATTCGAGAATCGTTTCTCTCCGCGACAGCCGGATATGATTCCACGGCCGGATATCGGATATGTACACACATAGAATCGGGCGCACATCGGTGACTTTACTGTACGTGTAGCTGCGCCGAGGAGAAGGAAGCGGCAGGAAACCGGCAAAGGAGCGCCTGTACTTACTTCTCACGGGCCGCAAAAGGGCACAATAAAGCGCGATATTAACGCCGCGAGCCGTCGGGCTGCAACTAGGATGCAATCGCGTTTCCTCATCCTTCCCCCTCCCCCCTTCCATCCTCGTCATCATATTGCTTCCGCTTTTTTGGTCTGATAGAGACGCGTTGTTCGTCGCCTTTATTGCAAGCCACGTACCACGAAACCCACGACGCTTTCAACATTAAAGGTCCGAACGGCGCGGGCGAAATCGAGCATGCCGTTGGTACGCCGTAATGAAATTATCCTCCTTCCGAGGCTGCTAAATACAACTAACAGTGGATCCTGGCGGATCCTGGAACTCGCTGTGAAATTACTCGCGCTTCCGTTGCAGCTATAATCTCACATAACTTTCTTATAATCCCACGGTTAATCCGTAATTGCAGCCACTCGATTACGTAATTCTGTATTAAAATTATATCTAATGTTATTGTAACAGCAATAGAGAAATGATTTATTTCGCTGCGGAAGGCAACGATAACCGTCAGCATCTTCGTATTTAAGCCTAACCGAATGACTTTGACCTCGATTCGAACTGGCACACATTTGTCTCGCTCTTCGTCGACTATCTTGAATTTGATATCCTTTATTTCAATCGTCATTTCTCTCCGGATCTCGTATATAAAATTCATCCGTTTTCGACATGCCGAATATATCGATCAGCTCTCTCCACGTGGCAGGCGAACGTGACTGCAAAGCCAGCATTTATGACAGGTAAGATGCACTTTCATGAACGTCATACGTTTCGGTATTTTTCCCCCGTTCTCGAGTACATCGGTTACGATTCTATTGTATTTCCCGGCTCTCTCTTCGCTCCCCGGTCTTTTCTATTCCTCCGCGTTCTTCCCTTATTTGTGCTCGCACATGCACTGAAATCCTACTTTCGTCCTTCTCTTTCATAAATTTCTCGACGCGCGTTAGGTCGACCTTATTTGTCAACGGGACGGTCTCGTGACGCTCGACCTACCTACGCGGCTTATCTCAGCTGTTTGACTGGCGCATTTACTTACCCTCTCCCGTTCGAAGGGATCGGGGGATAAGACGCATTTGAAATAGACAATAAATATCTTGGGATAAATCCCCATCGATAAGGGCAGACACACGGATATTTATCGCGCCGTGCGGACTGTTCCGCTCGCGCCAAAGCACCGTTGGTTCTCTATCTTATTGTCGATTTCCGTGCACCGGACGTCCGATTCGCCGGGCGGCTTCGCACAGTCGGATTTGCGCTTCGTGTACACTCCGATCATGCAAACCCATGCAGATAAACACAGTTGCAGAAGAAGAGTTTTCTACATAAAACTTCCCGGATGCGCGCGCGAAACTGAATACTTGATTGCATGAAGCGGACGAGTCACTTTGAAATATTCCAGAAGAGTGGAAAACTATACGAAACATTGTGAAATCTCGTCCAACACTTTAACATGAAGAGTAGAATAATCAAGATTTTATTTTCACGATTTTGTTACAATTTTTTTATTCCTCTTCATCCGCTTATTCGCTGTGTGTCGATCAATCGATTAATGTTTCGAGGACGCTGAATTCATAAATAGTCCGTTTTTAAGATAAGCGTGTTTGATTCCAATGTATTTAATCACCGTCCATGCATATATCGGAAGAGTTGTGATTTAATTACGCTGCTACGGAATACGTATGAATATATATTTCTAGTGTGAGATACACAATGAAAAATGCAACATATTCAAATGATGGCGCGTATAATCTACAAATTACGCTTATATGTAGAATCGCTGTATTGTAATGGAGAGAGAGAGAGAGAGAGAGAGAGAGATTTTTTTTTGCGATTAATTTTTCACTGTATTCCATACACACCTCGCGGATATCAGCGAGGTTTGTATGTGTTTTTCCGTGTATCAGCGCTAAAACGGGAGGGTATCCCTTTTCGTCGTGCTCTCGTATATCTCGTCGGCGCACACACGCGACCGGCGGTTCACACGCGGGATATTAATTTCGATATCGAAATCAGATAGTGCAGCCACGGCGCGAAGTGCTGGGAGTTTGGACGAAGTTTCGATTCGCCCGCGATCCATGGAAATGAGATTCGCGCAGTAATACCGATATCGTTGCCGGGAGTATCTCTCGCTCTCCCCTCCCCCATTCGGCGTATAACGCTGGTAAGCGGCGACGGTTGGTGACGCGGTCGTGTCGAGTTATTTCACGGAGCTCGACAGCGAGCCGACGACAAAGTTGATATCAATTCTTCGCTGTGACTTGAGGCGATTCTCAGATTGTCGCGAGAAAGCACTCTTGATTTTCCTCAAAAGCGGTTTAATATCCGCCATGAAACTTTTCTCTGTTTTATAGTCGCAACTTTAAACACGATAGCCCGAAAAACCACTTTGCCGCGTGTAACCGACGAAGGATAGCCTCGGCAGTAGCATCGGGCTTGACGGTAACGTCAAGAGAACGTAGAGTTATGACATCTTGAATTTCAGACCATAAATGTGTGTGTAGGAGATGACACGTCAACTCGAATGATTCATTTAGTGACTGTGTTTCAACAAAGAGGCGCATCGATATCCACCGCTCTCGGTCGTTCTCGGTCATTCTTGTCGATATTCCTTCGTGTCATCTCGCAAGTAACGCGGCGTTATTGATGCCAAAATTGTTCGCTGCGGCAATAATCGACGCGCACTACTAATCCCATTCGCTTTTGCAGCGTTTCGATTGGACGCGATGCGAAAGATGATTAGCGGTTACCGTGGAAATGTCGGCGGTTGACAATTGACGCATTATTATCGACGACCTACGGAACGGATCATGTGATCTCCGCGATATGTAACCGCTATGAGATTTATTGTTTGTCCTTGGCAACGTCGCTTCAACGAGAAATTAAACATTGCGAAGTTAAAGACTCGCTTCGATGTAATCACACGGAGAGAATCATTCGCGTGACGCGGACGAAAGAGCGCGTAGGCGTGTAGGATTGCGATATAACAGTTTATAAGTCATCGCTACAAAGGTGAACTGAGCGGCAATTTGGCGGAATTGGATATTCGTGATGACACGCACGCAACTTGACGGCCTCATCACCCCTTCGGTAGTAGAATTTACGGGAGAGATCGATAGCTTGGAAAAGTCTGAGACGCATACGAAATAACGAGCGATCGCAAAAATTTACCAGACTTTTGTTAAACGGCTATTTTTCTTAGCAACAAGTGTCCCATTTCTCTTACGTCGTGGAAAAATCTTGAATATCTTTGTGTCGCGCAAGATGATCAATCATTCTTCCAATATAAATAAAACCGGATGGGATCAACCTTCATTCATTGTCAATGCGTGCGTGCGTGCATTTTTTTTTTTGGCATTTTAACTCTCGAGAAAGGCGGACGACGAAAGATGATAGTCAGGTTAATCTTGAATTGTACTATTATCGGGCGATTGAAAATACGTGACATGCTTAATGCACAAAATAGATTAATACGAAGAACTTTAACTTTCGTCAATCGAATTTTTATAGCGGTGGCGCGGGGTCTTTATCGAATTTCAATATGCTGCGCTGCCGTATCGATATTTCATCGAAAAGAGTTATTTCTTCGGTGTGAGAAAATACATCGCCGCTGCCAAGCGGTTACTCTGATTACGCCCTTTGCTTCGTGTTTTCAATCCGCAGTTACAAGAATATTTATTTGCAGGCTCGGGCTAAAACCCGCTCTATCGACAGGATTCCTCGCCGTTTGCGTGAGCGAGAGCGTGCAGGCAGGTGTGGAATAACGAGTTTTGAAATCGCACAGACCGGAAATCCGCGCAATCTTACTCTATTCGTATCTGACAGTGGCGTATTATTATCTCTCTGTCCGTCACTGCTGTAAATTCCGCCACTAAAAAATGTATCGGTATATATTTGAAATATAAACTTTTATTTATTCATTGTCACACAAATACGTGAAAACGGATTAATTCTTTGGCGCTGTCACATTCACGTTGAACTAGAAGGATAGATTTATCGATTTTTGAATAAAGCCGTGAATGTAATTGTCTGGAAACAATTTCATTTGATTAAGAATAGGTCATTTATGATTATGAATAGCGCTCGCTCGCATGACAGCATAATAAATCGGTAGAAAACTCATTTATCTGGGTCATTTGTCTAAAAGTGAATGTAAATTAATAACGCTTTCGTCTTTTTCTTTTTTCCATTTCGTAATACAGTTCGTCATCCGTAGGGATATATTGCGACAGAAGTAGAACCATCAATACGTTATCGTTGACGAAGTTTTTACTCTAAGCGAGATTGCAGCGTCACAGCACACGGACACTTCTGCCGGCGTTATTAATGTAATGACACGTCGAGCTATAACAGTTGTTCCATCGCTTGACCGAAAATCGATCAAGCTCGAGGATCTAAATTTAACATTTCGCTATTCCCACGTCGAATCTGTCGCCACATTTCCTACCGCAATGTTAATCACTGATTATTTTCAATTATGTCATTATTTCTCGTCAAACATAACATCTCATTTATTTTCCGGCAATTTACCTGTCGCCTGCTGTCGAAAGAGAGCCTCTCGAAAAAAAACAACGAAATAAATGTTTTCATAAAAGAAGTCACTGCATGCTGCACAATATTGTTCATACGTCAGAGAAGAAGCGATTCATTTCATTAGTAACAGTATTTCTGGCTCATCCGATAATTAAGTGAACGAATTACGAGTCGTTAAATAATCATCTAATATAATTTTCTTATTAAGTAATAAATATATGCAGCTAACGATAATTAAATGAGGAAAATTGTTAAATCAAAAACGTCAAGCGACGAACAGAGAACTTCTACTTTATTTGCGATGTCACATGTTTTGTTTTTGCTCGATATTGCAGGGAAATATTTTAAACCTTCAATGTTCTCTCGGCACCGTTCTTCTGTTCGTTAATTTTACACGCGTCTGTTAAGGATTACTGCATCGTTGCGTTATTAATTGTCTTAAAATCTATTACGGGAAGCTTAGGAAGAGGGGCAAGCGCCTCAAGCTGAGCGCCGAGCTGCTGTGTGTGTGTCACTACGGATAATGGAAGGCAGGCATCGTCAGAATACGAAGAATACATAATGCATATTTAAGTACGAAACGGAAATACGAAACAACACGGGTGCGGCGGTTTCGCTTGACATCCCGTCCGCGATATCATTTCGAGACAATTACGTTCCATCAAGTACGTGCCTTAGGTTGACCTAGCTTCTTGATTTGTCACGGATTAAAAACAATTTCACAAACATTCGATTACAAAACAGAAGCATCTACAATAATAATAATATTAATTATGAAATTAATTCATGGCTGCGCCTCTCGAATACGCAATTGTTTCACAGAAGCGTATCGGCTTTTACATATTTAGTCGACAGGCCGTTTATTACAGCCATAAAATCCACTCTGAAACATGCACGACAATTATGCTGCATGGCAGTATAAACGCTGAATTAATGCCTACTTTGGAATCAGATAGCTCGAAGCCCAATGCGGCGTAGTGTGTCGAAACGTTATCGAATATCATGCGAGCAATGCAGAAATGTGACGCGAGGAAATTTCGTCCTATTTCAGAAAGTTATGCTTCCGTGAAATTATAGAAAATTTCAAACTCTATAAAAAGTGTCAATAAGTGATTGATATTTGGATTTCAGAAAATATTTTTGTATTAAAAGAAAATTAAAAAAAAGAAAGAGAACGATATTCGATTGCGAATCTATACATTGTACTGGTTTTGTAGAAACATCGATATGACATTTAGATATTTCCGCAAAATTGTTTATTGCGATCCATTGTATTGGGACTCAACTTTAAATGAAATCAACGAGGATTTAATCGAGATGCGTAATCATCGGCATTGTTAATACCGCAAATGAAATCGCTTCCGTGGATGTGAGCCATCGATAATTATCGTAATTAAAATCATACGTGCGAAATGATACGAATCTGATATGATTAGTTCGTCGATGTAATCACGAATTTTTATTTATCCAATAATAATATTTGCGCAAAGTAAAATGCGATTTCTGCGATCGAATTCAAATCGCGGCGTAATTTTGATATCAATTTGTGTAAAGTGATTAGCGCAACGTTTTTCTCGAATAATGTTCGTATTTGTAAAATGAAGGAATTAATAGCGTTTTGTTTATTGAAGCGCAATAACGAACGTGGTAATCATAATCACTATTATGAATAAATTAAATAATAAGCTGTCATTTAATTTATTTATAATAGTGTTTGGGAGTTATGGGAGTATTAATTGAAATGTTCGAAATCAAATTTTTATTGAAAAGTAGGCTGAAAGAAAATATATTTAGAATCTTAAATTATCGCGAAATTTAAAAGACTTTCATCGTTTAATTATTTACCGCGTCTTATCGGGAACGACGATGTATTCTTGATCGCTTTTCGCAGTCCCCTTCTCTTTGCCCGCCTAAGTAACTTCTGTAATGCCTGCGGTAATTCAAGTAGAATGCGGTACACGAGTCAAGTTTCTATAAATAGGCTTTGTTCGATAAAGTCGGGACACGAGGGACTGCCAAGTTCGCCGATGTCGTCGGTTAAAAATCGTGACAAGTATCAAGGGCATGTTTTCCGTTACTCCGCGAGTGAAAAATAGCGCAAAATTACGGGATTGGGTTTAGAAACATTGCATGAACGATAATAAAATTTTATTCCTCCATCTTAGTAGCGGATTTTTCCACTGCATTATGGCTCATATTGCTTACATCAAGTTGGAAGAGAAACTGAACAAAAAAACGCAGTAAAACATTTTGCAAGAAATTTCGCGTTTACGTAATTCAAAGGAGATTCGCGTGATTTACGTCCTTATTGTAAGTGGGCGATAACTCAGGTGTAACTGCCGGCCATCACGAAATTAAGCGGCGCTTCCACTCGACGCCGCTATCAAAAGCCTTATCGAGCGATGGGCGGTGTCGAAAACGTGAAATTCCGTGCGATCGGCAGTCTTTATCCTAATCGATTTCACGCCAACGTCAAGATATCGATCCTGCAATGATATTCTACTCCATGGAAAAGGATGGACTCCTGTCGTAGAAAAGACTATTCAACGTTCGTCTCTTGGATTCGACAACAATGCTGCATATACAATAGACAATAGATCGTAGCGGGATAACAATGCCCTTCCGCGGAATGTATCGCACGAATCGTTACCGAATGTCCATGTACATATAGCTGATCGAGGGTGTTCCTTTCCGTTTCGAGGTTCGGCACAATATTTCAGATTACAAACGGCCTCGCGCGGCGAGATCCCGGAAGTATCCGCCTCGCGCAAACGCTCGACGCGAAGGAACGCCTCGGGCGCGCGATCGCGCAAGTTCGAGGAGCAGAGAGAAACCGAATGTGAGATATTCGCGCGTTAATCCTTCTACCGGCACGAAAATGACAATGAGCCGCGACGGACAATGGATCCGGAGAAGAAAACAATGCCGGAAGAGCGGGATGGCGGAGGGGTATATCGAGCGCGCGGGAGCGAGCCACCACGTCGTCGTTCCGACCCTCCTATATGGTCTCTTTGTGCGGACAATTATTCGACGTACAATACTCCGCTAATACGTTTCGAATGAAGTCGATGGGGTCTTTGCACTTGCGATAGTAACGCCAGCGTGAGCGTCGCGTCGCGTCGCCGTTCGGATATACTTAATTAATCGCACGCGCGAGGCTATATCGTTGAACGCTCGACGAAGCAGCCTTACTCTGGCTTCAATTCGCCTCGCTCAACTTTCATGAATGAGAACCTTTGTTCTTTGCGTACGCGGCATCCCATGTCTCGGCATCTCGTACGTTGGACAACGCGCCGACCGAATTGCGAGTGTTCCGTGTCTCACACGGAAAATATCGAAGATTCGTTTAAAACCGAGACCACGCTCAAAGAAAGTACTGTGCGGGCGTTCGCGTGCAGTATAGCAGCGGAGCAATTTCTTCGCGCTATCGCTGTGGTGAGTTCTAAGTGGCTTCTAGCACAAAATGGAAAAGTTTTAGCAGTCAGACCGTTGTGTAGATCAAACAGACCCACTATATTAACTCTTTGTTCCCCGGTGAAAGTATTAGTGGGCAAGCTCACGAGTTCTCGGATTTTTACGTGCTTACGGCGGACAACAATGGGGAATCTTGACTCCGCAGAAAATTAGTTTCGAACATTGTCGAAGGAGCAAGAAATTCGCCGGATCGTCGTCGTTGGATAATACGGTGTCGGGTAATGCGCTGTTAGAAATCCAGTTGAAAAATAGAAGTCGGGCAATCGCAAAGGAATTCGTCATAAAAATTCCACATCGCTGATTTTCTGTGGCTCAGGTATCATACGTAGCCGGAAATTTCTTCTTCCGCCACTTCCTACGTATCTCGCAGGTTTAAGTATTTATTGCCATCTCCGGCGGAGATCGAGCACTCTCGGTCGCGCGATACTTTATCTCGCGCTCGTTCGTAACGCGCGGCGGCATCATTATGGCTGTATTCGGGAAACGTATAGGTGTACTCGCGGCACACGCCTATATCGGGGGTGCACGACCGCGAGGCGCGCGCCCGTTGATTATTCTATATATCGAGGTGTCCTATACTCATCCGAGCGGCGGGATGCACAACGCGACCGTTGATAATGATAACCGCACACGCGATGACGACGACGTCGACGACTACAACGACGACGACGACGACGACGACGACGGTGGCGGCGGCAGCGTTTTACTATTTTTTACGACACACAAGAACGCCAGATGGAGAGGATGACGTAGAAAAAGAAGAGCGCAGGTGAGAGAGAACGATGAGAGGTAGTCGTGGCCCGACACGACAGGTCACGCGAAGCTAAAATTTCATCCGACGACACAAAAGCATTTCAGCCGTGATCTCCGCCGTCTCTCTTTGTGTTCACGTTCAAGCGGTGTTTTTGGGAATGCGGCATTCTCCGCTGGTCAGACACGTATTATGAAGCTGTTTCTCAGACATATTTTTTACCATAATGTTGCTGTAAAACGTTTATTCTTAAATAACACGATTCTTATTTTAGTATTACGAATATATTCGATTTTATAATAAATATAATCTTCGTCAATTTCTGTCGTAAAAGAGGCTACCGGAGAGGCTAAAGATAACTGCTATCTCTTAATCGAACTTGGAAAGTTCAATGATGTTTTCGACGTCTTCAGCTATTTGCGACGCAGAACATTAATACAAAAGGCCGGAGTTGTGGGAATAAGCAGCAATTCGCCCGCGCAACATGTACTAACGCTTTTATGGTGTGGAAATAAATCCGTTCCACGCGCCCGTTATAGCTTGTACACTTACAATCGTCGCCTGTTGGATTATCGTCGTGTCTGATTCTCAATATCAATTATTAATTTTGAGAAATATTTATTGACAGATCTATTGGCAGATGCCTTTTCTTGGAATTCTGATTAGAGAGACGTCCGATATGTTTGATAAGAGATCAATATCCGTTTTTGTAACGATCATTTCTCTACGCATTCGATGTAATCCGACTCCGTAATCTCGGTGTCAATCACTTTTACGGTGAGATGTCAATCAAGCGGCTATATTCCGTATCACGGGCAAGCGTGGGATGATACATATCTCTACATGCTCGCTCTTTATTGAGGCTACAAAAGTGACGACTTAAAATTTGCGTTTTATGAACGGGCGTTACTCTGCGCCTTGCTTCCAAAACCGCCCGGACACGCGTGGAAAACGCGCGGTTATACTACTAACACACATCTTTCAGCGCATTAAATGAGGCAGAGTCGACAACGCGTGCGGCTTGTAATAAATTATAAAACGTGGCAGTAATGTGCTAGTCTCGCGACCGTTACGACGCGTGAGTGCGCTCCGTGATTTCGACGCTTGTCTCGTAATTTGTTGACGCATGTTCCAAATGTTAACCGCGGCGTGTCACAACAAAATCTTGCGTTTCATGAGCTCGTGACAACCGCGAGAACCATTTGACAAAAATCAATCTCGACAACTTTGCCTTTATCTATAAAAACATAACACATGTCAATATCGCTTGTAGTCGGAAATTTATTTCATGTAGAATTTCTACCTTTGTTAATTAAAGATTAAATATGAAATACTAGAATATTCTATTTCATGAAATTGTTTTATCTTTAATTATTTCTCTAATTACTGAAATCTCGTTTACTCTATATTTAAGATTAAACTTTTCGGTTAGATTCGGATGTCGGCTAATGCATATATTTACTTTCTTTATGAGTAGCAAGACCTTTATCGGGATGAGGTGAATAATGAAGCGGATTTAGAGCTGTTTTTTCGTTCGTTAACTTCTAACAGTCCGTTTTAGCTTCAATGTTTCATACATTGTCTGTACCTCGACGCATATTTCGTGCTATTACTCTCGCACGTCTTCACGCCGACAAATGCGAATGCAAGGGGAGAGGTTCTTACACGGTGACTGTTTGCGCGACTGTTACATCGTGCAAATCCGCAGCAGCACGCACATATACGATTCGAAGTCTCAGCAATTTACGACGATAATTCCTGCTTTTCGTTGGCGCAGATAAGCGGCGATAAACCTTATAAATGCTTCAATATGTTCTCTTTTATGCTTAAATTTATGCGAGTTCTTATATTACATGTACATATCAGGAATCGTCAAAAAGTTTTGTAATTTAATATGATTCAAAGTATATATTAAATATTATTTTCATTACGATATCTCTAAAAATGTTATATATTTTCAAAATTGTTCAGACATTTTGATTCAATTATTTTAAAAGTTTCTGCGTTTTTAAAATTCTTTTATATTAAATTGTAGCGAATCTTCACAATAAAAAGACTAATTGATGAAACAATGAGAAAAAGTAATAGGAAAAATAAATGAAAATTACATTTTCAATTAATGCCATCTTTTTGTATATTTATTTTCACGATAAATTCGTAGAAAGAAAGGTATGCAAAGACTTTCGAAAGAACCCGAGTTTTCGATATATCGTCTTTAAAAGTTGGAGTCATACTGAATATCGAAGATGAATGTTTTACCGTATATATACCTATCAATCTGTAGAAGACATTATTGGCTCGTACAACATTGATAACGAAGATTTGAATATTTGATTTGATCACAACAATTCACTAATTGGATGTCGTTATTATTGAAGACCTTTAGATACCGTTCTGACCTGCGGTAGGAAAAAAAAGAACGAGAATTAGTCTTAAGAGGATGATGGAGCATAAGGATTGATTAAGTGGCTAAAGATCGACCTCGATATGCCGCGTGAGGAATATCAAGACTGCCACGGCGCACCGGGGAGCGCAACATATGATGGCGTGCTGCACAAGCGAGCGCGAGAGTGACTCGGGCCTTGCGAGGCCGCGAGGCAAAGTAGTCGGCAAGTTGGTTTAATTGAGTTAGGCGCGGCGACAGTAATCCATAACGGGCACACACAGGGGAGTCGAGCGAGCGGGCGAGCGAGCGAACGAACGAACGAACAAGCGTGGGCGAGAAGCGTTGAGAGACGACGGTCATCGGCGGCGCCAGGTTGGGGAGAGGGCGGAAAGGTGGAGAAATACCGCGGCGGTATTTCCCTCCCCTCGCGTGTAACGTGTGTGCGAGGCCTGGTTTAGCTTCGATTATCGATACGGAATGCACTTACGGTGCATAATGCACCCACGAGGCAGCACACGTTCGCCCGCAGTCAGGCGTATCCGGGTGTCCGCCCGCTCGTCCGCCCGCGGGCCCTTAACGCGTTATTTCACGTCGCGTATGTACGTCATTCCGCTCGCTTTTTACCCCTTTCGCAACTGACGTCGGCTATAATCGTCTATCGTGCTGTACATGCCGCATCAGCACGCCGGGGATTCTCGATTGAATCTTGCGCCGCAACACCGAATGAGGCACATCGTAATATTTTCGCTCTTGTCGAGTTTCTAAAATAAACTGCGATGCAGGGTAAAATAGGATATTCTCGTGATGCAAGTCATTTTGTAATAAGTTTTTTTTTTTTACTTAGGAAGAAAATAGATAGCTACGTTTTCCTCGACGCAGCACGGTTAACACGACGTGCCGTTTAGTATCACAAAAATCCGAACTTTTAGGAAATAAAATAACTCTGTGCTTTTTATTTAATTCTCAAACAATACTTGACATATCGATTTTATCAATCAATCAATGTTTATTAAGTTAAACTTTTTTCTGCATTTTTATGCTATTAAAAGTATCACTATTACTACTATTACCAAAAATACCTGAAATATAACGCAATATTCAGTTCACAATGGACCTGGATGCGGTATAAAATAGATTGCCCAAGAGGGCCAAAGTAGATTGACAAGGGTTGAAAAATTACGACAGTATTCTCTATATCACGAAAATACCTTATTTTATCCTGTATCTTCGTGCCCTATATATCGCGGTATTAAGGTTATATCTTTTATAGTGTTGTATAACAAGCGGTCGTGCAGAATGAAGATCGATGTTGCCCACCCCGGTGGGTGCAGCAATTTACAACTTTTTGAAACTCCGAAAGAATCCTTTTTTTCGAAACCTACTTGACGTAACGTAGAATCCTCAATTATCACGCGATCGTCGCTGATAACGGATCGCCTAGAAGCAGTATCGTTAGTATCGTTAGTGTTACTTTTATTACTCTCTATACTTCGTGTTTTTCAACTTTTTATTTATGTATCTCGTTTTAAATCGAGGAGGGCACGTCCGAGTTTCACATGCGTGCCGTTACTTATTGTCACGTTGGTGCATCAGCACCGTGACGCGATGACCTGATTATCGCGTATTAATTCTCTCTTTGGATAAACCTCGTGAACAATGGTAGGCGTGTGCCGCACCCTTCCGCGGGTGATCTTTTAAGAAATTAACTGACAACGATTCGCCGCGCGCCGTCCCCCCGCCGTTTTCTCGGCAACCGAGCGTCGCCGTCGAGGATATTGCGGAAAAAGATATGGGATTTGGGCACCCTCGAGGATTCGCAGCTACGAACGAACTGGGTCGCGAGCACGGAGCAATACGTCAAACATATTCACGCGACGTAGCTACGGCGCACGGAAATGCGTGCACAGGATAACCCGAATTTGCATAAGCGTTAAGCTAAACGAAACGTGCGCCCGCGCGCGACGTATAAATACCCTTCCGGGTTGTCGTCGCGTGTACAAGCTGGCTTTAGTCGCGCCGGCCTCGCGAGACTATTAGCCATCTTTCCCTCGAAAACTGCTGCATGTCGTTTCGCAAGAGATTAGCACGCGGAACTAATTCACTTTTCCGCATTACGCACATACGTTAACACATCTTTTCTCACAACGTTTTAATTAAATTGCAACTGGTCGAACAAGCGTGTCCATCTCTCGACATTTTGATTCTCGCGTTTGTATTTTTGGAAATTATTTAACGGGGAAGAGCAATCACTGACCGAATCTAATTAGCGAGCTAGCTCGTGACCCGCCGCTTTCCTACTCCATTTCTGCTCGGCGTGCATCTAACTTTGACAATAACCCGAGTGTAATACTCGCCCGGAATCAGGGACGGCGACGTGTTTCTCGGTATCTTCTTGGATCTGGCCCGCTTTCAGCCGGGCTGTTGTAATCTTCACCGCTCGTAATTGATCCAATAAATACGCGATTCTGGGCAAACAATCAGACAATATCCAAATCGGTCGCGCAGGAAATTTCGATGTTTCCCGATGCACGGTTATTGCGTAATGCGCGACAAAAGCTTCTTTTGCGCATGACATCACACTCGAATCGCGGGGCGATTTTTAATTCTTTTTTTTTTTTTTTTTTAATAAATTTGTCGGGCATTCGCGCGCACAACAAACGGCTGCGATTACGGGTTGAAAAAGTGGGGAATACAATTGGCTTCGTTTTTAATAATGAGCGCTCGATACTATCGGGATAAATTCGTTTTTTGCTATTCGTATTCCGACGCGGCGCGATTGTCCAGAGATGCGTATCAGCCGCTTCAGGAAATATCGCGCGCGGCTACGCCGCGACGCCCGGGCGAGATATGAAAAATGCGAAACGGCTCCCGGGCCGATGCGAATCCTTTTACAGTTGACGCTTTTCCGATGACGTCGCTGATAACGCCACGCCGACGATAATACCGGAAATGGCATCTCCCGGGGTCGATCCTGTTGTCGCCGCCGCGACTGGCCAATTCGCGAAACACGTTATTTGAACGCGCTCCGCGCGTGAGGGAAAATCCGCATTTTCATAAATTCTTTTTTCCCCCGCATCCGACGCGAATTCTCAATGGCACGTATGTATATATGTGCGCGAAACCGGGCGGAATTATGGGTTGCGACACGTCGCAGACGGGAACTCGTTCGTGCAATAACGCGGAGAAAAAACGATAAATTTGGAAAATGTTTTAACCCAATTAGATAAGTTAATGATACGTTTTATCGCGGGGGCACTCTCGCTGAGATAAACCTGCCATGGATACGAAAAATAATAATAATTATCCATACGTAGCGTATATTTAGGCGAAACTTTTCGCTGAAACGCGCTTTTCGGGTATTAGCGGAATAACTGGCGCGGCACGCTCTGCTCAAGTACGAACACACAACGCCGCGCAAACACAAGCCGCGTGGCTCTGAGCGGCTTCAATGTGCACTTAGTGAAATGAGAATTAATAATTTCCGCGACCCGTATATCGCCTGTGTGTGTGTGCGCTGGCGCAACGATGTCTCACCGAAAAAATTTGCGATATAGAGCGCCGGCGATAAGGACCGGACCGGACCGACGCCAGCTATACTTTTGCCGCTTTGGACTTATCGCGCCGGTTGTTATTCGCCGGTTTGGCGTGGTGGTCATTATCACGCTCGCGGAATGCGGATAAAGCGGGAAACAATGAACCGGCGCGGGATTTGTGGTGATTTCTGTATTGTAGTTTCTTTTTGTCAGCTTCGCCGGATATATGACTCGCGCATGCAATGAGCAAAGCGAGCGAAATTGCCTTCGAGAAATTTGTCAGAATCGTTCTGATGAATTAATTAACGAGTTTCATCGGTATATCTCTATAAATTTCTCGTATTCATGAGCAGTAAATAAACTGTGTCGATGTTTTCACAATTCTCAGCTGACGCCGGCGCGCGATCGATCGATTATCGAAGAGCAATTATCACAGCGCGAGCGATCAACTTCTCATTTACTCGACATCGTGGAGCAAAAAAAAAAAAGATTTGACCGGCGATTGATGAGATTGGACAGTACGGGCGCTACAGATATACGAATGGAGAATTTTTCGTAACTCTCGGATTAGTGAGCATCGCGCGTTGCCACCTCCGGAAAAAACGGGAGGTAGGAGAGGCACGGTGTGGTCGAATTCAATAAATCTCGCCCGGCGATAGTTTCGATAAATGGTTTTGATACGGAACACGGGCGGACTCCATCCCGTAATCCGCTATAACGTGCCTGGTTTTCGGCTTGTGACATCAATGTCGTTGAGCCTCTTCGAGCACAAAATAGAATATAGGACGGCGCGATTGACACGAATTCCTTTCAACGACACGCGAATACGCGAATACTGTCTCTTTCTTTCTTGTCTGCTTATCTGGATGAATTTCTCTTGTCATGTCTCTTATTTCATTACCCCTTCCTACGCGGCTAGCTAAATTAGACATAACTTTGTGATAATCATCCGCGTGATTGTAATGAACAAACTTTATTTTCTAACAAATATAATATGATAATGGCTTTCCGAATCGTCGCAGTTGTTGGTGCGAAAATACTTTATTTTTCATGTCGAAAACTATTCGTTTATGTCGAGACATTAAATATACACCGATCTCAAATTGAGATATTAATAATATACTAAAATTAAGTGCATTTATCTCACAACGGAGAATCAGAATGTACAAATTAGGCAAATATAAGAAGGAACAGCGAGAGAAAAAATATTAAGACTGAGACTTAAACCGGGCGAATGTTTTTATTAAATTACTATTTTCTAATCTTTATAACATTTTCTGCATAACAAGAATTAATTGTTACATTTATACAATTTTTTATTTATTCTGATAGTTTTAAAATAACGATGATACATTTAATATTTATTGAAACTTGTTAAAATTGATTCGGATCGCAAAACAATTAGTATTATGTTCTCTTTTCTCAATTTAGATTTACAATTCCTATTATTTCTTAATCCCAATTTTTTTATAAACTTTTTCAAAGTATCGTGGATTATTTATAATAAAAGACTCTTTACAATTTTACAATATCAGAAATTATGAAGCGTATGTCTGATACTTGCGGTATATAAAATATTAATACTAATTTGTAAAATATCTATTTTCTTACTTGATTATTTTATTAAATAATATTTTTGAAAGCATATGTGGGTCGCGCGGAGGGCATCGATCCGTACTTGCTGGATGGAGAATTAATATCCATAACTACCGCTGCGTTGTTCATGATAAATGTAATGAAAAATGGCAATCTTTGTTGAATATGTCAATGCATTTTCTCTCTGATATTTGAGCGCAACGTTAGAGAGAGAGAGTGGATCTCGTAAAAAAAATGTGCATCAACATTTATGTATATCACTCCATTGATGCGCACAGTCGAATGGGATTTGTGATCACTGGTGCTAGTCACTAGATTAATCCTTTTGATGAAGCAATAATTGGTATGCAATCCTGTCGCTGTTTGCCTTTTTTTTTAAATAATTTTGTTGCACAGAATTCACTACGAAAAGCGGTTATTGAAAATTGCGGTAAAATACAACGCGGAAGCTGATAAAAATTTTCCGCTAATACGCGAAGCTTGCGAGCGAAGTGCAATATCGAGCGGAAGTACTTAATGGATTTCTGGCGCACGAAAGAACTGGGCTAAGAGATGCTTTCTTCCGCCGAAGATATTTAAGGGAACGGACATCATCGCTGGATGAAGCGGTGATGCTTAACGCAGTGACTCTACCGCGGAAATACAAATCCCCTCTACAGATGTTGCTTTTAACTGGAGCGGAACATGATAATGGACGAAGTGTTAATTTCTATGTTTGAGAGGATGAATTGGTTTGCGGCACTGAGTGATGCGCTCGATCGAGTCCGAATGATGATAAACTCGTGTATGACGTCAACGATTTCAGATTGTTTCGAACGATTTCGAGACAGTGCGCGAGCAAGGGAGAGGACAATTTCCAATTCAATTATCGAGAGTTTCACGGGTCATTCTTCAATCGAGGAGTTATGTCCACGATCATGCCTACATTATACAGTTGTGTAACATTTTAATATATGCATAAATCAGATGCGTGTCGAGTTTCTACGAGAAACATAATTAGTCTGCAATGAATAATCATTAACGTCGCGTGGATTGATTTGCATGGATATGCGACTTTCGCCAATCAACATCGCGCGCAAAAGAGCGCGGTGGGAAAACAACTCAATGCACTCGGATAGAATGTTGGAAAAAATCTGCGCAAGCGATTTATGGTCGAAGATATCAGCCCTGGCTTCCCGCTCATTCTGTCGCGTGTTATTTATTTTGTCACTTTACCATATTTCGTAGTGGCGGAGCATGATTTGAGGGTGACCGTTCGCGAGCCCGGCGAAATTTTATGCAATTCCACCGGTCTCGCTTTTACGGCGGCACAAATTTACTTAAAATTCGGAATAGAGCCCGACATTAAGTGCGGTTAAACCGCATTGTGGCCTGGCCATACAAGCCGTAGGAATGGCAGCATTTCGTCGCCGTCACATACCGTGGTCGGCTGGTATTAACAAAAGAGTGACACGAAGCGTTTTCGTTTCCGCTTAAAAGTATTGACGTGAAGTGTTCGGTAAAACGAACGCCGCTTTTGACCCGCTTTTCTTTCGTGCGCTTTATTTTGGCCGAAGGCGACAAGTTATTGCCGATATTATTGTCATATTAATGTTGTTTGTTATTATATTAATTATTTAACATATTTCTCTCTTTTCTCAATCAACCATGCACTATGTAAGCAGTCGCTAACAAGGTGTCTCTGTGAATACTTTTGTGCGCTTAACGTCTGCATTTTCTTCTACGCGCCTTCCACTTCGCCTTTGTGCATTAACTTAAAGAGACTCTAATGCCACTTTAGCAACGCCTACTTTACGTAACTTACGAATAGTTTTGAGATAGCGTAAGCAGTTAATTCCGCCGTACATTCTTCGCTCTTCGGTGTTGTTAAAATATACATCTCTCCGCGAACGATGCATAAAGATCCTTACGCGAGGAGAATCGCCCAGAGCTATGTAATTTCTAATTCAGTTAACAATTTCGGCAGTTAGGATCTAAATTTAGTTAGAATCGTTTCACATTGCGAGTTATAAATTTTCTCACGGAAATATATTTTGCTTGCACTACACCGTTTTACGCGCGCACGAGTGTCATCGCAATTGTGGGAGTGAAATTTCGCAAAAATGCGTATCGGGGGAACACTTGATATTTTAAATCGCGCGTATGTAAAATGCATACCCGGGAGAAAATTCGCGCACAAAATAGACGCAACAGGACCAGTAATGCAAGCTGAAATAATTATTAAGCAGTTGAGTGTGCCATACATTAGCAAAAGCAACATTTATTTTAAACATTAGAAATTTAACATTTAGAAGAACATATATTATTGAATATATTTGCGTCCAGCGGAATATATTTTTATCGACTCAAATATCATACAATATCCGACGAAACACAGTACAGACGAAAATAGATATTTGAATTCTTCACACTACAATATTTTTATATATATTAAATGTATTAATTAACTATCTGTTGTGCAATATACCATGTTGCAATGTATCATGAAATAAATTCTGAATTACTGCTTTGATAATCTTGCCTTTGATAAATTCTCTTTGTGTACCGATAAATTCTCTTCGCGTGCCGTTATCATAAACATTATTGATAAGAAGGAGAGTTCATATTTATCCTAATTTGTAATCAAATTCTTCTCATATATGTGAAAACGGTGTCACGTGTAACGCGTTATTCCTAAAACTCGAACGAGGCTTTAGGCGATCCGCGCCTATCCGAGCGGCGCAATATCCCTAATGGGCGATATCGTCATTCACCTTCCTTTCTTTATGTTACAGCGACTGCAACGAGATTGAGGCACTCGAGACACCTGGACGTGAGATCGCAGTATCAGGGCGAGGAGGTATTAACGGTGAGTGCTTCTCGATTCGTTCTTGATTCGATTTCTCATCTTCCCCACCACTATCATCGTCTCGCACCACTTACACTCCCTTTCCTTCTGTCTCTCAGACATCAAGCCCGGTTCCTTTTACCACCACAGATCCCGGGGATGATCTACTAAGATCTCCGTATAAACCACCTTTCCAGCGCGTGGATAATGGATTCGTTCTCTTTCTACCTCGCTGATCTGCCGAACAGTTAAATATTTACCGCGCTCGTCAACAGTCGCCTCTACGTGACGCCGACGAGCGTGCCTGAATTTCTTGTCAGTCGCTGAATACGTACAGAGTATAAAAAAAGTCGCGATCGCGCAAATACGGCATTCTTACTTCGTCATTTAACGATATCTTAATCATTTTCACGAAATCTTGGATTCAACTGCAATTTGAATTGCGCACCAAATGTATTACCTTTTTATTTGTATTTAAAAAATGAATAGTACGATACAACTTTGTTTATTGTAAAATTTAATTTTTTTATTCTTTGGAACTCACGAAGGTAGCGACGGGAACATTAAATTCCGTTCAGAAAACAAATATTTTGTTTCAATCGATTTTACGGAAAAAAAGCCGCAAAAATAAATGGTTTCTGACGGTCTTCGGATATTTTTTTCGTCACTGTTAAAACATGAAACTGCAACAGCGAAAGCATCTTACGTTTGTAGTAACGTGGAGACGACGTGCTCGCCGGCACGACGCTATTCCGACCGATCGTCTTGCATAAATAATTTGTCGCAGACGGGCGAAATCACTCGTGATTCGATGAATAGGCGCGCTACGACGAATCGCGCCGTACGTTCACGCGGCGTGGAGACACTTCGGCGAGAAGTGCTTCGTTGGCGACCCCTGAGACTTGCTTACGAATCGCTCGTAAATCGTTGACGTTACACCGAAGTTCGCTCGGCAGAGCGTGGGATATTTAGGAACGCGAATTGCGGACGGAGAACTATAGAATCTATTTCATGTGCGAAATTCGTTAGACGGCACTTCGACAAATGGTAACCGAATGAGAATTCGAATTGCTGGAACTATAATCGTACGGAAAAGCTGTTTGAGACCTAATCTTGTCAATTCCAAACAGATAGGTATCGAAATTTCGCGCAACCGCAATGCAATTTGTGGTTTCCATGTGGCGCAGTACCATTTAAATTTTCAATGTTTTATTTGAACATCGTCCAACTCGCTGTGAAGCTGCGGAGGTTATAAATTAATATTATATTTGTAATGTCTCGTTAATTATAAATATCACATCCATATTATTGTATATTATTATTTAATAATGTTAATATTATAAGAGATTCTATATTAGAGATATGTTTTTAAATCATTAATAATGCAGCTCAGCCCGGTTATGTATATAAAGATTAATTTTCTATCACGATAAAATTCATTTACTGAAAAAAATGACACGCTTCATTACTTATTTATAGAAGCTTAATTGGTTACAATCTTTCAGCTTTCAATATAAAATGTCCTCTCGCTGTAACTTAACTCTGATTAAATTTTTCTTAAGAAAAGATCAAACACAAAGTACTTAAAGAATAATAAAAGCTCACTGCCGGTGCACTCTTTTTTTTTACCGTATTACGAAACACAATTTCCTTGTAAATATTACATTAATAGAGAGTAATGTTTAATGCTTGGCCTTTTTTAAGGAATTAAATTTCGTCGCTTTTCTTGCTTCCTAAATCCATCCGAATCGAAAGTGATAATCGCGGTCAAGCTCGTTAATCCTTTGTTCATATTGGTCGTAGCATAAGGATTTCGCGAATAATCGCGTGTAACAAGAGCTCTTTCGCTTTTAATATTAGTTAACAGTCGAGAATCTCGTGACCGTGCTGTGTGCGTATCGTCTTGGAATTCGGCGCAAATATCTTGGGCGAAAAGGGACAGTTTGTTCAAATATTATAATACAAAGATGTCAGTTATCTCAGCGATTTACTGCTGTGAATTCACTAAAATATCATAGCTAAATAGAACATCGGAAATTTAATTAATGCAACGACACATTTGTGTCTCGCTATCTCTCTACCGAAATAGCGATTTAGCTAGCACGTTTGCGCTAATTTACTTTTTCATTCTCGTTCGAGAGCTTTTTTCCTCTTTAACAGTCGGTCGATGCTCGAAAGCAATTATCAATTCCAATCGACGAGTTCTTTCTTCTCGGATAAGTCTGCACGAATCAACCGCGAATAGCATAACGGGGTTAATATGCTAAAACGCGGCTAACTTGTTTATCGTTAATGAGACTGGAAAGTACGAGAGCGAGCGCGCCGTGCCGCGCCGGTGTTATATCGAGGTAGCGCACGAAGCAGGCAGAGTACTGCACCAAATTCTAAACGATCTGATGAGAGAAAGAGGGGTTCGCTAGACACCGAGGCGTGCCTCGCTGCGCGAACAAACACACAGCACACGCGGATTATATTTCTTACCGAACGTTGTTTACCCGGGAGTATCGTTATCCCGTGAGACAGAAAATAGTAATGAATATTAATGCCGTGACCATTTAATTACATTGCAGATAACGGCCTAGTCGTGAACGCGTCTAGGGAGAGAGACTCAGGCGTTATTATAAGCGTTCACCCACACTTTCGCGCGATAAACGAATAAGTTCGCTTATCGAAATCCATGGATGAAAAAACGGTGAAAAAAAAACAAAACATCAATATGCTAAATATATCTATCAAACCCGTTTTAGATAATCTACATAATTTGCAATCAAATTTAAAATAGAAATTTTCTAATACACCGGAGTGTCGCGCGAAACTCGGAGCATTGAGAGGAGCAATTTTTGTCGCGTGTCAATTTTTCGCCGTGCTTGTAACATTTTAAAAATCCGACGCGCGTTCTTCGAAAATAAACGCGACGCACGTGTACGCGTTGCGTAATGTTACATAACTACGATACTACGATCAGCCTACGGTCAGCTGATCAGTAGTAGTGAGGTCGCGGTTTTGCAGGTCGCCGACCTATGTGGAATGCGTGGCTACTTCAACGATACCATTCGAGATGCAACACCAGTCGACACGGGTCGATACAACTGTCAATATCTTTGCGCGAAAAAGTCGCGGCGAAAAACAAGTTGCATTTGAAAGTTGAGATCACTTCTGACAAGAATTCTAGATTCCATCCAAAATTGTTATCTTGAATGAGTGGTTTGCGCGAGTATCGTCGCTTAATCGCGAGAATCAAATTAACCCTTTCGATACGCCAGTTTCGCAAGGCGCGAAATTGTCGCGCGGCAAGTTTATAAATTAGGATTACATGTATTGTTTGGCGTGCGTGATTTGCATCACTTGATGGCTTCGCAGTCGCAACGAACATTTCTCAGACAATGTATATACATACGCCCCGTGGCCGCAGCGATCTTCGTACATATGTGCTCTTCACTCAAAGGATTCGGAAGCTTTCAACTTCCGATATCATCATTGAGAGAAGCAACTGCGCGGGAATTCATCTAAAATGAGTTTTGTTTGTAAGATTATAAATTTTTAAACCGATCGTGCGCTTCGCACACGTTGTTATCGGCATTATTATTATTCGATGCGTATCATATCTTGGCAGTTTGAAAGTTAAACGCGACATCGGTCGATTGTATATTACATACGTTAAACGCCACTGGATCGATCCTAATCGCGATGAAATGGTAACACACCGGACTTACGAGGGTAGTTGCGGTCATAATTTATGAGAATATAGCTCTTACCGCAAGATGCAACAGACCGCGTAACGTTGTGCAAAGCCGTGGAACTTCACTAACCTTGCCACATGTTCTAGATCGCCAACATGCATGATTATTACAAAGTGCCTGTGGCAGGTACGGCGCCCCGTTTTTTCCACGCCCCTTCTTTCGCCCTCCATCTCTCTTCCTCTTTCTCCTTGTATTTCCACCCCTCTCGCGAGCTGTTGGATCTTTTATGAGAAAACGCGACATAATAGACCGCTGGAGTCCGCGCCGTGATTAATGGCGCTTGGTTTATGAGGAGCGCTTTGATTTATCGAGCGCCTTGTACTCTAAAGTCTCGCCCGCGCGCGCGCGGCGCCAAGTTTACCGATTAATCCCCCGGACATCTTTCGGGGGAGAGAGTCGAGCCTCGCAGCCGACTAACATTCGCGCTAATAGCCGTCCGTTTCTCTTGTGCTTTCAGTCCAATGGAAATCACAACCACAAGCCGCTGTTCTCCAACTGCTCGAATTATGCGCCCGTGGTAAAGGAGGAGGAACCGGCTGGCACAGTGGTGATCCAGGTGCAAGCCGAAGATAGAGATCCTGAGGACGAAGGAGGTACTGTAGCGTAACGCGACATCATCAAATATACCGCGTCACACAGCAAAGCGTCGGCGGTGAATTGTGCGCGCGGTGAAAAAAAAAAAATGCGCAAATTATTTTCACGATTCTCAAAGTTTCACGACCGCGAATCAGGACGAGCGGAAGAAGTTCGAGGAACGTGCTTTTCGTTTGAGCTTATTTTTAATTATGTGTCAACACGCGCGTGTATGCTGTATACGTTTCTAATGATTTATCGGGAAAAGTAATGTAACGGTATGATATAATAGGAACATCGAATATCGTTTTAGTCGGAAATAGATCGAATTAAGCGGGCGAAAATATCTTGCCGTACTATTGGTTGGTTAAGCATAAATATGTACTATTTTCAAACAGCGTAATATATGTCGAAGTAACAAGAACATAAGTCGTTAATCCGATTATCGGATGATTGTACACTCGTGAATTTTCAGGTACCATTACGTACAGTTTCGTGACTGCTCCCGACGAGAAGCTGAAATTCGAGATCAATAATAAGACAGGTCTCATCAGGACGACTCAGATGCTCGATAGGGACGAGCCCGCCAGAGAGAAAGAGGCTTACCTCACGGTACTCGCGACCGACAATGGAAGGCCGCAGCTGGATGACGTGTGCACATTTAAGGTCACTATCGAAGATGTCAACGACAATTCGCCCGTCTTCGATAAAGTGGTATGTCGCTAATCGTTCCAAGTTACGAACTCGTTAACAGATCGAATAAATTGATCGACTCTTTACGGTTCACATCCACGAATAAATCCGGATGCATGCGATACGAATATACGTTTACATTATGCATATGCCGCAATTACGCGGGTATAACAGTCACAATTGGTTTGTACTAGAAAAAGATTTACCTAACAGGTCAATATCTTACTTTTTTTATGATGTTATCGGAATAATAATTTCTTTTTTAAAAGATTGACAGTATTATTTGACAAAAATTGTTTTGAAATAAAAAAAGAATTTAAGTTTATGATACGTATGCTCCATTTATATATATATATATATATATATTATCAGACCGATATCTTTTTTTATATTACCATCAGAATAAAGAATTGATTTTTTTTGTAAATAATTATTTTTATTTGGCAGCATTAATTGGCAAGAATAATTCTGAAATAAAAACTGGATTTGAGCACATAATACGTATACTCTATACGTATTATCTACATATATATTATTATCTATAAGAAATTCTGAAATAAAATATTTTTAAAAATTTCACACGTTTGCGGAAAAAGATGGACAGAATTAATTGAGTCCATTGTATTGATGTATATTTAATATATATTTAATTTTATTCTCCACATGTTGCACGCATAATCAATGAGCTAAAGCCATAGATCGTGAATTGGTTCTCCTGCAGATTACATTTTTTTTTCATAGACTAACATATCGTTACTATCTATTACTAACAAATACTAACAAAACTAACAAATATCGTTACTATCCTACTAACAAACTCTGCTTGGATTTCTTTTTGTTTTATTTCGATCCCAGGTCTTCCGTGGATATGTGTGGAAGGTTGGTTTCGAATTTGTGCGGTGTAAATGTTGCTCGATGTAAATGAGAAAGATAAATGTATAATTTTGTTGTTTTACGTAGAACTTGTATATTTTATAATCTTAAGTAGAAAGAGTATTTAATTTTTACTGAATAAAAAATATTTTTTGATTTAATCGTCTGAATTTAAACACAAGATAAAAATTTGCATCAACATGAAAAACATATTATTCGCTGACTAACAATAACTGTGGCAAACTGTTTGCCATATTAAATATGACGAAATGCATCCCACATTCTTTTCTCTCGTGTTAAAAGAAATTATGCATGTATGTGATATTTTAGGTATGATAACGCACTGTGAGCACGATTAATGTGAAAATTGCATGGAATGCATCACGCTGAGTGCATTTTGAAGATCATGTTGCGCATATTGTGTCATAGTCGTTTCCCATTTAATGCATTTCGGCTTGTTATGCAGGCATATACGGAATCTGTGCCGCAAGATTTACCCATCGGCCGCGAAGTCATGAGAGTTTCCGCAACCGATATCGACGATGGCAACAATTCCGTCGTACGATATAAGCTGTCACCTAAGAGACAGGATGATGGTGTATACTTTCGGATCGACCACGAGACCGGTGTCATATTCCTCAACAAAGTTATAGACGTAAGTAACATGGAGGATGATGTTAACAGGAGAGCGCCTATGAATAATACTTAATGCTACTATTATTTATGTTCCCTCGAAAGTAGAATTTGTAATATTTTCACAATAATTTAAACAGTTATAATAAACGCTGTCTTTTTTTTTAGTATTGTTTGAATTTCTATATTGTTTCGTTGACCAATTTTGTTGTATAAATGTGTGCTTTTAAAATAATATTTTTACTAAATATTTAACATTTTACGCGTATAACGCCCGGAGTAACATTATTTGTAAAAAAAGTTGTCATTATCAGATAAAATTTGTTACTTGATTTATTAAAACTAAAACACAACATTGTGTGTGCTATATGCACGCATTTAAAAATATTAAATATAATATAAAAAGAAAAACAACTAATTAATATAAAATTTAAAATGCATTGCATTAAAGAAAATGTACATTCTAAAGTTTTAAGACTATTAAATGATATAAGATTCTAAGACATAAAAATGAACAAAATGTACCTTTTATTCATTTTTATGTTTTATGATATCATTTGGCAGGCCATTGAAATCTTATATTTTAAACAAAGGAATAATTTAGAATTCCAGAATATAAGATTTCAATGCATCGGAGTAAAGTTCTAGATTTAGCGAATAGTATGATATAAAATTTGAAAGTATAAATAAAGAATAAATAAAATGTACATTTTATTTATTTTTATGCCATAAAATCTTATTTCCTATTGATATAATACATAAATTTATATAATTTATTATATTATGATTATTATGGATTTGTGTAGCGGAGTCCAGATTATAAATTCAGTATGACGGCCACCGCTAATGATCTTGGCGAATATCCAAAACCCCAATTCAGTGTCATTGATCTTGACATACGGGTTGTTGAATCGCATAAGAAAGCGCCAGCTTTTATACCGAGGTCAATGGAGCCAATTAAACTGAAGGAGAATTTCAACGATTTTGATGCCAGCATTATCAGTTTAAAAGCAGTTTCCAACATTGACAACTCAACTAATTCAGACAATTCGTATCTACTCTTTGAGCTTGTTCCTGGTAGAACGGAACAGACCAACAAGGGGAACACTTTCAGGTAGCTGTGAATTGTACTTATTGCTTGTTGTTGTTTTCTCAAAGCAAAGTGAAACGTGTTCAAAATTGTGACACGACTGAATTTTATGTGAATATTTTTGTTTTGTACTTATTAGATTGGAATCCAACAAGGACACAGCGGATATCAAGCTCTCTCACACCCTGGATTACGAAAGTAACACCCAGTATTCGTTAATAGTACGAGTACAAAATAAGTATCAGTTGGCCGCCGAAACGGTAGTCGATATCGAAGTTCTCGATGTAAATGACAACATTCCAGTCTTCCGTGATATTAAAAAAGGAAGCGTGTTAGAGAACGAAGACCCAGGAGTTCCTGTGATGCAGGTGCGAGCAATCGACGCTGATGGAACGTCCGCCAATAATCAGGTATTGAAATCAATGTAAATGATGTTTTCCGTTTTAAGAGCATCTTTTATCTTTTTGCGATTGTGCGTCAAAGTTTTACTATATCCTACTGTAATAACACAATATCTCCACTTGATTGTTCAAAAGGTCAGCTACGAGTTGGATAACTTTAAGGACCTCTTCAAAATCGATTCCCGAACTGGCAATATTACGACATTAGTGACGTTCGATAGAGAGAAGGAGGACACATACAACGTCAAAGTAATAGCAACGGATAATTCTCCGAGTGCTTTGTTCAAAACTGGCGAACACAATAAAGGGCAACAGGTGTTCCGAATCGAAATTGCCGATAAGAATGACAATGCACCTAACTTCACTCGAAAGGTGTACACCCATAATTCGATTTATGAGAACGCAAATATTAATGCGCCCGTGACTGAAGTCAAGGCCATGGATGCCGATACAGCAAGTCCTGTCACGTACAGAATCATATCGGGGAACAGCGAAGATAGTTTCTACATCGAAGGCACAACGGGAAAGATTCGCGTGAAAAATTCGTTGGATTATGAAAAGATCACCAAATATAATTTGACTGTATTAGCGTACGACGGTGTGTACAACGATACGGCGCAAGTTGAGATTTTTATCGAAAATGTTAACGACAATCCTCCACTTTTCGGACAGTTCGAGAAAAATCCGGAAATAGATGAAGAAACATTAGTAGATGGTAAGATGTTAATTTTAATCATCTTCAAATGATAACTTGAAGAAATCAATATAACAAATTTATCATTATTGTTTGTTTAGGCTGTATCACCACTGTGAACGCTTACGATCCGGATATCGAAGATAGGAGTGCCGACCAGCATATCTCCTACTTTATCGTTAAAGACGATCAACTACCTTTTATAATGATCGACAAATCTGGTTGTATGAAGTTGAAGAAGCCATTAGATCGCGATCCGCCGAATGGTTATTCAATGTGGACTGTAAGTCAATTGTATTTATCACGCTAATATTTTTAAAAATTGACTTCTTTTCTTCATCTCTCATCGCTCTCTTTGCAGATTATCGTAATGGCAAGAGACGAAGACGGGTCGACCACCGCTTTACAAAGTTTGGTAATGGTTAACATCACTCTCCATGATATAAATGACAACGCACCATTTCTCGATATGCCTTACCCCGTTATTTGGGGTGAAAACAAGGATCCTAACAAAGTAACTAAGATAACCGAGCTGAAGGCACGAGATTACGATTCTGAGAAAAATGGACCACCATTCAAATTCCGAATTGACGATAGCGCGGATGATGAAATTCTATCCAAGTTCGAGATCCGCGAAATGAATCTCCATGCGCGAGTAAAATTTGATCGGGAAGAGCAGAAAAGCTACGATATACCGATAGCGATTACGGATAGCGGCATGCCACCAATGACTGGTACTTCAACACTCACTGTGATTATTGGCGACGAAAATGACAATGCCATGCAGGAGGGTTCGAGTTCTATATTCGTTTACAATTACAAAGGAGAAGCTCCTAATACAGAAATTGGACGCGTTTATGTTAATGATCCGGATGATTGGGACCTGCCAGATAAATCTTTCGACTGGGCTCCTCATGTTTATCATAATGAATTTTATCTAAATGCTAGTAACGGCATGATCACTTTACTGTCGGGCACATCAAATGGCACCTTCGCATTGAAGTTTATCGTTACTGAAAAAGCCTATCTTATCGATTCGCATCAGGTATACGCGTACGTGAACGTCACCGTTAAGGAACTTCCAGAAGAGGCTGTGGAGAAATCCGGTTCCGTGCGATTTTATGGAATAACTGCGGAACAGTTCGTAGAACCCGATGAGTCTGGCATTAGTAAGAAGGAAATATTCCAAGAGAAATTTGCTTCCATGCTAAACACATCGGTCGAAAATATCGATGTGTTCACTGTGCTTTATTCACCTCATTACAACAATAAAAGTTTGCTCGATGTCCGATTTTCGGCACACGGCAGTCCGTATTACGCTCCCGAGAAGCTAAATACCATTTTAGCGCAACATTCGAAGGAAATCGAAAAAGCGATAAAGGCGGATATTCTAATGGTGAACATTGACGAGTGTCTATTCGAGAAGATTCATTGTAACAATTCGTGCCGTAATTTCTTGAATACCAGTACTGTTCCATATCCCGTTTATACCAATACCAGCTCGTTTGTCAGTGTTAGAGCGGTTATAGATCCGCAGTGTACCTGCACCGTAGCGGAACCTATCGTCTGTTTGAACGGTGGTACACCTCTTGGAGAACGATGCGAATGTCCGCCTGGTTTAGAAGGACCGAGATGCGAACTATTGGGTATCGGTTTTCACGGAGACGGCTGGGCTATTATGCCGTCGCCCGGTCAAGCTTGTGACGAGTCACATTTGGGTAGGCGACTTAAGACTTGTCTATATTTGTCATTTCTCCATTGTTTGTTTGTATTTTTATTTATGTAAATAATTATTGCAGGGTTGGAAATAACGCCATACGTGGACAATGGGCTAGTATTTTATTTCGGTCCTATAAATTACAATCCTAAACTTGGAATTCAAGATTTTATGGCTTTAGAACTTCAGCAAGGCTTTGCTGTGTTATATATCGATTATGGAACGGGAACTGTAAGATTAGATCAGAAACAAATCAAATTAACAGACGGCAAGAGTCACAGAATAGACGTTTTTTGGAAGAAAACTGTAAGAATTCTCGTTATATTCGCGTATTGCCTTATTCAGAATCGAAATGTAACTATCTTATTATGCTTGTTTTTTCCAGTCTATAGAGATGCAGGTCGATAAGTGCACCATATCCGCTTGCATGAGTCTCACCGCACCGCAAGGAACCAATGAATTTTTAAATGTTAACGGCCCGATGCAAATCGGTGGTACATTGAGCAATTTAGCGCACTTGTCGTCACATTTAGGCTGGGATCATAAACCAACTAGTAAAGGATTTGTCGGCTGTATACGCAACATGACATTCAATGGAAACGTAAGTTAATGACAAAAAAATCGAATAGAAAAATTGAAGTTAAAGAGACTTAATTATTTTCTTTGATTCATTTTAGACGTACAATTTGGGTATGCCATCGCTATCTAGAAATGCAGATCCCGGTTGCAATCACGGCATGGCGAAAGCCATCTCATTCGGCATTGATACGAACTTCATAGTAGCCATATTAGTATGCGTGCTAATATTGTTAATATTACTCGTGGCGGTAGTTGTTCATAGAAGGAAAACGGACGATTTGTATAAGGATATGGATGACATTAGGGAAAATATTATTAATTACGAGGATGAAGGAGGCGGTGAGGTTGATACAGGATACGACTTAAATGTGTTGAGGGCTATTTACGATGCACCACCTATCGATTCGAAGATAGCTCCGGTTGGCCTGCAGGGTCGAGGTAGCAACAAATCTTTGTAAAAATATTATTTACATAGATTTTCGTATATAAAAACTAAACGACAAAATTTTTTAAAGGAGCCGATGAAGTTCCAGACATTTGTGGTTTCCTAGATGGTAAGAAAGAAAGCTGCGACAAAGATCCCGATACAAATCCATTCGATGATGTAAGGCACTACGCTTACGAGGGAGAGGGCAATTCGGAAGGCGATTTATCGTCGTTAGCATCCTGTTAGTATATTAAATATCAGAAGACATAAATAAAATAAATAAATATCGATGCATCTTGATTTCTCAATCGGACTTTTTTATTCAGGTACTGACGATGGAGATCTAAAGTTCAATTATCTGTCGAATTTTGGGCCAAGATTCAGAAAGTTGGCAGATATGTATGGAGAAGACCCAAGTGACGAAGAAAGTGACGGAGTCGGTGAACGAGAGAGTGAAAGTTGGTGTTGAGTTTTCTTAGCTGATAACTCCGTAGATATAAAATTTTAACGCAGGTAATTATTAATTATTAATATAGTAATATATATTAATAATTAATTATTTGGATTATTTATTTGCATAATTTATCATATTTCGCGGTCCAGCAGGAGCCTTCCCGCTCTTTTGTTTCAGTATATTAAAAGTTATACGTACTTAGCCACTCGCACGTTTCAATATTTTTTTATTATATAAATAGTGATAAAAAACTACCAAATTTAAAATACTTTTTTTTATTGTAATTCATATTTTTTTTATTAATAAACATCACAAACTTTTGCGTATGTTCTTTTTTTTGGACAGTCAACGATAACGATTTATTTCTAACTAAAAAAAAATAGAGGATACGTTTCGGAAAAAATAGTTGTGAAATTGTTGTTTTTTTTTTAATGTAGCATATCAAAATTCTCATATAAACGATCGTTGTTTTGTTATTAGAAGACGCACGTAGCTTGCAGATTCGCTCTAGCTCGTGTGATCCACGTAACCATAAGGACAGGACATACATGCCGCAGGATTTGCATCACGCAGATCTACGCGTTTCTACAGCCTTAAGTTCCAATAATGGGAAAGAAAGGAGGCTTTACTGTACTTAAGCGGCAATCGTGGTCTCATTCATCGCTTCAGTAGTTCATCAGACGAAGAGATGAAGAGCGTTTAATACGCCATCCTATCAATGCGACGTGTAATTACAAGCGTGATTTATTGGCAAACGGAATAAACTTTATCGTGAGTGACTATATAGACGCAATATAAATTCCGTTTGCTCGCGAAAGTGACACGTATCTCATATTGATCCTTAAAATGAATTTTTATATCGTGTCGATAAAACTTAGCGCTTTATGTTATAATTTTACACTAGAAGTGATATATGTGTATAAGTGGGGCGAGAGAAAATAGTGCGTTCACTGTACGTTGCGCGGATATGAACATTAAAAGTTCTCGATTATCGTGTTCTCGTTGTATGTATTTCGACGAGTTGTTGGACAATCGACATTTTCATGCACGGTTTTTTTTTTCATTTTGGATGTAATTATTTGAATATAATTGTGACGTATTGCAATTTGACATTTATAATAAACAATGCCGTATGAGTTAAAAGTATCAAAATAGATTCTGCAATATAAATGTTGTATTATGTAAATAATTTAATGCTTCGTCGACTACGTCCTGTTCGATGACTGAATCATTATTGTTGATTAACAGTAAATGATGTACGGAGATATTCTCGAGATTTGTTAAGATTTTCAAAATAAAAGACAGAGAACTCGCATAAGTTGATACAAATCTGTTTTTTTTCTCTCTCTCTTTTTATTTCGAACTTTTTGTTTTAAAAATTTTTTAAATGGAAGCATTATGCATGCAGATATAAAATATACAGTTCATTGATAATAATATATAAGTTTTTCCATTATATAAATGAGAAAGAAAATTGCTATAGCCGATAAAGTTGACGAAGTATTAAGCATATTTTTTAATTGTTTATTCATCATATCAGAGAGAAAGAGCTATTGTCTATTTTGTTAATATTTTTTTAACATTGCGTAATAGCGACGAAATGCTATGTGACTGACTTTAGAACTCGCCGTTTAAAGAAACTTAAGTAACTTCGTAAAATCGCACGTTGACTGCCAGATTCAAGAGATCGCCATTCGTCTGTGTGTTGTTTCTTAACATTACGTGCATTCCAAGTAGCAAAGAAAGCTGTAGTTTTGTAATGAAACTGCATGCTATTTAATAAAGCGTGAATAATATATTGCAGTTTTTGTAACTAACAATTTACAATAAAAATATGATTGCTGATTTGTATTCTTGAGTTTGGCAATCATCAAGTTACAAGGTTTCGGAACTATTTTTTATACGTACATTATATAAATAAATAAATATGCATATATATATGTATACATACACATACATATATATGTATATATATATGTGTGTATATAAAATACATGTACACACACACATATATGTATGTATATATATATATATACATATATGTGTGTGTGTGTGTACATGTACTTTATACACACATATATATATATACATATACGTGAAAGAAAAATGATAACTAATGTCAAAGCGATCAATGAAATAATTATAAAAGGACACCGATAACTCTTGTTATGAAAATAAAAAGAGGGTAGTGCGAATAAAAGAATAAAAGGGAAAATATAGGTAGCATTACTCTACTTTAATTTAATTTATATAGTATTTTAATAATTACATATGCGTGAGTGAGAACAAAAGTGTACATGATATATGCGTATCGATATTATCTGTATTATCAGATAAACACGTACGTACGCATACGAATATTACGTACGTATTGTTATATTCGATATAAATTTCAAACGCAAGTATATACACACATACATATATACCTTTTGTATGTATATATTTTTTGCGAGAATTGAAAACATTGTTCTCACTGCAAATTTGTCCGTAACGTTGTTCTGCCACTAAGATTTTATAAGCAGCAAATCCGAGTATTCCAAACAAACAATGCGATCGAATGTAGACAAAGCAGAGTACCGACGCATGGAGATCGAGTGCCATAGCGCGCTTTGGACGTTTATCTTTTTCCCTGACGGATAATTCCTATCAGACGGCTCATAAAATCTCTACGTATCGCGACTTACAAATAATTCTGGGATGATGAACTGTAGCCTCATCATGGAACTATTTGTCAGTGTCTTTCATCAATCAACCACTATTTCATAATACTAACTCGTCATCATTTTCACTATATCTTCATGCGTTTGATAAGTATTTATGTATATACACATGGATGCTCTTACTTTTAAGTTTTTTGTAAAGGCACGATGGTATATGTATTGTCTGCAAGTGGTTACGTTGAGCTGTACTCTGGAACAAATGCTCCTCGGTTATTCGTGTTCTTTAAGCTTTACCGTTTGTTTTTATAAATCAACGATTTATAAAAAATTTAATGGAAGTGGAATTATTTATTAAATATGTTTTGATACTTGCATGTAACATGATCATGAGCACATAACAGAACGAATATTTTAATATTAATTAGGAATTCATTAAGAAATTCACAATTATATTGACGAATTTTGTATAATTATATTTAGTAAATTTTTAATAATTCGCACATTCTGCAAAACTATGTATAATAAATAACTGTTAAATCATGTTCATGTACATAAAATATAAAATTGACTCTTGCTATTGCATATTTTATGTGTAATCGCTATAAACTGCCATAACTAGATCAAGAGATACTAAAAAAAAACATCAATGTCATCATGTTCTTTTCGTTAATTGGTTCTTAAAAATTACTCAACGTACCGTGCAGTCTTAATACATATCGTAAAATTCAACGCATATATGACATACATGATAAGAAATACAACTTAAGCGGACGTGATCTCAAGAGTTGGGAAGTGGATGTTGGACGTTCCTCTAGAAATATGTATGAGCTACTTAGGCGCTTGCCATTGAACAACGATTACAGCAAAAGATGGATAAAATGTAACAGACTCATAATTTAGTCATTTCTAGAGAAACATGAATTATTATATCTATATTTGTATTAAAATTTAATTTTTATGCATTGTCGCAATTTATCCTTTACTTTTTTCTTTCACTGAGGCAATATTTGTCAAACATTGTGAAAAAAATGTTACTTCAATATAAAGTTTGTATGATAAAATTAAAGGTAAAGATTAATCTATAGGATTAATGTATAAAAATAACTGTAATAGATTAAAATTCGTCAGTTGAGTCAAATTAACTAACGGTGATATTGCTCGAGTTTTCTTTATTATTTTGTTAATGATTAGCTAATTACATGTATACAAAAACATGAGAATTTTATTATTTTCTGCAAAGATAAGTTTTTAATATTTAATTAACCTTTTAAAATATCTTCGAATACTTGCCCATATTAACAAAATTTATATAATCATTGCTTCACTTCATAACACTGTAAAAAGTTAACACGAATCATTATTTTTCATCACTTTCATATGCCTATAATTGTCATTTCTATTATTATTCACAAAAACAATCAAATCATTACTTTTACTTTTATCGTAATAGATCATAAAATATAAAGAGTTTGTAAATGCTGTTGATAAATGTTTACTCAACACTGCCTTTAAGTGATAGACAAAGATCATGGATTCTTTGACGCGCGATCTAAATAATTATATCTTGATTGGGTCTTGATGTATTATGCACTTTAATAATATAACATACTGTAAAAAACATAAACATTAGATCTGAAGATATATATATTATATATATATCTTAAAAAATATATATATATTATATATATATATCTCGCATGAAGAAAATGCGCGCGCGTACACAGGCTTGTACATTATCTAGAAAAAATAAGAACTATTGCGAACCATTTAATATGTGATAATCGACGGCAACGCATATGAGCGCACCATTATCCTTTATCTTCGATCCACCTTTAGCTCGAGAAAATTGTGTAATTTCTTTTTTGTAGAAATAAAGTGAAATTCGAATATATATGCTTTGTTTTTTTATTTTTAATTATTTCGTCCATATCATACACAGTCGTCACAAATAATTCAAGAAATATAATATTTCAACTACAATAGTACTACGATACCTCGTCATGAGAATTTAATATAGCGTGTTAGATATGTAATATCACTGATTGGTGAAGTAATCGGTGAGGCTTCGCATCCTGCTATGTCCCTTGTTAGCAAATTAGTCGGAAACCTTTAAGCGTCATGGTCGCATGTACCAATTTCGTTTGGCAATATATGTTACAAATGACGCAAGTAATGCACAGTTTACTTTTCTGGACGTAAAATTGCCTTACCGTTAATTATGTATAAAATAATATTTTAAATAAAATATTATTTTTATAAATATGCTATTGTATAAAAAAAAAATAGATTTTTTGATTTTGTATCGATACGTAATTCCCTTCTTTTATCTATGGTAAAGTTTAAACGCAAAACGTTAAATATACTCAATTAGAGATATTTTTCTCTTCATTTACACAGGTGCAAATAAGTTAAATATAGCTTAGTAATTTTTGCCATGACATTCTTTTTATGAACAGTTAAGCAATTAGCAACATTGAACTTGATTTATTTTACTCAAAAAAAATATATAATCTTAGTTTTATAATTATAATAAAATCGTATAAATTAATCGCACGATGTAAAAGATTGTAAACATGTTACTAAAAGAAAAATAAATTTTATTTGTCAAGAAATAAAATAAATTTTATTTATGTTGACTTTTTCGAAATAGATTATATAAAAAATTTTATTCTACTTTATTCATTTTTTACATCATCAGTTATGGCACATATATGTATATAAAGTCTGAAGATCTGCTATATTAAAATTGTATAATTCTATATCTTGATGTTGCTGACATAGCAGGTGAATATTCAATACTTAATTGAAACACTTACAATTTCAATCAATTCTAATTATCCGTACTTGTTAAATGTATACTCATATATGCGTGCAAGATAACCGATGGCATCGAGATAATAAATTCGTAACTGTAAAGAAATATAAAAAAGAATCAACAAAATTATAAAAAACGTGTAATTATATCTCTAAGTATAACTCTCTGTACGAGATGTATATCACTTATGGATTCTCAATCAGTCTCAACTTCAGTACTAAAATAACGTGAAAGACAATCTCCAGATGACTTGCGAAGCGTAAGATTCAACGCCGGCGCAGAGCTTTCATTATCCCTCTAGGACAGTGATTGAATCTATTGAGATGTTGTAATGTGCGCGCGTTGAAACAAGGGGTCAGTAATGTATAAAAACAGCAAACGCATCTTAGATCTCTCATAAGTGAAATCTCTCGTACATCGGCGTTACGTTGTCTCGCGAAAAAATTATTGAATTCTATACATCTATTTATATAAGTGTTATCATGTGAGTCCTTTTTTTAACTTTTGTGGGTATAGTGCTATTTATTCTTTTTCGTTACAAAATTAAATTTGTTCATAATAAATGCAAATAATTATTTGCTATACAAAATGGTGATAAAAGAAATGCAATTAATGACTTAATCATATTTTACACATCAGATATTACGTACTCGTGTTATCATATCATTAATTATTCATTCTACGTGTATTCATTACGACGCAGGTGATATAATAATACCACCTATGATGCAGATATTTGTGTCAATATTTAAAAATATTTTATAAGCTCAAGCTTTTGTAATATTTCTGAATCGGTATATTTTTATCTTATATATTTATAGAAAGTACAATAATTTTCACTGTTACAATAATACAATGTATATTTATTGAAAAAACTTTTTTTAAGGTTTTGTAAAATGCCAATAAGCTTACTTGCTATAGCATTTCTCTTCTTAATCCTTATTTCGGATGGTGAAGCTCAGGTAAATTTTTCTACTGGATGGGGTCAGGGTAAAAGGAGCCAAGATATGCGGGTTAGATCCAGTAACACGGATTGTTTATCGCAAAACACGTCACTGGAACAGTTATTAAAATTATATTCATTTATTCAGGTATGAACTACGAAGGTGTGAAATTAATCAAAATATTTATTGTTATAGAGCACAATTGATATCGTTGCGTATATTTCTTGATGTTCATTTCACTTCTAGAGAAATTTCGAAGTGCAGTCTTGTGTGAGCTTTCGCAGGATACAAGTGAAAAAATCCAAATAGTTTCTACTTTATTTACATAAAACAACGTTTCAAAAAAAATTTTATGTGCGTTGAAAGAGATTTATAAAATAATATAATTTTTATGTCGTAATAATATTATATTTTATGACTTTTTCTTTTATCAACTATATTCTATTTATTTTGTTATTTGTCTAAATTCAACTATCTCTGTTGGAATTTGTTACTCATTAGCAGATCATCATTCAGATCTATTACAATGTTGAATTAACAATGAGATCAAAATAAAATTTAAAAAATATATAAATAAAAGATTATTTGAATTTATTCATTCGTACTCAATATATTTCGATGGCTTGCATAATCTTTACTTCAACTACTTAACTTGTTAATTTTTAAACTTTATTCTTTTAATTTTGATAAAATGTTGAACACGTAAATCATGAAAAATATGATTTTTGACATTTGCTTGTCACAAATATAGCAAATGTGCATTAGTACAAGTAAAATTGATATTGTTATTCATGATTTGTAATATTTACAGATCGAAGCGCAGAGGATCTTGGATTGTCAAAACTTGAACAAATGAATCAGGACAGCATCATTGTTCTTATGAAACAGATTTGTGCCAGACTATTCCCAGAGCCTAAACTAAGACAATGATATTTGAATAAATACATTATAACTGCACAGAATGTTATAATTTCTAATTTTCCTTTCACCGTCATTAATTAAGAACTGATGTACATGATACTAATGTTTTATTTTATTTATCTTATCGTATCATGACAAAATTTTCCTATTAAAAGGCATGAGCATCTGAAACTGATTATTGCCATCTGCTTGTTGCATGCTTTGTACATATTTATTTTAGTTAATATTGAAACAAGTGACGAACGACGTACAGCCGATCTTTTTGCAAAAAAACATTTATTATCGCAAAGTATCTATCTATTATAAACGTCGCATTATTGCAAATGTAGTCTTAAAGAATAAACGGATATTAATTGTAATCTGAAACTAACAATAAATATATTATATACATATATATTATACAATAAATATATTATATATATATATATAAATTAATAATAAATATATTAAAAAGTATTCTTTTACAAAGCTATAACTCCTTTTCCTTGTTTTATAAAAATACAAAAAACATCTTCCTTAGTATTTTTTGCCAGATTTATCACAATCCCATCGCTTAATATCAGAATCATCTGTAAAGCTTTATCGACCAGTCAGTACACAATCATAAATACACGTAAATTGTGCTTTCAATTGCACTCAATTGGAAACAATTCGAAATTTGTTATTGCTTTATCATATACGTGGATCAAATTAACAATCATATATATCTATATATATATATATATATATATATATATATATTAAAATCCTACACGCGTAATTTTTCCACAACTCTGTGGAATCTCATAGGATACAGATCGTGATCATCGGTTATTTCGCTACTATGCAGTCATCAAATGCTTGACAACGAGGTAAATAAAGTTTTGGCATTTTAATTTCGATAATTCTCTTCAGTTTGCTTTAAGTGAATAAATAATTATATCTTATTTAAGGATATTATCTTATACAATTTTTTAAATTTTATAATTTCATATTTTTTTAAATTTAATATATATTATTATTATTATTGTTTTATATTTAAAAAATTAAAATTGATGTATAAACTAGTATTCAGTTCTTTAAATAGATAGCAATGTTTTTCCACCATATAAAGTGGTAAAATATTATATAAATCTTTCACTTACAGATGAACTGGATTCCTATAATGCTGAAGATTATTGGTCTTCTAATCGCATTTTTAGCCTTTTCTCACGGTGATCTTAGTTCAGAAAATTTAAGCCTTCGACGGAAACTCTATAACATTAAAAATGGTAAACTATTACAGATTCTATTCCATAACTTTTGAAAAACATAGAATGACATAAATTGATAATGATTGTCCCTTTAAGTTACTAGCTTAACGTTTTCTTTATATTGTACTACGATTTTAGATTGAATAATAATATATAGAAAGATATGCACGCGCGCGCGTACATGTATATATTGCGCTGCCTCCACTAATAGAATATCAACTTCATTGATATATTATATGATAATTATGACAATAATAAATAAAATCCTTTATTTTTTACTATTTCAATTTTTGTTTTATAGAAACTCAAGTTGATAATAATGTTCTCGGACCATTGTATGCACGTTTTCGAAAACCGCAGTATTCTCAACAATCAAATGGCCGATACGAATGTGTGAAACCAGGTTTCTACGCTGATGTATACGATTGTAGAAAGTATTATGAATGTGTAAAGGTTGAAAACAACAGTCGCCATCAAAACTTTCGTCAATATGTTCACAAATGCAAGAGCGGTGAAGTTTTCTCGTATGCAAGTAGTACCTGCACGCAACCCCAAAAAAGTGGAAGGGCAGAATGCAGTGACTATCCGCGATCAAAGGAGCAAGACAGTACAGGTAATGATTCACTACATAAAACAACAGAAACACAGACAGAAATACAGACAGAAACATCGGAAGTATCAAATTTTTAACACTTAACAGAATTTTAAGCACCTCCGAATGAATAACAGAACAACGATAACAGAACAGAATTACATTAATTCCTTTGATAATTATACAAGCTTTTATTATGCAAATTAAAAAATATTAAAAAAATTATAAATTTATCAAAATATTATTAATTTAAATTGTTAGAAAAATAAATAAGATATGAACACTATTAAAATTCAATAAAAACATGAAAAAATAAGACAACACAAAAAAAATTATTTTAATTAAACAGTAGTACTAAAAAAACCATGAAACAATTAAGATAATTTATGATTCATCACAAATAATTAATTAAAATAAAAAATATTTAAAAAGTAATATTTCTTGCAGATTCAAATCGAAGACATAAAGAAAACCAGAGACGAAAAGAAAGAAACAGACACAGAAGTGAAAGTTCGCAAAGTAATAGTAACAGTGAAGAACATCACAAAAAAACACCAAAACCGACAACGAAAAAAGAAACCAACAGAGATATAGAAAGCACAACTCAAACAATTACCACACATCACACCACAACGAAAAAACATTCAAGAAGCAAAGAGGAAAGCCAAAGCAGTGAAAGCACTGAAGAATTGGAGAAGTCACAGATTTCTACAGAAAGTCAATCCAGCAGCAACGAAGATAATAAGAGCAAGAAAAAAGAAAATAAAAAAGAGCACCAAAAAGATAAAAAACATAAAGAAAAAAAAAAAAATAGTAGCGAAAGTAGTAGCAATAGTAGTGAAGAACGTCAAACAAAAAGACCAAAACCGACAACCAAAAAGGAAATAGAAAGCACAACTCAAACAATTACCACACATCATACCACAACGAAAAAACATTCAAGTAGCGAAGAAGAAAGCCGGAGCAGTGAAAGCACCGAAGAATTGGAGAAGCCACAGATTTCTACAGAAAGTCAATCTAGCAGCAACGAAGATAATAAGAGCAAGAAAAAAGAAAATAAAAAAAAACACCAGAAAGATAAAAAGCATAAAGAAAAAAATAAAAATAGTAGTGGAAGTAGTAGTAGTAGTGAAGAACGTCAAACGAAAAGACCAAAACCGACAACCAAAAAGGAAATAGAAAGCACAACTCAAACAATTACCCCAAATCATACCACAACGAAAAAACATTCAAGAAGCGAAGAAGAAAGTCAGAGCAGTGAAAGCACCGAAGAATTAGAGAAGCCACAAATTTCTACGGAAAGTCAATCTAGCAGCAACGAAGATAATAAGAGCAAGAAAAAAGAAAATAAAAAAGAGCACCAGAAAGATAAAAAGCATAAAGATAAAAATAAAAATAGTAGTGAAAGTAGTAGCAGTAGTAGTAAAGAACGTCAAACAAAAAGACCAAAACCGACAACCAAAAAGGAAATAGAAAGCACAACTCAAACAATTACCACACATCATACCACAACGAAAAAACATTCAAGAAGCGAAGAAGAAAGCCAGGGTAGTGAAAGCACAGAAGAATTGGAGAAGCCACAGATTTCTACAGAAAGTCAATCCAGCAGCAACGAAGATAATAAGAGCAAGAAAAAAGAAAATAAAAAAGAGCACCAGAAAGATAAAAAGCATAAAGATAAAAATAAAAATAGTAGTGAAAGTAATAGCAGTAGTAGTAAAGAACGTCAAACAAAAAGACCAAAACCGACAACCAAAAAGGAAATAGAAAGCACAACTCAAACAATTACCACACATCATACCACAACAAAAAAACATTCAAGAAGCGAAGAAGAAAGCCAGGGCAGTGAAAGCACAGAAGAATTAGAGAAGCCACAGATTTCTACAGAAAGTCAATCCAGCAGCAACGAAGATAATAAGAGCAAGAAAAAAGAAAATAAAAAAGAGCACCAGAAAGATAAAAAGCATAAAGATAAAAATAAAAATAGTAGTGAAAGTAGTAGCAGTAGTAGTAAAGAACGTCAAACAAAAAGACCAAAACCGACAACCAAAAAGGAAATAGAAAGCACAACTCAAACAATTACCACACATCATACCACAACGAAAAAACATTCAAGAAGCGAAGAAGAAAGCCAGGGCAGTGAAAGCACAGAAGAATTGGAGAAGCCACAGATTTCTACGGAAAGTCAATCTAACAGCAACGAAGATAATAAGAGCAAGAAAAAAGAAAATAAAAAAGAACACCAGAAAGATAAAAAGCATAAAGAAAAAAATAAAAATAGTAGTGGAAGTAGTAGCAGTAGTAGTGAAGAACGTCAAACAAAAAGACCAAAACCGACAACCAAAAAGGAAATAGAAAGTACAACTCAAACAATTACCACACATCATACCACAACAAAAAAACATTCAAGAAGCGAAGAAGAAAGCCAGAGCAGTGAGAGCCGCGAAAATCCAGGATCAACGCCACAGATTCCTACCGAAGGTCAGTCCGGAAGCAAAGAGGATAATCAAAGCAATGAGAGCCGCGAAAATCAAGGAACATCCCCGCAAGTTCCTACGGAACGTGAATCTGAAAGCAAAGAAGGCAATCAGAGCAGTGAGAGCCGCGAAAATCCAGGATCAACGCCACAGATTCCTACCGAAGGTCAATCCGGAAGCAAAGAGGATAGTCGGAGCAATGAGAACGGCGAAAATCAAGGAACATCCCCGCAAGTTCCTATGGAACGTGAATCTGGAAGCAAAGAAGGCAATCAGAGCAGTGAGAGCCGCGAAAATCCAGGATCAACGCCACAGATTCCTACCGAAGGTCAATCCGGAAGCAAAGAGAATAGTCGGAGCAATGAGAACAGCGAAAATCAAGGAACATCCCCGCAAGTTCCTACGGAACGTGAATCTGGAAGCAAAGAAGGCAATCAGAGCAGTGAGAGCAGCGAAAATCCAGGATCAACGCCACAGATTCCTACCGAAGGTCAATCCGGAAGCAAAGAGGATAGTCGGAGCAATGAGAACGGCGAAAATCAAGGAACATCCCCGCAAGTTCCTACCGAACGTGAATCTGGAAGCAAAGAAGGCAATCAGAGCAGTGAGAGCAGTGAAAATCCAGGATCAACGCCACAGATTCCTACCGAAGGTCAGTCCGGAAGTAAAGAGGATAATCAGAGCAATGAGAGCCGCGAAAATCAAGGAACATCCCCGCAAGTTCCTACGGAACGTGAATCTGGAAGCAAAGAAGGCAATCAGAGCAATGAGAGCCGCGAAAATCAAGGATCAACGCCACAGATTCCTACCGAAGGTCAATCCGGAAGCAAAGAGGATAGTCGGAGCAATGAGAACGGCGAAAATCAAGGAACATCCCCGCAAGTTCCTACCGAACGTGAATCTGGAAGCAAAGAAGGCAATCAGAGCAGTGAGAGCCGCGAAAATCAAGGATCAACGCCACAGATTCCTACCGAAGGTCAATCCGGAAGCAAAGAGGATAGTCAGAGCAATGAGAATGGCGAAAATCAAGGAACATCCCCGCAAGTTCCTACGGAACGTGAATCTGGAAGCAAAGAAGGCAATCAGAGCAGTGAAAGCAGTGAAAATCCAGGATCAACGCCACAGATTCCTACCGAAGGTCAGTCCGGAAGCAAAGAGGATAATCAGAGCAATGAGAGCCGCGAAAATCAAGGAACATCCCCGCAAGTTCCTACGGAACGTGAATCTGGAAGCAAAGAAGGCAATCAGAGCAGTGAGAGCCGCGAAAATCCAGGATCAACGCCACAGATTTCTACCGAAGGTCAATCCGGAAGCAAAGAGGATAGTCGGAGCAATGAGATCGGCGAAAATCAAGGAACATCCCCGCAAGTTCCTACCGAACGTGAATCTGGAAGCAAAGAAGGCAATCAGAGCAGTGAGAGCCGCGAAAATCCAGGATCAACGCCGCCGATTCCTACCGAAGGTCAATCCGGAAGCAAAGAGGATAGTCAGAGTAGTGAGAGCCGCGAAAATCAAGGATCAACGCCACAGATTCCTACCGAAGGCCAATCTGGGAGCAAAGAGAATAATCAGAGCGGTGAAAGCCGCGAGAATAAAGTAAGTACACCACAAATTTCAACAGAAAATCAATCCAGAAGTAAAGAGGATAGTCAAAGCAGTGAGAGTCGCGAGGACAGAGGGACGACGCCGCAGATTCCTACAGAAAATCAATCTGGAAGCGAAGAAGGCAACCAAAACAGTGAGAGCTGCGAAAATCAAGGATCAACGCCGCAGATTCCTACGGAAGATAAATCGAGAAGTAAAGAGGAAGGCCAAAGCAGTGAAGATGTCAAAGATATAACTACACAAGTTCCACATTGTCCAGATGGAAATAAGAATGATTCGGATAAACCTGTTTCAGAGTGTACTTCTCCTGGTTTTTTTCCAGATCTTCATGATTGTGCAAAGTATTATAGATGCGTTAAATTGGAATCCAATACCTTCAATAAGTTCGAATTTGTGTGTCCACCTGGAATGATATGGGATGAAGATAAGACAAGTTGTAATTTTGCATGGGCTGTTAAACGGTTATCATGCAAAAGTAAAGAGGGAAATATACCTGAAAAAAATAATGAAACCGACAAAAATGGAAAACAAACTACTACTGACTTTCCAACCTCTACCGAACTTTCGACTAAGTCAACTACTCCTACGGAATTCATTTGTCCTATTGGAAATTTGACTGGAGATCAAATTCTTCTTGTTTGTCCTACTGGTTTCCGACGTCATCCGAAATACTGCAATCTTTTCTATCAATGTACTATGACAAATAGTATAAATGGTAAAATTGTTGTATTTATGTGCCCTGAAGACAGGATTTTTGATGATAAGAAAATACGATGCGTGAAGGATATTCGTAAAATCCTTTGTGGGCATAATAGTTGTAAGAGATTTGATTCTTCAACTACAGATATGCCAAAATCAATCGTGAGTATAAAATATACATTATTTTATTATCAATACATATAAACATTTGAAGATGAAAGAACAAAGCTGAAGAATGTCAAAGTAACCAATTAAATACTGAAAAAAGGTCTTAATACCAGTAAAAAATCTACTGGATAAACATTTTCAAACCTAAAATGTACAAAAACATTTAAAAATTATAGTATTATTTATTATTTGATAAAATGTAAAAAATATGTATAGTATATATTATAGTTGCAATATTTAAAGATGATTGTGTGAAAGTTTGCAGATTTGTTTTGATTCTTCTTGTCTTCAAATTTTCATACATTAAGTTTAAATACATTTAGATAATTTTGTCATTGTGATTTCTGATTAGCACACTTTTCTAATTATTATTAAAATTATTAATATTAAAAAAGAATTTAACTGAGAATTTAGAAATTATGTTTAACTTTATAAAATTATTTGGATAGAACTTTTCCTTGTTTCTTACACCATAAATTTTTTCTTTTTACTTATTAATAATAAAGTACACATATATATGTTCTCTAATGTCCATTGAAAAGTATTTCATTCTTTTAAAACTTTGAATTTAAATATATTTTGATTCAAAGCTTCATTAAAAAAATAAAATAAATAATACTACCAAAACTTTTGATAGTTTTATTATTTATTGAGACTATTTCAATCAATGGTCTAGAATATATTGGAGGAAAAGTAAGAATCTTCTAATTACAACTGTCAAGTATTGATTGATATAAATTTCACACATATCATTGTATCTATTAATGCATCATTCAATTTGCAATAATTATGATATTGCAATTTCTTGTAAAAACATTTATAAAATTATTATTGTCTTACCTGTAAATTGTACTTATGATTAATTTTTATTTTCAGCTACATGTTTCCACAAGGAAATTATGTCCAGGAGAAGGTCATTTTCCTTATAGTAAAGGCTGTTCAAATGTATACTACAAATGCAAACGTGATTTACGTGGTGTACTTCAAGGATATCTCTTTAAATGTCCACATGGAAAGATATATTCATGCAGTTCACGACGTTGCGAACGCAGTAAATATCACTCAGGATGCAAATGGAGAGATAATAATAAAAAAGATAATGGACAATCTGCATTTTCCAAAGGATTGTATATTAGCCATCAAAAGATGTTTTATGTTCGTCCAAAACTACCTTATCTGGAAAAAAATTAATCGTTAATCGTATAAAGAATAGAATATCGTATAAAATCTAGCATTTTTGCATGTTTATTAATATACATAATAATATAAATCATCGTTCAATTTGACAAATGGTTATTGTTAATATGTTTCCAAAATAATATTTTATAAACTTTAATGCTTCCAATGGGTATTATGAAGCAAAATTATTATATATTATATTAAAAAAGATTGTTATAAAGAATTATTATTGATTAACAACAATGAAACTGTTTCCTTCCTATTCCCGCTTTGTCAGCTTTCGGAGATTCTGAGTAAAAAGGATTATATACAGTAGAAAGTCATACACAGAGAAAATTTTATATCAAAAATTACTATGTACGCCAATAGCCGCGGATCATAAAGAAATGATAAAAATTTTTACAATATATATGAATATATATGTAAATAAAAGAAGGTACTTCTTAATTTATTATTTTTTTATATATATATATATATATATATCTTCTTCACTACAATGGACATATAATACTATGAACAATAATAACATTAAAGTATATAATAATTTGAACAAAACTTAATCAGTGTTTATTGAAATATTTTTTTAGTTTAAATCTTATATATGGAATTACCGTAATTGCACTAAATTATTACCAAAATTATTACATATATGCAACAAAAGTGTATTGTTTTCTTTTCTTTGCGAAGGAGGGGAAAATCTTCGAGACATCCTGAGGCTCGTGCCCCATGCAGGATTTAACATACACCAAGTGCAATGTGCATGCCATCTACCTGCTAAACCCTCCCCCCTGCTGTTACCCCCCGACCTTAATGGGATAGACCCTGGAATACTTGTGGCACTACTTCAAGATCCATTATTCATATGACCTACCGCACCATGTGTTGACAACGTTCCCTATAATCTATAAAGATATTTACAAGCATTAGTATTGTAATAATATGTATAAGAATATTTATAACAAACATTATTGTAATTATATCTAGATAAAAATCGATTACTTACGAACAATTTCTATATTTCATAGTATTTACAGTCATGATATTCATAAAAAAATGTTGCATATAAAAATATTCCTTGCACCAGGAACAATGTGTTCTCATCACAATTCCATAATCTTTTCAAATATGCCTGTTTTAAAAGTGGCTACATCGAAGAACGGCCACCACAGTTTGAATCCAATAGATTTTTGTTTCTCCGGAAAAGGTACACAAGGAATACCATGCTGTTCCATATGTGGCGCAGCTGCTATATGTTGTTCCTGGTGCAAGAAATATTTTTGTATGCAACATTTCTTTGAGGAATATCATGATTGTAAATATTCTGAAATATAGGAATTGTTCGTAATATTGTGGATCCAGAAAATCACAACCAATATTTTTATCTAATAAAATATTATATTCTTCCGGAACATTCTAATAAGAGATCCGAAAGATAAAAGCGCTGACGATTTAGTCCAGCATTTCCAGCTCATACGAGTTATCGAAGAATCGTGCAGCATAGACACGAACAAAGTCCGGTCAAAAAGACCTTCAAAATTGCAAATGATTGCAATTTTGGAGAACCGGGGCTGTTGCTAGACATCCTCTCTATCTAAATTCTAACAAGTATAAAAACGCCGTCGCGAGACCACGACAGTGAGTTGTAACAAATCTTTGAAAGAGTGCGGACGTATGTCACTTTGAGTTCCGAATTCAATAACTTAGAAACTATCTGATACTTTAATATTTGGGATACACCTACATATCGGGACTTAGCTGTAAGACAGGAACTTGTAACAAAGAAGAACTTCAAATTTGGAAGAAAATAAAATATATATAAAAGTTCTAGAAATTGTAGTTATATAACATCTCTGGTCAAAGGTCCTCCTTGCGGATAATATGCAACAAAAAAATCCACAACGGTAAGTAAAAGATTTTTATCTAGATTACGATCTAATTACGATGTTTGTTATAAATATTCTTATACATATTATTACTAATGCTTGTAATGAATATCTTTATACATTATAGAGAACGCTGTCAACACATATAATGTGGTAGGTCATATGGATAATGGATCTCAAAATAGTGCCACAAGTATTCCAGGGTCTATCCCATTAAAGCCAGGGGGTAACAGCATGGGGGGAGGGGGGGGGGGGATTTTAGTAGGTAGACGGTGTGCACATTGCACTTTGTGTATGTCGAATCCTGCACTATCTTGGGGCAAGGGCCCTAGGGTGTCTTTCAAAGATTTTCCCTCCTCCGCAAAAAGAAGAAAAAAGCTCTTGTATCAGAGAATATCATCATAGATGTTCTCTTACAATGAAACTTTATACACTAAGGACACCTCTATTTAACCACATTAATTATTTTAAAATTAAATATTTAAAAAAAATAATTTTTTTTAATTTTGTTAAGGTGGTTAAATAGAGGTGTTCTTACTATAAAATTTTTGTATAAAACATTTTTTGATATCTCGAATAATTTTCGAGATATATCGTGAAAAGCAAAAAGCCATTTTACATATAAGAGGTGGTTTACCTCTTAAAACCATTTTTGGGCAGCAACTGAAAATTTTTTTAATTCATCTACTGACCTCCCCTACATGTGTGTAAAGTTTCATCAAAATTAGAATTTTCGGATTCGCGAGATTCCCTTGTAAGTAAAAATTTGTGACTATTTTCGTAATAGCATTTTTGTAATAGCATTATTGATATTAATTAATTAAATGGAGCACTTACGGATATCGAAGAAGTAATTAAAGAGCAACTTTTTGGTGTATGTTTCAACATAATTGTTCTTATTCCCAACGTCAACTTATTACTGGTCTCATTTTCCACTCTTATCTAAGGTCCTTTGTGCACTGTCGACTAGTTACCGGCGACTCGGTCGTCGGTGACCACTGAGCATATTGGAATTTATAGCGATTACATAGCCGCTAGCCGTCGCGACCAGCCTTTGTTTCTAGTCTCTCGGCGACCAAGTCGCCGACAACTTATTGTTAGTCGACAGTGTGTAAGAGGCCTTAGTCAACAGCGTCAAGAGTGCGCAAGGGATTCTGATACCGATAGCTGCCGATAAATATTCCTACAGCAGCATTTAGTTTGATCAGGTTAGTGGCGTTAGTGTCGTATATCGATATTAGCGCTTGCGATTCTCGAAGTAGTTAGTTAAATGTTTTCGCGGTGATTGCAAGGTTTTTATATACTCTCTTGTGTGCCTGCGTGTACTTTGCAATTGATGGCATAAATTACGAATTTTCACGTAATATTTAGTCAAGGAAGAAATACACATATATGGCATACATATACATATGTTTTTTGGTAAAAATGACACATGTAAGTAACTAATATTGCTAACACGATTGTCAGTAACGTGTAGAATTGTAACGTGTGAGAAACTACAGGATGAAAATATCAGTTTATTAATACAGAAATGATCATGAAGAGTATGTTGAGATAGTTTCTTGTTTTTTGTTATAATCTGATATTTGATATATTATTTTTTATACCAAACACCGTGTAGTTTCTTTCATATGATGTCTGCATGTAAGGTTACTACACATTTCACATTATTGCAACCACATGAATGTTGTGTTATTAAAAATTTATAATATTTTTATAGGTTCCATAATTTATGTATATCTATAATATTTTTACACAATTCAATTACAATGTGTGATAAAGCAGAGGACTTTATTGTACATTATAAATTTTCCTGAGAACATATGTCTTCAAAATAAGACTATGAGAAATTTTATTAATGTTTACAACGAGAGAATTATTTTAAAACTGATTTTTAAACAACATTAAACATTCAGTATATGTATTACTAATTAATAGAACAAAATGGAACATATGAAAGCAACACAAAGCCTAAATAACGAAAAATTTAAAATATTAAAACATCTTCCTATCTGTACAGTTGTACTACATGATATTATTTTAAATCCAGAATTAATTCCACAAATTTATCGTGGGCATTTATTAAGAAAGCCACTAAAACTGTTAAAACCATCATCATCATCATGTGTTAATACATCTAAACGGTCTAATAATATACAGTTAAAAGAAAAAGTACAGAAACAAAATACTGTAGAGAAAGAAAATTATATATTGACAAGAAGTCACTTCAAAAAGAGAACTCAAAGGAACATTGGAGGAAGAAATCGGAATAATAAAACTCAAGTGGATTTAGAAACAAACCAAGAGTCATCGTCATCAGACCAGTGTGAAACAATTCAACCAAAACGTGGAAGACGAAAGCAACGAGTAATAAGTAACAGCAGCAATGAATTATTTGCTATTAAAAATAGTAAAAGTTCTGATATATCTACATATTGTAGTCATGAATGTTGCAATATTGAGACATCAACTAAGAAGAAAAAAAGTAGATTAACTTGTAAGAAAATCCTATATTGTGATGAATCAGATGTGGCAAATGGTAAATTTATTTATATTATTTTATTGTGTAGTATAATACCCATAGTCTTATTTTATGAACTTATTTGTTACAAAATAGGGGATACAAGTGTGGAATCAGTTAAGGTGGGTCCTGATGATACAAATTGTTTGGATAAGAGAAACTTAACTTTTGTTAATTATAATAGAAAGATGGAAGGAATATTTACAGAATCTATCACACATATGGAGTGCAACAACAATTTACACCCAACTGATGTTACCAATGAAACAAATCATGTAGTAAGACAAAAACAATCCAAAAAGAAGCAAAACAAGAAAGGTATGTATATGTTATTGATCTCTTATGTCTATATAGTAATTTCATGAAAAAAAGATAATCTAATATTAAACTTTTTCAAAAATATTTTAATTTAATATTTTAGATGTATCCTTAAGTGTAGTTAACACGGAGTTAAGCAATAAAATTTATAAATATATGAATACATTAACCAAAGCTAATGAAAACATTAATGGAGATGCAAAATCGAAAAATTTATATCTTTCTAATAATGTTTCACCTACATGCAATGATAAGGATGAACAAAACAAAACACAACAAAATCAGCAAAAAGCAAAAACAAATTCAAAAAATAAAACTACAACTGTAAATAGTACAGTACCAAAAATAATTGGAAACAATATTTTACCAAAAGGAACAATAAAAATTATTAATAAAAATAAAACAAACATCAGCTCACAAAATAGTGCTTTTATCAATATTTTAAAACCATCAGACTCTTTATTAACACTTAACAATAATATGAATGAAGAAGATAAAAATAATGGACTTTGTAACAAAATTATTAATCACCATAACTTAAATTCTTTGAAGAAATCAAAGAAGAGCACTTGTAGTGATGTAGACATGTTTGATGCTGATAATGAAAAGACAGTAATATATGAAAACTTTGTTTCGTGCCAAAAACAATCAAGTGGCTTATCTACTGATGAAATACTTGAGAGCAAATCACAAGGCAGTTGTAGCACAGAAATAAATTATAATGAAGACACATTAAACAAGAATACTTCAAATCTTATGAATAAAAATGAAAATTGTGATACCAATGTAAACCAAATTGATACCAAATTAAACCTTATTAGGAAAGAGAGAGCTGTAAATAAAAATCTAAAACGTACCGCAGAAGAAGATGCAGATTTTAACTGCAATCAAAAAAAGAAATTAAATAGAAATAGTTGGATGGAATATAATGGAACATTGATTAAGCCAATAAATCAACAATGCAATGACCTTATAAATACTGATATGATTGCAACAGCACAACCAAATATTGTATCCAAAGATGAAGAACTTAATTGTAAGCAAGACAATGACTTACGTAACCAATTGAATTTAAAGAGATCAAAAAGAACTAACATTCAGGAGCTTACATTTGAAAGAGAATGTAATAATAAAGACAGTACAGAGTTGGTTGAGCAAATAAATGTAGAAAATAAGAATGATACAATTATGACAAAAGAGCAAACCAAAGAATATCACAAAAAACTCTCTGTTGAGAAAGAACCAACTCTTAACGAAACTTGCTGTGAAGAGGAAAATAATACCCAAGTGAATTCACATCATGATTCACATAATTCGCCTAACATGATACAAAACACAGAAAAAACCATGAATAAAAATACTAAAGAACAACATATAAATGACATTGATAATGGAGAGGATGGTGATTGCATTTTTCTTTTTACAGATGAATCATTTGATGAAAGTCTGTAAGTATAGACTAAAAAAATCTGACAGAGTTTGATAATATATAATGATATTATATATTATCAACTTAATTTCTAAAATTGTAATTGTAGTTGTATTTGTAATTTTTTGAATATTAATTTGAGTTATTAGAATAATAATTACACATATATATTGTGCAAATTTAATTATTTTTACAGATCTGAAGATCCAATTTCACATAAGAAAAACGAGCCACATAAATCTCTAGATTCCAATGAACCATACAAAATGAGTGCAAATAGTTTTGATAAATATGTAAAGCAGAATAAATGTGAGTTTAATCAAGAGTATGCAAAATGCAGAAATGATATAGAAAATAATGCAGAAATGAGTAAATCTAGTGAAGCAAAAGAACTGTCTAATAAGTGGGAAAAAACTTTGTGTACAAATTATATACCTAGAATTGCAACAAAAGTTACACCACCTATAATTGGAAACATTGATCAAACATATGATAAAGTTAAATCAGTTGTCAATGGATATTGCTTTTCAACATTGAGAAATGGTATATGTTGCTGGCCGTTGTGTAAATTTAATCACAATGTAAGTATAAATATCATATATATTAATCTATTATATTGTCTTTTTTCCTGGTCATTTTATGTAGTTACTTATGTTGTGTTTTAATTAAATTAATTTTAGTTCCAGTATCTTATTAAAGGAATTTGTTTAAATGAACCCAGAACAATTTTCGAAACATTACAAAATGTATCAGCTACAAATTTTAATTTTTTTTGTGAACAAATGTATATAACATCATTAACAAAATTATCTGTGGAGCAGATTTTAATGATATATACAATGCTATGTGATTACAATTTGAAAAGGGAAAACTTTACATTGTCAATAAAATGTATACGCCATATTGTCATGGAATTATTAAATAGAGAAGTATCATTAAAAACAATTGTGAAAAGGTTAGTGGAATACATGCCTGTTAAAAGTGCGGAAAAAATCAATAATATATTGAGTTGTGTAGATGAGCATGTAAAAGTTGGTGAATATTGGAACACAGTAAAAGTTTTAATTTTACAACCAAGTTTCCAACCAACTAAACATACTATCGAGAAGATATTAAAGGAATGCATAACCTATGAAAACTTAATGAATATTCAAGATGTTAATGATATCTTAATAGACAAACTTCATCCTACATTAATGTCAGCATTAGATAAACATTTAGTAGAATGTTTCAAAAATTTGACTAAGAAAACTATGAAGAATTCTCCTTTACCATTAATTCAAAATTTTGGAGAAAATTCAGCAGCGGAGAATATTGCTTCTCCAGATTCAAACGCAGATGAAACTTTATTACAAGTGGAAACTCCAAAAAAATACGATATCATTGCTGTCACAAGTAGTGATGTAAATACATCTTATATGATACAACGTATTGGTAATAATTCTATATATTTTTATTAATTTTTATGAGACATTTATATTGCTATTACATACGTCTTTTTCTGTTTTAGATAATTTACCCGATCCACGATCCATATACAGAGATCATGAACGTCTCTGGAAGTTTTATATGGATTTAGAAAGATTAAAAAAGGGACTTGCACATAAAGATTATGATTACGTTATTGATATCTTAAAAAGTTACAAAGAGAAAGAAGATGAAAACCACTTTTTTATTCAGTCGTGTTGTAATATATTTCGAACAGAAATAAAGCATTCAGAATATCACGTAGCAAACATCATACGTCGTACAGGTAATAAATATATTAATACTAAAGTACACTAATTAAAATATATAGAATATATGTACGTTAATATAAGTCTTTTACGTCGCAATATTTTTTTACTTTATTCCCTCTTTTATTTTGATGATCACATTGATGGTTACAATAAAAATATTCAACTTTTATATCTATAAATTCAACTATTAATACTGCACACATATAGAGATGCGATTAATTATAAGCTACTGCAATTCGTATGTATTATCTTGTAGATTCTAAGTAGAAAAATTACATATATAAATATATAAAAATTACATACACAAACATTATGATTTTATACTTGAGATAAATTAAAAATTTTTTACATTTTGATTTATTAACATTACACAATACACGATTTTTTTAAATAATGCATAAACTATAAAAGGATTCTTTATTAGTTTAATATTTTATGGTATAGTCATTAGACGTACTTTTTATGTATCATGTATTACAATAAAGTAAATAAAAACCATGATAAATAAACTTTAGACTACAATTCTTATTTATATAGTCTTACCTAATTAATTTTGGACATTTCAGTCCAAACAGGCACCTGCGGCATTCTAAGTGAAACCTTGTTTAACATAGGATTAAATATACTGGTCAGTTTAATAAATAAGGAGGCCTGGGGACTTGCACTCTCATTGATTCCATCACTTAATATATATGATTTATTGCATAACGCAGAATTTTTTCTGCTATCGGCTGAGGTTTATTTAGGTAACAAGAAGACTATAGAAGCATTTGATTTACTCAAATGTGAGTTTATCTTATATACATTTTTTAATTCTATTTTCTTTACAAATTTTAATATATACATATATATATATATATATAAACACAGGAAAATATCTTAACAAGAAAAACTAAAATATAAGATATATAAATTCTTAATACTTATATTTTTTCCATATTGAACGTAAGTTTTAATCTTTAACGAATACTATTGATTTATTAAGACAATAAGATTTGTTATAAAAAAGTAATAAAAGTAAAGTAGTAAAAAGTTATAAAAAAGTATAGCAGTTATATCCTAAATTATTATTTTAATATTTAATTCTTATTAACTTTTTAACTAATAATAAATCTTATTAACTAATTGTATTAATAAATTATTTATTTTTCTATATTAATATTTACAGACAAAAACATTATATGTACGAGTCGTGCTAAGTGGCATGTTAAAAGCACTATTAACGATGAACTTGTAAGAAACAAAATAATGTACATTCTCCTGGATTCATTTTGTAATGAATGTTTTGAACACGCCTTCTTTCTTTTTCAATTTTTGCTTAAAGATCAATCCAGTCAGTATTATCCAATAGGTAAGATAAAATTTTTATACGTACATATTTTTGTAGTTTATTATTTTATCATTTGCTTTATTATATATTTATAACTATAATATATATATATGCTATATTATACTCTCAATAACATAAGAATAAAGAATTATTTTACTATTTTTAGACTTATCCCGTTACGTGACCAAATTAATAATATTATCTTTATCAAAAATGAACACGACTTTGATCACAGAAATGAGCAACTTAATACTTAAATATAATTTTGCATTAAGTATAATAACGTGTCGTGCACTAATTTCAACATTAGTTCACATAAACGAAGCGTTAGCCAAACAGATCTATAATTATGCAGAAGGTATAGGTATCTATTCAGCAGTAAAGGTAAAATTATATTATTTTATTTTATTTATAGTTTCATATCTAATCAATTCATGAAAAGTGTATTTCTTTAAATAACTTTAAATAAGTTTTAAATTATTTTTTATATATATAATGTATTCATTATATACATTCAATATAGTTGTGGCCAGTAATATATGTCACTATAAGTACTGACTTAACAGAAGAAGAAGTGTATCTTATATTCCTGCAATTGGTAAAAAAACTTTTAATGAATTTTGGACCTGCGATTGAGTTTGCTAAACCTTATCAAATAAAAGTATACCTTATCTTAGAGGTAAGCATTCACTAAACATAAAATTGTTCTTAAAGAACAAAATTAAATTCAGAGCGTTTTATACATATCTGACATCCACACATGTCATGTATGTATATATCAGTAGCATTTTTTCTATTTTATGTTTTGTATTATTTCATATCTTGTCATTAATTTACAGATAAAATCAACGAATGAACAATTTTCTTGCGCCGACTCGCAGAACTGTTACAATAAGAAAGCTATTATAAATACAAAGGCATTGGTGGCAAAAGTTTTAAAAAAACGATTTGATCCACCTATATTATTAATGCGTAATGGTAGTCAAGGTAGAATACATAGATTACAAAGCACAAGTCTTATAAATTATTTGAAGTCAGAGCATTGTTAGAATTAAACTTTTAAGCAATGCAATCTAACAGATTAAAAAAGCAATCCCTATTTTTTTAAATTTCCAATTGAGAAATAAATTAAATTTATTTTACGTTCATATTTTATAAATACATTTGAATTTACATTAATTTTATAGTTAAAAAATTTTTGTTTATGCAAATTGATACAGATAAAATATTTAGAAATTATTACGTGAAGATTTTATTTTACTTACAACTTTTTGAAATAATTTTTTGATTTATCTTTTAATACTATGCAATTTTTATAAAATAACTTTTTGTTTCTCTATATTAGTTTTTTATATAGTTATATATGAATTGTGTTAAATTCATTAAGTTGTAGGTACATAATTTCTTCTATTAATTTTTATTTTTTATTACAGACGCATTAATTGTAACTTTATTCATTTTATTTCATACAAGGACATAAATGTTATATTGTAACATGTAATTTTATACATTAATTTTGATCCAGAAAGTTATAATTATTCATTTACTCTCTATGAAAATTATACAAAATATGCATAATAATAAACAAATATATAAATACTGTATTTAAACTAAAAAATTTTTGTATGCGTGATAATTTACATCGACAGTGCACATTTACTAGGTCTAAAATAATAGCATAAATACATAAACATTATATAATTTCAATATTTTATAGTGAATACACATATTTTGATATTGTTATAAATGTACAATCACAGCTCTTTTTTTTTAAGTACAAATAAAGTTATCTTGAAAATATTTTTATTATATTCCTAATAATTAAACATCCATTATAGGCTTCTGATACAGATATTTGTTTTTAAATGCAAAATAGATATTTTGAAAAGAGAGAAACATGATCATAATCATAGTCATGATCATAGTCGGAGAAATTCTTTTCTCTGTTTTAATTATATAAAATGCTTATATATATGAAAATCTTTATATTTAAATTTAAAATATTTTATAAAATAGTCATTAAATAGATATTATATTATTGTTATGTAATCTACATGACAGTTTCTCAAGAAGGATTCGTATTTAAATAAACATGTAAATGTTGTATGTAAGAGAAAAAAGCAATTTTCTTTACATTTCCATACGTGTAATTTCTCAATTCTTTTATATGCAAATTTTCATCATCATGGATGAATAAAAAATTTCTTATTACTAAATTAATTTTTCAATACAATAAAGATTAGAACTAATAAATAAGTACTATGTGCATACATACATAATATTCAATCAAACTCAGGTATATCATCAAAAGAATAACCAGGTACTTTCTGATATGCTAAAATAACTACCCTCATATGGTAAGCCCCTGGTATAAACATCAAGGCCCCTAAGATTATCACTGGCCACATCCGATCTGAATACTGCAACATAAAAAATATTTTTTTTACAATATATAACTTTGGCAGGTATTAAAATCATCATTTCATATATTTCCATATTTTTAATTTTGAAACAAAATTATTTTATACTTGCTTACTTGCCTACAAAAGACAATATAAAATTTTAAAATGCTAAGCTTTCTAAATTTTATAGTATAAAATACCAGTACTTAAAATTGAATAAAATATACATTTTAATATTCTGGATCATTTTTTTCTTTAAAATATAAGATTTTAATGCATCGTAGTAAAGAAAATATACATTCTAAAGTTCTAGATTTACCAAATGTTATAATATAAGACATAAAAACGAATAAAATGTATACTTTAACATTAATATACATTCACTTTTATGCTTTAGAATATTGTATCATTTGGCAGACATAGAACTTTACTGCAATGCACTAAGATCTTATATTTTAAAGAAAGAAAAGATTTAAAATGTTAAAATATACATTTTATACATTTTTATCCCTTATAATGTTATATCATAACATTGGTTAGTTAGGTTAGGTTAAAACTTTAGAATTTACATTTTCGTTACTGCAGTGTACTAAAATTTTATATTTTAAACAAAGAAATAGTCTAGAATTCTAGAATAAAAGATTTCAATGCATCGCTGTAAAGTTCTAAGCCTATCAAAATGATAGATATAAGATTCTAAAGCATAAAAATGAATAAAATGTATGTTTTAACATTAATGTACATTGTGGAAAAGTGGTAACAATGAACTTTGACATTACCAAGATATACTAGTTACAGGACAAGGACTAGTTGTCCTTTTTAAAGAGAAGAATAAAATAAATCTTACTTTTGAATCAATGTGTCCGCTCACGATCAAACTTCCCATAATAAGCATAACAGCTCCTCCAACAAATAGAAGGGCAGCTAATGTAATAGCCTTCCATGGTATCTTTACTGGTGGACTTACAAACTATCAAAGAATTATCTCTCTTAATTATGTTAAATATATATTTTATAATCAATAAAATATTAATATATTTAAGAATAAATAATTAAAAGTTCTTATTAAGAAATATAATATAAATAACACATTTAAAAAAAATTATACTGTTTATTTACTTGTGAATCAAAGAAACCATTATCGGTTTCTCTAAGTTGTGTGTAATCCACGTTGTCGAATTGTGTGTCACTTCGAACTTTCTTTCTGCACATACTCGCTTTATGGATATAATCTGGAAGAAGAATATTTATTAATCTCATTTGTTGAAAGTGATATTGTTACATATGATCCTATCTATATCACTCTAAATATATCATATATTGAATTTTATATATGTGTAATTATATTTCCTGAAAGTTAGATATGTTAACTGTCAATTCTATGCACATAAAGATATCAGCACATGTACATAGAAATATTAAGATGATACCTATATTATGTTAATTTTAATATATTAATATATGTTATGCTTTTTGCTCAAGTGTAATTAAGTTTATAGCTTGAAAATAATAAAATTATCATTAATCTGAAGCATATTAGAGTACATTATTAAATAAAATATAACTACATAATCATTAATATAGTTTTTACATCACATAGAAAACAAACTTACAAAATTAGTTGCACAATAATTAAATGTCATATTTAAAAAACTAACATTAATTAGATTTTTGGTGTATTTTCTTTTTAAAATTTTAATGTAACGTCCATGAGTACAGGATTTCTTTACTTACATATCTTATCTGTTATATTGACAGATAAATAATAAGCATACTATTACCAAATTATCTCGTGACACTCATGTTGGTGTGTTGAACATTAATCATACTTCCAGCAGGTAAAATTATACACTGTGTAAGTAAAAAAATTCCAAATAGTTTATGTCAAATGTATATATGACGCTTATGACTTTTTCTCTTTTTACTATTGCTATCATTTACACGACAACAAAGTTATGCGTCAGCAATAAGTTTTGTTTGACGAGCCACTCGAAGATGGTGTTACTATATTCCCTGTTCACCACTGCTACCTATACAGTAAAAGTGTAACTACTAAAAATCAGGCGGGAATTACATACAGAAAAATAATCGGAAGAAAATCTCAACAAATACAAAACAGAAAATTAAATAACAAATCGAGAAAAATGACATTTAAGGTACAAATTCGCTAACTAATTAGTGAGCTTCAGTTATTTCCAAATGATTAATATAATAAAAAATATATAAATCTCTATTGTTAATTGCGATTAATATGCGTTGCGTAAAAATCAAGACTTACTTTTTACAATTAGTATATTTTTATAATTAGAAAATTATGGAGGGCTAGATATTATATTTTTGTTAAATACTGTATATAAAAATTTGAATTTTCTTGCAACTTGTTTGTTTCATCAAAAATGTTTTTTTCTTTTTTTTAATTTGAGTGTATTGTATATACTTTTACCTGTTATATATTATATTCAAATAAAATTGATTTTTATTAATGTTACTCAGAGCGTTAATTTGATTATCAAATACACTCTTTCAGACTGAGTTTTTGCAAAATTTTCTATTCTCGATTCTAATGATTTATTTTATTAACTATATACATTACGTCAGAGTAATATCTGATTATATTATTTACGGGCACGATTATTACTTTCGTAGAAATAAATTGACAATCGATAAGAAACTGGAATAAGTGTTACTTTAAATATAAATGCCCGAAATAAATTCATTTTATAAGAACCAAAAGCACCCTGTGATTCACCGGAATAGAACAAGAATAGAACACGTATTATCCTTCCAAGGCAAAGAATCGATCACAGATATCAGACAAATAACGTATGTAAGTACAGCATACACAATAACGTTATACAACTTTTCGTCGATATTGCGGACACTTATCAAGAATTGCTCAGGTAGATTCGGCTATAGATTAGAAATATGATCACAGAAACGCCGTTTAGCACAATATCACTCACTAACAGAAATGAGGCTTGAGGTTATAGTCGTCGTGTACAAATTGATAACTGATCGCGTTTACTCATACCGAATATGGATCCACGATAGCCTGACATAGCGATCGACGTTGCACGTGCTGCTCGTTGACATAGCAAGCTCTAACTCGCTAGACTTTTTAGCGATTCTGTTTGTCAGTGAGACGAATCGATCTGGGAGAATACAGGAGGCTGTGCCTTTCCCTGTGTGTCGTGACGCCGATGACAGTGCTGTGCCAGGATGGAGGGGATGCGAGGGTGAATCACACCCCACGATGCGCAGTAAATGCTGAGCACATATGTCGACGATAAATGTCAACGAAAATTATCAATAAAATTGAGAATGATATGGCAATATTTGTTCCTCGTTGTTAGTGTGAATCCTTAACTGGTATTACTGGCATTTTTTTTTCAATTATTGTAATAAAAATATACTACTATATCGTTTTTTTAATTGAATTTAATTTGATAAAATAATTCCGCTAAAAAAATTATTAGAACTATTATTGTTATATGAAAGATAAAATATATGAAATTTAAAAATTTGCAAAATACAAAATATCAGAAGAGTACAATAGAAGTAAGCGTAAGTAATGAAGCGTGGCAGTGGGGTGGCAGATTCCAGTTAAGGATTAATAGCGCTTAGCTATTTAAATTGAGTTGTCACTTCTTACTACTTTCACATTAAACTTTAAATGAGAAACGAGGCGTATAGAACAAATAAATCACAGGTAAAGTCAAGTTCATAACAAGTAAAGCCAAATTTAGAACTTAATATAGAATAAATTCACTCAATTTTATACGGCAAATCTGATTACATAGTACATGAGCAAGTATCTTTAAAAAAAGCAAGACACATTATGGTCGTGTAATATGTTTTCCGTATCACCGCTAAATCACAGAGTTAGAAAATCAGATAATGTTTCCAAGATACCATATTCTTTAACGTTTCGTGACTCTGCACCGTAAAATGAATTTCTTCCGGCCGTATTTTGTGAAACAATAACGTTGCACCGCACGATCTTACGTGTATAACGCGCGTTGCCTTTTATACGCTTACTGTCTTGCGTTAACAAGTTACGGTAGTAACCAGAGCAACTAAGGGAAAAAAGTCGTAGGAGAGATGGTGGGTGCAAATGACAAACGTCCCTCTTCAGTTATATATAAAAAGATGATTTGATTGATAAATGTAACACATATCAATATTATTTTAGATACGCGCGCAATATCGTTCTTGAAATAGCACTGCTACGTTATTGCAGAAATTTACGAAGCCTTTTGGCCTTATTTTCGCTTTATGAGCAAATTGCTCAATTAAGATTGTGGCACAAGGATTTACATGAGGATATAAGCACACCGAATTATAAATATAATAGCACGATATAAGTCAAATTATTCTGCGGAGTTTATACAGAGTATTGCACTAATTGCTAAGTCAATTTATTATAGTTTTGTCTTCATATAAATATTCACACAATATTCTCTTCGCTAATGCAACATATATTATATATATAAACAGCTTTTATTTTACTCAACTTAATAATAAAAACCAATTAAAAAGTTTTGAAGATAAAATATCAAAAGAATACAAATTTTAGTGTTTCTATTGTTTGTAGTAATTTATGTGACTCAATTTTACTTGTGACAATAACGTATTATTAGCGAAAATTTATGTTATTGCGCGTCAGAACACAAACGGACGGTAATTAGTCGTATCTTCGACACTGGAATGGAAAATGTGCCGCGACATTGAAATATTTTCCACGTTGTATGCAAATGCAACGCCTTGAAATTCCACGATTATTATGGTTTCATCAGAACTCATCCAGAATTTTAATTTGTCGCTACTTCGTCTGGCTATTACATTACTTCGTGCTGCTTTCAAAATGTAATTAATCGTGGAGTTTCAATGCATTTACAGACACAAAATCTTTTCCTTTTAAAGTAGAGAGAGACGCGATATCAGTTTTAAAAGTGGTTTCGGACCATATATCAAGCACGTTAATTTGTCATAAACGTATGACGCATGCGACAACGAGATCTGCAATCCTAGTTTCTGCCGCAACTATACTTTTTTGGGGGTAGAGGCAATGCGGAAATTCAATGGTTCTGCGCAACGAAGGATGAGAATGCGCTACATCAAAATCTAGAAATTATGCTTTTCATTTAGTTGTCTTTAGTAATCTCATATTATCATGATTAATTCATACAAATTATCTGATTTGCGTTATTTATTTGTATTTTCTGAGTGACAATTGCCAAGTGTAACGAAAAATGGCTCTTTGATGCTCAATCGACAACAGTGAGAGTCAATGCGCAATTAGAGAATTCTTAATTTATATTGATTTTTTCATCATATTGTGTAGAAATGAAAAACTACTCAAGTATTTTGATGCTTCTTTGAATTTCTCCTGGTGGAAAAAACCGAATTAAAGTTTACGCTAAAAGACAATTGTTGCAAACGCAAGAAAAAAAAGACGAATTGCAAGTGCTTGCTCCGTTAATCCTGTAATTTATAGAACTACTACCGACGTGAACTTGACATTCGTGTGCGCGCCGCTTTTAACGATCCTTCGTGCCACCTTCGTACCTATAATTATGAACTATTTTGGCCCACCTTACACGAGCGATCGCTCGCACATCGCGTAAAAGTACGCCGTTCGTCGCGACGCGTTGTCACTCCCACGACAGAAATGACGGCTTTAAAGCAAGCCGGACTCAGCTGTCTGTCGGACTGTCGGACTACGTCATCAAGGGCCCTTTCCTGCGACAGAGAGGCCTTCCAAGGGCGCCGCCGGTTTGAACCGCGGCACTGCCGGCGTCGCGACGCCTGCGCGTCCACGTTCACCACGGCACGGGGGTGCATGGATAAACGACGGCTGCGTAGGGGCGGCAGTGCGGGTTCAGGGGGCAGCGAGGGTGGGTGCCTCCTCCGTTGGAACTATCCCCCTTGACAACAGAGAACCCGCGACCATTCTCTCTCACCCTCGGCGGCGAGCAAGCCCCGCTTTCCGCGCACGTTAATTCCTCGCAACGCGGAAACCGCGCGTCCGATCAATCGAGTCCAGGTGCTTGGTGCGATCAATCCGGCGATCTCGTGTACGAACGTCGTCGTCGTCGTCGTCGTCGTCGTCGTCCTCCTCTCAGGGAGGAGGAGGAGGATCCGCACGACGTGCTCGGACGACGTGAACGACAAGCCTCCCGTTCGTTCAGGTAAATCGATTAAGTGCACACACGTAAATTTACGCGAGACGGCCAACCGGCAATATCGTCCAGGACGATCCGAGAACGCGACGTGAGAATACGCAGGCGATTCATGTGCATCCTGATTCAGGACCAATCTTTAAAGAGTGAGAGAGTACGACACACAACCGGCTGTCCGACCGGCGCGGTATGTGTATATAGATACTGCCTGCGGTCTGATGTCGCACTGGCGGTATGTATCGAGAATCTATCTCCAACGCGAAGTGTCGATTTTCTCGTATCTCCGCATCTGATAACCGCGTTCGACAGATCATCTCTCTCTCCCCTCCCTCCCCCTGTCTCTCCCTCTTTGCTCTCCCCCTCCTCTCTCTCTCTCTCTCTCTCTCTCTCTCTCTCTCTCTCTCTCTCTCTCCCTCCCTCCCTCTGCCTCTGTCTCTGTCTCTCTTGCTAACGTAATTCGCGTGTTCGTTGTGAAAGTAATATTGGTAATCTCTTGCGTGTTACCGGTGACGCGTGTGTTACGACGCCGAAGATGCGCTTCCTATCCGGTACTTAACACAGTTTGACTCGTAACGATTATCATTAAGAGCGCTCGTTGCACACTTTCACCGCGACGTGAGTAAACTACCGTTCTTTTAATTCCCAACGATAAAGTATGCGGACAAGGTGCGAATAATTCGAGAGAGAGTAATTTTGAACGGTCGAGTGTACAATTTGGCGCAATTTCGCGTTAATAGTGGATGATGAACTCGAGAAGTGAAGAAGAGAAGTGAAAAATGTTGATTTGCCACAAAGATATAAAAAATAAATATCGTTCCGCAGCAATATTGATCATTCTGATTATATGTAAGCAATTATGCTCGCATAATCAATGATATTTTCTCTAATGAATGAATGCAGAATTGTTTATTAGCGCTCCATACTCCGTAAATTATTCGAGTTGCTCCGCGAACAAAATCCAATAAATTATAAATTTACGAAACTACGTAATCAATCTATCGGAATATTTGCCTGCGCGTATTTACTCGCGTCGCGATCACTGCAATTTTCGCTTCGTCCAAAGTAAATTTGCAAAGAGTAACGCGATATGGGCACCGATAATACACTTTTAATTTAGTAATCCAGCGAATTACGCAGCCTTCTGCCTTTTGATGTAAAGCTACAATGGCTATTTCGTTTTTTTTTCCTTTTCTTTATTTTACACTTCCTACGTAACCGCCAATTGAACATTCAATGTATCTTATGCAACATTAGCGTATCGGTTCGCGGATATCAGTCATAATCCTACGTATTTGAGATCACGCATCGTCGAAACACAAGAAACCTTATTGTTCAAGGAAGTTCCGCGAAGGTTTTGCTGACCTACATTGCACTAAACGTATAAACGGAGGTTTTCTTCCGCGTTCGGCGAAGATTTTCTCACTCTTCTATTATGAGTATATAAATATAATAAATCATTATTTACTACATTCAGAAATCGCTGTGTAGCTCTTACAATAATTAAACAAAAAGAACGGACTTTTCGATCGATTTAATATTTATTTTGAGCGCAGTTATTACCACAATATTTTGAGTTTGTTTACCATCGTTTCATACTAATAGATCTTATTAGTTTATAGATATCTTATAATAAGTTTGCAGAATTTTTGAAAATAATTAAGTATATCAAAAAATATAACATTTAGATAACGTAAATTCGTATCTGAATAAGTTTGCAGAATTTTTGCAAATAATTAAATATATCAAAAAATATAACATTTAGATAACGTAAATTCATATCTGAATAATAATCTGAATAATAAATAAGCCACTGAATCGCATTCTATCAGTAGCATCAAAAGCTCAACCGTTTAAACGTTAAAATAAAGATTAGCCTCTTCTCTTTTCTCTTAAATATACACTAGGAAAAATATTTAGTTGAAGAAACCAAATTTTTATTATAGTGACAAAAATATTTGGTTAAAATATGCACAATCAAATCTATTTAGTTATCCTAAATAAACAGTCTTTGTTTGCAACATTTTTTCATACAATTCCTTTTCTTGACATAACGACTAAAAATATTAATAAAACAAGTTTTATTAATTTAGACAAGAATGTTTTATTGTATTAATTTTAAGTTATTAATTTAATTAATTTGTTATATGTAATTTTAATCCTAACCCAGTGAGAAATGACAGGCCGAAAAGACATATATTAGATATCTAATAGACATTTAATGGATGTTTTTTCGATCTGCGAATTTAATTTTGCTTTATTAAAGTAACTTTATTAATCTGATTGTTCAAACTAAATAAAAAAATCTCAATTTTATTAAAAATTTTCTAAATTATTTTGTCAAGACAACATAATGTAAAAATTACTTTAGCAAAAACAAGGAAAGTTTTTATAATATAAAACAAAATAAACAAAAGCCTCAATTATAAAATTTTGTTAAAAACACTAAACATTTTTCCTAGTGTAGCAAGGCTTTTGTGTGTTTACACTACTGCGTACAATGAGTCAGGCCTTGAGAAAAGTTTAAGTTTTGTTGAGCTTTTATTTGTAATAACGCTCATTAATTCTCGTTAAATTGTTCACGATTATATGAAAACATTTCGCAGATTTGCATCGGCGCACAATCCACGGAAACTACAATCTACATGGCGATAATGAATAGGCGAGGCTACGTCGCGTGCCTTCATTAATATCACACGACCTTTTTCATGAGTTTTCGAAGTGTCACGAGCGAATAATTTAGCGTCCTCGAAATGTCACGTATTAATATTCCTCGCAACAAAATCAGATTTGTATCGATTGCATCGGTGTAGCGCCGCAAAAATTATTTATTTCCAAAATCAATATTGAGTTTATTTTCTCCGAAGCCAATATTTATAAAGAAAATCGAAAGTTTGCACGCCACTCACGCAATAATCTCTCGGTAATTAGTTTCAGCATGGAGTGCCCCGAAGCGGTAGAACGAGGTCGGAATTTTCGTCTACTTGCTGAAGAGGAGCTGTCGAAACTCTTAGATTTTCTTACGGGATATTTGCCTGAGTCGCTGAAGGTACGTACTATATTCTCTCGTCTGCAATTATTCACTTTCTACTACAGTTAAAAATGTAAATGTCCTGCTGCATGCAATTTGCGCAATTCGAAATTTTAAGACTGTGTTTTTCGCAAACGTTATTAAAATTCTATTGTCTCCGCTCGCGACAACAACAATACGACAGGAAAAATTATTAAGTTGCATTCCGTTCCTTTCCATTACGCAAATTCGTCATATATTTCATTCTTTGATTTTTATTGGGAAATAGTTCTATTTTTAGACATAGAATATTACATCTCTCCGCCGTCACCTACTCGACACAATTACCTTGCAAATTACCAGTCGTGTTCAATACGGAAGTTATAAAGCGTCGTCAACTTCTAATTTGATGTTGATGAAAGTGGGAAAAGTATTACGGAAGAGTAAAAATAAAAGTTCCTGACGTCCAGTAATGAGGGAGAATAGCGTAGCGTAAAATGTATATAGTACATAGTATATATATATATATATATATATATATATATATATATATATATAACTATAAATTTCTCTACTAGAATTATATCAGTCATGATAATACTACAACAATATCAATACAAATATTCATTCAGAGAGAGAACTGCGTTACATTTCTCACGAGAATGTTTACCAAAATTTCAAAATTGTTATGGTTTATGTATTTCATATTGCATTTAATCAATCGATATTGTTTATTCGACAATGTGTTGTACATCTGTTGTGTTTAATTTCCAGTTCAATTTCGTGTTTAATTTTGTTACTAAACATACATTTCCGGAAAACCATCTCATTAGAAGATTGACAGAATATTGGACGTTTTGACGTTCGTAATATCTAACGAGGAAGGGAGGGGGAGTACACTGCGCTTCTCGAAGATGGTTAATTACTCTATTGAGCGTGCAAATTGGCCTCCGTTTAGTCTGTAAACGATCTCAGCCTCCGCTACGAGTAATAAATTAAACTAATGATTATTTTGCCGATCAATAATCATTAAACAGCCGCAGAAAGCGACGCAAATTTGCAATGCAAGAGCCGGGCTAATGTCAAAACCATTGTTTTACACAAACCGTGTAATAAACGCTCCCGGTCTCGGTACTCCACCGCGTCCAGCGTTTTACTCGATTTAACAACAACGTCTGGAAATCGATATAACTCCGCATACACACAACGTGTACAGGCATACATAAACATCACGAATGCGTATATTTAGTAAACTTTTAGTCCAAGTTAAAACGCAACTTTTATAGATAGAAAAGACGTCTAACCTTAAGAGGGATAATACGGAGTCGGAAGTTGAATTTGACACTTGCGATTGTTGGCATCTCATTTGACACAAAGTTCATGGAAAATCGCGCTATCGTGACCGCGAGAGAGAGACTCGCTCTCTCGAGGGATCAACCCTACGCATCAGTGGGATAAAATTATCGTCATGAAGGAAGCAATGTTTAAATCGCGTCATAATCCTTGCCGTAATCTGAACCAAATGCCAATAATATTGTAGAGGGTCAGGGTTAAGATCGCGCGTGCTACAAATATCGCATTGCGTGTGCTATCATAAATCTTTTATGCCATGAAAATAATATGTCGACGTTACAGCATGGAAAACTCCTTAAATATTTGTAGAGCCTGATCGATCATCGTAGGCACAATGAAGTAAACAAAAAATCTATAGTGAATCCAACTGCTTATTAAATCGATCGGGAGATCTATTGACATTGCAGTGAGCAGCAATATTTTTAAATCTTTCAACAATTTGATACATAATGATAAATTCAGCCACTCAAATAATCAATTCATCAACCTATTCTATTTTAATAACAAAAAATATAGATTCTATGGCAACATATTTCTTTTTCACGATAAAAAGAGTCAGCTTGGTGAATAGATGCATATATATATTTATCATATATGTTATATATATTCTATATTTATATATATTTAACCTTTTATTCTACAATACAAAGTGCATATATTTAATGGATAGATAAGAATAATTGTATATAGTTTTTTTTAAACTTTTTGCCCGTTTTTATTTTTATTTGCGCTTCAATGTCAACTCAATTCAATCACGGAAACAAACTATGAAGCAACATATGATAAAAAACAACACTACATTTTTTAAATTCAGTATTTGAATACGGAATAATAAAATTTCAATCGCTAAAAATAATTTGCATAACTTTCTCATTTGTTTACTTCACTAAAATCGTTAAATATACTTCAGACGTGACGTTAAAGCAGTTCGTCCGCATTATCTCACGTTTCACCGTGCAACTGCCGGATTATGAAAGTATCCACGCGAAAAGCTTTGTTCGCTCCCGTTGTTACATGGATCAACATTATGACGTGCGACCACGCTATCTTAATCGAAAAACCGACAAGGTGCAAGGTGTGCCGGAATCAAGGCCAGGGTCGTTGCTTGCACACGTCGTCGCCGTACTATTCGCGAATCGCCGCCGCAGTGCCGATCTCGTGACCTCGCTCACGACTACGGTATCCACGACTTCCTATTAGCACCGAGTTTCCCCTTCCGGTATCGCGGAGAGGAGAATTCCGCCGCTATCGATGTCAATAATTGTGTGAACGCGACGGTGTTCCGTAGCTTCAACGTTATTATCAAAATTGAAATCGCATTTAAGTAAAAGCCGAAGGCATTACGTATCCCGGGAAAGACGATGGCTCGCATTATCAATTTATTGATTCGATTACATAAAACGGTCACGTTGAAACCGCGATATTTTCGTCTCACGGACAGCCGAGCACGCTTGTTTTCAACGTGAAAGGTCGTATTCGCTTTTCAATCGTCGCGAGAGTACGGCCGCGTCACAAAGAGATATTGTTCAATTGAACAGGCTGTCTCATGGCTTTTTCACCACCGCAAACACCCCGCTCGGCTCGCGCGCGGGTTAGACCAAATCGGTTAGCAGAAACCAATCGCGGTACACTCGACAAATTATTTATAGAAAAACAAGGAGTAGGTGGACAGTAGCGGTCAGGCACTGTACACGGAGGGGGGGGGGGGGAAGGGGCCAAAAAAAAAAAAAAAACAGAGGAGCTGCACGCCGCGTGTTGAAATATACAGTTGTCGTGATCGGTATCACGACAACAGTATTGTTACGGCGATCAATCATCAGTGAACTTTGACGATACACCGCATGCAAAGTGCATCGATTCCACTACGTGCAACGACGAAAAAGCACATGGCACACTACGTGTGCGTCAGGATACGACCTTGACCCTCGAACGCCTTTTCGCTGCTCGTGTTGTAGGGACCGGTGTGTGTCCGCGGTTTATTCCGAGATAAATTGCAGAGCTTGCGCACAATCAGTTTCGTAGCCGGCTCGATTTAATGGGGTACGGCACGGCGGCGCCGTTAAACTCTTCCGAATCACTCTCGACGAGGGTCTCAAAGCGATACAGACAGAGTCGTGCATATCGGTTGCATGCGATATCGCGCGCATTTTGCAGATTGCACGCGAGAATTCAAGCGGGGATATATATCTCGAACAATCCATCTCCTTTAACCATTCTTAAGAAACAATATGCGAGCCGGCGCTTGGCGGAGGAAATTGCAATGCGAGGTAGCAGAGGTACCGTGTATCAATGAAATGGAAATTTAGGCAATGTTTTAAGCTAGAGCATACTAGGGAGCAAGCAAAGAAAACTGAATTTTATAATACATTGCAGCGATCCAAAGAAAAACAAAATGGAAAACATGACAGAGTACAGTAGTTCTCGTCAGAATTTATTTATATATTGTAGACTCTACAGGATATTCTGAAACTCAAGAATATCCTTTTTACAATGAATTCTTTGACCAATTTGAAATTGATTTTTTCTCACTGACAATGTTAAAGGAGAACATTATTTATCGCTTTTTTTTAAATTAAAATTTTATTAAAATAAAATGCAATTAAAATTAATTGAAGAATATGATATAGTATTCATTTGTCTTTGTGAATCTTAGTTCCCGAAAAGCTCTTTTTAATTGGTTTTTAAATCGATGTTTCGACATTTTCGCTGAAGAAAAATTGACTTTGAATTGATCAGAAAATTTGTCATTAAATTGACATTGACAAGAGTATTGAGATATTTTATATGAATTAATAAATCGTCATATCGAGATTAATAAAATTTTTATTGACAGTGTGTTAGTATGAAATACGAGTCAGATTGTTACGGATCTCTTTCATCGTGCATTCGCAATAGATATGTATGGAATAATGACCTCGTATAATAATCTGTGACACGATATATTACCATATCGTCTTAACCTTTGTTTGTTTATGGTTCTCAAGGCGATTTAAGCACGAACATTACTTTGAATATACGCGTATTGAATATACAATACGATAAATAGTACACTTACATGTACATATTTCATAATATTATGTAATAATCGAGATTTTATTTAATCCATTTCATAATTTAAATTATGTAATATAAGATGCAAATAAATACATATAACATTTCTATAATTAATTCCGAAAATATATATATTCTTGTTTTTTAATTATACGTAAAAATAATTAATTGTACTTATAATTTTGAAATATAAAAATATAAAAGATCGCTAAGTTTTATTGTATAGTTTTTTTCTGTGTATTTACTGAATTTATTGAGTTTTTATCTGTAGATAATTCTGATGATAAAAAACAATTCTTTATTTATTTAACGATGCTAAACTTGTTGAATGAAAATGATATATTAATAAAAACATAGTATTATGTTACGGAAAATACGATTTTGTGTAGATTATATTCAGATCGATAAAGAGTATATGTATTGTACTGTGTCTATAATACTGTGCGTGTCCTACTATGCCGTTAATACACATCATAACAGGTAATGAGGAAACCTGCTCATGAATAATGTCAATATGTAAAGTTTCCGCATAAATGCCCTCTTTATTTGAGCTGTACACAGAGTTCAGAACTGTCAGCTAGAGTAACCAGCCTTCGAGGAAAATGCACAGTAATTTAAGCATTGCCACAGAGAGTGAATTGTTTCTCGTAAGATCTTGGAAGCAATGCACAGCGAGTATTGTTTGTCTTTTCTACATCTCATGTAACGTATTTCACATTGACGCATAGTTATTTCGAGAATATATTTTACTGCAGCTATTCTTTAAAATACCAAAGAGGGTCTTAAAAATGTTGCACATAACTTTTATAATCCATATAAAAATAAGTTGATATATAATTATCTGAATTGACGTCAACTCGATAATTTGGAAAGTCGAAAATAGCCGTCGTGCAAAATTGCAGTTACTTTTATCGATCTTTCCAATCTAAACTACTAAGCCGACTAAGTGTACTCTATTATGCTATTCTTGGGCGAGATTTATGTATGCTTCGTTTCGCTCGTTATTTTCACCCAGTGTACTCAATTAAGGAATCCTCCTCAATGCGACATAAATATACACAGTTCGATTTTTTGAAATTATATTTTTATATTAGTATCGTATAATTTAATTTATGAATGAAGTTTATGATCAAAATAAAATATCTTTTTCGCAACAGGATAAATCTTTTGTATGTTTTGTTTTATACATTGAGCGCAAATAAAAAAAGCACTTTATATAGAAAAATATCAAAAGCAAAAGAGTGATTATCATCTTAAGTTTCAACAAACCGGCCCAGCAGCAAGAAAGCACTGCCTACGGCTAGATTCTCTTTTATCCTGATTCCTCTTTTATCCTGATAACTTTCTCAAAAATACTTGCCCTTTTATTTCAAAGGACGTCTTTACTAAGACTGATATACAAGTCTAGACAAGTTCCCCTATTCGTCTCAATATAAATGCCACTCTTAATTCCATGTTTCACAAGGAATATATAAGTTAGCCTAATTCTCGTATCAATATTTTTTTATACAAATCATTATATAGATATTATAATAATCACAGTAGTTTAGATTGTTCAATTAAAAAAAAATATTTTGCTAAAATTGTAAATTTTTTGCAGTTTCATCAGACTGTATTAACTTACATGCGAAATAGAGTCTGGGAATTCCATTTCTACGTGGCTAACGATTGGCCTGAAGATGCAATCTGCTTACATTTTCCCGGAATGACGTTATCTGTAAGTATAAATTAAATTTCCGCTATTATTTAAGGCAAAAGTTAGTTTGATGTAATCTTAAAAGTTCCGATTTCTAATAGTTTACTTAAGATAACAATTCCACTTTCTTCCTTAACCACATTTTCTTCAAAAAGTTGTCCACATTAAATTTATCTAGCTCGCTCCGTAATCTACTTGTGACTCACGTCACGTACTTTGTAGAACGTATTTCTTTCCTACGAAATATAACAGATCGGAAGCGACCTTAAATAAATTATTTTGATCACAAGATGTAAACTCACCAATTACCGCGGCAGATTGTAGTAAATCGTTAATTCGCGAGATACCGCGGAGTCAAAAAAAGAAGCATCTTTTCCGCAAGTACTGGAAATTCATTATCATGCTTCCGAATGCGCCGTTTCTCCATGTAGAATGCAAAAAGACTGAGTTGGCCCATATTCTATAGGTTTGGCAATTCGCCAGATTATCGTCTTTCTCTCGTTCGCTGTTGTCCTCGCTGACGCGATTCGCGACTCATTTTATGCCAGCCCTCCAATTCGCCCCGAGACAATTTTTGTTTATGCTCTTTAGTTAATTACAACCTCTGCAGCACCATAAATTCAAATGACCGTTGGTTATTAAATTTGCATAAAAATAAAATATACTTTCTGAGAAATCTCCACGTGCCACCGCGGCAACAAGGATCTCGATGTAGCCTTTGACATTTAGCAACTATTTGTGTTGAGATTCGCATTCGTGTCGTCGATTCGACTGTTAAGTGGCTAATCCGCGCGGAATGTTTTTCGACATGGATGTAAACACAAGCCGAAATATAAACGCCGCGACGGGCCGTAATTTCACGTTTAAATATAAAACACGTGTGACGCGCGTGCGTCGGTACGTCAAATCTATTTCTAAGCTTCTAAATTCTAGAAAAAAGTCCCGCGTGTGGATTATGGCAGCAGGCATAAATAACTCGTAAAACGTTTCTCCATACTGTATATTATTTTTTCGTACTGAAGATACTACAGATGTGCTAATCGTATCCTCTGTCACATTTTCAGCCGCACGGTTTGGTATATGAGAGCGTCGGTGTCTTCTGCCCGAACGATCGGCTGGACCTGCTGCGTCTTTTCCGGGAGGAGGATATTCTCGTAGACTGGTCGAGACCTTTGTACATTAATTTCGCTCATTACGATATCGCCGAGGAGCTGACGCGCCTTTACGAAGGTACCGGCACTATCGAGACTGTCGTGGGCGATGTCTGCGCGTGCGAGGACTTTGAGCATGGCGCGGAAAGCGGGGAATTGTGTAAGGACGGCGATCCCGATGTCCAGGTGTTGCCTCTCAAGGCGGAACACGCCGAAGGAATTCACGAGTTGTATCCGGCGAACGACATGGAGTGTCATGAACTTTTTCTCCGTCTCATCAGGACTCTACCGGCGGCAGGCGTGTTCGTGAAGGGTAGCCTGGCCGCCTGGATGGTCCAGTCCTATTACGGAGCTATGTTCTCCATGCAAACCAAGCCGGAACACCGTAGAAAAGGTTACGGGACGAAATTAGTAAGGTAGACTAAGCTCGTGGTTATATATATTCTCGATAGTATTAACTGACATTGGCACATACAAGTAATTCATATCTAAATGGACCGTTGGCAATGTTAAACTGTTCAAAACATTTACACGTCTAATTTAAGCTTTCTAAAACAATTAAATATTTTATTTTATTTTAGCAAAGACTTTTTAAAATCGTAAAAATTTAACAAAACACAGGCGTATGAATGGCTCATGTGTGTCATATAAGTTGATAACGTTTCGTGCAGCGTTTGCAATTAACGATAATAACAATTTGAGAATTTAAAGGGTCGTTTTACTTTTATAAATACACCTAATTCGTGCTAATTAAGTGTTATGTCATATTACGAATTGTTATACACGCCAAAGTTAAAATATACGACGGAATGTGTGTGTCTGAAATTTCAGGTACCTGACAAAACGCGTAGCCGAGAAAGGATATTATCCATTTGTAGTTATACGTCCAGAGAACGAAGCTAGCCACAGTCTGTATAAGAAGCTGGGCTTCAGACGGCTTTACCAACTTGTACGAATGACTTTTACGCCTTCCATGTGGCAAGAGAGCGAAAACGACGCAAACATTCTTAGGGATAACTTGGAAAACGCCGTCAGGCAGCTTAGCCTCGAGCAGAGGGTAATAACGGCGCTGCGCGATCAGAAGGAGAGCGAAGAAACGATACAAGATCCCGCGGGAATCGCGTCAATTGTTGAAAAGGAGGGAGAAGAGGGTGAGGGGGGTGCCAACGAGGAGGATCTTCTCGAGACTATCGAGGAACAGTCTGAGGAGAGGATAGACACAGCGGGAGACAATGCAGATGACCCGGTGGCCGAAGAGGCATCGGAAACTGCGCAAATTGACGATTCTAATAACGACTGCGGGACGGACGTCGCGGGTGACGACGAATAAATTTATAGGGAACGTTTATACGATAAACAACGGTCCATAATTCACGTTTTTCTTGCTCGAAGATACGCTCTTCGCCACGAGGCGTTGATAAGCAGCGAGATAAATTGCGAGCGGAAGTTATGACTCGCGTTACTCATTCTTATGAGTCTATAAAGTTCTTAGAGACGGTAAGCCAAACTTCCTGTATATCTTTTGTAATAGTCATTCATGCCTGTTTACTTTGATAGTGATAAAAATTTGATGATTCGTATGAATTATATTCAATAATGATTTATAATTAATACCACATTACTTTCGAATTATTATCATATAAATTGGCAATTTTTTTTTTTATAAAATATAGTATAGCCGATATTGTATCGAACAAGTTTTCAATTGTATATACAAACGTCTGTGCGAGAGCAAATGTCTTCTTCGAGCGATAAAAACGCGCCGAAAGAGTCAAAGATAGAAAATATTTTAAGAGATTTTGACAATTACATAGCACCGCGTTCGTGCGAGGCTTCAATTCGCGTACGAAGAATCAAAATTCCTCGTATGATTCCTCATATCAGACTCTTTCCAAAAAAACATGAAAATCTCAGGTGTCGGATAGCTACGTACGTTTGGGTTGCCAGTGTTATATCTCGTCGAAGTCTATCCGATCGTGTATCGTTCTTCTTGTTGCGTTGGTACAAATACATAATTTGACATAAAGATCGTCAGTGTTATCAATTATTTGTTATATAAACGCGTTTAATATATTCAAATATTTCTGAATAAATTAAATAAAGTTGTCGTATAACAACAATTGTCATGTGATGGTTAACAATGTCTATATGCGTTTTATCTGTTTGTTCTAAGTGTTTCTCGTTTTCGCCACAATTATCAATAAACAATATACATTGATGTGGCGTATAATGATATATATATATTTATTAGAAGATTACGTATTATAGAATTTCAATAATATTATCCAGTTCTATAATTCAGAAATTTTATTATTGATTTCTAACTACTTAAATATAAATGTAAGTAAATAGACTTTGTAGATTTAGACTTGACTATTCTATGAATTTGTAAGTCTAAATCGACAGCGAAAAATGGAAAGCGCGCTAATTTTCACCAAACACAAAAGTTCGAAAGTCTGCGAGGTGATTCAAACTGTGATTATAATTTTCGTGTATAAAGTAGAATCTCGAGAGAAATTACGAAGCCTCGTGCGATCTCGACACGCTTTCATCGATATAATAGACGTAATTTGCTGTGCCGGTGTAATCATGGATAAAAATTATGGATGAGCCCCGTTTTTGATAAAAATTCATCCCGTCACATATATATTAGTCTTCGATATTTTTAAATTTATACATGTTACGCCATAAATGATAGATTATAAATACTGCGAAACCACACAATTTCGTTATAGAGAAACCTTGCTTCATAATTGCAGGAAACTGACGGGCACTATAATTTTCTGTACGTGTTGTGCACCGTCACAGCGATTACCTTAGCGTGCGAGTTAATAATAATAGTAATATTAATGATAACAAAATATGACATAATTAATATTATTATTAATAATAACCGTTATACATATATGATATAAATACCGCGCAAAAAGGAGGGAGTCCGGCCGGTTCAGTTCCGTTCCCGAGGAACCTCGAGATCTTAGATAGCTAAACTATTTGTATAATTTTTTCTACGTTTCATATAGATGACTTATCAACAATACAAGACGGGTAATGTGTAAGGGAATCGGTTCCGAGCGGGGACGGAGTCGGGGAGGCCACGTGACTCTTTTAAGGCCCCCCGCGAAAAGAAACCCTCGTTTATTTTTGATTTTAATATTATACTGGGGGCCAGCTGTGATACTTTACCCAATTCACTTACACCTGGTCGTGGTACCAAGTCTAATTTAGGCGAAGATCAATCGTTGTTAACGGTGCGCTAGAACTCGATAAATTCCACTTTCGCGCATTACGTTATTTCATATTCGATATATATCGATCAAACAAAAGCAAATATATTCGACATTTCGCGTTGTGCAACAGATGTATTATCGAACGTATAATTTCTACTTTTGTAATTCTTTTTTTTTTACAACAATTCTTTTTATATCAGTGCCATTTTATATCGAATTTGACATTTGACAAAATAGTTTGAATAGGAAGTTTCAGTTTAGAACATTACTTTGATTTTGTCCGCAAACGTTTTGCATACAAATTCAAGTGGAATTTGCGAGTATGATTGAAGAGGATTGGCCATTGCGGGAAACTCAAGGATTTCAGTCATACGTAATCGTGTCAATTAAAGTCTCAAGTGTGATAGAAGTTTGTATCTTGTTTCATCGTCACGCAACGACCTGACGTAAAAGCGTGGAAAAGCGACGACTTTTTGACCACTTCGCGCGCGCCTTTCGCTCGATGCGATTTTCAACCGCAATTATATAAAGCAAAGTAGCTCCTGTACAATCGTGGTCAATATAGTCTCTAAAGTGTTGCAATATCTAAGTTTATATAACGAGACGATAAAAAGCAAAGGTAGACGGTGGCTCTGTTTTCATTCCACTGTTAAGAGCAGCGTTCTGCAGCACGTATACGTGTTGCATAATTGAGTTTTTCGCAATGGCCTTATGTATCGGTATCTCCGTTGCGTAGGTTTAAGTGAACGAATCTCTTTAACTCCTTTCGCTTTAGCATCTCTCTCTAAATCAGTATACTTTCTCCAAGATGTAAAAATATTATTTTATACGCACAACATAATTAATTTACTAGAAATCATCTTTCGCCCAAGAAGGCTCTTTAAAGTTCCATTTCTCAAGATTAAAGAGAAAAGATTTCCAATTGTCAGTATTTAATAACGCCAGTGAATTTGTTTTATCCACTCTCTACGCTATCGCAACGGAATGTCACGAGAATCATTACAAAAGCACGGAAAAACAACAACGAACTTATTACTACAAACACTATTATGCGCCAGCCTGTACGTAGTATGTTAATCCTAGCGCTGTGTTAATCAGTGTCTCGCGAAAATTAGGCCTAAATCTAAAATCTGCCTGAGAAGAGGCACATCCCGATACGTATGTAAATATTAATATACATATATCCTTTCCTCTTTCCTTCTCATGCACGTTGCCTTCAATTGCAACAAAAAAAAAAAAAGAAATTTTGTCTAGAACAACTTCAGTCCTACGATCGACGATGAAAGTTACACGAAAAGTGAAATAATTACGTCGCCAATGTAAAACGTTTCGAATCTATTTGTTATACAGAGCAATTACGAAGAAGAGAATAATGTTCGATGACGTAGATTTTTTTTTGTTTACTTGGTTTAGTGGGTGGTACATGTAATCTATGAGCGAGAGGGAACCAGTGCGAGAATCAGTAATTTTGTGAGAAATGGATAATTGGAAACTGGATAAAAGAGCTTTGGATAATAAATGGGACAAACAAATATGATTTTTCAACGATAGTGTCGTTTATTATGCGCTCGACTCTGCTGTACATTCATTTATACAGCTTATCCCCATAGCATTTGCAAACAATGGATCCTGTGTACTTTTTGCAGAATATTAATTTATCTCGCGAACAATACACCAACTCACAATCAGCTAAATAAATCATTAAACATCCCTGATAAACGATGTTAATTTAATTCACAAACAGATTGACAGAATTGTTATTTTTATCCCTGAATAAACCTTTTAAAAGCTGGAATAGTCTCCTCAATATCTCTCTCTTTTTTTTTTTTTTTATTAAAACGTATCTACAATGATCGAATGAGAACACTGTTTCCATCGATTCCAGCACCGTGAAAAACGTCAAGCAGATTAATTAATACGATTTAAATTTACATATGCAACATGTTACTTTAGAAGGTAGAAATTTGACTTTCAAATTCAAAGTATTCGATGGAATTGAATAATTATGTGGTAAGAAATATTTTTCACTATTTTGCAACAGTATGTGTCCTTTTTACTTTGCAAAATATTATTAAGAAGTGTTTAATATAATTGACAATATACAGCAATGTTCTTCTTGATACACCGATATTTTTTTAATCGAGAACGAAACAGGAAACACGATAAGTAAGTTGAATCACTTTGAATGTTGAATGTGTGTGAGCATTATCTGGCATATTAATTTCTAACATTGCAATTTCAGTTACACGGATTTCATATTATTCAGTGACTAGAGAAAGTCCAATGCACGTAGTAACTATCACATTTTACAGTTTTGTATCACCACACTTACTTTCACCTGCACAATCGTGAGAACAACGAAAGATATATCGATAAATTATAAATTAACCGTAAGATTGAAGATATTATTAGCGAACGTATACGCACTCTGCGAGAAACGACACGAGGTTCACACAACTCACTTGAGATACTACAGAAAGTCTTGGAGAATCCTCACATCGCCTCCATGTTCTCGAAAAATGTTCCGTCATTCGCAACAGCACGGTTCGTACGTCGCACGGTTTTCAGGTAGGAGTACATCGCTCGAGTCGCTGCATCGCTGCATTATCATTCGTTCCAAAGTCGTCGGCGACTCTTACGACGGTGGTGAACGCGTACTTAGCGACTAGCGAGTTGAGGCGAAAATCGAATGGCGATACTGCGCGACGCGTGGTTGTACAACGACTGCGAATGACCGACGCGAACGACTGCCACGAACGGAGTCTCGGAAACGACAGGTGACTAGTAGTTGGCGGACTGGACGGCGCGCAGTGCGCGCCGTCGCCGCGGTCTCGGACGGGCTCGGTCATGCCCGCCGAGGCTCGGCTGCCTCCGTTGGGCATGGTGGGGCGAGCAGTGTATACGTGACGTCACATAATTAGAGTAAATACAAAGTAGTCTTGATGGGACAGCGGCGTGCGCCGCACCGTGAGTCGCTGGTCCGCGCGCGTCAAACCTATATCGCTCCGATACACGCACACCGCGCTCCCGTGAGTAGCTCGTGATATATACATACGTCCGCGCGCTATGTGCCGTCAGTGTGTGTGTGCGTCAAGGGATCCTAGATGACTGTGGGAACAGTGAGTGACACTTGTGCGGCGAAGAAATGGAAAAGATAGAGGTGAGAGAGTCACAAGGGGAAGCCGGGTGTGTAAAGCGCGAATTTCGTCCCGTCCCGTCTCGCGCGTCACGTCGCGCCGTTAATGCAGCGCTTGCAAACAAATTTCGCGCTTAACGCTCTCTCTTCTGCCTTTCTGTCTTGTCTTTCTTTTTTTAATTACCACTCCGCGCTCTTGTCCCTTGCCTCCTCCCCCTCTCCACCCCCGCATTTACCCCACCACCCCGTCACCCCCCTTCCATATAACCGTCAGATTTACCTCGGCGAATACTCGCTCGATCGTAATGCAGAAGTGACAGCGTGATGATGAGTGGGGAGGAAGGGGTAGCCGATGGTGGGGAGATCGTAGATGTTAGACATCTGGCAACGAATACCATTGTATGTATCTTCAATGTGCCATATTATTAGATAGACTTGGTACTTCTCTCTCTCTTCTCTCTCTTTTTCTCTCTTCTTTAAAGCCATCATCGTTCATCTTTGTTTCATTTTCGAACCTCTCTGTCAAGTTTATGGCTTCGTCCTTATCTCACACTCGCGCGTCTCCCGCAACTCTATCTTTTATTCGCTCTCTCTATCGGTCTCAGTACTTTTTCTCTCCCCTCTTTCTTTCTCTCCGTCTTTCTCCGCCTGTATCTTTCTCCGTTTGTCTCGCGTTCCTTCTTTGCCAACCACACTCCATACTTCTCTCTCTTTCTTTTTTCTATCTCTTTTACACCGCCTCTGTTCCATACCGTTCTCCCTCTCTTTCCCTCTCATTCTCGGTTAGTCAAGTATTTATAGATGTGCCTTAACCCGATTTAACGCAGCCACCTCAACTCACATTGTCCTAACGACTGTTTAATGAGAAATTGCATTGTTTTCGAAATCTCATTTTCTTCGTTCCGGATCAGCTTTCAGCTGAATAATATTGTGCGTTTTTTTTTTTGCGACAAATGTTTGCGTAATATAAAAATGAGAAAAAAATAAAGAAAAACGATGCAGAAGCGGTAACGACGCGTTATCCGTCATATGTCCGAGAATCGAATCGATAAACGGTTACGTTGTTATTACAGCGGAATATGGTTGTGTTTTGTGCGCCATACGATGCGTATATGCGAAATCCAATTTCGGAGCTTTTAAGATCATCTCGCGAATAAAGTCGCGGCTACGACGGCGCTGGCGAGGATGGAGAAAAGAAGAAGAAAAAAAAATGTTTTCGTAGTGCTTCGTTGAAAAAGGTGTGTACAGTCCGCGGAGAAAGTTCATTTTGTGGAAAGTGTTACTGTCGCGACATCATTTTCTTCTCGGCCATCTCGCCGAGCGCACAAATCCTGTTTATTTACATTATGCAAAATGTCGTCGGTAACGGTGATACAGTTATTTTATTTGCAATATGCACTAAATCATTGACGATATATGTATATGGATAAATATACTGCGCGCGCGCTTGACGGATTTTCTGGCGGGTGCAGTTTTTTCGGCGCGCTATTCCCCGTGTGTGGTGCTCTGCTTGAACTCTTCTCGCTCGCTCCCTCCTCCGTTTCTCCCCGTCGTTCGTTTCCGACTTCCCAGTACGCTCCCCACCCACCACTCGCGTTCTAGCGGACGAATTGAAAGTATACGTTTGAGAATTAAATCGATAAACGCGGAGTTGCGAATTACAACGAGTAATTATTGTATCAGCCATTTACATTTAGTTTTATTATTATTTAATTATTTTGAAAATAAATTAAATTTATTTTGAGTCATATTTTGTAAATCTTGTTAAGACTACTACATTGAATTAATTTTATAAATTGAATTAAATTAAATTAAATTACCTTATAAAATATTATTTAAGCCGCTTTTGAATACACAACTTATACGTTATACGAAACATCGCGTTTATATATATTTTGTTTTAACGATTTCTATATTCGTCGCTGTTATGATTACTCGTGTGTTTCACGCGGAACAATGAAGTAGCGCCGGCCTAAAACCATTTCTTGCGAATAAATTCTACGACGAAATCAAATTCCAAGGTGGAAGATGATCGTTGCGATTCAAGTTGTCCTTGCTTTCGCTCGCTTTTGCGCGATCGGAGCTACAAACGAATCGTGCGCGGAAATAAAATTCGCGCGTCGAAAACAATGGTGGTGATTTATATCATCGAGTCTAATTCGCGTGAATTCTTCGTGTCGTAAACAAATTTTTCGACAAAACTGAATAAGCGCGCAAAATAGGATTTTATTCGCACTCAATCTTCTCTTCAATTATTTTTACGTTTAATTCGCAAATGGATTGCGAGATGAAATAAAATGTTGCAAAGAAGGTCACGCAGCTGCATTTATAATGTCATGTATTTCCTAACATAACTGCATTGCTTTGTAAGCAAAATGGAATGATGAAAACATAAAACTGATGCGTAAAAAGTGATAGCGACTATTTGTATCGCTTTTGTCGTTTGTGGCAATCGATGCGCCTGCATAGTTTACGGCAGTAAAGATACTAAATTTAGTACATTGTGCATTTTGACGTACGCGACGAATGTGACACCGGCGTATCATGTCGCGATAAAAATCGGCATTTTTCCGGACGATCGGCGAGAAGAAATATCCGCGCACAAAATCGGTTCATTCATGATAAAAAATATATTTCTAAATTCGTGCAAGCGACACGGTAATTCTTCTCGAGAATAATAAAGTTTCCTCGCGGTTTATTTACGCGCAAGGTTACCTAACACTACTTTAATCGCAACGTCGATTTTGTTTTTGAAATTGTATCGAATACCGAGCTAAAGCGATATCACAACATTGACACTCAAATATCGCATTTCATCGTGATGTCGAATGTAAACGGAGATATTAAGTGCGACGTTTTGAATGCGAGTTTAATATTTTTGTTATGCCAATCATGCGAAAGAGACATGACTCTCTATACGATGATATGTTAACACGTGATTCTCTCTGGAGCTTCTCCCTTTTTTTTTTTTAATATTTTAGTTTTGTCACATGTACTCAATATGATGTATTGTATATATTATAGATACGCTGTGTATGACAAAATCAAATTATTATTTTCATAAATATTGACATTATTTAAACAATATTAATATAACGCCTACGTTTATTCAGTTATTCACGAATTATTATTGGTTCTAGCAAAATCATAAATTTTTTTCATTGTAAATTTCTATGAAATAAATTAAAATTACAATGTATAATTAAATGTTATCGTATTTAGCGTGCAAATATATTCAGCACGCGATAGCCAATAATGTTTCGTCTCTGTCAGAAAATCGTGAATTTTCGCTTAAATTTGTAATTATAATACGTCATAAGCGGGCGAGATACACATACGAGCGTGCACTCTCACATACACTCGTATTTACCTGCATATATTATTCTTCTTATTAGTATAAAGGCGGGACACGTAGATGAGTTTTTTTTTTTTATATCTCATTGTTTTACTAGTATCCTTTTTTATATTAATTTATCTAGTAATTGTGCATACGTAGCCTGTTACGTGGAGTCGCATATCCGACATGTTTACACGCCTGTATCTCTGTGTGAAATCATCGGGATCACGTTCATACGCGCGTGAGTGTGTGTGTGTGTGTGTGGTGTATCTGACAATGAGTATGTGTGCAGGCCGAGTTGTATACAGGGCGTATCAAACTTAACCGTCCGAGAATGGGACAGGTGCTCAACTGGCAATGACTGAGCGAGTGTTTGAAAACGTAATAAAAAATGCGCTCTACATAGTGGAAAACGGTATAAAGTGCCTCTTTCGTCGTGGAAAAATATTTTCCCTGAAACGTGATCACGTGCGGGTACTTTTTTTCGTATTAATTTATCATGCACTTAAAAAATCGTTGGTTGAAAAATTCACAGCGGCTCCACAGATCGTTCGTTTAAATTTAGTTTCAATTTATGCGTGACGCCACATTTTCAAATTGATTCCCGCTGATTTTATTACGTTAAACTACTGAATATATTATTATAAAGCTACGACTTTTTGATTGAAATACGGAGTAACCGAGAGCGAATAGAATAAAAACAAAATTAATCGCGTTGATGGAAAAAGTTTCACTGGCGTATTTATTCGAATTTATAGCTTGCGCGGACGTGCGTGCATTTATTGATCTTTTTGTGCCACCCATTATCCATCCATAGAATCTGCCTTGCTCTCCCCACCCTACCTTTCTCCTCGTCTCGCTTATCTCTCTCCAGTCTTTTCATCGTAGTACCGCGTCAATGTCTGTAAATATTAACGCTGTTAATCTAAATCCTCGACGTTGATTTGTCCCGTCTCTCCCGTCGTCTTTTTCGACCTCTTTTATTTTCCATTTCTCTTAGCTAACGACATTAAACGGAAGTACCCACTGCTGCCTTAATGAAATTTACTTTTGAAGCTTCCTAGAGTTCACCCATACTTACGGCCTGAATTGCATTATAAAAGAGCGAGAAAGAGAGAATGTAGGAGTGACGTGTTGCACGTCGACGCTAGTTAATTAATCAGAGATTAAGAATCGCATATTGCGAAATTGCATATTGTCGTTTGGACGACACTTAACTGCAATTTGGCGCATCGCGTTCGCGATGTAATTTTAGCAGTTGTGTAAACGTGGAATTTTTGGTAAGCCGTATCTCGTGTTCTTCGTCAAATTGTCGCTTCGACCGCCGGCGTCAAGGTTATCCCCCGTGTCCCTTCTAAACTGTTTAATCGGTGTAAAGTTCGGATTTCTCTTTCTGGACTTCTGTTCGTGCACACGTTAAATTCTCATCAAAATAAAAAGCGCGCGATAAGAATATTTTATTTCGTCGTGATAACATGCGCCAGCGCGACACGACCCAGCGTAATGATTCATCAGAAATCATCGTCATTGAACAATTCATAATACGCCTGGTATATTCGTCTATCCGGGATATTTTGATTTTACGGTCGTCACTTCTCGCGTATGAGAAATCGTCGTATTAAAATCAAAATTCACTTTCCGCGCTGATTCGCGCGGTCGTTATGATGTCATTGGAACCAATGTAATAGACTTAATGAGTACGTGCGATTAGATATCGTGCTGCGTGGCATTGCATAGCGAGGGAAAACTGCTAGCGAAGGAAGCCCGTTACACACTCGGAAATTCTACAGCGGACTGTACATCATGCTAAAATTCTAATCGGTAAAATTAGTCGGGAGGGGGTACAGTCACGTCGGAAAGTCTGCCTGACCGCGATTCTAAGCAAGAAAGTTATGAAATCAATTCAACGCAAGCGCAAGTTATAAGTTATATTATATCATGGTTTTTCCTAGAAATAAATAATTAATAGCTCATACAATTTTAATTTAATTAATTCTAAATTCATAAAATGTTTATTATAAAGTGTATAATATCAATTTGAGTAACAGCAAAAGTTATTCATAAATAATATTAACTAAATCGTTATTATTTCAACGGGAAGATGGTAAATAATTTTTTCGTCATTTTTAATGCGCATTAAAAACAAGCAAATTAATTATTAAATATTGTGTAATGTACGTATGTTAGATTTAGACATCAATAAATGCGTCTTGAAATATACAAGCACTTTATGCTTGTATTAGTATAAATATTTACATAATAATTTACATGAATGAGTGTAGTCTAAAGCGCGTTATCATGCGTATCATATTTTTTTCCTTTTTTTTTTTTTTTATTGATTCCACTTGAGAATGTTAAAATATTTTGCTGTTCGCGTAGTTTTGCGGATGTACTGCGCAAGGCCAACATTTGCGGGTGCAGTTATCATGATTATGGTCGCAAACATAACGGCGGCGCTGTGAATTTTACTACGACACAATTGCAGTGGCGGATGAGTAATCGTGAGTGTAGATATGAACATCGGTCATTTGCTAATAGTCGATTTAATCTAAATTAGATGGCTTCATTATTATGAAGAATTTTGTCATTGCGAAGATAAAGGTACCCGAATGCTTTTTCATTTTGAGCCATTAGTCACGTTAATTTGCTGTGATCGTCCTCGTAATTACACAGACGCGTCATTGCTATTTAAAGTCCGCCGCGCTGTTATTAGAGAATTATTATTTTCATTGCTTCTCTCGTATCTCTCGGCTCTATCGGTACTTGGATAATATTCACTTCGGTTCGAATCGCAATGTGGTATCGGGTTGAATAATATTTCGTCATTAATATTACGTCAGATTGTTTTTCTTTAATGGAACAATTAAGATGTAATTCCTGGCGCGGTCGATAGTCGCTCACCGAGATGAGAACGTAGGTTAGCGAATGTTATCTTCCATTTCTGCCCTGCATTGATATTCTACAGTTATAATTATGATATAATTCCTTTTACATTTCTCGTTAAATCTTTTTACGTTCCACTCCATATTACTTACTCCGTTCCACCTTCTTTTTCCGATTCGTTTGCTGCGTGCCTGCATTAGCGCGTTTATACGTTTCATAAAAGACCTTACTTCAAAAAGCGTAATATTCATTTTATTGCGCTGTAAAATACATATGCTTTTTATCTGCACTTATTAAATTTTATTCTACATTTATATATACAATTGAAGAATTTTAATATTTCTGTTATAATTTATTGCAAGCAAATTAATTTAATAATGTTTTGGAACTAACTCACAAAATATCTTTTAAAATGTTAATATCGAATTTATATGGATTTTTTAAATTCCTATTTATCACTTTTTTAATATTGTGGTTTTCAGCTGTAATACAATATTATGTACAATCGCTCTTCGTTATGAGCGGACGCTGCCCTGTGATATTTTTTATTTACGGCATTTCTTATCGATCAATAACAAATTACAGCTGCCTTGCACGTATGTACAGCTTATTTACTGATCGGACTGTACATCTATACACGAGTATACGTCCGTGCGATTACATTGCTCGTTTCAATCGGTCGAAACGAAAAAGTTAAAAAACGAGAGCCACCATGGCAATGTAAAAAGGAACACGCGCGCATGTCGATTTGATTCTTCTTTATCTACGTGAATTATAACTGTGCATCCGTTATCTGTGAAAGTTCTCGACTGCATTATCGGAATCACTGATAAATAATATAGGATCTAATTCCGTCGTAGTTACCAGATACTTTGCCCTAGGCATTTAAATGTTTATTGATCAGTCTTGCGTGGCGCTTTGATATAAATTATATACTTATAAATTATGATAAATTAAATTTCAAATATAATGTATATAACTTCAGCTTTCTCAAGCCTTAGAAACGCATTTTAATTCGTGTGAAATATTTTAAAATACATATTCTGCTTTCTTTTAGTAAAGAAGTGAATGTAATGAAGCCGCTACACTTTCATAGTTATTCCCATAAAACATTTACATTATTATTGATCCTAGGCATCTAATACTTTGTTCTCTTCTTTGTACACGCTATTTATACATGCCTGATCCCAGGGCCAATCGATAGCCTACTATTCTCAGAATTGGCTAAATTATATATCACCCATTTATAGAAAAAGATAAACTTTCGGTTTGACGATTGTCGTTAAGTATCTGTTTGTTTGAAAAGGCAACAAATTACAATTTATTTTTTATTCTTTTACTCTTAATGTCGCGTTAGGCGGCGCATTGTACAGTTGAATTAATGTTTATTCAGCCTTGACACGTACACTCTTATCGAGATGCTCTCTCTTTCTCACTTCAGTATCGTCACCCGCTCTAAAACGGCCTTAATGAGTCTCGGCAACATTCTCTCCTCGCGCTTTCTCACGAAATTCGTCGACGAATCTTCGGAGTTTATGTATATACGTAGGGGATACTTTACTCGACAAGTTGTATGATTATGCGCTTTAAGACCGAGGCATAATGGAATACAGGTATAAGCTATGACGAACACGGAATAAATATTAGAATTCAAGTTGCAATAAAATAGTATACTGCCACACGGTATTAGCATTTAATATTAATGCGATACTGAAATACTACAATTATATAATTGTGATATTTGTAATATTACAATTACATATATTTGTTTAACGTTAACATAATAAATAATATTAGAATATTATAAATAATATTTAATTACTGATATTATTATTATTAATATTATTTAATATCCATATTTCTAGTAATTTCATCGAAATTATTGTTAATATTTTTATAATTTATGTATAATTTATTTATATATGTATTAGTGATATTATATTTTATTGCTTATTTTTCATCTATTGTGCCTCAGTCTTTTTAAAATAAGACCGATGGACGACAGAAAGACGAGAAATGCATTTGATCGATGATGCTGTTACGAAATGCTATCTGTCGCGTGAAGCGCAAAGAAATGTGCTTGCGTAACATCCCTAAACATAAAATCAAGTGTTTTGCACCGAGAAACTAAACGAAACCTATGTATCTCGCTGTATAACTCCTTTGTATTCTGACGATTAATCGATACTTTTCGCACATGCCGAGAATTCAAGAGAAATCGATAAAACCGTGAGAAGTTCAGGAACGGTCGTTGCGTCATTGTCCGAGTTGAGATTTCGCCATTTCACTAAATGCGATATGAATGGTGCTCGCGGTAGATTATAATAATCTTCTCAACGATATATGTACCTTTCCACGAGTGGCTATGCGTTTATATAGGATGTTAAAAACGATACATGACGGTAGGAAATCTCTCTTCGTCTTGTGTAATCCGGATATTACAATTCTCGAAATGATTCTTAGTTGAAAATATAACCAAATCTCCTTCTTTCATTTGTTCACTTTAGAAAATTTTTATATTTGACGAATATTTAAATATTTAATATCCCAAAAATAAAAAATGTGAAATAAAAATTGGATTTATACGTTATACAATTGAAAAGATTTGAAATACTTTTTATAGATACGCCTGTTTTTCCGAACATTTTAGTCTGATATATTGTTTAAATCATTGAAATCATCGTGAACATTTATATCGCGCTCCGTATGCGCGTCGATCGACTCCTTTATTTCTTAGAATGCAATGCGCCGATGCAAAGAAAACATGGTGCATATCTAGCGGCCGAATATAGTCGATTGCTGTTAAGCGTTGCATCGTCGTCTCACCGGACCTACTTTGCCTTCAGTTTCTCTCTTTCCTTCTTACGCCCATCGTCTTTTTCCTTGTCAGCAGGTTCTAACGTGGTCCGGCAGGTAGTCGCAAGGGAGTAAGGTGTCCGTATACAAGACAAAAAGTAATTGGCATTAAATTTTCTCGTCCCTCGACCCTGGCTATCTCGTTGATGCTATCATGATCCATGAATTCGCAATACGATCTAAACATATTGACCGGTGAGGCTCCTGGCAAGGAGGTGTAATCACATGCATACAATAGAATGCACGCGTTTAATTGATATTTTTAAATATGAGCCAAAATCGATAGCCGCGCTGAGAGATGCATTGACGAATACATTGTTTTTCATTGTGTCGAGGTATTAGTTATATAAGCTCGCTAGGGGGAAATACATGCTGTGTCCTGATTGCGCGGTATCGACCTGCGACAGTGTACCATTATCTCATTCCATTTTGTATGTGATATTTAATTGGTGGAGTGAGAATGCGACGAGTGGCTTTTCAGGAAAACAGATTAATTCCGCGCCCATCGAACGCGCGCCGCTATCCAAGCTTCAAAAATTTCTGTTTGCTTACGCGTTATTTATAAAGAACAATTTTGCATATCAACGAATTTTAATCAGTTTTCTGGAATTTTGCATCATTTATTTTATTATATACTACAAATATTATTATTTAAAAATTTAAAAAAAAAATCTAATATTTACGTTGCGTATAAAATATTATTTTTTTATTGCTTGAAATTTTTCAAGCAAGAACTCTACATTGAGTCATCAGTGGATGACTAAGAAACTTTCTCGAACTACTTAAAGGACACTAAACTCTGACAAATGCATGGTCAAGAGATAGAAAGAGAGATAGAAAGAGAACCACATTTCACTATCCATATCACTATCCCAAAACTTAAAAGATTTAGTTACTTTGGAAAAACACGTTATTTAAATGGAAAAAAATCATTTATTATTCAAAGAACAAATATTGCAACTATTCTAAAAGCACAAATATATATTTTCCGAGTATTTGTAGCAATTACTATCGCAAGAGAATTCTTCGATCATCTATTACGAAATGATTGAATAAATTGTTTAGAGCAGTAGCTTTGTCTATCTTGTTAACATAATTATGGAAACGAAATCCAGCGAGACTGTGCGGCTGAATTGAATAATTTCAAGCTTCCCGGATTTGCATACAATTACAAAATTGCTCTGCAGTCGACCGCTCGACTGCATTGTGATCGCGACAATGCCGATTTCATCTCACTATTTTTCTTACTCATTTCCAAAGCGCGTTCCCTGTGTAAAGAATTGTCTGGAGCCTCGCCGAATCGGGGTTAAGTGGGAAAATTGTTCGACCGACGATAAGTATTCATACACGGGGGATCGACTGAGGCGAGAGTCCCTTGCACGTGTCGCTAAAATCGATACACTCCGCATCGACGAAACTACCGCTTCCTGCTTGTTAAATAATGCCTCTCGTATTAACCTTAATTAAGTCTTCGTCCTCGCTTTGCGTTGTATCACGGCGATGTCAATAAGAATACTCTAATCGATCCCGCTAATTAAACGTTTCAGTCCGACTTCCGAAAGCCTTGAAAGTACAGCTTTTTGATCCACGCCCGAAACAAATCTTTATTTTTATAACGAGTCCCGGGAAGCGGCGCGGTGCGAGAAAATCCACCGAAAATGTATACAGAAGCAATTTTTGCTTTGACGGCGACGTTCGGGACGGGATGGGGTGCGGGGCGGAAGCGGGAAAGATGCAGCGAGAGGATGGATGAGGGAAACTGAGAGAACGGAGGGCGATGCGCGACGGCAAAGCCGATAGAGATGCCCGATGTAATTACTGCTGGGAATTGGACAAATGGAAAATGCATTCTATTATTGCGTCAACCTAGCCCGAAAGGACGGTCCATCTGTCAAGATCGTGTCTTCGCCTCTTTCGTATTTGACAGATGATATTTTGTTAATGCCACAAATGGCGATAAACTTTAATAAATAATAAGGAACGGTGAAATATCTCATCACGATGCCGTGGTGACATTCGCCCGCGCATTTTTCTCGTCGATTCTCACACGATAGAAACCGGTTTTGTCTAAAGCGACACGTTGTATATTGGCCGATTGTGTTAGAGATTGTAATGCGCGTTTTATTGCGCGTGATGCGAGTTTATAAAACATATGTTTTTTCTTCCAATGAATAATCGAATTTTTATTGTTTACACGCCACATTTCGGGTTTGCGAGCTCGCAGATGGATTGTAATCGTGATCGATTGCGCGATTACTATCGCGAATGACGAAATTTCGTGTTTTGCTTCTTAATCTTGGAAGAAATGATGCCATAACTTTAATAACATGTCTGAATAATAAAAAATCAATATTTCAACAAAAACGCGTGTCTAATTAATTTATTGAACTCGATGTTGCGAATTAATTATGCGTTCTTGCTGATATAATCGTTAATTTAAAAAATAACGATAACGCAATGTACATTTGATATTTTTCGCAAGCATAAATCGCTCGATGCGATATTATCGTCTCCAAAATTATTTCAACGTTATAACATGTGATAAATTGCGACACGAGAATCACGGTGCCTTCTATCTGATGCGACTGTATACGTGTCAGTCTGCTTAACTTTGCCGCGAAACGGTGATTTATAATAATGTTGATTTATAAGATCGTAACGGCGGGCCTTGTCTCTCTCGCTCGTGGATTTTTAATCACATATGTACGTCAACGCGAACGACATTGAGAATTTTCGGTGCCAAGAGCGGCAATCAAATATTTATAATAGCGATATTTATATTTTCCGCCATATTATTAATTATCGTGTTGTAAAAAAAAATTGTTTGCCCACCTTCGCGGTACGGATGAACCGGGTAAAGCGGCGATAACGGCGTATCTGTTGCACGTTCATGATAGTTACGATAATCATTCCGCGCCGCGTGTCGCGGCTCGACGGATCACGATGCGACGACTGTATTTTCAGGATAATAAAACGTTCGATCACATTGCATTATTGCGTGCCTCCGAAAATTCCTGTCCGCCATTCTCGTTCATTCTATCGATCGCCCGCTCCTCCTGCCTGACGCGAGACCGAGTTGCAAAACAAGCAAACAAAAAAGTGATAAAATATCCGTCGTTTATTGTAAAAAAGAGAGAGAGAAAGAGAATGGTAAATTGAACCGTTCTGAAAAATAATACGCGCTCTGCGAGGGGTGGGCAAGAAGAGAGAAAGAGAAAGAGAGAGAGAGAGGGGGGAGAAAGTTTTTATCGATCTCGCGTCGCTTTGCAAAATGTAATATAAACGTAACCGCTCCTCTCTTGCGCGCGATATATCGCGCGTGATTGCGCGCGCGCTGATACACTCTTCGCGCAAGAGACAGTGCAAGAAAAACGCATGTACTATACGCATGCATACGTTTCATGAATGTGTGACTCTAAGCGGGCATCGTTTGCGCGACACGATGAGATACAATCGGCGTGTATACATCTACAAGGCGGGAAATCGCTCCTTGTCTCTCTTTCTCTTTCTCCCCCCCCCCCCTCTTTCACTCTTGCGCGCGCGCGCCGCTCTAACACACACGGAGAAAGGGTGAGTGACTCGCGTTGTTTCTTCGACTTAATAGAAACTGGGTGTACACACAATCCCGCGATTTTCCTCGAATGCATTATCGACGTTGACAGTCGGAGCGATGGAACAAAATACATTTGACCGAGTCCGCGTGTTTGCACTTTGTGCTGACTTGCGTCGGCGAATACTGTTAATTCGCTGCACAAATATCGTTATCTTTTTGATGATGGTGTATGTAAAAAATAAACAGCGCGGTAATTAGAAAATCGCTGATCCTCTCAAGATGCGAAATCAATATCGTCGTTTTCATACCGGCGAATCATTTTCCTTCGAACCGCACTCGAAACTGATTACAAAAGCGCCTCCCCAGAGATTTCTGATTTTCGCGTGCGCGCCTTCGAACTGTCAAGCCGCTTGCTTTTTGAGTGTCAGTTTATTTAACGCGACGTCCCTAGTGTGTCGCCAGGAATGCACGTACATAGCCACGCCATCCGTGGAACAGCTTTTTGTCTCTAACGCTCCCTTCGTGTTCGCATTTCCTCTCCTCTTTGCTACATTTTCTTGTTTCTTCCATTCATTCTTTCTCTCTCTCTCTCTCTCCAACTGTGTTTTAAAATATTCTCCAAGGAAAAAATTATGTTTGCTTACATTTTATTTCTAAACTCTTTGCATACAATACTGTGATCTCTTTCTCGACATTTTCAAATTACTACATTTTATGTAAATAACCACGCTTCTTAAATATTAATATTAATATTTATTTATATAATCTATATATATATATCTTTTTATTTTATAAATTAAAATGTTATATTTTATTTTATTAAAAATATTAATTTTTTAAATTTTATCATATCAATGTAATACCACTGTAATTTTAAAAACCAAAAATTCAGAAAATACACGTACAAATAAATCGATAAAATAAGTACGCAATATTTACGTACTTAAGGAAAAATTCAGATAGATTATAGATTTGTATTGCATTGTTCCTTATTACCGAATGCGAATCTGCTCATATTCGGAAACGCCTAGTACGACCCGGAAGAAGTAAATAAACGAGGCGAGAAGTCGCCCAGCGAGAGTTGCTCTTTGGAGAAAAGTGAATTGAATCCAGTCGATGGCGCGGGTAGGTGAGAGGAGAGAGAGGTTCGGAAAGAGTCGACCCGGGCCGTGCGGTAGGAGGAGAAAGGGAGGAATGGTCCGGGAGAGGGAGGTGGGCGCGGGGACGATGCGGGACGAGATTAATCTCTTCACGGAGAGCAGAATGAAAAATAACGAAGTATAATATAAATTAAAACAGCGCGACGCGACAGCAGATGGAACTACCAAAATGGAATATATAAAATTAAATTTTGAATTTTCTCTCTTACGTTACGCAGTAACGTAAACATTGTTATTTCAAGAGTTGTTGTTCACCAGTATTACCGTTAATGACACGAATTAATTCGAGTCGAGGCTCATGACGCGAGTTAAGCGTATTTTAAATTCATATAATCTCGCAGCCAAGTTTTTTACGTCTTACACATAGGGGACTTGCGAGAGCGAGAAAAAGGTAGGAAAAAGAAATTGGAGAAGATAATGATCTTCCCGTCTGAAAAAATTTCTTCATAGTGATTAAAATTCGTCGCGCATATTGGGACTTGTTAATTTTACAGCGCGACACGCTCTGATTTAATTTTGCAATTACGTGAGATAATGCGACGGCGAAAATATAAATGCGGCTCTCTCGAGCGGCCGTTCAATATTATTTCTCTTTTTTTCTTTGCGTTAGAATTTAATAATAATGCGATATCGGATCTATAACACGTATGTTATGCATGCCTGTGTATGCGTTTACAGGCGCATGCGTAAGTCGCGTGCGAGCGTGGCTATGCCCCTCTGTGTTCCCTCTTCTCTGCCTTCTTCCCCTCTGCCCTCCCTCTCTATACACACATATACAATCCCCCGCCGACAGTACATCCCTCCTCTCTCACTCCTCTACACGTTCACTTCCACGACCGTGCGCGATTGGGAAATCGTGACTGCAAGAGCGCGTTGCATTATCTGCGCGAAACTGCATGTAAATGCAAAAAATGAATCCGATGAGATAGCATTATGTACGCGATTGCTAATAAAGATTACATTTGTTACAACTTAAGAGTTTGATGATTTCATGCACGTGACAATAATCCTTACTCTTTTTATTTATGTTTTATTTTTAAATGAAACGCGACTAATGATGTAGGATTCACTTTTCGTTTGACATAAAAAATTATATTTGTCAATATATATTTGTCAATATTTGTAAAAAATTATATTTGTACCGATTTCAACTTCCAATCGAGAATTACAGTGAATGCATTGTTTAATACAATTCTTGTTTCTCTTCTTCCTTCGAAACATATCTACATTTTACTATCTTATCGGTATTTTAGTTGCACATAAGATCGGAACGCATGCTGTCGAACCGTAAAATCGTTTCGTTACATTCTTTAGCGTTGACAATTTCACGCGGCTAATACTTCACCGGCATTACAGTATTATTCTCTCGTCATGGACACCACGATACAGGGGAAGTCGCGTAATTTTTAAAATTCCTCACTCGTGCTGTAATTAGTTCCGTAGGCTTAGGCCGGCTGAAAGGGCGTCGTAAACTTTAATGAAGACAGCGATTCGCGATTTACGAACTCGCGCATCATTACGCCACGGCATGACGAAGCCGCTTTGTAACGTCGACGACCACCAGATGCGACTTGAGAAAAATTCCTTGTTCCGGAAATATGAAACTCTCGGTCACGTGGGGAGTGGTTTAAAAATCCCAGGAATGGTAAGCGATACTCGAGAGTACTACGTAAATATGTATTGATAATGCTCGCTTTCACACACATCTCCACGATTATTTTTAGACCAAAAATTAACTCAAATTACTGTTCACAAAATTATCTTTTTCGTTTAATAGTTTATGAATCCGCTGGGATGTAAAAAATTTTAAATTGTATATTTCGATACAAATGGGTTGACGTATATATATATATATATATATATATATATATATATATATATATATAAATGCATTTTCTTTATAAAAAAATTTTTTGTTTAGTTTACATTAATTGTTCAGTTTATCCAGATTCGCTGCGAGCGCTATCATGTGTAACATCGTTAAAGCGAGTGTTACGTAAATGAAACGGTTTTGTCCGCCTTTATAACTATTTTACAAGCATGACAACGTAAAGAGCATGCAAATTGGAAACGAAACAACATTTTTCTACTTTATTTTCGGATTGCATACGAGAAAAGAGCACATCGTATTTAGAACAAAATAAATTAACGACTAACGAATTGAAATGTTTTTCGACGAATAATATTTTTAGGTAAAAGAGATAATATCGCCGGGCAAAATATTTTCTCTCCGCGCAATTATATTAAGCTAGTTGGTCGGGAAGACTTATTTAGCCTGTGTATCATACATTTATCGTCCTCTAATGTAGATAATGAGCGAGCCGTAATCTACTGATAATGTCACGTAATGACATCGCATTCTTCCCCACACAAATGTAAAAATAAACATTGATTAAGACAAGCTCCTTCTTTATCCAAAACAAGGACCCAATTTCGTATACTCCGAGAACCGGTTTCATTTTGGATGCCATCGTCAAGGTGACTTCTGATCTGCAAGATGGGGATCTCCTTTTCGCGTGGACTCATTTGTATTTGCCCAAGTCCAGCATATATTCTTTTATTGCCGATCGACGCCTTTCCCGCGAATGAGAACCATCCGCGGGAGTAACGACGATAGTGACCCTATGCCGTGTAATAATAACTCGATGAGAACGATGCCAAGGGGCTTTAGCGGGGAAACGAGAAGGAACGGAAGGAAAGGAGGCAGGAAGAGGGATACGACGATACGGTCGGCAAGAAAACGAACGGTGCGAGCGTAACGCGTGTTTTTGAAAGATACGGTATACACTGTGTTCCACGCGTTCTTCATTTTTATGCACGAATCCTTTGAACAGTTTTCAGTAAATATTTAACTCGTTTAAAAGAGGATGGAATTAAAAGTTTGCAATTTATTTGAAAAATTCAGTCATTTTCTTTATTAATATTTCAAATATTTAATTACTGTAATAACATTTATTATTTTCAAATATTTAATTAACCAATAATGAAATTAGTTAATTAAAACATTAGTGAATTTATTATTTTCAAATATTTAATTAACCAATAACGAAATTAGTTAATTAAAACATGAAATAAAATATAAATTAAATTAAAATTTGCGTTAAGGACGTTATCGTTACGAAATACTAATAAATTTTGAATTAAAAATGAGAAACTGGTTTCCAAAATCTTCACATATCTTTACGAAATATTCATTATATTAATGCAGATGGGTTTTAACTCAATAACATTTTAAGTATCGATTAGAAAGATACTTAAAAACAGATGTTACAAAATTGTGAAGGAATGCAGCATTTAATTAAATGTTTGCTAAATAAATAAAGATTGACTGAATTAAAGAATTCATAGATGAAAGGAAGTTCGGGCAAGGCTGAATCACCCTATATAAGCCGAATCTCGATGCGCACGATGTTACATGTCTCTGGCAGCTTTCAACGAATTAGCTTTCAGTTGCGCTCATTATAACAGTCTTGATATTGAAGTACTCGCTTAATAGCTTTATTTAAATTCGATTTCGATGTTGCTGTTTTCTTTTGATATTTTTTTTCATTTATTTTCCATTTGAAAAGAGACGGAAGTGCAAGAGTTAATTTTGTTATCGATAAACGACTTATTTATCATGCAACGTTTGATGAATAATTCGGCTTATCGATTGATACAAGAACCAGACGGTTTCAGATAACGCACATACACATCGGTGAAATATATTTGCCGGATTCAATCGATTCCTGGATATACCAGGTTTCCACAACAATTGAAGTACATTGCGGATATAGTCACAAAAGAGTGCAACGCTTTCGTTATTAATTCTGCATTGAAATCTTTTGAACTGTTATGCAATTTTGCGCGCACAATAATCCACAATTTACAAACTTACGGGATTCAATTTAACTGAACTTAAATATAGCATAAATTTCGTTTAAATCTCTGCAAAACGCGTACCATTTGCGCAAGCTCTCTACAAACGTATATTACGTTTGTTATTAATATCGTATTGCAGTGCATTCGCTCCCTATCTTTCCCGTGTGTGTATGTGTGTATGTGTATGTGCTTTACTTGCTCGGAATATCTAATGTAACGTTTCTTAGTGGAATATCGTCCGGCCCGTGCCGTAATTGATTCATAGCACGCACAAGGGATGAGATATGGATCGGTAACGAATACAGATCAGCAAAAATCGGGAGTGGGCGAGCTAAACAAACTCGCGTGTATAATATGTCTCGGATATTTCTTTCTCGCGGCGTGATGCGATTTAAATGAAATCTTTAAATGCCTCGCGCGAGCGCTTTGTGATGTGCGTTGACGAGTCAAGTGTGCCTATCCGTTGATTCACGCACATTAGTATATGTGACGTACCTGAGTCAAATTCCACGTATATTGTGTCGACCGATTGTGTGCGTGCGCTTTTACAGTCACTGACACACGCGCGCGAGGGGAACACATACGGGGACCCTCCGCGTCGACTTGTGTGTGGATTAAAGGTCCGCTCACACGATACACCGGCCGGTGCATTTGAAAGTTTTTAATTAAAAACCGACAGCGAGATAGGAAATATATACGTTTACTTCATTTTTGAAAATTAAACGAAAATGGAACGCGCCAGTCGCACGTTCTAGTCTCTAGCCATATCTTTCGATCGTGTTCGTTATGCTAATTTGTGAAATACGAATTAATTACACTGAAACGAAAACATGAATAAAATATTTTATTTCAAAAATAAAATATTGCTCACATTAGTACGTATTTGATTTCAGTACTAAAAAATAATTATGTGTTTCAGCAATGTGTAATTAATGATTTCTGCTTTTTTATTACTATTGCGACATATCTTATCATTTATCTTTAGCAAAAATTAGGAATTGATAAAATAGTTGTTAAAAAGATTAACTCTCTATCGCGCACGCGCGACACACGCTTATCGCGACAAACGAACAATACAGCATTATTCGTCGAATACTAATCTAACTTTCTATTTGTTGAATTCCTGTACCTCAGTATTATCAGTGATGTCATCACTCCCATGTTCCTTAATCGTCCGGCCGCGGTGATTCATGCGATGTGATGGACGCTTTAAAGCGGTTAGTAAAACTCATTCGCTACGAGAGAAAGAGAAAGAGAGAGAGAGAGAGATAGAGAGAGAGAAAAAAAAGAGGGAGACGCAGCAAGCGGGCGATGCGAGAGCGCGAGGGAGACAAAGCGACGAGTTCTGGAGGAATATCATCGGAAAGAGAGACAGATGGGCAAGAATATAGACACAGTAACAAGGAGGGAAAATGGAAAAGAGAGATCGAAAAGGACGGCGCAACGAAGGGCTCGGACAGCTTCGTATATATGCGATTACACGCGGCGAGAGTATACAATGACGGGGGAATGAGCGGGGATGGGGAGCATTGCCCTATATCCCGTCCTTTTTTCGATCCTTTGGGTGCGCGACCACGTTTTTCCTCGCTGACCGCGTACACACGTGCGAGATCTTTCCGCTTGAGATGAGCGAAGCTATCCGATTCGCGCACCGACACGATGAGAAAGGTTAATTATGTAATGCAAACGTCGTTTCGCAATCACAGCCGACGTTCTCAAATGTCAGTCGACGTGGGATGTTAAATATTTTACGTTTGATGATTTTTCGATCGCATCGTGACGCGAAACAAAGCTTCTCGAGATGCAGTGATTGTATACTTATACATATATATATATGTATAAGTATACAATCACTGCATCTTGAATATATATATATATATATATATATATATATGTATTGTATACATATATATATATTATATATATATAAATTTCAATCAGATATACTGATATCACTCTGATTGAAATTTATTTGTTGTACGATTTAGTTTTTTATTTCCATACGTGCTCTTCGTCTTGTCGCGTTTACCGCCAATCGATTTTCCGTCAATGAAAACCGACAAATATTTTGATAGTCGACGTTTATGTTCGTTCCTTCGATAACGCGACACAATCGCGATATATTCGCCTTTGATGTATTGCTCGTTATGTTGTCGGCGATACAAGTTACATAAGAGCTATTAGCGATCGCCAGTGATTTACTCGCGTTATTCCGGTCGTTTGCATTCACTAATTTCGCGCCGCGCGATCGCACTCATCACCTTTTTACGCTCTCCACTTGCCCGCCCCTTTTTCTTGTAACGTTTAACGAATACCTGCAATACCGCCTAAATGGTACAGTGAGATTCAGTATTTTTATATCTTCTAGTCAACGAGCGTATCGGCGTAGCAGTGAGCGAACCTTTGAATATTTATAATATTTATCGCCCGTACACATATATCGATTAACCGGAAATTATAACAAAATTCAATTAATATTTCTCTTTTGCATACATTTTACGCGAAAGAAAAGAAATTCCGCGCAATATTTTAATTTTATGCAGTATTTTAATTTTTAATATGTGCAGCGCATGTTTATCTTCCTCAAAGCAATATCTATATGTACATTGTAAAAATGCGAGAAAGATACAGCTCGTCGTTATTTCAAGGAATAACTTAACAACAATATTTTTTGTTGTTGACTGCGTATTTTTAAATTCTTACATAATGTATGTTCTCTTTTAAATATAATCAATTTATATTTAATTATTTCTTTAAATTAAAATAATAAGACGTGTCGCTTTTAAATTTTGCTCCGTACTTATTTTCGTATTTCGGGCACATTTAAATATATATATGCAACATATAGATATTTAGAAAGGTAAAAAAAAGACACAAATATTGATTCGAGAGAAAACAGAAGATATACACTCATATTATTCTATTCGACGGTTTAAAATGTGTTGCATTTTCTTTTTCTTTCTTGAATTCAGTCAATTTGGATTCGATCAATATCGTCACATTGTTGACTCCTGTTCTATATGCATCTTTGTTGCGTTCATGCAGGAGCGATGAGAGAGACATAAACATCATTGCCTGAAGGAAAAACAGAGAGCTCACACTATATGTATATATAATATTATTCTACTCAGTGGCCTTAAAATGTTACGTGACGCATTTTTCTCTCTCTCTCTCTCTCTCTCTCTCTCTCTCTCTCTTTCTTCGACTCTTGCCGTCTTCTCCTCCCTCACTCTTTCTCCTCCCCTCCCACTATTTTAGCGAGCGTTTCTGTTGCGAGAGGAAAACAGACAACGATCATTATATAAAGCTGCAGAAGTTCCAAGCGCGTAATGTTACGGTATCCCCGACGGAGGAGCGGATAACGCATTATTAAGAAAGATAACAATTATCTTCGCGCCCGCGTATATGGCGGTGGAAAAGAATTCCGCGGACAACTTTGCGCTCGCAATACGCTTTTGAATTACCCCATTCTCTCCGAGGATGCAAAGATTTACAGACATTGCCCGCTCCCGTTTTATTCGCGCGATTAGCGTTGTCGTACCTGGGAACCAATTCCCCGAACGGCAATTACAGAAACTAGACAACGTTCCGCGTTTGTCGTTAACGCGCCGTTGCGTAGACTGCGGTTTCGGTGTTCCGCTGTTTTATGCCGTCCCATTTATTTTTAAACAATTCGCATCGATGTCATGGCACTTTGAGTATCGCGCGCATGTGTCGTGTTCACTCTCAGTTGTATTTTGCGCGCTCGCTTCTCTAGCATCGAAAAATAATCGACATTGAGAGAAACGGCAGCGTCACGACGTGCGGCCGCCGTCACCGCCGCCACCGCCACCGCCACCGCCACCGCCGCCGCTGTTGTGGCGATGGATATTTATTTACGCGATGGAAATGTTTTTACGAAAGAAAGAGCGTATACGTCGTCTGTTGAATAATGCATATACGCTATTGTGCATTGGCTGCGTGGTGAAATATTTAGCAATTCTCTGAGGTAGGGCAGTGTAATCGACACATTTCGATAAATAATAACGGCGAAAGAGCGGCATTCGAAAATTCGTTACTCAGTCGTGCATTTACATTTATCGCGTACACGTGCGTGTGCGTGCGTTTACGCATCTCGCGCCAATGCACTTGTCCGCGTAGATAAAAGAGCGTCGTAGATGCAATCGCGATATCAATGGCGGTAGGTTTCGCGTGCGGTGCAGCGGCGCGGTGGCGAAGAGAAACGAGATTAACTGCTATAAATACCATCGCCGGCTGATCTCCCGCGTGTTCGCGGCCGCAGTTCGGCGGGAACTCTTAGCTGCGACTGTACTCTTAAAACATTGGAAATAGTTATGGCAGCGGTGCTCATTCCACGGCAATTCGACACGCGGTAACATTATTGATTCAATTATGTAACGCACGATTGATAGCGACGACGGACACGCTCGTTGCCACACGCTCGTCGATTTGCGCGAATAATGAGCGACTTAGCGATAATTTTGCATATCGAAGCACACCCGCTTGTCTCCGCGTGTTCGTTCGGTTTGCCACGCGCGCGCGTGACTAACATGACCCAATATCGAATTCACTTAGTCGACAATTAAAGGACCTTGTTATTCGAGACGAGTCTTTCAGAATCATCTTTCCGCCGTGAAATCGATACATTGCTGAACCGTGCGCTCTCGCGTTACGCTACAATATAAAACAATAAATCACAAGTGAATTTTGTCGACTTGACTAAAAATGCTGGGCGTTTCGCGTGAATATGCGAGCATCGATCTTTGCGAACCTGTCTCTTTTACGTCCAAATCCGATCCATTTGAAATTTCGCCCGGATAAATAAAGCAAAGGGAGTAATGGACAAGTTTCCGCTGCAAAGCAGCAGACGCCCGTACAGTCCGCGCTACAAACACGAACGGACTACCTCGTTGTGTTTTTCCTCTCTTCGATTGTTCGTGTATCGAGTATTCTGAATTACGATGTCGATCCTTTTTCATAGCCGCGAAAGCTCTCGTACCATACCGCGCATTTGCCATTCCATACAAAGCGTTATTTGGCATTTGTACTCGATGAAAAAAAAAAAGGAAGAACGAAGGTGAAAAAACGCGCGTTTATCTTTTCGCGAGCTCGCGCGTAAAAGTGCTCGCAACGCAATTAGTGACGGTACGATGAAGCCGATTAATTCCTCTATTAGGATATTCTGAAGTTTCGCAATAACTTTCGGCACACCGTAGCGAGCTAACTCCAGAGTTCGCGTCGACAATTACAGAGTGATTTCCGGTGATTGATATGTACGCGCAACAAGACATATACACTCATACCGACATTCGTCAGCAGTGTCCGTGTATTCCCCAGTGCGAGAATCCTCGCGTATTCAGTGCCGCGCTGAACCGAACGTGTTGCTGCCCTCGCGTGCTTCGTTAATCACACGCGTTGACGGTTGAATCTTAGCGGAAAGAAAAAGCGGCAGGTCAACGTAAAAGATTCACAATGGTGAGTCGCTGCTGCCCCGCTTGTCAGTACACGCGTCAGAGATCCCGCCGAGAATTATGCGACAGACTGTACGTGCCGCGTGCACGGTTCGTTTGCTCTTTCGTTTGCGGAATTTTTTTCAGCAGTCGGATAATAAACATTTTTCTCATTGAATAATAAATAGTTTTTCTAGGGCAGCAGAAAGAAAGAGAGGGAGAACTCCGACGTGAAATCAACGTCACGTATACCAGTCGAGATTTCTTCTTGTTTTTTTTTTGTTTGTTTTTTAGATTGCTTTTTTCTCTTAACGAAATGCAAATTAATCGTCGGATTCTTTTTCCGAACGAGATTTGGATTCCTATCGAACGTTGTTCCGACGATGGTAATTGATAAATTTTTCACACGCACGTTTGCCGTTTTATTATTTACGATCACGCATCGGTCATGCCGTATCGATTTTAATCGCATTTGAGTCGGAAGCTCACGCCACTCTTAGCGCGAAGATTCCTCTCTATTCTGCGAACGCGCGTCTCGGATTTATCTCGCGTTACGTATGTGCGTGTTGTGCTCTGCGGTATGCTGCAAATACCCTCTAGAGAGACGTACCCTCGCTTCTCTGCGGGCTCATCCCCCGCAGCCGCACGAATCTCTCGCGGTACTCGTATTCGCGGGGAATGGTATTTTAAAAGCCGACTTGAACGAGCTTTTGCCGGATCGAAAAAAAAAAAAAAAAAATATGTCTTTTAACCGAATATTCCTCGGTTAAACTGCGCGAATATTTTACTATTATGCTGTTTGCTACGTTAATGTCGGTCGCGTTTTGATATATAAATATGCATCTGTTTATTGCCTGATTAATATTGCATCGTAATACGTTCTAATATTCAAACGCATTTCTCGTTCAATGTTAATACACGTTAATTATAATATTGATAATGATACGATAACACAATTATTAAATGGCGTATACCGCAGGCGTATTATTAAAAGCAATATTATAGGAAATTATGTAAAGAGAAAACATATTATCTACATGAAATATTCTTTTCCGGATGTAATAATATTAAGTTCGTGACATGTTTTCGAGGAAATAACGCAGATATAGATTTTCATGAATTATTTTCCGTGCTTTCAGTTACTGGGCGGTGCTTGCTTCAGCCACGGCCCTTACACATTTTATAAAGCGGTAAGGATAGGTAACGGACGTGTCCTTCGTCTCGGCAGTTTCTTCCTGACGAAACTGTGGAGCGATGCCGACCTCGTCAGCATCGGCGAGCTCCAACTGCTCTGGATGGACAGTCGCGGACCGAATCAGCCTCTGGCGTCCTTGCGGCTTTATTTCTTACCTGAGAACACGCCGGACGGCAGGAGGGACACGCATGGAGAGGTAAGTTTTTTTAAAAATATCCAAAAATATATGCAGCCGTCTAATTTTGATATATATATATATAAGGTTGTGAACAGGCGATTGCGTATTAATTTTCATTTGAAGAACTTATCTTCAAAATGTGTTTTAAATTCACATTTTTAACAAACACGATGTGTTACAAATTTTTTTTCCTAAGCTTTTTATAGCCTTGTGATACATAATCTTTGTTTTTTAATCACATTTAAAAAATGGAATAAACAATTAGATCTGTTTGATCAATGTTTTACTGCTGTGACACTCGTAAACTTTGTAGCTACGGTAATTCCTGTTTTGCCGACTATCGTTGATAACGGATGCATCGTGCGATACTTTGTCCTTATCATTTTCCCGTACCCCGTGTTATTTTAGCTCACTGCCGTTTCGATACATACGATCCATTGAAATGTCATAAAACGCCGGAATATGTCACTTTTTTTCTTTTAGTGAACGTATGACCGAGCTATAAGTTCAAATATTTTTCTATTCACACTGAATATATTTACAATGCACAATTGAATACAGGAAGGTGTGTCCAGTGTGCTATATTTTTATAGTTAAATTTCTTTGTGAAATTTAAGAAGCACTTCTAAAAAGTATATAACTTAAATTGAAAAAATATAAATAATTTGAAAACCTTTTTATTAATATAATTAATTATGTGTAGTTTAATTGCTTTGAATAATGTGATGAAAGGACAGGTCAAATATTCTTCTGAATGCGGGCGCTTTAGACACCATTAATGCATTCGATTGTACATTACATTGCATGTATCGTTAATTCGACCGGTTGTATCTGAATGCAATCGAAATTATCATGTAATCGCAATATCACGCATCAACGTAACTATTTTCGTGTGCACGATCAAATCAAAATGATTACGCGAATCACGAAAGAGGTATTATTCAAATATGCGGAAATACGTTGAATGCCCGTGGGCGGATAAGTAGAAGGAAAGGCCAGGCAAATGAAACTTGTGAAATATTGGCGTGGCCTTAAAGCCACTTCGAAGGTTGAAAGGATACACAACCGTTCGACTAACCCCTCGCCTGACGTTAGGGTGGCTTTTGGGGTCGTCACGCTCCCTCTCTGTTCTGTTGTTCCATTGAGACATCGTCAATTAAGCACACCCCTCCGCTCGTCATTTTCACTGTTTGCAGACCGATTATTTCGGAAGGGACAGCCAAAGCCGATGCTGTATCCGCTTTCGGAATTGCCGTCTTTGAATCTATCCACTTTTGTTTATTAACTGTAAATTAGTAGGAAATAAATTTCCTCGACAAAGCTGTCTATCAAATTTCAATCTCTCGCGCTTTACTTTTTATTTAAAGTCATAAAACAAAATCTCACTGTTTCCTCGGCGACGATCGATACGCGTTTGGCTCACAACGAGAGATAGGTCGATTTACCAAGGGAAGGGAAATATTATTTTTCTTGTTCGTGGCTCATGAGAGAAAAAATGCTGACAAAAGAATCGAGCAAAAAGAGGGTGCGCAAACTGTTCTTTGATAAGAGTGATATTATGAATGTCGATAGCGAATATCTCTTTATCGTCGTTGTCTTTGAGTTCGCATGCGAGTTTAGAAATTGTTCGTAATAACTGCTTTGCTAAAGAACACTCGGAATAACAGAGTGGAATATTATCCACAATCAAGTGAAAAAAGAAAGAGAGAGAGAGAGAGAGAGAGAGGAAGACTCGAAAGGAAAACTCGTAAAATTGCAGTCGCCACTTTTGACCCTTTTGTTCCTCGTAATTGCTCCAGAAGAAACTGAACATTTTCTTGCTGACAATTATGTCGAACAACGCGATAGAAATCATTATCTCAAGTCGGTGTCACCATTTTCTCTCCCCTGTTGTCCTGTCGCCAATGCGATGTCGCTGCAAATTATTTTACCGATTCTTTTTTTAATTCTATTGTATGCACTTTCTCTTTCTTTCTCCCTCTTTCTCACGGACTCTCATTCTCTCTCAAGCGCGCGCGCGCGCAATCGCATGTTATCGCGAATCGACCATGTCGTATGTAATTGACGTGATTGATGAGCGCGGCTGGGATGGGGACTACGCTTCATCTTGACTATCGAGGCAAAATATTTGTCCAACAGCTGCTGGCAATCCGGTTTTCGGTTACTTTGCAACGGGGCAAAGAGTTTTCATAAGATTATCCGGTGTACTTGTAACAGTTGAAGACAGTTTGTACAAATCTCAACAACTGCAATAATTTTCAGAATTGACAGAATGACACATATAAAGCCTTATATTTTAGATAAGATAAATTGATTGTCTTAATTGAATATTGTCGTTGTCGTGCAATTAAATTTATATAAAATAAAATACTATTTTTGTAATTCTCTCTCAGCAATGTATTTTTTGCACGAATAACTGATAAAATGTATTTTCTGAAAATTTTTATTTCCATCGACATAGTATTTTATGAAAAAAAGATATTTTGTGTTAATAATTTCTTTAATATTGATTGCATTATAATCTCTCATTTTAACCGTTGTTAATACTGAATTAATTTGAATAAATTTGGCAACTAATAAACGCACACTATTAAACGTACACTAATAAACATTATATACTATAATCTCGCGCAGAAATGTGTTAGCGCAGGTGCGATGTTCGCACGATACAGTTGATTATTGGAACGGAACCTTGTTGCATTAGCCAATAATTATACTGACGTATTATCGCAATCGACATCCGTTGTGTAGTAATACTTTTATATTATTCCATAATATTATTCCATCAACTCGATTCTAATTAAAATTTTATCGAAATTGTTTACTCCACAATTTGAAGTTGATTACATTGCGTTCTCTATTTTTATCCCGCAAAGCTGCCAGCTGAAAGTTGGCACAAACTCAGCGAGAATCCGTTTCGCGAAACTTGATTTTCGGATAACCACTATTAGTTTGCATGAGGTCATGAGAAATTCCAATCACGGTTAACATTTATCTATAAGTTACTAATCCGAATCTCTATAAACTCCAATCATGGAATATTCAAAAGATTAACCTAGTTCGTAAATGTGGATTTAATTGTCATAATCCAATCTTTTGATATTAAATTTGATGAAAAAGAACGTTATATTAATTATCTTACGTTTGCTGCATTTATATTACGGATTTATCTCAGTGTATTAACTTTATATCAAAATTATATATTTCACAGCGAGACTGTCGGGACTTAGTCAATTGACTTTAAAATCTAAAATATTTTACAAGAAAACTTGATTAAATTCTGCAAGAATACAAAGATTTAATTAAATTTCCAGACGAACATAAGATTTTATTAGCTCGCCGAATTGTTGCCGCGTTTGTTTCATAAAACATTTTATTGTAATGAGAAACTTCTTTGCGACCAGTTTAGTCGGCGATACATTTTTAACTCTGTCTAAGTAATGCAGAATAAGCTAATTAATTATTCGAGCGTGATTACGTGCAGCAGGTACAGCCGGTCCGCGTGGAATGCAGCGAACTTGTTTACCTGTGTTCAACACCAACACACTCGCGGTCGCGCACGGCGGCGCGTGCGCGCGCCCGCCTGGCCTTTATCAGATGCAACAACGATTTTACTTTCCTACCAACGAAAAAAGATAGCGCGCGCGTCCCGCCTCGTTACTTTGTAATAGTTCAAAGAACACCGCGCGCACCCACTCCTCCCGTAATTTTTGTAATTTTAATTCGCCTTGCTTGGCTCGGCCGAAAGTATGTATTTTTACTTGGTGTGCAAAATTTTAATTAAAATTCCCATTCTCTCGTCCGCTCTGATTCGTTCGATAAAGCAATTACGCGTGTCATTATCTCCGCCGTACAATTAGCAGACACGCGCGGAGAAGAAAAGTTCAATCTCCGAAGTAGATTCGCGAGACGAGATAATTTTTTATTACTCGTGTCTCGAGTTTGGGTTACGAGTCAAAAAAGCGAACGCATCATTTATTCTGAATTCCGTCAGCCCTGCCGCCAAATCGGGTTTACGACGTGTCTACCTTGCGCTTTCTACCATTCTATTTTTTTTCCCGTACGCGCGAATGCACGAGCCCAAGCACACTCGTCACGTTAGAATAATTCGATGTTCTAAATAAAACTCATGGAATTCGCGTGCACGCGGTTGTTGTTTGGCCGCTGGAGGACGGAGGAGAATCCGCGACGGGTGAATGTACTCTTAAGTCCGTCACACAACGAGAGAGATCGCGCGATTAAGATTCACCGGATCGTGTCCACTTCGATGATTTTTGTAAACTGTAATTGTCATTATGCCGTTTTTCTTTTACCAGATTTAAAAAATCTGTCAAATGCGTGTGTTTGTACATATTATATTTTATTCTATTACTTTAATTATAGAATTTTGTATTCCAAAAATATGGTAAATATATGACTAATAATTGTATTCCAAAAATATATTTACTGGAATATTATTCTACACTATATAATGAAATTCATTCAAATAGAGTTATTATATAATTAAGAGAACCATTGAATATTTTATGATTTAATTAAATGATGAAATATATTTTATATATATACATATATTATATGCATATATAATACCAAATTATATTAAATTTACATTTATTACAATTTTAAAATTACTCTTGTAGAAATTTTAATTTTAGATATTTTGTTTTACAGACAAGCGAAAGTATATTGAGTTTTACAAATAGAGAAGTAATTACATTAATGACATAGCAGTTTAAAGATCTGCACTAATTAAATTTGTAATTAAATTGCGAAAGCGTATTTGTGTAGTTATCAGTTTTTTCGTTATTTGTCAATTAAAAAATCAGATATTTTCATATCGCGCAGTTTCTTCATACCGTCGCAGTAAAAGCGACGGTAGAATCCAATATTTAATTTCATTATATTGTGAGATAATTTAGGATCCTGAATGTGCGAGGCGGAAAGCGCAAGTACGGAGATATTAAATACGATATGCGGGAATAAGTCAACATTATATAACGCTCCTCCTTGCGACATTATCATTAGCCAAGCTCTTCTCATTAACGACAACAATGTCGACGTAGTTGCCAGTATTATCATTATTATTGTCGCAACTTTCCTCATTAACGAGAAAATTGAAATACTTCGCCTGTGCATAGCGATGTAATATTACGAAAAAAGAACGGATCTCAAAAAAGAACGATTTAATAATATGAGCGATCACTCGTTAAAAAAAATGCTGGACGCGAGAAATGTCATCTATTTATATGTTAATTGTGTTATCAATCAGTAAATAACTAGATAAAAAAAAATTCATAATATGGTGATATACGTGTATTATAGATTGTTTTAATATGTTAAAACACATACAACGAATTATCATTTTGTTTTTTTTTTAATTGCACAATTAAAAATGCATTTTTGAAAAATTCTAAACAGTTGTCCGAAACTTTTAATTGAATCAAATTACATCATCGAACCATTCGTCTGACGATTTAATTAATCGACCAATTCAAGTGTTGTGTTTGCATCGGGAAAGCACAATAGAGTAGCGCACGTCGATAGAAGGTCAGTGAACGCGTAATTTCATCAGCCAGCCACGACTGTTGTGTTACAACAAGGCAATTAATATATTCATCGAGTCGATTTGATGAATTAGCAAAGCAACGAATAGTCGATCGTTATGAAGTTTCGGATTTGAACATCGAACATGTCGGTCATCGATTTTCGGCCGCGGCTGATGTCACATCAGAGAGATAGCGGAGATATCTCCGCCGATCTAATCATTTTATATGTTTTCAGTATATATTTACTACTGCTTCCACCGCAGCAGATTTGTTTTAAAACAAAATAGGAGGATATTTTTATATTTTTATTCCCTACACTTTGAAAATAAATAATTGTTTTATTGTCATTCAAAACATTAAGTTTGCTACGTGACCTCTTGGGATTTTTCATTTCACAATTACCGCTTGAAGTGAATTCATCGGGATGATAAAATAAAGCACAGATTTCCGCTTTTCTCTTTCGCGACCGGCATTTGGCGGGTATTAGGCATTCGAGTGGATTTATGCGAATGCAGTTCGGCGTGTGCGCTTTGCTATGATACAGTACAGCGTATGCGATAGTATTGGTGCGTTGCCGTTGCAACGTGGTTGGCATGGTTAGCAGAGTGGGCGACCGTGGGCATGGAAACGTGGGGAAGGGAAACGGGGATAGGGGGATAGGCCACGGGGGTGCTGAAGAGAACATATAGAAGGGAGGTGAAGGGGTTCCGAGCCACTGTATGGAAGCGGGAGCGCGAATGAGGAAGAGAGAGAGAGAGAGAGAGTGAGAGAGGTAGTGTTATTGGTTTTTGTTGCGCATGCCTACTGCCGGCGCCAATCTGGCGAATTATTAGCCAAGTTTAACCGGCCGGAGGTGAGATAGATTATGACAGGAGCTGGCAATTTAATACCTTCCTCCCACTCTGCACAAACCTCGAATCTGGAATCGGGGAGAAAAATCATTCGATAAGTTCCCGATGCGCTGGGAACGGGCGAGAATTCCACTTGCCTTTCCACTTGCCTTTCCACTTTTTCCGGGTCTTTCTTTCTTAATACAAGTTTCCGAACTTTTATAGAGTCTCAATTGATTTCGCAATAATTCCACAAACTTTAGGATACATTAATAATTACGTTTATTTGAATGGCAAAGTGCTTATATAATACACGCTGATAAAATATACGACGTACTATTTACATTTTAAGCACCGCAATTACTTGCATCTTATCAGCGTATTCCCGGTGAGCTTACTAAGCTTAATTTACACATCATTATGAGTTCTAATGCAGAGTCACGAAAGTTCATCTCGAATGCGATATTTTGTGTAATTCGATTTGTGACGAGGAGGCGAGAAGGGGAGAACGCTAATAGATAATTACGAGATGGAAAATAGAATTTTAATTTAATATGTATTAAGAATTTTTTTTTAAACTTGAAGATTTATTTTAAGCGTCGTGAGATGCAGCAGCAATATCAATGACGATATCGTGGAAGGCATCGCCACCCCTTCCCCCTTCCAGTGACGTTAACCTTTAAATTACTGCAGGTAGCATCCAAACGATCCAGACGAAGGATGTCTCGATGGTGTGCGCGTGTGTATATGTGTGCATACGTATACACATCTTAGCCGCTTTCACGGTGTGTATTTGATACCTGCGGCGGTTCCTTAAGGCGTATTCACAAGCATCTCGAACACATTTTACTTGCTTACGATCAACGAGATGAGTTTCTCGTGAAATTGTTGAAACTTGCTGTACGAACAGTATATTCGCCTCCTGTTTGCCTTACGTTCAACAATAACCGGTTTAATCGGTTCTATTTAATGTGCAATACGTTTTCAAGAGTACTGAAATATAAATGGAATAAAAAGCATTGAATGCTAATTGAATTTCTTTTCCAATTATATTATTGGATTATGTATTTCGAGGAATAAAAATCGAAGAACGCGATTAATTTAGAGAATTAATTTATTCACCGGATAGAATCAACGAATCTATTTATGTGATTTTCCTCGCGACTCGCTGGTAAACATCGTTCTTAATCATTAGCGCGACGCGCAAGTTTAATTCATAGGTATGATTAAATACAAGTAGTCGTGTATTTTGATGCTAGCAATCAGTAATTTTCGCAAGATGGACTAAAGTTTGTACCGTATACATTCTCCTAAGGTGGGAAGGGTTGAAGGACGCGTCGTTTCCTCGAAACGTAACGTAACTCCATCGAAGTTTGCGCGTAACATTACGCTAATAGCTTTATTACGTTGCCGTACCGCACGACCGACTTGCGCGCCCAAAACCATTTCCATCATTTTCAAGATTGTCTGATCGGGTAATTCCAACGAGACAAAGAGAAGGAGAGACAATAATTGTATGATGTACTGACGAATATATGCGTCAGTATATTGCGGTTAATTTATTGCAAATTATGATTATTCGATCGATCGGTTCAAGCGTGATTTTGCAAGCTCGCGTGTTGCGTAATCCTCTTGCTTATCACATCTCATTAAAACCGTTTCTCAGCGACGATAATAATTAGAAATTAAATTTATATAATAATTGGTTATCTTTGTTATTTTCTTTAACAGACATAGCGAGTCCGCAATTCAATTTTGTCTTTCGTCATGTTTATTTTAACTGTCATAAGACAATTCCCTTGTCAAATATCGTTTTTCAATAATATTCATAATAAAAATTTAATTTATATTTATGAGTTATTTGTATATTTATAAATATTTAGTTGGTAATAAAATTATTTTTTAACTGTTTTAATTTGTTATCGTTTTGCTTTATAAAGCATGCAACTCGAAATTAAGTGTAATGTTGCGAAAAAAATGCGTGATATGTCCGAATCTGGTTAACGAAAATGATTTTTGTACCATAAAATACCATTTCTACACATTTGCAGCTGAATGCGTATCGCACGGGCGTGGTAATAATTATTATACTAATATCATTAGCGCGGTGCTTGTTTAAAATTCGAATTTACAGCTCCCCGTGCGGCCTCCGGCGATCGATGCAGCATTAAATTACCCCGGAGTCGGGGCTAAAATTCCGCGCCGAACGAGTGCTTCGCGGAGTGCTTCGCTCCGTAATAAAGCCCGGCATTGTTACAAAACATTAAGCTCGCCGTTGTTCGGCCAAATTGTTACCCCCCCCCCCCCGTCTTTTCTCTCATAATTTCGCATCAAGACTGACAAACGCACGAAAGGGAAAAAGCACAATCCTTGACGCCGTTATTTTTATTACAACAAATCTATCGAATCAAAATTACATCGGTCTTATTGGTTTTATTGGTCGTATAATCAAGAGATTCGAAGGGAGGAAACGTAAGGGCATAGAGAGTATGCTGACGCAACAATGTAATTTTATGCGCTACTGTACATTATGCGTGTATAGTTTGCACAGTCCTTTGGCGAGAGAAATTGGATAATTCTAATACACAGTCGTGCACGTTTGGCAAGCTTTGACCAGTTTCAACAACTATACAGATTCTCCCCTTACAGGAATGTCGCAGGGATTTCTCTTTAGTCCCCCTTTACGTTTGTCATACCATCTCTGTCTTTCACTCTTTCCGCCAAGTTTCCTCATCTTTCTTAGCTTCTCCTTTTTACTCTAAATACGTGGACTCTGAATTTGTTCCAGCTGTCCTTTTTTTTCGTGTTCGCCGTTTCTCCCTTGTCAGAGAGGAGTGTTTCTTCCTTTCGTGTTCGAGAAAAAGATAGATTGATAGAGAGAAAAAAAGAAAAAAAAAATAGGGAAACGATTGATATATATATATATATATATATGTATACACACATATGTATGCATATGTATTGCAGAGAACACTAAAAGCACACCGAACGAAAAATTCTTAAATTAAACCGTCAATCTTTATGTTTTGTTGTGCTAAAATTATAGCTTTTCGTCACATTAACGAGATGAACAAAATAAAAATAAAATTACCATCTACTGAAAACGTTTCACGACGATTTCTTAATCGAAAAGAAAAGTTATATCATCAATTTTTGAAACGTTCTTAAGACAGCAAAAATAAAAAATGCATTAAGTTGATAATCTTGTTTCTTTTCTTTTCTCATAAAAATTCGCACAAAATTAACTATGAATATAAATTATTTCTAAATATTTATAATTAGTAGATAATAAATATTTTTCATGAAAAATATTATTTATTCACACGATACGTGAAACCATGTTTTAAAAATGTGTTTTTTATTATCTCAAATTATTTAAAGAATACTATTTTAAACATAATGGCAAAGCTCTTTGTCTTAAAACTTAATGTTGTTATTTATTTTCCGCACAAGCTAGAAAGTAAATTCGCGCATTCACTCTAATTGTGACAAACACATGAATGCCCGAAATATTGCGCTTTTTATCGTTTATCCGCGTTACATAAAATATATGCGCCAATTCCCGTAATCCTCAGCCAGCGGATCGACCGCCGCAACATTTTCGCGGTTGCAATTTTTCTCGCGCGGAGATTTTATTTAAAGCTCCGAGGCGCAAAGAGCGCCGGTTATTTTCGTTCTCCCAGTATTTTTAAAGCCGATGCTCTCCTTCACGGCGAAATGATTACTTGCAGCGGCAGTGTGGGCGGAGTGATAACAAATTCCGAAAGTCTATACCAACACCGGTGTCGCCAGTTTACTCTGCGTATTATCGGCAGAGTTACACACTCACTGTTACATTTTAACCGCGTACACACGTATACACACGTACTAACTACACTCGTTTGTGAGGATCGTTACCCTGTACCCGCCGAGAAGAGCAGCGGCTTTCCATCGTCTTTATCTTTTTTCTTAAAAGCATTACTCGCCGTTATGCTATTATTCCGAAATAACGTTTAATCGCCTACAAAAACCATTGCGCTAAAATACAATTTGTTGGTTTCTTTCATGAATATATTTTGCGTAAAATATTTTATTTTTAATGAAACGAACAATTAGCGCAAATTTATCCGGTTTTTTACATTCAAATTGATTGCAATCTCGCGATTAATTGCTTTTTGCTTGTTTTTAAAGTCATGTTTGAAACATTTGTGAGACGAATATTAGGTCATCGGATATTCTTTAGCAAAATGGAGCAATAGGATCTGTATTATTTTATATTGCAGTATCCCGCCCGGGGTGTGGCCTCATTTTCGTATCGAACCATTCGAACGAGCTCGAACACGCAAACGTGTTTCGAGCTTTGCTTTCGATAATCAGTTGCTGAATGAAAAGCACACATGCCGTTGCGCATTAACTTTTTATTTATTTATTTATTTTATATCAATTTTTTAACGAAAAATGTTAACAAACATGGAGAAATTACAAACGTAAATCAATTATTTAACGATATGAAACAACGAAAATTCTGAATAATAATTGATTTTGTTATACCCATTTTATGACGTCTATTTTTCAATAAACCGCAATTCGGAATTTTTGCATCGATTCCAATTGAAATAAAAACATCCTCGTAAATCTGGGAAATATTCTCTAACAAAATATGATAGCGTTTTTATAATACATTGCAAAATGGAGTAGTTACATCGGGTATGTATATTTTATTATTTTTATAATATATTGCAAAATGGAGTAGTTATATCGGGTATGTATATTTTAATAAAATATATTTTATTCAAATATACATACCCGATGTAACTACTCCATTTTGCAATATATTATAAAAAAATATATATGTATTTATCTATATATGAAGCAAGGGAATCATATCTATAATAACGTGAAAATCGCGAACGATATTTCTATGTCACTTTTATTCGCTCAAGGACAAACATTTCCATTTCATTTTTATCGCTGAGACTGAATCGCACCGTCCTAGAAAGTCTCATTCCATTTTCCAATCACGATATATATACAACTTTTATACCTTTTCCTTTAAACTTCGCTTTATTGAAAGATTACATTTATTTCTCCAGCATCCATAATCGAATGAAATGATAAAGTGAATAATATCAATGTGTGTATGTGGAAACTTTAATTTTATATCAAAAAATTCATTATTCGTGAAATAAATTGTTAATAATCATGAATGCGTAAAGCAAATTGGAATGTATTATGTGTACAAAATGGAAAAAGTCCTTTTGAATAATAAGCCCATTTTAATTGCACCAGAGGATTATCGCGTTATCACAATTAAGAATATGGGATATGTTCTTCATCGTCCTATGAATAAGGATAAAATCACAGTTATGCATACGCCTATGCAGTTCGCCCTGTCGTCCATTAAAAGTCGTCGGCCCTTGTCTCCCTCCGTGAGGAGCACAAAAACCAGAAAACGTAAAAGGCATGGCACTCGTTCGAAACCAGTTCACGCTCCGGGGGAAGCTGCGCGCGGCGCGGAGCAAAATAGATTGTTAACGAATAAGGCGCGGGAGGGGGTGGGGGCTCAACAATAAGATTAACATGTAAGGAAATAATCATGGTCCTCATTAACGATGCGTGTACTGAGCTGTAGATAATAAATTATCGATCGACCTCAAATACGATATCGATTCGACTTTTAATATTTAAAGTGGGACATATCATGAGACAATTATTCTATCAAAATTGGAAACAATTTTTATGTTAGTGACAAAATAACAAAATAATATAAGCATATGCCACATCAAGAAAAACAAATATATCTGTAGATTCACGGAATGAATAAAAGCTAGATAGATAAGTAATATGATTCATGAAAGATCTAAAATATTTGTATGTTTGAAAAATAATAAATTTTTAATTTGTTAAAGTTTATCACAATTTTATAATTTCTCGTGGACATTTATTTTGTGGTGAAAATTCGACGTTACACTACTTAAAGTTAAACTGCGATCCAACCTTTATCCGATGAGTTTCCAATAGAGCATTCTTTGACTATACCGTTTGTTTTCTTCGCCTTCGACCTGGGAGATCGATATACGTATATATACAGCGAATATTCAACGAATTGAAGTATTATGGCAAGGTTTTCTGCATGTTCCATTCACAAGTTTGCAAATTTAAAAGATGTTGCTAAATTTAATTTAGCATATATTAAATACTTTCATTATTATTCATGCTACACAATTATACGGTTTTTTGCAAACGCAAAGCACAGTCGTCAAATTGTTAATAATTAACTGTTTAAAAAATAATGGTTCAATCAGTTACAAATTTTTCACGCTTCGTAACAAATTAAAATCGTTGTACATTAATGTGATATCAATCACATGCACATGTTTTATATTGATAGATTTTCAAATAAGCTACGAATTATCTTAAATTATATTAAATTATACTAAATTTTATTATAAAAAACGTAAAACGTATAAAAATATGTACGTAAAATTGCGATTAGTATTATACCGTAAAAATACTCATTATTTTCATCTATATGAGAGATTAAAGGGATAATTCATGCCCGACGCGTGTCACACAATTGCTTTTATATTTATATCGTGTTTCTATTTTCATCATTGGTTTACGCCAATGCGCTCTCCCGGAGTCCAGCGGAGTACACGCGGTCCGGAAGACGGGGAACGCGGGTATTCCTCCTTGGATATATCCCTAAGGCCCCATTGACCTATGAATCGTTCATCTTTACACGCGACGCCTCTCTGATTTCCACCTTTGACAGGTAAATGAGGGGCTGATGAGATTCATCTTGAAAATTCTCGCGGGCAAACCGAATTATCTTACGGCGCGCTCGTGCAATTAACGCGATATAAGTCTGTCGTCGCGCGCGAAACGATCGGGGATGTACTTATTTTTCGTCTCAGCCGACGCGTTTCTAAATCCACGAGATTATTTCCGACGAGAATAATGGCTGTTCTCGAAAATCCACGACGTTAACTTTCGCAATTTTCGTTGCGCTAAGCAACGTCGCTAATTTATTGTTATTTGTAGTGATTTTGTTGTATTTCGTATGAGCGACGAGTTTTTAGCATACAGTTAATTGGGATAGAGTGGTAATTCCACCATGACGATTTCGCCACGACTCGAGAGCATTATGAGAACAAGGAAGGTTAATTTAATATAAATGCTAATGATGGCATCCGTGCGCGCGCGCACGCGTGCGCTCCCCGGCGCATCCAGCGCGTCGCATTCTGTTACACGTCGCCTAAGAGCGACTCGAGAATCGCAAGGAAAATAGAAAGCATGTCAGAAATCCGCGCCGATAATTTCCTTGAGCTGTCACTTCATCGGCGAGTGGCGAACAGATTTTCTTCAAGCATAAAATTACACGCTGGGCAGATGGATTCAGCTTATACACATATACACGTCCGGTTGTGTGATTGATAATTCTCTCTGTTTCAAAAATAAAAAAAAGAAAAATAAATGCAAATTAAATCCCGCGACACGTTGTAATGCAATCCCGTACGAGAAATCGCCTTATAAAATATGACTTCCCATATATATTTATACACGAATGCTTGGATACTTACACCGTGTTACAGTCCGACGTACGCGTATAATGCAAGCATGTGTAAACACGTACATCTATATATCCGTATCCGAGAGTCTAGATGGGAGAGAACGACGCGTTTCCATGGTAACTTACCCCTCCCCCCTCCCGCTCCTCCTTCCTCCCTATCAAATTTCTCTCTCCGTCTTTCGCTCGTCCGTTTCTCTCTCTCTCTCTCTCTCTCTCTCTATCCTCTCGCTTATGTTTCTCTCTCCTACTCTCCCTTTATTCTCGTCTACTAGTCTCATCTCCCGCTACTCCTCGCACCACTCGCTCGAGGCCGGTGTGCTCTCTTTCTCCATTTCTTTTTTTCTTCTTCATGCCCACCCCTCTTCGGCTTTTCGTCGTGGAAGAAAACTATTCATTGTCAATACTCGAGGCCCCGACATCCTCCGACCGTGAAACTAACTTTCTCTTTTTCTCCTTCCTTCTTTTCACGGCGACAAATTCCCTCACCGCCGATATCCTTCCTCTCTCCGTCCTCTTTCAATCGCTATTCTCCTTTTTTTTCTAACGACTCCACCTAAGGTCGATGATCTTTTATCATATGCTGTGTGAATTATCGGAAGGGGACGCCTACGCAAGATGGACCCAATACAAGATCCCGGCGAGATTACGCGTGCGGTGGGCATCGGGCGGGATAAATTCGCTCTCCTGGATTGATTTACCTCGAGGTAATTACGAGAACACGATTACGGCAACGTAATTGTAAACTATCCGACACGTGCGCACGCGCATCTTCTCGTTGATTTTCCGCCGTGCGGAAGTCATTTGTAAATTCATGCAAAGAAATTTTGTCGATCGGTCCCGTGTGTCAAACGAGGAATTTTAAAAGAGAAATATAAGCTTAAAAAAGATACAAGAAAGAGTGAGAGAGAACGAGAGAGTGGCATCCACGGTCTCGAATTCCATGTACCCACGTAATTCACATTAATTGGTATTCAGAAGGGTGAGTCGTTGTATAGTGTGTCTTTTGAAAACAGCCCGGATCTATGCTCCCTCTGACAGCCCTTAAACCTGACCCTCGACATCCCTCTCGGGAGTTACCACAGCGAGCAATTTCCCCCTTTCGCCAGTGGAAATCTTTTCCACTGCGTCGATGGTTGATTTACAGGCTATCTCACGCTGCGAATCGCGTCGAGAAAGCAGAGTAATAATTGTACGCGTCCGTTTGGACCGCGTCCAGGAGATACATATTTCGAGAGTCGCCTTTATTAAAACCGCAGGAGACGTGGGGGCATGCAGGGAGCGAATCTTCCGCGCACTATTGGTGGCGTTCTATCGTCGACTTGCGACACTTGTACGCTGGTGACAGAAATGCGAGTCATTCCGCTACGTACCACATAAATATGTGGATAATTATATTATTCGGATATGTGAAAAATACATCCAGTTGTACGGATATACGAGATCCTTCATTCGAAATATTCGCATCTCAAAATACGAGAATTACGAAAATCTTTGAATTTTAAAACCAAAATAATATGCAAATATTCTAATTGACGAATAATGCGATAGAAGCTCGAATACTTTAAATACTTCAAATATTCTCCATCCAGGATGTTGCTTCAATTTGACTTTCAGGTAATTCTGAATGTTTTGATAAAACCAGATTCTATCTACGAGTAAAATTAAACAAAGACTGCGTTACGAGTGGTACTCTGTACAGTATTTACCAAACACACACTTTCCAATTTTGAAACGTACGGATCTATTTAAGCTACCGTGAGCGAATCGACGGCGCAGATAAATTCACATGTCACGGATATGATCTCACGCGTTTACGCGGATAAAACCGCGGAGTGATTCAATCTCGAGATTGAAACGGCACAATTACGAAGATCGACAATGATTCGAAGCGTGCGAATTTTCTTCGTGGAAGTTTACATTTTCAAGAAGCAATTTAGTCGGAGTCGTTTTCTCGCCATTTGCCTTTCTAAAGCGCAAGTGCTTAGGAAAATGTTCTCGCGAGAATCCGGAATGCAAGTACCAAAATTTTCAGCGGCGACGCGAGACAAAAGGCGCGTCATTCGCGCAATTTAGCGTCGGCGGTAACGATCGATAATAATCTTGTATGCAGGGAGAAAGAGAGACGGGGAGCAAAATGCACGTAACGTTTTCTTTTGGGTGTCAAAACCACGCGCTCTTTCCCGCTGAAATACAACCAATAACTTTCATTGTCCGTTGATTAAATCGTCGCTTGTGTAATCGCGGCGGAGCGGGATGACAGATTAAATTCTCCGGCGTAACAATGCGTTCTTGTCGCGAAATGTTTTACACATGAATACACGAAGATGAGCATCAAAAGTGTCTTTTTTGGAAATTTTTGGGCAAACGCAAATTTTCAGCAAGATAGCACGTTCGAGAATAAAAACGAATAAGTTTGCGGAGCGTTCTGCAGAGAAAGAGAGAGAGAGATTTTCTAGAAAAGAATTTTTATTCACTGTCGCAAAGGAGTAAACGAAGTTTTTACGTCAAGTTTATCGCTGGCGCAGCTCCTTTTCGTTTTACACAAAATATCTAACGACCTTTTAAAATATTTAGATAACCACATCGATATATTGTTCTTACCATGAGAAAGCGGAAAAACTAGGAGCACGTAGAATATATTCATTTAAGTGGCCTGACAACGAAATGGCGGCGCCACGTCGGTGATACGGATCTTTTTCGTTGTATAAGCGTAATTTTAAACACAGTATCTCTACCCTCTTTCTTTATAATACACGAGACGAAAAACATTATCAGGATTAATATCTAATGCATATTTGAAAGTTGAAACGTTAGGATCGTATTGCTATCTTTCATCCACTATTTTTTTTCAATTGTAAACATGATGGCGAACGTTAGCGAAACATCCTTCATGTTTTAGCAAAGATTCTCCGGCGAAGTATACATCATTAAAAATACTATGAAATTTACCCGGCCGTTATGCGCCGGAAATATAACTTGCGCGCGTACGAGGCAGAATAAATATGCCAGCTAAAGAGATAACAGTTATGATAACGAAAATATGGAAAATGTAGAATACCGCGCGGCTTATTATGGAGTGCTTCGTCGAAAATACGAGCATATTTCTCCACGTACATTATTTTATATGTTATTTATGATTTATATTCATCTGCAATTTAATTAAGCAGTCGTAAAATATTTTTATATTAATATACATGCTACAAAAACACGGGAATAATACAAAATAAAATAATAAGAGAGACTTTTTTTTATTAAGAGTTATTAAGCTTTATGGAACATTATTTTGTTGCCAATCGTAAATGATGTAGCTGGACATTAACGAGATTTTATTCGGCGCAAATAATATTTGAATAAAAACAAAAAAATTGTAAAATATTTAAATAAAAATACAAATAGTTAAATATTTAATTTGTTATTTTGATAGAGATTTAGATTTTGGAGTTTGTGACAAAATCGATAGCGTTTATACCCGTATTGTTAAAATTCTAGTGTTCTAATTAGATTGCTACAGTTTTGAAATCGACTAGTCGTAAAATTTATTTGGTTACAAGAATATATAATGGTTAAACGAAAATAACGATTTCGATGGAGAATGATCGCAGTAAACGGGGGTAACGCGTTACGACGGCAAACACAGCAGCGATTAGCGGGACGTTATACGCCAATGGTGATACAGGCGAGGCTGCAGTCTGTTTAAAGTCATTGGCGTGGCGTTTTGGCGCTCTACATTCCGCAATTGTGGCGCACGTTTTACGATTTGCAAATCGACAAATCGCCGCTGGCAGTCAGCCCGCACCACCTTCGCCCTCCATTAATGTTTCTATTGCGCAAACCTCTTAGTCACATCGGCTCTTTAATCGCTCATCTTACAATCGATCGGCTGAGAAAGGATAATGCAGCCGGCGAATAATTAATTTCACGATTTTACGACCAACATTTATTATCGGAAAAGTATAGAAATGTGTATGCGTCATAAATGGCTTATTAACGATCTTCGAACCGTGGCGAAACATTTCGCTTAATAAATCTTCAATGTACCTGCGCTTTGCCATTGGCAAATATAGTGGTAACACGCGCGTTCAAAGGAATACCTCATTGCGTCTATTGCGAAGTACGTGTATTGTGTGAATCATTGCTTTGTGGATATATTTTCTGTATTTTATAAATGTTATAACAGAAAAGCTCGTTCTTATATCGGTGAAAAATATAAAATATACGCAATAAAATGCGACTCGCTGAAACATTTTTTTTCCTTTTTCTTTAAATAATTATCTATCTATATTTAATGATATTCTTTCTCTCTCTCTCTCTCTCTGTCTCTCCTCCTCTCTTCTCTCTCTTGCTCCCTTTCTGCTCCACCCCTTCGCTCTCTTCACATACCATACAATTGGTATTCGGTGATCGATAAATACAATTTCCGCCTCAGGTTCTATTACTGACAATATTGCAACATAAAATCTCGCGAAGAATCTTGCGTGAATCTTTCTAAAATTCCATTTACGTAAAAACTTCGCAACGGAGTACGTACTGAATGATTGCTCGTAATGTTTGTTTTTCTTTCCGGTGCGAGCATTTCTGTAGCACGCCAAAGTTTCAAAGGCCGTCGGCTTTTGTCGTACGAATTAAACGTAATCTGCGCCCAGCCGGCTCCTCATCTCCGAGTTTTCTGATTTTACGTGTGACTCGTCGAAAAATAGAGAAAGGCTCGTCGCGCGAGGCCACTAATGCAGACGCCTATGTACCGTCCTTGGTACTGCCACGTGGATCAAGTATTGTCCGTACATAAACCACTTGATGCGCTCACAGACGGACAAAATATCGTCGGTGCAGTCTGTGAGGGTTTCACAATAATAGGAAAAAAAGACGACCCTCTTGCTATTCAGACCCAAAGCGGTTATTTCTCACTATAATTTAATAACGCCCTGTATTTTGATAACGATATTATTTTACACTATTCGAAAGAAGATCATTTCTGAAATTTTGCAAACTATTCTCGTGGAATCGAAAAGTCGTATATCATGATCAGCCGCGGAGATAATGGAATCCATAAAGGATGCGATTACTCCTTTATGCGCGTCCTAATTTCGTCCTGTTCCGTAAATTCGAATGGAGAAGTTCAGTCAACAAAAAATTTATAACTCGTCTGACTATTAATTTACGTTTTATAATTAATGTAAACAACGCGGTAGTTTTTGACTTTTTATCCGCATTGCTTTGTTTTCCCAGGAGAAGATATTGGGTCGTAGAAATAAAAGTGGAGCAAATGCTTCTGGCAGAAGATAAAAGTAAAAGCAGTTGTTTTGAAGTAAAAGCATGAAGCGAGAGCGTATCCTACATTCCGCATAAATAATCTCTTGTTTTTACTGCAAAACATCAGCTTCGCATTTTGAAGTTATAAGTTTACAAACGTCAGATATTTATAATAACTTCACAAACATAATTGCAAAATATCCGATTTGCACTTTTCACTTTACCTATATTCCACTTACATTTTGCGCATTTTCTACGAAATGTTTTTATCTCAAATGCAAATAAACGCTCCAAGTTCCGTTCGCTTCGATAAACAGCAATAACATTTGTTCCGTTTTATTCATACGACCGGTTGCTCGAGAAACAGACTCGCTAATTCCGTTTGACCTCCGCAATTTCGCTCGTCTAATCAATTCCTTTATTGCCACGATCGTTGTAGGTTCAAGAACTCTTCTCGGCCGACGACGTATCGCTGCTGTAAAAGCGGTTTAGCGCCTCTGCACACGTTAGCCGTAAATGTAAACGCATACTTAACCGAATCCTCTCGTCGACGAACATCTTGCCTGTGCATCGCGCCATCGTATCACGATGCACAAGTGTTGTGGTGCATCGCTCGCACACGCGTGTGACAGTGACAAAACGGACGGTGACGCATTTGTGCATACCAGTGTATATACACTGGTAGGTACACGCACGTTCTCGCCGCGTGGGATAAAACGAAGAAAGCGATGGCGCTCGCCCGACAATAAGAGTTCGAAGATCTCTAAGCGGTTTTCTCTATTCGCGCGAGAGAAGCGCGATTATTATATTGTGCGTCGCGATTATGCATCACGCGACGAGGAGGAAAAAAAAGGAAAAATAAAACTGCTGAGAGAGACGAGACCGCGGCATGTAATTAAAGCAGGGGAGAGGGGAAAGAGCAAATAGCGAGCGACGGTTTAATTAATGCGCGGGGTCTTTGTACGGCGTATTTCTGTGTGTTAATTAAAATTAACTGATTAAACAATTCGGTGCTACGCGCTTTCGTTCTCTCTCTCTCCCCCTCTCTCTCTCTCTCTCTCTCTCTCTCTCCCCCTCTTTTGGTCCTTCCTCTGATAACGCGGTACGCAATCCTGTCGAACACTTGGTCCGCGCAAGGATGCCATACTATCCGAGCGGGAAAATAATTAATTAGCGATGCGCTATCGTATATCGCCTAGCAATATAGTAGATGCAATCATTCTTCGATGAGTCAGCCAACAACATGACCATGCGTTGCTTGGAAGAAAACATTGGCTATATTAAAGATAGGAAAAAAGGCAAATGGCTATTGTGTTTAGCATCAATCCACAAGAATGAATATCTAATTGAGCCGCTGCGTCATGCATCCGTACCCCGATGATCGAATGCACGCGATCTAAAAATTATCTTTGCGCATCACTTATTTCAGCGTGATGATTTAAATTATGACGTTCGTTTATAAAAAATTTCTACCTTTCTATTATAGAATTTTGTTACAGTCGGACGGTTTCAGGTTTTAAATTAAAATTTCAAATAAAAAAATGGTATCTTTTAAATAAAAATATCAATTCAATGAATTATTTAAAATAATTAAATTAATTTTTCAATAATTTAACATTTTAACATTACTACAAATATCTGTGTCGATAAAGCTGTAAATTTGCTTTTTGCTAATTTTTACCTTTTTTTATATATTTTATAATTTTTACATCGAATTCGACGGTGCATAGAATATCACGTTGCACTAAACTTTCACAAAAGAAGAAAAACTTGCCGATGCTCTAATTACGCGTTGCACATATAATTTCGCAATCACACTTTCGCAAATAAATATATTATACTATGCCATTCGAGATATCTATGCACATTGAAAACGCGTTATTCATGCATTTCCTAGGAGCAGCTAATTATTTGTTTTTAGTAATTACTGTACACGTCGGAGTGAAGTTTTTTAACGCCAGCCTTATACGCAAGCGCGCGCCAGCTCTGTATCCGCGATGCGGAAATCATTAATGCGCATAAGAGCAAGAGCAAGAACAAGTTATAAAACTATCAAATTTAATACGTCAAAACATGTTACATAGAAAAGGATGCAGCGGTGAGTATAATCGTGCATCGGAAACAGCAACAACAGATTTTACCACCGCGAATTCAAGAGTTCACTTATCTCGGTAGGCTATCTCGGGTCAGCGAATGATGGCTCATTCACTCAAAGTCCTATTCTGCCCTAAGAAAGCGAGTTATTTTAGATTGCGCGTAATATCAAGCAAAATAGTTTCTTTGTGTTAGATATTTTTCCACAACAAATTGGTTCACGTACAATTAAGAATTCTACTTTAGTAATTATTTTATTCAATAAATTTTGATATTATTTTGTAGATATATGTTTAAAACTTTAAATTTAGATAAGATAGCGTACCAAAAAAACATGCTTATCAAACGTTTAAAATAAGAAATGTAACAAAAATTTATTACATTTATTTATTATAATTATAATGGAAATAATGTATAGTAAAATAATTAACAAATTAATATAATATATATAAATAATATTTTTAATTTAATTATATTATATAATTAAAATAATTATATTATATAATCAATTATATTACATAATTAAAATAATTATATTATATAATTAATTATATTACATAATTAAAATAATTATCTATTACATAATTAAAATAATTATATATAATATAATTAATTTTAATTATATATTATATAATTAAAATAATTATATTTTAAATTACAATATTGAATTAAAATATAAATAGTGCAATCGTGAAATTACATTTTAAGAAAAGTATCATATAATAAATAAAAGCTTTTCGCTTTTCTTGAGTGGATTAAATTTTTACTGGAATTCTACTTTGCTCACGCTGCATCCTTAGAAGAATCGTTATCCGCGCATATTACGCACACATATGCGCGACGGCGGGAGGTGGAAAAGAACGAGAGAATGAGAAGGAAGAGAAATGCCGTGGGATCGGAATTTCTCAAGAACATTATTATCATTGGAAATAACGCGCACCAATTCGATTCAGTCGAAATGCGGTCGAATATATCTCTTCGAGTGCAAGCCAGCCATTTGCGTATGACGTAAAAAATTGCGATATTAAATACGTTAATTCTAGCCGAGAGAAAAATATGGAATGGAAAATATATGTTTTCAATATTTAACATTTTGTTACAATTTCCAGCATTTAATATAAACATTGAATTATAATTCTATTTTACAAATTTTTTGTATGCAGAATCCACGTTTTCCAAATTATTATAAAATAATAGTATTAGATTTTTGTTTTAAATGTGTACTACATTTTTATAATATTACTCTCTCTTTCTCTCTTAAGTAACGAGTTTAAAAAGTTATTTTAGCGTTTGCATAATTTTGTTTTTTTCTTTTTTTTTGCCTCAGTCCATTGTGTCACGGTTGAGATGATTCTGCGGGAATTAAATTAAAACACGCTTATCGCGCACGTAGGAATATGTCGGCGCGGGAAATAAACTAGCGTCAGTCAGTGTAGGTCAGGAACAGAAATTATTTCAAAGATTATTCACAATCTGAAATGCGCAATCTGAAATTCGCAATCGGTGATCAACACTGATCGCATTTTTTACACGGTTAGCTTCTTAAATTTTGTTTTCATAATTATGCGACGAGCGAGCAAGCGGTGGATGCAAATAGAGGACGTATCATCGGCTGACATTTAAATCGAAAATAGCTATTCGGCACACGCGCGTTTTCATCTTTCACTCTTTTTCTCTCTTCTCTGTCACTCTCTCAACTACTGCATATTTTTTCATTCTAATTACTATTCGATACGCAAGGAGAATGCGCATAATCTGCGTGCCTTAAGCTCGAGTTAATCAAAGAAATAAGATCGCCGAGTTTATCGCTGCTTGGAAATTAATAGAGCACCTTTTTCTTTCTCTTTTACTATCCCTCTTTTTTTCTCCCGTCTATTACGCTTTACTGCGTAACCATAATTTTGCAGAGTGTACGAGGAGAGGCCACGACATATTGTGCGTGCGCGAGCGACTACTCTTCGAGTGGTTACACATCACGATACCGAAAGTTATTTATAATGCACTGCAGCTCTCGCATCCGCGAGATGGTTCGGATTCGCGTAGTTCACGTCTAATGGAAACATGTATCATAACTGCGTCATCACGAATACATTAACTGTATTTGATACAGTGTACATATCTATTATCAAAATTATGTACATATATAGTTCGAAGCCTCGGAAAAATTACCGAACCTTCCGGAAACTTTCCCGGGGCTTCAAACTATATGTGCATATTTAAATAATGATTGAATAATGATAATCTATGCATCGCATTATAATTATGTATTATTGTTTCATAATAGAGATATCAATTTTAATAGCCTATTTATTTTCGATCAATATCGAGCAATCAATTGTTGTTAGTAAGTATAGATATTATAAATTATTTTAGTCATTATATAAAAGAGATCATTTTCGCGAAACATATCATATTCAAAAGTTCTCGAATTTATGATGTTTAGCAGAAAAAAAAATCATTCGGTCAAACGCGCATTATAAGAATGAATTAATTATATCAATTGCTGATTAGGCAATAGTATCAATTATCAATGTCTTTTTCGCATCAACGCGCATCCGATATCAAAGCGTGTACAGTGTATAAAAAAATTTAGTAAATTTACACAAATAAGATGAAATTATCTATACGATAAATGATAAAAATATACTAGATAAATATTGAAAAACTGATCAAATTATATAAATTTATAATATTTATGTAATGTATTTCTGTAATTTATCATGGAACTTTTAAATTTTATTTATATAAATTAATCGAATTTTTTAAATGTGTATTTGATACTTTGATAATTTCCCTTTTTAGCAAAAACATATAAGGATAAAACTTATTTTTAAATTAAATAAAAAAATATATTTATATTTATTAAGATTATATTATACATATTTTTAAAATAATATTTGTATTCTCAGAATTTTAGTTTCCACAAATTTAATTTTTTATTATTTTTATTTTTATTAAATTTTCCGTATGAAATATATGTTTAATTAATTCATATTTCCTCAAAATTTCATTATTTTACAATTTAAGAGTAATGAATTTCATGTGCAAAATTGAAATTTTTATTGTTAAAGTTCAGAAAAATTAAATTTATATTTTATTCTTCATTTGTGAAAATGGAAAGAGCATAAATAAGGACATAATTGTCTTTAACAATTATATGCATAAACATTAGTGAATGAAAGACAACGCATAATATCAATATTTTGTAATTTACGCAAATATAATATAATATATAATATAATATAATATAATATAATATAATATAATAAATGAATTCACTCACCGATCGTTGTACCTCAGCTACTAAATAAATACACCAGCTTTCAGCCTTACCTGGAAAAATCAATACATATTTTAGTTAGTTATGGATTTCCATATATTTTATATATATATTGATTATTACGTATTATTTAATAATTTTATTTTTATTAAAACATAATTGTATGCCGTAAACTGTGCGCATAATTAAAATAAAAATTTTAATAAATGTTTTATTAAATATTTTAATAAATTTTTAAATACCGTAACATATATTTAATAAATAGCGCGAACATATTTGCGTTATAATTGTTTAAATAAAATGTACATGTCAATCTGAAATTTGTATGCGAATATTCCATCTTTTTCACATTTTTATATTTTAAAAACATTATAAATTTTTAAAAAATACAGAACATGGCTGAACAGAATTTGACTGTACAGTGACTAGCAAAAGTGCGCTCGATTAACTCGTCCCGACCTTTTTGGCCTCGTTACACGGGGCTTTGCCATTATTATTGATGTCGTTGCTAATGCCCCGGCTTCTCTTTTTCCTCTCCGCTCGCCGTTAACTCGCGCTCTCATTGCAGTCTTTTATCGCCATGTTATTTCGCATGTATGCTAATTGTAATCACACGGGGTTCCTAATTAGAACCGTTCCTTTATGGTCCACTCCTTATTCTCGAGTTAGATCTGAGATGCCATCGTGATGAATCGGAGCAGTTGAGGAAGGAGAGCAAAATGGAGCAGATCACAGTCGAGAGTAATATGTTAGTGAGAAAGTCCAACGAGCTGAGCGCCGATTGTCAATTTCTATTAGGTTGGAACGCGCACGGAGAGAAGTTGATGTGCATGTTTATGTGTAGGTGGGCACATGCTATAGCTCGGCGTGTTGCACCTCGCATCGAGGTTACAACGCACAGCTAGGTCGAATCGATAATCCATTTAACCCAAAAAATATTACGTCCCCGATAGAAGAGAAATCATAAGTGTTACAAGTTAGTTTTCTTAAATTCGCGAGCGAAAGAGAAATTGCATTAAATTATGCATTAGATCGTCTCGCCCATAAATTGGTTGCTTTGAAAAGTTTTGTAAATAGTTTCCGCAAAGCACTATTAGCACGCGAAATTCAACGTATTCGCGATACAAAGATGCAATTATTTCTAATTTGCAATTTTCTTCTAATTAAAATGTTATTGAAGCCAAATGAAATTATTATTAACGCTCAGAAATTTTAAATGGCCCAGTTGTTCAGACAGTTCGGATCTCGAGATCGGACGTCAAATACTTCAGATCTTTCGAGTTGAAGGTATTTTCAAATAGTTTGAACTGTTTGAACTAACTTCAAGTCTAAAAATTCAGACATTTTTATAGTTTGAAATAAAAATTTATAAAATTTATGAAAGTGTGTACATATATGTATGAGCCAAGCGCGGTTGAAAGATGAGAATTTAAAATTACATAGAATTATATTTCTAAATTCTCATCAACGAGCAAACATATATTTTATCCGTTCAGTTTTAGTTTTTTTAATTAATAAGAACAATTTTCAAAAAGAACTCTTTTACATATATAAACTTTATGAAATATTTAATTTATAAGAATTTAATTCCTTTCCAAATATTGGAAATAATTTTAAATTTTAAATATATAAAACGTTTTTAACGTTTGCAAATTAAATAATGCAAATATTTTATTGAATATTCTAAGTAGTTTAAAGTTTTGTATGCATTATATTACAAAACAATGCGAAATGCTACGTGTCCACTGCAGAAATCAACAATTAATATCTCACAAGTAACACATAATAAATAAATGATAAATTACTCACCTTGAAGTTGTTTCGCTGATACTTGATATTTTCTCGAATCTCCTCCTCCTCTCAGTAGTTCATCGATAGCTGCTCCTTCACTCGCGAAAATTAATTACGATCGCGCGATATTTTATACGACACTTACCGATCTTCTGACGCGAACTTTGTCACATCATGACAAAGGAAAAACTTGAGAAAAGCACGAAATTGCACGGAATTATAATCCGCTCGATCGTGGCATCCGGACCAGGCAAGCAAGCGACAGAGGGAAATCGAAAATTGTGCAGTTTATTTTGCGTGACACCCGCCGCGGCAATGCTAAATCCAAAGTACTTTCGTAAGCTTTTCGGATTTGAAAAATAAGATATATCTGCGTTTAAGGCATTTGACTATCTCGTATTGAAATAAACCTGAGTCGTTAATCGCGAAAACTAGTTAATTGTGCAAACAGTAAAACGATTTTATTTGCAGGAAATAATCTTATAATATTTGTCGCAATCGCGCACGATTTGAGATGTAATAATGATACGGAAGGATTCCCGTTGCTGTCCACTTTGCTTGCGTGTTGCCGTGCGAAGCAAGGTGATAACGCGTAGACATCAACCGCGTACGCCGCGTTTTAGATCACAAAAAACATAAACAATCACCGAGCCACCGTCGAAATCCTTCAGCGCGCAATTCGGGGGTTGTTTTTATTTTTCTATGATGTACGCACGCTGATATTTACGCACTATTGCTTTGTTATCATTCGCACAACAACACTCGCATAGAGTAGACGGCAAAGGGAATTTTTATTTTCTTAAATTGTAATCTTTTATATTGCAATTGCGACAAATATTAGATTTCCTATAAATCATTACCGATTTTATCTGCGTAATTTTCGGTCTCCCTCCGTCGCTTGTTTGCTACTGACGTTGCGAATATCGAACGAATTATAGTTCCGTGCAATTTCGTACTTTTCTCGAAGTTTTCCTTTGTCATAATGTGACAAAGTTTGCGTCGGGAGATCGGTATTAGTATCGTATGGAAATATCGCGTGACCGAAATTATATTTTCGCGAGTGAAGGAACAGCCATTGATAGACCACTGAAAGGAAAAGAAAGTTTGGAAAACATTAGGCATCGGCGAAGCAACTTCAAGGTAAGTAATTTATCATTTATTTATTATTTATTACTTTTAATATTTTAATTGTTTATTGCTGTAGTAGTTACGTGAAATTTCACATTGTTGTGTAATACAATGCATTCAAAATAAAACTACAACATATTCAAATCTTTTATAATTAAATTTTCCAGTCTGTTATAATTATTTATATTTATTTTTTATTAAAAAAAATATGAAGAATATTATTGAAATAAATTTAATTATATTAATTAATTTAATTGATTAATTTAATTTAATTAATTCTTTTGATAAAAATTTTTTCAAATATTTCTTTCAAAATTATTTATAGGTCACTGATATAACGTTATTCCGTGCACAGCAGCTTGATAAATGACTCGGAAAAATGGTACTATTGCTCTCTGGAGCCCAGCAGTGATGTTATGTTTCCAGTCGGAAGCTCGATCACTGCCAGTACTTATGATACTTTTATCTGTAAAATGGCGATTTTGCAATTGTGATTCACTTTAAAAGTGTACAAAATATGTACGATGTTTACAAAACTTTTATTAAACGTTTGTAAAATAATTAGACAATATTCAAAATGGAAATATCAGAGCGATTACGATTATGACGTTCTATTATCTATGATCGATTTCCTGATAATGATATCGAGAATTTATAACGAAAAAACGATTTCTCGTCTACGCTTCTATTTATGCGTTTCTTTTTTTCTTCATCGGTTTTATCGTCAGAGTTAAACAAGCGAAACTATGTATTGTTGAGCAGCAATGCGGTTGATTTGCAGGATGCAACTTTGAGACCGCACTGAGAACTTGCAGAGAAGTCTAAACGATTCTCTTTGCAGTGTCCGTGATTTTACAGTGCACACGGAGATCAGCGACGCGTAAGCGTCATTTACAGTATATTCATTTAAAGCATCTCGCAAAAAGCTGGAGATCGAAAAAATTTCAAAACTGAGTGAATTTTTGTGATGGAGCAAAATGAATAAAGTTTTTCATTATTATCGCTGATTCCGAATTTATAATATCGATTATACGAACTAAAAAGAGACTTATTTAAATTAAAAACAAAAACTCATTTTTAAATAGCTTTCCTCTGACAAAGATAAAGTTGAAAAAAATATTTCAAAGTAATATTTTAGCTGTATTGAATTGCATGGTTTCGCAATGTGTATGTAACTTCAGTTGAAATTAAAGTCTAGTTGAAAACTGGGACAGGGTTAAATGCATCCAAGGTTTGTGCATCATTCACACTGATTGCATGCGAACACTGAATTTGTCCAGCCAGGCATCGTGCAAAATCACTCAAATCAGATTTACTGAAAAGGATGGGATTGAAGCAGCTAGTGCTCGCAATCTCACAGATGTATTAATCGGACGTATTAACTTAATTAGGCGCGTAGTCAGCTCTTTTGCTTGTGTTTGTCGTCACCGAGTTCCGTGGATCAATAAAGTCGCGCGTAGAATTCTTCCGCGTTTTCTCAACTTTGCCAGATAGTTCCTTTTATGAATTCGTAAGGAGTACTTTGGAAGAGTTTTCATAACTTGAGCGCTTTCAGTGCTTGTCGTTCCACTTCAGGAACGCTGGACAATAACTGTGTAGAACAACAATGTAAAATAGATACCGATATACTATCAATATCAGGCGTTGTGCAATGCGATAGAAGACAAATAATGCATAGAAAATGTTATTAACAATTGAATAAAATTAATACAAATAATGTGAATTAATTATTTAATTTCTAATAGGAACGCTATTCACAAAAATGATTTGTTATATATGCGTGTATATTTTTTACTAATTATTTAATCATTTTTTACTTTTTAATTATTATTCAACATTTGTAACGTAACAATTATTTAAATTTAACAATTACACTTCTCATCACTTTTGAATGAATTAGCTTTGCGTTGTAGATCGAAATAAGTAGTAGTATTAAAATGCTAACGCAATATAACGGTTTTCCAAGATTACCTTCAGTATAACGCGAAAGTAGGTAAAGTTGAGAATTACCTCTGAATAAGATTTTTTAGTATTAAATCTTGACTTTTTAACGAGTACGCCTTCGCGCGAATATGGCTAGAATCGATATTCTTGGAACGTTCTTATCGCACGGATGACACGCGTAATAAAATGATCGTGTCTATTTTCATTTCGTGTTGTAATTAAATTTCCGCAAATACTTGCGCCCGTTTAATTTATTCGGAATTTCGCGATTTCACTCATAAATGAGTCACGCATAATCTTTCGCGAGCACTTAGATGATACGGAATGTCCGAAGGACGTTGCTCATATACCACGACAAAAGGTGCAAATCATGCTGCAAACAAGCTTGCCCCCCCCGACGTTTCGTAATGAAGTCGAGGAGGAAAGGAAGGAGAGTGCAGAGTAGGAGTAGGAATGAGACGAGCGAGATTGCTGGTGCAGTACAATATGAAGAAGGGGGGGGGGGAGGGAAATGAAGAGGAGAGAAAGAGAAAGGGAAGGACCGAGAGAGGAGATGAAAGACGAACTAAAGAGGACAAGGTGCGAGCAGGAAGCCGAAATGAATAGTGCGAGAAATTTCCTTCGTGTTTGCGAGGCATTACGAATGTTGCATTCGTTTTTCGATTCCGGAGAAGGTTTGCGGAGCAATTAGACCGGAGAAGTCTCGCGCCAACTGTTAAATATGTACAGATTCGCGGTCGCGATGGAATTTGCCAACCGCATACGTATGCATCGTTCCATCGTAGATATGAAATCGGATGAGCTTGGAACGGAAAATGGCTAAAAAATAAGATCAATGTTTATTATACTCATGGATGAGACCGTGTTACAAACGCGCAGCATCGCCGACGCTTATCTCTAATTGCGCGGCTCCTAAGTCGCATTATGAATTAAAATATTACGACGCGTCGATCTCCGACGTTTGTTATATATACGCGATGAAACATATAAAACCGGCGAGCAAAGAGCGCCGAAGGCGCAATAATGTGCGTAATGGAAAATTGTTCTTTCTCGTCTACGCGCGTGGTTCATTATGAATCCTAATTTGAAAATTCTAATCCCCGCTATTATCGAGGCTAGTAACGAGTATTTACCGTGAAAATAGCCGGGAACGGTCAATAACGGACAATATAGATAATGCGGGCCGCGCTATAGCGCGCTGCGCGTAGCTTGTTCTAAATCTGAATTTCATGTTGCACGAGAGGACACTAAATTTGCACGTAATAATCTGAAAGTCAACTATCCCGTTAAAGGCGAAATAGAACAACAACAACAACACTGTGTATTGCTGGTCGTACGAGAATGTAACGTTTACGGTGAAATTCGAGAAATGTCCGGGATAAATTTATCTAAATTGTAAAAACTGTCCGCTACGTTTGCTGCGCGCTATGTGCATTTTTTCGCACACATTGCATTTGATTGTTGGCTCGATCTCGTTGAATGAATCATCCTTTGAAATCAATATTATTATTTGAGAGGTATTTGTGTGTTTGTTGTTTCGCGAATACTACGACTTTGATGCTAAAAGCTTTCTTGTTTTTCTGTTTCAGGTATGACGCATCAAGTTTAATGTTACTACTTTAAGAAAAATAGATCCCTCCCAGTGGCATGCGCAAAAGCCACCAGAAAGTAATGGGACTAACATAAATCAACAAAATGTTTAAGGGAAGTTGAAATACGTAAGCTTTCTCAAATTATAATTCCGCATATTTTACAATTAAGTCAATTTAATACTTTACCACCCCCCAGCTCCAATAATTAAATCGAAAATCTGATTGTATAATATATTATTATAAAAGTAATTTTACAAATTATTATGAGAGATAATAAAATAAAAGTTTCCGCGAATTTTTCATTACATTATGATTCATTACATCATAATTTATTACATTATAAATCTATACTTTTCTATAATAATATATGAAATATATTAAAAAGCAGAATTGAGCTGGAATGGAATATTATAATAATATAGAATGTAGGTAGAGTTCATTTGTGCGGAATAATTAGTTTATTAATCATCGAAATGTTTGCATAATTTAAACGGCACAATCGCAATGAGGTCGAAGTAAAGATTAAATGCAAGCAATTGCGTCATTCTCGATTAGTCACGTCGATGTCGACACATGAGTATTTTAATTACATTCATGAAAATCATTATCAATTGATCATCATACTTTTTGGAGCATACGTGCAACGATTTAACACACACTAATTTCGTATCGTATTAACTTTGATTTACAAAATGCACGCGCGCGCAATAATAATTTCCCTAAATACAAATTAATTATTCCATCTACGTGACGCTGTTTCCGTCGGAATATTCGCTGTATCGAGCTAGTTTATTCACAGACTGGCAGCATTATCAACCTGGGAACGGCGCACTACCGTTGATTGCATGTTGCATTTAAACTGCATTCAAATAATATCTTATTCGATTTCGAAAATAAACAGCGTGGCAATAATATGACATTATTAGAAAATAATAAAATAAAATAAAGTGCATAATGGGACAAAGCAATAATATATCTCCGCGTGCTTTTTAATTAGTAAATAGAATATTAATGTTTGTTATCGCGGCTGTCACATGCGTTATTATTCAAGTGTGTTCGACCTTGACTACAATCCTTCCGTGAATGTCTTCGTGAAGGATACTCGATGACTTCTTGTGGCAATTCAAGGCAACAGTTTCTCTTTTATTTCTTTGCAAAATTCTTTTTGCGAGGAAAAAAATAAAATGGGACTATAATCGGTAATGTATTAGAAGCTCGCTGCAAAACACAAAATTGCGACACGTCGGTTTTTATCGTTGCTAGTCCTTTCGGAAAATAACTCTTCAGCTCTCATACGTGATTGCACCTATAAGCGCACAAATCGCACACAATCGCGAGCGCACGTATTCAGCGACTCGTCTGCTTTTATTTCACGTGCATTCACGTAGCGAGTGAGCGCATCAATAGGCACACAGCTCCGATTCTCCATTCGCAAAGTATCATAATTTATGTACACGTTTCGGCCGAGTACATACGCTCCCAACTCTAGTAAACGGATCATTATTTAATACGACGGAACTTACGTCATATATATTTATTTCAATTTATTGCTACATAGCGTGCATCGCGTGTGCACGCTTTTTTGTTAGCGAACCTGAAGCAAGTCACGATTTGGCGCTGATTATATGGCGAGCGGTGTTCCCAGGGCGAAATTTTCAAAGTAAAACTAATTTCCCTCGTGTTATGTAATCGTTCTGACTACGGTACTCGCAATTATCTATCATACATGTTTCTCATCTCGACTAAATCAAATAAATCTCTCTAATAGCAATAAATGCTAGCTTATTTTAATGCTTTGATTAGCATCAATTACCTCACGTCGACTAATCGACAATTTATAAATTGCAATAATTCTTACCATTTTTGTGCAATGTTATATATATATATATATATATATATATATATTTTTTTTTGCGAGAATAAAATTTATACGATTTTTTTACTAATTAGACACGCGAAATGGCGACACTAATATATTACGATGTGCGGCGATTCGATCCCTTCGCCTGTAGCTACCAATCTAAAATAAGCAGCAAAAACCTGTTCTCTGCGTATGCGTATCAAAAGGTGTTAAGTATTCCAACAGGCGAATGAACGGGCGAATGAACGAATGCAAAGCAAGCGAAACGAAAGCGGACTGCACGTCACTATAATGGCTACGAAAGATCTTATTTCGTTCTTCTTCGTATTTTGCTATAAATATTCATAAGCGAGTATCACCGCCGCGATTCTCTCGCACTTTACAATTGCTGCAATACTGTATAAAAACTAAATTCAAATAATTTATTGTTTGCAACGATTTGCGTGAATTCGACTTTGACGGCGAATAAAAGAATTTATAAAATAATAAAACCGAAGTATTATTAATATAAATAATATATAAAATTAATTTTTTTAAAGCAAGAGTATAATCTAAGAAAATGCTTAAAACGATACTATTATCTTGTTATGAATATATTCAATTTAACCAAGAAAAGACCTTCAGTTTTATCCATTATTCATAACGCTATATTTATGTTCTTGAAATTTAATACAAATATATTTTACACCGACATATTGTATATAATTTAATGCTATTAGAAATACAATAAAATCTATTATTTAAAGATGAATAATATAGTGTAGCTGCATATATGTATATAAAATACGTATCTTCTTCCTATCGAAAGTATCCTCTTATGACAGTAACTATGATTTATCGCTTTTATGCTTACGCGATTAGGAGTGTCCGACTCGCATAAGCGTGCAGATACGTCGCACACGTTATCGGCATTGTAACTCGTGTTTGTTATATGTATGTACATACGCGATACAAACTAGATGTAAGGGTGACTGCAAACACGATATTTGTTTCTTCGCGCCGTAGACACGCTAATTATGCAAGTACGTTACGTCCGCGTGTAGATTAAAATCGACAAAATTGCACAACGGAGCGTACATATGTCTCATATATGGCGAATAAACTATGCAATCGGCTGCTTTCGGCGCGTATCGGTTATTCCGGGAACAACGGACGTCACATGTCGTGAATATTTCTCAATCATCGATTGTCGATGTTACGCCTCTTTTTTTTACCATTATTTTTTTTTTATGCAAACAAAAAATAAAAATGGAACATGCATATCGCGTGTTGCGCTATATTTTCTTTTTTACGAAGCAGCATTGGATCGGTAGTGCAATCTTTTTTTTTCTTTATTGTTGTGATTTTGTTATTGAATGTTTCACTGCGTTTATTTCTATCATTTATTTAATTATTATATCGCAGTTTTTAATTTGATTTTCAGTTATTATTATTTGTCAACATTTAATTGATATCCACTAGCGTCGTATCAGCGTAGTGGACACGAATAACCATAGATATGTGTTACGAGATTTTGCTTTTACATTTTATACAAAATTCGTACAAATGGATAATAATAGCACAGCACTTTGATTTTATTTGGAATATCACGCCATTAACAGCTAAAGCGTAATAAAAGTTAACGCTCTCCCGTCAATATTATCGATCTCTCTCACCTCGGATTTGTTCATTAGGAATTCGGCCTCATTAATCCTTCACTAAGCGGAGTCACGCTTATTCCCGCGTTCGCTCTTTATCGCTCTCGTGGCTCTTACTAATTTATAGCGTGAAATTAAGCGGCAAGGCGCAAAAGTCCTCGAAAAAAATCTCAAGGAAAAGTGGCGTGAAAGGAGACAAGATGAAAGCGAAGGCGCTAAGGGACGCGAGAAAACCGCCACGAAGGAGAGAGAAACTGTGCGAGAGATGCAAAGAGATTGCCCCGGCGGTTGGTTATCGGCGAGAAAAAGAGAGGAAGCGCGTGCAACGTAAAGAGAGAGCGAGGGGATTGGACGAGGGTAACGTACTCGGCCGGGAGGAAGAGGGTTGTAAGGATGGAAACTCGAGTTTATCGGGTTTTTCTATGCTCGCGGTTCATTACCGTCCTCCTTTGTCGTGCCGATCTTTTCTCTCTTTTTGATCATCCTCTGTTCTATCCGATGCCACGAATTTGCATCTGTTTTTGCGATCGGCGAATTTGCATCTGGCCGACAGCGGCGATCTTTAAGACGACGTAACGCAACCGAACTCTTTTTTTCACGTTTTTTCCGCTGTTTTCGTTAACTCTTCAATTGTCCCGTCATTAATTTCGACATTGTCTTGATATCGATCAGACGCCGCATTAATGTTTCACGCACGCGGTAATCAGGCGTAAGCGAACCGAGCGTCACGCGAGGGTAACCAAGTCGCACTTTGAGGCAGTTTTTCATTTTCCTAAATATCGTCGGCTTGATTGATGAGCCTACTGTTGCGCGCGCCGAAATAATAACCATCGCGAATTCTTCAAGTGTCAATTTTATGTTACTGACACGGGTATATTCTACTTAAAACGAAAGTTATTATCGGAGATAATAATGTAATCTACGATTATCAGATAAAGCTAATTACTCTGACAACAGATGTTCAAGCAACAAAGAAATTTAGATGGATACATTTTAACATAAGAAACACGTAGCTTCGCAGTCACGAAAGGAAAAGAAGTTATTTTATAGAAGTTTGCTTACGCCGCGGAAAAAATTCTTCGCCACGCTTTCTGAAATATGAATTTTAATGTCTTATCGCTTTACACACATTAATCGATACGTTGCGTTCTAACGAAGGTTAATCAGTTTTTCCACCTTTTATGAGTATGAAAATTAGCGAAACGCATGCGGTATTTATTATCTTACGAAACTCTAACAATCGCATTTTTACGATGATGGCGTTGAACAAAAAAAAAAGAGAATATGGGGATATCATAAACAAAGGATATTCCTTCAGGGAATGCTGAATCAAATCGATGCTACACCGATGCGGCAGATATGCGTTCAATTGTGTTTGATTGTACGCACAGCGATGCACCGCTTTATCGGTCGTGTGTCGCGCGTTTGATGCGTTTGTTTCATGCGAAAATGCAACCTCGCAAAAGCGCAATGTTGGTATTTGGTCTGTCGCGTCTGTCTCCGCGTTTACCGATCTAAGGCATATTTTTCGATTAAATCGATCGAGCCAAATTTAAAATAATATAAAATAATCTCGTGATTTTGAAATACAATATATCAGGAAAAAAACCAATATATTTCTTAAACATTAAATATTTAAAGAAAATATATAGATAACATATGAAATGTTTAACTTTCTTTTAAATGCGTCACTGCGTCTAACAATTATTATCGTTATCAGCATTTTTTGTCACGCTTCTCATCATTATTTATACTAACATCTCACTTGTCACTCGGCCGACACTCGGTCGAGATTCTCGAGACAGTTGCTCAACTTTACGAATGCATTAAGTCTTCTAAATGTTATATGTGCAGGCGAAACTGCTCGACGGATTTGTCGTACTCAACATACCTTCTATTCGATTTAATAATGCGCCGAGTGCTCTTGCGCGAGATAAAATCCGGCTAGCACGATAAGAGCGATAAACGCGTCGAATTTCATTATTTTCGTATGGTATTGCGGACGTGCCAGAATAAATTATTCGCGGCGCAACGTGGAATTAAAATAAAATTAACAGGAGCGGAAAATATTGCAACATGCCAATCCGAATATTCGGCATTGTGACCTAATGCATTGCTTTCGCAAAAAAATTAATTCACATTGCAATTACAAGCTTGATTGCATTGCAATTGCAATTAGCTGCGCAATAGCATTTTTTTTATGCTTCAAGCGTCGTTTATCTCTCGTCACTCCATTATAAGCTATGTATGATCTGTTTTACAAAAGTAGGGGCAATCGAAACATCCGATCTCTCTCTCTCTCTCTCTCTCGTTCATTAAATTGCATGCGGCAAAGATGCATTTTATGGGCTGACACGGATCGTAAATCTTAGCCTAGCTTCTCGCATTTACATACATCTTCATTCAGCGAACAATTTCTTCGAGCTATTATCTTCTTGACAGACAAGTAAGCGAGCATACTGGACGTGTCGTAACATATATTTCTATATTTTTATTCTTTTCTTGGAATCTCGTATACTCGATCGCGAATTAATAAACGATGAATTTGACGATTATGAATACTTTATATTTTTATATTCCGACACACGCGTATTTTGCGGAAGTTAATAATTTTTGCATTATTACACAAAATATGAGAAGCGGCCCTTCTGCTTCTCCACTCTGCAATTAACAACGATTAAACCGGGTGAATTAGTTCCCTTCTAGCCGCCATTACTTATTCACATGCGATTGTTTGAGAAACGTAATACTAGTCAACGTATCACTTTATCGCGTGTGGTATTATAAATTATGATGAAACGGACGTGCGTGGAACGATAACACGAAAAAGCAAAGGATTACCGCGGTATCGTCGTGAGGCAACGACCGAGGATTCAGGAAAAATGCATTACGAGTACGAATCGCAACTATGTCAGACGGATTATCCAGTCGCGACGGATTATTCGTCGGATTGCGTAGGGTCGCTGTGCAACTCGATTAAATTTCATTGCGACTTCCGTCGTTTCGCGGTATAATTAGTATCGTGAGTTATACTACAAATTGCGTACACGCGCCTCGCCCATCTTGCTTGTCGTATCTATTATTAACGAATGATCGAGCAGCGTCGAAACCGCGTGATATTATTAAGTATGACAATACGGGCGTGGTTTTTTCACGAAGCAATGACTAATATTATCGTTGAATATTTTAATACTGTTATGAGAAAGACGAAAGCTATATTAAATTCGTGTTAGCATAAAAATATTAGCGAAGCATCTGTTGAATGTTTAACATTAAAAATTTTAATGTTACAATTTGCAAAATTAATCAACGTATATAATATTTTCCGACACACATTTTTTAAATTATTGATAAATCCATCTTGTTTTTTGCAGCACAATATGCAGTATCTATTATCAATAGTTGAATTAAAATCTTATACATATATGCACGTATTAATAAAAAGTTATTATTTATCGGCGAATTGTATCACCATGCGTTAACGCATTGATGAATAATTAAGCAGTAGCGGCATTAAACGCAACTGTCGCCGAAACGAATATTTTATGAAAGCTCGTATACGCGCGATTATTACGCTTTGCGCTCGTTCGCTCATAATCGCCCACAGTCATATCGGTTCAATATATTTTATTCACATGCACCATATGAGCCTGTGTGAACTGTGTCCTCTACTAGCAAGTAATTCGTAGGTTTTAAACTCGATAAATAAATGAACGCGCCTCATCCTCCGAGCGTAATGGATGTAACTCGTTTTGAATTCACGCAGAAACTTGACTACGGTAAATGATGATCCGCGTATATGTTAGTAACATGTTGCATGGGAATATATATGGTTGCATAGGATATAGCGGAAGTCTTATTAATTTTAATGCGAGAGAAGCACGCATATTGAGCTATAATAAGGCATGAAAATTTAATATGCTTGTCTGCAATGGCTGGCTGTTAAATTAGCGCGATTATTGATTTTTACGCATGCCTTGGTACGCCAATAAATGTTATCATTGTAACAAAAGCGTCGATAAAATAGACATCGAGCTTGTCGGTGCCCCCTCGGTATCGAGAATCTCCTCGTTTCTCTCGACTCTAGAGAACAAAGTTACGTTAATATTTCGTGACGCGAGTATATTATAGAGAGACGATGATGATAGATTTAAAGGAATTTTTTTCATGTGCGTGGCCGTCACATATTTTCTGTAAGCCTTATAAGTTTTTTTTTCTATTTGCATGTCGCTGTATAATTGATGTATTACATGTCGTAATATAAAGCATCAATTATCAGTTTACTCCAATTAGCATAACATGTTTTCTACAGGCAGTGAATATCTCGACTTTTTTAAACACGTTTCGTAACAATTCCATTTTCTGAGAGATATCCAGAATATATAAATAATTTCGATAAATTTTAAAATAAATTTTTGTGATAAATATTCATACATTCGTTTGCATAATAAAACGACGTTGCATAGAAAATAACGATAAATAATAGAATTGTCCGTACTTTACAACTAATGAATCAATAGGCTGATTGTAGGTATCAATGTTTAGCCGTGAAGTAAACATCGTCGTTGTTTGCGACAAATCTCATAAATGTATAAAATAATCCTATGAAATGGCTCGCTGCAACGAGATGACTTTACTATGCTGAAGCGAATGCACATATATGCAAGAACAATAGGAAATAACAAAGCGATATTTCTAAAAAATACAATACACTTCGTCATTGACTCTCTTAATTAAAATTTGAATTTTATTCACCATTCCTCCTCTTTCATTTTGACAGTTGACACGTTGCATTAATTCACTATATCATGGCAATACATCGGACGCGAATATATGCATTTCCGCAATATATTGTACATGAACTGTTCAATCTCGACGACTTTTTGGTACCAGCATCATCGCGAACGGATATAAAACGCGAAATGTTATTTACATACAATTTTTTAATAAAAAATATAAACAAAATATAAAAACAATAATATAAACAATATAAATATATATGTATATAACAATATAGTTATTAAACATTTTTATTTGCACGTTTAGACATCGATAATCAAACCGATGTTCAAACAGTCGGTATTCAAATATTCAATTGGTATTTCACATTAGTGTTGATAAATTTGTTAATTTTATAAAACATTGATTTTGCAATCTTCTTTTTTATTCTTTTTTTTTTACATTTCTGTAGTGATAGTCACGCTGTTTGTCTTGCTGATTGAGTCGATCTATCACGTCGCCATGTAAAAATTTGGCAAGTGACAAATTGAAAGGACGCTGCATGCTCCCTTGCACAGAGAGACAAATATTATGAGCAGTCAATAGTTTTGCGATGGTAGTTGCGAATGCGCGTTTCCTACGAACGTGCAGAATGCAGCTCACGTCGAGAAATTGTCGACTGAAATAATGGAGTAACGATCGGGAGTGTGTTTGTGTGTGTTCGAGTCGAAATTAACCTGGTTTAGCAATGTCAGTTCGATGAAAATATAAACGCGACAGAAGAGAAAAGACGTTGCATGTTATATTGCCGAGGTCATGATAATCACTTTTTTCCTGCGCAGGGTCGAACGATTAAACAACACATGATGTATTGATGATCCGAGTTAATGAGCGAACTCTCGTGATATTAATGACCGATATTCGCCTTATAATAACTTTAAAATATATTTTTTTCTTCGAATAATACCTGTTAAAAATTTTTCAACAAGTTTTACATATCAATAAATTAAAAAGTATAAAAAGCAATTTGTTTTTTAAAAAGATATTTTTGTCACATATGTTTATCACACTGTAACTTTTGTAATAACAAAATTGTATTTAGCTCGAGAATACGAGAAAATACGAATATATTCAATCTAACAAAATACTCTTTTTAATTATAAAAATGCATTAATTTCTTAACGTGCGCTACATTGATTATCGTGGCATTCACATTCCGTTAATGGCTAATGTTAATCTACCAGGTACATGTTTCGTTAATCATGCTGTTAATCATTGTCGCCCAGCTAGTAATATCTTCACTTCCGACGCTTTTTCTGCGTCATTTCATACGGTCGAGTGTCAACGTCACCAATGAAATAAAACGCATGAGCGCGATGCAACGATAACAAAACACAGACGGTCACTGAAATTAATTTTGATATTCTTTCAATTTCGTTACAATGTTTCGTTACAATAGCTACGCCCTATCGATTAGTTATCAAAGATAATGGCTGGCAGTTTGACTAATTCGCATGGTCGCTGTTCGCGTAATTCGGTTTGTCAGTATTTAGTGATTCGGCGCTTCTAACTAACGCGATACGCGCAATTGTATTCTCTTAAACATTAGAGAATACAATTACGCGTATGTTTTTAATGTAAGTGTTTTTAATTTAAGAATCTCATACTTGTTACTGCCGCAAAATTATCAGCGTTAATTTTATAGTTCCATTACGCATTATCAAGAATCAAATTACATTAAAAACAATTTTTAATGCAATAATCTGGATACGCATTTAAAAGTAATTAATGAAGGATAAATTGAAAAATTTTTATGAAGAATTTTATCATTTTTTTTCTTTTTTAACTGCGGGGCAATTAAGTAAGTACTTTACAAAGACTCCTGAGGCACGAATATAAATTATTCAATCTTTATCTAATACATCCTTTAATCAGTTTCCTTTAAATCGCTAAATTTCAGTTAGAAATGAGATTATTCTATTTCCACTGATATTGTACGCGTCGCTCGTTTGTACGCGATAAATGTTGTAATAATATCCTATGTGTTTGTCGAGAGCTCTCGGCGAAATCGTAACTTTAATGAAATTGCATACCGACGGAGGTTCATATTGCAGCAGTTTCCAGAAATATTCAGTAGAAAAGGTCAGGCGACTTTTAATTTTAAATCGAATTGTAGAGAATTGCTCTTGTACATTTATTACGTAACGCTCGATGTGATTTTCCGCGGGAGTAAGTGAATTTCTGGTAGTGTTACAGGGAATTCGCATGTAACACTTAGAGCACGAGATAATGTCGTGAAGAGAGAAACAGGTTTTTTATTATCGGGCTATATACGCTGCGCTTTATCGTCGTTACGCTCAGACAGTGCAACCTCGTATAGTTGATTAATCACTGCGCCAAAAAAGTGTCACGCGCGCGTGTCGTCGGTGTACGATGTATGTGTGTGTGTGTGTGTGTGTGTGGGTGTGTGTCTGTGACAAGCACACTTTACATAATATATTTTGATCCCACGGCTTTATAGTTTTCGTTCAACAACTCTCTTCCCGTGGACCCAAAGAGCTTATTTAATACGTATATATTTGCTAGTTACGCGCGTAATTACGTCGTGTTAGCGCAATGGAAGTGTGCATGGCCATGTTTGAGTAAACGCATTAATCCAAGCCGTCGGGTCCCCGTTTTGATTATTTCCAAATGAACGGTGGGCGAATAATTACTTCCAACGTTGGCAGTTTACCTATTGGGAAGCAAACAACTATTCCTAATCAGGGCGTAAATGTTACCGCGCGTGTGGAATAGCGCGCGCGGTGATGCAGCTTTTGATTGTGGCTTGAGTGGACGTTATTGCAATATTAAATCCGCTGTTGAGTTATATAACAAGTTTTTAACGAACGAAAACACTCGTGCGATGTCGCTTTGAAATTCTGCAAATTTGCTTCCCGCGATCGTGCGACTGTAACAGAAATAACTGCTCCGAAAGAGTATTTGTCGCTTCTTCGAAAGTTCTAACAATAATATTCAACGGAGAGAAAAGAAAAATTCTGCCGAGCGGTATCAACGGTGCAGCGAGCGCAAATTGATAATATGAAATTTGTAATCTGGTATTGTACCAACTACGTGAGTTTATTTGCTCGCGAAAGGACACGATATATGTATAAAACTCATACAACTCTACTCGACCGCGATACTTCAGGAAATTGATAGGTAGCTAGCTCGGCTAGCTTTATTACATTCTGGTATAAATCCAATAAACGCGATATCGACAGAAATAAAAATAAGAACGGACGTTGATATTAATAATAGAAAAATATATGCGTATAAACAACCGCCTGACCCGGAGCGCGTATGTAAAGAACGCAGAATCAAATTGCAAACAAATTTAATAACGTCGCGCCTAGTGTTTTGAAAATTGTCGATTACGCATGAGTGTATTGCCGCTCGGCGGATTTTCCCGCGGGCGAACCGTGAAATTATTTTCGGCGTTTATCTGCCGTCAGCGGAAAAAGCAACAAGGCTCCCAATTTATTTTTAAACGGTATGCTCTCAACCCCTCTTTCGAAGATACTTCTAATGAATCCGATCACGTGTGAGCTTCAAAAAAAATTTTACCCGCTAAAGCCTGCCCCGTGCGATCAATCGCGCCGCAGCTCCGATTACATTTTCGGTAAATGACACGTTAGCGAGGATCGCGTAGGGGCTCACGACAAAGGGGGCGGAACGGTCCGGCCGTGCTCGTAAAAGCGATTTACCGTCCGTTTCTGTCTCTGTGTTTGACATATGCATACAGATACGCGTCATCGGCCGCGGCGCACCATGCGCAAGTCCGAGCGCAAAAGTGTGCGCGCAATATGCACGATCGAAACAGCATACCGAGTGTATTACGCGTGGATCGGTACATACACGGTGATGTCGTGGCCAGAAATTCGTTTGCACGGCCAATAAAACAAGTAATAATAATCGCGGTACATCCAATATTTGCTCGCTCGCGCGGACAAGCGTAAAATTGCGACGCGCCGTAAAAAAGATCATTACTTTTTCGTTTACGCGATATTATTGATATATATTTGTTTATTCTCTCCTTTATAAATATTGCGTAATATTTTTTCTCTCTTCTGTGTATAACGTGTATTTACAATTTTAGCATATTAAACTTTTCTGTACGCGATGCGTTGATTTTATAAAATATAATTTAACGACGATATTGATCGAATAAAAGAAATAATAAAAAAGAAAATAGATCCCGATGAGTTACTAAGTGCATTTTAATAATAATAATAATAAGTTTGGGAGGGATTTATGAGCATTCTTATGATTTCCTATTCATTATTGTAATAATCCTTGTTTTGAATATTATCGATCGGTATTTATTTCTCTCCCCTCACACAAATAATTGCCTGCACTATAATGAACAAATATAATGTGACAAATTGGGCGACGAACCGATCGTGCCGCTTGTAAGGACAATCGGCTAATAAGCCGTTCCACGTGGACGATTTAAATCTCTCAATACTCGCAGAAGTGTAGATAGCATCGCGGAGGTTATTGCGAGAGCGCTTAGAGATAACTCGATAAACAGGTTTGCGGACGGCGATGCAGATCGTTAAGGAGCCATTGAAATGTATATCGCATTGTTATCCATCACGCCGTGTATTACCAACGACTGTTCGCCTACACCTTTGGAATTTCATTTTTAACATAATGGAGACGCGCTCGCGCGGGAAAATCTGCGCGTTTCGCAGAACGGGATGGTTGAATGAACTGTTAATTACGCCTTGCTGACGTGGCGTGCGACACTTCTCTTGTAGCTTAACGCTTTGAAAAGGCTGGCCGTCAGTGATTATTTTGTTGTTGGAAAATGATTTGTGTGTGTGTGTGTGTACATTGTATAGGAGTTTCAAGACGCGTTTAAATAAAAAATAATAAATGTAATTCTAAATCAATTATAACTATTATCGAAGAAAATAACAATAACAATATTTTCAATTATTATTCTGATTACTATGAATAAATAAATAAATGAAAAATAAATAAATCGATCAACGTGTTCGTATAATATTACATTAAGTTAAAATTTTTTTATCATTTTGTTTCTACGTTTATATTCTCTATTTTTATTCTTATTTTTGAGAAAATGTTAACTCAGTGAATAATAATACTTTAAAAACTTTATAAAATAATTATACATTTAATTTAATAGAAAGTAATGCTAAATCGGGCAACACAATCGCTTTTCAACTTTGGGGCACATTAGTGATTCTTGGATATCATGTTACTTTGAATCGAGGCGAAAATAACGTTATTGATTTAAATGTTCAAAATCAGCATAAATTTTAATTTTTGCGATGGAATTATAATTTCTTGATATTATGCGATTTAATAAAATTTCAAAATCTATTATTAACCTCGCGATTGCGTAGATCTCCGCCGCTTCAGTAATAATTATTTTGCATTGTGTGCATAATAAGCAATAGCAACAGCAGCAGCAGCAGCCCCGCCATCGCGCAATCTGAACCAGCGACGCACACGTGGCACACAACGGACGTGGTTACACTCGAGAGCATGATTCATATGCCAATTATCGCGCATACACTTAAACGGGTTTCAACGCACACGTGTATATTGTCGGATTATAGTCTATCTCTTTTTGATTATCTACATTTGCGTGTTTCTTTTTACGTAAACTTAATCACTTCCTTTTTCTAATAATTTTATTATTTATATGATTATTTGAAATAGACTTACAACAGTATGGCAGATAAATCGATTGAACAAAGTTTTTTATTTTATCTTATTTTTATATTATTTTTTAATTTTTATTATATAAATGCTTTTCAAGAAAAACAAGACATCTTAGAAAAAGATATACTTATTTATCTATCGAACTTGATTTGTGTGACATTTGTGCAGTGTAATGTATATACAATGATTGAATTCTCGCAAGAAACGACTAACACAAATAGCTACGTAAACGCGATTGTACACGCCAGCATATTGGAATCTCCGTCTTCGATATAGCATTTATTTTACAGCACTACAGAGATCTAAGAAAAGTCACCGGGAAATATTACGTCGAGATTTCTGGTGATCTCACACGTTGCGCTCTCGCTCTCGTGAATTTTATGGATAATACATGAGCCCATAAAGTCAAAGTTTGCTTCCTCACGCGTATTTATTAAGTAATCACAATTTTCCACAAATGTATCTTTTTAACCGTTTAATTTATGCATTTTTAAATTTATATAATAATTTTTAATATATCTTCTGAAAAAAAAATAAAAGAAAAGAGAAGAGCATAGATAGAAAAAAATAACTTTACTATTATTCATCAAATCTTATTATTATTAGTCAATTAAAATTCTCATTAAAAAAGAATAATCCTCTCTAGTAGAATGTACAAGCAGGATCTTTATGATGCTATTTATTCATTTTCATGCTGTTGTATGTCTATATTTAAAAAATTTCTTCTTCTAGTATTAAAATAACTAAAACTACTTTTCTACAGTCTTTGAATTAAATTTTACAAAATAATTTCTCTTATATATAAATTTTTAAAATTTCTTTATTATAAAATCATGCATCTCATTAAAAAAGATTTTAAAAAGGTTTCGTAACCATTGCACTTCAAAGGATTGAATTACATAGAGAAATATGTTCGCGGAAAAATTTTACTTATTAGCGACACGTGGATGTACATTAAGAAAGAATAATTTATTCTTTGGCCGTGTTCATGGAAGAAATACACGCGATGGTGTACTTCGTTTTTCAAGTGAAGAGAGAGAAAGAAAAATTGCGTTGTCGTAAAAAATTTATATTCTCCGCGATATTGATTCGCCCCAGAAGGACACCCACGGAATTTAAAAAGAATCCACGGGGTATTTTGCCACAGCTACCATGTCGGAATTTAAATACCAAGAATTCAAGGATGGCACGACAGCTCGAGGTAATCAGCTGGGTGGCTTTATAAGTATAAGAATAAGAATTTAAGGAGAGTAATTTAGTAATCCATAAGCGAAGTTTACAAGCCCAACTGGAAAGCCTCTTAAGTAATTTGAAACTTTAGATATGTTCGTCATGGATTTCTCGACTGCTTGAAAATTAATTTTTAATTAATTTTTAATTAACCTTTAATTAATTAATATTCTCACACGGCGTCTTGAGAATACGCTGAGTAAAACAAAGTTATAAATACAGAATAACTTTTTATTACTTTGGATTAAACTAAAACCATGTAAGCTTATTATTTTCCAGTGTAGCAACCGCGACGTAGTAAAAACTATAATACGGTGAGTAATGACTCCGCGCAACTAATTACGGCCACGCGAGTTGACCGCGACTAAGAGTTAAATGATGAGCAAAATTCGGGATTTATTCGCGATGTGGCCACACGCTTCGTCATGCGTGACACGATAAATCGCGGTCGTCGCTCGCGCGGCTATCGTCCTCAAATATCGGACGGATGATGCTTGGGAAATAAATCTAAGCGAATCCGATTTTTTCCGCACTATCCAGCGATATTTCAAGGATTTTGCGAAAGTTCACGCGATCGTCGCCGAATTATTTTGTCGCGTCTAAAGGAAAGTGACTGTCCGATTAAAACAATCGCGGGATTTGAATAATCGGGACTCAAAAGTCGCCGCGCTCGATATGTCACGACGCACCGCGGCGTGTCCGCACGATTGATGGCCGTAGATCTATCGCGACGATAACTTTCCTGATACTCGACACATGGAGTGAAGAGGATAACCGCTTATTTATAGTGTTTCGAGAATATTTTCAAGTTTAAAATAAACAGGAATTGTATTTTTTTCATAAAATTTAATTATTTTCTGGTTTTCAGCGCAAAATGCGCGAGATGTCAAAATAGAGAGAACATGGTTAAACATTTTTTGGGGACGCGTCCAAGTAATAAAAAATAATTCTTTATTTATACACTACTATAATAAATAAAAGCTGCAAGTCATATGTACTACCAAACCTGAAAATTGTGTCTATCTCTGACGACATTTATGTCAATATTGATTAAGCATTATTTAATGCTCTCGAAATTCTGAATTTTTATTTTCAATACATATTGCAATTCGCTACATATTGCAATCTCTATACTTCAAAGAGTTAATATCAGCAAAATTATTAATTTTAAAGCAGTTCTATGAGCAGGAAGCGTATTCGTAATTAACATTGCTGCTTTTAGTACTCAATTCGAAATATTGCACTAACTAAACCGCACATAGGTTTTTATGCAATTAAAGTTGTTCGTTTAAAAGCCACGCGACCGCTAATCACCACGCCTCGTTAATGCGCGCGTTTGCCCTATAATGCCGCTTAGAAACGCAGAATCGAATGGCACGCGCAATCGACTCGCACTTTTACCGCTCACGTGGGAAATTTAATCGAGCATTAGGTGGAATGCACGGCGCCCCGTGGAAGGTAAAATGCTCTATTGTTTTATATGAAATCACCTCGTTGAGTGAAACACAGCGCGGATTTCCCACATCATTCGTCCGTATTAGTGGCAATATTGCGTTCTAAAATCATTATGTGCTCATTCTCGCAGGAATTTATTCAGTTCCTATTCCCTTTTATAAATTTTATCGCTTAATTAAAGTCGCTCTGCATGTAGTGCAGATTTTAGAAATTTTAGAAATCTTACCAGATTTAATTTCTTTACGAATTGTGTATCTATATACGTTGTTGACGAATCGAAGTCGAGCCATTTATTACGGAATAAACGGCTCATGCCACTTTTATTGCCGCTCCACGGAGAGAGAGAAATCTATCGCTATCTGGAAATACATCCTGAGTAGTTAATCGCTCGTAATCCACTTTGGCGTGATCTATGCCGCTTGGTCGTCGGTAACGCCACTGTTTAAAGTGCCGACCATCGCTACGACTCGACTGACTACAGTTTTGTCGCTATCGATTCGCACTGGCTCCCTCGCTGGCTATGTTTTTAATAATGCACTACACGCGAATTTTATATCTAATACATCGCGCGAATTGCTTGGAAATTTTTTCTTTGCCTGAACTATATTTAAATTATTAGATTATTTAATTAATTATTTGACGTATGAAAGTGATTAGAAATTTTCAAATTGCGAAGAAATTGGTACATGGAATGCGGCAGAATTGTCCCTGGCCTCATTTCCTGCCCGAAAGGCGCTCGGGAAACTAAATGTTACCGTTCAAAATAAGGGACTGCCGATTCACGGAGCTTGAAAACCACTGTACTTACACACACAATCTTAAGCGCGCACACACACACACACACACACACACACACACACACACACACACATGTTCCTGTAAATTTACGAAGGAAACCACACGATCTTAACGCACGGTCTTAAGCTTCTAATTAAAAGCCACGATGCCTGGCTTTAATTTGGCGTGCCTTCATTCACAGTTTCTCGCGACAAGTAAAGCGAAACATAGCTCACGCATTTGCTTCAACATCTCGAGAACTAATCTCGCTCAACAATTTCACGATTTTCATTAATGAGGATTTTACTCCGCGTTTAATGTTTCTGTCCGTTATAATTACACTAAAACAAATGGTACGATAAAAATTGTTTTCTCAGACTTTTTCGATCCATAAGTACATATACTTCCAGTTTCTATTTATTTTTCCAACTTTCGGTAAGTGTTTTATGTTCTTCAATCTGAAGTATATACGTGTGTATCTTTTAGCTTTCCATTTTCGCCACTTGTGTACCCAAGGTACACAAATGTGCATTACTTAACTCTGGCAGGAGAAAATTTATTAAAATTATGATTTGAGTTGTTTACTTTTTGCCAGTTTTTATAAGTATATTTTTATTACAAAATTTTAAGCAAATTACAATTTAAAGGTAAAAGATGAAAGATTTTCAGAGAATCGCTATTCCCTTGCTTTTATAATTGCTTGCTGATTGTGATCGATTCGAAGCGCATTTCATCTTCGATGACATATCCCGAGCGTCTTTTACTGATTAATTATGTAGAGATAGCTTTCCACGGCTTTTGTTCCTCCGGAGTGATTTATCGCTTGGTATTAAATGATGAGCGGGGTCGTGCTAAATATCGAGGTTGCATCGGCCGCGTATTTTAAACGAAACAACATTGCTAGTGACATTAAACGCCTGACAGATCGATATCTACATCGCGGCCTCCATGCTCACGTCGTAAAATGAATCCGGGAGTGAAGCAGCATTATTGCGGCTGCTGCGCGTAGGTTGGATATTACATATTACATATTATCAAGATTATGAATTGCATTGAGATTAAAAATTTCTTATATACTATATAAAAGTCAGATTTTGTAAGCATTTTGCACCGTGAGGTAATGATATTTACTTGGCAAATACTTTCAAATAAGTAAGAAATGTGAAAAGTTACGGAATGGAGAAATTTAGAACTTGGAGAATTTCTCGCAATACAGCGTATTTCGTGCGTGACTAACTTTGCTTTGGAAATATGCTTGGAAACCCCTTTCCGGGCGCGCCCCGTTATTACACACCATCCACCGCGGTTTAAGAAATCGCGCACAAAGGAACGTGCATATACGCGCGCTACATTTTGCGTTCCATATTTTGCCAATTTATAACGACAGCTTGGAGACGTTCAATCCTCCTTCCTCGGCGACACCCGGTAGGTCGAATGCATTGCACACTGTCAGACGTAACACACTCAAGTGCAGCGCCGGACTGTGGTAAAGGGGGGCAGCCACAAGCTAGGGCCGCGGGAGGTGGGGAGGGCGCGCGGAGCATCTGTTTTGTATGTGCAGCGTGAATTTGAACACGTGTTTCATTTAAATATTTGTACCTGAAACTCCTACGTCGCCAATTTACACAAGCGGTCACTATGTATATACGTGTGTGTCCGGTACGGGCTGTCTCCAGTAGCCCGCTCACGCCTAAACCGACGGCCTGAAGAATTTTATCCGAGCGAGCGGCCGAGGATGACGAAAACTATATAATTGCCTTCGTGGAAAACAGGTCATCGATTGTATCAATCCGATGTGTGTGGCGTTGCGTTTTGTTTTGCTGGAATATGATGTCACTTTCGACTAAAACCACGACATAGCTAAAAAAAACTCGATGACGCGAAATAAAATATAATACTTACTTTTGGAGATTTTTATACATGAGGTACATACGCGATAAATATTTTTATACGCGAAGTATATATACGATAAATATTCCAGAATGACAAAATATGTTACATTTCCGAGTTACTTTTTCTATTTTGCAGCATAAACTTTATTTCGCATTTCGTCTTGTCACAATTTTGATAAACGAGATGTTACAGATATATACTGCGATCTCTGCAAAATAAAGTATGCGTGATATTCCACAACACGTTATATTTTAAAGAAAAAAGAAGTATCGTAATTATTTCAAACATTTGTAAAATATAATATATATAATTTTATATATTAATATGCAACTGTATATACGATTATGAGTGAAATGCAATTTTGGATAAGTGGAATATTGTTTACTGTCACGGAAATTAATTCCGCGTCTGCGATGCGTCTGATATCATCGTGACTGGTACATAAGGGAGTGAATTGGAGCCACGCCAGCTGCCGGCGGGCTCCGGATTCGTTCCGTCGAATAAAATGGGTATGAATGAGCGATGAATTTGAAGAGCGGACGGCGCGGAAATCGTCGGCTGTGCGACAGCGAAAAAAGATTTTTTTACGAGCGTCCTGTTGTTGTGTTGTTGCCTCGTTTCGTTAGCCTCGAATGGTGGTCGTCCAACGTGACTAACGCGAAACCATTGTATCCGAATTTTTGATCCGTTTGTGTAAAAGTTTACTCGTTTATGTGTTGTCGAACGACGAAAATATTGAACTGGAATGGTTGCTTTGCATCGCGAGCACGAAATAAATTTCGTAAAATCAATTTTTCCTTCTGTTATGTAATAATTTTTCTCTTACTTTTCTGCTGAATTTTGTTTAACGCTGTTGTATTTAATAAAAAAAAAAAAAAAAAGAAAAAGCTTGCAAGATCGTAAATAATTTTTGTACAAATCGCTCTCCACATTTCTCGGCGATTTTTCTCTATTTATCACAATGACATAGACTCAATATAATAGACATTAGTTTTCTCTCCCTCTTTCTTTTCCCTTAGAGGTCGATGTCGCGCCACCACGATGCACATGCGTATTTGTGCATACTTTAGAAGGAGAACGAAAGAGGAGAGATGCCGTAGGTACGAAAAGGATAAAGTTAAAGAGAAATATACAACCATATGCCGATGCATACAATTTAAAAGACAAGTGATGGAAAGAAGGAGATGGAAAACGTTTGAGCGAGTATATCCGGTCGTTGCCACGTCTAGTTCACTTGATTTGCCCCTCCTTCTCCTATTCTGCGCACGCATTAGAAGGTATTCACACGGCAAAATGCTTATGGTGGATGGCATTTCCGTCTCGACATTTTGAACTTTGCCAATTCTTTTCACTTATATTATTCAAATAATTTTATTCGACATTTTTAATTGCTTGTTTAATTAATTAAAATAATAATAATAATAATATAATAAAATATGTATATAAATAATTATTATCTGCATAAAGTATAAATAAATATCAAGAATGCGCAATTCAGAAATAAAAGGAATAAGAAGATCTTTGATAATATTCATTTCCAGCCTGCAATGCAATTTAAACGCGTGACTATCGGGCTAATATATCTCGGCTGTCACTTTACTGTTAATTAACAGTTATTGCATAGCTGTTGTTCAAAAGAATGTTTTTTGACCGGTTATTACAAAGTAGCTTTTGTTGCTTTATAATAATGTTATTTTACATTTTAGCAATATTTAATTTATTATTCTCGATGTTCAAACTGAATAATTAATACCTCTCGCTTTGTGACGGTGCATTGATGTAATTAATAAACGCAGCGGACCGTAGAGAGAGAGTTGTTTATCGTGCGATATTATTTGGCTTCCGATATGAGGGAATATCGGATAACCCGAAGTTTTCATCATATAATAACGCTTTATTTTCCCAAGAAAGATGTACACGGCTGTAAAATATCTATTCACATATAAAGCGCTCTAAAATCTCTCTATCGTGTAACTTGATAACTATGTTGCCAAGTTAGAAAGAAACTATTCTAATTAAAAATTCACTGATTTTTGAAAAGAATATTTTGCAAATTATGTACTAAAAATAGAAGTGTATTTAATTTGTAAAATAATTTTCACTGATTATTAAATAAATTTAATTTATAATATTTGTACTAACAAAAATATAAGCAGTAGTTAGAACGCAGCACTTTTTCGCCCACTCGCAATCTCGTTATTTTCTTCTCCATGATCCGCAATTTCCACTTAAATACCTGAAGCTCAATGAAACGGCTTAACTATTGTCCGTATGCCAGCGTACGCGCGCGCAATGCCGCATTCCGCACGAAGAAACGAATTCGCAAGATATTATTCGTGCATGTTTTGCTTTGTATCGTTCCGATATTAAATTTCCATCGTAAACCAAAACGTTTGCATAGAATATCGGCTGTGATATTCTATCCCGAGATATTCTACACTTGTATACACACCGTCGAATATTATTACGCGTCAGGTTCGCGTCGCACGCTCTCTCGCCGCCATCCGTCATTATCTCCGCGCGGTAAAAGCTTTCAGTTATCCTGTATTGACCTAAATAATCAACGGATACAAATTGGTTTATCGACGATGACTGATAATGGTGAATGAATACCGCGCCCCGTCTCTATATCGGCTTCGGGTTTTATTTAATCCAGACATTCCATATTTTTTTATATTATTGAGGAGAATTTATTTATTTTTCTGCTTTCTACTTGAATTCTGTTTCCTGTAATTCTGTAATTTCCATACTTTCCTCTCTCTATTTCTGTAAGTTAATTAAATGAAAATAAGTTTTCACCAATTAAGATTTAAGTATTTTTAAATTGAATGGTTTTAAAATTAATATCTCACTCTCGATATAAAGCATTTAAAAACGAGTTACGTTGAATTTTTTGTTAGAATCGGTTATAACAGTTTGTTATGTACATATAAATAGCATTATTCCGAATTGGAATCCGAAAAAACATGATTTCCATATATACCGATATTCGCGCGACGCGGAAGTCAATTTTCTTCTTGATTTCCGAAATTCATTCGGACGGCATCTGCATTTTGCGGCTACATAAATATTTCACGTAACTTTTCCTTTCTTTAGCACGTTTCCGTCGCACTTGGCCGCCTTGACTCACCTCGGTCTTTCGTGCTTTGGCAACTGCCGTCGCCCTCAATGGCTTTCGCCATTGCTACTTCTTCCGCTTCGCCTTCGTTCGTCCTCGTCGACGGACAATATTTTATCAGTTCCTCTAACATGTTGCTATAGCAACCCGCTTGGCGACCGCCGAGTTCCCGAAAGCTCGAACTCCTTTTTCATCCATGAAACCCATATTCCTACCGATTTCTTTCGGCCATTATGCAGCAATTTGTCCTCATCACCGGTACTTGTCGACGAAATTTGTACAAAGCACCGAGGAGCGAGTGTTTTCAAAGAATTGGTGTAATCTTGAAAAAATCATCGGCTTGTCCCGGAACGTTTTGTCGTTTCGGGGCACTTTAAATCGACAAGTACATATTTGCCAAGAACTCTGCCAAGAAAACTTTCGCTCAATCCTTTCGGTTTTCCAGAAATACTTCTTTTAATCTTCCGACGTGCGCAACGAGGCAGCAGATTTCGAAAGAAATAATGCATGTTACATTGAGTATTTTTTCATTATTCCAAAAATGTGGACTAAATTAAATGCATAATTTATCCGATTCTATTAAAATTTAAATTATTCTGATATATTCTGGCGTATCTTGCTTTATTAATTGACATCGAACATGCCGTGATTAATCGATGAACATGATCGTCAAAATTATTTATCATTGCAATTGCCTTCATAATATTGGCGCAGCACTGCATACAACCTCCACATGCGTGTTTCTGCCAATCGCACTTTACCTTTGATAAATCGGAGCATTGCAAATCAGAGAGCGATGTACGAATGAGCGAACGCAACTTGCGTATTTCATTGTGCTGAAGAATGCGAAATAAAAAAAAAAAAAAAAGAGAATAAATGAAATCAAACGCTTGGGGAAACAGAAGAACAGATGAAGATTCTTGCTTGGCGCATCGATTTATACAACTTTTGTATTGTAGCTATTAAACTTTAAACAGTCGTCGATACGCGCATAAGCGCGCGGTTAAATGCTCCGCGCATTATTCACGAGTGAAATTTGTTGTTGATAAATTTTATATTAATATGTATAGAGCGCGAGAGGACGGATATTGTGCCCATAAATTATTTATGCGCGTTATGTGACCATTAATGCCCGTTGCAATTGGCCGCATAAAATAAACGCATTATCCGCGATCGGCGTTGTGTCAATATGTAGCTCCGCGTGTAATTTCGTCCGGCTGGCTGCGCACCGGTTACGCCCAAATTCACATTTGAAATTGGAGTTTCACGTTCAATATCGCTTTTGAAGATTACGGTTTATCTTTCGCGAGGGAACGCGAAGTGGTTAACGGCCTTCTCGCAGATTTGTCGGCAGCTGCTGCTGCGTCGTCGGTCGGTCGGTCGGTCGGTCGGTCGGTTAGCTTGTGCTCGCGTTCGTTCATCAACCCTTCCGACCCTCCGAATGCGCACCCCCTCCACCCTCCGTTATCTTATACAGGCTGCGCGAACAGACACACAAGTGTAACCACAATGCCCTCTGGCCCTCCCCACTCGACGTTACTTTGTACAGGTCGAATCAAGTTAAACCGGAGTTCGCGCCGCTATAATGAGGAACATTCCGCTAATCCGCTGGCGCTGCTAATGACACGACCGACGGACAAGTTTTCCGCCTCCTCATCGTACGTACGAAGTAATTGAATTTTGCATAATAAACGTCGTTGCGCGTTAAACGTCACATTCCGTTAAACTAAGAGAGATTTATGTTTTATTCGATAACATGAACGAGAAACGGAGAGAGAGCAGGTGCGGACATCCAGGATGTCGGTTCGAAATCCAGGATGTAGAGACAAGACGGCTCTTTCAGATTCTGTAGAAATTACTTTTTCCCATATTTCCCGCGCTTTCGATTAACCTTTTTTCCCTTAGATAATTGATGGACTAATCTCTCGATCCTTTTCAATCTTCAGGTCAGAACATGATAAATTTCTTTTAGCTATTCAATCCCCGCGACCGGACATCATAAATTTCCTCTTGCTATCGCATGTCGGAAATGTTTCGACGTGTTTTTCGTCCTTTCTGTTTTGAAATCTTTTAGCAATTTATATCAAATTTAGCAATTTATACACCGCGTGTAAAACCGCGCTTTTGAGGCTTGATTCGAGCGTAAAGATGCCGCGATGTTCTCGAGATGTTTACGGCACACGGCGACGATCATGCAATTCCGCGTCACGTGCAGCGCGCGCGCGTGCAGAGAGCGCGCGTCTGTCTTTCCCTCTTTCTCTCTCTCTCTCCCCCTCTCTTTCTCTCGCGTAGGAAATACAGGCACCGGTCTTTTCTGCCTCGTGTAATCGGGACTTTACACGCCGGTTATTCGTATGTGTGTCGTTCGCACATTCGTACGATTGCCATTCATACAGCGAAAGAGGTATAAATACGCATACGCACGGGACACGTAACGAGCCTGTAAATTTCCCGCTCTTCTTCCCCGCCATAGCTTTGTTGCCACTCGAGGGGCTTTTATTTATTTACGGAATACACCCCGAGATTCAATTTGGTACATGCATACTCGCACCGCTAGTTGTTTGTCCGTTTGTTTGTCCATTTTATTCGCTATTCTCTCCCCTATGCGAAATTTTTTCCTCTTCTTTTCTTGTTTTTAAATAATATTCATTCTTTACGCAACAGTGATCATGGAATATCTTCTCGAGTCAGCGGCGAGAGTTCTTTGCTTCGTTTTTCATCTGACGTCTATTACGTTCGTGTCATAAAATGGAAAAGTTTTGCGGAGAAAATCGGAGAGTGTACGATGAAAAATCGTGATAGAGTAATATCGGAGAAAACCGGACGGCTAAATCTTTTGGATGCTTGATTTGAAATTTCTAAAAAAGATTCAGCATTTATTTCGAAGATATTCTTTGAACACGCGATTGAATGTCACATCCTCCGTAAGAGCTTTTCACGTCGAGAGATAGATCTCTCGATTTTCTTACCACGGTCTTATCCTCCATCCGGCACGCTCTCTCATCCTCGTAACTTCAACGGCAGCTTTTCTTTTTACGGGCTGCGTGCTCGGTGACGTCTTCGCCGAATTTCCGTTCTCACTCTCGTTCTGCACTAATCCGTTTCTATTTCTTCTTTACCCGCAACACGGGAGACCTATTTCGAGAATCCCGAGTTTTGACACGATCATTACGAGTGCGGCATGCGCGTAGCGCGTATTTATATCGTATATTTAGATTTCATTCGGCTTCCTCATGTTTCGTGCGCACTGTTTAAAAAAGGCTTTGTAATTATACCGGATTTGATTGTTTTAATCAGAATTATTTTCTGCGATAGACGTGAGGGGAGTGCACGTCGCCTTCGGCTAATGCGAACCGTATACTCTATTGATTACTCCCCTTCATTTCACCCACGGCGCATGTATTAATGTGCAAACGAATAGAAAGGGCACGATAAAGAGAACGCGCGGCCTTCGGGAAATGCGGAAAATAGGATAGAGCAATTTGCGAGTGAAATGTAATTTCAGAATGATTTCTCCAGGGCGGCGCGCGGAGCAAAATTATAGACGAGTCACGACGACACGTATATAGTATATATATATATATATATATATTTTGTATTGCATTTTCCGTTATCACGCTTATACGCCGGACCTTTTTTATTCGGAGGTCTGTTTTATGCAAACATCCGGTTACCAGGAGCGCTCGCGACAGGTGCGGATAATTGTGTAACATTGCAGTCAATGGGCGTTTCCACGGAGAATATCCCCTTCTCGTTAAGACTTATTTTTGTAACGTTAGATGAGGAAGAAGCACTTTGTAAGATAAAAGAAGCTTTATACACACTTTAATGCACATAAGTGCATTTTATATTCTGCAGATCGAACGATATTATTATTTTATGATGCTGTTCTTTTTATCCAACATTTCCATAAATCTGATTTTATTATTTCTTATTGATTTCAAGAACATGCAAAGTGTTTCAAGAATGATTAAAGTAATTTACATTTATGCGATCTGTTTTTAGCAGAATGTTGCAGACGACGTTAGCAGAAATTTATTTAATGAGTTGTTTGAGTAATGAGTCAAGTAAAATTATAATAAATTTATAGCTGATATATATTGCTGTCGAACAACATAATTTAACTAACAAGCTTTTGATAGTTTTATATTATCTCGTTCAAAGTTCAAGATTATCTCTCTCTCTCTCTCTTTCTCTCTTTCTCTGTGTACGTGTGTGTGTGTATAGTAAGGCGATGGATTAAAGACAACTCCGATCTCCATGAAGTTTTCCTACTATTCAAGATTATTTTCCGCCTGGTATTACGAACATGGCATCTAACGACGCAAACGCGAACTCGCAACGTAATTAAAGTTCGTTTCGCGTCAGTCGAATGTCCTTTTATATGCAAAGCAAGTCAATTAGAATATCAAACGTGACCTCAAACGGGGACACACGATGCCTGTACTAGAATACCCCGTGGATACCCGCCGTCGCCGCTGCCGCCCCCACCCCCTTTATGACCGGCTGTAATCATAGCCCTGTTTAAAGCGATTTTTAAATTTATTCGCACTGATAGACAAAATGAACGGCTGATGCATAAACACTGCAGCTGTTGGCAGGTGTCCATCGTAATTGACTTCGCTGCGTTTTAGTGCGCTCACTTTGATTATGCAAACAAAACGCGTATGAATAAGAAAAATGAAAATTCATAGGCCATTGATTAAAGAAGTTCTCACGGCGTTCTCGCACCGATTTAACATTCAACGCTGTTTTGAATTGCTTATGATATCGGTCATATGACTGCATCGTGTCATTAATTTCATTTCAAAACAACTCCTAGTTACTCGAGGAAATTTTTGGAAAATTAAAAAAATAATTTTTCTAAATATAACGTAATTCTTACAAATCGCGACAGCTGCATATTGAGACAACTTTCATAAAGTAAAAAGTGGATAAGGTACGTTTTGAACCCTCTTCATTTCAGCGCTTTAATGTAAATGAGATACTGATAATTGTTTCCTGTTTGATACAAGTTTAATTACGGAGGAAATTATAAAAATTAATCCAGGAAAATTATTATTTTATCTCATAACATTAATCGAAGAGAATGATGTTTTGATACAAAGAAGAATAATTAATTAAATAATTAAGCAATTGCAATTTAACAATGAATGAGAAACCAAATGGCTTTGATGCAATAATTTAACAATTTTCAAGGAATCACGCAAGAATTCTCAGTCTTTCAATCTTTTAATACGAGATCAATCTCTGATATAACGAATAAATACGATCGCATTCAGTTTAAATTGAATCATGACGTTTTGAAGTGCATGCAATAGTGATAATAGCGTGTATCGTATTCGCAAAAGAGCGCAAAAAGTGGAAGATCACAGTGTGTCGGGTCTTTATCGAATCGCGGATAAAGTTAGTTAAACGCGGGGAATAAAATGTTGATAACGCGCGCGCTTTATGCGTCGTCGCTGGCCCCCGCACGCTTAAACCGAGCACGTACCGGCTTCTCGTTGCAATTTGCATGCTTTTATGCGGCGCGAAGTTTACAACACGCACGTACACGTGCTACCGACCGCCACTGCATCGCCGACGGCGGCAAAGTTTGTTGTTTTTTTGATGCCTGTCTCTATCATTACGGATAAATCGCGATGATATGAGCGACGATCCGAATTCGACACGGTACGCCGAGAGGAGTTTCAGATCTGAAATATGGTTGATATATTTACATCTCAACGCGACATAATAGATAGACATAATCGCGAATAGTTGGCATCCCGAATGTTAGAATCAATCCATTTATCCAGTTTGGTTCAGAAATAATTCACATTTCTGTCTGATAATTATTTCACGGATTCACAGATTTAAATGAAAAATTCGCGACTCTATACGCGACGCGCGCGAGGAGAGAGGTACTCTTCGTAATTAAACTCGTCAAACGCTAACTCAATTTCGGAGCGAGTTTCGAGTTTGTCCGCGCGGGACAAATAACGATGCACACGGAGACAGCGCGCTGATTTATACGATTTGACAAGCAATTTGCGAGCGTTATTAATATTATTCCCGTTCTATCGAACGATCGTCTATTGGAAAGCAAAATTCCCTCGTTCGTTCTCGAGAGTGCTCAACGTACTAATCTTGTCTCCGACGATAACGAGACTCGCCGTCACACATCGGAGCTGTTGTGCAGACTGTCCGGGCCCTGTTCGCATTAATTATTGCTATTGTGACTAATAACCTTTCGTTAATCTCGTGTTAATTAGCCACGTAGCGCCCAACCTGTTCCGGGCTCGTTCGAGCCAAATGTGATTTTGTGCAGCACAAATGCCGTTGACATTGCACGTACGATATGTAATTTTACGTGATTGCAGAGCGTTATCGCTGCGATACAAGTTCGAGAGAATTTGTTGCAGAAGTGCTCGTAAAAGCTATATTTAAGAGCTTCTCTTTTCACGATCGATCGTCGTGCTTAAACTGTTCGGGCAAACAATTTTGGAAAGATTTAATTTCAGCATAAACGCCGGACGAGAAATTATTCACCGCTGAATATCGATAATGATTATATCGCGCTTGAGAAAAGATTTTGAAGCGATGGGTATTCCGATAACGAAGAAAATCAAATGCTTGGAATTAATGAGTTCGCCAGTACTTAACCGCGAATCAAAGTTCGTATTATATCTTTTTTGCATTTAATGAGAAAGATTAATTAATCGGGCGGTGTTGATTCAATTTAATAAAAATAAATTGCACAATATTGTATGAGGTCTAAATTACGTAGCATGCTTCAAAAAATGCGAAATAAAGATAAGTATTACAAAATATCAGTATCAAGTAAGTAATCATCTTGTTTGAAAAACAAGAGGCTTATTGATTCTTATACACTCAATTTAGATCTCGAGTTTTGTGCGCGCGGAGACAGTCGGACGAGTTTTAAGAGAAGGTGATGTGGTTTGAGAGGGGCGGGGACAAGGTGGAAAGAAGTTGCAGTAAAATAAATTATGCAAAATACTTTCCTTCCTCGGAATATGAAATCGTGGCGGCGAGTTCACTTTACACGAGGCGGAAGCTGAATTTACTTTCCCGTGGCAAATTATAATTCACGTAAAAAGATTACTTCATTCTATTTAATGAATATTTTGCTAAACCAAGTAAATTGCGGAGAGAAGCTAAAATAAATTCACATTAGCGCTATTATTTTGTTTTAATTTAAAAATTTTCCATTAAATTTAATTAAACTACTTTCAATTAGTTCACAATGAAGTATATTCAATTATTATATATTTTCAAGCAACTGCTTTAATTTTGTGAGATATTTGAGATCTTCGTCTCTTTGTTATTAATACAATGTTTATCTGAAAACAAGATCTTTAGCAATCTACTATGCATTTCAGAAATATACTGAGAAAATATATTTTCCATCGTATATAATGTTTGTCTTTGTACTCGTAAATATGATTTTTATGTATACATAAAACATATGCGACATAAAGTTCTTCAATCGAGTTGTTAGAATATTTACAAGACTTCCGTGACCACTTGCCTTCCCACATAAATTTTCTGTCGACTTGCGGGAACGGAAGCATCATCGCGTCGTGACTCAACGGAGGAATCGGCATGTGGGATTCTTTAGTATTCAGGAGTGTATCATAAACGGGAGAATAATACTATCAATTTTTTAATAAAAGAGAGTGAGCAAATGACAAACCAGTTTCGATTAGTTTAAATGTAAATATTAAATAATATAAAAAAGTACAAATAGAGTGAATTTTTTATACGTTTTTTTTCGGCAAATAAAAATTTTTAACAAATAAAAATAATTTAACTCACCAACCGATGTTACAGCAGTAGAGTTGTAGCACACGCGTAATTGCTCTGTAAAAAATAAATAATAGCAAATTTTAAAATATTTGTTAAATTTATGCTAAAGTTTTAAATAAATTTATCGATTGTCGTTATCTTTTTTGCTAAAACATAAATTTTTTAAATTTATCAAATTTATTTCGCGCGGAGTTTTGTGTAATACGGATCGATGAAAAAAACATGCGGATAATAAGATTTAAGTTCTTGTTTTTCTTTCCTCTTGGAGATTATTTCTGTATTTTTCTCCTCTGAGTCGAACCAGAAATACTAAAAATATTTTACATCATAACTTATTTCTTGATAACTGATTTCGTCGTTCATTAATACGTAATGATGGTTGATCCTGTGCGACGTGAAAGATACAACTTTTTTTTAATAAACAAACAGAGTATCATCTCTTCCGTCTTCACATCTTTGTAATTGTGGCGAAATGAGTAAGATTGCAGGAATAATGAGCGCATGGAAAAGAGAAGTGGGAAGGGAAAATTCTCGGAATGAAACGAAGATCAACGTGGGTGGAGAAAATTAGCGATTAATAATACCGGCAGTCAGTCGCAAATTGGTTCCCGCGCAGGAACGATATTATGTTCCTTATTAGAAATGTATTCACTCCTATCATTATTTGTGCTGGTTCTCTTTAAGCCTATTGCACCTCGTCTAGGAGCGAAAGAACAGCTTATTTCCAAAGCATACTCGGAACGCGAACTTTGCAATTAATAAGGCTAGAAACGTGCGATTGCGGCGAAAGTTTATATTTCGAAATGAGAATTAGTTCTCTCTCCTCGTTTTAACATTAATGTTTGTATTTTACGGAGGAAACTTTCGTCGCTTGGAAAATTTACGAACTTTTCCCGCGTTTCTGTTCCCCTGCGTAAGCTCCTCTATGTGAAATCATGAATTGGGCATTGGGCGACTTTACGATCGTTTCGACGGAACTATTCGAGCAGAACAGCAGTCGTGGATTGAACTTTCTCTAAGTTCGACAATTATTTTTATACGTCAGACGTAGAGATCAATATGCCGGCGCGAGATGGTCGAGAACACGATAGTCGCAAGCGATCGATACATTCATCTCATCATAATTCTCATTTTTTTTTCTCTTGTTTTTATCGTCATTTATTTTATAGATACTCAGCGAATATTGAGAGATTGTAACAAATTGCTACTTTATACGTACAACTTTTCCTAACAAAAATTATAGGTACAGAAAATATTCTTTCGTTAAATATTTCATTATTCCACGGTACCTGTATTATACCGGATTACTTATTAAGACTCTGTAATGAATAAACTTTTCAAGTTTCACAGATTATTTTTGTTATCTGTAAATCAAGATGTTTTGCAACGATTTTGTTAGAGAAAAATTTAATTAAAAATTGGTAATTTTTGAAACTTTTAAATCTAAAATAAATTTAAAAAAAAAAACGTATTTTTTTTTCTATTTTCTATAGTCGGTTTTAACGTATCACACCAATTAATTATTATTTTTGATAAAAACTATATTATTCGAGGATGAGGAGTTTGCGCTACTCTTCCCGTGAGATTTTTCGCTGCGAAGAGATACGGGCCGCAAACAAGCCAGAAAATACTGCTACTCGCCGCCTGAAACTCGTTACTGCCGAAGAGCAGTGGGTGGGGTACAATGTTGTCCTTGCAACGAGATACGTCGTTAAAACTGTTTAGTAGTTGTCGAGATAAATTATAAATTTCTCGTTACTCGCAAAGGTGTGCCGTAATAGGATATGATATCGCACGCCAAAATGTAATGCAGGAATACTGGCGAGTGTTTGATAAGAACTTAACAAGGCGCATCGGGAAAATGTCTGTTTTACCTAATGATAAAAATGTTAATATTCAACCTGCAGCACCTGAAAAGCACATTGTGCCGCATTGTATCCGAATCACTATTATTTGCTCATTAGAGATTGCCTTTGATTAATTAATGCGATTATACAAATACATGTGATATTATGCAACATGCTGCAATATAATATCACATATAGTAATAGAATTTCAAATCCATTTTTCGGATTGAGAAAAGCTAAAACCATTTCATGATAAATAAAAGGAATAGTCTGTATCTACAAATATAATATTTCCTTTCTGCCGTTTCTCAAACTCAATAGCAGTGACTGTGCTTGTTTTGAAGTATCGATATTACGTACTACGTCGTAAGAAGATACAACTCTTTTACATTATAAATCTACTGTGTGTGTAATATTCTTCGTGATTAATCCGGATCGCTTAGTCGCGCTTGTCTACTATCCATGACAAGTCATCGCAAATTCTCGTCCGTCTGTGATAAGAAATCTCAAAGCGGTATTGAAATTCCATTCGGCTTCAAAGTGTCGCATTTGCATACGCAGTAAGCTTTACGCTCCTAGCTGAACTGTGTGACATACACACATACACACAGGCGTATGCGTCCGTGGACAGCGTGACGAATCCGCGAAGTAATCAGTCCAAACACATACACATACACATACCGCCTTCACCTCTTATTTATCATAGTATCGCAGTATTTTAATAAACTACTCGCTTCCCTTGTCTCTCGCTTACTTATGAAGCAATAAAAGCGAGTTTACGTCATTCTGCGCATCGTTAACGAACGCTTATCGTGCATGCGTTTCGCCATTCTTTTCCTCATTCCTAAAATGCACATGTGTATCTCTACGTCCGGTGCTTCCGAAGACAGGGTTTAATGCCCGGCGAAATTCAACGATACATCCGGTAAAAGGAGGAATCGCATTACAATGCGTATTTTTATCCGCTCAACATTTTTTGGATCTTCTTTGTTGTTGCATAATTATTTTTATCGTATTGCGACTGATATTTTTTCCGGCTATTGCATGCGTAAATTATTTACTATTAACTTGTTGATTAACTTTGATCGAGTTATTATTGAACGGTAACTGTGTAGTAACTTTGTCATTTAATGAACAAAAATTATTCTAGTATGCAATTTGTGAGATCAATGACGCACCACTTTATATGAAGAATATCATTAATATGATTCATGTTTTTCAATTACTGACAGTGATGTCACGATCATAAAAAGTGTCGAAGATAACAAATGATATCCGACGATAATATAGTTAGAAAGTTTTAAGTTTCAAACTACAAAAATTTAATTACGATAGTAACATTATAATATTGATATAAAGATGTAATAGAAAGAATAATTATACGAAAAAAAGTGTCTAACAAATGCTACAAGTATTTGTTAGTAGTATTAGCGAAAAACAGTCCATCAAAATCATCGAAAAAGACGAAACACAATAGGAGGGTTCGAATCTGTTTAACCTTCTTACAGCGTTCAAGTTCTATCCGACCTTATTTTCACTCGGCGTTCGTAACATCTCGTATACATGACCTCGGACAAGTGAGCTCGGCAAAGTGAAATCTACGTTACGTTGAATCGGAAACGCTCATTGCTTTCCGTGCTTCGTGAGAAGGTCGAAACGTGCGAATGTAAATGTCGAGTGGTTTAAAAATAGGTTTCGAGGAAAAATAATATTTTCACTGCGACAGTAATAATAAAATAAAATTTATAATAAAATAGAAATGAATAATTTATTTCGCCGGAGAATACGATTTTCACTACGTATGCATTTAAATTGCGAAAAATTGGGAAATTGCAAAAATTAATTAAAACTTTATTTAAATTAATTCATATTTAATTAACCTTTAAATTCTCATCAGCGAATTCATGTAATCTCTTTTCAGAGAATAAACATCTCCAAGTCTAATGCGAGGGAGGAACAGACGTGGGCGGGGTGAGGGAGGGAGAATGCTTATCGATTATTCGCGCCGCGTGTTTGGCCCACAAATAGATACATTTCATGTTCATCGATTGCTGTTGCATACACAACGCTTGTATGTCACCGCAAAGCGGAAACAGCGCGTAATAGACCGCCCATCAATATCGGAAAGGTTAAGTGGCGAGAAAGAATAAACAAACGCATGGCGCAAGATAAAGTCGCGTGAAGAGAGGGTGAGAGATCGAGCACTTGAGAATCTCGAACCCTACCCTCGCCTTCGGCTTTTCTTCTTCGACAATGGCTCACTTTCCCCGTGTACCTTCCCATAATCTCTTACACGACTTATTCGACCTTCTCTGGACCCGGAATGATACGTCCGCAGCTGCGTAAAGATCTACGAGGGTGAACTGCTGCGGAAAATTGGCAGGGAATATAGGGTGTTCGGAAACAACTGCTCACTATTACTTTATGATACAATTCTTGATATTGATTAAATGAATGAGACGTAGCGCATTGTGAAAAATTATATATCAAAAATCAGATTCTGAGTAATAATTAACAAAATATTAATCTTAATATTTATATCGTACGTAAAAATAAAGATTGGAAATAAATTTGTCATGAAAAACAAATTAATAAAATAGTAACGCAAATACTGAGAATATGAGTAATAATATTTATAATTAAAGCAAAATACTTTGTGTTTGAATAATTATATCTAGACTCTCATGATTCTCCACATTTCGTAATTATATCCGATTTAACATCAAATATTGATAGATAATTTGCCTATGTAGACTGCTCGCAGATTCAATTTACATTTGAGTATCGAACTAACAACGCAAAAAAGCCTTTCAATTAGCGGAAGAGACGTATTGAAATTATTATTTATTTTCCTCTGTCATTCGTATTGTAAAGAAAGAAACGTATAGTAGAGTGAAAAGTTCTTTGAATTTTCAATATATCGTGTTTCGAATTATTGATATCCGATAGTTTGGACTTTCCAGTAGCTGGCGGTATCAGATTTTCTTCGATGCACTCAATAGTGATTGACAGCTCGGTTATACACATAAAGTGATGGAGCTACAAAGGACTTTTGGATAATTCGAGAGAATGGATACGTGAATAAAAGTTTTTGAGTAATTGGAGATGTTTCTAATTGATTAAAACCTGAATATGTCCGTCCGTTGAAATTGATCACAGTAATTTCTCGAATTATGCCTTCCCTAGTCATACGTTAATATCGAGATCGACGCGGTCGACGATAACGTATGCGACATTTCTGAATTATGCCGTAGATATGTTAGTTAGTACATGCGGTCGATAAGAAGGAGATCCCTGCAGTTCACAGTCGGCTGCGCCACATTTTCTGCATTGAATATTTATTTATTGAATCGTTGCATAGAAAATATTATTCTATATTCAATTTTACAGATGCTCCTTTGTCAAATTCCTATTGTCTCTGAATTTATTATATCATTTAAAATTGCAAATTTTTCGCAAAAGCTGCAGTATATTTTTTTTCTGAAAAGAATTATTTGACATCACATGCAATATTTGATTGCCGAATTTTTTTTTTTTTATAAGAGCGTTTCATAAAACTGGAACTTTCAAACTGCAATGTTTCATATGCATTGACCTAGTATTAATGGAGCGAGAAGTTTCCAAGAATCATGATAATTGCGTGGTGTTAATATTCACAGAAAAACTTTGCGAAAAACTTCTTTTTCATTTTATTCAAGTGCATTTGTGATATTTGTTTGACGAGCTATGTCGATCATTTATTTTTGACGGCAGTATTTATTTAATGTTGTGACGACAGAACAATTATATACTTTACGTAACGCGGTAGATATTTTTAGAATTTATGAAAACGGGTATATATATGCCGCATAAGCGCGTTCCCGCTTTCTCCGCTTTTATGAAGTGTTTGATTTTAAGGTCGCCGCTTTGCTTGGTAATCGATAGTATTATCTTCTTGGAGAACGCGGAGAAACACGTAGACGATAATTATACAGAAATCTTAACTTACAGCTTGCCGTGAAAACCTATAGTTTTACTATCCCTGATTGCTGATAGCGTTATAGGCATTGTTTTATAGTTCAAGAACACTAATGTGTGCTGTTAAATACTTAACAAGCATGAATAATGCATGACTCTTCGCGTAAAACTATAAAATAAACCATAGTTGTTTAACTTATCGAGCCATCGAACGTAAAATTTGCGTTTAAAAATTGCAAAACTACCAATCGCGAAACAAAAGAGGGTTACGAATTAGAGTAATAAATTAATGCGAACATTTTGTACGAAGACATTCGCTTAGTTTATTTTAAATGGAGCCGTGGGCGTCGCGTTTATAAATTCCACGCAGCTTAATACAGCACCGGCTTACAAGAGGGTTTGCACTTACATGGATGAAAGTATTTATGGAAACACGATACGTATATATAACAGTCACGTAATTAATCACGAAACTTCATTCCGAGCATGACCGTGTCGCGATGAGTTTTATAAAGTAACAGATATGTATTTGTTTTATATGCAAAGCCCGTTGAAGAAATTTATGATTTTAAAAGAGAATATATATATACAGTATATATTTGAGTTATCGCTGTGCCATTTAACGTTGTGGCAATCATGATATAATTGGCTCTAATAGAGGCTTGGGGAATATCATTGAGCGCTGTTTGTTCGCTGCGACTTTCTCGTGAAAATTTTACGATTCATTGGCCACGGCACGCGCTTATATAACCGGACGCACACAATGAGAGAGGAAAGATGCAGTTCACCGTTGTGGTAAATGAGAACCGCTGCAGCGAGCAGGTTGACTGTCCCCTCTTCCTCTTTGTCCCCCTTATTCTGTGAAAGAGCGCGAACCACGTTACACGTTGCGAAGCGCCTTTCCGTCGGTCGATACGCATTTAATTAATTAAATCCGAATAGCAGCGCATGTTATTACTAATTATTAGTTTGCTGATAGAGACGCTTTTGCCTTCTTCTGTATAAATTTTGACCGCTAATTGATGCGCTTAATTGATCACACGGATTGATCGATAAAAATGAACATCAAGGAACACATGAAGTTCTCGCGAAAAAATCGAAAGTCTGACTTTTTATATAATTTACTTGATGCAATATATGTATAGCGGCGCTCTCGCGCGCAATAGATATTACATTTCCATGTTGCGTGCTTGCCTCCGATATTTCTTTACCGTAAACGTTTTATCGTACAAATAACTTCGTTTTGCGAGTAATTTGAAGTCTACTGCAGAGTTTGTCTTCATTGTTGGACGAGCTTAACTTTCTATCGAACTTCTCTTTAAAGAGCGCTCCGCGCGCGGCATTAAAGAGCCCGGGCTCGATTGTAAATCTTGCTTGTATCTTTTTTGTTCTCTCTCATTCAATTTAAAGGAGGACGGACCGCGCCGTTTGCTACCTCCTCTCCCGCTGGAGAGGGCCATTTCCAAGCGGCATTCTTAATGAAGCGTTATTATACAGATCGCGGAACAGTATACATGCATTTAGCGAATTTATATTTTCCAGCTAATGAAGCGCGTCGCTGAACGCGGTTTTCATTAATAAACGAACGTTAAAAACTGTAATTAAAGACAGTTGCAAAGAGGAATATTTTAAAGACCAGATTCCGGACTAATACACCGTTGACATTTTATCGCTATTGACTTTTATCGAAAATTATATTGCGCGTTATTTGGTCGAAGGCTACAAAGTAAATTTCCTTTATATAACATTTGTGAACATCAAACGGGCTCGTTAAAGATAAAATAAGTCATTAAAAATAAAATAATAACCATATTTTTTCTCTTTCGCGACAAGATGCAAGCTGTTAAAAATAATGGTTATTTTCTCTTTCCCAGATAAACCAAGAACGAAGCGTGTAGATTTAACTCATTTCTGAAGTTCCATAACATAATTTCTCGAATATCCAAACCTGCGACGGAAAATATCTACGGTTCTCGAAGAGACGAGGTACGGAGAAAGAAATCTTATTTCAGTGCCCGTAGTCCATAATACATCGCGGAAGGTATATTCCAGGGAGCATGTAGCACGGATTTTCTCAGCGGGAAAAAATCTGGCGAAAATGGTCGTTCCCTCTGATATTCTATCGAAGAAGCAAAGTCTCTCCTCTTTTTAGCGACAGAAGCGACATATACTAGGGATAGTAATATTTATAGTCTTGAGCATTAGGCGTGCAGGTATCGGTAATCGTCCGTATACGTACAGTGACTTAGAAAAGTTCCACACGAAATCGTGGCTGGCATTAATGTACCACGGTGTGAACTCGATTCAGGTCAAATCGTGCCGCCGCCGGCACTAACCCTTTCTTGTGTCACTCGCGCTGCTGGCGTCTATCAGGTGATTATGCAGCGCGCGAGATGCTGCGTTACGATACGGCTTTGTCCGTAAACTCCGCCTTGATAAGATACGATAACTCTATTTATATCGCATTCTGATGTATTTACATCGTATTACAATATATTAAATTTCCGAAAGTCTCCACGAGAAGCATTAAATTCTAAAAATCACTCAGTATTTTATTCGATCGAGTTTTTTTACATAATTTCACTGCATTTATGTTTCATTGGTATTACATTTTACTGGTATAATTAATTTAGGATATTCTTGTATAAAAAGTAAGCTTGACAAGTTTATTGGCCCGAAAAATTTTCAGCGACTAAAATTACGATATCAATTAATTTAAATTACACTCGCGTGTGTATGGATTATTATAATTTCGATACAATCGCGCTGTAATTAAATTCAAACGACGCGCAGTAGACGGCGTTGAAAAGTTTAAAGGCCACGATGTCGACACAATGTCGTTACGAGAATAAGCAAATTATGCCATCCGGCTCTGCTGGTGTGTAAGGCTATAATTAGCGCAAATTATAAATAGTTGGCTCGTAATTCGAATTTCGAATTTTTCCGACGCAGCCGTTTGATCTTTTTCCTCTCTTTCTACGTTTTTAGAGAAATTGGAACTGTCTACTATTCGTTAGAAATACCACGGCGAAGTTAAACTTGGTTAAATCGGACGAATCGATGATGATTCTATCCCCGTAATCAAAGACAATGTTATTCGCTGGCGTGACGGCATGCCGGTTATTAAAACTTTAATAATTTGTATTTCAAGGTACAATCTGCGCGATAAGCCAGCTGCCGACTTGGGACGGGTACAGTCGGTCGCAAGAATTTCGTCTGGCTTTCAGTTTCATCGATCCAGTTTCATTTACGTCTGTTTTTCCTCTACGTGCCTAAACTACCTAAAAAATGTTCGGCGATATATACGACAAATATGATCGTATATTTTACCCTTACGAGCCACGATATAAGCATGAATATAATAAAAGAGTATCAGAAATACGTTTTATGAGGCAAATATATTATCTGGGTCATGCGAATAAAGTGTAGCTATATCCATTATTTATTTTTCAAATTTTCATTTATATTAAGATAAGAGTATAATAATAATAATAATATCCTTCTGGCTTCTCGTAGAGATAGCTGCAAGATATAATGTAATGTTTTCTTATTTCAAGACTAAATAGTCGATTAAAAATATAAATTTATCCGCCTGCGTGCGCTTTGCTCTCTCTCTCTCTCTCTCTCTCTTATAAAACGACACGAAGGTCACGCTTAAAGGCACTTTTTCTTCGTTATGCCGTCGCAACTTTGTTGCACTATTTATATGGAGCTGAATGCATTTTATACGCCGTCTCTTACGCTTCTCATAAATCATTCCCGTCTGCCGGGCGGCTCGGTTAGGCTCGTAACGTAGTCACCTTAATGTTAACGACTATCGATCACAGTTCGCGCATTAAGTAGTTCCACCTCCTGTGTTCTAGCGCGTACGTTTACGTAATTACTAATTAGTGCACGAGTACACAGACGAATGTCGGGAAATTCGAATCTGGGACTCCGCGATTTCTTCATAGGAGTCGCCGCGACTTTAATTAAACCGCTTTTTTTTTGCGGATAAACTCGTTAAGAATGCTTCATCCCTGATATTTACTTCTTGCGCTCGCTCGTAAAATACTACGCCCGGAATCGGAAACACGCGAGTGTTATTGAATGATTGCAGCGAGTTCAGCGAGTTCAGCGAGTTCAGCATATTATCGATTCCACTTCCTTCCTTCAACGTCCAATCGTCATGAATTTAACAACGCTTAACTAATTAATTTCGGACCAACCCCGGATGGACTTCACAGCATTTGGGGAATGTGCTCGTGATGATTTTATTGAGCTCTTCACTAGAGAGACGCCTAACGATAGTCGATGACTCATTTCACCGGATTGCGCGGCGAAAGTACACGAGCGCAACAAATGAAACACGAAAAGCGAGATGTCCGCGATGAACTCCGTTTTGACGTATCAGGGGTTCTTAACGCGTGTTACGGACTGCTGATATACCGCGGAATAACGCGGAGTTTTCGATCGATAACGATTTTTCAGTGGCCACTCGGGCCGGATTGCCTCGCGAAATCGGACAGCGCCAATCCCACGTCTGCCAATATTAACGTCTCCCGTCGCGAGTCTATCCCATTTGTCAACATGTGTCGCCCACAACGGGAAACAATACTCGTTAACGGTCTATCGCGGCAGATACGACGGAGCGATCTGTGCATACATGTGAAACATACCGTGTTTTCAATAGCGTCAGCGGGGATACTTACGAATCGAATGAAACAGATGTGTGTGTCTCAATCATACCGCAATTATCTACGATAGACAACTCCAAATTCAATTGCGCGTTTCGTAATCGTATGGAAGCGGCACGTGTAATGCACAGGCGTTTCAATCTCGCATTAATTCCTTAAACGCGTGGCTATACCGTCATTCGTATTAATTCCATTCCACAAAATATAATTTTTCATCGAGTAACGAGCTGGATTTATGCAATGTGAGATAAAATATATTTTGCAATTATAATTTCTGGAATTAACGTTTTAATTATTCCTGTGTTAATTGTAATAAAAATTAAATAATGAAATATCGTCGGAAATGAGAATATAACAATACTCTTTATGAAGAAAAATATCTTACATTACTGTATTGTACATTGCGGTGCAATCCGAGTTATCTTTTCGATCGCAGTCCCGATAGCGTCGGGTATTTGTAAACGTCGTTTTATATTCTGCTTGATCGCATGTTGCATCAGATTTCGGTAGAGTTTGCTCCGAAGGACGCTATTGTTTAGTCATTCCTTCAGTTAGTTAACGCGAATAGACTAGAAAATAATTTTAAATAAACTAAATTTAAGATGTAAAATGTTACGCAACACTCGTGTAGTCGTAATTCAGTTTTTTAAATTTTGTTTGTTAATTATTTTCTACCGCAACGCTGTCTAATTATCATTTTTATCGCGGTCAACACTAAAAGGAAGAGCATCAACTATGCAAATGCGCACGCGTGAGTTCTCTCTGGGTTGAAGGCAAAGCTGCTTCTGCACTGCTTGTCAGACACGACGAAGGGCGAAGTCCCTTATGATTAATCTACGCCTCGCATCACGATATCAGAATTACCTCCGACTTTGTTCCCATCTATTATCCGAACGAATAATCTCTGTAATTTGGAGTGAGGGCCGCTCAAAAGGCGTCAAGCTCGCGGACCGGCCACGATATTGCTTTGAAATCGCGTGAGTCTGCTTGACTTAGAAACCACGGTGAATCACGAAATATTTCGTAATAACATGCAGCAACATCGCGCCTATACATATCACGCGTGCTCAAACTATTTTCAAATAAAACAATATCGAGGAAAAGAAGAAATTGGCTTTTTAATTGGACACGTAAAATTCCAATTAATACCATGCAAGTATTTCCGAGTTGTCAACACGACGTTTAGATGTGATTCATTCGCGCATTGAAATGAAAAATCTGTTATTCACTGCGTAAAGCAAGACACATTATAATCAATATAAAAGCGCTTCGCGTGTGCGCAGGTCGTTTGATTTATTCACATTTCGTTACCAACAGATAAAAAATACAGAGCGTACGAATTTTTTTTACATAGAAACCTCAATTTTTATCATTTCCAGAGTTCGAGTGCGTACAACGCGGATGTGGGAAAGCTGCCATTTATAAACAAAACCGTCGACGCGGTATAAATATTTGTCCGCGTAAACGCGCTCGACGCATGCCTGTCGCTCTGAAATACAATACAATTTTCCAATTTTGTTGTACCATTTGGGAAACTGGTATAAGCGCGCTTGGCGCTGCTGATTCTTTTTTCATCTCGCCTCGCGTAGTTGCAGTTGCAGCCGAAGCCCTCCAAAGTGCCGTTTGTTTCTGGTACGATAGAAATTCCCGTATTTCCGCTAGAATTCGATCTCCAATTCCTGTCATTCGTCGTCTTTGAGTGAACTCATTGCACGAATTCGAATGTCAATTCAATACGTATTTATTTCTATTTTTAACTTTGCTCGACCTTGTTAATTGTTTCGCCAATAATTTAATTAAATCTTATTTCAACAAATTTTTCCTTAAAAGGATAAACTAATTCCCGTGAGCGATTCTCTCTCTCTCTCTCTCTCTCTCTCTCTCTCTTTCTCTCTCTCTCTCTCTCTCTCTCCCCCCCCCCCTCCCTCCCTCTCTGTTTCTCTCCCTTTCGGGACATAGCTAGAGCTATAAAATAGATTAGGAACAGACAATTCGCGTTACTCACGGTTAGCTTTAACTGGGATTGGTGTAACCGGCCCTGAAACGCCTCGCGTGTTATCGACCCGACAGAGCTACATCAGGGCGATTTCATAGATTAGCGTTCTCACAAAGGCGAGGACTAAGTTAGCACTGGCTACGAGTATTTTGACAGCAACAGATGTCAAGCTAACCATGGCAGCGCCGGCCTCGGTTAATCAATGACCTAATTGGGCACGCTATTCAACCGAACGTGATGCTCCAAACGAAACGTACGTTCCACGCGCAGTTTGCACGTGCCAGTATTTTTTTCGCGCAAAGAGAAATGCAGAATACTTAAAATGAATGTTAAGCGATTAAATTACTCTCTTCCTCTTTTTCGATAACATCACGTCGCAATTCGACAGATTCTCTAGAATATGTTTTATGGCAACGTTCCAGGTCAAGTCGCGCCCCTCATTAAATATCTGCTCGCCGAGCGTCGGAAAATTGTTGAATTCAGAAGGCATAATTGAATGGAGAACGTGTTAGAATGTTAAAACGCTCACGGTAACATGAACGAAACCGACGAATTTTGTGGAAATGCAAGCCGGTCGAGTACCTAAAATCGCCCGGCATACACGCGCAAATTTTAATGCCCGTCAGTGTATAAAGATGTAAATGCGGCTGGCAGTGCGGATACATGCTTCCCTTATTTCTTATACGGGAGAAATTATATCTCGAGCATAATTATACCCGTGCTACATAGCAACGTATACAGCGATATTTCGTGAAATTCCGTAATACGAAGGCGAATAACTTGATTGATTCGCTTAAGCAATTTGATTAATTTGCAATTTCCTCTTTACTACGTAACAGTAAATAACGATATTGACGGGGATAATTTAGTTTCATCAAGATGTCCTAAGAGAGCAAATATGTTTTATGTTTAATTAAATATTATACCTAATTTATTATAATAGTATTGATGATTGTTCATTGTAATTTGTTTTTCGTCAAATGGTATTACTATTTATTCATATTTTTTACGATATTATATATATGTGTCTGTATTATGTATATCTGTACCCTTTTAAAATTTCCATTTTAATAGCTTATATCAAGAACGTTACGCTACATATAAAGTATAAAATATATGAAAGGGATTTTAACAATATCCTTCGCGGTGCGCCGCGAGAATCCTATATCGCTGAAGAATTTAATATGACCGAGATAATTCCGGAAGATCTTCGGTTCCGAAATTCGCCGAAAAGAGAACGATTACGCGCGATGGAAAATTGCTTGTCTAGAAGTTTCTCACAACGTCGGAAAACCCAGCGCGTCTCATAACGCGCGCGCCACTTCTTCGGTGCCTCGCAAACAAATTTCTAACTCGCCGATCGAAAGATTCTGCCCCGCCGTCCCCTAAAACTCCTACCCATCCCTTTCTTCTCGATCCAAAGCAATGTGTATAATAAATTTTCTTCCCTCGCTTTCTTTATTCTCACAAGATTTTATCGCGCGACGCTGTCACAGCCACATTGCCCGTCAATTTTATTTATTTTTTGAGATTGCTTCGCATTTTTCTGCGAGGCTACTCAGCACGAAAACTACATTCACCAGCCACAGCAGAGTGCACTTTGATTCACTAGTCATTTTGGGAATATTGTACGTTGAATGTAGACTGTAGATTTTATCTTAGAAAATACAGAAACTTGAGAGCTTCCTCTTTTATTCTCTTTTGAAAGTTACCAATGGAGTCTCGCTTGAAATATATAAGCGTTTTTAAGTAATTGACTTAAAGTAGTATTTGCTCTGGATACTAGCTCGAAACAGTTGGAAGTAAAAGAATATTGAGCAGCTTGTAATTTACGAGCTACACAGGACAATCAATATCCTTCATATTTGTCGACTCGCAACTTGATGATAGGAGCAAGAAAAGCCTCTCAATGTTATACTCGCTCGCGAGGGAATATTATAACGCGACATGTCGTAATATAATTAACGATGTTGGGGCCGATGAACGTGGCATGATCTAATCGCATCGCATTTCGCAAGATGCGAGATCAATTATCTAACGATATATCTAATTAATTGCACTTTGATCGAATCATGTACGCAAACCCGGTTGTATATTCAATTGTTTTTCTCTTATTACAGATATGCATAATGCATGGTATAAATAATGTACGTTTCAAAGAATACACATTGATATTAATTTGCACTTTCGCAAAGATTTACTTATTGGACCGCAATATACACGATTGAATATTTATTTGATAAATGTTTCATCGTATAGTAATTAAATGCATATTTAATGAATTAACGTAATATCGATATTTTATTTAATTCTCTCTCTTTCACACACACACACACACACACACACACACACACACACACACACACACACATACTCTCTCTCTCTCTCTCTTTTCGAGGAATTAATTTTCAGGCTAACAATAAGTAATGCATCAATTTCTATATTAATGATGACTGTAATATTGATTCTTTGCATTAAAAATACATTTATAATATTGAAATTGGTTATTCGTGGCAACACACATTAATAAGATATTATAATAGCGCTAGCAAATTATTAACCAATACGGTATAATACGATCGATATAGTAGTTAATATTGGATATTATTTCCAAAGAGATGAAAGCTTTTTCAGAAATTACTGTTAATATGTATATAATGTTTAGAATGGCGTCTATTATTTTTAAATGTTTTCCAAGTAAGCTTGTTCACAAAGCACTTTGGTTTTTGGTATTAATTCTAAACTATATAATTATGTTCAATTACATAGCACAGAGCAGGATCTTATGAACCAGCGCAAATTAACGCGAAGCATTAGCGTCGCTGCCACGCGTTTTGGCTTCGTTGGGCAAACTATTTGCACAATTTAGGAGAGAAAGATACGTATCTAGCGCGATGCCCTTTGTACATTAGTGTCGACTATGCGGAAGCTATTTCAAACGAGGTCTTTAACGAGTCACACACTCGTGCTACTACACACAGTTAGAATAGTCGGATTTCTTGGCTCCTCCTGTCCAAATCTTACCGGCCCTGTGGTATTAATTCGCCAGCGCAATCGGATCGAAACAGTTTAAAGTGCTTCGCTCCTTGAACGCTACCCTTCCTCCTCTCGTCGTCGCGCGATATTACGGCAATAAAACATTAGCAATTTATAGCCGGGTAAAGATCCTTTAGATCTTGCCTTTCATCGCTACGGTGGAGCACGGTGGAATCTTTTATGCGAACACGTCTCCGTCATCAATCAACGTCGCGAAAGAATAACTCGGGAACGTTTGAAAAATGATACTTGCAGGGGCGAAGGGGGGGGGGCGCGGTGGGTAACTGCTTTACCGATGCTCTTCTTCCAACCATCCGGAGGCGGCGTAGTCCGTTGACTGATAATAGGATAGATCTAACAATCGAGCGCACTTTACGTAAAATGCAATCGCCGTGACGTACCATTTAGCGTGACACATCGCGGTGGCGGCATAATTTAGTAAATTTACGTTCGGTCGCGCTCTTCTTTCCGACGCGCGTGCGTGCAAATCGATCCACTCAACGGAAGGAAATCTGTGGAATCTTGACAATATGTCTTACTGGGAAATCATAATATTCCTCAGATAGGCCTCATAAAAGCGGAATATCTAGAGAATATTTTTACTGATATAACCACTGTCATATCTACCGGTATATATTTTTACTATTGCGCTCAAGATATTCTCAGGATGTCACACGGATTTTCTTTATTTACATGTGTATGTGTGTCGTATTGAAACATTTTCTGAATATTCTATTCTGGCAAGAACAGTTCAATAATATTATAATTATATAATTTTATATATTTATATAGACACACATACAGGATGACTCCAGTATATCTTTGAAGATTTTTATTGCTGTGAGGGAAATCGCGTTCTCACGATTGATCAGTTATGGGACCATCGACCTGTGCTTCCGAAATAACACGGCAATCAAGACAAAGATATGTGTGATAGCATTTCCTTAACGTTAACGTTCTCTCGTTATCGCGAGAACCGGAGACGATGCGTACAACTCGTTATCTTTTCACCGGCCAATGTAATTTCAAACCGTGATTCTGCGATTTCCGTTACGTTTGAAAAAGCTATCTGTGTGATTATCACAAGTATCTTCTCGACAGCTTTTACATATAATGAACGAGGAGATTTGTACGATTACGGCAATACAAGATGCGGGGAACTCTATTGACATCAATTTCAATAATATAATCTTGAATAAAATCTTGAATAAAATCTTGAATAAAATTTTTAGAAAAATTAACATAAAAGTCAGAATTGCTCTGATATTTACTCTATATATTTATGTAATTTACATATTTTATTCAAGGACAGATTTATTCAAGAATTTGTTGCGCTTACAAATGTATACGTGGGTATTATGTTCTGAAAGTATTCTTTGCCCAATGAAACTGCTTCGAGAATGTTAGGGAAAACGGAAAGGAGTCGCGACAGCGACTTTAATGCGAATTTGTGACCCTTTTTGCCACGCTTTGTACGGCATAAGGGGACTGTGGTGGTGGCGCAAGAATCGTCCAAGGTGTGCTCAAAGGGTGGGTGAGGCGAATGCGGGTAAAGGGGCGGCGAGTCAGACCAGAATTTGCTTATTACTTTTACATCGCTACAAAGGAGGACTGACACGATCTTCCGCCTTATTCAGGTAAAATATTTTCTCCTTTGTCCTTGCGGTTGACACGTTATTAGCGATAAAACTTCCAAGTTTTTATATACACGTAAACTGGGAGAAACATATTTGAAATCAATAAACATGTGTCCATAATATAATACATAAATGCCGACACGCTATATAGATGCCTAAACCGTCGTTCCTAATTTTTCATTCAAACATTTTTGGCCAACTCAAATATTGAAAAATTATAGATTAGATATTTGATGCATTAATTATTCTGCCGTTGTTCTTAGCTTAATTATTTCAATTATTTAACCATTAAGTTCCGGTCAAAGCATAATATTGTCTTACAGGCTTTCAACATTTTTCTTTCGAGTTATATTTCAAAGTAAACTACTTGAATAAATAATTTCTTCTTGCAAAGCGCACCCATGGAGAACCGCTGGGACGAGTCATGCCACAGGAATAGCACCGTGGCGATGTTGCATGACTGCGTTATGCATGTAGTCTATTATGTTTGAGACTTATAGAATAGCTTTCAACTTAGTGGGGAATGTAAAGGTTCGGTCACTATACCGCCAGTGCAAGAACTTCCCTCATCTTGTGCTCGAAGCACGTTCGATATTCCGATTGAGCATTAGCCTCATTAATTCCCACGCTCATTAACCGCTTCCTAATTGGCGCTCGGTAGAACGTATCCGCCAGCCATGCGGTCACCGAAGCTTCATTGTGAGAATATAACTAAACCTCCGTATTATTCTAATCATAAATTTACTTATGATAGTGTCTCTAATTAAATTACTATCGAGAATAGTATGGCATTCTGCGTTATTTACGTAAAATATAATACCGTATAAAAATTCATAATATTTCTCTCTCTCTCTCTCTCTCTCTCTCTCTCTCTCTCTCTCTCTCTCTCTCTCTCTCTCTCTCTCTCTCTCTCTCTCTCTCTCTCTCTCTCTCTCTCTCTCTCTCTCTCTCTCTCTCTCTCTCTCTCTCTCTCTCTCTCTCTCTCTCTCTCTCTCTCTCTCTCTCTCTCTCTCTCTCTCTCTCTTTCTCTCTAATGTTCAATTCATTATTTTAGAAGATAAGTATAACATATATTGAAATTTTTCTTAAAAAATCTTATATATTTGCGTTATGACGTTGGAGCTATAAATGAATCGCCTTTGGCGCGTAAGAGTCAGGATCATTTCATCATTGGCTCATTAGCGGAACTTCCGCACGCAATTAGTGATCGGTCTGTACCGATTTGCCCTCTACGGAATTTAAGACAAGAAACAAAGTGGTTCTCACGCGGCCCGTTGCGCTTTTCCGCAATGTCGTGGTCGCTGAAGCATTTTTAATTGCCCCGAAGACGAGACATCCTGGCATTACGCGGTTTCCGGCATTGCTCACAATGGGATGATTATCGCGCGTATACACGAGTGAAAAGGGCGAGTTACGGTAATGGCGTCACGACAGGCATTGTTTCGGCCGTAGCAGAAGATTTTTAATTTAAATAAGCGGCATAATCGCATCCTCGAAAGGGTTCTCTTTTTCGTCTGCTCTTCACGCGAATTATTCGCCTTTCTCCGTAGCAGCCACAAGCATAACGCGCTGCCAAGTTGCTAAATAATTCATTTTACTAAAGAGATGTGTAAAGTCATTACAATGCAGGCGAAGTTGAAAGTTGCATAGACGCTAACGAGCATATTGCGGTTGTCGATTTTTTATGAACATTAAATTTGACGTTTAACGCGATGCATATTTTCTTATGATTTTTATTGCAATTACAATGTCTAACATTGTTAAACAAATAATGATTTTATGCGCGGCGATTAGAACAAGTGAGATACTCCACATTCCCGTAATGCTTTCATACACTTTCATTAATATTCATGAGGTGGATCGTCGTCGGTAAGACAATTCGACTGTCATAGGTAAAATATCTTTCACATATGTCACTTACATAATTTACATAATTCTCTACTTAATTATTTTATGATAATTATGAAATGGTAAAAGATTATTGCATTATTTCTATAAATTTACATTTATCTTATATCATTATAATTTATATTTCTAATTTCAAATTCCTTTCTGCGTTAATTCATAATGAATAATTTCTGCATTGAAGCCAAAAGTGCTGAGTAATAATAATAACAGCGCTGAATTTTTGTGTCATCATATTTTTAGAACCAAATTCCACGTTTAAAATTTCCTCGAAGTATTATTAAGATGATAGTTTCGTATGTGGGAAGATTCTACTGATTCTTAGCACCTACTATTCTTTTCGCATCATACCCGTCATACGATATCATTTATTAAAATATTCTTAGTACCTTCGTGAAAAGAAAAGAGAAAACGCGCGCGCGCCTCGCCGAAACCTGTTCTAGACGGCCTTACAATGTCGAGATTACCAACGAGCGAGATGGATTCCACGATCAGCAAAATGCTCAGTACAACTATACGCGATAAGATACATGCTGGTTTACATTAACCCCGCGTAAAGCTTCGTTATACGATGAACATTGCTCGAAAAGTGCTGGAAATAATCCAAAAGTCGCGTTTGAAGCCGTAGCCGTATATTACTGCGCTTCTACGCCCATAGGCTCGTACTTGAAACGACGTTTCACGACGTGACGGTAACGAAAGCCATAAAAGAATATGATCAATCGGATACACGAATCATCTTGACCTTGCTTGAGCACCAACACGCATGTATCGATAAATACGTGCATTAACCGCAACACGCTTGCTCGTTTCTCTCGTCCGGCTGCGGGCAAGGCCTTCACATTTACATCGTTTCAGTCTCGCCAATAATGATGATAATATCGCGCGGAATACGTATTTCGAGAGCATATGAGTTTTATTGCATTTTCAAAACGACCATTTTATTAAAAATAAAAACGTATACGTATATAAATTCACAATTTTTAAAATCTTTTTTGCCAAATAATCTCTCATTTAATAATTGCGATTTTGTCATATTTAAAGATATTTTAATTTTATTTAGGATTTTTTTTTTACAAAAGCAATAAGTGAGCATGCTCTATTTAATTTCACGTTGTTTTTATTCTATCCTGTTTTATATTTATTTTACTTTTAAAATTACAATTATTAATTATGTTTTCAAATTTAAACTATTACGTTCAAATATAAATTTATTTAAAATTAAATTGTTTAGAAGAAGAATTAAATAATTATTTATGATGCTCCGAATTAATGTGTATATTTGCCGAGATACGTATTTCACTATTAAAATACACTTTGATGTAGATAATTAAAGCGTTAGTATTATAATTCACTCGCCCTCAGAAGTCCCATGGTTACGACAATCTACGACGAAGAAGGGAATGAGAGGACGACGGTCGACAATCGCTGCGCGCAGTTGAATATACTCGTTTGCATTTGATATAGTCAGACATTTCGCTCGAGTGCAAATTCAAAGGTATTCGCCTAAATTTATTTTCAAATTGAATCCCCACTAAAGTCGCGTTTTATTTACGTCTGAATAACTAGTGCTGTGAATCTACTCTCTCTGTGAATCATTAATAACAATTTATAAAGAAATATCCTGATATCTATTATATAATCTTTTCATGATAAATTTTCTGTTGGAAACAGTGGAATAAAATTTATTAAAATACATTATTTCGTGATACGGATAATTTATATCATTCTTTTAACAATTCAAAATATGTATAATTTTTGAAAAAAATGCGTTATTAAATTATTCATTGAGAAAATATAGAAACAAAACTTCTCAATTTTAATTTGTAATGCCGGATAAGTATAGACTGTTGAACCCGCTGCTACAATTTTCAATGTGAACGTTTTGTATCAATTTCACAAGGTTATTGAATTGAAGAAGCAACCGTTCCACCCCTTTGTTATTGTAGACTTGGTCAGACTTTCACGGGAACGAACGATCGGCCGTTGAATACTCTATCTAGCAGTGTAAAAAGATCGAAATAAAATTTGTACGAATTTGACAATTATTTTATTCTTAATTTATACAATATGGCGGATGTTTAATTAAGTTAAATTATTAATTTAATTAATTTCGGAAGCGCAATTCAATCGAGAATTTATTAGTAAATGTCTGTGTGATTTTAATAATTTAATGGCATACTACAAACTGGCCTTTGTGGCGCGTCGTGTACACGAATTAATCGATAAAGCTCAGCGTTGGATTAAGTTTGTGAAAAGAGATGAAAAATTTGATAAAAGTGACAGACATATTTCGTTTTATTTCAATCGCGATATAATTTGAGTGTATCATCACAGTAACGCATATAATATTTCGATGAATATTAATTTAATTAATTTCGGGAGCGCAATCCGATCGTACCGAGGATTTATTAGCAAATGTCTGTGTGATTTTAATAATTTGATGGCATACTATAAACTGGCCTTTGTGGCGCGTCGTGTACACGAATTAATCGATAAAGCTCGGCGTTGGATTAAGGGTATAGCGAAGGACTGCAATCAATTATGTTTAATCATCCAATGCTTCCTACGGTTTAATGAAATACATCTCCAGTTACTTCGTTAATCCTTCGTATTATACAATACAAAGGATTGTGCATGCACCGTGTTGAAACGCGCGTTGAAACGAAAAGAACGATTTTCCTCTTATCATCATCTTCTTAGCATGCTATATTGCCGGCAAATCGTGTTTGCTGTTTAACGCTTATTGGATCACCGGCGAGAATGACGTTATCGTGTTATCTACATGTAGGAAATGGCGCGTCGTATAAATTTAAAGTAAAATAAAAGATATACGGTTAAATATTTTTGTATGCACGCCCGTGTGCATATTTGCATACTACACGGCAATACTTGGAGCTATATATAATATGCAGAGGACGAAAAAGGCGAAAGGGCAAATAGTGCGAAAGAGACGAACGGAAGGGAGACGAGAGTTAGAAAGAGAGAGTCGGAAAGAGGAGGAGAAGGGAGGCTACGAGGCTGCATCGATCCAGAAGCGCCGTGTGTAAACCATCGAGCATAATCAAATTCCTTTTAGCCCGAAGTCGTGCACGATATACCAAGGTGGTTCTGTTTTTATTCAGAATAGTTGAATTGTGCAAAAACCCGTTTATTACTCTCGAATTAAAGTTCTACTTTTGCCATGGCAAGAGGTCTTCGTTATGCGCGCTCTAATTGCTGGCCTGGTTTAATTGCCTCATTTAATAGTAATTTTATAGTCTCTGAGATACATTTCGTGCGCACGAAAAACTACAAAACTACACCAATGTGAATTAAGAAGCAATCAATCGTTAGTTTTCTACTTTTTGCTACTTTAGAATTATCTTTCAGGCAACTTGTAGATTTTTACTGAAAAAGTATGTTTACACATTTTAAAGAACTGTTAATTAATTGATAATTGGAGATGTTTTTCTCTCTCATACACGTACAACCTAATGATGCACGGAATAATCAGCTTAAGAGTCCGAGATGATTAATCATAAAAGTACTTAGCAAATAATCGATAATTAATCGATTATATATTTATAACTTTTTATAAAAATATTATTTTAATAAATAATGAAATATTCTTAAATATAACAATTTTGAAATTAAAATTATGTTATTTCGAAATTGGAGAAATTACTAACTCTGTTGCATTAATAAATTAATAGTCATGTATTCCTTGACATTAGCGAGTCAGTGAATAGCTCGTACACGTGGATCGATGAAATATGGATCGGAACTTTTGGGTCACCCTATATTTCCTGAAAGCATACCATTGGCCCATCTACTACTGCGTGCTCCAGGGTTTAATCTAACAGTGATTTATGCTTCCCAGCGGCTCTCAATAACGCTGATTCACATTACTTGCCGTTGATTCAGATTAATTCTATCGATCCTGTCAACGCATTTATTTTTTCAGTTTTGCGACAAACCCATTTTGCCCGACAACGGTTTATTATTATCTCTAATTGTGTTTGCTCACCTCGGCGCGGCGTATTGAATTTACGCTGGTATTGTTACGATCGCGAAAATGTTTGATTTACATTTTGTCTCGTACTGTTAGCTTTTAAAAGAACAAATGTGCGACGGGGATAAATATATGCAAACTTTCGACATTCGTATTTGCATGTGTCGAAAAATACATTACGCCGAGTATGTTATTTGTTTCGCGCTGCATGATTCCATTTGATTCCAATGTTATAATTCTACTATCGAAGTTGAAAATACAATTGTAGAAATTTTGAAAGTTTTTATTCGCATTGTTTTAATTTTACTGTTTTATTAATCTCTACTTTGTGTACCTACATAAGATTTCTGATGCAATACAAATTTTATTGAAAATGGACCCCCCTTTTTATTTTATCTAAAAACTTCGTTTTTGATACACACAGTCATTTATTATTTTTCACTGTGCAATGTACAGTGCTTATCAAGAAATTGACCACCACTGCATCGAGACGCTACATATCCCGTTCTGCGTATGAATGTGTTATATGCGCTTGGCGAATATGTCAACTGCAGTATCGCGGATTTATATTCGGTTCTGATATTCTTCGTTTGTTTTTTTTTTTTTTTATATTGCAATTACTCGTTTGCATGGTAAATTTTATACGCTTCGTAATGGACATTGGAATATAATTTAAGCAGTAAAATCAATGAAGGTTATTATTTAATCGATAATGCTTTATAGAAATGTACTCATTATTGATGGTCGAGTGGTCAACATAAATTTTAATCGGTGATTATTATTTTGTAACTGTAGTTGCATTTATATATGGATTAACTGCAAACAATTGGAAACTGATAAGGATACAGACGCGTCGCGATACAAAAACATTTTTTTATCGTCAGCCGAAATTCGAGCTCTCTTGGTATTGTACGCACATGTCACTCGAGACGCACCTTGAAATCCATTTTAATTTAAGTTACAAAAGACCGCTTAAAAGTTTCGTGAGAGACGCGAGATAAAGGAGAAGTGCTGGGTATGAGATGATATTACGCAGATAGGAACTTTCGCGGCTATGCTAATAATATGGCGAACATATCTCTCTCTCTCACACGCACACACATTCACACACACACACATACACATCTTTGTTTATACATGATAACTTGTGTTTGTAAAATTAGATCTACTGGCTGCATATAATGCAAAAGGTCATTTGCTAAAAGGTAGTATTATTTCATTATTAAAATATTTATTATTTTATTAAAAAGAAGAGAAAATAAATATTAATTTGCGTATGAAGTTAAAAATATAATAATATAATACTGATAATTATTAAATGGAATAACATCATATCCAGTAACGTGATATCAAATTAAAATAAGATTTCCCTTTGCATTTGCACAAATTAAAATATAAATTTTATATAATTATTTATAATATAAATCTCCACGAATGTTTCAGATATTTCTAGATTTTTTCCAATATTTTTAACTTCCTTTGAAAGTTAACGATGCAGTTTGCATCTCCCTGCTCGTCCCTATCCGTTCCTCTCGTATTGATAATTAACCCCACCCAAGCTTGGTCTAAGCCCTCCGACTTCATCCCCTCCTCTTTACTGCGTCTAGTGGTACGAAACATTGCTTGTGATATCTCACCCACTAGCCTCTCAGTATTAGTGAATTGCAGTGGCGTAGTTAGTATTTTGCAAAATTCACTACCAAACTTCTTTGGTTTTAATAAGGTCCAATATCGTATTTTTCAACAGCATAAATGTGTATCATTATCAATCGTTATTATCGTTTTAATCAAATTCGAATTTCAAATGCTTTAAATAAATATAAATATTAAAATAGGCAAATTATTAATATTTTCCAACAATTTATTAATTGTATCGATACTAAATTAAAATCATACTGTTGAAATTATTCTTTTTACATTCTTGGTTTCTCTTTCTACAATGAAAAAGATGAGCTTGATCTTTCTGCATACTAGTTACGCCGCTGGCAGATTGACAGGATATCGGTGTGTTTAGGATGCGAATGAATCGCCATAGTAACGTCGGAATACATTTCCACTCTGATTCGATGCACGGCGTCGCGTCGATGTCGCAACACGTCCGTGTACGAGCATCACCGCAGGACTGAACTGCAGCCAGCGTGGCGCATCGTTGCATTCGACCGCACGGATGCATCCGCGTGAGGACAATCGTAACGACACTACGCGTCTGCACTTAGCAGCGAATTCATCCGCTTTTCACGCGAAATACGGAAGTCGAAAGATGCGAGTCAGGAAAGTGAAAGCTTTCGCACGGTTCGACATTTATTGAAATTCGCACATCGCAATAATTCTTTAATGTAAAAAAAAATAAAGAATTATTTCTTTTATAAAAAATTATTGTTATTATTTGATAAGAATATTGCAAAATTTTTTAATATAAAAATATATAATTTTATTGCACGGATTTCTTTTATTTTGTGAAAAAAACGTAACGATAGCAATTAATCGAATTCTGCATAAGTTGATGATTGAAAATCAATGAGTCGTAAAGCACTCGACAGATGCTTGATAGTAAAATGAAATTTGATCGTTAAGTTTCGATGATGTAGTTATCTATTTTTATTGAGATTTTCAACAAACTATTGAAAGTGTAACGATAAATAATTAAATGACGATAAAACAACATTTAAGTTTAAGAGTAAAAATTGAAGACTACAGCCTGTTCAATATGATTTGCCATTTAATATACTTTAATGATGTGTGTAAGTATTTATTACATGCTCATAAAAATATACCTTGATATGAATGCTTATTCAGCAATAATGTCGGATCTTACGTATTGCTGCCATCTCATGCTACATGCTTACGTTTGCACAAATACAAACGTCTAACGTAACTAAAAGAGTGATTTAATTTTCTCTATTAAAAATGATTGTCCATATTTATGTTACTCATCGATTTTGCTACGTAAAAATTCAGTTATGCAACAACGTCAAATGTCTTATTGTCGCTATTGTCTAGCATTTTGTTCATTACAGTCGCGAAGCAATTTAATCTGAATGTTACAGAGATTTTACAGCACAGTGGAATATATACACCGTAGCGCAAAATGCGTCGCACTTTGAGCGAAGAAGTTTCATACAATGAACCCAACTTCTCTCGCGAAGTGTTCTAACTTTGTACCGATACATTTGTTTCGCATGCACGGTTTTGCCGTTGACAACGTTGTTCCCGTTAAATCCACGACTTTTGCGCGAAAAGTTGTGAACTTTAAAATTGAATTACACTGGGTCTTGGCGAAAAATCACGGTTGCCGTCGTCGCAAACGCGGACAAAAACAATCGATCAGCGAAATCGTGCTCGGCAAGTCGAACAGCCGTCTCGTAAAATCCGGTATCTTCTGCGGGCACTCTCGGGAAATCGCCCGTAATAAATCGACCAAAAGCGGAGAAAATTCGCCTTGCGTCGGCTGGAATAATGATGTAATCGATGTAACTTTCCCTCCCAAAACGGAAAATTTTCCATCTAATGGGAAAAAATTAGGACTGGGGTAAACGTAATAAAATTTTTAATAGCAATTTTCAATAGTAATCACTAGGAATGAAAGAAGAAAAGCGATAATTGAGACATGTCAATCAGACATGTACTTGTACAAATTTTTGTAAAAACTTCTAAATATACAGAACATCCTAAATGTAAGAAATTTTAACAAAGAGAAGAGATTTTAACTTAGAGAAGAGTTTGTTTCCTGTCGAGTCGCGTCTCACGCGATATCTTCCGTGTTTCAATCGTACTTTTTCGCGTGTCCTTCGCGTTTAAGATAGAAAGTTTGTTTTCAGTATCAAGATTCGCCTAGATGCGAAAGAGACAGGACGAGTCGGTGCGCGCGCACAGGATAACGTAGGATACGTAGCGATGGGATCAAGCATGATTCAAACGGTACTGATACTTTTTTCGTCGAGGTATCGATACGGAAGGTCAATCACGGCTTCAGAGGTCGCGACCTTTTCTTCCCCTGGAATTAACCCCTCGGAATTGCTTTATAAGCAAAGAGCTTACTGTGAGTTATTCTAACGTCAGCAAAGAGCATTGAAGCCTTGCTAGACATGTAATTTCACGACCATGTGCATTCGTTTAATTAAACGCTTGTAAAATTACGATCTTTCGTAGAATAATTCTCGAATAACAATATAATTAAATATGCAAACAAGTAAATTAGTTTAATCCGCACAATAATATTTTTAATATAATTAATATTTTAATATAATTAATATTTTTAATGCAATCTCATAAAACTTTTAACAGATTTCCATAAATTAAAATTAAATTCCATTAAATTAATGAGAATAAAATGTAATGCATGAAACTTGTTGTGTTTCGTACAGTAAATTCCACATTTAATCTTTTTAAAGAAATTACAATATTATAAGCATTTTTGGAATTAATATCGCTCTAATATGATGATAGTAGAAAAGTAAGTAACATAATTTTTTAAACAAATAACATTTGGTGATAAATTTGTGGAATGTTTCACACCGTGTAAGGAATTAACGTGAAATAATGAAATGTGATGCAAGCGTGATTGGATTATTAGATTGAACGACGATTATCCTAACATCCGTCGATAGCTCTCGACGAGAGAAAGAGAGAGAGAGAGAGAGAGAGAGAGAGGGAGAGAGAGAGAGAGAGAGAGCGAGAGAACCGCTTGTGAATCGATTGAAAATTACAGCTCGGGAATTGGATCGGGCCCATCGCTAACGTTACTCGCCGGTTGAGAGGGAAAGAGATGAGAAACACACGTTGGGGAGAAGCACAGCGAGCGAATAAGTGGGGACGACGGAATGAGGCGTGTGGTGGGATGGCAGCAGAGTACGCGCGGGGAAGAACGGTGTGAGGGAAGGGTGGGATGAGACAAAGATGGGTGGCGGGGAAGGGTGAGAAAGGGGTTGAGATGGAGAAAACGAAAGGGAGGACGGCGATAGAGAGAGATGACAGAAGCCGACCGGCAGAAAGGTTATAGTAGAAGGGAAACTACTATTGGAAGAACTCTCGGACGAGGGAGGGCGGGAGGAAGGGTGAAACGGAGAGAAGAGGGTGAACTGCGAGGGTTGGGGGGAAATACGGACGAACACACAGAGAGCTAAAAGATGAAAGTATAACCCGGGCAACAGTGGCTCCCAAGCCAAATAGAACATTATGTCACGTATAAATAAAGTCGTTTCCGAACTTCGGCCCGATAGATATTGCAACGCCAATAAATTATCTTCCGCTAGTCGCCGTATAAAATCGCTCTGGGCGTATACGAGGTAAATCACGCTTCGCTTGGCGCGTTGCACAATTACCGAAAGAGTGTGTCTTTCTTACGGCGCGCGGGTTTTCACCCGTGTGGAAAATTTATCGAATTATATAGAGTCAGTGGCTGTACAGAAGCCATGCTCGGAAATGTGAGAAAAATTATTTTGTTGCTTTTAAAGCTGCAAGATTCGACAAACTGTTTTTTATTTATATAATAATTGCTGTTGTTTTTACGAAAGATAAAAAACGATCGCTAAATGGATCGATAAATAATTAATTAGATGGTTGTTAGTAAGCATTAAAGATAGAGAAATGAGAGTATATGTACGATCATTTACATAATAGGCACATTACTTTGTGGCAGAAATAAACAAATAAATAAATGCACTAATAATCAATCAAACGTACTTGCGCAAATGTTACAAAGTCATTCGGATACGCACGATATCATGATGAGATTGCGTAAGCGTTTGAACTCTGTTCGCGAATCGATGATAATAGTTTATGCGTTTAATGCGGAAAGCGAAGACATACGGGGCAAGCGGTAAGTCAAACCCGGCGAAAATGACGTCGCTCTGCAAGCGCCGGCGAACAATTAAATTATCGTGGAGGTGGAGGAGATAACGATGCACTCGAGGTGCAGCATAAACCACAGGTTATGTCGCATGGATTATGTGCATATATAACATTTCGCGTACTTGGGGTGGGAGAAGAGAGAGAGAAAGAGAAAGACTATACACACTCATCCCGACACAGTTACGTCTCTTCGCGAAAGCTTGCGCGGAAGTTCCTGGCATTCTCATGTAGGGTCGCTACCTCTCAATCGAAAGTCGGCAAACACACGTTGTGTAGGTAAACGGAGGTCCTGTCGGGAAAATTCCTTCCGAGGTTTCCACCAAAATCGTGAACTTGTACGAATTACAACTTGCAAACTCGCGTTCCCTCGACATTGATTTATTTACGCGCTTATCGCGTGAGAGCGATAAAAAGAAAGTCGCAATTTTTTTTTTCTTTAAGATATGTTATATAAATTATATTAATATATTATATATATATAAATAATATATAGCAGTATTGCCATATATTTTTAGAATATTTATATAATATTAATTTTGTCAATTGTTGATATTTTGTTACATTCACTGTCAAAATAAAATTTTATCATACCGTTGCAATAAACATGAGATAGCTTCGGGTTCTCTGCATGTCATATTTTTAATCATTATTAATATTACATTTTATCTGTAAAATAAAGCTCTACCTTGTTTTAATATAATCTGTATAGACGATCAGATTTTATCAGTAGACATTGATAATAAATTTAATTTTTATTAATACTGCTTTCGGTTCAATTTATCAGCGCAACAAATCATGAATGGAGATAAATATTTTCCAAACGATTCATTTTGTCTGTAATTCAATCTATATATTGATAAATATTTTTGTTTGTTCGTAGGACGAAGTGCTGACGATTTCGGAAAAGGTGGTCGTCCGTGTCCACGATTTGGTCACGTGGCTCTCGCCTACATTGGAGTGGTCATGGGGTCGAGAGGTATCCTATCCGACGACCCCGATGTCGTCCCCGGAGACTAGCCCGCTTAGATACGAAATGCCGCAGCCGCAAGTGCTGACTGATCCGGGAATCGATTTCTCGGACGTCGATAAACAGCAGAAGGAATATGAGAGCAACCTAAATTCTACTAAGAAGTCGGACTGCAACTTTCAAACGAAGGTGGTGGTGCTCTCGTATCCGAGGTATTGTCGGTACCGGGCACTCTTACGTAGGCTCGAAGGCGCCGAACCCTCCTGGCTTTGCTCATCTATCGCGGCCGCGTTAGGAGGTTTCACCGCGACGCCGGGCACCAGGGTGCTCTTCTGCAGAGACACATTCGACTACCCCGATCTCGAGACTCACGAGCTGTTATGCAATCATTTAGGTATGTATGTACGACTGTTTTTTATTTATTTTGAATCGAAACACGGTTTAATGGAAGATTCCGTAAGGATATTTACTTAAATTTGCTGCATCTTTATTTATACAGCAGATAATATGAATGTGTCCAATAAATACCATACCATCAACTGAAAGATAATTCTCATGAAAAGACGAGTAAAAAATATAGAATAAATTATCATTAATTGCGTAATTTTCTTACAAGAAAATTTATTTTGAATATGAAAATATTCTTATTCGACACTAATAGATATTGAAAACTTGTGTGTGCGTCTAACTTGTAAGATGTTTATAACGCGTGACCTAAGAAGGTATTTATACGACACTATCTATCCTATATATAAATATGTTATTATGTATAGTACGCTATCTATTTATACTAGGCAGTGAATCGTTATTAATTTTCACTTATCTTTTGAAATGGTAAAATGCAGCAATCGTGAAAACATTTGCATCAGCATAAGTTACAATTATTTACTACGTATAACTGTAAACTTTAATCGACATACAATATGGTAGTGAAATAGACACGTAATATTTTCATATACAAAATAATTTTTCTCGTGTGAAAACTGAGCAATCAATAAAAAATTTATTCAATATTATTTGTTTTCTTTTTATATTTTATCTCTTTGCCGATTGTTATGAGATTAACTAAATAATGTAATATAATTTTTATTTGGAAAGTTTTTGTGCGTGAATAAAGTGCTACATTTTTAAAAGATCGATGATTGATTCAATGTAAAAAAAGAAGATAAATAAATAAAAATATAGAACGCTGTTACGCAAGTCGTTAATTGCGTTATATGCAGAATAAAATCATAAAGCGAAGGATATTTCAAAACGTTTTGATCAAATATTTCAAACTTTTCCAACTCATTGCAAATTAATACAAAAAATTTAATATTCTCGTACATCGCAATAATGAATAAATAATTCAATAAAGTTATATTTGATTTTTCATAATATAATAGACGCTGTTAACATAAAACTTTTCCAATAATATATTTTAAGGTTTCGGTATAAATTCTGTGATAATAAATTTGATTTATAAATAATGAAAAAAAATGCAAAGAAATGTAAAACGATTGAAAAGCGAGGAATATTATTTTTGATTCGTTTTCTTTCATATTTCTCAAAGCACAATAATTCAATGCATGTGTGTCAATGGTACACAAATGCCGCGGACTCACTAGATGGTAAACAAGCTTTTGAAGGGCCGTTCCGCTCGAAAGAAAAAACAAAAAAAAACTGTTTACGGTAAGCTGTTTTATTGGACTGGATGCCGTGAGAACAATCCCGAAAGATGTATTAAACGAGATAACGCCTGACTTGTTATGGCACAAACACTACCGACGGCTAGGTGTCATCGTACGAAACGCTGGGAAATCCGTCATCGTTCGCTTTCGTCGCTGTTTGCCAACGCATTGGTCGTACGTAATTCGGTGGGCGAGCGGCGCGACGCACGCATGATCCTGCGCTCGTGACTACACTCGCGTGCATTTGTTCGACGTGCGTTCTAATCGCCTGATCGAAAAATCGCGGGACACTGCCACGAGAGACGCATCGTAGGCAGCGTGTGTTTATTCGACGCTCAACTTCGCTCATTGCGATCGGATTGCGGTTTTCGTTGCGCGATTTACGTTTGTCGCGTTTGAAGTGCCTCTTCGGCATACTTCATCGAGACATGCTTTATTGTCATACGATATTGTTGATCGCGTTTCAACCAACATAATGTATTGTGTGCATGTTTGGGCAGTCGTGTAAATTGTATAGTCTGACGAAGATAACGCAAGCTTACATCGCGCGATCTAATTGATTCCTGTTGTTGACTATGCGCAATTGGCCGCGGAAAATATGCGAGAATAGACTGATTAGTAGTCACGAATCACAAGCTTACGCGAATTTGTCGGTGCCTACACGCTGCCGTATTCGACAGTGCAATTCGTGGCTCGATTTAAGGCTTTGATTTATTTTGGACTTTGTCGCGCTCTTCATGTTTTTTCGACGAAAATGATTGTTCTCGAAAGAAACTCTTATTATTGTTATTGAAGACGATTACAATTATTGTGTGCTTGTAACAATTGCGTAATTGCGAGTGTTCCTTGAGACCGTGTCCACGACGAATACTATGGCTATTGTGATGAAAATACGGAATAATGAAGTGGTTTATCTAAATATACTTGGTAAGACAACAAAATATACTTTGTAAGAAAAATTGCCTAATTCGGAATAATGAAGATCTTGCATTCTGAAATCGATTCTGTTGAACATGCATATTGTGTTACATTGCATACACGTGTTATCGCCACGATAAATGTGGTCGAATCATTCTAGCATTCAGCAAATTAAAATAATTATCTTAGTATTAGATAAAAGATACAGGTATTTTTTTTGTTTTTTTTTTTTACAAAAAGCCATAAATTATTATTTCCGATTGAATCTCGATAATTGCTGATATAAAATTTCAGTCTGCACTTATTGCCCGATTAAAAAAAAGAAAATAGATACTATTATGCAATATTTTGTGACAAATACATCGTATATAAACATATTATCGGATATTAATATAAATTGAAGCGAGGATTGTTTTTGTAAATATTGTTTATAGATAACTGAATATTTGTGCAATTCGTGGACAAAGGAAGAAATTTGTAACATATTTATCATGATGAACAATATTAAATGCTTAACAAAGTTGAAAATGGCTGACCGTGTTGTAAACCTGCTTACTACGAACTTTCAAGCTATTTCGACGCCCTGATCTGTTTATCAATAACATAGTTTCCCCATCTAGATAAATAAATACTTTCTCGACCTTGTATCACTACGATATGGTCAATCGATCACGTGGACTTACTACTGGACTAAATTTTCACATGAGATATATTTGTTTAATTCTAAATATTATGTGTCTATTAAATATAATTTTATATACATAATATATATATTCTAATTTAAAGATGTATTATTAAAACTGATTCTTCAAGCAAGCATTCGAATAATATGCAACATATGTGTGTGCAATTAAACATCATTTAAAATTATATTTAGATTTATTTAGCTGAATATGATATAAAAATATTTTTTGATAACCTAATCCAGTCTAATTTCCAACTCAATTGGATTTTTGCGAATTCAATATGCCAATATAAGAAGTAAATATTTGTGCCAACAGATTCTTTTGTACAACGATTGTATAAATGATAAAGTATTTAAGTATTTAAGTTGTATCGATAGAATTTCAAAATATTTGATGTTTTTCCATCTGTTATTTTTATCATTATTATTATGAGATAAATAATTTTGATATTCTCATGACATTATTGCATCAGTGACGTAAATAATATATTAGCATTCTTACAGTTATCGAAATGATCTTTGTGACAAATATTTACTCATCAATATGTGTATTCTAATTTATTTTTTCCTTTGTATCGAAATTTACAGAATATGTGGATGCTCATTTGTTTTCGAATTCACGAACAAAAAGTGTTATATGTGAATAGAATACAGAAAGTAATATTAAACTTGTAAAATTTGGATAAATCTTAATGATAATTAATACGTTTCTCTGTTATTTTCAGCACCAAAATTAAAAGGTAGACCGCGAAGAAAACGCAAAAAGCGCAGCACTTCGCCGGGTGAATCCTCGAACGAGAGCGAAGCTTCGGTAGCGTCGACGTCGAAGAGCACGCCGGCGACTACCAGCACCAGTCTGGTGATACCCACGGTCGGGAGGCCACCTTCGTCCGCAATACGGCGGAGCGAGAGGAAAACTAGCGTTGAGGAAAAGAAGTTTATCACGGACGTGCAGAGTTTTATGAACTCTCGGGGTACGCCGGTCGGAAAGATGCCACTGCTGGGCTACAGGCAGAGTCAGTATCATGTTCTTTTTCTTCGGTATCCGATGACCGGTCTTGCCACCGGAAGACCGGGCCGATTTTTCCGATTTTTCGATTTTTATTTCTCGCGATTCTCGGCGGCAACTCGGCTGCCGGACTGCAAAGAGCTAACACACAGCAGGGTTTCCTTCTCGTAAAATTATAATCGTCCCGTGTTTATCTGACAATACTTTAACGAGTTTGCTTTATATCCGCAGTCGACCTGTACCTGTTCTACACAAAAGTGCAAATGCTCGGTGGTTACGACTCTGTCAGTGCTGGTCGCCTTTGGAAGACCATTTACGACGATATCGGCGGCAACACGGGTTCCACTAGTGCAGCAACTATCACACGTAGACATTACGAAAAGTGAGTGCCGCTACAGATCTTTATTACGATTATTTCTACTCGATCGTTAACATTTCTCTGCGATATTTATCATATTTGTTTTTGTTTCTAATAACAATTCTCGATATCCGAACTGTGCTTATGCAACAATCAAATTCTGTGCAGATTGTTATTACCTTACGAGAGGTATCAGCGAGGCGAAGAGACAACAGTGAGACTGAATCACGGACGACGTATTAAGAATATAAGCACGTCCGAGGATTTGGAAATCAAGGAAGAACCTAGCGATCCGTATTCGTCGGAGACACCTCCGCCTGTAGAAGCAATTTCTGCGACCACGACACCACCCTTGCAGCCAATAATGTCAGCAGCAGCGACGGTAAATAATAATTCAATTAACAAGAAACTTTTCTGTGTAAATAAATTATTTCAAATTATTCATGTCGTATCTCTCGAATTTGCAGACTTTGCTTTCGAATGAGAAACCCAAGACAGAGACGGGCAAAATATCCTCGTTGCGTAGTGTACGAGTGAAGCCGGAACGCCTCAAGTCCCTGAATACAATGATCGCTAATAGCGCAACACCTTCCAGCCAAGCTAGCCAACTGCCAAGTCCACCGCCATCCTCCAACACGTCCACCTCGACACCCAACAGCACACCCTCCACAACGCCTACCAACGGTACGGGCAATAATCAGAGCGTCTTGGAGAGGCAACTCAACAGTCCTTTGATATCCCAACAAGTACCACCATCGTGTTCGCCACCGGGCTTGCCCGTGACCAGCGTAGCGACGAACGCGTCAACCGTCGTCACTCTAACTCCACCGCCGGAGAAAGATATGAAAGAGATTAAGCTAGATTCGAAGCAGACAACCATACTGGCTCAGGGCAAGGAGAACATACCATTGTTCGGCGGTGAGAAACCTTTTTTTACGGAAAAGACGATGGTACCGCCTGTCTCTAGGTCGCCCGAGGTGATTGATCTCGAGAATGAGAGCGATACGAGTCGGGACAAAATAATCATTCCCAGCTTTAAAAAACGCAAACTTGAGATATTGCGAGAAGGTGGGCTAGAGGTTACCGCTGTCGATCTAGACACGCGGCCGAGTGTTATTCAGAGCAGCGTCACCGCGTCATCGCAGCAACAGCAACAGCAGCAGCAGCAGCAGCAACCGCCACCAGCCACGATGAGGTCCGTCGAGGAGAAACAGCCGTCGATCTTGCCGTATCCCCATCCGGTCACGCCTAACTCTATTCCGAAACTAATATCCGTCACCGTGACACCGGACATAGGACACATGTTGCCATCGCCGCAAGAACATCAAACTCATCAGTCGCGAATTTCAGCGGTTAAGCAACCAGCTCATCATAATAACAACAACAACAGCACGATGAACAACAATAACGTGATGAATAGTCGGGTGATAAATCTCGGTAGTTCGAATAACGCCGCGCTGCTTCAACTGTATGCGAACGCGAATGTCGTACCGCCTACCGCGGCGACGATTCCGCAGCAATCGCACAATCGCTTCCTTCCGCCAAACGTTCCGAACGGCAGATTGCTACCGCCGAAAGTGACGCAGTCGAGGTCGATATTCGTGCACAACGAAAGGACCGTTTATGGAAATCCGAAAGAAATCCTCATCCCTCCAAAGTATCATCGTTCGTTGCATCCACATCAGCAGCAGCAACGCTCGCAGCATCCGCAGATGAGTGGCGGCAACGATAGCGGACAAGGAGGTGTACTCGATCTGACGCAGAAACCTAACGAGAAACCGACGTTCCCCAGGCCCAGCCTGGAAATAGTAAGAGTACCTGTAGTGCCGAGGCCTAATCTTTTGAATATGGAAATGCGGAATTCACCCGTGGCCAAGGACAAACCGTCGGATAGACCTGCAGTCGACTGCACGAAGCGAATACCTTTCCCCGCCTATCAGAACGTAATCGATAGTCGAACAATTGCTTCGAATAACCTCGAAATCACACTGGTGAATCCAAAGCAAAAGAATAATCACCACCTGAATACGGCACCGTCTCACGTTCAGATACCGAGTCCACCTAACAAGAGTAGTCTGATGGGAACGATAAATAACGCGCATAGGAGGCACCCGCAACCGCATCAAATGAACGGGAAGTATCCGACAAGAAACGAACCGGTCTCGCCATATACACCGAGGAAGTCGAATCATCCTGTCATACCCAACATACCTAATTTAAATCACCTGAATCATAGTGGAAGTCCGTCGTACCCTAGGATGCAGGCGACGACGATGCAGCAACAACAGCAGATGAGCATCGACAGGAGGAAAGCGGCCGCAGAAGCCGCCAGGGATCATCAACAACGTAGGATCAGCGAGGGTGAGAAATCCTTGGCGGCGCAGCATCAGCAGCAACAGCAACAGGATTGCAGAAGCGAAGTCGGCCGACGACACAGTTTACCAAGCATACCGTCCGGCTTCGTGCCGACAGTACCACAAAACAATTCCGCCGCTTTTCCGTTTGCGCAAATGCCAAACGTGCCCGGCAAGTTCCTACCGATGCTGGACCCTATGTACTACTCGTTTTACAACGGCTTACTCCCACCGCCGATTCCGCCCACGCCCACAGCCGCGGCCGCCGCTGCGACGTCGTTTTTGTCGCCAGAACTTAGCGCGTATTACAATGAACTATTCGCTTCCTCGCAACCAAGACTGACGGGGATGACGGGGCAGCCGCCGCCGCCGCATCAGCAGCCGGCTGCCCCAACGTCTAAGTAGACAATGGGATCTCAACATGTAGGGTTTCCGGTATAGCGAAGGATGCTTTGATTACTAGAGAGAGACAAGGATCCGTCGGACTTCGCTGATAATGATAAGAGTGAAAGAGAGCGCATTGAGATTACCTATGTTCAGTTATTTGGTTTTTATTCGATTAGTTGTAACGATGGCGACGAAATTATTCACAGTGTTCGTTCATGGTAGAACAAAAATAGTCCCATAGAATCTCGCACGAAGAAAATGGAATTTTGATAGGCTGGAACTTCAGAAGATAAGATATCTTCAAAATTATGTCTTGCGTTTTTCATAATTGCGGATATTTTCCGCAATAGATTACGTGGTTTATGAGTTGCAATAATACGTTAATCATATTTTTAATGTTTTATCCATTTACTTGAGATTCTATAGAGAGGATTATCTATATTTAAAAAACCCTGTGATAAAAATACGACAATGTATTACCATTCAAGCAGGCAGTTGATGGAATATTGCCACAGAAAATCGTTATTTTTATATGTTTATTTTATGTAAATCGTTTACGCGTGTTTTTGAGTTTCAATTGGTGTTGCGAGACAAAAGAATCTAATTTACACTTTAAGTTTACACTTTCAGTGTCATATTAGAATTTTCAAGCATTTTGTTAGATTCTAAAAATAATTAGTTTTTTCTTTTTTTTAACGCGTACAAACACAGATTCTCGTATGTATCGTTATTGCTGATTCCAAACCCGTGGGTTTTTATTTTCACTTTTTGTTTTGTAAGATATATTTTGATTTATTTTGGATATATATATTATGTGATAAATCAACTCAAAGGAAAAACAAATTTAAAGAAATATAGCGAATGTTCAGCCGGCGGATCATCGGAACGTATAACTGTTTACTGTGTAATGGTAAATCTTATGTAGTAACGCTCGCGAAAACCCTATGTACTGTATAAGTTAGACAATTTTCATTATAATAAAAAAGGAACATTCGTACACAATCACATACACACCGATCTGTAGTCACCTTTAACAATATAAGCGCACGCTTGCAATGTTGTAGCAGCGACATGTATATAGTGTATATAATCACATAAATCATTAAGCTAGATAAATCCTGCATTATCTTTCAATATTACGTAAGGAAGTTAAGTTTAGTAAGTGTACAGGCTGTCTTACTCGTGTGGCCAACGATTGTCGTATCGCTGTTTCTCTAGAGAGACAAAAACGATATATTTTACAGAATATTTCCGATGGTCTCTTTTTTTTCACTTGAAAACGTTCGTTCGGTTCCTCGTTTTTTTTTAACTAGCTATGTCGACGCGCCGTATCTTTCATTTCGTTTTGACATAAACTAACGAAATCGTACAATCGACTAATTATTACGTAATCGCTGCCGAATGTGATCGAACATCGCGGGCCACAATACTTTGAAAACAGATTTTAAAAAAATTACCAATGGTATATCAATGTTAAATGTAGACATATTGATAGAATTTGTTCGTTTTAGGATATTCTGATCAAAAAAATAAATATGAGAATAACGTTAAAGCATTCGTAATCCTACGACGTACAAGAGGAAAGAGAAAGATCCATTCTGGATCGTTTTGGCGAAAAAAAAATCAGATTTCTATATTGATGTCTTTCAAGAGTAATGAATTGTTCACGTTTTTCGAATGGTTCTTTCGTGATGATAAATTAGGTGTTTCTGCGCCAATTTGCGAGACCGCGGCTGATTAACAACAGCCTTCCAGTGGTATTCAACGAGTCAAGAAAAACGGAATTATCGCGAATGCAGATTTTCAGACACAAGACGACACAAAAATGCTACCACTGTTGTTATTTTTGTAAGACCGCGGCTGACTTCTGGCGACCGGAGCGATGCGACGACAAAATCACATCGCTTTCCAAAATGGTGCTATGCGGCGAGAAATTCTATTGTAAGTCTTTTTCGAAAATTTTAACGGGCGTTGTTGGGTACCAGTGGATCTCCGGCGCGATCGCCCGAAAGAACTATGATCTTAAGATAGATCTTCACGTCCAAGTCTGATAACCGTATACAAAAAAAAAGCTAAAAGGACTCCTACCGAGTTCTAGCGTATGTATAAAAGAAAAAAATCGAATATACGGGTTCGTTATAATTGCGATTCGGTGTGTTATATCGCGGGGTTCGTACAGCGGCGAGAAAGCGAACGCTGGCGAAACAGACAGCAAAGCGGATATTGTCGAATCTCTGCAAGAGGAAAAAGGCTTGTACGAGAATACGTGCCATAAAAAACTGATTAGATAGCGACTACGAAATCGAACAATGGCGACGGTCATTTGTATATGCTTTTGACGAGCCCCTTAACAGTTAGAGAAACTAAGAAGGTAGACGCGAATCGAAAAAATAAAGAGAAATAATAACAATGTGCAAAATTCCACGTGAAAAGTTTTATATAATTTTTCTTTTATATTTCTGTTACCGAAATTGTTTTATAAATCTAGAGTCCTTTTTTAGCGCGTGTGTGAGTGTACAGGGTAAACGTGCCGATGAATGAATGAAACATGGGAGAATATTAAAGAATGATTCAAAGAAAAATCTATGATTGTTTTCGTTTTTTGCGAGTTTTTCTTCATTTTGTATACTTAGAGCGATTTTAGTATAACTCTCGTTTTCTCACTTTAATAATAATTATTATTATTATGATATAAATATTTTTTATTATATGGGCATTTCAGTTCCTAAGTTGGAAATAAAATATCTACTATAAACGGGCTTTTTTCATTGTATAAACATTTACCAAGTGAAAGTGATTTTTATGTAGCATCAAAAAGCACGTTTATAGATTTTTTCCCTGAAGATTTACTGAAAGAAAGAGAGAGAGAAAAAGATGTTTATATACGGTAGGTACATATTTTCAGTTTGACAATATCTTTCTAAAATCTTTAAACTTTTTTCATTGTAGCATTCACTATTTTTCGCTAAAAGTAGTAAACAATCAAGAAAATAATAAATAATAATTTTTATCAATGATTACAATTGTTGAGAAAATGTGGAGAAATTTAGTGATATTATGTATATTGAAAAGTATATCAAATATTTGAGTAGTCTAAATAACCATCTATATAATAACAAGAATAATAATAATAATATCTTGTTAATACACCCTGTTACATTCAATTTTATTATGTATAAATTTAATTGTTAATGTGTGCTTTTATAATTATACACATATTTAAATAATAAGCAAGTAATAACAATTGCGTACGAGTTGCACTATTAATTAATGTGCATTGTACTTGCTATATCAATCATTTAAAAAAGATTTAAACTTATTATAATAATAAAATTAAATCAAAAATTCATGTATACACATGAATATATACATTAGAATTACATTGATTTCAAAATTTTTTAATCTTTAAATTTCAGTTTCTTAATTAAATGTTTATAATTTATAATTGTGTGCAATTTTTTTCTGCACTTAAATTTATATAATTCATATTTCAAAAATTTTGTAATTTTTTAAGATTTAAGAATAATACATTGCTTCTATAATTTGTGCGAAATTTGAAATTAACAAATTAAAATTTTTTAAGAAGGTAATTTTATATTCCGTTATTTAAATTATAAAAATGCAAATAATGATTATGCAAGAATGATTATTAAAACACCATCTTTAGTAATTATATGAAATAGATACACATAAATACAAATAAATGATGAAACAGCGAATAATATCAGTATTTTGTGCAATTACACAACATAATAAAAATTAATTTGACTCACCGATCGTTGTACTGTCGTATTAGTTACAGCAACTTGCACATTAGCTTTGTTGTATCTGCAGCCAGCAACTGTATCTAGAAAAATTAATATATATTTAAATTAATTAGGAATTATACATTATATTTAATTGTTATATATTATTTAATTATTTCAATTTTTATCGTAACATAATTATATGTGATTAGGTAAATAACTATTAAAAAATTTCAATAAACATTTTAACAAATATTTTAATAAATACTTTTAAACATTTTAATAAATATTTAATAAATATAAATCGTATATACATAAATATTGTATGTCCGTGTTATCATAAATTATGAACATGTTTAAATAATGAAGAAATAATTATACTCACCAATTAAAGTATTGTAGTTTGCTCTTTTTGCTGCAGATTCTGCTTTGTTGTTCAGTACTATCGAAGAATTGTTGAATATCGGAAACCCGCACTTATTAACGCGCACAACACTTAATAACGCGCACAACCAAACGAAAATCAACTCGCGCCTTCGAAAATCACGGATTAATATCGCAAATTCACCACAACGCGGTACACAAAATGAAATCGCGAGATAAAATTTCATGTCACAACGCGTTCTCACGTACACGATAGATTATAAACGTTATTCAACGGTTATTTAATACTATACATATGCTCACGGCTAGCGAGACAAACGACAATTATTTTGGTAATCAGGCGGAAATTGTGTTATAAATATGCACGCAATAATCGATTTAATTACAACGAGCTAAATTTTCTTACCTTGACGAAAAATTTGTTTCTCTTAAGAGACCGTTACGTTCAAATAACATATAAGCACAAAGTTGGCTCTAGAATCTGATTGGTTTAGCCTAAAACTATCCACAAATCAAAAGCAAGTATTGTTCATTAGGTACACAGTTAGATTGTTTTCTGAACACATTTCGCGGTATCAAAAATTTATACTCACTGATTGTAACCCGAATCTACGGCGCGGATGTCAATCGATTAAAAAAATTGATATTAATCGCGAACGTTCACGGTTATTAATATATTCCGACAATCCCGTTACCTTAATCATCACTCCCGATTGAAACTCGCATTTGTTGTATACTTCTAACACAAGTAAAACACTGATCGTAAAATATTCGCGCTCCGTATTCTAAGCGACGCCACGAAAAAGACTAACTGCGGCCGGTACGGTAGAATGCGTGATGATCACAAGAGTGACTCATGTACTACCCTATCTGCCGCAGTTAGTCTTTTTCGGCGCGTCGGTTTGGAACACGGAGTGTAAGTGTACAATTAATTGCGTATTTTGTTTTGTTAGAAATGCATAATGAGTGAGTTGTAGCAGAAGTGTTGACTAAAGCAACGAGCAGTTACCAGAATGTATTATTTGTCGTGGTTACTCGTTATCAATGGTGATTTCGTCGATCGATTGACGGCCGGGCTGTGGATACGGTCAATGAGTATGAGAATTTTTTTCATGCTATGAATGCGTTCAGAAAACAACCCATTCTACAGCCGATAAGTAATAATTACATATGATTGGTGTATAGATTGATGTATTGACCAATTAAAACCAATTGGAAAAGCCGTTGAATTTTAGAACAGATTTAGGAAATAGTTTCTTTTTGTACATCGGTTTGTAACGCGTAGCGCGGGAATATTTTCGCGCGAGAATATTTTTTGCGCGGGATTAATTATACGTATTTTATTTATATTAGAAGTATATAATGAGTGCGAGTTTTTCTCACGAATATCGATAAAAGCAACGGGGATTGTCGGAACATTATATTTATCGCAGATATTTACAATCAGCGGTGTTTCGCTGATTGTCTGACGACCAGGCAGTGAATTCAACGAGGTTAGGTTAGGTTATCTCATTGTCAGTAAATACAAACTTTCATGAACACACAATATATGTTTGTTTTCACTCAAGAAAACTAAAGCGTCTTGACTTTCTTTCAGATTGTCGACGAAAGATAGCCCAGTAGGCCACTGAATATGTAAACAGTTAAACGGCGATATAATACTACGTGCAGGCTATGGAACGTTATGTTCGGTTATGGAACAAATTTTATTCGGTTTTTAGAAGCTTCGATATTTTTTAATCCTTATGCAAATATGGACAACTATGCACTATATGCAGCCATGTACGACTATGTACAAATGATGAATCATGTTCCATTTCATCCATTATTTAATCATCATATGAGACATACAATGCATCCAAGTAACAACTACTTTCTTCATGGTGAGTACAATTGATTGTTTATTATTTAAATTTATACATAATTGTGTGTGATATACGCACACGATTATGATTACACATATCACACATTGGCAATTCGTATATCTATGTTACTGTTGTCTTAGATTTGTAGAAGTTAATTGTTAATTGTTACGTAAAAGATACAGTATTGTGGTTTTAATGTCATACAAAATAGAAATCCCAAAAGTGTCGGTAATCCGATTAGAAATTGAGATGCATACATAAAGTTTTACTCATGAGAAAGTACGCTGTTCCCACGAAATTATACGTCAACTTGCTACAATAGAGCAACCGCTTCTGGTTGGTCCAGTCGTCGGCGTCGGCGTCGGTATCAGCGCGCAACGCTATGAACTCGGTAAAACGACCGCAAAACGAAGAAGAAGGACGTCGAGCACCGCGGCGCGGAATGTATAGGCATGTGCCGCAAAATTTAAAATCTCTTTACGGCGGCTATAAACTGATAACCTGTTTAACCAGTCTCGTGATGGTGAACGCCGGACATTTTACCTTCGCAAAATCGTTCCTATTCTATTTTTTCATCGTTATCCCTTTCCTGTTTTTTTTTCGCTCCGAGACAGGTCGACTTCTTTGTTTTACATATCGTGGTATCTCAGACTTATGCGTTCGCTAATCAGTTTTATTCCATTTGCAATGAAACAGCAGACATGTACGAAAACAAATTGCTTTATAGGCAATCATCAAACGGTTCTAAATTATAAAAGATCATTGCTGCAAACGATAGTTCATCATGAAGGTTCGAGCGACAGCACGATAATACTTATTATCCGGAAAACTTTTCACTTCAATCTCATACCTTACATTTGATCGATTTTAGTACATATCACATGTACTAGTACAGTAATTAGGAATTAAGCAACATTTTCTTTATAACATAGAATGAATAAGACAAACAAGTAAATTATCTCTCTTTAATTTACTGATTTTTGGCTTTACTTCTTATAACGATCAAAATATACGTCGGTATCTAAATATAAACAAATGTGTTGCGTATAATACTGACACACGCGTGCGCTCGTTCGCTCGCATGCCGAGCCGATGATTAAGATGGTGGGGCAAAATTGTGTTTACCTCTCTATCCCCCCGGTGACAATCGGCAAACACGTGGTCGTTGTAGTATTGTCGCGCATCGCCACATGCCAAACCGCCCCTATGTACACTGCGGGATCGCAGTTAGACTCGCATTCGCATACGGGAATTCGCTGGGCGAGCCGCGTGTCTGCATCGCGCGCGGTTAAGGTAAGAGCGCCGTCGTCGTCGAGGCGACGGCGAGTCTCGTGCAGGGAACGGTTTAATTTCTTCGTCGATACAGACCGAGCTTGCGCATCCAGCAAGCGAGCAAGCTGGGTCGCCGATCGTAGATGATGTCTCTTGGAAAATTTTTTTACGTAACCATGCTCGATCTGCCACGCGCAAATCGGCCGGTCGCGATTAATCTGACGCAATGACATGGGATCATATAATTATATGACGTAAATTTTTTATGGCACTTAAAAAGAATTGGGGAATTATGCGAGAGCGGTGTTCTCTGTCACTGTACATTTTTGCAGTTTGTGTGTTTTGTTATACTTGAGAAATTAATACAATGAACAGTAAATTCTTTAAAATTGTCAGAGAAAAATAAAATAATTTTAAAAGTAAAAAATGAAGAATACGCAAGAATAAATAGTTGTATTTTAAATGCAAATAGCAAAAATATTCTTAACTTTATTCTTTAATTGTAAGCTCAACACTAAAACTGCAAGGACGTAACAACGCGGTGTTGTACAAATTTAATCCAAAAAGATAGTAGCACTCACGGAGCAAAGTAGTGGGTCGGATAGAAGAATATTTTCACGATTTTTTTTATGTTAGGATCTCATGTAATATAAACAATATCTTTCTGGTAAGATTTGTATTAAAATTAGATGTTAAATCAAATATTTGATTGAAAGTATTCGAAGTATGCATGTATAGGATATTAAAATGAATTAATTCCTGCTAAACAAGAAAACAACGGTAGTTTGATTGCTGGAGAAAAAATAGAAAAATCAGCATGATTCGTTATCAATGAATCACGAAATTTAGGCAATCTCTTTAGGCAATCTTCTGCATTAGGCAATCAGCGGTCCCCTTTTCCAAGCCCTATACACATCTTCTCGAATAATATTAAGGTGCTTCCTGATCTGTAACTTTATTATCTATTGTAATTGTAATTGTTTGGTGACAATTTGAAGATCTGTGAGGACGAAAAATGAGTCCAACATATGATTATAGTATTGTAACGCATTATTATTTTTATGTTTCGCCGGTATGAATAATGATAATGTTATGTCATTATAAATTTGGCACGCACCTTTACCAACTTCGTCCACCTCAGTTTATGATGCCGCCTGAACAATGGCAAAACTTTTCTCTGAATGTTGTCGAAGCATGGAAGGTCGCAATCGAGCTAACTACTTCCTAGGTACTTTTGTCTTCAATGACTTCAAAAACCAAAATCGATGCGATCGTATTGAAGCTATTTTCAGAAAAGTATCAATGTATGAAATTAAGTTGAGTATAGAATTGCAGAACAACGAGTATAATTAAAATCATATCAACAGATATATAATTACATGAAAATTAGGTATGGGAATAAAAATAAAAAACAAAATGCCATTACAAAAATTTAAAAAATTTAATACAATTAGAAATGACAAAGGTACATTAGACTAATTAATTGAATAATTTATACGGAAGTCTCTTTGTCAATGCTTGTCACAAAGTACTGGAATAATAATCATTTCTGGTTCGCGTACGTTACCGAAGTGCAAGAGACTATCGATCGAGAGCGGCATCGAAAGATCCCGTGGACAGAGATGCGGCTTTCTTAACCGCACAAGCTGGTCCAGCGTGATGAGTGTGTCGCGTCTTTGCATTTCGTACGAAATTGGTGACTGCGCGCGAAGCCGAAGCGTCGTCTCTTCGCTCGCTTCTCATGAGCACTTCACCCGCCAGACAATAGTTTACCGTATCGACCTATTCCCCACTCCTCCTCCTCCTCCGCCCCGGCCCTGTCGTGCTTGTTCACATCTACCTCCTCGTGCCACTTCGCTCCAGCCAACCACGAACTTGCTTCTTCTGGTCTTCCCTTCGTGCCTTTCCGCGGATCCAACTTGCTTCTGTGTATCGTGAACTCCGAGGCTTCCGAGTTCAGTTAGGAAAGGCTGTGAGTTGCTTTCGAAAATTGGATAGTTTTCTGATTTTTGCGCGATAATTGCAGTAATGAATTTAGTGTGCAATATATAAAATGCGTAAATAATTATATATTAATACTAATTGCATTTTTTATTGCAATCTGTAATTGCAATTTAATTTTTTATTAAAAATATTTGACATTGAGGAAAGAATTTAATTATACAGTTTATATTGTTCTCAAATAATGACTGTAGCAAATTTAATTCAAAATATAAATAAATTCTATTCAATATTTTTAATTTTGTCAATATAATTTTTTATAATAATTCTTATACTTTTTACATTATCACGATTTGCATAGTTATTTTTTGTATGTTGAAATAATCTTGTTTGCTTCGAGAGTAGCTCACGTACTTTGCCACCGTGCGCGGCCGGCAGTTCCCGAAGGTCGAGATTTGTTCCAAAGTTTGTATGAATGAAACTTATCCTAATATCTCTGAACGGTGTGCGGCTTTCTTCGGCCATTCCGCTTGTAGAATAGCGACCATGAGAGGTGCGGAAAGCCGGCGAAAGAGCACGTGCGAGTTCAACGAGAGAGAGAGCCCTGGGGGTCGGCCGGCGCTGTCCGCGTCGCACCGCGCCGCGCCACGCCGGATCGCTCGTTCGAGCAGGGTCACTGGAACGTGCTTGTGTATGAACTGTCTGCAACTGTCATTCACCTCGCGGCACGCCACGTGTGCCGGCGAGGAGATATTTCTGCCCACGCCATCTCTTCCCCGTGTGCGAGGAAAATGACGAGGGAAGACGGGCGAAAGTCCGGAAAACTTCGGTGAAGAGATTTTCGTGCGGAGATTTTTATCGACGTCGCCGCGGACGTCCTAGAACCGCCGTCATCTCAGATCATATGTCGGATTTTACTCGGGTCTTTTCAGATATGTGAATCATTTAATGCGTGTGCCGATACAGTTTGTATCGAAGTACTTATAGCGTTTCGAGCAAAAATAAGCCGCGTATCGTCACATGTCGATTAAACTGCGATGTATTGAGGAACTTGTAGTATTGAGGAACAATTCGTAACGAGGAAAAGTATCACGCTAGGGACAACGGATGACACGTAGCCACATTTCCAATTTTACGTTTCCTATTTTTTTTCCGACGAAGGTAAAGACAAAGTTCGAGTTCAAACCGCAGATCGATAATGTTTATCGGAATTAGGTTCAAACTAGTTAACTCGGCTAAGGCTTAGTCTTTTGGGAAACAGCTTGTGTGAAAAAAAATGTATGAAATCATTCAAAAAATCATACAAATTATACGCATTACTTTCTCGAACTATCTGCTTACGCAACGAATCGAGTTAATGCGTATTATTTTCTATATAATGTTAAAATTATTCATTATAAGCGCTGACATCATACATCGCGTAAAAAGCAGAAGCATAAATCAATAAATAAATCTCGTAGTCGAGAATTTGTTGATGTGGTCGACGTGTCATATCGCTCGCCGACTGCGATTGCTTTATCGGAACATAATTGTCAAAGTACAAGGGGACACGGCTGACGCATCGACCATCACCCGGAGGCGACTTTCCTTCGTCTCCGAAGCGTATAAAAGGCGATCATGCTGACCTCAAATCGCGGGTTATCGAGCTCGCGCTTCCACGCGCGACGGCGTTTTGTCGACAGATACGCATCAGGATGCTGCCGCGTTGTGCACTGACAACTTAGTGCGTAAACATGATAGTAAGCGAATTACGCTAGTATTCCGAAATATATTTCCGAAATGACCTTAAATAATTTCCGACAACAATTTCACGACGCGTGTATCGTCAGAGCAGAAAAGATCGCGCGATAAAAAGACGTATCAATTAATCATACTTCCTTTGATTTCTGCGAATATTTTAGCTCAATTTTCAGTCAATATTTCATTCATGAATTGTAATAATTTTTCTGATATTTTCTAAAGTATCCTATGTAGCTGGTTACAATGTACCCAGCGCTAGCACCTTGCAACAGAGTTCTGAATGTAAACTAAAAATTCTTTTTTATATCTGTTTTTTTTTTCGTAAATGAAAAAGTTTTGGAGTTGAATGCGTCTACTCTGAATGATCATAAGTGTGAAACGTATTCTCTCCGTTTTATGATTAAACCTTAGTGACTTCCACATGGTAATTTCGCCAAATTTCTCAGATAGTGAGGTAGGTCGGCATCTTCCGACGTAGCGCCGTGTTTCTATATGTACTAACGGCTCATAGAAGGAGCAAGGAACCATAACAGTGTGACAGTAGCTGCCTTGATGTAAATATATACACACGCGGCGCGTTTCCTCGCGCATATAGCAGTTCCTGCATATTTTTCGATAATTTTACTCAAGCTATCGTGCAGACTAAATCTTTCAGGAGGAGCTACAACATTGAGTTTTCGCAATTTTACATGAAAGTACTTGAGTACGTCGTCATCTGAATCTTATGGATTTTCTTCATTATAATAAAATCTCACGAAGAAGTGAGTTGAATGCATAATCTGAAAAACCTTCTTCAGAAAGATTCTAAGTGGTTTTTATATTTGAAATACGAAAATTCTACATTTTCACAAGTATAAAGAAATTAAATCGATTTGGTCCTTTGCACAAAATGCACACTGTGCGATACAAGCTTGTCACTGTTTGACAAGTGCGACGACAAACCCTTTTATTTTTTGAGTGATATTTTAAAGATTATCTTAGGTTCTTCCGGGATAAAAGGGTTTCTTAATTCCAGATATAAAATATTTGCACGCGACATCGCTGGGCGACCTGCAAGCCCACAAGTTTGGCAGGTTAGCGGGTCTCTTGCCGTTGCATCATCGTTTGATAGAATGACGTGCCGTCCAGCCGCTATAACCTTCGCGACCGGTCGACCCGCGCAGTCGACGTTCCTGGAACAGGGGGATAGGAAACGAACGAGCGAGCGAGAACGCATGGAAGAGCGGAGAGGAGTCGCGTTGGAAGAGGAGGAGGTGGAGAACGAAGAGGAGGAGGAGGAGGAGGAGGAGGAGGAAGAGGGCGGGTAGGGCCGGGGGTGAACCCCTTATTGATTTTTAGGGTGACACTGTCAACCGGCGGCGAGTGTCGAGTCCCCCGCGACGGGCGACTTTGAAACGACAGCGAGCGAGGAAAAAAATGCGCCGGCCGGCGGCGCGCCATTGCACGCTCACGTAGAGAAAGTCTTTTCATCTCCCGGGTGGCGAGTAGGCGACAATTGCCCATTGACAACGCCACGCATCGGTCGAACGCTTGATGCCGACGATGAGATAAGGGACGACGTTACTAGGGTCTACCCGACCATCGGCTTAGTTGATACGCACGCCGGGCGAGGCCGTGCGACGTTTTTTCGCCGCGCGTCGCGGCGGTTGGCGTCGGCGTCAGCGGCGGCGACGGCGACGGCAACGGCGACGCCGACGGGAGGAAAGAGTAACCGCGACGCAGTCCCGTTGCGGTCGGGGGTGCAGCTCTCTCTCGGCGCGCAGGACCGTACGCGTCCGTGGGAGACGCTCCACGTGGGGGCGAGCTCTCTCGGCCGCCTCTCTCGCGATCGCACACGCGTTCGTCTTTGACGTCTTTGTCGCGGCGACGGATATATATCTATACCCTATCTAACGGGGGTGGTTACCACCTCGGAAACGCGAGGGGAACACTGCATACCGGGGGGAGGGGTGCGAACCTCCGTACTCACAAGCGAGCGAGCGAGCGAGCGAGCGACAACGGCGAGTCCTCGTAGTAGTGATCGTCGTTGCTCTTTCTCTGTCTGTTTCACGTTCTCTCTGTCTCCTATCTCTTTTTTAGCTTCTTTTTTATTTCTTCTATTCCCACCCCGCATTTTTCCGCTCTCCCGGCTTCGAGGTAGGCGTCGCGCTGGCGGACGCGAGTGATGCACGAGTTGCACGGGAAACGTGGCTTCTCGGAGCGCAACGCGGAGTCAATGATACTCGTTCGCGATTACGAGAAATTGTTTCCGAAAGTATACGGTGTGATTGACAGAAAGTTTAAATCGACACGCGTGGGATTATAATTACGAATCCTGAGACGATCTTACGCGCTGCGTGCCCGAAGTGAAGTGCGCGAAAAGAAAATCGCTCCTCGAAGCGTAGTGCAATCAAGACGCGGAATCACTGTGAGATACCTCAGAAACGCGATTTAACGTTCATCTGTCGGGTAAAATTCTCATATTGTTTGCAAATTTGAACGCGTGACTTTGCTGTCACGCGTATATACACGGCGCTGCTCGCATGCAACAGGCGACACCGCGTTGCCAAAGTTTCCTCTTGATTAATCGATCGGAAATTACCACATCGAAGTAACATAAGCGTTTCGCGGACTCGAATTACGCAATCGTTAATTTAACGCGACCTGATATGCAAAGAGCGATGTCAGGTCATACTGTTTTCTTTTATTCAGAATATAATTAATTAAGCGACAGAGAAAAAGAGCAATACATCGCACTCACGCGACAGAGTGACATTGTGAAAGAACGACCGCGCCGTCGAGGACGTTAGCCGCGAAATTACGCGAAGTGCGGCGCACGCGAGTCACAATCGATACCGGTGAGAGAGAGCGCGAGGTGTGCAGCGGTGTGGCAGCGGGCGGTTTCGACGACAACGGCCGACGATTTGACGACAGTTCGGAAAAAAGCGTGGACGGAGGTACGCTTTCGACGTAACGCGACATCATAACGTAACGCGATCGCCGACCGGAGAGATACAAGCTCGTTGCGCGACGCCTGGCGGTGACGCGAACCGGCGCGGCGCGTCGCCATTCGCGTGAAACCGGCGGCGAGGTGGTCGCGCAAAACAACAAACCACGCGGTGGAGGAAGGGTGAACGGAGAAGGGGTTGGACGGAGGAAGAGCGGACGATTTTCTCTTCGGGGAGGTGCGTACATCGTGTCGTGAGGAGGTGTACGCGACGAAGCTTCTCAATCGCCGCTGCACTTCGTCTCTCTCTCTTTCTCTCTCCCTTCGCGGCCGTCGAAACGTTTGAAAAGCGGAGGAAAATAGCGGAAAAATGGCAGTCCTCTTCGGCATCCGCGCGTGGAATAGCAATTATCGTCTGCGGCCTAGGAAGAAATCCAGTTGACACCCGGGCGTGAGTGGCGAGACCGAGAAGAGAGGAACGGAGAGGCGAACGACAGGAGAAGGGAGGATAAAGAGAGAGCGAGAAGGAGGGTGAAACACGTGGTCCGTGAGGGAGCAGTTAAGGGGCGAGGTGCGTGTGTGACTTAGTTACGTTCCTGGTACACGTGTGTATATGCATTTCTATTGAGTATCTCCGTAATGATAACGTGTGATAGAAATTGATAATCGGTGAGCGAATTTATGAGTTTACGGCATTTATGAGTACAGCGATCAACGCGGTGACACACATGGACTAATTTTTTCACAATTGTGATAGATTCGACGTATACATCTCAATTTCTAATTTAAGTGATTGCTCCAAAGACCCTAAAAACGTCTGAATCGAGGACGAGTAATTTGTAAAAATTTTTACTTCATTGAGAAGTCAATCGAGTGTATTTGCATGAACATCGTTCTAGCTCTTGGCGCCATCCGGCAGGCTACATTCCTGGACGTGAAGTTCGTCTGTTGACTCCGGTGGTGTTTATTCGCGCTCGGTCCGATTCGTTCTCTCTCATTTGCGTACGTCCAGCATTCTCCGTCTCTTTCTCGCCATCGGACATCGTCGGACGAGAGAGCGCGCGCGCGTGCGGGCGGGCGCACTCGCGGGGTCGCTTGTGTTTGGAACGTCGTGAACTTTTCTGCAATGTGACGACGCGGGTGATGAATGGTTACTAGCGTTATGTCGCAGCAGTGCATGCGTCTGAAAACGGACGCGCGACCGGAGCACAAGCAAGCATCAGTTGAGATGTCCTGAGTCGGCGATACACGCGACAGCGGAGCGACGACCGTTGGAAAAATGCCGGCGACGCGACCACTGCACGACAGGCCCTTGTTGTTGTTGCCGCTGTTGCTCCTAGACGACCCCGCGACCGTGCGCGGTGTGCTGCGACGAACGATCGACGCAATTACGAACTCTTGAACTGTGCCCGACGGTTAGTGTGCCTTCGCCGCGAATCGGCTGGACGTCGTGAGTTTCGCGTACTGTGTGTACTGGTTTAGGTTAGGTGTACCGGCACATAACCTTAAAGCCTAAGCGGCACAGAAAGCAAGAGCCTCGCGTGTTGCTATCCCGAAATTATTACTCCTGGGAACGATCGAGACAAATTTACCATTCGTCCTTGAAGCTGCATACCGGCTTCCTACTGATACTGGATGATCGGTAGGATGGTATGAATACGGCGGTTTCGAGAAAATGAAGGCGAATGGGACAAATAATGGTGATTTTCTCTTGTATATGTTTATGTCTATGATATCTGCTATTGTATATTGAATTTGTGAGTTTATTCTGTATAGAAGCATTAGCCTCCAATAATAATATTTAATTGTATTGTAATGTTTGCGTAGGATACATTCATTTCTCGATACTGTTACAGTTATCAAAGAATATAAAATACAATCATGTTTGTAGTATGCGGAGAGCTTATTCTTGTGACAATTAGTACATAGTGCTTTTGATGTCATGACTTTTTCTGTCATGAATATGATATAAATAGTGTTGTTCAAGCATCATTAACTATAAATGTAGAGCTTTCTTCCATTCTTGTGCTTACTTTGGAACAGTGGACAAACTAGTTTATGTATGCTATCGCAAACATACGTTACAACTAAATTATATGTAATAGTACATATATTATCATTGTGTGCGTGTGAAGAATGTATCTTTTTATTATTTCTTGTTATTCTTCTACATTGAATCATTAGAACCATAGCAAATCTATATCATCAGTAATTTGTTCCATATTAAATGACTTACATTATATATTATTTTCAGGCTGTAGCCGCCTGAACACACCATTGGCAGCCACCACCACACTGGAGGATCCAGGTACGCCAGCCTCTTGGAAGGGCCCGCCGCCCGGTTCGGAGGCATCGCCCTTTACACCTAATTCCGTCGGCCAGGGCGGTGGTCCTGGTTCAGGTCCATATAATAGTACAGGCGGTCCACCCAGTAATGCGGGCTTCCAAGGGCCAAGTCCATTTCCCGGCAGCGCCGGCAGTCCAGCCGGAGCACCGCCGTATCAGGGTCCGCCGCCCGGTTCAGCAACACCACAGTACACCGCCTCTCCTGCACCGAGCGGTTCGTCGACACCCGGTCCTGGACCGCCGCCTAATTCCACCGGTTTTCCGCCACCTCCGAACAACTCCGGGCCGCCGTACAATGGCCCTGGACCCAGTCCGTTCGGCTCACCTTCAGGTGCACCGCCGCAGTTCGTCGGTCGACCCGGTTCCTCGGGACCGCCATTTGTACCACCAGGTGCCGGTAATCCGCACTTCCCGTCGCATGGTCAGCCGTTCGGTGGCCCGCAGTATGGTATACCACCAGGAAGCCCGTTCGGACCTGGAGGACATCCTATGGCGGGACCCATGGGTCCAGGACATCCGGCGATAATGGGACCCGGCGGACCTGTCGACAGATTGGATCAAGGGTAAGTTTTGACTTTAATTATACTGCATGCCTTGTATATACGAAGCGAGGTAATGGTTCTATGTCAATATCTGAATACCTACGTGATATAATTATTACGATTGAATATGTAATATTGTGATATATAATGTTTGTAGAGAAGGTTCATGCTTTTGCTGCGCAGACACCAAGAGATTGTAGATATTGAGATAGCGCGTTACTCGCTTCTGTTTTGCATGTATAATTTATGTTGAGATAACGGACATGATCGACACTGCGCTTACGGATCGAAGCGAACGATTACAGTTTGCTAAGAAGAATAACACACAAATATTGTCCCTGTCGCGAATGCAAATTGCGATAAACTTTATTATGAATATTCGCGGGCGTTATAACGTTAAAACGTTATTACTTTTAATTAAAAGTCGCGCGTTTTCTAATTATATAGAAAACTTTGGAAAGATTTTATGCACCGAGAAATGGAGCGCGATTTGTAGAGAAAGTTGCACGCAGTAGAAGCGGTTACGCTAATGATTATTAATCGTGGTGAAAGTTACTATTATTCTGATTTGCAGTAATTTTGGGTTAGGGAATGCAAAATGTTTAGGAAACATGAACGTTAAATTTTACGACCTACGTTTTAACGTAGGAAATCAACGGGAACGCGCTATCTTTTCGCGTTCATTTGCGATATATTTACTGGAAAAATATTCAGTATCTAGAACGCATATTTTTCGTAAATAATAATTTATAATGAATTCAACTGTTATTAAACGCTTGTCAATTATTATAACTTTGAAATTATGGTACTTATCCAATTCATTTCTGGATTCTGTATCTTCAGAATGATAGATTTTATCTTTTTTTAGTTGATTTACTTCAATTGATTTTTTTTCAAATTTCCTAAAATAAAAAAATGGAAACATGAAGAAGGAAAAAATTGCTGATTTACTTAAAATATTATACTATTTTTTTACACAAACCTCTGATATCTCTAAAAACATTCGAGCTTAGATACGCCAGATATTTCAGTATAGTCGAAAAATAACAGCTAAGAGAAAATTGAACTCAAATTCGTTAGAAGTATTTTCTGAAGGGCTGGAAAAATAGTTCGGACGAGTTCGTTCTTATCAAAATAATTCGTTAAATAGATATTATCTATTTCGTTTGCAAGTAAAAAGGTTGAAGGCGTCAACGGCGACGATACGTGAGAAGACAAGAGAATAGCGTGTGAGTCTCGGTGTGTCATCACGCTGACATTCCTAGATAATACGGTTCACAGGTAGCCTGTGTTATTTATTACTCGTTTTCCTGTCGGTCCGCATTCTTGCTGATAATGCTACTCGAGCACGCTCGCATTTACGCCCTTTAGGATCCGTCTTAATCGTTTGCATCGTCGTCGTTGTCCGCGATAAACTCGTACGCTCTACTAACTTATCATGTGCTTCGGGCACCCATACACAAACCGCAGCGGTTGAGACCCTAACGCACGCATGCACGCATACGCGGAGAACCGCGCGGGGTTGGTTGGTCGAACGGCGGAAACCAGTTTTTCGAATAGTTTTGTAACAAGCGTCCGGGGCTGTTATGCGCCCCGATTCGATCGGTCGAATCGGAGAATGAGGCGGAACGTATTATTCGAAACTTTCACGATGAGACCGGAATGTGAGATGGATTCGTACGGAAAAAATCCGTTACGAGTCTAATAGTTATCGGTATGTGTATATTGTACGTCGGGTTAGTACAACGATATAACCGGGATCATTTTTAGATACGGGCATATTCGTGGTCGTGATATGTAGATCGTGGTACTCGCTGCACAGTGTACTGCTTGTATATGTATGTATGCGTAGGTGCGTGGATGAGAACACACGGTGTGTGCTCGTCGGTGTATGGAATATTCTAAATTCCGGCAAACCGCCGAACCGATTGCGTCAAACATGTGGACGCGAGTAACGCAAAGGAACGCGACCTTTTGCATTTTACCGTGCGAGAATCATGAATCGCCGAAATTGCACAAAAAAAAAATCTTTTATTCGTCGATATGCAAGAAACAGAGGCTGGACAAATTCTGTGGATAAGTTATATTTAATGGTGATTTTGAGAGAATTTAGAATCGTTAATTATGTATATATTTAATATGAAAAAAATTGAAAATTTTTGAAATATTAAACTCTAAAAAATATAAATGTATGATAATTTTGTTATTCGCTTTTATTCGGAGTTTCGTAAAATAAAACATTAATTTGATGTTTGATTTTAAAGTTACATTTTTTCATATTTTTCCGAAAAAGAGAGTTGGTACAAAATTCTACAAATTTAAAAGAATAGAATCATCATGGAATATACAGTATATTGATATGACATTTTATATAACCTTTGACATTTTATATTGATATGAATGTATTCATATGTGCTTTAATGTTCGATAATGATACCCGATATCAGTGCGCTCCGAAAACGTAATCCGACTTTAAAGGATCGTGTTCGACAGTACGTCGATGAAGAATGCGACGGAAGTAGAACAACATCATTAACGAACCGCGTTATAAGCTCTCCGCTGTTTTCCCGAGAGAATTGAAACGAGGTGAGCACGAGCCGCAAATAAACGTAACTTAAAAAGGAAGTTTTGCTAGCGAGGCGTGCCACGTGGGTGGCGCATGCATTCATTTTCTGTGCCATTGAGAGGCCTTAGGAAATTAATATTCCGAGTCAAACACCGTTTTGTTCTTTCTGGATTAAAATAAACTCGAAACGGTCGACCGGTTTTCCGTTGAAAATTAATATCTTATACTCCAATGGTGCTATTATGCATCGCGAGATAAATAACGTCCGTGTTAAGATTTTAAACGAACGTCACCACAAAAGATTGCGTTGAAAAATATTGGAGCTTTCTTAACGCACATAACAGAAAGCACATTTACAACATTAAGTTTATGATAGAAACATTTTGCGTCTTTATGGAAATAATTTTCTTGATTTTGTCGTTGTTTTACATTGTTGTTATATTTGTGCGAACTTTGGTGGTAACGAGAGACGGGGAGTTGTTGAGTAGCGTTAAATTAGCATTTAATCACGAGAAATTTTTTTGAGGATGAAGATTACCGCATTGCGAACATAATCGGCGCGGGCGTGCGTCTAGATGGAATTTATTATAGCTCCGCGGTGCACATGGGAGTCGCGTGTGTCATTAATCAGTTCCGTCACATCTCGGAGACACGATAGATTGCCTTTAATCATTCTAATTAGCAATATATTCGAAGATTATAAAGTAGCCAAGGCGGTGCGAGACGGTGGCGCGGAGATACGCTATTGCGGAGGATTTATGAAATTGAAACGACAAAGTCGGGCGATGCAGTTCCGCTAACATGAATTTTAATTCCTGTCCACTCTTAATTAACTTACATAAATTATAGGATAGCCCTATAATTTCGTCGACGTTGAATAATCGTCCACCTGTCACAACTTAGTTAACACTTCTCTCCCGCTCTCCTCCTGACCGAGGGAACATATACACGCGCTCGGCCGAAGGAGCGGAGAAATTGCAGTAAGATAAATTAGCCGGAATAAAGTATATTTCTTTTTCTTTTTTTTTTTTCCATTATAAGTACCCCCAACGCGCATTGTTCGGGGGCGAGACCGAAATAAAATAAGTGGACGCGCGAGCTTTTGGCACGGAGTGTACCGCGCGAGGTGACGCGAACTTTTGTACAATGTTGTACGCGACCCACCTCCCTCCTCCTTCCCTACTCTGCCCCCTTCCACCCTAAACCCTCCTAGCCACCCCGTGTTACGGAGGGTGGGTCGGGGTATGAGGGAGGCAGGGGGGCGGGAGAAGGGGAAAGAGTGAACGGAGGTTCTCATATTTCCAGTGTTTTAATTTTTCACGATATCTCTCCGCACTGCTGTCTGCAAATTATTTGTCATCCTCCGTTCTACGCCCTTCGCCTTTTAGCACGGTCGGGTGCCGTTCTTTTGTTGATTCCTTCAGAGGACGAGATGCAGAGGCGGACGAAGGACTCGATTGTCGCGACGTGACGCTCGGATCGATAGTTAACGCGTGTTAAAGATGGCACAAAAATTGCAGCAATTTCACAAACCTCGCGAAAACGCTCTCTTTTTCCGCCTCGTTGTATCTTCTTTGTACGTGTAAGGAAATCATTTATTCTTTATTGTACTCGCGGGTGATATCATCATATAGGTGAAATTTTTATAATGATTGCCGTAGTTATACGACAACTGTTCCAGAGTTTGAATTACTGTACATAGAATGAAACATAGAGAACTTTGCAGAACGTAAAAACACGTTAACAGTTAATATTACAACAAGACTTAACTTTTAATTATTTTGTAATTACATATTAAATATGCAATTATAATTATACATTAATTATAATTTTAGAATTAAATGCATACATAATTATTAAATATTAAATTATAAAAATATTAAAACAACGAATCGTTAAGAATAAAATATAAACAATATAATATAATAAATTATGTCGGGTTTACTCTGAGATATTTTAGCAACTATTGCGATATGTCAAATTTCTTTTCAATTATTAGAAGAAACGTTACTTATTCTTATTTGTCAAATGTGAAACAACATGTTAAAGGTATTCGCGCGCGAATCTCGATATTCGCTAAAGTTCTCGACAATATTAGGCAGACAGGATAAAAAGCTTGTTTTTCTACAAGGCACTCGTTGAGAACCACTTCGGTTTCCTTCTCCTTTTTACTTCTCCTTCGGTGGTAGGGACAGAGAGAAGGGACGAGAAGTGAGAGAGAGAGGAAGAACGCGACGGCAGGAGGAGGCGTTGGTTGGTCGGTCGGTCGCTCGGTCGGACCCTCGGTCTCGGGCCGAAGCAGCTCTCCGCTCGTGCGTCCGCCACCGCCGTTTACACTTTCGCGTGCAAAGGGATCCCTTCGGAACGTCGGGGATCTCCGGCGGCAGCGGCAGCAGGCGCGTTTTGTTACCGTTTGTCTCAGGTCGTGGTTGAGCCCGCGGTTCCACGCCGTTACTCCCGCCACGTTTCAGAAAACAACGAGCAGAAATTCGGATCGCTGTGAAACGATTTTTCCTCTTTCTTTTTTTCTCTTTTGATTTCTCTCGGAAGATGCAGCGAGAGAAGCGAGCAGCCGTTTCGTTTCGTATCACGCCAACTGCTGCGGTGACACGTAAATCGCGCAAGCACTCGAAGAAATATCTGATATACACGGCCAGAGAAATTTTGCCACACGTGAAATGGATTGTTTTCGGGAGATTTACGCGAAGATAGCTTGCTGATGAACCTTCGTCGTAATCTTTTATTTTCGAGGGATATGTAAAGTTCTGCGCGAATCTCTTTGGTAAGATAAGTCAAGCTTGGGACTCGTTTCGCAGTTGGCTCGCAAAAAAAATATAATAGTTAATATTTTTGCAAGAATGACTATTTATTTGGTTTCATTGATAAGTGAGTTAAAGCCAAGAATAATGAGACAAAGACTAATTAAAAAAAATGGATAGATTTTTATTTGTATCGAGCTATTTAAATTACAAAATTATTTAATTTTTCGTATAGTTTTTGACAATGAGTTATTAACGAAGAATATTTGGAAATTATGTAATTACAAGGAGCACTTGATTTTCTTATTTGATATTTAAATAATAATATTTCTACATGTAAAATATAGAGTACGGATGGTGTTTTTACAGGGTCATTTAATACTGTACAGCGTCACCGAGATGCAGCTGCATAGAAAACGCGTATAAGTTGCATCGCACTTGGAAATGGCAACGAGGCGCCATGTATCAGACAGTGTCTCGACCTGCCTTGAATTTATGGTTGATAATTTTCTCGGGCTGCAACTTGTTTCCCCTGGCTCGAATATCTCGCCCTTCTTACGCGGGTATTTCCTTGCTTGCTGCCTTGGTAGCAACTTGTTCGTACTATACGGCAGTCGTATTGGTATTCGTCCGCTTACGACCAACTTCCTCCGCTGCATTGAAATCACTCCTGACTTCCAAACTGTCGCGTTACAGGCTCAAAGTTGATAAAGATTACCCTGTATACTCCTGTATATACGTAGTATCGTTTAAACAGCACAGGTACCCGCAATGTGTGCCGAATCTTTTTGATTTAAGATTTTTTCACGGCACGGATAAGCTTTTTAAATAATATACTCTCGCAAGTAACGTCGTTCGGAGAAATTATTTTTTAATGCAAACAGCAATGCAAATTTCCACCCCTGTAATCTCGCCGATGACGAATGTTTTCGCCGACGATGTTGGACGTTATCGAGAGAAATGCATTTTGCGCGAGGGAATTCTCGCGATAGGAGCGCGCGTGGCCCACGATCGATGCATGGAAAATCGTTGAGAAATGATTTATTGATCGTCCTTTAGATTCGCGCTCTTTGCGTGCATTATTAGCTGCGACGGCAGTGCGTCGAGGAAAAGAGATAGTATTGATTTTTACCGATATTTAGCCGTGGAATTATCCCCTCTCCCCCTCCCCCGTTTCTCTTTCTCGCTCTTTCTCTTTCGCTCTTTATGGCTGCCGCCTTCCTTTCCCTTACTCCCCTACGCCTCCTTTCTACCTCACCCCGCCGTTTCGCTCACCTTCCCCTTCGCTTCGCGCGTCCTGGCTCCATCGTTCCTTTCGAGCCACCCTCCGCAGGCAGCACCCTTCGCGTATCTCGAAGGAGAGAGAAAGAGAGAAGGAGAGAGAGAGAGAGAGAGGAGCTGGGTGCCAGAGATAGAAAATCTGAATACCTATGACCCGGAAGGAACGTTTCTATGCTAAGTGCGCGTTGAGCAACGACGAAAAAACTAGGTTTCTTCTCTCGAACGTGGTTCCGCTTAACAACATCCATACCACTTCTTGGAGTTTCCAACTTTCCGAAGTGCTGTTGTGAGATAAATTTGTTCCGGAAATTATAAACAATAAAGAGAGATCTCTTTATTATTTGGGGTCTCTCGTATGGGTTCCGCTTTCTTGTTTTATTTTCATGCTTTTCAACGAGCCGTCGGCGCGATTCTAATAGAACTTCAACTATCGCATAGAAATTTAGGAAATAATTATTAATCAACGTAAAATTATCATTAAATTATTAATAGTTCAGTCAGAAGGAGTTTTGTGTTTAATTTATTAAATTAAATATTTTAATGATCTTTTTTTGTTCCGTAATGATACAAGTTGACGTTTGACTGAAACTCAGCGGTGCATCGGCACTCTGCGTTAACGATAAATTATTGACTCCTCGCGCTCGGGTGCATTATATCGCCACTTGGTGGGGGATGTGAACCCCTTCAGGATCACCTTTCTTTCTTTCTTTCTTTTTTTTTTTTTTTTTTTTTTTGTTACCTCTGGCGACCTCTGCCGACCCTGATGGAGAACTCCGCAAGGATCTCCACGGATATGGCAGCTCCGCCACGGTGTAATCGGCGTTGGTATACGAGCGTAGGTAGCAGAGTCGCAGAGGGGGAGAAACCCCTAATTTATAGAGCTAAGAGAGAAAGAGAGAGAGCGAGGACGAGAGAAAGAGGGGACGAAACGGCACCAGCCGGAATCGGGGTGAGAAGGGAAGGGGTGAACGGGCGCCTCTTACTAAAATTCAAAAGTTCCTCGTCGGAGTTTACGATGCCGTCTAGCCGGCGCGTCGCTGAGATTCTCCATCTCCACCGTTTTCTCCGGCTTCTTTCTCGCTCTTTCTCTTTCTCTCGTATCTTTTCTAAATGTTCTTCTCGTCTGCATGTATATACATTATGTACATTATGTACGTTACATGAATGAATGTATGTATGATGCGAGCAAATCTTAATTTAGGATAAAGTACGTCACTCCATGAGCTTTCTTTTCTTGAATTTAGCAACGAACGTTTGCCATTTGGGTATTTTTGGAGAGCGCGCGATTTTTTCTGGCCTCGGTTGAAGAACTTTATTTACAGGAATTGAAAAAATATTGGACCATTTTGTCGCGTTTATACGGTTATGGTTTATCGCGGGAAATTCGCGCGCAACTTGCGGCCCAGGTTTGTGGCGATTGTCAGAAACGCGGTTCAATTCATTTGCTGTATTGCGAGGTAACGCTATTTTTCGCAATAGTGCGCGGTTTTGGTTTGTTTCCGAAGTTATTTCAATTGCTCGAACCTCTCAGTTTTCTCCAACTATATATTTGTACAGGCGAAGCATTCTACACGCCGGATGAAGTTGCAAATTGGCAGTATAAGATCGAGAGAGATATTTAATTTTCTCTCTTTTTTTCCACTCCATTTTACGGCGACATTTTGCTGTAACTTGAAATAATCTATGTATTGTAAAATTGTCAAAATCATGTAAAGTGTTTAAGCAATGGAAGAAGTTCAGGCTTATGTTGCTGTCACATTGTCCGCTGTTACATTGTCAGTCACCTTAACGCTCTTTCTAAAGAAGAGATTAATCGCTTTATTCGACTGAAAGGCCAGAGGCGCGCAAAGCATCCGCATTAGTATACATTTATGTCGAGCACCTTTTGTACATCTTAAAGGAAATTACGCCAGTGACGCCGTCGCTAATTCAACTTGAGAGGCCCGTCTCGTTAGAACGACATTACCTGGTCGCCAACCGAAAGGGGAAGGGACTATCATAAACCTATATCGACCATCATAAACCGTTTTACTCCCGTTGACCCGTCAGAGGGTTCTCGGCGAATTTTAATCTTGGTATGAAACAATGATAGCCCGGACTTGACTAACGAGCCATTAAGACTTGAACATTAACTGTGGTCGCGTAATTACTTCATCACGTAATTATGTAGAGCGTTAGGAAAATTTTGTCGTATATATATATATCTTTATATATCTAAGAAAAGATTATACGATCAGTCGAAAAACAAAATTTAATTGCTGTCAGAATCAGCGTCGATGCGATGTTGAGAGATGATCAGTCGCAACGCAATACCTATGCTGCGACGCAATATGCGTCGATAGGTAGCCATGTGCGCGCCATAGGTCCTCCAACGTCTGTTGCCCCCTTTATGTCGACGCCGTCACTAAGGCATGAGTCACTCCGCGATTCCGCGCACAATCGCACATCTGGTCACGCACGGATTGTCCTGATTCCCAGGACGCGCTGCACCCAGCTTCTTACTTCCGCATATGCGACTCACGCGGTGCACCAAGGTGTCTCGCTGCGGGATACACCTCGTTATGTCGGTTTAGGTCCCTTAGATATTTGCACGACGGAAAGTTACGCAGATATTTGCGATGCTTTTTATTAATCCGCTCAGTCCGATCTACAAATGACGATGTTTTCTTTCCGCTGCAATCAAGAGTAAATTGTATGAAAATCAAGCTGCATTATAACGAGTGCAAACATCTTATTTTCTTATATATTACCCTGATTTTTATTTCAAATAAATTTCTTCATCGTGATACAGCCATTTTTACCAACAGAATATTTTCTTGCTTTATTGCTAATACTTAATTTTATAAACTTCATAATTGTGATTATTGATAAGACCCGACCAGTGTACAAGCGGAGAAACCGAGGATAATAATAGACATTTACTAAATTGTAAATAATAATGAGAGACTAATGATAATAGTAAATTAATAATGTATCTAGATAATACGCGCCTTTCCTCCACTGTAATTTTCTAGTGCGATTTGTTCCGGCATCTTTTAAAAAAATGCAGACTACTCGCCTTAATTGCCGCGCCTTTCACGAGGAATTACTCGCTCGCTTAAAAATTTCTCTGTTCTATCAGATAATTGGTAATACGTACTTTAGACCGTATCATTGCAATCGAATGTCAAATATGCAACCTTTGTATGTTTTTTAACATTTTATTATTGAATATTGCATAGCTCGCTTCAGTAGCTCGCGACCGTGTTAAGAAAAATTTGAGAAATTGAAATAATTGAGAGCGGTTCGCTGTCTTCGAAAACACCGCAGCGTGTGCTAATTGTCTCCACGGTTGTTTTCGTCAATATACTTTCGATCATTTTCTTTTTAATTGGCACTTAGCTGTTGTATTTATTGACGCGAGACGTAATACGTATTGTCCTCGAGATCGCGAGTACAACGAGCCACGGCCTTTTGTCATTAATTTGTTTTTCATTTATTGGACAACAACACAAAAAATATAGCCACTTCAGAAATATCGACTTCAGAAATATAGTTATAAAAAAATAAAAACACAATAAATAATTTACTCAGTTTTTCAGTTCGCAACTGACTGTTTGCGAATTGAGAGGTAGTATCGCTTGTCAAATCAGGAAATACAAGTTTGCAAAATAAAATTAAAATGTTGATTTTTGTAAGGAGAACATGTTTATTCCAGAGTTTGCGCTAAAAACTCTTTTGTTCAGAATTTCCACATATTATATATATTTTTTTTAATGGAAGCGCTATACATATAAAATATAGAGAAAGCGAGAGTGAAAGAAATGCTGTAATGCGTTATCTGTGACACGAATACAATGGTATTTGTGCTAATTGCGCACGAAGCCGGTCGAGGGGATGATCCCGAGGGAGGAAGAGGACGCAGGTGGGATAAGCGACAATGACAAACACCTTTTTTTCGTGATTCGAAAAGTTACGAGGTTATTAGCGCGTGTTCTTAGGTTTTGAGAAATATACACACGTAGTCTTCGCGTAATTTCTTCGTCTCACACTTTGTACTTAAGAATAGCGCTTAACGCATCGTTACGCACGTTTCATCGGTTTTTCGTCTTCCCGGACATCTCTTCTTCATCGAGTGGCCGTAGTCTCCCTTTCTCAACGAATGCGACGTGAGCCATTAGCGCAGGTCACGGCGTTATTAAAGACAATGAAGCAAACTTTATACGGGCGGGGGTACGGGGCCAATTACTTGGCAATTAGTCGAGCGAGCAACAAGTGAGCATCGCCACGGACCTCTCTCTTTCTCTCCCTCTATCTCTCTTCCTCTCGCGACTCCTTCCTCCGCTCTCTTCGTCTTCTCGGCCCACCTTCTCCGTTCGTTTCTCCGTCGTGGGCCGACATCGCCTTCCTCGAGATAGGTCGCGAAATACGCGGGAAAGCGTGTTTTCCGATTGTCGATCGACTTGTTCAACTCTCGTGTCGATCCCGTCATCTCAATCACATCCTTCGCACTCGCACCTGATGAAAGAAATTATTTTCAAAATCAAATAATGTATTTTTAGTCTTTTCATTTATAATTTATAAATGCGATTTATAAAAGAAAAATTTTTTGTATTAAAAGAATTTTTATACACATTTTTTTATAAACATTCTGAGATATTTGTTAAGTTCGTTATTCATTTTCTCATTATTGCTATTACAATGATTTATTTTTATGCTTCCTATTTATTGAAGAAATTGATCGATACAATCTACTTTTACTTTTTATTATTTTCTATATCTATAATTTGGCAAAAATTATAGAGAATTTTAAGCATTAAAACGAAATCCGTTCGTGCTATTTAAAGGATCGAGTGATTTATGAAGGATATTTTCCTTTCTTCTTATCCAATGATAACGCATCTTGGAAAGTTGAGATATAAATAAAGCGGGGTGACAATCCTTTTCGCTGAATAAGAGGGTTGCACGTAGCGGTGACGGGCCGAGGGCGCATAATTCTAATTATAATTTTTAGCAGGTCACACCTACTTCTCCTACGCGGTGCTTGACGAGGTGGCCAAGCGTGGGCGAGAGTCGCGGTACACCTCGAAAAGCTCATCCTGCGCACTTTCGCGTTCGCGATTTTTGACCCACACTCCGACTACCGCGTTATATACATCCTTGAGCATTCACGTACGTAGACACCGGAGGGGGTGGTAAAGGGTTGCGGGTACACTCCAGCTCAGAAGTTGTCGCGTCTTCTAATTGGAGATAGTTGTGCAATTTAGATTTTACTTTTTAAAAATTATCTCTTTAACTGCTGCTTCTTTAAATTACAGTTACATATTTTACTCCGAATATTCTATTCTGGTTGTGACAAAAGTAATCAATGCATTTTAAGTCGATTCAAATTTTATATAGTAATGTATGCTTTTGATAATATCAAAATGCAAATTTGCAATTATACAGCATCAAATATAGAGAAATAATGCATTAAAACTTTTGTAAAATAAAAGAGAGCATTATACGAAAAGCATACATCTAAAATCATTTCTTAATGATTGGTTTTTAAATGCTTACTTGTGAATATATTGTTTACCTTCGAGACGCGCTTCATCAGCAGAGTTTCATTACGCTGAAATAGGCAATTAGTAGCGATTAGCGTTGCAAGTATACGTTACGTCAATCGTTCTGACATTTCTGCGAAATCGCTGTGAAACGTTGTTTTTTTTTACTGAATGTCAAGTTAAAAATTAACGGCATATTTTTATTTTTAATTTTCTTCTTTTTTTCTAAAAAGAACAATTTTCTACCGCTAATACAATAAACATTTACCACTCTACATAATCGCTTGTTTCTCGCACTTTTTGTTTGCTCATGAATTTTTTCTGACAAATATTCAACATGAGTACTCGACGACTTGAAAAAGCCAGCCCCTTTCGGGATACATGAATTAATAATACGAGTTTTTCGTGTTTGGGATTTCGTGCGTTAACTTTTCAATTTGAAATAACATTTATTTAAAAATTGCTACCGGAAATCTTGGCACAAAAAATCTTGAAAGCAAAACAAGATATGTTAATTTTAATAAAAATTTTATAAAAATTTTTCTAGACTAAAATAAATTTAAAAAATATATATTTTATACATACCCGCTGTTGGATCGTTAAATTCCGTATGTTACGTGGACGGTAATAATTGCATATATGTAGGTAGCAACCGTTTTAATATTATTACGATTGATTACAAACGTAACGGATTTATATTGCGATACTTGTATATTATGCACTCGTACATTATGAACGTCAAAATTGCGCTAAATCGAAGAACGCCATTGCGTAATAATCGTCGAGTGGATTCCGTTCGTCACATTCCAATCACATATCTACCAGAAAAGGCCAGAATCCGAAACGTATGAGCGTATGTGCGTGCATGCGCCGCAGTTAAACCGCTGAACCGATCGACGGGAAAATTGGCCGAAAAATTCAGAATCCAATACGGGCGCGATACGCGGATTTACGGATTGCCACATTGTGGATCTCGCGACCGAATCCCGCGAGTTGAATTTTCGCCCGAAAATAGTCGCTACTCTCGACGGATCTCTCGCGGAGATCGCAAAAAATTCGCGAATAAAATTTCGCTATCTCAAAAAGCGGCGGGAAATTTCGCATTTAATTATTTCGAGCGAACCAATTTACGAAGCGGAAGCCCGCATATTTATTGTACAGTCCGGAACAGAATCCGGAAGTCAGTGCCCGGTGCTGCTTCGTGCGATAAAAAATTCTCACGACACGATCGCAGCGGGGTTACTTCTGAAGTGCGTGTTACACCGGAAATTGATAGAACGTCCGCGAGTTGTCGTAAATTCTTGACCGAATCTCTTCTCGTCGAAAATGTTTCGTATTACTGGTTCGTGGGCTCGATGCGAGGTGAATCACGAGGAAGTAGTGTGACATTGATCATACCTCCGGCACACGGATGCAAAAGTCCACCCGGCTACTTTTGCATCGCTCTGTACCCGGCAACCCCCGGGGGTGGTGGGCGGAGGGATGGGGCTGCGGCGGGCGTTTTTCAAATAATTACATCGGGCTGCGGTGGTGGTGGGTCGCCATGGCAACCGCAGTGCCTTCAGCATCCTACGACTGAAGGCAACCGAGCAACCGAGCGGCGCAACCCGGTTCTCTTGCTGCGGACTTCGGAATCCGGGTGCGCGCACAGATCGGTCGGGGACGGTTTTCGCGGACATTAACGGTGCGCGTTCGCACCGTCGCTGATGGAATTGAATAAACAACCGAGGATTGGTAATCCGCGAATGTACTTTCCGCGTTTTTTGCGAACTCTCTAATAAAATATCTCTTCTCTTGTGATTATTTCATTTTGGTAATATTTCTCGTTTGTTAAGTATCTCTTGTTTAATTAATTAATGATTGGGAGGTGGTAAGTGACGTTGCTACATTTACATTTTTAATACATGTACAATATTTTATTATCGATTCTAAAGTTCAATTGATGGTCGCGCGGTAGCGCATTCTAATATTGCATACGAACCTTTTACTCACTGAGCTAATTTCGCTAATTATCATAGTATAATTTATGGATAATAATTAAACATCTTGCTAATTAAGCGTGAAATTAAATTTCTGTTTCAATTTTCTCCCATTTGTAGTTAAAAAATTATTAACATTACAATTTAGAAATAACCGCCATTTTTTAACTTGGACTTTTACTATGTAACTAGAGTGCGTTAAATCTAAGACGACCTACTTGTATTACACGGTGAAACGCATCATAGTGCGTAGTAAGAGTTTTTTATTTGGAGATAGCGCTTTTGGGAACGTCATTTCTAAAATATATATGGAATATTATATTTCCAGATGCATATATGTAATTTGTATTATTACGATTTTGATGCAAGCGAGAAATATGCGAGAATAATTATTAAGAGAATTATACGAGAATAAATATTAAATTGATATAATGTAATTTAATTAACAATAAAACTCACATAAATTTTGCGGGAATTATATTTCGCAAGGATTTTTTTCTCGTTATACAATTTATCATTTGTATCAGAAGATTTATCATTCGTATCAGAAGATTTGCTTCGGTGAATAGCTCTTATGTCGCCTAGTGCGATACAGAATTGTATATCTGAGACTTCGACATAACACGGCCTTGACTTCTTCGTGAAGTTTGCCAGGCCACTTCACGCGCACGCAACTTGTTCTGACACGAGGGCCTCGTGGCTATTTCGCGATCATAAATACTAAATGCGGTTGACTCACGGGGGCAGCGCACTGTACGAAGATAACTTCTATCTACTAGATAATACTGAAATTAGGTCGTGTAAAAATTATGGTGGATATGTAAAACTTTTCGAGGAAAAATCTCGAAGTCTACCTTATTCGTGGAAATAAGTTTTTGAATACATTTTTAAATATATTTTTCTTTTTTTATGTATTTTAAGTAAACAATTAAATAAGTATAGTACATCATTGCTGTTTAAATAAACTATTACTTAATTAAAAATAAAATAATTTTTCGGGACTTAAATCTTGCCGTATTAACATTTTTGTTATGTGGTTTTGTCATTAAATATAAAAAAATACTTGCGCGTGAAATAACGATGCGTTATTTATATATACATCTATTAATGCTCATCGGATATTCCGAGTGTACTTTGTAGGAGAGACTTTGTAGCAAATCAGAGCTGTTGCTTAGTCCGTAACTTAGTGTAGAAACTTAGCCGAAACGTCGGGAGGACTTTACGGTACGTCAGCGTTACGAATGCTAGGTACTCATGGCGTCACCTTCTCCTACCTTCGACGGCTCACTCGACCTACTATGTACCTACACATCTAAACTAACGTGCTATGGGTCAAGCGGAACTCGAGTGAGCTTCGACAGTGAAGGAGAGAGAAGGAGAGTAAAGAGAAATACATAAAAAGAGACAAACAGAGAGCAAAACGAACGAGAGCGTTGAGATAAGAACGCAAGGTAGAAATAGCAAGAGAGGCGTGTAGAAAATGCGAGAAGAAGAGATTGCTGAGAAGGAAAACGTGAGGATGCAATAGAGAGGGAGAAAAAGGGAGATTAGAGTAAGGGAAAGAGACAGAGAGCGAGAGAGAAAGAGAGAGAGAGAAGGGTGGGCCGATGGAGTGGGGTCAGTTCGTGACCCGACCACCTGTGGAAGCAGCCGGTAGCTACTACTTCTTGTTTGCCGTTTGTGCGCATACCTCTACCCACCACTTATACGTAGTACGTATTACGTAGGCGAACCGCCAACCGATGACCGCGGTCACGGCTACCTCCGAAATTACGTTCTTGGTTCCCTCTGAATCCGCGCTTCGCGCCGTAATCCTGACGAGACACCGCGGTATTCGGCGCGTCGGGCAGCTTAGGTGTTACAGGCGCATAGATAACATAACATTCTCCTGATATTCAATCTTCTGGATACAATTCAGCGGTCGTCGGCTCCATCCGGACAGCGTTAATTCACTGTGCAAACTAAAAGTACGTCTATGATACATCACAACTGGAATTCGAATTCATTAGACTCGCATTTTAATATTAGACTTTACTATTTACACTTTGCGATTCGAGGAACAATAGAGTTGAGTAGAATGTTATTCATTTCGCGTTTCGAAATTGTTTTTTTTTTTTTAAGTATCAAAATTAAGTGGGGAATATATACAATACTGAAAATACAGTCTACAATTTTAAACACAATAAAAATAAAAAAATATACTGAAGAAAGAAATAATTTGATATAATTAGCGTTTACATTTATAACATGGATCTATTATTAGTTTATACACGTCGTCTAACAGTGCGTTTGACAACAGCGCAAAAAAACAGTTATAAAATTGCACGAGGGCATTGAAGGATTAAGTAATCGTGCAGCGTATGATTCGGGGTTACTTATTTCGCGATAAATATATTTATCAACGTCGAAGGACCAAATGGACCGGTGGATCAGATAACATTGGACGAGGTGCACCTTTGCACCTCGTCGCACCGACAAAATTAGCCATGTGTCTGGACACAACAACCGTGCCCGGGTTCTCTCTCTCCACGCTCGCTCGCGTATCACCATAGGTGTAATATAGCCGCCGCTTAATAGTACTACGGCCATTCATGCGGCGGGCGCGCCACCGCCGCCGGCTTAGCACTCTATTAATCACGGATTATTATTCACGCGGTCGCGTGGCGCTTTTAACGTCCGCCGTGCCTTTTAGCGACTTACGTCGCTCTCTCGCGCCTCTCGCTTTTCTCTCCTCTTTCTGTGCGCAACCGTCGTTTTCTTCTTCTTCTGGCCGCCCCTGAAAACCAGACCACTGATTCTTTCCGGTTCCTCTCTCGGTCGCGCCTCATTAATCGGCACGTGGGCAGAGGCACAAGATCGAGCGGCGCGCATGTCGCCGGCAAAAAAGATTGGCGATAAAAGCGGCGAGAGAGCAAGGGAAGGAGAAAGAGAGAGACGCACCGGCGCGGTCTCCGCTTAATTGGTTTCACGGCGGTATTTATCGCGCAACATTGTCGGAGATAATGGCCGGTATGAATAAGGAAAAGCATTTGCTCTCTCGCCACTCGCTTCGAGAGTGTTTCCTTTCGAGTGAGAGACCCTTACCCGCCGGGCAAGCGCGAAAAAATGGAGTAATGAGTCACGGACAAAGGCTTCCGTGGCGGGAATTGAGCTTCTTGACCGCAACCACGTGTTTGCTAATTGACACCGCCGCTCAGTACACACATCGCCGCGGAATATTTAGAATAAATTTAGAATATGTTCCGATCGTACAGCATCATTACGTTTTATTTATATACGGTATTACACATGATACACGGGTATTAATGCGGAATATTTCGCCACATGGTTTCTCTGTGACATATATTATTTATATATACATTTTTTTTTATTTTAAAATATACACATATCGCAGCTTCCCAGCTCGATCCGGTAATATATATGATTTCGCAGCATTCGCTTCATGTCAAAAGTATTAGCGATTTTTATTGGTGCGCTCTTCGAGCGTGCATATCCAGAGCGAGATTTCATTTCGACCATTTGCTTTATTTACCGTGCGATTCACATTTGGTTGGATTTTTGCTACTTATTGAACGGACTGTTTTTCTTCGGGTTTGGAAACTTTCGTATTTATCGGACAATAGATCTCATTTCTTGCTGGCTTTCCGGTATGCAGTTCAAATTTGTTCGCAGAGTCGAAGTTTCTGCAAAGTTGGCCGTTGTACGAATGGAGATACTAATTGTAAGACGGCAAATCGAGTGATTGGTTTTCGCGCGTATTTTATCGTCCCGTAATTTCTTCATTGTGCACCCTCTCGACGACGTTCGAATCTCGTTGTTATGCGCGATATCTGTTTTGTTCCGGCATCTTAATTCGGCTAATTGGCGCGGCGTGACTATATCGCGCGGTATCGCGTATTTTTATCTGCCGATTATTATTCAAGACGCGCCCGTCTTCGCACTCCGAACGAGCACGGATGATAGCTTTATTTCTGGAACGACATGTAGCGTCCGCATTCTGTTCTCGGCGAAGCGATCAACTTTTTGCGAAGAATTCGACGAGTGTCATTAATTATTGCGGCGACTCGTCGTCTCGTGAGCGCCGCCGATATCGGCGCTGCCCGATACAACATTTTTGACATAAAAGAAAAGAACTCGACGTGAATAATATTGATGCGAGATGTTTGCAAGTAAGTGCTTAATTAAATTGCGCAGTCCGACATTTATTATAAGATTCTTCGAAAGCATTGCTGCTTTAGTGAAATATACCACCGATGTGTTCGATAAATTTGTTAACGCTTTCAACAAATTCGGACAACGTTTTTTTCTCTTTGAACAAATTTGCATAAAACGCTTTTATTAGCAGAGTCGGATTCAAAGTTGCGAATAATTTTCCGCCGCATCGCGTTCGATGTTTCACGCAACTGTTTTTTTTTCGCTCGTTTGTGATTTCAACACATTGCGCATTTCTCTTCGTGCCTGAGCACCATTTCACGAAGGCTGACTGTTTGCGACTCGCGGAATCTTTAAAGAACCGTGTCGCGGTAATTAATTCGTACGCTTCCGTCGCTCCATTTCCGTGGAAGGAAGGAGAGATCCGCATTTGACGTCTTGAGATAGCCTGGTCGTGCGTCACTGCTGCGTCTCATTAATTTAACGAATACAGTCGTATGTATGTACGGAATGGACGGACGCGTGCCACTCGGTTAATTGACGCTTAATTGGCCGTAATTAAGTTAACTCTGGCGACATATGGGCGCGGTCCCCGCGGAGATTGGCCGGCCGCACGCGCGCGCTCGCAAGCAGACTTAAGCAATTAGCGCGGGCAAAACTGAAACGCGGTCAAGTTTCTATGCCGCGTGAATGCGATTCGGTATGTGCCGCTAGATCATCGTTTCTCTTCCGTCTCGAAAAGTCTGTCTTTTGTATCGTGGCGTTGCAATTCCTCGTACAAGAGCTTTACATGCCTTTGCTTCCACAGCTGCGAAATTGCGGTCGGAATAATCAGGTATTGCTATTTTTAATTCATTATACATACAATGGTATATATGTATTCGTGTGAGCACGGTGAATAGTTATTAACTGAAATAGAAGAATATTGTAGACACGCAACTTTCTAAGTCGCTTGTTCTTTCTAGTATTGGAGTGCTTCACAAAATGCAGCTACAGGCTTAGGAATTACATTAGCACAAAAGTAAAAGAAATTTAAATGAACATTTGGCTTCATTCCTTCTGATTTTTAAATAAGAAATATATTTCAGTAATTCTCAGTAATATATGGAGATATTATACAAATGAAGAAAAGATACATTTTGTGAAACAATTTAATTTTCTGCAGTTTTTTTCTCCTCATTTTCATATCAGTGTAAAGTTGTTTTTTAAATTACATTTTTATTTAATTTTTCATTATACATTTTAAACGTTAAACTAACATAACTTACGCAAATAATTCTTGCGCATTACAATTAATGTACGTACAACAATAGGCAATTATGGTTGACGTATTTGAACGATATAATGTTATATAATGAGACGTATACATATAACAGACACATGCAGGATTTAAAATTACGAAAATAAGTCGAATATGCATCGTTGTATCAAAACACGTCCTTATATTGTCGGCGACACGCATGAAGTTTGCGTGAGACGTAATCGTACCTGTGGGGCCACGCGTGATCGATCGTCGAACCGTGGATATTTCGGGCAACACGCTCGCGCGTCGCATCGATCAAGGATACGAATGTAGTGGGATACTTGGAACGAAGGGGGAGGGGGGGTGAGGACTCGGCGAGTCAGGGTCACTCGGGAAGGTGGCGACCTAGCCTTAAATCCCGGCCAGGTAATTCACCTCCACCTTGAATTCCGCCTTCGTGCGTATACGTGTGATCACCTGCCGCTGACGGAGACTGACCTTCTGCACACTTTCGCCCCGTTGACTTCGCCGTGAAGCGAATATATTTGCATCTCGTCCGCCATTTTTCGCGTATCTTTCTTTTTTTTTCTTCTTTTTCCTTTCCTTGACAAAAGACCGGGTATTCGATGTCCTTGGGAGTCCGCCGGCTCTCTCACGGAGAATAGCCGCGCGCGGAATAATTCCGTGTCCTTGCGCGTACGGAATCCGTTCTTCTCTTTTCTTTCTTTCTTTTTTGTGTGTTTTTTTTCCTCAAGGTATTGCCGTTGACTATTGATACGCGATTCTAGCTCGGTTCTTTCATATATTTTGATTATTGTCTCCTAGATGATTGATTGCTTTGTGAAGTGACTGAGTGTATATCGATAAAACAAGTGTCCCTTCCCTTCCTGTTTATGAAAAAGTAATATTTCTTAGTCGGATAATAAGTTGTTAATTTAAGGAAGAAACTTCCTACTTGAAAAATTAATTGCAATCATTAATTTCATTATTATATTTTATAGCAGCATGTTAATTATGTTACTATATTTACCTCCGAGAATGAACAAGGACGCATAATATAAAATATTGATTTTAAAGATAATTTCGGCATATTTTATTTTCGTTATTTTATGTTGGAACAGTTATGTTCGAGAAGTTTATCTTGTATGACTATAAAAAAGCTCTTTGTGACGGTTATCGTATATTAGTCTCTGCTTCGAGGAAGTCTTGGAACAAGGAAATGAATCATGCTCGTCTATCTTATAATTGATAAGCTTCGGTAAAGATTGGTCGATATATTATCTGCTAAGTACTTTTATGTATTACAATAAGTATATTGCGTTAGTATGCCGATTAATTTGCGATTAAATTTCCGTGGTTGAAATTCGAAGGATGGAAGATCCGAACAATATCTTATACAAATGATAAGACATTACTTAACTGATTATAAATCTCGGCTCTTCTTTTACCGTGACGCTGGGTAATCATTAATGTTAAAAATACAAACATTACAACAGGAAGAAATTAGAGTCATTAGTCGATATTATCTTCTAAGTAATGAATTTTTAATACCGTACATTGCTGTTGTGTATGCGTTCATGATAACGAAATAACACTTTAGCGGCCACGCTCAAAGTGAAGGAAATTCGCCCGAGTACCGGAAGGCCGTTCGTTATACTCGGCCGCTTTTCGGCCGGTGAGAATTCGCGCGTTTTCCTCGTTCACCACGAATACGTCGGATAAAAAGTCGCGGATAATGTCTCTCCGCAACTATTTAATGCGGTCGCCGTGCCGTCGCCAAAGAGGATTTAATCAGCATTTCTCGGCGCGCGCAAACCTACGTTTTCACCCCTCGGGGGTTCCTTTTAGATCCCTCCGACAGCTAACCGAACCCACTCTCTCTCTCTCTCCCTCTCTCTTTCTCCTTGGCAACGTGTATACATAAATGCGAGGGATCATCAGGCCTCCGTCGCCGACGTCACCGCCGCAAAAGTCGAGTAGTACGCCCGGTCGAGATTCTTGGCTGGAAATTTCCAACGGATGCCGGATTATTACTTTGCCGGGCGGTGGCGGGGGTGCGATGCGGCACGGCGTGTCAACCACGTCTTCGTCTTCAAAGACGCGCGGGATTCGACGGCGTTGAACTCGCGGCTTTGCCCGCTCGAAGAGACGACATCGGAAGCCGCGAGCGGACGCTAACTGGGAGGAAATTCTCAAATCCGCTTAACAACTCTCGATAATCGCAGTCGCCACTTCCGTTTCGAAACTTCTCTGACCCCCTTTCCCCGGCCCGGTCCGCTGTCCTTTTTTTTTTTTTTTTCATCCTGTTGTTGACGCGCTTAATTCCCACACGCTCCCACGAGAGAACCCTCGTCTTTCTCATTCTCTGTCGCCATCCTGCCGTCTCTCTTGCTCTTTCAAACTGTTTGTCTTCTCATCTTCCGCCCGCGCACCGCGCTCCCGATAATTGGCAGGAAAGCAGACGTTTTGTTTCGGGTCCGCACCGTCTAGCGGTATAAAAATTCGGCCGGTTTCTCGAGATGTAGATGCGTTCTCGGAAGCGAGCTGTGAGCCTCTCGCCCGGCATCGGGGGGGCATCGCGGGCACTCAGCCCAGGTGAGGGAGAACGCGGCGGGTTAGCGTAGCGCGGGGGCGGGTGGGAGAGGGAGATCTCGCGGAGGACCAGCCGATCCTCATGTAAAACCGGGCAAAGTTTTGTCGCGCGGCGTTCCGCGCCCGGCGGCAATAGCATTGTCCGATGGTGCAAAAGTTCACGTCGCCCTCCGGCGGAGCAACTATTGTCCTTTGTTGCGGCATCGTCTGTCTCCCTCTTTTTCTCTCATTCTCTCCTCGGAAAAGAGAAGAGATCCTTTCTATCCTCCGCATCCACCGTTCTCCTTTCTCCTCCTCTTTCCCCTTCTCTTTGCAGCCCTTTCTTTTTCTTTCTTGTCTCTCCGTATTTCTACCTACTCTTCGCCGCCTCTTACGCTTGTTTGTTTCCACGCGCTTTAACGAATTCCGACCTTCGCGAGACGTAACGGCGTTACGTCGTTCATCGCGGTTGGCCCTGCTCGGTCTCGCCGATCGATCCCGCGCGAATAATGCAAACGCTTGGATCCAGACACGCTCCGGGATGACCCGCGGTCGATCTTCCGGGCGTCGCCGACGCGACGCCGTTTATGATCGCCGGTGCTTTATCGCGGCGGACGCCATGCCGGGAAAATATAATTATCGGCGATGCTTAATGCACGCGCGAAGCGTGACCCACATTCGGATTCGGGTTCGGCGTTATCGGGAAAGTCGTCGCGAGTGGAAGCGCGTAAAGCGTGGTCGCGTGGAAACGCATACGAGATTATTGCGTCGCGATAGCACTAAAGAACTGGGTGCGGACGTTGTAATCTGTCTGTCCCTTCGTAATAACAATAATGAAAATTTATACTAATGATAAATGTGTAAATAGATTGCATGTCGATGTATCACAACGAAGATATTTAATTAATTTTACAAAGTTAGTATTTTACAAAGATAGTTTTACAAAATCTCGGACGATTCTATAGAATCGCTATGTTGACGAACGCAAAAACTTTAAATGTTTTATAATCATCTGTGATTATATAAAATCTTAAGTGGGTAAGCTCTTCAAATAGCTACATCTTGCAATATCGAAGTTTCTACAGCAAGGAGTTTCTATTACAACAAATGTCGCAATAAAGTTGGAGAGATTCAATCACCGATTCATACATCGTAGTTCTGAGAATTCAGTGAATCCTGTTTCACGCGAGTTCTTCAGCCGCAAACTATTTTCTAATTTAATTTATACGATTACGCTCGTCACAGATGCAGCATCGTGTTGCAAACACAATTTAATTGCACTTTGTCTAACGACCGACTAGCGGACAAGTATCGCCTCTTAATTTAAAACTACTGCGATTACTTAACGCCCGTAATTGTAACGCGTGTAATACTCTTTCTTTTTTTGTCTGCATTTCCATCTAGCTTTTTTTATTGCCGCCTGGGTAGGCGGGTGCTAGCACCAGGTTTAGAAACAGTTTAATTTATATAAATCATAATTTAGAAGCGTAGCGCTCATTAAAAGATGTCATTTTGAAGTGAAAAAGTTCTTCTCGATGAAAAATATTGAAATTAATATAAAGTACACACACGTTCCTTGTTCCGAGGAATGCAGCGAAACGGATGGAGAAAAGCGCGCGGGAAATTCGAGAGCTGGTATCGCTACTGCTTTTTCGAAGCTTTAATTCCGCTCTCCGCGGCGCCGCCGGTAAGGAAAATATGGAAAATCGTTATAAGAAACGCGGGAAATATAGGACTTCCATCTAGCTCGGGCGGCGATGATATTGTCCGCTCTCGTGAGCCAACCGTGAAACTATTGTCCCGCGATCTTTCGTTCTCTCCGTAGTGGTTTCCGTCGTTTGTGCGCCGTTTGCGCGTCGCCCGTCGCAATATTTTACCCACCTCCGTTAAAGGGCAACGCGGTACGGGCAGCCGCCCACCCCGAGCGGATCCGCATCGCGCGAGCCCCGGATAAATAAATGAAAAATGGAAATAATTAAAAAGCCTTTTTAACATTCGCAAAGGATTCTCCTCCGTGTCTTTTGATTACTCGGTTGCGTATCCGCGTGTCCATTCGCGAGTCTCGTTTTTGCTACGTATGGTACCGCCATCGCGCGCGATTCGTAGAGTAAACTAGTTTTCTCGGAGCTTTCCATTTCCTCTTCCTCTCTCTCTATTCTATTTTAATATTTTGTCCGTTTCCAATTCCGCGCTTGTTCCGCGAGATGAGAAAGAGTTACGTCAAAGGGCACGGTCGCATCGGCGGAGTTCATTTTTTTGCGATAATTAGCAGCAAATAGCCTTTTATGGTGCTTATTTGCACGTATTCGCATCGCAGAAACATGTTTGCATGTTATATATATATGATCCGCAATATACATTTTTTATATTCTCTTTCAACAATTATTACGGATTTGGTAGATATGCTTCAAACGCATTGCGATTAAACTATTATATTTTTATTACGGTCTGTGTTCTGCACAAATTTTAATATATTTTTAACATTTTGTATTCCTTTTATTATATTTTAAAATATTCAATATTATTTTTAAATTATTTTTCTAATTTTTTATTTTTTCCAATCTTCTTATTTTTAATATCACGACTTGACGTTCGAATTTACGCGAGCAGCGATTGATTCGCGCTCGACGGTTCCCGCTTCACCCCTTCTTGTTACAACGACGCTCCCGCTTTTTTTCCACGGAGAAATTCGGTCAACCGTATTCATGTCCGCGCTTTTTCGATGCCTCCGAGGATCTATTGCGTCGCCGGCGGTTTTTTGTCTCCCTTTTTCCCGATGTTCGGACCGATCCCTTGTCAATAGCATTGCTGCTCGTTAATACCTCGTCCGGCCAATAGTTCCTCTGCGGCTTTTCGCCCTTCTCTTCCTCTCTCTCTTTCTCTTTCTCTTTCTGTCCTCCCCTATCTCTCTTTTCCCCCGTTACTAACTTCTCTTCCCCCCTTTCTTCTCTCTCTCTCTCTCTCTCTCTCTCTCTCTCTCACCCACACCTACGCGCCGACACCATGTACATGCCCCATCGGATACGTGTGTTTATATATAACATTATATACGGGCGCGTGTTGGTCCACATATCTATGGCTTATGTATGAAATATGCACGTTATATATACACGGTGTACTCGCTTCGGATGTGTACCCCCGGTGGTGGTGAAGAAAGTAAACGACACGCGTACTTCGACCCTTTACGCGGGCGTCCCGCACGCAGAAACACGTTGGGAGATCTTTCTTTGGTGTACCTGATTAAATTTAATTGCGCACCCCCGCGAGTCTTATATCGAGCGAAACGGGTGTAATTTACCGGAGCGCGGAGCACCCTCTTTACGTTACATTGTGCGTCGCCCGGGTCTCCCGCTTCCGCGATTTCACGTGTCTCGCTTTATCGAAGCTGTTCGATCAGTCTGGATCGCGAAGTGTCGTCGCGCGATTGTTCTTCTATGCGATTTTTGACGACGTAGGCGTGTCTTTGCGGAAGGAGAGAGAAAGAGAGAAAGAGAGAGAGAGAGAGAGAGAGAGAACGAGAACGAAGAGACAAGAGACAGATATCTTCCGTCGAATTTTTTTTCGGGGACACCCTGTTTGTGAACGCCTTTCCCTTTTACTACATCCTCCTCCTCCTTCTCTTCCTTTATGTAACGCGCTTATGTACTACATTATGTGCAGAATACTTTTGTACATGGCCAGTTAGGTATACGAACGGAAGGAGGACGCGGGCGGAGCTGTCGGTGGCTACACGTTCACGCTCACACTGCGTTCGCGTGCACGGAAACGACGTTGACGACGTACATAAGCGCCGTACGCTCACATATATATGTATATGTACATGCACACGTCGATCGGTGCACTTGTCCGTGCTGCGCGCGTCCCGCAGTGACGCTCAACTGATCCGCCGGCGAAATGGCTAGCGGGATTTTTTTTTGAGAAGTCGAGATTTTCGAGAGTGATCTCTTCCACTAATTTTCCGCAATGCGCATTTCTGGAAAAGGGATGTTTTTAGTAATAAGTAGAATCAATTGTGTGACAAAAGTAGGAAATGTGACATATGAATATTTTGAATGATGAACTAATAACTTATAGAACATCAATCAGGAATTACAGAAATATTACGTTTGTTACTCAAATATCATAATAGTCTTGATTAACTTTTGAAAAACGTATATTCTGTATTTTCATTTCCGCATGTTGTATATGTTTTATAGAAGAGTACTTTTTTTTTTTTTTATTGCTACGCAAAATACAAATTTTGATGTCTTTTAAATTTTTATTTTGCAATTTTCGATCTTATTATCAATTATACAATTTGTTTGCTAAATTGTTTGCGCGCAAATATGTTAATTTAGCGCAAATGAGATTCTGTTAATTTTGAGCTTACAATTTTCTACTTAACTGAACAATCTAATATTTATTGCAACGAATCTTTGCAATTGCATAACGATGGGCTACGTATAAAAGCTAACATTTGCTTCCGAGTACTTTTGCTTTTGCGATAATTTTTCCACGTGCCTCGTGATATATGATTACATAATGTCGTGAGGTTTATCGCTTACACATATACTTGCGAACGCGAACGCGTACAGACGCGTGTAAAAATACTTTGACCGTCGTGAAAAAATACTTCGCTTCACGGTAAATATTGTACCGCAGATGGATAAACAATCGATGTTGATTTATACCGTATCGACTCCTACCTAAATATTACGCGATCGTAACGTACACATATACATGTGTGCGCATATATGCAGCGTTTAATTTTTTAGTGAAAGACTATCGAAACGCAAGAAAAACGCTCGCCGTTTCGCCGTTGCTTCTTTTGTTATCGTTACGCGCGCACTGTTGCATTCCGTTGAAACAATACCGTTGCACTTTTGTCCGCCCGCCTTAATATAACGACGACTTTCGTCACACCAGGACCCGTTACGTCTAGCTTCCCCGCAATTAGCGAGTTCCTCGAGTGGCGACGGGCCATCGCCTCAGGCGGCACCCCGCGCGCTTACAGCCCTGTGTGTTGCCCCGTAAACTCGGATCGAGATTTAAGCGATGTATGCTAATACGGGACTTAGTATGCGCCGCGGTGGCCCCGCATTATGAAGATTTTCAATTTTACGCCGCCGCAACGACGAATAAATATTTGCCGCGCGCGCGGTACAACGAGGAGGCCCCCATGTTACGACGACTGCGATCCCGCCGCTGATCGTTTGGCTAATGCCATTAACACTTCCCCGGTCACCCTTTCTCGTTCTTCTTCTCGGACAGCAGCAGCGCGAGATTAATGATCGTCTCTACTGCGGATTTAATTTATTGCGCTTTCCGGAAATGTGAATCGCGAAAGGATTTAGCTTTCTAGTTGTACGAAGGTTTAAAACGTCGAAAGATAAAATATTAATACTTTGCGTGATTAAAAGTCGCTAAACATATTTTTTTGTAGAGTTTTTGATATTATCTTTTTCATCATCATTTGACTGAATTATAAGATTATGGTACTTCCTCTAATTTAATACAAGCGCAAGCTTTGGTCGACAGTGCGCGACGACGCATGTCGTTGATGACGATAAATGCGGAAAACAGCGTCCTTGGCCGAGGATTGACTTTACCGACGTTATATAATATCGCGTGGTGTCGCATGTTGTTGCACAGGTTGGTCATGTTAATTATTCATCGAATGTGTCTTTATTTTTTGCTGTCAAAGACGAGATTTCTTAGTCGGAAGGCTCAAGGAGATCGTTTGAGTCGATAATTCTTTTTAATTATCATCATTAAAATTATGAAGTTGCTTGAATCGAAACTCGTCCTTTGGACGATGCTGAACGCTTTTATCACAATTTCATCACAGTTATTTTTCTGTTTAAATGTGAAAGCATTCTGATATCACTTTCTATGCTAACGAATATTTATAAAAGTAAAAAAATTTTGTAATTGTTCGAGTGACTTTCACGCTGAAAACGAGGATAATTCGCGACAGAGTATTTGCAAACATTCGACGTGCGATCAGAAAGGAGCAACATTCCAACATGATAAAATCTTCGAAGCGGAATATTTCGGTTTCATTTGATCGTATCAGTCAAGTTCTCTGCTGCTTGTTAGAATCGCGGCGCGCCGAGTAACATCCTCACGAAACAATGTGACTTAATAACGAAGAATCTGCGCGTGGTAATATCGCCTGAGAAAACTTCTCATTCACCTCGTCGCGACCTTGACGAGGGCGTTTCCGTGAAAATGGTACGCCGCGCGCGTATCCATCCTCCGCCGTGCGTATCCTTTCTCGCGCCCGCTATTCTCTCCCCTAGGGACACTCGCGTTCGTGTACACAGCGCGAGATACCTATCTCGACGGCGAATCTATTGGCTAAGAAGTGGGTGTAGCCAGCAAGTTGTAAAACCACAACGACGAAGCCCGCGTGTTCACGAGGAGAGGCCGGTTGTGTTTCACGAAAGGCGCTCGGGACCGTTCGCGACCCGTCGTCTCGTTCTCATTCATCGTTTTATGCAACTCCGTGCTTAATCGCCCCGCCCTTTGCCTATGCATAAGTTAACTCCCGAGTATTTGTATGGTCGTGTCAAATCGCCGAGTTATGGCGCACGCCCATAAACGTCTCTTCGACAATTGTTTCGCACGATTCGTCTTCGTGCTATTTTTAATAGCCGCGCAATTTTTATCCTACCGATGGACGCGAACGTTGCCGGTATTTTTAAACGCCATACAAAGTCATGCGTTTCTTAACGTGCGAGTAAAATATTAATTGTGTCTTGAATTAACTTACTTGAAAATTAGTCATTAATAAATGATGAATATTTAGCGAATTACTTCTCGTCGATATCATCGTATTCCGTCTCGGCTAGCTGATAGTATTATCGGGTGTCGCGTAACGCTGATACGGTCAATCGACGTGGACCCAAATTAGGGGGTTGTGACATCCTCGTTATCATTACTGCGAAGCGGTAACTTAGTTAGTCTTCGCAATTACGCGCGATGTCGATGAAAAGGCCGGCGTTCTCGCTGCACATCGGACCTCTTTTGCCTACGCGAGTCTCACGAATGCACTGAACGTTATTACATTAAGGCTCCCTTTGCGAAATGCCACGCTTTGCAATTACGAAAAACTCGCCTCCGACGATGACTTGTAATATGGAGTTGGAATTTCAATTAGAAAAATATCGAAGATATTTCCGGCGCGGAACCGCAATGAGCTTCAAAATATCACAGTGATCTAGGTTGCTGCAAATTATGTATTAATTTGCATAAAAATTGTATTTATTCAATAATTCTGAAATCAAATAAGTCACTTAAAAGAAAAATAGAGGACAGAAGAAAATGTTACATCTTGGAGTTATTTCTTGAATCGCAAGACGATGTCGTTCTCGTTTCAAGCTATCAATAAAGCTGGATATTAATTTCCGAGTAAATCGACCGTATCTCAATGACGCGCTGCGCTTTCACTTTTGCTTTACGAAACTGAATGAAACCTATGAAATTGTTCGGTAAGCTTTCGCCGTTGCTTTCCCGCAAATTGGAACGAGCTCGCTCGCTCGCTCGCTCGCACGGGGTTGCACTTTGCGCTGCGACCGGTTCTAATTAAGAAACAGAGCGGCACGGTAATTGGCTTCCGCGATGTGCTCGTGATGAATGGAATGTTTTTGTCCTGGACGAAAGGAGCAGCTATAAGTACCACCCGTCGTAAGTGCCTTTGATTCGAGAGGAGGCGCGCTGGCTGCCGCGTAGCCTCGCTTTCTGCGAAGCTAGTGGCCTGTTGCATGCCACCGCTGCTTACCAGCCCTCCGGCTATGCACCGGGCGTGTTTCTTGAGCCGCTCCTGCGCTCACGATGATCGATTTAAGCCCGGTTCACACTCGTTCGCGGGGGCTTAACGCGCGCTCGTGCGTCCCGCAGTCTCTCTCTTTCTCCCAGACGTCGACAAAGTACTCTCAACAAGTCACCGCGCCTTCCTCTCGCGCCTTGTCTACCGCGCGCGCTCGTAATCCGTCATGGAGCGGCGAAATTGATTAATCGAACATTTCGCCGATATTCCTCCCTAACGAACGTGTAACGCGAGCGTGAGACGGATTACCTCCGAGAGGCTTACCTGCTTACGTACGAGCATCGGTGTATTACACGGTCTGACTGAATGTTAATACGAACGCATATACATTTTTTACATAACGAGTATATTTCTCCATTTTTTAGTATACATATTAAATGAGTATCGTGTATTTTGGAAAAATCGTAAAACTACTCGACCGCATGAGAAATAGATCGCGCGAGAGAATTTCGACACTTGCACATTTATTTCCGTTGAGTTTCCTGTGGCTGATATTTTTAACAGACACTTCTGTTTGGGTTCCCGCGAATAACTTCGCACGAAGGCGGGCTCGAAAGTGTCGAAAGGTCGTGTCGAACGATGGAAGAGCGAAATTAATGCGCTCGTGGGCGAAAATGTCGATCATGGCGCAGAGTCGTGAGAGCGTGGGCCACACGGAGCCCAGGCTCCGAACGTAGCTTAACCACGACATTTCCTATCTAAAATAACATTGTACCTATCGTTGTACCCGATACGCGACAAAACGAGCGACGGAGCACTCGCGCGCCCGATGGATCGAGATTAAAACAGTGCGTTCCATTAAAATCAGTCGTTGGGTGGAAAAGTTCGAGAGAACATTTCGACACGCCGTGCTTCACGGCGCTCAATCCAGCCGCGAATAACTGGCGTGATTTGCGTACCTCGCGAGACTTTGCGATTCGAGTTATGCAAGAACATTTTTTTAAATTGGTTCCAGAGCGATAAACTGCTTAGAGCAAGTGTCATCGACTTCAATAGACGATCTTTTAGATTTATTTTGAGTAGAATTTCGAATACAATCTATTTTAAAAGTATTGTATTTCGTGCGTCGAAATGGTATGCTAATAACATGTTAATGCTATTCCATCGCGCCGCGGCGCTAACACGTACGGCACGGTGCATCCTTATTTTGCCGGCGAATAATGTCGGTCAAGGGTCGTAGGAACCATTTAAACTCGCACCGGAGTCTAGGAGAATCTTGCTCCAAATATAACGAAGTTCCAGCGACAACGACATGTACTACACGATAGTTTCATGGCGTCATCTCTCCTTCTCTTTCTCTTTCTCTCGCCATTTCTCTCGTTCGTCTCCCTCGCTCGAGTCGCGTCTACGGACAAGAGGTGGAATCGCAGGGTGGTTGAGACCCCGCGGGGAGCGGGACGCGAGGGCGCAGCGACCAGAGGGGAAGCGTACGGACAATACTATCCCCGCTGATTCAGTTTATGGCTGATCATTCGACCCTGGACTCTCTCTCTCTCTCTCTCTCTCTCTCTCTCTCTCTCTCTCTCTCTCTCTCTCTCTCTCTCTCATCTTCTGCTTCTCTTCCTCCTCCTCCTCTCATTCTTCCTCTCGCGTTCTCTCCATCTCTCCGTCGTATATACGTACGTACATATATATATATATATATATACCATATATATATATATATATATATATATGTATGTATGTATGTCTGTATGTATATATATATATATATATATATATATATATATATATATATACATATATAAGCACCCATACATGGTCGCATACATAGTATATCCGTGTAAATACTCTGGTGTGCGGGCAAATATGTAGATACTCGTGAGCACATAGCCGGGCATGTACCGCGAGATACCTAGCTCTATGTGCAACTCGCTCTCCGGCATACGCGGACACGAGCCGTGTGTGCGCATACGATGCGCCGCACCGCGCTGCATCGCGTCATTGCACGTAGGTACCATACATGTAACCGCATCTCCCGTCGTCCATAGGGCGCACGTGTTCATCTCGCGCTCGCGTGTCTCGCGCCGCAAAAGCGCGCGTTGCCGCGCTTCTTCGCGCTCGCGAATGCCTGGTATGCGTTTGCCGCGTTCCGCGGCGAATCGACGCGGCGAACTGACAAGAGAGAGACTGCACTCCGTTTTCGTTTCGAGATGATGCTCGTTCCCGTAATCTGTTCGTTATCTCATTTCGCCCGCGACAGCCGCGTCGAGAGTGCGACGGAGTATTCGATACCAGTCGGCCACGATCGTTCGCGAATAAATTACGCGGCACCTATTATCGGGCAGCAGCGAGTCGCGCGCGTTTTGCCGGTACGCGGAATTACGTTGTTTTCATGAAGTCTCGAGAACCGGTTTTCCGCCGCGTCTCCACGTCGAATTTAAGCGAAACGCGAGAGCATAAATTCGGTCGGTGATCGCCCGCGCTTTGACGCTAAGCCACACTTTAAATTCCATTTTGATCTTAACTAGCAGTCGTGCGACAAGTACAATCAGTATTAGCTTTGCTCGCTTTTATTTGCCGGTTACAGTAACAGACTTTACAACCGCGCTATTTCAACGCTTATATTTTCTCAGCGACGGTGCTTAATTTAGGAAACCATAATTAGCGACTCGAACTAAAATCTCTCGCTAAACTCAATGTTGCGATAACTTACTTTAGATCGGCGTAATATTTAGCAATTTTTCTCATATTACATAAGCAATTCAGAACCGCGTTGCGGTAGAAATTTATGCTCTTGTACTTTAATAACGATATATGAAAGCAATCGGATAAATCTTCGAAAGGAATAAGAAGATAGATCGAGATATTGATAAGTAACATGGGTTTTATGCTGACATAATATTTGCCAAATCTCGTTACACAACATGTGCACAACAATTTTATATGTATCCTCGTTTCTTTTCACGTAAACCGTCTGATAACCCCGGGGCGAAGTGTCCCGGGACGGTAGAGCTCCAATTCTGTCCTTTCGATGTAAGCTCCTTGTAGCGGAGCTTCTTTCGCGGCTCATTCCGACTTTTTTCCTTCGCGTGATTGCTCACGAGCCGGTGTCAAAATATTCCGCTGGATTAGGCCGGGCCAACCGCGTCAAAGCCGGCTAAGAGTGCCGCCGCCGTCGGATTATACACAGGGTGTCCCAATCCCGCTGAATTAAATTTCAGTAATGTGATTTCTTATTCATTTTAATTCAATTTCATTCTATTAGAATTACATAATTTAGAGATACTAAAATATTAAGAACTTGCAACAAAATAACTACAATAAAAGATTTTATCGATATCAATACTTTTAGAATTCTTCTACAGTCAGAATTCTTGTTTAAAATTTCCGTCGAGTTGCAACTGCAAAAATTGATCAAAGGCGTTAAAATTGAATGCGGTTGGAATTGAAACGTTATGTTGCAGTTATACTCAAATCTCGCAATTCTGTCAGCTTCTGTTTTTCCCTCGATCTTTCTGCCTCCTCGACCTCCAACGACGGCGCGACGCGTCGCGACGCACCGCACCGCACCGCACCGCACCGCCCATCCGCTGTGGGCGGCCGCGTACAATCCGGCGCTAATCCGGTTGATCGCCGCGGCGACACGGGAATCCGTCAAAGAGAACACGTCGTTGTCATTTTCAGGATCTCTGATCGATTCTAGTTGTCCTTGTTCGTTTTTACAGTCGCCTCTTTTTCGAAATATCGCTATCGGCATCGCGTTAGCAAAGGGAATAGTTGGCGCTTAACGGATTATGCATCGATAGTTTATCTCGATTTTTTGATTTATTTGAAATTGATTTTTTTAGCAAAAACATTGAAGCACTAATAATATTTAGAATTTTTTAAAATAAAGTTTCAGCGATGTAAAATGGAGCTCTATTTTTCAACGCTGGTCAACGGTTATACGATTCATATTCGGATTTAAGAACGCTTATTATTTCCAGTTGTCGAATGTAAACTTGGATCGTTTATTCGCGTTGATTTACGCTGGCGCTGTAATAATTATTGCTAATGGCATCCGCGAGAAGATACGTACGATATCGCTAAAAGCCACTGAAACATTGATATCGCATGCGAGGAATACGGTTAATATCGACGCAAGCAAGCGAATCGAGAGAAACTTACCAAACACCATGACTAATGTCGCATCGTATACATAAAAAAGATAGAGAACAGAGAGAGAGAGAGAGAGAGATGAGTAGCAGGGATAAATTCCACTCGTAAATACTTGGGGAAAATCGTTGTTAGCGTGCTTGACGGTACGCGCAGAAGCGCGTTTCCATTTCCTTTGCACGCGCCATCTAATTTAGTCGCTCGGGTCTCGCGGAATTAGAATACGGTTTATCCGGCGCATCAAAGGCTAATGAGCCGTTTCTCTAAAATACTTAACGTCTCTTATTTACATTTCCCGCCTCTCGCGGCCGAGCGGCAGAGTCTCGCGCGCGCGAAGTACAATTACCAACTCTCGCAGGGCTCATCCTCAAACTTGTTAAGGACACCTTACCCGCCGGTGACTCGACAGGTGGAACGCACCGCTCCTCTCTTTTCCTTCCTCGTTCCCAAGATATTAACGCTCTTTCTCGGATCGCTAACACACGAATGTCGGTCCGCTTCGGCGTCGCGCGCTAGGAAGCGCATTATGAAAAATTATTAGGCAAACGGCGACGGTTTTGCCATTGTATCCCTCGCGTTCCTTAATCGTGGGACTTTCCTTCTTGCGCAGCTCCGAGGATTAAACGCGGATACCCCCGGATATAGAAGATACGCGAAATTTCCAACCTCCACGTTCTCCTCTTTCTCTCTTCTCCGCGTCTCTGCCCTCCGCGTCTCTCTTTCTCGGCAACGTTATTCCGCGCACTCTTTTCCTCTTTCTCTCTTTCTCTTTCTCCGGCTCGTATCCCCCCCGGTTCCTCTCATCCTCCTCTTATTTTTTTCTCCCACTCCCCGACGCCCACCCTCTTGCTCTTGCATTTTTTGTTGCCTTCTACAACCGCGTACAACGGCGCAGCGCGGGTCAATTCCATTGCGGCCTCGACGTCCGCGCGTCTCCGTCGCGACGCGCAGTTGCCACGGGCAACTCTCCGCCGCGGCTGCGAAATTGTTGTCCACCGGGATGCCAGGGGATGGTGGCGGACGGGTTGGAGGCTGAGGGGGGCAGCGGGAACAACTCGGGTGTGGGTTGCGCGCGGAAGAGGGAGGCAAGCGCGGGGCTGTGAGGGAGGAGGGCGGCAGAGTCGTGCGCACCCTGTGCCAGGAGCTCTCCGCGTCGGGGAAAAATTCAATCCCCCGGTTAAAGGGGATGACGCGTTCTCTTCAGGGCCGTACAGCCGAGGCGGTAATTTTCGCGAGAGTCTTCGTGTGCCTACCCTCTCTTTCTCTCTCTCTCTCTCTTTCTCTTTATCTCTGCCTCGCCTTTCCCTGCCTGCCCGTAGGCCCCCCGCCGGCCCGCCTTCTTCGTTGCTCCTGTGTAGGAAGGAATGAATGGGCATGGATATCGTACGACGGTGCCCTTCTCGAGAAGAAGCGCGCGCGAGAGGGATGCGCGGTCGCGTGCTTCTTCTTGCCCTTTCGCGCGAAAGAGACTCCCGCTCGCTGCCAGTCTGAGTGTCATAAAACTAATGTAGTCCGGAATAGCGCGCGGAAATTTTGAGAGAGAGAAAGAGCATTCTCTATCTAGAAAGATTTGTGAAATCCTCGAAAGTTGAAGGAAGGACCGGATTTTCCGGTGAGATTTATTCATCCGATGTAATTGCGCGGAACATTTCGCAAGTGCAAGATGCATTCTTAGTTATCGAATGTTCCGATTGAAGTAATTTTAGACGTGGTTATGATTAATTGATGAATTCGTCCACGACGATATCAGGTTTAGAAAAAGTTTGCGTGTTGACGCCAAGTCGAAATGCAAATGTTCTTTTCTCTCGATTAATAGCTGTAAGCTGATGTCAATCGCAAACCGATGCGCTCGCGCATCGGCAACAATGTTACAATTGTCAAACAAAAGACTGCAGTTTGACTTGCAGTCAAACAAAGACTGGCTATTAATTAATTGTTAAAAGCCTCGCGCAAAAAGTTGATCGCTTACGCTTACGGTCGGCGTGTAGGGTCGACGATCTCAGGGCGCGATATTTTATGCTGTTTGTTGCGCCATTTCAAGATTACGAATGCGGCCAGGGCCATAAGAGCGGAGATTAATCGGCGGAACGGTGAAAAGGTCCTGGGAGAGGGTCTGATTCAACCTGTGTCGTTCTTAATGTTTAATCGCGATTCCGAGCCGATGCCTTTCGAGAGCCACGCGGGATTCCGGTGGGGCCAGCAGCCCTCCCGCACGACAGTAAAACGAACGACCGAGCAGCGGGTTTACGACGCCGCTGTTCGCCCCGTTTCAGGGTCGGACATTGACGAGCACCTGGGGTGAATCCGTGGGATGGGTTAAGGGGGTCAATCTCCATCGGCGCTTAATTCACAGTCTTGCCCCGCTGACACCCTTCCGCGATTGTTCGCCGATCATTAAGTGGTCCCTCCCCCCCACACTTTACGAACGTAAACGAGAATGATGTAATATCCGATTCATTTATGGCCCCTATGTAGCGGTAAGTTAGTCGTTAGTTGGCAATAAACCGTGGATTTTTGTTGTAATTAATTGTGTGCGATAATATTTATTTATGACACACGAAAACACAGAAATAGTATTATTAAAGAGAAAATATAGTATACGAGGAGAAGGGAAATATTTACATTCATACAATTCATAACTTCGTAACTTCTCTTCATAACTTGGTTCGTTAATATGTCCAGTTGACAGAAAAAGTGACTGAGACATCAAGCTGTAAGAGGATAATAATTTCCGACGTTTTTATAAAAGATTTTTTCATCTAGTTTTAATCTACTTGATAAGCCTTATCTCCAATGTGTCTACGTTTGCCAACTAACGAACGTGCTGCATCTGTTTATTTATATTATTAAGGTACTTTATACATTTAGAATGCGCAATATGTTCCATTTTGCTGAGTTATTGCTCAGAACTGCACAAATAACGGGCAATTTCAGATTTTTTTCGTTATAATTCCGTTACACACGTGCTGGCTTTAACTGTTCATGCATCACCAGCACACTGGCCGTTCTTATCGCCGATAAATAAGTATACATTCGCGAATATATATGCACTCCCGTCCTTTTCTACGCACTGACATTTATCTCTTTTTGTCTTATCACCTGTCTGCTTATCTTACTCACTTCTTTTGCCACGCTTGCCTCAAGGCTACTTTGATAACACTTTTGACTTGTTGGGACACGGTAAATCAAAAAGCTACTATTTTTTTTATATTGAGTTTACTCAATAATGAAAATTTTTATGTAGAATAACATCGGTCAGTGTCCAAATTATATGAGATAACACTCGACTGATTCTGGAGAGTGATATGTAAATATTAAATTAAAGTATTGGAAATTTGAAATGAAAATACGTAAATATAAAAAATGTAAATTTTTTCATACAAAATATATTTTTATAAGTAAAATCTTAAAAAAATGTGTTTTGCGTGTAAAAAAGCAAATATAAAAAAAATTATGTGCGATTGTTTTGATTTCAACTACGACAAATTTTGATTATAGTTATTACGATTATTTGAAGTTTCACGTATTCGAAGGTTCGATGCTTTGATATTCGCATCGTAAATAACACTCATTTATATTCGAGCATTATGAATAGTGCATACACATTTTCTGTTAGCGCCAGATACAATGGGCGCGTATACAGTACAGTAAAATTAGAATGTTTAACCGGCTGCAAATGCAGAATTTGAATACTGGATACGTAGAACGTTGACGATCCTGCAATAATTGTTTTCACTGCACTCGTCGTAGCCATCATGCAAAATTGTATTATTATATATTTCAGGTTTGTTATACACCTCCGTTTGTTATGTAAATTACATTATGAATAATTGCACGCATACATATAGCGAACGTGAATTTATTCGTTATTTATATTAGCGCGCAAGCACAATATTTGCTTATATTTTTGCATTTTCAGTAAATGCAGGGGTTTATTTAACAACAAGAAATACAAGCGATTCTTTATCTTCTCTCGCAGATTTGACACATACTGAGCGTATTGTGTCATATTAAACGTGATTACACTTGCTGTACGACACAAGCGCAAGATTGTAGTCTCTTTATCGATTTGTCCTTGTCTCTCGCCGTTTACGAGCGTAGATCTTACAACTCAAACGTCATCGAGCTTGGCGATATTGATGGTTTACGCGGAATTTGATATGCGGCTTTCAGAACTATAATTGCGCGATGCATATACGCCACGTAAATACTTAGATTCAAACGCGAACACGAGCTTGTCCATCTATCTCAGTTAGTATACATAAGTGTGATACAATTATCTAATTTCCTGATTTCCTCGTATCTCGCCAGATTTACCGATAATGTGTACAAACAAAGTCGCTAAAGGTCTATCGCTAGGCAACGATAATTCAGTGGAGCTGGATACTTGTGCTTTGTTTACGTTTTAGATATATTCCATATTCAGATATTTTAAGAATTATTTCAATATTGATTAAAATTGTATTATTTATACAAGATTGTCAATATAAAAGGAAGTCACTTTAGGACACACGCACACACACACACACACACACACACGCACACGCGCGCGCGCGCGCGCACACACACACACACACACACTCGATTCTTTGCTTGCAAATCTTAAGGAAATATTGAGAGAGCAAAAAATAGCACAAAGTATTTCTCCTTCATGCAACAGGTACGATTTTTGTGTCCGTGGAACGTCGATGCTAGTTATCGTTTTATTATTCCCGTAAATCGGCGATCTCGCTTGCGTGCGAGCGCGCGCGCCGTCATTCTCGTGTCACCGCGATGACTCGCGGCGGTAACCGTGTGCGATCATCGGCGTTCCGGGGGGAGCGCGCGTCGGCAGAGCGAAGAAGGCAGGGAAAAAGATTCGCGAGAGAGATCGAAGATGTATAAAGAGGGAGAGGGCGAAAGGGGGAGGAGAGAAGCGAGGTAAAAAACCTGCGGAAAACGCCAGCGTGGTCATCTCGCTCGATCCTCTCTTCGCATCGCGCCCCCTTAACCTGCTGGCTTCGACTTCTTCGCCTTCTTCTTCACATCGTCATCTTCTTGTTCTTATCGTATTCTTCTTCTCTTGTTCTTCTTATCGTTTTCTTCTTTCTTTTCTTGGCGTCCCGTGATCGCCTCTCGCACGATCGGGAGAGGAAGACCTCTCCCTCTTCTCTCTCTCTTTCCCTCTTTTCTCTCTCTCTCTCTCTCTCTCTCTCGCTCGCTCGCTCGCTTCTCCTCTCTACTCTCCTGCCGCGCGATTCTCGCTTCGTCCATTGGCGCCAAACAAGCGCACCCGCTCAAAAGATACGCGACAAGCTTATCGACACACGGCGAACGCGAACGCTTTACACGCCGACAATATTGGTCGAATGTAAAACCAGTTTGAAAGCCGGCGCAAAAAAGAGAAGGTCCACTCTACTCTGCGTATGTGCTCGCTCCTCTCCGAAGGGCCTTGCTCCCGTATTCTGATCACACATTTAACATGAAATATAAACTGTCTTCTAGTTTTCTTTAAAATTTTTTAGAATTTTTAGAAAATTGCGTTCGATCGCGCCAAGATGAGAATCGAATATCTCCATTTAGCTGTTCAAATATAGACGATCTTGAGTTTCCTTCTTTCGATGCGAAGATCGCACTCAATGTAAACGTATGCCACATTTAGCGATAAATGTACGAAGCGAGGAATACGGACCTTGGTGTCTCGTCGGTCAAGAGATGAGTGCAGACTCATGCGTCTCTCTACGGCGCGGAGAGAGAAAGAAAGAGAAGGAGCGAGGCGTATGAAAACTGGTTTACAAGATGTATCTACGCAGATGAAAAGACGCGGGATTCTCCGCTGCTGTTCTCTTCGCCGTATCCCTTCTGACGATTTGCTACGAATGCCGGAATTATGATTCTGACCGAATTCTGTATAAATTGTCACCGCGACAATTCCAACCGAAAACTGGATCGACTGTTCGCAATCGGGTCGTACGACGGAAACCGTTTCATCCTTGTCGCCCTATCGTCCTCGTTAACGTCGCGCCGGCTTTCTCGTCGAAGAGAAACGTTCCGTTATGATCGTTCGCTGTTTCCGTTCGGCCGTGCTCGAAATCGTTTCACGGTTCCGCCGTGAAGTCGCTGAAAATGTTCATTGACCGCCTCGCGCCCGCCTCAGATTTTATAGCGCGTGGGTTATTCGCGGTGGCGAAAAATCACGGCTCTGTTTACGTCACATCATTGACCTTTATAAGAAGGTTCCGAGAGGGGTTTGAAAAGGGAGTCCGAGGGAGGATGCGATCAAGATTCTCACTCAAAGTTTCTCCAAGTTTGTGTTCTCAAAACCTCGAAACATACGAAACAAAATTGCGAATACCAGCGTTTCGTGTCGCGGCGGGATCGATCGGTCGGGGCCCGGGAGAAAAAAAATCCTACTACCCGAAGATCATCGTCCTGGTAACGTCTCTCCTCGGCGTCGAATCTCCCGTAGCGTCGGCGAGAACGCGACGAAGGAGGGTGAGCCAGGGAGAACGAAAGAGTAGCGGCGAGGGGACGCGATGCCGGGAGGAGGTGCTGTGCAGGGCCGGGGCAGAAGCTGCGAGGAGGGCCAGAGGGAGGGGGAGCGAAAGGGACAGAGCAGAGACACGTCTGTTCGTCGTGGACAAAAAGCTCAGCGCCTTCGCGCAAGAAAGGTCGCGCGCGCGAGAAGTCTCGGGGTTTCTCTCTCCGGGAGGATCATCGCCCCAGTTACGTCCTTCTTCCAGTAACCTTGCGTCCTCCCACTCTGCGCCGCGTCTCGCTCGCTCTTCTCCGTTCACCGATCTATCGACACTCTCTCTCTCTCATCTCTCCCTTCGCTGTTCTCGCTTTTTCTCCACCTCTCTCTCTTTCTTTCTCTCTTTTTCTTTCTTTCTCTCTCTCTCTCTCTCTCTCTCTCTCTCTCTCTCTCACTTTTCGCGCCTTATGAGAGAACCACTCTCAGGCAAACGTGGTTGCATTTGAGGCCCCGTAGGCAAAAATTGTACCGTTCCGAAAAAAGGACCTGCAGCAGCGCTGCGAGGTGGCAAGGATAGAAGAAACACGATAGAAGAACACTTCGAAAAAATCGAGACGCACAGAATGCCAAGAAAGAGAGAGACAGAGAAAGAGACAGAAGTAGTGACGAAAAGGACGGTGGGAAAGAAAGAAACACACGTCAGAGAGACACACGCTGCAAACAATGGAAGCGCGTGCACGATGTACTTCTCTCTCTCTCTCTCTCTCTCTCTCTCTCTCTCTCTCTCTCGTCGCATCTCGGTTTCTGCTTCATTATCTCTCTCTCCATCTTCTGCACCTCGGCACCTCTCTTTCTCTTTCTTCTCTTTTCTCTGTCACTCGCCGGCATATATATGTGCATACGCTCACATATATACTCATCTCTGTTTCTCTCTTTGCTCCTCTCTCTCCTTGTTCTGTCTTTCTCTCACATGCTTCCTGTCCTATTCTGTCTTTGTCTCTCTTGCCATCGCACACGCCAGAGAAATACAGCCGAGGTAGCAGCCGCAGCAGCAGCAGCAGCAGCGGCAGCAGCAGCCAGATACGTGAGGGAGAGAGAGACGGAGTGAGAGAGAAAGGCAGACGGAAAAAGAGCGAGAGAAGCGTAGAGCGAGAGAACGACAGGAGAGGCGAGAGGGGAAGGGCGGAACAGGTTCCAGCTAAAGGTGGGTGGGGTTGCCGGAGGGCGCGGGGTTCGGATCTGGAATCAGAGGGGGTTAGGAGGGAGGGCACGGGGGTTCGGACGGGGGGCGAGGGGATGGGAGAACTGGAATCCTGAGTAGCAACGGCGTAGCCGCGAACCAACGTACCTGGGCACAAGCTTAAAGCGATGGATCACTTATGTTCACCGGCGCGATACCAAAACTACGCTACCTGGAGAACGTGTTTTTCAGGGTAATTGAAGGTAATTCGAACACCGAGTTGCGCCGACTTGACTGAAGAAACCGTGTCGGAGTGAATGTTACGCGGGATCGCGCGCGATCGAATTTCGCGGTCACGATCATTCTTTATATTATCTCGAGGGGCGAGATTCATTGACGATCGATTAGATGCATAAGGAATCTCAAGCGGTTTTACGAACTGATCGGCTGAGCGTCTGATCGACAGTAATTCGCAAAAGTTACGACACGGATGATCTAGGGCGGCATTATATCACTTGAAAATCTGGAAGAAAGTTTTTTGATGAATACGCGTAATTAATCAGCGTTTATTTCATACATTTCGCGTGGAATACATTTCCAATTGACCATTTTAACATCACTATCTTTGTTTAAAATCTCTTTGAAACTTTCAGTGTATTGTTAGAGAATTTTGGAGGAGCAACTTATTTTTACATTGATCGAAAGTCAAATATGGCATTTTATGGACGCATCTTTTTGTTTTTGTCTAACATGAGATATATTCAAATTGAGAAAAACAAATTTAAAATCTTTTATTTAAAAACTTTATTATAATTACATGATAAAATTTTGAAAATTTCCAGAAAATAATAAAAGGCAGGGAAAATTTTTTTTAATAATTGCCAAAGTTAATTTTTAACTTCTCATAGTGGAAATAATTTTCTGGTTTCTTTTTGCTGTTCAAATAACTAGAATCTACAATTTGCCTGAGGAACTCCAACTTTCGCAAAGCTAGCGGCGAGATTTGACGCGTACCTAAGCGAAATTGATACAGTCAGATTATTCGTTCGGCGAGCGCGCGTTTAGTCGTCCTTCAGCATCCGATCATGAATACTTGCAGGCACAAGAACGGATGAAGTATTCCAATAATCGTGTACAAACCGAGTTAGCTCGATCAAAGGGTGGCAGCGCAGGACGCCAAGAATGTCCGGAAGATAAACGGCAATGCATCTTCGTGGTTAATTACTAACTACGAGGAAAGTTTGAAAAATTATTGTCGTCAAATTCTTAACTCAGAATACCGTTTTACATTGAACTCTTTACTTTAGGAATCATATTTTTCGTTTCTTTTTCTTTTAATTTTCTAAAGACGAAATGAATCATTGAATCGTGCAAATCTATGAAAAATTATGGTGAAATTATATTCAGATTAAACCGCGGCTCTGGGGATTGTTCTCCAACTGCTAATGTTCAGACACTTAGTCGCTAATGCTCGACACCGGTAGTAGATTACAGGCTAACTGCGAGGGCAGCGTACTTCATTAGTTTCGAAGATGATAACAAAACGGCATTATTACTTAGCACCGTAGGGTCACGCGGGTAACGAAACCGGGCTGCGTAGCGTGTCGATTGCGCAAATACGTACGTTAGCCAGCAAAAACCATATCATCAGCCAGTAATTAACATCACCGCTCGTGCTGCCGCTCATTGAAATGCTAATACTTAGCACACATTGTTTATACTTGATTTATGCCTCCGTGCGAGTCGACCATCCGCCCGCACGCATTTACACGCGTTACTACACACAGTAGTAAAACGGTAAAACGAGTCAACGTTATGAAGTGAAACTCTCTCTACGTATTGCGACGAGGAAAGGAAAAACGGAGTTGATAACGACTGTTTTATTAGGAAACGTTTAGATCGGCAAATGCGTTATCTCGGGCCGAATCGATCTCGAAACGCCCGCTTCACCGATTCGATTCGACTCGTGGTTTTGGAAACGAGACAGAATGGCGGCAGCGTCCGGCAACGCCGTAAATATGTTCACGCGCGTGCATTTTCCCCGGCTTAGCATAACATTCGTGTTTTCCATCCGTCCGTTTCTCTATGGCAGAAAATTCTGTTTGCCTCGTGTAGCATATTTTTGCTGCGCGATAAAAGTGCCCCGCGGCTCGCGCGAACGGCAGCGCGGCGCGGCGCGGAGATTGTTTTTAAATCCGTGAACGAAAAAAAAAAAGAAAAAAAAAACGTGCGCGCGCTACGGCTTTGCGGTTTTAATAGTAAGTCGAACCGATCGTATTTTAGGTAAATATTGCGGAGGATTTATGCGACGTGAATAGATAGATCGTTAGCAACGTATTAGGTAACATATTCATAACTGCGTTTCTTTTCTTTCCTAGGCATTTGATTTTGTACTCGTGGATTTGTAAAAAGGGAACTTATCTCATTTCCAGCATTATATTTATATTGATTTTTTTCGAATACGCGAAATATAATTGTTAATTAAATGTATTATTTCCATGATTGCAGAATTGTTATTAAACATATCTAGAGGATCTTAATATATATTTAAATTTATTCGTTGTAGTAAAACTATACGAACTATAATTCTCCCCCTACGATATGATGATACAGAAAAATGTTATAAAATCAATAATTTTTTAACTAAAATAAAATACGAGGAAACCAAATCGAAATTTCGCTCGGTTGCCTCAATTTAGATCTCAAAGAAACTGCGATGTAGCGATCCTTCTGGCCAGAACCAGTATCGTCCCCAGAGACCCCTTTCATTCCTCGCAACCCTGCGCAGCTTACAACTAAATTAGCGCCTAATAGCGAACTGTCAAGCTGCCGACCCGACACGTATAACCGATTATTTTCAGGTACCAATGTTTATCGCGCTCTTTGAGATTGTCACAATCCCGACAGTCGCTCGAATTCGACGCACGGAAAAATTAATTTTGGTATTTTCATATTTGCGAATAAACACAAATATTATTTTTGTACGATTATCGCGCTGAGATTTGAATCGGAAATTGTACTATAGAAATCCCTAAATTCATCGCGCTTCTCAATTCATCGTTGGTTCTAATTCTTCTAAGACTGCACGCGAAACAGTGTCAACAATAGCTAGTCGCATTTTATTTCTTCGCCGGATCGGCGCATCGATTTAGACGTAACGCCGTCTCGTAACATCTCACCGATGTCGATGTAATCACGCGCTTCGGCGCGTATACTGTTCTAAGTTTTCTCCTTTTTTTTTTTTCCACTTTCTCCGCAACTGCAAAGGATTCGTTCACGATCGGCGGTGTTGCAAAACGCTCCCCGGGGGGACGTTGTCCTTGTACGCTTGTACGAGGTCTCGCGGGAAAACGTGAGATCGGAATGCGGAGGAAAAGGGGGTTTTCGGTGCACACACGTACATCCAGGTTATACACGGCACCCACCCCCGCCTTCTCGGTATCTCTTTCTCCCTTTCTCCTCCCGCTCTCTATCTTTCTCTTCTCCGTCTACCCCTTTCAGGCCGGTGGTGCGGCAAATCAGTCGTTCTTACGGGAACACGATGGTCGACGACGTTGAAAGCGGCGGTGGCTGTTAAAGAGGAGGGTTGTAGGTTGGGGGGAAAGAGGTGGGTGGACAGGGTGCGCGAGAGGGAGGGGGTGGTTTGATCGTATGGTACCACGATGTATTTAATCTGCAGGCCGCTATATGGTCTTGGTTATTCATGGTGGTCGGGTGATGGGGTTCTGGTGGGGGCATGGTGTACCGCTACGAAGGGTAGTGGTGTGGTGGTGTGGGGTGGGGGCGAGATATTGATCAAAACCTACCCTGGCACCAACCCCTGCCGCCTCTCCCCCTCACCCCCTCGCTTCATCCAACCCCACAGCACCCCCGTTCCTCTCCGCGTCTCTCTCGCCTCCTCTCTCGACTGAGCCGAGCGCAGCCAGTGACTCTCATACGGAAATATTTCGACCGATATTTCGCTTGTTGCAAATTACGCCGGCTGTGTGCAATTTTGTATTCTCCGCGAAATAATTTTGAATAAAATAATAAAATAAATAATTTTGCTAAACAATACGTATTTCACGAAATGTTTATTTAAGCCTGAAAAATTCAACAGAAAATTCGACGAGAAAATTAATTTTCTATAGAAAATGTATTTGAAAAACAAAAATAATAACGTTAAATTTATATGATGAAGTAATACATATACAAATAATAGTAGATATAATAAAAATGCATCGTAGTTGCAAATGTAAATATATTTAATCAAAATCAAGTAAGGAATATTTATAACTTACTAAGATAGATATTAACTGGTTTACAATTTTTTTTTTTTCAAAATATTTTCATAATATCAAATGCCGTATTTATTTAGCAAAATCGAAGCTGGAATGGTAAATTATTAATTCGTAAAAACCCGGGTATTCCGAAAACGCAGTTTGATTTCGCTTGAATTTTTCAAAGCTATTTTACGTTCTATAACGACAGCGTTAATTTACCATTAACGCGTTCGAACATGGTTTTAGGCGTGGTGTTAGTGTGTGAATCCACGAACTACATTTACATTGGTTTCGTTGCGGCCCGCGCGACTGTACTCATATTTACGTAAGTTTAACTTTAATGACGTCTACGAGTTATAATAACTTTCATTCAAATGCCATAAAAGTTATATATATTTTTCTAGTATTATGATTTTGTTATAATTATATGACTGACGATATGATAGACCAAAGAAATTTTTTTTTAAGTAATAAAATACAACATTATTTATAAAAATAGTATATTAGCTAATTTTAAATTACACTTATTATTCCCATTTTTATACAATTATGATCGTGTACATTGTATAATTATATGTACATATAGTGTAATTAAATTTGCCTCTTCTACTATTTGGAAATAAAAACTTTTATTTTGTATGTCGGTTCTCTCTGTCAAAAAAAAAAAAAAATAAATAAATTGCCACTTAATTTGTGCTATGTCGAACATTTAAACCTTCGAAATAACGGAGATAAGAATTCGAGACATTGATCTCCGGCCGACAAATTTTAACTCGGTTCGCAGTTGCTCGCGCAAAACCTCGAAATTACAGGCGAGCCCACGTATCGTGTACGCTCGTGTGTGTGGGCGGATATTCGAGTGGATTTACCGGCGCAATGGCGGGATTTTTTTCATCCGCGGAACGATTTTTAAAGGCTGAGCAAAAAGAGATACGAAGTGCGGAACGAAGAGGGAGGGAGGGAGAGAGAGAAGCGCGGCGAGCGGGGCAGAACGAACGAAATAAAAGAGATAGGCGTGATTTCGGCGTGATATCCCGGCCGACGCGACGTGCTGGTTTTAATCCGACCTTATTCGCTTGCTACGAAAGTATATCCGTGACTACAAAATTTCATGTACGCTGCAACATCACTTTTCTCTTAACACCGCTGACCCGATGCCTTAAAAATTCTAACGGAATGATCGCGATCATGTGTCCAATGGAAAAATGTTTCAATTGCAAAATTTTTAACTAGAAAAAAATTTAATTATCTTTTCGTCATCTAAATATAATTCCACCGAATATTATTACTTTTTTATCTGATATGCGTATTTGTAAAATAATTTCTTTTGATTTGAGGTAGTATCTTAATTTTCTGATTATTTCAATGTACCTCTTTAAACAGTTACATTAAAATTTTGTAGACGTTACTATGTTCTTGTTAAATCTCCAAGTTTTGTGAATGTCACTGCAACATTAAAGTTTATCTGATAGTTTTTTTCAACCAGTTCGAAATCGATATGGCATTCTTGAGGCGGTGCGGTGCCGCAAAGCGCGCAAATGTTACCTTTGTCGCCCATCGGCGACGATTGATCGTGCCGATGGACATCAGCCGTGTGCTAATGGCCGGGAATGTTAATTACGATTGCGAGGCGCGCGCGTGCCTGATTTCGCGGTTCGAGGCTCGCGCGTTTCCGGAAACGCTTTCGTGAGGGTAAGCTATCGCCGCGCCGCTCGCCTTTACGTGCGAGGACCATACGTGACTTTGCATCCCCTGAGGGATGAAGGGCGAGTAGCAATCGCGACCCCAAATCTCCCAAAAGAGACGTCTTCCGTGTCGTTCTTCGTGTCCGCGCCGTGTGTCAGGATAATCTATGTCGCTTAGGGGATTCGCCGCGTGGAAAATTAAAACAAATGTATCTACGCAAGCTTTCGTAGCTTTTTTCCTTTTACACCTACTATTATGACGCGACGCGCAACATTATCGCAATAATTTTTTTTTTATTAGTAAGATACAGCAACTAGTAATTTGAGGAGTTTATGAAATTCCGCGCTATAATCATTTGCAGTTGCTACGAAAGGAAATTTCCTTTAAAGCCATTCGCGCGTAGTTTTCACTTCACGAGATTTTCTTGATTTTTCTCCACTCGGTGTTGTTCGCGATATATAATATTTTATCGACGCACGCTGTAAACTATAAATATTTATATTTTGTATTACGTATATACTCCTACGTTAATTTTTCTTTGCGCAATTTTTTAAAATATTTGTAATATTGTAAATTTTGCTATAATGTACTTTGGTTAGGTCAAATATCTCACTTAATCATTTTACTTCAAATTATTCGCGTAGTGAAGAAGCTAATATCTGAAAAAACACAATTTATAAAAAACAACATTGCAAGACTGCAGGATGAGATTATATAATTTTTATCGAGCCGTTTTTATAGCTTTTCTTTGCTTACCTTGTCAGGCCAGTGTTCTTTTAGCTGTTTTACATTTTGTGAATTTATTTTGGTATATTATATTCCTAGAACTATTTATATATATATCGTCAATAAGAATCTAACTTTTTAAACATAAAAAATTTATTAAGTATTTAGGTATGATATTTTCGTATGATAACTATTGTCGTGAATATGCATCACTAAGAAATATTCGGTGTATTAGACATCACCGTAAGTTTTAAAACATTTTTTATGTAAAATGTTAATTAATCGAAACAGTCAAAAGAATTATCTTGGAATGCACATACACGTGCTAACCGCGACCGTGAGGAGAATTTCAAGCGTAATCTTGCGCGAAGAAGAACGGTTACGATATAGGAATATTCATATCGCTCGGAGGTAAAGGTTATTCTGTCCGGCATTAACGAAGAGCTCGCAACGAGGTCCTACACGCTGATTGCGCGATCGCACGCTTACCATTCCAAGGCGCATTCCAAGCCGCGCGCGTAGACTTTTCATAGTTTCACTTGACCATTTTTGTAGTGGAAATTCCGAACTGCATGGCAATCATTCGTTGGAGAGAGAAATTCTGTTTGGAGCAAAAATTAATTTATTGTACACATCTTATTACTTTTTCTCGCTCGGTGCTAAATGTTAATTTTTTTTATATATTTACAAATTTTAATGTAGCACTCTTGTTGGTACAAACAATTCATATCTGAAATTATTCTTTCACGGAATAGTGAACAAAGTTGGCAGTTGTGTAGTTCGAGGTCTGCCGGTCGCGGAGCGAATTGCGCCCTTGTAGCACCCGGTAGAGCGGCGCGGTAAATAAGATTCATAACGCCAGAGTCGCATCTATTATTTCCGGAATTTCCGGCGGGAAGCGGAGGCGGCGGCGCGTTGTATAGGAAGTTGGTCGGAGGGAAGTTTTTCATCCGTTTCTCGCCACGCCGTTGACTGTAACTAATTGGACCGCCGTGCGGATAAGGATGAGACCTATTCCGCGCGAGAGCGTATCTATGTATACGTGCACATCAACGCGAGGCTTGGCGGCGCGCGATTTCGGTGTTCGATGTTGATGATGATATTTGCGCGAAAATTATGCGGCGCACCGGGGAGATCCGATGCGCGTGATTGTGCGTTTAGCCATTTTGGTATGCGTTTCCCGGTTGCGACGCGCGTGGATGGGAACGGGTGCGGTGTTCCAAAACTCAAGCTTCTCGAAACTTCGCGGTGAGAGTTTTGCGGCAGCTGTCCTCTTACGCATCCACTTTCGCCAATATGCATTAAATTTACTCACATTTGGTAGTATATCTCTTGAAAGTATAACGCGATATCTCCCTGCCATCTTTATATTTTACGTTTCAGATATGATGAGAAATTCAGATCATTTATGCTTCCGCTTGTTTTATTCGCCATGCGAATTTTAAATTCTGCGTGACAGATTAGTGTCACGGATTCTTTGAAGTACCTGATCAAGTGACCTCTGCCCCCTTCCACTGTACCGCTGCGGGTTTTAATTACGCGCCAATTAATTAACATGGTTCCAGCGGTTTTCTTTTTTTGCCCACCCACCCACTGGGCACTCGGATGTAGCCACGCGGAGCTATTAGAGACTCTAACGCAACCGCGGCACGACGTCTCCCCCCTTTTACCTTAGCGGGAGGCGGCGTTATCTCGTTAAGAAATTAACCGCGAATTAACGCCGTTTTGCCACATAATTAGATGACCTCTAAAGATTACATGGTTTTAAGTTAATTCCCTAATAGCTTGAATATTGCCTTCGGGCACAAGACGCTCGCTGCCTTATCGCTAATGTTTGTTGGCTTGTCAAATCTTTTTTTTTTCTGTGTGTTAAAACATACCTGATGTAAAAATTTATAGTCACGAGAATCTCTTAAAAATGTCAGACTTTTGAGAGAATTTTGATTCGTTTGATAGAAATGTAGGCACCATAACAATATAATTAGCGCTCTTCTCGTCTTTTTCGACAGTTTCGAAGGAAGAAGAGATTAATAATATTGCCGTTATTTAAATATATTACACGTTGTGCCGGTGTGTGAAGTAAGTCAAGGTAACGGGATATCTCACTCAGGAGTCTCACTTGTCAAAGTAACCTAATGGATTAAGTAGCTTCCACCGTCCGCAGATGTCCGCAATTAATTTATGTGGAAAGGAACGTCGTCGCGGTGTATTAACCGCGGCCTGGAGATAAGCGGGAGTTTTTCATCTTGTCAGATGTCCATTTAAATCCTCTAATATTTTTTTTGAAATTCTCATTCCTGCGTGTGATATTATGTACACTTTATATTGAGAATACATTGAGAATAGCAATCTTATAGAGGGATGGATTGAAAGCAAATATACGTAGTATAGATTTTGCATCATCGCGACGAATTCCTTTCATAACTTGTAACGCAAATATTCGTTCATAACATACATTCAGCGCATTACCGTTATTCGATTTGATAAAGGTCAAAGGGGAAACGCGCTAATCAGTTCCGGGGGACAAGCCGAATTGTCGATTAGAAGATATCTATTACAAGCTCGATGAATGAGCAAAACACGCGCGCGTGGAATTCGATCGCATTTAACGAAATTTAATCCGAGCCGCAGATCGATCAACTAATTGGCGTTTGTTGTTGTAGAAATCCGGGTCGCTATACCGCGTTACTATCGTCGGTAATATCATTGTGCCGCCGACTGCAGATGTAACTTCATTCATCGGCGGCGACGCGCGTCAATTTCGCGCTGCGTGGGTCCGTTTGCACTACTAACCGAAGATGCGACCGATCTGTCGTCCGACGCGAAACACAGTTGTCAGGTGGAAACAAAAGCTCGAGACCGAGATCACGTGTCGCGATAATGCGATCGGGTGGCGCGCGCTGGTTAACGTGACTGCGATCAATTATCTCATCAGTCTCATTAATTGGGATCACGGTAAGACTCGGGATACACGGTTGATTCGTTCAGTAACCAGATTGTACATACGTACTATGAATATCCGAGAGAGTCAAAAGCACAAGCGATACAAACACGCGGTACGGGAAGTGTAAGTCAAAAACGAACATTTCGAATCATTTGACGTATATTCTCTCGCAAGAAATTGCACACATCTTTGGGCGGCCTTGTGAAGAATTTATTAGTTACATTTTATTAGCTACATTCACCAGCCGGGAATGAAGATGAGACTGTAACAGTAACTCGTAATGTTGCAATGCATACTTTATATTACGAAAAAGCCAATTATTTTATTATGAGTTAATTTGTATAGAATTTTCTAAAAGTATGTCACATTTAAAACAGCTTGCTTTTTACGAAAATGTTATTTTAGTCCATTCATTAGCATCTTTCGTAATTAATTAGGAGTTTATAAATATTTTATATTTCAGGTTTTAAATTGATACTTAAGAAAAATAGAACCGACAAAAATATCTTTTATAATTTTCGTTAAATATAGATATTTAAATAATATTATGCAATACGTCGCTTAGTTTTTGCGCTCGACGTGCATGCGGTTCGAAAGTCGTCTCGACAAACCGATCGCTCGTTCGTCTCTCGCAAAGAAGCAAGTTGGAATCTGTAATGAGATCGCCTTCAGCGTCGCGACCATGAACTCGAAGTTCGGTTGCATCCTTCACGAATACACCCGACGCAACGCGTACAACGGTGTCACCAAGGAGTTAGTAGATAGTTGCGGGCTAGATTGAGGGTGATTGGGTAACCGCTAAGTATATCGAACTTAGAGTACTTCTCGTCCTTCGGACAAGGACGTGGTACTTGTTTGCTCAATGACGACGCGCCACAGAAATCTAGAATTTACTATTGCGGTAGACGAGAATGCTTTGCAGCGTTTACCTATTTAAACTGTTGAATTATTTTATGAAGTGAGGTTTATTCTTTGAATAACATAGAAAAAATATGAAATAGTTATAAAGTGATTACGAATTTATAGATTTTCCCAACAAATCTGTAAATAAAAAGCTGCAAATAGAATTTTTTTTATGTTAAATTACAGCGCAAATTAAAATACACATTTAAATGCATTATTCGAGTTCACTTGCTGGTGAAAAGTTCACACTGACACGATGATTGGGGATTTATAGCAGTGAAGTATACTACACTGTTTTTGTAATCTTTATCCACTTGGTCTTGCCGATATTTGAACAATTTTGAACCAGTGCTGGTGCGCGGAAATATGATGCACGACGAACGATATTTTTTTTGATTATTTGATTTGACCCAACCGCCAAGTTGCATGTCACGTCACTGTGAATTAATATCAGTAGTATGTACTTTGTCTGGCAAAAGTGGTTTTGCCAGTAATTGATGCCACGTAAATGACAGAAAACATAATTTTGCATATTAGAAAACGATCAACGGTGATTATGTCAGCAAAGATAACGGGAGATAAAAGATTTACATCCGTATTTTTAGCGTCGCATTTTATTTGCGAGAGCAACCGATCGTATAGCACACACGCGAAGACCTTCTGAAGGTAAACGGAGCGAACCGCGATATCTTGATAAAGGAAATATCGCCTTTTCGTACGTTGACTCGGCATCGATGCGTGTAATCGTTCGGTAATGCCGCAAGCCGCGCTTACCGGTCTGCTTCTTACGACGATGCTATGTTGCGGTCTCGCATTCTTCCTCGCTGCTTCATCAATGGTGATGCAACGCAATTTTCTAGCGTGCCGTTTACACAATATCTTGCAAAAATTATTAATTTGTCAACAACTCTTATCACATTCCACACACATTGCATATATTTTCTATTATTAGCATTATTGTTATTTTATTTTTTAGTTTAATAATTTGCGGTTGCCATAAACAATTTACCGGCTTACAAGTCGGTGCGTGAAAAATTCATAGCAAGTAAACACGTGCTTAATGTAATATCTACTTCAAGCTAGACATTTCATAAATATCTGTTATAACATAGACATTAAAAACACGTATTTGCGCGTGATTAATTTATCCTGATATCTATCTTGTGTTGCAGCTATTTATCATCTCTTTTAAAACTAACTATCTTGTCTGTCACTAATACGTCTTGTAAGCGTGCTATGCGCAACGATGTAATCTGCTTATACGAAAATGATCGTCTCGCCGTCCCCTATCTTAGTCCTCGCAAAAAGGAACGTTACTATTAGTGACACGGTGGCCGTGCAATCTTGCTAAGTACGCGCCGCGTTTTCCGAGAGAACATTCTCCTCCGGTTTAAATCTCATCTCGCCCCGAGATCCCCGCGAAGTTCGTCTTCGCGTAAACAATCTTGGCCACCCGTGGTACAGCATTTTTCAACGACGGCAACGACTGCTTTTCCGGCATCGGCAACAAAGTTTCTCCGACTGTTCATGGGTGTACATCATCGAACACGGAGAATGAACCCCTCTCTCCCTTCCTTCTCTCTCTCTCTCTCTCTCTCTCTCTCTCTGTCTCTCTCGCTACCTGCATACACAGAAGCGTGTGTACGCCGGTGCTGCTCGGTCTCTCGAAGAGTGAGTTCTCAGCCTCCTCGACGCACCCCCTCCGTCCCGCTCGCACCGCTCCGCTTCGGCCGCCTTGCGCTCTCTCGCAATATCTCTCTTTTTCTCTCACTGTCTTCTTGTCTTTTCTCTCTTGTCCGCGTTCCGTCTCTTTTTCTCTGTCTGTCTCTCCGATGGTGGCAACGAGCGAGTTCGAATCGAGGCGAGTCGAAGGGCTCTCTTGGCTGGGAAGAGGAAGGAACGAACGCTGAGTAAATGCTATCCTCTCGTTCCCTCCGTTTCTCCACCTCGCCTCTCTCTTTCTCTTTTCCTCTTTTCGCTCCCTGGGTCTCTCTGTTCCTCCTGTCGTGCGGAGGTCAACGTACAGGCGCACGGCGTGACCGAAATCACACACACGCTCGTTGCGAACCCGCTCGACTGTGACTCTCCTCGTCTTTATTTGGCTTCTAATTGTTCCTTCTTCTTCTCAGCCCGCTGGTCTACTTGCCTGCTCCGTTTTCGGGTGCGCACGCGTGCGCGCGATCACAGCGACGAACTTTCGAAGAGGTCTCGTAAGGATTCACTTCGGCGAACCGTCGATAGGTCCGATGAGATTTGGCGCGTGGCATTTTGATGGATTCGGCACGAAACGTGTGTGTATGGTTCCCGCGGGAAGATCCATTCTGTCGAAGTAATCTATAGAATAACTGTTCTTTCTCATTTATTGTAGCTTATACTATGAAACATAGAATTTATAGAAAATGCAATATAACAGATTTTATAAATTTTCCGCTACATTCAGATTCTTTTCACAATTTTCTTATTTATCAAATCCTAAATAATTTTCAAGAATTTTATTCCTTAGACATTTATTGCCTAATACATTTAAGGACATTAATATAATTTGGAGTATATATTTCATGATAATAATTTTCTTCACTCATTAATATTCTTTTTCGAACGATAATACGATTTTCATATCAATTAATGTGCATTTGATTTTTTTTGACAAATTTTTCTATAATAAATCGTCTGTAAATTCTTTTTCAATAGCGTATATATATCCACGGCAGCTCCTGAAGAAGCCGTCAGGCATTAACTCGTCGCGGAACGCGAAGGTAAATACACGCCGTACGTCATGTATAGACGTGATACGTGAGCGGTTCGCTCCGCGAAGGGAGAGATAATCGACTCCCACCGCACCGCTTGCTCGGCCAACCTGCGTGCGGGGTGCAAACCACAAATCAGCGTGAAAGAGGCACAAAGTACCACATCGCTCTTACGCAGGCGCTTGCTCGCTGTCCGTGATCAATTATACCGCTGTATAGATCCATCCAGGTCGATCCACCTTGTAGAAAAAAGAAGCTTCTCTCGCTCGAGGCGCAACACGTTTTTGCGATCACAGGTGAAACAGGTGCTTGTCCGGCGAATCTACTCAAATTCTACGCGACTGACGACAAGTGTGTCTTTCGCCGACGGTTGTCGTCAGTTTACGTCGAAACGTAAGAATTCCTCAACGACGCTCGCTTTCGGGCAATGAGTGGAAAGCATTGGTCATCGGCTTCGCTGAGTCGAGACTGCTGGGTCCATGACGGTCTTCCGCCGTATGATTGGCTCAGTTTAGGTTGGGCCTGGGTCGGTAGGTATACCTGTTCTGCCCCGAACGTGCCTAGGACCGTGTGCGGGGGAGCCGCGGGGGACGTAAGAGGGCGAGAGAGGGCTTCGGATGTCACACGGAACAGATTAATGGTCCCAGAGAATTCCTGGTAGTCCATCCAAACCAGACCGGGTTCTTTCTTCCACCAACCAGCTCGCAGCCGAGAGGGAGAAAGAGAAGGAGAAGGCCGCCAGAGGGGCCGTACGTGATGTGTGGATCAGAAACACCACCCACGTTCAGAAAATTTCATTCGAATTTCGCGAGCGTCGCCCCGCTCGTTCGCTCGCTCGCGGCTCCCAAAACGGTAGGGCGGGGCAGAAAAGGCCGCTGGGGTCGAAATTGCCCTGCGGAGAGCTAAAAGTCTGCCGATGTCGAGGATCTTTTTACCTATCGGACAAAACGACGGTAGCCAGCAGCTAATTGACGTCGGAGATCGCGAAGAGATTTGTAGAAGAACGAAGGGAAATCAGCGGGGGGAACGTGCAGAGTTCAATGAACTCGGGTTCGAGAGAAGTAGAATGTTATTATGGTAACGGGTTCTAGGCAGCGGCGCAATTCTGATTCTGAAAGAGGAAAAAAGCGCCTCGTGATCGCGTTTTATGCCCGAACGCCAAGTCATTCTATTTTCAACGCTGATACGTTTGGTTGTGAAGACGAGTTAAATATACATTAAATATATCGGTGACACTTCTCTCTCTCTCTCTCTCTCTCTCTCTCTCTCTCTCTCTCTCTCTCTTCTTCTCTCTCTTTGTTTCGCCAGTAAATGGGTGAATGAATTTTTCAGGTGTGAGTCGAAAAGGTGAAGGTCAAAGAATTTATGCCTTATTTTCCGTTAAACGGCAAGAAGTATCCGAAAGAAGTATTCGAGTGGAATCCCCCAACGTTTTGTAAGATCGTCTTTCCCGCTTCTCCGCACACGGACAATGATATCTCTTGTCTCAAACTCTCTACCTACGTAGCAACCCGGGTAAGTTTTACCTGAGTTTCCTACTCCTCGCTCGGACCGTAGTGGTCGGACTTTTGTTGTTGTTGGCATTTCGAGACTGTTTCCTTCAATTTCCAAGATCTGCAGTATTTGCTGCGTCATTGAGGATCATTCATATATATATCTCTGATATATTTATTTTTTAAATCGTAATATAATTGAACATTCTTAAACATGTATTCAGGATATTTTTCACACTAGTTTTAATTATATTATTCTACATTAAGGGAATTGTTTATCGGAACGGTTATTCTATATTACTTTTCGCCAACTACGTCGATTGTTTATTAACGACACATACTAATCGCGTTGCGCGTTAGATGGCGAAATAAACGCGGTGCAATGTAATCGAATAAATCCGGTGATATTTGAATTTCCAACCACGGATTTTTACAATCTTCCGCCTTTCCCATCTTTCTTCATCTACCTTAATCTGCTATCCACTGGACGACAATTCGCAGATTATTCTCTTAAGCGAACTCGTAACCGCAAGAACGGCAATAGCACGGGTCGATTACTTTTTAATCCGAAATTACTTCGTCGATAATCCAGTTAGTAAGCTGCCACGGTTCTTTTGGCATTTAGGCACTCAGAAATAACGGTGTAAAGGATGAATATTGAGGGTTGGGCTTATGTCGATATTGCCCGAATCGCTAGACTTTGAATCCGCTGATATCTTGGAAACATTAATTAATTTTATTAATTTCATATCTCTATGCGCGTGACCTACCGCAAAATAAATCGTGCGAACTTTGCGGTCGATCGGGACACGCAATATCGCGTATCTTCTGACTTTGTTTACTACTCGTCCGCAGTTGAAATGCAACGATGATTTTTTGCCACGACTTTAATTTTTTTACTATATTTTAAAACGATTGAATTATATATGCACTTCGTCATTAATTTCGTCTAGAATAAATTTATAATAAAAATGTGCAACTAGCAGAAAAATAATTTTCACTATTTAAACTATAGATCGAAAAAATTAATATTCCAACTTTGATAGAATTTTGTCGCGATCTTAAATTGCGAGAAATATTTGGACATTATTAGCTCGTGCCATAAGCATTGAATCATTGTATTGTTCATTTTATACTATCGCTATACGCTCATACGAACTGATATCGCGTGCAAGTTTGGTATTCGATGAACTCCGAAACTTTCCCCGCGGCAACTGCGAAAAAGAAATCGAGATGGTGTGCGGAAATCGACTCGTGTTCTCGAGAGAATGGCCTTCCGGTTTGCGGATGACACGGCTTGTCAGTAAGGACAAGAATTTTCGTTGTATCAGGAAAATATCCGGCGCTCATCGCTTCAAAATGTGATTTTCCTGTCACAAATCAGCAGATTTCCGATGGTTAAATTTATACCTACCACGTGTATCATATAATAAATTTTAGTTCAGGGTCTAACCACTTTCCAAAAATTATTTTTTATGTACTTTTTCTGATTCTAAGCTCAAGGAAAGAGTAAATAGGCTATTGTTATTAAATCCGATCAAATAGTCATCTTAATGTCTGCATTAAATTGGATAATATGATATCCAATACATGCGGATATTTAAAAAAGTTAATTATAAATATACTGTTTTAGATTTTTATCATTTTTTTTTTATACTTTCATGGAAAAAATAATGTCGAAGTGTGACGAATCGCTGGGCAAATATAGTTGTGCGTGTTTACATTTGTGGATCGATTGGTCAATTCGGCATGTCGGTGCATGTCAAGACGACGAAGGGTCATTCTTCTTCTTCGTACCGTACAAATACGTTCAACTTGACCCCGATTACGATGAATCGGATTTCCGGACTACGGTGATCCTAGCGGACACCCTCAAATCAATCCTTGCGAGGAGGTAGAAAGCGTGAGGGAGGAGGGGTCTCTCTCGAGCGATTCGAATCGCACGGAAAGTGAAACTTCGTATCCTCGCCGACTTTGACCGTAGATACTGGCTTCCTCCTTCACGAGCAATAATTTACCAAACGGAATCGGACACCGGCATTTCCGGATCTCGTTACGCGCACACATCCTATGTGTACGTTCGAATTTCTTCAATATCGTCGCATTAAATACAACTCACGACTTGATTGGGAAACGCGTTATATATATTTCTCATAACACGTGCAATCTACTTACTCATAATAAATTGAAAGAAAAAAAATACATACATTATCTATGAATATACATCAAGAAGGAATCAGATTACACAGTCTCAAAATATGTGCATATGCATATAAAATTGATAGGTTTTAGACACACACGATATACTGGATTAAATAATAATCCCGCTTCGAGCAAAGAAATTATACAACTTTCTACAATTATATAATTTCAATTAAATTCGTCAGCTGCTTTTGCATTAATTTTTGTACGTAAACTCGTATCCTCACGGAACGAAATTTCGAAATACTTTCTACTCCGAAATTTCGTGTGTGCATAGAAATTCGTAGGCGGAAGAATAATGTCGCGTTGCCGCCACAATTCTCGGAATCTTCGCGGTGTCTCGAAAGGGTCGTCGGGAATGACATGTGAGGATAAGACCGCGCGTCCGTTGCGTGGACGCTGAGCGTCGGGCGCTCACGTGGCACCCTTCCACCTCTTTCATTCTCGCGAGCATCGTGCATGAGGTTCCCCTTCAGCCAGCAGCAGCCCCCCTTGCCGTACCGGCGCTCCCTCCAACAGTCCCACGATCTTCTTCTCCCACTCTCTCGTCTACCGCGCGTCGCTTTCCCCCTTCACCTCGCCCCGCTACTCTCCAGTAACGTTCTCGAGAGTAGCCGAAGAGTGCCGACCGAAGCGCCGTTGCGTTCGTCGTTCCTCAGTAACGCGAGCGCCTTCACAGAGTGTGGTGCTTCGTTTCGTGCCGCTCGTATCGTTCGTTGTTCTGTGACACGTAGCGCGCGGCGGTAACGCGTTTATCGTTTCTCTTTCTTTGTCCGTCGATCGTGTGGATACATAACAGTGCTACGCTCTCAGTGTTTGTACCGAGCGCGCTTCCATCGCGCGTACGTAAACAACGCAACGAGACGAGTGTTGAGTGATCGAGAGTAGGCGTCTTATTGCCGCGCGTCGCACATACAGTTACGTGATAAACAGAGATCGAACGAATCAGTGGGAAAAACGGTGTTTATTCGGAAGTATCGCGGAGTGGAATCACCGGCGTCGGCAAAGTTTTTCATATTGCCGAAGCGCGCGCCGCGCGACGAGAATGCCGAGGCGCGTAACGCAGTCGGTCGGGGAGCAGCGGCGTGCTCGCGCCGGCTTGGTTTTCGGGTCGCCGAGCGGCGACTGAGGGGGGCCCACGGAGAGGGAGAGAAGGGATGCGAAGGATCCCGCGGGAGCAGCAGCAGCAGCAGCAGCCGGCGCGGAGTGTGAAGGTAACAACGGGCTGCGTGGGTGGAATAGAGGAATAGGGAGAAAATTGGCGAATCCAGGTGCGAGGATGGCCGGCTGGCGAACAGCGCTGATCTGCGACGTAGGTGCTGCTGCGCGTCGCGACGCCGACCACCACGACGTGACGGCCACGTGCCGCAGCGGACGCGTCGTCGACGGCCAGTGGTATTAACTCTCTCTCCCCCTCTTTTTGTGTTGGGTGATTGCGTGCCGCGAGTATGTCGTAACCGCGCGTTCGGGGAACACGCGATCCGGAGTGTACTCGTCGTTATATTCAGGTTTTGACGTATAAACAGCGCGCGCGCACTCACGCCTATAGATTAGGAGCGGCTTGAAGTGAGGAGCGAGAGGTGTGACCGGCGAATTGCAGCCGACCGATGTAAGTGTGCAATCGCAATATTGCGCGGGAGTGAGAAGCGCGCTAGGGAAGAGAGATTCGTCTCGGAAAAGTTTCGCGGGAAGGAGGCTGGTCGCGGAAGGACGCGAACAGGTGGCCGTTTCTTCATACGTGGGATAATATATAAGAGACTTTTCGTGTGACTGGCTGGTCTCTCCGTTATCGCTCGCGAATTCAGGACGAGACGAATTCTTCGACAGTGAAGGTGATCGTGTAACGTGCAACACGATAAGAAAGTTCGAAACGTCCGCCACGACATCGTCCGTCCGGTGTGCATACTGAGATAACACGTGCTTGCTCCTCGTTCATCTTTGCCCCCAGGGGCATACTCATGCTTCCTACAATGTGCAGTGATACATAACATCCCCTTCGCAGTGATCGTGACAGAAAGATCGAGTTGATGTAACTTAAAGTCGTCGATACTTGAATAGTTTTAAAAGTGTATTCAGTTTTGCAGCGCTTCGAAGACTAAACATTCGAAAGTGACACATGTGAAAGACGCAAGAAACGCGGTGCAGTGGCTGGCACGTGGTGCGGTTAAGACGTGATCAGATCAAACTCTGTCGCTCGAGATCGAAGAAGAACGGGAGCGAGAGCCCGTTCGGAGGAGAAGAGGAGTGCGAAAGAAAGCAAAACACGGAGGCATTGTGCGACTACCGAAAGCAGGGCAGAAGGAAGAAAGAAGGGTGAAAGAGAAAGCGGGATATCATCGAGAAGATAGGGAAAGAGACAGAGAGGGAAGAGAAGAAGGAACGCGCTTCGCACTCTAGTCTAAACCCCGGCGGGAGTTCGAGGAGAGGGTGAAGGGCGTCGTGGAGGGGGGAGTAATGCCGGCGGTGAGCGTGGCACAGCGCCCTCCAGGTGGAATCTCACTCCACGCCGGCGTGCCGGTAGCGCCCAGCAGCGTAACCGCCCCCGGTCCGTCGGGCCGGTGCCTCGGGGGCCCGGCAGCACCCCCCGCCGGCTCGCCACCGCTGCCGCCGTCCTTGCAATCCCTCGGCGGCGGCGTCGCCACTAATAGCAACAGCAACATCAACCCCAACAGCATCAACCACAGCAACAATAATACCGTACTCGGTGGCGGCAATCTCAACAACAATCACCATCTCGGCAACAACGCTCTAGGTATCAATACGGCGAGCGGCGCCACGAATCCTTTACAGGCGATGGCGTCGGCGGCGGCGTCGCTTACCCAACTCAACAACATGGCAAACGGCCCGCTGCCGCCGCTCGCGGGTACAGGCCCGACCGGGCCCCCGAGTCTACCGCCGCCGCAGCCGGCGACAACGCCGACGCACGGCGGACCGCCAACCCCGCACGGCGTAAGCGCGGCGCCCCATCTGAACGGCGCGTCGCCGAGCCCTCATCCGTTGCCACCTCATGGCATGATGAGCGGGTCACCGCACACGCCTCATCCGCACATGGGAGGTGGCGGACCCTCGCCCCATCCCCATCATCCGGGACCCCACATGGTCGGTTCGCCGCATCACCCAGCAGCGCCCCATCCGATGGGCCCGGCCGGTATGATGGGACCGGCCGGTATGCAGCCCCAAGGTGCACCTGGCATGTGCGGACCGGGACCCAGCGGTCCGATGGGTCCGCACGCGCATCCTCAGGGACCGGGAGTACCTGGACAGCCACACATGCACACGAATGATCCATTTTTCTGTTCGCCTTTCGGATCTCATTACTTCAGGTAAATTCGAAAGACAACTGATGATACCGCGCATACTTTCCGAGGTGGTGGCAACAATTTTTCACGAATAATTTTGTTGATTGATGTCGCAAAGTTCTGAGGGGCGATGAAAGCTATTGTAATAGAAGATTATTTTATTAGACTTGACGTCAGTCACGAGAGAAATGCTTCATAATTTCTGTATCACTTAATATTTAATATTTTTCTTTTTATATTTATGCATTTGATAAACTTTATATATTTGACAATTGTTAAATCATATTACAATATTTTCATTGCCCTCTCTTAAAAACTCTTAAATTAATTAAAAACTTATTGAGAGCTGATATTTGAACGCACAGCCCGTAACGATTAATTGATTTCAAGATTTCTCTGTTAATTACACGAGAGATTGATATTTCGCATTGTCAATGTCAATGCAGAATGAATTTTATTATTTTATTTCTAATTCTCTGAAAATCGCGATCCACTTCGTGGCTGATTCACATCGTTTGAAGCAAATAAGATTTTATGACAACTGTCTGACTTGGCGAATGTTTCTAAAAAAGTTAATTTTATGCAATCTGCGTTGCGACTTTTTCTCACAGTTTTTTACTGGTAGATAGACTTAGTCGATGTAACTTTGTAAGATTTTTTTTTACTTAATTATCGCACTACGAGTTCAAAGTTGATTACGGGATTATGCTGCAAAAAACATAACTCAAGGACTCGGGCGCGTAAAATCGATGCTGGGTTCTAGTTGCTAAGAAATTTGCCGTTAGCATCAAGTCGCGTTCGGTAGGAGCAATTTTCATAAGATCGATACGGTTAATAGTGCTTCCCTGCTGTGGCAACTGTAATAAGCGCGCTATAATGTTGAAATTACGACAGGAGGAATAATTTGCATACTCGATCATACGTGAAAATAAATACGTACGTTGTTGATATCGCGCTCGCCATCGAGAAAGCCACGTGTTTTCCGCTTATTTCTCTCCGAAATCTTCGTCGTATTTTAAAGCAATTCCGCAGATTACTGCGGAAGACATTCGAATTCTACAGACTTATCAGAAATGACATAATTTCTTTTGATTACAGATTTCGTACCGAATACTATCTATATCTATCTATTTACATTTATTTTTTATACATTTGATTATTACTTTGTTAGATTATTCTTGAGCATATCATTGAATATTTTTACATAAATTTTTTATCTTTGATAATTTACATCTAATGTAATGTTTTAAATCGAATAGTTCTAACCTAAGATATTTTTAAAAGTATCTGATGCTTAATATCGTTAATTTAAAAAAAAATCTATTTCTTTGTTGTATAGGAAGTGCAAAATTTCCAAACTGCCAATTATAAAGATACAAATAAATAATCTGTTGTAACAATTTGCCGTCACGCGAAAGAACGCTCGCACGTGTGTCTCTCGGATCGAGGCGGAACTTTGTATGAAGGCATATGTAAACTTTTTCTCGGGTCTGCGCGAGAAAGGATTGGAGTTGGAGGGAAAGAAGGTGGTTGGCGGGCAGTCACGCGAGGTTTTACGGAAAACTGTATCGCGTGGTCGAAGATATCTCCCGCGAAGCTCAGCTCTTGTCGTCACTTATGCACTGTCTTATTTTTGCTTGTTGTCATTGATAATGACATGACATACTTAGCTGTTTGTACGGAGAATAGTTTTTCTAATCAATGATTAATTCTTTATGTGTCAAAGATTTGTTTTTACATTCTTATTTTAGAACGCAAACATTGATGTATATTTGATATGCAGTAATACTGTTGATAGATGGCAATATTAAAGAATTCGCATATTAATCGATTATTTCTAGATTTTTTTTTGCAATTGTTTGCATTCTGCAATTTTATATAACAGATTGTAATGGGAATATATTAGCATATGATTTATGTGATAAAAAATGAAAAGATACAGAGTCAATTGTAATTGAAAGCGGGGTCAGCGCGACAATATTTCGTAACATTTAATAATAAAATTATTGAAATTGAAATGCTTAAATAACTATTAACGAGTAACTATATAATTAATGATTTCATAATGTCTGTTAAATTCATCATTAGAAGGTATTTGATTTTTGTCCCGAATGAGAGGAAAAGAAATGAATTAAAGTAGGGAATATAAAAATTGTCGTCAATGTTAAAATTATTCACGGCCGGTCTTCGATTAATTCGAAAGTATTCTTTATCGGACCAACGTGTGTTGTTTTGCGGATATTTTTAGACAATTTTTTTACGACTTATTTAATACTTCGTTCCGTGTCAATCGTCCGGTAGTCGCTCACTAGTATGTTCTCTCAGGCGTAGTAACAGTATACTCCGAGAATCCGTTATCGTACCTTGACGAGGATCTTCCTGGTCACTTGCACAGTCAACTCCAGCAGTGTAGTTGAGAATAGTATAATATAGGTAGCGCCAAAAATCTGCAAAGTTCTCTGATGCGATTGCCAATTGCCAATTTCGAAGCAGGTTCGCCAAGATTAGATCGGCAATAACTATTAAAAAGAACAATTAAAACTGACCGATTGGTCTATCGAAAGTTCACTCGTTAACACAATATGTCTGTACTTTTTGCGTCCATCAAACATATAAAAGCTCTATTTGTTTCTCGCGAAAATAATGGAAAATAATACAGAGAACATCGTTTTCACGGGCGAAATTTCGTCGTCGTGCATCGCGCCACGATTCAAGAGGGATAATTATCAGTTATGCGAGATACGCTGTGCCTGTCAGGTGCGTCGAAAGTCGTCGTCTTCGTCGGGATATCTCTCGGTGCCTCAGGTGTCCCGCAGGTGGGAGGTGCGCTCCCGGCGCAGGTGTGCATACATGTTCGTCCGCGACTTCCTTCTTCATCGGAGCTCGCCTCGCGAAGAAAAATAGTCAGGGGTTAAGAACGTCGATATGCGCACGATGACGATTATCCTGTACTTCTCTTCTTCGGCCTTCTTCGTATCCGGTCTGAACGTCTCTATCGCTTCGACATCATCTCTCCGCTCGCCGTCCCCGTCTGATAATCGTATGGGCTCATTAACATAAGCGTTCCACCCTGCTACATTCGTACGAATGACGATGCTACTTTGCTGGCGAAGCATTGTGGCAAAAGCTTTCTTTTTAACGTACTCGACAATCCCATTTAACGTCCGTTCGAAATGCTTAACTCATCCGCCGGTTGTAACATTTAATTGACTATCGACGAGAATTTATTGATTACAATTTTCTTTTATTGTACAGCATTCAAAATTATTTCCGAATATTTTGTGTGAGAAATTTCGAGTAAAGTGCCAGGGATGTAAGTGAAAAATAAAATTTTATTTATTATAATATTTCTTTCGGCATGCCTTGCGACATATGTAAAAGTGATTTTTGAGTGGATTTGTGTTTAGTTGAACTAAGCTTCGGCTAATATCATTTCATAAGATTACAGTCGCGATATGTTACGCGTGCCGACAGATAAGAAAGCCTCCGTTTATGTACTGTCGTTGAATTACTTTGACTTTGTAACACTCAACTGAGTTTCTCAGTATATAACTTCGTAGCTTGGGAAAATCCGGTATCATTTATCATCAGTGGATATTGCTTCAATACCATAGCATTTCTTCCATAGATTTCTGATGTTTTCTCTGAATAAACTTTGAATTGCTGATTTTTTCTACTGCGGCGAATTGTGCAACTTTAGAGAATTTTCCATTATTTACATACGTACATTATTGACACATGGCACGCAGTACGCGAGATTATGGTTAAAATATGCAACATTTTATATAATAGAATATAGTTACACAAGTATGCGTCACTGTTATATAAACTCTCTATCTCTTGAATAACGTACCATCATTTCCTACATAAAGATAAGTTTTCGTTTTGTCGTTTCTCGAGAGCAATTTCGATAATTTCAAAGCACAATACTTAATTCTTATTTTAAAATTCATCGGTATACCGTGGCATTACATCATTCAAATATTTGCACCGACTGCATACTGAGATTATGCGTGCTCGTGAGAGATGTGTTTCGCATTCGCTCGGAAAAAAGCACACACGTTATCGCGAAGCGAGCGATGACGCATCGGATAGCTTAACCGTGCTCTCGAAATTTGTAATCGCTGCAAAACGTTCTGAGCACGTGTGCAAACATATTCTAGGACAACGAAGGTGACAGTCAGCTTGAGCTGTCGTGACAGCGCGTTGGTCTCGCACGATGTTAATATCATCGTTAAAAAAAAATTTATTGCATCGGACTCGTGACGCGTGTATGATACGCTGGGGAAAAAGCAAAAAAAAAAACGCGAGAGTGCCGAATCGCAACGCAGAATAAAATAAAGTTAATTAATTTGCGCGATCGTGAATAGTGACGGAGAATACCAAAGTGCGGATGAAAAGTGTTTAAAGCGCGATCGGAAGTAACAGCGCTGCCGGTGGCCTTATCTTATCGCGGGCCTCTTGGTAGGATAAGAAGGACCTTGATCGCTTCGCAACGAAAGCGAATCGGCACCTTGCTTTACTTCGAGGGTCTCGAAACATCGATTTTCTTTACGCAACACATCTTTTCTCTTTCTCTCTTTTTTTTTAAGTTTTTTTTTAAAAGAAACTTTAAGCTTTTCTTTGGTGGAAATTTATATCGATTTTAATTACGCAATGAGTTAATATTAGAGATAAAATGATGTGTCCTACTTATCACTGTACTTAATTTAAAATAAAATTTATCTTTAAAATTTTTATTTACTTTTCTTTATACGATATTTATAAAATATTCAATCTTTGATTTTGTAACTGAGAAAAAAGTGGCAATTGAATTTGCACTAAAATGATTTTCAAATTTATCGAAGCGTGTATTTCTGAAATTTGAGGTGCAAATTTTATTATAAATTGGGGTCGTGAAATAGATTGGCACTGAATATAGACCATCATAGATATCCATGAGAGAGATCGCGTTATTTAGTATCAGCGACGATGCAGCTATCTCCAGTTACCAGAACGCTTTGTACAATTAAGCGCGTACAATAATAACAGCCGTGCTCTTCGATGCAAGGCGATTCTCCTCTTGTTTTTGCAACACAGTCGTTTCTCGTTTCGCGCGAGACACCGCGGGCTGTCTTTCCAGCGGCTTTCCCTTAGCGCGACTAGAGCGGGATTAGCGAGTGGCACGTACTATGTTTCTAGTTAGTTACAGGGTGTATAAAGTGAGCGTCGGTACGGATGTAACCCGCGCACGTGCGGGAATCAGCGAGACTATTCGAGAACTCTACGATCGCGATTTACTTTTGCATCGGGCAAGAACTCGAATAATTATCGTTGGACGGAAGCGTAGATTTATCACGATTCGTTCGATTAAATCGGCATATTTAATCATTCGGAGAATTCTTCTCACCGTTCGAAAAAGAACTGTGTAATATCATTTTTCACGTTTGCAATATAGCAACTTCTTGGATATTAGACTAATGTTAAAATATCTCAAGCGAAATATTGCAATCTAGGGTGATTAATCTAATGCATTTCTATTGTATTTCTTTTGTTTTGTTATCCTGCAAGATCATCAATGAATTTTCAATCGCCCTCTGTCTAGACAATTGGTTATTTTCATTGGATTTTCTGCATGCAGTCGATTTATCTACCATAGTCCTTTAAATGATTAAAACACAGGAAATATCGGGGAATTTTTTTCTTTGTTGCTTTCCGGAGAACAATGACTTTAAAGGATGAGAATTTTTCAAATTGCACGTATTAAAATCGTAACATTATATTGTTACAAATCTACAATTTTCTGATAGTATCAAATCTGCGATTGTCGAGCAAAAGTTTCACTGTTGTCAGTAATACAATAGAGCGAAGTGAGAAAAGGCTACAAAACTTTTTTTTTCGATGGTCAACTCGAAGGGAATCGAGGGTGCGAGGGGGGGAATCGTTGAAAGAGGAAAGACTCGTTCTGCCGAGGACGCATGTGAGGATAGACACGACGCCGGTCGTCATCGTTGTGCATAAAGCCGTGCGCAGAGAGCGTATCAGGCCGTATCGTCGGTCGGTTCCAGTTTCACGTGAAACTTCTTCGCGCGCGGCAGGTTCAAGGCGAGCATTCGCGGTGCGCACACCTCCCCGTCGCCTGGCAAGGGGGAGCGTATATACACACGTGCATGATGCATATGGATCGCGCGCCGGAAGTCGCCGGGGCGGCGAAAGAATTATCGAGCCGGTGAAATGATTTTGTTGCTATACCGCGCGCAATGTTTCTTCTCGCTCCGGCGAGGTTAATTTCCATGCAATCAGCGATTCGTATCGGTTACATTGATGTAAATTTTTTTAATAAACAGTCCGTCCGTTCGTCCGTCCGTCAGGTACGTTCAATCTGTATAATTGGATGGCCAATTACGGATGAGAAACAGAACTTTGTATGGTGAGTGTACGTAAATTCTTTGAGTCGTATTACGTTTTATCGTAATGGAGAGAGGTATTAATGCCGCAGTTTGAAACAAAATTTTAATTTAAATTTTTTTTCGAAAAGTTATATTTTGCATCTTTATTCTTTTCAATTTATAAATTGTATAATGCGTATATATTTTAAGTAGATAACATGGATATAATAATTCCGTTTTAATTTCTTCGCAACGCAAAAATCTACATTTTAAAAATTTCTCTCGGTTCTCGTATAAATATTAGTATTGCACATTATAGTCAGTATTGATTGAAAAGAAGTTTTTGAAAATATTAGTTTAAGCCAAATTCTCTCTTTTCTAAAGAAACAAACATTTATTTAAGTCGACACAAGAGTTTGCTGGATAGATGAATGTTAGGTAGCACAGTTGACGTCGGGAATTATCGAAAGGAGAAAAGGTGGGAGTAGTACAAGTTCACGACAGGACGACAATAAAGAAGAGAAAGGCCTCTGTGAGTCATGGTTTATCCAGAAACATCGATGCAGGTGTTTCTTGGGACAGGTGTAATTTGGCAAACGTCTCCCCGGATTGTCAAGCTTTTCTTCTCGCAAGGATTGCATCCGTCCAGGCGCAACGTTAGACTTAGCAAACGAAGCTGTGTTTATTTTAATTAGAAACCTCGGTGTAATAGCACACCAAATGTAAATTACTAGGACTCGCCGGGCAATTAGTTTTAATTTAATTAATACGGCCGTGTCCAAAATTTCTGTTGACGATATGAATTTCTTAAGGGTAGCCACGTACCGCGTATTAAAAATCTGCATTAATTAACCGACGAAATATTTTACTGCACTATAAAGTACTTTCGCGTGAGACGAGTGAATGGCGTTACGCAATCAATTTTATATTGCGTGCATTTTTTACGGCTTTTTAAAATTAATGGGACATAATTCTAGCACGGGCGAGATACTTTCTAGCGAAATTAATATGGATGTAGTCTCGAGGCCGATAAAACTCGCGGACGATGCGCGGCCTCTTCAGCGGGTCGATCACGCCTTATGAATCGATACGTGCTGAGCGTATCGATTATGATTTCAACGTGCATAATCACCTCGCGTGAGGGGATTCACCGTGAAACGACGATAGCCACCACTCGCGCGCGCCGGGATCAATGGCGTTACGAGATTCCCTTGATTTACCCGACCCGCTCATTTACTCCCTTATCTCGGCTCGATACTCGATAGCCGATCTATACACACACACGTACGTCAGACCCGTTAAGTTTTATGGGTCAGGTTGCCCCGAGAGGTTCCTCGATTACACCCACTTAAAGAAGATCCCTCACGAATCGCTGCAGCGCCGGCGCGTGTTTACACGTAGGCTGCATTTCTCGGACGTCAGTGTAAACAGCCCCTTATCTACGGGCGTTCACGAATCGCTATCGGGTGTCGTCGATGCGAAGGGACTTCCCCTCGAGCTCTGTGCACGATCGGCTGGCTTGCAGCGCGCCTGTCGGGATCACGCTGGCTGACGGCGTGCCCGACGACGCGTAACGATACGCTTGGTATTATTCGCTTGATTATTTTTCGACCGGCACCCTTGTTCGGTTCTTTATGCCCCACTATCTTTGTCCGTCATTTCAATTTAAATTGATTACATAAAGTAATATGAGCTCTTATTCATTTAGAGTTAAACACCGCGTTACGTGGAAGCAAAAATACCGGTCATTTGTCTTCATTTGTTACGATTTATTTGGCGCGGAGTGCAGCAGCCCCGCATAAATAAAGTCCAAGAATTTATCCCCGAAATACCTTCGTAAAGTTTGAGACAGTTCGCACGGGATCGAGGTTGCAAAAAATATTAGCGTCTCTCCTTGAATTGAAGACGCCGCGAATTTGATAATCTGCCCAGAAACGGTAACGTTGATTAAATCGCCGTGACAGCTTCTCTTTTGTCTTGCATTTAACGGCAGCGTGACGATCGTGCGTCGCGCGCGCGTGTCGCGCTTATTTATAAAATGCCGTCGCGTTCCGGGCGCGAAAGCGCGCGTGCGAGTTCGCGCTCGACATGAACGTTCGTTAGCCCACTCACGAAACGTTTACGACAAAGCGCCATTTATTCATTCACTCGTTCATTCAGAGTTTCGGCAACAACGTTTATCCGGATCCCGGCCACGCGAATGTGTGGCCTAACGATCTGTCTCCGGCTCGGGCGATTAACATCGTCACCTTCATCGTCGGTGGTGCGCGTCGGAAAGAAACGAGTTCGTGACTGTTTAACGACGGACACTGTCACGGCCTCGGCGATTCGGACCGTTTATTTTTATACAGGCGGCTATTTCGATTTGACGATACCCCATAAATAAAGGAGCACTTCTGCTCGATTTTATCGCGCCAACAAATAGTTCATTCTCGAGTCGCAGTATTCTCATATTTAAACAAAGACAGAAGTTTACATGTACCATTTAATGAACGGAAAAATAAATTCTTCGTTAGAAAATAAATTATATAAATGTCTTCTTGTAACAGAAGTCACGTAATAGATTTATTATTGTTGCAATCCATCATTCTCGCAAAGCGATGATTAATAGCGTATCTCGCAGTATGCCGACTGAATGCAAAATTTGAAAGTAGTTGTGAAAACTCACAGAATTGTCCAATTTTGTGCTATTAGCAAAATTAGATGCAAGCATCGCGATGATTTAGATTGGAGGCGGTTTCGGCGTCGAATCATGTGTGTCGCGCGAAAATAACGAGCGATCGGCAAATCAAATAGTACACTATAAATAATGAGATTAACGCTAGCCGTCCAAATGCAGCGCACGCGACCTCACGAACCTCGCCAAGTGTCTGTATATTCCGTAGAGAGCCGTGGGTTCAAGCGACCTACCTGCGCCGAAGAGCGCGCGTTCTGACTACGTATCAGCGGTTCTCATCGCGAACGCGCAAAGTCAATGCACGACCAAGTGCGAGGTCGAACGGGAGCGTCTTTCAACATTTATGACATAAAGAACCGGTTTCATCAACATTCTTCAACGTCGATCGCAGTTTCGCTGATTCTCTTTTGCTCCTTTCTGTTATTCTTTAGTCACAATCGATAAAAATACATAATACAAATTTGAGTCACGTTGGCAAGGAATTGGTTTTACAAATTTATCCGATATTTATATTATTTGTAATCTGTCGCTAGTTGGACGTTCGACAAATTTGTTGTATAACGCGAGAGATATTAGCCTAAATCACGTCGGCTACTCTCGCGTCATGCGGCAGGACGTACGTCGAGTTGCATATCGACGTGCGTTCGCCGTGTCGCCGTTCTTGCATCATCGTGATTGCATAACGCGTCCCGCGTATTGCGTAGGTGCGCGAGATTTTAAAATGTCAAGAATCCGCTGGCACGTCCAGATCGACGCGCTGTCCGTCACGCCGATCCGATCCGATCGTATCTCCGATCCCACCTTTTCGTGGTACTCGAAGAAAGTTCTGCGGAATACCGCTGCGGCTCCGTGGATCGCGGAGCCGGTCCGATGACTCGGACGACTCCGACGATGACTCGAGGGTTTCTCCATCTCGCTTCTCTCCCGCCACTCGATTTCGAAAAGAATCACAACGCGGGATGAGAACCGCGAATGATTTGCCAGTGAAGCAGTTCGTTCGCGTTGGAGAGTTGGCTCGGCTGGTCTCTCCCGTCTCCGACTCTCTCGCTCTCTCTTATTCTCTCTCTCTCTCCGTTTCTTTCTCTGTCTTCCCTTCTATTTCCCTTCTTCTTCCCTCGCACTTTGCCTCCGCGCTGGTCTCTCCGTGGTCCGTGTTCTCAAGGCCGCCTCCTCGAATCCTCCTCCCTCGCCTCTCGCCTTCTCTCTACGTTCTCGTCTCCTCCTCCAACTCGGCCTCTTCCTCCTCCGCTCTCTCGTCGCCTCCTTCGTAGCTTCCATCTCACCTCGCTCTACCTCTATCCTCCGATACTGCCGTCCCTCTTTCGCCTTCTCTCTCGCTGCGTCTGTTTCTCTCTTTTCTACTCTAGCATCTTCTCTCTCGGCTTCTGTGAGAGAACTTAGCTACGCGCGCTACGGCGCATCGAAGTTTCGAGCGAGCTCAAAGTCGATCGTAGTTTGAGTTTACCGCCGAGCCATCGTGGCATCGGCGGGATGCATCTTCTCCCGTAGAAATTGCAGGCACCTTGCAACGTGGAAAATGTCGTTTGACCAGTTCGCGCTCTACGACCGGGTTGCTCGGATCTGGTAGTAGGTCCGGTTGCGAATCTTCCGAACAGCTTCGAAAGTCACTTCAATCGTTCTTCTTTTCTACCTGCTTTTTTTCCTCTTCTTTTTTTTTCTGAATATGATGCCGAAAATAACAGTTTCGATATTTCAATCTGCTCGCGCCTTTCCGCGGACTTCGTAATTGATTTCGAGCTGGACGAGCTTACGGTAATTGTGAAAATCAATTGTTTATTTTCTTTTTTTTTTGTGCAATTTATAAAATAATGATTTAAAAAATATCGTAGTGTCGCTGAATGATTGAACTGATTATTTCGCAGCTTATGTTGCGAAAGTTACATTATTAATTATTTAATTAAAAACTTGAATTATTATTTTTTTTTATTACAACACACGCTAGATATTTATGATAAGATAAATAAAAAAAATTAAACAATTACTACCATTTTGTAGCGAAGTGCATCACGTGTGTATTTATATATGTTTCTTGTTGTTCCTTGCTTTCACATGTAGGAACGAAACGGAGGCAGGTATCTCCCCTTCTTCCTGTCTACATATCATTTTAACATATCACAATTCACAATTCCTATACACCATGAAAGACTTCGTGGTGGTGGGTTCTCGAAGAGCTCTTTTTTCTTTTTACCGGGCGAGCGATCTCGACCGCCAAGATAAGAGCTGTCGCATTAACAATGCAATCAGAACGTCGAATCACATTGCGCGTCGTGCGTTTTAGCAAAAATTAAATCAGGAGCTAAATGTGGAATTATGAAATGTGAAGTTACGAAGCATAACCATAATACAAACTAAGCCTTACACATTTCGTATCGCTGCGTAAAATCAATTTTTCTGTCCGTTCATTGAAATGTTTTTTTTCCTTCAGCTCTTCGAGAAAATTATTCTGCGATATAAAATCTTATATTCTGCATGATAAAAACTTTGTACACATCAGTGTTCGGATTACTTGAAGCACACAGACTGAGAGAGGAAGAGAGAGAGAGAGAGAGAGAGAGAGAGAGAGAATGAGAGATCTTCGCCGGTCTATTCGTCGATGTTTTTTTTCGGAAGACGAATCCCGCTCACCTTGAAAGGTACGTCGCGTGGCTCGTCGTTCGGGCCGTTCGTCGGATAAGCCCTTCGAGCGACGCGCGCAGGAAACTTCGAAAAGTCAGTCCCGGGTTTCGTGTTTCGATGCACTTTTCCCTCCGCGGTGTGGCGAGGACGCGCGCATGCATTTTCAAGGCGATCGTGAACGGCGGCCGCCGTCGCCGCCACCGCTTGTGTGCCCACCTTCGCGCATAAATTTCAGAGACACTGACTCCGGTATAAATTATACGCGCGCAATTATTCTTGCAAAACGTCGGTTGGGTATGAGCGCGCGCGCGCGGGAAAAAAAAGGACGATTTTCGGTACCGCTTGCCGCTCGCCGCTTCGAAGCTGAATATTGTTTTGAAACTGAAACTGTGCAAGCGGGCGCGTTTTGTTCGACTGTAATTTTTCCTCGAGTCCTGCGCTTTTTCCCGTTCCGAACTAATAACAGCGATACGCCGTTATTCGGTGCGCCGAGCGTGTTTGATCTGAAACTTCGCGTTGTGCTTATTAACCGAGATCCGATATTTTTTTACGCGCCAACTCATATATCACAGCTGCAGTAGCGAAAAGTCACAATTGCGAAACGCGAGGTGGAAGCATTGCAAGTTTCGGTAGAGCAATCGATTCTTCGATCGCAAGATTATCATCGGGATCGCAGAATCGTTTGACTTGAAACAGCAATAGCCTTACTTTCCGTTCGATCGTCTTTTAATCGTAATTCACAGAGAATTAATTTAGGGTCATTGTGCTATTTTTGACAATGGAGGTGTGAATATCTGTTACGTCGTTGTCACTTCGAGCTGGGGGATCGAGAAGCAACCGATATTTCGTTACCACGCGACCCGCTGGGGGCCGATTTTGTTATTTCCGCCCTAAGCCGGATTTAGTCAGTGCCTCTTATCCGCGGAATTATGGCACGCGATGGACGCGAGTCACGTACTGATGCGAGTTCTTTCTCCGCGCGAAGAACGTTCGTGTCATCGCACAGGCGAGACGGTCCGTTTCGTCCCTGGTCTGTGTGGGTCGAGTCGGGATCATTTCGGAAACCAGTTCCAAGCGATCCACGGGTCGAAGCGCCTCGTTGTTGAGTCCCAGTCCATGTGTGATCATGCAGCAAGGATTAATCCTTCCAGCGTGCTCGGGGTCACGGCGGAGCGATTCACGAGGCTCTACATCTTCATTCTGCTTTTTGCGTTCTGCCCTCCGATCGTTCTGCCCTCGAAAGGAATGAAGCTTTCCGTTTTTGAGTTACGCGATATTCGTGCGACTTGCTGCCGTGAAAGCGTTGTAAAACGTTGGTTTTACGAGTGTCTTGAAATTGAAAGATTGTGACCGCGCTGAACGCGCTCCTGTGAAACGTGATGGTCAATTTTCAGAAAAGACATAATGTATATTTGAAAAAATAATTGTTTCGACAAGCGATTTTGGAAATACGACGACAGTCTAATCTTTCAATTAGTGATACAATATTTAGAAATTTTATTTTACAACGGCAAATTAAGGTGCAGGAATAAATCAAAGATAAAGAAAGACGGGGTTTGAGAAATATGCTTCGCTCTCGGAGAATAAAATAATAAATAATCTGTGTTGTTGTATCTCTTGTTATGAGAAATTTCCTATTTGCAATACTTTTTTTTGTTTGAATAATCACGAGTAAATCTGCGCGAGTGGCACAATTGAAAATGCTCCCTGGAAATTAATACACGTGGCGTGGACGCGGAAAGTTTATAAACTTCGTGACAGCCGAGTCCATCCTATTGTACCAATTAGAACGTATTTCCATTGGAAGCGTGTACCCGTGATTGGCCCACCGATGGAATAAACCTATCGAGAGATGGAGCGACCCGATTCTAGTCATGCAAATTTATTCCAATAATTACGTTTGTAGCTAACTCGCGGAATACCGCGGTACACAATTTTGATATTATTGACAGGTCGATATGGGCGTCAGTCGTTTCTATTAAATATGCGCGGGTCGACGATATGTCTACGCGAAAATACGAGAGGCGAGCGAGAGCGAGTGAACGGGGGTAACGCGAGTTAACCGGCGTCCGATAAATGCCGACGGATTCTCTCCTCATTACGAAGTAATCAGGAATCTCGGGTCAATTGCGTTCATTCCACTTACGTGCCTGACAAATGGCGAAACTTACGCGATCATTTGTCTTCGCCTGATCAATTTCGCCGCGCTCGCAACCACGACTTCAGGAATCGTATTGAAATCGGTTCATTAGCAATTACAAGCGCATTGTATAATGTCTTGTTCGTATAATCATATGGATACGGTGATGCATAATAATGTAATATGTCGTGTGCCGCGCATATCGGCGGCATCTCGTTTGATTTGGATTTAATATAATACAAGTAAGGAGTTGAATCGTATAGGTATCTCGATTATTCCGTTTTGAGGGTGGCGCCGTTTTGTTTGGAAAAAATGCCATTTGTAATTAGCGCGATTATGTCGCTATTATATCACGAATTAGTTATGCGGTGACATCAAACGGAACGTAACAATTTATGCTCGCAAGTTGAATTGAGAGCCACCAACGCATATCCTATTTGTAGATAATGTGTTGAGATTAAATTTAAACATAAATTGCCGTAGATCAATAATTTCTTGATTACGCACGCTCATGTATTATTCTGCATTATTGAACATATATTTTTCTTTCTTCTAAACAATCTTTTTTATATCTTAATCTTAAGCCACTCTTTCTTGTTGTCAAAATTAATCTTATTTTTTTATTTTAATCTTACATAAACCTTTATTATAATGCTACGTATTAAACGGATACGACTTTTTCAGACGGCTCTTGCGCATTACTGAGGCCGCGCCGCACAATAAGAATTTAACCAGGCGGTTATGGTTGCTGCATTTTTCTCGACGCGTATCGTTTTGTTGTAGTACACGCTAAGAGCACAAGATCGTTTCAAGTGCTCCGAGTACCGTGCGCGTACTAAAGTCTTTCCTCCACTTTCTACGATATAGGGATTAAAGCTTCTAGCTGAGGCGGTGGAGGCCACGTGGAGCTAGCTTAGCGCGCGAAATAGTTCTCTAAGTGCGGCCAGCTTTTCAAACTTTCATACCTTCGAAGCCCCTCCCAGTCATTTTGCTCTCGGATGTTTTCCGCAAGAGACGAATCGTGAATTATACGTGCGATAGTCGTTTGTGTCACATTAGCCTTCATTAATTGCTCTCGTTTCCGCGAACGGGAATGTGGCGTGCAGCCGGTATATTAGATCGCTGATTAATCCATTTATTGTCTCCGTATATTGTTACTTTATGCCTCATGCCGGTGTACATTAGTGCCAGCAAATTTAGAAATACGACTCAAATAAGCAGTTCTACGAACACGAGATTTTGTCAAATTGAAAACATAAAAGTTTTATATATTTGCAATTGAGCACAGTTATTTTTTTTTTGTTATTTAGTTAACTTACTGATCTTCCACAGACATATTAAATGTTTCCTAGTTTTTCATACATTTTTCAACTATCAAATTTCAACAATTTGTTATACTTTTTCCAAAATAACATTTTTTCAAACTTTTTGCTATTTTTATTTTGAGTTTTTCGCTATTTTATTTTTAGTTGGATACTATTGGACATGTTTCAAAATGATGTAAAAGTCCAAACTGCCTCTCTGGCGTAAGTTAGTTTTCCAACTAAACTCCGGAGTTATCGGGAGCGATCAATGTTAGCAAGGACATAACAATTTTCCGCGTTTCCGTATGAAACTGACATTTTCATTGGCGGATTAAGAAAAACACGGAAAGGATTTATCGATGCGCTTTCGGAGCTTTGGCTTACTCTACGTTTCCTGCATTGTTTCACATGGCGTTGTATATGTACGAACTGCTAGAGAGTCTGATGATTCTCATAAAGTCTGATAGTTCTACTAAACAATATATGAGAACGGAAAAGTATCGAAAAAAACTCGTTACCGATTGAAAATTCCGCGGATCTCGAAAATTCCGCGATCAAAGAAATATTCGTAGGGATACAGCAATATTTTTTGCGTTAGCTCGTAAAACCGGCGTCCCTGTCAGCACGGGGAAAAAATAGCGGGGGATTTATCGAAGCCTCCGCGCGTGGACGTGTCGATCGCTTTGCCGCAACCTGCGTCGCATTCCACACGAGATTATGGCGAATACAAGCTATTTTTTATGTAATAAGCAAGCTGCCGCGAAAAGTTTATTCTGGTTTTAGGAGTTTTGTATCTGCTTAGAGAATCGATCAACAGCGCCTTTTCGGTTGAACGACAGTAATCTTACCGGATAACGATGAACTGTAGGGTAAATTATACAGGGAAATACGAAGGAAAATACTTTTCTCAAAAATAAGAATAATATTTTATATAATGTACATTTTACATTTTTATTATATTTTTTACATTTTTTGTTATTATGTTATTTTCTATAATATTTTAATGCAAGTATGATGTAAACAATGTTATGTTGCTTTGTGAAAGCAACTTTTTGACGAATCCCGCGAATAAGTCCACAATTCTTGTAATCCGGAGCGATCGCAGGCGACCGATCGACGAAATTCACGAATCGAAGGACGTCGGTTTCCACGTAGCGTCGTAAAACTGCGTCCCTCGGGCGGCGTAGGAGGAAAAACACGGAAAAAGGGATTTATTCGGGGGTCCACACCGCGGTCGGATAGGATCCGCTTTTGTGTCGCTCTCCTCGACTCTCTCTCCCCCTCTCTTTCTTTCTCGCTTCGCGCAGGGGTATGGATTCCCACGGGACGTTGCGCGCACACTATGCAACGCCGACACGTATGCACGCGCGCGCACCCGCTGATACGTACAAAGGTAGAGGAACTCTCCTCTCCCTCGGGTTCCCACGTGTTTCCGACCGCAAGCCGCAGTTATAACGGCGCAGTCGCAAGTCGTCGACCAGAAGGACGACGCGAAGAGAAGCGCGCGGTGCAGCGCGCAGCGCTTCTGCCGCTCCGGAGTTCGTCGTCCTGTGCCGGCGAGGCAGTCTCCTCCTGCAGCGTGCCTTCCACCGATGCGCTATTCTCCCGGAAGCTCTTCGTGGAACGTCGGCCGCGACCTCGAGGTTGAGGAAGTGGAGAAATGCCAATAGTCAGCGATTCTCTTCTTGCATATCTCCCTTCCTCTCCATCACGTTTCGTTTTGCTTTTCTTTGCCCGATCTTTATTTATTTATTTTTTTTTTTTTTTTTTTTTCTAAAGAGGAGAAAGAGATTCAATTTGCGCAATTCGCAAAGGAATATTTGACATATTGGACATGCTTTCACATGGTCTTTAAAACTCGACTGGCTTGAGTTGCGAGATAACATATATTTTGTTTATCGATATTTATTTGGTATATTTGAGAAAATCAAACATTTTTTTATATAATTGCGTCAGTGGCCTGTCTTACTTGGATTATCAGAATCTTAAATGTCTTCATCAATTCTGTCATGCTACCTGTGAAATTTTCTTTCTTTAGAAAAAAGACATGTATTTTCTCAAATTTACATGCACATTGATATGATTAATCGATGTTTAATTTGATATTTACATTCTCTGCAGTATTTCGCATGGTTGATAAATGGCATTCTAACTCATTAATTAAATGCACTAACTCAACATTTTGTCGTATCACTTTCAAATCTATGCATAATGTGTCTGCTCGCGTCGGAATGTTCCCAGAACAAATTACTCTCTTTCTCTCTCCCGCACTCTCACGCACATCAGCGTATACACACGTATCCACTCTCTTATTTTCCGTGAAGTGGCTTGAAGTGACTCACCCTGCCTCACATGGGTGAGTTCGCATGTACCGCGTGCCGGGCAAGGCCGCGTTTTTACTCTCCGGCTCTCCTTTGCGAAGGCGAGACAAGAGAAACAGCGAGAGTGAGAGGGAGTATTGGTAAACGCTCGCACTTAGGACGCTTTTGTACAGGCAGTCTATTTTTATTGTCGCGCCTGTCGCGCGCGAAACATGTCGATTTTCGTGTCGACCACGCGGCACGAGGAAACGCGCACCCGCGTAAAATAAACGTCGCGCCGCTGCATCGGATGCTCGCCCAGTGTCGAATTTATGACGATCGACCGATTCCCCGCCGGCGATTCCCATTCCATCGCGTTTGAAACATTCCCTTGCCAGCAAGATTAACCTTAGAAATAGCTAACCGTTGCAAAAACTGCTCGTAGCTGCTTTTAAAGAGCAACAAAAATTATTTGAAGGATATATGTGTTTTTTAAATAATAACAGTATCGGTTATCTACTTTTTACTTTATTTTAGTAGCGAAATGGAAATAAGTAAAAGTATCGATTTTTAAAAACACCTTTCTGCGATGCGGAACATAAAAGCTTGATGTGTTAGAGTTAACATTTGTTGGTCTAAGAATAAACGTGGTACAACGTGGAGCAAAATTAAATAGATAACGAAGAAGATTTGCACAGAGATAGAATATACAGAGTACCTCAGTTTGTTGGAAAATCTCTGGAAATTACGAAATTACTTGAATGTAAATATATAATTAAAATATTACTTTACAGTTAAATTTCAGCAAATTGAACTTTATCTAGAAATAAAAATCGCGATGGATCATGGTCTTTTATCAAATTTTTCAAAAATTATCTTTTCTGATTCTTACATCATGCGTCTCTAGGATGTACGATACGCACTGGCGACAAATGTATAAGCGGTAAACATCACTGAAATTAAGAAACTATTTTTTATTAGACTATTTCTCCTTAGCGACGTTTATAACAGCCGAGAGGATGAAATAGAGCAAATCGCATTTTATTCTCGCATCCGTCACATTCGTTTGGCGCGCAGGTCCCGCATTTCATCGCGTACGACGTTCGTACGACGTTAATTCCTCGGGACACCGGTATTGAGAGGATGAACGAAAACTATGTTTAACACCACGACCGCGATAGATTTCGTCTTGCCGAGCAGCGAAAGACGTGCGCTTAACCCAGTTCCATATTCGGCGCGTCTTGCGCATCGCGCACACTCGCCTACACTCTGCGGCACATTTAATTCGTGATCCACTACTACGCAGTGGCGGTCAGACGAAAGTCTCGCGAAACGATCTTATCGGCGCTTTATGCCGCCGCCAGTATCGCGTGGTAATATCGCGGCGGGAGAAACGTCACGAGACACTTCAGCTCGCGATGTAACGGAACATCCGATCGGGTCGTCAGATTAAACGCAAGCCCGCTGTCTCTCTCTGATCTTGACATTACAGTCGTTTGTCGGGAAATCTGGTATGACTGAATAAAAAAGTGGAACCATGATAGCAAGGTGATTAGTTGCGAATACTGATTACGTTGCATAAAATTATCGGCGGCTATTTTAGTGACGTATACGGTGACATACTTCCTTTTCCTCACTCTTCCATTTTGTCCCTTCCCTTTTCTTTTTTTTTGTGTGTTATCTTTGACGAGCGGAAGCGCGGTATTGGGTCACTCTCAAATCAAACAGAGACCATGATAACATGGTCTTGATTACAGTCGTTTGACATATTTTAACATGCTAAAAAATATAGCGTTAAAATATATATATAAAAAAATATACCTCTTTATGTGATTTATTTTCCGCTGTTGGTTCATTCTTTGCGAGTCGCTGCGAGCAATGACAATTAAACATCTGTAATTGTAATTATTTGATTAATTATAATATGTAAAATTGATTCACATATATAGCAATTGCATGACAATCAAAATGACTATATTGCGTGTGTGCTATCTTTAGCATACTGATTAACCATTTTTATCAGTCACGTCCAAACTTAATAATGAAATTCAAATTTTAACTTTATTTTTAATCGTATTACTTCGAATTTTTAGTAACTTGATTATCTCAGTGGAAAAATTTTTATGAGATTTAGAGATCGATATTACCTATAACAAAATGCAAATGCAATCGTCGAATTTCTTTCTTCGCTTATATTGCGCGAACGTAAAACAGGGTCAATGAAATGATTCGCTTTTTTCCGTACTTCTTTCAACTCGCGCCCTTCAACCCTGCGCCTCTAATCCAAAATTAAAGTCTCGAGACGGTTGGCATGCAGACGAGGTCGAGGCAGAAGAAACGTTGCGAAGAATTCGAGGAACGTGACCATCTTGGTTGCAGGGATGATTTATTGTGTGTCATGCCGAAAAAAAGAGGCCTAACATATTCAATTTACTATAAATACATTGTAAAAAAAGTTATGAGTTAAAGATGAGACTAAATATTTAGAAATTACGATCGCAAATTTTGTTCTTATATGCACGTAAGCGAACAGTTTTTCTACACAATCACACATTTTATATCGTCTACCTATAAAATTGAATTGTTATCTTTCATTCGATAACTTTGTCATCGGCATCGACAATGTTACTCGTGGCAGAAAAGACGCGCAATTGATGTTTGTTTAGATACAAGAGAGGCGAAAATGAAATCACACGCATATATCATATCATTAAACATAGGAGTGGTAAATAATGCAGGCGATGAATGAAAATATCTCGGCGCAAGGCACTATGATCTTTCATTATACTGAACGAAATGGCATATATACTTAGCATCGAGCAATACCTGGCCATCCACCAGGTTTTGTAGCTGTTTCTTAGAAGGTTGTTTTCTCATGACCGATAGGCTGTACATTCTGTCTCTGGCTGTACGTTCTGTCGATATAAATCTTGAACACTTTGACTACTTACAGTAGAAATTCTTACGAAGATACAACAAATATTTACATAAGATAACAATGCACTGGAAATATTGGGAGCATCTTAGAATAAGAGAATTTATATTTTCATTTTACAACTATTATTTTTTATTTAATAATTTTTATGTGTGTATTTTATCTGCACTGGATTGCAGTAGATTATTGAGGAAAATATGAATAATGTTTATATTTTTTCTCTCTATTATTAGAAACTGATTAATTAATAATCAAGACATGCAATTTTATTCATCCTTGTATTTACTAAAAAATTATTTTTAATTTCAAGTTTAAATAAAATTTCTATAGATATATTAATGAACTATCAAATAGCGGCGATTGTTAATGGAAGTATCATTTACTACGATTTTGTGTGTCGAGTTTTTCAATATGAGAGGAGAATCGGACAACCGTATTTTAGTACTACACGTGTAGCGGTATTCAGGAAGCAATATGTAGACCAAAGCGACTACGAATGTCCGCAGTTGTAGAGAAAGAGGCAACACATTGGCAGAACACAGGAGTTTTTACGCGAATCTGTGTCGACCAGCGGCGGCGGTGTGGAGCTTTACTCTACTGTGCGCCGGGTGATTCGCCCTCGAATCGAATTCAAATTACATTCCCTCCATCTCCCTCTGCGGAAGCTCTTTGCGGTCATGGGACACCGCCCTATGGTAGTACGATTATATTGTACGGTTCGCTAAAAGCGACTAGGAGCCGGACCGTTCGTCCGAAAAATCTGGCCGCGTTATCGCCGCAATACAAACGATTGGTGTAAACAACGGCGAGCACTGTTAACAAAGCACCGCACGAAACAGTAATAGCTAGTATAGTGGAATCGATCGTAACGGCTCATTTCGACTTATACATCTCATATAACTTTTAATATAGCGTATATACGCACGCTTTTGATAAAATTTCTCCTAATTTTGCAATAGTTTGCAAATGGTTTTCGGTAAAATAAATATAGAATTTATATGGTTTATCGCGTTTATTAATATTTGATGAAAGGCACGCCACCATCGTGCCGTTTGTTTATTATTGTTACACAGCAAACTACAGTTTTTGTTTTCAAATTTCACGAGATATTTAGCAGAGAAATTTCATATACCAAATTTGTATCGTTCTTTGAATTTTGCTGTATGAAAAATTTGTTCCATTTGCCATGAGAAGTTTTATAATATTGTTATAAGTATTATAATATTCTCTTTAGAGGTGTTAAAGCATCTATAATACTCCTGCATATCGTTTTGCCTTTTTTCTGGAAATCAGTTCTATAATTTATTGATACGCGATTTCTCGCGATAAACGCTAATGTCCGCGCTGTTGCTAGCATTTCGCGTATCAAGAACGATCTGAACTGTTATTATAGTTTACGTTCTCGCGATAAAGACGCCACGATTGCCGCGAGGATCAATCGTACGTAGCGGCAATCACGATTGCCACGATAGCGCGCTTCCGCGGTAGAAGAGCCACCCGTTTATACGGTATTAATCAAGGGGTCTCGCCCACCTCTCTTATCCTGAAGCTCCTTTGCGGTCACGGGACACCCCGGGGTACCCGGTGAAGAGTCAGCCGGCTACGCGCGCGTTGCGGCCCGTTAACGAGTAGTTGCGCCCCGGATCTTCTCTCTCCCTCTCTCTTTCTCTCTCTTTCGCTCTTTTTCCCTCTCCCGCGGCTCTCTCCGACGCACCGGAGCGGCGGTGCTGGTATGGCGTTCCGTATAGGAGGTTTACCTATATTTAGCTCGATAAAAATACCATCGCGCCTCCCGCATGACGGCCTCCCGGCCCGCCATTCCCGATTTAAACTTATACCGACGACTGCGAGACCGAGAGAGAAAGAGAGAACGCGAAATCGAGTCTCTCAGCTCCTTGGCTCGTGCCTCGTCGACCGTAAATCCACGAAACAAATCGGTGCAGCCGTGACAAAAGGCCTAAACGCCCGTGGCGACTGGCTGATAGGTGTCTAAACCTTTCCCGGATGGATCTGCTCGCGAGTTGAGTAATGTTTTTGTCCGGATCTTTAACGATCAAATGTTGCGTAGAGACTACGCGCACGCGACAGAAAGTTGCCGATTGTTTGCAATTTTTTTAGAACATTTGTAAGCATCTCTATTTTCTGTGAGTTTATTTCAGTTGTTTATGTGACACTCTGTGTTGCTTATTACGGTTGTAATTTCAAAACAGTTAATTACTATTTTTTCACGCGTAAAATTGATGCGAGGATATATTTACATTGTATACACACAGTTTTGGCATTTTTCTGCGGGAATATATTTGTTTCTATTAATCTATTTTCGCGTGAACCATAGAGCGATAAACTGGCTCGAGATAAACCGCGTTGCCGCATCAGCGAATAAAGACGTGCCGTTATATTTTGAGAGACGTCACGGTTGAAAGATTACTATTTACTATTTTCTTGACTGAGATTTAATATCACCTTCGACCGCACACGTCCAAATTGGCTTTTGCTACGACAAAACTGTAAATCCACGGCGAGAGACAGATTATTGTCTCGGTAGCGGAAAATTCGAAGAGATCATGTAACGTCCAAATGCGATTAACGAACGATCATTAATCTTCTGCGACGAATCGAAAAATTCGATCTCGCGATAGAATCATCAGAAACAATCTGGCGCTTGTTTTTTCCATTTAAATCTAAATATTGAAATCGATTTTAAAACGTATTGATTTTTTTAACAGCGTGAGAAATAAGTGTAACTCGGTTTGAGTGACATTTCTGTCACAGACAATCAGCACGCGTCAGCGACGCGTTCCGCGCTCAACCCGCCGGTGATCTGTGTATCGGATTCTGGAATTAGACGTCGAATTCGAACATCGATTGCGTGTTTTTCGTGCTGAGACAACCGTGAATTCGCGAAGCAAATCGCCGCGAGATAAACTCCCCGCGATCGTTCTTGCCTAACTCGGTGAGACGGCGATTGTCAATCTGTCGCGCGACGTCTCTGTAGATATTTCTTCGCGCATACTTTTGCGGAACTTTAATCGTTGGCCAAGATCGATGGCTTCTTAATGGCTAAGTCGGTACAAATCTCTGGCGCGAGACATAATGGGTCGCTATTTCGTTGGTTTCGAATTTACAGTGGAGCGCACACCGAATACTTCCGAGTCATCTTTTTGGCGCGTGCCGCGCCGACCGTAAATCCAGGAAACAAATCGGTGTTTCCACGACGAAAGGGCTAAAGACCTCGGCGATCTAACATGGGAAGCAAAAGATTTCCGACGCTCCGTAAGGAAGGCATTTATATCTTCGAATATAAATCTCTTGAGAAACATTTACTTTTTATCAAATAAAAAGCAGATAAGAAACGAATAAATCGCAAGAAACGTATCAGTGAGGAATGAGATCGATTAGTGAACGAATTATTATTATTAGTTACATATTATTATTGTATTGTACCTTGGTGTACGAAATAGTAAATCACAGTTTGCATAAGCACTAAGAAGAGAGAGAGAGAGAGAGAGAGAGAGAGAGAGAGAGAGAGAAAGAGAGAGAAGAGAGAAGAGAGACTTTAATTGGCGGACGTCGATCTGCGGTTGGTTACAACTACGAATCGAAATGATAATAATATATTTTATGTCATTATCTAGAAATAATTACATGTCGGTAACTTCTATTAGCGAAATTAATGGAACAATTGGCGTATACTGCGGCCACTACATCGCATCAGAAATCGATTATCGAAATACTAAAGTATTTCGTATCAATTATAATTAAAACGAGGCTATTTACGACTCCATCTCGTATAGCCCGAATAAATGAGCATTCTACTGATATGCTTGCATATAATATAACACATAATTTTTCGCCAGTGTTAACAATGTAGGAATAATTTTACATATATTTTTTATTATTAAAAAAATATACTATCTTTTATTGAAGAGAAAATAAATTTTTAACTCCATTAAATTAAATTAATATTACATTTTGCTGTCACTTTTTGAAACACCTGATAATTGATGCATTTCGTCGATGGTCGTAATGCAATTTTTTTATTAACGTGAATTAGCGCGGAAACTTATTTTGGGGAGAGATATGTAAATTGCTCTCACTCGCGCTGCGAGATTGCGCGTCGTCACGACGATTATGCGCGAATGCGTCCTCGGTGGTCTCAGTTGCGCAATGATAACGATGACAAAGGCTCCAGCGACACAACAGCGCGATAATGACGACGGTAATGAGCGATGCTCTTTCGCGGAACAAGCCCAGGATCGTACAGTCTCGTCTTTGATGTTTGGGCTCTCGATTACTCGAGTTATCGCGTCGTCTTATACCGATTCAGCGTATTCTTTTTGGATCCAGTCGAGCAAAGTATATCAATCCGTTCCGTATACGCGTCGTATCTATTTTATTGTCGGTTTTCTGCATGTGTCACATTTCGAAAGCTTCTTCCGCGCCGCCACGTGGGAAAAGAGAAATTTCTCATGTACACGCAACAAGCGCCGCTGTGTAACGGGTGCACACCGTTACTCTCTGATCTGCGCTGTCGTGTATTGCGTAAACGAATGATTGACGTGCCGCTGTTTACACCGACATTTCGCCGTCCGCACCTATGCTACCATATGACAGACGTAATGAGCTACTATGCTCACAAGCGAGAACCAGTCACGAAACATGATCGAAATTTGCGGCTGCCGTTGAGCCTTCCTCCTTTTCCTTCGCAGTGTAACATTTTGTGAATTTTGCAATAAATCTTCTTGAGAGGAAACATTTTCGTCGTCCTCGGTGATTTGCATTAAACATATTTATATCTTATTTACATCAATATCAAATATTGTATTTTTTTACTCTCTATTTATATTTTTTTTAAATAAGTCTAACGTATTTAAATATGGAATCTGTTATAATAACGCTTGTACAATACTTTGATGTATAAAATTAGTAGCCCCAATTTTCGAATCATGTTTCGTAGCTGTTGCGCTTGTTTTGCGCTCACGGTGGAGTGTGTATGTGGCTGACACGCATCTACATAACGCGCAGCTCGAGATTTTTGGTTGAAGATTGCGTAAACGATTGACTGACGTTCTAGAGACGCTGTTTTCTAAAGCTGTCGGTGGTCTGTAGCGATGTTACACCACGGACGGAGAACGTTTACTCGTATATAACTCGCATTTATGTGCGCCGCTCAAGTATTTGTGTGTACGCGCGCGTCATCAGTGCCGATAAGCGTGGCGTTCAAAACTTTACCTATTTTTCAACGGCGCGGCGCGCGCTTCCGAGTTAAATTCACTTGGTTCGATTTGATTAAGTATGATTCTATCGTGCGAGTTCCGTCAAGCGTATATTCTCATGTCGGTTGAATTAGTCGGAATTGAATTAATTCATAACCCCTAACTGTCCGTGATTCGATTACACCCCTCGGTTACGTCACATTCCGATTTATCTGGATCACGTGTCAACGAGTGCGAACAGGACAAGCAGAAATCAAAATATTCGGTAACATACGCGCAGAAGATTTCTATTTCTTTATATACCATATTTGCAGTGTAACATATATTTGTGATAATGTTTTATTTTATTCGTGTCAAGAAATTAGATTTAGTCTCGTATCTTTGACAAATCCGTCGGTTGATTGAGAAAACTGAAAACTTTTCTCGAGAATATCGCACATTTGCATACACTGTAGATTCTTCTTTCCAGTGCGCATTGTGAAAGATAAAATTGATGCGAAAGCGGTCGCGTGACTCGGCCAGTGGGTTTTATTGTTGCCGCGCGGAGAAAATCTGCCGCGCTGTAACGATTGCGTATAACTCTTGACGTCGGGATTTAATTGAGCGAATTTGCGACGTTCGGGAAATGTGAAAGTACCTCTTACGGCCCGGCGTCGTGCAACGGTCGCTCATTGCCCGGCGTCGTAAAATTTTCAAGCATTTATCACCGCCGACTCATCTCGCGGTACAAACGAGAGACGGTCGCGGGGGAAGGGAAAGAGAATGTGCGAAGCTTATCTTAGCATCGTGCGTACGCACAACGTATATCAAGGGGTTACGCGTGTATGGGTGGCGTACCAGCAAAACGCAACCGCGTATATAGAAATTATTTTTAGATCCGTCCCGGCCTCGGCCAGCGATTATTCCTCGCTAAATCATAACTTTCGCGGCGCGATCTCGTAGCTCGCACAAGCCGGCCCGAATAAATCGCCCCGCGAACCACCGCTCTTCAATATGCTACCAGGGCCAGGGTCCCTCCTCTGCTTCGGCTGTTCATTAGCGACTGTTGGACAAGCAAAAGCACACAGTAGTTCCTTAAAGTTTTCTAATTAATCTAATTAATTTTTAGTTGATTACGTTTAACGTCTCACAAATTGGAGATTCATATTTTAATGAATCTTCGGAATAATGCTGAGCTCGATCGATTAAGATTTTATTAAATTAAATAAAAATCTATCGATCAGCGAAGAGCGTGTCACGAATCGTTGATGAATTATCTCTCACAGTCAATATTACGCTCGGTATACGAGAGTAAGGCTTGAAAGTTATTTTTCTGTGTATTGTTTATCTTATCAAATCTCTTTCTCTCTCTCTCTCTCATTCACTCATAATCTGTCTCTGGCGGATATCTGACCTTGTGTTCGATTTTTATCGCTTGAGGATGACACTCGAATCGTGAACGAAATACGCGCCGTGAATCTTTCTTCGCGCACTTTTTGGATCACAACGTCATTTCCGCGTATATATACGGGCGGGCTGACCGAGAGAGTGAAAGAAGTCGACGTGTCGTTGACGCACCTGCTCTATACACGTGTTCGCGAAAGGCACGTGCCTCTTGGCGCAACGTCGCGGCTCTCTTGTCGGCCGTGTCTCATGTTCCAACGGTGTCAGGTGAGGCGGTGCTCTTGTTCGCTTTATCATCCAGATCTTGATGAAATTAATCCCAAAATGCGATTATTCGATCGTGACTAATGTGCGGCTATCTCAAAGTATATTCGTCCTTGTTACATTTTTGGAATATAAAATATTTTATTTTATTTTAATTAAAAATATTTTATTTTAATTAAAAATAAAATACATATATTCTCTATTACCAGACTTTGAAAGAAAATTTATGTCTTTGATTAATAAAAAAGTGCAAATTAATATGGGGAAAAAAACTACACTAAACTAGATCCACAGATTTAATTTTAGCTTTTGAAAACAGCGTATTTTTGCAGTGATGTATTTTTCGCAGAATGAATGACTTTTTAACAATGTTTAGAAGTATATCTGTTACGTTGTTTTTTATTGTAAAATCGCCGGTAATTCTAGAATTATTTGCCATGTTGTGAATGTAGGAAAAATGCGAAATTAAGTACATTTTTATTGGTGATTTTATCTCTAACCATTTGCGGTGAAATAAATGCTGTTATAAAGTTATCAAGGAGAGTGCTTTCTAAAATTACAGGCAATTTTGTAAAAAAAAATTTTATTTTGTTAAAATCGCCAATAAATACCTAATACCTTTATAAAATTAATTTTATAAGATCGAAATTACTAAGAGAAATATTTTTGCTTACATCGATTTGTAATTTATTGATTGTCTCTAAAATTAATTTAATTATTTTTACTGCGTTCACAATAATATATCAAATACGACATTTTATTTTTACGCCAACTATAATTATCATGTACTCAACATGTATTAAACGATCATTGATGTTGTGAACGACAGACCATAAATGTCCCATCAAAAAAGCCATTAAACTTTTCCGTGTGGAATTTCCTACATGCCGTACAGTTTGACCGGATCGCACCTTACTTCTCCCAACATCTTCGATCGGCGCTTGGCAGTCGCGAGCCGCGATCGATAAATCAGTCGCGACGACGTTTACAAGTCCCGGCGCGAAATCTCACCGCCGTTACTACGCCGCACACGTGGCACGCGCGCTTCGGCCACGCGCACGCGATATCGTGACGCTTCTTCCTTCCTCGTCGTTTCATCTTCTGAGGGACGACACCTTGTTTCGCCTTAACGGCAGATCGCGCTTCTTCACGCCTGTCACGCCTCGCCATGGCGGTGGATAATGTAAAGCAGCCACCTCGGTTGGATGATCCGACGTTTTTCAAGCTACGATTCTCTCGCAAACGTCGCTCTCGAGAGTCGACGCGATGGCGGCGACCTTCTCTTCTCTTCTTCGCGCGCAGTTGAGCGCCGCCGGCTAGATTCCACTCTCGTCCGCCTCCCCGTTCTTTTTCTCACGCGCCTTCTTGTGTCGCACCACGCGGCCCGTTTCCACTACCTGCGGACACGTGTCGGCCGATCTTCTTCTGGACGGTGACGCACGCGGAATAAGGAAGGCTTTCTTGCGAAACCGGAGAGGATAATGAGGCGCGACGAGCCGATCGGCCGACGTGATTTTACTGGAGGTGTGTGTCGTTTCTGAAACCAGCCCAAGCTCGTATTGTCGTCGTATGTCCATCATCCGTGTAGTTATCTGGATTCTGATGTCATGTCAGCACAAGATGCAACCTTGATATCAACTGAATAAAATCTCGGAATCGGAATGGCTAACCGTGTGGTTTCGTTTTAAAATTGTACAAAATTTCAAGGAGAAATTTTTGAGAAATTTTTAAAAAATACAGACGAAATTTTGTGCATACAGAGATTACATTTTGTCGTACAAAAAAATATCTACGAAAAAAAAAAACAAATATATGAAGAATTAGAATTTTAGATAAAAGTATTTATGACGATAAATGGAAAAAAGTATTTTGTATTGTTTACTTTGTCCGATAATATAATGTATTAAAGAGATAGTCTTTCTAGAAAGATTTAATTTTCTCAGAAAGAAACTGTGGTTTAAAGCAGATAAAAACAACAGCATGCCTTATTCTAGTAACTTTCTAACACAGCAGTTTTGTAATCTTCGGAAGGGACAAATATAGTAAAAGAAGGAAAGCGAGAGATTTTAGAATTCTACGTAATGCCAGTTGAGAAAAGGGATATCAATTGTACTAGTTTTATTTATCATTTAACATGACAAATTGAAATAACATGTGTTCTGCATTAAAAATTATTTTTTCTCTTTTATGGTTATATATGGTTATATATGGTTATCTCAAAAATTTTGTTTTATTTTACACAAGCTATTTTTAGATTCTCTATTTGAGACACGGTTAAAATTTTATTTTAAATATTCGAAATACATCACGAATAAAGACAAATAAGGCAATATTAATGAGAAAATGTAGATTTTTTTTGGGATATGTTTGAATTTTTTAAGAAATTTAGCACGAATAGGTATTGACGCATTGTTTGTTATGTAAAATAACTGGAACTCTCTTTTGTCCATTTTTCAGCAAACTGAATATATTCATCGCTGTATTATATTTTAAGTTTATTCAACAGCAACCAAAAAATAATGAATCCGAGATATGTACCTGAAACATGAGATTTTTTTTCTATCAATAAATTAAACATGAGATTCTTCCCGTTATAGAATCCCGGTTTTACATTTATCTTATAGGTGATCGCATTTTTCATAGAAATTTAGCTTTTGACGAATCGCGTTACAAAAGTACAATTTCGTAGCCGCTGTTTTTATCGAAATAATGACTTGCGTTTTATTAAATTAGTCTTTGTTCATCTACTTTTTATATTCGTTCGTTGAACAATTACAATTTAAAATTGTAATGTTGTGATGTTAGTTCATCAGACGCTCGTAGCTCGTTCGAGTTACGAGTTTCACATCAGCACGGAATGAAATATTAAATAAGAGAACTGAATAATATGTCACTCATGCATCCGCTATTCAGGGTTAAGGATCACAATGAATTTCTTCAGACAATTCTTTTAAACTCGTCATATCTTTTTTACATTGGGAAATTCCCAATAATTGCGCGTCAAAGCGATACTATTCAGAATCCTTAGAATTAATGGAGCTCCCCGGGCAGACGGAGAATCGGTAACAGCTGCGACGGAAGTCCCTCTTTCTCTCTTTCTCTTCTTCTTTCTCTCTACCCTTTTTTTCCTCCGTTCGCACCCCCGATTTTTATCCCCGAAGTTTCCGGCAGACGATTGATAGAGACATCGGTCTTGGGTTGCGCGAGACAAAACGTCGTTTCTAAAATTGGCCGCCATGCGCGCCATGCACGACCTATGTTTACACGCATCATCGGGAGAGGGAGGATTGCAGGCCTGGGGAGGGCTGGAAGGGGAAGTACGGAGGAAAGACGGGGAAAACGGCGGCAGAGGGACGACTTCCATAGCCTGGAAACGGTTCGGGAAACCGACGAAAAAGGGATGAGAGGGAAGAGGATGAGGAGGGGAAAGGGGGTGTCGGCTAATTTCATCCTCGCACGTGCGATGCCAGCGGCGGAGCCAGCGAGCGAGCAAGCGAGCGAGCAAGCGAGCTCCTTACGCAATGCGCACACACTTACGCGTGGACGATCCCAAAATTCATCCACGGCGACACGCGATTCTACACGCGCTGTACAGTAGAAGGCGATGGTTAACCGATCATCATTAATAATAGAACCGGCCGAAGTCATGTACATTCCGACACGTCGTGATTCTCCACGTACAACGTTTTTAACCAGCATCTGTGTTTACCTTCGTAATCGATCGATGCATTTGCGAAATCAAGTTTTACCTTTTTTTTTTTTTTTCTTCATAGATGGATCTAATCCGTATGTTTTTATTTTGTAATAATTAATTTTTGCTATCTTGAATATTTTATAAATTTTATTATAAATATTAGTCTTGTACACATTTATCGCAAATTATTATGTCGATTTTGTCTAAACAGAGAATGCTGATTTAATTTCTTTGACCGCAGCGCGTCTCGCAGCGACAGAGTTCAGAGTTCTCGCATCTCTTGTGCAGATTAAAAAAATTTTTATTTCGTGCTTTCCATTTGTCCGTTGCGCGATCGCGTCCGAAATGATGCGAACGATGACACCTTCACAATCAAGATAAGCACCTCATTAATTTTACATCGGTCGCCACGCCAGAGAGTGCACGTAAATATGCAAAACGCGTAGAAAGCGGGTTGACGATAGAAAAACCTCGAGAGAGAGAGAGAGAGAGAGAGAGATCGGTTAATGGCGTAGCCGCCGTTATTATCGACGGGGGCGGATTGTTTGAAACGAAGACGGAAGTACCCCTTGACAATACGTCGAACACGAGAGCGAATGAAGGAGAACCGTCGGGTGCTCTCCTCCGATTGCACTTACGTACGGATAGAACGGCGACGAAGGGCAGGGAGATCGTGTAAGAACGAAGTTATGGAAGCGCCCGGAGGCGCATTGCGCGGGAACAGACGTTGGGACGGCGGTGCGGAGAAGTGCCACTCTTCCTCTCTCGTAATGCACGCGAGAGAGTCCCGTGTCCTCAGCATCGCATTGTCAGCGATGTCGTGTAACGATACCCTCGACTGATAATCGTTCCTTGCCGTCGCATTCGCGATCAAAACGAATCACTACGATATAATATTTTTCATCTATTATTTTTAATCAGATTATTTTTTGTCGAAGTGAAATTTATTTTTAATTACTTTTTAATTAGCTCCGGCTAGATTATCTTTCAATATTTTTAATTAAAAAATACAGGAAGTTAGCTAAATCTTTAATTCGTGCATACATTTGCGGACTTTTCGATATGTGGCATCGCTTCCATTTCGATGTTAAATTTAACAAAATTGACTCTCGTTTGCGGCGTTAAATTTCATCGACTAGTAACAACAGCTTCCGCCTTGCATCACCGATCGTTCTCGATTTCTAGTTTCGCCGTCCGCGGGATTGTTGATCTTGGCCGCAGCTTTGCTAATTCGGCGACCGTGTGTTAGTTTCTGTCGCGATCATTCTGCGATCTGTTTATCCGTACTTAAGTAACGCATACCGCGTTACCGCGAGCGATAACGGATTGCGAGCTATCTAACGGTGCCATCGAGAGGCTGACCAAGTCTCGGAAGCTTCGCGAGCCACATTGTGCGTAGACGTAGCAAATATAGACGGCTACAGCGAAATACTTCTTGCAACAGCACCTCTGATCTCGCGCTCGCGATATCGTTGACGCCTCTACGCGCAACCGCACCTCCTGCTCTCAAATTATATTGCTCTGCGCGAGATAATCGCCGATCTTCTATCCGATCAGGATGATCCATCTTGTCATCTTATTGCATCGGAAAGCAATAAGAGTTAGCTTAAAAGTTATGCAGTCATACGATATCGTGGTATTAAATTCTGCGTGTAGTATGTATAACATATTCACCGTCACGTATTTATCATACATTTACCACATGTTATAAACATATGAATATTATTTATAAACCTTGTGGTGCCTGTCAAATTGAAGGGAATTGATTGATCGATCAAATTATGTCTGATTTTGTTGCGTAAATATTCCAATCGAACGCAAACATGCGCGCAAAAGGATATTTTTTGATTCTGCGATTCTGAAAATGCGCAACAATAACTTTTCACTTGGCAATTATCGCCAACGCGATTAAAGATTCATTAATCGTCAATCTCCATTGTGCTCGCAAATGAATGAAAAATATTTCTGAACGTCATAAATCACTGTGCAAATTAACATTTGTGATCGAGTGCGACAGTTGTAAACGTCGCGACGTTGCATTTTCTGACGACTTCGGAAATCGCTTTAAATGTCTAAACATTCTATATAGCGCATCCGCCTTGCGTCAGCTTATATATAAGCCGACGCAGATGTAATCCGCTCTCGGGGCGCGGCTTTGCACTTTAGTGCCGTAGGCAAGGCCTTGCCCTCTTTAAGACAATTAATGACTCAATCGGGATCAGACTGATTGAGCCTTTATAAGGGCCTGTTGGGGTAACGCGCGCGTGGCGCGTGGCTGGACTTGGCGATGCGCAGAATGTACTTGCCTGGCCGCATTTATTAACGCCGCGGCGGCGCATGAACCCAATTAAAGACGACATGGCTCTCCGGCCGAGGAAACCAGGGATTCCTCGTCGTCATCGCGTGCTGCTGCTGCTACGCTCGCTTAGCAGCTGGCTGCGATACCGAAGTTCGCGATTTTCTCGTGGTTGCGTGAAAAGTCACGAACCGCGTCCGCGGCGAAAAACGGTTGCTTTTGGTGCCAACCTTCCCGTCCTTCGTCTCGAATTACCGCGCCAAGAATAGCGAATACAATAGCGGACCGCGCTAACTCGTGCCGCGAGCGCGAAATTTCAACTTTGTTATTTTCACATTGACGCATTAGACTTCTCCCGGTGCATCAGCCTCCGCGGATATATCTGCGGTCAGATTTGCATGTATATTAAGACTAGTGTTTTCATACACAATATACGGCGTAACAATTGTCACGGACCGCGGCATTTTGATATTACTATATAAATTTGGTTACTTCAACATATATGAAAACAATCTCCGACGTAATTGCTATATGTAGATATGTAAAGAGTTAAAATTAGATGTCGCGATGTATGCAAATTGCAAATTTATATTTCAATGCTTGCAGTGAACGATCATTTATTTTTAACAATAAAATCTCTCGATACTTTGGGCATGAAGTTCATTTTTTTTTTGGTACAATGTCAGAAAAAAATTAAACTGAATAATAGTGTAGCAGTTCTTGACTGAAAGCTCGCCTTTTATCAGCAAGGTCGTATTCCGACCGTGTCGTGCTTTGCAATAACTTTCCAAGTTACGTTTCCTCGGTAACTCATGCGTTTGTCTGCGCCGCCGCGAGACGGGCGGCAGATTAAAACGGTAATGGCGTGATTCACCGTCTCCTCGTTGGAACATTTTATCGTCTTATGTGTCGCCGACGCTTTGGCAAGAGTCTCTCCTCGCGCTTAGGCCAAAATTTCACGTGTTGCTCGCCGGCTAAACTCGCTGGCTCGAGACGTATGCAAAGACGCAACACGCGAGTGGTTTCCCTACTCGTGTTCGCTCGCTCGGTCAGACGCAAGTGACGTTAATGTGCAATAAATTAGCAGCCTCCCACGCGACGCGCCGAGGTCCGAGCGTTCTCCCGAGCGCGAGCATCTCACGGCGTGCTTCTCATCTGTGCGAAAAAAGTCACGGGGATACCGTAATCTTTCTCTCTCCGTCTGCGGTCATTGCTCGTTTCGTTATTCTTTCGTGCCAAAATGACACACATCTCAGCTTTTTGGCAGTTAAAGTTACAAAGATGTGTTTTTAGCGTAAACCATCACTTTTGCTCCTCGGCTCGACAAGTAATTTTGCGTATCGGAGTTTCTGACAAAAATTATGCGGGTGTTCGAGAGGGTGTTCTAATAATGAAAAGAAATTAGTTTCGCCGAGTGCACTTGATTTGAATCATCTAATGGTAACGGTGCGTCATCGCGTCGTGCGCCGTTCTGCACGATTGTCGCCGGATGCAGCCAGAAATGCATCAGGCCGCGCGTTATATATGAATATACATAAATCTCGCTGTATTAATGGAATGTGTTTCCCTGCTTGGCTATGAATTAGATGCAAACTATATTCAAATATATTCAACATATTTTATATGTTATATCGTATGATGTATTATGAATACAAATATATTTCTTACGTGGAAAATAAGAGCTGGGGCGTTTTGTATAACAAAAGGATTCTATTTGTTACTCGTAACCGGTTTTCAAATTAAATCACATTGTTGAAAAATAATAGCGTCGCTATGACTGCGATGATGTTTTCGCATGTTTGATGGCAACCATGGCCGTTCAATGCTCTCTCAAGCTTTCTCAACAGTCGTATCGTTTGGAACCGAAACCGCGTTAACGCTAATCCGTCACGATGTCGTCGGCCGATAATTATTTTATCAATAATAGAGCGGCGCGACGTGGCGGGGCGCGCAATTATCGCGCGCGCGTACGCAGTAATCACGCTCGCGGAAACGCGCGCACGGCACGCGTGAATTTATTCGCGAATCAATCCCGGCGGTTGATTGGGCCCGTCTAAATCACCGAGGATCGCCGAATAAACATCGGAGGAAGTGGTTTATCGGCGTAAAGCCGCCGGATTCACCTCTCGCATAAACCGGTATAAGCCATCCCAGGCCGCGTGAACAACGATGGACTGTGACACCGCGGATTTATCGTGTCGTCATTTCCGTGTAAACAGTGCTAACGCGCCGGTAATAATGCCGCGAGACGGCCGCGCGATGCCTTTCGCGCTTCCTTTATCGCGAGCGAGCCTTACGGCGTATAAATTACCGTTGCCATTCTAATCGTGCGATATGTCGCGGACGCGCCGCGTAATCGCATCGTTCTGTTCGAGCGCGAAACGATGAGCCGCTCGACCGGATTTTAAGCCGCGACTCTGTCTGCGACATGCGTTACTTCATTAATTTTATGGCTGCAGTCTGTCGGTTTATTACGTTACGTCAAAACTTCTGCCACTTTTCTCACGTAATCGAAAAAAAAATGCACAAAATAATCAATGCATAATTTTGCACTTTTACATTGCACACTCTTGTGGATTGAAAAGTCTGGCAACCAGCGAAAGGTCGAGATCGATGTACGGCAATAATGATATGTTTGCAATGATGAAACTTGATACTGTGATTACAGTACCGCGAATCTTCGCGGTTTCTTCGTGAATTGTAGAGATCACGGCGGCGTTGACCGCGTCATAACCCGTGATTTATTTCAATTAAAGCATACGGTTACACGCAAAATATTCTGTTTTAATGCGGTAAGTATTAATCATCGCGCATTGTTTACGTTAACGGTGAATTTTTCGCCAGGTCTGCGTGTACGCGGAGATTTTATTAGCGCGAGACTGGTCAGAGAAGGTGTGCGCGCGAACTGGAAACGAAGGTGAAAACGAAGTTTAAAACGGGGTTGACACGAAGGGGGGTAAACGATCCGCGAGGTCTTTTTTTGAGCGAACCGGTTCCTCAAGATCGTGTAACATCTTCAAACCCGGTAATCCCACGGCAATTTAGTCCGAACAGATGTGTCACCGTTTTCCGACACTTTGCTCCAGCGCGTGGAAGATCGCACCGTATCCGCGCGACGGGCGTGTCCTTCCTTTTTCCCAATTTATCGCAGGAGCGCATATATTATGACGAACAAATAACGAGTTGTTTTGTTGTTTCAAGTCGCCTAGCATCGAGAAGATATACCGGTCTTCGCTATTACGCGCCATCCTACAAACCGAATTTTTAAATGTGTCATCGTGGCGGAGTTAAAAGGCACCGGCCGGCAATTTCGCGGAGCAAAAGCGGTAACGCAATTTTCGATGTACGTCGCGAAAATCTCATTAGCAGCAAAAATTCAATCTAACACGCTCGCCAAACACTACTTGTGTCCTGTATATTTACTACAGTTAAAATATCGCGTCTACCAATTTTCGCGGAGCAAAGCAAGCGATAATACGATTTTCAATGTGCGCCGGGCAAAACCTCGTTACTAGCAGCAGAAATTTAACGTAATATTTTCATTAAACTACTTATATACAGTATATATCTGCACGTGTATATTGTTTTGTATGTCGACCGTAATTATATAATGTGCTATCGCCAATTTTACGAAGCGACGTCAGCGATAACATGATTTTCGATGGATATCGCAAAAAATTTTATTAAAGTTAAAAATTATCATAGCTACAAATTTGTTGAAAATTACAGAAATAGATGTAATTTTTCGCAAAAATATATAGATATTAATAAATTGAAACGTAAGTCTCGCAACACGTAAATAACCACATTTTCTATATTAATACAAATATTGTTTAAATCTAATAGATATAATGGATGGTTTGGATTATTCATCATATTTAGCATATTCATCATCGTACACGTATTCATCAATCACGAAGAACACGAACGCGAGAAATTCTACGGTGAAGGTAAAAATGTCGGATCGCGCACCGCTCCATCTTTTTTATCGCTCGGTGTTAATTATCAATTTTTCGCGGCTTGCCTTTTGGACTCTCGTTAAAAGAGGGCTTGCACCGTTAATTGATAGCTCTAATCGTCGAGGGTCAGGGGCCAAGCGGACCAAAACAGTAGCCGAACGAACTGCGAAGTGTATTTTTTTTCCCGCTTCTCTGTGCCTCTTGCTCGCATCGAGAAGCGCCGCTTTATCGAGTCGCATATAAATCAAGAGAAAACGGCGAGTTTGTATATCTCACGGTTTGTGCAACTGAAATAAATTTAGTTTTTTTATTCTCTATTGTCACTGATCGATGGTTTGCGCATCCGTTAACTCTAATAATAATGACGCGATGACTCTCTGTTAAAACAATTATACAAGAGAATGAGGTGTTAGCGTTGAATTTGTATACTCTTTATCGTCTCGCATAATGTAAAACGATGACGAAATATGAATGACGCCGTTATAAGGCGATATTTGCTCGCATTGAAATTACCGAATTAACCGAGCAAATGTTCTTTATACGCCGCTAGAAATGGCCGTTTTAAGAGCGCGGTACGATACAACGAGAATGCGCCGGTAATTTCTAAAGCAGTTTATAAGCGAGCACCTCGTATATCCTACGTGAATGACGAAATAAGGATCCCTCCTTTCTGTCCCAATGGTGTTTCGCCTGCCTCCGTGATTTCGACACGGCGTATGACGAAATATCTCGCGCCGGCATCTCTCTTGCCAAGTATTTTGCGCCACTGAGCAATATCTGTATCTGTATCACGACATTTAATACACCTTCGCATAAGATATAAAATCATAATATCAGAGATAATTGCTACGAAAAAAACTGAAAATAAATAAGTTACCACTTTAGAGAATTAAATATAAAAATATAATGGTCAGAAAGCGAAGTCTTGTATAATCGCTATTGAGAAGAATTCATGAATTTTTATTTGAACACAACGTTCGCAGCGCGTATCGGGAGTTTCTCGCGATTCGGGGCCGTTTCTTCCTGTCCGCACGCGATAGCTCAACTCCGAAGTCCATCGCGCGCGCCGTGATTTCGTCACGGAGAGGCTCACGCCGTTCACTTTTCCAGCAATGGCCAGCCCGAGAATGCCCGAGTTCGAAGCGAGCCTCGTGCCGTGATTATTGCTCTTTTATGGCTGCGACGCGGCGCGGTTTTCTCTTCGGTCGACTAGGACGACCGCTTTTCGTTCGTTCCCACGACACGTCCGTCACGTCAGTTCGTCAATAGCTGCGGGGAACCCAAGTCGCACACCGACGATGGGGAACCGTACGGTGACCTCTCACTCGGAGCTAGTTATATCGGCTGCAGTCGGATTGCGGCGACCTAACCTGGCTATCGGGTGCCAAGAAAATATGCCTGGGAGAAATCGTCGTTCGCCCCCGCCCGTTTTCGCGCAAAGGGCAGAGAGAAGGAGGAGGACGAGCGGGAGCGAGCCGGGTCTCCGGGTCCACGTGAATTACCCGGAGTTCGGGCTGAAAAAAGGACGAATATCGCCGATAAAACGCCGTCACGGGCAGCGATAAATTGCTGGCGCGGCGGCACGATTACTGCTGCGCCAGCGACGGAAAGTCCTTGCGAGAGTGTAAGGTGGTGGCTCAACGGCCGTCGCTGCTGCTGCTGCTGCTGCTGCTACTGCGGCGTCGGCGTCGGCGGCGGCAGCGTCGGCGGAGCTGAGTCGGCTGTTATTCCGTACCTGGATCGGCAAGTGAATTTCTGCGTGTAATTAAGAGAAGCGAGCCCCCATGCGCGATGCCGTTATCTACGATCCGAAAGATTTTATTTATCATTCTCTCTGCTCGTGGTGGCGTTCGAAATATCTGGTAATTGAAAAGAGTCGTTTTGATATTCGTCCTTAAGAGATGATAATTATAATGATGGTTTTTTATAATTTAACTTTATATATGCGAGGATTGTCGTAAAAATTGTATGTTCTTCGAAGGATGAAATTGAATCTTTAATTGTCGATTGCATGAATATACTATTTTGCTCATTTGTGGGATCAGATTATTGATTTTTGCTTAGAATCTAATTAATAAAATATAAAACATTGTGGATTCTGATGCATCATTGATTTATTATTTACTTACTACGGTGGATATATGTGGTATAAAATTTTTGGTTTTCCGCTACAGTTGTCTTTTTATTGTACTACATATTCGATTGAGCCATATTACACAAAAATACATTGAAGATAAAGATCGAAGGAAATCTCGATCGAGTCTACATTATTCTCAGTGTCCGGTTTGGTTTGTTTTTTTTAAATCCTACATTTTATATTGCATATTTGACAAGAACATATTTAAATGCTGACGATAAAATGTGAATGCTATTATGTGCGTTTGGATACTAAATTAGGCAGAGATTCTCTCTCAGACAGCAGCGGTTGTGATGACGCGATTTTAGATTTGGCAGTACCACCGTCCCTTCGATCAATACGAAAGGTTCGTTAATAGCGAATGCTGCTGTCGCGCCGTCCTTCGACAGTTAGGCCACACCAGATTGCACCACGTGTGTGCACGAGCTAAAGCTCGTGATAATGTCCCCGAACGAGCTCGCTCGTGCCTTTCGCTGTTATTATCCTTATGACATGCAGATTGCGCATTACACACGGTACATCACTTTGAGGTGCATAATACATTGTGTGGACGCGTGTGCGCTGTTTGCATCTCCCAGACTCAACTTAACGTATCATTCACAACAATTAGTTTCCGCCATTCTTTTCCCGAAAGGATAAAAAGGACAGAAAATATTGAAAAATCGCACGATACATGCAGATTGTACTGTAAACACCTCACACTTTCTCTTTGCTGTAAAAAAAAAAAAAGGATTCTTACACTAGAAATCTCTGGAAATGTCAGTTTTCTCAATGCAAAGAGAACGATGCGGCGTGACGTGTTATTAGCGGCTGAAAATTAGAAAATTTCAAACATCAGCGTCGGAGCGTAAATAAACAACCGAACTTGAATAATTATTTTCTTGGTTGGCGATCAGTTTAAAGCGGACTCCGCCTAAACTAATCCCACTTCCCTTGTTTAAAACTCAATAATTGTTGAGCGGACGATTTGCACGCGGAATATCGCGCCGCGAGACATTATTACGGCGGAACAATTCGCCGGGTCCGCGCGCGCCTATCAATGGAACCGATGTCGTTGTCGTCGTTAGTAACCTGCCGTCGAACTCGCGGAACAACACGCGGAAAACACGCCGGCGTGCAGGGCGGATAATGCCCCGAGAGTCCGCGGCAGTTCAAAATATCCGTCCACACACGTGCGTTTACGCGCTTCGCGCTCTTCATTCTTCTTCCCTCTCCGTCTGTCCTTCCTTTCCTCTCTATCTGGTTGAGTAACCAGTGTATGTGTATGTGTGTAACTGTGTAATATATATATATATATATATATATATATATATATATATATATATATTTACACACACACATACACATTATATATCCAACTTGGTGCTTTCGACACACTCACCCCGCTCTACGTGCGAGCTTCCATACGTGTGTACTCGCGCGCTATATATAGACTTTGGGGGAGGGGTTTAGGGGCTAGCATGACTCTCTGGCATTGATCGTACTGCCACCCCATGAGCAACCCCTAATAACACCCTCCTGCTGCCCCCCGTCTCTCCATTCTCCTTCCTCTTTCTCTCTCGCTCTCGATCTTGCGCTCTCTCTCTCTCTCTCTCTCTCGACACTGCCGCCCCCTCGCTCCAAACTGCGCCCTTTGCTAACCCAATCTGAGACGACTCCTGCAGACGACGGCTCTCAACCGGCGGTTCCGGGCGATACGGCGCGACGCGACGCGTCGAGCCGCTCCGAGCCACGACGCCAGCGGGCCAGCTGGCCGGTCAGCTGATTCCCAGCGGCACGGAGCGGAGCGGTGCGGAGCGGCGCGTCGGGACGCCCATTAGCCACGCGAACTAAACTAAAGCCATTAACTCCCGCGGCTTAATAACGGGCGAAGCCACCCACGGCGACCTGTTTGCAAATCCCGCGGACTCCGACGGGCTGCGACGAGATATCGGCCACGCCGCGCCGCACCGCGCCGATGCCGCTTCCGGCGCGAGCACGTGGGGCCGTCGTACGTGCTGACCGGCGTAATCGGACGCGGCTAACCCTTTACCTTAACCCTTTTGAGCAACGGCGGTTGATGCGGTCAGTAAAGGTGCGCTGTGTAACTGAAGTAAGAAAATCTCGAGAACCGGGCAGTCACGCTAGGAAATTTGATCTTCCGAACTTGATTTGGGTGAAAATGAATGCTTCGGAGTTCGAGAAACTGGTTGGGAAGTTGTTCGGAGAATTTCACATATTTGTTCGTTATATTTTAACTATTTTTCTGACGGGGAGTAGCAGTAAAAAGAATGCGGTGAAAAGAACGCTTTTCTCAAGTAAAAAGAATGTTAGAATTTGTCAGAACTTTCTCTTTAGGTTACAGCACAGTCGTCATTGTTGTTAACTTAGAAAAAGAACTAGAAATAGAAATGTTCTATGTGTTGCGCATTAATAAGTTGTCAAGTTAGTGAGCCAAACAGATTTTCCGAAAATCCGAAGCGTGTAAATTTTCAGGAGAGGTCGTGGACTTATCAGGCAACCGATGCCATAACCAAGTATCGATGGGAACGAGTTGTCGCGCAAGATAACCGCATGGCGATCGATACCCGCGCCAATGTTATTTTAGTAACTAACGATGAATTATGTCCGTCTATCGCGAACACAATCACGAAGAGTATATATTGCCTCAGCGAAGACATGAAGTTAATATAAAATTTATTATGTGTTACGCATTCTGCGTGTGTAAATTTCACGGTTGGGAATTTACGGCTTACAGAATTTGTTTTTTCTACTGCCTATCAATAATTATTTAAGAGTAAACGTGGAAAATATAAAGAACAAATCAGCGCATACTTGACAAAGCGCATACTTTACAACTTTGTTTGTAACGAAAATGTAGAATTAAATAGTTTGTTAAAAAAAAAATTGAAAATTGATAAAGCACTGATAAAATCTCTTGTCTTTTTGAAAGGGCGTAGCCTTGAAAAATTCCAGACTGCATGCCGACTTGAGCGCGCGCGTGCGAGGCGCTAGTTTTTCACTCAGCGGATTAGTTCCGTATCGGCGAAATGATCTGTCACGATTCTCTCCGGATCCGAGAAAGAAAGAACGAGAATGTGGAGGAAGGCGGGCAAAAATTCTGGCGTGGCTCGCGACCTGTCCGCCGTGCCGTGCGACGAATTAATTAGTTCGATCGTGCGGCACGTCTTGAATGAAAAGCCGGGGCGTTACATGCGCGCACGCCGGGGTTATTGCACGACGCGTTACTGTACGGCCGCTACGTGCCTCGCGTGAAATTACATTATCGGACTAAATTAGCGCGATTCAGTTCTGTCTTGTGAAGTCGTGGTCGATTCGTCAAGCGCCGCCCGGCTTGTTTCCGATAATTCCGGAAACGGCCGCATCTCTTTTATCTTAGCAGATCAGTTCTTGGATCGTCATTCGGCGCAACAAATGGCAAACGATATTATATAAAGTAGACGAGTGGATGATTCCTTAAGATAAGAGCCTGATTCTGTTTTGGAATAAAGTAGAAGTGCTTTATGACTAGCTTTCAGGAATTTTTGAGAAACATAGAAATAACTTGCCAGCTTTTCACACGGGATTAAAATGATAAAACTCTCGAGTTGCCGATAAGATCTCATTTTTCTTTCACAACTTTTGTTCAATAATTAGAATTATCACGATACCTCACGTCGAAGAATTGTTCTCGATCGTGCGGTGTATCGAATGAGACGAAAGCGCGTCTCGTCACCCTTAGTAAACCGTACACTACACTGGGTTACCCTTGCAACCCTTGAGTTCTCGACCCACCCCTGGTAAATTTGTTCCGCACACATACGTGTATATGTGTACATTCGCGCGCGCATGTACATCCGTACGACAGTGACGTGTCGCCGGAGTCCCATGGCGTCGATTCTCCAGAGACGGGAAAGTCCGAGTTCTTTCTCGGGCATTATCGATCTTAGGACGGTGTATTTTCTCGCGTGAAGGAAGAAAATCGCGTCTAATTTCCCTTTATATCTTGATCCGTCCTGTCCGATTATTTATAATTAATTATTTCGTGATTGACATCATTTATCAGTTCGATCAGTTATCAAAAAACGTATCTCTCATTTACCTAAGAATTCTGCTTAAATTTGTTTTTGTTTTAGAACTAAATTCACGCGTCTATCCGTCTATGAATTGATCTAGTATGTAGATTACAAGGTTAGACAGTTATCTATTGATATGCGGTTTTTCAATGTTTTCTTGCGACGTTATTTTGAAAAATTTTTATTTTATTATCTTATCCGCAATGAAGAAAGATTCAAAGAAACCGTCTTATCTTACTCATTCGCGAAGGTCACTTTTTACTGAAATCTTGACCTCCAGCGACTTCGTTTGAGCGGAATGTTAGTTGTATTAAAGTTAATTCTAAGTAGCTTAACTCTCGGCAAGAAGCTATCGTTCCTTCACGTGCCAAACGTTACACCGGATGTTTGTAGCACTGATAACGCGGTAACGCCACAATAAATTGGTGGAAAATCACAGATGATATTCTTTCTCGCGATACTCTATAGGATCTAAATAAAGCGTTAATTTGCACTTTTACGAGGTTATCTGTCGAGGAATGTAGAGTCCATCTCCTTATGTGCGACACGTGTACAATCCGCGTAATTATTATTTTTTGCGTTATCACGGCGCTTATGTCTACTTTGTTTGTCTCTTTCGCAACCTCGTGCAACTAAGCACGTTATAATTAGCATAGCGATTTTACAAGGTCGGCTGATACGGAAGAAACTGCGGTGCGTATATCATCAAGGTCGATATCTCGAGTTCGAGGGGAAAGTCCGACTTTGCGTTACACCATGCAGTAAGGGGTCTTGTTACAAAAAAAAAAACGGTCCTTCGATGTATACACGCACGGAAATGATGTAATTCTCAAAGCTATATTTCATGGCGGAATTTTTTTGCGGAAATGTGATATCGTGAATTTTTATAAACGCGGAATTGCGCGTTACAGCTGATCGCTTATCATTTTTTTTCTCTTAATGCTGATTGTAATATTAATATTGCATATACATGTATAGATTATAGTACATGTTTTATAATAATAACGAATGATTAACTGGAGAAATTTTTATATAATAATAGATAAAAGAGATCATTTTATTAAGGTTTTATTTAATATTACATTAAATACAAGCTCTGTACATTCACGACTATTATATTTTTTTGCAAATATGAAAATTAGTAGGAAATGTTCAGAAATGCATATAGAAAGATTAATGAGAATTGTATAATAAAATTTAAAACAAAATACGATTTTTAATATGCTTCTCATTAATTTTATTTTAAAATAAAAGTTACAACTAATTTTTCAGACCACTTAAGAGTAAAATAAGAGTTTTAAGAATTGTTTTTTTTTTCTTGAATTCTTCTGTTAAATTAGTATTTTTTATTCACCTCAAAATTTAGTGAATTCAACGTTTCCAGTTGCTTCCCGAAGATTCGTTCAATTTTGATTTTCTCGTCCCATTTAATATTATGTTACGTGATTCGCACATCATACGAAGCATCGCGGGAGAATATGTAACGTGCTAAACGTCGTATCGATCGTAGATCGAATGGTTCCGAAATTCGTTACCGGAAGTGGCGACGCTCTGAACTCTCTGTTACTGGAATATTCTGCGTACTCTTGTTATTAATCACCGCACCGCGTTCGCTTCTTAATGATCGCCCGTCCAGCCTCGGGGCGCGAATATGCGCGTGGCACACCAACCCGGTCATTTTGAGCACCAAATATTATCAATGCGACGTTAATTACCCGCCGGTTAACCAAGTGCTACTTCACAACCGAGAATTTGATCCTCGATGATTTGAAAGCCGTCAATTAAGATATTTAATAACGCTTCTATTCAAGCCTTTCTGTTCGTTAATCGGAAATTATGTGCAAAAGTGAAAAGGAAAATTCATGGCAAATGATAGAGATTTTTTGCAATGCTTATTTTGATCTAGGATCAATATTTTCAGAGTTGAGAAATGTTGATTTTTTTTACAATCGAGATTCGATCTGTTGACGAATCGTTTTTCTAAACGAACAACTAAGGTAGGCGTGAAATGAATTAAGTAATATCGGAGAATTATCACACGTTATTGTCATATACGGAAATTAATTCGCATTTATGTCCACTATTGCGATCGTTGTACGGGGTTAATTCGTGAAAATTGTGTCACGTAATATGTTTCTGGTAATTTATTCAAAATATTAGTATTTGGCAGATCGTCGACAAACAGATTGACAGCATAAATACGCAATGGCCTTCGCATTATTATTGATTTTGATATAGCGTTATTTCACCAAACAGCTGAGTGTCTAACGTATCACTCTCCATACATAATAAGTATGTACTCGCGCTATTGGAGATTTTAAAAGTCTTCAGTCAAACTTTATTGAAATATTCTCTTTTTCAGATTTGAAAGATTACTTAATTTTTGCGACAATGTACAGTAAAAGTTGAAAATATATTTCTGCATATTATGATTTTTGCTGCACTTTATGCAATCAGCTCTCATGTTTAATTAGAACTTTGCGACTGATATAATTATACTGTCGGCCAATTTTATGGAGCATGCTCACGAATTGCATATATGCCATGAAATCATGCGACAATGTTCAAAATCCAAAATTTAATATATCACTAATAGAATTAATTAGTACCATTAACATTAATAATAATACATTTAATACTCTAATCTCAACATTTCTAAATATATATTTTCAATTCCAATTTTTTTTTAAACTTTGAAATTTGTTAAAAATTAATGAGCAATAAAAAAAAATCGTAAAATACGACGCGATGGAAAGCGATCCCTATTTCGGGACATATTCTTGGCTGGCGTTTTGCATTTGCGATATAAGAAAAAAAAAACGCTAATGACGTTTTAATTATGCGCCTCGCAACAACGACGATTATCGTGACTAATCGTCTCTTTTACTTTTAGAATTGCATTTGTTATGATTAGTACTTGTTTCTAGATGAGGATAATTCCGAAGAGATAAATTTTTCTAAAATTGCATACTATGTTAATCGATACGATTATTGTTATCACAAATAATTGTAGCAAATGTAATAAATATCCATGGTTTATAACATCGAAATTTAAGTTCGTCAAAATTATTATAACAACTGAAATTGGGAATTAAGTCTGTTAATAAGAACATAATTTTGTTATATTGTAATATTATTAGCATTAGGTCATATGTTAACATTCATTTTCTGAAGAACGCATCCAACAAAATGAAAACGTATTAAAATTATACAAACAAAAGGTTCATCGCAAAAGAGCGATCCAGCCGTCTCTTTGAAGAAAATCAATCGAGCGAATGTAAAATTGAAATCAGTTTTCCGAGGTTTTTTTTTTCACAGAAGTGAATTAGAGATCGCCGTTGCGCCGAACCCTTCGCAAACCGTTCAAATCCTCTGTACCGCGTTCCGTTAAAAAGATCGAAAATGGCGCGGTCGTGGTGAAAGTCGTAAACTACATTTCGCGAATCTGTGCCACGTCCGAGCGCGTTTTGCGGCGTGCTCGCGCCCGAGAGAGTCGGCACGGTAGTATGCCGTACCCCTCGGGGCGCCTTACGAAAATTCGCGCGACGGACGGGGAACGTATGTGTTGTATGCATGAAACATTTCGCGGCACATAGCGCACATATATATGTACACAAACACACATACACGCACACATACACGCCAGAGTAACACGCTGTACACAGCACACCTAACATGACCGATCGGTCTGATCTGACAGATCGTTGCCTGTCCCCAGGAGGCATACCCCAGGTTATGGCTACAGCCAGCCGGACTACAGGCTCCACGAGTTGAACAAGAGGTTATCGCAGCGCACGGAGGTGAGTACCGCTTTCAAATTCATTTCTCTTTTCTCTTCGCACGTCTTGCGTCTCGCGCGCGTCTCGTAGTATTCGCGCGCGAGCAAGTGTCCCGCTCTCTTGTTCTTTGCTGGCCCTTCGCATTCGATCGTTCGTCTGCCGCACACGCGGCAACGTGTGACGTAATAATTCAGACGCTTTGTCTCCAAATAAACTTTTTACTTAATCGTCCTTTTTTAGGAGAAATTTCGAAAGTACAGCAAATCACATTATTTCTCTGAAACGTTAATCTAATTTGTATATGCAATGATGGGATTATTTGTCTTAAACTCGTGGACCGAATTTTTCGTCAGCATTTGATGATGTATAATTATTAAAAACTACCATTTACGAGGAGCACATACATAAGTTTGTATGTTTTAAAAAATATTAATGTAACTTTAATTATTAACGAACTTTGTAATATTAACGTTCGATATATTTCGTGTAGGAAATATATAATGAGCTTTTAACCATTTTCGATTTAAATTTATTTTAGAAAAATGTAGGATAATGTGTTTATTTACATTATCTTGCATAATTTGGTATTTTACATCGATTTGACATTAATAGTAAATTGGTTTGATAATGTGAGTGATTACTCCACGAGAACGTGTGCCTGTTTTGAATCTTGATTGTTGACTTGACGCGTGTCTAATGACAGAGAAAAAATCGAACGAAACCAGGTGGATAACAGACGCGAGACTTGATTATGCGAAATACATTGTTTTTAACACGAGCTCTTATCACTCGCCTGAACATATATATTTCTTTTATACTACAAATTATTATACAATGGTTTTGCCAATTTTTCAATATTGTGTAAACAAAGGAAATATCTCTTTATTTGATAAAATCAAGAAAATAAATGTCCCTTTGAAACGTTAAAAAAAAATTTTAATACCGAAACGGTCAGCGCCACGAAATTTACGACATGCTTAATCGAACACGCTGTTTATCGCAATTCGAGATATCGTTATTTTGATAAAGGTTATTGTATGTCGTTTTGTTTAATTGCGTTTGCCAAAACTGCTCGCAATTTTCATTTGTTCCTTCCATTTGAGTTACGCACACCAAAGGTTCAGGTAATTGTAAAGTTATCAATGCTTTGTGTTTCTATACAAAAGACACAAAAGTTCTAAATCATGTTTATTTGATATTAATATTGTATATTCTAAACAAATTTCAATTGTAAAGTTATTCTGTTTCATGAAATTTTTATAAAAGTCTTGTTATTATATACTGAGCATTATTTAAATAATATTTAATATTCTATAAAAAATGCCTTTTGATTTTGAATCATGCTTTTAGGTGCTTTAATTGATAACTTTTTAAGTTACTGACTACAAATAATACAATTAGAGAGATAATATTTTTACACATATATTTAATTTTATTTGTAATAAAGAATATTTTAAGAGATAAAAATTGGAAAATATTTTACATTTATAGTTCGAATTTACATAAAAAAAGTGTATGCACGAAAAAATTAATATATTAGAACAGTATAACGTGCTGATTTGATTACGGTTTAATTCTTTATCAATGCACATAGTGAATGATAACTTGTTTACACAAGATGGAAAATGCTTCCATTTAAAATATGATATGTCATATGGGAAATTATATGTATCCGTTTGGCTTTTCTACATTATAAAATTATCTGGGCCATACACTGTCGGCAAATAAACCTGCCTCTTCTGAGAGATTCACGATAATAGCGATAAGATATGATCCGGGGAACGCATTATTGTTCGCGCACATGTTCTATTCGTCGGGTCGATTTCGGACTGCTGACGCTTAATCAGGGCTCTATAACAGAAAACTACGTTTATATTATCGTGATATCGCATATCGTAGTGATTTTTACGAGTATTCGGGAATAAATTATGATTATGATAATCGGAAGCGCGCGCGGATGTAATAACAAAAGCATTTCATTGAAGCTATTATATAATAAAAATGGAATTAAAAATATCAAATATTTTATATGATTATAAAAATTTTATACGCGACGTTATGACAGTTTTAAATAGAAGTTTTTCGAGTAAAAATTATTTTCTGTATCTTCGTATCTTTAATAAAACGAAGAATATTAAAATGAAATTTTGCATTGGTTTTTAATACTTAGTTTCGAGTAGTTTTTTCATGTATGCCATCTGCATACATTCATAAAACGCTCGCACACCGAAGATTAATCCTCCAAGGATGTGCAATTTGCGACAAGTAGAGCAGTCGCCGTATTCCTTTTAAAGATTGATTTTGTAGAGTAGTGGTCAATATGTCATTAGGATTGAGTAATGCAAAGAAAAAAAAAAGAGGAAAGTGCCTGAGGTTAATGCGTTCTAATGAGCCTCCGCGCTCCTAGTACAGCGTTCATTAATCTTCGAGCCGCAAGGATGGACAACCGGTCTTCTTTCCTGGGAGGTCCCGATAAACGGCCCGAATAAATTCTTCGGTTTCTGTCGTTAACGTCGCGTAAGAGGAGCGAGGAGAGGCGAAGCGGCGGCGAGCTGTCAACGCTCCGAGATTGTACACGTGCCAACACGGAAAAACTTTTCCACGTGCTTAGCTCTTGTCCGAGAAGTTTTCGAGCAGATTTTTCGCGACGAATACTCGCGCGATTTCTTTTACGCTCTCGCGTTTCTTACTCCTTCAAGTTATACTTTTATCATTACAAATAGATATTATTTCATCAAGATAATTGAAACAAATCTGAGAACGGATTTTCATCGAGTTAACAATTTTTGTCGCTTTTCCAGTGTTATCTAAAATCATGTCCGTTTTAAAAAGTATCCTATAAATCGTGTGTACGAAAGGAGGAGGGACAAAAGAGTTTTTCAAAATCTCCAACATATCTTTCTCGACATGTTTGCTCGCTGCGTTTTTCGCAATCGTGAATGCATAAGTCAGCTTCGTTCGGACCGTGTTTAAAAACTACCCGCGAGACCGCACTTTGTAATGAAAGGAGACATTTTTTTCCCCTGAAACCGTTTTCGTACACCACAACAATCATCTCGGCGAGCGCACAGAGAGCTCTATATTCGGGAAATTCTGCTTCTCTCTCTCTTTGGTCATTCTCGCGCGCGGCGCACAGGGGACTGGGCGTGTGCGAATTATATTTCGCAGCACAAGCATATATGGGAGAGCGTATATATCAATATGTACGCATGTATACATGTGAACCGCATCGATCGGCTGCGAGGGGAGAAAGAAAAGGTCAGAATCGAACTGGCGTATTGCAATTGCTTTTACTTATGCATAGTCAGGCTGTATATTCTGCGTGCTTGTGGATCTCCCGCGATGACCCGAATTTGCGTTAAACTGCTGACCGTAAATGACTCGTCGGTTTTTCGCTAAGAATAGCATGAGAAAAACGGACTCATCGCCTTTACATCGCGTAGGCACTATTTCAATGAAAACACGATAAGCGCTATATTGCTCGAGGATTAATATAAAAGTAGTGTTTTATTTAAATTATTACTTGAGACAATTTTATTATTTTTTTTTTTTTAGTCACTCTGGAATTATTAATAAATTTATCCATTTATCAATGTTTGTATTCGTAAAATAAAACAAGCTGTAGATGATTCTTTTGAACAAGAAGCACACTGCTTTTTAAAAAATTGTGTGTTTCTTCTTTCTTTTTCTTATAAAGAGAAATATATCTTTTGTTTGACATTTTGCTGGAACGACAAACAAACGGCGGTTTTATCGCAAAAAGATTACACGATCAATGGATTCGACAACGTTTGCGCGTGTTCAACAAGCGGAACAAAATCGTGTGCGCCGATAGATTAAAACGAAATAAATTCTTTGTTAAAAAATTCACATATGCCATCGGGATATTAGTGTACGCGTGAAAGCGGCGCTTCTCGGTGAAATTACGGCGTGTCGTTATAAAGGCTGAAATGAGCGCAAAGAGAGTTAAACACGCTTGCTTGCACCGCGCGTATTTACGCCGCCTTTTAATGTCGCGGCGCATTTCGATAAGCCGACCGGACACTTGCGTGGCTCCAGTTTTATTTTATGAATCGCGCCGCCGGCGACTCCGAATGAGGAGCGTAAAAAAGCTTTTCATCGCGGCAGTGTAACCGAGGCGTCATTAAGCCGCAAAACCATCGGCAAAGATTGCGAGTCCCGTGCAATCTCTTTGCCCGAACCGTCCGACGATACCGACCACTTCTGCAGTAAACGTGTTTAATTGTAAACCATTGACCTACGGCTGCGGTTGAACTCGTCTGTCGGAAAAATTGCCAGCGAATCGGTCGATATATCGTATTAATTTCGAGGACTTGGCAAATTTTGTCGGAAAAAAAAAAGGATTTTAACAAAACCTACATTTAAACAAGTATTTTACAATTAAATACAACGCAAAGTTCCGAAACAAAGAACGTTTTTTTTTCTCCCCCCAGCAAACGTATAAAGTCAGAGAAAGAAATATATGTGAATTTCTCTCGGAAATGTCGCGGGCTTTTCGTTTGATCCAACACGCGATCTCAATGAGCGCCTCATAAACTGCAGTTGTAATGACCATGCCCGTGATTCCCGTGCGTTTTAACCTGCACGTACAGACAGGTGCGTGTACATGGCGCGCTTTTAAACGCGGTCGCATAAAGTCGTCTGAGCTAACGAGGCGTGGAACCTCGTAAGGCAGCGATCCAAATTTCAACGTTACAACCCTGCCGAACCGTGGTGGATTCGCTTTGGCATCGCTTTACCTTTCCCTCTCCCCCGTTCGTTTCCTCTCGATCGTTCACTTATGTATATCTCCGCACACACGCACATACACATACATATATACAAATTCCAAAATCAATTGAGTTCAATTTTCTGTGGCTAATCCGAACAAAGTCAAATTTTTCTAAAGAAATATTGAATTCGATAAATTTTCCGTCTTTTTTTTCGATATTCGGAATTAAACGTTTTAATCATTAAGCTAGATAATTTCCCTTTAAGGAATGTCCACTTGATATCCATTAAAAATACAATTTTATATCCACTAGTAGATAGCTCAGTTTGTCAGCAAATTTTTGTTTAGATTCTAGATTTATAAACGAGTGCATATGTGTGTTTGAACAATATTGATTTCGATTTAGTTGCTGTGATTAAATCACGATAAATTATGACTATAACTATATTATTCTTGTATGCAACTGAATATAGTTCTGTATTTTTAGCTCTCTATTCGGTCACAAGTCAGTACTTTTCATTTTATATTACTTTCTTGTAACGTACATATTGTTATCTACTTTTACCTCCTTTTTTTTCTTTTTCTTTGTAGGTTTTTCTTTATATTTACTATCCGTTCTGTATATTCATATATCATGTATAGTGCTCTGAGAGGGCTTACTGCTCTCCAGATCTCTCTTTCTCTCTCTCTCTTTCTCTCCCTCTCTCTCTTTCTCTCCCTCTCTCTCTTTCTCTCCCTCTCTCTCTTTCTCTCCTTCCTCTCTCTCTCCCTCTTCTTCTCTCTCCTTTTCTCCCGCCTCCCCTTTCTCTCTCTTACACAAAATAAATTCTACTCTATTCTACTTTCTGCTCTGCCTTGTCTCTTCCCGCTCTTCGTGTTTTTCGTCCACTTTCTACTCCCCTGCGTACGTGAACACGCGCGTACACACACCCGCGCACCCGTTCGCGAAGTTTAGCGAACGACATGGCGTGTCCTACGGTCATAAATCATCTTTCCTCGCGCTATCGTCGCATCTCGTGCGTTGTCAGCATGCGTTTGCAAGGTTCACCGCCGTTTCTTCCGCCACTTCCGTCAGGCTGGCTAGCGCCGCCACAAAGCGTCTTACACGTAAAAGAATGTCCGAAGTCAGGCTACCGTTGATCGCCCTTTAATTTTAAGTAATAGTATATAATTAATTAATAACGATGCAAACGGAGAGATGTTGTAATAACGAAGAACCGATCGATTAAAATCGCGATTAAAATCTAATCCGAAAGAATGAGGTCGATTCAAATATTTGACGGGCGGAATAATAATAATGCATTGTATGTATGTATTCGCAGACATGGTGAATAATACATAATCGCCTTTCCAGTGATGGTTGATTGTACGAAAATCAGGTCAGTGATTAAATGCACGCAGTTTAGCCGGCTGGTTCCTTGAATAAATATCTAGAAATGATTGATGTGGAAGGTAAAGAAAAAACGGGGAAGTTAAGAAGGAGGAGGTGAATAAATGAAGATAAGGGATAGATTCTAATTATTCCGTACTATTAATTATATACGTTATAATACTGCTTAGCGGGAGATCTATTAAATAAAAGTAGAAAACGGAACACGAGCAACGACAGAGGGGAATAAAAGATTGAATGACATTTCTGTCGTTTCGGAAAACAAGAGAACTTAGAAAAGCGAGGAATTGGAAGTTGTGTTCTATTAAATGAGAGAACTTGTACTGGCTGAAAGATGCAACATCTAACTTGCCAGATGATCATAAATAAGTTGTGTTGCCCAGCTCGTTCAACTTGCACCAAAATGTGTCATTTCACGGCTGTTCGATATATTCATGCCGCGTGATTAATCAGTGCGTCGTGCAATCGCAGGTAAAATTTTGTGTATTATTTCAAGCAGCGCCGCACAAAGTGTCAATGAATCATTGACAATTCGCCTCGAATCGCTCGCGAGACCAGTTCGACGTTGATCCGATTCAACACCTCGCTCTAATCCGGCCGCATTGACCTCGGCGCCGAATGCTGCGCGCGATATATTAATAATAATCATAATATTATAAATATTATATAGTACTAATGATATGATGTTAATAATAATGACCAAAACTATAATTACAATTATACGAGCGCTCGTCGTTATTTTTAGATGTTATCGGCGATCGCCGGTCGGCGGCAGCTAGGAAATATTAATTTCGATGCGTAAGAGGATTACTAACGATCGCGCCGGAATACTATCCGCGGTGGATCTTTATGCTGCGGTTGACGCTGCGAAAGAGCGAGTGAGAGACGGTCCGGGAGCTGCTAAGTGTACCGTTATACTACAAAGTTTGGCGTAGTTCTGCCTACGCCGGGAGTTACCTAGACGAAGATGAGGCGGGGCGAGAGAGAAACAGGGGGAGGAAGAAGGGAGATAGAGATAGAAAGAGAGAGCGAGGAAGCTGGCGAGGAACAAAACGAGGGAAAGGACCGAGCTCTGGCGCGCATAGGAAGAAGCAGCGACTAGTCAGCGACGGAACGACGACCGCTTTTACGACTCGGTGTGGCGAGAACGCGCCCAGGAATTCATATTCATATTCCTCCGTTCGTTTTCGCGGTGCGACGAGTCTACGTTAATTTAGCAGACCGCCGCGAACGAATGACATCGACGATTAACTCGGGCCGATCCGCGGACATTTGATTATCTAGATCAATAACAATGAGATGGTTGTTCGCGAGAAACTCGAGAGACTTTCTGCACGCGATCCGCACGCAAAAGAAGTGAGCACACGAGATCGACGAAATTTGAATCGAGATGGATGAGTCCATTCTTCTGGACAAATGCGATAGCGCGTAAGAGGGAGATCCAGTTTCTCTGTCTTCCGTCCTCGTCCCGCATCTATTCGTCTGTACCGGTTAGAGCTAAATCGATTTCCGAATGCGCTGCTTCGAATCGACGGGATCTAAGCTTGAAAGAAGCTTATAGTACAATCCGATAGAATGTGGCATCACCGCGAAGCGTGGGTCCGTAGTTGACGACAAGCAATGTTCGAAGCAACCAGAATTAACGCGTATTACGGCGGGATGCGTGGAGCGCGAAATGGCGAGTGGACTGCGGCGATAGAATTAGCTTTGAATAATGTTTCGGTCGGGGAGGGAAAAAAAATCTCACACAGAAGTCGGAGTGAATATGGAGGCTAATTTCGCGCGCAAATTCGTTAGATTGCATTAAGAGGCGGAATGGAACTCCGGAACGGGCCAAGTTTCAAAGTGGGCAAGAGTGTCTAATAATAAAATCGGAGCGGAATCTCAACGAATGGAACGAAGCCTCAAAGCGGTGTAACGATTTACTAAGGATACTTCGGATGCATCGTGGTACTTCGGGTTCAATAAGAAACACTATCTCTACGATAAGACCGACCTCGAGATGTATATTACATCGATTTTATCTCAGGAACTGAGAAAAAGATTTAATGGCTGGGGATGCAGCCGGAAGCCGGGACTGTGAATGCGCATAATGACTTAATAGGAAGGCTCCGGGAAATTGGGAGGCGAAGTAATTATTTCGATGTCTGAACGTACAACGTCGGTACGTAACTGCTCGCTGCTACGAATTTCATATTTTGAATACGCGTTAAAGCAACTATTGTTTGCTGTAAATTTATAATACCGCTAGATTTCGATAATATAGTGCAACATACTTATTCAAAAAATTGCGAGCGAGAATAACGTCACGGTATAGATGTATCGTGTAATACAAAATGTTTCAAATGTTTTATTTGTAGTGATGTCTTTGAGAAATGAAAGGAATCTCCAAATGAATAGAACGCGTAGGCGGCAATCGTCCTCTTTATACAATTTTTCACGAGAGAATTCACTGGTTTTTTTGTTCCTCTGCTCATCGCTCGTTGCGGCGGAGTTAGTTACGTAGTTTCGAAATAAGTATTACGCGAAGAATGTGTAATAATGAAGCCGATAGGGTCTTAATGGACGGAAGGGCACATCGAAAGGAGCTTCCGACAACGGCTAAAAATAAAGAACGATTTTCGGGTGCTCTCCGCTCGCTCGCGTCCTGGAATCGAACCGAACGGTATGGAACTCCACGTGCTTTCACCTCGATACTTTCTCGGAAGTGGCAGCCTCTTCTCTTCGCGGCGCGACGTGCCGCCTTTCCCGATAAACCATACGCGAGAGCTGTCGTCGCATACGTCGCCTAGGATCATATGATATAAATGGTCCTTCGACACGGCAAAGACGTCGGTCTGGCTTTGTCTATAGATGATGATCTGAACTTTGCTACGAATATCAATTAGCTATGGCCTAATTAATCGGGAAATCAGGACGAAGCGAGAGAGCGACGGACATATATTCGGCGTGGCCGCGATCTTGGACGCTGCTTTACGTGAAGCTGGAGGCGATAAACGTAAATAAAAGCGAATGGCGGGGGAGGCAAAAAGAGAAGAGAAAATAATAAAGAAGAAATAGGAACGTATTACCTCGCGCGCATCTCGGGAATGATACGAGCGACGAGCGGAGCGATGGGCAAAAATGAAAAGAGTGAGAAAGAGGAAGAGGGAAAAAGTGAGAGGTGCTGCGTGTAAGGAAGACGCGTTACAAAAACCGGCGATGATGACTATAGCCGCGGGACGAAAGACGAAACTCCGCCGTGTACAATGCGAACGTTTAAACGAGTTCCGATACACTCGGAGAAGGCCAAGCATATTCGTGTACGCCGAACGGTAATTAACGGTCCAAGAAGAAGAAGAAGTTTGTTAACCGGTTCGCCGCCGATATGGAAACGAGTTTCTCAGCAGATTATGCATTTTCTCTATGTAACTCTTTGCACGGGGTTTTATCGGCGCGATACACGGCCTGATCGTGATAATACGCGCATTTTTTATGTCACGTTGAATTAATGAAGCCATCCAAGATATTTATGTATGTTTCCGACCGCCCGTAAATTCCGCGCCACGGAACTAATCTCCTTACTATTAACCGTAATATATTCGTTACGATATATCAGTATCTTGGAGCGATAGCGATCTGCGCGAACGAAATTCTGCGTTATTCAAACGTGAAAAATGTTTTATATCTGCTTATGTAATCGACTTCTTCTTTCCGCTTCCAGGCCAGAGAGTCTGTCTTTAAAATTAAGGTCGCGAATTCCGGGATTTTGCGTATTCCATATATGATTTATATTTCGGAGTCGGAACGATCAGTGCGAGTAATCTAAAACATCTGAAACATGCGTGTCTGCGCACAAATTTGTTAAAAATAAGTTACGAGATAGATACGATAAAAGAAGAAGGCACAAATAAATGGCATTCTATCGCAGAACCTGCATAACGATATCACGTATTGATATTGCCGCGAATATCATGAAGATATTCGCGCGATTATACTTTCTTCGGAATATCGACATATTTGTATTTAATAATTTCGCGGACAAAGTTTCTCTCAATTTTTCTACATACTTTACAAGAAATTAATAAAATATAAATAATGGAGAAATGATTTAATATCACATGTTTTAACGTAAAATCATATTTAACGTATTTTACACATAGTATGTAGACGTAAAATAAAAAAATACCAATAACGTATAAATATGTATTCAGAAAAGAGGAAAATAAAATGGATTTAAAATTGATTCACCAATATTTGAGGAAAACAATGAAAGGAAAGCAGGAAAATATTAAAGTATTGTACAATATTTTTGTTTCTGATTCTGTAGGAAATATGGTGCTAAATAATGTTTGAGAAGCGTCGTGTTATCCTTTGTAATGACTTTTCGTTTTTGACGACAAGCTAACAATATTTTTACGCACGGTCTTATCACAAATCTTTTCGCGAAATGTATCGCGGTTGTTTTGAACGAGAGAGGGAAAGAGAGAGGGCAGAGATTTTTTTCTCACGTGATCGCGGACATTCCGTTTCGGCACTCGTTACTCAGCGAAAGAAAGTGCATTAATTTCCATCGCTGGACTTTGACGTACGCGAGAGAGATCCACTCCCGACTATGACGCGGAGCATTTTGACTGTGACTGATGGCGCCTCATTTACCCTCCGCGTATTTCCTACACGCTTGCTGTACTATTCTACACACGCACGCATTTCTTTTGCTAACGCGCTCTTTTTTGCCCCCTCTTTTTGTATTCGCGACGTTCGCGTATCTCATTGTCATGCGGACACGATAATTTCACAATTACGATAAGACAGCGTAAGAAATGTCGCTGGGACAGCGTTTTATTTATTATTAACTTATTAATAATTTATAAAGTGCAATTCTTTGAACTTTCACGCGAGTTTCTGACGAAGATCGACCAGTTGAATTTATCTTTATTTTACGTGACTCGGGTCTTCCTACATTTGACGCGGCCGTCAAATTTATAGTGCATCTTGATTTATATTAAATTTTTGAAACAATTATGTTTGTTAATATATCACGCGGAAATAATTATTTTTGAACAAGTAACTTTTAACGAGGAAGCGGAGAGAAATTAATTTGGATTTTCACGAAATATACGATTGGGAATGAAAATTCATACAGAATATATTTATACAGATGGATGACAAGGAAACGGATGCTGCTTGTAAATAATATGTACAATATATTTCAAACTTATCGAGAGAGAGAGAGAGAGAGAAAGAGAGCTTTCTATAGACAGATTTGGCGAACTCGGATTTTATTAGTAAAAATATCGAAGAAAGTCATCGTTTGTGATGAGTTTTCAATATTTTAACATCACCTTTCAACATTCAATTTCTCAGCGAATACATCTTAAATAAAATATCTCAAAGGTGACAAAAAATGATCCGAAACACAGACTTTTCTAATTTATTTCTTCTCTTAAATTAGAGGAAATCTTTCTGACGAGTTTCTTTCGAAGGAAAATTGGCTCATCAAACAATTTGTCTCTGAAACTTGCCTGAATCGTCCTGTATAACCGTGCGAAATAATAAGCAGCATTGATATATTAATGCATCGCACACGACATAATATAGCGTTGGCGAAATGTTCTGTAGAAATGGCGAATTTCTGCGAAAAATTGGTTTTTTCCGCGAGCGAACTTGAGACCTCGGGGGAGAGAGTGAACGAACGAGCGAGCGAGCGGGCGCGCGCGCGCGCGCGCGCGGGTGTCGGCGCGGTGACGTCGTTGCGCGAGATGACGTTATCGAATGCAAAAGCCTCCCGTTACACGGTTATCGAACACTTTTCACATTTTCCATCGCGCACATCCGTCACGTTGCGCTCGCTCGCTCGTTCGCTCGCTCGCTCGTGCTACTGTACTCTCGCGCGGGATAAAAATAGAAGCAAATATTGTCGCTGTTGTTCTTCCGCTGACGCGCTCGCGAGCCCGCATGCACACACCCATGTCCAAGGATGTAAAACGTATACGCACACGTGCATGTGTGCGCTGATTCGGTACCTCTTCGACCTGACGAGACCGCGGATGAGTGCAGCAGGGCGGTCCTGCGCGGATGTTTACGCAAAACTTTCGCCCGACGAAACGCGCGAACTAGCATCGCGCGTATGAGAGAGAATCAAGTTCGGCCAAGGTTGAGAACCGTCATGGGAGCCTGGGTAATAAAATGAGGGCCCCTGCTCTCCCCTGGGGGTGGGGCCCCCTCGATAACCCATATTGTACCCCCCATCCCCTCGTTCTTCCCCCCCTCACGTTCGTCCCTCGCGCCGCCGCCCCTGGCCGTATATACTCCGATCGGCCGGAAGAGTTTTGTCCGGGCTTGTCGCGCTAGAGAGAAATCCCATCGAATCTATCTGCCAGCGAACCGCGTGTCCGAAATTTCTCAAAAATGGTGGTCATGCGGCGCGGAATTTTTGCGAATTTTTGATATAGCGCGCGTCCACCTAGCCCACGGACTTCAATGCGAAAAGGATTTTCGCGAGAAAATCGAGAGGTGGAGCGCGCCGACAATACTTTCGCGGCGGCGTATATACACGATCATATACCACCCCTAGTCTCCCCACACCCCCCTAACAACAGTGGGGTGGTACAGTCTCGGCGAAGAGCCGACGGCAACCCCGGCGTATAGTCCGCGCTGCCAGTCGGGACGCGCGAAAAATCACAAAAGTGAAGAATGGACGGATGGGATGAAAAAGGCGGATTTTGCCGATCGATTCGCGAGGAGCGAGTTGAAAAAATTAAGAATTGAAACCGGTATAATTCCGCTCTGTTTGGACTTCACTGTCGCGAATAAGCGGGAGTATCCTCTGTGTGTTCATTCGCGATTATAGAAACGCATCGATTAAACGATATTACGTAAAAATAAATTAGATCATTGAATTATATTTTCGGCTAAATGAACCGTATTATAGTTTTATTATCGATTAAATATGAATTTATTTTTGAATACTATACTTCGTGCAATCACAACGCAAACTCATATATTTTTGCGTACTTGTAGAATCCTTTGAAATTAAAGTGAAAATCCTTTGAAATTATATCCAATAATTATATTGATTTTCCTTGAAAAATCACGGCAAGCACTAACATCTTTTTTGCGAAGAAAAATATCGAAATCCGTGTTTCTCTCTGCATATTTAACGCTAGATAGATCATTCTTTTCGCGTCTCGCTCCAAGTCTAACACAAGTATTGGAGTTTTTCGCGTCAGTGTAAGATGAAAATCAGATAGTCGTGTGCAACAGCCATATATTTAGTACGAAATGGGAATAGTGAAGAATTCGGGGACAAGGGCTAGAATTTTGGTAGTCCTTGGGATAAAGGGCGCAAAGACGCATCGGTCGCGGGCAGTCTCGAGAGCGGTCGACGCGGCCGAATCGATGGAAAGAAATTTATTCGTCGCGAGCGCCGGCGGCGGGTTTAAAATACGGCGTCGACGTCGAGACGCCGCTGCCGCCGCCGCCGCCGTCGCGTCCTCGGGGTAACGCCACATCGTGTCGCGCTACCTGGTAGCGCCGTGGAATTACATCGGATTCTTTCTCGTCGCTGCCGGTATGCCGGAATCGGACTGGAATTCAGGGAGACTCGACGCCGAGCATTTTTTGGCGGCCACGCCGGGCCGAGCCGGGCTGAGCCCGGTGTAAACGCGCCGCCACCCGGTTATTACATACGTTGAGCGTCCGAACGGACAGGGCGACTCAACTCGACCGTGGACCTTTGCTTCTTTCCGTCCGCGGCTCTGCCTCGGACAAATTGAATTTAATTCTGACGCTAATACGGCCGCCGAAAAACGCGCGCGCCGGGGACGCGCGAAAATCACGCCGCCGATTTATGTCCGCGCCCTTTTTCCTTACTCGACGATTATGAAATCTTCGTCGGCCCCTTTGAGCGTGATATTACGGATACTGCAGTGCGCTAATATAGCAGTTCATTTTAATGAATAAAAGCACGTCGCGTGTAGAAGCTTAATTTACGTTTTGTTATCAAATTATTGAGCTTATTAAATTGTACGGCGCGCAGGATAATCGGAAACTTGCTGAAAAATATTGAAGACAGCAAATTTTTCCTTGGCCAGATTTACAGCGGCGAATCGTGGAGTGATAGAACTTTAGAAAAATCAAAAATGCATATTACAAAGAATTCTGTACATTTTGTTAATATTTTAATACTGAAAGCACGTATTACCTTTTTATGGACGGTTTTTGCGAGCGTGGATTCGAGCGCTATGCTCATCGCACTTCTCGTACGTTGCACCGCGATCATCGCAATTTTCACTGTTATTAACTTGGGTGAATGAAAGTATACGATGTGTATGTATGTGCGAATGTCGCTTTTTGTTATTTCCTTGTCACTCGCGCGGTTTATGCTGGGGAGAGCCAATTTTTATTGCGGGAATAATATTGAATTTCGACAGTCCATAGCGAGAACGACGCGAATACGAATTTCTTGCGTACCGTCGGAATGGTGGTTTTGTTCAAGATGAGAGAATTATCGGATAGAATATGTATAAAATACAATAGAATAGCCAATATGGCGAATCGAATTAGAACAGAATTGCAAAAATAGTATTATTTCGCATGTATGTTATTCGCTTATTGATTGCATAACTCTTGAACTAGCGTTATAAGAATATTCGAAAAATGCTATTGAATTAAATTTTGCATTTTTTGATAATTTTTATGTTTAAAAAATATAAAATAAAACGAAATTGAACAATAGCAGTATAGCCGTATGTAGGTTTACTATTTACTCACTTATTTTATAGCTTTTTTAAGAAATAGATAAGAAATGCGAATGATAGAAAGATAATTATTAAAATTATTAAAGTTACTTCGTTTTTCAGCTCTGAAATACAGAAGGCCATGTTAGAGCGCAAGTAAAACAATTTAACATGACTAGCGCGAATTAAAAATTCACTCGCGTGCAGCCGTCGTGTCACAACATGAACTTTATCATAGTTATAAGCCGTCACTGTCAGTCAATGTGTTAACAAGTAGGTATATATTCTTTCCTGACAAAAGGTTTCGTAAGTCAATAACATAAAAGGATATAACATTCTTCGTATTTGCAGGACATCTTAATGAAATAGGCATCTTAATAAAATATATAAATAGATAAAAATTATTGTTAACTTATTACGCAACTGCGTATGAGAATTTTCATGCGTATTTATAAAAAGCAGAATGTAACAGAAATCTTGAAAAGTATTTAGTGTATTTTCTAAATAAATTTTTCAGGCATTGCACAGTGCGCTGTGTATAGCCTGTGTGTAGCTGCGAATTGTTCTCGTATTGTTATTTTGAAGTTGTTAATCAATTTCGCTAAATCGGGAGTACGAAGTACTACACATTCTACACATTTTATTTCGTTGCTAAAAATTTTGACAATCGATCTGCGAACATTCGATAACGTGACGCTGTGTTTAGAATGCTAAAAAATATATAAGTACTGACGTGACGTCGGTATATTAAGAAAACTATTAAATTCATATTGTGTCGGCCGGAAGACCGAATGATTAACGAGCAGTTAATTACCCTACTGAAATATGTATGACAAACGTTAAACTTCCGCGACATTCGGCAGTTTTGAGAATCGCGAGACTAACTGAAAGGCGTTAATTATGTGACTCATAAAACTTCCTCGATTTTTCACTCGCGCGACAAGCTCGAAGTTAATTCGAGACAAATTCGATTCTTATTCACTGACAAGATTAACATGAAACAAGAAAACATTGATTAAATGCTCCACGGAGCTTATCTTCCTAGAGAGTTCTCGCGAGCGATCATCCGGTGTGTTGTTGAAAATATTTGCACATTGTTGCATCCGGCAAATATGGATTGTATGCAACCAAGTTTTGACACAAAACACATTCAAGATGCAAATTTATGCGGAGTAATTCAAAAATTGGGCTTATACCAACATTACGCATGTTACACGTACGTCGGAATAGATCACACGATATATCGAAATACTTGTCACTCACATTAGATTCATGACAGAGCACGTAATGCACATTATGCATGCGCAAGCGCTGATTTCTCGTCGCGTCGCTCTCGAATGACTTCCCGAAATATATGGTCTCGTAGTACACGGTTCGCGCTTCGGCGACAGGCATTTTTCTCCCTCGCCCGCTTTTCGTATTATTGAATATCGCCTATTTGTCGAGCAACGTCTTCTCGCTCGTTCGGTCACACTTATCGTGTCACTGTTTCGACGACTTTTCCCTCCCGCTCTATCTCGGCCTCCCGCCGTCCGGGGCCGCGCTTGCCAGAAATATCAATTTGCGCGGGAGTGGTAACAGTTTGCTTGATTTGGCACGGTGCAGCTTACGTCCGAAATAAATCTTCGCGAATGTGATGTCGGTGCCCGCCCCGGAAACCGATTGTCTATGTGGATTTGACATGAGTAGTGCACTCGTCCCGGCTTTGTGGACGATATTCTTATTCTTGCGACTCGGTTTCGCGTCTTATTTATATACTTTCAAACCGATCAAAATAATGCTGCTTTTAATGCGCAAAGAAAAATGTTTATTTAATTGTTTGCCTTAATGTCAAATGTGGCTGCACAATTCTATCGTTACGCTAAAGCTGAATTTACCTCTCGATGCAATATTAAAAGGTACCTATTGACAAGTGCGGCGGCGGAAGCTCATAATAAATTATAACGGCAAACACAGTAATTGTTGTTCCGACAATGAGTCTTTTGTAATGAAAGTAAATACTCAGAAAACAATCGGAATATGTAAGTATTTCGGAATGCGTTACGGACTATTTAGACAATCTATAATTCGCGAGAGATACGAGGTAAAAATTTATTTATAATTTTACGTAATAAAAATTGAAATACATACATACAAAATTATACCGTTGATATTTATTTTATACATGTATGTATTCTGATTTTTTAAAAATATTTTTTTATCTAACTTTTTAACATGCTTTTTAACAAAGCATATAAAATTATAAGTAGAATTTTATCTCGAATTCTGTCTGTCTAAAATGGACTTCAGTTATTTTTGCATTTGTCGGCAAAAATCTTTTAATATTAAATCTTTTAATATAATTAATTATAAAAATAAGCACTATAATGGAAAAAGAAGATACAAGATAAACATAGTTCTGTGCAAAATGATAATTCGTGCGAAATGATAATGTAACATTATTAGAGATAACGTAACATTATTAAATATTTAATAATAATTTAATAATTCAATGATGTAACATTATTGGGAATAACGAATCAGTAAGCGTTTAAATTATCTATTTTTTTCCTCCTCAAGTTTTGCATATTTTATCATATAAAAAAAAAAAAATAAAATTATGGAATGTTTCTCTTTAATTCATCATATTTCAGTGCACTTCGAAATGTAAATCTGTAGAGTAATATTACCGAAGAATTTTCTTATACATTATTTTATTAAAAATTTAATTAACTGTTATCAGATTATGTTGCGCAACAAATACAAAAATGTCACTTTTCCACGTTACGCCCAGCTGTCAGATCACATACAACACTAGAATCGCGCAACCAAAGAATCCTCGTCACTCGAGACTCGCGAGTGAACGATCGCGGTCGCGAGCGAAGCAATTCGCGGTCTTTCGCATCGCGATCCTTGCGAGTGGCAGCGATGACAGCGGTTTTTCGCGCGCAAGAAAAACCGACGGGAGACCGAGAGCCACACGCGGGAAAATAATAATAAGAGGAACGCCCGCGGGGTTTGGGGTAGGTGGACCTAGGCGGGAGGAAGCGCGGGGGGATGCTGCATAATTGAATGAAAGCGTGGTGAACAGAGTCAAGGGGTAGTTCCTACGACTGGGAGGGAATGCTATAATTTCAAGCCAGACAGTCATGCGTTATTCAGCGCGGAGATACAGGTACTCTCTCTTTCTCTCTCCCTTCCTCTCTTTCTCTCATCTCTCCTCTGCCTTTTCCGCGCCCTTCGTGTGTTCCTTTGGAGGGGGGAGGAGCACCACCTCTTCATTCTCTTCTCTCCTTTTCATTCCGCTATATCATATCACTTCTATCCTCTGCCTAACCTCTTCAGCCCTTCGCTGCTCCCCCCCCCCCTCCCCCACCGTTTCCGACTCGCGAGATAAGTCGACGCGACGATAATCGGCGACGATGGCGGGATACACGTGCCGCGGATGAAATTTGCAGGATGCGATGCAAACTCACGTTTTCTGTTTTTCTGTTTTATTCAGGAGAGTGACAACCTTTGGTGGGAGTCCTTCGCGAACGAATTCTTCGAGGAGGACGCCACGCTCACCCTCCACTTCTGCTTAGAGGATGGACCGAAACGATACTGTAAGTATTGCTGATTATTCTTTCGCAACTTCTCACTTAACGGTGACACGGATTCGGGAAAAGCTTTAAAAATGTGTTACGCACAACAAAAGACCAATTATCATGCATCAGAAATAAAACGATAAAATATATGAGATAAGACGAATTGTTTGACGTTTAACAACGCCGTGTTATTTTACTTGTCTATCAAAATCTTCTAAAATATCTGCATCTGAAAAATTGCAGAATTTCTTTCGGCACAACAATGTCCGATTGTTCGAACAATATGTCCCTACAAATAATGCAGTGAAAGCGACGCATTTTTAATTGATAAAACTTGGTGAAAGGAGAGCAGGGGAATTGAGTTGCAAAGAAAATATCTTTTTGGAAAGCAACGTGACGTTTCTTGAATGGATTACTCCGATATCAGCTTTCGTTATCTGCGTTAATGCACTCGTTTCTGCCAGCGCGAGATAATTTCTTACAGCCTAGCGATATCGCGATCCGTTGTCACCGATACTTAATCGTCGGCGTGTTCGTCGGGCACCGCCTCTGTTCTAAATAATGACGTGCCACCGCGCGGCAATTTTGCAGTTGGTGGATTTTAATGTCTGTTCTCGCACCGTCGCGAGAATATACGACGACAACGTGATTACATGTCGTGCGGATGCATGTCGTCGTTATCCGGGTATAAACGACAGGCCCGCCCGTGCAGTAAGACGCGTCCGAACAGGCGCGCTAATGCTAAATGCATTTTGCAATTAAAAAGGAAAAAAAAAACGCTTCTTATTTTATTAATAAATTCGAAATTTTGAAAACAAAGTGTTAATTTCATAAAAGAAGCAATTGTATAGGAAGACATGTTTGTCTTTAGCATTCCGGATCAGACAGAGTTGTTTTTTTTTTTTTTTTTTTTTTTGCGGAATCGTCTACAAGTCAAGCTACTGATAAATCGTGCGAATGAGATAATCGCTTGATAATTAATATTTTATGAATTATTTATTTACTCTGACCTTAATCTCTACAATATTTAACACAGAAACAAGATCGATCGAGCTGTCAATCTTAATCATCGCCCCCGTCTTTCTCGCATTCGTTGAATTTATTTCTAATCGTTTCCACGCTTATCCTTTCAGCGATAGGAAGGACGTTAATACCAAGGTACTTCCGCTCGATATTTGACGGCGGAGTGACGGAACTTTATTACACACTGAAGAATCAGAAAGAGTCGTTTCATAACACCAGCATAACTTTGGACTGTGATCAGTGCACGCAGGTCACACAGTACGGAAAGCCGATGTTCACCAAGGTACGAACAGTAAAACTTATTACACATCTGATTATCGATATTTTTACTGCATAATTATTGAGCCAAAGTAATTAAAATGAATAAAGTAAATTGGAAAAGAGAATGGCAAAAAATTGTAATTTAAAATAAACGTATAATCCGAAATATTCATTATAACGTACGTCACGTCGTTATGAAAATTGTCATATGCGTCGTATTCCAATGTGACACAATTAGAAAAATCGATTTTTTTTCTTTATTAAAAAAATTTATCACAAAGGTAAAAAGGGATCAAAATTTAATTGGATCTCCGCAATTCCTGCAAAAACTATTTCCTAGCTTATGTTCTACGAACTCTCGATGGTGACGCGCGGAATCAAGCACTCTTGAAATAGACGAGGCAGATATTGTTACCCGAAACTCGTTTTAGGTGTTAACGGAGGGCAGGTTAGTATTGGAGTTCACCTTCGATGACCTCATGAGGATAAAGTCGTGGCACATGTCGGTGAGGGCGCATCGGGAAATGATACCGAAAAATGCGCTTGTCAGCATACAGCAGGACCCGGCGATGATGGAGCAGCTCACCAAAAACATCACCAGGCAGGGCATGTCTAACGCTACCCTTAACTACCTTAGAGTACGTATTCTCCACAATGCAAATGCTATCTTAATTTAGCATTTCAAATAAAATTTTCAAATTTTTTACACGCATTAAATGTTTTTACATGACAGAAAATTATTAACACAGCAATCAAATTACGAAGAATAGATACAAATCAAGTCGCTTCTTTTACGATTTTAATAAATAATTTAAAAATTTTCTAAAATATTTACGCTTTGTAAATTTAAAACAAAAAAACTTGTACGATTTTCCCAAATTTAGTGCGTGAACGCGCGTGATTGTGCTAGTCATCGTATGTACCGAAACCAAACAGAGCACCAAGGAGAGCGCGAGAGAAGAATAATTTATTATCGATCTAAAAAAGAAATTATATCGATAGTAATCAATTGCGGGCACAATAATTGTTACAGCAAGAAGGTGTGTCAGCGCGGGGTTAAATCGAGCTATCTCGGGACACGGCGTATGTCTGCCTTCTCGAAAGTATCCGCGACTATCCGGGTTACGATCCACCTTCTTTCCGCTCTCGGAAGCGCTTTCACCGGGGCGCCCGCGCATACCGTCGTGTATCGTCTCGAGCCGGTTGAAAAGCCCGTCGATTGTTACGTCGCGGGAAAGTCCTCGTCTCTATTGTCGGACCGGTACACACGATCGGAAACGCGTGAAACACATCCGTGTTTCGAATAATTTCTCCTTGCCGATGACGAAAGCGAGCTTCGATTGATTAATGACGCGCTGTCTTCGGTACTTGAGTCGTTCTTTGAATGTCAGCTCATCTATTTTACATTCATTGCACAAAGTAACAATGTTTTTGGTCAAAGATTTATATACTGTAAATTATTAATGTCAAGTATATAATATTACAAAACACTTTATTTTAACGAAAGCTTTATGTGGAATCAATTTTCTCTCAATGTTGAAAAATAAAGAAGTTATTTTATATGATTTGTATTAAATATTAAAATATTGAAAACCATCTTCTTAGCAGGGATTTATTTTGTACATAATGGCGATTTTTTTACAGCTGTGCGTGATCTTGGAACCAATGCAGGAACTCATGTCGAGGCATAAGGCGTATGCTTTGTCACCTCGTGATTGTCTGAAGACTACCTTGTTCCAGAAATGGCAGAGGATAGTTGCCCCGCCGGGTAAGAGAGGTAGACGAACAGTTGCTTTACATGAGAAGCACCAGCCAGTGAAGCCAAACAGTCGGCTGATTCTGACCGACAACTAGTGAAATTGGTTTTTGCCATACGCACTATTATCCGGTTTCCTTTGTAGCTTTGTCGCGATTGCTTGGTTCCGTCGGTTTCTCCCCGTTGAGTGTGATTCTTAAAGATTTTGTTCTCAATTAAATCCACATCTTACGTCATCTGTCTTGTTAACAAATAATAATAAAAGAGATAATGATATTAAGCATTATTGTGATATCAATGTTTTATTCTGCAAATACATGTCGGTAGATGGCAGTTCCGTAACTACTCGATTGCTTTGCGTTATATACTATGGATTTTAATATCTGTTCCTTTATTGCCCATTTTGATCGTGTTTATCGTCATTGCGTTTCGTGTTTCTTGTTTTATGATTTTGTGTGTGATAATTCGAGTGTATTCACCTTTTCCTCTCGATATTCCTGTAAGGCCAATAAAACCGTGGAACCAAGCGCGCGCGAAGCACTAAGTACTACCATGCCAAGCGTGTTTCTCTGTAAAGATCGCTCGAGAGTGCGAAGCATAAGTAGCTGGAGAGAAAGATAGAAGCAGACCTGACATATGTCTACATACCTGTTTGTCTATCGATGCATGTTTGTGCTTGTTCGTGTCAGAGACCTTTGATAATGAGAAAGGTCCACAACTGGGTAGTGCTCTTAAGTTTATCAGTGTGTAGCTACACACGTGGCCAAACATGGCCATTGAGTGCGCGCAAGCGCTTGTGTTTACGACATGTCTCTTACTATTCAGAATCGCAGCGACCAGCTAGCAAAAGAAGAAAGCGAAAGGGTAGTACCTCAGGACCGGGTAACAACGCTCCACCCGCACCCAGTAAAAAACGTTCCCCAGGGCCAAATTTTTCCTTAGCGTCGCAGGTAGATACATCAACTAGTTTACTCAGCCGGTCGCGCCGATCGCGCAACGTTGCGAGGAAACGGGCACTAATTAGAGGTTCCTTCCAGGATGTGATGGTCGTTGGAGAACCATCTTTGATGGGAGGTGAGTTTGGAGACGAAGACGAACGGTTAATCACAAGGTTGGAGAACACGCAATATGACGCTGCAAACAATCTGGATCCTCATAGTCACGACGCATCTGGTGGTCCACCGCCCCATCCTCATCAGTTCCACTCGGAACCGACACCGGGCAATTCCTGGCCGCCAGATCGCGGTCCTGGTCCACCACAGGGTGGTCCTGGCAGTCAGGTAACTTACTGCAACCAAACTGACACATCAGACAATTGCGCGCATACAATGATGATGTACATTCCCTCGGAACTTACCACATCAATGCAAGCATTCATTAGCTAACTGATTTTGAAACTCGGCACTTCTGGATTTAATGTCTCGAAAGAATCACTTATTTGACTCACGTTGGAAAAATCAATATTGAAGACACTTGGCTCAGCAAAAAGTTAAGACAAATAGATCTTAACTTAGAAATAAATTTAACGACAAGGTATTGATTCTAGCGAATACTACTTGAACATTACAAAATGTTGTACTATAATTCGTAACGTGTCAACACCTTTAAGGTTACGTTTCACATTCGTACTCTTTCAGGGAGTGCAAGGAGGTCAAGCGGGTGCAGCTGCAGGTGTTCAGGGAACGCAAGACGCCAGTCAACAACAGCAAGACAAGAAGAGCCCCGCAGTGAGCCAGTGAGGCCAGGAGTCCCCGCGCCCCCCCACCAGGGGGCGACGGGGGCGCAGGCCCAAGAACGTGGCTCCCTAGCGGGGCGAGAATCCTAGCCTCCCCACTGCCGCCGCCTATTTGGCCTCCGCAGCCGGTCCCACGGTTGGCAGATTGTCGTCGCACGTCGGCATGCTGCCGGGGCTGACCTGTCAGCCCGGTTTGCCGGCAGCAACGACGGTAGCAGCGGGCCATCATCATCCGGAGCAGCATCCGCAGTTGGGTCATGTAGCTGCCGCTGCCGCCGCCGCCGCTGCTGCCGCCGCCTCGATGGGCATGGATTCCTCGGAGCTGATGGCGGTGGCTCATTACCAGGCTCAACAGTTGCAACGGCAATTGCTGGCCGAGCAGTCTGGTCCAGGCGCCACGATGCTGCCGCCTACGTCTGCTCAGTCGACTGGTGGAGGCTTGACGCAGCCGCAGGGACTCCAGGGGCAGCAGCACGGTCAACTCCAACCGGGCCAGGATCCGCTACAGAGCCTGGTGCAGCAACTGCTTTGCTTACAGCAGATCGAGTATTTTCTCGCGCAGCGCGGTCACAAGTAATTTCATTTGAGAGAGGGAATCTCTCACGTGGAAACGAGACAGCACAGACGGACCAGAAAAACAACGTTTGTAATTCAAATTGGGACTTGGACGAGAAATGCATTTTGTGTTGGTGAAGTGCTGATTTATCGATAAATAAATTCCGCGTCAATGAGTGACCATCCGCCGCTGCCGCCGTCGATTCTGCGGCGTTGTTGAGAATGAATGCGAGGATAAATCTATTTCGGCGGTGTCTGCTCTCGAATTCGTAAGATTTCTCCAATTTTCGGACGGAGGGGAGGCGCGGTGTCTTGGAGTCCGCTACGACGATACGGGAAGGTTGTGGAGAATCCGAATGAGCGGCAAATGAAAGAGAGGAGAGCGAAAGTTGCGCCTTGGATCTCGTTTCTCGTGGATCAAATATATCTCTTTGGGACACCGTGCGGATGGACGGTGATCTCCAGGATAGAGGGAGGTCGAGCGTTTTAGCGTGTGATAAAAAAACTTTATGTCAAAAATTATATTAAATATGAAAGGTGGAGTGGTATGACTGTGCGGTCAAATGGTCGCTGTCGAAGAAAGAAGAAGAGAAAAAGAAAGAACGTTAACGCCACACGCGTCAGGGACGATTATCCGCTTTGGCGTGAGCTGTGAATGAATCTCTATCCGTCACCAGTATTTAATAGAATAAATAAATATAAAATATTGTAAGAATTATATCGTAAGTATTTGTGCAAACGGTAGTGTGCAAGTTCAAGAATGGACGTTGTGACAGTGATCCGAGATGTGTGTGGGAGAGAGAAAGAGAAAAGGAAAAAATGTGTGTGCGAATGAGCGAATAAGTGAGAGATAGAAAGAATGAGGGAGAGAGAGAGCGAGACGGAAAGTAATATTTAACTTGAAAATTTTTTTTGCGCGCGGACAGATCGAACGAGAGAACAGCACTGATGCTTTGCTGATTTCTCAGGTCTCGTAGAATAATTTTATTATTCGTTATATATTTAACATTTCGCTTTGCGTATTATTACATAATTATAAATATATAATAATAAAATTCTACAACGAGTATGTTCTGGAATCAGCGGGACATTGGTATTTGGTCTGTTCTCGCATTTAAAAAATCTTTACGTCGAATGTGACTTTACAGTATATCGCGGTACGACACGTAGCATAGCACGTACCCACGTCTTACGAATTATATGTAACTTTTAACTTTTTATGGAATATACCTAAGTGAATAATTTACGTTCACACTGATCTGATCGTGCTTCTATTTTTAATGCCAAGATGGTGACATTAGGACTTTTATGATTTTATTTGACACATTAATAATGCGCGGTGATTCGATACTTAGTACAATGTACGTCAGATGAAGATACATACATGCGCATACAAACACGTACGTTAATGTACACGTAAATCTTTATTGAGTAAAGTTCCTTGCGCGTTACATATTATCATCATGTATGTTCCTCATTAATATGTTTATATGCGTCGCATTTGTTCCTATTTTTATATTACTCTTTGTGATTCGTCATGTTCCCTTTTTTTATTTAAATGACTTTTGAAAGACATCAAATTTTTAATCATTGATTATCAAATTAATCGATGTTTTGCTCTTTTAATCTGATTTGTTTGTGAATCTTTTTAATAACTTGTTTTTTAACACGTTCAAAATCAAAATAAACTTTTATCTAAGTTTATTATTTGGACATTTACTTAACATTTTAATAAACTTATGTGAACTTTTTTAAAATTTTTTGAGCTTATTAACATTATTTAATAAAGCACGGAAAAAATAGACCAATGAGTGTGGTTTACGTTCACGGAAAACAACAGTCCGTTTTGGATGTTAATTATTCACTAGTTACACTTGACTTCAAGTCTCGTCAACGCAAATGTTTTCTTCGAGAGTAATTATATATACAAATTAGCTACATGTGAATTCAATTTTACGAACATTTGATTTTATGTACTCTTTAAATCTTTAATTGGTTTTTTAATTTTTTAAATGTTGTATGATTCGTCAATGCGTATAATTTAACTGAAAATTTAAATTATTTAGTATTGATATTATATGTATATCCACGATCCAAAGAGCAAGACATTAATGACTTAAAAATTTGAAATTAAACTAGCGTCGAAATGAAAGAAAAGGGAACATCGTTTTAGTTGTAACAATCATACATCACACGAACTGCGATTTCCGTATGACTAACGTCATTAATTACTAACACGACGTTGGTACGAGCTCTGCTTCGACTTCGGAATTTAAGCTCCAGTACATACACACGAACACAAGTACATAAACAATTTGCGTATCATAAATCTCTCTGTTCTCGCGAATATTTCGTAATGATGTAGATCGTGACTTATGAATATCATTTTCACATCAGATTATTAACCGATTAACCGAATCAGCATATCTTTGCCATCTCTGGTTCTGGACAGCAAAATTCGATAAATAGAACGCGTTGATCTATTCATTCTCAAACCATCAAGAATAGTTAAATTCGAAAATCTTCTGGACTCTTTATATTGCTCATTATATTCTCTTGAAACGTGCTTTCTGATTACATTTAAAATCCGAACTAATGAGTGGTATATAATGTTTATAGAATTTTTTTATTTGATCATATTCGGAAGTTTGGAAAGAGATGGTCCAACGTTCACAATAAATTACATCTTATACGAAAGAATACGAACAGAAGAAGAAGAGAATATATAAATGACAGCAGTTTGTCATGATTATATGGACATATAAACATGTAAACTGTGAACATGATAAAATAGTCGATATTTATATATTTTTTTAATTTTTCTTGCTGGTTTTTAATGCAGTCACATTATCGTGCATTGATTTTGACTTCTTTCTCTTTTAATTGAAACGAAGCAGAAGCTGTACATTGAAAGCGGACATAGTTTTCATATAAAATGTATACCCAGAACGAGAGAAGAGTCGCGTGTAATTTTAAAGGAAAAAAAAGGGGGACATCCGCGTGCCAATGCGCACGCAGTACATACTAACATACACATATACACGCTCTAAAATCACATACAATCATGAATTAGTTAGATAAGCCACGTGTGAAGCCAGTACAGTCCCACGGCGTGAGAGTGTGCGAAAGTAGGAGAAAGGTGTATTTCGTACATACACTTGTGTTTGTAGAGAGAGAATGAGAGAAAGCTAAACAAAGTCAGAAAGAGAGGGAGAGAGTGAGAGAGAAAGAAAGAAAGAGAGAGAGAGAGAGAGAAAGCAAAAAAGAGATAGAAAGAGAGAGAGAGAGAGAGAGTGTATGTATGTATGTTAGATGCGTGTGCGAGAGAATAGAAAAAGCGCGAATGATTTCGACACGAGCATGCAGTGGGTTTTAGCATAAATGAACTATTGACAAATGTTGTATATTATTACGAATTATAATGACACTATTATAATTAATTAATTAATTAATTAATTATTATACCCTAATAATGTGAATTGAATTTAAACGACAAAAAATACACGAAATGATAAGTAATAGGCGAACAAATTTTTAATTGTTAGCGAAGCACACACGAAGCCGGAATTAATAATACCCCGCGGGCCTAGGCCGAAACTCGAAAGTAGCAGGTCGATCCGCACGACGAAGTCGAAGTGCGCGGCGGAGTCGAACGTATGGAACTTAAAATCCTTGCCGGGAGAAAGTGCATCGCCCAGCCTCGAGCGGCACGACTCGCCCTCCATATAAGGAAAAGGACGCATTCTCGGTGATGTTCGTTGCGGTCTCGGATCCGTAATGCGTTCGCGCGGTTAACGGCGCTTCGCCGCGAAGCGGCGTCTCGACATTCCGCAGTATCGAACTAGTCACATTTCACCAGAGAAGCACAATTGTAAAAGTCGACCGATGAACACTTGCCGGCCGGTTTTACCGATGATTAACTTTAATCGCAATGATATTTTTAATCGATTTTTCGCTTCTTTCCAGCTCGAGTCTTCGAAAGAGACGAGGAATCGCATAAATGGAATTAATTCTGAATGAGATCGGTCCTCGGACATTGGAACAGACTGATAAAGGTTTTTAGTAAGTTTCGTCGAGAATATTTTCGTTCAGTATGCGTTGGATACTTTTCTCCATAAAAAAAATATGTATCACCTGCGCATAAATTACTTTTCTATCTCTAGAGTGTAAACGTTTATTCGGATAAATCCCAGCTGCCCCGTTCGAATAATCGGCGATGCACTTCGAAACAGTGTTCAGAGTAAGCCACGACGCGAGAGGCGAGGTATAGTTCACGCATGCAAGCTCGGCCGCATCCTCACCGAGAGAGCTATTTTAGCTTCGAAGGTCCTGCGAGAGAGTCGTCGCGCTATGGGGAACATCTCGACCGATACTTTGTGATCGTTCGTCGTCGTATGTGGTCATAGTCGTACGAGTCGAGTTTTGAGTTATACGCGCAAGGAGGAACGGAGGGACTGCAAGCTCGACGGGCTCAGTGAAAGTATCGATCATAATAGAGTGAGAGTTGGTCGCAAGCGGATGACCCGGGGTCGTGCATTAATCTGCGAGGAAGCGGCTTTTGGTTTTGGTCGCACGTTTCATTTCTTTCTCTTTTTTTTTTTTTTGTTCTACTTTTCCTGTCCTTTTCTACGAATGTGCGAGATGCGGAACTTGGTTTCTCGTACGAGAAAGAATATATATTTTGCCGATACTGAGACAAAGTAATATGAATCCTAGTGCTGGCGGTTGGAAAGAATTGCTAACAAAGAGCCACAAGTGCGAGAGGCACGTAATGTATTCCGGAAAGGCGTTAACACGACGGCGTATGCCATTCTTAATTAATTATCGCAATTTTGCGTTAATTCCGATCTTTGTTGCGTGATTCTCGATGATTTTACGAGCAGTTAGGGGCAGGTGCAATTTCATTCATGAATTCTTTATTTTTTAATTCGATTGAGACTTTGATTCGCGTTTTGCGCAATGTAATGCAGCTTTGATGAACGAATGGAACACTTATCACGAATAAAAAATTACTCGATTAACACTTTATATATTTTTTTTTCAAATTTAAAATCAGAAAGCAAATAAAATTCATATTTTGACACATTGACGAAAAAGTCATGAGATTTTTTTCAAATTGGAAAAGCTAATCAAGTTGAACTTGCGTACTTTGAATCAGTTTCAATTTTCTGAATGTAAATTGCTTTAATTGATAAATTAATCAAATTTATTAACGTCAAATATTTTTACTTTTTAATGATTTTATCTAATGATTAAAACATGTACTTCATAGTTTACATAATTACATATGATTGGGAAATTGAATGTACTCACACTAGATTCTCGTTATAAGCAGCATTATTAAACGCATTAAAATGATAATGTTCAATTAAACCTTTTGCGATTATATATAAGCCGCCAACTGATAAACAGCAAGTGCTTGATTAGCTTAATTTCTATTCATCAACAAGATTTGGCACGAATGACATTTGTCGAGCGTGTTACCGCTCTATCGTTGTAATTTATGATTAATATTTGATAGATTGTTAAGCGAATTGTTCGTTTATCGTTCACGAGTATACCGCAAGCCTCATTTAATTGATTCATTCGCCTAAATATCAATGCAATCTGCTTGATTAGTGTACATAATTTACATATAAACATGGGAACAATTGGCGTTTTGTCAGAAATTAATCGGGAGAGCAACGTGATCATATTGTCAAAGATTTTTGCGATATATTTTTTCTCGCACGGTGAATCATCGAACCGTATCTTTATAATCTTGGAAAGTATGATTTTTCTTTACCGATATACGGCGTATTTTGATTAGGATTATCGTTGGGGAAGGTGATTGATCGTAATTATACGCGCGCGACGCCAATCTCGCGCACGAGAATCTTTGTCGCACGACGATTCGGTTCTGAGTCGGGAGGATCTAAAGTACATTTTGGCTCAGGGATAGGAAGGGTGTGTCGTATTCAAAAGCGTTACTTGCGAGCTTCGGACTGAGCAGCCGAATGGCCACTGCGATTACCGCCACTTCCTTCTCGTCTACTCGATCTGCGTCGAGCAATTCTCCGAGTCGTAGGACTGATCTTCGCAGTCAAAGTTCCTCATTTAGCACTCTAGTGGTTCGACAAATTTTACTTTTAGCGGTTCTGCTTTTTATTTTTGTACAGAGAACGCGAAAGAAACATATGAGAAGACTCAAGTGTGCAATATTCAGATCCTTTATCTCAATAAAATTTATCTCAAGTAAACTTTCGCCGGGTTTTCAGCCATTTGCATAAGACGACCGCATATGTGCGTTTGGAAAAATCGTCCCTCGATGATTAATTACTGGGTATAATTTGTATCGTCTGGAAAAAAAAAGCTCCGATCATTACGCACCGTGTGGTCTACGCAGGATTTTAAATTCTCTACGAATCAAATTTGCATATCACCGACCGAATCTCAGGAGAAGCAGATTAGTATTATAACGAAAGCGATGTGCGGAAGTCGAATAATCACGTAGCCGCGATCCTAGACCGATTAGTGTCTCGCCCTGTTGTCGACCCGATGCTGTTTACCTAAAGGATGATATTCCAAATAATTGTTGATAAATGGTCAGTCCTGTGTATAATGGTAAAGAGGAAAAAAAAAAGAAAAAAGACGTGCCACTCGTCGCTGCACGACGAACACGCGCGAAGGCAACCCATTGTCGTTCCAAGTTCAGAGGACCCTTTCTCATTTGCGTCGGCGATCGTCGAAGCTGCGCCTCGTCCTTGTACATTCGTGTATATGTCTGATTATGATCATAATTCAAATTGTACACGAGAAGAAACACGCAATTCTATCCAAATGTGGGGACGCATTTCCTTTCTTCATTCGTATTAGAATTATGATTCAGTGTTATATTTGCGCGGATCACTTGATCGAAAATGTCGGTATGATTGTTGCTAATTTCTGTATAAAATCTTTTCTTTCTGTATTAGATAATTAATTAATTAAGGCTATTGAGATGTTATTTTTTCTCAAAATGTATAAAAGTCTAAAGGACATCCTAATTTTTCAAATGTTCTTTAGGCTCATGTTGGTGATTTTTCTAACGTTCTATAAGCAACATATGGACAAACAAAATACAAGGAACGTATTAATGTTGATATGACCGCAATATTCTCCCAAGACCGAGCTCGGCTGCTATTTGTACTTCTGTAAATACCGTCCTCTGAATTTGGCACTGGACCCGTGCCTCTGTCGGTGTGAAAAACAGTCCTAAGATCGGCGGGTCGGTCAGATCGTTAACACCGGACCTGTCTTGAGCGACGATTGCGCATCGATAGTGTGTAAAATATTAGCGAATTAGGGACGATTTAATTGCGATCAAGGATATTACATACCTTACCCACTTAGTGGACATGGGCCAAACTCGGTATATTATATTAATATACATTCAAAGTTGGCCCATCGCCATGACCAATGAAGTAATAAAAAAAAGAAAAGAAAAATAAAAACAAAAATGAATTGTCATCTAATTACATTTTTACGCACTCCAAATTTTTATCCTCGTCATTTGTATCATAGCAACCATGTGTTTAAAGAAGAATCCACATTATATGTATGTAATCAAAATTGTAACTGATAAAACGTTAATAAAAAAACGATATCCGAAATCTCGCCTGTGCTAATGTCGCCAATCTTTATTTCTGCCTGTACACAATGGCTTTATTTAATAGTAGTATTTTAATTTAATATGTAAACATGAAAAAACATGAGAATTAACTACATAAAATCTAATTATTGCTTCTAATAAATTCAGCACGCGTTATTTTAAATTTTATTTCTGTTTTTATCGATATACATATAATTCAAAGATTTAAATATATTGACTACAAGTCTTGGTTGACAGTTTCACACACAACCGGCGATATTAAAAGCTATCGAATTATTTGTATTACGACATAGTGGGTTGAAATATTTTTGTATGCAGAGGATAATTAGAGAAATTTTAAAATTGAGGAGTATTCTTCATTAAAGCATTGTTCGAATTATTTCAAATTTTTCGAAATTTATCTAAAATAGATCAATTTAATGAGAAATTTTTTTTTATTTAATAATGCAAGTAAATACATAAATTAATCCATAGATAATAATCGACATAGATACCGAATTATTTATATTGTGATATAGTCATATTAATTGCTATTTATTAACAGTTTGCGTTTTTATATGTAGGGCAATGTTTCATGTTGATAATTATCTTTTATATAATCTCTAAGCTTTTATCATATGTTTACAATTCTATTAATATTTGCTCAACTTTTATTCAGATTTATTCAGGAATTAAAAATGCAATACATTATTGTTTAGATTACATTTTGCTATTGATTTTATAATTATTCGATTGGCATCGTTTCTTATAGAAAATGAGACAAACACATGGATCGTTTAATTTCTATAAATCCATCAGCAAAATTTGTAAATTATTCTGCTTTCGTTAAACAATATTCTGCTCGAAATCGTTGCTCGGACGATATACAGAGAATTGTTTGCATAGTGGCTCGATTCGGTTTGCATAAACGGGAGAGCAAATACGCGAAAGGAGCAAACATATAATTTATTCAAACCTCACGGAATCGAAATGTGTCGATCACATTTACTTAGAACTCGGTTTAATACTTGATATTCAAATTTTGTCCTTGTCTAAACGCAATCCTTTATTTTGTAAAATCGGTCGTTTTTAATTCGCTTACATATCGATAATTGTACAATTATTACACGGTTGTTAAAATGCTCGAAATGACTGTTTTTTTTTTAATCGATAAAACGCGATCTTTGTTATGCTTTAACATCAACTAGGCAACTATCGTGCGGATAATAATGTTAATAGGAGCAAATGTGTACTTTGCTTTTATCTAGTATCTGTGTACACTAAATTGACTACTTTTTCTATCGCAGTCAATATAAAACGCAGTGCGAGCGCGGCGGCAAAATGTATCAGATCTGGAAACTTGGAAATCGAACTGTGACTCGTGAGATCGATCGAATTTTTACTATCGACGCTTATTAATTCGCGCGACGCAATCGACGAAGGATGTCTTGGCGCAAATTTAATCTCTCCTTGATATTAAGAAGTTTAATCGTTTTCGTGTGGATGACGATGATGTTCGAATTCACGCGGGGTCAACTGATTAGGCCGGTTTACGTGTACGAGGGTTTAATTAAGAGTATACATGATTACTTTAACAACACGTGCATCTTACTCTTGCATACCAATCCGAATCCTATCGAGACACAGGGTGAGAATCGCATAAATTCGAGATAAAAAAATTGTATTAATTAGGATTAGTGTAATCATCCAAGTTTGTACTATTCTTGATTGCAATGAAAGCTGCCGCCTTGCAGGACTCATGGAAGCTGAACGCTTGCTACGTCTTCAGAAATACCTGAGTTCGACGCTTCACATACGCACCGCGCTCATGGATTTTAATATGTTCAAAGCACGAGTGAGCGCATAGACTCTATATCTATTCTAACTTATAATCTACATCTTTTTATTATTGGATATAAATGGATTAAATGCCAAAGTAAAATAAAGATTGCTTAGTTGCTGTATCTCTGAAAAATTTACGAGTCGATATCAAGTAGCATATCGACAAATAATGTATTTATCTTTCATTAAAAAAGAAAAGATCTGTTTGCTTGTAGGTTGGGCAAAGCTATTATCACATCAAGAGACCGTTGTTCGTCATATTAAACGACCATGAAGATACGAGGAATAGTTTTGCGAGTGTAATTACCTCTTAAAAATTCAAAGAATGCTATGAAATTTTATGAATCGTTATTGCATTGTTGCAATAATGTTATTTTGTTTATTATGCTTACAATATATAAAGTAAATGCAAATAAGGATACAAAAAAATTTTTTCTTTTCGAATTTTTGTTGTAAGAAATATATTTACAAGTCAAATAAAGAGAGTGGCCAAGATGTGCCCTAATTTTTTTGTATTCTTGTTTGTATCATTTTGTACTCAAATGTGGTATCAGAAGAAAGTACTCATCAAGCTGATTACAGATATGTAAGTCTTAAAGTGTAGCCTTCTACCGATCCAGAGAAAATGGATGTGTTACTTGCAACAATCGTTAGCCAACAGATATAATAATGTATATTTATTCTAATAATTGTTAACAAACAGTGTTATATTGTGTAAGTGCTTATCTGGGATTACAAAAGGATGGCAATGGAAGATACCAAACGATGACAGAAATGGAAAATGTATTATTGCAAATATCACTTCTTTGGATCATTTGAAACTTTGGGAGGCCATTTTCTTTGGATCGGTAGAAGGCTACACCTTAAGATTTACATATTTGTAATCAGCTTGATGAGTACTTTCTTTTAATACCACATGTGAGTACAAAATCGAATACAAAAGAAATTGAAGCACATTGCCTATGGACATTTGGCCGCACTCTTTAACATAATTTATCTTTATTTATTAATTTATCTTCGCACAAATTAGTTTATTTTTATTTCTATGTAGTTCCATATCAAAGCTTTTCAAAACGAATTTTTATCATAAAATGCAGATTTTGTACTCATTAAGTGTCACAATCCGGGAAGTTTGAAGTAGACTGGCATGAACGTTTATTTATCAAAATGCAGCAGGTATCGACATGGATCGCAATGGCTTATCCTACTTGGCTGGTCTTCTTCAATAACGAGACTAAAATCGAAGATTTTTTATTTGATATTTACGTGCCGTTTGATTGTAAATTTATGGTAGCTCGAAGCAGTGTCAATGAAGTCGGCAAAGAAATCATCACTGAAGTTTATCAAGTTGACAAAGAAAAAGAACTAAGATCGATGCAGTTTGGTGTGTGGGATGTGGCAAAGGGTCTGAAGGGTCCTACACGCGGCCTATTTTTACGAAGAAACGATCTTTTCGGCCAGAATATACGCGTTACATCGGTGCACGTAAGGTCGCTTGTCCTATTTTCCGCAAGAGAGTTGTGACTATAATGATAAATAACAGTAGGATAATCAGTTAATTATCAAAAGGATAATGAATGTCATTTAATAATAATTAATGAGTTAGCAATAAAATTCTATGATTTTTTTCTTACACTGTTTTGTGACATAACAATATTTTTAAGTGTTGTTTATTAATCGATTTCTTTAAAAGAAGAAAGTTTGTCATATTACGAGATTTGACAAAATAATGTTTAATATCTACTTCAGCATACTTTAGCATAAATTTCACGGCCGTAGGATCCCCCTATTAGTCTGTTTCATCGTAATGAACAGAACGAGATAACAGGAATGAGCGGCTTTTTCGGAGAAGTAATTTTACTGTTGCAGGAAGGGATGAATTGCACGTAAGTATTACACTAGAAATTGTATTGAACAGAAAGTTTCTTCGTCGAAAGTTTGATTTTGCCTTTTATTTTTATCGAAAAAGAAACTTTCCGATCGATCTAATATATGAAAAAGATATTATTCCAATTGCTATCCATATAATAGCCACTATAAGATAATCTCTAAACAAAAAATGATTTATCAAATTTATGACAAATTAATAATTGTAATCAATTTATTGCATTTGGTTTTCCGTATGTTTCCATTTCTAATCAGATTTAGTTTTGTCTACTTTTCTTGCTTTTTGTCCTTTTCTTCTTCTTTGTCTTTTTTTTCTGCTATTTTATTTTCCTTCTCTTCTTTAAGTCGTTTTTGCTGCTCTCTAAGCTCTTCCAGTTGCCTGGCAGATTCCTTTCGGAAGTATTCTGCCTCACTAGCTGCTCCTCTTTCCTCGAAAATATCTTTCTTTCGGCCGATGCCGGTTCTTCGACGTCTTTCCGAATATGTTCTTGCATTTTGTAGATAGTTCCTAATTATACGATTGTATTTAAAAAATATTAAAATTTTATTTATCAAGATCAGTTTTTGTGTGTGATATAATTATCGATTCCGAATTAACACAACTTATGAATTTTTAAGCTCAATAAGAAAAATTAATATTAATTGTTAAAAGAGGTTACATCATTGACTTCATCCTTTGTGAATTAATCCATTTTGTAGCAAAATTACGCAGCATGATGTCGTCACCGTTCCATCATTTTGTGTCCCTTTTTTTCTCACCCGCGTTCTAAAATTATTGACTTTCCCTAATATTGAAAGAGGCCATAAATAATTATGACATAATTTTGCTTATCATTTTTAATTTTGATTTTGACAGCCATGAAGTTCTTCCAAAAATAGTATAGAGTTTTTTTTATTGTTTTATGTGATATATTTTTATATATATATAATTGGTTGCCAAGAATTATAAATTTAGATATTTTATTGATATATAATTGTGACAAATAGAAAATTTATTTAGTTTGAAAAAAATTGACTATTTTTTACATATAAAATAAATTGTTTTACCTTTACCGTTTTATTGAGAACTCAATAGCTGAAATGTTCTGATATGGACTTGAAAATGTGCTTATGAATGTTATACATTAATAATACTGCATTGTTAAGAATAGTTGTGTCATCAATATTGATGATAAAGCTATGTTTTGATAAGATGTAAAACATTGATAAACAAGATTGAAGCGGATCTTGAAAGTAGGAATATTTTAATAAGTTTGAAATATTTATTTTTTTTGTATTACATAATTGTTATCTGAAACGAATTGAATGCTTCTTTAAACAGGTTGTGGCAAGATATTATCTATAAAAATAGCTCTCATGCTAAATTTGCTTCAGATTTACATACACGGAGGCCAAAACGTGGGGCAGATGTCTACCAAACGGGTCGTGTACAGGTGCCGTCGGGATGTTAATGAATAATGATGTCGACTTCGCGGCGACAGAATTCATGATGACCTCGGATAGATTAGACGTCATCAGTTTTACTTCACCCATTTATACAACCAGGTATCTAATAAAAATTTCCACTTAACAACAAATTCTGTGCACACACAAAAAAGATGTCTCATTATCAAGTAAAATTTTAGCAACAGGTTTAAGATATCCAGACAATTTATAAAAAAGTAAACATAATTGTGTCAATCTGATCCGAGAAATAATTTATATAGCAAGACATGAATATTTTATGCAAAATTAATGGAGTTTAAGAGACATCTTTCTTAGTTTGACATATTAAATATTCAGTGAGTTTGTTAAATTATTATTTAACATTCGTGAGTCTGTGAATCAAAAGAGTAATAAAATTAAAATCTTTTATTCATCTGTTGAGATGCCGTGCATACATTAAACGGCCAGCAGCGGCGAATGTAAAATGGGATGCTTATTCGGCACCGTTCTCCGTAAGCATCTGGGGTGTCATCGCTCTTTTCATAATAATTATGAGTGGATCGATCGTATTCATTCAGAAGCTATTTGCGTTCGCATCGATATATCGACAACATGATCGTTCATCGTCGAGATTTACGGAGATTTTGTTTTTTGTCATAGGAGCGTTTTGCAGCCAAGGTAATTTCGGGTTCTATCCGCTGTTCTCTTTTCAAACAATTGCTTTTTAACTGCTTACAATCTTTCCCCTTTTAAAAATTATAATTTATTAGAGGCTCAAATAATTTAAAATTTAAAGGAGCAAAAAAAGTTTAAATTGTGTTGTACAACACAAATTATTGACTTATATACAATTACAATTTAAATCATTGCGTGCGTTTTTTTTTAATTGTAACAATGAGAAAGGCTTGATGGCAGGCTGAAACGTTTGTTTTTATATGTTTTTATAATCTCAATACACATGTTCTGTCTCACGAAAAACCGGCGCATTGTCTCTTTTCGCTCTTGTAAATTTTAATTTGGTTTTTTCTTTTAATTTATGAATATTATTGTGGATATTATTAGGTATGGAGCAATCTACACTGGATCCTGAAAGAATGATGCATTTCGTAATTCATTTAACAGCCGTCGTGATCATAGCCGCATATTCTGCTGCCCTGATTAGTTTTCTTACTGTTAATACATTTATTATGCCTTTTACGACCATGGATGGTCTTCTGAAAGATGGAACTTATCGTTTCGGTGTGGTTGGCGATTCGGCTGACTTTAGTTTCTTTCAGGTACTCAAATTAGTTTTGCCGTAAAATTATGCGATTAAAGAAGAAACATACTGTATATTTGAAATAATATACGCTATATAATTATCAATTTATGAAATTATTTTTTCGATTTTGTTACAATAGAATACATCAGATAAAATAATGAACGTATTGTTCGATAAACTGTTGATGAAAGAAACTAATTTACCAAGTAATTATTTGGACGGCTTAGACCGTGTTTGCAAGGAGGACAAGTACGCCTTTATGATTTTAGACAATATGGCAGCGTTGTTACAACAGAAAGTTAATTGCAAATTGGAGCCACTGGACGCGATTACGCAAACTACTATAGCAATGGCTTTGCAACCCAACAGTCCGTACCGTGGTATTATTAATACAAAGTGTGTACAAATTTCGTTAATTAAGTACAAATTGATATATAATTTTAGTAAAAGTGATTCACATTTTATATTATTGCAGTATTCTTTTGTTGAGAGACAGCGGAATCATGCAGCGTTTGATGCAAACACAATGGTCCGTTCAGCTAAGTGGAGTGAGTATGCATTTATAAATTTTGCAGATTAAATTTGCGGTCGAAAAACAATATGCTTGACAGAATTTGATTGAGTATTTTATAATTTTTAATAACTTTTCGTTTAAAAATGATCTAATGATAATAAATTGGAATAATTTGCTTGAAAATGATTTTAATAATTATCAAAACGTGCTAAAATATTTTTTAACGTAATAATTGTACAAGAAATGTCCATTATATTTGTTATTAATTGTAGGCACAATCATCGTGGAAGTCGGTCGAGATTGGTGATATAGTGCCATTGCTGCTTCTTATAATCGCCGCTTTGATTATTAGTTACTTTGTTTATATTATAGAACGCGTTGCGTATAAAAATCTTCTTAAACGAATGAAAGTAGAAATGAATGTACCGCGATGAACTGAGGATGTAAATCGAGTGTTACATTGTTACATCTTTATTTAATAAAACACGATGAGTCTTCTAGTCTAATATTGTCAATTTATCTTCCAATATCCACTTTCTTTATTTTCGATAGCTCGGAATAGAAAACTGTTAGATTGTTTCGGATTTCTAAAATATTATATTTTGCACGTGTTACAGTTACAATCTCCAATTTATAGCACTTTTATCAGTAGGGCAACCGCAAGGTGATAAACAGTTAGGCCAGAATTCATATATTCTAAGATCTGTTTATTTTCTTGACAGTCACTTTGAAGCAACCTACCGAGCAATCTATCGAGCAACTTGTCGAGTGAAATCGTTTGAGAGAAATAAAAGTACGTATTACAATTGCAATACATTCACTTAGTTTGCCTAAAATTTTTCACGGATTTTCGTGAAATTTTTGATGATTGTAAATGAGCAAAATGCGATTTTTTTCTTTTTTTTCTTAAGTCATGTCGGAGAATAAAGAGAATACATGTTTGGGTGTACGAAAAGGCAAATTTGTCGAATTAAAAAATAACGTCGAAAGAAAAAAAGGACTGAGCTTAAATGCCGAAACTCGTGCAACAACGACACATGCTTCGATGCAAAAATCTTTCGGGAGTGCGAAATTTAGCGTGCACTCCGATAATGAGCAAGACTGTTCAGGCTCACGGCCGCGAAAACACGTAAGCAGAAAGGAAATTAGAGAAAAACGAACACGAAACAGTGAAGCGACCGCAATAACATCAACATTATTAACGGCGGAAACATTGGAAATAAAAAAAGATGCTGCTGTTGTACGTGGCCCATATAGGTACGAAATCTCGAAAAATTTATTTTATTTAAAAGTACAAACTGAATTATATTTTATCAATGCATTTTTAATTAATATTTTTGAATAAATAGAAATTATACGTATATATATATATATATAAAGATATATTTATTTATTATTTATGGTAGATCCCGTTCTTCGGCTAACTGGAATAGATATTTAGGTTTTTTGGATGATAAGAATAAAATGAAAAATTTTCCACGGAGGTACACATTTTCATATAAATAAATTTTTAACAAATATGCAGAATATAATATAAATTATTTGTTTACAATAGTGCGGATTATATGTTGATACATTTAATATTCACTTATACATACTTATACATACTATACAAAATTTATTATGAATTAATTACATTTTATCTAGAGCCTATTCTGAAACAAGAAGGATTCCGTCTACACATTTAATCGTAACACCAAAAACCAAAAACCAAGAGCAAAAATCAACTCCAAAAACCAAATCTTCTCTTACAGATGATGTTAAAAAGCGAACACTTGCGAGTATTGAAAGGTGGAAAAAAAAGATGAGAAAACGTTGTTAGTATTTTTAGAGTATAATAAAAATGGTGTATAGTAATTCATAAAAAATTTTTTATGACAGTTTTTTTATTCGCCGATTTTTTAGCTGATATTGTGCCCAGCTATGCAAATAAACATTCCAACGTATTAAATATAGACAGAGGAAATAAAACCAAGTTACAAGACAACATTATCACAGATATCTGCAAAATTCAGAAATGTAGCGCAACGTCAAGCAATGCATTGAATGTTGAGGTATTACAAAGACAGACGATTAATTCGCAGAAAAATATTCAAAAATTGATGCCAGCAGTTGATTTTTTAACTACACGATATTCATCAAATGAAGTCACAACAAATGTGCAAGATGACAGTTTTTCAAGCATACAAGAAGATATTAATAAAACGTAAGTAATAAAACAGACAATTTATACAAATAAAATAAATAGACATCAGTAAGTAATTGATTATCAATGTTTCATTTTTTAATTATTATCGCAATCAAAATTATAATCCTATATGTTAAGTTAAATAATTGAAACATATCTTATTTTGGATTGTTGGAAATATGCTGTGTAAAATGAATTATGTTTCTAACAATAATCAAGATAATAGTTAATTAGAATTTACAGTAGCAATTAATTTTAGAAGTGCAACATCTCCGATTAACTCTGTTGCCGGACAATTGGCTGAAATAAAGGTAGAAAAACACAATTTATATAATTAAAGTCTACTCAAATGTGTGTGTTGATATTTATTAAATAGATTAGCATGTTGTTTTTATTATAAATTAATATTATCATAAATGTAATTTTACTATTAGCAAAAATATAGATGATTGAATTTAATTATATACCACTTTATTGTATCTGAAAATAATGTTTGTATTTATTGAAAAAAAACAGTGTAAAAAATGTATGATGGAGGATGATTATTTAGAAGATACGCCGGATGTAGAACGCATGAGAGAGGAGATTTCTCCTAGTCTTTCTTCTCGTTTTCTGCGTGGAAGTGTAAACGCACAACAAAGAAGAATCATCGTAAGGTATCTGATTCATCTTGCCGTAAGTACATGACACAATCAGAAATATAAACACTTGATATGAATATAGTATAATTTTATTAAAAATAGTATAATTTTAACTCATATTTTAAAGTTATAAATATACAAAAATAAGTTTTATAATTTTTGATAATAATAAAAATAATTTTTCTCACGTTGTGTAATAATGAAAAATAACCATGCTAATTTCGGCCTTAATCTCTGTTCTTATAATTCTGATCATTTTTAGATACGCTGTAATTATTCGTCACATATCATTTATCAGACTGTTAAACTGTTTGATTTGGCTATTGATAGAATTTTAGTGAATATGAATAATATACAATTAATGTCTCTAGCATGCCTCTGGATAACCCTCAAGCGAGAAATAATCGGACATCAAATACCATCAGTAAGAAAATTTTATTTGAAATATAAATACTATAGTTTTATAGTATTTTTTCAATGTAGATTTGTTAAACATCTAACGTGTCTTCTCAAGATGCACTTTTGTATCCTTTTTTTAGGCGACTGCAATACTGCGACTGGCAAAAGATATGTATATTAATCAAGAGAAAAATTTATTAATGTATGAGAAAAAAATTCTTTTAACTCTCAAATTCAGCATACGATTTGCTGATCCTTATTCTGTGCTTTTTTATTATATCAAAAGTGTGAAGAAGTATGTCATCAATTCAAACGATATCCCACACATTTATTTTTGCGGCAGTTATCTGGTAAGAATATATAAAGTTTATATTTTAATATTTGATGTGCAAACTATATATAAATACATGATGATAAATACTTCTTTGTAGATCGATCTATCTATGTTGGATGAAAGTTTATGTGATATTTTGGAATCTATCCGCGCATTAGCTGCGGTGAATTTATCATTGAATTCTATATATTTGAATAATGTTAATGTGGCTCAGGCATATCGCGAATTTCAGAAAAGCCGAAATTTGACTGAGTAAGTAAATTAGTGAATGGACAAAATAAACATATTTTTAGAAATATTAATATAATAGTTTTGCAATTTTTTTTCTACCGTTGCAATACATTGCAAAAATTTAATTTGTAATATGTACCGAAAAGATTAATTTTAAATATTGCGTATATCGAATTCGTTGCGTTAATTCAAAGTGAATATTTTTCAGATGGGAAGAAAGAGAGTTAAAATCTGTAAAAAAGAGTGTGCTATCACAGATTCTGGATTCCGAGAATGAAAATTCGGATTTATATATTGTATACAAGAAATATGTAAATTGTCAGCATATTAACATTTCCAACTTTTTTCTCAATAAAGTGAAAAAGTTATTACAACAAGAAATGCAACACAAGTTTTAAAGTGTTTAAAAATACTTAAAAATATATAAGAAGATAAAGGAGTAGATAAAAAAATTTAATGATATTAGAAACGTCTGACTTCAATGTAAAGATATTTGATATCTTTCAGACTTTTTTAATATCAGCAAATTTTTTTATCTACGTCATTATCTTCTTGTATATTTTTAAGTATTTTGAAAGATATTTTATAGATATTTTATAGATATTTTATATTTTTAACATTAATGTTGATATTTTGTTTATTGATATATATTATTATTTTTCGTCATTTTACGTGCGGGATAGAAAATTTATTTTTTTATATTAATATGTATTTTTAAAAGTTACAAAGAATGTGATAGTAATGGAATAAAATAATATAATATGCATGTATGCTTGAAAGAATATATTTTATTATTGAAAATTTAAAAAAAAAACAAGCGTTTGATTTAAATATGCTCTTTCTATATGACTTCTTAAAATAATGTTGAAATACATAATTTTTATAATAGCAATGTGCTATTTGTTAATGCATAACATAAGCGAGGTTATCGAGAGTGATAGCAGTTTATTTCTCTAACAGTTCTCTTGCGGATTATTGATATATGATCTAACAGCAATAATTTCTTAGCGCTGATAATAGCAGCAATATCACATGTAGACATCCATTAAGGACGATCAGATAGTTTTAAATTGTTGAGTATCAAGTTTTAATTGCCGTTATTCTGTTGAATATTTGCCCAGGCATTCCATTTGTCCCATGTATTGTCGATGGATATCAATTCTTTCACGTCGTCCTAAAAATAATGATATATTTTATTTATTCATACCGCTTGTAATTCATACAGACAAATAATTTAATTAAATAAAGGAAGACCAATTTACTTACCTTGAATAATACGTTACGTTTGTCATCCCAAGCGCCGAAGAGACGCAGAAGTTCCGGCCGCTTGGAATATAAAGAAGTTGCGGACAAAACACCATGTTTCAACTCTTCCAGGGCGTTCGGCGATTTTCCGGCCGAGCTGACGATTATTCTCGGCGGCTCTAATCCTAAATTGCAATTCTCCCACGCATCGATAGCTGCTTGACTATCATTCGGGCAGAGCAACATGTATTCGTCGCTTTTGCCTGCATCGTCCTTGTCATCTAAAATGTGACGTAGAAACGTTTCGTGAAGCAACAAGCGTGATCAGATGTAATTCAGTCAAGAAAATTGCACTTACCGAGCTGCTGCAAAGCCGTCAAAGGTACGAATGCAACGTCTCCTTTACCATCTTTCAAACATCTGGAAAAAGATGTAAATTATATTCTCGAAAATTAATAGAATCTCTTGCAATGCATATTTCTATTGCCAGATTCGAAAAATTTTGTAATAAATTGTGTTTTATAGTAACGGAAATCTCCGATTAGATTTATTGAATTAATTGTAGACACGTATAAAGACACCACATGTATGTAGTATTTGTATGAAACTATGACGTTACCTAAGTGCTCCTTTTCCGCCGTTGTAATGTTCAGCATTCGACGGTCTGCATTTCGTGGCTTCTTTCGTTCGTTCATCGGCCTTGATATTGCCGACGCAAAGTTGACAGGATTTCGAGTTGTGAGGTGCGCCAGGTGCACAGGATTCAGCGAAGAAAGCATCCATTTCGTTCGGTTCATTAATAAGTCCTTTCTGTTTCAGGATATGAGCCGGTGCGGAGTAGCCCGCGAAGTCACCCTCGTAACCGCTATGACAAGACTTCTTGCCTCTGAGATCAGCTGCGAGCAAAAACATTGGCAGTAGCGATAATGCGTAATGAAAGCTTGTGATCTTTCAATCACATATAATTTCTTATAAATGTTTATTCATTCGAATATTTTCCATAAAAAATTTAGTTAATAAAGATATATTGATATTTTAGTTGAAAACTAATATTTAAGAAAAAATCAAAATTAATTCATCTAATTTTGCCTATAATAATTTATTGATTAATTTATAGATTTATAGATTACAGATTTACATACCTAAGTTATTTATGGGAGAACCTCTTTTGATAACAGCGACTGCAGGTCGCTCGCTGAATTTCGTCGATCCCTTGCCATAAGTTTCAGCAATGATCGGCTTTGCATTGTAATTATCGATTGCGAGTTTTACTGATCCGCCGTCAATCACTGCCATGTCAGCTCCGTTATCCCTAATAGCTTGCAAGCAGGCAGCTTCGTCCTTTTCCAGTATGCAATCAAATCTGGGTCTGGCGTCTCTGCGTAGATTGTAACGTAATATAATGCGTTATGTGTGTAAAAAAAACAAAAGCGCTTATACATATTTTTAACGTGACTGCAAAGTAAGATTTATATATATTTTGCATGTAATTACCTGGAGAACGCGGCTCTAGCGAGATTGCGACACTTGCTCAGCGCCTTCTCATCCCAAACACACGCGCGGGCGTCTCTCTCTGGTGCTCCGGAGTTTCTCTCGATCACGTCCATGTATTTCGCAATCTTTAAGTGTTCATCCGGCGATACTGGCGGTGCGGCAACAGCCAAGGTTTTTTCATCGAGCAGCATAATGTCTTTCCACCAATTTGCCTTCTCGTTCTCGCCGAGTTGACCTAACTGCGTCAATTCCTAAAAATATTCCGCAATTAAATTACAATATCCTGTCAGATAGCCGACATCGCTAACATTTTGCTCACTGAGTCTACATTTAAGCTATATATTTTCTGAGATTTCTTATTAAATAAGCATAAAAATACTTCTGTTCGCAATATCATGTTGTTCTATGCAATATTTAATTAGTCATTGAAAACTCGTCCAAATAAGTTAAAAATACGCACTCTTTGGATAGCTTCCGCATTGTTACGGTCGTCTCCGTTGGTCATGTATCCTTGCCACGGTCGGGCCGCCCATGTGCATGGTTTCGTATCAGCATCGATAGGCACTTTGCTACCGTCTGGACAGAAGTATCGGAAATTGGCCGGATTTTCGGATGTCGGCACTGCCGGGGTGACGCCGACTGGCAGACCGAAGAAACGCTTCACGTAGATGACCTTCGTCCAGGCGACATCACCGCCGTTATGTGCCAAACAGCGCAATGCGCCTTCGTATCCGGAATATATGTCTGGGTAATCGCACACGTCTGGTTTTTCGCAGAGAGCGCACATGTTGCTGTATGTCTCCTCTGAAAAATAAAAAGAATATTGAATATCTGTGCAAATTCTTTGTACAATCAAAATTGATTTCGGCTTACAATATTTAAAATTCTATATAAATATCAAAATTTACGAACAATAAAATAAATAGACTCAAATATTATAACACCTGCTGTTAATTTAATTCTTTTAAACATGCAACATGATTCTGCTTTCTATTTAATGCGCGCAATTTGTTCATTTGTATTGCAGTTTGCTTAACTAGAGTGTTTTAATTTACGCGTGTGATCGTAATTTATCCTACAAACAGAAAACATTTAAAATTAAACTGTATCAAAAACAGAGTATCAACTTATGCACAGATTGTTTTGCAGCTAAAGATGTTTTTGCCAGCAATTTATCTATATCACGTAATTGACGCAAGTTTTGATGATTGCTACCACTTACTGAGTCTTTGATTAATGTCGGGATCGGGTGACCACCTGCCAACCAGGCAGCCTTTGTCGAACAGCGTGCTTAAAGCGCGAAGCTCATTCTCGCGAGCGGAATATTCCGGATTGTTGATATCAGTAAGCACTCCCATCGCGGTGAGCTTTGTGATAGGAATTTTGTAACCGACATTACGACCCACACCGGTGTGACAGGACTTAAGACCTCTCAGGCCTTGAACGTTGTTAATGTCCAGGTCCTTGTGTATCACGGCTACTGCTTCATAACGATAAATCGCCTCGGGTTCCTCCTTCGTCCTCACCTAAACAAATAAAAAAAAAAATAGTTTACATTATGCATACTAATAGAAAAATAAAAAAAAATTGCATCATGCACGCTGCACGCAGAGAAGTAAAATAATTGCGAATGCTCTGTTCTTAAAAGATTATAAAACATTTAAATGTTTCTTGAGAAGTCTCGAAATAAATGAACAGCAGTTATTTTAAACGATTTTTTGAAATCAATTTTATCAATCATCTTTATAAATTCTATCCTACATGTTTCTATTTTTTATTATAATATAAAATTTATTTTTTAGCTTCGGTAGATGTGAGACTAAGAATTTAATTTTTACTTGAAATTTGATTTCTGCTACATTACCTGTTCAATGACATTGTATCCGGCCGTTTCAGCAAGCTTATTCTTCGCTGCGAGATACATGTCTTCCGGATCCACGGCAACGATGTCCGCTTCCTTCCGGCCGACTCTTTCGATACAGTCGTATCGATCACGTCCGGAAATGCACGATATAGGGAAGCCTTTGCTGGCGGAGTCCTCAATCATCTTTGCGCATTCTTTTGAGTATATCTCCGGGATACACATCGTGACTGCACACATAACAAACATATTTTATAATATGTCATGTTAATGATTCAAGACTTGTATTTATTTTATTAAACAATACACTTTTGGATGCATCTGTGCTTCAAACTTCGAGACTAAATTCGAAACGATTTTGCTTATTAACCAAAGAAGTATTGAAAATAATTGTATCTTTATATTTTACAGGGGTGGTTTTACTATTTTTGTTTAACAATTGGAAAATTACGAATATATTCAGAAGAGATAGCAGCTTTTAAATTTTTACTCGATTCTCAATAACTTATTCCAGTTTCTCCACCATGTTTTTAGAAATTAACTATCAATTTCGACGGGGTACTACTTACACACTCGTGGCGGGCTTGTGGCGGACACAGCCGCCACCGCGAAAACCGCGAACACCGTGAATTTGTGCAGCATCTTGACTATGGCACTACGCGGGTTACAGTACCGCGCGATTTTCTCCCAAAAAAAAATCGAGTGAAAAGTACGGAGAAGCGCAGCAGAGTCAGATGAAAATCCAGACAAATAGTCGGCGACAACTTGTCAAGTGCGGAGTAGCAAACAACGATCGTCTTTATATGGATGCGTCTTTTTCTTCCTCGGATTTCAACTTGGAGAGGGGAGTTTACGCTCTTTACACTCCGTCTCCCTTCTTCTCTTACTTAATGATTCCTAACGTCGCTCTTTCTCCATTCGCTTTGCGTAATGACTCCATAGTCATCATTATCTATTCGATTTCGCGGTTCTTTTGCTATGATGGCATTTTCCACTTTTGTCGTGTCTTGAGCTCTGAGAAAAAATATGTTTTTTTTGTGTTTCAAAACATCTCAAGTTATAAAAATTATTATCAAAACGCTGATGGAAATCCCAAGAACAAAATGGGTCTCCTTTAAAGTTTAAAAGTTTAAAATTCACATCGGTTCAGATTATGTTGTTGACATACGGAAATTATCTTTATGTCTAAACGTAACGATAATGCAATAAAAACATATTCGATATAAAATTTATTTTAATAACAATTAACACTGAAAGGAAATACATACATAACAAAGTTAATTTTAATTAAAATTTCTTTAATAATATCTTAATTTCAAATTCAGATATCAACAAATCTAATATCCAATTTCAAGTGTCAGAAAGGCGTATAATTAATTTACGGTAAAAAAATTGTTTCAATTTTCTACAAAAAATGCTGCTATCAAGTATTCCTCTTACAATATCGAAGAGCTAGATATCATTAAATCGGATTTCGGTTTAATGATACTTGTGGTCTTTGCAAGCGCGGTCATTAACACTCCCGGTAACTTTCCAGGATGGGTTCGTTCATCGCTGATGGGATCATGGTGGAAAATCCTTGAAGGAATTTTTCTTCACTGAACCAGTCCTTATCCACCTCTTCCAGCGCGTTTCAAGTCTCATGTTCTCTGCTTTGTTTGGCGAATTCTTGCGTCCTTGGTTCCGGTTGCTCTTCAAATGCGACGCACGTATGCAGACACGTACGATACGCACATACGCATACATATTATTATCCGTGTAATGTGCAGCGACGAAGTTGGAGCTGTGTGGACCTTTATTGGCACCAGGAAAGTATCGGTGGTAATTCCCGTGCTAAGGTCACGCGACGGTGATTCCACAGCTCTCTCTCTTTTCCTCTTGAACACAGATCACAAGCTGAATAAATAAGTCATATAACGCGTGCATACTCATATATGTTGTTACAAAACAGCGGTTGATAAGTTGTATATAATCTCGGGGCTCGATATAAATAATGTCAGAAATACTCGATGACGTATTGACGCGATATATACAGTTGCTATGCGCTTATAAAAATTAATTTTTTAAAGACATCACATTACATCAGGATAAGTTAATTCATTGTCCGCTAGGTAATACATTACTCATTGCATTTTGTAATGAATTGATTACTTTATTGGAATAATAATCAATAATAAAAATATAAGGAAAAATTTACACAATTATCAATACTCTTACAATTAGATAAAGCTATGCTCAAAAAATCTTAATTAAGCTAATTTTGAAAATTATATTTTTTGAAATTTTGATCTTTAGAATTATAAAATTCTAGAATTTTAGTAATATTGCAAAGATTTTTTTGTGAGTATACAATTTGTAAATTTTTATTGATAAACTCTACTTTCTTTAATAAGTTTAATAATTACAATTTAAATAATATTATTTCTCTGTATTTTTTATTTATATAACGTATAATTTTTGTATTTCTACAGTAATGCTCCGCGAAGAAACATTTTTTAGTGAAATAATTCAGTTTAATCGAATATAATGTTTATAACATGCTTATCTATACTTATCAATTGCATTGTCAATGTTTACCTATAAAAAAATTAAAATATTAATGTGGAAATTTTTTAAGGAACTAATATTTTATTGATTAATCATTATTCAACGAGCAAAATCGATAACGTAAAAACACAAACTGTGCTTGATTAATGTCCTCAAATACTATCACGATGCGCTTACCTGGTAGGTTTTTGGTACGTGCCGAGATAACAAACTATTATGACGGGCAATGAACCGTTGATAGGAAACACTATAAATCGTTACAAACAATAAAGGATTCTCATAATACCTAATAAAGAAGTGGAAATTCCAATGCTGTAATATCGTTATCGTAATTTATCTCGTGAATAGAGATCACGAGTACTAAATACGATAGTCAGCAAAAAATGCCAATTATAATCTATTTTGATGACCATGCTAACAACATATGTTATCAGAATTATTTATATCACAAACATTTTTAAAAAATTGATAGTGTTGACTACGAGTAAACACGATAAGGTACAAATATCGAGTATTTTTTTATACAATAAATGAGTATAATTATTTATTTCAGAATTTTTATTTAAAATTTTGACAAAATCTTCTCAAATAAACATATTATATTATTATTTCAATGTGGAAAAATTATATTCTATTAAATATATCACTCCTAATTATTTAGAAAAATGAATATCTTTTTGCGGCGCGCTTTCAAATAAAAGAAAGAATCATATCTTTAAACATACTGCATGTGGTTTTATCTTTGAGTTATTAAGACATGTTGATCGTGTATGTGTGTTTTCATATAGTGAAAAATAATGGAAATTTACATAATGATGTAGTAATATCACTTTCCTCATTCTCTTCTTAAAATAAGTATGTAATTTTCCTTTATTGATAATTTACGAGATTGAGATCGAAAAAAATAAATATTTATGAAAAATGTAACATGGTAATATAATATCATGTACACACGAATCTGCAATTCTGCAACTAATTAAAGAGCATCCGATGTATTTGATGCACGTATTCGATGTATTTGTTTTTGTACGTATAATGCATAAGTAGCACAAATTTATTATCAATATTTATTATCAATAAAAAAAAGACAGTTCTCTAACAAATTTATAAATTTATAAAACAAGTTAATAAATATCCAATATTGCTGCGATTTATGTTATGGACAGTTTTTCCTCGATACATGAATCATGCGGTTTTAAGTTGCAAGGTCGGATACGTTCGTAATTTCAAGACTTCCAGTCGAGCATGCAAGATCAACAATTGCTCATAATTGTTCTCCAGTTTCATAATCAGTTTGGTTCGTCTCGCGATCGCCGCGAGTCTCATCTTTCGGGCCTCTTTGTCCTTTTTACGACGAGGATCATCGAATAATCTACGACGCTCCTCGACTTCCGATGACTTCCTTTTGATTTCCTTTGTCAATTTGTCGTTCTTTTTCTTCCATTTTGCTATTTGCCGCTTCGTTTCATTCAGACGCGCTTGTTCCACTTTCAACAGCTCTCGACATTTCTGAAACACGTTTAAAGTTTAAATATTAAGTTATCTGCGTAAACAATTTCTTTCTTAAAAAAGGCATGTTATTTAGATTCATTTTTATGCCTTAGAATATATATCTCTTTCTTATATTATAACATTTGGTAAACCTAGAATTTTAGAAATGGTCTAGAATTTTAAAATGTACATTTTATTATTTATTATTAGACACTGGAATTTTATATTGTAAAAATTATTGGGCATAACAATTTAGAATTTACATTTAATATCTTCTTCATTATAATGCATTGCAATATTTTAAAGAAAGAAATAGTCTAGAATGTTAATCAACTGATATTATAAAAAGTTGATTACTATAAAGAAATGTTTTAAGTTTTTCCATAAATTTACTAATTAATTAATTTCTATTATTACCCAAATATTTGCCGATAATTGAATAGATATAATTATTAATGTAAGGATCATTGAATTAAATGTGATAAAATGTAAATTTTTAATTTTATTTTGCTTAGTTACTTTTTTATATTATATTTAATATTTTTAAGGCTTAATAAACAATTGATGCTTACGTTTTGAAATATTTGTAAATTGGTATGCATTTTCTCGTAATCCTGTTCCATATTTGTACTGCAAGGATAACGCCTCAAAAATTCGAGCACGTTTCTCGTAATCTGAAACATGCAAAAACGATGATTATTTTGTAAAATTCAATGGCTGTAACATAAAACAATCTTGTTAATAACAATATAACAATATTATCAAATTGTATAATTGAGAAAACCACACTTCCTTGCGAATCTTCACGAAACTCTACCTTGAACTCTCGAACATCCTTTAGCTCCTGCTGCAAATCGTCCAATATCATCTTCGCGCAAGTATGTCTCCATTCATGCTGCGCCACGACTTTCCGCAAATGTATGGATTTATGTATTGCCGCTAACTTGCGTTTTCCAGCTTCGACGATACAGTTGTTGATGCGCAAAAGTTCCTCGTGCGGCACAAGAACGGTGTTCTCGTAATCGGAGAAGCAACCTCGCAGCGGAACCTCAATCTGACCCATCTTCAAGACGAGTTGAACTTTCATCTCCTCCGCAAGTTGCGCCAAGGATTTCTCCATGTTATCCAAACTGATCTTTTTGCACGCCACGACGTTATCAGCCGATTGCATCGCTTTCTGGTAAAACGACAGCGTTTGCTCCGCTTCGGCCATCTCCACCGCGCAGCATTTCACCTTCAACATATTACCCACCTTTTTAGCAAAGAAGTAGTTAAAAATAAGTCGATTTTAGTCCATAGTATGGAACCAAAACTACAAATGGTTTCTTATAAATTTTGTACCGTAGAATCACGTAGTAAAGTCCGTTTTCCTCTAGATAGCAGGAAAAGTACGGAAAAATTGAAAAAAAGATGAAAAATGCAATTTCCTGTATAAAAACACATGTACTTATGGATGTACTTGAGTGAACACAAGTGTTTTGTAGTTTTGGTTCCACACCATGGGCCAAAATCGACCTATTTTTAATATCCTCCTTATAATATCTAATTATCAATATGGCAGAGTTGTCAGAGCAATCATTGACGTCGTACGGTCAGAGAATAGCCACCCAATGATCTCCTTGCTCAGTATAAACTTCAAGCAATTCTTCTATCTCTTCCAGAGACACCCCTCTCCTCCAAGACAAATTATAATATCTAATTGTTTATATAGCAGCCCTCTCACAGCCATCATTGACATCGTACGGTCAGAGAATAGCCGCCCAATGATCTCCTTGCTCAGTATAAACTTCAACAATTCTGATATCTCTTCTAGAGACTTTGGTTTCTACTCAGCAATTAGATCATTGAGCGGCTATTCTCTGACTGTACGACGTCAATGATCGCTGTGAGAGAGCTGCTATATAAACAATTAGATATTATAATTTGTTTTGGAGGAGAGGGGTCTCTCTGGAATAGATATAAGAATTGCTTAGAGTTTATACAGAAGAAGGAGATTATTGGGCGGCTATTCTCTGACTGTACGACGTCAATGATCGCTGCTGCCATATTGAGAATTAGATATTATAATTTGTTTTGGAGGAGAGGGGTGTCTCTGGAAGAGATATAAGAATTGCTTGGAGTTTATACTAAGCAAGGAGATCATTGGGCGGCTATTCTCTGACTGTACGACATCAATGATCGCTGTGAGAGGGCTGCTATATAAACAATTACATATTATAATTCGTTTTGGAGGAGAGGGGTCTCTCTGGAATAGATATAAGAATTGCTTGGAGTTTATACTAAGGAAGGAGATTATTGGGCGGCTATTCTCTGACTGTACGACGTCAATGATCGCTGTGAGAAGGCTGCAATATAAACAATTAGATATTATAATTTGTTTTGGAGGAGAGGGGTCTCTCTGGAAGAGATATAAGAATTGCTAGGAGTTTATACTAAGCAAGGAGATCATTGGGCGGCTATTCTCTGACTGTACGACATCAATGATCGCTGCTGCCATATTGAGAATTAGATATTATAATTTGTCTTGGAGGAGAGGGGTCTCTCTGGAATAGATATAAGAATTGCTTGGAGTTTATACTAAGGAAGGAGATTATTGGGCGGCTATTCTCTGACTGTACGACGTCAATGATCGCTGTGAGAAGGCTGCAATATAAACAATTAGATATTATAATTTGTTTTGGAGGAGAGGGGTCTCTCTGGAAGAGATATAAGAATTGCTAGGAGTTTATACTAAGCAAGGAGATCATTGGGCGGCTATTCTCTGACTGTACGACATCAATGATCGCTGCTGCCATATTGAGAATTAGATATTATAATTTGTCTTGGAGGAGAGGGGTCTCTCTGGAATAGATATAAGAATTGCTTGGAGTTTATACTAAGAAAGGAGATTATTGGGCGGCTATTCTCTGACCGTACGACGTCAATGATCGCTGTGAGAGGGCTGCTATATAAACAATTACATATTATAATTCGTTTTGAAGGAGAGGGGTCTCTCTGGAATAGATATAAGAATTGCTTGGAGTTTATACAGAAGAAGGAGATTATTGGGTGGCTATTCTCTGACTGTACGACGTCAATGATCGCTGTGAGAGGGCTGCTATATAAACAATTACATATTATAATTCGTTTTGAAGGAGAGGGGTCTCTCTGGAATAGATATAAGAATTGCTTGGAGTTTATAGAGAAGAAGGAGATTATTGGGTGGCTATTCTCTGACTGTACGACATCAATGATTGCTGTGAGAGGGCTGCTATATAAACAATTACATATTATAATTCGTTTTGGAGGAGAGGGGTCTCTCTGGAATAGATATAAGAATTGCTTGAAGTTTATACTAAGCAAGGAGATCATTGGGCGGCTATTCTCTGACTGTACGACATCAATGATCGCTGCTGCCATATTGAAAATTAGATATTATAATTTGTCTTGGAGGAGAGGGGTCTCTCTGGAATAGATATAAGAATTGCTTGGAGTTTATACTAAGAAAGGAGATTATTGGGCGGCTATTCTCTGACCGTACGACGTCAATGATCGCTGTGAGAGGGCTGCTATATAAACAATTACATATTATAATTCGTTTTGAAGGAGAGGGGTCTCTCTGGAATAGATATAAGAATTGCTTGGAGTTTATACAGAAGAAGGAGATTATTGGGTGGCTATTCTCTGACTGTACGACGTCAATGATCGCTGTGAGAGGGCTGCTATATAAACAATTACATATTATAATTCGTTTTGAAGGAGAGGGGTCTCTCTGGAATAGATATAAGAATTGCTTGGAGTTTATAGAGAAGAAGGAGATTATTGGGTGGCTATTCTCTGACTGTACGACGTCAATGATCGCTGTGAGAGGGCTGCTATATAAACAATTACATATTATAATTTGTTTTGAAGGAGAGGGGTCTCTCTGGAATAGATATAAGAATTGCTTGGAGTTTATACTAAGCAAGGAGATCATTGGGCGGCTATTCTCTGACTGTACGACATCAATGATCGCTGCTGCCATATTGAAAATTAGATATTATAATTTGTCTTGGAGGAGAGGGGTCTCTCTGGAATAGATATAAGAATTGCTTGGAGTTTATACTAAGAAAGGAGATTATTGGGCGGCTATTCTCTGACCGTACGACGTCAATGATCGCTGTGAGAGGGCTGCTATATAAACAATTACATATTATAATTCGTTTTGGAGGAGAGGGGTCTCTCTGGAAGAGATATAAGAATTGCTTGAAGTTTATACTAAGCAAGGAGATCATTGGGCGGCTATTCTCTGACTGTACGACATCAATGATCGCTGCTGCCATATTGAAAATTAGATATTATAATTTGTCTTGGAGGAGAGGGGTCTCTCTGGAATAGATATAAGAATTGCTTGGAGTTTATACTAAGAAAGGAGATTATTGGGCGGCTATTCTCTGACCGTACGACGTCAATGATTGCTGTGAGAGGGCTGCTATATAAACAATTACATATTATAATTCGTTTTGGAGGAGAGGGGTCTCTCTGGAAGAGATATAAGAATTGCTTGAAGTTTATACTAAGCAAGGAGATCATTGGGCGGCTATTCTCTGACTGTACGACGTCAATGATCGCTGTGAGAGGGCTGCTATATAAACAATTACATATTATAATTCGTTTTGGAGGAGAGGGGTCTCTCTGGAAGAGATATAAGAATTGCTTGGAGTTTATACTAAGCAAGGAGATCATTGGGCGGCTATTCTCTGACTGTACGACATCAATGATCGCTGCTGCCATATTGAGAATTAGATATTATAATTTGTCTTGGAGGAGAGGGGTCTCTCTGGAATAGATATAAGAATTGCTTGGAGTTTATACAGAAGAAGGAGATTATTGGGTGGCTATTCTCTGACTGTACGACGTCAATGATCGCTGTGAGAGGGCTGCTATATAAACAATTACATATTATAATTTGTTTTGGAGGAGAGGGGTCTCTCTGGAATAGATATAAGAATTGCTTGGAGTTTATACAGAAGAAGGAGATTATTGGGCGGCTATTCTCTGACTGTATGACGTCAATGATTGCTCTGACAGCGCTGCCATATTGATAATTAGATATTATAAGGAGGATGTTAAAAATAGGTTGATTTTGGCCCATGGTGTGGAACCAAAACTACAACACACTTGTGTTCACTCAAGTACATCCATAAGTACATGTATTTTTATACGGAAAATTCAATTTTTTATAGTTTTTTTTTTCTATTTTTCCGTACTCTCCCCGCTGTCTAGAGGAAAACGGACTTTACCACGTGATTTTACGGTACAAAATTTATAAGAAACCATTTGTAGTTTTGGTTCCACACCATGGGCCAAAATCGACCTATTTTTAACATCCTCCTTTGTGACTATTATATTAAAGTTTTGTAAAATTCATACATAATTTCTGAATTATTTGCGATTTTCGTAACATATGTATTGAAAAAAGTATATCACAAAATTGTTTTCGCAATAAATTGAATATTTTTAAAGAAATGCAATAGTAGCATGGTTTTGCTCTTCTTTTTTTTCTCTTTACCTTTGTCTCTACTTCAACTTTTGCTCTCCTCAACTTGCACATCGTTCGCCAGTGATGAATGTTGATTTGCGACGGTAAATTTCCGGGCATTGTGTCCAACGTGTCCATACCTCTGAGAAAGTCTAGGCATTCGCGTGGTAAGATGTCCGATTTTTCGTTGTTCGCGACGCATCTGGCCACCTCTGTCAGATACGTGACGGACGTGGTAATGAGTCGGCCGATCCTGGGTCGCTTCTTGTAATGTCTGAGCAAATGTTCCACTATCGGTTGCTTCAAGTCCGCAAATTCGCTGCGGAACTTAGTTTCCTGGCGCTTTTCCGCCTTGCAAAGATTGTCATATCGAGTTTTTAATTCTGACACGACTGTTTCGTGCGAATTGCATTCTTCGGCGAGCTTGTGTGCCTTCAGCGTCGACGGTGTTAGCTCTTCCTCGGTGAAACGAGCAATTTCTTGTTTTCCGTTGACTTCGACCCGATATCGTTGGATCTCGTGTATCCTCATCAATCTTTCCTGGAGAATCGCGCATTCGATCTGCATCTTTTTCAATTCCAGATCCTTTAACTTGTCATTGAATGCTACAATATCTCTTTGTAAGGCTTCTAAAATGCATTTTTTTTTTAAATTATTTTGATCAAGAGCCTGGAATGCTTGAAGAATAATTCCAGTTCTGTAAACAATTATTTTATTCATTCTTTTAAATGCTTCAACTGACCTTTCGTTTCCACAATCTCGACCTGCAGTGTCGATTTATACTTTTCTCGTTCTTTTTGCAACACTTGCACTTTGAACTTATATAATGCGATAGCTGCGATGTCTTCGTCAGTATATTTCGAAGAATCTTTCATTAAACATTCCGGCATAGGTATCTCCTTTTTCACTTCGTCTTCCCACCTTGAAAAAAATATTGATAATTTATTTTCAAAGTAAGTTTTAAAATTATATTGATAAAACTGCAAAAGCTTATTTGTATCAATTTTCATGCAATTATTTGGTAACTTTAAATTGACTCACTTGGGTTCCAATACACCGTCCATTGTTTTCTCAAGAATTTTGTCATAAAAATCATTATTTTCTCCAGTTTTCTGTTTATTTTCTCCATTCTTATCGACTATTACGTTTTCAGGCTCTTCTCGTCGCGATTGTTTCTCAAGTACTTCTTGATCTTTTACAGTGACTACATAATCGGGTATCTCTTCGACACTCCAGATTGGCGTTTCGATTGGTTCCAGAAGTGAATCTATCCCGAACATCGTTTTTAACTCAGAAGCGCAATGTCGAAGTCTGTCGATGCGTTCTTTTGCGCGCTTTAATTCATGTTCCTTTGCGCGTCTCATTTTCTCGAAGAGATCGTTAAAATGCATCTGTTCAAAAAAACCTTAATTTATAAAAATTGAAATGTGACACATACGCTAGTGAATAATTAGAACAAAATTTTAATATTATCTACGTTTAAAGAAATCGTTGAATATTGTTATATTCTTAGCTTATCGTAGAGTATACTTTCTGATAATTATACTATCGAACAAATTACATCACCTTTAATTTACGCTCTCGATTTTCGATGATGATGTCTTTCTTTAGAATAATTTCAAAATCGCTGTCATATGAAACTAACAATTGATGCGTTGCAGCTATGCTTTCATCCTCTATCCATTTATGCGTTGTGATCCCCGATATACATAATTTCTCATCGTCATCCGCCAGTTCATACCACTTTTTAGCCACTTCGTGTACTTTGGCTTCGCTGTTGTTACTCGTTGATCTTTCTTCGCAATCAAGCTCTGTGGATCCTCGTCTCGAATCGTCTTCTTTATCTATTAACTCATCATTATACACCTCGCAACTAGAAACAATATTTTACATCTACGTTAAAAGTATTTTTATAATAACAATTAATAAAAAGATGCGGACATAAATAATTACCTGTACAAAAATTCGCCAGTGTCCGCGGAAAGTTTATCCCATACTTTAAAGTCATCCTTTTTCCGATTCGACGCGACGAGAGGATAATTTCGGACTATCGTGTCGCCACTAATAGATCTGAGGGCGCATGGTTTAACTTCCAGAGGCTCCCAGAATATTTCACGCAGATATAACGCTATCTGATCTCGTTGGGCGCATTTCTCCTCGAGTTCTCGACGCACCTTATCTCGTTCAAGTTTCGCATCTGCTATTTTCCGTTGTCGAGACTCGCGATCCAAGTCGAAAGCCGAGATTGGCAATCGAGCGTCTGGTGGCTTGCTCTCATTTGCATCGAGAAGCTTGCATATCTGTTGCAAAACTTGCGCTATCAATGTTGCGACTACATCTCTAAGAAATAATGGAAAAAGACATACTTGATTTTTTATTTTTTCCAGATCGGCTTTGATAAAAACTCGTAAAGATAGAGCTTTGTTACGCTCGGCTTTCAATTTAACAGCGGTTATACTATCCAGCCAGGTCTCTTCTTGTAGATCGTAAAGTTCATTTGAATCAGAAATAAAATCTTCAATCGATAAATGTCTATTTACAGCCTCGGTTTCCACCAAGTTTATTTTTGCTTGTTGCCTGTTTATCTCCGGTAAGCTGTTTGTATAATTAAATTGGTTTATACATATTTACTTCTGTTATGAATGATTTAAGTATGCAACGGCAAATAAAGACAAAATACCGGATTCGGCTGGCAACGAGATCTCCGTTCCTACCAAGGGAAATAATCAGCTCCCCAAAGTGAGAAGAAATTGCATACTTTATGCCTGCTTCGCTACGGTGATGCGGCATAAAAGCCGCGATCGCTTTATGAAGCTCTGTACTATTTCTGACTATGATTAAACCATCGTATCCATACGTTATGATTCGAGAGTCCGTCACATATATTCCGAAATCTCTCATTTGATGCATCTCAGAGAGTGCTTCCGCAAGAACAATATTTTGAAAATCATCCTGCGAAAAAAAGTTTGATCAATTTCTTCTTTTCTAAATCGGAATGAAAAATACGGGTTAAAATACAGATTACTGTAATTTTTTAAAACTTTGGATACAGAATAAATAATATAATTCAAATATTTAATAATTAAATAATATAAGAGAGAATAAGATAAATAAAATTTATCTTATGTAATTAAGCAGCAAATTAACGTGACTTACACACCTCTATTTCCATTCGATGCAACTGTTTAGATAAAGAGGGTGTAGCTAATATGTCGAAAGGCTTATTTGATCCATGATAGAGCATCTTGTAAGTTTTTGACAAATCTATCACGCACACGGGATTCGCGCAGAAGTCCATCGACATTTTGCAAGTGTATACGATCACTTTGTCACCGCCGATCGAAACTGTGGAAGGATTAGCCGTTGCAAGAACTAAGATTTCGAAGCAATCGTTATTTCTCTCATATATTAGAAAATTAGCGATCTACAAAAAGGAAGAAGAAAATTAAATTCTTCTTATTTACATTTTTCTACGAAGATTATATAGTTTTACGTCTCCTTTTTATACGATTTGTTATACGAAAAATTGTCTTACGCATTCACCAACTTCCATAAATCCAAGAACATCTACACGCTGTTGTTTAGACCGTTTACCAATAATAAACATTTTGCCAGTTTGAGAATTAGCAATTCCTAAAAACGAGCCGTAGAGCGAAAATTTTATTCTGTCCAAAGAATCTCCGTGTAGATGAAAGCAATTTACAATTTTAGGCGATGAGATATTTGTGACGTCAATAAATATGCAATTGCCAGCAATGGTGCATGATGCAAGCACCGATAAAGTGGGATGCGAATCTGTATGCAGAACTGAAATAGAAATGTCACTCACATTAGCGATGCATTGATTAATTGTTGCAAAATAGTAAGAAATTATTTCATCAAATATTTTAAATATTAATTAAACTACAAATTAAATAAAACAGTAAAAAAAAATAGATCACACATATGTATATCAACTTAATTATATGTACAATACGTTTCATAAAGAATAACTGTTCTTTTTTTAGGTTTCTCTTATTTTACCTTCACCGTGATGTTTTAGAAATAATTTCGCTGTAAGTTTACCGGTCAGTAACTCGAAAATGCATAAGCGATCTAACCGGTCTAGCGCCGCGACGTGATCTGTGCGTTGAGATATAGAAAACAGTGCTTTGTATTCTATTTCATCCGTATAAATAACTTCCATCTGGGGAATGTTGTCGTATTGCGTACTGATCTCAAAAATTTCTCCGCTTTTGGAGTGGAACAGGACCCCATTTTTGAAACAATGTTGTTTTCCCGCTTGTATGGAATAGAAAGTTGAAATCGACCACGCAAATTGCCATGACACGTTCCAGTCCGCCGACGATTTTTTATAAAACTGTAAGATATTGACAAATTATATTTAATTAAATTATACATATTATTATTACAAGTATAATATTTAAAATAATAAAATTATACGAGGATATTATATTTTTTATAATAAAGATTAATGATTAAAATTGTTCTGTTGTTGCAAAAATTTATATTTAAATCAAATTTAATTGAATCAATACGCACTGCAATTTCATTATTGGTGTTTACGACTATTACGCCATTCTTATATGAGACGACGATTGATTTGTTCGTCGACAGTTTGTGAGATTCTGATTTTACGACCGAATACAGCTTGTTAGCATCTATCGCCACGAGCCATACATTGCCAAATTTGTCCGAGACAAATAGGTTTCCTTCCGGAGTCCAAGACGAAGACACGATTTTATGTTCCGGAACTGGCACGTCCACGTGATGTATGGTTACGATTTTCGAGCACGTGCGCACTTGATAAATTGAGAGTGCGCCATCGATGACTCCAAATTGCGATATTAAATGCGGAAGATTCGGTGAACAACTAATATGATCAAAAAGCATTAATTTTATTGTAAAAAAATATAAAAAATTAATATTATATTAAAAATAAATATATTCTATTATATAAAAAGATATTATATAGATTAAGATACTGTTGTTTTACAGATTTCACTTTTTTTTATGACATTTCCACAGAAAAAATTACAAAAGAGAAGAGTCGGAGATTAGATTATCGATTAGATAAATAGAGTGTTGGAATCTGAACAAACTGAAGACGTTATCCTAAAAGAATTTGTAAATAGACGAAAAAAGTGAAAGTATCTAAAAAGAAAAAAACCAAAAACTATATTATTTATAGAAATAATAAAAATTCAACCAAATACATGAGAAAATTAAATTTTCTGGAAAAACCAGAAAATAAGATTAAAATTTTCCTAACAAAAAATTATTAGCAACACAATGAAAAAACATATCAGTCATAAAAATCATGTGCTAATAAGTAAGATATACTCTTATTAATTTATTTATAAATATTATTATTTGCTCTATTCGACGATCAGATCTTTTACTGACCTGTGAGAGACATGTTTTATTACAGCCTTTCCGACTTTTCCACTTTTAAAAATGTGTAACAATATGTTATATTATTTAAAAAAAAAGGAAATAGAATGTTATTGTAGATTATAAAAAATATAGAAGAAATATAATAGAAATGTTACTTACCAAATTTCTTGAACGAGATTATTTATTTTCGTGTTAAGAGTAGCGATGTGCTTGCCGCTTTTCCAAAGCCATACGATCAGTCGAAAATCGGGAAAGCTAGTCAGGCTTATCAAATATTCTGTACCCGCGAAAGAACACGATAAGTAACTATGAATTTTGTCAGGCAACTTACATACGGAAATCCTTTGTAGTGTTGGATACATAAATATCGATATCTTGGGATTAAGTTTTCTTTCAACGACGGAAAACATGGAAACTGTCTGCACACAAAAGTCGAAGCACTAATATTATCAAAAAATAAATAGCAACAATTGCAGTAATATGTGTTATTTTTTGGACATTAAATAATTTAAAAAATTAATAAATATTATAAATAATATACCGGATGTCCAGCCAAACACGATGCGCCATCGCCTCTTTCTATGTTGTCGAAACGCTCGATCCGTCTTTCTTTCGTATTCAAATTCAAAAAACTCACGTAAATGCCGGAAGCAGTTGCAACAGTTTCTTTTCCAATGAAGACAAAGTCGTGAGATTTACCAAATTTTGTCCATCTGTAATAACAACCATAGTTAATAAATAAACGTGTTTATTTGCTAAGTTTTTGAAGATAAAAAGACGCACTTTGTTTCGGATATTGAAAAATTCATTTTGTTGTATCTTTCACTTTGCTAATGTATTTTAAAATCTTTATTGTTTTGGTCTATTTTAATTAAAGCTCTACTTTTGCATAGCAAGCCAACCTCGCACATGTAACCACCACCATCCCGTTTGGTTGCTCAGAGACCCAAATAAGCTAGCATATTGATCGGGGTGGTCGTAGAGACTGTGTTTGTCAATCTCTTCTTTTCGAATGCATTTGTAACGCGTCATAAATTCTTTGTTATTTATGATTTTATAATTTATAACTTTGCAATTTTGTAATTTATAAATTAATAAAAATGATATATAGAGATACATTTTTAATTAATAATGATTTATCTATTCTAGAATTTTTAATATAAATATGAAAATTAATAAACTATCTTAAAATATTGTACAGAAAAATACTTCTCTCATTTTGCTCGTGTTTTAATTACCCAGGAAATACAAACGTACGCACTTTTATATCAGGCGTTTTCTTATAACCCCGGAAGACAATGGAATCACCGAAAGAATGCCACTAATGCCGTTAAAAGTGTGCCACTGGATCAAAGTATTGTAGGTGGTTCGAAGGACAGTAACACCGTTATCGACTGCATCATCCACTACATAATAATGGGCCTACGCCTTTACGCTTCCTAGTAGAATTTTTATAATTTTCACAATTTTGCGAAATTAATGCCGAAAAACAAAAAAGTCTTATTAACAGACACAAGTCATGTCTAAACGTGTTTGCTAAAAGCAATTTGAAAGCTTTTATATATTTTTCTTTTTTTATAAAATTATTGCGTAAAGTATCAAATCTTACGGATACTTTTCTATTTATTAATAGTAATATTAGAATATTGTCGTCTTATTACAAAAAATAAATATATAGAGATATTTAATAGTATTAATCATCATTCAATAATAATAATAACTCATTTATTATAATATCTACTTTGTAATGTAATTTTTTTGTAAACTAGTAAAACTTTCTTTGAATCAAAAAGCAATGGAAAAATGTTAGCATGTTTTTTGGTAGACGGTCGACGACAATGCTAGAAGTGTCGCAGAAGCATGGTGGAATAGTAACCCAATAACGTGGAATCTCATACCCCTTCCGCTTGCGAACGGCATATATAGACGAAGCAAAGCGATGATTTTTTATTCTCAAGCAGTGATAGACATGAGAGTGACTGTCAAGAAATGATGAGCATTTCGTAAGTTCGTCACTTATTAGAACAGTTTTGCAGCGAATAGATTTTTGTGTTTAGTGTAACAGTAAGCAGATTTATGGAGAAGAAATATTTGAAGTCAGATTCTTGGAGAACAACTAAAAGCTTCCAAACTGTGAAGCTGGATACCAGCGTTATTCTCTGTCAAAAGTGGAAACTTTACTTTTAAGTGGAATTAGTCAATGTACGTATATTCATTGGGAGATTATATTGTAGCATTTGTAACGCTTTTGCTTACTTATTTTTAATTTAGCAGATGTTATGGAAACTTTTGTAAAATAAAACGTAAAAAGTAATTAAAAACATTATGTTATTAATGATCAAAAATAAATTGCACACACATATAAAATAACATAATTAAAATCATTTTTTTAAATGTATAATTCATGGTGAAATCTTAACGAAATTGATATACAATTATTGATAATTGCTAAAAATTAAAACTATCCATATTTTAGATCCAATTTAATTTTGTTAATAATAGTTATTATGCTTATATTGTCGCAAGCTTAAAATTACTATTATTTTGTAACGCCTCAGTTTTAGTCCATTTTTATAAAGAAAAATATTGGCAATTAAATTAGTAGTGTGGATAGTGATAACAATTTCAGATCATATTGCAAGAATTCATTGTAGAGCTGTGTAAATTACAGCTACTTTGCACTTCTACAGTCGTGAATTAGGGTCACTGTTGAAATGACCGACAGACCACTAAAAAGGGGCGAAGACCGCTACTTGCTTAGTATGCGCGGCAGTTTGCATTTTGTATTCAAGAGGGATCTTCTGCATTCATCTAGAAGGCGTCTCATGTCGCGTTGCTTGATCGTACTACTTGTTTCTCCTTTCTTTCTTAATTAAAGTAACATCGATAATCAGAAGAGCACTCTTGGGATCTCGGAGAAGTCTGTTTATTATCTCTATTTAAAAAGATTCATAGAGAGTTCAATAAATATAATAATATATAAATTTCTTAACTAAAATAAATGTTTTAATTAAAATTTGTAATAAAATAAACGATTAAAACTTAGTATTTTTGAAAAAATCAATTTATTAAAATGTTACTTATACATAAAAGACAATATAAAATTGTGAAGTTTTAAAAATAAAATTTTTACAAAATATAGGATAGTATATGCCTTATTTTCATTGCAAAGCATTAGCTATAAAAAATTATGTTGTATAATTTAAGTATATTATTTATAATTTATTTTCTTCTTTCAGATTATTATATTTTTTTTCAACGATAATCTGTTCTTAAGATGAAATCTCATTATCAAGTACGAAAACATCGATCCGGCTGTATCGTAGGAATTTTCCTACTCTTTCTCGGTTTAGTGTCATCTCACGAAGTTATAGCTTCGAATTATCAGAATACACCAGATGCCTCGACCTTAAAGATCGAGGCGAAGGAATCCGAGGCATCGATAATTCTCGGGAAAGATCTCGTTCTCGGTCCATCTTTGTCGACGAAAGCACCGATCGTTGTCAATTCTAGCAATTTCTACGACATAGCGCCGACAAAGCTCGATTCCTTTGGAACACCTACGATTGTCGGCCGAGTGTCTTCCGGCGAACATAGCGGAGGAAATATTCTTCGGAGAGCCGGTTCAAAGAATACAGGTTCTCGAGGATCTCATATCGTCGATAGCCACCACTCGGCCAGTAAAGGCAGCTCGAAAGCTGCTTGGAAAAAAGACACCTATCTTGAGGCACTGAGACACTCGCACAATAGCAACGATCCACGCGAGGGAATCGTACAAGCAGAATCCAAGACAACGGCAAATAGGAGAGAGTACGTGCAGGAGCCTATTTACAAGCAGGAAACGGAGTACGATTCGCCCGGACCGACGTACCCGTCGAAGAGTCCGCGGATTACTTACGGCGGGCCCAGCGATTCTTACTCTCAAGCCTTCAAGCCGTCGGTGGACTACAACAGCGTTGTTCCGCAAAACCCTTATGGTTCGCTGCAGAATTCGTACGGGCCGCCGCGTGACGGACCCTCATTCTATCCTCCGACTTCTTCGTACGGACCGCCCGGAAATTCCTATTTGCAACCCCAACAAGGTGAGGTCATACTGTAAAAAAAATTAACGTGAAGAATTACAATTATTATGATCCGTAATTTTAGGACTATTATGTCTAGTTGCAAATATTATGCTAATAAAATCAATTGAGAAGCTTTTATTTGCCCGATAAAAATTTATTTTTCCCTTAAAATTTAGATACAATTATTGCTGTAAATATTTTTAGTATTTCTTCTAATCATCTGATTTATTTCTTATTTTGTTTTTGCAGGATACGGTCCTTCCATTCACACTTCCGCTCCAACCGCGGTCTACGGCGCGCCTTACTCACTTCCGGATGTATCTCACATTCCCTTTCTGCCGAACATCGATCTAGGATTGCCGTTCGCCCTCAAACTGAATGCGTTCACTATTGCAAAAATTTTATTGAAATTAGTAATTTTCAAGATGATCGTAAAATTCATCGCGATAATTTGTTTACTGCTTTTTATACCGAAGCTCGAGATCATCAAGAAGAAGGTTTCTAATAAAGACGACGACGACAATGAAGAACGAAGTCTATCATCGCGTAAGTTTTTATGAGACAAATCTACAGTGTCCTTGAACTCTGGACTTTGATTATAATAAGAATTTCCGTGCTGAATGAGGTTTTTTGAACGAAAACGTTTGATACAATTAGAATTATTATCTCCTTAACTTATTATCTAGTTAACTCATTTTAGCTAATGGTTTTATACTTTTTAGCTTATGCCAGTTCAGAGATGTTAAACAACCTCGAAGACGTAGTAAAAAGCTCCGTCGAAAAGTACGAGACGCAAAACAGTACTCATTCGAATTCAACGGAGAAATGCACGACATCCGCATGTCGCATCACCGATGCACTCTCGTTCCACGAATCTTGGAATGATTATTTGAATTTATTCAAGAACTACATGGAGGAAGAGAGGCACTTTACAAAACGGGAGGAACACTGATTTGTATTACCATAAAATTTCACATTGTCGTATCATCTCTCTATTTGTAATCATTTATTTATTTATTTCATAAAAAAATTTCTATCAACATTTGTGAAATATTTTATTCATCTTCCTGATTTTCCACTGCAAATGATGAAACACAATTAAATGGACGATCCAGGCGTGATACGTCCTACTCTCAATTTCTGTCTCAGGTGGGGATAGATGTAACCGCACTCTCAGTTTATAAACGTAGCATGGTGACATGATATGTCAGTTCCCTCTTGATAACCATTCGTTGTGCCCAGAAAGTGTTCATCGACTTTTGACCTAGCTATATCGCCAATCAGCCAGAACAATGGAGGTAGCAATTGTAGTTGGTACGCAAACAGCACCGACTTTATTTAAGATTTTATAGCGCAAATTGATTTTTTGCAATCAACTAATATATTATTTTCACTAACCGAGTTTAATTATATGATCTACGTAATACCGAGTGATTTCGAGTTACCATTAATTTTTTTGTAACTACATTTTAATATATATTTAAATAAATATTTGGTAGTTTTATTAAATTGTTAATAGTTTATGCATTTATGCCTTTGATTGCATTTTAGTGTAAAAATTTTAAATTTGCTATTTCAATTCCTTCTCTGTAACTTTTGTGTCGGAGAGTTTGTATAAAATTTTTAAATAATTTATATTAATTATAATAAGGTTTGAAAGATCATGAAAAGTTTTGATATTATTTCAATAAATGTACGTTCACTTTTCAACTCATTGATACATTGATATAAAATCCAGTTCAGCTCGATCTCGCTTAATATTACATCATAAAATTATGCAAGCATGTTTTCATTCCAATCAATTATTTATAAAATTAAATATTTATGTATTTCTTCACGAGATACTGGAAGATACCTGATTGCAAAAAGAAAGACTGAAGAACCTGTTTTTGAATGGGCGTGGGCGTAAGTGGCCTTGAGTGAAGAAACGTCGCAATCGCCGCAAGGAGCGGGCTGATCTCGATTCAAAATAAACCTTGATTTCAATAAAGCTGCAATCATCCAATAAAGACGTGTATTAAGGCCGCGTAGCATCCCAATGAGATACTAAGCCACGTTCAATGAATTTACGCAATACCGTCTCATGCAATTCGCCAATAAAACTTTCAAAAAAGTCACATTTATTTAAAATTACGTACTAATAATTTCTTACGATTTTAGGAAATGTTATCAACTATCATTTTTGTGTTAAAAGAAATGTTGTATAATTTATAATTTGCAAATTGCTATTATGTTTTAAATAAAATGTATTCTACCACTTTTTACAGAACAAAATTTTATTTAAAAACTACGAGAAAAATATCGTATTAAAATTGTGTAATTAAAATTAAATTCATATTGAATAATTTTTTATTTATCTCGTCTTCTTTTAATTTTGTTCTTAGCGTTGGCGTTTCTCAGCATGTTTGCGTTTTGCGAGAACACGTACGCTTTTCCCGATGAGACAGGGGCAACTAACTTGAAGGATGTAAAAGGACCTAAGGATATCAAAGAAGCGGCGACCGCGTCGAAGGACGTAAAGGATGCTATCAAGGCTGCTAAAGAGGCGAAGAAGAGTAAGAAGGATTGCGCACGGGATTGTGGGATTAATGTTGATCCTGTTTGCGCTCACGACCCTGCCGATTCCAATTTCAAACCAAGGACTTTCGGCACGCAGTGCGCTCTGGATGTTTACAATTGCGAAATGGGAGCGAGTGAGTATAGAAAAAAATTTTGTAAATTTTAAAGAAACGTAATCATGTTATAATAATTAATTCTCTCAAATATTTGCACAAGTTCGGTAACGAATAAAATACTGAAATCGCTAATTTTTGTATAATTGTAATGTAATTCTGTATAATTAATGTGAAATTTAATTGATATTATTAATAACATTGTAGAATTGGCTGTGAAGAGCAAAGGCGAGTGTCCCGGATCCGGCGGAGTAAGACTGTCCTAAGCAATTACTCGATTCTATAAAACCATCCATGAAACGCGAAGTAGAATATTAATCCTCGAGTCAGCCGTTAGACTATCATTGCGAATTTATTCAGCTTGAGAGCAAACACCTGAATACATTATAATGCAATGTGACGCTGCATTTGTATAGATGATGGTATACTGGAAACCTAGATGTAACGACGCGAGAAAGTCTGACAATAATTGGCCGCTAAACTATACGCTACGTACGATTGTACAATGTAAAACCCGAGCACCTATCTAATAAATATTAATAATGAGCAACTATTGATTCTGTTTCTCATAATCACTTCCTGCCACATTATGACACAGTCGTTTCTGGTAGTTTCTAACTTATGTACATATGTTGAATATGTATCCTCGATATGCAAATTTGTGAATTGACTTTCTAATCGCGTCTATGTGATTATTTTTGACACAAACGCGAGGCTAACAAAATGTATCCTTGACTTTGAAGCGGATAATGTAACTCTTTGGCATACAAATCTGTTTTTATTATTGCATATGCAATTCTACAAGCGTTTGAATGTTATAATTATTTTTTTAGAAACTTTATAAATGTCTTTTATAAATTCTATAAACGTCAGACTTCGCTAAGTATGTGCACGCCGCGTGTACGTGAAAGGCAAGCAACATATAATTTGTACGCGCGGGGCTATTGTCCGTCAATCTTCGTTGTAACGAGTTTACGTACCAAATCAATGTTCAACATAATGAGGATGCGACCGTGGGCAATGAAGGATGACAGCCCGCCATAAGCCGCATCCTCAGTTTGGCGCACATTGTTCTACAATGTGCCGTCTCGTTCGGCTCGTCTGTGACATGATCGACTTATCTTCAAGGATCATCTACTGTGTAATTGTTCTCTTTTCGTTATGCGAGACAAGAACGTGCTGTCTAGGCTCGTATGCCTGCACGACCGCAAGTACGCAAACTCCAACAGGTAATTAATCACGCCAATCAAATAATTATCGGCGATCTGATAGTGGAAACTGATAATACGCAACAAAAACCTATTGTACAAAAATTACCCTAATTGCAATCTTAATAATTGTATGCTGTACGATGAAATAGTAGAATGAGATTTTAGAATATTATTTATGCTTTATCTGAAAATCCGAGATCGCATATTTTTAAAAGAATATCGCAAAAAAAACTTATGTGTAAAAAAAAATGTTAAACCAAATGCATACAATTCTCGAAACTGTGATAAATTTTTGTGTATTGTCTTGTTTAACTCCGATACGATTTAAGATGCGCGATCTCAAAACTCGAGATGAAACATCCTTGAAATATTTCGTACAAGCACAGATACAGAACGTTCCACAGTGCTGGACTCGATGTCAATCTTCGAGGAGATGGAAAACCGACTGTCGAGTCTCGAACGGAGGCTGCGAGCCGTCGAGCAACCGGGTAAGAGTCTCGTGATTTGCGACGGATATACAAAAGCACACCCATGCTCTCGCAGTTTGGCAGATCGGCCTGAGAGAGGAGGACTGGGAGATTTGTGCCGAGGGACCGTGCAAATGCATACCTGAAATCAAATCGGTGTCCTGCTGGAGATACGATCTACTGAGTCTGCCTCCCACGCAACTGGTTCCCGCCGACGTGCTGAGGCTGTGAGCGATTTAAAAGCTATCCCATCTTTGATGGAAAAATATTACAGCTGAAAGCATCGTCATTTTTTAGAAACGATTTAGAAAGTTTTCAAGAATGGATTTGAAAAAAATAATCTAAAGTATCCATTGTTGGATTCTAAAGTTCAAAAAAATTACTTTTTGATTCGATTTTAACTTCCATTAAAATTTAAGCACTTTTCTTATTAAATTACGTATTTTAAAATGGTTATATTTCACTTCCTTTCAATTGCAATTTCTCGAATGACAAACTTTGTTAAGAAATATTATGAGAGTGGAAATTATTTGTTTGACATATCGTTGCAGAGATCTCGGGAATAATCGGCTGCACGCTCTGCACAGAGATACATTTAAGAACATGACGCGGTTACACCATCTGTAAGTGATTTTACGACTAAGATATGCGTGAATCCTAAGAAGATTACGTATTACAGAGATCTCAGCGGCAATCTGGTCGAGCATTTAGCACCAAATTTGTTCCTGCCGCTGCACAGTGTCGCAAATGTCAGACTGAGTAACAATCTCTTAAAGGAGATCCAACGTAATCAGTTTCTCGGACTGAGAAATCTTCGAATACTGTACGTCAGACATCTAGTAAACATAAAGAAGAACGCTGTTTATAATTATATACAACTTAATTTTTACTGTAAGAATATTAATTGCAAGATTTAACATTATATTTTATTTAGCGATTTATCGTCAAACAGACTCCGCACTTTGCCGGAGGGTCCTTTCCTAAGTAACAGCCTTTCGGCTTTGCTTGATCTCTCTTCCAATCGCATCTCCTCGTTACCTTCCGACACGTTTCATGATCTCGGGAATCTCGAGGAACTGTTGCTGAGTAAAAACCGACTAGGTGGATTACCTCTGCCAATTTTTCGAGACACAATTAATCTTAGGCGCCTCGCACTCGAAGAAAATCGTTTTAGAGAGCTGCCTAACGGCATATTCGAGGGTCTGACATCTCTCAGAGAGTTAGATATGAGAGACAATCGTTTGGCGGAAGTGCCCAAGGGACTGCTGTCCACTCTTGTACGACTGGAAATCCTGGAAATGTCGAGCAATAAAATAATTCGTGTACATATCGTAAATTTATTTTTGCATTAATTTTATGTTTTCAAATTATCATAAAAGAATATTGTCTTATAAAAAAAATTATATCTTATAATTTTATTAACTTTTTGAAAAATTAACTCCTTAGATATTAATAAATAATATTGATCTTTGTGATTAGATCGATGCAAGAGCCTTTCACGATATGGTAGCACTTCGAGAACTTCGACTAGGACATAATCAAATCAAATACCTGTCGCCTGGATTATTCAACAATTCTAAATCCTTGGAACGTCTTATTCTCTACGGCAATCGTATAGAAATCTTAACGAGAGGCGTTTTCCACGGCTTGTCCAATCTCACTTCTCTTTTCCTGCAATCCAATCGATTGAAAGTGATGCAATCAGGAGTTTTTGACGATACGCCGAATTTGCGGAAACTGTAAGTTTGATAAGTGTATTATAAGTTTTTATACTGAACTGTAAATAAAATTTCTACAAATTAAAGATTCTTCTAGCTCAATCATGCTTAACAGTGTTCAATATTAATTTTATTCACGTACATTTTCATTTACTATTTTGATAAATACTATCAAAAATGGAGTTATTTCTGTATCAAATATAATTTACGGATAAAATTTTAATCAAGAAGAAAACTATGCTATTTTTCACGCACAATTTTATCATATCACGATTTTTAGGCAATTGGAATCAAATCAACTCTCGTTCTTGCCAGCTGGAAGCATGGACGCTATATCGACGATTCCACAAGTACGCTTAAGCCGGAATCCCTGGCATTGTGATTGCCGTGCCTCTTATGTCGCCTCTTGGCTACGTAAGAGATTCGCCAGCTTCGCGAATTTGACCAATCAATTACAGATACAACAGGCTTTGATCCTTACGGGCAATTGGAGTGTCTGGGAATTTGGAGCTGGCGCAATATGCAGAGGTCCAGGTATATTGGGCGGCCAGTCATTATTGCGTCTGACCTTTCATGAGCTCTGCGATGGTCAATGGGCCTCCATGAAGGGTATTGTGCCTCGATTACCCCTCGATGTCATAGCGCCGTCCGTCGCGTCGCATACAGTCAAGAGAGACACGATTTTGGTAATTATAAATCGCATTTTACTAAATACAATATTTCCAAATAAAATATTGCATTTTCCTCCAGCAATTTCTCCTACAACAAAAATCTGTGCAATTGCAGAGATTATTTTTTGGCTCTTAATATCACATTAATATTAACTGAAATAAAAATAATTTTCTTGAATAATATTGTATCTCATTTTTTATTCATATTGTTACAGGTATAAAAGATGCGAGACTCAAATTTGCGAAAATATCACGTGATGTTGAGAAAACATTTGATGCTAATTAGACTAATTAGCGCATCTTTTAAAATGATTTTTTCGTTGCCATAAAAAATGCAGCGTGTATAAATAAATAAATTGTACAAATTATTTTAAACATTTGTGCACTATATATTGCGTGCACTGTATGATAATGCAATTCACAATACTTACAATAATAGCATAGAGCAAAATGACATGATATGAAATAAAAAACCATTTAATTGCAAAAATATTTTGCTTCAAGCGTGTGTTATCCGCCCATCGTTTCCAATCTCAATTTCTTACGCTCATAAACGATTATGTTGACTTGCAGTTGTTAGATAGGATTATAACGTAATCAGTTGCGCTTATCGCAAAGTCCAATTTGCTATCGCCGAGCAAAATGATAAAAAACGTAAGATATCGATCATACAACTCTTCTCCAAGAATAAAACTAGAATCTTTCCATAATTTCTCATGACTAACGACCAGAACGAAACACGCGACGTCATAGAAATTACACGAGAGTATTAAAATTATTGATAACACACACACTGCTCAGTCGACCGTCAGATATACAATAAGTCCAGTCACGTGTAAATTATTTAGAACATTTAGCACGCGCTAATAGCACTTCGATAAATCGCGGAGAAGGAAAATGCACGAACTGTAACTCGTGCGTAACAGATGCGTGAAGAACACGCGCAGAACACGTGGAGAACGGCAGACGTAAACTGCGCAACCAAACGATGAACCACCGAGATTTATGCACGCATGATGCGCTTTTAACAACCGTGACAAAGAACGATTCGTTCGTCTTGGTAAGTCGAAATGGAAGGGGTCCAACAAGCGAGTCGACGGATTTGTCGACTGGTCAGTTGGCGGATATCCTTGCTTCGTTTCAGTATACTATTCACGATGGCTGCGACAGGTAGTAATGGTACTGTCGATTTACTGGAGAAACTCTTGCAGATCTTTAAAGAGGAACGAGTGTTCGATCGATCTGGCGATCAACCCGTCGTGCAATTTGTTCAACCCAAAGATTTGCAGGTGAATTAGCAATTTCTGTCTCTTATTTTCTTTTGATGTACTGTTTATTTACTTTTGATGTATCTGTTTAATGTTGAAAATGTCTCTACATTAAAATTTTTTCTATTTTTATTATATTACAGTTAAATAATAATTAATAATATAATATATCGCATATCGTATAATATCATGGCATTGTTTATTTTGTCTATTTTATTGTTTTATATCGAACTGTATCTAATGTCTGTATCACTTTCTAATATTGCGCACACTAATGTTGAATCCTGATGGAAAAAAACATAAAATATTTATTCATAAAATAATTATTAACATAGCATGAATGAAACGGAATACAGATAATTGCAATATATAGGTGTGTGAGGTCAACGTTTGCAGTTTTTATAACGTAATTACCAACCGATGTTTACCAGACAGATTGTCGCTTTCTTCGAGGAACTTTGACATGCATGATAACATGTCGTTTTTTTTCAAGAAGTTCCTCAGTTGATTATGGTAATATGTTGAAGCAGAAATCGTTTTGGATCTGCATTAATAAACATGCAAATTCGGACAGATATATATATATATATATATATATATATATATATATATATATAAGAACCTCCAGATAATCCAAATAATAATTAATAATATAACATATCGCATATCGTATATCATGGTATCGCGATAGTCGGATTTAAATATTGTTTTTAAATACCGTTTAGTTGCTGATAATCTGCAGCCAAAAATTCTTTTAACATTCAAAAAGAAAATATTCTTAAAGTGAAAGGGAAAATTCCTCTACAGATATACTCTCACAATTTCCTCTCTAGCGAAGAGGATTTCTCTTAATTTTAGTTTGTTCATACATTTTGTTTCTGAGTAAAGCGTGTGAAAAGGCAGACAGCATCGTTTCCTCTAAAAACAAGCACACATTAAAAGAAGAATAAACATTAGAGGAATAGAAAGTGGAGCATCATAGAGGTTGTCAAAGGTTATATGTATCGCAAATCTTTTCGTGATAAACTTGAAATCGTAAAATAACGTTTCCTCTCCTCGAGTGTGTCTTCTGTTCACATTTGCTTGCGCAAAATCTATTACAGATTACAACGCATTACATTGGTTCGATCTTTGATTAATATTTTGTCATCGATAACTATTAGACGATTTAATCACCGTCGCACGATCAATCGCTAATTTCTATAAATTTCCTTTCCATTACAGAAAATTGTGCTAATTTCGTAGAATATTCATCGTCCTTTTCTCATTTAACGTTATTTCTGTCTTCAGGAAAAGATTTCATGCTCTTTGAATGATAAACCAGCGAGCGATGAGCAAATCGAAGCGGTAATACGACAAGCCATACGATATTCTGTGAAGACGTCCAGTCCTCATTTTCATAATCAGCTATATGCTGGCGTTGATGAATTCGGACTGGCTGGCTCCTGGTTAACGGAAACCTTGAACACTAGCCAGTAAGAATAGTTTCAAATTTCTAAAAAAAACATTTAAAAACATTTAGGAATAATTAAAAGTTCTAGGAAGAAATGTATTTAACATTTTCTTTTCGTAATACAATAATGCTGTCTCGAAGAAACATTAGATAATCAAAATCATTTCGTTATCGTATCTCGTAGAAATACTAGACACATAATATTGTTAACCCAGTTCGCGTGGCAGACAACACATGAACCCATCGCAATTTTAATTAACACACACCGAAGTTCTTATCATCATTAAGAAAGTTTGCTTTCATTAGGAAAATAAAGAGCCCACGTGTTTTCTTTGATAACGACTTCAGAAATACAAACAGCTTTAGCGATCGCAACGATGCTATTACTACCATCTAACCAAAGAAAAAAAAAAAAATATAATAGCGAGTCATAATTGCGAACATTCCTGCCAGGTACACCTACGAAGTCGCCCCCGTATTTACTTTAATGGAGCGAGAAGTGATACGAATGTCATTGACACTGGTAGACTACCCGCTGATGCCGGATGCCGATGGTATAATGAGTCCGGGTGGCACCATATCAAACATGTATGGAATGGTGCTGGCCAGATACAAAAAAGCGCCAGAAGTAAAGAAAAAAGGAGTTAACCATTTACCACCGCTAGTGTGTTTTACGAGCGAGGATGGTCATTATTCGATTATAAAAGCAGCTCACTGGTTGGGTTTGGGCACCGACAATGTTTACAAGGTATTTTCAAGGATTACACAAATATTTATTTTTTACCGTCCATATGAGCTTGCCACGTTAACAGTCCAGTCAACAAAATATTAACAATATTGACAGATTGACAACAAATATGATGAAATTTGCTGTCAATCTAGCAATCTGTTAATATTGCTAACATTTGGCTATCTGGGAATCTTCATTTATAATTTTTATTTATCATATGTTTATCATATATGTAATAAATTAAGTATTTAATTATCAATATATAAAAAAGAGCAACAAGAGCCGCTGCTAGATGTACGTGTAGAAAAACACATTTCAATACAAATCAGAACATACGTTTCGGCTTGATATTCAAATATTTAATTTATTAAATACTTCTCTTTTTCGACTTTAAAAATATATTGATATATGAAATAAATTTTATCTCTAAGCTAATAATTAAAATTATTAATCATTGCAATTTGCAAACATTAATTGTGCAAACTTGCGTTCTTTCGTTCCAGGTGAAAACGGACGAGCTTGGTCGCATGAAACCGGATGATCTAAAGAGACTCATAGCGAAAGCGAGGGCTGCGGGATGCACACCGTTCTTTGTGAACGCTACCGCTGGCACTACAGTGCTCGGAGCTATCGATCCTTTGCCAGAAATTGCCAGAATTTGTCAGGATGAAGGCCTCTGGCTACACGTTGATGTATGTATATGACAGTTGTTAATTTGGGAACAGACATAATTCGAAAAAGAAAACCTATTGTAGGCTTGTCTCGGCGGTACTCTGCTGCTCTCGAAGAAGTATCGGCCTCTGCTGCAAGGCATCGAATTGTTCGTAATTATTTTTTCACTAATGCTGTCGAGAAAGGAAAAATATATAATTCAAAGTAATTATTTGCAATTGATTGAGTAAATAATCGTCATGTCAATCCTGAATGATTGTTATTTACATTATTTTACTCGAAACATTGTTTAAAAGAACGCTAAACGACGTTTGTCCAAATAAAATGGAGATTTAAAAGATAAAAACTTTCCTTTCTGCGACGTTAGAAGTATTTTAACGCGAAGCAACGCGGATTCGCAGTTTTCTCTGACCGATTTTCCTTTTACAATCCGGTTGATTCAGATCAGACTCGGTGGCATGGAATCCGCACAAGATGCTCGGAGCACCGTTGCAGTGCTCCTTGTTTCTAGTTAAAGGCAAGAATGCGTTGCACAACGCAAACAACGCCAGTGCAACTTACCTTTTTCAGCAGGACAAATTTTATGACGTCAGTTGGGATACGGGAGATAAGAGCGTGCAGTGCGGCAGAAAGGTAACTGCAAGTCGTATGGAATATTCATTATTGCATTAATGCAGATTTTATTCGTAAAAATTTTAAATTAAATAATAGTAAACTCTACGAGGCATTTAAAAGACTTCTAAAAAAAAGACATCCAAATCAAAATATTGTTTATACATCTTTACAATGTTGAAAAAAAATTATAAAATTATTATTCCATTTTTAACATTTGACAACACGCTTCAAGGTCGACGCAATGAAATTTTGGTTAATGTGGAAAGCTCGCGGCACGAGTGGTTTTCGGCAATCAGTGGACCACGCGATGTCCTGCGCGGATTATTTTCTAAAACGAATCAAGGAAACCACTGGCTTCCGATTGGTGCTGCCTGCTTATCAGTGTTGCAACGTTTGTTTCTGGTAAGTGATCTCGTTATTGAAAAATCGGTGATTTCTCGATAACGTTTATCGTGACGTGAATCGTTTTAGGTACATACCTCCGAGTATGCGCGAAAAGGAAGAGAATGAAGACTGGTGGCACAAATTGTACGTGATCACAACTACGATAAAGAAACGTTTGACGTTGGAAGGATCTCTTTTGATCGGCTACACGCCTTTGCCGCAGAAGAACATTGGCAATTTCTTTCGCATGGTCGTGAACTGCCAACCTCCGCCCACAGAATCGTCCATGGATTACGTTATCAGACAGATCGAAAAATCTGCGGCCGATTTGTAGATAAATATTTATCTCGATCTTTCTTTCGCTCGCGAATATAAAAGTCCGTTCTTATCAAAGAAGATAGGCATTCGAAGCAACAACTTGTAGAATCTAAAAAAAAGAATATTGTCTTTATTGCAAACGAGTGCGTTGGGTATAAGATGCATCGGATATAATAATTCTTACTCTTATATATACACGATCTTGATATAATAAGACTTCGTACTCATGTAAAAAAATCAAACGTCGCAGTTTTACATCTTTTTTTCTTCATGTATCATCTTACATGCTGCGAATTACATAAATTCGTACTTAAGAGGTAACTTATACGATCAAATTCTTTTAATTAGTCGTTTTGGAAGACCTCAATTTTCCCTCTAACAATAAGTGTCTAAATGAAAAATTTGGCTCACCGTATAGACGCGGCAAGTAATAAGGCAATTTATTTTAGGGGATTGCGTAAACGTGATTCGCGAGCGCGACTCAATGTGAGCCAATGTAAACGCAATCGTCGCGCAACGTATGTGTGTTCATCGTTACACATTCATTATATAGTATATACTCCATCATCGTAAAGCTACGTTTAAGAAGACGCATTTTTACGTATATACAACTCCGTATCATGGCACTACGTTACTCAGTATAAAATTCGATACTTCTTCTATGAATAAAATATAAAAGAGGCAAACTTTCTTTCCAAAAATGCATACTTGTGTAACACATTTTTTGTATTTGTACAAAGACTATCAATCGATTCTCGGCAACCCGAGCGTCTGCGTGATCGCGGTTTAATAGACGCACTTCTTCATATTTCTCACTTGTTATCTCGCTCAAATAATAATATTAACGGAGAAAAAAGATAATAAGAACGCGCGAGAGTGTCAATGCGCAAAAAATATGTTTCGTATTGCCTTTTTCGCCTCATTAATATTTTTATTGTTATAAAACTATTCTGCCGCACGAATAATGTTATAAATGTATGAAATATGTGTGAAAATGCATTCACAAATAAAAGATCAAATGAAACTTTATACAGATGAAAAAAAATGAATGCCCAGGCGTGTGCGGGATTAAATCTCTATCTCTCTTTCTCACGGATATGTACAGAAACAAAAATAAACTCTTAAAAACTCTCTTGAAACAACGGCTTTTCTCTCGGGGGTACGTTGAGTTATTGCACCGCTCGACAAACGACATCGCAAAGTACCACTCTACAACTATGTGTATGCTGTAGAGCCTAAGACATTAAGGCAATTGGAGTAATATCGCTGCGTCTCTTTCGAAATGTATATCTCATCTTTATTGCTCAGTATTGAGCAACGTTGTCAGTGGAGTTGTGTCGTTAAGCGCAACGTTATCATTAACTAAACGAACACGCCGGAGAATGTGTACATCGGGTACTTAATACTAAGAATGTATAGTCTTGCAGACAGGCGTTTGCTTAATCGATCGTATGTATGCATGTATCGTCGAAGATATTGTCGCCTTAATTTAATTAAGTAAATACTCTCAAACCTTTTTCTCACAGACTCCTTCCGTCCTCTTCATCATTGTTTGCACTTTCCTGATTGCAAAACACGATCACTCTTCCGGAAGTCCGTTCTCAAGTCTCACATGTTAATGTCGACCGAGCGTTAATCGATCAGCACTATTTATATGCAGCTGCCAAGTGCGTGGAATGAGTTAGTATTCGCGATCAGCAACATCACAATTTGCTGTACGAATAAATCACTCGAAAATCACGTGGCTGGAAAGACCAGCTGGCCATCCACATGACGTTGATACACGATTCCATGCGGATCGCTCGTTCAGTAGTATTTGTCCTGATCGAGATCGGCACGGATATGTTGCTGGCCGTGACTGTTGCGCTTCAGGGTGGCGGATTCATAATCGAGACTCTTCGGATACAGCTTGGGACTCCCGAGACCGTTGACATTGGGATTGTTCTTACCGCGCAGAGTGCCATTTCCGTTGGTGCTGCCCGAGAAACTGGGCTGTCGCTTCGCGTTCACCTGTAAAATTAGTCCCTTCAAAGCATCTGTGTCAAGGACGCGCTAGTACGCCCGCGTACGCGCGCTCCTTCTTACCTCTTTCAGCGGCACGGTGACGTAAGGATTCTGTTTGCTGATATAATGCGGACTCCCTGGAATGCGCGGCTTGCGTCGCTTCAAATAGCAGAAGCACAACACCGCGGTTAAGGCCAAGCCGATGATAAAACTTGTCACGCAGCTGCCCACCACCGCGCCCACCGTGACGCCCGAGCTCTCCACGCTCGAGGGCAGCGCATTAACATCTGGAAAAATGTGTGCGGTGTGCACAATAAGTTTATCTTCCAGAGATTTATCGTGTGTGACGTCTAACGAAATATAAAGAGATCTATCAGCCAACTCACCGTTGTCTGTGCAATCCAGAAGACAATCGCGTATCTCATGATTCAGACCTTGACACATGCCGGGTCCGTGATGGAGACACGTTCGCTTTCGGTGCTGCTGACGATCGCCGTCGCACGGAGTCCACTGCGACCACGTGTCCCAACCGATCAGCGATTCGCAACTGGGCGTCTCGCAGGTCTCCCTGACCAGTCTGGGACCGTTGCAGCTCTCCGGGCCAAGGCACTCCCTTGTTCTCGTACGCACGCCGACGCCGCAGCTCACCGAGCACTCGGACCATTCTGTCCAACACGACCATTGACCCTCCGTCACGATACTGGCGGAATTACTGCGGCACGCGTGTAAATTGCAGGCTCTGCTCTGAGAGGCGACGCCGGTCTTGCAAACCGGCGAGTCGCATTGCCTTATCTGCAAAAGAGTAACACATGTTAAATCGTGCGGGTGATTTTTCAAAGCGCCGCGTAAAGAGGTACATTTGTACGTCCACCGCTGTGTAAACACTTACTCTACGTTGAATACCCCGTCCGCAAGGACGGTCGCACGGCCCCCAGGCGGACCATTCGCCCCAGCCACTCTCCACGGGTTCCGTGTATTCGTCCTTTCCTCGCAAGCAAGACCCGTCGTTTCTGCAATAACGCTCCTCCTCCTTGGCGAGCTGCACTCGCACGCTCGAAGGATCGCTTGTCTGCGCGCGACAGCTAAATCGGAAACGCTTCTCCACGTAACCCGCACTGGCGCTTTGCAGACTGGCGTTCACGGCCAACCAAGGAGTCCATCCGGAATACCGTTTCGTCTCGGTGCACTCGTGAGTGTTACAGTCCTCATACTGAAATACGCTTGCTGTTATTAAGCGAATCTTTTATTTGATTATAAAAAAAAATATTTAAACATATTTTTTACTAAAACTTGCCTGAGTATCGCATCCAAAACATTCGACAGGCGATCCTTTCTTCGGCGATGTACTCTCGCAGATTCTCTTTCTTAAACGTATTCCTGTAAAGTAAGAATTGGATTTTGTAAACGCATGGATTATTTTTGTATTATAGATGAAACAAACATCTAAAATGTATCGTGAATATTTTCTCAAATATTTCTCAGCTTTTGTCATTTATTAGGATGCTACTGTAATTATACTCGGATACTCACCACCGTTGCACGGCCGCGAACATGCGTGCCAATTGCCCCAGGACGTCCACTGGCCGGCCTGAGGCAGGGTGGTTTTAACAAGGGCAGGACAGGGCGGCCGATCGATGCACACGGTGTCATCGTGATCGTGGCCGACACAAACGCGCCCACCAAAGGCGGGTGCCGGATTTGTGCAGGTACGCCGGCGGGTTTTCATTGCGAAACCGCAAGTCTGAGAGCATTCCGACCAAGCTGACCAAGCGGTCCAACCGCCGTGAACGGTACAATTTGTTACTCTGACACGCGCACCCGTGCAACTCTCGCCACCGTGTTGCGGCGGGGGATTGTTGCATTCTCTAGTCTGACACTGACACGTGTCACTTTTCTGTGGGTCAAATGTAAATATTACTTTTTCGATACCATCACGATAAACAAATCCAAGCTGTTTATTTAAAACGAAACACGAGACTGCGTTAAAAGTATAGGCTCTCAAATTTTCGTCTTGCATATTTTACGATAAAAAGAGCTGCTCACTTGTTGCCAAATATATATTTAACTTTATCAACTGCTTATGATTAATCTTATTAAGCAAGCAAAAATGGAGCAAACTCCATGGCGATGAATAATAAGCAAACATATATATCAACCTCCGAGTATTCGTTGTGCGAATGCGAGTGAGCGTGACCGTGTCCGGCCGATTGTTCCCCCTGGCCATGTTGACAGGGCGACCAAGGACTCCACGCGCTCCAGCCACCGTCAACAGGGTCGGTGAGCACCGGGCACTTGGTGACCTCCTGATGCCAATGATTCGCCAGGTAATTCTGCTTCGGTGCCTGCGCACACTTCATGAGATGCTCGTTCCATCCACAATACGGCTCCTGGGCGTTCAAGCACGCTTGGCGGCTCCGATGACGATAACATTGAACGGCGGGCACGCTGCATAGCAGAAGGCATTACGATGCGATTTAGCGGAGCATTTAGAAGCGAGCGCGAGTTATTTATTATCGAAGACAACTGTTGTGCATAATTTGCGCGATTACGTAATACCGGTTATTTAAAAACGTAATTTGCAATTAAACGACATTTATCACATTCACAGCGTGATATCAATCGTGATTAATAACAAACGTTCGTGGAAATCCGCGGCTAATGATGGTTATCGTCTTACCGCAAGAGACCGATCTCCATGCCGACGTAAAGACTCTGCGTGTCCTTGAGAAATTGCAAGGTCATCGGCGACGAGGGCAACGGTCCCCAAATCTCGACGATGCAGGTCTCGTGCGTTCTGGGCAAGACGGAGATCTTCTTGATCAGTCCGGTCGCCGTGGCGACGTAGAGGACGGTGACGCTGCGGTGCAGCTTGGTCGGCGTCACGTCCACCGCGATGTGAGTGAATCGCTCGAGGGTCGCGGTGTGCAGCGGCTCCAGCGTCGTGCTTTGCACCGCCTCGTCCATCAACTGGTAACGCTGATTGTCCATGATCTGATGCGACGCGGTGCTCGACGGCGAGCCGCAGCGTTGTCGATTATGATGCGCGACCGGTCTCCTCTCCCAGGCAGCGCCCGCGTTTTCCTGATACTTGAAAGGCCCGTTAAAACTAGCGGTGATCGCTGACATGTTGAACGCGCAGATCGCCGAGCCCGCGATGCCGTTACTGCGGTAGGGAGAGGAAAAAAAAAAGAATTCCATTAAACCCAGTCGCTCTTACCGGAGAAATTACGTATCCAAAAAAATAAAAGAAAGGTTCTGCTAATTTGATCGACGATGCGACAAAGAACATAAGATGGAGAAATTAATGACCATGCGTAACGCCGAGGAAATGACTTCGGATAATTTCGGATATTAGAGATAAACGAAGGATGTAAATTTCTACATAAATATGCAAATCGATAAAACCCGACGAGTCGTATAAAATAGAAATAAAATTGTTGATTTTGTAATCATAGCAATTAACTCATCGTTTGATTAAAATCAACGAAAATCATTTATCGTGGCCGGTTAATATTGGTTAAATTTAATGTGTAAATCAAACAGAGGCAACGAAATAAAATCCTATTCACGTATCGCATAATCAATTTGTCATTTACCATCTCTTGCGTCCCCCTGAAGTTTGTGCGCAGACATAAACACAGACGATAATTAATGCGCCTTCGGATTAATCGGACTGATGAACGGATACTCACATAGGAGTCGTAAAGGTCGCGTAAACAATTCCCTCTTCCGGATGATAGGCAGCGCCTTGGATCTCATCGTAATAGAATGGGAACTCGCCGGGAAGCGAGCAATTCAATCGGGCTTTACTGAAGGTCGTCCATACGTCTTTCATCATGATCTGCCCACCTCGATCGTTCTTACAGACCCTCGCTATCCTCGAATATATTTTCTGCAACCATGCGTCGCAGCGTACGGTTAAGCCTTTTCGTGATAAGCACAAGCTTTAATGGCGCGTAATAGACCGTACATTATCATCGTGCTAATCTGCTTAATGGAACAACACCGAGGCTCGAAAGACATTTCAAAGGTATATAAAGTCCTCTTGATGGCGTTTTAAATATCCTCTCGGACTTTTGCGTCGCACGTGGTGCCGAATAAATTAATCCACCGCGTGCGAAGCAGAGTTCAACCTCGCGTTTGTTCACGATCAAGACGCGATCCGCGCAACCGGATGCAGAATGTTTCATTAAAGCTATCCCTAGGCCGGCAATTTGAGCGGCGATAGGCTGAGAAAATGATAAACATCGCCGCGAACTAAGATCACGTCGGAGATGGCATTTTTTTGCCGCGAGGAGGGAAAATCCGCGACGCGTCTCTCGTTTCGACCAGCACCGTAAGCGGCTAATTATACGCCTGACGCAAGTCAGCGGAGACGAGATCGCTAATCGCGCGAGCGGCTCCTCGCGTGTTCCTCGCGAGGATGATGGAGGACGCGCGCGCGCGATCACGGTGGATTACCGTACGGGCATCGATCTTACCTTGCCGCAGTTGATGTATTCCACGGCGGACTCGCGAAATAGAAAGTACACGTGATCCTCCGTCTCGAAGCTGCCGACGAACTGCGGGTCGTTCAGCCACCTAAAAAGGAAAGCGCAAGCTAGAGAAAACGGGTTCCACAGTGCGATGAATATTCAGACGCGAATAAGTGAGACGCGCAAATTTCGGAATGCAGTTACTACGACGAAATTCGTCTCGTCTGTTCTCGTCAGCGAATGTAGAAATCGTGAAGACGGATTGTGCGTATGAAAGCATATGGGCGTCTCACTTTTCAAGATTGATCGATGGACTTGTCGATGTAACGGTGTTTGTTAGCAATCTCCAAGTCTCGTGCTAAACATACTTGGAATCGTATTGTCGTGTCCTGAGGTTCGGCGACGCCAGCGTTCTGTAGATCGCGGGATCGGCTCCGGAGAAATCGGTCGGCGCGCCGGCGAAGAGCCCGCCGGTGGAACCCCTCGACAAAAGTGCCGTGACGTTCGCATGCGGCGAGTACGGACACATGGCCACGCCCGACATCTCGCTGGTTACGCTCGTTATATTCTCGATCTGCAAACATAATTGCTACTGTATAGAACTGGGCTCGCTAAATGGCGCAATCCCGTCGTCGCTTAAATTCAGCTTTACGCGGCTAATGATGACAACCTCCTCTCATCGACAGCCGTAACGATTCACAAGAACCAACGAAAAGTAATTTAAAAAAAAACAAAAAAAAAACATAGAATTCATTATTGTGGACGAGATTCGGGATCCGTTCGGACGAAATTCTTTCAAAGTCCTCACCTCTCGCCACGCGCACCACGGGCTGAAGGCGTAAGTGCCGCAAGTGAAGAGACTCTTGCCATTGCTGAGGAGCACCTTGACGTAATTACGACAATCCTCGACGCTCTGGCCCTTATTCTGACAGGTGTTGACCTTGTCCTCCGGCGCGGACCACGTAGCGTGCTCCAGGTCTGTGAGTGACGTCAGCGTCAAGCGGTACAAATTATCCCTGAAAAGACACGCTTTATTTACATTTTCATCAACGCTCCTCGCGTGTCATTAAGCGCGTCCCATATACAGCCGGACACTATTAATTCGTTCGAGCTCTCCGGTCCAATCACAACTGTCTGCCGCTTGTCACATTTGTAACACTTTTGGCACATCTTCGAAATGAACGGAGGTCTCTCAGCAAATATTCTACGATAAATAAAAATAAAGTGATTCCGAATCTCAAATTTATTTCCCTCCAGTTCGTAAAAATCTCTCATAGACTTTAAAAGAATCGCCGTTCGTCGCGTTTGCCAGGCTTTTAGTAGCACACTCTCAAAATCGGCAGAAGTTTCTCCGCGAATATTCTTTGAATAATGAAATTAATTAATTCCGGATCTCTAGCTTCTTTCGGTTCCTCGAAAAAAAACAAGTATCTCGAAGAATTATGAGCTTCAATGGATTCATAAGAGACTTGTCGCGTTCGCAATGCTCTTAGCGGCCTCAAAATCAGCGGAAGTTTCTCGACAAATATTCTATGACTAATGAAATTAATCAATTTCGGATCTCGGATCTTCCTTTCGCTTGGAAAACTTTTGAAAAATTATGAGCTTTAATGGATTCATAAAAGATCGTCTCGGACGTTCGCAACTCTATAAATGGATTTTATTAAAAAATTATTAGAACGTCTCGTTGAAAGTCGCGTAGTAACTGATAATAAAGGATGTCGACGGCGATATAAAATGCGTATCTCAATTTTTAATTGAGAAGATATAACTAACGATTGACAATGATGACGACGAGTAACGACCACGGTTTCTCTCAAGCTACGACGCGTATCATATTCAACGAGGTCGCCGTAAGCCAGCTAGAATACTGGACGATGTTGCCCGTCTCGCATCTTTCCTCGAGATATTTGTACAAGGTTCGCGCGTGATTTCCGGCCATATTCATGAATTTCTCGACGGCACGCTTGATTGCGCCGCTTCAATTATCCGTTAATAAACACGTATCACGCATCATGTTTTGCATATTTGAACGAGAGCACGAATACGTTTATAAACTATCGGCGTTTGATGCTGCTTATCATGTTACGCGACCCGAGGAAGGTTTCTGATTTTCCGCATTAAACATATCGCGGTATGCTTAACGGTAAATATCGACCGGTAAAGATAAATAATAATCATAAATAATAATAATCAATATTCAAGATATAAATAACGGCTTATTGAATAAAAATTCGCTTGAAACAAGAAAAGGAGTTGAGGAGCAATGTTTCACATCCGTTTAGCTTGAAATAATAAAGAAATTGCAATCATCTTTCTCAGCTGAATTTTTTACCCTTCGGTATTTGTGTGGTAGAAAGCTATACAGATGCACGCTAGCGTGACTCTTCGAATACATAAAAGAAAATAATTTCTTTTTTATACGTGAAAGAAAAATTCGGTTGGATCCAACTGAATCAGCGCAGGGTTAACGATCTGCGAGCGAACGGTAAAGGTCTAGGACGTCTTAGAGAGAGCCAAACGGAAGAGTGGATTCCCGTAAAACAAACCTGTAGCTACCTTTCGAGGAATGCGACGCTTGCGAAAGATGAGGTGCCGAGGTGCTTGGTATCTCGAGAGAAAAAGCCTTGAGAGAAGCGCTCATTCTCTGTGCGTTCATTCCGCGGATTGTTACAGCCGGCTCGCGGCCGATCTCGAGGCGCGCTCGCATGAAGCACTTGTGGCAGTCACCGAAGGCGTACTCGGGTTTGACAGCGGCTTCGAGGAGCCCTCGAAAACTCCTCGGACGACATTCCACGGCAGCCCACTTGACTCCGATGCGACGTACACTCACGCATACGTTTGCGAGTGCGTACGGCACTTTGTCGCCGAGTACGCGAGATCGAGTGATCAAGTGATCGCACGATGCACGCATTCTGTCCAATGCGATCGGTAGATAAGAGTTTTTTTCATATAAAATCGAGAACTAACGCAACTGAAAATTTTCGAGCAAATTTGAACGCGTGCAATATTTTGCAGATGTGCAAAATTTTTATTTGCATGAAAAATTGTAGAAAAAAATTGTATGTCGTTCAACAATATTTTCCTCTCTTAAAAAATATAACGTTTTAATGCATCGCACTAAAGTTCTAAACCTGCCAAATGATATAAGATTCTAAGGCAGAAAAATGAATAAAATGTACATTTTAACATTAATGTTTTATTGCTTTAGAATCTTATATCATATCATTAGGTAGATTTACTGCGATGCATGATATTTTATATTCTAGAATTCTAGACTATTATTTTTTTCTTTAAAATACAAGATTTCAATGCATCGTAATAAAGTTCTGAGCCTGCTAAATGATATGATATAAGATTCTAAAGCATAAAAATAAATACGTGAATGTTAAAATGTAATGTATAGTACGCGCGATGTTATGTTTTAGTTTGTTTAAAAAAATCGACTTATCTAAGAATCTGAAAGTTTAAGGTTTCATTTTACAAAGTTATTACCTTCATCATTACAGCATTATCGATATGATCGATGCACATGCTGCCGATGGAAGAAAAATCGTGAATGTACGTGCACGTATGTAAACGAACGGCATCAGAGCGGCCTGGTGCGAGAAAACTGCCGGAAGACAGCGATCAGCGATATCGCCTCGAGAAGTTCGATAAGTAAATTATTATCAGCTTATAAATAACCGCGGAGATATGGTTCATGCGCGATCGTCCGCCTGTTTGTCCCCGGCAAGCAGGACGACAACGACGACGACTACTACGACCGGTGGATCAAACAGGAAGTGCAGGCGGTGGTTGAAGTGGCCGCAGATAACTGGCGAATAACTCGATACTCGCCTATGTCCCTTTAAGTAGCGTCGCAGGCGACCGCGCGCGCCTTCTTTTTCTCCGCTCCGGTGACGATCGCGATATATGTAAATGGAAGCAGCACGCGATTACGATAGCGATTCCGGTCACGATTTCGTAACAAAAAAAAAGAGAAATTATCATCGCGTGTAAACGCTACGTGGATATCAAAATTGACTCCGTTCATCACAAAAATTAAAATCGAGCATACGAGAACAGAATCTGTAGATCCAATAAATCTCTTTGTTGTAACATTATTTTATCGAAAATTGTAGCAAAGCTGCATTTAAAAAAATCATATCAATTTATTTAAGAGGATAAAAATGAACCATGAAAAAAACTTCTGGTTGTTGAGCAGCTGCTTTCGCAAGCAGCCTACAAATGCTTTCTCATTTTGCAAGGGACACCGCTTTCACACGTATGCATCGCCACGGATATAAATGCTCGAATACTTGTTCATTAGACTGCTCGATAATTGCGCGCCCGAGCACTCTGTATAGACCTTTTGTCAAAACGATGAACTTTAATCTATTCATGATTGCCACGCTACAGCTCGCAATCCACCGCGCCTTAGCTCCGACGTATATGCATAACCGTCCGAGTTGCATTCTGTTCGATGCTTCGGGGGGACCGCGTCCCGCGGCATTCATTAGACTTCTCTATCAATTCCATTCAGCCGCCGGGTTAATAGTCTCGATTTGCAGCACACAAAGATCACGCCAAACGCGCCTGTATAATACAGAGTAATCCCACACTTCCTTTCATCTCGAGTTTCTCCGAAAATTCGATTTAACACCGGGCAAAGTTAAGTTTAATGCATAACTTGAATATTCATGCAATACATACTCAAGTTGCAATATTGTCGAGGTGAAATTCCGGTAAAGTCTTGAAAGTCGGGTAAAAGACAAATTTATATTACTTGCAATTTTATTCATTTCTGAAAATGTCTAATCTTTGATCATATCGATAAAATTGTCCGATGTCTTCGTTGATGAAAGATTTATTTCGGATTAATCAAGAAATGCGGAAAACTTGGAACACACCGCGCACGTCGATTCATATTCCGCGGTGTGAAATTCTTTCTTTCTTCGTAGCTTCGAGTGTGAGAGCGGCGAGCGCGGACAGAAACGCGCCGACGAAACTCGCAACGAAGCAGAAACGGCGCCTACGTGGGCGCCCGCGTCGCGGCACCGCGTGATAGTTCGAATAGGTAATTATTATTTAAGTGGAGTATAAGCGCGGGCAGGGCGCTGGTTGTGCATGCCAATTAATAAGTCGCGCGTACCCGATCGCACGTCTAGCTATTCGTATCGGCAAACCTACGTGAGGTACCCGCGGCATGTGTGCCGCGGACCAGGGCACACCCGCCGAAGGGATATCGCTATTTCTCGTACGTCTTTGGCGACACCACAAGGCCGTCGGGCGCGACACGAGTGAATTATATCACGCAGAAAAGAAGCCGGAGTCTTTCGAAGCCGAGCGACGGAGATTGCGTGGTCGCACTTTCGATAAAACAAAGTTACGCTCGCTAAATCGTGTTCCTTAAGTCATAAATGTCACGAAATCGATTCAGCAATCGATTGTCTTTTCTCATTGAAGCAATGACATGACATTATTGCTAAATGTTAGAGCAATGTCATATTTCTTGTCAGCTATTTGTGTCGTTCAAAATAAATTTATTTATGTTATAAGTGGAATTGCTTAAAAGACATCTCTTGGATGTAGCTATTGTAACATTCTCTCCGACTAAGCATTTCGAAGATGCGGTACATTGTAATCAATCTGGTATTGTATTGCTGGATCACGTACAACGGGATTCGCGCGAGACTCGATTTTATGGTAACAGCGCGGTCGGATACAGAGTTGTACAAACGTCAATCAACGTCTTTCATATTTTCCTGTTAGAACATGGCCCGCGTGCGCGGTAGGCGGGCAGTAAAGCGAACCCGATGTTACTGTCGTCGTATGACACGTTAAAATACTTCGATCCCGAGAACGTAACGAGACACAAGTATTGTCATATGCATCGTTTATTCCGAGAGCGCGCGTTGAATTTAGTAATATAAATGCATTACAAATACGATGCACGCATAAACTTTTATGAATCTATCTCGACGAGATTTCACAAAGTTTGATTTATGTCGCTTTTTTCAAGCAAACAAGTCGTGCATCAATTTTACGATATTTTCTCAGGAAAAAAATTAACAAAATTTAAAAATAACCAATTTAAAATTCAGCTTCCGCAATATTCCTTCTCAATTTTGCAAAGCGCAAAATTTTAAACTTGTGCAAAGTTTAATTTAACGTATCTAAAAGCCCTCACTGCTTACAAGAAATGCTCTTTTGCGTCTGATTGAAATGGCATTCCTTTAATTTAATTTGTTCAATTTGAAAAACAGCGTTGCCTCTCTAGCCGCATGGATAAGCATAAGTGAGTCGTGAACGTAAGTAGGTACACTCAATACGACGTACGTTGTTTATTGGCCGAGTGGCCACATTGAAACAGATTACTTCCTGCTCAGTGGACAAATACCCCTTTGGCCCCCCGCCGTGTAGACGAGCGCAATGATGACCGCGCCATTGTGCCGCGGATCCTGCTTGTTGCGCGACCGTAATTCGCGCCTCGCGCCTTGAGAAAACTATGAGAGACAGTTCCAGCTCGTTGTCTCATAATAATCGGTTCATTATGCGGCGTAACAATCACAAGAATGGACATGCGCGCTCCTGCGACGATTAACGCAGTTTCCCCGATTGATTTTCCACCGCCCTCGTTGCACTCCCGCCAATCTCCTCGTTCCATTTGACATCTCTCGCAATATTCAAAGAACAATTAATTCTCGCCGGACGATTTAATTCAGCAATAGCTGTAATAAACCAGTTTAAAAAAATCGCAAATCGCTAGGTTTTACATTCACCGCTCGATTTATATAAATCAGTGAGATATCTTAATAAGTTATTAAATCATAAATATAAAAAAAACAAACGCGACAATTGAATAGATAAACAATCATTTCATTGATTTATACTAACGGAAAATATTAAACGCACGACAATAATATTCTACATGACCTTATCTTGTCTTATTTAAACATTATAAATGAATACATCTATATTCATTCATGCTTATGTAGATAGTTAAGGGGCTATTTAAGCAGCGGGTATCTGGCGAAATCGGGTTGATTAAATGGTAATTTGTGTACTTTCCAATGTGTATGAGTTAAGGATGCTGTGGACCAGTCTGTCGATAAATCGCGACTCGATTCGATGAAATGCTAATTGCCGCGTACACACCGTCACGATAAAATCGCTTGCGAACCAGTAAGTGCGCGGAACGCTCAAAATATTACATGATAAATAACCAGATAAATAAAGCGGTTTTCACTTTTATTTTATTCATAAAATATCGAAGCAGCCCGCAACCGCCTCCTAATAACGTTAACTATCGTAATTTCGGCTGAAGAACTTAATTTACATTACAACCTGTCATAATTAACGTAAGATACTTTCACTTGTTTCACAATATTCTTGAAGCTGTTACGGCCATCGAGAAAACGGTACATCATTATTGTTATAAATTATTAGTTTGCTGAAATAATTGAAAAATACTTTAAAACGTGCTTTGTTAAAAATACGAAATTTTAAATATATGTTCAAACTGTAATATATATTAAATGACGTAACTTTCGATCGAGGCTCAAGAATTTATTACGAAACATTGATCACTCGGAATTCTTGTGAAGATTAAACTTTAATTCTGATCTCCAAGCGTACAAATTGCTAAAGTTGCTGATCGAAAGCGCGTGTGTTAACAATTTCTAAAATTGCGTACACGTCTCACGCGAGTATCAAGCTCTCGCAGCGATGTATACGAGAATGTCAAGCCGACTTTGTCCTTCTTGCAAGATTTCTGCGAGCACGAGATACACTCGGGTCGCGCAAGTTTTTCCGACGCGCGCCGCGAAGAATGCGAAATCGCGATCGCGCCGACGACGCCGAGCTAACTAATGTTCGGCGAAAAAGATACGTGCCGGCGATATGTCAGCGTGGAAATATCGTCCGGAGAAGCTAGAGGTGACCTAGCGATAAACATAATTATTTACGAGAGACCAGATGCCGCACGCGTCCGCGCATAAACCTCTTTTTATCGCGCGATCCGGGAAAGGTGCCCTCGACGACCACCAACGGCACGCCAATCCATCGATACGCCTCTCTGTTACCTGTCAGCGCTCGAGAGTGTGCCTGATAAGCTTTGGGATCTAGTGACGTCACGGTTGGCGCACACGGAAATTAAGTAGGAATGCAAATCGTGGCGCCGAGCGAGTCGCCGTCGTGCCGCGCTCGGGACAAACGACCGCGGTAAGACCGAGTGTGTGCACGCACGCACGCACGCACGCCCGCACGCGCACTTAATATCCACTTATGGAAAAAGCGATCGCGAAGGGTGGCCGGAGGGAGCAAGCTAGAAATGGTGCGTAACTATGACGGGTGAACGGGATCGAAAGGGCGAATCCAAGTTTTGATCTCGGCACGCTGAATAATCTCTGTCCATTTCTCTTCGTTAATTTTAATATTTTTAAGTATTTTGTTTTGAATAAATATACAATTTTAATAAATAATCCTCTATTTACGTATATATACACATTTTATCCAATCCTACTTTTCTTCCAGATTAATAATGCATTGCCCTAAAATTCTAGAAACTAATTTGAATGAAATCTTTTTCAATTTTCCACGCTTGTGCGATTGCCGATATCGATGCAACATATTTTTCTTGTGTTTTGCAATCCTTCAAGGACTCGAGAGTGCACTTTGGTATCTATAAGATACTGCGAAATTCGTAGGCTGGCACGTATACAGCCCACGGTTACACATGCCGCCAGGCCTCGTATAGATAGGAGACGATATTCCCACTGATCACATCGAGTGAACGTGAATTTCAGTCACTAAATCGAGCTAACGTTATCAGCAGCACTCGCAAGTAGTTCAACACACTCTGGGGATTCCGCCTGCGGTCGCATGCGTTAAAATTCCGTGAAATATTCGATGATATATTTTGCCCAGGAATTTAACGAGTATGCAGGGAGATTTAATGATATACACAAGGGTCGTATTTATATCTGTGCCAGGCATAACTTTAGCGACTTTTGAATATAATTCACGAAATATTTCATGACATGAATTCCAAAGAAAGATATACATTTTTATTAACTTATTAAGTCTTATTTTAATACGTTATCCACTGAAAAAAAAAAAACAATGTTTTTGTACGCTAAGAAATATTTTGCATTTATCTGCATTAGAATTTGCGCATACTACGAATACGTAAAGTACATTTTTTCCATAACATAATAATCCGCTTCTCGAGAATCTCATTATCCTGCGCTTGATGGAAAAAAAATTATAGTCGTTCCACATTATCCTGCTTAAGGATACAAAAGCTTTGGAGAGAGTAATATGCGGTGCAATATTAAACTGCTTTCGTTCCTCTGCAAGCCCGCTTTCTTCGGCACGAAGGACAAGTACAAAATTGGATGTCCAGCTCGGCGAGAACTCGGCACCAGAGAGAGATTCCGCTACGGTAATTCTACCAATCGCAAACGTACAATATTTGCCGAGGGCCCGCGGACAGGTCGTGCTTCCCCGCTTGTGAAGAAGTTAACAACAGCATCCGAGACTTGATCTCTCGCGATTTCATCATCGCAACAGCATTCGAGACACGTCGAATGCATCAAGCACATCGGGAGTGCAGCAAACGCGACGCGGCTCAGCGCGACGGCGTTACACCGCTAGACGAGTTTCTTCGTGGATCGTGACGCGTCGCGACGACGGTATACAACTGCGCGGCGGAATAATAAATTCTATCGTCGTTTACACGAGAACGAGGCGCGCGCATCCCGCACTCGCTTCGTGATCTCGAATCGGAATCTGTGATTTTGCCGCGTCGCAAACGTGAACGGCGTTACAACGAAAACTCGTTGTTACCCGTCCTTTTCTTCCTTCGCCCGTTTGCCTCCTCCCCCCTCCCCCCCCCTCCTGCTTCGGTGCAGATATATGAGTGCCACGCGGTCGTTTTTCCCCGAGAAGAAAAAGCAGGCATCGTGATAAGGGACATCTTCTGCCGCGCTCGTGAATCTTTCCAGAACGTTCTCTACTCCGGAAAGATGATGGAAAAAGTTAAATAAAACGCGCGCTACTGTATCGGTTTAATGAGTAAAATAACTTTCAAACACAGGTATGATCGTTTATCATTAAAACGAGGTCGGTCGCCACCGCTCCTTCGAACAATAAAGTTTTGTTCTTTTCGATGCGACGTTGGCGCGTAGTATTTCCTCGTGATTAATGAAAGGATAATTAAGCTTGGCACGCTCTTAGAAACCGATTCCGAGCGAACGAGTTGTGGCGAACAAGTATTATTTCCTTTGGGACTTATAAATCGTAATGCTTTATGTAAAAATCGGCAGCCTTTTAATAATAACACTTTAACAATGGAAAAAACAAATACTTATTTTATTTTAATAAAATAAAAAATATATAAATAAGAGATTTCACGAATTCTTTATTCAATGACGATTCAACCGCTTAAGATTTTCTAATATTTGATTCCTCATTGCAGGTATAAAAACTTTTGCGGAAAACGCACCGTGAAATTATAATCGTAAGTAATAAAAATATCTTTGACTCGCTGAAAACGTTTCCGTTCAGAAATATCCCTATATATTTTCCTCAGCGCGGAATTGACTCGTGTGGAAGCTAGAGCCTCATCTATTATGCATCAAAGATTTAGATGGTGAACACTTTTACTCGATGCTGCGGGTGAACAGCCTTTTACCGCGTTTATAAAGACTTATATTTGCGATTTGCAGCTACAGAGAGCGGAATAATTCCGCGATCACAATTGATCGACGCAATCGAGCTAAGTCGTAATATTTCACGCCCGTTTTCTGTCGCCGGCCGGCGTTGCGCGCATTACATAAACATATGCATTCTGCGCGTGTAAACGCAGATATACGATCGAACGGCTGTTGGCGGACAGCGAGAGCTATTGCGTATACGCGCAGGACATGCTGGCGCCGCCTGTGACATTCTCCACTTTCCATCCCCGTGGGTCCCTCTAGTACCCTCCCCCCCTTCCGCCCCCCTCGGTCTCCTCTCGCCATCCTTTTCCTTCCAGTGAGCAGTCTCAAACGTGCGGGAGCACCGTCTCGGAAATGGCGTGTGTTCGAAAAAATCGCAACCTACAATTATTATGCTTTAATCGCGATGGAGTAACAGAGACGTTACTCCTTGCGTCTTTTTTGTTTTTTTGCAATTCAAACTGCCAAACTTTTACTTCGCTCTAAATTTGGCAACTTGGCTGAAGAAGTAAGATTGAAGTAATATTATGATAAAAGAAAGTAAAACTCTCAAATATGAGAGAAGAAAAAAATGTGATCTTTTGCAATTTTTGTAGAATATCTTGTTTAAAAATAGAGGGAAATAGTAATAAATCATAAGAGATATGTAAATATAATTTATGCAAGTCTTACGAACGTGAAAACAGATTTTAGCGGTAAACAAGCGCATGCAAATGCTGGGCAGTGCTACATAAATTTTACGCAATTGTCCAGAAAGTATTATATATCTTGATTTGACTTCAAATAGATACACATGTCGACTACCATCGGTTGCCATCAGTTATTTCGTAAATATTCAGTCGTCCCCAATATCACCCCCCCAACCTCCGCGACGCGCACACTGAAATGCGTGCAGTCCGTTATCGGAGGACTGCTACGTCCTCGAGTAATGTTTGTGGTTTGCGTCGAATAATAAAAGGAAGACACGATTGCAGTTGTGTGGCATGCAAAAAACGCAAGGCTGCCGACGCGACATGCCAAAATCAGGTTCCGTAGGCGTAACGGTAGGCCGCGTGCACTCGATCTCTCGCGACAACCTGCACCGACGGACACGTCGATCGACGGTCCTATAAATAAGACTGCTTATTTGCTACAAGATAAATCTCCCGGTAACGATTTGTCACGGCGTTGGCTGCGATACGCACGAAAATCTTTTACACAACTTTCCGAATGATCGGCGATCGGGATTGTATTGGCGCGTGATATCAGCCGCGGTGAAATCGTTCCGTCGCTCTTACCGGAAAAGTCTTGGGTACTTCTGTTAGATACTCGTAGTACTTTGTATCTAAATGGATATTTTCACTCGATAAAATATTGATAAGAATTTATTAGCAAATGTAGAAATTGAAAAAATTTAATTTAAAAAAGGACATTAAGCAAGAGCTATATTGCATAAAAAATTTTTATCTCAATCAACAGTAAATAAGAAAAATTATAAATGGAAAAAAAATATAGGACTCGAGATATCTTGTGCGTCTGCTGTGCGTTTAAAATTAAATTGAATGACGGTGAAGGTCGAGCGTACTTTGCAGATATTCAAATAAAGCAAAAAACAGTTCAATAGATTGTCAGAGAAAAATGTTCGGAGGAATGTTTCTCTTTGAGAAGTATCGATATGAGAACAACAGATAGAACTGGCAATATGGAGAGACAGGAAAGGTCTCGCGTAGTTTGCACTTCGAGCAACATCGTAAATACGATACGACCACGTTGGCGGCCATATATGAAATTCCTAACACCTGCAGCTGGTTGTCGCGAGTAATCTCACGCACATAAACCCGAAAACTTTTACTCGCGTCGCGAATACATCCCACTGTCGTCGTTTCATCCGGATAAAATGAGAATCTACGGCAGAAATAATTCCTCAGTTAGAAATTTTCTGATGACAGACTTTTCGCCGCAAAACCACGATGAGAGCCATGCAAAGCAGTCGTATTTCTCTTTGTGTATCAACTATAATATATCCGAAAAGTTTTGAAAGCTAAACAAATACGAAATCATAGAGTGTATTTTGAAATGCTCAAGTTGTTTAGAAAGTTAGATAAAAATTTCAACATCCGCAATAAATTCAAGCAGGTAAAATAAGAAATAAAGTTCGCTACACTCAATCAAAAATTAAAAAAAAAAATGTTGAAAGAGCTTAACATTTCTTGCAAACTTTTAATGCCTAGCGTTATAAATATATTCATAATTAAATCTCAAATATTTTTTAAATTCTGCAAAAGAAATTCAAGCTAATAAAGCTAATTATTTATCTAAATGGTTCATGTATAATTTTAGAAATTATTCAGGTTTGACTTTTAAATCGAGAAAATTGCTAACCGCAAATTGATAAAGAAGTCCGACATTAAAATTAAAGTTTTTTTTGGAATCATATCATACGTCCATAGATTTTCGAGTTCTTACTTTTCCGTGCTCGACATTTTGCTAGAAACCGCACGAACGTAGCTACGTGGGCAGCGACTAATAACCGACGTTCTATTAATAGAAAGCGTACGGGGGCGTACTCTCTTTTCCACGGATAGATCGAACGAACGAACGATCGATCGATCGATCGCGGCCGGCTCCGATCTCGCGATGTTCGTGTGTCGTGCGTGCACGTATGCTCGATCGCACTTATCTCGCGTGGGTGGACCACATTTTTCGCAGCATTGACTGCTCGTTACACTTACGCGCGCACAGCTGCATCAACAGCGCCGATAACGCTAATTTTAGATCCATTCATCAGCTCGACTCATATGTCATCCCACCGGTAGCGGAAGATCGACGACAATCCGCAATCGCTATCAACATCGCGTCCGGAATCAAAATCATCGTAAATCAAGTTCATCTGTGGCTTTTGCTTTTATATATAATTAAATTAAATCGCTGTATCTAGCGCGTCATGCTTAGAAAAATAGAAAAGCGAGGAAAGAAACTCCAACATCCGCAATTAAAGATGAGGGAAAGGAATACTTCGAGTTTCACGCGCTCCACAATTTTTCTTTTTTGTTGCGAAGAGTACCCATATATTAGCCACTTAAGTTAAGTTAACCACTTAACTTATTGTCAATCGCGAGATGTAGATAAGGCCCGACCAGTCCCGAGAGGCCAGTCGCGCACTTCAAGTATCCTTTCGATACTTCATATCGCGAAGCCCGCGGGCGTGGGCCCGCGGGGCGTAGAGCAAGGCACGAAGCAGCGAGGCGATATCGAAGACCACATCTCCTTTCGCGCATCTCCTTAGCCGAGGCACGATCGAGATAACCGGTAGTAGCTCGGTCACTCTATTTCGCTGCCACTCGCTGTCTCCTACGCGAACTGGTTCTCGGGAACACGCCGCCGTCGTTTTCTGAACTCCGGTTATTCGTTGCTCATTAAAACGCTGTATATACAAATATTATTAATGACAAGTGTGCTAGAATAAGTTTTCGTGGGACAGGTATCGCCTATTTGATATGCGCGTCACTCAGCGCGCCCGGTGTGTCCTTTTTTTCTTTCAATTTTTTTTTCCCTTCTCGTCGAAATATATCGAGCGTCATTTCCTGCTTGTAACGAAGCGGTGCTTATCGAGAACTAGAGAAAGTGGCGCAAAAAGTTTCCCACCGATCCGGGAAGCGTCGTTAGTCTCGCCTCCGAGCCTGTGTAATTTGTGTATCGTATAAGTTTCGTTTGGGATAGTTTCGCGCAAATACGATTCGCGCTAACGCGGTGTAACGAGTGCGAGCACAACCGGCGGATAACGCTTGAAACGCGCTCTCGCGCCGCGATCCTTCGATCCCGCCGCGGATAAACGAATCGCGTGAAACGTGTTTGCCTAAGCACGCATCGGCACCGGCAATCATTTTCAGAAGTAATTTCGTCGTCGTAATTCTCGCGCCGCCGTTTGTAGCCCGATCTCATGCGGCGTAATTTAATCAGTACATAATATCGCGCGCGTATCGCCAAGTCGAAAATTACGAGATCTATCCCGCCGTCTCTCGATATTGCGACACCGCGGTGCGCTATATCTTTGTCGATTAAAATTTTATGCGAGACGGGATGAAATATATAACGATTCGCACATACTTTGGGGGCAAAATACACGCGGAATAGTTAGGGTGTCCGGTTATCTTAATCGCGTTACAATCTCAGTTATTTGCGAATGTTCAGCGGATATAAATGTGAGTCGTTGAATGGCGAAAGAATGGGCGATAATGTAGTTAACTTAGTCGAGTAATAAAATCGCGAAATTTGTCGTGGCAATTAGTCTTGGCAATTTATACGCTACGGCAAGGCTGCCGTCGTACTTATAATGCTTAAGGACATCGTATCGTGAGTCGGCGATTCGACTTTTTGGTCCGGCTTGATTAATGAGCGGCACGTAGGCTGACTCGTTACAAGGATCGTGTGTTCACCGTGTAAAGATTATATTGGCGAGGCGCGCCGTTATGTTTTCCCCATTTCTCCCGCGAATCGTTTCGCACAATGAGACGATGAACCGATCTGGCACGAACCCCGTCTGGCGCAAAATGTGAAAATGGATCGGTGCCTCCGAGAGACGTCGTATGTCAGCCAATTTGGCGCGCCGCCAGAACATCCCGCTGGAACACGCCGGATGGAAGAGGCCAGTGCGTTGCACCCTTCAATAGGTCGTGTTGCGTCTGTGGCGTTGTAACGCGTCAAAGAATACGTCGACGTCCTACAACGCGCGACCCTAAACCAACGCGACTCGCGAAATTGTTCGTCTACCACCTTCTCTCCTTTCTTCTTCCGTCTATTTCCTTTCGTCGCGTGCTCCGACGTTTATTTTCGGTTTATATGTGAAAAGCTGTCGAAAAGGCTTTCGCCGCCTTTGACTCGAGTCGGCTCTCAAGGCATCACGGTCAAAAGTGTACCGTGTATATTTTACGTGTAAAGAAATTTCAGTTCTAAAAGGAGACGGTTGAATCTTTTTGCTGAAGTTAGTCGATGCTCGCGAGACTAATAATAGGTGGATCAGATAGGCTTTAAAATTTTAATTCGAGTATTCTGATCATTAAAACTCGGCTAAAAGGTTTGCGATTACAAGCTTCGAGCACATTATACAACAACACATAGAAATCGACAGGCTCATTAAATTCTGATGTGTCATTTAAAGCAATAACATCGTGATTATCGCGTCAATATATGGCAATCATGTGCAGTTGAATTTTTTATCGAGACGATTGAGAGGAGATGATGTTTATCGAAGCCAGTGGGTCACTTGAGAATACCTGCTCTTTAAATTCTCTCTGATCTCTTACGAAATGCTTTCTAGAACTCGTTATTGTCGAGAAGATCACTCTGATGAGCTGAATCGGAGAACTTCATCGTTTATTCTAACGTCAGCAATACTCGTAATAGGTTCGATTTTATTAAGAGAAGCTAGATTTTCGGAGAACTCAGCTGTTTATTATTACATCGAGACTTGAACGTCCAATTTGAAGAATGTGCAGTCGTAAATTATTTTAACCTAATTTTCCAATCTACCTTTGAATGTGTGTGTGTTAGACAAAATGGTTTCATTCACATTTGTTATTATAATAATCAATAATTATAATAACTTGCTTAACTTCTTCATAAATTTTTAAATTTTTTCTAATCACGGGTATGCGATCAGAGATTTGATTAATATTTATAAAATTTATTTAAATATTTAATTGAAGTTTTCAAAAAATAGCTGTAAAGATATTTTCAACAAAGTGGCGTTAATACGTAGCTGCAGCTATCTTGGGGATCAACTTAGTAATTGAAAACAAGCATACGATGTGTGAAAATACTTACCGCGCTCCGACAACGACTTGCTGTCGCGCCACGTCGAAAAGCAGCTGCGAATAAGTCGTGACTCCTTCTTGTTGAAACATACTGCTGTTCGCTAAATCTGTAACATATAACAAGAGATTGATTAAGCTCAAGAATATTTCATGAAACTTGTCAAAACCGATAAAAAGTGCTTCAACTTTGATTATGTATATTTGATGTGCTTCGCATTTTAATATTAAAATCGTGGATATTCTATTTTCATTGTTTTTAAATAGAAAACGTGCATCAAGAAATTGATGGTGACGAAAGATAGTATTATAAAGCAACTATTGTATAATAAAACTAAGCTACAATAGCGCTTAGACAACAGCAGACGCTCAACCCTCAATTTAAAAGGTGAGAACCAGTGCGTGGCAGGTGCGAAAAGTCGGAGCGAAGTGTCATAATTACCGAATCGAGCGTGTCGAAAGCGGCTTTCCTTTTCCGCTCGAATATTTACCGGTAGCAACTCGTAATTCAACCTAAACGATCTAAACATGGACACCGCCAGAATTATTCTTAGAAAGCCCGCTGGGCATCAGCATTCCAGCTGACAAGGAACAAAATCAGATTTCAAGACAAGTTAAATTAAAATACATATTTAAAGCTTCGCAATAAATGATTAAAAAATCAACCATTTATTGGTTAAACAAATAATACATTTATTTGATTATTCGCTTGATCTATTTATATTTGATACTGTTATGAAATTTATTTGGATACAAACGCTGTTGCTGTTGATGCAACATTAATTTTTTCCCCATAGAGCAGGACTCAGCTCAATTCTCCTTTATGTCATATGGTTGAGTAGAGAAGAGATGACTTTACGTGCGTTCCGCGATGTCACGCCATAATATTCTATACACGCCTTACACGCGTACTCGTGTACGTGCACTATCGAGGCGTAACGATCGACTTACAAGACCGTCTCGTAAAGCAGGCTTCGATCTTCCGGCGAAGGAGAGGCAAAGGGCGAGGCAAAAATATGGAGAATGATGAGAGAAAGAAAGACCGCGGAGAACATGCCGGGCGTTCTTTCTTTGGTTAACGATCCCAAAGGATTCTTCCTCTTCCCTGCAGCTCTCCTCGTCGTTTTCCTCGCGCTCCCATCTACCTTTCCTTGTCTTTGCTTCTCTACTCAACGTTATTTTCGCTAGCCACGCCCTACGCATCTATCTTTACGAAAGCGTGATTTTACGGCGCATTTTTGACGGGAAGTGAATAACGCGGGATTGTAATAGACCTCATGCGAAAGTTCTGCGGGCAATCTTCTGGATATTAAATTCGTAACGTTAGTCTTCGCCGTGATCGCTCTTCCATTAATAAAAGAAATTGATGGTTTTATTTTGCCACCACGGAGTCTTAAAGTCCGAGAAATCCCTTCCTCCACCTCTCAAATTTCAAAGCTGATTAATTTCCGAGTTGGGGATCGATTTCACTCGAGATGCGAGATGTGTGTCACGTTAGCCGAGGCGTTATTATTTCGCGTCATTATTCACCTATCATTAAGTAAAGCATTTCTCCTGATCGCTATCACCTTGCGTCGCGCGATGAACGATGGGAAATATCAATTACTCGACGCCCATCACTTACGACGAACACTGTGTTCAATCTTTCAGAGGCGACTTCTATGATCCCACCACGCTGGCCGGCGCAAGTAGCGCTCATTCTACTTTATCAATTTTCCGTCGCACGCCGCGTGGGGATAATACGCTCCAGGACGAAATTGCATCGTTGCGAGGATCGGGGCGCGATCGTGCCGTCTGCCGTGCTTACATCTTACACTACCTGAAGGTACCACTACATCAAAGTGATCCCCGTGCGTCTTACCGAGCGCGCGCGTGATGCCCGTTACGCTACCACCGATGCGGACCACCGGGCCAGCTATGTTAATACGGATAATTGCGTTATGCGAACTCTCGCTTTGCGACCGCAATCGAGCGCCACGTGTGCGGGCAGGGACGCGATTCGTCATGCGGGTATTGCGGATACGAAATTTCGTCCGTAATGCGCGATTAAAATAAAATATTTAATTCTTAGTCTCTTATAAAATTCGAAAGAGATAATGGCCGTAAGATTGTGCTGTAAAAGTATAAAGCAGGATGTATCTCGTTATTATACTGTATAAAAAACTGTGATAAAAAAGTGGTCTCACTTATTTTTATGATATTATAAAGAAGCCAGCATAGACGAAATGAACTTGATACGCATTTCTTGAACACGTATATTCTTTTAATTGTTTTAACATCAATAAAAAAAAAAAAATTTTTTTAGTTACGATGAGAGAAAATATAGTGTAAACTGAAAGAATATAATTCTCGCATTTAGAACCGGCTTAAACGTTATAATTATCGTACTTAAAGCCGACTTAGCGGCTTTACGACTATAATTCAAAAATTAAGGACGCGCTAAATATTTTGCTCCTGGAATGCTTTAATAGTGATTAAAATTTATACATCGTTAATAAAGGTGTTAAAGGCCGACTGCATCGATCGTCACATCTTGTTCGGCTCATTTAATTCTGTTTCCAATGAGCGGATTACGCGTTGCGCTTAATACCGCCGCCTCTGCGCCCGTGAAACACGTCCTGTTCCGCAAGAACCGAGGCGCTAATCCAAGATCTACGCGGAGATTCCGCGGAGTTCTCGATCTCCGATAATGGAGATTACGCGAAAAATATAAGTTACTACAAAAGCGGCAAAGTTGTAGCGATAAATTGCGGGATCTGATAAAGTTCCTCCGCTAGGAGCGAGGATTCATGGCTGCACGCTCACGCGTCCGAGAGAGGGATGCACCGGAAGGTGCGGCGGCGGGAGAGGGGGACGTGGCGGACGAGACTTTTGCTTAAAGCCTCCGAGTTCGCGCGTGTGCAATTTCGTGCATGCTCGATGCATCTAATTACTTACTCGGTCGGAGATCAAAGACGAGTCACGCGCGTATTAAAATACGTTAGCGTCGCCGACTTCAAAGGACAAAATAATGGCTCGTCGGGCTTGTCGTACGAGAGACGTACACCGTGTTTCGCACAGCTACTTTAAATTTCTGAAATTTTCCCCGAGTTTCCGCCGAGTTGCGGCGACGTGTCGACGTCCCATACGCTCTTTCTGTCACGTAAACCAAATGCACTTATCTATTTATCTAAATCGGAATGCGCGCGAGATCGATTGCGTCGGCGAAGCCTGGGTGGTCGGCGAGCGCTGCTCGATATCGGAGCACACCGTTACAACATCGGGCAGGGCTCGCCGATCGGCAGAATATTAATATTAATCGCTCTTTAGTCTTTATCGCTACGCGATCTCTTAATTGCGTCTGTAGTCGCTATATGTTGAATCGCCCGAGTTGGCTCGCTCGCTCGCTCAGCCGCCGTCTGGCCGTCTCTATGCCGTTATTTAGCTCTGATACAACTTGCGTCAGCGTGAGCTGACCTTTTTATAAACCATGATGATGCACAGCCCCGGACGAATCGATTACTTCTGCCACGTGGCAATCCGGGAAGATTAGATTAAGGAGGGAAAGCTGCTCGGGAGACAACAATATAAAGTGTCATGTATTATTTCGAACCGCTCCGCGATAGAAATAGCGAGTATTATTGACCTTCTTTTATTTCTCGACGGAATGTTATATCCTTTATCCTTATCGTTCGTGAGCTCAGAAGTTATTTAGATTAAAGAAAATAGATGCAGGTTTATGTTCCAGCTGTGCAGTGATCCTTATTAGATATCCAATAAAGTATAGTGTAAATAAATTGATAACATCTTCCGTGTAATACCGATATTCATTAATGCTCGCCTACTTTCTACATCATAAAGAGTCGTGATCTATGTATAAATGCATAGTATCTCAGCAGATAGCATAAAACTTTTCAGACCCACGGTGGCATAAAAACATAAAATTAATGATACAAGATAAAGTATCTTTTACATTCAATTAAAAAAAAATTCTCTTCCAGGTCTTTTAATTTTAACAGATTCTCTCAATATTCGAGAACCCCATCGCGTGAAAGGCTTAACCAAATTTATAGTACCCGCAAGATTAATGAACACCAGTCACTAATTTTCTCATCACAAAGGACAATTTACGTGACGTAGACGGATCGTGTCGCGTGAAATCATTGCCTAATAAATCTTGTAATTTTAATGAATCTTCTTAAATGGGATCATGCAAAGCCGTTCCCTCACTCATTCAGAAGCCTCGCGAAATTTATGGTGCCTCGGAGGGTTTAATATACACCAAGTCACGCGCGCCAGGTCTACCGAAATCTCCTTCGCGAGCGACAATTTAGGCGGCGTAGGTGGGTCGTCGCGTCGCGAAGAATCATCGCGTGCGCATTATCAGATCGCCACGCGATGCGAGCGCGTCTCCCATTATCCACGTGCGCAGACGGCCGTTTAGCCGCGACCACGTGGGTGGCTCGACTTTGTCCCGCGATAATCCCCGTCGATTGCCCCCTACCATCCGCCCCCTTCTCCCCGCTTGTCGCCCTTTTTTCTCTCGCTCGGATAGCCGCGAAATTGCCCTCTGCAAATAAGGACGCATCGATGGTCTGGGCGGCCCCGCTATTGCATAATGCGCCCCTTCCTCCGCTTTCTCCCTTTGCCATCGGCCTCTTCTTCTTTTACCTCGCGAACTTTTTCCTTCGCGTTCACGCCGCCCGAGCAACACGTGGGTGGTTTATGGGCAACCGATAATTTTCGAAATTGGCCGCGAGGAGGCGGTGAAATGTGAAATCGCGCGTAAGTCGTCGTCGTTGTAAAGCACGATCAAGCGGTCGATTTAGCGAGTAAAGCGTGTCGTGACGAAAAAAGAAGTTACAGCCGAAGAGAGAAGAGAAAAAATGGGGGAGAGAGAAAGAGAGATTCTGGATTACTTTCTCCCAAGATGAAGAGAAAATGTTTTCCTCGTCTCTCTTTCATGGTTGCGATGTCAACGAAAATTCGAATTACGCGAACGGGCACGAATTACGAGCGGCGTAATTGCGAAGTGCAACGGCGTTTCTCTGCATACGCGGCGCCGGTGCACACTCTATTTAGCTGCAAACGAGCTGCGAGCGCTTTTACGATCATCCGTAATAAATTAGATGATTAACGAAGCGAGGTGCTGAAATTTACGGCCGTCGCGCTCGTAAAAATCGACCGATATCGCGCCGCCGTTGCGATCGCGACAGCCTAGAAGACCGCTGTCGCTGCCGCAGCCGCGCGCGCGATCCACTTGCATCCGATTTGCTTTGCATAACTTCGGGGCGGGAACGACCTCAGACTGTACTGTGCATAAGCGGGTTCCAATTGACGCGCGACTGTGTGCGAGAACGTCACTACGATAATGCAATTCTGTGAAGAAAGGGCCGGCGCGCGCTGTCTCGCGTGTGTAACCGACAGAGCGTGTGCACGTCTCGCGTTTATCACCATCAGAGATATGCCTCTCTTAATCGCGCGCAGATAAGACGCGACAGTGTTTACTCAAGCGCCGCACGTTGGTCTCTTATGTATCTGCGTTTATAACGCGTCGTCTTCACGAGACGTTTCGTTGAATTTATTTTCGCTTCTCGAAAGGTTGACGGACGAATTACAGAATGCGCACACCGCTTAGTTATCTCGACGCTGCACCAGAGTGTTCCTTCGTTTCAACGGTGAAACCTTTCACAAAATCAGTGTTCGAAAAATTATAACTCTCCGTGAAATTAATGCCGCAATCACTCGGTATTCGATTCCCGCCGTTTCAACGCGAGATTTCCAGAATTTTGCGCTGCGGTATTTACTAAAATATGACGAACATGTAAAGTTCGGCGCAATAAGAGAGCCGAGAAATATCGCAACCAAACTCAATAATGCTTCGCACGAAAAATTCCACGTTACCAGCCTGGAATTTTGCTGCACGTCACGTGTGCACGCGGAATGCACGTTTCGCCAGGTCCAATATCCGGAATAATCGTATCACGTCTGAGTTTCCCGACCGTCCGATATGACTCAATCTCCGGCAGCGAGGAAAGCGAATCGTGAGATCGTCCTCTTAAGAAGTATTCTCTCGGCGTGCCAACAGATACTTTCTAAACGACCGCTTCCGCATCTCCGAAGCCCAGTGAAGTCTTCTTCGATAATTTCATCAATATCCTCATTTCTGAGAATCTCGAGCGAGCATCTCAAACGACTTTGTCACGTTCTCACATTAAAATTTATCGAGATACCGCAGACTTTGGCTGTAGTAAGTTTCGATCTTATCGAAAGAATATTTTTTACATTGTTAATCTAAAATATAGTGCATAATTTTATATCTAACAAATTTTTCAGTTACTTTTTCCCAATTTTTTCTGCTTTGTCCTTAAAATTATCCAAATATATTTAAAAAATTACGGTTTTCTTAAAACACTAAAATTGCATATTTTAAACGTGAACGGAATGTTGAATATATTGTAAAAAAAACTCATTCTCTTCGACACTTTACATCATGAAAAATAATACTAGATTAGAAGTAGAATCTTTTATATCAAGAAACCATTTCTTAAAGAGGTGCACAAAGAACTTATAAATAATGCGAATGAAAGATGATCGGGCGTTCTTGATCCTGCTAAGATTACTCTCGCAGCGATCTATTAAACTCGCCGGCTCTTACTCAAGACGGCTCAAGGTCGCGTCGCGTTGCTGAAAGTGCGAATAACACGCGTAGGAAATGCGCCGTTATCCTCCTTTAATCTCTTTTTAAAGCTTGCGTGAGTTATGCCAGCCGGTCTCATCTCTGAAAGACGCTGTGGAACCACCTACCTAAAACCGACGGTCTTTCGGAAACTCGGTCTTTCAACTGTCTAAACATACATTCTCGAAAGCTGAAGCACTATACAGAGATAGACGAAGTGGTTGAGCTTTTTGTATAGCGAGACCAAGTTCCGCGTGCGCGTGTTTTAATCCGTGTTTTAGGGATTCATAAAAGATATTTACGTTGTGCTGAAAATAGTCAAGTCAATTATTGAAGCGTGAACGTGAAATTTTTAAACACCGGACTTTAATCTCGTATATAAAATATAAATCTGCAAATCAAAGAAATAAAAAGATCCACAAAAACGCATATACTTAGCACCGGTGAATAATCCTCAATAACATTCCTTGCTGCTATTTGCTCTCAGATAATGGTGCTTCGATAAAAAAAAAAGAAAGAGTACTTTTAATCTCTTCTCTCTACTTTCATTCCGTTACTTCGCTCTCAACGAATGCACTCGAAATGCGCAGGTAAACTTTCTCTCAAGATTTTCCTTCATGCTTTCCTCCTAAACGCACTCGAGTGCTCTTAAATTTTTAGACTTTGACTTAGAAGATTTAAATACACACTTAAATACATTTAAATACACAAGAGAACACTAATGTCGCCGTTTCATCAGCATTCTTAACATATCCGTTCAAGAATTCAAATACCACTGCAACTTAGCTTTACATCGGATCCATTATTACTTTGCGAAACTGTTTGCGAATAATTTTATGCGCGCAACTTTAGTCGCATCAAGACCTCGGATCGCAAATTTCTCGACGCTTCAGATATTCTTCCCGCGCCGCTCTTCTCGCGGAGCTTCAATTATCTCGCGCAGCCTTCGAGATTGCTCGATATCGCGATTTGTGATTCAGAACGTCGCTCATCAGTACGCGCTCGGAACGCCGGCAAGGCCGCTTAGAGCGCATCGTGGAACGCATTGCGCGTCGAGTGCATCGGCTGCGCGCAACCGGTGCGTCAGTCCTTGTCCCTCGACTGCCCGCTTCAACTTTGCTCTTTTTCTCGACGCACTCGCGCACGAACGCGTATGTACGAGTACGCGCACACGTCGGCGAAGAAGGCACCCTTATACGCTCGCGATAGTTGAGCTGCTCGCATATCGTCGTCCTTCTACTTCTTCTCCGTCTTCTTCTCGCGGAGAACCGATTCCGCAAAAGCGACTCCATGCATTTCCACGTACTGATGTCGTGCACGATATGCGTGCATGTGTGGAAGGAAGACACACACATGCGTCAGTTGTAAGGACCTATGCTTATAAGCGGATACGTGTGGGACAAGGGGAGCCCCAGTTAGCATAACCTGATCTCGAAGGCCCCTCTGGTTATCTTCCGTCTCCTTCTGCTTCCACGAGTTCCCTCCTATCGTTCGTCCCGCGGCTTGAGCAAAGAGAGATAAAGAAGAAAGCACGGGGAGGGGGGAAAAAGAGATTGATGGCCGAGTAATGGAGCTACTATTCGCTCATTTTTGCAAAAGGACGCACAAGAGAAACGCCGCGAAAGAAATAGACTAGAGAAACGCGGTCCATTGGTGCTCGGCCTCCACGACGGCATTCAGAATTAACGAGTCACCGGGTATACTCGCATAATTGCAAGAAGAAAGAACGTACTGCACCGGCGTGAAATGTGCGCGCCATGTAAATAGCTTGTTTCCGGTGTTACGATAAGGTATGCGAGCACAAGCGGTGTTACGGAATAAACAAACACAATTTACGTTTTCTTATACATTTCGCGCATAATCTACACAGGATATACTTATATAAGTCATTATAAGATTGAAAAACTGGTTATGACTAATTCATGTAATTTTAAACTAAGTATATTTCGAGTGGCGACAAAATATAATTATGTCAGAATTAATCATGATTATTTCCTATTAATCCTAAAAAGAATATAACGATGAATTCGCCGGCATAATTTGTAGTCGTAAAAATTATAACATACGTAAGTAATATTTTGTAAAGAAATAAAGCCGAGTGTTGAGCTTACTTCGTACTTTTCTAATCGATAAAATAAATTTTACGCACATTTTTCTTGATTGCTGCGAGTTTTTCGCTCAGACTGAAAATCTGAACCGGCATTTTTCCACGCAACGCGAGAGTAACGAAGCGCTTCTACCGTGCCGAGGTAAAAACAAAGCCTTTGCCGACTTTACGATCGGAATCGCTGATCGGCGATCTTCGATATCAACGGAGAAACGAAGGGGCTTTATTGTGCACCACAGATATCCGATGAAAATGCCGTCCGGTTTCTCGGAACGTGAGCGCGGTGGCTTTGCTGAGAATAAGAAGAGGCCACGGACAACGGCGACAACGGCGATGGCTGCAATAACTGCAGCAGCGTTGGAGAGATTAAGGAAGAAAGGAAGGGAGAAGATCGAGAATGAGGATGACGACGAGGACATGAACGAAGAGGGAAGCGAGGCGGGAGGGGGGGGAGGGGGGGGGACGCAATGAGAAAAAGCAGAGTCGATGAGCGGAGAGGACTCGTCCGCGGAATAGCGAGTTGGATAAGAAATAAGTACGTGGAGTAACGCGTCCTCGTCGATCGCTCCGAGGATCATTGACCGAAAAGTAATTCCGCGATCCTGAAAAGGCGAGACTCCCAATCGCATTCTGACACGATGCGTACAATATATCTCGGCGACGCTTTAACGAAGAAGAGATAACTCGCATCTTTCTCCTCATTGTTTTTTTTTTATTCTTGATTCCCTTCGTTTTATTTTCATTTTATTCTCTATTTAAAATAATGTTACCTATCGATGCGCGAAATAGTAAGAGAATCCCCCGAAAGTCATGAAAACCTCATTGCACTGCAACGTTTTTGGAACATCGAATTTATACGAACTCGGCGAATATATAAGGTAAGTCATCATAAATTTCATTCATCTTGACACCGCCGTCGGTCCCTCGATCGAAGATCTGGCGTCTTCGATGGGAAGGTCGCCTCTGTAATGGGCGCATGTGTGCGGCTGACGAAACGAACCTCCCAGGACGAGGCGTGTTCGCATATTCATAAGCAGGCACCGCCGCTGTGACCACAATCATTGTGCCTTCGATATCCTCAGAACGCCGACGAATTGCGAGAGGTCTCTCGCGGGATCGTAATTATGGACAAAATCTGCCACCTCCGGTCTTTCCCCTCCATATTTCTTCCCCTCGTTTTCTTTTTCTTTCCTCGACGCCGCTACGCATTGCGTGACGTGTACTTTGTGCACACGTGACGCTACTCTCGGTGGCCGCGCGTTCTCGTTCTCGTCTCATCTCCCTCCTTCGTTCCGAGGGTGCGTGACGCTAATGGACGCCTTTCACGGATCCCGCGTCACCCGCGAGATCGCGGTTCCGCGCGAGAAATTATTTCTCGCCGTCTCCCGCGATCTTTTCACAACTAACGCGCGTAAAGTCTTCCCGGCAGTGAGAGAGACTCCGCGCGAAGACACGAGTCGTAACGTGGGAAAGGCGGCCGTTCCTTATCGCGTCTCTCCGCGCGATCCGCATTAATCCTCCGCCGCCGCGCTCCGTAAACGCTTTTCGGTGTTCACAATACTTATTCACGGTGGCGGAGATATGAGGACGGGCGATTCACCGTTTCTGCCTCGTGCGAGGCAGCTCATCGCGAATCCGCTAGATAATCCACACATCGACAGCTTCGTCATTATTTCAGAAATGTGTACATTCGATGTTAAATTTTTGTTCCAAGAGGGATTTAATGAGCAGGGTTACGACACACTTCTTCGCCATAAGCCTTTTTTTATTATTCCTACGGTTCGTGACGGTAATGGACGCTTTTACAGTCATACGTTCTCGTGGGACTCGGGGCGGTCAAGGGCTCCCCATATAATTCTCGGGATTAAACCGCGGAATGTTTCTTGTCCGCGTTCGGATCGCCAGAAGCGGCAAAAGTATCGTGACGATGAGCGTATCGATCGGCCTTCCAGCCTCATGTTTTTCTACGATCCCCTAGAAGCGCTAATCCACAAGCGGATCAGATCGAATCTCGTTGGTCTTAATTTCGCGGCTTAACGAGACAGAATCCTGCATCGTAATTCTTATCGGAACAAGTGGCGAATCCGCCTACAGACGGAAGATTTTATCGAAAAGAAAATCTCCCGATCGAAGGAAGTAAATAAAAGAGCGAAGAATGAAGTGGCTAAAGGATTACACGCTATTAATTCGGTGTATCAATTAAAAGATGTTCGATTCCCACAATCCAGTTATGATATAAAACGCGATTTTTATCAAATTAAATACTTTTATCATTTTATTGTTCAAAATATCAATTCTTGTATATATTTTTGCACACCTGTCTGTGCATTTGTATATCGAAAATAAAAATATAAAAAAGTGAGAATCTCGTTGGCAGATTGAATCTTGATTAACTGTCAATTAAAACTTTTTGTCATACAACACTATTGAATTTTCTCCAGTCGATTCAAACGTGCGCTCACAATTCTGCAGTAATTGGCTTTCCATCTTTCCGCAATTTGATCGTAGTGAGGATGGTTTCGCGTAATGAAATTAGACTGAACATAACATTCCATTCTGTCAGATCCAAGTCGTCGACAGTTCATACAAGGACGATACTTCGCCGACGCATTGTCCGCGGATATATCGTGTTTCGTTCCACTAGTCGAGCTCTCGCTCCGCGGGGAGCGCGTTTTATTCTGAAAACCCAGCTGACACTTCTGAGATACGAGTCGGCGTGCTTTTAAATCAATAATACGCGTCGTAAACTTAATTGTGGGGTCTTTTAATAGCGCGTCTCGGTGCGCAGCTACGAATTATGACTCTCGCTCCGATCGCGTATAAATTTTCCCTGTAAAGTATGCAAGTTTCGACCGTCAATCGCATAGGAACGCAGTTATGGGCAGGAAATTACTGTCATTGACCCGCAGCCCCCGCTAAAATAAAAATCTATGTTAATAGTAATTAATATCAAGACAAATTTTATGTTAGAACATTTTTCTCGAGAAATTTACTTCGCAAACAAAGCTGTTATTATTATGTTGTTTCCAAGAATTAAAGATTTTAAGAGAGAAGATAAAAATTCTAAAATACTTTGTTCTACTAAATAATCTTAAAATTTGAAGGACATTTGCTTCGCTTTGTAGAAAATTGTGAATTGCTTTTGCTATCCCGAGCTCTCAATCTTTGACTTTCGCGAATAATCGACGATACTTCAAACAAAGTGAATTGGTATTGCGATGTATGGTGCAGCGTCTGCCAGAAACCGCGGGGGTCTTCGACCTCTCTTCGCGTGCGCGCCCGAAGAAATGCATCGCACGTACGCGGCTTGTTCTTGCGCGTAGGTAGCGCGCGCGGCTCCTTACTGGAAAACCGCCGGTTGCCAGCTTGTAAACGTGCAGGACCATTCGAACGTTGCCCCGCTGCTGATGAGGAAAACACTGCGACACGGTACATACGACAGGTACTTATCAGAACAGAGAGAGAGAAAGAGAGAGAGAGAGAGAGCAATCTTTCTCTCGGAAACGCAAAAGGAAGCTCGTCACCGCGGTCCATAAGAGTATAAATCGTCGATACGATCTAGTTATAATAATGTTTATGATTTATTATTATTGTTGCATTGAAAGTTTGCGCATTACGAGAGCTAACACGAATTATTAACGCGTATACGCGTCGCGACTAATCAGAAATTTTTCATGCGCGACCTTTGATCTAGATCAGTATATTTTATGTCGTGTTATTATAGCGTGTCACGTGAAGTTTAATAATTACGAATTAATATACAAGTCGAGATTTATTAGTGCTTACAGGCGTAAATATCTACAACCGTTCGCACAAATTTGCCATCTTATCTAAGCGATCCGCGCAGCGTGAAAACGGAACATACGAGCGTTTAACACGTTTCAGCTTACTCCGTCAACTGAACAAGCCGAGAACCAGATTACGCACAGCAATTAATTAAGTGGCGTAATTGGTTGCAGCACGGGCGGCTGGAAAACGCGGCGTTTTTTTTTTCTCGTCGGTTGCATCAAAGTCAACGATGCCTCCAACAGAAGTCGATCCGTCATCGACGCTCAAAAGCGAACTTAAAAACGACGAATTTTTGACTAAATTTTCGCCATAAACAAATTAAAACAGTAGCAAAATTTTTCTGATATCATCGCTTCAAACAACAAAACAAAGAATATATTATTAAAATTAAAATCACGATTTGAAATAAGTTTTACAATTTCTATTCCAAGAATTGATAAATATTTTTTTCGCAATTTTAAAGACATTTATATTATTAATATTCGTATTGCGCAACATTCGCACATTGTTTTCTCAATAAGAATTCAAAACAGATTATTTCAAATCGTGGGTGACTTATTCTTAATAGTGACTGGATGATTTATACGTAAGATCTAATCAGCTTCCTGCTTACGGTTACGACAAGTGACGTTTCTCAATAATTAAGAACATCGATAAATATTAACACAGTCCATAATATCGTAACAGGTTATTCGCAGCGACGGAAAATATGCGTATTCACGGCGGGAAGAAAAATCGCCAGGCGCCACTTTGGCCGCGCATAGATATTTGCGAATATAAATAGCGCTCTCATTTTGCATGGACCGGCGCTGATTGAAAATTGATCTAAAGATAGATCACGGTTGGCTGAAAATAGCGCCAGAAATTTATGTAGTAATAGAGCACGAATCCTGTGTCTACTGGTTTACGCCGGACGCTCGATCGTTAGATAAACGCCGAAGTTGTTGGCAATAGGCGCCGGTTCTCCCAGGAAAGCGTGATGAATGTGTTCATGCGCGGCAAGTCTTGGCGTTTTTTTTTTACAAGCGTAGTTGTTCATTAGCGGCGTTTCCACTTTGTACTCGTTATGTCGCTGAGTGAAACTAAAGATCGTGACTGTACGAAACCCTTTATCTCGCAATCGCTGAATCGCGAAAAGCGACACGTTTATTATAATTATTCACAGATTGTAGGATGTTGACCGGCCGACGTGCTACATCGCGACGGCCAATTGTCGGATGGATCGATCGATCAAATGATACGCAAGACTGTCAAGGTGAGGATGATTGTAGTCAATTCATACCGATTTTTTACTTGCCACCGGCAGTGAGTCGTTTATAGAGAGAAAGCGACAAAAATTAACGAGAATAAAAGCGCATTGCCTTGCAATTTCTGTTAAATAAAAAAAAAATAAATAAATAAACAAGATTAATCGTTAGAGAAATATATAATAATTGTTTCGCATTATATGTATTCATTTATATTCACAAATGACCCTGCAATGTTTCATCGTCAACGTTCCACCACTTAACAAAATGGGAAAACTTTACCGTAATTAATGCTTCGATGAAAACTACTTCTGAATATTGTCTCTATACCGCGGCGATTTCCCTTCCGACACGGTTCTTTTTCGCGGCAGATGCAAACACTATATGAACGTAAGAAAATGTGTGCGCGACGTGCGGTGCTGCTGCCGCAAGAAAACTTCGAAAACAAAAGCAAGAACTCTGGCGAGAGCAGACGAAATATCTCGGCGAACGCGTGCGCGCGTAAAGCAATAAATGGAACGCTCGTTAATTTTACGAGCGCGCAGGTTCGCAATGATTGTAACGCTATCAATACGTGAAAGAAATTTATAGTTCTATATTCTCGAGGTAGGTCAGTTTAGCAGCTAACCATCGCTCGGAGACAGAAGAAAAAAAAAGCGGAAGGATGACATCGTCATCCTTTGATGCTGCATTCTTTATAGCTTTAGCAGTTTGGCGTTGCGCTAAGAAAATAAACTGGAGTGAAAGTTAAACAATGAATTATGAACTAACTAACTTTCGCAGTAATTAAATCTTGCTTTCCACTTTCCGCGCCATTAAATATTTATTTTTTTGTAGTAAATATAAATTATTTCAAGATCTACTTTGTTCCAATGTAATTAAGAAAAAACTAATCACTGTTCCATACAATCAGAAAATTGTTAGAGAAATTTGATGTTAAAAGTTTCGGCCTAAAAGCGTGCAAAGATAAACGCAAAGATTATGCATTTAATACGTACAGAAATTTTTAATATGCATTAAGCTAGCACTCACATTTCTGTTACGTCCCCTCTTCGTTTCTCTGTTCTTTTTTTTCCGAATTTGCCGCTTGCGAGGAAGCGCGGCTGCAATTGCACGTCTGGCATTAACTCGGAACTCGTCGGAGATAAAGTTATTAAGGCGCGTAATGATGCCGTGACAGCTCGGTAATTAAATAAAAACCTGGTTAATATATTATACCCGCTTGTGCGCTTGCGTGCGCGCTTGCTTGTCGCGATTTCAGCCTGCCTTTCTTGTACGGAGCCGCCGTCGATACGACGCGATGTGCTTTCGATTCCCACGATTTAATAGGAAAGGTATGCACACGTTCTATCACAGTTGCGGCCTGTTACCCGCCATTCGCTGCCGATGTTGCGCCGCTTTTTAATCGGATGACTTATAGACAGTGCAGCAAATTATGCCATCGTCGTACGCGTATCTCACTATAAATACGCACACGCGTCTCGGCCGCGTATTGGCGCGTCCACAAACGCACATGTATACGGCGTTTACACGCATATACATCCGATTAAAAATACACACATTCATTATAAGCGTGCACGTAAGCGATATAAGCCATAATTTCTCGTCACGAAGTAAATTTACTCACGTCCACAATTTTTCCTTAATACCTTACGATGCGACTTTCCTCAGTTCGTATTCACGACAGTCGCGAATTATAGCCGCTGCTCTCAAAAGCGTCAATTACGAGCGTCTTAATTACCGCGCCGTTGCTTCCCGTATGTTTCATTTATATTTTCTCGCGCGAAGTCCATCAGTCCGTGAGCTGAAAACCGAAGAATGCATTCGCGTTTGCACGCCGCGCGCGCGTATCCGTGTTGACATTCCGCCCGCGTAATTACGGTAAACCCCGTCCGCTTATCTCTCTTTCCTGCCGCGCATCGCAAGCACGTATTGCAACAATTGCGATCGATTTTACTACCTGCGGCGATCGCTGCTACGACGATCATGCGATCGCTTCAAGCTGGCTACAATCCATGTAAGCCTTTAATGTGCGTGGGTAGCGTTTAAATGGATTAAGATATTGCCTGTTAAGGTGAGTAATATATTGAGCAAAGGAACAACGTACGCGAAATTAAATTTATTTCGAACTTTCTTTGACATACTGTCTAACGAGTATTTCTTCAGATCGCTCAATTTTAAGAGCGAACATTCATTATTTGCTCGATCAGCATATTTACAGTCATATTTATCTTTTACTATTATATGCAAAATCATGCGATTGTTCTATCGGGATTGTCATGTAAGTACATATCTCAAACGGACATGACGTTTACATCTAACAATAAGTCAAATTAATGTCAGTAATTTGTAAGTATTATTGCAAGCATATTCGTACAATCATGCACGAGGCATAGTACGATTGCAGTAATATTACACTTTTTGCTATAAACTGTCGAAACATTGTTAAAATATTATCAATTAATTTTGCGCGGTCAGGATTGAAAGACAATGTTGCAAACTCTGCAGGATAATTTATCAAAAAGGAAGATAATTGGCAATCTTGACTTTATATTTCAACACGTATGCAGTTCGCTTGCAAATTTATTCCAGCTGCCGCTGTTAGATTAAGCGCCGTTCTTATTCGATGGACATTATTATATATGAAGATCTTTTCGAAGGCGAGTTTCGACAATTTATCTTGGTCATGAGTTTAGACAGTTAAGAATGATTAATTGCGGCGTGTAATAGGATCCACAGAGGAATCCCGAAAAGTAGCACGCACGGTTACGCGTGCACAAAGCGTAAATCTCAAACCACATGTTCTCATTATTGCGCTGCAATCTCCGCAACGCGGCGGCATTTACTATAACACGCTATGACAAAGCAACACTATGGTTGTCGGCGACGTAATTGAATAGGTTAATTGCCGGGGCGCATTGACGCTCGTGCCGGGAACCACTGCAGGCTTCTGGGAACAAGAGCGAGAATGGCGAATGGGCAGACAGAAGGAAATCGAGGAGCGTAAGGACGAGGCGGTGAAGAGGGGGGGAGCAGGAGTAATCGCGAAACGATAGGTAAGCAAAAACAAGAAGAGCGACCGAAGAAGAAACGGTTGTCTAAGATGCACTGTTTCACCGAAGCAGAAACGGCGATCATGCAAGCAAACAGTTTCCAGTCCAGAGATTTCTCTCTCTCTCTCTCTCTCTCTCTCTCTCTCTCTCTCTCTCTTTCTCTCTGCGCTTCGCGAAGAATAAGATAGGTTCTTGTTAACCGCAGGCGAGTTACCGTCGACCTTGTTATTGGAAATTTAACGACGATTGAAGGTTCAGGTGGATGAAATAGTATTCGTAGAGTTTGAAACTGCCAACTTTGAAATTCAATTAATGATCGCAGCAATATTGCGTCCGGCTCATTCATAAGCTAAGTTTATTAAAACTTCACGCTTAAATTGACGATATATATACTCTACAAGTGATGCATAATAAGAACTGCGAATTAATATTTAATCTTGAGCTATACAAGTGATCAAGTTTTATAAAACGGATTTAATTCGATTCTAAATTGAACGAGCGAAAATGAGAAAATAAACGCGAAGCTTCTCAAATATTCTTTCTCGTGTGAGATACAACTCTCATAACGATATACGTCAAGCAATGGATTACAAAAACAAGAAAATACGCATCTAAAATTCATAAGAACAAACTACATCTCCTCCACTCCATTTGCGCCTTCCATTTTCGCGGAACACGCGTAAATCTTCCTTCCCTTCCTGTAATCGCGAGGGAGGAGCAAGTGTCAAGTATTACGTATGTAGCACAATCCGTCACCTCGCACCACCATGCGCCGAGAGAAATCGGCACAGACGACACTTCAGATATCGCGGAGCCAGCGGATTTCGCGACCTTGGTGTGTCGTTTGTGATATCGTTAACCACCAGATATTACAAACGCGATCATGCGATTATTATGGTCTTACGACGCACGGCGTATCATATACCGCTGACGAAGTCAGCATACGTGTCAGCTCGATTGCACCTTGTTATTAGCAACGCGCGTTAATTGAGCCCTCGGCCATAAAAGTTTTCGGATACGTTTACGATACTCATCGACATGCCGGACTTTCTCCGCGCGGCTCATACGTGGCGTAATGATACCTCATATGAAGATATCGACAGATCAAACCGGTACGTATCGTAATCAGCGGCGTAATCATTGTAATCAGTGATCAGCAGCGATATTAACGGACGAATGTTGTCGATGTATCGAGATGTCCGATATTAAATATTAATTTGTGAATGCTCACACAAAAATTTTAAACAAACCAAAGTAGCTTTTTATGAGCCAAATTATTCATACCAAATAATCTCTTTCAATTAAAAAATATTTCTAATTATTCTTAAACATTTATTTTTACTTAATTTATATTTAAAAATATGTATATTTTGTTGAGTTAATAAAAAAAAAATTATCTCTTTCTTTTATTTAAAATTACATTTCCAAGTGTAAATGTTATTAGTTTTAATTTATTAATAAATGTATATATATAATGCTTTTTTATCACATATATAGAGCGTTTTTTATAATAAACTTATTAAAGAATTGGAGATTTAAAAAAAATCAAGCCTTTAAAACTCACACTGAACCACTTACATTATTCGATGCATTTTTAATACGACATCGGCTGCTAATTCAAGAATCTCACAGAATCGTAGGAAGCATTAACGAAAAAAAAGGGAGCGTATAAAGAGGTGCTACTTTTACAAGTGTAGCAAAGAATCGCCGGTTGAAAGCAGAGCACTGCTTGCTTGAAAATGCAGCGTAATTAATTAATGCTCTAAAGTACATGATGTTTTTTAACAGAACGCTGCTTGCTAACAAGAGCACTATGTAATTCAGACTCTTAAGTGCCGACGAAAAAAAAAGAAGGTACATAAAAGAGTAACAGAAATGGTGCGTTCGTATAACACACATGCATACACGCGCAGGAAAATGGATGAGAAAATAGATGAGGGCGATAGAGAGCGGTAGCTGGCTCTCCGCAAAGAGATCTGACCATTCATTGTGGTCGGCCGCGTACATAATGCCCTTACAGGGTCAGACTGTGGGGTGCCACGCGCAGGGGTCCTTTAGTGCGCACCACGCGAAAAACGCTGCGCACGGCAACGATTTATCGCGGCTGAGATGTTACTCTCGCAAGACGAAGTTGAATCGCGTGGGCAGATTATTCTCGTAAGTCGCATAAAGGTGGACGGACGACGTCCATGTTGAACGTGGACACGCCTCACGATGGACGGACGATACCGCGAGAATATCTGTGGTAAAAACGCGCGGAAGATCGCTTTTATGGTCATAACGACTCTGCAATATGGCCATCGGTATACAAGCCGGCGCGTAATGTAATTCTGTCTTCCATAAAAAGACCACGAGCTGACGAAAGCAAAGCTAGTTATTGATCCATGCGGCAAAAATATTATTGAAATCAAACAATTGTAACTCGCACTTCGCTGATATACCGCGTTTAAAAATTTGTAAAGATATCCAAGTGTCACGATTTCTCACAAGATTAAATCATTATCGCGTCTTATTAATGGCTCTTCTAACACAAATGATTTGAAGTGTTTCCTCACTCGCACTTTCATTTGCATTCGCAAATAGCGTTGAAAGATTTTTTCACATATGCTATTATCCGCTGATCTCTAAGCTGCATTGAAATTTACGCCACTGCATTTCGTAAAGCCTAGACGTTAATAGATGTGACCTCGGTACCTCATACGTCTTCAAGTAGCTTAATCAAGCTGCGAACGCGAAGGTGTTGCTTGCGGCAACGATCGACGTTTGTCCACGTTACGCGGCGTTTCGTATGTACATAAAGAATTCGAGGCTAAGTCGAGACTCGCGTGCGAGGGCGTCATCAGCAGAGTTACGTGATAACTCAATACACGCTTGATAGCATTAGCGCATCCGAGAGAATCGCTTCGAGCGATTGGATGAATATCGATTTGCGCCACGTGCGATAATGGATAATCATTGTCCTTGTTCAGCGAACGATGGCCTCTTTTGACTTCTTCTCCCTCGCTTCCGGTTCGAATTCTCTTCGCGGGAACGTTTCAAGGTGTTAACATTATAAGTTGACGTGGAGTGGCTCGTAACTTGACGTGAAAGATACACGCTTGCATCCTCTCCAAAGGTCTTACGAGAAAAACAAGAAAGATCTTATGCACTTTTCTAGTAGAACGTATTCTTTGTCCGATATTCGGAAAAAATTAATAAATGTTAAAAATTTGGAAAGTCAGAATAATGATTTTAAAAATATTACTTCTATTTTCGCGCGTAAATACATTTTTTTAATTAAAAAAAAAAACACAAGAAAAGTATGAAACATTTTAAAGTATATATTAAAAAATGAATAAAATTAAAAACAAAAAATGTGCCCGCAAAATTTTGTCATACAAAATAATGGATAATTATCGTTTCAAGAACAGAAATTATTTCCAGCTTTAATGTTCCAAGTTTAAACTCGAGAGAGTTTAGAGAGGCTCGAAGATGTTGACGAAGCCTTTTCGTGCAACATATTACGATCATCTGAGTTTGCACCTGAGCTCGCACCTGAGACTGCGCTTGAGAGAAAAAATTTCGCCGATATCATCAAAAACCTGACGTAACGCGATTAAAACGCGCAATTAGATGCTTTTGTACGCGGTGACGTAGGTGGATTCCGAAGGCTACGAAAGCCACTTTTAACGCGCGGTGAATACGCGATCCTAGCGGATCCTAGAAGATAGAAAGGTACGATCGTAATCACGAGGCGTGCCGAACAAAGGATCTTCGACAGCTTGCCTGCTTGTGCGCCATTATTGCGTTACAAACATTTTTTGTAACCCAAGGGTCGCCCCCGGTGTTCGTTACTTTCATTAAGTTGTTGGATGCTCGTGACACCGAGCACAGCGAAACCCGACGAAAACTTGGACGCATGGCGAAATTAAATTACGGGCTGCGGTGCGCTACGATGTTCACGTTCTCGTAATTTTCGCTTTAACCTTTGCACATTTTTGAGGCTTCTCACAAGCAGAATAGAAATACAAAATATATGCCATATATCAAAATAATACGCCACTCAATCATTTTGATATCAATTTGGTCAAAAAGCAATTAAACAATTTAAAAATAATAATTTGTAATATATGTAATAGTTATTATACATGTCATCGATTGTTTAAAAGAACTTTTTGCTATTTTACATTTCACTAGCACAAATGTCATTGTGAATTGAATTGTGTTTTCATCGCGGAAATTATGACATCTCGAAAATAAAGAATAAACTTGCTGATGGGCGCTATGGCGATCGAACGATATCAAATCACAATTATTGCCCGATATCGCTCATCGTGATGACACACATCGGAGAAGAGATCTGTCTTCGAATTCTAGTACGGCATCTATCGCACCGAGGCACGAGCGCACTGATACAACAAATTTATCAACTCGCTTTCCCACCGCGCCACCCGTGGCGATTATAAATCCACCCACTGAAAGGAAGTGCCTGCCCTCGAGCTCGTGTTCGGGCGCAGGACATTGGTAGTCATTATACCAAGCCAAGCAATAACACCCAGAAGAAAAGAATATTGTCAGGAAAAAAATGGGAGGCTTACATCTCGCTTTAATATATGCAATTTATCCTGCGTAGTTATTTATGAAACTCGCAAGTTTTGTCATCCGAAAAGAAAGAATTAACGATTAAGCTGCACTGGGGACAAAAATTGCGGAATATCCTTTTCAAATTGCATTATTAAATTAATCAAAATTATGATGAGCTGGGATATGAAAAACGATGCCAGGCGAGCATTAATTAAGCCATAAAGAGGATTTCACTTTTTTTCTCTTTGTGTTTCTACAACAAAATTATAAACTGCACTCCGGCACAAACCTGTCCAAGAATCTCGAGGCATTCTCCTCGTTTTATTTGATCCTGGGAACAGTAAAGGGGGGAAAGAGAAGACGGATCAGAGAAGACCGTGGCGGGAAAATTCAGCATCGCCGTAACGGCACCGTTACGAGCATGCGGCATCCGAGAAAGCGACTATGACGAAGACGGCGTCGCGCGTGCAGCCACAAAACAGAGCCGGCATGCGATCATCGCGAGAACGATCATGGTGCGATACGAAGAATACCTTTCCCCGGTGTAACATGCACAGGCAAGACGCGGGGAGGCAAAGAGAGAAACTCGCGTACGCGCGCGTCGGCGCGTGCCATAAGCGTCGCCCACGCGCGACACGCGCGGAAAGATTTTCTGCCTTCGACTCTGCGTGTTTCCCTCTTTCTCCTTCTATTTCTCGCCAGTGAGACAAAAAAGTTACGCCATTGCAAATAGAGCTAGCCCGTAAAATCGCAATTATCTCTGCCGCAAGATTTGAAAAGACGCTTTTTTACAATCTCGATATACATTTTCTGGTATTAGATTTCTCTAATATATATATTCTAATTGAATGATATATCAAAATTATATCTTTTACGAGATATCTCAATGGTCTCTTTTGATATGCGAAACGATAAATGTGCTCCTAATGCAATTGCAGCGTTCGATCCCGTCGGGTCGACCATGACTATAACTGCATCATTGTGAGCGCATAACGTTGTGCATGTCGTGAAGGATAGAAACGAGAATTCTACACGGTTCGAATCGACCGACGGCGGTGCGGTTAGCGCGAATTAATTCTGAATCAACAGCACATTTGCAGCGCGTGCCAAACTTCCTGTCCACGCGCGCGAACTGCGGTACTTTTTACGCTGAGTCCAGCGGAATAGAATCGATAACACTCAGTCGTATGTTCTCCCGCAATGGTTTAAGCACAGCATAAATTATCGGTATAGCTTCTATTACGAAACGCAATCAACGCAGTTACATACAGTTTATCTTCTTGTACCTTTTACAACGCTCTGCGCTACACTGTTTTCTTTACGCATGTTATACGAATACAGATCGCTATCGCTCTTGTTCCTTCAAACCTTTAATTGATCAAAGTGCAGCGTGATGGCATGAGATGTTCGTCTCTTTACAGCGCACGCCGCACGGTTGATATGTAAATAAGCGCGTCGTTAGCGGGGAATTATATTAAATAAGCCTCGGCCGGTTTAAAAGGCATATCGCGATCGCGGATGAACGTACTTAAAAGTTAATGCAAAATGAGCGTAACGATATCGAGCCCCGTTCGAGAAACCCGTTCCTCGAAAGTAAATAATTGTCGCAATTTTCTCTCGCGCACACTCGCAGGCCGGTCGCGAGAGGTTGCTTCGTCAACAACGCTAAAATGTAATAAAATATAAAAGCAAGATACAGGGCATGATATAATCATTAAATATTATTAATATTATACTGAAAAATAAATATTAATAATACCTACGTTTCTTTATGTACGATCATTATTAGTATTAAAATTAAATCATTCATATTCCCAGGTAGAAATCTGCCTCGATTTGCCGAGATTAAGTACAGGACCTGCGTAGAAAAATCTAGTTTGAAATATCTAGGTCCAGAATACACCCTAGAAATTTACCTTGATTTTACCGAGAGAAAAAATAATCGGGAAAATCTACATGGATCCTAGATTGCTACTGATTTTTCCCAAGTTAGATATGAAACTATTGAGCCTAGATTGGATAATCTAGCTTTAAATAGGTCCAGAATATAATTCTGAAATTTACCTAGTTTTCCCCAAGAAAATTTACGTTGTACTTTATACTATAAAGCGAGTGACTGAGCGCTACACGGACGAATGACGTAGCGATTCTCGCTTGTGTGATGCCCGCATGGTAGGGGCTCCACCCATCATGTTGCTCTGTTGCATGCTCGAGTTGGCATCTCTGGTGACAGTTTTCCTGAATTGTCTTGTACAAATTGTCTTCTTAATTAGTGGTCAATTGTGGTTTTGAGACACTTGAGATAATGAGTGATATCGAAGATACATGGATGTCCTCACAATTGTTGAGGAAACGAAAATATTACGGGAGAAAAAAATAGGAAAAAAGAATGTGTCTAATATAATATAATCATAAATAATTGTCACACTACCAGTAATTACTGTGCATACAAAGAAGCCGAAGACATGGAAATTCTGAGTCCGAGGGTGATTTACACATGGTACAAAATGATAAAATTAGCGTTATGAAAATGAACGAGAAAATGAAGTCGAAGCCGAGCTGGGGATTTCCCTATTCCAGGGAATATTTTAGGAAAAAATTTTAGATTTAAGCCTGGATCAGACTGGATTATAGAAATAATTATGGTACAAACCAAACAAATATCTAGGAAAATTATAAGTCCCAGTTAGATTCCAGATAATTTTTCTGAACAAATTCCGGGCGTAATCTCGGACTAATCTGGATTCAGCAATAGGGCCAGTTCGATTTAGGTGTCCCAAACTTTGCACAGAGCCTAACTAGATTTTCCACCTAGATCCCAGAAATATTTTTCAAAAAATATATAGAGCCCTGATTGTTTCCAGATAAATTTCTACCTGGGTTAACATAATATAATATTGCCAACAAAGAGACACGAAAGGTCTGCAAGAAGCGAGCGATCAGAAGGCAGACGTGACTGAAGAAAGAAGCAGATAAGCGATATCTTATGCCTACGTTAACATAATATGTGCAATTGCCAGTAAGAAACATGCGAGCTGTCGTTCGATAAATGTTCCTTTCCTACGCAATACTACGTTTTCACAACTCGAGGGACTCATCGCTGTACCGTTTATCCTGCCCGGAGGATTCGAGAACATGGAGGATCGTCGTGGTCGCTGCTGCGCGCGTAATGAGGCTCATATGAACAGCTCATATGAACACCAGGTATACAACAGTCTCCTCTGGAAAATCTCATGAGCTTCCTCGAGAGACGCGGAGCGAGAATAAATGCGTGATTTACCGCGCTGCGCCGAGATTTACGGCACTTGTTCGTCAGTCCATTTCTGTGTATTAGCCACTCCCTTCTTCGACCGCGAAGAGAACAGGAATAGCACGTATATCAGTGATCGTTTGGTTCACTTTCTTAACTTTCATTTCCTAAGTGTACGAAATCTCACGAGAAAATGGCCACTAAAAACGAAGAAAGCAGCACGTGATTGTAGATGGAGAGATAATTGCTGCTTTACATAATTCGCTCCTGCAGAATTCGAACTCGAGATGCGGAGCTGTGATTAGGTTAACCGACGGATTATATTTAAAATATAAGAGTGCTAAAAGTGTTTATGTTAACCCTTTACCCTGGGAAAGATTAAGGAAAGCGGATTTACAGTTGTGCTATGAGAGAAAATAAAGAATTATCCTGGAATTTGCGCATAGATGACAAAACATTTGAAACTTTTAAAATAATTCTTCTGTCGTAAAGAATTGCTGCTGCTGACATAAAACAAAAAGTAATTATAATAGATAAAAAATGTTTTTAATTATAAATCTAAATAATGATAAATAAATATTTGATATTTTAAATTATATAATTATCATAAATGTGAAATTAATATTACGTAATATTTTTTCTATACTAACTCTATTTTATCTTTTCAAAAAACAACTAAAAATAGCAAAAACGCCACAATATGTTACTTGTATATTTGTAGACGGAAACAAATTCTAGATTTGCGTCGTCTACGTGATGTTTTGGCGTCTTGCAAATCGCACCGTCCGCGCCTTCTCCGTACGAATATTCATTCTCTCAGAGACGAAGCCTTCGTGAATATATATTTCACGACGTGTGTTTTGTCGGCGAGGCTTCACGCGCACGTACGGTTATATTTTCGAGAAGCCGGCGAACAGACGTGTACTGATTTTCCACCATAAATTTCTACTGTATTTTATACGTATATCTTGTAAAGATTTAGTAGGCAATTTGTAAACTCTTAAAATAAAAAAAATAGAATAAGAATAAATATAAAAAAAGACATGCAAGATTTAACTCATGAATAATCGCGTAAGCGATGTAGCGAATATGCTAATTTCACGAGAGTGTCAACAATATATTGCGCAATAAGAAGGATATATTTTTGCTGAAGTCATAGAAAACGTTAAAAGTAATATAAGGTTGACTCAATACACACGATTGCATTCTTCCAAGCGCCATCGGCCAAAAATGAATTCTCTTTTTGATATCGACGTGACGAAAAACATTTCCTATTTTGTTTCCAGCAGCCTTCGGCCACCTACGAGGGCGGCATATAAAATGCCTTTTTATTCACGCCTGAATAATCAACACATCTCCGCGCTTTCGAGTCGCCATCAACGAAAATAAAGGAATGAAGAAAGCGAGGATTTCATCTCGCATCGTAGGCGTGATCCGATAGCCTCGATCGCCGCCAATCATCGCACGGCAATTAAAGGAGAGAAAAGCGTGCGGGAAAAACAGACTTACTGCGAGAGCTCCATCCTGATCGATAATGTCCGGCGTTGTCAGGCTTCACGTTAGCGAAAATAATTACAAACTCTGTTACAATCGCGCTTTACGTCGCCGCAAGGAGCGTAGTGACGGCAAAAACTAGTGCAGGTAATCCGGCGCGAAACGCAGCTGCGAAAAGGCAAAACGGTAATTATCGGCGGCGCCAATCGCGCAGCGCGCCACGCGACACAGAACAGCTAGTAGAAATTTATGTGGTATAAAGCTCAAGGCGACGTGGCGCGACGGCAAAACGCAGAAAAAGGGCGCGAGTGGGAGTGACGGGAAAATCTCGACGACCCGATGGAAATTCCAGTTGGGAAATTGGCCTTCGAGGCGCCTTTGAGAACCGGCGAAAATTACGGGGCATGCAATTCTCGCGCTTTTATTGCATCAAATTATTCTCTCTACTAGCATTATCAATATTCTCTTTACAACGCTTCATTCCCTTTCTACGATCACTATAATCGCCATTTTATATTCCGTTTACATCGCCACGAAGAGATCGCTCGCGATCGAGGCACACCTTTTATAGACTCGGCTAAAACTTATATCTCGGGACAAGCGGTTGTTAATTTTGCGAAATGTGCATTATCTCGAGATAACAAAAATCTCTCGTTGCATACCGCGCGCGCCATAAACGCGTCTGTTCCCGTACAAACCCTCGTATGTTTGCACGAGAAATGGACGCGCGTTACGAAAGACGTGCGATTGCGCAATCGCTACTTAAACGGATAGCTTTCCGTAATCGAGACATTACGTTCGATACTCGGGGGACCTCCACGGCCAACTGAAAACCGTTTTCCTCGCGGATCGACCCGATCGGACGAGCGAACGGCAAACAATCGCTGCTGGTTCTCAAGAGCGGAACGAAAGCAAACCTTTCAAAGTACAATGTACCCTCGACCAGCCTTATACCAGGATAATTAGAGGAGAATTGCTTTGTCATTTTCGACGTGCAATAGGGCGCTTAACGAGCTCGTTCGCAATCTGCACACGGTGTCTGTTGCCCTTGTATTCGGAATTTAATTATGTTCGATGTAATAGCCTCGCGTCTCCTTGTGAAGGAGACCCGTGTCGTTCTCCGACGTAATTGTATTTCGCATTGAGAAATAATATAATTTTTATCGATTTCTACGTGATTTCAATATTAAGGTTTCTCTTTGAAAAAAAAAAAAACCTAATTTTTAAGCTTGATGAAAATCTGTATGCTACAAAAATACGATGGTTATCAGATTTTGGCAGAGTCAATTTTTATGTAAGTTTGTTTTCAATTTAAAAAAAATATAAATATTTTTATTCAATCACCGATAGATTTTAATACTGTAAATAAAGAGAAAAAAAATGGAGAAATATCGGATAAACTCTTTTTGGATATTTTTCCATAAAATAAGACAAAATGAAAGAAGAGGCTAAAATATTGAAAATTAACAACTTATATAATGCACTAATATACGAAATCGATAATATCCCGTATACATGTATTTATAACACACGACGCGGAGAAATTTTGAAGAGGTCAACTTGCGGTATCTCTAGTGTTAAGTAATGATATGAATATAATCTTTAGGTGATATATATATATTTTGGTGATATACATATATATATATATGACAATTATCTGGCTTTCTCCGCGTTGATATTTTTCATTAATTATAAAGGAAGGAATATTTAACTCTTCAGTTTCCCCTATTCAGCTGTAACCGCTAGTCCGACACTGTGCAAATAATACCGTTACGGGAACACGCGTATAGGCATATCGCATACTCGCAGCGTCAATGCTTTCCGACGCCAACCGTGTGAGACGTTTCAACAAACAAACGAACTTTTATTTGCGATTTCTTTCGCGCAGTCTTCTTTCGCTAGATGTTCCCGAGATCTGATATCGAGCTGTCGATGTTCGCCGCACATTAGCAACTCGATACCGTTATAAATAACGTTCGTTACTTTCGTGCAATAATGTGGGCAATTACATCGCCTAACCGTGCGACGGTACTCACACAATGACAAATCCATCGCCGAGGCGAGAGAAAGAGAGAGGAGACCGTAGCGGTATCACGGCTATTATACGCGTACCGATCGTGGCGAGTGGGAGAATTTATTGTAGTCCAAGATTTAAAACTCTCGACAATCGAATCGCTTGGAAAAGTGCACAAGTCAGTACAATTGAATTTCATAAGAGCGAAACAAAGAACTATAATCAAGAATAAATAATGTTCTGTCCGTATTCGTGTGTCTGTTTAATTAGTCAACATCGATTAATATTTTCTTAACGCTTCGCGAACTTTTTCAAATCAATTGCTTTAACGTTTCAGCATTTTCTTTCTACAGTTCATCCCTTTTTGTTGAATAAAGAAAGATATATTTTACATAATTATCGTAATCATAATTTATATAAATATAAAATAAAATTAGATAATATTTATCAAAAGCTGACTATTTAATCTCATTTCATTAGTTCAATAATCGCAACATCCATGCAAATGCCGCTTTCGCAGATAGTATTAAATATTGATATCTCGGCGTGCATCCATCGCATTATTGCTAAATAGCCAGGAATTCAGAGTGCGTAGAGAGCAATCATGTATTCGCGGAAAAGGAAATATCTCGTACATTACGTAGGTATTATCAGTGCATATGTGTCACATCCGTTGTTTTGCAGACAATCCGTCTCTCTCTAACAAAACGATTTGCCGCGGAATCACAAATTATCATAATGACATTCCGAGATATTCTATCGTTAATGCTATGCGTTTGCATGCGGGAATTAAACACGACAATAAATAGTTTAGTTTTACGACGGAAAAAACCATGCGACGCTTGATTCCGTGCCGACAAAATCTTTACTCAATATTGCAGCAAAGCATTCTTATATACGTTATTAAATGAGTAAGTTAATTATAAATTACGACTGACTTTATGCGTCATTAAAATCGACTCGGTACATGAATTTTTAATTCTTGGCATTTGCAGACACATTTCGCATTCCGCGTTTCATCCGGGCGCAGCTCAAAAACGTGACGACGCCGCGAGAAGCGCGGGAAACCGTAACAAAATCGTGATCCGGCCTAATGCATACCGCACGACTGTTGCGAGACTGTCGCAGCGTCGTCCGGAGGCCGCGGGCTCTAAAGCCATCGTCGAACGACCAGCGGAGTACTTTACGTGCAAATGGAAATCACGGATTGCATGCCCGCAATATATTCCCGTGCCATCCTTCTCGCGCGCTCCTGACACATGCGTATTATTAGGGGAAAAGGAGAGAGACGACGGAGTGCCGAGAAAGAGGCTACTGCGCGTGTCGGGAGCTAGAAACGATCCATTAAGCTCATTAGGATTTAAGTCGGGGAGGAAGAGGGGGGGCTGAGGCGGCGCACAGGGTTTTCCGTGCGGTTTCCGTTTGACGGGCGTGGCGTCTGTTCTCCATATAGGCGACCACACGTTCCACATCTCCGACACGATCTGCGTTTTCTCTCCGGGGGCCGCGAGCGCGCCGATAATCGAGCCGCGAGCTCGCCTACGTGTAACTGTACATTGTGGGTCATTGCTTGTGATAAGTGCCCTGAATGTCCGACATTTTTGCCAGATGTTTAATGGGCCGGCCGGCCCGATTGTCGCGGACATCGTGTGCGCGCGACACACACACACGCCAAACGCGCGGGGATATGTTTTCTTTATCGATTAGCCATGCCTGTCCGACACATAGTCGACAGTAGTGGAGAGAAGCGGTTATAGGCGACATTAAACTTGCATAAATGTTTCCGGATGCGCGGCCGGCCGTGTGATTTACTCGAATTGACTCGCCACGAATTTATTTATGGTTTTATTTTCCGCGGCGGAAACTATGCGGAAGACTGTTAACTCTCCCGGAAAGGATTCCTCTACTTTTTATGATTAAGCGATTTCGCGCCGTGATTTCGATCGCTTCGTCGCCGATCCGTCATTATCGATACGTAAAATGTCCCTGTCTGACTTTTTCCCATTAATGACATTCGTTGATGTATTTAACTTTTTTTTTCTTAAACTTATAATGGACAGCATAATTGTAAAGTTATTTAGTGCCGGAAATTATTCTCTTTTTGAATTAGACTAAAGAATGCGAAGTGCGAGAGAACTTTACCTTTCAGTTATCTCAGGCAAACTTTGCCTTAACTCGGAGTGCAATTACGATGGTAATTTAATGTTGAAAACCGTGAAATTCTATTGAATGTTTTCATTGCCGAATTTCCACCGGCGAGCAGAAACAAAAAAAAAAAATAAATGAGTAAATAATTTCATTGAAGCGATTAGCAAAGGAAGCGATAAGATTTTCGATATTAATGAGCAGATCGATATCTTTGCGTCAAGCTGAAGTGGAAAATCTTTGCGAATCACAATTGACGATCTCAATTTCGTTGCAGTTACGTGCGCGAGCGCATGTTCGCCTTACGCAGAGAATGGCACGGCATTTTTAACGGCGCCGATAACGCACCTGGCGCAATAATACACGCCATGATGAATGAAAGTATATTTCTGTCGTCCCGTAGGAGTGCTCCCGTTTCGAGAGATAATCAAAGCGGGTTAGAAAACTCGTCGGTCCTGTTCGCCAAGCGATGGAAACTCGACGGGATCGCTGCACGGCCGTCTTCGTCACGCACGTCTTATCGCGCCACGGATTGTTGGAACTGCGCGTAATCGGCTCGCGGTTACTCGAATTAACCGTGATAAAGCAATCAACGGGGATCGTGAGATCATCTGCGGGCGCGGTTATCGTATCCGGAATGGCGTACATCGCGTCTGAGACCGTGTGATGGCTCTTGCAAATTATGCGCCAGTCGCTCGATAAGCTACCGCAGCGGTTAGTTAATCATCCACCAGATTTTATACGGCGATATATGAATCAATTAGGTCGCTCAAATAATAAGATAAGAGATTCCCCTCGGATGTTGATTAGAGGACTTATAATTTCAAGATAACATATCGTAAATAAGATTGTGCGTAATAATATCAATTGATAATAAAGCATTAATCAATATTCTTATCGATTATTTTTGCCTTCTGGAAACTATAATTAGTTCTTACCTTCGTACGAGATGTGCCGAAAGTCCTCGGCGGCGCGAGCGATAGCAGCGAAAATCTGCAGCGTCACCGTATACACCAGCCACCGCTCCATATTGGCCGCGTGATATCCTCGCTCCTGTAACACACAAAGGATGGACTTTTATTTTTACGTGTCCTTTTTCACAGATCACAGGTGGAAGCGAAGAGGAATCGTTTATCGGGCTTCTAATTGGAACGCGACGCGATGGTGTCTCGGATGACAGGCATTTTACGTGGGAGTCGATGAGAAAGTCTGACTAATGGACGTTGGAAAAAAAGCGAAACGAGCAAAAGGGTAGCCCAGAAGAGGGAAAAAAGAGAATCGGTACAAAATGGAGTGAGAGCGAAACGCTTCATCTTCGTTCATTTCCTTGACATTTGCATGTCCATGCCGTTACGCCGTGTCGAACGAGCGGCCTTGAACATTTTCCACGCGCGACAGCGGGCGTGCTGGCAATTAATTGCGCGGTGATAAACCGCGCGGTTATCGATGGCGCGATTAAGATCGATCGATCGTTTCGAGCGAACCGCGCGATGGGCGACGATTCCACTAACGGCGACCGCTTCGGCGATTCCCGCGGCGCAACTAATCGTAGCTCACGTGCGTCACGTAATGTTCGCCAATTAAGTCAGCGACGACTCGTTCAGTTGATCCGGAAGAAGCTCCGAGATAATTTTCACCGTCCCATTTACCGCTAATGCGAATCACATCGCGATGATTAAGTTCGCGAGCCATGCTGCCGATTTGATTGCCACAGTTTAAGGGACTGGATGAGTCAATAAAATCGAATTAATTCTAGTGGCTAACTAGGAGATAAGTTAGAAACTATGTTAAATAATAATGCAAAAAATTGCGCGAAAGCTTATAATTATAATCAAGTGATCGTGTTTGTCATAAATTAAAGTTTGTCATAATAAATTCAACATTAATTGGCATAACTGTTGCTCCCGCATAAAACTTCCGAATACATTTGCGAAGTGCGAGATAATGGCAGTAAACTTGTTCGGATTAAGCTGCTTCCTCTTTTTTATTGCAGTTAAAAATTGCCTCCGCTGATGGTGTATTTAAGTGAAAGAAACCTGATAGTCTTAGAGTTAATCGACGACATAAGCGTGGCGGAACGACGAATAGCCCAACACACATTCAATTATCGCGAGACTATTTAAAGGCTGGGCGAGTTAATGCGGCAGTTGTAGAGCTGGCTTCTTACGACGTACCATTACGTCGAATGACCGGATCGCCTTGGGATCGGTCAAAAATCGCGACCAACCGGCCGGGGTGAAGAAGCGTTATATCTCCTTGACGGCACTACCACCCTTCTCGATGGCCGGTAATTAATTATGCGACTCGGACCTTTCAAATCGACAACGACGCTTCTGTTCTGTCAATTAACGTTCGCCTTTGTTACTCGCTCCAGCCCGCCCGTAAAAAGTTATCGTGACTGTCCGGCGAAGCGAACGTGTATTCGATATAATATGCAAAGACATCGCTTCCTTTGTGTAGCAGCGTACCGTGAAGAGAAACAGATAGTATCGATGGGTAAACACACTGCACTCATCTCATTTGATTGTATATCATTGAAAGGATTGCGAATAAAAATGCCGAATCTTTTTACAAGATTATTTCCGGAATTATTTTCTCTTTTATTCGCGTCGGAAGCGCGAATAGAGCGTCCGAAAAATAAAGCAGAAAAAGTTACCGCGATCTCGATTGCCCGCTAAAAAGAGAGTTACACGTAACGTTATTATTAACCTTGAAATTTCCGAGGCGATTCTATTCATCCCCCCCCCCCCTCGTTCCGCGATGATAGCCGCGTAAAAACGGTCGCGGATTATCCGATAATTCGGTCGATCTCTCCTTTTACGCTCTCCGTTACAACGGTCAGCCGCGATTATCGCGTCCCAATTCGTTTCAGGCCTGGCGGCGAGAAAAAAAGGCGCAGGCGGGTATGCGCGCACATTCACACCCCGGCAGCGATCGAAACGACCTTAATGCACGCGAGGCTCCCGAGGAATGCAGATGCGCGTACATACCGCGCGCTCACGCGCGGTCGAGATGATTTATCCGTCCTGGCGTGTGTCGTGAGATCCGCCTGAGACGCGGGAGAATACTCGATGGCGAAATCGCGCGCGCGCGAGCGCGCCTGTTGCACGTCACGCATCGATATTCATAAATGTCACACCACGTGATTCTGACAGATTGACCTTACGTCTTGTCTGTCCTGACGTTATTACTCGCTCAGACGCGATGACTTAGTGGATTAGATAGCGGCAAAGCCGCTTACAAGCCGACGTAGGCAATTTTCAACTCTAAAAATTGATATCTTTATATATTCAAGTATCGTCAAGCCTCTACTTTAGTGCCATGGCAAATAGAATATCGATACCTGAGCAATATCGGACAGATATTGTTTTAGTTTCTGACGTGGTGAATTGATTTTGATTGATTGAATAATATCCTATATATATTGAAGGAGTTGGCGCTTCTTGCAAACCGTGCGAACGTTTATTTATTGCGGATATCAGTGGCGCCGTAAGTTTATAAGTTATCGAAAATGTATCTGAGAATTTATCGTACGTGCACACTCGCGCGATGATGAATGGATTAACGAAATATCCGACGGGGGATATTCTCAAAGTAATTCTCAAAGTAATTCTCAAAGTGCATCCATAGCAAATAAGAAATATCTAGCTAATTAAGCTGATAAATGTGTACACAGGGTAATTTGTTAGTTTGCGCTCGGCATTTCAGGTGCTAATGTCACGTGAAAACCATGTTTCTGTGCTTTTGTCTATCGCATGAATCCCATGAATCGGTGCGAGATATCAAAGTGCACATGACTATCTAGTATAATTTATTTACCCCACAGAATGCAATTCACTTAATCTTGTCTAATGATACTTTATCTGAAAAGGAATATTCACTCCTCGAAAGTGTTTTCTCTTCTCTTCATTTTAATACCAAGTTTTGGAATTTTATTTTTACATTATTTGTATTATCTTAAATTTATATAATGATAGTTTCAGTTACTTGTAATGAATAAAGCAATTTTTTTTTTAATCGTTATGTATACTGTGTGCTACATTAGATCTCACAAAATTAATTTCTAATATCCTTTAAGCCATTCAAGATTCACGATCATCTATGAATGAATATCGCTACTGATAACTAACGAGCTTCAATGTTGCGTCATTTCGAATCTCTTAGAATTTTCTGCGCGTATCTATGCTAAACGTTGTTGCCTATTCTGAGAACTCGGCTTGTAAACTCGCTGAAGGACGCGTCGACTAGAGTAATCACTGTATTCTTTGTTCTCGCAATCTAATCGCGCTTTCATTTTCGCTATCGCCGTGCCATAATCATTCCTTTATCGTTTGTTTACGGGGCCACGTGTGAATGTTTATGGACACTCGACCATCCTCTATGCCCTCCGTATCTTACGACACGGATTCACCCGTTACTTCGCTTGCATCCGCCTTTATCGCGCTCGGATCTCGGCGTCCGAGTAGCAGAAGTACACGTATCTATCCATCCGCGTTTCCATTCGCCTATCTAAGGACTGCCGTTGCGCGCGACGTTACTCTATTCGCCGCGGAACCACGGCAATGCGGACATTTACGCTGCGCCATTAGTCTTTTATACTCGGCATCCCGCGACATACCGAGATCTATTGCTATTTTGTATTCAGATTTTCGCCCCGCTCGACTGCACCCATCTATCCCGGCAACCTATTTAAATGCATATATGTATATATATGTATATCTTTTAGATAGAATACCGCGTAACTTATTTTACTCCGACGTGAAGTAAAACGCGACGTTACCCTCCGACCGAGGTAAGCCCGTAAAAACTTTATCTCCGGTCAAAGAGTCGCGTGTGGACCACACAGAGCGATGTGACGCGGTACCGAAGCCAGGCGCATGCACAAGGTAATACAATGGACGATCGGTATAAACCATTCGACGGAGCAGAGCGTGTAAACGAGTTTGAACGGTGCCACTTCTTGTGCCACCCCATGCAACGATATCGTTTGCCGTTGCATACACGACGTCTTGCGCGAACGCTTTTAATCATACTTTCTTTCAAAAATTACGCTTTTACGTATAAGCTTTTTTAAATCATTATTTTCGTCGATCTTCTAATTTAGACAAGAAATACCGTCTTACACTATTTATTTTACTTTTCTACTAGTATTCTACATACTATTCTACCTTTCTACATACATACTTTTCTACACTTTTTCTACTTTTCTAACACAGTATTCATTTACGTGAATGATTATGTAAATAGTGTAATAATATTCGCAATATTTTAAAATCCACCGATAGTACAGATGTGCTAAATCGATATTACAGTCGCATATCATGCGACTGTAAAAATAACGCTACAATATGCTCGCACGAAGACAACATTACCATCCCGATCGCACGAAAATAATTCACCGTGAGTATGACTGTAATTATTTCCCATTCAAACACACCCATTGCATTTGTTCAAACACTTTCAATTGCTTGTAAGAGATCTAAAGCCAGAAGAGAGTGCGGTTGGTCGTGGACGCCCTGTGTACAGTAATCCAGGTGTATAATGCGATAGACTATGGACACAGACCGCTACAGGAGTCGTCGTGATCCACGAGAAACAGACGGCGTCAGACGACAGCGAGTGGCGGAGACTGGCAAGGTCGACGACCTCGCCTACGACTTGGTACCACCAACAGTTGCTCCTTCAGTCCAGGATCGGGACTCCGGGACTGACGTTGCACAAACGATCGCGATAGCGTCGATTTATCCTCTCTGCTTTTCCCACCGCGACATGCGCCGCGCTTGGCGCTAAAAATGTTCGATTGCGGAAAAAAGTGTGCTAACACACGTGGCAATCGAAGTTCTACTTCAAGAAATAGGATCGATCGAGTAATAATACCCGATGCTAGTGTTTTTTTTTTACGCGGATACCTTTTAGATAGAAGCAACAAATTAAAGTGTGTATATTTTTATCTTGTAACTTTTACGTATTTGACGAATTTTTCTATTCTTCAGTTCTACATTGAACAAAGTATAAAAAATAGTTGAGAATTCTTTATATTTATATCTGTATTCAACATGTTTTTAAATAAAAGAGAATTGTGACAATCACGACTCCCCGTAAAAAAAAATCCATTTCGGCTTGCGAAAGAACCGGATTCCGCAATCTTTTACGATAAGTTCAAGGTATACTATGTAACAAATGGAGAAACAGTGCAATTGTCAAAAATGCAACTACATGACACGCTAGCGTTCGTCTTTCCGCGTCCCTTTTGTCTTTCGACGTCCGTCACTGTGACAGCTTGCTTTCTCATCTATGAATAGATAGCGGCATAAAGGAGGACACGAGACGAGAGGGAATAGGCGGACCCACGTGGTTAAAGCGGCGGTATATGCGTGTCTACCTACCTATTCCGAGTGCAACGCGTGAGGGAGAAGACTTTCAATACCTTCTTTTACGTTTATTTACACAGACGGATCTATCGACGGCTCCAAATCGATATGCGATAATTCCTTAAATGAAAGCCATCAGCATCGTTGAAGATTTCTCGGAATAGATATTTAACGATAAATATGCTGTCATTTTAACGACTCAATTAACACACGTACGATAATTAAAAGTCAGATCACATATATTAAATTATAAATTATTTTAGATATTAATTAGATGATAAATTAATAATAATGATGACTAAAATATATCTATGCGAGATATACGTCGCATACACGAGTACAGGAAAAAGTTACAGTTTTCTATCGCAAAATTAATTGTAAAATAAATCTTAAGTTATATAATTATTTAAAAAAACAGATAAGCTTAATTGGTGGAATATTTTTTACTTCAGTCCTCAACTATAAATCCTAAATATGGTTGCAAGTAAAATGATTTAATGTCTGTCTGACAAAATGAAGGGAGAGAATTGGCTCGTTTTTTCGCAAGGCGAGGGGAGCCGGCGGAATTCCGTGTTTTTCTTATCCTCCATGTCCTTCCTTCCTACGTAAGATATTCCGGACGACGTCGCGGTGGTCCCTGTAGGACGAATCTTTTAAAAGATCCGTGCAATAATACACGAACGCTACAGTGGTCCCGAAACATTTAAAGGAAGATCCGGCGACCCCGTCGAATATTAATATCCCGCCTTGGCGTGTACTTTTTCACATTTATTCTTTTCGAAGAATAAACAGAGCCGAATAAAAGGTTTTCAATCGGAGAATATTTTCGAATAAATGCTGCATTACAAGCGAAGATATTATCACGTTACGTGCTCGGGAATATTTTTGAATAAAACTTCACAAATAGAATAAAATAAAATTGCGGAGTGAAAGATCACAAGTCTGCATCAATTTTTAAATGTCCAACTTTTAAGATTTTTTTATCGATTTTGTTATTCTATTTTCTATTTCTATTTCTAATTTCCGATGTAGCACAAGTTTTATTGGAGCAAACACGATTTTTCATGATTATTCGAAAATATTTATTTTGCTATGTAATCTCTTATAATGTTGCACTCCACATTGCGCGCAACGTCACGTCCTGTTTTTATGAAATCTAGCAAGCCTCGAATATCCATCTATATTTACCACCTGATCCTAGCTCTGCTGCAATCTGGCAATTGATCCGGGGAGTATCTTTCGGTTTGAGTGCTTGAAAGCATATCAATAATTCAAGTGCCGGATGTAACGTGTCTGTTGACCCAAAAAATGAAGAGCGTCATCGAGAAACTCCCGATAGAATTTAATGCGGCTTCCTCAGCAGAGATCTGTTTTGCTTCGCACGATCGAGCATTTCGAGCTCGACAATAAGCGCATAAAACACTGCGTAATATCTGGCATAAACAAGCGTGCAAACTCTAATATCAGCTTTGCATATGCACAAATACACATACATATGTAAATATATTTGCGTATCTCTAGCGACAGGATAAATCTAAGAAAATAAATTAGCCGGATACGAGTTTCCGCGAGGACAGATATTAACAATTAGAAAAATGAAAACTCCATCTTAATCCGGTTGGTCGCGGGAATTAGCTTGCGTGAAAAATGCAAGATTACGTACGTATAAGCGCGCTATCCGTTAGATCGCTGTAGTTAACGTAAGTCGCATTGCCATTTATCTCTAATTTGCTTCGACAGTCTCTTCGAGTATCTATCAGCGATGGAGAAATCACAATTATACAGTGTGCCAATTACAGGCGATAGAGAAGACAGCCGAACTGACAATCGAATTAATTGGCGTGGCGGAAAATTTGCCCGATAAAATCCGAGTGTCGTGTTAAGTTCCGACATTAGAGAGAAGCAGTCGGTTCACGGTTGCAATCGTGCAAAATGCGAAACACGTTGAAGGAAGATGTGGGACTATCAAGCGCCCGAGTGTCGACAAGGATAAAAGGATCGCAATCGCTCACGGGAGTCGACAGCCGATTTCGCGGCGCGAGTGTTAAGTGCGATTGCATTAATGACGTTTCTTTTTGCGGCAACGTGTGCGCGCCACCGGTTTCCCAAGCGCGCCGCAAATCGACGTCCGGGTGCAAACCGACGCCGGAGAACCCGAGTCTCTCTCGAAGCGCTCGAGCGAATTCTTCCGCGTGACAGCCGCGACATAATAATTGCACCGCTCAACCTCGATAGAGTCTGTCGTTTAGAGACACTGTAATTCTCGCTCCCGTGGCAGATAATTTGGCGGTCGGGCCGCATTAACGTTACCATCTCGTGAACCACGCGTGTCTCTTACGCGACCGCGGCGGAGGATTCCGAACTTCCGCCGCCTACATTAATTTACGGGGGGCCTGACGTTGATACGAATGTCCCGGAAGCCTCAATCTTCATTTTAATGAAAAGTTCTTCCATCAATATTCAAAGGCGATGCCTTTTTTAATTAAAACGTCGAATCGACCATTTTTTTAATTCATCCACGCTTGATGTATATAGCGTCGCAGAAGTTACGCTTCTTCAATTAACAAACCCGCCGTTGTAATATAAGATGTGGTAAGCGGTCGATCGCGATTATGTGGGTGTCCGGTGTCGCGCGTCTCGCGGTGTGGGCATCGCCACGAAACGCTTTATCGTAATATACGCAAGAGAGGTGCTTTCGTAACGCGAGTGACGAACGGCGAGAAAGAGAGAGAGGGGTAAAGCGAGGAACTCTCGAGGCGGTGGGTAGCACTGTCCGCAGCTCCAAACCAGCCGGTTTTCACAATGGAGAAAGAACTCCCGCGGAAAGTTGCGTGCGCGCGCGCGCGCGCGCGCCACGGAAGACACGTTCTCCGATGGCTGCTGCTGCTGCTGCTGCTGTTGCTGCTGCCGCTACTTCTCAGAAGCAGGCTTCATCGGTGAAAAATACCGGCAGTGAGTGGAAAGGAAAGAAAATGAGGGAGAAAGAGAGAAGGATGTACAGAGTCCGAGAAAGGATGAGCAAGTGGAGGGGCTAGTTTGCACGCGAGACACACGCGAACGCTCGCCCACGCGAACTACAGAGAGATACGACGTCGATGGTCAACGCTGCTCGCAATTGTGATGCGTTCGACAACCACGCAAAAGACTACTTTTCGCGTTGCGTCAAACATGTTTACTACTAAATTTTTATATCAGAAAACAAAACAAAATTACTTAATTGAAAAAATAATTCGGGAAAAATAATTCTAATATTAATTTGACTAAATTAAAAAAAAAAAAGATAAATATATAAAGAGAAAGTAAACTTGTAATATCCGTTTTTTATTTGGAGAGATAACTTCGTGTGTGCTCATGTGGCGAAAAATGATTCATGAGGCAAGACAAAAATCTGCTGTAGCAAATTAAGATTTCTAAATGATTGTAGTCACTTCACGATACATGGTCTAAACGGATAATCCGTCCGCGAGACGTATTGTCGCTTTCACTCGCTGTAAAATCAGTTTGTCAAAACACGAACGCGCGTTAATGTCAAAACTGCGCAAATCGAAGATTCATCGGCTGCGCGCGGCGGAGTGATTTAAAGGTGCGTGCGCTATTCGTTATCAATACCAATCTGTTACGAACAAGTCGGGGATCGTTACTTGGAGAAAATAAATCGCCTCGGCAACGCGCGACATAATAAATCGTCGGGAAAGAAGGAGGATCACCGAGCGGCGGTTGATTTAATTCGCGCCGAGAGGAGTCGTTAATTTTCGAAATGGAGTGAAAATACGCACGGAAAGAACAGTGGTCGAAAAGTACTTAATATGGACCGGTAGCTTTCTCGCAACGACCGGAAGTGTCGGGGATGCAAAGGAAGATATCTCGTCACACACGTGACAGGAAAGAGACCCTTGTAGCGAAACGCTATGAAAATGACAATGAGGCTCAGTACCGTTAAGCGATAGATTTTATTCTAGCAACGACAAAGATTTCAGTCTTTCCGCTGACTTAGATAAAAAAAAACCAACGACAGCGATAATCAAAAACGAACGAGATAACGCGAAATCAAGCAGCTTCGTTAGATACTGCCATATATTCATGATATCAAGGTTTTAGGTCAATAACGTACATATAAATAAGATATAGCAGCAAATTAGACCGATAAGTAAAAAATTATAAATCATCAAAGTTTCCGTATTTCTCTCTATAATTTTTAAATTAAAATTCAAAAAAGAGCTCCTAAATATAAAAATCTGCAGAAAAAATCGATTTTTCAAAATTTACTGAAAATCAATAGCAGTATTATAGGCATACAATCGTTATAAATATCAAATATAGCTTAGAAAAGAATAAATCTTTCAAGAAAAGGTACAAGCAATTTTACAGTTACACGTGAGCAGGGACGTAAGTGTAAACGATATGCCATGACCGATACTTGGGCACGATCGAGTCGGGCTTAGAGAGGAAGAAAACGAGACGACAACGGTCCGTGCGGTATGAAAAGACCGTATCCGTATGCTTATTATGTAATTGAATGAACGTCGATAAGGGTCGAAAATTATCCGCCGTCTTTCCTCGCGCCGCGCGCGTTCAAGTGACGAGAGAAACCTGAAACTCGTGGGCGCTGTTTTATCGGAATTATCTATTTTGTGTATTACGATACGACCGCAAAATTGATTCGACGATAAAAGCGCCTAAGCGCAAACAAACATATAACATTATCATAAATAAGTGATACTCTAGCCTGGAAATTCGCGCAGTACAATTAAGTGGATGCTGTAATCTTCCTATTATAAAAGATACTTTATCACCTAAGAGGAGTAGGTTTCACGTGGAGTATATTTCAGCTATGCGCGATTAATTACAGTAAAGGCTCCGTGCAGCGAAACACTAAGCAAAATAATGAGTCGCCTGCGCCTGATGAGTCGGTACATATTACGCATTACGACCACCGCCAGCGCGTTAACCGCCGAACAAAGGACCGACTATAAACCGGGCACGGCTATAAACCAGGCCTGCCAAGCAGAACGCGCCAAATTCGCGACCGCGTCTAAAATAACACGTAGGGAGAAAGAGGAAGGAATGAAAATGCGCGCGCCGTTACGGCAACGAGCGAGCGCGACGAATTTGGGTTAACTAAATGGTTAAATCCACCTCAAACAAAGCTTCTGTTTGAAGTTTTTTTTCTCCAAATCTTCTTGTTTTAACTTCTATCGAGAAAAGACATTAAGAAAGACATTGAGAAATTTATCGAATTTTTTACAATATATATATTTTGCTTAACACGCGCCGCCTGCGTCTTGAATTCTGATCGGAAGATAGAATTGCAATGAGGATTTCAAAATTTCAATGTTAGTTTCTCAGAGCTGTCGGATGATAAATAGAAACGACACGCCATCAATTCACCAAGTAATTTGTCATTAATCAGTAGTCGGACGACAAGCTGATACGAAAGCACACGCGAGCGGACGTTCCCATCGCAGCCTTCGAAAACGCATAGATATAATGATACGCTCGTAGGTCGCGAAGAGCGCGTGATTAATCGCATACGCGGTATCGCCGGTTTCGATCTACGCACGCGGCACGATGTTGCATACACACATACGCATAATTAGGTAAACCGATAATTGGCAACAAGGCCAAGGAGGGCAAGCGACCTTGATCGCGAGGAAGGTTTCACCCGAGGTTCGGCCGGGCGATTTCTCGTCGGCGCTTTATTCGTGGGCCGAATTGTTAACCCTACCCCGCGGACATAATATTTTGGCTGGGCCCGTAGGCGTGTGCGAGAGTGTGTCAGGCTGTAATCACGCGCTCGATTAATTCCAACGTCGACGCGAGGAGCGACGAAGCTGCGAGAGTGTGCGAGTACGTGCGCCAAGTGTATGCACAACGTGACCACTACACACGATTGAGTAAATAAGGCTCTCTTTTTTGGTTGGAGAGTAATAAACTCTCCAAAAGGCGCGATAATGTATTGTGCATTTTAAAATAATTGAATTAATTACTGCGAGATAAGAAAAAGAAAGAAAAATCTCATTTGCTCAGTCGTCTGCAATCACGAGAGAAAGAGAGAGAGAGATTACGCCTTTTTTTGAAAGTATAAGATAGTTTTGTAAAATAATTTTAAGAAAGAAATTCAAGCATGGAGTAATAGAGTATTAATTATAAAAAAGGAAAGAGATGTTGTTTTGTCTCTGTTTATAATATTCTGAATAAATTTTATGATTAAACTTATTAATATGAAAACAGATGTTGGATCGATCGAAATTTTGAGAATACAAATTGTATGTACTTCGAGAAAAAAGTGAGAGATTTGTATTCCGAGGCATATTCACGCGTCGGTGTTCATCGGACGAGTTTTGCGGAGGGTAGAATTTATTTTTGGTGCACCGTGCAAAAGTATCTATAAATACCAGGGGAGGGCGCGTCGTCGGCATGTCTTCGAGCTCGTTTTTTTGCTTGCATCTTTCTGCACGGACCCTCGTTCTATGGACCCTGAAAACGTATTTATTCTTCGGCTCTACGAGGAGGAACGAGGCGCGTCGAGACGTCGCGCAGCGATATCTGTTTCTCGCAAGCTATTTTTTCAACACATAATTCGAAGAAATTAACTGCCCGGTTAAGAGGCTTAAGGTCATTTCTTTTCTTTTTATTGAAAGAATGGCTAGAGATGGCTAGAGATGGCTAGAGATAGCCAACATTTAAAAGAATGCTTCCACCTTTCCATTTATGGGCTAAAAGGTTGCCTAAAAGCCTTTCTATACCTAAAATCAAAAGACACGGTAGTGTCTCGCGCCAGGTAAATATTTACAGCAAAATATCGAAAAACTTTTACAATCAGAAACTAATGAAAATTGGTATAAGTAATTAATATCGTGAAGATATACAGTAAATTTCATATTTACCAAGCACGAGAGACAAATACATCAAAATCGTAATTTAGTTCAGTATCGTAATAACTTCCGTGTGTGTTTTATACTATCTTCTAAATACTTAAGCCAAAATAAAATAAAAAAAAAATAAAAAAAATGGAGATCGTTCAGTTGCTATTGTCACGACATCGTAAACATCCCTAATGGTACCTGCCTTTTGGCTGAAAAGTCCACATCTTTAAAACCACCTGCATCGTTGGCACTAAAGCCATAATAAAAAACGACCCGGGCAGTGAAACCGTAGCATTCTTTAAAACCGGCATTATAGTTTACGACTTCCTCGTCTCCGACAGCCGCGGTATACTGCTTTGGAACGCTTTATCGTCGTTCCCTTTGTCGTCCGTTTCGATTCGCGCGGATAGATCAGCTCGCACGGCATCGACCCATCGGGCGAATAAATTTACCTATTCAGTTGTCCGCCGAACTAACTCGACTCACTTCCTCCGCCTAGCGATTCGACATAGAGCCGTTGCGGTCATCGAATGTCCTCGCGGTTGCAGCGCGCAGAATGAAGCCGCAGATAGATGTACGCGTCATGCGCGAACCGGCATAGACCGTGGAACATCGTAAATCTCTACGATTGTCCGGCTTTTCTTATATTTAAGTTATATCTCCGTCGAGATGTCCACTCTCTTAAATCTCTCCCGGTATCTTGCCAGCTGGTTCCACCCGCGGATAAGCCGACGGATAATCAATCTTCGCTGCTGCGTGGCTGATTAAGCTTCGCTGGAAACTCACCGTGCGTTATATTGAACACGCCTGACGACGGTATGTAATTGATTCATGATCGCAGTCGCACAATATTAGCCGTGACATAAGTTATAGGAGAAGTATGAACCAATTGCGTTCTCGAGGGGATATCGATGGACTTTAGATAATTCGCGACTCGCCATTAAAAACCTGCTTATCTCGCCATGGTCACCTTTATCGGTTATTATACCGACCAGGTAACACGTATGTATTGATATTTATAAGAATCAACTGGCCTTAAAAATTATATCATACCTGAAACGCTACTAATCAGCAAAACAAATCTGTTTTTAAAACAAATAAATGCGTTTCCATTTAATATAATTAACTAATTTATAATCAATTTAAAAGAAGTAATCGACCGCGCTGTACTTTTCCTAACTTTCTAACGTGAGATATTTCGCGCTTCTCTTCCGAGCTCATCGCACACACATCCGGATAAATAGAGATACCACTATCCCTACAGTGTTCTCCTCGCGGGGTGTGGCAGCCGCGGTTGCACTCGACTCATGACTACGTTAACTTCGACACGCTCGGCTCGCTCGGCCCGCTTCGTTTGCGTTAACTTCGCCGCGATTTATCTTACCCACGGCGAGTAGGCTGGAAATACGGCGAGAGCACGCGCGGCGGTGTGCGTGCCATGGCCGGCGTGCACGTGCACGCGTTAGAACGTGTGCGGGAAGTTTTATGGGAGCGGGTCGCCAAACATGGTAACATGCCCGCGATTCACCTCTCGCAGAGGCAGAATCTTCCTCCGGCTCGTTCTTGAGAGAAACGCGCGCGTGTCTACGACCATGGACCATAGCGGACACCCGTGCAAGCTTCCGTAGTTGCTAAAACGCATTCTGCTTACTTGACAGCATTCAATAATCACTACACAACATAGTTGTCCAACTTCTTTTTTTTTAATTATATAAATTTATCATTAAAATAATTCATTAATAATAATTAAATATAACAAAAATTAGCAAACTATTTCTACATTATTCAAAATATTTTTCTCATTTTATTATTAAAAAATTTTAAAAATTATTAATATTTAATATTCTAATGTATCTTCTATATCAATTTGTTCTAATTAATTCAAGTTTAACAAACTTTTCCATCAGATAACGTAAAAGATTAGATAACAGTACATGAGTTTCCGGCAAAACTAAATATGCGAAAGAAGTTTCGACGGAAATCTCAGATAGCCGGAAAATTTGTCGAGAGATGCAGAGTGCTCGCAATTTGTCCCGAGTAAACAAGCGAGGAAGAAGCCTCGTCCTCGAACTTCCGCTCTTACATCAGCGTCGAAAAACTTTTCGGGGGGAGATGGCGATAAAATGGTGAACCGGCGAGCGATGTCGACTGCGAGCGATTTATGAGTCTCGGCGGATTGGAGGTGAGAATTACAGTCGGTGGGACGGTTAAAGGAGGACGGGATAAGAAACGCGTACGTCCGATGAAAACTGATCGGGAAAAGAAACGACGGATCTCGCGCTTTCGCGCCGCGCGCGTTTGGCACGCATAATTACTGTTATTAATTTGCGTGCGGCTTAGAGAGTAAAGTGCGTGTAATCGCGGATGGCTAACGATGTCTCGCAATTTACCGCCGCGCGCGGGAAACACGGCGCACCGCACCTGTGCGCGGCCGCCAGGCATCGCGGATATTAAAATAACTCCGCCGGCGGTTTCGCATGAGAGATCATCGTGTAAACCGTACACTCGCTGGTGGTTGAAAGATGTCCGGTAACAGCCGCGAAGGGACCGGCCGAAGTTTCGCGTCGGAATGCGATAAAAACGTTTGGAATGCTCAGTGTTTAAAGCAGTCGGGAAAACAGGTGGTTGGCGGATCGCTCGTTTGTGTTTCCCCCTCTTCTTACACCGCGGCTGATAACAGGGCTATCTCCCGGCTTGACCTCCGCCTCGGAACTTCGCGGCGACGATTGCACCATCGCAAGCGGGGTCGGAGTTTTGATCTCGAATAAAACCGCGCGAGACACGCCCGCAGAGGAGCAAGGATCAACACGGCCAGCGAACGTGACCAACGAGATACGTTTTTTGAGCTTCCCCGCGCACACTTAGAACTTCAACGCGCGATAATGTTGATGTTTCACGTAAATCAAGCACCAGAGACGACTAATAGTTTCTCGTTTGGCCGAAGTCAACCTCAGCTATACAGCGATCGATATGCGTATGCATATAGAAGCTCGGTGTGACTTCAAGAAAGTTTGTACCAAGTTATACACTTTGAGAGAATACATACCATTTGCTTCAATTTGTGAACACAGTGAGTTTCTCCGTTTCGAATTTAGCGATATTATATTCCACTTGAAGTTATGAAACTTTGAAGTGTTGGCGCAGTATCGTAAAACGCAGCTTTATTACATCAACAAGGAAGCAATTTCACGGAATAAAGAAAATTTTTGATATTACGTTTCTGCAAATAATTATCATAAAAACTAACATTAACGAAATATTCTTTTGAACAATCCAACGTTATTTTTCGATCGCGACTCCATCGTTTAAAAACACATTTCAGAAATTAATGTAGAATGGTAAATTAAAACAAATTATATACAAGCGGAGTTTCACAAATTGATAACTCGTCAAAGGGAGAATAACGTTTCCGACTTCTGCCGTCGCATATTATGCTAACTCAACATACATTTCGTGTCAGCCACTCAGATTCGTTTGCCGATCATCTTATATCCGATCTGGTACAATTCTCTTTTGCTACGTGTAAACATCGCGTCAATATATCGAGCCGCAGCTAGTGGACTCTTTTACAAGAGCGCGAAGAACAGAAAAAAAGAAGGACGACTCCTGATTTATGGTGGTAATAACTTGAGCATGCGAGTCATGGGTGAGGCCAACATCTGTTTGGATCCTATCTCTAAATTCTCGACACGGACGATCTCGGTAGCAGTCGCGATAATGAGCACGCAAATATTACAAAGTGGACCGAAAACATCGAAAAGAAACGTAATCTTTTCGTTCATAGAAATGATAGATGAATAAAACTTCAAAATATATTATATTCTTTTGCCGAGTAAAAAGTAATTAAAATTTAAATGTATTCTATAAAGTTTAGGAAGATAAAAATGGAAAACAAAATCGTAATTATTAGTTAATTAGAAGTAAAGTATATCACACATTAGAAAATTAAAGAATTAATTTTTTTCAATTATTTATGTCGAAAGTAAAAAAGTCGTTAGAAGTAGATTTCCATGAAATTTTCTGTTATCAAACATTTTAGAAGATTGTACATTGTATATATGTCACGCTGTTCAACATTCCTGAGCTACTAGATTGTTTGCAGTGCACTAGGAAAATATTCGCTATCTCCCCCTTTGCTAAGCTTCAATTCTCTCTCGCAGATTCTCTTCCAATCCTCTCAACCGCTCAATCTATCGCATCTTTCACGCCAACGAAGCGCAATGATTCATTCGCATGCGAGTAATCGTACATCGAGGAGGGATCATAGACGAACCTGCTGGTGCTGTTTCGCGTATCGCCGTAAATAAATTACGATCTCTCGGTTAACGCCGAGAACCTCGACATATGGTCGAGATTGTTTGCGCTAATTAATAACATCGTGCATCCGCGAGATTGTGCGCGCGCGCGCGGCTTCTTCCTCGTGTGTTTTCTCGATCTGTTATCACTGATAATCTGATGAAATTTGTGAACTTGCTCATGTGCCATTTGCACAAAAGAGCGGTTCATAGATAATCTCTCAAGAATATATCGTAATCACAAATTTCTTTAATAAAAATATAATATTAAAAAATTTAAAGAAATATGTATGTTTATCTCAATATTTCAATTTATCATCAATGTTTATCTCATTACTTCGATATGTTTATCCTTTCATTTTCATTAAGTTATATACTCAATAAATCAAGCTATTGATTACACAATATGTAAGCTTTTATAAATCGTGACAGAACGTATGATGCAAGAACTGCTGGTGAAAATAGCCTACCGTCGATGTTTGTGGATCAAATTCTGTTCCGCGAAATAATGAGCAAATGTATAGCGCGCAATCGATCAACGCTAAACGCGCGCGCGACGATATGCTTGTTTGAGATTGAAACGGATTATTCAAACACCGGATATGCGTTCAAACACAGCTTATTTTACCGTCGTCTATGACACACAGAGTGCATACAAAATGCTTTACGATGAACACAAAACGAGCACTTAACAGCTTCATGCGAGCGCTATAATACGCAAACGAGAGGTATTCTGTTGTGTTGAAAAGGGATAAGAACATCCCGAGAGTTCTAAACACAACGCACGAATTCCTAAAGGGTGTCGAAAATAGATGGACAAACAATCGGAGTGATGAACTTTCTGACAGCAAATGTCAATAGCTTACAATTAGATAAAACTAAACTTGAAGAGATAATACTGTCGTTAAATACTACGCAATGCAGTCAGTAAACAAATATAGTAAGAGGAATCAGATTACATCAGCAAACACAACTTTGCAGCAGAATAAAATTTAAGTGTCAAGAAAATTTATTGAGCAAAAAAAAAGTGTCTAAAGTATGAAGATAAATCGTAGTAATATTAAATATCAATTTAATAATAGTTATTAAATAGTTTCCAAAATGAAATGTTTAATTTGTTGCCAAGTTATCTCTGGTTAATTCAATAAAATTTCGATCTGATTTTTCAAATAACTCACTTAGCTCCCTCCAGACAGAACGTCTCGCAATTTACTACCGCAATCAACTACGTGGCGAATATATTGCGCATGTACCATCGATATCAGCCCCCGATATATACGTAAAAATACATACGGTAGCAATCACGCGATAGCGTTAATCTCGCCAATTTTTATAACGGGACAATTTACAGAGAACATCCCACGCCTTCGTGGTGCCGCGTGCAACACGCCGTGCGCGTGCAAATACTCCCGGTGTGTACATATACGTACGCGCTCGCGGCAGGCCGGCAAACATACGTTTGTACGTGCGGCATATGCGCGAGGTCGACCTGACCGAAGAGCGCGAAATCCAGATAACAAAAGTGGCGTCGTGCGGTCTCGCGCGTACGTCACGCATCGGCGCGAATCACCACACATTCTTCACGACAATACACAAACCTGTAGATCGTGTGATACAGCAAAGTGTACGTGCATCACAAAAAGCAATCTCCCTGCCAGTCGCGGCAAGGAGCGGAAAATGATGCGTTTGCGTGTGAAACGTCGACGAATGAATGGAGAACTTTGCAGTAAATATCGCGATGATATTTCAAGCCGATAAAAATCAGCAAGGCGCGGAAAATCATTAACGTAAACACACCTGGATTTATTAACGAATTAACTTGAAAAGTAGAAGCAATAAAGCACTGGGAAGAAACAGAGCGAGAGAAAAAGAGAAGATATCTGATACAAATTTGAATAAAATATAAAGTTATAAATACCATTTTCCGCGTAGTTTTAATTCAGTAAAAAATAAAGTTTATTTATGTCTAACCATGATTGATGATGATGTCATATTCTACGATAGAGTTAAGACGAATAATCGTCTCCGTAAAACAAGGCCCGCTGCAAATAAATATATCTTCCGTTATTCGATATATTCAGGAAATGGCAAAATAATCGTGTTACGCGATCCGCCACGTCGGTTGAAAATGATCGATGAATCAGCAACAAGGATGAGTGATATGTAATTTCAGCGCTGAACACGGAACAAAATAATGAGATACAGTGCAATTATGCGACGCAAGATAATCGCCTATTTCTGCTTACGTTTTGTCACGCTTAAGTGCGTCGCTATTATTAAATCCGCGACGCTACTCTTATCGCTTATTGACACTAACTTTTTTTTTGTAACTAGGATTTTTACACTAAACGGCACTAATAACCCGTTATCGAAGGTTTCACGATGAAAACGAATTGATAAGCGAATTTTTTCGAAGGTCGACGGTTTGCTTAGCTATAGAGAGAGGAGATAGCGCAAGTGTGCGAGATATATGCATCTTCAACTCTTATCCATGCAGTATGAAGTCTATTGAACATAAAATTGAAGGTAAAATTGCCGGCTAGAATAACTACGCAAGATTACGATTTTTAATTATATAAAAGCAAATATATTTATTTACGTCTAATATTCTTATATAATTTGATAAACTTTTTGTACAGGAGAATAATATTGCACGTTTAGTGGGTAGATTTGCTGGATAAGAATCGAATAGACTTCAAAAGTACGCACACAAAATTTCCCCGTTTCCTCTTTGCGACGTGCAAACTTGCCGGACCGTGCATAACTCCGCGAAAGTCGTTACCTAATCGCTTAAGCTGTTGCACAGCCTTGGCAAAAGACATTAAACGTTTCGTTTGTCCGTGGGAGAGGAAAGAGAACGCGGCAAAAGGTACAAATCGTTTCCTATGCTCATTGCCGGTTTATACGCTAACGGTGCGCGACCGGTATAAAGGGCGTATTCATGCGACCGTTCCCCTTCCCGTAAAACGTAATAAGCTAACCACTGTTTCCCGCGCGCCGCGACCGCGGATCGCGTAGCCGAGAGAAACCGAATGCCAACAAATTAGGATCTCGCCTGTATTTCCTGTCAGCGGGCGCACATTAAGCGTAACGCGGGATGCCTGTTGGAAAGCAACCTAGAGATAAACCGATACATATAACGTGGCGGAGGCTTGGGAGCATCAAGCCGGAACCTGTTTGGGTCAAACGAGCTAATGGGATAATTGCATGACGATGTAACTGTAATATGAGCTGCCCCAAGGATGAAAATCTAAGAGAGAGTATGATCGTAATAACATTTATATAAATATTCGAATTTTGCACGACAGACAAGTTTTGTGCTTTATATCATTGCGTCGACATCGATAAACGAACGGTGTAAAGAGCTGAACGTTGAAGTACGTAGATCTAGACATCGATAAGTTATTATCAGGATTAAGATGCCCCTATCGTGCCATTATCTTCGGTAATCAAGAATATCTATGGAAAAAATATCCCATGTTTACGCAAGATACGTTGCGAACAATTTTCGACGCGACTTATTACTAGAAAATAGAACGAACTTGGAAAATAATCGACGTATAATTAATTAAGAAGCGCAAAATCGATGCTACGAGAATCATTATCGTAACATTATGCTAATGATTTTGTCGCGCCCGGGAGAGCTAACTCGCAGAAAAAAATGCTGAGATCGCGCATAGGCCGAGTTCGCATAGGCGCAGCAACGGCAAGGTGGCTGCCTTGCCGCAGGCGAGAAAGTATCCTGGTGCATATGCATACATCGAAGTCGCATGTAGTACGGGCGCTATAAGGATATGGCGAGAACGCCACATTCCACACACACACAAGCCATTTATTTTAATCTTCGTCCCTTTAACTCGCTCATATCAGGACATTATAGAGCTATTAAACATTTTCACTCGATTTACCATTTGACTCTTCGGAAATGATATGTTGATTACGTGCGCTAGTTGTTTTAACTGCAATAATGAAAATTAATTACTGATAGAATTGAGAAATGGTTTGTTCGCTATTTGCATAGAGTTCTTAAAAGCATTAGGAAACACGACATTATATAACATCTGAGAAACGAGATTGCCATTTTAAAAATAAATTGTATGGATTTACAATTGGTATTCGAAGTGACTGTTCTATTCATCTGTCAAATATAGAAAATGCAAGAAATAAAAATTGAGCTTATCCAGAAAATGCGCGATAAAGATATGGAATATTAAATCCAAGTGAAATACGAGTATAAATTATCCATATTCATTTGTGGCGTGATAAAACGTGCTGCCTTAACCTTCGCATAAATACACCTGCATCTAACTGCATAACGACAAAATAACATAATGGGATGTTACATGATGTGTGTAAGCATTGCATTTAGAATTACACGCGTTGATGGTATCTGATAGATTTTCACGTGCAAAGTGCCGTGTTCAGCTGTTAACGTCCTTAAGAAGATACATACATTAACGGTGCATATATTAACGATAAAGCAATAGCAAATATGATAATCTGTAATATGAGCAAGTCATAGAGTTTTGCACACCGTTATGTCGTTTATAAACACCTAATGCACAATGGGCAGTATATCTATGCGCAAATCGGACTGACTGAGAGGAACAGCACGTACAAACGCGAACTTAAATCTTCCAATTTATATACTTTCAAGAGTCTGAGATGAGATAAATATGAATACTTGGATTTTCTTCAATAAACTTCGTTAAGCGACACTGCTTATCAGGCAATATTACTCGAATTGCGAGCCAACTTTTTCACGCGTACGAATACCGCGATACGCATTTTTCACACGCAGCTATATAAGTGTGAATAAACGGTCCTTATCCAACCAAGCAGAAGAAACCGTTATCTGTTAAGACACCTTCGTTTAGAGCTTAACTAACTTGAATGCTGCATTTAACGAGCGTGCGGCTTCACGTTTCTGCCATTCGTATATTATATAACATAAATTGGTAACAATATCCTCTGCAATTCTACATTAATAATAAAAAAATTCACGTTAATTGCGTGCAAGACTTTGTATAAAATCTATATAAATTATTCTTGTACAATTAGATTAAATTGCAAATTATATTAAGTGTAATCGTTCTTAAGAAAAATTTATCTCAAGGTAAATTTATTTCCCTCACAATTTCAAGTAAATGCATCGAGTTTGTTCTGCTTGGCAGATGTGTATTGCTCCGGACCGATCGATGATCGTCCCGAGAGAAGCTCCTGTCACCGATAACTTCGTGCTGTTATCCCCATATAGCGACGCGCACGTACACAGAGCGCATCGGTGTGTGTGCTGGAGAGGTAGTAGGCCAGCACCATATACGGATCCTTCGTTCGTACCGCGGACCGCAGAGAGGAGAGGCTGCTCTGACCATTGCTCGAGCCAAAAGAGAGAAACCCGAGGACCGGGACAGGTTCGCCGCATTTGTGCGACGTTCGAAATGTCCTATATGCGAGCGATGTCAGTCCGCGAGGAATGACAAACTACACATTCCACAGTTCTTTTTTATTTCCCAAATAAGCGACATGTGAATTCTAGCATCTGGAGTGAAGTTGAATGCGCTGTTCGCGCGATGGCTAATCTAAATTGAAGATACATAATAGAATAAACGAGAAAAAATATAATGTTACGAATGAAATAAAAATTGAGAGAAACAATTAATCAGAAAAAAATATAAAACGCCAACTTGTTTCATTGATAGAGAAAACACCGACGGAAGATGAATGTTATCAATTCGATGTCATAATCAAGACTGCAAGATGAGTTAGTTTGAGGTCATTACACCGCGTGTCACGCATTCTATCAATACATTAATCAAAACAATCAGGCATAACATGAAAACTAATTGAGACATGACAGTACTAGTTTACAAATGAACGAGCATCTCGATAGTGTCGGATGTGAAAGAAAGGAAAACGGAGAGAAAATGGTTAATGTTAAAAAAGAAAAAAAAAATATTTTAAAAAAACAGAAAAGGTTTCCCGTTTCGTTCTTTCCGCTCCCTGCCGACGCGTGCGTGGAACTCTACCAGATGTAAAGCATGTGTACCGCGCTTCTCGATCTCCTCATCTCCTCTTTCGCACTGATCTCTTCCTTTTCTCTCTCTCTTTTTTCTCCCACCCTCGTCATAGTTCGCTCGTCCGACCTTCGAAAATTTAAATCACGGACTCCCTCGCTCGTGTGCACACACGGCAATACATATGCGAAGTATTGGGCGCGCTTGAGGGTGCGAGTGAATCCGAGAAAACTGGTTTCTGACTCTTCTCCACGTCTCATAAATCGAAAGAGACGAGCCGGAATCGGGACATCATTGCGAATGTTCTGTCGTAGCAAATGATAACGGCTGAACGATAAGATTATGTGAAAGATATTATTCTAGAGAGGAAAATCTCTGCGATAATTATCTCGACACTTCATACACCAACACTCTCCTCCATCTTGATATTTATCGGTTTAAATTTAACTCTCAGTGTAGATATATGTATCGTGTTCCGCGAAAAAGTAAATTTCGATAGTAAAAAATATGTTTCGTAATTCTTAAAAAAACAAATATATATATATATAGAATTTAACTGATTTCATTGCAAGTCGTATTTCATTATTTTATTATCGATTTTATGACAACCCAATATATAAATATACACACATAAGTATATATAGTTGAGGAGCAATTTAAGACGATGCAATTTTAAACGTTCAACATTGGACTGGAGATGGCCTTAAGAAAACTTAAACCCGCATGAGTTATCGGAGCCGCGACAAACGAGCATTCCGCAGGGAGTTTCGAGTTCCTCGTGACTAGGGGAAACGATTTACGAGCGTTCGGACGGAGGCGTGACCGAACAACGACGATTTCGACGACGTAAATACGCCGGTCGTTCGCACACGAAAATCCGATAATAGATTCCTCTTCGCGTGCCGTGTGCGCGCGATGGAGAAACATCAGCGAAAAAAATCGCCGTGAATACGTAATCCCAGACGTGCCCGTCCACCCCAGATGCGCGTCGCTGCTCGCTAAACAAACACAATGCGCGGCAGCCGTCTTGAAGGGACTGGATGTGCACGTCGTAAACAATAAGCAGTATTTCCGGACCTACCGCAGATGCAATTGGCGCCGGTAATGTTATTATAGGTCGTCGTTCACTGCTGTTAAGAACTGCTATTTCAGTGCTATAAGCAGCGAAAGGCTTTCAGCCTTTAAAAGTAAGATTAAGCTTCTCGCGAATAGATTCGGATCTGACCTGAGTAGATTCGACTATTTCGAGAAACGAAAGTGGATAATGTTTCCAAGGATCGAAAACGGATCGGACCATTTACCTAGATTCGTACTTTTCGGTTCGCACCGAACAATCGGTAATGGTCTTCCGTTTTACTATTGTTGTACGATCATGGTGTCGTCTTCCTGAATTTCAGGTTCTGGATCCTATTCGTGAAAGTGTGGCTCTTTGTAACATCGAGGCACTTCTACATTTAAGCTTCTACTTCTAAATTTCGTACATTCTTTAATATTGCAAATACTGTGCACTCTACAAAATTTAAAAAAAAAAAATAACTCGTAAGAATTTTACATAAATTTTAGTACAATAAAATGATTTACTAGAATCTCAAATTTAATTTTTTATTGATATTATTAGACTTATCGCCTTTATATCTTTTTCAATAAGAAACCATGTAAATGCAGTTAATATAAAAAAATCCTAAAAAATCTTGTCTCCTAAAACCTCAAATCTTTTGTCCGAGTGTTATTTTCACGCCTTTTAAAAAGAAAAGACTAAGCTCGTACCAGGCAGCAATCCTTGGGGATATTAGAGTTGCAAGGAAATTGACACGTCGGCAGGAGCGAAAAGACACATTACAAAGAAGGAAGCCACAAAGTGCACGAAAATCAAACGACGATGAAATTATAGTGATTCACCGAAATATTCGCTGGTTAGCGTGTTTCGAGGCGAGAATTTTTTTTAACGAGTTTCTCGCGTTGAACGTGTTTCTTATACAAAATTTTTGGAGGGCGTACCAGTGTACATAGTATTTTATGAACTTTCTCTTTCTTGGCGGAAACCACGTGGCGAAGAAAATTAAATGATGTTTTTAAAATTTAGTTTTGCATCGAACAGCTCTCGACAATAATTAACCGCGGGGGTTCTCGAACAGCAAAGATTTCATGCCGCTCGAGCTCTCGTCCTCGACAAAAAGTGGCCCTTTGGTAAAGTCTGGATATCTCCTTGCAGACAAGAACTCAATGGCGTAGACGCCGCGCAGAAGGTCACAGACACTAAATCACCTTTTGGCAGCGGATCGATATATCGATAGCATTTCGAAAACGAGTTCGACAAAGGTTTACAGCTCGCCCCGCGGCTTTATGAAAATACATCGAATAATATATTTACGACGATTTTTACGACAAACTCCTGACTGACGTTGCTAATAAAATTAGATTCTAGACGATCGTGCGTCAAACGAAAATCTATATATAGAAATGTCTAACTTTTACAGCATTCATAAATATTCATATTATTCTATACCTCTGTAGTGGAAACGAAATCTCACGTAGATACAGTGTGTGTGTGTTACACCGTTATAAATTTCTTTCTTTATCTTCAAATCACAGAGAGCCACTGCTTATTCTTCAACCTGACATCCCAAAAGATATTGATATAAATCAAGAAAGTACAACAAACCGATTTTCCGACTTCACCTACTTCACACGATTTCTTCGTCCAAAAACGAATATAACAACACCGTGATGGTCAGCGAAATTAACATTGAAACGAATGAGAACGTGAGTTCCGTACGATTTTTAGATTTACATGACACCATGGAATTCGAGCGAGCGCTCAAATATGAGAATCGTCACCACGGGGGAATATAATACCTATCCGCCACGACATCGGCTTCCCTTTGATCGTCTCGAATTCGTCATTCCGTCAGCGCGGACGCGCGTCTAATCTAGGCGGGGCAGATAAAACTTTACGCAAGTGAGCACGGAGAGGTCTGCTCAGGGGATTTCGAGAAACCAGATATTTTCCTCGGCCCCGAGGAAACGCAGCGGGTTGTAATTACGACCTCCACGATCCGGAGCTAGATAGATACGACCGGGATTAAAGCTTTGTACGGGTCGTAATTCTATATAATATCGAAACTTTAATTGCGCGGCCTCAAAATGTAAAATTAGAGAAGATTAAAAACACAAAAATGTAAAAGAGATAAATGTTTTCATGCAGAAAATAATGAAATTTTAAAAATTTGACGACTGTGACAACGTTAACTCCGTATTATTGGGACAAAAGATGAACGAGTCTAGATTAACATCGTTAAATAATAGAAATTACAATTAGTTATTAAAATCAATTGTTAGAATAAGCCATTAAGTAAAATGAATAGTATTCAAAGTTTATAATATAATAATGTAATAATAAATTATAAATTTGTCCTATCATTCGCGTAAACGTAATCGTTCTGCGAAGCAGCGAAATAGCAAGACAGGAAGTGCTTAGGCGACACTGTCCTTACGATGCCCGGGCTTAATACCGTGTATAATCCTATTACGATACCGAAATGTTCCTATAATGTCTGCTCGCCGGAGATTAGGATCGGCGCGAGAATCAACGGCGGTCGAGTTGTATATAGCGCGGCGTTCGCGATCATAAAACTTAGAGCAGTAGGTAGGCAGGTAAGCTCCGACTCGTGCCAGATTTTAATTTATGTCGTGAGAACGGCACGTTGCGAAAGTCTTTCTTCGGCACAACGATAAGCTCGGGCACGCCTGGTCTCTCTCTCATCACGTCGCTCTCTTACCGTTACTTTTTCTGCGATAAGTATGCTGTCTGATTAGTGCGCGTCGTCGATAGAAATTTATGTACGCATGGCACTGTACTGACAGTGACAAACTATCGTCGGTTTAAATCCCGTCGTAAAGTTACTTATATTAACATCTACGATCTATCGAATATAGTTAACAAAATTCATACAAATATTATCACTTATTTTGATATTTTTTACAATCTCGTATGCTAAATGAATTTTATTTTGTAATTTTTTGACGTAATTTCTATCTTATTTTTTTTTATTGTGTGTAGTTTCTTTTCCTGTATATATATATATATATATATATATATATATATATATATATATATAGTTAATTTATATAATTTAATATATATAATTTAATATATATAATTAATTTGAGATATAATTAAGATACATAAAATGTTAAATTGCAAAATATATATATATATATATATATTTTGCAATTTAACATTTTATGTATCTTAATTATATCTCAAATTAATTACAAATATTAGCAATGTAAGAAAATATAATCACAACTAAATTAAACAGTATTAGATTTTTTCATAAATTAAGATTTTTTATCTATTTTCTATAATATTTTTATAGAAAAAAGTTTTCTATAAGGCTTTACAGAAAATGGTAGAAATATTTTATAAAATACAGCTTACATATATTGAGTTATTATAAAACTTTGTGTGAGTATACCTTTTCAGGTCACTTGAGTACCTGTCTGGATACCTGCTTGAGTTCAACATACATCAATATAGTGGCCTCATTTTCACTAAACCCTCAAATCTGAAAATCTCACAAGACTATCTCTCTCACGGGAGCTAAATAAAATAACCGTTCTGTTCTTTAGAAAATAAACTACACACAATACACGGAAAGGCTAACAAGCTATTGTCCCGATCTCCGTCCGTTCAATTTTACGTACGAATTATTCTAGATTCTCCTCGTTCAAATTCAATACAGGCAGAAATACGCGCGTTAATAAACGGATGCATAAAGCAAATCGCATAAATTGTAGTTTTATCCCCCGCTATGCCGTTATGTGTACCCATCAAACGGACAGTCCATTACATCTAGACAGCCGGGTATACTAAAACAGCGCAACGTACAAGAGTGCGACGCGATGTGCAGCGTGTTCCGAACACGTTACACGCGAATTGTGCATGTATCTCGGTACGGATTTCGCGTTAGGCCGCATCACATTGTATCTGCCTCACGTGTCCGATGTTTGCATCCACGAGATATCCCTAAGATTAACACGTAAACGTTCCAGTAAACGATGCACGCGCAGAATCAAAATCGCGAAGCCTTTGATACGCTTACGACGTAAAAGTGAATTTTAATCAGAAATAATTAATTAAATTATGCATTATTTATCAGTTATTTATATCGCTTCGATTCGTTGAAATTCTCATTTATTTCTTTCCAGGTAAAACAAAAAATAGAAATAAAATTTTAATTGTCAGACAAAATTATCCAATAATTGATACGCTATAATTATACGTTGGATATTTAAACATCCAACTATAATTAGATGTACATTGAATATGTTAAATATTTTCATAATTTAAAAACTTAATTTGCACCTTGCACACATTTCCTATCTTTCTTGTTCAAATAGTTAAGAAAATATCTGTTCATAGTATATTTTATAATTAATATTATTGAAATAATGCATGCATGAGAATTAAGGGTGGACATATTCTGTAATCTGTGGCATCAATTCATCACTAAACCATTATTGTTATTAAACGATAAAAAGGGATCCTAACATACGGAAGGGCCAAATTCAGACCTCCGATCATAAATAGCACGTCTTTCACCCCATCTTCTCTCGAGGCACGAAACGACGGGAACGCGCTCCGATAAATTATTCATGCCCGCACGACGAGTCGCGCTGCGCTCGAGACTTTTATATAAATTTTTATAGGTCGTGCGGAGAGCGAGATTGCATTTTTATAAACGACTTGCACTTTTCTCGTATCGATTAATCGACATGCAATGCTGAAATTGCATGCGTATAATTTTCTATTATCAATAAATAATATAGAAATAAAGGCTTCTGATACATCTTGCTACAATATTATTTATGCCTGACAATTCTTTTTCATATCACATTCATGCATATTTTATAATATGAATAATACATGAGACAAAAAAGCAAGAGGACATTTTCAGTTGCTTTGAAAATCGTAAAAGTCCTTTATTTTTAAATTTAATTGCCCTCTTTTACTGTGAGGAGTACGTCAATCATATACATATACCATATGTATAAATATTGCCTCAAAATTATAGCTTTCATTCATCATCTACTTCAAAGTTTAATTGATGATCATAGTAGTGTAATATGATACTCATAGATCATCTATTCTCCTACCGTTAAATTAATAATACACCTGATACGACAGAAAACAATCATTTATCTGAGGAATAACTCAACTTTCGTAAGAGCGTGATCTTATCATCCTTATCGTCTTTCCACGTGAGATAACGAGTGAGATCGATATTTCTATTTAAATAAAAATATAACATCATAATATATAATGACACTATTATTATTACTTGGCTGTACTCCTCGATCTTAGAATAACACGCTCGGCGGATAGCGCGAACGTCCTCTCGTATATACCGCGTGCCTCGAATACAACGTATACACGAGTGTACACAACACGCACGCAGCGATTCGGCCATAGCACGGCCATTGTAGCCGGTAACTTTGTCGCTTCCCTTTTTGTGGCGGAAAGTGCGATTTCAATTGAGATTAATGAGACGCGCGCACGTGCACATAATCCGCGACGAATATCGGTTTTGTACTTGCAAATCGCGCGCACCCCCCGGCCGGCTATAATTCCCCGTTTGTTTAGAGTAAAGCGAACGTGAATATAGATGTGCCGTCATCGCGAATCGCAATCTCGGGAGTCAAGGTTAGAGTTTTTCCTCTGTGCATCTCAAATCCAAACAACATGTGTAAAGCCGATAATTATTATCGTTGTCTGTACTTTTTATAGATAATATAATGCAATTCCGCATGTATTATTTCAATAGTATCAACTGTGAAATAGACTATGAGATACAATTATGAAATATACTATAAACAAATACTTTTTTAACTATTTGAAATTGAATAGTGTTATTCATACGCATTATTATGAATATATTTAATTGTACGAATCTATGCCACCGTGGTTGATGATTGATTCATGAATGTTACAATGTAAATCAAATTTACATTATAAATTATGTTTGTGGTTAATATTGCTGTTAACAATGATATTTTTTATTGATATGCGTTGTTAATATTTTTTATCGATTGCAAATTTGTAACATGCATTTGTAGTATAATTTTATGTTCTTACAAATGAGTGTGTGTTAAGATTTTTTTATTAATATCAAATATTTGGCATTATCGCAAACGTGCGCATTAGTAATAATAATGTTAATCAACGTTACTCAGCATGCTTTTTAATAATATTATCAATATTAGTTGACTTTCCGCATTATGATTCTGTGAATCTTATTAACGTTCATAATATTTTCGTACACAATTAAATACATTCATAATAATGTGTATGAATAACATCGGTCAAGAGAGAAAAAAAGTATTATTTCCGTTTCTCATCATTCGGACATGAGACGTTTGTATTCCCTCGTCAACGCCGTTCTTGAGTAAACATTCCGGGCGACGAATAGACCGTTTTTACATACATCGTATCTTTCATTAGCGCTTTAACATCCTTCGACGCGTTGCCGTTCACATCTCGCGCGGCACGAGATTCCGTCGTATACCGGGTGTCCAGTACTCGCAGAGCGATATCGTGAAAGAGAAGGAGGGAGAGAGAAATCTGGGCGGCGTTCTCGCAACTGACATTTAATGATCCAGTTAGTCCGATTCCCTTCGGTCACTTTGTTTATGCCAGTATATTAGAGTCGCCGCTGTATATCTCCTTCTTTCTCTCTCTCGTTCCCTCCTTCGCATCAAACCGGGCCGCCTTCGTAGTACAAATCACGAGCAGCGACAGAGGTCATAATCCCGAGTGCGGATCTCGGCAATACGAGAGTCCAACGAGCAATATATATTTCCTCGCTACACCGTGAGGCGTGGTGATTAGCGCGATTAGTAATAATTTTGATAAGTCATAGTTAGGCGTATACACTCGACGCTATCGAGACCGGCGCGTTGCCAATTCATGTATGTATGTATGTGTGTATGTATGTATGTATGTATGTATGTACGTTACTCACCGGCTTCGAAGAAGTACGTGGATTAGCAGTCCTGTGGTTCCATAGCGCTGATCCTCTGTGCTCGATGCATGATTGAGTCCTGTGTTAAGTCCGGCGAACGGTATTCACACGCACCATGAACGCGACAAGCCGCTGTTGGTGTCACTGCGCCGAAACGTGCCGGATATCCATAGAAACGTCTTCGATGAACGACGATCGATGAATATTCCGCAATGAACGGATGCGCAAATGTCCTGCGAGGATGAACGCGATGTAATTACACTCGAAGAATAGACGCGACGCGCGCGAAACTTCGTTTGTTTACACGATCAAGAAAGATGATCCAAATCTCCGTTAGACGAAGCCTTGGCAGCTAAACGCTGACTGAATGCGAGGCCCGTACGACGCCGCTACCGCACGACTTCACGCGTCTTCCATCTCCCTCACTCTCGCGGAAGCCAGTTTGAAAGTTCGCTCAATCGCCGCTAGGCGCCAGTCAACGTAACAATATTTGAGAACAACCGAAGCGAGATCGAAAATTCATTGACTCTGTTAATTGCCGCAAACATACCTGTAACAAACATTTTAATTAATTTGATTCGCTCATGCGACACACTCAAGTTTTACGCTTTTAAATACATTATACGAACAACAATTTCGAATCTCGATCGTTATAAACACAAAACAATTTTGCCTGCTGAAAAATTTGTTATAAAGACAACATGCGATAGAGTAATAAATTGTAAATAAAAAAGTGTAAAACATGAATATCGTAGCAAAATGTAATTGTTTTCACTTGTTTTTGTCATTATCTTAACCGGCAATGCATTCTCGAACAAATAAATAACGCGATACAAATATTATCCATAATAATTATACTTATACATACTAATTAACACTCCGTGATGATTATTTGTTTCTTACGTATATGTACAATGTTTGAAAAACGTTTTGTTGCGATTACGAAGTCTTTTCAAGAGACACAATGATGTTTAATGCTAAATCACGCGCAACACCAATGTTATCCTAACTCATAAATTCGATGCATCAGCCGATAGCGACTTTGTCGCGCTTTTATACTGTTGTGTTGAAAAAATTAATTCTTTTGTAATTAAACAATTATATCTCGTAAATTACTCACCTGAGATAATTGAGAGCTTATCGGAAATGGTCTTGAGCTTTACAATAAAACTTGTTTTTTGCTGCTACCTTTCTGTGTAAAAATATCGAATTGTATCGATTAACGAATTATAGTGACATATTTTGTATAAATACCAATCGCACATTTTTTATAAGTTAGTGATCTACTGAATCCTGACCTACCTTACTACTACTGGTCAGCTGATCAGCTGATCGTAGTAATGTAGTTACATAACATTACGCATACGCGCGCAACACGTTTGTAATGATTGTGCGCCTTTTAAAACGTAACTCAGTGAAAAATTGATGCAGAGCAAAAATAAAATAAATCTGTGTTTCACGTTCCGCAGATCATGACATAGTGTGTACTTTAATATCGCTTTTTCACTCCAGCTCTTACATAATATTTAAGCCAGCAAATTTCATGAAAGTTACACACTTATCTTAATTTAGAGACGTTTAAGGAAGAGGAAAGATTATGATTGTATTAAAAATTGCTCCTAAAAACTTAACATTTTTCCACTCATATTTCACGGATATCAATTCAGTTTTATTTTACATAAAAGGCACACGCTATAAACGTTTTACTTCAATCTTCAAGATTTAGAACATATATGGCCGAGAAAAGGTTCTAAAAGTCAAATTCTTATAGAATCGAGGAAATCCGTTCAAAATTGAACATAAAGAGGAAATATATTGAAATATATTGAAATATATATATCAATATATATATTGAAATACGCAGAATAATATTTTTTTATTTCTCCACTCATATCCGTCATGTGGAAAATTGTTTCTCTACCGATCTCCGCGTACAAGAGACGTCGCGCACCTCTTCTCTCCTTCATACCATCGGTAAACAGGAGCGAGATAAGGGATAAGGGACCTGTCATCCGTGACGGAGTACGTCCCGTACCCAAGGCTCGCTTCAAGGACGATAACCCTACGCGAACTGCAGTCGCCTTAAACTGGATCCGATCGAGAAAGAGAAAAAGAAGAGGAGGGCCTCCTCTCTTTCCCTCCGACTCTCTCCGTATCTTTCCTCGTCTTTCTCTCCGATCTTGCCCTTATGCGTCTTATTTCGAGAACGGGATGATTACGCGTTTACGATCTAGGTTCCCCGCGCTACCTGCTCCCGCTTCGGTGAAGTCGAAGGTGAATATATATTATCGGAAGAGGTTCCGTGGAGGCACTCCAGCGTAGCCGCTCTTGCGTGAGCTACCTCGGGGGCAGAGACGAGAGAGGAGGGTTCAAGGACGAAGAAGGAGAATCGGAGCCGGAGGAGCGCTTTTACTATATGGAAAGGTTGCGTGGGGGGTCGGTGCACACGCACACACACACACACACACACGCGCGCGCGCGCGCGCACATCGTGGCGAACGGTTGTAAAGAGAACGGGCTGCGAAGGAGCGCTTTCGGGTCGGCATAATCCGAATTCGAAACCTGTTCCTGCCCCATGGGTCAACAACAACATCCTCCTACATCCTGCTCTTCCCCCTGCAATCCCCCGATCCGCCCTCTTCGATCCGGTCCGGACCAGATGTACAAGCCACTTCCATCGAGAGTCCCCCGCGTGTACCCCGGTGTCAAGTGCTCAGTCGGTGGTTACATACTATTTTCCAGGGTTTTATAGCTCTATCCTGCGTACTCGAGTGCCGTTCGAAACGCCGCGAACTGCAACTCGTATCAGAAGTGTTGCGTAAAGATGTGACTGCATCATGTGTTTACACATCTGGGATCTTGTGGACCTTCGGTCTACGATTTTGACAAGATATGATAGATCCGCAAATCGATCGAAAGTAGGGATATTTTCTTTTCCGCGATAGGTCTGTAAATCTGAGCTGTACGAGATGAAAAATATTTTCTTTACAAAAGTCATGTTATTTTTACATAGTAGACACTCTAAAGTGGTAGAAATGTTATTCTGTAGATTTGCATTAATTTTTTAAAAAAAAACACGCACGCGAGGCTCGAGGGCTGCAGTCGTGCAAGAAAAGCGTACCGAGCGCAACGTAGCTAGTCCACTTTCTCTCAAAGCGTAAATTGCAATCACGCCCCGCGGGATGCATCTTGTACATCTCTTGCGTGCCGAGACTTATGCCGCGACGAATCAATTAGGAGCACCCATACGTGTAATTATTTGGTTCTAGAGGAAGCGGTGCGCACAAGTCGGCGTTCGACAGGCTTGTCTATCTCGCGCTTCGCAGGAGGTATCGTAATTTCCGCCGCGAATACATTCTATCTAATGCAAAATACTGAAATGAACCGTTAAATCGCTTTATCGCGAGCCTCTGGCTGTGATCTTATACTGTGATTCATTTTTTTGTATCTCTATAATATCGTTGATTGCTGATTAGTAATCGACCAAGATGCATTTTTATATGCATTCTCTCTTAAGTCTCTCTTTCAACGTTCACAATTCAATGAACAGCGTTTCAAATACGAATAATCGCTTTAAAATATTTTTAACGGAGAATCGCGCTTTGATAGATAAAGGAAAAAAAACAACGAGTAGCTTTGATTTGCTTACAATAAGCTCGTTAGCACGGTAAAATTTTAGACAAAAGCCGGGAATAAAGAGCTGGTTTAAATGTCTTATAAAGTGTCATTCAAATAATGCGGGTCATTGCGCGTATCGTGTTTACAATTCATAAGCAGTAACAATCGTAAAAACCGTATTATAGCTCATTACTGCATCAATTTGTATATTTGTAAATTTGTATTGTATAAAGATTAAATTATATAATAATTAACAACACTACAGAAATTTCTAAAAATAAATAGCAAACAGAAATAAAAGCAAATGGGAAAATAAAAGAATTATTATTTTAATATGAAAATAATTGTGCACAATTTTATGCATATTTTATTTTAAAAATTCATCGATAATTCTAATAATAATCCTAAATCCAAACAGCCAAAATCACGAAAACGATCAATCTCGCGGCTATGAATGTAACAGCTCAAATAAGCGATCAGTCTGAGTCACTTTTATCCCCGAATTATTCTGATAATTTAGCGTGATTGAATGAAGGTAGACCGATGTCACATTAGTCTCAACAGTGCGCTCAAATTTGATTGAAGATAACAGCTAGCGGTACCAGTGATGCAAACTGGTAGGCTTAATCTTGAACGGCCGATTTAGAAATATCGTGCATGTCGTAGACAGCTCCGTAATGAAGATTAATATCTGCTAGAACTCCGGCGTGAAGTGTATCCTCAAATCTATTAGACTTCGCGGGACGCGGATAGTGCCCACCTGAGAAAAGGTCCGTGTCGGACAAGCAACAAAAAAAGGACAAAGAGAAGAGAGAAATAATTACAGGGAAGGCCGCGTCCGCAAGGCCGAGGACGTTGGAAGACGAAGTCGGCCGATATAATAACGTTTTTGGTACTACAGCTAAAGTAGTTCGAACGTAAAATTGAATCAAGACGATTCAGGCGCCAGCTCGCAATTCCCGAACAAAGGTTCGTCTGAAGTCTCTTCGACAAAATTTCGAGAACATATTCAGATACTGCTACAATAATTCGAGATCTAATATCTTTTCAGAAATATTGTTCTCTTTTGAAGATGACTCCGCGAAAATTATATTACCGCAATTTTTATTTTGTCTCTCAATAAAAATGAGTATATTAAATATAGCAAGTATTATGTCTGCGTTTTATATACATTTATATAAAATTTATATATTTGTTTTGATTATGATGTTTTTCTTATAAAAACCTGATGATAAAATGTTATAAATAAAATATACATAACGTGTTGAGATATTTTTTTCCTCAACGAAGACAGGCAGCACAAAATGAGAATGCATACGTGTTAGCAAGATGCAGCCCGCAGTTGTGCGGATCGCACATAACGAGGCTGCGAAAAATATCAATAATGATGAATGGATAAGCGATTAGAGTTCCCGTCATTGAAAGTAATTTTCTTAGAACTTTATTTTACGCGTCGAATGAGAGTAAAGACAAATTTCGTACTGTTGCAGATTGATTGGAGCGCGTTGCAATCTTGCGAGTCATCATCTTACGGCATCATGCGTGTATATACAGTAAAGGAGCATGTAAGAGAATGTGCAAAAAGTATATTAAGAGGATACATTAAGCGCATCACTCTTCAAGAGTAATGATTTAAACTTTTATCGAAGTCTTTTATGGATTTAATAAATCGATGGCGGAACTTCCTCGATGCTGTTAATGCGCGTTGCATAAACAGATTATTAGCAGTCACGATTTATCGTTAAAATATTGGTTTTTTTCACTTTTGTTGGCTATTTTTACAGATATGAATAATGAATCTCTAACAATATTATCGTATCGTACTTATCAAATTACTTATCGTAACTCTCTGTAATAGCATTATCAGCTACTTAATTGCGTATAAGTAAATATGCAATATAACATTATAACAAATGCATAAAATCAAATATAAAATCTATTAATAATTAATAATATTAATTGCTTAATGAACTCTATGGAAAACTCGAAGTAAATTATTCGATGCATCTATAAATAATAAAATATTTCCAACAAATGTATGTTCGTATAAATAAAATTCAGTTAAATTTAATTTAATTAATCTCAAAAAAAGTTTCGTAATTCAGTATGTGTTGAAAATTACATTCTGACCACAAAAATTCAACCATTTTTATGTATTGTAATCAAATATTATAAATAATTACATTATCATTAATAATGTTGAAATGTAAAAAGAAGATGCGACTTTATCATGTGTGACGTATGATAAAAAAATTAAAAAAATGCATACACGAGCGAAAAAGCTGACGTCTATCCGAAACAAATCGCCCGTACTTTTTCTTGCGACCGCCTCTGTCCGATCCTCTTACGTTCATTCTTAATCGGCTTCACGACGCGCATCTCGTTACCTTGTGCGACCCATAACGTTTAGGACGATTAGGGCGCAGCGACCATGTAAGACGATAAAAAAGGAACATCGTGTAGCAATCTCGCACGATTCAAGCTGGGGATTGGAACCGGTATAATTTCGATGACTGCAGATTCCGCGACGATACAGACACGCAGAAATGATCTGTGTTTATTCGCGTCAATCGGAAACATGGACAACTGGAATAAAGTCGAGTTTCCAGACGATGCGATCATACTTCTTTGCTCAACGTATAGCGTATGTTTGTTAAATAAATTTATTGTTGGGAAATATTGTATGTATTAAAAATTGAACTCACCAATTTCATATAGGTTGCAATCCTCAATTTCCGCTTGCGAAACAGTGACTTATCGAACGGTCACGTAATGCTTCTCATTAGAACACGCGCGGGATACGTGCTCGAGCGCGATTCGTCGATCGTCGGCGCAGAAATTTTTTTTTCTACTGCGAGAAATATAACGAGAGCTCGTATATCAAGCGGCTGCGGCTTTAGCTCGACGATCGTTCCTCGGAATTACAGTGATTCGAAAAAGCGACGTGATAAATCTCACCGACGCATTCGATCTTCCGCACTGCGATCGCTGGGGGCCGCAAAATTCGGCAGAAATTTGATATACGAGATTTATTCGGCTCGACACTTCGCGTTACTCACTTAGCTTACGTGATTGATGCACCGGATTGCAGCTCTCTGTGGAAAAAAAAACAAAAAAAAACATTAAAATCGACATGTTCTAATAAAAAAACAATATCGCAATTTAAAAACAGTAACACGCTCTTCATTATGACATTAAAAAATTTTTATAAAACACAAGAGCATAATAAAATATTGAAATATGTTATATTAACGAGTTAATATTAGTAAAAAATTTAAATTAAAAATAATAATTGTTCTTAAATTAAAATTTAAATATTATTCCTGCTTATTGATATTGCTAGTAGCGAAAGTATAAAAAAAATCTAGTGAGAGTGTTTTTCCAAGTTTTTACTTTGATATTCTTCAGCATTGATATTCTTAAGAGAACATACCTTAAAAACCTTGAAAACAAAAAAAAGAACGATTCTATTAGTATCGATAACGTCCTGTCTATGACGGTCGCGCGTCTATTGGCACTCGCGCCAATTCTCCTTCACCTGACTTCGCTCATGGAAACATATACGTGTTGATGCGTGGCCGCGTAGAGAAATCTAGCCACGGCTAGTCGCGGCGCATGAACACGTATATGTATAACTATAGCGATCGCGATAACATCGTAACCGATGTATATAAGTTCAGAGAAACGGTGGGGCACGGACAGAACGTTAACTGCGCTGCAATATGCCTTGCCAATTGCCGTTGCGCGCGGAGTAAGGCATATTCCGTATCCAATTGTGGACGCTGTGATCTCACCGGGATTATTACGCAATCAGTAACGAAATTGAGGTACACGCGAAAAAAAATTTTTTGTCTCATATCTCGCAAACTAGCCACTGGCGAAGAATCTAGAGAGAAGAACGTGGACGAAAATGGCGAGAAAAATCAGCCACGTCGTACTGATTAGTGCATTGTTGGTCAGGTCAGTTCAGCAGCATATTTTATTATTTTCGAAAGTAATATTAATCAGATCGCATTCAGCAAATATCAATTATTCAATTATTAGATCGCAATTGAATTGATGTCTATTCCATTGTCAATGTCCATCCCACAAATTCGACGTAAAAGTTAAGGAAAACTTATGTGCTGAATTCGCTATTAATATTTCCCGGTGAACTCTGTCACTCGCATATCACACAAATAATAATATTTTTATAATCGTTGTATTACGTCATGCAGACGCTTTTATTCACAGTGGTTGCATATGAATCATCACGTCGCATAGGTGTCACGGGAGCTATTGTTTGTTGCTGATGCATAAAACGCGTACGCGCCAACGAATAAAATGTATGATGTATTGTTTCTATTTGCTAATTCTTCTCATACAATTTTATATTGCAGCACATGTCTGACAGCTAGCGGACAACCGGACTGGACAAGCGATTTAACTAGCAATATTCATCGTATGACCGAAAATATTAATCGACAGGTGCAACAGTTCACTGAGCAGCTTCAAACGCGAATACAACATAACTTAGAGAGTTCATTGCGACCCGCACTCGAAGAAGTCAATAGAACAATTCAGAATCTGCCGAGAGGTAATCACACATATTCGCAAAATATTTTACAAATTCCGATGCTGATTGGTATTCGTCCAATATAAGGATCGTGCTCGGAATATCCGTGCGAAATGAAAAGAGAACAACCACATTTAATATCTTAATGCGTAATCCAATTTTCATTACAAATAGAAAATAGATAAGATAATTTAAAATATTAATCAAATTCTTGCATTGTTTGTACAATCAAATCTGATAAAAATGGGAAATAATAAAATTTGCTGCGAATCGATATTTTTGTGCACGCTGAGATGCGGAACAAATAGGATATCGTTTTTATTTTATTTCTCTCATTATTTGTAAGTTTTTTTTCAAATAATATATATTATTTTTCAAAATGTCACTTTAATATTTGTTCAAGCCGATATTCCCGATTTGATCGTACTTATTTCTCCGTTGCATGTCAAGAAAATCTCAAAACATTGATATTTTAATATGTAAATATGCAATTTCTTTCCTGTCGCATGCGGAAAAGAGGTCGACATGTTTGCGCAATGGCTTGTGCACGAATTGTGCCTAGCGATATTCTTTATCGTTATGAGAGATATGAGAAGCGTTCGGAATAAAATGCAGATTCCAAAATCGCATCTCATTCGCCGTGCAGTCGACGTTCCTTTCACTATCGACCAAGATACCGAGCAGACATTCGCATTCCCTCCTAAGTCTCAAGGCAGCCGGAGTCCTTTTTCCGCTCGGTCGGCCCGTTAATTCGATACTGATTCAATTCCGCACTGACCGTTTACCTATGCAATTAGCGCTATATCCTTAAGCGTATCGAATCGTGTTATCAGCGATTAGTATCAATAAAAATTAATTTCCCGTAGTACTCGCTTCGAGCACTGACAGTTGATGACATTGTAATTTAAAAGCAATTAGTTAGGAATTGTGCCAACCGGTTCAGATTAAAATCAACTCCGATATTATATAAAAATTATTGATTTACTAAATCTACCTGAAATAATCTTATCGAATATTACGTTTCACTAAATTTTGATAAATATAACAGGTGTTGAAGTGCAAAATGGAAAATCTAAAAAAATAACAATTGCATTTTGCATAACAGTGACGTTCAATTTAAAGAAGACATTTTTTATAACGCGGGATTTTGAACTTTTCGTAAATGTAGACAAGTTTTGAATTATGTAGCACGCGTAAATAATTTAGGCTTGGTCACGCGAATGTCACGCGATATTTATACAGTTGTGATCAATACAGCGGGAAAACTTGACATATTATGGAAATTTGTTCACAGATGCAAACGGACAAATAATAACAAATAGTGGTAGTACCATTATCGTTAATTCTGGAAATGGTGTATCAAGATCCATCTTATCCGGGCGCACGCCGGGAGGAGAATCGTACGTCCGTGATATCGAAGAACGACAAGAAGGAAATTTCCTTTATCACAATGAAATTATTTATAAACCCCAAACCAACTCCAGTGAGACGATTCGCTGGAAATTGGACCTCGCGACTCCGGGAGCCAAACCTGAAATCATTACGGAATAAAAATTAAAACAATATTAATTTTTAATAGTATACTCAACATATGCAATATATACTGCATAAACTTTACATAAAGAAGGGAACGCAAGTCAATCGTAAAATGCAACCGTAAAATCATGAGTTACACGACAAAAGTCACAATTATCGAATTGCGTAAATCGGCAAAGCGAGCGTGGTGAATTTTTAATTATGGTCTTGTGAAAGCGTCACATAATAAATATTCTTTCAATTGAAGTATGTGCAGACATTATCGGTTCTGTGATATTAAAATCGATACGCGTACGTTGCACACTGTGATTTCATGTACGTCGATATTATGTACGTTCAGTTGAATAAGCTTGTTAATAAACAATTTGTCAATAGATAATTCTCTCCAACTTATTTTTTAATAATATGAATAAAGTGCTTATTAATGAAGATGAGCTCACTAATATTTTTATCTGCTTTTCAATGAAACTGATCACCATTTATCATATCGCTACAAATATTTTGTGTTAAAAGAAACACGCCTAATCATGACAAATCACACGAATGACAAGTGATTTGACTGGCTATTTTTTTTTGTCATTGCATACAGAATGATAATTCAAGGCATGTGTTTAGAGGAAATTTTTTATGCTTTTTGTGTACCGATACAACACTGAAAATATTAAAAGAACGAATTAGTGTATCATTTAATATACAAGACCCTATCATTTAACCATTATAAATTTAACCATTTCAATTGAGCGAGGCGCGTGAGGAAAAGGTTGAATAAGAAATCGGCATAAATTTGCACGAGAAAGAGATCTGACCAATGAAGTATCATTTGTTACGATATACGACCACGAAATTTTAAGGAGAGTAAGGATGGGGTAACCGTTCGTGATTTCGAGGCACATGCAGAATGTATATACATATAGGATACAAACTCGATGCGTGTATTGTCACACAATGGCGTCGAAGCACTTTCTATTCGACAATAAAAATACTTTAATTTTATAGCTATAATCATATTTCTGCATATAAACGCCTGTATTAATAATAATAAAAATATACATCAAATCTCCATTTTTGATGTTTCTATAATCGGTGGACGAGAGTGCTTTATTCCAGTGAGACTATACCATTTCCATATTTATAGAATTTTTTAACTTTCTTGCTAAGGGCAAAAACATTGCATTACTCATCTTTGTGTTCTGTCATAAAATAATAGCCATCACGGCACGATTTTCACATTTTTGTTTTCATGCAAATGAGCTTGTTTTAGCTTTAATTCTTAAATAACGAGAATAAATAGCTCACAGTCAAAAGTACGGAATTACAGAATATAAAATTATAAATAACAATATGCATAGACATATGAGCACTGAAAATTCATGCCTTATGAATAATGTATTATTCAAATAAAAATGAAAGAGCCAGCGTTTTATGCGCGTTGAACGTAAGCTCTTGAGGTGACATGCACTTTCTTCCAACTTTCTCCTCTTTTCGTTGTTCGTTTCTACGCCGTTGCCAGCAGATTTACATGCGCATACAAAGGGATACGTAATACGAGACTCCTCGGAACGAAGGGATACTCCCACACGAATTTTGGTGCGTGTGAGATCGGTTGGTCGCTTTTTTTCTTCTTAATGATGTGGGATCATTGTCTACGCGTGACCACAAGACACGTGGGTGTAAAGTGGAAGAGACCATCGAACATCAGATTGGCCCTTAAAATTTGATTATTCTATAGCGCGTAAAAAAAACCGAGTGAAGTTGCGAGTGTGTGCGATAATAATACGTATGTAATTAATTGTCCCACACTTTCTCGCCAGTAAATGATTTGAAGAAGTAAATAACAATAAAAAATAGAATAAAAATTCAGAACAATTTTTAAACAACGGCACTATAATAATTTATGTAGACTGTTGTAATTTATGTATGTATTTAAAGGAGGTAATATTTATGAAAATTTTATATGTCGCAATTTTGTCTTCATTTTTACATGGTTCTTCAGAAAAATTCAATGAATATTCAATGAGGCATTCTATAATCTAGACAAAATTAATCTGTTTTTTTTTTTAAATAAAGACAAGAAAATTGTGTAACACTTACGTTATTATGTTAGAAGTTTAATTTTTAAAAAGATATCAAATATTATTTAATACGTAATTTCTGCAAATATAAATAATAAATCATATCACATCAGCGTTTTACAGGATCGAGAAGTAGAACGACCGATGGTGCGTTCAGGTAGTTTCTGATCGAACGATGTATCCTTGGGCGACGCAGAAAATAGTTATCCTTTCGCCCGAACATCGGCGATGTGCTTTCTTGCCGTGAGCAAGACGTCTTTTGCAAAGTGAAACCTCCATCTTTAATCGACCGGAATGCTTTGGAATAGTAGACGAACAAATAAAATAACGATCGTAAGACGGAAAAATTGTTGTTCAAATAAAATCAGTAAAAGTCGCGAAATATATCAGTGATATGTAAGTGATTCCATACTTCTATATTATATGTTCTATTAAAGTTCAAGTCTCGCGGTGAAGTCATTAAAATGCATGACTCTCGTGGGGCAAAAAGTTTGGATGAGATGAGATCTCTATGATAAGTGTCTTGTTAAATTATTAATTTGTCAGCGGTAGTGACATCGGCTTCTTGAAATACATCGTAAAAATACAGATAATAATCGACAGAAGGTCGGGAAACAGGTCCTTTCGTACGTTTATGGAAACTACGTCGGCTGGGAGAAGAAGATCACGCGAGACGGCAGATTCTGATTTACGAACAGAAAGAAACCCAAGGGAAGTATTTTTCCTGCAGAAAAAGAGGGCTTCTTGAAAAAAACGGCGTTTGAAATATAGCTTTTTTATCGGCTTTTTAAAAGCTTGCAGAAAATGTCGTTTTCTGTCCTCAATGCATAAGAACATAATAATTTTTTGCAAACGAAAACCATCAACAAAAAACATTTCAAATACCAAAAATAAAATAAAGTAAAATAAATAATTTAATTTTGTTACCTTTATATATCTTGACTTTTTCTTTTGACATCTATCGCTGTGCAGACAATTTCAAATATTTTGTAACATTTTGCAATATAAATTCTGTAATAAAATAATATGTATTATTTTAAATAAAATCTTAACTGTGTTTTGAGACAAAAATCTCAAAAGAAAATAGAAGCAACCTGAGATCTAATTACTAATGGAACGATCTTTTACTTACGCTAATTCTAATATTACTATCATTGATATTATTACGATGCGATGTGTGCGATAATGATCCGGTTCGACATCTTCATTCCTGCGTTTCACATAGAAGTGCTTCGATAACGGCGCTAATTACTACAAGGTATGGTAAGGAAATTTATGTATCCTTCCCTCATCCTCGCGCATACAAGCATGCGCGTGTATGTCATCGCGAACATAAGATAATTTGAAGATAATAATCGTGCATAATCTTTTATTTAGTCCTTTTTTGCATCTTCAGATGAGAATTTTTTCGAATTTTTACCAAGACTCCGGCTTCTGCTGCTATATTAATTTCTACTTTATACACCGATTCCTACGAAGCGCAACAGTAAGTATGGGCGCGCATCTCGTAAGTTATCGGAAATTAAGCAGCACGTTACGAAGCTTCGTTACTTTACAAGGGTGTAGTCTCGGCGCTCTTTTTCCTCTGCTTTTCTCATTGCGTTTTTTGGATCGCGTGAGATTGCGTATGGCCGAAAAGAAATTGGGCTCAAGGCAAGACGAAAATTGAAAAGAAATTCATAATTTCAGTATCCGATTACTGATTCTTGTAGATACGATATAACGTATTTTATTTGATCTTATTTCTCGTACATTTAAATAAATACGAATAAACACGCATATAGTTTTTGTTGCAATTGCCATCTTGGTGCATTAAGGTGTTAAAATCTGAATTTATCAAAATGTATACCGCTTTTCTCCAATAAAGCCATATTAAATTTCAAAAAGTATTTAAGAATTAATTAAGTAAAGCTTCATCAAAAATAAATCATAAGTAAATTTAAATATACTTGAAAAACAAAGAAATATTCAAAAAGTTTACTTGTTAACTACAAAACAATTCTTTAAATAGCAAAATACCGTGAATTTTTTTTTAAATTCCACAATGATTGATATTTTGAATGTTTTAATAAATAAAGTGTAGTTGCGTACATGTTTTGGCAAAATTTTTAGCGCACAATACGCGACGGGTAACACGATGGAAAACCAATTTAAAATTATTTTCGAGTAATATCTCAGTACGGATTCACTTTAAAATTCGGAATTAATCCAAAGTATGGGCGACTGGAGTATTCACGAAAATTACAAACATGCAATTATCGATTATTGTAAATTTCGTGCTTACTGGTTGTGACGCGTGCGTGATAATTACAATCGATATTTCTCCCGGTACTTATTAACACCGTTGTTATTATTGGACGTGCATACACACTCGACCGTATTTTTTGCGATTTTATTCACGTGCTCATCTGGATTTTATAGTGTCGTAATTTAAACGGAAAACACATGCGCGTAGCAACAAAAATACATGGTAATGACCCAATGTGCGATTCCGGAGCGCTCTTTTCACGAGTCTCAGCTTGGAATTTCACTCGCGGCGCGCGCGGCTTCCAAGTTAATTTCTACTTTATATACCAATTATGCCATTTCGAAGCGCACGACAACGCGATGCGACTGTTCGCTTCGTAACTCGCCGCAAATTATGGTCGGCATTACCGCTTCGACGTTTCGATAGTTTATGGCAGCGAGTTCTCTGCTCCTCCTTGGTCAACTTTGATCACACTTTCCCATTTCGCCGGCGGCTGTTCGTGCACACTTCGTTTATTCTTCCGAAACGTGACGGTCGAATGGGCGCTATTAAGCATTAATAAGCATAATAGGTGTTTGCTTTTGTCCATTTACGATAATAATATCAGTTATTTACTTCAAAATATAAGAAAAAAACTACAAAAAATAAAATAAATAAATATTTTAATGAATTTTTTATATTTACTTCATTATCCTTATTGCAATTTATAACTTTTTCCCAACTTTATAATTCATGTTTGTTTGAGAAATATAAAAGTAAAATAGATTTTTTTAAGATTTCTTGCTGCAAAGAAATTATATTTAATGTATACATGCAAAATATTTTGATAAATATATTTTGATATATTTACCTTGAGTTGAAAAAATTAAACTTTTTAAAGCATGTATGCAAAAATTTAAAAAACAGCATACCTGAGCGTATCAGAAAACAAATGTCGCAGAAAAAAATTGTTACACGCTGGAAATATTCTACAAAAATGGACGGGCTTGAAGCGCTGAGGAAAAATTGTTTTTTATTCTCGCGATAAGGCGAGAATTCGAGGGCGTTACCACTGCATATACGTTCTTATCTGCAATGGCACAATGGAGTTATAAACTCTCAAGACAGTAAAAATTCGTGGCATCGATTTTACGGTTTATAGCTTAAATTCTTTACGACTCTCCATTTGCAGGTATTCTACTTTTGAGTGATATTTTGCTCGCAGAGCTCTATCTTTTGCGTCATTTTTTAATGAATTGTTGCAGATGAAATCTAGCCAAACAAAAATAACTTATAGATAAACAAGTTCATTGAAAGCATCTTTTAGTCTGACATGCGAACGTCAATCTAAAATGAAAAAAGTCAGATGCTTTTTACAAACGATTCATCTCCTTGCAATAATTGCTCTTTTGATTGCCTGTAATACTAAATAATTTTATCGAACAAAATTAAATTATTATAAGTTTAACTTTTTTCACATTCTTCTATATTTAACAATTTTGTATTCACTTATGCTGAAGTTATCCTGAAATATTGCAAGGTGATAAAATTCGACAGCAATTATAAGAAATCGGAAATAATAACAATTATCCAACTGAAACATGATATTGTTTCTTATATTCCAAAGCAATCTCTCGTCTTGTTAGCCTTGTTGATTTATCTTTAGTTCCTTGTTCGCATTTGATTATCATTAGGCCCGTAATCATGAAAACGCCGTGACAGGTAGAAGCCGAAATCTCGTTAGCGCGTGCTTCCTTCTCGACTATTATTCCATCTCCCGCTCTCCTCTTTAATCTTCCTATGGGTGCGGTGATTCCTAGGAACTCTTTGATTAGCCATTTCTCACATTAAGGCAAAACTTTTTTAATTTTTCGTGGTGAATTTTAAACACCCTCTTTATTTACAATCCGTGTTTTGCCAGTTAATTGTCAGCAATTCGATCTCTATTTACACCGTATACAAAAGTAGCAATTATCGTGCTAATTGCCGTCACAGTAATATCCTATCCGTTATGTAAATCGAAATTATGTGTCGCCTGAGGACAAGCAATTCTATTACAAGCCGGTATAACCGAATAATTCGTTATAAAGATGATTATGCACTAAACGAACAAACAAGTAGCAAATTCAAAGTTTCGCTGCTAAAGTAATTTTTGAAAAGTATTTGTTAGTGCTCGATTTTTGAACCCGATTATAATCGATAAAAGAATCAATTAAAAAGAAATTTAATTTAAAATGACTTATTTTATTACAATTGTATTATGCTTGTTTTTGTTATAAATTTTATATTATTATTTTACTATTAATCTTTACAACTTCGCGTAGAAATGAGATAAAAGACTAATAATATAAATATGCTCGTAATTTACAGGCAGCTATTTTTATCTTCTCGTGATACAACGCGTAGTAACTTTTCTTTTACTACGATCGCGTGAGCTAAAGCAAGTCGTAATTAAGAATCGATCCTAGGTCATTCTGTTTGTTTCTTAGGGTCGCCGACTGTTGTACTTGGCTTCTTATTGCACCGGCCGTACCTTATTAGAACATATCGGCATGGCCATTTAAATTCCAGCGGATCGTACACGTGTATTCTAATCTATCTGAAAAGAGCAGAGCTTTCATGCTTCTGTGTAATTGTCAACGTCGGTATTAAATCTTCCGACTTTGTCGATTTCGCCGATTAAAAGTGTGTACTTGTCGCTTATTTTTATTTTTTTGTCATTAAAATGCTTGACAATCTTTAAAGCGTCGGCATTGCGATCGATAAAAGCCTGCCGATTATTCCAGTGTTTCCTTTTTGAATATCTAACACTTACTTTCAAGATTAAAACAGGGACGTATTGCTCTGATTCTTCTAAATTTAAAGTTATTAATTTCTTAAAGCTTTCAAAAAAAAATAAGCAAGACAGCAAATAAATAATATGTCTTCTTTTATTTTACTAAATAATTGAAAAAATTTTTTATTCTTATTTGGAAATTTCTGTTAGAGTCGAAGTTTTATTAATTTTTATATCGATACAGCTCTGCAAAATAACCCGTGTATAAAACAAACTATATGAAATCTTAATTGTCAGCTCTGCTCTCTTAGTTAATCGTTTGGATAGAGATTGCATCTCTTTCTTACTCTCACAAAAAAAGGATAAAAACATATTGCCTCTATAGAGAGGCGCCTATAAACAGGCGTCTTTAGTGACGCAGATAGCGGCGTGTAAAGTGTCTCGCGATTATGCGTGCCAAAATGACACGCGGAGCAGAAAAGGGATATGTACGAGGAACCTTAAATGGAAATGCCCCAGACTTGTGCCCCCAATCTCTCCGGATTTCATTCCGTCTCTTTCTTTCTCTCTCTTTCGCGTTCGCTCGATCTCTTCTTCTTTTCTTTGTCACTCTTTTACTCCAGAGACACACGCACACTTTGTACCTCTCGGTTCTTATTACGGTGGCTATCAAGCAACGTAAACGTATCTCAAGATCGAATATCTCCGAAGAAAGGTCGTAAAGTCGATACGTGACGCCGAGAAATTGGGTTGTCACCGCGTTAAAGTTCCTTATGTGTTATTTTAATATGTATCCATCGACACCTAAACTTAAGCAATAGTCGACAGCATAATACTTTCTGTTTGTAAATCGATTTTGTCGTCACCCTCTTCTCTTTATAAAAAAATATCAAAGTGTGAAAGTAAAATATAAAAGATAAAATTCTCAAAATAATCTTATCACAAATATCACATTATGCACATCCATCTTCGTCCAAATTCGTAAGTCTGAGAGGATTACAAATAAGACGTCAAATTAATCTTACTCACAAACAGATCGGGATAAAGATCTGCGCTCCCGATCCTGTAAAACAAGTTTATAGAAGATCCCGAGACGTGCCAAGCATGTGGGTGATGACAATTTCTCACCGAGGCGTAATCCCGATACTCAATATCTAGATTTTCGCTTTCAGTTATACTAAAAATATATTATATTTCAAAAAAAAATAGAATGGCATCAAGAGCCGTCGCAGGATGTTAGTGTGTGCTAAATTTTTAATTTATTTTCATAAAGAATTTTTTAATAAATTAGTCTACAAGAGACAGTTAGATTGTACACCGATCTCAGATCGAGATACCTAATGTGTACGAAATTATAAGTATATTGTTCTCATATATCGAGAAACATTAACTTACATATAAGAATTATTGGAGAGAAAGAAAGAGAGAAAAAATATCAGGGCGCGAGTGGCTAATATTATATTTCTTCTACGGAAGTAAAGTCTCGCGTATGTCGAATAAAAAACATTCTGAAAAATTCATGATGTTCATATAAAATTGCTCTGTGACAAATCAATCTTTGTTGCACATAAAACGTACGCGAATCTCGTAAAATGCGAAATCTCTGCCACGAAGAACTATTTATGTCTTGAAAGCCTCTTTTTCGGTGCGACGTCAAAGACGAGTTTTGAGATGCGAGCGACGAGCACGACGTGACGAATTTACTGTTAAACTGACAATACAGTAAGCGAGCACTTGAAGACTCGAAGACCATGTCTTTTGTACATGTTGAATATAATATAGAAAATAAGCATAGAGAACGTGTGCCTTTTGAACATTGAAAAACTGTTTTATACTACACGCTTTATTATTCTCGTTCTTCACGAAATGCTTCGTCCAAGTTTTATGTCGTTGAAATAATTAAATCAAGTGGCTCACTTTTTGCAGAAGAGAAAATAATCAAATATTTTCTAAAAATTAAAATAATAAAAATTTTTAACAAAATAACTAATAATTATCTCACATTTTTAATTCTGGCGTAGCTCCAAAATTTCTCTCATCATTGTAGATTCGCGGATTTTACTTCTTCCGATTTCCGAGAAAAGGAAAGATGCGGAATGAGAACGATCTGTTATCAGCATAGTCGACTTTAGATTATGTCTCATTCGAAGCGATCAATGGCGCGTACATAAATAGATAGCTGCGTAAAATGCTGGAGCGCATGTCTTTCAATTGCAGTCTTATATTTCTGAAATATTAAAATGGTTTATATTTAATATCACAAGTTTTATTACAAAATATTTTTACTATTTTTTAAATAATTTTACTTTTTCTAATATTTGTATTATTCTATTATTTTTCACAATTTGTTTATTTTGTTTTTTATTTGTAAATTAAAATCTTTTTAATAATTATACGATTTAATAGTCGTATTTATTTTAATTAACTTCATTACCATAATATGTAATATACAATACATCGTTCCTTAATTATTTATTAGTAATGTGGCGTACTGAGATTGGTGAAGAAACATTGATTGATTTGATAATCGGATGACTCGGGTTGCAAAAAAAATGCAAAAATATTTGTCTGTATTGAAAAATAACAAAAATTGTTTTGCGGAAATATGAGGTAAAGCTGGTAATCCCAATATTTTTACTTATTTAAAAGTACTATTGTTTGAAGTTTTAGAATAACTTTCCCGAAAATTGATCCGGTTTCACTCGCACTCACCTTGCATACATTTCTAACGCAATGTGAAAATTCCGTCGTTTAACTGTAAAATTTATTATTTATTCAGCGGACGTTACGGCGACATCTCCCCCATATTTTTCACCGTACACGTAAATACTCCGTAAAGAAAAAAAAATCGTCGTCCCATGTGACACTCAAGCGTGTGCACTCTTGCGTATCCTTAAACGTACGCATATGCGTGCGTCCGCGTGTGACTCGGCGATGCCAATGGCCTGGACAGGTATGTGGGTGATGCCTGTTTTCTCCAGTATCGTATTTAGAAACGAAGACGGAAGACCATTGGATTTATCTGTCGAGTACTCGGCAGAGAGAGCTCCGTTTCTTCATTCTCTCTCCCGAGAGCTTCTTCCTCTCGCCCGTCGCGACTCACTTCGTCCATATCCTCGTCCATATTCCCGCTATCCTTCTCCAGCTCTAGAGACAGCGAGTATTGCTGATCCCGACGCCGATGCGGAGTCTGCGTGTCGAGCGTTTAATGAAACGTCGAACGGAATCGAATATTTCTCAAGTTACTGGCCGTCCATTACTCCCCGCTTCGACAAGTGTATGCGCCGAGTATTCGTATGAATTAACCTTTGTTCGGACAGGTCACGCGTAATTCCCTCTCAGCTTCTTCGTTTCCACGAAATGGCTCCTGATCTGCCGTCTTAGCCTTTTGTGTCAATTATGTGGCGTTAAGGTAATGAGTTTATTGAATGATCAGAGCTGATGTCGAAACGACACATCGAACCGGCACGGCGCACGGCGCACTTTTAATAATTCGACAAAGTGAGTGTAAAAGCAAATATAAAAGAGAATATATTATAAAAGAGAAAGCAAATTTTAATTAAATACTTATTGCTTGTATTGCAATAAGCACTTTATCAAAATCTGTAAATTTGGAAAATAGTTTATAATACATTTTTTTTTAAAGTTTTTTTTCTTCAAATATGTTAATTATGCAATTACGTTACATAACATATCTTCAAATATGTTAATTATGTTAGTTATGCAAATTAAATTATAAAAATAAATTAATTAATTAATATAATTATGCACTGAATAAATAGGAATAAAAATATAATATATACATCGCTATTTTTCTTTAAATTTACAACGCGCAAGAGCAAGATGCACGAACGCCTAGTGAAGGGCGTCCAACTTGAAGAAGTGTTTGAGCGGTTTCATATAATACAGGCGTGTGTATATAAGTGACGGTTTTCCATATTTCGGAGTCATTGTCCGTTCTCTGCTTGTCGAGGTTGTCTAAAAAGCCGCCGTCGTCTTTCGCAGTTGTCATTCAAAAGCCGGTACCGACATTAATTTCAATGTCAATGTTTGCAAAAATCTGTCAACTTGTGCTATTTTCATTGTATATTCAATATTGCCGATGTCTTCCTACTTCCTTCGACGAAAGTATTATAGGTAAGCATTATTATGCACTAAGTATCTTAATTTTTCATATTTAATAATATATATATATATGTATATCTTAATTTTTCATATTTAATAATTTTTCATATTTAATAATATGTCATGAATATAATTTTTATTAATTTGTAATTTTAATTTTAAATTATTTTAATTGCTGTTTTTGTACGATAGAAATAATGTTTTAGATCAATATATAGAATAAATATTATTTTGAGAGTAAATTTTACCTTAAATTGTTATTGTTTATAAAAATAAAAAAATAATAAAAAATAAGGACACACAGTTGACGTATGTCAAATTATACCGCATCCGCGGTAATACTTGTGAATTACTTTAGAAACCATGTAACAACTGTAATAACGTTATAAACTGTAAACCGTAATAATGCTATTTTAAATTTTATATTAGAAATCGATAAAGTCTGTCATAATTTAATAAGATGCACATTTCTCTTGGCCACAATATTTTCTAGAGCGTATGCATTAAATGCAGCAAACATATAACCACAAGCAAATATAATATTGCGGTTGTGAGTCGCTGCTGAATAACAAATCGAGTTCTGCTTTTACGTTGCGAAAGTCTCGAAAGACGTTTTTTTTCAACGGAAACAGTCAAATCATGTTACAGTGATAATATATCTTCCGGATGTTCTATTCTCGATGGTCCTCATTAAATTTCGCTTCATGTTATTCACATATTCAAGTATACACTCACGTGCAATGTGTTCGTCGATGTATATGATTCATCCCATATTTCTCAGATCTGGTCGGGAATCAGGAATGGCTAGCACGTCTTCAACATTTGGAACATCGATTTCCGGAAAACATTTCCGACCTGCACTTTCGCGGCAAACGGCTTATCAATCTAGGTCCTGGAATTTCAACTAAACAGGTGTGTTAGTGTAGAGCGTTTATCTACAAATCCAATTGATATTTAATACAAAATAATTATTTACATTATTTAGAAAACGTATCAAGCTTGCACTGCACTGGGTAATCAGAGCGGTCACTGTAAACACCTCAGCGGATGCGTCCTTGAGGAGTTCCGCTCGAACTTTGCACGATTCGTGGATTATATGTGCATAATTGAGCAGACGTAAGCTAACATAGTGCTTCACGCACCGATTGTTCTTTTATTAACATTTTCTTTATTGTAGGTACGTCGGTGTGTGTTGCCCGGACAGTGTCGCGACAGCTCGATCGGAAAAAGTTTTTGATGATGATTTAGCCAGCTTGTTACCAGCGATAGCAAGTTTGTATAAACCTAATTACTTATTTCTCATTAATAATTTTATGAATATTTTATTAAAATTTTTAAATAATTATTTTAATACCAGAGAAAAGTGGTGCTTGGTATAATTTCGTAGAATATTTAAATTAATCAAATATTTTCTCCACATACTTAATGGTAAAAAAATAATATTTTTGTGTTAAATAACGATATTAATCACATACTTTCTCGTATTTACGTACAACTATTTGCTGTAAATTTCTTTTCATCAGTTAACATATCTCGATGAAAGTGCTTTAAGGTGTACTTTCTTGATAAATATCGGTGCCTTTCGCGGTATGAAGTAGTAGCATGTTTGCATACTAGTGAGAGTACGTACTTCAAATTCTTTTATCGCAGACCCAGACGACGACAGAGAAGAGTGGGATAAAGTCACCGAGAATGAGGACGAGAATGGACCATCTGTCAACAAGTCGTCGGACAACAATAATACGATTTTGCGGAAAAACGCAACTTTATCGGATACCAAGGAGGAGATGAGAAATCCACGAAGACCCAGAGGATGCGGCACGAGCGCAAGAACAAAGATCAGAGTCGTGGGTGGCCGGCCGGCTGATCCTAAAGAGTGGCCGTGGATGGCGGCTCTTCTCAGGCAAGGCGCGATTCAGTATTGCGGGGGTGTGTTGATCACCGATAGACATGTACTTACTGCCGCACACTGTGTTTACAGGTAAGTTATTAAGCGTCGTAACCTTTAATAATGAACGGACACATCTAAAACAACGTTAATTCTATGTAAGTAAGGTCGAAGTTCAAGTATTTTTAACTAATATCAGTGCTGAAATCTGTGCATCTTATATCATTTTATCATTATAAAATATTAATCCAAGACTTTGTTACCTTGGCGTAGCTGTCGTCGATGTATATTACGCAAACAAAGTATATTGACAGCGTACAATCGAGTTTAATACAAGTCTTAATAATAAAATAAGCTGATTATGACTTATGTCTGTAATAAAGAAAATTAATTGCAGCAAGTATCAGATAACCGACAAAGTTCGCGCGGTTCTTTTTTTTTATTGCGAAATTTATTATCGACTTAAATCTCGACGAAGTTTGTTCTCGGCTACCCGATAGTTGCGATGAAAAATGGAACTTGCACATGATATTTAGAATATACATTGTCGCGTCTCAATATATGTAGCGCGATTACGAATTCGGCGCTTCAGACACTGCATATTTATATTCCTGCGGCCGCGTCCGCCGTTGGGATCGCGCTTAGACTTTGTAATGTTTTCGGCGTGTCGGCACATTTGTATCTTTCTGAAGCTCGAACGTCCGTAATATACGCGCGGAATTCGTTTGTGTCGCAACCACAAAATGAACAGTTACACGACGGCGGATTACAGTTATATACCGCGTATCTTTTCAGATACAAACCACGCGACATCACGGTAAGACTCGGCGAGTACGATTTCACCGAGTCCGGAGAGACGCGATCGTTGGATTTTACGGTGTCGGAGATACGAATGCATAGAGATTTCAGATTGAATACTTACGAGAACGACATCGGTATCATTAAAATCCATCGACCCACCACGTTTAACAGCTACATCTGGCCAATCTGTCTTCCGCCCATTCAACACACATTTGAGAATAAAAGTGCCATCGTCACTGGTTAGTGCAAAAAAATATGTATTACATTTTAATATTGTCGTTAAAGGTATTTCTTTCAATCATAACAATAAAACTCTTACCTGTTAATTAAAAACAGTTAGCTGACTTTCTTATTTATTTCCGTGCTACAAACAAAATATATAGTTGTATAAAGTAAATTATATAAATACAAAAAAAATAATATAAAATAAATGTGGATGGATTTAAAAATATTATTCCTAAAATGTTAAAAAAACGCTTTGCTCGCCGATCCATTCGACATTTATCTTATATACAAAAATAATTATCTGAACAGTGAACAAAAAGAAATAAAAAAGCAAATTATTTTGTAATCTATGTTAAAAATTGTTAACAAGGTTGGGGCACGCAATATTACGGAGGGCCCGCCAGCACAGTGCTGATGGAAGCCTCAATACCGGTGTGGCCTCAAGAAAGATGCGTTCGCAGCTTCACGCAACGAATCCCGAATACCACTATGTGCGCCGGCGCTTACGAGGGTGGTCGCGACGCCTGTCAAGTAAGATAATGATTTATTCATATATAGCCAAGTGTATCGAACACGACGCGATCGCATTGGCGAAATGTTAAATGTGCATTAAGCTGGAAGACTTCATTGTTAATGAATGCTCTTCCGAGAAATAAATCAATTAATATTTTATGGACTACCGAGATAAACTTACACACATTACCGAGTCCAATGAGACGACGTTTTTTTCAGGGCGACTCGGGCGGCCCGTTGCTACACCAACTCAGTAACGGCAGATGGGTCAACATAGGAATCGTATCTTGGGGGATTCGCTGCGGCGAACCTGGATTTCCGGGGATATACACCCGCGTGAGCTCTTACCTCGATTGGATATTCGCAAACGCCGTATTCTAAGCGTTACATAATACTTTTCGCCGCTCTCTCGTGCCAAAGATTTTTTTTTTTTTTTTTTCACTTTTATATACGTAGAACTCTTCGCACTTCGATAAGACGTGTAGTTGCCCAATAAAACGATTCTCACATGAAAATAAACAGAGATTTCGATAAAACGTTGAGTCAATTGTTGGACAGTCTTGAAAACGATTAAACTTTATTACCGGAATATTCATTGGTACATCGTTAAAAGAGAGATTGACACAGATAGAAGTTTACTTCCTCACGATGCATCACACCCGCAAGTGTGTGCGCGTATACACACTCTCTCTCTCTCTCTCTCTCTCTCTCTCTCTCTGTCTGTCTCTTTCTCTTTTTCTCGTCATTACACCACGTTTACAACAGGATAACTGCGAAAAATCATCAGCTACCTGCACTTTTCGCCCATACATTAAATAACCGCGACCGCACGTGCATATACCCGCTCTTGCGTATGCATATGTGTGTCTCTGCCTCCGTGTCTGTGTGTATGCATTCGCAGATATATGTACTCGCACTCGATATTATCATCCAAACACATCGTGCACTCGTTTCGCGAGAGGCCCAGCCTCCGTTCGCTCACGAGTGGCCCTAAACATCAACGTAGCTACGGTAACTTTTTTTAGCTTTTTGCAGCCATATACATATATATAATCTAATTTCGTAAACATATACATGTACCTGTGTATACATATATATCTCTTTTTTTTTTTCTCTTTTGTATATTTATATATAACATCTTACGTGTAGGTACGGAATTTTGCGTTACGCACGCCTCGCGCCACGTCGCGCGAGCACGCCGACACTGCGAACGGTAATATTTGTCATGTTGGGCATGCAACGACAAACACTGTAGCCGACCTATATATATGCCTTGTGATGTTTACACGGTTTGCGATCGTAGACGAATCTAGGAGGCGAACGTGAGAAGAGGAATAAAAGTCATCTCATTAAACAGAAAAGATATCGGAGGGAAATTTATACAGATTTCATAGAATACGATTAATCGAAGCGATTCACCGCACTATTTTGTTACAGTTATTTTTGATTCGACCCAATTACTCGTCTGTCTCGATGGTCGAGATAATAATGTGGGCAGAGAAAGACTTTAATCGCGATTAATTGTTTTTTTGAAAAATAGATTCTCTCTTCGCAAAAATAGGGATCTAAATTCGCCTGCGCCCGCGATTGGATTGATTTGGAGTTTTAAGGTTCGGCGGGGATCAGGTATCGGCCGTGGCTAAACACGAAGAACTTGCCGCTAAGCTAAGCTCATTGCATTTTACGTGCCGTCGCAAATGAATCGCATTGGAAAATACGCGCATTGGGAAAAACGGGAGAATGCTCGCGTTGGTACGAATAAATAAAACGCGTGAACGCGACAGGTATAATACTGTGTCCATACACAAGAGACGATAAGTATCCTTGGCAAAGTACATTGCCGGTCGTACCTTTTTATAATTAATTGCTCCTTCAGCTTCAGATTTTCTTCTCAGATTCAGATTAATCCATCCGAGCCGTGCTTGTTCTCCAATCTCCGTTCTTACTGTGCGATCTGGTAACCATCGTCGCGCCCGCGATACTCGTATTTGTTCTAAATTGTGCTAATCGTTATCGATAAACGTTGGTTCCATAATACCTTGTAGGAAGAGATCACTTTCTGCGAACTTGATTCCCGACTATGTAGAGTCGCGCCTTGCCAGCTAAACATGTCACTAACGATCTGCCGGTAATAAATCAGAATTCATAGTATCAAAAGCAAATATGTCTGTTAATGAATCAATTATAACTCTAGTTTCATAAACGCTCTGTGGAAAGCAACAATTAATCAAATTAATATATTCAAATTAGCTAATTTTAAATGCGTCACACAATCGATAAAACGAGATTATTGTGACCTCGGCATGTTCACAAATTATTTGAATAAATACTAAAATGCAAAATTTCAATTTTAAAGGCTTCAATAAATTAGGATGATTAAGATGTTCTTCATTTCCGCTTTCTCTCTCTCTCTCTTTCTCTCTTATCATCTTTCGCCGAACTCTTTCTCGCCAATAACGAGAAAGAACTCAAACGTCACGCATTTCGCTCTCTCGCTAAAATAAACCCAGGCATCGATTGGCTTCCCAGCGATATCCGTCCAGGCTCCAGTAGCTGGCAAGGCCGGAAGTGCGCCTTAAGAGAGCTAAACTCTGGGTACCGCGCCCGCGGGTAAGAGCAGCGGCGCGTTGGGACCGCTCTCGGTGTAATTGGGCATGCTTTCAGCCGCCGGATACACCTGGTGCACGGAATTGTTCACGCTCGGCGGGCCGCTCGCGCGATTGCGCGCCGGCGAGGAGTTGCCGATCGGCGTCGCGGCCGTCCGCGTCGTCACCGACTTCGGCGCGCCGTTCCCGGTCATGGCGAGACCACAGGCCGGATTAATCGCCACGGGCTTCTGGTTCTGAATCTGATTCGGTATTGGCGACGGGTTGGTTTGGACCGATTGACCCCGCGGTTGGGCCGCCAGACTCTGATGCTGCGGTTCCTGTGGCCTCTGTTGACCCGGATGTCCCTGCTGCCGTGACTCCTGACTCCTCGACTGGATCGATTGCTGGGCCAGGTACTGTTGCTGCTGGTCCGACTGACCCTGAAACTTGTGCTGCTGGTTTGCGGGAGGAAACGCGCGTTGCTCCTGTTGCTTCGGCTGCGCCGTTTGAATTTGCGCGGCGACGGAAGACGGATCTTGAAGACTCGATGTTTGGCTGATGCTTGTCGTCGTGGGATTTGCCTGTTGCACGTTATTGTTTATCGGTTTCTCGCCTATCAGCCAGTAAGTAGTCATAGGACCTTTGCCCTGCGAATTTTTATGAAAAACAAAGATCATATAGAGTTAGAACATCGCACTATCAGCACAAGAATATCGTAACTCGGAAAATGTTGTTTCTTATAACTGTCATCTTTTTCTGCAATTCACATACTTTATCAAATGTAAAAGTCTTGTTGTCTAAGTTCAAACAGAAATAACCGCGCCGAGATATAATTTTATCAATCGGTTTTTATTAGTAAAACTTTATACATAATGTAAAATTATCATATAAAATAGTCTCACATTTGTCATCAAATCCAAAAATGACACTCTAATTATATTCTGAATACCCGAGAAAAAATGATATAAAATAGTCAGATGTAAATATATATAATTAGTTATGAAAAGATCTGATAACATGTAATATTTTATATGATCACATAAAATTACATATGTTATTACATCTTTTCGTAACTAATTATATATATTTACATCTGACCAATTATACCATTTTTTCTCGGGTACTGTCTGAATTTTATACATTCTGATTTACTGCAAAAGCTAAGTATAATTTTAAAATTGGTTTAAAATAAAATTCTAAAATAAAAAACCAAATTTATTTGAGTTACGATAGTTTTGCGTCGGCAGTGCGATAAGATTAATTCGAGTATTATATATAATCGGATTAAAAGAAATATTTTATGCATGTTTTTCTAACGCTTTCCACTTTTTACACTTCATTTTTAATTTATTACATTTATCGTCTTTATATATATATATTATACTTTTACTTTTAATTTTAATATTTCATTTTAATTCATTATAAAAGCATGCCATGAAAACTTTATTAATACTCCTTTCAAGCTTATTAACGCAAAATGTGACACAATTTATGGGATTAAATTAATTGCGAAATTACATTATCCAAGAATTAGTCAAATTTGCGAACTAAAAATTATCACCAGAAGATGTTTATGATTAATGATTTGATTAAGGCCATCCTGTAACAGAATTCAATGTAACAGAGGTAAAAGCATTGTATTGTTTCGTTATGGCGATAGCGATCAGCGAATGCGTTTACCTCAGGTACGCTCGTGAATATTCAAATCAGCGGCAGCGTATATTGTCCAGCGGCGAGAGGCATTGAATTTTAATCTCGACCGGCTTTCGACGTACGTACGTACGCGCGTATTGCCGTGCGAGCTTCTACCGACGCTATCTTACTAATTAACTGCATACCCGCTGCAGTTGCGCGCGCGCGCGCGCTCCCTTGCGACCGCTGAACTTTGACCCGAATTGCACGGTAAACGATTCAATCGTGGCATCGACGCCTCTCTACCACTCTATCACGACGCTCGCGCAGGTGTACTTAATCGACCGTCTGATGACGACTCGGCGACGTGTTCACGGTCGTGCGATCGAGTAATACAAATCGATCGCGTAATCGCAGCGATCCGTAATAGGCGGCAGTTATCGCCGTCTGGAATTAGCAGCGAGTGTAATTCAGCGTAGTCGTGAGGCTTAATGTCGTTGTCGTGTTATCCGCTTTATTACGTCGACGGGATGGATGGGCTGTAATTTCAGCGATGCTGAAATGATCGCCGCCGGTTTATGCGCGAATTAGTTTCTCAGGGGAAAAACGAAGACGGATCGCATCTGGAAACAATAGACAGCGCGCAACGATGTGCTACTCGTGCAACATCAAGCAACTGCCCCGGAGAACATAACGCGTTTCGCAGCTACGATATAATGCATCTAGACGTCGCGAGAATATGCGAGAAATGCGCAAATTGTACCGGGTGCGATTGCAATTGCGCAATCCACAGCTTCCGGGTCTGAAAATGTAAATGTAATTGCTGAAGTTGGGAAAGTCAAACTTTTTGTCAAAAGAGCGCTGCTTATATTATATGCTGTAAAAACTGAAGTAAAACTTTAGTACGCTAGAAGTATATTAAAACGAACAATTGTATTTTTTAACTTTATCAAGATAAATTGTAATATAAAATGAGTTTATATTAAATACATTTTAAATTATTGAGTTGGCAATTAAGTTCCAATGTGCTTGATAACCGACGAACAATTAATTTTTAAAAGTTTTGTTTCGATTGTTAGAAAAATCTTTTCACGACTAAATTTCACTTCTCCACAAAACTGAAAAGTGCACCTTGAACAGTTTTCCGCCTAGAAAACTGCGAAATTTTAGGAAAAATTTTTTAATCATTAAATAAAGAGTTGCTAAAAAAATATTTGGTTAAAGTTTTTCAAACGTTTTAAAAGCCGAACAAATTTAATTGCCAATTTAATATAAAGCGAAATTTAATTCAAAAGATATTGTAAACGATTATATGCCGTAAGGAAGCATTTCAAGTCATCGTAAAAAACGTTTTACTCCAAAAATGTAAATATCCGTCCACAAACTGCCATTGCGGCGAAATGCAAAGACCGGCGCGTACTTCAACATTGCCCAGCTGCAAGAATACACGGGCGAAAAGTTTCACGCTGTATATCGCGAAGCACGAGATGAGATCGTAATCAGGGCGCTCTGTGCAATGATCATCCAGACGTCCTTCTGCCCGCCGCGAAATGCCAATCAGGATAAACGAAAGCCGCCCTCCATCCCGTCGCCGCTACACACTCGTCGCTTCGTGACGTCTGCGATACGGAAGACTACTTCAACAACTCCGCTCGACGCGTCCTCTATTGCGACCCGCACGGCCCTTTTTTCCGTTCATCCTCAACGAAGAGGACGAAAAGTCGGATTTACAAGATAAGAATATTAAATAAGAAGATTAGGAATATCGAGGTATTAAGGGTAGATGAGTACACATTGGTCGAGCAAATTAAGAAAAATCCGCATATCGATCGCGGGCTTACCTTTAATATGACTTCTCCTCTGCAAACGAGCTCGAACGTGCCGAAGGTGTCCAGGATTTCCTTCGTCTTTGGGCTGACGTGGATCTTTAAAGCTGTCGTGGACAAAAGAGAAAAAAGGACTTCTTTTACGCACGTTCCGTAATCTCGTTACAGCGCTAATTGGGGCACTCCTTTGATATAGAAGTAATTACGTGAATGTCCGATATAAAGCATATTTTTAGCAGCTGCTTCGCTACACGTAGATTCTTCGTCGCGTATTGACTTTCAAGTATCAAAGCTGAGTATAAAATAATGAAAGAATTAATAACGATTAGATCAGCTAATAAATGTAAAATACAAATGCAAAAATTCTGAATAACTCTCTTTTAAACTTTTCATTTCAAACGTATTTTATTTTCGCTGGAACTAGTATTTTTAGGTACTAATCTAAAGATTCTGTTTGTTTTAATATTATTTAAATCTATAAAATAAACCATCGCGGCAAAAAGGCTTATATTGTGCTTTCTCCGCAGGCTGCCTCAAATATTGGAATTGACGTTTGACGATCGGCGAATATAAAGGAAAAAAGAATTTCGTCAGATTCAAATTCACATAGGAGCTTTTTAAAGTAACTGTGCGTAACAAGAGTAAGCTCGCTTTGAACCTTTCGCTGCTTCTGGTGACAGTGCGCTCTTTGTGGACTAAATATAATTTGAACACTACACCGCGGCGCACGTCGCGACATTCATGAATTTCATATACCTTTGACAGTCTCAACTATCCTGCTGTTATCATTTTCTGTGCCACTGGATAACTGGACATGTCCCAGAAACGTCGATTTTAATTTTAATATCGGATTTTAAGAATTTTTTTGTCACTAAAAATAAAAGAATCAATGACTTTTAAGTCATACAACATTAAAAAATAAATAATGCTTTACTTGTGTTCCAATCTTGAATTCAAGCGTGCACATCCACAGATGTAAACATATGATAAATTCTCAAGATTTATGTACGGGAAATAGTAGTTATTAGAATTTCAAAAGCTGCAATTTTGCGATGCGCGGAAAATAAAAGTTATATGTTTACCCGGGGTAAGCAAGAAAAGCGCAACAAATTATCCTTTGTTCGGAGAAACTGCATAAATGATTACGGAATGAGAAGCGCGAAACTGTCACTTTATCGAATGACAAAGCCGAACCGTCATCTTGTGACTCCCATTAACTTCGCGACATGATGTGGCCTTTACAGAAAAGGCGTGAATCGATTTATTTTGACGTGCGGACGAGCGGCGTCAAGGCAACGCGTGAGAAGGACTGTCGTAGAATTTAAACCCCTTTGGCACGTAAACTTTGTACCTTGACTACCAATTAACTTCTCGCTGTCACGGAAGCTACACGCGTTTGACATGGACCCGATAAAGTTCACAAGAAACAGTTTCGATGAACCGTTTTTTCTGCCGTACGTGGGTCGCGTGAGGGTGATTGAGGAGCTGCGGTGCGAAAATCGAACCCGATATTGCCAATTTCCTTTCAGCAAAGACAACGTATTTAAACTATCCATAAAAATGTCAAAAATTGACTCGCTTCATATTTACATCGTAATATCTTTTCTGCGATAATTGTGTTGTATTGTACATTCTATTATAACTAAATCGATTATACATAAAAGATAAATCATTAAATGTAGGATATTGGATTTTTCAAACAATTTTCCACAAAGTCTCGTGTAAATATCGCGCAGCAAATGCTGATAAATAATTTAATTTGAAGCTTAAAAAAACAAATAAGTTATTTATTTGTAAATTAATTCTTTTTTTTTCACAGAATATTTTAGATTAAATAACTTTACATTTTTTTTTTCTTCAACTATATATATATAATAAAATTTTTTCAATCACAAAGATCTCCAATTATGAAGCATTCTCAATATAGCGAAAAATGAGAAACAAAATAGACTTACAATTCGATCGTGTAACCTAACTAAACACGAATAAATCGGTGCTATCACTTCTCGAGCTGGTCGTTCAGAGAAACTTTTAATGGAATTTAAAGCGATAATAAAGTTATGTGAGCTGATCGGAACTTCCGTCGTCGGCAACTGAGTGTGCAGTTCGATTACGGCACGGCCGACGGGCAGAGCGAGCGATCGCAAATATGCTAATCCAATATACGTAATTTTCATGTGATCTCCTCTATTTCTAGAGCAACCTGATTGCGTTTTTTAAAAGGAAAAAGAAGGTTGTAGCGTGGCTGCGCGACGATCAATAGCTAGTCCTCCTCATTTTAAATCAGTTACGTAACATTATCATAATGGGACTAATTATGCACTGTAATATATCAATTATTTCATATAATAAATATTCTATACTGCGTAAATACGATGATAAATGATTAAGTACGCACATTCAGCAGCGTTCAGCAGCAGCAGCGATATATTGAATAATGAACATATCGTTCTCTGTGATCAAACACCCGCATTAAATGAAGACTTGACATAAAATATTGTAATTAAAAATTGAAATCTCAGTGAATCTGATAATATTAATAGAATAATAATTTATTTAGTTAAAACAGACTCCAGAGAAAATACTATTCATGTTTTAAATCTCATTAAATGTTCTTGTGAATAAGCGAAAATTTAAAACCACATTAGCCTTGACACATAGAATTTTTTTCAAGCACAATTTTCTGAAAGTGTGACATTTACATATTTTATATGTCAAATCTTCATGCATATATGAAATGTCCTAGAAATCATGATATTATTTTTTAATTTTAATCTAACTTGAATTTATGCGTAAACAAAATCTGAAAGAAGAGATCATTTGTTATAATTTTAAATATTCAGCAATGAGCAACAATTTGTTAATTAAAACTAGCGTTGAAATATTAAAGGAATAAAGTTGATTGACATTAAGAATAGAGTAAAACAAAAATAAAATTTTATTTATAATTTTAAAACTTTGATCTTTAGAAAGCTTATTTTCTTTGAGGAACAACAAGCAAGATAAAAGTAAAGCATTATTTAATTGCTTTCCAAAACTGTAATCTTCAGGGAAAATTTTCTGTCTACAGTCTTATGAAATAACTCATAAAAATTGCTTTTCTTCTTACATTTCGGTTAATGAAAATCGACGGCTGATCGACGGCGTCAGAAATAAAATCTATTTTTCCGGGACGTATTGTAACCCATATTCAGTAATCCGTGTGTTTATAAAAACAAAAATACAACGCTCGAAAACTCATGGAAGTGTCACACGCACTTCGCGACTGAATGCGTATGCAATAATCGGCGTATGAAAAAAAAAAAAAAAAAAAAAGAAAAAAAACAAAAAGTGAAACGCATATATCACCCGGAAACTCTTTAACGTGCGTGTGATATTACTCTCCCGACATACAAACCGAGCTACGAAGAAACTCGATAAACAGCCGCGTGGCGCCTTGCCGTGCGTCCTTGCCTTGCACGAGCGACGCCGGCACCTAGATCCTGCGAGGGAAAAACCACCACTCACGCGACATTAAGCAACACACCGCACTCGTGCGTGCCTTGCGAGCGTGTTGGCAAACGAAGTTCTGTACGCAATCAATTTCATCGTTTGCGTGCCGTTTCGTCAAGCAGCGATCGAAATCGTTATCAACGTAATTGAAAAAGCGTCAAAAATTGTTTACAATATCTATAGTAATTAATCAATTAGTAAAAAGATATTAAAAATAAAGTGACCCTCTCTCTAATTAGAGAAAGTATTAGGCATATAAAAAATTAATCATCTAATTTTGATGAAAGCTGCCTTTAAAAATTAAAGTTAAATTCACAATTATGGCTTAATTGTATCGTACGGTTGTTTGTGGCATTTGAGTGTAAATGTCGAGGACGAATACGCGCGTCGGCCTTCTGAACCCATCACCTTTCTGAACAATCACAGGAATTTTTATTGCAAAAACTAACATGCGATTATAGGTCAATCAATGTGCTCGCGATTGAACATGAGCTAAGCATGGCCACATCTCTATGGAAATACTCCAAGCAGGGTCGATTCTCTCTCACGGCGACCTTGGCCTTGTCGCCACACCTTTACTTCTCCCCTTTAATTACCGCTCGTGTCTAACTTTCTACCTTTGCGCTGTCCCTATTACATCCTCAGCGCAAACCGTTCCTTCCCGAGAATGTCTAAGCTGTTAATTACCTTCTCCGTTACTCTCCATCCTGGAGGCTGTGTTGACGGTGTCGCCGAACAAGCAATATCTCGGCATCTTGAGACCCACTACGCCGGCCACGCATGGTCCTGCAAACAAACACATGTACCGCGATGATATTCTATACCTTATTTTTATTTCTACTGTCACCGAGAAAAACAAAATTGATTGGAAATTTGTAAAAATATTTGAAAAGGAAGAAATATAATTTTTCAAATGTTTGTAAGATGTCTGAAACAATTTTTCCAATTTTTTTCTAGAAACAGGTTTTCTCTTTAGATCATCATTTAAGCATTACAACACCCTTTCAGTTTCTCTGACGTAATTTTGTAAAAACATTTCCGCTTTTTCCTTCGGCGCTATTTCTTCCATTCTGTTAAAAATACTTAAAAGGCTAATTCTTTACTTTAAAAATGTTAAAGAGCAATTATTTTCATGAGTCTGGAAAAGCCGCACCGTCTAGACATTATAGTCTGAGTCTATTTAATAAGCAATTAACTTTATCAATTATAAGCTAAGTGCTTCACAGTAGACATCAGTCAAAATCGCCTTTTCTCGTAAGACCGACGTAATCTAAGTTCCGAGATCTTAAGATGTTGTTTCGAAAACGTATGACATTTGCAACGTGATGTCACCGAGAAAAATTTAACAAGAGATAAAAGCAGGATGAGAGTTAGTATCCAGAAAATGAAAATTTTACAGTAATAGTCGCATAATGGCCCGAGGGTGACTCAAGCATGCAATCAAAGTCAAAAATTTATGAAAGCAAGATAAACGATGATATTGTTGAGCGGGAAATACGATCATTCATTCTTTTGTAGCAGCAGATAGTTGTTAATTTTTCAACAGTTCCATTTTCAGATCAATTTCGGTCGCATCGAGTATTGTTTTCAACAAAAATGTTCGATAAAAATAAACTCCAAAAAAGTGGACAGTTATTTTTTAGAATATCACGTTACTGTATGCAGCTATTTTTTATTTGATTTTTGACTACTCGTGATATCGAACTAAAGTGTTTCTGACTTATGCAATACACAAACAAAAAATGAAATCAATTCAGAATGTCCTTCTTTATGTATGTTGAATGCACTATTAACAGAACAAAACAGTAAAATGGAAACAATTTTGTTTTTAGGAATAAAATGTTATAATAATACAAAGTGTATTACATAATTTTTTGCTGTCAAATTTGAATTTATGAATTTTTAAGCCTACTATAGACACAAAGCCCCATATCTTGGCAAGTTCAAAATCATGTTACGATCAATCTTTCTCTGCTTCATGACAGCGGAGAAGAGCAAAGTGACAAACTTTGTGATAAAGTGTTGACTCACCAGAATGCATGCCAATGCGAAGCTTCAATTGCTCGTTTGGTCTATGGCGAATACTGAACGTCATTACGGTATCCCTGAGGGCTAAGCTCATCCTCGCGATCTCTCTGGCGTGATTCATGCCGTTTCTCACTGGTAATCCTGATACGACCATATAAGCATCCCCTATCGTTTCCACCTGAAAAAAGAGTTGAAAAAATCCGATGTGTTCCTGATAAAAAATTCAATGCCGCAAAAAAAGAGTAAAAGCACGTTTGTGTACAATTTATTTCTTTCGTTTGCGCGTTAATGCGGTATGTGTTTTAAATTTTTATTCAGAAAGATACGAAAAAACCTTTACACAAAAAAAAAAAAAAAAAAAAAAAATACACTTTCCTAGTAAATTTATTTAAATTTACTTACCTCTCATAGTTTTCGTTTAGATTGCATGGATTAGTTATGAGAAAGAGATGTTGGAGAAAAAGAAAAGTCTGCAAAAATGGTGCTTTCGTATTTAACAAAGACATCAAGATTTTAAAAAGTTTATAATAACAATAAAATTAAATAAACGGACAAAATGAAATAGACGGATTAAGAGAGATATATTTAGAAGTATTATGAAACGGAATACGCGAACAAGAATCCTACAAAAAGAGATAAAAGAGAGCAATTTTATTTCTCGTAGAACTGCCTTCAAAGACTTTTGCAATTATTGAAAATATATCCATAAAATAGTTACAAAGCTTTTTAAAAAAAAAAATTGTTACACACACGCATGTAATATTAATTAAAATTTTATTTCAATTTCTAGCAAAAGATACTTTTTAAATCTATTCAAAGTTGTACGGGGAAAAAAAATAAATTTCCAAATTCATTATCTAAATAAAGTTATGACAACTGCTTAGCAATTCATGTTTAAAACATTAATGAAAGTGTAAACGATAAGTAGAAGTGTAAAGTAGAAGTCTCTATTTACTTTTGATATTTAATATTCTATAAAAACGAATAGAAAGTTCAAGGATGAAAAGAGCAAGAGAAAGTTTAATCCGTAATTAGAGGAAAGTAATGGGGTTTAGCAAAACCAACACACTGCAATAGAGATAGGATATATATAGCCACGGTAATCAAATAGCTATCATGCGCTCTCACTCTCTTTCTCTCTTTCTCTCTCTCTCTCTCTCTCTCTCTCTCTCTCTCTCTCTCTCTCTCTCTCTCTCTCTCTCTCTCTCTCTCTCTCTCTCTCTCTCTCACTCTTTTTCTCGTTGTATCAAGGGATGCTATTTAGACTGTAAAATTATAAAGACTTTGGAAACTAAAACACTAGCGCTCTTTATTGGTTAAAAATCCTACGCGCCTTTACGCTCGTTTAATGCAGTTATTTCCATTACGTTAATTAAATAATCTTGTAAAGTGTCCTCTCCTTCGGCAAAAAGTGTTGCATTGCCGCAACCCACGCAAATTTGTTTTATTATATTCTACTTTTATTGCGTTTTTATTTAGATACTCTATATTAATACTTCCGATACATTTATGTATTGTATTTCTTTTCTACCATCCATCGTTATAATTTTCTGAAGACACGTAAATGTTATTACACGGCAGAAAGTTTCGAGTCCACGCACGGTAATCGCGTTCTTTTCAAAGAAAATCACTCTCCTAAGAAATCAAGGGCCATTTATCCTCCAGAATTGCCACGCTTATCTATCTGTCACGCGCGTTCATCTTAAGGGGTCAAATATCTCACTATAGATTCTAAATAACGCCACGTGGAGCACTTTGTAAATATAGCATCGGGAAATCTTGAGCTTGATTCAATGCGAAATACAGCGTGTTGGCCGAGCAATATGTTGCTCAGGATGATCGCTCACTCCGAAAGCGGACAATGCTGGAAAAGTGTAGGAGGGAAATAACTATAAAAGAAAGAAGAAGAGAGAAAGAAAGAGAAAAAAATCAAGAAAAAAGAGGGGACTGGTGCAAAGTTTCTTAATTGAAGAAGTCGGACTTTCGCGAACAAAAAAACTTGTCGAAACAATGAACAAGAGCATCCATCTTTTCGATAAAACTGCGCCGAAGGAAGCTTGGATATTGTGAACGTAAAGCTACCGCACGGTTTACAGTGCCTCGTTTGCGAGCGAAAGTTTGCCGGCCGGCACCGGTAGTACTCCGGCTAGCGCTAACTTTATTACTCCGTTAAAATATTCATCCCTTTAACAAAGGTTAAATCATTTCCATATTACATCCCGGATTCGCTTAAGGCAAGTCAATACTTACCTTGTAAACGTCGAAGTTCTCGATAATTGAGTCGAAACACGTGTAGAGGTCGTTCAGCAGATCGACCACCTGCAGAGGCGTACTCTCGGCTGACAGGCTCGTGAAACCCACAATGTCACTGAAGTAGATTGTCACTTGATCGTATGTCTCGGCGATTACACTTTGTCCAAGGATCAGCTGCGACGCCACTGATCTGCTCGCAGAAGAAACACGTATCTTTCGCAAACGGTAATAAACGGAAAGAAATATAAGAATATATTAAGAAAAAGGATGATTTTGAGGAAGATAGTACAGCAAAATGATTTTAGCGCACTCGGATCCTCCAAAATATTCAATTCCAATGATAGTTTTCGTGATAAATTAAAATTTTTTTAATATATGAGAAAAATAATAATTTTTTCGATAAGCTTTGCTGAAAAAATTAATGTTATCACTATTTTGAACTGTGCGATAAAATAAACCTTATAGAAGTTAATTTAAAAAACTGGGCAAAATTAACGTTCTCTGTATTTCTATTACTTTCTCTAAAATATGTTACAAAATTTTAATTTATATCATATATACTTTTTTATGGGAGCAAAAGTTTTAATTTATATGTATGTACTTTTTGAGATTAAAAAAATTAACATGTGGAATTTATAATTTTTTCACAAATTCTGTAAAAAATCTTGATGTAAATTTTTTCTGTAAAAATTATTTCAATTAAAACGAACAATGAAGTTAGTTCAATTGCGGGTATAAGTTCAGTTTTGGTTATTTCGCAAATATCAAATTTTCCGACACGCATTTCGTGTCACAGTGATATATCGCGATACAATATCGGTTAAATGTGACACGGTAGTTCGCTAACTGTATCACGTTCGACAAAAGAGTTATCGTCCGCGAGGGACGAGCGATGATAAAGTTTTCGAAGCTCTCAACAAAATTCCCTCGTTCCTCACACAGCCCTTTTATCTTTGTAAAGTTCATTAAGACTCACGTATCTACTTGTTAGCAAGCAGTTAGACGAGGCACGTTAACCGCGCAAACGCCGCAAAATGACATAGTTTCATTTGCGAAACGCGAACTTTCGGTGCACATACATATTATCCTCCCTTTGACGAAATCCCGTCAAAGAGAAATGTTTTTGACGTGTTTACATCCGCGATATTCCTGTTGAATTGACTACAGCGCGGATGACGTAAAAGGATGACGATGATATTCTCAACGTTGCTGTCTAAAATCGCGCTCGCAGAAATATGTAATGTTACCGTGCAAACGGAAAACTCTGATTGCGTTATTATGCCGTAACAACCGCGGAATAACTATGCCAATGAGATGCTACATGCGTCGCGGAAGTTGCTTGGGTCAACAAATTATTTCGAGACTCCTTACATTTTGCATCGTCCCAGCCACCGCGTGGGGCCTTGAATATAAATTAAAACGACACAGTTTCCCGTATAATTACGTCACAGTTTTGCAAATTATATTTCATGGTGACGCTCTTAGGAAATTATCCCGTTCGCTTCTTTATTGTCCTGTTGCTCCTGTCATACGCACAGAAAGCGATTAACTTTTTTTTTCCCCGAGATCAGTTTCAATTTTAAGGTTGACCAAGTTTCGTTAACCATCCGTCTGATTGTGCCCGGCTGCGTTCGAGCAAATCAATACCACTGATTTATTCCATTTCCATATTATACCGTTCAATTTTGTACCGTCTGTGAAACGAAGGAATCCTTTCAGCCGTTATTTTACATCACGAGTTTTTGCGCTTTGGTGTAAAAAAATATTATATTATATTCTCAATTGTTATTACCTTCGTTTGCGTTAATTAGCGGTTTTAATTCGACTCGGTAGGACGAGTGTTTGTGCACATTTATATCCAGTTGATTTATGTCCGAATTAGATTAGCATATTTCTGCCATTAAAGCTCGGTAAATAATTCACGTAGAAAAAAATGGCGCTGTCATAGATGCAGTCACGAAAGCAAGCAAAAAAAAAATCAATTCGAGTCAACTGTAAAGCAAATTGAAATTCTTATAGAATTTAATTAACCGAATTATTCGAATCATTCGGTTAAATAAACAGTATTAAACTATCATTAACTATGACAGGAAATTCAATATACAAAACAAATATGAAATGCATGGCAAAGATAATGCATACATATCCGGGAGATTGAAATATTTCGAATCAAGAAACTCGTATCCCGGATTTCTCCCGAGCATCCCTACGATATGACTACTTGAATATTTAGAGCCTTAAAGCCAAACACGAGAGATGCTCGAAATGAATTCGCCGCGAGACCTCGCGGCAAATAAACTGGCGATCTTTGAGAAAACTCTACTTTATTCGCGTTACGCGGAACTCACTTAGGTAACAACTGGTAGAGGAGTTCTTCACATTTGCGTTTTTCCTCGAGATAGTCCGCCGTGCGTTCTTCCACCAACGTTTCTAAATTCGTGGCGTACTGCTCCATGCGGGATAGCAAATTATCCAGGATATTGCTGCTTTCGTAATCCCTGAAACAGCCAAATGCTCTTCATGTTTAATTGTAACTTCGGCAGCGGGAAGTGGAATAGTAAAAATAGAGCGCAACAGAATAAAATATTAAACAGAATGTCGCGTGATCGGATATCGATAGTGAGACATCGATATCTGTCATTAATTACGAGCGATGAAGGGAAATTCTTGGATTTAATCGCGAGCTAGAGCAATATTGTTTGTGAGAAGCTACCCTCTCTAACGCCGCTCTCAAGTGCGTGGAGGATAGGACAACCCATAATCGAGACAGCGAATCTTCGCAAAGACGATTAATCCAATAGCCGCGATTGTGGTCGACAAACGTCATACCTGTGTACATCGCTCAAGTATAGGAGACCGATATTGAGAATTGTTTTCGATCGTAATAATCAACTCCCAGTGAAATCCAGAGCTAAGATAACTACTTCATTTAAAATATTATTAAATACAATCCTTGGTTTCACGCAAATAGGTATAATCTTTCAGCAATATGATTTATGAAAGAATAAACGATTGAATCAAATAGAGAAAACATTTATTTTTCTGTTTAAATATTGATCATTAAGATATGAAATCAGAAAACATTTTTGCTACTATAATACTTATAAATTTTAATTTCACTTACAATCTGCAAAAAATCCTTTTCGTAATAAAAAAAAATTTTGCAGTTTTTTCTGAAGTACAAACATGCACGAAAAGAAAGAATAGCCTCTAATAGACTACTAGCTTTTTAGAAATAATGTCTGAAGTTTCACACAGAATTAATGAGTTGCTTTTCAATTTTCTTTAGCATAAAACACTGCTCTGCATTAAGAAAAACAAAGAAAATATTATGCTTTCTATAAAAAAGAAAATCTTAAAATACACAACAAAGATTTAGACATTATGCGAAAAAAAAATTCGGAACAAGTTTCCGAAAAGTCATTAACAAAAATTGCAGAAATTCATTAAGTAACAATAAACATCATAGTAGGTATATACACATATATTAAATTTACAAAAGTAATAATTAATATTTTTGAATTAATTAACAGAACTATTAATATAGAAAGAAATAATAATGATAAAAATAAAAATAATAATTGCCGCAATTTCTCTTTTAAAATATAATAAAATAAAAATTTTCACGATCTAGAATTTCTTGGTGATAAAAAAGCCGATTGACTATAACTTAGAAATATTGATTCCATCAGAAACTCATATAAGTTCAGAATGTCAAGATTTCTTCGCCTACTTTTGCGGAAGAATGAGCAAAACTGTTTTTGGTAGAAAAGGTCTACCTCTCGAGGATTATCAGAGTAGACTGACACAATACAATACACATTCCGGGGATAATAGAAAAGGACGTGTCAAATCGTCGACACTCGCTGAAGTATCATTTAGTCGTTGTCAAACGTCAGCTATCAACTGTTCGGTCGGATTTCACTGGATAAAATAACGACATCCTTGATAGCAATGTTCACTGCTGTACAGATTTTCGGGATAAGTTTTCACATGTGCAAATATAATTTTGCTCTGCAAAGGATTATGATGCGGATTAAAAATACTGGATCGTCGAACGCGTTTGTTTGCGAACTGAAATTTTTCTGAATAATATAAAAAATAAATCGCGATTGGTTATTTAGCAAAATAATGATGAATCGTGCGTTTAGAAATTTTATTTTAAAAGACTTGTCCGAATCAATACATCACGTCATTTTATAACAGCAATTTATTAAAATTCATGATTTAAAATGCGTTTTATATCATCTTAAGAACAAGCAGCTTATTGCAAAATTAAAAACGCGACAGAAGAGATTACAGCTTTTATTGTGCAAACAGATGTATAAGTCGACGCTATCATTATTATCTGCATAATAACGCGCACATCATTTATTAAAAATTAGCGATTCATTTAATATAGAAAAATTAAAAAATGCACATCAAAGAGACAAAAATTAATGAAATTTTTATGCCTTCGCGGCTTCGTCCAATCTCATGGGTTCAGCGAAATGCGATAGATTCCCGCGGAGCATGAAAACTAATTGGATCAATCAGTTAAAATTTTATTTTAAAGTATCTGAAATTGTATCTGCAAATTAAGAGGCGCAGCCTTATTCAATAATAATCCATCAAAATAAAAGTTTTATAAAATATGCAATAAATGTGTTAACATTTCCATAAAATTGTCACGCGCGGCGCAATGTAATTTTATAAAATATGTTAAAAAATAGTTATTTTACATAAAAAATTAATTAATTAATCTTTAATCAATAAATTAATCTTTTTCATTAACAGAGAAAGATATATTTTATTTTTTACATGAATAATATATTTTAGCGTGTAATACTCTTTCTTGCAGTAGCGTATCAGTGATAATTAATATGTATATAAAATATCTTAGATTAACCACATCACGCGTTAATAGCAAATTTCTGAGATTTCTCACATAAAAAGGATATAAAAATTAATATGCGACGTGCCTTTCTGCTCATGAATTTTTGATAATCTAATTGATCAACTTTAAACACTTCGCATTTAAAAAATTCCTATAGTCTCGACATTTTGATAAAAGATTTTTGTCTCCAAATAATCTCAGGAATCCACTATTAACGGGAGACAAGATTAGTCTGGGATCCGTACTTTATTAAAATCATAAAAAAAACAAAATAATCTTAATGTAGTCCAGTCTACACTTTACAGCGCATAAAATATACTAATTTTATTAATAATTATAAGACTGGAAGATTCAAACGTGGATAAAGTTAATTTGTAAAACGCGTTAATTATTCATGTAATCGAGTGTGCCGAAGCTTTTCGCTTGGCTTCATATAAGCAGAAAAATTCGATTTTGTGCACCAGAACTTTTCTAAGATCTTGAATAAATCCGCGAAGTTTGCGCGCACATTACTTTCTCCAACAATACCTCCAAAAGAACTTGTAAGATTTTCTTTTCTTACTCTGATCTTTTTCTCGTCAGCGAGTAATGTTTTTAAAAAAAAAAAAAGTATTACTGGCTTTGCCAAGTATTTTCTTCCCTACTTTGAAAATAACTTTTTCTATATTTCACTTACAATTTTTTCAAATAATATTTTCGCTCTGTACTTGAAGTGATATTCATAGAAATTAATCTTTGACAAGAGGAACGTACTTTACTGCTTGCATTAAATGTTATGTTTTATTTTGCAAATTACGGATAGCTGACAGCGATGTAAATTTCTCCGTGGATGAAATTCAAACAGAAAGCAAGGAAACCCTCTACTTGGTTTACTAGCAGTTCGTGACTAAAATGATAAGCAAATTGCTGCTCTACCACGCCGCTCTACAGCCACCGCTCAATTTGCGAGACGGAAAATTTCTCGAAAAGTATCCATTTTCCCGAGATGATATCTGAGCTTTACATAAAATATTTCAATTAGCAGTATACTATATTAAGTAAGCAAATATTTTACATAATTAAACAATAATAAATATATACAAGCGAAGTTTAGGAAAACTCGTGAGACAAAGCTTGTAAGATAAAACCAGAAAATTGGACACAATTATAAGCTACATCTCTGTGATTCTCTGGCACATAATTTATAATAAAACTCAGGAACATATAATGAAAGGATCGGAAGACTTGCATTTCACTTCGCGACCTTAACATGATACAGAGGCTTGCGTGGGCTTGTTTGCGTAATTTCCTTACGAAGTATCGAACGCAATTATCTCGTTCAATCTAGTTCACGACTTGCAGCGTAGCGCACGAGTAAGTGCGGCAAAGCGCACGTGCGCTAGCGTTAACGACAGGCCTATCTCTGAGCACACAGAAAATGCACGTGTACGTAGCTGTGCAGGAAGTCACGCCACATAATCGTCTTTCAAAGAGGTGCCGTAATCATATTAGTGTTGGAGATTGGTGCGCGATGCTCCAAAATGCAACTCGAGTGCCATCACTCCAAGACGATTTTATGGCACTTTTCACTGATGGCCGATCAATGATGGTTATTATAACTTCTATAAATATTAAATTGCTTCAATCAAATGCCTCCCACGCGATAAAAAGACGATGTTATATGTTTCGTTATGTTTCCCTTCTGAGAAAAACTATCTTTAAATTGATACAAAAATATATATGAATCAAAAGAAAAATGCAAAGAGCTTGAAACTTAATTGACTTAATTGACAGACGCGACATAAGAATGGAAAGGAATATATTAATATCATTTTTTTTTTCCTATTAAGCACTGAATTTACAATGCTCTCAGAGTGAAGAAGTAACTAAAAATTAAAAATTAGAAACCATACAGAGATTATGGCGGGCTCTTCTATAATAATGAAAATACATTAAAATATGAGCTAGTAGAGCCAGAGCAGGGTTTTTAAGTGCTCAATTATTTATTACAAAAGCATAGTACAAACGTTTCGACCATTGTATTTGGCCTTCTTCAGTGTACATTGGATTAAATTAATTTAAATTTAATTAATTTAAAAAATTCTTTAGTAACGTAAAAGATATGTAAGAACGCAAACGCATGACAGGTATGCTTACAAGGAAACTGACCCAAGTGTCGCCCTCTGATTTTGACGAGCTTTAAATATGTTGTAAAGTATTATATCTCATAATAAGAGACACGTATTTTTTTTTTATTTGCGTTCTCGCACGTTTAGGATTGAAACAACTCCTACAAGCTAAAGCGGTCTATTTGGTTTTGACTGAATATCGTCAAAACTGTAAGAAATATCAAAAAATTCGAATAAAAGTTGCGTGGTCTTTTATGAGCTTTATAATCGCGCAACTGGATTTTTAAAAAATTTTATATTTTTTAATTTACCCCCAAAACATGAGAAGTAGCGAAGGACGAAACTGTCTTTTATAGTCGCTTTGTATTATACAAGTTCTTGTTGTACATAATTGAAACTTTTTCTTCTTGATTTATTGTCCAATATAAATTAAATAAAACAAAATGAGAGCTAGCCCTAACACGATCCACAGTTCGCCAGTCCTGTCAGATTCAAAATCGGAGTTCGTTATAAACCGAAATAAAAACGGAAGAAAAATATAAAAAATAAAAAATAAAAAGCTTGATGCGCATACTTCAACTCTTATTACGAACACAGATGTTTTTGGAAGTCAAGAACTTTAAGAAATTAAGCATTCAGAAGTTGGTCACGATATAAAAATTAAGCTGTATTGGTCATTTCTCATTTGTTACTTCGTCAACTTTCGGAGAAGAACAGGTACAAACATAAAATCAGAATAGGGAATACCGGGGGGAGGGGGGGGGGAGCGTGGGAAGGATAGACAATAGGGAAGGGAAGAGGGTAAGAGTAGGAGGCGAATTAATCAGGCTAAGAAATTTTCTAATAACCGATAAATAACTGTCAGATAATAGTTCCGTATCGCTCTGTTTGTTTCACCCAGAATTCTGTCTTTTGATATGAGCCATTTCAGATATCAACCTTTTACTGTACGAGGATACCTGGTACTTTCACCCCGTCCCATTTAAATTCATGGTTCTACTCCATTCTATGGTTCGAAATTGCAGAGGCAATTAAGCTTCTGGCGAGAGACTCTCCAGAGCCATTAACTATCATACTTATACTCAGGGCATACTTCTGGCAAGTATACTGATATGTATTTTGTGTTACGCGCGATAATTGGCTTTCGAGGATAAAACACCTCACAGCGCTCGTGATTATAATTGTGTCGCTAGGTGCCGAAATGCTCCGATTTCGCCAACTCACGCTCTCTTTTCTGCTGGACCTCGCGAAGTGAGGACGATAGCGAGCGTGCGAAGTGTATTACACCGGCGGCGTTGGTAGATTGTAAATATATATATAGATACTCTTTTACAAGCCAATTAACACAGTGGTGTTTTAAACTGCCTCTCATCATCCGCCTAACAAAGAAACTTATCATATACAAATGACGAATGATTAAGAATACATTTCCTCCATCAAGAGCGGATTCGACTGTAACACTTTCAAAATTATAACTTGTCAATGAAGTCAAGCGCGAACAAGGCGAACCGCGGGGCATGCGAAGGAAACAATGTGATGTTTGACATTGTACAAAAGCGAATAGAGTGCGCAGCGTAATACATATGTATATCACATGCATACGCGCTAACGAATCAAGGCTTCTATCTCGCACGACCACCTTACTGGTTGCAGCCACGAAACGATATTAACTGCACCTCCATTGTTCGCAAGCCGCAAAAAATAAATTACGAAAAGCGAGGCGTACTATCGAATCAAATCTCGTTTGTCTTCAATAGGCCGCTAAAGACGTGCAAACCACATTTCAATTAGCGTCTCATGCGAAAGATCTATTAAATAGGACACGTACGCGTACGTGCTAAGTAATCAATCGCTCCTCTTTAAGCATATCGGTTTCTGTGACAAAGTCGATGGAAACTCTTGCTCGTGTATGTTATTCCATTAATGAAATGCACAGTATTGCATGGAGAATATCCTGAACTAATTTAAAATATACCTTTCAAATGAATTCTTTGAGGAATTTATTTCAGAGAAGAGATTATTAGCTATTTTTCAATCTGTAAATTTAATTAAAATTTTTATTTACATGCGGCACTTTTTAATAATATAGAAAAAAAATTTTATTATTCTTTCCGAAATTTATGTTATGTTCGTGCTTATTTAGTCTAAAAATTGATTTTATATTTATTAAACATATCGCTTTATTTTCCTTATTTATTCTTAAAGTATTTTTATTATGAAAATTTATATTGCACGACATACTTGTGTAACAATGTATGTGATAAAATGGAAAAGAAAAATATATTAGCTGATGGGGCTCTCGGAGCGCTCAACATTTTATAAAACGTTATGAAATATTTTTAAGATCAATTTTATAGTTCCTGAAATAATACAACAGATAAGTTTATAGGACTTCTCCTTTGTGAAGAAATATTAAATATTCCTCGCACGCATATTGTCGTACTGCCATTATAGAATATGACGTGATTTATAATGTAATATTGGCAGGAGAGTCATGCATAAAAGCCTAAGGCCTCTTACGTGGGAGTCAATCTTAAAGAACTCGTGAATAGAAATCATATCCTAAGAAAGACTTTAAGAACATGGTCTCTCCATTCGGTTATCTTATTGTCTAGGTACATATATATATATATATATATATATATATGTAAATAAATAAATAAATTTTGATGACATGTAACAAATATGAAAAAAATTCTACTCAATTACGTCAATGATACTGCGTGTTTCTTTCCACTTTTTCCCCACACGAACATTTCTTTTACTGCAAAATCTTTTCCATCTTTAATTTAGCTATCTTTTTAACCACATCCTCGTGTCTGTCGAGTTTGAAATAAATTTTATTTTCCAGAATTATGGGAATTTTTTTCATCTTTTTCGCATCTTCTGTCGCATGAGTAATTTAATAACTCACGTGAATGAAATCAAAAAGAAGAGAACATACTCCGTGTCGAAAGACAGATACGAGTACGAATGAAAAGTGAAATAAAAAAAAAGTATATAAAGAGCACGCAGAGTCGCCGCTGTCGCGAAGTTCTTGTCTTTTCATCTGGCTTTAATAATTTCCGATGCGCCGATCAAAGGAAACGTTTCCGTTGCCGGGGCACTTATTTAGTAACGGTGAATTTTCTTTTGGCCTCAATTCCCCGGTCGGACCGAAAGGCACATAGCGATTTCGTTTTAGAGCCGCGACGAGCCTCAAGAGTCTCCCGATAATAAAAATTTCCAGGAACGATGATGTTATCGTCGCGAATTCGGCTCTCGACATCCTGATGAGCGGACGAATCTCGACGTTGCTATCGTCCGCTTTAATCTGCCGCTGCCAATCACACGATTCGCTGCAGCATTGAACACCGAAGCTCTGCTCAATGCCTCGCGTGCGCTGTATACACATCCGATCGCCTTTGCGTCGGTATTCATTCGTGCATGGAGTGGCGTATTTCAATCGAATGCGCGAGGATTCGACTTTCCGCGGTTCGGGTGCGAGTACGAAACCGTCGCGAAATGGAAATTCTCGGTAATATCGAGTAAGTGAATGTAATGGAAAACTCTCCTGAAAAATGCGAGCGTAGAACAAAATGCGTAAAAGCTCTTGTTCTCAATGTAAAAAACAAAAAAAAAGGAGCAAAAGGATATTACGTATTTGTCGAATTTATGCCAACGTCGCGTATATTGCGATCATATTAATTTTATTCCCATGTCCCTTCCCCTTTCGCTGTCACCCCACATTTATGCGCTTCGCTCTCTAAACTTGATTAACAGTTGCGCAATATGCCATGCTTTACTTTGTTAGAGACAATTAGTTTCTCGAATATTAATTTCGAATAATATAGGTGCTCCGTTTCCGAGAAATCTCCGCTTGTAATATATTTGCACAATGTATTCACGTGAGAATAGTTCTAAATCATTGCTTAATAAGCTGCTCGTGTATTATGTGTAAAACAACAGACTTGTCGATCGAATGAATAAAATTTAATCATATATTGAAGCATTAGGTATCATTAGGTATCTCATTCTCTAATTGTAAGATATTAAAAATTCGACGAAGCTGAATAAATAAATAATAATATATTTATTCACTCAAAAAGCTCTGCAGTGAACAATAATCAGCGCATTAAACGTATGATAACAATATGCGTAACAATATTGCCTGACTAATAAATTATGCTAACATATATCTCTGCATATGTAAGCATGTAATAATATTTTCCTGAAGATAGTTCTGCGTCAATTAATGGAAAATTGCGAGCATATATTTGTAAAGTTATTATTGCAAATTTCTCTCTACACACGATATAGCATAAAATTCCAATTAATAATAATAAATATCTTTGTACACAATCCAGTGATTAAATAATTAAACTGAGACTTTATGGAAAGAAAATTACAATAATTATAAATTCATAATTAATTTATCTTATATAAAATATATCCTTTCAGCTTTGATACAATAAGTGATAACTACACTGGTGTGATTTACAGAAATTTTCTTTTACAACTTGCAGAAAGTGTGTCACGGACATCTTTTGAATATTTTTGATGTTTTCATCGCTCGCTATGCTAGGATTTCTGATTCGAAAACAAGTCTGCGTGTTCGATTATATATTGTATTCTCTCGATTTAGTTATAAAACTATTTTCTATTCTCGAAATTCAAAGTCCACTGAAAAGGAAACGTTTCAAAGACATCGAAGATATTCAAGAATCCGTGATAAACTCTGCAAGCAAAAGAAGATTTCCGTAAGTCGTTTCGATTATTAGTTAACCGTACAGGAAGGACGTATTTCGAATAAACTGATTTTAAATATAATCATTGTAATTTTTTTAACTAGTCTCATTGATCGCTGAACTATATATATTAAATTGCTCATTTTTAAACAATGTAATCGATATTAAAAAGATTATTTTTTATTTTATTATTTTGCTGAGACAAATTCGATTTTATGTCAATAAAAAAAGTTATTAGATTTTGAAATTCTCCTTAGCATTCTGAGCAACAGTTCCTGAGTGTTCAAGCTTTAGAGAGTTTAAAGGGATTCTCCGTGCTGTACAGTGTCACCCGTAGATGAGTATCCCGACATCTCCTAATATTGTTACAGCTTTAGAACTTTCGCGAATACTATATATATCAAACGTTACCCGAAATAGGATATATCCAAATTTAATTCTACCGAGATAGTGTAATTCGATATCCATTTATCAAAACTGTGCTAAGTCATGAATCTTGGAACAGGGGATTAAGATTCTTAAGACTTCCAATCAACAATTAATAAATCAAACGCGGGCGCTCTTAATGCTCTGAACATTGAGATAAACACGAATTTGATTTAAACGTTTATCATTTAAGAACGGGTTCGAATTGTATTAGTTGTACATTTTACATTAATTATCCGTGGCATTTATCTTTTTAAAAACTATAGATAAATATTGCGTGCCGTTTACATTCGCACCGTGTAACCGTACGCATCGTGTACGTAAAATCAATAGTTTTAATAACGATTTTCGCCAATATGTCTCTCAAATTCTCACGAAAGTCAATCACCGGGCGTCACGCCGATCCAATTCACGAGTCATCTGGCCGCTGTCGTTGAAAATAAAAATAAAAATTGTCGAGTGCTTCGATAAAACCACGTCAAAGTTAAATGAGATCGGAAGCTCTCGATCAATCGTGGCGATGAGTCATCGATCGAAACGGCCGTCCGTCGAAAATATCGGATAAACATCGCTTGGATCGCTTTCTCATCATCGGAGAATCCTTATTCACTGAGAGAAAGGTGAGAAAAATTATCCCGCTAAAAATTATGCAAAACAACGCCATTCTCCTATCTCTATCTCCTTCTCTATTCTTAAATCGCATTTTCTCGCAAGATTACGTCGCAGGCTTTGATCGGAAAGCAACGATCGAAAATTTAAAATTTCTCGTCTCTACGAGATATGCTTTTAACTTATATCTCTAGTGGAAAAAAGAGATTCGCAATTTGTATATATATCTTCGAGAAGAGCCTAGCAACGCCGCGTAAGCAAACACAATTTTCTTCCGAGGAAAAGTCGAACAAGTTTCAGCTCTCAATGATCGATTGCCAGTGACACGGCTCTTTTGGCTTTTTTTCGTGCTGCTTCCCTGCCTACTCGACCTCTCGCTTCTTCCGCCCCTTTCTCGGTTTATTATTCCCCAACAGAACGCGCTCAACCACCCGGAAATCACTCTTTCTCGTGCATTTATTGACCTATATGAGTTATCGTGCCTCTCAAATCGACGATGTACCCCTCGGATTCTTTGAATGTCCAATGATATATAGCCCTCGCGAGAGCAAGAATTATGCCAATATCTAGTCGGGAAGAGTGAAGGTGAAACTATCCGTTTCCGCAAAATGAGAAAAAAAATATTCGCGGAGATATCACGACACGAGCTTTACTCTCGGCGACGCTTTATGCCGGCACAATGGCCTCGGCAATTTGCCGCGTTGAATGCGAATGGCACTGTTCCGTGCGACATCGCCGTGCTGGAAATCGCAGTTAACCATCTCTCGATTCGTTCGACCTGATTCCGTATCGTCTAGTCATGCAGAAGATAGTTATATAGTTATTCGGTGTCAATGCGCGTGCAATTATTTACGATCATCATCGCTGATTTCGATGTCGGAGAAAATCATCATGCTCATCGACATTTTCGATACGCTGACGTCCTGCATAAACGCGACACAGCGATCACGCTGGAAGCGACGGATCGGAAATAACGCTGAACGGACAATACCTCGATGACGCAGTTAATGCAGTCTCCTGATAGTTGAAACGTTACTCTGAGTTTTACAGTCTCGCGCTCGCGTTATCGTTACACCCCCTTGCATCGATTTATCGTTTATTCTAAAGAACGATATACGCGCACTCTTTTATCGCAGCCTCGATATTCGCCACGCTACACGCTTGTCCCTGGACGTGGGCTTTTAGCTTAATGAGAGAGCAAGTCATTAAAATTTACCCGAGGCCCCCGCTTTAAGTTCGCCGCCGAATTGCGTACGCAACGTTCCCGACGTCAACGTTGACTGAATCGTAATTAAGTGCGCGCGACTTAATATAAATCGCAGAAATTAACGACACTGACGACATGATTTATAAAGAGAGAAATTACTCACTTATTAATTTTACGGATCGTCTGCTTCAGCGCAGGAAAATCCGGTCGGTCCGCGGAATCTTGCGCCCAGCATCGTCTCATTAGAGTAGCCACCTGTAAAGTAGAAATTATCTTGAAAATTTATGCCCGAAAATTCATTTTAAGCAAGGTTAATATGCAAATAATACACTTTATGATAATAATGCAGTTAATAATGCTAATGAATATGAGCCACTGACCATCCAATTAAATCTCGTATAAACATCATGGAAGTATATTAACAGGAATATTATATAAACATGTTTAAAATGTTTGCTATCAGTGTTTACCTCTTCCTCGACGGAAGCCTCGTCGATTACAGGCCTTAAAGGTGAACCACCACCTCTTCTAACGCCTTCTACTATTTCTGAAACAGAAACGAAGTGTGCCGCATGATATCAAAGTTCACAAAGTTCACAATGTAAAAAAATCTCTCGATAAAAGCCGTGGGGAAACAACCTACTCGAGAATAAAAATATCGATTACCACGCGCCACGATTGTAGAACGTGGTAAAACGTAGGTTGGAACACAATTGACATAACACCGCGCATGCATTCCGCAAAATTGTAATTACTCAGAACTGGAGCGTCCGCACGCAATCGCGCGATACCACTTCATCCTCGCTCAGTGGAATAGCACGCGTGTACGTCCGACGCTCCATCCGTCTAGCGCGAATAACTTTCTCGTTCGTCTGACCATCGGCAGACTTTACTACTGTCCACGTATATGATCCTACAAAATAAACAGTTACAATTTTACGATTTGATCGTTTGGAATGCAATACTGTTCACATTATTAATTCTACTATAAATAAATGTTTTAATAACATACTACATTTTTATGACAAACATTTCAGAGCGGTAAAAACCTATAAAATTACAAAATTGAACATCTCTTTTATAGAGAATAAAATTCTGATTTCCGTCGAATATATAACTGACTGATTCTGTAACAATGTGTATCAATTAGATTTATAAATGTTTTCTTTGCTTATATAAGACGCAATTCATCTCTGTCTTGCATAAATTTAATTTTACAAAGGTTATGCAATACGATTTGCACGCAGAAGCGAATAAATGTAAGTAACAGAAATCTAATAAAGTTATCGTTTAAAATAAATTGTAAAAAGTATAACAAAAATTGCTACGGGCGTTTGAAGCCACGTAATTCGATCATGTGATTTATATTTCCGATCACATAAATCGCATATATCAATGACCAGCAGAAATTTTACCGGAACAAGGTGAAGATCAATTTACAATAGCGTATGATATTTGCGCTCACGCTAGTATTCCATACGTTGAACAATGTAAACTTATATGTAAACTTTACATATTCATTTCATGGAAATTAAATAAACGACGCAAATTTCAATTACTCTTCAATGCAAGAAACAAAGGTTAAGATAAAGAAAAAAATATGTTCGTGAAATATCGATAATAACAAAATTTATATTGAATCCGCTTTCGTAATTGATTTTATAAAATAAAATTAGACTCATTACTTAATTGTCAAAGTAATCTAGAATTGAAAAAAAAATTATAACAATACTCAAAACAAACAGTCCTTCACATTTTTATTTGTTTTTTTAAGGTTGCTATAAGTAATCTGGAATTGAAAAAGAATCATAACAATATTCAAAACAAACAGTTTTTCACATTTTTATTTGTTTTTTTAAGGTTGCTATAACCTAACTTGTTCGTATTTACTGTTTATCTGCATTAATGTATGGAGACTTTAAATAATATGATGAATAATATCTATATAAAATTATACGAGAAATTTAAAAGTCTTGAATGATATACGAGCAAAGTAAGCAACTATTTTCACAAACGTTACTCCATACATTACTCCGTACAAACATCTGCATACGTAGTCTAGTTTGAGTTCTGCATATCCATACCATCCTATATTACGCTCTTTGACTTCTCAAAATGAAAAATTCCGGTAAAAATCAACGGTATTACATTTCCATAAAAAAAGAAAAAGTAAATATAAAAATTCATATAAAAAATAAAAAACACTGTTATTAAATATAAATAATTTGTATATGTAATAAATAACATATAAAAAATATAAATAGCATAACATATATAATTAGTTAATATTATAGAGTTAGCTCATGATAATAATAACCTCCTAACCAAACTAATTTTAATTATCAACAATTTCACGGTCTAAAAGTACTAACGAGTTAAAATTCATGTATAGAACATATTGACGTTCATTAAAAATAATGAAAACTCGTTAAAATCCAGCGGAAGAATGAAACGTACCATCGCAGAAACGTGAAACGTTTCGAACGGTTATATGCCACAGTTATTATTTAGTGTCACATGTTTTATAAAATTCCTGCGGCAGCAAAATCGACAGTAACGTATAACGCACACTATCACGGAGTATCTTTTCGTGGCAAAGTTCACCGAAACCACCGTAACGTTACAAGGTATCTAATTCTGTCCAAGGTTAATAACGGACGTTATTATGACAGATTTATCTCGTAGTAGGCGGCGGTTGTGCAAGTACCCCTAAGACATAATTGATCTGGTGTTAAATTCGATCGTAGCTATAGGAAACTGAATCCGCTGTTGCGCAAGAGGACACGTACTGTGCCTGTAGATGTCCTCGAGATACATGTTGCAGGACTCGCAGTTGAGGGTGCAGTGAGGCCTGCGGACCTCGAGCAGGGGACTGACGGCTCGCCTGGGACTAGCCCCACCGTCGGGACTCGCCCCCGGCATCTGCGGCAGCGTCAGACTGCTCGTACTCGAGGAGGTACTCCTCTCCGCCATTCTGGCCGCGCGCCCGGGTCTGGATCGTTGATCAAGGAAAAGCCAAACTGCCTCGCCGGACAGCCCTTGAAAAATTTACCGTCGCGATATCGAATCTTTCCTCTCCCATCGTCTCCTCTTCGCTGTCCTGCTTTCGCTATGTGCACATACGCATGCAGATACGCACGACGCGAAAGCCGTACCTGTACCTCCGTCGACTCGGCATATCCGATAAAACGATAAAATCTCGCACGATAGAAAAGATCTTGTAATTCACGAGTTCACTCTCGAATTCGACATTGTTCTCGGCGTAATTGTAGAATTTTGCGGCCGAACAGTCGGATGTAATATATCATGCGGAAAGCTCGTGAATAAAAGCGTACTGCTTTTTGCTAGATGGAAATTGACGAAAAATACTTTTCAATCATTGTGGCATGATGAAAAAGGGGAATGTAAATTAAATTGCAGAACTCGCAAGAAAAAAAAGAGAAACATAAATTACGCGCGCCAAAACATTTTTCCGAGAGTAAATATAAAGGAAACAAATATAGATCATACATCTTCGTAAATGTTATATGTCGCGCTATTATAATTTTTCTAACTATTTATATAAGTCCCAGTCATATACCGATATAATTGTTTAAAAATGTGTGTAAATATAAAATGTGATGTGTTTAAACGTGTTTAAACGTCGACATGTTTAAATCTCGTTTAACTCTCATCTAGATAGTAATATTACATTTATATTACGTGTTTTTTTGGAAATTATAATTATTCAAGTACATTAACGCGCGCAATGAAGCATATTTTATCACAAAATTGTTTATCTTATATTCGCATATTTTATCTTAACCGTCTAATACAACAAGCACTTTATGTACAGAATTAATTTTCCTTGTCGTTTAATATGCAAAAGAAAGCAGAGTGTGCTTGACATATTATGTAAACAGCATCTGCACGAGCTATTAAAACGTTTACCACTATATCTTTAAGTGTATCTATTTACATTATCTCTTTTAAAAACTTGCTATTTCGCGATGAGAGCTAAAATAATATTTATTTAATATTTCACATAACTTATTTCCTTCCAGATTAAATAAATTTTAAAATCAATCTTAACAATTCGAACTTGACTATTATTAATGATTGTTACTAATGACTGTTATTAAAACTTCTTTACAGTTATTTATTGATCTATTTCCAAGTGGACAAAAAACATTGTTTCTGCAATTAACAGTCATAACAACTGTTAAGATAAATGGACAAAGTATCAAACAAATGGAAATTTATTGAACAGTTAATTAAACGGTTCACTGAACAGCTTTTATTCAAATAAAAACAAGTGATCATATTTAATATAGAAGAGAATAACAGTAGACATACTACGGTTTTTAAACGGCATTTTCGTAATAAATCGGTTTGTACACTATGGAATTAATGAAGCTATCATTCAAAAGTTTAATTCGCGTGTAACGATATTACAGTCAATTTATTCAACGGAACTTCGGCGGAAAGTTGTGTTTCGATGGCCTTGGATCGCTTGACTTTGATTTCTTTCTCCACCCAACCCCTTTCGTCTTTATCCGATTATTCCACGATCAATGACTCTCTTTTCGTTCAAATTCACAGGTTGCTTCTTCAATTTCACAATAAAACGCGCCAATTTCCGCGAGTAGTCGTAAGCATTCAAATGAATTATATAACTCCTGTTTAATTATTTTTCCTCAAAATTCCCAAGAAAATATTTTTAAATTTTTAAAGAAAGCAGTCTTATTCGTTTAAATAGAAAGGAAAAAGTTAAAGGTAACTAAAAGTCAGCAAGAAAGAATACAAAATCAAAAGTAAACGCAAAAGGTGAAAAACCATTTCGTTAAAAGCGCGATCAAATAAGTCTTTCTTCGCTGTGCATAATAGTGAAAAATTTTCCGAAAGTTGGTGGCGGGAAATCGTTCTATCATCGTTTTTCGACAAAGTCTAAGTGATTCGTCGTCTCTTTCTCCTTAGGAGGATTACATCGCATTAAGGAATACTCGCGTTTGTGTCACCTCCGTCTTGGCCGGGTCCACTCCACGCCTCCTCTGCTTCTATTTCGCAACGACCCCATTGAACTTTGTTCTACTGAATACGAATGCCCTATTGAAACGCCGAGCTTAATTTCCAGCACCACCACTACATACCACTACGTTTTTTTTATGGGATGCGCGACCGCTAAATTACGAACCGTTCAAAGGGCAGGGAAATTGTTTCACTCACGTTCTCGCTTTGTCGGCTGCCAAAAACGACTCGCGGAATTAATGACTGCGAGCGACGAGCCTCGTAACCTCGATTCCATCACCGAGTGAATTAGCGCGAACGCTTTTCGCTGTTGTTCCGCAAGAAATAAAGTCGGGACGCTTCGCAATTTCAGAGCGCGAGAAAATTGCGTTCGACATCTCATTAACGGTAGCATTATTAGACATAACTGTAACTATTGCATAAAATATACATTTATCTTTCGGGTCGTTTAACGGCACATTTTTCACGCAATTTTACTTTCACACAATAAAACATTTAAATTTTAATATTAACAATTGAGATATTAAAATTTAAATAATAGTAGATTTAAATTTAAACGTATATGCTGTGTAAAATATTTAAAATTATAAAATTATTTCACAAATTTTTTGAAAACTTTTTTGCGAGAGAATCGTTACGCGAGCAAATTATTTCATTCTGATTTATGTAAGTTTAATACCGCTTCTTCAGGAAAAAATTCTCGGAAACATTTTTCATTACGATTTGATAAACAAGAACTGCGGATAAGAAACTTCGGAAATAACGGTAAGGAAAAAAGAAAGACCGTAAAGAAACGAAAAAAGAACGTTGAAGAACATTGCTATTTCACACTACGGCAAGCATATAGTAACAGGATCGTAAACGAGGCATTTCTATCGCGACAAAGATACTTGAAAGCAATATAAAGAGATAAAAAACAAATGTCCCATTTTTAGTGGAAAGATATAAAAGTGGAAATAAAAATGTGCGTGTAGCGAACGGTCGGTGAACTCGCGCAGCAAATGTGGCAGAACACGAAACTATTACGACACGTCGGATCGTTTATATGATGCGTGACTTATCAAATTATCACGCGCGCTATGTCCTCGAACTTCTCCTCGGTCTGTCAGCAGATTGTGCTCACCTAACAGATCAAACTTGCGCACAGTAGTCGAGTATGGAAATTAAATCTACCAGTAGTCCAAGTAAACGGATGGCCCGACTTTTAACAATAGATCGTAATAAATTAACGCTGGAAACACTGCACGGAAATGCAGCTTCAACGACATTTAGCGGTTTACTTTGTTTCTTCCGGAGAACCAGAGCTATTTTCTCGAACACTTCGGAACTTTACTGTCAACACTATGAAGAATTTATTCGCCTTAAAGGGATGACGATTCCAGCACTACCTCCCACGAGACTTTCTTTCTCTAATAGGAAATCTCTAACATTGTTAGGAGTGCATTTCCCTTAATAGATTTTTTCCAGCTCTGTCAGGAATTTGCTTGCTTTAATGGGAGAATTTTAACACAACCGGAGTTCTAGTTCTTCCGCCGAGGGATCTCTAACACGGTCAGCGGCCTCTTTTCTTTAACACGGTCACCGGGATTTATTTCAGTGCGCGTTTTCTTCACGTTCCGCAACGCAGGCGGTAATTGCTCGCGCGCGGCGGTAACGCGGATATTATGCGGCGGTACGTCGACCCGGTGCGGCGGACTTTGTTTTCGCACTTAGAATCGATATCGTGCCGATGATATCGTGCCGTTGAGCGACGATAAACGGTAGCGAAACGTGCGGGATTAATTTGCGAGTGATCGAGAAGGCCTCGACTGCACATTTCGCGTGACTGCATGTAATTAAAAAAAAAAATAAAAATATGGAGAAAAGAACACACAACGCGGTGTGCACGCACATTGTCATCGGATATGCCGCTCGACGAAAGATCTCTCTTTCGGTTAAATAACACCTACGACTTCGTTATTAGGTCGTAAACTCGGGCATAAGTGGCCCGCTGACTTCACGTGTCGCTGCTAAGAGAGTGTGTTTATGTACAAACTAAAGGAGAATGAGAGAGAAAAAAAAAGAGCGATATCAAGAAGAATCTCGGCGGAGCGCGCGCGAAAGCCGTGTGCGTTCTAGGACGCGTGAGAGCTTCGACTGAGCTTTCGGCCCTCGCTTCGGCATGCTCCTACGGAACTTGCGACATTCCATCCTGCGATCGATCCTCGCAGCCGGTCGCTGAGAGCTTGCGAGCTTGCGAGAACTCTATTACCGATCGTACGCTAGCGTCCATCGATTTTCGCACGAGACTCGAAATTCTGAACGAAAAGCTTCAATGGTAAAGCTCGATTTTCGCTTGTTTGCTTGAACAACGTTACCGAAAGATCTAAATATTGGTGTTCAATATTGATACGCATTGTCAACATGTTTACTTTCTTTGAAAAAAAAACCATCAGTCGAATAAAGATGTGCTTGCAAGTCGAGTTGTCAAACTTAATTTTTTAATTATGAATATCAGATAAAATATTTGTGTCGATAAAGGAGCTGTTTTAATGTACATGTTTTATAAAAATTATCTGTTAAGTTTTGCGTATAAAATTTTATGGCAATATATTATTCTTAATTTTAATAAAATTTGATAAAAAAATAAGATTAGTAGATCAACAAATAATAATTTCTAATTTTATATCTTTGAATGTTTGCAATATGAAGAACATTATAATTCAGATAGTCAAATGTTAGCAATGTTGGCAGATTAACAGTAAATTTGATCAAATTTTCAAGTTGACAGTAGATTTCTTATCAATCTGCCGATGTTGCTAATATTTCGTTCACTGGGAATTTGTGCGACAATTGATATTTGCTGCATTAACTGTTGGTAACAAACTATCTGAATTATCAAGCTTGCAAGCTCATCGTTCCAGGATCAAGGAAGTTTCTGAGGAAGCTTTAGTAAGCACTGATACCTGGCTCGACGGCCGATAAAAAAGTAAACAACATTTTTCATCTTATCAGCAAAAAAACTCAAAAAAAAAATTTTTTTTAATTGCAAAAAAAGAAAAAATTATTAAATATACATGACTTTAATATTTTATTTTTATTTGCGCTATATTAGATTGTATTAAAAATTATTAATCTAAATTTTATATCAAAGACTGTTGTAATATTAACTATAATTTTTCTTAAATAGTTAAAAGTTTTTTGATGAAATATTGATCATATCGTGAATTTCTTGGCTAAATCACGAAAGTGGCAAATAATTAAAATGACCTTGCAACATGCAATATGCTTGCGATTTCGTGTTGAGAAACTGTAATTCCTGTATACGCTTTGCGCATCGCGTTACACATACAAACCAGGATCACGTCGCTCTTTATTAGAACCTATAGATTACTGTGAGCGAAATCCTAACGTGTTAGACACTGCAAAATATATCACGCGACGATATGTTCATAATTATATCGAGGATATCTAACGCCGGAAACAAAGACACAAAAAATCAATATTTCAGCGCAATTAAAGTAGTCATATTATACATGGAAATAATTGTTCCTTTGGTCAATCAAAATATATAAACCTCTTTCAAATAAAATAAAAACACGCAAAAAAGTTGCTACCTGTGTATCATTTAAAGTATTGATAAAGTGTATTGATAAAGTAATAATCTTTAATTTGATTTATTCCATCCCTCACTTTTTATTCACGAATTAAAAAATGCATTAAGCATTGTATACCGAAGACGACGCTTTTGCACCATCATTATGACGCAAAACAAGGCGTCATTGTGTCCATGAGAAACAAAGCATTTCATTTCTCGGGTTTTTATCATCATTGATTCACTAATTGTAAGACTAAAATCGGCAAAAATTTAATGAGTACAATTTCTGACGCTATTAATACACAAAAGTGAATTTTATATTTTTTACTTGATGTAATTTGTACTTTTTCATATCTACAATGTCGGAAATTTACTCGGCAAAATGATATGCATTTCAATATCCGCTACCTACCTTCAAATCCTTCAAATAATGGCAACACAGATGCATATAAATTGCACAATTGTTTATCTTGCTGGTCCAAGTTAAATTAACTGCGATGCAAATCGTGTATGTACAACAAGAAACAACATGGGACTCTAGCCCGCGGAAAATCCTTGTTGCCTTCATCGCGTTAAGCGAAATACGGGTAAGAGACAGTTCCATGTATCCGCAATTATCTCGAATGACATTAAAGACTTACCCTTCGGAGAGAGATCGTTATTGTCTCCCAAGTAGAATGGCCCTTGGCGCACTACGATCTCGTGAACGATTATAGCGAAGCTGTATACATCGCCTTTCTGAGTGCCCTCAGGTGGCCGTCTTTCCATCCTCAGCAATTCTGGAGCTGTCCATAGCTGTTCTGCAAACGCCAAAAATTTCAAAAATCAGCGAGCGGCCGAATAATTACATTCTTCCTTTTCTAGCACTTTTGACCGTTATTGTAAATACAAATCGCCAATATTTAAATAAAAATAAAAATATCGTCAAGATAAAAAATATTTGTCGCTTTTAAAACTCCCGATATGTACACATGTAAACTCCCGATATATTGGTTAAACAAATATTTTCCTACGCCGTACGCGTTATTATTCATAAATGTCTATGTATGCGGTAAACTAACTGTCCAAATAGTACAATTGCAACCAGGAACCCGGTACGTTTACTCTGAATATTATCTCGTTTTCTGCTCACGTTTTCACATGAATCCACTTTTTCCAGCCCGCGCGCTTGAAAAATATTTGGAGTTGCAGCTACGACTCATGAAAAAATATCATCATCGCGCGAGAACGCGCGTCTGTTTTATAAGTATACAGCCGATTAGTAAACAACCTACTTCTCCAATAGGCGTAGCTGTTCTTGTCGGTGTCCGGATCCGTGGCGTTTGTTCTCCGAAGCTCGTGCAGACCAAAGTCAGTGATTTTCAGGACGAATCGCGAATCCACGACGCAATTCGAAGATTTGAGATTACCGTGACTCTTCAACTCTGAAGTGTGGAGATACACCATGCCACGGACAATGTCGTGTATCAGAGACCCCCTGAACACGCGATCGAGTTTTATCTGCTCGTTCTCTAGTATATCCTGCTCAACAGCAAAGAATTATGATGTGATTTGGACCGTAAAATCATCATTCTTATATATAGCTTTATATATTATACGAGGTCCGACAATAAAATTTGCGAACTCATTCTTTTTTCACGTACATTACTCACAATTGGCTGTATCGATTATTTTTATCTTCAAAGTAATCCCTTCATAGTACAATACACAAAGACCTTTTTTCACACCTAATAGCATTTCTGAAACTCATCTCTCGAGATCGCTTTTATGGCTACCATTCCGACGTCGTCAAAATCTTTCTTTCTCTTATTCTTGATTCTTATAAACTCTATTTTATGGATATCAGACCGAGTTTTTTCTTCACTAAAAATTTTAGATTTGTCTTTTACTCAATATATTCACCAAAACACAAGGACACCTTATTACAGTACAGTTACTTGAAATTAGCTAAAGTCAGCCATTTTACTGATTGGTCTTAAAAATATTGTAACAAAAAATATATAATTTTATCATAAAATTATCACATATGTCAAAAAAAATTCGCAAACTTATTTGTCAGATTTCATAATATACTGTACACAATATTATCGTTTTTACAACACTTAATAAATATGCAGAATGTTTCACATTTTTTACGTACGTTTTTTCACAAATAAGAGAAAATAAAAATCGATTTTTTCTTAATCTGAAGACTATAAATGCTAAATTATCAATGATAATATAAAAATTGTCATTAAATTAAAATTGAGATAAAAATAAACATTATTTTATATTTAAATTTTTATAAGACGCATATATTCATATCACTTTTTAATATTATGACATAATTATTTTGGACGCTTATTATTATAAAACAGTGAATTGAGATGCAGAATGCAATTTACCTGGAGAGATCCTTTGGGGCAGTATTCAGTTAGGAGGCAACAATGCGGCGGCTCAAGACAGGCACCGTAAAATCGTACAAGATGATCGTGCTGAAGATCCTTCATCTGTGAAAGTCACCAACATCACCACTCATATAAATTACAACCTATTGCATGCAATCGATTACTAAAGATAAAATTACACGTGAAAAAAGATAATTAAAAAAAAATATACAAAAAAATTTGGAAACAAACTGAAGTTGACACAACATTTCATACAATAATTCATGAAGTTACGTTACTTACCCGCTTCAATTCCAGCAATAAAGGTCTTGAGATCTCCACTTTGTTCCTGGGTATTAGTTTTATTGCGACTTTTGAGTTCTGAAACGTATTGCAATTTCACGGTCGACAGAGTTATTGACAATTTTTTGATTGCCTCGAAAACTCCCCGTAGAAAAAAAAAGAACATACTGTTCAACTTTGCCAAACACAACGCGCAAAAACACAAATTGAATCATCAGTGAATATCGACAAATTTCGTCAAATTTTTTGTTGCTCGACGACAAATAAGTTTTGCGGAAAATAAATTTAAGTATTGAAAATATAAAAAAAAACGCAACAGGAAAGCTTGTTGTAACGGCAAAATAAAAAATCTTATAAAAAAATTCTTCTAAAGTTGCAATCTCGCGCTGTAATAAAATCGTTAATAAATTAATTTCCTCGCCTTTCTTGCTCGGACGCGTTTGTCACACAATTGTATGACGTTTTACTGAAGTAATATTTCCATTAAACAAAAAATAATTAATTAGCAAACACGAACGACAAAAGCAGTCCGTATATTTGAAGTTTTAATACGTATTTCGATCGCGAATAACATACGTTGACACTTAATCCTATTAATGGATAACCCGGAAAAATGTGTTGCATGATAACAACATGGTAAATATATTTTTTGTTAGCGATGTACGTACGCAAACGTAGTGCACTGTAGTTTATTTTTTCTAAGTTTCTAAGCTTACTCGACATGATTGATAATATATTGAACGTCTAAAATTTAAATATTAACTATATGCAATAAAATAACAATGAAACACAATTTACCTTATAAAATCCTGTTGGCACATACATGTTTCTATCTATGTCACCTGGCATACTTGCATTATCAGTATATATCGTCTAAAACAGAGATTATTATTTGAATAAATATTTGTATGGTTGAATCAAAAGCAATCAGAAAAATTACACAAGACAGGGTATATATTAATATTATTAGAAAATATTTTAGAAACAGTATTTGTTTTTAAAATTTATTAAAATTGTTTAATGGGTTTTTCGAAATTTGACGCTAATCTTTACTCAAGGAAAAGTTTGAAGCTTAAACGCTTAGTAATCAAATTTTTAAAGATAAAAGTATTAGATCAAACTCTCGTAAAGATAAACGCAAGTTTAAAAGTGAACTTTAATTATCGAATGTATGTGTACTACTGAAACTTTGTGAGAAAGTCTTCACTTGCACTTGCTTAAAATACGGAAACTCTCTCTCTCTCTCTCTCTCTCTCTCTCTCTCTCTGTTTGTGCCTCGACGTTTTAATCAGACAAAGTTTGATCAAAGATCAGACTGTAGCTTGATCAAAGATCTTATTGTCAGATTTATGATCGGCATTGCACGAATAAATATAAAATCAAAGCTGGTGCTTATTTTTTTACACATCGTGAAATTTGTTTAGGTGAGATGAACCATCTATCTTAATTAATATCTCAAAAAAATAAATAGATTTATTTAACTGAATAAAGGCGATTCTTCTTCCTTCGCCTCTCTGCATCATAATGCAACGTGAAGGAATGATAAGAAACGCATCAACAGGATAACGTACAATGGAATAAAGCCTTCTTTATGGTTGCTACTCTGAGTGCTCCGGAAGTGGGTAAGTACTACACGCGAGATGGTGCTTTCCACCACTGTTCTCTTTTCTTTTTCAGAGATTCCGTCTGTGAGATATGAACACCATTCCTTCAAGAACGGAATTATTGGAATAAATGCCGGATATTATTGGAATGAATGCCGGAATAATAACTTGTTTCGCCGCTGTTGTTGTTTACTTTATCCGCTATCAACCTTTGCGTCGCAAATATTTGTCAAATCTGCTGGAATTACTCTTTGAAATCCTAGATGATCAAATCAACGTTCTCGCAAGTGAGAAAAGAAACATTTTACGCGCGATCGCGCGTAAATCGCATTTCTTGTTATATTTACCAGTTGGCTGCCGCGGAACTTATTCGTGAGTACATTCAAGGAGTACATGGAGCCCCGTGTCTTCGCGTTCGGCATTACGATTACGTCATACCAGTGCACTTTCCACGTCATGGACGCGATTTCCGCCTCCAGTTTGAAGCGCCTGCAAAACAAACGACGGTGTTATCACCAGCGATTTTTATGACGAAAGGGTTACAAAGCAGAGGCGTGCGAATAAATTTGCACAATACTTTACGACTATGTGATAAACTGCGCGCTTAAGCGTACGTGCCGTGAATTAATTCCGGACAGCAGCATTATCTCCTTCCCTCGACAAAGAATATTGCGTACCTTTCCTGATGATTAACACGATCTTTTTATCAGCCGCAATTATCATGTTGCAACGTGGAGGTAGTGAAAATATTTTCGCGATTGTTACCCGTAGCGAGGATGCAATTAATCAACTCAGCAAACCTACATGCCGCCGTCTACATTTATGCTACCCTTCGATATCTGCAAGTTCGCGAAAGTGTATGTGAACGCTTGGACGGACAAGTTCGCAAGCCCTGCTTCGGTGTGCGTGCACCGAGAGAGAGGGAGAGAGAGAGAGAGAGAGAGAGAGAGAGAGAGAGAGAGAGAGCACATCACAAGAGGTAATTACGTGCCGGCGTATCTCATAACCGCATGCCTATCTGTCCCACGCGAGATACTATTCCACATACAAAGGTGCCGTGTACTCGGAATTTCTCCAACTAAATGAGTTCGATATATCCATCGGCGGCTACCGATAACCGCGCGAGCGGTTACACTGACGAGGCAAATTGCAAATGACGAAAGCGCAATCGTGTTTGCTAAAAGAGTTATCATCGATACAGTTCTGACGAATTCGGCCATCGATACCGTAGATTCGGAAAAACGCAGCTTACGCAAATTTTCGCGAATAAATATGCAGATTTTTTTTTTTTTTTTTTTTGCGTAAATATAGCATCGAATTGAATATCCGAAAGCATTGAGATCCGATCGTACGTGTCAATTTTAATTAACGAAAACTATCTGGTATATCATGCGCCAATACCGAAAATTAGAGGCAATTTCCTGATTTTTATAAACTGTTTTCAAATATTATATATAATTCTACGTCTAATAATGATTAGCTTATCTTTTATTTGAATTCAGTAAGTTCAATATTGAGTTTTCATTATTCTATCTCACACTCATATAATCCTACGTTTCACGTGTACATACATAGTGCAGAAGACAGAGATACTAAAGACGTGTTTGACTTTCAGAAATGGTGTATGCTCTTCAGTATCTCTCCCTCTCTCTCTCTCTCTCTCTCTCTATCTCTCTCTATTTCTACGATATAATTTTCCTTAATAACGACCGCGTAACTGGAGTAAACGTAAGCTGTTCGAGACGAATCGCGAAGCTGCTTGTCGAAAAGGCATTCTCCACACAAAACAAAAGACGAATGCAAGCTGCATAATGCAACTGACAACTTCCTGCACTTCGCTTCCGAACGCACAGACGTCATCACACCAGAAAATACTCGCCTGTCGTACCGTAGATTATAAAATTAATTCATTAGGGAATTTCTACAACGCTCACAGCAATGCCGCGTAAATTAGATTGACCTCAATGGAAAGTGCAAATAACTTCGCCTTACGATTAGATCCGTAACCGAAGACATTTCCGTTGGGGAGGGGACTGCAATAAAAGTCTTCAAAAATATTGGGAAATTCGATGTTCGACGATTGAAGCAATTGACATGTTATTCGAGAATGGTTCGCTCCATCAAGCTTAATTCTAACGGATCTTAAAACAAGTTGTAAAACCGTGCAACTGCGCTATTGCTTCGATTAAGACTGTACGATAAAGATACGATGCGTAAAGCGAAGTTATAGTGCAGCACGATAAACACGATAAAAGCACAAAGGACGCCAGAAATAAATAATTATCAAGTCAAGCATAGTGCGCTCCAATTAAATTTGAAAATCTATAGTTGTTCTTTTTTTTTCGTAAATCGAACCGTTCAATATCGTGTTGTGACCGTGTAATTGATCATTCGCAGAATAAAAAACAACATTCGTTTTTAAACGCCTGAAATGCTGTCGTGACCAACAAGCCCGGGAAACAAAGACACTTGGAGCGATCGCGTAACAGAATCGACAAACGATATAAATCGATTAACTCGCAACATCTGAGAAATTTCACCGCAGATAAGTGTCTTGCCTTGTCCACGTCTACCGCCTTGCCTCCCTCGCTCCTCCCTTCCCAGCCTCTCTTCGCCTTGCTTCCTTTCAGTATCGAATCCGAAGAAGTTAAGGAGCTTCTGCTGCACGCTCTCAACATGTATACGTGCACTTAGCAAGTGCTCGAATGTTATCGAGATTATCTCTTTGCGAATAAGTGAAGGAAGGAACGACATCTTGTAAATTTCTAATCACGATCTATATTAATTAATGCGCATTAACTCGCAAATTATATTACGGATATTTTAGAGTGTTAAATATGCACATTTCAAGAGCACTGATTATTTGCAAATACGTTTGCAATTTAGCTCTTCAATTTTAGTTGCAAATTTAATTTGTAAAACTTTTATTCGTTATTCTGAAATATTTCGATATACTAATATATGCTTATGTAGATTAATATACGCTCAACAAGAATAGCTTTGAATCAAACAATGGAAATTAATGGTTAGTCGGAAATAATTTTGTTAATCTTCTCTAAAACGGGAGAGAGAAAATAACGATTAAATCATTATACATATAATATAATTTAAACCGAGAACGCGCGGTCAGCGATAATTGAAATGAAAATTATTATTTGCTGGTCTTTATCGCAGCACGCCGATTCTATGAACATGCTTTTTCTCTACACGATGCATACACTTGTCCAGTTTGAATGCTGTATCGCTTTCTCGATATTCAAACCTCAATTTATAACAATCAGTGGCATTTATATCCCCACTAATACCGACAAACACGTTCGCAAATACATAAAGCCGCTGTTGGAAAATACACTTCACTTACCGATAAATAAATACCGAACCGACGACGAGAACAACCACGATGGAGCTCAATATCATGGAGAGAATGGCATATCCTGGAAGAGCTGTCGAACATTAGTAATTTAAATAAAAGAAAATATTATGCTTTAGAAGTCAAATGGTTTCGTGCATTAAATAATTTTGTGCGAAAAATCTGCGTAAAATTAAACTAATTATGCAAGACAAATTTTTACAATTTGAAGTAATTTTGCTAACAATTAAATTATATTAATGATCAATATAAATAAGATTTATTTATATACGGAGATCTTTTTCATGTCTTGTATATGCAATTGCATATTTCTGTCGTGCTGATTACATTGATAGTATAATAATAGCGTGCTGATTACATAGATTACTATTAATAGCGTCTGACAATGTAAGGTAATCAGCACGACAGAAGTGCAATTGCATATTTATTTAAATTATTTATTACTTAAACTATTAATTAAAGAAATATTACTTACAATTATCAGGACATAACGACCCATCGAATCCACAAGTAGGCGTGTCCGGCGGTGGCTCTAAACGACCACCGGCCCAGTGAATTTGCTTGCCCGGGATGTATTCTAATGTTTTATTCGCGCCGTAATAATTGGCTACAATCTGCGAAAAAAATATTTCACGATAGTTTCGAGATGAAAAACACGAGAACACATTTCTTTCAGCGGTGTGGCAGTTTTCTGATTTCTCGAAAAAAAGAAAGGTTTTTTAATTTGGAAAATTCTCTGTTATACACTGCAGCTTTAAACTCATCGCTATTAGCACAGCGCTTTTCCATATATATATCCTACATTCATTCCAGCTTCTCTCAGATCTTCTTTTAATAATCCTAATGCATAATAATCTGGTGCCAGATCTAGATCGTGTAGAAGATATGCTGGCACGCTATTTTAATGACGGCGAGCTTAAAGCACACGCATAACTGCGTAATTTTCCCGGCCAAAAAATTCTTTTTCCGAAAAATTAAAAAGCTAGTAGGCCGCTGAAAGAAATGTGTTAAAAAAAAACATGTTAGGTATTTATAGAAGAACAAACTATTATTTAAATTTTTTACTAAGTACATATCTTTTTTAATGCTGACTTTTCTGAAACTTTTCAACTCACTCTCATATTTAGAATAAAACAATACGCATAGAGATAATTGCTTTAGGATTTTCTATTTAATTTTACCGTTTAACGTAGTAAATTCATTGATGTTGCAATGTTGTGAACTAAATTGTTTCAATTGTTAATAAGGTGTTGGATGAGACTACGTAGACGTAACTACAAGATCAGGAGTCTTACTTCAAATCTGGAAGTTTTCGGGTCCATGTCCAGTAGAGAATAATCGGCAATTCTGTCGCCATTTTCGTCGATATTTACGTCCCCGGTTATTCCTGAAATTAATTACTTATGAGAAACAAATTATCCTTACGCGTTTGTAGTAGCCTAACCTAACCTAACCTAACATCAGTGGAACTTAAACGGAATTGAAAACAGCTGACAGACGATTTATTTTACGGAAGTTATCAATTTTCGAAAAGCTTTACTTCGCACAATGTGATAAAACTTCGCGTGGGCGACTGTTACAGTTCAAGACGACCGATAAAATGTAACACTCCGAGAGAAACGCAACCTGCAGTATCACAAAACGAGAACGCACACATAGGATATATTAAAATACAAAGCAAACTGGCAATCTCGCATTCTGTTGATGTCTAGCTATATTGCTCATAAGATTTCCTCGGAAAAATAAAGCATTGAAGGTCAAAGCAAAATAGTGTGACATAACAGAGCGAAATGCAAACATTATTTGAAAAATGTGACGTAAAGCCAAAGCAAAGATTGACTATTTCTACATTCGTAAAATTAATAATTATTATACTTTATGAAAACAAGGTAACACTTTGATCAAATTTAATTTTTAAATATTTATGTAAAATCTAAAAATATTTTAAAGAAATATTATTTTTAAATAAATCTGATAAAATATAAACCCAGTATAAAAATAAAAATATTATAAATAATCGGATAAGGCTCGCAAGAAAACGAGAGAGAGAGAGAGAGAACAATAAATGATACAGTATATAATGCGTAATCGTATTAATTGCAGAATTTAGGAAGCTATAGTAGCGTCAGTAGCGGATTTCCGCGATTGATAATTAGTCGAGATAATCAATTATATAACTGTTCGAATCAAAACACATCTAATTAACGTTTGGTTTCTGTATCTAGTGATTAGTTATCCCTTTTCAGCGTTTCAACACAGGCCGATCGTTCTATAGATTCGTGGATTAACTTTGTCACAACGTGGATTACAAACGACCGCCCATCGATGCGATGCAGCGTGCAACGTAGCAAATATAATCGATAACGTGGTTTTGTCGTTAATAACAAAGTGCCTGCCGTAAACTTCTCGAAAATTTACGGCAGATGTTTCACTAGAAACTGACGCAGCTGGAGATCCTTTATATTTCTTGCGCGTTCTATTTCTTTAACTACAAGAAAGTATCAATTTTTTTTTACGCAGTTCTGTAGCAAAGAAGTGATACGTCTCTTACGTAATGTATAAAATTTCACTGTGTGAGATTCTTCCGTGATCGCTAAAGTTCTCGAGTTTCTTCCGGCGTCATTTCCGTTAAAGCTCAAATGACTGACGCGGGCTTTCGGAAGTGTAAGTGACGATAAAGGAAAAAACTTACCCTTGAAACTTTTTCCCCACATTCTTCGGGTCAAATTACCACCATCTAGGTTGACTTCACCCGGCTCTTCCGGCAGGCTCTCTTTAAGGGCGAGGGCGTAAAGCAGCACGGCATCGTAAAACGCTGTCACAAAGGTGGAGACCGAGTTGTTACCGAAGGTGAAGTTGTATTTGCTTTGCGCCAGGGACTTAACTTCGCGCGAAAAATTCAGGTACTCCAGATTATCCGGAGTGCGCGCTGTCACCGTGAGCAGAGCCTGATAAGCCTTACGAGCCTTCTCGTTTCTTTCGTCGGTGTCCTCCTCGATCCTCCATGGTTCTTTGGAATTGTAATCGCTACAACATATTTTAGCTGGCTCGATGCTCTGCTATAAGAGTTTTTGCAAACGTGTGCATTTTACGTTTCTACAAATGTAATGTCATAATCTTATGAGAAAAATACTCAAGCAAATAATCGTCATCTGACACCTTTTTGCTGTCATAATAATCAATTATGACAAAAAGATGTCAGATGACGATCATTTGCTACTTGAGTAAATACACGTTTCCATCGACGTATCATAATGTTACATAAAGAGAGAATCGGATTTCAAAGCTTTCAATTTTAAAATAAGTTCTGTAAAGTAAACCGTTTGAGATAATCAAATATTAAACGTCACATATAATATTTTTATATAAGAATATTGCAATTTTTGTAAAATATTTATATATTTTTCAAATTCAAATAGATTTACAATAAATAGAAATAATATGAATAATGGGAAATAATAGAAATATCAATAATAAAAAAAAATATGAGAAATTTATGCAATATTACTCTGCGATATTAAAGTCAGATATGACATTAGAGAAACACTTTGTAATAAATTTTCAAGAAAAAGAAGATATTAAGGGAACAAATAGATATAAAATTCAACATACATCCAAGATGTAAAATTAAAATTGTTATTATATTTTAATTTTTAATTGTTTTCACTCTCAACCTTTCTACATTTAAATGAAAGAAAATTATAAAAATAGCTTTGTGCCGAGAAAAACGAGGAATAAATTATTGAGTTTCTTCAAATACGTATATTTTGATTCTTCAAAAATGATTTAACGCTGTCGATATAAAAACGACATATCCTACGCAATGACCCAATTAATTTGCATTTCGGCAAAACTTTAGTTATTTAAATAAAATACCGTAACCGAGCAGCTTTTCGATATATACCGAAGAACATAACTTTTATTTTACGACATTTGATCGTTACGTTATAATTGGAGCGTATAAAAGCCACAAGTACCTATCCGTATGTAACACGTGTCACGTTTGAGTTACAAAAGGCAAAAGTTCGTGTAGAAAACGCATAATATACGTTTCTGCGGGCATGTGATTAAATATAATGACGTCGTTGGAGCACTATAGTGTCATCGTAGACGTCCACAACGACGATCTTATTTTTTTGCTCGAATCTTTTGCATGTTTCCCTTCAGTTTAACGCGAGCGTAAATCGGCATAGTTCAAAAGCAATCTCAAGAACAAAAAAGTTCTCCGCTCGGCATTCTAGAAATTCTTCGACTTTTTAATCTGTGACAGGAGCATTGACGACGGCTCGATTGTCTGCGAGGGAATCGCCGGGGAAACAGAAGTTCTTTATCTAATGATTCTAAAAGACGTACTTTGCGCGGTATTTGTCATTTCACGACCGTTTGACTATTATGGAAGAGCTGCCCAATTAATTCCAGAGGGGAGAAACAGGTGAATAAAAATTCCAATACTCTCAGAATTAGTGTCAGTCGCTGTTCGAGTTACGGCGCACTTAAATGACTTTTTACTCCGCGCCGTTATAAATCCCATGTGAATCACATCAAACCAGATCTTCGAATTTGTTTCGCTCTAAAAAAGCTCGTATATTATATCGCGGTTTCGAATCGGATACATTTACACGAGAACTTTTACCTATCGGCTTTTTCCCTCCAAAAACAAATTAGCCCATCGATCCTCCGCTATCGGCAGCGGCGATAGTTTTATACAGATGATAATAGATCAACGATCGTTTATTCTAGTTTGACTATAATCTAAATGAAGGGCTGCGGCTTGAGGTTTCCGATACAATGGATTGAATTCCACTCGACCCAAAATCGCGCGATATCCTTTATGAACGAGAAGCAGAGGAAGACAGAGATAGAAGCGAAACCGTATCGCGCGATATCGAGTATAACAGTTTTGTTTGTCAGTAGCAGATATTTCTCTGTCGCAAAGCGTAAACGGGGGGCGTTATAATACGCGAACGGTACGGTTGGGATCGTTAGAATTCAAGATCAACCTCTTGGATTCCGAGCGGCGAGTATAGGACTATCGCTGATAAGATCGTTAAGAGGACAAAACAACGTTTCAAGAACGCGATCGTAAGAAACTTACGACCGGGTGAAATTACGTACTACGCGCACGACGGATTAGCAATTTCCTGGGATGACGCTTTTCAAGGCCTCGTTAAAGAGCGCGATTCCACAATACCTGCTCTTTCTATACATGGTATGGGTACGTAAAGCAGTTCATTTAAAGCGAAACTGTTTGACGATCCGACGCGAAATGACTAAACCACGAGAGATAAATTAGGTTGATAGCTAAATACTTGCCGAATTTGACTCAACGGCGCGTTGAATATCTTCAGGCAAGCACAGAATGAGCTAAGTAAATATAATTTTCTAATTTTAGCTCTCTTAATAAATATTACGCTAAAATAATATTAACATATTATTTCAAACACGTTGAACTAACAGAAATAGCTTCTGTTAATAATTATTCAAGTGAAATTATAATGCCAGAATATACTGTAATATATTCTGCAATTAATTAACAACAGAAAATATTTACACAAATTTCTATAAAAAAATATTGCGCCCTTATGTTTGTGAAATAATCTTTTTTTTATGTATAAAACACATGCGCACACATCAGTCTATTATAAAGTTCGGCATTGCCAGGTCTCGTTTTAACCTTCTTTTATTTGCTCCTCATTTCTTCGTACAATCATTGAGAAGAGAAACATGCAGCGTATTTCATGTCAATTTTCCTTCTAATATATGGGGGTCGAACGTGTAGCAGTGGCAACTCCACATTCATTTCAATTATAAAATGGCTTTAGTGTCCCAGTCGCACATTATTGTACAACCACCTTGCTTATGTCCTAGTTTTTGACATGCGACCCGCGTTTCTGCGGATTTTGCACGTTATAACTTTTGTGTTTCCAAAGCACAATGTTTCCAAAATAATACGGCCAAACTCACGATTAAATCGTAAAATAAAGTGTAATATTGCTGAAAATCCACTTTCAATATTCATATATGAATATTTTAAACAAATAATATATCTATAGATTAAAAAAATAAAAAATTCATATTTTAGACAAAAAGAGATGGTTGTAATTTCAATACACGATTAATATCGTTTCCCGATAAATATAATTTTTCTATCGCGATCATCTTTTCATCTTTTATGTTTTCAAATATATTTCAGAATTATCTTACACATTCTGTTTTATTTTAACATGAGTCGCACCTACACGATCACACACGTGTTTATTGCACTTTTCATTCGGCATGAAACTGCCGCAACACGTTGCACGATCTACACCATAACGAGTGACACACGCAATTACTTCCGGCGGTAGAATTGCAAGTTTACTCTACTCACCTGGAGGAAAGCTCTATGGAGAAGAACACGTACTCCCCTGAGTCTATCATCCCGAGCTCCTCGGCAGCCAGCAATAGCTCCCGGATGGTCGTTGAATTAGCGCACATCACCACGACTGAAACAAAAAGCACACGATTTTCAGCCAAGGGAAATATCGGGATTAATTTATAATTTATTTACTCATACACATTTACTAATACACTTATTTTATTAAAATATCGTAAATTACAAAATACACCGTCCAAGTGCAGCACAAAGATGAGACAACGCAAACAATGTTGTTTATACCACTCAGCTTCAGCAATGTGCAATTGTCATTGTATATTTTGCTTCGACATGTTTATCTTAGCTCAACGTAAGCCCAGCGGCTTCAACGCGAAATTCAGAGAGATGTGTACAAATAGATAAAGACAACGAAATTTCAATTATTATTTTGCTTTAAAATAAAATTTCATATTTACATTTGAAAATCTTCTGCGTGACTATTCGACACACGAATGCTTCTACATGCAGGTCTTTTCAATCAAAATGTATCTTCTTATCAAATCGAAGTTTGTTAAAAGTATCACACAGATAAATGCTTTCCGTGTTATACCAGAAGGTATAAAATCCTGCAAATCCAGAAAATCTTCTATAAACCACCGACGTTCGTCGAACATTTCCTTCTGCACATCAACGGCGAACTCATAAACCTGCTCGAATTTCATAAGGCGAGAATATTGTGCGCAAAAATAACTTATGTGTGTTAAAATACATAGAGTGTTCGTTAATAATAAGGAGATCGCTCAAGCGCGCTCAGTACTAAAATCAATAACTTTTTTTATTATTACGAAAAAATATCGAGATGTAATATATAAGTATATTGTAGAAATTTACTGTGCAAATATATAAATCGGAAACAATTGAGATATTGAGATACTGCGCTTTTTTTTATTTTGGAGAGAACATTTTTACATTTATACAGAATTAAAATCTACGTTAAAATTTATATTTAATTTTACTGACAGTTTTTGAATTTTTTGGAAAGAGAAAATGATTTAGTTACGACACTTTCAAAGTAATTTATTTATAAATACCTAATATCGTAGAAAAATATTTCTAAATATTACTATTTCGTAATTATTATTTTTCGTAAATTATTACTTTTCACAAAAAGTATAAAGTTCTTATACCTTCAAGTAACTTAAAAAAAATTTTTTTTTCTTTGCTGCTTATTTCTGTTATTATTTTTTAAAATTTATCAAATCTTAGATTACAGTAAATTTTATTTCAATAATTTCATATATATTTTCAAGCACTAAACAAATAAAAAATCGCTTTATATTGACATCTTTTTCCCTAGAGAAATTCTTACGAAAAACGTGTACGAATAAAACGTTTTCACAATCCGCGGCTGCCCGTATCGTTCCACCACAACACGTCAAGCGAAATATAAACGTTTATCCAAGCAAAGTCGTAATCTAGTTTTTACGACAAGTCGAATACGCACCATTAATCGGTGCATCGCATCGTTCGCATATATCTTGCTAACACAACGTTTGTCAGAATACGATTTGATAAATATCTAAAAATAAATACATAAAAAACTTTTATAAAATTTACGAAGTTATCTTAATGCAGATAGAAAATTCATTCTTTGCAATCTGATTATTATTACGTTTTTCTTGTTTAATATAATATAAAATCAATAACTATGAAATAACTATATTATACCTTCAAAGAAAATTAATAGACTTTTGGAAATAATTTGTAGAAGACAAGATTATTTAAAAATATAAAAAGGACTAAATGCAACAAACAGTATTGAATTGAAATAATATTTCTCCTTTAATTTTCCTGACAAAGTATTTTATGTCCTGCACACTTTGTCCCAAATTTATCGATATGCAAACATCGTGAATATGCAATGAAACGTTCCATTAATGTGACATCATCAAATATAAATTTGCGCGCATTTTGCGCGTTTGTTGCTATTTATTTACATACCTCGTACGACTCAATATCATTGAATCCTGCGTTTTATCGCATTGTTAACTATTTTCACAACAAAATAAACGAAATCTATTATCTTGTAACGTAGAGTGTAGTAAGATGCGAAACGACGTCGTCGTCGCATTATTATAGGTCGATTCCACTCGGCTTCTCATTACAGATACTCTTCACTTGCAGTTAATGCCGTCGTAGACGACGACGACGACGACTAACAAGAGTCATAGGATACAAAGGGGTAAAGTTCGCTCCATTATGTAAGCGCATCTAGACGATGTAAAGACGTCGATGTTAGCTTACGCGTTAGCCTGATATTTTCTCACCTCTGTGGCATTTAAGGATTTCGATTAGCCGGAAATATAATTACGAGAGAATGCACCAAAATGAAGTATACCAAACTACACTAGATTGCGATAAGATGACAATAGACCACTCTATTTAATTTATCTCGATAACACCTACGCTAAAATACAGTAGCAAATATTGATCGTAATCTGACGTCTTGCGACACACACACTGTGGCGTATTTTCTTACACTTTCACATACTCGGGACTTTTAGTATATATTACTCTAAAGACTTTACTTCCTCGTTTTATCATCTGTAAAGGAAAGAAACAAAATTGATATAAAAATATATTTTATTTTACTCGCGAGATGAAGCGCAAAAGGGGAAATATAAAAGAAGAATTTTACAATAACGATTACGAAAAACTTTTTATCTTTCAAATAAAAGTACTGCGAATCAGCTACTGTAAAGAACTCAACAAACTAAACTCTCTCTCTCTTTATGTGGTTCAATGTTGCAGAATGCGCTTCACATTAAACCTTTTGCTGCGGACGACAAATAAATTCGTCGTCAGAAAGTAGCGTCTTATTTACAGACGACGAATTTATATATTTGACATGGAAAATTGTTTGTCATTTGCAAACGTATATGTTTGACAATCCACAGATAACATAAATGTACATGTAGAAATTAAATGTCGAAAAAAAGGACTCTGTTCCTTATTATTGCTATATATTGGCATATTTTTAATATTTTAAAAACCAGAAAATTTTCATTACTGGACTTTTCTGTTAACAAAGGAGAGATGACCTTGCTATAGACATTCGACCAACACACAAGTAAGCGCCCGCATATAGCGAGCGCTTTTTCGTTGGAGTGCCGCAGCGAAAAAGTAAAAACTTTTTACTACTGTCAGACAAATTATTTGTAAGCCAACATAATCGCGCTATATTGCGCAGAACACTCTTAGAACAAAAACAAAAGTCTTTATTAACCAATTAAAGTAAAATAAAAATTGAATTAAAATTTAAAAAATTAAAAAATTAAAGAATAATTAAAGAAGAAAATTATAATTAAGGAAGATTCATTCGTCACTAAAGCAGTCACTCCGCTAACTCAATCACTGACTCAAAATCCCTACGTCTCACTTTTATTTTCACTCGTACAAAATTGGAATCGTGAGTCCTGAAAGACAAAGGTACCGAGAACAAAACATGATGTCGTGAGATTCTGCTAATAAATTCTGATTTCTACATCTAATCGAAAAGAAACACAGTTGAGGAAATTGCGAAAAGATGCTGACTGAAATGTGTGAGCAATAAAAATTCAGCGGATAAAAATTCGTCATTGCACACATGTTTGCAAAATAGTATAAAACTAATAATTATAAAAGTAGAATAGAGAAATAAAATGGTATAAAATGTAAGATATATGTAAATTGTAACCATGAGAGAAACAATAAATATATCTATTTATCTCTTACAAAACTCTCATTCGCAAAAAGTTAAAGTATAACAAATATTTATCTCTTTTTAATTCCTTTTTTAGAAGGTGAACAGATTTTTAAAAGAGCATCGCTTCAGGCAAAGGAGAAATTTTATTGAATAATCGCTCAGTCAAATCACAATAAGAATCAATTTAAAAATTTTTTATATGATACATACAGAATAACGTGATAAATGATCGGTTCAACCTATCGAGGACGTAACACCTTACATCGATTGAGAATCTGAACGACAGTAAAAAGCAGTTGAGGCATGAAGCGAAAGGAGTTCGGATTCGGATCAGGCATCGATGCGAGTAAAATGGGCGGATCGATGTTACATTGCACGTCTATACCGGGGAATAGCCTCATTATCACATAGATCGAATCTTCTTACTTCTCTTTTATAACTCGTCTTTCACCTACGCCACTCATAGACGGTTTCGACGACAGTCGCTCGAATAGAGTTAAACGTAAACTTGTCGTATAACTTTGTTTCCCGGCACGTTAACGTGATAATACTGACGACAGATGCCTACCTCCGTAGTTTTTGTCTTGAAGATATAAAAGAATTGCAACAAAAAAATTTTTTTAACACACATTTCTAAATTATGTAAAAACTTTATACATTCCAAATAAATATAAAAAATTAATTATTATTAATATACTATAAAAATAAAAAAATTATTTGACAAAACAAAATTTGAAATCATTCACTATTTGTTAAAGAAAATTATAAAAAATTATTTTTTGCTAATATAACATATTAGAAAAAAAGTATAATTTCCATAAAATACCCTTTAAAATATTTTCATATACCAAGCCATATTGTTATTATACGCGTAATAATTAATACTAGTGGCTGACGCATTAAAATAATTTAATATAAAATATTTTAAAGGTACGCGTAAAGTGATGCATTAACATGCATACAGGAAAATAACATACTCATGCATATGCTGGCATCCGCTTACACAAAAAGTTTCGTAAGCGATACATCACGATACGAAAAAGATAACAACGTGACATTAATATCATTTTCATTTCGCGATAAATAAATTCTAACCGGGAGATGATTTTATACAATACAATGAGATTAATATCAAGCAACAATAAACACGAAACAAATATCCCGTTATCAGATTATTTTATTGTCGCAAGTATTTTTAGCACAATCGTGAGAACTTGACGAGACATTTAGTCATCTTACGCGATGCGGATGTCGATAAAAATCCAATAAAAACCTAACACCTTTTTTTCGAAAGCGGAATTTTGAGAATTTCAATCGATCAGTGATTTGCGGTATTCGCCAATAATTCAGCATAGGTTAGTGACGATGCAATGCACCATGTTCTTGAATTAATGTCGAATTCTCGAAAATCGAATGGTGTGGGTGTCACGATGGCGCGCAAATTTTTTATGCAGTAATGTTCCAAGAATTTATTCTTCGCAATCAAATATGCGATTCGAATTTATTGGATTGTCCGAATAGTTTGTGCTGATTTTCCAATGCAATCAAATGCAAAAATCGACATAAATTCTCGACAAGAATCTTCTTCAAAGTTTCAATCTTTTAACAAAATTTTTCATAAAACATCACCATTACTTATATGCTTTTGTAAAAAAATTTCTGTTGTAAGAAAATAAAAGGAAGTAATAACTTGTATATACTTATATCGATAAATGCAACATATTATTCGGTATAATTGAGTCAAAAATATTTGCACTTTATCTAGCGGAAATCGCAGGAACTTGCGCGTAGATAGCATCAAATCGAAGAGACACATTCAGCAGCTTATTTCATTTCTATTGAAGATAAGTCTGCCGTAAATTCTCTCTCTCTGTAATGCGATTTAACGATTCGGGAGAGTTGAGTACGAAGCGAGAAGCGAGAAACTAGCGTGGAGGAATTTTCAAGATGCAGTTTTGCTCGTACGGATTGCCAACGCGATATTGCGACTGAAGTGCTCGCGTACGCAACATAACGATTCGATTAGCACCTCCGGATTTATGACACATAGCTCAGCCATTGCGGTATCGCATCAAGACGCGAAGCACATTAAATTAATTAATTACACGCGAAGAGAACTTTCCGCTCGGTTACGCGTGCAACATATTCAGTTTTCACAATGTTTGCGAAGTAATTAATTATGTGGTGATTACGAAGCACGCGGGTTTAAATTATCATGTTACCTCAGTAATAAAACTGATGAAAGTTTCTCCGAACGTTTTTCAACAATTGCGCTGATTACAAAGGATAAGGCTGTTAATAAAAATTTATTTCGCCGATGTTTGAATAACAACATCTAAAGTTACTTGACGAGTTCAAAGTATTAAATACAATCAACGAGTGACAGGTACTAGCGCATTTGCAGAAGCAAACTTTGTAAACGGTATCAATTAATTGACAATGTCGAAGTTCACCGTTCGTATTATCAAGCCCAATTTCAACGTGATAACCTTTAGTGGCGCACGTCTCACATTACCTCAACTCTGATAAAAGCTCATTAATTCATGTAAAGTCTGCACAAAGGCACAATGCGAAATATTAAATATATATTATATATATATATTAAATATATATTATATATTAAATATATATTTTATATAATTTTAGATATTTTAAATGAGTGTGAATTAATATATCTAATAAACATAGAAATATTTGATTTCGTAAATTATACTATAATAAAATAAAGAAAAAAAGTTTTAAATTTCTATCTAAAATCCAATAAATCCTCCAAAAAAAAATATAAAAAATTGTTGCATATAATGATTTTGAATATGTTTTTAACATTATATTGGAATAATTTATATATATAATTTACATATAATTTACATATATAATGAAAGTCCTATTTTTATTTTTCCGAACCAAAATATGTCACAAAAACATATTTCCCATTTTTCAAAAAATAATTTCCTACCACCCTGTTATTTATCTGGCTTCAAAATCCATACACGCATTTGGGAATCATTTATATAATAACAAATTATTTCCTATTTGTACAAAAGTATGTCACAGATGTTTAAAAGTTTTCTTGATCTTTTTTAACGTTTGACATATTTTTTTTTTCTTTCCGAAGAAAAAAAATTTTATAATCAAAAGAAATCGAGTAAATTGACGGATACAAAGATCAATATTTCAGGTAATCAAACAAACTTACTCCTTGCGGACTTAGAGACAAAGGTGAGCAACTTCCGATAATCCTGGGCGGTGGTTGACTCCTGATTGAAGCTCCTGTGCACAGGCTGATTGAGGGCCGTGAATACGGCACCCAGCGTAAAATGACACTCGGAATTGCCCTTGCTGCTGGACACCCCGTGATTGTGGTACAGCAGACCGACGATTTTCCATCCGAAACGCTGTAGGATATGTCTCAGCGCCTCGCCCACCAAACGATGAGAGCCCATCATTCTGGTTAACGTTGGATAATGCTCGTCTTTGTGACGGAACGCATCCGCCTGCGCGCCCGCCGTTAACACGGGTATGCCCCACACACCCGCGTACCTGGCCACAGGTGCGATCACATAATCGCACACGGGACCCAGGAAGGCGTCTGCCGCGGTCCGAGAAAAGAATTTCGGAAATTGATCGCTCGTTACTTCCGTCGGTTTCGCTCGGTCGGGAGGCCCATCGCGCGAAAAGTTACGAAAAGTTAACGCTTCGATCGTAAAATTTTCATATTTTACGATAATTTAACGTGCGTATATACATTTTATAAATATTTATCGCGGATAAGTGATTCATCTCTCTTGTTGTTGAGAAACTCGTCGGAAAAAGTCGCCGAAAGTTCGACACTTTGATTGAGTCAGACATGATAAAGCAATCATAGTCCTGAAAGTGGACTACGTGCTTCATAATATTATTCATAAGTCCGAACTAGAAATTACTCTATTATTTTCCAAACAATGTTTGCACATATCGCGTATACATAGCTCTGTCTATCGATGTTATATAAAATTATATTATGTGTAAAATTAAGCGTTGACCAAGCCAGAATGATAGGAAGCGTAACAAAGCGCGGCCACGTGGACGAAATAGATAACGTGAATCTGAATTTACGATGCATCCGAATATTGGCTCCGCGTTATAATCCTATCACGACCACCTGTGATTTGATACATCGATAACAAGTATATTGTTTATCGTGGAGACCTCGATTGCAAGACGCGGCGAAATACGCGGCAGGAAGGTACACATGGATCACATGGTTGATTAATGTATCGATTGGAGGTACACGTGATCGATTAAATTAACCCGGTACATTTCGCGTTCGGTCATATGGCTTACCGAGAACACAGTTCAGACCTCAACCGATTGCATAAACATCGCGTTACATCCTCCGAACGTGTTTCTAACGATTATTAACGTCGAATGTTTTCCCGCGGCTTATTTTGCGACGAGATGTACAACGCCGTTACGGAATCCGGAATGGCGAAAATCCGGGGAAAAAAGTTGTTTTTATATTGTTCACAGCGCACGTGGAGCTTACAATTCTCTCATGCCGCGCGGCCCGTTCGCCGTGTATGCACACACACAATACGTGTTTCGAATACGCGTGCAATTAAAATCTCGTCGACTGATCCGATATATCGCGAGTCTGCGACTGATCGTACAACGTAACATGTGCAGTGTGTATACGCGCTCGCGGAGATAATAGAACGGCCGTTACCTAATTAAACAGATCGTTATTCTCCTTGTACGCAAGGAATGTATTGTGCTCGTTCTTTTGTGACATTTAGAAGAGCGACTCTATTATTTCATAAACAACGTTGCAATTAGCGGAACCGTTTACAAAAATAAAGTGGAGCGAAAAAAGATTTTTCAAACATTTACATACAAAACGCCTACATTTATTTTTCGAAATTGATGTTGTGAATGATATGAATATAGATATGAATATAGATGTTGGTACAATATTTTACTGTTGAAATTTAAATATTTACTTTTACAATAAAAACGATTCTAACTTCGTTTGCTTCATCTTTATATGTTTAAGCCACGAAGCACACTAATTCCAATTCTCAATTTCCCGAGAGTTTACCCGCAAGCAATGCATCTCCACGGATCAGCGGTTCTAATTAGCAATCACGGGTAATATTGCATCGATAGTGTTTCTCTATTGTATAAAGGCAAACATTATAGTGGAATAGCCATCAAACAACATGGCCCACATAAAGCGTATTCCCTCTGACACCTCCCAAATCTCGTGGTTTACCCAATTTGAGCCTTTCAATCTTTATCGATCGCGCTGCTTAATATGATAATAACTGCGTCAGGTTGCAAACCTGGCGTCATTGTGGTTGCAAATTCCAGCGTAAAGCGGTTACGGCCGATTAACGTGCATGCATCCCCGATGTCGCTGCGGCAGCGCGACAGAACTCGCAACCCTACGTGCGGTTACCTTTACAGAGGCAAACTGCCAAAGTTGCCGACTTTATAACACAACATTACGAGAAGTTTCCTCCGAGTAACTTATAAGCCACGGCACACGGTATATTAACTTTTGTGTATCTTTCATAATGTGTTTAACAATTTTTTATTATTTTTATTTTTTACACTTAATTTCTCAATTACTAGTTAAAGTCTCACTAAATTTTCTATAAAAAATAATTTAATTAAAAACTTAATAATTTTTTATCGATATTGCCAAGAATAAATTGATGAATTGTTAAGAAAATCTCCTTATATACTTTCTGCCAGCGCGTATATGACAAAATAAACGTAAGAAAGTATAACATAAAACATGTAAACTGCATTTTGACGTAAACCAACGTTCAATGTAAAACGCACTTTTTAAAAGCACATCCCGTTGAAACTTTCCTTTCATCGCATGAATAAAAACTCGTCCCGTGCGATTCTAAAACGTGAAAGCGTGAAAACGTGACTCGTAAATTCGGTCAAAAATTAAGCGGATGACGAAGCATTCCGGACAATGGTAAGTTATTGCACGTCATATTCCGGTGTACCGCAATATTTTCGTGTAGACATTAAGTGCATAGTTATGCACAAATAAACGGAAATTCCACGGATTTTAATGATATAAGCATGCGCTTCATACAGTTCAACGCTTAAAGACAAGATTTTAAAAGCATAATTTATTTCAGTCAAATTATAAAAATATATGTGATTTTAGAAATAATTAACTTTAAAAACAGATCAACAGTATTGTGATATAAGTCGAAAAAATGTAAATATAAATAAAACAAAAACATAATGCAGTGCAAAACGTGCATATATGTTTATGTGCAAAATAATTTTAGTATAATGTTAAAATAATTATTTTCAGTTTTTTTAAATAAAAAAAGCACCGCAACAAAACAATTAGATTTTACATCCGAGATTTTCATAAAATCTTGTTTCAAAATAAAATATATAAATGATGATATTTTCGAGTAGGTATATTACGATTCCACATGAACTATTCGATATACTATATGTGCAGATTTATCTCTCTCCGTAGGCTCTTTTGTGTTCCCCGAGTTTGGAAGGCGATTCCAAACTCGTCGAATGAAGCAACAAGTGTTATATTATACAAGGGTTGCCTCTAAGTGCGTAAATGTGCCCAAAGCGAACTCGCGTTAACCCTCGGACCAGAGGTTGCCGAAGCCTCGTTTTGTCTACGAAATTCCATTGGTTTCAGGGTAAAACTATTCTCGTCACGCGCTACCAGCTTAGAATGAAAACTCAATTTCATTATTACTTGCTCGGCGTCTACGTGAGTTTTGTTGAAAGATGATATCGCGGATTATCACCTCATAATTATTTGCAGCTACCGCAATGCGGCAGGAATTATACTTTCCTTGCAATGTAATATAAAAATAAAATTGCAAAAGTTTCTCTTATGAGTTTATACGATTCTTTATAGTTTATAAGATTTATACGATTGCGATTCTTCATTCACTCGCTGAGTAAATAATCGCTTTATTATAAGTATTACTATTGAAATTTATTTAATGTTATTGTAATATCTGTATAATACGAATATATAATGTATTGTGTGAGAGAACATATCTTTCATCTTTAAAAATACTATAGTCACATGTGGAAAATAAAAAAGTAAAAAATTGCAAATTTTATATTGCATTAATGCATAAATAAGACTAAAAAAAATTTATAATTTATTAATTGTGAAAATTTTTCTTTGATATGCAAATATATATGTACTTTTACTTATACAAAAGCAATATAAATTTTTAGATTTATAATATACCAGCGTTTGAAATATATATTCAAGAAAAGAAAAATAAATTGAAAAGAGACAGCTCTCTTACTTTTTCAGGAAAAAAACACATCCGGACAATCAAAGAAAACGAAACACGAAGTTCCTGAAGGAAATAGTAAACCCTGAAAGAATTCGCAACGAGACTACGTTTCATCAAATACGCTGTGCCTTTTCCACGGTTGTTCCGTTTCAATTCACAATTCTTTTTCTTCACAACGAGCTCGGTAACAAAAAAATTTACATAAATATACTATTCATCAGATTTTAAATTACGACACTTTAAATTTCAACTTTTTTCAACAATGGAATTATTATGAAAGGCAGTTGTAATGTGAACGCTGTTTGATTTTACTCAAATATATTCCATTTATTTGCTTTAACCTAATTTTACTATATATTATTATTTTTATAAACGCAGTAAAATAATATCACATTTTTATTTTTTAAATTAAATAGAAAAATATAAAATTTTCGAGACATTTTGTTTTCTTCTACAAAAAATTTAATAAAAATGCTTGTATACTCTATTTGCATCTTTATTAAATCAATTTTTAAACAGAATGAAAAAATGGTATGTAATCTTCAGTGAAACATAACATATCGAAAACAATAGTGAAAAAGTTTCGCAATCTTGCATGACACAGGAAACTTTGACAGGTGCGGAAAGAAGTTCTGCTACATTTAGTTAAAGTTTCAAAGTTTGAATGGATTAAAATAGAGAACTTCTCTCTTTCTCTCTCTCTCTCTCTCTCTCTCTCTCTCAGTCTTCTTCGAGATTCTAGTCTTCACAAAAATCACGAACTAATGCATTTACATTATGAAACTAGAGTATGTGAGCTAACAAAAAAAAATTAAATTTCGAATAAAACAGAAAATATTGTACGGTTTGATAGTTTCACTGGACAGATTCTAAAAATAAAGAAAACAAATATTTCACGAATTTCAGAAAGTTCGCGCAAAAAATTTGGAAAGAAAAATATGTCAAGTGAATAAAAACGCGCTGCGATCAAATCAAACAACGCCCACACTTTATCGACTGTCTTTCATAATAAATCCATCGAACAAAAGAGTTGAAAGTCGTGATTCAAAATATGCGTTTTCATCTTCATTGATCGAACTTTCATATTTGTCGATGTAAATGAACGTGCATGCATCATACAGGAACGGTGTGTTCACCGAGGTAGGATAATGGAGCTACATAACATACAAGGTATTCGGTAATGTGCCTATTATCGACCATCATGTATAGTCATATTCTATCATACCAATCCTGAAATACGTTTAAAGCGGAAGACTATCTTCCGGACTAATAAAAATATTTTTCTTCCGATGTCGCCTCACGGGCGTCAACACAAAGCAAAACTTTGCTTCGATCGACGGAAGCCTGCATTCATAAGCATAGTACACAAATCTATCGTTCCTTCTTTCTAAGATTTCATAAAAACAACGCTCGTTGTTTTTGCATAATAATAGATATAATATATTGTCTACGATCAAAGAAGTGTTTTCTTTTCAAAAACAAATCTGTTTTTGTGTATTTTTGCATATAATTGTAGTTAAACTTAGTATTATAAGTAAGATCAAGTACAGAATTTAAAGTGCGCGATTTTGAATATCATTATTTCGGTGTGTACCTAGTATATTTCATAAAAGATTCATAAGAATAATACATAATATTACTGTCAAATATCTTTAGCTCTGTTTTCCTTTTAATCCGTAAGATAAATCAGATAATAAGAACAATGTTTAAAAAATATTTAAATCATTTGCAAGACATTAAAAAAATATATAGAAATCAAATGAATAGAATTTCATTCTATTTTACGCTATAATAATTTTTCAACAATATCACTTTAATACGATCGTATTAATTGTATTTTAAACTAAAATATTTTAAAGTTACAAAGGGGGGAATAATAAATGTAGTGATATGTTTTAAAAAGCGCAAAAATTGAATGTGTCGTTCAATCATTTGTACACGTAACATATTACAGACAATTGGAATTCGTGTTCACAATAATTTCAAATAATAACGAAAATGTAGGACACGGCCTGTCGAGGAAATTTACGGTGTAAAAGAATCCTCAAACATACTTGTCACATGCATCGCGGCACCAGGATTATTGCTTGCGTAACACAGAAATAAAACAGACCATCTTTACTGCGATACGCATGCACTACAGCCAGATACTTTTATTCAGTTGCAATTCAATTGCTTGCTTCAAACTCATCTACTTTCATCGATGCGACCTACATATTTATATCCGAACTTGCATTATGGAAGAAACCAAGTTCATCTTTAAATTCAATGAAAAATGAGATGTACTTTTCAAATGGAAAGTAAATTTATTCGACATAAAACGGAAAATTTCGCTCTAAAATTTGTACGATTATTATCAAATCACAGCTAGAGTTTTATTCGATTTGCTAACCGCGAACCGTTTACATCCTTTTATTTTGAAAGCTACATTGAGAAATATACGCACAACGACTAGAATCGGTGCTTTCTAAAATTTATAACATGTATTATACACAAATTATTAATACTTTTATTCATCTTTTATTACTTTTTCGTTTTCAAACTAAAATTGAATTGCATTTGTAAAATTTATAAATTCAAATAAATGTCATAAAATGATTTATACTAATACAAGAATTTACATTAGAACATAAGCGTAAACTATAAACATCTTGACTAATAAAAAGTCCAGAATGTAATCAACAGAATACGACAATTTATGGTACATACCAGTCTTATTAGAATCATAGAATCATCGCCTGTGAGTCATATTTACGTTTTAAATTCTTGTACCGTGGCTTTTAAGCTTCACTATAAAAAGTAGGTCGTTTTTAAAACTTGCCGGGACTCAGTCCATCAGTGGATATTAATCCGAAGCGTCGAGAACGCTAATGATTTCCGTCTGTTTCGATTAGACCGGATTTATTACTGCGCGGCGCATAAACACAATGGTGCATTGCGACTGCAGGCGCAACAAGCGCCCTGAATAACTTCGATGAAACGAATTCACCTTCCGCATGAGAAAATTATTTTCAGCAACGTAGTAAATTGTATCACAGTACGTAATAAACTCGTAAGATTTTATTGCGGCGTAAAATTTCTGCATGGGCAGAAAAAGACGCGTCATTCGAGTGAATTCGCGAAAGAAATACAACAACTCGCAAAAATCGCAAATGATTGTATTAGCAGACCTGACTATTTTAGTGATTTTGTCAATTGATTATAATTTCGAAAGAATCTGGAAAAAATTTTTAAAAAGAGAATTAAGATTTTAAATAATAAAAAGATACAAGATTTTTTCAGTTATTAAAATGATTTGGCTCTATTCGTGAATTACGTGTATTTGCAAAAGAAATGTTCATACATTTTTATTTAAACAACTAACAATAATAAAAAAACTGTAATAAAAAAAGTCCAATTATTCGACATAAAAGCATTTAAAAGCTGATATTTTGCGAGAAACGTTATTCTCTGAATAAATCTCGAAATATTTGTCCATGCTATATATTTCCTCATGTAAAATGAGATAATAGAAGTGACAAAATATTTTAACATATTAATTAATAACGGCAACAATATGTCCGATTTACGGCTCACTTAAAAATAATCTAAATTGGCGGAGTTGTGCGTGATGTCGTGTTTTGGAATCTATTCACAGAAACACATGTCCCCGAAGCATATTTCGCGCATCCGCGCGTTCAACACCTGATCGCGTAAAAGCAATTCCCGGAGCGCGCGGCTACACGTACAGATCCGCTGATAGTTTAAAAATAAGACAAATATAAAGTTAATAACCGCTGGCGTGTCGGGTCGGTGCGTCAACAGTCAACGGCAGAGAACGTCTGCGTGAAATAGAATGCCAAAGAAGTAATTTCATTGAGAATACATACACGTCGTCGTCATTGAATTTGCCTATTAAACCATTCCTACTTCATCCTTTTTTTTCTCTCGTTCCTCTTTTACCTCGACCCACTTATTGCCGTGCCACGATCGAAATCGTTTTTCCCATTTTAACCGGCAATCATGTTGATTAAAGAGGAAATACACGGAATAAGCCATGTACGGGACGAACAGTGCAACCATTACCTCACTTTCAAGAAACTCTTGTAAGAGAGGAAATGGTTAAAGTGGTTAAAGTAATAAAACTCGTGCGGTCCGTTAAACTCTACGATACAAATTTATATTAATTATAAAACACTTGTGTATTTATTTTTATGTACCATACAAATTATTAAAGTTTTAAAAGCATAAAACATATTGAGTGATAAAACCTGCTCATTTCCGGAAAATAAAATAGCAATAAGGTGGAATAAATCATGTGTTTATAAATATACATCAATAATGCATGGCACCGTAAAACTGCGCGACACGAACACTTACGAGGATCAATATATCGATCGATCATAGATCACGTTGATTCCGAAAAAAAAGAATATTGAACGTGCGCCGGGATTTATACAGCAGATTTCTACTGTAATTTAAGGTGCGACGTGAAATCTCGTTATTTTCACGATAATCGGCAAACTCTACGACCACCGAGACCCACTCGGTCTATCAGAGGAAGAGATAGATAGGAAAAAAGAAGTAAGAGAAAAAAAAGAGTGCGATTCCGAGAGCAATTTAACCGTCGACATTCTCGCGGTCGTTATAACACAGCGTGAGGAAAACTCCGTCGGGCGCCGTAAGAAAGAGGATGCGCTTACCGCAGCTCTCGCACGACCTTTTATCGCATACTTTATGCAGAACCTATCTACACACGCGCGCTACCTCCCTTCGTACAGCGAAAATTAATTTACCTCTCTCACTGCGAAGTTCAGCCAGCCGCGGAAACGCGTGAATCGTTTCGACGGTAGGATCATGAATAATCATTATGAATTCAACACAGCGACGCATTGCTCGTATGCTACGCGACGCCGGCAGCGCGGAAGAATATCGCTCGCCTCTTTGAGGGCGAAGTTTCAAACGGAATGCGGGAATGTCGTGAAACGCAGAATTAAGTGCAAACGATCATTTACGGCAATCGGGACTGACGTGATCAACAGGTGAATGACTAATTTAGACTTTTATCAGTATCATCGCATTATCGCGACAGATAGATAACGCATTTTATAGCACTTTAACGGTCTGACGTATTTTATTCGCAATCGCGTTTTGCAGTGCTGCTATGAACAACGATTTCATTGATATTGCGATCACAATTCTACTTGCAATCCTTACAAATGGACGATAAATGCAAACGCAATGTATTTTGAATCGATGAAAGCAATTTTACTTAAGAAGACTTCACTTTACCGCGCTACTTAGCTTCGAAATACTATCAAATTCGCCGTAAGAAAAAAATTAATTTGTCTGTGTCCACGTATATTTTTATCGGAGTTTACGGCTCAACCGCGACGAAATAAGTGACTATCAAAAAAGGGCGGAAAGGCTAAAAGATTAAATTCTTCGTACCGTCGTAATTGAGAAGTCGACGAATTACGCCCGGTGGAATTAACCTTTTTTCTTCATTAATGAGTCGCCGTAATCAACCCAGCCCGCTGTTATATGCTCCGGGCGATTTGGGCCACGTAATCTACGACGCGTTTCACTTAGCGCTATTTGTTATATGCGCATTTTATTTGAATAAATTTACTCAAGAATGTAACGTTAATCCGCGAATAAAAAAAAGAAATTGAATTATAATGCATAATCTATGTAGATATCAAAGTAGATACTAAAGTTAGTATTACAAATATATTTTGTTCAATAATATTATATATAAAATACTCTATATTTGTTTTTACATAGAATGTCCCAGAGAATCTTTATTTTGATGTTAAAAGCAGACATCTTGACAACTTAGAGTCGACTATTTTTCTCTCAGGAAAAATTTTGCAGAAAAGCTATTATTTGTTGCTATTTAACATTCAACCTTAATTATCTTAGTAATGAAACGTTGAAATAAAATTATGGAAGAACAAACACGAGTGCTTTGTTTAATAGACATATTATTTCATTTCTCGGGTTATTAAAGAAGAGGAACAGCAGAGGAAGAGAAGATAATTGCTTTTTTTCTATGTTCACAGTTTCAAAAATTCTTGCACAAAAAATATATACACGAGAAAAAACTTATATCTGAACTGAGATGGATTGGCGAAGACAGATTTACACCGATCACGAGTTAGACTTCTACCGATAGATTGAGTTAATCCGCTCGAATCCATCCTTCGATAAGTTTCGTAATTGAAATCGAAGAGAGACTCATAGGTAACGTTAGCACCGCGTGAAATTCGAGAGCGAATTCTGCTGGTAACTTCATGGACGGATAAAAATCAATTATAAGTATTTTGATTAATTTCCGAAGCTGGAGGAGAGCAGGAGAGAGAGAGAGAGAGAGAGAGGAGACAAAACTTGAACTACATCAAACTTCTATAAATATCACGCTGGCGGGGAATTAAAGCTGTAATGGACTATCAATCGAATATCGAATGGAACAGGCGGAAAATTCATTCTCGTTAACAACATTCATAATGAATTCTCATTATCGGCGGACAAGCAATTATAGAATTCTATCGGAGTATCGCTCGCGGAAGTAAAACGGCATTTGAAAATTTTTCCACGGCGAGTTGCCTTCTACTTAGATCGTTTATCCACGGGGAAGATCAACGCGGTTCCCCTACGTTAATTACGGACGTAACACGCGGACGGTTCCACCCCATCAACGCGTAAACTCGTCTTCGCGGACAGAGACATTTTTTATCGACGATCGTACGCACTCCTGAGAAAATAAATGATTCGCTTACGAGGAGGGCGTGAGGTCAATTAATCCGCAGAGAGGAGCGAGCCATCGGCACGGCAAGATTAATTAAGCCAAATTAAAGTGGCATTTAACAAAGTCTGGACGAGAAGGATCGACGAAAAAAAAAGGCGCGAGACAAGCGTCGGCTTTGGTTGACTGACCGACGGGGTGGCAGTCGTCGTCGTCGCTGTTCTCGCCGACTTGTGGCAGCTCGTTCGATGGTTTGCAGCTGCAAATTGACACGGTAGTAGCGCGGCTGACGTCAGCCGCTCATAAAAATAGGCGCGTTTCTGCCAAGACGGCCGCCGCGGTAGTGGCCCCACGGCTTTAACGACGAGGGACGAGGCCTAATTAAAACACAGCGTGCACGCCGCATCGGACCCTTAGAGAAACATCGTCGCTGATTAATTGGCACAATGATGCCCGCCACACGCTCGGCGGGCTCTAAGCCGCGATCCTCGGAATCCGCAGCGACGATGCCACGCGAGGTCGATGTGCCGTCTCCACGGCATGATCACTTGTATTATCTAATTAATATTGCGCGTTCGACCTTCTGCGGTCGGATTATCAGGTTTATATAAATTAACAAATATTAACAATATTACGAAATATTAAAAAAGAATTGCGTTTGGGTGAATTTGTAGAAAAAAATATCAATTGTAAATCGGTGAAACAAAATTCATAGAAAAAAATTACAATTTCAATGTTCACACATGTTCAAAAATATATTTCGCAATTCTGCGTTCTATCTTGTGACCCATATATATTCGGCATATTTCATTACCATAAATTTATTCTTCGGCTTTGCTCGTGACTTTTCTCATATCTCTCAAATATGATATTCCTGGCATTCGTGATTTCGAATATTGAAGTATTTTAGAATGCATAAATGGACAATGCGTCGATGCGTTAACAAAATTTTCGGGACTTTTATTTATTGTCAACAGAAACGTGCGATGTTTTCATATCAATAAGAGTCGTACCTCATTTTGCATCAAAACGATAGCGATAGCTGCCTCTTTACTTATATATTATTCGTCATAAATAATTGTAAAAGCTCGTCTTTGCGCCAATTACGTATGTTTATGCTACTTCATCTCGCTGCATTCATTTTCGCTAAAATGTGAAATCCGCTTAAGCACAATAAAGGTTAAATCCGTTTGTTATACAAATCCGAGGACGGTTTTGATGCAGGAAAATTCTTGAATTGCACTACCAACGGCCAGGTAGATTAATTATATCCCATACATGTCAATCTAATCCGCTTTTTGAAGTTGGAATAAGGGGAAAAATGGTCATCAAAGCGCCCAAGTAGAGATGCAACCCCAGGCGAGCGATTTATCGACAAATTTTCACTGGAAATTAAACCGCGTTACGCGTCAAGAGTACTTTTCACGTTCTATCTCCCTCTTTCTCTCTTTCGCTCTCTATTTTGACAATTGAATATCGAACACCAACTCGAAACAAAACTCGGTGAGCACCTGTCAAGAAACAGCAGTGCTGTATTGCAGACGTGAACTTTATCACGTACTTTACATTTCCGAAGTTCGGCGCGCGCGATAAATAATATAAAATCACGTCATGTATCACGCGCGCTGGTACCACCTGGCCTAAATACGTTTAGCGACTAGTCCCTCGTGTTTCGCGACAGACTAGACGTACAACAAGCGCAAACAACTTTACAAATCACTTTTCTTGATGTATGGGCCTCCCGACTTTGCACGCGATATCCCGTATCTGAGTCTCGCGCTATGCTTCTCTGTCAACACAATTTGATTAACTCTTAAACTCCAATCTAGGTTCCAAATTAATAATAACTCTTGAATACATACAATTCATAAAATATCAATAAAATTATATTAACAAAAAATCGTAATTTAAACTGCATAATGACAAATTATAATATTGTGTCGTAAATATTTCAAATTTTACGTTTGGCATGCATGCAAAATTTAATTAATAAATTTAATTAAATATATGAAATTAATTAGAGAGGAAAAATTAGTAGAAATTTGACATTTGGACATTAGTACATTTGACGTTAAGTGCTCGCTGTGAACGCAATCGAGACGCCCAGTGTATTTAAATTATCACTGACTACTTGTATCTACTGACGACTTGTATCTACCTCTTCAAATGTTTCAAAGCACAAATTACCATGAACTTTTTAAAGATTACCATATTGAATCAATTATGCGACCATCGAAATATTTAACAATGAATCCCTTTCAAGAGAAATTCTCAAAGTAGCTAAACAAATAAAATATAAACTTTATGCTCGAGGGAGCTTTTACATTTTAATATAAAAGATCGTATTCGTATATCCTCTCGCACATTCGCTTCTCGATTACGTTGAGATGGAAGGCAACGGTAAAGGTAAAGATACGTAAAAAGAAGATGGAAACGAAGAGCGTGTGAGAGATGACGCGAACGCATTATGCAACCTGCTGTATTGTTGATGTAGAACGCGAATGCGGCCAGGGCACCGTAAGTGCTGGAGCAGTGCGAGTCGCGATGGTCCACCTTGATGTTCCATCCGCACAGAGGTCCCTTGGGCGAGCTGACGTATCTCACCGCCAGCAGCACCGCTGGCAACACCCTCGGCAAGCTCTGTTCGTGGTGAGGATCGCCCGGCGCGATCACCGCCAACTTCACCTCGCCCTTAGACTGCACCGTTTGATTACCGCCGATGCACTCCCTCGGACTGGCAACCGGCGCCATCGTCGTTGTCGTTGTACCGATATCCGCGCAATGCCCCGCGCATAAACCCGACAGGGTCAGCGTCAGTCGCACTAAAACATCACTCGCGCACCACCGCTTTCTCGTCCGCGACGCCATCGCGCCCTTGGCGCACGTTACAGCTTTTTATCACGCCGGAGCTGTATCTATTTAATTATCACACGTCGCGACGCATCTCCCGGATTGCGGTCGGTGCCGCAAGAGGAAACGAGTCGCTCGCGGCTGCTCGCCGGGCGGCTGTCCACCGCGTTTTAGTTCTACTTCGAGTCTCATTTTGAATATTTCAACCTCAATACATTTCACGGCGACGTAATTCCAGTGTTCGTCGTCACGTTTAACGCGCATGTAACGATTCGCATCTTGTTAGACGCCCGACGTGATGATAAATAGTGTTTTGAGCGTTTGAAAAATTTCGAAATGATTAATATCTTCCGAGTCGTATATTTTAATCTCTTGTGTTATATTCTGTTGAATGTTTCCTCATAATGGAAAATATCCTCCTATTCTGCCCGAAGGAATAATGCACAGATTACTCTCCATAATTTTGACGGACGCGTTATGTTCTTGTTCATCTTCATTTACTCCGCACAATGCGCGCAACACAATACGCGTCATTGCATTAATGACTTCATAAGCAAATTGGCGTACATAATTTTGCTTCTTACTCAAAGTCTCAGATATCACTTTTCGCCGGAGTGGTTTATTATACCTTCTGATGTATTCCAATTTAACTTTGATGTAACAGTATAATCATTAGAAATGCCGAGCATTATACCTTTACTAATTACGAAATGCTCCTTACGCGCTCGACTGCGAGACTCAAACTAGGAAGTGAGAGATTTGTCTTGATTAGCTTCGGCACTGTGTAGACAATCATATCCGTTTTACGTGCTACACCGTGATTCCATTTACTTATAACATTTAAGTTCGTAGGAATGTTGGGAATATATCTTCGATTTTTTAAATCACGCGTAAATCGAATAAAAAATTTGCTTGTTCTTCACCTTAAAAAAATCACAATGTAATACGCAAAAACAATTTAATGGTGTTTTAACGACTCTCGCAGATACGACTTAGAATGTGTGGCGAAAATAGCTGCTTCTTATAACATAACAAATCGTCGTCACGTACCGTCCCTAATGTTTCATTAGTATTTCAGAGTAAATAAGATCGTGCCGACATTTCTCATAAGAAGATAAGAGTGCAAAGTCGTGTCTTAGTAATCTCTAAATAATGTCTAATAATCTCGAAAAAATAAAGATAACAAAGTAAACATGATGTATTAATATTTATTGCTATTTCTAAGTAATTAAAAAAAAACCAATAACTATCTATCAACGTGATTCAACATTAATTGACACGGTTTTATCGGTACCATAATCCAGTTAGAAGCCGCAACTTTTCGAGTAACTTTTCCGTATCGACTGAAGCAGCGGAACACGCGACTTGAAAGCCGTCGACAGACGTATCTGCGGGAAAGTAACGAGGGTAGCTAGCTCCTGCCTCGCTCTGCCTTTCTTAGTTTTCGCGCTGTGCCTTCAATGCGCGCGCAAAAGAACTGCGAGATGGAACCTTCTGAATTAAGGATGAAAGAATGTTATTTCACGAGGCAGTCGGAATGAACGGGACGTACGTGACTGTGCACGTCAAAATTTTCCAAGTTGCGATAAACGTACATCATGTAACATCATGTAACTTTCACTTTATCACCGCTGTAACGAGATGTAATCTAACTTTAACGTAGATTTATACAGCATCTAGAATAATACGCTATTTTTACACTGCCATTCTTCCATTTTGCTCCAAAATATCTTTACATTTTTACGCCTAGCTATGTTTTTTCTGTGTAAAAAAAATTGTTTCTATTAGACTGACAGAAACTCTAACGTCATTTACTTATCATTACAAGTTATCCTGACACGATAATTAGAAATTAATATCTATATTCCGTCTACAGTTAATATTGTAATACATTTAATATATATATATATATATATATATATACGTTTTTATCATAATCCAGTTATTTGCTGGATATATGTTAAATACAAATGCAAAATAAATCATGGTATTCCGTTACAGCTTTAATCATAAAACGACGAAGCAGTAAGAAAACAGATTTACATCCTACATAATCCAGCAGAATTTTTCATCCGTTTGCTAATACCTAATTCATTGCTTCCGAGCACGTATTCGATCAACGTATATTTTATGCATAGATTTTGTGCGATAAAAATATACGAGTATATCATACTCGGGAGACACTTCGGAAGCTCTGATATCGATTACGTGACTACATATCAATGATAAGTCGCGTAAGACTCTTGTAATCATCAAAAAAAATCAACTGTTATAATTTACACTCGAATAACGCTTTGCACGTAGCCAGGATAACATATTACAGGTTTTCCTTATTGCTTGTCATTTTACTGAAATAGAATAATCGTCGCGCACATTTTTTCGACCTCGAAAAAAGTAGTTTCCGCATTCACCCGTTTTCTTAGTGGCATTGATTGATTTCAAAGACGACATAGAGCGATGGTCTTCGCTCGATCTATTCGCGATCAAGGATAAGACAGCGTGGAAATGACGTTCACGGAGTTCCTAATACAACCCATAATGGTTTCATTACGAGTTAGGCGGCTTCCGGAATGAAAATTAATCATGCCAGGTAAAAATCCCGCCTGGATTCCTTTAAAGTAAACGCCAAACTCACCAAATCAATTTCATTCAACCTTAATTGCAAATATAGTCTCCAATAATGCTACATTGGATAACTTCGTGTTAATAAAGAAAAATTTTGAAACGGTATGTAAATATTGTTATTTGCATACCTTACAAAAGAAACATTCTTTTACGAAAGAAAAACGAGATAAAAAAGTTGTATCTTTAGAAAAGCATGGATTTAGCGTTTGTTTTATATACCTGACCTTTTTTATACACTAAAAAGTGTTTTAAATCCTCAGAAAATAATGCAGGCAGCAGACAGTTAAACAACAGATTCGCTATAAAAGATGATAAAAGAATCTGATAGATTCCGAACAAAATAAAAATGTATATAAACACTTTATCCAGTAATCCAAGTCTAATTAAAATATCGTCGAAGAGAAACAAAATAAGAGTATACCTTAATATTCCTGATAATTAACTGAATATTCATAAAGTTAAGCAAAAAATGATGCTGCAACAAGTGGTACACTCGGTAATTCTATCGAATCCTTCCGTTCTTGAAGATTTTATCGATTCATAAAATATTACTTCATAAAAGAACTTCAATACCGAAAGAGAGCCATAATTAATCCTCGACATATTTTTTCCTGCAAATAATTTGAAGAAAAAGAAGGAAAAAAACATTCTACCGGAGTTACGCAGGTACGGCAACGGCGAGAAAAATGAACAAGTTAAAATCGCGAGGTAGGAGATAAGCTTCTTTGAAAACAAGAACCAATACTGCGAGTTGAAGAAAAAGGCGGCAGGAATAGAGCATTCTAAAAGAACTCTTATCCTTGGAACCACTTCTTATCCTTGGAAAGAGCACCAACTTCACATCAACGATAAATGCAAAGTTTTCTATGGCGGAAAATGCAGTTGGCATTTTGAAGCAATTATTATTTTCCAATTCAATAAATTTTCAGTTATTGAAACTGGATGCTCATTAACGGAGGTAAAATGAGAACTGGCATATCACGTATAGATCTCGCTTTTGATACGGTAAACGATTGCGCACGTCGAGCAATAAATATTATTACAAATACACACCGGCCTATCTTATTAATAATTCCGTCATATATTTACTGGTTAATTGATACATATCGAATAAGCAATATGGGATTAAAATAAACAACTTTGTGCATAATTTAGATCGTTTTGCGCGTAAAATTTGTACTAGGCGCATTCAAATCATTCAATTTGTTCGACATAAAGTATTATACTACAAATAGAGTAATTATATCATATAATACCTCAATCGAGGAGGAAAAAATCCAATAATTATGTGCTGCATACACGTTACAATTATTCCCGCTCTTACAGTGTTATATTACGTTATTAATAGATTCGATTTTCTCTTTCGAAGATGCATTCGCGAATTTACCTCATGATTCGTACTTTACGTGCGACACCACTTGTGATTTTCGTAAAGCACCACTTTCACATTCTCGACGTAAACTGCCAGAGTCTTGTCGAAGTTCAAGCATGGAGAACAGAGAATTAACGATCATCGGGAATTCACAAACGGGCGAGTTAATTAGCAGCTGCCGGGCAATGCGTCGTTTAATTAAATCACGGTTGACGGGGCTTATTAAAGAGCGGAACTTGTGTCCGTCAGAACGGATGTTCCAGTGAATATTACTATCACCGAAGGAATCGTGACCTAACGAGCGTGGCAAAATGGTGCCAATGTTTTTTCACTGATAAATTTAATCGAACCGTCACTGTCCGCAAGGGAATGTGATCCATCAAACGTGCAAAGCGAAACGCAATCGAAACGAATCGGTCGACTTCAATTGCGAAATTAATTACGAGTTACGAGTCACAAAAACACGAGAACGATACCGCACGAAGATCGCGTCGACGCTACTTGACTCCATATATTTGCTGCCACGAACTTTATCCCATGAATATCAAATGTACAAATCGTCGAAAGCTTTGTACATTCTCTGCATAGCGTACTCTATGCGTAGGTATTCACTCGGAATGTGCATCGTCGTCTCAAAAGAGGTGATATATGCATAGAATATGCATACTGCGAAAATTCTTATTGCCACCGATTTTATTCTATAAAGTTGCTTTGCATTGAAAAATAGCATGCGTATAAATTAAATATTTTACAAAATCTAATAATTTATCGTCAATGTTAATAGCTTAGATTCAATTTAAATTCACTCGTTAATCTAAAATAATTTAATATGGAAATACGAATTTCCACGTAACCATATAATACAGTAATTTATTGCATCTTTATATTTTATTCTAACGGTTTAACGTTTAATTACAAAATGTATTTTTAATTAAACGATTCGAACGTGTCTGAATTAAATCCTGTTAAATTCGCAAATAAACGCTATTTTTGAAATACAAGCACGTATCGATATTACTTACACATTAATCATACGATACACGCTTGTACAATTTAATGCAACTTACAATTAATGTGCATTTAGATGAGACATATAGTTGTAAAATGTATATTCGAAAGCTATAGTTTTTAACACATATTCTGCATCTTGCTCTGCATAAATGAAAAATATATTTAAATTTTAGAGTGAGACTTTTTTTCAAAGCTTGTTAATAACAGAAATAACGCAGAAATGTGCTAGGTAATAGTATGCAATCAATAAAATGAGAATAAATAGAAAATATGTGTCAAAGTAAAAAAAAGTATGTAAAAATATGTAAAAATAGAAGTAATGGAAAAAGTATGTATAATAAAGTACATCGAAAATTCACTTGAAAAATGCTTAACACGCAAGTTACAGTGCCATAAAAATATCATATACATAGTGATGGCTCCATGTTTTATTATTCACAGCTTGTATAACTTCATGGCTCATATTTGACGCGTACGAATCCCGAAAATTTTTATCGGAGTACCTACTCACATGACGCAAACGATATATCATCTTTCATCGCGTGCTCGACACATCGTTATACGATATTTTGAAACAAATGTCTAATTCCGCGAAACAAACTCGGGGAATTCTTATAAATGCGTGTTCTCAGCGCTATAACTCGAAGAGAAAAGTTTCAGAGAGGTGTGAACTTTCATTTTTACTTTCTTACAGAAAAATAATCGCCAAGTTTTCGTACACAAATATATTTCTTCTACTTCTTCTTTTAACTTTTGACACGTGTTTTCTATGTATTCTCATTTTATTGATTGATGTTCCGATAAAGTTACTGGCTGCTATTATTTTTTTATTCAATTTGTTTGCATACTATCTAGCACATTTTGCGTCATTTCTGCTATTAACAAGTTTTGAAAAAGTCTTCTTCTAAAATTTAAATACATTTTCCATTTATACAAATAACTAAAAAATTAAATGGAAAGTTTTTCTAAGCACAATCACAATATCACGATCATAATATTGTATGCATTCTGCAGAATCGGACTGGGCAGAAAATGCTTCGGAAAAGAATATGCAAAGCGCCAGCTCTCCTTGAATATGTAACATGAGATTATTGAATAGAAATTTTAGTAAAAAAGATGCAACAAGAAAATAACGCATATGTAATAAAAGCTATACATTTTTAATTTCTGCAAAATTGTTGTGAATGCAAAAATCACGAATATGAAGAAGGAAAATTAAATTGTACAAAAAAGATTAAATTAGATAAAAAAATATAAAACTGTATTATGAAATTTTCGCAATGCGCACCTAGCGCTTACTGTTTTCCATATATTTTTTATTTTGTTTTAAGATAAAAAATTATACTTAATTATTATTAACAACATTATGCAAAATACCAGCATTAAAAATCATTTTTTATGCGTTATATTGTTACTTTTATTAATAATAATCTATGAGTAAAAGAATTTTGCATTTGTAAATATGAAAAAATGATTGTTGATACCAAACTGAAATATATAAAGTACAAATAGGGAAGATTTCTTTGCCGAATAGATTAATATTTTTATGTGCTACATTTAAAATATAAAAATAAATATAAATTTTAAAAATGAGATAAACAACACTTTCTTGCAGATTCTATAAAATATCAAGTAAAACAAGAATGCTTAAAAAGTATTATATACAAATATGATTTTCTTGGGATTTTCCCGAAAGACAAATTCTGTGCAATTCTCAAAAACGGATTCCAGTAAAAACTATATTACTTAAAATATTATTTTAGTTTTCAAAAAAAAACAACAAAAAAACCCACGAAACATGTTTTACTTTTGTTTCGTTTTCTCTGGAATTGTAGATAATAGTGTAAAGAGGTTGCTGAAAATTTCCCCACACTTCCTCTATCCAGTTCAATAGCAGCCATTTTCACCTATATTCTTCGCTTCCCGGATTTGTCAAGCGCACAAAGTGTACAACAATCTGCCACCGTGCCATTTTCGTATACATGTGAATGTGCATTCTCATTCGATACACGTACCTTTCGAACAAGAAATCGCACCAAAGTTTACACGTGTCCGCATTTACTATACACTGCGCGACGAATGCAATCTGGGGTTTCCCGAATAACTATACAGTTCGACTGTTCGCAGTGAGATGGAATAACGAGATGGGCGTCACTGTAACTCTGACGTTTTGCTATTCTCATTCTCGCGGCGTCTCCTTAAAGTAAAAGCGCGGAAAAACGGAAGACGCGACGTAGATACCTGCTACGTAAAAAGCAGGTCGTTCTTGATTAAAAAAGTGTTTTTGCGCTTTCCAGTTTTGTTGGCAGCAGGTATTTTTGACATTGTGTAACTTCTCAAAATCCATGTGAATTATAATTTAATTAGAATTTTATTACGTACCAAATTGCTTGCGCGTGTCTTAATTTTATGATCAATTTTGCGCGCCGCAAGTATAAAATTCTCCGACGCGTGAAAAACGATTAATAAAATTTGCTGTAATTGATATAACGGAATTAAGTGTCGAATTAATGCACAAATAAGCTTGATTCACTTAGGATTTGAGAAACAAGGACAAGAGATACTCGTGGAATTTAATCGCGTTTTCTCAAGGCTAACAAAGCTGGCAATTTAATTAATTTGATCTCTGACAACATTTCGACTGTTCTGCTAAAATATTTAACATACGGTAAACTGCGCTCAAAGCGTAGCGTTCACCGAAACGCAAGCTTCGAATTATGTAATCACGTAATTATGTTTCAGTTATGAAAAACACATGCAAATTAATCCCTTTGCAGGAGTGAGGCTTAACGGTCCTACGACGTCTTTGCGTCGAAAGATTACATAAAATTTGCGTATAAGAAGCACCTCGACGATTTGGCGGACAACGTCAGAAATTGTTCCCGGTTTATCGCGACTGACAAAAGATATTTCAAAACAAAAACCGTACACCAAATATAATGCATAAATTGGATTCAAAAACAAATTAACTTAATTGCTAATAATTGCGATTAAATTGCGAATTAAATTCCAAAGCTTTTACAGTAAATAAACTAACTAATAATAATTGGTTTTTTAATTTGTAGTTTCTTTCATGTGTAAAAGAATATAATTTTTAACACACATACACGCGCACTACTTGAAATTAATGTCAAAAGCAGAAAGTTATAATTTAATTTGCTAAAAATTCACGATCATTATCTAATATCTCTCTGTTAATTTTCCATAAATTTTAACATTCTTCTTTCGATATTAATTTTAAATATTACGTTTTTTGTGCATGGTTTAAAATTGAAGTTAAAAGCACGTTAAATCTTTATCGATTTATATATTTAAAATGAATAAAAAAAGTAGACTGTTTAACAATATATCCCTTATTATTTATTCTAATACTCAAGCATATTGCCTGCGAAACACTCAACGTTAGCCTCAAATAAGGCAATTTCGTTTTATTTGTGAAAGTCACGAACTGATCCTTCTGCGAAGCAAGACTAAATCAACCTAAAGCCTTTATGACAAGGTGGGATCATATAAAATACGCATAACAAATACGCTTGGTAGCTCAGTCAAGCGGCGAATTCATATCAGATCGTTCGCGCTCGATCGCAACAAAAAGTGTCTCAGAGCGAAGTAAAAGCTAGCGCCATATGTGTACACGAATATATTTGCTTCTGTTGCCAATATAAGCCGGGGTCAAAAGCAAAAAGCAAAAAGTTCGAATATTTATTATCACAGCAGCTGTTTTCTCGTCATCTTGCACGGTTTTTACGACTCGCGCAAATCGCCTCGTTTGTTTTTGCGCCCGCGATTAATGTTGCTACAGAAAAACAAAATAATTTGCGAAACTACGATCACGATTTCGGATTGAATAGCATACGACGATAAAAATAACACGCAAAGTCGAAATCACGAACCACTGTTTTTTGCAAGCTCTTCTTCAAGATGTGACAGAAGAGCTTGAAACCGATTGTATATTATACATTTTTTAGCACTATTTTTTAATAATATTAATTAAAAAATTTTTTTAATTCTTTATGTAAAATTTTTTACATACTTAAAATTTTTTAATACATGGAAAAGTGTCTAAAACGCTTAGCAGTGGGATGTCACGTGCTTTCCGGTCGAAAGAAGAAATAGCTACACGCACGAATGAGCAATTTCGAACTCGAGATATCTCGACAAGACAAATGAGGAAACCTTGTACGAAATCTACGCGTCTTACCAGACCGGTGGTCCTTTTAACGGCAAAAGACACGCGTGTATCGAACTATATCGCTTGCGACCGTATCTTTAGGCATTACGTGTCCGCGGCACAATGTTTTTCAGCAGCTTTTTCACTGCTAAAACGATTTGTTCACTATATCCAGCTACATTCGCGAAGATCAATCATCGGACTATCGTCTCTCGCGATATGATTTTCATTTAATCGCGTCACAAGACACGTGTTGCACGCGTTCATATCTCTCGGAAACAGCCGGTCTCGTAGACAAATCGATGATAGCATCGCGATCGAGACTGATCGATGCGCGATCGGGTCGATCGCAGCGTCCAATCTTCCCTTCTGTCACATTTTTCGAAATAATTATTCATCGTTCCGTTTGACCCATCGGACCGCTGCGATCCACGTATCGGCTCCGTTTTCTCGATCGATCGCGACGTAATCGTCTCGATCACCACGACTCCCGGGCTTTCGGCTCGCGCTCTCTCGGAGCAAGCTCGGAGCGCGCGATTGAAACTGAGAGCGAACCGAAGGAAAGCACGGTGCTCCGGATCGCCCACCGAAGTCGACGATCGCTCCTCCTCTCCGTTCTCATCTTCTCTCTCTCTCTCTCTCTCCCTCTTTGCGTCTCTCTCCCTACCTTCTCTCTTTTCCTCCCTTCGATACCGCCGCCCCCTACTCCCTCTTCTCTCTTTATCCATCGCGCGATCTGTCTATCTGTCTATCTTCGCCACCGGGTCTCTCTTTATCGCACCCCCACATCGCGACACGCCAACTCGCTCTAGCCGAGCACGAGTGTACCACTCGGAGATCGTGTAGGTGGACGTCGTTGTGCGCCTCCACGAAGGTAGACAACGAGGAAGCGGAACGCATGCGTCGATCCTCCGTACACCCTCCGAGTGCACACCTTTCATTCCGCACCGAATTGCCATGAAGCACGGATAGAGTGTTTTGGAATATCAGACGATAAAAATAAAATCACCACCCCAAAGTATTCTCTCGCCTTAAATATCGCAAACAAATATCTCAGAAATAAATCCCCTGATAGAGAACGACAGGTATCACTTATTTTCAGCAAAGTTTCTATCAACTGTCTTGTCTTGATTTTGTCTGTGCGAGATTTACGAAAAACAAAATTGCAGATACATACTTGATAAGACGCGTTGCATTGTGAATAGAAGGATTTGCGCGAATTAAACTTCGATAATATAAATGGATTAGAATGCAAGTTTGTTGCTTGGTTAATTTTCACTTAACTTTAACTTTACAGAAATTGCATTTGGAACTTATTTGCGAACAAGTCCAAAGTTGGAAATGGAAAAATTGCAACGAGTAAATATCTCGCTCAACATTTTTGTTAAGAAATTAAAAAAGAAACGTCAATTTCAAACTTGCCATAGAATCTGTTGTCAAAATACGTTTCAGTAGCTCAGAGATACGAAGGCTTGATAACATTTGATTGAATCTTCCTGTAAATATTAAGATTTAAAACGTTTTTTATTTTCTTTGTACAAATAGCAACGCACAAAATGTCATATTAAATATTTATTTAATGTCTTGACAACGTCAAGAACATTTTAAACATTAAAGGCAAATAAATTTTATCTTGTGAACATAAATCTATTGCCTCAAGAAGTGACAAAAAAGTTTAGAGAGTGTTAATATCTCGGCAAAAATATAATGGGACGTCTTCCTATCGCACGCTTTTATCGATAACATACCACTCTACCTGCATGCCCGCAAATATTGCAGAAATAGATTTTACAGTATCTGAAATCACGTACGCGTAACAATACTGAGTGGGAATTATCGATTAATCAGAGATTGCAATCACTAAATGTGTGTGCCGAACAAATCTATTCTTCATTACTAGTTAACTTCTGGCATAGATATGATACTTTCTAACATGTAAAAGCAATATTATTAGAGAATCACGAAGTAGATAAAGAATGATTGTTTCTTGAGTACGAAAATACTAATAAATAAAATGAAAGTTTTAGAGTGATATAAGAGACTGCTGAAAAATATGTAATCACAGTTATTAAAAATGTATGAAGATACTTATATTTATTGGGTCTGACATTCCTTTCTATTCTAAATTATTTTGCAACCATAGTCACGAGTGCGTGTTCTTTTCACATCCATTATTTCTGTCAAGATTGGTTCTCTGATCTTTGAAGTGAAACTGTCGAACTGTCGAACATGTCATTTACGCAACAAGTTGCCTACGTAGCCCTTTTATCGTTCAAAATAGCTTTCTAACTGATGTGAAAGAGAGAAAGGAAGGAGGGAACCATCGAGATATATCTATCGTAACCAATATTCAAACTCAAATTTGCACAAATCAAATCAATCATGATAGCAATATTAAAAAATAGATATCATGACGACATATATTTAAAACGCACACACACAAAGATTCTTATAAAAGAAACAGAGAGAGAAACTTTACGAAATACATATATGTAGAATTTGTATTAATCTGTTCGAAGCATTATTAAATACCTGCCAAAGTTCTGATTGAGACATTCGTGTATTTTAACAGCAATTTAATTTAAAAACTAGTGAAAATATTTGAAAACAACTACAGACACAATGTAAAGTATTCTAATGAATGTTTGCTAAAAAAATATAGGTTCTAAATCGATAAAAAATAAACAATAAGAAAACGGAAATGTAGAGAAAATAAAGCACTATACATTTTTAATAAATATCGGGATATAGTTATATGCAGATGCTTTGCATCGCATGGTCGTTAAAATTTTTCTTAAGACTCCTAACCGTTCCTTCTGGCGAGTTCGGAAAACTTAAAAGCACTCGCTTACGTTCTTATCATCAAAGACATAACTTTTGATGGTACTCGCTCTCAATCTTAATGCTCTTATGCCACTCAATTTTGCTGCAAACTTGCGATATTTGTGCGACGCGCAAAAAATTGACATAAGTACTTATTTGCATATACTCTCGTAAGAGCACACGTCTACTGACGATGCATTTAACAGCATGTGCAGATATAAGCATTTATGACCGATATATTTTACGCATGACATTCACAAATATCAACTCGTTTTGCATTGGATATGTGTGAGTGACACTCACGTTACTGCATGTAATAAAGTTCTCCAATTTTCAAGTTATATGAAAGCGCTTATTCTCTTATCTCTCGCGCAACTTACACATCATAACTTTTCCCACGACATAGTAACGTATAGGAAAATCACAAGTTATAATATTACGCTGAAACTTCAATACGTTTCGTGCCGCGCAAGTCATTAAAGATCCACGCTGAACTTTCCGTTTTATTTAAAATAAAAATGTTTTATATTTCTTATTTATCTTATATAATATTTCTTATCAACAAATTAATAAATCTCACAATAAAAATTCCATAAATAAAAGGTATAAAATTAGCGTGGTGCGAAACGTATAAAGTAGTATATTTATATAAGCAATACAAAAATAAAAATTATTTTTCTTGCCTTCTTTACAAAACTGTAAAGAACAATTTAACTGAGATTGTTGATATTCAGAAAAAAAGAAATAGTTTTAGATATATATTGATAAAGATATTATAAATCTTCATATCTGCATATGCAAATGTTATATAATACAAGATATTTTTGTTATATATTTAATCAAATTTTTATGGAAAATTTTATACTTCTTTTACTGTTGCATATATTGTTACCAATATAAATTTTTACCGACGCAAGATCTCTGTCTCTCATAAAATTCTACGTAAGATATTTTCAACAGTTGATAAAATACTTTGGCACGCGAAATATTGATTAATATTTGCTAATACTGTCAACTTATATCAAAATATAGATTGTGTTTTACGTGTTTTGTTCATAAAATATATATCTTAATAAAATTCAGTCTATTTATACCTTTATGAAGCACGTTACAAAATTATCTATCAACAATTATTTTTATTTCACTTATCAGTTTGCTTCTATTATAGAATTTTATCATGCACATTTGTATTTATATGTGACAGACGTTATCATCAAATGAAGGGATAATCCCGGACGAAAATCCTTGTAACACTTTAAATAGATACCGATAATCGTGTAAATTCATTAAGGAAATGTTTAAATATATACGTAATGACGTGTAAAGCCGTGTGAGAAGATATCAATAATAGAAATGTCCAAGCATGATAAGTTACGCGATAACGTGCAAAATGATATGATAAGGCACGGTTCACCTAATGATTAACGAGAATTAAACAAAAAATGACGCAAATACTTTTATCCATTAAAGATGTTACAAATAACAATATCCGCTCACTTATAATTATATATTTTGCATTCAATAATTGAATTTTCTTAACAGTGCTTCTACAATGAATTTGCCATTCAAGAAATAGAGAAGCTTTTCGTAATGTAATTTAAATATAAAGTAATATAATTTTAAAGTTAATTTTATTTTTGAGATCACTGAGATCTATATACTTTTGCAAGATTTATCATTATGTTGAACATTGAGAAAAAAGTAATTACGATCCCGAAATGAGAGAACGGGAACAACAAGAATTATAACTATGGTAAAACCTCTCGAGATGATTAATGTGTGGCATGTATCACCTTTCCCTCATGTCACCCGATATGTATATTGATTGTTGTCGAATTTATAGCGAGTGTTTAAAGCAACGCTTCCATTAATGGAGCGATTCGAAAATACACTCTCTCCAACAAACTGTTGTTTTTTTTATATTATCGATTATTAGATAATATAAAAATACAATCATCCTATACGATAAAGCGTGTGATTTGAAAGTATTTCAACATAAAAAATAATTACTCTTGCTAGTATAAAATACTGATAAAATGCATATTAATTTTAGATGTATCGTCAAAGTACGACAAATTAAACTACAATATTAAATTACAATATTAAATTGTAATTTTTTATTTATTAAATGATATTTGCATATTAATCTTTATGCGATCGCAACCATATGTCTTGTTGTAAAAAACCGAGTAAGTAAATATAAAAGATTAGCAGTATACTTATCTCTAATTTGTCAATTTAAAGTAACAAAAGTTATATTTAAATACTTGTTTACAACGTTTGGAGCGTCATTGTCTACGATTCAATCAATTAAAGCAAAGTTATGCGATAAGTATATAGAGATAAACATGACGCGATGATTAATATCTCCTTAATCTAAATTCAATGTAATGATATTTTTTAAGAGGAAGAATAATAATAGATCATATATGATAATTATGTCGTTATGTGAATGAGAGTGTATATATCAGTAATTAACCCTTAAATCTGTACAAAGTCTTTCATATTTCTTAAAAAATCATCTTTCTGCTGTGCTTTCAAGCAAAAAACTTTTGACATAAGTAACGTAATAATTATTTTTAAAAAATTACTCACCACTGTAGAAATGGCCAACGTGATCTCTTAAAGCATCCGCATAATCACTAGGGGTTGTAGCTTCAACGTCGAAAGTGCCATAAGTAATGTCGTGCTCCTTCTTGATAAATTCCACCATTGACTTCATCATAAGCTGACACGTATGCCTACCAGCAACTTGGCTTCGACCGTTCGTTGCATAAACGAGATGCACTTTACGCCATTCGTAGCTAATTAACAGAAAAGAACTTTCTTATATTATGATCGTCTTATTTGCACAAATAAAATGTAATAAATCATTAATAATCTCTCTTGCAGAAATGTATAAAAATAAAGAATAAATTTAATTACAATAACAGTACAATATACACTTTTGTAGAAAATGTTTGAGTTGTACGTACCGATTCATTACAGCTACAAAAAACTTGGCGATATCCCTAAAGGCCAAACTTCCGATTCTTGTCGTCATAAAGTATTCGTCTTTACATTCGATTTTTTTCTCAGTAAAATCAAAAGTAAAGCCTCCCGTGGTAATCAACGGTGCACCCAAATATTTTACCACTCTGCCAACGACCGCTATGAAAAAATCAACAATTGGACTTAGAGTAAAAACAGAAAAAATAACAAAAAAAATATATATAATTTTTCTAAAAGTTATATGTAAAAATATTGCCACTCCAAAGAAGCATATAAAGAAAGTAAAATTAATAAAAAGTATTAATATAAAACTTAAAGAAACTAAATCTCCTAAAATTCAAATTTCTCGTTGTCATAATACAGCTGCATTTAAATCATTTTGACATAACAATTTTAATGCTGCTCCAAAAACAGGATTATGGAAATTTTAACGTAATACATCAGAACAAATCTTAATTAATGAAACAGATTTCTCAGTTTAAATGTAATTTATGTGCGGCTTCAAACATAATCTCGGAAAGATTTTAGAGTTATTTGTTTTCAGAAACCGCAGTTCGCTCGCCATTATTCTTATCGTAATAATTACATTTTAGAAATATTTAATAAAATTTAATAAAAAGATTAAGATAACATACCAACGCAATAATCGCATGCCGGCCCGAGAAATAAGTGCACACAATGCGAATAACTGTCAATCGCACCAATTTGCGCATACATTGCATCGCAATGGTCATCCAGCGGCAAAAATTTAAGTTGCAACCAATACGGCAACAAATTTCGCGATCTTGCTTCATATACCGCTAAATCTGTGAATAAAGAAAATATCCTTGTAATGAAAAAAATACAAAAAAAATTATTTTTTTTAATTTTACACAACGAAATAATAATCAGTAATGATAAAAATTTTCGTTTTTCTATTTTATCGTCTATAATATAAAATTATCGTATATTATAATCTTATCGTCTATAATATAAAATTTAATCGCGCGTTATATGACATATGTAATTTGAAAATTAAATTAGATTCCGTGTTATAAAATTTACATCGATAAATAAATTTAAGTTTTTGAAATATTGTATGAAACTCGATCTTAGTTTGTCCGAATGGCCTTACCAAGAACCGGAAGGACCTTAGGTAAAGAAATATCGAAGCTTGGATCCGCCGGCAAAAGAACAGCCACCCTCAGCTCACAAGACACAATGCCATCGCGGCTCGTACTGCACAACGTTTCACAATCGCGATGCAATTGCACTTCGCGGCACGTCACTTTACCTTCTACCCCATACATTAACCATAAAATCGTCAGCATGAAGATCCTGCGGGATTCCATGAGTGTGCAATCGAGAAAGCGACGCGGTTAGAATTGAGTCGGGCTTTGAGTTAATCCGCAACGAAAATAGCGAAACATTATCCTTCTGACGTCACGTATAACACATCACTGTCACCATTTGATAAATATCTTTTTCATCGCGAGAAGCTCCTCACTACGAATCCCTGATTTAACTCACTCGCCGCCGTATTGCAGCCGTTTTACGATTTCTGCAACTCATTCATGCAATGCACTCACGTCTAACGTACATAGTAATATAGTCAACTAGAGCTCAGACAAAAGATTCAAACATTTTGTATTTGAACAATTCAAATTAAAACGAGCGTCTAATTCAGATATCTCGGACAGTAAAGAAAATTGGAGTAAAAATAGTATGCATTAGAAACAAAAAAGAAACAACTTTTGTCTGCTTAATTTTACGCAGATGTCAATATCGACATTTTTATTATTAATAATTTATGGTCAATTAAAATAAATCAGAAACTGCAAATGAGACAAGAGAAACAAGACAATGAAAAAGAATAAAAGATTAAGAGAAAATAAGAGAATATATGAGAGAAAAACGAACAAAAAAGACTGAGAAGAAAAGAAAGTGTTTAATATAACTTAAATAACTTAATATTAAAAATTGTAGCTAGAGTCAGCTAAATCAATAGATATATATATTAAATGCTATAAAATTTTTTAAGTATCTATTTATCGCATACTTTTTACAATATCAAGTCGTCATATCTATCTGTACTCACTACAAGAGTATATTACATAACGATACAAAATGCCACGTGACTATTGCAGAAACAATTAATATATTATGTATAATAAATAAGAAATAAACGATAAATTACTTACCTTAAAATCTGCCGAAACTCGATGTCTCCCAAACTTTCTCCTCTTCTCTGCGATCTATCGATAGCCTCTTTCGTAGCACTTATAAAACACATTGAGTTATGATTGTGCAATAATTTATACGACTGTTTTCCCGGTGTAAACTTTATCACATCATTACAAAAGAAAGCTCAAAAAACGTACGAAATTGCACGGAGCTAAGATCGACACTCACAGCATTTGTAAGTAGCAAAGAAAAATAAAAAATTGCGTAGTTAAAATCGGAAATAATTTATAAAAAAATCTTATAATATTCGTTGCAATCGTAAGTTGAGATATAATAATAATATGAAGCAATTTACTGCTCAAATATCGTCGTGCGAACGGTAACAAGGTGATAACGCGCGGACAACAACGCGCGTACATTGCGTACAAAAAATAAAAACAACCACCGAGTTACGCATTAAAGTACTTCGATAGTAGCTTGCAACGTTGGTCTGCGAATTTTGCAATCTAAGACGCAGTTTGTGCGCTATCACCTATTATTCGCCTATTATGGCCTACACTAAAGCCGAATAGAATGGCAGCGGAAATCGTATTATTACCTTTCGTATTGCGATCACGAAAAATATTATAAGATTTCCCACATTTCCCACAAATAATTAGATTCACTGTTCGCATAATTAATTTACTCCCGCAATTAGCGACTCAGATACTTTATTGCACGCAAATATATACCTTTAATTGTAACTAATAAATTTTTATTCGCTTGCTATAATATGAAATAAACACTAAACATTTTGAGATGTAGATATATTTATTTTGTGATATGCGGTGAGCATAGAAATTGACGAAAATACTTTGGCTTTAGCATAATCACGACGGGTGCAAAATTAATACCACGCAATTTTTTTATTTCCCTTTGCCGCATGCTTGCTGCGGACATGAATGTCGACTATATCATAACTCCGTGTGATTTTGCGCTTCTCTCAAGTGTTTTCTTTGCCATGATGTTCGCATCGAGAAAACAATGTTGTATAAAATTTCACGCAATCATAATTGATTGTGTTTCATAAGTGCCATGAAGACGTCGATGGATCACAGAAGAGGAAGAAATCCGGAAGGCATTGGTCTTTAGCGGACTTTAAGGTAAGTAATTAATCATTTATTTAATGTCTGTTATTTGTGAGATATTAATTGTTTCTGCAGTGAATACATAGTATTTTGCATCGTTAAGAGATTACTTTAAATATAAAATTTATGCAAAATTTATCTGAATTTATCTAAATTTATCTAAATTTTTATTAATAAATCAAATTTACAGATGTTTATTTTATTAATGCCAGCTATTAATTTTTGAATACTTATTCGATCCATTTTTTGACCTTAACTTTTAATAAAAATGTAGGAAAAATGCTAATCTCTATTATAAGATACTCTATTTTAATATTGCCCGTAAAATGTTAATAAAAGAAATATTAGAAAAATATTTGTAAAATATGATATTTTACAGGCAAATAAAATAAAATATTTCAAACTAGAAATTGATATTTTTCACGCATTCTTATTTAGAAAAGATCTAAAATAAAATTAAATAAATATTCCTTAATTGACAAAACTTTAAGACTAACTTTAACTATTCTGAATATATTTGAATTAATGCGTTTGACTCATATATATATTATTATGCATTTTATAAAAAAGTTTTATATTTAAACTGTTCAAATATACCTTCAACTCGATTATTATTTATATATCTAATGCCCTTTCTTATAATAAAAATACAAACAATACAGATCGCACATATTTATTTTTCACTAATTCGTTAGACAAAAAATAAATAAATTTAACAAGAATCTATTTTAAAAAATATTTAAACAGTGTTAAAAATTTTTAATTAAATTTAAACTTGTTTAAAGTTTTTTTAATATGCATTTATTTATTGTAATTTTTATAAAAAGGAAATCAAAATAGAAAAATAAATTTTTAATTTTCTATTCCGAAAATTTGAACCAATTTCACCGAATCAATTTCTTTCAATTGTTTTTGGTTTACAAATTTCTTGTAAGTAGCGTATTTATTTAACACCAATATAATTTATTAATCACACATTATTATTTAAAAAAAAAACGGAAAAATAATTTAAAATTTTAGTAATTGTAACCGAGTTATAGTTGACATCAATGCAACTATTAATTTCAAAGCTATTTAGACATACTATTTAATCGCTTTTTAATCATTCCAGGAATTCTATCAGTGAATCTATACGCAATTGTGATTGCCGAAGAGAATGTTTATGGGCAAGCTGCCCACGAGCAAACTTGCCAGATCTAAATCCACCAATGACCGACAAAATTTTTGAGTATCCATTAGCATTTTGGCATTGCACAGGTACGCTGTTTCACGTATTTCAAACACAAACCTGATTTCAGAAATAAAAAGCAGACTTCGACTGTGGTCATTCGCTTAAGAGTCGAGAAAATATGATGAAGAATATATATGACTAGAAAAGAACATCATTGTTCGTGCAAGCGCGTTGATCAGTTCTACGCGAGTGTCCAACCGCGAGACCACAATTCACATCGAGATTGCCGGGAATACTGACACTTCGATCCGCGAACCGCCTTGTCCTAGTGACAAGTACTTACACACGCGTCTCGCCGCCCCGTATTATCACGGATATCTCGCGTCGATTGATAATAGTTATCGAAAAACTCTGATCTGCACACTCACTTACCTACTCCCACCTGCCGCATCTGAAGTTGTCATTCCATTTCATCTCGCAGAATCGAGTTTCTGTAAGGATTCTCTCAACCTCATCAAATACACCTCGAAGGATTGTCCGCGTGATTTTGCCGTCTGGTATTTTCCAGTTCGATGCTTCCCTGTTTCGTTTTACTTGTGGAATTTCTTTATCCGTGAATTTCTTGATGGCATTATTCTCATCTGCAAAATTTCAATTTGATATTAGTTTAAAATTTACAATTATAAATTCTAATCACATACAAAGCTTGAAATTGTTTTTTCAATATAATTTTTTTAATGTTATATATATGTTTTATATATGTTATGGACAAAGTGATAAGTGGGGCATTATACATAATGCCCGAAACCAGTCGAGCAGAGTGATAAATATTTGTTAATTTATCACTCGGGCAATATAAATAAAAATAAATATAAATAAATGTATATATATATATATAAATATTGATCACTCTGCCCGACAGATCTCGGGCATCATGTATGACTTCATTGATCACTTTGTCCATAAGATATATAATAAAATATAATCTCACAATTAAAATATTTTATACTTGAATTATTATTTTCTTTAACATTTATATTTTTAGCATAAGTATAATATATTTATTAAAATACAGCAAAGTTCGAAGTGAAAATACAGTGAGAAAGTTTTTGGACTCAAATATATCTTAGATAATATTCACCTATTTAGTAAGACAAAGTGACTTTCAGCATATTAAACTCAGTTACATCTTGCCGAAGTCTTCGCCACTCTTCGAAATGCTATAATTTTAATAAACTTATTAAAAGAGACTCTTTTAAGAACGATTTTTAATATATAATATAAATCTTAACATACTTTACGCTATGACGCCATTTTACGCCTGTTGTTTAGTAGTTCAGTTTTCGTACGCATCATCGGTTACGAAAGTACAGTAACAAATGAAAAAAAAAATAAAGAATTATTGTAAATGATAAAATGCTTTGATCAATAAAACAATGCACGGTAAAAGTTAGTGAAGTACCCATGAATTGATCCTATAATTATTGATTTCTTACCGATATAAAGAAAGAAAACTCCAAAATTTAAATTTTATCGCTGAGTTAACGTTTTGACCGTTGATATTCATAATCCGATGTGTATGAGTATCTAGATATAAAAGTGCTTGAATGACGTACTGTTAGCGATTTTAGCGCTCCATGCGACGGTATGTCGTATTACTAATCGATTTGCTAAGAACTCGACTTTTCCATCTCATCATCTGATGAATCATAGCTTACGTTGCGTGCACTGCGCGCGCTGCGTAGATATTTTTAGAAACACGTTGTCTGACATTTTGACAGATAATAAATCTATAAAAAATTGTCTTGCCGTGTAGTGTCAACATTAATTCTCAAAAATGAATAGGCTTTTCGGACGTGCTAAACCTAAAGAACCACCGCCAAGCATTACAGACTGCATTGCGGGGGTAAGAATGATAGTTTGTTATTATCAGAAAAATAATTGACATTGATTCGTATTTTCCATTCTTTTAATTCATTATTATGTCATTTTCCGTGTTTATATCGGAAAAAAATTTGCATAATTTGCTACATACAGTGTAATATATCTTAAATTGTAAGTTTAATATTTTATCAAGGTTGATAGTAGAGCGGACTCTGCAGAAAAGAAAATAGCTAAATTAGATGCAGAGTTGAAAAAATACAAGGATCAAATGGTTAAAATGAGAGATGGGCCAGCTAAGAATGCAGTAAAGGCTAAAGCACTGCGTGTACTAAAACAGCGGAAAATGTATGAGGCCCAAGTGGACAATTTGCGCCAACAGGCATTCAACATGGAACAAGCAAATTATGCCACTCAAACGTTAAAGGATACTCAAGCAACTGTAGTTGCTATGAAAGATGGTGTCAAGCAAATGCAGAAGGAATTCAAAAATATTAACATTGATCAAATTGAAGTAAGTTAAGAATATTCTCAACAAGTCTTTAAACTAAACTTTTGACTCCATATTATACATGTTGCTGTTTTCTTGTATAGGATTTACAGGATGATTTAGCAGATATGTTAGAACAAGCGGACGAAGTGCAAGAAGCAATGGGTCGTAGTTACGGAATGCCAGAAATTGATGATGATGAGCTCGCAGCTGAACTAGAAGCTCTTGGCGATGATCTTGCTTTGGATGAAGATTCCAGCTTCTTAGATGATGCTATAAAAGCACCTAGCGCTCCAGATAAAGAACCTGGAGCAAGTTCTCTCAAAAACAAGGTCTATATTTTAATAAAACTATTTGTTTATAATTAAAAAAGTAATATATTACATATTATTCACAAAAATAGGAAAAACTAAAATAAAATACAATTTATGTTATATAAAAAGCACCTTAAACTAGTAAGACAAACTAGTAAGACAAATATATTTATCTATTTTACAGGATGGTGTTCCAGTGGATGAGTTTGGTTTGCCACAAATACCTGCCAGCTAAGTTTAAGGATGCATCAAAATTTGTGAATACAATAACGTAAGCTTAAGAATATTCAAATACATACCCAAAGATACATGTTTCTTTAAGAAAACAGCTTTTTTTAATCAACACTCCTGATGCGACAGAAATATTTAACACAGCTTTACTGACAAAACTTACAATAGATGTTCAATTCCGTACTAATAGAATTTTGTCATTATCTTTAAAATTATAATTTTTATTAAAATAGTATTATGTTGTACATATATATTAGAAAGATTAATAAATATTAATAAATACAAAGAAATCTTTCTGCAGCATATGAAAACAATATGATACATTTCTATTCTGTCTGCAGGTGTTTTTACAAACTGTTTAACTTATTTGTAATCTAGAAATATTTGTTTCTTCCATATTGCGTATTTCTGTATAACATTCGTATAAATTGAGAATATTTTCTTTGCTTTCCATGAAATGTGTTTCTTCAAATCCATGTACTTGTGTATAATGATGAACATGTGCCTGAAACGCAATTTTATACTGTTTCACCATCGTGCAAATATACTATTTTTAAAGAGTTTTAAAAATATTTTTATACATTTATTCAAGTCAGAAAAATGCTTTTAAAAAATAAAAATAGTTATATCTATTTTCTGAAGAAATATAGTTTAGTTTCACTTTATACCTTTTTTTTATACAATTTAGAAAACTCTTGAATTATATCTTTAAATAGTAAAGACATGGTTGATGAATTAAGAAGACACAGCAATGATGAAGAGTGTCCTGCTGGTGGAATGGAACATAATCCTATTTTCATACAATCTCTACTCCACGAAGTAAACTTTGACTTGTTTTGAAACCTATATATGAAGAGTAATTATAATTAATAAAAAATAATTATTAGATTCTACAAATACGTATATTGAAAAAAAAACAAATTAAATACCTTTCAATGTTTCGTTTCATATCGCTTAAAGTAGTATTTCCTCTTGCAATATGTGCAGCGGCAAGAATGACAGAGGTAGGCTGAAGAGGATCTAATTTAATCAATTGATTATTTCGCGACCACGCATTAGTGAACAATTCATCCTGCAATCTTAAATATTGATAATGATATTTCAGTATTCTTATATGTCTGATTTAAGATAAAAGTTTAAGAAGAGAAAACTAATATACTTTATTTCTTGCATAGAGCACATATTTGGAGCAGATAAAGTTATAGGGCTGATGCTACTAAATATATAATGTAATTTTGGATAAGGTACTAGATTTGTAGCCACTTCATTCATATCCATATTTAAACTTCCTGGAAATCTGGATCCACTAAAATGAATTTTCTTTACAATGTTAATTTTAATGTTACTTACAAAATTCCAATTACCTGGTTAGATGTAAAAGCATACTGACAATAATACTGTTCATATCTTGAAATGGTTTACACGAGGCATTATAATTCATTTGAGTTGTGTTCTCTCGTTTATTCACTTGAGCATTGCATATATCTAAGAGAGCTTTATTTTCTACAGGAAATACACATGTGGCATGTTCTACAAGTTCTTGAGTTGCGAGCAAAGTGTTATAAGGTGCAGTTACAGTATCTTGCATATTTGCAGGATATACACACGATACAATCCTAAAATATTTATATTATAACTATGTCAATTTTCATTTTTATTTTCAGTTTATAAGATTTAATTAATTTAATTAATGATTATATTCATTAAAGTACCTTTCCACATGAGGGTAATTATCTTTTAATAGTTTTAAGGTTGCTGTACCTAATCCAGATCCAGTACCACCCCCTAATGAATGTGTTAACAAGAACCCATGTAATCTATCACATTTTTCTGATACATGTCTTATACTTTCCTCTAAACGATCATGATATTCTTTGCCATGAACATGATATCCTATTGCCCTACAAATCAATATATTATACTCTACTTCTGTTATTCAAAATGCTAATAATAAACTTGGTATTGTTTATAAATTACCAATTGTTTCCAGATCCTGGATAATTGGTTACAGTGCATGTTTGGTCAAATAATTGACGCAATGGGCCTTGTTTAAACCTAGATACAACACTGTCTTCCATATCAATTAGAACAGCCTGCTTTCAAAAATTATTTTATTAACCTGGTTGTATTATATTAATCTCAACAAATTAAATGGAAAAATGTATATACTCTAGCTTTGACTTTGGCCTTGTTTAAGTCAGCTACACTTTGAAAATTCAAGTTATCTATACTGTCTGGTACATAAAAAAAACTAGGAAACGCATCAGACAAATCATTGATATGCTTGACATGATTTCGTTGTCTTGTAAGTAAATTTACACCACCAGTGGTAGTCTGGATGCCATATTCATGCAAAGCTAAGGGCCAGAAAGCTGATCCTATCTGATTTCCGCATTGACCAACTAAAAATAATTCGCGTAAGGAAATTAATAAAAAATATAATATCTAAAATCCTATTTTATTTTATTTAGAAATAAAATCGTTATATCGGTTATACAGCTACGTATTTACCTTGTAATGTAATAAATTGGCTCATTGTTATATTTAAGATTAAAATCGTTCATATTATTCGTTGCTGAGACATGCGGATCTTTATATAATAAAAAATATTTTTTACAATAAACATTTGTTACTCTTGCACTGTATCAAATAGATTCAAAACTATAACCTTTAATTTACACGTGCACCTGTCACATGATACACGTGAAATTCTCAATCATATAATTCGAGATTATCGAGAAATATCTCTTGCGATTCTCGATTATAATGGATTATAGTAAAGCTGGTATCAAACTACGCATTGAAGATTGAAGATTAATGGCCGGAGCACAGACTTTTGCATAAAGCATAACGCATAAGCATAAGGAAATTGATTGGTCCATTTCCTTATGCATTTGCTTATGCTTATATATAGACCAATCAATTTCCTTATGCTTATGCGTTATGCTTTATGTAAAAGCTTGTGCTCTCGGCTTAAAGATGGAAAAGTTCTTTGTCTTGATTGGTCAAATTTCAATTTTCAATGTGTGGTCTGATACGGGCATAAAGGCTATAGCAGCATGTCACATAGAAAATTAGCCAAATGATTACCTTACGTTTTCAAGAATACTCGACTGTGATTAGCCAATTTGCTTACTATTTACGTTTTTCTATGCGGCATGACTCTAAGCATTAACGTATTTCTATGACGTATTTCTATGACTATTTTCAAAACAATTAACCTATAAAATCGTTGGTTTTTAGTATTACTTTTATATCTATAATTTGTATTGTAATATATATTAGTCTATATAAATTTATCATATATTTTACTGGCAGATACAAAGTGCTAAATCTTATTGCAGGTAAACATCAAAAATCTAGATAGCAGAAAATATACAATCAGCATACAATACGCATAAAAAATTATATTTTTGCTAAAGAGATTTATTGATATTTAATTTGATTTAATATCGTTAATTATATATCTTTTAACTTAGATTGTTTATTGTTTCTTGTTGGAAGTATTTTTTCCGCTTTAGATATTGCTCTCAAAAAGAGATGGATTTCAGAATACATTCAAGAAAATTGTAATTGCATAGTATAGTTATAATAATATGTAAAACAAATATAAATAAAATTACGTATATATATATATATATATTTAAATGTAAAATTAAAATAATAATTCATACATTAAGGTCTTAATATTAAATAATGTAATTTCAGATTATAATAATAAAAATCTAAACATATATGCTAATTGATCATATATTGATTGATCAATTTTAGATATTTTAGATATATATAACTACAGGAAACAACATACAAATTTTGTAAGTAACAGCACACATGTCCAAAATACATCCAAAGGAGATACATCCAGAGGACGTTGTCCCAAAACTGTCTTCAGGATATCCTCTGGACATGCTGTGCTGTCTGAGAGAAGTTATAAAGACTATTATAAAAAAATATGCTAATGAATTAATTATGTCTTTGATGTAAAATGTATAAGTACTTCTTCGATCGGTCGTAAAATAAGTGAGCCGCCATAGTGAATTGTCTCAAACGTTTTTACACTTTTGACTCTCCATTTTCTAAGAATAGCTGTTAACACAGTTTTCTCTTCTAGTAGAGCAAATCTCTGACCGATACAGTTTCTCGGGCCAGCGCTAAACGGTACATAAGCATATGGATTCCTATTTTTTGAATTTTCTGGAAGGAATCGATTCGGATCAAACTTTAATGGGTCTGGCCAAACTTCCGGATTCCGGTGCGCTAATATAATTGCCAAGGTGACATCAATATCTTTTGGAAGTGTATGATCACCTAAAATAAGGTAATTAATATGAATTTTTTTAGAAGATTTGACAAATTTTACCAATGTAAGTGTTTTTATAATTTAAAAATAAAACTTTTAAATCAAGAGAAAAAGTCAAAAAGTAAAAAACATTTTTAACGGATTTTAAAAATTTTTCTTTACTTTTCCACTTTTTCTGATAATTTAAATTTCTATAATAAATTATCTATAATTATCTATAATATTAAATATAAAATTATCAATCTTTAAATCAAGATTGTATTTGGCTTTTGATAAACAAGATAAAATATCTCTAAAGATATTTTTTTATTCCAAGCGCTATATTTAACTGCAATTGAATTTTTTTATCGCTGAATTTTTTAAGATTTTTTTTCTTAATTATGAGAAAAATGTCTTACCTATTTTTACATCTTCTGCTAATTTTCTTGTAATAACGGGTACACTTGGAAAAATTCTGAGTGTTTCCTTTATAACTCTATCGAGATATTTTAATTGTGACAGCTCTTTCACTGTGGCTGGTATCTCTGAATCTTTAAAAACTTCATCGAGTTCTTCGTGAACTTTTTCTTGATGCTCGAGATTATTACCCAAACAAAAGAGCACCCAGGTTATCGCAACCGCAGTTGTGTCGTGACCCTTTATTATTATTTTCTTATTATTTTATGGTAACACATACCTATGGTTTACTACTTAAATTATTATTGATAAGAAAAAATTTTACATTAAATTTTAAACTCACCTCGAACATGAATGTGTCGACCTGTGCCCTTAATTCGTCATCGGTTAACGGGAAATCATCTTTTTCGTTTTGATCTAATAATAGATCTAGAAAGGCTTTTCTCTTACGTTTACCTAACAAACAATGTAACAAATTTTACACGCATGAAAGATATTCACGGTTAACGAAATACATGTGGCGGTAATAACACACAAATTATAATTAATTTAAATTATAACACACCTATGTCAAACTCATTGTCTTCGGTTTCTGGTTTTGCATACTCCTTTTGCGATTGACGTGTAATTTTCTTTTTTTTTATCACCTATAATTTGCCATATAATTCTTTGTTAACTCGAAATTGCTTCGAACAAAACAGCATATATATGTAATTTAGCTCTGATGATGTCTTATAATGTATACTTATATGTATATGTATAATTATAGGCGTTTCTGGCATACCTCTTTCGTAAAACCATGCAATATGTTAAGTACTGATTTATATTCTTTTCCTGCAGGCATTGAATGAAAGAACCAATCTATCCAATACCATGGTCGAAATAGACGGTCGAGTGTTAGTATAGAGGTCCTAAAAATATAATTAATGTCAATTGATGTAATTGCATCTCTGTGCCAGAATACTTAAATAAAATTCAACGTTAATTTTTAACGGAAAGTTTTAAAAAATTATAAATTATTAAAAAGTTTTTTTAAACTAACCTATGTACTATTGAAGTATATGGAGTCACAACTTCTTGAGCATGTATATTCACGCCCATTGCTGTTTCTATTAAATAATGATTAACATTGTTAGTAACTTGTATCATTTTATAATACTACAATTATTAAAAATTAACACTTATAACTCGCAAATAATTCAGTTAAATTAGTTATTACATATTTTGCCAAATATTTTATATTACAGATAAAAATACGAATATATATTACCGCAAATAACATCGAGAGCAACATTGATAGCAAAGGGAAATATATTAATAGCTTTCCCTGGATTTTTTTCCATTTCTTTCTCGAGGCACTTTGTCATGATCTCTGCTTTTTCGGATAGGATCACGGCAAATTGGTCCAATATGCTAAAGTGGAATGTTGGCCCAATTAGTTTTCTATCGTGGAACCATTGTGTTCCTGAAGCAGCATTAATACAAATAAATTTACATTGTACAAATATTGCAAAAGTTAAAAGAATATAATTATAAAGCAAGTTAAAGGATAAAAATAGCATCAGCGTCTTATCTTCGATTTTGTTTCGCCTTTTTTAAAGCAGCAGAAAATTTTTTTTTGTGTATCAGGAAATTAATATCAATTTGTTAAGTATTAGCATGGTAAATAGAAACATAAAAAATTTTACCAAATTTTATAAATATTTTAGAACATAGCATGATCATTATGCAAATAAGTATTCAGAAATGACTATATCTCACGCAAAATACCTAATTAAATACATTCCAATTTTACTTTTAGTAAAACATTAAAAGTAACCGTGTGAAAATTTCTTTACACACTTACCTGTAGAGGTGAGAAGTCCGTTGCCCAACCAAGGTCTCAGCAAATCATATGTTGTTCCTTTAGTGATATTTGTAGTACTGGGGAAAATAATCTGTAAATATTTTAAAATATACACATGTACATGTACGTATGTGTCTATACTTTAATAAACATTATTTTCTTTTTGTATAAAAGTTAAGTTTAAAATATTATATATATTAATGTTTGAATGTTATAATATTTTAAACATGACTTTAATACGAAAAGCGAATAATTATAATTAGATTATCAAATGTGAATTATATAAAACGCATAAATAAATATAACACGGAAATAAAGTTTCATTAATAATTATTCTAAGTAGTCTAAAATATATTTAAGCATTATAATTATTACCATTTTTACATACATTTGTCGTTTATATTAGCAACATATTTTTTATTTCTTACCTCTAAATATTCGGGCTTATACACATTGATAAACGGCTGAGTTCCAATCCAATTTATAAATATCCCATCTTTAAACTTATCTAAGAATGAGCAAAACCACTTTGTGCGTTCTAGAAAGAAACAATTACATTTACAAATATTACAAATTATATTGCGTAATAAATAATTTCGGACTTTCGAATAGATAATATTGTTTTTTACGCAGCACGTTTAAAAAATCGTGAAACAGGCGAAACTCGATTTGATAAACGAATAATTAAAATAATTTACATGTCAATCAAACTGCATTTTGTCCGATAAAAAAATAAACAGTTATTTGAAAAATCCAAAATGACTTGTTACCAATATTAATCTAAGATAAATAGCCAATGTTTGTGTCTTAAATTTTATGCGACAAATAACACTGATAAAAAAATAGAAATATAGTAGTGCGTAGAATGAGTAAAATAGTAGGTAGTATTTTATAAAAATTTTTTACCATATTCCGTCAGTCTCATTAATACAAGCGACTCTCCAACGAAAGGAAGTGAGTCCACTGCAGGAATGTTTCTAAGTTTTCGTCGAATAACATAGTAACGATATACTATTGATATAATCGCGGATATTCCAACAACGCCCAGAGTACATAGTATTAAAAAAATAAAATCCATTCTTGTAACCTGTTAACACATTAAATTAGTTCAAATTACTAAATATCTATATTATTATGTTTATTGAAATAGATAACATTTTTATCAAAAACATCGATGATAACACACTGATTTATAACACTCATTTGTTGCAGAAATATGAAATAGAAACAAATATGATTGTACGAATCATCACTTGAGAAAATGCTATCAGTGAAAATTATATCAGCGAAGTCTTAATTAGTAATAATTAAAATGTGCGATATAAAATCCAAAATTAGTAAAAAATAAATTTATATTGCAGGAAATAAAATTTTGAGTCAGATAAACATTGCTTTTTTTACGTAAAATATCGAAAATCATCAAACTTTATTTAATGCGATTCAGATTTAATTTTAACGATTTTAAATAATTTTAAATAATTACATATAAATTTATTACACTTTGTACACACGAATCTCTGCTTGCACACGAAATCTTGATTCACCTTGCTGTTTGAGTACTCACAACATTTGTAAGATTTCAACTGGCAACTGTTTGACAGATACGTTACAATACATATAAATATTCGGTTTATCAGTGAAGCATTTTATCTTGAACGTGCACTTTGATACAATTCAAAAAAAAGTACGACATATCACATATCATGATAAATATGACATAGCACATATCATGATATATATGACATAGCACATATTATGATAAATATGACATTTCATATACCATAGTAATACAATTAAGCAAAACTATCACACACATCACAATAATAGTTGAAATAAACAGATAATGAAATGCACTTTAATCAAACTTTAAAACGCAATGCTTTACGAACCTGCTTCCTTTTTCCTCGATCCAAGATTCTATTGCAGAATAAAACTATAATGTCTACACTTTACCGCACAAGTCTCTCCTCTCTTTGCGTTACGTAATCCTGTAATTAAAAGTACTTATATAATGAATAAGCGGATCAATTTCATCGTTATTCACCAACAAAACCCTGGTATTTATGTTGACCAACCTTTTATATTGACTCCAAATGCGATAAAAACTACTACTTTGCATTTAGTGCCGATAACGTACGTTTAAACACACTATATATTTAAAACAAGATAAAAGTATTTTCTCTTTATTTCACTTGTGAGATGTAATTTCTATTTGCCACGTCTCACATAGAATATAATATAATCGCGTAATGTATTTTTGCGATCACCTTCATTCCGCTGATAATCGCAATTATTTCCCGTTAAGCCGGTTACAATATAATACATCATAAATCCTTTATCCTTGTAATCCTTACTTCAAATTTCACACGCTGCGGAAAATGATTATGTAATTAATCCAGTAATGATGCAAACATACAGATGTCCATTTGCCATTCTATTTTTCAGAGAAACCGTCAAAATAAGTTGCTTTTTATAACGTTTTATTATAGCAAATACGTAAATACTGTTTTATTCAAATAAATATAGGTAATTAAAAATTCTTAATGAAAAATCAGACATTGTATAGGACGTTATGCGATTAATTGAATGCACGTGATTGTTCCGATACTAAATAACATGCGAAAAAAATGTTTTTTTTTTTCACTGTTTATTGTCAGCAAGCAAGCAAGATGCAAAGTGAGGAGTGAATTAGCAAATTCACAATAGGAAAAGCTTTATAAGTGGAAAAATAAATGTAAATATATTTCACAATGAATTTTAAAATCACGTTCAGTTATAAGTGAGAATGAATCATTGGCAAATTGTGCAATATCATTGTGTACATAACGTTTATATATTTATTAAACTGATATTTAGATCTCATGATATTTAGATCTCAATCATAATAAGGTGCACAACGTCTTTGATACTCCGCCAATATGGCATTCATTAATATCTATATATGTGTATTTGATCCAAGTATAAATCTGGCATATTTAAGAATATTCAAATATATTCGAAAACAAATAACTGCACTGATTATACATATAAGACCTTTTTAACTCATTCTGATCGCCACTTTACTTATATGCAAATTTGCACCTTTTCGCCATAAACGCATTGTAATAATTTAAATGAGTTTTTGAACAAAATAATTTATAAGATCTTTGTAGAAAAAAAAAATTGTACAATATTTTATTAACGTGCAACTGTTATTACAGATATAAACAAGATGAAGGGGCTAATTAAGGCTCAGTTATTGTCGAACCAGCGTGGCTCAATGATATTGCATTTGACAGGCGGCAAGGTAATTGGCATGGTAGACGGAAGAGATGTGGGTAGAAATTCTCCAGGCCACAAGTGAAGAGCGTCTACGAGCAACAATCCAACCAGAACACTGCGCAATAAGGGCGTGAAGACATTCGAGAGTCGGCTTTTGCTGACCTTCTGCGGCCAAACGAACACGAGTCGGGAATCGCCTATAGAAAGCTCATTTATGTTTTATGTTATTTATTTTATTTTCCCTCGATTATATTACAAGTTGCATTGTGGCCGATACCGGATGTTTTTCTGCAATTATCTTATCTATATAAGTATTATATTATGAGCGTAGAAGGGTTCTCACAAAATATTGACATTGATTGCTGTTAATGGAGAGAAATGTTCATTTTATATCAGTTTTTAAGAAAAGAATTTATCTTGAAAAGTGCATCAAACTGTAGAGGGAAGCAATGCCCGCTTGCGTTTGATACATAAAATAAGTTTTTTGAATGTGTCCACACCTGTATCACGGCGAATAATGGATGAAGTAACGCGGTGTGGACAGACACCGGCCGGTGCGCTAAAAATTCCATCACCGACGTAAGTTTTTCTCTTTCGATAGCTGAATACTCGACCCCGCCTCTGTAATGCGCGACATGCGAATTTTTCCTCCCAATTCGCAGTGTAAACAGATCCAGTAAAGGTGCTGCCGAAACTCTCTTGGAAAGAAGTGCTCGTTACGGTTACTAATGAAAAATCGTCGTCGTCCCCATCCCGGCGCGTTATCGGCTCGTCTAATTTGCTGTAAATATTTTAACTACTTAACAGGTGCAATTCATTAAATATAGATCAACCTTAGCACATCTCATAAATATTGGGACATTCTTTAAATTTCAAATAATCCGATAATATTTTGTGTTGATCTTTAAAATGCTATTTTATACAATTGTTCTAAATAAGACTTAATTAACAAATTTAAACATTAAGCATAATATTAAAATATTAAAAAGTTGAAGCATTAATTTTTTTATAAGACAAATAGGTAATAAATATATCAAATAGTAAGATATTACCTGTAACGATAAATATGCGTTCGATAATATGTTACGTGAGTCAATCGCATGATTGTTTGTTAATAATGTTTGTTAATCATAATGTTAAAAATTGTAACGCATTCTATAACTTCTTACTCTTCGTTAATCCTAGTAGAAACATCTTGTCTCGTTTGGCACTCCAGATTTTAAATAATTCTGATAACCTTTATTTTGACGTTTGCGACAATTTGAAAAAATATGTTACTCTATACATCGTCTCGAAGCATCGTAATACTTATTTATGTGCACTAGTTGATAAATAAAAGCGCTAAAAGAAGAATTTGCTTAGAATATACAAATGTATCAAATTTCTTTTGTTTTGTATACTCGATCTCAATGCATAAAGGTTGATCCATATTTATTACGACAGCTTATAATAATTAAAATATTAAAAACCCTAGAAACTGTAGATTCTTTGATTTATCAACGCTGTCAACGCCGATCTTCGGCAGAAGCAAATTACTATATCTGCTCTTTTGTGTTCAAATTCGAAAGTTACAAGTAAATACAACCCACGGATCTAATATCCGTGCGAGCAATCTTATCATTGTATTTCGGGCATAATCAGATTCATTGAAATGTCAATCAGAACCAGTGAGTAGGTTAATTAATTGCCGATTCACTGTTTATTATATGATTGTACAAGTTAAAAAAAATAGCACTTAATTTTGAAAATTGTTGGAATTAATTTCAATTAAAATTAGAATAAAAAACTGACTAATATAATTTTTGTTATACGTTTACAGCTATCGACTCGCCTTTGGCGAACGTCGCGTCGGAAATCGAGGAACGTCGATGCAATCTACTCGGCCGCCGTAGAGATCTCAGGAACAAAGTCACCACGATGGAACGCTCCATCCCAGCTTTATTAGCGTACAACATGTGGATGGCCGAACAAGATTGCCGTGACACACCGTATCACAAAGTGCGAGAGATCATGAACAAGTTTTCACCGCAGCCGGATCCCGCTGACAGACTCCTTGCCGAATTGAGAAACACAGTCGATGATCTTCACCAGGAAACTGCACAGTTGCATGTACGGCACACGATTGACATTCAACGATAAGAATCTGGGTAAATTTTGCCAGTGTGCTTTTTATAGCGCGATAACGCTATCCGCGGTTTTAACGCATTATCGTTACATAAAGATTCTTGCAGATTAAAAATAAAAGGGTCGCGTAAATGATAACTTGTGCTATTGAAATTTATTCTTAGAGTTTGTGATGAATTCTTTGTTGTTGCAGGATAAGATTATAGACACGGATGTACAATTAGAGGAAGCTGGAATGAAGCTGGAATCCTTGGAACTGGCTAACAGGGAAATGGAAGAGAAACTGATGGGATTGCAAAATGAAGTGCGAAGACACAGTACACCCAGTCTACATTCCATCCATTCCGAAGATCTAATATGCCTGAAGAAAATTCGTCAGCTTGCCGAAGAAGAATTGAAGCTGAAGAACTGCATTAAAGAATTAGAAAGCAAAGAAATCACTTATAGACGACATATGGACAAGTTACTATCCTGCAAGAAATTCCAACGAGATAGCAAAAAACTTAAAGAATCCATGACGAAAAACGTGCGAGAATCGAAAGGAACTAGAAGAGAGCAATATTCGCTGGAAGATCGCAAATACAACGTAACAAGAAAAAAATATGCTCTTAAGGATAAAGGACGAGTAAGTACTAAGAATATATAGATAACATTCATTTTCTTCCGTGTTTATTTTAATTTAGGCTTGTTGCACGTGTGCAACGTCCGTAACATTAACCGGTTACGAGGAAACATCAAAGAAATTTGAAGCGTGTGAAGAATTCTGTTCATCACTTTCGTGCTGTGTTCCACTGGATAGTCGCGCACCATGTGCAACCACGAGTCAATCGCGCGATTGCAAAGCATGTTACAAATCTTGCAAACAGATATCCACTGCTATAGTAAAATCCAAGTCTCACTCGCCGAAATCTCCTTGCGAATCTTTATTTGCTATCACCTCGAAAACAGGTACGTATTCACGGTTTTGTATATCAATTTATTATATTACATATATGTCCCAAAAGTTATAGAAAAAAGTATATATATAAATATAATTTACAATTATACCGATTTTTATATTATATAACTTTTATGTATAGAGCGTCCCGTAATTCACGAATCAAAATATTACAGCATAAAAGTTCTCAAAAAACTAAATAAAAAAGTTCTTTATGATTTTTCAATCCAAGCGGTCGCTTATCCGTGAATCACTAATGCTGTCATATGCACAACTTAGGAAGCAAACGTTAAATTATACAGTTTTTGATTGGCCAGTTTTAAATCCACATATTTCAAAAACTATTGCTTGGATATTTTAATTCGGATTACCGTAATATTTTGATTCATATATTACGGGACACCCTGTATATATCTTTTCGTATAATTGATGTGCACATATAAAATAAATCAACACATAAATAAAAAAGTAAAAATATACACATAAATTTTCAGATGTACCGCAATCACTCAAACAATTAACACTATCTTCTGTACCATGTAACCCTGGTAAAACATGCAACGAATGCATGCAAACTCCTGCTGCTTGTAAACAAATTATTAGCTGCAAATGCGATTGTGAAGGAAAGTGCGCACGCAAATTTTCGACTGCACCATGTGATTGTAGTATAAAATCGTTAGACAAGTCTTATCGATTGGCAACATCAAGAATGCTACGTTCTGGATCGGAAGTAGATGACAGTAACAGCGATGAGGAATTTTGCGAGTGTTGCTCTTGTGGTTGCGGAGGCAGCGAAACTTCATCATAGCAATATAAGATCTTAAGATTTATCAATTAATAAATGTTCGCTCTAAAGTTATTTTAAATATTATGCAAATCTCTTTATTTTAACACACAATCAAGTTGTATCAATTTATGCAAAACATTCATATTTCATAAATTACTGATAAGAGTAAAATATCAAGTTTTTTATTAGAATATACAGAAATTTATAAATATACAGAAACTCTAATATTTATAAAAATATTATCTCTACGATGCATACAAAGCAACTAATAATATTAATTATATTTTAAAAATATTTTGAAAATATATACTCTAGTGCAAAATAATTAATATAGAAAACACATAGGTATATTAGCTTATATTTTGACTTGCTTATTCCTTCAGAACGGAATGCTGAATGGGTAATAGGGACTGTCATTCGCGCTAAAAATAAAAAAAAGAGAAAACATTGATTCAATATTCAATACAATTACCATCTTATATTTTATATTATTTCTATGAAATGTTACTTTTATAGATAATAATGATAAACGAATTAAGTTCTTACCCAATTAATGGACAGATTCTTCCATTGCAATCGAAGCTGTCGATATATGCGATATCTTCGGGTGAAAGGTTAAAATCAAATACCTCACCGTTTTGAGCAATTCGTGATTTAGTAACTGACTTGGGAATAACTATATGGCCACGATCCAACTATAAATAATATTTACAATTTTATATTAACATATCAAATTATTAATTATCTTAAATATTATAAATTTGAAAATGTTTAAAATTATGTTCAATAGATTTGATTTATTAGAAAATATGCATATTAATATTTGTGAAAGGTATACCTGATAACGAATAAGTATTTGTGCAGGTGTTTTATTATATTTTTGTCCGAGTTCAATTAATTTTTTGTCTTCCAGCAGCTTTGGATCATCTGGCTTGGCCCATGGCCTATCTGGCGATCCGAGTGGACTATATGCCGTGATAAGAATGCCTTTTCCTTTACAAAAGTCTGACAATTTCTTCTGCGTTAAGTACGGATGGCATTCGACCTAAAATGATACATAAATGATGAAGATCTCTGCTATGAAGGTAACACTATATATATTTTTATTTTTTATTCTGTACAAATAAAAAAAAGTTAACAGAATTTTGTTACACGATATAAAACTTCTAAAAACAAAATTTTACTTTAACTATGAATTAATATAATATAGAATTTGATTATGTTGGATTAAAAGTTAATTTTTCAAAAAGTTTCTTTTTCAATTATTGCCATTTTTTATTTACCTGATTTGTAACTGGTTTGACTTTTGCACTCTCAAGTAGTCTAGTAATTTGTTCGGAATTAAAATTACTGACTCCAATGTTTTTTGTCAGACCTTTAGAAAGCATATCTTCCATAATCTTCCAAGTATCGACAAAATCTACGTCACTCAAAGCGACGGTACCATCAGGATTTGTAGGGAAAAGAGGTCCACCCTCTTTATACCCAACTGGCCAGTGAATTAAATAGAGATCTATGTAATCAAGACCAAGATCAGCCAACGTTTGTTTGAGGGCCGGTTCAACCAGATCAGGCCTGTGGAAAGTATTCCATAACTTGCTGGTTATAAACAGATCCTCTCTCTTAACGACACCCTCCGCGATTTTCGCCTGGACAGCAGCACCAACTTCCTTCTCGTTGCCATAAACGTGAGCACCGTCAATATGTCTGTAGCCAATATCGATAGCATCTTTCACAGCTTGGATAACTTCTCCTGCTTTAGACTGAAATAAAATTGAGTCAGATTTAGACGATAATTTTTTGAGATTTTTGGACTTTTTTCAATTCTTCAATAAAAATTTCACAGTAATCTAATCACAATTTTTAATTTAATCGATGAGACATTTAATATTTAACGGAATTCTTATCATACTTCAGAAAATTAAAATAAAACATGATACTCTATAATTGAAAATTTATCTTGTAAAATTCTATTTTCTAAATTTAAAGAATATACTGTAAAATAATAAATCATATGATTGAAGTGCTACCTCAACAATATTGTATATTATATAACGCGCGCGATTTAAATTGCTTAACTTAGAATATGCTGTATTATCATTAATGGCGTAACATATTTGCACTTCAGTGTTGATAAAACTGTAACGAAGGTGATAACAAAGTAACACAAATTAGGGTTTAATTAAATTTATGAATATATGATATTTATCGTTAGATAAAAATTATACTAATTACTAATATGATATTTATCGTTAGATAAAAATTATACTAATTACATATTAAAAAATTTTACATATAAATATTACACACTAAATTGTACAGAAAAAATTTTATTGATAGATTGTTTTATTGATTTGCTTTGCAGATTTCATCGAAATAATTCTGTGATATAAATGATTAATTCGCAAAATTCAACAAAAGAAAAAAAAAACATGCAAAGAAACCAAATAACATGTAATGAAAAATAAGTAATAAACATATAAAAAAATATTATGAAATGAATATATATTATGAAATAAAATACAAGAGTCATGCAAGAGATAGCTTATTAAAACGTATCTTTTTTTTCTTCTATTTTATGCTTTTAGTTTTTTCAATCTAAATACAGCACTGTTTAAAACAATTACGTAGCAGTTATGCGTTCATAGTGTTGCGCCTGTGATAACCTTCAGTCGATCGAGTGTTTCTTACACAACAGCCATAAAAGATTATAAAATTTTATAATTTATCTATTTATAATGTATTTGCAATATTTGAAAGTTAAAGCATTAGATTGCAAAACGCAATATCAATATTCAAACAAAATTGTCATACGCTGCAAGATTAGACACTTAATTATTTTCATATCTTTTAATGGCGTAAAACGTTGTTTTTCTGTATGCTATTTGCGAATTAATTGTTTATATCATAGAATTGTTTCGACAAAAAGCAAAGCAAATCAATAGAACAATCTATCGATGAAACATTAGATTGAATATCAGGGACAATATACAATACATTTAAGTCTTGAATAAACATGTGTGGTAAGGATTTATGAAATTCGATTTTATATGTTCATGATCAAATATAAGTTTAAATTTTTTTTTATTGTAACAGTAAATTGTAATAGATAAAAAATATAACTAATGTTTCAGTTTTGATTTCATTAGCCAATTAACAACCGCGTTTTCTATTATATTACCAACATAAAATCGCACACTAATTGCATATTCAACAGTTCTGCAAAACTGTTTGCTTTTCTTATCATACTCAACGTCGACAAAGAATATCATTTAACTTATCATTTAACTGTGAATGCGATGAAACAAGGACGTCATTCATATAATAAGTTTCTATTTTCCACAAGTGAACGAAATAATGTTTGTAGATTAGTTTTTTACGCAAAACTCGACCTGATAACAAAATTATATGCGTCAGAATAAAAAGAAAAGTTTGAAACATTGCGAAAGGTTAATGAAATGCTGCGAGATATGAGAAACTTGCCTTCCACGTGCCCAGACCAAAAATTGGTACTTCATTGCCATTGTAGAACTTGGCTTTCGGTGTTTTCAGAACCATTTTTATGTCACACCGCCGTTGATCGACTACGCAGCTTAAGATTCGGCGACAACTGTCACAAAGAATGCAACTCCTGTGACAAACTCCGAGCAGTGCTGTACACGCCGGCAGTTTTACTGAGTTCCTCTTATAAACGTCCCCCACCAAAGACCGGATTCAACGGACAAAATCGATCTTGCTCGAATTGTAATCGCGCGTCTTTGTGTTAGTGTTAGCGGAAAAAAGCCGGTCGTATCTCAAATCTATTTTTACAATTTATCAAAACAATATTTATTTTGAATACAAATATTTACAAGTTCTGCAATCTCAATTCTAACCTTAATTCTAACCTTAATTGTAACCTCTATTCTCGTCATGTTTTAATATCTAAAATTAATGTAGGCCTGAATATTGCATGTGTAGAAAATTTGCCGTTTTACATTCGTAAAAGAAAACTTTGGAAAAATGTTAATTGTTTTTGGATTTGCAGAGTATGCGTCACAATCGTTGCATAACAACAAGGTTACTGATTATATGATCATACAATGTAGTAGTGTCCATAATATGTGACTCAAATGACTGAGCAATGCTTGCTAAATTTATCAGTGGCAATCCGGCACCATGGAAAGTTACAGAAACCGTTTAGGACATTTAGAGCAATGAATCAAACCCTTGAGGACTCTACAGGAGAACAGAGTTTTATTCATAATGATATCTCATCTAATGAAGCCAAATAAAGTGGATCAACGATTTTTGTAATGGACACAAGAAGTGAATTATTCTTTTTAATTACTGTAATAATTATTCTATTTGCTGTAAAGATTTTATATTTTTCCATATATTTATCAAATTTTATTATCCAAAAACAATATAAGAAATTTGCAGTATTTTGAGTTATTATTAAAGAAACTTTTTTAAAAGAAAGTTGATAAATACTTTAATTTTTTATTTAATAATTGAACTGTCAATTCTTAAATAGAATAGTGGAGCGTTAAGGAAAAGAATATTTAAGGAACACTACAAACTTAAAGCAATATCACATGTGGCAGTAGCATACAAGCAAAATATTAATTTTTAATTACATAAATTGATATCTTATATGCCAATATATTTTTAGACATATAATTATTGATAAAAACTTATTAATCACTGTACGTATCATAACTATTGTTCTTTTTAAGAAATAAATGAATAATAATATACATAATCATGTGTTTGAAGAACATAGAAAAAAGTGGGTAAATCAAGAAAGTGTATTCTTTTATTAAAATAACAAATCTGATAGATTTTGATTTTAAAATTATTATTTGAGACTTAATCATTAGAAATATTAGTACATAAAGCACTAATAATTAAATAGCAAGCTTTCTCTGAAGAAAGATTGATCAAAATTTGGCGCAGGAAATGAAACATCTTACATAACGAAAGCTGTGCAAATTTTGCTAAAATTAGATTAAGTGGTATTTACACAAACAAGCAATATAGTTTGTAATGTGAATGACTTCATAAAATTGTTATAATTTTCTAAATTCGATGTACCCAGAACGAAACGTTTTAAAATATCATTTTCACCTTTTAAAATTTTTATCATAATTTATGCTGAATATTGAGGCATGCATCTTAAAACACTAGATTAAAACGCGTTTTACCTCTGACGTGAGGCGAATAAGCCGAACAAAAATTTAATCGTGCCTTACAATGATCTTGGCCAAGGCCTTGAAATTTTCCGCAACGTTCAATAACTCCAATTGGCTAGACCAAGGGTCGAGCAGGCATCAACTAATGTCGTGGGAACATGTACTTTTAAAGGGGATCCTAATATGATTATCGATGTTATGACTTGTTTCCTGTTGCCTAAGTTCGATAGATTCGCAATGTTCTCTGATTGCAAATTTCAAAAAACACTATTAAACCATAAAGCATTTACTATAATTATCATTTTTTACAATTTATTTGTATTTGCGATTTATTGGGAAAAAAGAAAACTGTTAAAGTTTTTAAAAATGAGTTTTTTAACTGTATTTCAAGTGTATGTAATTAAAATAAGTATCATGCATATCTCATTCTGTAAAGCTTATTTTTACATATTTTGTTCTTATATATAATGTGTAATATAAAATCAGACATTTAAAATGGAATGTTGAAGGGATAATACTTCAAATGCTGCGCTCTGTAACATAAAAATCAAAGAAAAATTGTTAGAGACAAATAAAACCATAAACTCGCGAATAGTTAATAAATTAGACAAACTAAATTTTTGTTATTATTTCTTAATATACAATATTCAAAGAATTAAAGGATAAATAGTCTAATAAAGTAATTTAAAAAAGTAATTTTTAAAGTTTAATTTAAAAAGTCTGCGTTTGAAATCAATTCAAGTGTTGAATAAAAGAATAAAAATGCTTGGAAGGAGATAAAATAAATGTAAATCCTGTAAATTATGATACTTACGGAGTAAAGCCTGCTACTCTATCTCCAGTGCCGAGTTTTCGGATAGCGTTCATTTCATCGAGTGTTAAAGAAAAGTCAAATATTTCCATGTTCTGTTTAATTCGATTTTTAGTTACCGACTTTGGTATTGGCGCAACTCCATGTTGATACTGTAAGAGTGAATTGTAACATATATATATGCGTAGAGTTTTAATTATGTAAAAAAGCTTCATAGTTTTTTTTATTACATACCACATATCGAAGCGCTACTTGCGCAGGAGTTTTATTGTATTTTTGTGCAATTTGCAGCACCACGGGACTATCTAATCTATTTTTAACACCTGATGCATTTCCAGGTTGTCCCAAAGGAGAATAACCAGTTACCGTAATATCATGTTTCTTGCAAAAATCTACTAATTTCTCTTGGTTCACATTTATATTAACTTCGATCTATGTCAAAATTCCTTGATATTAATAATAAGTCACGTCAAGCTTCTCAAAATATTAACGAACGAAACAAATACAAACGATTTAATCAGTTAAATACTGTAAAAACTGATAGGAAGTGTGATAATTATGAAACAATTTAGACATTAACGCATACCTGATTGTTAACTGGCGCAATTTTGGCAGATTTAAGTAGGCGGCTTATTTGTTCAGAGTTAAAATTGCTGATTCCGATACTGCGAGTTAATCCTTGGTTAACGCACTCTTCCATTCCCCTCCATGTTTCCAAATAATCAGTATCCGATCCCACAATGTCTCCATTAGCTTTTGTAGGCCACGGATCATCTCCATCCTAGAAAAGACCTTTTAAATAAATATCATGGAAATATAATAATGCAGCTATTTGTGTTTCTTACCTAAATTGTTATTCTTGCTCAATTTTATAATTTTTCGTACTTTATGAAAAGCGTGTAACTTTTGACACTTGGTCCAGTCAACAAAAATAAACAAATTACATATTTCTTGTGATTGCTTTATGCTTACCTTGAAAGCAAATGGCCAATGAACCAAATAAAGATCTACATAATCTAAACCAAGATTAGCCAGTGATTGTTTGCAGGATGGAACAACGAGTTCCTCCTTATGGAAATTATTCCACAACTAGAAAGAATCAAAAAACAAATATTCATTTAATTAAATAATTATAATTAAGTATTAATGGTACAGCAAATGCCTATTTTTTTTAATTTATTGAACTTTTAAAGGATAAACAAGATTCTAAATATTTAAATTGTATTTAATGCTATATTTTGATCTGACCTTAGTAGTAATAAATAGATCTTCCCTCGTTACGGTACCATCATTGATTTTTTCACGCACAGCTTCTCCAATTTCTTTCTCATTGCCATAAAAGAAAGCTGTATCAATATGCCGATATCCCAAATCTATCGCATCTTTAACAGCTGTTTTCACTTCTCCCCTCTCGGACTATTTTTTGCAATAAAAAAAAAAGAGAAAATATAATTGTACATATTAATATCTTAATCGAAGATAAAAGCTAAAAAATTCCGAGTTATATTATACATTTTGATTTCAAATAAAATACGCACAAGTGTTTTGATTGTAATTTTTATGCGCAATCATCGCTCGTTCGATTGCTAAAAAATACTTACTTTGTAAGTGCCGAGACCCAACATCGGCATTTTATGCCCGTTAGAAAACGTAACTGTCGGAATTTGAGCCATTGTGATTTTTGATAGGTGCTCAGAAATTCAAGAGCCGGAATAAATAACTGTAACAAAACTTCAAGTTGATTAGTGAGTGATTAGGTAACTTTTAAATGTGACATTCAATATCGTAAATATGTGATTCTCGAATCGAGAATGCAAATTATTGCGATAAAAAAACACATTAAACTCTTATTTTATGTAAAACACTCTTAAACCGTTTATTATTAAGAACCGATTTTTCCAACGTCTTGAAAAGCTGCCTCTTTCCAACTTCTTGAAAAAATCGGTATTCCACCAATTACCTATTAATAAATATTAGTCCTTACTCAGTGGTTGGAATATCAAGTAAAATTACCTATCATCACTTGGTGATCGCAACGCTCGTGAACATTATCTATCTTTCTTTAACTTTCGATGAAAAACAAAGATAAAATGATTCCACAAGCGTTGCGATCGCCAAGTGGAATGTACTTTAAGAAGTTGAAACAACCGGACCAAACAAATTAAACGAATATACCATTTTGTAAAAGCGAGAATATTATTGATTTACCGGAAATGCTTGAAACCGTCCAAAATTAGATAATTTGTCTCATTTCCCGTTAAGTATGACACTAAAAATTTTACATACCTATGCGTATTAATATCCACTCTGGATTACAGCTGACTGCAACTAAAGTTCTACGCTGTGCCTACGTGTAGCGACTGTTCCTGTTATTCAACGTTATGCTATTTATTCAATGGATATTATATAATCCGCTATAACTCAATCATCGTACAAGTTTTCTTATCAATTGGCAGTAAAAAGTGACGCTTTATAGAGAAAGCGAGATAATGATTGATAAAAATTATAACCTAGTCATTATTTGCAATCATTTATTGATCATTTATACAAGGTGTCCTAAAACAACCTAGTAATTTTAGCAGGGGCGTATTTAACGTCGGTGCAACCGGTGCGATGCACCGACGGGCTCCGGGATCCGTGGGCCCCTGGTACGTGGTGAACATTTATGAATTTTTATGATTTTTTTTTTTTAATAAAGAATTATAAGGGAATAACACATTTTAAATGTGGCACTCAAATATTTTTGTATGAAAATACTCGCAATACTTGGGAACCGAAAACTGTGGGAGAACAAGAGAGGAACAAAATCTAATGATCAACTAGCGCTCGGAAAGAAGTGATTTGACTGTTTTATTTTATTTACACCTTGCACCGAAGCTTTAATGGTCTTAAGAACGCGTCTGAATTTTAGGTGTCCTAACTGTCTACTTTTTAGTGCAGAATTGATTTTTTCATAATTTTCCAGTTATAAACTATTAAAAGCTATTAAAAGAAGAGAAATTTTCACGAACTTTGGCTATTTTATTTATCACAAAATCTATAGACATTCAAATAAATAACAAAATTGTTTTTTAATTAATCTCAGAAAAAATTTTCTTAATAAAATTTTAATGTAAGGCTTAATAATCCAGACAGCACATAGATGTTTAATAGATGACTAAAAGATGCCCCACTAAAAGTTATCTTGTGGCTTTAACTTATAAGATATCTAAAAAAAAACGTCTAATTTTAAAAAATCTAAAAAAATATCTAATTTTAGACATCTTTTAGTCGTTTTTTAGTTTTATGTGTCTGGGAAGATTGCATTAAGCTTTATAAAGATAAAATAGAAATTAATATATATATATATATCGATGTTTTCCTTAAAGAAACTTGGACTCCAAATTGGTCAAAGAATCTTATTAACCACATCTGATGATTAAGATACTTTAGAATAACACTTACTATTTTTGCATCTTTTTTTACTAATTTTTCATACATCACATATCTAATCTTAGATTAGATAACTCACAGCGAGTAAATGTTGAAACATATGATAATAGTTCTTTAATGGTAAATTTTTAAACATGAAATCCATCAATGTCTAAAGAATATCCAATATTTTTTAAATGTTTTTAAAATGTCTTTTAAATACGGTTTTGTTTTTTTGAAAGAAATTATTGTAATATTCATGTATTTCTTTAAAACTCCAAATGGAAAGGATAGCCTTTACTTCCTTGACACCTGAAAATAAGAAATTGATTAATCAGCCGTTTGTAACTTGCTGTTAGGATTTCATAAGTAATCAATTTACTTTTTAAAATATGCGTCAAATTTGTCGATAATTATAATTTTCTCTGGAGTTAACTTGAAATAAAAAATGTTAATCCTGTTGATATTCTGTTCAACACGTTCCTTAGAGATAAAGATTGGTATGATATCAATGTTAATATATTTGTAACGTCGAATTCCTGTTAAAAAACTATGTTCTTGCTATTTATTATTATATTCGATCCAACATCATTGTCTCATATAAAACAATTAATATCTACTAATATATCTTACCAAAAATCTTAGAATAACTTGTGGAGTTTTTTGCTGTATTCAGTTCCAATGCTTAAAATTTCTGAAGCATAACTATTGAATCACCAGATTTAGCATAACTAGGCGATCCAAACATGCTATAAGCTGTGAACTATTGTACAGAATTTGTACAGAACTCTCTCAATTTCTTCTAATTTAGATTCGGATCGCATTCTATCTGATTCATTACTGGTTTTATCTGAGCAATCGATAAGATGCGATTAATCTGCTTGCAATTGAAATTGCTGAGTCAAATGCTTTTTCTTAAGCTTAATATCGTACATTCCTGTTGATGTAATCCTCTTGTCCAAACAGGGAATTGCTTTTCTTCTCGATTGGTTTTATTCCTTTGGTATTGTCCTAAAATGATTGTAATGTAAACGATGGCGATTTTCGTCATTTAACGTAATTCTAACTTGCTCTCTAATTGTGTTTGGAATACAAATTGCTGCATACTATATTTATTTGTTTTATCGCGTTCTTTTCTTAAACTCCTACTTTTACGCTCGATATGAAGCGACGAATCAGGATCTTTAGTGTTACAAATATATCGATAATGCAAAGATATGATAACGTCGACACTATTTGCAATCGTGATTGTGCATCTTTTCTTAAGAATTATTGCACATTATTATTATAGATTTGGAGATTGACTTTACCATATAAGACATACATACATTGCCGTTTATGAAATGTATTCCACAACTAAATATATCATTAATTTTATTAATATTTCGTAAATAAATCACGATGTAACAACGTAAACGATATACCTTCGTATGAAAAGATCTCCTCTTTTTATGATTTTTTTGCAAACTTCTTGCGTAAGGCTGATTTCCTTTTCATTTTGATATACATAAGCACAATCGAAATGTTGATATCCTACATCACATATAACTTGCTCAATGACCTTTGGAAGAATCCTAAAATAATATTAAAATTTTTTATTTTTGAGAGATTAGAAGATTAAAATGACTACAATCTTTAAATTTAACTAAATTTTTGATTAGAAAGATTTATTTTTTTAACCATTATAAGCTTTATTTAAGCGAGTATAATTTTACTAACAATCGCAAACCTTTGTATTATTATCAGTAAATTTTCTCTCGCCAATAAACTGACACCAATGATCCATTTTAATAAGTGAGTTAATTTTTTGTGCTTACTATGTATCAAGTTCAAGTACAAGAATCTTTATAATGACGCCAATGCAACAATTAATCCCAGAGAACCAATTTAGAATTGATATCGCATTACAATCGCTCTAGTTACACGAGTTGTTGTTTATTAAACGATGTGCAGGTTATGCACAAGTTGTGCAACTTGTTTTAATAAAAAATTTGTTTGAATAAAAAACACATATTTTTTATAATTTTTTCAATGTACTTTTTACTGTTTTTTCTTAACTTAGATATTATAATGGATGTAATTAACATTCAAATGCATAGACACAAGTAGTATTGTGGAATTTATAAAAAAATATCTTATTGAAAAATACATTTGCAATAATATAAACATTTCATATAATGATGTGATATACAAATATGTAAGAAATATAACTTATATATCTCTGTCGAATACAATTAATTTATGTATCAGCATATAGGCAATTTTATATATAAAGCTATCCAAAAGTTATTCACATATGTAACATTGTCTTCAATTTGTCAATTTAGAATTGTTCGAAATACAGCAAGTACAAATCATAGCTTCTTACGTTTATTATTCTATTTCCATTTGTTGTTCTGCCACAGCAGATTTCTTTTTGCTATTTTTATTCTGATTTCTCACTTTCTTCGAAACTTCCGTTTTATTTTCGAGATCTACTCTAGTTCTGGAACGAACACCAGGTCCCCAATTTACAGTGGGATTTTGTTGAAAGCGTGACAAACGTTTTTGCCGGGAAACTGGATTTGCGAGAGGATGCAAAACGAGGGAGATATCTGTCGTAAGCGATGCATTAAGTATCCGTGCAGCTGGGCTATCCTCAGCTAATTTCTCCCTCTTTACAGGATGCTTTTTTTCCCAAGTACGTACGATATCCCATATTACATCATTCGGCGCATTTGTTTTAATGGACAGTTTACACGCATGCGAATATGATACTTTATAGCCTGCATTCAATAACGCTGATCGAAACATCATCATTGGTGGAACGTGGCATCTAACTATGGACATCAAACGATCTAATTTATAATACAAAGGAATATCTAGTTCTTCATGTATTACAGTCAAAACACCTTCCATTCTTTTCCATGTACCCAATTCCGTACTCAAATTGCTTAGCAATCGCGATACAAATTCATAATCGTGCAAAGGACCCAACCATATTGGGCCTGCCATGTGTTGACGATGCTGACAGTATTTACATAGTTGTTCTATTGCAGGTGCATTTGGTAATTTGTAATTTTTCGGAGCTTTCTTCGTCACCAATGATTGGAAATGTATACTTTCACATCCATTACATTGATAGAGCATCCCCATTTTAGTGGCATTTTCTTTACACTTCTCGTGGCTTGTAAAGACCTGAACGAATACTCTAAGATAAAAATCCACGCTTATAGATAACAATGGTACTATGTACCTTCCATAGCGTCCTGCATAGGAGGCAATACATTGCAGTAATATTCTTAACGCTATCTCATGACAAGATTTGGATTTTATAGATATTGCTCCATATTTATAGTAACAAGTTTCCGATACACCAGCTAATACAGCCATATCAGTAGCTGTAACCAAAAGTATACCACCATTGGATACACACTGCACCGCTCCATCCAAATACTTTGAAGGACAACCATATGGATCTAAATCAACTGCATCAAAACGATTTCGCCTATGTTGATACATCAACAACGTAGCATCCTCATGATAAGGTGTTACCAAATTTTCAACTTTATTATGCACGACGTTTCGTCTAATGCTTTCTACTGCTTGTGCGGAAATATCATTGGCTACAATCTGTCGTACACCTTCCACTTCCTTAGCATATCGTATGCTGCGTAAGCCAGTTGCAGATAAAGCCTCCAATATAGTGATTCCCTTTAGATTCTCTGTGTTTTCTTCTGTATTGTGTAACGTACTATTTTTATCAGCTTTCTCCGACTTACTTGTTTTTATTCCATCCGTTGCTTTATTCCATCCGTTTGTGGCAAATAGTGACAGCACTGCTACACTAAGATCTCTATTGAACTCTTGAACTGGATTATAAAATACTTTCTCTTTAAACAATATCTCTGCTTTTCCTTCTTTTATGACAGGAGTTTCGTCAAGTTTTGGCTTCTTTATGCATTGCTCATCAGCCATATTATTTGTTATTAACTGCTATTAACGTATATTAACTCTGAAAAATATATAAAAATATATATATATTTATGTTTAGATGTAATAGAGAATCCTGATACGATAAATTATTTTTATAAAATCAAGAAAATGCTTACACACTTAAAAGTACTATATAATACTTATGTGGCACGTTTGACTTCAAGATATTTAATATATTTACTTGCAATAATTGAATAAACTAATAATTAGTCATACTTGTGCTTTACTCGCAGGATATTTTGAAAAGCATGGAAGATTTATGAAAGATTCACTCTGCGTTTGATGTATGATATACGATCTACGAAATGATATTCAATAGAAAAATATACTTTCTAGAAATTTAATCTTATACTATCTAAAAAATAAATATATTACCTAAAAAATAAATTTTCTCAATCGGATTAAACGTACATTGAGTGACAAATACAATGTGTACCATCTATTGTTGGGCAGCAAAGCTCCTCGGCAAATATTGCGGCTAAAAAGTGAAACTATAAGCTAAAACAAACATCGAAGAGCAACTGTTGGTAAGAATATTTTTTTTTTTGTAATATGCATCACATTAGAATAGTTTTTAAAATAAGCAAAGTAAATGATATTGTTTTTTCTATTAAACAGCTATATTCAATGTTATTTTGTATATTTTCTCAAATAATATAAATATATCAATGGAAAAACTTGAAAAATGAGTTACATTAAAAAAAATAACTATGTATAAAAAAAGCATTGTTCTAACATTTATTCATATGATATTCATACACAAACAATGAAACAATCTTTTATTTCTTATATCTATAGTTTAATACATGTAGGTTCGCCGCTATTTGACTTCCAATGAACTAAAATAAATACATCGTCTTATCAAGTCTTCAAATTCAAGACCATCTTCGCACACTTTTCACACGTTCTACACTTATTTTACAAGCTATATATAAGTTGAGAATGAAAAACGTATAAGATATATTTCCATGACATCGAGTAAATAATCATTTTTATTCGCAAACAAAACTTTTTTTTTATAAAAACTAAAAAACATTATCAAATAGTAGTTTGAAATTTTGTAAAAGTTTTTGTCTCCAAGAGTTTTTATCAGATAACTTTAAAACTTGTAGTCATATATTTATTAGATAACTTTGAAACTTGCAGTCATATATTTTGCTAGTATTGGGCAAACCATAAAAACTTAGCATATTAGTATATTTCGATATAACAGAGCATAAATTGTTTGGTAAAAATACAAATTTTACTTATTAGCTGTTCCACCGTGATTAATAAAAGATAAAACTATTACTATATTTCTTTTCAAATCCTATTACTACTAATTACTATTTATCCTTTCAGATGTTATTAATATAAACTTGTTTTAATCATAAAACGATATCCATTCATTTTACGACACACTAATGGAGATTTTAAGTGTAACTTCGCCTATATATAATGAACTTCTGGAATATTAAGATGAATCTAAATTGTGAATGATCATTCTTTTGTAGAAAACATTATTTTATGTATCAGTAAATATTTCCCATAATATTAAGAAAAATATTAATCACAATATGTAGGTTTTTTGATAATCTTGTGTACTGCAATTACGAAACAGTTTTATTTAATAACCATACGATAATTTTAAGCAGTAAATTTCAAATGTATAGCGAGTAAGAAAAATATTTTGTTCTGTATCTTTTTGGAATAATTTTATACAAAGCAGAAAGATATTGTTGTAAATCTTTCTATCGAAATACATTGCTTTTATTTGTACTAACATATTGAATATATAGTACATTAAAGCGCAATATTTTCTTCTTTGCATAAAATTACAAAAAAAATTGCGTGTGCAAATTTTTTTTTTACTCACTTTATGTCAATATACGTCATTGATATCCTGGAAATTATTTCTGTATATCTACATTAAGAATGAAGTTAATGATTGACCGGTTTATCACTTTTGTAGAAAACATCATTTTTTACACATCAACAAATACTATTTGTCTATGTTATAAAGAAAATATCAACATTTTTGAGTTTATAGTCCAGATTATTCTGCTCAGCATATAATCAGACGTACTTGTACTTTTCACGCCTCTTTTTCCTGTGTTGGTTTTTTGCAAGGAGATGAAGTCTCATCGTCCTCTGCCTTGCGTTTCTTCCTTACCAAATGCGAAATATCGCTTGCAGGTTTAGACGCACTACCACTTCCGGAAGCCTCATTTGTTTCACCGGCGTTAGAGCATCCATTCATTCTCTCCTCCTTTATCTCCTTAAGCACACCGGCTTCCTTCTTCATATCCTTGATATCCGTGATTTTCTCCTGGATTTCTGGCAGAAGATCCTGCAGTTCCTTGATTTCCCCTTCGACAGTATAGAAGGGATCGTCGGACTGGGATGAGTCGTCCTTCACCGTCTTCAGATGTACGATCTTCGCTTCCAGTAGCGCGGATGCCTGGTTGAACTGTTCGATGCTGGCGTCGAAATTATTCGCCATCGCATACGCCAGTCCGAGCTGATAGTGGATCTCGGCGATCGCACGATGGTCGCGTGGAGTTATCTTCTCCAACAGATTCAAGCAGCCCTTGAAATCGGTCAGCGCACTTTCGTGATTGCCACCTTCCATCGCCACCTCACCCAGAAGTCGATAAGCCTCAGCTAGAGATTTCCAACCCTGAGGTCCGCGTTTGAGTAGCACCAATTTTGCCAGTTCCAAGACTTCCCAAGCGATCTACAAACGGAAATTAAACATCAGGTTCAATTCATTTCATTCGATATCGACCGAAAGTGTCAGTACAATATAATTCTATATCGCGTACCTGTAAATTGTTGACGTCTTCCTCCTCGTTTTCTTTCTCAACGTCTTCCTCTTCTGCCTCATCCCCGTCTTCTTCGTCCCTTTTTCTACTAGTAGAAGCTTCGCCGTTGCGCAAATCGAGATCTCGACTGCAACCGGGAATTTCTTCCTTCTGCACGCTGTTTTTCTCAATTTTTTCTTTGCTATCTACCGTTGCTTTATTGGATTCTTCCGTTTTCTCGTCCTTCTCAACACTTGTGTCTTTTGGATTTTCATCCTCTTTTTCCGTTTCGGGTTCTTGCTTGTCATCTTTGCTACTCGATGTGCTAGGGCTATTTCCTGTGGTACCTTCAGCTCCCTCCTCGCTTTCTTCCTCTTCCTCCTCTTCACCTTGCTCATCTTGACTGACTTCTTCAGATCCGGGAACACCGCCTCCCAGAACACCCGCCTCCTCGCGTGCCAGACCTAGAAGGGCTCGTCCGTAAAGTAAATAGAGCTCACCCATCTCGTCGCCGGTCTCTCCGTGTTCCTGAGCATGCAGTTCACAGGCCTGGGCTAGGACGACCACCGCCAAGTTGTAGTCGCGCACCAGAAGGTGACGTTTGCCTTGAGAGATAGCCGTCGCGGCGTCCTTGATCGGCATTTCCTCGGAGAGATCCGCCATCTAAACAGCAAAATAAAAATTTTTAATTGCAAAAAAATCTCTACTGAAAAATAAATCCTCACGCTTTTTTAGCTCATTCAACATGTAACTGTTGCTTCTGTTCCAATTTTTCTAAGTTTGAGAGAGTTCTTTCGATTAAAAGATACCATATATAAAAACGAGGAGGAAATTGATACAGAAGGTTCTTTCGATTGAAAGATACCATATGTAAAAACGAGAAGGAAACTGATACAGAAGGCACCAACACGACAGCAATGTACCTTTATAAATCGAATAACAGATACGACGAGCTGATAACGAAGAAGAAGAATGAGGATCCAGAACGCAATTACAAGACACGCATTTACAAGAATTGAAATAGTTCAATCGACTGGTATTTTAATTAAAGAACTCTAAGAGAGTTTCTTCAATCATGAAAGATTGCTGGAATAACTTGTAAACGCAGAAGGATCATGTTTTGCGAGAAATAACGTAAAGTCCGATAAAGCAAGTTGTAATAATTAAAATAAAATTTATCTACTAGTTGAATTATCGAGTGTAACGTCGAATGACTTTCCATTTGCAGTCATAGCGCAATCCTCCGTACGATACAAGCTTTAATCGTACATTTAATTGTTCGGAAGACGCGGAAAGAATATATGGGGTGATGAGGTGGATATCCGCAGCATCCGCGAGTGGGGGGTGGCGGTTCTCCGCGTCGGTCGATTCGTCGTGACGCTTCGACGCCGCGGAAGGGTGAGGGCGTCCACGTCGCGAGGATGCCGAGAGAACGAGTACCAAGGGCGTACGGTCAGTTGCGAATCGAGGGACGCGAGCGTCGCTTACAGGCGCCGCCCTGGGCGCCGGTGCTTCCAAACAGATGGAGCCGACCCGCGTGCCCCGGGGTCCCGGTCCGCGCCTCGTCTTCCTCTTCGCCACGCTCGTACTGACCTTCGCAGGTAATAAAACACACCGAAGACACATTGTTCCCTCAACAAAAAAAAAACTAACATTTGTCTTAAACTTTTTGTAACGTATCATGAGGAATGTAAAGAATAACATTCATTATCACATATCGTACGTGTTGCACAGAAATCTGCAACAGGAATAGACGATTGCACAATACGTGTACGCGATCGGAATAATAAAACTCGATCATCTTTACATTTGTCGCGTTATATTTAAAAAATACTTATAGAAACATTTAACAGTAAAAATTAATCGCACTTCAATCACTGTTTCTTGATCATTAATGATATAAATGCATTGATAAACGCATGAAAATACGAGCATCGCACAGATTAAGGATTTTTTTTCAGAGTAAACATTAAGCTGGTGCAAAAGATTTATCCTACTCACAAGATTAATTGCAAAACAAAGTTATGCGATGTCGTATTATATTCCATTAGTCGCGGTACATTGCATTAATCGCGATACACGCCATTAGTTTTAATACTTGTTTCATTTAGAAGTTTGTCACATATAATCGGTTTGATATAATTAAAAAAAATAAAACTTATTTAAAAAAACCTTGTTGATAGAAAAGCGAGAAATCTTTTGCGTCGATCTAGAAATTAAATCTTCTTTGTTTCAGCAACGGGGCTCCTATGTGGTGCGATAATGTCGGATCATTGGGAAGAGATCGGCTGGGACAAGGAGGATCTGATCCGAACATCATCTCACACGAATCTCAGTCTCACGTGGTACCTGGACGGTCAGGTTGCTATGATCGAGTCTTCCGTTAATCATCATCGCGCTAATCATCACGTCGCCAAAAGTTCCTCCTTTCTAGTTCCAATGCACGGCGGGATTTGGATTATGTGTGTTTCTCTGTCAGGTATAGACTCTACGATGGCTTTTAGAACATAATCTTACAACTGAATGCTGAAATCATTTTTATCTGAACGTTAATAAGTGTTTACGATTTTGTATGTATTGTTTTTTTTTAATCAATTCATTCCATGAAAATAATCTGCAATTTGTAGATTATACGAATCAGTCCTGATAACTTCAGTCATTATAATTACTTCAGATATTGTATTATATATATAATTATAATTATATTAATTTGTGATATTGCAAACCTATTCATTATTGCTATTAATATATATTATATATATTAATATATAGATTCTTGATAAATGGATTAAAAAAATTTTATGTACTTAACAACACGTGTTTGTAATCAGTGTATATATAAAATGCCAGAGACCATGTTTTTTTTTATCATATCCAAAACTTATTTAAGACTCCTAAATTGTTGCTTGTGAGAAAACTAAAATCATGGTCACGCGATTGTATGAATGCGTTGCGCTGTTGAAACTGTGCGATTCGGTGGTTCGATATCTTTGGTCAGAGTCAAGGTAGCATCTAAATATAGTCACGTGTGCACATGCAACACAAACAAGAGGATTCCTTCCGATGAAATTCCGGTGAAGATATTTATTGAATTTCGCAATCAGTGTTTCCTTGTAAACTTTTCCTAAATTAATTTAAAATGAATTTATTTTTATATAAGAATTGTAAAATTTTGAACATTTAACGATAATGGTCATTTTTGAGCAAATAGTATAATTTTCGAAAAATAATGGCAAGCGTTTTTCGTGAATAAAGCATATTTTTTTCATAAAATTTGTAGTCGATGTCGAAATTAATTTAATTGTACTTTTTTAACATAAAACTTAAAAATGTGAAAAATATTTCTTGACGATTTTATGAACAAAAATAGATTGTAAATTAATTAAAAAATTATAGATAAAATAGGTTTGCAATATCACAAATATATTAATATCTAGATATTTTAATTAGCCGGGAAAGTGCCACGACAAAAATTTATAACGCTTCCTAATACAGTAAAATAAAAATATGCAACATATCTCCCTTCGTTTAATCGAACTTGTGCAACCTTGAAAAATTTTAAAACAATTCGAGATCGTAATTGTTTCATTTAATTATTTTCGCCGAAATCACTTTCATAGTGTCTGAGCACGCTAAGCAGCGCCTAGCACTACCTGCATAACTTTTGCGCATAAGATTTATATCATGGTCAAGGTGTCAATAGTTCTTGTACCATGCTATTAAAAGTTATATAATAACGTGCCCTCGTACATAACCTTTGATATTCAACAAATTTTTATCTCTCGTTTGAAATCATGCAAGTGTTGCTTCTTCATAGTAACACTTTAACACTTTAGTAACATTTTTTCGACTAAAAATATCGTATGATATAATTATAAAAGGTTTGAAAGTTTCAACAAATTTTTTCTTGAATGGAAACACTGAATGTTTTAATTGAAACTCTAAGATTGTTTTCAATGATTAAAATATCAATGGAATATAAACATATAAACACAGAAGAATCCAAACTTTGAATGGAAAGAAACAAAGATTAACTTATCAGCAAATTTTGTTTTTATAGAAGAAGAAATACAACTACTGGAACAAGTAGGTTTCCCGCAAGAGAAATGTATCAATTATTTGACACCAGATGAAACGCACGAAGAGATGCGCACAGCTTGGCAGAATCGTAAGTAAATATCAAACGACAATTGAATCAAGAGCTTAGAGTGATCTTATTTTATATCTGCTTTACGATTATCTCATTATTCAATCATTGTAATCTCATTCGACAGACAACTGAGAAGCGTGAAAGCAAATATTTTTGCATTAACAAAATGCTGGAGAAAGTGATAATTACAATTCTATTATGAAGAATAAGTTTGTTATAAGATTTTTGACATTCCGTTTCAGGAATGCAGAACCTAAGTATCTCGTGTTCTTTGGTGTGCCTGATCATTCTTGGATGTGCTGCGCTTATAGGATTTTTCGGCTTATGCAGGCATCAGATATCAGCTGTACTCGTGACAGGGGTGATGTATCTTCTCGCAGGTAAAGCCCACGTATTTCTTTAAGTGCAAAAGAATAGTTTGCAGATTCTTAAATTCAGCACTTTATGCTTACCAATGCCGAATATATTAATGAACAAAGTTGTCAGACTATGACGTAGCGATCAAGTGTTCAGCGATTGAACTGATAATCACTGGGTTTTATTTCAGCGACATTCGCACTGTTCACGCTGACGATCATCCACAGTAAAAGGACTCAAGATCGCGAGGCCAAACCGATAGTGGACGAGCCCGAGGACGGCGTGATCGGTATGCCTGTTCTCCGCAGCGTTCTCAAGGCCAGGAGATTCACTACCGCGTGGAGCATGGACTTAGGATGGGGCGGAGTCACCCTCTGTGCTCTCGCGTCAGTCGCCTGGATCCTCCTCAGCAAGATCATGCGTTTCAGCCCGATCGCCGCTATGATAGCGTAGCAGTGGGACGCCTTCGAGGTCTAAGGTCGTTTCTCACGGTCGCGACGTCCAGTCGCGATCCTTTCAGGTAATGTTTTAACATTTTTTTCCATGCATCAAATTAATGCAAGAGATTTCTTGTTTTTTTATTGTGTTTTTGTTTTAATCTTTTAAAGGACAAATTTTTATTAATAAAAATTACTTCTACATTCAGCGTAATTTTGCCTCCGTTTGAAAATATTGATAATGAATTGCACACAAACTTGACAAATAAATATATTCGAAATATAGAATATCTTTTATGCTTAGGAATCAAAGATTTTCAAGACCTTGAAGAGGATCGCAAACTGAGACGCTACAAACGATGCTTTTTGAGGAAGCCGCATCCAGAAATGACCAACTCGAAGGCGATAAGTGCCTACTTTATATTATTTATCTCGTTCGCATAAATATTTGTTATTTCGATTGAAGGAAACTAATAAGTTTATCGGAGAAATAGTAAGATTTTGGTTAAATTCTTCGTCGGCAGAAATATTTAATAACTTATTTGACGCTTAGTAGAATCACTGAATGCGCCATTTTAACAATTTATATATTTTTTTTGCATTTTATCATTTGTGTTGTTTATTGCACGTAACTAAGCAACACTTACTAGAAATAGTAAGAACCTAAGAATAAAACAAGAGAAGTGAAGTAAATAGACCTACATATGTACGCTCATAATGTAAAGAGACAAAGTGTAACGCTCTCAATGGCAATTAACATTATGCGTGAGTATAAATTAAATAACATATTTTTTGAAGTTTGGTTTTTACTAATAGCTCCATAATCATTTATAAACATTCTCCCCTTTTTTCATATTTCATAAATTTTAATTTTATTTACATTTTTGCCACGTTAATTAATTTCTTGTTTTAAATTTGCATCTGCACTTAGAATCAATCTTCGATTAAATTATTGTGCTATCGTGTGCGTGATGTTATAGCTGCTCGTTTTGTGAGGAATAATGAGGAATAATGGAGCGTTACACTTTGTGAATTAATAACGAGAGACTTTAACTCTCTGAAGACTATAAAGATATACGCTGATTACGTAGCTGGCTATAATGTAATCTGACTCGCCTTATGATTAGAGTGATAAGCGTATTTGTAAAGCATAGCCTAAAAATGTTAGTTATATACAAAGTGAGGCGTGTAAAGCGTGACGATTGACTTCTCTCAGAAAGAAAGGAGAAGTAATACAATCACGCTAAATGTTCTCCTTCAAATTTTGAGACAACTTTGAATATTTTCTTCTATATTTTTTTGAGATATTGTAATCTGCGTCACGCTTTAAACGCTCCAACTTGTGCATAGTATAATATTCTTTCAAGCGGTGAAAAAAAAAGAGCTTGTTTTTGCTACAACTTGTTATAGCGATTAGACGAAATGATAATTGCGCACGAGCATGTATCCTGCATGTGAAAAGGATCGCGAGCTGCGTTTCGTCCATTAAAATTTAAGGAACTTCCATATGTTACGCGTCACTCGGTGCTTTTGAAGGAGAACACCACATTTTTCTAACAATGCATTTAGATTTTTTCTAGCAATGCAACAATTCCAACAATGCATTCTTGATTGCCATATTTTTTTATGCGATCTTTGTTATTTGTTATATTGAAACTAATAAGTGAGCACAATAAAGAACTACAATAAATCTATAGCTAAGACCCATCAATTCTCTAATATAGACATTAATGGTTTTTAAGATCTTGGTAAGGTATCTTCGCCATATGGTATTTGATTTTAAAGATTTCAAAACTACTACTTTACTATAAAATAAAAAAATTAACAAAACCATCTTATTCATAGCATTTTGTATTGAGAAGATATACATCTTTTGCATAATGATCTATGTTTTTATTTAGATATAAATTATTTGTTACTTTAAATTTATTACTTTAGCAATAAAAGACTTCTATTACTAAAATTTTGTAACATTGTTATAAGAAAAGTTCTTAATGAATATTCATTCGAATCAGCTGACCAAATAACTAAGGATATATGTATTAAAGCGTACGAATTCTGCGCGCGCGCGCGCGTTTATTCGGAGACGCGATAGATTTCCTAACCTCCAAAAACGTTTCTAAATGGTTCATTATTGTTATCGTTGAGCGAGAATGATAATCGTCACTTTTATATTTTACTGATAAAAATATGCAATAGGAAATTCCACTCAAGTCGACAAATAAATTTATCGGTTACTTACTTGATCACTTAGCAGTGTAAAATATGCTCATTGTAGTTGCGTATTTTACACTTTTTCATCATTCTTTTCTGTCTATTTATATCGCGATGTAGTCCTTTCATTGATGCTACATATTTCATTTATCATATATAGTACTCGTACTAAGTTCGCGCTGTATATTGTTTGCATCATTAAACAAAATCAATTTAATACAAAAATAGTATTTGATACGCATATCAAAACAATCAGTGTAAACCAGTTAATCTGAGTGCAGAAGATGTAACAAAATGTGGGCTTATGAGCATGTATTTACCGTATTGTCAGAATACCAAGTCATAAATGTTATTCAAGCGAAAAACGTATTTCTCTATTTTTCCTTAATTAATCTTCTCGTACTCTTGCAGAAAAAAATATTTAAATTGTCAATAAACAAGAAAAAGGTTTGGATGTCAGTCGTATCGATGTAACGGTAATGTGATGTTAACTACGATAGAGAGACTCGTACATACCTTGATCGCCTTCCAAAGTGATAATATTTCCTTCACAAGGAGATATCTTCGATCTGTAACCCAAGTGTAATCCAAAGAAACGCAGATGAAACACAATTTCCGTTACTGCACGCGTGAACTATGCAACCGGCACGCGGGCAAATTTTACGACTCGGTGTGCAACCATTGATGATGGAGTTTCGAAGATGGTCGATCTATATTAACAATTTGAGAAATATACCGTGTTCCGAAAATCCAATCGTTAAATAAAGTCCCTAGAAAACGTGTTTTCCTATTGGATGTCGAATGATGCTGTATGAATCCTGCATCAATTCTTGACTAACCATTCACTGCGCATGTGTACAGGATGTTACACTCACGTCTTTTTCAACATGCTTGTTTCGTTTCTATACAATCCTTTTGCCTGCGACTTCTGAAGTTGTCTGGCTAGTGTACGTCTCATGCGTAAAAAATTATAAAAAGGACGCGAGATGGTAAGAAAATTTGTTTCTTAAAATGTGAATATACCTTGCACATGTATTAGCGCGATTTTTTTTCTATAGATTGCATATTTTCGTGATTATTTTGTTCTGAAAAGTGTTCGCGTTCGTTCTCGCTGTCGTCAGCTGCCGTGTTTAACCCCGATGTACCAATATCCAGCATATTTTCTTGATAAATGTACTCCGATATTTCGAATTTTAAGTTATCCTCTAATAGCATTGTACGCGATTTTCTAATTATCGCAATAATATAACAAATGAGACGCAAAAATCAGTAGTACGTGCTACATTTTTCGGGAGCCATGTGCACGTGTGAGATATTCGAGATATCCGGTTCCGCCATTGCGATTGAGAAGGCGTGCATGAGAAACAAGTAGATAATATATTGTAAATCGTAAATAATTTAACAATAGAAATCGGATTATTATAATTAGCACGATTTTAGTAAAGCGGTGCTATATACGGAAATGACTCATTTTTCTATTTGTATGCAATCAATCGCATTTTTCCCCATGACATATGCCGTATGCACTAATATCTAGTGAAATAAAACCTCGATTTTTAGAAAATATATATTTTTTATTTTCTATTCTCTATCATATTTTATCACCTGTTTAATATAATAAGAAAGTTGGGATTCGCAAAATGTACAAATATTGTACCAATTTTAATTTTGCTATGTAAAATAGAGAATTACATTAATATATTGAATTGTAATAATATAGCATATAATATTTTCTAGTCGTTATCAACGGCGCGGCCACTTATCACGGTGTATACCGACAAAAATGAGGCATCAGGAGAAACAATTTCCTTGCCATCTGTATTTAAAGCTCCGATTCGACCTGATATTGTGAACGTTGTTCACCAATTAATCTCTACTAACAAAAGACAACCGTACTGTGTGTCTAAAGAGGCTGGTAAGTATTTGATATTTTTTTTCCTATGAATTCTACATACAATTCTATGATCAATTACCTTGTATCTAAGTTATAAAATTGTACTTATTAAGCATAATCTTTGTTTTCCAGGTCATCAAACCTCTGCAGAATCATGGGGTACTGGACGTGCTGTAGCACGTATACCTCGTGTACGTGGCGGTGGTACTCATCGTTCTGGTCAGGGTGCTTTCGGTAATATGTGTCGAGGTGGACGCATGTTTGCGCCTACCAAGCCATGGCGACGTTGGCATCATCGTGTCAATGTCAACCAGAAACGTTATGCTCTCGTTTCTGCCATTGCTGCTTCCGGTGTTCCAGCACTTGTGCAATCTAAAGGTGTGTACTTTTTACATTTTTTAAAAGAAAAGTAATTTTTAAAATTAAACCTTAGTTTATATTTTCTTTAATAATGCAGCAAAAGCAAGAAAATTATAGAATAAAATGCACATTTAATATTTTTTATCTATTTTTAATTTTTAATATAAATTTACTCGCTCTTAAACGATGGAGTTTCAAGATTTGTATTATTGATTCATCACTGATTTATTTTGTAGTAACCATCTAATATATTTGATTTGTGATTAATTTTTAAATACAAAGGTAAAATTGCAATATACATTACATTTTTATATTGTATACAGGACACTTGATCCATGAGGCCCCGGAATTTCCATTGGTTGTTTCCGATAAGATTCAAGAATACACTAAAACAAAACAAGCTGTCATCTTTTTGCGACGTATCAAGGCTTGGAATGACATTCAAAAGGTTTTACTTTTATGTTTTACTTGTAGGAATCTTTCTATGTAATTATGTACATTTATGCACTGACAAATGTCCGCATCTTTGTTAAGCATGTTTAGCTCAGATGCTCCTGACAAGTGCTAAAGAAATATGGTATTCAGGCGTTCTTGACTAGTTGATTCGCGTTGACTAGCAGGGGTATGAATTACCGAACAGTTTATTTTGTTTATTTGAAAGTTGTCAAGTAGATTGATTATTTTGCTGTACCAAGATATATGCAGAAAGCATGACGTAAATGCGTTTATTTGGATTTGTACTACGAATTATATCATAAATTGTTTTTTTATTCTTAATTTGTATTATAGATTACAATATTTTATTGTGCATTATTAGGTGTACAAGTCGCAACGCTTTCGTGCCGGAAAGGGTAAAATGCGTAATCGCCGACGCATTCAACGACGTGGACCTTTGATTGTTTATGGTCAAGATCAGGTAAGTTTTTTTTTATCAAAACAGACAACTTAGGATTTTATTTTTTTTTTTCAATAAACTATATATAAACTCTTAATCGTCATATATATCTCGCAAAAGATCAGTATTCGTGAATCACGCAATTATATAATAATCTCTTATTTCTAGGGTATTCATAAAGCATTCCGGAACATCCCCGGTGTCGATTTGATGAACATCAACAAGATGAACTTGTTGAAACTGGCGCCTGGTGGTCACGTTGGACGTTTCGTAATCTGGACAAAGTCTGCTTTTGATCAGTTAGATGCTTTGTATGGAACTTGGCGCAAAGAGTCTCAACTCAAGAAGGGCTACAACTTGCCGTTCCCTAAAATGGCAAATACGGATCTATCCAGGCTGCTTAAGTCCGAAGAAATTCGTAAAGTTTTGAGGGCTCCTAGGTAAATTAATACAAACGATTATTTTATATATATTATAATTAAGTTCGTAGATATTTCTTTTCTGCAACACTGAAAGCGCTATTTTAAAAGATATAATATTAATTTACAAATAATTATATATTGATTATAAATAAGTTTTCTCAACAAGCTTGATCATCAGATAGTGATACATAGTTTCCGCGCTTTACCTCTTTTTCTTTCATCAATATTTCTTAATCGTGATGACAGTTACGTCCGTGTTTCTGAAGAAGCAGTGATTATTACGTATAATTGTATCTGATTTGTATTATAAATTTTACTTATTATTTATGATTAAAATGATTTATTTAAGAAGAAATTATACGATTACAGGAAGAAGGTGGTGCGCAGAGTGAAGAAACTGAATCCGTTGACCAACACACGGGCTATGTTACGTCTTAATCCGTATGCCGCGGTTTTGAAACGCGCCGCTATCTTGACCGCGCAGAAGCGCCAACACGCGAGGGATCTTCTTCTTGCTGAGAAACGAGGTGTAAGTGTAACTATCATTTGTTTTGCTATACTTTATACACATTTTATCATTGTACAATGATGTCAGGGAAAATATTTGTACTTTCTATAAAAAAGAAAATTTTAAAATACACAACAAAGATTTAGACATTATGTCGAGACAAACTTAAAATAATGTTGATAACAGAATGATTTTTACTCAAAATTTTGATTGGTTTTACATGGTTATTACAGATCAAATTATCGAAGAGTGCACCAGCATCGAAGACCGCTGTGCTTTTGGCGAGAAGGAAAGAACAGTTGGTAAAATCCAAAAAACTGAAGGATCCTACAAAAGCTAAAGTTGAGAAAGATACCGCGAAAACCGGTGCCTCAAAACAACAAGCTAAAAAGTGAACAATAAACGTTGATAATTTCAACGTTGTTGATCTATAATTTTTATTTCTTCCTCTGAATAAAACACTTAAAATTACAATCAATAATTATCTTTATACCTTTTCAATCTGTTGACATTTTATTATATGGTAAGTGACTTATTATTCGTAACACGATCTTGTTTATTTCTTTGGATGCAATCCAATTAGCGTTACAAATGTTAAAAACGTTTTGAGTGACGTTTATTTGGCGTATTAAACAAATCATGATACGTTATATAATTCCTTTTTTTTGATCATGAAATGATATAAATTAGTTATATTATAATATTCAAGTAGTGCAATACAATCTCTGTTGAAGGTATTCACGGTTTTCGCGCGATTATAAGTGTTTTTGTATCATCATTTTCAACCACTAATTACACTACGTGGTTATCCGTCATATTAAAAAAGTTAAAAAAAATGATTTTTTGTAGACAATAATGCATTGAACATGAAATATAGTTCGATTTTACGATGTATATAGAATGCGATAAGAAGCGGTAAAAGCAATCATTTCTTATTGCGTGTTTTCAAAAAACACGTAGCAGTCATCACATTATTACTGTCTTATGTATAGGAAATTTTCTTTTTTAGGGAGAATGTTTTCTAGAAAACAATTTAGTTTACTTCATTGGATCCTAGAGGAATTTTTTCTACATACAGAGCGAATACTGCCCTAATAGTGCTCAATAGTGTTCAATAAAGTTGATACAATATTTGGGTGCAACATAAGATGTTTTTTGGGATCTTTAACGTAGAAAAACAGAACTTTTTTATCATTTGTGTAAAATTAAGCTTTACGAAAAGCCTTATGATACTATTTACTTTAGTAAAATATGTACTCTGTTATGGGGTAGATTTATACCTGCTAAGACTTGCGTTACTGCGCACGCGTAAATTTTCCCTCCCTGTTGCTAAGCACAAGTTTGAGAGTTTCATCATCGGCAGCCACGTGAAAGATATTGGAAAGATCATTTAGAAGGTATATGAAAGAAAATATATGAAGATATATGTTTTGAAAAATATTGATTAATTGCATTTAGCATATTTTGTCAAAATTTATTAATTTTCAACAAACCGTGCACCGATTTAGAATACTGCTATACCACAATACTGAAACGAATTCAATAGATGAACGAAGATAAGAAAAAAGGCTATTAAGTATCAGCGTGGTGCTGTTTCAAGCAAAATAGATATTTATTTTAAATATATTTACTTTGATAAATAAAAAAAAAATTTTTTTAAATTTATTTTAAATCATCTACTACAAGAAAAAGAAGAGAAACGCTAAACTTTAACAATAAAAATTGATATTGTGCCGTAACACTTATTTTGGAAAAAAAAATTTGCTTTAAAAGGAAAGAAAAAACACGGAGTTCTGATAAAGTAATATTATATTTTAACAAAAAAATAAAGCACAAAATTCCTATAACATAAAAAACTGCAACAAAACAAATAAAAGGTAAGTAATGCAAATGCATGATATTTTATTATAGACATGAATAGAAATGTTTACTAATATCTTATTCTATTCATTTTTCTGTATATAAAATTATATTATTATATTAATGCGATTTTATTGATTGACTTTGTTAATAGCAGCAATAACAATGAATTTTGACAAAAAATCTTTGGAAGAAGAAATGAGATCTAAATCTCTTGAGAGAAGAAATGAGACATATCTCAGAAGAAAAAAATGGCATTTAGAACAACAACTACAACAGGAGCACGAGGAACTAAAACGGGAAAAGATTAAAGAATATGAAAGAAAACGGGTTGAGGCTTTGAGAAATCAGCGAAGATTTTCACAACGGAGGAAGAGCAATACTTTACAACGGAGCAAGAGCAATACTTTACAACGGAGCAAGAGCAATACTCCACAGCGAAGAAAAACTCTCTCCACTGACTCTGAACATTCTAAAGAGTAAATAAGAAAGATATAGAAAAATTAAAGATTATATATAAATTTAATATTTTAATTAAATTGAATAATATTTTATCAAATTGAATAACATTTTATCAAATTAAATAATATAATATTTTACAATTTATAAATATAAAAAGTAATATAAGAGTACAATGTAAAATATAACAGCATTTATAAACACAAATTTATAAACATAAAGCATTATAAAATATAACATTTATAAAATATAGCATTTATAGCATTTATAGCATTTATAAAATATAGCATTATAAACACAATTATGGCATAAATTTAATTTTTTAATGATGACTATCTTAAAAAATAAAATTAATATTATATTATTGAAACGTTTTTAGTTTTGAAATATTGAAATATTCAAAAGATACAATTATTGACCAAAAAGAATTGCACAAAATCAAGAGAACAATCCATAGGCAATTTGACACGAAAGATCAAATCACATCAGAGAAAATTGAATGGGATATTGATGATCTGAATAAAATAACTCTTCTGAGAAGAACAGGTACAATATTATGTTATTTTTATAATATTACAAAAAAGCATAATTATTATCATACTATGTGACAAACACAATTATTTAATATTATGTAATAAAATAGATCTTACATAATACAGAGTTATATAAAATGCATAATACATAATGTTTATAATGAATTAACTGATTGATAAAAAAATGATCAATTATAGATGAAGGATCTTGTCCGATATTTAAAAACATAAATGCAGCACAAGCAAGAGAAATTGAAGAGACACATAGAGAAGAACAATCAGGTTTTTATATATATTTATTTGTAAAAACAAGCAATGTGAGTTCAATTGATCTAGTATAATTGTATCATTGTATTTAAATAATTTGATAAAGTTTTTTCATATTTAAATTATAGTAAAATGCAAAGTAAATGTGATAATATTGGAAATATAAAATATGAAAAAAATGTTAAAACTATTTTAGTTTCAGTTATTTCAAAAAAACAGTTGCCAACAGACATTGATACCCGCAAATATTCTGCTGATGAGAGAGACCTTCAAAGTAATAGGTATTTATTGACAAGTTTATATCGATCTAAATATTAATATGGTGAAATTAGAATTAAGATACACATTTCAGTAGCAGGATTTTTAAGAAATAAACATCTATCTAACAGAAATAAATAATTTACTATATTTTTTAAATATTATTGTTTGGGATTTTATATTTATAAATATTGAGAAATAACTTTTGTTAATATGTAGTATGATATTAAGATTTAGCTACTGGAATATTTACTTTATATTGAGTATTGCTTATACAGAGTGTCCCTAAAATTTTGACAAAGCGCTTGTGTGCAGGTAGAGCGGACTAAACTGAATCGAAAAGTCCTGTACCATTTTGCAATTTTTGCAACAGTTAACGAGTTATTAATTACTAAAGATCGCCGAATAAGCGTGTATCCGTCCAGTCTACCGCCGAGCGCTTTGTCAAAATTTTAGGGACACCCTATACATAACATATAAGTATGCATGTGTGTGTGTGTATTGTTCATTAATTTTCTTTATCTATAATAGATAAAGGTTCCAGTATTCCAAAGAACAAATGCATTCATTGCAAGGACTTTATTGAATTTGTAAAAAAAAAATTCACTTACATTATTTTGAAATGTTTCAGAAGTCTAGAAATTGAAGAGATTAAAAGCAAAATTTCTTCAATTTCTTTAAAAAAAAAAATAATCTCAAGAAGAATTAGTTGAAAGAAAAGGAATTGCCATTTTCTTTTAACAACGTGGATAATCAATACTTGGATGGTATCGAAATAAATATGTGAGTTTGACAGATTATACAGCTTTTGTGGAAGTTCTTTCAGATTATACAGCTTAATGTGGAAGAAAAATATATGAAGGTATATATAAATGTGTACATATATTTGAAAACTATATGAAGGTATATATAAATGTGTACATATATATGAAAACTAGAGATGACAATATGAAAATTCTGTTGTATGCACACACAGGTATGTTCTCTCATTATTATTAAAAATATGGTAAGTATTATAGCATTATATTAGACCATTATGATTAAAACTATATATAAGTTATATTTTTATATTCTGTATATTCTATTTATATTAATAAATAGAATATTAGATGTTGTGTGCTACACACATCAGAAATATGTATCATACATAGATACATATGATTATGGATATAAAGTTGATTTAATTAAGTTTGATTTTACAAATAAGAAAAAAAAAAAGAATTTCTTTTGTTTTATCGTTTACTGAATAAGGATCTATCATTAATATATAAATTATCTGCATATTTTGCATAATTTCTTTTCTTTATACTTAGAATTTTGATTTTTGAGATAATATATGCAGTGAAAAATAAGTATGAATATCTTAATAATTTTTCTACTTTTTATCTATTATGTTTGCGTCGAAATATTATGGATATAAAGTTAAATATATATATTATGGATATAAAGTTGGATGCATTATGAATATAAAGTTGGATGTATTATGGATATAAAGTTGGATGTATTATGGATATAAAGTTGGATGTATTATGGATATAAAGTTGGATGTATTATGGATATAAAGTTGAATATAATGTTGATTGATTTTTATTTTATCAGTATTTATTTTCATTTTTTATTATATCAGTATTTATTTTTATTTTTTATTTTATCAGTATCTGATTTTATATTTTATTTTTTTATTAGTATCTAAAGAAGAAAATTGCATCTGTTTATATATCTGAATAAGATAAATCTCTGTCTACAAATTACTATAAAATCTCTTTTTTGACAAATTTATTCAAATTTTTCTATTTTTAATTTAAATATTTATTATATAATCAATCACATTTGTTTCATATATTATACATTACAGACAATAATAATTTGTTATAGTATATACATAGTATATACATAGTATAGTATATATGTATATATAGTATATACATAAATAACAGCAACACAAAATATTTCATTATTTATGCTAATAATGCCAAATTTATACAGGTCTCGCAGATCAATAAAATATCAAGATGAACGTCGAATAACTAATAATTATGAGCACCAGAGAAGGTAGTTACAATTAATTCATTGATAAAAATAAATTTTAAATTTTATGATACACTCTATATAAAATTAGTTATATAAAACAAGTGTTTTTTTTAACTTTTGAATTAATTATAGATTTTTTCTATTTAATTCTACACACACACGCGCGCGCGCGCGCGCACGCACACACACACACACACACACACACACACATAAAGAGAAGTTTTTTCCTCTGAAAATATATAGAATTAATCTAAAAGTTAAAGGGAATGTTTGTGTATATATATATATATATATATATATATATATATATATATATATAAGCATATATAACAATTATTTAGTAATAATAAAAATCTTACCTGTTCTTTAAAAATCTTTAGAAATAGTATAGAAACAAACGAAGTAATAGCTCTATCACATATTCCAGATATCGAAGTAGGTCGAAGAGTAGAGAAGAGAAAGATAAAAATAAAAAAAGGGATAGAAGCCACAGTAGCCGCAGTAGCCATGGTGGCTACAGTAGCTATAGAAGACGTAGAAGCCGTAGTAATCACTGTAGTAACAGCGTAACATCCATCGTTAAGGATCGATCAAGTTATCATCGCAGGTATGAAACAAAGTTGAATGCTTGTACAGGATACAAAGAAGACAAGAAAAAGTAAAAACAATTTAAAATTGAAAAAAATTTTGATCTCAATAAAAGAAGCCCTAGTAAATATACATGACTATTAATTGATCATGTTTAAAAATCTTGTAATTAAAAAACTACAGTTTAGATTAAGAAATTACTGATTTTTAGTTCCTATTATATATTTTTTACAAACTTTTTTTATATAGTAGTTTGGAACGTAAATTTCTCTATATTATAATAAAATAAAACAATTTCACTGATATAATAAGGAATAAAAATAATTTTTTTGTGTTTTAGGAGTAAAAGTAGTTCACCAATGAGCAGATATGTGAGAGCAAAAAGAATAGACAATTATACGAATCAATCTTCATTCCAACCTTTGTCTCGATCTCTGTTTCGATCTCCATCTCGATCTTCATCTCGATCTTCATCAAAAAATGATCTTAATAAATCATATAAGCGAAATGATCGCGCATCTTCAGACTGTCCCATTCCAAATTTACCGATTTTCCCTTCAACTTACAACCTTGCAGCTTACAACCGTGTAAGTACAGCTAGGTTCGATGTATTATTAATTTAACAAAAGTTAATAATACATTTGCTGAACATTGCTTAGAATTTCTTGATATTGGCAGAGCACATATTAAAGAACTGATCGATTATTCGAAATAACACTGAATGATTCATTAGGTATTTAGATCGTACAAAGTGACATTTGTTTCAGTTTCTTCCCGGACCATCGCAGATGTTACCACCTCCTATGATTTGGACAAGACCTTATCCCATGCAATACCCAGTATTACCATCACCTATGATTAGATGGCCAATGCCTCCTCCCAGTAAGTTTGCATATTGCTAACTAAGAGCAAGATTATCTAATTTGAATATCTAATTATACTACAAAATTCTGTATTTTAGTCTTTTTCATCTATTTTGTTAATTCTATATCCATTTTTTAATTCATTATCATCAGAATTAATTTGTTTTATTTCCACTAAAGTCAAATTTATTAATCCATTTCATTTTGTTATTCTCAGGGAAATTCCTCCCCTATATTCTTTTTTAATCTTTTATTGTACGATTGATAAGTATTAATAATACTGATATATATTTATCGACTATATTATAAATGTGGAGATGAATATATATTGATAATAGAAATTATAGTCTATAATTTATTAAAGATTGAAATACAATATTTACAAAAATTAACATTTTGTTAATGGTTAATATATAATAGTTAATATATAAGTTAAAATTGGTATAATATATAAGTTAAAATTGGTATAATGCAAATAAAATTTTACAGGATTTGTCAACAACAATAGAGGAGCATATTATCCACGCTGATTGATGTTTATAATATTTTAGAGTATAATATCTAATTAATGATTAAACTTTAGTTGTAAATGATTAAATTTTAGTTGTAATTATAATTAAATATTGATTTTATTCTTTACTTTGTACTTAAATAATATTCTTTATACATCTTTTACTTTATTTGATGTAAAATAAAGAATGTTCTTTTACTATTTTAGCAAATAATAATTTTAATAAAAAGCGAAACAAATTTTTTAATGAAACCTGGTTTTTTTATACTCCCTATCTTTAGTATGCACGTCTTAATAGTAAGCACACCAACGAAGGAGGGTGAAGGGAGAATACAGAGAGCAGCAAAAAGAAACAAAATAACCTGAAAAGAATAGATCAGCTGGCAAGTGATAAAGTATTTTTAATCGTATTTTAAAGCGAGTGGAATATAATAATATATAATGCGTGTAATAAGCAATAAAAACACATTCTAATAAAAATGGTGATTCTGTTTGCACGGTAAAGATTTAAGTAACAATTACACATTAAGTTACAAATCAGGGTGGATATTAAATTTCCAAAAAGATGAGGGCTATATTGATATTCGATCACCTGAATGATGTGTTATTCGTAAAGTGCAATAAAAAATTTACGCGCGCGCGCGCGCGCGCGCGCGCGCGTGCCATATCCTCAAGTTGGCGAGGATGCAAGGGCTGCTGGATGATGATAAGGTAGTTTGATAAAATAATAATAAATTTTGAATACAATCTCTTAGAGATATGTAGATTCTTCTAGATACTTAAGAAGAAAAATAAAATATTAATGCAAAATTTAGATAGGAACAGAAAATTCATGTGACTTGATATTTATTGTATTTTATTGATATGTAATTTGGAATATTTCTTATAGGATATCACAGACTTAGAAACTTCTATACCCAGTCCTAATATTATAATGCAGCTGTTTTCACCCATTGTTACCTCCCAGCATGTGATGGCTTCGCAATTTGGAAATTCCTATACCTCTATGAAGTTCCAAGATGGAACCAATATGGTATTTGATGAATATATTGGCTATGTCTTCATACATATCGCTACAAATGAAGTGGAGCTCATGAGACGCACACTTGGAGTATGCGTATCCATTGTACGACATGTGTGTGGTCCGGATATTGCAATGTTAGTATGTAATTAGTGTGAACTAGTTGGTAGAATACAGTAGATAAATAATAAAACAAATATGAGAGATATAATAAAAAAATGTTTGATATATTGATATATAAAATTATTGTATTATATATAAAAAGTGCATATACAATGCTTAATTTATGTCTTATATAATTATGTCTTATGATTTTTTTGATAGGTTGAAGGCCAATTGGCAAAAAGCATGTCTGGTATCTTCCATGTTGGACGCGTGGTCTAATCTAAGGAATTGTGAGCAGAGTATGCTGACAGAAGCAGTGGAACAGTTATCCGTCAATGCAGAAGTGGCTTCCTCAGTCCTCAAGGTGCTACATGATGCCTGCGATAAATTGAAGAATTCGCAAGCCGAATTCAGCAATCTGCATATGCTGCTCTTGGTGGGGTCCAAATTCCTGTCGCTGTACTCTAGCAAAAACGCTCATGATTTATGCGCTTCGGACATCTTATTGATGAGCCTGCTGTGCTGGGTGATAGATAAGAAGCGAAAACATGATCGATCTGAGAGCAACGATGATAGTAGTGACAGCGATATCTTATTACCGGAGAGCAGCGCTTCCAAAAGTGAGGAAACAAAATTGAGCTTCGGAGCCAAGCTAGCTGCTCCTACTTCAGAGGATATTACAGATCTTTTTAGTAGGTTTTCGCAGCGCAATTGTTTTTGGTAATGAATATATTTCTTTGTTTAGCATAACGGAGAACCCTTAATTTTTTTTTTTTTAACAAAGAACGACTTTGATTTGGATGGATTATATTACAACAATCTTTCATCTATTTAGGGGGATCCAGAGAGTCTTCCGTGAACGAAGGTCTTTCATCTTTAACCGATGATGATCTCTACAGCCAATTGCTCTTCCTCGGCTATCAGCATAACTACACGGCCAACGCAGTTCACATCTTTGAGTTATCAGATTCCATCAATTTGATAACAATTGTTGAAGCCACAAATCTTTCTACTTCCTCGGGATTATGCGACAGTTTTCACTATTTAAATATGATAAATACCTTGCAGTTTCAACGAGACCTCGACGAGTTGAAGCCTGCTTTCGAGAACCTCGATATAGCGATCAAAAAGGTGCTGGAAGGAATTTAAAAAAATCGTTCGAATGTCAGTAACGACGTCGATATGTGTCGGAAGAGATTACAGACCAAGTGGGATTTTGTTCGGAAAAAGTACAACGATCTTCTGCGTTCCAGAGATCTCGAAGTAGTCCTACAGATCGAGGCTAATATTTCCGGTTTTGTGGAAACTTTAAAAGAGTTGTTACGTTTGACATGTTTTGATAGAAATTTCCTAAAGCAAGGAATTGATGTTCTGACGACGGTCGGTAGACTCGTGAGACAAAAATTGAATGACTTCAGCGACTTTTTGAAAGTCAAAGCTCTGAAGAACTTCACACTAGGATCATATCCTTTTCTAGAGCTTGAAAGTACGATTATAACTTTTTTTTTTTAAATGGCGACAATGTGTGTGTAATGTGTATAGGCCCTCACACACAAAATGACATAACTGCATATGCATAGCATAAGACCGTCTCGACCAATGAACATCTAGCATAAAGGTGCCATTTTAAGGCACTAGATATGTAGGTATTCTTATCCGCCATTTTGGTTCCTACTAGATGGAGAATTATAGCGTATATAGTATTGGCCGGAGCACAGACTTTTGCATAAAGCATAACGCATAAGCATAAGGAAATTGATTGGTCCATTTCCTTATGCATTTGCTTATGCTTATATATAGACCAATCAATTTCCTTATGCTTATGCGTTATGCTTTATGTAAAAGCTTGTGCTCTCGGCTTATACCTGCTAATAGCGTTTTCGAATAAACGGGGTTTGAACGATCTAGGGTTGATCAATCACTATTTTACTATAAATGCAAATCTTTTAGCGTTTTCGATCATACAGGATTTGAACGACCCAAGATTGGTTAATGACGTCATTGCAACCTCTCCACCAATGAAAGACTTGCATTTATAGTAAAATAGTGATTGATCAACCCTAGATCGTTCAAACCCCGTTTATTCGAAAACGCTATAAGCTGCCGATAAAACGCCAGCCGCTAAACGCCCGCTACTTTTTCATGGAGCGACAAATCGCTAGTCGCTGTGGATTTATATTTTCTGTATTTTAAAAATTTTTTTTATAGATTTAAATTCGTGTATGAAACTGACAATTAGGATGCGTGTCAAAGTGCGTTTAAACTGTCCAAACAGTATTTTATCGACAACATTACAAAATACATTGCCATCAGTAATAGCTAAAGAGATTAAGAAACGACGAATACTGGTGTTGTGTGCAATTATGCGAAAATTGCAAAAAAATGAAAAGAAACCGTACAGGAAGAAGCAATACTGGGTAGCACCATATCTAAAGGATCGTCCAGAGCACAGTTTTTATTATGTGTCAATTCCTAAACTGACCATAGAGAATGGAGTACGATTCCACAATTATTTCCGAATGTCCGCAACACAATTTGAGGAATTGTTATCTATTGTTGGGCCGCTATTGATAAAAGAAAATGTTATTCGAGAGCCCATACAACCGAAAGAACGTTTGATAATAACATTAAGGTTTGTAAATGTTAAAATTACTGCAAATTTTATACAAGAAACTTGTTCACTGCTTTGATATTGTTTAAATATTATATATCTTTGTATCTTTGCAATGTTCTAGGTATCTTGCTTCTGGCGATTCAATGACGTCAATGTCATACCAGTATCTAGTTGGGGTAACAACAGTTTGTAATATTATTCGAGAGACATGCGAAGCAATTTGGAGCAATTTGTGTCCTTTGGTTTTATCATCAGTATTGTCGGAAGGAGACTGGCTCGAAATTGCAAATAATTTTGAAGAATTGTCCAATTTCATTCACTGCATTGGTGCTATCGATGGAAAACATGTAACAATTCAAGTATGTGTTCCAATGTTCACTGTCGTTGTCGATGAAACTCATTTTTTGTTGATACAACTGATACAACATTCAAACCAATTCAAACACGTCTATTTTTTGCTCGAGTTGGGCCTTTCTGAACTTCAAGCGGCAAAACGACGCATCGACCAAAAGCGCCAGAGTGGGAAGAGCCGCTAGCGTTTTGACGCTACGTGAAATTGCACCTTAACACAAATTTGAGAGTTTCATCACCGGTAGCTACGTGGAAGTTATTGGAAAGGTTATTTAGAAGGTATATGAAAGAAGATATATGAAGATATATGTTTTGAAAAATTTTGATTAATTGCATTTAGCATATTTTGTCAAAATTTATTAATTTTCAACAAACCGTGCACCGATTTAGGATACTGCTATACCACAATACTGAAACGAATTCAATAGATGAACGAAGGTAAGAAAAAAGGCCATTAAGTATCAGCATGGTGCTGTTTCAAGTTATATAGATATTTATTTAAAAAAATTTTTTTTTATTTATTTTAAATCATCTACTACAAGAAAAAGCAGAGAAACGCTAAACTTTAACAATAAAAATTGATATTGTGCCGTAACATTTATTTTGGAAAAAAAATTTGCTTTAGAGGGAAAGAAAAAACACGGAGTTCTGATAAAGTAATATTATATTTTAACAAAAAAATAAAGCACAAAATTCCTATAACATAAAAAACTGCAACAAAACAAATAAAAGGCAAGTAATGCAAATGCATGTGATATTTTATTATAGACATGAATAGAAGTGTTTACTAATATCTTATTCTATTCATTTTTCTGTATATAAAATTATATTATTATATTAATGCGATTTTATTGATTGACTTTGTTAATAGCAGCAATAACAATGAATTCTGACAAAAAATCAGAATTTTTGGAAAAAGAAATGATATTAAGTGAAAGAAAAAAAGAATGGTATTTAGAACAACAACAACTACTACAGAAGCACGAGGAACGAAAACAGAAACTGATTAAAGAATATGAAAGAAAATCAGAACTTTTGGAAAAAGAAATAAGATTAAGTGAAAGAAAAATGGAATGGTATTTAGAACAACAACTACTACGGAAGCACGAGGAACAAAAACAGAATATGATTAAAGACTATGAAAGAAAACGGGTTGAGGCTTTGAAAAATCAGCGAAGATTTTCACAACGAAGCAAGAGCAATAGTCCACAGCGAAGAAAAACTCTCTCCACTGACTCTGAACATTTTAAAGAGTAAATAAGAAAGATATAGAAAAATTAAAGATTATATATAAATTTAATATTTTAATTAAATTGAATAATATTTTATCAAATTGAATAACATTTTATCAAATTGAATAATATAATATTTTATAATTTATAAATATAAAAAGAGTAATATAAGAGTACAATGTAAAATATAAAAGCATTTATAAACACAAATTTATAAACATAAATATATAGCATTATAAATACAATTATGACATAAATTTCATTTTTTCATGATGACTATCTTAAAAAATAAAATTAATATTATATTATTGAAACGTTTTTAGTTTTGAAATATTGAAATATTCGAAAGATACAATTATTGACAAAAAAGAATTGCACAAAATCAAGAGAACGATCCATGGGCAATCTGACACGAAATATCAAATCACATCAGAGAAAATTGAACGGGATATTGATGATCCGAATAAAATAACTCTTCTAAGAAGAACAGGTACAATATTATGTTATTTTTTTAATATTGCAAAAAAGCATAATTATTATCATACTATGTGACAAACACAATTATTTAATATTATGTAATAAAATAGATCTTACATAATACAGAGTTACATAAAATGCATAATACATAATGTTTATAATGAATTAACTGATTGATAAAAAAATGATCAATTATAGATGAAGGATCTTGTCCGATATTTAAAAACATAAATGCAGCACATGCAAGAGAAATTGAAGAGACACATAGAGAAGAACAATCAGGTTTTTATATATATTTATTTGTAAAAACAAGCAATGTGAGTTCAATTGATCTAGTATAATTGTATCATTGTATTTAAATAATTTGATAAAGTTTTTTCATATTTAAATTATAGTAAAATGCAAAGTAAATGTGATAATATTGGAAATATAAAATATGAAAAAAATGTTAAAACTATTTTAGTTTCAGTTATTTCAAAAAAACAGTTGCCAACAGACATTGATACCCGCAAATATTTTGCTGATGAGAGAGACCTTCCCAGTAATAGGTATTTATTGGAAAGTTTATATCGATTTAAATATTAATATGGTTATATTATTATGGTTATATATATTTAAATATTAATATGAAATTAGAATTAAGATACGCATTTCAGTAGCAGGAAATAAACATCTATCTAACAGAAATAAATAATTTACTATATTTTTTAAATATTATTTTTTGGGATTTTATATTTATAAATATTGAGTAATAACTTTTGTTAATATGTAGTATGATATTAAGATTTAGCTACTGGAATATTTACTTTATATTGAGTATTGCTTATACAGTGTCCCTAAAATTTTGACAAAGCGCTTGTGTGCAGGTAGAGCGGACTAAACTGAATCGAAAAGTCCTGTACTATTTTGCAATTTTCGCAACAGTTAACGAGTTATTAATTACTGAAGATCGCCGAATAAGCGTGTATCCGTCCAGTCTACCGCTGAGCGCTTTGTCAAAATTTTAGGGACACCCTATACATAACATTTAAGTATGCGCGCGCGTGTGTGTGTGTGTGTGTGTATTCATTAATTTTCTTTATCTATAATAGATGAAGATTCCAATATTCCAAAGGACAAATGCATTCATTCCAAGGACTTTGTTGAATTTGTAAAAAAAAAATCCACTTACATTATTTTGAAATGTTTCAGAAGTCTAGAATTTGAAGAGATTGAAAGCAGAATTTTTTCAATTTCTTTAAAAAAAAATAATCTTAAGAAGAATTGGTTGAAAGAGAAGGAATTGCCATTCTCTTCCAACAACGTGGATGATCAATACTTGGATGGTATTGAAATAAATATGTGAGTTTGACAGATTATACAGCTTTTGTGGAAGTTCTTTCAGATTATACCGATTATATATATGAAAATATATAATATATATATATTATATATATGAAAACTAGAGATGACAATATGAAAATTCTGTTGTATGCACACACAGGTATGTTCTCTCATTATTATTAAAAATATGGTAAGTGTTATAGCATTATATTAGACCATTATGATTAAAACTATTTATAAATTATATTTTAATATTAATAAATAGAATATTAGATATGTGCTACACACATCAGAAATATGTATCATACATAGATACATATGATTATGGATATAAAGTTGATTTAATTGAGTTTGATTTTATAAATAAGAAAAAAAAAAGAATTTCTTTCGTTTTATCGTTTACTGAATAAGGATCTATCATTAATATATAAATTATCTGCATATTTTTCATAATTTCTTTTTTTTATACTTATAAATTTGATTTTTGGGATAATATATGCAGTGAAAAATAAGTATGAATGTCTTAATAATTTTTCTACTTTTTATCTATTATGTTTGCGTCGAAATATTATGGATATAAAGTTAAATATATATATTATGGATATAAAGTTAAATATATATATGAATATAAAGTTAAATATATATATATATTATGCATATAAAGTTAAATATATATATTATGCATATAAAGTTAAATATATATATTGTGGATATAAAGTTAAATATATATATTATGGATGTAAAGTTGGATGTATTATGGATATAAAGTTGAATATAATGTTGATTGATTTTCATTTTATCAGTATTTATTTTTATTTTTTATTTTATCAGTATCTGATTTTATATTTTATTTTTTTATTAGTATCTAAAGAAGAAAATTGCATCTGTTTATATATCTGAATAAGATAAATCTCTGTCTATATATACAAATTACCATAAAATCTCTTTTTTGACAAATTTATTCAAATTTTTCTATTTTTAATTTAAATATTTATTATATAATCAATCACATTTGTTTCATATATTATACATCACAGACAATAATAATTTGTTATAGTATATACATAGTATAGTATATATGTATATATAGTATATACATAAATAACAGCAACACAAAATATTTCATTATTTATGCTAATAATGCCAAATTTATACAGGTCTCACAGATCAATAAGATATCAAGATGAACGTCGAATAACTAATAATTATGAGCACAAGAGAAGGTAGTTACAATTAATTCATTGATAAAAATGAATTTTAAATTTTATGATACACTCTATATAAAATTAGTTATATGAAACAAGTGTTTTTTTTTTAACTTTTGAATTAATTACAGATTTTTTTTATTTAATTCTATACACACACACACACACACGCACACACACGCACACACACATATATGAAGAGAAGTTTTTTCCTCTGAAAAGATATAGAATTAATCTAAAAATTAAAGGGAATGTTTGTGTATATATATAAGCATATATTACAATTTAGTAATAATAAAAATCTTACCTGTTCTTTAAAAATCTTTAGAAATAGTATAGAAACAAACGAAGTAATAGCTCTATCACATATTCCAGACATCGAAGTAGGTCGAAGAGTAGAGAAGAGAAAGATAAAAATAAAAAAAGGGATAGAAGCCACAGTAACCGCAGTAGCCATGGTGGCCACAGTAGCTATAGAAGACGTAGAAGCCGTAGTAATCACTGTAGTAACAGCGTAACATTCATCGTTAAGGATCGATCAAGTTATCAACGCAGGTATGAAACAAAGTTGAATGCTTGTACAGGATACAAAGAAGACAAGAAAAAGTAAAAACAATTTAAAATTGAAAAAAATTTTGATCTCAATAAAAGAAGCCCTAGTAAATATACATGACTATTAATTGATTATGTTTAAAAATCTTGTAATTAAAAAACTACAGTTTAGATTAAGAAATTACTGATTTTTAGTTCCTATTATTTATTTTTTACAAACTTTTTTTGTATAGTAGTTTGGAACGTAAATTTCTCTATATTATAATAAAATAAAACAATTTTTCTGATATAATAAGGAATAAAAATAATTTTTTTTGTGTTTTAGGAGTAAAAGTAGTTCACCAATGAGCAGATATGTGAGAGCAAAAAGAATAGACAATTATACGAATCAATCTTCATTCCAACCTTTGTCTCGATCTCCATCTCGATCTCCATCTCGATCTCCATCTCGATCTCCATCTCGATCTCCATCAAAAAATGATCCTGATAAATCATATAAGCGAAATGATCGTGCATCTTCAGACTATCCCATTCCAAATTTACCGATTTTCCCTTCAACTTACAACCTTGCAGCTTACAACCGTGTAAGTACAGCTAGGTTCGATGTATTATTAATTTAATAAAAGTTAATAATACATTTGCTGAACATTGCTTAGAATTTCTTGATATTGGCAGAGCACATATTAAAGAATTGATCGATTATTCGAAATAACACTGAATGATTCATTAGGTATTTAGATCGTACAAAGTGACATTTGTTTCAGTTTCTTCCCAGACCATCGCAGATGTTACCACCTCCTATGATTTGGACAAGACCTTATCCCATGCAATACCCAGTATTACCATCACCTATGATTAGATGGCCAATGCCTCCTCCCAGTAAGTTTGCATATTGCTAACTAAGAGCAAGATTATCTAATTTGAATATCTAATTATACTACAAAATTTTGTATTTTAGTCTTTTTCATCTATTTTGTTAATTCTATATCAATTTTTTTAATTCATTATCATCAGAATTAATTTGTTTTATTTCCACTAAAGTCAAATTTATTAATCCATTTCATTTTGTTATTCTCAGGGAAATTCCTCCCCTATATTCTTTTTTAATTTTTTATTGTACGATTGATAAGTATTAATAATACTGATATATATTTATCGAATATATTATAAATGTAGAGATGAATATATATTGATAATAGAAATTATAGTCTATAATTTATTAAAGATTGAAATACAATATTTACAAAAATTAACATTTTGTTAATGGTTAATATAATAGTTAATATATAAGTTAAAATTGGTATAATATATAAGTTAAAATTGGTATAATGCAAATAAAATTTTACAGGATTTATCAACAACAATAGAGGACAAAGAGGAGCACATTATCCACGCTGATTGATGTTTATAATATTTTAGAATATAATATCTAATTAATGATTAAATTTTAGTTGTAATTATAATTAAATATTGGTTTTATTCTTTACTTTGTACTTAAATAACATTCTTTATACATCTTTTACTTTATTTGATGTAAAATAAAGAATGTTCTTTTACTATTTTAGCAAATAATTTTAATAAAAAGGGAAACAAATTTTTTAATGAAGCCTGGTTTTTTTATACTCCCTATCTTTAGTATGCACGTCTTAATAGTAAGCACACCAACGAAGGAGGGTGAAGGGAGAATACAGAGAGCAGCAAAAAGAAACAACATAACCTGAAAAGAATAGATCAGCTGGCAAGTGATAAAGTATTTTTAATCGTATTTTAAAGCGAGTGGAATATAATAACATATAGTGCGTGTAATGAGCAATAAAAACACGTTCTAATAAAAATGGTGATTCTGTTTGCACGGTAAAGATTTAAGTAACAATTACACATTAAGTTACAAATCAGGGTGGATATTAAATTTCCAAAAAGATGAGGGCTATATTGATATTCGATCACCTGAATGATGTGATATTCGTAAAGTACAATAAAAAATTTACGTGCCATATCCTCAAGTTGGCGAGGATGCAAGGGCTGTTGGATGATGATAAGGTAGTTTGATAAAATAATAATAAATTTTGAATACAATCTCTTAGAGATATGTAGATTCTTCTAGATACTTAAGAAGAAAAATAAAATATTAATGCAAAATTTAGATAGGAACAGAAAATTCATGTGACTTGATATTTATTGTATTTTATTGATATGTAATTTGGAATATTTCTTATAGGATATCACAGACTTAGAAACTTCTATACCCAGTCCTAATATTATAATGCAGCTGTTTTCACCCATTGTTACCTCCCAGCATGTGATGGCTTCGCAATTTGGAAATTCCTATACCTCTATGAAGTTCCAAGATGGAACCAATATGGTATTTGATGAATATATTGGCTATGTCTTCATACATATCGCTACAAATGAAGTGGAGCTCATGAGACGCACACTTGGAGTATGCGTATCCATTGTACGACATGTGTGTGGTCCGGATATTGCAATGTTAGTATGTAATTAGTGTGAACTAGTTGGTAGAATACAGTAGATAAATAATAAAACAAATATGAGAGATATAATAAAAAAATGTTTGATATATTGATATATAAAATTATTGTATTATATATAAAAAGTGCATATACAATGCTTAATTTATGTCTTATATAATTATGTCTTATGATTTTTTTGATAGGTTGAAGGCCAATTGGCAAAAAGCATGTCTGGTATCTTCCATGTTGGACGCGTGGTCTAATCTAAGGAATTGTGAGCAGAGTATGCTGACAGAAGCAGTGGAACAGTTATCCGTCAATGCAGAAGTGGCTTCCTCAGTCCTCAAGGTGCTACATGATGCCTGCGATAAATTGAAGAATTCGCAAGCCGAATTCAGCAATCTGCATATGCTGCTCTTGGTGGGGTCCAAATTCCTGTCGCTGTACTCTAGCAAAAACGCTCATGATTTATGCGCTTCGGACATCTTATTGATGAGCCTGCTGTGCTGGGTGATAGATAAGAAGCGAAAACATGATCGATCTGAGAGCAACGATGATAGTAGTGACAGCGATATCTTATTACCGGAGAGCAGCGCTTCCAAAAGTGAGGAAACAAAATTGAGCTTCGGAGCCAAGCTAGCTGCTCCTACTTCAGAGGATATTACAGATCTCTTTAGTAGGTTTTCGCAACGCAATTGTTTTTGGTAATGAATATATTTCTTTGTTTAGCATAACGGAGAACCCTTAATGTTTTTTTTTTAACAAAGAACGACCTTGATTTGGATGGATTATATTACAACAATCTTTCATCTATTTAGGGGGATCCAGAGAGTCTTCCGTGAACGAAGGTCTTTCATCTTTAACCGATGATGATCTCTACAGCCAATTGCTCTTCCTCGGCTATCAGCATAACTACACGGCCAACGCAGTTCACATCTTTGAGTTATCAGATTCCATCAATTTGATAACAATTGTTGAAGCCACAAATCTTTCTACTTCCTCGGGATTATGCGACAGTTTTCACTATTTAAATATGATAAATACCTTGCAGTTTCAACGAGACCTCGACGAGTTGAAGCCTGCTTTCGAGAACCTCGATATAGCGATCAAAAAGGTGCTGGAAGGAATTAAAAAAAATCGTTCGAATGTCAGTAACGACGTCGATATGTGTCAGAAGAGATTACAGACCAAGTGGGATTTTGTTCGGAAAAAGTACAACGATCTTCTGCGTTCCAGAGATCTCGAAGTAGTCCTACAGATCGAGGCTAATATTTCCGGTTTCGTGGAAACTTTAAAAGAGTTGTTACGTTTGACATGTTTTGATAGAAATTTCCTAAAGCAAGGAATTGATGTTCTGACGACGGTCGGTAGACTCGTGAGACAAAAATTGAATGACTTCAGCGACTTTTTGAAAGTCAAAGCTCTGAAGAACTTCACACTAGGATCATATCCTTTTCTAGAGCTTGAAAATACGATTATAACTTTTTTTATTTAAATCTGATATATTTTAACATAAAAAAATATTAGTTTATCAAATTCAACAATATGAAAAAACATTTTTAATTTTATTTATTTTTAAATTTCGAAATGTGTGTAAAATGCATTATTAACTTTTTTCAATTATATTTACTTTGTTTTTTTTTCGAAATGTTATTTGAAAATATTTTGATATAAAAATGATGTTGCGTACGCGCAACGACGCGGTAATTTATGAATACTTTTATTTAGTATGCCTCCTTAATGTTGCGTGTTCTTCCACGAGAACTTCCCTAACTATCAACAAGTATCTGGAGGAGTTTCCGGGATTGGTGCACTTCATTTACATCGACAGGACGACTCATAGACTTGTAGCACCAACATTGGACTTTACAAGTAACGAAACGCTTGCTCTTACGACGAAGAAAGTAAGTTTTATTGATGAAGTGTATATAGAATTTAATACGATTAAGTATTCAGCTTTATTAATTAAGCATATTAAACGTAGGTCTTAGGCTAATACAAAACAATATTAAATAAGGCACTATTGTATAATGATTCAAGGTCCTGGCTATAAATAGAGAAGGTTTATATAAGAAATATCTTTTTTAGATCTGGAACATGGTTGAGCAAAGCAGAATGCATTTGCAGGAAGGTCATCTTTCAGTTATGTGGAAGGACACTACATTCAATTATTCTTATTTTCTATGGTTTGAGGATAATTCTGTAAGTGCAGTTTCATAAGAAAACATTAATAAATAAATAAAGTAAAATTAACAAATATTTATAATTTTTTTTTTTATATTTAGGGATGTTCACCGCCGAAATGTAAAGTCTATTTGAATTATGTAATGAAAAATTTTCCAGTACCAGGGATACTTTGTGGAGATTATTACAGGTAATATTTCAAGTTATCTTCTGTAATGTAAATATTTTTCTTTTGTGTGTAAAGTTTTTTTTATATGAAAATATGTATTTCATATTGTAATGTTAGAACTTATACCATTACATATTAGAATATTTTAAATATTACATATTTATTAATTTTATTATTTATACAATTCTTTTCCAAAATATGAAAATATAATGATGCTATAACTTAAACCTCACGAAAAGTTGAGATTTTTAAATAATTTTTTTTCTCTGCACAGGAAACTTACTGAAACATGTTTCCCCAAACTTTCACCGAGGAAGGTCCGAATTTATGAACTGTATTGCGTGCATTTGGGATTGACTACATCAACCTGCGTTTTGGAACATTCCCGAAGACTGGCAGCTACTATCTGGGAGGTTACCGGAGTGCCCAACAATCCCACAGATATATTCTAAACTTACATTCCTTGAGCAAAAGAGTTCCATAATCTTTATAGATCTTTAGATCTTGAATTTAAATTTTTGTGCATTTTTAATTTAAATTTTTGAAAATTTTTTTTAGATTCGAATTTCTGTGATATTTAGGAGAATCTTAAATTTTTTCTATAAGTTTCTACACCTTTCGGATCTTTATTTTTCATAATATTAATCCTTTGGCTGTAATACGTAAAACTGTTTTCTCAAAATTTTTAAATAAAATACTAAAATTACGATATATTATACAAATTTCCTATTTTCATATTAATCTATGTAGAATGTCACAAATTAGCCACAAAAAGGTTCAATTTTCCTAAAACTACATATTTTTATTACAGAGTTCTCAATAGCTATACATATATGATACAGTCAAGGGGTTGACTAAGGTATTAATTATGTAGATTATTTATTAAATTATTGTTTTATTTATACAACACAAGATGAAGTAACAATCATTTGCGTTTTTTTATTTACAAAGTATCTTTAATAATCAAATAGTAATTAAAAGTTTATACTCGCTTTATAGCAAAACATGTTCATTCCGTACGGAAACTCAATGGCACGATAAACAATATAGAATGATAAACATAAAATAATAAAATGCATAATTTTTTTTTTTTAACTCTGAAGGTTTCTCAAATTTTTGTGTGGAATTTAAGGCACCTATAAATAGAATAATCGATACAAAAATCGCTTCTAATCATTAAGTCAATTGCATCTCTCTCTCAAAATTCACAAGCGCAGTTTTCTTCAGATTTTCTTCAATTTTCCTTGATTTCGCGCTTTTTATGACATTGGAATTTCTTCCTTACCTTTATATTCTTTCAGATTCTTTCAGATCTTCGATTTATTTAATATATCTGAAATTTGAGAGAGTCTGAAAGCGCAATTTCTGCAGAGCTTAATTCTTACACTCAAATATCCAATGATGCCATTGTATTGCCTTTGTCCACATTTGTCTTTTTTGTCGCCTGACTGTAGGACCTAGAATAAAAATAAGTGTTATTAAAATAATTTATCTCGTTTATTATACCAGCATTTTTCAAGTACTTATTGAGATATTATATTGTATATAAAAAATTTAGTTAATATTTGTTTTTATATTTTTTTTAGTACGAGAAGCCATTCTTTTCTTATTTTTAGTATCTCACCTGTGAAGAGGGGGACTGGCCGGTATGACATTGGGACTCTCTGCGTCGGAAAAATCTTGTTCGGGAGATGACGACTGCATCTGTGTGCTTGGAACGCATCGCGCGTTCTTCATTCCAGGTACGAATTCATGGTTGCTCCGACCGCTGCCTCTACCCCTACCTATGCTTGCCTCACAACCTTCCTGACATATTGATTCGGTAGCAATTTCTGGTATAGAACGCTTGCTGTTGGTGACAAAAGGGTCCAGTGTATTCTGCTGTTGTTTGCTACCCTCCATCGGAATGCCGCGTCCTCGTCGGCGTATTTTCTCCTGGTTTAAACTGTTACTGAGATAGGCGGCGGTATTGCGGTGGGAAATTCGACTATTGGTGTTTGCTTGAGCCTAGAATAGTAATTCAGACATTATCGAATGTTTGATTTGTTATCCGAGTATTGATACTAATTATTTTTCCTAAAATATTAATTAAAAGTTTTCTCACTGAAATATCGCATTAAAAATTTAAAAAGTGAAATATAAAACGTTTACATTAAATTTTTGATAAAAAAGTCGATACAAAATTAAAGAAAAAACCCGTAAAAAAGTGCAATTGATGGAAAATATTCTAAGTGTTACATATTATTGTAATAATAGAAATTTTCAAAATAACATACGCAGGACGGCATGTGCTCTCTTTGGAGACGCCCACCATCGCCGATTTTGATTTCATTTTTCATCAAAAGATTGATTTTCTCTGAAATGCAATTTTCTCTGCTTGTCTTAGTTCTCTCACAGTTCTCACCATTGACATTAGATTTCTTGGCCAATTGCTGCGCTGCAATTATGGCTTTCAATTCGTGGACTTGTTTTTCTAATTCGGTCACCTCCATGTCTGATTCACACACTTTCGGAATCAGCGACATCAAATGATGTTCAGCGGCTTTCTGAATTTTCATAGCGGAATCTAAGCCACCTATCCTTGTCATGTCCAAACTAAAGAATACATATCGCTATTAATTGCTAGTGTAATTGAATCATATAATATAATAAAGGCTTATCTCTTATGAAGCCAACGTCTTTTGATAACAAAGTATTATATATCATGTTGAAAAATATTTTTTTGCTTTTACACACTATACAAAAGTGAAAACTACTTCTAAATTGTGTATATAAAACTAATATTTTGTACAAAATTATCTAATAATGGTTACATTGATAAATGTTTACTTACTTTAGTGATTTTATCAGTTCGGTGAAGCTATCAGATTCACGTGCAGATTTTCTAACGGGTGTTGGTTTGTAATCTGAGCCATCGTGTCTGGATGCGTCATCGCCAAGATTATTTATTCTTAGTGATACCGGTTCGAGTATCCTAGAAATAATATAAATCTTATAAATTACAATATAAACAAGTTTTGTCATTCAAAATAGTTAATTATTTCGTTTCGCAATATATGAAAATATATGTTAATTAAAAATATCATTTATTGATTTATTAAAATTTTAAATATTAAATCAATTAAATAGAAATTTACCCTCGATTACGTCTAAGGAACACATGTCGAAATTTGTGGGTGCCTCGTGTCTCGGAAGTAGAGGCACTAAGAAGGCAAGTAAGAAAGAATTCTTCTTTACAACCGTTTTCTACAGAGAAGTATGAAGCAAACTGTTTATGCAGCACTTTATCCCTTAATGTAGGAGTCAAACTGTTACTGTTTCTGTGAAAATGAAACCAGCCAATCACTTGCTTGCTTTTGTCACGTATAAAGTCTTTCAGCTTTTCCTTATCGATCCGAGGAAAGGAATGCATGAGATCAGACATAGGGTACGTCACGATAGTCTCCACATCTAAAAGTATTTATAATTTTCATAAGATAATAAATTATAATAAATGCTAGCATAATATTATATTTATAATATTGATAAAAATATAAATAATAATAGTAGTAATAACAGCAATAGTTAATTCTTTATATTTGATTAAAATGTGAAGATGTTTATGAGATATATATATATATATATATATATATATAATACTTTCACATATGCTTATTACATTATTATAGATTTCCCAATTTCGAAAAATTATATGTTAATCGTTACTTTTTTTTCAATGCTGAGTAATGATTTCAATGTTTTAAATCTTGTTTATATATAAAAAGACAGTATAATAATATCAGAACTAGAAATAAAATCGGTATTTTAATATACTTTTTGTGTTTAAAATGAATTATTTGTTCAATTTGCATCTGATTTTCTTTTTCTCATTTGTTGTTTACACACAGATGTGGAAGATAAATATACTCACTAATATGAATTTTGACGGTTTCCACTTGATTATCGGAGTCAGTGTAAGTCTTGACGACGTATTCGAGCGCCTCTCCAAGGAGAAAACCCACCTATAAATCACAAAACATTATTTTCATCATACATAAAAGTAGCAATAGAGGTTATGATGGATACAAAAGTGTGTTTAATTAATAATAACAAAATTTCTGACCAGAGAAAATTGGAAAAAATGATCAAGAGATTGTTATATTATTAGGTTTACCTGATCACCGACGCTGCGCACATTTTCGAAGAAAAGCAGCGAAAGCGCTGCACCTGAAATAGTGACCAACAAATCGCCGTCCGCCATGTTGACGACGATGCCCGCTCTTCTTAGTCCGTTCTGACGATTACGCATGCGGCAATTTATGAACAAATAAATAAATAAATGATCTAGAAAACACAACACTGTATTATTATCGCGTAAAGCTAGTTTTGATTATGTCTTGGAAATTCAAGATTGGAGTTCAATATAACCTTTAAATACATATCATATCTAAAAGTCAGTTATTTCTATTTAAAATAAAAAAATTTGTCAGAAGTGGGATTCGAACCCACGCCCACATAAGTGGACTGCGACCTGAACGCAGCGCCTTAGACCGCTCGGCCATCCTGACATCTTATAGATTTGTTAATCGAGGGTCAGTCACAGAGAAATTCGAACAAATCATATAATTGAACAATTTTAAATTGGCAAGTTTTTTTATATTTAATAAGTATTATAATAAATAAAAATCTTAACATGGAATTTTAAGCGATAACAATAAAAAAAAAAAAAGTATTTAGATAAATTATATAAAAATTTCAAAGAATCAAATCATACACGCACGCATGCACGCACACACACAATTATTAGTTTAAAGCAAAATTGAGAAATTAAATAGAAATTAACAAAAATACATTTCTATAATATGAATAAGATTCAAATTCCTTAAGTATATTCGGAAAAATATTATATTTTCAAGAAAAATAAAATTCTAAGCAGATTCAATTCCTTCACAAATTTTACTAGACACACAGAAATAATCATTTGTTTATTATTCTAAATTTTAATGAAATTATAACATCATTTTAATTATCTAAATTCAAGTATTACTCATAAGAAAATGTTAAAATATAAATATATCTTTTAATAATATAAACATTCGAGATTCGATAATAGTAAATCGATCGTTTACAAATTTACAAATATTATGAACACATAAATTATTATTGAATTTTTATAAATAAAATTCAAACTTTATGAAGCAAAATTCAGGAATTACAATTAAATACAAACGCTCTTCTTTAATTATCAGACCTTGGAATTGTTCCATTATTTGTAATCTCTGAATAATCAAATACTTAAGTTCTGAAGCAATTTATACTCTTGAACTAAGGCCTTTACTCTTGTCATATACTTGAGTTTTGAAATTTATGAATTATGATCGTTGATGGATGATCGTTGGACTGGTATCGGAATCGACGTCGATGTGATTGAGATGCAAATCTATGTATTAACTTCTGTTTTGCAAGCGATATTTATGTATTTATTCAGTGAGAAAATTTCTTATAATTGTGTGATTAATCATTTTTAAACCGTAAGAATTTTATATTCGAGGATGCCAATTTATAGATACACACAATATCGCTTTTGTGTCTCGTGAAGTAACCGTAACTATCCATCAGTAGTTCAAACTAATTTTGCGAGATACTTAATCCCATCTCTACTTCTGCTTGCTCAAAATATCTTACAAAGACACGCATGCAGTCAAAGTGTACCTACATAACGATACTCGAAGAAAGACGCATACGCTCAAAGATCAAGCTATATTTGTGACCATGAACATCGGTGCAAATGATGTAAGCTCACAGTGATCTCAAGAGAGTCGTGATTGCTTGTCGCTAATCACGACTTCCATCAACATTTATCACATCTCGTTTTCGTTGTTATTTTTTTTTTCTTTTGGCGGACGATGACTGAACAAGCCTGGGATTATGTCAGGGAGACATGGGAGCACATTGACCAATCGGTGAGTCGATGATCTCTCCCTCCTTTCATGGCACCCTTGACTTTCGTTGCGTAAGTACCAAGGGTTTTTGTGCAAATTATCAATTTAACCTTGACCATTAACACAGCAGATTAATGAAACGGATCTGAATGGATTTCCTGAGTAAAAAAATGCGTAATTTATTCGAACGACTCACGATATGATGATAAAGCGAAACAGCTTTATTATATCTCTAAAACAGCTTGTGATAACCACAAACATGATTTCCGTTCAGTCTTCCGGAAGGGAGACTTGAAATTGCAATTCCGTTATCAAATTTAATTTCGCAAAAATAAGATCGTAATCAAAAAGTATTAGATTACGCCAACTTGAGCCTTCAATAAATTTTAATCTTCGTATTCTGAAAAATATTTTATAAAACACATATTTTTATCACTTCTAATATAAATTATTGCAGCGCATTTTGTCTTTACATTTGTCACAACAAACGATCAACGAGATGGGAAAAAGAATTTTTTAAACGCTTTTTGTTTCTTAGAAATCAGTCCATAAATTTTCTTATAACTATCTAAGAATGAAAAATATATTATGACGCTGTAAAAGCCATATCCTATTTTAAAAATATATATGATGGCAATGAATAAGCTATATCTTTTTTGAAAAAATATATTATAGCACTAAATATCCTATCTTTAAATATGTACTTTATTGATACTATAAAGATACCACAGCTTATAAAGTATATCGAAGATATAATGTTTTATTGTACATTTTGTGTTTATATGGCAAATTCTTTCTCATTGACTGAAAATCTGTTTGTTCTATCTCTAAATTTATTATGTTTTATATTCACTATTAAATCGCTTTACGTCTGCATAAATATGAGAAAATAGAGATATCTTTTAATATTTACATATTTCGGTTGTTATAATGAATAAGAAAATATCTAAATTTATTCTCAGAGTGACAATGCGTTTTTTATTCTGAGATATTTGAATTTCGAGCCAAGAAAATTACGATGAGGACCCAACATGCGCAAAACGATCCTGCTAGGGATGTAGATGTTAAAATGTGTCTCCTCTCGGATTCAAGATCAAATGTCCAGGATCGACAGATTTTTGTAGAATTATTTGATATCAATCTTATTAGTGTCATTTGCAAATATAAACCAAAAAAAGTGAAACTTGAAAAATCGCAAACGCTTTGCTAAAACTGGAATGTGTTTTTGCATCATGTTATTTTAATGAGATATATAATAATAATATTAGATATGTATAATAATATTCGATTATCAAAAGATGTTCATGAGTATTGCATAAAGCCTTCGGCACGAAATCATTTCATATGCAACGATCCAATAACAAAAAAATTTTAATTTATCCCTCTAATCAAATCATCGAATGTTGTAATTCACTGCGCTTTTTTGAAATGCAAATTTTAGCTATAAAACAACTAAAGACATTTCTTTGGGGTAATTTTCGCATTAGAAACATAACTCATTCTTTACGTCTTTTTTATTTCCTTCGAAGCAACATTTCTTCAATGTTAATGCATATTATATATTGTTTCCTGCCTGCGTTATCTGCAACACCTGTAATTTCGATACTTGACTTCGGCTGGCGCAACATTGATTTTCAGTTCTCATACTATATTTCGAAAGGCAAACACTTTCAGATGGCGCTAATAACACACTGGTCAAAATTATTTTGCAAGATCTCGTTCAGGGTCAGACGGTTCTTGATAACGTTCTGAGACAGTCGATAAGCGGACAGTGTAGTCATTCGTAAAGACTCGCAAAATTCCAGTTTAACCAGAAAAGTGTAAGCGGAGTAGGAAAGGTCAAGGTCGAGGACGGTATCAAAGTGAGGTGACGAAATGAAGACGAAGAACAGATCACTGTTCAGCAGGATATGCAAGTGTTACAAGAAAGAAACGCGAAAATATGAGAATGGGGATTTATGTCCGACGACCGAGGTAATTTGCACCATTTCTTTTGTAGGATGTCACAATGTAAAAAATATCATTATTGGATCGAACATATTATGCGAACATATTATGCGAACAATTTTTATATATTTTTTTATTTTTGTCATATAAAATAGATTCCGGCGTAAAGGAGTTACTTTCGTTGCGCGCGATAGATGACAGGACATCGTTTAGTTTGTTTATCTAAGGAAGGAGACGAGTCAAGGTAGTGAGAGTTGGCAATGATCAATCGAATTAACCCTGAGTCGCGAGATCGAAGATCGAATTAAATGTTAAGCAATCTTGACCGAGATTCCTTTCGTACTTTAAGATTACCATTGCTTTATTTTCAAACAAGCTAATCTAAAGTTAGGAATCTTGGAAAAACATACAGAATCATACTGAAAATCCTGATGATAAATGACATAATTCTTTAAAAAAAATATTTTTTTAAATTTTAAAGTTTGCAAGTTGAAATCTTTTTCCAAATTTTTCGGTAATTTAGTACATTTCATAATCAATATATTAATTTGATATAAAAATTGTTATATTTTATATAGAAGCAATATTATAATTATAATAAGCATATATAAATTATAATTATATAATTTGATACATATTATTAAAAAACTATAAACTACTAATTAAAAAAATATTAAATTTTAAATCGAAGAAATGTTGTAAATAATACTGTAATTAATGATGACTTTTGCTACGTGTGAGATTTTTAAAAAACAAAATAAAAGAAAAAAAAATATAGACATTAAATTATCGCGTTTCTTCTTTTTCCTTGATTTCCAAAACAACATGTTTATTTTGAAAATATATGATCACATGTTTAACGCACTTCATTTTCCACATGTTTATCAACATGGCGTAATATTTTGTGTTTGACATTTTTCGAGTAGTAAAGATTCTTTAAAATATATTTGTTTCTCGTGCATATGGAACACGGATACGTGCCCGGAGCAAGTTTGGTAATATTTGTATAATCATTAATTAATAATTAGATTTTATGTCTATTGAAATCAATTAAATTCTGACACTTTTGGAGAAAATTGTAGAAAGTATATAATTGCAAATAATTAAAAATGATTAGAAAGTTCTTATCTTAAAAATTGAAAACAATTATAAATTTCTTATCTTAAAAACATCTTTCCTTATATATAAGGAATTATGTTCGATAATTAGCATAATCTCTGCTCAATGATTCTAGCCAGTTACGCTGCTAATCCGAAGACCTTGTTGCAATAGTAACGAAGCGGAAATGTGCACTCCGGAAGTATCTAAACAGGCAATTCAATTCTTTTAATTACATTTGTATCTATTTGTAGAAATAGTGACAAAAATATTGAATTGAAGGAAAAAATCGGAAATATTAGAAAACATTAACGTCAAAAGTTATTGAGTCCATTGCATATGAAATGTCGAATTCTGAAAGTTTTATTTTTTTGGCTTTTGCAAATAAATGTTTGCAACTTTTAAAATTTAATTTAATTAACATAGTAACGTAGAAAATTAAAAAATTTATATAATATTATTAAAAAATTTTTAAGTTAAATATGTGTGATGTCATAAAACAATTTATAATATAAATTGCTCTTTTAGGAATGTATCTTTCGTTTCTCGCAGAAATTGTTTAAAAGTAAGTTGCCATTATATAAACATTTCGTATGCAACAATCTAAAGTCGGCTCAAAATCCGAATTCAAGATTAAAGAATGGCTAAATCTACATATTATTATATGATAGTGATTCGACAGAAAAAAAATATGTTATCGTAAAAATATATAAAAAGTTTTTTGTCGTGCAAACAATTCGTCATTTCCTCATGTTTTCCAAGAATGATGGATCATGTTTCGATGAATAGATACTATTGGAAGCATTAAATATCAAACGTGTTATGAATCTAGCAATGATACGTAACGTTAAATCAGGAGATAAATAATGATGAGTAGTTAATATGCTGATAAATAATAAAAATGCCATTGACGTGCTAGCAGAACTACCGCATGACGTCATTAAAAGAAGCATTGAATATTCACCACGCGTCACTAGTATTATCTTGTTGTTAAGTTCTTCGAAGAGGTTTTTAAAACGTCAAAAAGAATTGTCGGTTTACCACATTGTTCTATTATTGGCACAATTTTCTCTGCTTAATTTTGAAAAAAATCTTTATTTTTAATCTTACAAGATTTTACACTCTTTAACAGGATACTTTTATTTTTTTTTATATTTTTACATAAACCATAAATCTAATAGTAAACACAGTACTTTCTTCTTTTGCCATATTGTGTTTTTTATTTGGCATCTTACTGCGTTAAACAAAGTAAAAGAAATGATTGAAGATGATTTTTTTAGTTGCGTGTATTTTTCAAACATATTCAAAGTGATTCATGCGGAAGTTGATAATTGATTAAATAGTTGCATGTCATTCTTTCACAATTTTACTTACGGTTTATTTTCTTCTCTTTTTTAATATAAGTATCTATTTTTTTAAATTAATAAATTATTGCTTTCTTGAATTTTTATTATTTTTTTCAACACATTTCACAATTTTTGTGTGGTTGAAGACAATAATTAACTTGAATTCTTCAAACTTTTCACGTTTTTTTTTTTTGTGAAGACAAAATTTTTTCAATTTTATTAAAGATTTATCAAAAGCACGCGACGACGTACGTGCGTCGGATCACGCAGGCGAGTTTAAACGTGCACACGTGAACGGTATGCATTTTCTCCTACAAAGGTGTCTTTAAGATATATCAAAACTGCCAGATATTCTTTCAACATATTTGTACCATATGTACTGCTGGCGGTGTACATGTGGCAGTATATTTGCCCATTTTTCTTACACTTATTTTTTTCTTAAAAGCAATTTAAGATGTGGTTTAATCTTGTGAATGTATAACTAATTCGTTACGCATTCATATAGCTAATCGAAACTGCAGCTCAATCAGCTTAGCTATTTGCCGTACCAAACATCGGCTGTGTTGCCATTCCTCGCGTATTATATTACTGTGCATAGCACATACAAATAATGACTGTGACAACGTCATATTTTGCCGATTGCTATTACATAACATCGCGGCGATCCTGTTTCGCGCGTCGTCCGAAGTGTTCGACGCGAAGCCTACCTGTCTCCACTTATTTCAATTATCTGTGCGAAACACATTCTTGTTGCATTAGACACAAAGAATTCAATTCTGCAGGCTAAACTACTAAGGAATTCTTATCTACTCTAAAGTATTAGGTCGTTGCATATGAAATGTTGAAAGTTTTACGCTTTTGTTACACACATGATAAGCAATATCTTACGATAACCAGTCTCACATATCAAAGTGGCGCGATTCTTATATAAAATAATTTTTTGCAAAACATTTGTAATTCTTTAAAATTGTACTCAATTTACAGAAACTTATTGTAAATTAGTAAAATATAAAAATTTGTAATATTAAACACTCTCAGTTTAGAATGTTGCAAACGTTTCAAAAGAAAATGTCAAACGGCTGTTGATCCAAACAGATGTAACGTTTTTTTTTGTGCAAACAGAATTTTTCCAATTTCATAAAGATTTAGAAAAGACACGTGCGTGCGTTGGATCACGCAGGCAAATGTGCGTACGTGAACGTGACGCATTTTCTCCTACAAAGGTGTCTTTAAGATATGTCGAAATTGCCGGATATTCTTTCAACATATTTGTGCCATATGTATTGCTGACGGTTACATGTGGCAGTTAGCATATTAACTGAGGCATCTTTAGAATCAACTTAGAAACGATCTATCTGTGATAAAAATATTGAAGATGATCACTATTTCGTTTATTATTATTCGCTTATATTACGTTCATAATTTTCATACGGTAAAAATAAATACGTAACGGGCTAAAGACCATGTTACGATAACCCTAACGAAACGATGTCCAGACTCACGCCAATCTTATCTGAATGTGCGGACTTTGATCGTCGTCGATAATTAATGCAGAAAAAAATAAGATTATGTACGACGCGGGAAGTTCATCGTCCAGACGTTTTGATTTTTATCAAAGTGCAACAAATCGGCCGTTTCTGTCAAAACACAAAACAAATCTTCTAGATGAATAATACCATTAAAAACCTTTGACGCATTTATTGCGCAGCCATTGATAAGGGTAATAATCAATTATAGCCAAGTCGAGGTTATCGGCATCAAAGATTGCTCAAGTTCATTAAAAAAAAGCGCATGTTTTATTGTCTGCAGACGGATTTTCCCGGATATAAATGATCTCTGTGATCTCTTTTATTTAAGTATTTAAGTAGATCATTGCTAGAAGTAATCGGGACAATAAATTTAATATTTCCTAAAAATGCACGAATACGTAAATAAAATACATAATTGCACTTAATCAAATTTAATATTTTTGATATCAAAAAGTTTCATTTTATCCTTGCTTACTGTTAACTTATATAAAAATAATTTTATTTATATTTGATTGTTCTTTAATTATTATTTGATTTTTATTTAATTGTAAATTAAGTTGTAAACAATAGCAGGAAATGCAATAAAAATAAACGTATAATATTAGGATGTAAAATACATTCCTTGTATTTAAAAATATTATGAAAGAATCGTGTAAATAACAAGTTAATAAAATACATGTTTTACATTGTACGATATTTAAAAAATATTGAATTATATTTATAAATCTTTGTTTAAAGCGTTTTTTAATGATTAGATAAACATGCGAAGAATGGTGGTGAAACAGAATTATACACCAATATCCGGGACTACTATCTTATCGATTGTGGCTTATCAATCTAGCTTATGTTTATTGATAGCTCAGAGGAGTGTCAACTAAAGGATCAACATCTTAACATGAAATAATCTTTTGTGGAATCGCAGATAACGTAATGCCTATGAGCAAATTATGGTCAAATATTTTAAGAAATTAAAAAAAAATTTTGAGTTAAAAAAAATTCCGTAAACATAATTAGAAATCATTATCACAAAATACAACTGGATATCATAGAATTCGCAGAATATAACATCAGCACTAAAGAGAAGAAAAGAGAAAAGGCAAGAGAAAATGCAAAAATTATACGTATATAAAGGGAACAGAAAGGCAAAGCAATAGCATAGTTCCATCTCTCTAACCGGAAAGACTTAGTGACGTCACGTAGCAAGGGATTGAACGGGCGAGCCTCCGATGCCGACCAATCACAGCTCGAGTTTCTCTCCCTCACAAAACCTATTGAAACGTTGCATCACCCTTGAAAGTCTCGTCTCGTCTGGCGCAATGGATTTCGTCATGATATAATTTTTTAATGAAACAAGTTTCAACAAATTTTCCGACGTTATCCGATTAATTATATTTTATCTCTTAATGATTTTTTAAATATATAATTATCTCCAAATTTAATGATAATTTCCATTACGCAATAAATTCAACGATAAATTTTACGAAAAACATCATTCTGAAATCGTCGAAATTATTTGTCTCGAGATAGAAAAGAGTTTGATGAGAATTAAAGGCGACTGCGGAGAACGAAAATAATACACTTTAATATTAAATAATCAACAAAAGCAATGATAAGTCAATCAACTTATCCTCATGATGCAATATTACGGGAATACCCGCTTCTCAAGAAAGCATTTGACCCGTTTGCCCTTGAGAGGACGAGCCTCCACCTTAACAGCGAATGCGAGTGAGGGGAAAATCACCCCTCTTTCTCCGCTGCCAATGCCACCCCACGCATCTCTACCACTTCTAACAGCAGATTACAGTGCTGGCTCACAATATTCGAATTGGGTTCATTTTACACTAGTTACATATTTAATCAAAAATTAACAATTAAAATATACGTAAAAAATAAGAATTAAATATCACTTTAATTAAACATTTTTATTAAATTTAAAAATAATGTGCAAAATAGAAATATAAATAAATACTGAGGATTAATATTTTTGATTGATTAAAACTTTTTAATTGAGTTAAATCTTTAAATATAGATGTTAGAAACAAATTATGCATTTAATTAATTCAAAGCGATTTTATCTCAATTCTAATTCTGACAAATAGAATATCCATTTGTACGATTCTGCAATAAAATTATAATTTTGAAAATATTTGGATAATTGACGAATGGATTTTTAAGCACAAGTGTTTAAATATTTGATTCTACCTTATTAATCATGTAAATCGCATATGTTATTTGTGCATGATAAAAAAATGCTTGCAATATTTTTCCATGTGTATAATCTAAATGCAAAAAATTCGACAATTAAAAGAAAAAATCGTTATACAAAATATAACAAAATAAAATAAAACAGGCTTTTATAAAAAGATCATGTTATTTTAAAACGCGATACGCGATAAATCATGTAAACGTTTATTCGATAAAAGTATTATAAAACTAAATCTTTCGGAATCCGATATTTCGCAGTAAGCGAATAGAACAAATTATTACATTAATCTTTATCGTAGAAAAACATTAAAAGTTCGCGAAGGACAAATCTTTTGCAACAATTAAAAAATTAAGAACCAAGTCGAGGGAGTAAGTCCATCACTGATACCTATTGCCTCCTCCATGGCCTCCTTTCACCCCACTATGAGTTCCATTCCCTCCAACGAAACTGTTCGCGTGGGGAATGGGCGAACAGGCGCCGTCGTTCCAGCGCTTCAGCCAGTCGTGATATAAAGTTCACAGAGGTAGTTCTTTAACGCGTGCACTTATCAGGAATCGGAAACTCTACTTCCTAGTCGAGCCAGACCAGTTCCTTCCTCGACGACGTCGACACGTTGACGACGAAGTCGATCACACACAGAAAGCGTCACGGCACGCGCGCTCAATTAGCGTTTTTCCTCTGATCGCTGATCGTTTCAATTAGCAACCACGAAGCTGCTCGAGGGCTGCGCTACCGAGTGCGAGGTTGGGAGGGCCATGAAGACGTCCACGTTATCGTGCAGTGACTTGATCAAGCAGGAGGTGAGCGAGTGATTGAAAAGTGGAGAATTAGGAGAGGTTTAGAGGGTAAAATGCTTGATCGTGTTTTTTGTGTATGTCCGTATACGTGTGACATCATGTATACTTGGATACATTTGAGGAAAGTTCGGTAAGTTAGGAGCAAAAGCAAAATCGGTCAAGGAAGTGGATGTGACAAAATTTTGGCGCGTTTTATGATCATGATCGTTATATTAGCACGTGATAAATCGTATAATATTAAAAGTAGATTGAAATCGAACACATGTCATCTGTCAAATCTACGAAATTTCCATTTTTAATCATGAATAATTTGAAATCTGATCAAGTCTATCAAATCATCTATCTTAAAGTAGAAAAAAAATTGCAAGAAATTTGGAAAAACGTGAATTTTCTTAAGTTAAAAGATAATCAGTTTTAAACAGTCCGTTAAATAGCGTACGAACTTATTTTATATTGAAACGACCTTGTATAGTGTCAATGATATCTTTATATTTGCGCTGAAGAGACAGGTGTCAAGATCGAGAGAGAGGTAGAGAGAACTAATTTCTTATTTTTTATTACAAAAAATTGAGACGATCGTGTGACGCTTATAGATCATTGATCTTTGGAAATTTTCATTATATTTCTTGAACCTACATAGAGTTCTAGTATTAAAAGTTGTATTAAAAGAACAAAATGCGTGCGTGTGTAAAGGAAGTTGTGTATATTTGAATTCGAGGGCGTTCGAAGGAAGGTCAGAAGGTTAAGAACGAGTCTCGAGGCAAGATCGGAGGAAAATTATTATTATCAATTTATCCAATGTCCGAGTCTATTTTAGATCCAGAATTATAAAATATAGATAAAAATTCTCTGAATAAAGGAAGCTAAAGATATATTGAATCATCGTACATAAAAATATATTTGGGGTTTCAAAGGTTTTAGTTCTTCTTTAGTGTTAATGTTTTCCGAAAATATAAAGTATGTGTTGAAAAAATTTCTGAGAAATTAAGAAAATAATATATCTTCGGCTTGCAATACTTTGTGAGTATATTAAAATAATATTAAACAGATTGGAAGAAAGCATGACAGATAGTAAGATTAGGATAAGATAAGGGCAGGTAGGGGCAAGTTTAAAACATATTTATAAATGATAAAGCACATTTATTCCCTGCTCATATGCATGTAAATTAAACTAAAGTGAGAGGAAAAAATTTGGAAAGGTTAGAGGCAAGGTTAGCTGAATAAGTCATTGGAATGACAGTGACAGGAAAAAGCAAATTAAAAAATTATGGAGCACAATAATAGATCCATGGATCAATAAATCTCGATCTTGTCTTAGGAAAAAGAAAGATCAAAATACTGATAACAAAATGGAAATAATAAGTTTCGAAAGCAAGGAAAACATATTTGTATTGAAATACAGAATGAAACAAATATGTGCATGGTTGAACGAATCGATTTTCTTTCCAATTTCATTTGTGTGAGTTAAAATATTAGAAACATTATTGCAGACAAGATAAGACTAGATTAGAAGAATGAAGATGGATAAGAGATAGTATGGACAATAAAAGCTTGATAGTAAAAACGACCCATGAGAAAATGGTGATATAATTGATCGAACGATGAATAGAGAGAGAGAGAGAGAGAATGCGAGATCTTCCAATTTTTATTTTGAAAAATTTTATATGTGCTTTAACGTTCCCTGATCTTTTTTACAAATTTTGAAAGATCACGTAAATACGAGTGGAAAAATACGGCATCACTAATGACTTGAGAAATTAAACGAATCACTTTATGCAACATTGAATCAAGTAACGTCAGCCAAATTGTTCGATGTCTTGAAAAGTGTACCTTCAAAACTTGCCATTTTTCTTTTTCGCTAAAATTTGTTTATGGTAGATAAAAAAAACGTTTGAAAATTTTAATTATATCGATAAGTTTTTCAGGAGAGAAAACTTATCAATTGACAAGCACATATGCACAAGGAAGAAATGCCGCGACAGTACAGAATTGATCCCGTACGTAAGAAACACATGCATGACGTGCGTCTCGTCTAAATGTCAACGATGGCGATGTCAACAATGCGATAACGGAATCATTTAATCGTATTCATCACAAATTGTGCCGGGCGTTACATCGTAATATATGCAATAAGACAAGTGATTTAGTGGCTCCTATTATGAGATATAATAAACAAACAGCGTTCTATGATAGGAAGAACGTGGCATTTTGACGTTAGACAGAAATTATCTTGGAGCAAATACTCTAATCAAGCTAATTAGGAATATAATTTAGAAATGAGAGATGTGTGTCATTTAGAAATAAAAATTGACTGATATCGTTTTATTTTCACTGATATGACGCAGTCTATTACGTCGCTGTGATTATTTGCAAGGAAAAATATTACAAAATAAAACTACATATTATTATCAAACTGAAAATAGACAAAACATTAAAAAAAGAAGATAATGCAAAATAAGGTAATGTTCTAGATAGAATAAAAAAGACTCAATCGATGATCTATGAGACGTAACGGCTATTAACACTTTAATTAGCGTCCGTTTTGTGGCACGTGTTTGACAATTTTTTAATATTTTTTTTAGTCGGATTTTTTGGTCAGTTTAATAAAGCTATCGCGTTAATCGTTTCAACGATTTGGCACGTGATTTTATTATAACTCACAATACATGAGTAATGCGCGTGAAAAAGGAATTCTTCCGCGGCAGAACGAAATTGATCACGCGTAAGAAACGCATGACGCGCGTCGCTTCTAAATACACATCTAAAAAGAGATGGCACTTCGACGTAAAAACTTGACTGTGTGATATCAAATATATGTATATAAGAATTAAAGTGCTAACGGGTTAACGTACAGTCGCGCATAATAATAGTGTACTCACAAGAGACTTCTGTATTCACAATACACGAATCATCCAGTGTTATAAAATTTTTTCATTGATAATATTTTTCATTTCGTTGAAACAATTAGCTAATTATAATTATTTTTAAACGTGTAGGAAATTCCCATTTGTATTTGGAGTGGAATACTTTATGTGCAAATGCAATTAACATTGAGAGAGAGAAAGAGAGAGAGAGATCCCTTTTTACTTTTCTCTGAATTATTCTTATTACAAAACGGCTCATTAAAATAATAATAGCAATATACCACATGCAATAGTATACATATTTGATAATTAATAACATCAATAACTGATGACGAGAAAGTAATTTTTGTCCGGAAGCGGCTCTATCTGTTGATATTATATTTGTCATCGTATAATTAATAATATCCTACAATCGCATAATGAGAAATACTCATTCCGAGAATAAAACATAATCTTTCTCCGTTGTTTTATTTTTTTTATTTTTATTGTAGACTGACAATTTATCAACACATCACAACTTCTATACTTTTAAAAATTAAATAAAGATTTTTATACGCGCCACCAATATCGTTCTCGAATAAAGAAAAAATGAAATTGTTCTTGCAACAAAAAATTATAAATTAGTATATGACAAGGCTCTTTATTTGTACCAATAATTGTTAAATGCCTATATTGATTCTATAATTAATTCTATTATAAATTCTGTAACTGCAGTCATGTATTTTGCCTATATTCAAAGTTTAAAATACGTTTTTTATATTTATTGATTAATTATAAAGTAACATTTATTTTCCATGTATTCCGAAATTATCAAAATCGATCTGCATGTATGCAACAGGTATATTCCCCATAAAAAATTAAAACACCGTTTTGTAGAAAGAGCTATTCTCTTAACATGCGACAAGGACTTTTACACTTACGTCACAAATTGTCAAACATCTGCATATCAGTTTCATAATTGCAATCGTGGACTCTGTAGAATTTACGATATGTCACATAATGCAAATGTGCAAACATGCTAGTCAGTCGTAGAAAAGTACAACTTGAATTTCTAATATACTATGCCACGTGTATTATATCAGGAGCTTCTATATATTGTAGTTTGCATGCCGTGCATGCATTCGCTGCGATCAGTGTATCTGCTGCGTGAATGTTATATATTCTACTATGTTATTCATTCATGAGAAACCCTATTGGCCAGCGGGCGGGTGTGTCAGTGACGTCATAGATCGATGCTTATACTCTCGGTGGGAGGAAGAGTGTAACAAATTGGCGGGCAATATGATATCTTCAATATTATTATTGTAAATATCTTCTCTTTTACAGTAAACATATTTTCTACTTTTTATGAAAAGCATAGCACTGAAACAAGCATGTTTACTTTTTTTTATTTTCTAAAAGCATCTCTTATTTTTTTTTATGTAAGCTATTTTTTAGCTGCATTGTCACATTTCTCATATTTAAAACCAAGCTTTCTTATTTTTATTATGTCTTAAAGATAATCGTTAAATTCTATAAACTATCAAATTTAAAAAAAGCTAGATCTCCAAAAATTTTTGATTTATGGAAAGTTAAAAAATTTTAATCTGAAAATTAAAACTGACAGATAAAAGTAAAAACAAAAAATTTTCCCTTTTGAAAATTTCTTGGAAATTCTAAATTTATTTTTCAGAATTTTATTAATTCTCGTTAATACTCGAAATAATAAAGAGCAAAAATGAAAAAGATCAGATGATTTTTAGATTAACATTGAAACTCAAATCGAAATAAATAATTAATACAAACTTTTGAATAACCATGTTTCATTATATAAAATTATATAAAGTTATTCATATCATATGTATAATATATTCATTAATACTATGTGATTAATCATTCAATCACTATATAAAATTATAATAAGTTAAAAATAAAATAAAAATTTTTTATATAAAATATAAAAATATAGCGTAAGTTTCTATCATTAAATCATAAAATTAATATAATTTTGGATTTTTTAAGTTTTCCTATAAAAAGAATTAATGTGTAGTTTTATATAACTTTGAGAAAAAAATAAATTGGTCGAACTGTGGTCTAAGAATCCTTAGAAAAGATCCTTAGAATTTGATCGTTTGAAACATCCCGCAAAACTAGATGTTTCTCATTTGACGTCAGGTTCAGGATCAATAAAGAAAGGATCGATCGTAGTCTTGCGTTCGAAGTCTCGGTGTTATATGCGCATCAGAGCAAGAAGAACGTTATGCAACGGCCGCGTTCGGCGGTCGCGCGCACGGCGCGCGTGGTGTCGAAGGACGATTCAAGGTCACCCAATAACACCGCTGCGCGGATCGATAACCGAGTCCCGTCGTTTCTCTGCCCGCAGATACGAGATGCCTGCAAGGACCTCGTCCTATCTGATGATCAGCTCAGGCTGGTCATGCAGAGGCTCAGCGACGAGATCAACAGAGGCTTATCGAGGCAAACTCACGATGACGCAACTGTCAAATGCTTTACGACCTACGTACAAGATCTGCCAAACGGCACCGGTAAGTGAAGAAGCATGGTAATCTAGACACGGATCGTTAGTATAAGCTTTTTATACGCTCAGATTATATGCTAAGAAAAAAGCAGATTATAAAAAATAAAATTTATTAAACGGCAACATTTCCTCTCACTTCGTTCAAAAAAGTATTAATTTATGCTAAGAGGATTTAAAAAATTAATTACGATTCAGTTATTAATATCCAATGTAGAAAATAAAGAAGAGTTTGAAAAAAATGCTGTCAAATTTTCGAGAACGACAAAATAAAGTAAAAATTCCTCAAATAACAGATGGTTATTCCATACTGATGTTACATGTTCTTCGTCTTAGAGAAGGGCAACTTCCTAGCACTGGACTTGGGCGGCACAAATTTCCGAGTATTACTGATTACACTGGACGGTCAGAACTTCGATATGAAGAGCAAAATCTACGCAATACCACAGAGCTTGATGCTCGGTACTGGCACCCAGCTGTTCGATCATATCGCTCAATGTTTGGCGTTATTCGTGAAGGACCTGAAGTTGCAGAACGAGGTGCTGCCGTTAGGCTTCACCTTTAGTTTCCCCCTAACTCAGCATGGACTGACACAAGGAAACTTAGTGAGATGGACCAAGGGCTTCAATTGCAGCGGAGTGATCGGCGAGGACGTCGTAGCCCTCCTCGAAGAAGCAATCGATAGAAGAAACGTAAGTGCGTGATCATCACAAGCAAATACAAATTAATTTGTAAACTTTTGAAATTTTCATATTTTTAGGGGGGTTTTTAAATATTAATTTTTGTTTTGTAGAGAAGATCGAAACAAACTGTAAAATGTTTCACAAAGTAGCGATTTAATCGAATATTAGTATATTCAATTAATAGATTTTTAAACGAATTCTGTTAATGAACCATGTTTCATACATTAAGAAATTTCATTACAAAATGCACTATATCTGATGTCTATATTATGCAAAGATGATAAGTCTGAGAACAGATCTGACGTATATAATCTAACTATTTGATATTTTCCACAGGATGTTAAAATCGATGTATGTGCAATCCTGAATGATACCACCGGTACTTTAATGTCGTGTGCATGGAAAAATCAAAATTGCCGAATCGGCTTAATTGTCGGTACGTATATAAAAATGATCGTGCGGTAAATTATAAAAGATATTTACATAAATTGTTATTAACATTAATTAATTTAAATAATGAAATAATTAATGATTAATTAAACTTATTCAAAGTTAAATCAATTCTGCCTACAAATTTCATTGTCAGATCACGTAAAAAAAATTTAATCTTGAGATAATATGATAAATATTATCTAAAAGTTAAATAACTTTATCTCATTTCTTATCTCTTTCTGAATTCCAAACACGTTGCTAAGTTTTCTCGTATTTGCAGGTACTGGAAGCAACGCTTGCTATGTTGAAAAGACGAGGAATGTGGAATGTGCGATTCCAGGTAATTATGCAGATCACAAGTCCCATATGCTAATCAACACGGAGTGGGGCGCGTTCGGCGAGGGTGGTGTATTGGATTTTGTGACGACCGAGTTCGATCGTGCTATCGATGAAAATTCCATCAATCCGTCGAAGCAATTGTTTGAAAAAATGATCTCGGGCATGTATATGGGTGAATTGGCGAGGCTCGTCCTCGAGAAACTAGTAAACGCTGGCCTTCTCTTCGGCGGCAAATATCCTACCGATCTCAGAAAGCGCGGAAAGTTCTTCACTAAATACGTCTCCGAAATCGAAAAGTAAGTATTACTGATCGATTGATCAGGTCGTTATTAAAGTAGTCGACTAAAAAACGAATTGGCTCACATAATCAGTTGAAGATTAGGCTGCAAAAAATCTAAAAGAATCAATGACTGAAAAAATCTGTGTGAATTTTTTAGCGATCCTAAGGGAAAATACACAAATTGTCGGGAGGTGTTAGCTGAGCTGGGTTTGCGGAATGTGAGCGATCAGGATTGTGAGAACGTAAGATACGTATGCTCGTTGGTATCGAGAAGGGCAGCGTATCTGGCGAGCGCGGGGATAGCAACATTATTGAATAAAATGGGCGAAAACAATGTCACCGTAGGTATCGATGGCTCCGTGTATCGGTTCCACCCACACTTCCACGATCTCATGACGGCGAAAATCACTGAACTCCAAAACTACAAGGTGAGAACGCGGGCGAGAATTCGTTTCTCGTTGACGAAAGTGTCACGGAATTGAAATACCAAAATAAAATTAAAAATTAAAAATATTATAATCTAATTTTCTGTTTAATATACTAGTACTCATTTATAAAAAATATAAAATACAGTAAAATACCTTAAGTTATAATTTTTTTTATACGAAAGCCAGTCAAGAATATACGTTAAATAAAAGTTAAATTTTATTGTTATAAAGAATTAAATTCTTTTAAATTAGAAAACAATAAAATGTAGTAATATTATTCAATTGACTTCTCTCGTTTACAGTTCGATTTGATGCTGTCGGAGGACGGGAGTGGTCGTGGCGCAGCGCTGGTCGCTGCAGTGGCATCGCAGAGGCGGTGAAGACGCGGTTATCGGTAGCGAGCTAGTTCCAATTCAATTTTATGTAACGTAAAACTGATACGAACAGCAGTATGAGAGAATTAGATGAGCGATGAGCGAGTGAGCTTGAACGAGAGAGTTAAATTGCAAAAGTTTTATAAGTTTGCACTTTCTACATTCAATACATTTTTTTTTTTGTTTTTTTTAAATCGTTTTAGGCCATTATTCCAAGACTTCGCTAAAGGCTGAGCGGCTTGATAGTCACGAAAAGGGTCCATAGACGTCTAAATAAATGTTAATAATTAGATTGTAGACCCTTTGTAATAAAAGAGATTTTAAAGCAATATACATACACACATACATACATACGTATGTGCATATATATTAGAATATATATGTTCTTATAAATTTATAAAGATGCGTCTAATCTACTATTATTATTATTATTATTTTTGTCAACGTAATATATTTTATCATTTTCATCATAGAGTATTTATGCAAAACGATAGTGATACTTTTTTTCTTTCGTCCTTTGATTTCGATATTGTTATCAAATAATACCATTATCAAAGGACGAAAAAAATGAATTTTATGATAGGAATGATCGTGATATTATGAAAGAGTTGATAGATAGTACATGAACGTGATATTCGATGGAACAAGAAATACTATCAAGCATGGAAGTGTATTTTCAGTGAAGATAATAAGTAGCTGCCTTATCTCTGGTATTAATAGCCTATTTAGCTACCATTTTACATAGTTCTCTGCGAAGATGATAAAATATGTTACGTTGTCAAAGGTATGAATAGATGCATTTTCATAAATTATAAAAATAGATATATGTTAAAATATATCTGTGTTATATAGGATTATGTTAGGGTTATCTGTTCATATTGTTTTATTTTGTCTGTTTTTAATGTAGAAAGTGCAAAGTAATGCAAATTAGAAGAGATGAATGGATTAAAAAATTGCGCGACGAATATTTCTTGTACATAGAGCACAAAAAGCTATAACTTAGCGGATTAGAAGAACGGTGAATACTTAGTTAATGTTTATGCGAGAAAAACTAAGTAATCGAGGATGTAGATATCCTCTCTATGGCGGCCGAGTACGATGATCATTATATTTAGTGTAATTCATTAATGATCCGCAAATCATTAGCATTATCAGTTAATAATCTCGATGAATCTTCGAGAAGAAAACAGCGAGAAAGAAATCGAGTATGTAAACAAATTAAGAAAATTGCTCGACAAATTTAACCACCAGAAAGGATCTCGAGCATTAATTGTTAATTGTTAATAAAATAACAGACGTATTAACAAATGCGAACGACTTAAATCGATGATATACTTAAACTGATCACGTGAGATCATATCAATTGTAAAAACGACGATAAATCGATAGGTTCGAGAATAAACAGAGTTTTTCATCGATTTCGTTGAGTATTGTTTCAGTTAACCCTTAAGTACTATAATTTAAAAAATTTATAACATTTATATCACAATGGGATCTACACACATCAATATACAGTTCCATTAATATTTTCTTCAAAATAAATTCTATAATAATTTTTTTCTTTTCAAACATGAGTATAAATCTTTTATTTTTTAGTCTAAAGATAGTCACATATAAAAATTAAAATTATTTTCTTAATGTAAAAAATATGAAAAGCGAGAAATCCGATGGAATTAAAAACTATTAGACTTCTCACGGGTCACGTACGAATCCACGATGATACTTTTGAGTTATTCTTGAATTTTATTATACAAACTATCATGAAATTATCTAATATCATTATTAGAAACTTTTCAGTTAATTATTTATGAATTTAATTTTTCTGCCCAAAATTATCATCGAAAAAGTCTAAAGTCTTTTTTTCTTTAGAATTGAGCTTCCTATTCAATTCCAAGTGCCCTTTCATTAGATTACACTCTCTATAGAGAATCTAACGAATATGATATAAAAAAAATTTAGAAAATAAACGGATAAAATGAAAATAATCTAATCTATTCTAATCAAGTTTAATAAAATGATGAGTGTATAGTTAATTCAATTAATGATATATACTGAATTGATCTTATGTGAAATCGTATCAATTATGAAATTACGAGGAATTAATAGATTCAAAGAATAAACGTGTACAAATATGTGGTAATTAATCCTTTCAAAATCGAATGTTTCGTTTATGATAGATTTTTTGGCTAATTTAGAAGTGATATTATTCTCAACGAAAATATCGAAGCATCTTCCATAATTCAAGTGTTAAAGATTAAAGTATAAGATATTTCTGATGAATTAAGAAAAAATCAAAATAGATTACGGGCGAAATCATTCATTAGTTAATTTCAAGCAATTTTAATAGAATCTTAATTTAGAGCTATAAAGATGTATAATATTAAAGATTGAAAAATCTACTGTTAGAAAATCCGAGAAATGTTAAAAAATTTTATTGATAACTAAATTTTCTATTGGATTTCAATATTTAATACATGGAGAAAATTTTATATCAAAAATTATTATGATACGGCAATGATCGCGGACCATAAGAGGAATTATAAGTTTAAATACTATGGCCATTATGTGAAAAACACAGTAAAAATTTTTATAATTCCTTTATAGTCCACGACTACTATCGTACATAGTAATTTTTAATATAAAATTTTCTCCATATACTCTTTCGGTTTGGTTACAAGGTGCATATAGTCATCTTTTATTGTTGAATTATTAAATAACTTGAATGATTGCGTGTATGAGATAAAGAACAATCTTGTTAGCTATTAATTGAGCGTGACTCCTTATCGTTATCGCGATAAGGCTTAATGAAGCCAATGATAAATCTTGAATAATTGTGAAGAGCGTTGGTGTGTTAGTGTGCTCGTTTTCAACGACTTCGCGTACATTTCTGAATCTTGGATCTTTGAAAGTTCTTCTCCATCGTCATGTTGCGACGATTACGAGCACTCAAATCGGTGAGTACGTAATGCTCCGAAGGACTATTAACTCAATCGAAAGTCAATCAGGTGTGATATAAGTTAAAGTTTAAATAATTTTCTCGTTTAATATTTTCAGTTCTTAATTTCCTTATTTAATATTTATTTGTATTTGTCCAAAGGGAAAACTATACACGTCAGTCACTAGATTCATAAATATACTACTATAAGCAAAGATTACATTCATTATCCGTATAAAATTACATTGAGAAAAGATTTTTAGATAATACACTTTAAAGATATTTTAGAGAATTTAAAAATTTGGCTCAAGAAGTTCTTCTTTAGAAAATGTTTACGATTGCCTGATAGTGATATTGGTGAAAAAAAAATGCCATCGAAATTAGTTAAATATTAACTACGTGCTGTATATACATAAGATTACGGGTGTAAAATGTAAAATGCGCGCGCGTGTAACAAAGTAAGCGATACCTCGAGAGAAATATTTCCTTACTGCCTTGAAGCGTTAGGAAATTATTCGTTATTTGTGAATATGGAAATGAATAAGCGAAAAAAAGTGAAAATAAAAGAGAGAAAAAGGGAGAGAAAAAGAGAGAGAAAGAGAGAGAGAAAAAATAGAAGATGAAGAAATTGATTGTCAAACCCGCGAACATCATCGAAACCTCTTTCGAAGTGGAGACTTTTTTTACATTTAGCACATTATTAATGTTGTTATCATGTACACGTTGATGCTGAGAATAAATAATCATAAATGAAGAAATTGTTTCATTGCCGTAAACTATTAATTCGTTGTACATGTAATGTCGAGTTTTGTGAATGTTTTTATAAGAAAAATATTTTTTTTATAATTATTGTTTTTTTCGAAAGTTGTCTAAAAATTATGTTATAAAAACAATATTTTATATACAGCATATTCAATATTTCCTCCTTAATATAACAAGATTTTTTTTGCAAAAATTTCTACGTGATTTTGGTTCTTTAATAATTTCCATTTACTGTTCTGTTTGAAATAAATAATCCTGATTATTATTAATTTACAAACGTTATTAAAATACATTTGCTGATTATATTAGCGTATTCAACGAATATTTACTCAGCTGTTGTCGAGTCAACACTAATATTGACTGATGCGTGAAGAATTACAAGGACACTTCACGAAACATTGAACTATACAATTAATCTTATACAAACGAGAAATACTTTGAAATACATATTACAGAAAATTTCGACCGTAAAATGTAAGCGCGTCATTACGTTTCTGAATGCGTTATCACATCGAGTGCAGTCGAATGTACTCATTGCAATGCACGCACGTGAGCCTGGTGTCTCCACCTGGTGCACGTTTGGTTATTCGGTGTTGGGACACGTCAAAGTCGCGGAAGCCGCTATCGCAAAATTCATTCCGCCACACGCGATGAAGCGCACCGGAACGGCACTCCGAGGGGAGAAGATCTCACGAATCCGCGAATGAAAGTGAAAACTGTACGCACACGAGTGTATCCCGCGAGTGAGTTAACATGATCAGCGGCATTCAGATCGCCCTGAAGAATGCCATTGACGTGGTGAGTGACAGTCAATGACGATAAGGGTGTCTACTGGGAAACGCGCAACTGCGTTTCGTCCTTGCACTTTGAGATAAGAAATATCGGTGTTATTCAATTTTGACTTCGCGATAAGAAAAAACTATTGTAATATTTTGCTGCCTTTACAGAATATCAGAATACATGATGTACACAACTACAACTAAATTTGACAATTAAATCTGTAGGCAAAGCTTATCTACATTTAAATATACAATTTATATTTATTTAAATAAGTATTATTTTCTCAAAAGTAGCATGATCTTATAATTAAAAACATTTTTAGAAATTTCAATACCAATCAAAAAATTAGTTGATATTTTTTCTAGCTCTTTTAATATATTCTGTGATTAAATTCATATAAAAATAAAAATACATTACACATGCAATTCCAAACTAGGATACCAATTGTTGATATGTAAGTCAACCAATGAATAATTATTTCCCCAAATACATATGAACTATGTCCCAGTTTTCCCACTTTTTTGATATCTTAACACTAATCATGAAAACCTAACAAATTTCAAAGAGTAAATTCAAATTTATATTTTAGATAGCCCCACCGGCAACGCCGTTGCAAGATTTCACCTACCATTGGAAACAATTGATGAATTTCTATGTGAGTCATCTGACTGACTGCAAGGTTCCTGTGCAGAACACCAGTATACCTCGACACCTAGATGTATTATTGGAAATCTTACTACGAGAAGAGAAAGAAGAGAATGAACCTGGACCTTGTTTAGAATATCTTTTGCAACACAAGCTTTTGGACCTTTTAGCGACTTTGGCTTGTGCAGAGACACCACCTGGCATGCGAACAATTTGCCTTGCTTTCTTGAGGAAATTTCTGGGCAGATCAAAATATCCCTTGCTACATCATACATCTATCTATGCGCCAATACAACGACTTGTAACACTTTGCAACGGTAATCCGCCATCACCAATTGAAGTTGAAGAGGTATGATTAATGGTATAATTGATTCAATATGATCCGTTACATATTAATTTTTTGATGCGAAAAAAGCAATGTGAAATTGATCAACAAGTTTAACTTTTAAGAAAGCCTAAAACTATCTTATTTTTATTTTATTATTATTTATTATTTATTATCTTTTTTATTATGCAAAATTGTAATGATTCTAAATCTTTGCCTATTTGTTTATTGATTTTTAAAATTATTTTTGGTTACCAGTTATATTTACCAAATTTCACTTATTTTTATATTTTGCTTTTCATAAAATAATTAAAATAAACGATTAATATATTTCAGTATTCATTTCAATATTCAATATTCATTTTATATCTAGATTTGTTCATATCTAGATCGCGATAATTGCTCTTCTATAATATTGTTCATTATTCATTAACAATGTGAAAAATTTTTACGTATTTACTTACATGATTTATTGCGACAATCCTATTGCATCGGTTGCATCATATCTTAGCCTTATCAGCGCTAGATGTTTTCTCATTCATTCCCTCGATCATCCTCGTGAACCCATGGAACGTAGATTCCAGAATAGTTTTATATTGCACGCACTTTCGATTTTCACACTTTTTCATTTAACTAACTAACACTTGTCAAATTTATCGTTTCGGACATACGCCATTGTATAATGATACGTTGTGAATGCGTTTTCAACTGTTTTCCGGTTTCAATTGTACTTTCTTTCACTCGCACTTGGCTTTACGTCATTGGTTGGCACAAGTTAACTAGCAATTTAAAAATATCACGATATATTCATGTATGTGTATTCTTTTTTTATTTTCCGATAGAATTTCACGAAGTAACTCGGCAATATTCTTGAGTCAAAATTCAATCCCTTTTCTTACACACATGAAAAATTGCTGATCGCAGAACGCACAGTAAAGAATCACACTACGTGTACGTAGAAGACATCGTGCGATTATTGCAATATACTCACATATGTCTTACTTGCATTTTCCGATAACGTCTTAAGACAAAAAACATTTGACAACAATTGATTCACAGTTTAATGATTATTTTTCTTACATACTCGAAAAATCGCAAGATGACAAGCACATCAACCGGCGCGAGATGTTACACTTCGAATGTATTTTCGGCTAATTCCGTTTTTTCCCGGTTGCATTCGGTATCGCGCCACCAGCTACATTATCGCGCTACTTTCAAATGTTGTAATATACTTATAAACATGCATAAATAGATTTTTGCTGTCACAGCGAAAATATTGCTGTAATTACGTATTTCGTACTAAAGCGATTAAATTTTGCTATCATAATTAATTTTTCGATATTACATTTGTTTTGTTTATAGAGTATATACAATTTTTTAATTTTTATAATTAATTTGTTTATTTTTGTTTAATTATTATTTGTCGCTGTAAAAATAACTTAACATGTTACTGAAATAGATATAAAATTATTTTGTCTTTTTTATTTAATTATATTTATGTAATTATATTTGTTATCATTATGTCTCAAATATAAAGTGACAGATGTTAATATTTTATTAATGAAATTAATGTTTGAAATTAGTTTTATATATGTTGAAATCAAAATTATATACTTATAAGTTATAAAAGGTTTATAAACAAATGTTTATATAAATATATTTTATAAAGAAATAAAAATATCAATTTTTGAACATGAGATTATTGACATTGACTTATTGATACTTGTCAAAATATATTCTGAAAAAAGTAATATTTCCATTTTTTTTAGGTGCAATTCCTGCTAACAATCTGCTTCCTGGTATGCAAATATCCCCACGTGACCAACATTATCAATGATGCACCAATTGCACAAACAGCTAGCAATGTTGTTAAGAAGGATAACGAGAGAACAGAGATCCAGAAGGTGACCTATATTCCAACAAGAAGAAGAAACAATTCTAATCCTTTATTTGAGCCTTTGGATACCCAAGCAGTTACATTAGTCAACCCAAATCTCTTCGACAAAGAACAGAAAAAATTACTACGTTCGAGCAGGACTTTTAACGTAGCTGCACAATATGATTTGTCCAGGAGATCGAACGAATCCATATCTTCCAGGGATGAGAGCGTATCATCGAGTCCTTTGGCTCAAAAATCCGTTTGTGATTCGCCTTCGATAGACACAAAGAGCAGTGAACAAGGGGAGGAAAAGAACGAAAGAGATTCTTCAGGAAACAAGATTGATGAACATTTGCAAAATTTGAGGGATTTACGACTGGATACCGATTGTAACATTTACGACGACACAAGTTACGTGGCGGGTAATAATCCGAGTTTGAAGTCACCGAAGATGCCCGAAAAATCTAAATGTCTTCTATTAGATGCCCTGATGAGTTATTTAAATAGCGCGGTAAAACAGTGTTGCAATTTTTTTTGTTAAAATTCCTGATTTTTACTGCAATCATTAAATTATGAGATTATTATTAGAAATGAGAGGATTGTGTTAAATTTTTTCTTGTCAGAATAGAAAAATATTTACAGTTCAACTTTGCGTTAATAATTTAATAATCCAGAAAGTAAAATGTTAACAATGTTGGCTAAGAAAGTTGCAGCGAGAAAACAGGACTTTTGATATGATAGTATAGCAGTCTGTATATAATAATTATATCACATTTTTCTGTTTATAGGATAACATGGTAAGAATAAGAGCATGCGAGGGAATAATGGTTTTGGCTTCATTGGACGATCCTTCATTTGCACAAACAGTCGCCAGGAGCGAGCTGTCATCAATAATATCTAGTCGCCTAGAAAACTTATTTAATGCTATACCGGCGCATGTGGATTACTTGGAAATCTATAATGTGGACGTCACGTGGGGTCTGGACTCACCGTTGTGGACTAAGGAGAAAAAATTTCCTGGTTGCCGGCAAGTAGCGGCGTTTTTTATGTGGTTCGACTATTGTGATCAGTTGATGAGAGAGGCTCAGATGGAATTCGCGGAGACGCTGGCGAGGACCATCAGAGTAATGTTCTTTGAGAGGATAGTCACACCCGCCCTGGCCGATCATCACGTCATACTTATCACGGCTTTAATTGCTAAGTGCTTGAAAGAAATGAGCTCCTCTATATTGTGTACAGGTATGTTTCCAAGGCAATTTAAAAGCAAAATATTTTAGAACTACCACATAACAAATAAAAGGCGCGAGCAAAATCTTATGAATTTGTACATTTTTTCTACAAGATATAAAAAAAAAACAATCTAATAATTCTTAGTTGAATACAAAAATTTGAGTTAATAAAACTAATGTTAATTTGAAAATATACTATTGTTGAATTTAAAAAATTTTGTTTGGATTTTTTTGTATTTTGAATCTTTTAGTTTGCTGCTATAAAATTTTTGAAAATATCATTGATTTATCCAATATATTAAAAAAATTTTTAATATTCTTGCAGAGGTGAGTTATTGGTTGGTCGGGCAAGAGAGAGATCCAGACATACCGAATGTGTGGACGTCACCAGTATTGCATAGATTGATAGAGAATTGTTTCTCGGACAGTAATGATCTTACAATAGAGACGTTAAAATTATTTGAGGAAGCAATAGACAAAAGAAACGAGCACATACTCCACTGTCTCTTGCTGATCTATTTGTCTACGCGAATGTATTACGACAATACTGCCGCCGATAGTGCTATCGCATCTTGGAGCGATGAAGAAGATGAAAGGGAAAAGGAAAAAAAGGGATCTTTGGATCTTTCTTATGAGCAGAGTCACAGTCGCACTTTGGCACCAAGTAACATCCACCGAGTTATAAACTGGTAAGAGAGAGTGATTGGGAACAATATGAGCCGTTTTTCTAAGTGGTATAGATTCAATTAAAAATAGTTTAATAATATTTTTAAATAAGATAAAATGCAAAACATTAAATATTTTAAAACAAGCAAAAATAGACTTATACCATTTAAAAAAACGACTCATATGTTAACAAAAGAAACTATTACTCTTAATTATTATTGTATCAAATTGATTGTAGTATAATGAAAATAATTACATTACAAATTAATTAATTACATTATATACTTTCTCAAATATTTAGATAAATTAAATACAAATAAGTGTTATAGACTCAATTTTTATTTCAGTTTTCTGTCATTAATACCGCGTTACTTACAAACGGATTCTGATGCTAATAATTATGAGAAATATATGCCGATTTGGGAACGACAGTATTCTTCCGTGCTTTCCGACTGCGCTTTAATGGCGTGGCCATTAGAGGCAGTGATGGTGGACGATTCCGCGAGTTCAGACTCGCGACCAGAAGCTGACCATGGCTCAGGTCGGTTCTACATGGGACCATTCCTAAGCATGCTTTTCGACAAAATCAGCAATATGCCAAGACAGACATACGAGGTCAATGTAGGGATCACAGGGTTGATCTCCAGGCTAGCGCTACTGCCGCACCCGTACCTGCACGAATTCTTGCTGAATCCTCTGCTGCCTTTGATACCTGGCACGAAGAGTCTGTTTTCGTGCTTACAGAAGGTTGTCAAGCAACTTGTTAGCGAAATACCAAAAACTCCGGAGAGTAAAGCGATGTTAACAGAGAGGAGACAGAGACTGTTGGATGACTGTTTACAAGAAGAGTGAGATCTATATTTTATTAGTTGTAAATTGCTACTTTTTACACTAAATCTTGCAATTAATGTTTCAAATTAAATCTTATAACTTAGCTTAATAACTAATTTTCTAATTAAAAATCCAAAAAAGCTTCAGAATTAAACTTCATACATTTTAATAATTTACATTTATGTTTTAGGGAGAAAGGAAATCTTTTGTACGAAAGCGCCATAGTGACAGAAGATTTTTGCAAAGATCTCGCAGCCATAGCATATGTCAAGTATCACCATTCTGTTTAACGAAGTTTTACACATATCGCATCCCCGCAAAAAAGTGACACAAGTAAAAATATAAATTTGTTTAGGAGAGAGGAGAGAAAATTACGTTAATAATAACGTTTTCTATTAATGATGAATGATGGAAAATAATTTCACAGGTCTATGCTTGGTCAAACAATAATTTTAAAATTAATTCTTTATGACAGTATTAAACAACATTAATGAACTCACACGGGAAATATTTGAATCGAATTTATATCACTTTTCCTGATTGAAGGCCGATGTATTTAGATCACTATCTGTACATAATACAAAATTCGAAAAATTTCAATTTGTGTCATTTTTCTTCCAGGGATGCAATAAGAGTTCATTAAATATACAGAATAGTGATACTTAACTTAAATAAATTATAGATGTTAATATATATATTAAATCATAATTACTTATATTGTACTTAGTAAATTCTTTATGTGATGATTTTGTAAGATACACATTATAATAAATATGACGCAAATATATGTTTAATTAAACTATTATTATTAAAAATTATATCTGTGATTGTTTTATTGGAACTTTAATCAAGAAATTTCTAAAATATTTATATTATTTAATGGGAATTTTTTTTATATTAAAGTACAATATATATTTACAACATTAATAATATTTATTAAATTAATAATAAATTTTATTTTTTTACACAATTTATTTCTTGTAAAACGTTTTTGTATAATAAGAAAAATGTTAATAGCAATTATTATTTTTGGAAATATTGTTTATTTTTTCCCATCTTTTTTGGTTTCTAATACATAAATGTAACTGGAGAATTAAAAATATTTTTAAATATATTATACATTGTACGTGAGAAAATGGGTTGGTTCATAAGAAGATGCATAAGAAAATGGACCAATCAATTTCCTTATGCATATGCTTATACGATATGCAAGTTGTCTGAATATACCCTTATTTCTTTCTTGCGCGTATGTATGAACAGTAAACATAATCTATTTCGATTTAGATGCTCATAGGTTATAGATATTTAAAGTGGAGTTAAAAGAATATATTAAGACTGCACGAGATTTATCTGCAGTTTCTCTTATTATTTTTCTTCTTTTTTAATATTAAAATGAATATTTATACTGTTTTATGTATACAATATTTAATATAAAATGCATAACTAAAAGTTTGCTATGATATATAAAAATGTCACTTGTTGCTGGTCAACACAAATCAGCAAAATTTTCAATGGAAAGCTGGGCAGGTTTTTGTACTAGATCTCTTATTGACAATATTGTTTTCTATTTTACTGACTTTCCATTTTACAATACACACAAAAATTCTTCGATAATTAAAGTAAATAATGAAAATTTGTCGACAAATGGGGAGCTCTATTTTTTGTGCAGCTTCAAAGCATGGAAAAGTTTATTGGTTTGCTCCAAGGATTGCACGAGTATTTTGCAGCATTACACACATGTACATGGTACAACAAAATACAATACAGATGTTGATGTAGCTAAAGAGGTAAATAAATAATTTAATGATTTCTTATATATTTTTTGTGTTTAGTCTAGAAAATTTAAATTTTATTGAACTCTTATAAAATAAACATGTTTTAACAGTTAATGATTATGTTTTGTTCTTGATTACAAACTTCAAATAATATTGACAGGTCTTTGAACAATTAATATTAAAAAGTAGCAGCTGGCCAATAAGAATACAACAATGTATATTGCAAAAAGAAAAGGTTTGTTTGTTTCTAAATCGAGGAGATATTATTACAAACAGTATAAGGATGGCTGTTGAATGTGGAATGATGTTTGGAAGTACTCCATCAACTGGTAAAGCATTCAGTTTGAAGTACCAACCTGATATACAGTCAGATCTTACCACTCAGCGATTGCATCTAATGAGAAATATTGCTGCAAAGGTATTGAGTTTGCATGGATATGTGATATCCAATGAGAAAAACTGCATTGGTAAGTATCTGTTCACCAGCAAATCAGAAGGATCAGTTGACGAAGGATATGAGAAATATGTGTGCGGTGTTGTAAAGAATTCCCAATCAAAATCAAAGGAAATATGTCTTACATGGGATCAACATGTAAAATGCAAAATAGACCAGTTGGCAGAATTGAATGAACATAAATTTATTGAAGATGAAGAGAATAATGCAAAGAAAGATCTCTTTCTGGAAAATTTGGCCAATGCTATTGTTATTTTTGAGTTAATGGCTGTGAAACCGAGTCGATCAGTTATTATTGGCAATAGTGACTCCAAAGAAGATAAAAGCATTACGAATACAAAAGGTATTATTTAATTGATAAATTATTGACTCTTAATAAATTTAATTTTTAAATCAATTGTAATAGTTATAATAATTATACAATTTTGTATTTGTTTACATCTTAAATTTATGTTTAATTGTAAACATTGCAGGTGCATCATTTGTATTGTACAATGTTGCTAGGATAGCAACGATTATAAGAAAGTATAATGAGAGAGTATTGTGTGGAGATTATCCTAGTTTACCAAATATTGGAAATGTAGATTTTTCAGAATTGTATGAAGAAGTAAGTAAAACTTATTTGTTTTTTTTTTATTAATTATATGTTTATTATATAATTTTCTAATTAAGTTTTACACAATTAATTTTTATTAAAAGAAATTTAATTTGATTTCAGGAAGAATGGGAGCTTGTATATAATTTTATATTTGGATATTTGCAAATGATAAATGATTGCTTAAAATGTGAACCAAATTTTCATATTTATCCACAGGTATTATGCCTGTTTTTATCACGATTATGTCAAAAATTCAGTGCTTATTATAGAAGGATCAAAATTCTAACGGTAAAATAAGTTTTCTTTTCCTCCTCTATACTTAATGCTTTAGATATTTTGCAGTAGATACCTTTATACTAAATCATATTGTAAATTATAGGAAGGAAGTGATCATTTGATCTCCAAGATGGTTGCCAGATTGTATATGTTGCATGCATTACAAGTTGTTTTTGAGAATGCATTGGACATTTTGGGCATTAAATCAGTATCTCAAATGTGAAATAATTTTATAATAAAGAAAATTTAATTACTCAATTTAATCTTTATTTAATCAAAGATTAGTGAAGTAAACTTTAATTATTTTTATGTGGACAATTACGTTCGTAAATAAGAGTAAGTCACACTAATTTCAAAACCACGTGAATATGTGTGTCAATGCATATAAAATGCATATTATATAATTTTGATTTTCATAATGTCTCATCAAGTCAATAATCTAGATTCAAATTTATGCGTAACAAGCGCGGATCCGTTCGGGTTAGTTCGAGCTTGATCGGCTGTATTCGTTCAGCGTTCAGCTTGCTAGAAGACGACGACAACGGCGACGCTGGGCGGCCAGCTGTTTGTTTTGTTTTCGGGCATGAGATTCACGTGACAGCCGGCGGGTGTTGGTGGCGGCACGCGACGATCGCGGTGATGCTTGTTACAACGTCCACGATTGGTCGCTATAACGCGCTTGCCATCGCTTCCGGCCAATCATCGTGGCCGTAAGCGCGCACACCGCTGTATAGAGGACAGAGAGAGCGCTGCTGCCGCCGAGAAGAGCGTTTGACATCGATAAATGCGTGCGAGTGTTCGCGAAGCGCGGAGGTGCCAAGCTATCGCTCGCTCGCTCGCTGGTTTGCTTGCTCCGAATCGTCCGTGAATCGTCGTTATTTGAGTCACCGTGTTCCTCGGTTGTTATTCTCGTCATCGTGATCGCCGTTTGATCGCTTGTTAGCGCGCTCGCTCTCTATTCGCGTTCGGCATTGTTCGTTGTCCGATCAGCTCGCTCCCACCCCTCGCTACCGCCGCCGTCGTGCGCCCCTCCGCCCCCGTGGGAAACCTGTGAGAGAGCTAGTAGTGCTGGGCAGTGCTGATCATCCACATAACACAGTGAACAGGCATCATTGTTAGTTTCTCTCTCTTTTTATCTATCTCTCTTTTTTCCATCATTTACGCACACTCTTTTTTCGCCGTGTCTCGTGCCAAATGTCATCAGACGGATGTTAGGCGTATATGCGTATATACGGGCGTATGCGTACGTATATGCATACGTAAATATACACATGGGCGTGAATGTATGTTTGTATACGTATAACGTGTGTGTTGTGTGTGTATATGCGTGAGAGATACAGAAACGTACGCATACGGGCCGCTTCGTACGCGTGACGAGGGGATCGACGGGATCTCAGCTGGCGCATTCTAGTGGACATTCGGGTAGAGAACTGCTGTTGCGCGAAGGCAGGTCGCCTGCCTCTTTGTTTGTGAGTTATCAGCTGGCGCGTCGCTTGCACCTCGCAACGATAACGGCCTCAGCCCGCGCGCAGCAACAGCAGCAGGCCCCGACGAATCTCAAATTGGCAGAATTCCTTATTCAAAATTCGTACGAAAATTCACTTTATTCAAAACTACCTAGTGTCGGAAATTAATCCCCTTACTCCGCTTTGTGATACATTCATCGTGTTCAATGACAGATGGCTTTTCGGTTAATTTCAATTTTATTTGAATAAAAATCTTTGTTTCGATTGTCGCAATATCTGATGTTTATTAGATATAAAAATAGGGATTAATATTCGCAACATTCTCGTAAAAAAAATCCATTCTAAATTTATCAAAAAATGTATAGAGATTTAATGCGTGAAGACAAAGATATTCGGTTCGGTTAACACATATAATATTTTTTTTATATGTGCCTATACAAATTTATCCGATTAAATTTAATTTGTTCTTTATATTGTACATGCTTTGTATGAATAGTGTTACATCTTTATTAAGTCAGCTATGTTTCCCTCCCCTCGTCTTCCCTCTTTTGTTTAAATGTGCTCGTTTTAATTACTTTATATAATTATTTTTTTTACTTTTTTCTTAAATTTAAATACGCACCTATCTTATTTTAAACGCAGAAAAATACGACTGAAACGAATAGAGTTGTTTTTGTAAATGAATCTTTTGCATACTATGATTATACTGTTTAATTTATTATATAAATTTTTTGGTAATTAATGGGCGATAGTGTGTTTATATTTTTGTTATTTAATGCAAGAGATTCATTTAATTCTTTTTTTGTTGTTTTTTTTTCTTTTTTTATTATGTGTTTTACAACAAATAAACGTATATTTATTGTATAATTGATGTTCTCTAAATTTTGATCTATATATTTCTTTGGATGTTATGTGATATATATCCGTGTTGAAATAAATAATTCTGTTTTTTATATAAAATTACATTTAATTTTTTAAAATTAATTTTAATGGAAAACGCAAGCATGCACTGAATAATTCTTGCCTTCTTCGTTCAATTTATAGAAAATTTTATTTCAAAGCATATGAATTTTATTTTATCGCTCTTTCTATATTTATCTATATATTTCTTTCTCACTCGCTCTTGCTCTGTTTTCGTTTCACTCGCTGTTTATTTTTCTCGCGTTACGAGACCGCGCGTAGGCGTATTCTCTCTTTCATTCCGCTGTGTGCTGTGCGTATGCGTTGTTCGCGATCGGCTTTTCTCGGTGGCGTTCGAAGCGCAGTTACCTCTTACGCGGTACTTTCGTATCAGTGATATCACTGCAATTGTATATTGTCGTTAATCACGTTGAGAATCACGCACGAAATCGGAGAGTCGCGTTTGCGAGTGCTTTTTAGCGGTCAATGGTGATGATAATGGATTTCTTTTATGATTTAGTGCAATCGCGGTAAATGTGATACACACGGCGAGGAAGGAGCAGCGGAAAACAAGAGAAGTATTCTGACAGGAAGAGAAGAAGAGGAGGTGTAAGAGACAGCTGAGTAATCGCAACCAAATCAGAAGCACATCGCAGAATACGATTTCTAACGTATCTAAAAGGACGCTGGGTGCTAAGGAACATTTAAGCGAAAGGATTCAAGTGTTAAAGACATTTAGTGATTGATAAAGGAAATTGTGCAACGGTTTGCATACGAAAGAGAGATATTCGAGCCGATTCGTTAATTGGAATTTGATGGAAACGATTGGAGCAAAGTCCAGCAACGACAATTAAACAGGAGAGAGAAGACTTTAACCGGAATATTTGTTGATTTTTATTATTCGTGACACAGACGCGCAAGAAAACTGTTCGTGAATCAAATAGAAGCAGCAGTGCAGAAGGAACTTTCCACACATTTATATCGGCTGTCCGCCGCTACCGCCGCTGCCGCCGCCGCCGTCTTCGTCGTCATTGTCGTCATTGTCATCGTCATCGTTCGCGGATCGGTGCACGCTTTTCGTTCGGTACGCGTCGTCATCACTGCTCGTGCGCGTTGTTGAGCGCAGTTGAACGCGGTCCGAAGGAAGCCGAACACGGAGTCGTTCGAGGCGGCGCGGCGTGGCGGCCGAAGACATCACGATTACGTATCTCGCAGCCCTCTCTTCCTTCATCTGTGCGGCCGTCGTACGCGCACGTGCGCGTCTGTGTGTGTGAGTGTGGTGCGTGCAACGCGTGTGTCGTGTCTTTTGTCGCGTGTGTTGGCGCGAGAGCGTGCGGCAGAGGGAAAAAGGAGGAAGTACGCGTGAACGGAAGCCGCCAGGATTACGCCAAACCGGGGAAATATGAGCATTGCTGCCCTACTGCAAGCCGCTGAGTACATTGAACGAAGGGAAAGAGGTGAGTACTTGTACTTTTTAGCTTCTCTTTGGGATTACATTCTCTCCTTTCTTTTTTCTCTCTTTTTCAAACAAAATTTTATTTAATTTTTTTCTACCATCGATATCTTGCAAGTGCGACTGGAATAAATATGCAGTGTGATATGTACTTTCAACAAGCTTAGTTTCACGTGTTACATTTTTTGGTAAGACAGATATTAAAGTCACATTGTAAAAATTACAGAAAACAGAGGTGAAGCATGATATAACTTTTATTGTAGCTTAATTTTTTACAAAAATATTTAGCGTGTACATTAAAATAAACATATTTCTAGTGTGGCTTTGAATCTTTGATGTGGTGTCTTTTATTTGAAGTTGATATATAATATTTGTAATATTGCTGTTTACTCCAGTCTGTCAAAAGCTTAAGCATGTTGATAGAAGAATCTAATATAAAATCTTGCAAGAAAGCATCGCGTTCTACTATTAATTAATGTGCATCAACAATGTATATACACTGAATTTTTATCAATAACAATCAATTCGATCATGAGATATTTATTATGGCAGTTTTTATATTTATCGTCAAGGTTTGGAAACCATTCATGAGATTGGAATTTGAATTTTTCTTAAATTGATTTTTTTTATGCAACGAGTGTGTCATTCCACCGTTTTAATTGAAATTTAAACGATTTAAAAATATAGCATCATCTCGATACTAATTTTTGTTTTCGTAGCGGATCGTATACGCGGCGCGATGATCTCATTTTATCACTCCACTTATGATGCTGCTGCGTCGCACTAAACTGACGTCCTCGTCGCATACATGCGAGAACGCACGTCGTTTCCCTTGCGCGCACGCGTATACTTATTCCTTTCCGTATGTCAAATCACAATAGATTTTCGAAAGAACTATACGTGACTATCGATATATATATATAAATTCTGAAAGTTCCAATTTAAATTAGACGCTCTTATGAAATAAATGTACTATAATCGTATATTACACATCATGTTAGAGTGACATAACTCGTTTACAAAAATATGCTTCTGCATAAAGTAGTTTCTTTTCGGACTTTAAGTTGCTGCGAATTTGTGAAAAAGTAGAAAGAATTTAAAAATTCACATAACATTATTATTTAATAACTTTAAAATTAATTGCAGCATTGTAGAAAACAATTTATCAATTTTGAAATAAGTGTACACATTTTTAATCTATTGGAATAAAATTTTATGAATCTAAGTCTCTTATAAATTAAATTTGTATAGAATATTTATTGAAATAAATTACTTTATGAATACAATTGACGTGCATATGATTTTTATCGAAATTGAAGTTTTAATGAATCGATGAAAGTAAATCTGAAATTGATACGAAGTTTATCTGAATCTAACTGTGTCTCTTTATGAAAATTTATTCTAAAGACTCTATTTTTATCTGATATGGAATGCCTGTCCGTCTCTTAATTTACCATGAGTTCTATTTATACAAATTTATTCCGATGTTTCTATTTTAATTTGATTTGATGCATATAGTTATCTGAATTTGACTCAACTGTTATTTATAGAAATATAAATGTTGCATTTGACAAACATCGAATTAATATAGATTAATTCAATATCATGCACACTTATTGAATTGAAATTATTGTACGCTTGTTTGCTTGGAAAATCACAAAACAAAGCACGATCATACTTCGATCGGACGTGACTTTCTCGGAACAGTCTAAGGTCTGAAGAGAACGGTCTCTAAGAGAAAATAAAACGTGACTTAATATCGGTGCGTTCATCGTCGCTCGCTCTGTAACGAGCTTAACAAGCTTCGAAAGTTCGAGCCCTCTCGCGAGAGTCACGTCGTGGTTTTTCCTTGTCGCATATAATATGAAACTGACCTGATCCAATAATAAATTATATTAAATCTGGTTATACATCAAAATGTAAACACATATTTTTTAAATATTTGTACATGCACGTATACGCGTGTGCGCATGTGTATGTGTGTATATGTATAACATGTATGAAGATTTATCTAAATATCTTTGTTGCTTCTACAAATACGAGTATTTTTAAAAATAAAATTGTATGATACAAATGTTTGTCATTGATAACATTTAAAGAAATGTGTTATAATTTAGAAACAAGTATTTTTTGGACCTATGCTTATTAACATTGTTTATTTTGGTTATATGTATCCAAAGTTTGAGTCATCAATTTTAATACATCGGATATAATTGTATTATAAGTAAATATTAATGTGCAATTATATTTCACTTATCGATTTATCTCTTTATGGTTGCAGAAGCTGAACATGGCTACGCTTCAACGATGCCAATACCTGATGATATGCGAATGGTTGCAAAGAGGTCAAAGACAAAGAAATCCCAAGGCAGCAGGTTTGTATCTACTCAAATATCTCGTAAAAATGATATCCGAAAATTTGTTTAAATTTGAAAAATTTAAAAATACTTTTTAAATTTTTTATTTTAAATGTTAAGTTTCGCAATAGTTATATTTTTTATTCTCACGTTAATAATAATTTTGTTTAAGCGTTTAATTTGTGTTGCTGAACTGTTTTTATAATATTATAGCATCCCATAACTTTACCATTATAGAAAAATGTTGTTATATGAATTTCCAAATTTTTAAATATTTTATATTATATTATTTTATATTTCTATAAACTTACCGTAACTTGAAATATCGCAAATATTTTGCATTGAAATAATTAAAGCGTAATTTTTGTAAAAGAGAATATATTTTTAATATGTTTTTATTATAATGTATGATACTTAATTATTATAGATACAACATTTTTATCTATAGGAGTATTATATTGAAATTTGAAAATTCGATATTTTGTATGCAATAATCTGTAACACATATGTTTAATTCGCAATTAATCATTGCAATTACCAGTTACTTGTACCTGCGTTTAATATTTTTTACGCGATAAGTCTTTTTGATTTTATATCATATTTACCAGATTGTCTTGTGATATTATTATCGTCTCTTGATTTGTTTTTATCATTAATCGCGATTTTACTGCTATTTCTAAAATATATTGTAATAACGAGCGTTTTCTTTTCTCTGTTTTCAGAACGACTCATAACGAATTGGAGAAAAATAGGTGAGTGTTTTCTAAACAACGACATAAGTTATTTTTATCTAACTCATTTAATAGAAATATACATTACAGTTATAACTTTATATTATATGACTGGTATAAATTATATTTATTATTTTTATGCTTTTACTATCACATATCGCAATCGTTGAAAGGAGTCAATCCTGAAATAAAACATTATTGTTTTAATTTTAATAAACCATTAACGATTAGTTAATAATATATTAGTTAATATATTATATAGTAGTTGTGAATTTTTTCTCTTTGTTGATACTTTAAACAAATTTAAATATTGCTCAGAAATAAAATATATTGGAAAATAATCTTACGATATATTTGCTTTTATAAATATTTTAAATTTATGAATTTTAAATACATTTATAAATTTAATTTATGAAAGCAAATTTATGACGTATAGATTAAGTTAAAATAAAAATTTATTGGAGACAAATATATATCAATATAAGATTAAAATTTGTCGGAAATAAATTGGAATAAAATTAGAATTTACCAAACTAAATAATATTACACGACGTAACATTTTGAAATTAATTTGCTCGAAAATAAAAGAATATGCCAATGGAAATCAATATATTTCATGATGGATAGGAGAAAGGGAGGGGGGATGGAGAAGAAAAAATAATTACAGGATTTTGGATTTTCAATGTAGCGCTATAGTTCGAAAAACCGAAAATAAAAAAATGCGTTAAAAACGTGCGTTATTACGTTATGTAACGCAAATACAGGATGTATCAGAACGACGGGTTTTTACATCGGCAGTTTCTGTGTCACGCCACCCCTCGTGTAACTTACTCTCTCTTTCTCTCTCTCTTTCTCTCTCTCTCTCTCTCTCTCTCCCCTTCATCCCTCTCCCCATCACGACTACTATTCGCACATGGGCTGCTTGGATGTAAAAAAAATCGATAGTTCGCCGCGACTATCTCGCTTTCTCTCTTGTCCTTTAACGCACCCCTCTTATTTCCTTTTTTTATGCACTGCTGACTAGCAAGTTTTAACCTTCCTTTTTTTTCTCCAAATATTTAGAGTATGTTACTTTTTTCGAAACACTTTCCAAAATCTTTTATAGGTAACATATTTATTTATTACTCGATTTTTTGGCTAATTTTGAGTTGATATTTCGTATATTCATTTTTACGTTTATATATTTCTAGGTTTTACATTATATATTTTTATACTATTTGATATATTAATTTTTATTCTACAAATTGTTTCTATACATTGAGATAAAAGTGATGAATTAAAAAAATATTTTATGAATTTATTCACTGATCATTGAATTAATAAGTATATTTTCAGTTATACTTGTAGAAATTAATATATTCTGGTTATTATAAATTATTGCACACTGTAGCATATATTTTATGAATGTAAATTGTTATATATTATTTATTTTTATTTTGATTAGAATATAACTATACGCAATAAATTGCGCGAATAAATATTTAAAATTTTTAATGAATATTCAATAATGTTTCAATAATGTTTCAATAAATGTTTCCAGAAATATTTTCAAACACCTTAGTAAATATTTAATAAATTGTAATTCTGTATGCATGTTATCCTAAAATTAAATGCACATTTAAATATTGAAATAATTGCCAATGAGAGTATTGCAGATGTTCCATTTGTTACAAACTGCGTTTTATACTGTTCCACATAACTTTTATTGAAAAATTAGTTAATATTGAAAACACTTAATTACACATATTACCGAATAAAAGTCAATTCTCGTGTTTTATTTTTGTAAATTACGGATTTACGTCGTAAATTTTCCGCGTTTTGAACCGATGTAGCGTGGTAAAAACTGTCCCGCCGGCTAGAAGATGGCATGCATCGATCATATCGATATATGTCGATATTGATATAGTTTCAATATTATTAATGCTATACTTTTGTCATTATGATATTTTTTATCATCTCGCGTTGGTTTGAATTGTCGGAGTGATAATAATCGATGTCATTGCAATATCTTAGCTGTTGAGTGCAATTATTTGTTTATTATTTAAATATGTACATGAGCATAATAACACGTACAGTTACAGCTAAATTTTTGTATTTTTTTTCTGATTTTTCTTTTTTGTTCTTATTTCTTCTTTTGCGCTACGATCTTACTACGTTATATTTGTCTGACGATTTTACTGTGTTATATTTGTCTGACTACGTGACCACATTAGAGTGAGAAAGCTATTGAAAAACATAGGATAACATACAGTAGTATTGATCCGTTCTCACGGAGATCATGCTTCTTTTGTTCGATGTTATCTATCAATATTAAAATTCATTGCATGATATCTTCTATTCGCTTTTTCACTTTAACATTGGTCGATGATTGCGTAGTTGGATATGTAATGGAAAAATAAAACAAAGGAGGAAAAAAAAGAAAAAAATTGAAAGAAAAAATGTGAAAGATTATTATCAGCATAATTTTTTAAACGTATAATATTGTTGTATGATATCTGATTATCAGATGTTTTTACTCTGCATATAAATATTCCAAAAAATTGAAATTTTATATAGATATTGACAAAGTGAGAGAGAGAGAGAGAGAGAGAGAGAGAGAGAGAGAGAGAGAGAGAGAGAAAGAGAGAAATCTGTAGTGAATTAAAAGCATTTAGGCAAACTGATTGTTTAAAGTTTAATTATTATACTTTTTAAATCAGGAATTTATAAAAACTTAAAGGTCACTCGCGCATTTATTTGTTTCAAGTTGAAAAAGTTAAATTTTGACTAATGCTGTTTACGTGTTTAATGCCAATAGTGACGAGAGCGGGCTCATGCAAGTGCTGCGTAAGTATGCAGCACGTGGGACAAGCGTATGAAATGTGGAAGCTAATAACATACTGTCCTAAATTTGGCACGCGTCGTGCGGCGGAAATAAATCCGCGGCGAATTTACGCGCATGATGCTTAGACCCGTATGCTGCGCATTAAAGATTGCGATTAAAATTGGCATTACGAACGAGAATTGGTTATCGCTTGATGGTACTGTATCATTATTGCAAATCCGTGTGGTAATTTAATATCTCGTATTATGTTTGACATCTCGGATAATGTTTTGAATTCTATATCTCCCTCTCTTCGATACTTGTTTACAAATCGATCTGAATTAGTTTATAAAAATGTATATCAAGCGTTATAATCAATTGAAACTTGTTTCTTTCTGCTTTCGTGTAGCGTTTATTGCGTCTGCTCGTGTCCACTGTAAATTAAATGATATACACTATTAAATAACATATAAAATTATACGATACTATCACATATGAATATGATGTTCGAAAACAGGATTGCAGGATTTCAAGTAATTTCCGTTTAAAATTAATTCCAAACAAATAGATTTTATTATCTATCAATATTATCGGCACGGTTAGCAAACAGAAGCGATAAGCAATCACGTTATTTGTGTGAACCATTATGCAAAATAGCAGGGTTGAGTTTTCCCCTCCCAAACGGAAGAGGGGAAGATCAGACTAGCCGGAAAACGAAAACTCGACAAATGGTTGCACTAACGCGAGTGAAAATGGTGCCGCGAGTGGCGCCTGAGGACGGATTTCTGGCCCATTTGAAATGCATTGAATTTTTAAGTGCCATCCTTTGTACCGCCGCCACGAGATAGCCAACTTCCGGTTCGGTTCCCCGCCAGTCTTCCTTCAGCTTTTCATAATTTCGACTTGAATCTTTCCCGGTTGTCTATAGTTTTAATTTTTTTATAGTTATGAAGATGCGGAAAGGGTTTTATATTCTTTAATTAATCAATGTTTAATAACGGAATGTGGAAGTCAATGATATACTATCCTTAATTTTAATAATAATACTTTTGGAATATTTATATATACTGTAATATTAATTAAAAATTAATATAGGAATTAAATGTGAAAACAAAACAAACAGAAGTAATGGAGTTAAAGTAAATGCGGAGATATATGGAGATCAAACGGTTAAATAAACTTGCTTTATTTTGGATGCAATGAGAGGGACAGAGGGGGTGAGTAAGTGTTAATTAAAGACCTCGGCGCGTAAATAAGCACGCCGATTGTTTAAAGAAATTCTATCATATCGATTGCTCAAGTATTTACAGAGCAAAGGTTCGATCCGATAAATGTTTGTGTTATTTGTGTGCAATTTAAAGAGCTAAAAAAGAAAGGCGATTGAAAAAATTAACATTGGCATTTGATAAGGATTAATATATCTTGAAGGATGAATCAATTCCTTCATTCATCAATAGTCAATTTAGTTTCATTTTTTGGGGTAGAAATTTACGAACTAAATGTACTTTCGAAAAGACAAGTGATGCGATGTAAAAGAGGAAGAAGGAAGCAAAATAATTTACGTGATCAGAATTGACGTGTACGCAGACGCGGGGTATATCCTTCGCAAGATGCACAGGGCAGGATGCGCGTTGACTTCGGGGTCAAGGACGACTCGGCGGAGCGTATACCCTGTGCATCTCCTTTCATTCTCTAACGTTGGGGAGGCCAAGAGACGTTGTTCGCGGAGCATCGACCGACCTTGGTTAAAAGCATTATACATATATTGGATTATTGTATATTGAATAGATTCCGAAAGACTTAATTTTCTAAAGCATTCTTATAAAGCTCAAACATCTTGTTTAGTAACCAAATTATATATGTAAGTTATGTTGAAGTAAAGTGGTTCCTTTATAAAAGTGTGCTTCAGTTTTTGCGAAACGTTTGCAATTTTTCAGCAAATTTATGAAAATATAGAAAATTAATAGAATAATTTTTTATTTTTTTACGTAAGATAAATTTAAACATTGAAAGGATCATATGTTGACATGAGAAAAATCGATATTAATATACAAAATTTGATATTATTTTTTTTATTTTTCCAATTTTTGATTCTTTACATTATAAGAAATGTGAAGAATATTGAATTTTTTAAGGTACATATTGTTTTTCATATGTACTATATATTGTTTATATATATTCATATATTTTTTTGGATATTTGTTATGCATTATATACTTGTAGAAATAATATTATTTTCAAATAATAATTTACTTGACTCGCATAATTGTACAAGAAAAACAGAGGGTGGAAGAGTTTCACATGCTTTTCAAGAACGACGCGAGCGTTATAGGGCTCGCGGACCCTTCGCTTGTCTCTACGTCTCACCATTGCCACTTTGAAGCTCGTTCACCTTGAGCTCTTCTCAGTGATTCTCATTCCTGCTTATTCATGCCTGCACACATTATATGAAACAATAACACAATCACACACACATATATATATTCAATTAATGTTGCATTTTGCAAAGCAGAAATTAGAAATATTTTTCTGGCTAAAAATTCCTTAAATTCAAAATTTGAAAATACTTTATGATACTGTGATGTTAATTAATATTCTTACTGACTATCAGTAAGAATGATATTCACTAGGCGTGCAACATATGTTGCTTATAAAAACATTTCTGTAAAGAACGCATCGTGTTTAGTATTTAAATCGATGCGTGAGAACTGTATTATTCTATCTGCGTTTCTTTACCTTTCGAAAAATTTTGTGCTAAACACTAAAGTCAATAAAAAAATTTTTTATCTCTATTATAATATTCGGAAAATTAAGAGTACTAAAAAATTGCTTTGTTTTTTCAATCCCCGAGTGATTAAAATTCTGTTCACTGTCTCACTGAAAGTGCTTGCTTAGTTTTACGTTTGTATGATCTAATATCAGTATCGTATCCAAACCGGCTGTAAATAGATACGCAAGCTGAGAACTGTCGAGTGTATGGTGAACGTTTTAATTACCCGTATTTTTTTATCTTTGACTATTTTAACTCCTTCTTTTTTAACACTAATAGATTAAAGGGATCGGTCTTCGTCACGACCGCGTCATGTTGGACACAATTCAACAAAAAGCTTTTTTAAGAAAGAAAAGACTACAAGAAATAATTTTTTTTAATTTTTTTAATTTACATTTTCATAAATTGCAACTTGAAAAAAATTGTAAACATTTTGCAAAAATTGATACTGAAGGAGCCACTTAAAGTTAGCTTCCGTTTTTCGTAAACGGAAACTTTCAGAATATCCGTCATTTCATATCAATATCCAATGTACATATTATTTTAAATTATTATAGTCTCTTTGATGGAATTTTGTACAGGTGGGAGTTAGTTTTGTTAGAAGTAGATAATTTTATCTCTGACAAAGGCGGTCGATTCTTGCAAGAGCAAGACAATTATTACAGCAATAATAATGCATACCTGTTGGACGCGACGCGAATGAGAGGAGGATAGGTAGAAGAGCGGAGGTAGGGAGGGATAGAGAGACAATAAAAACCGAAGGGAACACATTTCCACGCTGACTGGTTTCCCGTAATTTTCGGGGGACCGAAGCTATATTGACGGTTTGGTCGGTGATTGGGGATCGGTTTGTGGTCGAACGAGGAAGGGAGAAGGGGCGAGGATGAAGTAGAAAGAAGGGTAGGTGGAGAAAGGCATCGACAATGGGAGGATAACAACATGGCGTTAATTATGCGTTAACAGCCTTCAATTACAGATTGCATCTCTTTTTAGACATTTTTAATTAATACTTAGAATTGTGCAGGGTGTGTTCGGAGTTATTGAGTCGTCTTTTATGTACGACTTTATTTGCATACAATAATTCTCTATCAATTTAAAACGTATTTTTCTTTAACAAAATTTGAAAATTAATACAATCTATATTTTTCATATAATAATTTTTTAAACAACTTTCAAATAATTAAAAATATGAGGGAAGTTTGCAAATTATGATAACACTTAATTAAATAATCAAGTCACATTTTTAAATTAATTTTGTAGACGTTAATAGATTTTTAATTTGAGACTTAATTATAAAATTAAATATTTTGTATCTGTAATATATCAAAAATTGGATAAGTACATACACGGTGACTATAACTTTCGCACAATTTCTCTGACGCAAAATTGATTTCAAAAAATTGATCAGAGATTTTGTAAAATTAAAATTGCGAGTTGTCGAACGTATTTTGTATTTAATATTTAAATGATTAATTTTATATTCAAATTGCTTAAATTATCGTATACATTGATCATCAATAATATTTTAGTAATAACTTACATTCAATATTCATGATGCTTTAAATAATTTTCTGTTGAATATTCATAATGATGCTATAATAGTTTAACATTTGCTGTTTATTATCGCGTGCTATTTCACGCCAATTTTTTGCTTTATCTTCCCGGATCACTGAACACAAAAACAAACTGCATAACGTGTAAATAATATTTTTATCTTAATTGAATTTTTGATAAACAGAAATAACAAATAAAAGATATCATTTGTATCAGTCATTGGGAAAAAAATACGATGTTTTCGTGCAATTATCGTATATAATTCGGCGCTTATCATCGATCAGGTACGGCAAATTCGATAAGCGAATCGCGCTCCTGATTCAAGGTGGAGGTCGTCCGTGCTGTTACGATTCCGGAATAGTTCCGTGTATTGGTTCTTTGCGTCAGAGCCAATTCGATCGACCTCGCTTCCATTCCCATCCGGAAGTGAGGACGCGATGAAGGGAAATCGAACATTCGCTTCACTGTATATACAAGGTGTTCTGCGATTGCAACGACTTTTCCAACGTATTTAGCAGTTCAATCTGAAGCAAAAAAATTATATTTACGATGTCTGTTTTTATTAGTTATTTAGTTGTGCCAAAGAGGAAAAGATACTCGCGCGGATATAATAAAACAAATTTTTTTAAAATTTTATGTCTACTTTTTCATAACATTACACTTTTGCTAAATTCCTAATTCGTCAAAAGTAGTCTCCAGTTGAGATGAAATATCTTTTATATTGTAGCCGGACAGTAAGCAGACGTATTCCGGCCGCGGCGATCGGATCATATGATTCGTCCTGCGCGCTTTTCATGGCGAGAACTGGTCGAGCGATTTGAATCGGCTTGTGCGAGAGGTGCCGAGTCGAGTCAGCGAAAGCTTGCGCAATACCTGACCTATTGTGCTCGTTAGGGACATTTGGGATCAGCTACCCTTTGGGTATATTCGGGGTAAAAGTCCTTTCTCCCCTCTTATCTCCACCATCTCATCCTTATCATGCTATCCCTCCTCCTCACCTCAATGTGAACGGCATCGTCCTCGGGGATATATCCCTATTGCTGAAAGGGATTGGACCTTCAGGAAGGAAACCTAACTTCCACCGTGCTGAAGGACCTCCACCTAATTCTATGGGGGCAGGAGTCTCAGGATTTAGAGCGGAGGTGCACTTTGGGGATTCTCCTTCTTCCTTTTCTTCCTCCCGCCCTTCTGCTCGCTTCCTTAACGATCAAGCGAGTCTTGCGAAGCCAGCAGGAATGTCGGGATCACGCGTTGTCCGCAGATTCGTCTTAGAAAAGAATCTATATGAAAGAAATTCGGGGAGAAATTAGAAAAGATACGCTGACAGATCGGGTGTGAATTGCATTCCTAAATAATTTTTTCGTAATAATTTTAGAAGCAACCAAATGTCGGAGTTTCTCTGATTTCAAAACTTGTTCTTTGCCGCAAGCTTGAGCTTCTGTATGTACATAAAATGAATAAACAATTAAAAATATAAATTTTATAATTTTTATATTTCTAAATATCTTAGATATTCAGAGAGTAATTGATATTATATTTATTTAGAACAAATATAAAAAAAAGCAAAGGGGCAAAATCTGAAAGATTTTTGAACTTTTATTAATTATGGACTTTTTGTACACACATTATTAATTGAGAATTAAGATTTAGTTGTTTAAAATAATCAATATTAGAATCGAAAATAAATGTTTTCCTATCGCGTTTCATAAAAAAGATCAATGACCGTGAGTCTTTTGCTTCCTTCCTTTCCTTGTTCCGGTGTGGATTCTCGGCATTCGAGATGGCAATTGGTCTTTTCCTCTTTTTTCTTCCTAACTGTTGTGTAGGTCGTGCCTAGAAAAGATTGCGTTCAATAGATCGTGCCAACTGGTATCCGAGTGTCGGTCTCCGCTACTTCTTTTCTTTCCTTTTCTTCCTTTTTTTCTGTGAAATGGTGCAATATATCGTAATTTTTCATGACGTTCTATTTTTTTTCTCCTCAGATTTTTACGACGTCTATCAAATCATAACTCGGAATTTTCCAGTATTTGAACATTTCAAGCTTTGAGCTTGTGCATGATATTGCTCAACAAGTTCTAATTTAATTTGAGATTTTCAATTCTATCTAGATGCATATATTTCGCATTTTTTTAAATCTTAAAATTATTGAATTTACATTAATATGAGATTTTCGAATTTGAAAATTTGCAAAAAAAATATTGAATAAAAATTATTTTTTTCCAAAACTATTTGAACGAAAAAATTGCATTATATTTTTACAGTATTAATTATTTTTTTCTCTTGCTGTTATACTTCTTCATCAATTGTGACGTAGATTTATTGAATACACTATATATTTGGAAAAAAGATCTTTCAAAGATTTAAACGTGAAACTTGGATGATTTTACGATTTTATGAGCATCTAAGTTCTATGCCGTTGGACGTAGCCCAACGTGATGTGTACACTGTGCCGTTGCAATTGCGTCGCGGAGTGCATCGAACCCGTGCAGGTGAAAGTGAACCAAAGCGGTACTCTCGCACATTCGTTCGTTAGATGATCAGTCCCCTCCGGTTTGCGAAATCGTCAGTAACTCAAAGGTTAAACCGAAATGCGCACGTCGAGTCAACGAGATTAGGTTGCCATCGACATTATTCTCTCACTGTTTTACGCATTATTTTACACAATAGTGTAGAATTTTGCGTATTTTATTATACTAAAATAACTTTTAAAGTTAAATTTTTGTTAGGAATATTAAAAAATACGATTTATATCTGACGCATTAAATATGTATAGGAAATTTACGAATTTAAATAATAACCATTTTTATAATACCGCATCATAAGATGTAGTATCATATTTTAAAATTGTACTGAATTTCTTGCCCTAGTTTTACATTTATTATTTATTTCTAGAAGCTATAAATGATTTTGTGCTAAATATATGAAAATATCTATAAAATTGTACAATAGAAAAAGCGGGAAGCGTGAAAGAGTCAAAGTGCTCATTGTCATTTTTTTTTTTCGACTGCAACGAATGCTGCATTTGACTTGGTTCGACCTATAGACACACTACACACGATTATCGGAGCCTGGCTAACGGTTGGACGTGCTCTAGCGAGTAACTGTATCGTTCCAGAAAAGAGCATAGTACGTGCTCGGTAAAAGGTTACGTTAGATTACGTGTGCTTATACAGAAACGTATATGCGCAAAAAGGAAAAAAAGAAAAAGAAGAAAAAAGGGAAAAAAATTACGAAAGAGTTGTTTGTTAAATACCGTTGCAATGACGATGCAATAATAACGGCAACGATAATACCTCCGTAATTTTTATATTATATTTCTCGCTTGCTTTAGAATATTAACCTTTTGAGTGCCGATGGTGCATCCACTTTAAATAAAATAAAATTTTATGTTTGTTTTATTTTTGCGAAAATTATATCTTATGATTGTTTTATTATAATAATAAATAATGTACATTATAATACAAAAATTATTTTTTTTTAACAGAGCAATCTAAATCTAGGACTCAAAGGGTTATTCAAAATGTTCGATATTAGTATGTTTGAACGGTTTATACAATTCTTATTTTATTTTTCGTATCTCTATAAAGTCAGGAAATATTCGTGAAATTCTGTCTCGTCGTGCAACTCGTAATCGTAATTCGTGATGGCTGTACACTTTTGCGCCTTTTACCTGACCCAAGTCACGAGCGAAGTCGAGGAAATTGTCCATGGATATTGTATATATGTACAATCGACCATTTGGCGTTAGCCGTATTCTTTATTAGATGTTATGATTTTATTATTACGATATATATACAGTTTACAATAATATCTTATGTGATAATTAGTACTTTAAAGCTTGTAAAAAAAAAACACGCAGAAAGAACATACTAAATGGGGGTGAAGTGGGGGAAGATAACAATTTTAATTAATAGAAATTATTTTGAAACTGTATAATTTTTACAACTTTTCATAACTTCTGAGCCGACCTAATGAAAAGGCTTGGTAATTTTATATTATAGCTCTGTATTATATTATTATTCTTATTTCTACTTTTATGCCTTATATTCATTTCTTTATATTAAGAAGAGAAAGATCTAGAATGAAGAGTGTGGGGATACGAAAATAGGTGCATCGGCGGAGTGGGGGGTGGGGAAAGCTTTACGCTCGAGTCACGCATTGAATAAGTCATGAAGGATCCTGGTGATAAGCGCGCGATTTTATCATTGGCGAGAAACCGTGCGAAGAGAAAGAGAGACTGTGCAAGAAATGGGAACAAAGCGGATGTATGTTGTTTGCTGCAAAGTTCAAATGAGTTAGCTCTTACTTTGGAAAAAAAAAATCAAATTGATCGTTGTAACTTGTTTGCATTTTCTACGTTCAAAGTAAAATAAAGTTCAAAGGTTGAGCAATGTATGGAATATCGTTGGGAAAGATGGCCGCGAAATTTTCCGGTTCACTAGCCTTTCGATGGACTCCAAACGAAATTTTAAGGCGCGATGAAAGTTTTATGGAGGAAGTAGGGTGAGCGAAAGGAGGAACGTAACTATGAGATCCCAAATTTCATGAGCAACGAAGTTTTCCTTGCATTCGGGGAAAGCGAAATGACTCGTCAGTCAATGCTTTTATTCCAATTCCAAAGTTTTCCAGAACATCCTTGAAAGGGGTAGAAATTTTAATAAGACACGGCCGAAGAATCATCTATTGAAAATTGAATTAAAAATCATATCGATGCGTTTGATAAAATTAACATAAAAAAACCTGTCAAGCTTAGCAAAATATAACTATTAGCTATGTTTACATTTTGAGTATTGTAATTTTTATTTTTTTATTTTTAATATTGGAATGAGATCTTATCTTTGAAAAGTTAAGCAATTTTTGTTTTCAAATTGAAAAAAAAGTACTGATTAGTAAAACATCGAAAGACAAATAAAATTGGAGCGTAAAGTGGAAAAGTAGAAAGTAGCAAAGTTAGCAGATATGAAGAGAGAGAAGGAAGAGAAGTAGAAAACACGAGAGAGCGCGAGAATGGTTGGAGGAGAAATAGCTGGCGCAATCACGTGCGGGTTCGAAAGGTCAAGATCAAGTCACAGAGGGAGATGCGATCTGGAATCGTGAATATAGAGAGGAAAGGGAGGGAATACATCGAGCGTGGGAGGACGGAGGAAGAGGAGAATAACATTCTCCTGCACCATCGATTTTAAAAATAAGATGGCAGTCGGCCAATGCTCTTGTTGGAATATTTGCTATTTGTTGTCAATTTCCGTCTTTCCTTTACTTCATAGATACAAATACATAATAGTGTAAAATTAGCTTAGGATGAGAATATTTCACACAGTTGTGCATGTGTACTGGATTCATTAATGCTTTCCATCTCCGGGTATATTTTCGGGTCGGATGTATTATGTCTAAATATTCACACATTTCCCAGAATTATGTTTACAAATGTTTGACAGATATGGTAAATTATATATAATAAATAGCAGATTATACAAGATTAAAATATTTCGTAACAATTTGAATTTTTTTATCAACAGTCGTTACAAACGAAAGTTTAACACTTGAACAAAGATTTAGATGCGTTTGACTTGAAAACATCTAGCTTGGGCAGAAAGGAGAGATAAGTTAATACGTTCTCAATACCGAAGAAGACGCATTTCCCTTTAAACCCCTGCGGCACATGGTCGAGATAGTTAGTCTCAGGGTTTGCTACTCTGAATTGGGGAGTCTTAATGAAGGCACGTGCGGACTCGCCTTTGTCGCTCGCTAAGGATTTCGACACAACTAGACACAGCTTAATTAAGCGAAACCAGTATTACACGATTGTCCGTATGCGTCTATACATGCCCGCGTGAATACCCGCGTGGGTGCGCGTTCATATACCACGATTATATCGGGTGTCCCACGCAATTGTATTTATTGGATGCTTCTACTTTTTATATATTTATATTATTGTATTTTTATAAACAGATTTTTGTTACCTGAGCATGCAATATTTAATTATTAGAATATAAAAAATTTCTTTCGAGCTTTTCATAAATTTCCGATACACACGACGTCTCACGACTTTAAAATGTCTTATTTAATACATTTTCATACACTGCATTCAAACAGTTGTCGCAATACCACATTTAACCAATTAAGGATTAAACGGCGAGAATAGCGCAATTAAGAAATAGTCTAATAATAGTTATGAACACGTCTATCTACGTCACATTGCAGAAATAGTTGCAGTTGCTACACTGCCGCGCGATTGACGGAGGGTCAAAGATGAGTAGTGGATGAGAGAATGGACCTTCCCCACGAAAAGGAGCTGTGTGAGGAGGTTTGAGGCAAACTTTAAATGGAATCTCGTTTTGGGAAGCTGCATACAGTTTAATTAAGCCAGACCCATTTCGCTTGTGTCTACAAACGGTATTTTGCAGTAATGCCTCGACCCTCGTCTCCCCCTTCCTTCCTCTCACTCTCCATTCGACCTCTCTATAGAGTGGACGCCAGTTGAAGGAAGTCCAAGTTCGCCCAAGTCTCGATTCTCGAGTGTCCGTCCTAATGAATTGCTAAACTATCCCGAGTCGCCGCTCAAACGAAAGCTCGATCTCCCTGAATGGCTGATCTCTTTGGGCTTAATGCCCAATTAATCAGGGATATCAACTTTCGACTAAACGTGTAGAATTTTAACGCGTCCTAAAGAAAGATTTTTGTCATTTTCTTTTACATTTTACGATTAATTTACGAGTAAATTTATTAATTACACGGTAAACTTGATGGACTTTTTGATGGAAATAGAAGAACTGGGTCAACAGATTTATGCGCTCTAAAATTCAAGATCTCTCTAAAAATAGTAAACACGGTTTAATGTTGCAATAAATAATATATTACGCAGCAGCTAACAATATAATCTAAATCTCAGCGCGATGGCACAATTGTAGGGAAACTACTGTTAGTAATTAATTTTGCAGCAAACAATAGAGCAAGATAACTTGAAAGCGGTAGAAAAATATAAATTGAATAGGGAAGAAAGAGTGGGAGAGAAAAAGAGAAAGAGAGGGAATAAAAGTGAGAGACAAGGCTAGAGAGTGAAGTAGAGGATGAGAGAGGAACGTGCAACAGGGGGTGGTGATGCAGCAATATAGTGGGACGGGCGGGCGAAAGGGGAGAAGGGGGAAGATATCGGAGCGGGAGGAGACGTAAAGTTACGAGGCTGTTTACAGGCGGCTGTTAAAGCGATCTAACTCATGGCCGGGCATTGCTCCCGCCAGGCTTGGCTACGCACTTACGACGTTATTCACGCTTTATACAGGTCGCTTCAGAGGCAACCGGTTTATTCTCGCAGCTAAATCGAGCAATTTTACAAATTTTCATGTCTCAAATCGCAGATTTGATCGAAAAGAGTGTTTTGTTTTATTTCAAGAATGAAGTATATTACGCGGTACTAGGTAACAGACCGATATGACAACTCGATGATGATATTTCTATACGTTGAGGAATAGAAGAGGGGAGGGATGGGTTTTCGCTTCCACTTCGGGGCCATCCTTCGATCGTTTTCCGCTCGGCGATCTGCAGGCGAATTACCAACTAATATTCGACTGTCGTTCGCGCACGTTGCATCACAAGGCATTCTCTCTTTGAGGGCAATCTCCGGTGCAGTTCCCGCTCTCCCGCTTTCCTAAACCGCATCTTTGCCGAACTAACCCGACGACTCCGACGCGGGAATTCCGCGCGAAGTATTTATTCATCAGTGTTACCCCTGGGTACACGCTGAGCAGCCGCTATCGGAATTTCATAATACCGCTGTCACATGCTGCAATTGATTGAGGGATCACTTGTCCCTCCCCCTCTCTCCCCCTCCCACCTTTCCGCCGTTAACTCTCTGACATGGCAAAAATGTTGCCAAGCCATCAGGAATGACAGGAACTCTCTGCAGTGCTCTGTAAAACAATTTATGCAAGAAGATACGGATTTGGTGATGATATTTTAATTATGACGATTGCTCGTTTTATGATACGATTGAGTTGTACATTGCTTTGATATAGAAATGTAAGATAAAGAACACTTGAAGATTTTCTGTTTAGAATTTGTTATATTGTTTATTTCCCTTTTCTAATTTCTAATCGAAAAGGTTATGCGTTAAATCATGATCATCTTTTATTTATTTTTGACAAAACATTGTACTATGAAGAAGCTATGATGAAGGGATATTCAGGGTTTCCGAGACACCACGTATGTCGAGTTATATTACCTAGACCGGAGACATAGATATAAGGGCACGTAGACAGAAACGCGTCTATTTACGGTTGAAACACGTCCACTTCGCGGCTCGCGGAGTATAATACCGTTTGATGACGTCATTAAGCCAGAGCCGGCTTATTGTTTCTCGTAAAATGTACGTGCAAACGCGTCGTCTCTCTCTCTCTCCCTCCTCCTCCTCCTCCTCTCTCTCTCTCTCTCTCTCTCTCTCTCTCTCTTTCTCTCTCTCTTTCTCTCTCTCTCTCTTGATGGGTCTCTTTGGGTTAGTTTAAGCTCTCTCCACACATATGTCATGAGAGGAGAAAGTTTTTGATGATATTCAGTAAAATATTGGAGGATTTATATCAATAATCTATGTATTTTTAAAGTATAATAATTAAAGGCTTTACTTCGATCTTAGTTTCATATTTTTATGAAGCAGAGATGATACGTCGCAAAATTTTCGATAGCTAAATATTTAATTGATACGACAATTAGGGTTGTAATAATAAAAACAATTTTAGGATGGATTATCGTGAGATTTTTTTATATTTAAGAATGAAGGATTAAAGATTTAATAATACTGTATTAAAAGTTTTTAATATATTTTTTAAATATATAAAATATTAGATTATATTGCAAGATACAATATAAATTGGGTATTAAACTTGTCGAAGCTGATATTACAATTATGCAGTTTTGAAATAATTTTTATTAATCAAAGTAACTAATTTAATTATCACATCAGGAAGAAATTTCTCAGTTTTTCTTTTGAAACAATTTTTTTCTCTCTATTCTTTCTTTCCAATTTTTTTATGTATTTATTTTATTTTGGTATTTGACTTTTGCGTGCATTTATTTTAATTCGAAGCTTCGCGATCTTTGGTTCTTTCATTCGTCGCGGCCCTTATTTTCCAGAATAGTGGCTATAAACCGGTCGTAAACTTAGAATTAAATGCCACTAGTGGCACATGTTCGGCACAGACTGCGTATCTTCACGGGAATGTGTGCCACCGTTGAAACGTTGTTTTCGATTCTGTCTTTTCCGCAGTAATTAAACATTATCTTAAGATAAGACATTCTTAATGTTTTATGTATTGATGATTTTCAAGAACGATATAGGATAGTGCATAAAAAAGTAGTTTGATTTTAGTGTTAATGAATGTAGTTATAATATTAATGCGAGAATGACAAATGTAATTCCAATAACGATGGTGCTTTTTTTCTTTTGCAGGAGAGCCCACCTTAGAACTTGTCTCGAGAAGCTGAAGTTGTTAGTGCCACTCGGGCCTGAAACTTCGAGGCATACCACGTTGGGCCTTTTGACTAAGGCCAAGCGTTTTATCAAGGTAAGTGTAATTATATATAAGAAATAAAGAGAAAACAGATGATAAGAATGAACAGAAATCGTGTAAAAGAAATTTTAAGAAGACAGATTATTCTTTTTATCCTCGACAACTAATGGTCTCTTAGATCCGGAATTTAGAGTTTATGATGCAAGATTGTCCGCCGCGAAAGAAAAATGATTATCTCCAGAAAATGTGATCCGAAATTTGAGAGATAACGCAGGAGAGGCGTATTAAGAATTTATTGTTCTTCAGTTGAAACAGGGTTCAGAAAGAACAAACGGGAGAAAGGGCGACGGTAGGGAAAAGCAGAGCAAGGTGTTGCAGCAAACAGAGTGGCGACGCACAATAGACGCGTAGTTAGTAAATTACAGACTGCCAGGGACAATGGCGTACGTACTAAGCGAGCAAGCACGTGTGCGTGTCGGTGTAGAGCCTACAGGGTGGCGCGGATAAAAGTGCACGGATTCTGACAGGTGATGGAGATGCCAAACAATATGAGTCTTCCATTCTCATCATCAACCGTTCTCGTAAAAAATACTTAAAGTACTCACTATTTACATTCATACACTTACACAACTACTGTATTTCGAATGTACACACGTGAGATTGACGTAATCTGAGTGTGTGGCTTCTTTGTTATTTACTTGATTTATTTTGATTTTTTTTCTTGAGGAATGGATTTCTCTTCAAATTTTTGCGATTTAATAAAAATACTGAAACAAACGCGATAACGTAATAGACTTTAAAATTATGAAATATTAAATCACAAGAGAGATACAAGTCCTGATTAACACGAGACGAAAAAAATAAATTAAAAATAACTTAAAAATAAATTTAAAAAATGAAAAAAATAATAGAAATATAAAATAAATTTGCCGCATAAAGAATTGAGCCATTTGTTTTATACCGATGCGATTCCCTTGATCATCTGTTATGATCCACGCGTTTGTACTCGGAGCACCTTGTAGAGTGGCGAGCAGCAGTGCGTATCCACCGTTCATTCGTGCATGCATAGCCCGCGTGGGAGACTCAGCGTGTACATCAATCTGACCCGCGGGCATCTATGTACATTATGTGCCTGCGTTAGGTAGGAGAAAAATGTTCGCTCGTCCGCCATTTGAGGAGAAAAGTTGCTACGCCTAGTTTAAAGATGCATCTACAGGCGTGATAAAGGTGACACTGTAGAATAGAGTAGACAGAATAGATAGTAGAATAGAATATTTATTGCTAATGCTCTCGTTATTACTAATGCGATATGTAATTAGTTACAAGAAGGTATTCACTTTATACGAGCGTTTGAACAAAACTGAGACTGTCGGAATTCAATATTTTACCCGCGGTCCAATAGAGTCGAGAACAATAGAGCCGATTAATTATAGCGGCGTCGCTTGCGATGAAAATAGAAGGAACGCGAGCAGCGAAAGGGAGGATGGGAGATGAAGAATTAAAGACTAGTGAATAGATAGATATGAGTCAAAAAAAAAAAAGTAGCAGGAAAAGAAAGCGAGGGAGACGCGGAAATGTCGTTTCCACAGAGGTAGCTCTTCCGCAAAGAAGCAAAGCATAGAGGAAGGAATGAGACGGGGGAGGGGGGGGGGGGGTTGAAGAGTGCAAAGCGACTTGTATTTCGCGGGGTTGGCTGCTGGTAATTCTTCATTTGTCCACCTCTGAACTCCTTTCTTCCTGTTTCGCTTCGCGATTCTTTTCACACTCTTAGTAGACGTCTTCGCCGTTTAGCCTCGTCATAATTATTATTTAAGATTTATCATTTTTTCACTACTGTTTTTTAACTCTGCACAAAAATCATTTAACATATATCTCTTATTAACGACGTAATACAAAGCATCGCAACAATCTTGATGCCGATTTTGAGGCTACTGATCGTAAGTAGTAGGAGTCAGTTGAGTCTCACTCCTGAGGTCGGTCGATTTACGGCGCTTTACGACGAGGTTTCACCCCGCCTCACGCTTGCCTTAACCTCCTTTTATCTCCGTTGTAAATTCATATCGAGTCGTATAGAAAGCACGAAGCCAGAGAGGAACTTTCCTATGATGCCAGTCACACTGGCATCAACACGCACACATGCACACGCACATTACCTATCGCATGGAATTCTTATCTGCAATCAGGTGATTCTGCCGCCTGCTACTTCCACTCTGGTGTCACAACATATCTTGAATCACTGTTGATTTCATACTATCATCTTATCGGAAAAAAATTTTAATACAAAAATATATAAATTATTTGTATATGAAATTTTTAGGAATAAGCTGTGAGCATTTCAATAACATTAGAGTTAATAAATTATTAAATTTCAGGAAAATTTTGATTTTACATATAAAAAATTTTTAATCTAAAAGTTTGAGATTAAAATATAGAAATGGAAAAATATTCTCTTTGAAGAGTGCTAGTTCTAAATTTTCAAACCTTGAGTTTTTAACTTTTAAAATGCAATTTGTAAAACTGCCAAATCTATGCATTTCAAATACTACGCAGTAGGAAACGCATTAGTTGCATTCGGTCATTTCCCGTTCGGCGATTTGCACCGGAATTGGCCAGCCTCTTCTAGGTAAGCGCTCGTTGTTGCGTTACGAAATGGCACGTCGTACACAATACAAAGGAAATCGATTATCAACTGACGTCGATTCTATTGTCAGGGCTCGGGACAAAGAAGACGAAAATATATTTTGCAAATAATCAATTAAATTAAAAAGCTTAGTGTACAGTAATGGATATAGGTTGTTTGACGTGTAAAAAAATTAATTAAAAGTGAGACGATATATGAATAAATATAAATAATTGCGAATATCGTTCCATTTTAACATATGATAAAGATTGAAAGAGTTAATATTAATATATGTATATTACAATCATATCACAATCATGAGTTACATCATATCGACTGAATTACAGAGCCTGGAGGATCGCGAGCGCAAACATGCCATACACAAGGAGCAGTTGTCGCGCGAGCACAGGTTCCTGAAACGACGGCTCGAGCAGCTGACGAGCCTGAATGGCCTTCACGCGCTTCACGGCCTCCATGGGCTCAGCACGAGCGCGCCGACCGGATCCGCCACCGCTGCGGCCGCCGCTGCCGCCGCCTCCGCTGCGATGCTATCCAAGCGGCGCAGCATTTCCGAATGCTCCCTAGGCACGGCGTCTACTAGTTCCACCGGGAGCTCCAGGAACTCCGACAGGTCTGCGGGCAGCCCATCTATCTCGGAGTCCGGTGAGTAGCAGCGGAATGTCATTAAATGTCACATCTGGGTCTGTTCTGTCCCACTAAACTTTCTTGGACATTCTCGTATTTATATATATATATATATATATATATATATATTTCGTCTCTCTCTTTTCTCTATAAATATTAACAATACTTCTCTCACTTTAAATTTTCACAAAAGTGCACTTGTTCGGTGCCTTTCTGCAGAGTTGTTACTGCGATGTTGTATTTCAACTTAAAATTAAATTGCAATATGAATGATTAATACTCTAATAAATTTTCTGTAACTCGAAAAATTGCAAACATCTAACAGAAACTAAAGTATCTTTGTGTAAAAGAATCGTGTCGCTTTAATATTATATGCAATACTTGATTACATTAGAGACGTTTCTTTATAAGAGCATAAAACTGAAGCTTTTCAGAATTTGGTGCATGCAATAATCTGATATTATAATAAGCATAAAAAATTCGGCAGCAATAGGAGGTATAGTTTATAACAATTCATGATATTTTAAAATTATTTTCCGTAAAATTCTTTTCTTGCTTATTGCGTTTTTAAGGCAACACCTTTAAAGCATCTAATTATCCGAGGTTACCAGCAATGCTAATTTTTCCTCTGATCAATCTAGTTCCGCTGATTAAATCTTATTCGCTGCAAGTCGGCAGTAAGATGGAAAGCATCACGATAGACTCTGCGTCGGCTATTCTATCTGCATTTTAAACCCGTAAACGAGTGGATTTATCTGTTTAATTTTTCGTGGCGTTGTTATTTAAGCATGCAGCCATGCACATAATATACACATGCATACAATCGTTCCATATTCATCGTGACGTTTACGAGTGATTTTTCCAACTTAATCTTTTGTGTTTGCTTTGGAAAATTATTCAAATATATCGATAAAGAGTTGTTTTTTTAACTAACTACATTTTTATCAATGTTTTATTTTTCCATTTCTAAGTCTTACATTAGAATAACGTGTTTTCTATGATTTCTGTTTGTTCGATGATATTGCAAAATATCTCGACTCGATAGTCTCGACAATCATTCGAATATTTAATCTTTCGTGCTAATTAATGATTTTTTATTCTGCACTCGAATATAATTCATTGACAATATTATAGATATATATGCAGGAATGTTGACAAATAGTTTCATTAATTTTGTGATCTAACAGTTTTAAAATTATGTAGTTATATTCTCGGATAAAGTTTCACAAAATTCCGATTTTGTCTGTGGCACCGCTGTGACGGCGTGCGTCGTAAAAATGCATTCGCCATCGCGTGAAATATTGCAGCACGCAGAGGTGGATGGGTTTTCTGAAGGAGTTCCTGGGAAAAAAGGAGGTCGAGCTGGCGGTAGGTGAAGGAAATCGGAAGACGGTTGTGGGGGTGTGTGCGGGAGGTGGACGTTGAAATTGATGATCCCGCGGGAATATCCCCGACGAAGTACTTATCATAAGTCACATGTGCCACGCCGGCGATTTTTCGGAAGCCATCCCGAATTTCCCGCGCTTTTTTGTGTCAGGATAGCGACATTCATTGCAATTTTTTTATTACTATCGCATTAAATATCTAATTCGATATTAATTCAGTCAAAAAATGCATTACTTCTCACATGTGGTTCTTTTATCAATAGTGTATGCTTTTTATGTGCATGATGTCATCTAAATATGAATCATAATTGCAAGGCTGCATATGTCGATTACGCAATATGCTTATTTAAAAAAAAATTTTTTTTTTAGTGTTTTTTGAATCTGGTTTATATTTAGGTATATACTGAAAAAATAAAATGTATATATTTTTATATTTGGCAGTCTGAATAAAAAGTCTGCCGTCTCTTCTATGTATACATGTACGCAGTTACGTAGTCCAGTACATGTTTGATTTTTTCTAGAAACTTTAATATGAGATTGTTAAGTGAATTACCAAACATGATAAGATCTATGTTCAAGATTTGTCATGTTAAACTTTAGTATGCAGGGTTTACAATGTAATTTGTACAATGCGTTACAATTTGTAAATTGGAAACATGTGGATTATTAATTAACCAAATTTTTTTTGTAATAGCTAAAAAGAATTACGTTTGAAGATCTGTTTTAAAATTTAATTTAGTTGATTTAATTAAATGAAATACGTTGAAATGTATGTCATAACAATAGAAAACTTTGTTATTGCAACTTTTAAGCAAAAAAGATTTGTCAGATGGTAGGTTTCGAACTCACGTCCGCGAAGAAATGAAAAACTTTGCGATATTTTAAATGAAAAGCAGGATGGAAGATGGAAAGTAGAATATAATAAGTTTGAAACAATTTTTATTTTAATTACTGACTTCGGACTTAAATAGAATTGGAAAATATATTTGAAGAATGACGAAGGAAATTGATTCTACTGAACGAGTAGATTTATCGACTTTCAATGACATTCTATTTTTCTCTACGTCTGTTTTCGCTCCCGAGTTTTTCTTCTTTATATTTAGACTCACAATGGTACAGAAGGTAGGATAGGAGTGGTAAAACTATTTGTCAACACCCCTGCATATGCACTCACGGTTGTCATCGGTAAATCACACCCGCGAGTGCAGAAATATTGACCGCGGAATTGCTCGACGAGGTCTTCCGAAAGTTTACTTAGCTCGAGCCTGTTCGCGCTACACAATTACATATCTCGCATGCACGTTACACGATCGGACAAATACTGACCAGCGACTATATCCCGCAGCGTTGCGAAGTTATCGTAACTGGGTTGGGACACGATCGAGACTTAATCGAGACCGATGACATGTATAAATAGACTAGATAATCTGTTCGCCGCGCGAAGCCGGAAGTTGACAATTGAGAACTGAAGGAGATAATTTGCGCGCGCTTGGCAGTTTACCTTTCTCGCTCTATTTTGCACGAAGGTGTCATTGCGGCGCTATTTATAAATTTATAAATTTAAAATGACTCGGAATTGGGAGATCGTTAATTAAAATATGAAGCGTGTTTGATTTATAGCGTTGATATGCAATTTACTGAATTTAACATTCGGGTTGTTGCATGTGAACGTTCACGACCTGCGTGCACCTTAACTTAGCTTCGCTCGTACGATCTGAGCATTAATTATCGCGGTCATGACGAATATTATTGTTATCTGCCGTCAGTCGTCATCTTCCCCTTCTCTGCCGCCATTCTCCTGATAAACACGCAACAGGACTGCGCCGTGCCGTTTGTTATCATATAATAACGAGAAATGATAAATTAGGAGGGAAATGTGGTGTACGACTTATTTTTACTTACTTCACTTTGAAAATTGAAATTTACTCTCTTGGCTTAGGTGGAACAATAGCCGAGAGCGTTGAATGTCTCGCATGTTTTTTACGCTCCGCAGCGTAGGGATGAGGGGCGACGAATTCGGCGGATGCCAGGGGTGCGCATGACGCCGGTTCTAATGAACTCTTTCGTTCGCCACTCGTGCCACTCTTAAACCACCGTTTTAATCAGTGCTTCTCAAATCGCATCAACCCCGCTCTTCCTTCGGCCGTTTTTAGCGATCAATATCCGCAGCCAATCAAAATGATTTTTTTCTCTGTATTTTACACTTTATTTCATTCTTACGTCCAAATTTTACGTCACGCATATTCTACATAAAAACATTCACTTTGTATCTTGCTTCTCTGTTTTTATTTTATGTTTCACTTCTTTATTACCTTTACTATTATAGATTTTATTCCCCCTTCTCCCCCGCGCGTGTTTTGAGCGCCACTGTCACCTGGACAGGTTGGCGATGTCGAGGACGCAGGGGGTTGAGGAAGAGAAAGGGAGAGGCAGGTGGTGACGAGGGCAGATCCGGTTCGCTTAGTGTGACGAGAATAGAGGCATGTTATTGATTATGGAAAAATACCCTCCCTCCCCTCCCACCCGCGGCTCGGAACGGTGCGGAGGGAGAGGGTGGGTGGCTCGCAAGTGTGGTCGACACCCCCTCGTCTTCTTCAAGCCGTACCTTCTAGCGGGTGTCATGGCTACTGTACACCCCGCAGCTTCTCTCTATCGTGCTCTTCACCCGTCCTCTCCGCCCCCATTATTGCCTATCGTCTTCTCGTCTGACGGCGTGACGTCATAATAACGTCGCGTCCTTGCCGGCACTCATTCCTCGCGGGTTGGCCGGTGCGTGCAGTTGATGCGCCGGTGTATTTTCTTACGTCACCAGAGAGGGGAGTTCTTTCGACATATGGATGAGGCATTGCTTAAAATGCCTTATACAGGGTGATTCGCGCGAACACTCGTGTATTATCCTCTCGACAAACTCTACAGCCAACAAATCAATAAATTTGGCGTATACATAATAGTTGGCGTTCCACGCAGGGTCTCTCTCGGATCAATCGCGCTTTTTTTGATTTTTTGATTTTTTTTTTTTTTTTTATAATTCTCTCTGATAGGATTAATGTGGAACGATTGGAAATGGAATGAGAATTTGCAAATCGTTCTTTCCGTCGCTCAATCTGCCTCTTCGCCTTTCCTGTTTCTCTTGAATCTTTCGAAACGAACATTTTTGTAGGATAGACTGTTTTTTTCTTCTTGTCTTTAGAATAGTTTGGAAGGACGATCCAAATGGTAGAAACGTGAGGAATTTAACGGGGAAATGTTGCCAGGCAGGGGAGAATTTCTCTTATAGAAGACGAGGATCTTCTCGCTGCCATTAATTAATCTTGCATGATAAATGTTAAACCGGCTGTCATTTCGGAAGATATTAGACGCGCCACCAACTGCTCGTCCCGATTGTAGCAGATGTTGGTGCATAATTTCCGTCAGTTTTTCTGTAACAGCTTTGTCTATTTTTCTTACTAATCATAATATATTAAAAAATTAATTTTGTCAAAATTAAAAAAACGATTTTCAGTCTTGGTAAATGCATGTGGCTTGCTCGTTCGTCGCGTATGATGCGCATACAAATGAGTATTTTATCGTCCTGTTCTCTCACTGATCACGACAATGAACGAGATTCTCTGGTTTTTGTTACAGATGAAGTGGACGTAATTGGTTACACGAGCAATCAATCGGACACCGATGATCATAGTAGCGTACAAAGTAGTAGCGACAGCGGTGTCGCAATGTCCACCTCCAGGCTGACTCTTTCCGAGATGGACAATCTTTAGGTACGTATACAAGTCAATTAGATCTTAAACAAAACAGACGCAGGCGAACACTATTATTCTACAGAAGCCAATATTAATTTTCAATGAAAAAATTATATTTAAATTAAAATGTGTTTTGCTTACGAAGTTAATTATTAGATCACGTAACGTCACACAATTACTTGCAGTTGATCTCTTGTAGTTGATTGATGAATAAAACAGCATATGCTAAATACAGAGAATTCGTTAAGAGTATAGGATCGTAAATCGCCAAAGGAAGGAAAAGCAAAAAAAAATAGCAGTCGGTGACAAGCGTAAAAGCGGGCGGGGAGAGAAGAGGGGTGGGCAAGGGGCAAGGGTAGATGTTGGACAAATAAATTCTCACATTGCTTCCTCTGCGCTGTTTGCAGACAAACAGGCGGCGTGATGGCGGCGAAAGAAGAAGCGGTTAAAGAAGAAAAAGAGAAAAGGACAGGGGAGGGGGAGGGAGAACGAAAAGAAGAAAGATTCATCAGGGCGTACGAAAATTGACGGCGCGCGAGATATCGATTCATACACACTTAAACATAATACACACAAAATACACATTTAGATTCATATTCGTACAACTTTGTCCTTCCAAAATGGCCTGGCTGGCGAAGATTGGAGAATGAAGTCCTTGACGCATCGCTCGACTTTGCGAACCTACAAAAAATGGGAGAGATTTCGGCAATCATCGAGGAAATCAAAGGAGATCGGTCGTTAGGAAGTGACTATGCAAACCCTAGAGAATATTATGGCATGAAGAAATAAAATTAAAAAAAGAAAAAAAGATATCATCTTGGTCTTAGCCTACAATGTAAAAGAGACAAGAGAAGTCTTTGATGCATCCATTAAAAAGAAATCTGCGGAGAAGTTGAATAGCTGACTTAAAAAAAAAAGGAATAATCTATCAATTAATTTGATAAGTGAAGACAAAAAATTATTTGAAGACAAGAAGAAGAAACGGTCTATCCTACGGAAACGTTCGTCAATAAACTTGAAAGAAATAGGAGAAGTGAAGAGCAAGTTGAGCGAAAGAAAAAAAAAGAATAGAAAAGCAGAATATGTAAAACATAAGTCTTGTCGCGAATTATGTTTTACATTCTTAGAGGAGAACAACATCTGGAAATGTTCTGGAAAACGGAAGATCAGATTGCAGCACAAACAAAAGAAGAAGAGGATTAAAAAGAAGTAGAAGGAGGAGAAAAAAGAAGGAATTGGAAAAGTTTAACGAAGAGAACCAGCGCTTTTCTATAAGGTTAATCTCAGATGAAGGGAAAGGAGCACGAAGAGACAAGAATAGAAGGGAAGAAAAGGTTCGAAAGAAAGCTGAGGAAAAACGAAAAGCGATTGAAAAAACGTGAAGAATAACATGAAGAATAATGAAGGCAGTTGTAAATTTTATCGAGCGCTGACAAATCGCAGCAGCATTGTACATATTTTTAAGAAGGAACAGATTTATCGAGAGAGCATAGATGTGTAAGAGAGGGAGAGAAAGAAAGAGAGAGAGAGAGAGAGAGAGAGAGAGTGTGTGTGTGTGAGAGAGAAAGAAAGAAGTTAAGTGAAAAACGGAAGTTACAAGAATGTTAAACGAAAATGTAGGGAAGTTCTTTGTTTCGTTGCAGACTTGGTCTTGAATTCTCGTACAACCGAGTAAAATAAGGCGTCAATTTCCCATTTCGATACTTGACTACTGACGAAACGCGCCTTCTCGGTTTAGTTTCGTATTATTCGATAAAATTAGAGATTTATTTTTAGAAATTTATTTTGGACAATTTAATTAAGTAACTAACTAATCTTATTGTTTTAAACTATGCAGATTGATTCATAAACATTCTCAATTTTTCAACTAATTTTGTAAGTTTTGGAAATATTTATGAAGCAATCCGCCCAATTTAAAACGACGAAATTATTTATCAAAAATAATTTGTAATATATTGGATGAATTATAATAAAATTATTCTATAAATTTATCTATAAAAAATTGTTTATTCAATTTTTAAAACTTGAAAATTATATACAGTATTTGGAATTAACTGTAATATGTTAAGGTTATAAAATATGGAATTATTTTTATAGCATAAAATTATGTATAAAAATTAGAATTACTTAAAAGATTGCATAAATTATTTTAATTAGATATAAAGTCATTCCCGAAACTAAACCGCGGATTTCTTCCATAGAATGACATTTAAACAAACACTCTTCGCAAACAAACAACTTTATTAATTAAATAAATCTATTAAGTAAACAAATACCGCGCCGTCATCATGTTTGCAAAACCCAAAAGAATAAAAATCAACAAAAGTTTGACACCGCGTAAAATAGAGGAGTGGGAGAATTTCTAGAAAATGAAAAAGAGGATAGGACAAAGACAAATGGCAGATTTCTTGATGAATAATGAATTGCGATTAATTAATAGACTACAATGCAGAAACTTACACAGAAAACAAGCGAGTGGATATTCATATACATGCAAACACATACATAAAAAATACACACATTTACCTACTTATACTTACACTTACATCCACACCTACACGTATGTGTTAAGTCATTATTCTATAATTAAGTGAGCAAAGCAAAGTATAAAAAGCAAAAAAAGTAAACTGATAACTATATTACGGTGTAAGTGATGTTTCATTATATATACACATAAATACAGGGTGTCTCTTATTTACAAATAGATCCTTCAGTGACTTTTGGCCTCCGGGAAATTTGTTTATAATAATTAGAGATCGAAAATTGTTTAAAACCGCATTATCATTTTAATGCAATTTGTCATTGCAAAAAAGGACATGAAATTCGTTTATAGATAACTAAAAAAATGTAAAAAATTAATGAAATGCATGTTATTAATCAAAAATATTTTTTATTCAAGAAATATGTAACTGAAGAAAAATTTGAAAAAAATAAGGGACACTCTAATACATTTTCGAAGAGTACAAATTCCGCAAATCCCTCGTGGGATGTTCTCGGGGCTGTTACCACCTTTTTATGTGATGCGTTTCTTTTTTCACGAGGATGATCTTTGATTATTCCTAGATCATTCACGAATGATATACGAAACAAAGAATCTGGATTGTGGATTGAAACCAATATAGTTTTGCTGAGTTTGCATTTTGATGTTATAGTAAGTTAATCTTGCTTTTATATGGAATATGTCATTACATCGACATTTTTCACAATTGTGCAAATATATAAAAAATACTTTTAAATAATTTGCAAAAATGTCTGAAATGTCTTTTCTCATTTTTCGTTTTTTTGTATTAGATATTCTTTGTCTCTTAAATAGATAAAACTGTTGGGAAATAATATTATCTCAACAAATATGACATCGATATGAGATGAGCATAATCACAGCATAAAAAGTAAACTCGGCGAAATTATAGCGATTTTTATTCCTAATCTGAAAAATGTATCGAAAGTCGGAGGAATTCTCGACTTAAAGGACAAAGGAGGACGAGAAGATTCTTTTGTAAGGTCGGCTTTGGACGATATGTTAATGGATAGACTGACTACCAAATGTAATAGATGATCTCTGAAGACGGACGTTAATTCGCAGACTGGAAGTAACTATTTTGATGAGCATAATTCGAAAAATATTCCCTCTCAGAATGTATGCCGTCGGTTAACCCTTTAACTTTTCTCATCGTACATAGGATATGCAAATTGGCTGGAGAACCTGCCATTAAAATGCAGAAGCCAGTAGTAGTGAGAGAAATCCTGTATAGAATGTTTTATTTATAACATTATTCATTAACATTTTTCCCTAGGAATCTAAAAACAGAGGAAATGTAATTATTTTAATCTTTAAAGATTGTTCTTAGTTTTTAGAGTGGAAATAATCGAAGTTGGCAAAGCATATATGAAACACAATTTTTCCAATTTGCAAAAGAAAAGATTTGCAAATAATAGATTTTTTGATGAATTAAGTATGATATAATTACGACCTGTAAAGAAATCTGTGACACATAAATCGGTACTATAAGACTCCCTGTATGTACAAAACTCATATTATTTTGAAAATATTTTATTTCAATTTTATTTGTATTATTTTACTTTTTATTTCATTTTTTGATTTCTATCTTTATATATACGTCTCTATGTCTTTCTTTTTTATTTTATTTAGTTTATTCTTTGTTTATTGTCTTCATATTATTATAATGCAGTATTATATTATTAATATAACGCAATAAAATTGATTGATAAAATGAAAATTCTAGCGATATTTAACATTTAACATTGAAAACTTTGACGATATATAAAATTAAAATTATTTTAAAAAATGCTCTATTTTAAAATAAAATTAAAAATAAATTAAAATTATCTAAAATTAAGAAACTTTATAAAACTTTTCTTTAAATTAAGAATATTCAAATTTTTTTAATAATTTAATTTCTTATTGATTACTTTTTTTGTATATATTTTGCACAGTATTACATAATAAGCAAATATTCTAAAATTTAATATAATCCAAAAAATTGAACATGCATATAAAAATCGAAAAAATTGAGAAACTTTATATACACTAATAATATTTTAGAATCAAAAAATTAAAATGAATTAAATCGAAATTGTTAAAATCCAGGAATCTAGTAAAGGAATTGGAAATCTCAAATATATTAAAAAATCTAATTTATAAAAATTTATTAATATTAGATATTTTTTGAAGCTTTAAATTAATTTAAATTCACCTTAACATTTAAATTCTAATTTATACAATTTTAAGAATTTTAAATAAACTTTTAATTTATAAGCTAAATATAAGTTAAAGGGTTAACTGCTAATATTATTAATTAATTTACTAGACGGTCATTAGACGAAGGACGTGAAAACACATAAACATAAATACACATTGACAAAGGAAAAGAGGCAGCAGTCAACGGAACAAAGATAGGTGACAAAAGGAAGTAAGATTGCTAAAGTGATAAAAATTCACAAAGTCAAATCCCGCCGAAAGAGACCAAGCCAAGTGAAATATTTTCAACGAGGCACGCCGCGATTTTTAATACTGAATTGTATATCGATTGTTGTATCAACAATCGTTTATAGTTAAATCGCAATCATATTGGTTGTTGCACGAATCTATCGCGGCAAACACATCACAATTATAAGCGGCGGGCTTTGACTGCGATAATGTGTGCGATCCTGCTTCTGTCTTTCGACAATTTTTTTTTAATTTTCTATATATTTTTTAAACATTCTTTAAACATTGCAGTTTTTTTTCTATTATTTTAAGAAAATTAATATTAGTAAAATTATCTGTTGGATTGTTCTCGGGATTAGTAGGATTTGAAAAAGTAAATACTTTAACATGTTTTTTGTCTACATCGAGTATATATGATTAATCAATTTTATTAATTCTCTGCGAATTATTAATCTGTTTAAAGAAAAACAATGTTGGCTGTTGTTTGTCACCAATTATTAATCAAAGCACAAATAACTCGAAATAGAAATGACACCGTTGATCTTCGTACGCCAAAGCAATAAAGTCCTTGAAAGAAATAAAAAATATGCGATGGACAAATGAGGGAACTACCAAGAACCAACAAAAAAAAATTAATGACTACAAAGTTCTACAATGAAATAAAAAAAAAAAAAGAAAAAAGAAAATAAATAAATAAGCGCAAAAATAAACGAGACCTCTGCATAGAGATCTAAACGAGCAAATTGATTAATTAATTAAAAACATTTTCTGAAGATTTTTTCTGTGACGCACAATATGTCACATATATTATATTTTAACCCATTTATACGGCCAATAAAAGAAAAAAGAATTTTAATAAAAATGTAATTTATACATTCAGTGGAATTTTCTTATGAATTATGTGATTTTAGTAACTATTTTCTTAAACTATTTAATTTCTAAATTTATTTTATAATTTTTAAACATATTTAATGTATTTGCATAATTCAATCTAAAATCTTTGCAAAATAAAATCAATTAAATTTTTTGTAAATATCTGTATTGAAAGTCGTATATTAATTATGTATTATAATCTTGGCTTTTTTGATGGGTTAAAATATGCGAAAACAAATTACCACATGATCTTTCTAAAGAGAAGAAAAAATCGCAGGAAACACATTTAGCAAGAAAGAAATACATACTTCTATAAAGAATTTTTTCGTAACTTTGTTAGAAATAAAAACAATGAAAACGAATAATCATGAATTAAATAATTAAATTTAACATGTTGTTTCTTTTTAAATTTGCCAAAAGCTATTCAATATTATATTAGAACTGGAAACAACAAAACTCTGGGATGTAGCAATTTGGACGACGATTGGGGTTGTTACAATAAAAGTAAATTCTTTTCAAGATAAATTATCGAAAAATTATATTAATCTAAGGATGAAAACGTCCTAAAAGACATATATATTTAATGTTTTTAATTTTTAAATATCACAGAGTAGAATGTGTGTGAAGTTGATGCAAAAGATTTGATGTAAAAGGTAAAATTTCTTAAAATTGAAAATTTAATAGTGTTAGTTTGAAATAATTTTTATCAATGAAAGTTAAAAAAAAAAAATATATATATATATATATATAATGTTTTTTTAATAATAAAATATAATAAAAATTGAAATATATTATATAATATATTACTTTTGATATATCTTTGTCAAGAAAAGATTATTTATTGATTTAGTTTTCAAATTGACTTAATAAATTTATTTAAAACGAAACTTAGTAAAAAATGATAAATCTTTTGCATCTACTTAATAAATGACAATGTAAATTTAAAAAATTGAATGTTTCTAAAAGGTTTTAAAGTTAAATCAAATTTGAGCACAGTCGAGTTTTCCTTTCTATTGCTTTGTCGCTATCCATTATATCAGATGTTTTGAGACTTTTGAATATTTTAGTTTCATATAATTTTTTAGACGATAATTTAATATTAAAAAGAGAAAAAGGAAAAAAAGAAAGAAAGAGAAAAAAGAAAAGTAACAATAATTTGGAAAATATTGATAAATTTTTCTATCTGTCTAATCTGTAAAATTAAACTAAACTTAAAATTATTAATTTAATATTAGGCTCGAAAAATTTACCATGTTAAAATAAAAGTAAAAGCAAAAGAAAAAGATAAAAGAAAAATAGTAAGCTAAAAAGAAAAGAGAGAAAAGATAAAAATAGAAAGAATTGACATGTTCTTAAAATTGACAAAATAAACAACAATTAAAATTAAACTGTCAGATTAAAATTTAGTTAAAATTATAATGACAATTAAAAATTATATATATATAGATTTAATTGTCATTAATTAATTGGCTGATTAAATTTTAATTACGCAATTTGATGATTGCGCTCGTCTTGTGCTCAAGAATTTAAATCCGCGAACAGTTTTACCTGTAAAAATTATTGATCTAAAGTGACATGAAAAAAAAGTAATTCGACAGATTTAATTGACAATAATAATGTTTATTATTGATATTAATATCAACATCTTGCGATTGTTAACAAATAATAATTAATATTGATTAATAGCCAATTAATAGACAATTCTGATATTGGGACACATTATTCAATGATCGGTTTTAACATTATTTAATATTGTAACATATTGTTCAACGATTGGATTTAATATTAATTAATACTAAAGCCAATTATTGATCATCATAAATGAACGCTAATTATTGTCAACATCAATCGTTAACCAATATGAGTCAATATCGAAACATTTTGAGATTATGTGTTGTTGCTAGCTATTTTCAATATTTATTGAATCTTCGAAAGCTCACATCGTTTCCTTTTTTTTTTAAAATAAAGACTTGAACGTGGAGGAGGTCCTGAAACGCAGGATTCTTTATAAAAGAAGTCTCTTAAGTAACACTTGCTCGAGATAAAGAAAAGCAGAGGAGAAACCGAGAATAAAAATACAAATAGTAATGAAAACAAAAAAATGGGTGTTATTTTTAGATGTCTATTAGAATATCAGAAATCAGAAAAACTAAAGGATTAAAAAAAGATGCTTAAGCAGAAAAAGGAACAAAAAAAGGAGAACCTACTATTAATACTATTACTACTATTACTACTACTACTATTATAACTATTATTACTATCGCTGCTATTACTACACTACTACTATTACACTACTACAGTACTCGTAATAAGGATTTAAAGGACGTAGGTAAAACTTAGTTGATGCAATTTTTAGCAGGATGCGAATTAAATTTAAATTTAATTTTTTATTAATCGAGTAAAATTTTAATTTTTGTTTCACAGCACAATTTGGATTGAATCTCGATTAAATCTTATTGTCTTAAAATTTAATTCGAATTTATATCACTCTCGATTATTATGACTTTGAGTTAAAATTAAATACAATAATATACAAGTGAATTTTGAATTCAGTTTTAACATTATTTTTTAAATGACTTGATATTATTTCTTTAGGTAATTTTGGCTAATTTTTGAAAAGAATTTTTTAATAAATAAATGAATAAATAAACAATATTGAATTTAATTTTGGAAATATGCGAAGTAAATGTGAATTTAATTTTAATTAATCTAAAATTGACTTAATTTTTAATTCAGCTTTATTCAGATATGAATTAGATTTGAATTTAATTCCGATTGATATGACTTTGAATTAAATTTTACTTTGACAATAGATGAATTAAATTTGAATTTAATCTCGATTAATCCTTCGAAGTGTCACTCGGGGACACCTTCATCGTTTTGTCGCTTTCATTGTTTAGATAATTAAAGGAAGACGGAGAGTACACACTAAAAAAGAAGTGTGATAACAGATTTTTCAAGTCCTTGTAGGTCGAGATTGACATGTTGCGTCTCGAAGATCATCCTCTTTTAAAGAGTTCCCATTTTCGGAACTCTTCGAAGAAAGTACTGTCAGTAGTATAAATTTTGCAAATTTTAATTTTATTAGTTATTAATATTTTTGAAGTCGAGTATCTCTAAAAAATTTTTAGTTATAATCAAAGCTATTTCGAGTAATCATTATATAATATTTTGAATGAGTAATTAATACTTTGTATATTGAAATAATTTACTTGCAAGGAGTGAAGAATAAAAAAAAATAAAATATATTAAAAAATAAAAAAAAAAAAACTAAAGAAAGCTGTCGGTACCAAACATTTTTTGGATGCGATGGGTATGTTTAAGTAATTTTTCTTAAAAGAATTATATAAAAGAATACAAAGTAAGAAGTTATGTAACGAAAATAAGATAAAGATAAGAAAATCGGAAAAGAAAGCGTAAGAAAAGAAGGACGAGGGAATGAGGAGAGAAGTGCATATTCTGCGTGGCAATACTCCTTCAGATGAAAAGTGCGGTCCTTTTCTCGGTCGTTGTTGAGTCACGCGAATCTTGCGCAAAAAAATTTTTACCCTATCTCTCATTCTCTATACGAAATAATAAGCACACAAATAATAGGAGGATGATCTTTGAGCAAAATTGGCAGTGTAAGATATAGGGAAGGGAGAAAAAGAAAGGATCATAGTACGAGAATGATGATAATAATGGCGTGTGATAAACAAAGGGGAAAAGATAATAATGGCGAAGAATGTCCTCGCTAAGCGAGAGACCCGATATTTAGGGTTGTTGCATAGTCTCGTCAATTTTTGCGTAACAACCCGAGACTCAAAGGTCCTCAGGCTTCGATGATCGAAGGATCCTAGAGATTCTCTAGCGAGCAGGGGGAAACATTTTAAAGATGAAGATGAGAGAGATTTATCACATCTTCATGCAAGGAGTAAGACGACTATTTCCTCGCAAAATTAGAGTTTTATCTCGGATCCAGACTCTTATCGAGTATTAAAAAAATCCGAAGATTTAACTCCTCAAGTTTGATAGGATCTACAATTTCAAAAATTTAAGAGTCTCGAATGTAAAGATTTTATGATCCGACAATTGAAAGATTTGTGGATCTAAACAATTCAGAAGTATCTCCAAGGATTTGATTATAATTTCCTTCGAGACTTTTAAAGATTCACAAGAGCAGTGTGTAGAATAATAGGAGGGGTATCAGAGATCTAAGAACGTCCCGAGATCCAAGGATAGCCTAAAGGGATCAAAGGATCCTCAAGGGTCCAAAAAGATGGATCTGTAATGAAAAAAAAGTGGGGATGTTTTAAAAATTCAAGGAATAGCCCAAAAGTATCAACGATACAGGAGTTATGGATTTAGAGTAGGGAGATAAAGATGTGAGTGACTCAATGATCTAGGGCCTTTACGGTTACACGCAAAAGTCGGCGGGCATATTGTTAATGAAAGCACGATCCAAACAACAGAGAAATAAATAAATCGACGTCGAGAGGCGAGATTAATAAGCAAGCTAGCAACAAAAATAAAAAAAAAATTAAAAAAAAAAAAAGAGATGAATCGTAATAAGTACGGTAAAGTGGAGTAATTGTGGTTTGGGCTAATTGTATACTCGTCGGTTATTTTCCTTAGCTCGGATTAATGACAGTTTAACAGCGTCATGTCGTCCAGTGATATGTCTTGAGTGCTTGTCTTGAAGTCTAAAGTTTGCATCTCAAAATGTGTCCATCGATTGTTTAAAATAGGGTGAAGTGGGATAACTGTGCAATCGACGTCAGAATTGTTAAGACCATTTTATGTTTCGTAAACTTTTTGAAAAATATATCATATCTTTTAATTCTTTCGTATGATATGATAGAAGAAATAAAACAATTGTTTTATTGACAGAATACGATCTTTGAATCGTTTTTATCTTTATTTTTATATCTATCTTTATATATTGATAAAAAAAAATACATATTTTAATCTCGTTATATATTCAGTATAATCAGATATAAATACATACACAGTAGAAAAAGAAATAAGATAAAAATTGATTCGTACAAAATGATTATGAAATGACAATATAACAATTATTCAGGAATCAGTGAGTATTTAAATATGTAATGCGTTTTGTGAAAAAAAAATTAACTATGTATTTCGAGCATACATTTAGCGAACATACATACATATATTTACTACTTTATAATTCATTTTGAATTTTATTAAAATTCAAGTAATCTAGTCTAATCCACAATTGATATAACTAATGTATATTTAAAATATATAAAATTCTGAATTCGATATACAGATAGCCTATTTCACCTAAACCTGTTCGCGAGCAGTCGGACTCGATAAGAGAGTGAATGCGAGAAAGAAAGAGAGAGAAAGATTATGAAAAGGGAGAGATTTGAAAGAAACACAGATGAATATAATGTTACAATGTAATATTTAAACGAATGTGAGAGTGTGTGAGAGTGTACGATTTTAGATATTGGAATACGTTTAAAATCTGCGAAAGAAAGAGAAAGGAAGAGAAAAGATACAATAAAAAATGAATTTTTGCGAAAGAAGTTAAGTGCAAGTAAAATTGTAGAGTGCAACATAATGGTCGCAATAATAGGGTAAAGTTAGGGGTGAAACGAATATTAAAAAACGATGCAAGATGTTTGCGGTATGGGAATTGCTATTTTGAAATTGTAGAATCTAAATAATTGAAAAAAAAATTATTAAAATTATTATAAGAAAATTTTTTAAAGAAATGCTTAAACATCTTGCATCGTTGAAATTAATTGAATGGCGTGAGTTTTGCGCGATGATTCCGAAATGATGAGAGTTTGATTAGTGATTTGAAAGTTGATGATTTGTATTAGAAGAGCATTTTCTGTCAATTCGTCGATACTGTCGCGATATTCGATGATCGATAGTGATTAATGCTAAAGATGGAGATGGATGCGTGTGAGAGATTAGATTGGTTTTTGCGATTTATTAGGATTAAAATGCTGATGGATTGATTGTCGCTAAACGAAGCGAGCCGATTTTTGAAGAAGAAAAAGAAGGGCAACCATCACTTATTATATATTATTGTACATATTTACCTGTAATTGCTATTCGTATTGCAGAGATTTCTGTTCTCTCAAAATCATTTCCTCGATGATTCAGCGGAAAGAAATGACAAAAAAAATGTGAATAAAGTTAGATTTGTGTATTACTGAACCAATTCCTCTTATCAACTCCATAAACTAAGAAAGTATTATAGCGGATAACAAGAAAATGATTTACAAGTAGAAAAAAATTGACTTATTATGTATGAAATGTCGGATTTCGAAAATTTCAGTTTTATGGAACGTTTGCGTAAAATAAAAACGTGTTCTGATAATTTTGTATTGCATATCATTAAAGTGATATGTCTTTTTTTTATAAAAATATGCATTGTTTTATGAAATGCTTGTGATTTTTTTAAGTTACAATAATTTTGTAGAAATATAAATAATTGTAAAAATAATTTAATATTATTTTAATATTTTATTGAAAATTTCTCTTTATTATTTATTTCAGACATATATTTAGTATAATTAGATATACACACACATATACAGGGTGATTCAAAATAACCGTATGTTCTTAAAGGGGCATATTTCTGAGCGTATTCTGACAACTTTTCCTTTGGCAAAAGTTTGTGCAGAGCTTAATTTTCAAGTTATAAAAGAAAATAGTTAGCGTATCGTGAGTCGAGTACAAGAAACAAGCAGAGGCGTCGCAACTCACGTTACACGCGAGTGTTCACGCGGTGAGGCGCCTGCTACAATCAGCTGATACTCACGATACACAAATACGTATACGCATCTCTCTTTCTCTTTCTTTCTCTCTCTCTCTCTCTCTCTCTCTCTTCCGCGATGAGACAGATCCATATCGAGTAAAAGTTTTTCCACTTTCTTATGGTTCACGTTTCACGTTTCAAAACACAACATTCACTCTGTTCACTCACTTCATCGATAAAACGAGGAATTTATTTAATGATCACTACTAATCACTCAATGCGTGAAAATTACTCGAAAAAAGAAACACGTGTTTTTCGAATAATTGTGTATCATGAGTGTTAGCTGATTGTAGCAGGCGCCTCACGTAAACACCCGTGCGTGGCGGTGAGTTGCGGTGCCCCTGCTTATTTCTTGTACTCAACTCACGATATGCTAACTATTTTCTTTTATAATTTGAAAATTAAGCTCCGCACAAACTTTTGCCAAAGGAAAAGTTGTCTCAGAATACGCTCAGGAATATGTCCCTTTAAGGACATACGGTTATTTTGAATCACCCTGTATATATATATATATATATATATATATATATATATATATAAGCTCAGTGGAAAAAAACAAAAATAGAAAAAAATAATATAAAAATAGATATATACAAAATAATTACAAAATGACAATATAATAATTTAATGGTTAAATAAATTTTAGAATTAAATTTTTTACAAAAGATAGATTCTATTTCAAAATATATGAATGAGTTAAACAAAACCGTATCAACGTCTGCTATTTCTAACAACATCAAATAAATGACATGGAAAATTCTTGACGAGCAGAAAATGATATCCACCATATATCCACCAGGAAGGAAATGACTTCAAATGTCAAGTAAGATTAATGTCAATTTTTTAACGTTGTTTATTAGTAAAGATGGACAATATTGAAGAATCGACAATCGAATAATCGATTGTGAAAGATTTTTATTTAACCTTCAGAATGTAATATTTAAATTGTTTTCAGTTGCTTAAAAATATTTTTTACTTTTCTTACTTTAACAAATAATTTTCTTCTACAAAAAATATATATTTCTATTTTGAAATTTTATTGTATTTTGATTCATTGGTATTTTTCTAAAGAGTTTAGAGTTAAAATTAAAATGTTTGACTACTATTCTGTGAGCGGTAATTAAAAGAATTAATGTAGTTTAGCGGATTGATGTTATTCTAGTCATAAACCTGTTGTCCATCGGTTGTACGGATACATTTTTTTCAAATTAATTAAAAAATATTGAAATATCGACTAATGATCAGTCAGGTATGCAGTTCGCGCTAGATGGTGCGCTGATGCATACGGCCGACGATGCCCGAGATATATAACGTGGCGACGGTCGGCATGTGGCGCGTTTGTCGTGAACGCGTTTAGTGGGCTGCGTGACCTTAAGACGTGCGTGTTAACGTTTTGTTGCAACGACGTTTTGGGTCGATTCGACGGTGGTGGAGGCGCGGCTGATCGCCGATGCGGCGGCGAGTGGCGATCGCGAAAAATGGCACCTACGCGTGTGATTTTGATGTCGTGCGGCAGCTATAACCCGCCGACCAACATGCACCTGCGAATGTTCGGTACGTACATATCGATTCGTCGTCATTTCGTCCGAACAGTGCTGTTTCTATCGAACAGTGGATGTTGCAGTGGACGTCACGTTTCGTTATCGCGCGTGACGTCACGTCATTGTCACGCGTGCAGATTGTTGTCATTGCGTTTGCGTAATGCGAAATCTGTTTTTATCAATTGCACTTTGTATATTGTCTTATAATTTTCCACTTTCACGCTCTAACGCCTAATTATAGATAAATAGACGTCAACACGTGCGCACATATACCAACGCTTAATTATAAATAAATAGATGCAACCATCCAGTAATTTTTAATTCTGTATTAATATATGTAATATAATGTAGAAGCTGTAAATAATATAAAAATTAATAATAATAATATAGAAGCAATTTTTTTATTATCTGTGCATTTTTCAGAAATTGCTCGAGATCATTTGCATCGAATGGGAACACATATTGTTGTTGGTGGAATAATTTCTCCAGTACACGATGCATATGCCAAAAAGGAACTGGCTAGTGCGACACACAGATGTGCTATGCTACGATTGGCATTGCAGAATAGCGACTGGATACGGCTGAGTACATGGGAGACTAAGCAGAATTGCTGGACCAAGACTCGTTTGTCTTTGCAACACCATCAAAACCTGCTTAATTCCATATTATCCAATTCCAATGACATCAAACATCACTTGCAGATAGAAGATACAGAATGGATTCCAGAAAATGTGAGAAACAGCTCAGATAACACACCGATACAAATCAAATTGTTGTGTGGTGCAGATCTTTTAGAAAGTTTTGGCGTTTATGGACTTTGGCTCGAAGAAGATGTGAGTTTTATATATGCAAAATACAATAGAAATGATTATTTTTGTCTATGGATATTTTTTATTATATAAAATCAATTTTTATTAAGATTTTATTAAGTAAACATTATGTTATGTTTATGATTTTTTAAATTTTTGGAGTAAAATTAACTTCTGCAATAATAAATATAGGACTATAATATAGAACTTGATAATATAGAACTTAATATAAAGCTTGAATAAAAGAATCATAATCTTTCTGTTGAAGATTGACACAATTGTTGGCGAACATGGTCTCGTAGTTATCACCAGAGAAGGTTCCAATCCCAATAAATTTATCTATGATTCGGACATTCTGTCCAAGCATATGGTAAGTGTAATAAAATATATAAATTAAAAATCTTGTTATATTATGCATACTTGTGTCTCACAACATATTTTATTAAGACATCAAATTTTTGATTGTAAAATTTATTTTGCTATCTTTGTCTTTCCCCAGCACAATATCTGTATTGTCACCGAGTGGATTCCAAACGAAGTTAGTTCAACAAGAATCAGGCGAGCTCTGAAGCGCAGTGAGAGTGTCAGATACCTGCTGCAGGATTCCGTTATCGATTACATCTATAAACATGAAATCTATGATGCGAGAGTGCCAGACACCACAATGTGAGTCTCGAATGTTATGTTTAAGTATCTGTTTTTTTATGACAATGAATGAATTTTTTTTGAATACAAAGATGTGATATTTAAAAAGATTGTGTGTGTATATGTATGTATACACACAATTATATATATATATATATATAATTTAAATGCGTATAATTGCTAAATTTCGACAGAATTTTTGCTGTACAATATTCTTTAATTTAATCTTCTTATCTTCTGTCGAAATATACAATGTTTAGTAAAGAAAATTACATTATTATGTTTATTGTAATTAATTTAGATGTATAATATTTTATAAAAAGATTTCTCTTGAATATACTTATTTTGAGAACTTCATTTAGACGTGCCTTTTATATTCAATAAATTTTTTTGCGCATTAGATTTTTGTGTCATTTTTTATTTGAAATATTTAAGATCTTTGTTTTAATTTAATTAATGTATAATAAATTGTGATAATTTTTTAAAATAATTTTTTAAATGTATAAAATTTTATAAATTATTATATTTTATGTATTTCTTTTTTTATCTGCGTTTTTTTTTGATAATACGAATGATACTCGATAGAATGTAAGATTATTTTTACAGGTTTAATATAATAGCATTAGTAATATGTACTTAATTATTAGCAAATACCATGGAATCTTTTAAATTTTATAGCAGTAAATGTTGCTGCAATTAATAGTAAACGGAAAAAATACGGCCTTACATATAAAGTAGTTTAAACGCAAAAATATTTCTTTATATAATTCTTTCCTCATAATTCCTTACATAATTTTTAATTTTGTTAAATTAAAAGAAATAAACTTTATTGTATCAAAAACTTAATAGAGTTTATGGTATTTGCCAAGATTAATTCATCATTTAATATTAATAATTCCATTTTCAATCATTCTTTTCACTGAAAAAAATATCAGTGAAAAGAATTATTGAAAATGGAATTATTAATATTAAATGATGAATTTGGAGTATACATATTTCCTTCCTTCGTCATTAATTCCAACAGTTGTGAGATCGTAGCAACTCTATTTATTCCCATATATTTTATTTATTGCATGATGTATAAGTAATGCATGATGACAGTAAAAAAATTTAAATATGAATAAAATTGGACTTAATTGGAATTAAAACAAAGACTATTTACAATTATCGATATTTATTAAATTTTTATACATATGTGAAATGTATTGAAAGATATTACATTTTTAAAATATTTTGTTCACAATCTGATAATTCACAAGTACGAATATAGAAATATAACGGGGTCGTAACGAGCTCACGCGACTAATTATGTTCAGAAGTACTATGATTAAGTGAGAGCAATAAAATCCTATAAAAAATCGTCTTGTTTTTCACGCTGCTATTGCTAATTGGACACTGAAGTAAGTTGGAACTGCCATCGCCGATTTCGAATAATTATCTGCACATAGATCCCCGATACTTAACCGCGTTCCTAACACCGTCGCCCACTGATGTGACCATGGACTCGCCGAGCCCGGTCGAGATCGTTGCGTCCATCGATGTGCCGGATGCGGTTGTGCTGCGTAAAAATATGCAGAATGCAAGCGGGCTCGACGAGGCCCGCGAGCAGTTCATTAATAGCGTGATCGGCGGTAACGTCGACAATGGTAATGTCAAGCACGTAGCTAGAGCCGCGTATCCTGGTCAAGCGAAACAGGTCATCGCCAGCAAAACCGGCGTCTTGCGAATCGTAGACGAGGTAGGTCCGCTCGATGAGCCGACGGCGAAGTTACAGCTCGGTCCTTCGTCGGGGGAAGGTCATAAGCCGACGATAGACGGCGATGCGAAGGGTAAAACTGAGATTGGACAGAGGGAAGTTTCGGATTCCAGTTTTAAGATTTCCGATGCGGAAATTGCTGAGGTAGATTTAGGTTTGCATACCGATCGCGAAGTAATAGTGAAGATCCAACCTGGCTCTTCGAATTCTAGTGATTTGGCGTTAAAAGAGGGTGGTAATTTAACAATCGGAGGTGCAAAGAGTAAAATTGAACAGAGGGAAGCCTTAGACTCGAAAATCAAGACGCAAATTACTGACATAGATTTAGGTTTGCCCGACGATCGCAAGATAATATTGAAGGTGCAACCCAATTCTTCTAGCGAGCCGAAACAAGCTCGTAAGTCATCGACAGAAAGTTTGATAAAAGGTAAAACTGACATTGGGCAGAGAGAAATATCCGATTTGAGGTCTAAAACGGAGATTGTTGATGTAGATTTAATTTTGAACAACAGTCGCGAGATTCAATCTAGTTACTCGAATTCCGGCGAGCTTCGATTGGGAGAATGTTGTTGGCCGACAAGAGAAAACACTGCGAATGATAAGATAGAAGTTTGTGATCGAAAGGTAATTTCTGAGACGGAAATAATCGACATACAGTTAGGTTTAGATCAGAAAAGTACGCTTGCGCCGAAAGAAAAACGTAGATCGGTAGAAGCGATTGGTAATGAAATAAATTCGGATCAATTTAGTTTTAGCAAAGCTGCCTCAGAGATCAGTTCTGGATTGAATGTAAAAAGCGTCGGAAAAGAGAAAATTGACAAAGAGGTTAATATTAAGAAAGAAGTAGTTAATATAGAATTAGATGCTGACGGTGTCGTCAAGATTCAACCTGCTCACTCCAATCGTAGTATAATTGCGTTGAATGAAGATCGAAAAAGTAGATATAAAGACAATGTAGAACCGATTAAGATAGATAAAAACGATACGGAACAAACTAAACTTAGTTCAGAAAGTATTATGAAGCATGACGTTGAAATCGGCGATATAGATGCCAATTCTAAAAAGGAAACAACCAATTTCGAGTTGGATAAAGTCAGACATCTAGAAGTCAAAACGACGACTTTGTCACCGCCGCTTGACGGTCGTCATGAGTGTGCTCTCTCTGATTTTGGCGTGGATAAAGAAGACTATCGGCTTACTCAATACGGTTTGAACGGGAATGAAAAAGTCGAGGAAAAATCTACGCATACCGCTAGAAAATTATCGAAACATGCTGACGAAAGAGACGATACATTAGACGACGTAGATGATTTTGTAAATGATAGCGAGATTAGTAGCAAAAAGAGCGACGCTCAATTATATAAAAGTCAAGTATTGGTTAGCGCGATGATTCACAAGAGCCACGAGGGAGAATCTGAATGTTTCATCCCCGGAGAAATCGATAATCGTGCAAAGTATTCTGAAGAACTAGACCGATCAAAGTTCATCGTGGAAAGGTTACCTTTAGAGGCAGAAGCAGATAGTAAAATCAATATTTTAAGCGGCGAGAGAACGGAGAGAGAATCAGCGTTTGATCAGCGTTCTTTGCGGACAGGATCTTACGATTCGAGCCTCGAGATAGATGGTAAGTACCTGAAGTCGATCGTGAACGCTCGCAAGAGTCCGAGAAAGATCAGAGAAGATCAGATTTGCGATGTCGAAATCAAGAAGCAGCACCGAATCGTCGACGATAAACAGCCATTCCCAAGTTCTTTCATGAAGACGAAGAGTCTCGAAATGATCAAGAAGGAAGAAATTTGTAATGTAGATATTGATATTGTGAAGAAGGCTCAAACTGCCAACGATCGAGAAGCATCTCGTACGGAAAAAGTCTCCCAAGGCTCTTCAAGATCGACCTCCATGAAGATGAAGAGTTCTAGAAAAGTTAAAGAGCTCGACGGAAGCGAGCGCGAATTCAAAGATCAAGATAATTCCATTAACGATCGAGAAATATTTCGCGCGGAGAAAGTCTTCCAAAGTTCTTCAAGGCCCATTTCAAGATCGACTTCCATGAAGACGAAGAGTTCCAGAAAAATCGAAGAGCTTCAAACTGGCGAGAGTGAGTTCAAGAATCAAGATAAAGCCATTAGCGATCAAGAGACATCTCGATCTGAAAAAGCATCCCATAGATCTTCAAGATCGGCAAGCACAAAGAGCCCGAAAAAAGGCAAGAAAAGTCAAATTCTTTATAGGAGCGAGATGAAAGACTATGATAGATCTATCAACGATCGTGTTATTTCTCAACTCGAGAAAGTCTTCCAGAACACTACGAAGAAATTTTCAAAAACGGGAAGTTCGAAAAAAGGCTCCGAGAAGAGCGAATCAAAGAAGCAAAATCGATCGGCTGATAACCGAGAGACGTCTCGATCCTTCGACGAACCTGCTCAGCATTCTTCAAGAACATCTTCCATGAAGAGCCCGAAGATTCAAGATCAAAAGACCGTGAGATTGAATGATGACAAAGCGCAAGGACACGAAGCGACGAAAACGACGAAAAATGCTGACAATAGAACGAAATGCGATTTCAACGAGATCAAGGATGTGTACACGAGAAAGGTGCGGCGTTACAACATGCCTCTTCAAGGCAGCTTAGATTCGATGATTGTGTCTGAAGAAGCGTCTATACAAAAACCGAAGAAAGACGACGCGTTCTCGAAGAAGTCGAAGAGCTACGAGTCGATCAAGCGCATTCAGGAAGTTTTCCTCGGCGTGCCGTCATCGAAGGCGAACAGCAGCACGTCGCAACTCGATATCCCAGACGAGTTCTGCTCGATCTGTTGCTATATGAATGACATTACCTTCCGGACGGAGGAAGAGGTGAGCAGTCCGAATCAGGAGACGTTTTACACTCTCAGGTCGACCTGCAGCTCATTGGCCGACGACGACGAGTCGATCGAGTGCGATATATGCGGCACGCTCAATCTGCAGGAATCCGCGGACGATCTTCAAAGCAAGGTTGAAGAGATTCCCTGCGAGCTCTGCAGAATCTGCGGGGAGGTGGACGGCAGTTACGATCAGGATTCCGCTCTATCGGCGGACAGGTACGGCGGCTTCAAGGTCGTCGAGCCGCATCGCGACGACGACGAAAGTTTCGAGATCGAGAACTGCGGTTTTCAGAGCGGTACTGAATCGGCTGACGATCGGGGTAAAATCGCCGAGAAGGAGAAAGATTCCGGAAGACCGAAGTCCCAGTCCCTTTTTATTCACGGTTCTTCAATGGTCAGAGACCAGCCGCGAGAATTGTATTTTATTCCCAAAGATGAAATCGCCATCCTAACATGCGGGACCAGAAAAGTCGGTCGCAAGGGCTCCTTGTTCAGAAAGAAGGAGGATTTCAACAGAAGTGTACGCGATAACAGACGATATTCCTCAGTGGATAGTCTGCAAGTGGCGAAAATGTCTCCGAAGGCGGGCGACAAAGCGCTCAAGATTACGAAAAACGCAACGCTAATCGGATCTGCCGATAATCTGCAGATATCGGATGATTCGACCAAGTCCAAGTCTCTGCAGAGATCGGCTGATGTCGGTCGCCTGAATGTGTCGAGCGACAATCTGACCCTGCCGGCGAAAAATCTGAGTAAGGAGAGCGAAGCTGAAGAATCGAGCCAGAAACCAAATATGCGAGACAAGGAGGAGGTGAAGATGATCCTCACACAGCACGGAATCAAGATTATCAGCGAGAAAGAGACCGCTTTATAATCGAAACTAGACAAATATTCGTAAACGATTCGTTTATGCGAAACGATCAAGTATTTTGAGCGGCTAGAATATTAGAATTTATCTGAGAAATTCGATGTGCGAATCAAAGGACACGTTAACGTCTCGTGCCAAGTAATATATATGTGTAGCGACAGTGTTTATAGAAAGAAAAATACGCGAACCGGATGAATAAATATTGAGAGAAATGTGCGAAATTTATCTATAGCGATTTAGAGAGTCTATGAAACATATATATGCAGAGCAGTATAAAAATTCAAGGATACATTGAACAATGTATTTGGTTATTGCGAAAGTTTCATCGCTTTTTAAAAACACGAGTACTTCTGCGCACATATAATTACCTTGTTAAAGACCGATAAAACTTTCCAAACGCGAAATAACATAATTATATGCAAATATATATTATATATGCCGAATGAACATGACAGTTAACAGAATTTACAAAATTATTAAAAGCTTTTTTTATTTTTGTGAATTTTACTAACTAGTTATAAATTTTTGCTTATTATTCTGAAACATTTTGCATAATTGAATATACTTTATGACATATGTATTTTCGACGAAAAAGTTGCGAGACAAATTTTGGTATTAATTCATTAATCGATTGACATATTTGTAATTAATTGACGATCAAAGTGAAAATCTTAACAGTCATTTAACACATATATTTAATAATTAATTTAAGAAAAAAAATGAGCGAATTAATTATTACACAAATAATAAAGCGAAGCGTAAGTTCGCTATTACGCTTTGGCATCTCGGCTTTGCATAAATATTTACGCCGTTACAGTATTATGTAATTATTGTGATAGCTGTGTTATAATTATTGTAATACTTTAATCAATAGCTCGGTATCGGTAGGAAGGACCAAGGACAGAAAAGTTGTTATTCTCGATCTCGATAAACGATCGGGAAATTGTTGGATGATTTATTCAAGACTCGCAAAATGATACAAGACAATCCTCTGGTAATATTACAGTCAATATTGCACAGAACAATTATAGCTGTAAGTGACAAAACGATACATCGATCTAAAGATGACGCTTTACTTCAAATTTATACAGTATTCTGAAAAATGACTAAATTATTATTTTTTAGCTATGTTCTTTCTTCCAGGTGGATTCTTCCAAGAAAGTACTTAGTATTTGGTCAGCACAATTCAAGTTTTTCCATCGTGTATTTGATATATAAACTTGATATTATTCATTATATTTTAATTATTTAATTAATATTGAAAATTAAGAAGATATGCCATATCGGATATGCCAAATATGATATCGACATTTTTGTCAATAAGAAGCAGATCTTAAATTTGACAAGGAATCTATTTCTCTTCCATCGATTTTCATGTTTTTTCGACATTCCATATGCGAAAGAAAATATACGAGAGGTGCCGAAAAATTATGAAAGAGTATATAAATTACGGCAAGATAATTGCTAATAAGTTTTATGTAATTTTTAACTTTGTACATGTATCTGTATGTTTATTATTTATTGTTGCATGTGAATGCGGAGGCAAGTATTATTATAAAACTATAACGAAGAAATATGTCGCGTGCTTTCAAAATAGCATATTTTTCTTGGTTTTAATTGTATGTACGAATCTTGTATGTCAGTATTTTATCAATAGGATCTTTTCTATTATTAGCTTGTGTCTTATAAGTACGATGAAGGATTTTTTTACAAGAAACTTAATGCTGTCAGTAGTTCGTCAGTTAGACAATTAGTTGTCATCATTAGCTTGTGAAAAAGATTGATAGATTGTCGTCTAAAGATTTCTTCGCGCGCTATTGCCCGCTATTCTTTCCCTCTCATAGATTGTTCGCTTATCATGTTAGACGTTTTGTAATCCTTTTTTAGGCCCTTTACACACCAGAGTTGCATAACTCGCTGAATTCGGGCGACATCACCAAATTGTTGTCCGCGTCGCGAACGCTATTTGCGGTTGTCCATAGCTGTCCGCTCTGCGGGCAAGCCAGTTGTGCAGTTCTATACTGTTATACGCTATTACTAAATATTTGGAATGCTAATCTGCTGTTGATATGTATTTACAGACTTTACGAGAACCCCTTTGAACCCCTTCTACTTTTATTGCATGATGTTGTGCGTCTTTATCGCTTGAGGCATCTGTTCAATGATGATATATAATCTCCACTTCGATTTTCCATTTTTGAGAAATTCCACTTTTGAAGAATTTAACGTGAAATTATCTATAATATTTGTTTGATGCTTTTCGGGTTTGATCCCATGTTGATTACTGTATTAAAAGTATCCAAGAACAGATTTAAGAGAAAACTAAAACGAAAAGATAAAACAAAAAATAAAAACTAACGAATCTTCTTGACTGATCTCTTTAAATTTTTTTGGTTATCAAGAACAACAAGAAAAATAGAGCAAATCACCGACATCGAGTTCCAAAGAATTTATATGATCATGTATCGTTAACAAACTGTGCCTGACTGTCTCAAAGAGACAAGCCGCAAGATTATCTCAAAGAGACTTCCATTACATCGGATGCGATGCTTAGATTTTCAACTATTTTCTTTGATGACTTACGACTTCTCCCTGTCCATACTTATTTTTATGTTTTGTTCGCCCCTCTGTTCAATGCAAAAATACGCATGCGATGTGACCCTGCTGTTCGTTCCCGTAAACGTTTACTACGTTTTTGGGATCAGATGATGATTTATAGATTTTGTTGTAACATTAACCAGATGCTCATCCGTTTTTTTTGGGGGGGGGAGTTATATGTATATTGAATTGTTGCACAAGAAAAATTGCATTTCGAAAATTTCAATTTATCACAACACTCTCATAAATTGTTTTCTAACAATTGAATGTTCGACATATTCTATCGAAATGTAATAATTTCTTTTGCCAACATATGCTTTAATTTTGCGAAATGTTTTTTTTTACGATTTACAAATTATTCGCGATGTGTATAATTATTTTAGTAATTCAGCATTCTAGTATTTATTTTGCAATATTTTTTATAATATTATTTTATAATTTTAAAATCGGATATTATATCGTTCGGTATGTCACTCTAAGTGACATACTTATATGTAGTTCTAGTGACATCTTTTAAGTTTCTCACTTGAGACAAATTTCTTGAGTTCTTGAGATAAGTTTCAAATGACGCGATTGTAATTTATTTTAGTAGACCATTCCAGTATTTTAAACTAAAGACTTAAAACCCAAGATAACGTGATAGCAGCTGGTATGTGTTTTTCAGTTCTGATGGAGCATGTGACGTGTGTTTTCCAGGATACAACAAAACCTGCATGCCTACTGTAAGACAGATAGTTGACTGTCTCGTTGCTACTCATCCAATCCGAGCCTGTGGCCCCCGGCTTCTTCTTTCTGCTATAAGCTCTAATCGCGCTACTAACAATCCTAATCAGGACACTGGCACGGTTGCTAGCAACAACAGCAGCAACAACAATAACAGCAACAACAATAACAACAACAACAACGAGAGCGCTGAAAGTTTTAAAAATGCACGTAATCCATATTTAGATCATTCTTATATTTGATTACGCTATTAAATCGACTGTATATTTTTTAAATAAAGATTTTAATAAAGTTTCTCAAAATAGATTTGAAGCTCACTAAGTTGTTATATACTAGGTTGGCTAATTTTTTTATCCATTTCGGAATATAAGCTATTTAAAATAAAAGTTTTATTAAATTATTATATCATTATTAGACTTATCATCTATTCATTTTTCGATTTTTGAAAACGAGCTTTTCAAAATAATTATGGTCAAAACTTCAGAGAAATTTAATGGTTAAAAAAAATAAAAGAGATTTAAAGATAGAAAAAATAAAGAGATTTAAAGTTTAGATAAAAAAAAGAACAAAAATTATGTTACTGTCAAAAAGCGCGATGAGAATTAATATATATTATATATTAATCGACATGTTGCGAAATGCATTCTGTATTATAATTAATAAAATAATGTTGTAATTATAATAATTATAAAAAATTAGTAATAACAAAATGGTGTATTACAACTGCGTAGCTTAATTAAGATACAACAAATTTGTGATAAGCAACGCTTGTTTATAATTATTATAATTATATCGTTATGCGATAATAACTGCTGAAATTAAGAGCATAAAATGATATATATACCATAAGTCGTGTACAATTATGAGTGCAAAGTAACTATAGTGAAGTGTGTTGCACGCTGTACATGTTTGTATATAGGAAACACTATGTATATTTGTACATGTAAGAGAGATTAATATATCGTCAACAGAGAAAAACTTATTTAATAATATTTAACAACGTATTTCTCCCCAACTTTTTTGAAAAATATATTTAATTTTTATTAAATTTTATTCAAAATTATTATTGTATAAAGTAATATATTTCGTTGTCTAATATTACACTTTTTTAATTTAATATTGTAATTGTAGTTATATGTACATTAAAATCAATGAAATTTTTAAAACAATATAATATTTTTTTATTGATAATATAATTATCAATATAATTATAAGATTTAGTTAAATCTAAATATTCATTTCTTTATAATATATATATAAAAATTATTTATTGTTTAAAATATTTGTTATATTTTAAACTTATAAAATTTAATATTTTATAATAAAAAATTAATTACTATTTACACAATTTTTATATTAAAATTATCCTATTTATATATTATAACTGATTTAATTGTCTTTAGTACGAAAATATTCAGTATTTTTAGTCATCTATTTGCAAGTAACAATTTGCTATTTATTATTAAGTAATATAACAAGTATAATGAAATTTACAAGAGTGTTTTTATTTTACAAAATATTTTATAAAAAAAAATTATTTAATTTGGAAAAATAAATCTCACACAGTCAATAAATTTTCTATTATAATTTGTTTCTAAATATTTAGATATAAATAGATAGTTAATATATATATATATATATATATATATAGATAATATACATTAAAAATTTTTTAGTTTTTATTTTTTAAAATTTAAGATATCCATGTTATTTTAGCGACTTAATAACAATGCTTTGTCATTAAAATAAAATAAATTTTTAATTAATTTAATTATAATTAAGTATGGCTATAAATAAAATAGGATATAATTATTTAAATTAAAATAAAAACGAAATAATAATATAAAATTACTATATTAATCAAATAAAGCTGTTAAAGAAATATTACAATTATAACGTTTATTCTTTGGAAGCAAATAAGTTTTTGTCGATAACGTTTCAAATAAATAAAGTTCTACACAATTATACATTTTCTTATACCTTCTATCTTCTATTAATTTAACGGAAATGTTTTAAGATAGATTAAATCTATATATTTATCTAACAGAACCCTGTGTATGCGTTCCTGTTTCTTTTCAAATAAATTCTTTCTAATTTCTAAATGTCACGAAGATTTGAATTTTAGGCCGCTTAAGCAACCAAGGAACAGTAGAATTATCCATGCTAGTTCTACTAGTACGCCACTGTAAACTTCCAACTCGTGCATGGAAAGACCCTTTTCTATAACTGCTCTCAGAGATATGGCGGGCACGGTTGTCGGCAAAGCATAACTGATCCAGCGGACTATTTCTGGCGATCCTTCTACCGGCCATAAACATCCTGTCATTTGTATAAATTAATTAGAGTTTATATTATTATTAATATATAATTAATTATATAAATAAATTACAGTAAAAATTAAATTAATATAACTGAACAATTTCTTATTAAAAAGATCTCGTTAATATTAAGTTTGATAAATGTATGTACAAGGTGACTCATGTATATATTCGTATATATTATTATCAAGAATTAAAAAATTAAAAATAAAATAAAATTAAAATAATATAGAATACTTTGTGTTCTCTAATATTTAATCAAATCACCCAAATATTTTGTAAATAGTAAGATTTATAAAAAAATTAAGCAAAAGTTATATGGTTTGACGAGAGCAAAAAGAAGGTTCTAATTTTTCAATAGTAAGGTTATTCAAAAATCAAATTTGTCTTTTGTAAATGGATCTATATGATTTCGATAGATTTCGAGCAGATTCTTAATTTTTATGAACAACCCTATAAATTTTAAACATTTTTTTATCCACAGTTTCTAAAATATTTTTAGCTCTTTGCGATCCAACTTTTCACGCCAACAATTCTTACTTATTAACTTGTGTTGCGCATTTCCATATAAAATAATAATTGTATTTTAATGTAAATAATAATCCTAAAATTATTTTAAAACATAAGTTTTACGTTCGAATTATTGAAAGAATACCTTCCAGGTTTGGTAATGCCTATGCCTGAGAAGAGTAGTTGGAGTACAAAGGGTTAAAAATATACATGCCCTTGATGTTATCCAAGATGAAGAACATGGATATGATACTTACTTGATTCCATATTTAAATGCGTTTGTGTGTGTATGTGTATGTGTGTATGTCATGTGTGCGCGCGCGCGTAATAATACGGGTAGGTGGAAACCTTGAGACGTGTTCTAAATATAAGAGAACGGGTTTCAGTACCATCTCAGTACTATCTCAGTACATTGAAGATTGTTAATTTCCTTATAATGTTTCATGGATAATAATCCTATACATTCGATAATTTTTTCATAAAACCTATCGTTTATGAGATAGTTGAGTTTGATTAAAACATCCCTTATATATATGTATATATATATGTAAGTATGTATGTGTATGTACAACTATATATATTAATTTTATGTATATACATATATATGTATATATACATGTATATAAGGGATGTCACATAAGATAAGAATTTAAAAGTTTGAGAAATAACTAATTTGACAATATTAAGTTAAAATAAAGTGTTATTTTCTAAATAAAGAAAAAAAGAGACTTGCCGCCCAGTAGTACAATCGGCATAAAACTTCCAGTTGAAATATAATGTGCCACAGTATGATTTGTGCACATGACAGAGATCAAAAAACCTGAAAATATATCAACATTAGTAATTAATATAATTTTTACCAATTTCTTAATTGTTGCTACTAGCTTTTTTGAGATATTGTGTGAAATATTTACCCCACATCAGTCCGCTGAAACCACTAAGATATACAATACAGATAACGTCGAATATCGATCCTTTAGTTTTTAGATTCCATACAAGAAAACTAAAGCACATTATCAATGTGCTATGAATAAATACAAGGATAATCTGAGTAAGAACGTGAGCCAGTAAGATTTCCACAGTACCGACACCTATATCATATATTTATATTTATGTAATTATTATGATGAGAAACACATGGAAAAGTAATAATTAAAAAACCAAATTACCTTGAACCAGACTCCGGTTCCACACACCCTCCGATCGATCTGTAATTATTAGAGCGGTGGAGAGTGTGGTGGCCAAAAAAAAGACAAGTCTGAAAAAGCATTAATGGTTTAACAAAAACAACCAATTATATTGTTTAGCCTAGATTACTTACATAAGTATCAAGCTTGGTGCCATGAAGCGTTTATACGTGATGTCTTTCGAACCATAAATCGGATCTTCGAACTGAAATAAAGAAATCAGAGATTTATTTTCTTATTTTGTTTATCTTATATAATAAATTATGACCAAACATAATAAAACAATTTACTCGAATAGGCAAAGAGGCGAATCTTTGTGAAAATCCACAGATTTTCATCGTATCTTTAAAAAATTCGTCAAAACTATCATATAGCTCTCTCTGCAAATAAGACCCGATTGCTATACCTGTAACAAATATCATTGGAAATTTAAATATTTGTTACTCCGTTAACGTTGAACCATTAATTAAGCTGCATGTTTAACTAAGATTTTTAAAATTTGAAATAGTTTTGGATCTTAATATATATTTTGAATTTCTTTATATATATCTTAATATTTTATTTAAAATAATTTCTTTAAGAAATCAAAATTTCTTAAACTTGATATAAAATTCTTTGTGTAATGTATATACATACTACTCATGTCGAGGTCAACTTTAATCTCACTGGCGAGAATATTGGCTTCCTCAACATTAATAAAGTATTCTACTCGTTCCTGCATAGCTTCGGAAAAGTTTTGGTTAAAATATATCATACCAACATGGGATCCATTGTGCACGCCAGTCATTGCATCGGAAAAATTATCATAATATTTCTAAAATATTAGTAATAATAACATTTCCTTACTTAAAAAAACGTATTAAAATAATATTTATGCCAATTTACAATATTAATTTTTAAATTGTCGTACCTTTATTACGAGAGAATCGTCAAAACTGTGCAAAAATTTACAGCTGAGATTGCCAAAGTGACACATAAAATCCTCCTTGTCGTACCAGACATTACCGAAGTTACTGCCGTAATTACAGTTGCCAGCTTCGTCATTAACAATCGCAATTGTTAAATTTTTCGGATTGTCACCGATAGCGGCAAAAAACGTACTGATTTGTAGTATCGGAAAGATAAACGCAAAAACTAGTCCTCTAAAAAAATATTTTTAATTATTATTTTTATAAAAAAATTGTGCAAATTTGATTGTTGAAATGTTAAAAAAAATATTTTATGTATATATATATATGTGTGTGTAACAATTTAATATTATAATTAAAAATAGTAAAAATAGTAAAATAATATATTAAAAATAGAAAAATTTAGAATAAGAACAATCGGAGATCTTTAAATCCATTTTTTAATACAAAAAGTTAATTAGTAAAAATGTTAGTGAATACTTACGAGTAATAACGTAAAAATTGAATCATGTTTTTCTTCATTAAAGCGTTGAATGTTTTCAATCGTGAAACCTTATATTTCGCATTTGTTTTATATGCTGCTTCATCTTTAACTAGCTGATTTGTTTGTACAGTAAAATGTTTGTATTGTAAAATGATATCGATTTATATCATATCTTATAATAATATAATAATAAGAACAGAGCAACTCATTTTATATTTACCTTTGTTCGTCTACATTTATCTCGACATGAAACGTCGCTTTCAGTATCTTCTGCTTTGGATCCGTAAGCCTTAGTAATACTTGTAACTGCAATATTTTCTTGTGTCTGACTCATTATCAAGAAAGCCTCTTCCAAAGATGAGCATTGAAATCGATCCAATAATTGCTCTGGTGATGATTCCGTCAACAATCGACCACATCTTATCAAACCGATCTGTATGCGTAAAAAATATAGTTTTACTATTAAATTTGGATTTGTATTATCGAGTAAAAAAAATTGGTTTCTTCACATGCATAAAATATTTTTCCGCAGTTCTGCTATTAATAAAAATAATGGGATTTAATTAAAATGAGACTTACCTTATCAGCATCCTTAGCTTCCTCGATATAGTGCGTCGTAATCAATATGGTAACGCCCTCCTCTTGCGTGATCCTTATCATGTAGTCCCAAATGCTGCAACCAAAATGCATATTCAAACACTTTCATCTTTTTCGATTTATTGCGTCTAAAGAAAAAGCATAATCTACTTGCTTCTCCCTTAGAATTGGATCCAGCCCCACAGTGGGTTCGTCCAGAATCAGAAGTTCGGGCCTGTGGATCAAGGCGGCAGCGAATGAAACTCTTCTCTGCTGGCCGCCACTCATATTTTTTACCAAACGATTTGACGGGGGTAACTGCAGTAATTCCGAGAGAAACCCCTGTCTTGTGTCTTAGAAACAAAAAATTGCAGTTATTTCCAAATGACCTACATTATGCGAACAAAACAGGATATGCAGATCGTTTAGAAAAAACAGATGCGGAATGCCATGATTCTTATGCAATAATCTTGATATTTTTCCGGTTCTCATCTTACCGATTTCTTCATCTTCGAGCCCATTAATTCTGCCGAAGTAGTAGAGGGCATCGCTCATGGTAAACTCTCCGACCAAGGAGATCTCTTGCGGCATGTAACCCACTCGGGGTCCGGGTATTCCGGAACCTTTGCTACCTGGATTTCCTCCCAGAACCCACACCTCGCCGCTGTTGAGACGTCGGACTCCAACGACGCAAGACAACAACGTGGTTTTGCCGCATCCGCTGGGCCCCAGCAATCCATATCTGTTTGGTACAGTAAAAAAAGATGTAATTAGATGTAATCAGAAAATAAATGTATAGAGAAAAAAGAAGAATAAGAAGGTATTTGGTTCCGCAAAAAGTCCTGTCGTTTTTTTCCTTCAAAGCGTCTTGTTTACCTCACTGCAATTTTTATATGATGAAGGTAATTCCTGGCGAGCAGTATTTGATATATTGAGTTTAGACGTCAATTCTAAACAGGTTTGGCGTCGATCGGACTCGATTAACTCTTGAAGTTTATTCGTTATCTAAGAGGAATTCATATCCCGAACGAAATTTGCCGAATCAGAATTGTGCTTTCCGCTCGGAAATGACGTTTTCTCCACACCTGTCGTATTTTACTGGCCGCTTCTGTGGCTTTGAGCTCGAGTTGAAACTCATAAAATAATACTGAGCGAATTCTCGTTTCACGGTTTACCATTTTAATGCTGCGTTAATGAATACATAATAGCAACTAGATTTGAATGCAAAAGATTGCAATTCCATAAAAACAAATGTGTAGGAGTTATATTAAGGTAAATAAAATGCTTTAAAAAAAAAAGGACAACATTTTTTACGCGGCTTGGTATTTTGCAAAATTATATAATATGCTTAGGCAAGAAGCATGACTGTTCGATCACAAATATGACATCATTTGTACAATATTAATTATGCCATGACTAAGCAATTTTAAACAGCAATGTGGAAAAAGGTTGCGAAAATATTCTTATTTAGCCTCACGGCAAATACACAATTTTCTAATGTGAGTTTTGCATATTGATTTGGTTTTGAAATTCTCGGTGGCTACTTATTTATTCATAGTTTGCACTTCATTGAAGAACAATGGCGTTTATGGTTTTGCTCGCAAATTGTAATTAGTCTTGTGCGGATGGCCAGTTCGATTCGTTATTAAAGCGCTGGTCACAATCTCGCTATTTCGATCATTAAATTTGCGGGGACATAACTCTTTGCCGGGAATGATTAACGGGGACTAGTATACACACAGTGGTTCGTAAACCTAATACATCTATTAAAAAATTGCCGCAACTAATATCAATAAATACGAATGTATCGCTATATATCCATACACCTATGCAACAAAAAATTGTAAATTAAGCAATAAGAAATCTATTAATCCAATCTATGCTTAATTTATCGAAACAATTGAAAAGCTGTTAAATCTTGTCTGTGAAATCTCTCTCAGGCACCACTGTGCGATTCTTTATTCTCGTTAGATCGCGATATGCCGGACAAAAGATAATATTGCCGTCTGAGTGATTCGATAAAATCATCAAGCAAATCTGCAACTTGCTTCAGTTTCACCGCGACATGATGATTATTAGTATTATTGCGATCTTGCTGCTTGTAGGAAGAAGTTTTTCTTCCTTACCCATTCAAGGATCGATGTCGATTAAAAATGATACGATATTGATCAATCTACATGTAAATAAATCTATTATTAGTAATTATTTTAATGAGTTTATGGAAAAATTACAAGCAGTGAAAATGAATCCGCGAATTCATTTCGATCGATTCAGGAGAAAAAATTATTGAAATTAATAGCAAAACAGATCATAAACGGAGTTATGTCGGTAAGTTTATTTGTTTTCAATGTTATAATATATATATATATATATATATATATATATATATATATATATATATTTAAATAAATTTTCTAAGGCATTTTATATTTTAATATTAAAGAAAATAAAAACAATTAAATTTTTTTTCATTCTTATTCGTTTTTAGTTGTAATTTATAATCGAGGAGAATCTCAAGTTTCTTTTCAATTAAAATATAAAAACCTAAAGTTTTTTTATATTATTTAATGTAATTAACAAATTTAATCTTTTTTAGAGGTAAACTTCAACAAAACCACAACTTCGAGAAATGTTGTCAAAGCTAATATAATGAATAATTCCATAAATGTGAGAAAACCTGTTTTAAAAGAGGTATTTTGTAAAATCATGCGTGAAAGCTATTTCGCAAAGAACATAACTTCTCGATCACATAATCGAAACGAATTAGAACATATTTACTGTAGCAATTTAGCAGTATTTATAAAAAATATGCTATTATATTTAATTAACAATTTTTAATTTTTTTTTATTAGATTTATGATATTAGCAACATCTTGCAACGTGTAACATCTTTGATGCAAAAATATAACAACAATAAAAAACTGGCTCATCAAAATACAATTCACAATGAAGATTTGCATCATTACATTGTTCCTCGAGGATATCAAAAGTTTATGGACTTTGATAAAAAAATTGATTATTTTGCATCTTCTCCAGGTTTTTCCAATGCCGAACTTACGTTTGAGAATGAGAGATTAAGTTTAGAAAACGAACTAAAGATTTTGATTGAATATGCCAAATCAATTCAAAATAGCTTATCGTGGTTAATTTGATTACTCGAGCTAAAATGGCAACAATTGCATAATGATTTTGATGATACTTCAAGATTGAAACTCTTACAGAAACAAGCAGGATTTCTTTTAGAAACTCTAATTGAAGATAATGGACGACAACGCAAAGAAGCGAAAAGCAAGAAATATCAATATTTTTCAAGAGATAAAAGTGAAAGTAATGTCTTAAACGTCGAAACGATCGAGCGTGAAAAACTAACAATATTGCGGAAAGGGAAAAATAGGAATAGAAAAAAGAATGCAAATGTAAAAAAGATGATTGACGATGGAGTTGCATTAACAACAGAATCATCGATTTTGGTTTATCCAACGTCTTCAAAAAATAGAAATAAAATATTAAACGTTGTAGAAATCAAGACTGAAGAAGCAACAACATTAAAGAATCTTTATAAAAATAAAACTGATGAGACCACATCAGTGGACAAAGAGATTAAAGATAGTTTTGAAGGAATTCGTAATAAAACTCTGAAAATAAACAAGAATAGAACTAATGATCAATTGGTATTCAAACCAGAGACGCGAATTTTAAGTTATCCCATATTATTAAAGAATATTACTAACAATTTAAAAAATAAAAATTTCACTGCTAATAAAATTAAGACAGCAGTTAAAGATAACTCTATTACGAATATATTTTTTTTCAAAATGAAAAATGTTGATCAGAAAACGTTTTCAAAATCGAAAGAATCCAAAAGAACTTCTCACGATAAGTCTATCAAAATCAAGTTTGAAAATCATAAAAATTTGTTCGGACAGCTGAAGAATAGTTCTACAATTTTGTTAGGCACAAACATGACAAACACTTTAGAAGAGACTGGCAGACAGAATGAAGTTAAAATGGGAGTCTTATTGCATGAATCCTTGAAGGGAAGTACGACCAACATGCCTGATACTGAGATTCTCATGCCTTCGAATGAAAGCAAAAATCAGCACGTGCCAAGAAAAAAAATTACGGATAATCATTATTATTCTTATGCAAAGGTGGAAACAAACGTAGACAGAACGTCGGTAATAGATGAGCTTTTGAAAGCGGTGGACGAAGTTCTGCTGACGGAAAAATCTGTAGAAATATTGCCGAGGCGGTTAAAAATGATTTCCGGCATATCTTGATGGCAGGGAATTACCGAAAGGCCTTCAGTCTTACGAAACACGTTGACAACACATGATCAATTGTAATAATAACTGGCCATTAAATCTTAAGTCTCGCGTCAGGTATTTTGACCCACTTACTTAAATCTACAAATAATTTTTTTCCGTAAATTATAAGGATATATAAGAATTTATACTTTCTAGTGCTTGAGAGTTAATTATGTGTGTGCGTGCGAGTGTGCATATGCGGAACGTGTTAGATATTGGACAATAATTCGAGATACATGTCCGACACACATTTCTTTTTCCGTATGTATCTTAATTCTAAACATTTGTCTGAATGCAATAAATAAATTCTTATGATAAAACATTACAAAACGTTTTAATAACTAGGTATCGCATCGTAAAATTCAAAAAGTATATTTATTTGGACAGTCGTTAGAAAGTTATGTATTTACTGTGTCGCTTCTTGTGGAACTGACAGCAATTTAACAGACTGACCACCAAAAATTGTGCATATTAAATACATAGTTTAAATGTTTAATTTTATTTATTGCGGTGTATGTAATAAAATTGCTAAAAATGTATATTATGATATATATTATTGTATGCCGAATCACGTCGACTAGCACGGCAAAATGCGAAAATTGAGCCGGGTCGCATAGTCGACACAGGCTGTACAAAACCTGTGCACCGGTTCACATAGCCAACGCAGTAAGCGACGTGTTAAGCAATCGGTGAATGTTGTGGAAAAGTACGTAATGATAGTTTACAGGTCGTTTCTATCAAGTCGAAGGATAAAGCAATTAAATTGGTGCAAAGGTGCGTTGTATACAAATGTATCGTATTTGTCAAATATAATTTTGACAAATTAAATCACAAATACATTTTATGAACCAATCATCTTTGATGATTTCAATACGCTTTTTTAAATTTTAAATAGCATTTTTCCAGCGTTTTTTCTTGAAAAATGCAAATTAACAAGTTTATTTTAAACAGGATTCAATCATATTGAAAGACGATGAACTTTTTACTTTTTATTGTCTATTAAATAACAATTACTTACATGGAGCCTCTAGAAACTGTCATATTCAGGCCGTCAAACACCAGCTTGTCTGCTCCATAATACTTTACGGCATTCCTTACGACCACTGCCTCCTGCTGCACCATTTTGCGAAATGGTGAGGATTGTTCGTGCAACGACCGAACTGTAATACAATTTTTATTGAAGTTAATCTAATAGCGTCTTCGAACAATTAGTTATTGGAAATGTTACTGTAGAAAATTAAAAATATATCTAGAAGACTTTGATATCTTTTTTCAGCAAAGATCAGTTTATCTTAAATTTTATTTTTGCAACTGTTATTTATTATTAACTATTAATTTAAATTATTATTTAAGATTATAAATTATTATTTAAGATTATGTAAATTATTTTACATATACGAATAACATCCAGCAAAAAATTATGACTTTTTTGCTGACATTGCTATTCTCATGACAAATAGTGCATGTAATACTATTTTTCTATTGCTGTAAATAATATAATATAATTTATGTTTTTACGCGTTGGAATGTTATTTTTCAATGGCATAATTGAATATATAAATATATATAAATACATAAATACAATATATAAATACATTATATTAATCTATATACCAATGTGCAGGCGTATCTATGTGTATCTATGTGTCTCTGAATGTGTTTATATGCGTAAGTTTTAATTGCTATTAATTAGATTTAAAAAAAAGAAAAGCAAGACGAGTGTTATAATAATCAAAATTTTATTTCTTACAAATCCCGTAGTCAGTATCGTTGAACATTGAAAATTTTTAATATGATTTTTAGAAGTCTAGGTCTAATGGAGATTAGTTTAATGTAAATTAAACCTGTATTTCTAAGATGTCTAATTACATCCAATTATATCGAATAAAAAAAAAAGGAGAACGTCATGGTTGATCGTAATTACATATTATTTTCTTTGCAAATGATTTTCGACTTGTATTTTGCAGTACATTTAAAGACACACAGAAACACATAACGCTATGTAAATTAGTATAATGTATCTCTTGAATTCAATCATGTCATTAAAAGATACCATTCCAACTCGTAAAAGCATAAATTATAGTGTTTTTTCTGGAAAACTAACTATAATATTTAATGAAAAATTATTGCATTGTTGAGTATTATGCGTATGACGTCAAACTCTTAACTACGATTAGTTTTACATAAGACTGCTTTGCATTTTAATTTTTTATTGCAAAGTTTTAAATGTAGCACAGTCGCTGTAGTAATTCATCATTTAAAATAAGATTTACATTGTAATTGTACAAAATTTATTTGAAACCTATACATTTAATTAAATTATATTTGCATTTAATTATTTTGCTCTGACACGTGCACCGTGTTTACCATTAGTTGTTTACCATTAGTTGTTTATCATTAGTTGTTTACCATTTTCTTCTAAAGAATTATGTTGGATTCAAAGGTGCGTTATCGGAGTCTCTAAGAGACGGTTTTTTTATTATTCTCTTTTATTTTGTGAATAATCCTTCTATTTTCACATGCAACCGTGTTTTTTTTTGGCGATCTGCAAATTTATACTTTCACTGTCACCTCATGAAACTACAGCTGGATATGTGGCTCATGTTTTTAATGATGTGAGAGCGGTTAATGATTGGATAGCAGAGAATGAAATGTTACTCAATAAAAAAGAAATCAGGATTCTGTACATTTACAGGAGCCGTACGTGCGGAAATGGAAATGGCATTTATTCTATCATGCACGAGAGTGACGTCATAGCTTTTTTACCCTTCGCTAGGATTTTATAGGTGTTACTCCTCAAATCTCTTCTGGCATGTAAATGTATCGAAAAATGAACAAAATATTATAAAATATTAAACTTAAAAAATATTATTATATTTATTTTAATACAAAAATAGCTAATCTAAAGTTGTACTACTAATACATACAGCTGAACACAAATTATAGTTAATTATAATTGAAGAACTTTAATTTTAAATCCTATAATTATAAACTTTTTTGTTTTAAAAACATATAAATCTATTATTATAAATCTATTATTCATACTTCTTTTAATATTGTGCTATATGATATTGTTTGAATCAAAATCCTTGGTGTAATAGTATGAAAGAGCATGTGACAAATAAATTTGTTTAAATTAATTTTTTTCTTGTTATGTAATAGCTTCATGGAGAAAGTACGTATATCTCGTTATAACCATCAAAGTTTAAGAGCAATCACCAGCAATATAATTAATTTTACCTAATTTACGAAGGCAATTACTATAATAATGTGTTCTTGTTTGACGAAAAACCATAGTGGTTACGACATTGCTTTAGCAAATAACAAATTTTTAGTAAAAAATTGTGTGTGTCTTTGGATCTAAAGTTCATGAAATGATATGTAGAGTTTATAAGGACCATGCTATGAGAAAAAGGATATTGTGATGTCCTCGTAATGTTCATTCACAAATCGTCAAGTGCGAACTATAAATTTTGCTTTATTCAAAATACGGATATTGCATTAACTATTAGTTTAAAATCAAAATGGTAAATGCAGCTTAGAATTGGCATGAAACAAGTAATCTTATATTGGATATTTTATATTTATTGTGTTTTATATTTTTTGTAATATCTGTATTTTTTATTTTACACTTACTTAATTATGTGTATGTATTTCATATTTGTTTACTAATTAATATATACTGTTAATTGAACTTATAAATAAAATATTTTCTTCTTTTTCCTAAAAAAATTTAATAACTGCAATTTGTGAAATTTCCTCTTTAATTAATTTTCTTCTATTAAAATATTTTCCCAATTTTTACTGATTCAATTACAAAAAGATAAGAGAAAGTTGCCGAATTTGGACTGACTTCTAGATTGGATCACTGTGAGAAATTTTGGTTCTACAGTGTTTGCAGAGTGTCTCTCAATTATCTCCTTACTGCTTTTGCTAAACAAGAAGCAAAACCAAAATTTCTCATGGCGATTCAATCTAGAAGTCGGTCCAAATTAGGCAACTCTCCCCTATACAAAATAAAATAATATGTCACTTTGTGTCATTTACCTTACAAGTATCTTACGTTGTACTCAGATATTTTTTTAAAAATCACACAAAGCAAATATTTTATAATCACAATATATAACACATTTAAATGTATAAACTATTGTATATTACAAATTTAATAAAAGATATTTATTATGCTATTATTACGAACTTTATATCACTGCATATCCTTAATTTGATTTTATCGTGATTACTTCTAAGAGACACTTGTTCTCCAGAACACATCACACGATGACTGATGTCTCTACGCATGCACGTATTATGTTTGTATATAAATCCCCTCCTTTCTGTCTCTTTTTTACCCGCACTTGTTGATAATAACTTCCTCAAAGCTGTTTATTTTATTGCAATATATAATGTTTTTGCTTTAATTACCTTTAATAAACAAATTATTCGAGTCTTATAAAATATTACGAAATGACGAAAATGAACATTATAAATTAATTATTGCTTATATTCGAATTATTTGAATTGTCTAAACTCAAAGTTTATTTTTTATTTTGGAAAACGATAAAAAATACTCAAATAAAATATACTTATGCATCGAATATAAATACAATATATTCAAATGTTTTGTCTGAGTTCTTTTCTAATTTTGGATATTTGTTAAACTATGTAAATTTTGCTGGAAATGTAAAAATCATGATGAAAATTTGTAACATTTTTTTTAGTAATTTTAGAATTAAATATAACATATATTTATGATATAAGAAATGATTTACACTATAAACTTTACGTTTAGAAAGAATTGAAATAAATATTGAGAGATAAGTATTTCAAAATATTCTTCAACCTAAAAACATGTTTTGTTTTGCTTTTAATCTTTTTCACCTAGAAATATCTGTATTTAGCAAAATAAAATAATTTTTTATTCTGAAAAAAATGTGTAAACAACAGTAATGAATATTTTTAGTTTTATATATTTTGTTTCCTTTGGAAAAAGAGTAAGAAAAAATAAAAAATCGTAAATGTAAAATCGATTTTATTTGCAAAGATCTTCAATAGATGTCAAGAATGATTACAGAAAGATTGGAGAAAGAAGTCTATTCTAAGTGTGTTCTATAACTGAGAAACTGGCACGTGGATTATCTACCGTTAAGAGAATCGTTCTCTGGTCAGAACCAGCTGCATAGGCAGAATGTGCAGCGAGTGTATAGTGCAGTCTGGTAGAGTGAATGCTATCAAAAGTATAACTCTAGGTCAATGTACTCTCTTTCGTAGCATTGCGCTCAAAGATCCGAATGATTCTGCAATATTTTACAGAATCCTTTTTTTTATAAATGTCATTTAAACAAAGTAAAATAAATTTTATGTATTTAATATTTAATAAAAACTTTATAAATTATACATAAATAAATTAGTAAATATATTTTTAAATAAGTATTTAATATAAAATAATCAAATTTTATTTAACACAAATTGATTTTGTTTTAATTGATTAATAACAATTTTAATTTATTTTTAATTTTGCACAAAGATTTTTGTTACTATAAAAAATTGTTCATTAAATATTATATTATATAGTAAATAAAATATTTATTAATTTAATATTAATTTAAAATGGATTATATACAAATTGTCAGACTATTCTATTTATAGTATTTTGTATAAAATTTACAGCGGTATAATTTTCTTTTGTCATGCAGTCAATCATGTTGAGGTAGCAAATATTTTACATGGTATTTGCTTTGTCATGTCTAATGAAATTCAGATATCTGTCGAATCGTGACTGCAGGAAAACAGAAACAACATGTTAGTAAAATTTACTAACTATTACTATTTAAGTAATATTTAATATAATAACAAAATTCAAGATATGTAAATTTCAAAGACAAATATGTAAATTAAAAACAATGATTTTAATACCCTTCTTTCTTTTCTTTTGTTTAACAATAAAGTAAAGTTTTTCCATCACTTACCTTTCGGATTTTTGCGCATTTTTCTGGACCACGATCTAATAGAGAAAATATGATTGTTTCGATCGCGCGGTGGCATTGATGTTCCAGGCAAACTTCCAAATGCAAGATTAATCTGTCCACCAACAATTATTATTATTACGTCGCAGGTAAATGATAACAACTCACGACACTATTACAAAAGGGATTTATGATGTAATGATAGAACACTCTCCAAAAATTAAAGCACTTTCACAATAGAAGATTATTCATTGACGTTTGTTGCTTTCAATTTAATAAGTAAGCGCAATGATTTTTATTTTCCTTTTGGCAACTTTCTCGCTATTCTTTTCTCCCGTTATTATTTATCTATGCAATGCGTTTCACTGTATAACACACGATATGTGTTTCATTGCTTTCTTATTTGATTTTCTTATATATAGCGTGACCATTACCGATTCATCTCATCTAAAATAGTGGTTTGTTAAAAAAAAAATTAAATAAATTGGATGTTGTATTTATTTAAAAAGAAATTCGTCAATTCTGCACAAAGATTTGTTACTATTTAAATGCTACACATACATTAATTTGTAAATCGTTGTGGTCTCTCTCTTAAATATAAGAAAATTTTCATTAATAATTAAATTTATTATTAAAGAATTGTATGAGATTTTTTTTTAAATAAGCAATAAGTAATTTACGATTTTTTGTTTTAATGTATTGAATTAGATTAAAGTGCTATTTAAAGTTATTAAGCTTATTTAAAGTGTATTTACTTGATCCTGTTTCTACTACTAAATATTTATGCTGTAAAGTCCAAAATATCGGATAATACCTGCTGAAAATTAATAATTAGTTTTCAAAAGTGATAATGATTCAAAATGTAAGTACTTTATCGACCCAATTTTGATGACAGGGAAAGTTTTGTTAAGCGTAATTGAAATTTGGCGACTTAATTCAATAATTAATTTCAAATGCTTTTGCTCATAATTTTGCTTTTATGTAGAATGCAGAATGCAGAGACACAGAAAGCAATAAACTGTGTGACATCGAGACGACTTTCAATTGCAGACAATTGATATCTCGTATTCTTTTGTTTTTCAAAGGTCACTTCCTACGAAGCATGTAATTTTACTGTGACAACAGCAAAATTTTACAATTTCTCTAAATATGTAAGTAATAAGAATAGGGGATCTATGTTCAAATGACATTTTTTACTCAGAATGACTGTCCAAACAATCTGATAAAGTTTGTTACACTTGTTCTGAATCACCCTGTATATATATATTTTATTTTATTTTGTGTATCCTATATTTTAATATCAAAGTTTTAATAAGATAAAGTTAATTTTTACTTTAAAAAATTATTTTAAAATTTAATCTTTCACATTTCTCACATAATTTAAATATGACTCTCTCGAGCAACTTTGATAAATCACACAAGCAAAATGGTTTTTTCACAAATTTCACGGAAATATCCACAAATATTAACAATGTTGATGCATTTCAGAAAAAAAATATGTGAAAAACGATATAATACTGGGGGTGACTTTACTCGACGAACTTGACCGAGCGCTTTGCGTTCGTTATATAGGCTCGACAAAGACTACGACTTCGTTTCAATACTGTGCTAGATTTACCCGGAATACTGGTTACAGTACAGTGGTTAAGGGTGGGGATTTATAGATCGGTGGTAGAGATCCCTTTCTACAGGTATATGTATATTAAACTATTAGACTTTTTCTTCTAATTTTCTTGTTCTCTTTTTAACTTCCTTCTTATCTTTTCTTTTTTCCACTATTTTACATATGCCTGAACATGCAATGATACTGAAGGGAGAAAGCGAGTAACAAAACGGAAGATATTATGCAATAAATTTTTGTATTGATGGATAACATTAAATAAAAAAAATCATAACGTAATAACGATCAATATCATTGCATAGTGTGTCTGTAGGTTTGTGTTATCTATGTGTTATGCAGTAATCACACAATATTCAGTAAACACATAGTAACAGTGATATAACATTGGCGTTATGTTACTGTTTGTGTTTACTGAGTATATTGTATTATTGAGAGAGTAAATGCAATATAATTATAATATTTTAAATAGTTAAAATATTAAAAATAATTCACATTAAACACGGAACACTTAATATATTTTTTACAAGTTGGAGAGATAATATCTGCAAATTCATTTTTAAGCAAATCAGAATCAATAGTAATTGCAAGTAATTTATTAATTGCGAATAATTTATTAATATAATAAATTTATTAATATAATAAATTTATTAATATTAGTACATTAAATATTTTAGCAATTAGTATCATTTTTAAATTTGTATAGAAAAATAAACTTTTACCTATTATTTTAAACTAAAAAATCTTAAAAATAAAATAATAAAAAATTAAAAATTAGTTGCTCCGCTATATCGATAATCTACATTCTGTTTTATTAAAGTGCGAGCATCTCTGCAAATTAAAAATATCTTTACCATTTGAGTGTTACCTGGTTTTGAATGTATTTACCATGAGATACCAAAGCAACCAGATATACTTTCTTGTATGAAGTAAAGCAAAAATAAATGCAACAATTCGGTCGGTAAGTTTTGAATTTATTTAATCACTTTATTTGATAATTAAATAATTTTTCAATTAATATTTGTAATATATTATATTTATACGCAAAGTTTTCCACAATTTTGTGTAATTTATCTGAATTTTTCAGGATAAGAAAATTTCTTGCCATTTGAAAACGACTGATGAAACTCGGAAAACTGGTTTGCGTCGTATCTTGTCGACCTTGTTTCTGTTTAAAAATATGTCAATGCCAGTTTGAGAAACATTTGCGATTCACTTTATAGCTAATTTTGCATACGTTTATCGTCTATGTAACTTTCTCAGACGACACGCATATCTTAAAGATACCTGAAAGACATCTAAAAAAACATCATTTTTTTTTGCTGACTTTTTTTTGCTGACATTTTTTTTTTAGAAGTTTTTTAGATGTTTTTAAGACATGTGCGTCTAGGTTTGATGTAATATTTCAAAAATAAAAAACCTCTCGTTGACTGAATAAGGAAGTATGATTCAAGAGTTATTACGTAACTAATCGAAGATATAATACAAATCTCGTAGTGTATGCGCCATCGAGAGAAAACGAAAGTGTAATCACTGTTTCAAGACGATTTCAGTCTGTCGAGCTCTTGATTTCAGTTCTCTTTATGTGTCATTTCCTCAATGTATATGAAAGTCATAACTATTGAGTTACACAATGATAGTGAATACATATGGATCACATACAACAATTTTAACATTGAGCGATGTTTAAAGTTGTTTTACTTATGCGATCATATCTCTAAACCTCAGCGAATATTGAAAGATTCAGCTTAATAGATAACTTTTATAATGTAAACATTTATTAAACAATTAAATATTTAAAATTATATTAACGTAATTATTTTAGACAAAGATAAATATTGATGAATTAGAACTATTATTTATGATAATGTTGTCTATTATAAATGTTATTATAATATAAATTACATATTTCCAAAAATTTACACTTTTCTATAATGTAAAAAAAGATGTAAAAAGAATTAACTATTATTAGAATAGAAAAGAATTAACTATTATTATGTAAAATTTAACATTTAAGAATTTAACATTGGCCATAAAATGGGAATCTTATTGTTATTTAGCAATAAATTTTATCTTTATTATAACCACATACAAAAATTTGCATTGTAAAGTTATACATAAAAAAATCTTTTTCGTATTTTTGATTAATAAATCTATTTAAAATATTTCAAGGAAATTATAATTTTTGAACATTAATTGCATTTATAAAATAAGTTTATTATCGAATTGTAACGGCGAAAAGTAAAAGATGATAATATTCTGATATTTTGTTGCGAATTTTGTAAGCCCATATCAAAATACATGTTAAAATTATGTATACAAGACTAAAAGAAAACTAATACATATTCACAGATATGGAAATATAAATGGCAATATTTTATGTCAGAATTTTAAATACTAGTATTTTAAATAATAATAGTCATATAGCTACAGTGGGAACAAAAGCATTAAGATTATCCGAATTGAATTTCGACATTTACAATGCGATAACTGTTTTTGTTGCAAAAAATCGCAAGACAAGTTCTCGAAATCTTCAGTAATAAATTACAATTCTTAAAAATACAACAAAAAACTACGTAAAGTCCGGATATTTATTGCTCAAATTCTTTTAAGAAGAAAATTACACAAAACAGACGTTTCGGCTACTAAACAGACATTTTGGCCATCATCAGTGTAACAATTCAAAAAAATTAAAAATAAATATTAGCATGTACAGATCATGGAGGTTAACGCTTACACAGAAATAATTAAAGATAAAATTCAATCTTGGACTTGCAAAATTTTAAAAACGTAAACGCAATGAAAGTCAACAAAAAGACAATAATTAGCAATAAAAAATTCCTTCTTGACATACGTAAAATGACATTGGCAAGGAGCTCAAAAGGTACATCCAAAAAATCCAAAAAGGTTTTAATCTTCGTTGAATCCATGCGTGATAAATTTGAAAATTATTAATTGTTGTTCCCAATGATAAAATTTGGGGCCAAATTGGATGTTTCTCCATATGGTGTGTGTGATTAAAATAAAAGATAGCGTCTCCTTTCAAACATTATAAGCAGTGAAGCGATCAGCATGAACCTTGTGAACATTAAAGCAATAATTAAAGCAAAAACTCAAAGATAAAAGAAATAAATTAATAAAATTTAAAATCTTGAAAAATGTACCTCATAGTACGGGCGGAAGCAAATGGAAAGAAACTCATGTCCAAAAAATGTAAAACAGAAAATTGGTCGGAATAAAAGAACGTGTTTAATCAATCAAAAGTTTCTTGACGACTTATCATTGGGGAACGTGTGAGAGAGGGTGACGATCAGAGCTGAGGAGATAAGAAGGAAAAGGAGGGGAAGGAAAGAAGTAGAAAAGGGGACGGAAGGGGGAACAAAAATATCTAAAAAGTGGGGAACTTAGAGAGGATAGGTAGATATGAATCCGGAAAGAGTTCGGTGTCATTCTGTTTATTGAGGCTATTAGGTTGACGTTTGATATGCAGCATTTCGGAAATCAATTTTTTGCCATATGAGGACTCACTATCTAAAACTTTAACATGATCCCAATCGAAATCATGGTTCAAATTCAGTCTATGAGCGGAGATGATAGAAAGAGAGCCAGATCTTTTCTTAATATCTATCTGATGTTTTTTGATTCTCGTTTTTAACTGTCTCTTGGTTTGATCAACGTAAGAAGCATCGTACTCAAAACAAGAAATTTTATATACAACTCTACTCCGCTGCATAGTATCTAGTAAATCCCTTCTTGTTTTTATGAATATGTCTAGTTTATTATTACAAAAGAGGCAGTTTTAAAGTTGTATTTATTGATTTTGGATTAAAATATTTCCGAAATGCCTTTGATGTAAGGGATTAAGAAAAATTGTTTTTTATCTCTATGAGAGTGTGAAGATATATTTATACTAATTAAAAATTCTTCTTGTGGAATTGAGGTATTTTTGGAAATTAAGAATCAACGCTTTCTGATACTGTTAACAGCTGACTCGACGGGAATATTAGTGAATAAGGAAACAACGTCTAATGAGGCTAACTGGTGATTTGAATCAACGACAATGTTTTTTAATTTCTCAACAAGATTAAAACTGTCTTTAATGAAACTGTTAGAATTGGATAAGTTTTTTTATATGATACCATGGAGAAAAACTGCTAGTGGGTAAAGAGAGCTGTCAACAGATGAAACGATAATTCTCATTGTCAGTGAATTACCAGGTTTATGGATTTTTGGCAAACCAAAATCTAAAATAAGTTTATTATCGAATTGTAACCGCGAAAAGTAAAAGATGATAATATTCTGATATTTTGTTGCGAATTTTTTAAGCCTATATCAAAATACGTGTTAGAATTATGTATACAAGACTAAAAGAAAACTAATACATATTCACAGATATGGAAATATAAATGGCAATAATATTTTATGTCATAATTTTAAATACCAGTATTTTAAATAATAATAGCCATATGGCTACAGTGGGAATAAAAGCATTAAGATTATCCGGATTGAATTTTGACATTTACAATGCTGAATAACTGTTTTTGCAAAAAGTCGCAAGACAAGTTCTCGAAATAACCAGTGACAAATATTTTCGTTAAAATACGTCACGATGTCGTTATAATTTGTAATTACTGTAAAGGCAAAAATAATTTTCAAATAGTTATGGACGGTAATAAAATTGTAAGAATTAAAAAAGAAACATCTAAATAAAAATTTTATTAAAATCTCTTCCTTTGCGTACATTTTTATCAAAATTAGTTTTACTTACTATTTTCTATACATTTAGAAAACTGTGTATAATTATTTTTTATGCTTTTCTTTGAATTATATAAGACTTTTTTATTATGCCAGATAGAAAATATTTCTCGAAAATTAAATTTAACATTATTCTATGAATGCATGATTCTTTGTAATTATGATTATCAATATCTGCATACGCTGCCAGCCTGATTTAAATCCCGGATTATCTGATTGTAATCTTTTTTGTCTGCAGTACATATTTATAGGATCGACATGTGTATATCTTACGTTCGCCAGGTAGACACAGTCATATTATTAAATATTAAACGAAGCTATGTCGCGTGTACTTGAAATATCAATGCGCACTTCGACCGAGTGCGCTTTTTGTAGACGACTTTATACAGTGGCTGATTTAACCTTCAGCAGATGCTATAAAGTTTTTTAGACTTATCAATGAGTAATTAATAGTAAGCTATACAAAATCAAATTTTACCTGTAAAATAATGTTATTAAAATCTTTTTCTTATCCTTATCTTCTAATTTTTAATATATTTTAATTTAAGCATTCTATATCGGTTTTATAGTAGCAAAAGTTTAATATTATCGTATCTAATAATTATGTTCAGTAAGCGTATCAGAAGATTTAATAAATTTTTATTAAAAATGTCATGTTCCTATGCGTAATTCCTATTTTCTGAGAATTTTCTTTCCATTTAGTATTTAGCTGTAAATAGTTTTCATGCGATAATACATATAATAGAGAATTTTTATACTATCCTCTAGCAATACGTATATTATAAGTTTTGCGCTAAAATTAGATAAATTGCGGTGCATATATTTATTAAACAGAATATTTCGAGAATCTTTTTGATTTTATCTGCAATTCGCTACCATCTTTATCATTCTTTTATTGTTGGAGAAAAGTGATGGACAAATAAGAGTTCTAAAAAGAGGATCGCCTTGAGTGTCATTGTAACTATTTTTATTACTGACGAAAACATTATTAAAATTTTATGTGCTATAAAATTATGTACAAAACTTTTGTTTTTTTTTCTAACTTGTACAAGTATTTATTTATATTATTAATTAAATATCTAAGTACACATACATATGACTATATCAGATTATCGATTTTTATATTTTAAATTGTTATTTATTATTTATTACTTTTATTATTTAATATTTGTTAATATTTTTAAAAATATATGTTACTTTTAGTATTTTAATATCTTGCTATTTTATAGTAAATTTTTATTTTAAAAATATATGTAGTTTTGTAAAATACAAATAAAGTATAGTAAAGTACAAATACATGTACATAATTTATGTATCCTGCAATAAAGATTGCCCGAGTGCCGTTCCGGTTTCTAGTTAAATTTCACTTCCATTTGGTAGTGTTGCGAACAAAGCATAAGGCCTTACACTTTTTATTTTGCTAATAATTAATATGTTTAAAAAGCATTAATGTTTTATTAATAATAATTTATGATTTAAAATATTAATAGTTTTTTGTTTTTCAATTTATTCACCATTATTAGATGTAAGAATATTTGCAAAAATGGCTGGAAATATCTGCGCTCGACCTGAAAAACTTGTTTACGCATACTATATGTTATACACGGTGTCTTAAAAATCATGACTTTAAGTTGAACAATTCAAGAACTTATTCTTTAGTTGTTACACTGCATTTTATCTAAATATTTTTTTAAACATAGATCTCTTCTTAAAAGCGGTTATTAGTTGCTTCAAGAGTGAAGATTAAAATTATAAATAGTGAAAATAGGTGTGGTTTCTATTAGAAGTATGCAATGTACTTTTCAATGTCATGTTTTCATAGAATGCAACTGTTTTGTAACTTACCTTTCAATAAATATTGTTATGTAATTGTTATATATTTATGTATTTCAAATAATCTATGTAACAAAAAATTATTATATAATTATAGTCAATTATAAAATTATTACATATAATTTTTACTTTCTTATTGCCTATTTTCAAGACGAATATGAAGTAGAAAACAAATATCAAGTGCAAAAGACTTGCAAAAAGATTATAAACGTTTTTAACGTATGACGTGAGATGGTTTTTGTCTTTCTGCGTTTTACAAGCTGCATAAATAAAAAATTGTTTAATGTCTGTAATGAGGTAATATATAGTTGAATATTTTTTGGTGTTTTATTTTATTATAAATACTAATGTTATTTATTTTATTCGATTATTGCGTAGGTATAAAATGTGTATTGCATCTTGAAAGCTTGTTTCATGCAATTATCTTTAACAAAATAAACATCTCTTTTGACAATTTTTATGACAGTTTTTATATGTTTATTGTCTTTTTAATATTTTATTTAATTTTATTGTGAGAAAAATGTGCAAAAACTGTTTAGTCACCCATTCATTCTCAAATGCGTCACTGTAGTCTTTCTATTTTATTTACCAAAAGAAGAATAAAAGCAAAAGATAAGGGATTCTTCTTGCTTGAGCAAACCGGTTTTTGTACTTATTCATCTTGATCAGAATTCAGTTGAGCAGAACAATTTAGTAATTTTATATTATATTTCCAAGAAATTCTGTAATGATTTTAATAAAGAATCTTAGAAATAAAATGCTGCAACTTTTTACTTAATTTTATTAATAAATATTTTGCAAGAAAAACTAAATTGCGATTAAACAGTCATTTTTATCTATTTATACTAATTAGCGATTTGTAGTTATATAAATATATTTGAATAATTATTTTGAATGATTCAGGATTTGTTCAAGTAATTCTTTGAAAAGGCGCAAAGTTTTACCCCTTCTAACAAAAAGTGGGAAAACTGTTTTACTCAACGCGGGACATTGCACAAGCGGAGTACAATCCAATTGTCCGTGAGTTCTGGCTGGCCTAAGCTGAGTCAGTTCTCGCTGCAGCTTCGTCGTGGCCAGGCGGTCATTCTTACTCTCGCGCGGTCTTTCAATTTCCTGGTCGTGCTTTCGTGTTTGAGATCTTCTGTCGATCGATTTCTAAGTGAGATAAGTATGTGAAACGTCATTGTGATTGTATAAGTGTCTTTACGCTGTGGGTTTCGAAGAATTTAAAATTACCTCGGTATTTTTTATAATACAATTACATCAAGCATCGAATCTCCAAAGTTGTTCCATTAAAATCTTTAAATGAGAACAGAAGTAACACAAATTATTTTCTTGAAATTTTTAATAAATTCCATTATTTTAAAAATAAGTTCTTTAATAATCAAATTTTAAACATTTTCTATTGTGGAGAATTAACTAAATATATTGATTAAAATTTCGAAGAGTTTTACATTAATCGGCAAACAAATTAATGGCAAAGTTGAAACTTTTATATTAAAAATTTTTTAACTTTAAATTTTTTTTTTAAATTTCTTTATTTCCTTTTATTTTTAAATATTGAAAATTTTCTATAGTTTTATCTATAGCTTGGAATTTACTAGATCCACCAGACATGTTAATCAGGAACAAAGTTTCCTAGGAAAAAACAGAATCCTTTGACATATTGTGTGTCAAGACGTATCATGTGTGCAACTGTTATCAAGAATCATACAATAGTCATTATTTGCTATAAGAAGTATATTCAATAACACGAATTATGATTAGTCATCTAATTTTGCGGAATAATAAAATTGAATAAGAATAAAAAAGAATAAAAAATGATTACAAACTAGACTGCACAGATAAAATACGTGATTTAAAAATAAATTTTGTTTAAACAAATATTGTTAATAAAAAATAAAAAATAAAAATTGTGTGAAAATACATCTTTAAAAAGTTATTGCAAAGAAAAACTTACTAAAAGATGTATTTTTCTACTATTGAAATAACTAAATAACAAAGAAAGTCACTCAAAACAGCTATAAAAAAGATATTTAAAGAATAATTCTCGAAGAATCTTTATTGAAAGTACCTGTCTTGAAGATATGTGCGGTCAGATAAGTGGAAAGACATGAGTAATGTAAACACGGAAATGATTTAAGCAAAGAAGTATCACGCAAAACTGCTTGCCAGTTGACCTTACACCGATTGATCTCCTGGAAATTTTTTGTTCGGAAAAGCAGTGAACGTCATCGTTGTTAGTGGAATTGTGCAGGTTTGTAATCTTCAATCACGAACCTTATTTGGTCATCGTATATGTGAGACATATCATTTTTATATTAATCATTTTTGTATTTACGGAGAAACAGATTATATTTTATGATTAATATATAAAATAAATATTAAAAAGTATATAAAAATTGTACACAATATAAAGATTGATTGTGTGTGTATGATATCAGATTTCGGGAGATATATAGTAAAAAGATATATAGAGAAGATGTATATATAGTAAATTATAAAATTACTATCCCAGACAACACAGCATATCCAAAAGACGTCCAGAGGATATCCCGAAGATGTTTTTGGGAAGACAGAACGTTCTTTGGATATCCTTTGGATGTATTTTGAACATGTGTGTTGTCTGGGATGACATTTTCTAGTAACATCATCGTTATCCTTGCAATATCAATTGTGCATAAAAAAAGTCAATCTGCACGATTGATGATTGCAGTAATATCATTAACTCGCAATAATTTTTTTTTTGTAAACGCATAAATAAGTCATTATGCAAATTGTCAAATGGAAAAATGCTGCTCCAAGATTGCACTTAATGTCAACAACTTTGCATAGCAAAGAACTTCGTTATTTTTTATCCATGTGACACTATTCTGCGTAGCATTCTATATAGTATTCTACATAGCATTAAAATGTTATTAATAAAGCGGTAAAAATAAGGTGTTTGGGAAAGATTACGAAATCTTTCGTGACTGAGCAAGACAATCTTTTACCGTTTATAATTTTCGCAATAATTATTGAAATAATAATTAAAAAGAATTGACAAAAGAACACGCGTTTCGTACAGTTAGACTGAAGTTCCTCAAGTAAGAGTTAAGACACCGTCTTAATTAATAAAGAATGCTGTGGTGTTTGACTTAAATTATTTGCTTTAACCTATTCAAATTACACAACTTCTTTCTTTCTACAAAGAAATTAAAATAATTATGCAATATAATATACAAGTCTTACATCAACCACGCGATAATGGTACATTTTTAAGATCATTTTCAGATAAAAATGAGAAGCATTTAAAGTCGACTAATCAGATTGCTTCAAATTTACGCGTTTAGCATGTAGGACAGTAATAAGAATACTCTCAGATACTTCCAAATACCACTTTCAAATTTCTATCGAGAGATTCGTTTTTTTTTTCTATATAATTTTATCTTAATATTTAATAACTATTTGCGTATACATATCTCATTTATTACTACATATTTCAACGTTACTTCTGGCTGTCGGTGTTATTGCACATGATAGAACAATAAAAAATCATCTCCTCGGTGTCCTAACTTTTACTGGAGGAACTCGAGGCTAGATCGTCCTAGGATATACTCTCTAGGCAACGAGTGTCACGAAATATTTAATCGCTTGTAAGGTAACACGCAAGCAGAATTTTTACTTTTCATTGCCGTGCGACATTCATCGCTTTGAACTTTGTGCAGTTTATTGCGTTCTATCCTCACAAGAGATTTCGTAATCTTTCCTAGTCCTTTCTCTGAAAAATATTTACTAATCAGAGAGACGTTTAATGTTGTCACAGTATTCAGTATTAAATTAAAAACTTTGTAGCGTGAATGGTAGTTTACCAATTTAAAATAACTATTGAATAAATGTAATAATTTACAAAAAAACAATCATCAATTAAATAATCTTCACGTTCTATAATTATGTTAATTTATTATATCTTTTGCAATGCTGACAAACTTGTTTGATTACGTCTGTCAATAACTTAAGCAAGTTCATTGGGAAGAAACGGCTGATGAATTAAGCCGAAAGAAAGGAAAGCGATCAGACGTAACCTTAGGCGGTCTCTCTTTCGCTGCTCTTTCGTAATACATCTCTTTCTCTCTCTCTCTTTCTCGTGTAAAGAAATAAGCAAATTACGTGAAAGCAAGTGTTGCGTAGCACATAGCTTACTCATCGCTCACATTTTTTGGTTATACACATTTGATGTAATAAGACGTTAACGTAGATTTTGTAACGTAAATTGTTCCTGTTTTTCTATTATTTATTGATATAACATGATTCTCAATAGCTATCTATAATTTTTTTCTAAATAAATTTTATTAAATTTATTTATTAACTTCCTGAATTATTGTAGCCACTTTCATTATTTCGAATTATTTTCTAAAAATAAATATTTAAGTGTTATGTTAAATAGTTTAATTGAAAATAATGTATTAATTAGCTTAATGCGTTCCATAACGCATTGATTTTACGTGACTTTCCATTCACGCCACATGAATCACCGATGATCCATATTGTCGAATTTATTACATATATTTGCGAAGTATGTGTGTCTTTCTCAATATTTATAAGAGCGGAAAGAAATTGTTACGCTGCATAGGCATGACTTATGGCGTGACGACTGCATTGTCTGTATTAATTGATTTAATATTATAAAATAGTGTATTAATTGATTTAATGTTATAAAATACTTTATGATAGTGTTTTCTTAGGAATAAAAATATCAAACGGTCTGAATAGAAAGTCTAGCGTAAGTCATCAATAGCCAACGTAACATGGAACGTGTTAGCGATTATGGCTTTCAGATGTTCAGTCTTGATGAGTTTATATGCATTACTTCCTGGATTGCTGAATACACAATTCTAATTATTACAGCTTTTAGATGAAAAAATTTTATCATGTCAAAGCGATTAAAAAGTAATATTAATTTATTTTATCTTTCGAAGATACAATTGCTGTGATAATAAAATACAGAATTAATAATAAGAAAAACCTTTTGCGCAAAGAGATAAAATCTAAATAATGCTTTCAAAAAGTTTTTGCATTTTAATAAACATGATAATTGCATGCAATACACTGAAATATAAGAAAGATAATTGCCGCGAAGAAACTGATAAAATTCTTTATAACATGGCCCAATTAATCGGTCATGGTGGTGATCGTGACGCAATGTCGATTACCCAACGAATCGAGAAGTATACTTCACATTTTAGAAATTTTGCCGAGTCATCAAAGCGCGATATAATAAAAAAGAACTTGTAGCTTCAAATATTATCTTCTATGCGCGCGGTTCTTATAAAATAAATGAACGTATGAATTATTAAACACTGCTTTTTGAGTTTAATGACGTCACTTAAAATTGTTTGATCGCTTTAAAATACGTCAAATATTGAAAATGTTCCGGAAACGGTGTGTTGAGTAGAACAAACCATTAACGCGCATACTCGAGCACCGTTAATCAATATGTAAACATATCAATTTGAGCAGATCGGCGAATTGATGATAAATAATTAATCTCGTTTTCAGCTTGCTAATACCTAAGTTAATTTTTTATTATTAAATAGTGCAGTTGTGTTTAATGAATAATATCTTATAATATGATATAATGTGATAGCTCTCTTATTTGCATGACTGATTCAGATAGAAAGAGAAATTTTTCGAACTTGCGTTCTGACAATTGCGCGTCGCGCATAGTTTATCATTTAATGATTTAGAAATGTAGAAAATTATTATGATCAATTATCATTGTCTGCGCTATAGTGATTAGAGGAAGAAAAATAAATCTAAATAATAAAAAGGAAAAGACAGATAAAGTTTTTGATCAATCTAATATAATAATTGAATAACGGAGGGAACTGAAAAATACACAATTCTACCTTTTCTCTCAGAAATGGAGGGTGCAAGTACACCGAGCACGCTTATGGAATTGAAAACGCGAAGACAGCAATTTCAACCGCAAATGTCGACCTTGGACACAAGAAGAAGGCAGGCAGTTTGCGTGAGAAGAGCTTTCAAGAAATATGGATCTAAGAGTAACCCGAATGTCATTCTGGACGGACTTAACATGACTGTGCCAAAAGGCTCGATGTAAGTATCTATTTGTCAATAATTAATCGATATTAAGTAGTATGCATTACATACTAATTGTTTTTTCTTTAATTAATTTTTAATAAATTTTATATGCAGTTTATGTAAAGAATATAAATCATACAGAAAAAGAACAAATTTTAAATAATAAATTAATAAAATTAATAAAATAATAAATTTAATAAAAACGAGTGATAAATCAAAATTTATCAGGGGAATTTCTCTCATTTATCACTCGTTTTTTGTGATATTAGACATACAAACGTGCGCTACACACGTGCCATTTATTCCTTTAATCACAAAAAATCACATAAAATATGTACAATTGTCAAAAACTTTGCAATGGCTGCCACTCATGATATTAATTAAAAGCAACGAAGAAATCAATCAGCATCGCGGAAAAGCGGTAACAATGAACTTCGATTCTATTAAGAGATATCGGATAACATACCTTTTTTAAATGTGGACAAGACACAATACACAAGCACGCGCTACGCGTTATGTATTCTTTTAATTACAAAAAAGTATATATGTTGTAACTCTATTTAAAAAGACACTTTGAATATTTTTCTCAAATTTTCTCAAAATTTTGCAATGATAACTTCTCGATAGTACAAAATGTCATCACGCACAACGTGCATCGAGATAACTAATCGGCGTCGCGGAAAAGTGGCAATAAAAGCAACTCATCAATTTTTTGTGCGTCAATGAATAAAAAATCTAAATTGCACAACGTAGTACGTATTGCATTAAGTGTACGCAAGTAAGACGTTTAATGAATATTTTGTAAAAAAAAGAATATATTAGCATAATAATGTGTCAATTCTTGTTAAAAAATTTTATAAAAATTGAAGTTCCTTCAGAACATTTATGAATTTTATTGACAATAATTTATTTTGCTTATATCATTATCATATTCAACGATACTAGATTGCATGGCAAATATTTCTTATGTAAATACTGTAAAAAAGTCAAACGACGACTTGACATGAAAAAGACTTTTGAAATTGCAAACTATGTTCTTCTTTCAGTTTATTACATTTAACTTTTATGAATATTTTCTAGAGCATGTATTTTTCTTCATATATCATACTTTTTAAATTTATATTTCTAAATCATACTTCTAAATTTTTTATGTTTGTATTTACTTAATAAAAATATGAAAAATTTGTGCTTTTATAATTATTTATGATATTATAAGTCATATCATATAATAATTATATTTTAATAATATATATGATATTGCGTAGTTACTTATACTTTTATTTAAATATTATAAAATCTAATCTAAAAATTGCTGCTTTATTATTTTTAAAAACATACATGCCTAATATTATTTTTCATTATAATAAATGTTTTGTGTACAGTTATGGGCTACTTGGTGCGAGCGGTTGCGGAAAGACTACTCTATTATCGTGCATCGTCGGTCGGAGGCGTTTGAATTCTGGCGAAATTTGGGTACTAGGTGGTCGACCAGGTTCCAAAGGATCCGGTGTACCTGGTCCACGCGTCGGCTACATGCCGCAGGAAATCGCTCTCTATGGCGAGTTCTCTATTCGGGAAACGTTCATTTATTTTGGCTGGGTCGCCGGCATAACGACAGATGTAGTAGAGGATAAGCTGGAATTCCTGATAAAGGTGAGAAATAAAATTTTCAAAAGATTTAATCCTGAAAAGAATTTTAATTGTAATTAAAAAATGTCTAGAAAGAAAACTCTTTTGGAAAAATTTATTTTGTTTTTACTTTATCATAAGTATCTTTATTACAAAAAAATTATGATCTGCTAACACTCGTACTCCAATTGCAGTTTTTGCAATTACCGCCCGAAAATCGTTTTGTCAAAAATCTATCCGGTGGCCAGCAAAGAAGAGTGTCCTTCGCAGCAGCTCTTTTAGCTGATCCCGAGCTCTTGATCCTGGATGAGCCGACGGTCGGCGTGGATCCTGTTCTTCGACAGAATATCTGGGATTATTTGGTGCAGATCACCAAGGACGGCAATCATACCGTTATTATTACCACGCATTACATCGAGGAGACCAGGCAAGCCAGCATCATCGGGCTAATGAGAAGCGGCAAATTTTTAGCGGAGGAATCTCCGAGAAGATTGATGGAAATGCACCGACTGGATACTTTAGAAGATGTCTTCCTAAAACTGAGTAGAAGGCAGAATATGGGATTGAGGAGAAGAAGTAGTATTTTGAGTAGTATAACAGGCGTTCCGCCGGATGATGTAAGTATGGACGACATGAAAAAATTTCGATATGTTTCGGTTATAATTACTTTTTATATTTATGTTTCAGTGTATTCATTATAAAAATAAATATTTCTTAATTATATATATATATATATATATTTTTTTTTTAGGAAATGGATGATGAGATGAGCGGTGAATTTGGTGATAACGTGAGTGTGTCTAGTCGAAGAAGAAGCATCATCATTAATACCAATGATGGCAATGTAATAATTTTTATTTATTCTTTTGTACTGTTTAAAATTACTTTTACAATATTTATTTAGCAATTATTTTTAATAATTATTTAGCAATATTTTTCTTTATATTACATTTTGTTTGACAATTTATTATTTTTTGGAGAAAATTAATTTTTGTTTACTTTTTTGAAAGGTGCCAGAATTGCCACCGGAAGAAGAAGGTTCCTCTAAGTTCTCGATGATCAATTCGATGCACATGAAAGCTCTTATTTGGAAAAATTTTCTGTGGATGTGGCGAAACGTTGGGTAATTCAATCTTATCTTTCTGCATCAAATATATTTTTATTTCTTTGTTTTTTGCCATTTTCCTAATTTTTTATTTTTCTCTTACAGAGTAATGTTGTTCATTATCGCTCTACCGGTCGCCCAAATAATCCTTTTTTGCATTTCCATCGGCAAAGATCCCGTGGGTCTAAATTTAGCTATTGTTAATAACGAACTCAACAATAGCATGCAACCTTGTATTCCGTCAACCGGTTGTGATTGGTCGCTATTAAGTTGTCGATATCTTCAGCAACTGGAGAAGAAGACTATGAAGTTATTACCTTACGATACTGAAGAGGAAGCTAGGAACGCTGTGAAGAAAGGCTGGGCATGGGGTGCTATTACTTTTCCCTCAAATTATTCAGAATCTCTCATGGCAAGGATAGATTACGGCAGAAATGCCGCGGACTGGGATATCGATTTCGCGGAGATGTCAATTATCATGGACATGTCTAGTAAGCCCTAACATATAAACAATAAAACAGTTAAATTAAATTGTCAATTGGCATAAAATGTTGCGTTTTAAAAATTTTAGTTGAATGGAACGCTTTTATACAATAATGACATCTTTCAATAAACCAAGTTACATAATTTTTATCACATATGTACATGCATATTTAACACATTAACACATAATTTACATATAATTAACATATAATTACAGATCAACAAATAGGACAATTGCTTCGAAGAGATCTGCTTTATGCGTATCAAGATTTCGCGAGAAATATTACTGTAGCTTGCAATTACAGCGAGAAATTAACCAGCATACCTATACATGTAAGTTTCATTAAGATTTTAGTTTCTATGTGATATTTAATTTTTTTATACTGTAAACTATTATCTACAACAATCTATTTCTGATATTTATTATTGCACCAGTTTAATACACCAATCTACGGACCTCTGGATCCTAATTTCACGGATTTTGCAGCTCCTGGAATAATCCTAACGTGAGTAGTGTTTAACTAATACAACGAATAAAATTAATTTTTTTTAAGAAAAATTGTTAGCGATTTGAATGATGAAAAAAACATTTCTTTTCAGACTTATTTTCTTTCTCTCGATCGCATTGACATCGGGTGCATTGTTATTGGAGAGAAATGAGGGTTTACTGGAAAGATGTCTCGTATCAGGTAAACAAAAAATATTAAAACTTATAATGCAAAGATAAAAGAATTACTTTTTTTTATTCTGAATAAATAAATTTAAAAACGAAAATTTAATTACGAAATCTAGATTAATAAATAAAATTTATTATTATCTATGTAATTTATTCAGGTCTCACTGGCACAGAGATTCTCTTCAGCCTAGTGCTTACCGAGTTTACGGTGATGCTCGGTCAGACCGTGATGGTGAATATAGTCGCATTTGCGATCTTCAGGATCACCTGCATTGGTGATATTGGTTGGATCACCACTTTGATTATCCTTACAGGTGTCTGCGGCATGGCCTTCGGTAATTTATTCGTTATTTTAATATTATATTTTGTCGATTGTACATATTTATTGTTTCATCAAGAATTATCTGAGAACAAAACAATGTTTTTTTTTTTATATTGTAATTTCCAGGATTTGTCATCGCCTGTGTGTGTGACAATGAAAGAAGCGCTACGTACATGGCGATGGGTTCGTTCCTTCCTATTATGATGTTGTGCGGGATTGTTTGGCCCATAGAAGGCATGCATCCTCTGCTGAAGTATATTAGTTTTCTGTTACCTCTGACGAAGAGTACGGAGTCAATGAGATCGATGCTGGCTAGGGGTTGGTCGATATCGGAACCCACGGTTTATTACGGCTTCGTAGCCACCTTCATCTGGATTAGCATCTTCATGAGTATGGCGATATTATTGCTCAAATTTAAGAAGGGTTAGCTTAGAGGAAGGGAACATAGTTTTATAAGCTTAAAAATGGAATCGGCCAAACTTCTATGTGAATTGCAACATAATAAACTTGTGAATAAATAAAGCTCGAGTTATCATACATTAAATATGAAATTTATAAATATCCGAAAACAAGCACAAATATTATATTGTTTCATAATCCACAACTTATGTATATCAAAACGTTGTAAATGTATAACAATTTGATATGAAAAAAAAGTTATAGATTGCTATATGATTCGTCGTGTTTGTCGATGAAAGAGACAGAAGACTTGCAACCAGTTGTGCACGGTAAATATTGCTTGTAATATTTCATTGCGTTTAACGTGCAAGCCATCCAAAAAGAATCTCCCAAAGAAAACGATGATTTCAACAATAATAACGCAAAGTTGCATCAATAACCAGGGCGTGTGCAACATAGGATATTCCTGCCAAAGCAAAAATATATATTTATTTAGCAATAGTTAATGAATTGTTGGACAAATTTTTAATCAATTAATTATTCATACTTACTTTTTTATTTTCTACTTACCGTAATGGCACCTAACATAATTAAAGTATAATGCTCGATTCCCAGTATAGATGTCATCAACTTTAAGTCTCTTTCGACAGTAAAAGGTACTGCAATTATCATTTAATCTAATTAATAATTTAATAATTTGAAACAGTTCATGACAATTTATTAATTATTGTTATAATTGCCATGTAAAGAGATGGATTTTTTTGAAGTTTTTAGGACATTCTATAACAATAATATAGAACAACATTATTACTTTCTCGATTGTTTCCGTGACGCGACGACGTCCTGGGAACTTTATAATTCACTGTGCGCATTATATCAAAGGCTGTAATCACCTGATGAAATTTTACGTTAATAATATAATGCATTTAAATGACATTTGCTTATATGTACTTAAAGTGTTAAGTTAATATGAGAGTATTACGATGGACTAACGGTCCCAATAAGGCCCAGAATGATCACATACAACGTACTGCCCATGACATAATGATCGCATAAGGAACAAGCCATTCGTCCAATTTTCTGCGAAATAAAACTTATAGAATTAGAATTAGAAAATAGATATTTTTTTTTTAATATTAACTTATATGTTAAGTGCAATATAATTTCGTTAAGACTTAAAATCCTGTCATCCATTTAATATGCTTAATATTTTATTAATTAATAAAAAAGATATATTTAATTACAAAGTGTCCTCCGTGGATTTTAATATTTCGTCGATCTCGAAAACCCATAATTCACTTTACACTTCAATTCTTGGTATGAAAAAATCACAGTTCTCTTCTAGATTAAACAATTACGTTAATAAATTTGAGATTCCTAAGTTTTGTTGCATCCATATGTATCTGCAAATTTTTGAGTTAATTTTATTAAACATATTGATTTAATTTGTGTAATAGAATTAATTTCTGGCGTTGATTTACAAATACCGTGATTAAATATATGTTAATTATGACGTAAAATAAAATAAGACGATTGCAATTATTTGAGCTACGTATTGTGTAAATTATTATCTTTGTTACTTTATGAAGTTTGATAATCAATGAAGATAGATATTAAATATAATATTTATCGATTTGCTTGAAGTTGCATCGAAGTCAATAAAGTGAAGCAAGCGAGTTTTACTACGGTTACTAAATAATTATATAATTATATTATTGCGTTACAATCGTTCTTTGGTTATCCGTTTTATAATATTTTTTCGTAGATACAACCTTCTCTTCGCATATTGCTTTTGTAAATTTCTTTATTACAAATTTTCTTTTTTTTTTGTACATATATATATTTATATTATTTGTTCTTTATTTGTGTAGAAATAATAACGTTGGGAATATTAGTTTTCTTGCTGTAAAAAATTTATCGTGATTTGTCAAACATAATGGACCGTTTGCTAAATCGCGTTCGTAGCAGTCACGAAATTAATCCGGAAAGAATGAAAGTTTACGAAAAACGCCGAGCAAAGACGGTACGTTGTAACATTTGCGAATTAAATTTAATATTACTTAATAATATAACACGATTTTATTCTATTTTTAGGTGATTGAAAGTGAACTATCACCGCATATACTTAAAAATTATTCTAACAGTTTTCAAACGATCAAAAAAATTGTAAAATCTCCGAAAAAGGAAACGTTTTTCGATAATGAAGTTTACAAGATAATCAGAGCAATGTTGTTGGCACTGTCAATATTGGTTTTATGCTATCATGGATCAAAGGAGTACAATATTTTAGGGAATGGACAGATTGTTAGCGGTTTCACCTCGAGAGAAATCATTATGACATTTAGTTTGGGTTATTCCGTCACGCATTCCGTAATATCTGCCATTGCAGCTAGCATGCTTATTTATTCCATTATTTCGGTATCCAGCATTACTGTTGAATTATATTATATATTTTTATCTATAATTTGCTCTCATTTTTACTTTATAATTACATATTTTAGAAACGGCCGCAATTCAGTTTGCCTTTGATGGGCCTGTTTATGGCTGAGATGATGTGTGATTCCTGCGACGCAATCGTAACAATGTGGTATCTTTTCAGGCATCTTGGGCTGCAAACTGCACTATTTTATACCACAGGACTCTTTTTACTGATTTGTAAATTTCTTTATTTTTTTACTTTTTTTTACGGAAAAATAGAACAGAAAATAATCTTTATTCTAAGAGATAATTTTTTATATCTAAAATATCTTAAAAATTTTCTAAATTTATTTATTATTTATTCTATTTATTTTTATTGTAAAATTTTCATAAAATGTAACACACACACGCACACATACGAATTGTTTACGTTTAGCGGCAGAAATATGGACTTGGCTGGGTGTTTTACGGCTCTATGAACATCGAAACTTCAAATCGGGCTAGATCACATGCATCAGAACGATGAGTATTGATAAAAATTTGTATATAAATTTTTAATTGTCCTGTATATTTCTCTGTACTTCTTATTATATACACATTTTTTACAAATCTTGCAGTGTTGTAATTTAAATAAAATCCAAATAAAAAATAAGCTTTAACGTTTTTATTTTATGAAAACTTATCCTAAAAATCATATCTATTGACCAAATTAGATTAACTTTTATAAGAGATTATGTATCATAAAGTTTCTTGCATTGATAACTTTTCAAATAAACTCGTCAATTTTACCGTAAGTTTTTTTAAACATTTTCAGTCGCATACACAGTGGGACAATCCAAAACATCAACCGCACACCGCGATTTTAAATTAACCACTCGTACTTCGGGACAATTATCAATCCTAAAAAATTATTGTATTATATAATATTTTATTTATTAGTATTATATTTTTTATTAAAAAATCTATGAGAAAATAGTTTTGGTTAAAAATACCTGGGGCAAAATTTATCCAATGCATCTTTCAAACTATGAATTTGCGTAATATTCCTGGATATTTCCTGCAGTACAAATCCTGGAAATGCTTGACAATATACCTCTGTTGCTTGCAAATCGATTGCTGGGTCGATCGTTGTCAATTTATTGGGCGTATAATCTCTATTTTTTTCTTTACTTCACAAATAGAATAGAAGCCATTAAAATCGCCTGTTATTTATTATGTAATTTATTATTTTTTATTTGAATACTTACTTTTGAGATTTGATGATAGTTGACAAGCTGCAATACGCGCTAGGATGCATGGCGATTCCGGGTGAATTCCATAACAAATATGCTCTCGCTGCCATCAATAATAATTCGTTGGTCAAATTTTGTGCAATGTTTGATAATTTTGATCTAATAAATATAAAATATGACGTTTAGAATAATACATGATCAGATAATTGTATTAAATAAAAATTATCAACTTTAAATTGACCAAAAAATCTATTGTACAGAATCATTTTTCACGAACAAACATTTTGCATTAGTATTAGTGATATTCCTATATATTAAAAGCCTGTTAAATATAATCATGAGCAATTTGTATTACTTGCTGAAAAATTCGTCGATCGGCAAGTCGGCAACATGAATATTGGCATTTTGGGTGGCCAGTGCCACTTTGAAATGAGTTTCCAAGATGTTTGATGCACTGGAATTTCTCATCAAATTGATCAAGTGTATCTACAAAAGATTATTTATGATTATTCTTATGACTAATTACATTTCTAGTATTTTTAAATAAAAAAATTAAAAAAAATCAAATCAGAATATTTAAAACAAAATAAACAGATCTTTTTGATATTAAATGTATTGATATAATAATAATTTAAATTTGTAACAATAACATTCTACAAAACTTAATTATAAGTTATATAAAAATTAAAAAGTTTTAATGTACACTTAGTTCGGGTTGTTTTCTCGCCGCAGCTTCGATGTAGCAAAATTCTTTTCTGGACCAGACTTGCGCAGCTTCTTTTACGAAATAAACATTGAAGGGATGCTCGTCTCCAGAAATCTTCAATTCACTATAGTGTTGATAGATTACTTGATTCATAAGAGTTCTAAATTATTTCTTTTATTAAACGTGCAGTATTTTGATATGAGTTTAAAGTTAATTACTTAATTCTTGAAAGCATTAAATATAAATTGTAAAGAATAATTAATTAAATCGCGAAATTATTAATAAAATTGTGGGCATTAAATTAATTATATTTATTACTTACGATTAGTTTTATTAATTGCTTTGTTTATTTATTTTATCAAAGTTTTGGTTAGTTATTTTATTAATTTTAGTGGAGTTTATCAAAATATTATTCTTTTTAAATTTATTTAGTTTTAGTAATTTTTTTTTATATATACCAGCAGTTATCATCGTTTGTTACAGGTGAACAAAGTATCGCCGTGATGAAGACAAAGACAACCAAACCGCTAATGATGAGGCATGCTGTCATAAACAAGGTGAAGAGATCATTTGGCCATCTTCTTAATTGATTCGCGACGCCTTTGACGATTGGCGTGTTGTATTGCGCGCCCTGAATCGTATTTTCAATGTACATATACGAAAAATCAAGTATCTTGCATTTGCTTTCATCCAAGAGGAAGGGAAGTTTATCCTCGTCAAAGTCTAAGAATTTTTAATTTTAATTTTATCATATTTATCATATTTTATCATATCAATTTTATCATATTTTATCATATTTTGCAGAAAAAGAAATACTAAAAAGAATACTTTAATTTAAAAATATATATTATTTTAACGGATTATGTTGTTTTGAGCATTTTGTAAAAAATAAATTTTCTAAATATGACATTTCATACATACTGTTCATAATATTTTTAGGTACTTACGCTTGGCCTTCGGCATTTTGGCAACGTCGTCGCACTGGAGTTCGGATCTGATCAACGACGCTTTAAAGTCTCGCTTTGAAACGCAATTTGCCGAGTCGACACTTCATAACAAAGTCAAGCGGACTTAAATCGAATTGCGACGTTGGGAAATTGGCGAGGTATCCATATTGTGCAATACAAGTGCGGTATATTGCTTTTGCAAATTAGACACGAATTGCTGTGACGTTATCATACAAATGAGTTCACAGTGCACGCTCGTTTATTAAATCTAGTTTTTAAATATAATCAATAAATCTATTTAATGCGTTACAATGAATATATAATGAATATATATCATATTTACAAGACATTTGTGATAATTTTTTATGCAAGATTTACTGTGAAAAAATCACAATATTTATTGTAAAAATAATGACAAAACAGTCACAAGAAATATAATACAATTTGAATGCAATTTGCTGCGGCGGATTCCGTGACGGTACATGATGCAAAATTTTTATATCAACGCTGCAATACTGCAATATCTCGATCTGCGATATCTCGATCTACAATATCTTGACCTGCAATGTATCGATCTGCGTTATATTGTATCAGAGAGAAGCCTGAGAGCGGTCATCACCCCGATTTAGCTGCAACCACAATTCAAGACGCTTCTATGTGCACAAAACGTGCACATTGAACTACTGAGCCATGTACACGATACTTTCCAGTGGGTAACATGCTATGTGCACAATGTTTGGTTCTGTTCCATTCTATGTGCACAAAGTGTCGGTAACACAGAGCTAGTAGGGTAACATTGATGTATATAAAATAAATTTTCAATAAAAAAACATGCACATGTCATTATTTATTTTTATGTTAAAGCTTAATTTACAATAAGTTCTTTTTAACATAAATATACGTGACAATTTTGTTAATAAAAATTGCATCCAAGAATCGCGACATATAAGTTTTTTTAATTTTTGTAAATTCTATTTTTATATTTTGCCCTTACTTTACAATTTTTACGTAACAAGATTATAACTTTTAGATACATAGCACGTTTTGTGCACATAGAGGCGTCTTGAATTGTGGTTGCAGCTAAATCGGGGGGATGATCGCTCTCAGGCTTCTCTCTGCTGGTACGATCATTTTCTTTCTTTCAATGGAAAGAAAATTTAAAGAATGTTGTGAAATAAAATACATTGTTTGTCGAGAAAAGATTTTAATAAAACCAAATACAATATAATAATAGTATACAATAAGTAATATTAAATTCAGAAAACATATACAATGAAAAAGAAATATATACAACAATGCTGCATACAGATGCAATAATGTGATATACATATATATATGTAATACAATATACAATTATATAATAATATAATATACAATATAATATACAATATATTAATACAATATTTTGTACAAATGAGAAACAGATTTTTACAAGTTTACAATATTTAAGAGAAATGTTCCAGTGGCAATATATTTAAGAATTAATTATTATTAAAAATGTGATGTTTTCTATGTGTGAAAATAATATTTTTAATATTATATAATAAAAATTAAAATTTACTTCGCGGAAATTTAAAACCAAAATTTGCATTTATTAAACGACGATATTAAATATTTGCAAAAATAATTGGATACGTAAATTTACCACAGTTTCCGGACATTATATTTATGAATATTAAAAAATTATTTTGTTCATATATTTTCGGAGATTGAGACATATCCAGCCATTGGGACATTTAGCTTATTACAATTTTTCTTAATATATTATCCTGTATTCCATCGAAATAATATACAAGATAATACAAAATGAAAATAATATGCCAATATGTCAATAATATGTCAATAAAATCATTTAAACGTTCAAAAGTTTTATGCAAAATATGCAAAATACTTTAGTTAAAAAGAGCTGAACAATACGATTTTGTATTTATAATCAAAAGTATCTCTTATAATTCAAAAAGTAGTAATATTTTATTAGTGAAATTTATTAATCTAAACATTTAAACGTCTAAACGTTCAAACTTTTTCATAATTTACGCAAGAAACATCTTTCGTTTTTCGAAAGAGAATCTTGCTGTTTGCCCACCCGAAGTTTTATCATTATTTTTGTCATCAATAAACTACAAACTAACTGCCAAAGCAGAAGTTCCAAAGTTTATCGACAGCAAAGAATTAAAAAAAAAAATACAATATAGAAGTGATAAGAAGTTTTAAAATCCTACCTACCTACCCACAAACTTTATCTAGTAGAAAATCCTACCTAATTAGAAATTCTATACCTAAGAGTTCGTACAAAAAATTTTCCGCAGGATGCTTTAGCGCAAAGCTCGACTCAGTTACCGCCATTTGTATCTGAATTTCGGGAAGGAGTTTTTCGCAGGATGCTTTAGCGCAGAGCTCGGCTCAGTTACCGCCATTTGCATCTGAAATTCGGGAGGGAGTTTTTCGCAGGATGCTTTAGCGCAGAGCTCGGCTTAGTTACCGCCATTTGCATCTGAATTTCGGAAGGAAATTTTCCGCAGGATGCTTTAGCGCAGAGCTCGGCTCAGTTACCGCCATTTGCATCTGAATTTTGGGAGGGAGTTTTCCGCAGGATGCTTTAGCGCAGAGCTTGGCTCAGTTACCGCTATTTGCATCCAAAATCTGAGAGCTACTACCTTGGTGTTTCTCAAAAGACGCTAGCGCAGAGCTCAGCTCAGTTTCCGCTAGTTGCGTCTGAAATTTTTGTTGATAGTCGATCATTATTCAATGATCGATCGTATCAACGTTGTTTCGAGATCTGTGCTCGACCATCATCGACGGGACCACGAATTTCGAATTTCCGCGCTCAACCATGGGATCAACACTAGAACTACCGACGATTAACATATACCAATTTTTATTTCTTTTTTCTTTCTTTTTAAAAGGTGATAAAGAGAAAAAGTACATTAATCAATTTAATTATTTAACACAATGCAACACAAGTCACAGAAAAAAATCTCAAAAAATACAATATAAATTTAAATAATTATTCTAAAATGAATAAACCGGTCATTTTGACCGCTTTGATAGTTCTAGTGTTCTAATGTTAAGCCATAGGACCACGGATGCATGGGTAAGCTAGGAAAGATTGCGAAGAAATTGACGTATAGCAAGAATAAATATATATTTTAAAATTGTAAATAAATTGTTAATAAAAAATGCACTCTTTCTTTATTAGATCAATTATTTCAAATATACCATAATTTATTAATATATTTACGTTTGTGTAAAAGAATTTTCTTTTTTATTTTTAATTTAAATTTGTGATACATTTGTGGTACATATGTATTTAAAAATTTTCTTACTTTTGCTTTTCAACGCCAATTTATAATATTTAATCCTGGAAAGATATAAAAAAATAAACCACTTACCGTAGGGAAGGAAGAAATAAAAGTACACATTTACACACAGAAAAAGAATTTTGCTATCGCAATAAAATAATCGTTGCTATTGCATGTTAAATATGTTAGCGATAAAATTTCGCTATTGTAACTATTTTTACAGATTATTCAATATGCAACAAATCTGGTTTGTTCAAAAAATCGACAAATTTTGAGATGAGAAAACAAGTTAAAATTCGCTGTTACAACAAAATAATTAATTTTTAATAAATTTATTTTACTATTGCAATGAATTGTCGCCATTATAATACAAACTTTGATAATAAGATAAAAATAAATTTCTTATTATATATTAGCAATATAATTTGCAGATTTAAAAACTAATTTCGGTAAATAAAATTATTATCTATAACAAATCTCTTTGCTGTTCAAATAATAATCAACTGTAAGAAATTTTGCTATGATAGCTTATATAAAATTTACTGCGGCAGCAAATACTTTTTTTCTATGTATTAACAAGTTTTATCTTTTATTTTATGTATAATCTTTTTTTAAATATTTTTTTCTTCTATTTTTTCTTATATAAAAAAAATATAAATAAATATATAAACATATATAAATATATAAACACAAGTACATTATTCAGAATAAAAATATATTAGGTTATTTAAAAAATTTGTAATAATTTTTATAATAAAATTGAAAACTATTTTTATATGTTTAGAGTCATCTTTGTTCAGTAATATATGCACCATTGTTTTCGACAACTTTTGGCCATCTTTAACAACTTGTGCATACATTATTAAATAAAGATATATAAACATATAAAAATTGTTTTCAATTCTGTCATCAAAAAATTCTACAAACTCTCTGAATAATTCAATATATTTTGTTCTGATCTGTCAATCACATGAAATACATTTAGGAAATATTCCAGGATTAAATATTCATCAACGCATCTAAGTCCTAGCCTATCCATTTTAAGATAATGAATCGAAGAAATAGTGTACCTTTTATAATTTTATTCAAAGTATTCTGGTGTATGATTATATTTTTAATATTATATGATTAATATTTAATATATATGGATTCAAAGGGCTATTAGACTGATGAAAGTTGCTTCAACTTCGGGCTCAATCAAAATCAAAATTAGAAACACTGCTTTTTTTTAATGTATTAGTAACACATAATTAAATTTAATATAAATTAAAACTAAAAAAATAAGTACTTCGTTCTTTTAAAAACAAATGCACGTACAACTCAAAATACTTTTAAAAAATACAAGAGAATAAAACTTTGATATAACTACTATAAGGCAATAAAAATTATACGACCTGCAAAGTGTCTCGCGTTTATATATTTTTACACCATTATTTGATCCATTATCTTAATAATAAAAGACAAATTAAACTAACTCACCGATTGATGCGCAGCAGCGGAGTTGTCGTTCTGTTGATCTGCATAGTTGATCTGTAAAATACGAAATAAATCAAAATTATAGCAGCGTTCACAATATGAAATATTTGTGAAATCATAAAAAATATTGAGTACATCGAACTTTTAATTCGTTTTCTAAGCAAATATGTAATAAAAGAATTATTAAAAAAGTTTAATTATTTAAATAGAAAGTAAAAAAATATGCGAATAAATTCTAATAATGATAAATATTAACTAATGTGAATTTTTTGTCTTTCAAATATTTTAATGTGTGTACAATATTTTCAACAAATAAATGAATTATTGCTTACCGTAAAGTTGCTCCGCCGGCGCCCGATGCTCCTCCTGAGCCTCCTCCTCCTCTCAGTGGTCCTTCGAAGCACTCACATTGAATCTCACGCGTTCGCGGCGCATGCATTGCTCGCATGCGTACCTGAATACGAAAATCGCGCGATACTTAAAACGGCACTCCCGACATCACAGGCGAATCGAACCGAATTGTCCAAGCTGTGACGTTACGCGCGAATTCCGTCCGCGTTTCAGACGACCACATTTACCAATTGGGGCACGATTCTCTCAAAACAGAAGGCAAAGATAAGCTTGAAGAAGATGAGGTGATTAGTCATCCAATCAACCGACTAGATACAAGACATCTGAAAAGCAATCGGTAGCGTTTGACTAACTCCGGTAGCCGTCCTCGACTACCTTTGACAGTCCGGCTATCTGTACAACTAGCGCGCTGCACGTAGAACCGAAGATTGCCCTGCCGTAGTGGAGATTTTATGATTGAAACCGACCTTTCCCTCCCCCGAGCCAAGCCTAAAGTCAAAAAAAATCGTGTCCCAATATTTGTCATACAGCAAAAATGCGTTCATCTATAGATTCGCTATAACTCTCGGCATTAACGGCACTCCCGACGCGCATTTTGTTATACTATACGACGGAACGAATATATTTTGTAGCACCGATTACACGCACAAAGTTGATCTGTAAAATAAAAAAATAAATGCAGATTAGTGTTTGAAATAATTAATATTTATAAAATAATTACTGCGCACATTAAACTTTATATTCGTTTATTTATGCACACGTCTAAACAAAGAATTAAATTTTTAAATTTAAATTTAACTCAAATTTACTTGAAATAAATTAAGGAATATAATTGTATTATTCACTTATGCTTCTGAAGCTTTGTTATATCATATTGTGATCATTCTGTGTGTAATACGGATACATAGTTCTATCTTTTATTTTAATCAAAATAGCTCTTTGATTGAAACAATACTGGTGTTTTAAATCAGTCCCTGCACTATTATTTTTAAAAAATAACGTTTTTAACGATAAATTACTTACCACAATGTTGTTTTGCCGTCGCCTGATGCCTCCTAGGCCCCCTAGACGGGCCGCATCCAGGTCGGTTGGGCCAAAGTAAGGGCCTTAATCCTCGAGGAGAGGCCCTTACAATGTTTTAGGAGCTGCAGAAAAAATAAAGGTGGGGGAGGCGGGAACCCCGGACGCGGCCTTGGCCCCCGCGTCAGCTCCCGCAGGAACGGTAATGGTGGTGGTGGGTGTTCCGAACGCGGCATTGGCCCCCGCGTCCGCCCCCACAGAAAACAACAAGGAGGTGGGCACATCGAGCGTGGCATTGGCCCCCGCGCCCGCCCAAAAATCAATCGCGGAGGCGACCTCAGAGGAGGATGAGACCCCCTGGATTAAGCCGAAGGAGGAGAGGCCCAAGGGGGACTTTGAACGGCGTGGTGTTGGCAAACACAAGCCAACACCGACCGCTAAGGAGTCAGAGGTGATCAGCAACTGGAAGATTCCGACTAGGGCCGTGCCACCCTTAAGGATCCTCCAGGCGAATGTGAACCACTCCGCCGTGGCACAGGATTTGTTCCTACAAACCATGGCGGAGGGTGGATTTGAATTGGGGGTGGCCACGGAGCTCTACTGGAGGACCACCCCCATTGGTTTACGGATCCCACGGGTGAGGGGGTCGCCATCTACTGGCGGCCCACCGCAAACTTCTTCCCAAGCTCCAAGTTTGGGGCCGGGCTGGGCTACGTAACGGTGGAGTGGGAGGATTATTTTATCCTCGGGTGTTACGTCTTACCGAGGTGGAAGCTCCCCTCCTTTAAAACCTTCCTGTCAGGGCTTGGGGACTGCATTCGTAGATGCCTCTCCCGACCCACCATTGTTGCGGGGGATTTCAACACCTGGTCGATGTTATGGAATTCTTCGCGAACCGACAGGAGGGGGGGGAGATAGGGCGGCGGCACTCGGCCTGTGTCTGTTAAACACAGGCTCGAGGAGCACCTGCGTGCGTACCCGGGGGGAGTCCATCGTGGATCTCACGTAGACTTCTCCGTCGGCCGCACGCGGGGTTACGGGTTGGAGGGTGGAAGAAGACCTGGACTCGGGTTCCGATCATCGATATATCGTGATCGAGGCCTCGACCACCTCAACCGTAACGCTCGGCCGTCGCCGGCGTAGCACCCCGAAAAGGGGCTGGGTCCTTCGGAAGATGGAGGAGGACGTCCTGATGGCGGTTGTTTTGGCGGAATCCTAGCCGATGCCATCCGGTCAGGCCGTATACTTGGATCAGGAAGCCATGAGGGTCGTGGGCATGGTTGAAAACGCGTGTGACGCGTCCATGCCACGATCTAAATGGTCCCCCAGTAGGACGATGCACTGGTGGACCGGGGAGATCGCCGAGCTTAGGCGTCTTTCCTCGGCCGCCAGGCGCAGATTCCTGCGAACACGCAGAAGAGGGGATCACGCCGAAACGACTATAGCTTTGGAGAGGTTTCGTGCGGCGCAAAATGCCCTCCGAGCCGCCATCGAAACAGCGAAGGCCAGGGTGTGAAAGGAGCTTATTTCCACCCTGGACCGGGAATCCGTGGGGACGTCTCTTCAAGATAGTTCTCAAGAAGTTGAAACCAAGGGCGCCCCCGACTGCAAAGAAACTTAAACCGGAATTTTTCGGGAATATTGTGGACACACTGTTCCTAGTAGGGGGAACTATCATCCCTCCCCCCCACGGTTGGGGAGGTGTGGCCCGAGGAGCCGGCAGTCTCGGCAGAGGAAATGTCCGCAGTGCGGGCCAGGCTTGGCGGTGCGGCCAAGGCGTCTAGACCCGACGGAACTCCCGGCAGGTCATGGGCCTTGGCGACGAGGGTGCTGGGCGATCGGATGGGGCGGCTGTTCACCGCCTGCCTCAGATCCGGTGCCTTCTCCTCGCGGTGGAGGAGAGCCAATCTGGTTCTCCTCCAAAAAGATGGCAAGCCGCCGGAGCAACCCTCCGCATACCGGCCTATATGCTTGCTGGATAAGGCGGGTAAGTTCTATGAGCGAGTAATCGTAGGACGCCTCGTTCAGCACCTGTCTCGGGATGGTCCCACTTCAAGTGATAAACAATACGGCTTCCGGGAGGGACGGTCGACTTTGGATGCAATACGCCACGTCTGTTTTTTCTCGGAGGCCGTAGTGGAGAAGGGGGGGGGAGGTGGCACTAGCGGTATTGTTGGATATTGTGAACGCCTTCAACTCCCTCCCCTGGGACTGTCTGGGGCAGCATTTGAACATCTTCAGCTGCTCCCGTATCTCCGGGCAGTCCTGTGGGACTACCTCCGGGGCAGAACGTTCGCATACAAGGACGGAACAGGCGCGGTGTGCGAGAGGAGGATGTACCGCGGGGTTCCACAGGGGTCTGTTTTGGGCCTGATGCTGTGGAATTTCGGGTACGATGTAGTGCTTCGAGCGGTCCTTCCCCCTGGCTTTGACGTCGTCTGTTACGCCGACGACACACTTGTCATGGCTCGGGGGGAGGATTGAAAAGAGGCCGCGGCTGTAGCAACCGCAGCCGTGGCCAGCGTAGTGCGCGTAATACGGGGCCTAGGATTAGAAGTGGCTCCTCAAAAGACAAAAACCCTGTTCTTCTACAAGAAAAAAGAAGCCCTGTTCTTCTACAAGAAGACAGGAGGAAGACCACCTCCGACATACATTAACGTCGGAGGGTCCCGAATCCCTGTTCCAGATAAAATATCTGGGCTTTACCCTGGATGGACTCTAAGAGTTCATACAGCATTTCGATGCTCTAGCTCCCAGAGTGGACCTCCCAGGATGGCGAAAGCGTTGTGTCGCCTCCTGCCCAATCTCGACGATCCAGGTGCCAAAGTCCGGCACCTTTACACGAACACCGTCCGATTGGTATTTCTTTACGGGGCACCGATTTGGGCAAACGACTGATGGCCAATAAACGCGCCAGCGCCTTGGTGCGTAAGGCCGATCGGCGCATGGCCATCAGGGTCGCCCGTTGTTATCGGACGGTGTCGTACGTGGCGTCCACGACCCTGGCAAAGGTGCTCCCGTTCGACCTAGTCGCTAGTTCGCGCGCCGAAGCTTATCGGTGCGCGATTGAGGTCGGACGGAGTGGCATTTCCCCGGAAATCATTCCCAAGAAAATGGAAAGGGAAAAGGCGAGGGCCCGGAGGTGGGCGCTCAGAGAGTGGAAACACCGACTGGGCGAACACAATACTCCGGGTCTTCCGGAACTGAAGACCGTCGAGACTATCCAGCCCTGCCTACAAAAGTGGGTAGGCAGGAGGGGAGGCGGAATTTCGTTCTGCCTGGCGCAGGTTTTCACCGGGTATGATTGCTTTGGTGACTACCTGTGCCGAATAGGTAAGCAGCGCACTACGCGGTGCTACCATTGCGCGGCCAACCGGGACTCGGCGCAGCACACGCTGGAGGAGTGCCCAGCGTGGACCGTAGAGCGTCGGGCCCTGGTCGAAATGGTGGGCGGAGACCTCTCTCTTCCTTCCCTGGTTAGAGGGATGTTGGAGAGAGAGGAGAGTTGGGTGGCAGTCTCCTCCTTCTGTGAGACGGTAATGTCTCGGAAGGAGAAGGTTGAGCGGGAGAGAAGGGGGGAGGGAGGCACGACCTCCTCTCAGAGAAGGAGGAGGAGGGGCCAAGGAGGTGGCCGGATAAGGCCATGCCCTCCGCGCCTAGGCGTGAATAACGCGCCGTGATAATGCTGGGTGGGAGATGGGAGAGCCTAGCGACCTCTCTCTTTTTCACCCCGGTGGGCTCCGAAGGGTGGTCCGCTGAGACCTCTCTTCGGGGCAAGAGGTACACGGTTCCCTCCGCTGGAGGAACCGTGAGGAACCCAACAACTCCTGTAAGGACTATTCCCAATCGCTGGTAAAAGACGGGGACTTTGATTCCAAACCCCCGGATGCCTGGACCCGTTAGGCGTGTTATTCACGACACCAGGATAGGGGAGTAAACCTCGATAAAAAATCCGGGATCTTGCCAGTCTTGTTAGCACGCCGGTGTTTCGACATGACGGCTGGCCGTGCACGAGGGGGGGGGGGGGGAATAGGTGGCGACTTACACCGTAACCCCAAGTATGGGGCCGAAGGCCGGTGCTTTACACGAGCCGCGAGGGTTAGTCTTGATCGACAACCGTCTTAGTGGAAAGAGAACCACGATAAAAACACCCAGAAAAGACAACTCCGTGAAGTTGACAACTCACGGAGACTCAGTGCTCAAATTACATGTTATGTAAGACAATTTTTCCTTTATTTCCCATAATTTTTAATCAAATTTTTATACATTGAAAAAAAACTAATTTTTTAGTAAATATTCAGTAATAACTTTAATTTAACTTCATTGTAAGTTGAAAGAATTAAAATTATTTGCTTTTCAAGGAAAAAAATATTATTATGATACTAAAATACCTATTAATAAATAAATGCAATTACCTGAAAGATGATTCGTTAGGCCTCGTATATTTTATTGGCGTTGGTGTTGATGTTAGCGTCAGCGTGGGCGTGGGCGTTGACGATGGCGTAGGCTTTGGCGTTGGCGTAGGTTTTAGCATTAGCGTAGACTACGGCGTTGGGGGCTGGCGTGCGCTTTGGCGACGGCGTGGGCGTAGACGCGTCCGCAAACTTGATCATTGACATAGGCGTGGCCGCAGGGCCATTCTTCAATAAGTCGCTAATGTCCAGCATTAGCGACGAATTATAGAGTGGCCCGTAGCTATGTAGCCTAGCCCAACCGTAGCCGCAGCCGCATTCGTAGGCACCAGCCGTAGCCGCAGCCGCAACCGTTGCCGGCAGCCCTTGCCGTAGCCATAGCCGTAGCCGTAACCGTAGCCGCAGCCGTAGCCATAGCCGTAGCGGTTGCCATCCATCATACGCAACGGACAAGAGCGGAGTTGATCTGTAAAATACAAAATCGAGTTCAGATTAATAATGTGTTAAACTTAGTATTTTATAAATAAAATTATTGTACATATTAAATTTTTTCTTTATTTCCCATAATTTTTAATCAAATTCTTATACATTGAGAAAAAACTAATTTTTTAGTAAATATTCAGTAAAAACTTTAATTTAACTTCATTGTAAGTTGAAAGAATTGAAATTATTTGCTTTTCAAGGAATAAAATATTATTATGATACTAAAATACCTATTAATAAATAAATGCAATTACCTGAAAGATGATTCGTTAGGCCTCGTATATTTTATTGGCGTTGGTGTTGACGTTAGCGTCAGCGTGGGCGTGGGCGTTGACGATGGCGTAGGAGTTGGTGTTGGCGTAGGCTTTGGCGTTGGCGTAGGTTTTAGCATTAGCGTAGACTACGGCGTTGGGGGCTGGCGTGCGCTTTGGCGACGGCGTGGGCGTAGACGCGTCCGCAAACTTGATCATTGACATAGGCGTGGCCGCAGGGCCATTCTTCAATAAGTCGCTAATGTCCAGCATTAGCGACGAATTATAGAGTGGCCCGTAGCTATGTAGCCTAGCCCAACCGTAGCCGCAGCCGCATTCGTAGGCACCAGCCGTAGCCGCAGCCGCAACCGTTGCCGGCAGCCCTTGCCGTAGCCATAGCCGTAGCCGTAACCGTAGCCGCAGCCGTAGCCATAGCCGTAGCGGTTGCCATCCATCATACGCAACGGACAAGAGCGGAGTTGATCTGTAAAATACAAAATCGAGTTCAGATTAATAATGTGTTAAACTTAGTATTTTATAAATAAAATTATTGTACATATTAAATTTTTTCTTTATTTCCCATAATTTTTAATCAAATTCTTATACATTGAGAAAAAACTAATTTTTTAGTAAATATTCAGTAAAAACTTTAATTTAACTTCATTGTAAGTTGAAAGAATTGAAATTATTTGCTTTTCAAGGAATAAAATATTATTATGATACTAAAATACCTATTAATAAATAAATGCAATTACCTGAAAGATGATTCGTTAGGCCTCGTATATTTTATTGGCGTTGGTGTTGACGTTAGCGTCAGCGTGGGCGTGGGCGTTGACGATGGCGTAGGAGTTGGTGTTGGCGTAGGCTTTGGCGTTGGCGTAGGTTTTAGCATTAGCGTAGACTACGGCGTTGGGGGCTGGCGTGCGCTTTGGCGACGGCGTGGGCGTAGACGCGTCCGCAAACTTGATCATTGACATAGGCGTGGCCGCAGGGCCATTCTTCAATAAGTCGCTAATGTCCAGCATTAGCGACGAATTATAGAGTGGCCCGTAGCTATGTAGCCTAGCCCAACCGTAGCCGCAGCCGCATTCGTAGGCACCAGCCGTAGCCGCAGCCGCAACCGTTGCCGGCAGCCCTTGCCGTAGCCATAGCCGTAGCCGTAACCGTAGCCGCAGCCGTAGCCATAGCCGTAGCGGTTGCCATCCATCATACGCAACGGACAAGAGCGGAGTTGATCTGTAAAATACAAAATCGAGTTCAGATTAATAATGTGTTAAACTTAGTATTTTATAAATAAAATTATTGTACATATTAAATTTTTTCTTTATTTCCCATAATTTTTAATCGAATTCTTATACATTGAGAAAAAACTAATTTTTTAGTAAATATTCAGTAAAAACTTTAATTTAACTTCATTGTAAGTTGAAAGAATTGAAATTATTTGCTTTTCAAGGAATAAAATATTATTATGATACTAAAATACCTATTAATAAATAAATGTAATTACCTGAAAGATGATTCGTTAGGCCTCGTATATTTTATTGGCGTTGGTGTTGATGTTAGCGTCAGCGTGGGCGTGGGCGTTGACGATGGCGTAGGCTTTGGCGTTGGCGTAGGTTTTAGCATTAGCGTAGACTACGGCGTTGGGGGCTGGCGTGCGCTTTGGCGACGGCGTGGGCGTAGACGCGTCCGCAAACTTGATCATTGACATAGGCGTGGCCGCAGGGCCATTCTTCAATAAGTCGCTAATGTCCAGCATTAGCGACGAATTATAGAGTGGCCCGTAGCTATGTAGCCTAGCCCAACCGTAGCCGCAGCCGCATTCGTAGGCACCAGCCGTAGCCGCAGCCGCAACCGTTGCCGGCAGCCCTTGCCGTAGCCATAGCCGTAGCCGTAACCGTAGCCGCAGCCGTAGCCATAGCCGTAGCGGTTGCCATCCATCATACGCAACGGACAAGAGCGGAGTTGATCTGTAAAATACAAAATCGAGTTCAGATTAATAATGTGTTAAACTTAGTATTTTATAAATAAAATTATTGTACATATTAAATTTTTTCTTTATTTCCCATAATTTTTAATCAAATTCTTATACATTGAGAAAAAACTAATTTTTTAGTAAATATTCAGTAAAAACTTTAATTTAACTTCATTGTAAGTTGAAAGAATTGAAATTATTTGCTTTTCAAGGAAAAAAATATTATTATGATACTAAAATACCTATTAATAAATAAATGCAATTACCTGAAAGATGATTCGTTAGGCCTCGTATATTTTATTGGCGTTGGTGTTGACGTTAGCGTCAGCGTGGGCGTGGGCGTTGACGATGGCGTAGGAGTTGGTGTTGGCGTAGGCTTTGGCGTTGGCGTAGGTTTTAGCATTAGCGTAGACTACGGCGTTGGGGGCTGGCGTGCGCTTTGGCGACGGCGTGGGCGTAGACGCGTCCGCAAACTTGATCATTGACATAGGCGTGGCCGCAGGGCCATTCTTCAATAAGTCGCTAATGTCCAGCATTAGCGACGAATTATAGAGTGGCCCGTAGCTATGTAGCCTAGCCCAACCGTAGCCGCAGCCGCATTCGTAGGCACCAGCCGTAGCCGCAGCCGCAACCGTTGCCGGCAGCCCTTGCCGTAGCCATAGCCGTAGCCGTAACCGTAGCCGCAGCCGTAGCCATAGCCGTAGCGGTTGCCATCCATCATACGCAACGGACAAGAGCGGAGTTGATCTGTAAAATACAAAATCGAGTTCAGATTAATAATGTGTTAAACTTAGTATTTTATAAATAAAATTATTGTACATATTAAATTTTTTCTTTATTTCCCATAATTTTTAATCAAATTCTTATACATTGAGAAAAAACTAATTTTTTAGTAAATATTCAGTAAAAACTTTAATTTAACTTCATTGTAAGTTGAAAGAATTGAAATTATTTGCTTTTCAAGGAATAAAATATTATTATGATACTAAAATACCTATTAATAAATAAATGCAATTACCTGAAAGATGATTCGTTAGGCCTCGTATATTTTATTGGCGTTGGTGTTGACGTTAGCGTCAGCGTGGGCGTGGGCGTTGACGATGGCGTAGGAGTTGGTGTTGGCGTAGGCTTTGGCGTTGGCGTAGGTTTTAGCATTAGCGTAGACTACGGCGTTGGGGGCTGGCGTGCGCTTTGGCGACGGCGTGGGCGTAGACGCGTCCGCAAACTTGATCATTGACATAGGCGTGGCCGCAGGGCCATTCTTCAATAAGTCGCTAATGTCCAGCATTAGCGACGAATTATAGAGTGGCCCGTAGCTATGTAGCCTAGCCCAACCGTAGCCGCAGCCGCATTCGTAGGCACCAGCCGTAGCCGCAGCCGCAACCGTTGCCGGCAGCCCTTGCCGTAGCCATAGCCGTAGCCGTAACCGTAGCCGCAGCCGTAGCCATAGCCGTAGCGGTTGCCATCCATCATACGCAACGGACAAGAGCGGAGTTGATCTGTAAAATACAAAATCGAGTTCAGATTAATAATGTGTTAAACTTAGTATTTTATAAATAAAATTATTGTACATATTAAATTTTTTCTTTATTTCCCATAATTTTTAATCAAATTCTTATACATTGAGAAAAAACTAATTTTTTAGTAAATATTCAGTAAAAACTTTAATTTAACTTCATTGTAAGTTGAAAGAATTGAAATTATTTGCTTTTCAAGGAATAAAATATTATTATGATACTAAAATACCTATTAATAAATAAATGCAATTACCTGAAAGATGATTCGTTAGGCCTCGTATATTTTATTGGCGTTGGTGTTGACGTTAGCGTCAGCGTGGGCGTGGGCGTTGACGATGGCGTAGGAGTTGGTGTTGGCGTAGGCTTTGGCGTTGGCGTAGGTTTTAGCATTAGCGTAGACTACGGCGTTGGGGGCTGGCGTGCGCTTTGGCGACGGCGTGGGCGTAGACGCGTCCGCAAACTTGATCATTGACATAGGCGTGGCCGCAGGGCCATTCTTCAATAAGTCGCTAATGTCCAGCATTAGCGACGAATTATAGAGTGGCCCGTAGCTATGTAGCCTAGCCCAACCGTAGCCGCAGCCGCATTCGTAGGCACCAGCCGTAGCCGCAGCCGCAACCGTTGCCGGCAGCCCTTGCCGTAGCCATAGCCGTAGCCGTAACCGTAGCCGCAGCCGTAGCCATAGCCGTAGCGGTTGCCATCCATCATACGCAACGGACAAGAGCGGAGTTGATCTGTAAAATACAAAATCGAGTTCAGATTAATAATGTGTTAAACTTAGTATTTTATAAATAAAATTATTGTACATATTAAATTTTTTCTTTATTTCCCATAATTTTTAATCAAATTCTTATACATTGAGAAAAAACTAATTTTTTAGTAAATATTCAGTAAAAACTTTAATTTAACTTCATTGTAAGTTGAAAGAATTGAAATTATTTGCTTTTCAAGGAAAAAAATATTATTATGATACTAAAATACCTATTAATAAATAAATGCAATTACCTGAAAGATGATTCGTTAGGCCTCGTATATTTTATTGGCGTTGGTGTTGACGTTAGCGTCAGCGTGGGCGTGGGCGTTGACGATGGCGTAGGAGTTGGTGTTGGCGTAGGCTTTGGCGTTGGCGTAGGTTTTAGCATTAGCGTAGACTACGGCGTTGGGGGCTGGCGTGCGCTTTGGCGACGGCGTGGGCGTAGACGCGTCCGCAAACTTGATCATTGACATAGGCGTGGCCGCAGGGCCATTCTTCAATAAGTCGCTAATGTCCAGCATTAGCGACGAATTATAGAGTGGCCCGTAGCTATGTAGCCTAGCCCAACCGTAGCCGCAGCCGCATTCGTAGGCACCAGCCGTAGCCGCAGCCGCAACCGTTGCCGGCAGCCCTTGCCGTAGCCATAGCCGTAGCCGTAACCGTAGCCGCAGCCGTAGCCATAGCCGTAGCGGTTGCCATCCATCATACGCAACGGACAAGAGCGGAGTTGATCTGTAAAATACAAAATCGAGTTCAGATTAATAATGTGTTAAACTTAGTATTTTATAAATAAAATTATTGTACATATTAATTTTTTCCTTTATTTCCCATAATTTTTAATCAAATTCTTATACATTGAGGAAAAACTAACTTTTTAGTAAATATTCAGTAAAAACTTTAATTTAACTTTATTGTAAGTTGGAAGAATTGAAATTATTTGCTTTTCAAGGAATAAAATATTATTATTGTAAAAGTAAAATATTACATTACATTAAATAAATTCAATCACTTTAAAGATGATTCGCTAGGGCCCAATTGTTATAATCATTTCAATGCATTACATGCGCTCGCCACATAAGAGCCATTGATCGACTCGTGGCAATGCTGTGTCGAGGGTACGTTAGCTTCTCCTTCAGGATGGTTTACCCTTTAAATCCTTAAGGATAAACCACCATCCTGAAGGATACTGAGCCCTCCCACCACGACAAGGTGTACCCATGGGAGGGAAGAATTATTAATTGTAATATGACTTATGTTGGACGGACGAAAAGACAACTTAACACCAGAATAAAAGAACATAAAAACGACATTAATAAGAAGAGCTGTTCTTCTTCTGTCATTTCCAAACACAGAATTGATTCTTCCCATGATTTTGATTGGAATAATGTTAAGATATTGGACGGTGAACCCTCTTATCCGAAAAGACTGATTTCTAAAATGGTCTTTATTAAAAGACAAAATGCAGGGCTCAATAATCAAAACGACACGGATCATTTACCTGATGCCTATCTCCCGATTATTAATTTAATTCCTCCTCTATAAATTTTTTTTTCCTCCTTTTTCCTCTACCAATTTCCTTTTACCCCCATCTTTCTCCTTCCCTATTGACTCCTTCCCCTCCCCCCCTTTCTCCCTTTCTACCGTCAATTGGAATTTCTGAATTTCAACAACCAATTACGATACCAATAACAAATTACGATCACTAAAATATTCAAGTTCAACATGTAAAGACATCTGGTCTTAACTTTTCCATCTCGTTCCTTCTACTTGGGCGAGCGCTTCTCCATCATGTAATTAATACAAGTACGTTTATCTTTTTTCTTAATTTTACCTTCTTTTTATTTTATTTATTTTAACTATTATTGTATTTTTTTGCATCTATTGCAGTCCTATCTAATTTATTAACGAACAACAATATGGTCGATAAAGGATTGCAAATACGTCTTTTACATCTTTTAATTATTTAATCATTGCGGGCGAATTTTATATTTTATTGTTTCTTATTTTGTACATTGAAGAAGGCCTGATGGCAGGCTGAAACGTTTGTAAACATTTTTAATGAATATATCATAACCTTTGCACGAAAATCTAGCATTGTGGCTCTTTACGCTCCTTATTGATTTTATTTGATTTAAGAATTATTAATACCTTGCAATCTGGAAAAATATAATTTTAGCAATAGCTAATAAAATGATCTAAAACGATTCGTTAATAATAAACATATCTAAATATACGTAAAACGTAATTAGAATAAGTAACACCGGAATGAAAATCCTGAACGCGGAAGCTCATAACAATAAAAGCTATCAATCAATAGCTATAATATTTAGAAAGATATTTCTAATATCGGTAGATATTTAGAAAGTATTGGAGTAAATTATTATAATTTACATTTAAAATCAAGTACTTATTTTATTTTCACTATAAACATATTTATTGAAATATTGTTATCACCTTGATTACGATATATAATAATAATTCTTCTTCTCATGATCTTTGTATTTTCAATTGATTAATTAAAAAGGTTAAACGATCGAATATATATTATTTCACATTTGATTCAAAAGGTAATGGGCACAGAACGTTGGTAAACTGTGGCTTAGTGAAATAATAAGTCCGCGAAATCAGTTTTCGTAAATCGATCTTCCGCGTTAAATCGTGTGCGCAATCGAGTGCGTCGTGCGCATTGATTATCAAAAACATTTTTTAACATTGTCTAAACGAATTCAAAAAAGTGAGAAGATAGTGGATTATTTCTCATCTAAAGTGACTCAATTGTAAATCGTCGAATCTGTTTCATTCAATCAAAATTAAATTAAAGAAAATGGCAGAGAAATTAAAAACACTTTATGTTATCAAATTTAATGGAAGTAGTTATCATCAATGGAAATTTCAAATAAAATGTGCTTTAAGAGCAAAAGGACTTTATGAAATTGCGACAGGAGTTGCATTAAAACCGAATAATGATCGTCCTGCGGAAAAACAAGAATGGTTAAAAGATGATGCAACTGCTATGTTCATTCTCACATCTACTCTTGAGGTTACTTAAATCACTTTAATCGAAAATTGTCAGACTTCAAAAGAAATAGTCGACAAATTAGATTCAATTTATGAGCAGAAAAGTGAATTGAATAAAATGTTAGTGCATGAACATTTTCATCAATATGTAATGAATTCAACAGACACTGTCGCAATTTGCAACACGTTGCAAAAGTTGAAAATCTTGCACGTCAAATCAAGGACTATTAGTGAACTGATTAGTGATACAGCAATTATCACGAAAATCATCGGAACTATTCCAATTAAATATAGAAACTTCAGACAAGCTTGGTTATCTACATCAGAAGATAAACAAACACTTATTAATTTGACAACACGTTTACTAGATGAAGAGGCTTTTCTAACTTCCAACGAACAAAAAGAAAATGCATTGATCGCATTGTCAAAAACTAAAGAAGGCGATAAAGTTTCAAAGAATCAAAAATCAGGATTTAATAAGAAATCCAATTATGTGCTATAATTGTCAAAAGAAAGGACATTATGCATCTGAATGTAAGGTTTCGAAAAAATTACGTGAAACTAAACAAGATTCGTCGAAAGAAAAACAACAAAGCAATTTTTCAGCTTTTACTGTAAGTAAAGAAGAAAAAGATATGCATATTAAAACTGAAGATGCTTGGATTATAGATAGTGGATCTTCAAAACATATGTCATATCGTCGTGATTTCTTTAATACACTTGATGAAACAATGAAAAATGTAAAAGTTTCACTTGGAGACAATCGACAATTAGACGTCAAAGGAACTGGAATAATTAAAATTCAAAAACTTATAAACAATAAATGGCATGATTCAATAATTGAAAATGTACTTTATGTTCCAGAGCTAAAGAAGAATTTATTTTCTGAAGGAATACTTACAAAGAGAGAAATGAAGATTGTAAAAGAAGAATTTTAACAGAATAATAATGCAGTTTCGAACAATTTCGAATCTTGAAGTAAATACCGTCCAGAAAAATGATTTTAAACTATGGCATAAAAGATTGGCATGAAAGACATATCAATCAACGTTCCTTATAAAAATTAATCAATGAAGGAGCTTTGAATAAAATAAAATTTACTTCTCAACATCAATTTTTATGTGAAGCATGTATATATGAAAAACAGCATTGTCAATCTTTTACAAAAACAAGAAGTTACATGCACGGAAAACCTTGTGAACGAATCTTCAGCGATTTATGTGGTCCAATATTAGTCACCTCTACAGTGCCGGATCTACACATAAGCTAAATAAGCTACAGCTTAGGGGCTTCACATTATAAGGAGGCCTCCTTAATATAGAAAAAATAAAAAAAAATGTATTTTTTGTTAATAAAATTGTTAATAAAATAATAACAGCAAAAAATTATTCAAATAATAAAAAATTATTTTTTATTGTTATAGCCTTTTTTATCAATTATGTTTTTTATATTTATCACAACAAAAAATAATTTATTACAATATTTTTTTGCGAAAAGCCGTAAATTACAAAATTATATATCTCCTTTCTTTTATTTTCTTTTTTTCGGGTTTTCCTATTATAGCTAAAAAAAATATATATATAATATAGATATACAGGGTGTCTGGCAATAATCGCCCCACCGGTCATATACAGGTAGAGGAGGTCAAATCGAGTAGAAAAGTCCTTTACCATTTTTTAATTTTCATAATAAGTACTGAGTAATTAACGAAAAAAGATCGGCGAATCCGCGCGAGTAAAGCGCGCGCGGTGAGAAGGACATCCCACTGCTATGCGATCACTAGGCGCGCGATGAAGCGTTGGGAGGAGCGCTCTACAAATGACAATGGCAACATACGAGCGGCGCGTAACGCTAGATCCTTGTGTCCTAGTGATCGCGTAGCAGTGGGACGTCCTTCTCACCGCGCGCGCTTTACTCGCGCGGATTCGCCGATCTTTTTTCGTTAATTACTCAGTACTTATTATGAAAATTAAAAAATGGTAAAGGACTTTTCTACTCGATTTGACCTCCTCTACCTGTATATGACCGGTGGGGCGATTATTGCCAGACACCCTGTATATACATATATCGGAAACTCTTTATTTGTAACTATGAAGACGGCATGATACATCTGTGGTCTGACGTACCATACCTGCAATTGTTTTTATGTTCAATTGTCTCCGATATCAGAATAGCTAGGTCGCTTGAATGCTTCTCTGACGTAGACAACAGTTTATTTCTGATTTACTTTCGTGCTGGTTCAAGTTTTATTTAAAATTTTTAATTAAAAATGAAAAGAAGTTTTGCAAGTGGATATCAAAAGAGGAAGAAGAAGAAGTTATTAGAAGCTAAATTATCTCTAATTTACCTCAAATTAATAGTTATTTTAAAATACCAGAAGGAGAATACATGAAGGAGGATTTATTTATTAGGAGTCAACCTGACGTACCAACTATTTCTACAGATATGTCTACAAATATTCCTACAGATACTGCGTCTAATTCTGAAACTGCAGACTGCAGAACAGAAGCTGTTTCTCCTATTATTTCTCAAGATAGTTATATACTAAAAAATAAACAACAAACAAACAATATAAATGCGAATAAATAGGCATATCCACGTTCATGCTTTACTCATTTCTTTTCATCTGTTAACTTTCGCTTTCAATTAAAGTTAGTGTTTGCATTTACATGCAATAAAAGCAAAAATGTCAAACAATATAGTAATTATGCAAATTTTATTGTAATTATTAATATAATAAAACATTCTATTCAAATTTTATTTGAAAAATTATTATTATTATAGTTATAAAAAGCATGATTTACAAAGCTAATAATTATTATCGCTAAATTTATTCAGATTTTATTTATTCGATTTTTTGTTCTATTTCTTTAAAATGATTTCCAATTAGCATTATTCTGTAACTTTTTTATTTTATACTTAATTTTTATTGTAAATAATAATATTATAATAATTAATAACAATATAATAATAATTTAATTATGAATAATAAACACGAGAATAAAAAACAATATACGATTTTTTCTTCAAACAATAACAAATAAATATGTGATATATTCACATATAAGTTACAAATATATATATATATATATATTTTTTTTTTTATCATCTTTTGAACAAATTGAACAAAATACGAACTGAACGTTATTCACATTTATATTTGCATTTATTTTATAGTATTCATATTTTCTAAAAATTATATATAAGAACGGAAATTTGCATTCGTTTTTTCATTCAAGATTTCTTTGATCTATATCTGTTTAAAAAAAAAGAAAACTATATTTGATTATAATATTTTAGACTATAAAATAAGAAGTTCTCAAGAAAATATCAATACAAAATATAGTGATGTCGGTCTATGGAATACTTTAACTAAGGATGATATTTCATTTTGGGTTCAAAAAGGACCTGCTGATTGCCAAAACTGGCAGGATTCATTTGAAAAATCCAAACAGATATATAAAAATCAAGCAAGATATTGCTCTCGAGGGCTTTTCTATTCCACAAAAATTAATGGCGAAAAATATAGTCGAGAATGGTTAGTGTATTCTCCATCAACTGGATGTGTTTATTGTTTTGTATGCAAGCTTTTTTCAAATTCAAACTGCACCTTAGCCAATAATGGCTTTAATGATTGGCGGAACTCCATTGTAATTAAACAACATGAGAATTTAAATTGTCATAGAGCAGCTTTACTCACATATTTAACAAGGAAAGGTGAATCTACTTTAAATACAAAATTAGAAAAACAAATTATAAAAGAACAAAAATATTGGAGGCAAGTACTTCAACGTATTGTTGCAGTCGTATCTACGTTGGCAGAACGAGGATTGCCATTTCGGGGCACTGAAGAAAAATTTGATTCACCTCAAAATGGAAATTTTCTTGGATTATTAGAATTAATTGCTCAATTTGATCCATTTCTCGCTGATCATATAAGCCGTTATGGGAATTCTGGAAAACCATCATATTTATCTAAAACAATATGTAATGAAATTATTGATTTAATGGCTGAAAAAGTAAGAAACTCTATTTTTGAAGATTTAAGAAAAGCAGGATATTTTAGTTTATCTGTTGATTCCACACCTGATTACTCACATATTGATCAATTAACTGTTATTGTAAGATATGTATTTCCTCATGATGGTTATCCCGTCGAACGATTTTTAACATTTATATCAATAGAAAACAATTCTGGAGAAAATTTGGCCAATTTGATATTTAATTATATTATAAATGAGTGTAAAATTGATTTTAACAAATGTAGAAGACAATCCTATGATAACGCAGCCAATATGTCAGGAAGATATAAGGGTATGCAACAAAAAATTTTAGAAAAATATAAATATGCTGTATATATTCCTTGTGCTGGACATTCGTTAAATTTAGTTGGACGCGCTGCAGTTAATTGTTGTATAGATGCAGTAAACTTTTTTGCGATTTTGCAACAAATATACATATTTTTTTCTGCTTCGACAAAACGATGGTCTATTTTAAAATCGAGTTTGGGATCCAATTCTGAAATTCCAAAATGTCTTTCTGATACAAGATGGGAAGCAAATGTTGAGGCTACAAGAGCAGTTTTAAAAAATTACGATTTAATTATTGATGCTTTGAAAACATTTCAAGATAATGAATATGAAAATGGCGAAACTAAAAGAGAAGCATCTATTATTCACGAGAAAATAAAAGAACTTGAATTTATGTTTATGCTTATATTATATAATAATATATTAGAAGAGTTTCAAAAAACCAGCAAAATATTACAAGATCCTCAAACATCATTAAATATATGTTCAAAAATGTATGCATATTTATCAGAGTTTATAAAAAAAAGCAGAAATGATTTCGATAAATTTGAACAAAATGCGAAAGAAAATTAAAAGACGACATAGATTATAAGAACGTAAAGAAAAGAAGAAGATTTAGAAAAGTACAAATTAATGATGGAAGTGCACTCGATATTGATGATCTTTCTCCTAGAGATCGATTCCGAATAAAATCTTTTATCCCTATTATGGACGCTTTAGAAACCAATATACAGAAAAGAGCTGAAGTGTATGAAAATATTTCAAACAAATTTTCATTTCTTCTAAATTTTGATCTAAAAGACAACAAATTGACAGAAAATGTAAAAGTATTAGTAAATAATTACCCTGATGATATAGATGAAAATTTATGCGAAGAGATAAAACATTTTCACTTATATATAAAAAAAAAATTATTTTGAAATAAAAGACTATACTTTTCAAAGCTTATATAATATAATAATAAAAGATAATGTGCAGTCAGTTTTTCCAAATGTCGAAACTATATTTCGAATTTTTCTAACTTTAATGATAAGTAATTGCTCTGGAGAAAGATCATTTAGCAGGCTGAAAAGAGTAAAAAATGAATGTCGTGCAAGCATGCTGCAAAGAAAACTATGTTCTTTGAGTATTTTATATATAGAGAGTGATAAACTGAGAACTTTGTCATTTGAAGATATTGTAACAGACTTCGCAATAAGAAAAGCACGAAAACGAATGTTTTAAATAAAATTGGATCCCGATATTGTATACTATTCGTTTGTAATGTGAGTTGCAATAAATGCGGACATATATATTTGTATATACATAGGTATGTATATTGTTGTATATTATGTTTTGTTATTTCTATAAGTCCGCTGCAATAGGTTTTTTTTTTTTTTGCTCAAACTATTGCAAAAATTAAATTTTCAAGAAATATGGGGGCCTCTTTAAAATCATAGCTTAGGGGCCACAAAATCGTAATTCCGACCCTGCACCTCTATTGAAAGTGCAAACTATTTTACATTATTCAAAGACGATTATTCAGGATATCGTATTGTATCGTTTCTAAAACACAAATCTGATTTATTGGAAGTATTCAAAGAATTCACAAGATTAGTGAAAAATAAGAAGGGTTATTCTGTTAAAATTCTTCACACAGACAATGAAACAAAGTAATATAAAAGTTATTTTAAAAAAACGCTTCTCAAATTTTAACTTTGAAAACAAATATCTCAGTGAAGATGCGTTGTAGAAAAAAATTTTATAGCAACTTATGAGGTTATTTTTATCTGTTCTACATGCCCACGAGAGATTGCCCACCTTTACCGAAACACCTTGTATATTGCCCTCTTCATTTTTCACCAAAACAATACACAAAATAACATAAAATAGAAATAATATTAAATAAAAGGAAGATGTACCTTCATCATTTCTTTGAACTTAATATTCCAATTATAAAAATTAATATAATAATTTATTTGTTATCAAGATGTCAATAAAGGTGTTTAAACATTAAAAAAATTTATGGAAAATTTAAAAGATTTTACTTGGAAAGAGCAAAGTATCTCATAAAACGGTAGAAAACTTTACTATCTCGATCGTGAAAGTTATTATCTATACATTTAAACATCTAAACGCCTGTACTTTTAATATAATACTATATTTGCGCAAAAAATTTCTTTCATTTTTCGAAAGAAAATCTTGCTGTTTGCTCACCCGAAGTTTTGTCATTATCTTTGTCACCGACAAACTGCAAACTCACTGTCAAAGCAGAAGTTTCAAAATTTATCGATGTAAAGAAATAAAAAGAATACAAAATTTGTATAAAATTATTTAATCTTGCCTATCCAAAAATCCTACCTAATAAAACAATTCTATCTAATAGAAAATTCTACCTATAATAAAAGATGTAGATATCTGAAAACTCGTGTAAATCAAATAAACCGAGTAACGCGGATAGAGATAATGATTTAACGATTAACGATTTAATTCATAAGTATCGATTTAATATCACGTTATACGCATTTTCGTGTACGCAAATGACATCTCTCACTTGAGAGAATTCCGAGGATAACGACCTCGGCGTTTTTCGAGTGATGCTTAGCGCAGAGCTCAGCTCAGTTACCGCTATTTGCATCGAAAATCCGAGAGCAATTGTCTCGATGTTTCTCGCAGGACGCTAGCGCAGAGCTCGGCTCAGTTTCCGCTAGTTGCGTCCGAAATTTGTATTGATAGTCGACCATTGTTCAATGTTCGATCATATCAATGTTTCGAGATCCGTGCTCGACCATCATCAATGGGACCACGAATTTCGAAAGTCCATGCTCAACCATGGGATCAACACTGGAACTACCGACGATTAACATATACCAACTTCTATTTCTTTTTTCTTTTTTTATAAAAAGTGATAAAGAGAAAAAGTACATTAATTAATTAAATTATTTAACACAATGCAACACAAGTCACAGAAAAAAATCTCAAAAAATACAATATAAATTTAAATAATTATTCTAAAATGAATAAACCGGTCATTTTGACCGCTTTGATAGTTCTAGTGTTCTAGTGTTAAGCCATAGGACCACGGATGCATGGGTAAGCTAGGAAAGATTGCGAAGAAATTGACGTATAGCAAGAATAAATATATATTTTAAAATTGTAAATAAATTGTTAATAAAAAATGCACTCTTTCTTTATTAGATCAATTATTTCAAATATACCATAATTCATTAATATATTTACGTTTGTGTAAAAGAATTTTCTTTTTTATTTTTAATTTAAATTTATGATACATTTGTGGTACATATGTATTTAAAAATTTTCTTACTTTTGCTTTTTAACGCCAATTTATAATATTTAATCCTGGAAAGATATAAAAAAATAAACCACTTACCGTAGGGAAGGAAGAAATGAAAGTACACATTTACACACAGAAAAGGAATTTTGCTATCGCAATAAAATAATTGTTGCTATTGCATGTTAAATATGTTAGCGATAAAATTTCGCTATTGTAACTACTTTTACAGATTATTCAATATGCAACAAATCTGGTTTGTTCAAAAAATCGACAAATTTTGAGATGAGAAAACAAGTTAAAATTCGCTGTTACAACAAAATAATTAATTTTTAATAAATTTATTTTACTATTGCAATGAATTGTCGCCATTAATACAAACTTTGATAATAAGATAAAAATAAATTTCTTATTATATATTAGCAATATAATTTGTGTGTGTGCAGATTTAAAAACTAATTTCGGTAAATAAAATTATTATCTATAACAAATCTCTTTGCTGTTCAAATAATAATCAACTGTAAGAAATTTTGCTACGATAGCTTATATAAAATTTACTGCGGCAGCAAATACTTTTTTTCTATGTATTAACAAGTTTTATCTTTTATTTTATGTATAATCTTTTTTTTTAAATATTTTTTTTCTTCTATTTTTTCTTATATAAAAAAAATATAAATAAATATATAAACATATATAAATATATAAACACAAGTACATTATTCAGAATAAAAATATATTAGGTTATTTAAAAAATTTGTAATAATTTTTATAATAAAATTGAAAACTATTTTTATATGTTTAGAGTCATCTTTGTTCAGTAATATATGCACCATTGTTTTCGACAACTTTTGGCCATCTTTAACAACTTGTGCATACATTATTAAATAAAGATATATAAACATATAAAAATTGTTTTCAATTCTGTCATCAAAAAATTCTACAAACTTTCTGAATAATTCAATATATTTTGTTCTGATCTGTCAATCATGAAATACATTTAGGAAATATTCCAGGATTAAATATTCATCAACGCATCTAAGTCCTAGCCTATCCATTTTAAGATAATGAATCGAAGAAATAGTGTACCTTTTATAATTTTATTTAAAGTATTCTGGTGTATGATTATATTTTTAATATTATATGATTAATATTTAATATATATGCATTCAAAGGGCTATTAGGCTGATGAAAGTTGTTTCAACTTCGGGCTCAATCAAAATCAAAATTAGAAACACTTTGCTTTTTTTTAATGTACAACGCATTTTGCAGGTTACATATTTTTTAATAATTTTTATAATTATAATCTAGTATAATATGTATTTTTTCTAGATATATATAATAATATTGGTAACACATAATTAAATTTAATATAAATTAACTAGAAAAATAAATACTTCGTTCTTTTAAAAACAAATGCACGTACAACTCAAAATACTTTTAAAAAATACGAGAGAATAAAACTTTGATATAACTACTATAAGGCAATAAAAATTATACGACCTGCAAAGTGTCTCGCGTCTATATATTTTCACACTATTATTCGATCCATTATCTTAATAATAAAAGACAAATTAAACTAACTCACCGATCGATGCGCAGCAGCGGAGTTGTCGTTCTGTTGATCTGCATAGTTGATCTGTAAAACACGAAATAAATCAAAATTATAGCAGCGTTCACAATATGAAATATTTGTGAAATCATAAAAAATATTGAGTACATTGAACTTTTAATTCGTTTTCTAAGCAAATATGTAATAAAAAAATTATTAAAAAAGTTTAATTATTTAAATAAAAAGTAAAAAAATATACAAATAAATTTTAATAATGATAAATATTAACTAATGTAAATATTTTGTCTTTCAAATATTTTAATGTACAATATTTTCAACAAATAAATGAATTATTGCTTACCGTAAAGTTGCTCCGCCGGCGCCCGATGCTCCTCCTGAGCCTCCTCCTCCTCTCAGTGGTCCTTCGAAGCACTTACACTGAATCACACGCGTTCGCGGCGCATGCATTGCTCGCATGCGTACCTGAATACGAAAATCGCGCGATACTTAAAACGACACTCCCGACATCGCAGGCGAATCGAACCGAACTGTCTAAGCTGCGACGTTACGCGCGAATTTCGTCCGCGTTTCAGACGACCACATTTATCAATTGGGGCACGATTCTCTCAAAACAGAGGGCAAAGGTAAGCTCGAAGAAGATGAGGTGCGATTAGTCATGCAATCAACCGACTAGATACAAGACATCTGAAAAGCAATCGGTAGCGTTTGACTAACTCCGGTAGCCGTCCTCGACTACCTTCGACAGTCCGGCTATCTGTACAACTAGCGCGCTGCACGTAGAACCGAAGATTGCCCTGCCGTAGTGGAGATTTTATGATTGAAAGCGACCTTTCCCCCCCTGAGCCAAGCCTAAAGTAAAAAAAAATCGTGTCCCAATATTTGTCATACAGCAAAAATGCGTTCATCTATAGATTCGCTATAACTCTCGGCATTAACGGCACTCCCGACGCGCATTTTGTTATACTATACGACGGAACGAATATATTTTGTAGCACCGATTACGCGCACAAAGTTGATCTGTAAAATAAAAAAATAAATGCAGATTAGTGTTTGAAACATTTCATAATTATAAAATAATTACTGCGCAGTATTAAAAGTATTAAAAAATATTAAGTAAATACAATATTTCATAAGCTTATAAAACAATCTTCTTTGCTACTTTCTTTATTTTGTTATTTTATCATATCATAAAATGTTAACTACGAGATATAAAATTGACTGAAAATTTTAAAATACACACAGAGAGAAAAAAGAAAAAACATAGAAAATGCTTTTTATAAAATTTTAAGTTAAATTTCTTTATGGTGTTTTCACGTTTTAACGTTTATTCATAAATGTACAGAGACTGCCAGCCAAATATTTATCAATAAATAATAAATGTATAAACGTTAATCTTACATAAATTAAATATTTATTGTTTAATCCAAACTTTTAATCTCAGAAATATATTAACTAGATTTGTTTAGATTTGTGCATTATGTAATAAGAAAAATTTTTCTGTAAAGTTTGTCTTAATACATAATGCATAAATCTAAACAAATCTAATTATATATTTCTGAGATTAAAAGTTTGGATTGGACAATAAATATTTAATTTATGTAAGATTAACGTTTATTCATAAATGTAGGGACTGCCAGCCAAATATCTATCAATAATACATGTATACAATTAATTATTCTTTTCCGTGGATACTGTGATTACAAATTGAATGAAATACAAAATTATTGCGGAGTTTCCTCGATATGAGTGCAAAAAGCGTAGCGACGAGACACGTTCAATTATTCTTTTCCAATCAATAATCTAACATATTTTGCAAACTATAAACTTTTGTATAGTGATAACTGCTATAAGTAGATAAGTTGATTTTTATACAATGAAATACTTTAAATCGAAGTCACAGCACAAAATAATGCAATGAATGAGTCGCTGTACAAGATTTTACGTGAATTGTTGAGAGACTTTTATCAGCGCGTCTCTAAAATTCCACGTTACTGATTACTACAATCGTATATAAAATTATCGAACTATTGATTTTTCATGCGCATATTTTCCCACAAATCGTTTTTTTAATTTTATTTTTACAAAATGCCGTAAATAAATCTCCGATGATCACATAAACTAAAAGTGTTCGTTGAATAAGAAATTTGCCTTGTATAGAAAGATACAAAACTAGCACAATCGTGAAAGTTCATACAAAAATTCAGCAAATAAAAAAATACAAAAATTTTAGAACAATAAATTACAAAATTACAATTCTAGCAATCTCGATTAATTATACTGAACGATATTCAGTCCAACATATTATAAAAACTATGTACGTACTTTGAGATAAAATGTAATTATAAAGAATTATAGCGTTCGTATCAATTTTAACTGCAATATAATTACAAAGAAATTTGCAAATTTTTTTTCTAACGTCTAACGCGATTAAAAATTCTTTGTGATCATTCGAGAACCAAGGATGTATAATATATATGATTGTTAACAACAAAAAAGAGCTATTAATAACATTCTTGTCAGTACGTCTTTTTTGTATTTACCAAGTAACACTCTGCCGATACGAAATTACACATTAAACAGATGTTAATTGAACAAAATTTGATTATTATTACATAAAATAATTTTAGTTTAATTATAGGAAAACTTTCGATACTTTCACTTTGATTAAAACAAAGATAATTTGATCTTTACTCACCGGTACATGATGCGCAGCAGCAGAGTTGTCGTTCTGTTGATCAGCATAGTTGATCTATAAAATACGAAAATAAATCAAGATTATAGTTGCATTCAAAATAATGAGTATTTACAATATTTTCAACAAATGAATGATTTATTATTTACCGTAAAGTTGCTCCGCCGGTGCCCGATGCTCCTCCTGAGCCTCCTCCTCCTCTCAGTGGTCTCTAAAGTATTCACACGCGATCGCGACGTTGATACAAAAATCGCACGGCACTTTAAACGGCACTCCGCGTTTTATATTACTGGGAAATTACGGCGGAACGATATTATAATAATCATACGATATTTTAACCGACACTCCCGACGCGTATTTTGTTATATTAGGACAAAAGTTAAACGTGAATATCGCTCATCGCACGGAATATGCGTTCGACACGTTGCCGTGTACGCAACAGGTAACGATAGAAAAGGGGGAGGAAAATGAAAAAACTGTGAGAAGTAATAGGAATTGGGGGTAGTTGGGAGAGATAACGCACCGATACGCGAACGGTTTGCCTCACTCAAGTGTCGCCGTGCGAATAGTAACAGTCCAGGAGCAAGGATTCATTTGTATAAGGTCGTGTCGATGGGTAATTTAGGAGTAGGGGAAAAGAATGTGCCGATAACGCGTGCGAGAGAGAAAGCGTGGTAGTGAGAGAGAGAGGACATAGAGCACGTTGGAATTTTGTTTACTCACAGCGCGGGGAAGTTTGGTGGGGTTGTTTACATACGCTCTGTAGTCTACGAGCTCTCTCTCTCACTACCACGCTTTCTCTCTCGCACGCGTTATCGGCACATTCTGAATATTTCATAAATAAATCCACAAACCCTTCTTTCTTAGACTTGTAGAGTATACTTAGTATAGCTCTATTTAACGTATGAAAACACCATAAAGAAAAATTTAACTAAAAACTTTATATTTCACTTAAAACTTTATAAAAAGCATTTTCTATGTTTTCTCTTTTTTCTTTCTGTGTGTATTTTAAAATTTTCAGTCAATCTTATATCTTGTAGTTAACATTTTATGATATGATAAAATAACGAAATAATGAAAGTAGCAAAAAAGATTGTTTTATAAGCTTATGTATATCTTCATTATACATATAATAAAGCGACAAATAATTGCATGAATTCTAAAGTGAAATATCAATTAATTTATCGTTGATTATCCATCTTAAAGCAACAGATCTATGAAATATTGTATTTACTTAATATTTTTTAATACTTTTAATTTTGAATTCTTTTTACTTCCTAAACATATCTACATTCATTAACATAATTTTCATAAATCCGTTACTTTAATATAACAATACTTTAATAAAACAAGAATAATTTGATTTTTACTCACCGGTACACGATGTACAGTGGAGTTGTAGTCTACGTTGATCTATAAAATACAAAATAATGTTTAAATTAAAGCAATAATTAAAAATTTTAAACATGTAAAAAATATTTGCCATTTATAAATATTAAATAGTATAGATATTTTACTGAAAATTCTAATCCTTTTTAAATAGTCTAAAATATACATTTGGTACATATTATATTATACATATAGTTAGTTATATTACATGTGAAAAAAGTACTGCATAATCATTAAGATAAGTATTCTTCAAATAGATAATAAATAAATAATAAATTATATATTATACAATACCTTTATAGTTGCTACGTCGTCGCATGATACCCCCTGGGCTTCCTCCTCCTCACTATCCATCGATGGCTGCTCTTTTATGCCACACTCACTCGCGAAAACACGGTTAATTATGAACGCGCGACACTTTGTTATAACGACAAAGGAAAACTCGAAAAACACGATCGCGCATGAGGCTACTATTTGACACATAGCAGAGCAATGGCATAGAAAAGAAATTGAAAACAGCGTAATTAATTTTTCGCTTAACCCGTCGCGACTATGCTATACCTAAACTACTTTCCATGTTTTTCGTGTGCGTGAATTAATATAAATCGGGATTTTACTGTAGAAAATAATTTTCTAATATGTATCGCGATCGCTATTTGAGAATTAATATGGTGAAAAGTACGATACGAAGAAACTTTTGCTGCTCTGGTAAGATAATAACACGCAAAAAACAAAATTCAAAAACAAAACCCTAACACTACATGTGAGTAATTTCGGCACTAGCGTCGAAGATTATTTTTCGTGATCTAAGACGCGTGCGCGCGCTGTTGTCTTGCGTACTTATTGTCCTTGCGTGTAATAATTTGCTCACATTCGCACGACGGCATTCGCGCGAAGCACACGGCAGCGGAAATAACTCTGTATCGTTCTCCTTATCATATTGTTTTTCAAATCGTAATTGCAATTGATATTAAAAGATTATTTTCTACAAACAAAAGTTGCCGATTCATACTATTTCTCATCTTCGGAAATCACGGAAATTTTGTAAAAATAATTTAGGTATATCAGCCAAGACGAATGGTAGCAAAATTGACTGCGCAACTTTTGATATCTTTCTATCGTTGTTGCCTGCTGTGAGAATGAAACGGATCATAGTTTCATGCGATCGCGCTTTTCTTTGTCATATCATAATAAAGGAAAATTCGAAAAATACGCGATTGTATGAAACTATGATTTATTTGATTCTCACAACAGGCAACGACAGCAAAGAGAAATCGAAAATTGCGCAGTCGATTTTGCTTACTACTCGTCGCAGCTATGCTATGCCTAAACCACTTTCGCAAGTTTTTCGCGCTTCCCGTACATGAGATGTAATATAAATCGACAATTATTTGTAGGAAATAATCTAATATCTGTTGTGATTGTGAGGAATAATACGGCAAGGAGAATATTAAAGAAAAGTTTTTGCTTGCTCTGTGACGTATTCGAATAAGAATGTGAATAAGGTGATAGCGCGCAAGACAACATACGCCGTGCCGTAGATCACGAAAAACAAAAACGATCCCCGACATCGCGAGCTAGCATCAAAATGCTTTAGCGCGTGTCGTCAAGGAGAGTTTTGTTTCTTGCGATTTACATCGCGGCGTACTCTTAACGCGTTATAACCTTATTATCATTTGCCCAAGGACACTGAACCAGAGCAGACGGCAATGAGTCTTTTTGTATCGCTCTCCTTACCGTATTACTTTTCAAATGAAGACACATATTAAAGATTATTCCTTACAACTAATTACTAATTTGTATTAATTCTCATGTGCGAAAAGCACGAAAAGTAGTTTACATGTAACATAGTCGCGACGGATAAAGCGAAAAGTTAATTACGCAATTTTCAATTTCTCTTCTCTGCTGTTGCTTCTGCTATATATCGAATTGTAGCCTAGCACGATCGCGTTGTTCGAGTTTACCTTTGTCATCATGACAAAGATCGCGCGTTTGTAATTAACCGTGTTTTCGCGAATGAGTGCTCCAAAAAGGAGCAGCCATCGATGGACAATTGAGAGGAGGAGGAGGACTAGGAGGCATCAGGCGACGGCAAAACAACTTGTGGTAAGTAATTTATCGTTAAAAAGTTATTTTTTTTAAATAATAGTGCAGGGGCTGATTTAAAACAACAGTATTGTTTCAATCAAAGAGCTATTTTGATTAAAATAAAAGATAAAACTATGTATCCGTATTACACACAGAATGATCACAATATGATGTAATAAAGCTTCAGAAGCTTAAGTGAATAATACAATTATATTCCTTAATTTATTTCAAGTAAATTTGAGTTAAATTTAAATTTAAAAATTTAATTCTTTGTTTAGACGTGTGCATAAATAAACGAATATAAAGTTTAATGTGCGCAGTAATTATTTTATAAATATTAATTATTTCAAACACTAATCTGCATTTATTTTTTTATTTTACAGATCAACTTTGTGCGCGTAATCGGTGCTACAAAATATATTCGTTCCGTCGTATAGTATAACAAAATGCGCGTCGAGAGTGCCGTTAATGCCGAGAGTTATAGCGAATCTATAGATGAACGCATTTTTGCTGTATGACAAATATTGGGACACGATTTTTTTGACTTTAGGCTTGGCTCGGGGGAGGGAAAGGTCGGTTTCAATCATAAAATCTCCACTACGGCAGGGCAATCTTCGGTTCTACGTGCAGCGCGCTAGTTGTACAGATAGCCGGACTGTCGAAGGTAGTCGAGGACGGCTACCGGAGTTAGTCAAACGCTACCGATTGCTTTTCAGATGCCTTGTATCTAGTCCGTTGATTGGATGACTAATCACCTCATCTTCTTCGAGCTTATCTTTGCCTTCTGTTTTGAGAGAATCGTGCCCCAATTGGTAAATGTGGTCGTCTGAAACGCGGACGGAATTCGCGCGTAACGTCACAGCTTGGACAATTCGGTTCGATTCGCCTGTGATGTCGGGAGTGCCGTTTTAAGTATCGCGCGATTTTCGTATTCAGGTACGCATGCGAGCAATGCATGCGCCGCGAACGCGTGAGATTCAATGTGAGTGCTTCGAAGGACCACTGAGAGGAGGAGGAGGCTCAGGAAAAGCATCGGGCGCCGGCGGAGCAACTTTACGGTAAGCAATAATTCATTTATTTGTTATTCGCAAAATATTGCATATAAAATATTATATAATGTAGCGGATATAAAATATTTAAAATACTTTAAATATTTAGTAAAATATTTATAATAGTAAAATAATATTCACCATTTTTAGAAATTTTTTACATATTATTATTTCAACTAATTAAACTTTTTTCTTTATTCAAAAAATATATTTTTAAAAATTTTAATTCTTTGTTTAGACGTGTGCATAAATAAACGAATATAAAGTTTAATGTGCGCAGTAATTATTTTATTAATATTAATTATTTCAAACACTAATCTGCATTTATTTTTTTATTTTACAGATCAACTTTGTGCGCGTAATCGGTGCTACAAAATATATTTGTTCCGTCGTATAGTATAACAAAATGCGCGTCGGGAGTGCCGTTAATGCCGAGAGTTATAGCGAATCTATAGATGAACGCATTTTTGCTGTATGACAAATATTGGGACACGATTTTTTTTGACTTTAGGCTTGGCTCGGGGGAGGGAAAGGTCGGTTTCAATCATAAAATCTCCACTACGGCAGGGCAATCTTCGGTTCTACGTGCAGCGCGCTAGTTGTACAGATAGCCGGACTGTCAAAGGTAGTCGAGGACGGCTACCGGAGTTAGTCAAACGCTACCGATTGCTTTTCAGATGTCTTGTATCTAGTCGGTTGATTGGATGACTAATCACCTCATCTTCTTCAAGCTTATCTTTGCCTTCTGTTTTGAGAGAATCGTGCCCCAATTGGTAAATGTGGTCGTCTGAAACGCGGACGGAATTCGCGCGTAACGTCACAGCTTGGACAATTCGGTTCGATTCGCCTGTGATGTCGGGAGTGCCGTTTTAAGTATCGCGCGATTTTCGTATTCAGGTACGCATGCGAGCAATGCATGCGCCGCGAACGCGTGAGATTCAATGTGAGTGCTTCGATGAACCACTGAGGGGAGGAAGAGGCTCAGGAGGAGCATCGGGCGCCGGCGGAGCAACTTTACGGTAAGCAATAATTTATTTATTTGTTGAAAATATTGTACATTAAAATATTTGAAAGACAAAATATTCACATTAGTTAATATTTATCATTATTAGAATTTATTCGCATATTTTTTTACTTTTTATTTAAATAATTAAACTTTTTTAATAATTCTTTTATTACATATTTGCTTAGAAAACGAATTAAAAGTTCGATGTACTCAATATTTTTTATGATTTCACAAATATTTCATATTGTGAACGCTGCTATAATTTTGATTTATTTCGTATTTTACAGATCAACTATGCAGATCAACAGAACGACAACTCCGCTGCTGCGCATCGATCGGTGAGTTAGTTTAATTTGTCTTTTATTATTAAGATAATGGATCAAATAATGGTGTAAAAATATATAAACGCGAGACACTTTGCAGGTCGTATAATTTTTATTGCTTTATAGTAGTTATATCAAAATTTTATTCTCTCGTATTTTTTAAAAGTATTTTGAGTTGTACGTGCATTTGTTTTTAAAAGAACGAAGTACTTATTTTTTTAGTTAATTTATATTAAATTTAATTATGTGTTACTAATACATTAAAAAAAAGCAAAGTGTTTCTAATTTTGATTTTGATTGAGCCCGAAGTTGAAGCAACTTTCATCAGCCTAATAGCCCTTTGAATCCATATATATTAAATATTAATCATATAATATTAAAAATATAATCATACACCAGAATACTTTGAATAAAATTATAAAAGGTACACTATTTTTTCGATTCATTATCTTAAAATGGATAGGCTAGGACTTAGATGCGTTGATGAATATTTAATCCTGGAATATTTCCTAAATGTATTTCATGTGTGATTGACAGATCAGAACAAAATATATTGAATTATTCAGAGAGTTTGTAGAATTTTTTGATGACAGAATTGAAAACAATTTTTATATGTTTATATATCTTTATTTAATAATGTATGCACAAGTTGTTAAAGATGGCCAAAAGTTGTCGAAAACAATGGTGCATATATTACTGAACAAAGATGACTCTAAACATATAAAAATAGTTTTCAATTTTATTATAAAAATTATTACAAATTTTTTAAATAACCTAATATATTTTTATTCTGAATAATGTACTTGTGTTTATATATTTATATATGTTTATATATTTATTTATATTTTTTTTATATAAGAAAAAATAGAAGAAAAAAAATATTTAAAAAAAAGATTATACATAAAATAAAAGATAAAACTTGTTAATACATAGAAAAAAAGTATTTGCTGCCGCAGTAAATTTTATATAAGCTATCATAGCAAAATTTCTTACAGTTGATTATTATTTGAACAGCAAAGAGATTTGTTATAGATAATAATTTTATTTACCGAAATTAGTTTTTAAATCTGCACACACACAAATTATATTGCTAATATATAATAAGAAATTTATTTTTATCTTATTATCAAAGTTTGTATTAATGGCGACAATTCATTGCAATAGTAAAATAAATTTATTAAAAATTAATTATTTTGTTGTAACAGCGAATTTTAACTTGTTTTCTCATCTCAAAATTTGTCGATTTTTTGAACAAACCAGATTTGTTGCATATTGAATAATCTGTAAAAATAGTTACAATAGCGAAATTTTATCGCTAACATATTTAACATGCAATAGCAACGATTATTTTATTGCGATAGCAAAATTCTTTTTCTGTGTGTAAATGTGTACTCTTTTATTTCTTCCTTCCCTACGGTAAGTGGTTTATTTTTTTATATCTTTCCAGGATTAAATATTATAAATTGGCGTTGAAAAGCAAAAGTAAGAAAATTTTTAAATACATATGTACCACAAATGTATCACAAATTTAAATTAAAAATAAAAAAGAAAATTCTTTTACACAAACGTAAATATATTAATGAATTATGGTATATTTGAAATAATTGATCTAATAAAGAAAGAGTGCATTTTTTATTAACAATTTATTTACAATTTTAAAATATATATTTATTCTTGCTATACGTCAATTTCTTCGCAATCTTTCCTAGCTTACCCATGCATCCGTGGTCCTATGGCTTAACATTAGAACACTAGAACTATCAAAGCGGTCAAAATGACCGGTTTATTCATTTTAGAATAATTATTTAAATTTATATTGTATTTTTTGAGATTTTTTTCTGTGACTTGTGTTGCATTGTGTTAAATAATTAAATTGATTAATGTACTTTTTCTCTTTATCACCTTTTAAAAAGAAAGAAAAAAGAAATAAAAATTGGTATATGTTAATCGTCGGTAGTTCTAGTGTTGATCCCATGGTTGAGCGCGGAAATTCGAAATTCGTGGTCCCGTCGATGATGGTCGAGCACAGATCTCGAAACAACGTTGATACGATCGATCATTGAATAATGATCGACTATCAACAAAAATTTCGGACGCAACTAGCGGAAACTGAGCTGAGCTCTGCGCTAGCGTCTTTTGAGAAACACCAAGGTAGTAGCTCTCAGATTTTGGATGCAAATAGCGGTAACTGAGCCAAGCTCTGCGCTAAAGCATCCTGCGGAAAACTCCCTCCCAAAATTCAGATGCAAATGGCGGTAACTGAGCCGAGCTCTGCGCTAAAGCATCCTGCGGAAAATTTCCTTCCGAAATTCAGATGCAAATGGCGGTAACTAAGCCGAGCTCTGCGCTAAAGCATCCTGCGAAAAACTCCCTCCCGAATTTCAGATGCAAATGGCGGTAACTGAGCCGAGCTCTGCGCTAAAGCATCCTGCGAAAAACTCCTTCCCGAAATTCAGATACAAATGGCGGTAACTGAGTCGAGCTTTGCGCTAAAGCATCCTGCGGAAAATTTTTTGTACGAACTCTTAGGTATAGAATTTCTAATTAGGTAGGATTTTCTACTAGATAAAATTTTTGGATAGGTAGGTAGGATTTTAAAACTTTTTATCACTTCTATATTGTATTTTTTTTTTAATTCTTTGCTGTCGATAAACTTTGGAACTTCTGCTTTGGCAGTTAGTTTGTAGTTTATTGATGACAAAAATAATGATAAAACTTCGGGTGGGCAAACAGCAAGATTCTCTTTCGAAAAACGAAAGATGTTTCTTGCGTAAATTATGAAAAAGTTTGAACGTTTAGACGTTTAAATGTTTAGATTAATAAATTTCACTAATAAAATATTACTACTTTTTGAATTATAAGAGATACTTTTGATTATAAATAAAAAATCGTATTGTTCAGCTCTTTTTAACTAAAGTATTTTGCATTATACATAAAACTTTTGAACGTTTAAATGATTTTATTGACATATTATTGACATATTGGCATATTATTTTCATTTTGTATTATCTTGTATATTATTTCGATGGAATACAGGATAATATATTAAGAAAAATTGTAATAAGCTAAATGTCCCAATGGCTGGATATGTCTCAATCTCCGAAAATATATGAACAAAATAATTTTTTAATATTTATAAATATAATGTCCGGAAACTGTGGTAAATTTACGTATCCAATTATTTTTGCAAATATTTAATATCGTCGTTTAATAAATGCAAATTTTGGTTTTAAATTTCCGCGAAGTAAATTTTAATTTTTATTATATAATATTAAAAATATTATTTTCACACATAGAAAACATCACATTTTTAATAATAATTAATTCTTAAATATATTGCCACTGGAACATTTCTCTTAAATATTGTAAACTTGTAAAAATCTGTTTCTCATTTGTACAAAATATTGTATTAATATATTGTATATTATATTGTATATTATATTATTATATAATTGTATATTGTATTACATATATATATGTATATCACATTATTGCATCTGTATGCAGCATTGTTGTATATATTTCTTTTTCATTGTATATGTTTTCTGAATTTAATATTACTTATTGTATACTATTATTATATTGTATTTGGTTTTATTAAAATCTTTTCTCGACAAACAATGTATTTTATTTCACAACATTCTTTAAATTTTCTTTCCATTGAAAGAAAGAAAATGATCGTACCAGCAGAGAGAAGCCTGAGAGCGATCATCCCCCCGATTTAGCTGCAACCACAATTCAAGACGCCTCTATGTGCACAAAACGTGCTATGTATCTAAAAGTTATAATCTTGTTACGTAAAAATTGTAAAGTAAGGGCAAAATATAAAAATAGAATTTACAAAAATTAAAAAAACTTATATGTCGCGATTCTTGGATGCAATTTTTATTAACAAAATTGTCACGTATATTTATGTTAAAAAGAACTTATTGTAAATTAAGCTTTAACATAAAAATAAATAATGACATGTGCATGTTTTTTTATTGAAAATTTATTTTATATACATCAATGTTACCCTACTAGCTCTGTGTTACCGACACTTTGTGCACATAGAATGGAACAGAACCAAACATTGTGCACATAGCATGTTACCCACTGGAAAGTATCGTGTACATGGCTCAGTAGTTCAATATGCACGTTTTGTGCACATAGAAGCGTCTTGAATTGTGGTTGCAGCTAAATCGGGGTGATGACCGCTCTCAGGCTTCTCTCTGGTATCGGTGCGTGTTATATGAAAAATTAAAATTTATTAAAATATTTGAAGAGGATAATGTCGGCTGCAAAACCTGAATTAGAAAATTGGCGAGAATTTAATCGCAAACGGAAGGAACTTCGAAAACAATGGAAGGAAAAGAAACTGTTAAAGAAGGTTAAGACGGAATTTGAGGCCGAATCGAAGACCGAGATGAAGGAGCACGTGGAGGAAACGACATGCGAGCGTAAGAATGTTTGTACTGTGAGCATTGCCGTACCCGGATCTATTCTCGACAATGCTCAGACTTTGGAGTTACGAACGTATTTGGCGGGACAAATTGCCCGTGCGGCATGCATCTACAAGGTCAATGAAATCATAGTGTTTGACGATCAGGGTGATATCACGGAGAACGAGAAGAAAAAGATCAGGAAGGATGATTTACTAGGCGAGAGCAGGGCATCCTGTCTACAACTGGCTAGGATACTGCAATACTTGGAGTGTCCTCAGTATCTGAGAAAGTACTTCTTCCCGATTCATAAAGATTTGCAGTGTTGTGGTCTATTGAATCCTTTGGACATTCCTCATCACCCGAGACGAATGGACGACTCTTTGTATCGTGAGGGGATTGTTACTAGTAAACCTATAAAGACTGGTAAAGGTTCTCAGATAAATGTGGGACTTCTGAATGATGTTTATGTGGATAAGATGCTAATGGCTGGATTAAGAGTGACTGTAAAAATACCACCGGAACAGCCAAACCCAAAAAGACTGAAGGGTATCATTGTATCCCCCAATCTACCATATGCTGAAAGTGGAATTTATTGGGGATATACTGTTAAATTAGCGAGAAATCTAACAGAAGTATTAACAAAGTGTCGGTTCAAAGGAGGATACGATTTGACGATTGGTACATCTGACAAGGGAACATCAATTGATGAAATAGAAGCCAAGAGTTTAGAATATCATCATTGTCTTATAGTATTTGGAGGTCTTGCCGGATTAGAAGCTGCAGTGGACGTGGATCCCAACTTGGATGTCGATGATCCATCCTTGGTATTTCACAAATATGTGAACACCTGTCCTCAGCAAGGAACAAGAACTATTAGAACAGAAGAAGCTATTCTTTTAACCCTAGCTGAATTGAGGACTAAATTAATGCCAAAAGAAACTCTTTCATAAAAAAATTAATAAATTATAGAAATAAATAAAATATTATGCTTTGTCTTAAAAATTATATTTTATTTTTTTACATTCTTATTATACAATCTTATTATATCAAAAGTATATATATGCAGATCTTTATACATATCTATTTTTTTGCAAAAATTTCAGATGTATCACTGTTTTCTTATAAATGCTCTGTGCACTTGTACAATATTTGTAATTATTATTTCTATTTTGAACAACTGCGTCCCAAGTAACAATTTACTGTGTCTTTAAGAGTTGTAATCACTTTAGCTTGATCAGTAGAATTTATGACTGCTGTGCCAGACACAATCATATTAGCACCAGCCTGGAAAACAATATAGACAATTAACAATTTAATTTCACATATAAGCTAACTTAAAATTTTTTAATAAAATTATATATGAAAATAATTTAATAATTAAATATATTTTACCTTTGCACAAGCTTCAATTGTAGCTGGTCCAACTCCACCATCTACTTCAATATCTAGTCCAGGATAATTCTCCCTTAACCATGCTACTTTCTGTAACATTGGTTCCATAAATTTCTGGCCACCAAAGCCAGGTTCTACTGTCATTATTAAAATCATATCTGCCAGATCCACATAATCTGATACAACATCCACAGGTGTTCCTGGTTTAAGTGCCACACCAACCTATTGTTAAATATAATCATTAATATATAATTTTTTGAAATATTAATTTTTAAGAAACATTACCTTCATCCCTGCTTCTTTTATTTTTCTGCAAACCAGAGGAACATCTTCTACTGGCTCAACATGGAATGTATATTGATCTACACTAGCATCAGCCATAGGCTCAATCCACTATAATTTTAATAAATTTACCTTTAGATAAATTTTAATACATTATATATATATAAGCATTCATTCTACAATCTATGTGAAAGATAATTTATAGAATTATTTGAACTTTATCTACCTGCTCTGGATTAGACACCATCATATGCGTTTCAAAGAAAGCATCCTTTATTTTACTACGAAGACATTTGACGATTGGATGACCGAAGGTCAGATTCGGAACAAAATGACCATCCATCACATCTAAATGCAAATAATCTGCACCATTGTCGAGCAACTTTTGCGATTCTTCATGAAGTTGTGCCAAGTCGGCATTTAAAATCGACGGGCCAATTTTTGCACTTAAATTCTTTGCCATATTTTTTATCTGTATTTAAATGTTGAATGCAATCGTATGATCAGATAAGAAATTATAAAATTATAATTAAAAGGATGTTTAGCGTAATATATTGCGTAAAACACACATGTTCATAGTAATAATCTAACCTTACCTAAATGAGATTACTCCACCTCTCATTGGACGATATTTTTATTTGCAAAAATGGTGGAATCAGTGTGACCACATCACAAAAAATAATCTCTCGTAACATTTTATTTTTAATAGTTGCAATATTGAAAATACACAAATTTGTACGCGCTTCTATAACTCACTTTACTTTAAACGCGTCGCTAGCTTTGAGTAAAAAATTTGCTAAATTTGAATGACAAATTTGACAGTTTAATATTTTTGGGCAAACATTTTAATATATAAATCTTTCGAGAATTTGTAAATTTTGAAAGTGACTTGTGAAAGTGAATGTATAGTATTTTCAAAATTTTTAATTTTATCTTGGAAATTTGAAGCTAATAAGGACAAGAGATCGAAAAACGGGGGGAAGGAAGGGAAGAAAAAGAATAATTTGTCCTCTTTTAGAAATTATATCGGTTTTTATCATTGATGCAAAGTAAAAATATGATGTACAGAATGTAATTAGAATAATGTGAAATGTGAAAGTGAAATAAAAGTATAAATTGTGAATGTGTGTGTGTGAAACGCTGAAAGTGTTTCAGGATAGCAGGACAATCCAGTGAGTAATACTAAAAATACAATTTTCTTTTTAGTATTATTTTTTCAGAATAGCAGAAATATAAAGTACTGTTTTTCATATAGCAATTCGAAAATTCGAAAGCACATTTAATAGAATAATTAGCTGCAACTTTTTTCTGAAATATATATTCAAGATATCCCAAAAATATGTATTCAAAAATGTTCAAATTATTTTGCCTTTTTTACATAAGCTTATTTGTTTTTTATTTTATATTATGTATATTCTTAAAATATACTTATAAAATAATTTAAAAATGTTTTGCAAAAATATTAAATTTGACCAAATTTTAATAATTTTACATATATACAAAAATTTGAGATATCCCAAGTAGCTCGGATAGCTAATTTTTTCAAGTAATAATAAAATTAGTAATAATTTATATTTTATATAGCATAATAACAATAATATTAATATATCACTATTTCAACATTAATAATATTACATTATAATTTATTCATTAACAACATTCTTTGACATAAAATATCTTTGTCACTATGAGAATTTGCTGAAATTGTCTAAACAATTAACAACAATTAATAATGATTAATACTGCAATGATAGTTTACTGTAATTGTATTTCTCCTCTTTGTAAAAAATCTAACTTGATAATTTGGGAACAAGTAAGCTAACAGCTGAATATAAATGCTGTATAAAATAAATTACAAAATGAAATAAGGTTATATGACAAAATGTAAAGAATCAAGATTATTTAAAACCTTAATTTCAATTGTTTTATATATCTCTTCTTCCCTTCAAATTGTGTTGAATTAAATTTAAAATTATGTTTAATTTTAAAATATGTTTATTTTTTCTTCTTATTTTTAATAATAATTCGTAATTTAAATTATGAGGAAAATTATTATTCAACAATGCATGTAGAAATATACTGCTTAAGTACTCTACAAAGCAATAGTATATATAATATTTACAATAAAAAGCAAAATAATATATTGTGATGAATAGGCGAACGCTATTATTTATAATTTGTATTATTATTTATTTAATAAGTATTATTATTAGGAGAAAATACTTATTTCCCTGACATTTGATGCAAATATTCTTGGATTATCCATTCATCTAACTGCGAAGACTTTGCAATCTGTTTTTCATCTCTTCGAGTTCTTTGTCATCCTCTTCTGGTTCTTCTTCTGTCGAGGTAGAAGGTACAACTGATCCAGGAGTTTCTGTGACAACTGCAGGAGCTGTGCCTAGTTGGCCAGCTGTCACTTCCCATAAAATCTACATAGAAAAATTTTATTTTATAAAATTACTCTTTCATACAAATTTCTATGATGAAAAATTTCTAGAGAGAAAATTAGAAATTGCAAGAATCAATAGATCCTTAAATATTGTAAGCAGACAAATACATAATAAAAATTTACTTAACATTCATAGTAGAATAAAATAAAATAATTAAAAGAAATTTTTCTACTTTCTCATGATATACTGTAATACTGTGATATTATTATGACACAATAATCTTATCTAATCACCTTATCAACTTCTTCGTCAGCTTCATCTTCCATATCCTCAGAATCTTCAATAGAATCCATTGTTTCATCCAACATCTCTTCGATAATTCCTGCCTTCATCATTTCTTTTGACATTTCTCTCATAGTTGCAGCCACTTCTGGCACTTTTATCAAAGACTGCATTGCTTGCATTACTTCCGTAGATTTCTGAAGCGAACCAGCAACTCTGAGTACTGCTACTTGATCTTTCATTTGTAATGACACAGAATATAGCTGTGCTTTGGAAGAATAAATCTTGTTGCAGGCTTTACGAGCTCTTATAATTTCCTTCGCAAGGATTTTGCATACATCTTTATCTCCTTTCTTTGCTGCTTCTTTTAGAGAACGTTTTATTTTTTCCTCTTCTCTGTGAATTGCTATGCAGAAAAACATTGGTTATTTAAATAGAGTAAATAGAAAAAAAAAGAAACGAAGATAAGGAATTAAATTAGGAATCCTTGATACTTAACCATAAAATAAATAATTGTGCTAAGAATTTTAAACAAAAAGTATTTTTAAAATTGTAATATTATTGTATAAACTGTTCTAAAATTACATTTTTCTCTTCATAAAGTTTCATTTGTCATAAGATCTCTTTTTAAGATTAAAATTGAAACTTTAAAATCAAGATTAAGACTTGAGGATTTTAACATATAACTCATTTAATTCCAGGTTTTTAGGTGATAAGGTCAAGATTTCAGAATCACAATTGAGATTTCTGTTCATTCAAAATTACATTTCTTCAATTTTAACAATTTTTCTTAAAATTTTGTCTTTATGACTCACCTCTAAGTTGCCTGTCAAGCTGGCAACTTTCTTTCCTCAATTTGTGAATCCATTCCTGAACCTATAAAATATTTGATATCAATAATATTAAGAGAAAATAGATTTTTTGGCCACTTACCATTTCTTTTGGGTTCTTTTCTTGCGATTTTCCAAACAAACCCATGTTTAAATTGCGTCGATAGAAACGTCAAAGTAATTCAACATAACCTCGTCGTTGATTTTATCAAGGTTATGTTGCTAAGATGGTTACATCGGTTACGTCACCGTTTAAAGATACATATATGCAAACAAAACAAATAATTCCTTGAGTTTCAAATTTTATAATTTGGGAATAAATTACTACTCTATTTTTTGTTATATATCGTAGCTCAAAAATTTATATTGACTTATTAATCTTGTCTAAAACAAAAAATATTTTTGCTCGATTAGAATTTCGTATTTTTAGGACTTTTTACTGTCTTGTATTATAACATAAATGAATAAGTATACGAATTGAAATTAAAGCAATAAAATAATTATTATTTTAAACATTGCTATAATCTGAATGTTTTACAGATAAATGTTGCTGAACAATAACTTTACTGTTGCGATACCGGTGAGTAAATTCTACATATATTAGGTAGAGAAAATATTTAGAACATAAATAATATATAAGATTGTTTATTAAATTATACAATATAATATATAAAATATTAGAATGTACATATTAAATTATATTACTATTAATCATATTATATAATGAAAAATGTATGATTGTGTGTGATCATAAATTTTATAGTTAATAGATTTTTAAAGTTATTATTCTATTAGAAAAAATTGAAAAGTAAATGGACACATTTTGATTCTTAAATCAATGGAAAATATTTCTTTAGTTTTTGACTTTATTTTATATTTTAATATTATAAAGCTTTGATATTATCTTCAAAATAAAATCTAAAACAGATTCAATTTTAAGAATAATTAAAATATTATAAGCAAAATCTCATTACAAGCAAATTAAAAAATTTTTATATAATTTTTACAAAATTTAATAACAAACTTTTGAAAATATTTATGGAATTTAATACTAATTTTAAACAAAATTTAAATTTAAGAAACTATTAATTATTAAATTCTTTTATTCGTCGACGAAAAGACTTTTAATCCAATAAAGTACAGATTTTACTAATTCTGCTCTTGGATTTGTAACGCTGTTCGTATTTCGTTGATATCTGTATGGTCTTCCATTATTTTTACCATAAATTTTAATTTCTGGAATATTATATTTATCGTTAATAAATTCGGCTTCTTTGTGTTCTCTTTTTTTCTTGTTGTGCGAAACTCGAACGTTTTCTAAAAGAGTAATTTTTTAATTTTTTAAATATTTTGTTACTTATTAGCAATTTATATGGTAATTACCCTCGTCAATATCTGTTAATTTATCGCAATCCATTTTTTTGCTTTTCATTTCGATTTCTTCTCCGTTAATTATAACTCCTTTTGGAATAGGATTTTTTTCTTGACTTGTAGAACCTATCCTTTGCATAGATTTCCTTTCTGAAACAAAATTTTATCTGCATTATTTTTATATTTTATTTTATTATTAAAGATTATATAGCAAAATTTTATCTGCATTATTTTTATATTTTATTTTATTATTAAAGATTATATAGCAATTACCTTCTCTAAAGTTATGCGACTTTGTTTCACCACTCTTGGCTGATTTTATTAATAAATTGGCACAATTTTTGTTTTTGTCATCTGACTCAATTTCGTCGAGTAGCATTTTATCCTCATTGAGCAACAGATTGTATTTCTTTACAAATTCAATAACTGGCATTGAAATTGTTGTTAGATCATTATAATCCAAATTTCGCTTTTGAAAACGATTTATACTTTTGTCTTCCTCTTCTGACTGCATTGTCAAAGTATTTTTATTCGTAGTCATAGACGTTATTATTGCACTAGGCGATGAGTCAGCCAATTGATTATTTCTTTTAAGGTCGTTCATATGTGTACTTTCTTGATAATGTTTTTCCGTCGCAGTCATATCCTTATCTTCTTGATCATGAGTTTTTCTCAACTCTTGGATCACATGTCCTTGCAGCGGCACACAACAGGGACATTCTTTTTTCATAATTTGCTCGCATATATTCCTGGAGATTAACAACGCGTAAGAATCGTCCTGTAATTTTTTTATTTCTAGCGGCAATTTCACACCATCGTTAATGTAGTAAAGCTGAGATTTCTGAAGTTCTGAGATATTATCGGACATTATTGATGAAGGAAATAGTTGGAGAAAATAAGTATTGTTTGATGAAGAGGACGCAATTAATCCATTCCCCTCTGCAGTGGTGCTGTAATTGTCAACTAGATTGCTATCCTTGTTCATGCTATCATTATTATTTGCACTTTTTGTAATTTTATACTCTAATGAAGACGAAGTGATTCTTGATTTATCGTCAGTAGAAGGCTTGAAATATGTAGTTTTTGTATAAGTCCGTTGAACCTCAGTAGTGACTTCGTGGATTTTAATAATATTATCATCTGTCGCGAAATCTTGCTGTTGCGATTCTAAAATATCTTTATCTGCTGACGGAGCGATTTTGGATTTACAATTTTCATATTCTGCATTTATAGGTAAAATTATATTATCAGATGAAGTAAGCGATGCTTTTCCATTTGATGTGTATTCCATTTCTCTTTCAATATTTTTATTTTCTGCCGCATTTTGTAAATTTGCGCCATTCGATATTTGTACATAATCGGGTGAAGCTCCTTGCATAAAGTCTATGGATGTTGTAATTTTAACATTTTCATCGTTGGCGGGATCAGTTCTTATGTATTGCAGACCTTCCGGCGAATAATATTTTATTGGCGGCTCTTTATTCCGAATCCTCTCTAATATTATTAGTGGATGAACCGTATCAACTGAAACCGTGGCAGCGGTATTAGATTCTTGATTTCCGTATTCTTCATTTATAAATGAAATTAAATTATTAGCCGAAGTAGTCAATGTTTTTTCATTAATTTCTTGTTCAATTCGATCTTTGACATCTTTAGCTTCTGCTATATTTTTTGAAATTATTTCATCTGGCATTTTTGCGTAATCGGGTAAAGTTTTGTGCATAAAGTCTGTAGATGCTGTAACTTTGACATTTTCGTCAACAATGTGATCATTCGATGGATATGAATTTACTGGCAATTTGTTATTATTATTTCTTCCATGTGTTATTGGTGGTTCAATTTTGTCGTACCTAGAAGAGTCCTCTTTTGAATTTGAAATTGAAAAATTTAGATTAGAATTAGGTTGGTGATGAATTATTAGATGGTTCCACGTGTCAGGATAATTTTTAATTTCTTCTTCATTTTGCATATTAATGTCCTTTCTCGGCGTTGAGTTAACGATATATTCTTCTGTTTCATGGAAATTTGTAGGCGTAATTGACGAAACTGTAGCTGTCTGTAATAATATATTTTTTTTATTTTCTTTTTTATTTAATTCTTCAGCTAAATCCGGTTCTACAGAAATTGCTAATATGCGAGGATTATTTAGTGAAATAGCTTTTTGATAAGCTGTTTTAGTTTTCAGTGGTTCAACTAGTTTTATTCCTTCGTCATTTTGCATATTTAATTTTTTTATTCCATTTGAAATTTGATCCCTTATATGTTCTTTTATTTTATCTATTATTCTATTTGGTGTTTTTTCTTCAATATATATATTTTTGTCCTCTTCACTTGACTTTAACAAATCTAAAGGTGTAAAGGCAAATAACTGATTAGAATTGTTTCCTAATGCCTTAGTTTCCTGATAAGTTGTCGTCTGCATTTCCTTATTATCTACTTTCTTATCTTTATTTATATCAAGATTCTGTTGGTTTTTTAATATGGAGTCGATACCATTTATTCCTATTTCACTATCATCTGTTGACGTTTCTTGTGAAGAAGTCATATCTTCATTATTAACAAATTTACCACTTTCATCTGTATCTTTCAAATTTTTTAAAGCTTGAAGAACATCATTTAGCGCATCGTGAATTATTGAATTGTCTAATTTTTCTTCTTCGTCATCGTTGATTAAACTATTTTTTATACTCTGTACAATTATGTTTCGTATTATTTGTTGATCTATTTGCGATGCGATTACCGGAGAGCTTAGAAGGTCCCTGATGCACTCCCGCAAATTTTGCGGATTTGTCATTGACACCTTACTGTCTAGAACGGATGCTAAAGTTACCGGATTGACCGTCCACTGACCATTTGTGAATTGATGCTCCTCAACTGTCATCGGTGGCAACTTCTGATGAAAATCAGAAAAATTCTCTAATATATTTCGCATAGTGTTCCTGATAATATCGTGAGACCAATTATTCGTAAAGTCTCTTTTGGGAATAGCAGTGATGTCAGATAAAATGTTTTTTACCTTCTCAACGATTGTGTTTTCTATTCGCGGTATTGACAGAATATTTTTCAGATTCGACACTTGCAGGATTTCTGGCAGTAAACTTTTACCTTGCGTTTGAAGAATATTTTTGTCGAGTTTTTTTGCCTTGCCTAAGGGAGCATTCAACGCAAAATCATTGATTACTTTTTTAATGGTATTTAAAAGTAAAGAATTGTCACAGAATGGTAATTTTTTTGCTGACGAGTCGAGGCTGTCCGTAGTAGCTTCTTCGTTGTTTAAATTTGAATTTTCATAATCAAAATATTGCAATGTCGTGGATGGTTCTTGAAGAATCTCTTCTTCAGGATAAATATTGGTTTGCGATTTGACGAAATCATTTTTAGTTTCTTCAAAATCATATTTGGTTTCTAAATTAGGATCAACAATTATAATTTTTTCTGTAGGTTGTTCTTGAAGAATTGTTTGCTCAAGATAGGCATTGTCGTTTGATTCATTTGAGCCACTTGTATTTTCTTCTTCAAAATTAGATTCAATTTTAGAATCATGACTAATAGTTGCACTCTCTTCTTGAAGTCGTTCTTGAAGAATTTTTACTTCAAGAGACTCTTCTTTATTCAAAATATTCTGCCATAAATTGGTATTTGTAGTTGTTACTAAATTTTGCTGATCGATTTTTAAATTGTAGACTTCTCCTTCACTGTTAAATTCGGATGGAATGGTAGAATAGGGAAATTTCTCTTCTGAGATTGGATTTGCCGTATTCTCATCATTTAGAGTTAACAGTAATTGATGACTTTTACTTTTTCCCAACAATCTATTTCTTGGAGTCTCCGTGAACTCTAGAATTTCCTGATCCATCAATTTTTTTATCGGAATATATGTATTTTCGCTGCTAAGTGATGTACTTCGATCATCGTCATCATCTGACTCATAGATTCGTTCGCCTTCGTTAACATTAGCATTTGATTCTATGTTTGCTGATTCGAAATTGTCCTTTGAGTTAGCGTTTGACTTCTCGATTCCATTGATGGATGATGTACTGAGTACGCATACGTCACGACCGAATAGTTTTATGCACTCTTCCATATTTATAAATTTTTTATCGTCTGTAATTGATGGATAAGTGATTGGTATGCTGATTGTGTCAATGTAATCTGTCAAGGACGATGTTGTGGAGGGATTATCGTCCTGATTTCTTTCGATTTCTGTAGAATCTTTTGGTTTGTGCACCATCTCATCCAAATTAGGAAAACTCACAATGTTGCTTTCTGTAGTTACATCGATGGAGTAATCTGGATAAAAATTAGTTTCAGTGTTTTCCATTGACATGTCTACATAATCATACAAAGGTTCTTGATCTTTTTCAGCGATTTCAATCGAATCGTATAATTCTGGATCACTTTCTGTTTCCACAACAGTTGCTGCATCAACAGAGCTCGAAGGCAAAGTAGCTGACATGACAGGATCTGCAATTTGATTTTTTTCACTTATAAAGTAGGGATTTCGATACATGATAGGTTGATATTGATCGTAAGCGTTACTTCCAACTAAAAAATTTGGTCTGTCATGGGACGAAATAAATGGGACTTTGTTAACAAGTTTTCTGTCGTTTCCGGCCATGTGGGACAAAACATATGGTTTTGCCTCGATTCCGTACAGAACTGGTACATGCGGTATCACTCTCTCTTGATAAGATCGTATTGGGTAAAAGTTTATTGGGTCAGGAATACGCGTTTCATGAGGCCTTTCGAAAAATCTCAACGATTTTTGTTGTGAGATATCTGGTCTTGCATTTCTATATTTTTCTCGTCTCCGATTATTTATTCTCTCAGGCTTATTTTTTCCGGAGGAACCTAGCATTTGTGATGAGCTTTTCTTTGACGATTCGGGAAAACAATTCTTCTCTTTGCAGTAACAAATACATTTTTCCGCATTGCGCTTCTTTGTCGTTTCTTTAGGTTCTGAATTTATTGTTTTATCCTCTGCGTTGTCCTTGAAGCCTCGTAGAAATTCATCCTTATGTCTTTCCCTGTCTGATGTTATAAAGTTTTTCTGTAAGTAGTTTGCGTTTCTAAAAGAATGAGTGTTTGAATTTTGCTTTGAGATTTCTACATTATTTTTATCTAGATTTTTGGCTCTCGCTTTGGTGAGATTTTCCTTTGTCGATGAAAGGAATCTGTCTTTTCGAAACGAATTGCAACGTTTTGTCTTGCGGCTTGCTTCTTTTGGCTTTTCATATTTATCTCGTGATAGTGGCATTAATAAAGGCAGTGATCTTTGTGGATTGTCTTTCGTAAAATGTTCATCATTGTACAATGATAAATGAGGAAGATTTGTTGATAATCTACAAATAACGAAATACTCGATCAGAAAGCAATTATTAGTTTAATTAATACATTACATATACCTACATTTTATATGTGATTTGACAATTAGGCTACACAATTATTTAATTAAGTACAAATTGATTAAATCAATTTATGTTTATTTATTTGGGTAATTTATATGCATGCATTTTTTTCGGGCTACTTTAGATTTAGAAAGTTCTTATTGTTAGTTCAGCAGTTTATTGTGACGTATATACGAAACATAACATGACGTATATACGAATGACATTAACGATTATGCTGACACGCAAATAATTGTGTAACAAATAACACACTTTTTGGTATTCATTTCGTTCGAATATGGCTATTTCCAACAAAGTCCAAAAAGAGCTTTAATAATGATAATTATTTCTAGATTGATTTGAAAAAAAAATTATTATAATAAAAGCTTTGATAAATACAGAACTTTTTTTAAGTATTTATGATTTTCTATTTGTAATTTTTAGCAATTAGTAAAATAAAGATTTTTTTAATTTTATAGTTTAATCGATTAATAAATAAAAAGTATTTATTACCTGATATTCAATAAATCGGTATTCTCTGTGTTTCTGGTAGTAGAAATTTCCTCCGGACGGACAGTCACAAGTAACACCAAAGCGATCAAAATACTCTTCTTATATATGTCAGTCATATTCATTATTGCTGATTAATGGATGTTATCGTACTCTTCGATTTTAGCCACAACAGACACAATTTTTCTGTTCATTACTGTGTACTAAAAACAATAGTTATAGTATAATTTACACAGTAAACTTAAATGAAAAAGATATATAAATTATTATAAATATATATTTACAATATATAGTGTAAATCTGTATTACTCTGTCGTCTTCAAAGATGAACTAAACTCGATGAGAATCGAATGTACACTGATTAATTAGGTAATTTAATCATTCGATGTTTGTCCCGTCATCATATTGTTATGAAATTGAGCTCGTTGGTTATGTCGTAATGGACATATATGTTATGTGATCAATTGTCGATTTAATCATTTGTGACGTAAGGTTTTTAAGAACTGCTTGCGATTATTATGTTCCTCGCGATTCTATATAAATATACATAATAACAACTGCAATTGTGATATTATTGCTAAGATGTATTTAAATTTGCTTATAATAATTTTATTCAAATAAATCTTTAGTATAATTAATTTACTAAATAGCAAATAATATTTTTAAACCAATTTGCAAAAGTTTTAAAATATAAGAAAATTAATTTTTTTAAATTTATCTATTGATTATTAAGAATAATTTTAATTATAATTTTTTAATATATTCTTAATTTTTATTATTCCACTTTTTTTATTTAATTATTATGAAGAACACATGTTTGCAAGAGAGTAAATTAGCATGTGTCGAAATTTACACAGACACACAAATATAAATACAAATAATCATACCGCAAGTAAACATATATCAAATCTGTTGACAGCACAAGTTTTATTATTTGTGCATACAATAAAATAATATAATTATCTACAAATTACGCTACAGATTGCAAATAATATAATCGTTTACAGATTAGAAATTAATTTGTAATCTAGTCTAATTTAATAATTATAAATATATAAATAATATATAATCATAAATATAATAACAAATAAAATAACGTATTATTATATGTAAATGTATATAATGCTTTAGATAGCTTGAACAAAAAATATTTATGTATATTGTATATTAAAAATACATATTCACACATATTAAAAATACGAGCTATTGCAATATATAAAATTATAATGTTTTAATTTATATAAAAATTCGGGAAATTCCGTCGAAAAATTTTTTTACGTTTATAATGGCAATTTTAAAAGCATTGCTGGTAGTTTCTGAAATTTGATTTCTCGAATATTTGTCTTCATCCGATTCCAAAGTTTTGTTGGACTCCTTTAAATTATTGACCAATTGTTCCACGGATTCTGTAAGATTTTGGGCCTCTTCCAAGCCGTCGATAATTACATTTTGCAACTTTGGAATTGTTTCTTCCACGAGAATTGGTAACTTTTTCAAGATATTATTTTCTAAATTTTTATCTGTTTCTTCGTATTTTGTTGAAGAAATTTTATTAGTATATAAGTCATTCTTTTTATGAATTTTTATAAAATGCTCAAGAAGTTCATCATGATATTTTGTATCTATCATAGAAAATGGTTGTAAATAATTTGCTTTTGTATTTTTCTTTCCTGTCGTTTTCTCTTTTTCTTTATCAATATTATTTTCATTCAAATATTCAATATTTTCGTTCTCGTTTGATTCTGATTGTACCTTGAAAAAATAGAATAATGTATTATATAAAATAAGATGACATACACAGAAATAACGTAAAAAAAGACGTATATATTAACATAAAATCAATAAGGTGTAAAACAATAGTAAATAGCTTTTCAAATTAAAATAATTTTTACTAAGACATTCTTTTTAGTTTAATTATCATGGTATAAAAATATACTTAGTAATTATCGAGAAATAATTGTTATTTCTATTGTGTTGGTTTTTATTAAATCTATTTTATAGATCGACGAAAGACAAAATACATAAATTATTGTTACATTAGGAAAATATTTACCTCGCGTTTCACTTGATCTGTGCGTTTATTAATATCCCTTCGATGTCTTTTGCTCTCATGATTCCAGGGAAGTAGAAAAAACATTTCACGATTATTAAATCGTATTTGGTTTTTCGTTTCTAAACTCTTATCAATTTCTTTGCTCATATCTCTATATTCTTCATCTTCCTTTTCTAATTCATAATCGGATTCATTATATTCGATGCTTGCTGAGGCATCTTGCTCACTTTTTGATGTATAAATCTCTTCATCTGAAATACTTCCTGTATCTTTATGTAAAAAATCCGAAAAATCTTCAGATTTTTCTGAGTATTCTTCAACACTCGGATATTGATTTATCGAATCTGTTATTTTTGTTGTAAGTGGATACTGATTATGGCATCTTGCAGGAACCTCGGAATGTTCTAGAGAATTATCGTAATTCTTCGTTTTCAACATTTCGTACGGATACATATTCTTAGTTGGTGTAAAAAAAATATATTTTGACTTGTATTTTTTCTCATCGTTCTCATTCATATTGAAGTTTCTCCGTAAGGAAGCTAAGTAGTTTTTTGATTTCTGAAATAGGTTGGTGTTCAATGGAAATTTATTTTTTGGTAATAAAAGGAGCGGAATTGGTTGCGTGCTAAATTTTTCCTCAGAATCTTTCTTCGAGTAATATCTATCACAATCTGATCCGTCTCTAGCATCTGTTCTAGTTAATCTAAAGACAAAAGAAATAATATATTGCAAATTAATATTACAGAAAAAATAGATTTGATTGAAAAATTTTTTAAAATATTTATATCTTTTTTTATATAAAATCTATAAATTGCAAGAATTCGATAATCAACAAACCAATAAATATTGTAAAGTAATTTAATTCTGAATGATTAATTGTGTTATAATTACAATTATTTTTTATTACATATACAATACAAGATACTTTAATTTAATTTGATTTAATAAATAAATTTAAATAAATAAATGAATAAAATAAAATACATTACAAGAAATATAGCAGTTGCTCCAGATGTTTGTCGTCCACATTTTTTTCAATATTTCTTCGAATCCGCACATTTTCTTTTCCATGTTTGCTTGTTCTAGAATTGCTATCAATGACTTTTTCAATATCTTCATCTGCTTTATTAATGTTTTTATTAGCCGTTCTAACATTTAAATTATCTTTTACTTTATTATTTGGATTGTAAGATTTATTATTTTCTACAATATTGTCAGCTGTTTTATTTTGTATTATATTTCCTTCTTCTTTATTCAAGTGTGTCTCTTCTTTATTCTTTTGTATTTTAATATTTATATTTTCAACATTTGTCATTTTTCCAGCATCTTCGATATTTTCAGTTACTAAGATATCATCTTCTACGTTTTGTTTAGTTTCTACATCTTTTGCCAATTTAATGGTTTCAGATTTTTTAGCCCTCACAACTGTTTTAGCATTGTTAGTTGTTTCAGAATGTGTTAAGTCTTCTTTTTCACAATCGGAATCGGTTGTTGTTTCATCCTCAAGTTTTTTATAAATATTGTTAAATTTACTTGTTGATTTATTGTTTGTAAGTTGATTGACATCCTGCCGATCAGAAGGTTGCAGCCAGACTCGTGTAAGTCCCGTGAAATCCTTCGGTAAGTCATTTTGCCTTTGCGTGTTTAGAATATATAATACGTTAGTATTTTCTTGATCTTGGCAATCCTTGACCAATGATTTCTTTACATAATCTTGTACTTTAGAAGTTTTATGCCGATTTCCGTCAGTATTTAATTTCGAAAAAGCTTGATAATTGTTTCCTAGCATCCATCTCGAAATTGGATTTTGAATTTGGGATTTGACCTTTGTACGGTATTTTGGAATTTCCAAGTCCTCATGCAGTTGTAAAGTCGGTTCGCCGCCGTGATACGTTGAGGGATCGATTGTGAAGATTCTGCGATCAAAATATTCGAGGATTTCTTTATCCTCCTCCGATTCCTGTTCATCCTCGATTACTTTCGGAGAACATTCGTGAAACTTGTGAGCCGTATCTGATCTGGGCGTTTCTTCTACTTCTTCATTATCTTCGATTAGATATCGAAGAAATTTATAGTATTTGCTTTGCTCCGGACTATTTACTTTCTTCATTTTTGCAAGTGTATGTATTCGGTCTAGAAGATTGTTGTATTGTTTAGGAGAAAGATAAACAGGAATTGCGTCTTCCTCATCGTCATCTTCGCAAGTATCTTCCTCATTCATTAAAACTCTAATTAAATCATCTTGATCAATCAGTGAAAAATCATCGTGCTCGCGAAATTTCTCCCACGTTTCTCTCCTTCTCAAGTTCCGCGTTTCCTCGTTCGCGATCTTTGCCAATTCATCGCGATATTGATGCAATAAATGCTTCCGTCTCGTGTTTAGTCTTTTTTTCAGTTTGCCGATCTGACCGGCGCGTTTTGTTAAGTTTTCTTCGTATTTCGTGAGTTCTTTCAACGGCACTTTAGGAAGGCTTTTCAATGCGTTTTTCAACCTCTTTGTTTCGACATGCTTTTTCAATTGCGATTCGCATTCCTCATCGTTTTCTGTGTTTTGTTGTAACTTTAGTCTTGTTTTTGGCTCTTTCGATTTCGAGTTAGTTGATTTATCCACCGCTCGTTTCGACACCATCGTTGCCGTCGTCATTTGCTCTTCGACAATTTTTTCCGTTGCTTCCTCAAGGAGATTAGTGGATTTTAGGAAACTAGTTTTATCGTTATTATCGTGTCGTTTTTCCTTTTTTTGATTTTCGGTGGTTGCTGAATATATGTCGGTCGAGCTGTCGGTCTCTCCATTTTTGTTGACGAGACCTTGCGTCTTCTCGCGGATTGCTTCCTGGGCGTCCTCCGTAACGGAGACAATAAATTTTTCCTGATTGCTCTTATTCTCCGAAGAAATCTCAGAAACAATCTTGGGAGAATCATACGTCGCTGTCTCAGTTTCCGATCGAATGTTTGTTGGTTGGGCACGAAAAAACATTTCTCTTGTAATTGTGTCATCCTTTTTTACGGCTAATTCTGAAACTGAGTTCACAGGCAATGTGGTGGATTCCTCCGTATTATCATATTGCTCAAAAATATTATTTGTTCCCGAATTGTCCATCGTTGATGTTGCAGCAACGTCAATCGTTTCCGTTACATCGCTCGGTTCGCGCTCCAATTTACTTGGTTCCGCGGTTGCGATTTCCTTAGTTATATCATAGTCAGCAACTCTTGTATTTGGAAGTATCTCTCCCGTCATAATTGTGTCATATTCCTCTTTCGTCAGAGAATCTAGAACATTTCTCTCGAATTGCGCGATGTCCGCATTTACACTTTCAGTTTCCGAAGAATCTGCGAATTGCGCAGCACGCTTCACGCGACAATAGCAAGGTTTCTTCCGCGAATCAGCGGCTCGGATTCTACAATTGCATTTTTTCATGTTTTCTTCATCTGCCTTAATCATTTCCTCAGCAAAGATTTTTTGAAGCTCATTCCAATTGCTTCTTTTAGCTCTTCTATTATGAAACATTCTGTCGGGCATAAAATATTCTACATACGCGGCAAAAGGTTTAGAAAAGCAGTCGGTTTTATCGGATTTTATATTTGATGCTTGATAAGTTTGCATTTTTAAAATTTGATCTAAAGGCGTTGAAGACTGTTTGAAGGCAAGCGCTTTGTAGCTCTTATCTTGATCGTCTTCTTGCTCTTCGGAATCTTCGTAATAGTTAACCAGCTTTTTCATGGTCTCCTCTCTGACTCGCTTTTCCTCTTCTTCGCCAGGTGGCTGTTCTTGAAGAACTTCATGGATAGTCGTTTCTTTATCATTATTATTATTATCATTATTATCCTTGTTATTGTTGGATTCGAGGATAGATTCCGCTTCCCATAAATCTTCACAATTTTTCAAGCTTCCTTGAGTTCTTGGATTTGATAACGTGACACTTTCGAAAAATTCGTTCGGCACGTAGTCGCTTTCTCCGGTTTCTATCCGTGTGTCTTCCACTGTTGATATTTGTTCCTGCTGTGTATTCTGTTTTTTCGCACTGTTATCATCTTCATCTTCGACATAGTCGTAATCTTTGTCATTTTGCTCCGACGAATCACCCGTGGTGACAAAAACGTCATTCTCAGGGAACCCTCTGATCGGATCCTGCCGGAAGAAGCCGTAGAAATTGTTTTCGCCGCTGTCGGTCCTTGGATTGAAAGGAGTCAGCAATCCTTCCTTTCTAAAATCATCCTTCCGCTTTAATTTTCTCTCGTTTATGTGATCCCTCACATCGTCGATTCGCGAACGTTTCCTGAAAATATTATCTTTCCTCAGACCTATCTCGACGAACTTTTTGGTCATGTCTCTTTTCGCTCTTTCAAATTCCTCCGTCGAACTCTGATAATCCTGTACGTCGTCGAGTTTTGAAAACTTCCAGATATTGTCTTTTTTTATTCTTTTATGCTTCTGCAACGAAAGTGGATAATTGGTATAATGAGGAGCTAAAGCGTCGTTTTTAAAGAATTTTTTAACAGGATTTCGCCAAAATAAATTATGAAAGTTACTCTTATCATTGTTAAAATTCCTTATTGGATTATCAGGATTATCAGACGTAATTACTTCTTTTCTATCGTCGTTTTTCTTTCGCTTGACCATATGATTTTTTAAATCGTCTATTCGCGAGTGCTTTCCAAGTATTTTGATTTTTCCAGAATCTTCCGATTTCCCATTTAAGTCTCTTTTGAATCTGCTTTCTTCCTCGAATACAAGAATCTCATTATTTCTATTATTTTCATCATTTTTATTTAATTCGTCGTCTTTTAATAAATTATAAAATATATCGAAGAATTTTTCTACTTTCTCAATTACGATTTCCGATTTTTTTGTTTTAGAATTTTCTAATTCGTTTAAGAGTTTTTTAAATTTTTTATTTCCTCGTTTTATCAATACTTCTTTGTGAATGATTTTTCTTGCATCAAATTCATTTAAAATAACTTTTTCTTCATCAAATTGGAGCAAGGTGTCGATCTTCGATATTAGGATCACAATATTGTCGATGCTTTGTATTTCGGACTCGAAATCTTCGACATGTTCTGATTTCAGTAGATTCTTCTTCTCCATTAAAATATGTTCATACTTTCTTAATGTATCTCGGATGTCCTCAAGCTTTTTCAAAAAATCATCAACTTCGGTTTCCTTCAAATTTCTGTTGCCCACATTTTGCTGTTTTTCTGTCTCTTCGGATGAACTTCCTTGTGTTTCATCGAAAACAATTGTCATTGATTTTTGTCGGTTTGAAGAATCATCTTTCTGTACTTTTTTGTACAGCTTTCTTTGTATAAATTTTTTTATTTTTTCTAAAAATTTGGTATTTAACATTTTCTGTTCATTTTCAGCTTCTTTCTTGTCCGCGTTTTTTTGTTTTCTTCTTTCCAGTCTTGTGTACATCTTTCGAGTTTTTAAATTAGGTTTATTTGTGTTTTTATCATTTTCTTCTTGATTATCTTGGTAGATAATACTACTATATCGTTTTGATAAATTTCTAACGTTCTCAGCTGTTTCCTCTTCTGGATAAATGCAAGCTTTCACCTGTTTATTAATTTATTTCGGTTATTGGTATATTGTAAAATTTGACAAATAAAATATTTTAATTTTCCTTAATTTTTTAATTTACCTTAGCATCGGGTATAACCCAGAAACCTATTTCCCCAGACGAAAGCTCTAGTTTTAAGCCGTCAGAATCAATGATGACATCCGGATTCAGGTCAGGCAGCTCTTCGTCGTTTATCAAATTCAGTGGCTTGTTATTTAACAAGACTTTTCTGAAAAAGTAATATTTTTCAAAATTTAAATACAAATTTATCTGTCTGTAATTTATATCAAAGAATGTATTGAATGTATCTACTTTGTATTAATATATCAAATTTCAAAAAACGCTTTATAACACGACATCTTTTCTTTCTCGTATAATATAATCGCAAAATAAATAGGCAATAAAAATATTTTTTTACACATTATTATGTGTTCAAAAACTTACTCTGAAAACATTTTCTTGCCGGTTTCAGAATCTGGAGATAAAATGTACTTGTGAAGAGTTTTGATTTTGAAATCTGTTAGATTAGCTGTTATTTCTCTTGGTGTCAGATTTACACCAAAAATCGTGATAGCTCCTTTTTTGTATAGTGCGGAAGGTTTTGTGCATTGGCTGTAAAAATGCACATAATTCTCGTTGTTGGATTCAAATCTAGTCTCCAAAACTTGAGGGCTCACTAAAGTCTTATGCAATAAAGATACCCAATAATCCTAATAAATAAAATGATTGCTATTAGTGTATCTTATCATTTGATTTATATACATAAATCTTATTTTTTATCTCATTTTAGAAATAAACATCTTGCATACATATATATATTTTCAGTACAGATGCTTACGATTGTTTTTTATAATATATGATAAATATGTTTGACAATTAAGTTTGCAGTCAAAATTTTTAGTTTAAATACAATCTTATTTATTTGTATTAATAATATTGCACAACTTACGGGAGCTATTTTAAAGTTTGTTAGTTGCCTCATCATAACTTGTACGCCAAGCTTCGCAGCATTTCCAAGTCTCCACGCCCACATGAGCGCTCCTAAATATTGATGCTTAGTTTCTTCCGGTTTTGACTCCGCTATTATAACAAAATGTACAATCATAAATATCGTAAATAGTTGTAAAAGATATTACACACAAAATAAAACAATATTAAATTTAAGAACAATACGAATATACATAAATATGTAATCTCTTTAAAACATCATTATTTATAATTTGTAATTTTATAACGTTTTTACCAATCCATAATGGTTTTTTTCCTGCTATGTTACTGATGATTTTGTACATTTCATCCTTTTCGGCAACTAGGGTGTCATAATCGATGAAAATGCTGTCATTATTTAAAGAAACGCTGGCAAAGTCGCTGAAATTATTACCACACACAAAAGATTTTAGTTATATACTTTTATTATATATTTATTTTAACATAGCTCTATATAAGAACTAATGAATATTTCGTATCAGCTTAATGAAATTTTTGCATAAATAATAATCTAATTTAATCATTACCTACATCAAAATTAAAACACTTACGGATGCCACGTGATTGCTGAAAGCGCAGAATCCGCTGAATTTAAATAATCTCGAAGATATTTTTGTTGTTGCGTTGTTTTATACGCCACAATGTCTGGGCCCGTGATTAAACTATCGTAATATCTCGGGATAGTCTTCAGTATTTCGCGTAATTTTGCAACGTATTGTCCCAGTTCTTCGCCGGATAAGTCACATCTTGTTTGGCATTCTACGGGAAAATATTTTAGAATAACTTGAAATCAGATCTTTGAGAAACATTAATATTTTGTAGATAGTCTTTTAAAACAACTTAAAAATGCGTTAAACAGTTAATTATTTTCTAAAAATTAGAAATTTTTGGTCGCTAAACTCTATTTTAATCCTAGTTGTTATGTCTGAAAAGTACAGAGTTTTGGAAAGTCTTACCGTAACCCAATTGCCAGTTGATGTTATAACCCATTTCATCGCTGAAGGAAAGTAACTCGGCTATACTCGACGCATCCTCAGAATGTATTTTTGATTCGATGTAGCGAGGCGCAACACATGTGATTACATCTAATCCGATGCTCTGTGCCCATTGTATGAGTCTCCACTGATACGTTGGTATTCCTGTAAAATTCAAACGTTCAGTAAAATATTCAACGCGTAAAAATGCAACGTCCTGTTAGATTCAAGCGCGTAAAATTCGAATGTTCTGAAAAATTCAAATCGTTTGAATACAAAATACTGGTAGCTTTATTTGAGGAAGTGAAAGCCATAGTGTACGTTCAGTTTTTTTTTTTTAAATTGACTGAGTGCATAGATATAATTTATATCTTGTATAGATTACATCTATGCACTCAGTCAATCTTTAAAAAAAACTTGACGCCACTACGGCTTAACCCCCCCCCCTTCCATATGGTTTTAGAGAGAGCATCCTGCAAAGTTATTATTATTCTTATTAAAAATTTTTTGAAACCTACAAGCTTACAAAATATATTCGTGAACATCGTGATTGCGAGTTAAAGCAGAAAACTTTTCAATAAGTTAAATGCGATTTAAATGAATTGCTTCAAAGGCTCCTAATTAAGCATAAAGTGATACGTGATGAAATGCGATTAACAAACACGCTTAATAATCAATGTATACGTTTATATTTGATTATAAAATAAAATGGTTAATTATTAACATGCAAATTATCGGGAAAAATTTTTGCATTTGTTATAGTATTTGTGAATAATTATTTATTCACAGAACATTGAACGCGTATTATTTATATTTGTAATAAAATGCACAACTCTTCAAGCATTCCGTATGTGTACATATCACTTTTCCGATGTGAATAAATATCAGCTAATTTGCTCTGTCGGCAAGTGCAATAATTAAAACATTACGCCGGCGAATTTTGGCACTTTCGCAACTCGCGACCATGCTATTATCTCAGGGCTTGTCGACGTTGCATTATCACACTCGCCGGGCGCCCTTGCCATCAAGGCTAATGGACGCGCATATAACTGCTGACAACCGCAACAAAATGAATTAATGACATTAGTGTTACATCATCGCGCCATCGTCCTCATCCATTGACATCATCCTCTCGCTGTCCTTCTAGCGCATTTACGGCGGTCAGAACCGTCACGCGCGGTCGGGAAATTCGAAAATAAATATATAATAAGCTTACCGAAACGCAAAAATAGAGAAACAAATGAATATTTTACTTTCTAATATTCTATCTAATCTAATATTGAGTGAGACTAAATTTTTTTTCACAATCTACTTGTGAATAGACATCACTTTTCCGCTTGTTAAATGTTTCTAAGTTCTATTTGACGTTTATGAAATATTAATACAGTACTTTACCGAAAGATGTGTCAGTTTCATCATGCATGTACGCTTGCTCAAAAAGGGAGTTACTTTGTGGTCCTCCGAGGCGAACATAAGCGGGTGCCAAAGCTTGTGCCATATTTGTGGTTCTCTCGATGTTTGTGCTAAACAATTAAAACAAGTCGTGATAATATATTTTTATCTTACGAATACGAAGTATCCTGGAATAAGAGGACACTTTTTAACTTTGAAAGAAAAACGATTGTAATAAAAACTCAGGCTTGATGATTACAATTGAATTAAAGGATTGAGAGTAAAAGTCAGATAAGCTATAACAGATACTATCTATAATATTAACGATGAAGGTTCTAATAAATTTAAATATTCTATAAAATCAAGATCTTTAATTAAAATTCTTCAGTTAGCTTTGTCAATGTTGTGTATATATACATGCATAATTTTTCTTTTCCTTTTTTTAATACTTACGTGAAAACATCGGTGCTCTTTAGCAATGTTACTGGATCCAGAGTAAAACTGAGAAATGCATCGCTGGTTACTGCGATTGGTTTCTTGAAGTTTACATCAAGTATCAGATTTTCCGCGAGACAATTTACGAAAAAAATTACTTGCAGAAGCAAGGAAATATATTGTGGTCGATGACACTTCATTTTTCCTACTTTTCTTTTTTACATTTGATTCCCGCTTTACATTTCATTCCATATATCAATACGAGATAATTTAAATTTTTTGAATTTTTTAGGCTTTACAAACGTATTTTTAAAAACTATTTTCTTTCAAATACGATAAAAAATTTAGTATAGTTGGACAGTAAAAGAATAAACGCGTATTTAATTATGAGAATATAAGAGAAATTGAAAAAAACAAAAAATATATTAAAAATATATTAAAATATATTATAAGAAATGCAAAAAATTTTTATGCATGCTTGCAAAAGTTTAATAAGTATACGCGTAAAAAATCAACGCAGCAATCTGAGAGACTTTTTCAGGCGTACTGAGGTTTTACATACACTTCGGTCGATATTTCAGAAATTGTGTCACGCTGAAAATTGCTTAGTAGAACTTTCGAAACTGGAATTTTATTGCATAAACAAAATCGATAATGCGTGCGTAGCAAACACAGCAAAAATGCACGATTGCATTTTGATAACATTATCAAAATCATAATTTTTCAATAATATTATTTAATGTATTTGATTAACGCACTATTATTTGAATTTTGATAAAATCAATATTTTGTACTGCTGAGCATACTTGAACCTTGAATTTTCTCTCAGATTATTTTTAATATATATTTAAAAATCGCGACTTCAAGAATAAAATTTAACGTGCACGCGTTGACAAATTAAATTTTTCATTAGAGAGAAAAGCCAATATAAATCTGAGCACAATTATAAATGTATTATAAAGAACTGCGAATATTGCAAAAATAATAATATTATAAAATAAAAACCATAAATTATTTTGATCTATAATTTTGTAACTAATGAAAAGAAAATTTCTGTTTGTGCAGTAGCGAGTAGGATTTTAGTTGGGAAGTAAAACTGATAAGAGAATAAAATACATTTGGTTATTTTCGCTTTTTATTAATCTTCAACAAATATTTCGGATGAAGTCATCGCTAGAAAAAAACGAACGCAAATTTTACTCGAGCAGTAAGCGTCTCCTCTACTGGAATACATTTTCTTCGAGACACCCTGTATATCCTGCGAGAGTGTATACTTGTGTGGGTGAATGGTTGGGTGGTCGCTTAATACCTAGGTTTTTTTATATAATATATATAATATATATCTAACAACAATATAATATTATCATCATCCGTCTTCTGCTCTTCTTTTTTTTTTACTTTTGTTAATGTTACATAATACATTATTATATTCAACAATAAACTCGTTTGTGTCATTCCTTTTATCGATTAGATTAGCCGCTACGCACTGCTACTTTATACAAGGGTTTTATTCCTCCGCCATCGTCTTTCTAATTTGCTTCGCTTTCTTTGTTCACGCGAGCTTCCTGTTCTTCCCTCAGCATTCTTTTTCTCGTTCGCCGCAAAATGATTCTTCGATTCGAGAATTCCATAATCCTTGCTTTCCATAAAGCAACGTATATACAAACGCTCTCAATAAGTCATAAGGAGAATAATCATGACCTGATAATTAAATTTGTAGACAAAACTCATTAAAATTCTAGTGCAATTGTTTTGCATTTATATTTATTTCAGGCAATATGTTTTCTGTTAAAAGCATTCGTGGAATTTTTCGATTAAAATACCATTTTCAAATGAAAGATAAAATGTATTTTGTCATGTATTTTTTTTCTTTTTTAAGTACTATCGACTTAAACAAAAATTGTTTACAGATTTAATTGTCAGATCATTTAAATACAAAATTGAATAATCTATAAGAAGAGTATATTCAAGGTTTACAGTTTCTCATTTCAAGATTCAACGTTTAATGTATGATATTCGGAAAATACAAGTTTAGAGTACCTACCCTTCAATGCAAAAATGTAGGAATTCAAAATCATGCTAAATATGAAATTGAAGAAAATATGAGCCTGTGAACGGAAGGGTTCGTTCGCAGATTTCGTAAGTCCAAGTGATCTTTCGATCATTCGTGATCTTCCACTCATTTTCCGAGCAAGCTTCGTGCGATTCTCGTTCACATTTTCCTGATTCAATTCGGTGTTGTTAAATTCTTCAAACAATTTTATTCTATATCGTTTTAATTTAATAAAGGACACCTTCTCGCAGATATGTCAATTGAGAAAAAATAAGCTCAGATTTATCTTTAATCCTTCAGATTATCTCAGATTAGATTAGATGAAGTTAACCCAAGCTTAATTTTTTATACCTGTCTTCATCTCGTCCTGTGGATTTTTTTTTCGTTATGGCGCATTCAGGTTTATTTTGCGGGGATGTTTCAAATCTGCGAAAAGTTGTCGTGAAAGTTTTCAGATTTTTCGCAGTTAATCCTAGAACCCTAATTACTTTTTATAATAACAAATAAAATAAAAAATATCACTGTGTTTCAAGAATACTCATTGCATTTGCACACTGTACACGTGAAATATTTATTATAAATAAATTAGCTGTTCAAAATACTTAATTGTTTCACAGCATGAAACGGATGCAACTGATTAGTAATCTCGTATTAGGGTTCCGGGATTGTAGGTTAATCGTTTATTTAAGCACTCGCTCGATAATAGTAATTGTAGGCATCGATAGTATTGCTTCTCGGTTTAACAAAATCACGAAGAGTCTGGTCCGCAACAATATCGAACGTACGCTATCGTCAAATATGACATTATTGACACTGAACAAGATGAAAGGTTCTACTTAAACCGTCGAAAAAGTTTATCTATCGTAACCTATTGGATCACCATATTTTTATTCTTTTTTTTTATAAGTAATTTTTCTGAGAGCTAAATTTAATTTCGAATATTAAAAAGAAAAGACATTCAACATATATTTATTGATAAAAAAGGATTTTTTTTAAATCAACTTTTTTATTGTTCACAGTTCTAGCCATTTGATTGATTCAGTACTCCAGTAGGTTAATACAGATAGGATATAATAAGAGCAATCAATGTTAGACAAGTTTTAATCTAAAACAGTTTACACAATATTCAAATACTTGAATTGCAAAATTCAAATGTTCGTACAATATTACAAAACTTTTAGAGAAAGCAATAACATTAACAAATGCGACAGTTGAATGTAACAATAGTAAATTTAAATGTATAAGATATAACATTTGATAATACAGAGTTTCAAATCAAGAGCACTTCCTTCGATCTACGTAGATTTTTTTATTTATATTGAGACGATTTTTCTTTTATCAAAAGTGTCAAAGTGTGATAAAAAATATAGCGTTTTTTATAATTATAATAATAAATTTTGGAATTGCATAAAGTTTTATTTTAAGTAAACTTTAAAAAAATTTGTAAGATTTGTGTTTGATGAAATAATATAATATTAAAAATTTTCAAGATTGAAAAGCGTTTCGTCAAATTTTTGACAATTAACTCAAAACTGACCAAAAAGATCCAAGAAAATGCAATTGATTTGCTCACTCTGTATATATAATTCTGGTGACAGCAACAATAACGATAAAAAAAAATTTCATTCCAACAAACATCGCACAAGTTCGCTCGGACATGTTGGTACAACGAATCACTTCTAACTCGAATGGCAGTCAAAAATGCGGAGTCTTTTTAGCGTTTTTCTTTCAAAATTCATTCATCAATCGATCAAAGCTCTCTCTCACCCTCTCTCTCTCTCACTCTCAATCTTTCTCTCTCTCTCTCATTTCCATGAATATTCCCTCAGCACTCTCTTGTGTATAAAGCTAAAATCTATCTACTTAACCACATTTGGTTTGTTAACTTCCTTAATGATGTATCTCGCTTAACGCCTAACTTCTCTAGCTACGGATGTCCCCGAATTATCGCGTTTCTTCTTATTCTTTTGTCAGATAACCGAAGGCAGCGACATTTGTTGTCGAAGAAATAAAAATAATTTTTCAATTACGAACAATCGAAACGGCCACCCAAATATATATGACCGATTTAAATTATCTTTGAAATTATTTAAGTTGCTTGTAAATAGAGATTTATCGATATACCAAGACATTTTAAACGTCTGTTATTATTCTTGTTTGTCCCTTCAGAATAATATATTTTAAGGGAAACGCAATAAGTCGCGGACAGAATGATCATCATCGTCATCACCTTTCGCGATGTGAGTGACCGTTAATAGTAATCGATTAACGTTAAGTTATCATTATTACTTTATAATGCGTTGTGTCGTTGTCTCTGAATAGCCAAGTCGGTGTCCGCGGATCTCCCGACGTTCCTCGAGATCGTGTGTCGATTATCAATTAACAATAATCAATTTTTCAACGAATTAATGTTCCTTCTCGCGGGATTAATATATCGATTGATCGAGAGCCCAATTGCGAGGGAAAGATAATTGAAGATCTCGAGACAACAGAATGCAAGGCTTGAATTCTCGGATCTAAGGATTCGAGGATCTATATAAATCCTAAATGACGCGAATATCTAAGAGTTTCAACAATCTACACTTCCAAGGATGTAAGAGTCCGCAGATCCAAGAATTCACGAACTCAGTAATTCAATTTAGCATGTTCAGATTTTATTTATGAAGATTTATATGTCTAGACGTCTACAGTCCTCGGAGTTTATGTACGGCCTTTGTCTATGACCTAAAGGACCTACCTAGGAACTTTCTCGTGAACAAACGTCTCGAGGAAGTGAGAAACCCGCGCGTATTGTAACTTCCCTTTTGTCGTATTCGCTCTCGGTCGCGGTTTTACGATAAAACCATCATTGTAAAAACGATAACGAGTTAAAATGTAGATCGAGATGTCCCTAAAGATTTTTATGTACATGGAAAAAACGTAACGTTTGCCGCCTTGATCCTTAAAATTTTCGGCGCTATTTGGGACCTAACAAAGTTATTCTTCCTTTTTAAGATTTATTATTGTTTCCATCCTCTCAACGGTTTTTCTTTTTTCATGATTAAGTAGTCAAGTAGGATTGGTATTCGTTAGTTAGACGAAGAAGATGGAGGAACGGAACAGTTCACAATTAACGATTTAAGGAACTCGAGTAGTTATCATTGAAATTTTAAACGCGTGAAAAAGAATTTATTGCTCATTACGCGAAATAATTATTTTGTCGATTGAATTGATATTCATCAGTATTATTTATTATTAAGATTTATCATAACGTTAAATTCCAAAATTATAAGATTCTTCAATCCTAAGAATCTACAAATTGCTGCAGTGGCAAATCCTCGAGAGATATATAATTGAATTAAATTTGTTGAAATTTATTCCATTCCTCCTCTCTACTTGTTTCCTTTCGACAGATCAATCACATTTAAGATTTATCCGTTCTATCGTCGATCTGCGATCCGCGTCGAGCGTTTCTCGAACGACTTAACACCGGAGAAACAATTGATTCGAGGAACGATCGAGCGGTCAGCGAGATTTCGTGGTCTACAATCGGTGAAGAGGAGTTAATTCGTGACTTCAACGACTGCTGAAGTTAAACGCGATTTGTATTTAGCTTAAATACAGTGTAGAAAATGTGAAATATCACCGTTTGTGTAACGTGAATAGGCACGTATAGAAAGCAGCAGCTGTATTTTAGCCTTTTTTCATTTTTTTTTTTCTGCAAAAAGGAACACATCCACTCCGTTCTATCACTTGTCTATTTTGATTTTATGTATAAGCCGTAATTTAGATACTCTACGTCTACACTAGACTCATAGACGCTAATAAACGTTTGTACTAAATGTAATGAATTGTTAAACAAATTTCTTGGATCATCTATGCAATCAATCTGCGGTATGTTCCCTCGAAACGCGATAGTCGCAAAGTGAGACAAAAACTAACTTCGCTTCACGGTAGATCAGTCGATAGAGCGATCGATATTGATTAAACGTTCGATACGCCGAAAAGCGGGATGAGCCTCGCGTTATATCGCGAAATCGTTCGTTCTGCTTATGTTACGTGAAAGTTTATGAAACACGAATCGTCGAGTGCTTAACTCGTTTTCTTTTTTTTGTTTCTTGACATATAAATAGATATCACGTGCCACGTGCCGCGCGAAATTGGCTTAGGGTGGCTGAAGGGAAAGGGAGCAAAAGTGTTAAACTCTCTAGTATGTGGAAAGTTATGCACTTTTTATGAGTATGACATGCTGCACAGCGCGCACGGGAGACAAACGTAAAGGTGATTTGAGCAAGTCCGAGAGCAATTAAGAGATATAAGTATCGAAAGATATATATGCTATATATATGTATATATATATGGAGAAAAAGATAACAAGAACTAGGATTAGATATACAAAACAATAGGGATTATAATTATTGCATTTAAATAACAGTATTGTCCTAAACTAATAAGATTAAAAAAAAAGATAGTAGTTAAAAGATTGAATAGTTAGATTAGATTTTATGCTAATAGAGATGGTTATTTGAAAGTAATAAAGATTTGACACAAATTTCGATATAATAATGTCTGATTATTCTCGATTTCTGAGCTTCTCATTTTGTAAACATGAGTTTTTCTAATTTTTTCAACATGAGTTTCATTAATTGCTACTTTCTCATTTTATAACTAATAATAATTACAATTGAAGATGAAGTTATAAATGAAGAAAGACTCAAGATAATAACGTGATCGTATGCGTCAGGATCGAGTGAAGTTTTTTTTCATCTTCATTGTTAATCAATACATCAAGCTGTCGTGCAGACAATTCCAGAAATTTTGCAGGAATTCTCTGACGATTTTCTCTTATTAGCGACATGGCGACGAGCATTATTATCCCTAAACAATATAATATATAGTTTAACTGTAAACTCTAGTCAAATAATTGGTAATAAATATAGAATAATAAATCTATAATTTTAATAATGATAAATATTAATATGCAATTCTTAATATAATGATATAAAGATAATAGTATATAATACAAATGTTTCTCATACTTATAATATATTTTTATAGAAGTTATACTCTGATACGATATTGTAATGTTCTATTTCGAATTCAAAAAGTAATAGTCTCATATTGTTTAGGGTTAATGTTGATTATTAAGAAACAACAACGACACACGACATTAGTCAGCAGTAACATCAGCATCAGCGGTAACATCAAACACTCGATGTTTTTCACACGCTATTATTTTTTGCTTTCCTATTTTCTTTCATCTCGCTACACAGATTAAGTATACGATAGAGAAATAGGGTGTAACGCGCAATGTATGCATGTGCGTTACACGTAAGTAATTATATTTGTAAGTGACACTACGGAGAAATTACAAAGAGAGAGCTAAATATCCGATGAAGAGAAAATGCGCCACATTTCATTTCCACTGAAATTGAGAGAAACAGCACACTATTTTTCCATTGAACAGCGAAATTTCGATGCAAGCGAGTTATTTTTTCCCTCGAGATTCTCAATGGCTATCTTGAAATGCAAGATTGTTTTAGTCCTTATTTTAATTTCTTTTTTTCACAAAGTTTTATGAACTCTATGTCATGTCTCTTTTTTGTAAATGTTAGTAAATGTGTGCAGGTTTATTTGATAAATCAATTATTAATTATTAATTTTATGGAAAGGAGATAAAATAAAATATTTTTTTAAAAATTTTATATTTTTAGAAAGCACCAAAGTAGTATCTCGAGGGTAAAAATCATTTTTGTTTTGTTTTTCTTTTGCTTTAAAGAAAAATTGGTGAATGCATCAGTTAATTTTGCAAAATTTATTAAGTGCTTAATATAAAAAAATCTGGGTTTTCTTACTTAATAAATATATAGCAGATTTTAATATAAAGTTGCTATTGATTATGTAAAATATAATAACACACGATATGATGTAAATCAAATTTGAAGCATTCATGCATAAATGTTGTAAATATAAAAAGTACCAAGAAGTTAATTCAGTAAAAATTTTGTTTTGTCATTTGTAACATGTTACATGTATACATATTTCTTTGACATTAGAACATCTTAGCGCCAAAAAAGCAAAGCAAAACGCATCAAAAGAAAAAACAAACATCGAGAAATTAGCATTTTTAAATAATATATACATAATACACTTACTTAATCTGAAATTCAGAAAAGTGCAAGTACGATAATCGACTGATGCATTTCACTCAGCTTTACCTTTGCATCCTTTGGATACCAAGAACATTGTTACGACGAAGAGCGCATGCATTTTATACACAATATCTCTATAAATGTGGGAATCACACGTTGTGGGGATTGTTCGATTAATTTGAAATTGAATCATTTCTCTCAACTGTAAAACGAATGTTATTTTATACTTGTAAAGATCAAGATAAATTTTTCGCTAAAGATAAATAAGTAATTTCTTCATCGGTTGTGTTTAAACGCGTTCGAAAAATTGATAGTTATAATTAAATAGGAAATACAAAATTAAGTAACAAAAATTGCCTTTCGGCGAAATAGAAATAGATTTGTTTAATGTATCACACCAACATCTTGATTTCCACATTTTCAAACGCTACATAGAGACACATCAAACGTTTTCTAGAGCAACAGCAGCTAATAGAGAGATTAGTACAGAGATTAATGCAGAGTGATTACGATTAAAGGAGAGTAAGTCGCGATAAGTGAGACGAGAGAGAGCGATTAAGCAAAATATTTTACGTTCACTGTTAATTGCTGCGTTTAAGTGGCCATTACGATTAAGTAGACCAGGATAACGTCTCGGTGTCTTGACACAGTGAATTTATCTATTTCTCGCTAGAGGAGTTAAATTATTGGGTGTTAATGGTTTTTTTAAATTACATTTCGCTTATAACTGTTGATCAAAATTTGTTCCGGGGAACATTCCTGGTCCTTTAAGTGCGTCGCCACGTCTTTTTGTACAAGCGGGAGCATTCATCCTCGTAGAGCTTTAGTAAAGATTTGCTTTTTTGCAAAATTATAATTTATCGAATTTGTCATCTTTTAACTAATAATTTGTTGAATCCTAAAATTTCAACTTTTCTATATGTTCCTGAATTCTTAGAACTTTTAAATATTATAAAAATTACATCGATTATGTACAAAGATTAGAAAAAATATAGAAAATGATATATAATGTATTTTGTATATTTATATTTTATGTTGAGATTTATAAGTTTCATAAATTCTAACATATTGGGAGAAGATAATGCTTCCGCTTGTGCAGTTCTTGATCAATTCCATGAATATACTCAGTACGCATCTACAGCGGATAAATACTGCATATATCGAAAATTATACGAGAAAATGCATATATCTTTGGTAGATCGATTTACATTGAGTAATTGACTTTGAGTATAACATCGCTTCGGATATAATTTGAACGGCACATCGCATGGATGTTCGAAGAATACAGCGACGATGTCATTGCACACATATTAGTGCCCTAATTCAAAACTCATAACCACGACGTACGAAGGAAAGTCAAAAAGTAAAAAGATATTTTTAATTTTATTCGGAAATCGGAAAAATCTTTTAACTTTTTGATTTTCAATTTTGACATGCCAATATATGAAAACTCAATAACTTTTTTTTTAAATTAATGCTTTTATCAGTATAATTTTTTTTGTAAAATAATAATTGTTAAAATTTTATTGTAAATATAAAAAATTATTCCGTTTATTTGCAAAATAATTGTAATTATATAAAAATTGTAAATTTTGAAATTTTTTGAAACAAAAGACATTAGAAGATTTTATCATAATTTATACAATATCATTAACTTGCTAATTTTATGATAAAATAAAAATCTTTGAATTTTAGTGCTCTAATTTGCAGTTATGAGATTTAATTAGGGTAATCAAACATGCAAGACTTTAGAGGAAAGAGCGTAGATTTTAGTCGAGATCGGATCTTCGAAAATGACCTCGTTATCCATTATCTTTTTAGCTCTGATAACAAAATATGTAGATATATATGTATGCATTATATATGTATATATATAATCTTTTTGTATATATATATAATTCTTCTTTGATTATATTAATTGATATCCTAAAGCTAAGAGGCTGGCAATAGATATTCAAAATAAATTCTGTATCGAATAAACGGTGTTATAACAATTATAAAATTAACAATAAAATTCTACACTAATAATAATAATAAATATTGTAAATATATACTTCAATAACATTATGAATAAAATATAATTATAAAGACTTAATGATTATAATTTTTAATAGAAATAAACAGACATATAAATTATAATTGCATCTCGCGTATTGTACAATAGATTTTAAGTTATTGTATATTTTTCATAATTTTCGCAAATGAATAAAATACAATGTATAAAAGAGTCAAAATTCATCTTCGAATAAAACGCGTAACAGAACTTCTTTGAAGGTAGGTTACGGTATATATCGCCTGCGTCAATTGGGATTAATCGCGGAATCGAAGTACCCATCACAGGGTAATTTTCGAAGATCTTCAGCCAGACGGACAGTTACACGAGAGCGATAAGCTGCACGACGAAGAAGACCAGCCAGCCAGTGACATTGATGAAGAAGAAGACACGACAAGCGGAGAAGATATTCGAAATGCACATCGACAGACACGCGAAAGAGATTACACATCGAGTACACATCAAAAATACATTGCAAAAAATAATTTTTCGTTCCTTCTGCATTCTGTATATATTATAATCGATCCTCTCCTTGATTCTCATGCGTGAATCGCTGGAGTTTAAATTTAGATTCTGTCAATCAAGATCATATTCTGCTGCGTAAGAAAACATCAAAATATGCATAATAGAAACTTGATCTGGTAAAAGAAATTTTATTGAGTAAAAATATATAGGGGCAACTCACATTCAATTCTGTGATCTGACATACACAGCTAACTTTTTTCACAAGCTTAAATAGTTCATTGTTAAATTATTAAATAATTTTTTTATCAATTGAATGTCTCCAGCAGGAATCGATTTCTTGTTGTATTTGTGAAATCTATGATTTATCACTCGATTAAACCTTATTTTTAAAAATAACAAATCATATTTTTAGGTGGAACTTTAAGCCTATGGAAATCCTCATCCGTCTCCCGAGCAGGATCGAAAGGAGAACGGGGGTAAGTCAAATGCTGAAGAAAAAGTTTTTTGTTTGTTTTTCGCGAGCAAACAGCTGCGGAGTCGCATTGAACGGCGAAGTTTTCCGCCGGAAATCGAAAAAAAAGAAAAGGAGAGGGAGAGAGAAAGAGAGAGAGAGAGAGAGAGAGAGGGAGAAAGAGAGAGAGAGAGAGAGAGAGAGAGAAAGAGAGAGAGAGAGAGAGAGAAAAGGGAACAAAGGGGGAAAGAAATAGGGGAGAAACTGAAAGGGATAAAACTGAGAAAAAAGGAAGGGTAGTAGAGCATTGTCAGCGATTTTTGCAAAACTTTCGGCCACCGCCGAACTTCACAAACTTTGAAGGCGGTATTGCTGTTTTCGCGAATTGCGGGAGAAAGTTCGCGGTTTTTCGCGATAAAAATGCGGAATAAATGCGGAAAGTAAAATGCCTTCTCGATTGCTTGCGCATGCGGAATACCGTTTGCTCGATGATAATTAACTCTCGGATAGTAATGTCCGAGTTTTTTGGGCCACAACATCTATAAGACTAGTAATCTTTGTATAAATTGTAAAAAAATTCAATAAATATAAAAATAATGTTTTATTTTCCCGATTCGGTAGTCATGGTAGATATTCGTTTGTTTTTATTATTTATTTACTTATTTTTATGTCTTTGCTTTTATTTTATTAATCATCTAAAGAGGAAAAAAATTTAAGAATACGATAAAATCAAAATTTAATAAAGAAAGTATTTTTTGAAATAAATATAGATAAAATTTTAATATACTTTCAAGTGTCGTATTCTGTACGGCTACCAAGCATCATTACGCATAATTTTAGCGGAATTACGCACAATAGCTTGCAAGAGATTTGCAAAGAGACAAAAAGAATTCTTCATACTTTACTTTAGAATGTGATAGCTTTTGGCGATAGAAGAGAAATGTTACATTTGTAAGGGAAAATATGATAACATGCATGTATATACAGTTCATATTTAAATCAATAAAAAAGTGAAGACAGAAGACAGTTCGATTTAAGTGAAAGATAGAAAATGGACAGATTTAATAACCATATCTCTTTGTAGAGAGAATGATATATAATGATATTTAACGATTATTTAACTGTAAACCAATAAAGTGACGTCCAAATGATCTGCATTTTGCAAATATTCTATCATTAATTTTATTTTCAAGCTTCAGTCTTTCAAACTTTGTGAAATTAAACTTATCAGGGTTGTTCAAACAATTATATATAGCTTTTCCTTACCTTATTTTATTTCATATCTAAAAGAAATTAAGTTAATAAAGAACAAAATTAATTAGAAAAATATATAAATAATAATACAACCTTTTATCACACTAGATCACTTTGACCTCACTCTATCAGTAGTGAAACAAACTTATCGCTTTATTATCAGTTTGTTATTTAACATTTACGAATTAAATGCATCACTAATTTATTATACAATTACCCTGCCATTTAAGGGTAAGGAACACTAAAAAACGCTAAGAAAAAAACGCGTGAAAAAAATTTAGTATTTCGTCCAAAATAAAAAAATACACTTTGCTTCTTCGTCTCCCGTACAAAAATGACTCTATAAAATATTAAACGTTTTTTTTCCTCTCACTTTTTATATCTGCGTCCCCGTTTCTTGTAACTTTCCTTATATAAATTTCACATGCATTAATTCCGAATGTGTAGATTAGTGACAGGATATTTTCAAAATTGCACTCTGATAAATTCAAAACCCATTCTTTTCTGAATAGATTTTATTAGAAAAGATTTAGAAAGTCCGATTGGTATTATTTTGCATTAAAAAACAAACATGATAGATAAAATAAAAAATTAGGTACAGTTCAGCGTACTATAAATGCGTAATGTTTTATATAATTAAAGAGAACCAAAAATGAAATATCCCGCGTAGTAACAAAGTCGATTAGTGCAAAATCCAATTTAAACCTCTCTGATTCGATGAGTATCACATCAATATGGCATATATGTGCTCAAGTCGCACATTGATTAAATTTGCAGTCTACGTCCTGCTTAACTCATCCATTATTCACGCATTTGCGTTTATAAATAGAATCAAAATGTAAAAATATAAGCATAGAGGAAACCTTAAAATAATTTAATGACATTATCAGAATATTCAAAAGCTTTCATAAATCTTTTGTTAGAAGAAATGAATTTACGACTCACAATGGTAATAATAATAAAAATTTCAATTTCAAGATTTGATTGAATGGTTGAAGACGTAATGAATACAACTGAAGACTTAGAAAATCCAAAAAGTATAAAAAAGGACCAAGAACCTGAGTTTGGCTCATTTAGGTCTTCCGTTGGTTTTGATTGAATCCAATAAATTGTCCATCATGTTGATGTCACTTTTCGCTTCTCACTTAACTTTTTTTAAATTAACACTTTTCTTTTCGGATTTATTGGAAAAATGGCAGAGCGAGGATTACTAATTATCATCTTTTATATTTCGTGGCGATTCTTCCATGGCGCTCGATGTTGATCTTTAAATACGGAATCTTAATAATAATCATGGTAGCATTACTAATAATGACGATAATAATAAGAACTCCTCCTTCGTCATTTCCCTCTCCCCTTAATATATCGAAACAGTTTGTCGCGCGCGAACGAACTTTTATCTACTATATAACTCAGCTATTTTTTATTATTTTCTCACTATCCAAAAATCCTTTCCTAAAAACTTAACGTGCTAACGTACGTTTCTTTTTTTTTTTTGCTTCTTTCGTCTTTTCTTAGTTATCTATATTTATTTATGTATATATTTATATATATATATAATATGTATATATATTAAGATCCATCGTCATTGCATCGTAGCGAACGAGAGGGGCTAAACTTTCCGCCCTGCGCCTTGTTTTAGAGCACGTGATATTTGCAAGCATAATATCTGCTTTGAGAGCCGTATGCTGCGCGACCAGACGGCGCTGCATTGTAATTGAATTTTTTTTGGACTCTAAAAAGGAGTCTAAAACCTTTAACTATAAAATATCAACTGCTAGTGTAAAATTTTGCTTGCCGGTCGAGAGAAATAATGTGTAATTTGACAGAATTTTGAGGGATATTACACTGTCACACACATTATCTTATTATCGCATCTGCTCCCTTCGATCTTGTAGATTCTGCGTAGGTATTAAATCGATGAATTTAAATTATTTGCAATTTAATATCAATAATTATGAATTTAAATGCACTAGGCGCATGAATATATCCGGCTTTGATATGTTTATTGCATGTTTTATGTATTGTGTACGTAGAAATCATGACGTAAAAAGACAAGGTTAATGCGTTCGATAAAAAAGTAGCGCATAATTAATCAAAAATTAATCTCAAATATTGAAAATATTGAGCCAATATCGTAACCGATATTGGCTCAGCTTTTACCAATAACTTCACTTTTTAATATATTTGCTCATTAATTTTTTCCATATTTTAATTACATTTCTGTTATCTTGCTTATTTGGGATTATTTTTACTTACGTTGTCTGTTCTTTCTCACTGTAGACGGAGCTTTGCACCTTGTCTTTTGTATATCATGATAGAAACTGTACAGCTAGCAATCCATAATTCTATAGTCAAAAGCTGCAACGCGATTACCACCTAAGAGAAGGGTTTATAACACGATAGAAAGGGACAGCAATTAATCCAGAGATAGTTAATGCCGACTGTATATGCAGTAGTATAGAGGTTCATACGACGAATATGTCGGAACTGTTAATTGATCATCTAATAGGGAAGTTTGAGGTTTCGTGTTCAAATACCCAACTATGTCCGAAGTTTCCTGTCGGACAGCTAATAAGTACGTCTGACCGACTGATCGTGCGGCAACTATAGTAAGACCTCAAAGATAGAATATTACTGTTGTCGCGAAACAATCTCTCAGATGTACTTTGCGCCAATTATTGATGTTGGATAGAGAACTTGGAAAGTCTCGATGATTACCTGAAAACGTTTTCAAAGATCGTTCCAAAAATCGCGCGTCTAATTATATAGAGCATCCCTATCCGAGAATCAATCAATATGTCCGAAACGTTCGTCGTGTGCGACAATAATAATATCGATCTTGGAACGTAGTAGAATAAATAGGTAATTCCGTAAAATATCTAGATGAACGAAACGTTAACATTGATAATAATCGAACGATGAATCTATTGGCTGATTTTCAAACCACCAAATTGCGCCAAAAATTCTCCGTAACTTTGTGTGTGAAACACCTAGACGAACTATAAATAGAAAATAACTCGATTACCCACCCGATTGGATATTTCACTCGTCATATCGGATAATTGATTCGTCATAAAACTATACTACGCCTAAACACATTCTACAGAACACCTAATTATCCTATATAAAACAACGTCACTTCGCACTTTGTTTTAACTGCAACAATGACATAAAAAAATCACACTCTGGTCGAGTCAGCATTCTCTCTCTCTCTTTCTTTCTTTTTCTCTTATTTTTCCCCTTTCTGCCTTCGTCATCATTTACATCACTTTTCCCTTCTGAACTTTCCCATCACGAACACCATTGACGATCGACAATATTTCAAACATCTTTCCTCTCGCTCTTCTGGAAATCTTCTTCCGTCTTGCCACGTGATTTACTTTACAAATCAGATGAGATTAGGTTTCTACAGATGTCGAATTTTTTTCCCGCGATATATTGATTTATGCAATCTTGTCTTCTCCGTTTTATCAAGAAACATACCGATTTTGTGTACTTATTTGTCCTATTTCATATATTCAAGGCGATCATCCATAGTGTGTTTATCGATTCTCCTGGTGTGATCTTCGACTTCATGATCTTTTTCTTCAATGTCGTCTGTTTTTCTTCGTTGCATTGTATTGGGGAATATCGGGACGTCCGTCGAGAATTTTTTCGCATTCATCCAAGTTTACGGAAACTTTTATTTTACTAAAGTTTTTAGTTGCTCGTCGCAGGGATTGAGAGACTTAACGGCGAGCATCTTCAACTCCATTCTTTTATCTGCTGATTTAATTTGTCTTCTGATTTTTTTTTCTATTTAGCGTATAAATTTAATTCTATCGTTTATTTAGTTAATATTTGAAGATTTATGATGTCCAATGAAATTCGTATTACGTCACATTTTGTTCCTTATTGAATTCCTGCTGAATTTTTTTAGATTCTAATCTGTTTAGAACATAATTGCATTGTAATTTGTCTAAAATTCAGCTTCGCATTTTTAGTCAATAATTTGTTTTAAATTCTAAATATTGGCTTTGTTGAAGCTTAAACTCTTCTCGAAATGAAATCTTTGAAATTTGGTTTTTAATTTCCTTCAGCAGGTGCGAATTTGTAAATTCACAATATTCCATAAATTTCAACCTTTTGAATCCATTTCGTATTTCTCTATATATTTTAAACAATTGGAGAAGCAATTTTTCTTCTTGGATCATCCCTAAGTTTTGTTTAGAACAAAATTCTCAACGGGATCATTTCCGATTTCCAAAGTTGCATCCAATCTTGACGGCAATGAAAGATCCTTCAGGAATTCCCTGGAAAATCTTGGCAAGTCCTCTGGATCGTTCTCGTCGCTCACTTTGCTCTAAGCAACGATCGACCAATCGACCATTGAAATCGATCGACGATTGGTCGACACGACGATGGCATCCCAATGCTGATGGCTACTTCACGTGTTATTCCTCCGCTTTCTCGCTGCTTTGTTATATCTTCCGCTACCCCTTGCCTCTTTGTTCTTTCGGACAACAGAGGATGAGAAACGGACGCGATTCTGACGACGACGTACGGCGTCGTCATCTTTCTCGCGTACCGCGCGGAGTGATAGGCTCATTGGAGGTTGCACTTTGCTTCGATTTGCGTTTTGAATTCGTTCACCTGCGTTTCTATCGTGTTCCTCAGTTCTGAAACAATCGAAGCGAAATTGTTTGATAAAACAAAAATATTCACAATGAAGCTTTGAGCAAGAATATAACATGTCTATATAAATGTGGTAACAGCTTTTGTACATGTATCACATAACGTATCTTATGACAGATAGCAATTTATTTGCAATAAGGTATACATGTCTGGATACACTCGGGCAAATACGCTGGCAAATGTTTCTGAATCCCTCTAGTGTTGCCATGTGTTCAAGCACGTATAGTCTAGAGTAATTTCCCTGAGGAATTAATTTATTATTTAGGTACTGGTACATCTTAATATACACGAACCCTAATTAACATTCTCTCGCAAATAATGATAAAGAGAATAGTATTTGATTTGTGTCTGCAAAATTAAAACAAGTTTTATTTTTACAGAGAAAACTGCGCGCCAGATATGCGCAGAAAATCAATAGATTGACATAGTCTCAGGTTTGCACAGATTCCGGGAAACGCAATTTCTAATTTAAATTGCCGTTAAACACATTTTTTTATTTATAATATTAGTCATAAAATTAAACGTTTAATTAAAAAAAAATATAAATTCTTTCCAAAAAAAGATAGAAATTTTTAGTATTTCTTGTTTTCTTGTATCAAGCTGGTTATTGGTTAAAAGAACAATTCTTTTTACATTTTGTATATCGAAATGAAATTGTGAACATACTAGTGAAATCGTCCTCGTCCTCGGCTTCGGCTTCAGCCGCCAGTTCCTCCGGCGTTTTCTTCTTTCGCATCAGAGGATTAGGTTCTTCTTGCTGGATCTCTTGCACTTCCTCTCGTTTCTTTATGTTATACTGTAAATCGAAGAAAACAATATCTCATCAAGCAAAATAAAGGAATTTAGAACTCTATTCTCGGTGTTGAAAGCGTGGCGTTCAAAATCAGGTTGAAAAGAATTTATTTTACAATCAGTTTGCAATGCAAAATCACTTGCTCGGTATACAGTTAAAGAGCCCGAGAGCTAATAAATAATAATATATTTCAAAAAAGATTTGTATCTCGTATAAAATAAATTTTTTCCAATATTTCGCGTGAATAGTAGCAATTATTAAATTTGTACATTACATTTGTACATTAATTTACCATTTTATTTTATTATTTTATTAATACATATATAATAAATGTAATATAATATATAATATATAAAAATAAATATAATAAATGTATTGTATATTTCATATTATTTCACATTTTATTATCATATAATATTTGTTTTATTCTATTATTTAATATCCAATTTATACGTTCAATATATAGTGGACAACGATCCTTTTCGCACATAATATTGGCGCTTTGTACTCTTGGTACTCTCGTGACAAACAATAAACTCAATTGCAGTGGGAACCGAACACGACATTAGTCGTACAAGTACTACGGTCGCCTGTATATGCCCTATATATGAGTATTATCGTTGCCTGGAATATGCGTAGCGTGATTATACTACTGACCAAGGCCTCATCAATTATCGCTGCCTTTCAGTAAAATGATTTGTTATGTAATGAATAATGGTGCACGTTAAAAGCGACATCATGAATGCCGTTCTCCGAATTTGTCGCTTTGGGGGAAAATGCATTACGTCTGGAATTTTTGCTATTCGAGAAAATTATTTCATTAAATGTAAAAAATTTAGTCATCAGCTGACAAATATAATTCGACAATTAAACTCGTAAATATATTTTATTCTTTTAATTTCGGATTTATCTGTTAAATTATGAAAAAGTTGCGACTGATAGTCTGAGTGGCGTTTTAATTGAGGAGTTCCAAGAGTGCTTTCAAAACAATAGAGGCATTGCGAGACAAGTCTACTTATAGATGTAGAAGAAGCCCATCTTTTTTTATCTGCGGATTTAGCTGTATGACTACATATTTCGCACGAGCGTACATTCTCTCTCAAACTCTCAATCTCTCAACGTACATCGCGCGTTACGTCGAGGAGACAGATAGCGCAAGGATAAACGAGCACTGTACCTCGTGGCAGCGTCAAATCTGATGCTCTGATCCTGACGTTAATTAATGCTCCTCGATGCACGTGCAACATATCCGTGCGCCTCCTGCATCTGCGTCTGCATATGCGCTTCTGTCCATTCACATGCTCGAAATTATGAGAACATTATTATACGTCGGATTACGGCTGCGCGACGATTTATCACGCGGCGCTTTTAACCCGCATACATTCACGCAAATTACTTAAAAAAGATAAAAAAAAATAGACAAATTAAAATAAAGAAAAATTTTCTACAACTGCAAAATTAAAAATAAAAGAAATGGAAGAAGAGATCTTTCGAAACATCATGTTGAGTAATACTCACAGCCGTTTCTTGGCAAAAATATGCATAAATAATCCTTATTCTTGAAGAGATGATTATGAATATTGTCCAATTGCAATATGACATACATAATATGTTTCTGTTAAATTTTTAACATAGATGTACAATACAATAATTACAATTATTAATGGTGATGATAGATAAATAAACTATATTTCGTAGTTTTGCACTCGATTATTCTAATGATATTAGTACAGTGTGTCGTCTATGAAGCCCGCAGAGTGAGTCGCATTGCGGTGTTTTTGAGGCCTGCGTCCTTTCATGCAGCCTTCGCTTCAATATATTCTGCACTCTTATGTAACTATTCAGCTACGTACAAACGTCTTTCTTTTTCTTATTAACTAGAATTTAAAAACAGAATACTAAACAGATATAATATATGTTCTAAGACTATATATATGTATATATATATATATATATATATATATATATATATATATGTATATATATATATATGTAAAGATATTTTTATGTATTTTATCAAGTTTTATAGAAATTTTAGAAAAATTTTCCATTTTATAAAATTTTCTAAATTGCATTAATTTAAATATTTGCTACTATATATATACATATTCATCATCATTACCGTTATCATTATCGTGCATTATTAGTTTGCGAAACGTAGAAGGAATTCGACACTCCCTGTCGGCATCATAAATTTTGTCAGTGCTATAAATAGACACAACATCTGATACGAAGTCATCTTACCGCGATGGGAAGATTGGAATCTGAGATCCCTATCGGGGATTTGGGGTTATAGTAGGTTTCAAAGGACGTGTATCGCATTACGGACTGATATTTTTCTTGAGCATCTATTTTCATGTTAATTACAATTTTTATTTACAAATATATATGTGAATTTAGTTCTCAAATTATACGTATTTCCGTAGAAGGTATAAAAAATATTTTTTGATTGTACAAATGATACAAATTCTAAGACTTTATTTCTAAAATGAACTGATATAATATGACACGACGTGCTCAATCAATCACGTCATGAGCAACATCTCCCATGCGGTGCTGTTTTCCATAAACCTGTCGCAGATCGCTGGTGACACCTTCGTCTCGCTACCGTTAAATTAACTAACGCTTTGTAAATTAAGTGGCCTTAACTTCGTTTAAAGCGCACGCTCTTAAGTACTTCCACGAGAGACAGTTCCTCGCCTGGTGAACGTCTTAAAAGGAGTCAGCCTGACTCTATTAGGAAGTCGCCATATTGAATGCAGGGACTCCCTACTAGAGTCAATTTGACCCCAGTTAAGTTCAATCTTCTCTCTTCCTATTTTGCTTCTTTGTCCTTTCTTTCTCGTCTCCGTTGTCTCGTTTAACGCCACCTCTTCCCCGAAGATCATCTTCGACATTTTCCGGAATACTCGTGTTTGACAGGAACGATCAATCACCTAGATCTTAATTGCGACGTGCAATCGAACGCCGAGCTCGTCACTTCTGATGATGGCTGCCCTATTTTAGCAAACTTCTACATATGTAATTTTAAGCGATTGAATTACATCAATATTTCTTCGTAACGATACAATATCACGATGTACTCGATATACTTTCTTCGAAATGATTGTAACGTTGTTTCTCGCATCGGTTTATAGCGTGTAACATATTTAGCATTGATGTCGATACTCCGAAGGCCGATTCTTTGCTGCTGCCAATCGATTGTGCGCCATTCTGTACAATTTACGAACGCGAATCGTTTCGATCGATTGCAAATGTCAACGCAAAACTGGATGCGGTCGCTACAAATTGATTTATGTTGGTTACGTTGAAAATTTTATCGAGGACGCTAAATCAATAATTAACTATCCTCATATTTCGAGATATACATAGTATTTACGAGTATCTGCTGGATACCTTCAGATACATCGAGCTGTCCACTTTTATAATTTTCACTTTCATAATTTTTGTAGATAAAACTTATTTTAATTCACACAACTTATTTAATACTAAATTAATACAATGTAAAGAAGAATCCTTCTGTGCATTTATTACACTAATATTTTCGCTGAAACATTCTCGGAACTCTTCAATTAAAATATTAAAATTGAAACTTTTTCTCTCAACAAATGTTTACAAACTGCTTAGAGAAAACAACACGTCACTTCTTCTGATGCATCTTTCAATATTTTTATAATTTTTGCATATTTTTTCTAAGAACTTTAACTTCAACTTTGATATTGATTCTGTCTTTTTTTTTTTCAAAATATGATTTGATATATCAGTAAAGTTTATACTTTGCATATTATTTACACACAATTGCAACCAGATATATGCGGCATACCGCAGAGAGATGAGAAATTAACTGCATGTTTTGTTGCGCTTTCACTGTGCTTTTGCCAGATCAAGAGAAAAAGAACGTGTCTATTTCTTATACTTACTAAACTTCTTACGAATCACTCCTAGCTAGTAAAAGAGGACATTGTGAAAGGGATGAACGAAAGTGGAGGAAGAGTCGGGAATGGGGAGAGATGATACAATGATTCAATAAAGTACATAATAGAGTACGGTGCTACTGCAACAAGGACGATGATGTCGATGGGGATTGGTCACGACAACGTGCAATAATGTCGTTCCTTCGGCAATTTTTCGTTGAGATGCCACCGAAGACGAAGTACAGAAAGGTTGAAGGCCAATAGGACCTTCGCAGGCGGGAACAAAGTACCGGATGTAATGCCGAGTAATATTTTCTTCGAAACAGCGAGACACGAACAATATTAGATCGATAAACGAAACTTTGGATTGATCTTTCTAAATTTTCTCTTTTTCTCTCTCTCTCTTTCTCTTATTTATTCCGCATTGACTGCAATAGCCAAGAGATTTTAAGTAAAAAAATAATTTTGTTATATTATTATAATTATTTATCTAATCTATCGTGAGGAATGAAATGCATTTGCATTAAACGGTAGGAAGTAGAAAAGAAATTTCGAGAAGGACTTAAATATCCTTAAACCACTCCCAGATTTTCAAGATTACGGATTCAATTTCACGTTAAGTTTCTATCAAATCTCTTTTCATTTCTTTATCTTTACAGTATTCTTTTATGTTTTTTTATCAGTTTTTTTAATTAAGTATTAATATTTTTACTGAGAATATTGTTTGCTAAGCATTGTTATCTTTTCAGTAATAACATAATTTTTGACATCTTTTTCGGTGCTTTTAATGTGCTTTAATGTTTTTGTTTAAGGATTTATTTTATATAATCTAACTATTTTAGAATAAAATCTTGCCTCTTGAAAAACTCATAAACATATTTTTTACATCAATGAAAATGTATGGCATTGGCATGTAGCGGAACGAATACAAATATGCTCTATGAATATTAAGTGGATTTTAATCCGTTATACAGCTTTGATATGATAATAGCGTTGCAAAATAATATTTTTACACTAATGTAATAACATAATAAAGATAAAATAATACATGGCAAAATATAAAGCAAAGCAAAATATAGAAATATGATATAATAATGTCAGAATATGACTGAATATGCTTGCAATGAGTTCTCAAGACTAGTTTCTAAATAAAGTAACAAAGGGAATATTTCCAAATTGCACAGGGACTTTTCTGTAACAAAGTCCCACTTCGTTCATTAGTCGAGATGGGAAATCGGATTTGACCTGACCCAATGCGATTACCATGCCAAAGCCTCTTCCACTACTACGCTGGAATAGTGGAGGCTCTATTCTCATGAGAGATCGCGGCTCTCGTGTCTCAATCTTTCCGCTCGTTTTCGAAGAATCACGTTTCTACCGCCGAAACGGAAGGAAGGATTTCACGGTGGTTCTTTCGCTTATGATGAAGCAGCTATTAGTGTTAATTATATTCCATCGAGATCCTCTTGCTTTGCGCATAAAACCGCGGAAAGATGAACGAATCCGGAAATCCTTCGTTGAAAGAAGACGATTTTTATCCGGATTTCACAGAGTAATGAAGCCGCTGCAACTCAATTCTATCGTTATATTACATCTGTCCAACTCTTAACTTGATGTTCTTTATTACTGTTTTATGATTTAATCGTTGGCCTTTTTTTTAATCCGCTTAAACTGGCCATTTAAATTTCTATTTAATCAAGTTTTAAATCTCGAAATGCCTAAATTCTTGGAATAGATTTGCAAACACGTCTGTTCTCTAAATTCTTGACATTTTGCACAAATTCTTGAACTATTGCACGTAATTTCGTCGAAGCACACATATGCATATTACTAATTTACTAATTTAGTTGGCCCAAGATACCTTCTATATTCAGCTCGCTCATGATAATGGTTACAACGTTCGACCACTCAGCGACCACTTCCGCATGTGGAATTACAACTGCAACAGTGCGGTTGGTATGCCACACACACACATACACACACACACACAACACACATATACATACACACAGGTCGTCAAACTACGTCCCACAACGTCGAATTACGCGTTTAGTCCCTTCAACGATATCATTTTCTGTTTACATACGAGATAATCGCGTTTTCGCTCCAATTAACGTCACGCAAAATTCACCAATCTAGATGGATAAATATTGGTGAAGGATTACTAGTTAAATTTGCTATCAACTTCCTGCAACTTGCAACAGACTGTGGGATCGTATCTAAATATGTGATCACTCTGTTGTAAAAAAATATATTAAAAATATTTAAGCATGTTACTCGTAATTCATCTACTTTTCATCCGATATTAATGTAAAAATTATTGATGACACGAGAAGTCGATTCTTGAACTTTCGTTAAAGCCGATCCGATCAGTTAGTCCACTTGACATTTTTCTGGAGGACAAAGCAATCAGGATGAATACCATAGAAAATAGAATCCGTCCGGAGCATTGATCAAACGGGGGTAGAACAATGTACGCCAACGGGATCTCACAAAAAACTTCCAACGCACTCACCAGTGTTTGGTGGGAAACAAACGTGTGAATGAAGAGAGGAAAGGGGAGAGAGACAGAGAGAGAAAGAGGGAGAGAAAAAGATGTAAAATGCACGCTGGATCGCGCCATTATCAATCCTGATGTATTGTCCTGTCAGGACGGAGTCAACGGCGTTGACATGACCTAGATGAAATCGAGGACTCTCGTGCGGAAAGCGCGGAAAAACACGTGGCGATATTCCGACTCGTGCACTGATATTTATAGTCGGGAGTAAAATTCACTTGTAATTAACTGAAAAACACGATTTACAATTCTGTCAAATAATTCTATCCAAAATACAAAATTCTGGAAACTTTCGGATATCACTTTACATATTGCCACGGATATCAATAAAAATAATCACGAGTAATTCTGTCTCATATCCAATGTCCCAGAATTACGTATAAGTAATTTTTGTAATATTTTAATTGTTAATTAAAGGCGTTTTTAATTGGATCGTTCCAAGAATAATTAATGGCATCAAAAAAAGCTATCTTCGGTTAATATAAAACTGATAAAAACTCCACATTTACGAACATGTATCGTTCAGTTCATATTTATGTCAGAACTTTACTTTCATATTTCATAGTTCATATTTGTGTCAGAACTTTACTTTCGAATTCGAAAATAATTATAGAAAAATAATTTTTTACTAAGTCTATTAAAACATTAATATTTTATAAAGAAATACATTTCCTAATGAGTTTATGAAGACATCGCGATTGTGCAATTTTACTCTAATCGAAAATACTATCGTAGAATCACTATTGCTGACCTTGTCTCTGATCTCCTGTCGCATCTTCTCTCGTTCCTCTTCCATTTTACGGTGCTTCTCCTTCCTTCGCTCCTCGGCCTCCCTGATAGCCTCCAACCTCTCCCTCTCGGCCTCTTCCTCCTTCTCCTTGTCATCTTCGTCACCGCCTTCGCCGCCTACCGCTCCTATAAAATAAAGAAGAAAATATTGATATGTATAATATAGAATAATATTTATTTTATTGTATGTAGAATATTTTTCTCAAAATGTATCTAGTTATGCTATTGTGATTAAAAATGAGATAAGTAGTATCATTGATACTGATACATTTATAATTGATATTTTACAATTGTTCATGAAATTGACAAACACTTTAAAACGAGCGCCACAATCGAGGCAAGTGACACTGCTGATTGCGAGATATCGAGATATACGTGAAAATAGTCGTATAAACGTGACGTCACGAATTGAGTAACGGTCTCATTATTTCGCGTCGAACATTCTAGTGTCGCGGCCGGATAGTGATTGCTCCGCATTCTTGCACCTTTATTACTCGCTTCAAGTAAATTTTGCGTGTGAATGAATGTCAAAACTTCTGCAATTAGCGACGATGATCGTCTTGAAGCATTAACACACTTGTGCAATCGCAATCAGTGCGACTTTCAACGAAATCTAATTGCTTAGCGTTCCGTAGTAAAGCTCTATATTCCGATACGCGTTTCTTGTACATGATCGCATTATTCATTTGTCGGATGAGCATCGGGAATTTATTATTCAGCATCAGAAACATTGAGAAACATTGATAGAAGCGAGATATTACCGCGATGGCATCATCGAAATAGATGATATCGCTTGATTTAGGTATTGAGATTTTTGCCGCGTAATAGCGTGAAATAAGGTGCATAAATGTGGCGCCGTGAATTTAGTTAATACTCGATTAGTTTGCGCCACAAACACTGCGATAGCGTCCTAACCTGCATTAACCGTCACGTCAAAATTCTAACCTCGTTTTCTTTAACTGTCTCGAGTAAATTTTGCGTGTGAAAAAATATCGGAAGTGTCGGATTAAACAGGTGATCATTTCAGTACATTAATCAATTTGCGCGGTAACGGTTAATGCATCTTTCGTGTGAAATGTACGTAAATTAATTAAGTACGCGAGTGTAAAGTGATCTAGAGAATCTAGACTATGTGATGTAGTCATGAGAATGATTACTGGAAGTGAAAACGAGCAATTAAGAATAAAGCAGAAATGGAAAGAAGTAATAACCAGTGGCGATGCATTGACCGGTAATTAATCTAGTTTTTACACTTGATTTTTTTAAACAAATATGTGTTTATCTTCTCATCGATAACTCGTAATTTAATAACATCCGATGATCAATAATTATGATTAATGGTTATTCATTAATTATAATTATCAATCATAAATGATCTATAATTTCATTAGATTTGGTTTAACTGTATCGTACGATATGATATATGCAAGCATATATATTCTCAATGGTTTTTTCTTCATTATCTTATTATTTAGCGCATTATTTATACAAATAATTGGAACAAAGAATATAAAGAAAGAAATAAAACATTAATATAATTATTTTTATCGGATTTTTAAGATGTTAGATTAACTAGAAAACACGTCTATGAATTTACTGTATTTCTGAAGTCTGTAAAATTGCTAGACCACGTATAATTCAATATTCACACATTTAATTATCAAGAAATCAAGAACTTACTATGGCTAATATTATATTCAGATTTTAATAAAGAAAAAAAAATCGTGCCACTTTCTCTCAAAGCGATAAACTAGCTACGTTATCACAAGTATTATGAGACAGACAAAGGAAAGAGTAAGATTTTGGAAGAGACGGGGAGTGATGCAATGGAATCTCTGGCGCTTCGAGGAAATTAATACTACTTCTATCTCGACGCCAATTCACCGTTTTCTCTTTCTGCCCTATCTCTTTCTTTCGTGCTTGCGTATTTGCACTACTTTCCGCGAGTTGGAAAGATACTTTGAAGTCCTTTCTGTTTCCATTTTGTTCATCGTTCTCTTTCGTTCAGCGCAAACTAAAAGTCCAGCTTTTGAAGAGCGGCAAGAAAATAAGCGGATCCGCAATGTACTTTAGGCAATATATCCTTTCACCGATAAAATACACAGATGGAATAATTAGCGGTGGCATACGTAATATCGTAATATCGTAATAATGACAAACGATAGACTACCGTCAATGTTGGTTGGACATAACATAAATTAATTAGCAACTATTGATTTGCAGCAAAGTATACATTTCACAAGCTGTGCAATATATTGGATTTACATATTTTATACAGAATAACCTAGAAATTGCATGTTTTCCCTTGATAAACAGATTTTTCTCTGTTAGTATAAAAGTATTTGATCTATTTTATACAAAAGCCAGCAGATTTATTTATGCAAAGCAACTCATGTGACACATATTGAAAAGTATTATATTGTATTATAAGAAAAAGACTATAGAGAATTAAATTAAAATACATAAAATGACATAAATAAAAGAAAAATTGAATAATATAATTGACAGCATTAAGAAAATTATATAATAAAGAGCAAAATGAAGAAACTATATTTTTGTCGATATTGATCATTATTTTAAGCTGAAATAGACTAGCCGTAATTGGAATCCCTACTTTAATGAAAGGACTATAATTAAAAGCATAACAAGATCGCTCTTATGAAATCTCGAAAGGCTCGAAAGAGTTTTGCTTCTTCGAGGGAGTTATATTTCCGACGAATCTAATCACATCGAAAAGTCAGTTCGAAGACGAGAAAGTTTCGCGTGGTTCACCGGAAAGTCTCGATAAGCAAGTTTATCCCGTTCAAGTTTTTCGAAAGAATAAGTTTTAAAGTCGAATGAAAATATTAGCTGTGCACTCTTAAGAAGCATGAATTCGTAAATATCTTTGCGGTGCACTTTCTGGTGTCAATTTTGAATACAAGATACTAATTCATACGCATTACAGGACGTATCACAATATTCAAGTAGTACAAGTCAACGTTTAAACTGTCATATTCTTCACAAGATCTTGTATCATGTCGACATGATCTGCATAATTGTACTTTTTTCAATTTTTTTACAAACTGTCAAATTAATCATTTAAACGCGTATTTCTTATTGCAAAACTATAAAATATTTAACAACAAGCTACAGAGCCCAAGCTGGATTTTCGTGCTTAATTTATTAATATATTATAACAATGTTTAGTTCAATCTAGACGTTTCGACCATCTGGTTGTGGTCATCTTCAGTAGTTAGTTATTATAAAATTCGGAACATTTAATAAACAATCGTTACTTATAAAACTAATTCGGATATTACAATCTTCTTATATTCGTTACATTTAAAAATTGTTTAGAAGGACAACACATCTTGAAAGTCATGCCTCTTCTAATAACACCAATCTTAAGATCTTCAGGAAGGAAATCATGTTTTACATTAACATACACGATGTCCTTTTTAAGATTTGACATCGTGTATGTTAATGTAAAACATGATTTCCTTCCTGAAGATCTTAAGATTGGTGTTATTAGAAGAGGCATGACTTTCAAGATGTGTTGTCCTTCTAAACAATTTTTAAATGTAACGAATATAAGAAGATTGTAATATCCGAATTAGTTTTATAAGTAACGATTGTTTATTAAATGTTCCGAATTTTATAATAACTAACTACTGAAGATGACCACAACCAGATGGTCGAAACGTCTAGATTGAACTAAACATTGTTATAATATATTAATAAATTAAGCACGAAAATCCAGCTTGGGCTCTGTAGCTTGTTGTTAATAATTTATTTGAATAATTTGAGCCAATATTATATTTTTAATTTATAAAATATTTATTTAAATATTTTTTTAATTAGAAAAAAGAAATTAATACTTTTCCATAATTTTTAATTTATTATTTATTTCATTAGTGCTTTTTTATTTTATATTATTTTTATTTTGTTTTATATTATTTATATTTTTATTTATAATTTATAATATTTAGAACAAAATTTTGCAAATGCTGAATTTATCGCATTAAGAAAGAGAGCTGTGAAAAAAAAGGAATACAAAAGAGAAAGAGAGAGAGAGAGGTGTTAAATTCGATTTTTTAGCGAATTTTTTGTTAAGTTAGGAAGCATCACAAGTACGTAATGTATTTGAAAATTGCGCACAGAACGATTTAAAACGCGTTCCTCTGAAAAAGATTAATAACGGAATTCCTGTGGTTTTTCCCTACTTGTTCCTATGTCCGGCAAAACTGTCCACACGGACAAGTTTTATTTGACAAAATGAAATTCTCCGGCGGTTATCCGAGAATTTCATGACGTCGCTAGCCGAAGGTGATGTGCCGGCCATTTCGTCGTAACGGATGGAATTTTCTCACAAATTCAGGTTTTTTTCTTCATAATTCATTGCGTGCTATCATTTTAGCAATTTTCGGATTTTTAGCACAAAATACTTAGTTCTGTTAGTTCATAAACGTATTTTTTTTTCTCCAAAACTGCATCCTTTTTTCTCCAAAAATGAATAAATGATTCGAATTTTGCACAAGTTTTATCTTCGATAGTCTTATCTGTAGTTGTCGAACTATGTATATATTGTGTAAACCCTAATCCTAAAAGGGTTAATAGCACGACAACGAGGCGGTTATATAGCTGTACATGTACATGCCGTGTTTCCGGTGGGAAATAACAAGTGTGACGACACTTCCATGTGTACCTCCGGGGCTGGCACCCTAGTTACAGTCACAATATTAAACAACTATAAACAGCGACGGCTATCTGCAGTATTGTTCGTAAGTTCACAAACGTAACTGGCGTGTGAGATGGAGAAATCACTGTCCGTGCATTTTTTATGTGCATTTTAAATGTAGGTAAAGTTTAAAACTGAGCAAATCTCGTAAAAAAAATCTGTTTTACGTTTTCATGCACAACATCTAAATATCAAACAGAGATGAGTGGAAAACAGCGCGTATATTTAAAATAAAATGGTGTTTCCATGCAGTTGCTTGAAAAACTGTCTTTTTAACGTGAGATTTGTGTGACGGAATCCTCTAGTTCGCCGAGTGTGGCGAGTAAGCTGTTCTTTATCTAGCTTCTAAAGCTTTCACCATTTCACACAAAAAATTCAGAAATTGCATTTAAAAAAGACTTCTTTGACATACACATTTTATTTAAATCGCAACACTTTTTGCCGCTCTTTTATTTGATTTATGAAATGTACACTACGATTCGTAAGGAAAATCCTTAAAGTACACGAGAAGAAAATTTTATATAAAAAATTATCATGATTCGGCAGTAGCCGCAGACCGTAAGAGGAATTATAAGTTTAAATAGCCATTATGTGAGAAACGTAGTAAAAATTTGTATAATTCTTTCACGGTTCGCGACTACTGGCCGTACATAGTAATTTTTGATATAAAATTTTCTCCGCATAAGGTTGCGATAATCAATAATAGAAGTACGATGGTGGCGATTGTTCTCGAAATGTAACGCGCGTCCGAGTGAATTCCGACCAATCGGTAGTAGTAAATACTATTTCCGAACACGAAGCGACTGGTCGTTGGAAACACCTGCGGCCCAGTGTCACGAACATTCGCTGCTCTACCCAACATCGTCATTGGTATCTAATTGAATCTGCATCTCGCAGCACAAATTCGTAACGACCACTATTACAAATGGTCGGAAAATTAAAATGTCGCTCGTGAGCGATAAACAAATGCGTCGCGAACATCCATAGAGAATAGCGAGCAGCTGCGTAGTCAATAAGCAAATGCGTCGCCATGCAGATTATGACTTGTTAGAAATATATAACTGTCTGTTTTATTCGCCAAACAATACGATGAGTTTTATTCGTTAAATATATAAATAGAACACCGTTAATTATATTTGTCAAATATTTATTCACCAAATATTGTCACGAATTTTATTGGTATATATCCGCCAAATATTTATTCATTCGCTAAATATTATGTTCAATTAGAATGAATTTTATTTATTGATTCTAGACTAACAATAAGTACATCTTTTATTGCATTCCCAATAACTCTTTGCATATACTCGAGAAAATGGGTCAAAGAAAACTATGACGTCGTTACCGACTGCATTCTTTACTGATGCCCCAATTTCGTTAAAATTCTATTTCCTTTGAAGATATAATTTTATATAGAAGCCGTGTAAAGTCGCGGCGCATATGAAGTGTGTCTTCATTCGAAGCGGTCTGATAGAATCTACATTTTAACTGGCCTTTACAAGAACGAAACCGCCCTATTTCGGCGCACACGAAGAGTAACAAACCGCGGATGAGAAAGTCCATCACCCTTCACTTCGCTCGTCCATTTGAGTCGGCTAACGCCAATCGCCGCTTTATCGAACAATCCGCTGTGCAATCATCGCCGCGCAGATGTTGGTAAAACGAGTTTACTGCGAGATCTCAAACGAATCGTCGCATCGATACGGTCACCTCATCTGCGTTTCTCATCGGTTCGCGATCGTATTGGATGTTTCACTTGGTCGGGTAGAAAAAAAAAAAAAATTGGACAACCATCTGAAACGGACGGATTATCCATTTGCATGCGAATGCCTCGGTGATAGGATGAGGAGAAAATTCTATACGGTACGCATCGCACATATGGTCGATGATAGAATCGTATGGATGGTAATACGAGAAATTCAATTTGTCACATTTTTAATTCCACGTTTATAACTGAAACTAACTTCCGATTAGCTTAGCACTTTTACGCGCTACGTGACAACTTTACCTTATGATTATTATCTAACGTGAAAACAATATGTAATGGAAGACTTTAATACGACGTAAAAATCAATATGACTTGGAAACCCGATATGAAGCTTAATAATTCTCGTAATTACGTTACGTATACTTTATACAAATCACAATAGAGATGGCTGGATTTAATGAATGAGATTGTTCCTCGCAGGTCGACATCATTATGCCAGTCTTAAACAGCTATCGTGCTCTTTATTTATGTCCTTCTATCCGTCTTTCTATTCATGCACCCGTCATACACACACTAGAATCTTATGAGAGATCGATGACGGGGATACGACGATGATCATAATGCTACCCTCGGTTGAATAAATTTTCGTGCAGCGATATCATCAAGTTACCTAGATTTTGCTTAGATCAATACTGCGCCGTTTACAACGAGTGTAATATGTCGCACAGTTTACAAAATTTTAGAACAATTTATAATGCAGTGCAATCGAAAAAAATTTATATTAACCCTTTAAATATGATTTGTGTACCACAATATATGCTCTATTACGTATTTCTTTTGAAAACTTTCAATTAACAAAGTATCTATGATTGAATTATATAAATTATTAATATTGGATGTGAATTATTTATGACTAAGGTATGAATGGTAGTACATTAACTTTCGAACTTGACTGTGTGATTTGAAATAATATATCTTTCTTTAACCTAGATGTGTATAATGTTTCAGGTGACTTGTGTGATGGGAACTCGTGTACGCGCTTACAACTACATGTAAGTACCCTCGTTCGTTATCTGCCTTCGTGCGAGCTTAGGTTTAGGTGCATGTGCGGTTTGTAGCGCGTTCTACGATAACATCTCTCTTTTATATATGCGCCTTTGGCTCAAGGATGTTTTGCCTAGCGTGCAAGTAATACACGTGCAAAGTAGACGACTGTAATTCTCCGGTACCATTCTATAGAGGTCTCATGTTTTTATCGAGCTTTATAGACTATCTGCTCTTCTTTGACCGCGTAATAAAGCTTTACAAATGCAAAACTGCGCATTTTAGGTATGCAAGAATGTCAAATTGAAATACGTGCACCGACAGTTTAAGCTCGCAATATATTTTTCTCTTTTAATTTTGTAACGTTCTGAATAATTAATCTTTTATCTCTCTTCTGCAATATATATAAGTTTTGTACTATAGTATGCAGGCAATGCATTTAATTATATGGTATATGTAATAGTGTTTCTTTACTATGTTGAAAATATTACATAAAATTTTAAAAGAGCAAAGATCTCAATATCGAATCTCTTGTTTAATCGTCTTGTTTAAATTTTTTATTTAAATACTTTTGTGAAAAATATTTAGAGAAAATTGTGAAGAAATTACGAAAATATGGAAAGCCTAATAGTAAAATGGAAAAAAAGGACTTTTATTTAAAACTTTAAAAGAACTTAATATCACTGATAAAGCAGCAAACACAAATAAAAGCGCTATTAACTCTGCAACATGTACGTAGAATTCGATATCTATTTGCATTATCATCCAACAATGGGCGCTATGTTTTATGCATGAACGCAAAAACGTTCGAACAATTTGTCTCTGCCCGGCGGTCTAGGCTCAATCTACAACGTTTCTCCGTCTTTTTCGATTTTCCTCTCTGTCCAGATTGCGCACTGAGGCAGAGAGAGAAGGGAATAATATCAATCCCAGCGCGTCGAAATAATTCGCGAAATCGGCCGCAGCCTCAAAAAAGACCGGTTCCAGATTTTACCTTCCACGAGATCCGATTTGCATGCAAATCTGCCTGAACCCGGATCCGTGCCCACTCGTACGATTATATTGTCGTGCGTTTGCATTGTCCTTTTCGAGATTTCGAAGGGTGAAAAGTTACCGTTTTAGGGGAAGGATTGGATTATACCACCGGAAAACTTCGATACATTTCGTTTGTAAAGTATCGGAAGATAGTACGATAGAACGGACAATCGTTTTATGCACGATTTCACAAAAAAACTCCGACATTCTTTTTATAGAATAACATTTTTATTTTTATTTTTTTATTGATTTTTTTCACAAACATTGAATTTTTTTCTTCGGTATCTTTGTCTACCACTTAAGTATTTCTAATAGATAACTCTTTTTATTTATTACATCTATCATGATCGTTATACTTGTTAGTCGTTCGATACGAGAGAAAACGACTTTGATCGTGCTTGACTTTCTTGATTTGTTAAATGCCAGAAATCTGTCGCGGTTTTGTCTTGTATTTTTTTCGCGAACAGCACGTAATGGTCACACAGGCTATTAGTTACAATCGCGACGTAGAACACGAGTGCGATTAACTGTCAACAATCGATCGAGTAGTGTAATGTAATACACTCTCATTCATTGACACGTTTGCGCGTGCTATTCAAGCATAACTAGCATCTGGTTACTGTGAGCTTGGGTCAAGTAGTCTTGATTAAGCCACTTCGATGTAATTAACTGCACCTCCAGAATTTGCTGCTACTGATGCGGCTCATTGTCAGTTCGATTTTGAGTATCGATCAGTTAACACGGTTGTTGCGCTTTGATTCGATCATCATTGAGTCGCGTCGCGAGTTACAACTGACAACGAGTCCTAGGTTGAATTTAATTAGCCTACAATCTCCACATTTTCTCTCTTTCCAAGCATATTGAAAAGTTAATGTTCACAAAACTCATTGGCGAATTGTTATTAAAACTTGTAGTTAAGAATTTTCCAACTTTCTGGATTTTGAACTAACATTTTGCAGTTGAAACTAATATAGAGACTCCCAACGTTTAATTTCTGATTAATGCAATCACTTTAAGCTTTCTCCAAAAACTAATCTTGAGAAAAACGAAATTTTTTTTTGGTCCCGTCGCTTGGTGACCTACGCTATAAGTAAGGGTCTTCGAGAATCGGTTCTCGGGTACTGGTACTCGGTTGTTCATTTCCGCTAAGGGTTCGGGATGGTTCGGGATGGTCGTATCAGTGCTTCCTCTGTAACGGAAGTGTCGCGAAGGAGAGCGAGGGTTCTGGCGTTAGAAGTTGATTGTTCCGGTCTCATGCGGTATGTAAATCTTCCCAACATCGCCCAGAAATTCTCTCTCTCTCTTTCTCTCTCTAGCATCTCCTGTTTGCGTTCTCGTTCTTTTTCCTTCTCCGTCCAAAATTCAAACCTCGCTGCTGACTCCCGTCTTTCCTTCGTCAGAATTTTTTCTTCGCAATTTATCGACGTGGAGAATTTTTGCTACGGTATTGACGTGGAATTTCTCCGCTCGGTGAGAGATTTATCGTGGATGTTAAGATTAATGATCGCGGTCGCATTTACGCTTAGGTAAATGTTAAAGGGGACGCGTTTAAATGATTTAAAGAATTTTTTTCAAGAGATCGTTGATCAAAAATAGGAAATAATATTCGATCGTTCGAATTCGAATTTTACCAATTTAATCTCCGTTATTTATTTAATGCACATATAGCTTTTATATTGTTAATTTTGTGAAATATATATACAAATATTTAAAAATTTAAGAAAAATTGAAAGTTAATACAATCAACAAACAGGATACAAATCGGATACAAAAGGAAGAATGGTATAACTTCTTTGTAATTTTCTATTAAAATGCCACTGGAAATCTCCCGAATACTTTGCTTTCTTTAGATTGATAATCTAAAAGAATGCTTTCTCTCTCCAATTTAGTTGCTTATTTTCCGGCGATATGCGAAATTTTCACTGCAATTGAAAAATATTCAATTTTTCTGGTTTAGATTGATCTTTAGTTATTTATGTTTGTGCTTTTATAATCATCGATCACTTTTTCTATATTTTAAATTGAAGGGAATTGCTTTTCCCGTTACGCTTGTTGTACTATTGAGCATTCGAAACACGTAAAATTAGTTCTATTGATTATTCTCTTGACAGCAGGAGCACGCATTGATTCGTGCGATACGAACTAGATAGTACAATGGCGGGGCAAGAGGGGAGGGATAATTTCTCTCGTGGTTAAATCGTGGCAAGTTCACGCCGCGTGTCTGGAGTTACTTCTCGAAATTGTCGAGTCGCACGACAGCCTGCTCCAAGCTGTGATACGCTTCGTAAGCCGATCGCGATTGTCTCAAGGAGCGAAATAGAAGGGAGAATTTCAATAGCTAGCTTTTGTGCAGTTATCGCGTTAGTGTGCTTAACCTTTGCCTTATCGCAGCGCATCGTGAACGATAAGTTGTACTTAACAATCAAAAGGTTTACAATAATAAAAATTTATAAAGAAAAATCGAATAAAGAAAGAAGCAAAGAAAAACCTATGAAAACAGAAGAATTGATTTTTGTAAAATAATTCTAAATTCTTATCTCACAATTCTCTCGATAAGAAAGTCTATTAATTTTCTTATAAAGTTTTATTTACAACGCAGTTGATGCAATTTCTTATTCGAATAAGTAAAAGTATGTAAGCAATATGACAATTAAGTAAACATATCTCTTTCCAGCTTGGCGACATTTAAAGCACGACGAAAAACGCAATTAACTTCTTACTCCAAATTTTGCATACATTTCGTTCTGATAATGTGTATGTACATAAGCAAATTACTCTATAATGATTTATTCAATAAGGTATCTCTTCATTATCCGAAAATGTTAAATAATACTTCAAAAAGTAGAAAATCAATATTAATTTTCTTATTGAAATTTTAATTGAAGTTTCAAGAGCAATTCGAACAGCGGAAATATCGCAGTAATGAATCTACAATATATGCATGGAAGAGGCTTTCGAAAAAGATAATATCATTATAAGTGAGTTGTACTTGAATCTAAATATGTTTTTTTGTACGAATTTAACTGTCGGGTCAGGTATAATCATGTGTGCAGATATATTTTGCGGATATTTGCCACGTAGCTATTTCACCTTGCAACTCGTTGTTCGTATTGCGATAGGCAGCCGCAACACCGCAGTGGGGTTGCTGCTGACTATGTGAGAACGGCTTTGTCGAATAAGCGAAAAGAGAAAAACGAAGATACTCGTTCAGCAATTTTGCACGTTGCCTAGCGCAATTGTAGTCCATTTAGAGTTAATGCACGTTACAGAAATGTGCATGTTTCTATGGAAAAAAATTCTTCAACAATCCTCGCCTCTGTGATGCAAATTTTTCAAAGACTTGCGTTTTAAGAATATTGTGATATTTCAAGCACGTACTAGCAAGTGTACTTATTGTCGCAAAATATATATTAATTTTAAATCGATATTCGCATGAATAGTTTTCAATAGATGAGAGAATTGTGGGGTTTTGAGAGAAACATTACGCAATGGATATGTTTTTTTTTCTTTCTCAAAGCTGATTAAACATTGAAATAATCAAAAATTTGATCCGCATCAATTAGAAGGTTTTTTTTTTAAATATTTACACATGTATTACGTATTATTTGTATATTTACTTGATACATCAAATTCAATTTCTTAAACGAGATCGAAGCGAAAGAAAAAAAACATTACGTACCAGTATTCTTCGTCTTTTTTATCGAGTATATTTGTCGAGAGGGATGTAGCTTCTTCAGTCGCGATTCCAGAAGCGCAATAATTTACACTCTACACACGGGCGTTGCTTATGGTGCGTGTTACCGGCTTCGGCATAAAGGGAGGATATCAGACTGTTTTGTCAACGCGTTATTTATGGCTCGTTGTAGTATATTGATTCGCTCTCATACGGTTGAGTTCCCCTTTCGCGATTTCACGTGCGTGTTTGTACATACTATAGCACCCAGAAGGGTAACGAGCACTATACAGAATAATTTGTTGTGCCACGAAACAATTCGCGAAATTGATCAAATGTAATCAATGATGAAAAATTTAATTGATTGTTTAGAAATGTATTATTTTAGACAATATATATATATTAACATTTTCATATGTATATACAAAATATGAAAGTTTTTTTACATATCTGCTTTCGTTTTTTCTCTTCTTTTTTTAGAATATAAAAAAAATTTTATAAAATGTCTAAGACTTTGAGTTTTGTTAGAGATGATAAGCAATAAATTGAAGAGGGATTTTATACGGAAGAAAGATGATGTAAATTTTCGGTTTGCTAAAAAAAATTTCTTGTGTTAAAAATGGATGTGACCGAGACATGGCTGTTGAAATACGTCTACAATAATAGAGCTGCGCCATTTCTAAACGACTCCTTTGAGAGTTCAGAAATATAAATTCACAGCGAACTTTCTACTTTCTCTGGTAAGACTTTATCGCCTGGATAAGACAAACCCGGGAACACGAAAGTAGCATCGAAAAGTTTCTGCTTCAAGGAGAAGACGACACTATCGTTGTTCAATATTAGATGTTCTTTGCGGATGGAAAACGTTACAATGCAAAGTGTTTGATAAGATTATGCTTGTGCTGTTCTCTGCAATTTCTCCGCGACATCTTGGCATTTAAACGAGAAAAAAATTAGATGCATATTTTTATCATTTGCCAAACATTTGTATTTATTAAAAAATCGATTTTAACGTTTTGACGTCATTGCTGTCGACATTTTTCAATTTTTAGTGTTAAATATTAACTTTAATTACGGAAAAATTCTACTATCTATTTTATTCAATCTATATTCCGTAAATTCATATAACTTATAATGATTTTCAGTTTGTAACCGTTAATATAGCATGCATATGTCACTTTTTATATGAAAGATATTTCAATAGAAATTTCTATACAAGTTTCCTTCTTTCTCGCAGAATTTGATTGCTCGGTTAAACAACGAAATCATTCGGGAGAATTCAGTTCCGTATTCGTGTAGTACACGGTGCAATCAGTTGCTCCTTTGCTTCGACATTTCGTTTACCTTGAAATGATTCAGAGTCGCGTTCGTTCTATTGCATTTTTGAAGTATCGAGGGAATACAGGACATATCAAAAGCACACGCGATCTCGAAAGTATTTGAGATTGATTTTTTAAGAGAGTAGTCGTATTAAATAATTTTTTAACTTTTGATCTTATTTTTAATGCTATTAGTTTTGCAATTGCGTACAGTCTACACACATATGCAAGGACATATAAAAAATTAAAATCTCTGTACTTTCTTAGCAAATTTGTAATATTTGAATAATTGAAGTACAATTAATTTTCTTATAAAATATTAACGAATTTAGATTCACAATATATATTCGTTATATCTGTCGGGGCCCTCCACAAACGCTTATCTTTTTTAAGTTTGGAAGTCGCATATAATAAAAAGTAGGTCGAGTGATGGAGGTGCGACCCTGCAAAGAAAGAGTGCCTGAGCAGATGATACTCATTTAGAGGACGAGCCCGAGAGGACAGGCTTATTTGGGAAGCGGACATGCTTCTAAGTCGATGACGTAAAATTCAATTATGCTTCCGGTGTCTGGAAGAGAATTATCTCAAGAACGATCTCGACACCCATCGACTGAGTTACTCGAAGAAGATTTTCATTACAAATTGAGTTACAGCAGAATTTCAATCTCCACCACCGATAATCGAATCGTAATCGCACTGGAGATGATGCGGAAGCAGGTTTTGCTAATGAAGATATTTCTTCCGTAATGAATATAAGGGTATCGAGTAATTAGGGCATCGATCGATCAAGTTTTATAAATAGGTATGAGTTCCTAAATTAATATTTTTGTTATAGGTATTGTTCATTTCTAAATTTATTTCTCAACAAATTTAGTAAATCTGTGCATTGTATTAGTAAAGAAATATTCGTCATCTAATAGTGAATCGAATCAGGATGCTGTAAAGTTATCTTTTTTATTGCGAGACTCTGAGAACGTTGTAGAATATGAGGATATTCCGAAATTATGATTACTTTTTTGAAATGAAATAATTATTTCAGAGAATCAGAATAAAAAATAGTTTTAGCTATAAAATAAATAAATCTTGAAATCACTTATTTAGTTATAAACTAGTTTTTAATTAAAATTTTAGATATTAAATTGGATGATAGAAATTATTGGCAGTATTAAAAAACAAAGCTTTGTTAACTGGAAAAACTGAAAGCTTCAATGCTTTGTTATCGTTAAAAAAAGAAGAAGCATTATAATTTTAAACATTATAACTTTTATTTTATAAAAAATTAAAATATTTCAATAAATTTAAATACAAAGTGTTGTAATTTCTTTTTCATAAGAAACAAACAACTATTTTCAAATTTTAAAAAAATTTGAAAACTAGAGATTGCGACTTTTATTTTTACAGAAAACAAAGGTACTTTTATCAATAAATTTGAGGACTAAATGTTGTGATTTCTTTTTTACAAAAAAAACCAGCTTCCATTCTCTGAGTGGAAAAACAAAAAATATTTAAAAACTAAACTGTGATTTCTTTTCTACAAAAAAGCCAAGACTGATGATATAGAGTAATATATCAATGTTTGCACAAAAAACAACAATAGACGACTGACGCGGATGAATAAACGCAGTTGTGCAGGACATATTTCCTCTACACACACGTATGCATTTTGATCAAACTGGTAGCCCAATATTTTTAATACAAACGCGTATGTAGGAAATATCTTTCACCATATAGTAGTAGTTTGTTGCATCATACAGATACTGTTGTTGCAAAAATGTTCTTATTTATTTTTCGATAGATTAAAATATGCGCTCTTGTTAAAATTATTCGTTTATTTTTTTAGTTAAAATATGTGACACCATTTCAAACGTTTATCAATTTTACATATATATTGAGAAAAGTCCGAAAAAAGTAACAAAATACATCCACGAATCTTTGATAAGTTTTTAAAAAACTTATAATAAACACTTTTATCTCCTTTTTGAATAACAACACTTTCTTTTGACGTAGATGTATAGTGAACTGTCAAGTATAGATCACGCAGTCTTTTTACTAACTTGAGACCAACTTGTTCTGCCTTTCGTTACACAATGCGACATTTCGGCTACCGTGTACGTAAAATCCAGAACAGGCTAATATCACTGGTAAAAATGTATACTTTATTATACACACACTTTATTTTGTTTAATTTTGTATCGGATAAGAAATAGTTTCTTAGATTTTACATAGATTTTTTAGAGACTACTAGAGTAAATAGAATAGAGACTACATATGTCAAGGAAAGTCTGTTTAAAAGATTGAAAAGAAAACAAAGAACAGTCAGAGATCGATGAATTTCGAACTCCCCCCTCCAACCATAATACCTTAATCCTTGGATGCAGACGAAGTCTCACAATTAAAATAGGTCGGAACCAGTCTCGCCGACACTCGCGAGAGTCTAGAGCACGCGGCCGCGATGGGATATATGATCCGCAAAATTTCCCGTGCGGGGGAAGCAACTCGATTTTCGACAATCAGCGCATACCGAACGAGCGAGCAAGATCGATAGACAATTTAAGTAGTGCATGCTTGACTTTGAATAGGACATACCCAGTATGTCCATGACTGAATCCCGTAACGGCTTGCGCTCGTGCTAGTGGCGACAGTAGTACTGGTCCGTATCGGTCAGACTTCGCTAGTCGGAGACCGCCACCACCACCACCGCAACTCTGCGTCTGCCCCACCAACGCGAGGCGCGCGCGTCCCCCGTCAGAGGAATGGGCGTGCTTGCCGGCGCGGAAGGGCTGGAGAGGGGGGGGGGGGGTTAGAAAAATGTTCAGTTCCTCTCTGGAGGTACGCGGTTCCCTTCCACTCTCATCCGCAATATTTTTGCCGTCCCTATAACCGACATGATCGGCCTTCCTATGGAATAGGACGGGATGGAACGTGACATGATGCCTCTCGATATGGAGAACGAAGAATGGAATGTTGGGGGATGGGTGACGGCAAAGCTTGTACAGCCGGTTAAGCGGCTCGACTAGGTCACGGGGAATAAAGCGGGTGGTATAACGCGTGCGGTGTGCCGAACAAAGGTGTAGAGCACAGTACAGATTTATTTTGCCTAATAACCCTTCAGGCCATAGCGCCGCAGCGGCGAAAGTAAAGAATGACGAGGAGTTTGTAAAAGTGTTAAAAAACGTTTGCAAAAGAAAGAATTGATGCGCACTACTGTTTGCAAGCAAGATAGAAATATTATACAAAGAATTGAAAGAAAATTTTGACTGACATACTGACTGATATTTTAATCGAATTTTAAATGTCTTTCTACGTGAGAATTGGCATGATAGGGAATTTTACTTTGGAAGAGATAACATTTAGGAGATCGAGTTGCATTAAAGTGATTGAGAAATTTTAAATTAGGAACTTTGGATAAGTTTTGGCAGACCATTATATATCTAGATTTTCGAAGGGATTGCGTTTGATATAAAGGTTTCTAAGTTGGTTTATACAGATAAGGCTGAAAATAAGATAGCGAATATATAAAACACCTAATATAAAGTCCCTAAAGTTTCTAAGTTTCTGAACATAGTTGAGCATCGTTATATAAGTGGGTTAGCAGACAAACGGCTGATAACTTGGAGTTATAAAGGATTACATCATGTTGCATTATACTCTTCCGCGTTCTTGTATTCTCTACACTTATAGTCAAGAGAAAACAAACGAATTGTATGCCATCTTATATAAATATTTGGTTACGGAACTTTGAAGTATCTATAGCAATAAATATTCTAGCAGTACATAAGCTAATTCGGAACTGGAAACGACGTAGAAATGTAAAGGAATAAAATAACCGAAGTGCGGGCTTTACTTCCTTGTAACTTCGCTAAATCTCTCACAGTATAGTCAGTCAAAATTTTAATTTCCACAGAACCATTTAAAATCTGTGTAATGGCTCGTGACGGCCCTCTTTTGTTCACTGATTTTAAATCTATCAAGCTTTCGTAATATTTTTATTATTTTTTAAGTTTTTAAATTTCTCAATTTCTGTGTTTTTTTTTTATTTCCCAATAATCAAATATTCCGATTCGGATATATTTTCTTCTTATTTGCATTGCCAATTCACAATTATGAAACGATAAAAATTAACTTTTATATAACTCTGTTAGGTATCTAAATAATTAGTAAATTTTTTGAAATTCTCCAATAATCGAATGTGGCGAAAATTTTTTTATTTGCATCAAAGTTCTTTGGAATCCGGATTAAACAGTTTTTAGATTCTTGTCCAATTTTAAATAATTTTGGTAAATTTGAGCTTTGGTTTTACTCTGGCCTACTCTTCACGCAACGTACATATGACAGATGTTCCGACGATATCTCGCAATCGACCTCCGGTTAATGGGTCGTAGGTCGCAGACCCTATTAACTACTACCCGCGAGTAGACCCAATAAATTATATCGCTCATTAAGTGCGCTCTACACGTGGGAATATTCCTTAATGGCTTTCCGCCTTCACTCGGCATGCTTGCGTGCAAATGCTTCCGCATTTTGCTAATTGCAATTTCTCCCGCAAAAATCTTGTTCTCTCGGCTCAACTCTTGCAAATCTTCATTTATAAGAAGAGATTTTTAAGCAAAAAATTTCAGTGCTGTTTTTTGAAACAATTTTCAGATAATTTGCGTGTATTCTCTCTCTGTTATAAATTTATACTCTTAAATATTTATACGACATAACTAATATAACCAAGAAGGGAATAATTTTATATGAAGAAAGAAATCGCAATTATAGCGTATGTTCTTATATTTTTCTATCAATCTTTGTCTCTGAAAAAAAATTGATTTAAAAATCTAGGAAATTGATATCTTTTCTTGCCGATTCAACCACACCAGTTACAGGATATTCTGTATGTAGTTAAAAAAGACATGGAAAGGATACCTTTTATCTTGTTTTCCTTACGATGTGATGTCTATGCTTTTAAGCCAATTGCAACGGAGAGAAAAGAAAAGTCGTTCATGGAAAACGATTCTTAGGTTCTCACCATCGCTTACTTTCTTTTACGCGTTTACGTATCGTTCGTACGTGCTGCCACCCTGCTTGACTATCGGCTTGATAAATATGGGCGGCTGTTGAATAATGCAACGGCCGCTCCGGCAGTAAACAAGTAACGCAACACCACGGGTTACTGATTCGCCTAAATCACTCTGACCGATCTCCCCCGTTCGCTTATGCGTCTCACCGCCACATTTTCCACAAGCTATTTGACTTGTATCGCGTTTTGTGGACAATATGAGTATATTTTGTAAATCATAGAAAATTTATAAAAGTTGATTATGTGAAAAGATAAAAATTATAATTTTTGTTAAGAAGAAAATTGAATGCGTGTAAAGAATTTTACATAATTATGCTTGTTAATTAAAAAGTAAATCTTTCTTTTTTTATTTACTTAAAATCGCTTTTACTGAGCTATTAGCGACTATAGAACGTATTTATGCCAACGTAATTAATTCTTAGACCGTAACATCGGTCTCTGTGAAACCGCTATTCAATCTTAAAGAATTGGTAGGCGAGCAAGATTTCTATAAGGATGAACAAGAAGTGATAGAAAAGGTAAAAATTTAATGAATAAATTGCGGCGATGGTATTTCACTTAATAACTCGTAGGAAGTACAGGCACGCAATCTGTGTGTTAGGTATAGGTTATTCCGTTAGTAGCGTTTAAGCACGCCTTGATGGCCTCAATCACGTCAAATGCGTTGTGTGTAATTGCATTCGAGAATTCCAACATGCGCACATTGCTCTATGCACATACATACGAACACAAAAGTGTTGTAACAGATCTCTAGAGCAATTGATTATCAATTATATGTAATAATCGTTATTTTGAATTTATTTCTATAGATTTTATTGTGTGCTTATGCAAAGAAGATCAAGTATTTTAATATCGTAAAAAATGTCGTTGAAATTGGGGAAAAAATCCGCATAATTCTGCAGAATCAACTGCTTAATTATCACATTGAGATCCAATTCCGCATTTTAAGAATTAGGAATTGAATTTTATAGAACAAATCGCTGTTTCTTAGTTTGTTTTTAATCGCTTGTTCACCGTGGTATATGGCTCAGCTCACGGTTTGCATTCATCTTCGTGGCGTCAGCGAAGGAGGAAGGTAGACACCGAGGAGAGAATCTCAAGTCGGCGGCAGGCTTTCGCACTATAAAGTTGTTCTTGAAGTATTCCTATATCGCTCGCCGTTGGTATGCCAATATAGTGCTCGCCCTTTGTCACCCCCTCATTCCCGAGAGCGTGCTCTTGTCGACCACTCTCGTCGCGTCCCTTGCCGCCGCTGCCATATTCCCTCATCGACCAGCAGAACGTCCCCTGACCCTCTCGCATACCCCGTTTCGCACGCAGTGGTATGTCTGCATGCCGGGGATATAATGATTGGCAGCGGACTGTCTGCAGTCCGACCACGACGATGTGTGGACTACGTTCCCCGCCCATCCTTCGCGGATAGCCTTCGTTCGCGGTTGATAAGAATCATACAGCGCCCGTGCGAACATTTGAGTTCTATAAATTAAAAATATTGTGTAGAGAACCCACTTTGGACGATCTATAGTTTGCGGCAGAGCTCGGAATAGAATTCTATTTGCAGTTTGATGTGCCGTTTAATAAGGAAACATCTGATAAATCAGAACACTATACATATGTGTATTCTGATTTTTCAAATGTTTTATATTATATGAAACTATACATTTATTCCGAATTCTAGACAGCTATTATGAAACTACTTCGAACTATTTTTGAAAGAATTTTTTTTAGATATTTTTTTAGTAATGTTAGTAGATCGGCAGTAAACTTGATTAAATTGCTGTCAATCTGTTCGACATTGCGAACATTTTGTTTATTAGGATATTTAGGGGAAAACGAAATTATATCGATCGGAAACAGTTCCTGAATAGTTTTACAATAGCTATTTTGTTTCGAAATATAAATCGTTCAAACCGAGAGCTTAACAAAATCTGGTAAATATAAAAACAAACGAAGTGTAAAATACATCGAATACAATTCTCATGGGAAGTTTATAACACGGTCTTTTGGTTATCACAAACCGCTATATAGCGCCAGACTGGACTTCGAATTTCAACTATCGTGCCAACAATTGGCGTCAAGTTGACCCGAGCTTTTGAAAACTGTTACACGAGATCTCTGTACATTTTCAAAATGTGACTTTATGTGTGTCGAATTCTCGTTGTTTTGCTCAACCGGTAGTTATTTCAAATGTCCATTACGATAAAATTCATTACTGACATTAGAAGCCAATTTGCAGACCACGAAAATTGCTCACTTTAATTAATCTATCTTAATTGATCCAAGAAACCTCATAATATCGTGTTTTTAAATATAATACAATGTGTATACAATTTGTATAAACAATTGAGCTCTATAAATTAAAAATATAAAACATTTTGTAAAGACAAAGTGCAAATTACATGGGATACAATCTTTATTTTAAGTTATAACGTAACCTTTTTATTATCGTGAACTACCATATAGCGCCATTTCAACAATTGTGCCAACAATTGGCGTCACGTTGGCCTGAGCGTGCTGTTCGTGGAAACTGTTACACGAGATCTCTGTACATTTTCAAAATGTGAGTTCGTGCGTGTCGAAGTTGCCGCTTTGCTCAACTAGCAGTTACTTCAAGTGCGATAGTTATCTGTTATGGTAAAATTTATTACTGATACCAGAAGTTATTTTGCAGACCTAATATCACAGAAATAGGTCAATCTAAGTTGATTTAATTATCTGAGAATTTTATAACGCTGTGTTAATTTTCAAGATTGAAAACTACGGACAAAATAAAGAAGCGCTAGTTTTAGATTATAATTTATTTAAATTACGCCTGTTCATGCAATAAAAATGTCATTTATGCGTGACGTCATTGTAACAGTTTTTCTACTTTGCTATCTTTCTGGATATTAATAATTTGTTTAAGATAACAATCTTTGAAATATTCTAACTTTCTAACATCACTAATTTTGTACATTACAATTAAATCTTGCCGAAATTGATGAAAAAGTATTCTGCGTACTTAAATTTCTGTATTATTTTTTTCAATTGTTTTTCCAACTCATTTCTCGAGAAATTATTTTTGTTAGAAATTATTTTTATCATAAAGCAGACATATTAAAACTGGGTCGCATATTTCGATTGCGAACAATTGATTTAATTGCTAGCTAGATTCTTCGCATCATTTTGCCGTCTCATTCTTTTTCGTTAATTGGTGGATTCTAACGTGGTGGTGTTCTGCAGATTTCAACTAGGAAAAGCGCTGTCGAATACACACAAACGCGACTCTTTAGAATATGACGCGAGATATGCCTTGGCGTGTTAGAAGAATACGAGAGGGAGAAGAGATGGCGTTTAAATTACTTCAATTATGCTTGACGCGCACCGCGTTGAACGACTCATTCGATTTTTCCGTCCGCTTTTTTCTACCACAGCCTTTAGATCCTTCGATTTTTTAGAACAGACTGAATGTGGCGCAAACAACTTTCTCGAATAAATATCTTAAGTTCGTAAATATTTAAATTTAATGAGAAATAATTGGAGTTTTTAAGATATATTAAAATATATCACGAAATTAAAAATTTTCTTATTCTTCTTCCTTCTAATCTTCTTAATAAATTGTATTCTCACGTTAATTCTTTATTGTAATATTTAATAAAAGATTTTATATAATAAGAGATTTTTAATTGTTGGTTATATCTTAAGGGGATGCAACTAATTATTTTTCAAGAAGAAGGATCTCTATAATTCACGTCTCGTAAATTCGCGTTGTTAGCAGTATTAGTAATAGTAAATTAGCAAGCAACAACGATCTATGCGACATGGCAACAAGCTTAAGTTAAACGCATGGTTGCTGATAAGGTTCGTAGTAACAGGCTACTGGATGCTAGCAACGTCGCCTGTGCTATGAGAATGTATACGCGGCAATTCACGCCTCGAGACGTACACGCGTTTCTCTTCGTTTGATTGTAAAATAATGACATTGGAAGGTAGCGCTTCGCTATTCAATCGTAAAGGAAATGTATTATCGATTCTATCCTATCTGTATCTTTACTAAATAAATCGTTGCTTCGCGACGACATTATTATCGATATCCTATTGATGCATTGTAAATTGATCATTAATAATATGATTTAACTTAAATTGTGAAAATGTAAATTGTATTATTATCAATTAATTAAATTATGAAAGGTTGCAAAATTCGAAATATTAGCTGTCGGACGATGTCGCGTAAGTTAATTTATATGTCGGCAAAATGTCGGCACATTACGTAGCGCCGTTCTCGCTTGCGGTTTTTGCCGGGATGCAGAGAGGCGACGCATTTTGACGTTAATACGATGCGGCCGCCCGCATACGAGATTGACGCATCCTGCAGGCTTAATCGGCTGCTCTGTACTACCGCTAATAGCGCATGATCCAATCGCTAATCCGCATCGTACGCTTTTTGCACGACTACTAATTGCTCCCGTCTCGCGAAAGCTATTTGTTCTACCGACGTCTAAATAGCGGCAGCCATTTAATTTCGCGTTTGGATCGAACATCGAACAATCCATCCCTCGCCTCATTCGCAACTCTCTCCAACACTGCCGGCCGGGATCATCTCTTAAGAAGGACTCAATCGTCCGTCTAATTACCGTTGCTTCTCTTTTTTTTTACTTCTCGTAACTCGTTCGCTCTCGCCTTCCGTATCCTTCTCCCCCATTTTCACTGAACTCTCTCGCCTCTTCAACGTTTCCCTCCTTTCGTTGTTCGATAGTTTATTGCTATTGTAGTCCGATCAAGTATGTCTCGTCCAAATAAGTCGTTTCATTCGGAGTTTCGTTTTGATACAAAATAAAACACAAGGCACATAATTGTGCTTGCGATAATACGAACTGCCGTGCAATAAAATACGCGAAAGTGTAATAGCGACAGGGTGAAAATGAAATTCGGGCGGAGGACGAGTGAATAGAAAGGTTGCGTTGCGTTGCGCGCCAAGTTAACAGCAGCTTAGCGTTTGAGAATAGAAAACGCATACAGTCCGCTCACGTGCGCACGAGTCAGGCTACCACTCGGCTGTAAATCAGCCTTAAACCCGGCTGGGCAGCTTACAATCAAACGTACTTAGCCAGCCTTGCCCGTAGCGGAGGGATAAAGTGGCGAAAGACGAAAATGGAATATATCCACGATCATAAAGCACACATACCACCTAACTTTGCCTCCTTCCTCTTTCTCCCTCTCTCTCTCTGTCTATTCCATTCTTATTCCCTCACGCGATCTCCAGCTTTTACTTCTAGAAACCACATTCGTAATACGTCGTCCGAGAGAATTCCGCGTAGGATTCTAATGGAGTCACCTCTAAATGTGTATCCATACGTCAGAATTTCGACCAAGGCACTTTTTTTTATCCCGCACGGATTAAATATAGTGTTGTCTGTGAGTATTGAAATGTTTTACCGCGAGATATCCATATTTCTATATAATTTCTCAATTATCTTTAGCAATGGCGCGCATTGAAATTAATTAAAATATAAATGAGTGGATGGACGGATGGCAACTTATCAGATTGAAAGCTAATAGATTTTGAGTTGTTAATAGAAATAAGCAGTGAGGTGTTAAATGACTGTGCTGTTTGAAAAAAATTGACAAACATTTCCAAACAAAATTATTTTGGATATTTTGACACTCAAGTTTTATTAGTTTTCTGATTGAAACAATTTTCTTTTTTTCCTTTCTTTTTTTTTCTTCTTTTTCACGAATGTGTTATATTAGCGATACCGTTCGTTCAGCAATAATAGTTTCTCGAGGACCCTTAAGGCTATTATTGCGCGAGAAGTTAATAAGATTAGCTTCCCAACGTTATCTCTAAATTGCCATATGTTTTCTGGCCTAACGCGATAATAGGGATTAGAAAGGACCGTTTTGAGGGTTGTACCAGGTTAGATAGAGTACGCTGTTTGGGGGAGGGGATTTTCAAAGATTCAGATTAGAAAGGTCTAATTGCTACCTAATCCACCAGTGAATATCGTTATCAGCCCGAATGTCCGATTTGCACAAAGAGGATCTCGATACACGCACGAATTCAGGCCTTCGACAGCGAGACAATATCGACCGTCAATTTAATACCCCAGAAACGATCGACATATCTGTGCAAAGTGAAGTTTGTATTTTTTGGGCGACATAAACAGCAATAAGTTACTTAATAATTCTGTTGAGATTAGCTAAAATATATTTATTGCTTGCAGGAATAGCGTCAAACAGAAATATTTAATTTCGTGAGAAAGATTTTCTCGCGCTAACGTTGAGAGCGTCGCATTTTCCGCGCATTACAGCAGAAATTAAGCTATCTAACGCCGTGCCCATATTTTTCGCGCTTCTTCCCACTTCCGCGTGGAACGTTATGCAAAGCTCGGGGATCCCTTTATCACTTTTCCCTCTAACGACTTCTTTCTTCGCGGCTCTCCCGCCGTACCGCCGCCTTTAAGGAAACCATTTCCATATCTCTCTTGCCCATCTCGCTCCGTCGCGTTGTCTTCGTGTGTTGTCCATAGTGCGGCACGGACGATCCGTTCTCGCGATAGTCTCTATCGCCAAGTTCCGCTCTTCCTTCCGGTTATTTATTTTCGCACACTTGCACATGCAATATAGTAGCGGAGGAAAGGTATTAAATATGGAATATTGTTTATGTTTCGCGCTCTTTTTTTCTCATAAAATATATATTTTCGAATTTTGATATTAAATGCTTGTGCAATACTGTTTAATTATCATTAATGAGTTTAATTATTATTTATTAGTGAACAAATTTAAAACATGGGTCAGTAACGGGTTAATATTCTATTCAATGAGATCATATTATAATTTGGCGATAAATTTGAATACATAAGCCGATTCCATATGGATTCACATGGTTCATTCTGTCATCGCCGACTTGATTAAAGATTAATTGATTATGTTTTGGTCACATATAACTGTTATACATTAAATACTCTGTTATTATTAACATTAACAATAATAATGATCAGAGCAATAATGTTCGAAGTATCAGCTGTCGATCGGTCATATAATTTTCGAAAAAAAGATTTACGCCCAGTGTTTCGTAAGACACGAGTAACTGGACTCACCTAAGCACTCGTCACGTAAAACAATACATTTTATCTTTTCAACGGCAATGTCAACAATATGACGAGCAAAAAGCTCAGCGGATAAAAATGACAGAGACCAATCAACATCTGGAGATAACTCCCGCGATCCAAGGGACGTTATCGCACAAAGCCTGTTTGCCAAGCCACGAAGAAAGATGGATAGTTTTCATCGTCTTGCACCATAAATCCTCGTGAGAGAATCTCGCGCGGCGATAAAGGAAGAGATAAGGAGATACCACAGAAGGAACTGCCATCTTCTTTTGTGGTGGGGTAAAATCGAAGGAACCCCGCTCAGTTTTGAGACATTAACACGCGTATGTGAAACGGTTGAATGAATCGATTAGTCAAGTTGGTTTCCAGTTACGGATTAAACGAGACACGAGCATCATATCTACATTATTGCCCTGACGGATTCTAATCCTTGGGTTGCCAGTCCATAATTCCGCAGTCCAAGCTCGAACAGTTCTTGAATAATGGACGATTAAAGCTGACCGTTCGCGCCTGACCTAATTTGACTCGCACCTGATCTAATCCTAACCATATCGTTTGGATTTCCTCGGAGACGCCGCGTTATCTTGATTGTCGAATAGACGGCACACTGCGGAGGATCCGGATGCCGTCGGATGCCGTCGGATGCCATGAAAGGTAAACTGAATTGATATCAGTCGAAATCAGGTTACGACCACCTAATTTCTATCCTGCGCTGCTGCCAATCTCAATATCAAACTGATACGCATGCGAGATTCTCCGCAAACATGTGTTAGTTGCTCGATGCAAAACGATATCGCACATATTTGGTATTTTCGCTTTTACGGTGAAAATTTTACAGTGTGTGCAGAGCGATCATCTGACCGCGTTAAGACCGACAGCCGATTGAGTTGAGATAGCGTGATATATGATGACAAAATAAAAAGATCGTGCGGAAATGAACAACAACTATCTATCGGTCGATGTAAGGTGGCATTTTTTTCACGCCAACAGATTATACCGAATATATAACACCTCGAGGATCAAAGCTGGAAAATATTTTAGCGAAATCCCTGTCCAATGGGCGTGATCCTGACCTTATATCGGATCACGGAGCCTGAAAACGTGAACGATAAAGGCGAGCGTGTCGCTGGGAACCCGAGTAACCTGGATTTACTAAGCGGGTGTAGAAGCGAAGGATAGATTTTGGCCGGATGCCAACAACGGCACTGCGGATGTCGATGGTGACACTGCGCGCGTTGGTGGGGCTTGGTTCGTTCGATTGCACCACTGGGACATCCACTTACGAGTCCAGGGCGCAGTCAAATAACAATTTATATTGTTATTGTTATAATATTGCTATTTGTTCGTATATTTATGTACACGCGGTTTCCTCAAATTTGAGTATATCAGTACTGCGGCAGAAAATTTTGCAAGGAATTAATAAAACTGCGATTTTTTATTTCAATTAAGTTTTTGAAATATGAAGATTTAACATTTGATCGTAAGCCACATACGCGTGTATGGTGTATTTCAAAATCCTGTATAATGTTGATATAATCACATTTTTAATTTTATAACTAATTAGCTATGAATAGAAAATTGATAAAAATTGGTTACTAAAATTGAATTGATCAGAAAATATGAGGGGAGAATTTTATCTGGAAAAGATAGTATTTTAAAGAAAGGTAATCGATCACATCTGACCGCGTTGAGCAACAGTAAAAAAAACTTCGCAAGTATAATCGAACATCTTATCAGAGGGAAGCCATTCAAGCATTTTTCGACACTTACAAACTCGTGTTTGTACTGTTATCAGTATCTATTTCAGAACTACATAGGCCATCCATTTTAGAACTACATAGCCACATTCATTTTTCGCAACTGCCAGTAAACGACACTGCCGTTTGATGCATGTCGCGCTATATTCACAAATCGTGGATCTGACACCGTGTACGGATTTAATTAAACGGTACAATGTAGTATTAACTTTAAAAAGCATGCAGTACATAAAATATAATAATAAGTAATATAATGTGTGTAAATACGATATACGATTTAAATCACGAGAAATTTATTCTCTTTATCATAAAGATAATTTGACATTCAACGATACGCGACGCGCAACAGCAGAGTTTTAATATAAACGTTGATCGCGATGTAAAATATAAATATGTTCAAATTATAACAGCATCTAGAGTAATTAATAATTTGCAAATATTTATTGCACACATTGAATTTTGTATTCGACCTTTAAGCAAATGTTTAATTCATATTACATAATTACCGAGTAAAATCAACTTTTTATATACATTCTGAAATAATTATGTAAATTATTTCGAAATAAAAGAATAATGAATGAAAAATTGAATGCGCCAAATGATTATTTTTCAAACATTAATTATATAAAATATATAATATAAAATAATATCAATAATAAAATAATATCAATAATAAAATAATAATAATAATAATTACATAAAATATATAAAATAAAATAAAACTATAATAAAATATATTTGTATTTATAGATCAACATTTGTGCTACAGCTTTATTTATTGCAAACTATATATCGGCAAGTGTCAAATTATTTTTATTTTGCATTTTTCGCTAATAATTATAAAGAAATGAGATATATAATTTATTTAATAATAAATGAAGATAATACACAAAAAAACTAAATTTCTCGAGATTTATATTTTATTATATTTTACATAACGTAATTTTAGAATTGAAATTATATTATATTATATTATTAAATTCGCGCGCACGCATCACAAAGATTTATTCCTATGTATCTGCAATTTGTGCAGACATAGCACGGATATGCATCAAACGGTAGTGTCGTTCACTGGCAGTCTCGAAAAATGGATGTGACTATATCGCTCCAATTTTTAAAATGGATGCCGATACTGAAACGGGAGCTAAACGGGAGCTAAACGCTCCACGAAAAACGCCGAAATGGCCACTCTCAGATTTCTCTCTGACTCTATCTTTCCGCAGCAGGATCTAAACAGATTTTTAATTCAGTTACGATCATATAAATCTAAGCAGCGAGTGGTAACATCGTGGTAACATTGTTGGCGATGTCGCAACGTCGTGTCGCTACATTATGCCGGTTAATGTATTACGCTCCCGTGCGCGCGAGTGTGCATGCGCGCGTTATACATGGATGGACGCGTCCACGTGTATTGTGAAAATGAATGACGCATTTCGTTACAGCGACATTAAGGCGCTTTCGTTCATTCCTGCGGAAACGCGATAGCTTATGCGCCAGCCCATGTGGATATGCCACTTATACGCTCTGCACGCTTGACTGGGCGGATCGGACGTAAATTGTATTTTCTGGACCGCGACGCAGACGATGCGTTCGATTGGCCGATCGCACGCTGCCACTGATTCTGTTCTCGCCAGATTTCCTCTCTGACACAGATCGATTTCGGCGGGGGGAATTTATTTACTTCTTTCAGCAGTTTTTTCCTCTTCAGTTGCTCCAACGTGCTTCAACATCATTCATTCGTTTATCATTATAAACTACCATCGTGATAAAAACTAATTATAGTTTTACTTCAATTTGCAATTTATATTTATTCCCACTTAAGTAAAACAGAGCTAAATGCAATTCCCGATTATGATTAAATTTTATTTGACTTTCTGCTATTTTAATTTGATTTGTGCAATTATATTATAAATTACACATTTATTTGAATAAGTTTGTTCAAAGCTTGGTATAAATAATAATTAGATGGATGGATAAATTTCACGGTATAGATGAATACATTAAATTTTAGCATGATCGCGTTTGATTATGTTCATATGAAAATGTGGCATTATCGCAAAAGTTTTATCGACTGATCGGGTTCCCTCCTCGAATGCTCTTGCATTTGACGCATAACGATGCCGTTAATCCTACCACGGAAACTTCACCGGAATCTCTCAATGAAGGAAATATATCTATTCACGAGATAAAGCCGTCGAATTGGGCATTAATTCGCGGAGGAATTGAAAGAGATGGCTCGCTATCTCGCGCTTTTTCTCACACTTTCTTCCTGTTCACTTCATTCCCCTCTCCGCACTCATACATTTTTCACTAGAAATCCGAAAAGATCCATTTGGGCTGATGGAGGATAACTCCTCTCCGACAGGATGAACAAGGGGGGGTAGGGAGGCGCGAGTAAGAGGAACAAGGATAGCTGGATTGACAGGAGAGAGGAAGCAGATAAATAGTTAGCTAAAGAACAGCTTACAATTTTCTCTCGGTATTTATATTTTTGCCAATAAACTTTACGAAGATAATAAAAGTTTATTCTTTAAACGACTCCGAGTGAACTTTAACGAAGTCTCACTTTGAGATTTAGTTACTAAAATGCTTTTTAACATAGAACATTTAAAAACTAGAAAGATGTCTTCCGCGAAATTTTCAATAAGCGAATATTAATTTCAAATTGAACAAAGAATCCACGGATCAGATAAGGGCGGATGTCAAAGGATACATCGCGTCAATATCGAAAGGATTAAGGAACAAAAAAATGTATGATTTTCTGAATACTCAGTTCAAAGTAGCAATTGTGCGGACATCTCTTCTCGAGCGGTAGTATTTTTACAAGTTAAATAAGCAAGTAAGGACTCTTTCCTGCGAATTGGTTCTGAATTTTATTGGTTCGCAATTTGTGCGCGACAAAGGAGTTGCTCAGCTACTACGAACCTAGCCTTTAAATGGTAATTACGTGAAAGATCCTTTTCCCCTGCCTCCTCTCCCTCTCCGTTTTCGACGGAGGAAACGATTTTGTAGAATTAAATGTATTCCACTTACGAGTTCGAGCGCTTCGAGAAATTACCGATTTTGCCGCCTGATGGCGAAAGCATTTAGCTGAAGAATTGGGAATGCGTCTGAGAAAGGAGAGACTGGAAGTTATTATAAAAAGTATTCAAGATCGATTCGCAGATGAAGAATCTTTACTTAGAGGTAGTAAAAAATCAACGAAAATCAAAAACTTTGTGAAAACTTGAAAACTATGCGAAGGACTCGGTGGATGATGAGGAGGGAATAGTCTCTTTCCTGATCCTTGATTGGTATCGGGCCTTAAACGCCTCCTTACTCCATTCCGGAAATTGATCCAGACGAGGGTTTGCATTGATTATTCAGACCAGACCTTTCTCTCCCGTCCGGGGCAATGGAAATATTGAGTAACTAGATGGAGTCTTTCCTTAATTGAAAAACAGCTAATGCTCTTTCAGCGAAACAAGGGCAAAGAAAGAAAAAGGGATTAAGAAAGCAAAGTAAATAATTTGGAATAATAATAATAATAATATATCGTATAACATATCGTAATATCGTGGAATATTTTTTTATGGAATATCAAGCGAGAGGTTATTTGAAATAACAATAGATATTTGGTTACTATTCCCAGATTCATCATTCTAAACGTATGTATGTATGCGTGTGTATGGAAAAGATCATATCTATCTGTACATATAATAAAGGCTACATTCGAATCTGTTATTTCAGTTATATGATCAAAATGTATTGCAGTTGTACGTATCAGATCGTTACGCGCGGTATTCATGAATTTTATACAGAGGCTGGAAAGTTTTTGTAATTTCATAATTTGGACAAAAATAATAAAGGGCTTGATTATGAAATCAGAAATAACAGGACTTTAAATGTGAGCATAATTTAAAATTTCATAATTGACGGAAAATAACTTTAAATGTAGAGGATCAATGATATCAATCAATTGCGTGGAATAAGCACAACACTCTTAATTAATGATAACACATAAGATAATATATTAATTAACGGAATATGATTGCGGCTTTCGGATTGTCGTTGAATCCTCGAAATACAACTGCAAATATTAGCGCTCACGTTTGTAATCTAATAAAGTGCATCCGCCGCTCCGGCGAGTTCGGAATATGAGATTTAAACTCGATGTAATGTTTGCCTTGTTTCTGGGTCAGCAATACGATACGCTGACGAATGGATTAACCAAGGATGAAGTTGAAAGCTACCGCAGTATGCGTGAACTCTACCGAAATTCCAGAAATTATAACTTTTTGAAACTAATCGTCGGGGATATATATTGTCCGGTTCGTTGTAGAGAAAAATATTTCACTGCAACGTTGAAAGACCGCGTACAATGCGCGATAATGTGCAACACGCCGCAAGTAGTTTTAGCGTAAATATTGTTATCTCAGCGATAAAATTCACAAATTACTCGCATAATGAAACATCATGACGCTATTGAAATATTATAGTTTTGATAACGCCGTTAGATTGCATCAGGCAATTTGTAAACTTCGTAAATGCAGTGAGTCACGCACTAAATTGACAATTAAACATTAATAAATAAAGCTGTTAATGCACTTCAGCTTTTCGTTTTTAAGCGCCGTTCCGCAAAATGAATATTATGAGGATTATTGAGTTAAATTCTACCGTATTACATATATGCGCGTATTAATAGTTAATCCTGTCATTTTTTCTCCGCATTGTTACATGGCAATGCCTTGCTCTCGCAACTGATATTTTTTTAATAAAATGCATGGCACTCGCTGTGTCGCGACAAAAGTATAACGTGATCCTATCGCAAAGCGCATTTAATGTCACAATAAAAAATTTAATGTTTGCCAGTTTTTGTCTTTTTTTACTTTTGCATACAATTTTAGGTGAAAACAATTTGATTAATGCCGTCCTTGTTACATACGTATTACTGCATTTTATCTTCTTACATAAATCATGATCACGTCGAAGGTAAACGATTGAACTCACTAATGTTTCCTTTCCTAGTTCTTTTCTCCCTCTTTTATCGATGGGACCACTTAAGAGCACTCTTGATTTTCGATTTTTCATTCGAAAGAATCTCAAATAATATCGTGACTGGACAGTGATTGCGTAGATACGGAGCGGTCTGAAATACGCATACTACAAAATCGGCAGTAATTTTTCGAGAGTATTCTTAACCGCTATTTTACGACTAACCTCGCCGAATCGATTCTCACAGTACCATTCGCAGAGTAAAATGGCTGCGACTACTCTATTTTGCCATTATATATACAATGTGACAACGAAATTCCATTATGCACATGACGGAATAATGTGCGTCAAATGATAGTTGCGTTGATAATACATAAATTGTTTTCAATATGGGTTATTTCGAGAATATTTCGTGTAACAATTATAAAGCGGTAATTATGGAGCTTTTTTGTGCTTATGTTGTGTATTAATTTTTAAGAATTATCTAACCTATTTTTGGTAAAAATTTTATTTAATGATAGAGCTTTGTTTTGACGGATACAAGCGCACTTTAATTTGAAGATGAAATATGAAGGTATTTGACGGTGAAAAAATGAAACAGCCACTGCGAAAGCTTGCAAATAAATTTTCATTTATGAAAAATCAACTTTAGCTTTAGAGAAAAAAAAATATATTTCTACTCGCGGAATTATGCACACTGTACTCAATGGTTTCTGTTAGTTTTTAATCTGACTGCATTTTGGAAAACGATTGAATTGTTTGCATTTCTATTCTAGTTTTTTTCACGAAATTCAAGCGCGATTCATTTTTTACTATCGAATTTCTCATTCTGTTTCTGTGCTCCGTTTTTTATATGCGTTTTTTTTCGGCGGGCAAGCCAGGTTGTCTAGTTAAGCGGCAAAAGATATTTATTGGAAAGCTATATTTGAGATTATCAAAAAGGGAAAGGCGATTTTATCTGAATAACAATTATTCGACTACTGAGATGCGATTTGCGTTGATGGGATTGAAAAGATGATAAAGCAGCAATACGCTTGCTTCTCCCTCGTTCGCTTTATCCCGCGCAAATCGAATCAATGATAAGTGTGATGAAATCTTATGACTAGATTTGCGCGGCCATAAGGTGGATTTTCAAGAGAATGTCTTCGACGATTCGCGATTTCAATTTTTCGAGATTTGCCCTGAAGGAACGGAGGAATTCTGCGCGAGTCGAGAGAGAGATACGCTGCGCTTGCAGGCGATACGCGCGCACGTATTTTCGCAGAAATTCCCCGTCGGCAAAACACCGATCTCTTTCATTTTGCCATTTTTATATGAATGTCTTCGGTAGTATGAAACTTCGCTACTTGTACTCGTTAACGGATTTCTGTTTCGTTGAATGCGCATGATTCTTCACGCGAATATGTAGAATGGAGAGGATCTTATTAAGCTCAATATGCTTATTCTTGAATATTGAGTTTATTTCTTAATATTATATATCTTTACTATTCTTATATAATTGTGTATCGATATATATCCTAAAATTCGCGAACATCTTTTCATTCTTTTGACTAATTTGTCGTCGACTTTTTCTCAGCAAAAATTATTGAAGAAAGTTATCATTTGCAATATTTTTCTTTAACCTAAAGTTTTATTTTAGTTTATTTAAAACTGAAGATTATTAATTGTTTATTTGTCTTTTGAAAGTTTTATTTACGAAACGTTTTTTTTTTTTTTTTTTTTTTTTTATTATTTATCACTCGGAAAGTATCGATGTTTCAATATTTTTGCTGAGAGACGCTCGATTGCAAATAAAAGATTAGTCAGAAACTCATTCATTTAAACGTCCGCAAATTTTGAGGTGTATAAACTATATTGATTACAAATAAGCATACATTGATTACAAATGGTTCCAGAGAATACGTCTCCTCTCAATTCTTCGTTATCTTATTACTGAGCTCGCTTCGAATTCCTAATTGGATCGAGATTACCACAATACCTCGCGAGAACACGTGAATGTATTTATCGAGTGCAAACGTCGAAGACAATTCTCTTCATTGGCTGCCGGTTAAATCACATTTCCATCAGTGAGAACAATGCAGCTCACGACGCTTCAACAATACGCAACGAATTGAGCGCGAAGACGCGACGGTTAGATGCGGACAAAACGTTTTCCCCTTGATTGGATATTTCACGAACAGAAACGACTAATTAGCTACCGTGACATTTGCCTATGATTTCCCGTGAAGAGAAACGAACCTTATCCGACTCCCAGGTTTCGCAAGTTAAATCCACTGTGGGGAAAGGTAAGTCAGTCGTCTAAGGATATTAACTCGGGTCAGCATCTAGTGATTTCTGTGTGAACTTGCATCTCAGTCAGAGTTAAGATCTATTCATACGGTTTAGCTTTAGGTAAACTAAGTAAACTAGGACAGTGGAGATAGCGAAAATAGCGCGCAGCTTTTGAGCGTGTATCGTCTATCAGTTCTACCATTTTCGCTGATTAGTTTAACTTTTTTACTTTAACAGTCTGTTTTATTGTACAAAACGGGAAAATAAATACCAGCTTTTAACAATCGGAATTATCCGCTGCTCGCTGTCAGTTTTCTTTTATCCAAGCACGAGAGCGTACTTGGAACAGACTTGTCAATTCGCAGAGATAACTTGTTCAATGTGTCCTAGCTTTATATTTCAGGGAGACAATCTTAATTATCGTTTTCGTATTCTATTCGCGAAATTACATAGTTATCGATGGACATGCCATGGATACGAATTAAACCGCAAAAATAATCGAATCAATTCCCACGGTCCGACACGAAATTTAGTTATGTCGTATATCTCTAGGTAGGCCCCTTTATATCGACTGTATCGACAGTATTCGATTCTCGTTGGAAGCGCTATTGTCCTAGGATAATTTCGTCGGAATAGATTTCCTCGTTCGCTATCTCTCGCCGGCGGTATTTCATTCCCGCGCTCGATACACGTGCTTCGCGTATGCTGAGATAACGGATGATATATATCTACGTGGCGCAGTGATACTGTTTCCTCTCTCCTTCCCCTCCCGCTCATTGCAAGAGTACCGTGCAACACTCGGTGCAAGTTATTCCGCCGTTGCACACGTTAATTCTGAATGTAGAACTGGATATCGCTGAACGCAGAGCGGCAATAAGGCAACGATTAGAAGCGTCCCGGCGAATTATATGCGGCTCCGCGTTAATTCATTTTGAGGATCCGCGAGAGTGTGATTAAAGCATTCCATACGCGCGTTCCGTAATATCCGTAAATATGTATAAAGTGGGTCATCTCATTTCGGGGTTGGAGTCGAATTGAAGATCTCGGATCTGTGTCTCGTGCGTCGCATATAACGATAAAGAGAAAACGGAGAGCTCGTTCTGGAAACAATCAGCAACTCTGTAACCTTTCGGTCACAACCTGGGCATTCTAGTTACAAAGTTCGGCAGTTTGAAATTGCGTCCGCGGATTATGGGAGTTCACGGATGCATGAACATGTTTACAGTTAGGCGCGTCGCCATTAGTTTCTGCGGCGCGAAAGTTTGCTCTCGCGAGAAACGTGGGGGATATGAAGTTGCAGCTCGAGAATCCCAAAGATGGCTGCGAGAATTAATCCGATTATTGTTCGGGAAATTCGTTTTGCGCCACAAATCGCATCTCGTTAAAGTGCGACGGACCATTTAAATAATTTTCGGTTATTTTATCGATGCCACGTCATGCAGAAGAAAAATAAAAACGGTTGCAAACATACGCGGGCCTTCTTGTGTCGTTGAAACGAAATGCCCCCATCCCCATTAGCACCTACGTGTGTGCTGTATAAATGCGTGGACGGCTTACCGCATGCGGGAAATAAATTTCAACATCCGCTCATGGAATTTTCACGAATACAAAAAATTTTCGAATGCGGGTGGTTCACTGTTGCAATGGAATATCAGAACTTTTTCAAAGATCCTATCGCTGAGAGCTTGATTTGAATAAAAGGAAACACTTTTAATTAAAAAATATTATCTTTAATGCAATTAACGATTTAATTAAATTTAAATTATTTTTAAACAAAATATTTTTTACGAAAAAAAAATTTTTTTTTTTTAAAGAATAAAAATATTTTTAAAATTACAAACGAATATTGAAATAGGTTTGAATATAATCTTTTTTTAATTTTCTACACGTTAATACTTTTACAAAATATATATTGTTATCTCTAAAGTTGTAAAAAATTATTATATATTTTTTTTTTATTCTATTAATTTTACATTTAAATTATTATACTATTTTTTTCATTGTTATTGTATTATCAACGGTGTGTTCAACGAATATATGCAATAACATCTGAAGTAATGTAATACATATTAAAAAAAATTTTCAATTCCATTGGATGCATTTTTATAGAGACATATCAACGAGTGAGCGAAACATGCATATCTAGAAATTAACTCGTGAAAACAGGTGGATTTATCGTTAGAAATATTTTCTGAGTAAATATTGTAAAATATGCGATCGGACTGCGGTTGGTAATATCTCGTTTTTATGCGAGTTTTTATGCGTTGTTTCTGATGGAATTCTACTGCAAGAGCACAGTTTTGTTGTCGATATAACAATTCAGCAACTCGCAAATTAATGGGACAAAAAAACAATAATTAAAAGTTTGTCATATAAATATTCAATTAAATGCGTTAGGTATATTTAATTAATAATTTGTGACTAAGTACAAGTACGAATACCGGCCAAGTCTTCCTTTTATATCATCCTATAACTTTCGTATCATTTTGCATTTTTTTTCACAAAAATAAAAACATTTGAGAAGAGATTAATCGGTTTAATATGAGGTGTTTGGTCTACTCGTTTAAATGCTTCCAAATGATAGCTTAGGTCGAGTTTGATAAATGATTCTATACAAAAAATGCAATAAAGGATTTAACGGATATGAAGGATTAACTTTAGAAAAATGCGGAAACTGCCTTTATTCGGGTCATGCTTTCGATCCGAGGACGAAAAAAATGCATAGAATATCGCAGACGTACATCGTGAGTGAAACGAAGCTTTTAATATCGGTCTACCCTTTACCTTTCTCTCTCCCTATTTCTCTTTTTCTCGCAACTGCAGCTTTGCATCAGCGGTTGCACTGTACTGTGTAGTGTTATATACTGTTCGGAATAAAACGAGGCGCAAACACCTCTCCCTCCGTCCTCCAAACCGGAAAAGTTTTATGACCGGGCCGTACGTTTTGAACGTTTGAGGTATACTAGGGCGAACGTGCGCGCGCGCGCGAACAGTCTCAAAGCTGAAAACAGAACTTTTTTTTTCAAAAGGAGATTTTGTGTCGAAAACATTTGATATGTGTATCAGTTTGGCAAAACATTATCAACAAGAACAAATTCTGAGAAGAAGATTTTGAAAGCTAAAATTTCTTATAAAGATTGACTCTTGCTCGTAAAATGGAATTTAAAAAAGAGAAAAGGGGTGAAAAGATAGCGGACGGAAAAAGGGAATGGTGTCAAGGGACAGGGATTCATATTTGGAGGTTGTTAGTTTGAGAAGTTACAATTCCCTCCATACTTTTATAACCTGTACAAAGGCAGGAGTAGAGCCGTACTTTCGCACGAGCTTGTCCCACAGTCCTAAAATTTTTTAACATTCCCTTGAGACTGAACGATGGAGTGGAAGCAACCCCGCATTTTCCCTGGCTTCTTTCACACACACACACACACACACACACACAGCGTGACAAAAAGAAAGAATTATAGCTGCATACTGCTGTCGAGAGATTTTACGCTGACGGGAGAATAACGCTCGCTTTCCAAATTAGCAGGTGGCAAGTATAATTTACTTTTGCCCCAATATCCGTGTGTCTTTAGCAGTACCGGAGGTTTGATCTGTTCTATCTAATTAGGAGGCAACAAAGTTCATTTTGACGGTGGCGACAACACCAGCCAGCAGTTGTATCCTGGCGTTAATTGCTTCGTTCATTGTAGCTGCGTGCACGCGGCGACCTTCTCCATAAGTCATCGTTAATTATCGCGTTAGTGTCGAGTTGATATATCGTTCGCTCCGTTAGCCGGGATTACGATTATCCGCCCGTTCCGGAACGTGGAGAGGAAACTTGGACTGTACTTCGTAATAATGCACTTCGTTTAAGTCACGCGAATGCAAAAGCGTCATTTAGACAGAATTTCGAACAAATGTGCATTAAATGCGAAAGGAATTATCAAGATAATTATTACATTCTCGCGATATTATTATTCGCTGAATTTAATTATTAAATTCTCGCGATATATTAAATATAATAATTAAATCGAACTTAATACTTTACAAAATTTATTTAATGAAAGAGAGCCTAATAATTCATCAATTATTTTATAGCTGATTTTATTTTTTTTCTTACAATATATATCTTAATATATCTTTCAATGCTTGTTTTTTTTAGAATGACACATATTTTTATTATTGTGTTTATAATCACTTTTTTAAACTTCAATATAATCATTTTAAGACGCTTGATAATATTTTTGCGAATGTTGAATAATTGAAAAGAAATCTTCACGAAGAAAATCGGTCGCGTTTTTTAAATTTTTATCTCGTAAATACTTGTATCCCTTTGCTTCTTTATTCGAAAATTTGCAGGCAAGAGAAATCGCGATGCACTTTGTGAAAATAAGGCAGCGCCATCGAATTTCATTAGTGCATTACTTAATCTACATCGAAGGGGACGGAAAGCTTCATCGATCCTCAAACATATACAGCATGTCGGAAGGTTAATGCCGGTATTATTCTGTGATCCGCCACAAAGAGCTCTTCCGGTGCTGCTGATCTAAAATTCTATGGCTAGACTACTTTTCTACACCACTAACTTACGGATTTAATTCTTCAAGCATTTTTCTTTTCCCTCTTATTTACCACGTTTTTCGCACCGAGATTACAACGTATGAGCCGCGGGAACTCACCTGAAACAGATAGAAAAATATAATTTATTAGATGAATTTGCTAAACCAAATGATAGAATGTTCAAATAGTTTTTCTATTTTCTTCTTAATGTAACAAGTGTAATGTATTACATATAAATCGGATTTTTTATCTCTATAACAAATACTCGAACTGTAAAAGCGGGACGGTAGAATTCCAATCAAAATGCGTCATAGTTAACGAAATAATATCTGAGCTATTCACGTTAGATAAATTAGGCCGCGTTAGTGACGTCATTTATTTGCAGGACATTCTATGCAACTTCTCTAGTAATCCATTGCGGTCACAAACGACTTTCTACGAATGCTAACGAGCGGCTGCTGCGAATTGGGAGGAAACTGCGGCAAGAGTGCAGCATCCGCGCAAGGAAGCGAAATTGCAATCTCACCCTAGGGTGTAATGTAAATGGCGACCATCGCCGACACACATTGTCTCTCTCTCTATCTCTTCCCTCTCCCTCTCTCTCTCTCGTTTTTATGTACCTTCCTATCTATCTGGTGGTGAAATTTTCATTGTTTCGTGGCGTCGGTGCGCCGTCACATATGAGGTTAATTTGATTTTTATCTTGCGCATTATCCGGTTTGATTCTCGGTCTCCCTTCGCTTTTTGCATTTTGGCACTTTCACGAAATATCGCAGATATGATCTGCGTTAATAAATGTTATACATTCTATTTAAATTTAAATTTAAAAATAATTCGTCTGAATCTGATTTAAATTAAAATTATTTACACAAAATTTCTTAAATTAATAGCAATCTTTTGTTAGATCTTTCTTATTGGCTTGGAGCGGCGATGTTTTTTTTTTTTTTTTACTATAAAAGCACTCTTGTAACTCTTTAATTAAAATATCACGTCATTAAATAGTACGGCAATGTAATACAGTAAAGTAAAGATTTTCTTTCGTCACTTCAAAAGGAATTTTGTTTTCGTAACAGTGATAAAACAGATGTCACATGTTTTAGCCGCTTAATCGTGATTCGTGAATCGCGTTAAGCTCTTCTCTCGACGGATTAATTTCGCGCACTACGCTCGAGAAACCCTCGCGCAACCTAAATATATAAGGATACATCCTTTCCATTTGTTTATCCTTTCCTCATCAAATGCGATCCCGTTTCACACGTCTTTTAGCTTTTTATGTTACATTTATTCATCAAAATGCAATTAGTAAAATAATTTTATCATCGCGCAGTCGGAGCAAGGGAGAGAAAACGATCAAATGCTCTGCAAATAAATATTAATTTTCAAATTGATTCACTGAATCCCGATGGGGGATTTTACCAAATCAACAAAAATTTTGTTCATAAACAAAATTTAATAAAAATATACAGTATGTGATTGATGAAAAATATTTACCAATTGTCAGCATTTGAACCTGGGTCGAAATATAATATTTAAAATTGTCGATATCAGAATTAAAAGAGTTAAGAGTCTTTTTGCTTTGCAAATGTTTGTTTGCTTTATAAGCTCTATTATTCCATAAATTGAAGAATAATAATCATGAAAACATTGGAATGTTAAATGTATTTACTGAAATAATATTCTGGCATCGATATTTTCATGAAAAGGCGTTTCAACCGCACTTGGAGAGCTATCCACACTCGCTATCTACACTACACGAGCTCCGAATCTATTTTAAATTAGAAAAATTGCGTTGGTAAATTACTACGAAATGGAATTCGTAGTTGGTTGAAGAACGACCGCTCTGTAAAATCTCGATCGAGCTCCGGTCGGAACATCCGAGCCGTATTATCTTGCCGCAATGGCTGCTGCGAACTTAGCTGCCAGCGGCACGACGCCGAAATAATTCAAAGATACAAATTGCCCGCAAAACGAGCTCGCTTCCACGAGAGATCGATTCTCGTGGCAATACCCCGCGCTTGGTATATCGCAAATATATTTTGCGAGCTTGTGCGCTGATATATTTATTCGCATTGATCGAGCGTATCGGCCGAGATTTTGCGCATAAGATGCTATTGCTCATCACGAACAGTCACGTCAGCTGACAATTAAATTATTACCTAAAAATTAAAAAATTAATATTAATATTTCTTTATGTATTCTGTAGAGATATATTAATAATAAATGAAATTAGATAATATATCATAAGTTTGAACTAGATATATCATCTATTGCGTATGACAGGAAAAATAAAAACCCATTTTTTATACAGCTGAGAGGTGGCGGTAATAAAACTAAAAAAAATTAATTTTTTTTTATTTTACGTGCTCCTGCGAAAGGTCACACAATATTTATATTTTTATTTTCAAGCATGATGTATATACATCCTTTTTGTTGCTCGTGTGTTGCATGCAATCGAGATCTTTCATTGTTACGCGGCAAGTATGTGACAAATATCTGTAAAAAATTATTATATTTGTTTTAAACAAAATTAGCTGTTTTTTTATATAAAAACTCAAGAAATGATACGGCACAATTAGGGAAGTTTAATCGGACCGGAGGGATTTTTTTTCCACTCTTCTCTTCCGATTGCATTCCTTTCTTTCTCGCAAAAGATCTAACAAACTTTAAAGAAGGATGAGACAGCTGGAAGGTAGCGGTAGGTCTTCCCAAAGTAGATTACAGCGTGATTACGCGCAACGTAAGAGCATTAGGCAGCGGGTTTCCTTCTGCACACACATAGTGCGGTCGGTGCGCGTTGGTCGAGAAATATTGAGAGAGTTGATGGAAGAATCAATACAGCTAAGACGATGAGAAACTCGGAAGATTTCAGGGTCCTGTATCAAAAAATGAAAGAATAAAGTAGTAAAAGATAATAGTAAATGATGATGACAGAAGACGCGTAAAGATAAACAAATTTCTGTAGCTTAGCAAGCATCGCATATCTGCCTGCCACTAATACTGACGTTGGCGCGTGTCGTCTGATGCGAAGAAATGCGCGTGCAATCGCGAAAATTGGTGATGTGCTCCGACCATTGCCTGTAAGAAGGACGTGAAAAGTCGTGGCTCGAGAAAGTTAACACGGGTCCCTATTATGTATTCAAGTACAAAGTAGGATCGATGTTTGCACACGACTAAGATTAATGGGCGTCGAGTTTGACGGCTGACGGGGTCTTCGGTCCCTCCGTGACCTTCTCTTGCTCACTCTTTCCACCATCGCGCTAGCCTTCCGATTAACCGCCAGAGTTCATCCTGACGATGGATGATTTGCATGTTAGTCATCGGAAGTTATTTTGCGATTTGATCTTGGAGCTTATCCCACGCAGATCTTATGCGATCCCATCTTTGAAAAATACCTAGTTGAGCTTGCCCTGTTCTTACTCGGAAAAATGAACTACGCGGACAAGTTAGAGATTGTCTGAACTTATGTATTGTATATATATATATATAAAGTTTTAAAATTATCGTCTGAAATGATTAACTATGTAGATAGCAATAATAAACTTTGCCTATAACTGCGAGCGGTAACATTAATTGAAAATGCATTCAGAGAGAGCAAACAAAAATTGAATTAAGCATATTTATTAAATAACAATGGTCAACTCGGTGTTGCCAAGGGCGCATAAATATTCAAGAAAAATTTACTGAATCAAATTACAAACCGTGATGCAGAATGTGTTCATTAAATGCATTCGTTAATTAAGGACGCGTTGCATTCATTATCGTGATTTCAACAATGAAAACAATAATCCAGTTTGTCAAAACTCACTGTAATGTGCAGTTTGCGCGACTTTCTGTTCATTAAAAATATCCAATTATTTCACACTTTTTGTCGCGTCACTACGCATTGGATTACGATAATTTTGTAAGACGATGTAATTATTCATACGCGGGATATTTCATTTTACATATGCTTTGGAATATTAACATCTCCAAATCAAATATAATAAAGAGTTTTATGTAATTTAAATAAGTACACGAATAAAATAAAATTAATAATTTTACGTGCACAAATCGTACACAAATCGTACACACATCGTTTAATGAAGGGTTACAAAATGTGGTTTGTTATCTCGACTTTCTGAGGACAAACATTTGCAATGTCCAGAGTTAAACGACATCCGTAAACTTCAACAGCTGTAAAATACAAATGTCTGTCTCGCGAAACAAGGTCAGATTAGATTACGCGTACGCGTCAGAGTGGGATCGGCGTCGGCGAACGCGTTTAATAAAGTGTTGAAACCTTCAATATTGTGTGCGGAAAATCGAAATGCTTACTCTTGTCTATAAATCAAGGTAGTTAACCGTAGTTATTGATAGTGTACTCCATCACCAACGTCAGCACGTAAATTACATAGCATCGCTGGCAGTTTGGCTAACATTAATATTGTCAGAATATTACAAACGCTGTCCATCCATTTATTCTCAGTGTTACAACAGAATACTCTGTTCCAACGACTTGTCAGATTAATTAGCGTATTTAAATAAATTTTATTTGTTAAATAAATTTAATACATTCATATATGCGTTCCGGTGAACTGTCGGATTAATCAGCGTATTAATGCACGTGTGATTTGACAAGAAACTTTACAGATAAAAGTTATTCAAATTTGAACTTATTTGCTTAAACTAATGTTATTTTCTCTAAAAGGATTCTTCTGCGTCTACAATAATGTTGCTTGCTTAGAAGTACTGTTGAAACTTTTCAATTGGAATAACAGAATATCGATAAAACTCCACAAATCTTTGTACTAGAAACAGTAGCATTTCTTTTTTTTACAAACATCTCACATTTTCATAACTTTTATGATTTCCTCTTAGAATTTTATGACAAAAATTTTATATTGATGTGTTTGCTGTTATTTCTTTTTTTTGCAAATATCTCACAACATTTTTATAGCTTTTCTCTAAGAATTTTATAACAAAAATTTTATATTGATTTCATACTGTTATAAAATATTTGATATTTTTGACACATAAAGTGTAAAAGGATATTTTATTATATAAATAATTAGTATATTGTTTATACAAAATTTACTGGAATGAAATGTAAGTAATGTATAAGCGAAAAAATAATGGCATCCATATTTTATCGAATTTTTAGTGCTATTGTGTTACGAGAAAAAGAAATATGTTCAGGAGTTTAACTGTCGGATCACATAGTTTATTGGTGTAATTTGTATACGGAAAATTATCAACATTTCCTAAAAGATTAACGATACTTACGACTTATAATTTGTGACTTATTTGAATCTCACCGAGTCGACGCTGTCGTTAACCTACTTTTGCCACTCGAAACTCTTCTGCCATTACACGTCACGTGAAGCGTCGTTTTCGTTACGTGGCTGCGTATCGCGTTACTTACAGCGCGAAGGGTGGAGCGGAACAAATTAATCACTGCCCGAGCAGGGGTGCTTTTCAGATTTTTACGCGAATGACTCCCTACAGAGGAGTGTGCGTGGTTTTCCGGCTTCGGTCGATGCATTCACACGTCGTTATCCGATGACAAATTATGACGATGGAATTGCTATGAGAAGCGAAATTTCACGACGTAATTCCTTTTCCTGTAATTTCTACCGCTGGAGAGCACTTTTCCACTTTTCGACTAATCCACTCCTTTTCTGTCTTTTCTTTTTCTCTTTTATCATTCCATCATTATGTATATTTAACATAAATTTAAAATATAATATAGCAATTCCTACAATTATAAAAAAATTTTTGTTTAATAAATCTGTTAATATCTTACATTTTGTAATATTATTTTAAACTAATAGGAATAGTAGGAACGGAGCAGTGGCATAATTACATATTGACAATTAAATCATGAATCATGGATAGGATTATATGTACATTGTAAAATAAATGTTTAACTACGGATCACTTGGTCGTAATTGAATGCATGCAGAAATAATTACATCAAGAGGAAAGAGGGGGGAAGGGGTCGAGAATATACGCAAAATGATCAACTACACGAATCTCGGCAATACCGATTTGATGCAGTCGTTGGAATCATTGTAAAACATTGAAATTTCTTTCTGAAATTCCAGCCTGTGCTACCGGGAAATTCGCTGTGCACAGCGAAATTCATAAACGTAAAAATAAATCTTTTGTGAGAATTTTTGTTTAAAAATGCGTGCGAATATTGCGTGAAATGCGTTAACGCATCTGGGCGGAATTACCTTTTAACGTAATCAGATTTCTGCATAAAGATTAAACTCATAAAAGTGTCACAGATTATGTCTTTGAGACCGCAAAAGTCTGTTTGCATTTAATTTTATTAAAATTATAATATTTTTACCTTATCTTTTTAAACTTTTTATTGGTAGTATTTTGCTCGTGACGTTTCGCTTTTAACGACAAATCGGGAGACAACTTTCGGCAAATTCTCATTGATGTGTCGCGCACGTGATAGCTCATGCGAATACGAAGACTTTCGCGAAACAAGCGAACGGAGGCGGACACGCGCGATCTGAATTCCAACGAAACGGGGACGAGCGACTTTCTTCTTCAAATCAGTTGTACCACGTGTTCAGCGGATCAAGTCATACAGAAAAACGTAGTGTAGGCACTCGGTCCAATATAAATGCAAAAGCGATCAAAGCGCGCGCGCGCGCATATATATATATATATATATATATATATATATATATATATATACATATACATATACATATACACACACATATGTACACATACAGACTATAGGTTAAAAGCGGAAGAGAGTTCTTTTTTCATCGATATTCCGCACAGCATGGCCGAAAACGACAGACACGAAATCCAGTTGCCGAATTTAACACGAAGCGGATGAGACTTTTGGAACTCGTTTTTTAAAGAAGCTTTATTTTTCTAGTGTAGCTGTTTTTTAGCTCACCCTTTTTCGTCAACTTTTCATCTTAAGTTGATCAGAAAATGCAATAACTGACTGAATTCCTTTTCGAATAGCTTAGTTTGAAATATAGAAAATTTTATGATAGTAATTATAGGAATTAAGTTTTTTATAATAAACTTAACAAAAAAAAAAACTAGAAACATATGTAAAATAATGCCAGATATATTTATATAAACATAGAATTTTAAATTAATTTTTTGTTTGTTACAGAGAAGAAAGAAACAGCGCTTTTTCCAACAACAACGCTCTTTTCAGTGTAGCACGCTATTCAGTACTTGCAGAAATGAAATTTTACAAGGTAAGATAATTGTAAAAATTTTAATATGTAATCTTATCTCTATCACGAAAATGCCATACTTTACGTATGCTGCATTCATGAAATATAAATTTTTGCACACGCGTGTGGGCTGCACATTGAAATCTCTTTTGATGTATTCTGCTAGTAGTCTTGTTCGCTTGCAGAATTAATCTATATCAAAGAATGCTTCAATGCAGCTAGTTAATGGAACTGGCAGCAAACGGATTGTATTCAGGATATTACACATGTATATATATATATCTCGTATTTATCAGACCCCTAAAAAGCGTCTGCTTTGAAAGTCGCTTCAATTTTTTGACTTTTTAATAATTGCGATGCAACATGCACAGTTGTATTTATAATCTCCGAATAATAACTGTACATTATATTATATCAGAAAATTTGTTTTATTAATAATATTTCATTATTATTAGCATATTAACATATTATTGAAAAGTTTTTATCATATCTTGGATAATACACGCTTTATTGAAAAGTTTTCAAAATTTTCAACAAATAGGAAAATTTAGAAAATTTTATTCCGCTATTTTGAAGAAAGTTTTAAGGACCTTTCAGTTGTTTGTTCGAAAAGAAATTCTTATGTACGACACACATTTCTTGGAACATCAAGAACATTATGCGCGTGTATATTTACAGTGATAAATTTTTCATAAATATGCGTATGTGTCATACATAAAATGCATTTTCTGGCTACGTGCGTCGCAATATTGAACGCGCAATATATTCCAGCGCGACAGTAGCATTATTTCGCGCACGTTACCTAGCCATAAATCTGAGAATGGCGCACTTCTTCCCGGTGAAATTCGTATCGATCTGATTTTAATTTCTCAATGCGGAAATCTGTGTGAGCGAATAAACATTGGGTGAACACCGAAACTTTAAGTACTTAAACTTGACTGTACAACTGTTTAAAGATTCAGTGAAACAGCTTACAAACTTTTAAGTCCAGTATTTGAAGTATAAAATTATTCGAGGCCGAGATAAAAGAAGCTAGTAGGAAGTAGTTGTATTAGACAAGATACGTATGCCATTTTTATTTTTACACATCTGCATATATAACTCTGGAAAAATCATTTACTTAGGAATTTTTATCTCCTTCTCATATTTATGTATTCTCGGCGAGCTCTGTCGCTTAGAGATTAACAGCCCCGTGCTGCTTTAGGGGAAGCTGTTTCATTAGTTTAAGAGTGTTCGTACGCCACGTCGTTTCACATTAGTCGTCCGTGGGACTTATCGAAAAACACTGCAGAGATTCCATCGACTCGTTTATACAGTCGCTGTTTTCCAGATCGTTTAATCTTGGTAATGCGAAACAGTACGCTCCGCGAATTATTCGATGCAATAGGGATGCTGTCGCTTCAAAAGTCACTAGGGTACCAGTATTTTTTCACACATGGGTACATCGGAAATTCAAAGACAGTTTACAGTTTGTTTGAAAATGTTCTGTTTGATTTCATTTAATTTCCAACGAACGGTAAAAATTTAAGGACGAAAATGTTTGTAATTGCCTTCAGGTAGATTTATTAAATAAAATGTAAATATGTTCTTATTAAAAAATACAAACTACAAGAGTATTGTATAAACAATTTAGTATGCGATTAAATTACCGGAAGTCGTCAGATTGAACGGATACATATACGGAAAAAAAGAATTCACTGGCATAGCAAATTTTACGCTATTATAGCAAAACATATTATATGGATAGCAAAGAGATTTGTTACGCATGTTAATTTTATTTGCTGCAAATTATTTTGCTAATTTTGCAAATTATATCGCTATTGAAACAAGTTGATTTTTACTTTGCCACCAAAATTTGTATTGGCAACGACAATTTTGCTGCATTAGCAAAATACATTTGGTAAAAATAAATTATTCTGTTGTAGCAGCAAATTAATGTATCTTCACGAACAATGTACTCAGCAAAATTCATCTATTCTATACCGATATGATATACTGAATAATTTGAAAAATTAATTACAGCAAAGTCGCTATCACATCTAATATGCAATAACAACTACGATTTCGCTGTGATAGTAAAATTCGTATTTTCCGCTGAAAGTTCATTATCAATCGATGCTACAGTTATTCTTGCATAATTAATTACTTTTTTCAAGGTTTTATAGTTTAATCTTTTTGTAATAATTTCCTCTACATTGTAAATATTTTCTAAAATAACATGTAAATGATATTCCACATTTCGTATTTTTCTCTTATTTATTTTCCGCAAAGTTAGTGCTTTTAATTGGTGTCGTGTATCTTCTTAATTAATTTGGTTAAAGTCTCGAGCTATCATCTCTTAAAACGATACGGCAAATCTGAGACAACCTTCTCACGAAGAGATACGCCGGTGATTTTACGGCGTCGCCCTCTTTCACGAACGAAATCGGGTGCCAGCGTGACGCTCCGACGGAATTACATTTGAAATTGTAATGTCTTCTCTTTTTTATACTCTCCATGGAGTGCAAGCTATTCCGCCTTTCTCTCGGATTTCCTTCGGATGTCCTTGTTTCCACAAATCAGTGTTTTTTTTGCGTTTTTGTCACGTCTTACGTGAGAGATTACAACTTAGATTTACCATGTTGTGACAACAATTAAAAGACCCTCGTGAAAATAACAATCGCCAATTATCATATTAATATTATTCACAGATGTTTGAATATCGGCTGTTTGATTTATTAAAACTTATGCATGAAGAATGCTTTTTGATTAATTAAACAGTTCCGAGGTATGCTAATTAAATTAAAAGGCATGGAAATAGTTTCCCGCTGAACGTTTCTTTGTTCTTTTGCCGATCTTATCCCATTTCGTTATTAAATATTCTTTTATCTCAACATCGTGTAATGTTCATTTCGGTCGGTTATTTGATATTTCTGAATTTCTGAATTAACCTGCGGAAATTTCATTTCCCTTCAGGAGAAATGAAATTGTGCGTTGTACACGCATTTGGCTTTTATTACGAAGTGAGATTATTGAATAATTAATTACATTTCCAATTATAATTACCGAAGTTAGCAAACGTATAGGGCATAATAACAACGATATTAAATTTTGTTATCTTAATGTTCAGATTAATATGATTAATGCACAATGCGGTCTAGAAAGAATGGAATTTAATAATAAAACTGAATGTTATGCAAAAGTAAATAGCTGAAAATAATGTAAAAAAAAAGCAGGTTTCAGATTATATCCTACATGTATTATGTTATATTACAGAGAATTTTACAATATTACGTATTATAATAATTACAGAGAATTATTATAAGAACAGTTTAAAAAATATTCTAATTTTTCCCTGCACGTGTTTGTAAAAAATTTACATAAAATATGAAAAATTATATCATTAATTGAAAAGGCAAATGTATAGAACAAAATTATTTATTTGAAATATATTCATAATTTTGAAAAATGTATTAAAATTGAAAATAAGCAAAAGAGTTTTAAAAAAAATCTGCTTTCTTTTATACACTCGGAGAAATTCACCGCCAATTCTATGTCAGTCCGTGAGGAATGAGCGAACGGACATAGAATGAAGCGCCTTTGACATTTTAATATTCTCTCGAAAAATGCTCTCGACTTTTACGTCGAAACGTCTATTGACTTGCCACTGAAAGGGGCTCGTTGCAAATTCCCGTGCATTCGCAGTGTTTACTCCCCCTCGAAAACTTCACTCGGAAGTGTCGGAACTACCGGGATGAGAAAATAAAGTCTCTCTTTACCGGCAGCACGTGTGCAGGCAGCAACTGCACGGGGCATAACTTTTAAATTTTGCACGTATATGTCAAATCGTAATAATCTACAAGTACTCGTATACTGATTTTCTATCGTACTTACATTTTACACTTCTGTCACATATTTTATATTCTTCAGCTTTTACTTTCTTACTAACGGTTGCGTTTTGCTTACATCTTTAGCTTTTTCTTTTACTTTTAATTTTTTTAAGTAATTTAATTCATTCACTTTTCACGTCTTACGTGCGAGATTACAACTTTAATTTATGGCATTCACAACAATCAAAAGACTCTCATGAAAATTTATTAATTAGAAATTAAATTAGGAATACGCGAGAAGTTACGAAACTTTGACTGGCGGACACTTTGCGTATCTTTTCCCTGAAGGCGCTCGTTTCCACGATCTCTTCCTCTATCTATCCTCCCATCTCGCCCTCTCTTGAATTTGCGTGAACACATAGGATTTCGCGGGAATTTATGGACGTTAGCCAACCGAATGCGCAAAACATAGAAGCTGCAGCTGAAATTTATGGTTTCGTAGTATTCCGTTTCGATGTTCGAGCGCGTTGTTCACAATCGGAATGGGAGGAGACAAAGGAAAGGGACGAATATATCGTTATACCAGCCATTGTTATTCCTCCATCTACCAAAGGAGGCGGCTGGTGGCTTATCCTCAACAAGCAGGAAGAAGCTACCTCTAATAATAGTAACCCTTTCCATATATTATACAGGGTATAACTTACTGGATTGGCCTCTGGTTGAAGATGACAAAAAGCCAAACTTGTTGTGGATTGTTTAAATCATGTCACGTGAATATAGTCGGAGAGTTATTTAATACCGAAAGCTTTCCCGGAAAATTAAACATCAAAAATGTAAACAATAACAATTCTCCTTTTCAGTCGATATATTAATTTTACTGAAAATTTAGTTCACGTCTCGATGTGCAATTTATGAAAATTAATGAGGGAGAAAAGGTGTACGGAGCCCCATTTGTTTTTAATATCCTATGAGCTTCCGATATCGGTAAATGTAATGAACGATACATTAATCTCTGAGAAATACATAATAATTTTTTACGTAGTATAACGAAAATAAATGTACAACTTAAACTATGCACGCGTTGTCAAAAAGCGTAATAAAATAATGAGTACACGAAATAATGTATTAATTCAGTGCTCATTTACAAATATTTCAAGATTACCGAAATGAATTTTAACGCAGCACAGTTTACCAACCATCCATTATAAAGTAATCTAGCTTTTCTGCTAACCTCGGATAAGCGGCTTCTTGATAAATTTTTTAACTACCACTAAATTACAGTACATTTTGCGAAAGAGTTACATTAGAGCTTCTTATTACTTGGGAAATTTTATGTGCGATATCATCTTCTACAAAATAATTATTAATTCTCCTGTTTGAGGACTTGTGCGACAATGTAGCGGAAATTTCTGCACATGTATTTATGTATTAATAGAAGAAACGGATATACAGGGTGATTTAAAATAACCTGATGTTCTTGCAATGCCATATTCTTGAGCGAATTCTGAGACGCTTTTTCCTTTTACAAAATTTTCTCCGAAGCTTAGTTTTCGAGTTATAATTGAAAATAGATAGCAACTTACGAGTTCGATACAACGGGCAGGCAGGGACGCGCAACGTATAATGAGACTGTCAAGTGTTTACTATCGTCTCATGACGCATTGCCCGTCCCTGCCTGTCCGTTGTATCGGACTTGTAAGTAGCAAACTATTTTCAATTAGAACTCGAAAACTAAGCTTCGGACAAAATTTTGTAAAAGGAAAAATCGTCTCAGAATTTGCTCAAGAATATGGCATTGCAAGGACATCAGGTTATTTTGAATCACCCTGTATATATGTATATAAGACAAACACACGAACAAAGAGAACGCGAATTGTGAACAGCCACAATCCGACTGCAGATATTCCTCAGACTAGAAGTTCTCAAAACCGATATCTTGTCAGAGGCACATCGATCTTTCACAGTTATCTCTACAGTTATCTTTTGAGCATATGCAAAGAAGTAGAACGTTAGATTTTTATATCGTAATCTATCATCTTTGATTTATGATGACTAAATTATATCAGTACTCATTGCTGGTATTTTGTCAACAATTATTGGGATATAAATAGATATAAATAGGAAAAGAGAAATATTGTATACAAAAGTATATGTTGTTTTGTCACATAGTTTAGATATACTCCGACCGTCTTCTATTTTTTTGTTCACAAAAAATTTCCAAGTATGGTTATATACAAAAAAAAACAATCAAACACATTTTTTATTAACCTAATATATTCTACGGCCGACGTAGAGCGATATTAATTATTTAACTTCCACTGTTTAACTAATTAAGTTTTGCTTGCATATCACTCGGAATTTTTTTCATATTATTTCCATATTAAGAAGTATATAAATATTAACATGAAGTTTTACATTCGTTCCATAAAAAAATTCGTTTGCAGATATAGATATAGTTATACCTTCATTATTCCTCTACGTCGAGAGAAGCTTGAGAACCCTTGCGTGAGAATCCTCCGCGAGTCTCATTTACATATCAGTTACGCCGCAGTAAAACATCCCTCCTTACAAGCAGCCTTACCACCCCTGCCCTATCCATGCCCGACTATGCCGGCTTCCCCCCTTGTCGTCGTAGTACGCCACGATTTTGCGCCAACCTCTCGCATGCAATCTTCTCGCTGGAGTTACATCGTTAAAATACGCCGCTGAGAATCGTAATGGGTAGACTCCAGTCCTTATCCCGCGCTTACAGCTATTGTCACTTTTCAGAAAGAGAAATCTCAGCTTAGAAATTGTTACAAGTTTCAAGAAGCGAGAATCGAAATTAATTTTCGCTTAATGCATAAAGTAGTTGAATTATATTGTGCCAGTGAATTGATGTCGCAAAGAGAAATTATTTTACTTTATTACAATTTAAAATAAGAACTCAATAATGTGTTGATCAAATTTGCAAACATTATTTCGCCATTAATACGCAATTAAGCTTTTATCCTTCCATTATATTTCATTTTGGCAATTTGGAAACAAAGTACCGATAATTGTTTATTTAATAAGAGTTTCCCTTTACCCCCAGTGTCTCGAAAAGTAATATTTTAAAAGGAGAACCAATCGATTTCTTGTTAAAAAATTCTTGGATAAAATGGCAAAGAAAAATGATGAAAGATGTTTTATTAAAGGAAAAAGCAATGGCGCGCTTGATAGTCTTCCTAAAAGGTACAAAGCGTTTGTTGGATTGATAAAAATCTCGACTGACGTCTCGATTGATATTTTAATGGAAGAATTATGAGAGAGTGAATCTCTAATAATAAAAACGTCACCAGAATAAGCGTTACGCAGGAAAAATCTTATTTTAAAAAGTTATATAATTTAAGCGAATGCACTTTTGTGACGTGTTCTACTTTCAATATATTTTATTTGCGAAGTTAATTTAAATTACATGGATAGAACTTAGCGCCAATACTCTCGGAGGGTGGAAGAGTTGGGAAGGGGACGTAAATACTTTCAGGTACGCTCGAGAAAGGATCGTGGAAAATTTAATACCGCGCGCCTATCGCCGCTCCAGATCTTCGCGCCTCGACCTCGCCATTCTGGGTTAATCTCTTTTTGGCTGAGCTCCATCCCCTACAACTCTCTCGCCCGATATATCCCATAATGTTTAGTGCCTTTCGAACGTCAAGCACTCGCTCGCTCGAGAGGATCCCGAAATACGCGATGACGCATTTGTTGTAGCGTAAAAAGCAATCAAAATAAATTTCGAGGGATGATTTTATTAAAATACGATGAATATATAATATATTCACTATTTTTGCTCATTATTACGTGCCTTTTAAATAAATAATTCGCTGGTCCGCTTGTGGCGAAAATTTAATAGAACGTTTCAGTAACTGTGAATTGAATAAAAAAAAGAGTGTCGACGAGAAAAATTGTAAAAGATGGCTGTAATAATTAGAAAAAGCTTCGTTCTCGTTTTCTTTTAATTTTCTGAAATTGTTTCGCGTTAGACACAAAGCCGTAAAAACGGTAAACGTAATCTCGACAAACGTCAATGTTTCTGCTTTGCGGTTTCAAGCTAAAAGCTTCTCTCAAAAGTAGAGTTTCTTTTTTTTACTAGCCACCAGGGAAATGAGAGAAGCTTCGAAACTATTGATTCCGAATGAAACATTGACAGTTTGGCAGATGTTGAGTGAGGATCCTGGCGCGTGCATGTGGAAACCTCACCTCTTTTTCCATATTCTTTATATATCCCCTATCACATGTAAAAGTGCATGGACAGGAACAGGTACAACAAAACTCCATTTATCATGCTTCATACATACATATACATGAGAGAGAGAGAGAGAGAGAGAGAGAGAGAGAGAGAGAGAGAAGAGAGTTTTTTTTTTATATTTTTATAATAAAAATATATTTATTGATCCCGATAGCGAGTAGCGATACGACTTACTTGGACATAATAAATCAATTAAATCAGAATATCGGAAATTTATTTGTGCCGCGTTTGGTCATAAGGCTGAATCATCGAAAAGTGTCATATCATATACCGCTGACAACACTAACTTCGCGAACTCTCTTAAGCAATTTCTACAGCTGTTGTCCGCAATTTACTTCCATTTTTTGCTCGTATATTTGTCTACATCAACTTTTTCTGGCGCGATGCGTGTAAGAAATGTGTAGAAATTTCCGCCAAATCATTGAAAGAGAGCACAAGTCGGGAATCTAAGAATAAAGAAACGAACTCTTAACTTTTTTTTCGAGTTAGAGAATCTAATAATACTAATATTATAAGAGTATAATTTTGTAATTATCAATTGCTGTAGATTTAACGTTCAAAAGCAAACTAATCTTTGGGCAAATTTCATATTACGGCATACATACGAAGAGAATAATAATAACTTTTTATTGGGAAAGAAATTTGTTTCTTTGAATAAGTTATATTACTACTGATTCAGTCAAAATGATTGGTTATTTAACTTCGACGGGTATTATAATTTCGTATATAGTATGTACCATAAACTTTGAATGACGATGATCGAGTTGATGGTTTCCGAATTAGTCCCGCATTGTGTTATCGCCGACAATAACCCATCCTCGATAGTGCGACGCTTCGAACGACATTAAACTGAATCTGCCATATTGGTTGGCTGCTGGCATTACGCCAGATACATACGGTGGCAGTAGAAAGGAAAAGCGATTGACATCCGCAAATTCCGAACAACGACGGATATTAAAAGTTTACAGGAGACTGGATACAATAGATTGATGTTTGCAGGTTCATTCCGCAAATACTGAGCTCCGAAATGATTTTATTGAGACAAGATATTAAACTTTCGGAATTACAATAACACAATTGATTAAGTGTCTCTAGAAATACGTGTTCTGTAATGAAAGTTAAGTCAAATTATAAATAACGCGATATTGTTTATATAGTTAATTTTTATGTGTCGCATAACATCCTTTGGCGCGTTGATAAAACAAATCGTAAAAAACCAAAGAAAAAACGAGGTTGCTATTATTATTCAGACGGCGTCTCATATTCTCGTTTGGCGATATTCAAGAGCTATTAAACGTTCAAAATTCATTAGGCATCCGTCAGCGGGGCTCCACTTTCCGAAGATAATGAAACCAGCATGGAGGGTCTATTACAGACCGGTTGACTTTGCAGCCTGACGATGTTCGTCTCTCTCTCTCTCTCTCTCGTCTCAATCTTTTATTGGAATATTTTAACGATTCAAAACAGGCATTATTATCAAGCCCTGATCGAGTAATACGCGAGTAATAAATATTCTAAACAGATCGATGAACTTCATGCATTTGTAATGCTTTCTCACTGGAGAAAAGGAATTGTTTTATAAAATAGATATATCACACAGCTGTTTGTCCGGTAAAATATTTTATTTGTTGATCGTATCATCCAGTATAAGTTCGTAAATACAGATGAATTACAAGCATAAGTGAAATTATCACGTGACGTTAAAACGCAAGATCAAATCCAGTATGTTCTGTTGTGTAATTTTTTTTTAGAATAATTTTCCATCGAACGTGCGACACAGTATGTTCTGTTGTGTAATTTTTTTTTAGAATAATTTTCCATCGATCGTGCGACAATGTTATAAAAGCGAGAAAATTATGGATAGATATATTAAACAAGCAAGAGAAGTAGATATATAACGGGATAATTAATGCGTTCCCAACGGTCTCGGAAAATAAATAATGTCCAACTATTATTACATTCCAACTCGCCGCGCTATTACAGCGGCCATCGTCGTCCATCTCTCTTAATCCTGCAGAGATATTTTTTTTGCTCGCGCGCGCGCGAGACATCCATTAAGTAGTGCGCGATATCCCCGCAGCGGAAGGATATGCCGGAATTGTACTGTGACCGGCTAAAGAGAGAGACAGAAAGAGCCGCTGTCGCGCGCGGAGGAGACGTACAAAAGGAAGCAGCCCACTTTATCGAAAGGACGAGCTCTGCCATTTCTCTACGTCCTTGCTCCGTTTCTCTTAAGACTTCCTCCTTCGCCATCTGAAATTCGAGCTTGCTGGCAGATTTCATTTGTGAGCACTGAATGTTATAAATAAATGGCAAACGTTTATAAGATTGCCGCGTAATTATGTTAAAACATTTATAGATAATTCACAGATAGCGTCTTTAATTTAATCTGTTTTATAATAAAATTTAGTTTCTTTTATAATTTTATCATATATCATTTTTGTGAGAGGAAGCCGTGTGTGAAGAAAATAAACGCGAATTTTTTTATTGTAATACATTTCAATATACAGTTAATACGTTTTAACGAAAAAATAGTTCCAATTTTTTATATTTGTTCGTCTCGAAATGAAATTGTGTAAAAATAAATCAAAGTATTGATTTTAAAATGAAAAAATACAAAATTGTGTCGCGTATTCGAGTTTTTGAAGCTTAAACTATCGCGAAAAGTCTGTCAGAAATTCATCAGTTTTTATTCGAACGAGAAATTTTATCACTTAATATTGAATTGCGCTATGTTTGTTCGATTTCTTGAAACTAAATAATCGCGAAAGAAAGAAACTATCGTGCTTTATCGGGAACTCGTCAGTTCGTATTCTCAGCGCAAGAAATTTCGTAATCTAGTATTGACTAGCAGCAATAAAATGGTCGGAAGAAAGGCATGTCCGAACAAAGACAACCGATAATGTTTCCCTCGCTCGCTACCTTTATCAACGGAACGGAACTTTTCAAACCAATAGCCGTTGCGTGTCTTCCCAAGCAACTTTATCGTTCGAAATTGTCTTTTATCGGCGTGTGCAAAATGCACAGACACACTGTGCGTAAATGCGTAGTAATATTTCAGATTGCTCGACGCGCGCGATAACGAAATTCAGCTTATAACGTTATAACTGTCCTTTATTTTGCGAACCACGTTATAACTGTCCGAGTAGCTTTATTAATCTTTCTGAGACATTTCGGGCTTTATTGCTCGTTCGTGTCGAAGCTTCGGGACACACGAAGGTCCTTGCTGCAGTTTTTTTTATCCTCATTGCCTTTTACGAGCATTCTCCCGCTTGGTTTTACAGCGTTTCGTTGTTCCTTTAGTTGGTGTTTAGTATTCGAGAGGGTAAAAGCTTTAAATGGATCGGCAATAAAACCTCGCCGGCTAAAGGTTTCCTTCTACACTATGGAAGAAGATAAATCTCGCGTAAAGTGCGTCGTGATACTCGATTTTACAGGCGGCCATTTCTGTCGATTATCGCGACTGATCGTGTACTAGTTGTGCTGATGAGAGACTATTAGCGCATTCACTGTTAATCGGAGATTAGCTTTAGCGACGCGTGTCATAGATTTGTTGCGTAACAGATTGGGCCGATCGGTCGATTAGAATTGGTCGCATTCCGTGTGGTACATCCTGTGATTTCCATATTAATCCTTTGAGAACCAGATTTAGATTGCGTTTCAATGAATTTAACAATAAAATTTAATTTCTATGAAAACTAAATAAATGATACGATTGATTTTTGTTTAAAGTCTGTGTAATGAAAAAATAAATACATTGGGATTCCAAAGGATTAACTGCTGCTCGTTAGAGCAGATATCATATTTTTTTCCTAAGACATATCGTCTATTAGCCCTTTGATGATCACATTTAGAGCAACCACGACGCAATCGCGCTTAGCTAGCATCCACTTCCGCGCGTATCTCCAACTCCGTTAAAGCTAATATACTTTTCGTACCTGAAAAAAGGACCGTGGCACCCAATCAGATTGCCCCAGGAGTGTAGTGCAAATACTTGCGTGCATTTTTCCGTTGATTGGACAAACGCTCGTGAAAGGGACCGAGTTAACAGGTTTTTTCTCCCTTTTTTTTTTCGTAAGAAGAAGGAAAATGTGGACGAGGCGGCGCATTAGCCCTTCGGGAACTTTCGGTAGAAAATTACGGACTTTATCGGCGCCTGATTGGAAACGCTTTTGTGCGGTCTATTTCCATTAACTGGGCAAACCTTGATCGCGTCCCCAGAAAACTACATCGCTCGCCATTTAACTCCCTTTCAACTGTCGCGCGGTACACGCCGCACATTATCACCGCGAACTGTATCGTACACCACGCTGCGCGCTTTGAATTTTAAAACCATTAAATGTTTACAATTGACGCAGGTGTTGCACTGTTCGAAATAATCAATGTTTTGAAAATCCAATTACGAGGACACTGTTCTACGTCCTACGCTGGCAAATATCATCTATAGGATCGTATCTAATAATTGTGTGCAATTCCAGCAATAAACAAGAGCAGCGCTCGCATTGAGGATAATCATTGACCTCGATTAGATTTCGCGAGGAATGCGTCGATCGTGTCCGTTCATCCAGTAACGCGGATTATCCTAACGCGGATTCTCCTAACGTGCAATTGTCCCCGTGGATTCGATTATCTTTCTGATTAGTTTCTATCTGTTCTCAGCGACATAGTTCTTCACGTTCTACAAATGCGTCAAAAACATCAATGATGATTAATGACACTTAAAAAACATAGAAAGAAAAAGAAAAAACGTGCAGAAACTTTAGAAAATTATGATTATCTTAGTTGTCTTAAAATAGGCAAAATATTGAATCAAAATTACAATTAATCTACTGAAGTTTTCGTGTACAAATTGTGTATTTTTTGCCCGTGGATTGTATTCCAGAACTAAGATCCAATGCTGAGTAAAGAAGCATTTTTATTGTCTTCTTTTTTAGTTCGTGAGAAATAATATATTGGACATATTTGTTTGATTAAACTTTAGCTGAAATAAAATTGTAAATAAAGAAATTTTTAAGGGAAAAATAAATGGGACATGTATTTATATTTTGCTGATCACAGATTTGCGAAATTATTTATAATAAAAAAGTGGAATACATCTAGAATAGAACATTATATCAAAAGGTCGCAACAGCTTTATAGCAATAATGAAAATTATTGCACGCTTCAAGAAAGGAGCGAGAAACTATTCCTTTGAGCTTTGAAGAAAGTGATTTCTATCTGCGAAGACAATCGTTAACTTGAGCTGATGATATTCGACAACGGTACATATGTTCTCTCGTAACAAGCGCGATCGTCTATTCGATTACATCTCGCGAGAATCGACGGATAGTTCGTGCTTGAGTGGCGAATTCGACGTCCACGGGAACACGGAATACTCGATACTCTACGTAATTGGAGCGGCGATACATAACGAGAGAGATAGACGGGTACATTCACTGTCCTAATTCTCTCCGAAATATGGTCCGTAAGCACGCGCGCGTTACAAATCAGATATTGCAGAATAATACGGACATTATAATCCTCATCGTTCAGTTTCGCGATTTAAATATGGAAATTTTCATTAATCTCTCTACCGAAATCCAATTTTAAGATAATCTCTAAAAATATTTACTGCAGTATGTTAAACTTTCTTTTTTTAAATGGAGTTTTTTATTAGATATTGCATTTTATTTGATGCATTTTACACGTCAGATTTATAATATCAATTCTCTGGTTTCAAATATTCTTGCTCCGCTGAACTACATATTCTCATTTCATTAAGTACGATTTGTAGTTGAGTTTAAATTCTATAAAGCAATATAGGAAATGGTTGAAAAAAAAACCGCACTATCTGCGAGCGTTCTTTTTACTTATCTGCTCAAAGGCAGACTGCTATACGCTTTATATTGGTAAATACGCCAGGCTTTTTCTATTTTTATGCGAGACACCACTGTCGTCGATACACAAGCAGTCTTCGTTTTCGTGCAGTCTTTTCCTTCCTGCTATCGGTATCGTTCCGCGTGATCGAACGGATATGCGCCACATCGCATCATGAAATTTTCTCGATAAAGACAGCAAGGTAAACCTCTCACTGTTTTTGTCGTCCTCTTCCGCAAATGCCTTCACGAATCTTTGAATTTAATATAGACCTTGCAATTCGTATAAAACAACCCATCTGTTTTTTATCACGGTTTGTCGTGCGTTCTCTTTTTTTCAACAAATCGAATGAAAAAGCTTTGTCACATTCGGCATATAAAGCAATAGTCGAGATATTTTTTAAATTACTGTAATATCAAGAATATCGATATGAACTCGAGTGGTTCAAGCCAAGCGAAATATCACGGAAGACGTCGTAGATAATCTTTCCCGGAGCGATTTCCACGAGATTTTCACGACGGTGAAGTCTGGCAGGCGCTATCCACCGTCTGTAAAGTTTCATATTTCGAGAGAGCAAGAAATGCACCTCACAAATTCGGGCAACCACTATGCGCGTAAACTGATATCCGTCACCTCTAACTTTTCATTGCGGCGTGTCGGCGACGTTAAACTTCTCCACAATTCTGTATTCGACTTTTAATCTTTGCGTCTCAGAGGAACGCGTAACTCTTTTTCGTTGTATCTGCACCGTATGATAGAGTTCTCCTATTAACGCTAGTTCTCGCGTTACGGTGGGAATATTATGAACACTTTCTCAAAGTATGACCTTTTTTATTTGCATTTTTTTTGTGAGTTGTTAGATACTGTATATTTTTAAACTATTTAAAGAATAGTTAGAGCATTTTGTTCAGATTCCACGAAAGACAATAAAATAAATAACGCTTTGTAGAAATTGCAATCATAAGAATGAGAAATTAGAAGAAAAAAAAATAAAAATAAAAAGGAAACACAAAACATAGAATGTGTATGTTTTAAAACAACGCACAATTGCCTAAAACAAAGATGTGAAACATCTGTAAAAATAAAAAAAACTTAGAACTTTTTTTGTAAAAATATATTAAGATAATCCTTTATTTGCCAACAGCATGTGCGCGTGAATAAAAACAAGCAAGCACATTTATATTGGTAAAACTAAAAAAATAGTTTCTAATTTTAATAAATTATTAATTTACATTTTCATTAAAGAATTTTTTACTCAGATGTATTTTTTAACATTTGATATATAATTTTCTGCTAAAATACTAAATTGGAATCTATAAAGTGAATTAATATGGAAAAGTGCGATTCATATATTTTTCTCGTCACGTAAGACTTTCCTCTCACGTGTTATTTGGGTCACAAAGATCTTCGTTGAAGATAATCGGCCGAAATTACACACAAAACGGTGCCGAAATTGCGTGGTCGTCGGGTGTGGTTGACCCGAGGTGAATTGGGACTAAACGGAGATGGTTGGCTGCTTTTATCACGGTTTATGGTGGCGCACAATACCTCCGATAAGTATTATCATAGCTCGTCTTTATTATGCTTTCTTTTAATTAATTCCGGGTGGTGAACGGATCTCGAACAGGTATTCAGCAACCGGGCTGCGTAGGGTAGCAGCACTTTTGTGGCTGCTTATTGCTGCCATTTTACCGTGGCTTATTGTATTATGTTTACTTTCTTTCGAAAGCAGCGCGAATCTAACGCCCTGACACAAAGATTATGTACATATTTTCTCTAAATGACGGTTCTTTTTATTATATATTTTTTATAGATTATACAGGGTGTTCCAGACAAACAAAAATCTTTATACCAAAATGTCAAGATGACAGCAATTTTTAAATAGAAAGTGTTTAAAGTCGATCAATTAAATTGTCAAAAAACCACGCGCTCAAGTACGTTGTATATTGATTTTTATATCCATATGAGAAATCTCAGAAGTTTGTTATTAATGGGTGATACAATTAGTGAGGTATCTTGTATATTTTATATTATTTTTAAATCTATTTTTTTACAATAATATTAAAATAAAACAAATTGGTTTGACTGTCACGATATGCAGCAACGGAATTTTTTACAAATTGATCTCTAACGTACAAAGTATACATACATGCAAATTATAGTAGCGTTTAAAATAATTATTTGCGAAATAATTATTACGCACATTAAACTTTTACTCATTTTTTATGCAAAGATCTAATAAAAGCGTTATATATTTATATCCAAATTATAAATATTAAAAATTGCAAATTTTTTACTGATTGTGAATATTTCCAATTTTTATGTGCGTTACATTATATAATATTTTACGTGCAATACTTTGTAAATAACAGATAACAAATAAATGATTACGTAGCTTAAAGTTGCTCCGCCAGCGCCCGATGCTCTTCCTGAGTTTCCTTTTCCTCTCAATTTTTCTTGTAGTTCTTCTCAAGGCACTTAGACGCGACGCGAATACAAGAATCGCACGATGTTTCAAATGATGTTTTCAACGCGTACTTTGTTACATTAAGATAAAAGTACTATGCTTATTATTTCGCATAGTTTTCGATCGTCATTACGCGACAGTGTCGAACGTGTAATCGGTGCGATAATATTCGAGTTTTACTTTGTCCAAATGACAAAGTACGCGTTGGGAGTGGCGTTTAAAATATTGTGCAATTCTCGTATTCGTATCGCGAACGCGTGTAAGTGCCTTGAAGAACTATAAGGAAAACTGAGGAAAGAAAAAGGCTCAGGAAGAGCATTAGGCGCCGGCGGAGCAACTTTAAGGCAAGTAATCATTTATTTGTTAGCTGTTAATTGCAAAATATTGCACATAAAATATTATGTAATGTAATGCACATTAAAAATTTTAAAATATTCAGTAGAAAATTTACAATTTTTAATATTTATGATTATTAGATATAAATATACAATTCTTTTATTAGATTTTTGCATATTAAAGATGAATAAAAGTGTAATGTGTGTAATAATTATTTTGCAAATTATTATTTTAAACGCTACTATAATTTGCGTATTTTGTATATTGCGGATCAACTTGTAAACAACTCCGCTGCTGCGCTTATCGTGCCGATAAGTTAATCAAATTTGTTTTATTTTAATATTATTCTAAGAAAATAGATTTAAAAATAATGTAAAATGTACAAAAAAGCTGTTTCAGATTAATTATTTGATATATCACCTGTTAATAGAAAATTTCTGAAATTTTGCATATGATAAAAATATAAAAATCAATATGTGATAAGCGCGTAAATTTTTGACGATTTGATTGGTCAACTTTAAACAGTTTTGATTGAAAAATTACTATATCTTTGACTGGTCTGGAACATTTTCTATGTATTTACATACAACATAAATATTAAATATTTAATTTTTATCCATAAGGTAGGTAGTTCTGATAGAGAAAATTACCTGTCGCAAAAATTTGATATTTAAAATATGTTAGAAAAAAATTATTTAAAAAAAATGCGAACTTTGCTTCGAGAACAAAATTTTTTTTACACGTTTTTCTTTATATGCACTTTTCTATTCTATACGACATTGAAAATATCGCACAGAGAAAAAGCGCTTACGCTGATGATTCTATCGTGGCTTGAGGTCGAGGGCTTTATGGAAGATACTATTTTTAGACGGCGAATATACAGGATGTAACCCAACCAAGTACATAAGAATCTCAAAATCGCATAAACAGTGTTGTAAAAAAAAAATAAATTACAAAGAAATAGACCATTCACAAACAAATTGTTAAAAAATACATTCCTAAAAAAGCTTCTACGAAAAATAGAAATGTTCTTCAAAGGGATATAGTCCAAATGGACAAAAATAAAATATTAAAGGATGAACAATAGAACAACAATAAAATGCATCCAATAATAAAAATAATAACTTCAATAAAAGTGGATCTTTGAATAGAAATAGAATGGAAATTTTAATTTAAAAATTCAAAGATTAAACGAGTGATAATTGATAAGGTAATTAATAATTTTGAATAATCTTATTGAAATAATAAATTTGCGTATAAAGAGTTATGTTTTTTTTATTACCGCACGCAAAATTTCGAGAAATCTCAAATTAAATGTTTCGTTTTCTTTTTCACGCGATATGTAAAGTATATCCGTAAGCAAGTGGCAAAAATCGTGAAAAAGCTATTCGATATTTGTGTTTGAAGTTGGGTACTTTACATTATTGTCGTGATCCGGTCTCTTGGTGGTCCCTCTATCTCGTCAAAGGAGAGAGAGAGAGCTACTTCGGCTGCTATCATAGTTCGGATATTTCTCGAGAATACTCGTGTTTTACCTGAAGAACCATTACAGAATTTCCGACGTAAGCCTCTCGACTACTTAGCGAGTAAGCGATTTCAAGAGATCTTCTTCGATTTCTCCGCTGAATTTCTTGCCGATCCGCAATTATCTATCTAGTCTGACCTGCCTACGAATGGATCACTCGGTTTGCTGTTTTTATTATAGAATTTTTCAAATTTAAGTACGCCGCAATATTAGAATGTAAAAAATTAGGAGAACTAATTCATCCTGTAAGAAAATGATTCGTCACGTTAACGAAATATCAAATATTTTAAAGTTAAAATAAATTAGATCGGGAATAAAATAATTTCAATAGAAAAACAAACAACTAAAATTTCGAAAACTACATCGACATGAAAAGACATAAAAAGTTTAAAAAAGAATCTATATAAATAGAACCCTTCCTTTACAAGACTTCCTTCCGCGTAAATCTTGTACCGTGCAAGAAATTTCCCGGTATTAGTCTCATTATCGATATTCACGTTTCCGTTCATAACTGTAGACGGAAGCAGCAGGCAGCAAAGACAAAGGGAAATATCGCAGTAAACGATAGGACTGTATCTTTTCTTGCAAACGATGGAAAAGTAGCTCGCCGAGACTTGCAGCACGAATTTTCTGCGGATAACCGGCGTCAGATCTTCGAAGTCACGGCATAAGATCGATTCGCTAGCAGTTGTCTCAGCAATATTTCAGTCTACGAATGCACATCGTTAAAATCATCCGGATGAAATTGCGAGAAAGAACTGATAACTTTTAACGAGCTCTTCCTGGAACAACGGCACGCTTTGAAGTAATCCACGTAGTATTACAACTCATTCTCAAAAGAAAGTCCCATTCTTGGGACTTCACAAAAACATAGATTGCTCTACGCATTTAACAAATATATATAGCTCTTAAAAATATGATACTGTATACATCTCACTACTTGATGTATAATAATGATGTGCAATTTTCAACGTGATTTCTGATTAAATTAATTCTAAATCGTATACACACGTTATATTAGCATTCTCGCGCATTTCACGTGTACGATGCCATCTTAATTCCATTCAGACGGAAGAAGAGATCGCAATCTGGTCGTGATCATAAATTAATTAGATACATTTCCGCTCTATTCGTTTCAGCTTCCTTGCGAAAAGCATAGAAGAAAAATCTTTATAACCTACTCGTCCAGAGAGACGCGAGATTTATTGGTCGCAGCCTACGCACGTCTACTTGTGCCTGTGCATGACAGCAACTCGATAAAACAGTCGTGTAATGAACAGGCTGAACGTAAATTTATACGCCGCGCCCTATCCCGTCGTCGGGCTTCCATTTATGGATCGTACGAATCCTTCGATTTTATGTAATAAAATATTGCTCAAATGAACTATTATCTCGGATCTTTCTTTTTTATATATTTCTCGCGTAGGGAAAATGACGTGAAAAGGAAGAAATGTCTGAAAGTTTGAAATTAAGGAATGAAATTTTGATGTCTCAAAATGTCCTAGTATCAAGGCTCCTGTCTCCGTCGCTGCAGCTATTTTAGCTTATGACGTCAGAGAAACGAGAAATAATGTGAATTTTTCCTTGCAGTCTGTGTTGAAACAAATTAATCCTTTCTCATCTCATCACTTGTATTTGATATTATAGATTGATTGGACAAGGTATCAAAAACTACCTTTTTTTTATTATTCTATGTTAGTAAAACGTGCATAATTCAATCTGCATATATTCTATCATTCCAGCGAAAATGCATTAGTTAATCAAAATGTACAGCTGTTCATAATTCTACGAGTAAATAATACCTTGGATACATTTTGCCAATCTACATTGTCAAACGTGAATGATGACACGCGAGAAAAACAGTTTTGTTTCAACTTATAATGCAAAAAAAAATTCACACTATCTCTCACTTGTGACATTATAATTCATCAAAGTATAACCGTAGCGAGAGGCTGGAAGTTTGATAACGAGAAAAGCATATATTTACTTTATTGTTTAATTCACATTATCGAAATGAATAAAATGCTCGAGTATTTTAGCCTCGCGCATCTTTATCAATTTAATACGCCAGACGGAGGTTCTCTCGTATACCCGTGGACAACTTTTTTCATATATTATTCATAAGTTAAGGATTTCATTATGCGCATAATTATGCGAATTGTAATTCAGGCACATAAACAAACAGATTTCAAATTGGAACGACCACACATTGTCGTTGAGATATATATGCTGAAGAGGATCCCGCAGTCGAGATGTTTGCAATGTAATTATTTGGGTTCGGCTGAACTCCACATCACGCGAACAACCGCGCTTGTAGCTTTTGTACGCTTGTATGTTTGTAGCTTTTGCACACGCTTTATTTTTACCATATATCATTATTATACAACTTCTACATGATTGAATTCTTTTTTTGCGTTGTGTGCTACTTTCGAGATGCTAAATTTTTTAAAAGCCAACATCACAAAGTTCAAGTTTAAGCATTCTGTCGATATTAGACGCGGGAAATGTTATTCAGGCATTCTGGGAGAAAGAGATTCGTGTGATACTTTTTGGAGTTGAAACGCAATCTGCACAGTATCTAATCAAGTGGAATGTGATCGTTGAATAGAACTGGAATTAATTAGAGCGACGCGCGACGTTGGTCGGTCGGTCATTCCGTCTGGTAATTTTATTCGACAATTGATACGTCCGGAATAATTCAAGTCAAGCCGATCAATCATCTCGCTCTGACATTCCCGCGGGACTAAACCCGCGTACCAACCTACCGGAAGGAGCGACGCTCGACGATCGATCATCGACGCGCACAAGATGTAAAATGCATTAGGCGATAACTTACTCATGGTCGCGATTCATGCTTAGGCGATTGCGATCTCTATGTATAAATTTACTGCAGAGATTAATAAAACAATTTCACGGCTTTTTATATCGGTAACAGTTAAACTTTGTAGCTTAAAGATGCAATAGCGATAATCGTAATAGTAATGTGAATCAATTTTTTCTCAGCAAAAATGTCACAATTTATTGCAGTTTTTAATTTTTTTTTTTTTTTATTTATTTTATTGCAATTTTGTAATCTTTTATACCTATTATATCTTTTATATCTATTAATTAAAACTACAAATTAAAATTTTATTAAAATATAAGGTTTAATAAAGTTATATAAATTAAATTAACTGAGCAATATGGCTTTAGTATTTAATATTTTCTCTGAAGTTTAATTGTAGGAAAAGTTCTACAATTGTTTTTAATTATCGGAAATTAGTTCTTAATATTTTTGTTGATAAAATTGGTTAGAAAATCTATTATTAGAAAAACAGACTCGCGAATTTCGGGACACCCTATATGGATCTTATATTAATAAAGCCGAAAATGAAGGACTTAATATATCAATTTGTTAATATTTGATATATCAAAGAAAAAATAACATTTATTTATTATTACTATTATGTGTCATCAGATGCAAATTATAATTTTAACTCGAAACATAAGTTTCTTCGAGAGGTTGTCTTATCTCCATCGACCGAACTGAAACTGGGAGAATCTTCTTCATCGTGGACGCTTCCGGAAGTTCCGGAAGTGGCTATTTCCGACAAAGTTTGCCAGCACGGACGACAGCGGCCGTGCAAGCTCGCCGCCAATCATTCGGGGGGAGAAAAGTTTCGCTGTCGGAGTTTACACCAACCAATTACATTCGTCCCTCGCGTTCGATCACTGTATAAGCACTCTGTGGGAGGGTGGAACGGGTGGAGGAGAGGGACGTGAGTCGATCGGGAATGTTGAAACTATCTCGCGGCTTTGAGGGATGCAATGCAATGAGAATCGCTTCACACAGATGCAATTAAAGAGAAGCTTTCAGCTTCTAAATGCTACTGAAAGCTTTTCTTTAATTACAACGGTAACTATAATGCTTCGAAATACATTCGCAAACCGCTGTTTTTTTTTTACCTATACAATAATGTAGAAAGGTTATAAATATAATACTGACTCCGAAAGTCTTCGCGTTTTGTAAATCCCTCTCGTAGCATTTTCGGCAACGAAATGAAAGAAATAAAAGTGATTTACGGCAAACAATTGTAGTCGTGCCGATCGTATCGTGGAGGAGAGTCGAAATGAGGATGTAGGTAGACAGGTGGATAGGTATAGGTATTGGTTCAAAAGGTCGAAGGATGGCGGATGGTAGGGAAAGGAGAGATGAGAAGGGCGAAGAGGCGGCCGGCGGTGTGCGCACTATAATCTTCGCAACAAAAGCCACCAGCGCCCGACCACAATCCGAAATCAATAGCTCGCGCGGTCTGTTAACGCTATCCATTATACCGCCAGCTATACGCGAGCGGTATAAATATAGGCGCGTTAAACCGACTGTATTTCCGACTTGTAGTCGCTCTCGCGTTCGCGCAGCTTCGAAATCACAATACCGCATGGCATTTCCGGGCAAACCTTCGCGCTCCATCTCTACGATTAGTCCGTGCTTTATCAGGACAATTTCAATCCAATTATTTTACAAGTCCCTACTTTTTTCTTCACACATAAAAGATGGACCGCTGTGAGTAACGTAATCGAGAAAGGCGAGTGATTCTATATAAAAAATTACATTAAAAATAGAATAAAACTTTTTTACAATGAGAAAATGAAATTTAAGATTGAGAAAATTAGAGAAAGTGAGAGAGTAATCTCTTTTTCTCTTCTTTAAACTAAATATAAAACTGTGAATCAGATATATTATTTTTTGCATTTAAATACATATTTCTTGGAAGAAAGTGTTTTGTTTTTGTCACGCTTGCGCAGTAAATTTGTTGTAAATGCCAATCTTTTCGAATAGGAATGCTAATTCTTCTAAAATGGCTTTTTTAAGCATTACTTTAACATTAAAAGGATAATGAAGCATTTCAAGTCCTTGCCAAAGTGCTTCCTTAATAAATTCAGCAAATATTTGCTCCCCGCCGCTATTTTCAGTGCTCTCATGTTTAGTATATCGGAAAACGATCATTTTTCAGGCGATGACTTTCCAATTCTCGTTATTTCAAGATTCAATCAGAGTTGGGCAAATTGGATCCTGCCCGATCGAGCCGCACTCTGACAATTTCCATTGATTGTCATTATTTCGTGGAAAATTGCATTCCATATTTATTTATTAACAATATGTAGTATAATTTCTGTGTCCATTCTTCATTTCCGTTCTGTAATGTGTTTAATAGCTATTAAAAGAAACGTACGTTTTTTTTTTTGCTTCCTCTCTTTTTCTGTCGCTGCTTTCACCACTACTCTTGCGTTGTTCCGAATAAAAAGTTAATCCAAGATTAGAATGAATGATGAGCGACGATACCGACTTTGCTATTTCCACAGTATTTCAGCCTATTATTTTTACATCGATTATACTCCTTCCCGCGCCTTTACCTGCCCCACGTCGTTACGACATTCTTAAGAACTCGTCCTCGGCCGCGGTCGATGAAGCCGACTAATATTTCACCGTCGAAGTGACGGTTGAAAGCCAGGACTTGATTAACCGACCTGTCACGCGGGGGAGTCGAAGTTGTACGTTCTTCTACCGTTAACCACCATCGTCGTCGTCGCTAGTTATGCTTCCGTGGAGGGGGGGGGGGGAGTAGATCTACAAGATCTAATAGAAAAAGTCAATAAAATGCGCGACGATGACGGAGGATTAATGGAGTGATGTTGATTAATAACTCAATTTACCTAGTTTAAGCAATAATTGAATTAGATTAATCTAATTCTACAGCATCGAAAGAGTTGGACAAAGAGTTATATATATCATGGAGTGTCTCCGACACATTTCGGATTACACAATTACACGCCTAAATAACGTGTAAAGGAGAATTTGTCCGTAATTAGGAGCGCGCGATACACAATTGTTCGAGATCACAAAGTGCTCTCTTGCCAGCGACGAGAATGACGGTGTGGCGATCCAATTTCATTAATTACGTCAAATCAGAATATTCCGTCCGAATAGTTTTACGTTCCTACCGGCCATTTGTAATTAATTTCCATCATTCCGGAAGCTATTAATGATGGCGCATTCTTGCGCGCAATTTCCGTGATTAATTTCCATGATTCGCGATATTTTTGCACGATAGATTATACAGAGAATAATAATGAAATGAGAGATGTAAATTGCGGAAAGAGCACATTAATTAAACCTTCCTCACGAAATTCCAATTTTTCTTTTTTTTTTTTATTTAGAGCGATTGTAAATGTTCATGAATATAAATTAAAAATTCGTTTGAGATCCGTGATAATGTGTAGCTGGGTAATGGAACGCTCGAATCTCAAGAGTCGTGTCTCGTAAGCGCGACAATTATTTCAATTAGAGAGGTCGTAGTGTCAGCTTCCGTGATTCAGGACGCCAATTTTACGAAAATATCTTCCTCGGGCGACTTCGTAATTAATAGCGGCGCGTAGTGCATGCGCGCGAATAACGTCGAGTAATTCCGGAACGCGAATGTGTTCTGCGGTCCGCCGCTTGATTACGACGCTGTGTTTTTGTTACAGAAATAAAAGCTTTGCGCATCCCTTTTCAGCCGTACGTGCTTTAATTGGGAGGAAAGAGGTAATAAGCATGGAAAAAAGTGTCGAACAGGTGTCGGTCGATGTTGAGTTACAGTGACAAAGTCGAGCATGTGAAAACTCGTTCCTCTTTGACGATCTTTCTCGTACTTTTCCACAATTTTACCTGTTACCTTTTTCACATGTTTAATCTAATATGACGACTAAAGTTTTGAAGTAAAATTCTGGAGAAAAGCGTTTCGTATATCTAAGAAGGAAAACGACTATTTAATATTTCCGCGAGCATCTCTTTCGCCTCTGTTTCCAAGGCGCTTTTAATTTATACCTTAATATGAAGTGCTCGCAGACTTTAGGGGCGATATAATGGCGAGCAACCGTTGCGCAAAGAAAGAGATGGAGGAAGTGAGAGAGTTTGCAAAATATAAACGAACTATAAGATGGAAATGGAAAAGTTGCAAGGAATTCGATGGGAGTTGCACTCCCACACGAAGTTGCTGCACTCCAGCAATCCATAATACAGGATAATAGAGGCTATTGTTTCTCGCAGCGGGAGAAAAACTTTTTTGAAATGTTGAAACATTCAGGGGATGTAGGAAACAACCGGACGAGAAATAAAGGCGCGGCCTTGCCATCCTTCGCATTATTAATGTAAGGATGGCCGAAAGGTCAGGTTGGGTAGGAGGTGCAGCTTCGATTTTGCCAGTTTGCTGAATTCAATCAAATAACAGGTATCACAAAAAAAATTTTTTGCCGCATATCAAACGAAGCGAAATTCCGTACCATTTTAATTTTTTTTTTCACACATCAGTTAATTCGATTTTTGTAATCGATTAAATTTTAATCTGTGTCATACATTAAAGATGACCTGATCTCAACGTCGAAACGTCTATTGTGTAAATTTTTTCAAGATTGGCTTTTCACACTTTACACTCCTTTTTTCCATTTTCTACCTTATTTTCAATTCTCAGCTTGTAATATAAATTTTTCATAGATTAAACGGAACAATAAAAATAAATATACTTATAATGTCAAAGTGTAAAATACACCTCGCGCGAATAATAGATGGTTAAAGACGTCTCGTAAAATATTCTCCCTCATAAATATTCTCGCTTGGTTTTTGCGTTATATAGCGTCGATTGAGACTTACCGTAAATCTATATGCGGCTCGCATAAAAATGTCGTTTCTACGATGCAACTCCGTTGCATCCATTTAAACGCAGCAGCTTGTAGGAAATTAATAAAACGTCGAAAAAAGCAAAAACGATCGCATTACCATGCGGATATAATTTTTACGTCACGCGTCTGATGCAGGCAATAAAAGCACTTGTCAGCGGCACTAATGGCGTCGAGCCAAGCCGTTAAAATCTCATCATGTATTGCGACATTCTTTTTTTCACTCTTTTTCTAACGTCTATTTGTCGCGAATAGAAACCTAAAACGCGATGTTTGACACGTGCCTTAATATCTCTTCCCGTGTCTTTTTTAATCCACACAAAAATTGCCAATAAAATCGATATTTTCTATTTGATGAAATAAAATCGTAATAAATATTTTTTTATGTGTATCAAGTAAATTTGATTATTTTTTTCACGTAAGCTATTATGAACAAAACGTAGCAAATACTTGATGCTGCAGAGGAAAAAAAAATTTTGGATCTAGCTGCTCGAAATGGACAAAAGGCTCGTTCTGTTGAGAATCCCCTCGTGAAAAAATCAGACTTAGGTACGTAAGCGTAGTCGGCGATTGTTCGTGGCCGAAGACGAATGTCTTTGGAAGGGCCAGAAGCAATTTGCGGGATAGCGCTTCAAGATAAGCGCGGTCCTCAACCCGGTTCTCCTTCTCCTTTTTTTTTCTTTTTTTTCGACTTTTCGCTCTTCTCATCCACTTCCGCCACCTTTCGAGAAACGGCTTTTCTAATTCGTTCGATGAGCTGCGGTGCCGGCGAAATTCTATTCCATGCCGCAATTCAAACTTAATAAAGCGTCATGCACATCGGCTGACATTTTTCCGAGTGCTTAACAGAAGCGGAAGGCGTCGAAAGGGAGGTGAAATGGCGGAATTGAATGCGTTGAATGCTCATTTAACGGCATCGCTGCTGCATTTTCGAGTCGCTGGTACAGGGGGGAAGGAGAGAGAGACCCATCGTCATCCACAACCGCTATCCTTGTGGAATCCTTAATATAGCTCGCGTGGGATAAGAGGAGGTGGGTGGGGAAAATGGCCAAGAAAGGCTGAGAATGGCACGCGGAGGGGAGCTTCGTTTAGGGCTGAAAATTGCGCTCCAACGATGCCGAAGTGTGAGAAATGCCTTGTCGGGAATCGAGATAATGGCTTCACGACCGTCATGTCTTAATATCGCAACGCGATGAATGGCGATTAATTACTTGGAAATTGATGTAATATTGAAAATGAGTTGATTTATTAATTCGTGAATATGTGCCTTCAAATTATGCATATTGCCAAATTATATTTTTGAACAAAAAAGATATATAAATTATAAATTATAAATTTAAATAAGCTATATTTTAATATATTTTATAATTAATTATTTTCTCGACAGATATAATAAATAACAGATATAATAAATATGCCAAATGCAGAAAAGACGAGACCTTCTACATACATTTTTTTTTTCGGGATTTTAACAATTCTTAAATAATATGATTAATTATGAAATATCGATTACATACTTGTTTGAAAGACTTGTTAATGTATCCATTAATCGCGCGATTAGGGCGGTATTCGAGCTGGAAATTCGGATCATACATGTAGATGGGCCTTCATATGTTCACCCCACTGACCCCATCGGGGTCAAAAGGAATTTCCAGTTGACTTGTCAAGTAAACCAGTGCGGTATGCGGCTGTGGCTTAAAGCGGTTTATGCATCGATTAAGTCTTTAGTCCTTTGAATATCGTTTATACATACGAAAATCTCGCCATAAATTATTTTACTTGTGAAGTATAAATTTTGTTTTTTTATATATATATAAAGAAAATCCTTAATAACATATAAATTACACCAATTAAATAAACATTATTTCTATTAAATAGCTATAGCTTCGAGAATAATTAATGTTACTGCGAAATTTATTAATTTATTTTTAGTCATAATTTTATGTCTAATTGCAATTTATAGTACATATAAATGTGATATTTGGAACATTGCGAAATATGGCAATTATGTAGAACGTGCCGAGGTCGATCATAAATACTGGATTTGTGACGAGTTTGTACAGTCCGATGCATCTACGCCACGACACTTCACAGCGCAATTATTTGCACTCTTTACAAATATCAAGCAGTTGTGTGATAAAATTAATTTTTTTATACGTAAATCAAAATTTATAAACAAATAGGTTTATAGATTAAATATTTATGTCATAGAGAAAATTAACTGCTGATTTTAAGCGCATTCGGCACCATTAATGCGTTCGGCTGTACATGTCGCCTAAATTCCCTATTTTATTGCTCTCGCGCCTGCAATTATATCGCGCCATGCAAATGATCCAGCCGAATTAGTGGCATCCAATTAATTAATACTACCTACTAGCCACATGGAGCGATCGATCGATCTACCATCGCTGTCACACCGAGTGATTGGTAGTACTGCAATTAGCATAATCGTGGCGTCGGCTATCGTGGTATCGTTCAATATTTTCGTTTACCGACAATCAAGCTGTCTCATCATGTTCCCGTGTTTTTTTCGGTTTGAATAGTTCAATCAGTTTAAAAAGTAATTGACTGAGCAGGCTTCAGCGAAAATTTTTTATATTTATTCAGTGCTTCGGTTTCTCCGCTTTAATTTGATGGTCCATATTTCTCGCATGACTAAGATTAATGCGCAGTTAAAATTTTGTTTTTAGCAGCAAATTTCTCATGTTTACTGTTTACTTTACATTTAAATTTTTTGCATAAACCAGGCCACTCTCTAACTTCTTCCTTCCTCTCGTTTCTCTTTTTTCACACATTAATTTAATTTATTTTGTTGTGTATTTATTAAATTTATCTTTGAATTTTATTTCGATGTTTGTCACATTATTTATAGCCGTGTTTAATTTGTATCCTTCAAACTGAATACGGATCAAAATTTTCCTAATAATAAATAAAAAATATATTGTTTTTTCTGGATTTTTTTAAATTATCAAGATTTTTTGCATACAATTTAAAATTTTTGTTAATTATCATCGTTAACTAAAAGTTATGTTAATTAACTGAAGTTTGCCTTAAATCTTGACGTTCCATTATCTTGGTATTAGCCATCTACGACGGTCGCGCGGCAAACTCGCGGAATCAACGGCGTTCGATCTAGGAAAATCCTGGAGGAAAGCCATACACCGCCTCTCGGTAAACTTCTCGCCGGAGGCTCTCGACTTTGATATTCTCATCTCCGTTCGTTCTCGTCGTCGTCACCGTCGTCGGTTTTGTCTTCCTTTTTCTCTGTCCCTTGCTCTTAAAATTTACTGCTTCGTCTAGAAAGTCTCACCTTTCGAACAGTCTTGTAGCTTACAAAATGGTAAGGAAAAATAGTAAAAGACTAAGTTATAACCAATCAAGTTAGTGTAATATTTGGGAATTATTAAACAAGCGAATAATTCTTACATATGCCACTAAATGCCAGCGGTTTTATCTCACAAGGAGTAATTTACGAGTGGACAGTAAACGGAATTAACGACGCAATTGCGCATAGTCGGGGGGAGTAACAGTTTTCAAAAATATGGGTGAACAAGTACAGCTGGAATTGAACGAGAAAAAATGAGATTAGTTTTACGCGCGTTTTTGCAAACGTGGTTACATTTCTGCTAAATCTGGTCGGCTTTAACTGCCAATATGTTATCATTATGGTTTATTTCACAAACTGGGGTGAGCAGGGCCCTTTCCCGTACATCCTTTACTTGGAATTGCCTGGGTAGCACTGTCCTTAGATATTCAGACAAAGGGTCTCGATATACGGACTTTTTCTGAATTCTCGGAAAGGAGATTCTGAAATAAATTGCCTCATTTCAACCGTTATGATGTCGCTATTCCACAAGGGTCGTTTGAAATCTTCTTACATATGTTTTACTCGGGATCCAGGAATTAATATAGTACATAATAAAATATTTCTAGATTACTCAAGTATATATATAAGCAGACTCAATGTACAGAACGTACAGAAATCTGTAAAACAATTTTTTATAATTTATCTTTTCGGGTTTTTGATCCCTTTGTTCGTTTTGTTGAGTGAGTAATATTAGAAATTATATATTCTTTAAATTATTTGAAAAACTGCATAATTTTATGTAAAGGCAAATTATTTTTGCACAAAAGATCTCGAATAAAAGGGAGGAAAACAAATTTACGCTATTTTAGGTTGGTTGAAAATAGTAAAAATAGAGAAAGATAAAAAGAGAAAGAGAGAGAAAGTTGATTAAATTTCCGAGCCTGTAAATTACCGCACCTCTTTCATTTCTTCCCTCACTCACGTTTCCTGTGCTTATGAAACTAGTCCGACCCTTCTAATGAAATTATGTAAAAAAAGCGGCGGAAGACACTTATCGCATCATAACAATATACTTGTTACAGACATCACTGGACAAGATCGCATTATAAAACTCTCGTTAACGTAACTAGATTGTTGCATGAAAAAGTGTATTACTGCAAAATTTTAGTCATTTATTCTGTGCATTGCGGAGATATTTTAGGAATTTGTCTATTTTATTGTTTCTATTATCATACGCTATATTGAATGTGTTCCTACAAATTTTCGAGCAAATCCAATTTAATCTACACCTCGCATGTTTCACATTTTTGTATAATATGAATTTTCCTCACTGCATAAAGTTGGAAAATGACTCGCGCATCATCCGAACATTCTGAGTGGTTCTCTAAATAGCAGTTTTGTGCCTACGTGACCATTCACACCGCGTATCGTGGCCGATGGTCGTGGTAAGAGCGGTTGCGAACTGTTTGAAACTATCGACAGAAGTTTCCGCCTACCAGACGGGATTTAATTAAATATCGCTAAACGTAGCGGCTTGTGTGTAATGCAGAATTGACTATAAATCGACTTGCATAGAAATACACGTAACTCGGTCGCAGCAGCGGCGGCAAAAATTTCAATACCCGTGCGGAAAAAGCGGCGCGTTTCAGATGAGGATGGAACTTCCGTGTAATGTACGTTTGATAAAAAGTTGTGTTTGCAATATGAGGAATTCCATCGCGCTGTATTTTTAGCGTTGCCAGTCGATGTTTTTAACGGATAAATTAACCGATAAAAAAGCAAATGGAATGTCTTGGAAGTGCGAGACGCAATCATTATTGTAGATCGGAAAAGTTAAAAAATAACGATCGTTTCAATATCGACGATCTTTCGATTATAAGTGCCCGCAAATTAAAGCTCGCGTCACTGCTCGCCTCAAGGTTTCCTATTTTTCTGCCTCCCGCCCGATGTAACGGAGTTATTTCTTGTAAAATCTCCTGCGAGGTTTTTAACGAGCCAAAACTGGAACGATCGATCGGCAGTACGTCCGACCGCAAAAACGCAAGCACGAAATATATCGGACGAACTTTTTTGCTCGTTTCTCCGACAGATTGCGCCGCCATACGTTCCTCGTTTTCGTACCTCTATCGCATGACAAATCGTTAGTCGAATATTACGAAACGAAACGTAAATTAAAGTAGGTTGCATCGATAAATGGTGCAGAACAACGGTCATTCGTTACGTTTATTATTTTTAATCGGTTAAGAATCTCTTTTATATCGTTAACATTAATCGATATTGCGACGAAAAATTGGTTTCGCTAAAAGCATAAAACACACTCGGTGATGTATAAAAGGTAGATGTGTTTGAAGTAATATTTTCGTTTAATAAATTCCAATTAAATTATCTAACGAATCTTTAAACGTTTATTCTCGTTTAATCGATAGCAGCGTGTTTGCTCCCGCATTTTATCAATAATATTTCACGTACAACGAATAATTTGCAAATGCAGAAACGCCGAACATTTAATTACTAAATTGACTTGTATTGACGCTTAAAATTTCTGTGCTTAAAATTTCGACGCTGCTATAGAAAATATTATGACGAAAATTACGTAGTGCCAATTTTATCGCTCGCTGTAATTTTCTCGATTTTCAACATTAAATACCTGTGTAACTAAACCATATTAAATTAAGATTTCGCTAAAGCAGAAGTTTGCTTGAAATCTACTGAAGGATTTCGTTACGTTTATGGAAACTTCCTGATGCATATATTTTCGTTAAAGCCAAGCACATTCGATCGATCGAATGACCAGTTCCAAATTCTGCGTAATTTCGCGAACGCCCTTAGTGAAGTCGTTCAGTGCAATCGATGTTCCCGATTACTCTCGAGTCTAATTGTATCGCCCGTTGTATTGCAACAAGTATATCGCGTGCGAGGAAATCGTTAACGACGAGCAAAAGTTCCGCAATTAAGGTATATCCCGCCCTGCCATCGGTATGTGACATCATTACGTTAATTATCTCAGGTAACCGTGTAATTGCATTTGGGACATAAATTACGATCTGGGCGTTGTGTGCGGTTGAAATTGTCCGGAACGTAGCCGTATCAATTGCAAGCGCTCACAATGCCGTCGCTTGTACACGTGTAACCCGTAGTTTTTCTCGGTCTCCATTTTGAGCGTGAGCGCATCATTAAGCTGCCGCTGCCTGCATTGTTTTCGAAAATAGATTTCCCATCCAGCACGGTGAGAGACAGCCGCGCGCTATCATGACGATTCGTCGAAGCGCCTATGTTGCTCCTCCTCGAATAAATCACGCGGTGCATAATTAATTGGGGCGATTGTCTGTCACACATTGTGATATCGACGAACGCCTCGGATTATTGACTGAACGATAATGCCCATAATAAACACCATCGTCGATTCAAGTACGGCACTTGCTAATGTCCCGTAATACAGGCCATTATCGCGATCAAATACTTAACGTCGGATATTGAGAAGTCGCGGCGAATAAATTCCGACCGATAAATCTATGTTGGGAATAAATATCTGAGAAACAATTATTTGCTCGATTTTACGCTATAATTCCATCGAGAAATCTCACGATCCACCTATCTATCTCTCTTCCGTTTCAGCGCTTTATCGACTCGCCGTAGTTGGGTTTTGGTACCATAGGTCGCGGTCGATCGATTAGCAGGATTTCAATTAACCTCCACAGGCAACGAAAAAGCTGTCGAAGCCTCGGGGGTGTAGAAGAGCAGAGGCGGAAGAGCGGGAGAGGCGTGACTCGTGCGATCCAAACTTCTAAATGCGGCTCGGTTTGCAAAACCGTCGTGGGCTCTCATTGAACCTGGGCTGCTGCAATTGAGGTCTGGGGTTGCCGATCCTTCTCTTTATCTACTATTCGTACCCGTTTCCCCTGTTCCCCTTTAATCCCTATCGTGTTTATTTACGATTTATCTTGATCTCTGTCTTTTGTTCAGCCAGATCCTCGCTCTCGTATTTATATATTTTCCGATACTTATAAGTGCATTAAAACTTTTTCAATATGTCTTTTAAAAGAATTTATAAAGAGGAATATATTTAAACGATATTAACTATTTTCTTTATATCTTGAGTATCATATATTTTGAAGAGAAACCAAAATTTTCCAACATATGTAGAACACACAAGGTTCCATTATTCTATTCTACTCCTTCTTTACGACATTCTATTCTCTGTTTCTGTCGTACGGAAGAAAGATTCGAAGTAGAAGTCGAGTTCACGGTTTGAGAGGAAGGTCCCCATTTCCCGCCTTCCCCATTATGGATTCTCCGCGACATGCTTCCCCGCTTCGCCGCACGGGGAAAGCTGAAACTTTCGCTTAATGACAGAAGTTTTATTGCTGGCCATCGTTCAACCCGCCGACACGACAGAAAGCGGGCGAACGAGGCGTCGCGATTCGTCGCGGGTACATCTCTGTCGTTTTCACCCAACTTCTAACCGCGACTGTGGTCGGAATTTGGAAACGGTGATTTCCATACTAAGTAAAAGCGATCGCCGATCGATGCTTGCACGGTACTTCGCGAAAATTCGTATTGTCGCTATCGCCAATGTAAACGTACGCATCATTTAACATTTAAAAATATAAATGTTTGCGAAAGAAGAATTTGCTTTCAGTTTTCATCGTTTGGTATTTAAATACGTAAATATTTGCAAAACAAGAAATCGATTCTAATATTCCAACCAAAGTTAAAAGTTTCAGAGATCCTGTTTTGTCAAAATAAGAAGTCTAATTGTAATATTACACATAAGTACACACGCTTTAAAATACATCGTACATATACATCGTTCATGATATATAATTTTTGCTTAAATAATATTCGAATTATTATTCATATTGATTAGCTCTTTATGACACAAATCTCATGTTGAGATTAAAAGTCGTATCCTTTACGCGCTCTCGCTGCACATTCTTGCATTTCTCGGCGTTCAGCACATTTCGGAAAGTGCTACGCTAAATGATGCATTCGTCGAAAAGGGGCAGGACGCTTCGGGCGCTTTGCGACAGGGAAATTACCCGTATGGAGAATTTCGCGAAACGTAATGGCCCCGCGGTACGACGATAAACACGAGCGGAGTCGCATCCCTCGGCCGGCGAGGTCTACGCGCATATGCGAAGATAGCGCAATTTTACTGCAGATGCTCACGGTTGTAATGGCTGCGGGATTGCTGTGGCGGCTTGCACGTTGATCCATCCGGTTTTACGATAATTACATCGGTGAAACGTGCCGATACACGATACACGCGCAAGACACGACGTGTAAACGCGCTGTACCTTTAACCTTTATAGGTTTTAAACCAGTCAGTCATTTCATATATTCGTTTAATATTGCGTTCCCTTTGAAATGTCAGGATAACAGCAATTTGTAAAATGTCCGCGCTTTGCGCGGATTTAATTGTTCTTCAGCAATTTACATTTAAACTATCAAGTCATTTTAAATTAATGGGCGGTAATATGCAAAAATTTATTATTACGTGTGATTTCGGATGGTAAATATTACGATAAATTTGTTTCTATAATACATTTGCGCGCAGAATAAATAGGAAATTGTATTACAACTGTATATTAAATTTAATGTATCATCGGCTATTCTGAAATTCGGATCACCAGTGATACACACGATAATCTAAGATAAGAAGATAAGAAGTCAAAAATTACTGTGTGCTGAACGAACGAAATGGAATAACTTTTTATATGCAAATACGTACAATTTTGTCATTTAAATTTTTTCAACAAAAAGTGAACGTGGAGTGAAAAGTAGAGTATGCTCCGTGCCGAAATAACCGGGCGGTGTTTTGTTCCTCTCCAAAGTCTATCCAAGATGGCAGCGAACAAATTTGCAGCGGGTCACGTCTCGCTGAAACTGGCGCGGATAGAAAGGAATTCCGCGGAGTCTTTAGAGCGTTCGTTTCGCCGTTACGATTGAACTTTATCGCAGAAGACGGCGTTCGTGATCGCGATAATATTTGGTATGTCTAAAATTCGCATTTTCAGTTGGCCGATTTTTAAAGTAACACGAGAAGCAAAATTTTTTTTCTCATTACTTATTTAGATTAGACACGTACGCGAAACATAATATTTGTCGCGATAATTGGAATCACACTGAGATAAGAGATAAATTAATAAATCGACAGACTGTTGTTATTATGAAAGGGTTAATTTGCACAACGCGACGCAAAGAGAGAGAACGTTCTTTAAAGAGCACTTACCTTTAACCGCATTGAGCTTGTTCCCGACCATCTGCTTCGCCACGAATGCAGCCATCTTGGTACTTTGTGGTTATCGCACCGCTATCGAAGTCACAGGAATCTGTAAACGAAGATTGGAGTTATTACTTCGTATTTTCCGGCAAAAGAGGACGGTATGAAGAAAATGACAAAAGGAGAGCGGTTTCCGCGCGTTTGATTTTTCAACAGAATTTCAGTGATATTACCACATTTTCGGGAGACCGCTGCTCTCAGTTTTCGAACTTTCTATTTTTCTTCGATAGACGTTCTTTTGAAACGAGTTTCACGGAATCGCTTTGTGTGATACCTTTGTCTATTTCTTTTTATGGCAAATGTCCAGAACCACCGAATTTTCTCACGTCTCTCTACATATACATAAAATTCACACACAAGTAGCATGCTTGTTTTTGACGTGTATCTTAAAGAGTTTTCAAATCATTACAAGCGACTAAAAATACCAAAAGGTTTTGAAATTCAATATAGATTTATTTAATTTTGGCTTTTCAACGATTTCAAATATTTCAGATATTTTATAGTTTAATTATAATGTTATTTAATAATGTCGAATATCTTTTAATTGAAAAATTTGAGCGATTTTATACGCTTGTGTTTCTATTCGCTTCATCATAATATTTTACAAAAATTCAGTAATGTTCCATTTTGGTATGCAATTGACTCGTTTATCCGGGAAGCAATCTTTACAGAGTAATAAAACTTCCTGTTTCATATCACATAGATCCAGAGTTAAAGTTTCTGATTATAGTCTTCTTTTATGATCATATAAAAAATGATAGTTTGTCATAAAGTTTTATGAAGCTATCATTTTAATCACTATTTATTATTTAACCTTTGCTATTTTCAGAATAAACTGTATACGATCCTATTCTAATTGAGCTATTTTTTTCGATTATTACTTTATTTTTTCTGCCTTGTTTTTTAATTTAATTTTTTATATGTGACATTTATTTTAATATATTTATTTAGTAATCTATTAATAACGCTGAAAAATTTTATTTTTTTAAATAATTTATTTTTCGCTTGATATTTGAATTTAAAGAATCTTCTATCGTGTGTTTTGTATTTTTTATTATATAATTTTTCCAGTATAATTCTTGCAGTTTTAATTTATGTTTTGTATAAATTATTGCACTTTTTAAATCTCAAATTCGTAACAATATTTCTTATTGAAATCATCACAAAAGTGATTACGAAAAACGTACAACAACACGTTCTTCTCTATATATATTTTCTTACAACCATTTTCTTTTTCTGACTACGTGCCTCAGTGTGGAAATGAAATACGTTTCCTCAGGGACGACGTTGCCCTTGATGCGCTGCCAACGATGAAAGTATTTTAATCTTACGGCATACTCACACGTCACGTATGTCAGAGATGCCGGAAGGAAGTCGCTTTTCTGCTTCACTTCCGTGCGTTATCTTGACATTTAAAAATTCGACAGCATAAAAAGTAACATTCAGGTAATTGAATGCGCTGAAAATCAGTTTTTCGTATTGCGTAACGATGTTTACATAAAAAATGGAAGCGATCCTGAACATCGAGTTTAGTATTTCGTATCGCCGTCCTTGTAATTCTAGCTTTGCAACATAATTACGTAACACGGCGATGGCTGCGGGAGATAGATCGGTCGGAGAACGAAAGGATCAATAGAGAAATATATACGGAGATAGACAAGAGAGCGAGGGAGGGGAGTAGGAAGAAAGCTGGAGCCTGGAGAAGACGACGCCAGTGAAAACGGCGTCGAGACGTCTCGGCGCCTCTTCCCCGACCGCCGACCTCCGTGATTTTCCAACAACACGCGACAATTTATCCCCCTGGCAATGAAGGAGATAGGGTTGCTACCACGCGTGCACGCGTTGTTTTTCCTCTCTGTGACGCAACACGCTCCCGCTTCTCGTGTAGAAAGACTTTGCGATCAGCGGTATATCCTGTCTGGCGCTAATGCTACATTTAGTCCTTTCATTCTCCGATTTATGTTGCAAACTCAAGTGTTAATGTAAATTTCGCCACTTGCTTGCACAATTATAGTTCGAACTTTCCTCATGATGAACGAAAGCGCGGAGGACATTTAAAATGTTGAAATAAAACACGCGAATTACACGATCAGGTGATCATTGATTTTTTCCCAAGTGTGGAAGCAAAGGACAGCGTTTCGTCTTTCGCCGTCTAACTTTATGCGACGCCAGAAGCTCGACGTCATTAGAGGTCGTAGTGGAAGCCTGCCGAAGTGCCTCTCGTCTTAGAGAGCGGTGCATACAGACGAAAGGGTTACGTGTGTGCTTCTCGTCGTGGAAAGAGGTGCACGCCTCGTTAGGACAGCGACAGCGATCTGGACAGAGGACCTCGATCCGCTGCTCTAATCTACTTAATGAAAGCGGCGGACAGAATTTTCGATTTGGTCGCCGTTTCTCCTTTATCTTAAAGCCGGCGAACTCAAACGAGGGTTGGGTGGATTCTTAAGATTACAATTATGCTTCGCATTAATAGAAAACAGTTTTTTATATATTATCATCTTTACTGCTTTATTTTATTATTCTATTATTATTATTCTTTTTATATGCTGTCGGAAACGATGGAAAAATTGCAAACAGGCATCAATGATTAGAAAATATCGAAGGTTTTACATATTTTGAGAATCTCCAATTTTACGCTCCCATCGTTATTTATGGTTATGTGAACGATAGCTACTAGGAATGCGAAGGATTCATACATGATCGCGTATATTGATAAAAGGTAGACGCAGACAGCTCAAAGGATTTCACGCTTTAGCTACCAGGAAATTGAGAGTATAATAGGCAACAGGCGTAGGAACGCAGAGTTCTCGTGGTTGATGCAAGGGTTGATTGGTAGCTAGTAAAAATTGACTGGCCCGAGAATATTGTAGGTAGCTACGAGGCATGTGAGTGTGTGTGTGTGTGTGAGAGAGAGAAAGAGAGAGTTTCACAGAAAACTACTGGAATAATTTAATGACATTTTAAATTAATGTGAGATCGCAGCAGAAGATATATAATACTTGTGCAAGTTGGAAATGCTTATTCAATGGTCTAAAATGATAAAATATTGTAGGGTTTGCGAATTCTGTGCAAACCAATGTAGTATGTGAGAGAGAAAGAGAAAAGAAAACAATAAGCGATCGTGTTGTGTCACGCGGAGAGAGAGCGAGGTGTGTGTGTGTGTGAGAGAATTAGTATGTAGCAAGCCGGCATCAACGACAGTCTGTAACCTCAAACGTGTAATGCTCATCGTCCAAATAGATTGATCTCACAAATAATCCTACAATATTATCATGCTGGAACTAATGAACTAATTATATTCAACAGCTAAATCAAGATTTCGCGGCTTGATACAAGGTTCTAGTCGGCGGAAACCTTAGAAATACTTATTACTCTGTAATCCGCGAAGATCACGAACGCAACTCCGATACTCGATTCATCAAGTTGACATTAGAAGCTAATACGACGCGCACAAATACTCGAGTGAGATGCTCGATCAAATTACGTCGCATCATCTCGTGTAAGTAAGAAGTCATGTAATGGGATCATCTGTCATCGCAATCAATCGATCCATCACTTCGATCTAGGTCGGGTTGTTGTTGTTAACACCAAAGAACGTTCCGCTAGAGTATTCTGTCCTCCGTTTTATTTCTGTATAATTAAAAAACATGTGATAATTATGGTAGTAACGGTACACAATGTACGTAAAAACAGCCGCTAATTAACCCATTTTTATTCCCACGAGGTACATTTTTTATATTACTTTATATCAGCATTTTCTTTATTTCTCGTACGCGGAATACATGTTTTTTTCCATACAGATAAGGTAGCGTCGATAAGATTTGATCTAGCTTCAACTTGAAGATGAATAATTCGTAACTATCATTTTTTTTTTTTCGTTATTTTTCCTGATATCGCGAGATATGGCGGATCGTCTTCCTATTTTAACATAAAAAAAGACTCTTTCAGATAAAAAATTACTGCAACTACTACACGAGTTAACGAAATGTATATAAAATTAGCAATAAAAAGCTTTAAAATATGAAATACTAAAATAGCACGATAAAAATATGGAGGGAAAACTTAAATATTGTTGCACGCTCTACGGTGCCAGGATCAAAATGTCGAGAAAAAAATTCTATTATTCGTTCTATTTATTGAATTTTTAAAACTGGGTTGTGTTTCGTATTAGCGCGAGTATATAAGAACAGGTTAACGGCGAGACGACACTCTGCAAATGTCGTTTCACGGAATACGCGCAACGTGCGACATTAGTACAAACCGACGGTAGGATGCAAAATGGAAAAGGGCGCGCATTGGTATTGGTGAGAACGTTGAATACGTCCATATATATTCGCGCTCGTCGTGTGTACCGGTGCACCGAGCTCGAGAGCGCATTTCTTATTAACGCTGTTCATCCTGTCACCGGGGTGCCGGAATTTCCGGCCCGGAACATCCATGCATCTTACGCAACCAACTGCAACGAAAAACCCGCTTGCGTCATTCGTTGTCGAATTTTCAATTCCGCTCGCCGTCACGAGCTTTCCTTTCTTCTCTTCAAACCCCTCGCGCGAATACATCACTGTCTCTCGCTTCTTTCTCGCTTGATAAAAAAATCAAATTCTTTTTCAAAATACAATCCTAAAAATATGAGAATATGGAAGTGGATAGCATCAACGTAATTGCTCGTATAGCCGCTTTCTCATTGTACACAATAAGATTATAAAGCAATCTTTCCTAAAATTATTAGTAAAGTTTCACGGACCATATGTGCTTTACACGCTTTAAGTTCCGCGCAGGCCATAATGATCATTAGACGAAAATGGACGCGGTTAAGTAAAGTTGAATTATGCGAAGCGGAGACTCCACGTATTACCTCCACTTGCAGTTTCCAAAGATAAACGGATTCACCGATGCGGGCACTGCGGCAAACACCGAAAAATCCCCGAGATTGCTGACCATGGCGGAACGAGAGTTCCTCAATTAGCATAAATTTTCCAGCGAGGTAGCGAGGGATAATTCAGTTTACAAATAGATCGAAAAAAAAAAAAGTAACGAACGTACATTTGAATGGATCGGTTTTCTCAGTGAAATATCGAAGTGTTTTTTTGATTAAATTATTGACACGAAGGAGAGACAAATTCATTCGCAGTAATGTTGAGAAAACTAAAGGACTCGGGTTGAGAAGCGAACGCTTTGAAATACAATACAAATGTTTTGTAATGGGATATGTTTTGCTTCGTGTTCTGGCCGTAAATATACGCCTTTCTTTACACCTACCGAGAATAGACTCCCTCACTTCCACTTCGCGCGGCCCATTGTTTTGCCATTGACGATCGCGTAAAGTGGATGGATACGATCGATAGTTTACGGCCATTTTTATTAGCGAAGCTTTTTGCACGTATATTTAAGATTGTTATTTTATGGCCGGGTGTCTCGTCAATGTAATTCCCTTTTGCGTTTGCACAAAACTGTTCGCGGATATTAACGTAGTTTTCAGCGCGCTTTCCAGGGTACGCGATTTTATTATATTTCCGCGAGTTTACATTGTACATAACGTTATAAGATTACAGGGTTGTCGTAGCACGAATGCAGCGCATTGCGTTGACATCAATTCAAGCGCATTTGAAAATCGGACAAAGCGGAACGAAAGTAATCCGAAAACGCGAAACCGCTAACGTGTGTGAAGCGAGCCGGCGCGCTCAACGATAATAAAATTTATCAGCAGTGTTATCTGGGATTCGCAATACAAACAAATCTGTTGGATTACAATCACGCATTTGCACAATATTAAAGCACTTTTCATCGACAGCTTTTGCAGTCGGTCGTTCGGATGAAAAATAAAAGTTTCAATTAAAAATCGGTTTAATTCTTCAAACTAGTTTAGTGACAACGCAGATCAGACACTCTCTTTCCCTCTTTTCTTCCTTCCTTTATTTTAAACACAAAATGGAAAAAGGGATCAAATTTTTGCGAAGTTGCGAAATTTTCAATTGATTGCGCTTATCGCAAAAAAAAAGAATGTATTTACGAAACCCGATTCTTGCGTTTGACGGTCAGATTTTAGATTTTGCAATGCATGTTTTGCCGTTCGTGTTGGAAATGACACATGCCTTACGATGGTTTATAATCGATAATAGAATAAGCCAGCGAATGACGTCGACGTCAACGTGGCGTGGAGAAATTCCAGACCGCCGCATTTTCACCGATGGAGCATTTACTGTAATTGCATCGCGAGGAAAAAAGCAAGATGCGTATATATATATAATATATAGATATATAGATAGAAAGCGAAGTCGGTGAGGCGAAAGGAGTGAGAAAATACAGACAGAACTTTTAATGACGACCCGATTTTTCTTCTCTAAAACAGTCCGCATCCAGGCTGCTTTCTCGTCATTTTCAAGCCGCGGCGACAGAATGCAAAATCGAATGCAGATTGCTTCTACCCGCGCTTCCACCGCGACCATCCCGTGCTTTTCTACTGCAAATGGCAAGCTCGAACGTCATACCGCATATTGTAGTCACTTGTTGCTAGCACAGTTGTCATTACCGTTTTATATAACGCGTCTTACAATATTATATCGCGTTTCATATCCGGCGTCCCATGCGATACATCACGTAACGCGTAACTTTAGCTGGCTCCGGCTCGTTCCATATACGGATAATACACACAAAAAGCTGAGGAAGTCTCGTCAAAGTAATTTCTCTCTAGCTAAGATAATACTCTGCAACGAGCGTATAAGGATTTATGCGCTATTATGTTAACACTTAGTGCACTTTCGTAGACATGGAAAATGGATACTGTAACAGAATATTCTGATTTTGCTTAATCTTGCATTATTGAATTACCGATGGATGATCGACTTAAAGTAAAACCGACGAAGATTAAGTGATATAATTACAAAGTATCTTTTTGTAAATTATCTCGCCCTTTCGTTGATTTAATTAATTTTATTTTCGTGACTAAGGTATCTTTGCATATACGGCCTCACAAATATCAATTAGATATGTGAGTTTAACATACGTAATATCTGCAGTAGTTTTCCGCTTGTGTGTACATTTCACTTGAAATGTGCCCGCTAAAAGTTGAGAAAATTTGCTCTCTTCCAACGAAAGGCAAGATACACGCGGCGTATCGAGCAGTTGTGTACATATTTTGCTCAATATTTTATAAACAGCGTAACCTTTGCTCCGAAAAGATTCCCCTGTAAGCTTCGGTATGTACCGAACATATAAATGTCTGTTGCTCTTTATTGGTTGAGTTTCGCAAAAGGTTTCCTCACTACGAAAAGCATCGTGCCGACGGCGAGCTCGCGCCGATCGACTGGAGCGAGGGGGAAAGGCGAGGGAAGAGAGACGTAGTTGCTACTACCAGCGCGTATTGATCTTTACTATTATTAGTCCGTCGACGGCCCCTATTAGAATTGTCAGAAACGTTACTGGTTGCTACCAGCTCTTACTACAGCCGGTGGAGGTCACTCCGATATAACTATGCATGATGCCTCTTGTTTATTGATACGAATCCGTCGATGAAGCTATTTTAATTACAATCGTGATGCAGCGCGGTGGTTCGTCATTTTCGTAACGAGCGTTCGGGGATTAAAAAGTTCACTTTTATAGAATCAACTCGCAATTTACTTCGTTCGCGGAAATACAAAGTAATTTTTCCATAATCTCATTCATATATTAAAGCTGCGAAGGAGAGGGATTTCGAACTTTCTTAATAAAATATAAGATACATGAAAGCCATTAAACGAGAACTGTACGTATTCATGAGCACCGGAGGGAGAGAAGAAAGGATTATATTAACATAGTTAATGCGGGAAGAATTATGATTATTATATTACAACGACTTACTGTGCTCAGTGGACGTTTAAGAGGAGATGTTATTACGTTGTTACAAGTGTCGCTACGGGAATTGTACGGTGCGCCGTAATCGCGAAATTCCGGCGCCGTGATACGCGCCGGACACGCGATTCATTTCGTGCCGGGGTTTTTACGACCGATCGGCCGAGTGTAACCGGGATAGCGACGACATCTGCCACGACTGTAAACTTTTCGACATTTTGGAGAATCGCGCGAGATTATTGCAAGAGCGCGGTGCAATCGAAGCGGAGCAATTTCCCTAGAAGAAACTAATTCCGTTGAAAACGTGTCGCTACTTTGCCTCGACATCGGCGAGGCTTTATTCAGGACGATGCGCGCATGAGGAATCGCGAACCATCGCCGGATACAAAGCACGTGGGTATGCAAATTCAGGTTCTGGTGGCGTATTATTCGAATGGATCTTCGGGAGGAAAGAAACGTGAGCGCGCTTCCGTGCGGGGGAGAGGAAAATGCGAAAAACACGAAAGGTAAAACCGGATAAGAGGAAACTTTCCGGCAAACGATTTCGTAACGGAATTCCACTCGGCGTGCTGAAGGGGACAGCACGACCATTGAATGCGCGGCTGAAACGAAACTGGGACAGGGTGTAAGTAAACGAAGAATGCTGCGTATTCTTACGAAGAGACGTCTTTTTACGGTACGAGAGTATTTTGAGAGCGAGATATCTTTATGCGCCCGAATCTGCTCGATGAAAAGCATTTGATGCAGCGCCTATGCTTGTAAACCTGTCTCGCGCATATTGCGACGACCGATCTGTCGTGTTAGAATTAATACGTTAGCAAATCACGTTCAACAGTAGATCAAATAACCGCTCGACGTTTTCTGTTTTTCTTTTTTTTTTTTTTAACGAGAGATTACTACAACGAATGGGGACAATCGGAAGTTGATGTAAACGAATCGCGACAATTTATTTTAATCGAGCTATATCTGCCGCCAAGCAAGGGTTAAAATTGCAGCAAAATCCAAGCGGAAAGTGATATGCGGTGGAAGAAAGTCGAGGGGATCTTAATCTTCATTACTCGGCGGGACCAGAGGGGAAAGAGACGAGGGATGAGAACAAATACGTAGCAGTATCGTTAGTCACCATGGAGAAGACTAAGAAGTTACGCTGTGCCGAACCGAGCCAAGCCACGTTGCTTGTACAACGAGAAGAGGTAAATCTTCCACCCTTAAGGGGTGGATAAGCAGCGAGTTGGCGATAAATTATTTTAGCGACCTTATCGCAAATCGGTCGGTCGGTCGGTCGGTCGGCAGCCGGATAATTAACCGACGGCTTAATGACGCGTGAAGGGAGATAGCTCCTTCCTTCGCGTCGCAGCGAATTGGCTGAAAGTCAGTTTGCGATCGAACGTCGCGCCGTCCGCGAATAAAAGAATTCCCTCCCGAAGGGGAAACGCTCCGGCGCTTTGGTTCCAAATCAACTTTGTGTATCTCAATGAGGAAGTTACCGAGTGAACCGTCTTTTCAAGCCTCCGGGAATCAAGAGATGCTGCGGATTTTAAATTGAAATCGACGCGAAGCTCTTTTGTACGAAATCGCAAGAGAAGGAATGAGAATCTGAATGCAGCGATTTGGTGCGCAATTAGTTACAGCAGCTGTAGACAGTTGTCGCGAAAAGTCTAAGGAACACGAGATATTTCAGTTCACTCGGAAGATTCCCGCCGACGTATAAAAAGGTATCGGAAATCAAATTGAAACATATACGCGGAGAAATCCCAATAGAGGGAATTTCAATTTGTTCGCGGCGAGAGTCTTGCGTTAGTACGATAACGAGTGGAAGGCGGTGTCTGCAATCCGAGGCTTTTCGTAAGCGCAAAGATTTTCCACGCGTCCGCGAGAGGATTAATCGTCTTCCGCGGAACAGTAATAAGAAGGCGAAGAAATTACAGAGGATGAAAGAGACTTTAGGGATTCGAGACGTTTCCCGATAGCGCCGATTAAAAGCTACCTGGATGACTCCGACGCCACCGTCGCGTTGAGAAATATTTTGTCCCATCATTCAGGTTTATTGCTAGCGTTTTACGGCTACTCGCAATCGGGAAACTCTATTCCGCGTACACACACAAACACGGAGCTCTGACACACTAACACAAAGATGCGAAACGCAAGTATCAAAAGCAGTCTCATTAAACCTTTGATAATGGACGCTATTATATCGATGCATTATAACGAGTATCTAAACGCTCGAAGATAGGCTTTGTGCACTCATCCGGCGCGGTGTAACGTCCGATTCGCGCTACAATGTCCGTTTTGCAACAGATCGTAAGGCTGCTGCATTACGACGTCCATTCACAGTGTCCGGCGGCTCCCAATAGCACGAGTTCCAAGTCCAACTTGGAAATTAACCGGTCCACTCCGGGTCTAATCGATACGATGACCATTGCAACGCACTTCAGGACCGTGCAATGTCGTTTAAGCGGCATTGCCTCGACAATGGCCATTCTATCGGTACTTTATAAGACATTTTACAATACTCTCTCTGTTGTGTGGTTACAGTTTGCAAAGCTGGAAACATTTATTTAAAATCAAAACCTTCTTCATAGCGGAGAAGATTATGAGATTATTACTAAGTACTTAGCGTACTTTCTTATCTTAACGAAGTTCTTCAATTAAATTTAGCAAGGCAACTTAACTGTGCTGTTTATTTTATTTTATTTTCTAACTTTAATTCAATGGTTGGGCAATTATTTTATGTAATATATTTTTTGTTAATTTAAATTTATCGGTAATGCTGCAGTCAGAAAGTTTTGCAAATGTATTTTAATCAATATATAGGTATATATTTAAATAAAATTTCCATTTTAAGAGATATTTTTAAATTTTATGTCATATAATTTTTGTAACGTAATTTTCTTTTTTGACCTTTTCAGTATTTATAGTCGAAAAATAAATACATGGTAAAATCAGGATATGTGTCAAAGACTGTATATCAAAAAGCTTTTCAGCTGTGCTGACAAAGAGTATCAAAAACGGAATCGATATAGCAGGACAATTTTTCAACAATGCAGGCGCAAATAGTAAAAATATTTAAAATGGTAAGAACAAAGGATTTTGCCAAACAAAGCCACGAACTTCCGGAAAGTTCATATGGCGTTCTCCTGGGCTGTATTCTACGTGAGAGTATACAGGTGCAGAAAATGTGCATTCCGCATGAGTCCAGAACAAATGTTGCCGTAGCGGCAATATGATATATATTCTCATTAGAGTGTTTATCATCTAAATTGATATAGTGCACACAGCCTGGTGTGTTTTCTGTACAGCGCAGAATTCGAACGTGCGGCCTCGCTAAGCTTTTCGCACAAAGAAAACGAGCGTATATTCCTCACAATGTAAAAATTGAATAGAAATTTCATAACTTTTCGTGCAGCGCGTTGCCACGATCGATGCCTTTGTAGAAATTTTCGCTAAGAAACTGATCCAGGGAATTTGTTTGCGTATAACGTAAATTAAAAGGTAATCGCGTTAATTGCGTGATACTTTTTATGCGTCATATTATATTAGGTCGTAGTAGCTAAATGGGAGAAGCGATAAAATTTGACGGCTAGCCGTTCCAGCTCGCGGATGTCGATAAGCGTTCGAGATACTTTCGAAAATGGATCGTGGGATGCACAGGTGGGATACCGGCGGATTCCGACGTGTATTTTACATCGCAGTGACGCCGAAATGGGATACTGACGCCGTCGCCGTCGCATTTTATCGCGCTCGTATGCAGATAAGAGACGCATCTCCGAGAAAATTTGTCCGTTCTCGGAAACCGAGCTACGAGTGACGTTCCCACATCGGAAGTAAAAAAAAAAATAATCACGTCAATTTCGAAATCGTGACGCTTTTTTTATTTCCGTCGCGCGAATAAATTCTTTTATTCGGCGTCGAATCCAAATACGTTTCGAACGACGATGCACGATATAATTTAATTAATGAGCAATTCCAAATAGACATTCCAATCCTAACCCAGCGTGTTAAACGCTGCCTTAGGAAACGCGAAAACTGTCGTACGGTCGAGTCCTGTAATGATGGCGCCGGAATTTCATCGGCTTGAGTGGTTCTCAGCGGCTCGGCACGAAATTTCGTCTCCTCGATATATCGTTACCTTCGCCCCGGCACAGATCGATCCTCGTTGGATTGTATACGTATATATAAGGCGAGGAGCCATGCTAGAATGAATACTAGACGGTACATCTTTGTGTCTCGATTATCTGCGTTTGTTCTTGTGTCCCATGTTTTATTTTTCGAGTAAAAATGCAAATTGGATCTCATTATTTGAAAGCCATTTGAAGGATCATTTATGAGCTCTATTAAAAGTTGGTACGAAAGACGACGTCTTCTATGCTGTACATTATGTTCTTGAAAACAATTTGCGCAAACTATTTACTAATTTTTTTTTTAGTATTTCTCGCGAGAATATTGCAAAGTTTGCTTCTGTACTTTCATTTATCATGTAGCGGGCATTTCATTTTTGGAGCTGCACAAGTTCTCACAATTATGTTGCACGGCGCGTAACTTTGGACCTCGTTCTAGAAATTCCCGAACGCAAACGAAGTTGCGATACTTGATACTATGAGTACTTCGAAAAGCACACGAACTACAAGAACTGCAACAATTTCCGGCGATTCGTATTCTCTCTCATAAGCGTTACGCCATTCGAGCTCTTTATTAGTGTAAATTTTGTTTTTAATAGTATCCAAAAATTTTTTCATAAAAGTAAGATCAGAGAGAAAAATTATTAAAAAATATGAATATCTCAGTCATCAATTATTTTATATGTTATCTTAAAAATACAAAAAAATATGCCACTCTCAATTACAGAGAAAGGAGAGAAATATGGATATTGTAATGTTTCGAAATAAAAATAAAGTTCAACCAAAAAAAAAAAAAAGAAGAAAAAGCACGAAACAAAAAATGTTCCCGCAGTTAAAGGCTTCGAGCATTGAAATGGGTTCCATAGAGTAAATTTTATTTTGATAAAAATGTAAAATTCGAATTGGTTCAATAATGAAATCGTTGAGTACTGAAAAGTCAAAGAACGTGGTGTACTCACAATGCGTAATCGTTGATAAAACTCTTGTTAAAAAAACTTATAGCAAATCCGTTGAAAAATATATTTTTACTATATACTTTCTTCCCTTTTTCCGGGGTCCGCGGTACAACGCGGGGATAAAGCCCGAGCGTGCAACAGTGAGATAGATGTTCGAACCGAGCTGCCGAGCTTTTGTTGGCATAAATGGATTTATGTTGCGCCATCGATCTCGCATATGGCTTCGTTATGATGACACGCGATTCGAGTATCTCCACTTGAAACGTATTCCGCGGCGAGTTTCGCCGTGTCACCGCTGTTGTCACGGCGATATAGCGTTTTCGGAAAATTGCTGAAACGCGGACATAAATCTGTCGTTGATGGAGATCCTCGATCGGGAAATATTTTCGAGTCGAGTCGCGGACAGTCCCCCCGACGTGTATTCAGCAGGGATCGAAAATAACGCTTGCAAAGCAAAAGGAAAACTCGAGGCCTGAATATGAAATTGTTAGTAATCGACATTCGCGTTGGCTCGCGCGAAGATTATATCACTGTTAAATGGAGATAGCAAATGACATCGACGCAATCAACAGTCACTCTTTAACTAAATTTTCAATATCAGATTTGCATATATGTATGTGTGTGTGTGTGTGTGTTATATTTATCATGATGGTTTTTGTGCATAAATCTTTAATGTCATTTCTGAAACGCGAGAGTGTCAGTGAGAATTAAAAGCAGCTACGTATTTGCCACACATTTGATATGGAAATAACCTTCCCCTAAAATTATTATTTTCCATCACATTATGTTCGCGCTAGTCTCGTCGAGAAGAAAATGAGCACGGGAAAGCTATAATGCGGAGTGGAAAACGAAAAGAGGATGGAGGAAGCTTGCCGATCTGACAGATGAGGGGTGACCGAAAAGAGAGACCGCAAAATCATCCATCAATCGAGAGTCTTTGAGAGAATTACACAAAGCGCTAACGACCCTTCGGAAGTGTATCCTGATGAGTGCTCGGATGCTAAGTAATTTCGCGTGACGTCGAAATTTCAAATATCTTTAAACTTTAACTGGTCGTGTAGCTGTATCGCTCAAGATCTTAAAATCCCAAGTTTAATCTTTCAAGGGGGAAACGAGAGCAATAAAAATAAAAATCTTATTAAAAGACCTCGAGGTGTCCGAGTTTTGTAAGTAAAAGACTGTAATCGAATGTAACTGTAGGAGGCAGTATTTTTTAGTTCGCCAGCAGTAATTTCGTATTGCTTTACATAAATGCGATTTACGTGGAGATATAAATGTATGAAAACAATGGTAATGGATCTTTCTCGACGATTTTCTTACACATTCGTAATGTATTGCCTACATCAGGGTTTCCATTCTCAATATGTTAATCGATGAACATCAAACGAGAAGAAACGATGAATACTCCACATTTCTCTTGTTCCTCTTAACGTCTCGATGTAATAGTACTTCTTTTGGATGATTTCACACATCGAGTGGAATATAAATTGTCATAAAAGAAAATCGTAGAAGAATAGATCATCATAAAACATAAAAGTCAGACTTCTAGGCGATTATCCCTTTCTACGTATGGCGCTGTACGATTCTCGAGATAGCGCTAACAATTTATTCATATATGCACGTAGAGTCACGCGCATACCGAATCGCGGTGCGCAGATTACAAGAGCCACATTAGGGACGTACGTTAACTGCAATACTAATGCTACTGTCCTTGCCGAGTCACTTGCGACGGGGTGACGGCATGTAACGGCGGCACGGAGAAACGTTAAATCTAACCATGTGTGCTCGCGACAGCTGTCACTTACACTATCCGCCGATTCCTAAATCGATATCACGTATACGCTTCTTACAGCGGATCCTCCTGATTCCAGCCGTTTGTGCCTTAGATATAGCGCTATAGGAACCGTCGCCGCGTTGCTCTCAGCTGCGGATACAGCGGCGAAACTAAGATAAATGCCGATTACACTGAAAAATCGATACATTTTATCATACTGAATTCAGTCGTGAAAAATTGAATATAAACGGCGGTTATACGAGCCAGAGATGATAAAATTTTTTTCAAATTTCTCTATATTACATCACCATATGTTACGAAAAAAAGTATTTTCGTCACGCAATACGGCAACTGTAAAAAGATTGAAAAATTAGGACATTTGATTGATTCTCCCGTGTAAACCGTCGGCATAATGTTCTAAACCACGTTCTAAAGCTATTACTCCAAAAAGAGCACTAAGGGAATTAGTGACTCCATTTACCACTTAACCTCTGGCCTTAATTTGTCCTCTCACCGAGCGCACCGTAGTCCTGCTCGAAACCCCATTTGCCACAAGAGATATCAACAGCGAGAAATGAAATCCGAATGTACAACGCACCAAAAAAATGCACTAACCGAGTTTATGAAGGACTTTTTGAAGTTAATTCGCGGAAATGTGTTTGTAGCAAAAATAATTCCGCTTCGGATGACCTATATATGAAAAGAATTCTTGAATTGGTGTACTTTTTAAATTTTTAAATCGAGTAAGTGACTTGACTGGATTAAAAAAAAATAATTTATCTTTAAAGCTCTCGGAGCAAAGTTCTTGATATGATTATGGCTGCCATGTAAAGTTAACAAAATCTACTACCGGGGCAACTGCAGCGACGCATGTCGAGCTTCATTTGCTGCGGGTGCAGCAGTTGCATCGGCATGAGAGACTGTGGAGCGACGAAAGCTCGTCGACGTTAAAAGCTCGAAACATTAAAAGCATCGCTTCCGCACTCCCGGACCGCGCTTTATACTCGGCGTATGTCGGCACGAGTGTGCTTAATTAACCCTTTCAGTATGGCTGCATAAGAGTGCGAAACAGTAACTATCGGCCAGTGCGCCGAATCCATGAGTATGTGCCTAATATAGGACAGAACAGCATATATGCTCTACCATTACACCGTGTTCAATACGATACGATGCATAGATACGTTCTCTGTGCCGAAAATCAAATACGAGGAATTTTTATTACGAATTACCCGCCCGTCTCATTAATTAAGGGTAAAACGACCACTTATGATGTCGAGCTTTTCATTTCCACGTAAAAAGTACATTATGCGATATTTGTCGCGAAGTAATATTTCATTAATTGAAGAGGAAAGGTATATCGAATATTATAATATTTCGTATAATTAATTCCTGGACTGTGAGAAACTTCAACGTAGACCAAACAGGGCTTCTCCTCCTTGCAAGTAGCGGCGTAGTAGTTGTTGAGTATTAACTCGCGGATTCGCGTGTGGTTGGCTGATGTAAAGGAGAGTGAGAATTCCATTTATGCAGATGTGCGCAATTACGTGCTGTCTGATTACTGGCGGTGCGACACCACTTCTGTATCTGGAACACACTGCCACCATCCTCCCGTCGCGCACCTAAATACGCCCACCTATCCCCAAGGCGCCAAGATTAGTTATTAGATTACAAGAACGGGGACTTCGCGCTAGTAACAATTTAGATATGGAAATGGAGATGAAGATGGGCCCACCCATCGTGTAACGCGCAAACAAGAAATCTGCCTCGCAGCAACCATGCATCGTGCATTATTCGCGTAGCGCTGCTGAAGAAATCCGCATGCAATCGGATTTGCGCATATTTACGATGCGCTCATGTAAGAAATTTCAGCGATGCAACGTATGAAATTTATCATTTTGGCGCTGCTGCATTAAACATTTAATACCTGGAAAAATATTGCGCGAAAGGTAGGAAAGTACCTACGCTCGATCAAATAATCCGGAAACTCAAGGCTGGTTAGATGATGAAACGCCCGCGTCTTTAACAATTTCTCCGTAAATTTTGCATCTCTTAGTCACGCGACGTTGACATGTTGAAAGCGAATCGTTAATTATATGACACACCGTACCATCGCTAGGCGGTCGCCAAGTTCAGAAGGGAGTTAAATAGAAGATTGAGGGAAATTTGGTGGAGAATTGCACTTGGCCCCGTAACAGGCTGGAAGGCAAGAGTTTTGCCTTCCAGCTCCGCGAAACTACCAGCGTAGATGCGGCAAGAATTTCCTGGGAGTTACTAATGGTATTCCAACATTTCGCGCGCCACCCCACAAATTCCATTAAGGCATCTCAATAATATCCGCTTACATGTTTCGAGGACGATTAAATGTTAAATTACAAACAGAGAACTTATTTCAATCAACTTTTATTTGCTCATTGGATTTTAATATTATCTTATTATTTACGCCACTTGTCATGTCATATTTAATTTATTACGCCAATAATCATGATCGTAGACAGCGATAATTGCTGAAATAAATTTTAGTTGAGCTGCGCTAACCATAATTTATATCGAATTCATATGCAAAACTAGAGAAATTTACGGAGATTTGCGCGTGAATTTTGGTAAGCCGCTAATAATGCGTTGAATGAAAATCGATGTTCAAACGTCTTGATGTGGAAACGTCGCGTATCCGGCAACAGTTAATCGAATATCTAGCGCGTCCCGCACCGGAAATGGCAGCGGAAATCTTAGATCAAGGAGACGGCTCACCTTGATCATAGAAGAGGATAGCTAATGGAAAGCGAGTGTCGCTTGACGGTATCTGCCCGCAATCTAATATGAAAATGTCCAAACTGTTCACGAGTTTGGTATTTGGCACTGTTATGCGAATAATGAGAGTTTTCTATACTTGATCCTAAATTCTTACACTTTAACGGAGTTATTCTTCTAATATTTAATAAAGTAAATCAATTGTTTACAATATGATATTTTTCTGCATTTAAACTCATTAACATGCTACGCGCTTTACGCTATTAATATTGCTAACTAAAAATACGAAAGTTTTAATAAGCTGCTGCATTTTATGAACGTCATCTCGTTGACCTTTCTAAAGATTTATTAAAATATCGTGAAGATATTTATATGTCTCGTCGTACCTTCATATTTGCAACATATAAAACTATGTATATCAGCCTGTGAAAGTATCGACTTGATTGAAAGTACAAACCGAGCGCGATGACTATCGACAGTGAATTGCAATTGTAAACCTAATTAAGTTAATTGAATAAAATTTATTGTCGCCGACCATTATATATAATCATAATAATATGAATTTCATTGTGCATACATCCGCCGGTAATTTAGGTCAAAACTATGATACAATTAACATCGTCATACTGAATAAGTGCATATTTAAATTGGCCTGACAAGTTCGTCACCGTAATGTTTGTCTTATTTAAATTTTGACAAGTTCCGCCGACTAATATAATACCGATCTTCTGTGCGACGAAGTGCAGAGTGGCCTTAATACCCTCCGGGGAGACAAAGGGCGTTGTATGCATCAAGACTGCCTATCGTGACTTAATGAGAGCGAACATTGAAATGCTTTTGTAATCGGATATGGCGGCTCGCGTCTTTTGTACGTTTAACGTTGCAATAACATTCCTCTTCTACGCTGATATTCAGCGGAAGGGATAAAAAGAAAAAGAGAGGACGAGGATTGTCAAAAGAAATGAGTGGGTTAAAAAAAATAGAAGATAACTTGAAAATTTTTGCTCTTTTTTTTGTATTTCTCGTTCGATTAAAAAAAAAAAAAAGAGAGAAAGAGAAAATAGTTAACTAGTAGGCACATATCACTTTACATACTGCGACGTTCCCTATGAACGTCGAAGTGACGAGAAGCAACGCTGTCCTGACTAATGATAACCTCTTGACTACTAATTAGACGGACTATCCCTCAATTAACAGAGACTCGGATAGATGGCAAATTACAACGTACGCGATGCGGCGACCGACTGCTTGACAAATATTTGTCTGTCAACAGTCCTTGCTTTGATTTTAGTAGACTATATATCGGAAGTAATATCGATCGCGGAAAGGGTGTCGTTCTTTTTCTCCGGTGGATCTTTTTTCCAAGTAATATCCAGCGAAAATTTTCTCGCTGTAATATAATCTTTTTCGCGTTACGGTAACACGGGGGTCTGCAAAATAATCATGACAGCTCGATAATTTGCATGAATGCAAGCGGGGCCGTCTCAGCGGAATCGATAATTCGCGACCCCCTCCCCCTCCCGCCCCGCACAAGAGCGTCCCCGATTTATTGAGCGCGATTCCGAAATGGCTCCCGCGGAAAAGTCAAGAGCGATGGCAGCTTATCAATATGGATGTGTTTAACTCGCTGCATAATGGACGAAGTCGGCATCCCGCCTAGCCGGATGGTATAACGGAGTAATCATTACTCGGAACGTGCAGACGGAAACTTGGTTAACTCGGATCTCCACTCGAGAAACTAATTGAAAGAATCCTCGCCGTGTTGGAATCTTCCGCGCTCTTTGCTTCCTTCCTTCTCAGCTCTTTTTATTTCTCCAAAGCCTTTCCACCGTCTGCTTTGTGCGTTTTGATCCCCGCTAGGAGCATGGAAATCTATAAGAACGGTTTGCGGAAGATCGAAGTTGGCAGCAGCAGCGCTTTCTTTGACAAGTTTAGAGCCGCGATATTTTTCTAGCTGAAATTTCAACTCGATTTAAATAGCGCGGACAGTTGGGGTTAAAAATTTAAAGACACGAAGGAATTGAATGCTTATGCCACTTAACATGAAGCAAACTTTAACCGTTTTATTTCCTCTCATTTTTACAATATTTAAATACATTTATGTGCATAACGTGATGCAGATATTGTACAAAGTTGCTATCGCAATTATTGCTCTTCACATTTGAATTAGTGTGTCAACAAAGACAGTTGTTTTAATTGAAATATGTTTAATATTATAAATGTGTCAGGGTTCGTGCGGCTATTTTCGACGAGTTTGCAAGGGTCTTGCAAGGATCTAGATTTAGAACCACATTTATGGATTTAGAACTTCATATTCTGTATGGAACTCCGCACTAAAATATTCCCTCGTCCACCCTCACTATCGAGGTACCTTTTTACGTGTAGAACTTATTCTAGACATCGTTTGAATATTTTACTTATTGAAGCGGGCGGGAGCGGAGCTTTATGCGGTCACGTGATATACGTAGCCCGCGTATGCAGAACTTGGCAAGTCTCCCCTTGAAACTTCGGTAATCTTCGTCCCCGGGCGGTTGGTGCACCACACGCGCGCTTTCGCCAACTTGAAAATGAGTCTTCTCCCTGAGAATTCACTTGGCAGGCACGAGATGGAAAAAGAGAAGCGCCGCGAGATATGTGTCGAGAATTCCCGCCGGTCTCACGTATCAGGTGTCCTTGGAAGGCGTATACTTTTAGGCGTGAAAAGAATCCATTGCGGTCCTCGCAATTTTCACGCGAAAGAATACCGAAATACGCTCCGAAGGATCGCGTGACAGATGTCGAAATAATGTGGATTGATTAAAACCGCTCGTTGCGAGCTAATGAAATTTTCATGGCTGGTTGATATTGTTATCCCGCTTCTCTCGACGGAGAAAATGCCTTGAGAAGAGGATGATGGATTTTTCTTTCAAGCATTGAAGTTCTCGTCGGACGTGGCTGTAGCCGGAGTAGACATTTTTCTCGCGCATTAGACCAGGCCATTATTTAGTTTTCATTAGCGACGGTACGGCTTTCATAAATAATAATCAAGGAGCCTGGACGTTAAATCGATGCGAGAAGCACGCGCCGTGCTACTTGCTCGATGTGTAACGGGTGGGCCACACTAAAGGTATTCGGCAAAATCTCACTATCCTGCGGCGCCGCGTAGATTCCCGTAGGCGAATCGGCTCCTTGTTGCCTTCAATATTCCCCAAGCACTTACTTCGCGACGCCAATTTTACGAAGCAGTTAGCGGCGCTAACAAGTTATCGGAGTGAGATTGAAGGAAGATACCCAACGGATATACCGACGCGGATAGAAACTACAGTACAGTTTGATCAGCTTACTGAGAGACTCGCCCTTCAGGCTATTTTGATTACACCAAGCTAGATTTCTATCGCACACACAAGACGCCTCTCAGAACCATCCCACCTTTCTCGATGATAAATCCCAGGGAAGAAACCATGAACGCAGGCCGAGATGTTTGAATATTAAAAGATCCCTAGAGAAGGAAAAGCAGGGGGAAAGAGGAAAAGCTTTTTTATGTTACAGACATTTAACGTGTCAGTAATAACGTTGGATTTATTATCCTTTATACGGCGCACACGAATCATTCGTATTCACGTTCTATCAAAGTTTTTCGATTTTTCGATCTTTCAGCTCGTTAAAATAAAATATTTAATTTTTTTATATGTGATAATCTATAGAAGTATCAGATTAAAAGTGTGAATTTAAAAAAATTTTTTCGAGTACTTTATTTATTATAAATAAATTCGGACACGAGTGATTCACGTATTCAGGTTATCGAAATTATTAAATTCATCATATATTTCGTAATCTCTGCATATTTGCTTGTCATCGGCAAATATTTTGTGTTATTATCTATACTTGTAAAAATTTATACGGCAGTCCGGTTATCGGAGTGCGAAATATTACATTTCCATTTACCGTGGATACATTACCGGCAAGTCGGATCCCGAGTGCAATCGAGGAGCCCAGCCGGCAGGAAATCTTACGGTCCGCGGCCATTAAAATGAAATGTGCGCGGAGTTGTAGCCGGCGGCGATGGCGGCATCGCGAGTCAGCTGATAAAATTCCCGGTTATTCGGGAAAAGTTGACCCGAGGGGAGAGTGCGCGCGTGGATTTTACAAATCGACCGAACGAACCGGTCGGTTCCGGGGCGAGAGACGACCGATTTTACGTACAGCTGCGCAGTTATATATCCGGAAGTCCGGGGGTTTCCATTAGAATGAAATACGACTCTCGGTGTAGCGAGGGCGGATCGGGGAAGACACACGTTTGCCTTATTCCCTGACTGTGGGTGTGAGGAAAACGCGCGTTGCGAAGGCCATCTTCTACATCGTTCGCTCATCTTGGAGTAGCGGGATAAAGGCGCGTTTATTTGACGAGCAGTGGACAATCAGATTTTTTTATCCGTTTTTATAGCGAGCGACCCTAAAATGTCGCACAAGTGAAACACGCCCCGTCGAGCGTGTAGCATTGTACGTCTTGTGACTGAAGGATGAAAGTCGTCTATACATGCGCGCCCCACTTCCGCGGACACACTTATGACCCATATTCCTCTACAGTTTATGACGCAAGTTGTAAAACCGTCTGTTGAAGCCTCTAAACTTGATAAGGGCCTAAGTCACCGGGACGTCGAAATGTCGCGTAAAAGTTTACTTCGATAAACCCGGCCGTGTACTGGACGCGTTGCGCTCCCGTTTTAGACAAATGGGGCGCACAACCGGGCTGAGAATACCTTTAATTCTTAATATAGGACAATGTGACATTTCATTTTCCACCCATGTACATATTCAGTCGCTGAAATGCGACTTCCTTTGATCTTTTGAATTTTATTTGTCCTTGTTTCCCAAAGCGACGGCCTTCTTCCATTATAAATGGCGGAAAAGAGGGAAGGACCAACTTCGGCACCGGTCGTCGATAAAACGTCGGCCGGGGATAAAAGCGGCTAAGCAAGGCTAAGCATTTGTCGACGCGTGAAGTCGGGCCGCGGTCCCACCCGGAAAAACTTTCTGAAATATTGAGAGGCTCCTGAGAGACTTCCAATGTTCGGCGCGGACACCGTACGACCTCCGTTTCTTCCGTTTTTCTAGGTCTCCTTCTACCTCTATTCTTTCTTGCCATGAAAAAGCAGATGGTTGGACTCGCGCCTCTCAGTCTCAATTTAACAGCACAGATCGCGCCGTTAAAGTTAAATTAACTACCTCAATCAAGTTTAGATCGCAGTCAAATTACCGGCGAAAAAATATAAAAGAAAACTTGATAAAATCAGGCTCCAAAATTGATCAAAGAAATTTCACGGTTCGAAAAAAGTCTTTGTGAAGAACTCTTCGTGTATTATAATATTTATAGATTTATAGCTGGGTTAATTTATTCACAATCTCCTATTTTCACTTCACTTAGTACGAATATTAAACATTAGCGTGACTAACATGAATATTAATATTAAATTTTGCTACTGAACTGGCAAACGGTTTAACGCCAATAGCTCTTTATATTCCTAAAGAAGAAAAATTAAAGAGCAAAACACTTTCTCTCTCTTTCTCTCTCTCTCTCTCTCTGACATTTATTCGAAAATGAATTACATGCAAAATTCTCATTTGTATTCGCTAGTAACATCGAAAATTCGATCAGGTCTCTCTCCGCCGGAATTTACAACTGTGATCAAGAATCCGCGTAGCATCAAGTATTTCCGACAAGGACTCGTACGAAACATGCTCTAGGCATTTTAAACGGATGCTGGGCGCTCCGAAGTGCTTGGAGCACTTCTCACGGATGTCGGGGAGACTTTTCCTATTATCGGACGCTCTATCGCTAATGCGCCCTCTCCATCCGGTATTCGGCCGTAAACTTAACGTATTTTCGTCGTTGACTTAAAACCCATCGAACTTTCCCCGTTACGTCAGATTTCCATCGACGGCTAAACGATGTCGGTAGAGTGGAAGCGCGTGAGAAAGAGAATTTGCACTTAAAGCGCGAAAACCTTTTACATGATATTCATGATTCAACAGTAGGATAAATTCGTGTGTGTGTGTGTGTGTGTGTGAATATATGTACGTATATCGTCCGATTGAACTATTCAAAAAATTTATCTCTCGACAAGTCAATCTCTGACAAACAATTGTTAATCTGACTAAAATTCTTTCTGCATTTGTAAATAGCAGTTTTTAATATTTTAATATAATTTGGCAATACTTTGCCTGATATTATTTCGCTAATGCCCCCCTGAATGGTTAACGATTTGGAACGTGCGTAGGCTTCTTAAAGCAGAGAATCTCTAAGATAATCTCGATCCAAAAATTGAGAGGAATAAGAGAACGGAATGTGTGATACGTGAGAGTTTTTAGTGAGTCTGATGGCGAGCCAGTTTAGGGGTTTTTATCCGGCAGATATAGCGGTTTCCAAGAACGCGCCAGACGAATGGTAAAACCGAGCCGTGAGCAAACAGTAATATGGACGGTTTTACGCTAGGAGAAACGGACAGTGCGGTGACTAGCGGTTGGTCGCATCGAGGAAATCCAGAAAAATCGTTTTCTCTTTTGTACTGGTGCGGTCCAACGTGGATGAAAATACGATGAACGTGCAATTTCGCCTTCGCGCACGAGGCACCTTTGTGGCAACCACTTCATATCTCCTCCGTCCGCTACATCACTATTTTCATCTCTCTCTCTCTAAAAAAAAAAAGGGATTCCCGTACTCTGAAAATAAAAATTCGCTTAATACACAGAAGTGTTCCATCGCTTTTTCGCAGTAAACTGGCGAACTACTTGTCGGGCCACATTGTCCGATTACGTAAGCGCGGAACGATTTGCATTAGTTGACGAAATTCCTTGAAGTTATTTAAGCCCCTGTGCTCAGGTGTGTGCCGCATTATATCTTAGTTAGAATTAGGTTTAACTTTGGTAACATGGATTTCCCTTCTCTATATCATAAGCATGATTATACTATAAACAAGCACAAAGATTTGCTAAGCTCGTACCTAAATTAAACTTTATTCGAAAAGTTAACAAACATTAAAAAAGTAACGAACATTTCTCTCGTTATTCTTATTTCTTTTTTACTCTTTCTTCGTGCAACTGTTTAAATGAGATAAATTAGTTTAACATCCACACGTAGTTAAACAAACCTAATTGTCGGATCATGTTCATGCGCGTGTGAATTTTAATTTATTCGAAAATTCCTTCTGAAAAGATGGGGATATGTGTGTGTGTGTGTGTGTGTGTGCATGTGTGAACGCAATGTAAAAAAGATGGCTGCGATATATCAATGTCGTGCAACAACCACAAAAGCATTCGCGAAATCCGGACGAGACCGTGTTTTTACGAACGTTCCCTTTTGCCCGCGAGAGACGCAAATTGCGGAATGTACGCCACGGCCTGGTTCTCTTATTGCGTCGTGCGGAAAATACATGCACGTACCGAGCAAAAGCAAGTAGTTTCGTTTAAAGCAGTAGTTCTCTCTCTGTTTTTCTCCCTCTTTTCCTCTCTTTCTCTCTCGAGTCTTTTAAGATCGCAGATTTCTTTCAAAATCTGCGATTAAATCATAAAAGTTGTACCGGAAAATGAACAGGAATGAATTAAAACACGAGGTGTTTCTAAAAAATTGCTATTAGTTACATTTTGAACATACGTTTTACTTTTACGGATAATGAAAAAGAATTTGTGCAAATTATTAAAAATACGTTATTCAAAAATTGTATTTATGACTTCAAGAGATGAGTTCTCTCTTCCTGTTTTTACTCCTTGTACGATAACTTTTCTCCATTTTCCTCTTTTTATAATTTTTCTATTCATCTCTCATGATAAACGTTTAGAGATCGGCAGTGAAAGTCCGCTTAAAGCAGACTGAATCTCACTGAAATAAACAATCGTGCAATGAATAGTGCTAACTCCCGAACGCCCGTTAAACTTTTCAAAATACCGGTACGACGGCGCATCGGATTGTGGCGCGGCAAGGGAACAATAACGACATTGTGTTCGCTTTCGGTGCGCGAGGACCCAGCGCGTGCAATCTGCAGGCCTGGCATTGTCTCGTTAATTAAATGGATAAGCCGTCGTCGAGACGACGGCGACGACGGCGACTAACAGCGGCGACGCGGACCGTCGCGCGGGTCCCCGATGCCAAGCGTAGGAGCAAACGCGAGCGAGCGAGCGGCGCCGCTCGACGTTTCGCACAAAGCAGCGGAAACGTTTGACAGAGTTGATGGACATAGTCGCAGATAACAAAGTTGCCACATATGATGGTGGTGCCGGCCAGCGGAGGGTCGGAAGAAGAGAAGATTTCAAAGTTGGAAGAGGACGGAATTTCACGTGGGAGAGAAAGGATAAATGTCTATTCATTTATTCGCCGTCAGGATTCCACGCATTTTCTCAATATATACTAACGGTACAAATATACGCAATATTGTTGCCATTCCATTCGGCGCCATGACGAGAAAGCTGATTTGTTTACGAATTTAAATAAAGAATAATTCTAATGCCAATTATTTAATTATTCAATTATCTTTTATTAATTTTGAACAATTATTTAACGGTAACTTGAAGTAAAATTGAATTAAAAATTTGAATCAAAATTAATAAAAAATAAAAGTAGACATAATAAAAAAATATTTTTGCGCCAGTAGTACAAGAGCGAGAATAAAAGCAAGATGCCGCGGATTAGACGAGAGAGAGAGAGAGAGAGAGAGAGAGAGAGAGAGAGAGAGAATAAAGTTCTTTAAAGCACAGCAATATATCCATAAGTAATATAGCACAATATATATTCATCTGTGGAAAAGCTTTCAAGTTACGTGACGGAATTTTGAGTGTATTCCCTTCTACACCAATTATTCATGCAGCGAGCTATCTCTTTCCTTTAAGGGATTCGCGCGGCCGACTACATGGGGATATATGCGCGAGATGGAAGAATAGGTAGAACACAAGGCGGGAGGGAATGCCGGATGGTCCCGTGGGAGAACGAATGACGCTGTCAAACCTCCGATCAATTTTTCACTCTCACGTAATCCCTTTGTTATACAATTTTCCGATGTAGTCTGTTTGGTATGTTAAACCCACCGGTGTCGGAGGAGACCGGATCGGTCGTTTAAAAATTTTCCGCATTCAAACGCATTCTCGGTCTGCTGTTATTTCTCTACGTAGCTATGTAGCAATCGAAGAATCGTGTAAATGCAACACGACAGTTTGATAGAAGGAGATATCCCTGAAATGAAAAAAATAGCCTAGAAATAATGTTAACAATTATTTTTTTAGCTTAACATTCACTTTTTTATATATATTTTTTAAAATAAAATATAAGACTATAATTTTTTATTGTGAATTTAAATGAAGAAGAAGAGAGATCGTTTGGATTACTGGACAATGCTTGGACACGTAGAAAATCAATAATATTCAAATTAAACACACTTTTTATCTCATAATAAATTCTCCCATTTTCCTCGTAATTATTCTCTCCCTTTTTGCAAAAGCGCGACATTCTCTCAGTTAATCTACGAAGGTATATCAATTTTATGGTCACGCCGTATTTAATTTACTGCAATATGTCGGACGCATTATCGCTCTTCCTATAGTTGGTAACTGCATTTTCTGCGCGTCCGCGATCCTTTGTTACTTTTCGCGTACACTCGTCTCTCTCTTTTCGCTGTATTAATGCAGACGCGAGTATCGAGTTGGCGATACGACGTTGCAGGGCGTCACTAATAGAAGCTAAATACAATTTGCTGATAGCTAGCGCAACCGGAGCGCGCTCCTTCGTAGGAGCAGATTTTAGCCGGAGTAGAATATTAATTAACGTCGCACGATTCCATTAAAATAGCGCACTGTCTAAAGGATATATCCATTTATCGTTAATGGCCTATTTAGCGCGACACACAGGATTTATCCCATATATTGTCGCTCTTTGTAACATTATAATGTTGCTAGGCGAACAAACGTGTTGCGATCGTAATAACCATAATTTCATAACAAAGATGTTTAAATGTTAATTAATTATCCAATGCTATCACATATTAAATGTAACAACATTCGTACATTAATAATCGTTACGTATGCTATAATTGATATGAATTGATATTGTCAATAATGATATAATTATTACATCGTAATTACGGACACCGTGCTTTCTTTTCCCGGCACCGTGCGATTGTGTCATCTTTCGAAAATATTTGCATGAATTTCTGCACGAGATACATTCGCTTTGGAAACGGCCATCTAATCTGAATGTATACCCATTGCACATGCATATCATAGTAATCGATAACTCGATGTTATTAAAGTAGTGCCGTTACGGATAGCAATATCATTTTAAGTTTCTCCGGCAAAGTTTCGCGCGCGGAAAAAGATTTTTATGTATCGCGATCAATAGAACGATATTCAGCTAAGGAGTATTAGCTTTTAAAGAAGCGTTTCGAGGGTTTTTGCGGATTCTGCGTGGCGAAGTGTGAGGATCTTCACTTGTCCTTGATCAAATTTTATCGCTAGATCGGTGTGTATACGAAAGAATGAGGTAAAATATCACAGGAGATATAGGGGGATTCGGCAAAATGGCGCGGAGGTACGACGACTTACCTCACGTTTCGATTTCTCTCGAAAGATGGACTTCTGAACAATCGCGATATTGACTCTCACCTCATGACTTTCCAAAAGCGCTGATTGATTATGAGATTACAATTGATTGCGCGTAGAAAAGGAAAAAAAAACACACACACACACACACACGGCTGCAATAAATCACACGGCTGAATGAATCGTGTGGACATAATCTTTTGCCATCTCTCCACCTTCTTCCTTTCTCGCGTTCCTTCTGTCCCACGCATTGTAGCCCTTAATGTGCAAAAACGAGGAAATTGCTTGAAAGCGGCCAATAGGATGACAGTTGGGAGAGCTGGCGCAATCCAGGGATTCGTCCGAGACATTTCTCTTCTCCGCAAAAAAAAAATCTGGAACGACAACGCGGTACATTTGATAATAAATTGTGTGTTTAATATAAATCTGTGCGCCATACGAGAATTAAAAGGGATATGCAAAATATACAGTATTTGAATACCCTTTAAAATTTATGATCTGAAATAACCTTTGGAATTATAAATAAAGAATACTCTTTACGAATTTGATATCACAATTATAAATTGTTAACGTTTTATTTTCTGAAGCAGTTTTTATATATCGCAAAAAATAATAAGCTTTCTTTTCAAAAAAAGATTCCTGGTTTATTCAAGCGATACGTTGTAGTTCGTAGACGGTTGTACGTTGTAGAAAATCCAAACTACATCCTCCTAAAATAAACGTTTCAGCACAACTGGATATTTCCGCAAATTCTGCTCTTTCTCTCCCGCGCGGAGTTATGCAGCGGGCATTCCATATGAAACAAATTAAACGCGTGCGCATTCTTACGGGCACAAAGAAGTCCTTTCTGCGTTTCGCATTATACATCTGGACCATTTTTAGTCCTTTCTTTGGGCGAAATTAACATTTCTTCCTTTTCAGAGGTATAAGACAAACAAACAGACACACACGCATGTCTTTGTACTCCCACAGCGCATGTTGAGTACTGCAATCAGTTCATACTCGGATTAACTCGAGTGGTAATTTAGCAGTCTGCGACTGAATCGCGACTGCGAGATTTACTTGGCCTCGCATGCACTCATCAGCATGCACACCTATATGCATATTTTATGCGCCGAACAGTGCATACAAGTTCTCTCGCAGCGTTTCATACGCTGCCGGCGGTAAAATGTAAAACACCGCAAACTTTTACGTAATAAGTACCATTAAACTTTTTCTATTGACACAATACAGAATAGTGCTTTAACTCGCCTTGCACAATTAGTGTTCGGCAAAGCGTGTCGACGTTCTTATCGATAAAGAACACATGCAATGCGCGTCGATCGATCGACGAAATTGATAAAGAATACGTCTGGGCAGGGTAATGAAAAATAAGAAAATAACATGTTAAAATTTCTTTTGGTGAAGAGATCTCGCGTGTTAGACAACCGGTGACGTTTCCATATCGACGGTGCGACGATCGATATCTCGTGATATCGAAATACGAAAATTTCCCTGCTTACAGTTTTGCTATTGATCGCATGACTAGTCTCGCGGCAGTTATTCGGTCAGTGAATAAAGTTACGCCGACGATATTTTGCGATGAGCAAAATCCCCGCGGGAGCGAATTTTCGTCGACTTTGCGGCGCGTTCTTGCTGGCGCACAAAGCCGCTATGTTTACGTACATCTACATGACCTCTTTTGCTCGGTTATGACTTCAAGCAGTTATACGTCGTATAATATATAGGCAGTCATCCGTAACATAATCCGACTCAAGATAGACTGCGAATATTATCAATGTTGAGAACTATTATTTGTTAAAGATGATTTTTTCGTACCGGCGTATAAATGTTGACATTCAATTTTCTTTTCATTCTTTAGATAGTAGATACTTCTCGTCAACCACTCTTATTTTTCAAATCAAGTACTGTAAAGTGAAATAAAAAATAACATGAACTACATACGGTTTAATGCTACCCCACTCTAACTTTTTTATTTTATAATTTTTAAGTATAGTTAAAAAAAATAATTAAAATTTACATAAAATTTACTTAAATTTACATAAAATATTGTATAATAAATGTTGCTAAAACAATTTAAAATATCAAAAAGTTTTTTCTCGTTAGTAATTGGGGAACGGTTTTAGACAATTTTTCTATGAAAAGATAAGCCTTTTTCCTCGAAATAGTAAATAACTTGTTATGCACCGTCAGCTCCGAAAGGATTTATGTCTGATATATTACTTTTATATAAGTTGGATATATTACTTTTATATAAGTGGGCCTTTCTGCCAATAGATGACAGCACCTTATGAGGCTACAAACCACAGGAACAAGAATTCTAGTGAACTAAAACATATGTGGGATGTACAATTGATATCCCGAGAGATATTATTGATATCCCAGTAGAATTTAGAAGAGTCATGGTCGTAACAAAATAAATATTTTATTTGCATTATTTGATTAATTTAAAGTGAAAATTTTGCGTGTATAAAAATAGAATATTGAGTATTTTAAATTAGAGTAATGAGTTTTTTTATCTTATTATTAATTATTATTTTCTAATAAAAAAATATAGAAATGACTATTAAGAACTAAATTAATATATTAATTACTCTTTTCTTTACAGGGAATAGACACTCTGCAGGTTCGCAAATTGCGTAAATTGTAATTATTAATTAAACGTGAATAATATATATTTCCATTAGCAAGAGTCATAGATTGTGAACAGTTTTTAAAAAAAATGTAGAATATAACTTTTAAGATAATTTCAGTATTTCTTCCAGTCTAAGATCATCTTTAGTCGACCAGACAATTTCATGCACATTCTTCTACAGAATAATATAGAATATAATTATACACAACAAATAAATAAATAAATTTACTTCTGAATTTTCCAGAGTTTTGCTTTGCTGGATCACTTTAATATTGTAATAAGAATAAGACCACTATGTTTATATTAATCAATTAAAAATTTCAACAAGTTCATTTCGAAGTCAACTTAATATAATCAACGCTTGCAGCGCTTTTTTTACAATAATTTCAAAACTAAATTTATCTTTACATTCGTTCAAACTTACATAACTGTTAAATTCTTATTGCCAAAATTTATACAGATTTTAATAATAAAAATTTTAACCAAGTGTTCTAAAAAATACTTAAATTTGTATCTAAATATGCGCAAAATCTGAACAAATTTAAACGTCTGTAAGTTTTCACATTTCTGAATGTGAGGAGAAAAATGCGATTTCTAGATACATTCAAAACTTATGGATATTGCAATCAAATATACGAAATTCCGTTATTTGTAGAAAAGAAAAAGATTCTTCGAGCGCAAAGAGGGTGAAAATAAATTCCCGAAGATGTTGAAAACTTTCGCGTAACTTTGATCGAAGACAAATACAACTTTAAATACATTCGGAAATCTGCACAAAATTGGCAGACGCGAATTCGCAAGAGCTTTAACAATCGCGAGTAGAAACTAACGCATAAAGGTAGACGCGCGCGATAGGTCGCCCACTCACCTCGCTGCGCCGCAGGTAGATCCGCAGCCGGTCGAAGCGGACGAACGGGGGTTGCACGGTGACTATACGGGGCCGGAGTAACCGAAAGAGCACGAGGTAACTACGGCAGGACCTCTCCGTTGACGCTGAACCGTCGGCACGGTTACTACGCGCGCCTCCCCGGTCACCGTTGGCTTTCTATCTGGCCGCGCGAGCGGGGAAAAGGAAAAGTGGAGAGAGAGAGACAGAGAGAGAAAGAGAGAGAGAGAGAGACGGGTACAGGCGGGTGGATAGAAAAGAGAGAGACAGAGATAGCGGTGTGCGATGCGGTGGAGAGATCGAAGTCTCGTGGCAAACGTTCGTAGACTGAGTGAACCCTGAGTTCAGACTGAGCGGCGTTTAGACGCCGCTAGCGCCGTGCAACGAGGGGTGCAGGAGTCACCATCGATCCGCCGAGGGTGGTATGGGAAAAGCCCGTTAAGAGAGGGGTGTGGAATGAGGGGGGGCAAGGGTAGAAGGGGAGGGATCGGTTGCCTCACGGACGGTGGAACAAGGATGAACGAAGGTAGAGGCGAGCTTGCGGTAAGGCATACCACCACCACCGCCGCCACCACCGCCGCCACCGCCGCCACGATCGTCGCGGTGGCAAGGATTAGAAATAGAAGAGAGAGCCGATGATGCGGACACACAGGGAAGAAGGCGGAGTGCGGAGCATAAACGCGTCGCTTCTGCTCCCCTAAAATCCCGATCATTTTTGGTTTCTCTCTTACTCTCTCCCTCTCCCGTATGCGCCCCTTACCCTTCATCTCGCCACCCTTTTCCACCTTTCCACCCCCCTCGCCGTCCCTAGTTCTCCGCTCGGCCTCCCTTGCCTCCCATCGCCACGCCTCCCTCCTCATCTTCATATCCTTCAATCCCCTTCTTTGTCTCTTGCTCCGCGCGTCTATACGTATATGCAAAATTACAGGTGCGCGTCTTTGAGTATAATTAAACAATACATATGTCTTTAGGCGTAATTGAACGATGTCGAATCAATAGAGACATCTTAAATTACGCTTACGATGCCGTTGGTCCGCAGCACATCGGTGATTTTAAAATTGCGCAGGAGATTGCGCCAGTCTGAATTCTTATCTCGTCTATCAATTCAGAACGTGATCTTGTCAGATCAAAGCATGTCGACTAACCAGATTGCATTGGACTTAAACGTGCTTATATGCCAGCAGATAACTGGACGAACGTCAAGTGCACGTCGCTAACAGAGAACGCATCAAATGCGGAACAAAGAAGGTTGAGACCCTTCCAGTATGTGGCCGGAAATTGTATAATTTCCTCACATTCCGCGTTTAACTGCTTTGCATGGACACCGATGGTGACAGCGTGCATACACGCGTGAAGTTATTTAATTAACGGACAATGAAAAGTGATAAAACATTTTATTTTGATTTTAATACTTCGCATAATTGTTACGACCTTCCGCACGATGTGCAACGGATAAAAAATGCTTGTAAAATGTTCTGAAAATTCCTCACTGAAAATCTTCTTTCGCTTGTTGATTATGCTAGTCTGAGTGGCCTCAAACATTCTTAAAATTCTGGTTCTCTTTTCAGCACAATCTGATTTTGGAAAAGAAGAAGTAATCGACTGTGACGCCAAATTTGGAGAATAAGCTGTATATTGCTACAGATCTGTTTCTTTGTTGAAAAACTTGAAACAAGATTTAGGAAGACGCGAGCGATCGTTGCGCTTTCTTCCAAATCATTTTTCATAATTTGTCAAACGACTTCCTGATCGATTTTCAATACTTCGTCAATTATTCAGATCGTAACTCGGTGATTTTGCGTTATCGAGATATAGCAGCTTCGTTTTTTTTTTTCATTCACGCGGCTGATAAAGCGGCGTCTACTTTGTGTGTTTCCTTCAACCCTCTTAAAAAATTTCTTCAAGCGTGATACTGCGCCACAAATCCGAATAAGTTTTTTTTCCATTACCTCGAATATTTTATTCCTATTTTTCTACGTAATTTGATCGCAATTCGTAGAGCTTGAAATGAAATCCGATGCCTTCGCCTATTTATTATCATTACAGAATATTCACAAAACATCTCCAGTAGACATATGCTAAAATAAAAATTTGAATTTTTTATATAAATTTTGTTGATCTTGAAATAAAAGATTTTATATTTTTATCTACAAAAAACATTTAAGGATATATCTTAAGAAGACCACTCTATACCCTGAAATAACATGTAATCTAAAATGATTAGAACGTTTCGTTCTTAAAGAAAAATCAACAAATGGGAAATGGGAATGAGAATTGATCAGCGCTGAGCATACAAAAACTTTAAAATTTTGTATCCTGTTACTATCATGCCCCAACTTTAATTAGCTGTTCGTGTTTTAAACAAACGTAAACTCAGCTAGATTAGGTGCAGTGCTGACTCGAGTGTGCGAAAGGGTGGAATATATAATTGCTAATAAAGCGCTATCGGATCTAAAAAAAAGAATTTTGTTGTAGTACTAATTTATCACTTGAATAAAGGAATTAAATTATGCCTTGAAGACTATACGATATATATTATCGCACACAAAATGTTAGAGCTGTCTCGCATATTCAGGAAATAAATGATGATAAATTTGGTATTATTATACGACCCTTAATGCTGTCGCGTGCGTTGAATTATCAGCGATTTGAAGCGACAGAAATTAATGACCTAATCGCGTTCGAAGACACGCGCACCAAAATTACTTAAAAAACCTTTTTTATGACACATGCCAAGCAGATCAGCAATCATTTAGAGCTTTTGATCGCAATTACATTCAATTATGGCGATAAAAATGAGAAATCGTATGAAAATTTTTCGAACAAAAGTGATAGCCTACGAAAAACTAATTTATTTCAACGTATCTGCGTGAAAAAAAAATTAATATCTTGTCTCTGATTTATAATTTAATAGATGCTGCAATAAAAAAAAAACAGGAACCTTATTGAAAAAAATACATTATCATATATATATATATATCTTAATGCTTTCAGATGAAAATGTTTCGTGAAGAGTTGCATAATATGCGAGATTTGTCGAGAACAGAATTTCCCAGTCAGACTAATAAATCGTACAATGTTTGACGAAACACTGTGAATAGTCGTATTCATCGATATAACGAATTCTTGTTTTCTTAGGAAATCGAATCACGCGTTCGTCTTAAATTTCTTGTCACAGAATTGATAGAGCTTTGGTGAAGCGTTCGTAAGGCGGCACAGAAGATTGGTCGAAGGTTTATTCGTCTTTCGTTGAAGAAAGAGCATCAGGCCTTTTTTTACGATGATCATCATTATGAGAACAGCGCAGACTAGAGCAAAATAAAGGTATGTGAATCAACGCTTTGTATAATTATAAATAAATGCAAAAAAAAGAAGAAAAGCGTATAAATTAATTTATTAAGATTACTTATACCTTAAGAATATATAATAAATGTATATAAGAGCGAAAAAACAAAACCGGTATTTAGTGTTTATTAGATTTATATTGAAACTGTTGCTTTGGGTTCTGGAATAAAAACACTTATATCATTGCTCCTTTCGATAAATTGCAGCGTGTACGCTGCTGGTAAATATGAATAATTTACATTCTACATTATCCCTTAGTGTTATATCGCATTACATATGCATTAATTACTCCTACTGGTAAAAAAAATGTTCAAAAGTCTATATTTATATTAAATATAACATTAAGCTGCTCGCTTTGTAAAATCAAATATACATTAGTAATAATAAGTAAGATAAACATATTAGAGCCACGTAAAATTCATGATTAGTATTCTACTCCGTAAAATAAATGTTACACTTAACGTAGCACTTTATAAAATTCAAATTAATTACGATGTTTTTATCTCGTGCAAAAAATCGTAATAAGTTTCAATCTGTTAATTCGATTGTATCTACCAGGTACTTTGTAATAAACAGAACACGGACATTCTCATCGCTTATGTGTCTGAAGGGTAACCGATGAAATCGGTCATACATTATACACGATTAAACACCACTATGCACACTATTTCCGATCAAATTCCGAAAAGTAAACATTGTCTAGAGCTCTCTATTGTGTTTATCGTCTTACAATCATTCCTTCAGGCACAAGCAATGGTGATGTCCGAAAGTCCTGATAATAAGATTATATTATCCATTTTATAATGATACGTGACGTGGCTTTACAGGAAAAATGCTTCGCTGGATTTTATTTGGCATACTTTGTGATCGAGATATATATTTACTGCACGGTTCCAATAAGTGATCAATGAGGAATGTGAGTGGCACATATTACGTATACATATGTGTATATACATTGTGCGCGCTTTAAGAGAAGTGTCTGTACGTAACTATTTTTCGAATATTTAGAGATACAAATTATTTATAAAATAAGACTATTTGTTCAAAGAAAGCTAATGTAATGCTTCTTCTTTTTTCTTTCAAACAGAACGATGCAAAATCATTTCTGAAATATTAGTGTATTTTTAACCGAATTCGTCATTAACTTTTACTTAAAATACTCATGTTTTAATATCTAGCTGCGTCATTGTCGAATAGTGAGAAAAGATATTTTTTAATCAGCTTATTACAATAATGTAACAACAAATAATTTCTCTAGCAAGAGAAAGTCTCGATATATAAGGTAGTTTTTTAAAATAACGACTCAAGTAGAAAGAGTGAAATTATTCTGCAGTAAGATTTTGTAATATCTCATATTATTTCTGCAGGAAATTCCTTTACAAATTGTATTTCTAATATCAATGAACCGTGTTATATTATAAAGCTCAAAGAAGGAAACGATGTCATATCATAATGATGTTGTTAGATCTATAGTGGCCGGAAATGGAAGTTTTTTTTTTGTGTCAAATGATTGTAAAGCGTTAAAGCATTTTTCCTTGTTTTTCCCATCTAGAATTTTTCTGCACATTACTGATTAACACGTATACAGTCGCTTTGCAGATTTTCTAACTTCAAAAAAAAAATCGTACTTCCTAAGATACATTTCTCGTTTGATAATCGAGAATGGCAGTTCTTATTAATGGATCTATTTTCAACATATCGAACATCTTAAGCTTCAAAAAGATTAGTGGAAATATTTTAAATATTCACTCGTGTTTTTTTTCATGTATTAAAAATTTATATACAAGAGTAGACGATAAAGTATTCATAAAACTTTAACTAATCAATTTTCAATCAAATAATTTCAATGTGTGTTAAAAGTTTCGATTTTTTGTATATAGAAATCTACATTGTAGAGCCACCTACCCATACAGCAATGGAAATCTGCGAGATATATTAAAATCATCCCCAATGTCCCAAATGTATATCACACTGTTTTTCTTTAAAATACAATGAAACAATGTTTATAGTAACAAGTTCTCCAAAGTGCTGTGTGATATAGGATATTTTTAAAGAATGCTTCAGTCAAAAGTCTATGGAAATTATCCAGAAAATTCGTATGACATCACAGAATATTTTAGGGGAGCACTATAGTAAAAATATATGTACACCAGTAGAATATGACGGATCATGTCTAGATATAGGGTCCGTCGTCGTTTACTGCGCGTGACTTGGCACGGGACACGACCGTGTCTCTTGAAATATATATGTGGTCCGCGCGCGCAGTGGTATATTAGTATATTTTAAAAATATACTTCAGATATATCCTCCGTGCTCTCTCTCTCTCTTTTTTTCTTTCTTTCTCTCATACATTCTTAAAAATATTATGATTTCCTAGCAAGATATGTTCACGAGATCCTGCAGATCTTTTTTACTGTGTGGGTAGCTAACAAGTCGCAGATTCGCCGCTGGGTTTTTATATATAATTACTCTGGATCTCACTGCGTACGATCCAATACCAGAGATTTCTGTCAAATGTTCTAAGTATATAATCCACAAATTCATGGCTAAATGGAAGCAGTATTGTTTTATACGTCCTTGCAATGTTATCTGCAAGTTGTTGCAAGGATTGACAAAGATTGAAATACCGTACCTTTTATTTACGCGCTTTTAGAAAAGAGAAATTTATATATACAATAAAATATAATATCGCGTGATATAATTTGGCAGATATATATAACTACGTTCTTACTATATTTAACTCTTGTTTACCTTGCAATTATTTGTAATATTTTATTCACACCGTTATCTTTCAATATTGTTCGTTAAAATGAAAACGTAAACTTCTTTCAATACATTTTAACATTAATGAACCTGTTTCCAATGCACAAAAAAGGCACTGGAAAAGATAAAATGCAGTAGAGATGGCTCACACGAAAATTTATCAAATTAGAGCTCTCGGCTCCCTCGCTGTGTGAGGGATTATGATGTCAGAAGCCACAAAATGGTACGAATTTTTTCCTTCCCCAATATACAATATTGAAATAAATAATTTTATCAACATTCACGTTCGATAAATGTAATATAAAATAATCCAATATAGTTGCAACGAGGGACTAACAGCTTCAAGACAACGTCATGTGACATCATAACTATATAATGAGCATTTGTATGGCGTTAGAGGAGAAATTAATAATTATTCAATAGTGAAACGTAAGATTGAAGAGATATATGCTTGTCTTTTTTTTACTATTGTTTCAACATTCCTCATTGATATGTATAACAAAATTATGATACAAAAAATGGTTGTGCCATTCAACTAAAGCTATAACAACACTAGTCAACAGGGTTTTCGGAACAGATGGGCTGCATGATAAATTCTATTAAATTGAATGAGCTGCAGGACCTGAAACCAGCAGTCTTAGTTATCCATCTTTGAATAGATTATCGATATCCTTCTTTTTTTTTCAAAATTGAGAGGCAATTAGGCCAGTATTTAGGTACTTTAATAAGCAAATATATTTCATATATTATACATATATGAATATATATTATGAATATATTTATAATATATAGTTATTTATAAAGAAATGTCAAATTCTTGTAAATAGATCTGGTGATTTAATTTCTTAGTTTGCATTTTGAGTGGCTAAGATGCAAAATTTAATATTTTTAAATTTTTCTAAAAGTTTCTTGTTTCTGATTATTTGGAAGTAATATCTAACCATTAAATTACATTTAAAAAATAATTTTAATACAGCTAAAAAAGTTTTATAAAAATCTTAATAATAATTCAAACTTTTGCAAGTTTTGAAAATTTAACATTATGATCTTATAATAAACATTCTAAAGTTTTTTATTCTAAATTTCAGCTATTTTTTGCCATTAATATAAAAAATATGACCATTTTCGCTTTGGGAGTTCGTCTTACCCCTAACCGTCCGTCTTACACTTTCCCCTAAATAAAGTGTATAATTTATGTATAATATAATGTATATATATTTATATACTAGTAAAATAATATTATATATTGAAAAATTTAAATCCAAAAACTTTAATACGTAAGCTAAAAGATTATACGTGATGGGAAAAAACTGATGATATCAGCATGTCCAAATTAGTAAAAGCCATGCTATTTACCCTCTGTTCCTGAAAACTTTTTGAATTTTGTAGACTAGTGCAATATATAGACGCTAACTACATACTAGACTCCTTGGTAGTAATAATCTCGTTGGTGTTATCAACTCGAATCAAAGTAGATGAATTTAATACAAGAGTCCTACTAAGGGTAGCAACTCGTTCCACAACGCACGAGGCGGAGAGGCGTGCTTCGGCATCGTGATCCCAACATTCCTCCATAGTATCACAAATTGATAAAAGTCCCTGAAATAACACGTATTTCAGTTACAGCTATAATCCTTCTTTTTTAATTTTATTTTTTCACGTATATATAGAGCAGATTGACTTTAAAACTATTAGACTTTATGAAAATATCAAAATAGGAAAAAATGTTTTTATCTACGTCCTACAGATTTTATACGAATTTTTAATCACATAAACAATATGATAAAAATCTTATAAAGTCCAAAAAAACATATCTACAAATATTTCGCAAATTTCTTTGTACACTTTAATATTTTAACATATCACAAAATTGATTATTATCTCGGGTGATCTTTTTTCTATTCCAAAAAAAGATCTTAATGATATGAAATGAGTCACTCAATATATATATATGCGTTATCGAGTTTCTCAATTATTTATCGATATTAAATATTAAAAGGATTAAAAAAAAATAAAATGTCTTTTTTATAATTTTTAACTTACCGGATGTTTGCGCCAAGTTTCTAAGATGAGCGGTCTCTCTTTCTTATGAACAACGCTTTCTTGCATGTCTTCTAGAGTAGGATGTAGACCGACTTCGTCTTCGAATGGTAGTCGATATTCTCCTATTGGTCCCTAATATTAGAATAAGAAAAACAATTAGTAATTTTTAAAGTGCCTTTAACTTATATTTTCTAATTTATTATAACTAGAATATAACATTGCGCACACCACAAAATACAAGATTTCAATACATCGCAGTAAAATTCTAAGCCTACCAAATGTTATATAAGATTCTAAGGCATTCCGAGGCATAAAGATATATAAAATGTACATTTTAACATTAATGTACATTTTATTCATTTTTATAGTTTAGAATCTTTATATCATGTCAGTTGTTAGGCCTAGAGTTTTACTGCGATGCATTACAATTTTATATTTCAAAATTCTAATCCCATTAAATATGATAAAAGATTCTAAAACATAAAAAGGAATAAAATGTACATTATGCCATTTGTAAGATACACATAATATATAATATTACATACGTCTTGTACAGTACATCTTGAAGCTAATTCCCATAGCACTAGTCCACAAGCATACATATCAATCCGTAAAAATGAATCTCTAGTAAAATTTATTGCCCCTTCTAAAACTTCTGGTGCCATGTATCTTCGTGTTCCAACCTGTGAGAAGCAAAATAGTTATCTTCGTATCATAATAAAGAATATGAAGAATGATATATATGTATTACTTGTCCATGTGTATCGCCGCAAGGTTTTCCTGGATGAAAAACAAGTGCCAAGCCAAAATCTGCTATACAGGCACTCATGTCAGCTTTCAGCAAAACATTTTTTGACTTGAAATCTCTGTGAGCTACAGCTGGTTTATAACCATCTGCTTTATTAGCTGGAATCTCCTCATGTAGATGCATTAAACCTCTGACAATAATAATTTTTTTATTAATTAAATGAAAAATTGCTTAATGCTCAATGAAAATATTATCTTATGTGTGATTTATATACAATCTTATATTTTTTGAAACAAATTACATTTTTTCAAGATTATTATAAATTATGTGATTACCTTGCCATAGACTCTGCAATTCTACACATCTCAGGCCATGTTACAACGTTTGCTTTCAAGTGATCGCATAGCGAACCTTTTTCATGATACGCTGTGATCAACCAAAACTCAGTTTGTAAATTATCTCCACGTTTTTCAACACCTATAAAACGTAATATGTCTTCGTGATCCATATGTGCAAGTTTGAAAATCTCTTGTTCAGTTTGCCAAGATTGCTTGTCTTGAACAGGAAAAACTTTAACTGCTACGATATCATTTTTCAGTTGGGCTTTCCAAACTGCTCCAAAACGACCTCGAGCTTTAATCTCAAGAAGCTGTATTGGGCGTAAACCTAGATTAGGAGAAGGTTGTGGCAACGGGAGAGGTTCCAGTGTTGGCACCTAGAAGATTTACATTAATTTCGTAAGTTAAATGCTACATTTTGTAATTCTGTAATAATTGTATAATATACAACCTCATTAAAATAACCCAATTTCCGGCGACGGCAGAACCACCACAGAAAAAGTGAACTAACAGTGAGAAGTATAGGAATTGATATTAATAAAGCAATTGTTATTGCTTGTTGTTCCATATTGGGCACAGGTTCAGAATCTGAAAAATTAATAATTTAAATAAATTAGAAAAATATTGATAAATTTATTTTTAAATAAAAATAACACATAATTAAATAAAGTTACCACGAATAATAGATGGTTGTGTAGGCTTAGAGGATGAAGTTGGATGTGGATTCAACGAAAAATTTTGGTTACACATATTACCATCGCAGCAACAAAAATATAATTCCTGTTTTCTTTCCGGATTCTCCTCTATACAATGCGGTTTATCATAACAATCATTGCTATCTAGAAAGCAACCCTGAAAATAAATCATACATGTTATATAAAAAATATATTCAGTCATAGCCTTTCCTCTCCGAAAATCTCTTGCAAGATCTGCAGTGTTTTACAAAATTGTATATAATAAATTATACATCATGAATTATTAATGAAATAACTAACCTTCAATTTAATTGTTGTCTTTTTAGTAGCACTGTCAATTGTCCATAGCACATAACAATGATTACGCTTATCAGGATCATGTACAACACATTCTTCTGTTCCCGAACATCCTTGTTGGGATTCTATACATGTTGTTTCATTATAAAATTCGCAAAAGGCTGAACCTTTAACATCTTTCCCAAATACCGTTCCTAAAATAATTGATTAAAACTTTATATTTTCTCTCATTTAATATGAACATTTAACATAAACAATAATAAATAAAATTAAATATTTTACTTTTGTACGTTTGATATGCAAAACTTCATATAAATGTTGCTATTTTTTTATCTTTTAATTTTTTTAATAAAGTAATTTTTATCAGTTATTAATTTAACAGTTATGCGTTAGTAGTTTTTAAAAGCGTCTCAGTATAATTTTTGATTTTCAATATCTTAAAAATTTTGTTTATATATCTATTTAGTTGTAAAACAAATACTTATAGAAAGAGCAATGAGAGTCAAAACTAATTTATTTAATTAATTTAAAAAAAGTAATTGACTCAACAGCAGCATTTCTCAGTTTTTAACTTGATGTATATAATTGAAAAGAACGATAATAAATATAGGGTTTTTTATATATATATATGCCATTTAGCAAATTTATATGATTAGGAATTGAATTATCTATAAATTGATAAAAAAATCAGTTGCCAATAAATATGATTTATTAGTTTATATATAAAGATGATAAATGTGAAGGAATGTTACATCATAGTATTCTCTATCAAAAATTGGAATAAGTTTTCTTCAAAATATTTTGCAATTTAATATTTATAAGATATAAGCATGTAACTGCCATTATAATTGATTTATATATTAAAATTACAGAAAATTTAATCCATAGAATTTTATCAGTGTTTAAATAAATTCAATTAGGAAAAATCTGAAATTATCGCTAAATTATTTGAGTAAAATTTGTTTATCTACAGTCTATATATGTGTGAAGAAAAACAATAACAATAACAAATTATTACTGAGAGTATACTCCAACTTTATAAAATTAAAATAGAAGACAAGTTTGATAAAGGATAATGATACGGACACGTATCCACACGTGTAAATCTAAAACAAAAATTTAGAAAACTGAAAACTTTGATTCTAGCTTGTATTGAAGTTTGGATTAGTTGAGCTAAGACTCTTCAATGCAACTAGTGATAATTTATAAAGCTTTCTTTCACTTCCTCTGAGTAAATTTCTGCAATTTTTTAAGTTGTACGTCTTCTGAATAAAAGCTTGAATTAAAATTGAAAATAGAACTTTTGCTGCACTTAAAAAAACATCATTATATATATATTACCTAATAATCCCAAGAAGATAAGAGGCAGTATCGTCGCATATGCGGACATCGTGAGCGAATCGTAAAAGCATACCAGTAATTTTGAGTCTATTAGCTATTAAGCAAATTGTAGTAATTTATCCACCGACACATCTCTCTTCCTTTCTCTCTTTCTCCTTCTCTCTCCCTCTGTCTCTTGTTTGCTTTCTCTCTTCCACTTTTACACAGAAATATGCACTCGCACAGATTTATGTCATTTTCACCATTAAATCATTGCGATTCTCGTAACCTCCGATCGAGAAACATACTCTTTTTTTCCGGCACGTTATGCGAACACGTTAGCAACGCAATTAACTCTCGCACGCGACTTCCTAGTTAAATTAAGAAAGAAACCTCATTTTCAGATTTGTCAGAAACAGTGTGCAGTAAACGGAGGAAACGCACAGAACGATTTGCAAGCACAAAACACCTACGAGATGTGCACTTATCGTGGACACAAGAATACAGTACGACGGAGCATAATATCGTGGGAATAAAGCCTACGGGATAGAAGATATTTGATGTCTACAGTCACGGTCTGCTTCTAATATGGCTGTCTAGCGCTTTTCTCGTGGTCATCGACTAGACATTATTCGAGTCCAGCAAACTACTGTGTATTTTAGACAACCGCCGTTTGTGGCGCTCTTTGAAGCTTGGCAGAACAAAGTGGAACTAAATATCAATATGGAAGCACTGTATATCGAAGGCATTGAAGGACATCAGAGCCGACGGCTCTTCACGTGACGTCAGTGAGTTCATTAGGTCACGTATCTCTACCTTTAATCAATATTGCTACATGAGTTCAAATAAGGCGCCTTGCTCCACACGCACGTGAAATTCGAGATTGCGATAACTCGATACGTACGATACGATTATTGTTTACATCGCATGATTTCAAATTTTTTATCATCAGTTACTACTGGGACGACTGGGACCGGTAATGTGTAGCAAGTGTGATGATACATGTGTGGAGTAAATTAGTATAGTATTATTAGAAAAATGCATAAAGCAACCGAACCGATAAAATGGATATTCATATATTTCTCTCTATCTCAATGCGTGGCCACAAGGCGTATTCTCGAAGACTCAAGTAAGTTCGAATAAATTGTGGTTACTTATACTTAACCTAAGAGATAAATTAATTTCGATCGAATTACAACTTTTATAACAAACATATATTCAAATTGCCCCAAAAAAACAGCGTTCTATTTGTATTCTATAACAAAAATGTGTTGTCGGTAATATTTTTCGAATGGAATGTACGGTTTTCTTATCAAGTTTTTTTTTGTCATTATCATTATCATTCTTTATCATTTTTTTATCAGCGTATATATAATAATTTAATTATAATATATTTATTCAATTGATTCGAGAATATGCAGTAATAACCTTGATTTAAAAAGATAATTTTTCTACTGTATTTATACTTTTATTAATATTTAATATTTTTTTATTACTAAGTTAAAATTAATCAAACATTTTTTTTAATATAACTTTTGATATTAATTAACAAGAAAAAAGAATACTATAAACTTTATTTTCTGAAACTAATTTTATTTCATGCAACTAATTTTTTACTGTATGGACATTAATTTTTTGTACGTTATTTAAAAAGAGGCAATACATTTTTATATGCATATATATATTTATTTGATGTAATGTTTCAGGACCACACTTTTTTTTACATGCAGGTGATATTGTGGAGAATAATGGCCCTGGATTAAAAACATATTGCTATAATGCTAATACAAAGTACTTAACACAAATATGGAGAACTATGACTGTACGACAGTTTTAAAATAACATAATATCTATGTAATTTTGACATATTTATAATATAATCATTATATTATAGATGCATTTGAACATCAATACGAACTCCTATGTTTTATACGACGGCAAAACACCTCAGGAAATTCATCAAAAGCATGATGAAAATAAGAGATCATGGAACTTTAACTGGTTTGATACTGGAAAACATAAGCAATTAAGAATTAATCCCTTTGAAAATACATGTATAGGAATTTACATAGATACTCCCATTGAGTCTGAATACATAATAACTCTTGAAGAAACACGTGAGTATTTAAATTATAAGTTGTTTCTTTTTATGTATTATAATCAGTAATATATATGGCAATTACTCATTACTAGGTATCGATGTTTGGAGTTTGACAATGATGATAATAGGTATCATAATTTTCTGGTTTGCGCGGAGATTAAGTCGGAATTCTTTATTTTACTATACTTGTGGCATAACTTGTGGAGTGACTCTATCTCTTGTAATTTTGATATATATGGCAGGAAAATTAATACCACGGGTAACTAGTTTTAACATAATACTGTATTCGACTAGAATAATTTTTGATAAAGTATCTTATAAATATTTCTGTCTTTAAGGGAAAAGTTATGTACATAATGATTTCTGTATCAATGAGTGTTTATCTTGCTCAAATGCTGTGGGACAATGCACAATTAATTCTAGTTCAATATAAAGAATGGCTGATATGGTATATTCTGTTTACATCTACGATTAGTTTCATAATATGCTATCGTTTTGGTCCAGTTACCAATCCAAGAACAAAACAAATAATACAGTGGTTTTTACAGGTGAGAAAAAAACTATATTATATCATATTTTTTTTAAATTTATATTGTCATAAATTGGTTTTATGTTTATATAGCTTGTGGGATTGATATTAATATATAAAAGCAGTCACTTTTACGAAGCATCTTTTTCATCTTGCTTTGTATTCATACTTCTTTATAATTATTCTAAAGCAATATTTGAAAGAGGAAAAAAATATTGGTAAGCATATAGGATGATCTGCAATATTAGTAGTCAATGTCTTGCAGACAGCTGTAATCATATGTTACATAAAACTAAAATAGTATAAAATGATATAATTGCATGTTTTGCCTTTTCTAGATTTACTGTGTGAATGAGCTCAAATCCATTGTGCACTTTTTCTCTTTATGTTGCGTTTTCTTTTTTTTTTAATATCTATGTTTTCTTATATTTTATTGTTACATTTACATATTTAAAATTGTTAGTAAATTGTGTGCTTTAAAAGCGTTGCTTTTTAATCAATACATAAATTTAGATATAACTTAGGATCTTAGTATAGTAGATTTTGAAAGTTGTATATTTTTAATTCTCTTAACGTGTTTATTTCAATTATTTGATGTTAAATCAAATTTTACATTCTACATTTAAGCAATTTTTAAATACTTTTTATATAATGTATTAACGCAAATTGTACTTTTAGTTTGTAATAAAATGTATGGCACGTTTTTATTTGTTATTTATTTAAAAAACATAAGAATTGGTTGTACATTATTGTGTCATTTCTATATTTTATTTACGAACAGAATTATAAGTTTTATTAGCATATAAGCAATGTAAACGTATTATAGGTACATCGCATATGTAATAACCTACATTTATTTTAATATTATTGGATTTTTGAAATTTTCCAAATATTTAATGTGTTAAATAGCAGTATACTTATTTGTTCACGAATGCTTTTTTTATCTATTTTAATTTATTTCAAAAAAAGATATGTATATACATTATTTCTTGTGTGTGTATGTGTGTGTTAATTATAACAAAAATGGTAATATTGACTCTTTTTTTTCTCTTTTTAAATGAGGAGAAACATTTTTCCTGAAAAACGAAAATTGTTAAATGATGATCAATATCGTGAAGAAGGAATACGGCAGACTAGGAAAGCTTTAAAAGAATTGCAGAACTATTGTTCTAGTCCCGAATGTAAACCTTGGAAAACGATGTTAAAACTGAAAGATCCTATAAGGTTGAGACTTGTCTATAACACCGCAATATACATATATTATATAAGTAAAAGTTTCTTAGTAACAATATAGATGTACATTTTTTTTTTAGGTTTGCGAAATTTATGGAAGGAGAATCTCATTTATCAGAAAATGAAATCGATGAACATGAAGAAGAGGTTTCAAAAATTTTGGACAAAGATGAATACACAGACGATGAAGACGACTCTTACTAAAAGTGCTTAAATTAAAATTAATTGTTAACGTTTGGCTATTTGGGTATGTGTAAATATATAAAACATACGAAAATAAAATATTTTTATCATTAATCCAATTATTTTATTAGTTTTTCTATCGGACACAAAGAATAAAATTTCGATACAATATTCTTTCTTATAAAGAATATATAATTTATAGTATTACTATTTGTAATGTAATATGGCAAAATGTGAATTGCACAAGTATCACTCAAATTATTTAAGCTATTCAGACAATTCACAGTTTTATCTGTAACAATTTTGCATAATAATTTTTAACATCACAGACTTCGTCAACTAATCTTATTTTTTCTTTATATGTAAACTTTTAAAGTAAAAGATTAAATACATATTTATTAATGTTGCATTCCAGCTTTGCATTGTTTAACTTGTTTTTGAACATGGAAGATTAAACACATCACAGGTTCAGGAAATATATCCAATTATCTGTAAAAACTTGTAAAGCACATTAAACGCAACAACAAGTCCTGCGAGGCTTGGGGGTAACATGCCAGTTTTTAACAAAATATTGAGTACTTTATGCACTATTGGTAAAAGTGTTTTTAAGAATTTCGAGCTAACATTGATTAAAACTTCAAGTGATTTGTTTATTAATGCAAAGCTTTTACTTCCAATTTCGTGGAGGATGTAGCATATTATAGTTTTGGTCGTTTGGATTGGCTGCAATATTATTTTATCGATTAAGTCCAAAGATAATTTTTCTGCCTTAGAACACACACTTTGTCCAGTTAGTGCGCCAAACACAAAGCCGGCGACATCTGATATACCTTTGATTATAGAATTATTAACAAGCTTTACTAATTTTAACATTATTTTAACGCCATTCGGTAATAATGAAATGGTTCTTTTATTTCTTGAGAAAGATTTTTCCAAAGGAGTATTTGGAAAGTTCAATAAGTGATTCCCGACATCTGAAAATAAAATATGTTATGTATATTATCTATATCGGGATGTATTAAAAATAGTTATTGGTTCTGCTAGATAGATGACAATTTTATTTAATTTAAAAAAACGTATATGCAAAAATATTGTTTGAGAAACAGAAAAAATATTGTCTCTTCTATCTGTAGCATTATCTATCCGCAAAAAAGTAATTCCGTCAAAAGCTAAAATATTTTTAATTGCAATTGCATTGTTACACACAACTTACTTGGTTCTTCTTTTTTCAAGTCGGTGCTTTCTTCAGCATAGATCCTGCAGGTTCCGTAAATCACTACTAGAGTGAGAACGAGAATTGATATCTTCATTTTTAAAACAATGTCAGATCAAAAGTATCAACACTTGTTGTATTTCCTTTCTGTCTCTTGCTTTGTTGCAATTTCTTCCGGACAGCCACTTTGCCGTGGTGTCGTGTTCCTTTTTATTGTTCTTCTTTAGTCAGTCATCGGTAGAAATAATTAGTTCGATACAATCTTTTGACAACCTGACATCCTAGCCGATGTAAATTGATGCCGTGCGTAATGAAAGTGGCAAATGATTTTCGAAATAGACACCGAAATATTTCTACTTGCAGTAATGCACTTAAATGGCGAATCAAAAATTTATTTTGTTCCGAGCTTTATTTAATTTATTTTTTATTTTGTTTCAATAAAAATATGTAATTACGTTTGCTTAAGTTTGCATTCGAAGCGAGCTTGTAAAGCAAGTTCGGAAAGCAGCTAACAATAAGTAGAACTAATAATATTAACGATTTTTCACGAGCAACATTGACGTATACCATTGCATATAAGTTTTCTTATCAGTACTAATTTCGTATGGAAAAATGCTTGCCCATGATGACATTTGCGCCTCACCTTTTTGTTATCATCGCATTTGAGTGTGACGCAAGTTGTGTTTCCGTGTTTTTACGGAAACAGAAATTGAGTGACAAATTGTTCAGTGAAGATATTTTAAAATTAGATACGAGATTTAAAATATAAGTATTAAAAAAAAATTATTTTTTCGTGCACGAGTGCATCTGAATAATCGACTCAATAATTTTTTAAGAAAATTGATATTGGTATTTTTTTGTTCATTATTGTTGAGTTTTGTTTTCGAAGAAATAAAAACGGTGTGTATTGTTTGTTCGTGTAACCGGAAGACCGACTTTTAAGGAGCAAATAATTGATCTAATCTACTTTTATATGCTATCAATTATATAAATATCACTTGTTAATCACGATATGTGAAAACAATGAAGAAGTGCTTGATAATAGTGACTTATAGTACTAACTTTATTAACATGTAAATAAAAATAAATAAAACATGCAAGTTAATAGTTTATACTGTAAAAAGCTAATCTTAGAAAAATATAGATAACATGTCTAACGTTACACAATTGTAGTTTATTTAATTGCTATAATTTACATTAAATTTATATGTAGATAGATTTAAACAAAATTGAAAAATTTTATACTTTTCTACATTAAATAAATTTTCTATATAATGACTTTTATATTACTAGTAAAATTTTAAATATTATATTACTTGTAAAAAAATTCGGCAATTATAATATTTATATATTTTTCATTAAATATTTTAGTTGCGCTGTGTACATAAATTTCGTTTGATCTACATTAATCATAAGATTTGGCAGATGTGTTCTTTTAATTAAATTTTCAGATAAATAAAACATTTTTAATGTGTACACAATTACTGTTACCGTTATGATGGATGGATGTTACTGTTATGATATATTTCTGGACTCATTTAATAAATATGAAAAATGTAATTACGGCCATGTGTCCTCAACAGCATTTTGTTGGCGCGCATTTTGTTGGCGCTAAATAACGTCGGTGAAGTAAAATATTTTTTCTTCTATTTTTCCGAAATGGATTGTGGTATAATTTTTTCGTTTCATCTTCTCTTTATTCAAGAACAACTAATAGAACCAATCTTCCTTCTTAAATATTCAAAATCTACAAGACAACAAGACAGACAACTGTATCCTTCTTTAAACGCGCACGAACTCTGTTCGTGTTTTTTTATACCCTAAGATGAAATGGAACAGAAACACATGCTCGCGCACATCTGTTTTATCTTCGTCTCTTCGTCGTTCTTTCTATTTGTTATGTATCCGCAATTGTGCGGACGATGATCAGAATTTGCAATTGATTTTACAACAGCTGATTGGGTATAAATTATTGTCAGACAAAGATGCGTTTTACGTAATTTGTGCGCAGTTTAATCGGTAGCGTGAATGAAAAGCCCAGACCGGTGCGAGGTGTTACGTAGTATCGGCGCAGTCCGAGGTTATCTGTAAGAAAATCCGACGTCCTGAATAAAAGTGAATGAACTAATTGCGTTCTGTGGAAAATACATGACATATCGTTGAAAGCGATGTACATGTGGAAAATAACCGGTCATACTCTCAAACGTTTTAACACCAGTTACAGTCACGGCAATGGTAGGTTAGCACTCGTTTTGGAGCATTGGAGTTCCAAATCGCAAAGTGGTAAATTCAATGGCTATCGCAAGAGAATAAGCTTGTGGTTTCGGGAACAAAGCACGCAGGTAGCTCAGGCCTGCAAACGACAATTTGAGTTCGTAGCTGCCCAGCGTATCAGGAGATATATACAGATATTTCACCTCTACACAAGAATATGGGATGAGGTGGCATTGAGGGAATTTATGAGGTCATGGAGACTAAGGGTCGCCAAGAATGCCAAGAATTTTTTAATTAGTGCAGCCGGTGTGTCTATGTACAATTGGGATCGCGATAGAATAAATGACGAAGAAATTAATAGGTAACTGTGGCTAAAAATTCGTGACAATGAGATATATATTTGTGACATTGTTGAAATAATTTCCTTTTTATCTTGCAGATACAACAACGAAATTGAAGGAATTTACCGATTGCGAGACTCTACAGTGATTTGTGCAAAATGCCATCTGCGAATTGTTATTGATGTTGTACAGCCTGATGTAAAATATTGTAAATGTTCATGTCAGTCTTTTGCTTCTTCTAATGATGATCGTAAGTTTCTTGTTGTATCAACTATCCAACATTAATTTGTCTTTTGTCATGTATTTTCTGCTTTTAACCTTGCATTACACATACCTAATTTGTATATAATATATGAAATATAGCAGATAGTTGGCAACCTTTCATCGAGCGTCAAGACATGTTGATATGGCGAAAACAAGAACCTGATTCCGGAGGATTATTTGCGTACAAAGTATACGGTTCGTTCTCCGATGTCACCGCCGACGATTTCCTACAAGTACAAATCGATGTAGATTATAGAAAACAATGGGATCCTACTGCTCAGGAGTTGCAGATTATTGAGACTGATCCCAAGTCAGAATTATCTGCCAATAACAGCACTGATATTATTCACTGGGAAATGATTTGGCCTGTAAGTGTTATAATATACTATCCCACTTTGGAATAAGTCTTTATTAATCGATTAATTTACGTTGTGCAGAAATTATTTTCAAATAGAGATTATGTGTATCAACGACGATGGGTCGTAGACAGAGAGAAGAGACTTGTAGTTATTGTCAGCCGAGTGACGGAACATCCTGATGTACCAGAAAGGCGGGGAATTTATAGGTATATAAAAGACAATTAGCATAAATCAAGAAATTATGTTGAAATGTGTATATATCGTTAAGTTGAACAATCTTCTTTTCTAATTTCTGTATTTTTTTTATAGAATAATTTTGTTTATTAAGTATATTAGCAGAATTAAATGTCAAATTAGAATAATGCCAAATCTTCTTTCTCGTCAAAAAATAATATAAAATTTGTACATAAACAGAGTGAGAACATATTGGTCGTACATGGTGATAAAACCTTACACAGAATTCCACGAGCCAGGTATTGAATTTGGACTCACTTATTTCGACGATCCTGGTGTCAATGTGCCATCTGCTGTTACTACATGGGTAGCACTGAGAGGTATGTTTTCTATATATAACTACAAAATCTTATACTATTTTATACTATAAGAATTAAGCCTAGCAATTTAGAATTTCCATTTTCTTTACTACAATGCACTAAAATCTTATATTTGAAACAAAGAAATGGTCTAGAAATTATAGAATATAAGATTTTAATGCATTGTAGTAAAATTCTAAGCAAATATTATAAGATATAAGATTTTAAAGCATAAAAATAAAATGTACATTAATGTTAAAATGTACATTTTATTCAATTTTATGCCTTAGAACCTTTAACCTCTCTAACTTTTTCCAATATATCATAATAATAGTTACAATATTCATTTTAGGTTTACCAGATTTCTTAATTCGCATGAGGCAGGCCTCGAAGGATTATCAGAAATATAAATTGACACAAAACGCACCTGCATCGAATAGTGATCATCTTCCGTTATCTGAAGAGGATGTTTCCAAAGAGCAAATCAAGGTCGATGTAGAAGAGAACGATAAAAAATCAATGAGGGATTATGAAGATGAAGATGAAGAAGACGATTCCACCAACGATACTGACAATTTAGATCTGATAACTAATGTGCAGCAAGAAAATGATGTAGCTGAAAACAAGGACACTATCAATTCTACGCCCAAAGAAGAGCAAGGTTTACTACATTATTTCTACATCACGAAATTATTTGCGTCTTTGGACACTTGACATTTGAATTTAATGGAGTAACTTTGACTAGTTAGATTTTAATGTAATTTTCTATACAAAGAATAATGTTATCAGTAAAAACATAAAACATATTCATGAATGATAATACTGTGGAACACAAATAATGTTTCATTGACGTATATTGGAAAAATAGTGCTTTTATATGTAGCAGAACGAATATGACAAACTTCGCATTTTCTTTCAAACAATAAGTTTTCACTTTTTATTAGAAAAAGGAATAATACCAAGTAAACAGTGAGTGGGACTGATCAGATGCGTCATTGATTTTAGTCTGCTCATTCATCGCATATTCATATTATCTGTTGTGAACTGCAATAAGAGAGCAAACATAATGTAGTTAGTTTTAAATCACAATGGAAACATGAACTGAAAGTTGTTTGGATTTAACAATTTATGTGGATCTGTAAAAAGTAAGCAGAATTCATAGTATTCTCAAACATAAATCAACTAAAATATAATTATGTATTATTCATATAGTTATATATGTAAAATATATACCACAATGTAAATACATTATATAATATATATGCAGGCTAGTCTTCTTACACTATTCAATTCATATAAGGAATCAGCGTAGAAGATAATCATTTTTTCGTTAATGTAATAATGTAAATGAATTATATATTCTAATTACATGTTGTTAAAATTGTTCATTTCAATGTTCTATTTCTATTTTATACAAAATATGATTTTTTATCAGTTGTTTATATTAATATATAATTTGTTAAAGGGCATTATTATTACAAGAAAGCATGCTAAAAAATAAATTTATTGAAAAATAAAAGCATTTGTATATAAATATTTTTATACAAATTATATTTATATTTACAGCATTCAATAGTTTTTAAATCTTTTTCTATACAAAGTTTTCATCTATTACTGCGCAAGATATAAGAGTATCGCCTTCTGTGTCCAACTTAAAAATAATTTCTTCTGGTAAACTCTTTGGTGTAGATAAAAAACCCGAGCAATCTTCATCGTGACATTTCTGGTATATTTCTTTCTTGTTCAAATCCACAATCCAATATACGTTATTGCTTTTATGGCATCTACCAATGTTTTCACAGTATCTGTAAAAAATAGTATTGTATTATTTTTTTATGTAGCAAGATGGATGTACATATAGAAAAATAAATATTAATAATTATCTGATTGTCTCGTTGCAATTATATTACCTGTTACCAAAAATTTCATATCTTAGCGTTTTAGTTTTTTCTGAATATTTAGTGACGCGTATCTTGCCAGGATCAACAAGACTACGAATATAGTTGTCTATTTCAGGATATGGTGATGCTTGCTCATCATTCTGACGAATGGATTGTGGTATTTTTGTGTATAGTTGAACTTTTACGTCGCTCCGATTAGAAAACTCGAGTAGAATTAAATTTTGTTTGTTTGGGAAGTATGATATTAAGGAATCTAAAAAAATTCCTAATTCCTTATCTTTGCATTTATTCACTGGAATATGTACGTTATCTGCAGAAACTGTTAAAAATGATTGTTTTCCCCATTTAGTGGACAGATATATCCTAAAATGTCTATTCTTTGTATAGACACCAGTGTCAATAAATAACTTTTTTTCACGATTTGTCTCCACCAGCATTTCTTCCAAATCTACTTTGTTAAAATGACTTAAAATTCCATGTATTTGATTTGACTTTAAATGCAGCATGATGTCATTGTATATAGTTTTGATAAATTTTCCAACGTGCAAGTTATCCTTAAAAGCCATATCCTTTATAGTAAAAATTACATGTCTGCTGAATTTTTTACTGGACGTGGAATCCAATATTAAAAAGTTACTTCTACTACATGACAAGTAATAATGATTAAGTAAATATGCACGTAAGATATCTATCAGTGTCTCAGTCATGCGTGATCCATTGCAAAGTGGATTTTGTTCGATTGGATATTCTAAGTCCAGGTACAACCAGCATGGCGAATCCTTTGGTATTATCTGTTGAAATTATAACTTTCTGCAAATTTTGCATACATTACAAAGGCACTTAGAAATCCTTATTTATTTTAAGATTTGTAATCAATTTAGAAATTGATATTGATATAAGCAGTACAAGTACATATATATATATATATATAATATTATGCATTAACACATTAATAATCTTAAATTTTAGTGATTCTTATTCTATTTTTTAACATAAGTGAAAGCATACTCACCTCGTATGAACATCTCTCTTTTGGTGGTTTGATTTTATAATACCACCAATACACCTCTGGGTGTGCGACGACGAATTTGCGACTACCGTCCTTGGGCTGTTGATACACAAAAGTACAAAGTGTGTCCGTTTTAGTGCTATGTTTGGCAGCTGCAGCCAATGCATCCGCCTGCTTGTAAAATTCCTGCCAAAATTGCGTCGGGCCCAATATATGTGACGGCATGACCTGATATGTTTTCACCCAATTAATGTTAGATTCCGGTTTTTGCTTCTTCACCTTACTGCCGTAAAATTTTTTTGGACTGATCGGATCCATTTCAATGATTGTCGTGCCGATTTCACATATGACTTTGTATGACAAACAATTCACACGATTATCGTCATTCTATTGTTATTTCGGTTGAAACATATCTCTTCTAGCACGTACTATTAGATCAGCTGATCTAAACTCTCGACTCTGTTTCCCGCCAATTTCGTGATATCTGCGGTCGACTGATGTAAACAAGTACTTGCGCACAATGGTTATGTTATGAAACCAATAAATTGCCAATAAATGGAAATTCTTTCACAAAGCAATAATTCTATCCAGCTATCTTTTGAAGTCGGTTTTCTGAAAAATTTTTCAATATAGATTTGAACAAAAATACAATCTCTTCTTACAAATTAGTTGCGAAGTTGCTTATATCTGCAATTAACAAAAGTGAATTTTGTTTCATCATCTCAACCGTTCCGAAATTGCAGGAAACCGGTCTTACGTGAAAGTTGTTCGCTACTGGCTTCAATGATGTCGTGAAATGATCGGTACACTTCGATTATCCATTGTATGCAAATATAATTTCAACTGGAAATTAGGTGACACATATCTATTCAATCCGCTGAAACACTTTCTATCAATCATTGTATCCTAGGCTTTGTGCTTGTAGCTCAATTGCGTAGGTGTGTGACTTTCTTTCAATTGTCCTAAATTAACGATATTCTTATGTAAATGAGGAATAGATATAAATAGGACATAGATAAAAATAGATAATACATCGCAACATAAATGGATAAGGAAATGTCGATTTCGCAAAAAGTATTAATTGAAGCTTTCAAAAGCACATTTAATCATATGAAAAATAGTTTTTTAAATACTTTTTTTCCAATATTTTTTCAACACTTAAAAAATTACAGTAAATTTTATATATTAATTCTTTAAACTATTATTTATTAGCACAAGAAGTGATGCGATTAACACAAATTATTGTATTTCATATACATACATATATATATATATAAATTAGATCACAATAAAGATGTAGATATTTCCATCATAGTATAACAAGCACATTTTATTCAAATCTAATACAATAAAATTTCTATTTACTGCTAATCTGGAAAAACTCTTGGTATAAAAATGTATTTCAAAATATGTTGCGTATATTCTGTTATTTTGAAGGGTTTTATGCATACAATACAGTGAAGTATAAATATAAATATTACTATATATATATTATATACACACCTATGTAAAGCTTTTGCATGTACCAAAGGGAATACGGTAACATTGAGGAGCTCGCTGACGCGAGAGACCTACAATCTCCAAAATCGTTGTCATGGCGAACCGCTTACATGCATTAAGTATGCATCAATTCGTTTACCAGGCGTAGCTGGTGCCAAAACCGCTGAAAGCGGCGTGTACCACGGGCGCGGCTGTCTCATAAGAGTAAGGGGCGGCATATGTCTTGGCGACTATCGGTGTGCTGTGAGCGGAGTACGCGAGAGCCGGTGCGGCATGAGCGGTGTATGCGAGAGCCGGCGCCGCGGCGATCGCGGTTTTAGCCAAAACTGGAGCAGCGGCAACAGGTGCGGCATAGGCGGTCTTGGTGATGAACGGAGCAGCGGCGGCGTAGGTAGCTGCAGGTGCAACTGCGTAAGCGGTCTTGGCGATCACGGGGGTTGCCGGCGCGGAATAAGTGTACGCGGCGGTCTTAGTGATGAGCGGGGTGGCATAAGTCTTGGCGATGAGCGGACTGGCGTAGCTGTAGGCAGCGGGTGCAGCGGTGTAAGCTGCCTTGGCGGCCAGAACTGGGGCGGCCGCGGCAGCGGCGTATCCGTACGAGGGTGCGGCGGCGTATCCGTAAGCGGGTGCGGCGGCGTATCCGTAAGCGGGTGCGGCGGCGTATCCGTAAGCGGGCGCGGCGGCATAAGCGGTTTTGGCGAGTATCGGAGCAGGGTGAGCGGCGTATGTCGTCAAGGCCGGTGCGGCGTAAGCAGCTTTGGCGATGACAGGCTGTGCGGCGATCAGGGGCTTGGCCAAGGCTGGCGCGGCATAGCCGATGGCGTGCTCCAGCAAGGCGTCGTTGCTCACGTGGCTGTTGCTCACGCGTACCGACGAATGCGCGGAGTCCTCGGCCCGGCTGTACGAGGACACCACGTTCTGGCCGGCGTAGCCCTTCTGCGTGGATTCCTGACTGTAGCCAATGCTGCTGAGGTCGGCAGACAGGGTGCCAATGTCGTAGGCCGCCGGCCCGCCGGCGCTAGCCATTGCCACGAAGGCTGCGAGTATAACGAACTGAAATAAAAAAATATTACCATTAATGATATATATATTAAAATTTATATGAGAGAGAAGAAGTAAATTTTTAGCAAATAATTCTATAAAATTCCTGCGTTATTCAGCCTAGATCATCTTTGGTAGAAATGTAACGTTCAGTTCTAGAATAACGAATTATTAAAACCTGCTTATCTATCTCTCATCTATTTATCTACATTATTTTATTATATTTATTAAAATATAAATATAAAAAGCAAGATATAAAATAGATATCTGTAGCTAGAAAAATACTGACTTGATCATCAAAAATTTACCCACAGAATCTTGCTTTCTATGTTTCCTTTGATTCTTAATATTTTGAAATTGAAATTCTGCTTGTTGCTCAATGCGTTTGCATTGTTAAAATATCGATGAAATCTTCTCATGGATCTGTTGATGTATATATGCTTACCTTGAATGCCATTCTGCTTGTCTGAAGTGGAGCAACTACTGAGTTCTGCTGAAATGGTAGCTGTCGACCACTATTTATATCCGTGTAAGATTGTAGGGGGTTTCGATCGAATTTTGGGCACTACTTTGTTCGAGGTGATTGGGCATGGCCGATGGGAGAGGGAGACGTATATTTCTTTGTGGGAAATCATTAAGAAAGGAGCATACGAAGGTGTAAAGGAAAGGTAGAATAGTCGCTCGAAGGGGGAATATTGGCGAATTCCGGGCGTGGTCCCCACGAAATTAAGATCGCGCATCTGAAACAGAGCAGCTTGTCAGAAAACGTCAAGGGTGCGACACTTATCTGCTTAATAATTACTTTTAACTCGTTTCACTTTTATCTCGTTTCGTTTTCGTTCCTGCATTTCCAACAAAGTGTAAGTCAATATTATTATATAGTGTAAGTATATATTATTTACAATTAATAAATAAATTAACATAGCGGTAATGTTAAGAATTGTCAGTGTTTCATAGTTCGATCAATTTTCTACATTAATTGCCGCTATATAGATATGCAATATGATATGATCACAATATATATGTAATACGTGAAATTTATTTCTTTGATTTGTCAATTAATAAAAACAATTAGAAAATGTGTTTTTCGCAAATCACTTTACAAGTTTTTTTTTCATAATATATAATACATTTATATAAACTCACCATGATATTGTAGAACTCGTCAAGGACACACTTTCTCCAAATTCTCTGACATAAGCACTGTCATATGTGTAACAAATACGTAATACTTGCGTATATATAGGTGCTCTTGTTATTTGATAGAAAATGGGCGTGATCTTATCCAAATATGGTTTTATTGCCTGGAGGTTGAAAGGCTGAGTTCGTTGCAGAATTCTAAAATTTAACACGAATTATTATGAGTACACTTTGAGAGGAACAAAAATGGGTCACATTATAAATCAAAATAGATCAAAGTGAGAATCGCTTTCTGTTCGAATTGAAAAGATTTTTAATTTGTTTTTTCGTTGCCTGTTTTAATTGTTTTCTTATAAATTTTAAGACAGATCTAAAATAGAAAAGCAGATGAAAAATGTAGAATAAATGTATATGAATTTTTATTCGACATTTTACATTTATATATGTAAAAGAAATAATCATTCTCATAATCTTTCCTTTTGAAATAAACAGGCAATAATATGAATGTGAATAAATCAGAACGGATTAAATCAATAAATGATAAATGGAGCGATAGCGGGTACAAAAACAAATCTTGACTCTCTCGGCTTCGACATTTCATTTACAAATTATATTTAACATGACATTAATATGATATCAATCAGAATACGAATTAATTGTTACATTAAGAGGATCATTATTAACTTTAATCGAATTTATTACCTTGTACCTTATTATTATATAAATTAATTGCATTGTATTGCACAATTTATTTTAAACATGAGGTATCTCAATCTTAATTTCAAAATTTATGAGAAATATAAAGTCATATTAATTAATTCAAAATTGATGCTGTTTTTCTAATGAGATCATTTTAATAAAATTATGTAAATAAATTATGTAAATAAATAAAATACCAGAATTTTTGTTGATTTAAAAATAATTAGTAAAAAATATATAAAATTTATACAATGTGTACATTCTCTCAATGCGGCCCTTTATCGCAAAGTTGATCACCACTTGCTTTAAGTGATGGTGCTAGGTCACGGACAGCCTTCACGTAAGTGGTTGAATTTTTTCCTTTGTAAAAGTACGCTTTACGCGGAGGTTACATTCATCCGTCTTTCTGTCCATGACCCAATATCGCCCTAAACCCTTTATTTTATGATTGGTAAGTATAGTGCCGGCGATTCTTAACTTCCATAAATTGCGCAAAGAGAAAATGTCTTACATGAATCAATTTAATATATTAATTATTATGTATAATAATATTTTCTTTATCTGTACGTATACAAGCATGTAAATTAAAAAATTTGGTAGCAGCTTGCTAACAATTTTAACTTTCGACATGCCGGTACATGACACGTTGTAAATATGTGTTTCTGATTTGCGCGGAAACATTAATTTTTAGCTTTTGCACCTTTCAGAGTAAAAATTTATTATTATTAATCATGCGTCTTTATCATTTAAAGATATTTTTCGATCGGTCATAAATCTTCCGGATAGTCTGTAAAAATAAAGAAACATATTTAGCAAATCTAAATATATATAATTTTTTAAATGGTTCTTTTCTTTTTTTTCTATTTTTTAAATGTTATTATATCTGAAATCATATTCAATAAATTAACAAGGTTATAATCCAGGTAGCAAAATGTTGGCAATGTTAGCAAATTTACTATCAATTTGCCAACATTGCTAATATTTTGCTTACCGGGAAAATCATAAAATAATTCATAAATGATTTTTCATGGACAAAATCTTTTCTGAGATTAATTTAACATAAATTTAGCAAATAATTTAAATACTTTTTTAAAATATAAACAAATAATGCAATTTTTGTATGAAATATGTAATTATCTTTAAATCTTCTCTCACTTGCAATAATCTTCTTACTTACATAATTTTATAACAAGTTTTTATTATTATGATTATAGAGTTTATATTGCAGATACAAATACAGATTTTATACAAAATTTAGTTTTTTTTAAATATTAAATAAAAATATTATACAAAAATAAAAAAAAAAAAGAACGACGAGGATGGGATTCGAACCCACGCGTGCAGAGCACATTGGATTAGCAGTCCAACGCCTTAACCACTCGGCCACCTCGTCACGCGTTATTTTACCTTCGAAATGTTATAATGGGCAATATTACCTTGCTTTCCCACTGAACTATAATCTTGAGAACTTTCACAAATTGCACAAGATTAAAAAAAACCTGCTAGTTGATTCAACAGATGTATTAATATTAGTTTGCAAGTGTGCAGTGTTTAGTGTAGAGAGTGCTAAAAGTAACTCCGAAATCAATAATTGATAACTGATTAAAGTGTCATATATATATTTATATCAAGCAAATTAATGAGAAAAATTATTTTTATTTTTATTTTTATTTTTATTTTACGTTAAATGTAAGTAATTTAATATAATTTATTAATGTAAATGCAATTTTATTAATCTTTACATATGCTAATTAATATTAGCAAAATTTTCAAAAATGGAAATTGATTCAAATACTTTTTTAATTATATAAAATACAATAACACTTGTAAATTTAACACATGTCTAACTGTTCAATTATTGATGATCGTTATCGCATATTTTTCTTACTGTAATTAATTATAATATATTATATTTGTGTCTAAGTACGAATATTGTATATGGAAAGTGTTTTATTAATGTAGAAAATGTATATCTAATGAATGATAGAGCATTTATGACGTTTTGTGTACATTTTGCTATTGAGCAAGTTGTAATGACATCAGCTCTTACATCATAATGTGATAACAAATCTCTTATCGGTTGTTTAATTTTAAATGTGCAATTGTTTGCGTAAAAATGTAAAACAAACATAAGAATAAGATTTAAGAATAACTAAAAATAAGAATTTTTTTATGTTGTTTATGTATCAAAAATTATCATATTGCACAGTCATGCTATGTAGATGATGCTTAGTTCATCTTGCACGGATGTTTCTGATTCATGTAATTCTTCTTCGTTATGTATGTATACGACGTATATATTAGCAATATCACGTTAATGTTATTGTACAAGTGGCGTGGAAGTCACGCGATTGCTTGTGACTATAAATTCCTTCTATAAAATTCTGTATGATTAATCCTCCTTGAGCGGTAGTGATGGTTGCAACTAGGCCGATTGAGTAATGGCTCGCGTCCAATACTCGTTTATTTTGTGGAGTGCATTAGCTCTAGATTCTAGAAGATCGGTGTAGAGTTCTAGTGTCGAAGTGAGGTCTGGTGAGAACTGATAAAAATTGATCAACATGGCAGAGATATGGTTGGATTTTACGCCGATATATGATGATGCTACTACAAAATGCTTTGAAAATGAATTCGCAAGACTTAAAAGTAAGTACTGTAAAGAGAGTTTCTGACAAAACTTTGTATCTTATAAGATATAACATACTGTGGATTAATAGTTTCTTACAACTTTTGCGTTTGTAATAGAAGTTTGTGCAATATACTATAGATTCATAATTGATAATAGACATAGTTACAAGGTCATATGTGATGACATCATTTTACGATTCGCTTTCGCAACAGACTATCATACAGAATGTTTCGAAACTACTAAATGTCTAGAGAATTTTGGTGATTTTTATGATAAACTACATTAACATTTGTACAGCAATATAAACTTCGATTAAATTTTGCAATTTTTTTTGTTATATTAAATATTTCTGTCATGGTAAAAAAAAAGTTAATTGGACTATTGAGTTAAAAAATTAATAATAAGAAAGATGGATCTAATAACGAAATATTATAATTGTAACTTAATGTAAAAAAAAAAACAGTCTAAATGAATACGCTGTGTGAACTACGCTGTTAGCCTTTTTACACGCGTGCTTATTTTAGGCGAGTGCTATGTGGATCATGCGGGTGCTACTCTGTATTCGGATACGCAGATCAGAAACGTCAGTGCTGATCTGCATGGCTCTCTTTATGCTAATCCGCACTCTGTCGGTATCGCGAGTTCATCGACACAGGATATTATCGAGCGCACGAGATACCGGTGAGAGAGATTGTATTAAGCCAATAAGCGTGCGTGCAATAATGAATTTAATTGACTCAAATCGCTTTTCAGGGTTTTGAGTCACTTCAACACGACACCCGATGAATACAGCGTTATCTTTACATCAGGCGCCACAGCGAGTCTAAAGATAATCGCAGAATGCTTTCGTTTTAAAGCGAATGAGAACAACGAGACAACTTCGGGGAATTTTGTTTATCTGCAAGATAATCATACGTCAGTCCTCGGGATGCGAGATGTAGTCGCCGGTAGAGGCGCCGAGGTCATTTGCCTCGGGCACGATCAGGCGTTTCAGCTTTTCAGCCAGCATTCGACCTCTCGCGATCCCGATGAAAGACAAAGCGGCAATTCTCTCTTCGTGTATTCCGCGCAATGCAATTTCTCTGGATTGAAATATCCCCTGAAATGGATCAGAGATGTGCATACTGGAGCACTCTCTTCTGTCGTTAATAAACCATCGACTAGATGGTATGTTCTGTTGGACGCAGCTGGCTTCGTACCAACGAATAACTTGGATTTATCTATTTTCAAACCAGACTTTGTGTGTCTATCTTTCTATAAAATGTTCGGCTATCCCACTGGTATTGGCGCCCTGCTGGTTAAGAATTCCAGTTCGGATATCCTGCGGAAGGTTTATTACGGCGGCGGTACCGTGGATGTCGCCCTTAGCTCTGAAATGTTTCACAAAAAACGTCAAGTGTTGCATCAAAGGTAAATAAGCGATAATTAGATCCTAAAATAAATGCATTATCCAAAATCATCTTGATTTGCACAGGTTCGAAGATGGGACCGTGCCGTTTCTATCTATCGCATCGTTGCAATACGGCTTTGAAATATTCTCAAAACTTACCGTAGATCAAATCTCAAGGCACGTTTTTTCTCTCGCCAAAATTCTGTATCATTCCTTGCTAATGTTACACCACTGTAACGGTAAACCAGTTGTGAAGTTGTACGCTGATTCCGATTATGAGGATCGCAGCTCACAAGGAGGCATCGTTACATTTAATCTCATTCGATCCAATGGTGAATACGTGGGATACATGGAAGTCCTTAACATGGCAGCATTATTCAAGATACATCTCAGAACAGGATGCTTTTGTAATCCTGGCGCATGCCAGAGGCATTTATCCCTCTCAAGTGAAGAAATTCTTCAAAACTATGAGGCGGGATACACGTGCGGCGGTGCCGCGGATTTAATAAACGGGAGACCTACTGGAGCAGTGAGGATCTCTTTTGGATATATGTCTACAATTAAAGATGTCCAAACAGTCTTACTTATGATTGCGAAGTGTTTCATCGACGAGCCGTGTATCAGAAAACTTCCGCAATGGTGGGAAGATCATAAAGTAAAAGTTCGTAAAAAGTACAAGCACTTTTACAATTCTAACATTCTGGAATATCCAGTTCTGCGTATTACAAATAACGAAAAAGATATTATAAGCAATAATTTGCGAAACAATTTTCATAATAATAGCGAAAACCCCGATCGTGTCACAAATTCTATAAATGCTGACAAAATAATTACATCGGAAAATAAATGCACTGTGCAACGCTTATTTATATATCCTATCAAATCGTGTGGCGCATATGAGATTACAGATTCGTGGAATTTGAATTCTAAGGGTCTAGAATATGACAGAGAATGGATGATAATGACATCCTCTGGCACATGTTTAACACAAAAACATTATGTAAATTTATGTTTGGTGAAGCCTATTATTTTTATAAAGGAAAAAATTATGAAATTAACATATCCAGGTAAGAATGATTAAGTGTTATAAATGTAATATAATATGATGTAGACATTTTTAGTCTAAACAATAGTAAATCGTTTTAGGAATGCCAACCATTGAAATACCTTTAGAAAATATTTCTAAAAAGTCAATGGAACATCCTGTATGTCAAAGTAGAGTATGCGAAAGTAGAGTACAAGGTATTGATTGTGGATCAGAAGTTTCTGAATGGTTGAGTTTAGCATTGGGCAAGCCAAATCTCAGATTAATTCGACAAAGTCATGAAAGACAAAAGAAAGGTACAATAAAAATAATTAATCAATAAACAATTTAAATATAAGGCTTATAAGAGCATGAGCTAGTTATTGTTGCTCTTTATTAATACATTCGATTAAAAAGTGTACGAACGTTTCGACCTATGGCCATCATCAATGTACAATAAAAAATAAAATATAAAATAAACGCTGTTATCGCATGAGATTAACGCGACAAAAAAGCCGATATTAAGTTGCGCTCGGTTTTTTTCGTTAATTTCATGCGATAACAGCGTTTATTTTATATTTTATTTTTTATTGTACACTGATGATGGCCATAGCCCATAGGCCAAAACGTTTGTACACTTTTTAATCGAATGTATTAATAAAGAGCAACAATCACTAGCATCATGCTCTTATAAGCCTTATATTAAAATTGTTTATTGATTAATAATTTAGAGCTGAGAATATAATCTCATTGTAATTTGTATTTTAAAAATAATTAAGTTACCGTTTCATTAAAATTATAGTTACTAATAGAATTTATTTTCTTTTTGCAGGATTAAATGAGGCAAAATTATCATTTTCTAGTCAAGCACAGTATTTAATAATAAATAAAACAAGCGTGTCATGGCTTGTCGATGAAGTATCTGATGATTTAGATTTTGAAAAAGATACAGCTATACATCGATTCAGAGGAAACATTATTATAAAGGGTTGTAATGCCTTTGATGAAATGCAATGGCAACAGATTCGTATCGGAAATAATAATTTTAAGGTATACATTTTTATATTAATCAAACTATTGTCTAATATATGTTACTATATGTCTAATATATTTAATGGTAGGTAAATGGCCCCTGTACAAGGTGTCAAATGATATGCATCGATCAAACAACTGGGAAAAAGACCATTGAGCCATTAAGAACATTAGCGGAAAAATTTCATGGAAAGTTGAGATTTGGAGTTTACTTGACTAGATTGGAGAGCACACAAAGTGTACTTAAGATTGGTGATTGCATTTATTATTCCTGAGTAAATAATCTCTAAATGAGTGACTAATTAAATACACGTTGAAATTTTTACCATAAACAAGCAACAAATCTGACATGTTCTATGAAGTACTTAGTAGACCATATACACTTATAGTAAATAGTCAAGTTCATTTTTATACAAGAAATATTGATAAAATGAATCATACCTGATTTATAATAAAACGTGCTTACAACAAAACGCAATCCACAGCTTGTTGTTGGTCAATTTTTCTTATCGGTTTTCCTGCAGATACATCTTTGACCATATCCGCAACTGCAGCGAAATCAGGAAAGGCTAGAGTTTGAAGCTTTGAGTATACCTGTTCATCATTGACATCCACCTCAAAAGATCCTAAAAAATAACAGCTGTAAGACTTTCATTTGTTCCATATTCATATGCCATATTTGCAGACTTACCTCGCCTTCCCGCTGTACCAGTAACAGTGGCATCGGGAACATTTTTCTTAATTTCCTCTGCCAGCTGAAGGAATTGTTTCTTGTGTCCACATGAGCCACTTCAAAGTTATAGCAATTTGTTATTATATAAATCTAACTAATAGAAAATCTTGCTATACAATTGTATACTTACCAATATTCAACATTAACTTTTATATCTGTGTCTTCTGGCATTTTATCATATTTTAAATTGTAGGCAATTATTATATCCAATTCAGTGTATCTTTCGTTCGATTATTTAGTCCATTCATCCATAAATAGCACTTTAGTGTGATCTAACCTAATCTCTGCTCACAAACGAGAACCTGTAATAAAAGTAATAATTATACTTTAATATCGATATACATCATTCTTGTTTTTATATTTTGTTGATGTATGCATCATCGGAACATTATTAAAACATTATCGCAAATATAAAGTACACTATACTATAAATAGTGCACTTGTTATTCAATATTATTTTGTGTATATTGTTGAAACAAACAGAAAAATTGAAAGATACAGCCAATTTGTCGATCGGAGGAATATTACTTTGTGTATTGAGAAAGATATCCTTTTGCATTCCGTCGCGTGGTTTCGAATTTTTATCGCAGCGATTGTGGTAGCTCTGCAGTTGCCAGCGCCATTTTTCGCGAACAGCTGTTCATCAGCTGTCACCGCTGGTCGTCGGAGCTCGTTACGCAGCGGTGCGCCAGTTTGTCACGCATACGCACGTCAAATTCCCTGCGAAGACGCGAGCGTAATTGCGTTACGCTTACAACGCGAGATCTTCAGACGATAATCGGCCGACCTGTTGTAGTTCAGTAGTGTTTCCGCGTTATGGGGGCACGGATCTTTTGAAAAGTGGCACACGTAGGCAACAGGTGTCCATGTTGAATGCCACACACGCGTGACAGTCGCGACGACGCTTAACGGTGCGCAGCTGTGATATAATATAATCATCGCCCTGATAGAAAAGTTGTGTATTTCTCACGTTGACAAGTGGATTGACTCAAGGCATAAGGACTTGCTAGATCTTTGTGTTGTGGACCTTCATCAAAATGAATTACGATTATCTGATAAAGTTGCTGGCGCTTGGAAACTCCGGAGTTGGCAAAACGAGTTTCCTCTGTCAGTACACTGACGGCACTTTTAACTCTCGCTTCGTGTCTACTGTTGGGATTGATTTCAAGGAGAAGCGAGTGGTAAGAAAACAAGTAACGTAACTTGTATGGTAGCATGTGTCACTTGGAGCCTGTTTATTTTTGTAAGTAAGCTTCTTAAAGACAGCATTGTAATAATACAGGCTTCAAGTAATTAATGCGGCCATGCGAGTGAAAGTATAAATATTGCACATGTGTTACGCATACACATGAAGTATGATATAAGAGTTACGATAGCTTCTGCATTGACATTTGTGAGTAAAAGCCAATTGTTGTTGCAGGTTTATCGGACAGAGAATGGCAGAAGCCAACGAGTACATTTACAGCTTTGGGACACAGCTGGCCAAGAGCGGTAAGTATATTAGATTAAAGATACATGTAGTTTTTAGACAATAGTCAACACGTGTTTCTTGCATTCTTTGGCAAGTTAGCATTGAAGTTTAGCAAACATGTGATACTATGCTGTAATTATATTTTTCATATGCATAACATTTAAATAATAACTCAACTACATTGCTGCGGAAGTTTGCATATGCCAAAGTACACAATACTGTTGCAACACTGGAAGATTTGAATATAAATATGTATAATCTAAGCTATATATAGATATCTCTTAACATGTGTGATGCTGCATCCTGCATGTGCAAATAGAGACTTAAGATTCCCAATCTAACATTTCACACAAGTAGCTTAACATTATTAATATCTAGGTTCAGAAGTCTAACTACAGCCTTTTATCGGGATTCCATGGGTTTCCTACTAATTTTTGATCTGACCAATGAGTTGTCGTTTCTTGAAGTAAGAGACTGGCTGGAGCAGCTTAGGGTACTCATCATTTATTAACATTATTGTAAATATCACGCAAGATTAGAGAGATCATTCTAATCGAACGATTCTTTGAGTTAATTTACTTCTTTTATTTTTTTTATTGTCATTAGCTGCTAATATTTTCATGTCATTAACATGTTTGAATTATCACTTTAATTATACTGTTATCTGATGTGCATGACATTGGAAATAGAGTGAAGCATGTGGAATACTAATAAACTAGAGTGCTACAACTACACCACAATAATTACTCAAAATTTAGCCAATTATTTAGCTATTTAAATGAATTCAGTATTGATTGTTATGGTATTTGTTGTGTAGAATAAAATGCTTGTACACAAAAATTGCTAAATTTTTTTAATTTTAGCATAGTTTGACAAAATTGAACAGACTGCATTATTTTGCATTTTATTTGCTTTAACTCATTTAATACAATAATAGTTTTGTATTGCTATAATTATATAAATATGATTACAGTGATTTATATAATATAGAAGAATTAAGATACACTTGAAAAATTGTGTAAAAAGATTGCTACTTCTTTCATGCGTTATTTTGCATATATTAAATAATCAACAAAGTGCGGTTTTGCTGATGATATAGTCTTCACAAAAAACCGCACAAACTTTGATACGTACTTTTTTATACTTTATGACTCAAGCTGTCGTTCGATTTGACAATTAAAGATTTAAATAATGAAAGTAGTGTCAGAGTAAATATTCAAGAAATTTAATTTCATGGAAATTTGTCTTTAATTTAAAAATTAAATTCCTAAATTTGAAGATTGTATAATTTAGTGATAAATTTCTTATTTTGCACAAAATAATCAAATGTGGAATTTTCTCTTCATTGAATTAACATATCATATTTACATGTATATATACATGTAGACCCACGCGTATTGCGATGATCCAGACATAGTTCTCTGTGGCAATAAATCTGATCTTGAGGCCAAACGCGTCATCAGCGAACATAAAGCGCGAGATCTTGCCGAAAGACATGGGTAAGTCAAACAAAAAAAAAAAAAAAAAAAAAATAGCGCGTGTAAAATAAAACATGTGTAATGTAATTTAAAAAAATTTTTTGTCGAGCTTCTCCGAGTGTCATATTCTTTTTTTTTTAAATAGTTGCTTAAATGAAAATTTATCTTTTCAGCTTGGTTTATCTGGAGACGAGTGCCGCAACTGGGCAAAATGTCGAGCGCGCGGTGGAAATATTATTAGACCGCGTAATGCGCAGGATGGAGGCTATGGTAGACAAGTCGCTGTTACCACATCAAAAAGTTTTAAGATGCCACGAGCGCGACACTCCGCCGCCCAGTAGTTTCTGCTATTGCTGACAGTGCCGGTACATGTAGTTATCTAACTACTCTGTCTGTCGAAATAAAAGAAAAGAGAATATTGCGGAATTGGCATTTTTTTTATTTGCCAATTTCGCCATAAACTCTTTTCAATTAGCATGTTCGTTGCAATCAAAACATTAGAAATTTTATTAATTTTTTTATATTCATTTGTTACATTTTGCAACAGAAAGTACAATTGATATCAATTTGGTAAGAATTGACAAAGTCGGCGAAAAACTTGTGGATAAAAATAATTCAAAGAACTGTTTAACTGATGGACTATAATCGACATTGCTATTATGCGAATCTCATTATGCGTCATATTCGTAAGTATAGTAATTAATAATTTTCATTTATACTAGGTTTTTCATTTTTTGTTTTTATTCAATATTTTGCAAAATTAGTGCAAATGCATTTTCATTTTTTTGTCAGCATTCGATTCTGCAGTGCGCATATATTATTATCGTAACGAACATGTTAAGAAACTTGTCGATAAATTTATTTCTATAAAATGGCTATCCTGTGTCACGGGAGAACGTATATATTGACAATGATAAAGATTTCTTGTTATTCTGCACCTAACTAAATGTCTTCCATTGTCGTTTATTATTGAGTGAAAGCATTCCTTGCATTCAGCGAATCTACTAATGAACTCTCGATTGATGTATTTATACAACAATTGGACTTTGTCTTCTACGGACAATTCTACGGACTATTTCCGGGACCTTTAATGAGTTTTGTACATACTCTGCTCTATAAATATTTTATAAAATTCTTTTTATATCGCTCTCGGTTGCTTGTTCACGAATGACAAAGTTAATAGTATTTAGACGTCATTTAACTAAAAGTGTCTTTCATCTTGCGATAACGCTGACCTTTTCTATCACTATTATCATACGCACAAGGTGTTCAACAAGTCAATCTTTTCTTACTCGTCAAAAGTGTGATATGCGATTGACTTGTCGCAGTAAAAGTTTTGGAAATTAAATGCGATTCACTTTCGACTGTGTGTGTATATTTTTGATGTTATTACTGATCAAAGTTGACATATTTAATAATAAATGAATAACGGGCGTAATTAAAATCATATAATGCGCATATCTCGATGAACTAATCTCTTGTGATATTTATATCATATTGAATAAAACTATAAATTATTGTATTGTGATTACTCATTAATGCCTCAATTATCGAATAAATGCTACAGATGTTAAAGAGAAATAATAATGTATTTAATAAATAATTGCTCATAAGCGCATATACAGATATTAATTGTAATGATCATGAAACATGTATTTTCCTCTTTTGCGTTTCTAAGTCTACGGTACGTTCTAAACATATCGCAACTAGTAATAATAATAATTTATTATAACAAAAGAAGATAACATCGTGACACAAATGTCACGAATAAGAATCTATAAAATTTTTGAAAATAAAGGGAATATTTTCTAATTTTTAAAAATTAAAAATTAGAAATGCATTAAATCTCTTGACAGTGCAACTAGGAAAATCTTTCTTCTTCATTTTAATCGGATTTCAACTTAATATTAACCAACTTAAAATTTCACTATAAAGAAATTAATCATGTTGAAAATTAGGAGTTAGCAACAAATGATAGTCTTTCACATAGTATTCGCACAAAAAGTATTGTGATTAAGTTTTTAAAATTTAAAAAGACATTTGATGGTTTTATGAAAATTTATTGAATAAATATTAAAAATTTTGCACTTTTATTATGTCGTTAATTATGATTCTGAAATATTGTGCGAGGTGAGATGCTGAGAGCGTAAATAAGCAGGTAAGCTTATAGAATTATGTATACTATGGAGAGAGTGTAATCAATCTTAACTGCAGTTTATACGGAACTTCCACTCATCTCGCTGTCTTGGGATATATTAATGCTAAATTGAGCAAAATAATTGAAAATTATAAACATGATACAAATAATTTTATTAATGAATAATACCGTTGTAATTTTATGGAATTTATTCGTTGATCTTTTATATATTATTTATAATATTACATCTAAGCAAGTAATCAAAGTATCAATATAAATAAATTGTCTAATAAATAACTTAACCAATTCATAGCCTAAATCAATGATATATTTTTTGATGTAAAATAATAAAATAACTACGACAAAATTGTATTCATTTATATCATGCGACTGAAATGTTATCAACGTTATTAATATTACAGCAAAAGTAATTTTAGATCGTGCGAGTTCGTCGACGTTATTCGTAATGGAAGTCAAAATGAATGCAAAGTGTACTGTCTGAGTAATGAAAACTCCGGAAAATATCTCTAGTAATGGGGGATGAAACTTCATTGTTTCATCAATGAGAAACGAGAAGTTGTAAAGTACACTGAAAGAGATTAAAGTTTGTAGAGAAACTTGCTTCATTGCTCGTTTATTAGTCTATTATTTACACATATGGATTGTTTATAAACGAAACTTGGAATACTATCTTTATGTTTTCGTTATGTAAAAGTTAGTAATAATTTTTCACTTCAATCAGCAGTCATCAATTTGAGTCATAACATTTTTCAATAAAAATCTTCATGATAGAATAGATAATAAAGAATTGTGAGGCATCATAACAAAAAAAGAAAACATAAATAGAAAAATAAATTAACAAGTATACTAGATAACAGATTCTCAAAAAAGTGTAAAAGTGCGATCTGAAGTAGGACCAATATCACTGAATGTTAAATATATTTCTAATTTATATCACAAGCGCGTTAAAAATTGTTGCAAGTTACAATTGTTGTATTGTATGACAATTATGTCTTGTCTGTCAGAGAAATATAGATGATACAAAATTTAATATTAAGATAAATTAAGAACCCAGATAGCCAAATGTTAGCAATATTGCTAGCTTGACGGAAAATTTGCTAACATTTTGCTTACTGGGAATATCAACGAGTATTTATTCATGTTTTGAAGAGTTTCCACATAATTGTTGAATAAAAAAAAATGTTGTAAAATTATGTACACGAATTGATTGAATAAAAATGGTCGATATTAAAATTGTTGTATTTCACACATTTTGCAACCCCGATTAATATTGTTGAATCGTCCCAGCTTTCTTTGTAATTAGCTACAGAATGCACGCCCATTACTATTCTCCGTTGTGTAGCACGAATTTTCAAGATACACAGAGATATCCTAGCTACCAGCGCGAGAGAAATTATTAGAATGCTAACTTAGGAAACTCGCATATAATTTATAGCACTAGAAGAGAGCGCAAGCGGAAGTTGAAGTGCCACAATACCGTATTATGTACTTAAGAAACCATCCCGGAGTTACTAAATTGAGTTGTTCATGCGATAATCTGTATAATTAAGTGAATAGCTACACACATTATAATAGTTGTAGGGATCTATTTTGTTTGTTTACGAGACGTAAATATATTATATTTTATTTTTTCAATGAGAATAAAATATAACATATGGTGCAGTATGTGAGCCATTTTAGAATAAATAAAAATTTATGATGTATATAGAGGCGTTTTAAAGTTGCATATTAATCCTCTAGTGCATTCAAATTTTAGTTTATTTAAAAATTTTACATCACAAATTTAGAATGGTAAAGTTTTCGAAGTTTTTGGTATCGTTCATATATAACGTAGTATGCTAAATAAAGGGCGTAAAAATAAAATAAAAATCTCAGCGAGTTAGTATTTGCGCGCAGAATTATTTTCAACAAGTTTAATTTTCTAAAGTATAATGGAGAAGTTAATATTGAATAGTAAAACGGATAAGAAGCAAACGATGTGACGACAATTCTTGCAGTAACTTCTAGAAAATTAATTATCTTTTGCAAAGAGAGTTAAGGAATTACCAAAACCCGTTTAGTCAATGTGTGAAAATTAATTTGCAGATGCAAGCCATTAAGTGTATATTGAACGCCCTAGTTCGTGCGCGAAATTTCAGCGTAACTTATCGCTGCAGGTAAATAAAGCTGGCGCAAATTTATCAAGCAACCGGTATTAATGGTAGACTATTTATCGAATCGCGGCCACTTCGTTGCTCGGACCGTAATCTTCCTTTCTTACTTTGCTCATTCTCTTGATCCTCTCTCTTCCCCCTCCCTCTCTCTCTTTCTATCCTCCTTTCTCAGTGCTTCTCAAGGTGAGAGTAAGTTTTCGCGAAGTCTCGGCGACGAGCGTAACTTCTGACCGGAAGTTTCACCGTGCTATCTACCTGAATTCCCCTCGCTGGCTTGTTCGCCAGAGACGCGGCGGCTATAGCTACTAGCTCTGCATGAATTTTCGTCGCACGTACCAAGCAGTCAGTTTCAAAGATGACACGAAGCTGCTTGGCTTTGCAATTCCGCGAGGTTTGTTTTACGCTAGTAAAGTAGAGTTGAAACCTACTCTGATGTATATGCATATGAGGTACGTACCTGCGGCAGGTGTTCGCTTGGAACTATATGAAATTTATAAATATGCATACGAAGTTATATATTTTCATTGTACGCGCGAGTTCATTATTTTCGCGCGCAACAGCCGATTCCGACAAATATAGAAACAGCAAGTATTTTGGGTGATTTATTTACGTAGCATTGTTGAGTCCGGTTGAGTAGTTAAATACGATATCACGTTCTCTAAATCGGAGATATGCTGTTGATACCTTTTTACGTATTGACAGGAGTGATCGACGTTTGTTAAATCGACAAGATTAATAGGCGTTATCCGCGCGCGCGCAATTACTTTCACTCGCGTCGAAGATTGAAAAACGAGAAGAACGAGGCGTCGCTCATCATTTATCGGAACCTGGATATTAGTGGTGTAACGATGATCGACTTCCCGTAGCAGTGGTAAGAGAGTGCGTTGGAACTTTTAACACGTTCGCCTCGGGGCTGCAAAACTATCTACATCGAGCGAGCTTGCGCTAGGTGCGAACGTTAGAACTTTTAACACGTTTGGTGCCAAGCTGCGAAAGTAACATCAGGCTGCGAGCTTGCCGCAAGTTTCAAACGCTACTGTTTGCGATTTTTCAACAAAGGTTTTTTTTTCGTTTTTTTTTCATTGTACGACTTTGTGCAAGATTACGAAAGACACAATTTTACCCAAAATACGATTTAATTTTTAATAAAATGTTTAAAGGTATAACAAAAATTTTATGTAAATACTAAAAGTTTATTTTTTATTTTTAAAAACTTTGTGGAATTGCATTCAACGCAACGTTATTTTTTAAAGATCTCATTGCATTTACGCAGTAAATTGAAGTTTCTTTTTGTAAAAGATTTTCTATCAGCAACTTTTAGCGGTTACAACTTTTTGATATTATATTTTGATATTATTTAATTTTTAATTTAAAAAGTTATTATTTTTTTTTTTTAAGAGCGTATCTATAGCATGTTATATTGTATTAGAAATTTTGTTTTGAATAGGTCCATGTATCAACATTGTGTGCCGATATAAATGTGCGAAATAGGTCCGAATGAAAAGTGAAAAATGCATGATTTAGCATTGTTTCGATTTCAAACTATTTCCACGAAATAATTTTACATATACAAAGCTTAGTAAAAAATTACCTCTCTCTTTTTATCAAAACATCTTTTATAAAAAAATTTTTCCTTCGTACAATAGATGAAAATCAAAATATCAAATTTCCAATATAGATGTGAAAAATTAGAACAATAAATTTAATCTGTGTGTTAAACAATATTGAAATTTCACTATTCATATTTGTAAAAAAATAATTGAGAACTTGGATTGACATTGTTTAAATCAAAGAAATATGCAAACTTTTAAAGGTACGATATTTTTAGCATTTGCGAAAACGAGACTGATACGATAAATGACATAGCGATGTCATTCGAGTTTCAATATTTTCCTCAAGACATTCCTAATTAAAATTGCGTTTTATCGGTAAAATTTGTTAGTTCAATGAATCGATAATGTCAGGAACTTCTCTTTCCAGACAGTGGAATAAACAGAAAATGGGAAAACATCGTCTCAAAGATAACCACACAATTTCTTTAGTTTCTTTTTACGTCTTTGTCTCCCGTTGCTGCGATTTTCAGCAAAGAGGATCACGAAGACTGTAGTGCTGCAAGAAAACCTTAATGGCGATAGTGTTATCTTTTTTTTTTTTTTGTATATACGTTTATCCTCGAGATTTTTCTGTTGCCATCGGATTCGCTTTACTTATGTTTATTGTAAATCAAAATAACCGTCGTCACAAAGACATTTGATGAATTTTGCATCTTATAGAGCATTTTACCGCATTTATCAGCTCGTAAATGAATTATCACTGACTATACTTAGATCACAAGGCGTTCACAGCGCATTTCCTTCATTCGCGCGGAATTGCTTTTTGCGCCGTCGCTTTTTTTTTAAAAGCCGTTCGCTGGAATTACGCTACTCCGCGCATCAATAACCTGCGCGTTTATTCTTCGCGTTATCGTTAATATCCTTAAATTCGCGGGAGAGAATAACTGAAGCTTCCTACTCGCAAATAATGGCAAATCAAATATATACGCGCGTATTTATAATAGAAGCAGCACTTGTAAGATAAGTAGAAAGACCGCGTCTTAAAGCGTCTTAAAGTCGAGTTTGCCGTCCCTCGCGCATATCGACAGTTTAATATTTAAAACTAAAATGGCACGATACCATTACGCACATGTGGGCTTTCCATTTTTGTTTTTTGTATACAACTTTTTTCGACATTAATTTCGCCTTCGCGTCGCCGTCGAAGATACACCCGTGCATTCACGCCCGTTCGCATTTCGTCTCGCTTGTTCTACGTATGTACACTCGAGGAACGCGGCGAAGCGAATAAGAGAATGAAGAAGACGGCGAAATAGCCGGGGCGGAACGTGTCGGTTGTTTCACCCCCGCGCGTTATTCGTGGGTGTATGTATTGTACAAGCACGAGACACAAACGCTGGCGATACCGTTTGTGTAGCCGGCGTGTGTGTACCGATAGGCGGCGGAAGAATTTCGGTTAGATAGCCGACTGCTAGATAAAATGAAATTACGTCGCGACCTCGAGCCGGAATGGGCCAACGGAATCCCCTTACCGCCTCTGTTTCTGGGTCGGTGCCGCTGCCGGAGTGATTTATAACTTCCGTCTGCGCGGATATTTCACGTTCAGTGGCACGGGCTAGCGCGGGCGAAACCGTTTGACCGTCTGGCCGGGATTCCACCGGCTCCCGTACGACGGTCGAGAAACGGGCTCAACGGCACCATCTTGAAATAACGAGCGCAAGACGCAGCCTCCGGGTGCCGTTCAGCGGGCACTCCGATGATTGCTGGCGGAAACTTTCGGTTTACATTTCTTCTCGATTAATGTCGAGTTACCCTTCGACCTCGCTTCTATAGTTCAACGCGGTCGAAGGTGGCGATTGTTTTTAATCAAACCGGGCAACGAAACTTATGAATGTTTCAACAGTTCTACAATATTAATGTAAAGCTCAAACAGAAGAATTTAATGATTTAAGAATTTTAAACTAGACGAACTTTGCTAAACATTCGCATGCTAAGTATAAAAATATCTTGCGGAAAAAAAATCGATAAATAAAACAGTTACGTGGAAATTCTTGAATAAATAAATACATTTGTGTGTATAATTTATTAAAAATTGAGTTATGCAATATTCATGCATACATGAAAAAAATAATGTGAGGAATGAGAAAATTATAATAAAATTTATTTACTGTTCCGATACGTAGAGCGCATTCTTTTAGAGGAGATTCACGTATAAATCCTGCATGTGTAGTAAATATCTCGTGGGTTTCTCTTAGATTCTTGGATGCGGAAATAGATTGAAAGCGCGCATTTTGTTCCCGCATGCTCTCGTGGGATCTGAGGGCTTCGTCGTCAATTTCATCGCCGGATCGGTCATTGATTCGTTGACTTAATTTTTTCTGCATACGGAATACAATAGTGGTGCATATGCATTGTTTCAAAATAGTTTATCATTTATACACGTTGTTCAAATCCTTTTTCTTGACGCGCCAGCAAATACCGACTGTTTCGCACTCTTACGCTGCCGTATCAAAAAGATTAAGAAACTGTCCAGGCGCATTCCGCGGACACGGCGGTAAAGATGCAGAAAGGAAGCGTCCGTCCGAGCGCAGAGGAAACACCGTCGTTCTGTCTGTTTCGTACGCGAATGCTGTACCACTTCGGTGGATTTGCAGAGCCTGTATGTTTCTATCTGGCTGGTGCCCACTTGCCTTTTCTCTCCAGAGACGGCGCGAATGCACTCAATTGTTTCACTCGAGATTGTGAAACACGAGAAACTGGCTTAGAGGGAGCTTTACGCTGCTCGGGGGCTGCCCTCGGAACCGGCGAGGGGGAGGGTGGTTTCTGTATGGAAGTTGGACACGAGGATGTACGTTCAAAGAAGGTGCGCACCTTCTCCTCCTCTCTCCGTCGCTCACGGCGCTCACTTCCAGTCTCTTTCTCCTGCGGTAAAATATTTTTGAGCAGAAATGACGCACAGACGTATTCTCTTTCCCGTCCGGTGAAATTGAGGTAGCGCGGCGCACCTTTCTTCATTCTTCCATGGAAAATTGATGGCCGGCAAGAAACCGTGTTTCAGATAATGCTGATGGATACAGCGCACAAACGTAATGCGCGCCATTTACTTAATTTCTCAGGGGCTCGCTTCTAGCGTTATCAAAGTTTCAGAACTTATAATATTTAAGTGTGTGTAAAAATGCGCTACGCAAGTTGGGTGTGCGATGTACATATATGTATATCTAACGCGAGATATTACGCTCAAGAAAAAAGAATTTTGGCGCGCGGTTGGAAAGTGGGTCACAATAAGGCGCGATCTTTTGTCAGCTCGTTCATCATAATCAGCTTTAATCCTCGTGATAGTGATGAGGAGCAGCCGCGGAGAAGGAGTCATCGCTTCATCCGATAGCCGAGAAATAGGAAATTGTTCTTAACCGAGTGAAACGAATTAAAGGGCCCTCGCCGCGGAATTGCTGATCGGTTAACATCGATCGGATTCGCTCTTCCAATTAACGTCACGTTTTCGCAGGGGATCATTATCCCTCTCAGCAATTCTTTCGGTCCCTTTCCCGCTCCGTGGCCTGAGGTCGATCGGGGAAAAGTCTCACGAATCGCATCCCGTTGTGCTGAAACTTCAGCTTGCTATCGGCCCGCTCTTTCTTATTCCGCTCTTTCGTCCGGCTTTAATGCAACCCGGGGAATCGTAAACGATGAGACTTCCGGATGCGGCCCGCGCGTATTTCTTACCCTCCCGCTAAATCCGCGTCAGGATACCCGGGACAATGAGGGGCGCCGGTAAGAGAGAGGCACGGGAAAGTTCGCGGCGGCTCTTTACACAGGCAGATACTGTGAATCACTTCGCCCGCGAGCGCGAGCGCGCGCTACGCGGGGGCCTCGCTAACAAATGCGGAAAGTTCGAAAAGGAGGAGAGCGTATAACAACGGCATTACTGCGTGGAGTTTGGCGACGCTCGTTTGCCGGGAAATTTCATTACGCTTGTTGCGTCTTTCGGCCGTGCCGGCGTCGCGACGCGTTTTGCTATTCTCCCTCAAAGCGCCATTTAAGTCTACACCGATGTCTTCTATACGAGCGTTGGTGCGGCAAAATGCGCGACAATGAGAAATAAAGCGCGACTTAAATGCTAATAATAAAGAAGAAAGTGTAAAATTGCTCAATTCTATGAATGGAAGCGAGAAGATATATGTGAATAAAACCTCGAATTCCGGAGAACGTCCGAATCCGATTGTTCCGAATTTCACCACCCACGGCTTAGTGCTTTACTTTATACTAAGACTTTCGCGGAATTCCGGATATAATATGACAAGAGAATTCTCGTGTTAGAAGATAATTCCCCGTTATAAATTGGATAAAAATGCGCTCGCTTAACGCACACACCACTTACCGCTTTCCCGTACGACAGATAACTTCTCATTGTCGGATAAAAAAAAATACGCGAAAGAGTATGCGATTCTCTAGATCGGATTATCATAGCCGAGAACCAGGCCAAAGCCCTTGGCTGGGATTTCTATATCCCACGCCCATCTTCCGGAATATCTTTCCACCGCGCCGGCTCTTACCGCGACTTCAGACGCTCCTGAAGTACCACGGCCGAGCGGGGAACGTTTTATTTCGACATTATAAGCTATTTCACTTTGAAATGGGGACAAATGGAATTGTAGCCTCCCCCCATTCGGCGTCACCCGCGTTTCCCAGCGCAACTTCTCTTCCTCGCACTCACTTGCCAACCACGCCGGGACTCGTTCCAATCTGCCGGCCTGAATCGCGAATATGATTCACGCGAAATTAAAATGTCCGATTTATCGATTGCCTTTACCCGTTCGAAATGAGGTATTGAATCCGAAAGTATCTGGGGATGCCGGCGTGTCTCTACCGTTCGTCACGAAGACATACGCTTACGATGGCGACGTCGACTGCTCGTCTGAAAAGAAGATGTCTTTAATATCTCGTCAAAATTTCATCCCGTTATTTTCCGTGCATGCGCGTTGCAACTTTATCCCCGATCGATAATAACCGATATTTCTTGCACGCGAAGATAACTCGATAGCGCCGGGGCAGTCATCAGATTAGTTTTAAAGATTATATATCGCGTGGAAACTATGTTAAGTAAAATGAGATTCTGCAGAAAAATCTGTAATCGCGTTTAATCTTCATCAGTATATAGTTACATAAGCTTTAATGAAATTTGGATCTAAAAAACGTATTGTTCTTTAAAACCTCATTTTGAATTTTATCAAACAATATGGCGTTAAACGAGCGCTGTTGATATTGTTATATGAAAAGTTAAAATGAGAAATATTTTTTCTTATCTCTCCTTTTATTTCAACACAACGGAATCTAATCAAATTTATAAAAGTGCTCTTATTAAATTTATACTTTCTTTATGAATACATCCTTTATAGAATCTTTTTTTGCAATAAAACCCGCCAACCGCGTGGTTATCTCGACACTTTCCATTATGTATCGTTTACGGAAAGCAATTTGCGTGGCTAACGCTATAATGTCTCGAGGAAGACTTACAAAACGGCGGTTGTGCACTTAGCTTGAAGCTTCGTCCAATGCTTTATTTGCTATTTTTTTCCATCGCTGCCGGTGCAATTAGGTGCGTTTAATAAATAACTGTGCGATTAATTTAAAAGTATAATAGCGGCAATTCGATCGTTAAAGATAGATTAAGATGAATGCGGTGCATTTGCGATTATCCAAATATTTCATATCATTATCCATTAAAAAAATTCAATATCTATTTAAAGATCATAAATTTAATACAAAACAAATACATTGCTACTTTTCATTCAAATAACACGTATTTAAAGATTATTTTATCCAAGTTTCATTTTGTTTTAATAAGTTATGCTATATAAATGCGAGAGACAATGTCTTTTTTTTCGTTTTTTGCTAAAAAGATCGTATTTTATAATTATGACGTATGTCCAGAATATAGTAAAAGTATACTGGCAAGCATATTATGGCTTGTCTGCACAAAGCGTTAAAAGATGAAAGTTTTTTCATCACACATTATGTCATTTTTATATACCAGGTAGATTATACCTACATCAAGCTCACAGATTATAACGTATATTCGATCGTAAAAAATATTTTCTAAAAATCCATAAGTATTTTATATTCATATTATATTTTTTCAAATGTCCACGTAAAAAATTTTTAGTTTTTCCCAAATAAGAAGCATAATCGATTTTGAATGGCGCGCCAGGTTTCTTTCAATTAAATTGCTATTAATTAAATATAATTTTCATTGATCTGTCCGTGAAAAATTTAAGAATTTTTGAACAAGCAACGATTGTGCACGGTGGATCTTATTCTGCATAAGGATTACGTCTTGATGATTATGTAGAGTTAGTGTACCATTCTGTTCTAAATTACCACGATTTAAATTGTATTCGCGGACGCAAAATGCAAGCTCAACCCCGTCCGTTATATGCGCATGAGAACACTGCCAAGTGGTAAGACCGACAAAAAGCTGCGGCTGTCGCTTTCAGGAAGAAACCGCAATTCGGAATCACCGGTTTAAAATATCAGGCTTACGAGAAAAGCTGACGTTGCGGTAACGAGATTCTCAAAATTTCTGAAAATTATAAAGCCTTTTGCACATCATGAGAATTTGCGTATCGATATGAAATAATGAAATATTGATATAAAATATTCCTAAATTAATAAATCAGTGATTATCCTGCGTAGATTTAAATAGTCGATGTAGCCAATAAGCGGACTCACTCAAGATAAATAATGAAACTATATATTCTAGTCGTAAATATCGAGCAAATTTCAACCCGTGGTAGAATGTGATATAATTATCGCGATCCTCCCTGGTATTTTGATCAGCAATATTAAAATAATGAAGAGAGGGTAAATGCTTTTAATATGCTTGCGGAAATTGCGACACAGTTGGTTATCTTCCGCTCATATCAGCTTCCTATCCTGTAAATTCCGTAAATTCCTTTTTCTGTTTCGACAGAAATATGTAAAATCATGAGTTAATTACGCTAGATATCTTGTTATTGTATACAATATACTACCATTAAATGTAATTAGCCAGATTCTGTTATGAACTTAATAGAATTTTATAAAACATTGTTTTATGAAACATTGTTTGACGCTGTCTTGATTCGAATTATTTTTCTTCTGAAAATATGTGAAATAAAGAGATAAATTTTTACGAGATAGTTTAATTATATATAAAAAATATATTTTCTCTTATGGCATAAATATCGAAAAAGCTATTATTCGGACAAATTACATTTATGCATGATAGTATTTAATGCGGGCAATGCGTACGCGCGACAGGAGCACAAAAAGTTTGTGCAGCTATTTAATAGTTCTCTCTCTTCTTCTGCGTGTTCACGTCTTTTTTCTTTTTATATTTTATTAGACTGGAGATAAGTTTCGTTTGTGAATGTTGAAATAATGAATCCGTAAAATTAAAACCTTTTTACAGAGTCGTGTTACGTTTCCTCTGACGTTGCAGCTATTTTAACCGCGGAGCGTTAGATTGGTTTTTCGGAAATAATTCTCATTTTATGAAATAAAGACACGCACACCATTAAGTAATGAAAATGACGACAAAAGCGACGACATGGGAATTCTAACGAAGTATAAAATCAACAAAGCGTAACTGAGCGCTATAGAACGCTTCGCGCACGAAATTCCGCGGTACACGCGAATAAGTGCGCTGACATTTCTCGTTTGCGGTAACTGTGAAAATGGAAGTGGAGCCCGGCTGCACACACATCGCGCGCACGAGTGTACAATTTTCGCAACGCTTTATTGGGATGAGCACGTCGCTGTTGCAACATTCAACCGCGCCGTGACGCAGGATAGAAATATTTTACGAAATGGAACTTGAAGCCGACGATATGCGGACTCATCGCCGCGCTCTCGCGAAACACACCTTAACGCGCACCATCAGCCTCGACTTTCCCACGAGCAGACGTATTCTTCATGGGATTTAGCGGCGAACCGTAAATTCGTTTGCTCACCCCCTTAAACGCCTCTAGTCACCAGTAATATTTCATTGGAGGCTTCATGCCGTCTCCTACTTCCACGAGACGGATCTGCGGATCAACGAACCCTCTACAAGGAAGCAGCTCGTATATGTCTTTGTTCAATCAAGCGCGCTCTCGTCTGGCGTCCCCGCATAATCACTTCCACTAGCGTACGGCAAAAATAGTCGCCGATATCTATCATGTATCTCCGGTAAACTTTAGAATAACACGACCCAGAAAAACAAAGAAAAAGAGATTAACGGCCCAAGCCGTTTGAGCGTCCGTAAAGAGAGCAATTAATCATAATTTAGAAAGTATTAATCAATCAAAGCGTTAATTAGCCGAATCACTAAAGCAGCAATTTGCCGTTTCAGAAAAGATAAGGATATTTAATGGCAATTTTTCCGACATCTGGATATTTTTAATCAATAAACAATTTAAATATAAGGCTTGTAAGAGCATGAGCTAGTTATTATTGCTCTTTATTAATACATTCGATTAAAAAGTGTACAAACGTTTCGGCCTATTCTCATCATCAGTGTACAATAAAAAATAAAATATAAAATAAACGCTGTTATCGCATGAAATTAATGCAAAACAAACCGATATTAGGTTGCGCTTGAGTTTACTGAGAGAACAGCGTTTATTTTATATTTTATTTTTTATTGTACACTGATGACGGCCATAGCCCATAGGCTGAAACGTCTGTACACTTTTTAATAGAATGTATTAATAAAGAGCAATAATAACTAGCTCATGCTCTTATAAGCCTTATATTTAAATTGTTTATTGATTAATAATTTAGAGCTAAAAATATAATCTCATTATAATTTGGATATTTTTAGTTGCTTTCTCGTTCGGCAGGCACGATATTTCTTGGATCTGACAGGTTACGACCTAACTCATAAATCGGTATAAGATTGTTATAAAATAACTTCTCTAGGAAGAAGTTTCCTAATCTCTCTTGTCTACTTTAGCTCTCAACTACTATGCAGTCAATTTGACGTCAGCGGAGACGTTTTGCTAAAGAACGAAAAGAATACCAAATTCGTTCCAGCTTTATTATTTCTTTATAATGTAATTATTATTTTGTCATGAAAATAAATAATGAAAATAGAATTCTTCGCTTTGATTAAAATTAAACTCGACAATTTTGTACAAAGTTAACAGTAATAATACGGAATTAATATTTATTTTTATTTTTTATTCTAATTTCTATTTTAGTAAAAATAGTATTTGTTTTAATTTAAAAAATGAGTGCTGTATAAGAAACATTTTCTCTACATTTCATTTTATATATACATCATTGATTTAAGGCAAAAACGCAATTTATCAAGAATATCTCAAAGAATAGAAAATAACGTTACGTGCAACTCGAATACAATATTATCTTACGAACGGATGCACTTAGCAACTTCCAGTACACACTTCACAGTTAATAAATCCAGTTACTTCCGGCTTTTTATTTGCGTCAACATAAACCAAGTTACAGCATTGGGTAGGAAATGAGGGCTGAAAGAAGGAAGGAAAGAAATGCCGGCACGCGTTGATTACTTATCGATTGTTTGCGCGGGTACCGTTGCGATTCGTTCAATTTAAAATCGCGGTTTCTCGCTCGATGTTTTCGCAGATGGAACGTAATTTTCTCGCTTGTCTGGTCCGTGATTTCTTTTCTCCAGTGCAGCACGATTAGGTGAAACCGGATTAGCTCCAAGTGTGTATCATTCCATTACCATTCTATTAGAAAAAGATGTTCCACCGATTTCCACTTACAATCAAAGGTGTTTGATCGATTTCAATTATTTAAAAAAAATAGAAAATAAGATAATTGTAATATTTTTTCACAAAAATAAGAATAATTATGATTAATCGAAATAAGAGGAAATAATTCTAATGCTGTGCAATAATTAAGTCTTAATTATTTTGTTTTGCGCGAGTGCTACTTCGAATTGCAAGATATAATTACCGCTTTTAGAGTTTCCGCGAATTTGATATTGGATTAAACAGACGTAGCAAATTGACCGCTTACATACTCAGCAATTATTACTAGCGAGAATTACAGCGCAGAATGTAGAACGATAATAATGTTCGCAGAGATTTTCATTAACAGCGCTTTATGTGCTATCTCTGTTCGTAACTTTTTAATACTCAAATTTCTATACTTTTAGCTATCTAAAGTTCACTTTTGTAACTAAATATGGAACAAGGCTTTGCATAATTTGAATCTTGTAGTTTGCTTAAAAAATTGCTTTTAAGTTGGAAATTATTCGTTATATAAATTTTTTGTCGCGCAAAAATTATTTTGTAATGAGTTCAAAAATTTATATTTATAGAGAAATGCTATAAAAAATCTTTTGCGAGTAGATTTAAAAATATTTTTTATTCTTATCAGATAATATTTTTTGACTGCTTTTATTAGATTGCGTAGTAAAAATATCGCGATATTCGATCATTTCTTAATGTACGGATCATCTTTATTGTTCGGCAAAAACAAGAAAGTTTCATTATAAGTTCTTCGATTCTTCATCTATTTCCATGCTTCAATCAATGTAACGTATTTCGAGAATTCTAAAGTGCAGTGCAGTAGTAAGACAGGTCGCCCGTATGCGTCCGAAATCTAGACCATCCGAAACACTTCGAGGCGACCCTACAATGGTGGAAGTTCGTTCGGACCGTCGTAAGTTCGTCGCTGAGTTTCTCGAACTCGAATCGTTAAACATCGATTAAACGGATAGGTGACTCCTGGCGTGGACGCGAAGGGGCACTCCCGGTACGTGGAGTGCAGCACAGATTGTACTTACGGGGGTGAACAAGTTACAAGTCTCGTTACAAGCAGACCCAGAAGTTGGCCTGGCTAAAGCGGGCTTTGATGATGATTAAGTCGCGTTAGCGTAGAATCACGATGCGACATTTGATTTCGGCTCCGGATTCGCATCAAGTGTGACAGATGACGTTGACACGTGCAGCAATGCATACACATTCGCCTGATACTTGCGACAACCGTGCGCTCGAAACATCGTAAAAAAGTCGTTAGCGATATTTTTTGCAGTCACCAAGCTAACCAAACACGGGTGAGATTTTTTGAAACTCTAGATTTACTGACAAGTGGAGCATGATGTCGAGCACTTTTTGTAACAATATTTGGTTGTTGCAAAGTTGGCAGTTAGTTGCAACAGCAAAATTTTGAACAAAACTTCACGCGAGAAACTATGTTGTTGAAACAATAACGGGTCATCTTTCGATTAACGATTTATCGTGATAAAATTAAATACTTTCGACTTTAAGAAAAAACTTTGAAATAATGTGCGCACGTAAATGTTATAACAATTGCTCAAAATTAGCATAAATGTTAATAGTAATTTAACAATATTACTATGCATTACTAATTGAAATTACTGTTTAATTTTGTATATTTCAAAATTATAATTAATGCAGAAGCTTTGGATAATAGTTATCTTCAATTTTCAATGATTATATTGGCTTTGATTATAGTAAATGTAATTTACAATTATCAAATATCGCATGACAATATACGATTTTTGAGCCACAATCAAAGCTGAGTTATAAAAGAATTTGTGAGATTTACAATCGAACGTGATTCCAAAGTTATCCACTAGATTTATTTTTCAACGTCTTATGGTCACTCGTAAAATCTTTCACTGCAGATCTCTCCGGTCGTCTCGCGTCCGTTGCCCGATCGCGAATAGAAATGTCGGAATTTTGGCGATATCCGGTGTGTATAAAGTGTACGAATAAAAACGCTTCCGTCGGGACCATATTTCACGAATACTACTTACAGGCATATACCCATCGTTCTTCCTGTAGACGCTTCTGGTCCCGAGCTCGCCCTACGGAAATTATATGCGGGATTCGAGCCAGAGCCGCTACGTGTGCTCCACGAGATCGGAGATCTAGAATTCCAACTGCCGAACGTTAAGCATCGAATTAATGCCAGATGTCGCGTACATTGAACTCATCGAAGAGTTGCGTGATTAATATCTGCCGGGCCGAATCGCCGGAAGCGTGTCGGCTCAGATCGAAAGATACTTAGAGCATACGGGCTGTATTTTACACCTGCATCCAAGATCTTATGGATCTTTTCCAAAATTACGGAATGTGCTAATTCTACGAATTTATAGCGTTCTATAACATTTTTACTTAATGTTCAATAATTATGAGTTATTAGCAGAATTTTACGCATTTCAAAATTTATCTCTGTTACGCATTTATTTTTCAAATTTAAATTTAATATTTTATCGCCTGTTAATAAAAGAGGATATTTATTCGTTAACAGTTTGGTTGCTTGTATTTCGTGATAAAAATTGTAACATTAACAGGTTGATATAAAACATATTAAAACTTCCTTCAATCGCGATTTTTTTAACCGAAAATACGGTGAATAAATTTCCATCGAGTAGGACAAATAAAAATTCATTTTTGATAAGCACAAAATATTCTGAAAAATTTGAAGTCATAAACTGTGGAAGCAGATTTTATAAATTATTTCTGCTTATTAATAACGATAGTGAACCATATCTATATTCCTATGGTAATGAATATTTTAACAAGCAATATTAAGCGCATTTGTATGAATCATACTGAAAGTCATGCGTTAATTATAATCACGTACAAATTTACATAAAATAATCCTTCGGCTGTAATAAATGCTTGTTACGTCGCATTGCATATTTAACGCTCGTCCGAATATATTCGGGCATAATAAAACTTTTTTGCGCACATAATGATAGTCAAATATTTTTTCACCTTTATCGAATTTACGGATTAACGGTTTATTTTTGCGTGTTTTACATTTTCGGCGAGAGAGCTGTTGAAATTTTCGCACGTAATATGTCAAGTATGAATCGTATACTTCATGCAGGCATATAACTTCAATTTTGAATGTTTGCACTTCTGGAGCATCATTCACCGAGTTCAGAGTTGGAAATACGTTGTATTAACCGCGCGGTAACGAAAATTGGGCCAACTAAACCGACTTTGTCCTGCGCCAAAGAGTCGCTATCCGCGATGCGAGGAATTCGAGCATTCAAATATGCGTCTCGAACGTAACACGAAGTTAGTCTAATAAGTGGAATTTGAGCGCACCACACCGGGGCGATGCATAGGACGCTTCTACCGTAAGATGTTGCGAACAAACAGAAGAGACGTCACCGAAGACTGCGCTAATATATTTACTGGTGTCGTGTATAAATGCGATATGCAAGCGGAAATAATGATTCGCGGTCTGTCCTTTTGCATTCGTAACTGGATATTACTAATGGCATGCAACTGTATTATCTTTCACGATGCAGTGAGTTTCACCGTACATCGCGTTATTGATCGCGCCCGCTTTCATCTTGGCATACTTTTAGTTCGAGTGTAATTTACTCTATCTTAGCAATCTGTTGTTTTACGCGATGCTTCACTTAGTCAGAAGTATAACGTTGTTCATTCTCTTCTAAAGAAATAGTACACACGATCGCCGTATATTTCATATATAGTACACTTCTACCATCCCGCATATCTTTACGATGAAAGGCGCTCTTTCTCGAAGACGATTTGCGAAAGGTTCATTGCTGCAAAACCATTCTTTCGCAGTCAGGAACCATCCTAATTCAGACCGCTGTCAATAAAACCGGTAGTTTCATAGAACATGGTGAAGTTATGCGGTCATTTGAACGATATATGACCCGTGATATTAAGTGGGCCATGGGATTTTTATAAGCCGCGGATTGTGAACGATCGAAATCTCATAATTTGAATATTAAATTTCGTGCCAGAGTACGATTCCGATAAAAAAAATAATGGAATAAATACGTCCAATCAGAATTAATTTAGATTAAATATAAAAACGAGAGAAATAGAAATATAAATGTGAGATAATTATTTAGCGCTAATTAAGTAGTCGTAATTAAATACGAGCTTAATTATTCAGAAATTTCGGCATTATTAATTATACTGCACATTTAGAATTTTTTTAATCCATCGCATAATACTTTCTATCCTTTTAGTAAATGTAATATTCTGCTCTTTACATAAAAATATGGGAAGAATAATAATATAATAACACGTAATAATGACAGTAAAATATTCGCAGAGGGATATTTTAATAATCTGTATACTTCTGTAAAAGTACGCACGGCTAGCTCACGGTAACGTAACTTTTCACTTTTCTCATATTTCCCGCTATTTTTGTTAAAAATATTTTTCTTTGGTGTTTTTAAGAGATCCGTGATTTGACACGCTCAAGCCTGTTTATTCACAAAACGCATCTCTGTATTTTTATTTTTTTCTGTGACATGTTAAAAAATTGTGGCCACGAATATTCGTCATTTTGTAAGCGATGCCGTTAGCCTACAGGCAAATGTTTCAAAAACAATCGTTATTTGCGTGCTGTCCAATTATTTCTATGTAGGTGTAAAATTAAGCACTATTTTTAATGAGCAAAATTCTTGCAAATGAAAACTTTTTACGGATAAACGGTTAAAAACTTGTCGAAGAATCTGTAAGTAGAAGAAAGCGCGGAAAACATACAGAAATATACGGAACGCCGAGAATATACAGCTCGGATAGTTACGCATCAGAAATTTTCACGATCGTTCCCAATTGAAATCCGATGACGCTTCCGTCTCGTAGAAACACACGAGTTATTGGAGCGTCGCGAAACTCGAATCTGGAGCTTTCTTCGCGTCGAATCCGGGACGAGGGCGCGGGCGTTTTCTTGAAAGTCTCATGCGGGCGCATCGCAGGACGTGTTTACACGACGAGAATGGAGGCTCGCGGCAGCGTCGCAACCGCAGTTGTAAGGTGAACCGCAAGAACACCACCACCCAACCACCACGGGGGCTATCTTATCTCATCTAGCTGCTGTTAAATTACCCGGCTCCCCGAGCTTTCCCGTCCTCCCTCCTAACCCTTTCCTATTTCCTGCCTCATCGCGGTATTCTGAACGAACACAAAATAAGGGGCGAAAGGAAGGATTGCAAACGAGAAGGGCAAACAGCAGGACGGATAAGAGAACGGCAACGAGAACAAAGTGTGCCCCGTAAGAAGGGGGGTGGGGGGGGGGGAGTGGAAGACGGAACGAAATTGCAGCGCTCCAAGTGCTTTCGGAATCTCGATAATGTCAAAGACTCTTGCGGAGGAGAGAAGGGATTCTCGAGACTCCTCTCGTCGACGGCGGGAAACTCTTTCGTGAAATATCGCCCGGGGGCCACGCGTTCAACTTCGAATATATCATTCGCGACTACTTACTGCGGTTTGTGGCGGGGTTTCGCGTGGCGGACTCCCCGTAATTCTTCGGTCAGCGGCCGTCGAAGGATATCCAGAATAGCCCGAAGGTGGTTTTTCGGCGAGCACGGATCACGAGAATCTCTTTCTCTCCCTCTCGATCGCGAGGATTCTTCTCCGCGAGAAATGCGGCGTTTGCTTTCGGTTGCGGTGCAGCGCGGCACTGGTAACCTAATCGATGAAGACATTTGCCTCCGTCGACCACTGACGTGGACGGAGAGCGCGGCCGGACGCCGTATATCTTCCGCCCTGCGCAGCGCAGCACCAGAACGAAGAAATGGAATTCGGTAATATGTAATGGTCAGCGCGCACGCGGAACCGACGGTCTTACAATTAGTGAAAAGATCGGCGCCGGTTTTCGCGTACTTACGCGGGCAAATCGGATTCCAAGCTCGCTCAGATTCGCGCACACATGATTGAATTATGGTGTTTTGAAAAATCTTAATCTCTTAGAATTCTCTTAGAATTCTCTGATGAGTCTCGAGCAATTTCTCCGTAAGATCTTATCAAATTAATACTGATACTTAAAGCACGCAGGATAATATATTCACAAAATATATGAGATGTGGAGAAGAATAAGTATTTTTTTTAGTTTGTTGGAATTATTTAAAAACAGTAGATAATAAAATCTTTATCCGATAATGTGGAATAAATATAAAAAGGTTAATAAAGTAGGTACTACTTTAAGTATACTTTACGCAAAAGAATGAGGCACGGCTATGAAAGGGAAAAGAAACTTTAATGGCTTGTATCGGATCGAATCAGATTGGCAGTATTCAAGGCAAACTGAAAAGCGCGGAAGTAACTGCTCTGTATCGAGTGGGGTCAATTTATATTAGCTTTAATTAAAAAAATCTATATTTATTCGCAGATGTTGCGTCGGAATTATTGCCAATTCAGAAAAGAAACTATTCGAATCGTATGAAAATTGATAAAAAACTGTAAGAATTCTATAAACACTTTTAAAGTATCGTAAGCGCTTCATGTGAATAAACGATAAAGATCATTATTATATATTTATGCAACAAATGAACAAATGAATGAGTAATTGGCTTTCTGAAAGTACAAAAGCACCGTGACTCGAAAATATTGCTGGACAACAATTGGAAAGTATAGCTTGTCGTAAATCTACAAAGTGAAAACCGCCCGCGGCTAGTGGCAACGTCAACACGGTGCAAGTAAAGTTAAATCAATCACTCCAAAGTTATAACTATGTTTTAGAGCAAAGCGCGCGAGGTACGGCGATCTGCCGCGCTATATGCCTCATCGATAGGTTTTTGATGGTCATTTTGCCTCATCGAAAAATCGATACCGGTCCGGCGCTTATCATAATTACAGTTCAGGCTACTTCACAGCGCGAGCGTGCTTCGTGAACCAGTATTATCTTACCGTTATTGTCTTAGCGATTTCGAAAGTTTTCAAGACGGCCCGTAACTTTAACGGTTTCTTAATAATACCCCGTAGCGCGCGTTGCTATCTACAATCCAGCTTCTCTCCCTCTTCCTCTCCTTCCCCCCTCCCCCCTCTTTGTGAAAGGACAGATTAAATTTATATATATTATATAAATCCAATTCGCGTAACCACTGCGAATAAGCCAACAATATTATGTCTAGATTTGAAATATTCGTAGTTACACGAGCTTCGTGGAATTTTCAAAAGTGTTTGCGTAAGAATTGAAGGGAATGCGCAAAAGATAAGTCTGAATAAAGCCAAAATTTCTATGAATCTTTTCAACTCTTTTTGAATCTGATGATTATTTAGTTTAAAAAATTGAGCTTAATATTCCAGTGAAACGTTTCTGCAGCTAATTACAAATTCAGCTCAGTTCTGGTTGTGTACGGCTCCCAGCAGTAGCCCAGATTTCTTTTCTGTTTCGTCTTACAATTCGCTATTGTACACCCGACTTTGATATCAGCGCTGCAACGAGGAACGTGATAGGAGAACTTGAAAACGGAGGGTATTCCCGGAACGAATTCATTTGTCACAATTCGCCGACGTAACGCGACGTATATATACGCGTATCACCGGAAAACCAGGGCGCTGTATCAAAGCGTAACAAAGCAGAAGCGGGAGGAGAAGGCTGTATAACCTCGGTCATGTAGAACAGGCGGGGCCATACAACGAAGGTACCGTCGAAAGCGAAGATACACTTTGCCGTGTCGAAGATGTCGGTCGAGAAACAATGCACTGCTTGGAACAATGTGTTTTATTCTTGGATGCGTCCATTATCTTTAGAAAAGGAAAGAAGGCAAGCGGAAAATGAGATAGCTTGAAAAAGCCTGTTCTTGGTCGATTCTTCTCGTTTGATGTGAGCTTTAATGTAGATTGGCCGTGGCATAATTTCGCGGGACGTGCTTGCACAAAAAGCAAATAACGCTACGTAGGCTGTAGCGTTAATATATGGCTGGAGCTTATGTTTTGCCAGAACACATTATTTTATTTACGATTGCAAAAAGTGCAAAAAAATATACGTGGGAAAGTCAAAAAGTAAAGTGACAAAAGTGGAGAAGAAAATAAAATACGATATTAAAATATGATATTCTAAAACACATAATAATTCCAGATAGTCAGTTGTTAACAAAATTTGATTAAAATTACTATCAATCTGCCAACATTGCTAATATTTTGTTCACTGGTAATGTATCGTAATATTTTCACTTCATCTTAATTATTATTATTATCATAACTCTATTTCATATGCAAAAGTTCTGGTAATCACTAATTTCTGCTCAAAAAACATTGAGGTTACTCACAGGAATTTTTCGGCTTGCTCTTCCGGTTACGCCCACTCTGCTCTGCGGTAATGTAACATATGTTCGCGTCAGGTAATTATGTTTCCGACCAAAGTTTTTTACAACTCCGTAGTGGAGTGCCTCCCACGTCGACGTCGTGGCAGAAGCCGAAAAAATACGACATATGCATCAGTTTGTTTGAATTCCAGGGTAAAAATATTCTTGCTTTAGAAAAGTATCTTTTAAGTAACACCGCGCAATATTATAAGTCGATAAATTATGATAAATCGTAAACATTATATTAGTTAAATTGTATTGCTGGAGATATTGGATCGTGATTTAATGTAAAATAACGATTATAAGCTGATATGATGCGATCGATGTTGAATATATCTTGTATTAGTTACTAACATGTATATTAATTATTATTAATTAATAATTTAATTTAGTATCAATCATATTACAATATGAGTAGTATAAATCAATACTAATATCATCGCAATGCCAAAAGAGAATATTGAATTAAATATATTATTAATTAATGCTAATTGAGATTATTTACATAAAGCTATTTCTAGCACCCATTGAATTTGTTACAAAACTTATTTACATAAAAATAAAATTAGTGTTTTGATCATGAATCCTAGTTTCTTATTTAGCCACACAGATTTATTATTATTAAAATTGTATTTATTATCTATATTCTGTTACTATTACTTATACCATAATTTTATATAAGATTTGAAGATTTCGATCAGCTTTTTCAGATTTTTCTTATTTTTTCAAAATAGCAGCAATAGAAAGCTATTTTATCCACGTTCAATAGAATTGATCCAGTAATATTGCCAATTGAACGGTGGCTGCACAAACATGTATGTTACGATAAGAGAAAAACCGCTTACTATGGTCAAAATACAAACAGAACATTGCCAATTGAATTTCGAAAATTTGTGAGAAGTTCTTCCACAAAAATAATAACGTTGAAATTGAAAGAAAATGTCAGAAACTCGAGATGCCCTTTCTTTGATTTATTTGTAATAGTCAATAGAATTACAGAACAAAGGCATCATAGATTTTACTTATAATTGACAGCGGCGAACCAAATCAGAATCTATAATCGGATCGTAAATAGGCTTTATTTTACTTAGACCGTATTGTTGGTACTAACAATGCCTTTTTTTCATTCTTAAAGTTTGCCTCGAGTTGGTTATGCTGCAGTAATGGGACCTAAAGGAGCCTAAAAACTTTTTTCAAACGAGTTTTTATTTTTTTTTTTCAGTGAAATCGCGAAGATCCGCAAACTAAAAGACTTTTATGGCAGGGAGATATCAGCTTGAGATTTTCGTGTTGGGATTCAAGTTTCGTGTTTGTCTGGTATACGTCACTTTTTATAACAGAAGAGTTTTTCATTTTTATAAACAATATATTCATCTTTGCGAAATCAAACCGAAATTACTAGATACTAGATCTGTGTGGTCTCACAAGTTTACGCGCGCGTCTTCTCGCAATATAAACTTCAGTCATTTCTGAAGTTGGAAAATTGTGAAATTGTTTTTCCTTCCGTGAAATACAGTATTGAATTCTAATAAAAATCTCTGACATACAATATAGATTACCATGAAAAACAAAATATGTAAAAAAAAAACTTCAACTTTCAGAGTATTAAAAAATTTTAAATATTTACTTCGAATATTACGCTATATTTATAAGCGTAATTTTTAATAATAATTTATGAATGTACTTTTTATATGTATATAATAGTTTTTAAAAATACATTCGTATGTTACAATTTTTATATTTGGTTACCATTTTAAATCGCTTCTCACATAACAGTATTCATATTTTATCTGGTTTTTTTATAATTTCTTTCGCTTTCTGTAATGATTTATATAACAATATCGCTGCAATTATTTATATAACAAATTTTAACCACGTGATATTGCTATATTTTGTTTGTATTAAAGATAATTAATAAAATACGCAAAATTCACATAAAAAAATGTAATATCGCACAATAAACTCACTCTGTATGATAACAGAAATAATGTTTACGTCAAACGTATGTTTTTTTAAGTAACAGCAGTGAGCATCATTTTCTTCATGCAGCGTCCGCATATAATTCATTCCTATGTATGCCATCTGTTTAAGTTGAACTCAATGTATAAGCCTGTTACAAGCCTTGATTTAGGTATGAATTTAGATTGAAAAATTTGTCAGCTACTTGTTATCACACTTTTTGTTTTTGTTATCTCATTTTGTAACTTCGTTATCGTACGCTGCATACGACAATCTATTCTTGCGAAAACAGAAAGGAGAGAGAGAGGGAGAGAGAGAGAGAGAGAGAGAGAGAGAGAGAGAGAGAGAAAGAGAGAAATGAGTCCGACAACTAATATTTTATCATATTTCACTTGCAGATTACGTCGCGGAAAAATGACAAACGCACGTATCGATTTTCGCACCGGCTGATAATCCTGACCTACATAATGCCGTTGCATCATTTGTCTTTTATCTGCTACAAATCCTCATAAAGATTTATTAGTGACGCTGAAATATATATATCCCCAAACAACGAAAGAGAATGAATAATGGTCTGGTGTACGCGTGTATTAGCAGGCTAATGCGTTCTTTTTCGCAGTCCGTTGTGGGATTTGTCTGGACCAATGTCAAAACAACTTATATCATTAACCTCCTGGGACCCCTCTGCGCATCACACATGATACGGTGGCATTTTTCTTTTTCGCGCGCTTAATCCGGTAGGTAGTCGCGCGAACCGTAATTTACACGCCAGTGATTCCAAATAGTAGAAATGGTTTTCGTTGAATTATTCTGATTCTTGCTAATGTAGGTTTTTTATTTTATCGATTTAGCTAAATAATTTTACGTTCAGAGTTTTGCGATGTATTGCTCGACCGTGCTTAAATTGAACGCAATATAAAAACCATTATTACAGCTGCACAAGTACACGGTACGCGAGAGAGAGAGAGAGAGAGAGAGAGAGAGAGAGAGAGAGAATTAATCCGAAACCTTCTCTATGCTTACTCATACTCCATAAATTTCATTGGCTGCACTGCGGTAAGAACGATGATCGAAATAGTTATTGGGAATGACCTTATTATCGACTCGCTATTCGACACTTACTATAAATTATGAGTACAATACCATAATCGTATATTCGATGTTTTTTCTTCCCCATTGTGTCGATGCGGGTGTTGAAACGAAATCGTTTCCTTTGAGGATCGACACTGTTTTCATCATTCGATTGGAAATCGAATCGCGTTCACAACACGATCGTGGTAATTACACAATTCGATCGTACGCGAAGGGACATTAGTCTCCGCGTTCAGCAGCATGTCCCGTAAGACCGGTTTCACACGGTTTGCCGTTGCGTCACGGAATGCTTTCAGCATTAATCGCGAATGAAAAAAATACTCTTTCAGATAAAAGTTTTCACACACAAATGCAATCAAAATATTCGTAAAGAGAAAATATATAAATAGCATCCAATTGTGCCTGCAGTTCTACAAAGCTTTCATTATTTTCCTTTATTTTTAGTAAATTTTTAAATTTATTAAATATTGTAATAATAAATTGTATATATTGTAATAAATTTCATTCTCGCTATTAAAAATTAAATTGATTATTATGTGTACTTGTGAGAAGATTCTTTTTCATTGCAACTTTTTTTTAAATCTTGAAGAATGCAAAATGTGAGCTATACTTCTATTTTCTTAATAAACAATGCAAACATAGATAAATTTTCCCAATAAACTAAATAATAGATTATTTAGTTATTTTTGATTTAAAAAAAATAAAAATAAATAAAATAAAATTGCCTAATAGCGTGCTAAATATCTAAGCTTTAGACAAATTAATTATTATTTTATTTCAAAATTGTTCATATATAGCGATCGTTTACAAACGAGGTAAAATGCCGTTAGTAAAAGGGTTGAAAACCACTGGCGAAATTAGTGGTCCGTGTGAAACTGGCTTAAACTGGTCCAGGGACACGATGCTCCAGCGACGACGCTCATAATTGCGTCCGTCGGGGATAATCCCGGGCGTCGATGGATAATCAAGAGGACGGTCCCGGTGCACCACCGTCCATCGCGTCCACGTCGATTTTCACCACCACGGCTCGAGGGAGACAGAGAAGAGCGAGAGAGTAGACGGGGAGGGAAACGGTACCATTCGCGTGATCGCCGCGCGCATGAGGAAGAGAGAACAGGATTATTATTTTAATGGTGGCTTAATTTGGCGGATGCACAAAGCGTCGGATGCGAGCGGTGCCGAAATTGTCGGGGAGCGATCAGTTATGAGAGCGTCGATAGCAGCGGAGCCCAAATATATATTCGAAATATATCCTATCCCTCGGACCAGCCTCTCGCGTTTAGCGGTAGCACTGCGTTCTCTCGCACACCCGTCGAAACGGTCCATTGTGCGGACGTTCGCCCCGTCCGTTATTGCCGACTCCGCGCACACCCTCGTCCGATTTCACCCTTCCCGTCGTTCTCGCGCGTCGTCGCTTACGGGAGGACTGTACGTACGTACGTCTCGCGTATATACGCTTGTCATCCGCGATTTACTCGCGCGCCGCGCACGACGCTGGCGAGGAGCGGCTTGGGGGCGATTATATACGACGAAAGGAGCGCGCCTCCGCTGTCGATAAAGCGGATAATGAATCGAGGGGCAGCGGCATCTCTACTTTTTTTCTCCTTCCGTCTCTTTCTTTCTCTCCCCGGTAGCTCGAGTTGCTGAGCGCCCGAGGAAATGTTTCTCGCGCGAGCGAGGAACTATCAACAATGAAGCTTGTTTTGTTCGCAGCATGCCACGCCGCGGTGTTGCTTAACGCGCCCGGTGCGCTACGTGCATTATTCGCGAATTAATTATCGCGGAGAAATGGAGATATTCTTCGTCCCCTAACCCTTTCCGTCATTGCAACACTGTTTGGAGTCGGAATCATTATATTTTGCATGCTAATTGGACAGCTTTTATATACAGAAAGCGCCGTGTGAATGGAACAGTATTTATTTATATCTCATGAATATTAATAATGTTTTTATTTACGCGTTTTACGTTATGATCCGATCTAAAAGTTTTCGATATAAAATCGCGAAATGCATTTCATACGTGGAAAATTGAGCAGGTAACCATCACGATGACATGAAAACAAGTAACGTAAATATACCATAGTATATGTACCTGGTTTTTGTGAAATAAAAACTTGTAAAAATGATGAAAACGAGAAAATTTCTTCCAATAGTTTTTAAACGAACAAGTGAAAACTGTATAAAATAATGATTATCGTGCGGCGTTAAGCAATGTGAAGTGAAAGATGTATCATTTTTACAGAGAGAAGTGCCCGATGTAGTTAAAGTTTGATTCGCTCGAAGAAGCTCTTACCGGGAAGGGATGTAATTTTTTCTGACTGACTTGCGAGAAAGAATGCAGGCGTTGGAGATAAGCGAGTTCGTTAGAATAGACATTTATATCAACGGGGAGCAAAGCACGATCGTTGAAATTGAAGTTTGTTTGTCATAAAAGTTCGTTGCTGCGCTAACGGCAACCGCGTTTTATGATTCTAGCCGTATGAAACCAAGATAAAAGACAAATATCATATTTCACAATTCGAATTCGCTCTTTGATGAAACGCTACTCATGTTTGATTAAAAGCGCAATTATTGTTTATAATATTGATTACTACTGACAGCTCTTTATTGTTTGGCTTATAACACATATGTTGTATGCTATGTGTGCTGCATATGGCTGTACATACATACACACACACGTATATATTATGAATATCTGTGAATAAAGTAAATTTACATTGATAAAACTAAAAGCTTTACGAAGTGTGCAGTTGAACGGATATGTGAATGCTAATGAATCTTTCATACGCGCAGCATTATAAAGATAACAATGTAAGCGGATTTCGCATCTGCCGGCGATCTGGGAATTTATCACATTTTATAAAAGCAAATATAAGACAATACAAATAGTTATTGTTAGCCAATAGTTGAATAGAATTGAATAATCTAAATCCTAAAAATGCGAAAATTGTTAATATCTATTTTCAAAAAAAAAAATTTAGCGCAAAAAAATTCACGTTACTCACGTATTACTCAGTTATACAAACGAGACTCTTACATTTCTCTTGAAAAGTTGAAATTGAAATGTTTCCGAACAAATCAAATCCGGGATGAGATGTCTATGCCGTGGAAACTATACATTACTTCCGTTTCATGTAACACTGATCGTCGTGAACAAATTTATTAAATAATAAGCTCGGAAACACATCTCGTTCTGCAATTTGATGTTGGCGTACTGCCATGCAAAATTAGATGACTTCCCGGAACAAATATTGCGATGATTTTCGCTGTTAAACTTTAACTAGCAATTATTGAAAAGTCTTTAGCAACTTTGTTAGATTAAGTTCTAACCTTCCTACGCTTCTAAGCCTTTGCTATATACGAACGAACTCTAAAGGACTTCGAAGCGGTTTGCCGTATCAGAGGTCGACTCTCCGGCGCGCTTACAAATCCTGCCGATAAATTCGCCCTCGAAAAGTCGATCGTGCGACGGATAACTTCCCGGGCGGAAAGAGTTGCGGCAGCGATTATCCTGAAACGGGTCCGCGCGGTGTACTTGTGCGTACGTGCACGGACGGAGCGACCCCCTAGACGATAATACATCCGTGCGGAATGCCCCGTTGCATAGATATACCAGCCGTTATTATCATTAATACCGTTTTCTCTCAGTCGCCGCTTAACCTCGTGTCGCGCTTCCGGAACGAAAGGGTTTCTTCCGGCGGTGGATGCGCGGGTGAATACAATTCCCGCTTTTAAGTTTAATAAACGAGAACGCGCGCGCGCGCGCGCGCTTCTCTATCTCGAAATTCTAGAGTGCTTGGAGTGAGTGCGTTAAGACGAGAAGAGAGCGGGCAAATGAAATAATCCGAACGGGAGCGGACGGGACAGGAGAAGGAGAATGCCCTGAAACACAAGCTCGTGCTAATTTTAATAACGGAGATTTTCAGGCAGTCATTAACGAATTCGCTGAGTACGTCTTGTTAGAGATGATAATGGAGAGCGAGAAAGGCAGGGGGGAGAGGGAGAAGATAAGGAGAGAGGCGCGAGACGGCGAGGGATGAATGGAGAGGTCGAGGATAGTTATAACTCATCCGACTTCATCGTCCGACGAAGTAAATGTGGCGCGACTGGGGTCGGGCGGGGATATTCCATTGTGCCCAACTGACAATCGATTTAGGTTTTGTACCCTTAGCTTCTTATATTCAAGGGCTCGCAATATGTGTATGTGTATGGGGATTTGTCAGGGCGGTACAATAGCGTCGTTAACACGGCTTTGACCGGTCGCGAGTCGAACGCAAATCGCGAGGGAGTACCGTTCCTATTCCTGCACAACATCGATCGTTGCGGATCTCTTCGATGGTCGATTGAATAAATAAATGTCCCCCTTTGCTGCGATAATATATAATGGTTAACCGTTCGTAACGTAATGCGATATTCTGCTTACGAGCAAGTAAATGCAAGCTTTTACGATAAATATCAATGGCACTGCTGCAGGAAATAGGTTAAACAATAATAAATTATTTTGGTGCTCGGTAAATATTTTCGCAAATATTAAAGATATAAAGAACTCATCAGCATCTCGTGTTTTGCCGGGTAAATATTCACATTTGAAAAAAAAAACTAACTCTCATAAAATCCACATATTTAAATTAATTCTAATAAGTTAAAATTAAGCGTTCTTTATTCAGCGCGTAATTAAATACAAGAAATAAATTCGCGATGCAATTAAATGCGTGAATTACACGAGATATTTTAACGTAACAACAGGGGGAAAATTTCTTGGGAAATCAATTATCCGCGTATTAATTCATTGAAAGTAGTAATGAGGATCGTAAAAGCACTTTCTTTAGAACAACTGCATATTGTCCGTACTTTGAATTGCTAAAGAACCCTATAACAATTGCAATAATATCAAGTTTGAGTGATGCTATTATAAATCGCATTTCAATCCAGCTCGTTTCAATCAAATAAGAGGAAGAAGACAGAAATGTAAGGAGGAAAAAAAATTGTATATAATAAAAAACTATGCATTGTTACCAAACGTTTAAAAATACCTGTCATAATTATTTTCACTGGTTGCAAGCTCAATACTTTTTATTTCTCTCGATCGTATCGTCAGATATCATAGTGCACCGAAAAAAAGCAGCACTAATGGTTGAGTGTGGTCTAACTGCCGCTCGGTTCGTTAGCCGCTGGTCGTTCCGGTGAAAATCTGGCCGTTTATTGCACCCTCTTAGACGCAACGAACCTGAACCAGGCTGCAATGCGCTTGGAGGGAGAGAACTTTCTTTTATTTCTATTAGCCGTCGAAAGTTCTCTCCGATCCAGTTGCGATAGGGGCGACCTCCGCCAACACTTCTACGTGTACTTGTTTCGCCGCTTTTTTTATTTCCGGCTTGAGAAGTGAACATCCGGAGAAAGTAGGGGAGTCACGCGTATACGTCGGACGTAATTAACTCCATTAACCACGAAGAAATTATTTAAACCGCTATCGACGATAGCGCGCCACGTTAAATACTTCAAACTTTTAAACCGAGCGTGTTGTATATACAGTAAAATAAGTCTGACCAAAATGTAATTATCTACTTAAAAAATATTATATGAATCAAATCCGATCAGAAGATAAAATTATTTGCCATATGATACAATATATTTCCATAAATTTAAAATACAAGCGTATATATATTTTACTTTTAATCCCCTATTTTCCAATATTTTTTAAAATTTATTATAAGACACAATATACTATAAGTAGTACAAATATATTTTAATAGACTTGTTTCAATTAGAGTATTTTGCTACGGCGTGCCGTAGTTTTACAGTTATATATCCCCGGCAAAAGATGAAGGAAGAAATTGTGGAGAATACCGTCAGTTTTATGACTGTCGTAACAGAGATGGAAACAACTGCCGCGTATCTTTGAAATTTTATGACAGTAGGTTTCATTATCAGATACTGAACGCGCGCACTAACATCTGTTACTTCAAGAATTTAAATAAATTTTGAGTAACACAGAATTATATAGAACATTATCATTTGAAATAAAAAAAAGAAAGAGGCTCTTCTCTTATGACAATTTATGGCAAGCATATAGATGTTTAAGACGTCGCAAAATTTATGTTAAAATATGCAAATTTTTAGAGAAGTTAGTCACGTTGTACGCTATCTTCAACAGCACCTATCGATTCCTTCGATTTCAAGGCACATAGTTCTCTCAAATATAAAGCCTCGTGCATTCAATAGAATAATGCCATATTTGCATTTCGTCTCGAAGACCTGATTCCATCAAGTATGCCCCACCTGACTTTCGCGCGCTACGTTGTCCTCACGTGTGAATTCGCGAATCTTATCGTCGTCGACGATGCAACGTACTTCTTCTTTTATTCTTCGTTGGCGTCACGGACGTGCCTTTAGAATATGACCCAGAATCGCGGGATATAAAATTGTCGCAAAGTAGTTAGCTTTTTGATTCAATAAAAAATCAAAGTTCCCCGATTTTATTCTTCATAATGAGTTATGTGGAAAACGAAATATGATGTACCAAATAGATATAGTTCGTTATCCGTTATAATATGATATGTAATCTAATTATCACATATAGTATATATAGTATATATAATAATTTGATATACGAGATATATATTATATATCAGATGTATATCAGATTCCTTTTCATTCATAAAATTATAAGCAAAACATTTGATTTAATGTAGTCTTCGTAATATTTAATATTTATCTTATATTAAATATTTAAATTTATAATATTTACCTCAAATATTAAATATTTTATTTTATAATATTTATCTTATATTAAATATTTATATGGAATATATTCAATTAAAATTCTGTTATGTGATTAAGATCACGAATAATAAGATCTTTTTATAAACTTGCAATATTGTTATTTTTAATACCTGATAATTCCTAAACTTTATATAATATTCAGCTCCAAGAATTTTCTGACGAAATATTTTTATTAAGGAAAATATGTTTTGGAAAAATAGCCCGTAGTACATTTGCATGCCGACCGACAATGGATGCAATGCATAAATATTCTATCATAAATCCGCAGTGAAAAAAAACATTTATAATGTTTTCTGTCAAAGTTTCAGTGCCTTTCGCATCCCAAATTCCAATCCATGCTGAAAACAGCTTCCGTAATCCCCAAAGAGTAATTCGGATTTATACTTCCGCGCAATGCCCTGCGTCCTGTGCGCAAAAACGTTCAACTTTTCCCTGCAGCTTTTTCAGATTCGCGGAGTTAAGAGGACACTGAAATATTGCGCGAAAGCCGCTCCTAGTGCGCATTGCAATAAGAGAAATAGTCGATAAGAAGCTTTTGGCCTAACTCGAAGTTTCAATAGCAATTCGCTCGGGCTATAGAGAAAGTTTGGCGTGAAAGTTTTCGACAAACCGTAATTTACTAAGTCAAAAACGGAGGTAGAAAGTGGAAACTCCTTATCGAAGGCATAATTGCTCAAAAGATGTTCCGCGGCGGAAACTTTACCAATGTTTTGGGAAATAATGTTACACTATTATTCACAAAATGCACGGCTAAGAATTTACTAAATTTACGAGATTAAGAATCAGGTATTTCGCGTCAAAATATATGAGAATTAAATAAATAGCGTCGTCAAAGTGGAAGAAATAATAAAAAAGCTTTGAAAAGCTAAATTTTTCTGTTTCAATAAATCTTTAAGAATTTTTAAGCTCTTAAGAAGTCTTCAAACTCTTAAAAAGTTTATCTTAAACATCGTCATAAATACACAAACTACTTTTTTCTATTAATTTTATTTTATGTACTTTAATATTTTTATCAAAATTGTGTATTTTCTAAAAATATTTTTCTCTTATTAGCTAAATGAGCAGCACTGGTGATTGCGCAAATGAAATTCCACTGCGCGGTTCGCATTAAAGATGCAAAAATCCACAGCGCTTTGCTGGAATTTGCTGAGAAGATCTCTATTCTGATATTCACACGACGTGAGATTTCTAACCGAGATTCGAGTCTACGGTAGATTAATGGCGACTCTCATCCTCGCACATGCCGCTGGGCAGAGCTCCTGAGAATCCCTATCCCCCCTTTACGTATGCAACTACATACAGCCGTACGTATGTATGTGCACGCCCGTGTGAGCGCATATCTATAGCAACGAATATAAAAAGGATGCCCGTGAATATCGGCGAAAAGCGTGAAGAGAGTAAAGGTTTTTCGTCGGCATAAATGTCCAATGTCTGCACTTTTCGTCGATCGTTAATAAGAGGTTACTTACCCAACCCAACATTGCTAGCTCCGCTCTTCCACCCTCTGGACGCAGAAACCTCCCCCTCCTCGTGGCTGCCCTGGGAATCCGTCGACAACTCTTGCGGTTCTCATCTGCCAGTGTGGGATGTGGGGTATCTCCCGCTCTGTCTCTCTCATCCTTCCTCACTCTCTGCCCTGTCGTGTCGCGGACACCCTCACGCATTACTAAGACGAATAGCTCCCTCGTGGTGTCGTGCAATCTCCGCAAAACACGCGCAACCATCAGCGAGCATGGGCCAACTTCATTGAAGTTCCTTATACACGCTGCATCGTCGAGGACGAATATTTAATTCTTCATTATTACGACTGTGAACACACTCGCCGCTATTCTAATTCTTGATTTGTGCCTGAGAAAAAAAATTTTTACAACAATAAATGTGATATATTGTTACTTCCTACTTCTGAAATTATAATATTTTATATCATAAAAAAGTTAACAGATAAAAGGGCTACAAGACAAAGCGCGACGTGAAAAAAATTTTATTGTCTATCAATACAAAAGTAGTGATACCGATATAGAAATGTTTCGGCTCAATTTCGGCCCTTTTCAGTCTGGTAGGTTTGTAACCGGTATTGATACCGATATTGATACCAATATTGATAGCGGTTACAATCCTACCAGACTGAAGAGGGTCTGAAATTGGGCCAAAACGTATCGGTATCACTACTTTGTATCAATAGATAATAAAATTTTTTGCGCTTTGACATTCGTACTTTGACATCCAAGTCCTTGTAGCTCTTTTTTTTTTAAACTTCTTTTGTTGTTATATAATTATAAACATTTCTGTTTAAACGTTCTTTATTAATGTTTGGAATTAATTATATAAGACTACTTTTATATCGATGAAATACTCGTTTTCTTTTTCTCTTTATTTCATATCTTTTCTCTTGGAAAAATAGAATTTATATTTTTCTTAAAATCCACTCGTATTATGTTACTTCTACAAACGTATTCACTTTCAGCATGAACACACACACATACACACACAAATCTGAGAGAAATAATATAATTATATTCGTCAAGGAACATTGCATAATGTAGTTTTCCGTCAAGAACAAGCTGCAGCTTTCCTCCGTGCGTGCATATCGAACATGCATCATACGAAATGTCAGGCGGTAGGTAAACATTTTATGAGGGAAACTACGGGTTATCCGTTTATGTTACACGGCGCATCCGCTAGATCAAGCATCGTCGCATTAAGCTAGTTTCTGTTTAGGGAAACGGGTGGCAGGATGCGGCGAGGTTAATTGCAACCAACAGCGAAGCCACGAGATGTGTACGGAGGCGGACTCACGAGACACGTGGCACGGAAATACGGCGTCTTCATAATCCGGCGTCGCCTCCGGTCGTAAGATGCGAAACGTTTTGGTCTCGTGATCTCGGATAGGTGCCCAGAATTAGGACACATTTGGAATGCCAGCTAATCTGATTCAACTAATTTCGACTTTCTCGCTTCACGTATTTGCGAGCGTATGCGAACATATACACTTGCCGTATAAAGTGTGCTTCGAAGCGTAAACTTTTATTTTGTGAACGTAAATTGTCTACTATATATAAATAATAATAACAATTTATAAAAGTTTATAAAAAAATTTACTTTTAAAAAAACCAGTAATTTTAGAATAGAATTAAAGCAGTTAATGTATAACAATAGTAAAAATATCTAAAATAATATAAAATTTGTCTGAAAAAATATATTATTAAATATATTGATGCGTTAAAATTGGAATATTTTATATAGCGAGATTATTTGTGTTGAGATATCTTTTCATACAGGAAGTAACTGCGCGAGATAAAGCGAGATATATGGATGTTTGTAAAGCTAGCATATCCATCAAAAATTAAAACAAAACTTATATCAATATTCAGTGTCATGGCAGGAATTTGCGATTGAAAATGCATAAGATAATGTGAAAAATAAAAAAAATTAATATATCACGATTGAAATCTTTTAGAAGCCATAAGCAAAGTAGAGCTCTATGTTTAGAAGATATGAGCGAACAAAAATTTATATAAAACTAGAATTCTCATCTTCAATCGCAAATTCTTACTGAACTGGAGCGCTAAAATTGGAAATAGAGCATTAAACTAACACTTAAAATGGTACTAAATTTTGACATGATTCCCATTGCAATTTTTTGCAGTGAGGGTTATCTGCGCAGACATGATGTATGGTTATTTCGGAATCGTAAAGCGAATGTGTCTTCCCGTTATCATTTCTGAGTGTTTATTGAAAAATGCGAGTTTCATGTGTTTCGAAGATATTCAGCATACAATAAATTTTACTTGCCATTGTTTCTATTCAATCTGTATTACATCACAAAGATATAGACATTAAGCACATGAGACAAATGTAGTACGTACATACGAATGATAAGTGAAATATAAACTTTACAAACCGCTCTTGTTCAAGAGGTTGCATCGATGAAATGCTCAGATTTCGCGGCTATGCGCACACAACCAGACAACTTCGACCCGAGTCGTATACTATCGTTGTATTTTGCAGTTCTTCGGCGCGTATTTACCGAAGGATATTTTTGTTCTCGAATTTCCGTAGATAAGTATGTACTTTATTACCTCGTGTAAATTTGAAGTCGTATCTAATCGCGGATTTAAAATTAATTAACGTTAATATGTGTGTTAGCTATTTTGTATAATGCAATTTTATTATGATTGTGTTTAAAGATACAAATTTATATACCTACGTAATAGTTGCTCAGTAGTCCTCAAACTACGAAAAGTAAATATTTGATGTACATCTAAATTAATTACATTTTGCATGTTGACAAAAGATGTCTTAGATATAGCGTCAAGTAATGCGTCGCTAAAGCAAGCAATAGTTTTAAGAGACTATATTTTTTTAAGACAGGACTTTTTTATGACAAGCGTTGCGTACTGCCAAACTTACAGTTATAAAAAAAATATTACGCAAGAGAAACAGTAAAATGTAATGACAGACTGAAGTTTCTCGCGTTGTTGTTTTACGTCCTCTGTAATTGGAAAATAGTCGCGGATAATGCAAGAAATTACGGCGCACCATACTCGCAGTCAGCGAGACACCGTCCGTGCATCACTTTAATAGACAGTATCAAGATACATCTAACGATATGCCGGCATTGTGTCTTGTTGATGCATTAACTATGAGATATCGCCAGGAGCGCGAGCTACCTGTCTCTCCTGCGTCCTTATAAGGTTTCACGTGGTTTATCTATAGCAGAAATCTTGTTTGGGCTTCGCAGAGCATGAGCAAACATCGTCTGTAGCCTCGTGTTTGCCGCTTTAAACTGCAAACGGTTTGTCACTTTAAACGCGATATAGCAACATCTATATATATCACATAGTTTAAGAGAATTACCGTCCGGTCAAGAGTTTAAGCTATAACGTTGTTAGCTTTCTCGTTAAACTAATATTGGGTTTCATGCAATGTTTATTTTTTAATTCATTTTTAAATTCTATTGAAATATTTTTTTAAATTTCAATTAGATTCACATTAAAAAATTCCCACTACAAAATAATACATTACGTCAACAAAATGTCAAGTTTTTTTTTTATGGTTTTTAAATTGGAGATTTATTTTTGTATCATTTTTTTCATATTATATTTAAAACTCATAAAAAAATTGGTGTGAATTTTTTAAATAATTTATTCTAAAAATATTTAATTCATATTTTATTATTTTTTGTACAAATAGCTTTCGACAAGCTAAAAACATTATGTTCAACTTCTTCCTTCGTAGCTCTGTCGAAATACATTCTTTCAAATCGCTGTGTCACGATCCTTGCGTTTCGCGATATACAAGTGTATTTCCTCGTTGCGACACATTTGATCCTTGCTACAAGGACGAGTGCCGGCACAATGGCGGAAGAAAAAGATTTCTCCGAAATGGAACTGCGAGTGGTAGTTAAGTAAATGGGATCGTTCGTGACGCGGGCGGTTGCCTCCAAAATCGGGTTGGACTCTTCAAACGCCGTTGTATCGGGAGCGAAGTGACACTAGTCTCGTGGCGGTTTCCCCCGTGAGGATCTCAAGCAGAGTGCTTCGCCCTAGAACACGTGGCGCTCTCACTACTGAAGGACCGCCGGGTTCTTATTTATCTGGGTTGCCACGTCTTCACTCCACTGTCATCCCGGAGAGTCTCACTTTTGGAGGACCCTAGTTTTCATCTTGGCGGTTCACCTTCTTCCCAAATTCAGCCCCGCTGCTTCTCGATACGTGCTCCAGATGATCAATGAGCCTTGGAAAATAGTAGTTCACCTTTTCCTTGGATCCCGCCCAACTTGCTAGTTACATATTTATCGTGGCATTGTGCTTCGACTTTCGGCTTTTTTCCTCCGCAGCAAGTTTATGGAAATTCTGATACGTTTTGAGAAGTTTGTCAATATATCACTTTAATATTATGATGTCGTCGGTTCTCGGCAAATATCGCTTTGCACAGCGATTAAGGTGGAGTGCGTAATAATAGAAGTAGCAAAAGGTTGAAAATGTTTATAAACATTTTCTATATATTCTGGACCTTTAGTAGTTTAAAATAACTAAATATTCTTAAAAAATAAAAATAATAAATATATTATTTTAAGGTATATATATTAAGCTATTTAAGACAAAGATATTAGGAATAGGAATAAGTATTAAATATTAGGAAGAAGAATATGGAATTATTTTATTTCAAACAACAAAGAAACGAAATGTATTAGTTATTTCTAATTCTTAATTTTTAATTCATGATACGTTAATACATCCCATTTTCTTGTTCTGAAATAAAATAATTTCAATTTTCTATTCCTAATATTTAATATTTATTCCTATTCCTAATATTTTCTCTATTGCGCAGGACCTAAGTATCGACCGATAACATTTGTCAGTCGGGACCGAACTAAGTTGTTCGTGATTCAGATCGAAGAATCAAAACTCGCGAAACTCCGATGAATTCGATCGAGTGTTTAAGCAAAAATATAAAGTGAACTTGTATCAAGTGTTCATCTAGTGTTTAAACAAGTCAAAATAATCAGGAAAAGAGGAAGGCCTCTAAAAATTAATGTGGAACTATTAATAAATTGTTTCCAAAAGTATAAAAATGATATTGTAATTAATAATCAAATCTGCTCAAAAGACGGCAAGATTTAGCTTGCAATTTCGAAAGAAATGAGCGAGACAATTATCTCTTTTTTTTTTGTACACATATGCCTGTAACAATATTTATAATATTAAGAATATTTTATTAAACAAGTAAGCATTAGTTAACAACAGTTTAGAGTAATTACTTAACAACAGTTTAAAATCATCGAAGAGTTTATCAGAAAGTTTCATAACAGATAACGAAACTAAAATTTTGGAAATTTCTGTTTCTAAACAAGAGTTCGATTCGATAATCGAAGAACGTTTGCAAAAAAGAACTGAGCGTAATTTAAATAAGAAAGCAAGTTACAAAAGAAATTTAAGATTTAGATCAAGTCTTTATCAAGAATTTTTTACAAAGTTGTTTTGGAAAACAAGACAGTTGCAATCCTGTGCAATAAATTATATCAATCATTACATACCGTAAAACAAACAGAGAATATCTTAATGGTGCATTAAATTAATATGTATTTTGCACATGGACGGGCTCCAAGTTTCGACAAGTTCGCGACCGAGCCGATACACGAACAGTAACAATAGCGATCCCTATTAAGCTGGCACCTTCACCATGAAAAATCGGGTTCGGATAGTTCATAATTAAGTGCTAATTTGCTGCTAATTTATTGCTCTAAGCGCAAATTTATTGCTTCTAAAACTCATTAGCAGGAAAATAATGACAGTTTCCATTTGACCAAACGATTATAGAGCAACATTCGGTTACAAGCATACAACATTGGTTGAATGAATGATTGTCGTTAAAAATTCCTGTACCTAAACATATATGCACACTATTCTTTCGCGCTTCTTCATGCGGCAGTGAGAAAATTTGATGGATGTTATAATATCTACGATTATGTAAACAAATATCAAAATAATATTCAACGTTGTTATATACGCATCGATAGAGTACATTTTATAAAAAGATATATCCGTTTGTTGAAAAACTCTATAAAAATATTAAAAACATTTTACGCTTCATGTATTGGTGCTCTCTGTGATTGCAAAGACGAAATGGAGGCGAGAAAAATGATAAAAGCAATACTAACGTTGTCACAATCCAAAACAGAGAAATTAATAAATTTAAAAAAGGGAACAATATTTAAAATCTATCATAACAGGTAAGCATAACAATCTCACAATAATTCTCGAATATTACATATATTATATAACGTTTTTAAGTACCGTTTTAAAGAAATAGAAAACATGATCACAGAAAGTGAACACTTGGATGATTTTACGGAGGACGTAACGCATCTTGCAGAAACGGCGACCAATTGGAAAGAATGGCTTAAAGTTGTTGAAAACAAAATAGAAAAAGAATTTGAAAGCGAAACCGATAGACCAAATGCCTATTATAATATTGAATTTGCTAAAATTAAAAAAAATGATATTTTACTGTTGCCATTATGGACAACATTATTGGAGACCAAAATAAATTATGGAAGCATGAGAGGATCTACAGCAAGTTGTGAAGAAGAAATAAATAAAATAAAAAATACAGTTTTTAAAGATATAAAAAATAAAACTATAAGAGTGGACACTCTTTTGTTCAAAGATATATCGAACATCTATTCAGTGAAACGCTCTTAGCCGATGCTAGTTCAATAGCCGAAGTAGACCAATATAAATTAGATGAACAGTTACCATTCTATTTGGAACATCGTATTTCTCAAAAACTGCAGTACAAGCAGCTTGTTGAAGTGGATATATTTAAACATTGTTCAAAAGTTCATCCAACGACGCATAAAATAGATAGAATTTCATACTCTCTATTAAATGCATGTCCACTTGACAGTTTAATACAAACATTATTTGTAATTGAAACAGACAATGAGAACACAAAAAAAATGGTAAGTAAATAATTTTAACAGAATAAAAGTATAAAAGAGCTTCTAAAATCTTCTTTTTTTGTAGATAACTGCAATTTAAGGTAATGAGTTTTTTGATGTTATAAAATATCTTTTCCTACGTGGCATTACCAACGAAGCTTATAAATGCAGAATGAAACTTATGGCCAAACTAATAACCCAAAGAAACGTCGCTTATAATAAAAAATTGGAACAAATAGTTGAGTGTAGTGGTAGGGGAGATATTTTTGAAATTAATTGGAAAGTTTTCATTTTTTGTATCTTGATTTTTATAAAAAGTGATGCAATCAAGTAATCAAGCATCAATCTGATATACTATTTATTAATAAAATGCAATTAAGAAAAGTTAATATTCATATAAATGAAATGGAAGAAGCATTTCCACAAATGCGGAAATATCATTAAATGAACATAAACTCCCCTAACTTCAATGTATATAAATAAATATAAAAATCTTATAAAAAATACTAAATTATAATAAAAACTTATTAAAACCTTTTTATTAATAACTATAATAAAATTTATAAAAACTAACATAAAAATAAATTTTATTATAATAATAAAAAAAAATTAACAATAAATAGTCTAATTAAAACTTTCTTATATCAAAAGAATAATATAACTCATTACCAGAATATTGAATAACTAAAACTAATAAAGTAATATCTGCAACGAGACCAAAATCAGAGAATTTTGGAAAATAATTAAGTAAAAAAAATAAAGAGTATCATAAAATAACATTTATTATTATTATTATTAATTATTATTGATTAATTGATTTTTTAATTATCAATTATTATTTTTGTAATGTTACAAATGATTCAGTAATAATAGAATGTTTGACTTCCAAAAAATATATGATACAAGAAATACCGAAATATTTAACAATTAAAGAAAATAAAAAAAGGAAATTATAAGATGGCATTATAAGATATTTAGGTACAGTGGGCAAAAGTAGTGGCCATTATACAATATGTCAGTGACCCAATGGAAATTGGAAAAAATTTGATGGATTCACTAAAAAGAAAAGTATCCAAATTGCTTGATTGCATCGCTTTTTACAAAAATTAAGATACTTCAAAAAATAAATAAATAAATTATATATATATATATATATATATATATATATATATATATATATATATATATATAACACATCATATAATAATTTTAGAGAATTAAATTACATTATAATAAATAATTATTTTTAATTATATTACTAAAATGTCAGCTATAAAAGATTCAAGAAAATTTTAAAAACTAGAAGCTACCGGAAAAATGTGTTGCTGTGGACTATCAGCGATGTTCTTACTGTAAGTCGTCTCGCGCCTGAAATAGGAAATTCACAACTTGGTGAGCATATGCGACGTTGAGAAATTGGTCGCATAGGTTACGGGCATAAAACGCGAAACAATGTCCGTACCTGCAATGGTAGCCGATTCAACGCTTTAGTACCACATCGTAAAAGATATTGATATTCCTTACCGGTAAGGGCGGATATACATGTAATGGGTGAAAGTGTCGAGGTAAGTGTGCAACCGTGCCAAGAAGAGGTGATTTCGTTCTGTTCCACATCGTAGCAAACAGGAATAACACTCTATCTCTGCGGACGAAATTGATACCGTTCTTTCGTGTCCGCGCTCTTTCTGATGCCGATTTTAGCCGTACTTTGTGCGTATTACAAAATCGATATGGCAGAAGCAGTTGTTTCATATATATTGGTATATTACATAAAGAAAACTGTTTACGATGGTTTCGTTGAATCACATAACCTATATTAATATTACAGAACAAGAGTAACCGTCCTCTGACGCAGAGATAAAAATAAAATATTTTATATTCGTATACAGGGTGTCTCATTTTAATTTATCTCTCAAAAAACTTTTTCATTTTTTTCTACAATCAAAAATAAAAAAAATTTTTTGAGGGGTAAATTAAAATGGGACACTCTGTATATAACGTTTCTTCCCTCCCACTTTCAAGTTGTCAAATGATATTGGTTATTGATAATCTCGTTTTAAAATAATGTGACTTCGTAAATAAGCATGTGTTTTTAACAATATATGAATATATTAATAAATATTAGAATTTTATTTTTTTCACGGCAATGTAATTTGCGTTGCGTATGAATGCCATCATTTCTTTGAAAAAAAATATTTGTTTTTTACAAAAACAATTATTCTTATAAAATTTAATTTATGTGACTATGTAACTGAAGAATCATATGCTGCGCCGTGAAATGTAATCACGATTCTCATATTCCATTAAAACAGACATTTCCAGCAGATATGACGGCGCGTATACGTATTTTCTGGTTTAATTTGAAATATGCATTTAACGGTGAAATGTCTTCGGGCGCGCGAAGAAAGAGTCCTTCGTCGTCATCTCGCGGAGATGTAAGTTATTTCATCTTCTCTCGGCGAAAACCGTAAAGGGACGGATTTCTATTGGAGCGGGACGCAAAGGAGAACAACGTATTTATGTTCGTGCAGCGGATGTCCCGCTTTACACTCCTATCTTTTTTTTCTACAATTGTATTTTCCGCGAAATCAAATCCATCTCAGAAACGTACATTCCTTCGACCACAGAAAAATACATTCGTAAGATGAGTGTGTAACTATTCGTATAAAATAATATTCTAAAGGAAGATCTTTAACGTTTGTTAAGTGATTTCTGATCATTTGAGACATTATCTTGTTTTTGCGCACTTTTTTTACGGTATCAAATAGAGACGTTTTTTCGCTGAGTTTGTAGCGAAAAAGTAAACGGCAACGACCTGGCTGCGTTTTAACATTAATACGGGTTGTCAGCCAGTATCTTCTGTAAATCGTTTGTCTTAGATTTACTCGTGACGTTCGGAGATTTGCTGGTGACGCCCTTACCAGCTGCACTACCTCGACAGTACGATTAATTCGAGAATTCCAATCGACTGTTCTCCGTAATGCTTAATGGCGCGTATACAAGAGAAATCTGCCTTTTTTGGTTTTTAACGCTACCCGAACGTGCTTTTACCAGATATGTAAAATTTGAAAAAACTAAATTCTTTTTGGAATGTAAAATTGCTTCGTGTATTAATATATTCCAGTATCTATCGTTTATTCTGATATTCTACCGTTCTGTGATTTTATGTGTAATGGTTTTTCAAAATACAATACCTATTTTCGTTAATCTTTACACAGAACTGCGAATATAGTCCACAATTCTTAAAACACAAAGTTAAAATTACACATTATACATTCGCTTCTGTTATCTCTTTTCAACACTCAAAACTAGCAAAGCTTTTAACACGATAATTGTTTAAATAACAATTTTAAATTTATCAATGTTTCCTTAAAGTGACAATAATAAAACACATCATTCTTATGAATAGATAATTATATTAGAAAATTTCTTTTCAAAGTTTCGACAAAATCGATATATTTGTCATTGTGCGATTCAGTACGTTAATTTTACAAAGGTAGTTTACCACGCACAGCTCAAATTCGTTTAGAAAGCTGCAGTACGTGCAAGCCTCCGGCCTTTAGGCGGAGATCAAGATTTGTCGTTGCTTACACCGGAGGTTGATCTACATCGCGGTTGTAACGCGATCCGCTGCCGGAGCCGCCCTCGAATTACTTTGCCGCAGATTTATCCCCGATTCACCGGAGATTCACTCCAATCACGCATCGCCACACAGACCTGGCCGTAGAGCTACGCCATAGTATTGCGGGTGGTTTACGATCGTTCCTCGCAGATTTAGCCCGCTCGAGCTGGCCGGCAATGGCAGTCCAACCATTAATTTACGAGCTGCGTGCCGCCCGCGCGAACCAGCCGTTCCCCGCGCAACGATTGTTCGACTAACGATCATGGACGATGGAGGTGAGATTCTTCGGACCGTCGGAAACGTTGTTAACGTGTTTTCTTACGTTCGCGCTTCGGGGTAAAATTGAAGAATCGCAACAGCCAAAAAAGAAAGCGCGGTTGCTTAACGCTTCCTCGTACAACGCGTTTTTTTGGGAAATAAAGAAAATAGTATTTTTTTATAAGAGGGACTCATTTGTTTCATACGTGAGATACTTGTTTAGATAAGCATTGCTTTTTTGAAAAGTATTTTTCTATTTCGATTATAAATCCATGGAATTTAAAGGACACGCTAAAACGCTTGATCATGGAGGTAACAATAAGATTAACCAAATTTTGAAATTTCGAAATCGTTTTGTACGCGGCGCATTTTAATACTCGCAGTTTAAGCTCGATTATAGGCTCTGTCTTAAATGCGTTCTTAAGCCTTTTAATAGGCTGGCCGTCAGTAAAGCATTATCTCATAACGTGGAATTCATAATAGGGCAGTTTTTAAGTCGTCGAAAAAAATACGCTGTATCTAGTGTACACACTGTGTATATCAGGTATATCGAGAGCTGATGGCGCACTGTGTTATGAAATGGAATAATCGAACACCGATAATCTAATCCGCAACGGTTTCGTTCTCGAAGAACAAATCATAGTCCGACAGAAATTTCCGCCTTTGTTCCGAAAAATCCAACGTCATAGAGTTTGTTAATTGACGAACGAGAGTTGAACGAGTTTTCTCGTCCAATGTTGCACGGCCGCCGTGTGCGTGGGCCGCGTAACGTCGAATTCGCCTGGCAAATTTGATTACCGGTGTTTTGTAAATCGGGGGTAGACGAAAAAAGTCGTGGATTATTCGTGATATACGTTGAACAAGGCACGCGGAAGCCAATATGCAGTTGAAGTTGTCTGATACATACCAAACCTATCGCACTTTCGCATGCATGTACGGATTTCCAGCCGAGGAAATTCGGTTCGGTCGAACTACGTCGGAATGAATTACGAAACTTTTTCGACATGAAATCTGTCGTTGGCCGGCATCGCGACAGAAAATATTTCCCGGTACAAAAGATTAATTCCCGGTGGCACTCGTCACTTTTTGCCGTGTTACCCGCTGTGTTTTGCTCGTTCATTAAATTAAACGCGCGAGAATCATGTTTAATTCTTGATGTCGCCGCTGCCGCCGCGATGTATGCATGCAGTACACGCTTTTTCTTCCGTGAACGCACGCGTGCATTCCTGACCGCGTTGTTGTCCGATTCACGCCATTCCAACCTATTCTCTGCTCATCCCCCCCCCCCCCCCCTCCTTAACATTACTCTCAATGATTCTCGCATCTCCGAGTTGCACAAAGCGTCCTCTAATTCCCGCGTTACGCCGGCCGCGGCCGCCGTAGATCTTTTTCACGAATTTTACGTTACGGGGAAGGAGAGAAAAGGGAAGAACGACCGCCCATGTCGCTCGTGATAAAACTCTCGCTTGGTCGGACCCAGCAACCGCGCGCCGGACATGCGAGAGCATTTTAATCGCGTTATTTCATTTTCACTTTTTCTCGCGCTCGCGCCCACGCATTCATGCGCCGAGTTCTCTCTCTCTCTCTCTCTCTCTCTCTCTCTCTCTCTCTCTCTCTCTCTCTCTCTCTCTCTCTTTCTTTCTCTTTCTCTCTCTTTCTCGCTCTCCCTCTCTCGTAATTCAGACGTTTGGCGTGTGCTTTCGTGTAGATACGCGCGTGTACGTGCCGGTGAAAAGTTTATCGTAGAGAGCGTGACGATTAAAGCGTCGGAAGTTTTGCAACGGGCGTGGGATGCAGAAGTGACCACTGCTGGAAAGGGGATATATCTCGAAAAATCGATGCTGTAACACTTTTTTTCGTCTGTAACTACATTTTGCGCGCAGAAATTATATCACAAAAAAAAACGTAAAAAATAAAACTCGACACCAATATCGATTTCAGATTGTTAATATTAGTTTTTAATTTCAAAAGACAAAATATTTGCTTTAAAAAAAATGCAATTTATTTAACGCGATAGTGTATTTTGTTGATTATGTGGGTTACTGTACCAAAATGAGCTGGTTAATAGGCCAATTTGGCACACTTTTAACAATTTCAAATGTGTTTGCGAAAGAACAGTTTCTAATTCAAGACTAATCATTCCATAAAAATACTTATTTTCTCAAGTAGACTCAATTTCTCCAATGACTATGCAATCACGGACTGAATGGGGCGGCTCTAAAGCGGAAAAATAAGTCGACAGTTTAATGATCATAGACGCTTTATTTAAAAAATACGAGAACCATTTTGCGATGTACGTGAAAACCAGAGAGAAACTAAACTACCCGGCAAAGATCTCATGAATGTCAAGAAAATGTGATATCGGGCCAACATAAATGTTTGTGATATATGTAACGCCGCTTTTTCTTGACCGTAGTGTTTCAACGTAAACTGGGAAACATCTCGAGTAGAAATTGATTAAAACTAAATAATATTTTTTATAAAATTATTTATATAATTACTTTGAAGCAGAGTTTAATTTAATTTTATACAAATGCAATGAAATTTTTATGAACAAAAATTTTATGTGTAATATAGAAATTGATAAAAAAAATGCACGATGTACTCATAAAGAATAATTGCAATTAAGAAAATTATTTGTTTTTGACGAATATTCGTTATTTAACTGGATTGCAATATGCCGAACGATTCAAGTAGCGACACTCGAATGCTATCGATGCATACACTCGTAAGATGTGGTATACTACACAAGTGCGCGTTCAAATTTATTGAAGCTTTGTTGGCTTGGTAGAATGGTGCATGGTATCACACGCTCGTTTTTTTATTCACGCTGCGGAGCAAAGGGACGCGTTTCTCTATGTGTAATACAGCACGACACTTTTCAGTTCTGAAAAAATAATGCCTTTATTACACAAGAGACGAGCGACATTTGTAATCGATTGGCTGTGCAAAGCGGAAACGGTCATGAAATGTGTATGCTGCGAGAATTGTTCCCGAATTAGAATATTAATATGTAAAACGCTTGTAGCACTTGTGTTATTATTTTTCTTATTTTATCTTTGTATCTATATTTTATAATATACTCAATATATTTATAATATATTGAAAAAATATTAAATATTAAAATCTTATTTTCTCAAAATGCTGTAACGTTTTTTTCGAGTAAACTCTTTAATTATAAATGGTGCAAAACACATATAAGTAAAAATTATTGCAGAGATTATAATTAAATATGTGCAAAGAATTAAAAAGATTATCCTGATACGGTAAAACGGTAATATCTCTTTTGAATCAATAAAGATTAAGCCGTTTTAATTCGGTCTCATTGCTCGCATAGTACACCAGATTGACAAAATTAAGGTTCAAGTACTTTTTTCACCCATCCTACGTGATCCATATCGCTCCCCTCTTGACTCTAATGGAACTCGTTGGACTGCCCGGAAATACAAATTGCCCTCTGATTGTTAAATATAATCCCAGCGATTTGTTAATCAGTCGAAGACTATTCAAGTGCAGCGCGGCAACTCCTCTTAATAGTATTCTGATCTTTGATCTCGCAGTTTGTCAACTAAGCGGTATTTGTCTGCATCGTGGCGTGATTTTGCAGGACGATAAACAGTTTGATGTTGGTTCGTTTTCGTAAACGCACGTCTAATCAAAGTGCGTGTCCGCTCGACTCGACATCGGCGTGAATATTCGGAACCGATTATGGTGGTTAGCTTAATTGCATCGACGCAATTTCTCGACTGGCTTGCGGGTTAGACTCGCCGGTTTTGGGGTTTGGCATTAACGCATGCTACTCGAAACGGGCCGACGCGGCGGTTGTCGATCCGTTCGATAATCAGCGTAATATATAAGCGGCACACAGCGCGCGCGCGCGCGCGCACACACACACACATACATACATATTGATGCACGTTTGGTCGAGACGCGTACGAGAGCAGCTGGTTAAAAAACGTTTCGGACGACCGAACGATCGAACGTTCGTCTCTTTGATAACTACTGATCTGAACGTAAGCGCTTTGGGATCTTCCGCATTCTGCGTTACCATCATTGTGCGAACTACAGATTAAAGCTTAACGGATATTTCAAGAGAGTATGTCTGTTTGAAGTAGTGAAAACGATCGAGGTTTTTCAGAACAATCTGCAGACAAAAGAAAAATCGGAAATTGCGCAATTGTCAACTTATTTTAATAAAAAGAAGTAAAAAAATGTGTCATAATACAAAGTGATATATTACTACGCACTTAAAATATAATTTCTTTTTGTATAATAAATCTGCAGCTGCTTTGCGGGTTAAACCAGTCTTTGAAAGAAAGAAATGTAGTAAATATGCATTTTAGATTACACAGCACCAATTTTGTTGCGCTTTAGATATGCTGTAGGAGAGGTTGTCCTGAGTAATTCTCCGCAAAAATTAAGTGGCGGACGGCATTGGTTTAGGAGATATAACAAATTAAAGTTTCACAATAAAGATTGTGTACGCCATAATAATCGGTTATTATGTAATCAAAAATCTGTTTACAACTTTCACGCGTGAAATATGGAATACGTGGACGCGAAGCGGAGCCCACGTATTCCGTAAATATTTTTCACCAGAATGAGAAGTAAGGAAAAATAATGAACTGCGGGAAATAGGTAAAGCCGACTGTTGACAAAATATCTATGACTATATAGCTTTGTTTACATTCTTCAACAGATTAGTACGACGTACACAAACTTCACTGTAATATCAGCTTATAACACCTAAAGTAGAGCATTAAAATTGTGAAACTTTTATTTGTTATATCTCTCAAATCAATGCTGTCCGTTACCTAATTTTTGCGGGGAATTACTCAGAATAACTTCTCCTACAACATATCTAAAGCGCAACAAAATCGGTGCTGTGTAACCTAAAATTATTTACCGAAAGAATAATTACATACATTACCTACGACGAATATTACTATCGTGATAAAATCGAGATAAAAGTCACACGTGTGAAGTGAAATCCAGATATGTAATAAACTTTATAAACGGTATTGTTAATCGAACAGCTGTTTTTTTGACGTCCGATTAATTAAACGAAATTATTTAAGATAATAATTTGCGATTTGTCGGTGACTTTGTAATTTTTCGATTTTCGATATTATTGCACAATGAGTGGCAATTGTGCGAGCGCGTTCTCTCCGAGTATGGTTCAAACTTTGATCATTAATATCATCATCAATTCAGCTGCAAGAGTAACTTTAGAATTCGGTCTTTTGAGCTACAACCGATCTCATAGGTACAGGATAATTTCCGCGTAATTTTCTGACATAATTAAACCAGCGATTCAATAATTAAACCTCGACTGCATCGTTCGAATTAATAAGTACCACTTCAGCGAGAATGGCTCTTTTACACAAAAAATTATGGACTCGACGATTGGCCGGTACAAGGGAAATGTGCCGATATGAAATTACATTTTCCTCGTATATGAATTAGCGAGATGAAATCTCATAGCGTGATTTTGCTCTATATCACAAAAAAAGGTATTCCGATATTTCAACGGTGGACACAAATACATCATTGACGACTCCGCCGATGACAGCCGGCAATGCGGCTTATGCGATAAATTGCGCTTTAATCCGCTTGCGCTGCTCAATAGATCGTGAGCCTTCGAAATTACTTTTCCAATTAACAGCCGCGTTTTATGTTGCATTTGTCGATAATCAATCTCTCTTGCATCTATCTGGCCATGTGTTCGCAGCAGAATGTGTCTGCGTGTTGACGCGTCTACTGCGCCACGTCGGTGTGCGGCGGTGGCGGGGTTTGCTCGTTGAGCTTGTTTGACCGTGTATATCTCAATGCGTGTTCTGATTGCTTGCTCAGCAGGCTGGCTCGTACGTATGTCAGAATACGCGCGCCGACTGCTACGATGCCGCACGCGTTCGCGTTTAATTATTATACCTTTTAATATACGCTCACCGGGCGCGCGTGTTTTTGCGAATATTAATTTCGAAATAATGCAATAACCCAAATAATAATGCAATCCGCAGCTCCTCGCACAGTCGAATATTTCGCAATTATTTTCTAGCGAGAACAATGAACATCACGTCGTTATTCGTTACTCATTTATTTTTTTATTTTGCATCTAAAATTGAATATCCGATAATGGGATTGCTGAAAGAAACAGCGACTTTAATTTAAATAATATAATCGTCTACATTCTCAGATTTGTTCCGATCTGTTTCACTTTGACACTAATTGATCCTAGCGGATCTGATCGGTCACGTTGCTCCGATAATCTGATGCATGTTCTCCGAATACAAAGACGCTCCTAGAGAGAAATGGCTTTGTGACGACGGTAGCGCGTGCCAACGCGTTCGTAGAACGCTGCCATTGAAATACCATGATCTGTCTTTCTACTTCGCACGTCGTCCAAGAAGCTACGGAATTTAGATGGGAAAGCCAAGTCAACTGATACTGTATTTTGCATACAGCACGATACGATCGTCTACTCCGTCGAAAGTGTTGCGCGCATCAGATTTGGATAAGAGATCGATTCTCACAAAGACTCCTCCCAATTTGATGCGGCGGTCGTCGTGTGCTGTTATTTGTTTGAATCATCGGAGGATTTACGTACCAATTTGGGCAAAAAAGAAAGAAGATTTATGCTATATCTAAGTAACATATTAAATACATGTTACTATGCTTTTTTTAATGAAAAATATTTGAGAATTGAAGAAAGAATTTATCTCAAAAAGGTAAAACACATTTTATATAAAATAGTTTGTAATTATATTTTTATATTCCAAAAAATGATTTTAAATTTTTGTAAACGAAACTAGAAGCAAGATAAATTAAGAAAAACTATGCTTCTATATTAAAATATGACGGATTTTAGATAATAAGAGCAATATCATTAACATATTCATATGCGGAAGAAAGGCTTCTCTAGTTATAAAAAATTTGTTTCATCAATTCTGTTCATTTTTCACTTTTATGCGATATGATATGTGAGTCAGAAGAGAGTACGGTATATATAGCAGTAAATGAGACGTTAAGCGCCTTGCGCAGATGTGTCCTTTCCAATATCCTTTTTTGCGATACTTGTCGACGATCCACGTTCAAGCGCTAAAATGTTCTTTAAATATCGGCCGATACTCAAGGGTGAATTACGATTCGCACTGGCAACGGCAGCATCGAACGTATGTTAAGGGAAAGGAAAAGATAGAGAGAAAGAGCGAGAAAGAGAGAGAGAGAGAGAGAGGTGCAATGACGGCGTAGAATTGAGCTTACATGGCTCCGTAAGGCGATTTCTTAGGCATTCGCCGCAATAAGTACCCATAATGCTTCGGAACGCGGAGCAAGCGAAACCGTCCCATCGTTTACCTGCTATCATTCGCTATCCGCCTATAAACAGCGACCTTAACGGTTATCGGAAGATTGCAAAACCGCCTCGAGAATACTAATAACGATGTCGATCTGAAAGGGACTTCCGCCTATCCTACGATCACGGATTAACTCTAGTTTAATAGCGTCGCGTAACGTTTAGTATCGTATCGGTTGAGATAGGCAAAGTTGAGCGATGCTTCGATCGATTTTATTCGCGTACAGTTTTACCGAAATGTTCGCGTCGAACAGTCAAGAAGAATGGAAACTTGTTATCGAAAATAGCTTAAAGTGCGATTAAAATGTTTGTGCTGTGTTATATTCTCGCCGCCTCTCGGTTCCTTCGCTATTGTTTGTCCTGGACTGCTTTAAGCGCTATATACTGGAAGAGACGAAGACTAGAGTACATAGACGAGCGACAGAAACAACTTTGCGCCGGGTTAACGGATGCTACTGTTCTAAAGTCAAGATGTTAGGTGCGGGAGAAGGTTGAGATGTTAGATGATCCCCGCTTAAAATGTATCCTCGAGACAATGTGCGCGAAAGCAAAGAGAGTTGTTAACCTCTCTCCTGCGCCGTTATATGATTAAATTAAGGCGTAACGTGTATCACGGAAATATAATTCACGCTAGACTTAAAGGATTGGAATGCAGAGATTCGGCTGCAATCACGCGCGACAAACTTTCGCCGTTCGAATGTCTATACTTTTATCCGTACGAATATCTATTTTTCGATTGAATTGACCATGAAAATCGCGGAAACTCACCGGAGTTAGAGATCGAAGTTTCTAGGAAATGAAGGAGAAAGTAAGATTGGGGAAACGGAAAATGGGTTCCGTGGACTAGCAATAAGACGGCTACGTGGTGGAGAGACGAAACTTTCCTTCGTCGCTATACGCATCTCCGTGGAACGTGTTCCTGCATTAAGATCCGAGTTTAAAACAAGTTTTGAATACGGGGACACTACGGATAAAACAATGCGAAAACAAGTAATGTTGACGTAAAAATATAAAAGACTAGAACAGCTAACGATGATCCAAGTTAAATTGCGAAAACAGGCAATGATATTTCGCATATAAGCCGCACGAATTATTCGTGGTGAAATTCCAGTTGAATTTTTTTTCCGGAATTAATAATAAAATTTGCATTAGTAATAAAACGCTAGTTTTTAAAGTAAGTAGCTAACTAAAAATAAAAAATATGATATATATACATATGTAACAATGTAGTTAAAATTCAGCTACGCCTGAAGAGTATCCTCGGTTCGCCGCGTTTGCTTTCATCTACAAATTCTTTGACAAATTTGGCGTCCACTTTTCCCTAGTAAATTCGATTGGGAACACCTTTTTACATATACTTTCCGGGTTTACACAAAAAATCCTTTGTCTCTCTAATTGTTTTTGTCTCTCATCTCTATTGTCGAGTCTATTGTAAAACCGTCGATACAAAATCAATTTACGCAATATACTTTTACAATATTTCCTGTAACAAGCACAGAACTTTAGGCTTTTCGTCTGTCAGCTTTGTATTTTTACTTTATTTTATTTTCTTTTATACAACAATATGGAAAATTTATAGTTCAATAACGTTTAACTGATGCGCTGATTTAATTTTACTAACAATAAGAGGATATCGTGTCAATGATCGAAATATCATTTAAAATGAAATTATAAGCGAGTTACTTATTCGCTTCGTTGCACGATTCTGAGTAAGCAATTTTAGCCTCGTGGGTCATCCATTCGGCAATGGAAAACTCGCTGGGAGCGCGAAAATTGATTCTCTCTCTCTCTCTCTCGCGTCGCGTATGGCTGCACTGTCTCATAGCATAGCATTGGTTTTGGTCTCCTCTCGTCGATAAACCCTATCAGACGCAGGTGATGAAAGCTCGATCCAGTTCGCGCCGTTCATCTCGTTCATCGCGAACGATCCCACTGCGACTCACGCATGCATGCACGCTCACGCATGTATGCAAGCTCACGCACACGACAGGAACTCGTCATAAATCTGATTCGCCGCGACAGTGCTCGCCGGTAGTAATTAACCATTCGTTGACTGTCAGTTCTTCTGACAGTACGCCTGGGCGATCGGGTCGATACGTCTACTCGATATATTTGCTCGAAGAAGCCGAATGATGGCGAACGCATTCGCGAGGAGCGGAAGAGGCGTGCCGATTGATGAGATTGATCATGGCGAGATTAGCGAGTGACGAATTGTTATTTGTTCCCGCCGCGTTCTCTCCCGGGAGAGCAATGCGTTTATATTCAGACTGCCGATAATTAATTCCTCTCGAAGGTTATCCTGACTAATCGTCTGGTCTTAGAAACAGCTTCCCTGAGACAGCTCGGTCGACGCAGCTGCCGGGTGTGTTCTGTTTTAATGAGAGTGCACGTCTAGATTCGAAGAATCCGATTAATGCCGCGCATAGCGATAAATATCGTCGTAGATCAATATGATTTATCGTGCTGTGTTCCGGTATTCGTTGAACTATCCCGCAATATAATTTATGTGCAGCAACTTATGGCTGCGAGTACAATGGCAAATATTATAGCTAAGAGAATTGATGCATATATCAAACATTGAGTTCGGAGTTAACGACTCGACTTGAAAATGTTTGCATCTTTTTGCTATTTTCATACTTTCAAAATAAATAAATATCATTTAGAAAAATAGCTTCCGTTTTTAAATCATGTATGATCTTTCTTTGTGGCAAGCTCTCACCTTAATCAATGTTATTAATGAAAATTTAAGGATTGGCCGCTAAATTCTAACAATAACACCTAACAAACATGATAAGTACAAGAAGCCTACGTATGATGTGTAACATATTTCGAATTCGTTTGACAGGTTGTCTGACGGGTAAGTGCAACCACAAATTTGAAATTCTAAATATTGCACCGGGGGGACTCGTATCAACCAGCAGGTATGTGTGCAATCGATCACTCGTAACAAGTTTTCTGCTAGGATATATTCCATTCAAAATGCTTGCGCAACACTCTGCATATTTATTGCAATACGTAGAGCACAACTGTTTATTATAAAAAGTAATCTCGGTATTACGATTTTTAAGCAATATTCGTTACAACTCTCAACATTTTGCAAAAGGTGCTTTGTACCTTATAGACTTTAAAATAATAAACGTCGAAGCGTACAGGCTAATGGAACTTAACCAGAAGTTAGCATTACCAAATTAACCCACGAATAATTACGGTGAATTTCTATAGCTTCATTATGCTAACATTCGCGCATACTGCATTGTTAATAAGAACGCGTGAAACGCCGATGCACGCTGCAGCCGAACATCGGCGAAACTTGTACGCGGATAAAAAAAAACGGCTGCAATTTGTACGCATAGCCCGGGGGAACGTGTTGAAAAAACGTACCTAGCCCAATATTCAATTTTCACCCGACCACAGAGTGCCGACGTCAGCTCTTATTTGCTGAAGCTGTAATGTAAAGTGCACAATATTTGCCGGACGTATCGGCGTCCGTTTCACCGGTGTGGTGAAAGAATATATGCCGCTGATGCGGATAAAAATAAAATGGTGAGCGTTGCTACGGCAAACGGTATTGGCGGAGAAGCGACAGTATACACAACGAAATTGTTGCTTTCCGTGCAGCAAAGCAAAGCGAGATGCGAGAGTCTGCGTCCACCCGGAGCGGAGAGAACCGGGATCGAGATAGCGCGAGAGAATTGGAATAAAAAAAAAAAAAAAAGAAAAAAAACGCGAGAATTACACGACAGTTGGTGCAGATGTGCGGAGGGTGCCGGTGGTGCTATCGGACGATCGGCTTTTTCCACCTGATAAAGTTTAACCAATTAACGTCCGCGCTGGTTAAGTCACTTTTCGGCCGCGCGATAAAACCGAAAAGACACCGAGAGATTCGGGTTATTTGTACACATCTGCTGCGGGATCGAAAATTGGCTCGGATTTATTGAATGGAGCGCGCAGTGGCGACGACGGAGGGAAATCGAGAAACGTCACGACATGGTAAACGTGCGGCTTTATTTACTAGGGACTTGTTTAGCAAAGCGCGTTATAGCTATTGGAATATATTATCATCTGTGGACGTCCAGTCTAGTTAGGTACGTTTGTCAATAATGTTTAGTATGCAACTTGCTTAAAATGCACGAGGATATCTCATTTCGCGCGTTATCAATTTTGCGGGATTGCGGAGAGTTGCAAATAACATATTATCTTACGTTGTAGTAAATGAATAATATTTAACACGTTATGATTTTTCATTTTCTATTTTGCTTCTTTAATTATTTTCCGGCGTGCACAGTGCATTGCAAGTAGAATGTCTAATAATATAGATGTATAAGTAGCATAATATTTCTTTTAAAAAATTCTATCATTCTTTATAGTTTTTAAAGTTAAACATTAAAAATTTTAATAATTATGCCCTCAAGTTATTCATTTCTGTTAAAGTTCGCGTGCAATTATCTGAAGAATAAGATTGTCATCTACTTACAATCTTGAAGTTAAATTCATCAGAATTGCTTCTCTTTCAGTCACTCATAGCTCGAAACAATTTGCTTCTCGACATTTGCTAAAGAAAAATTATCTCAGTTTTCGCAAGAAATATCCCCGAGTGTTGAGCACTTTATCATTATATGTCGTATCTCCGTCAAAAAAATTCCCAGTGGATACGTTTCAATTCTATTATCAGAATAAGAGATATAATTGTTATTAATATACGCAATAACTGTAATTGAAATTGACACAGTGCTGCAAATTGATTCAACATTTTAGTTATTTTATGTATTATAAAATATTTAAAAAACTATAAGTATTATTTATTAATACACATTTATATCTAAAATAATCATATTATAGAAAGGCATTTTTGAGATGCAAAATATTTTACTGTGCGTTCAATTCTCTTTGCGTGGATTTTGCAACAATGTACGTCTTCATTATATTTCTAGTCGAGTACAAACGATCGACGACTCGATTTGCTGAGTCTTGGCAGTACAGTCTGCCATCGGTCGACAACGCTGTTTCGCTCCGGATTTTGAAATTCCTTCAGCTACTCGCCGACTTTCGACGTTCTTAGAGTGCGAAGCCAAGGTGGAAACGAGTTTACGGCAGAACGGGGTGGAAAAGAGGAGACAGGTTCGAACCGATGGAAATATTTATTCCAGAAATTTTCCTCGGAATAACGGTTCGGGGTTCCCGCGTTTATATAAATTTGGTCTTACACGTTTCAGGTCTTCTCGCTTACAGAGTTTCCGCAAAAGCCTGGCGAAACCTGAGTTCGGCGATAAACTTATGCACTTTCTACATCACATTTTTCTTGCCTCTGACCGCATTGTTTTTGCTTTCTTACGTTCTACCCTTACTTCGTTATCGATCGCATGTCTCCGGCGCGCTCATGATTAAATAATGAGTTTTTAGTAGCATTTTTAAACACAGACACCTAACAATTTTAAATCAGAATGCTTAATTGAAATATGGATATTATATCTTTTGTTAGCGTGTCCCAGATGCGCATGACGCGTCTTAGAGAAATTCGCGATATAAAATATTTCATTCACGAGCTACACAAATGCCAACATTTCACGCGCGTGCCAGTTTCGAAGTCGGCAGTTTGTCTCGAAAGAAAACTCAGACTTCTCGTTTCACGGAAAAGCCACGGATGTCAGGTTCTCATTTGGGTATTCGTTTTGAAGTCTCCGCGAAGTTGGCCAGTACTCAAGGACCTAAGACACCTAATTTTGAAACTTCTCGCGTTACTGATGGTCGTCTGCTCAGTAATTTGTCGACCTAATGCAGAAAATTTATGAACAAAGCTCGGCTCTCAAAACTAACAAACTCTCAGTGTATCCACACTGTTCATGTGTTTCTTTTTAATTAATTTTTCTAATTGGGTGCTTCTTGAATGTAATTACCTTTTCGTTGTGCGTATTTCAATTTATTTCTATTACCCGATATTTTTTTAACTATATAAAAAATGTCACTGTAAAACGATATAATATCTCAATATTGATAAAATTGCAAGGTTAGATAATACTGTTACAAAGAATCATATTGAATGAATAAAATGTATTCATTCAGATGAAACATCAAATAATCATCAATATTCAACAAAATCAGGCAATAGATTTAATACGACGGCATTATGCTGCCGCGCATTAATCCTATCATAATATTATCCTCTCATTAGTTTGCATTAAGCTGATTGGATTATTAATTATGCGAAAAAGGAGACTTCAAAATGCAGTTATTGCTAGATTAAAACGGTACAAAATTACCAATCCAATATTGCATTCAAATAATAGCAACTTTTTTTTTTTTTGCCATTTTCTTTTATATTAAACTGGCTTTTTTCATTTTTTTATTGTGCCATTTTTTAATGCTATAATTCGAATCAGAGTTTACTAATTAATTAATTGTAAGTGTTTGCAATTAAAAAAAATTACATTATTCTGTCTTGCGTTCGACAAATTGCCATAACTATGTCGGTTTATTTTGTATATGTTAACTTTGATGTTTGGTTGTGCAATCGTCTTCAAAATACAAGTATCTAATTAATCGCAAGTATCTAATTAATTAAAGTGTCACGACTTACTACGAAGCTTGATCGTTTAGTCTCGCATTCGCAGAGAACATAAGGTCGACGTACAGGCGTGCCGAAACAGTCGGGTAATCCTCCGACCTCCATCATAGTTCTGTCTAACTTAGTCTTATGGGCAGACAAGATTTACCTTTGTTTCATCACGTTTTGCCGGTAGTTTCAGCGTGGCGTTACCATCGAGCTTCGTTGTAATTTCGCCGAAGCGTATTCCGACCGCGCCGTCGCCGTCGGGGTATTAAGATAATGAGAGTTTCTGTATCGCCCATCCCTGTACCCGCACATTCGATAGCGCACGACCAAGTTAAAGTGTAATTTTCCATTTCGAGGCAATGATTCGACCCGCAGAAGTGGACTATAAAAATTCGCCTTCGCAGAAAATCGCGGTTGCGCTTGTGCACCGTTCTTTAAAGAGAAACTGTACATGCAGATCCGAATCAGATATTATAAGTGCTAAAAGTAGGAGATATAATCACGTTTTAATTCCTCGCAGTTATGTCTAATAATATCGTTATACTAATATGCAAATATAAGAAATTTTAATTGTTTGCTACACACAATAGAAGTAATCATATTGCAGATTCTCGCATTGCATATGCTTGTGCTTACACAATTTGATTCTATTCAGATATTATACAATATATTATCCATAGTATTGCATGCCAGATTGTTAGTAACACATCATGTAATGTGAGAATGGTATTACAGCGTAGAATTTATGCGGTGATAAGATTGAAATTGAGTGTATTACTTTAGTTTTATCAAATTATATATAAATTAAATATTTAAATATGAGTTAAAATATGATATAAGTATAAAATAAAATAGAAAATATAATATATAAATATATAAAACATAAATAAAAAATTAGTCTTTCTAATCATTATGTTCGCAAACATTGATAGGCCAAATTTTAAAATAAATGCATCCAATATATTTTACAAGTATAGTTATGTAACTCATAAAAAAATCAAGCTTTTACTCTGAATAAATAAAAATTCAGGTTTGAAAAAGTTGAGATATTGATCCACTTAATCATCAAACAATGTACAGATGCAGTGTAGCTTTTTGATGTTGTTTCCTCTATGACCTGTTAACGACTGTAATTACCGCGAACAATGCAGACAATAAATATTTTGCGGTTATATAGAAGTTGTACGACCTTTTGTCTCCTCGCGTTGCTTGTGGCACCAAGAGTAAACTCGAAAGATATTTTCAAAGGCGAAAACACACCGGGGCAAGCAGTTACGATCAAGAAACGAAATAGGCACGTGTCGTTTTATGTAATCTCACGGCAGTGAACTCCGCTTTGTGCGACGCACAAAGCCACTGGTGCCATTTCACCGAATGCTCGATTTTGTATGCATGTCTATTCCCCGAATATGTACGTCGTTACGGAGCCGGAAACGTTTGTTCGAGGCTCATTGAATTTCTCATTGCAAAGTTCAGTATACGCAAGGCAGAAAGTAATATCGACGAATGTTTCTTAATACTTGATTCATTATTACTTGCGTTTTATTTTTATAGTATAATAATCCGCACGGATGCATTTTACACTAACATCAAATTTTTATTTCCATTACTCTGTTTAATGTTTTGTAATGCAAACAAATGAAATATTTTTATCATTAAATTCACAAAATATGGATTAAAGATAAATATTTTGATTGTGGTAAAAATCACAAATAAACAAATAATAAATCAAGTAATATAATATTAAAATTTACTCACCAGTTGATGTTCGGCTGCAACAATTCTTTCGATGATGTCTTGTCGCTGTATCTCGTTGCGATATGCCATCATTGTAATTTATGCGATGTCCTGCTGCTATACTCCCTCGCCGTTGCTTCAAACACAGGCTTTTACGGTAATAATTATCACTTTCGATTCGACCGATTAATTGATACGACACTCCCGAATTTTACGATGCACTTTTAATTTCACGATTCCGAAATACTCTCGATTATAAATACGAAATAATTTCAACGATATAAAAATCAGCATCGTTACTGTCCGATAAAGTAGCATTGCGAGGCAAAAAACGTGAATATTATCGGAAAAGTTAATTATTATCATTTGCCTTTATTATTATGTTGACCGATAATGCGTTTAACTCTCAATGCATGATCACACGTACAATGTTCTCTTAAAATAAATAAATAACACAAAACATGCCTGTAATGTTGCCAACATTTTTCACTTCTAAATACGTGTAAAAAATTCAAAATACGAAGGCAATTTCATACCGACGCTCAACGTTTCGACGCGATAATTGTCGCACTTTGTACAAACGTCGATAGACTGATAATTGCAACCGTACGCATTAAATAATACTCCACGACGATTGCTCGTCGCTTGATTGAACAATCCCGATATGTATTTGCGCACAGAATTTACTTCGAGACGAACAAAAGCACCCGCGAAACGTAATACAATGCTACTTTATGATCCGACACCGCCACCATTTTGCGAACTGACCTACGCCAGTGATATCGTGACGTCATGTTCATAAAAGTTCGAAAGATGGAGCAACTTCGCATCGATGCTACATGATTCAGCAAGATGTCCGATACGATGCAACGGTCGCAATAGATTGTACGAATATCGGTAAACTGGTAATCGCGACTGTACGCACTAAGTAATATTTCGCGATTGCTGTCCATCATTCGCTACGACTATCTTGATATGTATTTCCGAACAGAATTCATTTCGACGGGTAAAAATGCATGCAAGAACAGAGCGATACTCATCTATGTCTGACACCGTCGCCATCCCGCGGGGAAAGAAAGCCGCGTACACACTTTTGGTATCACTGCGTTCCCCTACCAACTGCATACATAGATCATGTGACGTCACGATCGTACATACGGTGTCATTGAATGTCTCACACTTTCGGTAATATATTTTTAAATTGATTTTTAATTTATTCATTGTATTTGCATGTTGGTTAAAAAATTTTAAATTATTTAAATAGTTTATTAGTTGATTAAAAAGTTGGTTAAATAATACGAAGTAAAAATCCTAAACCAAAGGTATAACATACTATTGACATCTAAGGTATGTACATCGATAACTGATCACGTTTAAATGTCTAAAAAAAATACGCCGTAAAATCTTACAAAGAGAATCTTACGAAGATTGTGGCAGTTTATACGTCGATTATACTACTTGAATATTGTAAAATGACCAAATAAAAGTAACGCCGCTACCGCCTCTACTCGCCAGTAGAGTTAGTTATATGACATTACCGACATATGGGACATTTTCTCAGTGTCAGTCCTGCGGGGTGCGTCGTTTTCTTAATGCGTCGTCATGCTCCGAAACAGAATATAAAATAAGTATCGAAAAGTAAGTATCAATCTATATACATATAATACAATGAATTCTTTCTCCTCATTTTATTATTATCATTATATTTTCAGAGTGATGTGTGATCGTCACATATGTGACTAGTGAACTTTTGTGCGAAGCGTCTTTCTTAGAATTTTCTAACCTTATAATCGCGACTAATGATGCACGCGACGGATGCTTTGCTTTATTTCTGAATAAAAATAAGGTGAGCATAAACAGCATTTGGTATTAGGAGAATCATTAAAAAACATCAATTGCAATCACATGAATGAATAAGCGCACTAATTTTTTAAAACGCTCAATCATCGTTCAGTTGAGTATTACATTTACTTTTGGTCAATAAAAAACACAAGAAATACGAAACGGGTACAATTTATTTCTGCGCTAATACGACGTGATTGAGAAGGTTATAAAAAATTTAGAAATTGTAGAGAGGAGAAACACATCATCACATTTTTTCGGGGAAATATAACAATTATCCGCGACATAAACAATATGAGAACAAAGTTAGAATAACTTTTAAAACTGATCAATTCTTGCAATAAGTAATTTAATTCGACAGTACTCAATAATTGAGATTAAAATCTCGCAAAAATATATAATAATTAAAATGTTTATTATAGTAAATATAACAAAATGGATAAAAATATCTTCATATCGTTCAAATGTATATTTAAATATTTTTTTATCTGTTAAAATATTTTAGCCGTTTTATATAAAATATATAGATGTACACATTCTATATCTTAACATAAAATCTAGTAACATGAGTATGGACAAAAACGTTGCAATATAGTAAAATGGAAATCATAAAATTTTCTTTGCGATATTTATCTAGTTTTTTTATCTGACTATATTTAGAATGCACTTTATGCATTGATGGCCAATCGAACAACACGATGGGAACAGTATTATGCATATACTTTGTGTACTTCAGACGTATTCAGTATTTTGAAGTACGTATTCAGTATAGTATACGTACTTCAGATATGTATTTTAGAACACATCGGTGTGTTTTATAGTGCAAGTCATCCATTCGTGAAAACAAGTACGATTTCCTATGAAAAGATTGTCGATGTATGTACGTATAATACAATTAATTCTTTTTCTCACACATTTTTGCAATATTATCTCCGCAGCAACGCGTTGATTACCTTACGTGTCGAATGTTGGGTTATTTTCGTCACGCGCCTTTCCTAGAATCCGTATTTCGCGACGGTCGGGCACGGACGTTGTGTTGTTTACCTCACGATAGTTTCGAATAAAAACAAACATGAATATAAAGCTGTCTGGAATTTTTCGAGTTTTTCGTTCGCTGTACTATAAGATTACGTATCAATATCACACGATTGCTTCTACTTAATAAGCGTGTAAAATTAACCTATAATTGGATTTACATGAATAATATATAATATATAAGGAATATTGCATTTTTTCGCATTAAAGCAATAAACAAACGTCTTGAAATATTATTTAATGTATATGGTTGTGTGATTATTGGTCTTTCGATATTCTTAAAGTCATTAAAGTTTATTCTATTGTGTTGTACATTGCGAATCAGCACGCATCGACATGAAGTTATCGTCCTACGAATTTTTATAAATACATGACGTCACGACATCTTGCGCGTCGAACAGTTGGCAAGAATAGGAGCAGAACTGTCGAATGCGAGCAAGCGTTGTCTTCTATTTCATGTGTTTTTTCTCGTTCAAAGTGAATTCGTGGACAAACAAATACCGGGAATGTTGAATTTAGCGATGAATGAGCATTATAGAATGTTAATTAGTGTGTACAATCGCGATTATTATTACTAATTGTTTATCGATATTCATATAACCTATAACCGTTGCATCGCATCAGTCGTCGAATCGTCGAGCATCAGTATGAAATTATCTTCGTTTTTCGAATTCTTTAAACATATCTCGAAAGTAACGGGAGTGTCGTGCGAAGTTGCGGGCGATTATCTGTCCATTTCGCGCTATTTATTCGTTCGAAAGTTTATCGCATGAGTATCGTGCGTCGGGAGTGTCGTTTCGTGCTTGTAATAATAGTGTTTAGGAATCGTTGCGTTGTGCATTAAAAATACCGCGTGCGTAAAACTCAGGAGTGCTGTTTCAATTAACCGGTCGTACCGTAAATGACAATTAGTGCTAAATAAGTATGTGTTTGGAGCAACGATGACACTCACAGCACGTAGCTGGACATTGTAGCGGATTGCAGCGGCAGGATATCGCAGCAGAAGCAGTGAAACCTCGACTGGTGAGTAAATTTTAATATTATATTACATGTAAACTAATAGTATATTACGTATTTATTTTTTGTTTATTTATGATATCAAATTGTTATAAAAATTATGCTTTTTGATGATATTAATGAACAGATTTCCTATATAATTATTTTTATGCGAACTTTTAAATGTAAATTCTTTAACTCCATGCGATTTTCTTAACGTAGTGCTTGCGCATCTGTTTTACACTTTTTTAACGTATTATATGCTTGCAAAATATACATTTTCTTGTTTATATTGGATAATGCAACAATTTTTTAAACAAAAATAAGAGCTCTATTAATTAAAAATTTTTGCCAGAGCTTAATTTATCGAGTTTATCGTAAACGAATAATTACAGGTTAAATATATGTTTAGTTTCCGATAACCACAATCGTTTACAGACACTTGTATGCATGCACATTGTTGCGAATATAGGATGTAATTACGCCTGAATACAATTTTATATAAAAATCGATTATTTATTGCTTGCTTTAAATAAGAGAAAGAGACAGAAAAAGGGATAAGTAATATAGAAAGATAAATATAAATGTAAGAAAAAGTGAACACATCTTTTTATTAACTTATATATTGATACAATTCTATTTTTTTGAATATGTAATATTTTAATTTACTTATAAATTTAAATTATTTTTCTTTGTTTTACTAATTTAAATTTTAAATTATTTTAGATTTTTTAATAGGAATGTTATAAATTTTAAATTATTTATTAATTTTAAACTAATTTCAAATTTTTATTTCATATTTAATTACCGAGGTATATTTAATGATAAAGATCTGCAAAATTTGATAGAATTCATTGTTTTATATTATTGCATAAGCTTTTTAAGATACGCTGTATACATTTTTAGACACGGCGTGTATATAATGAGTTTAATAAAAGTAATGGAACATATAATAGTAAAAAAATTAATATAGCCAATAAGGTCGCCTTTGAACTTATAATTTCGTTCCGCGCGAATTTCCAAAGAAGAAAAGATTGGAAGGAAGAGATGAAACCGCGGTGCTCATTATAATATCACCGGATAATCCGATACCCATTTCATACTGATCGATCCCTATCTTCCTCGGATCTAAGAGTTAAAATCCGAGAGTTAGTTGAGATTCAAGGGAAATGCTGAGCTCCATAATCATACCGTGGAATTGCTTCGCGCGGCTCGGGGATTCTTCGGCTGAGCATTTGATATTTGCTTAGATTCTACAGAAAATGTTCCTGACCGTAGACACATTTCATCTATTTTTACGTCTCGTTATAGATATTACTTGATAGGTATTTTTTTCTTATTAATATTGATGTATACCTCGGAAAACGTTGTGGTAATAATTAGGATAGAAAACGAAGCATATCGAGGTATTTTTTGTAAATAGGACAAGAGAAAGATATAGGAAGGCTTGCGAGTATCGCGCGCAAGTTGTCAAAGCGCGATCGTGTCTGCTATTCAGGCAAAAGTTCTGGGGAAAAAGTCTGTCAATCGATCGTGTTTCATTGTGCGAAGCTTGACCATTCTTTTGCAGAACTGGGACAAGATTCGCGTTTTAGATATCCCTTCAGAGAGTGTCTCATAAAGCGTCTGAGCGTATATTCTCAGAAATTCGAGTTACACGTCTGTCAAACAAAAAGTTTTTGATAACATTCATATATTCGCAAAATGAGGAAAATATACATATTGTGACTGGCTTCCGTGCGTCGCGTTCAGTAATAAAAAGCACTTTGCGTCTTTTTTGCGATGACCTCGCGACACTTCTTTGTACGAGTATATTTTCCGCTCGATTTCCCGCTGTTACACTGGCCAATAGCCGCACACATGTATTTCGTAATCACGCTCATTCATATGAGCATTTCAATGAAAATTATCGGTATTGTTATCGCGTGGAGGGAGACGTGTATTTTCGGGATGTCGCTTATGAAAATGGATTAAATGTACTCCACGCGCATGTAAAATTACCTATCACCGTCCATATCGGTAATTGTTATATGGTACATAAATACGAACGATGAGAGTTGGATTGTTCTGAAGAATATTTTATTGGTTTTTAGCAGATGTATTTAGCAGATTTTTTTTACTTTTTTATTTTGTGTCGATACTTTCATTTTTCAACAATTGGTGTGCATTTGATGCACCAATAAATATTTCATTTACTTTTATAATTCATATAAATTTATTTTGGATGTTTTTCTTTGATAAAATGCATTTTTTATTTATCGATATTCAAGAGCGCGTAAATGTATATACAAACATTATTTTCGGAATTATTGAACATGTCAATGCTCTTATGTGCTATAAACGTCAGAGATATACATGGAAATGTAAGTTATTATTGTAATTACCGTCGGTATCCGTTGGTAAATATGTGTAGCTCGTGTATGAATCGGCAAAGAGAAAGCCGATAAACTCGCGCGTATGAATTGTGTTTCATACCAGCGTGATAATCGCGATTTTGAAAGCTCCGCCGACGAAATTACGACGAACCGAAATATTATTATTCGCTTTGAATATGCACTGCTGGTAATGCGGTGTCCCTTTTTGCTCTCGTTGCCGAAATAAGCCGGTCCGGTGATATATTAGTACCGCATAATGGAGTTACTGTAATGAATGGCCACGTAGCACGTGCCATTTTTGTTGGTTTTCGCGGCGAACGCAGTTACTGTGACATACGAAAATGTCAATCACCTATGTAAATTGCACAAACAGGATCGCCGATGCTGTACATTGAGTTGCAGTCAGTGTATTGCTACAAGTTATTATTATTTAACATTATTTGGCACGTTAATGCTAAAAACTGTATGTTTTAATATTTGTAACAATTTAATATTTTGAAATAGTTTAAAAAATTTTGGATTTTTGTTTATGTGATTTTACATGGATGAAGTTAATGTGGACGATTGGTGGTGGTACATTGACTTAATGATTTAATTTGTTCTTTTTTTATGTAATACACTTTTCATCTCTCTTTATTATGATTACTTTGATTATTTATCACTATTCACAATTTGTACTGACTTCAATCGATTTTGCTGTGAAATTTGTCGCCGTAAAGTATCGATGATTGTTTAATTCACATTGCATAATGGCAGCGTATGAGTTCAAAGCGATTTGAGTGTCAGCATATAAATTTTACTTTGGAAAATATTTGATCTTCCGCACGCTGTACGCCGGTTGTGTGAAGCGTACTCATTTTCCAACATATAGCGAATAAATATTAATTATCTGTTATTGGACAAGCCATACATGGTGTGCTGGGTCATTCGATTTTGTGAAAATAATGTATGCTGGATTAATTTGCATTGGCAATGCGTGTCCACGCGCGCTACATTAGATCATGTATAGTTTCTAACAAATTTAATCAATGAATTCAAGGAACCATTTTACTTTTAGCTTTTACCGCAACCAGTATAAATTTTTGATATACCTTCCGTAATTTTTTTCAGAATTACTTTTTCGTTATTTTTCGGACTAACTATATCATATCACCATCACGCTTGAAATCCGTTTGTTAAATAAATATTTTTGCAACGTATAATTTGCATCCAGTATGTAATTTTACTTTATGGCTGAAGCTTGCATATCATTAAATTGCAATGCATGATTATAATTCATCAAATATGTATAATGGGTATAATATATCTCTACTATGAAGCCTGATTAATAAAATATAACATGTCTCATAAAAATTCAGGAATATAATGGAATAAGTAGAATACTTATATCTGAAAAAAATTGAGCGAATTTGAAATTATACGTCATTTTTCAAGCGAGAGCATTGTTCGAACATCTCACTTTTACGCCATTATTCCAGTCGAATAATTTTACGGTATTATTCCTCTTGCATTCGATCGCATATTCGCGTCGATTTCTTGATCACGACTTAGATTTATGTAGAACTAGTTGTTATCTCTCGCCAAACGAGTGCTCTTCCTTCTGGTCTCTGTTCTCGCTTCTGAACCACTTTGCTCGCCCATCGGGTATCAGGTCAAGAGAATGGAATCATTCCAAATCAGATTACGACATGCGCTGGGCATTTAAAGCATTCTTGATCATTCCTCTTTCAGTGTCGCCGAGATTTTTCGACGTGAGAGAGAAACGGGCAAGAAAACGCAATCCGGCAGGAAAGTGTATTGCCAATCGATATCGAGGCAGAGTTTTCTAGTAGAGTGGTATCTGAAATCTTTATACAGCACACGAAGCGAAATGTCGTGTTCAAGAGTGAACGTAAAACGTGTAAAACTATAGATATCAGAGTTATTGTAGAAATAGTGAAAACATGTATTTTGAATGTGTTTTCTCTAATCTCTATAATTATGAATTGCGGTATTTGACTTCTATTAAAATTTAAAAAAATTTTTCTGCTTTTTATATTGTTAGACGACACTTATATAATAAAATATGCAAACTGTAAATTTAAAATTCCACTAATTAAGTTATTTCAATATAAGCAATATTCTTTTAAGTTTTACAAAAGGAAACTTGGCAAGTGCTGTGAAACCTTCCTTGATACTTCTGATTGTTGTAAAAATTATATTTCCAAGCGTCTTTCATTTTACATTTATTTGATGATTTTATATTTAGTTGATTATTTTTATTATTTACACAGTACTATATTAAAAAATTACATTATTTTTTCTAATATATCAAAGAATTTTGACTTGATATTTATCTTGAAATTATATTAAATTTTATGGGTTTTATGTCGAGCTTAATTAATTTAAAGGATAATATGCTTTTGCTGTTTGCTCGATGTAAAATAGATCATTCTGGCTCTCTAGTTTATGATAAACAGAGAAATGTGAAAATATAAATGAAATACTGCTGAGTAGTAAAATTATATCGTTTTGACGACAATGTGTACGCTTGAATTACGTAAAAACAAGTTGCTGTGTTAATTGGAAAATTTGTGACAAAGTTTTGAATATTTTAATTTTCGTTTATTGTTAGCAGAAAATATTTCAAGAATGCAATTTGTAACCACTTGAATTGCAAACAGTTTGGGAGTAACACGAAAAGTTTAGCAAACACAGAAAATTAAACAACAAAGGTACGTTGCGGTAATTAAATTGCATCTAGGATATCTTCTTTCCGCGCAATGCGTCGGACACATATTGCACGAGAAACAGAATATTTTATTAATTAATTTTATACGGAGTTTTGCAGCCGTTGCTTTTTCGCTAGTTGATAGAAATATGCCTTGCACACGTAAAAACACTTTCTTTAATTATGTTACGTGTTCCGAAAGTTTGTCCATTATGCACATAAATTTTACAATGCTATATACATATTTTTTGCACGTCGTGAAACACATATGGTGATTGTAATTAATACACTTGACTATTTTTTCACAAAGAAATAACCGCGAAATTATATTGATAACAATATATTTATATTGATTGCATTTTTACAATTGTTTGGGAATTTAATATTTTAATTAGAAGAAATGTGAAAATGGCAGTTAAGATTGAATGTAAAGTTTTAATGAAAGTATTGTGACACTTTTTTGCATCCAACTAAATGTATAGAAATATACTCTCGCTGCAATTAATGTCGATGCCATACGCGATGCAAGTGAATTCAAAACGATAGTATTGGTTGGACATTCAATCGATATCGCTTTTTGACGCCGCCAGACATACACTGATCCAACAATAATGCGGCGCTATGAACCTGTACAATGCGCGTCGCGTTTATCTCAATAAATATAGCCCCTCGCTGTAGGCTGTCGCGAGCAGACTGCGCGCGCCCATAGATAGTTATTTCTCTCTTCTAGATATCGCGCCATAGAATGGCGTACACTTACATGTCGTAGTGAATTGGTTACTTGATAAATGTTTTGCGTCACGGCTCGGAATGGTAGTTTTATACGAAGCTACTGTATCGACTATTGTATCGTTATAAACGCTATCTCGCGCAATCTATCATTTTTTTTCGTAAAGAAAAATAGTTAAAATATAGCTATATATACAAGCTGCAGCAAAAATCACAGTACAAGCAAAAATAGAATGATTTTTTGTATAAAAATAAATGAAAAATATATAATATTTTTTCATACCAAGTTTTGTTATCGAGAAAATTGACTTTAATAATTTTATTCTATTTTATATATTTTTGTATTGATTTAAATAGCAGCTATTAAAATATATTTAAAAAATACAACATATTAAAAAAATAAAAGCAGTTTGATGTTGCATAATTTTATCCATAACTTACATTATTTAAAATTTTTTTTTTTATAGACCATTGTATTTTTGAATTTATTTATTAATACCCATCTTTCTCGCACGCGAGAGATAAATTTGACAACATGATACAAGATATGACTATTGATGAAGACTATTGAATTTTAGCAAAGTGCGAAAATGTTATTAATTTAAAAATTTTTGAAGTTAACTTTCTTGATGATAAATTCTTTAACATTTTTTATTTACTTTTATATAATATAATAAACCATCCTGTTCCAGTTTATATCGCGATTTTTGCTTCACTCTAACAAGATATATTTAATTTTTAGTTGAAAGAATGCTATAACATTTTTTAGAACCTCATAAAATTATTAGAAAAACACACACCGGCGCTTCATGTGAAACGCGACGCTGAAGTGCCTTTCGTGTAATGCGCTATCATATATCCGCTTTCATTCAGCTGCCAACTGTTGCGACGAGAATCATCGCGAGCATGAGTGCATCTTCTCTGGGGTGTACTGTGTCAGGTGAAAAGTAGCGGGAGAAATACGATCGAAAACGCGAGGGAGCAAAAACGGGGGATTTCATCGCATGCATAATTTCTCGGCTCGTAACTGCGTCTTCCCGTTACAATGAACCGCCTTGTTCGAGCGTATTATCCGTGTACATGTACGAGGATAACGGGGAAACACGGGGAATGACTGCGCGGGGAGAGAGAGAGAGAGAGATACAGAGAGATAGAGATGCGCGAGCTGTGGTACAATGAGGTGTATAGACATCGACTCTAATACAATTGTTCCTGTACCAAGTTTTCCCGGTGCAAGATATAGGCTATGCCAACTACTAACCCCGCGTCATACCGGATCCGAGAGCTATCCTAGTACTAGCGGCAGTACAGTTACGGTCTAACGGCGCGCTGCGCACCTTATTAATAGTTGCACTTGGAAACTGCAACGGCGTTGGTCTCGTGTGCACAGCGAAAGATTAACAATATGTACGCGGGAGTTGCCGCTCGAGCAGAAGAACCCTCGACCGCAGCTGTTTGTCATGAGGAGAGACGCTTCGGATGCAAAACACCGTTCTGCCGTTCTGTTGTAAACTGACGTTTTGGTTCATTAACGCCCGAATATTTTCGCGCTGCGAATATCGAGTGGTGTGTTTGTTCCGTGGCGTTTCTCCGACATGCGTCTGCAAAATTTTCCTGACCATTCCGCAAGATTTGTAGTCGTTATCTCTTTCATTTTTTGCTTTTATTTGAAATACTAATTAACTGCTCTGTTAATTACATTCACATGGTTAAATGGGATAATAATGTGAGTAATAATGTGGGATTTTTATTCCACGGATGAGGAAACATTAAAAACGTGTGAGGAAACACGGAAAAATTTTAATATACGTCTTCTAAGAGCGATTTCAGTGGAAATGTAGCTTATTACACGTGGTAGATTTAATAGCTCAACTGCCTCTCTTTAACTTTGAAATATTAGTTCTTAGTATCTCAAACAATATCAATTGTTCTTTAACAAACTGTAATATTGCCTTATTGTACTTTACAATTTTTTTTCTTTTACACTACATTTTGAAATTGTAAATACAATTATGCTGCTTTTCTTGTTTTTAACAAAAAGCATAGCAAGAAAATGACCGTATTGTAAACGTTTTCGTAGATATGAATTTACTTCTCTACTTTATTATAAAATTACGGCTGGAGATTTGCAGTAGAATGTTTTATAAGATTGATAAGCCGCGAGTATAATCAGTGAGGAACATAGAAGACGAGTGAATAATGACGTGAAGGAAGATTAATTTTTCCGTTAAATGAACAGCGTAATAAATAATTATGAAAGTGATATATCTGCTTCTTAATATCAACGTACGTATTTCTGCTAGATCTCCGTTAATTATGTTCGTTCTGTTGCTTTTTTTCTGCTAGAAAGAGTTTCACCATGCATGCCTGCGTTAATTATACTAGCTAGTATCTTATATATTTTCTACTAAAGGGAGAGAGAGAGAGAGAGAGAGAGAGAGAAGGAGAGACAGGGTATTGTGAAGGGACCGGCGTTAGTTTCAAGATTACCTTCATAAAGTAGCGTGAGTTTTATGCCAGCGTAAAAGTACGCTGACCCTCGTTGATGAGATTACAGAATATGATTATGAAATAAGTGGAAGCACTGGACGATCGTGTCCGCGGCGCATATTTACGACCGTTATATATCGAGATAAATTACCGACATGCGACAGTTAGACGAAACTCCTGGAATTAATTAGAGTTCATAATTGCACTGCTCAACATGTTTCTAGAGCTCTCGATGCATCATGCTGACTTTTCTTGTCGCGTTTCTTCTTGTTATATTCTCATTAAATTTACTCAGTAGCAATCTTATTTCAAACTTCTTGTGATACTTCAGCCTCTTTAAAGAACATAGATGTTGTAGTCGACGTTGCTGTCGCAAATTCCCTTATGCTTACAATTTTTAGTGCTTTTTACACATTTTGTACATTTGTTATACTTATTTAGTTTATTTCGCAAATATTTAAATGAGACAAACGTTATACGCTTTTTTACCATTTTAGTCAACGTTAAATATTTTGTAAAATTTTTAATTTTATTATACTAAAAGAATAATATAATGTTTTCCAATATTTTATTTTATACATTTTCATACATGAGAATGATACTCGTGGAAAAATGAAGGTATTAATATATATTGATTAAAAAACTATCATACATTCGAGAGACTGTGAGTTAGCAATTAATTGAAACAAATTTAACAATTAATTGAAAAACATTTATGGATATACAAATATATAAATTAATACTTTATATATAAATGTTAATACTTTAGGTAAATCTTGTTACATGATAGCTTTAATATGTACTTATATTCACTTACCTGCCACGGGATCGCATTTGATACCTTGGAGATGTATAACAACCATAAAACGGACTTGCATTGAAGCATGTATTATTAGAAGGTATACATCCTTGAAGCTATAGCTTCTCCGACGTATCAGATCGGAACTGATTGACGCTCTGGGATAGACTCGAGTTAATTACGAAATCTGCGCGTACCACAGGGGCGTTCTAAGCTGTCCGGTCTAAGCCGCTATTATAATTAATTAATTAGTCATGTGACTTAACGTATTACCGGAGATACGCTAGGAAATTCCATTTCGTCGGAATGGTAATTAAATCATAAATAACATGCGTTGCGCATTATTTTCGTACAAAAGAAATAATTGCGTTGCAATAAAAATTACTATAAAATTAAAGATGATTCTTACAGAACAAATTATAACTTTTAACTTTTATTATTATTAATATTCCGTTCAATCGGAGTTCTGCATTCTGCAGCGCGCGTACGCGTGCGTGCTTGTGAATAAATTAATCGTTGGTTTTGATATTTCTATGAATTGAAAAAAAAATCAATCATAATTAATTGTGATTAATGAGTTTGTTAATAAGGATTGAGGAAGTTGCCTGAATCATAATTGAAACGATCGATTTACAGCTTTGGGGTACTTTTATTAACCGAAAGTCTAGACTATAATAAAGAATGCTATGTGTATACATATCTTCTATCTATATACAATAAACCGATTTTTCACGATATTCGATACACAGTTAACATTTGGCAACTTGGAATCAATTACTTCTTTTTTTTTTGGCAGGAATCACACTTAGTCTTTCACAATTCAAGAATTCGAATGTGCTCGTTTGAGTGTCTCTCAGATTCATAAATGCGTCTCGCAACGTGATATTATCAAAATTGAAGTGGCTAGATTACAATCATTCGCAAAATCTTCCCTATCGCGATATTTTAAGGACGACGATGTGAGCCCTTAAAGCATTTTTTTTCCTTCGCGTTTCTTCTTAATTACGTTAGTGCTGATCATTAGAACTATCGATACGAATAAGTGTAATATTGCTTGCGCAGCACTATAAAGATGAATTTCGTGGATACACATCTGCACGGACATCGTTACGTCGCGATGTTTTACGTTATTTACAAAAAAGTGTCGCACGTTGTATGATATATAGACGAGTTTTGAAGTTTATGAAGAAAATTTCAAACGGCTTAAAAAATCAGTCTTCGTACGAGAGATTCGAAGTTTCGAAAGTGAGGGTTGATAGATCGTTGCTCGATTTTCGTAAAGCAGCGGAAATATTCCCTATTAATAGCTAGTGCTTCGCGATACTTTGTAAAAAAAGAAAAGATCTGTAAAGAGTGTTCTGATAAAATTGTCCATCAAAATGTTAATTTATCGCACGTATTTGATTTTCTCGCTGAAAGTTCTTGAATTTTCACGTAGAAATGTTTTTTAGTCTTTTGGCACAAGCTTTCAACGCCATGACGCATCTAAGTCTTGCGTCGAGCGTTTCTCGTCGATATACGGTAATCAGATTAAGTCGCTACGAAGATGTTCTCACAATGGAAGTCGCATGTTTATTCGCGCACAGTCGCACAATTGATGAGATGATTGTGTATTCAGGGACATGTTTTTTTTTTTGGCACTTTACTCGCATTCTTCTTTCTTTATATAAGATGAGCGTATCGTGGGAGCGATGGCATGCTCGATGCAATGAAGATCGTATAAAAAATCGTTGGAACATTGCTATCGATTAAAAAATTTTTTACCGATCGGCGTAATTCTGGTTCGATCGTTTGCTGTATAATAAGTCGAAGAATGTCTGTCTCGTAGATTACGGCGTAGATTATTGGCGAAATAAAAAAGAAATGTCGAAACTCGTGACGGCCGGAATAAAATTATCACGATCATCACATTCCGCTTCGCGTTATAATCGACATGATCGACGGCCGTCGGCTTGATTATTCGAAACGCGCGTTAAAAGTTTGAAGATCCAATATCACACAACGACCATTCCGCCTCATCGTCACGTTTTCGACGACACCGGAAACATCGTCGACACGAACTACACGTCGTTTCGTCGGGCCGCGCGATTATTAGCTGTAGATATTGGTGCAAGTCGACACGGTTTTCATCTCGATGTCATGTTGAGCGGTCTCTTTACAAGACTCCTTCGCCTTCTGCTACGAGCTGAGAGGTGGTGGGCCAATATTACTTATGAAACTTGGACAAGTGTTCTCCGCTCTGTCGCCGCTCTGTAACGAAAAATGCCTGTACGACATGTACTCCGGCGGATTCGCGGACAACGGCTGATCTCGCTTGGCCGTCGCCCTCTGCTTCTTCATTTTCATGTAACCCAGTACGGAAATCAGCACCACGAAGACGACGAAGCCCATGCAGCTACCCACAATCAGGCCCAGCCGTCTCGTGAGCATGCTCGTCAGGCTGCCTCTGTCGCTCACCGTCCCGTCACCCACTATCGAATCGGGCGCGTCCAAAGTTCGGACATCCGTGCAACGGCTCGTAGGCGAGTTTACCATCATTGGCAACGCCGACCCCTCAATCACGTCGTCGTGTGAGGCGTTCCACTGCCAAGAGCCGATGTCCTCTGGGATCGGCGTGCCCCAGCTGCCTAAGCCGAGCACGCAGATTAGGTAGCGCGTGCCAGACGCTAACTTCGTCAATCTTACGGAACGTGCCTTTGGATCCAGCAACTTGCCTCGTACCTGAAACGTCGGTGAAAACATTGCCATCAGCATACATAGATTTTTGCTTTTGCGCCGGATTTTAATAATTAAATGTAAACATTTGGCGAAACAATGCAACACGTGTTTACTAGTGAATTTCATTACAAACACATATTCTAATTATTATTTTTAACGTTATATTTTAATGCCGTAATTTTTTTCAAAGATGTAATGTATAAATGGAATATTACATCAACAGTGTAACTGCATAAATTTTGCAAATTGCTACAGAAATTTTTACAATACAATAACTAAAAAATTTTTAATTATATATGTTAAATAATAAACAAGAATAATTTTAGATAACACTTTACTATATTTTACTGAAGAATTTTTAATTTCTAAATTACTGGATAGCGTAAAGCTGAGTTTTTATGCTTTATATTTTCTTTTATCTAACATAGTAATTTTCCTGGCGCAATTGCAAAAACTCTTACCTCGTCGACGTTGTCCAAGGCGTGATATGCCACTTGGTATCCATGGAGGCCGGAATGATTTCTGCTCTGCCACGATACAAGAACAGAGAAGGGCTGAATGTCCTGAATTGCGAGTTTCAAGACCAACGGAGCGGAACAGAAAGCGTGGGGGTCAAGATCGAGAAAGACGAGGCCCCGGAGTTCGGGCGGCTGCTCACATCTTAACAAACCGCCCTCGACGTCACCGACTCCGACACCATTTCTTCCGCGGCTACGACCACCGCCGACTCCGCTCACCAATTTCTGATGATCTCGTAACCATTCCCACAATTCTTGCGACTCGCAGCCACAATGTAAGGGATTCTCTGTCAATGAGACCAAGACGAAATTCGCTATTGTTTGCAAGATTGCACTCATCAGCTTAAAAAGTGAATTGATTAACGATTTAATATATCAGAATATTCAATTATAAATATATATTTTTTATATACTGTTATTATTCATAAAAAAAACTTGATGATGCTTTTTAACTATTTCACGGAAATTTAACTTATAATTAAAAACTCATATATTATAAATTTATTTCGTTTATTCACGCGCGCCGTAATTTATTAAAATAATCGCAAATCTCACGCATTGATAATAATTGAAATTTATAAATATTCCGATTTAATGCTTTCCAATTAGCATAAAACATATCTGTACGATTTATAAATGAATGAATTAATGAGACGATATTTATCGCCGTGTAATAATATATTGTTTCCAATTTTTTTACAAATTTAGATGAAACGTATATACTCCGAAATATGTTTTAAAGTGTTCGGAAAATGTTAAGACACTGCGAGAGATTAGTTTGCGAAATGTATCGGAGAAAATGAGACATAGTTGTGCGAACTTGTTTGATTGTTTCGATGTTGAATATTGATTTGAGACAACAATACGTGACTGGCGATATGATTGATTTTCAAGTAGTAGTAACTTTAACCGGATCGATAGCCGCCGTGTATATGGGAAAATGCTTTCTACCGTCATCGTTCATTTGCGTTTGAATTGAATCGTTGCTTTCGAAAAAAATATGAACAAGCGTGTGCAAGCGCGACATTAATTACAAGTACTAGGCGTGTCTAAGTAGCTTACCTTCAGCCCGCAGACTCCTTATTTGTGTCTCGAGTGGTCGGAAAGCGTTCAGCGGCAGATTCTCTAAGTAATTTCTACTCAAGTCAAGTAGACGTAGCTTCTTCAGAGGTCTAAACGCCTCACTGGAAATGGCGTTTATCCAGTTGCCATAAAGATGCAGCTCGATCAGGCTAATTAAATTCTTGAATGTCACTTTGCCGACAATGCCGATCTGATTGTAAGACAGGTCCAATATTTGAAGAGACTTGAGATCCTCCGGGAATTCTTCCAGCTCTTTCAGACGGTTGTGCGTTAAATTGAGTATACGTAGATGCTCCATGCCCTGCAGCCTCTCTTTCGGTAAGATCTCCAAACTATTCATGCCGAGATGAAGAGTGAGTAAATTTGGTAAACTTCGAAACGCGCCCGGCGATACGCGAAGAATGCAATTCTGTCCGAGATAGAGATGCAAGAGCGCCGGAAAGGCTTCGAAGTCCTGCGAAGTTACTATACTGAGATTGGTGCCGGATATGTGCACTTCTTGAAGAATAGGATACATCGCCTCCGACGGTAGATCGTGGATTCTGTTTAAAGGATTTCGGGTGAGATTCAGCCACGTCAGACCAGGCAGATTCTGACCTGAGAGAGCTACCGCGGGTATTTGTCGAAATTTATTCTCCGACAGGTCCACTCTGCGCAACAAGGACGAATGCGCGAAGAAGTTCGCCGGCAGCGCATTCAAGTTATTGTGACTGAGATCCACGGATATTAACCGCGACAGATTGGCCATCGCGAAGCCGGACATCGTCTCGATCTTATTGTGGCTCAGATCCAACTCCCGCAGATGCTTGAGACTGGCGAAACTCGCCATGTCGACGTTGAGAATCTCGTTGGTGGACAACGTGAGGATTTCGAGATTGAGCGCACTCGCCAGCGCCGAGTACGGGATGTCCTGCAGTCGATTGTAATCCAGTCGTATTTCCCGCAGCGACAATAATCGATCGAAAATGCCCGGCGGCAGAGTGCGCAGGTGATTCCGATTCAGATGCAAACGCGCCAGATTTCGGTTCAGCACGAAGATTGTCTCCGGTAACTGACTTATCTGCGAATCGTCCAGGAAAAGCTCTTGCAAGGACGGCAGCCCGTTGAAACTGTGCTCCGTGATCTGACTGAAATTGTTGCCGGACGCCGCGAGTGTACGTAAACCGGAAACATGCAAGTGCAGCAGCGCTGACGCCGTAAGAAGATTGTCGTCCAAATTGAGATCGAACAGATTATTAAGTCCGCGAAAGGCACCGTTTTCTATCGTGGTTATCGAGCAGTTCTTCAAGTTTAGCGTTCGGATCGGTAGGTCCTCTTGAAAAATTGCATCTTGCAAGATGGTAAGATAATTGTTCGCCAGATCCAATACTTTTAGTTTCTTAAGAGCCGTGAGCGCATAAGGATCAAGTCTTCTTAAGCCGTTATCCTGCAAATACAGTTCCTCCAGCTCGTGCAGCTCAGAAAAAGTCCTCGCCGTTACGTGACTCAGCTTGTTCATGCTCAGCTCGAGAAACTTCAAAGCCTGCATCGGTTGAAAAGCCGCGTCTTCGATCTTGGATATGGAATTGTTCGTCAGATAAAGGCGCTCCACTAAAAGAAGATCCCTGAAGAGGGGCGCCTGCAGGTGTGTCAGCTTGTTGTGACCCAGCCACATGATACGAACGGACGCCTGGCCGCGCAGAGAATCATTGTGCAACACGGCCAGGCCGTTGCTGTCCAGCTGAATGGACACTAAAGAACTTCCGCCGGAAGACGATTCCGACGCTGAGAGCTGAAAGACGTCGCCGAGCATGGTCAGCTGATTGCCCTGCAGATTAACGTGCTGCAGACTATTGAGCGTTCTTAACGCGCCCGTCTCCATCGAGGTGATGGCGTTGTTTTGCAGATGAAGTTCCAGTAGCGCCGGCAGCGGCGTGAAAACGCCACGCTTCACTTCCGTTATATGATTATCCTGCAGCCGCAGCTCGCGCAGTTGATGCAGCTTAAGGAAGGTGCCCGGCTGCAACTCGCGGATCTTGTTACCGTCCAGGGAGAGCGACGAGAGGTTTTCGCAATGCTCGAGGAATTCCCGCGGCACCTTCTCGATGTAGTTGTTACTCAGATGCAATTGCGCCAGCTGCGTGAGACTCGTGAGACCCTTGGCGTCGATCCTGCGGATGGCGTTCTGCTGGAGATATACGACCGCGAGGCTGACGCTGCCGGCGAATGCATCTCCCGGGATCTCGAGAATATTGTTTTCCGCCAGATAGAGTTCCCTCAGCTCGGGTAGCCTGGCGAACACACCACCGATATAGTGAATGTGGTTATGGCTAAGTTCGATCGTGCGCAGCCGTTCGTTCCCCTTAAATGTCGCGACGTCGAGGAAGACTATTTTGTTGTGACTCAAATCGATCGACTCTAGATCTTTCAGCGACACGAACGCGTCCTTGTGAACAGTCTCGATGGAATTGTAGTAGAGCGATAGGGTGTGAAGGATAGGACAAGGTCGGAAGCAGTCTTCGGACAGTTTCTCGAAATTGTTGCTACTCAAATCGAGAATCAGCAGAGCGCTGAGAAGACTGTAACCGTCGTCGGGTAGTTCGGATATCTCATTCCACGCCAACCTAAGCGACGCCAGGCTCTCTAGCCTCCTCAGGGGAGCCATTGGAAATAGTTTCAGTTTGTTTTCGGCCAGATCTAGATCGCTGAGGCTGTCTTCGAGGCCGGCAAACGCGTATTCGGAAATTTTCGATATCTGGTTTCCCTTCAGAGTCAGCTTCATTAGTTTCAAGCCGTAAAAGCAGTAGGACGAGAGATCTTGTATCAGATTCGTCTCGAGATCTAAGGCGGCCAACTTTCGTAAATCGGCCAGTGATTTTTGAGGCACATGGGGCAGACGCCCGGAAACCAGTGCCAAAGATTCCAAGCTATCTTTCAGGTTCGTGAACGCGCCCTCGCTCACTTCCCGCAAAGACGAATGTGATATTTGAAGATGCCTGATTTGTGAACCGGGTGGAAAAGCACCCTCTTTTAGCTCCTCGATGCTTTTGTCCAGCTCGTAAACGCTCAACGACTGTACCATCGTGCCCGTGCCTGAAAATGGTCGTAAAGGGCAAGGCCATTAATTTCGCTGAATCGCGATAACATAAACTTCGAGTTTGGCAACATTGGCTGATTGCACGTTTCATTAGTTTTATGGCGTGTCAAAGAAAATAGTTTTCTCCTAAACGCGTTATTCACTTCACATTGTGAAATTATATGAAAATGTTGTAAGAAAAAACGAGCGCTCTTTTCACACATAAGTGTAGTTCGATACTTAATGAAGTGCGACGAACAAATTTAATAGATTAGTCAATCGATAGAGAAGGTGACTTTTAAAGTACCTTTTAAGAATATTGCTAAATATATTCACATCTAAATAATTTTTAGAAAAGTTATCTTGTAATTCGGATAATATGATTAATATTAATTTTGAAATATTTTCTTTAACTTTAGCAAATGCATTTCAAGATTCACACGACTGCAAATATTATACATTTATAATTAGATCGTGCATGTTGTGGATTCTCGCCACGTTGTCGCTATAAATCTGTTTAATGGAGCTTGTTTCATAGTAAATGAAACAGCGTAGCTTAAGACGCGTTAGAGAATGCAGCTACAAGTGCATCAATGTGCATAGATATGCATAAATGTATCATCGTAAATATCAGAGATGGAAATTGTTGATGAATATTTGTCGCAAAATTAAGTTTTAATATCAATTATTATATAATTTTATGATATAAGTAAAACAGCTTTGCGATTTCACAAAGTTTGATTTTTTAATAAATGTTTAGTTAATGATTTTTAGCTTTTCGCTCTTTAGTATTACTTACCGCTCGTACTTAGCACGCCTTCTAGTGTGGTTTTTAGAGTCTCTTCCGTAGCGCCAGCGCATTCCAGGAAGAGACCGTCTTCAAAATTATAGCAGGGACAGCCCGGAATTGTTTCCGACGGCGGACATTCCGCTATCTGAGCAACGGCTTTAAATGTAACGAAATTCTGAATTAATAGGATCTGGAGAACCATCCTTGAGATCCGCCAATTTACAGCGCAAGGATGGTTTTCCCGTCGTTGCGGATCTCGCGTCATCTTAGCGTCACATCCGTAATCTCGTTTTCCGCCTGACAGACCGCAAAGAGTTTTCTGAAACATAAAAATCACAAACAAAATTAAAATCGATGAATATATATTTTACGTTACGCGAAAATTGCAGTAATAATAATTTTTTTAAAAATGTTGCAAGGTGCAAATTTTGCTCACTCTTTGAATTCATCGACATTCTATTTTTCTCTTCTTCAGTTACAATTTTATTTCTATGTTTGTATGAAATAGTGAATTAAAGCACTATTGGTTCCGTTAAAATTTTCCTATTTCACTGACAAATATTTACGGTTGCCTTTGCCGTGAGATATTCTTGTCTGAATAAATCTACGGAGTAAAGTTAAAGTTCGCTTGCCAGGCACTGTGCAGCGCATGCTGGAGCATGTTTACGAAAAAGTACGGCCAAGCTCTCAGAATAGTGCGAATAGCTTCCTTGAATAACAAAGAGTGCACGTCTCGCTAAGACGGAGGTGCATACGAATATACGGGGACATAAAAATTATTTGACTTGTATTTAAAAAAGTCGCGTTTTCTCTGTAGGTTTTAGTGACATTCACTTTTCCAAATAGCGCGAAGAAAGTTTCTTTTGTTAAAATAATGGTGTATCATAAAAATGAAATAAAACAGGTTTTAGAACGTCTTTTATATAAAACATTTTTTCATTTAATTGTTTTACTTTAATTATTAATGTATTCAAATTTTTATTTAAATGAAAACGTTGTTGGTAATATTAGAAACTTTTTCAACTGTACTTTTGAAGTTATGGTAGAAGTTTGGTACACAGAACTGCTGTTAGTGAATATAACATGAGATGAAGTTGCATACACACACAAAGATGATGTTCTTAATTCGAAACTATCTATCAAGGGAGTACTATTCAAATAGTCACCGTCGGCGATGCCGGTTGTCAACAATGCTAACGAGTTCTCTAGATGATGTTCGATTTGGATGTACTGAAAATACATAGCATGCTAGTAAATTGTCATTCGTGAAATGCGCTTTATTTGCATCTATTTTTTCGCTCGGCGAATATTAAGCTCTGATTAACATATATATTTGAGAAAAAATATCTTTTGTCATATTTCTGAAATATCGATCAAAACATGTATTTCTAAAGAATTTCATGTTCTTTTATACACCGTGATAGAAAGTATTTATATCTAAAGTCTATCCGACTACATTTATTGAAAATAAAAATACTATAACAAACGTCTTTTCTGGTACGGCGAGTTTCATGCATAATAAGGAGGAAGTAAGGAGACGAATATCTACAAAGCTCTTTACGCGTAATCGTACGGCGCCAATGGCCGGTTCAGAAATCTGTATCACAAAGACGATGTCTAGACTGAATCGATTTTTCACAAGCATCAAGCCGCGATATCGCGCCCATTCACGCCCAACTGAATTCACGAATGCCTCTTCCTTCTGACCCCGCACCGCAGGATCGCGGCACGAAAAGCCTCAATAGCCGCACACCATTTTCGTCTACATCCACATTTGCGCTTCCGTAGAGTGTCGACGAGCATTACGATCGTGCGGTAAAACACACAGCGACGTTTCACGAGATGTGCGTGCCAAAGATTTTAAACTCGAATTCAGGCGTGTGTGTGTGTGTGTGTGTGTGTGTGTGTGTCTTACCGGAAAGTATACTCGGAAGAGATTTTTGATAAGATCTTTTAAGAAATACGATTAGCCAACTCTTACAAGAGCTGAATGTGCAAATTGTACTATTCGTATGTGTTATACAGCTTGGATCTATCTGAAAAATATATTAAGACATTTTTATTTTTATTATTATTATTTTGCGGAAATTTTTTAAATTTTCGTACATGTTATAAAATTTCTTGGCAAATAAATTTTAAATAAAATACTTATTATAGCGATATAAGCAAATAATGATAGTGATTCCGGTAATATACACCCATATGATACACACACTCAGGAGTACTGCGACGGCGCGGTAAGTGAGTCCTCGGCAAGACTTGGAGGGTAATCGCATCGGATCTTCCCTCTCTTTATTTACTATTGAGCAAAAGAGTCGCTGTATTTTCGATTATTTCGAAGCGAGCGATTAAGGGCGGAGATTCACTTGGAATTCAAGAACCGTTTTCAATTTAAGCATTAATCTTTGTAGTGAAACGCCGGTTCAGCATTATATCGGAAGCTATCGTTCCTTAAGTATTTCGATCGAGTGACTGGGCAAACTCGCCGGCGCCCCGATGCCATGTGCCGTGCTTTTCTATTTCCATTGCGCCCTTACCGATCGCGCGGAATATGTTGTTCGTAGGACATACGCTGCATTCCCGGCACGAATTGCCATAAATGCCCCGTCCTCGAGGAATCCGGTGTGCGACGCGCCATTAGTAAACTAAGATATCGCGGTTACGTGAAGCTTCTCAATTCGGATTATTGGCACCCGGTATTTGATAGAATTGAGTCATGGCAATAAATGGATTAGCGGACGATCAATTTGAGTAAGCGAGCGCTGACGAACGTGCCTGACGCGTAACAGCATTTATGGAGATGACTGAATGTGCTTTACGACTACTATTGTTTAAGAGACTAATTGATGTGAAATAATAATTACACTTACTCGTCTCTATTTTATACATATATTCTTATATCAATGAAGTCTCTTTTATCATATCTATCAAAGCATACATTTGCAAGATAATCTTTGTTTTTTACGGTGCATTACCCGTTGTTACGTCACAGTAAGCGTTCGTCAATTAACAACTTTGAAGTTATTAAAAGACGCTACTGCGTAGAGAACAAACCCGTCTAATCGAATGAGAACTTCAAAGCACGCTCTTTTCAAGCCGACATGGTAGAGGATTATAACTCGTGTGAGGAGAAGAAGGTAGTTGTGAATTCAGTAGAAAATGCGCTTTACGAGACATACATCGTTTCGATCCAAGTGTACGGCTATATACGTACTCCTTGAGAGCATACTCAGCGCTTCATGCAACACCGGCGGTAATAAAGCGCGAAAACGTTTCGCCGCTGCTCCGTGGCGCTGTTTTAACGCGATGAAAACAGTCGGCGCGCTTCCGCGCGAGGAAAAACGAATGTGTCTCTTTCAGCGCGTCCATTTCCTCGTCAGAACCTCTCGCCCTGCCCCAAAGAAATTTCAGCAATGGAATTAAAAGGTTTAAGCGCACCAAAAACGTTCTTCATCTTTTCAATTCTTTGTTACATTATTTGCCTCTGCCTTGCTACGTTTCTCTAAAAGATAAAAGTATTTAAAGAATTTAGTGAAAATTTTAAAAAGTTAAAGGAAATTGCAATAAATATAGTCACTATATTTCTTACAGATAACAAAATGTATCTGGAATAAATTTCTATTGCAAATTTATTCAACTATAGCTCTTAATTTATTGAAGAAAGTGTTTTTGATAATATATAATAATATTAGCTCTCGATTGTTCTCGATTGTTCTCGATTTCATAGAAATCTTCCTTTATTACTGCATAATGTTCTATCAATTCACTCTATTGCGTAGCTGCTGTTTGACGTGAAAACTTGACAATATCTGTTGAATTTCGCAATTTGCATTAAATCGATTTAGGAACAATAACATATTGTAATTTCGAAACTATGTTTCGATAAGGTAATGATGTTTTACGCCACCCCATTAGCTAGGTATTTGCACAACACGACTTGTGAACTTCATGGTTCGATTAGTAGTCGCTCTTTTCGACACGCTGCTGTGTCAACAACATGTATGCGCATGCATATTAATCACTTGACGAAGTGCTTTGGCATCCTGTAGTTACACTGAGGATTAGTTGCTGGGAAATGCTTATTAATAATATACCGATACAATTGATTTCATATTACGAGAAAAGTGTTAGCTCTTTGCTATGAATCATTTATTCCAAATAATCCATATTGCAATTAACTTAGTAAATTTTATGCATTCAACAAGCGGCGCGATAAAATAACACACTTTATCGCGATATTAACCTTAACGTTTACGATTCTCCGCGTATTTAAGACAGAGTAATCAATTTTCTGCATACTCTCTGGCAGTGTCAGTTGGAACTCTACATCGTTTTTACAGCAGATGGTAGCTATTGTATCGCGCTTGTCATCGTAAACTGCGCATAATTTCAAGAATATGCGGTTCTCATATAAAACCACGGTCGCGATCTATATATATACATCTTCTATATATATATATATATGTGTGTGTATGTGTGTGTGTGTATATATAGACGATGTCATAAAATCGGTAGCAGTGCCCGCGATATGTTTCTCCCCTCACAAATCCAGAGTGCGCCTTGAAAGATTACCTACCTACCCTCTTCCTGTAGTAGCTTCCCCATGCGTGCCATGACTTATCCAGAATGCCACGCAGTATTCTGTGCATTCGCAAAACTTGTTTGCCACATATTACATTTGGCGGTTAAACGTACCATGAACTAAGTTCGTTTATCAGAGCGTTCAAGCGATTTGATTGCAAATCACGTGTGCGAAAACTTCGGAGGGACTTTTTATCGCGTAAATACACATACATAAGCGCACACACGTCGGCGGATTTTCTTAATATTGCGAAATAGAGGTTAAATATAGCGTGTTGGACACACAAATATAATATCATCACATGAATGGAAATATGTGGAACAGTGAGAAATGACAAAGTTATTGAACAATATCGGAGATAAATTACCCGTCGGAATATATGCGAATGTTGCGAGTATAAGCGGTAACTAGTTATCCGCGATCGTAATTGATAGAAATCTGTGTAATAGTGCATGAACTGTCGTAGGCACGAATAGTGCTTTGCACGGAATATTAAGGTCAGACAGGCACATTTGCTGGAGCATTGCGATAATAACCCACGTTAAGTTTGATTGGCACTAATATAATTATTCTGACAATTAAGCTTATTAAAGATATTTCTTATTAGACTTTATTTATTATTAGTTGTGTGGCTAGTATTTTATTATTATATAATTATGATTTATTTCTCCGTGGAGTATGTTAACTTTTAATAGCATTTTATATAATTAATTTTTAATGATAAATTACATTGCGCATGTGAAACGTGTTTTTGAGCTTGAATATGTGTATTGTTGTTTAAAAAAAATATGCGCGTACATAAAATTTAATAAAATGTTTATTTTGATTGCAATTGAGCGGGAAAACAATCAAGTTTTGCACTTTGTGTGGAAATTGTACATGTAAAAAAATATAATTAAACCAAGCATCTAAATAAAATCAATAACCAACCAAATATATAATAAATCTAAATAAATCAAATAAAGCATCTAAATAAAATCAATAATCAATCAAAATAAAATAGAAAGGGTTGAATACGCTTGTATAGCGAGTGGAGTGTATCATGTGTAAAATTCACTACTACACGAATAATTGATTTTCTCAGAGGAAAGATCTTAGAACATGTTACTTGTTTTCTCTTGTTCGTAATGATACTTGCGATTTATATGTCGATAGTAGTGTATGAGTTTTTATTAAAATATATTTTCTTTGTATATGGTGAATGATAACGGCATTGCCCTAGGGATGTTACGTAGAGTATCTTTTCGGTCGTTGTAGTGGAAAACTCGCTCGTATAACGCTAGAGGAATATGTTTTACATACTCCGTGTATCTCTCACGTGTTTATCTCTTAAAAATATTATTTTGAAATAATCTAGATTACGAAATAAAAGAGCAATAATTGAATTTAATTTAATATCTATTTTTTCATCTACATGTATTCAAAATGGCTGTCTTGCAAATATTTTTTTTTGTGAATATCTTTTTGGAAATATTTTTATATTTAAAAATATGTTTGCAATAAGCAATTTTATTTTTATTAAAAAAATTAAAAGAAGTTAATTTAATTTAAAATAAAGCATTCATATCGTATGCTATACGCTTTAATATGTATCAGATTTTATTTATAAATTATACTAATCAAGAGAAAACAACTATATATATGTAAAAGTTTGAGAGGTGTGTAAAAATTTATAAAAGTTATAAATCTTAATAAAAATAATTAAATTAGTGTCAAGATTAAATACGTATTTGAAGGATGAATTAAGGATATTTGTCAGAATCGCTCGTCAGATAAATACAGTTTCAAATCGAGAACTATTTAGTTAAAGCGTACATCACGTTCATTTCGTCAGACGTGGACGGACTTTCTTTAAAATGGTTGATCTCCCTGCAGGATCTCTTTTGCTCACAGAATCCGACTGCTTGCGGATATTGCTTCTCTGTGCATCGCCTTTTAACCGGTTTACCTTGTTCCTCCGCGAGAGGAAAGCAAAGCCGGGCTTGCTAGCATCGAAGAAGCTACCAATTTCCGCAGCGCCTATCCTCTTTCGAACGTTTTCACTTCGAGGATCCCCGCTAGAAGTAGCTGCGAGGAATCTCTGAAACTGCTGGGTTAAGTGAATTCGAGGTGTCCCGGCTCGGATTACCACCTTCCAATTTTGCCGTCTTCGGCGGCTAACGGGGGCAAGAATTCGCTTCAGATCTAGAATCGCGATCGTCTCAAGATTTGCGTGATTCGAAAGGCAGAGTTTATCTAACTTTGCATTATCAGCCGGGCTTACGCGGCTTGATCTTGAAAAGGGGATCGCGCACTCGCGAGAGATTTCTCAAAGAGCACCCTTTTTGCCGGTGTACTAGATTGCCATAGGACCTCGATTGCATTTATCCCTTCATGAATAATTGCTGCCTTAAGAAAATCCACAAAGAGCTTTCGTTCATAAAATACCCTATTTTTGATGGAACATTAATCTATAATATTTATGGAATTATGTACGAATATAGTAAAGTTTGCCACAAAATGTTTTATCGTTATCTTTATCATTACAGCTGATCCAATTATAAACTGTGTGATATATATATGGAGAAAGTTTTATATAAAAAATTACTGTGTACGGAAGTAGTCGCGGAATGGAGGAATTATAAAAATTTTTATTATGTTTTTTACATAATGGTCATAGTATTTAAATTTATAATAACTTTTATGGTTTGCGATTACTGCCGTATCATAGTAATTTTTGAAATAAAATTTTTTCTATGTACAGGTTAAAATTTTTTCTATGTACGTGTTCCAGACCATATCATCCATTAATAGCAGATTTCGAAGGCTATTTGAAAATGAAAATCTTTATACCAAAATGTTAAGGCTATGATAATTTTTAAATGATAAATGTTTATAGTTGATTAATCAAATTGTTCAAAATTTACGCTATATTGATTTTATATCGTTATCATGTGAGAAAAAAATTAGTTTGTACAAGACATTTTGTACATTTTGCACATTTTACATTATTTTTTAATTAATTTTTAAAATGATTTTAAAAGAAAATCAAATAGATTGACTTACCGGCACGATGCGCAGCAGCAGAGTTGTTCACAAGTTTATCTGTAACATACAAAGTACATCCAAATTATAGTAGCGATTAAAATAATTTTTTATTTGAGAAATAATTATTAAAATATTAAACACATACATTAAAGTTTTATTTATTTTTTTTATTTAAATATCTAATAAAAAATTATATATTTATATTTAACAACCATAAATATTAAAAATTGTAAACGTTTTACTGAATATTTCAAAGTTTCTATGCGTGTTACATTACATATTTAACGTATTATTCTGCAAATAACAGATAATAAATAAATTATTACTTATCTTAAAGCTGTTTCGCCGGCACTCAATGCTCTTTCTGAGCCTTCTCCTCCTTTCAGTCTCCCTTGCAGTTTTTCAAGGCACTCACACGCGTTCGCGATGTGAATACGAAAATCGTACGGTGTTTTAAACGGGTACTTTGTTGTTCGGACAAAGTAAAACTCGAATATCATCGCACGGATTACACGTTCGATACTGCCGCGTATAACGATGGAAAAGATGAGATCGAAAACTACGGGAAATAAAAGGATAGTACTATCGAAACGGAACGATCTGCCGCGTACGAGGTTCTGCTGTGTGCATGATAGAGATACAATAAACATATCAAGGACAAAGTCGCGCTGAAATCGGAATTGAAATCGAGGTGCACTGATCTAAGCCAACTTTATTCTTGATATGTTTATTGCGTCTTTGTCGTTCGCACGGCGCCACTTTCCACAAGGCAAATTGTTCTGTATCGGCGCGTTATTTCTTTTCATAGTACTATCCTTATTATTTTCCATAGTTTTCAATCTCATCCTTTCTTACTTGTTACGGATGCGGCAGTGTCGAATGTGCAATCCGTGCGATGATATTCAAGTTTTATTTTGTTCGAATGATAAAATACGTGTTGGGAGTGTCGTTTAAAATATCGTGCAATTTTCGTATTCGCGTCGCGAACGCGTGCTTGGAGAACTGCAAAGAGGACTGAGAACGCTCAGAGAGAACTTCGGGTGCCAGTGGAGCAACTTTAGAATAAGTAATTATTTATTTCTTATCTGTTATTTGCAAAATATTGCACGTAAAATATTATGTAATGTAATGCACGTAGAAATATTCAGTAAAACATTTGCAATTTTTAATATTTATGATTATTAAATACAAATATATAATTTTTTAATTAGATATTTATATAAAAGAGATGAATAAAACTTAAATATGCGTAATAATTATTTCTGAAATAATTATTTCTCAAATAATTATTTTAATCATTGCTGAAATTTGGATATACTTTGTACGTTACAGATCAACTGTGAACAACTCCGCTGCTGCGTATCGTGCCGATAATCCCATTTGTTTGCTTTTAAAATAATTAAAAAGATAAATTTAAAAATAATGTAAAATAAACAAATGACCTTTAAAATCTGCTATTAACAGGATATATTTGGTCTGGAACACTTTGTGTATATGTATTTGGCATACAGTTAATTAACGTAATTTATTAATTGTAACCAAATACTCGATGTATTTTTCATAAATAATATATTTGGTTACAGTTAATAAATTATTTATAAGACAAAATTAATTTTTATTATTAATGATTCTTTGTATTAAGAATTATTGTCATATAATACAATATAACTTTAATAAACTTTAGACTTACAATTACTTTTCGTACTGACACGTGCTGATGTCTTGCGTTATATATTCACATCGTAGGCGTAGTTTCAAACAAGTTCTGATCTGTTTGTGTCGAAATTATGCAAAAGTATGTTACGCAATATTCTGTGTACGACTTAGTATAATATACGCATTATTTACTACTAAAACTAAATTTTAAGAATGCGTTATAGAAGGCTCGTCTCCAATTATGTTTGCTAACAAATTATGATAAAAAGGAACGAGGTTTAATTTTTCTTGATGTGAAAAGATAACAGACGTCGAATTGCACGAAACTAGCTTAAAGGATTCCTGCCGGTCGAATTAACCGAGACGAGAATACGTTTCGCATGTTTCTTCTGCCCGACTGCGCAGCATTCGTCTGGAATACCTCGATTTAGGGAACCCCAGACGAGTGTAAACGTGATTTGAATATTTCAAACGCCAATAGCAGCGGCCGCGAGGTTTTCAGCGTATCTGACATACTATGAATTATTTTCGGTATCGTTGAGTGTATTGAAATAATCCGGCGAATATTTTACAGGTGGAATATTTGTCAGATTATTTCATATTGCGCAGACACTGTGGTACGTGAAACTGATAGCGGTTGGAACTGGATTGGCGGCAAATTTATTATACGTACAGAGTTGAATCCGATGGATTCAAAAAGTGGTCATCGTACCTCTATCTGTCGTACTTTTAAATTAATTACTTTATAGACAGCACAGATAGTGTTTGTAAATTTAACAAGATATAAAAACAATATTTTCAATTATAAAACAAACATATCTAACAGATTGTGCGCCACAGTGTCCTATGTGTGCTTTACAATCATTTGCCCAATTCATGTGTACAATGTCGAATTTCAATATCTGTTAGGAAGCTAAAATTTTAACGAAAATTTGTTTTTGAGAAGTTTTTTTAATGAAATATGTTTGCATCATTGTTTATTCATTTTGATTGCTCGCCGATAGAAGCAGTTGGGAATATTGGCACAGGTTTCACATATGCGGAAAGCTATCGGATATTCGCTTTGTAGTTTGACACAGTCAACGTAAAGGATACGTAACTGCTTGGCGGCGAATCGATGCTGTCACCGTGACGAATACCAAATGCGTTCGTTATGTCACATGAGCTCGTGAGCGGAACATGTCGTAACTTCCGGACAGAGACGATCCGATTCTTGCGGAAACAAATGTGAGATATTTCGGCGAGAAACGGGAGTCTCGATCAACGAAACTGCCACATCTCGGGGACAGTTTCGCTGCGCCATGGACGACGGGATGGGATGGGGAACGGATGGGCAGAACGGAAAAGACCGGGTCCTCGTCGGATTCCGCGAGTATTGGCACATACGTAATCTCCTTTCGGCCTCGTTTCCGGAAATCGCTGATCTTCCGAGGAGCATTCCGGTCCCTGCATCCCGGTCGCCGGGGTTTAGGCGACCGGGATCCTCACGTGGAATAGTTTCGCGGCGCTTCGACGAGATAGCTCCCGAAAATTTACTACCCTCGTCGTACGTGCAGTAACTTAGGTTAAGGTCTGAGAAGACGCACTCGAGAGGAGGGGTGGAAGAACGGGAAAACGTACTCCCCGCCACGCCGATTTAAAGTTGAAGAGTGCTCTCGATTCCGGGCCGATGACACTCTTCTCGGGATTCCCGACGACGCCGTTTCTCTTTATCGCACCCATCCGCAGGTACGAATGCGCGCTCCGCGGTTTACGTTGCTATGTGTAATACAGTAACAAGTACCGCATACCGGCTTGTCATGCATTCCACAAGATATGTTAGCGAGTGCGCAGTGCCGCCTCGGGATCAATAATATTTCAAGAATTTCAGATGTCTGTTTTTTGCTACATATTTTGATGTAAAATTTTGTTATCCTTATTTTCTATTGCACAAAACGTAAATTAGTTATTTTTCAAAAAATATTTATATTTCCCACAAAACAAAAATTATAAAATAAAACTTTGACCAAATGCAGAACGCGAAGAGAAACGTAACAGTCAGAGACTTTGCGAGATAAAATATTTATATTAATTTTCTATAGTTGATAATGATATTATCGATTATATATTTGCAAAATTCTACGTCAAAACATTACTCCATTATTTGACAGAGTAATGAGTTTTTCAAAGCTTTTTGAAAGCACCAAAAATGGGTCGACGTATGGATTTACCGTGTAAGCTTCCGAAAGCTTGCCGTCATCCGGCGCTACATCGATAACTCGCACCTGCGGACAGATAGAACAAATCTATCAGCGGCTATCGCGCGATACGCGCGTGTCCTGCACACTTTCACGTTCGAAAATCGCCGCAGTGGTGAGAGTGATCCTGAAATCGATAAGAGGAAACAGCGGGTGCTTTTCTCTAAAAGACGATCGGATAGTATTCAGCAAAGCGAGGTTACTCGAACAAGACTACGGTCGAATGACTATCGGCTTGTGATAAATTCTCGCAAGTTTAAAGGATGCCGTAATGGATTCGGATTATATATCTTCTCGGACGGTAGCTTGCCCGCCGGTTTTCTGACGGAAAAGAGAACGCGGAGACCGTGAAAACCCGTTGCCGCTGGAGCGAACTGCCGTAGCGCATCGTCAAGCGATTTCGGATACTTCGGGATATGCCGGGCGAAACGGGAAATTTTTGCGACATGCCGGAGCAAATTTCGCTTCAGCACACCGTTCGATTACCGCGCTTAGCGCGCCCGCGCGGACTTTTTAAAGCGTCGATCGTCAGCTGAAAGGATCTTTCCTGAGAATTGTGCAAAAGGGCAGCGTGGCGATAGTGTTAAGTGAAACGTTACAGTTTCTTCTCGACTTATATTTATACAACGAAGAAATGTTATGTCATAATATACGAGAAATGTTTGACGAAACGTATGTGTTAAACTTTACTGAAGACAGCGTAGAACGAAAAATCTTAAATTAGTTATTTTATATAAACATGTTCTAATAATAATTTAATTTTTCTTGATTATAAGATGAGATTCTTTTAAAATTATGAAAAATGTTAAACCTTAATAGAACGATTTCGTTATAGCACCGTAATTTTAATTAAATTCTTATACTTAGATTTCCAATATAGTTCGTTATGTCTGCTGACGTTCTATAATTAAGCTTCCATCCAAAATGACGTTAGCTATGCTTAATTACATTCGCTCATTACGCGAGGAGTAATCTACGATTGCAAGTAACGATCCATCGATCGTACCTCATTAAAATAGTGCTCATATTACAATTGCAATTATGCAGCCGAAAATCAAGAGATCTATCGAGAGCATTCATTCAGTGGTTGCTTGGTAAGTCAGATTCGTGTCGGAATAGCTCTCTTTCGTCGTCTTCTTTATTCTTACAAGAGGACAAAGAATCTCCGCGGATGGGTTAAAGTACGACGTAGTACAAAGAAGCTGAAACCGCTCAGCACTTTCGAGGAAATATCGTTTGTGAGCTACGAGAGGACTCACCGAGACACCGTCGTTGCCAAAAGCAGACGGAAGAGGAGAGTTTGTAAAAAAGCTCGTAGAAAAAGATGCCAAATATATAAAGTGATATCAGTGTATGATTATATAATAATATCGATCTTTTGTCTGGTCTCTCAAAGCGTCGATATTTTTTTGTGTCGATGTTAGATTCGATAGTGTTGCATATCAGAAACAATGCAGATTTTTTTTGAAAGTATATTTATATAAATAAGTTAGCTATTTTTTCTCTAATTTGTGTCCCAATCTCTTTTTGTTCATACCACGAAAGTTTGGTGACCCCAGGCACCGATATACGAAGTGCAATTCATATAGTTTTTTCGTGATTTTTGCTTGTGGTTTTTACGTGTTAATTTTGGATTGCACCACGTACATTGGTTTGCGCGAAATGAAGCAATAGGCGCAATTTTACAATATATCGTTCTCGTGACCTTCGAAAGTTCATGAATGCATATGTGCTGGCACGCGTATATATGTACACAGCACAGCGACATACGCGCGAGAGAGGTTATGGAAATATTATTTTAATTAACCCCGTTCTCTCCTCTCTCGTGCCGGTTGTTCGTCCCACTTTGCGTTTCACGGTTATGACCTATCGTAACTCCGCGAGGTAGGCGGCAAAGGGATTTCATGCACCGTCAGATATCAAGCTCGTATAATATTATTATCGACGTTATTATAATTAAAACGCAAAGAAATTAACTTTGTCTTCGGCCCGTTCATCATCGTCGCTTTCACTCTTCCATTCTCTCCCTACGTTTTTCTTTCCATTTCTCTTCCACTTTATTCATTCGTTTTTTTTCTTTCGTTCCACTTTGCTATATTCTACTCTCCCGCTCTGCTCTCTGGCATTTCCATCCGATGTTCGACTTTATGAGCCTCGGCGAACTCTGGTGCTCTTTAATTTCTTTTGCCCTCAAGTTTGGGAGCGCTCATTTCCACCCTTTTCTCGCAGTTTTATCTGTGCGAATTAACACTTCACTTTGATACCGACCGCGAGGATTCTCAATGATCGCGATGAAAAACGGGACGAGAGATCTACAAGAGGGAGAGGAAGATAAGTGTTGGAAGCATGCACACAAGATCGATTTTTCCGTGCAAAACGAGAAGCAAGATAATTCTAGTTTTCGGAGGGATGAAAAAGGGTGAATTAAAGAAAGAAAGCGCACGTCTATGTATAAGGAAAAGAAAGAAGGGCAGACACGTCGATAAACGCGGTAAAATCGAGAACCCGGTGCAATCTTTCGATTTACTGCGACCGAGTGATTCCATTGAACCAGCACAGGTGCTGACGATGGATCGAGTGGGCAGTAACGCCGAGAGTGAAATAATTTTCATGACGCGAATAAATTTGGTCCCTTTGGGCGGTATGGGCATTCATTTACATCTTCCGAATGCAGTGAAAGCGCAAATTTGCTGCCACTCGCTGTACGAATTGTCGACATTTTTTTTCCACAACCACACGCGTACAAATAAAACCAATTGCGGGAGTCGAGATAAATCGTAATTCATAGTAAAAGTTAAGCAAAACTCTCGTAAATTACAAACTCTTATCGCGTAATGAGAAAAAGTCAGAGATATGAAATATCATTAAAGTAATGCATTTTTAAACGTTAGCAAAATATTTTATGATGTGAACTTTGTTATCGATTCTCTCGTATGCCATTTACAAAAATTAAACATTTACGACATCAAACATTTACATTTACATTTGTAAAACTAAAAAGTTTGATATTTTGTAAAATTCCTGATTAACCGATAATCAATGATTAATTGTGTATAAATGCGTTGTTGAATAATTTGAGAATTGATAAACGAAAATCATAAACTTTCGTACAATGTTATTTCTGTCTAATCAAAACAACACTGTTATATATTGTATTTATAAAAATAGTCAGTTGGTTTACGCACTTTCAACGCACTTGTGATTGGCACAAAAGCCGGACGTACACTAATGCAGTTGATCGGCGTTATTCTCGTTAGGTTTCTCGTTAACAGAGAGATTATCAAAAGCTTGGCTGCCTTTGTGACGTCCAAGAGCAGAACATTTCATGAATAAGTGATGCAATTACCACAAACACATTGCTTGCGATTATTTTACGAGCTGTTGCGTACGCAGTGTATTATTCATTCTACCTTTTGGCAATTTAAATTCCGATAAAAATAATATTACTACGTTTTATAATTGAGCTTGCACGAGATATTTCTGCTTTATGCATGCGCCCGTAATATTTTTCGACGACGATCGGATAATCGTTTATGCGAACGAATAGAAAAGTAAAGATTAAGGCGGACATCGTTCGGCCGCGAATTTATTCATGAAAGTATTCTTGTTCCGGCACTAATACTCTTATTGCGTTGAATCCTTCGCTCAAAGAGGAGTAAAAGATAAAAGAATTTGACACAAAGAAACTTTGATGGCTAGTTTTATCTTCTTTTTTTCGCTAATGCTAAATTACCGAGCCATCGCTCTTTAATTCTTATTAAAGATAAAAACATTTTAATAAACTGTCTGTGTTAATAAGATTTAGAGAAGTATAATCGTGTAACTTTAAATTGACGTGGCAAATATTTGTACAGTATAGAATAAAATTCAATTTGTCGAAATTTTTAGATCTTTTATCGCTCATAAATTAAATAAAATTTGCTAGCGTCAAAATATTTTTGTTTTTAAAAATATAAGAAAATCCATTTTCTCGAGAAATCTGTAGATCAAAGAAATTGTGGAAAGTTTGCGTCATCTCGCATAGAGTGTGAACTGTGAATTTTTCACATAGCCGCCTGGGCGAAAAGTGTGTGCAGCTTTCTCTCGCAGATGATAACAACGGTCTCACGTTCGATCTCATCTCGCGGAGCTTGTATATAAGAGTTTACTTTTTCCTTAGTTTATGTAAGATCTTCGGTTTACTTTAACGTGATCCCGCTACTAGTTTCCCTGGGCTCGATTCGATTTTGCTACGTGTCGCTATTCTTTTTTGTCCTTCAGATTAAGTTAAGCTCTCGCAAATTGGATATTGCGCGTTTCTCTCGTCAATTTCACTAACGAGAGGTGAACATTACGAAATAATCTCACGAATATAAACGTTTGATGTTACATAAATTCGAATTTACAAAGTATATATGGATATGTAAATACATAATGAATGAGATGAGATCTGGTGTTTAATTTGATAGCGACATTAATAAGGTAACTCAAACGGACGTGATTTTGATTTAGTTTTTCATCAGTTAAAACCACTCTGTTTGGGCTTTAACATACAAATCGTATTAACTTCACTATATACTTGTATATCATTTTGGTAAATGTTCAATCTCGATTATCAAATACATTCTGGAATTTAACATCAACAAAATTATCACTGATTAATATCCTATTTCATCTCAATGGTTTCAATACTAGATAGTGGTAGATACACAGAGAGTTCAACTGATGTCCAAGTCGTGAAAAATGGGAAAGCCGTGACGCAACCTTTGTTGTTTTAAATAAAAACGTACTCGTTCAATGTGCATGTCATTGTGCTGTTCGTCAGATGACGTTCTCATTATAGAACGTTGACGGAGTAGTAGCTCATACCGAAATTACATCGTCTCGTAAGTGACAGGCCCGCACGTTTCTAACGCCCTCCCGTTCGACGTATGTACATGCCGCGTACAGCCACACTGATGTATTGCAATTTGCAACACGCGTGTAGGTTATGTCAGCATGTAACAATGGATACATCAGGCACGACGACGACTCGCCGTCCGGAAGCCCGCGCGACCGCCACCAGTGGTCCGATGGAGCACCCGATGGTGCCGAACCATCGAATTGACATTTCGAGTGATCGGTAAATCAATCACGGTCGCATTAATAAGGACCGCGCACGCACGGCCACTCCACAATCCAAGCCCTACTAGCTTGGATCCGGTAATAGATAAGGGATTGCGTGCGGTCACCGTTCGCGTGTCCTGACCGATTCGCGTGCACGCGCGCGCGCGTAATTATTGCGTTTCGCCCTCGTTAAGATTAGTTGACCTTTTGCAATCGCGATGCACGCACGCGCGAAATTCCCCGTGGTGTGTCGTTGCCCTCTCGAACTGTCGAGAAATGGCCATTTCTTGGTCTCTGTCAAGGATACTGCGCAGCAATACGACTTCCTCCTCTTACTTCCTCTTTTATAGCGTCGCGGTTATGAGCCAATCTATTCTCCGTTTATACGGTAACGCGCTCGATGGAGAGGAACGTAAATAGCGAAACATTAAAGCGAAACATTACATTAAGTAAACGTTTCGCGAACGACGATGAGGGGGCGCGGGAAAGTTCGGTGGGAGATATTTTCAGTCGTCTCGCGAACGGGCGTCATTGAAATTCAATGAACATCAAAACGAAGTAACGCTACGCGACTTCGTTACGTCACAGTTACGCTATAATGGCGTGTTCTCCGAGGCGAAACGAGATTCTCGCTAAATTCAACACGCGGCTTACGACGTGTGGTATCATTTATGTCGGTTCCAATCTTACGCTGCACTCCGTAACGGGCTCTTGCATTCGCGAAATCGTTACTACCATCGGTCGAATCGCAAACTTTGAACCGAACTACAACTGCGCGGACGAGCGTCATTAACCCTCCGATGCACTTCACATACTTCTATATTACACACTAGACTGCCAGCGACTGTCGACTGTGTTGGACCTCCGCAGCTTCTTGCGACGTGTGTATCGAGGTCGTGAGACCGGCGGTGGCGATGGCATTTGTAATATATAAACTCATGGATATGGTAAAATAACATTGTGGTGATACGATCGCGTGCACTGCTACAAATGAACAGTTCTTATGTGCTTGATCACGCTGCGGTTTCTACTTTCTGTATGGCACATGACAGCCTCAGCCATATTTCATCGGCTTTAATAGTCGAGTGTGTATTGTAGAAGTCTATTCTTTTATAATCTCTATTTTCATTAATTCGGAATTTTTTAAATTCAAAACAACGTACGCACGCGAGCTTCCCATTTGTCTTCCGATACACTATAAATTATAGTAGTAGAGATAAACAAATAAAATAACTATATTATTCCAGAGGATTCAGAGAAGAGCTAGAAAGAATTAATTTTTTTATATTTAAGTATAAGGTGGATGCAATAAACAGGTTAATAGCGTTGAATTGTTGTGGTACATTACGGTTCGTCGCAAACCACCGATTGGTTCTGCCAATCGCATGCGATTCACTTAGTAGAAACGGTCGTAGGTGAAATTGGCTGTCTAGATCGATAAAAGTGAGATTGAGATTTTCACGGTATTGAGTAGGACGGACGGCTCTTTGTAAAAGGCATGTGCGTTTTGCGCGAGAATGTAATGCGAACGCCGGGACGCATGTGTTGAGCGAGAGTTATCTTCACAAATTCGCACGTGATGTTCTGACGGTCCCCGGGGCGCTTTGTTCGCCGTTTATATTCCTGCTTGGCAACGGCATTGTGAGCGGTATAAATTTTCCGCACGACGTTTGAATGCTATAAATTAAAAAGCATCTGCGTGCCAAATCTGGAAAACGCGGAAAACTTGTTATACCCAGCGACGTAGTTCAGACAAATGTATTAAATTCTGCTCTGGAGAAGTAAATCTTTCAGAAGTGTATTGCATCGAAGTTTTCTTAACCTGTCCAACTCTTTCGTATTTTTATGCTTAAATGTACTTAATTTATAGCATTCGTCAATTACATTTTATCGGTTTTATTATATTTTTCACCAAATTTTATCAAATTAAATAATAATTTTCTTCGCTAGCGTATCTTTCTGTATTATTGTATATGAAATGGAATCATCTTATACGACCAATGTGCGCAAGTACATTTCACAAATGCATCAGTATAGCTCACGCGACATTCGATCTAACCCGTTTGATCCTTTATAGAGAAGCAATCCTATCCTACGTTTACCTTTTTTTCTGTACACTCAAAGTCTTTTGCTCATGTGAGACGTCTGAAATACGTTCTATCGGATTCCTTAGATGCAGGTAAACGTACGGTGTCACGTTTCGCAGTGCTAGGTGTCTACTCACGTTCCTCACTCTAAATTTTACTGCCGCGCGAGATCCAATCCGACAGCGCGAAGTGTGCGAGGGATCTAATCCGAAAAATAGTGTGCCGCTGTACGATAAGCGTTTTCTTTATATTCGTACCCACTCTATGTCGCACGTCTCCGCCTCTGATACTTTCGCGAGTGCTGTCATTCATCCCGCATTTGTTCCTCGCTTCGCGAGGAATATATTCGACGACGTTACGGAAAGAACGATTACATGTGAGGAAAATACAAAAAAAAAAACAAAAGAATTGCAATATTCCGTGCATTCTTTATTTGTCTGATATATTATATTGTTCCATTCTTCATCGGCGATTGTTACGATCGTCTGAAAGGTATAATGTTCCTGTCATAATCCCACACGTCAGAATTGATAACCCTTCTTCCCTTACTTCCTTCTTGACACAAATGCGCGAGCTCCCTCGTTCAACGCGAAAGTGTGGCGTTCGAGGTGAAAAATAGCAAAGTCGAAGATGGAATATTTTGTTGGTGAACGAGATCTGTCGGAGAACATAAGACCCTTGTACGTTGCGCGCAAAGGAGGTTTCATTACGACGCAGGCGGTGGAGGGAATTTCCCGCGCAGCAAATAGGGCGGGATGGGGAGAGAGAAGAGGTCTCATCGAAAACCTAATACGATGGTAATCAGGGGTGAGTCCGCTTCGGTTCTTCAGGGTTACCAGTCCCATCCGTCGCCAGAAGAAGATCCGATCCAGACTCTCCCCCTCTCCTTCTACTATCCGCCAGTTGCCAGGCATTGAAAATTTATTGAACTTCCCCAGTCATCCACCCCGTCTCCCCTTTCTCCCCGCTCGTCGCTCTCGCTCACCCTCCTGCGCTCTCTTGACTTGATCGAAGACAGGCTTTTCGATATCTTAATAATCCGCCTATTCGGCTGTCACCGGGGGTGGGTATGATTTCGCGAATCTATAGTCCGCCGACGTACGAAGAATAGATGTCGTACTTGTCATCGCTGTACGTCGCCGACGGAACCTTCATGAGCTAAGCTCACTCGAGGGACTTTTATGCTGTCGTTATGTTCGACATCTCGCGTCGTAATGCCAAATTGAAATTGCAGCACTGACGGCCTTTGAACGGCCCAGGTGTAATGGAACATCTCGTGTAATCCATGAAAACCTTTTATTGAAAGCGGATAATAATTTTTAATATATAAGCTTAAAGTATATTATCGTGCGATTGCAAATTTCAGTGCAGGAATTTTTATCGAAGCTATAAAATTCCTTACATTTTTTAACAAAATATGTAATGAATAATTGTATGTATCGTAATTAATTGTATATCGATATCATAATTAATAGTCGTATAGTGCATAGTTGTATTTAATTTTCTTCTTTTTTTAGTAATTATTTGCGATGTTACATTATTATGCATTATTCAAAAAAATAAATAATATAAAGTTTCCTATAATTCGAAGAAGGATGAATACAAAAGTTGCATCAGAGAAATCGTATTGGCATTCTATTGTCATTTGATAAGAAGAACTACTTTTATGAAGAGAGTTTGTATCACAATGTATTTCCCAGTTTGTGCGTGTGTTTATCTGTTTTCGCAGCCATCGCAAAACGCGTATACATAGCGCATTGTATGTTTTCCATTTCTGCCTCTTCCAGTATTTCCATGAATATATCAAAACACAAGATCCATCTATACTCGCGGTATTATCGCAACTTCTCTTATAAAATATTTTACATTATCCGGCACAAAGGAAGCAGTCCTTACCATGCTCTAAGAGCAACCATAGACATTCGTTCGCCCTTCGAGTCGGACAATGACCAACCAGAAAGAATCCTCGGAGTACCGCGTTTCTCACGAATGAAAACGATCCGCAACTCAATACCGTAACGAGTTTCGCGAAGTCCGACGAATGCATCTGATAAGCGAGTTTGCTTCAAGTTCGAGACGATCGCCGCCGACGTTGCACCGATGTCGAAGCTATCCCGAAGATGTCTGAAAAATAACCCGTATTTCTTCGACATAAACGGGTGCTCTTCCGCGCAGAAATATCTGGTATTCGCGTATACCTTGTCTCGCCCCGTCGCGACCGCTTCGTATTTCGAATTCGCACCCATCCGTTTTGCCTGGCGACCCTCGATGTAGCTACGCGCTTTCTCTCTTCAGGATCTTTTATCTACTTTCTTATGTTAAATTCATGACTCGACGGCAGCCGCTGTCGTTGTCGCCGCTCCCGCTGGAATTCTTGCGCGGAATGCAACGCGCGAACGCGCGCGACACAAGTCGCACAGACTCGCAATACGCACAGAATGCAAGCCGAGCAACGGAGCATGCGAGAATAGTTTCAAGTTGTTCGTGTAGACGCGAAATGATGGATATTTTGCGAGACGATTGTCGGCAGTGCTTTAAACGGATTATTCTAGGCTGTATTACGCCGTCGCTTTCTCTATCTCTCTGTGTGTTTCCGTTTCTCTATTTCGCACACCCTCGAGCTTCAAAATTTACGGGATTAATTAAAAACTAATAAAATTTACAATGCACTCTTTGTTGTGAGAAAATATTACCCGCGGATTTATAATATTTATTAAATTGTTGTTTATATCTGTATTCTCTCAACAACTCAACCATGTTTTTGATTAATATTTGATAACAAGAAAAATTGAATAAAATCAGAAAATGTTATTAAAAGTGCGTTAATTTAATTTAATTACATTGCATGAAATACTGTTCGACAATCTGCAATTAACAAGTACCAACGACCTCATTATTTCTCGTCATAAAATTTTTAGTAAAGTCGAATAATATAATTAAAACTGAACAAGCGGGTCGGCGAAATTACGTTCTCTAACGATAAAATCGATAATTACGAAATTATTAAAAAACGTTGAATACTAAATGTTTATCTGACAGTATATTTATTTATGACTTTATGACTTTATGGCTTTTGTGGCTTTAAGATATTCCATTTGAATTTTTCTGCAAAAAGGAACAAGTTGCAGCTTCTCATGCAATTTTTCGAACATTTTCTTCGGCAGCCACGTAGCAAATATCAGAAATGTCTGTTTACTCTTCTGACTTTTCTACCGGCTGCATGTTCTCGTAGTATTTCACAGGAATATCGCCAATAGCGCGAAAGGTGTTCTGCGTAATCACGTTTCTGGAATTTCCGTGGTTAATACAGATTTCCCATCCTTCCGCTGACGTTGTAATGCAGGGTTGCATCTGCATAACGTAGAGAATACAATGTGCAATACCGGTGCGGACGAGCGTAAGCCTGAGCGCCGGTAATGAAATCGCGCATTACGCCATAGTAATGACGGCCTCGAGGCATTGCGACGCTTAATGTTCACGATAACGATGTAAAAAAGATGAAACGAATGTTTTTATACTTCCGTTGTGAAGCACAAAAAGAAGAAGATTAAGACGCTGTATTCATTGTGTCGTAGGTCGCAACTTTGACTTTTGTAACTTAATCACCGCTCATGAAAGAAGTATGCAAATAATGAGCCATGTCTTCGAATCGCGCGTCAATAGCTTAAACATACTGTACTACTCGTAAAAAGTTTGATGGAATGATGAATAACGCTGTATAAAATAGACAGGAGTATAAAATTGTATAAAATTGACACGAATTTATAAAAAAGTACCATCGTTGCTTTTCAATTAATTACACTTTAATTTATATATTTATCGCATTTCAATCAATATATTCTCAATGAATATTGTATTTTACAATTATTATTTTATATTATATCAAAAATATTGTACTTGTAAATATGAACCTCTGCAGGAATCTCTATGAAATAACATCTCAGAAATAACTTTTTTAATAATTTTAACAACAATTTATATAATAACTTACAATAAAATACAAAAATGAAACATTGAGAGCTTTTAACGACAAGCCTTTGATAATAATTACATTTTACAATTACTATTTTATATTCTATCAAGAAATACTGTATTTGTAAATATGAAAATAATACATTAAATAAATTAACTTTAAAATACATAAACTAGCACTTCGCAGGAATCTCTATGAAATAACATCTCAGAAATAATTTCTTTAATAACTTTCGTAACTTTAATAAAATATAAAAATAAAACGTTGAAGACTTTTAATGACGAGCCTTTGACGATAAAAATAATTAACTCAAGTTATATATTTTTAATGATGGACAAAATAATTGGTAAGATAATAGATAAAAATTTAATTATACGTGTCTGTATATATCTGGAACAAATTTATTCAATTAAGTGCGCGCAATGTTTTGTGTTTTAAATGTCTCTGTATAAGTCGGGCCTATAAAGTGCGATCAGTATTCTATAAACGGATTAGTATTCCATAAACTTTGTTACTAATTTAAGTTAGATAAGCTGCTTTCAGATATGTGTCAAGAGTACTTCTAAAGAGCTTTTAGAAATCTGGCAAGTAGACTCGCATTTGCGTACAGTTGCGCGGCTATACAAATGTTTGCATAAGAGTCTTAATCCGATTATTACGAATGAAGTTAGGTAGAGAATTAAGGATAGAAAGCTGTAAGCGTGTTTCTCGCAATTTTTGCCACTGCCCACAGTGAACGCGGATTGCGGACAGCAGATTTAAAATAATAAACTTTTTTGTTTACAGGATTGCTTCACGTCGGCTCGAGAGAAAAAGAAAACTGTCGTGACGACAACAGAATCGGTAAGTCCACATTTGTATTTTTAATAACTTATAAATACAAGCATGAAAAGTTACTTTAATTTAAACTCATAGGTACTATATAGCAAGGAAATTTTTTACGCACTTTGTTTATTTTAACAAGATGTGAATTTTGATTGCATTAATCGCGCGGATAGTCAAATGTTAGCGATGTTGATAGATTGACAGCAAATTTGCTTACTGGGTGCTTAGATATATCAGGTTTAATGTATACATTAAATCCAATTAAAAATCTAATATTTGATTAATTAGTTTCAAATTAATGTTATATAAATTATATTTGTGGTTTTTATAAAATTTATGTGATTATATATTTCTAATTAATCACGTCGATATCAGTATATTCCTATTTTCGTGTTCCATCGCAGAACAAAAGTCACTACCAAATGGCGCGATCGTTTTAATAAATTTCCAATCGTACATGGTGCCATGATACTAACGACAATCGCCGCACTCGTAGCACACGTAATTATAGAAGATACATCACGCTAAATTAGCACAGCTGCAATCAGCGCAACGCTCTCTTGTGCATTAGTCATTTAGTTATGACTATGACGAGAGCTATAAAATCTTATGCATATCTGTTCATAAAAACTGATTATCGGACGATGTACATATATTATCTCTAATTACAATGCTTTGTGCTATCGCGTTGAGTTTGGAAACTATTGTAATTATATCTTGTGCGAAATTTGCAATCAAGCGATGCGAATGTGCACAGTCCGATGAAAGCGTGATTTATGACTCATAAATTAAAACGAGACACAAGAAAAATATTGAATAAAAGAATTGCTAAATACATCTTTAAGATTTTGAACAGCTTGGAGTTTTTTTTGGCAATGTGACATGAGCATAGTAATACAAAGTTTTTTGGAAAGACTTCAAATTTATATTAAATTTATGAAACGTCTCTTTTATTGAACTTTCTACAAACGTGACGCGTAATATTTATTTATTTTGAAATTACTTTTACTAGCATTTTTTATTAGATCTTTGCAAGTAAAAGGTAATTTTTAATTCTAATGCATTGCAAATTGATAGTGAAAAGGAAATTTAATTGAATATTCAACGATAACAAGTTCCAATTATTTCGTCTCTTAAAAACGCCGTATCTCATCTTGGAACGAAACGCGGACTAAATAATCGCGAGCTTGCATCCACGTAATCGTAAGTATTCCTCGCGTGCAGTTTCCGCGTTCTCAGTCATCGCGTTATCTGAAATGTCCTCCAACAACGGCATAAATTTGCCGGTATGTTTTCGGCTCGCTGCGCAATTTAGTCGAGGCTCTGTTTGCGCCGCCGCTGATTTCTAACTCCAAAACTGCAGCGGTGCGACGCCACCGACGACTTTGCCACGCCGGTCACGCCGATCGTCGGAGTTTCTCATTACGATTCCGTTAGCGTCAGCAATTGCAGTAAGTTGTAGCCGGTCGAGCATATATCGCGTTACTTTATTGCTGTTTGGCCAGTGGCCGCTGCGCTGCTACTATTTCCAAATTTTCGCCATAGCCTCGTCGTGTCAGTAACTGCAACTTACGATCATGAATAGACGTAACGCTTCCGTATCTTACATCCAGTTACTGGCTACATCCAGCTTTACGATCTCCAGTTGAAATTAGATTGCCGCATTAATTCCTGTCGTTCGTATCGCGCGATAGGTCATATATTTATTAAATGAATTGTACTTCCTTGACTACACACTATATATAAAACAATAGTGAAAGAAATTTGAATCTTTTCGTTCTTAAAGGGAAAAAAATATGTGCAATTATTTACATCTTATGATGAAAAATATGTGAAATAAGAACGAAAGAAGGAAGAAATGTAGCAGTAATTCAGCATACCTTACTCGGGAGATTTGTCTTTCATGTTAGCAATATTTTATTAAATCCCGTGTAAAAGAAGTTTCTTTTGGGTGTCAAACGATTGCGCTCTTACAGAGCAGACGCTCGAGAAATTCGTGATAATCAAGGAATATTTGTACATGTCGCCATTTTTACTTTCTATTCGTTAATATGACAAATAGGGCTCGGATATTCGGGCTTTAAACCAGCTCACCGCCGGCTGCGCCGGAGACAAATGGGACAGCTCGCTCTTTCGGCTTTACCTCTTCTCTCGCTTCGTCACTTCTTCCCACCGACGTACTGCTAAACGAGTCGTTAGTGCCGATTTTTTACACGGAACCGTCATTTTAACACACGGGACATCCGAGCCTTAAATTAATGTACACATAAATTCACGAGATTTCTTAATTTATCCACGATAGTCGAGAGAAGAATTGCGCGTTTTTAAATTTTTTTATTAGAGTCGTTTTAATTACTACATTTTAGACGCATTACACACGTATTCTATGAATCGCATCGTATTGAAAGAACATTTCTGCATTTGAACAAGCCGTAATTTACACTCTTCTTCAAACCTTAGCAAAGAATTCTAAAAATTCAATTTTCTGAAACATCGCTGTCAGAAATTCCGCAAATAACTTGCAGTAAGCTGCGTCTCCGTTTCCAATAATTTAACTGAGAAAAGCAGCGCGGAAATTGCAAGGAAGCTGCGATTGATTACCGATTTGAAGCTGCTACGTCGACTGCCTTTGCGAATATTGAAAAAAAACGCGAAAGCTAGGATAATAAAATGCAAAAGAGTAAAATAATACAAATAGCAGTGTTATAAATATTCATACTCGAGCTATATTATTTTTAAAGTATAAAAATAAATTATGAGAGTATCATAAAAACAATAAATAATTAAAATTTTTATTACGAAAGATCAAATGTATGTCTTTTTAATTAGCTACATACATAATATTTATATTTATATGATATAATAATTTCTATAAATATCTACATACATTTTCACCGTTTGAGAAGAAAGAAAAACACGTAGAGTTGATACGAATTTTATGTTTCGAAGAGTGTGGAATGTTTTCGGTGAAACAAAGAGAAAATCCATTCTATGTGACGTGGCATGCGTTATGTTGGAAAACGCGCTGCAAATATTTTCTCGCTGCTGCATCATAAATAAATAGCATATTATTCAGCGCATTATTTTAATGGAATTTACGGCTTCAGAGAGCTTTCCGAAACAGGTCACATCGATTGTTAAGAGTTTCTCGCTGTGTGATATCGTCCGATGTATCACAGCAGAACGGAATTTCACGAAATTGCTTACCGCCTTTTACAGTGTCTACAATTCCTGCTGGGTGCAGCTAGTCGAATTGTGTTCCGAATTCTGCAGACGTTACAGACACTCATACGAAACTGATCTCACTTTTCGAAAGCAATTTTCAAAGCAAACTCGGAACAAATTCAATCCTATTAGATTTTATGAACCGTGATAATTCACAAAAATTATTCAAAATTGCACGGCAAATGATAAAGGCAACACAAACGGTAACTGAGAAACAAATTTGGAGCAAACATTTGGTTAAAATGAGATTATATTTCATTTTACAGAAATATTTTACTGCAACGAGGATATAAAGCGGTTATATTATATTATGCTTTTACTTTGTGAGATATACATGATGTTAATATTGTTTCGCTATAACATGGAAATAAAAATTGTCTATTATGTGGCAAGCGAATAAGCTTACTTAGGCGATAAGCTTACTTATCTTTGTAAAAACCTGCTTATCTTTGTAAAAACCTGCTTTTTAGCATTGTATATGCCAAAGCGCGAATATCTCTATATATGTGTATTTTTTTTACAAGGTCTAAAAACATTCCATTAACTTGCACGTCCATTAGAATATTATTTTCGCGTATTTTGCATCAGCGCATTTACCAAGGGGTCTCGCTACGATTTCATCCTGCTCTATGAATTCCTTTCCACACAGCTGAGAATGAGCACGTAATTTGCTTCCGACCTTTCGTTTCCATACGCACAAATGACATACGGACAGCGAGCAATGAAAATGCCCTCCAGGGACTGTATTGTTCTTGCGATTCGTAATGATGCCTCCGAGCTCGCAGATGTTACGCTAAGCTCTTCGAAGCGGTCGACAAAAAAAAAAAAAAAAAAAAAAATTGGGAAGAGCTGGAAAAAAAACGTAGTATAATATGTATACGTCATGCAGCGTATTATCATTCCTCTTGTACATCACCGACGTATGATACGTCGGAATTCACCGTGCAATTTTAATACTGCATGAAGAAGAATGTTTTTTTTCCCTTTTGTATTTATTCAAAAATTGTGAAAATAGAGTATGCTAATGATATGCCATTTGCGTGAAGAGCGAAAGAATACGATGATAAATAAAAGTAATTTTCTTACATCGCTATGCAAGAAAATCGCTGCCATTTAGAAACTATGCTCTACGCCGTGCCTTTATATCCGCCCTCCACCGAATCAGAGTCATTGAACGAATTGGCGCGCCTGATTGCTCGACTCCGGCTGATCAGGAAGCCCATTTGTTGGGTAATATATTATTCGGAGTGGCCACATCAATCATTCTACTTGCAAGTTGCCTGGCTTTTCATTGAAACTTAAAGATTAAATGTAAGGAGAAAGCATGTGTATGTGATTATGTGTCTGTGTGCGCGTATGTGTGTTTTATAGAAGATAACGTGATTATAAAATTTAATAATAAAGTTTTGGAAAGGTTTGCCGGATCTACATTCTTACTTTCTCTTTCTTAGTTTCTCTTTTGTATCCTCAATGCCTGGGAATCGGATTTTCCATAATTGATAGGCTAAGAGAAAGATCGGAGTAGCATCATTTATTAACTGCGGGCTCATTCTCTTGCCCTCATGTTCTCTTTCAACTTCTGGCTTTACTTACGATTGCATTGATTACACGTAGTATGTAATATCATCTCGCGATACATAATTGATTCAGGCGGTATGTAATTAATTAATGAGTTGCCGTGGTATCCGGTAATATTCGCTGTTAATTCCTTGCTTCGTCCTGTGAATGCACGTACACGGTAATATTCAGCGCGATTCTGCTTCGTTCCTCTTACGATTTATACTCACAAGACCCTTGAATTAGTAGCAGCTGGATTGCGAATTTTGGAGAGCTTGTGCAACAATATTTTATTAAAACACATACCAACATGCGCGGGCGTGTAGAACTCGAATGAAATTTTATTCCTTTGCTAACAGGAATATCTTTTAAAATTCACATCAAAGTGTGCGAAAATATTATATCGGAAAAATAATTTACACAAATTCGCGTTTTTTGTGTATATTTAAATAAGTTGTTTAAATATACGATATTTTTATATGCAATATTTCTTCGTTTTATTTTTCTTTTTTCTCACTTTCTTTCCGCGCCATTTTTCTATTTCACATTTGCCTAACCGTCTGACATGTTGCGTAATGAATTTTAATATTGATTATCAATTCTAACGTTATCACATAGTCGGAATTTGAAACAATGAGAGAACAGCGCAAGAAGAAAAGCCAGAAGAAAAAAGATCATAAGGAAAAATATGAAAGTTCGACTGTAATTCACGAACAGATGTTACAGACATGCATACACATATCCATGATAAATTTCTTCGTTTCTGACGTCTTTTAGAATACGCTTTTAATTAGACCGGAAAACTGGCGATAATTTATTTCCAGACGTAGCTCGCTATCAGAACTGTATGTAAATAGGTAGAATGCAGTTCATTAATTGCTATATTTACTTTACAAATTGAGATCTTTATACTTTTATCGTAGCTGCAATTAAATTCTATTCTTTCAGGTAAATGTTTCGATTTGTTGTAAATTTGCTTAAATGTCAATTAACGCGTTAATTGTGAATTATAGCAACTTGTCATGTGATAGCTGAAGTGTTAAAGTCGTAAATGTGGCTATAGTATGGGTTAATTACAACTGTTTGAAACTGCTCTCCTCTTATGAACGAAATTAAACTGCTACGACTCGAAAATTTAATGATGGACAGTTACACTGATCGAGATTAATTGAGTGACGATTATTGCACAAATGACTTCTATTTACTGATTTAAACGCTGGCGCTAGCAAGATTCGAAACGATTAATCAGATCCGAAGAAAGAGATCAAGTTCAATAACAAATTTGTTATTTTATCTGTAATTGAAAAACTGTCAAATAATATTGAAAGATATATTTGTTGTCATATTGATCATTGGTAGCTTAAACTTTATATTATTAAGCGAGAAGGAAGTAGTTTTAAATTTGGAACAGTAAATAACAATTTTTTTATGTAATTAGTGAATCTATTTTAAACTATTTTTTTGGACAATAGTTACATTGTGGTTGAAGAATACAGATACTTTGCAATCAGTACAACTGCTTTCAAAAAAAAAAGAAAGAAAAAAAGGAGAAAAGAGGAGAAAAGAGGAAAAATCGCTCTTCATTTGCAAGTGAAGATTTGCATTTCAAAATACACGACAACGATAGATATTTTTAATTTAAAATAATCTTCCGCGAGTTAGACGCTCCAACGCGAAAATATATTAATTTTATCGCATTCAAGGCAATCCAGAAGGCATAAACCAGCAATTGCGTTTCTCTTCGATAATTATACTGCGACAATTATTTCATTCGTCGCTAAACACGAATTTACTGAAGTTCCTGTGTTTGACAATGTATTAACAGCATTGTTTATGGGTGGTTGTTGAATTACGCATCAATTTGTAGCTTGTAGATTAACACATAATACATTAAGTGCTTCTATGCAAGTGTTCGGATATTTCGAATGCGTAGAAATTAATAGAATTGATTCTGTTTCAATATTTGAACTTATTGAATTATTTTTTGAATAATTTATCGAGTGTGCTTGATTCTATCCAAAGAAACAATTGCCGTTTGTTTATGTAAAACAAAGTTAATCGGAAAAGAAAACTGGAGATAATTTTTTATAAATTAACAATGAAATTTATAACACAGCAAATTTACGATTAAATAGATTTAATTCTAATTTTTTAGCTTCTATGCTAAGATTAATATACATATTTTTAAAAAAGTAGCAGGAGGGAAAGCGAAATAGCACGTGACGTAAAATGTTGTATACATATATTAGTGTTTGCATTTGCTTCTGTAACTACCGTATTCTCTTTCTCACTTATATTATATAATATCTAGATGCAGCATTACTTTATGATCCTCTCATTTACCCGCGTGAAGATTACTGATGTTATATTTCAGTATAAAATCATCAGTATAAATGCTTCAATTATCTTTTTTCAGCTATATTTTGTTTTATCTCGTAATTATTCATGCATTTAAAATGTTTATGTCTCGCTTTACATTGCATACTATTAATTAGTTTGCTTGTCAAATATACTATTCAATAGGAAGGTTTTAAATTTAATTCAAAATAACATTTTATAACATTTATATCACTTTATATCATTATTGCGCAGTTGCATTTTGCCTTAAATTAGCAAACGAGCGTAAAAGCAACAATGTACAGAAATATATATAATATAATATATATAACATAAAGAGTCGCTATATATATTTCCATTTCTACGAATGTTGGTAAACTTTATTCATGCGACGGAAATGCGAGAAGCACCGATATTTTACTTTAATTGCAGATTCTGCGCAAATAAACTATCTCGAATCAAGTTTAAATTGTCGGTTCGAGCAAAACACGTCGATAAACCGACTAGCGTGTTTCCGTACGCACTTCTCGCAAATGAAGCCATTGACGCTTTCCGCCCTCGAAGCACGAGGAAACCGTATTTTTTTTCACACTGTTCGTCCTCGCTTCTCTCTCACTCTCTCTCTTCCTCCCTGAAAAACGGAATTTAATTCTACGGCATAGGTGAGAGCGGCGCGATTAGTATTCCACGCATCGCATCACGGGTCCCGATCGTCATGGATGGCTACGCCTTTCGACCCGTTCCTCGCCTCGAACGTCACGTCCTCCTTCCTCCGTTTATTCCCCCGTTTTGCTACCACGAACGAAAGTCGGAGTTTACCGTGGAAGAAGCTGTGCGTTCTTTCTTGCTCGCGATCTTATTTCATATCGCCTCGCAACTTTTTCACGGAAATCCCAAGCACGTTGATCGTGGATACTGCGCCTTCCGCTCGTTTGTTCCTCCCGAGCCAGCCATCGGGGGAGCACTGAGTTATTACACACGGTCTTCCGCGGTCGGTTGGCGTGGAGGGTTGCTTCGCAGCGGGTTCCCTCTTCTTCTCCCTCCCTCCCCCCTTCCCCATGGGTGCTTTGGGTAGGACAAAGTGCCAGTGCCAGCATTAATAGGCCACAAGCAAGTGACTTATGTAAAGTTTGACCAAGTTGGCGCAGCAATATGCCTCGCCGTCGTCTCGCTCCGATGTTCACCCCCCCATCTCTGTCTCTCTGTCTTTCCAGAGAACCAACGAGAGAGCGATGGACCGAATAACTCTCCCGAGGACACTTTGAGAGATAGAGAGATAGAGAGAGAAACCGAGAGACAGTCGCGGCCGCGGCATCCTCAAAACTTCCAGCGATACCTGCATTTCTGCTCACCGGGCGGCGAATCGGATTGTGAGAGCGGAGATGAATTAAGCTCAGGAGCGTGCGCGCGCGCACTTGCTCGCTCGTTCGCGTACGCGATTCGTGTTTCGCGAGGCGCGATGGGAGGTGAGAGGATGCGCGGTTATAAAGGTCGGGTCATATTTTAGTTCTCGCATTGTACTGACGGAATTGTAAAGGAAATAAATTATCGCGCCCCGGGGAATCACCGGGGCGCCGCCGGCAACCACCGTTTCCTCGCAGTGTAACGTGCTCGCTCAGACTCTGTCAGGAGGAAGAGAGAGGAGGAGAGAGACAGAGAGAGAAAGACAAAGCCCGATGCTGAAGTACGACAGGATTACGCCCCTTGATGCTGAAGTTGCCGATGATCCGGGGAAACTGCTCGCGATAATAGCGCAAGTAGTTCAACCGTTTGCGGTGAATTACCGTGATATTTTGGGCATGAAGTTTTGCGAATTGAATGATTGAAAATTAAAAGTAGAACAAAAATCGACAGTTGTTAGACGTTTATGATAGCTATTGCGCTTCGTACAATTGATATATGACATGAGAAAGTTTCTTATGAAAAGATACAAAGAAATCATTCATTTTTTACTGAAATTTATTATGATTGATCGAGTGAAATAATTGATTGTGTTAAATAATTTTCCCTAGCTCTGTTCCATTTTTCCTGTCATTACTCTCGAATGTGAAAAGTAAAAAAATATCAGAAGAACAATAAAATTCTAGTGTTTTATTATTTTTTAATTAAATAATTCAAATGTTTTTGCAATTTTCAACATTTAACCTACTCATGCTTTTTGTTAAAATATTGTTCGCAAGCTTTTGTCGAAAAAGCTGTGGATCAGAATCGAAGAGACAAGAAGCAAACAATCACTTCGTACAGAAAAAGGAGAGGACAAAGTTATGTACTTACTTTATACTAGTATTTGTATGTGTAGAACGTTTGTTCGCGCAACAATTACGCAAGCGTCAATATCACCTCGAAGAAAAAAAGAAAGCCGCCTTTGATCTTGCCTTTAATCCGCCAATATCAATTACCGTTTTTTGCTGCCGTCACGTCGATAAGTTCAAAAAAAGAGTTAAAAGAATCTTGGACATGCAGCGCGGTCTGTTCCTCCCCCCCCCCTCCCCCTTTCCGCTCCACCTCTTTCGCATTCGACCAGAATTTCCAATTCCGCGCGTATTACTCCAGATTACGAGACCAACCGGGCATTTTTTGGTATTCCCGATAATTCCGTAGAATGCGAGGGAAGGGGATTAATTCGAGTGGCGGAACCGTATGACGTGTTCGTCACATTCGGGGGTTATACCCGGCCGGAAAATGCGACACCTGCGTCGCGTAAAATTGGATAGATGGTCTCTCTGCGCAGCTTTTATAAATCGTAGATACTTCCTAGAGTTTATCACGCGTAATACTTTGCGAGGATTCGCTCGCAAAAAAAAAAAAAAATAGAAAGAAAAAAAAATGAGACTAAAGCGCGAAACGTGACGATTTAACGGAATTATCGCGAATTATTTCATTTGCCGCCATTGCTCGTTCATTGTGCAGCTTCATTCTGTTTTAGATTCAAATACATTATTAATAATAATATTTTCTCTAAACTCTAAAATTCAGCTTGACACACGCGCAATTTCGATCGCGCGTTTTAAAATTTAAATGCGCGACGGTGTGCGCACTATCGCTGGTGCTTGTAACATTGGCTTTTGTTCGATCATTTCGAAAATATACGGGACAGATTGATGCATTGCATAACCGGTACATATCGGACGTCCCTATATTTTATATTTCGCGCGCGACGAAAACTGTTGCACAACGCATCGGATAACGCTGGTATCGTAACGTGCCAATAGCGATTCCACAACTTCGAAGAATTGTCGATTTGGAAATGCGAAACGACAGGTAGAAATTTGGCCCACAGATATTATAGGTGTCACGTTCGCAAGATTGATTCTTCTTTCATGAATAGAAGCGATGCACAGAACACTTTCTTTTTTTAGATAAGAGATTCATATATCAATGTCTAGTAATTTATAGTATCTCTTGACTCTGCAAGATTTACTGAGATATCTTACAGTCGATTTTTTCTCTTAATAAAAACTTCATTTACGTTGCTGCTATTGCCATTTTCTCCCCAACTTTTTGATATTTGAATGCTTTAATTAGTATTTCCCAAATCAAGATTTCATTACAATGAAAATAAAAAGGAGAATAACATTTTATTATGCATTTGCAGTCCTAAAGCCTAATTCGCGAAAATTCGCACCAGTTCTACAATCTTCTCAAATTTCTCACAATCTTGTCACCATGTCTTGCGAGTTTGCCATAATGACTTTCGCGAACATTTCCCGTTAATGAAACCACGCTTTAACGCCATTCGTGTCCTAATGGGGCAGGCTCCACCATCTCGTCGCGCAAACCGAGAATAATCTGCCTCCGGAGACGAGACCCAAGGCGCACGTTCCTCTCACTCACTCTTTCTCTCTCCCTCTCTCTCTCTCTTGTCCCTTCTAAAAGTGTTGCCGACATGTCTGGCGGGCACCATCGAAGGTCTCTCTCTCTCTCTCTCTCACGTAGGTATATGCGACATTTGTCACGTATATTTAGTGCGAATTTCGCGGCCGTTTCTCGCCCGCGCTCGTAGAGATTTCCCCGCGGCGATAAGCCGCGCGGAATCTCTCAAAGCTCTTTTTCGTCGCGCCTACACTATACCTGTCGCGCGTCGAAACGTATTGAAGTGGTGAACGGTTATGACAGACGATTCAATACAGTCCAAAGCCGCCGTTCCGACCTCTATCTTCGCGGATGAGCTGCAACGAAAATATTAACAAAATACTCTGCTGCGCGATCACCGATATCGATCGCTCCACTTCGCGGGACGCCAAATTGAAAACCGCGCGGTAGAGCGCATGGCGCGTCCAAAAAATCAATATTTGATGGATAACAGAGTTTCCACAGCGCGACATCGGTATTCTTTCAAATATTTGAAGACGTCTCGTGCACCGTCGGTTTAATGTCCAAATATCAATAAAGCGATCGCGTTCACATTCAAAATCCATCGTGACATGTGATTATTATGAAAGTTTGTCTGCTATCTTGTATTTGCAATCCTGAAGTCTAATTCGTGAAAATTTGCACTACTTTAACAACCATATTTGCTATAATGTGATTGTATTATTTTAAACATAAATTTGAGAAAAATGAGAAAAAACTTGAAATTAAATATAAAAAAATTTGTTTAAATATTAAAATATACATAATTTGTACATTTAGATTATATTTATTACATTATTTTTATTATATTTATTACATTTATTGTATTGAATTGTATTTATTGTAATCATTGCATTCTACATGGGACAGAGAGAGAACCGTACTAATTCGGAAAATTGTACTAATTGTTTATTTTCAAATGATCAATATCGTATTAATTTGCGCAATATATGAATATAGTAGCTTATGTTGAAACCCGTGAATTTTCTGGCCAGAACTTTACGTCAACGTGGCATTTAATTCCTCGACCATGTCTTAATCGTCTCTTCCATCCGGCAGCTACTTTTGCGCGCGAACGCAGATGGAAAATTGGAGCTTAAATTTCTGTACGAGCATGCAAACGAGAGCGAGGAAAAGGGCGAGAAGTCGTAGAGTTAATTAGTGCAGAAGGCGCAGTGCCGTTTTTCTTTCCCATCTTCCGTCAAAACAGGCAGCGGGAGGTTCGGTTATAGAGCTTTTTTTCTCTCGTTGCCTACGATAATTTATAATTAATAAGCACGGCGCGCCAGTATATTTGTCTTGGCTTTTTCATTATTTTATCGCGGCTCGAACTAACTTGTACCGCGAGGTGAAAGGGTTTACCGTAAAAACCAATCTGCATACTATGCTCTCATCGTATATTTCCGATGACTCGACATATATTGTGTTTTTTGAAAGATCAAAGTAATTTAAATTTTTGCTTGTAATAGCATATTAATAGTACTTCGATGGCTTTCTCATAAATTATTTTGGAAAAATAATTTTGAAAATTTAAAATAAACTTTTCTTCACTGAGAGAAAAAAATAATTGCAATGACCACAATCTGTAGTGCTTTTTGGTGGCAACTATATTTTTATAGGTATTCTAATTATATGGTTGGTTATATGATTGACAGTACTATACGTATAAAGTTATTATTGCACATTGTAGTAATAATTCCTATAAAAATGAGTAATTTGATTGTAATTATAGTCCCATACATTATAGTTCCAAATATCACATACTTTTCTCTCAGTGTTCGATTAAATGGACTTATTGTGCTCGATCAATTAATATCCGTCACAGTACCTTATCGTGTACATGAACTACAACGTCGAACATAATTCAGCTATTATTAATGCATGTTACAATTTCTCTCTCTCTCTCTCTCTCTCTCTCTCTCTCTCTCTCTCTCTGTCTCTGTCTCTGTCTCTTTCTCTTTCTCTCTCAGATTATTATATACATCATGATGTTTTCATCTATTCGCCTGTGAATGATACTTAATGGAACATGCTATGAGAGAGGGAGTGAGATACTGCAAAATATAGGATAAAATTGAGAGCGTAATATTATTAGCGACCGTGAATAAATCTCTGATAAACTTTGACATTAATTCAATAGTAGTAATGGCTAGTTCACGTTATTTTGTTTCGGTGTAGCATGTCGAAAATGAATTACGCTTTGTGCTGGCGAGCTCTAGTCCCCCGTGTGTTTAACGTATTAAAATAATTCCCATGTAATACCATATGTGCATTGGCCCAGTGTAGACCATAAAATGATAACGCTGTTCGATCGCGAATAATAATTTATATTGGAAATAGAACTTGTTCGATGGAATTGAGATCTAAAACGTACACAACCGATCGTAACCGATTATCAGCGGCAGGATCGTATCCCTTTCGAGGGTTCTCTTTTACGAATTTTCCGCCCGTGAACAATTTGTCATTAACGCGCGAATGAGCTCGTTAATAGCTTTTAATCGCAAATGTAATCACTTAATCATTGTTTATTTCCTTTGATTTCTACACAACTAGGCCGTGACATTAAACAATAGCGTAAACAGTTTTAAGCTTGGATTACATGGCTGATCCTGGATTATAAAGGAGGCTGGATAATATAACAACGTCACGAGTACATTTTTTTTCTCTATGAAAAAAAAAAAAATGAATAAAAATTCTGTTTTCTCGCACAATGCGAAAAATCCAGTCACGGTAGTTCTATATCATGCGACGAAAGAGGGATGTAAAGTCTAAAACCATAAAGCATTTACGCGCGGGCGAAATGAATTGGTTACGGTGAGCGAAAATTCCGAATAATGAATTGCGAGCTAGCTGATGTGGGTATTTCTTTCACTAATTGTGCGAACTTATGCTTATGAATTCATGTAACTCAATATTTTGTTCGCCAGGAATTTTGGATTCTTATTTTACTGATATTTTCACTGATATTTTTGTTATTATAATACTGTGTGTGTTTCTAATGTAGAACAATTTTATATTTTTAAAAGATTTTATTATTTTATTATTATCGCTACAAAATATTGATAAAATTCGATATTGCAGAGACTATATGTATGTTCAACATTGGAAAATTGCGAAAATAACTTAGGCAGTTTGTGCGGTATTATCTGCATACATGACTAGCCCCGAGGGAAATTGTACGTTCTCTCGTAACGTAACGTGTTTGTGATACTCGCATGTAAAATATATTGATAATAGGAGTGGCATAGAAAATTGTTTTGTATAATGAATGATTAAAACATTATGATATTCGTAATATCGCGAAATTATAATATAAAGGAAATTCTATTATACGACTTTAAAATGTTACACAACCTTAATATTGAACGTACGATGATTTATCGTTTTTAATATAATTGTAAATTTCAGAAAAGCTTAATAAATGCTTTCGCACAGCAGCATCGAACACTACATATATTTTGCTTATTTTAAAATTACGAAATAACACAGATTTAAATATTCATTTATTTTATATTGAGTTACAGAGGGTCAAAGAGAGTTTACGAACTCATTTAAATGTTTTTCGTTTTACTTAAAATATTATGTTCCGCTTAAAATAGACGCGCGCATTTAATTTGAAATCCACGTTATCGCAACAATTAGAAGCACTTGAATAAAACTTGAATTATAAAATATGAAGGTAAATTATTGCACGCATCATGCATTCATCATAAAACAATACGTTCAGTACATACATTGATGCGTTATAAAACCGTTAATAAAATTGTTAATTTTTTATATAAAGCGATTGATAAATACAATTTGAGATAATACCATCGCCAAACAATAACGAACAATTAAAAAATCCGAGTTATCGACTGTTTTTCGAATGAAGTATTTTTATACATATTCGAGAGGCGGTGTTATAATGAAAATTGCGATCGCGTAATGCATAAGGAACAACATATTGAATCCAATGGATTTTCTGCCGGCTTGGCTTAGTCGGATCGCGGATAATTCGAGTGGATCAAATCGATTGCAATTTACCCATAGCCTTAAGTCCATTTATACATAGACGCGCCCGAAGCGCGGCACTCGGAACGCCGCGCTAGAGAACGACCGAATGCTACAAATGGATCTGCATAGAGTGATCTATACGAGCGGACGTGGACGTCTCTTCAGCACGCGCAGATTGCGCCGTGCATACGCCGCATTCGGACGTTTCTAATGCGACGTTCCGCGCGGACATTTTCAACACCCTCGGTCTGATGCGCTCTTAACCCACACGAAGTCCTTTCCCTCGTGTTTCCACGAAAAGCTTTATTTGGAAATTGAAATCCTACTAATGTAATAGATGTTGGAAGATTCACACAGATAGTGCAATCTACAAAAAGTTCTTCTTTTACCTTGAAATCTTTTAATTAACCTCAAGTTGACTGCCGGTAATTTCTTTGTCATTTTCTTACGTCTTTTAATTTTCAGTTTTACGATACGGAAAGAAGATTCTGCCCTTTGTAAGATTGTTTAAGATTACAAAATCTCTTGCGAATAATGACGCGACTGTGTAGATATATTTTTAAAGTAAATCCGGAAAATGAGTGGCTCTCTTTGTGAACTCTGAAGCCGGAACTGGATTTGTTGTAACAACTTCGGTCGCATATTGATGTTGCAAATGTAACTCGAACTGCTTTGAACTTTTTCTAGAGTGCACATATATACAATTGATATGAGAACCAACCGACTTTGCATTCAGTTTTTTCTGAATAAATCATCTCAGCGGCGCTTTATGCAGAGCTGCTAATTAGATTGAAGTAGTTTACATTCAATAGCCGTAGTTATAAGTACCACGTACGTACATACGTACGTACGTGCCTTCCAATGCGCCGCAGTAAACTTACGGACATTTTTTGATATCGACTCACAGGTGACCGCGATACCGGTTTGCTGAAAGAGGATCATAGTACGAACATATATCCTGAATGCAGTTGCGTGCCATTGTCTGTTTGCAGTGGATGTTGCATTGTGTGTTTGCACGCGCGTTGCTAAAAGCAGTTGCGATAAATTTCGGTGCCGGATATCTACGGCGGAATTTATAGCGATGTAAAAACCAGATATCCGATTTTTATAAAATTGGACTACACGCGCGATTACAGCGCGCAGGAGTTCGCTCATGCGCGAATGAGAGAGAAAGAGAGAGAGAGAGGGAGAGGGAGAGAGAGAGAGAGCTAGTCTAATTAGTGCGTCGTAATACGAATGTTTATCTACCTGTTTTAATTAATGACATACCCTCATATTATTTTATGTAATATTCGTGAAGTCGTGTTTTAGCCGCGTTTCCGGCTTTAGCATTCTAAAATACATACCACTCGCTTTTACTCCGTAATAACGTGCAAGCGTGTCCTCGCGGCTTTGCTATGCATTTCTATCTTCTTTTTATCGGGAAATATAATGTAAAACGTAATCCGAGATACACGATTGCATCAGCCAATTATACATCATGTATAAAAGACAGCGATGAAAATGTAACTTTGCAGAGCTCTGAGGTATCAGTTTTTTTTCCCCCTTGATAAATGCGGAGAAATCCATTCGAAAAGTTTAATTTTCTCCTTATGAATTGTAGATTATTTTATTGCACCGAGATGTGTTGCTTGTCCAGACTGCACAATTTTCAGCGCTGTAGATCTATACACAGCGGCTTACACGGCACTTCCTTAGGATAAGCGTGCATTCTTGATCGCGCACATCTATCAATATTGGAAATATTATGCATTGAATGCAGCCGCCGCTGTCCAGAAAGGAGGAACGAAGGGAATGCACAATAGGTAGCGCGCGAATTCCTGGAAAAATCGATGAGGTACCTTTCAAAGCGATCGTCCGCAAATTACTTGAAGCTCATTGTGACTCGAAATTGATGAGGTCGTGGACGCGCGCGGAAACGCACACACATGCGTACACTCGCTTACGCGCGCGTACGTGTATGCACACATACATAACACATACCGAGGATCGCGCGGCGAGGGAACGAGCGAAATAAACGACGAGAACGACGATTGGTCGAGTCGGAAAAAGTGCAACGGCGGAGGCTGACGAGCAGGAAGTTTGCGGGCATTAAGTTTTTGCATCATCCGGACGAAATACGAAGAAAGTCGTTCCTCGCTTTTGCCTCGCATAAAAGTGCGCACGCGCGCGCGAGTGCGGTGTCTTATCGTCAATGAAGGGTTGTAAGCCTCTGCCGGCATGTAACGATATGCCGTTAATAGAAGACGTTGATATCTGATGGGAGGAAGTTCGTTAACTACGCTTGTGTGTGTGTGTGGCTGTGCCGCCGCGGAAATACCCGATAAAACCGGCCGAGACGAGAAATAATTAGTGTCCGCCCGTTTCTTGAATGAGGGGCTCTAAGCGCTAGAGCGAGGGGAACGGGCCGTTAGAGCTTTAATACGAGTTTAAACAACACCTAACAAAGTAATAAACGTGAGGAACGAAAGCCGTTTGTTCTGCCCAACCCAGCATTTATGCATTTAATCAACCATCGCCGGTAATTGGCGTGTAAATAACGATATATTGTGTGCGTAAAATGGACGTATATGTAATTTTATATTAATCTTTATTACGTTGCATTATATAAATTTCCCTCCATTTTTGGTCGAAGTTTCTTAGTATCGTTTGTTTAAAAATTTATTTTGCAAGAGGATATTTTTATACGCGGCAAAACAACGTCGAAGAAACGTTTAGCAAACATATTTTATGATTACGTGTCTTCGAATAACGAAGGCACACGAGGCATTAAAGCGAACAGCAGGTGCAGCACGAGCGTCTGCAATAACATGGCGAAAGTTAACGTCAGCCACGTTAACCCTTTAAGGCATTATGCTATATACATATGCCTTCTAGTTTTCGCTCTCTGTCTACGCCGAGATTACGTCAACCCGCTCGAATTGCGGGATTTCATTTCCTGTAATGTTGAGACAAGAAATGTCTGACAACGAAATTGATATATTTCGCAAAATTAAAATTATATTCTAATAAAATATTCACAAATAGTCGTAAAAATTTAAAAATTTTCCAATAAAATATATAAATAATTACAAATATGGAAAAAAATTGTTCATCAAATGTGAAATAAATTACAAACTTGTAACAAAGTTTGTAGTGCTATATTTAATACATGATAGAATGTATATGAAATAATATATAAAATGTAGTTAAATGTTTCATTATAGATTCAAAAAAAAATTCTTTGAAATAATTTGGTACAATTTTGTTTATTATGAGATTATCTTTTCTTTTGCTCGATTTTTTACTCGAGCAAAGGTAGTATTTGACGGCACAAGTACCTTTGATTATTTCCCTTTGATCATGATTCATCGAAAGATAACTAAAGGAGCCTTGCGTTCATGATTGCGAGTTGATGCTGACAAACGACTGCAATTGCGGATTGCTGAAATGCAAGCAACGATACAAGCTGCGTACAGCATCGTGTTTGATCTGCGTTTCTCATCCGAGCACGTCCACTGCTTATGCGCCCAGAAGATGCAATACAAACAACTGGGAATGTATAAACGCACCACTTCATTATCGTATTTGGTCACGCGGAGATACTGTATCAGTAGATAGGCAAACGTTGCCACGCACACAAAATGATCTCGATATACGTGTAATTGTCATTTCATGAATTTTCCAAATTTATTACGTACACAAGTGCGTACACAACAAATGCGCGTTATCGATTTCCGACGAATATTTTGGAAAAAAGTTGTTTCAGAGCTATTAAAAATTAAAATATTTTCTTTATCTTATTAAAGTTTTATGTTATATCTCTTTGTAAGACGCGAAATTTTTTGTCGTAATCACGGATCTAAAATTATTCTCCAATTACCTACTACTTTCAATGAATTTTATCTTATAGGTATCGCTAACTATTCTGTCTTCTGTTCTTTTTTCGTCCTTTCTACAGCGTCTTCTCAAAGAGTCGTTCTTAGTAATTTAATTCCAATAAATTGCCGATGGTTTAGCAGCATCGCCTTTGCCTTGCTCGAAACTTTCGACGAAGCGTAACTACTTTTATGAAAGGAACACTCCTTGTCTCCCCTTTTGTTAACGCCTAATAAACGCGAAAAAAATTGAAGAAAAACTTCAAATTTTTTACACGTATCTATTTTTTGCAGTCGTTATACATATATTATAGAATTACTTTAAAAAGATATTTATACTTTTATACATGTTATAATCTTTCAATCGCAAATTTATTTAAAACTAAATATTGCAAATAGAAAGTGCCATGATTGATCAAGAATGTTAGCGATCAATGATTGCACAAGAGCTTTGCGCGGATGGACTTCACATATCCGAGAGCACATATAGAAGCGCAGCAATCGCTGACACGTGTGTACGAACAAAGAGCTGATCCGTCTGAACTATTCAAACAAAGGGAGGTACGAGCCTGATATAGCATCGCAGCCATGTCAGGATATACGGTATTACGGATTATTACGGGGAGAGGAGTATAGAGTCAATCTCGGGACAGACTCAACGTCGCAACAAAAAGAAAAGGACGGCAGAAGAATCGGTCGTCCGCGAACACATAGTAACCATCACTACGGGGACACTTATAAAACGAAGTGGTTTAAATCCTTTTAGTGCATTAAATCCTCTTTCGCGTTCGCCGTCGTTCCCTTTTGTCTCGCCCGTCACCCTCCATCACCGCATTACCGGCTTCCACGTCAATCTTGCGTGAACTCGCGATCGCGGCACATCTGTACCGGAAAGCTTCCGTTCACGAGCCGTGTTAAAAACCGATAATGAGTCCATTGTTTCACCAACGATGTGGCCGGCTTTGGTTGCATTTCGCTTTGCCGGCGGTAGTTCCTTGCGAATTAAAGAATTTATGAGCTTTTTCCCCCCAGCGACGTAAACAATAACGCAGAGATAGAATAGCGCTCCGTGAGATACTTTTAAAAATACAACGCGCGGCGCGTTGTGTTACTGCCGTGAAATTCACCGTGACTTACGACTTTAGAGGCGTCGTAGAAACTTTTTTTAAAGATCTACATCTTGAGTGACGATAAAAATTACGCACCGAGTTTTAATTTCTGTTAGTGTAATGTTACATTTTGCGCAAAAAAAAAAAAAAAAAAAAAAAAAAACAGAAAAAAGGCGATCGTTCATTGTGACAGCTGTTATTCTTTTTCAGCGTAATTTGAACTGTCAATTTTGCCAAACACGTTTCGCGGTTCGAGTGGAATGACCCGATAACGACGTGACGAAAAACGGAATCCTTGCCATAGAACTCACAGAGAGACGGTAAAATAATCCGCTTTCGACGTACCAAGGGCTTTTTGTCTCTCTTCCACTTCTGCCACAAATTAAAACTCATATCTGCCGCAACACATTTCCCGACGTATTTGCCGTAACAACGCGCTCGGCTTCAATCTACGACGTAGATTTCACGTGGCATTTTCTTTGAATTATTTTTTCACGGCGCAATCCCACCTTAAAATATCGGCGCCAGCAATAACTCGGCCACCAAAGAACGCTCTTTCGCCGACTCTCGAAGTTACTTGCGTCCCACTATTATTTCCTGCGCACTCACTCTCCGGCCCGTTGGCTCGTGTGCTTCGCTACCTCGTCAAAAATCCGCGCGTAACTCGCGGAAACCTTTGTGGACGCGCGTTCTTTCGAGATTTTCACTCGGCAACGTAGATGTCAAAGTGCTTCGTGAAATAAACGAGGTGCCAGGAGAGAAAGAGAAAGAGAGAGAAAGGGAGGGAAAGAGAGAAAGGGGGAGAGAGAGGGAGAGTTCGCGCGCGCGCGCGCGTGTCTTGTTTAAAAACTCTCGTGAAAACCGGAGTAAATGTATGCGGATTTTAAATCCGCTTATGCCTCGCGAGGTATGTCCTTTTCACCGGGTTTTGCGCCGGTCTCGCGAGTCCCGCCGCCACTCGTTATGCGTCCCGAGTTCCGGCAAACTTTTCAATGTCGTTTTCTAACTCCGTAACTCGCCGCGCGGACACTTTCGCCTTGAAAGCATTCGGGGTTTAAAAGAGGGTTCTTCGCAAGGCGGGATAGTCGTATTATAGCCGATTATAATTCTTTGACGCGCGCCCCGAATGGCTCGATACTTGAATTACAGCTCGAATAGTTGGGGCTCCTTCGCCTGGCGATAATTTTGCAGTCTAACGCGCCAATAAACGATGGAGCTTAATCCCCGTCGCTCGTGATAAATGATTTCACGCTCCTGAAAGTACACAACTTAAGGTCGTCGCAACCCCGTGAGAAATTCGATGGCGGTGCGCGTGTTTACGTTGTCAACATTATATAATCCTGACACTGCTAGTGCATCACTTCGGACGCTTACTTCGTCGGAGTGCATCGCAGAAGCGGGATTTTTAGACATAAAAGTCTTTACGGAGCGCTTTTTGAGCATTTTTTATAACGTCGCGCTACATTCTATTTCATATTTTAAGAACATGTCTAATGCATGTCAGCAAATATACCAGCAGATATATACAGAGCAAAAGATTCCTGCATCTATTCACATTGAAATTATGCTTTCCGTTGTTTTCCAGAATATTTTGTTTTAGAGAAGTACATAGTTTTAGAATCTTGCATTTTTTTATATTCGGAAAAATATACCAAAAATGTGTTGATGATTAAACGAATGGTACAAAACGACATGATGTAGTGACATGCATTTTGTTTATGAGAAATAGACTTTGCGATCATTAATGATACACAGGATATACGCCTTGTACGTGCGAAGTGTACAACTGTGCAAGTAGAACGGTATTTAAACTTGAATGTTACGAGTGGCATTAACGGGACTCTGCTGAATAAAATATGACGGAATTAGCCGACGTTAAATCCCCTTGGAAGTTCAAGCGAACTAGGAACACGGTATTTTCCTTTGTAACAAGTCCATTGGTTGTGAGAAAGAGAGCTGATTAATACGGGTACTTATAGGAAGGCCTGACGCTTTCAACCGCTTCTATGGCGAACTCAAGAATGGTTGTACACGAGCAAAAATAGAAGTGGCTTCTCTTCGTTATAAGGTCGCTCGGTTACACGTACAAATGCCTGCTTTTGACTCGTTCCGCGCGCACCAGTGCAAAACGCGGCGCGGCGGACGTGTTGCGGCGACGCTCTATTCGCGAACTGTTTTGTATTTACTCGCGATGCAGCAACGTAATCGCGCCATAATGCCCCGTTTAAAAGCTGGCGGTCGATATCGCGGGAGAATAATACGGTGGTTTTAAAAAGAGCGTAATTACGGCACGGGACGCTCTTCCGCAACAACGTGATATCGAATATTTCCAACGTCACCGGATGATGGATCTGCTGGGAAACGTAATTTTTGAAAAATTGATTTCTCCAAGATACACAATCTTTCTTTTTTATTCTCACGCACGCCATATATAGAGCTTTAATGTTGAAAACTCCGTTTTTACCGAGCCATATGCCAGTGACAAGTTTTTTATTCGAAATTAATATTTCCTTGACAAAATTATCGAGACACTGATAATTTTTAAATTGTGAGCTATTAAAAACAAGAGGTCTTTCGCGAAAAGAGTTGCCGGGAAATGCAAAAATACTAAAAGTAAATAATAAAACTTGATTTCTTGCTGAATTTAACGTGAGTTTTATTTTACTCGTATCTTTTAAAGGACTAATTACAAATATTTAAATGTAGAAAATTAGATGACTTGCCTGGACGCTTTCATTAATGAAAAGTAAACTTTAAACTCGTAAAAGAATTTATCGTAAAAGTTTCACATCACGTTGATCTTTTTACTTAAGACTCTTCTCACGAATATAATTATTAAATTTCTGCTCTCGCTCTTTTTTTTTTTTTTTTTTTTTTTTTGACGACAGACGCGATGAGTGTGTAAATTCCTTTAATGATGAATCATTGCTAAGTCATGTACGCAGTATCATACATGCACCGGTTGTTCGCGAATAATCTCTGACCCAAATCTACCCCTTCGTCATTGCCCTTCTCATCGCAGAGCGCGTATAGAGCAAAAAGTTCCAGTTTGACCGCCACTTCGAAGTTCAAAGGGCGCTGCATATTGGGGACGCAGGGGTCGCAAAAGGGTTCGAGAGTTCGTGCGGGCGACAGCGACGTCAAAAGCCGGATTGTTGCCCGGTCGCGTTTGACTTTGGCGCGATGAGTATGACATTATCCGTCGGCGTAATGAGAAATGCGCGGACGGGCGGGCGGTCGGGGCGGACTTTCGGTATAAACGAAGACACGGTGACATTCTAGTGTTGGTCCGTTGCCGATGACGGAGTGCAGTGCCCTCCGGCGCATCGTCGTCGTCGTCGTCGTCGTCGTCGCACTCCGCGTACCGGCTCGCCATCTCGCGCCGTCTCGCCCGAGGAGATATTCATAGAAGAGGAACTTCAGGGAACTTACTCAGGCTATTCGTGGTTTCCCATAAATGCGCGGGAGACGGCAAGGAGAGGCGAGAGGGTGCCGATGGAGGAAGCGTCGCTGTATTTTTAACCCGCGGCTCGCAAAAAGTCGAATTATTTATAGAAACGGTTAGCAGCCGGCGAACGGCCCCGTTTATTCTCTTTGTTTTGTCTACTGATGGGCAACGGTAATGCTCTTACGTGTCGGTGCGCAAGATGCGGACTGTTACAGGAGAATGTAACGCTAGACCCTCCACGGCTTATGAGTATTCATGCGACGTTCAAGCGGCTAACATATGTAAAGGACGATTCGAGCGTATTATTTGCATAATGCGTAAGCGATTCCTGATTCCGATTACCGGGGTATTGTTTGAGACAGCGTACGTGGAATTTTGTACGCGGGAGATCTTTTCGGATAACCTCCCCCCAAGCGGAAACCTCACAGCACATACTTGCGAACTAAGAATTGAGATTGTATGCAAATTGGTCGATTATTTCGCCAATACAGCTACAATATTACGTGTAATTGCATAGCGGCTTTAACGACGGCTTTCAGAAGCTTGATATTATTATTTGATATTTCTCTAAATATCTCTCGCTTTTTCAATTAATTTAATTAGCGCTTTGAGCAGATACTCTCTACATATCTATCATGCATAGAAACTCGCTCAAGTTCTCAGATATCCTCTTGACTGTACTACGAAGCCTCAGAAGGTTCATTTACATTTTAGTTAACGCATAAACTTTGCATGAGAATCGAAACGGAGTTTGCGTACTTCCATCAAATCAGTGTGTCTCTTTCTATCCGCAATCTTGCGAATAGCAATCAACTTAAAGGAAAAGTTGTAAAGAAGTAATGCATATTTGAGCGAAAAAAATAAAATAATTAAGAAACACTTCGGGCGAGAATATTCAGCTTTTCATAGCATAATTTCCAGATATACCGTCAATTCCAAATATTATATGTAAGCTATATGCTGCACTTTGCAATATCATTTCTTTTAAAGAGAGTAAAGTTCACTGTGATGAAATACGGCTAACGTATGTGACAGAAACAACTCTAGTCACGTACCACGTTTTTTTCGCGTGAGCCCATTAGCCAGGGCGCAAGAAAACAAGGATAATTATTAAGGGGCATTTCATTAACTCGTTTCGTTAATTCTCTTTATCGGCGTAGCGAGCGGCCTTAATAACCGAAGGAATTCCGCTTTGGCGGCTGCAGGCAGAAAATGAACAAGAAATTTGGCATTATGTGTTCTGCCTTCTCCTCCCGCTGCACGGCCTGTGCACTTTAGGAGCACTTATGAACACTTAACGCAAGAAACAACACGATACGGCACGTATGTGCTAGCACTTTAAAGCGTGGCATGAAAGATCGTATTTAAAAGAAAGGCAACATTACTTAACTTGCATATATATGACTTACATCAAATATTAATGATCGGTAAAAGAAATATATAATGAAGTCGTTTATATATGCATCGTAATGCACTTTGCGAATGCAATTAAAAATAAAATATCTTTTATAAGAAATGATCGAAAATAAAACGATACATACAATGATCGATTAAAGAATTTTAAGATTAGTTTAAAGATATTTTGTTAAAAGAAATTTCTATATAAAATTGTACTTTGTAAATTCTGTTTAGTGTATCTGCAATATTTTTGCGCTAACACGATTATCAGTCATATCAAAGCGAGAAATTATTTTTCTCAATAAAATAATTATTTTTCTGCAAATTTACTTGAATCAGACAATCAATGTTATTGCCTTTAATTCGATTAAAGTATTATGTCGTTTATGTACATGATAACGCAATTTACATATTTTTCATGAAAATGCATAGGATACTAGATTTTACTCTGATCAGCGAATCTTGCAGTAATCGTAAATCGTGCAATTTCACCGGCGACGTATTCTCTCGCCCAAATTACCCCGGCATCTGTAGATCCTCCGATGAATCGCACTCCTCCGGGACATTAAGGACCGTCGGAGTCGTAAAAATCAATTTGCGCGAGCCACGTCGCAGGGCAATCAATTCGGCAGATTCGACAATCTTATTTGCAGGATTCCAGTGCGCGCGCTAAGGTAACGACATCGGCACGCTTCGCCAGGCGCGGGCGTGCGCGCGGAGGCTGTTCGCCAGAGTATTAAATTGGCTGACGCGCCCGCCGCTTCCGCTTACAGCGGCATCGCACCGAGCTCGCGCAATTTTAAACCTAATGGATTTTCGTCTCCTCGATGCCTGAACCCGCTGCGACCCGCCAAGATCCGCCGTGTGGGATTCGCGGCGAGCGGCCACCCGAATCCGTCCTTGCCCACCGAATCAATTTCCGCACGAAGTCCCATTAACGATCGGCTGTGTAGGTGTATGGGTGTGTGTACACGTATGTGTTAGAATAGCGGAGGAGGCAGTGTTGGGTTGCGTGCGGGTGCTTTTCCCCGGAGTTCTCCTCCCGGCGGTCCCTTCGTGAATTTATTCGCACGAACGCCCGGCACGTCGCCGAGGAATTCCATTAATCGACGGCGCAGGCACTTCGAGGCGACCGAGCTACCGCTTTATAAATGGCGGTAACCATCGTTTAAGCCGGGATTTATAACCTAACCCGAACCTAAGCCCAGACGTATCGCGATACGGCGTATCCAGCGGTGCGCTCACCGATATATCGATACGTTAGCGATCTACGCCCATGACGCGTCCATGGAACTTGATGACTTGCTATTACGAAACTATTTGATGAATTTATTTTAAGGAAGGTTCTGACAGATAACGACCTCAATCTTTTTGCGAATAAAACTTTATTGAGATATCTGTTCCTGAAATAACATCTCTAGGATGTTTTGATCCTAGAAATTTTCCGCGACAAAAATATCACGTAATGTACTAAAAGAATGTTAACAACGCACAAGATCTTGATGAAGATTTTGACTTTCATTGCGACGTATTCTCGGTAGAATATTTTAACACATAATTTTTTGGAAATATTGTATATATATATATATATTGTGTGATTTGCAAAAATGAGACAATAATAGATAATAAATTACTTTAAAATACGATCACATGATTTCGATCACCGGTCACGAAATCTGATGGTTCGAGCTTACGCTTCTCGATGGGATTGCGGCCAGAATCGATGAAAACGCTCGAGTGATCGCGCGGACACAGCGAAAACTTGTTGCACGGCTCGATCATCATAGCGCACACTGGTGTTGGATGAACGCGTTGTTCGAAATTTAATCCTCAAACGAGCGATGCACTCTCGTGATGAATATCGTGATTTCCGCGGTCCGAGCGACACGAGCGACGCTCATGAAAACACTTTAGTTCCAAATGTGCATTCCGTCGCGCGCGCGGTTATAATGGAGCTGGAATTTTATCTCAATATTTATGTAGAAAGGTCCGCGGCACACACCACTGGATTACATACGAGCGTATCGATATTATTGCACAGATCTGATTGAAGATTAGAGTCGGATTTAATACGTAGATTTGAGATTGTGTTTCCTATTTTTTCACGTTCGACGACCTCGCTTTTTGAATCATCGCGACATAACTCGTACAGGCTGTTCGTAGTGAGAAATTGTGTCGTAGATCAATTACCGATATCACACTCTGATAAAATATAGATATTGAAATATAGATTTCAATATATTGAGTTGAATGTATTATTACATTTTTAGTATTATCACTCTTTCATAACAACCATAAATAGTTGATGAATATTATAAATATTATTTCGCTAAACATTATTTGAATTTTTCAGCCATTACTTTAAATACTAGAAAATATACAACATTAATTTTTGATTTTTTTAATATTTAGAATATTTTTTAAATTAATTCAAATTTTTAAGAAGAAAATTTAATATAACGGAGTGGTAATACATTTCTTTAAAACTCTCGCGAAAGGATCTTAACAAATACAGGTTTCCGAAACTAATGCTTACATTACGCTTTAAATCTAGTTGGTCTCAAATCGCCCTTACTAAGCCGTTCTCGTTGCCGTTCCATTCGCCAGTACATTTTTAACGAAGTTGGCTTACTACTTTTTTTCGCGATACTATCCGCTTAAGGCTCGGCATTTCCGTCAAGGCTTAATCAGTTTAAGCACAGGTTTTATCCACAAGCGGCTACGACCTGCTCTTTAAATTCAGAGGTAGCTTAACGTTTAAGCTTCCTCTGAAATACCAGGCCTAAATGGTCCCTCCAAATGCGCTACAATCCCGACATTATTATTTTCTGTCCAATGGATATCGTACAGAAATCTGTACACGTTACGATTTGATGCGACTCTACAAATCGTTAAAATTTTATTCCTTTTGGTTAATAGATTCTTTGATGCGCTCAAGTCTTTTCTCCTTCAACTTACTTATAAACGTTATGCATTTTGCATTTTTATTATGGTTTAATTTTTCTATGTTTGATGAGAAAACTTCAAATAAGAATGCTCTAGAGAATTCTAGTTGAAAAAAAGTGCGCGACATCTTGATATATTATCTTGCAACCTATTGCTAATAAATATATTTCTGTGTTAAACCGGGATTATTGGTTGCATAATTTAATATGGCACCGCAAACTTTTCTAATAAAAGTTACAGCGCGTCTTTTTCTCTCAACTTTGATTGTAATACTTTGCCAGTTTGCACTTTTTATCACGATTTCATACAATAAATTTTTGTCGCAAAATAATGATCGTTATTAATATCACAATATCCATGAATGTCAATTCATCAATGTATCATTACGAGTGTTCAATGTAGAGCAAAAAATTTCCACTATTACTGTAGCAAAACCGTAGCGCGAGCGTGAAAATAAAAGTAAAGAACAGATAACGATGGATAACATCTTTTTCCGGTCAAAGCTCGGAGTGGCTTTTTGTGTTTTCGAACGAGTGTAGCCATTACGATGTTCTGTCATGCACGCTGCAGGTTTTTCGCAACATGAATAGAGGAGTCGACCTCGGGTGTGTGTTCTAACTATTTCGTGTGCTTCAATTAGTACTTGAAAGCATCGTGCAAAGTGCAACTTTGCGTTAAGTTGCGAGTTTACTGGCGATTTGGAAATGTGGAATATCAAGAAATGAGCGGAAATTGCATGAAATCGCGACATAAAAAAATTACACGTGACTTTTCGAGCGTCTAAGACATGAGAAGCATGTAATATTTTCCATGATATTTTTCCACATACGTAATATCCGGAATATTTAAATGTTCGCCAGTAACGTGCTCTGTTGCTATTCTATTCCTTCGGGATTAAATCCCACAGGACTCAGAAACACGATAAATTCTAAGAAGGAATTGAAAGGAAAGAAAAAAAAGAAATCGGAAACCATGGCGGGCCGATGTAAATATGGGAGGAAATTGCTCTGGAAATAGTCCTTCTCCCAATGAGCGAGAGATCGCGAGCAATTGAAATAGCGAGATGCCAATCGGTTACGCAAACGCTTAACGTGTAATTAAAAACTAACATCGTTTATGTGCGACGTATGTGCTAACATACGTATGTACGAACAGAGTGTACTCTATACACACATGTATACATATCAATAATGAACGCGCTTTATGTACGATGTGCATCTCGCTTGTTTCGAGATAATCTCCAGCTTCCCTCAATCTCCTAGGATGGAACGTAATCGTAGCTTAAATCAAATTGTGTGCAACTTCCATGTAAAATATCTAAATCATTTTCCTAATAATATTAGATAATATCATATAACCAATTTAGAAAAAGGGAGAAAGGGAGAATTATCAAAGTTTCAAAGTTATTTCTCATTTTTTCTCCCGTGTAATTGACCGCACCCTTACAATAAAAAGTTCAGAAAAAGCTCTTGCGTAAAAGTTGAGAAAGGGCGCAGTCTCGCAATAACCAAGGCGCCAGTCGCCGGCAGCGAGCTGGTCTTAAATGTAACATTTTTGCACAAATGTACTAAATGCAATAAACGCGCCATTAGACGAAGATCGTGCAGCGAATCAGCGCAGACGCGAAAGATTTTCGTGTGTTTATCACCGTTTTGCTGCGCGCAAATTAAAAGCTCGCGGGCGGTCGCCGCGGCATGCCGACGGGATCGCGTGCGTCTCCATTGTTGCATTTCAGTTAACTGCAGTTAACTGCGTCAGTTGGCGAAAGTAGTACCAGCGGACAAAACGCCGTAATTAGAGCGATAATTGTCAGAGCGAAGGGTGCGCGTCAGAGGGCGGCGCAATAGTGGAGGAGAGCGCGCTAGAAACGATGGGGCGGCGAGGAGGGGGAGAGAGTAGAATCAACCCGGCGCTGCCGGGGCAATCATGGTAATTACTCGTGAGCATGTTCATTACGGGGCGGCTGTATCTACAGAGGCGCGCCTAGGAGCGGCTAGATTTCGTCTCGGCCCATTGCTTCCTTCAGCCTACTTTGCCTCGCCATCAGTTCGCGAAACGATAAATCGAGCATATATCGACCCGGTTACACCCTGAGCGGTTCAGCGACGAGATTACGTATGTAAGACGCGTTCGTCGCGCCGAATCGCTTCCGATGCTAGTCGATTCGGATTTAGAGCCGTCTAACTTTTGGAAGATGCTCAATTTGAAGATATTTATTCACATAATGAGAGTTTTGAAGGTGGGAGACAAACTTGTTCGACATTTGAACAGAAATTTTCGCATGCAAAACGATAAAAAGCCGATTCGATGATAGTAATCGTAAATTCGAGTTGATCAATTTATTTACATTTATCGCGAAATAAAGATATTGCTATTATGCATATTTCTGAGCTATTATTTTGCAGGCAATATTCAACTAATGTGACAAATATTTTTTTATTCAATTTGGAATATATTATTAGAATCGCGTGTTGCGCGATTAATTTCATCTGATATAATGTGAAATTTTGATATGCGTATAAAATATTGTTCGATGACTGGAATATTCTTGGTTATGACATGCACAATTTTCTCTCACGCTATACGACAAATTCATCTAATTAGTAACGTTTTAATGATAGTTTAATAACAGGCGAACAATATAATGCTCATTTAAATTTCATTATTTTGCAAATAAAAAGTTTGTTAAATAATTAAATCATAATTTACTTGGAAATAAAAACTTTTACCATCTAATTTGAAAGTCAAAATTCAAATAAATGATTATGATCCATATATAAAAATTTGCTTTCAACAATATCTGTTGCAGTATTTATTTTTTAAATTGTATACATGTTATAGAAAATATTAAAATTAAGGATTTTAAGAATAATCATTGTGCATTACTGCCTTAATGGATTCTATCATGATCGGTGAAAACGTTTATCGCGTACGCATTAATGTTTGCCGTTATTTTTATAAAAATTTTTTAATCGTGAAATTATAATTAAAGTAAATTTCAATGAATGAATGAATTTGAACATGACAGTCATTATTGAGCAATATGATATTTATACTATTCAATTGTAAGTGAAACACGAGTAAGAAACTGAATTAATTATTTAATTTATTGTTTTTGCATTGCGGATTATTTAAGTAATATAATTTACATGCAGAAGAGATGCTTGTAGACGCAATGTAATAAAGTATAATGTAATAGAGCTGCACTCGTACCGTCCAATATAACGTTGCATATACGCACATTAATGTAAATTCCATGTAAACACGATGCCAGATACAAGCGAGTGTGCATTTGCGGCTGTTTCAATCTGGAATGCTGATGATGTCAACAATTACGAAAGCGCGCATTATATATTTCAATAATAAGTTTATGCATGCAGCGCGAACGTGTGTACGTAAAAATATTTAAAAAATTAAAAAGAAAGTGCGCTCTCTATACGTACAAACTGGGTTACGATGAACGTTGTATTCCGTCTCTTTGAAAAGCAATTTGTTGCATCAGGTTCCCAATTTCAGTGCCGCGCGTTGCGGGCGCAAGTAATGCATTTCACAGCGCGCGTTTATTCAAACGCGTGCTACAATTGCGTCTCAATCACAAGAGTAACATAATTGTCGCGCGAAACGAATTCACATTTGTGCGACATACCCCGCGGAGATATTATAGCGTTCCCGTGCCATTCTATTAGTCTTTCATTTTGGCCCGGAGCTATTTGATTCTCGTTTTAATACAGGCAGCTGGGTAACGGCGCGATGGCGAATTGGATTTCTCCGTGTTTTCTCCGTGTCTTCAAACACAGAGCCCATATCTGCATGTATAATATTGCCGGCACAAAGAACGTGAAATCTTTACCCTTTTTCATTCCACACATCTTTCCATGCACACCACGGCACAATGTGGCGCGGTGTTTGCAGTTTCATACAATTTTAAAATTTTTTAGCTGCCGTGTGTTATCTTATTATTGCCTATAATGAATACTTTTTATATTGGACGTCACAAGCATAGCGGATTTATAATGATCCCAAGTGGGTCGATAACGTTTCTTAGAGTGACAATTTTTTTTTTAGATTTTGTACGAAATTTAGATGTACAAGATATTCCATTATAACTGCGTCCAATTTTAAGACCGGCTTCTCCGACCTACTTGCTCGTCATTCTTATTGTTATACATAACTCATCGCTCGTGTCTAAATAGGGGAGGTTTAATTTAGACTATTGTAGCAGTGACATCAAAGCGAGACTGTTGTTCTCGTCAACGCATTGTTATTATGTATGCCCTAATTTCAGTCGCGACATTGTACATTACGCATTTATTAACCTTGCGTCCATTACTTCATTAACTCCGCGACGCATTTTCGCGATGGAATTAAGTCTGAGATTACTAATCCGTTTATTTGCTCTTTCTATTTCCCGCTTGAAGCCTTTGAAAACGTCTACAATAGTATCCGATTCTGTCCACGCGTTTTTAAAATTTTTTATTAGTCTGTTATTAGTCTTTCTGTCACGTATAAGAAATGCATAATCGCTCAACATTTTATCTTGTTATCATAACCTGTTGAGTAGTCACCATTCTCATTATGTGCTTTAACAAGTTGAGGTAATGAATGTGTCATGCTCGCAAACTTGTTAACATTAGTCTCGTATTACAAGAACAATGTTATTGTTAATGACATTTGTCCTGTATATGTACGTATATAAGTTGCGTATATTTTATTACAGTTTAAAATTAGTTTAGACACGTTGCGGATACTGCGTGGCAGGTACATTATGCGGTGTGGCGATATGTCCCCGTAATTGTACTAACTTCCATCGATAAAGCACGCTCGCGTAATTTCTAACGAATCTTCATTATGGATGTCGATAGTAGATTGCTCGATACTTTCTTGCGAGCGAAGGGATGGGGAGGGAACATGCTGCTCCGACATTCATCCGGAAATTGATGACTTTGAAAGGCCGTGAGTCCGTATCGACGTACGTATAGTTGAAAGAGGAAATGTCCATCGCATACGAGCACTCGGAACGAAGGGGTCAAGCGGAAGAAAAAATTGTATCTGTAATTGAAGGATATGGCGTGTATCCTGCATGGAACGCTGAATCGGTTGTCGCGAAAGTAAAATTTCATATTGACATTAATTGTGTGGCAATACTGCGTATAGTTCCACAGATCGCAGAAAATACTATTACTTATGATAAAAGTAAACAAGTATATTTATATATTAAAAAAACTATTCAAAAATTATTTATCATTTTTCAATTTCTTTTATTTATTAGAATTATTTATTATTATTATAAATTTATTATTTATTAGAATTAAAATTATTGTAATCATTATAAATTTATATAATAACGCAAAATTTTCATTTGTAATATTGAATTGTTTACTAGTATTTATTCATTATATTTTATGCGAGCAACTTGGAATATTACGGGGAAAAACCCGCAAATATAAATAATACTGGATAATAATGCTGCAATTCATAAAATTTCAATCAAACTTTGCGAAGAAATCATAGCACACAATTAATATTTCTGGTACACCGTCGCAGTTTGCATTATGTATTTTTGTTGTTCCCGTTGCTTGTTGGATATTAATTTGTAGTTATCGACCGCTTCGTTACGCTTGTAATTAATTTGTCGTTTTGCATCAAAACAGTGGCGCACTGTTTTAGATCGTTCAATATGTTAATCTCTCGATCTTTCCTTTTTTTCACTGAACATGCTTTTCATACAGCTGTAACGATCCGTGGGTAAAAAAATACCGGGTCTTTCCTGACATCGGGAAATATGTCCGAATATCTGAAAGCTCGATTGTGTGTCAGTGGAATACACAAATCGGATCAGTCGTATTCGAGTAAAACTCAGATGCTCGCGCTGCGCAATTTCAAATATTGCCCACGCTAATAGAAACTACGCAGTGTCAATACCGAAATGTCCATCGTATTATACAAATAATCGCACAAGCCACTCAAGCAGACATGGCGGACGTGGCAATTCGAGGCTAAACCGATTGCTTTATAGCGATGTGCATTTTGTGCATCATGTAACATTCATATGAAGAGACATGTCCCAGTGGATGGATGCACCAATTTGCTATTTTTATTGTCGATCATAAATATTAATGTTTTTGTTAATTACAAAATAAATTTACGGTGCAGCCGTGAGCGTTGTAGTAAGGGCTGTGCTTCGTAATAATAAGTTATTGTCTATTCAGAACCATTTTCTATTATTTCAGACGATGAATATCATCGTTTCGGCCTTAACAATAAAGCTTGCGAACGTTTCTGACGCAAGGAAATTTATGTTCATCCCAATTAAAAGTTATCTGAAGCACCCTCGTAGATACCGTCTTCAGAACCGCTGAGGCGGACTGTCGTTTCTCAGTTCATGGAAACATAGACAGTGTAAATTTATTTAAATGCCTTTCGCGATAAGCGTTGTGGAAGCTGTTATGAATGGAATGTAATTTCCTGAAAAGCAGCGAAGGGCTTACGGATCTTAAGCGCAACCGTTACATTTCCATTCGGCCACTTCTTCGACGATTTCGTAATTGTCAAGTCGCTTTGATCGATTCGATCATCGAGAGTTTAACGAATAGCTTGATACTTTGCGCGAGAATTAAATTAATAAGTTAAGTCATGACGTGTAAAAAATTTAAGAGTTATACAATTATCTTATTCAATTATATTTATATAATTTAATATATAAAATAAGCGTAAAAGCAAAAGGCAGAACTTTTGAATTAAATCATACGTTTTGTTGCTACTGACACAAAGACGCGAAACGCGAATAGTTTTCAATGTTCCATTATTGAGAACTACCATGGGTACGCATTCGTTTTAGCAGCGGTATCATTGGCGAACGCAGAAATGCTGACGATGCCACCGCACGCATCCGGGGAAATACTCGCTCGTAAAATGCTAGTTTATGTGTGTACGGGTCACGCGCGTGTGTCATGTGTGTGTCATGTGTGTGTCATGTGTGTACATATATGAACGAACATCTGTCACATCGGCGGACAATGCACACGGATACAGCCGTGAAGTTACTTTCCGGAGACACACAAAGGTTCTGAGAGAAAAAAATCCATCTCTCTAGGATAGAGGAGCCGAGGTCAGCCAAAGCTTACGACTTCGGAACTCGCTGGCAGTTTTCCAAAGCTTCTTCGGCCAATCGACCTGCCTGATTGCCTGCAAAACACACGGTATTGCCTCGATATATTCACTGTAGCTGTGGGCGCGTGAAACATTGCGCTCTGCGCGATCAGCATCAATGGATCGATGTGTAATTGTTGTCCCAGGTCATCAACGTAATGGAGAATGTGTATGGAATTTGTTTTTCTTTTTTCGGAGCTATAAATGTGTGAAATTTTAGATGCAGAAATACACTCAATGTGTATATTTGTAATATTAAAACCAAATGTGTTTCCACGAAAATATATACAAAATATATTGATTGTTTGATGCCAAAATACTAGGGACTTAACTACTTTAAAAAGATACTTTACTACTTTAAAAAAAATATGTATAAGTCGACGCGAAAATATATATAATAATATAACCACGTGTACATAGGAAATAAAATAATTTATTTTTTGCGTAATTTTATTTTTATATTTTTATTGATCTGTTTGAATTTTTGTATAAAAGCTTTTTGTTTCTTGTTCTAGATATTTCATTAAAAATAGTTGGTAATTTCGCGATATTACGTATTGCAAAATATTATGCGCACAAAATTAAAATTTGCAATTTCCCATACATCCATTTTTCCATTACGCAAATGAATGACATTCCACATACGCGCACAAGTACGGAACACTTCAAACGCCGCTTGTAGTTACTCTCATAATTATTGCAGATCTAATTGACGCTAAATTTTAATGTGGATTCATCAATGCGATTTCCTGTTCGGGCGTGGTTCACGCCAGCGATAATTCGGGCTGAAAATCGATCTCCGGTCGGAATATCGGCCGTGGATTAGCGGCAGACTGGCCGTTAAATTACACGGCGCCGAGAACCGATCCGAGGCAATCGGTATGCGACAATCACATCGCACGCGTGATTTCTAGCGTGTTTCCATATAGGTATTCGTGCCGACGGCTCACCTTGCCCATCCCTTACCTGCCTGTCCGTCCCTGGCTACCGTGGTCACCTTTTCCGCAGCGCCACCCTGTACGCCGTTTGATTAACACAGCCGAGAGTGTGGACGGCGTGGTTTCGGCATACTGCATGTGACATTACGGGTACACCATCCATTATTCTCTCCTCTCTTCACCCTTCACTTCGTGATTCTCTCAGTGTCGCGCTTAAATAGATTCACGCGCCCGCGCGCGCAACTCCGCCCCCGTTGAGCCGCTGTGCTCTCATACGTATTTCCTTCCGCGCTACTAAATCATCATCAAGTTGGCGGAGCGACGATAGTGTTACTTTACGTAGCATACTGCTTACAGTCTCAAGTTGTACCGAACGTCGAGTTATTGAATTTCCAATTATTCAGGCATTCGAGCGGCGGAAAACTCGCGATACGCACATCAAGCGACAGTGATGTTATCTGAATAGTTAAAGTGCACGGCGCAATGTCTTATTAAACTCGGCAGGTTGATGTCTTATCCAGTTAGCGCCTAGTTCTTCAGACGAACTTTTCTACACTCGCGATGTAGGTATAATGTGTGGTAGAATTGTTTTTGGTTAGAAAACTCTGTAATTCGGAGTAAACAGGTCAATAATTTCAGAGTACAATATCGGGCTGTTGCTAGAAATAAACGAGAGTTACTTGATATCGGGATATTAATAAAATATTAATTGGTACACTAATTTCCATCTAATTATAATTATTTATCGATCAGCGGGATATTTCTAAAATTTGTGAAATTTTTCGATTTCACGAAATATATTTGTTCTGCTTTCGAGCGTTCGTGCTTTTCGAGACGTGTTCATTTGAGATCAGGGCTATAGTCCTTTGTCTCTAGTTGTTTGTTATATCATTTATCTGGCCACTTCGCCAGTGTCACATATAGGTACGGGGATAATGACACAAACGGAGAGGACAAAGGAAAAAAAAAAGATAAGAGGCGTCTCGAAAAATAACGAAGTACCTGCGGGGAGCAGAGAAAGTAAACGACCCTTGGCGCTTGCGGTGGTGCTCTTTTGATTTTGATGGATCGCCCTTTCCTCGTGGCGTTCTCTCCAGCTTTCTTCCTTCCTTCGGCACTTCTTTCCTTCCTTTATCCCTTGCAGTTTGCCAGTGTGAAGTAAATACCTCGACTGACGATGATCGACGCAAAATCGTTAAACCGTTAGATCCTTAAATCTTTCTGAATTGACTGCGAAATACGAAAAAGCTCTCCCGATGCATATCAGAAGATCAGATTGTACACTTTTATTACCTCAACCGATTGTTCTTGCATAATATCATTCTTGCGCAATACTAATTACAGGTTTTTAATTACAGATTTAAGAGATATAATTGCTTTTTATACCCGTATTCGATAAATTGTAGCAATATAAAATTAACATTTTATTGAATTTTTTTGAAATCAAGAATGTATTATTTTGTATATTAGCGGGCAGAAATATTTAATCGAGTTGCCGAGTAATCGCGTTTAATGCAAATATAGATGTATTCACTACCCATCATTAACTCTGAATTGACAGAAGCCTATAATGAGATAATGACATATTTCATCGCAAGATTGAATAACATCAAAGAAGAATAGAAATTGACTTGAATAGTGTAATAATTGTGTGGAAAATGGTTTAAACGATTATTTAAATAAGTAAATTATCGACTAAATGAAATATGTGACATACGATAATATGAAATGTGCAGTGCCATATAAATTTATTTAATATGCGGAGGCTTTGACAATTAGACAAAATCTAGATATTAATTTTCTTTACTAATGTACCAATTATAATTACCGCACTTTATTACGGAAAGTTTTGAACTGTAATGCCATCTAACAATTATCTCTGTTCATGTATAATAAACTTTGAAAAGACTTTTGATTTAAAAATATAACATAAATATTTTTACAGAAAGAATTTGATAAAATTACAAAAGATAATAAATCTTGCACGAACATCTAGTGATTACTTATCTAATTTTAACATCATGATTAATTGGAGATGGATTATATTTTGTTGAATATTATTTTTTCTTATACTACATTTGTGTAGTAAGAAATTACAATTACAATTAATCTTGTACAGCAGAATTAACTAATTTGTGGTATTTAATTCGAGACACACTTTTTGAAAATAGCATCGGAATTAGAGTTTCATTGTATTTTTTTTTTTTTTTTTTTTTTTATTTCTTTTTAAATTGCTCTCCAAATTGCTGAAAGCTTACAAATTGTTTGCAGAAGAGAAATAAAGAAATAAAGCCAAACCGTTGCAACTCAACCATTTTCCAATACGTGTTCCAAGTTAGTAGACAGTATAATACGTGCCTATGTATATCTATAGTGCCGAAATTAGATTTGCGATATTGAATGTTGATATTGCGATAATAGTTTATGGCTTAGGTTTCGTGTGCAATATTGCATGATCTCAAGCACGTACGCAGTCTATAAACCAGTCGGCATAGTCAGATCTAATTTGTTACACAACCACTCAGCTCCACCCAGCACTTAATCGAACTGACAACCGAGTCAGCTGTCGCGAATTAATTTGCCTTGCAGGTGTCAAGCGCAGACCGACAACTGTCGCCGTTTTCACTCGATCTATTGGAAATATATTCGCCTGAATTATTTCTCGTCTGAATTCTTTTATCACGAGTTTGCTTTCTTTTGCGAAAGCGAACGTATTATCGTGACATAGATTAATTAAAAGACGCGTATTATCAGCCTCCGTGTTCGTTCAGCGTTAAATATTAACTACAGTATACAGTATACGATTACATGTTCGGATTTTAGATAAAAATTTTATTAAATGTTGAATATAAATTATGCTCGAACGAGTAAACCAAATAACATTGAAATGTCGCACTAACAATAAGTACAGCATTAAGCATCACTATACATTTTGCAAATATATTACGTCGGAATTTGAGACAAAGCAACATATTCGCAGAGAGGTATTGTCGTTCCATCGCTATTACGACGCGCAGAATTCTAATAATCCTGTCGGTTATTCCGCTTAACAAATGAACAGAGTCGTACTCATTATCTTCTGCGTGTAGTTTCGAGAAAATCACTTCCACGTAATTTCGCAACAGTCTGAGTTGCGGTATTCAGCGGTGCGCTTCCGGTATTGCTTTAATGACATTCTTTAGCACGCGGAGAACTTCGCGCGACAATTGTTGAAGGGAAATGCTGATCGGATGGAGACACAGAGCGGGGACAGAGAGCGATCTCGAAAAGCGAACGTACGGGCCACGCGTCGACAATCGCTGAAGAGACGAGCGGGTGCTTTAAAGGGTTGTTGAGGCATTCTACGGTGACCACAAATATTACGGTCCAACTAGCGGATCTGCCCTCGTGAAAGTGCAAGTCGAATTTGTGGCCGGGATTTGCTCGTCAGATCGCAGCTCTCGTGTCGGGCGGTCTGCGCGTGTACCGCAAAGCAGACATTCTGTGCATTCCGAAACTGTAATATTGCACTTGTTGTCTGAAGCTGCCGTTCGAAATTAATTATACTGCGAGAAAGAGGTGTGCAGAATTGGTTTCGAATTTCGGTCAAAGTTATACAATATTTAAACATTTTTAGCGTTCATTTAAATAGTTTACGATAAATATTTTCAAATTTTCGACTCAGACGCTTCGCGTCTGAGTCAGATTTCTGAACAACGTAATCTGTTGAGCGTTTTAAACATTTTTTTTTATTATAAAGGTGTTAAAATAATAAGATCGATTTGGGCAATATAACAAGGCGTGCGCTATTCTGTTGTGTACAGTTTTTTTTTTTTTTATTTGTATCAAAGTACGTAATGGCTTTCGCAATAAACGCATTTGATAGAGAAGCAACTGGTGCACAAATTTTTGATATTAAAGCGTTAAGTATGCCGCATGCTGCTTGTGTGTGCGCTCGTATACGTATATGAATATACTAAAATATCATTCTCCAAAGTAATTACGCTCTGAGTTGTCGCATTAATTATGGTCATGGATTACACGAGGGATAATATCGTGTTTACGTGTGTATCGTAAAAATCCCCTGCATGGTTTTAATTGCATCGCACTGTGTATACCGCAGTTTCGCTGCTGAACACGGATTATGGCTAAAATATAAATAGCTGTCATCATTTTATATCGTGATTTACCTCATGTCTGATATTTGCAAGCGATATATTATTTTTGGATGAGCATGGTAATGAGAAAGAGAGAAAGGAAGAGAGCAAACGACGCGTCACATAATTAAAATATAGAGCATTTTTATGGAAAAAAACATACGCAGCAGCGGCTTGATTTTACGCTGCATTTATCAGCTGACGCAGTGCTCGACTATTTTTTTGCGAATTCACATTTATTTAGAAAAACAATTTTAATGCGTGAAATGCGGTGCTCCGCTGCGTATGACGCGTAACGCCATTTAGCGGCGACAGATTAACGGCACTATAAGTCTGCGGAAACGTATTTTCCAGAAAATAACGATTGAACGCGGACTCACTCGGCGAAAGCATAGTGCCGCTATCTCCTCGAAACCAAACTCAAAAATCGATTGGACACTCGTGTAGCACTTGTGCGCGAACGCACCGCGAATAAAGTTAATTGTCAGATTGAAGGATAGATATGTTTTATTGGTTCGTATATCACGTTGTGTTGCCTGTTAAAAATGCGAAAAACTGAAGTTGAGATTTTTATCGTGTGAAAAGTGTCCGAGCGTTTACAGTGTTAATGAGTTGCTATCTTAATAAAAATTTAGTTACACGATTTAGATGTGAGTCGTTTTTTGCTACATGCAAAAGTCGACTGATAAAAAATGCAAATTGAGGTACACATTTGACATAATTTAATGTTGAGCGTTTATCTGAGAAAAATATACGAGAGTAACTTTTATAATATATTTTTACAAGATATTTCATGTTAGAGAATGCATAGTCGCTATACTTGAAGATTATAAAGAGATATTCATAAAAATTCTTCGAGTTTTTATCTACAGATACAATCCAGAAGTTTTAAGTGGATCATGTCATAAACTACTAGGACGGATTATCAAAGTTATGTATGACGTGTCCTACACTCAGCCGATTTTTATGCTATGTAGTGGTTACAAGATCACATGGAAATCTGACAAAAAGTATAAAAACTATACATAAACTTTAGACAAGCACAAGCATTTTTCTTTAGACAAACTTAGAGAAACATTCTTTCTTCAAGTAAACATTTTAATTAAAAATTTCTTATATTTTTGTACTTTTTACTATAAAATAAAATCTGTTACTGAAACATAATTATGAAGAATGAAATCAATATCACGGCAGCATATGTGTAAGCACATATATAAGAGAATTTCCTAAATATTTTCTATATACACATTTTATACTTTATATTTCAATAGTTTTAATGAAATTATTTGCTCAGTATATAAAGTTTTGCAAGAGTCCTATACTAAGAATGTCATCAACTTTGCGCGCAAGAACTTGAAAGCTGGCTAAAGTTCTAACTTACACGTAATGCAGCTGTGCAGTTTCTTTATAAGTGGATTACTATAGCGCGAGCGTGAGTTACGCACAATCCTGTAATGCAAATTTCACTTTGATTATTGCGTACAATGGCGTTGAAATTAAATTTCTGATTTTTATCAGATTTTACATCTTTTATGCAAATTTTCTCGTCTATCTTTTTCTAGTTTTGGTTTTCGACTATATTTCAGACATTTGAATTCAGACATTTGAACTCACACAGAACCCCTTAGATATCCATCAAGTTTAACAAGATTACCGAGTTAGAAATTTCATTTCTCTACATAAACAAGAAATAAACAATCGTCTACACGGAGACATGCATCTTGGTTGTTTTAGAAATTAATAACGTCGACTCACCTGCGCATACGAGCCGCAACGTGAAGTTTGCTTGCCGAAACCAGCGATCTACGCGTGTGCCGACACGGATCCCAGGATCTTCCCTCGCACTTCAGCACTGGTAAGTCACACTCGCACACGCACGCCGAGACGAATCGTACCTCGACGTGCCATCACTCCGTTTTCTCGGCCGACAATTATCCCATTCGGCCGGCACGATCACGTTAGATTACCGCGTCGATGTTCGTGTGTTGCGTAGAGCGGACGAGCACCCTCGTTCTCGGACCGACCTCTCGGCCTCCGAAACGAGACGAGCAATTTCTGACGAGTCGAAGGCGCGCGTTCGCCTCGACGACACTCGAGAACAAGAACACACTCCGGACGGGACTGTCAGTCCTGGGTTTGCGCTTTCGGTTTACGGCGCCGCCGCGAGTGTGTGCATTTCCGTCAGCGGGGATTAAGGGACGTTGGTGTGTTGTCGCACGATATTGTCATTGTACGTGTCGGTCGTGGTGACGCCCACTATGACAGGTACTTACTGCGGATACATCTGTTGTTTGGAGAGAGTACGCGCGATAAGCGTCCTCGAGTATCTTCCGGTGTGTCTGGTGGCCTGTCGGCGGTCTTATTTGCGAAATCGGAGTCTCGTGCGCCAGTCGATCGATTTCCGTGCATTTAGCTGCGCTATGGACGAAACGAATGTTAGATACGAGTGCGTTACGGCGCACACATCTGCCGTTATTTATCGCCAGCGAGGGAGAATACGGGGGAACCGAATGAGCGGCGCATGTAACGAAGAGTAACGAAGGGTGGGAGATGAAACTTATTAATTAGAAATGCTTTTCGCAAATAGCTGGTTCGCGTGTCGCCAAACGAGCACCATGTACATGTTATTAATTGCTATCGAGTGCTAATTGAAATTTGTTCTGGAGACAATCATTCTCGGAACGACGTAATTAATCACACGCGTACAAGAACATGCTTTTTGCCACCGTGTTTAGACAAATTTATGATTGCTCAAGACAATTTTGACTAGAGAATTCTTCTAGAGAAATGGAAAATTCTTCTAACAACAATCATACAGCAGAAAACTTTGTGACTGATTTTTTTATGATGATATATTAACGTTAACGTTTATCACTTCATACAGCGCATTTGTTTCGCGTCGACTAAACTTTCTAAAGCTCTTGTTATCGACAAGTTAAGCTTTCTATAGCGACGACACGCGTTTACTCTTGTGCCGACATACAATATTAGCTGTACAAGAGAACCGCTTTTGCTTCGTCTTTCTTTTTTTTTCATGCTTCGGGGTTGTATTTATCGGTACGACGATGGACAAGCGCACGATGCAGCGCGAAAACGACGAGCCTTCGAGAGAAGGCAGAGAGAAAGTGTGAGAATGAGAGAAAAAAGAAGGGTGTGACCTCCGAACCATTAATTTGCATAGGGTGCCTTAGCGCTGCATCTCTCACACCGCGCGGGAGAATTTTCGGAGCGGTAAGCGAGCGCCTCGTGTACTCTGTTAATTGCCTGGTCGCTAATTGAAGTTCGTGCGTTGCTCGACCGACTAGTGTGCCGCATACACGCCGCGAACCGGACTTTTCGGTTTCACGAATTCTCGCGTCTACGGAAGCTACCGTGTCGGAAACAGTCGGCGTTATCATACGACGCGGCGCAGTTCGCTGGCCACAGTAGCCGGGCGTATGGCGCGGTTACTTCGTTACGCGATTGTCTGCAGCAAACTGCGCGCATTTACATCGGCGAGAATTATACGCGCTGCATACGGACGTGGCCGACAAAGCGCGGGAAACTCGTCAGAGGCTCCTTGCTTCGATTGTGCAAATCGTGCAGTCTGCGCTGAAGAGCTTTGAGAAGTTATTCTCATCAACGTCCGCGCGTGCTTTTCATTCGCTTACATGCCGTACAATTTATATGAGTTGGCCGTATGTCGTGATGAAATGCATATGTGTTCAATTTTTCGATTTTGAAAGCATGCCAATATTAGTTTTGTATATCTAGAATGTTTATGTTAAGATTGACGAAGCTTCTAAATTTTTTTTATACAAATTATAAAAGGATAAAAATATGAATTTAACAATTTATCATTAATCATTTATTTATTAACGATTAATCTTATGCTACAAAATCTATTAAAATGTTTAACATAACATTAATCGTTAAAATAAATTATTAATAAATTGTTAAATTCATACTTTTATACTTTTATTTTAATTTTTTACAATGAGAATTCTTTCAAAAAGTTTTTATCTTACCAATATTTTTAGTCATCACTCTTTTAAACATTTAATACGAAATACATGAAAAATCCACCAAATTTAAATATTATTTATAGATTGTCTAAAAGCAATTTGTGATTTTAGATAGTTTTATAATTAACTTAGAGGTTATAGAATTAGATTTCTATTCTTTGATTTCTATTTTTTGATTTCTATTCTTTAGATTTCTATTCTTTGATCAGCATTGATTAAATTATGTTGCGGTGACACATAAAATATGATTTCCTTTTATGCACAGATTAGAGGTATTTTGCTGAAATTCAATTGTGATTACCGCTAGAACCATCAACCAGAGCAGTAACACTGAAGCTTAAGAGAGAGGTAGGTAGGTACCGCTTGGATATTCGCGATCATGGCATGCATTTGCATTGTGGCAGATTATATCAAATTCATATGTATATATTGGTGGTAGAGAGAAGGAAAACTCGTCAGCGGCTCTTTGCATGGTACATGGTTGAATGGAATGGTTACACAAACTGAGCTATGGTACGTGGTTATTCAGCGAGTATATATCGGGTCTATTCACGGATCAATAAAATCATAGAGCTTGTGCGCTCTATGAGTTCTATCTACTTTAATTTCAAGTCATTGTCGGTCTGAATATTTGCAAACGTTGCATATGTTTGCAAACAAAACTGTTAGTGTTAATACACGCGTCGCTCAATAAAAATGCTTGAAACGCCGCATTTTATTACCATGTCAAAGTTTGAAAAATAAAAAAAACCAAAAGCTTGAATAACTAAAATGAAAATCAATACTAAAATTTTGGAAAAAGAAATCGTCGAATTTTCACGTGCAATACCTTATAAGTTGCTTATAAATTCCTTTAACGTTAATTTTGGATTTTAAGATATTTTATCAATTTTATTTATTTTGCAAATAACGTCTTATTAGCATTTCATATTTTAATTTCGTTCTGCAACGCACAGTTAACGTTTTTTTTTTTTTTTTTTTTTTTGCGAAGACAGGAAACTAGATAATGAAAAATCGTCAACACACACTAATGAAATATATGTGTATACCATAGATGTATCGCCACGCGATGACTTATAATCATAACGCGGCTGATATCCAATAAAATCTATACTCGGTTATTTTCTGCATTAACGTGAGACAAAATAATGCATTTCCGACGATCGATGATCCGATCGAAACTATAAAGCTGCGCTCGAGAGGGGCCGCCAGCACACTTCACCGGTCTTTTACGACTTCATTAAGGTGCCGTTACGAGCTAGATACCGTCGAGCGAACAAAGTATGTGCTTATACAGCTCCCTTATGATAAACTGTGTCGATTTATGAACATCGCGCATGGTTTAACGGTCGTTACTAATAATTTTTCGCTTTGAGACGCGCCGCCGTTGTTTCATAAAGCTGACAGGATGGACCTAGTTTCGAAACGAACGAAGGATAATAGTTCACAGATAGCGCCAATTGAAATTTGAATTTGTTAAGCACGATTGCTTTATATATGGGTCAACGGCGTTGATATCAAACTGAAGCAGAAGTTTACGAAACTCGTTACGAGCGTTAGTAGCATTGGCGAAATTCTGTAACCAGTCAAACGCGTATAGCGCATATTCACGTGGGAACGTATCATTTATATTTAAACGCGACACCACGGGCTGCACTATTAATTATTAAAAATAATATAGAATTGCATATATATACTACACTGAATAGCACATAAAATGTTTACTTTGCTGATATTTTACAAAATTTGCTTAAATGTATTATATATTAAAAGATATTTTTGTTAACTACGTATATCAGCTACGATTTAATATATTGAATTAACTATCGAATTATTTAAACAAATTTTTTTTTTAGTTTTATGTTAAAACACTCGGAATTTTATTTGCAATAACTTGGAGTTATGTTTGTTCAAAAGGTATATAACCGTAGAGGAATTCACGTATAAATTAGAAAAAAATACTGTGAGTAATTAAAACTTTATAATTAGAAGGTTATAAAACACACGTATTTTTTCAGTAAACTGTGAATTCAAATATAGTTTGTGCAAAATTGAATTCAAATTGTTAAATTTTTATATCGCAAAATTATACGAAGATTTTTATATTCTCGAGATATATCAGCATTCAATATTTTTTAATCGTAATTAAAACATGGTCTATATGTATTGATTTAATTATCACGTATAACAAAATATATTTATTAACAAAATATATTTATTAAAAAACAAATATGTTGATATAATTATAAGAGCGAATTTTAATTAGACTGCCGCCACATGTTTATTGCACATTTAAACCTATACATTTAAATCTATATGTTAAAGATTATACATAATTATACATAATTACTTATATTTCACAATATAATTACTTATATTTCACAATTACTACGAGAAAAACAAGTAAAAAATTTTATGCTATTTGAAAAAAATTAAACGTGAATTTAAATTTCATAATTTACGCGTCGACTATTTTATTTCGCGTATTATTTCGCATATATATTCGTCAAATATATCTTGGTAAAGAAACGATGTGATACAATTTGCGTAAATTTTATCTCATCAGCGCCTTGTTTAGAAGGATTAAGGTTACTATAACAACCAATGTCCTTAATCGCCATGTAGCCTAGGTTCAAGTTCAGCTGTGGTGCGTGATGCTTTCCCCGAGAAAGGTAAACGTCAGTACGTTTACAAAGTAAACAATGTGCATAAATGTTTATAGTATAGGTACGTGAATTTAATAACGTCAGGGACTTCGCGGTAATGAGGGTGAACGTGTCAAAATATTGATGCTCGCGCGGTGACAGCTGAACCAGTGAGATTAGAAACCATTTTGTCCACTTTCAAGCAACCACTTTTAAGATAATTTACCATTATTTTACAAATTGTGTGTTATAATTATATTTAATCAATAAGGCAAGAGGATAAAAAATTTGGTACAAAAAAATAAGTCTTCTTACTTTCTTTAAAATTGCACGGAATAAACGTAAGAAATTTTTATTGGCGTTTTAAGTCACAACTAAGCGAAACAAATTTTAAAATTAATGTTTTAATTAATCTAAAAATTTTTCTGTAATTTATTTTTGAAAATTAAACAATGGATCGTTTTATATTATTTTTAGGATGAATGCGAATAATATGAATATATATAAATTATTTTGTAATATAGAGATCGATTGCGAATAAAAATGTGAGAACAATTTTACGTCTTTTTCTAACAATTTTTACAATATAAAAGTTTAATAGTGTTTAATTTTGCATAAATTACATTTTAAATTATAGTTTACTGAAAAATATGCGCTTTATAGGTATCTAATTATTAAATTGCAGCGCGTTTTTTCCAATTTATATATCTCTCGGCAATCACATATTTTTAGTTAAGCAAATATAATTTAAAGTTATTGCAAATAATACTTTATATAAAACTCCGAGAACTTTGTTCAAATTTCGCAATCATCGAATAAGTTTGAGTGCCATACTGAAACGATACTGAAAAATAGAACTTCTCTCGCAACAGTTTCTCTTGAAACAGTCGCATGAAAAGTAATCGCAAGTATTTCACACACAAAGATATGTCAATGTTTATTTAAAAAAAAAGAGACTTTACTTTACATCGAAAAAGTAAAACTCGCCGACGTCCATACAAATATGCCAAAATTTGACAGCGATATTTCTGGTTGGGCCAGATATGCATTTCGATGCTTTGTTTAAAACGTAGCACGGTAGGACGGATTTTTCGTGCCGTCATATAAGTCTTCTTTTTGCCTCTGCATTTTTTTATAACGATATACGAAGATCGTCGGCCGTGCGTTGCAACGTACTATGCAAACAATGCGTATACATATTTATATATGCTACTACAGGTATCGTACCGATAAAATCGCCGTTATGATGAGAATGGGGCCGACGGAATATTTGAATACTGTTTAACCGGCGTGTCTCAGCCGGATTTTATAAACGTCCAGACTGATTAAAGTTTTTACGCCGTTCTAATTCCGGAACTTCCTCCACAGCCAGACATGGGAAGCGTTGTAAGTTTATCGTCGGTTCTAGATGCTGTTTACGCCACGAGCTGCGGTAATTGGAGTCCCCAACACGAGTCGTCTTTATCGCGTGACAGTCGGACCAGTGCTTTAATTTTTCACGTTATCGGCATGATTAACGCATTGTGTTATATACGTCGACGTATATATATATATATATATATATATATACATATGCGCGCACACAATTCAGCTACGTATCTGCGATTGCATCGAAACGCGTAATACCCATAAAATCCGGGTGCATTAAAGTTAACTCGCAATCGAGACAAAATTATAGGTTGCACTTTCCCGGTGCATCGTGTGCACCGCGCGCGAAAAGCTGTACGCGAATCGTAAACTTGCGCCATTCATTCATAGAATTATGAATTTTTCATGCCGCATGCAATTTTATTAGGCCACTCTGGGGCGGTGAAACGCTCTTATCGTGTATTCGTGTGTCTCCTAACTATACTTGCCAATAATCCGCCGTTGCACACTCCGCTCCGCGCTGTTTATCAACCTACCGGTTGTCAGAAGCGTTACATACGTGCTGTCAAACACATATTTCGAGCACGTATGTATTAATTTGGATTTGAATTAAATTTCAGTGGTACAAGTTACGTCAAGCTGCACGGATCATTAATACGAATATATTACCTCATTAACTTTTTTGCATTTGCCTTTTTTACAAATGTATTACGCCATTGTGTTTCTCGCATTAACTTCACCGATTAGTTTTTTTTTTTACTCCGTTGTAATCTTTACTCTGAAATCTAGTCACATCTTATACTTTATCTCCCTTCATGGTAAACTTTACTTTTTTACGCGCAACTTGGTGCAATATCCAATTCCATTAAAACTTACGGCCAAAGAAATTTAGCTCTTACGCGTATAAACTTTAATGATGCGTAACGTAAACCGGGAGGGTGTATGTTTCATTTGCGTATAAAAGATTCACAGTCGTATCACAGTTGTTCTTTCAAGAGTTTCTACAGAACGAATGCGTCGTAATGATACACTATAATAGATAGAAGATACACGAATTCCCCTCACAGAAAAATGGAATAACCGAGCAATTGGACGGAAAAAATTCGGGACTCTTTCTTTTTCTCTTTCTTTCTATCTCTATCTCTCTCCCTCTCCCTTTGCCTCTCCCTCTCCCTCATTCACCGGCTCCGATTTCGCGCCAATGGAAGTAGTCGTCGCTTAGTTTAGCTGCGAGATCATCGCTGTTGCTTTGTTGTTCGCGTTTTCGTCGTCTATGCACTGTGCGAATAATTTTCATTCAGAAACTCACACAGAAGTTTATCCCGCCGGAACGGCGCAATCCGATGAGATGCGCTGCATCCTCGTAAAATCCGAACAAATGCAACGGCCGACAAATGTGAGGGCGACCGTCGAAATACCGACGCGTCTCGCGGCAACGTACGGGCACGCACGCACGCACGAGGATCGCGCTGTGACACCGCCACGCGTGGTGTACGTTTATTTCCGTCGACGGAAACGTGACACCCGCTGCACGCTCGGGAGCTGTGAACCCGTCGCTCCCATTCAAGAGTCGCCGGCGGACTGCGAGCTCGCACCGTGTCGAGATATGGGAGTGGTGGGAGCGTGGGAGGAGAACCGAGGGGGATGTAGTACTGCACTCAACGAGTGGGAGAGAGATGACTGTGGGTGCTGGGGATGAAGAGAGAGAGGCGATTATGAGCACAAGGATGGAGAGAGGGAGAGCGAAACCGATGGGAAAGAGTGAGAAGGAGAAGGAGAGGAAGTGCGACGATGCGAGCGAACAGAGATAGGTAGACGGTTGAAGAGAAGGTGGACCAGACAAAGAGAGAGCTAAAGCACAGTGTTCGGGAACGAGAGGAAAAGAAAGGACGCAAGAGAAACGACAAACGAGGAAAGATGACGATCGACGGCAAAGAGACGGCGGATGGCGACAAAGAAACGTGAATGCTGAAAGCACCTGGGCGACGAGGAGAAAAAAAGAGGATGGAAGTAGAAAACGAAAGAGGGACGAGACGAGGACGCGAAGAGCCGACGAGGACGGTCGGATAACTACAAGACTGACAGAGTCTGCGAGAGCGCGGTGTCTCTCTTCGCTCCGACTTTTCTCTACTTCTCTTTCTTTTTTCTGTTCGACCCCTCTCTGTGCGTCTCCTTCACCCCCTCTCTCTTCCTCTCTCTCTTCCTCTCTCTCTCTTTCTCTCTCGCGTTTCATTCTTCCCGCTCGTATCTGACAGTTTGCACCCTTCGCTTCCTGCGCCGCTATACGCGCCATTTTTTTCTTCACTAGCCCGCTCTTTAGACACATTTCGCGATTTTCTCTCGGGCATCCCCGCGAGTCGCGAACCATTCTTCTTACTTTACCGCGGCTCTTCAACGGCAACATGCTCGGGCGCGCATAGACCGCCGCGTGAGTGGAAGGATTGTTTGCACCGAGCAACGTCGCGATTATCGCCGAGAGACATCCTCTAAAAGGAGTTAGTGCGGGATCTTTTGGTTATGTCCGTGTCGCATAAAACTTTGGTAGTGGCGAATTTTATTAAGAGCGCACGTAACGACGAGTTTTATGCAAGAACTGTATATTTTCTGATCGAATCTGTTTAATCTTAAAAACGGTTGCAAAGAGTTTTCTCGTAAACAAGCGATCAATTTGATACTATTTCTCTTAAATATGATATTTTCAACGGCGACTTATTATGCAAGATTTTTTTTATATTTTTAGAAAATTATATTTATTATAAAAGTAACGTTCTTTAATATCTTGTTAGCTTTAAATTTTTTATAGACTATTAAATAAGAGGCTTTAAAAGTCAGTCTAAACATAAGGTTTTTACGCATCTTTACCTGATACTAAACATCGTCCTGCATTTGCGTAACTGCTGTATTTTGTAGCAAAATTTCTATGGAAATGATACAAATGTCCAGGACTGCATTCCAGCAGTAACTCGTAAACTACTGCGGATGCTTCAAATCGTGAGTGGACAAATTGTCTACCTCTGTATGTTCCAGTATTAAGGGTATTACCCTTGCGCGTAAAATAAGCGCACCAGTAAATAACTGTTGAATGACCATTAAAGTTGCGATTATTTTCATGTTTTATATAAAATAAAATATAATTGCGTTCTTTCTAAAATGTGAAAATCCCACTTTTTATTATAATATTATTATAAATTGCAGTAATAATTTTTTGATCCATTGTTCATTGTTCACTCAATTTTATTATTATAAAATTCTCGTTTTATTATTATTCATATTTGAATATAACATAGCGTAAAATCAGTAATATGTATTAAACATTAAACATTTTTTTATTTATATAAGATAATTTTTTCGATAAAAGAAATAAATTTTTATTTTTGGAAGCTTTTCTTGTTAAGATAAAAATAATGTTTGTTTCTAATAATCCATTTGTGATATTATATACCTAATTAAATAGGTATATTTAACTTATCCGACTCATAAATAATATTTAGTCTGTAACAACTCTAACTGCCTCTAACAACTAATAGTTTCGAGGACTTTGAAGTTTATGAATAGAATGTCTCTAGAACCAAGATCTGCGACAGACTAACAAGGAATCAATATAACTATTGCATACATATATACATATATATGTATAATATATATATATATATATATATATATATATATATATATATATATATATATAAGTTATACCTGGCATTGGTAATCAATAGTTCACGATATTTGAAACAAAATTTTCATGCGTTAAAATTTAAAACATAGTAAAAATATAAGAGAAAGCCAAAAGTGCTAAAATAAAAAATTTATGCACAAATAGAGTATATTTTTACGCGAAAAAAATTAACTATGAATATGCAAGAAAATGAGAAATCTAAAAATCTGAAAATTTTATATGTAAGTTTTTTTTCCGCATTACAGTTTATTTTTGTAGTTCATAAAGACGATCAGTGCGCAATCATGAAACGACTTATGTGTAATATCTCATAAAATTCGATATCGCAGATTGAGTTTTCCACTCAACACGCCAACTTGGCTCGACTCATGGGGGTAGTTCAAAGTGGGCCAACACAGGGATGGACGATATCACGAGAAAGCTTTTAAAAGATTTACAAATTCACTTTTAGAATGGCACGCAACACCATACTGCACATTGCGCGCACATGGGCTGATTTTAAAATAATAATTATAATTTTCAACTTTTCTGAGTTCTGAGAAATCCGCTTATTTTATTATAATTTTGAGATAATTAATTACAACGCATTTGAACATTTATGCTTTTAACTATTAATGTGGAAGGTATAACAATCATTGTATGGTTAAATTCAGTTTCATTGCATGAGTAAGCATTTTGATTAAATTTAGCTTTATTGGTTGTCAGAGTAGGGAGCTATTAGTTACAAATGTTTACTCTAACTTGTCTAGGCGTAATCATTCACGCAGTATTAATGCGAACGTAGCTGTTGTTAATTGTTGCAGTATTTTGTACAGAACTTTATTTCGAACAGACTTATTTGCAAATATTTATATTAATTATGCATCATCACCTCAATGAGGTTCATTTTCGGAAATAGCATCCAAAATTCCAGATCATTGAGATACCTGGTTTAGATTCGGTTCTAATCCGAATGAACCTAATCGAAACTTTCCACGTTATATTCTATAATGTTGCTCTCGGTAGATTCTGAATTTCGAGACTTTTAATTTCTTCGGTCCATTATTACTACTCGCCTCACTCACCTCTGTTGGTTTTAGTAATAGAAAGATAAACGGAATTAAAAGTGTTAATTGGAAGAGAAAGTATAAAAAAATAGCTGAAGAAAAAATGCTTTAGTCAGATAATGAAAGGAACCATTTGCTTAGAAAATAAAAATTTGCTTAAAGAAGTAAAATTAAAATTAGATTGCCTTCATTAACTTGATCGTGAATGATTTGGATATTATAAATACTTTTATTGAATAAATAGAAAACAAAACACAGCTCTCGCTATTCGTCATATCTTTTTCACACACAAGTATTGATTTTTTCGGAATCACGTCTCAATATCTTTTTGGTCTGACTTTCACATATCTTATTCTTTATGGCGCGGACACGCTTGTTTGAAACGCTCCGTATTCCATATGTGTCGCAACGTTATTATTCGAAAAATGTTTCGGGCATTTCGAAGTATTTTCCCCGCTTCAACCCGCAGCCGTTGGAAAAATTTGGCGCGGTCGAGACCCTCCGCTCGAGATTTTTGGCTACCGGTTCACCCTTCTCGATACACACAAGGGTTTGCTCACATCGGGACGAATGAGGTGGAAGCTTTTAGGAAGCGCTGCAAAGCAGACACTTTCTGGCGTACAGAACATATATAGGTCCCACTCCGTCGCAGCCTGCCGACGTGGAAATGCGCGCTGTGAACTATCAAAGACAAGAACGTCGGTGAGTTCCCGGCACGAATTTTCCGTGAAACGCGGGTTGACTGAAAAGCTTGGCTGAGATTAGGTCGGTGGCCAATTTCCGTACTCTCTTTCGACTCTCAACATCTTTAGCGCCAAAAAGGAAATTCGTCCTGTAGACGTTTAAGCTTAAAGGAGATTTTAACATCTCTGGCTCAGTATTACGGTTAATGATGTATCTCTTTCACTTGTACTAGTAGAAAATCTAGACAAATTTCCATTTAGTAATAGAATCTTCAATTTGAATAACACTCGCTCAGTATTTGCCAGTGTTAGTTAAAAATTATAAACTATAATTTAAATAATTAGAATGATAAATATGATTATTGTAGCCAATGACTTTTTACACTCAAAGTAATGAGAACAATGCAACGTCTGTTAACAATGGCAGAAAGACTTTACTTGAAAAGTCATGTCGCAATACATGTTTTTGACGAAGTCCCTTTTTGAATCGAAGAGCTCTTTATAAATCTTTCCCGCAAGAGAATGTAATAACATTTTTTTCCCGTTTATTTATCCCTTTGTCCGTTCGTTTATAACTCTTGCGTCGACAAAGATTGTCGGTCTTTTTGTGAAATGTGCTTTTGTGCTTTATCCGACGCGCTGAAAACCGACGTAAAGCCATAAACCATATAAAAATATTACATTGCTTGACTCAATCAAGAAAATTACCAGCGGTGCGCGGAGCTGAAACGTTCGAAAGTTACAAAAGCAAACATCCGTCGCCCCCAGGTTCGCGCGGGGTCGACGTTCACGCTTATCTCGCGGTATTAAGCGACCCTGACTTTTTTCCGTCTTCGCCGTCGCAGTCACGTACGTGTCACGTACACGCAAAAACTTACGCCGCCGGCCTGCCGGGAGCGGCTACGGGCTCATTCGGCCGGAAGTACCGGACATCGGGTGAAATACGATTGCACACCGGCAACGAACGTACGGCGGATACGGCGGAAGAATGGGGACGAGGATTCGCGGAATATCGGGTTGTAAGGTCAAAAGAGAGAATGAGAAAGAGAGAAACAAAGAGAAAGAGAGAAAAAGAAAGAGGGAGAGGGTGAGAGAGATGCACAAGAGGTCATCTCTACGCGCCTAGCGGGACTTGCATATTTCCCCCCCTCGCGCTTTGTTCAACCGGATATCACGGGTGGTTCGCAGTTGTTATTTACGTCGGGCGATGAATAACAATGAACGAGAACATATATTAAGCGTATCTATAAATTCGAGCGCGGCGTGACAATTCTCGCTAGAAACGATGGGGAACGATGGGCGCGTCGACGGCGGTGTTGGTAGCCCATACGGCGGTGGTGGCGGTGGCGGCGGCGGCGGCGGCGGCGGCGGCGGCGGTGGCTGCTGCGACGGCGGCAGTGATGGCGGTGGTATAGCCGACAGAGAGAGAGTGCATTAAAAACGACCGTTGGCGGAACGACGGAGAAACGGGCGCGATAGTGCCCGGCCATCCGACCGATCGTTTTCCACGTTCGTTCCGCTCGTGTCCTAACCCGCGCGCGTTCACGAGCATTTCACCCACGAACGACCGAGGCGTGCTGCATTGTTCGACAGCAGACAGCGCTTCGCGCACGTTCGCACTCTTTTTTCCCCTCCATTTTCCTCACTTCTGTATAATGTCGATTCCCGGAAAACAGGGGTAACGAAAGAAAGGACGCGGGGAAAATAAAGGTCGGACGCATTGCCACTTGAATATTCACCCGTGACGGGGCACGTCAAAAACAAGAGAAGTAGAGAATCGTGTTACGCAATTATGCGAAATGTACTGCGACGAATATTGTCATTTAATTTTTGACACAGAATCCAAAATTATAAGTAAGAAAAAAATTTTCGAAATACTATCTTTTATTAAACATGAGCGATTATTCTAATCTATTTTTTTTTTTTTTTTTTTACAAAACATGGCGTAATAAAATTGTAACTAAATTGTAACTTAATTTCTGAAACAGTATTTAAGAAAGTAAGGATCTGCTTCACATTCAAGATGTGTCCAAAATCTGCAAATGTCCTTTTAATGACAAATTCTTTACTCAATTTAGAGTCGATTTTTCTTCAGCGAAGATGTCGAGAGGGATGATCATTTTTCACATCTTTCGAATTTTCGACATCATATATCTCTTCAGCTGAGCTTGAAATTGAAATTTTATTAAGTTTCCACTTGAAATTAACTGAAGGATGTGACTCTGTTATTTATTTGCCATCCTGAAGCTTAGTTCACGAAAAGCTTTCCTTTTCCAGTCTTTTATAACTCGGAAACCTCCGATGCCTCGACATTTTCGCTCGCAATGAAGAAAAATCGCTTGCAATCGAAAATGTGTAGAATTTGTCATAAAATAAAAGTACGTTATTGCAATTTCTGGATTATTTTTTAGTATTCAGCATCAAACATATATAACGCTGTTCTGAATTGGATCCACGTTCATTTGAACTTTTCGTCTCAGAGCGATCCCGACAACGCGTTGTTGACATATGGAAATTCTATTACCTACCATCCTATATAACCATCGAGCTCCCAGTATCGCCAGACTTGTTGTCGATAATTACGGGCCATTGTAAACGCTGCGAACGTGCGAGGAAAGAGCAGCGATTGTTTAGTTCCCGTTTGCGGCCGTCACTATTCAAAATCGTAGTGCGTCCGCGCTACAAAGCGAATATTAACTCGCACAATATTTTCGCAAGGTACTTCATGAATGTATCTCGGCGCTCGCTGAAATCAGACCGATGAAATTTCACCGATCTCACCCTCCCCGCCGGTCGTGTCTCGTCGCGCGCTAGGCAAGCCGCCCCGTTGAATATTGATGTAACATTTTGTGTCATCGAATGGAACGCCATGACGAAAGCTCGCTCGTCACGGCGAAAGAACGTGCCGATTTACGTGTACAATTTATCGATTATACGGGGACTGAGTTCACTAACATCAATTAATCCTAATCTAAATGAAATAATTGTATTTTGTGATGCTGGGTTTAATAGATTTAGCTAATTTTGATTTTGCTAGAGTTTACTAACAGATTAAATAACCGTAATATAAACAAAAGCAACCGATACACTCAATTTATTATTGATGTTGAATGTTTTTGAGAAACAAGGTCAGCATTAAACATTCAACAAAGTTTATGCGATTAACGTAATTTATTTACACCGCACAGACGGGGCGTCATCGCCGCAGAAAAGTTCGTTTTCTTTCTCAGCCACCATGAAACGGACAATTACGTATAAAGCTCGAAAGTAGAGGTAAGATAACGCTCCGGAAATAACGGTATCATTATATTTTAATACTATTCGTGTAAAGGCTTCCTTTTTTTATTCGGCGAGGAATCAGCTGCGTCGGTCGTGGATACGAAACGAAATGGAAGAACCTTACCAGATGAGATAATAAACGGCGCGGGTTATTACCTCTGTAACATGTAACATTGTGCGCGAGCATCAGAACCTGGATCCAGTCGTACCATGATATTATGATAGGTACGTACGTATCGGGTCAAGAGTTCCGTGAAAAATTTGCTGCTAATGTACCGGCCATCTATCAAATATTACGTCGTAGCATGCGAGGATGATGCGCGAAACTGTCATTTCAAGTAGGTCACGCTTTCACGCGATGCTTTTTTTTTTGCCCGCATGAATTCGCGCCGGTGTAAAAATATAGTTAGCAGCGCACGATATTAAAGCATGAGTGTCCGTCGTTGTTCAAAAATTAAACCTATATTTTCGACGACATTATCGTCGTGACGACACGTCCGAGAGAAAGAAAGAGAGAGGGCGATAATACAACTTTGCTCTCGAGTTTAATGACACGTCACATTCCTCCTATCGTCGACTTCACGCCTCGTCGTCTCACGTATCCTTTATCACGTTGCCACTTGTCCCGCGTATCGTGTGAGGTACTTTTCGCCGCCCGGCTAGATTATCGAGTGGATCTTAAGAATCCTGTGGCAGTTTGAGCTTAACTTTCTTTACCTTTGCAACAAAACTGGTTTTCTACGCGGAGACCAATAACAAAAATCGAGAACAAAACTTGAAGAACTATTTTTTTCACGTTGTTATTTGCCGCCACATCTATATCGATATTCTACGTTGCAAATTTGTACAGTGTGCTTGTTTTTTATAAATTTTAAATTTTGGACAACGAATAAAAAGATAAAAAATAATGGGAAGCTGCATTTTTGAAGGACAGCGCACTCTTCTTAAAGTTTATATTTTTCGGGGCGCGCCTTAATCCTTCCGCTTTACGCCTCCGAGATATATAGTTCCGAGCCTCGTCCCACAACATGAGGGGGCGAAACCGCGCGGCGTTGCTCTCCTTATTTCGCCACGCTCCTGTATCTTACTTCTTCGCCTTGCGTATATAGCGTAATGTCGAATAATAAGCAGCCCAAAAGCGCCGGTGTAATATTACGTCGGATCGTGCGGTAGATAGCGCGCCGGCTCCTCGTCTGCTAAGTTCCCTCGCTTTAAACGGGCCGTCTCGCCTGAAGGGCGGCTTATCGTGGCGGACTGCAACCGCTGTTCGAAATTTCCTGGAGCGCCTACGACTACGCCGTACTCCCATCGTCGCGAGAAGCAAGTTTCCGGCCGCGCAAGCACACATCCGAGTTTCCCCGCGAGTTGCGAGCGAAACGCGCGCCACGGATGCGGTTGTGCAGAAGCGGATGACTCTGGCTGAGCGCGGCATTTGCGAACGAAGATACGGAGGCTTAGGACACGGAGAGTGTCACGGTTATGCCTGGGAAATACTTCCGACCGGCGGAAGTTAGCGACTCGTATCGGGGCCGCCCGGCAATTGTGTAAAATAGTGATTTTATTACGCGTTGAAATTTATCACCGTCGCATTTTTTCGCGCACGCGAATGGTTATGCGCGCGCTATTTAAAGCGATAAATTAGAGCGATACAAATATATTGTGACATTTATGCAAAATATTTTTAACGCTCGCGTCCTATAAATAATGTACGCGCGTAGTTATGCGGGCGGCAATGCTTTTGTATCACATAAATGTGTCGCGTGATTTATTATTAAGCGCGTATATAAACCCGCTTGTGACCCGGGCACAAACTCATCGGAAGATGGGATCACATGATTACCTATTGCGGATCAAGCACAATGCCTGGAAGCAATGATGCATAATACAAAGCTCTCCCTTTTCGCCCCTGTCGACTGATTGCGTGATCGAATCTCTCTTCCTCTTTGCTTCATCCGCGACGGTGCTGCGATATGTCCGCAAATAATGCGTTCGGTGGTCACAGTTCGCCAGAGATTAAACCGGATCGCGTAACGTTCTATTGTGGAAATCAATTCATTTGTGCATATCGTGATTATCTCTGATATGCGAACATCCTCGATGATACTTCAAGTAGTAATTCGTGTGCAGTATCTGAAGTATTTTGGGAGGACAATATTTTGTTAAGAGATCAGAAGAATTCCGAAGAGCTGCGCGTTTTGCAGAGGTCTGTGTAGTCTCGATCAAACCAATACAGCAAAGTTCTAAAAATATAATTTCTGAATATATAGTTTATATAAATTCCAAATATATAGTTTCTAAGTGCTATATCGATAGTTGCTGCTTTTACGGGTTAGTAGAATATTCCAGTTTTTTTCGGACAATCGATTTTATCCGATAAAAGTGTTAATTATTTTCGATGACATGTAAATTTTTCTATGTTAGAAATTAAATTGTTTTTCCTCTTGTTTTTTTTTAAGTTTATACAAATATATTATAAAATTTCTTTAATCACAGTAAAAATGTGTGCTTTATATTTGTAAGCTACGTTATAAAATAACTAGAAAATGAATCGTTAATAAGAAATATCAAACAAGCATTCCGCTGTGATTTTTGCCAATATCACGAAATTAACGATCCTTTATAACGTCGATAAAGATGCAGAGCAGCTCCGCACTGCGTACTCATCGAATTCACCATTCGTCGCGCCGCGTGGTGTATTCTGACAAGCGGTCGTTCGCGTCTGTCTATCGTTTTGCAATTCCGTTTGCGTATTACGAAGTTGCGGATGCGCGTCGTTTCGGATCGGCCTCGGTTCGATAGCCGCGTCCGGATAGCGTGCGAAACTGGGCGAAGCTGCGTTACATTCGTCTATCCGTGCGGCCTTCGGTCGCTCATGCGTGTTCGTATGCGAAGCCAGGACAAACGGTCGCTTTGTAAACGCGAATTTCGCTCCGCACGGCCGATAGTTGACGCGGTTCCGGTGGCTTCTGTTCTGTCACGATTACGCGCTTCCGTTCCACGGCGCGATCGTTCGTGCCTGCACGCTGCGAGAATCAACGCGTTACAAGCATCCCGGCAGAGTGTGCAGGATGCACGGAGCTCAGAGAAGGCCCGGAGTGAATGATGGTGAAAGGTTGTAAAATGGAGGGAAGAAGCCGCGCGCGACCGCGACCGCAGGCTTTTACGAGCGCGCTGTTACCGAGCTACTTTGATAAGTTAATTGAAGCATTCACATCGCATTTCGCGTTTTACTAGATTTTTACGCCATCTGGATTATGCTCATAATATGAAGATTCTGATTACACAGGTATTATAAGACTTTCAATTTTTTTCAAAGTAAAGATTAATGACGGATAATTTTGTATCAAAATTTTATGAAGAATCCGTTATTTACTTTGGACTGAAAGATCCTATATATCATTCAGACAAATCGTATTTTCTGAAAAATTACGAAAATGAGTGTAGGAAATAAGTAAGAGGAAATTTACGCGATTGCGAACTGTGCAATTAAATTCCTAATGTGCTTATTAAAACTATTTCCGTAAATCTCTCATAAAACGTTGTATTACCCTTGTTATATAGTCTATATACATTTGTTTGCGAAAGAAATAAAAAAAAAAACGTTTGATTCACTGAAACAGTGCGCCGACGATTATTTGTAGTTTTTTTTCTGTCTGGTGAAGAGATTTATGATAAAAGTTTCATAGTGTATACACGCGCATCCCGCACAGAACTTTTCGTTTTATTTATAAAAAAGCAAAATTAGTGGTTCACACTATTGCTTTAGTTTGCAAAAGGGATAAAGATTATAAAACTCTTTCTTTTTTTTATTATAATATACAAATGTATAACAAACATATATACATACAGATATATCAAGTATTATTAAATTATTAAAAATTTTCTAACGATATCTACGATTTTATTTCGAAATATAATTTATTCAATGCAAGATCTAAAAATATTTTTTGCCCGGTTTTCTCATTTCCAACTTGCGTACAGAGATTCACACACAGTCAGTCATTTCCGTAGCTGCCGTATGAAAACCTATCAGACAGGAAAATCGCGATGAAGGGGATAAAGGATGGCGTGCAGCTACTCGCTCTGAATACCACAAAGTCGAGAAGTTGACTCTCGCCGGTTTCTTCGTAATAACTCTTTTGGCGTCTACAATTAGCGGTTAGTCCCGGTTCCTTGCACGCCGAGCACGTCTGCAAATGCTTCATAAAGCGTTGCACTCTGCAGGTTCCGGAGCCCGAGGCGTGCTCCACTCCCGCAGTCCTCTCGCAGGCCAGAGCCGAGAGGGTTAAACGAGGGAAAGTAAGACGACGAGATGATGTGGGCGGGCGAAGGAGGGAAGGGGGGGGGAGGGAGGGAGAGGAAGAAGGAAAACTCGGGGTGAGTAAGTGGGTGGTCCACCGAGGGGCGTCGGCGCCGTTGCAGCAGGTACGTGGGTTACGTACGAGGGTACGTTCGCCAGTTAGCTGGCGCCAACGTAGAGACGTTAACTGACTTACGCCGCCCGCGGGGACGAGGGCCGCCCAGCATGAAGTAACGAGGAAATAATTATGAGAGTACGTGTCGAGATTTTATGGTATCGCGCGCGAGCAGACGCGTTGCTGCCTAAGATCCGTTTCGCCGCTTCGGCACGTTTCGGTGGCCGACGTAACTACAAGCGGATTTACGACGGCCGATTCGCGACACAATGAATCCGATTGGGGATTCTGAAAGTGATTTGATAGAATGCGACCGGCGTTGCGGGCAATTTCCACTTTTTTTTGTCCGTTATTATCGTCATTCTCCGGTCGCGCCGCAGTGCGAAGATTTCGGAGGCTCGAGGCGTGAAAAATTGGGTTTGAGTGACCCACTGGGCGAGTTGCTGTATATCATAAATGAGATTTAGCGTGCCTCTTTACCGTACACGTGGCGATTAATATGCATTTCATCCTAATTCGGCTTTATTTCGTGCTAAATGCGAGGTCGCGTATGAATTACAATCACTTAGAAGGGCAAGAGGATAGGGCACTTAATAATAATTACTGTGAGAGTTATGAGAGGGGAGGGGAGATGCTCGCTTCACTACCGTAAATAAGTGAGGGAGGGTGCAGGGGGAGTCATTTTTGCACCCTCCTCCCGGTCTCTGCCTGGCAGTTACCTTTCTCTCGTCCCTCTACTTTTTGTAATGGTCTCTCGTTTCTTGTCTTAATCTCATTTTCTTTCATTTTAACTCTGATTTATATCATACACGTGCTTACAAAAATTTCACGCTTGCTGCGATTTCCCCCCAAAATGTTCGTAATAAGAGGGGACTCGTATTTTTTATCCGTTCTACTTATCTGCTATATTGTATCGTCTAACTTACGGAGGTTGTCGCAAAAATATCGCCCACTTCTTTCAACTGCAGATACTGCAATATGAGGTATAAGACGAATGGTGGGTTGCAACGTCAAGACAAAACGATGGCTGTTGACTTGTAAAAAATGGAATGTTAAAGGACTGCGGCAACTGACAGCTGAATAATAACAAACACGTTTAGTTTATATAAATTACATTTTGCAATTTAATGGCTTTCTTAAAAATATTCAAAGAACAGATCTTTCTTTCCGTATGTCAATATATCCGTTTCTTTATTCTTTCCTTAATATTTATCTTTGTCCAGTATCATTCGTGCGCTTAAAGATGCTTCTGAAAGTAGAAATAACATCTTGGCATTATTAAGAAAATTTATTGGTTCGACAATGTTGAGTACTCGTTTCAAATACTTTCGATTTGTCTGGCCAATCGACAATTGCAAATTTTCTTTATTAGATGCAAGTTTCAAGAATACCTGATCGTTCAAAGCTCACTCATTTATCGTGCTCGCGATTACGAGACGCCGTGGATTCTCTTCCGTTGTCTCGAGTCCCCGCGTTTTCTATCCAAAGGAGCTCGTTGCTCGTTGCGGAAGGGAAAAATAATGAGGCTGCGGATAGGATCCCGGAAACAATCGTCGTGGTCCTCAGTATCTCACGTTTCTCTTTCCGGAATGAATGATTGTGCGAGTAGGAGCCGCAAACTGCCATAGTGCGGCAGCATTTTTAAATCTCTCGGATGCTGTATTTCAATTTTTTAAAGGGTGTACGACAGTTCGTAAGCGAAGCAGTCACCGTCGTGAAGCACGTCTCGCGACTGTCGGGTTGGCGTGATCTATTCGTTCGTATTGCAGACGAGCATGATTTTGATGTTGTGTGCGATGCTGTTTCAAAGAAAATTTTAGAGGCGTTTGAATATTTAAAAATCTCAACATATAAAACGTGCATTTCAAATCTTCAGATAAAGAGTGAATATTGATTATTGGATGAAAAGAAATCTTCGCGTATTTTTAAATTGTTGAATTGTTTAATTAATTCTGTGGTTTCTTATTTGGATTGCATAAAAAAATATTTTGCAAGCAAGTTACGAGTTTTGGTTTATTGATAGTCGTAATTAAAAGTTGCGCAAATGACAGATAGAAAAAGATGAAATTATATTTTATCGACAAAACATTGTTTTGCAAGTTTTTCTGCACTTTTATTTCAAGATAAGTATTTTTTGAAAACTCGAAAAGTTTAAAGAGCTGTTCAACTTTGGATATACCGAAGTATTGCTTTCCCTGTAACTTTGTGCTATACAAAAATCCGAACTCACCAAGGAAGCATTTGTAGAGATTTTCCGCACAAGCGAGAAAAGTCTTTACGAAATGGCAGATACCAAATCAATGAGCCGAAAACATCGTTTCTCACAATCTATCTTCTTTAAAAAAAAGAGATGACTGCAGTAGATTGTAGGTGTTCATCAATCGATAAAAAGCTTCATTACACTCGGGCCAGATCGAGGAAAAATCGCGTACGAAGCTATCGCGCGCGTACAGGCGTGCTACAGCGCGATCGCTCTCGTATTTACGAGGTTCGATTTGGCAGGATGTCTCGATGTTGCAGGAACGAGGAGGGTCGCGAGCACTTGCGAGGGTGCGCTATTTTACGAGGGAGTCGTGGCGGAGGAAGGCGAATCGTCGTCGAAAAACGCCGGCAGTTTAAGTTTCGCTCGGTGCGCGCAAAAGGGCGTCGAGCGTTGCTCGAAAAGCGTATAGACGGATCAGGTGTACGGTCCCGCGTCCTGAAATACTCTGGCGAATTTATGATTCCGCCGTGCGGCATTTTCACGCCTCATGTCGGATTTCCGTGCCCTTATCTCCGCGTCTGACGGAAGGCGGTGAAGCGACACCGCCGTGCGATCGCTCGCCGCAAAATATCGGTACGCCCACCCGGACCGACCCGCGGTAACGCGAAAGTGCGGCGCCGTTTTTACGGATGCGCGTCGTATTTCGGTGCGCGCGTGCAGGTGGCACAGTACACGGCGATCTGTCGGAATAATATTGGGAAATATTGCTTAACCGCCGTACTACGGGAATTGGGTCGAGAATAATTTCCTCGCATTCGCGTATCGCCAATTACGCGCGAGTTGTTCGTATATGAAATCGGAGGTGACGAATAGCATTTGTGGAAAATATTTGAAAATACATTTTTCCCTAAAATTTGACTTGAAATCAAATCAATTTTTTACAAATATATTGTTTATTAAATTCCAAATAGTAAATTTTGTTCCCGTAAGCAAGCGTTGATTAAAGTAATAAATTTATGACAAAAATTTTTGATTAATACCGATCATTGTTTATTTATAATATTAGAATTAGCATACAATTTTTTTTTGATATTCAATATAGTTTTCCATTTTTTTATTCGACTTTCAAAAATAAATCCGCGTTATCCGCGCTATACTTCCTTCAAAGTAACCCCGTTGCGAAGTCCAGTAGATCATCAACGGCGGTTCAATTTTCACACGGCGGTAATCGTTCTCGTCTTCGTACTGCGCTGTTACGAGATTGGATGTCTGCGCTATCTCCTGCGAGGTAGAAAGAAGGAAGATACTGTCGTCACCAGCCGGTCGGGCGAGCGAAATGAACTTTATCACACAGCTGGGATCTCCATTGGAAAACGTGTGCCGCGCGAGAAAACCTCTACCCACCTTCGCTGTCCGCCCTCTCGCTACATCAGGTCTTGTCATCTTAGATGTTCCACTCCGGCCCCCGCCGTCGTGACAACCGCAACTCCACGACCCTCGTGCTTCGGCAGGGTCAGCCGGTGTAAAAATATTTATCAACTGCGTAGAGCTACGTTAGCCGGCCGCGACGACGTCACTTCGACTGGAGAAGGTTGGATGGTGCACTTGAATTTTGTAAAGTGCACTTAGTCGACGAGAGCTTTCTCTGCCGGGCGTGTCGGCGACTTCTCGAAATGACTCCCTTTCATTTCTTCCTCTCTCCTTTCCCCTTGGCGGAAAATCTATTTTCCCGCGATAGATCTTCTCTCTCTCTTTCTTACGCGTCGCTTGTCGAAGGCGGGGAGAGAGATGGCATTGAAGCGACCCGGGTGAAAAGCAACGGCTTTCCAGCGATAGTTATCAGATCTGAATTCAATTCGCGATTCAGACAGCGAAAAGCGCGTCGAAAAAAATGTCTTTTCCCTTTATCTTTGTTTCGATGCTCCAATATCCCGGGTCTTTGTACATCCATAGAATTGAGAAACGACGTCGATGATCCACGCTCGAGGAACTCTCGATCCAGTGACACAATGGCCTCGTATCGCTGTATCGATGCTATTAGATTTTTTTTCTAACTACCTATATATATATATATAGGTAGGTGAAGATGAATCGATGCATGTGCAATGAAAACGAAGGGAACGAATACGCCCGACGTGTCTGACCGTGACGGATCGTCGAGGATTCGCTGCCAATCCAACAATATGACGACGAATTGTCGTCGTTCCCAACTGGGTTATCTCACTTCGTAGATTGGTTCGCAGATATGTTGGATATCGATATGGATTTATCTTAAACCTCAAAGATCCTTGACTGGAAGCGATTTACGCGAAGTACAAGAATTGATAATAGTCGATAAGAATATCGATAATAATAAAAAGAAATATATAAAATACTAAAATTTTTCAAATGGCCTGGAGATAAAAAATAAATGGATAAAAAGATATATAAAAATCATATTGAGATAAATATAAAAGTGTAAAAAAAATAATATTTTTGATACGTTCGATGGCGGTTTTACTTCTATAAATTCTGTTTTGATGTCCCTGCTGGGTGTGATCTGTGTTTGTAACATGGATATCATGTCATGTTTGACCAGCGTGTACAACTTTCACGACAAAGCTGCATTAAACTAGACGCAATGACTGCCATCGTTACATATCGCCCTCCCTTGAAAAACGGTGAGCGCTGTGCCGAGCGCTGGTCCAGTCGCACCGAGTCGGTCGGTTATTCAACTTTCATGTAAATGCCCGTCGCGTTTAGTCGCAAATACCTTCCAGCCAGCGCCCAAGAAGACACCGAGTCCTGACCGAGTTATGCGCGTGTCCGTGTTCCGCGAGACAATAAAAGCTTCGGCCGGGAAGGGACAGAGATAAAGCTAGCACCGGGACGGAATTTACGCGGGATTCCGGATAGAAAATAGGACCCGCATAAGTCATGGATATAAAGGTTAAACGAGACGGCTCTACCGGACTGGCGGGGTCGTTACTATTACTTCCGAGCCTCTAGGTTTTAGCCCCGCGCGCAGTTTTCGGCGAGCAATCCACCCGGCATCGCTCGTACTTCTCCGTACATCGCTCTCGCCATCTACTACCGCGAACTTCGCCTCGTCTATCTCGCTGATGCGCGCTGTAGCCGGGGCGATGAGGAGAAAGGCATGCGACGGAGCGGGGAGGTGGCGCGATAATGCGAGCGAAGAACGGACACAACGCTCCTGCCCGGAAACTTTCGACCAGAAGTAGTCGGTTGGTGGTTTTTGTGAGATGGGAAGAAAAGCGGGCTATACTCGGAGAATATACGCCGTTCTCTTTCGACGACATCGTTGTCGTCGCCGTCGTCGTTCTCGTCGTCGTCGTCGTCGTCGTGGTCGTCGTCATTGCCGTACTCATTGTCGGCTACGCGAAAATTCGGCACCGCTCCAGTTAACAATCGCGATTAAGTTCCTTTCGTGGCCACCGTCGTACGAGCTGCGGACATTAGCGGGGAGATTAACGTTTGCTACGCTCGCCGTTACGAGCGAGGAAACCGGAGGACGAGGAAGCGAAGATCTCGTTTCCTCGGGCGATAAACGAAGTATGCTTCAACGCGTCTGGATTTCGTTCCAGGAGGGAGACGACGGGTGTATCGGGATTAAGGGGATGTCGGGCGCGCCGCACGGTTAAGATGTTTTAGGAAAAATAGAACGGTCGTTTGCGCCGATAATGGCCGCTGTTTTCATCGATTAATGCATTAGTACATAAATCGGCGTTTAATAGATTAACGTCAGTTAACAGGAATTTGATATAAGAGATGGAATTTCAATAACGATAAATATTTTTCACATATTTACCTCTAAGTATTTAATATTCACAATACAAATTGTATTGATGCGCTATTTAATGAAAACATAGGTTGCTTAAATTATTTTGTGATTATCTTCTTCAATAACTGTTTAAATTTTATACATTTTGTACATTTACACAGTAATTGTTTATAAAATTTTTGTAAATTATTCTTTAAAAATGTTATCTATTATTAGTGAACCGTAGAATATTGATAAATAAACGAACGGATAAATTATAAATTCTTTCTTCGACGCATTTATATCAAAGATATGAGTTCTTACCGCGATCGCATTATTCAAAAGCTGCACCATTCTTCGATCCCAGATCGTATTAAAAATTCTCATTTGTGGGAGAACGTAGCAGGATTTCAAACTCATCATTGCCACTTGCAGTTTCTCTGGTCCGTGAACGTTACGAATCACAAATTATTATTCATCCCCCCAGGCTGGTTGCGAACGTAAACGACTTTATAGGACGGCACGATACCTCCGTGTTTTACGACACCCAGTAAAATGTCTCGGTTACCGCAAGTGTAATTTTAATAATAATTTCCTACGACATTTCTGTCGTCAAGCGAAGGGGAGACTAATTTTTTTTTACTTTTTTACACAAAGTGATCGAAAAGGTTCAGTCTGCCAGCTGGTTGACATAGGTGTGTCTGCGCGATATTTCGCTGCCAGATCGATGTCAGATAGGAAGAATAGCGCGAGATGATAATTCGCCAAGAAGTCTGGATGAAAAACATTCGTGAGAGCGAGGAGTAGACGGTTGGTTTATGCGCTTTTCGTGGCGCGAATGTGCAGTACGCGAAGCGGAATGTAACGCTCCCGACTTAGATAAGAGTTTTGCAAGGTTTTATATGATCCATCGAAATGCGGCGTGCTCACACTTTTTACATCTTGCGATATGAATTAGAAAATAATTATCGCTGAAAACAGCTTACAAAATTTTGTCTAATATTCCAGTAATAATAATTCCTGTTCGTGATTTTCCATCGACATGAATATTACGCGGCGCTTCGTGATGAGGAAGAATCCTTCCGATGCATATTTAAAGATCCCCCTGGATTCCCGCTGAATGTGTGAAATAACGAGTAACTTCAATATTCATGAACTTTGGGCGTTTGAATCTAGCCTGGACAAATCGGATGAATTTATGTTGAGAAACAAATGGGTAAAGAAGAAGAACAACAAAAAACTTCGGAATTTCGATAAAGAGGAAGCGCAATCAATAAAATATTTGCATACGAATAAAGTAAAATCGCGGGGATGCAAAAATACAGTTTGATAAATACGAAACAAATTGCATTTTTAAGAACAATGGGTAATTAGTGAACCCGTCTAGATGTTCATCAATATTTTTTTCACTAATTAAGAAGAAAGTAGCAGTTTGAAAATTAAATTTTATAAAATGTTTATAGAATGCTGATCGTACAATTTTAAATGTAATTTTAAATTTCCAGGAAAATTGGTTTTCGTGAAAATGGTTTAGCGCACTTTAAAACTTGAAAATATTATGTGAATTTGTATCTTTTGTCGTTAAATTGTTGTACAAAATTTCTTGAAAAATGCGTTGATTGATAAGTACAATTTTTATTTTAGCAAAGTTGCTCTCTTTCCAGAAAATATTGAGGAGCAGCCATCGACCAAGCTGATAAAAGAAAGATGAAAAGGAGATAGGCAAATAGGAGGCGATGGTGCCAGCGGCGATGCTCCACATAGCGATAAGGTAAAAAAGAGCAAAAGTTATATATATTCAGACGAGTGGTCGAAAGGAATGTCTTTTGTTGGTTCGCGGCTGCAGTTTCAACGATGGATTGACATTCCGTTTGAGTAACGGATCAGTCTGTTTTTATCCTTTCCGTCGCGTCTTCGGAGCGCGTCCAGTGACTTGCTTCTTCGTATTCGCATAATTCTCTCCTGACTTACCACATTTTTTGAAGGCACTGGCATGGAAGATATCCTCCTCAGTCGAATCTATTGTCATCATCGCGCCGCGTCCTTTGATCGCACTAGTAAGTGAAGTCGAGCCAGTTAGATAATTGCTTCATCGATACGTCGTGTTCCCCGCAAGGACATGCTAATTTCTTTCACAAAAACAAATCCGTATTATGGAAAATGTCGATTTTTCAAGGAGAAGTGTTCGACAAATTCTATGATGGAAGTTACATACCTTAATCCAATGTTGATTTAATGATTAATACGTATAACAAATAGTATAAAATATTTTTATCAAATTAAATGCAGTTCGTTTGTTATGCCTGTTTAATATAAAAATCAGAGATAGATATTTTTATTATTCAAAAGTTGACTTTGTCAACATGAGCTGTATGCAAATGAAACTAAGGTGATTTCACCGGCTTTCTGTGCTATCGGCTAAGATATAACTTTTCTTCCCCCCCGCGTAACGGGTGCATTCTATGACCCCGAAGTATAAAGCGCGAGGATTATGTATCACATACACGTTTTCGAGCATCTCGCTACGGCTGATTGCGGCAGCCGCTTCATTTCCATACCATTTGTAATATCCGCGCGATACACGCCTCTTCCAATTTTGGTTTTGCCGTACACACATTGAAAGAATTTGAAGCGAAATAATATTGCAAATAAATGTGGAAAAAATATGTTTTATCATATGGGAAACACGTACTCTCATAAAAAAAAAATACTTTTATAAAATCAACCTCGGAAGTTCCGGTGCATCGCGCGCGATATACGTTTTATCGTACTTTAATTACTCGCGGTGTTAATTGTGCATAATTTTTCCATAAATCCTGTTTACTATCGCAGTAATTGCCGCATATCAAATTTATTGACTACATAGACAATTTTCCAAGCGAGACGCGTAGAGGCATCGCTGTATCACAAAGCACGGCGGATCGCTCGTTGAATAAACAAATGCACTCTTGCGTGCTATGAACTACTATTGCCGCGCTACGAAATGCCGATTAAACACGCTCTCGATTATCCTCCTGCATTTGTTGAAACAAATTCACGTTAGCTTATTATAATGTTGATTCGTACCGGCGATTCCGCGCGCGGAGCTTACCCGTGGCTATAAATCCTCGCTCTGTCGCGCCTTTGTGTCTGCTGGGCTAAATTGAGTTTTGCGCGCATCACTAACATCTCGCTATCGAACCTATCAATTATTCCCATCTGGAGTAAATGGCTTGAGTGCGACAAAAGTTGTCGAAGGGAGCGTGAAATATATTCGACTTACGCCGCGTGTTATATAATTTAATATTAATCGCTTTCTTTTCTTTCCAAGCTACACGGAAAGAAAGAATTTTGCTATCGCAGCGAAATCGTCGTTGCTATTGCATATTAGATGTGAATTTTTTCAAATTATATCGATATGTCAGCAAAATCTATTTCGTAAAGACACATTAATTTGCTGCTACAACAAAATGATTTTTTTCTAACAAATGTATTTTGCTAATGCAGCAAAATTGTCGCTGCCAATAGAAATTTTGATGGAATAGTTAAAATCAATTTGTTATAACAACAGATTTGCAGATTTTGCAAAATGATTTGCCGCAAATAAAATTAGCATCCGTAACAAATTTCTTTGCTATCCATATAATAACTAACATGTTTTGCTATAACAGCATAAAATTTACTGTGCCAGTGAATTATTTTTTTCCGTGTATATTTCTTTTAAAGAACCACATCAACGTCTCAAATGTGAATTTGTTTATATTTTGGTATGTACAAAAGGCTAATATCTGTCAGCTTGCAAATTTGGACAAGCTATTAAAATTATATTGCAGGTTCAAATACTAGCAATTTATTTTTGTTAAAGGCCATTAATATATTTTATTAAGAATTAAAATCTATTGAATGTTAAATAAGTTATTTGAGAGAATTAACGATACTTTCACTTATACGCGAAATATATTGCGAATATAATGTCTCACGACGAATAATGTCTTAACCACGCGATGCGCATCAGTCGTTATGCGGTCGTAGTTAACGAGTCCAGATATTCCGGCCGTATGTCAGAATTTTGATAGTGAGCCCCGTGCGGCGCGCGTTTAACACGCACGTCCGGCGTGTAATGACCCTCGAAACGTGTCGCTGTCAAACACGACTTGACCTCCGACGAGTAGAGGGTGACGGTCGAGAGGATGTAACCGGCCGGACCTCGGAGCCGGGACGTGTGCGTGATGCAGCGTGTGACATATGCAGCTTCGTCCGCGGTCCGCCGCCGGCCGTATAAACCCGCGATCGGCCGACCGAGTGGCCAATAATCGGTGGCCGCGGCCTTATAATTGATTCAACGGCCGATTACGCGCGTCTAATTATCGATTTCAATCGACACGGCCAATCGTCTAAGCTTAGGCCGCCGGATAATTTCGTCTGACCTGACATTATCCGCCGCTAGCTCATTCATTATTACTCTCGTGCGACATGAAACGGTTTGCATCGGTAGAAAACAGGAATAGAAATGATAATTAATTGCAAAATTAATTGATTACGAAATTGATATTTGTATTTCGTTATCGTATTTTTCAACTCGAACGATTTATACCGGCGATATTTGCCAAAGAAAAGTCACTTAGAATGTTCTACAAGCATAAATGGCTCGCATATATCTTTCTTCGAACGCTCAGTATGCTTGCATGCGGGTGTACGTGTGTGTGCGCGTATACGTGTGTATTCACGCGAAGCTTTTCCCGTCGTATTGCAGCGGGGAAAGTTTAATTGCCTCGATAAGCCGTCCTGAATCGACAGTTTCGAAGCTATTCGAGCCTCGGGGTTCTTCGGCACCCGAGAAAAAGAAGGGCGCTCGAATTCTGCCGGTGGCAGCGTGTAGATTCCGCGAAACAACTTCTCCCGGGCTTTTTCTACGACGGAAACCGAAAAATGCCCGTCCGTGAATTGCACGTTCACGAGGCAAGTGAGACTATATCGGCATTTCGTTTCGGGATCGCGTTGCGCGAAAACGCGCAGGATAGTATGCGGCTGATGCTTTAATTTACGCGGTGCTATCCGTCACGTCGACCGGAGAGGGTAGTCACGATGGAGATTTGGCATGCAAAGTAATTATTCGGCGGAAACTCCACGCGCTAGCGGCGGCGGCGGCGGCGGCGGCAGCGGCAGCGACGGCGGTGGACCGAACAAAAAAAGTCCGGGAACCGCTGACGAGCGGCAAAAAACCGACTGCGAGAATCTGCGAATACCCCTTTCGGCCCAGTCGGACGAGAAAGGAGGGTACCTTCAATTTTCAAGCGAGATTTATGACGGCCGTTCGAGAAAATTGAACACGGACCCGGGAATCTATAATCTACGATGGAGAAATGGATGCGCCGGCGAGATAATAATCTACAGTGGACTTTATGTTGCCGATCAATAACGGCCATCGACAGTATTTATCCCCGGGGTACGGGAAAAAGATGGACGCTATATCGATTCCGCGGACATTCAGGTATCAATTGGGGGGACTTATTGAAAGTTTTAAGTGAATTTTATAATGCGGTTAAAGTTTGCCGCTTGAGCGGCGTTTAGTCTGCGCGGGAGACAAGTAATTTTCTCGAAGATATGGCCCATAGCGTGAGAGACCGCGTGGGCTACGAATAAATAATCTCACAGAAAAGATTGGCCAGAAGTACGGCGTCGTCGGAAATGAGAAACGTGTAGAAAGTTTGATTTTTAGGGGGATTAATGGTGGCATCAGCCGCGGGCGTAGATTTAACTCCTCAATTAAATTACCGGTTTTCACATGTATTCACAAAAGTGCACGAAAGTGACTACATCTGTAAACGCAACAAGCTTGACGTTTTAGTAAGTAAAGTTATTTTCTCGGGAGGGACTAATGTTTAATTTAACTAACGGTTCACTTTGCAATCCTGCAAGTTTAACTTAATCTCTTGAATTTCTCCTGCCGTTGCTTTTAGCGTTGAAATTGAAAAGTTTATGAAAAAAAAAGAAAGTGACGAAGTAAGCAAGTATGTAGAAAAATAATCTGTTATTTAAATTTTTATAATAAATACATATTTTACAACGACGACTTTCCGGAAACTTGTTCTTCGTAATTTCACGACGAAGCATTAGTTTAAAATCCACTAGTCGATAGTTATTTCGGTGAACAAGAAATCAGGAGTTGCCCGTTAATTCCGCCAAGCGCTAAGGACGCCTTATCTCTAATCCGAAACGTCACGGTACAACTGGGAAACAGCGTATCGTCGTGGCACTTCGTCGTATCCAGTCGATACGCAGATCTTAGTGCGAAGGGTCGACGTTACCCACGCCACGTTGGCTGCAAACTACCCCGTGGTGCTATTAAGACCAAAACAACAACCCCGGAGTTCCGGTTTCTATGGTTCGAGAATTTGTATTTTGGGTCACGAACGTTCGTGAGATCGTGTCGGCATTGTACGCGAAATTAATAATCGCAAAGCAGATAATATTGAGATTTCCGGCGGGCCCCAAATAGAAGCACCTCTGGAACCCTGCATAATTATCTTGGCTAAAGTGCCCCTCCGGTCGCCCGGTCGCGATCCTGCCACAAGGAGGTTCAACGAGATTTTCATCCCAGCGCGCGATATCAGAGCTCGTCGGAACGGCAAGAGCAAGGAATTGTTACGTTCCTTGTCGTAAATTCCAATATCCTTGAACGATAGCGTCGATGTTGCTCGACTTTTTATAATATTTACGAAGATATTTGCAAAGATCACGCAGTATATTCTAAATATGCAATCGCGTGTTTATAAAATGAATTAAAATATTCGAAAAATGTTTCTATCTTATACTTTCTAAAACAATAACTTTGTACATCTTGATATACTGAAACAGTCGTCAATTTCTTTAGCTCTCTGCGATCCAAAAGATATCCGATGATTTTGACTCACGTTGTGTATAATGTAACTTTATCTATTGAACCTGCGAACTGCATTATTCTGCGAATAACAGCATTCTTTCATATTTTCGTGCTCGATTCCGAGTTGATGCGCAAACATCGCAGGTGTCTACTTTTTTCAATAAATGTGTTATTCATTGCTACGTTCGGTGAATAGTGATTCTTTGATTGATGCAACAAATAGACGTGTCTAGATAGCACGTGTAGTGGAAAAAGCAAAATTGATCTACCGGTGCAAAGTTTGACCGCAAGAATCAATCAAATGCTGGCACGTCTGGTTTCTACAACAATTGGAGCGTGTTGTGGTGGATGTAGCCACATTAATGCAGTATCTTCCACTGTTGCTACATTTAAAGAGATAAAATCGAACATATAATAAGACTTCGAAATACGTACGGCAGATTAAAAAGAAAGCAGCGTTGCTTGACTCTTGTATTTAGACATGTTATTGATTTCTTTCAAAATTGTTCTTATCGAAATTTTCCTCTCATTATTTTTATTGATACTTCCTTAGTTTTATTTCTATCTAATTTCCTTGTATTTTTTGTTGGTACTTTTTAGCAAAAAAAACGCACGATTTTGCGAAAAATCTGCTTTGAGTTAATTATAGTTGCAGTCGTGACAGACGGTTTGCTTACCTCCTGTAGACCGGGACGAAAAAAGGACACTCGCCATTTCTACGAGTCAACGCGCCATTTCTACGATTTTATTCCCGACCGCGATGAAAGGCGAGCCCCGAGCCATCTCATTAAGCTCACAGAACGTCCGTTTCTTTTTACGCCTCTTCAAGGATGGCGCCTTTATCTCGCGAGGTTAGTGCGATGATAAAAGCAACCCGCGCAGGACTCGCGTCACCTGATTCGTCGTAAAAGAGTTGTTTAGAAAAGAAAGTACTTCGTTACGCGGACCATTGTAGCCGAGCCCTTTCACGGATGTCGCCGTTAACGACGCCGTCGAAGGACTCGATACGTACTTGCGAAATCAAAGAGCAACGATTGCTTTTTACGATGATTGCACAGACGCAGTTCTTGTATACCCGCGAATATTTTAAATCGTTATAAAAATTTTGATATCCGTAGAGACGCATTTAAATGGATGATTGAGAAAAATTAAAGGTCTAAAGAGCCTGCGATTCGTGCATTAAAAGTTCCATAAAGATAAAAGTTTGAATACGCGACTTTTAGTTTCCGTCGAGTCGAAAAAGGCAGCGATCTCCACAGATCAGATGGTTTTATAGATACAAAGAACGAAGATTTGAACGAAGATTTAATGTCGCAGTTCAAATCGCGTTCTATCTCTCCCCGGAGAGGAGGACGGTTTTCAATATTTTATGAAAAAAGCGGCCAGTTTTTTTGACGTAATAATATTGAAAGATAATACATCTTTATCGCGACAAACTGTAGCTTGAAATACACGCGTGGTTTTATTTCTAGAGATGCTAAGCGAACTTTGAAACTCGGAACATATTTTGCAGCTTCTGCGGAATATCTGTTTCACATATTGTTTATTTAATTCCCATCTATTCGTCTATCCTTAGACATGCAGTAAATTTGAATGTTGGAAGTATCTGAAGAAACTTAGAGGCGATGCATTTTACATTTTGATGGAGGGCACTTCTGATGATTGAAAATAGCGATAAGGAAATTGTAACGCGCCTTAATGTATTATTTACAATCACATCGCAAATATCCCTTGCATGCTCAACAGCCTTGGAGAATTGCCTGCAACCGGCGGTCGCTCCAAGTCTAAATACGCTACATCGCCCGCGGCGAACGAAGCGAACTTAAAAATTCCTGCAACGTTTGAGACGCGGGCGTGTAATGGACCGTAATTTCTCCTTACTACAGTCGATTACCTTATTGTGCACTTGTTGCACTGGTAGTCGCACTGTTTGTTCCCGCCGTTAGCATGCCGCCGCTAAAATAATCCCGCGATAAAACTCATCGCGATTCTTCGGGGATCGTTCGCTGTTTTTATTCGCTTTGCGCGGCGTCCGCGCGCGAATACTAAATTAAACGCGACGGGCTTAATGGTCCGCGACACGTTTATAAAGCGCTTTTAATTCTTTACGCCGCCGCAGGAACAGTCGGCTTACCGTGGTGCGATCTGACTAACGACGCGGTACATCCCAAACGAATACAAACGTTCCGGCCGGCGTTGTTGCGGCGAATTCGGAAATTCTCGCGCGGCAAGACGGCAAAGGCTGATAAATGATTCGCATTGAAACGTGCGGAGCTGAGAATGCACTCAGCACGCAAGTTTTTAATTTGCCGGTCGAACGGACAGCGCGCAGGAAAGGGAAAACACATTGTTCCGAGGAACAATTCATTCTGCACTCGGCCGCCGCGGATTGATCGGCGAAACGGAGCCGAGTGTTCAGTGGAGGAACGGCAAAAAAAAAAAAAAGAGAAGGAACGTCGCACAGTGAACAGATCGAAGTGAAATATAACTAGCTGCGCGCCAAACAGTGCCAGTGTTGCGCGTGACTTTTAATTTTCCACTTCGGGTAACAGCCTCTAACGACAGAGCCCAACTCGCAATCGATATAAGGACGTTTCTGGCTTCCTGCGATGAGCAATGTATTAAGAAACGCGGAAATAGAAGGAGCAATTTCTTGATTAAAATGTATCCGGATCAAAGATGACAAAGAAGCTGGATATTTATGGTGTAAAAAGTAATGTTATTGTATAGCCGATGTGGCACACGCGAAAAATTGAATTGAATTGGCTTGATAAAAATATGAATAAGAGCGTTCGAATAATATTTTATTTGAAAAATGTGATTGGTTTGAAAAAAAGCATAAAATATATATTGGATGTTGAGATATTGCGAGAAAAGATACCACGTCGATCGAATAATTGAAGTCTAACAATAAATCAATTGTTTGGCTATATTCATGTAATTTATTGTATAGACACGTGGTTTCATAAAAACGAATACCTACATTTCAATTCGATGCGCGGCAATCGATTTCAATCTGTGATTCGTAAACTATGACAATTACGAAAATTATAATTATGTACACACGGTACGTAATATCATAATATGAAATTAGTCGTCACAATCTATTATATTTACGTTAGTTTACAAATTATGCGGTGCGCATTATACAAATGTTATTCATCGCTTAATCATCATGCGTGATTAAATAAATAATATAATATAATTAATAAAAATTATATAATTAATTAGGATGCACTGAAAGCTCCAAACGTGTTTTCCCCTTCAAACAAAATTGCAACCGAAAGAAAAGATTTTATCTATCGATATATATGCATGTTCCACATTTACGAGCGAGAAAACGAGCGTACCATGAAGCGGAAAAAGAGATTTTCTCTTTTCCAAATAGCGACATTTAAAGCCCGTCGATCTCTTGCTCTCCGATTCCGGCTGTCTACGCGATGTAGACGTTGCGATGTCGCCCGAACAGACAACGATCGAAGGGTTGCCGAGTTCTCGTATCATGGAGCGAGAGAATGAAAGGAGAGACGGGGGGGAAGGTCGCGCTTCTTACACGATTTCTTACCGGCTTGCTTCCATTCGTCTTCTCATCTCCCGGAGGATTCGATCTCACGGCCGCTCTTTCTCTCGCGAGGCTCACCTTTTTCGATCCTTGTTCCGCCCTGCCCGAGAAAATTCTTACTACGGGGAGAACTTTCGGATCTGCAGTTCTCTCATTTGTTCACGTCCGCTGCTGAGACGGCATTTGGATATTTTTTTTTTTTTTTTCCTTTTTAATCCGCGAGGCCCTCCACAGGGCGCCCTTCATCGTCTCGCGAAGTTATCGCTGATCTCGGCAGTTACCGGGATTATTAATTCGTGGTCGATGATACACGTGAATGCCTCGACGAGTGTGATTAATTTAATATAGTTAAACGAAGTATGAAACTGCGACGTTAACGAAGGCGCTACGAGGAAGAAAAGCAGGAATCGATAAGTCTTGGGATCGAGCTGATTGAATAAGAACAATCGCCAACTTGCAGTCTACGAGATTCGATACTGAGGGAGAATATTGTACTTATAATGTATGAATATTTCTAAAAAATTATATACCTATATTATTATTATAATAATATGATTGATAATATTGTGGATATTAATAAATATAATAAATCGTAAAAGAGATAATCGGGAAAACAAAATGCTGAAATCGCAGCATTGTTACGAACCGATGAATCAGCTTGTACACTTTTAATAAAGCGAATGTATGCTCATATCATTATAGCATATCTTAATGAGCTGTTTAATTAATATACAAATATGCCGTTCTTCTTATATTTTGAGTGGCGTATAATGGCGTCGGTTAAAAAGCAAAGTAATTAGAATATGAATGTAGCACCGGCGGGATATACTTTAATGCGCGCTCAGATACACTTTTTTTTAATAAAATGAAAAGCATAAAATTATGTATGGAAAAGTACGTCGGGCGACGTTGCAGATCAACAAATTCTGCCGTATTGCCGTTCTTTGAGCAAATGTTAGCTTGTAAAACGGCTTTGTGAAAATTTTATATACAGTCTTATCTTCTTTAATGACGACACGACGACGAGAAAAACCATGCAAATTAATGAAGTGCGCTCCACATCTCTCTCTGAGGTAAAAGGGCGTATTCTCAACTAAATGAATAATACGCGGTTGTATGCACGTAAAATTAAACGAACATCCGCCGTAACTATTTCGAAACATGGAACGTGTATCGAGGCCACGTCGACTAATTTATCACCGATCGTTTATCCCGTATAGCCAATTTGTCGGGCCGTCAATTACGAAACAATCGACGAGCAATTAAGCAATCGTTCCGCGTAATCAATTGATAACGCACGTGGCGTAAGGCGTATGGATTTTTAATGCCGCGAGACTTTTTATCTCATTCCTGTAAATGGTTTACTTATTACGTCCGATTGCACGAACCTGATTACGGATACATCCAGGCGTGTATGCTTTTCCGGTGTGCTCCACTCCGATAATTCCGTCTCCAAAAAGAGAATACGCAAACGGGCGAATGATTGGATAATTGACTTGTGGAATAACGAGAAATTAATCCGATAAACTGCTACGAGAAACAGCTCAAACAATTTGTGAAACTGTTTATACACAATTGCAATTTGTTCAACTATTGTTCTAGAATGAAATAACCCGATATTCAATTCGTGTACATTACAGTAAGTGTTGACGAAAAGTACGGTAATTTTAAATTGCTGATTTACCGATAATGTACATAAAACAGACAATCCGACATTATTTATATAACTTATATTTCATGATATAAAGTAAAATGTTCCGTGTGCGAGCAAATTGGAGATACGCTGATTAGAGAGAACTGAGTAGTAGAAAGAAAGATAAGAGCTTCGGTGCACCGCGATATTTCCGCCTAATGATCTATAAATTTGTAAGACGTCAACTCGCAAACTTATCACACTTTGCGACTTGTCTGGTATTAAAATTCACTAGAACACATTATTCGTTTCGGTGCAGAATAATAAAACGAGGCACTATAAATTTCTTCGAAAATTCTCATTGCCACTTACATTTAAGAAAATATAACAACTGCGCATTGCATCAGTAATTTATATTGTCGCAAGTGATAAAAAAAAAATTCTCGGGAGAATTTATTTTACTTGACTTTGCCATTTTTTACGTTCAAGTGAACATCTGATACGTCTCTTCTGTTTTTCATCATTTGAATCGCAATATGTATTTTTTTTTGTAATATTTATACGTACTTATACTTATGCTCGTCAGCTGAAAATATTTGGTACGAATTCTCTTCACGGATGTGTTGCTCATCTTTATTATACGAACGTACCTTTCTCAATTTGCATATCTTGACCTTTCTTTCTCTACGAGTTACTCTTCTTTGCCACCTTGATTAACAGTGCCCCGTCTAGGTAGCCGGTAACTTTAGCAAGGCAATAATGCTGCCGGGTGCAGGTAACGAGTCACTCTTGCGCGTCTGGTAGCGCCAAAGGAAATAAGATCCTTTTATTTTCCGCGTTTCTCCGTTCATGAGTTTATACCAGGATCGTCAAGGTAGACTTCTGTGAAACAAATACGAAGGTACATTGATTCTCACAGAATTAGAAAGAGAAGTTTACTGTTTCGTAACAAAAGGCGTTAAAAGTATTATATAATGAGATAGTGTAAGAAAATATTCAAAAAGAATGCTCGAATTATGTGCAAATAATTATACTTGCCTGAATTGTTACTCTTTTTTTTTTTTTTTTTTTTTAAAGACTCAAAATGCTGTTTTTATCAAATATATCCTTAGTAATATTACAGATATAGATATTAACAACGAAACTAAATTTTGCTCAACTTTGATACTTAAATATTTTAAAACGAATACAAAATAAAAAAATAGAACGAACCATAAAGCGCAGGCTTTTCTTCTCCGGCAGCATTGTGTATCGAAGTATTATCCAAATGTTGGTAGTGAAAGTTTGAACGATGAGGATGCTTCACGAACGGCTGCTGGAGATTCGCGAAAGAACATACAAAATTGTTTTGAAATCCGGGTTACAAGAAAAGTACGCAAATCGGTCCCCGGCTTACGTATCCTCCGAGGGATACTGAAACATTTTAAGAGCGGATTTTCTATCTTGACAAAATGTCGAATCGGGAAGCGAGAGATTCGTTCGTTGTAGATACGCAGTATTGTATCCTTCACTGCCATCTGAAATTATACATTAAGATTAGTATTGATTAAATGTGTTAGATAAGATTGCATTTGATTAAACGCAACGTGTATATCTGAATACAATAGCATAATATGAAACACGATGTGTGTCATATTATGCTAAACAAATGCAATTTGCGCGCTACATACGTGATGCTAAACTAAATACAGTGATTTTACAAAGCAACACGTTACTTTGTCATGCTGGCGAATAATGATATGCGCTCCAAACCGCGTTGTCAGCGTCGTTTTAACATCGCTATGTAATAATTCTGAAAGCCGACGTTGCTGCAATTAAATGTTCCTTTGACGTTAGCGATTAATCGCCATCGGGAGTTTTCTCTCTCGTGTCCATCTTCCCTTCTCTCTCTTTTTTTTTCTTTTTGATTACTACAAATACAAATATTTTCTTTGCTTAAGCGCTCACATCGGCTATTTAATTAATTGAGTGACACCCATTGATTGTCATTTCTTCCTTCTTGCGCTCCGCCGTCGCGCGTTTAATTAACTCGAATTGATAGACTCAAAATTTGCCACAAGGCGCACTCGACAGTACGAAATTAATCCCAACAGGATTCATTTCGCCGGACTCCGCGCTAATAGTCCAGCGGTATCATGTAACACCGTCATAAATTAATCCCGAACAGTCGTTACGGTACCTTCGAATAGTCTATGGCCACGGGGACATGGCATATCGTGACACACACGCCCCATGTGTGCATCCCAAAACTGAATAAACAACGTATGTCTATCAGCCGAAAATTAGGAATCAATATGTTCGAAATTGCTTGCCTTTCTGTGAATATACATTTTTCCATTAAGACATTAATGATATAAGAAAATAAAAACGTTGCACAAAACTCAATTTATATCATAAACAGTAAGCTGAAAAATGCAAAAATGCCCGGTAGAAGTAACGTAGGAAATATCGAAGATAAGAGTCGTGAAAGCAAACTTGTGGGACTCGTGAAACGATCGATTATAAAAATATCGCAACCGGCGATATATACTCCATTGTGTTATTCGCTATCGCATACACGAAGAAAATTTTATATAAAAAATTATTATGATACGGCAGTAACCGCGGATTACAAGAAATTATAAGTTTAAATATTAATGCCATTATGTGAAAAACAGTAAAAAATTTTACAATGCTTTAATGATCCGCAGCTACTGCCGTACATAGTAATTTTTGATATATTTTCTATAAAACATATACGATATATATACACACATATATAAACTGCAAATAAAACACGAATCACGATTCTTTGCAAAACGTTTAGATATAAAATATTTGCTAGTATAGAAAACATGCAAATCGAAAGCTATCGCTTATCAAGTTTCAGCGTACACACCGAATCGTGCGCGCAATGAAATAATCAAACGCGTTTCGGATGTGTGTATGAGAGTGCGACGTTGATGTCACCGATTAAGAATCATGCAATAACATTCAACCCGACGACTGTTCATATTTTCGATGGAAACCGTATCGTTTGGTAACCAAATATTTGTGCGGCGCGGAACGTCGATAGTGCGTGCATTTATAACGTACGTGACACAATGTTCCGCCAGCCATACGAGCGAACAATAATATCTTCGCGATGAAAGGAGCGATTTTTTTCCGCCGCGATCACATGCTTACAACTCCAATTTAAACATTCTCTTTAATTATTACTACTATGGAATATAGAAAATTTACTTTTTATCGATGCGAGTAAGATATGTTTATAGGATATTTAATTAATATTGCAAGATATTAATTGTGGAATATTTGATCAATATTTTTTAAATCAAAATCTAGATCAGACAATGCAGGAAATATTTCGCACAATGTATTGCATATATAAATACGCGCTGCGCCACAGGTTCTTTTTTGTCCTGCCTTGCTCGTCTGGCACCTTTGATAAATAATAAAAATGAGATTAGCCGTGAGTCGTGGCGAATAAATTATTTAGTAGTATTCGCGACACGACTCGTTCACGCTCGGATCAGCGAGACAGAGTTAACTCCGGACGGACCGGGCGGTTGTTTCCCCCCCGGATCGACACGCGAAAGAAGGGCTCTGGAAAACGTTCAGGAAAAAGTTTCCGTCTAAAGGCAAACACAAGCCGCAACCCTTACCGTAGCCGGCAAACAATTCCGAGGGAACGCCGCGGTGGGCCGTTTGCATTACCGTTCAATCCCCCTGAATCCGCGAGGTAAAAAGTTCAGCGATATCTCGAAACTCGAGGGAAATATGCTTATAGCGTTTGGGGGGGGGGGGGGGGGCGAAACGGTGATCGGGCGACGACGCTCAAGCGAAATGGAACCTCTCCTCCCCTTCCCTCGCGCGTCTCGTTCTCCCACCCTTCTCGATGATACACCAACGGGTGTTTCACCTCCCCATCGAAAATCGAGTCGTTCAAACTTCTTATACGTCTCGCGGTCGGACGGCCGTAAATGCCGAAGCTCCTAATCAATTTCGTCCGTAAGAAGCTAAAGCTCCCCGCGTCTCCACCGGAAACGCGTGCGCGCGGAACTCTCCCGTAGCTTTCGTTAAATCGCTTATCGACTCAGCGTCTTTCTCCGGGTCCGCGAATTGTCGAAACAGACTCGATAAATTTAGCTCGGCATTCTAACGGTCGCGTCCCGTATGTAAGCCGAAGCGAAATATAATTGAGTGCTGGGCGGAGCGCGCTTGCTACGGCGATCGTATCGCGAAATGCGTATCTCGTATTCCTCGGTTCTCCAAAGCGTCGTACGGTTCGTGAAAAGCGTTGCGGAAGTTTTGCTTTACGGAACGTAGCGTCGAGGCACCGCGACCAAGAGGCTGTATTTTTATTTTTGCGAGTTGTTCGCCAAACAGGGAATAAACTGCCATCAAAAGCCGCGTGAGATAGGCGTGGCGCGAGGGAAGCCCGTCTAAAGAGTAAACCCGAGAAGTTTACTTTCGCGCAGAAGGGGAGAAGTGTTTACAGCTTCTCCACTTCCGCTTTCGCTATCGGCGATCGGCGGATAAGGCGCGAAGTGGCGTACGTACAGTGAAAAGCGGTGGAAGGAGCGAGGCTCGGCGCTAAGCGCGGAGGCAAGAAGACAGCGAGGAGGAGCAACGGCCGGATCGCGACGCGCGGCCGAAATGGCCGGTCGCCAATTCCGTTGTGCATTAGTATGGAAATGGAGTGTGATTTGTGATCGCGGTTCGCGGACGCGTATTTTTCGATGCACGCGCAAGGAGAGCGCGCAGCTCCCGTCCGTGCTTCCTACGGACAACAATAACGAAGTTATACTGGCGTGCACAGGCAGGATATAGACGGGAACGGCGGGTGATGCAATGCCGATGATGCCGGCACGTCGGGCTGCAGACCCGACAAACACATCAAGAGCGTATACCGTAGGGATTAACCCGGAAAATTTATGAGCTCTCTTTCGCGCGAAACGTATATCGACTTGCCGAAATGCCGTGAGCGTGAGAGGAAGAGAGAGGGGGGGGGGCAGGAGGCGAGGGGGAGGAGAGCTGTTGCTATTCCTGCAACCTAAAAAAATCACAACTACCCTCAATGCGCTCTCCCGGGAGCGCTGGAAGGATGTACATTGTCCTGAGCAAAAATGCTTCTGACGATTCGCGAGAGCTTTGTATCTCCTCGCGATGCGCATAATACAGAAAAGGATCGTTATCATAATGGAAGAGCGTTTCTACAAAACGTTTCCTGGAGGGTTCGTTGCCTGTTATATCATAAGTACGAGTAAGTACTTCTGTGCAGGTAAAACCCAAGTCTTAAAATACCATGGAAGCTACAATAATCTTATTAAAAAGAAAAACCGAGACAAATATAAAGACATATTAAATATAAAGACAAATTAAACAAAAACATTTATGTGAAAATTTAATATTTTGTAAAATTTGAGCACAGAGAAGAAAGTGTATAAAAAAATTCGTGTGATGTGGTTAAAGATGTAAATCGAGATCTATAATTTGCAGCAGAATTTAAGATGGAAATCTCTGTAAAATTTTACACGATGGAAAATATCGATCGAATCGAAATACAAATTTACTGATATATTTTTTATCAAATCTGCATTACATACTTAAAATTATAAGTAAAATCTTATTTCGAATTCTGTTGCAAATGATAATTTTAGAAAAAAACAGAGATAAAATTCAGATGCAGAGATGCGCGTGCAAGATTTATAAAGAACCCGAATTTTCATCATTTGAGAACAATGACTGTTGATGATGCCTGAAACGTATTATAATTTCGGGGTAACGCCTTATCGACACGTGTCGAAATGGAAAAATCAATAGCGGCAGATATTCTTTTGCGTGACGAACATAACTTATGTGTACATTCTTGCTCGGGGTATTCTGTAGAGTTCACGGATACGGACCAGCGAGCGTGTGCACGGTGCAAACGTAAAAGAGGAAGGAACAAGAAAGGAAGGGGAGGACAGGTCGCCCGGGGAGATAGCCCGGGGAGGGTAAGCGGAGTCAGCGAATGGTAAAAGAGAGAAACTCGCGTCGCGAAGGAGCCGAACGTAAGCGATCGGTATGAATCCTGTATCGTCGCGAGCGGCCTACTACGAAGTCTTGTCATGTTCGGCACGGAGCGTGGAAGACGCTGGGGAGAAGGGGGAGGGTGGCATACCAACGAGCTCGCGCTCGGTAACTCGTATCCGCGGACCACACCGGCGGATTTCCCATCCTACCGTGTGCCCCTCGCGTGGTCCTCGGGAAGGATGCGCGGAGAGAAGGAGAGGATCCTCGCGAGCGGGCGAGAGTGCGGCGAGGGCCCGCCGGTTTGCCGCCGCGCTCGCGCTGGCGCTTAATATTAAAACCCCTTATATGTCCTCCGTGAACGTTCCACGCTCCACCGACGGCATAGATTTACATAATAAAAGAACGTTGCAGAGCGCCACAAAAGGATGCAGCGAATCCTGTGCGCCCGTGCAGGCGAGCTGTGGCTCCCGGCGCGTCTAGTAGTAAAGTTTGCGCGCTTGCAAAGTCGCCCGACTACCACCATTCAACCCAATCGCGGCACGAGGTTCGTCGCGAACGTTATTGTTGTGATACTGAGTCGTGATGCCCGGGGTGACCGGGGTCTCGCCAGCGCGTGTATATCCCACGTCGTTGAATTGATTTACACGGCTGCGTTATCCAAGACATTCGTTATTATTAATATTCGAATAAAGACGAATAAAGAAACAAACTTGAAATTATATTATTATATATCGCGCTCAGATAAATTCTGCACATTTCACTGTGAAACGATAAAATTAGATTAAATAAGAGAAAATTATAATGTTTAAATGGTTTTGCCTTTTCGTGCGTATATTGACACGTTCGCGGCGCGTATGTATTCTTTCTGGATTCGTATCACGTATCGTAACAGGAGAAAGATACACATAACAGTTGAATTAGAGGCAAAACAGAAACCGCCAATTGATTGGAAATAAGCGCGTACGGTATTTCCTATCCGTAGATCGTTCAAGCGCTGAATATTGGAAAATGAACTGATCCGCTTCGTTTAATTTGTTGGCTTCGGATCGCGGCACGTATGTTAGACCGTTTCCATGGTAAAATATCAGAAAATGAAAGTGCGAGTAGGCAGATTCATGAACACACAATATTGGAAAAATAATTGAACGAGAAAGCTATAAAATGTTGCGAACAATTATATTTCCTAAGGCAATGTTTTGTTTAATAATACCATTAATTTGCCACCACCTTTGTTTATTTGCAGTTTATTTTTTAACGCTACACGAAAGTAGATAGAATTTCCACAATATGTACTTGCAATCGAGAGACATAATATTTCGAATTAAAGTGAAAATTTTCTATCTTTATAAAACAACGCATATGATATCTAAAGAATCATCCAGTCCATTGCGACGTATATTTTTTACTATAATCATGCATTAGAAAGGCAAATCCAAGACATAAATGCAGCTCTCGGCATATTTCCGGTTCGTTAATGCGCCTCCGCGTTGAATGTCGAAAAGGACGAACTAAACCGTTTCATTTAATTCGCCCTGAGCCAAATCGGCGCGGAGAGAGCGCGACAGGTGCGTCCGTGATGAAATTTCAAGCGACGAAAGCCCGCTCCTCCGAGCAAGCCGCGGCAGCTGCTGGAATATAAATTCCGCGCGATCGCTCGCCACGCGCGTCGTATGTGTGCTATGCGCGAAAAGTCTATCCGCCCTCGCCGTTGTCCGATCGCGCCGTTGGCCTCTGCGTCCGGGACTGGCGGCTGCAAGCGGGCTCAGTGACTTAAGGGATTACATGACGCGGGATTACACGGCTCACAAATAATTCAAAATACCGGATAATAAATTCCGACGGTGCACGCGATGAGCCTTGACGTGCACCAAAGCACCATACCGAAGAAATATGATACACAGGATGTCCTGTGGGGGATGTCGCGTACTTGTTCTCTTGTATAGATTTCTCGATGAATATGCCATGCCGTTCTTGGCTGCGATCTAATTAGGCGTCATCTTTCCGGACAACGGTTTCAGTTTTTTACGTGAAATATTTTGGCGACTCAACTGCTGATTAAAACTTTTATTTTAGCGACACCCGCTCGAAATTGAAGTGAGAATAAAATAATTTTATAATCTGTATCTCTGCAGTTTAGTTCGTTAAAGCGTTTCAGTTGCCTATTTGAAAAATTGTTGAAACTGTTAAATTCACTTTGACATCAAGGCAGATTGGTCTCCCGTTGTATTAGAGAAATCGCTTGAGAATCGTAATGAGCGAAAAAGGAGAAATAGATTAATGAAATATATGTAGAGAGTAATTTTGTCGCGCAACCGAATTGTGCTGCGAGTGTAGTCCGCTGCGAGGGCGAAATCGCGTTAGCCCGCTGTTTCTTTCAGGGATGATATTTGATTTACCGTTCAAAACTCTGTACGTTGCAAATCCCGGCCTTTGAGAATTTATTGTGTTAATGCTCGTTATAGAGGATTCGTTTGCGTGCGTACACTCCCATATTCCTGTCGAGATATTAACGCGTCGCGTTCTCCGGGGAAATTTTTTCCCGGAGTACCATATCCACTCGCGCCGCGCTCGTTTGCTACCCGTGAACCATTGAGGGTTGTTATGTTTGTTATTAACTTCCAATGCCGGGCCTTTGAGAGATACCGCCGGCCGTGCCGTGTTTCAATTACGACGGGAAAGGTCGGACCGTGCATTCTAGCCAAATTGCATTATGCGTATTTAGGAGTTTCGCCGTCGGATACCTAATGTTTATTAACGCGATATTTTGCCGGTGCACGTGTACTTCGCGACTCCATCTGATGTTAAGTAATTCAATATGCGAAATGAACGTAATGTGTTTAATATGTGCCTCTGTACAAAGATTGGTTTGCTAACTGTAGTTGCGCGTTATTAACGTTACCCGATTAGTTTGCTCTTTGCTCACGCGTCGCCTAATAAAATGCAGCTTTGTGCTAATTTCTCCTAATTTCTCCTAATTTGGTTAAACGTAGTGATGAATTTTTATACCTTTAGTATTTTCTCGTAGAAAAAAAGATATTTTAAAACTCGTTACGTTTAACAATCTGGCCTTTCGATTTTTGATGTTCGAAATCTCTTTCTTGTACATATATTTTCTTGCGTAATATTTTATAAGATTGAATATGCTATAAACCATTTCAAAGAAAACAACTCTCTTTATTCGTCCGATTAAATGATTTATTTTCTCGCGAAACAATGTTACACTATTATGTACTATTACGGAGTTTACGTACTTTCGCTTCGGAAATTGCTTCTTCCTCCACTTTTCATAGACTTGACTATCGTTGTTGTCGAAGGTATACTTAAACTACCGAGCAACTGCTCTCAGCACTTATAATTACTTTACGCCAATTAATATCCCCTCCCGAATTAGTTCAACAACTTGCAAACATTTTGTATATACTATCGCGCTTTCTCCCCACCGCCCTGTTTTCTCATTTATTCTGCAACTGTCTATTGCTCTCGCATTCCATTCTCTCTACTCGAAAACTTTCATTCACATGTTTGCTCCAACGAAACGGAAACGACGGAAACGTTGAAAACATAATAATCAATTCAAGACGCACGAATGGAAACTTATTTCCAAAAGAAATAATAATAATGACTCAATAAATATGGCATGACGTAAATCGTGTGTTTCTTGTTTAGAATAACGTTTTCGCACCAAATAATAATACGGATAACTATCACGCTGTAGGAATAATTATCATCAATTATTGAGAATTATAATTCCAGTCAATATAAAGTTGAATGCAATCTGCATCAATTATGTTGCACTCTTCGCGTAATATTAATATTGTGTCAGAGTAATTATTCAAACGTGATATTATTATTGATTGAAGCTGCTTTATTGAAATGCGCGAAATAGATACGAATATTTGGGACTGTCTAATGAAGATAAATAAAATATAAAATGTAAGCGCGTAGACTCTGCGAACGGTCCAATTAGCTGCAATCGATCGATCGCACGAATTCCACATTGATTATTTATTTATCTGGCGAATGGTAACGCAGTTTTAAGCATTATTCGATTTATACATGTTACCATTTCAATTTTTTCAATTATGGGTTCGAATAAATTGCTGTTTTCCGGATAAATACGCGATACGTCGAATTTTATATCGACGGTCTTTAATGTGCATGTAAATCCGCAAATAAATTATTATATTTTTGAGATAAAATTCGTGAGGAATCAAATTTGTTCGTAAATGAATATTAAAAAAATTCATGTCTATTGTTTGTCTTTTGTATTCTATTTCGTTTTTGAAATTTTAAACTATTATATAGCTATTTATATTTTATACGAAAAGAGGCAATTGTACTCAACAATACCGCTGAAAGTTAACTTTCAGATATAAACTCGCGCATATTGTGGCAATTACCGATACTTTGTAAAGACAGAGTTTAATTTTAATCTTTTTTTTTTCAACGAATAAGCCCGGCGTATCCTACATGTAGCAGTTATATTGGCTTTTTCTCTGCGTTAATATCCAATTATTGCCGCTTGCGAGCGCTCACTTGGTTGAACTTGCTCGGTTCCCGTTGCAACTCGTGGAAGACACTTTGCAGAAACTTCGCCGATGCGCAGAAACCGCGAGTGCGTTTCGGTATTCGCGCGTAGTGGTGCAGCCGGCCGCAGTACAGGCCCCGCATCCCCTGCCGGGAGGCATCTAATTCCAAGCGAGGTGCCCGCCTAGACTTCGTTAATTCAGAATTAATATCTCGGCCGGCGCGCCCGGTATTCCCTGCTTGAATCCGTAAAGGAAAGTGCGGGTTAAAAGATTTGCGAGGGTTTGAGTGATCGTTAAAGGCGGGGTCATTACGGCCACTACGCGGCGAGGTATATAGATTTTAATTTATGCGTTTTAATATTCCACTCTTCTCACCACTTGCTGCCGCGCGCTATTTTGAAATGGCAAATCTTAAATGATAAAAGATGTTCGGCCCACATAATTTCTTCGCCGAGTATTCTCGAGCTTGTGCAAAGTTTAGGATTTATTAACATGGATCGAATTTGGAAACTTAGACGGTATGATTGCTAAGCGGCATGTGGAATATATTTGTTTAACAATAAAATTAAATATGTTATATATGTAGGAAACATTTTTTAATCATAAAAATAGTTGTCATATTGTGTTGTATTTTTGTAAACTTTTTCATATAATAATTAGCATAATAAAATATATGTCGGTATGCGGAATAAATTTGCCAACAACATAAAATGCACTGAATATTAAAATGAGATTTGTATGCTATTTGTGTATTTATATTTTTGGTATTCATACACTTTTGTCTTTCTCAACACAATTACTCTAAAAATATACACGGAAGCGCTGCAAGCAATTTACAGAGAAGAGTCCATTCTTATTCGCAGAAACAATTCCATCACGAGGAAAGCACATCCTTTCTCTCCATACGGCCGTTTAGAATGCAGATAAAAATCTATTGGCTGGCATTCTTGTTCCACATTCGTGTAAGCTTTTACCGCGGAATACTAGAGGAGAATGTCGAGTTTTTTATTATTCTTTTTTTCCTTTCTTCCTTTTCTGGTGCGCGCCGTCTCTCGTTTCCTATTATCTCAGCACCGTTAATTTTGGTCGTTCACTCGTCGAAACGGACAATTGGTTGGTAAAAATTTTCTGCACACGCTCGTAGGCCAATGTTAACTCACGTCAGCATTTTTTCCGTAAATTAATGTTTAAACGTTAAATAATGTCTGTGATAATTTTAATTAAAATCGTGTTAATAACGCTTAATATATAAGAGCGAAATTAAATCATATAAAATATAATTTATAAAAAATACATACAATCTTTCTGATGAAATATAAAAGTTTACAAATGCTGTCGATATCATATGTCAATTTGCAATAATAAATTGTATTTTCAAGGATAGAAGTTATATACCTGACCAAGATGTGACTTTCCTTTAGACATTTTATTCCCTCAGATAGACAGATTTGTGATCATTAGTCTATTCTAGTTATTCTGAATTTCCGGCGTTCTCCCTTTCGATTCACTGCAGTCGCCATAAATTTCGCGAAACGTCAGTAATGAACCTAACATCTTGTCGTAGCATTAAATGAGATTGCGGCCTGCAGGCTCGGACAAAATCAAATTTCTGTTGAAAGGACCGCCGTGTGTACCGATGGTAGTCACGACAATCGGAACAAGCTTAAAACGAACGTTCTTGCTTGTCCGGCCACGTCTGAACACAGCGTTACGGTTTCCAAGCTCCTCCGCTCCCTTCGAGTAAATATTGGTTTCTATTCTGCTAGATTTACGTTCTATTATCGAGCACATAACATATCTATTTTAACGTGCGACGTCAGGCCGCGATTTATGCTTGATTCTATAATTTCCTAAAAGCGAGCGGTTAGCGCGGTCTGCCGAGCCCTTAACTCAGAATTACTACCGGTTTTGTTAGTTCTCTTTATTAATGCTTCGAATGTTCCCACCCGCAATATATTTGCATTACTCTCTGAAACAGCTTCAAAATCATGCTAATAACACCTATGTATGTGAGTGAAAATATATTAAGCGTAGATTAATAATGTAAGATGTTATAAAGTGTGTCAAAAAGATAATTTTGAATTAATCAAACAAAAATTTTGCATGGTTGAAAATATATTATAATTATCATATAAAAAACGAAAAGACAGAAATTAAATGATTAAATTTATTTTACGTTAATGCGTTAATCAAATGTTGGTTATAAAATAATGTGGATTTGTTTAAAAAAACATTTACTATTTTCGTTCTTTTAACGTTGAGTCCATCATCAAGCAAGATATTTCATATTTAAATAGAATATTTGATATCCGATAAATATCATAATTAGGACGTAATGGTTGTGAATTTATAATTCGCCCGTTTAATCAGAGATAATTCCATTTAATTCCGTACATATTTTCGGGCTCGGCCGTTTGATATACCGTCGCGTTATCACGCGAACGCGGATTTTCGTTGAACTGAGCGATTCGTGTTACGACATTAGCGCGATTATGTTATTCCCTATTATTTTACCGTCGTGATTTATTGTTAAAACGATGGCGAGCACGGCGATATATAAATACATTCGCTCGCTCGGCGATCGGGTAGTAAATCACCGTCTACGCGACATTTTCAGCTTCATTTCTCCAGAATTCCCGTGCGTCGCATCGCGTGTAAACGTAGGCGATACACGCGACCGGAGCCGCGTAACATTCGCCTCGCCATAAGAGAAGCAAAGTTATGCGGGACGCCTTCATAGGAGTGAGCCGCGCTAAAATATTCCCAGGTCGGTTTAGTCCGCGTTTATTCCCATTGTTTATTACATCCCGGATGCGTTGTTTGTTGAAAAAGTTTGTTGCCATGAATCAGGCCCCTGCCAGCGGCCATTGTACTTATTCTACGCGGAGCAATGACTTCCCCAGCGAGACTCTCTCTCTCTCTCTCTCTTTCTTCGCCTAATTTTTTCTTTCAGATATAATTCTTATTAGAATATTTCGCTGTTATAGAATATTACAAACATTATGATTTTTATTACTTTTTAAAAAGTATGATCGAGAGATGACGCATAAAGGCGTTGTCGATTAACAAAAAGTGAATAACAACGAAAAAAATGCACGATAGCTTTTTCAGAAATCCAAAAAAAGACTTTCCTGTTTCATTTTCGCTTGCCTACGCAACGAAGGACGCAAGGATTTTGAAAGAAGATCCAGGCCGGAAAATTAATCATTTTTGCAGTGGAAGCCGACTATAAAATCGAAAAGTGGCTCTTATATTCTCGATATTAGCCCGGCTTGACGTATTATTATGGAATTGCCGTCATGCGCGCGTCGGTGGACGATCGAAAACGCATCAGGCGACTTCGTCTTGTCTGCGAGTTAAGTCACTCCGACGACTTGGTAACAGCCCTCTTGATCGAGTCTAATCCTAAAGAGTTTCCAATATCTGATAGTCCGAGGAACGTCCTTGATCGGCATTGAGCTTAACTCTTTTACTTCTTTTTTTCGCTCGTTTGCAAAAAAGAAAGATCCCACCGCGTTCTTAGCTCTCCGAGATAGAATTTCACACTCTGTAATTATGAATCATATTGCTCTCAATCAAACCGGACATATCCAACGATCGAAAGTTGTTTGCGCAAAATGCTCCATTTTGTCCAAGTAAGAAATTTCAGCTCGCCTCCTTGATTCATCACGTGTTAAATGAATATTTTTTGTATAGTTTTATAGATTCAGTAAAATTTCAGTAAATCGGTTATATTTTATGTTGACATATAATAAAAAATTTTATTTCTAAATATTTCTGTTTTGAACGAAAAATAGAAACAAAGTACTTGTTTAATATGCTGCATTTATGTACTCATATTATTTCGTATTATTGTACCCGTTAATATTCAAACATGTAATAGACTTTGACACTTTGGGCCAAACATGAAAGCTGTCTTTCTAAGAGAACAACATTGCGTCTATATCGATCTCTACAACTGAAACTCTTGCTATATATCAGACAAAGTGTCTACTTAACACAGATATCTAACCCAGTACACCTGACATTTCCTGCAAGTGGTTTAGACAGTTTATAGATCTAGCAGCGGTTTCGTAATTTAGGTTGTAATTAATGTCTTAGCATTTCAATCTGCTTGTAAATTAATCATAAATATTAGTACGCAGTGTTTAACAAAAAAAAAAAAAAAAAAAAATATGCACATAAAGTGTCTAAATGCGTGTAGCATATATATTGATGGTGATAGATAGATTACCTTCTCTATGAAATACAACACGACGGGAATGTATGGCAGTCATCGTGCTCCGGGAGAGATAGTTATATCAAACGCAAGAAAACGGAGACGCGTGTGCTCTCAGTACTATCAGTGCACGCTTTAGGAAGTATCCGAGAGATCAGCGTGGAAAGGACCATCTGGACAGACGATCGACTCGTGACCGTCGACTGTGTAACAATAATCGATAGACGGATCCCGCAGTCCCTTTGCCGGATTGAAGGCTCCGTCATTTCTCGTATTCCACGAAATTCGATAGGATTTGCCCATTCGTCGCATTCGTCGGCGAAACGTGGAAAATCCGTCAAGAGAACTCGCCGGCGAGATAGGGGTGGAGTTGACTTTCTCGGTCCTAGATTTTTTCCTCTTTTTTTTCCACGCCAGAGACATCAGTCAACAGTGATTTCCAAGGTGTGTGACTGCGGTAAGCGAATACACCGGCATGATGTATCCCCGTGGGATAGCCGGGCGAGATTGGACTTCACGCCTGGCTTCAAAAGTGCGTAGCGGAATATACGATGGAAGAGAGCCTGTCAATTCGGCAAGGCAACACGGACTCCCCAATCCACCGCCTTTTGTTTTTTTTTTTTTTTCCAAAAACAGTTTCTCCCCGTTCAAACGCTCATATCCGCTCGTGTAGAGCAGAATTCATCCTTGTGACAGTTTCGATCTTAACATTCGTTTCTACAAGACGCGAAACAAAATTCCTGGGAGTTTATTTGCTTCCTTGAACTTTTAATACCGCGTCCAAATCGATCTGTAGCAGGAGGATGCCACAGATTCCTCGCACCTCATCTACGAATTCTTTAGTTAATTTGGACTCAATTTCCGTCCTGGCAAAAATTCGCTCGATTATGCTCAACTTTTCCGGTTATTTTTTTTAATAAATTCGTGAATTAACATCGTGTTAAAAAAATAAGGTAAATTTTTATTCCTCAAGTTTAGATGGTACGCGAGGCCCGGAACACCGCGTGCATACTGCGAGTGCTTTAAAATGGAGCCGTATTTTGAATGCACGTCGACTTCGCCGTATAGGCATCTTTGGCGGGGTATGCATGTTCTTACGATGCATGGGAAAATGAGAAAAACGCGAGAGTCGCTGGCTCAGCAGTATTCGTGCGACGAATTCCCCGAGCAATTCCACGTTCGACGAAGCTCATCGGCCTATCTTGTTGCGCGATCTTGCGAATCCGATCGTCGGAGACGCGACTGGCTTGTCGCTGTAACTGAGATTATATTTGAATTTTAATGACACGCGCTGCACGGTCCGCCGCCTTCTCGGCTTTACGGATCTTTTCTTCATCTTCGTGAGGGGAAATCCGGAAAATGCAGGTACAGAAATGGTGGAAGCGTAGAAAATAGCTATCGCGGCGAGTGTGCTGCATTTATTCATGCTCGTATTTATGGCCCCGTCACGATAGCAGCGGCTGAAGGAGAGCTCGGCGGCGACTACGTCATCCCGATGTGCGGACGTTGTCCGGCTTTATGATACTGAAATTCGGCGGGGAATAAATTCTTGTCGGGAGAAATGACTGGGCCCGGTGTATACTGTCATTGTCCGAGCGCGGTACGGCATGCCGGGGTTTGATCGCGATAACGTCCTCCGGGCAGACTCCGAGCGAAATAGACAATAGCCACGGATGAAAATTACAACCCGAGATCGCTTAAATTATGCGAATAATTGCGCGAAGTAGACGGCGACGGTCGAGATAATTGAATGCGCCGGCGCATCGTTCAAGCGCCGCTGGTGGAATTCGGTGTGCAATATTGCGAGTGCATTTAAGAGGACGGGGCGATGGCGAGATCGAAGGGTGGTTCGGTCGTCAACCCCAGGTTCCGCGCGTGTTTACCTGCGAAATTTCGAACGACAAGCGGAGCGAGAAGCAGAGGCAGATAGAAAGAGAGTGAGAGCGCGAGAGAGAGAGAGAAAGAAAGAGAGGGAGAGAGAGAGAAAGAGAGAGGGAGCTATGGAGTCCGTTGCATCGGTCTCTATCGTGTCTTTCTCTCTGGATACATTCGAGAAGTATCGAGCCCGTGCTGGAGACGCGAACCTATAAAGACGACGCATATGCCATCGAGTATACAAAGCAATCTCGAAATCCGCTACGCGAAAATCCCGCTCGTCTAGTCGAGTTTACCTGTAGAATGTCACGTCTATCGGATATGTTTTCTACCGGAAGATTCGAACTCCGATGTATATCGAACTACGTTCCGATGATAAAATGTACATCGAGTGTGTGCACTTGCACAGTGGATGGAAGGAATATGCGTAAGAGACACAGCGAGAACAAAGAGACCGATGTAGCGGAAACATAAACTTGCAAAGTGATTACACCGTAAAATAGCGACGTGATGCGTAATCGCGATCAATAGTTTCTGATAAAGTGGAATATATTGGGTACGATCACGGCTGACAGGCACTATATAGGAAACGATGGGAAGAGGTTGCTGTAAAAATTTTATAGGACCACGGATTTCGGAGATTTTTCCGCGTTGAATTAGATCGACATGTGGGTCAAGTCATATCTTCCAATTTTGCTAGCATGAACGTCCCACAAGATATTCAATAACTTTTGGAAGAATAAAAAGTTTCATTTATTAAAGCTAATCCAGCGAAATGTGCAAACTTTGTCATTGCGTAAAATAATCAGAGGAAAGGCAATAATAATATTTATGATTTAGAAAGAACAAAAAAAAATGATAATTAGGTATTTAGTGTACTTTCTTTTCGACTAGCCTTGAGTCAAATTAATATAGCTTTATATTTAGAACATTTCTCTCATTTAGAACAATCACATTTAAAATATAATGTTTTTGCTCACGTATATTTTAAATAAAAGATAAAAATAATGATTTCATGTATTGTTTTTTTCTCTAAATGTAATTAATAGTAAGGAAACTTTTTATTGCACATCATAAGACACGACACAATTAGTGATGTAAATAGAAATTTATGCATCTATTTTTTCTGCTATATCGCATTTATATCTTTATATAGTGTGAAAAGAAGGGAGAAAAGAAGTCTCTAGTCATATTAATAGAAAAGTCGCGGCCATAATTCGAGAAAGGGGAAAAACTTCCCTCGTTTCTCCGTTTGAAAGAAGAGCATCTAATGGAGAGGAGAAGCGATGAGAAATACTGGAGACGGCTCCACAAAGATGAGATCTCCGTACAAACCAGAGGACTGATTCGAAAGTTTCGGCAGCCGCCGGTTGATGGGGCAAACTTCCTCCTCGACCCTTCCGCCATTCTCGTTCCGATAATTAACTTAGAAAAATGTGGTCCGCCATCGTCGAACTCGCATGAAATCCACCCCTAACTTCTGCCTAACTTGACCTTTAGCCCGTGTCTCCTTCGACCTCTCACCTTACCTTTATGTCCTCATCAAGCGCCGTAACTTCCGCAGCTTTAAACTTAAATTTACTTCGGGGTGACCCGTACGCCTCGTTGACCCTTCCTCGCGCGACTTCCAAGCGAAGTTCTCTCATCAAGCCTCCATTTTAGTCCGGCTTCACGCGCATTACCGCCAGCCGTCTCCGTTTTATCTCCGCTTTATCGCTCACGACGACGACACGCGTGTATTGGCCGTATCGGGAAAACGGTTGGCACAAATAACGCTCGATAACATGTTGGCACCCGACCGCCTCTTTCTAACATCCGTTTGTTCCTTCTTCTTGGGAATCTCGTTCGCCTAGAATCATGCGGCGAAACGCGATATAAATTTACTTCTTGTTTCACGCAACTTGCTGACACAAAATGCAGGTTTCCATAACAGGCGCAGCGTGCGTGAGACGATGTAGCGCTTATTATGGTGTCACCGACCGATTAATAGCTGGTATAAAATAAAGAAGTCGCAGTGAGAAAATATTTCACAACATGTATAAATGTTATATTTTATCTGTATGATACAGAAAATATTAAAAAATGAAAAAAGTAGAAGAAATTTGTTTACATTACATTAATTTGCAGAGGCAAAGATTTAATGGGAAATGTTATGTATTACGAAATTTTCTGCATATTTGTGAATATTTGTTTTTGCAAGCAGTATGAATATAAAATTACTGAAATATTACAAGTCCCAAATTATAATATTACCTTTATTATCGTGCACTGAAACGATTGATATTTAAATAAGTTTGTTATTTGATAAATATTTCGTATAATTCGATAAATAATTCGTGTAAAATTTATCACAAATTTAAACTCTATTTGCAATAAATATTAACGAATAAATATTTAATAAAGAAACTCTTTTGCAAAACATGAAATTTATAGTTCGATAATGCAGTAATATTTAAGCTTTTTGTAAATTCTCTCTTTTTCGATAATCGCTCAACATTTGCGAACATCTACAGGATTTCATTTATTTTGGCAGCAAATAATTTTAACGCTCATTTTAATGTTTTTGCAGCCATTATATTATTGTACAATGTGCTTCGTGTAAATCGTGAATTTTTTCTCTAACGCATCGTACAGTTATATTTAAAACAATTTAGCATGGTCGATACCGTGTCATACTTTGTCGGATAACTTTTTGCTCCGCATTGTTCGCACGGAACGTATTGTTGCCTTTGCAATTTTTCAATTTCACGGGTACCGTCCATCCCTTTTACACCCGCGATGAACGACGTGAAATTTTGTAGTTCCTGCTGCCGTTGCTGCTGAAGTAATTGGATATCGTAATCTCGTTATACTTCGCTAGCTGGAAGGATCGTATAAAATGTCGAGGTGAGTTTCTAAACGAGATTAACCCGCAGATCGTACGGATTAGCATGACAAGGTTCGAGTAATGGCTCGGTGACATTGGACATCACACGTGTTATTGTATCAATCTTCAAAAGATTATTTATGATTAATTAATTTGTTGATATTCAATTTGTATTTATTAATACATATTGTCATATCTTTTCCGTTTGTACCTTTAAAACTTTATTTTTTTTTTATAAGTAGCTTTGTTAGTATTGTTTAAGATTTTTCTTCTATAAACACTATGCTGAGATTTAATTCCAAAAAAATTTTATCTTATTTCCGACCGATTGCTAAATGTTTGCTACTACGACAACATTATTTGCATGTATTCTCTTAAAAAACAGTTTATTGCCCTGCGAATCGAAACGAACATTGGCTAATGAAGTGTACGAAGGTGTCTGGCAGGAGAAGGAAGGCTCTTCTTTCGGTAGACACACCAATAATTGCCTGCCTAGCGAATCTTCTTCCAGGAGATGTTCCGGACATAATTGGTTGCCTTTGTGCTAGATAGGAACGAAATGTTCTCGCTTGAAGACTCTCTCTCTCTCTCTTTCTCTCTCTCTCTCTCTCTCTCTCAGTTAAAAAGATTAAAATCGATACCTTAGGATGCTGGCGTGTTGAAGAATGTCGAAGGATGTCGAAAGATTCTCTGCAGCGAAAGTGTTTCTTTGAGCATACTGTTCCATTATCGTGTGCCAGAAACTCTTGTAGTTTATTTACATCACTTGTAATAGATTTATAATAATAAATTGAGAAAGGAAAAATTTAAAGCGTCATGTAACGCAAATATAATTATACATTATGCCTTCCAAGAGATGTAAAATTTATGATTACTGCTTTATTAATCATGAATAAGTCACTCGTTCAACAGTTCATACATATCTCATAAGATTTTAAAGTTTCCATAACTCTCTAATAAAGTTTCAGCTCAAAATTATGAGTTTTATAGTAATTGGGGGATATTCTTAGTCCCGAGTGCCAGTAAAAACCGAGATGATCTAACGGATCCTTTTAAGCTCGCGAAAGTAGCAAGGAAGAAAGCGAATATAAATGGGCGACTAGCTCGCGCACGTGTGTAATGCCTTATACGTATATGCGGTGTATGCGCCAGAACGACCCACGCCTGTCTGTCCGTGTGGATTGTCGCGTGTAAAATCTCGAAGGAGATCCGCGCGCGTACACGGCGCGCCTTATAGCCCCGTAAGGAGCCGGCATCGCGACCTACAAGCCACGTGAGAATTTTCTTGGTCCGACGAGAATCCCTTTCCACTTTTCCCCGATGTTACTCCCGCCGGCGCTGCTCCCTGCGGTCCGTGCGCCGAAGAAGGGAGAACGTAAGAGGCACGAGACAACTCCCCTCCCGCGCCGCTCCCATCGTAACGTTCCGACTGGGATTACCACCGGACCTCTTTTCCACCGCTCTCTAACCGTTGCCATCCAACGGCGATATTCCCGAGGAGACAAAACGCGCGCCTTTGTATATGCGAAACCTTGACGAGATTCGAACAACGAACGAACGGTGGATTAATCGCGAAATCTTCCTCTGTACTCTCTCGTACGTTATACAGCATTTCAGGCCAACTGGACGTAAAACGAGTCTCTTCGAGCGAAATGAAATCGGACTGACAGCGGTGAAATTGTATCCGCCGGTTTCGGGGAAGACCGGATAATGACGGTTACCCGGCCCATGACAATCGTTGCGATGATGACGGAAAGAAAAGACGGCTGTTTGATAGATGGGTAGGATGAAAGATAGAATTAACCGAATGTGCGCGCGTCCTTATGTTTCTGCCGAAAAAACATTAGCTCGACGGGGAAATTGGATGTTGCCATGTATATTATTTTCTTTCGATTTTACCATTTTTTCTCTTCTTGCACTTCAAGCTTGTTTAATCACATGCCAATGTTAGAGCCAGAAAAAAAGCGATTAAAAGACAGAAGCGATACGACAAGTTTTAATATTGATAGATAAGATTAAATTTATAACTTTGATAAATGAAAATTTAAGTAGAGGAAAAAATTAATCAAATTATATCGCTCAGCAAGCAAAATGTTAGCGATGTTGGCAGATTGACAGCAAACTTGATTAATTTTGATCAAATTTGTTATTAATCTGCCAATATTGCTAACCTTTGGCTTCCTGGATCAATTTTATAAATAATCTTCCTCGCGAATCTTTCTCTTGAGAAATATTAATCAAGTTGTCACTCAGCAAATATAATATTAGCAATGTTCATCAAATTTGCTGTCATCTGCTAACATTGTTAACATTTAGTTTATTGGATCAGCTAATAATTAATATTAAACAATGATTAAGCAGTATTAAAATAAAGATTAAAATAAATTTGCATCTGCTAACATTATTAACATTTAGTTTATTGGATCAGCTAATAATTAATATTAAACAATGATTAAGCAATATTAAAATAAAGATACGTAAAGAAGTACATAAATCATGTGAAAAATCGCATAAATTGTCGCTATTGATATCGAATAATAATCTTCAGCGGGCGCTTCGGGTGGAAATGCATTCTCGTCGGAAATCGTTATTCCAGTGTGTCACTGCTGGTTCTTTGTCGCAACAGGGATACTCGAGAATGATAGTACATGTTCGAACAGAACACCGGGCTCCGAGCACGCGGAGACGTCTTTTCCGCTTTTCGTGAAAATCCAGTCGAACAAAAGGGCGGGGAGGAAAGAGCGACTTCTCTTTTCTCTTTTATTCGGGGGAAGTAGAAAAGCGGGACGCGCACACACGACGTTGACACTGGTGAAAACAAACGACAGAAAAATGAAGCCGCTCGCCGCTTTTCCCAAATCTCGGCCGTATTTCAGACTGATGTAGACACGGTTTGACTCGACGATTCGGCACTTCTCCTCCTCCCCCCACCTTCCTCCGTCGCGAGCGACACGTCGCCGTAAATAATGGACGGGTAGGCCTCGAGGTGCGAACATTCGGTCGTCGTTTTCTCTCGTCCACCTGCGTCCCGTGTTTGTCCGACTTTATTCCTTCCTTCCTTCGTTCTTTTTTTTTCCCCCTTCCTTTCCTCTAAATATCTCTTCTTTCGCTCTTCGTAACCATCGATCACCCCGCTCCGTTCTACCGGTATCCTCTTGAAAATGCGGATTTAACGGGAACCGAAGCCGCGGTGTATCTCCCGGGGGAGACAGCCGAGAAACGGTCGTCAGCTGGCGAAAATGCAGAAGAAAAGTGGACGTGCGCGCGAGCGGCCGGGTCACTCCGGCGTAGCGTCTGGCTGGACGTGTGTCGCCTCCGGGATTTCCTCGGAGAATACACACCCGACATTATCGATTGGAGAAATCGCTTGAATGCACTCCGAGGTGTTAAGTAATATCGTTTTCTCCGGATGGAGTTAACGCCGCGTCGATTCCGAAGTCAGAGGTATCCTCGGATTGATGTGGTTGCGCTTTCTCCGAAAATGCGTTTATCTTCGCAGAGGGATTTGAAAGCGCACGCTTTCTTCTCCGTATTGGCGGTCACGTTAAATTCATCGCGTGAAATGGAGTTTTCCGCTGTCGGAAATAAGAATTCTATTTGCAAATTCTCGGAAAATAAGGATCGTTTGTTTTACTCTCTAAACTTTATCTTGGTTTACAATGTGGAATTGGCTTCTAATGGAATCGAAATGTATGGAACAATATTGCTCAAGAAATCAGAAATTATCGTTAAACTCGATTATATTATTGCGGATAAATGAAGTCAACAGCGTGCGAAATTCAATTGCGCACGGACATTGTTACCGATGAAGGTAAAGGGAGCTGCGTAATTATTTACGTGGAAATACGTAGATACCGAGGTACATTCAATATCGATATTGACGTCGACAGCAGTCCGTTGGACGATCTATTTTCCGGACGAAAGCGGACATATTTCAAATCTTATGTTGCCCTCCCGTACACGCAGACCCGATTAAGCTTTAAGGATATTCTCGGTGTACCCGGGCTGATTTCACCAATCCGTGAACCATAAATCTTACGTACCTCGGCGGATTAAGTAGCTTGCTTTATCGTCGTCTGGCGTGAGATCTCAGAGCCGGGGAGTCGCCGATTTGGGATTAGCCGGCGGCATTAAATCAGGAACACTCGGATCGGTTCCGTACACCGGACTCCTAAAGCTTCTTCTGTGTAAGCAATAGAAAATAAAGAATGGGCATCGATTGCCATGTTCCTTTTCCGTGCACGGCGCTGTTAAAGCTGCTAGATCCGCAGGCGCAGGGAATTACATGTTGGTAAAAATCACTACGTACAAATGAAGGCGGGCGCGCTTCCAGAAACGAGAGAGCCGAGATTGTATTCGCATAAGCTCAAAGATGGCGGAGAAACGGCGCGTAAACGATCGTCAGAAACGAAGTCAGAAGGCGAAGACTTACGCGATGCTCATTTTGTTCGAAATTACACGCCCTTCTGGCTAATTATCTGCACCAAAGTCATTACTGTTACATTTGTGCGATGGCGGGCGTGCTGGTAACACAATTTACATCGGATTCTGCTGGCAATGTACTGAGCACTAACCGGGAATCTCGACGGTGCTCGACACACCGTGACACGCCGGGGCTTAATATAATGGAGCCTGGAGGAACCAGTAATTACGGGGGAATCGAGGTCGAGAAACGATTTACGGCTGAACGAACGGCCAATGGCTCCTTCCGTGGGAATACGAAAAGGGGTGTTGCATTTCCGTCTAGCCACGAAATGAATCCTCGCGCCTGGTTGCCGCGATCGATCTCGCGGAACGATTTCAGAGCACCTTCAAGGATTTAGGAGACAACGAAGAGCAAGAGCGAGACGCCGTTTATACGGAAAGCCGGGGAGTTTTCTTGTTGATCCGCTTATGTCGCTTCGTAAAAATGCGTTCATTCATTATGGATAGTTACGTTAATTTATGTATAATTTTACGAGCAAGATATTAATTTAGGATCCAGATTCTAATTATATTGCATATCTCATGTTTCTACTTTAAAGTTTGAAGAAAATTGATACGTAAGTTATTAAGATGTTTATTTATTAAGAAAGGATATAGCTTTTCCAAAACTTTTAATAATTTGCAATTAATGTGAATAAATAATCAATAATTCATATTATATAATATTAATACGTTTTATGATCTGGAAATTAGAAGAAATTATATATATCCGAATAGAAGACTTTAATGTGCGAAGAGAGAAAAAGCAAATTGACTAATATAAACTTGATTATTTTTTAATTTTGTTCAATGCTATTATATCTGGGTTGTGTGAGGGAAATAAATTACTAAGTGTATTAATCGCGAACTTTTCTCTCTCGTAAAATTACGATTCAATAACATATTACTTTTAGACACAAGTAAAATATCCTTTTTATCGTTAATAATAATGAGAATAAATTGACAAGGATAAAATGAATCGATTAAATATCAAATAATACACGTTATTACATTCGCATTAGTGCATTGTACGGTTCGAATCGCGAGCAAGACGCGAAGGGGTGAGATCACATGTTGGCCGACTCTGAAATAGAGGAAAAGGCATTATTTATCATCGCATGAGTTTCGATGCGGACATCAAACATCACACAGCGAGGGAATCTAGGTCAGCCGATGAAAACCATTTCCGCGCGTATCGATCGTAACGGCGCACCGTTATATCGTTATTGTTAATCTCGCTATAATCGTTTTTCGACGCTGTTTCCAGAGCGGTGTGAACTTCCTTCCGCGAACGGTAACGGGAGAGAAGGAAAAAGGAAAGGAGGGTAAATTTGACGCCCGACAAACTGGCTGCGAAAGATTCGACGATAAAAATGAGGTAACAAAAATAGATGCCATCTCAGCGAGCAACGCGCGGATGAAGAGACGGGAAGGAAGAACGACGGGTGGAATAGGTGAAAAAGAAGAATGCAAGGGTAGGCGGAAATAAGAAAACGTGAATGAAGACGAGAGAAAGAAAGGGAATGAAAGAGAGAGAGAGAGAGAGAGAGAGAGAAAGAGAGCGGATAAGCGCATCGGAAGAGTTTGAAACCAATAACTTCGTGTTTCGGGCAAATGGACCCGCATACATGCGCCGAGGCATGGATTTTGGTACGACTGGCGGCAGAGTCCGAAATTTTGAAATTTACGGCTGCGACGTGCGAGATCGAGTTTTGATGGACTATGAAATCGCGATTTCGCCGCCTGGGTCGGCTCGATATGCGCGCGATGTGAAGTATTCAAGGTCGGCGTGGCGAAAAAAAATTGAATCGATTTCGTTATCGTGTATCGAGCACGAATAATATACTTCGATCCTTAATGTGACTAGCGACACCACGCTGACTCCATTAAGAATTACAATTGTGACTATTTTCAATTGCTTTGAAAAATATTATAAACATGTCACAATAATTGAAAGCCAGCTGCGATTTTATCCGATTTGAATGTTTTGCGTGCTGTCTATTTGATTATGTCAAAAAGAAGTCCGACGAAGAATGAAACGATTGATGATGTACTGTTCCGACTGAATATGAAAAATCATATGAAAATCGCGATACATCATGTGAATGCCGCTTTCTTTTTACTCAATAGCAGGATTCGGATATACCAGCGACACTCGACGCAAAAACGAGAAGTCGGCGCACAACGGCGCGCCCTTTCCTCGCTGAATGCCGGCTCGGTCCAGCGCTGGCCCACCCACCGTTCCCCGAAAGCATCGTTCGATCCTGATTGCTCTGGTGCGACCCATATTTCGACATCGACATTTTGATGTGACGTATGCGAACGACGAAATAACGCGGGAGTTAACGGCAAAATAGAGAATAGGGAATTGAGAATTTTTTTCCATCAGGACATCAACTAATAAAATATATTAGATTGATATATCTATGTTTTTTTTTATAAGATAGATTTCTTCGCTAAGTAATGTTATCGTAAACACAAATATTTATTATATCCATTTATAAAATTGCTTCGCTGCCACACTGACCCGTCAGACTTTGCCTCAATAGATTTTATTGTCCACCTCTCTGAGCAAATGTATCCTTTAAATATCCTAAATATCTTAACTTTATAGCTTTGCAAATTGACACAGATTTCTTTATTAGAAGATATTTTTTTATTTCTGCAAAATATTTGCAAATCTGTTCCTTTTTAACTTTAAATGCATTTATTGGAAAATAATAGCTTTGATTTGGTACACCAGATATAGTAATTCCTGGCAGTTTGTCAAAAAATGTAGAAAATAATTTTTAAAAAAATACATATAAACTGTATATATAAAGAATTTACATTGCCCTTTGTGTAGTGTATTTCTGCAGTGTGGAGTTTGTTTACGGGAGACTTTATTTTGGATCACTGATATTGGCAATTTTGTGTTGGAATGCATAGCGGCCGCGGGCTGGTCTGCCAAATATTAAATTTTTTCGTTGAAAAAAAATGCGATCAGTAGTAACTATGATAGTCTATTTTCCTTACAAATTATCTTTCTGTTACTAAAATTTACTAAAATTTACTAAAATTTAGCCGTAAGATCTCGGCGCGTTTCAATTATTATTTTTTTTAATTAAACAATCTTTTCACGTTACGGTGCGTTTCAGTGCTTCTCGCTCATCGCCGTCAAGTAACTTAACGTGTCGTATCTTTTTCGCTTGTGTATAAGATAGGATATACTCGACGGTCAATAAATTAGAGCAGAGATTGCCGTCGTGGAACAAGCAATTTCCTCCCTCGCCTTCGTCTGACGCTACACCTTTGCATACCCGCCATACCTACCCGTCTAACACCTCGGCGAGATAGTTAACGCGAACGTTGCAATACAAGAGGGTCATAAAATCTAGTTATTGCACATTGCGCATAGATTATGACGATCGAGCACTATTCGACTATATTGTTACCAAAATGATAACGTATTTTCAAGCACCCGATTGCTGCTGATGTTCCTGCCGGATGAAATATGCATTAATTTATTTTTGACAGGAATTTTCTACTTTAAGTTTATATTTTTAAGATTAGCTATTATCTTTTGTTTTGCTTGAAAAGATGATAGAATTATAAAAGCTTTAAAGCCCGATGCAATTCCGTAAGAGAGAAAATAATTTGACATATCGTGAATCAACTGTGCATTACTGACACTAATTGTAAGTCTTATATAATACTTTAGTTCGTACATTGGTTTATATGTTCTACTTTAATATTAATCGTTATCTTGCCTCAATGTTTATGATTTTATGCATTTTGTCGTGCTGGTGGAAATAATTGTCATGTGCTGTATGCATTTAATCCTTAGATGGGCACTTATTTACAAAACTCGTTTTCACGAGTGTTCATATCTGTTCAGCTGCTTCGTAATTCGCTGTAATATCCGCATAGGGTTTCAAAGCTGAATGTAATCGCTGCGATTAAACTCGGATGAACATAGAGACTGATATTGGATACCCGCCGTCATTGGACGTAATGAGATGGATTGCGGGAAACTTAGGAAATAGTTTCACATCTATTACTTCTTAATCAGGGCTCTTCTGTCGCGATTGCAGATTTATCGTGATTACGTAAAGTTGCTCTAGCCTACTTAGGCTCTAGTGGTATATTTCGCTCTCGATGAATAGATACTGGGTTATTTGTTTGTTTAGGCATAATATGAGATTTTTTTATGTCAATGATGGCATTTGGTTCTTATAAACATCGTATTATTTATTATATTACTGTTATAAATATTTTACACAAATTATTAATACAAAAATATAATGCTCCAAAGTATCTCTTGATAAGAGATACAAAATAAAATTTGAGAAATATGACGTGTTAAAATCTCAAACCATTATTCCCACTAATCGCGTGCCTTGAAATGTATTCTATATTTGTATTTCACGATTTCTCTTAATAAATACAGATTGCGGTTTGCTTATGGCATACCCGTAGCTGCCTAGTTTGAGTTAATTTAGTGGTTTCTAATCCTCTAAGATTATATGAGACATACTCCGTCTAAATTGCTTAATATTTGCATAAAACCATGCGAAATAAAGTCGGAAATCTTGCAGTCAGAATTATTTTCTTCCTTATTTTGATGCTATATTTATTAATCACTTTAAATATTGAACAAATTTCTTTCCTTTTTTTCTATTAGTGAAATAAATTTAAATATTAGGAAAAATACTACATTTTTACGCATATTTTAAAAGCGTTTATTATATATAAGAAATGTGACAAGATATATGATAAAATGTGTCCGTACATGAATATTCGCAACATAGGTTCAAAGAAATAGAGTAAATTCCATGAGTAATATTGTTGTCAGCCGTCACACCGGATGCAGCAGTAAGCCTTATATTCTTACTCTATATAAATATATAAATAAAAGCCATGCTGTAATGATAATGCATGTTTCTTTCCGTCCCGCGGCAACATAAGCGCAGAAAATGTCAAGCTATGTTACAGTAGAAGTAACATATTACAAAACAAAAATTTTCCTCGCCTTTCTTTTACATCTGTCTTCATAACATATCCTTCCTAATCAAAATTTTGATTTCTGTACGGTACGGCGAGCGAAATGTAAAAATAACAAGCAACATTATGACAAATGTCTACTTGACAATTCGCAGAGCATTTTTTACGTTGCGTTTATGTGTGTATGTAGGTTACGCAGTATTTTTCGTAAATATATCCCAAATTTTTTAAATACACACTGCGTATCGTATAACGTTGAAATGGTCTTTGTTGGAAGCCGGATAATCAATTTCCGTCTAGACATAATAGCTGCCAGCTTTTATAGGACGATAATTTTCATGCTTAACATTTAACACAAAATCGCTATTCGACGCTATCTAAATAATGATAATGCAAATATGCATCTTTGTCTTGAGATCTAAAATGAAAGGAAAATGTTGGTAATTATAACAATTTAAAAATATTTTAAAGTTTTATAATAAAGTAAAATAATTTTTGTGAATTGACATATATAAATAGCAATCCATGAATAGTTTTGTTTTCTTTTGAAATATTACAATATTATAAGATTTACTTTTATTATACCTTACTTGCTGAGTAAAGAAAAATGACTAAGTATACTATAATAGATAAAGATATTTGTCAAACATTTTTATATCACTTGATCTTTTCGACAATATGATACACGGTATTAAAAAATTATACATATGCAATAAAATATTAATCCTTAAAAAGTTGATGTTCTTTGAATTAAAATTAATATAACATTTTTATTGACGTGAAACACGTCTTCATTAAGGAAAAACACGTTTGATACATCGATTAAAAGAACAATGTACAGTGATTAGCTAATTTCTGTATGCCGTGATAATACATTTTTATATTGTTTTACATTGTTGAATTATTATTTTTTACGTTCTTACTTTACTTTTTTAATTCGATAAGAAATACAAACAATGTAAGATAAAAAATAAATATATATCATTAAAGTCATCAAATCCATAACGCTTTCGCTTCAGGAGAGGTTTTCGTAACAATATAAAATATAAAAGAACGAATCATTTTCTCTGCCAGTGCCGAGTATTGGAAAGACACAATATAATATACGATTTACTGTTGTGTAAATCTGTAAAATTGATCTGGTGACTTTGTTCAATCCTCTGTGTACGATATACTACAAACTTTCGAGAATTGTTCGATTTAACTGTAATCTAGCAGAAAAGCTGGCTAGTAAAGCTTGGTAAAATTGCACTTTTGTCTACCTGTAAGCTCTCTATCGGTGGTGAGACACATATTGATTATCTGTGCTAACAGTTATCGTTTTATACACTGGTTGTATTATGAGAATTGAGATTTACTGATATTCCGAGCATAATAATCTTAAAATATAAACGTTAGTACTATAACAATTTTAATTATTCGTAATTACTTTTATTTATTATACATTTTCTATGATATACTTTTTTCATTTCAATATTTATTTTTCTTGTATCAATAAATGTCATATTAATTAATAATTATTTATAAAAATACTATATTAAAAACATTTTTTTATACTTGGAAAATTCGAATAACTAATCACATTTTATTAAGATATTTATCAGCTTTATGCGCTTATTTTATTACAAATTATATACGTTTGTCACAGTTTTCCTTTTAGGAATTTTGCTCTCCCAAATGGGTCGTCTGTGCTTTCATTTTTTGATTTCACGGTTTTCATTTGGCACAACGACAAAATCGCCGCAGCATCTCCCAAAGGGTTAAACGTTCGCGCAGTAGCGCGCATACGCGAGTTATCGACCACTAATCACGGTAGATATCGGAAGGGACAGCAAGTCGATCAGGTTGGAGAACGCGGTCAGGTAGCGAGTTACGTAGGTAACGCCGCCGCAAATGCGGCCCATTGCGGAATTTATGATTCGTAAGTGCATAACTCTGCCATTAACCATGAAATAGTTTCCGGTTATCTGCTCTGTTCCATGCAGGCAACGCGGGATGCGTTTGCCGGGCCGACTCTGTGCGCATACACTGTCCTCTCGTATTTCCATCCGGCTCACTTATCGGTGTTGGCATTATTCGAATTATTAAGCACTCTACGCCGGGGGCTGTAATCGACGACCTGCTCCTACCCGCTTCGGCGTTCCCATTGTACCAGCAACGTGCGTTTTTCGCTGATCCGCTATTACACGCCGCTTTTCACCAGCTCTTAAACATTATCCCCTGATCCGCTCGCAGCGCTATTGTTACCCATTGTTTTGCCGTTTGCGACTATCGTGTAAATCCAAAATAATGTGGCAATTAAGAGATCGTGTGTAGATTGAGCGGGATTTGGGATCGTTTTGGATTCGTGGCAATTAAGAGATCACAGATTGAACGAAATCCGTCGTATTAATTGAAGCGCCATACTTTTACTGTTCAGATCAGCATGAATTTTTTACGAAAGAAGAATGCGTTCGTATAATTAAAATGACGATAGAAATAGTGATAAAAATAATGTGTGGTTGTACTCTTAAAAAACATTTAACTCTTAAGAAAACGTGTTATGTTATTACATCCCGCTCTTCAGACCATAATTTATTTTGAAAAATGTTCCTTCGCGGTTTAATATTTATCTTTGTAAGGAAATCGCCATTTCAAGAGTTAATCGTTAAATATTGATACAAAAGAACTTTGTGGAAATAGTAATAATATTAAATGTTGGAGCGTGCAAGATAATCTGCGAGAAACGCTGTGCATACGTAAATTTTCATTTTTCATTATCTCAGGTTTGTAATTTAAATTATTAATAAACAGACGTCGCGGGGCAAATGCATGAAGCATGTAGCTCTTAGTTTTTTCTCCGGGTCTCCGTGATATTTTACGAGAGCATGCAAGCCGACGAGATGCGATCGCGGGAGGACAAGGAAAAGGGGTAAGTCGGCGGAAGTGGCAGCGAATGTAGCGTGAAATCGCAACGGAGGAATCGCAATAACTCTTCCAAAGCGGTTTAAAGCCGCTCGTCCCAGACCCGGCTGCCGGCTGCGGGAAGGTCGGCGCAGCCCGACGGTGTATCGAATTTTTTTCTCGCGTCGCACACACCCCGTGTCTCTCCTTCCCCGTTCTAACCCTTTCTCCCCTTCCCCTTCTCTTCTCTTCTCTCCCCCTCTCCCCTCTGTCTCTCTCTCGCGTCTCCTCTGCCATTTTTATGATATTGGCGCAACCCTTGCGCTCGGGGGGACGATCGTATTATATTTTCGAAGGATTCCGCACGGGAGGATGAAGCGAGTATGCGCGGCGGGGAAGCGTTGGCGATGCAAGTGCGAACGTGTCGAAATTGGAAAACCTCGGCAAATTTACCGCGGCAAAAAGCGGATACGAAGCGACCGTTTTCCCCTTACGAGCAGCGTGTGCGCCGTTCAGCCGGCGCTGCGACGCGATCATAAGGGCGAGACGCGTGAGACGGGGGGCTTCTGCCATTAGGTACTGACCATCGAAAATCCTGGTCACGTAAAGCATCTCACGGTCGGGAAGGGTAATCATAAATTCTGAACGGAGATTGCACAGCGGCGCAAGCTTGCGACTGACGACGCTTTTCTTCATCCTGTGTGCCGGGGGATCGTTTTGGAATTTTCTTACGCTCCGTGTGCAGTCCGCACACGCGACGAAGCACAATGTGTTTGCGCATTTGTGCAACGAGCGATTATTTTCCAATAGATATTCCATTGTCTTCTTTTAGAGATATGTATATACATATGCTGCGAATCGGGTCATTCGGGTCGCTGAATAAATGGGACAACATAATTAACGATTCCTCGTTGATAAAATTGATGGCCGATATAAAATCAGTAAAAGATCATAATTATCAATTCATGCGCTGCATTGTCCCATTTATTCACAGGACTTAATTTTTTTAATCATTTTTACTCTCTCATCACGAAATATTATTAAAACATCTAACTGCGCGTTAAACACATTAATTGTTTCTTTTTGCCAATTTTGTGAATAAAATGAGATTTTTAACAATTTAAAAAATTTAATAGTTGAAAAAAAAAGAATCAAAGATAACAGTGGTATATATCGATGTGAACATCTTGTACGGAGTTTACGTATAGTAATCCATCGATTTGCGTTCTCGTGAAATCACAGCTATTTGCCTGTAAGCGATTCAGGTCAAGTACAACTGGAGATGCAAACTTGTACCTAAGTGAGGTACTTCGTAAATGCAAATATCCTATAGTCCCGATCGAGCACCACACTAGTTGCCTCTAACAATGGAAACTACTTAAGCGCCCGATTATTGCGATAATGCGACGGAAGAACAAGTTCGCTTAAACTTAACTGCAACATTAATGCGTTATGGTTAGCATCGGTGCTGTGTATACATAGGAAATAATGTGAGCAACAACACGCATCTTATCACATCATTTCAAACACATTCTCCATTCGAATGCAATTAAAGTGCAGAGAAGTGCTGGATTGACAGGCGCATGATTGAAATACGTTTTAATCAATCTATGGTTTATCAATCTACGAATGCAGCCGCGGCGTTCACTGTAAAAAAAAAAAAAAAAAGATGCGTGTGTACGCTATTTGACTAGTTTTTATTTTTAATTCCCTATCGTTCAACCAATCCTTTGGCAGCTGACGGCTTCGTTTGGCGCTACTGCCAAGTTTTAGAAAACGCGTTTCTATATTTTTACACGAATCAAAAATTCTTTTAACTATAAAAAAAAAAAAATTCTTTGGGCTTCAAAAAACAGCCTTTATTGCATGAATATGCATCCTTACAATTTTTTTCTGGCGTTTTATTGTTGACTAATGCAAAAAAGCTTTATACACGGCTGGTTGAAAGCATTTAAATACTGGTAGCAAAGTGCATATGTATCGGAACTAAATATTTCCGATACGTATAAATACATACTCCGCTCGTTCCCGTTCAAACAAAAGTCTTTATATGCTTCAGACAGAATTCTAGAGTCTGCATGCGATCCACTTTCGATCTGCGTCTCAGCAATTCTGTCATTCCCTTTGATACTTATCCTTCTATCCCGCTGCATATTTCTCTTTAGTTCTCAGGTTGCACGCGACTCCCACGCTTTTTTGGATTATGCTACGATCCGTCTTTTGATCAGTCAGGTACAAGTAAGATATTATTTTGCAGAGCCATATATATGGATATGTAGTTTTGTCGAAAAGAATCAATGAACGGATTTTATGAAATTCCGTATGAGCGCGTTTGAATAATATTTTCCTGAAATATCGCCCTTTAATCCTTTGAGATCAGCAGCGTGTCTGCCATCTTTATTGCCTTCGAAACGTTTTATTATCACCAAATATTCTCGCTTCAATATTTCGTTTTTAATTTGTGCTTTGTATTCCACCATTTCCACAATACATATTTCGCTATTTTAAGAGAGATGTTGATTTTCCAAAGATACACACAAATTTTGCAACGCGATTTTTTTCGATTCTTATACTCTCTTTATGAAATGGATGAACGCTCTCATCGTGGAGATAAATCAAGCGGAACATTGCGTTGCATCTGCTGCGAGAATTTGCGTTGCCGAATAAACGATACTTGTTATCCAGTTGATAGTAGATAACAATGGGCAGCGAGTGTTTGGTATCCATAACGAGTACTTGTACACCTGAGACCATCGTCTAAACGGAAATTAATCGTTCATGGATCGATATAGAGAAGGGGCGACGGGCGAATAGCGGCTAGTCGGTTTAGCGAACATACTAATCCGATCAAGCAATCTCTGCGATCTCTCCCGTTGCCGGACCCACCAATTGCGTCTATACACCTGCCGGCCCTGCTACCCCTTGGCACCACGGACATCCGTTAATCAACGCCTAATTAAGTGCGTCAGCAAAGTCCAGTGGTTCATGCCCGAGCCCGGTGGAACCTCATGGTTCATACCGATCGATATTCTGATATTGAATCGCTTATAGATCTCGCAGCATTTATCGACACAATTTCATGCGCCGCTTGAAATTCAGTTTACGGACTTTACGCGACAATAGAATGCTTCATTATGAGAGGGATACTATTATTCGCGAAGTGATACTATTATTTACGATGCGGAAGAGATATCGCTGTTTTCCGAGCGATATTAGTTATTTTAGTAATTAATTTTAATACATTTAATAATGAAATAATCGAAAATATAACAGCTTGGTCAATAACGTGGAGTAATGATTACCGGGACGCTGAATAAGCGTTATAGTTTCTCAGACAGAAAACATTTCCGCGTCCAGATTTATTTTCTTGATGGCAAAACATCAAAGTTTGACCAAATCTTTTAGGTACACACAGGATATGGATATCTCAAAACTGGGACAGTTGATGTGATTTTCTGATTTGAAAATAGAATGAAAGAAATGCCACACACGTTCACATACGACACGTATTATTCTTTATCTATTCTCAGCTGCAACATAATATTGATCGTCCCAATTTCAAGCTATCAATGTGAATTTACGATGGAATCTTGAAACATTAATGGAAGCAAATATTATCCTTGGCTTCTCAGCGCTAAGTTAATGCGCGCGGACGTTAACGTTTCGTTCAGAAATGACCATTGTACGGCTTTTTGTCGTTTATCGATCGGCGTCGAAAGACGAGTGCCAGTCTCATTACATATAGTCTTCCGTTGCTACAAACGAGGCGCCATTGCGGTTTCGTCACGCCGCTCCGCGCGGAGGCGGAGGCGAAAATTGTCTTGCCGACAATCGCAGGATGTGGTCGATTAACTGCACCGTGACGTGCATGTCGTTTTCGTCGTCGACGAGGTACTTCTACCGGCTTCCTCCGGAAGTAGCACTGATGGGAAACGTCGAGGAAGGCTCAGAAAAGATAGATGCCGGGATACAAAAGGGGGCGGTAAAACAAGGTGAGAGAGAGAAAATGAGAACGAAAATCTTATTTTGCCTTATCAACGTTTAACAGCGGCGACGACTATTAACGCGTAATTTATGTCGGCAATTACTGCGAAATGTCTCGCAACGGGATATTTTTGAGACTGCCATGGAAGAGGAAAATTTTTACTTCATCATCGTTAAAAATATCAATATTGGACAGTTTACGCACTTAGATCCTTTCATATCTCTTTTTTTTTTGTACAAACTTATTTGAAACTTGCGACAAATATTGAGCAGGTCAACTATCTTATGCTATCACTGGCATACATTTTCTTTTTTACACTCTTGTTTTTTTTACTTACTTTTAGTTCAAACAAATTTTTAAAGATGTAAATTACCCGTTTTTCTCGTGCGCGTATTTTATCTTTAACTTTCAGATTTTTACGGCAGTTTATGCGCTTCCTCTACCTCGGAGGAAACTCACTGTTCGCAAACACACGATAACGTGTAAATTTTTGCTCCGGAGCACTCGCTTCCGCGCAGCTATCAAACGCTCCTAACAGTGTATTGACTTTGCAACGTTATTGATTTACCAATCTATCTCGCGGGGGGGAGCCGAGAAATGATTAAATGTTGCCTTTTCAAAGGAAAAGGCAGAACATTCCGTTCGCCGTGGCAATCGAGAGATCTAGCTTGTACGAATGCGCGGGGACCGCAACGTGAGAACGATGCCGAGATTCAAAGAAACTTGAGGAGGCTGAATGGGACAATTGCGCGCGACATGCAATTTACTTCTAGCGACGGCTTTAGCGAGCTCGCGACTAATTCAGTCGACGAATTCAATCGCAGCGTAGTGTTTCTCCGGGCGATTAATCCGACACCTCTATTCGAGGTGGGCCGCGGAGTTTCGATTGTGACTTCAGTCACTTGATAGTTTATGCATTTGCGATAATCCATGGCATTCTGTTCCGATTGCCCGCGATACGCGGCACCAACGTATACTTCCCCGGATTTATGGGTATCGTTGAGCCAGGTTTACACACATTGGGCGTGGAGCCTGAATGTCGACGGTGCTCATAGCGCGGGTGCGGGTCTATTGAAAACAGATAGCGGTATTCCTTCATGAAGTAGACTAATCGGTAATCAAGCTCGCATTCCATCACTTTTGATCTTTCTCGCGCTTCTCCCCTCGGCCGCAAATTTCGATCTCACTCATACGATACATATTGATATAGTTGAGCGTGTTTTGTAATTAATAAACATGCGTTACTCCTAATTTATAATACAAGTTAATGTTCAATTATTCAAATAACCTTCATTAAAATTGCATAATAATTTTACATATATTTTTTTCACACGTACGAGTTTATAATATCCGAACATTTTTTGCACGGGCGAAGATAATAATTCTGTCATGTTTTACCTATAATATATTAGCCACATATTATGCATGTGACGATTTGTTAATTAAAATCAGATCAATAAGAAAAATTCGTATATTCATTACTAGATTATTATAAGCTATTTCATAAAATTTCGCTACTCTTATTATGTCGCTGATAATAAAGTATATTTTAAAATCTGCAAATATATGCCTTATTTTAATATAAATTATTCTATAAGTTTGAAATATGATTTAGGTTAGATGAAATATCCATGTCTCATCACGAAGTATTATATTATAATAATCAGATCTTTGATGTCTACATTTTTCTATATTTTCGCTCTTCTCTAGAAATTTTATCACTCCGTGGTGGATTTGACATAAAATCCGAATTTATGCTTTAGAAATACAATATAAATACACACGTTCTTGTTGTACTAAAAATCCAAGTAAAATAAATTCAGCAGATATGGTGATATCAATATCATTATACGTACGAAAATATCATGAAAATAGAAATCAATTTGATTATAGTTATAAAAATGTGAAAAGAAATGTTTAATTTAATAAACTGCGCGTGCATTGTGCAAAAAAAAATATAATAAAGAATATAATAAAGAAAAATAGAAACTTAAAAGAATGAGATCGCGAGTTTGTTTGATTTCTGTAGGTAAAACGCCGTATTGCGGAAACTTTATTTTGCTCACAGTGTACGACCCACGTTTACAGGCAGCTTTACACTAGTTAGTTAGGGGTGGAACATACATATCATTCCACTCTAGTCGGACTTCTATTACCCGCAGGCACGCGCACCCGCGCGCACAATTTGTCTCTTTTCCTGTCCGTAATCTGCACATCTCGTGCTCCCTCATTCTCTCGGCACCGCGGTATCAGGAAACCAATTATAAGTGTCCCGGAAGTTGGAACGAACTGTGGAAGTTGTGTGTAGGAAATTGCGAGGTCGGACTAACACCGTCGTCGAGCATTTCCGCAAGCGGGGAAGAGGCGGGCGACGTGTCTCTCGCTATCCGGAGCAAGGATGGACCGAGGGTGAACGTGAAAAGAGCGATGAACGTACGCAGCATGGACATACTGCACGCTCAAGTTCAGACGAACAAACTCGGACACTTCGGGCGACCGGTGTAATTTGCAAGCAGACGCCGCCGGCTGTAACCACACGTGCAAGATTACCACCGCGACACATCCCGTCCGGAGATTACTCTTCGATGTCTCCATTCGACACGAAAGGTCGATGAAGGAGCCTGCAAGGGAGCCAGCGTTTTATGGAACATTATACCGGGAAACTCCGTCGAGTTATCTCCGTCTGAAATAAATGGTGCTTGCGGGTCGCATCCATTCTCTATATGTTCGCATCTTTTTCTATTTGAGCGTTCCTGGAACATTCCTGTGTGCTTTTTATAATCTCACATTCAAATTATTTCGTATAATAGTAAAAATAAAGAATCTTATTAAAAATGCTCATGTATTCTATTGAAATTTTCAATACTTTTTTACAATGTAAAATGTAAAATGGAAAAATTTTTTTATAAAATTATAAGTTAATTTTTATTTTATTAATATTCTCTCTTCGACCTGATTTGCGAATTGCATCTTGAATTTATTGAGAATGTTTCTATGAACGGAGAACAATGGATTCATTATCGGTTTGAGAGTAACTTTTTTGATATAGGATTTCACAAGTCAGAAATCGTTCGGTGATAATCAGATTACGGTAAAATGAAGCAATTTTCGCATCCGCGCTTACGCATTGTGCTCTTTTTCTAATTCTACGTTGAGCTATGTGGAAGGCCGGGCGATTCATCTTGCTTTCGTTAGAAGTCGCTCATCGTCCGAACATAAATCTAGAGTCGGATGTACCAGCTTACCAATACTCGATAAATCGGATTTTATCCTCTAATTCGGATGTGTGTGAGAGAAATAGGCGAACGACATGTTTTTGGCATTGTCGCCGTAAAAACGCGCGAACGTGTGATATAAGTGATGAAAATATACGTAGTCGAATACAATATGTGTTTTTGCTTTTGTCATAATTCACACGTAAGTATTATTCTTTCCACGAGCGAGTCTTCACATTTTCTAGGATTGTTATGGGACTTGAAGATTTCTGTGTATCTTTTGTGACATTTCAACATTGGGCTTCGTGTGACATTATTTTTTCCCATATTGTTTTATTTATATGAGCAACATAAAAATACTTTTCTGTAGCTGGTGCGCTAAGTTTTCAATATAGGACAGTTTTCTGTAAGTAAATCATAACTTCACGAGCTCGCTAAAATAAGACGTAAAAAAGTTATGTAATAAAATTATGCTGTATTTTCCAACCAACCGCGCAATATCTTCGAAGACGGCAATCTTTGAAAGGCTATAACTTGGAAAGTTCATTAAAGCAGTTAGAAATGCTTTCCCTGATATTTCCGGAACGGTGCACAAGTCGAAGCGAAGTTAATACAGAAGCGACACAAAGTCCCCTTGAGGATATCATGTAGGTAATACTTGTCGTAATATAACCACTCCCTTAGGAGCCATTTTGACCCACTTATAGAAACATCTCTGGAAAGAGAATATCACGTCTACGTACGAGTCGTGGGCTATAAAATATTTAATTTTGTGAATTTTTGGAAACATATTATCGTAATTTCTATATATATATTATTTGCAATAAATAAGTCATCTCATGACGGGTTGGAAAGTTCTCTCTCAAACTATTCGGCGCTGCACTTTGATTCGGCTGTTTTCTATTAGGTATAATTGCTGATATTCGAAAACAATTGGGATTCCTCATTATTTTCGCTTCGATGCACAAGAAAAAGTTGGAGAGGCTCAAAGTGCAACAGCGAATAACATTGTATGGCAGTTGAGAACTTCCTAAAGCTTATGAGTATAGTTGGAGCTTTGTGGATGGAGTTGGATTAAGCTGCCTTAAAAGCCTACAAATATGTAATCCTACTATGGAAATAATTATATTCGTAATTGCCGTGTAATTTTTAAATATAAAAATAATTGTATGTGGATAAGGAAGATAAAATTACAAATATTAAATCAGAAAATATGACGGATACATGCATAACAAATATATCAACATATTTACTTGTTACATATTATATTGAATTCATATTGAAATAAAACGTTATATTGATTTTTGCCTTGAAAACAATATGAATGTTTCTGTAGCCATATCAATTTGTATGCGTGTAACAATTAATTGCAATTAATCGTCATTGCGATCTCATCGTAAAATTCTAATTTTATAAATATAAAATTGTCGTCCATGTGATAATTTTAGACGATAACTCTGAATGTTTTATATATGCTAAGTGGAAAAAAATATCAAAAGAGATAAAAAATATATTTTGCAAAATATTAAAACTTTTATATCTTCATATCTTTAATATTTGACTTTTTGAAACTCTGTGTTTCTTATTTCTTTTAAAAAGAATCCTGTTCCTCGAAAGAATTTCGTAAGGGAAATAAAATTTCGAAGGCATTAATAAATTGCAATACGGTTGGCTTCGAGCGATCGTAAAAGTACAAAAAATATTTTCGTGTCAGTTTACATCTCTGTCCGTTGCATCGAATTGCGTTTGACACTAGGCCATTGCTTGGTGTGGAGATAGTAAACCGTATAAAAATATATATATCTTTGGCTTACGGAGTAAAGTACACCAAATTGAGCGTGACATAACTGGAGAAATCGAAACAAGTTATTTTCAAGCGATGCATTATTGATTATATGCAAATGCATCTGCAGATGTTAGATTTGTTTTGAATTATATAACTACGATGAGAAATATGTACTTATAGTTCCTTTATTTTAGAACATTTTATATTATGTATAAATTAAAATCCTTATTTTATTATTTCTATTTATTTTGTTATTTTTCAAGCTTATTGATATCTAGACATTGACAAAAGATAAAAAATAAATTTCATTGTTTTTTAATTTCTGTTTAATCAACTTTTATTTAGTTTTATTAAAAAGCAAACATTCCGTAATAAGAGTATGCTGTAAAAAATATCAACTATGATAGCTCTGAAGAAATAACATCGATAACATCCGATGCTGGAATATCAGAATTTTATAATAAACATATTAAACATGTTTTTATATATCCATGGTTTTTTTCCAGTTACAGTGCACTCTAATTTTATATGTGCATCCCGATTGGATCTGTGAGCTAGAAATTTATATAGAGAAGTCGCGTTTCAACCAGATTTATTCTCGTTAAAATTTAATAGAGCCAACACCTGTTCTGTTTGAAACCCGACTAACCGCGATTTGACCAAGTATGACATTGGCGGGCATACCATTCACGCACTGTAAGTGATTCCATTCATGTAATTAATCGCTGAACAGCTCTATAGGGATAACATGGTATTTACAGGCACCACGTACGCGTAAGCCAGAAGTTATTTCCTCAAAGCGAGCGCTTTTGCACTAACCGATTGTAGTTAAGCTTTCGCTGAAATTAACCGGTCGCAAATATGTCTCTGCAAGCACTTTTGAAATATCGAGCACATTTTGCATGATTCATTTTCTATCTGATCGTACCGCAATCACGGCGCGAACAATTACGATAATTACAATAATTAGATAATCAATAACCGCACCGGTCGGCCGAATCTCATTCCGTTTCCATTCTCTTCCGGCGGTACCGTCATGGGCGTCGTTACCGTTTGAATTACGGACTTTTAATGAATTACAAAACAAAACCCCGCACTATCGAAAAGTTTTACTCGTCTTCGCTTGCATACCGGCCCCCGCCGCCCACCGTTTCCGCGATTTTGCTTTCACGAATTACGCGGAATGTGGTCCACCACTTGCGCCGTTCTAAAAGTTGCCCGTTGTGACGGGCTACGCCACTCCGAAATTTTGTCGGAAAACTCATCGGAAAGAATCAACTGCCAGATGCAAGTGACCTCAGTTGTGGCAGGAAAAACTGACTATGATAAATGAGCGACGATCTCTGCTCTCTTTAAAGATTTTCTTGGTTGTATTAATATCACCACTAAGAGCTGTCGCTATATCTGTAGTTTGAAATACCGCACAATTAGAAGAGTTTAAAAAATTCTCCATTATATAGCGACTTTATCATGCATTTCTTTCTTTTTTTTATTACTGCGTTTCAAATTATAGATAAGATTTCGATTTTTCTGTATTATTATTGATATGCAAAGTACGGTTCTTCAGAATATTTAAAGAATAATTTTTTCAAAGAGTCCTAATATTTTAGTATAAGAATTTATTAGATTGCCGATTTTTGTAATTATTCTTTTACATAATGAAGCCAATGTATTTATAAAATGTAATGTTATTTTATAAATCTGCTTATTATATACGATATTACTGATTTTATGCACCACGTATTAATATATGGTGAAAAGATATATGAGCCGGAGATTAAACATAATACGATTATAGAGCATAGGGAGGACGCCGTCGTGAAAATAGGATGTTGACCATGGCCAGGGCTGGGTAATCGGTCCGTAATTAATTAATGCATCGCCCATCAGCCCTTCCCCCAATATTCTAGACCACGTGAGTGCTGCGGACCACTGATAACTGAAACAATTCGCCGTTCATCCTTACACCACATATAAATTACGTGAAACGTTCCGCTTCCGTTTATTATCCCTTGATCAAATATTTGATTCATTTGAGAATGGAAGCGGATAATAAGACATCCATATACCTATCATACTCTTAGTCATTAATTAACCCGCCAATTAATTTTTCGCATTGACGAATCAATCGCAGGAAGTTAATCAGCTTGCGTTCAATTCTCTCATTTAACAGACGCTGTTGTGACTTTATCAGGAATATTATTCAGTTGTTATTTTATATGTACAATGCAAAAAATTTCATATTTAAAAATATTCTTTTTGCTGCGATTATTATCTTTCAGTTACTCTCGAGCAAGCAGTTAACGCGGAAAGTAGATTGATATTTAAACGAACACGCGTTTGACATTTAACAACAAAATCACATAAGACGTAACTTGTTTTAGGGAGGAAGTGTAGCCCTTGTTATTATAGATACATTAAGACCGAAACGCCCACGCATGCAATTAAGCGTGTTGTTTTGAGACGTTTCTACCCGCTACGCCATCGTCGCACAAGCACGCCCATTGTATACGTTTAATTAAGCACAGCTGTTTTGACACCGGAACAGATAGTTTCTGCGGCGCGCCGTTCGAAGGCAGTTGATTTAACTGAAACATCTGCCGCGTGCGCTCTATAAGCGTTCGAGATGTACGGTCGCTGTCGGTTTACCGTTGATTTAAAGTGCAACCAGGCAACCGGCGCCGGCTCGCGCGCAAATTAAATTTTCGAATTTTTCGTACGGACAGCAACTCGCCGTCCATGCTAGCGCATAATTTATGCAGCACCGTGTGCGAACGCCACGAAGCGGATGCCCGCAAAATGCAAAACGCGCGCGCGCGCGCGCGCTTTTCCTGCCAGCAACAAGCTACCGCCAATTGACGCGAAAAATGGAGACATTCGAGTCTCAAACATCGCTGTGGGACATACAGCGCAAAAGAATATTTAAATTATGCTGCGCATTCCGAAAATACGATTGCACCTCAGTAAACTCGGAAAAACTTTGGGAAAAACTAGAGAAACGAAAGAACATATTCACTTGTTGTTTCATGATAAAAATCTTCATAATAAAAATCTTCCACTTTATGATAAAAATCTTATTTTTGAGTGTGCTGCTTCTAAAAAAAGAATATTCTCATATTATTATTTTTGATACTTGTATATGCATAGTGTTCATATGAGAGAAATAGTTGTTTTCCTTGATGAACATTTCTATCTATTGCAATATGTAAGATGCAATTTCTTCTGTATGAAATGCCGAGATATTGAAGTATTTCGATCGAATTTTCATATAACGATAATTTCAACTATGATTACGATGATTGCGTTACAATACGGCGGTAATTTTAGGGAAATTCGCACTAACATTACGTGGTATCGAGAGAAACTAGTTGTGAAATTCGACTAGCTGCACGTTAGTTACAGCGTTTCCACAATTTCCCGACCATGTTCGACGAACTTGCGCTTGAATAGGTTACACGTAGCGACGAATGTACGGATGAAGAAACTTTCGGTTCTCGTGATCGCTGTGGACTTGAAAATCCGAAAGTTCTTTGAGCGCGCTGCAAAGTGAAAAGTGCTTTTATTATGTTAACGTGGAAACTTCTTACTCATATCCATTTCAGTATAGTGATCGCGCAAGTTTTAAAGAGTATAAGTAAATAAGATGATGCATATTGGGTGCTTTCTTATGAATTTTACATGTTTTATGTATGATTTTGAATAATTCTATAAATATAATATGTATTTCGTATTTTTTTACTCCTGCAATTCCATTTGCAAAATTGCATTATTGTGTGATTTAATATATTGTATAATTTGACAGGATTTATATAATTTAAGTTTACATTTGAATGATGTATATATTATGCATATTATATTTCTTGCAAACATACGTAATTTGAATTGAATATTCAATTATTTTATCATAATTATGGTTACTTACTTTTATGATGATTTTTTATCAGTGTTTTATTATGTATTATACAAACATCTCGAAGTAACATTTTACTCAGAAAATTTAGATTGTCCAAATTTTAGCGAAAATAAATATTTTGCCCATAGAAAGTTGATTGAAGGTTGGATTTGTAACTTACATTACGCTATCTAAATTCAATTTAAATTATGTACACGAGCCATGTCTCTTCATCCCCGTAATACCTCTCAGATATCTCGAAAGGAGGTAAGGTAAATTTAAAGGAGACGCGATTCGACGGGGACATCGTTCTTCCAGTAAGACAGAGAAAGAATGATAGACGAGAGCGCGTCTTAAATCTTCAAAAAGCTCCTTTTAAGTTTGGTCCCTCACTCTCCGAGTGAGTATCCGAGCGCGCGTCTGAAGCGCGGTCTGATTAAAAGCCTCGCGCTAAATTAAATACAAGAATTCTCCCTTCGTCTCTTGCTATAAGACGGGTCAAAGGCGTGCGGGACCGATCAAGGTGGAGGCGAGGGGACGGATGGAAATTATTGGAAGATATAATGAAAGGATGTTCACGCTGTTATCTCGCGCATGAATATCATCGTTGAGAAGACATTTATTTCACAAGATGCGTAAAAAGTATGTAGCTATACAACGACACTAATGTACAAAGGAATTTTATTTGATGGAAGACAAGCAACATGGTTCACGCTGTGATATTGTAGACACGTTTGCATCGCGATTCAAAGAAAGTAAAAACTCCACAAGATTTTTTTTTTTTCCCGTTGATATTATTCATTTTTTCCCCGTTGATATTATTCTTTTGTTACACATCTCGGTATATGCTCGTAAAATGACTCGCGGACGTGATCGAGCGAGTTTAAACGACATGTGGAATATTTTATGGCTCTTTTATGAGCGTTTTGGAGAGGTGGTCAAGGTTTCGTAGCTACTACGGCAGAAGTTGAAATATCATGCCAGATACGCGACGCCAGACACGCCAGTTTATCATGATTTTTTGGAAATAAATGTAAAAATGTTGTATATTTGTCTTCATAGTTGTCTCTACATTTAAATTTATGTACTGGCAAATATGTGTCACCGAAACGTCTATAATTTTCTAAAATTGATAATTGTTATTTTTTTTCATATTTTTTAAGCTATCATTATCTGCATGAAATTTTTAGGTCTTGCTACGATAAAATTAAAATTGATTTTTTTAATTAAAATTCGACATAATTATATGACGAAAATTTTATCACACGAAACATAAACATTTGTTTTTTCCGCAATGACAACCGCTCGATAGCACGTACAAGGCGCATCGAGATAAGCAATCAGCATCGCGGAAAAGAGGCAATAATGCAAATCTTCCATGCCTTTTTTAAGATAGGATAAATAGTCTAAAATGGTGTAGCGCAATTTATGTTTTAGTTTTATAAATTGCGAGACTATTATACTTCGTTAATACCTAGGATTATGCATTTATCCTTTTTATGTGCTATATGGTACAGGCGTACTGACATATTTGCATTTTTAATTTCTCTCAAGCATTATTCAATATTTTAGTCCCAGCTAATTTCCGTCATAAAGCGATCGTTATAAGCTATTATAATATTATAATATACATTATAATATTTCTGGATAACACAATACACATTTCTCAATTTTATTTAATTTTACTCCTGTTTTATTATAGTAGTAATTTTTATATGTGATCCTACATTTTAATAGAGTGCATTTTATTAATTAAGATACTAAAGTCATATAATTTTATGATTAAATTATTAATAAATTTATGCTGCACTCAACGTAATTTCTCACTGCATAAAAATGTACGATTAAAAAACGTATACAATATTACTAATTATACGTAATTGATAAAAATTGTATATTGAAGGTATTTTGATATTAAACATATTTTATTCCAGATGGAGAAAAAAAGCAAGAGGAAAAACAGATATTCGGACATGCAAACATGCTTTGCGATGATGTATAATCCCATAAAGTATCAGCAACGTGAAGCGTAAGTAAAAAATCATGTTCTATCTGCGGCATACGAAATGTAAAAATCAAATTCAGCGTAGCTCACAGTTTAGTTTACAGTAGTCACATACTGTAAAGTACGATTATCTGTGCACATATATGTCGCGCTCTGCGCAAATATGCGAAATGACAGACATACTTGGGTGAGAAAATTTCATTATGCATGTAACAATCAAAAGTGATATATAGAGAAACTATAGAGAGAATAATGAATATGATATCACAAATAGGAAAATGATCAAATTTGTTAAATTAACTATCTCTCCATAATTAGGCTTAAAATAATACATTTCAAATAATGAAGCAATCGTTTATGTGATCCGGACTAGAATTGGAACAGCGGTCGGAAATAATGCAGTATTCGCCACGCAATTTAATGGAAACTAATTTAATTACCTGTAATCGGTGATATACATAAATATAAATTTCCCGCAAAGTCAATTTTACGCTTATCGCGGACTACCGAGAATATCTGCGAAAAAGTTACACTCGAATATCAAAATGTCAATTTGCGGTTCCGACAAAATATTTCAAGAAACTCCTCCAGAGCGCGAAATACACTCTGTACTTGCTCGTTGGCCACCAGAAGTGGCACTAAGTTTAATCCCGATTTACGGTCATGGATTACACGGAGCCTCGAATCGCATCAGACGTAGAAGCCATGCGAGAGTAAGAGCAGCCGAAAACAAGAAACAACACATCGCTGAAATACCGCGGGAGCTTTCAATGCTAGATCTCTCTCTCTTTCTCTCTCTCTCTCTCTCTCTTTCTCTACAAGGATCGTCATAATTAACGTCGAAATAACGAGGTATAAAATTAGTCAAGATTGAATTTGCAGTAGTAAATACAACCATATATTAATAGTAAATATAACCATATATTAGAGAAATATATGTACATAGCATAAAAACATTCTGAATACTTGACTACATAATTAATAATTATTTGAAAAATGTTATACACACAGTAATACGGGATATTTTATAAATTTTTTTTATAATAATATAATTCTCCTAAATGTATTCAAATTAACATTTTATTACGAAAAACTGAAATAATGTAAAATTCAGAAAAAAATATCTTTTTAATAATCGTAAAAAAAGACATAGCTGTACCGCGATAGATGTGCGCTCTCGTGAGAGCAACAGCTGTATTAAAGCAGCTGCTCTTTAAAATATCAGCGTAGGGAACGTCGTTTTCGTGCAGGGAAAATTTACGGGTTCGTGCGTTCGAAAGTAAAGGGTTAAGAATAAATGCCAGACGAGAGCTCAACGACCACCGCCGACGAATAAATTGCGACGTGCAAACGGCCCGAGGTATAAAAAATGTTTTAAAAAAATGTCTTCTGTTTTACGTGCCATTTTTCATAAATTACATCACGGTATATCGCGTCAGTAGATCATGTAGTTTTGATTATATAAAACACGCTTGGACAGCACAGAAAAGTCTGAAACAAAAGTTGCAAACACCATCGCAACGTTATTTCTTGAAGCTGCAAATTAAAAAAGAATAATAGTGATATAGTCGCTTGGAACAAACACATAAATGCAATTTTATTAAAATCTGTCACAAAAACTATACAAACAAATGATGCTTTAATATTGGAAAAGTTGTGGTCCGATAAGTGCGTTTAGCTGCGTTTTATCCAGCAAATAATTGCTACGTATACTGAGAGGATAAACCTTGTTCACAGCATATTGTGCTTTAAAGGAAGCACATTTTACGTGAGAAATGGGAGTAATGCGCATTTATTGCGCGCAACGGCAATGCGTAGTATACTATTGTATATTAGGTGGGATATTTCTCAGGTTTTTGTACAGTAGTGTGCGTATGTAAGTTAAACTTGTCTGCAAATTTAATGGATGGCTATACTTCTGAAGCACGGTGTAACCAGTCATTTCAATATTCATGGCTCGCGACCGTGCATCGATATTTCTTTCGCGTAAAACATGAATACACTGTTTGCATATTTATTTACCCTAAATTTAATATAGAAATTCTGCATTATATATTTTGTTAATACATTTCAGTTCGTTGCACACGCCATTATTGACAATCTTAACAATAAAATTTATTTATTTCCATCGTCATATACAAAATTACAAACAGCCCAATAATATTATTAACAGTTTTTTCATTAATAAATTAATTAAATTAATTCCTTGCCTATTGTTGTTTTTATCTAGTTTTTATGTAGTTGCTTCAATCAAATTTTTGCTTTTCATGATTTTTAGTTCGAAGATAAATTGAATCTTTTAACTAAAATTAAATAACGAAAAATCAGCTCTATAGCTACAATTTGTTATGACATATGTACCTGAATTTTAAAGAACTTCACGGAACATATCGTTTGAAATTTCTATCCTTTTCAACTCTCTATGCATTATTGCGATATATTATGATACAGTGTATTTACAAATCGGCTTTTCGAAAAGCGGCTCGCGCGATCATATCAACACACAACACTCTAACGGATTTTGAGTGAAAACTCGAATTTATCAATGAGAAATTGCTTTCTTGTCCATTTATTGCGACATAAAAAAATATATAGTGAATTTGCGATATGTGCGCCGGTAATCTGGTCACGTATTTTTCGTTTCTATATTTTACGTTAGATATAATTTTAAAGAATTATTGAATCTTTCACCTTAAGTATTGCCTTACTATTGATTATAAAATGCCTCCCTTGAAACAGAGTAATGCGAACATTTTTTTTAGTAATCATTAGTTTGGAAAATATTTGCAATAGACCGAATTATTGCTTTACCATGCATATGACATACGTATAAATTCATAAATTCTTTGCGTACCATACATTTTGAATGAGAAGAATGCGAATATACGTTTTTACCAGATATTCTATGATGAAAGCTCCGCTGTTGCTGATTCGCTTTAAATAGCTCGGTAACGAAGAATACAAGCAAATGCATTGCAATTTTTAACGTATGAAATCCAGCGTATGAAATTTCTAATTCAAAATCCCCGTTGGAATTAAGGTTATGAAATAGAGTTCACTGAACTGCGGTTGTACAATCCGGCTTTCTGTATCAGTTTTATTCTCTTCGTTTTTTCTCTCCCGCGCTGTGTTAATTGATCAAACTCAGTGTCTATCGGAGACTTGCGAAATTCTCAGCGGCGTGGCGCGTATCGCGTCGAGACGGAGACAGATCGTACGTCGCCGGCTTCCTTAAACGAACGTCCTGCTAACGTCCCTTTTTTCATTCGTCGGCTACTCCCTTTTCGCGAGTGAGTCCGCTCGCTCTCTAGTTTTCTGGACCACTGGGTCTTAGACAAGCGTGATAGAATATAAAAGCAAAACGTATCTCGATCCCTCGTGCTCTCTCCTAGATTAAATGTCGAGCCTCCCCCTCCTTTCCTTCCTCTTCCACCTCCTCCTACACTTAACCGCCCGTCCATCCTAGTCCTCGCGCCAAGTCCTCTTATCCGTTCCGTGTACCGTGGACTTTGCGCTCTGTCGTCCTCTTACTCATCCCTCTTTCCGGTCCTTTCCGCGCCTATCCTCCCCTTTCCCTCCTCTTTCTTCCTTTCTGACGCATCCTATAACATCGTTTAACCTAGCTGCACCCCCTTTTCTAAAGCTTCAATTATCCTCAAAGCTCTCACTTCCTTCGAGGATACGCGAAGGTTTACGAAGAAAAAATAATAAGAAGAAAAAAGAAGGAGAAAGAAAAAATGAAACGTCCGCTGAATGCGATCATCCAACCGCTCGACATTTTCAAGACGCTTAATACTTCCATGGTAGGGCGATTCGTTTCGACGGGATCTTAAAGAACTTCCGACCCGCGTGGAATTACGGACGACGCGAGTCGTAGATTAAATTCACTTCTGGACAGAAGCAATTTTTCGCTTCGCTCAGTGTCGTCGGTTTAATGCAATTTGCACTCTAATTAATATAAAGCGAGTCTGAATTTACCGATCGCTGGCAGGGGATACCGGCCCTAGACGTGAATTACGTCGATTTTGTATGAAAAATTGTTTATTTCGCGCGCAATTAGTCTTAGTTGATGCCGCGTAATTAATAAATGCATCATTTCTGTGAGCGCCACGCTACTCGTTCGTTTCAAGAAACTCTTTAAACGCTGTAGTTCGCACGAAGTTTCGCATCATGATTTATGCAGCCTATAAAGAATGGTTGTTTTCTCTAGTTGCTAGTAGAAAAATGTACACGCCTGCGGGACACGCTATACGCGTGATTTAGTATTCGTCGAGCAAACTGGAACATCACATAGTATTTTTTCTGAATGTTTGATGACCAATTGTTATTTGCAGTGACATTATCGTGCGAATCTCTCGTTCGAAACGTCCAAGGATGATCATTTCAAAGATCTTTTCATTAGCAGCGCGTATATCAAGGCGTAAGATTTTTTTAAACGGAAGTTTGTTTGTTTTTTTTTTTTTTCTTCTTGAGGAAGGGTGTGTGGGTTTACGAGTTGGCGAATGCAAGAGGGAACCGGAAACGGGCAATGCAGAAAGATGGGACGTGCGACGACGGTGAAAAATGCGCTGCATCCGAGATTCGCCTTGGCTCCTGGACGAGAAATTTTCTCCGCGGAAACTTTAATTACTTCCTAGGGATTCATTACTCGATGCTAATAGACACGTGTTCAGTTATTCCTTTTTAATTTTTAAAATTCCGTGTCATGAATATTGAACATCACGTGGCAGTCGCTTTCTTTTGCGTTTAAGAAAATGTGTTACTGTCCAAAGAATAATTTACGATCTTATCCAGTGGATATAGTTCGCGGCGAAACCATGCGGAGAAACTGGCCGACAGGTATTCCGCGGATCGTCTACAAATTTAATAATATGATGAAGTGAGTATATAGCGAATTTTCGGTGGGTGGGACGGAAATCGATATAAAACCGACTGATTTGCATACTTGTAGTCGAAAATTCAATTTTCCCGATCTACAAATCCAATTAGGATGTAAAATAATATAAAACAATACGTGTCAAAAATTTCAGATTTTGGTTCACTGATTATCGTAATGAAGAATTATGCGTGCAGTCGACCGGACAAATCGCGCAGTATGCGCAAGTATCAGATAATAATACAAGAGCAGATTTAATTGTTTATACTTCCCTCCGTATCTCGGTGTAATACGAGTATCCGACAATCGATATAATTACACGGCGACCGAGTCCGCGCTTGATATAGATGAGTTACACAATCAGATAATTAAGTGGCAGTCGCATGACATTGCACAAAGCGTGCCGGTCGCCACGTGTTAATAGCGACTGCACGTTTACAACGCGCAGTTACCGCAGTACAAACCAATGCGCTTATTGCAACAGATAAATGATGTGTAATCGTTAGCCAACAGCTCGATATCAGCTTCCGGTCTAACGATTACGCACTACTGTCTATTTGCGAGCGCTGATATCGATAACGGTCCGAAGTAGAAGGAACTTGAATATCGTACTTGGGAGTCAAACGGACTGCAATCGCGATTGTGATAATATATCGTGTTCCCCCTGTGGTCAGTGGTTTTCTCTCTCGCTCTCTGTTTCGGTCTAAAAAATATACTTTAAAACGAAGTACGTGCGATGTTCATTATTTTGCGCAAATCGCCGATAATTATACATTCAGTTGTGCTACTTGAAATCAACAATTTATCCGCATTTGCAGTTTATAACAGTGAGATATGTTGTAAGTTATGTAACGGAGATAAGATATCTCACATAAATAAGGATATTAAAAAATCGCGAATAACAAGGCATCGAGATTAATAAAATGACGGTAAACATTATCGAATGCGATAAAAACTCCATTTTCCAATCAAGATCGGAATCGTATGTGAACAAATGTTAAACACGCGAGGACGAATCGCAGTTGTATCTCTCTATATGGGCGGTTAGAAGAAAGATAACGACTGGAATCATATTCAACGCTTATTAATTATCCCTGATCACTCGGCGTGAAGTATTGTACACTGTGCATTTGCATACTTCGATAATCCGTTATTCGCCAAAGTGCGGGAGTAATAGCAGTGGGCGCGGCGATAGTCCGCATACCGCAGATCCGATCGATCGATTTTCAATTAGCTTCAATTAGACCGCCATACCCACCGGAAATTTCACCTAGTGAGATTCTCCGCGATATACATCTCGGCGGGGTCAAAGATACAATGCGCGGCGAAAGCGGCATCGCGCGCGCGCGCTCGACGGCTGAGCGGCGATTAGGGCGTGAAGTTGCGCTATCCGGGAAAGAATCACAATATGATGGTGGGTAGATCGCGGTTTATTCCACGATTACGCCGCATTTCCGCGCGTAAACTCGCTTCTCAAAGCGTGAAATGGGTTTATGCAGAATATGCCGGAAAGTTTCGATGCCCTGCATAATGATAGTTTAGCATTTTGAAATAATCGTAACTTGCACTTTCACAAAGAGCTAAGCGTCAAATTCGGAACTTGTTAAAATTGCTGTAATTTTCTACGATGTTAAACTTATCTCATTTTTGTCAAATGTCTGCCATTGACGTATGCAAATATAACAGTATTGTAATTATAAAAAATCTACTCATATATGTATTATACATATATTTCTTCGTTGCTTTTCTCGTGCTTAAAAAGTATACAAAAATAATGAATAATTTTTTCGTTATTATTTGATTTTTTTTTGTTATAATTACAAATTTAAATTATTGTAGCTATCGCATTCACATATACGGCTTCATATGGATTTGAAAGCTTCGGTTGTTAGACAAAAGTACGATCGCTTGAGCAATCAGCATTATATTAAAGAGCCGATAGTGCCGGAAGAGAGGGTGGGGCTAGTTATTCGTAGTTCGACAGAGGGTTGGATGAAGTGGCACACTAGCTGCAGTTCAGATAATGGCAGGCCAAGTTCATTAGCATGGCCTGGCCGAGAGAGACAGAGAGAGAGAGAGAGATAGAGAGAGTCCTATCACAGTGCCCTGCGAACGTAGCCCGCCTGTCCCTGGCTTATGGCGACGCCTCCTGTATTCGCGGTAATAATGGGTCGCGTCCGGGTCGAACACGACTGTACGCCGATCGCTTCGATAGCATCGATAAAATATGCGCTAAGCGTTTCCGCAAATGCGTAGCTTGAAGCACACACATTGTTTTCTAAATAAATGCTCTTTTCTTTCGAATAATATGCGATCTGTGAAAATGAAAATAAAGAAACTTTTCTTCAGAAATGTAAAAATACTCTGAACATGCGCTAAACGTTTTCCACAAATATGTATAACAAAACTCATATATATTATATATTTGCAAGAAAGAAAGATGACTCTTTATTTTAAATGGACGAGCTTAAAAGATATTTTTTGACGACTCTCGAGAAAAGCATTCAATTGCAAATTGATTTAGCGAGACGGGTGGATTATCATGAATCTAAATCGTCTGCGTCTGGTTGCTATTTAACTCATGCTGTTGGAGATACGGTGACATACAATCGTTATTGATTGCAGTTCGTCGCATGGTCGGTTGCACGAGTACAAGTCATAAATGGCAGATAGTGACGAGAGAGCATTGTGGTCTCCGGGTATTGCTCTCTGCCAACTCACATTGATCTTTCACGTGTTGCATTTGTCATGCAAATTATTAGAGAAAGAGAAAAAGAGCATAAAAACACGAATATTGATCAGGTTTAATAATATCTTGCGAAATTTCCCCTCGTGTTCGTGTTAACGCGAAATTATTATTCGCGTGTTCTAAAAAATGTATTAAAACTAAAAGTAAAAATTAAAAAAAGAAAAAAAAATTGTACCCTAATTGTCGCTGAGAATCTTATAAAGTTTCCATTCAAGTTTCCAGCGTTTTGACATTCGCGAATTAAATCGAATCTTCGGATCTTTGTAAATGAATTCCGGCGTGGGTTGCAAACTCGAGTTGAAAACGTTACTTACTCAACTATAATTACCGCCTCCACTTTCACCTCCCGTTCCTCGCTTGCGCCGCGATACCGCCTGGATGCCGAGCGGTAATTCGCGAATTATTATCGGGCATGTTGTACGTGTTACGTGCTTGTCGTTAGACGGAAACTTCCACGGATGCGATTAATTAACAAGAAGGATACCTATCCATTACCTACCCCTCGGATTATGAGGCGCATAAGCTCACATGTGCTATTGGTTATTCCAACGTGCTGCATCTATGTACTGTCGTCATGATGTCGGTGGATCCATCCCAGTCATGTACGATGGTACACGTACACCGTTGTATATCAAGTGATAAATGGTTTTGCTTGGCGTTATAATAGATGTTAAGTTTCATGAAAACCCCATTTTTCATGTAAGGAGTGCAAGCATTCTGGTTGTAGCGTTAACGCTCGATACTTACGCTCAAGTATGATAAAAGCGAGAACACGTCAAATTATGAATTGATTATCTAAATGAAAAGAAAGTTACGTCATTATTAGATTAATTGTATTTTGAAACTTTAAAGATCGTAACAATATTTGCAAAAAATTGCGCGAAAAATATAGAATAAATAGTTGTGCGAGAAATATAATACATGTGAGAAAAATATTTATGATTTCGTGATATAATTAAAACGCGCAGTCAATAATTGATAGCGCGCATAAAAAAATATGATTTATGGAGCTAAATAATGGAGGTGAATCCAAATTTATGCCTGTAATCCAATTGACAATCTCACCGAAAGCGCATGGAATATACATACATATATGTACAATGAGATTTGAATTAATACCTCAATTAGATAATACAAATTCAATAGAAATTTACTTTGTATATTCATCAAAATTAACATACACAGAATTTTATTAAATTTGCATACACACATTAAAAAAATATTTTTTTAAAATTGTTTTTTGCAAAAAATTCTTTCTGTATATTCTTTAAACATTATATGCGTTTATCAATTTTTATCAATTTATAAAACGCAATCTCAAAAATAATAAAACCATTAAAGTAAGATTATTTTAATAATATCTAATACAAAGGAAATATACATAGTCTTTTGTATTACGAGAATTTTGAAGAAGTTAGGCATTGTGTGTGTTAATGACACATTTTGCTAAAAGAAACCTCGACTTTGTATGAATAATAATAACAGACAAATAAAGACTCCATAGATATTCGATGCTTTAGAACTTTCGTGAAAACTGCATCGGTCGAACAGGATTACAACAAAGATCTCACGTTCCTGACAATCTGATCGGCGAGCCTCTTAATCGTTCACGCGTGCCTCCGCATCGCAATATCGCCGTTCACTTTTCTCTACCACCCCCTCAGGGCCGTTCTTCAAGGCGCGCCACCGCACAAAGGGAGATTCCGAACAATACGTTCTATCGGCACGCGGGTAGTAGGTAGGGTTGACACCGTGAATCGGTGACCAGGCGTCTGTCGGACTTTTCCACTTACCGCTGGCGCGTTTCTACAGGCTCCCACGAGACGCGACAGCGCGCGAACGGTTATAGTGGAGTGGGCGCTTGACTATAGCGCGGCCGCACCACAGTCGTTCCTGTGAAACGTCGCGACGGACTGTGTGCTTTGATCTACCGGCGTCGATATCACGCGTCACGGAGCACTCTATCCGCGCGAGTGCACTTTTCGGTCGTGAAGACAGGAAATAAACAATCGACGATGTACACAAAAAGGCGCCGCAGAGAAATGACGGCGAAAGAGGAAACGGCTAGAATGTCGGCACACGTACGTCGACGTCGACGAGAAAGGCTTTTATGTTGCATATCGGCGCCGGATACGCTGATATTTCGGACCTGAATGAATTTTCGAACCACGAGTTAAGCTCATTAAGTTTTCTGAATACGTCGACATTTTAACGTGCGCGGTTGATTTATTGCTGTATCGATTTATATTCGCGATGCTCTCGCATTGTACTGTCTTATCATAAAGCTCACAATCAGTAGTATGAAATTTCAGAGTTCAAATATATTCTGCTTGGATTTAGCGAGAAAGCCATTTTGCAATTAAAACGTTCAGAACATATAATTTTATAATATATTCTGAATGTTTTAATTGCAAAATAGCTAGCTAATGTAGAAAGAGAGTTGAAAAGCTCTTTTATGACGCGCAAAGTTCCTGTATCTAAAGAAGAACAATCCTTATTTAATTTTATTATTTGTATTGATATTATTATTGGAATCTAATTGTTTTCCATCAACAAATTAATTGAAAGTTATTTTCCTCTTTATTGTGCATCATTGTGATGCGTTGAGGAATGCAGCAGAGGGTGTAAGTCGAAGCGAAAGCTGAGAGAGACCCCCGCTTGTTTAAAGTTTCCGTGAACGGCGGAAATCTTCGGCATCTCGATGAAAACTTTTCACCTGGAAACACGCGGATCGAAATATCGCACGCGGCGCGCGCGTGAAAATGACACGCTGCGCTCCACGGAAGTTCCAATTAGCGTACGTATATTCTATGCTCGAATGAACAAAACTCCTCAAAACTTTTGGTTCACGCGCAGGATAATGTCATATTAATTAGCGCACTTTCGCGCACCAAGCACGGCGACGCAATCGTTCGAGCAACTCTGCAAAATAACTCGTAGTTATTGCTAATGGTAGGAACGTAAATGCGACTCGAATAACTTAGCGGAAAATCACTTTGTAGCGAAACTTCCGCTTTGTATTCAAATTATGCAAAATTTAATTTTCCGGATAAACTAAGATAGTGATCTTTCATGCGCGAACTTTAATTGTTTACTACATGACGCGGCGTGCATGATGTAAGGAGGCTATTCACAACATATGTATCTCGTGCGAAATTACATGCTGCGTTTTTGCAGTCCTTCAACGGATACGCGTAATTGCGATGACAGTGTTTGTACATTCAAAAATATCAATAGGCTTCAAAAATTCATTGGCCGGATCACGTATGTCCGGCGTTTAATATGACAAGCAGTTACCTGTGCCATGATACGCTTCGAAATATATGTATAAAGCTTAACGAAGTATTAAGAGCAGAGCACTCTGCGTAAGCCCGGGATATGCGCGATGGCGCATACAGATGTGATGCAAATTAGCGTTTAGTATAAGCTGCGCTAACTTCGCGTGCAACATAGCCCGCTCTTTCTCTCGATAACCTTTGACCGTATCTTCGATAATGCCGGTTAACGTTAAGCCAGTTTCCACGGCTTTCCGGGAATCGTTAAATTAAGAAAATCCACGGCTATCGACTTTGTACGCACCAATGTTTACGGATTTAAACGATTTAACTACTGAGAATATAAGTTTGTTAATTACGAAGTTAGATATCCCCATGCTAATTTGTTTATGCATATGTATATAGATAATCATATTTCAACTTTCTTTAAAAGATTTATCTTGCAAAGAAAAAGGTGAATATTTAAAAAAAAATTTCTAAATACGTCAAAATTTTAGCGTACCTAAATATAACATTTCGAATATTAGTTAATTAATAATCAACAATTGATTGTAATTATAATAATGCAACATTAATATTCAATGTTCTAATATCTCTTTAAATATTTATCGCGTAATGTTATCTGTAATAATTGCGATCTGTATCGATCGAATTGTGCCATTATTCGGTAATGGCTACATTATAATTCATTACGTGTACATTTGTCATCTTTGCATTACAGCGGGAAATCCTGAAGTTTATACGGATGTTCGACAAGTTTCCGCGAGATATTCAAATTATAGCAAGCCATTAGCGTAGTTTCGCTAATGACATACTTATCATATGAATGCATGTCACGGAGACTGGGTCAGTCATGATTTCGGACGTATGTTACATCATAGCGCATATGCAAACACTATTACAGCAGTCCTTCAGCCACTGTGCACACAACGTAATTTATTTCGGAGTTGCACAGTTAATATTGACAAATATGTAAATTTTAGTCTCTGTAAAATTATTCATTTTGATTGTTATGTTATATTTCTTAGAATAATGTATTTCTTACTTTGTACAATTTTTTGAAGTATGAAATGATATTGTATTTCTTATTTCAGATATACTTTATATATTATTTAAATTATTTTATGTATATGTGCATAATGTATAAAAAATATTATCATTTTGTAAAACAAGACTTTCTGATTAATTTCCTCGATGCGGTTGTACAATTTAACTGTAAGATCGAAATGAAGTTCACCAGCGTAGAACCACGCGTCAATATGAAATTGAACTCTAGAGAGAGAGAGAAAGGTAGCTCATGCATACATTCACGCTCGAAAAATCGCACGACAGGTGCAAACACACGGCAGCGGTTTAGGTGCGGACTAAAATGTGCCGGCTTTGATGTCGCCCGCCTTTGGTTTATTTTCACGATTGCGAATCGATGCGAATAGGCTTACGAGAATGCCGAAAATTGAAAGGAGAAAATCAAACGGCTGATTGTGGGAGAGAATGTATGCGCGGAAACAGGAATACTTCCGGCAGTATCGCTGCGGAAGGGCGGTTCCGCAGGCAAGTGCACCACAGACAATGGATTCATCGAATGCGAGATTGCCGAGTTTGCAGGTAGTACTTCGAAATTGGCTGCTTAAAAGACACTGCCGGGAGGTACTTACCAGCGCACTAACACAAAGAAGTCAAAGTCGCCGAAGTTAAATATCGACTGTCGCTCTGGTTCGGCGTTTCGTCAGTATGCTGTAGCATGCGAACCTGCAAAAAAGTCCAGAGTCTCATTAAAACAAAACAAAAAAAAAAACAAATAAATTTCGTAATCTCGTATTTTGTGCAAAAATAATGGAAAAGTTCCGCGTTACATTTTCGACAACGTATGGCGTGCAATTTTTAAATAAAATATTTTTTTATATTAATTTATCATTTAAAATTTATATATGTAAATACACCAAAAAAAAAAATGTATTCGAACATGCAATTTGTTTATTGCAAATATACAAGTGCGAAGTTTTTATTTGCAGCATCTATGATGTAAATATCAGGATACTCAGTCACGCGATTCTATGCGTCAATAAAGCCAATGAATACAAAAACACACGCGTTTGACCCGGACAACCAATTTCGAGCTCAATTTTATTATCTACATACGCGCATAACTTATTGCTTGAACAAAGCGAGAGCTAATAGCGAGGGTGATGGGGTTCCATCCAATTTTCCAATTGAAAAATGGGATTTTAAAATTTGTGGTCGAACGACATTGTCAGATTACACGCATTTGCATCTGCCTGTTCGATTTGTAACACGCGTTGAGCCGTCCCGAAATGATTATAAAATTACAAATGCATCCAGCAGTGACTCCGCTCTTTTCTTGCGTTCGTGCACTTTCGCAGTAAAATCCTTAGCAAAGAATGGCTAAACATCTTAGATAGCACTCATTCCGGAATTACTATGCCAATGTAATAGGAGGATTCCATGTGCGATTCCGCAGAGAGCACGGATTTTACTATCACTCGATTAATCTAAGTCACGTTGTCAAACAAGTATCCCATTTACCCGGATTCACTGGGAACTTTAAAATGACACGGACGGGGGCAAACATTTTCGTAGAGCAATTACGAAAAGTTCGTAGAACGTAGATAACCCGACCGTCGCAGTCGGAGGAGACTCTTTCTATTCCGAACTTGGAAGAATTTACTCGCAATTAAAAAGATTGTGGAAAAAAGTTGAATTTATGTCAAACGTCAATAAATGCAAATGAATGTTCATCATGCATTATGATCGGTTCATTAAATTAAAGGAATTTTTACAAATCTACCTGCTTGATTTTCCAACGACTTTTTGCTTAGCATACTATCGATTCTTGACATAGATTATAATTGCTAATTTAAAGCAAATTGTAATTTATAGAACAATTACTCGCTTGAAGCCATTGCAAACGTTGAAATGCAACAAATATTTGCCGTAATTATGTAGGTTTAAGATAATTGTTATATTAGCGTTGTTTGCATCTTCGGTTTTATTTATTATTATTATTATAGCATTCAAACGTAGCAGTCTCTGTTTGAGAATTCTACATTGACACGAAACAATCGGTAGCGGCGATAATAGTCTCCATTCAGATGGCGTATTTAACTTTAAACGTTTGCATTTAATCCTTTGTTTATTTTGCATGCATATAACATACCGCATAAATGCACTTCAGGTTGCCACATATACTATACTAAACGTGCATGAATTCGCGATCTATTGAATAATAACGGTTCTGCAATTTCTCATGTATTTATGCCCGCGCGAGTCGTTCACTTTTTTCAAGTTTACTCTCGCCGCCGATTACAGGTGCTCGCTCGTACGTTTTACTCGTACAAACATACCACACGGAGCGGCAAAATACACGCGCTAAAAATAGGAACATCTCAATCAGAGCGAAAGAAGTTCCCTGATATTTCTCATTGTCAGTCGCGCGAAGTTTCCACTGTGGAGTGACGAGCGCAACGTTGACTCGCTCTACTTATACACGCGCGCGACGGAGTGACAGTAGTCAGACGGAGAGCAGGGTCGGTCGCGCATTCTCTCCGGCGACACCGGCTGCTTGTTTCTGACACTATCCACCGGGCGAAGAAGGAGTCGTCGCGGCGCGCGCGGGGACCAGCGACGCTTTGACACTGCCCGAGGGGGGGTAACTCTGTAAACAGCGTACGCGGGACTTACGCGGCGGTGCACTTAGGAGAGCTGCGCGCCGGAGTTATGCCGAGCGGTCGCGGCGGGCGGGGAAGACGGACGCACGGCAGCCTGGGCCAAGCCGAGGGAAGAGAAAGGAGGATCGCCGTTGGAGTTGAGCAAGGTAATGGATGGCTCATAACCGAGTTACTTACGTATCACGGGCTCTACGTCTTACACAACCACCGCCGCCGCAGTCGCCGCCGCCGTCGCCGCGTCTAGTGAGAACCACTACCACCGTCCTCGTCTTTGTGTCGCCGCCGCCGCCGCCGCCGCCGCCGCCGCCGCCGCCGCCGCCGCCGCCACCGCGATCGTCACAGGAAACCCGCAACGGTAACTAGTGGCGTTGGCGAAGCGGAAGTAAAAATTCATATTAAAGTTTGCCCCCGCGAGATAATGCGAGTGTTTCATCTTCGTTCCGTACGGCGATATCTGAAGGGAGGTGTAATGGAACGAGCGCGCTTTATTCCGCGCCCTTTTGCTCCTTTCTTTCTCTTTTTTTTTTTTTTTTTTCTACTCGACGCACCACCGAGCGGACAACTTCACGACTTCCGCCGCGTGCGATTTGATGGAAGACTTCCCTCGTCTCTCTCCTCGAGACCGCTTCTTGTATCCGAGGGATGATTGAAATCGGTGGTTACTTCTCGACGATATTGCGTATCGAAGGATATAGTTTGTAAAATATTTTACAAATATTTTTATACACACAAACTTTCTCGGATCAATGATGCGATGTATACACGTTCATTCGCCGATCATTGCAGAATATAAGGATTCTATTTTTAATTCTTGCAATATATCTCTCGTTAATTACCATACAAATATTTGATACGTTTAATAGTAATGAATGTATAAATATGATTGGTTAATAATTAATAATTTTTCAAAGATATTATCTGCTCATTAAAATGAACGTCATTAAAATATGTAACATATATATTCTATTTATTCTATTTATTATACCTTGCATTTTATAAAATATTTTAATCAAATTTATTTCTGCATAAACAAAAAACATTTGGAAATGAGTGCAAATTAAATCAACGATGCGTGTCTGACCATATCAAGATAACTCTACTTACGTTACCACCGCGAATTTGCTATTTTTTTTCAAGCAGTCTCAGCGCATTAAAAAATTGTCATTTAATTCTCTTTGGTGTGAACAAAGTTGCTTCTTTAAATAAAGAAGACCTTCACTCTCCGCCGTCTTTCGAAGCGACTTCCGTACATGTGCATACGATTTTATAACGCATTCTTTCAGTTTCTCGGATCTACGAACGGCCGCTGTCTCGCCTCGCCTCGACCGACTTTATCTTGAACTTTTTTTAGTGGCGCAGTGTCAAGTATGCACAGCAGTTTATACGTCGCCTCCTTTCCTGAGATACGCGATCACCCTCTCGAGAATGGCTGGTTCCTCTCCATCTGTTGCAATGCGGGATGATTCTATCTCCGGCGTGTTGCTGCACGCAGCAGCGCTACTTCCCCGTGACATGTTAAAGGTATATAGGCGGCGGGAAGCGGAAGGAGAAACCACGGAAACACGGGAGATGGTCTGTGTGAATTCCAGGTTTCATGTCCGGCCGGCTTTTCCACGCTCGCATTTGCGCCCTGATTAATACAACGAATAATGAATGCAATGCATAATGTACTTTTGGAAAATTTCTCCCTTTTTTTACATAAAACACAACGCGTCTTTCTCCTTGCAGTGCAACCGCGCTCGCTCGATCCGCGTGTAATGAATTATATTTTTAATTTATATTCTGATAGCGCTCGAAGTAAAATAATGCGCTCTCAGTTTTATATAAAACTTCCAGTATCGCTATATTTTCAATATATATGGTAATGTGTGTTGAATAAGTGTCTTATTTTCACGTTTGAATTTTTGACATTGCATTGCGGCAATGCAATTTGCTTTAGAATAATGAAAGAGAACACCAATCAATTTTTATAAAACTGATCTATATGGAAGATAAACGTCATCAATAAATTATCGATTTTTCAAAAGGCAATGCTTCATATCATACGTTTATATGACGTTGATGTTGACCTATATATCACGTGACAGCTACAGGCATCGCGAATATGTGCGCAATAAATGACACACTCTTTGACTGTGTAGAATACGTTAAAGTACTATAACCATGCTTAATATATAACATAATAAAATAGAATTTGTTATATATTTTTAATTCAAATGTAATTATAGATTGATATTATCAATTTTATATTTAATCAGCAATTTGCTAAATTAAGATAAATTTAAGATCGATATGCCGCATAATCTTTGCGTGTTAAATAAGGCTGAAGAATAAATAGGGATGTTGTCATTGACGAGGCATCATTACTGCGGCGATACGATGAATACATACTTTGCCGACGTCAGCGCAATTGCCGATGAAGTCATAAAGTATACATAAGCCTCGTGCACGAGACCGTTGCTTAGATATTCAGTGCGGCGTCGAGAGAATTGAACGAACGATCTCTCGTCTAGAGTGAACTCAGTGGATGCAGGGGAGCGAAGTCAAAGTATCTCGCTAGGTGAGGATCGAATCATAAATCAACATAACGAATTGGTTGATATAAGAAATATAATGTTTCCTTGGGAGAGAAGAGGCTTATCTCGTTTGTAGTTGATCTTGTTTTGATCCGACATATTTGTGTACAACATTATTGTGGCAGAAATAAAAATAACAAGGAGATATTTGTTATCTTGTTATTTTGTTATCTTGTTATTTACGTTGAACATATTTGTCCAGAGCACATGAAATTATTGTGCTTTCTCATTTTCATTGTTATAATAATTAAAATTTGCAAAATAGAAATCAACCTTGCAATACAGAAATCGTTCGGAAATTTTCTGCACATTAAACATTTCTAAAATTTTACACAAATATATTAAATGGAAAAAATATGCTTAAAAATGTAAAGAAAGTTTTGAAATGCCTACGGATTACTTTACAATCGAAAAGGTATATGGCGAAACGCGGCCAAAACTCGATTTCTTAGCAAAGCCACTTTGTCTCAAGCTGGAAAAACTATTAACTGGCTGTTAAAGAGACCACGGCGTACGCACCGACGGTGCAATATAATTTATCGCCCACTGTCTGAGAGCTACTTTTTCTACCACAACCACCGCTACTACCGGCCGCCAAGTTTTTTCCAACAGTGCAGCCATGGAATATTAAATCCCCAATATTTCTTCATAACGCAGCCGTACTCCGATCGCAGTTGCACCCTTTCCTTTGCCGGCACATGCAATTTGTTGAAGTTACTGCGGCATTTCTCGATGCGAGTATTCGCGCGGAGTTACCAAGTTTTGCCTAGCATTGCAATTAATCCATGTAAATTAAAAATTATTATTATTTAGAATTATTGCGAAATTATCAGAAAAGTTACATTTATCGGAATGTGACTGCGCCCTTCGCACTGTATGAGATATGTGATATGTTTTATTCAAACAAATAACATATAATTAAAATACTTTTATACATAATGAAAATATTTGTAATTTTTTATGATTTTCTGTTCGAGTAAAACACGATATATTTTTATTATTTCGCTTCAACCGTTTGTGGCCGTAAATCGGAATATTTTTGACATTGTAATCTTCTGTTTATACGCTTTCAAATCACTGACTCATTATATTAATATATCTATTTTAGGCTACATATTATTCTTCCACTGAGTTATGCAATGTATTATTTTTTTCCGTATGTTGTTTATGAATATGTTAATTAAAATCAACAGCAAAAAATATTCAATCACAGAAAAGTAAAATCCAATAATATCGATTCTTTTAATCGTTTATTTCTGAATATAAAAAGATAACCATATAAATTAACTATTTCTGTGGATTATTATGCAGCCATAAATTATAATATTTATTATTTATTGTGTTGTTTTATATAATAATACTTGTGACAAATGTATGTTGATCTTAATGCTACAGCCTCTTTATGCTCTCTGCTCTGTTCTCGTTTATCACAGGGAAAGAAAGAAAAACGAGTTCAGCAAGTGTTAACCTTCGTCGCAAGAGGTGATAAAGCAAATCCAACATTATGGCGGTCTCGACTTCCATTTTCATATATCAATGGAGGCGCTAGCCAAGCACTGAAGTAGGTTCTAATGAAGTCAATTTATGCGACAATAGCGTTAATTCTAGACTGCACAAAGGTAATTATCGATTATTTAATCAATCGATCTTTCATATCGATATTATTCGATAGACTTATAATTTCTCTGCAGCGGAGATAAACAATTGCTTGCAACAAAAGCCGATGCATATAGATGTACCCTGTCAGAAAAATATTTTATATTAATATTCTATTAATTTTAATTAATTCTATTCTTTATTAAATCGTGAGAAATATATAATAATTATGAAAACGTGAATATTAATTACTTTCGAGTTAGGTAACTAGTTGGAGAAATTAAATTTGATAACTATAATTCTGCGATAATACAAATTAAAGGGATTGGAAGTCAGTCAGTATTTTATATACTCTTAATATTTTACACAAATGCTAAATATCAGCTTTGATATATTTACGTTGTCTCATTATATATAAGATCATTTTTCAGTTAATTCGAAGTAATCTTTTTAGAACTTTAAAACATCGTTTCGCGTTTCCAGTCTACAATTAGTCCCTTCACTGCGCCACTCCGCTTGCATCGCGTTAATTATAAGCAGGATAGAGCGCCGAGTGAATATATACGAGCGGTATCATCCCTGTATCTTCTAAAGCAGGGAACCGCTTTACAGTGAAAAATACCTCGCACGAAGAATGCAATTAGCGAGCTTTAACTTTTAAAAGAGAGCATAAGATACTAAGATCGTTTCATTGAAATATTCTCCGTATGAAAGTGTTGCGGATTCGAGCCGGCTGGCGCGCGTAGCTAGATGCATCGCTGCAGTTGCGCGAGCTGTGTCGAGTATTTACTCGAAATAAACGCCGATGGTAGTGGACCTCTTCTTTTTTTCTTCCTCTTTCTCCGTCCCGGAGTGTAACATGCAAATAACCCGGACGGCTTAATAAGAGACGAGATGTAGCGGTAAATCTTTACAATCTTCGTCGGGTTTTAATAAGACAACTCTTCGGGCGTAGCGTTGACGATTGCACGCATGTAAGAGAAAAACTGCGGAATAAGGCGAGCCATGTGAGGGAGAAGAGACGAAGATAGTATGAAAGCGAGTGCAGTAGAAAGACTATTTCGCAGGCGAAGGAGCAGAAGCTTTTATCTCGTTAATTTTATGCAGACGGAACCGGCCTTCCCTTCGATTCGACAGCGAGAAACGAGAGAAAGAGAGAGATGGAAAAAGAGAGAAGCTATACGCAGAAAAGGAGAACTGTGCGCGCGGAAAATGGCTCTAACCGTTAATCCAATTGGCTTTCGTGAGAATTAAGGCCGCCCGTTCTCTCACTGTCACACACACGCACATTTCGCATCTACGACGCGCTGCGTTTTTACTTTCGCGGTAGTTGTGTCGTAATTAGGTGGCAATTACATGAAACATTTACAAAGCTGAACGCGAAGAGAACGTATTTCACACCGTAAATGTTTTACAAGAGGCATTACGCAAAAATAACAGCGCTCCTAATCTCGCTCGGCTATTTTTTCTAATTGCATTTGTGGTTTTACGTAGATTGCGTTGCGCAGCCAATTTTTGTGTTTGCAAACGCTTTAAAATACTGCGGCGTCGCGCAAAAATTGTAGCACTTTTAATTATAACCGGCTATTTTTTCCCGATTCCGCGATTATAATTTTATCGGAAACGTTCGGGTTTGACGTTTGCGCCGGTAACAAATTCGGGCGGCAGATCTCGTGCGTTCGATATGCGAAAATTCGGGACGGATTTGCGGGAGTTTCGAGAAATCGCGCGAGATTAAACGACAAACTTTTAATTATTTCGCATTTCACAGCGGAATGTTTAATCAGCAGAAGCGGAACATACTGCCGTGTCGCATGACGTATTGCGCTTTTCATCACGCTTCGCAGCTTGGCGTAATGCGCTCAACTAAACGTAATTACAAATTGCAACACGTACATTTTAGAAGCGAATGTTTTTTTCCGCACCTGCGTCCGCGCGCCGACGGACGGCTAAATGCGCTGTCACGCCAGGTATTATTTACAACGTTGTGAAAACGTTGTCTTATTTTCTACAATGCGTTACGGCAAGCGAAAATGCACCACGTCTAATTATGATGAGAAAAATACGTCGCGTGTATATCACTATTTTTTTCCGCTGCGAGGACAGACGTATCGGTGTGAGTGAAGGGTTGCCGATGAATAATCATCGAATGTAGAGATTATGTAAACGCTTTTTAACGGATCATCCGCTCCCGCGTCCATTTTGTATCTCTTCCGCAAGAGTTGCAAGGTTACGAAGGTACTTGAACAACTTTCGCGAAGTTCGCGACTGGAAACAATGAACTTGCTGATAAGTATCTCCTCCCACCGATAAATATTCGGCCATCGAATATGCACGCCATTTCAGACGGGGAAGTTAATTCACTTCTCGATAAGATGAAAACTTCTAGACAACTCGACGAGATACGAAACTGCGCTTACTGGGTGGAAGGCGGACTCGCCTATACGTCGACTAGCTCAATAAGGGTATGACGGAAAAATGTATTGGCCGAAAGTTTGGTTCGACGAAACTTTTAAATGTCCATTAAACCCTTTTGTAATTCTTTCATTTTGAGTACAAGCGTAAAATCAAGTACTCTCACAATTTCTGGCATCTCTACATACAATTCTCGTTAGCTTCGACAAAAGTTAAATTTAAATATTCTCATAAAACGAAATAAAAAACGAGAGAAAATACAAGTTTATTAGATGATTTATTTTCTTTTAGAACGTGTTTTGCAATTTGAGAAATTTTAACTTTTATTTATTCAACTCAAAGTTATCGGTAATTAAAAATAATCGAAGATGCAAATCTTTACGGCGAGATGCAGCACGGCGGTCTCGTTTAAATGAGCGTCGTCTAAATGCGAGAGCATCGCAGAATGTCTCAACGAAAATATATCAGTAGCTACCGCATTCTCCGTCCGTGCGCTGCTATAATTGAGATTTCTTTATCATAGCATTCGCAAGCGGGAATGCTCGTTTCCGACACCCTTTGTTCGCGCACGATGCAGCGGAAGAGTGCTGTTATCTCGCGACTGGTAAATTTTCCTGAGTTACAGCCTCGAATCCAGTCGGAGCGACCCGTTAATTAGCGACCGAAAGAAGAATAGCCGCGAGACTCGTAAATTAAGAACAATAGGGAGAAATACGTGGCGGAACACAGTCGGGTTACTAGGTAGCCTGCGAATTTTCACCGGCCGGCGCGCGCATTCCTCGAACAACGATACAAATTAAAAAAAGGGGCGATGCCGATGAATGCATCGCGCGCTACGAAACCCTATATGTGGCTCGAAAGCGAATAAAAGTAGTCGGAACGAGACAACAGCTTTTTTTGCATTTAATAACAACGACTGGGAAAGTAACGACTAATGATAAAAGTATGTATACTAGAAACGCCCCGTTGATTCACGTGTATTACAGAAATCTATATGTAGCTGTTATGCGCTTATTATATTGTGTTATGCCATATATTAAGTCTTACATAGACTCTTAACTAAGATTCAACTGTTAACAATAATACGATATTTTCGCAAATACTTTATTAAATTCGTGAACAAATAAAAAATATATTTCGCTCAAATGTATTTCATCAACCTCGTCGACGCGCATCGCAAGATCATTTAGTGCTGAAGAATTATTTTTTGGTATACTTGTTATTTGACGTTTATCGGTGTTCGAATTTTCTGCAGAAAACTTTATAAACACATAATGTTTAACCTAATATTTATCACACGATGGCACCAGCGTCGTCCGGAGCGAAGCGAAGTACACGGATTAGACGGCAGGCGAGTCAGTAAACTTAAAGTGGCAGACCGTACTTTGCTATACAGAAAGCACAGGATTACGTGCACCAGGAGCGTGAATCAAATGCGCCGGGCTAACCGAGTGCATCCGCAGTATTAAGTTCGAGCGGCTCGCACACGGAGCAGGCCGCGCCGGCCAGAAACTGGCCTTTGTATTCCAACACGCGAATATCCCGCTACCTTTCACGCATCTTTACAATGGAATTCTTTCGGAAGACAAACGCCATGTCACAGAGTACTCTGGTTAGTCTTGCCGACAGATAGAATAACGTATGTACACACGTTGTCTCTCGATTTACGAAGTTGACGGTGCATACGCGTCTCGAATTTCAAACAGTGCCGTCTGCCTTGTGCTACGCGAACGATGGCACGCTTGACCCACGTAGAAGAAAAATGTTATTCAATGTTTAAAACATTTCAAATTGCCGCTTTGAATCGATATGACAGTAATGAGATCTTAAAGTGATCATTGATTTTTGCTTTGTCGATTGACTTTGCGGAAAATTAATTAATATGTCGAGCGATGTAATTCGCGCCAGCTAAAAATGTCTTAATAAAATAAAATAATATACAATAATATATATTGAGAGAAAATTATCATTACAATATTGTAAAAGAAATATACACGTAGATTTCACACGCGGATTACTCCAGTAAATTCCGTAAAGCTCGAAGTACTCCACGTTCGGTCCAGAATGATTTCGGATATATCGAGGAGCGAGAGGAAATCGGATGATTCCTCCGTCGAGCAAATGCGGAAATGTTCCGGAAGACAAATATTTATCTCCTTTGTAGCTCGCTCGTGATATATAGAATTGCGCTACCGTCGAATATTTTCGGTCGACGTCGAATGGTGCTCGGGCGGGCCGTCGAGATATCGTCGCGTTGCCCTCTTAGTGCCGTTGCAGCGTTAAATAAATCGATGAGCGGCACGAGTTTTCAAAGCACAGCACATACGCGCTGCGCGCGTACCGTATTCTTGTACCGGCGTATTTATTATGAAAGCTAATTATCCCGCCTCGAAAACGGGATAGGCGTACACGTCTGCAGGGAGCGTGGAGTTAATTACACCTTAACCGTATTCAGTATTGTAATAATGTGCGGAAACACCCGGAGGATATTTGCTCGAGTTGCCAAGCTGCGAGCCAGCTAAGTATAATGAAACGCCCTATATCGCGAGATTAGGAGCGAAATGGTGGAAACCATTCTCCGCGATTCGAGAATGTTAAGAGTCCCCGAGCCATTATTGGTCCCGCGATCCTGTATGCCGCGTGTGTGAATTCTCTCGCATGTGCGTATCGCACGTGGCGAATACGTACTGCTAAAAACAAAGCGGTCGGTTAATTATCGAATGCGAGCTACAACCGCGTATAAGTTGCGATATATATATATATATATATATATATATGAGGAACAAGGTGCCGTTTAATTTAAACGAGATATTAAAGCGATGCATCATCCGTATTTGAGCCACTTTATCTCGTGCTTTATTTCAGTTCCCGTGCATTTTCGAAAACACACGTTTGCAAATAAATGATTTTAAAGAGAATTCTTCTTCTCTCTCTCTCTTTTTGCGCACTCCAAAAGTCGCAAACGAGATGCTGTATAAGTATCAGGAAAGAAAACTTTTCAAGAGAAGGGAGGTACAACTTACAGATGTCACGATTCTTCCACTGGGAACACTCAAACGGTATCTCTTACAAACGATGCGCTCTGCTTCTACGTACTACTTCTTGACTGCATAAAACGAATTTGAAAGTCAGCGGCATTCACAATATTTCGTACTTATATATTGTGTCTGCTCATTTCCGAAGATATTATTTATTCAAAAGCCATTAGTAAACTCTATGTATGTTAAGTCATCTTGAAATTTACACATGGAATATGTAATTCGAAATTTATACGACATACAGAGTACGCCATGCAATTTGAATTAAACTTCAGGCGCACACAGTCAGAGATTGCATTTGGAGGCGACTTTTTATTTTGTAATTCATGAAAAAATTTGCTTCGAATTTATTATGGATAACCCGGACAGCTTGAAGCCATATCATTCAGAAAGTATAAGGTACGATTATTTACTAAGAAATCTAGAAAGGGCCGCGTGTTGCCGTTGTACACAATTTCATCATTCTGTATCAGGAATGTACAAGCAGTCGGAGGGGCGAGAAGGGTTGATTATCACCCTCTCGTGGCGTGGATATCTCGCCACTTTTAGCACGTCGCGTGCGAGCATTTGGTCAGATGTTGCTGCATTATTTGTGCGCTGCGGAAGGAGCGAGAGGCCGAGTCACACGGCCGGTAAATCGAGAGAGATGTAACGCACAACTTCATATACGGATATATACGAGGGTACATCGATCCGACCGCAGCTCGATTGCCAAACCGCCGACTGCAATGCAGCGTACGTCGGTTGCGTCGGATCTGCAGTTGTATCGACGCTGGATAGTCGGCCGTGCCATGGGAAATTTAATTTCGAGCAGGCTTTGCGCTTTGCGCTCGAAACGTAACCGCTATCGGCGACGTTCGTGTGCGCCGAGTGCGATATTTTCGCGAGGTGTATGTGATGTACGCAAAAAACGCACATCAAAGATACTCTTCTCAAAAGAGTTTGCCCGTAGTTCCTTTTCGCTCTGTGCGTGTGAGTGTATGTGTGTGTCCGATCATCGGTCGTGTTTAAACACGAGAATACGAACTTTCCTTGAACTACTTTTCAACAAATACTCTGTTGGTGCTTCCTCTTTCACTCGATTAACATTTATTCTCTATTCTGTGATTCCCAAACAGCTGTTAGCTGCAGGTAAATATCAGGCATCCGTCGGAAATTTCCTGCAACGTTTACATAAGCGGAAATCGCTAATATCCGCGATTGTTACGATGCTCTGCGGTTTTCCGTGTGCGCAATAATTGTATTTCCATTTTCAAATGGTCATTCGACTCGTTTTACTTGTTACAAAATCAGCACCGATTTCAACAATTGCGCGTAATATTTGATAATCGTTTAAATTCTAAATAGGCAATTAAAGAATAATTGAAATCGCGTAATTAGATTGCGCAGAAGCTATATAATCTTTTACCTAACGAGAATAAGGATATTATTGAATATACATTTTAACGATCCTGAAATTTTATTTTGTTCCTCGATTTTCCGTTTCTCTTCCAATTTTTGTGTATATCACGTGCACTATTCTACGCCAGCCAGCTCTCGTTCCCACTATTCTTCACATGCAAATCGAAGATATATTGTATTGCTTTCAATCCGCCACTTCTCCACCAATTGTTTTTTTCCGTTCACTAACGTATTTTGTCTCTCTCTACATTTATTCGCCATTTCTGCTCTACATTTTACATGACCCACAATAAAACCGCGTTGAGAGAGAGAGAGAGATAGAATACAGAGTGTACATTTGTACAATTCTTTAAATGCTATGTATACAACCGTTTCTCGTTGTACATATCGATACAAATATTTGACAAAAATAAATTTTACAAATTTTATTCTTTGGTGGTACAATTATTCATATATGAATTAATTTCTTTCTAAATTGCGACAAATATACATTTGTAAAATAAACAATTTAAAAAAATCTGGGAAAAATTAAAATTCATAAAGATTAATAGTATTGTATGACAAAGAAATATCGATTAATTACTTAGTAATTGCGAATACGACAGATCGGTCAAGCAGTCTTCATACAGCCGAGACAGGAAGCGAATCGCAACGCCCTTCAACTTCAAGCACGCGTAACAGATATCCAAGCGCGCGAGTATCGTATGGGGTGAATTTGGTATCTAGCTGGTGTCTAGTTGGTATGCTGTGTGAAGGATAACAGAAATTTTACCAGGAGTTTACGCGCAACCCCCGATAGAGGGTAGCAAAAGTATGATCGATAGGAGTTGGTATCGTTGCTGCACAGATAAAGCGCTCGCGCCCCCAAAAGCGCGGACATCTTGAATTCCGAGTGATTATTACACTTCGACTTTGCTTTATTAAATATTTCGACGTTCGGAATCTTAATTATCTGATTTTGTTATTTAAAAGTATGTCGGATAGTCGTCTAAACAATCCGCAATAACACCAAAACGCATTTAAAAATAATATAAAGCGATATTAGAAATCAAAGATGAGATTAAAGAAGCAAAAGAATTGCGCGTACATTTGGAAATATTAGACGAAACAAGAAAAGAACAAATAGATAACAATAAAGAAGGTAATTTTCCTTGAATAACATGCATCCCTCTCAAGTCGTTGGATAGTCATGTTCTGCAGGACTGGTTGGCTAATTCGATGAAACCGAAAGGGATCTATGGGGATTACTGGATTATCCGAGAGTTTTACGATCATGCTATACATCAGGGCGACCTTACAGCGGCGATTAAATTACAATAAGCTCCGTTCCCTTTCCGATCTCTTAATTGAATTGCGAGGGCGTTGCAGGTGAGAGCCAGTGAACCGGGCCGCATTAAAATAACTACCGCCTCGCGGCTGGTACGTAATTGCCGTCGATAATTACGTTCCACACGGTATATTACACGTCAACCATGTCGCACTTCCGGGCCATAGAATTCCTAGGTTAATCCGATCTTCGCGGTTACCGAGAGAGAATTTAACTAGAAATAAAATTTTATGAGAAGAGCCCTTTTGCGAAGAGAGCGTACGTTATCGATACAAGGAAATTGGTTGTAACGTCGGTAAACCGTGCGCACTGGACTGATGGATTTCTCTATTGACGTGCTCCAGATATAGGTTCTTGCTAGTCAAAAGACCGCGTTTCATAAAGTTATATTATTTTAAAATGGAATAACGTATTGTAAATCAAATAATAGAATTTTTTATAACAACGTTAAACATACTTTACAGAATATTTTTGTACAATTATAGAATAAAATTTATAAAATAATTATGGAATTTACTTGAAACAATTTTTTTTTAATTATACTGTAAGTTGTTCTTTTCAGAAAATAAATCAATATAATATTATTTGCTTTTAATTTTCTTGCTACATTAAGTATTTCGCTTATGAAAAATTATCTTGGAAAAAAGATATCATGTTTTTTTAGTTGAACAAAAATTAAATTTCAAGTCGTTATCTCGAAGATGTTGAATTAATAAGACACAGTGGAAAAGAATTCAGGTAACAAGTTTTGCAAAAAGAAATTAATTAACTTTATGACGTTTGAGTGTTTCAGATAAAAATAACAACTTTTTAAATTATTTAATTTGAAGGGAATTTATAACGAAGAAAAAGATAAAATTATTTTATCACAATTAGCAGTTTTTCTTCAGTTTTCATTGAAAAAGAGTACTCTTTGACTTATTGCTTGTCCAGTGAGCATATTTCGAGATTCGTTTCTCTCTCTCTTGTATCGCTTTTCATTTTAGCCCCTCAAATAAATCGTAGAGATAATACAATATGATAATATCCGGAAATGTGGGAAGAGAATACGGAAAGCTCGCGATGAATAATATTAAGGAGTTATTAAATTACTTGAAACTCAATTACATACTCCAGGGCGGACTGCGTCTATACGCATATTGCGTTGCATCCGGGAGAATTCAAGTCTGCCCTATTTTATGAGTTCCGTGCCGTCCAATTATATCACGGAAAAACTGAGGTGTTATTACCATCAAGACAGCTTCGAAAGAGCGATGCTCCGGACAGAAGCGCGAACAGTGTAAATACACAGACACAGCTAACGAGACGTCCGCCGCATTTTCAAGTAACAAGTTTCCTTCTCGAATAACTGGCATCAATTTATAAAGGAACTTTGGTGATTAGTGATGGCAATTCAGCCGTTTTTGAGGAAACTTCGGATAATTTTCGTCGCAGAAGAATCAGACACACACAGATCGACCGTTCGCCGCTGCAGGCCTTGTTACAGTTTCGACGAATGACAAGCAGAGTATCAAGATCGCGCTCTCGACTTTTCACGATAATGCTGAATCAAGATTTTCGATATCGGACGAAAGTTGCGGGCCAACTTCTACGAGCAATGGTAACGGCCGGAATGGCCGAGATACGTATACGAAAATTTAAAGCATCGATCACCGTATGAATTCAGCGGACCAAAGTTTCCAACTCCACTCTTTTAATTCTGGCATTACGTAATCCTCTCGAAAGTTTTGGAATTTTGCGGACATGGATTACTTGAATGAATATCCGCAATAAATTTCCGAAAGTACTTCATTGCTTATACATTTTAATAACCGTGTCGTAAAATCTTGCTGACATTTTTGCACAATGCATCAATAAAGAACAATAAAAAGAGAGCACATACGCGAATGCATTACTCTCAAATATCGCGCGGTAATTATTCGAATCATTCTTCTTAATTAAACACGTCTTTCTGAATGCTCATTTACATCTATTGTACTATCTATTTTATTGTGATTAATAGATTCTCTATAATGAGCGTTGCGTTCAAATTGATGAAAATACCAATTGAAAAAGTGTGAAATATGACATGTACGTTTTATCTTATTTTTCATTTTTAAGATATATAATTATTAAGTTATATCTTCTTGTTCTTAGTATTTTTCTTCCCTTATATTTTTTTATTTTTATTTAATTCTTATCACTTTTCCACTATTACAAGTCGCTCGCAACTTGAGGTAAGAATACGTTGCACAATGTCGAACAAGACTTCGAGTTGTGGACATTACGGACTACCGTCTTTTGTAGAACTTTGTTGTATGAATTGCTTTTATCTTATGCATTACAAGGCTGAAATCTTTTTAGTGAGGCAGGCGTGGGGTAAAATCCTTATCGTTCAAGATTGTGTGATATCTTGAGCGCTGGATGGTTCCTGGAAACTCAAGTCACGCCTTTATACTAAACTTCGAACTACTAAACTTCTAAACTTGTTCATTTTATCATATTATCCGGATAACGAAATTTTTACCACTTGTGCTGCTGGCACTTTGTGTCGAATTTAAAAACCATTTACTGCAAATCATATACTTTTCAAACAATATGCTGTTTTTGATCTTTTGATCATGTTGTTTCAAAACTGATTGATAATGGAGAAACTGTAAAATATAGAAAAAATATTTAAAATAATCGTAACTCTCTTTCATACAAAATTATATAAAAATTTGTATAAATGATGTTGGATAGCACTGCTTATATATCGGCGACAGATACGTGAGAGGTTCAAATGGATCAAGTTCCTTTTTCAAATCCATATATAAATTAGAAAAAACTGAATGATTTAAAAGTGGGTGTAAATGTTTAAGTTAAAATTAAGAGAAACTGTTGCATCTTTGAAAAACATGTACATGTTGCATACAATTAGAAAAACTTTAACTTTAGAAGTAATTTTTTAACAATTGACTTGATCCACTTTTCCTTTGAACTCCCCACATATTGCGCGAATCTCACCTCATTTCACCTCATGAGAATCGCAAACTCAGTATAATTAAATACTCGGAAGCAATGCATTGCTCGATTCGTGGTATGCGTTCACGTTAGCGAGACCATTCCCTGCTTTTGAGCAGGATGAGCGCGGGAAACGCAAATACCAGATATCTAGCAGGTCGGCGATCGAAATGTCAATAGCTCTCGCGCGAAATTAAATGTCAGGCTGACGCACGAAGTAATCGAGAGAATGGCGTCTCTTCTATGTATTCGCTCCTTATTCGAGTACTACCGTTACTTCAAACGCAAAAGGACAGATTGTCAGCTCGCTTTTTCACGGCGCGACAAATTTTCGCTCTCTGCGCGTAATCGCACTTTTTCCTCGCCTGTCGTTTGAGTGACTTGATGTGCTCGAATGAAATCGACACGTAAAATATACGACTTTATAAATATAAAACTTTATGATTATTATTTTAGATATAATTATTATTATTATTGTTATCTTTTGGTCATTTTGGTATTTATATTACAGTCTAACGATAACTGTATAGTAAAGTGATATGGTATACTAAAGTACGTATTTTTTTCATATCCAGATCCGACAAGAGTACAAATAAAGAACAAGAGAAGAATAAGGGCAAAAATCAGTTGTCACAATAATAAAAGAAAAATATTGCATCTATGTATCTTTTGGCTTTATAACAAGCGTTTCAGAAAATGATTATATCTTGCAGAACGAGTATTGATTTCACTTGCGAGGAAAACTACAAGATACTTGTCGCCATATTTGTTATTCCCGCGAAATGTTTACTCGTGGAAGATATACAACCCATCTTTTGAAAGCCATCCTATCGGAAGGTACCTTGAAAAAGTTGTTCACATCGCCTTGGGAGCATCAAGATCCGTGCTGCAAAGAGCGATGGCTTTGCGGCAAGAAATCACTCTTAAGGCTTCCATATAACCTGCTTGGCGATTTATGTCAAAGTAAATACGAAGAGATATACAAGATATGCCATGCTGTAAATGTCCTGGCCTAAATATAGCTTAATGTTACGTTTGAATTATATGTGTATATCACGGTGAAAAATCACGCAACGAATCGAATCCGTAATTATCTGAAATATAATCGCGTCTATATTAATTTTTTAATATTTTTATTACATATAAATTTAGATCCCATTAAATACTAATATTAGAATATAATAAAAGTAATTTATATAATATCAAAATATAAAATTTATATAAAAATATTTTTCTTACGCTATGTAGAAAAAATGGGGATAAATACAAACGAAATAATTAACAAAAATATCACCTTTCTGTTATCAGTCAAAATTGTTGAAAACAATTGAATTTAAATATTATTATTAATTAATTTTTCTATGATAAGGTTCATGTTATGGAAGGTAAAGTCTAATTAAATTTTCTATTTAATTAAAACACCTAATAAAAATAAAGTCTTACCTAATACGGTAATTAAATAGATAAAGTATTCCCGAGAAAGCTATTAAAGGTTCAGTAATCTTCCTTTTATTCCCTAAAGTGCATCTCCGAGTTTTCATTATGTATACGTGATTCTTTTCATGCAAGCACGTCAGTTGTGTTTGCGTGAAACATATGAATAATTTGCGCGGACTCTGGGTACGGAAATAAGGTACAAAATTGTTTTATTTCTAAAACGACAGCGCGCTACTTCCTCGAAACTGACAAACTAAGGAGAAATGGTATATCCGGTTGAATAGCTCCAACCTAATTCGAAACCTACGGCAACCCCTTAACAGCAGTGATAGCTGCCATTTACAAAAGAGCCCCGGACCAATGTCCGAAGTTTGGCACTTTGAATCGGGCCATTTGGCCCATCTTTCCGTACATTTGCAAGTGGCCCCGGCCACGAAGCCGCGATCGATGCTATCATCGTTTCCGAGGAGAGGTAACTGCAATCCTATTCATTATATGTGCTATATGCAATACTGTATGCTCTATATAGCATATTATATATATATATATAGACGAATCTAGAATTGTACACAGGTTGCATGACGATAAAATTGTAACCTCGTAATAATGATAGAGGGTGAAATCTATGAAGCCAAAAAATTTAAGCCAGAAACCGAAAGAATAATCAGAATAATATTAGGCTAAAACCGATGATTGCATAGGTGAAAGATTTATTAGAGTATTTTCTATGATTAATGTAAAATTGATAGTTTCTTGAAATTTGATTAAACATAAATTTAATTTTTAGTTTATAGTATATGTGAAAAGTCTTATAATATTAATAGTTTAAATTGAAATTCTGTAAGTAAGGTGATTAACTTTATGATTCGCGACTCCGAGTTATAAATTTTCATTAACGTTAAAGAGAATAGCTTTTCTCGCAAGACGTTGTATCATCTTCGTAACGTTTTATAAAAGATCGCAAGCAGCGTCTGCACAAAACAATTCTTCAAGCTTCTTGATGCGACTTTTTAAAAAGGATTTTCGACTTCTCGGCTTGTTTCTTTGTTGCTATTATAATCCTGCAGTTCCAGTATGGAATGAAGACTAGCTGTTTACAGTTTCAGGGAACTCTCAGCAATCATCGACATGCGAACGAACGTGAGCTACTGTTCGCTCGCAAAACGTCATATCATGTAACTTAAAATCGGTTTTCCAATATCCTTCTTCATTTTCTTGTAAAGAAAAGTTTATAAGTAAGCTGGATCTTTGCTTATCAATAAAACATTGCACAACGCCACGAGTTTATAAATTTTTATTCTGCCTTAATTTTACAATAATGAAAATATATAATCCCATGAAATAATAAACAGTAATAAAAATATGTAATTCCATGATAAGACTAGATATTTTTATGCAGACATTTCTAAATTTTGTGAAATATTTTATTTCTTTTGAGTTCATATAGAATGCGGAGAGATCTAATTTTACAATTTCACAATCGGAATGAACTAATGGCTATTTATAAACGGTATACTTAAAAATAAGTGCACCTAGTTATAGTTATTACGTACGTCCTACATTCAGTCTGGGTGCAAACTAAATTTCGCAATTTCGTTTATTCAAATTTTCCAACTTTAACCGGGAGAATCACCGTTGCCTGCATAACATAGAATTTATTTCATTTCCGTCACGTATGCTTTCATTTCGTCGCGATTAATCATGCCGATTATGCCCGCAAAAAACTAGAGATCGATATTTTTCTTCAACGCATTTACAATTACAACGTGTCTGCCTATCGGCTGTGTTTCAAAGAGCCACAATAGTGATCAGTTTTAATTTTCTTTGCCTTTCAGTCGCGCCGAGCGCTGCGGAGTTTTCTCATTCCGAGCTTTACAGCGAGCAGTCGTACACACGGGTTCGTGCCGTGGTGCTGTGATTCAAGCACTTTCGTGTCCAGCAATTTGATACCAGTCACGTACCGAATACATTTCGAAAGAATGCAAGAAGCTGCTGGTAGAAATACTCGCACGTGCAAGGAAAGGCGTGTGCAAGTAATGAGCCTGCATTTATCTATGATAAAACTAGATTGCTGTAATTTTTAATATTATACGCAATTGATAATTTCGACGTTACAAATCTCTGATATTTTTGTATTAGAAATTTTGTATTTCAAGAAAAATTGAGAAATGGAAAAAACCGTCTGATAAATCCAGATAGCCAATTTTATTGATTGATAATATTTTTATTTTTGTATTAAAATTAAAATTTGTCAAATAATTGTCAATTTGCTGTGTTTTATTTCTTTTGTAATTTTTAGCCTTGAAGTAGAGCAGAGAAAGCGTTATATTCGCGAGTAAAAACTTGGACAGGTCTGATAAAAAACAGACAACGTTAGTTAAAAATAAATGGTACTATAAAATTATTATACATGATTGATGTATACTTGTGTGTATACGTGATGTTTCAATTTTATAATTGATATTAAATAGGTGTTTCTAACAAGTTGTGTTTTATTCAAATACGTTATTTAAATATAACTTTTTTTCGATAATTTATTCTGGTAAATTTGTATTAGTATAATTATTTATTCATCCTTTCGTGACGTAGTCGTCGTATAATCGTAAGTGCATTCTTGCAATTTACTAAATTTAATTCATTGTCTGCCAACGTTGTTAGTGACATGCTTTATTTTTCATACCACCTGTGTGTCTGTTTTTATTTCCATCTTAAGTGGCCTAAACTCGGGGAACGAAATTGTAAATTTTAAATGAGTACGAAAAAGAAAAGATTAATATAGCTGCAGAAATTTCTGGGTCTACTATACTTTTGAGGCAGTTTACAGGCATTACTTTGCTAAATTGCATCTAAAATTGTTTTCTAAGATACACAACTTCTTAATCGATAACCTTGTAAAAAGAATAAAACGGGAAAACATGATTCCCTCACGTTAAATGTATATCCGAAAATATCGTTCGCGGAGCGCAGCATACGAGTCCCGCACGTTTCTAAGGAAACGCTATTAGTTTCAACCGTGAACGTTCCATAAATCTCGGTTTCTTCGTGCTAACAATGTTGGATTAATTTCTTCAATTACCTTCCCATACACTTGGTATATATCTTCTGTTGTTGTACGTATTTTCACGCTGCATCACCTCTCATGCAATAAAAACAGAGATCAAATAAATTACACGATTGTGTTAACAGAGAGAAAAATTAATCGAAGTAGCACTAATACTATGTACTTTTCAAAATATATGTATATATTAATAATTTTTTAATCATTTAATTTAAATTTATTTTGTATATTATTAAATATTGTAATATTTTGGAGATATAAGTTATTTTGTTTCTTTTTTTAAAATAAAATTATATGCAATATTTTATTAGGTAGAAAATGAGGATGTTTTTCATAAATAAGAAATAAGGAGTAGTGAAACTTTGTGTGTAACAATATAAAGAAAAAATTTTGAAGTTGAAATAAAAGTATGGGTAGAGCGAAATATATAACTGCATCTCTGGAAATCTGACTGCAGTTTAGCCTATGTCCGTTCTTTCTGCGACATTTTCAAACACCGATACACAGCCGGCTTTCTCCGTAAAGTAAGTACTTCTAGTTTGGCTTGAGACCGTTCCTCGCAAAGCCTGCCTGCAAACTCTTCGCAATTAAGCCGATTACGGCAAAGACCCGATTAACTAAGGTTCCAAGTTAAAGTTTTATTCTTCGCTTTTTACTTTTAAGTGGCAGTTTCCGAAAAACTATTTTGCGCACTGATTAAACGGCGTTGGAAGCATGATTCTCTCGCGAAACAATATTATTATTAGATTACCTCATCATATTATGATTATCAATACCTTCATGAACAAAGTATACTTGCGTTTTTTACACGTTCGAATAATAATTGAGATTGTATGATGTACAATATTTATAAAAATTATATCTTAGTTGATTATCTAAATTTGTCTGATCTATTGTAATCAATAACGTCTCAATGACCGTGTAATAAAATATGACGAGTGAAATGAAAGAATTCACACAGGAATGTAAAGCAAAGTAGCATTTTTTTTCTCTTTGATCTTTGATAGTGAATAACGAAACGCTGGATTAGTTCGGTTCAATTTTTAAGTCGTCTCCACTCAAGCTTTCGTAAGCCTCTCAATGTGCTTTGAAGTTCGATCTCTCGTACTTTGTGTCGCACCGCTTTCAAGGCATCGATGCTTTCCTCACCCCGTGGCTCCTACGACGCACACCTTTACGTTCAGTGCTTTTCATTAGCAGCGAAAAGCATTCGTAGCCACCGCACCGCCGCAGAGGGGCCCCGCAATTACTCTGAGACTGTAAGTGCACAGTGCAATAACGTGTGCTTATTCTGTGGACAGTGGTAAAAAGGAAAAGGTACGCCTCCGGCTCTTGCGACACCGCATAACATTTTAACCGTTTTATGATAATATTCGCGGCAAAGCAGAACCCGGGCAATAGCGGTTATTCGCAAAGTGCTGGCGCCATGTGTACACACGAATAAAGTGAAGAAATCATTAAAATATATGAAACATATGTTGCGAATGATATATTCGAGTTTTCCAAGTGTGAGCTAAAACAGCGAACGCGTTAAACTCGTCGATAAGTAAATAAAAATTGGTCATCAATTCTCGGTTGAATAGTGCGATCGCTGCTCGGTACCCATTGAAACTAGACGAAACTAGACGTTATCGCACATATATCTTAATGTAAATGATATAAAATTGCGCGCATTCTAACAATTACGCTCATAATCTCGCGCGTGAGAAACAGCCGCGCGAATAATGTGATGCAGTGAATTATTTAACTGCGTTCGAATACCAGGCGCCTGTTCTCAGCGCGTGAAAACGAATCGTCTATTGTCTATCAACGTGACACATGTTGCGATTGTTTGTTGAAAAGTAGCGAGTAATAGAGCCCGTTCGACAAAACACTTTTATTCCGATTGTTTATTGATACCTGCCATATAAAAGGTACTGATTGTTATTTTTTTGCATACAACGACGTGACACCTGCGTGACTATCCACCTTTCGCTTCGCGTGCTCGCCCGCCATTGTTTATATCTTTGAGTGTTTTTAGACATCTAGGGCTAAATGCAATTTGTCGTTTGCGCGGCGAGGTTACGCGATCAATATGTACGGAGAAGCGACGAGTCTTCCCTTCACGAAATTATTTTTCGATGAATGCAGCTGTCGCATCGTAGAGATATTATACTTTAACAGATCCGATAATTGTTTAAATATCAATAGTACGAATCGTGCCTGCTTTACGAAAATCCATTTGTACAATTGAAAAGCTTAATCTAACGCTAATGCATGTTGTAACTTTCTCTGAACATTCCAACAGGCTCGATAAATCATAAAAGCTTTTACATTTCATACAAGATGCCACGAAATCCATTTGGCGGCACTGTCATAAAATGTTTCCCTGCACCAACCATTCAGACTATTCTTTAAAAATAGATTTAGGACATTTAGCAAAACTCTTGTGACTCTGTCTTGTGTGTAGACGAAAATACAGTGTTTCTTAAACAAAGCTTTATATCGCATAAAACTCACTTGTATCTTTAAACAAATTTCCAAAAGAAAACTTGATAAATGTTGAACGAAATTACGAAGTTTGATCCTGAAATTTTCTCGCCCTGAAGAAAACGTTTCTGAAGTTTGGACTTTTGCGGAATCTTTCGATCTACGGCGTTGCATTCAAAGTGGTTCAATCGTTCACTTGGCTTTCAACACTTCTAAAATAGCTACTTATTCCGTTCGGAAAGTCGAAAAATTTCTGCGCTTTAGCGACTATCAATATTGAGCGGCATTATGCTACAAACAACGTGGATATCAATGTAAAATTCCATATTGCATTCAATATCCGATATCTAAATCAACCGACATTACAGTGATATATACAATGCATGTTATAAAATACTGGAGATAGAGATAAGCCGATAAAGCTGACACATTGACTGAAACGATAATCGTGTTTATGAAGTGATACGTTTGATATGCGTCGTTAAATGCATAAATGGATGCCGTTAATTGAGACAAATTAATCGACGTAGATCGAGGCGCTGGCACAATGAAAGAGACAGATATAGATTGCAGTGTGATTTGATTGATGAATCAGGGCTCCTGATATTCATAGACTTTAAATTTTCGTTCCGCGGGAAAATGCGGGAGATGACAAACGAAACGGTCTGACCTATTGTGTTTTTGCGCCAGAGGAAACACGTCAACGCGCGACTGTAGTGACCAATCGTTAGCAGATACCTCGAAGCTTGGTCGAGACCATTTTTCACAACAGGACGGCTCATTCATTTACACCCTACTCGTAACAGCTTTTGTCTCGGAGTGGCGATGCGATGTGCTCAGGCATCGCGTTTTTGCGACTGATCGATAGAAAAAGTCGAGCAACTTTAATAGCCGCCCGACAGCGGATATAAAGGACCGAGCTGACGGCTGAATTCTCGCTTACTCACGTAAGAAGAACACTCGCCCGGTGAAGAAAATGACTTCGAAACACGACTTTAAATTATCTCGCAGCGCGGTGAATCGCGCGATCGACGAAAATTCCGGCTTCAGCTAACGACATCTGCAAGGTCTGATTGTCGCAAGGACCGACCGCGAACTATCACTTGTGGGACTAATTGGTTCCCTTAAGAAGCCATATTGAACACGATGACGACCAGCGGCGGCCGGAGAGCTGACATCGTTAGACGGAACAACCACGAGTCCCTCGTGACTTATGCTGTCCGTTTCGGTGGGATGAGTTTGCAGGAGAGGAATCGAAGCGTCTCGGTTTCCTCCTATCGCTTCACGACACGAGCGACGGTGGTTATCAGTGACTACTACTCGCTAGTCATGAGCAAGCCCGATGCGGCGGATATGCAAAGTTTGACGTTCGTGCATGCGCTAATGGTCGGGCTGAAACGAGTCTCTCTCAAGATGATAGTGCCATTTAACTGGGTGTTCCCAGGGATAATATTCCATTGAAGATTCTCCAAGGACCGCGCGGCGGCGGCGGCGGCATCTTACGCGACCGCTCCAAGTAAACGTGTCATCGCGAAACTTGCGCATTACGAGACGGTCTCTGTAACAGCGTTACATTATGCTACAGATGTTACAATATACGAGAGAGAACATTAATTAAGCCGAGCGCGACGCGGGGCGTGGGTGGCGGAGATATGTCGAAATAAAGCAGTTAGCGAAAAGCAAAGAGATGGAATGTGCTAAATTCAACGTGAAATCTATGAATCGCGTTTGCGGTATTTATTAATGCAAATTGTTTTCCACATTTCAGGTCTAATTAGAAAGCGCGCTCCGGGAATTACGCTCGTGAAAAGCGGCGATTGTACGCCACGCGAATATATTCCCCCGTTCGTTTTATCTTCTCGACAGAAAACCTCTCGCGCAGAGGCAAATCCAGATTGTGAAAACGCATCAAACGTTCCAATTCAGATTTCATCGGGCACCATCTTGATTTATTCGCGGTGCAAAGTATGGTTACATCTACAGATCCCAGCGGCAAAGGCGTGAATGACGGTCGATGGTTAAGTTAAGCCTTCCCGGAGCTTTCTTTGAGATGTAAATCACAATGCACCTGACGCCCGAGAATGAAGACGCGACGTCCAAGTTAAATTGCGACGAAGGACGCCCTCATTGCTAACCATCTCCGTAGCGGGCTGTCGATTGAAGCTGCCGCTTAATGAACTGTAATTGTCGCGGGCCGGCATCGATCGAACAGCGCACTACGGTGGTCGCTGGAAAATGTAAAGTACTCAAGTCAACTTATTCGTCTTAACGGGAAGTCGGCCACGAGAAATCTCTACGCGTCACAAACACGAACCTCATCAATTTCAACGTTTCTCTCAATTATCGCTATTGCATTCTATGAATTAAAGTGTCTTAAAATGCTTATTCTTGAATTTCTTCTTCGACTAGCTTGAGATATTTTAAATTGTTATTGGATTTTCATTGGAGAAAATATTAAAGTTACAATCCTGATTTCTAGAAATATTAATTATTTACGACAATTGCTTCTTTTTATTTAACTGTATTGCATCTGCTATCTTCAGCGTTTTACCGTTCAATAAAGACTCTAAAATACTAGTTGTGTGCCGGGCATAAAAAAGTGGCAACCGCGTGATGAAAAATTTAAATTTATATTGGATGACGTTGGTCTATTGCCTCGATTTTCGATACGTTCGTATAAGAAGCGTAGATTTACAACAATAAACTCGCCGGCAAAACTTGGCAAAGATATAAAAGAAATAATTGACGGTTTTATTTTTTACAACGTTCAAAGTCATCGCATCAAGCTATCGAGTCCACGTCCAATAACTTCAATAAAATACTTCGCTGCGTTTACCGCGATATTAAATAATCGTTATACCAGTAACTGCTAGACAGTTACATTTGATGAAAACGTTATTGTTGGATATTTTGTTTGCATTTTTTTATGTAAGACAACACAAGAACACAAAACTATGCATACAAAGTATGTCAAAAACTGTAGAATAATTTCTAAGAGAGTTTTTGAATAAAATTTCGAAATAAAAATTGCACTTTAAAAATAAATGTATACATTATGTTAAATAATTTTACAAATATTTCTCATCACTGAAAAGCGTTAAAATTGCTATTGTACATGTTTATCAAATACTCTAAAATTAATGTTTTTTAAATTATTTTTCCCTAAAATTAATCTAAACTTCAATGCAATTCAATTGTTACGATATTTGCACATAAAATAGGCGTATTCGCGTATATTGCACTTTTTATCACGTCAAAGGCAATCGCATGACTATTTCTAAAAGCAAACTCGTCCGGTATTTATGAAAACGTTTATGCAAACTTTGGAATTTAAATGCATGTGGCAACTAGCTTCATCACTCGAGTACGTGTAATAACTTCGCTGCTGCTCACTTGAATTGATTGCGTCGTTAACATCTTTTACAAAACTGTACACGTGTATTGTGTGTTTTGTTATATATGCTTATTTCTGTAAAAAGTCTGCCAGTAATATTAATATACATATAATAATATGCTGATATGTTTATGTAAATAAGACTCATAATGTAACGCGGAATTCATTAAACACGACGTTTAAGATTTAACAACATTGTTTTTATCATTGCAAAATAATAATATCTCTATTCTTTAACAATTTTTTAAATAATATATTTATTAAAATAGAAAAAGATACAATTTGGCAGAATTGATATCCATTTCTCTGTGGCTTGACTAACTGAATACACGCTGCTCAACTCGTTACGCAAGAAAGTAAGGAACAGAACGCAAAATAGAAGGAAAAACGATAATAAAAAAAAGACAGAATAAGAACAAAATGTGCGATTGCAGTATTCATGTATTGATTGAAAACGAAATAAAGTAACCGCAACTTTTTATATGCCAGCGTTCGTTTCCACGATTCGATTCGATATGTGTAAGTTATGAAAGCAATTCTGCTTTTGCCGTTTAAAAAGATATTGCTAGACCTTAAAAAATATAAATACATATATACAATATTCAGAAATATAAAAATATCCACGCACAAATATACACTTTATAATAAAGTTAGAAATTTTCAATATCTTGAAAATCCTGTTCTTTTTATATATTTGCAAAATCAATGGCGTAATGCATATGCAAAAACGAAAAATTCTTTACTGACAGCAAACATCTATACATAGTTCTCTGAAGTCAAAATTACTTTTTTCTTTCAATTTCGAATTTTATTTTAAAAATCAATATTTTTTTTGTTCCCCAAATGCTTAATGTCTGTTTCTTTGTAAAAAGATTCTCGAAATACAATTCAGTGAAAATTAAATTAAAGAGGTTTATTATTACGATAAAGAAACGAGACCGTGCAACACTTTTATAAATCTGATATAATGTTATAGTTAATATTTCAAAAAATATAAGCTGCCTTGTAATTGGACGGATTCTATATAATTTGTAGGTCACATCAATAACTGAGGAATATGCTGCAGACGTTACTTCTAAAAAAGAAAAGTTCATAGCACTTTGTGCTAAAATAGAAATAGCTTGAGTATCATTAATTAAAATTTATATAAAAAATAAATGGCGCCGAGGATGTTGCACGTTTTTTAATTTAAAATTAATGTCTATTAGCGTATGATGGCGTATGATAGCGAAAGGTGACATGTACAATATTTTTAGCTCTAATTCTATTAAAATTGAATTAAGTGAAAACTAAAATGTCCTTTCTTACATGTAGAAATTGCTCCAAAATTGACAACTTGTTAAATTTACAAATTTCTGTTAACGTTCTAACATTAGTTTAATGTGCACGAAGTTTCGATACATAATTTGCAGCAACAGTCGATCACTGTGACGTATGTCTATTGTGGCACTCTTTATCTGAAACCGATACAAACATTCAATAATTCACGAGGGCAAAGTGTAATGTCTATTTTGCAACTCTAAAAAAGATTAATATGTACATTGTCACTCTTTTCCACTTACAGTTCCAATTTTATGATAATAAACATATGGCTATCGACGAAGAATGATAGAGATAGCTAGTGATATCACCAAACTAGATGGCTGCTGATATCACCCGGCGTAAACGTTGCGTGACACGCAGACGCTTATGTCATGAAGCCGACACTGCGGTGGTGTGATCCACTGATCGCCGAGTCATAAATATCAATCGAATAAATGCACATAAATTGGAAGCATCGATCGCACACATCGATAAGAAAACACAGTTTCATCTAAAAGCATGAAAATGATATCCAGTCGTTTCAAAGAACTGATACAAATGCTCGTACTGGTGCGAAATAAATCGTTCGTTTGAGGGAAAATTTCGCTGACACGAATAGCGATCTCTTGTTGAAAATATTAAGTTTTATTAATACTTTAAGCAACAAAATTGCTTAAAAGATTATATTTTTAAATTGGGCCAATTATTTGGAAATTATTCTTAGAAAGTCAATAAAGCTGTAAAATGTAGAGAAACCATTTTTGACTAAAAATATATTATAGTGATAAAAAAGTTTACTTATTATTTCAAATGCTAAAAAGTAAATTATCCAATTCGTCTGTGATGACAAGCGCGTATAGAGCAATTAATGAGGTGTATGGGAATCTCGGCGTTTCTGCAAACTGACGGTAACCGTCGGCAGTCATTAACAGATGTTAAGATTACTTGATTATCGCGTGCAGTAGTCAAGTTCGTCAATCTAATGCATATGCATTACCATAGGATCTGCGGTGAGACCTGATGACAAATTGCATATAAACGAAAACATAAAATTACGCGGAGCTTGTATTCCGTTTATTTGTGGAGTTGCGAGTCGATAATCATTTTACTCTTTTGAAAGCGTTAAAAATATGTTAATATTTGTAAGATATCTTACAAGTTAAAGACATAACACGTTTATGTCAAGTAAGTCTCTTGCCGAAAATATACATATCTAAGATTTTAGCTAAATCTCACAGACTTAGGAACATATGAATTCCGGAGGGATATAGACTAGAAGATGCAACGAAGCAAGTGCTCAAGAATTCAAGAACTTGGACGTACAAGGATTCAGAGATCTGAGGATTGAGCTGCGCAAACTTCCCTTGGATCTCAAAGAATATTTGCATCGTAGCAGGGTAAGCATGCAAGGACCAAGGATTTCGAAATCTACCCGGCAGTTGCTTCGACATCAGCGAATCTTATCATCCAGCATTCTAATTTAAAAGATTCGTACATCCCGAAAATTCCATCTCGTACTTTATCATTCTCTGTCATGTTACGTGATAAATGTATAATTAAAGTGAGACTTGTGGCGCTGTGTAATATCGTGCGACGCGCAAATGTATTCGATGCAGCGGGACAATTTAAGCGCCCGCCGAAAATACAAATTTTATATTCAACGTAAGATATTTGAGGTGGGAGATGCTTAACGCGGAAAGCCCGGCTAAACTGGATCACGAGCACTTCTGGCAGCCCTTCCGGTGATAGCGTGGAAAAAGATTTCCCTCCGAAGTCTAACGGTAAAAGATTCCGTCGTATATACAAGCGTCACTGAATCTCCCGGTACTGTCGAGTTGCGAGACAGCTTCCTAACACTCTTCTACGGGGAGTAAAACGATGTGGTTTATGTCCCGTTGTTCATCTAAGATCTGGCGGAATGCACATCGACGGCGGCGACGTGCTTGCTATCCGTGCGTCTTCAAGAATTCCGCTTTACCTGTCAGCCAGGATATCGCCGTGTCTTAGCACCGCCACTAAACGTGACTCGCATTCGCACCTCTTCCTCCATCCCGCACTTTCGCTTGTCGCGCGACATTATCCAATGTCGTAAAAGCTCGAAAGTCCCCACAGCTTCGAGATATTCCGCGAGTGGTTTTGCCAACGGTTGTCCAAGATAAACGAGGCACGGAGAGCTGCCGTGGAAAGCAAACTCCGATGGAACAAATTTCGAAACACTAAACTTCTTTATGGCGAAGAGTTCATTAATTTTGCGTCAACACTTTTCGGTCGGTTTTCAAAATTGTAGAATTAACTGTGGTTTTATACTTATTGTCTAAAGTTACGAAATCATCAATGAGGTAACAATGATATAACGTAACACATTGAAAATAGTGTGCGCGAATAATGCACCATTAAAAAGTGAGGAATTCTATTCAAATCACGATGAAAAGGAAATCGCGTATTCAATTGTTTAAAGGTCAAACAATTTTATCCGACAAGTACAGCTATTACTAATTTACTAATCAAACGAAGTGAAATCTCTAATATCACCGTGTTTTACCGATGTATTTGCTAATACATCCTGTTTACACGAGATTAAATAATCAATATTCAGGTATACATATAATCATATTAATGTTGTTATATTAGAATATAACACAAATTTGACTAATGAATGTATCATAACATTAAAATCAGAATGAAATTGATGCGTGAGTAAAAAAACTGAATAATATCAAACCACCAGGTTATTGGAAAACGATAAATATATATATATATATATTACGAGAACTAATGTTTTGTACATTAGTTCTCGTACTAATTATTTGTACATTGCACACACATTTATCACATACGTGATAATATAATAATAATATATTATTATAGAAATTATCTTTAAGTATGTAGCGAAATAGACGTTCAAAGTTGGCTGTCGGATTTTGAACAATGGCTTTTTATTAGACAAGTTAATAAGTATTAAAAGGATTATGTACTAATGATGGTTGTACAATTTCTGGTTATAGCACACTGGTAACTAATTACATGTGCATATATTATGAACTACGTACGTACACAATTTTAACAGCGTAGCCTGAACGCAAACTATATTAATTGGAATTCCATGACTTTAGAAATTTAGTACTTGCGCTGAAACCTTAAAGTGAACTGTTCTTACGTAAATTATATATTCTATAAAATGAATAAGTAAAATAATTTTTTGTATTTTAATTCTCGATAAAAGAAATTTTCTTCAATTATATTATTGCTCTAATAAGTATACCCAAACATAAATTTGCGGCGGAGTAGTGAAATTGCTATACCTGCGGAATTTGTGAGATTAGCCGATCGCTTTCAAAACACCTCAAGTTTGCAGCCGAACAAAGACGAACCGAGACAATATGGTATTCTTTGAAGAAATACGTGGCATGTAATCGTCCGAGAATATCCTTTGATGCCAGCTAATGCTGGTGTGTGCAATCTGTTGTAAAATCGATTCAGCGCGTGATTACATCCGTGGTCAGCTCGCAAGAAAATCTCGTAAGAATTTGATGCATTTAAAAAATATTTTATTGAAACACTTATTTACTTTATCAAAAATTTTAGTTATAAAAGTAAAAAGAATTAATAACTGCTTTTCAGAAATACATAGAGATAAATAGTAATAAATGTTATTAAAATTATATAACGATAAAATAAGATTAAAAGATTATTTGAAATGTCTGAATAAAACTAATGAGGTAGCATTTGAAATATTATTTGAAACGCGATATACACTCGATTATTCGTAATTCTACATAGATGAAACACTCAAATGTACTTGTGTATCTGGAGATGATTCCATCGGAGCTCGGCGACGAAATTTCTGCTACGAAACTGCGCAACCCGGTCATGACAGCGGCCATATGGAGTACAGTGTCTGAAAGTGCCCTCAGCATCCGGCATCTATTTTGAATTTATGGCTGCGTGCATAGTAGCGCCGGAAACAATATCGACTTTTCCGTCGGCGGAAATTTAAGGGCCTTCCCACATTGTGCCGCAGGCAACGAGCTCCCACGGATGCATCTCCGAACCACCGTCTCTAACTTCGATACCTCGCTATTTGGAACACCAAGAAACGGCGAAAAGTTTTCCGGGAATCGCAAAATGCAACCTAGCACGCGGTAATAAATGCTCGGGAGGGGTGCAACTAACGTCTCTTCCAACGGGGTCGCTCGCGCGAGCTTTTAAACTCTGAGTTCGCGTCGCAAACTCGATACGCCAACGCGTATGTGTTGCCGTATCGAATCGATACAGAGGCCACATATCCTTGCAATAAGAAGTCACGAAGTTTTAACATTATGGCTATAGGCTATCAGGCACTTAGCATATTAAAATTGCTGCAGCGAGATGCTTCTTACGACTCCGGGTCGAACGATCGCTGGGAATATCTTTATCTAGTGTCTGCGGCTATTCGTGGACTCCCGATAAATTCCCAGCCGCAAACGTGCCGGAAGCAAATTTGTGGCGGAATTAAAAGCGATGGATAATGATAATTGCCTTCCCGCTATCGACTTATTCATCAGCCAGTAAACTTCGGTTTTCGATTTAGTGACGCGCATAATTAATTCAGCGTGCTTGCCGTTTTCTTCTGGAAGTCTTAATGAAGCAAGTTTAGCGTGCGGCGATAACTTGCCTCGTGTTTAAGAAAAAAGAGGCGCTCTGATTGGGTACATATTTTGTTATTGATAAAATGCACCGGTGACTAATTAATAACCAATGCTATTGGGACAGCAGGTGCAGTTTACTGCAGAGATAATTTAATCAGCACGAATATTTTATATCGTCAAAGGCATTTTATCGTAAAATATGATGCGTGCGAAATGTATAAGCCATCACATTATTTATTCTATAAATTTCACGTTGAATATATTGAGATTTGGTGGCTGAACATAGCCGAAATTAAATCTGTAGACATATAAATAATGATTAATCAATCGTATAGCGTTATTTTTAGAAAGACAGCTGTCAAAGTATAATTAGAAATTTCCGTCGATTCACCATAAAATTGAAATTAAAATCTATTAATTCCTGATAAAACTATATTTAACATAGACGCTCCGAGTGTTTTTGAATGTCCGTTACGACATTTCTCTCCTTTCAGAGGCATTCTTCCGATATTGGATGAAGCACCGCGGGCGGATTTTTATTTTCGGGACTGTCATCCACGCGCGAACAATAGCACTTCCTCCCCTGTCTTTGCCCCTCGGTTTCCAGATGAGTGATTCGAGCGAGGATTTATTTCTTCCCCCGTGGACCGAGTAAAAAAGTCGGACATATAGATACCTGCCATTGCATGGAGACCGCAAGGTTACATTCTTTTCTATTCTGAACTCTATCCATCTTTTGTCTAAATATGAGCTATGAAAAGATAACCGTAACAGAGAGAGCTTGATTAAATTTTGAAAGGAAAATTTTTTATATTTGTAACGTGTTTTTTCGTCGAAATGTAGTCGAGAATAGATAAAATGCTTGTGCAAAAGCATTTAAAAAATCTTTAATTATATTTAAGCATTAGTATAATTTTATTATCTACAAATTTATGATAAATGTATCGGTAATAATTGCAACTTTTGTATGTTATTCTATTTGGCAATTTTTATCTATTAGTATAGTTTATTACATTATGTGTGTATGTTTATTACATTTAAAAAATGTGTTAAACTCTTTTTGTTGAATATTTTTATGCTCTTTTTTATCTGTCTTTTCCGTCTCATATTTCTGTAATTATTTGAACATATTCAAAATTACGTATGCGAATACACTCTACTGAGACCTAACGAAGATTGTAGAAATCCATGGTAACTTCAGATGGCATACTATTAAGAGGTAGGTGCAGCTGGATTATCAAGGCGTCCATACGATGGTATAGTTAAACCCCCTTGCTATGAAATTTCAGCTATATAGACCACCGAGAAAATTATCCTATCATACCGTCTCGTGGAGTCCAGGTTTTCGAGATTTCGCTCGACCTAATCTTCGCTGGAAATTGTTTCTGCAAATTTCCGACACCGACGGAATAGCGGTCACAATGGAAATAGTAAATTTTCATTATTTATTCAAGAATCGCTCATTCACCTTTTATGATTTACCAGCGCTTTGAAAAGCGATATTCAAATTAGCCTGGATATTAAAGAGATCGTAAAATCTAAAAGTATATAAGCATTAAAAAAGCTGTTTATATAAAGATGAAGATATCGATTTTATTAAAATTATAAATTAAAAAAAAATACACAGAATTAATTTTAGTCAAATCCTGAAATTTCTTCTCTTGATTTGCATATTTTACTCAATATTCTTATTGTAAAATAAGAACGTATATTGAATTGGATATTGATTTTATCTTTTTAATTATTATTTTTTAATTATTATCTGATTGTATTATTAAATGTATCTACATTTGCTAAATCTCTTATAGTATGCAGCGAGAAGTTTTGTTGGACCTCAAACTTGTACATAAAAAAAAAATCTAAAATTGCGTGTTCTATTGCACAAACGTAGTAATAAAGTAAAAACTATTTAATGAATACTGTTCTAAACTACACAGAGATTCTAATGGCAGAAGATTCGGTTTGCAGTTGGCGAAACTGCCACCCTCAGCTTGCTCAGACATCGCGCAAATAGTAAACAATTAGCCATGTACCTAAACTTCGCGTGCGGATTTAGGGTAAGGGTGCTCAAGGGATTTGTTTGTGTGAGATTTAGTGTAGGGTGAATCTATGCGAGCTGCATCTCCGCATATCGATACGTTGTGGGGTCACATACCTACGTGATGATTAATACTTATCAGTTACGCGAACGTGAAAATGCTTACGAGAGCAAGAGCTATATCAATTGCTACACAGATAGTTGCATAGATATTCAAGAGTCTCTGAATATTCATTATTTGCGCAAGACAATCTCGCGCATCTGCAAACGCCGTTAAATTTGTAACAGCCGCGGATGCACTTAAGTTCTAGCATTTTAGAGAAATTATATCGTTTTGCACAGAGAGATTTGACATTTCGGGAAAATACGATTGCCGAATTACACGCTTGTTGACATATGCACATGTATCACGAGTGTAACATGTCACTGTTTTGTACTGAATGTCACACGGCGGAATAACGTAATATAAATTCGAATAAAATATACATATATATGTATATGTACGTGTATGACCAATTTTCCATCCCCTCTTTTATACAGCTATATATGCATTCGGATAAAAAAATATCAGATATTATTGAGTTTAAACTAATTTCCATCGGAATTGCATCTCTGACTAACACCGCAGTTTTGCAGGATATGCATTTTTCGCGATTTGACAGCCGCCAGTTTTGTACTGAAGCTAAAAAGAAAACCATGAACATAACTTTTTTTCTTTCTTTTTTTGCGAGAGATGTATCATCTAAAATTAACGAGTATTGTATCGAGAAAATATCTGTAACTCTCAGATCAAGAGCGATCGAATGTCAGTTATTCATATTTTCCATGGATCATCAAAAAAATCAGAGCTTTTTGAAATGATTTCTAAATACACTTTGCATTATGCAAAAAATCTTGATTACAGATTATTTAGCAGAGAAATTGCTTTCAAGTTTAAAATAAAATGTAGAGAAAAATATAAATTTTTGAGACATGTAACATGAAAAATATTAAATATGAATCTTCATAGTTTCGTGATGAGTTTGTATAGAAGTTCTACTGTCTGCTAATCTCGTTTCTCGCTTTAACTAATCTGCATTGAATAATTTTCAAAGCGCGTCTTACGTTGTAACAATTACACACATTACTTAGTCATGTTGGCGGAATGCATGTAATTAACATCGCGCATAACTACATATGTCCGATTGTATATCTTAAACTGTATTTATCTTGACAGAGAACTACGAATGCGAAATTATATTATTGTATTAAGCGATTAGCGGACGTGCTGCGTGTAACACAAATACATCCTGTCTCACGATTATGCACGTCCACCATGCATTCCCGGTGCCGAGGGTTGTGATTTATGCCGTATGCAGATGCGGCTAAAGTCACTCCTCCTAGATGCAATTGACCAATGGAATAGTGAGGTGATAACAAAGGTAACTGATGAAAATGTGCTTGTACAGCTGTGACCGATTACCACTCGAAATATTAGAATATTGCAGGAGTCTGTTGTCCTGCGAGTTTTACGCCGAGCACATTAGAATGCACGTTAATTATGCAGATTGTTAGCTTATATAGTTCATACTTTTTCCTCGATGCGTGCAATTTTGCATCATTCTACCATCTACCACGGCATCATCATTATGCTATTACCTCTCACGCGTAATTGTAATTTTCTTCGCGATCCTGAGCGCTACATATTTCCATATTCAATATTCAGTTCTGCATAAAATAACTAATATGCTGCGCAGACGTGGGCGCAATAAAAAGGGAAAAGCGAGCACGAAGGGTGGAACACGAGCAACTCGGAGTGCCGAGCGTGAGAGCTAATCTTCCTTACGTTACGTGTAATAATTGACACGAAATTAACATTCAGCTTGAAGTGAAATCATGCAAATAGTCTGGCGGTGCTTTTACTTCAGCAGCTCGCCCACGCCATGTCGTAATCTTCAGCATCGCAGAAGTAATACTTCAAGAAACGGAGACAGTTCACTAACTCGCGAGTGCTGGCAATAACGTCGCCGTCAGCTAGGTGTAAAAAAACAAACACAACGAATCGGTCAGTCATTCTAATGAACGGTTAAATTGAAAATTAGTCCCACCTACTTGTTTCCCACAGGGGATTCCTCTATCCCACCCCTCGCGCTACGATCCCCGGACAGTTCTCTACTGTACAATTCAATTTTCCGAAAACACGCCGGAATCTGGGCTGCGCTACAACAGCGGCTTCAATTTTCATTATAATCAGTTCGAACTCAGTTAGGATTCCATCGAATAAGCCTGGCGCATGTTCACGAAAAACAAGTGATATATTCCCGATACAAAAAGAGAACGGTGGCAATATTCTGTCGCGCGTATTGCTATGTTACGTTGTCATAGAAAAAGTAACGAGAACGAAGTTTCGGCTATGAAAAAGCATATTCACAAGCGCAATTTGGATTCGCTGTATGGCATGTACTCTTGCGTGTGTAAAAATAAAGAGAATGTCAAATTCGCATTTGCTTTGACAAAAATTGCTAAATAAGATCCGAACAGAGTTAAACGTTGTTCAACGTTCAAAATAACAAATTGCAAGATAAATTTGTTAATGTAATGTTAAATACAATAAAATACAAAAATGTGAATATTTTCCAAATAGTTTTTTTTTTATCTTAGGATCAAAATAAATGACGTAATAGAAGTTATGTACTACTTTAAGATTTTTTAAATGAGACGAGCTAGAAGTATTGTGTGTAACGAATCGTTTTTATATCGCGTTTTATTTTTCTGCACATTTTATGCATATTGTGCATCCTTTGCTCATTGAATTTATGCGGTTTAGCACGCAACTATTCCCTTCCAAAATTTCTAAATAGTTTCAAATGTTTAGTCGCTACACGTATATCACGGTTAATACAGAGCGGGGAACAGGCAATGTAAATTGCTTGAATGCTTCATGAAGTTTGTATTGTGCACATTATCACGGTTGAGGATAATTCTAACGGTTTGCTAGAAATTCTACAAAAGCTCACGATGCATTGTTGCCAGAAAAATGTTAGAATTTAAAAGAATCTACTTTCTCATCTTATTATATATTTTATGCGATTATGACTGTTATTTCTCTTATTCCATTTCCGTAAGAAATGTACAATAATATCAAGCTATTGATCTTTGCGTACATGCTTCAAAGGCATTTTCGCTATCCTCTCGTTACTTAAACATTGTTGTGGCATAGCGTTATTTCGTATTTGATCTTTTTCTGGTACAATTGTGAGCCGTACATTACTGCATTAATAGATCTTCGTGACGTTCTTTAATTTTCATTTCGTGTGCCGAGTATTCGGAAGCCAGTCTCAAATCGATATACCGTATCCGGTCACGGTACATAAATAATCCTGGGGCATCGATATACATGTATTTATAGCTGTAACAGTGCTACGTAAAAGAAAAAAGCAGCCAACGCAACGAGAAACTTTTATAATATCCGCAGCGTATAAAAAATAAATATGAGATTAATATAGATCATACAAAGTTGATTACAACATATTTACGCGCGAAGTAGCGAGCTTAACAGTTTTTCAAATTACTATGGAAAATATATGCAATTGTAACAATAATTTCAAAGAAATATTATCAGTAGCTTAGAGCTACGTCAAAATTTTAATTTCCGTGAAAAATACCTGAATGTTTGAAATGTCAATCGTAATTATTATAAAATGTGTGTTGTTAATTAGCAATTTTTATTTATGAGTAAATTTATAGTAATAAATTTTATTACTATATAAACATTACAACTGCACATAACCTTTTTCATTTAAATTATTATGACAATTAAATCCAAACATAAAATTATAGTCTGATTTTCACATTTATTCCGAAAATGTTATAATTTTCAGTCGCACATATTACATGGTAATATTTATGCAATATATTGCGTGCAATAATATGAGCAAGATTTCTGCTTGGATATTCTAGTCACACATATCATTATCACAAGAGGACTCCATCAGAACTTCGAAAGATCTACAGAGAATTTGCTGACTACGGGCTAGGGTCACCCTACTTCAATCCTAACTTGTAGAAGACGTTTGCCCTCTATAACCTTCAATCGTCGCCGCAGATACAGCTGACCTCTTGGACATCCATTGCGTAAATGGAGTCTGCAAAAATCTTTTCGTTTTTCGATACTTTTTCAACTGGTCAATGGCTCTCGACAAATAGATTTGCCAGATGTTTCCTAATATCTTAATGTATCTGAAACTTTTATTCCATCATACTTATATTTTGTCGCTTTCTCATCTTTTTCAAAGATATGGTATATTCTTTTACTTTTCATCTATGTAATATTTACATACGTTTTAGAAATAACTTCGAAAAAATTTTATGTTTGTAATACTGTAATTGTAATATATGTAAGATAAAGAAATATCGTATGAAATGTTATATACGATAAATTGTAAAAAAATAAGTAAAAGCTCTCTTTGCTGACGAGTTTAAAGATGAAATACCAGGGATTTGATTACCAAAAAAATTGCGACTATTTTTTTTCTTTGCCAATGTCAATTTAAGCTCAAATAATATTCACAATTTTCGGCATTATGTCTTTCTTCGCGGATTTGAAAATGTGCGTTATCACACGAGCCCCTGGTCCGGATTCAACGTGGGTATATGCATGGCGTGTTAAACGCGCGCGTTCTACATTGCGAAAGGGTGCACACTGCAGGACTATCGCGAGCAGGTCTCGCAGTAATATTTGATGTACGAGACCGGGGCTATACGGTTGCCATATTTCTGCCGACTTTGCGAACCATTTTAGTTTTTCGTACCAGTTGGAAGGCTTCCAGTAGCGCGCGCGCGCGGGCGCGCGCCCGCAGTATCCTGCGCGCCGTTCCGTTTCTCTGTGAGCGCCTTTGCGGCTAAAATATAGTATACTCGCCTCAATATGTGCGAAAACGTACGAGCGGGCCGTATGTTACCTCACAACTTAGTAAAGGCAGGCTTATATCTACACATGAAACACGCTTGCCTACATTGGACGTCCGCTTTATGCATGTATTTGTTCACATACTTTGTATACATAAACATGTGCCAAAAATTCCCGACTCTAAAAGTCTGTTTTTCAACCTAACTAAACACGTTGATCCGCGTCTCGCCGAGCACTTTCTCTTCCGATCTGCAAGTCGTAAGCGGATGCGTCTCGGATGCACTCGCTACCGCGACGGCTGTTCGTGAGTTTACATACAACCTACAACCTTGCTTTGATAAAGACTCGAAATTCCTAGCAAGTTTCTTGACGTATGTTCCCGTGAAACCTTTAAAACTTGTTTCCGAATTAATGAGAAGGCGGCATGCAAGATTTTCGTTGCTCAATTAATTAATACATTGTGCAACATAATTTAAAAATGTTTCTGCTTTTCAAAAATGTCAACGACATTGCTATTTTTTAGTAAGTTACGATAATCTGTCTCAAATATAGATCATTGTCTCTTGCACGCGTCTGTTTTTATCATTGTCTAATAAAACTGCATCGCATATCATTGATTTTCCTCGCACAGTTATTGCCGAGTTTCCTTCGGTTTTCTCGTGTTTCGCGGCAGTTACCGGTGGTTCACTTCCGCAACAGGCATGCCTGGAGTAATCGTCCCGCGCGGCTCGTTTTTCTCAACTTAAAGCCATCGATCGTGGCAGTGGTTTTTGCTGGCGATCGTGAATGGACGATGAGAAAAGGCATGACATTCAGGCCGCGAGTATCATTAAAGTGGATCAAAAACAACGTCTAATGCGCTCCTCGAGATCTCAGATAATCGATATAAAATCATGTTATTACGTAACATTACGCAAATGCTATATTTTACGATGGACGGGAGACGCGTTATCAAGTATATGCGCGGTACTAACATTAATTCAATTCACCATGCGGAATATAAAAATATAGGGAAAAATGCTACAGTTATTTTTTTTCTACAAAATCAGCAAAGTAGAATTTATTTAAATTGTTGATATGTTTGTTTCAACGATTGTTTGAACAATTATAGTACCGATATTCCTTTTTTTATCCCAAAATAAAAAATTTTAATTAAATTAAAATCAATACAACGGTAATCGAAGTTGTCCAATTAATAATTAGTATGAGTAAAAATATCTCCGCATACATAATTATTTCATATTATTGATCATACATCTAAAATACAAAATTAATGATTTGAGATAGTAAGAAATTTCATATATTGTCATATATAGATGTGTAAAATACCAGATATTCTCTCTACATTTATAGTAGTCAGAAATACTGCCTATAATTATATTAATATTTATTCTAAAATCCATCTATCTTTTGATATATCCAAATTTATAAAATAAAATAACATTTTACTAATTGTAAGATCAAAAATAGTTTGAAAGAACTCGTTATATCTGTTATAAATATAAAAAAGATAGAAGTATAAACAGAGAATACATTGAGAGAATACATTTTCACGCGCCTTTTGTGAATTAACAAAGCTCGGCGTCTTCTGCAGTTCATTTGTTGCAAAGCTGACGAAAGGACTGCCGCGGGCGCGGAATTCTCGAGTCACTTTGATTTAGACAATCTTGTTTGGTTGGCAAGCTCGCTCAGAAATTTAAAACAGTAAATATGAATAAAGTATTCGCGCGTCGATGAAACCGGATGGTAGCAAGAAAGAAAAATTAAAGAGGGAAGCTGCCGTGGCAAATATTTCTGGTTGCCGTCTAAGGTACGTACTTGCCGGAAACAACCTGCCTACTATCTTGAACTCGAGGCATCCGTAATTTGTAGCGTAAACTCACTCTGGGCGATGTAAAATATTTCGCGTTGAGAATGCGTCGGTCGGAAAACGTTGCATACCGGCGAGTTTCCCATCAATGTTGTTCTCGAATAATTCGATGTGTTAACACACTTGCGGGAAATGTTACGGGGATTAAAGTAAAGAGTTTTACTTCATATTTTTACTTAAATACTCGAAATTAATGAAATATTTATAGAAATCGTATGCCTTTAAATCAGTTTTATTAATTGTATATACTTTTTGAATTAAATTATAGCAATTGTGCGAGATAAAAAAATTTGCATTAAACATGTTCGTCTAAAAGTTTGATCAATTAACATATTTGTGGAATATTATGAAAATAAGATTATACTAATGGATAATTTATACTTCTGCTTAAATACTTAATAATATTCAGAAAGATTCTGTGTTCAGACTGTTCATGTCTCTAAATAAGTCTTATTACTCGTATATGTATATAAGATTATAATAAACTTGGCGAAATAAAATTTATTTAGAATGTCACCACGTTAATTCTGCATAATTAATATTAAGTACCTAAAATAGTTATAGTTAAATAAACTTCACATTTATCAAATTAGTAACGCAGTATTTCTGCACAAATTGAAGATATAATCGATTTTACCGATTGCATATTTTCAAATTTACTTGAGTCGCATATTTTTCTCGCAAAATCGCTCTTTTTACATAACACATCGCCGTTGAAATAGCTTGCATTCGCCTGTCGTTGTTGCCCTTCAAAAACTTCTCGCAAAATGAGTTCGCCGAGTCACACGCGAATCTCGATTAGAATTTCATCGAGCACGCGGTTATGGTTTGCCAGCACAATGTACGAGGCGCGCCTGCCGGCCTCGGCTGCGACGGCACGGTACTACCTCGAAATAGAAATTTCTCTTGGGGTTGACTGGATTGCAGGCATTGGACTCAGGTGGATGCACGCTAGCATCGATTATCGAGGCGGTACACGTTACCTCGCTTCACTACGGTCGCTTAAGGTCGCTTTTCGACAGCGACGGCGGGGGATATCGCCCCTATCCTTAAACTCCTCTGAGAGACGATCGCCCGCATCTACACGGATGCATCCTCGCACGCAGCCACGTAACCTTTGTAGCCCCTTCCTATCTTTCCTTCCTACCTTTTCAGTTGTCCTTCCGTTCACCGAATGGCGACACCGCAATCCCGTTAGCCTTCCTCCCCCTCCTCCGAGAACGCCAATTGTCTGTCGGAATTTGATAATAGTTCGTCGCTCCGATGTAAAATTCATGAGGTGATCTTGGCTTGTAACAATCGAATATCGCCGTGAGTTAGACATGCGACGCGAGAGGGAAGCTAGGACCGTACCGAATTTCGGAGCAAGCGCGTGACATATTCGTCTAGCCAAAGGCATCACCTTCGGCGAGAATCAGATCGAGTGATGTAACCGACATTACCGGCGCCGTTGACTTCCTTTTTTTCGCCCGCGAGGATACACATCGTGTTACACGAAGCGTTGGTGCGTATGGCGTGTCGGGTTTCGGTGCTCTACACGAACGGAATGATACGGCAACACGTATGTGCCCCGTTGAATATCAATACGCGCAGGAACTCCTCAGGGGGTGCATTCGTGCTGAAATAGACTGGCCATAAAGCCAATGAATTCGCAAGATCGATGAAAAATGTTCAATATTTTTATACATATTAAAAGATTGCGTCTAACGGCGAAATCAATTTTTGCGCTGCAATATAAATATACGACAATATTGCTGGATAATACGGTCCATTATCTGTCATTTTCAAAATTGGTCCACTTTAATATTTTATTTTAATAATTATTCAATGGACGCATACGTGATTTATTTTTACACGCGTTTAAGGTAAAATTATTCTCTACATTTTTTATTTTTAATTATCCAAATGTGCTCATTATTTAAGAATATAATTCCTTTTGTGCAACCCAATCGTAACTTATTATTGCAACATTTTGCATTATTTAAAATAGAATACTAGAAAATGTAATGCCATAAATCTATTTTGACGACAGAAAAGCATTGTGGCCGAAATCAAACGGCATTTTATTCTACGCTTACGTCGATATTTTACAAAACTATAAATAGAATAGTTCGTCTCAGATCGGCTTTTTCCTTGTTTCCTTCTATCTTCATCAATCCACTATCTACAAAACTTTGTGCATCAACTGAGTTATCTTTTGTATACTTTCTTTAAATCGTCAGCAAATATTATGATTTTATTGAAATAAATAGAAATGTTCAAAATGTTATTACTTTGCGTAGAATACAAAAATTTACGTTAAAATTTTGTGCAAATATAAGCTTAATTAAAATGTTCAATAATCATTTCAATTAATGTTTTCTGAGTGCAATTATTAATAAATTGGGAAATTGAATTTTCAAGATTGGACATATCGATTATATACACGCGAAAAGTACGAGGTGTGAAGGACCTATACAGCACCGAATAATAACTTCGCGCTTACCGAGTCTCGTGCTACGGTTAACTTTTTAATTCACGGCGGAAAGTATCCGTTCTGCTTTCGATCGGTCCTTCGTCGGCACCCCGAAAACGCGAAGAAAAAGCCTTTCGGCTGCAGTTCCACTGGCTGAACTACTTCCCGGGAACCGCTCGTGCTATCACAAAAGAAGGATCGGCGATCGCGTGGCGAATACAATTTATGTACAACAAAAAGTACTTGCGCGCGCGCGCGCGCGCGGAAAAGGGGCTGGCGAGAGTGAGAGGGGAAAAAGGCGATCGGAAAAATACGGCGAAATTGCGCTCCGGTAGACACACCGGCTCGGCAAGTTGGAAATAGCGGGAATACCAATGTGCAAAGCAGCTAAGGCCCGGGCTCACGGTCGTATCGCTCCTTGCGAAAGGACCGTGGAGAAAGCATTCGGGACACGTAGAGAGCCAGGCAATACTTTGCCGCCGACGAAACGAGGAATTTGGCCAGTTTGCAAGACACTTCATGCCGATGTGGTTTCTTGTTCTATTTTTGCGCGCGAAAACGTCTCACACTTTGAATGATCACTCGCGGATCACTTGACACCGAGAGATGCCTAGCTATTAAACTGATAATGTCAACTTGCACTTTATCGTTGGTATAAGTTTACAGCTAATTTACCATGCGCGTTGTGAGACTGCGGCATTTATTAATTGCGTATCGATATAAAATGACCTAATAAAATGTTTCATGGATAACGTAAAGAGCAATCTCTAGTTTGTGTCTTGTAATATTATCATAAATTATTCTATAATGTTATTTCTACCTATCTTTTTATATAATTTGGTGCGATTTTATTTTATTCAAATTGTCAAGTTTTTTATTTAATGCAGCATTAAAATAATTAAAAATACATAAATAAATTGATTTTTAAATTGGTTTAGCATTAAAATCAAATAAATTTGTTTGCAGAGAGCATAAGAATAAATTTGTCAAAAATTAAAACGCGTCGTTCTAGATTTATTTGTTTTATAATAACTATTTAAGTACAATTTAATATTATCAGTTATTGCATATTTTTTGAATTTAGTAAAATATTAAAAAAAAAATTATTATTTTAACATATTTGTAAAAAAAAGTTTTCGTGGATCTATTTTCTAATTCAAATGAGAATACTATTTTGCGTGGAAGTCATGTATGCCAGCAGATTACGTGCTCCATCGGATTTGTCATATGAAGGTGTCAGCTGGTGCTGAATTTGGTTACACGACGTCAAGCTGATTAGCGCATAATGCAATCAACACCCTCATTGAAGCATCATAATTCCCGATATAGGAACCACCGAAATCGCGCCAATATTACCTGTATCCGACCTCATGCGCTCTAGCTGATAGCGCTTCATAATGCCAGTAATTATCGCCAAGCTAGGCGCCATCGATCATATGCAGACTTATGCGATGAAAGCCAGACGTACTGCCTGTAAACTGTCCCATATGAAAGTCATAGCAATACAAATGAGTCGACTTGGCTATGTACATATGCACATCAATCATAAGTCGTGCAAGTGGTGAGGCGTGTTAAGATGATAGACATGCGCTAGCATATACATATTTCAAGGCTCATGAATTTCAGAAATCACAACTTTTTTTAACATTAAATTCCTATAAAAAGTTTAATAAATCTAAAATGATAAAATTATGACTTACGTAAAATTTTCGAAACAGGAACAAGACAAATGTAAAATTTTTAAAAGCCACGTGTAATTTATATCAAATTTATATATTTATATATTTAAGAGAAAGATTTAATTATCTTGGCGTATGGCCTATCAAATCGGTCGTGTTATTTATTTTTCATCTCGAGATTTATATTCCGCGTGGTATCGAAATAGAATATTATAGTCAGACAATATATATTCTCCAGCTTTCGCAGTGTTCCGCGCACGACTAGATCCGAAAATCGTTCTTGTACACAGACGTAAATCATCAGAATGGTCGTGCACTTATCTCCGTGCGCTCCTCGGTAAGTCAAATCGTCGGTTACAGCCGACGCGCGCATCGCCGTCGATCGCATGAAACAAATATTTTTCTACGGATTTCGAGGAGGGAATTCTTTCTCGGCACAAGGCGCGCGACGTTTGACATTACATTCGAGAGCGCGCGACGATCCCTTTTTGCCAAATACCGACGGATTTGCAGAATCGTTCGGTCAGATTGAATTGCAAAGGAACTAGACTTCGTGACAGCCTTTCCGGTACCGAGTGTGACACTGGCACGCGTTCACGCATACGTTCGCGACCGCTATCGACGAGTTACTGCGTTCAATGTTCGACAACAAAATCGGTTCCGCGAAGAGTCTGCGCTTCCTCGCGCCGTTCTCTATCCCTTCGTGGTTCTCCATTACAGGACCAACGCCATTTGGAATTCAATCAGTCTGTATGTCTTTCCTATGAATAATATTGGCAGTGTATCGAAGTCGGGCAGATTGCGCGATCGCGACTCGAATAATCGAACGGACGCTGCGGTATCGAAAACTGTTAATACTGCTACTAGGTCGCCGATATGAAATTGATTTATAAAGCCGATCGTATCCGACATAGGACCGATTTAATCCTTAACGATACAGTATTTTTATAATATACGTACGTACGACGGCAATAAAAGTTAAATCATGATTTTATATCTTCGGTTGCTATTGCTATTAATCGTCTACATTAAAAATATAAATCACGAAAATATGAAATTGTCGCACGTTGGTATATTAAAAAGAAAGAAAAAAACATACTCATGTTGAAAACAACAATAGAGTGACCTTTTTAAATATTTTTTTATATTTGTAAAATTATTGGAAGAAACAATCAATTTAGTTACGTATATTGCGTTACCTTGGTAAATATTTAAGTAAATACGCTTGGAATATTACCTTAATAATTATTGAATTTTACCCATAATCATTATGCATAATATTAGTTATAATTAATAAGACTTGATAACAAGAGATTTAGTGCATTAGTTATACGCATAAAATGAAATTTCAAGCGTGTTAATATACCTCTTTAAAAACGTTACGACGGTCATAATAGTGAAATCGTCAAAATTTACGAGAATTTAACTCTGTTAATTCAGATTCGTACCGCTTCATTTCTCGGATGCGAACAACGCAGCAATGACAGCTATTAATCAACACAACAGCGGAAGGTCAATTATCCAAATGTCAGTAATTATTAAGAATTTTAAATCAATAGGATTGTTTCGCGGCTAACGTTGCATATAATTGCACTCGGTAATTAATACGCGCAATTGTAGAATTGTGCTAGAACATTAAAGAGAAATTTCCGTATAATTATATAGTGCTACATTTGTCTAATAACATTACATAATTATGACTAAAACATATCATACATATACATTTACACACATTATATATACATTGTTGTAAAACTTACAGTAGCAAATCTCTTTAACATTATTCTTGATGGAATTTCCAGATATCTTTATAATGTTTCATAAAAAAAAAAAAAAATTTTTTTTATTCAAAAATGTTTCTATCTGTATCCTTAATTGTTTTTAATGTCATTTGGTTTGTTTTATAAAATAAAATTAAAGAATTTTTTTTATATAAAATAAAAATATATTAGAGAATATAAAAAAAAAAAGATATTGCAGAAAAATATTTGCCTTCTTTTTGAGTACATGTTTTTTTCAAATATTATATTTTTCTCTCAAATAAATTTATTAACACCAAAAATTATTAAAAATGGAAAAAAATTTCTTCTATATTTGTGTCTGTAAAATATAAAAGAAAGTGATCACCATAAAACTCTGAGACAGACAAAATATACAAATTTACATAGCATTGTTGACGGATTGACAGAATATACTCATTTGAATGACTGTGCAACATTCGTACTACATTATTCTTAACGTATCGCGGAATGCGTGACAAAAAGATTGTCAGCATTCTCCGCGCTACAATGGATTATATGTTGCAGCCGTTGCGCGTTACTACACATTACATTACACCCTTGTAGCGGTGCAAGTTTATATTCTCGGCGCGTTCCCGACGGATCGTCAATCTTCTTCGAGTAGACGATAACTACCGCGTCTAATATCCCATCGTTCACGAGTGAAGACCCGCTCTTATCCATTGAAACAGTAGCTATCGCCGGGCGGCGCTCTTGTAACCGGCTGACTGAGTGCAGAAGGGCGTATTCTAGGCGTTGGTTCGCGATATCTGACCGGTGCACACACGTACAGGGACGCGTGACAATTATGCGAGATTAATGGTATGCGTAGTCCTCTGCTCAAGCCCCTATCTCACTCAGTATCTATCGTAGTACCCGCTAAACCCCGACCACCTTTGTGCCGTGTGCCGCACGATCGGTTTTGCGAAACCGTAGATACGATGAAAGGACGCGGCGGTTTCTGATTTTCGATTGATTGCATCGCGAAGTGTTACCGCAAGCTATCAGCGTAGGGCGAATAAAATTGGTATTCAATATCGATAGAAAAAAGATTTGTACATTTTAGATTTTTTAGGATAATCACTTTCTTTCATATTTTACGTATGCAAAAATAGGAAGAAATTTTTTTCCATCTCCCCAATGATTCCGCATAAAACTTTAAAATTTATTCTTCTCGTTAAAAATCATAATACTTTCTATAATTTTTGTTCGCATTCAGCTCGCAGATAATTTTAAAATGCATTCTGCGCGATCGAAAAAAGGTTGAAATGCTGTCATATATTATTCGCTCACGCAAATCATATCTTAATTCAGAGACGGAAAATTTTTAAGCTCCTGACGGCAAGTACTGACACTTAAAAAACTGACGTAAAAAATTTTAAAGCGTCTGGGGCAACAGAACTGAAGATAAAGTCTCGCCTGTGAATGGCGTCACTTTCAGCGCGAGATTATTTTTCCCTCTGGCGCGATACATCGCGGAAGTGTCGCCGGGTTAGATCCCTGCTATAATTAGTCACTGCTAGGAAGCTCCTGCCGCGAAAATCTAATGCCGCGCGTCGGTCATGTCGAAACAAAAACCGCCAATTTGGATGAAAACCGCTGAAAAGGGGCCGGCCGGTGCTCCCATTAAAGTGGATGTATCCTCGCGGCTCCGAAACACTGGTACGTGTCCTTTCTCCCTCGCACTGTCTCGCGACTTGAATAGCGAGAAGAACGCGCGAGCCGTTCCCACCCTACACCCACTCCGACGAAGAAAACCCTGGCGAAACCGGCGTGGAAATAATGAAGCAAACGACAACGAGGAGGCGGAAGAGCGCGCTGGGCTGGCAACGCCGGGAGTTCCGGCTATTCACCACTTTCCGCGTTCACATTTATTACGGGCCTCCTCCTGCCCCACAACACCCTTCCACCCTTTTTCTCGCATCGCGCGATACGATACGTACGTAGGTGCGAGCGCAAACGTGTGCTTTACGTGTTCATGCATACGTTTATGTGTCATGCTTATGCGTGTCTCCGTCGCGGCAAGCCCCTATGAGCATTTGTACGACTAAGTAATATCATTACTTTATGAAACGAAAATTCCGCCTTGTAAGCGCTTTGGAATCTATGTCAAACAACGTTGGATAAGCTAGAATGTACGAGCATTCTGCCTCTCTATGCAATACTCGGTGTACATTTGTTAACGAGATATTTTTTGAAACAATTTCACACAGATATCTTAAGAAGCAAAATAAACTTTTGAATATTTTAGATATTTTAAATAAAATAGTATAAAAGAGAATAGAGAATAGAGAGAATTTATATCGTGAATCTTAGTATTACACATCAATTAAAAAATAAAAAATCTTATCTGATAATTAAACACAAGCTCGAAAAAAATGAATGAAATTATTACAAGAAATATTATGAGAATAAACATCAGTTTGAATCAATGAATGATAAGAAATGATAAGAACATTGCGGCAAATAAATTATAACATAATAATTTCTATGTAATATTAAATTACAAAGTATGTAAATGATTGTGTTAAAATGTAAGAGAAAACTAAATTCTATAATTCTAAAATATGTTTGTAAAGATACATTTTTTAAAGAAACTAATACAAGCCAAATAATTTCAGAAATGAGAGAGATGCGTAAAAATCTCAATCTGAAGAAATTTTATTGTAACTTTACATTATTGCGTATTTGATGGACAGACGGCGATTAAAGTGAATCGCATAATTAATGCGAAGCAACTTAAAAGTTTCTCGTTCGAGATGTAATATGCATGTATAATGTGACGGCTAAGTGTCACACGCCGTCGTGACTCGAAAGTGGTGAAATTTGCACCAGCTGTAGACGCGACTTTAAATTTACATTTGAGAAATCCCCGTCGCGAGAAACGGAAGCCAAACGACGGTGCACGTCCGCTAACTTTTCCGCCGCACTGACAGCTCGACGTTCGAATCCCTGAAAATCCTATGTAAACCCTCCGGCAGCCTTCCTTCGAAGAACTCTAATACTCGAAAAGCGGGCTACTAGTGTACCGGCAGCATTCTATCAGGAGTATCATATACGCGTATAATACGTCGCACATTCGGAAATTTCCCCTTCTCTGCCTTTCAGCTACATTTGCCTATACATAAGTCTGATTTTACAGGAAGACCGCATGTATATTTTTACTTATTTTCACATAATGTGCCAGCATTGGCTATAATTTTAGTTTAACTGATTTTTATACATTTTTTTTAAATTAAGATTATGGAGAAGAATGAACAATTAATCAAAATATTATTGAGATTGTGAATAATTATATATAAAAGCAGTTTTCAATTTTACAGAAAAAATATAAAAATTGATGTTTTGATTAATGAGAAACTTAATCTTTACTCTCAAAATGCCATTAATATTAATTAGAAGTTTATACAGAAAGACCAAATGATTGGTTTTAGTATTAAATTCAATCGACGTTGATAAATCGTAATGCCGATGCAGTTTAAGAACGCGAAGGACAGCACGTGTATAATTTATTCTATATACATTTCCTACCTCTTCACAGGGATAAAAAGACACAAAGTAAGACTCTGCTTTAGAGAAGAGCATCGAGGATCAACTTTCCTAACTGTTTAACTTAATTTCCGCGATTTCTAAAGAACACGAGAGCTGCAGCTAAAATTCTTCGATAAATCAATACATTGAATTATATGAAGAAAAACTGGTGAGTCTAGCCCGGAGGATGTAAGTTTTCCATCGGCTAACATAAATCTTTCGCATCGTAAATTCTGCATCTTAACGTCTACCGTAAGTTGCATTCATATGCTAGAAAAATGAGTGGCAGTTCTACGTATCATCAATAAATATTTAATAAAATCTAATAATGCATTAATATTGTTTTCATGTGCGTATGTGAATTGCATTGAATTATATCATTATTGTTTCACATTATTATTATTATTATTATTATTATTATTATTATTATTATTATTATTATTATTATTATTATTATTATTATTGCAGAAGTTACAATATATAATAATTATATTTGATTAAAATAAACGATGAAGAATTGTGTTTTTGTTTATAATTAATATTTCAAATTTGAAACTTATTTTTTAGATTAGATTTTAAAATTATGACAGATCGTGAAATATTTAGCATATTGTTGGAACGAATGACCAATTTCCGAGCATCGATTGTAGAATATGGAGTACAAAATCTCGGTTTCCGCTGCGCGAACCTGGCGTGCTTTCGAATGCGCAAAGCAATTGCGCGTCGTAAGCTCGAGTCGCGTGGTCGAGAGCCTTGAGAGTTAGTCGCCGTCACGGCAACGTAACGCGAGTCACCCGCGATGTTTCATTACCGGCGTGGGTGTCTTCCGTAACCTGATCGACACATTGACATTGATAAGCGTGAGCCGTCTATGCGCGCGATCGATCTCTGACGTGCAAATTCGATTTCCTGGGCGCGTAGCAAAATTTATAAGAAATTACTTACATTTCGAAGGACGTAATTTCCTCTCTTTTCGGTATTACATAATGTTGTGGATATTATTGATCAAGTGAGACAGGCGAATAAATATCGTTCGGAAAAACAGAAACGCTGGAAAAGGAGCGACGGAAGTGTGTCAAGCCGGAGAACTAGGTAAGTAGTCGTACGATCGACTAGTAGGAACTCTTGGGAGTCGCGAAACGCGTGCCGGCCGGCCCTTATTTGTCAAGTTTGCGCTTATCCTATCAACTTTCATCGAAGCTTAACGAGAGCGTACAGGACGCGGTGGTCGACCGCGGTCGTACATATCGATCAGTCACCTGTCACCCGTAGAATTCAATTAATATTCACGAGGGCGGCCGGCATGTCACAGGTGCCACTCAACAAGCAACGAAACTATACGTTACAGATTGAAATGAAAAATACTACGAGCAAACGGCAAGGAGAACTCGCTGCGCTACGTGCGCGGAAGTTTAATTTATCGCCGCAAAAGAAACGGCTAACGAGAACGGGGCCAGGCGGAATCACATTGAAACGCATCTCTGTTCCGAGATGTAAAAAGAAATTTCGCCGAGCGCTTTATATCCTTCTTGCGTCTATTTGTTGCTCCTCGAAACTTCTCTTCTTTATTTTCCTCTCTTATACTTTGGACCAGCCTCGGGTGCCGGATCTGAAGCTCTTCATTACGGTAAAACAAACGCTTCGCGGCTAAATTCGATAAGCGCCATGTGGAGAAACAAACGCTTTGAAAATTCGGTTAGTCCAAAACTCGCCGGAAATCGGGAACTTGCTTCTAACACGACGATCGACACAGTACTCTCCTCATAACTATATCGACTAGCCGAGTTCTTATGATACCATGCGAATCCGTTTTCATATAACGATCCCCGGAGCATTTGGGCTCGACAAGGAGAAACGAAGAGAAGGGAAGAGGGTAAATCTGTATGCCACGTTGTAAGTCGTCCATTGACTACCGAGCGGAATATTCCGCTCCGGCTTCAATTTGCGAAAGTTTGGGCTCTCGGCGGATTGGTCGGGGACTCGCGATTTCAAAGGCGGCATTCGTGTTAACACAGCTCTCGAGGGTGGCGGCGTCGCGCAGGCTGGCTATATAAATTGCTTTTCATCTTGCGACAATGTAGACTGTGGACATTTAATTTTGAAAACAAATAGCCGGGGAACTTTTCGCCGCGGTCGCTACTCGCGCGAAATTAAGTTCTCTTTGTGCCACGTTTTCCACCGGTCAATTAAGCGGGGGTGCGGCGTTACCGCGATGTGGTGACTTGCGTGAGTGGTGTTGCTCATCAAACTAAATTTCAGGCGAACGGTATTGATTTACTCGATTCAATAATTGAGTTAGTTAATTGTTGAGTTGAGTTAATTGATAATCTTTCCCGGGGCTGCTATTCCGCATTAAGATGTTTCTACGTGTACGATCATTATTTAACGAACGGAACGGGTCTTGCATATTCCTATCGATTGTTTCACGATATTAATTTACACGACAATATTTGCGCAATTCGCTGATGTGTAAAAAGAGATTGATAAAAATGCAAATAAATTGCATGCATATATTCTGCACTTTTTATCGCACGTAATAGCGCGCATATGTCGATTAATGTGATATAAAATTCTCAGCGAATTAAGAATGCATTATCCGATTCTTTAAGAAAGTGAAAAAAATTCATTCGCGTTGAATGGTGATGAAATTCGATCTTCGGCGACTATGGAAATCACTTTAATTCTCATCTCAACGAGTCGGTACCAGGAGCGACTGTGTCCACCGGTGAAATTGGTTCCGATCCCGAATATAATGCGGTCCCGGAATTCGATATCTGAGGAATCGATTCGCCTGTTTAAAGACTAGTAGGAATGAAATATTAACCCGGGGGCTCGGCTATTTGAAGATCGAAATTGTAATTCCGACGATTGAAACTTCTCTCCCGCGGAGAAGAGGGCGGAATCTGCGCGCGGCGTAGCCGGGGATGGAAGGCGAAGATCAAGACGCGGAAATTCCATTCCCACCGTCGTCATGTGACGGCTGAGTTTGCGTTCGAACTTCGGGCATTACGTAACGTTGGAGCTTTTTATGAATTCTCTAGTTAGAGAGTAAGTACTTCCTTCCACGCGACTAAGTTGCCCACCGCCACGGGTCATGAACTTTTTGATTGCCTTCGGTATTTGTAGCGAGCTGTCTTCTGCAAAGTCGGTTAACCGTAGTGTCGTTTGCACGAAGCGACGCATGAAACTGCGTCCGGTGGCGCGTACTAAATATCGACTTTGGGTGTTTACGCGTAGTCACACGGAATGCTAATTTGCACGCCGGGAACAACAATGAACGGCGGCACGTCATGTCCCAGAAATACACTACGGAAAACCCGAAATGACGTAGCAAACAGTGGAATTCAATGAAACAGGCCGTTACTTTGTAGCCGACGCACGCGGGGTTAATTGTCAACATTAACAACAGTTAAATTAATGGCGGTGGCTGCGAAAATGTTTCGCGATTAAAATTCCGGCGTGTGCGTCCCGTGTGCGCGTTTACACTCGGGCGCATAGCCGAAGTCCGAAATTTCGCGCGGGGATGAGAGGAGGGGATCGGCAAATATTCGACTTTTCATCTCGGAAACGCAAATTGCTAGCCCCGACAGGCTGGACATTTCATTACCGAATTCCCTGTGCGATACGTGCGCCGCGTAATCCATCGCGTGTGCGGTTACACCGGAACCCTCACGTGGATAATTCAGTCGTCCGTCGATCGGAAAAGAGACAAAGATGAATTGCGGAAGGGGGAAGGACGAGGGGACTGTCCATCCCGATCGTCACGCCTCGTTTCCGAGGGCTATCGGGCCTCGTTACGCACTCGCGATTTATTCGCGTCTGTTTCACAGTATTTGTAACACAGATTTTCGCATAACACGTTAAATCGCTAACACGTGTAGGTGCAGCGGATCACAAAGTGTATGCTGTATATTAATGGTGAAAAGGATAATTGGTACATTTTTTAAATATAAATTATGCTTTTTGATTTATATGCAAAGGTGATTACTGTTGGCGTTGCTGTTAATGAAAATTGCCATGATGAGAAATATTCTGCTTTCGTATCATCTTTCAATTACTTTTCAGAGATATGGCAGTGTAATACCGATTCACCTGCATATTCGCTACTAATATATTATATTGCCGGTTATATAGAAATCAGTGATTTGTAATATGAGCGCGTGCGTTCGGCAATTTCCCGAGGCCCGCTAGCCACGCCGAGTTAACTGAACAAGCACAAAGGAATCGACAGTGCAATTGAATCGCGGTTAATCATAAAATCGGTTGTTTTCGGGAATAAATCTGAAACAAAAAGTAATTAACAAAAAGTAATTAGGACACAACCACCATTTACAATATGCATTGTTATAAATTTTAGTCATATTGCTTCTCATTCGTTCGGTTACATCGGATTATACATATGGTTGCTGAAACATTTTTCAAGCTGTGGGCTAGATGCCACCGCATGCAACAATTTTTTTTTATTCAAATAAAAGTTCAGAATATATTTTTTAAACAGTTTTAATAGTATTTTTTTGGCGTTTACGAGATACACGGAAAAAAGTATAAATATTTTGAAATGTGTTTCTGTTCTACAATTGCTGCAAAGCTGATTTGTAGATTTCAAATACATTAAAGTGTTAGAAGGCACGGATTTTTCGCTCGAAACGCTTCACTGAGTTTACGTAAAATACAGATCGGAATTTGATATCCGATGAGAAACCCGATAACGTTCGAAAATTTTCATGTGGATACGTTTTTATCTGTAACACCTGATATTTGGAGAGTGTTATTTGTTTCAAGTAAGCGTAGGTTTTCTTATATTGCTCTAGAACATCTTTTCTCTAAATCTAATATTAAAATATTTTAAAATAGTGCACACACACGTGCTTCAAAAGTTCATATTTTTCTACAACGTTCCAAAATAGAACGATTATCGGATTCATTTTTCGTCAGCGTTGATCGAGGCGATGGTGAATTTAATCAATTATTGAAACAAAAAAAAACAGCAGAATATGTAATTTCTTTGATAATTCAGTGATTATTATAAGACAAACAATTATATTTAATAAAAATATTGCGCTAGACATTTACGAATATATATCTTGAAAACAAATTATATTTTGAATTTGTTTCAGTTGCATCCATCGTAAGAATAAGATATTTAAGTCTTGCAAAGAAAACATTTCATCACCGCTAGAGGTGCCGTCATCATACCCTCCTATATCTACAAAACATTTTCCTCCATATACAGCTTGACGGCTGCAGTAACAAGTTTTCTTTCCACCCCTCCGTCTCTCTTGCTCTTACAACGTGAGATGATTTTATTAAATCCTTCTTGGATATCGTTCGTGACATTCAGGTATAACGCAATCTTGTGCGCTGCACAACGAGACCGGCAAAGTTCTTGCACTACACGCGCTTTGATCAAAAATAAAATCAATGAAAGATCCCAAAAGGATATTACAACGGTTAAACGTCGGGTGAAATTTCAGTGAATTCGACGACATATTTACCCGCATGATTCCTCTCCGCGCACCCTTTGATCTCGCTCACCTCCATTCCCTTCCCCCCCTGCTCCTCTCTTCCGTATCTTTTCCTCGCTTCCGCGATTCGGTTCGAGCCTTCCACTTTTAGGAATGCTGTATGAATCCTCCTCGAAAAACCAGAGGCAATCTAGGGCAAGAGCTAAACCACTCGCGAGCTCGTCTGATAGGCGTGTTCGCGAGCAATGGCACGGGCGTATTCCCGGCAGCGTTGCGGCGTCGCTCGAGCGCGATAGTACCGCGGAAATGGGAAAACTTTTAAGGCACCTCGCGGAACACAAAGTGCTCTTGTGCGCTCTACCTGCGGGAAGCGCGCAGGTAACCTCGCGCCTCGCGTAACGTTCGCGGCACCTCGAGGATACGTAATTCTCTGCGCGCGCGCGCGAGGGCCACTGCACGAAACTCCTGTGAAAAATGACGCTCGGGCTTCATCAGGCGTTTGTTCACTGCGAATCGCATGTGTCGGGGCGTGGTATCTCGCTACCGGCGTGATGAATCTTCAGAGATCTACCAGCGATGCGCGTGTAATACTTATGGATAAATGTTTATCGCACTGGCGCAACGTGCCTTGAGTTTGCGGGTTAACATGATAGAGTGGATGTAATCAAATTATATGAAAAAGATTACAATCTATTGATTTACTTCATGTTATTGAATAATTTATTGTAATATTTCCTATAATGTGAACGGAAAGTATGATTAGTTTCAGCACGGTTGAAATGCGCAATAACTTTGTAGAAACACGACTAATGTACAGACTGAAATGCGATTTGGAATGCACTGAACTCTCTGTGGGAATTTAAACGCTCTGTCGTTCCCTTTCTAAAATCCTCTGCATCTCACCACTTAAAAAAGCAATTTTTCGGCATGTCGGCTTATGCCATGGTTATGCGCAGGGCGCGAGTTATGACATTTGTGAAAATTCCAAGCGCGCATTTAAAATATTTCATGATTCCGGCAAGCCCTTTAACTTGTAGTCGACGCGCCCGTTCGCGCATGCCCGACGTAAACTCTCATGAATTCGCAAACAACTCCGCCAGGACTCGAAACAAGTTTCTCCTCCCGGTCCGTTCCGCAACGCTTCTTTCCACCGCGGTCAAAGAGGACCATCAGACATTTCGATTCAGTTCTGCTATCGCGCTTAATGCCGGAAAGGATGGTAATGGCGAAGAAGTTTTCACGAGCCGCGTCGTTTCATTACCTCCCGGAATGGTGTGAGTTTTCGTCTCCTCGCTTTTACATAAAGATATTATTACGCACCCGCTTGTTTCGAATGGAATAAAATTGCGGCGCAGCGCTGAGTTTGTCTCGGTTTATTACATCTCGTTTCCCGCAACGTGAATTAAACCTGCTTAGTGCCGCCATGGAGACTTGTTTGTCGCGAGCGCAAAATAAAGTATCATACACTACCGCGTCTGTCTTTTTGCTCGATCTTATTCTTTTCTCTTTGTCTCTCAGTTTTCCTCCCCTATGACATCGACATCTATCTCGATTCGATACAGTTCTCGCTGTAAAATGTGATTTATCAGTTACTCGCGTGAGCGAACGCGTCGAATCGAGTCCGCTCGCGCTTGTCCAAGCTTTTTCTCGCTTGCTGAAACAAAAGTATTGACATAAAATATTAAGACCGTTCGATGAGATACGGTGACACCGATGGATTTTACCTGCACGTGGAATATTCGAGGAATTGTCGAATAAAAACTGTTGAAAAGTCTCTTTCTTCGCTACGATTAGAGATGACAATAAAATATTACGAATAAGAACATTATCTAAGATATAATAATAAGATAAATGGAATAAATCTCAATTGCATACTAATAATAATGCATTATTTAAAATTTTATCTAACGACTTTTAAAACTAATATAAGTGTGTTTGTGGAGATTTTCTTGTTACAATTTTAATTAATCACGAATTTATGAATTTCTTCATGAATAATCTTCACGCGAAAATCTATTTGTCGAATCGCAAAATAAAGTTATAGTTTGCTTTGCAAGTTTGACGAGTTTGTAATACCTATCAGAGATGGCGGCAAAGTGATTCATAACAAAACGATGAATTTGCACCGTGCAATATAAATGTGTCTTGCCGGCTGCGCAATCGCCTCTACCATTCATTGTGCGGTACTCCACATCTACTCAGTGGCAAACTATCGGATATTCGATTGAGGTCAATCAGGAGCAATGCGCCCGGTTTTCTGTCGCAGTTTTCCAATTTTGCAAAGAGAGAAAAATGACACCGTTTCTAAAAACGCGAATTTCCTCTTTGCCCCGAACCTGTAGTGCAACTTTCGCTTTGCGCTTTGAAATTAGTAATTTCCAATATTTCTTCGTTTGTCTGGAATTTGATATCACACTTTTCCTTACGGTCAAAGTAGCGGCATATAGTATGTAATATGTAAAATGTATATAATATCTATAAAGACATGCATACATATTAGTACGATAAATTGCTAAATAATTGATAAACGTTTCAATTATTACAGATTCTCACAAATATTTTATTTGTCTTGACGACACAACTAAATTATTCTGAGAATCTTCGTAGATATTGATGTGGAAGCAAACAGTCACACGAGGTGAGAATCGAAATAATCAGATTCGCCCTTACAAGACCGCGGGAACAAACGAGGTAGATTTTGTCATCGAAGGTGGAATCGTATAAAATGGTCCTTGGTGGTGTCGGAAGCTCCGCAATTCGATTCCACCCATGTCGAGAGAAGGTAGTGTTAAAGCCGCAAGTTGGCATGCAATTTAATACGGGCACAAAATCCTCGAAATTATTCGATTACGTAGCTTCGAAGAAATTTACCGATAATGGAGGTCTGAGTGCATCTGCAGGAATGAAACCGCAATCTAAGAAATATGTATGTAAATAATAAAAATGTGCCAAGTGCACTCATAAAAATAAAATTAGAGCGATGTGGAGTACTGTACTTTTTCTTCTTTTTTTTTTCACTTTTTTTTTACCCTTTTTTCCTCACAATTTTTCCTCACAGCGAAATAATTACGGATGTTGCGAAACAATTTTCCACAAGCACGTAGACCGCGTACGTTCCGCCGCAACGTAGTGCGACAATTGTAATAAGGCCATAGGGATAAACGATTATTCGGGACTATGCGGCATGGACCGTGGAACGCGCTTCTAACGGGATGTATATATAAACAGAATTTCAGCGAACGTAAGTGTGTAATGCACGCCATAAAGCGGTTACATACCACGCATACGGTAAATCCAGTTTAAGCGAATATATCGACATAAGTGTTACGATGTGACAAAGCGGTTCCTGCGGCAACCGATTATTGCGAAGCTATTTACATCATCCTCGACACGCCATTACTTGCGCTACAAACTTCAATAATATCAGTATAATATGTAAGTAATGGTGTGGGTTTCATCCAACTTGGCTCTACGTTTAAACGGCTGCGGTATTATCGGTGTAAAGTTACCCAATACCTCCCATTAGACATAAGCTGCTTATAACTGAGAATGAAATGTTTAAGACGTGAACTTTGCACATCCTTTTATTTTTATTAATCATCGGGCGGAAATTATTCCTGTGTTGCTTCACCGAGAAATAATGTCTAGCAGCTGAATAACAGCTAAATAAATCTCTTTAAAAAAGCTGAATAATCTCTTAAAAGCACTACTCTGTTTTTGTATATGCTATTTACTATTACTTTTTTTTAACGTGATTTTAAAAATATGTTAAATGTACAAAAATAAATGTTTTTCGAAATAAATGGCGTCATAAAAAAATACTATAAATTGCATCGCATAGCGGTTCTACCTCGCATTCCACTTGTTTCAAAGTTTCGGTGTATTGGCCCTGACATTGAGTCGAACGCGTGCTCCGAACGTGTAGAGTTCGATATCATCTACCGTGGAGTGAAATATACCTAATTTGCATGTAAACGAGCAAGAGGTAGAACTCTCGACACTTACGAACGCTGTTTCGCCACGTTAACTTTAGCATGGCTACAATGAAACACGGCCAAAAAAATTTGGCCTGTAAATTTGTCCTGGACATCGTGATTCTATACGCGATATCTCTGCGTGATATTATTTTTTTTAATTTACATAGTCTCTTTCAAAAGATTTTTTTTATATCAATTATTAATATCAATTAATAACTAGAAAATGATATTTAATATCATGTATAATAAAAAAATTAATTAAACTCAAAAACCAATAACAGCATTAATTTTTCAGGTATTTATAAATTTTTTTATTAATCTATAACCAATTCTTTTTTTTAACAAATATTTAATCCTGAATGTTAAAATATTGTAAAAATGTAAAATTTAATCAAATTTTTGCTAACTAGACTTTAAATTGTTCAATAAAATCTTAAATGAAAAAGCAATAATTTAGAATAGCTCTTGTTTACAAGAGCTATTTATATTTCTCAAGCTCCATCACGTATGCCACGCTCACACACGCGTATTCAATTGATTGAAATTGCAATTTAGAATGTTTTATTCTACAAATAACTCTTTCCTCTTACAGAGAAATATTCAAAATACTTTATGATATGATTTTCTACTAAAGATCAAAGCCGATGTTAGTTATACACAACCAGTTATAATCTCGTACATATTACATCCTGATTATATGTAAGACTTTCCTAGACGCGACATTAGCAACGCTCTGTTACCCGTAATCATGAGAGCACTTGTAGTTAGCGCCAAATTCCTATTCAGAACAGCTAACATAGTTCTAACATCACGTAGAGCAGCAGAGCAAGCTAGAAATGCCGAGGAACCGGTACAAGATCAATATCAAGATGGTGGTCTCTTATACCTGTTAGCTCGGAAATTTGCCATGTTGTATTGCCGAGATAGTCCGAAGCAAATGTTCTGCAGATCCGGATTTATTGGATACAAATTTCTCGGGAAACGACGCGCGGCAAGCTGAAAGAGCTCATATCGATAAAACCCGCATACGCTGTCGAATCATACATATTCGTTACATGCACGTTTTTCGCACAAATAAATTCAAACTGCAGCGAGTGCACACGTGAATTCATTTATAGCAAATAATAAAAATAATTAATAATAAGTTATAAATAACTTTTCTTAATGATTGCTAATTCTATTATAATTTTTATTAAGAAGCTTCCATAATCTGTTTTTATGAATAATAAATATATACAATTTATATTTTTAATGCAGAAAAGCATCTTTTTATAAAGTAAAATATTTACGTTCAATCTTAAGATCTTTGAGTGTCTATCGGCGTTACTTAATATTGCGGCATTTTGAATTAAATCTACGGAGGTTCCACTCATCTCCGTTTCCTCGTCGACAAACAGTCAGACAAACCGGATTTGTAGCGCGTCGTGAGAATATCACGCGCATCTACATTGCAATCTGTCAATTTGCGCCAAAAACATGCGAGTTTACCTTGTCGCGGGAATTCACGATACGTATTCCGATGGGAGATAAACAGGAGTTCGTGACAGTACCATCATCGACAAGGGTTGCTTTACAAAGATAGATCGACTATACTGACCTACAGTGATGATCGACGAGCCACCTACTACCACACCCATAGCTTCCGGGATCGCCTTTATTCTCACTTGAGACGCCTCGGAAAAGGAAAACAGAGAGAACTGGATATCGTAGAAAAAAATTGGAGAATGACAGATGTGCATCTTACATAAAAGCTCGTATTTCACACGATACATTTTCCGGCCAGTTGAGTGTAAGAATGACAATCGGTTACAACTGTTTATTCGAGTGACGAATACCAATATTGATTGCATTGTCGAGAGCTTACTAAATCTTCGTGATATTTAAAATACAGCATTTATTTCACGCAGTACGATATTATCGCATTCATGTAAAATAACACGAGATGAATCGTGTAACAATCGTCTATGACGAATATTTAAACTGTTTTTAATTAACCGTAAATTATATATGATAAATAATTTGAAATAAATATCACAATAATGTATGTGCTTAAATATATGATGATTAAATGTGATATTTCGAATCAATTTTGTACCATAAAAAAGCATAATTTATAATGGGAAATAATATACATATATAGAACTATGGTTGTTTGCAATTAATGCAAATTTTGTTTTTCGATAAAAAATTATCACAGAAATAATTTTAAGTATCTTTCTGTAAAAAAAAATTTACAAGAAGAAAATTTTTAAATTAATTTTAAAAAAATTATAAATATATATACTGTATGACATACACGTGTTTGAAAAATAAAACATTTTTTCTAAACAGGATATCGTGAAATTATTGCTATTGTTTTCGATTTTTTAAAACTTTTTTGGCAAATTCATAAAATGTAATTTAATAACATTATTTTATTCTTAATATTCTATTGATAAAATTTTGAAGTTAAATGTTTTAATATGTTTTATATGAATTGAAATTCACACGTATAATATTTTTATCATAAAAATATTACAAAATAGCAGTACTTCTATTCATTGTAATTGTTTTCATTTTTTATTTGCTTTGCATCTCATAGTATCGTATTGCACAAAGACGCCAAAGCGGGATCAAAACCACAAACTGCCGTTTGCTGTTCAACCTCGACAGTTCAAAGCCATTTATATAGCTGTTATTTCCAGGAGGGAAATCTTTCGTGCTCTTTTATCGACCTGAACTTAACTCTCGCCTGGTAGATATATCGAGACCATTCGGACACATCCCTGCAGACTGTTTATGTCACAGTCGCAATCGCTTCGTCTACATCACTCGAAACAAAACACTATTCTACCTCCTATCCGCCCTATTTCAATTTTTAGAATTTAAAGGTTTTTTTTACGTTTTAAAATTTTAAAGCATAAAATGGAAATTCTATCATGAATCCAAATGAAGCGAATATATTTGTCATGTGATTGGAGTGTGTAAAGTTAGCACTCCAACATAAAAATTCCACAGTTCTGGTTTCAGCTTTCTTTTGAAGAGGTAGAGTTCTCTAATATTTAAAATATATAGTTTCAGCGATTAACGCCACCATAGAGAGAGAGTTGCAAAAATTGAAAAATGTGCTAATTTTATATTCGATTTCAAGGTTAAATAGTTCGAAATAGCGCATATACTTCTTTTTGAGATAACAATTCATCCAAAATTGTTTTTTATTTATCAGATAGTATATCTCAAAAAAAGCATATGAGCTATTCAGAACTATTCGATCTTGAAATCAAATGTAAAATTAGCATTCTGTTTTTTAAATAGAACTATGGTGGTGTTAATCAACAAAACTCTTTCTTTTTAATATTAGAGAACTCTAGAACTCTTCAGAGGGAAGTTGAAACTCTAATTAAAACTATAGAAATTTTATGTTAAGGTGTAACTTCACATACTTATCCGATTGGCAATCAATCGATTCGTTATCCGAAAAATAATAAAATCCACAAATGTTTATCGAGATCAAAATATAATTTAAATTATGAATAAAATATTCTAAAATCTTATTACCTAATTTAGGTAAATTTGATTTTTTATATATATGTATTTTCAGATATAGATGGCGATAAAGAAAAACGAAAAGAAATTATTAATTTAACATCTAAGGATAAAAATACGTCTTCCTCTCTCTCTCTCTCTTATAAATAATATGATTTTTTAAATGTGGAAGACCCGAGGTATTTATTTCTGGGTACAACTTTCGAAGAAACATATTTTATCTTAGCCATAACTTCCAGTGTATATTTATATTTCAGTAGTTACGCGCGTAAGTTCAACTCGGCATTTCAGAGATACGGCGTTTAGATGAATGCGACAGTATTAATAATGTACGCAATTGTGGATCACGTCATTATTAAACAGAGTGCGGTTGCAGTTAATAAATACCAAATTACATTGATAACGTACAATACACGCCTAGTCGCAATCACAATTACCATATTCTAGTTACACTTACGCTTATAATAGCATAATGAACTTTACCGTAGCAATTTGTAATTGTAATAGCACATGAATTAGTGAAATGGGTTACCAATAGGTAATAACGAAAATTACTCTTATTTTTGGATTAGTCTTAAAAACTATACATTAAGTAAAAAGCTATTAAATACATTTTGAGAGAAAAAAATAATAAAAGATAAACTTTTTTGTCTAATTTGCAATATTTATAAGTAACTTTGAAAATAATTTTTAAAAAATAATTTGACTATGCAATGAATATAATGAAAAATATCTGATAAGTAGGGCACGATGTACTCAACAAAATGATTGACACTGTACCAGCAAAGTACATTTGCCATTTTGAAGTTGAATATTCCATACAGCGCGATACAGCGCGATGAATAACAAAGTAGTGATTGTTTCGCAAGATAATATAGCACAGGAGTCGCTTTAAATGCCATACGGAGAAGAGTTAACGAGCGGCGGTGCGACACACAATGCAAAACTTTCTACCCTATATTCAAAACCATCACATTCGGATTCATACGAACAGGGACATTGCAAAGTTCGCAGTGAAACTGCGAAGTTTTGTAGCCACTGAAGCCGCTATCGATAACCACTGAGCGCAAGATACAGCAAAATCTACATGACGGTCGCGCGCATTGCGCAGCTACCCTGCGATTGCGTTGCATTTCCTTTGCAGATGCAACGCGCCATTTAAATCGATACAATGCCCCCGCGGCGTAGAATACAAAATATTGTTTTAAATGCTATCAGTGGTTCCCATTTTTATTCTTTTACTCGTAAACATCAGAACTTGTCTGTTTTTAAAGCAAACATTGTCTTTGGACAAACAAAATATAACAGTATAATAAAGAATCACTTCTATTTCTTCGTTATTTCAAAATATTCTACAACAAAGCTCGTGTATGTTTCAATTACATTTAATATTTTTGTAAATTTTATAAAATCGTTAGCGAGAAACGAAGATTATAAAGGAATTGTACGTTTAATTACGTACATTTAATACAATTGAACGTTAAATTGAACGATGTATTATCGTCAAAAAAATTGAACGATGTATTATCATCATTATTATCCAAACGTGTTTTTCCATTTTACAGAAATTGCGCTTCACAAACACGAGATAAAAAGTGCAACGGACGTGATCATGTAGCGCTGAGGCTGTGTATCTCTAGGGGACAAGAGGTCGAAGGTGTACAAACGGGGGTGACTTACGTGAAAAAGTATAGAACATATCACGCGCGTCGAGATACATCCCGCGCGCGCATATATCGCTGCCGGCACTGACTCCTGGCAATATACGCCGGTGCGCGCGACCTCTCAAAAGTTGCATAATGTCATACGTGAAAATACTTCCGCGGAAAGATATGCATCAACAAGTCTGTAGAGCGTGCACTCTATCGGTCTGAAAGCGAGCGACGACGTGAGTAACCCTCGACAACGAGCCAGCCTCCTCGCAAACTTTCCTAAGCACGTACGACGCCCGACGCTGCCGTCGTTGTCGGCGCTCCCGTTCTTCCTCGTAACGAGTCGCGGGATCTCGCTTCATAATTTTACAATCCCCGTCTTTTCTCCTTAGCTGACGCCTATCGCGCGAGAGTGCGGAAAATGCCGCAATTCCGACCGGCCGAATCCAATTTGGCGCGGGACAATACCTGAGATTACGTCTGCACAAAGCTCGCCGCTACTACTTCGGAGGCATAAAACTCTGCAGCGTCTCGTAAAACGTCTTTCTACCGATCGCGCTTTCCGAGCCAGCTGCTGCGTTACGTCTGCAACTTTCCGACTAATTTCATTGCGAAATTTCTTACCCACTTCTATTTCACATTTAATCGTTTCGCCACCCGCCTGTACGCGATATTTCCGATTGCATTGTTATCAATCTCAACGTGACTATAAAAGCATCAAACATTTAATTAATCAGAAATAAATATCTTCAAATAAAAATAGGATAACAATTGCGTACAAATTGCAGAATCTTTGTATGGAAATAGAAATCGGATAAAAAGTATCATTAAAAATCAACGGTTTTACAACATTTTTAAAAGTTTTATAACATAGAGTTTCCAAATTATTAAAATTAAACAAAAAAAAATTATAAAAACTACTATTTCTTATTGCAAAATTATAATTATTTATCTCAAATAGCAAAACAGCAAGTTTAAAATTATTACTGAATATTAAACTAAATATAATCAATGTAATATATTAATTTTGACGATCGATTTTAAAGCAAAGGTTTTGATGTCCTGTTTAATATTTTGTGCAGATGCTATAGATTTTTAATATGCTTGTATCGCAATAACACATTATTCAGGTGCGAAGGGAGGAATGCTCGGATGATTACGTGCCTTAAATATCAAACTTCTCCCAGAACATTCTTCGCACCAAGGTCATACGAAATTCCACTGTCGAAAATTCCAATCGAAATACCAATGACATTCGCGAAGTAATTGGTGGCTATGAAAAAGAGCGATTTTGTGGTGCGTGCTTGTTCATACAGGTTTCACGCTATCGGTTGATGCCGACTATTCAGGAAGGGCAGCCGTGAGGTCATTTGCATGGCAAGTTACGCAGGGATCATTTACGGATAGTAATTAACTGATTTCCAATATCGCATGATGAAGGTTTACAAGGTTTCCTACCGAACTAGAGACTGAATTATTACCAGTCTTATTAGATACTCAAGCCAATGAAGTTAATTTCTTTTGTATATGTATTCAGTAAGTGTATCAATCGCCTAGATTGGTGATCTTCACATTTTTGAAAAAGCAGTGAGAAAAGTATGAACAATGCAAAGACATAAATTGTTGTATAAATATATACGATACTTTTTTGTAACTATTTTTGTAACAATAATTTTTAATAATTATTTATATTATAAAAATTTTATTTAATTATATATGTAAACTATTTTTCCAAGAAATTTAAACTCATTATGTTTGTTAGTTACCTCATTTACGAATTTCCTTTTTGTATTATACTGATTGCTGATTATCATCGTAATAATGTAATTGATAATACAGTGTAAACGATAATGTATTAATAAATTAGTATACATACGTTTTAACAAATTTTAATCATACAAACTATAAACTGTACAATTTAACTTATTTGTAATTGTATCAATGATTATGATACGTCAAGTATTGCTCTATATTATTATTTGCCTACATTGTATCTAATTGTACTTTGAGGTATTTTATACTTTATAAATTTATCGTAACACAATTCCTATTTTGTTATCTTCTATGTAATACGTTTATGAGCGCGGTATACCAAAAAGATGATGCAGCTTCATAGTGAACGGTCTCGGATGTATTACGAATAATACCGCAAAAACAAGCTCTTCGCACGCTAGTGCCGACGATGAAAGCTCGACTTTTCTTGCATCAAGTTTACCGCCGCGTGGTTACACTACCTGAGGCTTTCCGAGCGTAATTCATAAAAAAAAAATCGATGCTTTGCTAAAAGTAAAACTTTGGTACTTTACATTAGGCACGTTCGCCAAGTTAGCGATGCGCCGTTGCATCACTTCGTACTAGGTGTGACTAAAAAAAGCAAGATACACCTCGTTGATGCATAAAGGATGAACTGCGGTATTTTACAAGTTCACAACAGAATTGCCCAATCTGGGAATATTGAGCATTAACAAAACTGTAAACTGCTCTTCTTCGATCATGTTACCGAATCAGCTGCACAAAACCGACTTAACTTACACATGTAAGCTCAATGTGGTATAAAGATGCTGACTCAGTATTACGAAAATCTTCGAAGCAAGCGAAGCGTGTATCTTTAGAAAGGACAAAGAAAGGAACAAGATGGGGAGAACTATAGAAAGTTTTCCAATTAACTTATTCTGAAAGAATTTGGGGCGACACAACATAAAACCAAACTCATCCAGCGGATTTAATCGATATCCACGCGTTTTTAAGTCCCTGCGAGCATAACAGCGCAAATATCGTAAATGAGGTGACTTTTAAAATCCCAGAGGGAAAACTCCCATACACATCGTTATGCAATGCAAAATGCAAAATACAAAATTTTACACTCACGCATAAAAAATAAACTACTCATATGAATAATTAAATGAAAAAGTTGTTACAAAAATAGTTACAACGATGTTTCGTTCAACTTGCAACGCTGATAGCAAAGCACAGCTCTGCCGTGTCCCATAGTTGTTGCAAAGTTACAAAAAAAAAGGCAAATTGCAGTTCTATGCATATGAAAAATGAATTTGTGACAAAGATTTTTCAGTCCAAAAGTGATATACAGTATAACGTCCAAGCTTATATTTATCGCAAAATTGTATTCAGCTGAGCATGGAAGACGGTAATGCGGTTAGTGTAAATTTCATAAAGTGCGTCCGAAGGGTGCACGATACTGTAAACTCCGCAACGGCTTATATCGAATTTTCCTATCTCAACGGCAACCTGTCTCGTCATATAACGCGGTTCGCTTTCTTTATGTTGAGCGCGGATCTTAAGTTTTGTGGAATATGCATCTTTCTCTTTCAAGCTATTTGTAGCTGTGCATAGAATTACTTACATTTGTATGCTTCTCAGTACACATTTCCCGTTATACCTCTTTATAGAGTTGAACGTAGGCATATTATGTTTATAGCATGCGTATAAACGGTAGTATGTTAAGAGTAAAAGCAATCATAAAATCAATTCTATTTATGATAATGGAATAAATAGAAAATAATACGAATTTGATTTTATGCGTCATTACTTTTAACAAATTATTGGATATACACGGTTATATTGAGCGAGTGTCACAAATATACACTCGATTCTCTTTACAAAATATCGCTGCGCACGCATAAATCTGTTGTAATAGCGACCGCATCTTGGAGCCGCACACTGGAATTAATTAATGAATTCTACCGTGATAATAAATCGCGTATTAATAAAATGATGCATTTGTACCGCAGCGTTTTGCACACGGATAATTTTAACAATATTAGCCGCGATATAATTATCACTTTATCGTGCATTATTGTTGTACGAAAATAACTTTACGAACTTCCATTATGCGCACTCGATAAAAGCCGTCCATTATAATCTATCGTATTTATTTACGCTGCATTTATTACTATGAAAATTGAAAAAAAAATTGTGTATTTTATTTTTTTTTTTAATTTATAATAAAATTACTTTATTATACGATTTTAATTTGATGTGATACTGATCAACTTTTTACACAATATTCGTCAAAAATATTTTTCGACTGTTATATCATGCATTTGACCGAGAAGCGTTGTAAAAGTAATTGGATTCAATTAACGGCAATCATACAATGCCAATTTAATTGTCCGGGAAATATCGCATCAATGGCCGATGGCTCACAGATGCAAACGGATCACACAGCTAAACATGTCGAATGATAAAGATTAGTATTTATAATCCTCTTAGCCATCGAGTGTGTATTTTCATATAAAGTTTAAACTCAACGCCATGCCATCAGCGATACTACCTTTTTTTGGACGCTGTAGATATTTCACGTGCCTATAACGCCATGAATTTTTAAAACGATATTTCGCCGAGCCATGCACGACGGCCGACAGCGTACACAAATACATCGATATTGCGCGAAACTCGTCGCGTTGCAATTTGGACCGGACAGCAGAGAAGTTCGGCAACCGCTGGACGTAAAGCGTTTAATCGCGAGATATCAATGCCGGCAAATTGACCGATAAATTATTGTTGCCGTATCGCTGATCTGCTCGCGCCCCTTTCTATGCGTGCAACCGCAGAGTTCTCGATTTTTTTTTATTGTCATATCGCGGCTCAAACTTTTTTCGTTCTAGGTAGAGCGTAAAACTGACAGGGCAGTGTTTACTTTTATTTTTTGTATTGTCGTACTTTTACTAATCGTGTGACCTACGCAAAATGAAATCAGCTCGGTGAAGTACAATGAGACGCGATAAGGCACGTTTAAGCGTTTTCGTTAACAGTCTGAGAGATTAATAACGCAAGAATGCTATCATATTATCGTAATATTGATTCATTTTTAACGACCTACTATATATTCAACGCGATTAGTAAAATGGAAATATGCTAATGCAACACACGCGTTAAAACTTCCGTTATTTAAATCAATAAAGAATAATTTGCATCTTTAAAAATTCAAAATTTCTCAATCTTTTTTTTAATATAAATAACTCTTAAAGCAAAGCAAAAAATGATGAAAAATTCAATTTTATAAAATTTAATAACAATTATTGACAGAAATGATTGAAATTTTATTAATAAAATGCTACTAAAATAATTATAGTCAAATTACCGTATTTATTTCTCTAAATTTTCCTTTTTTTATTTTTTATTTTGCATTGCCTTTTAGCTATTTTACATTTGTCTAACTGTGTAAAAATGTTAGAATGAAAAAGCGAATAAGCGACAGAAAATATCATGCAATAAATTTTAATATTGATTCATAATATTCCGTGATAATGAATTAATATTCCATCATATTTTATTTTTTATTTGTTTTCTCATTTTAACATGGTTACGAAGTCAGACAATTCTAAAATAGTAAGAGAATAACAAAACTGTAAAAATGAAAAGAAAAATTAAATAGAAAAATATCGATGTTTGACTATAATTAAATTATGTATATATGTATTATCACAATTGTGTTCATATTTAATGATAAACAAATAATAATGACCGCACGAGTGTGTCGTATTGTAATTATTGTGCATTATTATGTTTATTATTTCATAATCATTTAATAAAGATTTCAACTTGAATAGTGGATTTATTTTCGATTGACATCAGCATACAACAAAATATATGTATTGTTGTACCCTATTAAGAATCTTTCTGCAAAATATATTATATTTAAAGGCTCTTGAATTTTACGATATCCCAATAAATTTCGTATCTAAAACCATATTTTGACAATTTCTTCTTTTGCAAAAATATTAAACAATAAAGTCAAGTGAAAAAATATACTAAAAATATATTAAATATATTCACAAAATTTACATCTTCCAAATTTTAATTTTTAGATTTATCTTCTTATAAGTTTCTATAAATACGTTTCTATAAATTTTTCTACATATATGTATAATTTATATTTTAAAGAATTTATAATTTAATTTTAGAATAATAAGTTTTATACGTGACATGTGCAATGTTTTGATGTAAAAATTTGAAATATTTCATTGTAAACATAAAAAAAAAAAAAAAATTTTGTATTTTACGATTTGTTTGTGAAAATAAAAATTGCAGACAAGAACATTATCAACGTACGGTTTTAGTAATTACATAATGAAATTAGTGAATGAAAAAGCATGGATAATACAGTATTTTATGTATAATTACATAAATATAATAAATAAATTCACTCACCGGTCGTTGTGCCCTAGCTGAATACGCTCTCACAGCTGTATCTAGAAAAATGAAAACATATTTTAATTAATTACAAACATTAAATATTTAATGATTTGCATTTTGGTTAAAATATAACTTTAATCATAACCACATGCAATAAATTGCGTGAATAATTATTTAAAAAAACTGCAATGAATAAAATGAATTTAATAAATGTTTTAATAAATATTGCAATAAATATCTTTAAATATTTTAATAATTTCTATATGATAAATAGAAATTTTTTACTCACTAGTTAGGGCATTGAAGTTTGCTTCATCCGCTGCGGATTCCGCCTGAAATTGCTCTGCATCAACTTCTTCGAAGAATCGTTGAACACTGGTGTAACACTCACACTCACACTTATGTAGTTACACTCATACTATCGAATAAAGGCAAACTGCCCTGCAAACACAGAACATTGCAGAAACATTGTGGCAATGTTGCAACATTGCAGCAATATTATTGCAATATTGTAACATTGCCGCAATGTTACTGCAATGTTCTGTGTTTGCTGGGTGTATACTTTATTTTTAAAAATCACAGATTTACGTCGTGAATTTACTATGGTACACGAAACATAAATGCGAGAAATGTATTTTCTGCTGCAACGCGGCTACAATAATCAATTATTATCATCTTACACATTCGATTGTTTTTTTGACACTGTATACGTGTTCGGGGTAAGTAAGATAAATTACGATCGTGTTTGAAGATTATGCAAAGAAACTGAATTTTCAACATTTTTACATCCAATGAAAATAATTGTTCTCAAGCAAACATAAGGATTATTTTTGCACATTTATAGCTTTTGATTCTATTCTCACCGGATTCATAGTGGATTCGTATTGGATTCGCGTCGAATACATGCAGCATACGCAGCATACGCAGCATACGCACTAAATTCGACCGATGAAACGTTAATCGCGAACACCTGTGACAACAACAATACGTTTCGATAATCGCCCGTCACTTTAATCGACACTACCGACAAAGATTCGTACTTATTTTGCGTTTTTAACGGATAAAATATACAATCAATAACGAAACTTCACATTTTTTGTGTTCTGCGAACTGTCCGAGATTACAATAGCGGCCGAAAGGTGGTGTACGTAATCAGGATTGCCACCCTAGAATTTATCGATATTCAATGTCGATTTGTTCTAGATCGACTTTATCGATTCTACGTCACTATTTTACTATCATCTTACCAGCCGCTACTTTCACTCAGCGTCGACACGAAGAGATCAGGACAAATTTTTTGCAATCAATCACGTATTTTATTCGTATTAAATGTGCATATTGAATGCGAATTTGTGTCGGGAGTGCCGATTAAAGTAACGGACAATTGTGATATGTATTATTTACGAAAGTGTTTGTGATAGGTGTTTCGTCAATTGTCTGGCGGCCGTGGATTTAAACAGATTACAATCGCAGTATATGAGTATATGAATGTTGATGTTGTCATGTACATGAAATATTTCTTACACTCGTTCAAGAGAATCAAAGCGCGGTGTACTTTTCATTAAATGTGACATGTTATATGTTGAAAATTCAGAATTGAGTCAGATAAAACGTAATTATTGTTGCAGGTATATTCGTATTTAACAAATTGTACGATACCGTTAGGACAATCATTGTCTCGCTCACTCCAAGTGTGTGTACAATATCGAGGCATTGAATGTGTACAATATAATACTTTAATCAACATTTCCGACAAAGATTCGTACTTATTTTGCGCATTTAATCGGTAAAATATATGATTAATAACGGAGCTTTATATTCTTTGTGCATATGTGATCCGTCCGAGACTGTAATAACAGTCGAAAGGTGGCGCACGTAATCGCGATTGTCACCCTAGAATTTATCGATAATCGATGTCAATCCGCTCTAGATATCTATCGACTCTACGTTGACTATCTTTCATCATCTTCTTAGCCGCCATTTTCTTTCAAGGTCGACACGGAAAGATCGGACAAATTTTTTGCAATCAATTACGTATATTATTCGTATTAAATGTGCATATCGAGCGCGAATTTGTATCGGGAGTGCCGATTAAAGTAACGGGCGTTTGTGGAATGTATTATTTACCGGAAGTGTTCGTAATGAATGGCGTTTCGTCAATTGTCTGGTTGCCGCGGGTTTAAACAGGTTACGATCGTAGTGAGTATATGCATTTTGATGTCATGTAAGATTTCTTACACTCGCTCAAGAGAATCAAAGCGCGGTGTATCTTTCATTAAATGTGACATGTATGTTGAAAATTCAGAATTGAGTCAGATGAAACGTAATTATTGTTGCAGGTATATTCGTATTTAACGTATTTGTGCGATACCGCTAGGATAATCATCGTCTGTCCCGCTCACTCTGAGTGCGTGTATAATACCGAGTCAAGCATTGAACGGGTATAATATAACACTTTAATCGATACTTCTGACAAATATTCATACTTATCTCGCGCATTTAATCGGTAAAATATATAATAACGGAGCTTTATATTCTTCGTGCATATGGGAATCCATCCAAGACTGTAAGACCTTTTGCACATAGGACGCGGTAACTCTTGCGCGGCAAAAACCAACGCGGTAGCCAATCAGTTCTTTGCTCTTATGGAAGACTTGTAAGTTTAAAGTTAATTGGCTACCACCGTCGTCTTTTGCCGCGCGTCAAACGTTGTCGCTCCTGTCTGCAAGAGCCTTAATAGCAGTCGAAAGATGGCGCACATAATCGCGATTGCCATTCTAGAATTTATCAATAATCGATGTCGATCCGCTCTAGATATCGACTGTACGTTGACTATCTTCCATTACCTTCCTAGCCGCCATTTTCTTTCAAGGGGTCAACACAGAAAAATCTGAACAAATTTTTCGCAATTAATTACGTATTTTATTCGTATTAAATGTGCATATTGAGCGCGATTTTGTATCAGGAGTGCCGATTAAAGTAACGGGCGATTGTGGAATGTATTATTTGCCGGGAGTGTTCGTAATGAATGCCGTTTCGTCCATTGTCTGGTTGCCGCGGGTTTAAACAGGTTACGATCACAGTAAGTATATGCATTTTGATGTTATGTAAGATTTCTTACACTTGCTTAAGAAAATCGAAGCATAGTGTACTTTTAGATGTGACATGTTGAATGTTGAAAATTCAGAATTGAGTCAGATAATTGTAATTATTGTTACAGGTATATTCGTGTTTAACGATTGGCGCGGTATTACCAGAACAACCATCGTTTGTCTCGCTCACTTTAAATGCGTGTATAGTACCGAGTCGACCACTGAATATGTGTAACATAATTATCCGTTACAATTGTATGCGTGGACGCGGTACAAAGTCTATTTCGGGTACGGACGTTTCGGAACGTAAATATATAGTTTTCGCGGAAGTGAAGTGCGCGCGTTAATTTTTTTGCTAGTGTGTTGTGTAGTTTTTTTTTGTAAGTGTGAATTTATGGTTTTTGCCATGAAGCTGATGTTTTGAAGAGCTGATATGGAGCGGAATCCGAAGCGGTTGAAGCAAACTACATATAATACCCTGGCTGGTAAGAGCAATTATTTATTTATTAATTACATATGTATGTAATTGTGATAAAACACACATTACAATTTGCATTTAATAAATATTTATTAAGATTTTTGAAAATGTTTACTGGAATATTTATTAAAACATTTATTACAAATTTTAAATAATTATTTACGCATTTTATAGTATGTAATTATGTTTTAATTTAAATGAAAATAATTAAGTAATGCACAATAATTTAGATAAAATGTATGATAATTTATAACTAATTGAAATATTTATAAATTTTTCCAGGTGCATCTGTGAGAGCATACTTAGTTAGGGTACAACGACCGGTAAGTGAAATCATACATTATTTCATATTATTTTATGGAATTTAATATAATTTCAATGTATATACATTTTCTACTATAACTATTGTTGATGTTAGTCGAAAATAAAACGATTATATAAATTGAAATTTCTATTAAAAGATTATAAAATAGCGAACTTAATGTATCATGTTAATTATGATGCGACGTACAAAGTTATCATTATTCAATCATTATTTAGATATGTATAACTGATTTACATATTTATTTCTAGTCTTTTCAATTTTTCTTTGCTTTTTATTTTTACTTTTGCTGTTGCGTTGTTTTTCCATTACTTCTGATTTGTTTGACTTCGTGAACCATTGAATGAGAAAGCGAGAAAAACAAAAGATATGCAATGCTGTTGATCCGTAGAGATCATGTTTCTTTATTTGATGTTATCCGTCAATATCAAAATTTGTTTTACAATATATTTTGTTGCTTATTTGATTTCTTTAACGTCGTGTAGTTAAGCAAATATGAAGTAACAGAAAGATACATGATAAAGATAAACAAGGAAATCAGAAGAAAGAAATCAAAAGTTTGACTATACAAATTGTGAAATTTTTATTACATACTATATAGTTTTTTATACCGTGTTTTCCATTATAAAAAATATAAAAATGTAGAATTTATTTTATAATTTTAATAATTATTCAATTTAACTCATGTTTTACTTTTTTTCTGTGTATAAAAATGACAAAAAAATTATAATCATATACTACACTAAATTTAAATATTTTATAAGAAATTTTAAATATTTGTTAAGCAATAAATGTATGGATGCGGTTTATTTTTGACAATATTTGCTAATCGGTAAATACATTTGCTGCAAGCGGTTAATAAGGCGTCACTCTCTCATGAGAATTATTTAAAAATTCAATAACCGAACACCTGGTTAATATTTCATCGACTAAAGGCGCGACGCTTCTCATGCATTAACACCGACGTTAGTGCCATTTCGCGCTTGCCATACATTACCATCAACGAATATTATCATTATATTTGCATCAACTTTGATGCTGTAATCTATTATGAAACTCAAGCTCAAAAGATTCAAAGACAAGTTTAGAAAACACAAAAACAAAAGAAAAGTCTTTTTAGAGTTGTTATTGCAAAATTACAAATGTCACATAGAAACAATTCCTTTTATCCAACGATAAATATTTCCTTTAATGTGAAATAACTTGAATTTTCTCTTCCAAATATCTGGTATTTTCTATTAGAATAGCACTTTTACAATAGAAATATTTCTGACAAAACTCAAAAATGCTAAACAAATTATGCGAAAGATTGAATTATCTAATAATATTTATTAGCTGAGCGATCATTTTGTATTTTGCATTTAATCCAACAAGAAATAAATTGAGAACTTTTTGCGGACTTTTGTGCAATACATTTACAGGATCAATTTCGCTGTAAATATAGAAAGTCTCGTGACCCATCATCGCGTACTATATTTAATTTTGCTTGAAATTTGTCTGCCACTGACGCCTGTTTGAATAGCTTTCTGCGGTTTCGCATTTGCGCTTTCAGTTTTACTGGAGACGACGGATCTCTGCAGTCAACGATAACAACCTCGGTCGTAATCGCGAAAAGCCGCACGCTCCCATGAATATTTCGAACGACAAATCTGTTAGATTCTGCCGTAACGAGAACATATCTGAGTTTCGTGATAATCACCGAAAATCCAATGGTCGAAACGAAACGCGCCTCGCAGCAATACGCTTATACGAATTGTCCCGAAATTGGCGACGCGAAGTGCGAGATCATTTCGGCAAAATATAACGATTGCAGCGCGACAGCCACTTTGGCGAAACACATTGCATATAACGCACGACTTAGCATGACTCGTTAGTGCTTCGAAGAGCAATAAGCATAGTTATTAACAATAAATATTGCAAATATCAGATTATTAAACAAAATAATCAGTAAAATAATCTATTTGTCATATGTTAAGAGCGTAGATATTTATTTTTACTTAATCTGCGAAAATCTACACGCGAATAAACACTAAAATGGCTCATTATTTATTGCAAGTTTCTGTTACAGGAATTTAGGTCAGGCTAAAAAATTATTCATTTGTGTATGAAAGATTTCAAATGTAGTAATTTTTGAATATGAATATTAAATGATGCTCATTCACGTTGGAAAATAATTGTTTCGTGAGCGAACCGCTCGGTTCGTTTGCTTATCATAACCATTATCAGAAATAAAAGTGAGCACTCTCCGCGTCGTTCGAATTTCTTATCGGCTCGAGATAATAGATCCTATTTTCCGTTGCAAATTAGACATGAGCACTGGTATAATCCTCTCCGGCGTCCTAAGCCGTTATTACATATTAAAAACGGGTCGCGGGCCCACGCTATATCGTGTTCGTCTTATCGCGCTAATTCGTGAATCGACCCCTTCTCAGCCTAATTGCAAGAAACGCAGCCCGCACGAACGCGCACGAGCTTAATGCCCGATGCTCGCGCGCGCGCGTACACGTCGTTAGGACCCCCGCTGTCCCTCGCGTCTCTCTTTCCGCGCCGCCGCCTCTTCTAATATAATACATATTTACGGCGTACTTGTACGTGATGTGCTTTATGAAATCCTAGGATTTCACAGTGTCAGACTAAATGTGCTTTAGTGCGGTGAGATACGAGTGCGAAGGCTTAGGGCCGAACACCGGCCCTAAAACGATGTCGGATGGTGTACCGGTAACAGCCGGACGGCGGTAACGATAGAGCACCGCAACGGAAAAGGACGTTAAAATGAATAGTTCGCGAATATCGTTTGGAGGCAGACTCCCCCCGTCGCTTTACGAGACTCGGTTCGAAAGTACTGACGCTGTTTCAATTCCAGCCGTTCGCGCGCGCGTATAAACACGATTGATTTCTACGACGCCAGCCAGCCAGCCAGCCTGCCCGCATCGCGTAACGAGTCCGACTTTTCAGCGTGTTTCTGCAAAATTGGCCGACGCGATCGTAACTCAAAGTAACGCCGCGCGTTAGTCTCGGCGACGTGTTGGACGTGATCGATATTTGAACATCGACCGCATCTAATCAACGTTCGTGGGATGTTTAGTCACGAGCGCTGCTTACACTTGTAGTTACTTAAACTTTTCCTCACTTTGCTCGTAATTATGCGCGATTGATATCAGATGTCGAGGAAGACGGAGCGATAACGAAGATGTAGTACTTCTTGGCTTTATCGTGTAATATGCATATTTGTTTCATTCTTTTCATCTGCCCTGCTATTAACTTACGAAAGTTCCTCTCTGCAGAATTTCCTAATCGAAAGAAATCTTAACAATTTATCGATAAATAATGTCTTATTTGATTTATTCCGTGAAAATTGTCTTTATATAAATAACGAAATCACATCGCGGGAATATTTAAAAGAGACTGGAATGGACTTTCGAAACTTAATGCTCCATCTAAATGCTGATTCTTTCAAAGGTTCATTATTTGTAGTAATTGTGTGCTTAAATTGTACTTAGAGGCAGGTTGAAAGATATCTAACCTTCGGGATAGTAACTGCCTGCGCATTTGTTACTTTATTTTATGTAGTCTACAATGAGATAGAGTGCGAAGGAAGACGCTAGTTTCATGGAGACTAATCACTTTACCAACAAATTTGCTCGCTTCCCAACTTGCTGTTCCAAAATAGCACTTGTTCCACAAAGCGATTGCAGAATGCGTACATGTAGCGATAAAGCAAACGTTGTAAGTAGATTTGTAATACAGTATTACACGGAATTACTCGGAAAATGTAGAGAAATGCACGCGAGATAAAAAAAGCGAAACATATTTCGAATACACGTAATAACACAAAGCAAATGCATATCCTTTAATAGATTTTGTCGGGATAAATTGCGAGAAAGAAATTAAATATATACTTTTTGAAGTATATAAAAAATATCACATCATGAGGATCGATGGGCGCATATATGCCAATTCTAAGACACTAATCAAATGGCTTCTTTAAAAAGAGTGTACACTTTACATAGCTTTTCACGAGCGAGGAGCGGCGTCGCATTTGCAAACACTCCGCTCGGAGTCTCTCCTAAATAAACGATTCCAATCGAACAGTCGGCATTGTCGTTTAAAAGTCCTCAGCAAATATCGCGGCGAATACAGTGACGCATGAATGTGAGTACTATCGCGTAATAGCGACGTAATCATCGACTGGAAAGCACTCCACCTTCGTTTTTCTTATCTAACATTTGCAAAAATTGACCTGTTAAAGTTAAATACATTACCAGCATAAAGTAAACTTACTGTGAAAAGCATTGCGAAGAAAGTGTTCTAATCTAGAACATGTTATTAAATAAACATAAACGTTACACTAAACTGTTATTTTTTTATTTAAAATTATTTTTACATGTTTCAATGCTATTTGATACATTTGAAATTTATTAAATTGTTTTAGGCATTTTTGGCTCAGTGTAATGTGTGTCAAAATTTAGACCTGAGTTTCTAAATAAGTATCTTTCTCTACTTTATAAAATAGAACGGCGTGATCTATTTGATAGATATATAGTGCTTCAGTCGCAAGCGTGTACGTGTCTCCCTTACGCGACATGTCTACAGGGACTTCCTACATTCGCGACCCTCGAACAAGATCGCCGATGTTCTTTCGTACAAAGCGCACGAGTTCGCTCATCGAGATCCGTTCACCCGGTGTTCCCATCTCGTTTCGTACTACCCTTATTCTCCCCCGACGTCCTGCGAGTATCTTTTCCATTCGCGATATATAGGACCCCTGATACATATATGTATCAAGCACAGGAATAAATCAAGAGGCATAAAACGCGTGTGCCCGAACGCGATCGAACGGCCTCATTCGAGGAACGAGGGTAGCCCGGCCAATGCTCAACCTTGCAAGCTGCAGTCGTTACACGCGACCCGGGATCGCGCCTGCAACTAGCGAGGCTCGTTATAAGCTCCGCTTTAGCCTTAGCACAGTTTTCAACCTTTATTTAGTCTTAAAATCGTCACGTCGCGCGTCTCTTTGAAACTATAGTCGGCCGTCCGCGCCGCAGTGATATCCTTGACCTTATCTACAACCGTCAACTTGTAAGCTCGCGTCTTTCCGGGCGCCGCAGAACGCACGACACGAACGCTCCTTGATTTATCGTGCGGGAAATATTGGCCGCTTCGCGCTAGCCGACAACGCGGAAATGTGTAATACATTGGGAAGGAACAGCCGTTCGTTTTCCCCGGGGCAAACGGTGTAAAGCACTGGCGAATACCGATAGGCCGGCAATGATGCATTGGGGAAACAATGCGTATTTATATGACAGTAATAGTGATTTATTCAATGACGCGTCCGGAGCCGTTTGTGTTTGCGCGTGTTTTACTACGTGCTGCTGTGATCTCGCCGTATTCTTCGCCGCATAGCGTAGACTAGCGCATTTTTATGCTTACGTGTTTACATTCGTGGTTGTAAGGTAATAAAAGCACGACGCAAGTGAAGTGTACTACTTTCGTGGCACTCGCACTCTCCTAAGACTGATCGATACGTCGGAGGCCGTGACACCGTCGCGAAGTGCCTCTTTTTCTCTTGGCAGGGTCATGCAGAGAATATGTCAACGAGTATACACCAATAAACGTGAGCGAAAATGCAATGATATTTTGGTGAGCGATACTTTTAAACCGTAGCTCATCGATCAGTTTATCGAAAGCTTAATTTTGTAATATGAAAAGTTACTTCTTATTAATTGAGCAAAAAAGTTTAAATGTAGAGAAAATAAATTTAGGTTAACGACACGATGTCAAATTAAATAAGCTTTGCTCAATTACTTATTAGCTTTTACTGGATCTGAAACTGACGCGTGGCATTTTCTAAGCAAAATTTAATCAGCCTTAATAAATTAGTAACAATCGATTAAGTTTCGCAGAATGCAAATTTTCTTTTGAATATTTATTATTATTTGATTTATTCAAATTGCCTGATTTAGTTGTATTATATGGCTCAAATAGATCAGAATAATTAACGTGTTATTAGAGCATAATTATATGTAATGTAAATATATTCTACACCTAATAATAAATTTAATACTAATAAATTTAGACTGAGTTTATATCGGAAGTCATAGAAATAGTGTTGGGGTTAAATAGCTCGTATCCGTCTAACGTATTGCAGAGCATATGAAGTGTGAAGTATTAATCGAATTTTGGAACTTGGTGAGGTTAGGTCTTCCTTCGCTTCAACGTAGATTGCAATCAGAATAGCCTTTCCAAGCAGTTTCACGCACAAAATGAAGATTGTGAAACTTTATAACTCTGTTGTTTGGTCTAGAATGACGCTCTCTAGATTTTTACGAGATACAGCCGTCACACAAATGACAAAAGTTATTCTTCTTCAGAATATAGTAAAATAACTTACGCGATTTATTATGCACACAGTGCTATGTATATATTCAGTAGCATTTATTAAACTACATGCGCGTATTTTGTTTGTCTTACTTTATTTCTAATTATTTTTATTTATTTCATTTCTATTTCAAAACGCGACTAAACTCTGAACACCTAAGCTATCCGTATGGAAGTTTTTAACTTAACGAATACATGAATAAAGAATGTCTCATGCATTCTTCAGCTTCACCCACTTTCAGAACCGATCATTTCGATCGCAATTCTCTCATGAAAATGAAATGTATATTATTCGCCAAAGTGGCATGATAAATAAACCTTCGCGATGTTTGCCTCTTAAAACATGGACATTCTTTATTTGAGTAGCCCGCTTTACTACCCCGTAAATTTCTTCGAAGGCGACTGGAGGTGAGCGAACTCGCGGATATGTTTCTCGTAAGTGATATGTACAAAAGAAAATACGCGCGCAATACCTACAAGCCGCGAGTAAACGCGTGCACGAGCTGGTAAAAGGTACTTGGACGCTTTAGGACCCATTAAATACCACAAGCAGGCCATAAACGTAAAACAGCCCTTTTCAGATACAGCGACGCGAGTGGGAAAGGGTGGAGAAATGTACTGACGGTTTCTTCAATACGGTAACGTCCCTTAGGAACCGAGATAAGATTTAGGTTCGGTCCCTCGTGGCGCCGTCGTCATATCGACATTGGAAAGGTACTTTCCTGGTCAAAGATATCGAGCAACAATAGCGCGCTCCTGCTTATCGCCCCTTTCGATGTCATGCTATGAATCGATGTCTGACTTGGGGAGTTATCTTCCTAGTTTGTGGCGGATCGTGTCATAAACATCAGCTAGTCAATCCGAAACAACGTCTGGAGATATCATGCTGATGTGTTTCGCATTCACTTCGCCGGCTGTGAACTAAAATCAATGGAGAACGTTATGAGCCACGTCAGATTTCGCACTTTCGACGCCGTTCAAGTAGGTACCCGTCTCGCGTCATAAAGCGCATCCTTAAATTGACATAAATTTCCCGCTGAAATTCCATCCCTTTGCGCAGAGATTTTATATAACTTGATTCCGATTTTACTTGATGAGTAACATTTTAATTTGAGGATGAAATTATCGAGAAATAACAGGACAAATATTTATCTGCAGAAACTAATTTTGTGAACAAACGTGAAAATATAAAATTAATAATGTTTTGTTATCTTTTACACATTACATATATACACATATACATTTCTATAATAAATCGTACGTAAATACGTACTAAATTTATATAACATATAAAAAAATAATGGAATAATGCAGTAAACGTATTTGTACAAATATTTATTTTTTATCATGGTAAATTTTGAAAAAAACAATTATTTGACATAAAAAATGTACGTATATGGCTGTGTAATGAATGTAATACAAAAACTTATGTTAATTATACGAAAGACATAAGTTTTTAAAGCGTAGGTTAAGCAATGAATTTTGGAAAGAGCTTACCAAAATTGACACTTCTTCACTGCCACATAGGCGTGTTTCAATTTGTCAAATACACAGTGAATGAAGACCCTGTCTTGATACAGTTAAAGGTAGAATTAATTAATTACATTTCTTTGTGACGCGACAGACACGCAACTGAAAGATCTGACGCGTTGTTTTTGACAGACAAACGACTCTGTTTGTCTCTCCGGCTGTAATTACGTGTGGTACGTGAACAAAGTATGAAATGAATCAGAGGTACAGATAAAATGTGCTCGTCGTATTATCAAGGGGCTTAATCGTACGATACTTTAACACGTGTTGAAGTGAAGTATTATAACTCTGGCTACGTGCACACACAGATTGATTCTTTGCCGTGAATTTTAAATTATAATACGTGTGTACGGAATTTTCAAATGACAACAACGAATTATTTATGAATTTATGAATTATTTTGCATTAATCATGCATTTTACATTTGCAATATTAGTTATTATCCGCATTATCTTTTATTTAACAAACATTATTTTTATTAAATAATGGTTATTATCACTATCTATATAATATCTCATTAACCAAATATCCAATTCTGAAAAATAATGATTTTAAAATGTAGTAAATCTGTTACACTAACTTTAATTGCATCTCGGCTATGTTGAGATACTAACATGTGAAAAATGGTGCCAACGCTTCTTCATTATTAATTCGAAAATATCATTTTAAAAAATGTTTATAAAATGATGCCAATTCTACTAATGATCTTTTTTAAGAGGGTCGACATACGTGACATTATTTATTCGTAATGATGCTCTGAAAATGTTTCGCGCGCGTACACACATTCGCATCGATCTCAATGATAATTAACTTTAAACTCGTTACGGTATAATGCATCGAATCGCATCGCCGCCAATTCTATGCATGATACAGAACGCGTATAAATATTCCACGGTACTGTGAATAAATTCAACAAGACCGGTGGTTACGTCAGTGTTAGTTTCTATCATTGTAGTATAACAATATCACAATACTGTCTGCCAGGCGTAACGTTTTGACCACGTACGAATTCCAATTTTAAGGGTGAGAACACTGCAATGCGACACTCACGTACTGTCTTTAGCCGCCGCATTACACGCACTCATGAGGAAACGACGATTCGAAAGAGGTAGAAAATTATTTTCTTTACCTCGCCTTTCGGAATTTCTATCTTCTCCTCTTCCTTTCTTTTAAACTCCAAAAGGAGCTTGTGCTTTGGCTACGAAATGCAATTTCGTTCTCTACAATGCGTCTCAAAAAGTCTGTGTACAATGATGATAAGGCGGTATTCTCCAATTTTTACACGATTCTTCGTTTAAAATGGATTGAAACTGAATTGAACGAGAAAGAGAAAATTTAAACAGAATTATAGATACTGAATTATTTAATAAATTGTAAAATAAATTAGCTGTCAATTAAAATCTTATTCAAAAGAGATTGTTTCAAAATTTAACAAGTATCGTAATATTATTTTACGTAAATTGCATAAGTTTTGAAATATATCGCGTATATGCTACATAAATTTTTATTCACATTAAATTTTGTTCCCAGATGTATGATTTTAAAATTACTAAACAATGTATGAACAGCATACGTAATTTTATGAGTTTGGTGAAAAAAATATGTGCGTTAAATATATCAGGTGCGAGAAATAAATCACTATTTCAGTATCTCTTAATCAGCTTATTAAAGACACATGAGGTCATTGCCATTCGTTCATCGAATTCGCGTAATGTGGAATCGAATGCAAACCATGCGCCGTGTCGAGGGCGCGATGACAGCGACTAATAAATTATTAATATAAGTTTCCGATCACCGTGATACGAGATACTACGCTCGCCGATAAAGCTCTCGCGGAATTGCGCTAGGTTGACATTTACATCGAATATCCATTTCCGCTCTCATTGTTGTACCCATTCGAGTGAGAACGGCTACGTGTTCGCACTCGCGTGCGCGCGCGCTAATTTGATGACAGCACCGTGAACTTTATTTCCATCGGCTGCGCGTTAGCTGCGAATATACGAAAAACCGGCGCCATTAATATACCGCACTGTGGAAACGTTATCTCTCGGCGATTTTCCCGTCCATTGTGTATCACGACTTCAATTTCCATTTCTTCCGCATAATAGAAAGCAACTTCTCATTGTTACATCCTGAAAACAGCGGACAATAGACTCTTATAAAACAACGTATCCTGATGAACCGACAACATGGATCGTAAAAAAATTTGTAATTTATTGTAATTTATTTAGTTTGCGCTTTCTGTTTTTCTGTAGTTTGGAAAAAGTTATGGTTATTCTCTCCAATACTTCTTATTACTTGAAATTTAGAAAAAAAAGGTATAGCGGGTTTCTCCATTCTCTTTATTAACAGTTATAATATGTTAAAAGGACGGGATACGATATTCTCAAACAAAGTAAGTCGTTTCCTGTAGCTTAGTAAAGGAAGTAAATGTGGTACCTTTAAATGCTTCTCACGCGTACGTCATAAATAATGCGGGTAGGTAATACGGTCGTACGAGTAGTACTGCGCGAATATTAAAGAATTCCTAGACACCTCAATGAGAAGAAGACGTCCATTTCCCACCCATGAAAGAATTCACAACTTCAATCCTCTGAATACAACGGATTCCCGACTTGGAGAATGTTTATAAAAACGCATAAAAACGCATAAAAGATCCAATTTTACGCGCACAATAATTCCAAGGAAAACGGCTCGTAGGAACAAGGCATCTTATACTCGTCTTTCTTCCTTTCTTCTACGCTGTATCTCCATTTCGCATTTCTGCCGATCGATAAACTTCACCGCCTGTTATTTTTTTCATGATCCGCTGTCATTTCATCCGCCCCTTCGTCCCTTTAATCCGCCGTTTTCAGCGTGCTTTTTTTAACGTAGTTATTTGCACAAGGTGTATTTTATATCTCGGCATTATATTTATTTTTATGGTTTTTTTTTATATTTTACAATTCAATAAAGATTGATAATATTTTATACATCTTTTAAATAAAGATAAATGCGAAAATTGTTTCTTAATTGTGAAACAATTTTTGCTGTGTACAACAATTAAAGCTGTAAAATATGTGATGAAACAGTCAATTTATTGGATTTTAAAAACTGAAAAAAAATTTTTTTTTTTTTTATACGAAACTTTTAATTTATTTTTATGAATTAAATAGTAAAAATATTTTTCTATTCGTTATCCTCTTACTAGTGGTACTAAATGTGATTTTGCTAGAAGATAAAGTTTAAGAGAATACCTGATTCTTGAGCATTAGGAGCTTATTTCCTTTTTGTCCTCCGAATGCAGCAAGTTTAAGTCAAGTTACTCAGTTGTACTACCGAATAGAAAACTGTCGGCAAAACCTGCGCGATTTGTTTGCCATAACAAAGCCGCACGCAGTGCCGACACGTTAATTGTTCGTTGCGTCATCGTACGCCCGTGCTTGATTTATTTGGCTTACACGCGCGACTCGCGCTTGCCTCTATAAGCGTGTATCCTCGCGAGGCAGAAAGATACCCCATCGGGGCATGCAAATCTTTCATGGACGAATTACTTTCGTTACAAGTGCAACTAACGGTGATAAATTGCTGAACAAAATGCAATCTATCTAGCATTCGAAGCTCACTGAACTTGAGTGATGAGGACGGGAATGCCGTTTAGGAAGTTTTAGTTTTGTAATTGCGAATGTGCAGTTTCAAACTTGAGTCTGTTCATTGAGAAAATAATCTGAATTCTTCTTAAGTTGTTTTACAGGGCTACAGGGTCTAAGATTAGAATTGATCGCGGATCATTTAACGGATAGTCTTGATCTTCCAGATTATATTACTTTGCGAATTTTAAATCAATATCTTTAACCTGTAATGTCTTTCCATTTACAGCCTTTATGGCATAGAAACACATATGTGTATAGAATTTATATTTGATATGTATAATTTAGATATATTTATGATACAATTTCTCGTTGAGATTGTAACTTTAATCTTTATATTGTTATTGTAATAAGAAAATATACTATTCTTGGGAAAGTTTATTAACTCTTTAATACCAGGATGCAATGTCGCAAACTCCTACTAAGATCATAATTTTCATATCTAAAACAAGAGTTCAAGCAATGAATATAATTAAATTATTTCCCATTCCACAATATTTTAAAAAGTATTTAACAAGAACAAAATTTATGTACAACAACAAAAAAATAACTTTAGAAATAGAAAGTATACTTTATACGAATTTCGATCTTGCATCGTACAAAGATAATCGACACACACACAATCGTAGACAGGAAAGAAACTATTTCCAAACATTCAAATAGCTCTTTGCGCGTCATTAAGCTGTTTCGATACCGTGGAATATGATAGCGATGCCATAGTGATGAGGCAACCACATAGCTGTGCTCGAGTTACCGTCCAATTTCATTGCGGGTCGAATGTCCTTATTATTTACTATGCGATATGCTTGTACAACGCGCGTTTGAACGATAATACAGACTATTAAAGTTTGCATTAACTATAATTTATAACACAGTTTCCAAATTTTTTAACAATTTTATGTTATGTACATACGCAATGCATAGAATTAAATTTATAAAACAGGCAAATTGCAATAATGTATTTATTGTATAAATAGAAATTGTAATTTTAAATTGTTTTATAAAGCAATTTTAATTGAATATATATTTTGATTAATTATATATTTTTAAATATTAAAAATATTTTTAACTATAAACAGCTTTCTTGAAAAATATACATGTATCTTTGCAAATATATGATTTTTTTTTTGCGGCAAAAATATTTGAAAACATAGAATTATATTGTATTGGTTTAATTTCATATTTACAATACATATTTTAATATGAAATTAAACCAATACACAATTACATGTTTCAAAAATATTAGTAACTATTAACAACTTCGTTCATTTAAAATTTAATGGTATGTGTATTGCGTAACGATAACATTATACAATTCCTTTCATGTTCAAGCATAACGTTATATTGACAGAGCTGTCATATGCATTCTACATATATCGCATTAAATAACTTGATACTATAATCGTTGATGTAATATTGTATCCACCAGCACGTACTTATGCATTAATCATTGAACCGATTCTTCGTATTATTGAATTATATAATTCCATAAATGTGCGTAATCATCAAAATTCAATTTAAACGTTACGTACAAAATAATTAGATCTAGATATATGAATCGGTGAAACCAAATAACCGTTAATGCGTAGAGTTTGATGTAATTATACATTGCCATGTTTTTACTGGCTTAAAAGAATTAAAGAATATTTCTCTTTCTCTCTCTTTATATTGTTACAATCTTCTTTTCTTTTACATAATTCATACTCGTTACCGCTGTCACTTTGTGACATGTAACTGACAGTCGCTTATAAGTTTTCTACTTTTGTCTTATATTATTCTCTGAAATTAATACACGCGACAAAGAATATCAAACCAATAGCGCATTAATAGACACAGTTTTCTCTTTTCTAAAAAGTGTAAGACTACACTTGTGATAATTTTAGTTACATGTGAACTTTCTTGTGCCGACTTCAAGGACCCAAGCTGAAACAATCGAAGAGCACAAGCGAGATAGCAGGATCGAAAAATATTTGGTTAAGTCGACTCGACAAGCGTAGCCCGCGGCGATGTGCGAAAATTTTTAATGCAGTAGTTAAAACCGTCGTATTTAGTCAAGAGCATAAACATGTATTCTCGATCAAGATTGCTCATAAATCGGTTATGTAAGAACGTAATGAAGACATCTAACTCCTGCACTAAAAGTTTGCAGCAAAATTCAACCATCATAGCTAGAGGATTCCACGAGTTCTCTTGCGGGATCACCGCCAAGAAAATACGTGAAAGCAATCTCGCTTACGCAGATCTCTTTACGAATTGTAAATCCGTTCAATCCGATTCGAACAAGTTCCCGGGACAGATCAAATCTGAACTCCTTCATAGCAATTTAGAATCTTCTCTATCAACGAGATGTAATAAACTTATGGAAGATTCTGACAAGATGCGGTATAAAACACGTCAGTTGGCGTCTAAATCTTCATTTTTTGAAAGCTTTTCGAAAAAATATAGGTAACTTATAATTTTAGTAAGAGAAAGTTTTATTAGATTTGAATTGCGATATACTTTTGTGAATTGTTCCTGCCACTTGTTAAATACTTAATGATAGCTTTTATTATATTAAATATTTAATGATAGAATGAAATTTTATTCTTATATCAATTTTTGTCTAAATTTCTTCAATTTTTTAAGTCAAAATGTTGTTTCTATCTTACATCTGTTTATCTTCAAGTATAATTGTTTCTCAGATTATCATCTTACCAAGATAACTTCAATCCCGATTTCATAGAATCAGAATTGTTTGACGTTCAGAATATTTTGGATCCTTATAACAGAATTAAAATCTCTCAAGATCTCATTAGAAAAAAGAGGCGACAAAAAGAAAGGGAGACAATTACTCACGACACGTCAGGTCCAATTATATGGAATATAATCTTTTGAATATTTGCGGAGAAAACGTACGGAATTTTGTAACTGCATTTGCGATTGAATCAATATCGCTATCAATTTTCACGAAGCGTGCTTGTAATAACTATCTGTATTTTCGTACGAATCGGTTTATACGTTTTGACGGCAACAATCGTAGATTACACATATATACCAAAATATAACTGGAGTAATTACCTTCAAGCTAAAATAACATCGCTTCGTCTATCATACTCGCGATGAAAAATGGCGCTGCAACACGCACGCAGCACGATGTGGTATCACGGGATACGCGAATTCCAAAATCACACCGATATATATAAGCTTTAAATTGCGATAAATCCTCCATAGGAAGCTTTATACGCTGTATGATCATTTAAAAATCGGCTTATATTCCATTCATGATTTCTATCATCTCCTTTGTATATTTCACGAATATGTCTGTATGATTACCGTTAATAACGGCCATTTTGCCATTTATTAAATTTTCTATAAATATATGTCTTGTATTTCTGCAAAAATCAACGAAAGAGCATTTATTATGAATTTTATATATATTACTAATTAGATCTCGCGATAAATTATCATCGATATGTGGATTTCAAACGCTAAACAAAAAATTAAACTGGTTTATCACAATTAATTAAATTGTGCAATCATTTGTTAATATCAATCAATTTGGAAATATTGGAAACACTGAGAATTTTATATCTCGTATTCTCTTACGCCATTTCCACGGCATACCGTTTCGTTTTTATTGCTTTTCTATATCTATGAAATTGCCCTTGTTTAAACGTAAAGCACGGCAACGTGATCGCTGAAGGTTTAAACAGGATTGCAGATAGATTTTCGGGAGTTTTTTTTTTAAACGTTTATGAATATATATTACAACGGGATACAGTACGCTATAGTCACACGTGTCGCTTCCACGATAAGGGTGCCGAGCCTCTACGATTTTGCATAATTCTGTTAAGCAAATGACCAGAATAATAACTCGCCGCAAGGCATATGTGACATTCATGCTGGTGCTACGAGCGAGTGTTGAACGAAATTTAGTTTCGTAGTTTACATGGTGATAGTGGAATATTTATACGAGTGCGCCGGATGAACGTACATACTAGCCTTTAACTTTCCACGATGTGGTGTCCCACAATAAAACTCCTTCCGACAGATTGATTATAACTTTTATCAACTTCCAACGCGCTTCACAATAACGTTTTCTTATAGTTGTACATATGTGAATTCTCTTACAATTGTCACATTGTGAAAAATAAATATGGGATATTCTGAGAATAAATGAAATTGTTCGTTATTGACAGCAGAAATAATAAAACGACTCTTCGAACTGGAAAGAAATCAACTAACTCTGTGAACTGTTTCGAACATTTCGATTTATCGGTTCGGACGTTGGTCGTAAGTAGCGTTCCTGTTAAATTTATGTATCGAGTTGTTTCGAAAAAAACGTAATAGCTATATTTGTCAATGAACGATCAAAGATCTGTAATTCATTGTTATAAAGTAAATATATTAACAACGATTCGTTCACAATATTAGAAGAGAAACGTTTTTGATTTATTTACTAATCTGGAACGTTATATAAAAAAATGTAAATCTTGAAAATTAGTTTAAGCTCATGAGAGGAGCATTAAAACGAACTTAAAACTGTTGCTCAATATGGAGATTCGATTCGAACGGTGCGTCCTCCACTTACGAAATTAAACTTCGTTCCCAGACTTTCCAGCAATGCCCAGCTCAATAACGCGCTTTTGCCACTCACCGCGACTGTGCTCCTTTCAAAGGGCTCTTTGAAGCGCTCGCACTTTAACGAGCATGAGGTCTGTCATCCTGCAAAATCGAGCCGATACCCATCATTCATCCTACCGTAATCCGTCTCCGCGAGTTCCAGAAGTTCCGCCGAGCCCTTTCCTTCCCCCCGCGCAACGGCTCCTGCATCCCTAACTTACGGGCTCGTTTAAGTGCGCAATGATTCGGAGTCTGGTTATGCAACCGGTTCTGAAACTACGTTGGCATCCCGCGCGTCTCTGTTCAAAACGAGAAAGATATCGTTCCCCATTTCGAGTCCCGATAATCCCTCGGCGATTATCCCCTTTGAAGTGATACCAGCGAGCGCTCGTAGTTTAACGAGTAGAAATCGAAATCGCTCGTCTATACGCGGCGCGCAATACTCGCAATTTACCTCACCACTAAACTTTCACGGAAACGGCCGATTTGAAAATTTCAAGTTAATTGACTACGCGTTTTGTTGGAAGAATGACTTTCAATATTACTGTAAATTAATCACTAGAATTAATGGCACGCTAATATTACATAAAGTCCACTTGATCATTAAATATCAAGCTTTATTAAATATTATTTATCTTATTTACATATATATAATTATTTAAACTTATATATTATTTTAATATATATAATATTTTGGTTTCTGACATAAAAAATAGTATAAAGATAAAATAATATATAAAATGTGTACTATTGCTAAGATAAAGTTAAATTTTTATATTAAATATTTAATTTAATATTGCATATCAGCAAATGATTCTTTAATTATTTTTTATGCAACTATAAAATAAACAAATTTTGAAAGATAAATTATTAGAATATATAATTAGCTGGGACTTGATTTACGGAAGATATAGATCAATTTTATTGGAATTAAAAAAACATTATTTATAATGTTTTCGTCACTTTCTGTAGATTGTTTGTAATTTTAATTTTTTCTCTTATTTTGTTTTTATTTATTGTAGCGTAAACTCTTCTTGATTTGAAAAATTAATGTTTTATTTAATGAAGCATGCAATTTATATCTTAATGTACGACTTTCTCTTGATTACTTCATCAAATAACTGATATCATTCTGAAGATTATCTGCGTGACATTTCGTTTGAATGCACCCAGATTTGTTGCCGGAGACAAAGCTACAAATTGTACAACATAATCAACCTCCTATTAATCCTTGGACCATTTGCCCGTATGAACTAATGACAGACCTAGAATTACCTTTGCGCATGTACCTTGTTCAGTGTTCCTTCTCCCTAATAAATCAATGGCCGCGATACGCTTTGTCGTTAATTAGAGCATTTGTAATCAAACGTACCTTGCCATGTAAGCACTAATAATCTTCCGTTAGTAATTTGCATATCGCGTGTTGTGTAAACATCTGCACAGATATATGTCAGAGTGACTTATCCACAATGAAATATTTAGAGAAATGCTAGAGTGTGGACATAAAAGAATTATACAGATACGTATATTTTTCAACAGATAAATTTCTAGTAATGGACGACGAAAATGTATCGCGTTGCGCGTTTTAATGGTATACAATTATTTTGCTATGATATAAGCTGAATAAATTTAGGCAAACAGACCAAAGCTCTCTTAATGACCAATAATTGAGGTTAAATAAGAGCGAACGTGGTTGACGAAATGATTTATACTGGAATTCTCTCACATTATCATGGCTATTGTTAATTTTAATATCTTAATACGATTAAACTTTAGTAATTGGTGAGCTCGAGACAATTTGATTTTGGATTTACTCTACTAAATATTTTATAGCAAAGGGCAATGGTAATCTCATAAGCGAAAGCGCAACGTCGTGTTCTTCGAGCACCGTCATTCCCCGTGAGAATTCGAACTCCTTTCACGAAATGCGTGCCCGCGCGAGCAGAGTTGCTTCCTGGCTGTTCGCACTTTAATGAGACAACCACCATCGCATTCATTGTCAGCACAGTCTACGCAATGTACATATATGCGTCAGTGCTTGGCCTACATGTCGAGGTCGGGACGCTCATTATTACGGTCCTTTATGTCGCGTTGTTACCGCTGCGCCGTAGTCTCTCTATATCATTTCGCTAAGTATAATGTACATATTTCCGCATAGCACTTAATTTGTTCCGTTAAAAACGGAGATACATACGTAGACGATTGCGCGTGCATAAAACAGCTCCGAGCAATTTTCCGAGCGTGACTAAATTAAATTGACCGTTCGTTTTTCGGGTCAGTCGGGATATCGTCGAATCGTCCTTTTCGGTACGATGAAATTACCGTCCGCTCTATTAAGCGTCTATTTACGGGAGAAACGCTTTCACATAACTTCGACGGTATTGGCCAAAAGTCTTCTTCGGTCTATGGTAGATTACCGGAGCGGCGAACGGAGCGAGGCGCGATAACTAGCTGTAGTAATGAAAAGCGGGGGAATATATTATCGCCGCGGCGCACATCTTCCTTATTTGAGAAGACGACGTTTCCGTGGGGGACGGGCAAGAGCGGGAACGGCGTCGCGTCGCTATTAGACCGCGAACCGAACGATAATTCATTTTATAATTAATACCTCGGCAGAACTTAATTAAGAGGCACTCGAGGTGTTTAGAGCCGCGCAACGTGGATTTTTACGATATGAAGTTTGTCGCGTCGGAGTTGCGGAATTGCTGTTTGCCTCTGGATTATTCGTAATTGTTTTATCACCAAAAAATTTATATCGCTTAGGATTTTATCAATAAATTAATGTCAAAATTAATTAAAAATTAAAATTATTCCGAATAACAGAAAAATGTGAGAAATATGTGTGAAACAAGTATGCAGAGTCACTGCGGAACTTTTGCAACGTGATAATCGCAAAAATGTAAAAAATTGTGATATTAAAAATTATTACAAATTTGAAACGGTAGGAGAATTCAGTAGAAAAAAAAACATGTTGAGTGATAGAAATAGATTGCGTTAAACTATTTAATGCTGCAATGTATGTATTTGATGTCGTTATTAGAGCATCGATATTTGGTAGACATTACTCTGCTTCCTCTCTCGACGTAGATAGCAACCGTCGATTTGAATTATCGCGAATATTACAACTGTCCCTTGTTACGATTGACCCTAAGCTCTTCCGCGCTCTCAGACATCTGTAACGAAAATGCAGAGAACTGCAAAGCGTTAATGCACAAAACGCTTACGTTTCTACGAGCAACACGTTCGTACGGACATGCATGCGCTGTCAAAATACCGAGCATATGCAAAGCGTCGCAAAGCGAGAATGCGCATGGAGATGCTGCGAGACTGAATCTCACGAACAAACGGAAATGTAACCTTTAACACATGAGATAACAGACGTGAGCGGCTACTCACGTAACTAAGCAATACGAAATTTTCAATGAAAACTATATATAAATGCAGGGAGAAGGAATTGGGGATCGTTAAATTCTCCAAATATTATATTAATAATCTTTGGTGTGTAATGACAAAATTACGCAGGATTGCACTGGATTCCCTTCCCAAATTGCATCAGTGGTATAAATGGCGCGCGATATCTTATTCATGGCCGCGATCAGGGAAATTGGAGATACCGATCGCGAGTTGCGCTAGGCATGACAACCAGTTGACGTATCGCAAGACGGGATGTATGAAAATTCAATTCGCGAGAAACGGGGAAGGGATATGCTTGCTGCATCGGCTCGCTGCTGCAGCTTCGACGTGTACATACGTAAGCGCGCGCGTGCGAAACTACGTAAATATATACGACGCCTGCTGTACGTGCGATATCGGGACGTGTGCGATACTGCCTTTCCCCGTGATCTTGTATCACGTAGCTTCGCCAGATTTTCCTATGGAACATACTTTCGTTGCGCGAGTGTGAGTACCCAGTCGCTTACATATAGAATTTCTGCGTTGGTGGTTGACAGGCTATCAGAGGGTTCATCATTGCCGCTATCAGTTTTCCATCATTATCTGCGACGATATATAAAATGACGTAAATAGACCTTGCTCGGATAGACTGTTGATAGTTTGACGTATCTCCAAATAACTTTTTTTCGAAATCTATAATGATATGCAGAAGACAGTTGATGACACTTTTATTATTAACGATTTAATTTCGAGTAAACGTACTTGACAATTTTGAAATGGATGTGACTTTAATTCTATCATTTGTATTTGTCAAATACTGAAGTTGATCAAAATTCATTTTTATTATAGAGTACATAGAGTAAAATGATAATAATGTGCATACAAACAGCGGTGTATGCAAACACACACACGCGCGCACGCACGCACACACACACACACACGCGCGCGCACGCGCGCGCGCGCACACACACATTTCACTAATTACGAAACTCCGCTTGACTGCCGTGTACGTACTTCCCAAACTAAACCTAATTATTTACAAGCCGGGAAACAGTGCTCGTTTCCTATATCCTATTCGTGGTCCACGTTGTTTCTTCCTCCCGCCGTTATTGGGACCAAGCAGAATTCGAGTTATTGCAAAGTGCGGAATAGTCTGCACTCGACTTTTTCGCAACTGGGAGCCGGCCCCCAGCTGCATCGGCCAAATTGAGTTCATCCTTTTCGAGGGTGTACCGCAAATTGAACAGCGCTCTAATGATTTCCCGTTTTCCCTTTGCGGTGTTTATGGTGTATTTATGGATCGTACGTGCTTTCCTGCGGTCGCTAGTACGTCCATGCACGCAACGTATATATATCGTCATATAAGCTGCGAGAGGTTTCGATTATTTTCCCATCCATACTCTCGCTCGTAGCACTGTATGAAACGGTAAGGTGTTGTCGGCGGTGGTACGGAATAAAGTAGCAGCGGGTGATAAACGAGGTCGATAAACCGCGCGGAGGGACAAGCGTGGAGGGAAACTCTAAACTTCCGACGACGAACTTTATTAGTCTTATGGGGCTGAATTATTAATATCGCGGCGTTAAAAGAAAGTTGACTTACTACTCGACCGCATGAGGGGGTTTAAGAAGTCCGCTAACAATAATTACGAGTAATCCACGAATCCATGAATAAACCACAAGCGAAGCGCTTGATTCATGATGCTGAGTTGCGAGATGATAAATCACGTAAGAAAGGTTACTTTTAGAGATTAAATATTAGACATTGATTTTTCGCGCGAATATCGTGTTTTATTAAAGACATTAATACCACGTGCTAATTATTTTCTCAAGTTTTTTACTGCGATTTCATTTGATCATTCGAATCTCTAATGCGATTAGTTAATTGCTTATATAAAGAGGGAGTGCTGAATAGATTATTTATTTATTTAAAAAGTGAATATTTCAACCACATTAGCTTATATACTATAAATAAACAAAAATTTTTATTTAATCAAACGCATTAACAGTTGTATAATAAAAATCGACTTTCTATAATAATACGAGATTACCTGCAAACCAGAACGAAAATTTATTAAAACAAAATATCACTACTACCATAGTTGCTGACACAAAATTACATATAAAAATACATTCAAAACTAAAAAATATTTTTCTTTGGAACGTAGTTGCGCGATCCAGTGACGCACGCATGAAAAAGAATACATTGGATTATTTTTACAAAAATGACGCAACGAAATATATATTCTAGATCGCGAGTTCTGTGTGTACTGTTTTGAGTACGAGCGAGTATATAAGTATGTTTTTTCTCGCAACGTCTTTTCGTTACACCAGAAGGAAGTCTGAAAGCAGCTATTCTTGGCGTTTTTGTGGTACGCTCCTGTTCAACATCACATTGTTTGCATCCATTTGAGAGCAGTAATTACACTGTATTGTATTACATAATTACATAATTAAATCTGTAATTAATAAAATAGGAAGCGCACTCCTGACTCACAATTTACGGATGTAGCACAGTTGCGCACGGGCAGGCAATACCGTTTGTCAGTAGCATCAAAAGATGAACGCAGTATCAACTCTAAAATGGTTGCAGATAACGGTGCTGAACGGGAGTCGGTAAGCATCTCGCGGAAAACGCCGAGGTGGCTTGTCTCAGACTTCTCTCTTTGGTTATACACATACGATGATCCTCCCCCATATGGCATGGTTTATGGCAGTAAACTGCTTCTAAGTTGCAACACGTAAGCCGATCCCGCCTTCGAGATGCAGCATGTATATGTGGCGTGCGCGATCGCGCATGTATGTATATATCGTCATGTCTGTGGTGCCTTCGAACGTGACTCGTTACCCGCAAAAGGGATTGACGATGAATGGAAGGAAGTGACACGTCGAGTAGGATTGGGAGAAGCTTAAACGGGGAGGAGCGATGAAGAGAGAGAGCTTCTCTTGGATATTTTGCTACTACATTTTTCAAGCGCGTCTCGGTTGAGTACACATATGTGTGTATTTCTATTCGCGTTGCACACACAGCATTGCAGGTTGCAGCTGAATTACATACTGTAGATCGCACGTCTCTTTTGAAGCTGATTTGTAAATATTATTTATAAATATCTATACATTTTCTCTATCTTTTTGTTTGACGAATTATAATTTAATTTTTTTTTAATTTTTGCATACAAAATGAATTTTTTTGAATAAATTTATTCAAGAAATATATCATTAAAATTTGATAAACCGTATTCGTCTCAATTTGCGTGTATTAACATGTTTGATTGTTGATATTATAAGTACAATGCATAAGCTAGAGAATATATAACTTTTTTTTTTATTGTGAAATTTTTTAAAACGCTTGGCATCTAACAATTTAGAAATTCAGTTTTCCCATCGCTGTAGTTCTCCAAATAAATACGCGCCTACTATCGCATAAAACACACTAGTGTACACTAAGAGCGCTTTCACAAGACGCATACAACCGAGTATCGAGCCAAATACGTAAATTCCTTCTTAAATGGCTTATAAGATATCTGCCCACAAATAGGATACACGAAGGGGAATGGGAATGCCACCACGTTCCTCTGCCAACTCTCTCTTTCTCTACCCCTTTCTGCAACAGGGGACAGGCAAAGCGCGATTATCCGACCGCGAAATTGTCCTGAACACCACTTCCTGACTCCCTTCCGCTCCCCCTCATTTTACTCGTCTGGCCCGTTCTATTCGGTTCCTATCACCCATCTACCGGCGACATCAAGCCACCCTTCTGCCACTCGTCGTCCTCTCTTCGCCCGCATCGTTGTTCAACCACGCCGTGAAATATGTACAGTCGCGACAGGGAATCGCGGCTAAAAGCAGCGCGAGCCGGGATACACGAGGAGGGTCGAAAGAGGGTTGTTGCGACCGAGAGAGCGAGTCGTTGCAGAGGAATGGCGAATGCCTCCGCGGACCGGTACAAAGCATTGCAAACAATGCCCGAGGATTTAGACAGTTGGCGCGATCAAAATGGCCGGGCGTACCGCCGCAACCCCCGTTCTCGTTTCGCTTTCTGCGTATGTATGCAACACGCTTTTGGTTTTATGGGCGCGAGTGGCCGGAAAAGCGATCTTCTGAAAACAAAAAAAAGTTGAATAAAATGAAACGCGCGCGGTAACACGCTGGAAGAAAAATTGTTCACGTGGCCAACGAGCGGGAAGGGTCAGGACAAGGGCGGCGACCGTCACACAGTCGCAGCTGCGTCACGCCGATGCGATAGGTCGCCGTCCATTTCTATGTTTTCCCAGGACCTCTGTGTCGCTTACCACCACATGTGGCGTGTCTGCTTGCGGCTATAAGGTTTGACAAGATTGTAGTGATGACTTTTGATCACTTGCGCTCTAAGCGCAAAAGTTCCATCCCGAAACGTTTAGCGAACGGCACTGCTACATTTTGTTAGCGTAATATTCATTCCGTAATCACGGCCGTATTAAATATAAAAATATCTGTTATATTACTTGAGAAAATGCACAGCTGCTTTTCGTATTGAATGCGCACAGTAAAAATCATGTTTCTGAATTTCGTGTACGCAAAATGCAAAACTTACACAGAAATTCTATTTAAAACATGTTAAGATTATAAAAATTCTACATCACGGAAAGCGAAATAATGTTGATAAATAGTTTGTACATTTTCTTAATTATTTGGTTAAATTTTGACATATCTTGTGTTTAATCAATTTAAAGTATGAAATTTTTTACTAAATCTCGGGAAATCAGACCGCTGTTTTTAATTGGATTAGCTATTATGCAAATTAATTTTGTCCCACGAGACGTAAATCAACGTGATGAGAGCGTGTGCCAGAGGCAAGAGAAAAGATGACTAGTAACTTTTCATCTTATCATGGCCTAGAAATTCTCATTGCGGTTTGTCAGAAAAAACGCGGTGTGAAAGCTCTTCACACTTCGTAGTACTTATCGCGCGTAAATTACTCGGTGTTGGCATCGAATCGCGGACACATTTGTAAAGACTTGGACTTTTGTAAAGTTACACGATGGCGAATTTTAAGGGACTCGTATTAACTTTGTTTTATATATAACGGATAACTAATTTTCTTCCTCAAATAATATGGAAAAAACCTATTTATATCTTAAATAATTCACGAGAAATTTAATTAACACATTTTCAAAGAATGTAATTATGATAAATGAAGCGTTATTATGCTTAAACAATTGTACAAACTAAAGTTTCGACCTAACAGAGAAGTTGAAATAGTTTTAGACGAGAGGTAAACCGCTGAGGGCATTGCGATGTACAAGCTTGGGGCAGGTACGTGATTAGTAACTCAGAGATCGAAGTTCAATTCTCGGTAGAGCTCGGAAAACTTTTTTATACTGTGAAAAACTTGCTGGATGCTGTATTTAAGAAGAAAACGCCACTAATAAGCGCAATAATAAATAAAAAATTAGAGAGAAACGATTGAAATAAATAAAAGCATTGGTCAAATATTGTTTAATTATTGATGTACACAATTTTGATCAGTGATTTTCCTCTCATTTTTATGTTGCAACGTACAATTTTTTAACAAATGCATTTATGTATCGAATGGATAATAAGTTTATTAATTATTCGATTGAAGTTAGATCTACGCAAAATTTTTTTACGTTGAAATTTATTAAACTTTCTGCATTGCATTTCTGAATTCAAGCATGCCATTAAGATAGTGACGAGTCTCGAAGTATAGGCAATAAGTTTCGGAATCATGAACTAGCAAGTTTGACGTGCAAATTTACAGGGTTACTGTAACACGCTTTGCAAAGTTACAACTATAATGAGAAGTTTCCTCGATATTGTTTAAGACGGAAAATCTATAACTGAACCTTTGAATCTCGTCTTCTCGTCTTTAGTTTTGAACCACGCTAATTTCTGTTCCATTTTACTTTTGGAACATTTTACATTATAAATACATATCTGTCATTTCAAATTTCAACGAAGAAGTCGCACAGGAATTAATTTTCTTTAATAATTAAATAAGAATAAAATAATTGCTTAAAATTGAATTATATTAAATTAAATCCAGCAATGAATTTTGTATTCTGTATAAAATCTTGGATTCCATTGGAATTTTTGTAAGTACGTTAAAAATTATGTTAGCAAATAACAAAAGTTATCGAATTCTATTACTTATTATTAGTTTTCTATTTACTTGATTTTTATTTTAAGAGAAAAAGAAGAAAATTTCTGTATGAAAGGATTAAGAATTTTCGACGACGACATTGTCTATCATCTCCCTGTCCGATCGATCGATCATCCGCGACGGACGCGACGTTGAGTATCACTCACATCACGATTCCCTATTTTATATACGCACCGATATAATACACGCGGTCGCGTGGAACACAGTCAGGACACCCCCGTGTGTTACACGCGCACGTATAATAATGATCGATAGCGATTAGAGCCGTCTATCAAACGAGTGACCTGGGTGTCGTCGGTGCGAGGGTGCACGAATGCAGGAACAGGGGAATATACACGCGAGCATATCGAATGGGATGACCCATGTATACTTATACGAACATCGTTCTCCGCATGATTGATGACGAATCCCTCCGAGCCGGATCGACATTTCCACGGATCCACTTGTCGTTATTATTAGCGGACGTCTCGGCGACGGATATAGCCGTCTTTAAAAGTAAACATCAGTGCTCTTTTTATCGATTTATTCTAGTTTTTTTTTCTCTTGTCTCGGGCTACTTTTTAAATGATTAAATATTTCTAACAATAAGTGATTATATATAGATCTGCAGGTGTATAACAAGCGACATGTGTGTACATGTATATGAAATATATGCTGATCGTCACGTAAATGTTTAATGCATACACTTATCGGAGCTAGTTTGTCTGCTAGAGACAAACATTGATACAACTGAAAATTTTCAATCTTAGAAACAACAAAATATGAAGAAATTATACAGATATATATATATATATATATATATATATATATATATATATATATATATATGTATCTTAAATATAACCTTTGTACTACTTTTCACATTTAAGCTGATATATGTATATTTAAACACTTACATTATTGAAAATGTAGGTTATACAATATTTAGTAAAAAAGAGATTTTGATATTTCAAGATTTATGATGGATTGAGCTCAAGCATTTATAACGGATAAAATTTTAATATTATATTAATATAATAATAAGGATCACGAACAGCTTTCAGAAAAAGGTCTGTTTATTTCAGGTCGGTTTATGCACGTACAAGTGTTTCGCATTTTCTCGATACCTATCGATCGGTTAATCTTCGGCGGTGTTGTCAGTTGTTATATATACGGTGTCTCATAAAACCGCGCGCGACTTACATTAAATAAACTTTTACAAACAATTACAAATATAACTTTATTGTACGAATTCTGGATATGTTACATAAACATAATTTTGTAAAATCAAAATTTGTTTATTTTAAGATTTTTATCAGTTTTGTTCATTAAGATCTTTTCTTTTGTACAAGACAACATCGACGAAGTAGCAAATTGCCGACACTCAACGCTTTAAATTACATCGCTTGGTCGAGCGTATTTGACAATCATTTAAGACGACGTTCAATTGAGTGGTACTTTTACAAATGTGTGTTCTACGTGGTCCGTGCAGTAATTCAGAACGGATAGAAGTAGAAGCACCTCTTTCACACACGAGTAAGTATTGAATGCCGCTTCCACTGAAGCAGTTCTACCGATCGATAAGCACGAAATTGAGATAGAAATATTGTTTGTTTATTGTGTCATTTTATTAATTTATAACTTTGGAGTGCGTATAAGATGAATATATACTTATATACAAATAAAATTGTATTCTATATATTTTTAAATTTGATCATTTTCTGCCGAATAAAATAAAAATGGACAACTAACTTTAGTCTTACAAAATAATCAGAATAATATTCAAAATTTACATTTGATAATATAGATAATAACATTATTTTGACAGAAATTTAAATTTTATTTTTAATTTTACACTGAATTTATGTAAAAAAAATGACATAAATAAATATATGAAAAATATACACACAGAATTCAGCATTCCGTGTTATCAAATAAAAAAATAAAAATAAATTTTAGCTTGCAATGTTTAATTTACATAGATGTATTTGCTACATTGAAATATATTTGTGAACATTGTGATGTCAGACATCGCAAATAAATAAACAGTCTTAGACGTTTCAACAACTTTTCCATGCTGCACAGTAAATAGCTCCTAAACGCAATTTCTTTACTTTACGTACGTCTGCTAATAGTAAAGTCGCTTTTATTTCTAAACACAGACAGAGTGTCAATATAACATTCGTTAACGAGAAGAAGAGGAGCGCTGATAAAATTCGTCATTAGTCGCACAAGTACAACAAACGTATTTACTCAGTAGTTGATGTACGCTGCATTTTCGATGCACAGGTAGCTCCGCAATAGCCTCTGTCGCATCTGTACACTCATTTAAAAATATTCCGTTAATTACGATCGCATATGCTAATTATAAAACGTGATGATTTTCTCATTTTATTTTACACCACCAACATGTATTTACAACTGCTGGTGCGGAATGCAAAACATAACAATCGTTGTTCCTTCGGCGCGAAACGTATTATATTGTTCGTAATATGTGATATATATATTTAATAAATGCAACAAATTTACTTTATGTATTTAAGAATTACACTGACCAACAGCAACGTCCAAAGTTACTTAAAGAACTTTCTGTTGTTACTTTGCCTTTACAAATCTATATAAGATTAGATTTTCTGAACGCTTTAAAATATTTACAGAGATTGCTTGTTGTACGTTTACATAATTTTCGAGCTGAGTTCAGCAAGATCGAACTTAAACTCAATGGTCGTATTGCAGTGGATTGTCGTATTGAAATAGACATCGAAGTCTTACAAGCCACTCGGGCAGTCGGTGTCTTAGTAACACAACCGTGAAGTGGCAACAAAGCTGAATGTCTTTCACACAGCAGTGCAAATACACCTCGGAGATCTCGGCAAGGATCTTAAAGAGGGTGTTTGGCTGCCTTGCAAACTCTCCAACGATAATCTCCGTCCCGTCAGCATTGCTTCTTCTTGCAGGGCAAACGCGCGAAACGCTTCTAAGAGGATTGTCACAGAAGTAGACGCAAATAATGTCTGGACGCATTGCAGTTGACGATTACACTTGTCTCTCTAACATATTAACATGAATCTGGTGAACGTTTAACATCATTTAATTTGCGTAAACTTCCACAATGTGATTCAATATGTTTAGAATCAAATTGACGGAAGAATAATAACTTTATATAAAAAAAATAATTAAACGCGCGTTCTTCTTGCTTTGAAATTTAATAATCTGAATAAGCTTTAGAAATCGTATATATAATAACACGAATCTTGAAAAGATAGAAGGGAAACATTATTTCTGTAACAATCGCATTTCTAAAAAGTTATGAAACTGAAGTTGCAAGGATTTAATTAGACTTCTTATGCAGTCACTATAAATATCACGTATACGCAGCACGCGGGATTTTAATAGCATTATACCAGCAGGGAGTACGAAATGTAGGTAGAGGAGAAATGGAGATGAAAGCGAATGGAGAGTGCGCTCGTAGCCCGATCGCAAAAACTTTAATCGGTTTACTGGACTACCCAGGCGGACCGATGCGAGATAATTGAAATCCACGTGGAAAGCTAGGAGACCCTCCGGAGATTGCCATTAATTAGAGCTATAGATCACTCGGCGTGCTTTGTGACAACCGGCCAGTTCCTGAACCCTCTCTACGGCGACCCGCTCCCTGATTTGTCTTGGTAGTACGCCGTTTGCTCGAGCAGTACCCGCGGTAACATTACTGTAGTTACGTGCGTTAGCAACACGAACCGATAGCATATCTGCAATTATATAACATACGCGCGGTATGATTTGGTGCTATATAAGGTATCTCTAGCCATCGTAAAGCCACTGTTGTGATAAATTAAGCAATTGCAATACTGCACCGTCGCTTAATGTGCAATTTAGTTTGAAAAATCTATACTTTTTTAAATAATTATTTTTATTTTTATACAAAAATATCTTTTTAACGAAATAATTATAATATAACATAATAAGACAATAATAAGTACAAGTATTAATTAGTCATAATAAAATTTTTACTAAAATTTCGCAAAAAGTAAGAGAACAAAAATTATTTATTTCAGATTAAATTAACAATTCAAAACTATTTTGGATTAATTATTCTTTGACGGTACGGATAAAATGGTTTGACTGACGTCGTTGAAATATAAATCTCAACAGTTCTTTGCAAAAATTGCTGCGATGGAATAGCACAACGCTTGGTCACGATGTATTCGTTATTACTATCCACTTTACCAGAGGTTACAACGTCACGCGCGCGTAAGAGCTCGATATCGTACATCTTCCTTCGAGCGACACGGATGTATGCCGCGTATTACTACCGCAAGCGACATGGTACGGACAGGAAACCACATTGCGCCACGCCAGCGAGACGTTTCTACTGATCTTCCTATTCATGAATCACGGTTGAATTGTATCCTTTCTCGCGTTTCTCGGGGCGAACTAATAACGCTTTCGACTCGTTGCACAAACAAAGACGCGTCAGGAATGTGGTAGGATGAAATGGGAAACCCTCAATCGTGCAAAGCTTTTACTAAAATAACCTTAATAATTTCATTCACACGTAATCATATATCTCGATATACCAGCACAAGACATTAATGACCAATTTATTATTTTATTTTTCTCAAATTTTTTCTTCTTTAAACATTTTACATTGCATATTTCGGATGCAGCCTTATATAGCAATTTTTATATACGTAAATTGTAAAATACTTTGTACGTATAATGAGAATAATTTAATATTTTGAAAATAATTTTTTTTATTGCATGAAATTAAATTTGGTAGAAAACAAGGATAATTAATTATTCGATGCACGATTTAATACAGCACACGTTAAAAGCGCAATATTCTTGATAACATCATCATTTATCGTTCTGATAAATTTATGAGCTAACGTAGCACAAACCGATGGCGATAAAGCTACATTTAGATACTACAAAGTCGATTTAATAGAGAGGCACTCGGCCAGACGATCGTACATGTGTTCGTAACAGAATTAACGGCTCGAATAGCTCGGATTCAATAAAATCTTGTTATCAGAAAGCTCTTTCTCTCTCCCTCGGGAAGCTATCATAGATACCTATTCTATTTCGTGCCTGCCTGCTCGTTCTCGGTACAATTACTGTCCAATCGTTGTTCTCGCGAGAACGAGACAACGTTACATGCATTTTTATTAACTGCTTCGACACGGGCCTCGTGCAGAGCGAGAGAGGCTTTTGCAAAGGTAAAGGATTGTCAAACGAGCTCATAAAAAAGCTACGTCGGCGCCGTTACTGACTAGCTGGCTATTGCATTATACAATATAGCCGTCGATATAGCTGCAGCGCCACTGAAGCGATGCACTCGATCTGCTGCCGAAGAAAAAGAAGAAACTCGCTGTCTCGAGCCCGCGTTGTGCTGCAGGAAAAGCTGTTTTTTTCATTAAAGTGCGGACGCGATCTTTTTCGAAGATGCAAAAGACCGACTCGGGAATCCTTTGGCCGATGATGGTGCAAGCCCGCCGTTAAAATTGCACCAGGAAGGCGCGATAGGGACGCAACGACTAGAGCGGCGAGTAAAGTGATCCGGGTGGTTGCACTGGCGGGAGATACCGGCGGGCGGATGTTGACCGAGAGGGAGAGAGACAGGAAGAGAAAGAGAGAGAAGAGGGCAGGAAGTTGCATCGACCCGATGCGAAATGCCGTGTTAATGTGATTCACGCCGGCTACCGGTTACGCCAGGCACAAAAGAAGTCGCCCCCGTCGCCGACGCATTCGTTTCGAGAAAATTGTACGGTGTACTCCGCTTTGTCCGGCTGTCCGGCCGCATGCCCTATTGCGCCTTCTGAATTGCGGGTGCGAAATAAAAGTTTGCAGCGGTTATTGCTTTTTACGAGATGCGTCCGCGCGCGATACGTGTAACCGGCCGCCGTCGCCTGCGCCTTTAACACATCAATAGCCCCATTCGCGCTGCAACGAAGCCCCGAACTCTTCCCCCCCCCCCCCCCTCTCATCGCGAACCGCTCGAATTGCTCAATTTGCCTTCCGTTCGCGCGCGTAATCCTTCTTGCTTTGTACTCGCAATAATTCCAGCGAAATAACAATGCGACGGCGAAACCGCGCGACAAGTGCAGTAACAATGATATAATAATGATAACGCTGCCGTTATATCGCGTAACGCTCTATTGGACTACTTTCAATAAAATGTTATCACACATTAATTATAATGAAACCATATAAATTATCAATTATAATTTATTGTGCAAGGGATCATGACACCGTATATTGTATCAGCGAATATAATAGATGAAACCAGGTCTTTGTCATATATCACAGAGGCAGATCTTCACCCGACTTTCCATTTAGCATACCGCTACTACATAAATCTAAACTTATACGGCTGAATGGATTGGCGGCTATTCAGAGAAAATGTCGGCGGCGCACTGCTCCGCGACGGTGAAACAGCTGCCTCGTATACCTGCGAAATAAGTAATGTCGACTAAATTGCACATATATCCAAAGTAAAGTGCGATCGGCAATCTGATTTATAACGGGTCATATATGCAACAAACGTCTAGGCGTTTTAAATGCAAAATGTTGCTGTCGAGACGTACGTTATTTGAATCTTTTATTTGAAATGTAGATATTTTGATTTATTCATTAGATAAAAGCTATTTTCAATAACTGGGTTAATTTAATATTACACTCAACATATCTTTTTGAATATCAGACTTAAATGGCGCTGTAAAAAATATTATTTATATAATATATAATAATTATTATATTACACGCTCTGACAAAGTAACAATAAGATTTAATTTCCGTAAAAAATAAATGCCACACGAATATTACATAATCATAATATTTTATATTGTTTAAAGTCTGTAAATTGTACTCCAGATTAACCGTATCATTTATCAATAGCAAATTCTTGAAACCATTTGAAGACAAAAATATATCTATCAAAATGTCGAAGCTGTTAGTTTTTAAATGGAAAGTTTTAAATTGAAACTCGTTAAAATTCGACAAATTGCACAGACGTATTGATTTTTCTATTATTATCGTATGACATAAATCTGCTATTAACAGGCGATATGATTGTTCTGAAACATCTTGTGTATTTTACATTGTTTGAAATCTATTGTCTTTATGATGGAAAGAAAACATATTGGAAAACAATTTCAGAAATAATTATTACGCACATTAAACTTTTACTCATCTTTTATGCAAATATCTAATGAAAGAATTATATATTTATATCTAATAATCATAAATATTAAAAATTGCAAATCTTTCACTGAATAAGTACTTCAAAGTTTCTATGTGCGTTACATTACGTAATATTTTATGTGCAATATTTTGCAAATAATAGATAAGAAATAAATGATTACTTAGCCTAAAGTTGCTCCGCCGGCGCTCGATGTCCTTCCTAAACCTCTCCTTCTGTTAGTCGTTTTGCAATTTTTCAAAGCACTCATACGCGTTTGCGATGCGAATACAAAAATTGCACGATATTTTAAACGGCACTCCCGACGCACTTTGTCGGACAAAGTAAAATTCGAATATCATCGCACGGATTACACAGTTCGGTACTGCCGTGTAAGTAACGATGGAAAGGATGAGATCGAAAACTACGGGAAATAATAAGGATAGTACTATCGAAGAAGGGATAACGCGTCGAAACGGAACGATCTGTCCAGTGCGAGATGCTGCGCATGATAAATATATGAAGGACAAAGTCGAGCGGAAATCAGAATCGAAATCAACGCAAATTTGTCGTATTTATTGCACCTTTATTGTATATACGTAATAATTATTTTTTGAATAATTATTTTAAACGCTGCTATAATGTGAATACATTTTTATGTTACAGATCAACTTGTAAACAACTCTGCTACTGCGCATCGTGTCGGTAAGTCAATCCAGTTTATTTTATTTTAATGTCAGTAATAGAATAGACTGAAATATAATGTATAAGGTATTTTTAGACTAACCCGTTAATAGCAAATTTCTAAGGTTTTTCACATGGTAAAAATCAATATGTGACGTGCTTGAGCGCGTGAATTTTTAATAATCCGACTGGTCAACTTTAAATATTTTCAATCTAAAGACTATTGTAGTCACAACATGTTGATGTAAAGATATTCGTCTCCAAATATTCATCTTAAAAATCTACTATTAACGGGTGATACGGTTAATCTGAGACACACTGTATAATATATAGATCAAAAAGTTAATATACATATAACATGTAATATACATATAACATGTAATATTTTATATGATTTGTAAGATTAAATTTTGATCTTGAGGAATTTCAATGATGCGACGAAATTAATCAAAATTAGTTCAGTCTATAACTTGATATATTACGAAGGTATCAGGAACCGAAGTTGGAGTCATTTTCGAATGTAAACGAAGCACAAAGAGTCTCATTAAAGATTGCTTCCGGCGTGCGGCGACGCTATTCTTCGCCGCCACGCGAATGAAAAATAATCTCACATATCCGAGTGCAATTTCTCTGCCAGAGCCGTCCCCACCGTGAATTTTTATGAAAAGTCGAGCAATTCTTACTGCCCGTAATTATATCCGTCTCTCATCTTTGTATGGAAAACCAACTCACCGTAATTAAAGGTTTTCTAGATTTAATTAATGGCGCCTTCTCTGCCCGCCTCGTTGACGCCCGGTAAAACGATTTGATATGATAGAAAAAGAGCGATGACGCTTTTGCAATACATATCATGGATGACGGCATAATTTCCAGTCGGTGGGACGAGCGTCGTTAATATCCTTTCGATTCGCGAAACAATTCCTATACGGGACGCCGGATAACGTGGATACTCGAGGGAGGAACGCGAAAGCAGTAATCATCCCCTATCCTGTAAACGTCCTTGCATTCGACAGGCGTCTGCTAATCCGCGGGTCCGGGATCAAATTGGAATTGGCCGTAGTTTAATTTAAAACTGTTTCCTCCCCCTCACACACACAACACACGTACGCGCACGTGTGTGCTCATGCGATCAGGACCGTCGCAAGTTGTTGAATGCGAGAGTGATTTCAGCGAAACGCAAGAATCATGTTTTTGCATCGAGGATTATTTTTATAAGATTAAAATTTTACTCAGAATCAATGTTTCTCAATTGATACTGATGCGAATTGTTAAATTTTATCTCTTAAACATGAGAATTTGTTAATAATTAATTTTTAATTTTTGTAATCTTGAATTGTTTTTTGGAAATTGTAATTTGATATAATATTACTTTTAATTTAAGGGCCAAGGTCCTATTTTAAAATCTTAAAAAAATAATTAACGAGCGAATCGATAAAGAATATATTTCGCTTATTACGCGTGCAGCGTATACACAACGTCGAAATTCGTTATATACACCGTCGCGAGAAGTAATATTCATCAATATTCTCATTAATAATTTACTCATTTTTCTGGGGCATGGCGAAGTGTAAAATAACGACAGGTCTGAGCGCGTGTAGAGAACCTTTGCACACATATACGCGGGGACGATACACAGGAATACTTTTTTTTTCGGCTCGCAGCGGAGCGGCAATAGTAGACGGCGACGCTACCGTCGAGAAATTGAATCGTTCGGATGGAAATTCACAGCTGCACACATGGCCACTCATGACATATGTATATGCAATACGTACATCTGACACATTCGCGGGTCCATATATTGTTTTCTATATACTGAATTCGGCACATATGAAATTTGATGTGTACTGCATTAGTTTCGAAGATTTCTATCTTCTTGTGTCAGAATATCGATGCACCAGTTATTTCTGCAACTTATGATTCCTGTCGGAATATTTACTCATGATTTACGTCGAAAATCTCCATCGAGTAACATGTTTACTGCGAAGAAGACACAGAAAGAGCATTGACATTTTGAAAGTAACAGCGGAATATCAATTTCTGACATTTTTTATAGCGTTTTTTTTTAGTCCGAAATAAAACTATAATTAGAGAACCTACGTTATATAAAACTTATTGTTCTCTAGTCCATATTTTGTATTTCAAAATACTTTTTGTTTGTAGTTTACAGTACGGGAGTGTTTTAATCCTCGCGGGCAGGCAGTTTTGTAATTTAAAACAGGAATTGATTCAGGCTATCATACCCTGGAGTGTCAGAAACTCAATGTGTTTTTTTAACTGCCCTCGAGGCTCCTACAGTTATCCTCATGCAAAATACTATTTTCACACGACGTATGTATATACGTACCGTAAAATATCAAGTAACACACATTTCTAAAATACGCACGTACCAAATAAACGTGACGTATATCAAGTCGCCGTTGCATCGTAAACGCGTCACGTTTCGTTACACCCGAGTTTAGCCTACGTTTGCGTAAAATTTTTCCGTCACATTCTGCCGCATTTTACTGCGCCGGAATTTTCAAATTTGTCTCGGTGTGACAACGTTGCCAGTCTACCCAATATTACACACATTCTACTTATAAACTCATTCATCACTATAATCTCGTCTGCGTCACTTTGCACTAGTGCAAATTATTATGTATACCACATGCAGATTTTTTTTTTATTATACATACAAAGATAGTTTGAAATTTCATTTTTACAAACTATGCAAATTTACTAGATTTGCAAATTTAGTGAATTTTACAATGTGTGGTTCTTTATTTAGTTAAAATATGTGCGTTAGAATTACAGATTTGTGTATAGTACAATTTTTCTATACATAAAATTATTAAAGTAATGTAATTGAGTCATTGTATTGGATACTTCTATTATATTTTACACGTAGAATATGCGATTGTGAAATTTTGATATTCCATATAAAGTTAATTCTATGAAAATAATTCAATTTTGATTGTGTGACAGATTATTTACAAAAGATTGGAAACTTCGTAGAATCTGCATTTCTTTTTATCATCAATAGTATTATCAATAGTATAATTTCATTGTACTCACTTTATTTTCAAACTTTAATTAAACTTTTTTTTTATTTTTTATACATAAGAAAAATTGATATCTCAAGCGAACTCAATGGCAATTAATTTCTTTCTTTAGTTGCTCTTATAAAATCTCTTTTACGTAACTTTAAAGTTATGTAATATACATTATTTAATAGAAATAGAAAGTTTACGATGAAGATAATTTGAAACTTTTATATATTTTAATAATTAATTCTTTTGTATTATAATAACAATTTATAATATCTAATTAAGAAAGATAAAGGGATAAACTATTCTAAACAATTTTCACATTTCCTAAGGAAATTGCAAGAAGTTGAGAGTGCTTGAAGTGAAACCGCAGTTAAACCATTAACACGGAAAATTATTATAGCACGCGTAAAGCACCGTCGTACTCGGTTATTAATCAAAGCGTTTAGCATTATATATAATATCGTAAACGTAGACATTTTATCCGAAAGTTTCTAACGTTTGCAGACTGTTTTACGGCAGTTCGGATGGAGTTCGCTTTTCGGGAGTATTAAAATTGTCACATAAACGTATGCATTAGGCGCGGCATATATGTTGCGCGTACGTGCTTATATGCGTGCGGTGCGCGCACGTGCTTATATGCGTGCGGTGCGCGCGCGAGGATACAATGTGTACATATATCAAAGACGATGGTGGATGCAGAACTCAGTAGAGCAGCCACGTGGTAATGTATCAAGGTCAGTAATTTATGGCAGGACGGTTAAGCCCGCGCCCGCCCTCTCTTCGAGGGAAGATCTGAAAGTCAGATCTGAATACTCTTTCTCTCTCCCTCTCTTTTTCGTATATGCACTCTAAGAAACTTACGACATTACAAAAGGATCATCAAACAGCACAGTGAGTTACGATGCTCGTAGCGTTGCCACGAAACATTCGGCCATTTTTGTCGGGGGCGGAATAAGAGGGAGCCCGACTAATTTGTCATCACGATGCATCGCTTTGCAGTGCGCTAACGTAACGTCTCAATTATTCATGGTGATGCCGTTGCACGAAGAGTTACTTAATATAGCGCAATTTTTGCAACATTCAGGTTACTCCACCGATCTATACTCACTCTGCATTCACCACAATGCCGCGGTGCTATTCATTTTATATTGGAATTTAGTCGCAATAAACTGGAGAGTTACGCAATAAAACAACATCGAGACATTGTTAAGCATTTCTTGAGGAAAATTCACCGGTTCTTTAATTGTGAATCATGAAAAATGCAATTGAATTGATGCCTTGTTGAGTATTTACGAATAGGTTGCCTCTCTCTCCGGAACAGTAATTGGATCCATTAATAAGTAAGATGTTCGCGGTGAGATGGTACTAACTTTTGTCGAAGAAATGCTAAGCACTACGATGAAGAACCGCAGTGTTTTATATCTTGAATAGTTTCCTTTATCAAATAACATTTATAATTATCTGCAACATTGAATACATTCATTAAGATGTAGTGCCTTATTGAACGTCTTCATATTTGTGTAGATATATTTATAAAAATTTTAATAACTTATTAAATTATCAATTTCTAATCAAATATCAAATTATCAATTTCTAATCAAATATCAAATTAATAAAAATATCAAATTAATACACTTTATTCATTTTAATTATAAAAGGACGTTTTTTTCTACGTTGAAAATTTTTTTTATAATTATAAATAATTAACCATATATTCACATGTTAGCAATGCTGGCAGATCGACAGGAAATTTGATGTTGCTGTCAATCTACCAACATTACTAACTAATAATGCACTACATCAAATTTGATCAAATTAGCTGTCAATCTGCCAATATTGTTAACATTTTGCTTACGGGATTATATTATAAACAATTCTAAAATTATTTAGCACATTTCTTTACAAATGAAAAAAGAAGGAACAAAAAATGTAAGCGTTACTATGATTAGATAAGTGTAATAATTGTTTATACGTTTGGATTTTAGCACTTCCTGTTTGTGTCGTCAGTTTTAGATTCGGTATTGATAATTTAGAGCACTACGTTATGCAAGTTGAAAGATCTCGATAACTTAAGCGACTTTGAAATCAATTTATATAATCTGGAAAACAAATAAAATGGTATTCTATCAAGTATATTATCCGAAGTATGATTATATTATATTATATACTATATTATTGAATTTCTATGTATATTAAAAATAGTGAAATCGATTAAAAATTAATTGAAAGATAACATTATATAGTAGATCGTATCGTTATAATTAAAATGATGATTAAGTTGATTATATAGTTATAAAGTTTGTTATTATTTAAATGAATTACAAAAGCCATTAGCGGTAGAAAGGGGTAAATAATTATAATTTTAATTTTTTAGAGATAAATCTTAAGATAAATTTCGGAAATTGGCAATGAAATTATCCAGAATATTAAATGTAAATTTCTTTTGTCTTCCAACTGTACAATCTTGGTTCACTGTGAATTCTTTTCCTGTTCATAACATATTCATGGCTGCAATCTAAAGAAAGGGAACATTGAGTTAATTTTTCAGTTGCCGTTAATGCGAAATCGCGAAAATAACGAACGCGGAGGATTAATGACATAAGTAAATTCCCTATGTGCTTCTATGCCACATTTTATTTTGTCATGTCTGGGCAAATTGCGGTCTAAAGCAGCCGCCTTGCGGCATCCCCCGCGGGACACGGCGGCTTCGCAAAGGAAAGCTGTACGCGCCACATACACGTACTTGCCATCGCTAAATCTCGCGACTGCATTCCATAATCCTGGTTTCCCCATGGCGGTGACGTTACCTCGTAAAATTCTGCGGCCCAACGGGCGGCGACAGCGAGCGCGCGAACTTCTGACAGGCGGCCGAAAACCGGGATAATATAAAGGCCAAGGCGTTTGCGACGACACTTATCTTACCGAATATGACACTCGCGTCGCAAAGTGCATGTAACGAAAGAGAGCGTCTATTCGGAACGTTGGTAACCCCACCCTACCCCGTCATATCAGCGATGCGACAATTTTTGCGGGAACTTTCTTGCCGCGTATCAGCTCAAGACTTTAGGGATCAGACGAGAAAACAAGTTATCTGTTTTTTGATCACAAAAAGGATGATATATATTTTACACCGCTCGCGGAATAAATTACATGATTTACTTCATTAAACTAATATAATTATCTTTTCTTTTTTTATTTTTTTACGCAATTATTTTGAAAATAAATGCGCATCAGTCGATTACTGTTCTTTTTACTTTTCAATTTTATTGTCTCATTATTTTCTATTCTATTTTCTCATTAATTAAAATTAAAAAGAGTTTTTTTGCTTTATCGGAAATAAATATAATGAGAAGTAGACGATGAAGATTGCGGAGCAAGGAATATGGAAAAGAGTAACGTTTTAATATTAGCTGAATAATAATATACTTATTTAATATTTTATGTCTTAATTTAAGTGAATAAAATAAAAGAAGTATGGAGACAGTTATAATTACATAAATGTTCATAAAAATTTCTTAATATTTTTGTTAATGCAATTTAAGATTTAATTTACTCTTATAATTTGATATATTAGTTATACATATTCGTTGTAAAGTTCAAGCTCGACAACTTTATTTTGGTAGAGAGCACGACCAATTTATCTTTCGGAAATAGATGGTTGTCACAAAGATTTATATATTTTGAGCGGAGAGATTGAAATCTATTTTATTCCATTTATTCCAGTTTTAGAATAAAGTAAAAGTACTTATTGGAAATATTTTATTACACCAACTTGAGTGTTTTTTTTTATAGGCTCAGTTAATATTATGCAGCTTTGTTCTGAAAATGATTACACGAGAAAGTAAAAGGAAAAAGAACAATTATACAGACAACAGTGAAAGAACACATTAATTTCAACGTGTAACGGAAGAATAATAGTCTCTAACAGTAGGGAATTCTCTCGCTTCCGATGTCATAATCCAATGTAGCCGCAATAACGGTCCAGAGGGACCTTAACGATCGACAATCCTCGAGTGTATCTAATAAAACTGAAGGCACATCGCCATTCGTCACGAATCCTGCCAACCGAGCAGATCGCTGGCACGGCAGACTGGTCTATCTTAAGCTCGTAAGTGACGGAGTTCTAAGCGCAGGTGGACGCGCGAGCGTGGAGTGAGTTAGGTATCTCCTTGAAATGCCATCCACGAACTTGGTTTGACCGCGAGCACGTCGGAAAATCAGATCCCCCCGCTGGAAAGTGCGAGACACCGTTCGCCGTGCCGATTTTCGAAGCAGACACTTTCGCAGACGCGAGCGAAAACTTTCCGTCCGTTGTAAACGAGTCGCCGGAAGTTAGCCGACGTAGACGCTGTACGGAAGCTCGTTTATCCCGTCATAAAAAAATTGCACCGTCGTAGGAAAACATTCGCCCATTACAGCTTTTGGCGCGTATAACAATTCGTCGCGGATGGCTTGCTTTATTCGCGGTGATTGACGCTACGCGAAACATTTCAGTTTCTCTTTTAGTTTCACTAATTATATTTAATAATCTTTCGAGATATTACGGAATGGAATTTATAATAATCACATTACTAATGGAATTTTATTACAAAATGCACATACGTAATAAGAATAGACAAAATATATTCGTGGTTCTCTATTGCTTTCACGAGAGGAGTTTTGAAAAGAGCGAAATAATGAAATTACTGTTAATCATGCTCTTACATTTTACTTTCTCGCTAAAAATACGGAGATTCACTGCAAACGTCACTTAACCGCCATTAACGACGACCGTTTCCTATCCTAACCGCAGCAAAGTGGTGGATGCCGTTTCTCCACACTGCATATATATACGACGGAAACGTTCAACGATCCAGCTCGTAATTTATTTAATCCATTCTACGACCCAAGTGGATAACGACGATTCCGTACGATCTATTCTCTCGCCTTACATTCGAAATGACGGCAAGCTGCATCACGTGCTATAACAAGCACGCTTTGCGCGCGTATCTCAACGTGCGCCGCTACGTCGCGACGCTAATTAATAGAAAGCAGCTGACGTAATGCGCCGAATGGGCGCGCCAGCCGAATGCGCAAGTCGCGTCGACGGAAGATCGTCGTACGACAGGAAATGCATATTTCATGGCTAGAATGCAAATTTAGCTCGTGCGAGCGCGCCGCCGTACATCGCGGCGCATTGTCCCGCGATGTAAGAAAGAAGAGACGGAAATGGAAACGGCGGGTCGAGGAAGGGGCGTGAGTAAGTAGATAGGGGTGGAAAGAGACGGTCGGCGGCGGCAGCGGAATCGGTGAAATTAGAGGAGTGTTGGTGAGGGCAGAGACAGGGAAGAACGGTTAACGCAAATAGGCGGCAATTATACGTGGCCCACGAGACTGTACAACATCCAGGAATTGCGCCAGGTACTTAAGTCTTGCCAAAATTTCACCCCGGGTACCTTCATGCATATCCAAAAGGGCGGAGGGAGGAAGAGCGAGAACGCCCCGAGTGTTTCTGCAAACGCGTGCACGCTGCAGATACGCGTACATATGTTATCGACGCTGAGATTTCGGTCATTTGCTGCCTGTCGACTGCCCTGCCATATCCGCGTTGCGTAACGCATTATGCATGAGTCCGTCTCGCGATTGCGCGTTGAGACTGTAACAGCGACGTACATAGCTGACCCATGCATATTTGACACTGACAATAAGATCGACTGACACTACGTGTTTTGCCGTTTTATTTAGAAATTATTACAATTTGTGGTAATATAATTGTACGTGTTATCTATCAAGTCAATATTAGTACTAATATTACTTGTTTAACAAATTATGTAATTAAATTATTTGTAATGAGCAAATAATATTAATTTATTCATAATTATAGCAGCACACAAAAACATTAACCACATATTTCAATAAATTCGATAACAAGAAATCTTCTTGAAATATAAATTTCGTCGGAAAAATAAAAATGATCAAAATAATTATTAATTGTGGGATCGTGTTGCCATCTCTTTTTATTTTATTATTACTCCTACATTTGCAATTCTCAGGAGCGCGACAGATATAGTAAAATTACACAGTCGGCTGCTTTCGGTAAAGAGAAAGAGAAAAGGCGACAAGCTGAAAGAGCAGACAGCACAGTGCTTAGGTACAAGCTTTCCTGTCCTGCGTCCTTTTCTTATTCTGTATGGCGTAGTGGAGTCATAGTTCTATTATTTGCTTCTCTCTTTTGTGTGCTGAATATGCAAGCCGACTCGTATTCAATATATGCAAAAGACTATTTTAAAGTCTAGATATGTATAAGCGCACGTCTTGACAAATAAAGATAAGAGAGTAATGTTCACAGAACAAATTTTAAAAAATGTCACGCCAGCACGAGATTCTTTAGTTCGCTGTTAAACGCAAAAAGTGTCTATAGTATGAATAAAGAGAGAGAGAGAGAGAGAGGTAGCTAACTAATTTCGAGTTCTATTCTAATTGAATATAGATATTTTAATTGAAGATTAATGGCGAATTTTCGATCATATCCATTTAAATAATACTGTGAAGGAAATTACTTCATTTTTCAAGATATCAAGATATGCTCCATTGTTGCATTGAGATCGCGATAACTATTGCTGTTGTAATTATTGATAGGCTGCAAATTTACGTACGAAGAGAGTTACTAATCAATAATATTGATCATCTAATATCGAGTATTAATGCGAAGCAACGAACGGGACACAATTTCTGTTAACGCGCTTAAACCAAAATATCGAATATCAATATTAGTTTTGAAAGAAATATATTAGTCGCCATGACATCGCACAATAACAATTAATATTAATGGAATATCTATTACGCAGCGTATTATGTAAAGTTAGGTCACGATTTACAATTACCTTCAGTAAAGGGAACATAATAAAGTATTTGCATATTAATACAGTCAATTCCTAAATAATGTAGTTAATAAATAAGTAGCAATAAATGTAAACAAATAAATTTCAAGTTAACAATAATAAAGGCTGTCATTAACAGCTTTATTATTGTAATTTTTAAATAAAATTTCGAATGTAAAAGTCTTAATGCATTATGCATTATTAATGCATTATTCATGCTAAATTACTGTCTCACAGAAAATCCATTAAAGAAAAAGCAATAATCATCTATCTGCTAATTATAGATAAATATTAAATTGCACAATGTTGTGGATAATGTTCTACATTTCAAATTTTTTTATAGTTTAATTAACAATTTATGGAGCTTAAGGAGAAGAAGGTTATAGTAGTTAAGATTATAGTAAAACTTCTTCAAGTTAATCAATAAATTACAAAATGTAATCGATCTATCTATTAATTGAATCTAAGGAAACCCCAGTAAAGGAACTTAACCTAACGCAATATAATTATGATACGTCATCAAATTTTCGCGACATATCCACACGTTCTGCCTTGATGGTCCGCACAGAATATCGTGTTCGGGATTAGCATGCATATTACATTTCATTTTGGAAAAGGACGCTCGTTGATTTCACTACTTTAAACAATAACGTCAGCGAAATTTCCACACACCGGCTTTAAGGTAACCCGGCCGAAAAAAAGCGGATTCAAATGCGAATTACATTTTTTCCCGCGCGCCGAGCGAATGTTGTTTTTTGCCTCTTGCAGACTGCTGAAACGGCGGGCACTGTTGAAAATCGCGCTTGACAACTTTGCACGGCAGATTTCGATCATTTTCGCAATCGGCGGGTGACAAATAGGCGATCGAGTGGCGCGAGCACGTTCGAATGACGATGATAGCCGGAGCACAATTAATGGCGGTCCTTGCGGATGATATTTGTGCGCGCATACGCACGAACGTTGCACGCGAAAATATATGGTAGCGGAATACGAATCGCCGGCATGGTCTCGCATTCGTGACGTATGAGTGTGCGTATCGCGGAGCAGAAAAATATTACCGCCGCGTTTAGCTTACGGATCTTTCCGTCGCTTAATTTCCAACAACGTTGACGTACCATTTTCACAATCTGCCGCTGTATTAACGCTTATCTGTCAAATTTTGAAATGTGATTTTATTATTTCGTTCATTGTTTTATTCAAATGTTGTACCAAAAATCGAATTTCTGTATACTGTCAACTTTGTTTTATACATCCATCATTAATGACATAAATCATACGGAATATGACGTGTAATTGGTTACACGGATGATTATTGTAGAGTAATGTTTTATTAGATTTTATTAATTTACTTTATTATAAAGGATAGCATTTTTTATTTTTGCAATATATTATTGACAATTTGCTAAAAATACTATCAAAAATCACGTATTTTTCCATGCGACTATGATACATCTCGAATTTTTGAAATTTCCTCGCACTGTCCTCGTATTGGATTCACCAGCACTCGTCTATTTTTCATAGCGCAGCAGAAAAATCAATGTTCCGATAAATCATTTGATTTATTTAACTAGATCATTGTAGTATATTGTGTTAGAAATGGGAAGACGGTTAGAAGGACTATTCATCTTATATGAGAACGTTCTACTTGAAGTTTCACATTATTATGAAGGGAACAGACATGTGTGTACCGTGCACTCACAGCCAAGTACGGATAGACGAAGAGCACCCGACGTAAAGTAAAGACCCGACATACGTTTAAGAAACACATCACAAAGAATGCTAGCAGTAACAAAGAACGTACATCAAATAAGAAGATGAAAACTATTAAAGAAGTTTTATACTATTTCGTCATTAAAAACTTTGTTTTGAAGATCGGCAATATCGTACGATATGATTTCGTCGGAGAATACAATTCCATTAATGGAACGGAATTTCGCTGGAATTACAGAACGTAGAATGAACGTAAGCATAGAAATTATGTCTTTCAATTATAACTATGCAAAGAGATACGTAGCACATTAAGAGCGCTCTATATAACGCACAAAGTGATGCGTTTTGCATACAAAGAGATACCTGAATATTTCTCGTATACGTTACGCAAATTTTGACTTGGATAACAGCTCGCAGTTATACGAGATAGAGCGATTCTGGCCGACTGAAGTCCTGAAGCATCCAATAACTGGATTAAATTATTAAAGGGCAGAACATTTGTACGAAACTACTTGATTCCTGTTGAAACCTCATTCAATGTCTCAACAAGCACTGATCTGCACGTCACTAGAATTACCATAACGCCGTACTCGGGGTAAATGGCGGCATGTCCGACAGAGAATTACGCGATTCACTGTTGCATCCTACAAGACGAAATATATGCAGAATATGTAAAATATGCTCTTATCAAATATGCAGCATACGCGGCAAAGTTCAGAAAGCGTTCAATTTTGCGATATTCCTTTATATTGTGTAATCGCATCACCTGTACCTGACGATAGCCTGTGTAACATTTCGAATTCGCATGATGAAGACGATTTTTTACGAACTGCAATTAATTGTTTATTTTTCCTCATATTTATCTCGATTTTCTATTATTTATGATTATTTTTTTCCGATAATCTTTATTTGAAAAGAAAGTCGTACACGGAGAAAATTTTATATAAAAAATTACTATGATATAGCAGTGGCTACAGACCATATGAGGAATTATAAGTTTAAATACTATGTGGCCGCTATGTGAAAAACATAGTAAAAATTGTTATAATTCTTCCATGGTCCGCGACTACTGCCATACATAGTAACTTTTTATATAAAATTTTCTCCGTGTTTGTCAGCAAGCGCACTCAAAAAAAATTTAATAAATCTATGTTTAATTTTATTTATATGTTGTTTGAAGAATTTATTAGTTTCTTGACAACGAGATTTTATAAGATATAGACAATGCAGGAAGATTTTTGTTGCAAAAAGAAAAAAATTAATAAAGATAATTAACATCGTCTTTATTGCTTAACGTAATGAATGCGAGATGGAGTCGTGCGCGCGAAAGGATGTAGAAATGGAATCATGGAAATGTACGGTGGAATCCGCGCTTTGCTAAAGCGTGTCTTAGGGCAGTAATGTATCGCGCGAAATCGAACTAGAGCAGAACACGAGCAGTCGAAACGTTCTAAAGCGTACCGTTGCAGCTTCGCTAGTGAAAGGCAGATCGTTCCGGAATGAACAGAACTCGGGTACTTCGCAGTGATTCAACGATGGTGAGGGATGCGATTTACAAGCTCAATCAATTCTAAAAGACTGTGGGTGGAAATGCGCTCTAACTTTATTCGAAACTCTATTTTATACATCAACGCAAAGATTATACAAAATGAAGATATGTATGTATTATCAAAACACGAGAAAATTTCGTGCTAATAATTTTAGTCTCAATTATCGTACTTATTAATCGAAACTTTCTTTCGTCTGGATCTTAAAACAATCAAGAAGTTTTAATCATTATATATAATATATTATATATTATATATATAATTAAAATATTTGCGAATAATAAATAGCAATAATTGGTAAAAGATATTTTTAAAAGTTTTCTTAAGAATTACATTTAAGCAAAATAACTAGAAAAGTATTCTGAAAAAGAGAAATTCGTCTCTTGTTTACTACACAAGATACAACACTAACGGCGAAAAGCTTTAGCTTTTACCAGAATCGAACTTTCTGAATAAAACATTCTGAGTGACAATTGTACTTTTCGTCTTGATTGCTTTGAAAGTAACAAATGTTCTAAATTGCGTTTCAATTCAATTTCTAAATGAATTATTAATATATTATTAAATTTCCGAGGAGTGCATTTTAAGATTAGCGCATCACATTTTAATTTATTCGAAACCGGTGCAGAAGTTGTTTCCAAGCTGCGCGTTATGTATAACTAACGATCGAAAATTAGTTTGGTCGCATACATTATTGCTCAAATATTGATATTAATGCAAGTTTAATCTTTACAAATAAAATAAAACATTGAAATATTATGCATGTCATTTAAAAAATATTTATGGTTAAATATATATTAATTAATAATAGAAATTATATCATAAATTATGTTGATCATTGTACACTTTAATTGATCTTATTAATTAATCAATATTATTGAATTAAAAATTATTTATAAACAAAATTTAATTATAACTAATATTATCATTTATACTAAAATATTTTTTAATGCTTTTGAAGTCCTATAAAATACAACAATGTAAATTTATTATAAATTATACTTTTATATTTATATTTTATAAAATTATATTTATAAAATATAAATATAGATTTATTATATAAAACTCTGATACACATCCGATAAATCTATTAAAGCAGTAATGCTTTTATTGACCTAACATTACAAGAAACACATTGTTTATTTTTACTGATTTTTTATTGATGTTTTTTATTTCTCTTGATAAATAATAAATATAGTTGACAAATTTGTAGGAGATAAAAAGAGTACACACAAAATGACATAGTGAACAGCAATGCGACAGCAATCCCTCGTAATCGACACACCATGTCACGTTATACATTCGATCGGCGACCACTTTTCTTTGAAAAGATAATAACATTCTGACGAGAAAGTAAAGAATTTTGAAGCGATTAAGCGAACGTCCAACGAAGCTGATCGCTGTAATGAAGGCACAGCTATCAAACCATAGCGATGTAACGAGGAGTTTGACTGACGCGAAACAGACAGCTAAATATCCAAGTAGTAAAATTAACGCGAATCTTAGATTGAGCAACGTGAGTGTACGCTACAAAAACTCGGAATTAACTTGGCAGTTGCTCTGGCATAATTTCCGATGTTACCTCAGGCATCTTACAAACTTATTAGATGTGGCGCTGCAATATGCGCTCTACATTATATCATATAAGCATCCCCTTTAAGCAGTGGAAGTAAGAATGTGCAAACTACGCTAATTTGCTAAGTAGCGACGCTTGTCGATAATCATTTCAACGCGTCAATAGAGCTTTATGAATAATTAATACCTTGAGTAATAAGAAATAAACAGATAATAATATGCAAATGCATTATAATTTAATAGCCGTTGGTACTTTGAATAATAATGCAAGGAATTTATGTACTCATTTAACTATGTATCCTCTATTATACGCTATCATGTGCATGTAAACGACATATTTAACTTTTCATTTAAAATCCGTTCAATGCATTATGTTCATTACTTAAAAATATTTATGTTGTCATCACATAAAAAGATTTCTTCTTTTTTTTGCAGTAGATTTCTTTTTTAAATTTTAAATTTAATCCCTATATCTCGGCAAATGTTTTTTGTTCATAATTTGAGAAATCATATATAAGTTTTATTCGATTGTGCTAAAGTGTCAGTTTAATAGACGTTGAGAAATCATGTTATACGTTAATATTCTAGTCGAACTGTTAAGTTAAAATTTTTTAATAAAAATTGCGTATTATAAAATTTATAAAAAATTTATAAAAAATTATGTTAAACTTAAAACATTTGAAAGTATTATTCCCTCAAAAACAAAAAGAAATTTTAAATTTCAAACAATATGCTTTTTTTCAAAAATGAAAAAAGTAATCAATGATTTTTAAGTATATTTTGTAAAATTTGAAACAGATTTCAGGAGTAATATAAAAAATATTAATAAATTTGAAATAATGTTTTTGTAAAAATTTTAATTATTATATAAAGTGTACAATAAATATTATATAAAGTTAATTTTAAAATAATTAAACATTAAAATTATTTGATATTAAATTTTAACAATATAAGCTTTACAATATTTTTTTATAGATAAAAAGTCTCGTGCTTTATTAATTCAAATTACGCTTTACGTTTTTAACATTTAAAATCAAGGTTTAATTAGGGGGACATTTTTTAACGTTAAAAATTTAACGGCGCGAAAGGACGGTGTCCAATCAAGTTCTTGTTAACGAAAATTCGTCTGCAAATTCACCGGAGTGCACGGCTCAGAAGTTTGATGCAAATCTCGCGAGACACCCGGTGCACATAATAAGAACAAATTGCATTGGGCTCATAAACACTCCACTAGTAAGCGTCGCCAAGAAAGGTTACTTGACACTCAGGCAGCCAGCATGCTTGCTGCCATCCAGTCAGCCACCCCGCCGAGCACCCCATTCAGCCGACCAACCAGGCAGTAGGGAGAGTCAGGAACGAGCCAGACGAACGAGCGGGCGCCAGTCTACCGTGGGCGCACGTCGCGGCACCACGTGTGCTCCGATCTGGTGTTTCGTTGACATATACGGGGACACGGTCGGTGTTATTTTTTACTCCAATTACGCGGCCGTACGCATTGTCTCAGTGATTATTTACCATACGTGGTCAGACTTGAAGGAGCGAAAAAAACCTAGTGGAATCCGCCGTACTTTCAGTAGTAGTAGTGTGTGTGATACAGTGCGTCGCGAGCAACACGGTGCCACACACGGAGGGATCTATCGGTGATCTATGATTACATAAGCACGAGGTAATGTCCGTACAAATGATCGATTCTCGTACGTGTCAGGTGATTTTACTGATCGTTATCATCCCCCGTCGCTCGTTTGAGTTCTGTTGAACTTTTTGCGGGGTGAGGTTTATGAAGACAACGCGCGCTGCCACTTTTGCGAGTTTCGCCATTCGCCGCGTATCGTCTAGGTGGGTTACGAACCGATGATCGATGTTTGACGCTACACACGAGTTTCGGAGCAAAGTCAGACTGCGCTGCGTGCACCGGACTACGCGTGAACTGAATTGTGTCGTGTGCGGCAGATATTATTTTTCACGATCCCGCACGTAGATAGATTACCGGTTTTTCCTACGCGGTACATGAAAAATGGGAAGCGTCATTAAACACTGCATATCGCTCCGCAAATCGGCGTAGTTAAATCCGATATCGGGGGTGTTATACTGCTAATGATGTTCTCGAGATAACGAAAACACACTTAAAAGACCCCTTCGAGTATCTTATTTAGCGTAACGTAAACTATTCAGGATGTTATTTTCGTTGCTCAATATCAGCTTCATTAGATTGCTACATTTAATTATATTAAAAAAAGTTTAAAAGTACTTTCACGTTATCGGAATAAATAAAACGTTTTATTTTTTCCTTCGTATAACGTACGAAATCACAGAAGATTAACCAAACAAATTATTTATTTAACAATGATGAAAATTGACACTTTTGAGAAAATTGAAAAAGAAGAATCGGAAAAAAGAGATAATTTTACTTTTTGCGTCTAAGATAGACCAACGTTTTTATCCATGAAAATGAAGAGAATCTTTAGAGACATAGTCTGAGGCGTAGTTGATTCTTGAGATTAAATCTAACACTTGCAAAGGATTACGTTGTGATTGAATTAAATTTAAAATGCGCGAGGAGATATTAAAAATAATTTTTTGACTTTAGTAAATTATTACACCACTCATTTATTGTTGGTAAAGATGGCAGGAAAGCTGCGCTTTTTAAAAAAAAATCTTTTACTATTTTTTTATCTAGCAGTTGTTTGAATTTGATACTTGCAATGCGTATATAAAAATATTGTTTATATTTTTTTTCTCTGCAAGTTTATAAAAAAAAATTACCGATATCTTCAAAACAGAAATTTTTAATTTTAAAAAATCTGGTGAACCTTTTTCGCTAGTTTATATTCACGTAACACATTAATTTAATTTATTTCACCGAGAATACGTGAATTGAAAAACAAATCAGAATTTTCTCGGCTGGATAGTTTTGCGAATCGTTTCATACGAAATCTAATGAAACAGGAAGACATGATAATCATACGATACATACAAATTTTCTCATGCAAAGTTTGATGTCGATTTCATCGAACATAAACCAACTAGTGAAATTTTCTGGCAGATTCATACCGTAAAGCAGTCACGCTTTGGATATTTAAGGTGATATTCACGTTTCACGGGTATAAAACGGAAGCTTTCAATGTTCATTGCCAGTCGCACTGACTTGCTACAAATCATATTGAAACGTTTCAATGGAAATCAATGGCTCTACGATAAATATTTCAACGCTGTGTACATTTCTCACGGAAACTTTTCTTCTATTAGCAATGAATTGAATAAGAGATCAATCAATTCCTTGAATTGTACAAGAAAAATATTACACGTATCAGAATTATGACGTTATGCGTGCACACATATTATTATATTAAAGAGATGATGTTAGTTTAACATTCAATATGACAGATGCTTTTCGTGCATTACATATTATAATTTAATCAATAGCTTTTCATACATATTTAAATTTTAGTTAACTAACAATTGTTGCATATATTACAGCTTACAAGTTTAATCACTTAAAATTGATTTAAATTACACACTTAGAAAATTTTTATATTTTAGAGTTCTTTCAGAAATTGAACACTAACATTAAATATTAATGCGGTTATATTTTATAAAAGCGAATACTAATTAAAGTTAACTATTCATTTTTTTCTGTAAAATAATAATTTTTTGAAAATTTTTTTATGTTTTTCTTTATTTTTTAAAAATTGCAATTGTTTTATGCTAAAACATTACCTATTTCATTAAAAGCATATATATTTATGGACGTTACGCACATTAATGGGATGATTATTTATTCCATGCAACAAAAATAAAGGTTTAATATTTTTACTACACATATTTTTGTTATCGTGAAAATAAAATAATGTTTTATGTATATTGATTGCAAACAGAAAAAAAACTACACAAATTCGTTTGGCGTGTTTTGTTTCGAATTAAGACGACCGTTGATTTATGTCCAAAATATGCGATTCGTTTCATTCTACCTCGTAATTTCAGATCTCGAAGATGTTCCCATACATCATAATAACCATAATTTGAAAGGATCTGCATGCCGATATCGCGTGCCGTTTTCTTGAATTCAAATACTGAAAAACAGTAGAAGCCCATTTCCATCTTTAATGTTCACCATAAATTCTTATGCAACACCCAATTTTTCATCATTTTATTCATTCTACGGGGATGGTTCAGGTGCTATTACGTTTATATTGTGGATATTGAGAATACTAGCGCAGTTTGAGCAAAAAAGAACGTATGAATATGCTTTCGAAACTTGGTGAAGTTGTTCGAAATTTTGAATTTCGTATCCTCTTCGTTGTAGGTTAAACAGAAGGGTCAAATTAGTTTGAATTCCCGTGAGGCTACTTCTGCTCGTTATTATACTGACCGAGGCAATTCCAAATACAGTATTCAAATACGGAACGCGTGACTTTCGATTTGGACATTCTGTATGCGCGGAGCACTGCTCTGCACACAATGCACAGGCGTGCTATTAACGGCGGTATTTGTCCTTCGCAATTGGCTAGTGGAGCGATATTATCGAGAAATATCCCTACGTGAGTGCTTACTTGCAAATACTTGCCGATGGGATATATGGAGAAATTGTCTCGTCGCACACATCGGTGACCGATCTTCCCGTATCCTTCGCATTGTGCCAGTTTCACTCGCGATCCTATCATTACGCGGCGTGGCGAAACAAAATTAACGTAACAAAGTCAGCGAAGTGAAACTTTGCGCTGAATTGAAATCACGACTTAAACCTCAATTTACCTAACAAAGACATGCGTACGGCAACAAGTTCCGGTAAGGAGAAAGATGAAATTTAAATCTGTTTAGATTCTATTTATTACGCTATTGCGGAAAATCTTGATCGGAATTTGCAACGCTATCAAGGGAGTGAAAAATAAGAGAAATAGCGCTTGATATTTTATAGTGCTTCAAACTGGCCGACTTTCATTACTGTTAATATTAGTTCGCTGATCATTAGTTATTGCGTAGTAAAACCGAAGATTGATATTGATTGCGCGAGAGTTATTAATATCAATTTACGAGCAGAAAGGAACTCGTGGAATCGCGGAATTATTCTTGCGTTTGTTGTAGGGAAAAATATGATGTAATCAAGTTAAACCGTTCCGTCGTAGGACAAACATACTTTCAGGATTTTGTTTATATTTATTTTTAAAGTATTTTTTGACCTTTTTTTTTTCATTTTTTTTATTTCTGTTAAAAATATTTTTCTTTTATAGCATACAGTACAAAACTACCGATGAACTAACACGGAGAGTGAAATATGATAAAAATAAATATAGTGTGTATATGTAGGTCACGTGTATATATATATATATATATATGCAACAGGAACATTTAATAATAAACGGCGAAGCGCGAATTCCTTCATTGCCGCAAATTGAAAATCCTCGATAATGTTCTCAGGAGGAACCCGTCTAATAGTTCGACATTTCGGTACAATCAAATTCTAGAGAGGTATCTTGCCGGAGGGCATTCTAGAATCCCGGGTAGAACTAGCGCGAACTTAGTTACGCTGGAACCGAGGACGAGACACGTCAAACAATTTAGCTGCGACTGCAAAGCTATGTTATAGATCCTAATAGCTCTAGTCAAACTGCACAGCAGTAAAGAATGGACGCAACGGAGTGGAGACGGCGTCTTTAATTGTCGCAAACGATCTAATTGACCGAAACGAACAGAATATATTTCGCAAGCCGATTGTATTTGTGGCGCGAGAGTTCCTTAAACCGTACACAATACTGGTATTTCTATACACCATCGAAACCTTCAATGCACTTCCGGGTCTCACAGATTTGATTTTAAACTCGAGATCGGATCTTCGCTATCGATGTTCCTTTCTTGAACATCCTGTGCAGTAAATGTATGAGCAACTGCTCATGAAAATGCATAATCCTGGAGGACACTCTCGTAACGTCAAACACAGGAAGTTTTGGGTTAAAAAGTTTCCCCAGAAGTTTCCCAGACTATCGACGTGGTAGCTGCATGAAATTTCCTCACCTATTCTTGGCGTGAAACTCACGCCGGGCATAAAAAGGATCTCTGACAAATTAAGTTGGATATACATGTTTCACATATTTATCGTAACTTTTACTTAAATTCCCGGGAGAAAAGCTTTTTACGACGGATTGCGGAAGTAGAGGCAGGATTGAAGATAAACGAAGCGGCAGTGTGACGTAACAATGAAACTCGACGAAAGTCGCGAAATACCGATTAGCGCTATAAGTACGTGTATAGTTATAGTTCAATCCACGCGGCCATTACAACATATCGTGTCGGCCAAAAATAAAAGTGACGGCGCATGCAACTGTTCTGATAGCGTTTCTATCCATGTCTAACACGACGCCTGCACCGAGATCGATACATAGCTACGACGAACAGGAAGGTCGTGCGTTCTTTCAGGGTCCTCCGCCAACACAGGCGACTTTTTATACATATATATCTGACCTCGAATTTCCGCAAGCCGCCTTGCACTTCTATAGTCAGTCTCGACTATAATTTTCTTCCGTTCCATCTGACAACCAGAAACGCCATATGCACCCCAATACAATCATATGCATTCCTGAAAATCAATAGAGAATGTTGCTCGAAACAATCTTATTCCACACGCAAGATATTGTACGTGAATATTTGAAACAGAATTTTCATTTTTTTTGCAATTTGAAACATCGCTTTTTTTTTACGAAACAAAAGAAATATTTTAAATGAATCGGAAGTTAAAATATATTTTTAATTTTTTTTATTGAAATAAAAACGTTGCTATAGGTGCGCTCTCATGAATATATTACTTGTACATTTAATTTGATGGTTTTAATTGCAAACGTTCGATTTTTGAGCTGAATAATATTTTGATACGGAAATGTCGAAAATACTAGTGAGTTTCAGTCGGAAATACGTACGATAATAAAACAACAAATGGGAAGCGTTAAACGTTCTGTTGAGCGTTTCCAGAGTTCATGTGGCTGCTGAGGTAAGGGTCAGGTTGATTTAGGGTTAGGGTCAGACGAGTTCAGAGATAAGAATAAGTCCAGGTCAGGTCAAAGTTTACATTAGATGTACCATAGATTATATAATCGCTCGAACGATCCGTATAAAAACTTGTTTTTGTAATTAAAAGAGATCCCCGGCTTATCAATATTTTGTACTTTATCGACAAGTATTCGGATTATTTGACATTTTTAGAATCACGAGTTGATGAGGGTGGACGGTTTTTACGTTGATTATTTATTTGAAAGAACGAATTTAAAACGAATTGGTATCCCAGTTACATTTGTAATGTTTCAATTTTCCCGATGTAAAACTGCGGTTTTGCCGATTCAACCGATGCATTTACTGGCAGATAATTTATGTGTAAATGCGGCAGCACCGCATTATCAAGGCGTTACCGCGAAACGTTCTCCAATAATTGCAAATCGGCTAATCGAACAGCATGACACTATAAAAGCGGTTTATCCCGCATCGTTCGGCGCTCAACGCTTAAAGTCGCGCTAGATTTATACTTCACGCGCCAGGAGATACAGCGGGCAATAAATTTGAGCTGGCGCAATACCTAATCCGACAAGATGAAGAACTATTACCGGCTAGCTGAGTACAAAAGCGAGAAGAAGCCCATACAAATAATGTCGGAAGTAAGTTATATTGAGTGCCAATTTAAATGATAATTTTCGGAAGCGGAATTTCTTTTCTTTTTTCGAGGTAGTCACCGCAGTCACCATTTCACTGATAATGCGCTTAAACGAAAGAAAGAGGATATCGCGAAAGTTCAGCATGTAACCTAATGTCTACTTGCATAAATTTAAATTACAAGAATTTTATCTTTGATCCATGAGCGAAGTTCTCGAGTATGTTGATAATCCGAGATAAACGTGACTATGCAATAACGCTTTCCGAAGGGCAGCAACAAGTTGTTAGATGCTTTATAATAATCAGGAAGTTCGTTGTCTGTTTTGCGATAAGTTACTTGTATAGTTCGTACAACACCGGTACTGTTACTTCCAGATCGTGTACATTGTTGCATACACAGTTATTTTAAGCGTCTAGTTTCATCATCGATAAATTATTAAATATTTTTAAACGAAATTTCTCTCTCTATGAAATTTGACATGCATTTGCGAAACCGTAATTACACATAAAATATTTTACTTTTGCAATTAACCCCTGTAATCGATTACATAATCTTCCTCGAAGATATTGAAATTGTACAAAATGAATATTTTTACGATACTTACTGAACTCGTGAACGCGCACCTTCTTTGACAGGGAACGATGAGTTTTGATTGCATGAGGTCTTCGTGAGATTTAAAAGGGCGAAAATTGAACAAGTTCTCTGACAGTTACGCTTATTGAGGCGAAAGAGGGAGGGAGAGAGAATCCCGGATTTTTATAACTCTAAAATATCCGTTGAAAAGTTCAGGATTGGAGCCAAACGGAAATGCAAATAGACAAACTTTTACGGAGTAAAAAGCGCAGCGTTCACGTTAATGAAAATCTAATAGCGCGCACGAGCCAAAGCGAGTTTGTTATCATATGTGATAAAGTAAATAGAAGTCCGCAAATTACAGAGACCATTTGACCGAGGCGGGTGAGTTCTGTTTGATAACTGTCTGCTTTGCCGTAGCTCTACTGTTCGTGAGTTCGTGTAAAAACACCGCGACTGCACGAGCTTACTTTATTCGCTGCTGATCGAAAGCGGAATATTCGCGTGCATAAATGTGCGGCGCACGTTGCGCATGAGTACGTGCGAACTTCTATTACATACAAGCCATTCTCCGATAAATTTGCTAAACCAGCGGCGCTGGTTCCGTCTTGTTCGTGAGACCGTCATAAAGGGTACGTTTTCGCGAAACGACCTTGAGGTACTCACGCGCACACGGGAAGATATCCAGATAGAATTTCATTGGCGGTGCCGCGGAGAATAGTATCAGCGCGCTTCTGTTATATCGAAGGATAAAAGTTCAACCTTAAAGCGGTAGCTACCTTCGAATGGTCCTGCGGATTCCGCCAACAATAACACGCGCCGCTCCTCGCATTATGTGGCCTTCCATCATGGAGGATCTTGTATTGTAACATAACCGAGAGGTATTAGGACCGCCCCGTATTCCGGCATTGTGTAAGAATGACGATGCCGGACTTATTTTCCGAATAAAATCAGTTTCTCCCGTGTTTCGTTATATATTTCACATTCGTTCTTTGATTCTACCATTGAATTTTCTTTACGTATGAAAATTTCTGTACGTTGCTAAACTCTCTTGTGTTAGATGCGTATTTTCGCTTGCACTGATCGCATTAGCAAGACTTGTGAAGTAACAAAGCTGATTTAGAGCAGTTCAGTTTAACTAATACAGAACCACATGTTCCGTGTGCTTTCCGCCAGATTATAATTCTATAATATAGACTGAGAAGGATGATTTGGTTTGGTACTGCTTTTCCAATCGGTTTCTAGTTATAATAGTATTATAATAATATTATCTAGTGAGTTTTACAGTTCTCTAATTAATAACGAATAACACATGGTTATACTTTTTATATAATAAAAATGAACATACTTGTGTGATAGATATTATAATTAATAAGGTAGTTAATGCCAAAGCACTTTATTTAATCACACATGTTACTTCATAACGGCATTATAACAAAAAGGCGCAGAATAAGATTATATACAATAACAAAGCAGCATTACTAATGAAAATTAATTTTTACGCGATGAAAATTGCAGTCTCGTTGAAACGAGAGAAAACACAAAATTCTGAAAATTTAAAAATATTTGTTTATATTCATAAGAAGCGCGCAGTATCCTCCATTATGGAACAGGTACGGTAAAACTAGAAAATGACGGAGGCGTGTTCGTGGAAGTTCAGTACACTTTTTGAGGATTAATAACAAATGAGAAAAATCTCGCCGAGATTGCGACTGCGGTACGCGTTTCTCAGTAATTCAAGCAATACCACTCCGCAAACGTATTTCTCTGTAAGCTCCTCTTTAAGCTGCATCGCGCTGTTTATGTGACCTCGCACGCCTCGACGAAAAAGCTCGGCCAAGCTCCGTATCGTGTTCCAGGGTCTCACGAAACTTGCGCCGGGCGTACAATAAAGATGCCTTTCTCTCTCGTGGCTACTTCCCTAAACTTTAAAACTTACCGGACTGGAGTTTTTCTCGCGTAATTAATTACGTCATTAAAGTATCTTTTTTTATGTCGCAGTCGACCGCGCAGCAAAATGCATTTTTGCTGACAGCCATTATCTTTTGACGATAATGTCGTGCGCCGTGTCATCGCTTAAATGAAGAATAACTATTGGTAGCATTCAGGCGAATTATCAAGGATCTTTTACTGTGAATTATTGGACTCAAATCTTTCACCATTTTTCATTCTGTACTGTACAGATATTAATATCACGAAATAATATTACAAAAATCGTGTGACGTTTCAAAAAGTAATATCATATTATGCGAAATAATGATATGAAAGCAGCTCATATTGTTATTGCGAATTACATTAATTTTTTCTGAGAATTTAAGTATGTTTTACTTATGTTTTTTATAAATATAGTAAAAATAATCTTATATCGCATGTTAAATGAAAATTGTTCTACATTTTAAATTTCATATTCTGCTGTGCAATTTTAATAATGCCAAAAATCTCGTGATATTGGTTTTCTTTGGTCCATTAGTTAAATTTTATATTACTCGCTTGATTATATGCGGCATAATATATCGATGTCATACGAAATGAAAAGGAAATTAAAGTTTATTCGAAAGGTGATAATAATGCAAATATGTAATATGGAACGCAGTTAGAATGTATCTAAATACATTAAAGTGTAAATTACTTCGTAATATCGGAATCACGCAAATATGCTACGCAGCATATGTAATGATTATCTACTTCACGTCTACTACTTTGTAACTAAATTGCGCATTAGCGCCATATTTTCACTTTGATCTACAGCACACGATTTGCTGAATACATAAATATATTTTGATAATATTTCGCTACCTCTAGAATTAAATTATATATTGCATGTGAGGCTGTTTCAGCTTATATGCGTTTTATGTAAAATACGCGCGTGTATTTATAGTCTATTATATTTATTTAAAATTTTATTTCAAAGGTATCTAATCTCGAAAGCAAACAAAAATGGCGCAAGGTTGACTTTTGCAAAAACTAGAACTGCTGCTTTCTCTATCGAGTCGTGCGAAACATAGCGAAAAGGCTAGTTTATTTACTTTATACGTACTGATGTATGTTGTTTGTGTGTCCGCTACTCGCTTCCGTGCACGCAAAGAATATGAAATTAACCTCTTTTATCTGAATATCAAGTCCAGCTCGTGACCATCGTGAATTAAGCCCAGTCTGAATTATATCACCCATGCAATATGCGCTCTGCGTAAATCATAAACGAACAAATGTCCTAGTTTTATATATTAATGTAATAAAATACATTATAAATTTGAAAAGCTTTCTCCGGTCAAGAAGGTGATATAAGTAATTGATATTTTCAACGTCACTCACTGCCACTTTATATTCTTCAAAAGAAGATTCTTTTGAAACCTTCCGAGGGATGAACGATAGATATTGACATAGCTGACGAGTGCAAAAATTTTACAAAGATAACTTTTATCTCACCTGAAATTTTTAACAGAACTCAAAGATAATTTAATGTTTAATAATTTGTCATTGATAAATTTAGTCCAAAATGAAGGCAAGTGAGATAATACTTTTCATTGAAATTACTCACAAATTTTGAAATACTTTGCAATATTTAAATTGACCAAATAAGATTTTCAATAATTATATCATATTTTATTTAATAAATATATATTTTTTATTTTCTCGAAAACACTACATCAATAAAAATAAATTAGCGAAAATAGAAATAAAATTAGCTTAATTACTTTTTTCTGAAATCAAATCAATTCGTTTAAATTTGCGTTAATTTAATCGATAAACGGCAAAATTGACGATACAAACGTTATAGCGCACGCAATTGGATAACGGCTGTAACCATTGCATTTGAAATCCTTTTATTATTTTTTTTATATTGACGCATAGAGTTTTGCGCAAAACATGGTATGAAAATTACACCCCGATATTTCACAATTATATATTCATTAATTGCAAATTTCTACGAAATTAGTTTCCAATTAATCGCATCGTAATTAACAATTTACTCAAGCAGCTGACACTCCTTGTTGCGGCCACTCGTAGGAATTTCATTATTACCAATGAATTTAAATCAGGCAGTTTATGCGTCGGTCAATAGCAGTTTGCATGATGTACTACGTTCGTATGACCAGACACTACAGCGTTTGGACTAACTTAGCACGTTTTCTGAACTTGCTGTTCAATTGCTCACAAGTTGGTTAGATTAGTTCAGAACATAGTTGACTAGGTGCCGTCAGCACTTTAGATTGACTTGAATATTTGACAACGCAATGGCGACATATGCAATTCCCTAGGCAGATTTCCACCCGGAATGCCTGCGACGGTGTGACATTATAACGCTATGAACGCCCATCCCTATGTTTGAGGGGGCGCCGATTACACGGGACACTGCGGAGTTGCACGCTGACCTACCTGGACCTTTATGGCTCGCTTTTATACGAGTTTATATGAGTTTGTTTTACGGCATGCATAATAAATTGACGGCGCGTTGAAGAAATGCGGGCGGCTGGATTAATGCTTCAGAAGGTTGCAATTGGGCTCGAACGAGTTATTGATCTTTAGTTACAATACGTAGCGATAGACGTGTCAGAAAATCCGACTCATTCTCGCGCAATCTAAAGAGCCGTTATTTTTAAAGCTTTTAATGACACGAACATGCTTATTCCACTTTTGCTTCGATGAATCAAAAATATTAAATGCAATTGTATATGAATTAAGGGCGCAGAAATTTGCAAGATAAGGAAATAGGAAATAGTAAAGATAAAATTCATATCCATATCTGTGTAATCAAAATATTTATAATTGTTATTTTATATAACTACATTTTTTTTTATTTTTTTATAGCGACCCATTGTTACGCGAAAACTCGCAGAACAGCTATTGATATCCGAGTGCGGCGTATTTTATCGGCACTAAAGCGAAGTGCCATTATACAATTGCAGCTATGCGTATCGATGTTATGCCGGTATTATCCCCGTACCATCGTCATTTTCCAGTTTCATGCCCGTGTCTGTTATTTATTACGATATGAAACGAGCATTCCTATATTCATGTCGCGTGACATCGGACATGGATTTTATAAGGTCGTCTCCACCAATTATCTCTTTACCTCCCAACTCACCTATTAATTAATACTTTTTAATTAACAAACACGTCATGAGAGGTATGTTATCTTCTGCTTTCTGTAATGTTGTCGCACAAATATAGAATATTGAAATTTTAATTTTATTATACAATAGAATTGTATTTTGAATACGATAATAGAAATTATTAAATGTAATTTGATAACATTATCATTTTTATTACAGCCCAAAAATATATGTTTAAAATAATACAAAGCATTTTTTCTCTTTATCGCATTTTATGTAAAATGTTTTTATTATAATAAAATAACACAATTTTACATTATATTTAAATTTTAATTTAATAAACTTTTTTGCGAAAAGAGATTACATACATATGTAGGTAACGATTGCAAATAATAAAATTTTTATGCTAAATTAGTTGGAAAAAAAAAAAAGGTGCAAAATCCATTTTTACGCTCTGTACGTGCTGCTTTTGTGTGTGGCGCGAACCAAGTAGAAGATTTTTAACCATTTTCGAAATCTTACTGCGACTAATTTAGTTTCATGCCCATGCATATTTTCACCGTCACGCTGATTACACAAAACGGTTTTCTGGTTCGTTTCTACCATACTAAGCGTCTGATACGTGAGCCACACGCGTCTCGAATTCGATTTTAATAAAGGTTCGTTAAACCGCTCTGTGTATAATTTCGTGCTAGAATTTTATATCTTTTCCGATTGATTTCCCAATATCGGAAACGGTCCGGGCATGACCGATTTCTACGCTACGCGCGCGCACGCGATACGCATTTATAAAATACTCACGGGACCAGAAATAGATAAATTTGAAAAAAAATATCGATACAAAATTGCACCACTCGTATATCGCGACAGCAGATTACTTTTTTGATTAAAATTACGTGATAGTAGTTCTGTTTGCATTTGTAACATAATATTTCGATAAAATATAAATTAATCGAATTTAACGATAGTTCTTTATATCTGCATCACGTACTATTTTTAATATAATTTTATACGCATAACTGCGTTGACAAGTAATTTATCCGCACATCAAAATATAAATAGCATAACTTTTTTATACCTGCCGTATTCTACGTTGCACTCCTTAGCAAGCGCGCTGCGATCTTCTAGAGAAATATTAAAATTCTTTATATTTATGCATTGCAATGATTTTTTTATTGAGCTATTAACGGTTTGCGCACGCGATCTTAACTCACGCCGGGAACGTTATAGCATGTTCGAATATAACCGGAAAAATACAGGAAAATGCATCCAGAAAGTGCCGTACTATAAAAGCCACTGTTTAAGTATTAATATTCTTCGGCATTATCGGTTTCTCTCCTTTCCTATATAGGTCATTGATTTTGAACTGCATTATTAACAACCAGAAGTACGATTTGGTTCGACAAGGATTATCATTTTTTATTATTAAGTAGAACTGATCAATTATTACGAAAAAAAGATAGCGAGTTTGGAAAACACATAATTTAAATATCAGAGCAATATTTCCCGGTGTAATAAATTTCAATATTTTCCCGTTGCGATTTTTACACGAATTTCATCGACCGGGAAGCGTGTATTTGGAAAATATTTTAATCACGCACTTCTGTGGTATATTACATATTTTTGCATAATATATTCTGACACCAATGAGTTCATTGGAATGGAAATAAATCGCAAATACGCGGATCGGTAACTGTCAACAATGGATGTTTTTAATGATTCGTTTATCAGATATATGACATTTTTTAGAACAGCCTTAAAAACACAACTTTTGCGTTGTAAAATTTTTTATTTTCTACGCACGACGGACAGCATAAGAGAATTGCCTACGGCTATCGCCGACACAAAATGTTCCAAACGAAACTAAAATTAACTGCGCGACCAAAGCGAGACCCGAAGCCCATTTCACCCGGCGGCTAACAGCGCTCTCCTAATTCCGTTCTCCGTGTTTCCAACGCCGGCGATGAAACCCAGATCACGCCGAAAATTAGTTTTTCTATTGCATCAGAGAAGAAACATTTTCCACACGCTTTCTTTAAAAAAAAAAAAAAAAGAGTAAAAAGGCAAAAAACCATTGAACTTATCCACTGACTTTATGAGCTCGAAGATTATATTCCCTGAAATTTTCAGTTAATTGAAATTTTTAATGTAATTCAATAAATTTTTTACATATTTCTGAATTAAAATATTATATTTGCGACGTTTGTACTTTAGATTCTGCTATCCGCGCTTAGAGTTTGTTAAACTTTAAAATGCTTTATTACGCTGAGCGTCAGTGCTGACGTTACAACTTCACGATGTGAAAGTAGGCTAATCCTTTACTACATTTTGATGGAAAGTGAAGAAATGTATTACCGAATATATCAAAATTGTGTTTCAAAATTTTAATAACTTTAATTCATTATTTATAACGCTTAAGAGAAGAATTTAAAAAAACAACTTACACTTTGTTTGAACGTAACATTTCTTTCTATAAGGGTCGTGTCTGCCAGTGCAGATTTGACCATAAAGGAAAGTCGAGATCACGTTCGCTGCGAGCATGAAAATACAAGAACGCGGACTAAAGTGAATACGTCGAGTTACCGTTAAATGCTTTACGCGCATTACGGTTTTATTCCCTCTCAATCCACGACGGATGGACGGAAGAGACCATCGAGTAAAGAAGGCACTGCTGCCATTGTAAGTTCGATCGTGATCGGCGGAAGCCGAGTAAGGAGAAAGGAACGAAGCGCAATAGACAGGTTCACCTCCGACCGCCGTGGAGAATAGACCGCAAGCTGTGAATAATAATAAAAAAAAAAAAAAAAAAGGAGAGAGAGAAAGAGAAAAAGGCGACGAAATTGCAGATTTAATAAAGGCCGCCTGAGAGCACGCTAAGCGAAAACCGATTTCATTATAATGTACCCCTCGTCGATTCGTTCGTGTGTGACGCGCGTCGGATGCTGACTACCGCGAGATCACATCTCACGTTTTCTCACGATTATCCTGCCAACTTATCGTCGTCCGTTCTTTCGGTTTTTTATTTCGTATGCAAAAAAAGCGCGAGACGACGCGTCCCTATCTTGCATTTATTCGCAAGACGGATGTCAGAAAGGCTGCTATACGGAAAAATAGAAAATGACTGTACGAATGCGTGGTATTAAATTGAATTAAATTTTTCGTTTAACATTGCCGGTGGAATCGAGATTTTCAAAGGAGCAATACTCATTCGAGATTAACTAAGTCGCATTATTGCAAACGGGCATGAATGTGCAAGTAGACGCGGCTGATATCGGCTTTACGATTTTCTAGCGGCGTGTACACATATATTTCCTCCTTCCGTCTCTGGCAACAACGCCATTGGCATAACGTGCCATCGATAATTAAGAAAGTTTTACGATAGCTGAGAAGAGAGAAAGAGGGGTTCGATTTTCCATCAGCTTCGTACGCGCGGCGCCCGTATCGACGCGGATAAAATCTAAACGAAGCACTGCAAGTAACGTGATAATTTCGTTTCGTACCCTCCTCGAAACGTTGTCAAGTACAATAGCAAGTGTGCGCTAATATCATCGCACTACCCTCGAAAGTACCCGGAAGACTTACCCGGATTGATGGTGTAATTTCATCGAGTAGTAGAGAGTTCATATCGAGTTTTAAGTTTGTTGTAAAACAAAATAAGAAGCTATAAATGACTTTTGCGTTACAAACAAAAATCTAAGGAATGTCGCGATTTAGATTTTAGAAATGGAAGTAAAGGATAAAACAATATTTTTTATTGTAAATTGATATTGCTTTCAAAAAGTTGTTTTAACTTTAAAGATTAAAAAGAAAAATATTTAAAGTCTAAGCAAGAATGATAAAAAAATCTGTCGAATCAAATTTTTATTAAAGGGGAATTGAAATTGGTCAAAGAATTTGTGATGAAAAAAATACAGAGAGCACGGAACGCTCTATAAATGTACTATACTCGGCGGATAACGTATCGATTATAAATTTAACATGCGACAAGAATAGCCTTGTCGGTAGCTTACAAAATGTAACGAATTCTATTATGTATGTGTTGGCAGATTAAAACTTTAGTAAAAGGGCTGTAAAAGACTTATTTTAAGAACTCAAGAAATGTCAGTCAGTTAAAGATTAAAAATCACCGTTTTGAAAGATTACAAAGGACGGCATACACTTTACGAAATAATATCTCTCGTGTGAAATAATTTTCTAGCTGAAGATAGCAACCGTGCCACGAGCGCGCTGGGTTTAAGCATAAAGCGTATGAAAATGAAAACCTCCAGGTTTGCGTATAACAAACGAATGTTAATGTAACGCACTTTTGTACTCACTCTTGAGTACTTCATGATTCTGGTGTATAAGCACTGTCGGGAACCATATTGTCGGTTACGGAAACAGGTAGACTACTACTGACGCGGTCGGAGTGCAAAGAGCACTGACAGACAAGACGGTAAACAAAGACATAGATTGTGGATCCCAGCAGAATTAGAGAGATGCACTCTCGTAAACGAGATCTCAGAGATCTCAGAGACCGCGTTTCCGGCATTAAGGATTAAACTACTTTGCTGATATTAACACATTTATTAAGCTTATTAAGTTCATCCTTATGCCGACTAATGCATTACGCTTTTCCGTTTATTTTTTACAACAGGGCAGCGAGGAAGAAACAATATTTAACTGTGGATTAACGCATAAATGCTAATATAAGCCTTGCATATCTTTCTTATATAATTAAAATGAAATATATCACCTCGAATGATTGAGTGAATGAAAATTCCTCTAGTGTACGTTTTGTCTGCCAGCGTCGTACCGTACAATATCGACTAGTGAACTAGAAAATTAAGGGTAAAATGCATGATGTAATAACGTCACAAAATTGCGTGGTGCGGTAATGCAAATGCCTACGTGCATATTAACGCATTTTTACATTAAATTAACACGCTCGCCGCCATTCACGAGCCTTGACATATCCAATTGCACGCCTGTGAACATGTTAATTTTCTGATGTTAATACATTTTTTGTTGGCAAGTTCGTTATTTTACTCGGTCATTTATTAAATTTTCATAATTTTCAACGAACGGCCTCGTTAAAAAGGTTATTCAATTTTAATCAACGTTTAGACGTGTATAAATTTTGCATGCCTGCGACAGTAATGATACACCGGCTCGTTAATTAAATACACAGAAAATCACATTATGTCTCCCGGACTGCACTTTATAACTGCATTGTTAAGCGCGTGGTCCTCGTCGCGCCGAGATTTCTGCTAGGAAAAACAAAGCTGAAAGTCCAAAAATATATTTCCACTCGCGGTTGTTACGGCTGATCGGATTATAGGAGAGCTTTCCGCTACACGCACAGATTACGATACGCAGCCGCGTAATATTGATATGCCATGTTATCGATGGTATCGCATTCGCGTTGGGAAACCGCGTGTTCGCTAAATCACCGAGTGAAACAATGCATTCGCATTCGCACTGTTAAAATCAATTAGAGAGGTACGTAAGCGTTCTAACAAATTCGCATAGTTTGTACGTTTATCTTACAATTAACTTCGTAATTAACCGCGTTATTATTAGCACGGAGTATTTTCTCATTAATCCCAATAATATCCCAATACAATGTTGTTTTCCATAGTTGCAAATGCAAACACAAAGAGAGCGTACGTGGCTGTGTATAATCATATTTTCTGATATTTTTGGTTTTCTGACATTTTGGTGGTAAATTGTTGTTTTCAACGGTACCGCAGAGAAATATTACCAAAGCATTATATTTATGTTTATTTTTATTTTTTTGTGAAAAAAATATTGAAATTTGTTTTTTTTTTTGACGATAAAAAGGCAACTAAATATTTGAGACATCGAGTTGTAAATTTTCTTCTCGTGGAACATGTGTAACTTAGAAATTCGGAAATATGAAACTTAAATATAATAGATTCAATCAATAAAATTAAAGAGCTAATTTTCTGGACCAGAAGTGCATAATGGATAATCTCATATCCCAACCATCTCTTCTTTGCTTAATCTCCAATAAAACTCTCCCGTCAGATATATCAACAGTAATTTGCATCATCCCACGCAAAACTCTATGGAAAACAGGCGAGCTTGAAACCCGCGCGAGAAACGTGGCGCATTAATTACTTCGTTTCGCAACCCCTTTTGCCGTCGCTCAAAGGCGCGCGATACTTTGCAAGGGCAAAAGGGGAGGGAAAATCTCAAACGCGGCTAACGCTCTCACTCGTCCGCTCCGTAAAACGCGGAAACTCCAAGGAATATTCAAGGCAGGTCTGCGAGTAATGATTTACGCGGGGATGATTTTGAGGAATGACGCGATCTATCTTAAGACGTCAAAGTTCTGCATGCTAATTACAACGTGGTCCCGTCGTCCCCTCCTGTATAATCCATGCCGGAATAGGCCGGGAGAGCGGCTGGATGCGCGGGAGAATATCGCTATCCAACCGTGGGGGGGACATCCGTCAAATCTCATTCCGCCGGCTGCGGCTGGCGTGCGCAGTGCTCTCCGCGCTTGTCGGCGTACATACGCTCGCTCGCGCGTATCACCGACGTAATAAGAGTCGACGTCGCTTAAGTTTCGCGCCATGATGTCGATGATAACCTGGCTGGGCGACCGTAAAATTAGTTTCCGATTTCATTAAAGCATTTGGCCGGAGGGACGACTCGCGCCACCGCCGCCGCCGCCGCCGCCGCCGCCGCCGCTGCTGCCGCCGGCAACCCGCGCCTCGTCCCGGATGCGGGACAGGTACCTCACAGATACATACCCGTTTTGCAGGAACAAAAGCGACTGCGGTCTCGCGTATCGTTGCCCGTTACATTCGAACTTCCTGCAATATATTTGCGGTACGTGCGGCCGGTGTTAAGTCGGAACGTTTAAAAGTAACACGGTGTCACGCGCGTTTAATGAATACGTGAGCATCGCGATATCAAGCACCTGCTGTTATTTTGCGACGATTACAATGTCCGGAGGAAGATATGAATATTTTGTCGGAAGACACGAACAATAATAATAATGAAGGTACATACGTGTATCATGGAAATGGAAAGAGAAAAATGGTCGGTGAAGCGCAAAAAGCGACGATATTCGTGAAATAATGAAAAACGTTAAATTAAAAGAATATAATATAAAAATTAATATATTTTTCATTCAAATCACGTTTATTTTTGCTATTTCTGCAGCTTACGTTTTTCCACACCGCCTTTCGTCAAACGTCCTGTTACTGCGTGTATGATTTTACATTACAGTGTTTAATACTATATCAATTTCATCACAGAAAAGCAAGCCACGCAGGCGGCCGCCTGCATCAATTATAATGCATAGTATGCAATATACGTAGAAAGTTATCGATGGGTACATAATTGAAGGGTTAATACTCCATCGTTTGCGTGTTAAACTTTATAAAATCTGGATTTTTTTCTCACGAAAGGACGTTAAAACATAATATTTCGTAATTACTTAAAATTCTAAATTTTTACAAAGCATTTAAAGTATCATATTAATATTTTTATCGAAATTTCTCTGAGATATTTTTAATTAAGTTTAATTAAAACCAATTAATATAATAATTATGATATATGTCAATTGTTAAAAATAGAAGCATTTGGTGCGCGGATGCATATTGATACTGTCCCAATCGCATTCTATAGTTAGATGCAGGTCACTTAATTTTATTTCACATATATCTAACAATAAGCGACTAGCATGTCTGCTTTTTAGCAGCTCGAGTAACGAATCCGTTCATTTCTCTCAAATTATTGATACGTTGCATGCAAACTTCACATCGGCACAATTTCAATGCACATATGTATTATATATACACACATTCGAACACAACTCCAGCACATTGCAATTCGATTTGACGTGGATGGGATTGAGCGACGTTATCTCGTGTTCTGATTAATACGTTATAAATTGGGAAGTTCAATTTTTATGCTTGATGCGGCGAATGTCTAGATTAGACTTATTTACAAACAGCCGACATCTCTGTGGCTTCAGGCAAGCTGGGAGTCTGGCCGCGATTACGACGCGGCGACCGACGGTGCGGAGGGGAGCTAAGGCGAATGTAACTCCTACGGTGAATTAATTAGGCGTGACATTATCACGTTTCGAGCTTTGAGTTGGTTGCGAAACGTAGATAGTTCGATGCGAAATCTTCGATGAAGGGTTGCCATCCGCCGTTCGCCCTTCATCGCCCGACCCGGGGTCTGTCTTCCTCTTCTCACGCTCCCGCCGGGCGTGCACTTCACTATACATTTGATTTATCTGGAAAGTTGTTGCCTCGGGGAAAAGGGCATGTTCGCTAGAATTGTTTCAGAAATACGCGGCAATCTTTTCCCGATCGTTACTTTGTTCTACTGAAAGTGATATCATTTATTTCGGATGCTATCTTGATAATGCGTGTAGTACGAGCGGGCTAGTCGACTGAACACGAGTTATGATTTTTATCGGATTAAAACGTAATGTGATGAGTTGAAATTTATACATTGTTTTCTCTTTATTATTCCTTTTAATTTTTTTTTATTATGTAATTTTTCTGTGAAATGAGACTCGAATAGGTATATTAAAAATTGAATAAATACTAATTCTATAAATATTAAATGCGAGAAGGATAAAAGGTAATGGATTGATCATTAACTTAAATAGATTTGTGCTTTTTCTATCTCACAACAGAATTACCGGAATATTCTTCGCGGCATTGCGCTGCGTTCCCGTTTCTCGAACTACAATATTTCTACTGCGATAATTTATTAACGGTACATTAATAGAAGACGGAATATTATGACAAATTGCTTTCTTTTTTCTTGTAATATTCACGAAAAAACTAGTGTTTTTATTTCTTACAAACAACACAGATTATACAAGCGTGTCAATTGCTTAATTGAAACAATTTACGAGAAGTACAGCTGATTTTGTTCATATATTATTTTACGAATAACAATATAAAAACACATTATTGTATGCATATTGTTATTTTCAGCTTTTAATAAAAACATTTCTAATGCAAAATATTTTACATAAATATATACACGAGTGTTTGTGCAACTCTAACACACAGTTACCTTATCTCATAATTATAAATTTAATATGTATCACGCGATAGTAGGTTTAATCCTAAAACCACACGTCGCACGCGTCATATGTATGATGAGACACATCGTGACAGATCTTCATTGTTACAGAAATATCCGACGTAGCAACAATGTGTCACTGTCCAGATTTCAGATAGACCATACAAGATAGCAAAACCTACGAGGGTGGAGGGTAGCCCCTGTTACATACACGTAAACCGCACGCCACGATTAGCGAGAACAAACTAATTTCCTCTATCAGTGTCCGGTCCACGCAAGTAGTTATACCTACAGTCTGCGATTTTATCGTCGCATTTGTATTATGATTTGCATCGTGCTAGTCCTGCGTAGTATCGTGAAATTATTTATTAAAAACGTCGAGCGATACGCTGGCTATCCGAATTGCGCGTGTCTGAAGAACAATGATACATAAATATTTTAGATATGCCTACCTACGCAACGCGTACACACAAAAATCGTTATAAAAGTTGTATTAATCTGTACACAATGTGATAACGCATTTGAATTTATGGGATCAGCGTAGTAATAATAAATAATCTGGCGTAGAATAACACATATCCCGCGTTTCGCGAAACAAATATTCCGTTAAATATAATTGTCAGCAGGAGTAAAATATGCGATAGCTTTAATTAAGGTATTGATATTTGGAAATATCGAGAATATACATAAAGTACAATAGACAATATTGGATGGGCTAATATGATCCTGACGTTCAATTTTACCAATGACGGTATATATACGCACAGCTATCGTGTAAACATACAAATTGGGATTATTCGACGTTTTCCGTTATATCATTTTGTACATGGTTAATGCGTAATGTGCGGAAATAACTATGACTTTTATTTTTAAGATTTAAAACTATCGCGTACGGCTAAATGAAGCATTCAATTTGCTCGTTATCGAACGAATCCATCGAGATACCCGGAATAGAACAACGTCGAAATACTATTACACCGTCGCGTGAACTGTATTTCTTTCCTACTTAATCCCCAGCTTCTTCTTTTAGTTCAGGTCCAAGGAACTTTCATTCTATATCAGAACCAAATGTCGGGTAACGATTCTGGAATGTCTTTCTTTCTAGTCCCAGGAGCGCGCTTGGAACTCCGCCACTCCACTTTCACTGCCCGAAAAGTCGCGAGTAATAAACTTAGAGTCCTTCCCAATGAATCTCGTTCAGTTCCCAATCGAGTCTGCTCGACTTTTATTTCAAAAAGTCGACAGGGAAGCGGATTGATTCCGCATTAAGATTTAAAAGCGCATAAAGTCATTACGCTTAATTTTTGGATTTTTCGCTAGATTTATAGATTATTGGAATCGTTATCTTATAGCTATTGAAATATTCAAGAGATCAAGAACTCTTAAGATTAAATTTAACTGATATTTTTATCTTCGTGTCATAATTCAGTCACATTTATACTCTACTAATTATTATATATATTGACTTATACTTTATTAAATTAATTAAAATAATTTTAATACGTATATTTGCACTATTTGATTAAAATACATTCATCATATTTTCATGTTGATTGAATTAGATTAACAAGATTGATTGAAAAATATATTGATCTCGTTCGCACAATCGCACACGGAATTTAACTCCCGAAATACTTTTTTCTTAAACTCCTTCTATCCGTACGTAATTATTAAAAGGTGAAATCAATTCCACTTTGTGGGCGAGAAAAAGTTGAAAACTGAAGAATCGTGAACGTACTAATGAAGAAGATTACATTTACTCTCATTTCTTTTCTAAGCCGCATTTCTCGTTCATTAGAGTAATTACTTATCTAGATATGAAGATAATTTGTAACAGCGAGTATAATATTACAATATTTAATAAATTTTTTATATAAGTTGAAAGTTAATTTATACTCGCTGTCACAAATTATCTTCATATCTAAATATACAATATATATTTATATATATATATATATATATATATATATATATACATTATATATATATATGAGATGCTTTTTCAAATATAAAATACTAAAAATTGAATTTGAAATAAAAAACAGTCAAATGGTGCAGTACGGTACAAGCAAAGCAATTTCTGTTATAAAAGCTGTGTAATTAATATTGCATATCAATATGTCAAAAATCCATGTTTTTGTTATGTTATAGTTTTACAATTTAATACTCGTTTTGAGTAACTATAAAAAAATTTATAGCTATCTTTACTAGAAAAAAATAATTATTACATATAATATTTATTTATAATAATATCTTGCTATCTGCAATAGCTTTACAGATAAAAATTCATTTATTTATTTGCTGTATGCTTAATAGCAGAAGACAAGAAACAGAAAAATGTTTTGAATTATTTATTTAATATTGGATAATCAAAACATGTTATAATATTAATATGTGAAAAGTTCAAAGTAAAAGTTTATTTTAGGCATGTGTTTTCTTATTAAAGTAGTATTTTACACAAAAGTAATATTTTTACACAAAAAATTATGGATTTTACATACAACTCATTAATATTATGTAACCAGTCAATGTGGAAAACATTTAAAAGAAAATAAAAAATGCATTTGATAAATATTTTTTTTGTAAAAATCTTGGATTAGATCTTTGCTTAGTTTTTCGAGTTGAACAAATATTTGTCACACATTTTCTCCAACGGAGCTGCTTTAGTGTCGCGTTTATGTTGCTTGCATGCACAGAGCACACAAACTATATGTCATCATTGGCACACGTGCTCCAAGTGCATTAGTCTCATTTCACCGATGGACACTTCCTCCTGGTCCACAAGGTCCATCCGGCAAAAGTGACCGCGTCCGTCCATGCTACTGTATGATCACAGCTCATGAAATACGATGCAAGTCGAGATCCGTGCTGTCATCGCACTAAATCATCCCGACATGCCGTCCAAGCGCATATAGAGTCTCTTCATGTCTCTTTATGTGCAGGCTCATTAAAACTACTCCGATAATTATTATCTCTGTTATGAACGTACATTACAAACTAAAACACTGCTGAATTTATTATGTAATCATGCTTGTGCGCATAAAATGTAGTTGAATTTATGTAAAGCAGCACGCAGCTCAAAGCTAGAATATTGATATTTAAAAAAAAAAAATCTTGATATATAAAAATTTTATGCCTTATTAATCAAGAGCCAAGATCTGTGGTCACGCCAGGTTATCCTAATTTTAAAGCACCTCCAAAACTATCGAGTGCGGCATCTTTACGTCGTAAACCAGTCGACATTGCGTTATGATAATAGCAGTATGAATAATATATGGTGCCATAGGCGTAGTAAGAGCATATTTGTCATCCCACGTGTATATACCTAGCAATACGGGCTTGCATGCCGGATATTGGTTATCAAGGGCGGCCATAATCGTGTGGGAGTTGTCGTCGACGTTGCTATTTCATTACACTGCAGTATGCTTTTCTTTGTATGCTCAAGCGTGCATACACTCTGCATATAAATTTCGTGCGCATATGTCATGATCTTTATACAATGAGAAGGGGCCTTTTTTAATAACGACAATTCTTTTCTTTTGTAATATTTGCATCGTGAGATTTATATATGTAATATATTATGATTTCATTCAATTACAAAAATTTCTTTCAGGAAATAAAATATAAATTAAGAGGGAGAAAAGAAATGTCAAGAATAGAAGATTTGATCTTTTTTTTTTAATACATATGTAACAACTATGTAGTTGTATATAGTATATAGTTGTATATAATATATACTGATAAAATATTCTTTAGATGAAAAGCGAAATCGATTCTTCAGATCCAGATAGGTTTGTTCTGCCGCAGGATATTTGAATGTCAATCGATAGATCTGAGTTTCGTCTTCGAAGATATGAAGCCCGAGAGATGAAATATCCTTCCTTCGAAATATCCGCAGAAAGGCAAGACAAAGCTTACGCTGCATCAGTCGATGTAGAGCACAGATGTTGGTGACGTACGACCGCACCGATTGGTACACTTCACTGACTGCAACATGGAAGGCTAAGAAGCTTTTGCTTCAACTACCGATACAGCGTACCGTATAAATGCTCTAACGATCTCTTCGTTTCCGAGCGTAACGAGAAATCCTACCGGCTGTCGTTTGATCCAAAGCTTACAAATACAAGTAACGCTAAGCAGACTTTTACATAGCAAGATATTTACTAGATAAAGTTGGGTCTATTTTACCGATACAGCATCTATTTCTCTCTATCTCTCTTTCTCTTTACACAAAGTGTTCAGATTCTTGTACTTTTTTATCCCACTTTATTATTAATATTATTCGCTCAATTTATTCTAAATGAAAAAGTATGTCTTGAAACGTGATATTCGTATTATAAGCATTATGAAAATTAATTTTACTAAAATACACGTAACGTCAACATGGAACGAGGTGGTTTCACGAAAATCATGAAAAAACTGATTATATGCATTATCACAAATTACACGTGTGTTGCTGATTAAACAATGACTTTATTACATCACGTGAGAGATAGAATCTGTTTACGTTAATGCTAATAGGACCTTCCTAATAATCTAGAAATTAGCCGTCATAGCCACGCCTGTTTCCCGTCACGTACAATGTGGTAACGAATATTATATGGTAACTAGGAATTAACTATACTGATGAGCTATATACCATAAATGCGTTTGTATAATCGAATAATCGGATTTAAAGAAAATTATTTTAACGCGCGATTAATATATTGAATATATAAGTTTTTAATAAAATAATTCGATTAAAAATTTATCACTAAACGCATGCGGAAGTTATAGCCGAGAATTACGTAATCACAATATTTTACAATATTATACTACATAAACAGTTAATTTTGCCAGTGATTGTATCGAATTTGCCAAAAGATATAAAATTATTCAGGGAAACATGGAAATGTAACGGAAATCGCCTTGAGCCTAACATAAGCGCATCGTTAATGAATAATGAGCAAGCTTCCTATTATCATCCACCTTTACTCATACGTCTTGTAAATGGATACAGTCTATAACAGACTGTTGAAGCGTGTATTTAGTTTGATCTGTATTTCCGTGTTCATATTGCTGTACTCCAGTTAGTGTATAGTCAAGCTTAGAATAGAATTGGAACAGAATTTCTATCTCGGTATATCGTTTTCCGGAGCAAAGATGGCTTTTCTGGCCGACTACATAAAAAGAGAAACGAACGCACGGATGTAATCCTACCGTACGACGCGAATAAATCACTGAAAAAAAAACTTTGTTAAAAGTTCATTCAACTCCTTGCGCCGACATTCAGCGGGGATAAAGGCGACCTTCCGACTTACACGGGAGCGCCCGTCTTACAGGAGAATTCTCGCATAAAATTTGTTACATTAACGCGTTACGATCTAATTCTTTATCGTGTCTTCCTTCGTCCGATCTCTCAATACCCGACATTTAAACCGCAGCCATTGCGTATTTCTACGCTTTCCTTTGCCTTTTGCATATATTTCTCCCAAGTCCGAACTATGACCTCCACTTTTATGCGGTCTATCAACCCTTTCACACGTTTTACGACGTGCTTTGGAAGTGGAAATTTCACCGCTAGCGCTGATTGGCAGCGCGTCGGAAAGAACTGTCAGCGAGCAAGGGGACTTGGCCTCGCTTTTTCTTTTTCTACCTCACGGACGCTCGAGCGAACTCCTACCTGGAGTGCGATTACCATTTTATCGAGTCTGATTTGCGAGCACTTTACACGAACCTTGTTACTGCTTGGGCATTGTAAGCAAAGAGCTGCACTTACTAGCGTCCTTTCAAAAATTTCGCCAGACCCGGCACGGTGGAAATGTAGTATACATTTGTGCATACGTTTGCTGTGCACGCTTATGCGATAACGCGGCGGTATCACGGATACACTTGGGCTGTTTGTTATCGTTCGAATATAGCGATGATCAGTTGTGTCTGGCGAAGAAAAATACAATAAGGGGCCGCGTGTCGAGAACACGCGAATCTTCTGCAATTGATTATGGAAGCGCAGGAGTACAATGGGTAAACAGCGATATGCCGTTGAATTTCAATTTCGTGAGTCGATCAATGTTTACTAGCATCTCACCGTTTCAGTATCGCGGGCCCGCGTGGTGTTTGCACGTGACAAATGTACTCTCGGTAATGCACAAATAAATCGATTTCAATCATAAACAGCGGTTGAATCACACGAAGGAAACTTTTGGCAAACAATCGTTTCATTATCATCGCAAATTAATACAAACACATCGATATGCGTATTATTGCGCAATTCTGGCACGCAATTCCGTTAGGTGTAATTTCCACTCATCGATAAACGGAACATGCTTATTGCGTTCTCCGTGAATATAGATTTTTTTCGTCGAGAAAGTTGAAAATTTCATTAAATATTCTTACAATTATTTAACGCGCATCTTTATTATTAAATATTGCCCTAATAAAGGAGACCTGCTTTTTAATAGAGTCTCAAATATTGTAAAATTTCTACTGTCTGTGTCAACAGGAATGCTGGAGAAGCATTTTTTGCACATTCATTAAATTTGCACTGTTATATTAAAATGATTTCTTTGAGCAACGCAAATTTACATATCTATAATCACAGCAGGTCTCCTTTATTAAGCGACAGCATTTGTCATGCAAACACGGTAAGTGGACCATCGCGAGAGTATCTTCCGTGTATAACTGTGCTAACTGTGCATAACGGTTAATAACAAGTTTCATTGTCGGAAGCGCGGATGGAGATGCGGAACACTAGCATTCCATCCCGTCGCATTGTAAGCTGCGAACATCCTCGCGAACTTTGTCGCGGCTTCTTCAAAGGCGACGGAACACTAACGAATGGTATGGAAACGAGCGCGAAGTTAAGTCCGAGGAATTCCTTTTGTATTACGTCCAGTGAATAACCGGTAATAAAGATACGCCTTGGCGTTCCTTTCGTCATTACGCGTAGGCGATCGTGCAAGATTCATAAAAGGTAACGGGATGTTCCTTACGCGAAAAAATTACGAAACAAAATTCGCCGGTGGCGTAATTACGCGCGCAAAACATAATCACCGACGGAAATCCTATTTTTCCGACTTTCCAGGGAACGACGCGGTTGTCGGCCGGCCGGCTGGTCATGCAAGATTCGTAATTACGGCGCGTAATTACCAGATAACAGATAGGCAAGCGCGACCATCCTCGTTTTTCTTTCGCCACATGTCTGGCAAAACGTGCCGCGTCATTGGGTGCAAAGCGCATGCCGTTCTTTAAATCTTCTAGCGCAAAAAAGAAATGCGCGCGCACGCACACATACATTTCACTAAGTGAATTTTAACACAATCCCGAGAAACGTTAGTAAAAAATTTGCTGGCAACGTTGCTGATTGCTTTAAATTATTGATGAAATTTTGATTCAAGCATTTACAAAGAAACGTTTGCAACTTTATGTCTAAGATTAATTAAAATAACGGTAATAATCTCTTGAATGAAGGAAAATTATTTAACCGGCACTAGAATTTTTATCACCAATAATTTCTTTGATAATTAGCGGCTTACGAAACGTCGAAATGCTGAATAAAGTCTGCTGCTGCTGCAAGCGGCTGCGATATTTTATTTTAATTAAACTTTTCGTTCTCGGAATGAACATCGCCTATCCGTTTCACCAACAAATCGCTCGCAAACTTTTTCCTCGACTACTACGAGAGATTATAGGTTGATTCGTGCGAATCCGCCGATGATTACCGACGCCGTGTCCCGCGCGAAAATCCGATTAGACGGTTTAAAATCGATGGTAACCGGCGCGGAGATCCATTCACGACGGATGCGAGCGCTGTAACAGGGCAACAACGCCGACATTGGGCAGTTTAGAGGGTGCGTGTTTGAAATTGGTCGAAGGGCTGATAGAGCGTGTGCGACGGTAGACAGGGAGAGAGAGAGAGAGAGAGAGACGAACGTGCAAGCCGGCGGCTTGCAATTACCATTCATTACTTTGTTGGGGCCAATTGACATAACTGATTGGTATTCGGCACCCATGCCACCCTCAAAGGATCCTGCCGACCGTCACGAAGGGGGCTAATGTAGTTACCCACGTCTATGCTGCGGGCTACACACACCTCCGATACAACACCCCGGCGTTGCCCGCGCGCGTTTACGACGTCGAACGCGCGGAGTTAAATCACGATTAAAGCACTCTTTCGAGAATTAATACGGTTTCGAGCGCGACGGTTACTGCAGATCGCGCACGGGGATTGAATGATCGTGTGCGATCCGCAGTGCCTTCGTCGAGAAATACGTGTTTTCGTTTTTCTTCTCTTTCTTTTTTTTTTTTTCTATTATCTTTCACCAAGCAGCTGACTCTTTCTGCTAATTTTAGAACGTGTCGGGCTTTTCAATCCGCTGATGCTTTCAGCACGCGAAATCTGCCAATTCTGCAAATAGATCCGGGTGAAATTTAATTTGAGACGAAAACTCACAGTTCAGATATAGAGTTGATTTTAAATTTTATAAGTTCTATCTATCAAATTCCATTATCACGTACAATTGCATTATTGCCGTAATTTTATTACACATCGTTTATATACGTCATAATAAATAGAAGATATATTTCTGATCTTGCTACATATCTAAAAGCAAGAATAATTATTAAAAGGTGACCTGACTTCTCTTGTTGCAGTATTCTTGCGCGGAAGAATGGTCTTGCATCACGGATATCCTGCGTAAGGCGCACCGGCAACTCTCGATGTAAGGGCGCACGAAGCAAGGTAAGTAAAAATAAGTTTACCAATAAACAACTTTTTTATAATTGCGAAAAGTAATATCTGCAATTATGAATGCATTTACTTGCTTACTATGCATGAAGGTATACCTACGTGTAACGAAATAGTTTACAGCCGCCGCATTCAAAATACTTCCTTACGCAAATTGCATTCAACTCGCCCTATTTAATCAGTCTCACAAATAAAAGCATAGCAACTCGGAAAATTTATACATAAATCACGCAGAAACCTAATTTTACAAGCTCTAAACTTGCGCAAATGTTAACCGTCCGTAATCAAGAGTCCTTTTTTATGTAACTTTCCTTCTGTCTCAAACTTCTTGCTTGCCATAAACTTAACCGACTATCACAATTCGAAGCCATTTTCCTTGACCAAGCACTATTTCCACCCGAAGGAGGTACACGAAGAATGGAAAGTCAACTGATAAATAGTTCCTAATGTTTTTCCGCGTCGAGTTCGCCTTCTCTGCGGTACGGCGTGCCGAGTACACTTACGTCTGCAAGAATTTCGGGCTCGCTTAGTTCCGTTTCTCAAGAGAAATTCTAACTTACCGTTAAAAGAATCGAGGCGAAAAATTCTGCTTCATTGCGAACGGATGACATTTCCCTTCCTTTCGCGAGAACGCTCACAGTGGCATTTTCACATTCCTTATCGCGGCAGTGTGGAACTATCATTTCCCTAGAAAAGCCCTCTTAGAAAAATCATGGAATGAAAGAACGGTATTTAAGGGAGACGTTGGAAACGCATTCCAAGCGTTATATCAGCATTTAAATTTTATAGAAATACGCGTAAGATATTATTTAGCGAAGTGTTCGATAAAATTATTATTAAAATAATGTTTCAATTTACATTGTTATTTTCATCATTAAATATTTTTTTTCATTGTTTATTAAACTCTAGTCACTATTCAAATATATTTAATATTTATTTTCGCTAAAACACTATATATTTGCATTAATATAAAGCGTATAAAATGTTTTCGATAATTTATTTAATGTGAAAAGGGAAAATTTAAAAAAAATACAATATTATTTTGTGATAAGCGAGGAACGTATAGTATACATATATCAAGGTAAAACACGTTCAGCACATCAGCACTGCGAAACATTATTCATTATTACGCGTCAGCTATTTCGCAGCAAAATCGATACTATAGTATCTTTGAATGCACATTTTTAAAATATTCACAGAGAAAGAGATGTTACGGAATAACGCAGTAGGATATCTATAATACGTGAGGCAACATCGATCGTAATTTGTTGATACAAGTTGTTAAGCAGTTTAATCTTTCAATTTTTATTTTTTAATTAACTAAATCTCCTTTCTCTTTCTCTATCTTCAAAATATCATTTAAAATTGCTACAATTATTTAGTTTGTCAAGACTAGGCTAACGCTATTCTGTTTGCCACACAAACATTGCGACAAATCAAGGCTTTGTCGCGAGTCGCAATACAGCGTCGAGAATGGCACAGTATTGCACGTCAATGACAACGTTTACACGACCCACTTTACGCCGGCTTAGTGTACCAACTTAGTGTACCTCAAGTGTTAAATGTAGTATAGACTGTGATTTTACGTTGCGGTCACTTCGCTCGTGTAATTACGTGTTTATATAGGATGATGATCATAAAGTTGTAAGTAAAAACAACTTGAAAGTCTAACTAATACTTATCGTAGGAACAATTTGCGTTCAAAACAGGATGTTTATAATAGTTTGGAAATACATGATAGCTGTGATGCTGTGTGTGTAGAGATAATAATTCGAATAATTTAAAAGAAATATACATATATCGCAGATAATAACATAACACTCGGCGTTACGTGGTAACAGAATATATTTAAGTAATACAAAAGTTTAAGAAAGCTTTTAAAAATATTTAAAGAACGTTTTAAAGATTATAGCATTTTTTTCAAACGTTATTACAACATTTTTTAGACTTTGTATTATCTACATACCTTTGGGAGAGCGAAATGGTATACTCGCATCGTATCGTTGTTACAAATTGTCTAACACGTGAAATAAATCGTCAATTCAAATTTTTTTTCATCCAATTAATCCGTAGTCTCTCGTTACTTCTGAATACAAATTGACCGCCAGTCGATGACTCTTATTGCAAAACGACACGATAGAAACGTGCGTTTCAAAAGCGTATCCGATACGCGCAGCATTGCACGTATTCATTTGAGCGTCTCCTTTTTTTTCTCTTTCACATTTATTTCCGTTCATGTCATCGAATACACGTGTGCCAATGTTACAACGAACACGTTAAACGCGCGCGAGATTTATAAATGAAAATGAAAAACGCGATCGCGTCATCATACGCCGAAAACTCAGTCAATAATGTAGCATCGTCGCGGGAACAATGAAAATAAAATTCATGTTACATGCACAAATCCATGGATTGTGTGTACCTTTACATCAAAGAGGATTTTCCCCGAGTTGTGCTAACAACAAGCATGTCATGCTCAGCCACTCGAACGTCTCACAAAGCGAACAATGTTTGAAAAACAATTATCTATTATTTCGTAATACGAAAGTATAAAAATGAAAACACGATTCCCTGCAAAATTTTGCTTCACAAAACAAATTATTCTACTTAGTATTTTTTTACATTCCTTGCACGCTATTCGCATTTTCTTCGCAATTAATTAATACCTCGTTCTTTTCCCGTTCTTTTGCATTCAATTAATAATGTAACTGAATTCGACATTTGTGCGGACGGAAGAACCGTTAGTCGCTATAACGGATTTGACACATTATTATTTTACGGAAAAGCTAATTAATATGTCGACGGGGCGGGCAAAACAAAGCCTCATTTCCGCGACCGATCAATGATTCTGGACAACGTAATTATCAGCTCCATTTACGCCACTGACAGTGATGATTCATTAACGTGGGGGTAAAAGGTGGCGAACGGTCCATATGCGCCGCTATTTTTATGGCGCCATTATGAAAAGCTTGCCTAATTCGGTCTGATGTCATTAATGTCTGCGATTCGGCGATAAATTATTCAGGATAATTGGATTCAGGGCCTGCATAAAATCCACTTAGTATATGGCGCCCATTCAGTAAAGGTAGTCGCGGGCCACATGGACATAAAAAGGGGGGAGGAGAGCGAGCTAATGCTCCGACATGAGATTATTTTATACCGGGCTCTATGGCGTGTGTTGTAAATCGACGCTATAGCGCGACCCACCGTAGTGCGGTATTTAATAGTTCATGCTGTATTACGCCGAGCGAAATAATATCGTTCCGAAATTTAAATTTTTTGGGGAGCTTGCAACCATTAAAACGCGCACTTAGAAATAATAAGTAATCCTTTATTCATTATCCTTTATTCAAATAAAATTTAACAGATCCTGATATATTAAGCATACATTATCTTATATATATATTAATTTATATCATTTCTATTTATAAATTCATTTTTATATTTTTACTATTTAGAAACATGTAATAATTGCTTTTTCTTTTGCCTCGCAGTTACTTTTTTAATCTTGAAGAGGTCCGCACAAAGGGTGTGTTTGCGAATAACGCTGATCTTTAACATCGCAGATTGCATTCGTATATTTTGTTGCATTATTAAGCCAAAGGCGAAAGAATTTTCCGCGTCTGCAAAATGGACGCGCCTCTGTATACACTACCCCACGGCAATTGCTCTGTACTGCAATACGCACGGCGTGCAAGCAAACATTTTTCATTTAGTCGAATACTCTTAAATATCAAAGAGTGCGCACACGGAAAGCGAGGAAGAACGCAATTCTCCGTGGCTACCGCGTCCCAGCATTACGAACCGATTCTCGGGCGTCTGTTGTCTACACAAAGCTAAAAATGACGAAAGAGAACAAAAAGAAACGCGGCGAAAAGAACGTACGGCGAAGCAGAAGGGAAGCACACGAATTAATTAAGAGTCCGCGGATCGCCGGGGCGAGCAAACAAGGTGCGGCGCAGTCGCCGTGGTTCACAGGTACACCGAATATCCGGTCGCGGTCGTGTGCGAACCGGAGAAAGAAGGTCGGCAAGGAAGATAGCGGCGGTTGAAAATGCGAGCCGCCCCTTCGTCGATTCGCCGCGGCGCGTATGCCCCCGCGTGTTATATCGCTCGATATACAAACGAAACCGCGGAGACCCCGGCGGGAGTGCATCTCTTCTCCGAGCTGTCTCGCGGAGAGAACGGGCGGAGAGAGACTGCGAGACACAAGAGGTTGAAGAATGTGCACTCAGCGTGATTGGTGCTGCGCGCCGGTGCATAGTGCCGGCTGTCGGCATGAAAACTCGAGAATTTTCCCAACTACTCATGTGCACACAGCCGAAGACGTGCGTATAAACCTGCCTCTCACCGCGCGGCGTCTTAGCCACCGTGATCGAACTATCGGCTTTCCTGTCGTAGAACTATTCTCTTTTTCCCTCCCTGTATTCCGGTCTTCTATTTCCGTCTTAGTATATAGCGAGAAATGTATAAGTTTTAGCAACTCGCATTGTGGTTGAACACGGAGATTTTTGGGCTTTTCTCGCGCACAAATATTTTATCCGCGACGGAGAAAAAAAAAAGGATACGAATTTGAAAGCATTTTTAATTCGTAGGTTCATCCAATCATGAGAAATCAGGAAATCTCTTATATCATTGAAGTATGAAATTTGCAAAGGGATTGGTTTGAGAGATATATGGGTAAAAGAGTTTTTTTCAATCTTTTTAGTGCGCATTGTGTGTCGACGAACGAAACTTTTAATCCGTTTTATAACAGCCACTGTTATTTTGTTAAGCCGCTTTAAATGAAATCGTAAATCAGACAGATGCCCAAATTCTGCTTGTCTTGTTACATTTGCCGAGCAGCAAAGCGAATTTGTATTGGGATTTTACAGAGAGATTTTCCAATAGCAAATAATATTCGGCGTGTTGCAAGCTATTGGTTTATTCGCGTAGACATAAACAACAAACTACGCTTGCAAGTTGTAATGTAAATCGGACCGAATAAAGTACATTCAGTATTTGTCAGAAGCTAATATTTATCGAAAGATCAGATTCATATTGCTATTGCAGCTACCGCAAAATTAAATGTTATTAACGAAACGTATTAACAATTTATATGAACACAATATGAACAAGAAAAGAGGAAAATCAACTATTATTATATTAATATATTGAACAAATATAATATTAAAATAATTACAGATGCGCAATATGCATATGCAAAATTTCTCTCTCTCTCTCTCTCTCTCTCTCTTTCTCTCTCTTTCTCTTTCTCTCTCTCTTTCAAAGGTTCATGATATTTATTTCACATTTATCCAAGTAAAATTAGTATTTTCCATAATGATTACAATACATAATAAATACAATTTTCATTAATTAAAAAATATCGAAAACACAGTACATCTCTGTTCGCATGAAATGAAATATCACTTGGCTCTGTGTATTTATTCTCAATTTCATACAAGACGATCCGTCCATAGTGGCTTGATACATACGTCTATACATATATATCCCAAACTTCGCGTTACCGGTGGGTTATCCATGAGCACGAGAGATAGGCGGGAATTTACTAAACCAAATCTGCTGTGGTGAGCACAACGGAGGCCGAGCCGGGCACAGTGATGTGAGTCGTGTCAACGCGCGATTCTGCAAGCAGCTCGGAGTGCACGCTGGACGCATAGACGATCAACTGCCCTGGAATATTCATCCAAGTTCTAGCATCGACGGCGACCGGCGTGTCTGCGAAGTTAACCATAAGCGCCACGACGGACACCCCGTGTCGTCGCACTACCCCCAGGATTTTCTCGGTAACCAGAACGGTCTCCGTGGAACCCTGCTCGATAACAGGCTTCCTTTTCAATCGCGACAGAGACTTAAATACTTTGTAATGGAACACCGTCGCGGTCTTTTGCGCTGCCAAATTCAGACTCTTGTAATTGCTGTGCACCGGAAGCCACGTTTTATTGTTGGCAGAGAAGCCGGCGCTGGTGCTGTTGTCCCATTGAAAAGGCGTTCTTGCCGGATCCCTCGATTTTAAATGATATCTAAAAGACGATAAGACGGAAATTAATTGTACGATTTAATGATGGGAAAAGAATTTAATATTAAGAATCGAATTGATTGATAATATATTTTGTTATAAATTTTAATGAAAACATTGTATAAATTAATAGCAGTCTTTTAATAATGTAGCGTAATTACACGATACGTTATAATTGTAGTATTACGAAGTTGATAGTAATGTTACAAAATAGATAACGTACGGTTTATTAATAAAATAACGCATCGATAGATTCCATTTCAAATTTACTGCGCTACACAACGATACGGTTCTATTCGGGTTCATCTCCACTCACGATAGTACCTATTGGGTCCAGCTATGCATCCGACGGGATCCACGGTTTCCGCATACGTAAAATTCCTGTCGAGCATGCCGATCTCGTCGCCGTTGTAAATCACGCTCACGCCGGGTAAAACGATCGCGAGCATGGAGAGCTGATCGGCCCGCTTCTCGCCGAATCGGGAAGCCGCGCGATGATTATCGTGATTTCCCACGACCCAGTTCGCGACGTACGCTGGATTTTTAGGCATGATATTCATCCAGCTGTCGATGGAGCGCTTGAAATCGGCCGCGCTGGATTTGTTATTCAGGTCGAGGATGAGCATAAAGTTGAACGGCACGTTCGAGCCCGATTCATAGTACAATGCGAAATCCGTGTCGGCCTCAGTCAGAATCATTTTCGTGTCGAACGTTTTCGAGTGATTATCCAGCAAGTTCCGCCAGGATCGGAGAACATCGTAAATCTCGACTAGATTTCTCGTATAAATGTGGTCCAAGGTTTCGTAGTCGTCGTCTGGTAAGCCGGATTCGTTTCTTCGGGGCTCGTCCGGGAAACGGGGGTCTTCAAATAGATGACTAACGGTATCGATGCGAATGCCATCTATACCGCGATCCATCCAGAAATTTAGCACGTTCGTCATCTCTCGTTGCAGCGCGGCGCTACGATGGTTGAGATCCGCTTGAGCAACGTTGAACTGATGTAGGTAATACTGTTTTCGTACCGGATTCCATTCCCAGGCGGAACCTTGGACAACGCTCAGCCAATTGTTTGGTGGCTTCCGAGTGCCATTTACCATCTTCGCGTCGCGCCAGACGTAATACTCGTCGTAGGGCTTGATCCGTAGAACGCTCTTCTTGAACCATTCGTGCTCGTGAGAGCTGTGATTGGGTACGAAGTCAAGGATTACCTTCAATCCGAGGGACTTCGCACGGGCCACAAGCTTGTCGAAATCGGTCAAGGTACCGTAATCCCTGTCGACGTCGGTATAATTAGAGATGTCGTAACCAAAATCGAATTGCGGACTGGTGTAGATCGGCGACAGCCATAACGCGTCGGCGCCGATGTCCGCGATGTATTCCAACTTACTCGTGATACCGTCCAAGTCGCCGATCCCGTCCCCATTATTATCTTTGAAACTTCGCGGATAAACCTGATACACGAGACTGTTCTTGTACCAATCTCTGCTTGCATTCTCGGCAGATACCGCGGTAGTCAGAGCGACCAACGCCGTAATGAAAACGGAGAGGCGATGCATAGTGACTGATTCGAGATTGGATTCCGATACGCTTTTATACTATGAGATGAAACTCTTAAAAATTTGTAATAGATACGGTATTGGAATATTATCACTTTGATAAATTCATGACTGCGTCTTGCTGTATCTAAGAATCAGTGATAATCACGGTATAGTTGGCATTTTTTATATAATTGATACCATATAGTTTTATACAATCCTTTGTACATTATCTGAAAGCGCGATAAGTATTGTAATTTTATTAAAAATATTTATTGCAATAAATATTGCAATTGTTAAAAATTTTTTATTTTTTTATCTTCAAATTTTGTTTTACAACGAGAGAAAATGTAAATTGCAGAATCGAAAATTGCAAAATTGCTTTAAATTTGTTTTGCAAAAATACGTGATTTTGCAAAATAACATTGTCATTAATAAATGAATTTAATTTTTGTTCGCATAAAACTCTTGAAATTTGAAACAGTAATAATCAAAGGACAAGAGAAAATGTAACATTTTTGAAGAGTTTAAATGCGCGATTATGAATGTTTCATAATTATCGTTGATTTATACGATAATTTGTATAGATATGTTAATTTACATTATACGACAAATTGTACGCTTCAATTTCATATGCAGAATGTCAGTCAGAGCAAAATAATGTTTCGATGCACGTCGTAGAGCTGCGTAACACGACGTTTTTAATTTGTTTTTATCATGGCAAAGGTTAAACTTAAAAAAATCGTAATCTTTTTTTCACAAACATTTTAATAAAAAATAAATATACTTTATTAAAAGAAAATGAAGAAGTCTGAGAAGTTAATCGGAAAATCTATAAATGAGAATTCATTAATAAATCTGCGGAAGAACCAAATTAAGAATTTAATTGATATCGTTTTAGCATAAATTTTGGCATCTTATAATAAAATCAACATTTGCGGTTTAAATAAAATTTATTTTCTTGAAGAAAAAAATATATTTTATACATAGTCACATAAATGAACAAACAAATCATTTATTTCAAGTAAAAGTCGCAATAATTAATTGCAAATACTAACACTTGATGATGTTAAGAAATTTATAAATACATTTTCTTCGAACATCTCTCTTTTGAGATTTATACAAGACTGTCTGCCCGCAGAGAAAATAGCTTGTATACATCTATATGTACATATTGGAAACTTCACTTTACGGAGAACTATCGATTAGCATGAGAGATAGGTAGAAATTTACTAAACCAAATCCGCTGTTGTGAGTACAACGGAGGCTGAGCCGGGCACGGTGAAATGAGTCGTGTCAGCGCGCGATCCTGCAACCAGATTGCTGTCCACGCTGGGCGCATAGATGATCAACTCCTCTGGAATATTCAACCAAGTCCTGGCGTCGACGGTGACCGGCTCGTCGGCGAAGTTAATCAGAAGTGTCACGACGGATTTGTTGCGTCGCCGTACTACACCTAAGATTTTCTCGGTGACCAACGTGGTCTGCAGGGAGCCTCGCGCGACAATGGGCTTCTTCTTTAGTTTCGTCAGGGACTTGAATACTTTGTAATGGGACTTTGCCGCGGTCTTTTGCGCCGCCAAATTTAAAGTCCTGTAATTGCTGTGCACCGGAAGCCACGTTTTACTGCTAGTAGAGAAACCGCCGCTAACGGTGTTGTCCCATTGAAAAGGCGTTCTTTCCGGATCTCTCGATTTCAGATGGTACCTTAAAATATATAATTTTGAGATTATTTAAATGAATTAATGCTGATTGATTAATATAAGTAATATGTTTTCAAAGGCATATTATATATTTTTTTTGTTAACAAGCCAACGTAAAAGATGACGTAATAAATTTTATTTTTTTTTAACGAATTACAGTTTTTCAATTAGTTATCATTGATTGAATTAGTGATGAATTAATTGACTGATTGATTATTAAAAACAAATTGAGTTATGAAAATATGAAAACAAATATCTCCAATGTATTTATATTAATTGGTATGAATTATAAATAATTTCTGTTAAAACGATATTTTTGACTTGATATAATCATCTTTTTAGTTTGTCATTCAGTTTGATGTGACATTATAAAACCGCAAAATGATTCATTTATGGATTTCAAAAATATGATATGACCGTAACGATATGATTTTATTCGGATTTATTTCCACTCATGACAGTACCTGTCAGGTCCAGCATTGCATCCGGCGGGATCTTTAGTTTCCTCATATGTAAAATTTCTGTCCAGCATGCCGATCTCGTCGCCATTGTAAATCACGGTGACACCGGGTAAAATGGTCGACAGCATGGAAAGCTGATCCGCCCGCTTCTCACCGTATCGGGAAGCTACGCGATGATTATCATGATTGCCTACCACCCAGTTTGGAACGTACTGTGAACCTTCTGGCATGTTATTCAACCAGCGATCTACGTAACGTTTAAAGTCGGCCGCGGTGGATTTGTTATTCAGGTCGGAAACGAACATGAAGTTGAAGGGTACGGTTGAGCCTGCCGGATAGTACAACATGGTGAAATTTAAATCTGCGTAAGCTTCGGTCAGAAACATCTTTGTGTCAGCCTTCGGCGAGTGTCTGTCCAACAGTTTTCGCCAGGTCTTGAGAAGGTCGTAACTCGGGAGTTGATTCTTCGTGTAGATGTGGTCCAGAGTATCGTAGTCGTCGGGCGGCAATCCGGGTATGTTGGTTGGCGGCTCGTCCAGGAAGCGAGGATCCTCGAACAAGTGATTGACGGTGTCAATGCGGAAACCTTCCACGCCGCGATTCATCCAGAACGTCAGCACGTTCTTTATTTCTTGTTGTAACGCGATGCTGTTGTAGTTGAGTTCCGGCTGACCAGCGGCGAACTGATGCAGATAATACTGCTGCCTCACGTCGTTCCACTCCCAGGCGGAGCCTTGGAAGGCGCTCAACCAGTTGTTCGGCGGTTGCCTGGTACCGTTGACTATTTTCGCGTCGCGCCAAACGTAATACTCGTCGTAAGGCTTGATCCCCTGAATGCTCTTCTTGAACCATTCGTGCTCGTGAGAGCTGTGATTGGGCACAAAATCGAGAAGTACCTTCAGTCCGAGGGACTTTGCCTTCGCAACGAGTCTGTCGAAATCGTGCAGAGTACCGTATTCTTCATTGACATCGGTGTAGTTGGCGATGTCGTAGCCGTAATCTATCTGCGGACTGGGGTAGATCGGCGACAGCCAGATAGCGTCGGCGCCGATGTCCGCGATGTGCTCCAATTTGCTCGTGATGCCGTTCAAATCACCGATGCCGTCTCCATTGCTATCTTTGTAGCTTCTCGGGTAGATCTGATATACCAGACTGTTCTTGTACCAGTTTTTATTACCCCTGGCTTCCGGGGAAATCGCCGCGGCACTGGTCAGCGCGACAAGTGCCGCAATGAGAACGCACGTACGATGCATTGTGATCGTTTGACTCTGTTGATCCACTCGGATACATTTTATAGACGACGAGCTTCGGAAAAAATTCCTAACAGCAGATATGAAATTGTTGTCTTATCGGTCTTAGTTAGAGTGCTTGATAAGTTTTGAATTACGTGTGGTCGTATCCAAAGACTGATAACTTGACGATAGCTGCTGACATTCTTCGCAATGTGATCAGCTACTGCCAAGTAGTTTCATATGTATGTATGACTAGTTTTTATAGTATCTCGAACGTGATAATTCTTGCAATTGTATGAAAATATTATTCGCATTTGCATCATCAGGTCTTTTGCCACAACAAAGAAATAGATTGCACAATCAAGAACTAAGAAACTTATCATGTATTTTTGTGAAGCGTTATCGGTAAAGAATTTAATTACCTCGTAATCAATGTACGCAAAATTATTCCATTGCCATCACTTTTACAAGTGTTTGTGGACTCGCAAAGATAAATCGATGCAGCATTTGTGCAAGTAATCGTTTCTTGAACTTGAACGGCTGCGAGCAATCGATAGTGCTCCATAAAACATTTCGCATACGCCGCACGTTTCGCAATGTATCGTTGATAATACAATTTCGCATTTCAAATTTCAAAATAATGCCACGCCGCGGATTTCATCGCGAGAAAACCTGCGGCGAGGCACACCGATACGCGCTCCTTGATGCGATGTTAGCTCTTTGGTGCATCGACGTGTACGAGAATCGATTTCGCCGGCCACTTTAGAAATTCGCGGAATCGCGCGGCCCGTACGTTTTTATAACTCGTTCTCGGACAGGAAGAGATTTGCAGTTTCCTGCGAAAAGTACCGACCTCGTAACACCGCGTATAACATCGACTCGCAGCCGCGGCTGCGATAAGATTTTTCGATCCCCGGCCGGTTTGAAAAATGGCAAAATATCCAGACCCGCACCATCTCGCGTGTGCAAGGCGTTTATGCGTGTTGGCCTCGTAACTGCTATCGCGACCCACGCCTAATTATACAGGTGGTTTCGCCACCTGCATTTCTTACCTTCTCATACAGCCGGTCAATTTAATCTCGGCACGGGCGTCGGGTGTTCTATCGGGAATAAATTTGCTATTACCGCGAAATATCGTGGACATCGTTGCAAAATTTTTTTTCCACCTCGAGGGCCATTTTTCATTCTTTAAGTTCTTGGCGTGTATTCAAAAACGACATAAAAATTGCGCTTGTATTTCGAAAATTCAACGGCGACATCCTTTGAAGTGAATTTCGTTTTTTAATATGATAAAGTGCCATCATTCAACATTTTTCAAGCGGAAATTGCATTGTAAAGGGAACGGTGAAAGTTACAATGCAATTGAGAAAAGAATAACTCATCGCATAAGAATAAATTGAAGTAATACTCTTTTACATACATTGAATTAAAATATTATAATATTATCTATGACGAGCTGGCAATTGCAGTTTTTCCATACTTTTAATAATTCTTCGAAATTTTACAAGTAGCAAATGAACAGGTAAAATAACGTATAAAAAGTGTCAAGTTGATGGAAAGTTTTTCTAATTTCTTTACACGGAGTTTGACATTATTACGCACAAATGGCGAATGAATAAAAATGCATAATCATTTTTCCTCCGACTATATTGTTTATATTTTTTTGTCTCTTCTCTTCTCTTTGGAAAATTGTCTGATAAATGGAAAAAGTCTTGATAGAAACAGTCCCATCGCAGTTTCCTTTTTACTTTTATTCTCGGCATTGTCGGATACTCTGGAACATTCAACTCCGGAAAGGCGGCTCTCACTTTGCGATTCTTTGATATATTCTGTCGCAACGTTCCCGTTTGAAGTAAAACGCGTGCGTTAGATCCCAATGAAAGAAAAGGAAGTGTACCTTTCCTACGCAATGTAAACACAGCTTATCTATTGATATTGGTGAAGCGTAAAATGGAAAAGTCGGCATAAAGGAAGTTAATGAAAGAGCACTTATGCTCGGTTTCACTCCAACGATGAATATCTCTTTATCCGCAATTTTCATATTTCAAATAAACAGACTTTTTCAGCCGATAAAAGGCGGAAATATCAGTTTTTCCGCGAAATAAATTAATTGTTAATCTGTGTAATAAAAATGCAATTTTACAAATTGCGTGTGGGCGCTTTCAGAAATTGTACTTCGGCTTAATCAGATCGAAATCGAATAATTATAACCAAATAGGAATATTGAATCAACGAGGAGAAATCGCACAAATTACACAAAGGAGAAAAAAGTAATAAAGCGACAATGTGTAAATTGGCCGCGGATTAAAAGTGCAGTCTCTAAAGAACATAACCGGCAAAAACGTTTGCGTTTCACGGAATAATTTATGGTTACGAATGCAGCGGGATGGCCGGAAAATATTACCGTCAGCAGGAATTCTCATACGGCTATCACCGTGAAGTTTTGTCTCCGGGTGTTATTTATATGGGTAATTTTCTTCATGGCTTATAGCCAACTTAATTCATTCATTATCCGGACGGGCGATAAAGACAATTTCACCGAGATGATGTATCATTCTTATTAGCAGCGCTATTCCCATTGTTGACTTCCACGGGCTCTCAAGTTTATCAAAATTTCTGTTTAGTCTCACGGCGTTATTTATGAACGTTTCTACTAGCATATTAGTATACCCCGGGGAAATATGTTGACATGTATAAGCACTTCATCTTCATTCGATTAATCTTATCATGCGTGAGTACCCGACGCTAAAACACGTTAAGTCATTTTCAACCAACGTTTACAGCGATGAAAATGGAGAATTAATACATTATTATCGAACGTTGCAATTTATTTATTAGTGAAATTTATTTGTTTTTATTTTCCATTGTGCACATATAGATTTTTTAACAATTTTTTAACAATTTATACAAATTTAAATAACAGGTAAAAATATCATGAGAAAAATATTAAAATTTGGAACATTTTCGACTTATCGGCAAATATGTTTGATAGAAAAAACGTATACAATTTTAATTCTTATTTTTACAGAAAAATAAACAATACATAGCAGCAAAAGGTTCAACGATGCAAATTGTGAAATGCGTCAAGTACGAATCAACGAGAGAAAATCAAAATATAATTATTTGTAATCTCAAAAATCATATCTGTTCGCAATTATGTTCTCTCGTGACAAGAGTTAATTTCCGCTGCGCGCGCTTCCATTAATTAATTATAAAATGACCTCGCGTTATCGGATGTCAGCTTGTTTTTCTGATTGTATGATTGTATGATTTTCGATGATCGGCTATATTTTACGCCAATTTTCATCTCGGAAATAGTTCGTGACACATGATTGCTTGGAAAGACCGACGCGACGAAGGCGGGAAACTGGCGTGGCCAATGTAACGAGGCCACCTTATGTCAGCCACCCTCAGCGGCGCGATGGGGTAGTCAAACAACCCCCTCACAGTTTACGGCCGTAATTAACTTCCTAGGTTATTAGCCCTCGTTCGTGGCGGCTGCGTGCCACTCTCTCCAGGACTTAGTTCTGAACGGTCTTTCGCGCAACTCGTCCGATGAGTTCTGTCCAGCTGCTTCGGCAAGTTTATCTTGCCAACTTGCGCAAAGAAATGTTTTTAAAAGTTGCTGAAAGTTCGAAGCGTGGAACTAATCGTACATAATTATTCGGGCATTATGTAAAAGAAGGAAAGAAAGGAAAAGATCGGATAAGTGCATTTATAGCAAATATTTGTTGCATTTTTAAATTCGAGATTAGTTAAATTATGCATAATACAAAGTAGGATTGCGTCAAATTAGCAAATTTTTGAAACTGAAATAAACGTAAATATATGATACTTAATTTTCAGTTTATTGAAGATTCTGGACTTTATCTAAGGATGTAGCATCTTGTTTCCGTTGCGACAAGTGGCATCTGTTGCATCTGCAAACAATCGTCGACAGGTAGCACATTCTTTTAAAATTCACGACATTCCTTCCATTTGCAGCGCGAACTTTCATATCTGGATTTCAGCAAAGAATACTTTGCTGGCGAACTTTAGATAAGCTCGAATGGAGCTACGCGAACATTTTAACATAATCTATAGGAATTTCTCCACGTCACGTTCTATATTACGCGTTAAGAAACAAAAAAAGCTAAGGACTATTCGGTTGCTTTGTACATTTATTAATCGGCTTCATATTTTGTCACACTTCGTAAAACATACGAATTTATTTGAAATTTTGATAGTACGATGATATTTATCGATGTATTAAGTTTTACGACCGCGTTATTCAATTAAACAAATGCACGCCCTGAGTGATAACGAGGGCGTATAGTGAACAACAAAGGTAACATTATTATCTTGTGTGAGCGGCAAATTGTAATTTTATATTAATTAATTGAACAAACAAAATAATATTTCGAGAATTTCGAAACATATTTTTACTTAATAGGGAAACGTGTATTATTATTAATTTTCCAAATTATATTAATGAAATTACAAAAATTGTCATTACAGAAATCTGTTAGAATGCTTTTTTGAATAACATGCGAGCGTTAATACAAGCGAATTCCGCGTAAACGCAATCCGCTTTGTGATAACATATTTAGGATTTTAATCCTTCATACTCATATATTCTATGTATAATAACTTAATGCATTATTTATCTGAAAATTATGAAATTATATAATCGCGCAAATATTAAAAGATACAAATGGTAATATACCATTTGATTTTTTATCATTATTTTTCTGATCCGGTATCCGGAAAGATCCGAATTTAATTTCATAATGTAATGCACATCGATATTACACAGAGCTAACATCAAATGCAAAGGGTTAAAAGGGATCTGAAAAAGGATATTTCTGATTTCCATTCGTATCCGTTATAAAACGAGACGTGACTCCGCGACGGGTTCGCTCTATGCAGAGCTGTAGCTCTTTAAAACTTGGCGCAACGTCGTACGATATCTCTCAGAAGAGCGACCGTAATTCAAAGCCGCGGATCAAGTTCTGGGAGATCTTCCATTCGTTCGTACCTCTTTCCTTCTTTTTTTTATAATTATGCGCGTCTCGCCAACAAAGAGTGCCAGACCGGTCGTCGGCCCCTTTCCGGCCGTGAAATCCGGGAAGGCTCCTCGGTCGGTCGACGTCGCCGGCTCCTTTCGGAAACTTCGCCTCGAGTCTCGATGTAAACGACTCTCGCACTGTCTGGCACCTCATTACACAACTACCGCACGCAGTCGTCTCGTCGTAAAGGAAAACCGGAAACTCCCGCCGGAGAAAGGCGAGACGTGAGACAGATAGGATAGGCCGCGCAAGGTTTTCACCGTGAAAGTTTCGTTGTGTTAGAGACATCGACAGGCAGACTGAAACTGATTTTGCGGGAACTAAGACGCTCGGTAATGCGCGTCGAATGTAATTTCAGGATAACACATTTCGTGCGCGCGAAATGGAAGAGTTAGAGATGGGAGAAGAAAGACAAAAGAGAAGATTGTGGAATATTTTCCAGGATTTTCACTCTTTTGAGATTTAAGTTAATATTACTTTTTTGCGGAGCTTTAAGCTGATTTCTCTAAATTCGCAAACTGATAAAATTTTCATTTGTCGCACAAATTCCTCTCTTGTCACATTTATTATGCAAATATACTAATAGAATTTTAATTTATATTTAAATTCGCTTTGCAATTCTGAATATTTAATTATAAGCGAGTGAATGTGGCTTTCGCGAAGCCAGTTTTAACGAGACCAAATTCAAAAATTGCGTTCCAGAAAATTGATAGGTAAATAATTCGTGAGACGATTAAAGATCTGAATAATTTATGTAAGGAATTCCGCCGATGCAGGCGTTTTATAAAATCCCATGTAAGTTATTGATCCGCGGAGCGTAATACTTTGACCCTCATCAGCGGTACGCGCTTTACCTTGTCGCGTGCTTGATGCTTGCGGTAGGGATGTGGCAGAGTAACGACGTCGCATTTCGCTTGCGAGGGGCAAAGCGCCGCTTCGCGGGCGGATTTCTCGCGTCTGATAACGACGAATGGAAATAACCGATAACACACATCTCGCGTATACACTCTGAGTACAACCGGGCGCGCTGAATAGCCGCGCATTTATGCCCCCGGGAACGGGGAGAACGTCGTCTTTCATCCGCCGCGACGATACGAAAGAGTCTCAAGTCCGCGGATAAGATCGCAGACTCCTGCGAGCCTCCATGAATCGAGTCGCATCGTCGACGTTGAATCGCGCTTTAAGCCGCGCCGCGATCCCTTTATGTCTCCGCGCTTGGGCGGCCCGAAGAAGAACGGGCGACGCGGAAGGAAGAGCGCAAAGGGTGAGGTGTGATATTTATGAGCCGCCGACGCGAAGAATGTTTCACGGGTCTCGGGGGAAGATCGTGCGGCCTATTCACACGGCGACGATGCTGGGCGAACGTTGCCGTGTCGATGCCGGTCGCTTATCCGCGTATTGCGAGGAATGAAAACGGAAAGAGAATACGCCGCGGGGCGATCGCGCGACGTACCTCGTCGGCGTTCTCGTCGGAACGTTATTGCATCAATCCGAGCGTTTCGTTACGCGCGCCGATCTGGGCGTCTTAGTGAAACGCGTTGAAGATCGGCGACGGAATATATAAACCGCCCTCCGTGGAGGCATTCTCTGCGATATTTTGCGCGATGCAACGGCATCAACGACAAAATACGAGTCGGACGCGCGCGGAAAGCTAAAGGGAAAATATTTCTCTTGTATTACATACCGTTGGTTTTTTAAGACGGTGCGACGTGGAAAATACTTTCGCGCGGATACGACTTAAACCTCTGCTTTTTTCTTTAAACGTTTTGCTTTAAACGTACACAATGCATTTTTATTGTCGCGAATAGTCTAAAATTTTACTGGCATTTGCGATGAATATATTGCACTCGATAAATTCGATTCTTTTATTCTACTATTTTTATCCACCAGCTATCGTGACTGCGCCAATCAATAAGGTGCTATTTATCACATATCAGAAATGATGAATAATTAATTTACATACCGAAGAAGAAGTCTTTAATTATTCCAGGCACATAACATTACATAAAATACAGGCCGGCATATCCATTTGTGATATCTATTTCCGAGATAATCACGTTTCACCTCGCGTAGGTTTTCAGTGGATTTTAGACTGCATGCTGGCCTTCGCGGTGTGTCCCATAAGTGTGAGCAATTAAAATAATTAGGAGGAATAATCTCGAGTGAAATAGCATGCCGTGCTCGAATGTACGCAAATGTACGCGAGAACGTGCGAGACGAGCGAGCGAGCTTGGACGACCATAATTAAAACGCATGGCGGTGGTCGTACACGATGCCGCTCTAATCCTGCCCGCCCGCATACTTAGTCCGCGCACGCACTTTTAGCACTCGGCAAGCGCGTCAATAGCGGCTTCCGCATTGAGCACTCGTACATAATCTGCTCCCGTGAGCTTTCTTGACCCTTACCGCACGGTTTTAATTAAAAAGTTGAGCTTGAATAATGTTTATTTACCTCAATATAATGAAAGCGGGAATACATTTTATGACTTAAACGTCTAAATTGATTATTCGAATCTTCAATTTAAAAAAAAATGACAATTTTTATTTTAAAATTTATTTCAATAAAACAATCTTTACATTTATTTCTTTGCGTGATGAAAAACCATTAGTTATCAAATGTAATTGCGATTTGAAATATTAATTTTGCGTGTTGAATAAGAGATTGCAATAATATAACAAAGAATGATTAATACAAAAGAGATGTACAATTGATTGAAAAATAAACTTTATTTTACTTTATTCTGCTCCAAGAGCTATGTCGTATTGCAATCTTGTACTTTCTTCATGCTTGTAAGATTAAAGAAAAAAGGAAGTAAGAAAATTGGACTTATTCTTTGAATACATCAAAGACACAAATGAGCGAAGAAACCGTCAAATTACATCTTTTCTTAATAAAACCATTTCACTTTGCAGCGAAAACTTATATTTGAAATGTTACATTTAATTAAGTTCGAAATTAACATTTTTAAAATCATTAATAAAATAATATTGCAATGCGCACATAGTTTGTACAGACGATATAAAAAAGTCTTAAAAATATTTTACATGTATAAAATTCATAGTCTCCGCACGCATAAATCATATACGAGATTTCGTCATCAAAATGCAACTGTGTATTTCACAGCGGAATATATTAAATGTCACGATATCCATGTTTTATGAAATCTAAATTTCAAAAGTCATTTCCGTCTGTTATTAATCAACATAATAATTTCATTATTTATAATAATGTGTTGCATAATATATATATATAATTTTTAATTAAAATCTTTACATATCTGATAAAAAAGTGTGCAACTAGAATATTGTGACATTAATTTTGATTTCAACAATATAATTTAAAAAGTTTGTTCCTTTCATTTTTAATTCAACAAGAGCTTTCTGAAAGTAAAACACGCGCTTATTGCTTTCGAAGAGTAATTTATTCCCATCGATCTTACTTTATTTCGCAAACTTACAATAAAATCTTGAATTTTTTATTTTATCGTAACAAGTACATTTACGTCGTGATCCCTGCAGTACACAATTCAGAAAAAGAATATGACGCAAAGGTCTGTTGGCGCACGAATAATTATCTCTCGTCTCCGCGCGTCTCGTTTTACGCATGTTCGCCGATGATAGGAAAAAAAATTCATCGGTCGCGGCGCGCAACGTGATAAATTGAATTCAGCGTTGCCGAGTACATTTACGTACGAGTACACGCGTGTCCGCCGGTCGACTCGTCGTCGCGCGTAAGGGAGAGAGGAAGCTCCGTACGATATACGACACTTTAAATATACGCCGACAGTCCGCAGCGCGCTGCTAATCGTAACGAGCGTGCATTGTGCAAATTGGAGGATCCTTAATGGGCGGCGCAATTAGCAATACCGATGGCATGTGACGCACGCATCGCGTGGCATACGCGTACGCCGGGTTTAGTCGGTAGTCTAGCTACTATACACTACCTGTACGTGGCACACTGCATCGGCATAGCACGGACGAAAAAACCAATGATCGATGTATCGAAAATGTTTGCTCGCAGCGTGCAGAGGGACGGCGCGCCCGCTCGGAACCGATACGCTTATGTGCCGACAGAAACGTTGCCCAATCTGTGTCATCGATCGGTGCCTGCCGTTTCGGGCTCGCGTGGGTGCACCGATAATTACGTGGATGCGATTCAAATAACCGAGATGATTGGCGAGAGGAAGGATATGTGCGCAGCACGCTGTTACTTCTGCAACCGGCACCGCCGTCGCGTTTCGAACTATCGACAGCGAGGAATAAACGCGCAGAGGTACACGTGTGTATGATGAGATCGTTACGCCGATTTCGCGTTCAACTTAAGAGGATTATTTCTATTGATGAAAATGAATGACGGCTCACCGACGCTGCGCGATTATCGTTGCAAATTTATGATTATTGAAAGATTGATATAATAGTCTGATTAGTTATTAATGCCCCATTATGCATTTCTCGATCAATATTATAACAGTTTATTAGGTCTTGACTCGGTGAATAACGTATGATTGTACGCTTGAATGAATACCTTAATAATATGTAATAGTTTGTGTAATATTACATAAATTATTTTTGTGTTAATCTCTAAAGAAATAATAAACAAGCACGGTAATTGAGATCAGAAAAATTAATCTATAGATTAACTTCATAAAAGTGTAGTGAGGCATGTGATTGTAAATATTATTTTGCTACCGAGCACCATTTATCAGCACCAACACCTGTTAGTTATCTAAATCGGATAATCCCAATATATACAGCTATTAATACTGGATATTAAGTTTCTTTATCAAGCATTTACTGATATTACGTATCTATTTACTCGGATTAAACAATCATAATTGTAATCAAAGTTTACTAGCATTTAAAAACGAAAATTTGTATAATCACAGCGTATAACAATGATATTCATAATTAAAATTGATTTATTATTCAACAAGCAAAATGTTAACGTTGGCAAATTTGTTGATCATATTTGCTGTCAATTTGCCAACATTGCTAACATTTGACTATTTGAATATTTCTATAACATAAATTGTGTAATAAAATTAACTTTACATTATATTTATGCCAGAAATCATTTTTTATAGTCATTATTTTTATGGCATAGCAATTAATCTCAATATAAATATTACACTGACAAGGTAATGCGTATTATTTATCCGATAAAATTTTTGAAATTCGTATTTTTTCCTCTAAAACTTTTATTTCTCCGCTCGTCTAAATCGATATAAATTTTACTATATTAGTGATTAATTTTATATTATATAAACAGCGTGATAATACTATGTGTCTACTTGTTACCGAATGGTTCACATTCCATTAATACGCAGGCATTCAGGTGGTTCCAGTACATACACATTATTGCAGAAGCACGTCGGTCCACAAGCATAAAGCATATAGGCATATTGCAATATTGTTAGGCGTATGTTGTCGAATTATCAACGTTTAATTGAAATCCTTCAAAGTAAATCAGTCATATTTCAAGTTTCCAGAGTTTCTATAAATTAACAAATAAGAATAGAGAACTGTGGTATAAAAAAAGTAAAACTAGATAATGACTTATAAAAAAAATATTTTCTACATATTAACTAATGCAGGAATGGAAATAGATTTTGAAATCTAATAAACTCTTAAATATTAGAAATGCAAGGCTTTTAAACAGAGAGCCTTCGGAACAATAGGACAAACATGTCTGGACTTAATTAATGACATGTTGATGAACCGATAACTGGAAATCGCTGTAATTAACAACTGAGATGACTTAACCGGATATTACCTCAAGGAAGCGGCAAAAACTTCTTCTAAGGGTTAATCTGTTTAAGATTGATTGGATGGAAAGAATTCTTTTCTCGCTGAGTAAGAATAAAACGATCATGGGCATTAAGAGCTCATTCAACTTTTAAATTCAACTTATATTGAATTCTACTTATTAAACTCTGACAATTGTGAGAAGGAACGGAATAAGTGCATTCTCATTTTTCTTTGTTTAGTTGATTACAAATATGCAAGAATATTATATTATAGAATTTTATTTTATAATCACACATGCGAGGTAAATACATATCGTATTTCTACAAACACGGAGAATACAATTTTATTAATGAATATATATGTATAATTAATATAAAATAATTTTTTTACCAAAATAATTACAAAAAGTAAAAATTTGTGTTATACATATTTTATTTGAAAATATAAAATTTATATTAAATTTTAATTAATTTAATATTGAAATGCTGATTTATCTAATTACCTTTGTATTGCTTTTACGCACAAGTAATAATAATTGCTACAAAAAGTTGTACTATTACATCGTGATAAAAACAAAATTTGTTTTTTTATTTGTCGTATCTTATGTTAATTAACGTGCATCCATAACGGCTTTTCGTCGAAAGAAAATCTAATTTTAAATAGCTCTTATAGCTGGTAAGATGCACGAGTTAAAATCTGATTACACTTCTTCTGCTTGGCAAAACTTAAAGTGGTGCCCAGCTAAATTACTGCTTAGACGGTGCTTAAAGTATAGCCCATAATCTGATCGGCCGTCTCTTTACGCTGAGTCCAGCAATTTAGTCGTAAAGTGGTTTTAATTAGACTTTATGAGACATAATGCACTTTTCACGTTTCACGATTTCGAAATAAATAACAGAACGATATGTTTGATTTCAATATTATCAATAAATGCACAGTTGAAAGTAATACATATACGTGTGTGTGCCAAGTGGCATATATTTACATTTTAATTAATTCTCTTTTTTAAGCAACCTTGTCGTTTATTGCCATATCGTTTATATATAACCTTAGTACATATTCATTACGCTAGGAATTTCCATTTTTTCGCTTTAAAGTATTGCACCAACTAACGCCCTAATTCTGTCGTGAGTAATACTCGAATATATTCGAGGATATATTGTCGCAAGAAAATATGTTACGATCACATGAAACATATACGGAGCGCGCAATGTGTTGAAATCTGAATATATAAAGCAGGTTGATGGGAATGTCGCGTAATCTTCCAGCTGATCTTACTCGTAAATAATGTTCATGCGTGTATGTGACGGTATACGTAATGCGTACTTCTACGATTTCACGGATAGCCTGGTTTTAATTTTAGTCGGATTATTATTTATTTTTTTTTATCGTGCTTATTTTGTTATAATTATAATGGAACATATGTTGCTATTAAATGTAATTATTTGATACATAAATTGAACTAAAATAAAATATATGTATATTTAAACAAGATCTTGCATATATCTGTGCAAAATATTATTCTCTCAATGTTGAATTTACAATCGGCTATTTTCAAATTATTATTTGACAAGTGGCATTTAAAGCGCTAAATTGTAGTTAAAATTAGATGAAAACTACTTAAAGGGAAATCCTACACTTGCACGTATAGTAGATAAAACTTTCGTTGCATTACTTAAAAGGATATACGTGTTCGAGTAAATGAAAACTGTGATTTGCCGCAAACTTCGGTTATGCAAAGCGGTTGGACATTTTCCTCGGTGAAACGAATGCATCGTTATGGGTGAAGTGTAGCGAAGTGCGGTAAAGTGCGACGATGTTTGCCCACGGAACCGGAAGTAATGCGCGAAAATGCGACGACGATATGCAAATTGTAGCAATTTTGAATCTACGAGACAATCGCAGCAAAACTCTAAGACGTTGTTTAAAATGTACATAAAACAGTTTAATGATTATAAGACTTTAATCCTCTTCGAGAGCTATGCGTCTTATTATTAAATTTAAGTAAATAAAGTTTCTTATTTATTGTCGGTTTTTTATAACTTAAAGTGTTATATGAAAGAAAATTATCTACTATTTGTCTGTTTGATATTTTAGTACCACAAATACTCGACTACAAATTGTTTCGACCACAAATATTAAATGTTTTTGTATATCATATATATATATACATATGTATATAAGATATATTTTCCACAAATATTCTACAATTTAATAAACTAAATTAAAGATTGCAATATATTTTTAAACATTTGTTTGACAAATAATGAAATAGCCGTGCACTCTTTATTAGTACTGCCGCAAATGAAAATAACGCTTAAATATAATGCGATTATAGTACGGATAAAAGAAACGCACGCAAAACGGCAGTAGAGAACGCGAGCAAAGTAAAAAGGCAGGCCGGTATGCGCTAACGTTTGCGTTTCCGCGCTTGAACAAGGAATTGATAATACGGTGTAATCCCATTTTAGCGCATTATATGCAAAAAAAGCCAAGTAAATGCGGAAATCGCGAAAATGCTGACATCCGTTTCATTCCGCATGTATCGTTGCCGCGGGATTTTGTACGCGCACGCGGGATTACTTTCAGCTGACTATAAGCCCAAGTAATACCTAGAAATTGCATTATTTAAATGCCGTCGTATGATTTATGACGCTCGCTCCGCGACCACCAAATAATTTCATATAAGAAGCGCAATCTCGAACAGAGGGTTAGCGCGAGTAAAAATCTAATTCCGCTAATACCGCGAGCGAAATGTCTTAAATCTTTTTCGCACGTTATAAAAGCGGCCAAGAAATCTCTGTGAATGTGTACAATAGATTGCGGTAACTAAAAACATACATGAAGAAATGGCGAGAATGTCATAACAGTTTTTCGTTCTTTTAGTAAATCGCTTTTGGTAAACGCGGTAATACGAAAGACGTGAGATATATTATATATTTTGTTTCTCTTAAACTACACGTGTCAGATTTAAAAAAATATTCCTCACGTGCGAAAGAGGTCAAAGACATAACGTGTCAGCGTGTATGTGTACATTATACACGTTTAAAGTTTGAGACATTTGCATATCTTCCGTTTATGTGTGCGCTGAACTGCCGTACCACCTGCGATGTAATAATCGTTACTTCACTTAGCTGCCTCGTTAATGCAGCGCGGAAGTACAAAGGAAAACATTGTATGAGCACTCAACTTTCGCAAAATGTAACTGATTGGCAAGAAAGACTTCCTCCAACAGCGTTATTTCAATTTATCAACAAAGGGAGAACAACAGCTGAGTCGCTCAATATATATGCAATATTCCAATGCAACGCAGGAACGATTTATATTCTAAAATAATATTGGACTGAAAAGACCGGTATTTATGCGAATTAACGCTACCAATAATAATTTCAGATTACAGTAGTTAAGGTGTTTATGGAGTTACTTTAGCAGCTAGTTTGCTGTTAGCTATAATTCACAAAGTCGCATGCTTATACATTGGTAAATCCTCGGTATTATCATTTTCGCAAGTTGGCTTAGAAATGTGATTTATAATGTACAGAGTCTCTCGTGTAGCATTACTTTTGGAAAAAGAATCCTCACCGAACTTACAAAAACATTTGCCATTCATTTAGAACTTTAAAAGTTTAATTCTGGTGAGAGAAAACGCGATTGTAGATGAAATTCGGTTAGACGTTGGCTGCAGTAGATATAACTACGTACAGTCAAATAATATTTGCTAAGTATATATTGTTCAATTGCAAAGCTTCATAAACAATAGTAACACGATTTGAATATTAACTAGACAACGCGCTGTGAAACCATTTGGTTTGACATCCCTCTGCGGGTTACCATAAGTGTCATTGTACAACCAACGTCAATATCTGGCAACTCGCGTAGGATCAATTTCAGCGGATTCAAGTGACGAACGTGCCGAGTGTACAGGAACGGATATAGAAAGTTTCAAGAGATGGCGAACAAAAATTAAAAGAGTTTCGCCCGTTAAACCCGCATACAACAAATCTTTTTTGCATTCAAAGAGAGAGAAAGAAATGAGACGGTATTAAAAACATTCGAAAAAATTATTTTATTCTATTTTTAAATTTATCAAGCTGCTTATATCAAAACTAGTTTATAAACTTTTAAGACATTAAAATTTTTTTTAACCAATATGTAGATATTATACAGATTTTTTAATCAATATATGGATTCAAAACGCGTACACAAAAAGTTTGGAAAATCTTTGCGTTACATTTTTCACAGAATTTTTCACAGAATTTCCGCAAGTCACCCTCCCTCGGTTGTATCTAAAAATGAAATCAATCATCAGGAACAAAAGCGTACTGCAAAACAAGGAACGCTTGTATTGCAAAACAATATCAAGCGTTCCTTCTGGTGTAATCTGAAGTGTTAGGATTTGGCGAATTGTTTTCGAGCCAGCTCCAATACAATCCGTAATTAGTGGGAAACGAACATCAGCTTTAACGGGACTATTGTTCGTTCGCTAAATCGACGTTGAGATATAACAATGGCGCATCGTGTGCATTTTACACGTGTTGGGCACGAAGTACACACATACAGTGACTAAAAGAGGCACAATCAGCCTACCAAAACAATACGTAAGTTACAGTACTAAGATTGATTCGTCGATACCTGACACATCAATGCAACGTCATGCGCAGTGCGCTATACGCTGAGAAGTTACGGTATTCATCTGTCGTATTGAATCGACAAGGCAACTAGCATTGGATCGATCGCACGATATCTGCTAATTAAGTCCAGAGTTAACTAAGCGTTATTTTTTACTTTCTGCTTAAATAATTGCATTACAGCCATCTAGATTATTTTGCATTAATATATCATTTCACGAGATATTTTTCAGGAAAAAATTTCGACAATATCGAATTTTAAATAAAAGTCTAAAATATAATTTTTTATTTTATTTAAAGAAATTTAAAGTGCTTTTTAAAAATTAATAATAAAAAATATATTACAGATATATAAGTTATCAGATTTGTTAAAAGAGTATTCCAATTTCTGAAGCTCTAATTTTATTAGAAATCACAAAGTAATTTTATATTCGAGATCCTGTTGCTCGAGCTGTTATTTATTTTCCCTAGTTAAGCTTCAAAGAAACCCCATTGACCTTAATCGATTCACTTATAATGATGCAGTTGTTTCTTTTTTTGTTTCGAAATTTGCAGCTTTCTAGAGACGCGTCGTTAACACTGACAATGAGCAGTAGATAAGGTTCAGTTGTCGGAAACGAATGCTGGCCTGCGAATCGTATATTGGACAAAAGGTGTCGACTTTAAAACGGTAATAAACTCCTTTCTCTGTGCCATCTATTGTTTTGCAGTACGCCACATTAAAAAAGACGGGACTAAAAGAGTATAGAAATAAGATAGAATAATTAGAAAGTGATATAACATTGAAAACTGCTTAACACTAATTGTAAGTTACAGAATTGCCGATTATATAATTCGACCTTGATATGATTGAGTTTAAAATTTTAAAGGATTTTCAATGCAACAATCACATTTTTATTACGATTCTGCGATCAAAAATTTTTTTCCACAGAAACACTAATACAAACATATATCGTATAACAATTAAATAATAGCGGGTTGCAAAAGTAAATTTTTTACATGACGTACTTGCTTGAACGATTTTATGAATACAAGAAAAGTTCGCAAATAACAACTGAAATTTGGCATGCTATTGAAAGGTTCGCAAATAGCAACTAGAATTTGGTGTGCTATTTTTAATTTGCATATGATACCATGTAACGATATTTTTGTTTGATATGCCTTAACACTGAAATAACAGCAACGTTTCAGTATTACTAATAATTAAAATATCAGACGAAATTAAAACGTGACCTTTTGATATAAGCACCATTCAATCATACGTGCTTATAATGAAACACAAACGACATTTTCTCTGATAAAAATGGTCAGGTAAAATAGTTAATTGAGAACCAGATTGTCTCTTTTATTTCCGTTTTCAATTTTATTTCTCCCTCCATCTCCCCCCCGCCCTCTCTTTCTCTCTCTTTATTTCTTTGATATACTAAATCAGATTTTTAATAATATCAATTTCTGTTAAACAAAATATAAATAAAATAATTTATTAAAAGTTATCTGAATAATCAAAATACTAAGCTCTTTTTTATTTTAAATAATTTTTCTTAAAAATTAGTAGATTACATTTTAAAATATCTTTATTTTTTTATGTAATCTTTAATAAAGTTTTTTTAATATAGTGTTTTTGCATTCGAGAAATGTCGCGTTTGAGAAATTTGTATAAAGCTTAAGAAAAAATATGGTGTCTTCCGTCAAGTCCCTTCGGTGCACAATTATTTCAAGATTGTATAATAATGCGGACATCAACGAGCACTTCAGTCTTTCGGAAGTACACGATGCGTCCCTGCTGGCATCGTGTTCGCCGCGTTGTTACTCGCGTGCGCGTGCTCTCTCTCTCTCTCTCTCTCTGTCTCTCTTTGCGCTTGAATTAATTAATTAATCGACCCGCCGGACCGCGTCCCGCTGAGGAAAGCGTTCTTCCCACAATTTCCCGACTTCGCCACTTTCTAGCGCCGCGGCACATATAAATCATAGAACGCACGGCGCTCCTCCCGTGGTTCGCATATAAATCAAAGTCCGCGGCGCGGGGATGGGCTGCACTCTTTGCCGTCGCGGTGGGTGCGTATCTCCGCGACGCCGTGCACGTAGCCGGTGCACAGAATTTGCATTTTCCACGGAAACATATGGCATTGATAGCGGATTGTGTTTTTTACCGCCGCAGCGAGCGTTTACATCGTACCGAGTGATAACTAATTCGCCGTATCGGGGCTTACGTGACGAGAAGACAAACGCGTTCCGGGTGTCGTAACACCGAGATAGATACCTCTGGTGCATCCCATCAACCAGTTCATTTAGTAATACGAACCACCGAATGCGACAATATCGTGTTTCTACGGGGATATATTTACTCAGTGCTGCTTCCTTCGATTAATCCATCAATGCTATCGAATTTTCAACTCTAATTAGTGTTTATACTACTTTACTTCGCTGATTTTAAAGTTATGTTTACTTTTTTTAGAAAGAATTGAAATGTTAATCCGGACATTTTGAGAGAGAGATCACTATTAAATATGTTAGTGATAATCCAATCCAATCCTATTTTTTACATAAACTTTATATGACTTTATGAGTTATTTATTTCGATGAATTTGAATATACATGGAACATAAATTTTTCACAAATAAAATCATAAATTTACAAGCAGTCGTCGTTGTTTTGCTTATTCGTTTGTTCGAGCTTCGATCCGCGATTCGGTTTCACATATTTTTCTCACGCCGTTTTATCGGCCAAGAAAGCTGTGCCGGGTGTCAAATAAATAATAACGCGAAATATGCCGTTCCCCAGGGGATTAACCAATCTGCTTCCCCGTTTGAAATTAGAAACCTCGACTGAGTTACGGTGCAAGGGAAAAAAAGCCAATTCCGATATACGAATTTCCAATTCCCAAAGTGGCTAAAATATCGTCGAGGCTACCCCTTAGGTTCTCGTTTCTGACGTTCTCTGATAGCGAGCACGAAATACGAGCGATGCAATCATAGGCAAGCTACTGTGATTAACTATGGATCATCATCATTACACGGTAGATTACGCAGTAGATTACGCTGAATACTAAGATTGCGTCTATATTCTACGTGGATAAGCGCGAATATGTGAATGATGAGATCATACTGTAAAGCAATAAGATTGGAATAAAGCTACATTAAAAATGAAAAGAAAAAAAAGAGGAATATTTTAAAAAGACAGCTACAAAAGCTAGCTAGCTGTTATTTTTTATTTTATCCTTAATCATACTGGTCTAATGGCATACTGAGTAGTTTGAAAAATTTATAAGAAATATAAATATGATAGTTTCTTGAAACCCCTTGCAAAATTAATTGAAACTTTCGAGATGGATATTTTACCCGCTTTGCAGTGAAGTTGATACAATATGAATGTCGCTATTTTTGAGCGGCGCTTAAAAATTACTGTCAGATTGTTTTTATAATTATTTTGATTTTGCCACGATTAAAAGTGACAACAAATAAATTGAGGTTGAATGTTGCGAATTAGCTTGTTAAACTCTACCATTAGGAAGACCACTAGCGTCTGAAGTATGTGTCGTATCGGTGGAAATTATTATTATCGGTTAGCGTTCTCTGCTCTCGGACGCTTGAACGCTTTCACGAGCAAAGTGCACAAGAAGCGTGCATCGTTAACAAGCAAAGTGCCTGTATATGTATACGTTGCTTGAAATACAGGCCAATTATATTACTGAAATGGAACGTGATCGAAATTATCCATGGAAGGGAAATTTGAGTTCAGATCTTGTAATATATAAATATATTGGAAATTTACATTTCTAATTATATTTATAGACTAAATATGTATATAGCAAATTATACTGATCTATTTATCCAATTTTTGAGGTACTATCGTAAATACACAAAGTTAAATTTCACGCCCACGTTTTTATTTAACTTTGATACAAAAATACATGTTTGAAAAAGATTCGTCAGATTAAAAAGCCACGATCCGATAAAACGAAGCACACCAAAAACGACGAAATAGACAACCAACGCAGATTTTTACTTCAACGAGGCGTCAAGAGCACGCTAGCAAAGGGGAAAGTAATTAATCCCTGTCCTACCATTTGGCAGATACCTACATCGAAAGGGTCGTACGAAAATGAAAATCCCGCCGCTTCACTCTTGAACGGCAGCAAATTGAGTCGAAGTTTGATTTTTTTTTTTTTTTTTTTTTTTTTCATTTGTCCACACGGAGTCGTTTATTCGCGAGAGACGGACAAGCACTTCAACCAATTCGAAACACCGACCCAGCTCTACGATACTCCACGCCGACGGTATCGGTTGGAAAAAAAATCCGAGTGCCGGTTGTCGCGAGAGTTCGCTTCCATTTCAGATTTAGGTTGCGATAAATACAAGCCGGACTGCTCCGCCAGATCTGCCGTGCTCGCTTGTTTCCTGGCCAGTGGTTATCTCAACGGCAGGCCGGCCCGCATGAAGCTTTTCAGAAAAAAAAACTCGTCCAAGGCCGAGTGAGTGGCCATCTATGGTAACACGGTACCTCGGATGGGTAGCCTTTAACCTACGCGGAAGAAGAGTCAGAAAAATTCGTGAACCATGCAGCCGTCGCTTTAGCGTGCGTGCGCTATAAACTCTGTCGCGAATACCGCTCGATTTCTCCCATGATAGCGTGTTTTCATCGAGGCTCCGTCATCTCGGACAGCGTAAAACGCCGCTAGATTACCGCTTTTCGTCGAGCGACGTTATCGTACTCGATCTCGACGATGAGCACGTAAAACCAACCTTGAGTTATCAGCCGTGCGCGAATATAATACGAAGTGCAATTTAATAAAATTAACGACAATATATAATAAAATTAACGTACGACACTATATCATAAATTAATATCACATTTTCTTTATTACTAGATCAAATTAATTGTGCAATTAAATATTTTTATCGCGTTATTACAGTAATGCTTCGGGAAGTAATTACACCTCTATTGAACGGCGAACAGGATATATTCTCTGCAATTGTAAATGAATAATAATATCCAAATAAATAACAATAATCCGATAATAAATATTAATTCTCCACGAGTTCCTTCTTCATGGCAGCATTTGATAGATAATTAATTTCTCATTAACACGAATCGAAAAATTATAATATGCAAACAATATATAGTGCATTGGATTAATGTATGAAGCATTGTCCCGGGCGATAAATAAATTTATACAAATTTACACAAATGAGAAATGTGGAAGTACACGTGTGTGTTACTTAAATATCATTTAAATTTATTTCACGGGACTCATTTTTCTGCCGTACTGTAATCTTTCTTTTGATCGCATTGTAATCGCGACAACCGTACACTCGCGACGAAGTTTCTTCAAAGATAAAATTGCCAGTGTAGTTATCGACGTCGTTGTTCAAGCCCTTGTAAAAATCGTCTTCCCGTTTTTCGTTACTGAAGCACGGTTATTACATCAGCGAAAAACTTTTCAATTGGATTATAAAGTTTTCTGGACAGGCGTAATTTCCACAGCAACGGCGAAGCGGCGGAATTATCAAATCACTTCTGTATATAAGCAAATAAATGAAAAAAAATTTACGCGGTCGTTAAATTTAATTTTTTTGTCCGCATTAAAATACTGAGATAATATTCATAAACTCGAACTTTAAAAATACATACTGTTTCAACATAGTTACGTTGAAACTTGTTATTAAATATTATTAGAAAACAGATGGTTGCGTGTAATTGCACATATTGCTAATTTTTTCTACTGTTTTAAAAATTTGAAAATAAAAAAAAAGCATTTATAACTCCCCCCCCCCAAAAAAAAAGTTTTTTCTGCGCGCATATTTATGTGAATTTTTTGCACAATTTTAATGGAATGAATAAGTCCTGAGAATGTTTTAATGTAAAAATTTTTTTGCGTTGTCGCAATCTACACAATACATAAACAAGAAAATGTATATTTTTGCATAACGTAGCTTACTCCTTTCGTCATCTCAGAGGTGGACGTGACATTGCGTCGTAGACTTTTAACGTAACTATTCACAAAGGATGACGCGACAAAGCTGAATTTCCCGGAAACAAAGGTGCAGGTTGCGAAACAGAGCGACACTCGTGTAACATCTCGACGGCATGTCGGGAACGGAGCCCTCGCGCTTGCAAGGAGCGCTTGTCGTTTCCACATTAACGCGTCTTAACATAACGCCCCGAGCCATGCAATGCACAAATATCTCGCTGACACACATGTTACCGCGACGCCTTATTATCTGCGCGATGACTTTATATCCGCATTACGCGCCCGCGTTGGGAAAACGATCATCGTCACTGCTTTCGACGACCGACGTGAAAAATATGTTTTCGCCACTGCACAGGGTATTTGAAATTTATTGTTAAGACGCGAAGGATGAAGGCGAGAGGGATTCGCATTCGCGAATGGAGTTGGAAAAGTTGCGTGGGTGTTCTTCGGGGTCGCCGTGCTGTCGCATTGTAAAATAGCAGCGAAGTGTACGTAATCCATCGAGATTGCGGCGGCGCCTCGGATTTACGGAGGAGAGCCGGACCTCACGGCATTTCTGCTTTTACAAGCAGATTGGATCGTACCCGCCCGGGTTTCATGCCCCGATCGGAATCGTGAAATTCGCGCCGGGCGAGCAGCCAAGCTTCAGTTGGTTATCCAATGGCGCTCATCTGATAAATACGAAAGCCGCCTCTTAATAAAACTTGCCGCTGCACCGGATTATCGCGCCAACGAGTTGTCCTCGATTCCGCTCGTGTCCGGTCAAACTTTTCAACGCGTTTACTTAGGACGCGTTTTCATTTCCCACAGCGCGGGATGATGCATACCGTTAAATGTATGCAGATAATCTCTAGGAGAACTGCTTTTCATTATATACCATAGTAATTACAGTGCCCAACGAATACGAAGCGAAATGATGTTGCCGCAATTCGAAATATCAAATCGTATTTGCACATTTGAGTCGTTTAGCGGATTGCACTAGAAAATCGATCTAGAAATGTTGAATTTTAGTTCATAAATTGGTATCAATAGCGATTGCAAAATACCTCATTATATCATTGATCAAAATGTAGATGGGCATACGTAAATAATAATAATAATTATGTGATACGGTAATTAACATTCTATATGCATGTGCAACAATTATGATGCAAAAATCACAATATATATTTCATTATTGAAAGGATTTAGGATTATTAATGACAGTTTAGTTAATAATTGAAATAGAAATTTTACATATTACGCATTGTTCCGCGCGATTGTTTTGCGAATATATTAGAATAGATTTATATTCCTGGATAATGATGCGTATCGATCGTGCACAGCATGCACAGACAATCATAGCACATATGTAGATGATTCAGCATGTCGCAGCCGAGTAAACGCCTTCGCATTATCGATAAGCATCGAGTTTTAGCGGGCGGAGAAAATGATATCGCTGCATGACGAGATACGGAGATTTTTCTTTTCACGGCGATAATCGTACAATGCTACTATCTCTGAAAGATATTTTCACGATAATATGATGAGAAATTGATTTGTTAAGAGAAGAGAAAATAAACAGCCTATAGTGAAGTTATCAATGTCGAACTTATTACTGTTATTGTTATATGAAATGCAACGGAAGAGTGATTCACAATTATATGAAATATTTGAACAATGCGTAATATGATGTACATTTTGTAAGATACACTATTTTATGAAAATATTTAAAATTTACATGTATATATTCCAGTTTGTTTAATATTTTCGTAAATATTAATGCAACATTTCACATTTTATTCAGCTTAAATAAAAATTTTCCAGAGATGCACCTCCTCGAAATGTATGTTGAACATTATAGACGATGTGTCCGATGTTCTCTTATTTTCACTATATCCTCATTTGTCTTACTCGGACATGAACTCATCTGTTATTTTGATATAAAAATAAAGACGTAATTCTTGTTTATAAGCAACACAAAAGAATTTTCTACAATTCATTTTAGTTAGGTGCAATACCACAGAATGTTATTATTCTTTTTTACACAGTTATTGTGCAAGAAATTAATTAAAAACTTTTTTTTGTTTCTGGTTTATATTTCGCGCAATTATGTAGTATCTATATTCTGTGTTTCAAGCTGTTAGTTTTTTCCCATGAATATAAATCTCAAAACTGTTATTTGCGTATTCTCTGCGGACTATTTCAAGAATCCCACGCAATATTGCATAATATTTATATAGCGAAGAAAAAGCGTGCGACGTAAAATGCTCTGATTTAAATTTTCCCGTTTACATTTCCCAAAAGCCAGAGATGCATCTTTATGTTCTTTCGCTCACAACTTTGGTTGCGTACGAACATACGAGTATAAAGATGTATTATTTTTATCTTTTGGCCAAACATTCAGTTTTTGATGCAGTTATATAAAAAAGATTCGATAAAAAGAAGTAAAATAATGAAATCAAATAGCGCATAATTAAAACTTATAGGTACGTGCAATTTTAAAAGTATCAGTATAACGTATATTATAAAAAAGTCACAGTTTACATATTAATAGATTTGACATTATTTTATAATGTTTACACACTACATACGTAGGTACGATTAGAGATGCTCTGCTTGATATGTACAGATTTCTTGTATTTTCAAGCAGGAATAGGAAAAGATTTCTCCTTTAATCCCTGTGGTAATTAGCCTTAAAAACCACTAATTACGGTTAATGAAATCTTATCTGCAGTCTGGATGTTTCCTCGAGCTGTTTCACGCGCAACGTACTAATTGCACCGCCACGAACTTTTTTGCCGCATCAACAAGGTTAAATTTCCTTTGAAGATGCGCCCTTAACGTTATCCCGCTCTTGTGTATTGTAGCTGCGTGCCGTCTTATACGAGAGTATAAGACTGAACATATAACGCTGAAAAAACATCTATCCCGGATTACTGCCGGCGATATTTTATACCAACTGTTTCGTACTCTAAGCAGGCTCGCACATCTTAAAGCCAGTAGTCCGTAACGGATTACGACGCGTCGTGATTTAACGCTTTCCGCACCTTTATTTTCCACTAGACGGTCCATCTACTGCATTCGTGACCGGACTCGAAGGTATCGTTGATTTTCAATCTTCCGCCGCATCAAAAGTCCGAGAGGCGGACTAATCGCGACTAATAAAATTTCGTTAGTGCATCGCGATGTAACGCAATGAGTTCGATGCATTTATCTGATTGTGGAATGTAATTTCTCCCGCTGAGTAAAGTGGCAGCGAAACCGTCTGCGTAGAAACTATCAAAACTTTAACTCTTACTTAGTCGCGAATTCCACGAGGTGGATTATTCTCGACGTCGTTTATATTTTCCACTCGAAATAAATTACCTCGCCGGAAATTCATCGTGAATTTCTTAATTGACTGACGTGATTTAACGAAGAATTCAAGTTTGAAATCCGGAATTTGATTGAAAAAGAGAATTATCGTTTCGCAATTTGCATAGATTTCTCTGACCCACATCGGCCTTTAACCGAAAGGGTTAAACCAACAGCAGAAATCACTCGACGCAGAAATGTGATTTTGTTCTAACCAAAAGCACACGTGCCAAAGATCTCACTGTCGGCTGTTAAAATAAAAATTGTTCGTCGATTATCTTTAGAAAAAACTGTATACAACAAAATACAGAAAAAAAGTGTCATTTTTGAGCCGCAATCTTACCGCATGTTTCCGATAACATCAAGTAAATATATTAGCAGTTAAGATAAGATTTGCATTGATTCACAACAAGAGCAGCAAAACATTCCACGCGCGATGCGTAAGATAACACACAAAACAACAATACTTGACATGTAACACGTGATTCGATACGAATAATTTTTGCATATCTCGATTTCGTCTCACGGTACATTTTAAATCTTTAAAATCTATTTTATGTTGGTAAAAATAGTTGAAAAAATAGCAAAAAAGGTCAAAGAAATTGATTGTTTGCTGTTTTTTTCATTTTACAACATTACGTTGATCATGAAGACTTAAATAAAATCTATGTTAAGCTAAAAGTAATATAAAATTCGTCGTAAAATAAGACCAGCTCGAAGAACACGATTTTCTTTTACAAAAAATAGATTTAAAGCGTCCTCCTAGAAACCAAAATAAATTAGCATTGAAGAATATTTAAAAAGCACTGCAGCTAGATATATCTTATCATTATTTATCTCAGAAATTTTTGGCAGTACTTTGTTTATCGTATCTGTTTGTTACGCGACCTGAAGATAAAATGTGAGTTTATGTGAAGCACGTAAGTGGGTCGACGTCGCTCCGACGTATACGTGCGCGGTTCAATTTTTAATGATCGATCGATAAATTAGAGATTTAACGTTGGATCCCTTCGGATGGATTTCCATTGCGCGGATTACATAGCGTGATCGATACGGAGGCATGATTAAAGCCGGTAAACTCGCGGAAGGGAAGCGTTTTATTTCCGAGGAGAAATTGCGCGATATTGCCTCGCGATGCCGGAGGAACAGAACTCGGTGAGGTACAAGTTATTAAACGATCTCAACGATGTTACTTCATGATGACCCTAGAACTCATAAAGCGGATCCGCTTCGTCGCGTTTTCTTCGATATACCTTTCTCGTTTTCAGCCGCGCAAATTTATTTCCGTGCTACCATTATCAGGCGAGATAACCTCTACTGTGCCGTCAACAACGCGAATAAAGCGGCGAAGCGCGTTTTTATGAATAGCGCTATTTATTAATTGCTAATTAACGGAGACGCGGCGAGAAGTCGATTAAGATTATTTTGATAACGTAATAACGAAGAGTTTGAGTTGAGATAATGGCTAATGGAATGGTGTATCAAGCAGTTAGAAAGATCAGCCGTTTTATCTTGGGAGAAAAATCAATGTCGTAAAGTTCCATCGTAAAATCAAAGTCTCTATTTCCAGTTAATATCGGCTATAAATGTGTGCGGCAAGATTTTGTGAAAATTGTCGTTTCTTACGATTCTACTTTTAAGACCCTTCGCGCTGTCATTCCGCTCCTGCTCCGCGCTGCGATCGTAAATCCAGTCCTATCTGCAAATAGTGTTCTTCCGCTTATTTCTTAAATCGATGGAGAGACTCGCGTTCCTCTTAGGAACATCGTAAAGTTCGATGCGTTATCGAGCGTGCCGCGGGATATTGTTTCTTTACGATCAAAATCGTAAAGTAAGATGCGTGTATGCGTGATTGTACATAAGGTTCATAGCTTCTTTCAATACGCGCACGCAAAGCTATATGTATATATTACATATACCTCTCGACCGGGATCTTCTTAAATCTTTTCAATCTTGACGCTTTAATCCAGAAATTCTTGATCCCGGGATCTAGCGCAGCAAATAAGAAATCCACGCGCGCAACCGCCGTCAATGTCTTGTTCGGCCACCCTTTTACGATCTCGGAGGGATGACGTCCCGCAATACAAGCACTCGCCAGCGACGCTCACCTTTTTATTATTCCACGGCGTGTGAGACGAAGTTCGCGTAGGGCGTGTCGCGCTATTTGCATTCTCATTACCATCGGCGGTTCTTATTTAAATAGGTGAACAACTGCAAAGCACTCTGGTGGTCGGCGAGCTCGTTAGGCTCTTCCCTCCCAAGTGGGTGAGAAAGAAGACGGTGAGCGGGAAAGAGAGTCGTATGCACAGGTATACTGGTCCGTTGCGTCTATACTCTTCCGACGCACCCTCACCTCCATCCGCCACAGACTGTCGCTCTCGACCCCTTCCCGCAAGACGTAGCCGAGCGAGAAGAGCCGGATGGCTGCAATTTCGCGCGGGGACGCGAATCCTCGTGACCTCCGACCTCGTCAACACCGGGGGCAGAGAGAGGGAGGGAGGGAGAGAGGAAAGGGAAAGGGGGAATCTTTTAAATTCAACGCGGTACGCTTCATTAGTGGCTGCGGTTTGCTCGGCGGTCGCAACGATTTAATCCGAGCTTGCGCGTGGCGTCAAGCCGCGCCGCCATCCCGAGGAAATTCAATTTCGCTGCGGCGGTAATGGACCAGAACGTTCCGGGGCCAGAGAGTTAGGCTGTCTCTCGGTGGCCGCGTCGGAAACGCCGATCGACTGGCTGTATCTCTGCTGTGCGGAATTCATTCGAACGTAATACGGATCCGAGAGCGTACGTCGCGATCGCTCGCTTCTCGACGTTCCGCTCGCGGCGTTTGTTCGCGCCAATCGATCGTGCGCGATGCAGCGCAGCGCGGTCCGTAGCTATTCGCGCGCGGGAAACGCCGCGGGCGAATCGACAGGAGAAGTATGCCCAGTCGTGCGTGCGAATGGCGTGCGTACTCGAAAACTTTCGACGCGGTAGCTGTGACACAAATATAAGTAACTGCTGGAAGTTGGATGTGACTTCCACGGAAACTTAGCGCATTTGATCTGAAATTTATAATTACATGAATACGCCATATTTATAAATATAAATTGTGTATTTTCTGTCGAGTAGAAATTTTTGGATAAAATTTAAAACAGGTCTTATCTAAATTGAAATTAAACGAGGAACTTGTATTTGTTATTGTTCTATTTTTTTAATATTGTTGCCTTATCTGTTAATTGTTTTTAATTAATTTTAAGTGTTGTGAAAAACATTTTTAATGCATATATTTTTTATCCTACATTTAATCTGATTCTAACTTTTATATTTGAATTGAATTTTTTATTTCTCTATCTACTTAATTAATACAAATAAAATTTTATTTTAAAATTATTAATAATAAAGTATTAAATTTATTAGAGTAATCCGATTTAACGCAGGCCAAACTTACTACAAAATTAATGTAATGCGAACCATTAGCTAGCTATATTTTGGTCTATATTATTTTGGAAAACTGGATTTTAATGCTTACAAAAAGCTTAGTATATAAATATATTTGAAATAAATGTGAATGAAAAAATTATGCAAAGTCAAATATAAATATAGAACTTTTCAGTTCAGTCGGAGGAAATTAAATTGAAAATAAAATTTGTTTATAGATACATTTTATATGAAAATATTTTTATCAGGCGTGTGATTGCAGGTAAACTGCATCCGTTTCTAGTAGATTTTCAAGCCTGTCGAATGTCGTGCCATTACGTAACGCTATGCAAATATCGCGCCAAGTCCTTCGAGAGTAAAACGTCGAGTATACGAAAGATTTCTTAGTTCAGAAACAAGAGCAACGGCGGGAGCTTCTCAAAGTTACTGCGCGGAACAAACGACAAAGTTCGACCTTACGATTCGATCCAATATATTACAAAGACACGCCGTACCTCTCGGAATTCATAATGGCACATAAGCTCACCTAGTTTCGAAGTAATAGTGATAAGCATTTTATTTCGCTCGTACTTCTGTTATCTCTCGCGAGCTTTCGTGAATTAGGCATTCGCGTAACGCGTAATTAAGCCCTGTCCTATTTCCGTAACAAAGCAAATTCAGCCGCCTTTATTAACCCACTGCGTGCTGCCGCTGTACTCGCATTACAGATTGCCTCAAGACATAATGCTAAAACTTCGAGATCCAATTTCTGAAGTAATTTTCAGTTAAATATATGAGCGCAGGTCTCTGACTTTGAAAATGCTTACAGAGCTATGTAGCGCATAGATTCTTAAAAACACATTATTTAAAAAAATATAAAAAATGCAAAAATATTAAAATCAATGCTGCATAATTCTCCATAATTAACTATTGTATTATATCATAATTATTATTACTGATAACACAATTGCTTCTATTCATAAATCCGTATTTAAATTTTCAACTTTGAATTAGTTTAGAAATTGGGTCGCAGAATTATAGTGCAAAATCACAGGCCATTTTGCACGTATGTTTATCTACCCTCTGATGTTGTGTTTGATGTAAACACAGTAGCATCCTTATTAATCGTAATATTTTGCAATGCGTTATTGCTCTCATATATTTGTTGCTTTTCAATAACTCGGACGACCAGCGGCAGCTTTATATTATTCAACCGTGTAATCTAGACTGTGCAATTAGCTTCTCACTTAATTAGGACAAAATTTAATTAACAACTTTAATTTCAGCAGAAATAATGAATCGCGCGCCTTTCGCGAAAATCTAGCGAATTAATTAATTACGATGTGCGTCTCGCACAGACAAGTGTCCAGCGATCGTTGGAATAGAGAATTTTATGTAAGATCTAAGCAGGTACACTATGATTAGTGTGCCGGGGCGGATTAAAAAATAAAATCCCGTGGCACAGGAGTCGCAGGCATATTGATTTTTCTACTCCGGTGCAGCCAATGACCTAACGTTACCTCGCTGCAAGCACGACCCTAACAAAGTTATCCGAAGAATGACGTGCCGTACACGGCGCAGCACGGTGGAAATCGACACCCATTTACCACTTCGTATTCTCGATCATGTCCGTACACGTGACCCACCCCTTCGGGTTACACTGAGCATCTTAAGACACCATCTGGCAACCGCCCAATCCGGTCATATTTTTCCGATCGTAACGGGTCACGCGGATATGTGACAGCATCCCCGAGCCGTGGAGATTTACTGCGGGCATTAAATTACAACCGTCGTGGCTGATCTTTCGGGGATCGGTATCTTTTGAACGAGACGTCGCGACTAGCTCGGTGACCAACGATGCTGTTGACTGTTTCCTTTTTTTCTCTCCTTTTTTTTTTTTTATTATTTAAGGATGTTGCCTGTCGGCTTTTTAGTCCCGCGGGATCCGATCTTCCCTTGTTGAAAATTGAGGTTTGCCCAGAAAGTACATATATATGTTGCGGTCCGTTGAAAACAGGATGATCATATTTTTCTGCGGATCAAAACAGGTGGAATAAGCTACGTTTGCAATTTTTAGAAAAGAAAACACAAAACAGGATTTATATAATTTTTTGTTATCAATTGGGCAAAAGAGAAAATATCCTAGCCATCAGAATTAAAAATAATAATTTTTTTGGAAAATAATTTAGATACTTTAATTATCTGTTACAACGTAACAGATAATTAAATAATTTAAAAGTGATATTTACAAAATTCATTATGAATTAAAAACGTGTCTTTTTTTCGCAATAAGTAAATTTTATTTTACCTTTTGCTCTACATATCTGTCTCTGTACCAGCTATATTAATAGACATTTCCAATTTATAAGAGATTATCGAAAATGTAAGATATCCTAATGTTAAATCCGATACATGAATTTATGTCTATAATCGTCAATATATGTCGATAACGAATCAAATTAAGATACAATTTTAAATCACTGTAGAACGCTTATTTCGAGAATCTTTATATCCGAATGTCCAAATTCAGTTATGCGTCCGTAAAAATAAGTTCCATCTCGTATCCAAGTCTAAATTGAATTCTCGCGATGTTTCGCATTTTTGCTTGCAGAACCCACGGCGGTGAAATCCGAGTGTCGGCGCAAGAAACGATGAACGAATCGGGACGAGCCGGGAACGAAGCGGCGCGATAATAATAATATGTGGACGACGCGGCCACGGACCAAACGAAAGTGGCGACAATCGTCGACCCGGTCGTGCAGAGAACGTGACAATCGGTGGAATCGCCGTCGGGACGGCTTCCGCATCATCTACTCGGTAATATTGGCGGCTTGCATGGCGACACAGGAGGCGAGGGGCGCCAAGTGTCCGCCACCGGACACAATACCCGGCTGCCCGTGTTACAACTTCGAGAACGGCGGTCTGTTCCTGGAATGCGCAGGTGCCACCGAGGAGTCCCTCAGGAACGCTTTGTCCGGCGTGATACATGCCACCGGCGGGGAAGGTAACCGTCCATGATACAATGCGCAAAAAGCAGGGATCACCGGAGAACACGTATTCCCGTCGCATACATAAGTAGAAACAGCCACCGCAGTGATACGTCCGTATTGTGGGGCAATATCGTACGCGCAGGAACAGCTGTGGCTCGGAATAAACAAAAAGAGAAACGCAAAAAAAAGCTCAAGAGACTATTCAGTATCTCCATAAATAGTCAATGAGATCATATGATGCCTTTTTAACTCTTATTCTCTTATTATGAAGAATTTCAAAATTTTTAATATTTAAATGTAATTCTATTTTTGTAAATATATTCATATTGTTGAGAAAATTGGAAATAGTTTATATGTTTATATATAAACAAAGGCAGTAGAATATGTTTTAGTTTAATTCGACAATATCAATACTTTTCAACTCTCATATATCTTTGCAAAATTAGAATATTATCTTAAATTTTGCGTTAATTAAATCGTGTTATATTTTACGCATATTTTGCGTAAGATTCTTTATTTTTTAACGACATGAATTTTTATATTCCGCGAGTAGATATTAAGAAAAAATCTTTTATTCGTCATCATCGATATTCGATGAAGAATTTTACGTGTGTCCGATAGAGATAAAAATAACTTGAAAGGAGAATTTAACTTTTAATCTCGTGACTGTACAACACACAAAGCATGTCAATAGCTTTGGGTGAAATATCGTGCGATTGTTTCAGGGGCGCTCGTTCAGTCATTGAGCGTGTACGAATTGGATCGAAAAGTGGAGGAACTTCGTGCTGTTGCTTTCCCGGCGGGCTCGCAAATTAGGCATCTACAAATATCGCATTCCGCGATCCGCGAAATAACTGAGGATGCTTTCGAGCGATTAAGCAAAAGCCTGGAATCCTTGGCACTCGTATCCGGCCGACTACCTCACGTACCTCAAAAGGCCATGGCCACGCTAAGCCTACTCAAAGCGCTGGACCTCGAGGCCAACCTCGTTCACGAGCTGCCGAGCTTCAGTTTCTACGGGCTCTCGTTAATTAAACTGAATCTGAAGGGTAATCAAATCATGAAAATTTCCGAGTACGCCTTTGCCGGACTCGAGGGCTCTTTAAAGGATCTGGATCTGGCGGAGAACAAGATCAGAGTATTCCCCATGACGTCCTTAAGAAGATTAGAACATCTCACGTCGCTGCGTCTCGCGTGGAATGAGGTATCCCAGCTCCCGGAGGACGGCTATTCCAGGCTGGACGCCTTAAACTTCCTCGATCTCAGTAGCAACAATTTCAAGGACATTCCGCTCAATTGCTTCCGCTGCTGTCCGTCCCTGAAGACTCTGTCCCTCTATTACAACGCGGTCGAGTCGGTCGACAAGGATGCCTTTATATCGCTGATCGATCTCGAATCGATAGACCTCAGCCACAACAAGATCGTGTTCCTTGACGTAGCTACCTTCCGTGCCAATCAAAAGCTCAGGTCGATCGATCTCAGCCACAATCACATACACTATATCCGGGGCGTATTCTCGCGGCTGCCCGAATTGAAGGAGCTCTTCCTGGCAGAAAATAACATTCTCGAGATACCGGCGGAGACGTTTGCCGGCAGCACGAGCCTCTCGGTCGTGTACCTCCAGCAGAATGCCATCCGGAGGATCGATGCGCGCGGTCTGGTGACGCTCGGCCAATTGGCGCAGCTGCATTTGAGCGGAAATTACATCGAGAAGGTGCCGCGTGACTTCCTCGAGCATTGCGAGAATCTCTCCACGCTGTCGTTGGACGGTAATAGTATCCGCGAGCTTGAAGTCGGCACGTTCGCCAAGGCGAAGCAGCTGCGCGAGCTACGGCTGCAGGACAATCAGATCACCGAGGTGAAGCGCGGCGTGTTCGCGCCGCTACCGTCGCTCCTCGAGCTGCATCTCCAAAACAACGCCATCACGGACATGGAGACCGGCGCGCTGAGATCTCTGCACAGTCTGCAACACGTAAATCTGCAGGGTAACCTTCTGGCGGTGCTGGGCGATGTGTTCCAAGTGTCGAACGACGTCGGTCAGAGCGAAAACAGCGGCAGTTCCCTCGTCTCTATTCAGCTAGACAACAATGGCCTCGGCGTCCTGCACAATGACTCATTAAGGGGTCAAGCCTCGGTCAGGATCATGTGGCTTGGACACAATAGACTGACGCGTCTTCAAGCTCCATTGTTTCGAGACCTGTTGCTGGTCGAGCGACTGTATCTCACGAATAATTCCATCTCGCGCATCGAAGACACCGCCTTCAAGCCAATGCAGGCGCTCAAGTTCCTGGAGCTTAGCATGAACCGGCTGAGTCACGTAACCGTGAAGACATTCTCGGAGCTACACGAGCTCGAGGAACTTTACTTGCAAGATAACGGTCTGCGCCGTCTGGATCCTTACGCTTTAACGGCTTTGAAGAGACTGCGCGTTCTCGACCTCGCCAACAATCACTTAAATGTGCTGCACGATAAAATCTTCCAGGAAGGACTGCCGATCAGAACGCTCAATCTGAAGAACTGCACCGTCAGTGTGATCGAAAACGGTGCCTTCCGCGGACTAAACAATCTCTACGAACTGAATCTCGAGCATAATCATTTCACTGCCACGGCGTTAGACCGCCTAGACATACCGGGGCTAAGAGTTTTGAGAATATCGTACAACAATTTTAGTCAGATCAACGCGAACTCGTTGGACGGCCTACCGTCCCTTCAGCATCTGGCGATGGATTCGTCGCAGATCAACCGGATGCCAGCCGAGATTTTCGCGAAAAACAAGAATCTTGCGAAACTGCTGCTCAGCAACAATTTGCTCAAGATGCTGCCGGCGATGTTGTTCTTAGGCCTCGAGGCGCTCAAGGAGATCAAACTTGACGGCAATAGGTTCCAGCAAGTTCCGTACGATGTGTTTGCGAACGCGAGCACGGTGGAGTTCCTCTCGCTGGCCAACAACGCTCTCATTCAGGTGGATATGTCGCGATTGTGCGGATTGACGAGTCTGCGGGAGCTCGATCTACGCGGCAACTACATCTCATCTCTCACCGGCTTCGCCACCGTCAACTTTTCTCGCCTCATATCCGTGGACTTGAGTCACAATCATTTAACGGCGCTCCCGGCGAATTTCTTCGCCCGCTCGAACATGCTGCGAAAGATCGAACTGGCGGCCAACAAGTTTCGTCAGATACCAGCTGTGGCACTCACGGCGCAAAATATACCTGGTCTCACCTGGCTGAACGTCACGGCCAATCCTCTCATGCGAATACACGAGATCAGCTCAGAAGCGAAATATCCGGCTCTGCAGGAAATTCACATTTCCGGAACGAATTTGACGATAGTCACCAGCCAAGACTTTGAGGCGTTTCCCGCGCTGATGCATCTCTTCATGGGTAACAACATGATCTCCAGGGTATCCCCCAGCGCTTTTCGAAGTCTTCCGAATTTGCTAACGCTGGATCTCAGCGTGAACGAGCTGGAGCTGCTACCGCAGGAGAGGCTGAAGGGACTGGAGCACCTTCGATTGCTCAATCTCACGCACAATCGTCTGAAAGAGCTCGAGGACTTCCCGCCTGACCTGAAGGCTTTGCAAGTGCTCGATCTTTCGTACAATCAGATAAGCGGAGTGGGAAAGAGCACGTTCCAACACCTGGAGAATCTAGCCGAGCTGCATCTCTACGGCAACTGGATATCGTCGATCTCGCCGGACGCGTTCAAGCCGCTGAAGAAGCTCAGGATTTTAGATCTAAGTAGGAACTTCTTAGCGAACTTACCGCTGAATGCCTTTCGACCTCTCGAAACGCAAATACGGAGTCTACGGGCTGAGGGTGAGTACGATCTATTTCTTTATCCGCGCGGTTCCGATTTTATTTCGTTATATTTGTAAAAATTCTATCAAAACATGTCCATCGCAAACGATTACAAAAGATTAAAGATCTATTTTAATTTTAAAAGATTATTAAAAAAGAATATCTTTGTTACAATCTTATTTATTTTCAAATTAATTATTAAACAATATTCTTATTAGTATCTATTTGTTAATATGTTTCTTTTTATGTTTCAATTTTTCTTGTTTCTTTATTTCTTGAAAAATTGCAAGTGTCTTGTGTATAAATTATTTGTACACTTTGGAATTATTATTTATCGTAAATGGATACAAAGAAGTTTGCCTAAGTTCGACAATATTGCTCGTGGAAAGCACACATGTCGTCTTCACACGGATCGCATTGCGCTATGCTCGACAATAGCAATCTCAGCTGGTGAGATGATTGGTCGCATGCAGAAATTCACCGCCGATGTCTTCGCATGCAAATTCGGTTCACAGTCGAAAATAGCCCCGCGGGTAGTTGCGCGAAACTCCTCGACATCGAGTGAACGATATGAACGCGGAGCACACAATCGGCGAGTCGATGTTGCGAAACGTCACGGCGCTATTCAGTATTCGGGGACGACAATAGCATCGCGGTAATTCGGGTTGCAATAAACGTCACACGGTATTTACGGCAAATCCAAATGCCCGATCTCTCATAACTCTCGAGACTTTCGTGACGATCGTGACATGGCGCGGTAAGAACTTTTCTTCTTTCTTTCTGAAAGCTTTAGGGACAAATGATCGTCTATATCGGGATCGTGGAACTTCTATGATAATTACGAGGGTTATATCCGCTGAATTAGAAAACCCACTGCACTGCGACTGCGAGTCTCAGGAGCTTTGGGAATGGCTGCGCGATCATCAGAAACTGGTCGGCGGCGGGATGAGCCGGAATCGCGGGGGCGGACTGAGGGTGAATGACATGGACGGCGGTCTGCTGCGGTGCGAGCAGCCGCCGGAGCTGCGCGGTCTCGTGTTCCTGGATCTGGATCCGCATGCCTTTTGCTCCGCGCCGCTGGTCTTGAAACTGGCGATCCAGGATATCCAGCCGTTCTCCGTTCTGGTGTCGTGGCAGAGCAGGAATCACTCCGGCTTGCGCGGCTATCAGGTGGCCTATCACGCTCTGGACAACGTTGACGAGGTACTAGAAAGTAAAAGTTCTCATCATATAAATGCGCATTACAATGCTTCGCTGAAAAGCGAGCGCGCAACGTGAAGTATAATCGAGCGAGCGTAAACGGCGCTTGATTCAATCGATAGCAAAAGCCGAGGACACGCTTCTTCTGTCTTTCCCTCTCTTTCTCTCTTTCAACGTCGCTCTAATTCATCCTTTACAAAAACGTGTCGTCGCATCCGACATCGTCCTCGCTGATCGATCGACGCAACCGCGCAAAAAAGCAGCGCGGCGCGTTTCGGCCGGATTAAGTATTTTTACCGCTCCGAAAGAAATCGAATTTATTTATTTTTAGCAATTGCTGGGATTGTGATATACTCGCACATTCAATCTCCAGCATTCGTCGTGCCGTGAAAAAGAATTTTGCGTCGGAATATTTTCTATAACAGTACTCAGGAGAGAAAGAGAGGAAGAATTAAAACGCTGAATATAAATATAAAGTTAGAAAATTGATTATATTTGTGAAATATAATCGACAGATTTATCAAAATATAATTTCTACAGAGATACATTAATATCACTTCCTCTTCCAAAGTTCATTCGAAAATCTCAAAGACTCACCGTCGCTTTTATCGCTCTGATGTCCAGGTACGTGCCAAAATACTCGAGCCCAGCGCGCGCTCGGTGAAACTGTCGAAGCTGTCGTCGAGCACGCGCTACCTGATCTGCGTGTTCGGTCTCGGTAATTGGATGACGTCGCGATCGCCGGAGGACAGCCCGATGGAGCAGCTGAACTTCACGCAGATCGAGATACTCGCATCCACGCCGAGCACGCAGATGGCGGACTCGCCGACCAGCCGTTGCACAGAGGTGAAGACGCTGGACGCGCCGGACGCGATAATCAGCAGCGACGGCTCGGCGATGGGCGACGTCGGCAGCGTCAGCAGCTTCCTGACGAGACGGCTCGGCCTGATAGTTGGCTGCTGCATGGGCTTTATCGTCTTCCTGCTGCTTGTCTCCGTGCTCGGCTATCTGAAGGTGAAGAAGCAGCGGGAAGCGGTGAAGAGGGAGCAGCAACCGATACCGCCCGAGTACATATCGTACAGGCATTTTAGCATACAAAGCGGCGAGGCCGGCCACGCCGCCGTTCGGCAAACCAGCCAGGACGGCCAGCACTCCAACTTCATCAACAACACCACGCTGAACGTATGAGAAAAGCCGCGGAACTCCCGACTCGTGGAGGTTTCGAACGTGTAAGCAGAGTCGATTCGTACGACAATCTCGTCGATTCGAGTGTGCTAACCGATTCGAAGGGCTCCCGAATTGCGGAAGTTTCGTGTTTACCCGCCAAACGATCCCGTTAAACGGACAATCCTGTGTCGAATTTTGTCGACGTCGAACTGTCTTGCGAACTGAGAAACTGCCATAATTAGCGGTGCTGTGCGCTCGAGTGACACGCACGGAGAGTGCTGCAGTTGATTCGGTCGAGTGCTCGAGACGAGCGTTCTCGATCGTTGTTGTTCACCTCCCCCCCCCCCCCCCGCCACCCCCCTAACCCCACCTCACCCCAGCAAAGCATCGCTACTGGTCTTGTGCCAGATCCCCGCGAATCAAGTCTTACAGCAACGAAGAGTTCAAGCGTGTTCGCATGTGTGAGTACGGTGAGAATGCGCGCGTGAATGTGATCTCTATTAAAACTAAGTAACGGAGCATTTTATAAAGAATTTTCTACAAGCCTGAATCTTTTTCGTTTCGAAGTAGTTTTAATCAATTCGCGACGAGGCATCGTATTGGACGAGCGCAATCGAGCGAATAAAAATGTCTCGTGAGAGAGAGAGAGAGAGAGAGAGAGAGAGAGAGAGAGAGAGAGAGAGAGAGAGAGGGTGAGAGAGTTGTACAGGAAATTGGTATCGATAATAATACGAGCGATGTGAGCCATACAGCGTAGCTCTCGTATACTCTAAAAAATCTTATAGGTTTTGAACAAGACGAGAACCGTATCGTATTGTACTTTCCGCTGGGAATACAAATTGCGATCAATTCAGCCGAGTGCCCTCTATCTGGTTTTGCTTTAAATTTCTCTTTATTAAATTGGGATTTTCAAAGTGTTAGGTACTGAGTGTCGAAATCGATGCGCGCAATCGGAAAGACCTGCGCGCGACGTAGATAGGACGTAAAGTGCACCGACGTCGGATAGACACAAAGAGAACTGTCGCAAATATAAAGACGGATATCATTTTATTCGCGAGAAACCGATCGAACGGCGCCTCGGAGGAGGAGGAGGAGGAGGAGGAGGAGGATGGGGATGAAATCTCGCGTCTCTGTAGAATAATGCTCTGTCTTTTTCAAGAAATATAAAATTTTGAAGAGTGTATGAAGCGCAATTTCGAAGGCCGCGCGTACTCTCGAACGAGCTGTGAGCGGCAAGCGGGAAGTGTGGTAGGTAGATTTTGTTTCCGCGTGTAATACGACGCGCATTTGCCGAACGATTTACGATTAAACACCGCGCTATTACATATCATCCAGTCGCCGTTTCGCGAATGGGAATCGAACTGGGCGGCGGGCGGGTGTGAAGTGGCCATTGTGTTTTCTTAATGGCTCGGCAAACCACGCGGTTTAGGACGTCACCACGCGCCGATCTCGCGAAATGGCATGCCATTTTGCGGTAAACGCCCGCGACGACGGTACCATCAATTTCCGATTGGGCTGGCCGAATCATCAGAAAGGCAGGACGGGAAAAATTGCTCATCCCTGCGAACGATCGATCGCGCGACTCCAGATTTCCCAGCGATGAGAGGGTAAAAGATGTAAAAAGAATGTAAATTAAAAAAAAGTATTTTCCACTCGGTTAGCATTCTAGCACAGTTCTATACGTGATCTAAAAGCAATATCAAATGAACTTCCATTGCAGACGCTAAAATGTGATTTCTTATTGTCAAATATAAAATATAAAAAATATAAAAACGAATTCTTGACATTTTCAACGTGACAAATAGTACGCTCGATTTATTCGCCAAAAAATACGTGGAGAATTTCGCCAATGTTTGTAAAACAAATTAACAAATGGCAAAATAGTGAAATTACGCATAAATTTGTTTGAAATGTAAACTCATCTTCTCCTGCGAATACTTGTGTCAGGTGCAAATATCTGTGTCCGAATGCTAGCCATCATTGGAGGTTTGGTGATTAAGGTGACGTTCTGTGAATGGTTTAGAATTTATAAATATACGTGGAACAACTGTATATAGATACACACGTATCGGGCAACTATGTATTCTGTGGTTAAGAATGTCGATATCACCGAGATTATTATCGTAAGAAAAATTCTGATGATCTTTTTAAATAGCGAAACAATAGTAGTTGAATTAGCATCGGCGCGATGACTCTCCATGATTTTCGAGAGGCCAACGAGGCGGATCCATCAGAACTTTTATCGCGATATCCGGCACGCGATGGACGATGTAACGTATTTCGCATTAGCGATGAATGACGCGCGCGGATGGAGCGTTTTCGGAATTCGATTTTGGTCGGCAGATTGACTCGCTCGATATCGCCAATAACTGGTATAATCGCCACGGGTATAAAAGTCGCATTGCCGCAAACGCGACGAAATATCGCGTTTACTGCAAAGGAATTTTTAATTCTCCCTTGCGCGCGCGCGCGCGCGCGCTTCAACAATTCGACGCATCTCGGATTCGCGCTTCAACGGGGACGTGATTATCGAAGCAATACGATATCCTGCGAGCTCTCGTTGTAAAAAATCGTTATAAGGCTATGGAAACGAAGCTCGACGTGTTCGGCGATAATTCATTATCGCATTACCGGATCGTTCGCAGCTGGCGAGAAAGAGAAGCTCCATTCTCAAAGAAGAGGAAAGCAAATGAGCAAAATCTCGAATTAGGCGACCAGCGCGACGCGAGGTCTATGTATGCGTTGTCGTTACACACTGTGTATTGTAATATATACGTACGTCACTGTAATAAAAATGCAAATTCTTTTGTAATCAAGCATTTTTTTATCTCTCACACCTTCCGTGAGGGCGCGCAAACCGAAAGAAAGCATTAATCCGCCCGCGGACGCGGTATCGCGAGCGCGACGAGATTGAACCATAACCGACCGGGTTTTTCTTACGAGCCTTACATACGCGGGAGAGAATAATGGTGTAATTTCTACCATCGTATCGCGCAGCTCACCTACCTCACAGTTGCGCAAACATCTCGATTTTACGAGAAGGCATTTAAAATGCACATAGATTACGTTGCATTATGCCTTACATAGCTTTCGATAGAGTATGGCTTATATTGAAAACTGGATCGATTCGCGGAATATATTAATTTCAATCGGCGATATCGGAACCTGACGAGTTTCATCGAATTCGCAATTGCGCACGGCCGCGCCGGAGTATCGCGGGATAAATCGACAGCTTTACGGCAGACGGAATATACGAGGCAATCTCTATCACTGCGAACCTGTGCTATCACAAAGAACAGGATGAAGATAACTTATTAAAGGTAAGCTTTGCAGAATTTTTTATCACTTTTATATCGACTTTTCTCGGTCGATGTACTTCAAACAAGAATGTCAAGCTGATAAAACAACAACATAAAAATATCTCGCAAGATAATAAATAACAATAAAATTTGAAAATTATTTAAATATTGCTTCTTACTTAATCAAATTTTAAGACAATTGTGTATTATTTTATATTTTTTTACTAAAATTTTATGTTACATTTTTATATAACATAATATTTTAATAAACATTTTTATAAACTAAACTATAAACTTATAACTTATAAAAAAGTTTCAATTTATCGTTTTTTAGAGGCTAAAGTTGATGCTCGCAAAATGCTGAAAAGCTGATTGTACCGAGTGGCAATATTCGAGCACAAAACTCAAACAGCGATAGCATCAAACGTCTGTTATGCGTGTATGCGCCAATGAGTGGACTCAGGAACATTTCAGGACATCAGGACATTTCAGGATAAAATATTAAGGTAATCGAAAGAATAACGAAGATCACGGAAAGCCTCGCGACTCCCACGAGGCGCAATCGGAATTTGTAAAGTATACGGCACGCTCTCGTTTATTTCGGCATCCGCCGGGCGGCCGTGGGTGCCTCTTTAAGCCCATCCCTGCGCCTCGTATAAATTTTCCAGCGTCTCGACGAAACGCTTCCCGTCTGCTTTATCGTATTTCCTTGCAATTAACCCCTCCTAGCCGTTACCGCGTCCCGTGCCACCCGCCGCCGCCCGTGGGTTCTGGATCGCGAAGTAGAAGCGTTCTGCATATTTCATTTGTTCCTAGCGCGCTCCGGGAGGCTGAGCGCGTCCCGGTTTCGTTCTTCCGGAATTGCAAGGGCGGTGACCCGTGGCCAGGAAATTGAAACTCACCGTTAAGAACACGCGTAACGCCTAGGGAGGAGGCAAACCCGACCGAGCGACGGGCGACGGAAACGGCGGCTGCGCGAAAAGCGCTCCGCGCTGAACACCCCCGACGATTGCGCGCTATTATGTCACCAAGGCAAGAAGACAATTATTCTTATATGGCTGTAATTAATGCGGACTAATTAATTAACCCGCCGGTAGACGCGGAAATTCGTAATCAGTCTAGCCGAGCGCGAAAGAGTCAGGGCTGGGTTAAGCACCGGCATTATACGATTAATGAATAGTCAGCAAGCCGCGCGGTCTTCTAAAGCAGCCATCGGGATCAAGTAATTTAATTGTCTAAAAAGGCAATCACGTCATATAAATATTATAGATATTTTGTCATCTATTATTATGGCTTGAATAAATTGAACGTACCGAGAATATATATCTTTGCGTAATTTAACAATTTTTTTAGTAGTCTCCGCGGTAAATTGTCTTTGGACGTTATTTATTGGTGTCAGAGTATACGTACCCAAAAAGGAACATTAAAACTTAAACAGGATACAGGATGCTTAAAAGTTAAAGACTGTGAGTTATTGCACGCTTTCGTGCCATCTGTCTGCAAATCACCGACCGTAAAAAAGAGGCGACATGGGTTTAAAAAAAATACTCTTGGGTCTGCTATCAGTTTTTCCGTTTGGCCGATGTTCCATCTAATGAGAAGTATTTAAGCGGCCGGACAACTGCGAAATATAACACTTTCTCTTACATTGGCTTTTGATAAGTTTTTATTACATCGATGTAAGAAAAATATTCTATCCTTTTTACTTGTCAATTGGAATGTTTGAAAAATCGAATCTAACTATTGAAATTACTTAACTTTTGATAGCAATATTGGTGAACTGCGTCCGTGCGTATTGCATTTTCTTTTTCTTACAGTATTCTACAGTTTCTACAGTCAATAAATAAAAATTTAAAGCTTGAAAGACAATCGATACTATTTGACGTTTGACATTATTCAAACTCTGAACTCTTTATTGAATAATTTACAAAATTTATTTGAAACGGAATAACTTACAGAAAGCGACATATGCACTTCACTTAAATGCAAATGCAATATGTGCGTTTCACTTTGATGAGCAATAATTTGAAATTACTAAATGTGAGCTTATTACATTCCAAATTTAATGTATGACGTTATTCCGCTCGTGGTACATTCGACTAAAATTTCATGCCTTTGTTGCATTTCTCACTTAATACTTGTTCAATAGCGAGTGAAAAAATACATTATCTATCGTATATTTACTTTATTCATTATTTATAATTTATTCGCCATAAACATTGCATTATTCTATCATAAAAGTAATTGGTTTGCCTTTACATATCCTATTTAGCAGAGTAAAGCAAAAGAGTTAATTGTCCTGCATTTTTAAGAGCGTATTCTGTGTCCAACTTTTGTTACATGCAACTCCGCTATGCTTTGTAAATAAAAGTGTTCTGACGCTCGTTATGTCACGTCGCACTGTTCACGGTTTCGTCGAATAGAAATATAAAAAAATAAATATAAAAATAATTTTCCAATTATTTTTAATTGTATATAATGGATTAATCCAATTAAAGTTAAACGCATAATATTTAAACGCCTTGAAATCTATTTTATGTATTACTTTTTTGATACGTCTCCATTGCACGCTAAGTAACTCAAGCATATAATTGCATCGATCGATGCACCCTCTATTTTACATACATCCATCCACACATACGTTTTACACACACATACGTGTCTTCAGAAATCTGAAATTCCTGCTGAGCGCATCCCGTGTCGAGAAGAACGAGCGTGTGCATCGTTCAGCGATATTCAGCTAATATTATTTCCTATCCAGTAAGCAATACACTTAGTCACTTCATTTATCAAGGAGGAAAAAAAACATTCATGCAGCAGATGTGAAAACAAATGACTCGGAATAATGAGGAGAATTGAGAACATAAGATAATACTGGTGACTTTGCAATACAGTATTATATTGTATATTCAGTGAATATGCAAATCTGTAAAATACTCTAAATAATATTCAGTTCTTTAATGCAGAAATCAGTAGCTGAACTTAAATATTTTTTCATTAACACCAATTTTCCGATTTGCAATTTTATTAATATAATCATCTTATTTATCTTTAAGCAGAATATTCTGCTGCCGATGCTGTCATCTTCTTTCAATTACCAGAAAAAAACCAAAGTCGATTTCTCATTAGCAAAACTTTAATTTATTGCTGAGGAAACTTGATTTTATTACAGCCTTTTACATTTCAATATTAAATATTTTAATAACTGACGCTTTAATTAAAAGTTTGTTAAAGTAAAGTTTACGTAAAGTTAAATAAAGAATAACCTTTTCTCTGCTATCTATCTGCATAGTTCATAATCAAAATCTATTGATTCTTTTGTAATGTAAAGAAAAATGGCTTTTTTAACTTCGTTGAAATATATATATTGTTACGTTTCCGAAACGCGTCCGCGCAGTTCGCACAAATAAATCAACACTTTTTATAAAAGAGAACACTTTAATAAATAACACAGAACTCAATAATTAGTAACCGGGAATACAATACTAAGATCGGAGCTGTCATAAACGTCCGCCCGAGCAGACAGCTATCAAAGATCTGACATATGACAGTTTGTTTATAACTGTCATAGAGACCCTTTAAACCGCTAATCAATATTCGTTGTCTTGACAACGAATATAAGAAAGATTATTAATAAATGCCATTTGGCTTCAACTTTCTAATGATCGATCGATATTATCGATCGGTCCGTCAGCTGTAACATACACAGCATCAGCGGCGAAATAGTACGGGCGCAACAATATATATATGTAGTTTTAAAAAATACAGTAGTAATAAAAAAGAACTACACATTATACATATAAATTAAACGTAAAAGGGAATATTTTTGTACGCAAATTATATTCCCCACAAAATTTGCCATGCTTGAGATATGATGAGAATAAATAAAACTGGATAACTGTGCTTAAATAAGATACATAAACGCAAGCCAATTTATGACAGAATAATGCATGTTTATGGCAAATAAATTATAAATAATGAATGAAATAAATATACGATAGATAATGTGTTGAACAGAACTAAAATGCATTTATAAACTCGAACGAAAATTTTCCACTACGAATCGGTCACATGCTGTGTATGAATCTCTACAGGAAAGTTATAGCATAGAACTTGGCCAGAATTAAGTTAGAAAAATTTAGAAGCGGAAAAGGGGTGTGAAAAAAAACTATGAAGATTTCGTAATAAGGTTAATACGGGATCTGTGTCGCGAGAAGGATTCTTACATTTTTCTGTCACGCATAGACGCACAAAGCGTGTATAAAGTCGAGCACAAGCAAATACTGGAAACTAGAACAGTCGAGATGTTGACGTGACCGTTTTTCTGTTTTCCCTGCGAAAATCGGGCTCGTCGACCTTATTTGATTACCGTGTCTGTGTGCCCAGAAAAACTATATTTACTCTAGCGGAACTGAATCAAACACGTAGGCAATAATGCCGCGTATTTCAGCAAAACCTGAAAATGTCACAAAAGGGTATTTTTCCTATGAACTTACTATCCTTCCAATTCGTGGACGAATTAGTAAATGTTAAATGAACAATCAAGCTTAAATCACTATTTGCTCGCGTTTAAAGGGAGATTGGAAAAAAACAAAAATTTGTGATTTTACATTTCCGTCGCATTTAATTCCGGAAACTTCACAATGTCAATGCGGAATAGCGGATAAAAAATTAAATCTGCCAATTGTCGGGCATTCCTTTTAAATTCTACACTATGGTCTTTTTACCGAGCTTCATTCCCAATTCATGCCCCCGAGTCTTGATCCGAGTTGCTCGCGTTTAAATAATTTCATGCACGCCGTTATTACACGCTCCTTTCTTCTTGCGCCGCGAAGAAGAAAGCCCGCTCGCCTATGCGCAATGTTCGATCGTTTTGTTTAATTTTCCGCGGATTGCTCGCGAGTATCAAGAGTAAAATGCTTTACCGTCTTGTAGGCACAGCAGGCAGCGGCGTAACGTCAACGAACGAATCAATGTACCTACTTCACTGCTCTATAAAGTATGCATATCGCCCGATTTGCGGCGTATACCGCGCAGAGGAGCTTTTGTTGAGTAACGCCGAGATTGCAATTCGCGGTAAGCGGTTTTGCGGTGTGTACGGCGAAGCTCCCAAGAGAGGGTGGCTGTTAAAGGAAGCACACGCGCAAGATAGAGGGAGACAGACAGAAGCGGAGAAAGAGAGGGAAAGTGATGGGGAGAGTCCTGTAACATTGGTAATACGTCGTACGGTAGAAATCCTGGAACAACAGGCGCCGCAAGGCGCTTAATTCCAAACGCACGTCGGGAAGCTGAGAATCGCGCGATCTCGTGACGGCACAGATACCGGTCGGAATTCGCGGAGGAGAGAGAGAGAGGAATGAGGGCGAATACGCGCGTGCGACGACGTCGTGAAATATTTCCCAAATGGCGCTTCGATCCGCTTGTCTCGGCGAAATCGCGATGTACGAACCTCACACCACGTTAGTTGTTACTCGCGATGTAACCGCGCGGCGAAGAATTTTATTCTCTTATCACGTCGACTTCGCGGCACGTGACACGACATCCGCAGTTTCGCTAACTCGATTCCGGTCGAATCACGAAGTTTAGTTGCAGAAAGTTTACACCGAGAGCCAAGGCGTGACATCAATCTCGCATTACCGCGTCTAAAAATCTCCGCCCGACGTTTTCACACTTTTTCTTAACTTCTGCCCCGACTTTTTTCCGCGAAAAATCCGCGCGTTTCCCGACAAATTACCGGACAAAGAGAAAACGGTGCGCGCGTGATATCGAACCGAGCCACTTTTAAAATTTCTCTAATCTCACCGTTTACACCGCGCAAATATAATAAAGGGTATATAATTATAATAATATAGGCGCATCCCGCAAACTCTCGAGCAGCGCCGAGTTATCATACGCCGCAAAGACTGCGCTATTGAGAAAACAAAAAATAGTCAAAGATCCTAAAGATCAAAGAACGTCTGATGTTATCTGAGGCGTTGCTGCACGGCTGCTGCCACCGTCTTTGACTTTTAGGAAAATAAGATTTAGTAGTCCGTAAGAAGAAAACTGGGAGAGCGTTCAGCGTTGATTTCCTTTAGTGCGACAAAGAAGCGAGTTGTTGCTAAAAGTCCTTCCGCAGGAAACACCGATGATAAAGGAATACGGAATGTTCCAGGAAGAATGTGGCAGAATACCAAATAAAAATTTTCTTCAAAAAGATTATCTGTCTTAAATATGTCGAATTAGAGATCAAATATAAAATCATTTTTTATTTGATATATCATTTTTATTGCAGAAAATTACATTTTTATAAATTTTTAGTATTTAATTTAAAATGGCAAAAACATATTTGATTTATTTTAATCTTTTTATACTTTCTTGATAAGACCGTCTCAAGCTACGTTAAAAATCATTTTTATTTTTACGATTTATTTAATGAATACTAGTATTCTTTCTCCACATTTTGAAGCCTGGCATGCTAGTGATAAACTTGAGAAATTATCAGTATTGTTCACATAATTTTATACAGTGAAAGTTACACGAACTGAGTTGCAACTAGGACTGGCGTTTTACAACGAGTAATTGTGCAGAGTTGTTAGACGGATATTGTGTTACCGAAATAGTACTCATCACAGCCAACTTGGAATACATGCAACATTCGACACGTTGCAAATTAGAGATATTTAAATAATGCAATTTTTTCATGTCGTAACAATGTGCCGGCATTATAACAACATATTGGCATATTGACTATTGAATAGCGAGAGATGTGTCAATTCGGTCTCCGTCCGATCTTCTCATTCGGTTCTCTGACACCATCTACTTTTCTTATCAATATTCAGCATAATTTTGCGATTGCATCGGATCGGATTTACGTACGTACGACCCATTTCTACATAAAATCACGCGAACAACGCGTATGCCGAGGTCCGACGGATCCCCCCCGGGGAAATTCGGCATACGCGTCCATTGTTCGCGAAAGAATCGAAAGGAAGGCGAAGGCGCTGAATGGGCGAGAGCTCATCTTCCGAGCGGCTTAGCGCGCATCGACAAAAATCTCGTTGTACGCGAGCTCTGCCGGCCGGACCGGGGGATCTAAATGGGATCGATCTACCGTATAATGCCACGTGATAATGTACGGCGAATGCCCAGGTATTAATGACGCGCCAGAGTGAGTTACGAGAGCAGCTGTACGAGTGCTTCATAATGCAGGCGCGTTAAGCGCGTCGATGATAGAAGCAAAATTGCGAATGCTGCGCTGCGAATTGTTTTAACTGTGACGACAATGACGATTCTGTGACGCTCGCAATTGCACTCACATATTTCATGATTCTTGAGAAAGTAAAGTGGATTGAAATATCTCCATTTAATAATCACGCCTCGCAATGTGCAAAATTCTTGCGAATTGTATTTATCTGATGCAAAACAGATAAATTAATATACTGTAATTAATGTATATTATATAATAATGTTATGAATTTCCCTGAGATTGGGGGCGCGTTTGTGAGAAAATTATTCTAAGATAAATCTACCTAACCATCAATTTCCCATCGCGAGCATATTATAATGTGTATCGCATGTAAATTTGCCTGGGAGATGTTGCGGGCCACGAACATTATGCTGAAAATGGAGCAAAAATCATCTGGCATTGGTTCCGGTGCAACGCGCGCAGTCGGCTTGGTTTTATCCCCCCCCCCCCCTCCTCCCTTCCCCCGCTTTAAAGTTTGTAAATAATTCAGCGTCGTCTGCACAACGGGCCCGTCGCCCGTCGATGCCACGGCGACAGGGATGTGTACCGGGGGTGAGAGAAAAAAAAAGGAGGCCGGAACGTAAATAAGGCGGGAGAAAAACGCCGAACGAAATACGATAAGAGCACCACCCCCGACTTGGTCTCCAGCCAATTCTACGAATGCAGCGATCACGTGCAGACCTTATTGCGAGCGGATCGTGAGATTTCCTATTTCCATGCATTTCGAAGCGCGCGCGCGATCCTAGCCTAACGCCCAGGGACACCCCGGGCATTTCGCGCCCGAGATTATTACGGCTAGATTATCGACGAAATGCGAGTCCCGCGTCAACTATGTCGTCCTAACAAACTGTGAATAATTTGTTTTCCTCTCCTTTTCACGGCGGAATCAGAATTCTCCGAGGCGCATGAAAGAGAGAGAGAGAGAGAGAGAGAGAGAGAGAGAGAGAGAGAGAGAGAAAATAAAAGATCAAAATTCTGGTAATAACAACTTCTGTAATAAAGCATGAATATACATTTATCTTGCTGCGCTCACTAAAAAATACATGTTGTAAAAATTTCAATTTAAACACAGATGCAATTAAAGCGCGCTTGTAATATGTTATGTAAACATTCGATGGTACCGGGATTGAATGCATAAAACATTATAAATGTCTTGTTCAATAACGTGCGTGTTTAATGGGAAAAATTCGCGAAACGTTGAAACGTAAGCTGAAACTAAGTTAATATTACCGTACATATGAGCGGATATGAGGAGCTAAAGAGGATGACACTCGTCCGGCTGCGGCGCTCCGAAATAATTTCGGAGATATGAAAAAAGTTTGTGCCAGGAGTGGCCTACAAGTGTGAGCAGCATCTCTCTCCGGCGCTCTCGTAAAGGATTGTACAGAAATTAATTTTACTGCATAATTCTGTCCGTATCTCGTTCCATCACGTCGTTAAAGCCTCGTCGCAAAAGGAAGGCAAAAGAAAGAAAAAAAAAAAAAACAGGAAACAGAATGAAAAATTTTCAAACGCAATTGCACTAACGGCATGATGAATTAAAGGAAGAGACATAACGGCGAAGAATGATGCAATGATATCGCTAATCATAATGATTGCAGCATCGCATCGCGCGGATAATTAATTACCGAGATGAGCAAATTGCGAAATAACAAGCTCGCATCGTAATATATTCGATAATCGATTCGGATATACTCTCTAGGTGTGTATAGAGTTTGTGCAGCGTGCTGCATAATTTTCAGACTTTCCCGACAACAACAAACGTCGGGTTTCAGTCGGACGATAATACGCAAAATAATTGCGCTGCGTTCACTTTTTCGACATGTCCCGCAAGGACTAATCCCTTTCAACATAATTTCCACGCGGGGTCGCTGAAAATATCTGACGGCTCGCTGGATCACGAACCTGCAAGCGGATCAAATCGTGCGCGCGTGCACGCGCGCGTACATATCCCGTGATAATGTAACCGAGGTATAGCTTATCAAGTATTCACGTGACGATTTTCCAAAATCGCACGGACGACCGAGCAAATTTGCGCCGAATCCCAGAAACGCCATTACCGACGCAATTAGCAGATGTAGCGTTTAAGTGCCGCGATATACGAGAGGCCGATTAAAAGCGATATTTCGAGGGCCAAAACGTGAACGGAAGGGGGAGGGACGGGAGACCGCGCTCGGCCATTGATTACAGAGAAAAGGCCGTGCGATCGGATACAACGAAAAAATATCCCGGTCTCGCGGCACATGCGGCTAATTGCCGAATATTTAATCATTTAATCGGCGAAACTACCAGCACTGGAAAAGTCAGAGGGAATCGCCTACTAAATTCAGTAATAACCAACATTTTTCCTCGAGATTCAAACTGACGTGAGAATGTATATTGCACACAGATGCAGTGAGATATTTATCAAGTCTTCTTTACATCGCGGCATTTGTTAAAACTGATGTACACGCAAGAGTAGCGCATTCAATAAATCGTGCTGAAACAGAATAGAATTTTCATAAAAAATTATTTTGAATTTGTCAAATATCAAGTTGCAGTACAAATCATATAAACATATAATTGACTTTAATTGACTTAAATGACAGTCAAACGTGGCTTACTTCAAAATAAATCAAAATTTCCCTCCGAGCAAATTTACACGAGAGATATAAATATACCATCATCAATTTGCGTTAATTTACGATTATCAAAAGAATCCACTGAACTCTGTTAAGTTTAAGCTTGCAATTAGTAAAATTTTTATAAAACGTACTTCTGTTTTTCGTCAATTCAAAATTTTCGAGTCGTAATTATCTATATTTTACTCCATAAACAGCATGTTATTTTATCATATTTGCCAATTCAATTACTTTACACTTTTGCCGTAACATAATTTAAAGTTTGCACCCTTCTTAGTCTCGCCGAGCGTAATGCTGAACAAACAAATCCTTGCCGTTTGACGTTTGCTCCACTCTTTGGCGATGAAATTCAGATTTCGATGGCCGCGGCGACGCGAAACGGTTCCCAACTCTCTCAGAGGAAGGTTTTCGTGTACTTCGCCCTCGCGTCACGTACATCGCAATGAAATGATGAACAAATATTATTTCTTATGCCAACGAGAACACTTCCATTCGAGCATCACGTTATCGGCTGGCAGGCTGCACGGTCTCGCTCCGCGTTCTCTTTCGACCGATCGTTCGCGCATGACCTGCGATGTTCGTATGTGCTCCCAACTTATCGAGATTTATTTCTCGCTGCTGCACCTCTTTCAAGAGAAGCTCGAAGATCCGGATGGTCGTATATTTTAATGCGACATCGTATGATTACGCTGCAAACTTTACAATCTGTAAAACTGCGAGGCAGCTAGTGTATTAAAAGACGACTTCTCGCTGCTCCTTAAAACGCGAAAGTTTACAGCAACGTTAATCTGCAATACGAATCTTGCAGAAGAGAAGTTGATTATTACCTTCACTATTATCAGTAATTAATATTGCAGTGCATTCCGTATTACATATGCATACCGTTTACAGTGATATTTGTTTTACAATGAATATGCAATGCAGTCGCAGCTGTTTAATATCGCTATCAGGCTCGTATCTCATAATCATAACCGTAATATGTTGTCGTGACACGTTGTCGCAAGCGTCGATATTGATATTATATTCGCAATGCGCGGTTACATTGTAATATCCGTTTTATTAACATAACTAAATCGCGAATGTGCGTGCAGCGAACATTCTAAATTTTCTTTTGGTCTTGTCTAAAGCTGTACAATCAAAATACATACGATATAGAAGAAAAAAGACAAATGCATTGCAACATACATTAATTAAAAATTGTAAAAGAGGAAAAAATTGTATACAGAATTTTCTTTGTGCAAAAAATAGATTAATTTAAAAGTAGCTTTCTTAACAAATCTGCAGTTAATCTTTTTTTTAACAAAAAAAAATTTGTCATAGATATTTTATACGCTTTTAAACCTTTATACCTTTTTATATTTTTTATAAAAAGGGTTTTTACAAATTAAACTTCAACGACATAAACGTACAACTTTTTAATGAAATTTACAAATTCGTAAAAAAGAAATAAGTTAACATTGATGCTTTGTATAATTAATACGCGCAAATATGTGCGTATATGGGTATGTCTCGCAAAGTGTAAGAAGTGTATTTCCGATTTACAGACACATCGAAAACAGGTCACGAGCGACGAAGTTGCGAAATAAATTATCGACTTTGACAGAGTTTGCGAGCGGGGCGAAGCGACGTCGAAAGACTTCGACAAGAAAATGGATAGCTACATACGAGAATCGATTTAATTCAGGATGCACACATATAGAATAACTCAGGAATACGTTATCAGCGCAGTTAATTACGCGCCATACTTCATTCTTGCATCTTACTCAGTTTATCATGATGTTACTATACGGTAACTGTCTGTCGCATATTACCCGTTATGACTTTCCGTTATGACCGTTCTTAATATTACTCATTATATTACATAATGTACCGTGTGGAGGGAAGTTTGTCCCAACGTAATAGAGATCCAAGTAATAGATCCACTCGGCGTCTCTGCTGTGACATAATAGAAATGTATCACCCTATGGCGAATTTCCGCCGCGAGTTATATTGGACATGTGTACTGAGAGATCCCTTAGGAAAATTAGACAGAGAAATCCTAACTCGCGAGTGTTAAGACTATAAGAGAACTTTTAAATAGGTAAAGCCGCCGTCGAAATCAATACCAAACTAAAAATATGGAATTAATATCTGAGAACTTTCGTCTATTTTTAACACATGAATTAATAATTTACAAATGATATTGACATAACAATAATATTTGTTAAACAAATTATTTTTTTTCGTATACATGTAATTATTAAATCAAAGAAAGAGCCATTATATCACGTTAAATTCTATAGTTCGTACTTAACGATATCTTTACTACTAGGCGCAGTAGTAAAGGTGTAGTATTGACCCGCCGACTCTCTAAAACGCTTGCAATCGCAAAATTGTTATATATCATATAATAACATCAAGGTTTCTATATTAAATTTCTCATTAATTTTCCTGAGAAATATGTCACAAACGGGACATATTGCCTGTCACATTTAGTTGAAATATTCGTCCACATAGCACAATATATGTATAATATATATTTACACACGATGGAAAATGCGCTTAATGGAAATTCACACTGGACGAAAACTCGTTGAACTCGACGAGATAAGCCACCGCAGCATCCTAGTTTGTTCCATTGAATAAAATCTGATGCTCCGCGCGATATGTGTGCGCGATTCATGTTACGGTCTGCGCTGTTAAAACTATCTTGCAAGCGGAAACAGCGCCTGTGCAGCTGTTGAGGACCACTTTATCCAGTAAAGTCAGTATAGCAGCTTTTATAGGAATTACTCGCTGAATCGCAGCGTGAAGTGGGGGTCGCTTCAACATAAGTAAAGTGTACACAATGGATTCATCGCGGTATAGCTGAAATCCTAACACTGCTCGCGCCGCTTCATCGAATTAATCTTAGTCTACGGGCTTTTATCGTGATCGTGGGAATCGTGAAAAATGATCCTATTTATTTCGTTTAAGACGAGATCTATCAGACGATGCGCTTCAGATTTAACTCGAGCCGTGATATGCAAGAAAGATTTTCATTTATTACGCTGTGTCGTTGAATATAATTAACGGAGTGCATTAGAATAATTAAAAGTGCTAAACCGTGCACGATAAAGACTTTTATAAGCAAGTTTGGATTATTCATTACTTTTATAATGACGCGATTCTTAGATGCAAAATGTGAGGTAATTTTTTAAGCCGCCCGTAAGAGTCGGGCTTGCGGAAATAACTGACAGGAGAAATTAGCATGTAAAAGAGTAGCATATGTGTGTGGATTATAGAAAGGCGCAATGGGGGAGGGAGGGGGGAGGAGGAGAGGCAACTCCAGCTCACATTCCGCACGTTTGTCGAATAAATTATATGATTTCTAATTAAGTACGGTTAAAGTGCCTATTAGAGTTAGCTCATTAATCACTTCCCCAACGTAAGTGACATTTTTCCCATGAACCTACGTTCATACGATTTCTCGCTTTGCGTTCTGCGCGTGCAAATCTCATCTATATAAAATACAGTTTTTTAATGAAATAAAAATTTTCGTTATTTCTCATCGCTTTTTCGCGCAATTAAGTACACGTGAGTCGTTAATTTTGTCCGCAACTAATTTGTAAAAATAATAGACGAGCGTATTAATGATCGCGCGTATTCCAAATGTTATATCTCGAGCTTAAATATCAGTTAAGAAGAATCAGTTTCCTAAAATATCATTCACCAAATTTCATTTTTGGACAATAAGTAATTTTTAATATTAAATGCATATTGCGCGAACTTTGCAATTTCGCGGAAGCAGAGTCCAATGCACTCTAATCGCAATAAATATTTTATGATTATTATCCCATCGATAGCAATCTACTATCGCAATAATTATCATATTGTAGCAATTGTACGACCGATTGCACAATTACAATCTGTGTTGCTGTGAATAGCAAATGCGAGCTCGACACATTACTATGAGTTTCATTATTGCTTTTCAGATTCTAATTTCATTTCTAGGGCATTTTCCACGCGGCAAGAAATATCCCCGTTCCATTTATCGGCGAACGTTACGTGAAGAATACATTTGCTAAACATACAACATACTTTTAAATTATTGCAGTTCGGACTATTTGTCATTTGTCATTTTGGTATTTCCGGTGGGAAGGGCGCCTTTAACCGGAAACTTTCTCCGGCACCCGGTGCTGCGGGATTACCAGTCTCGCTATTTCCTCGTAACTCGTCCGAGCTTCTTTCATACGACGGGAAAGGGGCGAGGAGACGAGTTGGCTGCGCGACCAATTTTCACGGCGCGCGACACCGGGACGAGCTCGCGTATCTCATTGCAGTAAGCGGATGACCCAATTTCGTAACAATGCACCCCGCCGGCGTGCGCGCGAATGAGACGCAAACAAACACGAAGCGGGGCAGAGAAAATGGAGATGGAGAAGGCGGGTCGTTTTATCGTCGAGCTGCAGTAAGCGAATACTGCGGGTGTTCCGCAATTTAGACGGGCACATTTATGAGCGCCACCGGTTATTTATATTTGCACGTTTAATGTGAAGGAAAATTCGTCGGCGACTCGCGTTTCGCACGTCGAACGCGGGACTCATTTCGCTACTCATTTGCTATTCACTCATCACGTAAACGCGCAGTCGTGATTCCCGCAGCTGTCATCGGAACGAAAGACAGCGGATAACTTCCGCAGAAGTCTGAAAAGTTACGGGCTCGCGCGCAGACGATAACGGAGAGTACCGACGGCGCAATTTTAATTTGCAAAACTACTCCCGCCGGGAATATGCTCGCCGGAATAAAGCACTGCTCCCAAGTGAAATAGCGTCTCCGAGAGGTGAATATGCATTTATGTTTGCGTAGGAAAGTCCACGGAAGGCTTAATTCGCGTCCGAGGACGGAACGGAGCGGCGAGAGTACAAAGGGGGGGAGAGAGAAGGGTGAAAAGGGGGTGGGCTCGCACACACAACCCGCGGTTTTACGTGCTCGCGTGAGTCGAAATTCATGCGGCGCAGGAACTGATATTTCCCAGAAAATGAATCACCCTTATACAAACGGACCGACACACTGCGGTAACAGCGGCACAATAGTCAGACAATAGCAAAAGCGCGGGGCGGTTGCTGCGAGCTCGTAGCTAGCGAAAAGGGGGATGGATACAGGGCAGCGGTAGGATGGTGGCGGAGAGTTCAGCGGAGGGACGGAGGGAGTTACGAACGCTCGGGAGATGCGCGCGACGAAGGCGGGAGATCTCTCTCGAACCGTCTCTCTCGCCGTGTGTGGGTGAATAGATGGACGAAGGGTTAACGGGAGGGAAGGGCGAGCGAGGAAGGACGGAGGGTCGAAACTGCGTTCTCCAGACGGAAACAGGATGAAGGTGCGCCTTTCCGCGTACAAACCGCGGCGCCGAGCCACATCGCCAAACAACCGCGCAAATTAAATAACCCACATCCATTAAAGGCGTTGCCGTTACTCTTCTGGGCTCATACCTGGTTACCGTACACTTAATGTCTAATTAACGTATTACGCAAATCGGCTGATAACCGAGCGAGCGAGCGCACGTGCGAACGCGGGTCGATGATTTATGATACACCTGCGCTCGAAAACGTCGTTCACGGCCCTATTCGCGTTCAAGTTGGAAAGCATAAATTTTATTCAACGGAAAAGAGGATTAATCGCTTTTGCCCGTAGTGAATTAAATTTAACCATCGCTTTCGCCCACAGAGAATTAAATTCCAGATAATTCTTACATATGGCGGAAAATATCCCTGTTGTCGGTTTTCGTCAAATTGATACCTAAAATTATTCTATATGTATATAGTGGAGATTTTATATTTTTCCATTTTTAAAAATATAGATGACATATTTACCATAAAAATAGTAACAACGTGCTTATAACCGAAATAAAAAAATATGCACATAGAGCAATAACAAAAATAACTACAGAAATATTATGGGTCATATTTTTACAAGAAAATGTGCCCAAAAAAAAGCTCACTGTGATTGCAAGACTAATATTCTGTACGGTATGTTAGCTAATAGTAGCTGTTTCATTTTCTTACGCTACCGTGCCAAACAAATTACGCGTAATGATTTAACTAAGACCTATATCTTCAAATATATTTGACACAAACATCTGATAAAAATGCTTTGTATGCGAGAAGCGTAATCAAACTGTGTAATCAAAAATATATTCCTCCGCAAATATAACACAATTATTTGTAATTAAACCAGGTAATAAATATAATAAATATACGAGTTGCTAAATCTCTGCTGATGATGAATATGTATTAAAGTACAATTATATCAAGCTACTTATATAGAGCTACTTGTAACATTTTGCTCATTTAAAATCGAAACAGTCGATCCTTTCATGTGTTTCTTCGTTACTTATCTAATGGAAAACTTTTTTCCTAAATATATTTTTACTAGTTTTGTATTAATATAATTTTTATATCTAACGTAGTGCATAAATTATAAATTGCAGCTTAAATTATATAACAATAGCAAAAATAAAAACCTTTTTTTTATATATTGCATCTACAATTATAATAATTATCAATGAATAACTAGTATACATAGAAATATTTCACTATTCTTCACTTATCTCTAAAATCTCGAAATTTTAAATTATTTCTCGTGTTTTAGAGATACTTTTTTCCATAAATATAAGAATGAAGCAACGTATCTAAATTTCAGTAATGCAATGATTCATCAGAAACGTTTCTTTTCACGGCGCCGTACGTTACATGCACTTACACATACATATACTCAAATGATAGTTCCTTGATGTTCATGAAATTTAAAATCTATCGACCCGTTATGGCAACTAGATTCTCACGAGATTGCTCCTTTGAGGTCTGGTCAATCGCGGCGTCACTCATGGTCCTGGTTTATCAAGCTGCCCTTCACTCTCTTGCAAGGCTTTCATGAAATTTAATAGGTTATCCGATATACTCTTCGCTTTTTCATGTCAAGTGGGTTCATAAGAAACAAAGGACGCCGACGCTAACACATTTTTGTTCCAATTCTCTACTGCCTCTTATACAATTTTTTGCTGCTTCCTTTTTGTTTTGCAAGATTTGATTTTAATCGCTTAGCATCGTCTGCTATTGAATATCAGTAACATTGAAAAACAATTTCAATTTCATAAATATCGTGAATTTTTAGGCGTCATATTTTTCATTCGACTTCAAAGCATATTTCTTATTTTATAATACATAATTTCCGCATACGAGCAGCTTGTTTTAGTGAGTGATAAAAAGAGTAGGACAAAAAGAGTGATACAAATTACACTTATTCTTATTAAAAGCTTGTCAAAATAATTGGATCAAATTCTTTCATCTATGTTTGAATGGCATCGTTGCAGATCTTGATTAACATAATTCAACTTCGAAAACAAGCGAAAACAAATAATAAGAGAAATGAGACATCATTATGTCACTCACAATTATCTCAAAGAGAAACGGAGAGTTATTTATATATCGTGCCTATATATTATTTCCTGCGGAAATGATACTACCAATCTCGTGTTGCATCACTGATATCTAATAGCCATCTCCTTATTCATCCCGTGTAGCGACATAAAAAAACACAGCATTACAGAGGCGAGGTCTCTTCCGCTTTTACGCTTGCTGGTAGGCGAAGCGCTTTACGGGAAAATTCAATAGATAGCCGAGCGATGGAGGATGTTGTAGAGATTGTTCCGTTGCGCGTGATCTATAGGAGCGCCGTGGCCCGGTCTACCCCACAGCCTTTTCCAAGTATCGAAGTGCTTGCGACAACTCTCCTGTTCGATCCGTCGTTCCTCCTAAAACAGGATCAAAATGCAGAATAATTCGCAACTTGCGCGAAGCTGAAAAAAAAAGGTAGCTGAATAAAACCGAATAATCCACTTGTTGCGAAGTAGAATAAAAAGAAATGTGAAAATAATACATTTCTCAATCAGTTTAATTTTTACGCTAACTTTGCTTTTCTCTCAGAATTAATAAATCCCACCCTTGTGCGTGATTTCATTATCTCCGCAGCATCCGTATACGCACGCGTAGTCAATTCCATTCAACAACGCACGGTTCGACGGCAATGAGATTGGCGAGAGATCGATACAATTAATCCCGTTTCGAATTACCGTGCGGCACCGCGCGATCGTCATCGATCATAAAGCACTTACCAGCGCTCTGTCCCGTTTACGTCGTATCTGCTCGGCGAGATCCGAGATGTATTCTCGATTGCCGACGTCGAGCGCGCGCAGCCTACAAAAGAAAAGGAGACTCTCATCACACTCAGCTTTCATATCCTTTCTTTGTTCGACACGGCGCCGCTGCCGCGGAAATGATAAAGGTACGTGCGTCAAGTAGGGATTATAGGAAATAAAGGTTCGAGAGAGTAGTAGCGCTATTTAAGATAACGTGAATGGTTGGCCACGGTTTTTTGTGCCAACTATTTAATACCATTGCAGACAGAAAGCAAAATTGGAATATGAGGAACTGACAGAGGGATTCTTGCATATAAATAAATAAATTTGATTGAACATAAAATACTCTTTTCAGTTAAAAGCAAGAGATATCTTTCAAAGAGGTATTTCTTCATTCACGATTAAAAAGCGAAGACATAAAGTCCATTGAAATGATTTGAAAATAAGTATATAATTTATATATTAAACCGTGCAAAGTTTTTTTTTCACTCATCAGAATTCGCTTATGTAATTTTTATATTCTATTAAAAGGATTTCTCGATTTCTGTGTTCGATTATTGCATTCCTCAGTCATATTTCGGAAATAAGAGAAATAACCAAAATTGTATTATCGTTGTGAACTAAAAATCTCACCGGTGATTAAATGCAGCGGGTAGACGATTTATCCCTGCGTTTCGGTGTTGAACGTTAAATTAAGCTAACTGCCAGATGCGGAAAAAAAGCTTTCCGTCCGAGCGGCTCCAGCGTCATCGATATGTTCGATACCGCTTTGAATAGTCTTTAACGACTCCGCGCTAATAACTGCAAATACCCCGCATAGCGCACTCAGAAACGCATTCAGATCAATCGAATCGCTATATCGATCTTCGCATGTCACTAAATAAATACATGCCCGCAGTACCGGGCGTTCTATGTTGTCATTGCGAAAAAAAAACATAAAACAAGATTGAAAAAGCCCTTTTTTAAATGAATAACGCTTTGAGCTCATTCTATCGTGTTTTTTTTTCACAGCGGATTATTGCCGCACACGATGACAGATAATCGAGGGTGATTAATTACTGCAGGCGCCGCAACGTTTGGATGTCGGCTGACTGTGTTATAAACAACGCGACGCCTCTGGTACGCAACTTTCGTACGCTATTCCATTAAACGTTATCAAAGTGTCTCGTTACATGTCAGGCCGATGCTGCTTGTGCCCGCGTCCGGCGTTACGACCGTTTACACGCACGGTTATCGAACGATAAATCGGCATTATCCTGTCGGACGCAACGCCAGGGAAGAGTTACATTATTTACTCTACCAGATTAATAGCGAATTTCATGCGTTATAAAAATATTTTTACAACGTTCGAAAGAAGAACGGGCGCTTAAAAACTACGCTAGTCCACGGTTCCAATATATCATAGATTCAATTTAAGATATTATAACTGCACAGTAATGTATGAGCAGAGCTTGTCATTTACAACTTTAAATTGGATTGCTTTAGAAGATCCATTTTTACTTGCATATTTATTCAGTCTCGTTTAAAATAAAAATGCTGATGATCATATAACGTATAACTAATATAAGTGCGCTTTCCGAAGAATTTTTATGCAAAAATAAAAGAAATGAGATTATCATACGAAAGCAAAATTTTATTATGGTTATCTCAGAATCAAGTTTCTCTCGGTAGAGGTATAACATAATTTCTCTAGAGAGATTCACATTTTGGTTCTTTCTCCGAGAAATTTTACAGAACAAGAATATTCGTGAAGAAACACCGGGATCTAATATATAATATTTATGCAGTGAGTTTACGTAAAATCTCCCAATTGGGTATTTTTAAAGAAGATACTCGATGCTTCAAGAGGTGAATTCTTCGTAGAAAAATATTCTTCCGCGGTAATGACGGGAAATTACGTTGATGAATATCTGGAGCGGCGCTAACACACAAGGGAGGAAAATGAGGGTGAGATTGAGCTGGAACGGACAGGTGAAATGGTCGGGGTCGAGTGCATCCAGGTCAATTGGTTGATTACCTGTAATGTAGTTACATCCCCCGAGTGTCGTATCACTACTAACCAATTCTACAGATGCCGCCCTGTCGCGTCATGTTTATCATACTTGCGCGATACAAGTGAAAAATCAATTGCACAGCATTCTAATCAAGGGCTGACATACTCCAAATGACAGAATACAACTATACAACTGTGTGAATTGTTACGCATATGTCACCGTGCTCGCGTCCCGAATTTTTGCTTTTTTTTTCTTGCTTATGTTTTATATGAAACTGCCAGACCTTCATGTCAGATTGTTAAAAAAGAAAAAAAAAAAAAAGAAATACGTTGAGGAAAAAAAAAAGGAGGGAGAAAATAAAAAGTGAAGAAAATGCAGGAGAGGATGTTACGCAAGCATAAGTATACACTCTGAAATATAAAATAGAAAACCAGCGCTAGAGAGGCACAATATGCATATTTGAAATATATATAGTAATACAGAACGTGGTGTTCGATTTACACGGTAGCGTCTAAAATTAGTTGCAGTTTTAATACTATGATGTGCACGTGTGTTTTTTATTGAAGCGATATATCAAACATTAAATTATCTCTCTGTTAAATATGTAATCAATAACACATTTTCACCAAGAAAATTATGGCAAAATAATAAGTGCTTTTAATATCCACTAAAATGAGTAACGAGTAAATGTACATAATTACAATCGGTATTTATAATAATCGCCTCAATAGCTCTCTCTCTCTCTTTCTTTCTCTCTGCTATTTTTAACGTTTGCAGTTTATCACACAAGCGTGTATGATATAATATGCATAACATCTCAAGTAAATTAATAATAAAGCACAAACAAAAAGCGCTCTTTCTGTATTAAAAATTAAATTGAGTTGTAATTAAATTAGGATAAAAAAGTATTAAAATACGGTGGGTTTTCAATTTTTACGAATTTAGAGACTCGATACACATATGAAAACAACGAAACGTTTCAATTATTTCCCAACGACTGTACTATCGTTCGGATCGCTAACTTCATTCAGCAAACGATCAATCATTGGAAGCAAAGCAAGGTGATATTCACAGTCACCACTACATACATCCGTACTTACGATTCTATCGTATATCCCGGACGAGTGGCATCCGTCGCAAGATAGCGCGTAGTCTGTGGATGCGACTGATAGCGTCTGCTAGTTAACAAAGGTACTAATTCGACACCGCCTGTTAGCTCGTACACTTGAATCTCCTCGTTGTAGAGATTCCTCGAGTCCTGCAACGGTTGTGTTTCCGATGCGATACCTGTGAAGCGAAAGATCGTCACAGAAACAAGACTCAAGCTCCGATATCGGTGAGAGAAGCAAGTGGCAACCTCTGCTATTTACCTGACGTTGCCCTGTCATCGTAGAATTTATTCATGTCCGCAACAGCTAGCGGGTCTATGTTCCTCTTGTATAGTCTGTCGATCATCGAGTTACTCGTCCAACCCTGGGGCAAATCAAAGCTTTTAATTAAACGTTTCTCGTTTAAGCGTTTAAAGAAGAGAGTTTCATTATCGTTTGTTATATTTAACGCTGTTTCCGTTCTATGCACTTTAAACAAATACACTTGTTTTGTTGTTAATCATTTACATAAATTTTTATTAGATAATTTTAAAATATATATTGAATTGTTATATACACGCGAATCTCGTGATTTATATATATATATATATTTCAAATAAAAATCTAGAAGAAAAAAATACACACAGCGGCGATTCCAAATGTTATTCTATTTTTACTCAAAATGCTGTTCTTTCGACTTGTGTGATTTTTATTTTTAGAAAATTTCTTGTACAACAATCTGTACTATAAAAAATTTCACAACGCCATTATTTTAATGCACAACGCAGAATATATCAGTATACACATTGTAAGAAATTTATAAAATCAGGAGAAAATACAAAAGGATCAATGCTTCGTTCGCGAGCAGATCGGCCGCTTTGTAATTAGTAGTACAGTCGCAGTTTGGATCCGACCGAAGCCGAGTCGCGCGTTCATTCATCAATGTCGGTCTCGTTAGTAAGCGACTAGTTACAACGAACCCCCTCGGCTTATTATAAGGGAAAAAACACGCTATGAACCCGTCCATCATAAATCCACACCCGCGGACAGATACACAGCGACGAGACAGGAGAAGAGAAATACGCGCGCGCATTGGAAAGAAGTTGCAGATGTATACTTGACCGATAAACACGATAAGTGAAGGAGCTTGCGCGTAATAAAAAGGCGGTCGAAGTCAGAATGCGCTAATAAATTTCAGTTTAAACTTTCCGGTCGCGCTTAGAAAGGCGTCCGGGGAATCGTTCAATTAGCCGGTAACACGCGCTTCGGTTACGTGTGTGTTGCCGCATTCGAGGGACGGATAGAGTAGTTAATTAAAAATTAAGGGCCGCGTGCTCCTCCAAACGACATTCGAGAATGCGCTTTAGAAACCGAAGCCTAGAGAAGTGTTCAATTACGATAGAATTATCACCGACTAATTTTTAATTGACTCTTTTGGTATCATCATGCATTTTCGAAAAGGTCAGATTTATATTCGCGAAACGAACGAATTACCGTACAGGCGATTGCGTTTAATTGATAACGCCACGCTTTCGCGTCAAGTGGAGCACGATCGTTCCGCTTCGCGAAATAAATCCACCGTTGCAAAAGTCATTGCAGCTATCGATCGCACCTCGTCGCGACACCGCGCAATTTGCACGGATTACACTATTTCGGCTGCGCGACGTCATTATCGCAAAAACTTATAACGATTTCAACAAATCATCCCGCGCGATCCTGTTAGACGAAGAAACTTTAGATTTATGTGTGCGTTATATGCGACCGAGAATTAGCCCTCGCAGCATGCAGTCCGTGCGAAGCCGCGAAATTGTGTATCAATTTCGGGCGAATGTCATCGCGCGCAGTTTACCCCGGCGATTAACTTACTCGATCTTGTGTTCGGGTAATGCGCGATCGTAATTTCCGTTTTGCGCGCGTCACCGCGCGCTAAGATAGTTAATTGGGTTTGCACGAGTATACATGTGACTTGTAAATTTACCCCGCGAACACCATTGCGAATAACGATTGATAATGTCATGCGGACGAATGCGGGATTTACGGGAATTATGTGCGCGGAATCGAATGCCAATCTTCGCGATGAATTTATATTTAATCGGCAGCGTCAGCGCCCAAAACTGACGCACGTAATTTCAGAAGCATCCACCTGAAACGCTGTTTATATTAATTGCATAGGAAAACGATCAGCATCGGCGATTAGAATCGCTTTTGATATTCCGTTTCTATCGAGCGCGGGCTATCGAATAACTAGAAAATAGGGCATGACGTTTTACCGGTGTTGCTCCACCGAAGAATAAAGCGGTACAGAATAATTCTACGAGAATTTCACCCGCGAAAAACTTCCCTCTTCAACCGGCCGTGCCTCGCCATCAGATTAGCCGCATTCGTCACGCGGCGTGCAAATAAATACGCGACTCCTCCCCGTCGGCCAATTTATTGTATTTACTGCTTGCAAAAAAAAAAAAAAAAAATCCACTACGATTCGGCGCGTGATTTGGGCACAATTTAATTTCTTAGCAAAAACGCGCCTCCCTTCATTTTATGTATCTCCCGTCGCGGTATCGCTTTATGTAGTAAATTACACCGCGCGCGCAAAAAAAATGACCAGCCGCGATTTACTTGCGCTTCACCTCGGGATTAATTGCGCAGCAATTCACCATGAGGGAGTAGATAACTTTTCTCGTTTTAACGAGAACATCGAACAACAGATATCGTGTTTTGTTTTGCCTACGCAAATTTGTATTGCGCGCTCGTATGTTTTCGTGTTTTATATTTTTTTTTGCTGCTCACCCGTCCAAAAGTGCTTCTCCCGCGATTGATACTTTCATTCTTGATGATATAAAGAAATCAATAATTTTCTCGCCAAGTGAAATCATTTACCGATACGTACGTGATCCAGTGATGGAAACAGATCACGGCCGAACGCAGAAATAATTGAAGAGTTTCGTGCGATACGGTGCAGTTTGCAATCTACGAACAGCAATCACTTTTTCATAATTATGGGAAAAAAATGCGTATATATTATACGAATTCGGTGGGCGCATTGCGACGTATTTACCGTCGAAAACTGCGATGATTTTTTTTTAGCAAAAATACTGCTGATATAAATAATTTTAGAATCGAGCAATGAAAAAAACAGTGGCTTAGACGGATTAATCTGTGTGGCTCTGTAAATAAAATTCCTCGGCTAATCTTGGATGAACTTTAACAAGATCTGAGCCGTATATATCATGATGCTGCTTACATGTCAAAGGTACCAAAATCAAAAAAAAAAAATTTGTTAAATTAAGTTTTGATAGTAAAACAGGTCACGTCAATTTTTTCCGATAAAAATATTATCAAATCCGCTTACTATCAAATATTATATATATATATATATATATATATATATATATATTTTTTTTTTTTTACGATTGCTTTGATACAAATACATGGTATATTTATAACAAAATTGCAACGAGCAATTCGATTTTTTCATTTTATGATGTAACGTAATAAGAAGATTTTTAGATTAGCTTCTTATCACATCTTGGAAAAATGTATCAAAATGGACTTATCTCTCTCTAGCAGCGAACCCTTCAATTACTGTGACGTCTATAGTTTGCGACCCCTCGGGGCCAATGTTCGTCAATCTAACAGGGTTACTCGCGCAGCGGTAGAAAGTTTTGATGCAAAGTTGCCAGTACAGGGCCGACGCGAGATACTCCCATTCGCTGTGACAATGTAATTTCGTTATCGTTCCAATTGGTTTCTCAGCACGAGGGAGGTTGTTGCTTAAACGTGCAATTACGTAGAAATCAGTTCTCGAAAATAAAGCAAAACACCTTCTCTCTCTATTGTCTCCAAAATTTTACCAAACAGCAAGTAAAAAAAGTAATCTTTGACTACTGTTATTAAAAAATAGAAGTTATTAATATTTTATCTAACTTTAAAATATTATATAATATTTTCATCTTTTATTGTACATTAATTATTGAGTTATTGCTTCTGTTATTTGTTGTATTAATTTATACATTTTTTTCTAAAAATAAAATAACAAGTTTGTTTATAGCAAAGTAAGTTTATAGAAAGTTAATGCAAGTGATGTTTAAATTAACAGTTCCCATGGTATAACTTTAGCATCATAAGCATGTTCGGCACGTCGTGCGACGATGCGCTAATTGCACTGAATTATATGCCACTAGACTACGTCGTTATATATTGTCTCAACACTGAAACATATCTCTATCTACGCTATATATCGCACATACGCGACATGAAATTTCTGTGCCTTATTGATTTAGCAATTTGGAAGTGCGAAAAGGTCCTCTCTCTATGATGTACCGAAATAATCTATTTAACGTATTAATATAATATGCCGCGGTAACGTAATTGCGAAATAATCCCATAATTAAATTGCAGCAGGCAGTCGATTCAAAATCTAAAACCGAATTTAAATATTTTATTATTATAAAATGTGAAGTATCCTTTTCGTCCTTTATGTACTCAACTCTCTGTTATCCATTTTTAAAGAGAAAAGCACGACTTTGTGCTTCAAGAAAGGAGCTATGAATTCGTTTTTAGGTAGCGCCTGAATTAACATTTCGCGTTCTCATTGTATAATTGAAATGACGGATATATAGCCAAGTATATACATATATACTTGACGATATTTTGAGCGACATTTCTGAAATATTACGCGCACAAAGAACCGGCGAGAGCTTTGAGAATCATCGGTGCAACGCGGCCCGGATGATTAAGGATTCTCTTTCCGTTAATTAGCGCAACGAGACACCCTGCGAGGTATCCCTGCGTGCGATTAACCCGCGGCAAGGCGGATATGCGTACCATGGATTCGTGGAAGCGCACACCCAGCAACTTGGGATCCCTCCAAGGAGCTCCGCCAGGACCAGGACGCCCCCAGAACGGTGTAGGATGCACCAGCTAAGCACACGGCGCCGTCGCATATTAAGCAGTTTCCAAGGCTTGTTTCCTACCTACGTACGCACGCGAAATCGTGCCGGAACACGTGCCCGGCGTCTATATGCCGGCGCTCCTGTACACTCGCGCCGTCATACCCGGGGTCCTGTGCGCGGATCGCATTAGGACCTCGTCTGCATCCGATTAGCGGCTCAGTCTAATTTCTACCACCGGCACGTAATCTTGAAAATTGCGCTGCGACGGGGGATGTTTGCAAATGTTTATACACGTATGGCTGTGTGCCGATTTCTCGAACCGTTCGCCTCTTCTCGTGCAGTGAAACAAGCGTAAAATGGATTATTCGCCGCACAGCCATATTTAAGTAAAATAATAATTTTATATATAACGCGAATAAATATTTTGTAACTTCTTATGTTCTTTAAATCTGCTTTAATTAGGCTTGAGGCCGGTTTAGTTTAATCTACTTAAGTTCGAAGTAAGCCGGCTTGCTTCGACTAACTACTCTAACGTAATCAGTTTTCGTCATTACAAAAGATTAGGAAATTCGAGATGGTAAAGAACGTAAATTCATTTTTTTCAAAATTTTACTTTTGCACTCTCGGAGGAAAATCTCCCATTGTAATTTGAAATATTCAATACATCCAGATATATTCTTCATTCGTGGTTAAAAAGTTATACGATATATTTAGAACACTTCGGAATTGAAAAACGATGCGCTCCACTTTTTCATTTAGATAAATAGAAAATCCATTTTTATACGGCGCTAGCTGGTGCTATTAAAAGCCTCTCTTTCGCAACTCTGTATATGGTGCGTCAAAAATTTCGCGTCGAAGCCGTATTAGGTATTGGAGAATCGACTTTGTGGAAGTAGGAGTAGCGTTTCTAGTTCTACGTGATCGGAGAAATCGACTATACGTCTCGAGTTCGAGCGGATACGACGTGTTCGGCCCCGGCGGCACAGGCGCTCTCTCGAAATTATTGCCACGAGAAAAATGCTTCGTGTCCAAGGCATACAAGGAAAGTCCATTACGAGATTTCTCGTATTTGCTGGCATGACGAGTCGATACCGTATCCGACAATAAAGCTCGACTCATTTGGATATAGATGATAGCAATACGACTTCCGGGAAAAAAAGAATCGCAGCATCCTTTTGTAGATTCATCCATTCCGGCTGTCTTTTAGTGAAGGAAGCTGACAAAAGAATTACTTATGTCAATTGCGAACAAATTTCTACTACGATTGCTTGGGTCAAAAGTCATCAAAAGCTGAAAATATATTTAGATTAAAGATCTTTTAATATTACTTTATAGAATATTCAATAAATAAGGTCATAATTTTTTACTTTCACAAACAAAAGATGCAGAAAATATTAACATCTATTTTTTTATCAATGAAACGGTATCACAATTATCGTTTTTTAATTAAACAGAAATATTATTCATAGAATAAACTGTTAATATTATGAATTAATATTGTGCTTTATTCGATTGTTTCTAAATTCTTTTTTCTAATTAGCTTGCCAAATTCTAGATATCACTTTACGAAAAAAACATTGATAAAAATCACGTCATTGGAGATAGTAACATTTGACCCACCTTGTGTGTTAACTGTCTATACAAAACGGGGATCGCTAAATTCCACACATCGTCGCGTGTCCCGCATTCACGCGATGACACTGCAATACAAACTTCGTGTCTGCGGTATCGGAAAGGTATCGTGTACGAGGTCAGATGAGATATTAATGGAAACTTCCGCAGGGGAGGTGCCGGCGATATCGTCACTTTTGATCGACACAAGCGCAAGGACGATAAAGTTACCGGCCCACTTACGGGCGAAAATCGAGCGAATTACTGTCGGCACCCGCTTGCAATCGTACTTTTCCGTCAGTGTTGATCGACGTAAACGTATCTATCTATTTATTTTGACTTTACTTATAACTAACTTTACGAAAATTCACGAAAATGCTGGCGCATTTATTCACTTGTCGCATCCAACACCCTTTTATTTAATTGCAAGTATTATTTGCGATTTTTGAATCTTTCGAGATTGCACGTATAATTTGAATTATCTAAGCTACATTAACATTTAACCAGATTTTTTAAATTATGTTTTCCTAGATTTTTTATACTTTTTCTTTAAATTTTTTTATAAAAGAAATCATAGGAAGAAAGAATTTTTATTTAACCCAAAAAACTAATTCTTGATGCAACTGAGTCGTTTTATCAAAAATGCAATTGGATTGAGAGTCAACATCGTACGTTTCATTCCTTGAGCTCATTTTTCTGAAATTCCCGTGCGCTGCCTCGACAGTATTTATATAATAAAAGAAGCAACTTTCGACGTCATTATACTATTCCAAGCGCGACGTCTGCCAGGTCGTGTTGTTGAGAACCGAAAATAGTCGTGTGTAATTTGTCTTTGTACGAAATTTTATGGAAGAGCGGAGAATACTTTTTGTAGCAGCGTACTCGCTGCGTACCGCACGCGCACGATATTGCGCGCGGTTATAACGATCATAAGCGTAGAAAGATGCAGATCTAATTGGCGACGCATACTAAAACACACACAGGCAACCAAAAGTTTTCTCCAGTTGAAAGGAAACGCATTTAAGGAAAGTTCTATAAAAGCAAGCGCGCGTAACTAACGGACCAATCGATTTCCGCATCTAAAATTATACCCCTAAAATAGAGCGACGTCTCTTGCTTTTATCCATTGAAAGAAAATCTCTCATGCATAGAGATATCAATGCATTTCCTCAATCGTGAAATTAAAGCGTTTACTTCTACAAGCAGAAAATATTCCGCAAATATCACGGATATGTCTGAATAAAATGCATTTTGCTGTGGCGGCTAAAAATATATTGATAGAAATTAATTCAATTCGTGACTTCGTTGTCTCTGCATGCCAATACGATGACTATTTCTAAAATCTCTTGTAATAACAGTTTAACATTTCTTCATACATGCGGCAAATGCACAGGTATACAAGTTGTATTATTAACATTTAATCGACTTTTGGAATTAAAATAGAAAAATATTAAATACGTGAAACAATTAAGTTCGCTAAAAAAAAAAGTTATCTTATGCACTCGTTGCAAATATATACTTATCCTCACTTATCTTGACGTGTGCTTAAGAGAAAAAATATATGAAATTCTTTCTCCTTTTGATGAATGCATGTCGAGCAAAAAATTGCGTATGGTTATACATTCGTGTCACGGCAAAGAAAACGTATGGAAATTTGCATGGAAATACGAAGCACGTTTAATCAAAACAACAGGCGAGGTGAATTCCATGGACATTTTTGCTTCGTTCTGTCAGAGATTAATTTTATCTATATATAGACTGTCTATCTATGAAACATATAAACATATCACGTATCAGAGTGTGAATATTATTAATTCCCAAGATATGGAAATTTCAAGTGTAATTTCAAGATATAATTAAAATTCCGTATTCATAATAAATCAGTATTTTTTGCTGAAAAAAATTAAATTTTATCAAATTCTGTTTTCAATGCAGGAGCAAAAAGAATATTTTTGTATGACCATGTTAAATTTGAAAGGATTACATGACTGAACTGTTAGAACATCTGAAAAATCGCCAACGATTATCGAAACATGGTTTCGCAGGCAGTTTGCTACGCGCGACACCGGAGGGAAAAATTGAGTTATTATACATACACATTGATCGAACAAACGGCTGATAACGGTGGTTATTCTAATATGAAGATTCGCTCTTTATCTCTCTTACATTTTATAGCAATAATTTTCCCAAGTGCAAAGATAACACTGCACGGAATAAGGTCTTTTCCTTCCAAAGCGCTTCAGACAGATTGTTTCCCCTTTGTTACCTCGATTGTAAAAATAATATCTGATCTCTTGCTATATTTCTCGCTCTTGTACTTTTTTTATCCTGCGCTGCTTGTATAAAACTGAAGAAATGCGAAATACATTCGCAAAGTTCAACAACGAAATTAGTTTTCGCATTTTTTAAATAAATTATTTCAAATAAATTATTTTTATAACAAATCGTAATACACTGAAAACAGAAAATAAGAAATTATTGAATTTCCAGAATTTGTATTTGTCAAATTCGATAATTACAATTTTGCATCCAATTCGGTAAATGCAATTTCTCATCTCGCGGCGAAACTAAAACGAGATTCAAATCACAGAAAAATCTGTTTTGCGTTGATTTTGGTTGCTCTTAATTCCTTTACAGCAATAATTCGATAGCGAATCTCTAATAGTCGATTTCTAATTGCAACGGCATCTCTTCTCGTGCGATCACTATTTATCATTATTAGATATACTTGATTCTCAAAGATAAACCTTTCATTAATTAATCAGAGACATCTCATTTACATTCGCTTTAATATACACACTAAAGTCAAATTAATGAAGTTAAACATGGTAAAGGTGAGAAGGGGCAAAGGAGAATTTGCTGTCGTCCTGTAAATCTCGGCCCGTTGAATTAAAACTAGTTTGTATAGTTTACTTGCAAACATCATCTTGTTAGAGAAATTATACAGACTAGATTATACAAGTATATAAAATAGCAACCACCAAGTATTTATCAAAATGTTTAAAAAGAAATCAAATGTACTGGAATTAAAGAAAATAAAACACGGTTATTTAATGATATTTCAGAAACTTATTTTGCGAGAAAAATCAAGATGAAAAATCTTGTATAAGTCTTGATAATGTTATGTAATCTATAATACGTAAACTGTGAAGAAGATGGATTAAGATTTACTTTATCACATCGGTAAATATGTAAACTTCAATTCTGTCAGATGTATCATCATTTGTCTCCGGTTGAGAGAGTAAAGAAATTTATAACGTAATTCGCAAATTTATCATTTGATGCATTAAGAGTAATCATCTCGCGTGTGATCGCATCAAGCTTTCTCATTCCGATGATGGATACAAACATCGAAAACATCAAGTAACAGAACATCTCATTTTTTTCAGAAGATTGCACAATAAGTGCTACTTCACGAATCTAGAATAAATAATAATATAGTTGCATTTTTTTAAAAGCGCTTCGTATTTCTTGAAATTTCTCAAATATTTTGATTACGTTTCTGTAGCAAATGTTTCGCTAAATAATTTATATATTGAAACAGCAATTCAAATAATTGTGATCAAAACATCGATAAATATTTAGCAAAGGCACATTTAATTTAATATTTTAATAAATTAAAAAAATAAACTAACAAAATTTACATTATTTAATCATTTCTATTTGTTTTTCAGAGAGCTTTTGCAATTTAAAAAAAAAATAGTATATTAATCATAAAATAGTTCCAATTTACGTATGCTACGCATCGATATATGAGTTATTTGCGTTACTAATAAAAAAATAAAATAAAAGAATTATTATATTTCTAGCGAAAATAAATCTATCAAATAAGATTGCCACTATTTCACGGCTACCTTTTCAAGCTGATGTCAGACAAGGAATGTTCTAATATGTGTTTTCCAACGTAACATTGGATCACAAATTGTGTTGCTTGAAAACTTTGCACTGCACATAGCCTTGCGTGATATTGTTTCCTGGCTCTTGCGTTTCATACATGGCCACACGTGTTTATACACATATCGCGCAGGGATTAAATAACTCGATTCATACGTAACGCTACTCCGCTGCTCGGTAATCAAAACGTATACGTTATAATTAAAGATGTGTAATTTCCATAGTCGTGCATTTTTGTAATAACTATTCTCAACGTGAAATGGCATATTTGTTTTTTTCAAATGTGCTTAATTAAACTAGATATTCATAAAAATTGGTTTGTGAAGTTACAATCGTTTTCCTTCCTTTACACTGCAATTTTTGCAACAAGGTCTTAATTTTCAAATCTAACGTCAAAAAAGCCATGAGGAGAAATGAATCAGTTTGCTTATGACAACATGATAGAGCCACTTAAACTTCGTTCTCTCGCGAACTATCCAACTCTCATTTAGCTTCGGGAAATTGTCGGTTCGGTAACCGTCGCTCTCCGTAGCATTAAAAACGTGGGAACACAAATCTTACCGCGTACAACGCCCGCTTTTGCATTCATCAACGCGATGTGCGTGAGTGAGCCTGAAACTTTTCAGGAAACGAGTAACGTACATCCGAGCTACATGCGATCGCCTAATCGAAGTTACGGGGCAAAGTTTCGCGAGGCGCGTCGATAGTTCGGGTGGAAAGAAAAATGACGAGGCGCGAATAAACAGTCTCTTTGCCGTGCGGTTTTACCTGACCGAAACTGTGACACCTCGACGGCTCGGGCGGCTCCAGAGGTACGTTTTTCTTCCTTAAAGTGGCCGCGCAGGGCGCGCCGCCGCCCGGTTTCCCCCACGGCGAGTAACTGGCCAGAATTTCCTGAAGCTGCAAGGAGAAAATTAAGAACGTAAAGCCAGGCAACATAAATGTCAGCCGGCGTGTTAACTGCAGAATACCCGGGTCTCATCCGCAGGTCGCCGTCCGTTCTCAAGCGAGTCATACATTTTATGCGTCTGCTACATTTTTCGTCGCGTAAGACGCAAAGACCGTATACTAAAAGAATATCTTTATCACTTAAACTTTTATTACTTTCATATCAGAGATTTTATATAAATATATGAGACTGCGTGTCGCGTGATTTATGCACGATGAAAAATACAACGCGCGGTCGCTTATTCGCACGGGTGCAATTACGCTCAGAGCGAAAGCCATCGAGGGATATTTAAATTCAACGCCTGATACAATGCTGCTAATTAAAAGCGGCTTTCGCGCTTAGATGAGAATCATTCCACTTTTTTTTCTAAATTAAATTAGAAAGTTTGCGCTTTGACTATTAATCGCGTATACGTACGCGGATCGATAACCATAGTTGGTTGCCGGTGTGCAGATAATTCAGTTCCTGCAAACATTTTGCAAAAAATTTTATCAATCTAAACATTGTAAATATTTTCTACTTAAGCGGTTAAGTATAATTATATGAAATTGTGTTTTCTAGTCTTAATAACGCAGAAGGTTTCCGAATATCTCGAGATAACAGCGAAAGGGTTAACGTTCCTGTGCTCGTATCATGGAACTTGCAAGCAGGATTAGCCCTGAAGCATATCAGGCCCTCCTTTGGCAACATGCACTTTGGCAATGCACTTGCATTCGACCGCGCGTACTTGCACTAGACCGCGACTGCACCAGATTCCCGAGTAATAAGAGAGGAGGACCACGCGAGCGATCCCGCGCCTGTGTCTTTATTAGCATATCGGTTACACGATAAATCCCAATACACGCGCGCGGCGAATGCAATTTAATGCGGTCGACAATGTCGCATTAGCGATACGAAATAATCACCGGAGCAATAATTACCCTTGGATTTTCATCGACATAATCTCGATGTGTATTTTGAGCTATTAGAACGGTGAAACAAAGTGTACGCGACGTGTGTTATACGCTGGGTCGAGTTTTCCCGCGTGTACATGTGTGCTTTTATAATATATTCCATGCGCGGATTATTTATTTTCACAGGGGATGGTAATGAATATAACGAGCGTGTGTGTTCCGCAAACATTTAGGACCATCGTGGCGACGATTGCGTGTCATCGTTGTATCGCGTCAATACTGAAATAAAATGGAAGGGCATGAAAACCGGATAGTGAGATTTTAAATGTCGAATATACGATTGGCGTAAAAGTAGATAGGAAAATTGATAGGAGAACAATTCAACAACTGGGTTTTCGGGTTTTCTAAAAAAAACTGAAAGCAAAACCAATGTTAAAGTAATTCCCCAGTAAGCAAAATGTTAGCGATGTTGGCAGATTGACAGCAAATTTGATTTTAGCAGCATTCTATTTTTGATCAAATTTACTATCAATCTGCGGACATTGCTAACATTTGGCTATCTGGATTGAAAATATGATTTACAAATCACTTTAAAATTCAATAATTTTTGTATATTTTTCAAGGATTTTTATAGACGCTTTTTTAATTTATTTGAAAAAAAAAACATCAATTTTTTACTCCGATTAACTTTCGCACTCGCGTCCAAAAATTGCGATCGTTAATGCGATCTCGACGTGTCTTACAATAGCAGCCTGTATCTACTTTGTTGTGACAAGTTTGTAACAAGCACGAGAGACACGGCGTGCAGTTTACGCAAAGCATAGCGAGAGACCGTGATAGATTATTGGGTTATCTTTCGCGGCTTGTTTCTTGGGATAGTTAGGCGAAGATTATGGAAATCCACTTTAATAGGATACTCGTAGCTTTATTACCGTTCGCTTGCACGTAATTTCTCCCCTGCAAATTCAACGGTACGCCGCGCGAAACACGGAAAAAGACAACCGGGTCAGGCACGAATCAGAGCGTAATTGAATGAAGGCTCCGTTTTCAAAACATATCAATAATAAGCAGGAGCCAAATACCAGTGCGATGTAATATTTTAAAAGTACTTGTTAAATATTTGATCTCGATTTGATATTGTCGAGTGACTTACATTCCAGAAATATTTCATGACAATTATTTCTATCGAACGCTATTGGAAAACGTTTGCGCTTGCAACATTTTTCTACTTTGGAAAATTTTTTATTGGTTACATGTTGTTTAGTAAAAAATGCAGTTAATATCTGTTAATCGTCTTTCAAATTTTCGATATCATCTTGAATGACATGATCTCAAAATAATAAAAATAAGATAAAAAACCGTTAACAATGTTGGCAGATTGACAGACTAAATTTGACTTCAGCAACGTTCTCTTTTTTATTTCCAATTGAAAATTATACAAGCATTTTTTAAATTTTTTATTATTTACAAAAATAGTAGGAAAATGTTAAAAGATGTGGAACATGCAAATAAAAATTTCATAAAATTTGCTGTCAATCTGCCAACGTTGCATTTTGCTTACTGGAAAGATTCTGAATTTAATGATATTTTTGAAGTCAGAAGCGATGCTAAGCTTGCGTATTTTCCGGTTTACAACCGCGAGGGACTGGTTCCAAAATCTCAGCGTCTTAACGCCGTTCCGGTTCACCGAATATATCTCGGAACCGTATCTCGCGCAGCTGACCTTTATCCGATCAGTAACAATAGCGCGCCGAGACAATGACGTTAAGGGGCGGTCGCCGCAGGGCAAGTGGCATAAACGGCAGCAACGTAGCCGAGCCGGGGAGACACCCATTTCTGACACATACTTCACGTTGTTCACGGTGCTTTTGACGTTGCAGCTCCTCCTTCCGTCGCCTCCACAACGCCGTGCCCTCCTGAACCACTCGATGTTCGCGCTTTCTCCTCGCTTCCTCCTCGACTTCCGGCTCGTACGTCGTCTCGAGAATTCCTTGCGCCATTTATGTACTGCTTCTGATCGGGGCAAGAAAAAAAGAAAAGAAATAAAGAGACGGCTGCAAACGATCACGGCGATATCGCGATACGAGGCGGACCTCTTAAATATATGCCGGCTTGAATTTCGAATGCTAAAATAAGAGCGGGAGCGACTTGGCGCTAGTCGCATGCCGCGACACGTGGTTCTGTCATTTATTATCGATTTAACAGGATATTGCTCTTCCCTCGGGAGACGCGCCGTCGTTGTACGTAGTCGACGGTGTAATGGGAGTGCCAATGCTAGAACACCGTACTGTAATCGAGACATCCGGTTTTATATATCGTTTCCCGATATAAAAACGAGTTGCGGCCCACCCTCTAGCGCTCCACCTGCATAAAGCTTCGTGCTTTGTTCGTTTATTCGACATTTAAGCTATGATTTAATTTCGCGCGGCCCGACCTCCACGAAATACAACTGCGGATTAGAACGCTGACGCTCAAATTACGAGCGTTGTATTAGATTTACCGTTTTAGCAGCATTCTGTTTTTGTGACCAATTGAAAATCACACGAATACCTATATATTTGTACCTTCGAAATTTTTCATTATTAAAAAGAAATAGAAAAAAAATATAGAAGACATGGAACGGAGCAATTAAAAAGCCCATACTTATTGAACTCGACCGTTATAAATAATAGTCACCCTTTACGTTCCGATCACGTTTAATAAATCACTTTTATCTGTCACGCGAGAACAACTGTTGTAACTTCTATTTTATATTTTATTGCTTTGCCGTGCATCAGATTCGTATCTGCGCCGTAGTTATTGCAAAGCGCATTTCTTTGCGTTTACATTACTTAGAGCGCTATTCCTGACTTCGAATATTAAATATCGCCAACGAGAATTAATAATACTTAAATCATATCAATAAATTTAAGCTTAAATTAGAAATAAGCTGTTTCCGAAGGAAAGCAATTTTTAAAATATTGAAAAGTACAGTGTACTATTGATATATTCGTATTTTATTCATCCAGTGAATTATAGCAATAATCTAAATTATAAGATATTGAATGAGCCACAGATTGTCTTTTTTTCGTTTTTAAATCGTACGTATCACAATTTCAGTATACGTAATAATGACTTTTTCACAAGACGTCTAAAAAAGTGCAAATCTTTTATCAGCAGACATACAAACTACACTTTTTAATATTACACTTTATTCTTATCATTCATCATTTACTTACACTTACCATTCTCTAGTATTACTTATCATTTATTAGTAGAATTATAAAATGTATTATTAGATATTCAATATACGAAATTATATAAAATATACAAAGAAACAAATCATGGATTGTTGTGTAGATCGAGCCGGACATGGGCCGACAACAATTTCAATAATCCAACTAGATGGGATGTTTGTACGTATGGAATAGAATAATGTCGTGCTTTATTTTGCGATCCGCGCGTTTAGATAGTGGTACAGGTTTACGAACAAGCGCAACGCACTGCAACACTTCCCACGACCCATAAATAAGCCGCGAATGCACTCAACAGTGCAATTGACCATAAAACCGATTTCCAGATGCGAACCTCCGAGTATTGTTGGTTTCACGCGAGGTTACTGTATGAAAAAAAAGCAGGTTACAAAAATGAGAAAAAATGCGAGTTGCAAATAGCGCTATTATACGCGACGATGCGACACATTTTCGACGGTCCCGGATGATATTATTTCAGACTAGAATGCGATTTTACAGCTTCTCGGCTTACCACGTCGCACTCGTCAGCCCTTTAATAAGTGAAAAGTACTTTTGTTAGGCAAAACAACGATGGTGTTTTTCTTCCTGTGATGAAACAACGAGAGCGCGTCTAAGTTGATTTTTACAAACTGAATAGTGAAATAAAAGCTGGTTACATTTCAATGTAATGATTACTTTCCGCTTTTCTCTTATAAACTAGCGCGAGGAAAAGCACAGAGTATAATTAAAAATGCAGAGAGAGTACTACGTGGAAAACAGTAAAGGTCACTAAAATAGTTCCATTGCGTGCATTATTTGACGTCGAAAGATGCAAATTTCGAACAAATTTCGCGCTGTTAGAATTCGATTTCAATCCCGGCAATATTATGCAATAATAATATTCAATCGGGCAAGCGACAGAGACAGGAGGATTCGTCACCAAGTCACGTAAATTCACGTGACGATCAAATATAAATATTATATCGGCTCGCAGGAAGCAGCGGCGAAATTGGTAGACGAATCGCGTAGACTATCGATTCCGGCAGATTCACCGGCGAGAGCGCGTTCCGATGCCGACGGTGCGTGTCACTTGAGGAAAAAGCCGATCAATACCTCGTCTTACGGTCAATAACGACCGAAACTGACAGCGCAATCGAACCGTAATGCGACTGGAATACGCGTAAAAACGAGAGATCGATCAGAGGTTTACGATGGTGCTAGTGGTCGTCGAGCGGTACCGCCGTTCGCGGCGATGTTTTCCTCGCTCGAGTGTCAGGTAAGTATATATACACTCTTCTCTCACGACCGTGAATCAAATACGATAATCTATTCTACTTACGACGTTACGATTTCTCGCGTGTCATCACGGAGAAGAGATGATCCATGAAACGGTGCGCGCGGTAAATACCTCTCTCGCGAAACGATTACATTCTCACGGTGTTACCGCGTTTAGCTGGCCTCATCGTGACGGCGGGAACACGCGACTGCCTTGTGAATCCGATGCTTTCAGGAGGCTTCACGGGGGTTGCGGTAGCCGCCGACGTCCCGGCGTTCGCCAACATGCCGGCGCACGATTTTCGTCACGGATACTTACGTGCATGCATGATTGTGTGTGCCGTTGTTATCAACTTCGCTATATGTTTCAACCTTCGACTTCCAGTCTCTAATCAGGAACGTAGTAACCACCAGGTTACCCTCGAACAATCGACACGACTCGTGGATATCGGAAGCATCCCCCGATGCGTAAAGAGGGCAAGGTGTAATCGGCGAAGTAGCCACTTGAGAATACCGATATTGGTAAACAGTTGATTGATCCATAAACAGCCTGTAATAATTTCGTTCGGAATATTTTAAATTCAACATTTGTCGAATTATTTATATTTGCGTACTAAATTAAATAATATTGCTAAACTCTTCATGTACATATAAATTTTGCATTATTATTCTAACGTAATATTATGCTTCGATTGCTGATTGAACTTATCAAGAATGTAGTAGTACATTTTAAATAAATTACATAATTTTTTACACAATAGCTAAAAATAATTCTGTCAATAAATCATTCTTATATGGATTTGCGTTATTCTTGTATCTAAAGCAAAGAAAAATATTTAGAAAGATATAAAAACGACAAAATTTAAGTGGATGAGAGAACTATTCAATTTTACATATATCAGATGCACTAGAAACATATATCTCCAGAAAAAAATCGGATATGAAAAAGAAATGTGTGAATTTCGTGATTTACAATTGAAATCTTTTTTCTAAGTGTGTAAAAAACATATTGAATTTAAAACAATAATAAATAAGTAGATAATAAAAAAATATCAAATATTTTATAATAGATAAATCAAATTTTAAATTAAAAATTGTACAGTATTGATTTTTGAACATCTATTATATAAAAAAACTTATTTAAAGACTCTAACAATTATATAAATTATTTTGAAAACACTTCATGACATGTAAAATGAAATTTTATGTCAAAAGAATAAAAGATTATTGCTATATGGATGAAGCCATTTTTTATACGCCTCCAGCACACAAAATTCTGCATGAATGAGATGGTTATCAAAATCTATTGACCATATATCATTGATATGGCGCTTTTTTATAGCAAAAGTTCAATGGACTATTGATTCATCAGCATACGAAACGTTATATGGTATAACTTATATCAAGCATACCTCTATTTTCAACTTTAGTAACTTTTTTTTAATTCATATACAATTTTTTCTAATCATGTTTTGCTACCAATGTGTTATATTTAATTGTAACACGTATGTAAAAATAATTCTATCCTTTTTTAATGAAAAGTAAGTAGTATAATTTAATTTAATTTTTTTTTAGTAGTATAACTCAATATCTAGTCAGGTTTTTTCTTGGATAGGGCAATAAGCACTTTTTGGATGCAATAAATGATCAATAGCTGTAGATAATAAATATTTTTTCGGCACAATGGAGTATCCGTGATTAATTTACTCTACTCTTAATATATTATTAAATATATTATTAAATAATATATCAAAATTGTCTGCTTTTTATATATTTTTAATATATTTAAATATTTTGAAAAAAACAAGAATAAGTAAATAGGTTTAATATAATTTTACATATTCTTTTGTTAAAGAGAGGTTCTTCTTAAATATTTTCATTATGTCACTAGTTAAAAAGAAACGCAGTTAGAAGAGGCATTTTATTGTTATAAAAATGTTCAATAGCATCTCTCAAACTGAACCGCCGCCTGCATTGTGACCACCGTTCGTCACTGACAGATGGAGCTCCTCTGCATCTTCTCTATCTCTCTCATTTATTCCACTACCTCTCGGACCATACATGAACCGAGTTTGACGTGTACAGGTTGCCGGTGAACATATTTCATGTATCATCATCAATCTTTTCACGAGAATTAACAATGTTACGAATAGCGTTTTTAATTGTGATATGCATTTTTTCTGGTGTACACGCGAGTCTTGAAACAGTGCATGATGAAGAACTCCTGAATCTCATAAAAACAGAAAAATATGTCGTCGCCCTGTTTAGTAAGTTTGTTTTTTTCTCTTTTGGTCATCTGGATAAACAGCAGAGAAATATGACTGATTAATAAAAGAAGACATTGAAAAGACTAGATGTTATGTATTGATTATATGCAACATTATTTATATATATATCTTTATGTTATAAATTAATTGATAACACTGATTTTATTTTTTTTAAATACTTTTAATATTTCAAAATCAACTCATTCTTTAGATAGTAATCCTAAAAATTCATTATATACTTGACTACTTTGATAAAACATAATTTTACTATGTTTATGAATATTACGTAAACTATGAAGTGCTTCATTTTTGTCTTCTAATAGATACTCAATGAAATACTCAACAGGATTTTAAAATACTTTTAATATTATACTTATTAATGTGATAATTTTACTCACAGCAAGAAAAGACTGTCCGGAATGCGAAAATTATGAAAACGAATTGATTCAATTGCGTGAAGATTTGGTGGATTCCTTATCTGCATGGATCGTGAAGACTGTTGATAGTCAATTACTTCAATTATACAGTATCGATAAAGAACCAGCTCTATTGTTCTTCCGACATGGGATTCCATTGTTATATGATGGTACGTTCTTCATAAAGAATACAAATAATGCTTAGATATGTTTTTTGATCATTTAATTATTCCTTGATAATACATTATGTTTTATCATTCCACGTACATGTGATATGTCACTAAATATACTTTTATTTCTGAGTGTACTTATAACTTTATAGTTGTACTATAAATTTATACTGCACCTTCTTTTCTAGGACGTTTGAACGATGAAGAAATATTAACTATGTTTACGGAAAATAAAGTACCCGCAGTAAAGGAACTTACGGATGATACATTTGAGCATTTAACTCAAGCGAGTAGCGGTGCTACAACTGGTGACTGGTTTGTTATGTTGTAAGTCTACTTCTACTTGTAATCTAGTAATCAGTTGATTCGCTTATAAATAACATACGTTCTAATCATGTACCGCATCAGTTATAGCACAGATTGCGCACGATGCTTGCGTATGATCGCGAGATGGGAGACAGTTGCTGCAAAGCTCAAGCAGAGGGTAAACGTAGCACTTATTAATAAATCCACAACTGGGGTTTCCACAGCCAGGAGATTTAATGTTTATAACACTCCGCAATTTATATTGTAAGCGTACATATAAATCAGTGTTTGTAATATCTTACAAATAGGATGTTTATAATGTTATAATTGTGCATATGATAAAGACAAGCGCAAGTTATCAAAATAGCATAATACATTAACATATTTATTTTGTACTTATATAGCTTCAGACTTGGCAAGATGTACCGGTACGATACAGGAAGGTACGATATTAATTCTCTTGTATCATTTGCCAAGGAATGGTACAAAAATGTAAAAGCAGAAAAAGTGCCTGTGCCTCAAAGTCCCTTGTAAGTTTGATGATGCATGTAACTAGTTTATGATTTTCGTTTCAAGCTATTTATAAGTTTGTACATTAATGTATAATTTTTTTTCCAGTGATGATTTCACACAAATGATCGCAAACTTTCTTCGTGATAATCCATGGATACTTAAATTAGGCAGTATTTGTATTGGGATACTAGTTGTTATTACAGCCGTATCTAAATTTAAGCATAAACCAGAAACTCCACAGAAGAAAGAAAAATAAGCTTATTGCATTTAAGTTGCCAAAGAAATATGGATATTTCTCCATACCGAATATTGTCTACATATCTAAAAATAGTGTTTGATTGTACATTACGTTATTGTAACGTGTAATGTTAAATTTAATAATGCAAAACTTTACGAATCTATGTGTCTTCTTCAAGATTTAAATTACAAGTTTAATGAAATAATTTAAAAATTGCGATTATTTCAATGAAGATATAAATGATATTATTGTAAAATTAAGTGTATTTAATATTTCTCAAATTATCTGAAGATCGATTATGAAAGGCAAATATCCTGTTTATAACAACCTAATGTACAAACATTTGTGTTAATCCTGGCGCAGCAAAAAATAGATAATTTTTTTTCTTAAGATGTATTTGAGTAAATATGTACGTAATGTGGTACAGAGAACGTCTATGCGATGGTAGTCGACTTAAAAAATGCAAAGCAATGTTATTAAAATTGTTAAAGAACAAAAGCCAAGCTTTATCGGGAAAATATTATACAATTATTATTGCGCACAATGCATTCCATCAATTATAAATGACATTATGTTCTGCTCTTTGAGATTTTATTACTGCTTTTTTCTTAGTTTTGTATGAGCAATTTGTAAATAGATCATATTTCATTAAAATAAAAATTTAAAAAACATAGTTTTGTTAGATTGTAGCAATAACAATCTTGTATGTATAAATTTTTTACAGAAATATATCTTTGATGCAAAAAATATTTTTGGTGTCAATCTTGAGATTCCGAACTTTTTGAGATTTAAACATAAATTACTTTAATCACTTTTAATAGTCCTTTATTAATGTGCAAAAATAACATTAATTTTATTAAAAATTTTCTGTTTTATATCCAATATGTGTTTGACAAGCGTTTGCACTTTCATAACTATCGAAAAGTACCTTTTGCATATTCATAATACACATACATATATGTAACAAACTTAATATAAATTTTTAAAACGTTATAGCTTTTTGTAATTAAAAAATTAAATGCATGAGGCACACTTGATAATGCCCATAAAATTGTTTACTAAATTATTTAGTGGTGGATCTAACATTTTTCAGTTGTCTAAAGTTAATATTAAAATCAAAATCTATGGTTTAAAAATAGGAACATATAGTAGGGCATATAGAAAGATATAATTAACGTGAAAATTAAAATTGAAGACAAAACTAAAAAATATAGTGATATATATCACTATATAACTGTGCATTAGAGATTTCTTAATCCTAAAACCCTGAAGTTTAAATTTTATTTATATAGATCCGTCACTAAATATTTAAAAATTTCAACTTTGATACAATTATCTAAATTAATATAAATAATAATATATTCTAATTATTATAATTGCCACAAATTATAGTTGCTCTAAATTTTATACTATTATGCAATTTAATTATGTGATAAATACATATTTAATAAACAATGTGACCCTTTTTTCATAAATAATACCCACTTACATAAATTTGCATAAACTTAAAAAAAGAAAAATATAATAAAATATACGATATTAAGATTTTAATCACGTATATATTGCCAAAGTAAAAGCAGAAATCTCTGTAATGCGGAAATCTACCTATTATTTACTCAAATGTCATTTTAATATCACAACAAAGCTGACATTGTGTAAATATATAATAGAAAATAAATTTTACATATGCTAGTCCAAAAATTGCACTTATTTTTTATATAGCCATTTTGGTTTTCTTATATGTAAAAGGCATTTGTATTCGTGTTAAATATTGTCAACTGCCACATTTATCCTAAAAACTGTTGATGGATTAGTTAATGCCATTCTTATGCTCTTCTCAAACTTCTCTTGTATCGATGAGAATTCCATCATATTATTAGGTTTTGACTCGATCCAAAATCCATCAAATTCATAAAACAGGTAACAATAGAACTGATGAAAGGCACGAATCGTCGGCAGCGTTTTCGAGGAATTATATATGTGAGTTTTAGCGCTCCCATCTCTCAGTAACTTCAGAGCCATGCTTGTGAGATTTATACCAACAATGGCAAATGCGTAACCGTAACGTGGATGATTAGAATGGGACAACACATGCGTGGCCATGCTAGGATACTCTTGAGCAAAGTAAACGAGATTCTCCAGTCCCAAGATTCCCATTCCGCGAAAATCAGTCTTTGGATCGTCGCCTTGAAAGCCGATCTGTTGCCACTGCTTGGTCACCCTTGCTTCTAGAGGTTCATATGGCATCAATAAATTCCATAACTTGAGCAACAGTTGTTCATGGTCCGGATTGTCCGTACTGTATGGCGTCTTCCTGAGCTCCTCACACTCCACACACAACTGACGATAACCCCAGATCAATTCCACGCACTTACCGAACGATTTGGCAAAGTCCGGATGCGCCTTGGGATTTACCTTCTTGGTTACCAGCACAGTTCTAATGGCATCTTCCAGGATCTTGCGCTCGGTTTTCGTGGTTATTCCTCGTTTATCGGCGATGTCGTTCAGGTAAGCGACGAGAGTCCTAATGTTTGCATCGCGTGACCGCCCGAGGGATCCTTCGATAGCGAACACTCGCGCCGCTCCGGACGGTTGGACATAACAGATCCTTTGTAGCTCACACATCTGCGTGGTCCAGCGCAAGAATCCTTTTATCACGTGCCTGAAGTACCAGCACACCAAAGTCCAGATGTATTTGATCATGTTTGCTGTCACTGATTGATAACTCAGTCGGCTGATAATACCTGTCAAACGCGAAGAGTTACACACGCGAGAGTCTTACAAGCACCACATCGTCTTTACACGTCCCGCAATTCTCATCTCATCTTGATGATTGACTCTCATCGCTGCGTAAATCGATAATAAATAATATCTTGACTAAAATCGGTGGCGGCTGATAACCTCATCAATGTGTCTTCTAGCAAGGAACACAGGCGACGCAAAAAAGATTTGTTCTTTTTAGTTGCACTGGCTGTACTAGTGCAGACAGTGTACAACTGAAGCGTTCGTTTTAACGGAACTGACGTCAGACGTAGCTGTTCTTTTAAATTTAAATTTAGTTGCATTATATTAGTTTAAATATGTTTATTGAAAGCATTAAAAAAATATATATAAAGATTAATAATATATTTTTTAGTAATAAAGAATTTAATGAAAAATTGGTAATAGATAGGTCTTATCGCCGTAGAATGATGTTGCTTCTTATTCTTTTTGTCAACAAGTTGCATGTTTGATGCTGACTTTAAAAAAAAAAGTTTGTTTTTTTTCACATGTGAACTCGGCTTGCGAGCGTCAACAGATGCAACTTAGGGCCTGTCCAGACGAACTTGCATAGTCGCATAAACATATTGGTCCATAAGCAAATGCATAAGGAAATGGACCAATCAATTTCTTTATGCATATGTTTATGCGACTATCCAAGTTTGTCTGGATAGGCACTTAAGGTTCTTAAGGGCACATAAAAAAACGTAAGCAATAAAATTTAAACAGTAGGTATATTAGCCAATGACTACCTTACGTTTTCAAGAACACTTGACTGTGATTGGTCAATTTGCTTATTGCTTATGTTTTTCTATGTGTCGCGGTCCTTAACCGTCGTGCATGGAAGACAGGGTTAGGTTCCTCATGGTCGGAACGAAATGTCGTGCCGCTAATGCGTCGACAAGAATACAAATTTGCGTGGACGCACGTAATCTTGGAGCGGTGTCAAACAACCGAAAAAAAACGAGTGAGAAAATCATCGTTGCTGGCAGCGTGACAGCTCGTTCGCGTGCAAAGTACCGCAGTAAGCGGAAAGAGAGGTTAGGCCATGGCGAAGTACCTGATACAGATTATCGTGATGGGCACGCAGGTCATCGGTAAAGCTTTTGCACGTGCATTGCGTCAGGAGATCGCGGCGAGTCAAGAAGCGGCGCGAAGGGCAGGCGGTGGAAGACAAGGGGCACAACATGCTGCCGCTAATAACAGGACCGGACTCACACTGGATGAAGCTCTTCGCATCCTTAACGCAGAACGTTCCGACCAGACAGAAGTGATCGAGCAAAACTACAAATACCTCATGGAAGCTAACGACAGATTAAAGGGTGGCTCGTTCTATCTACAGTCTAAGGTTGTACGCGCTAAGGAGCGCATTGATGAGGAACTTAAATTTCAAAAAACAACAGCACCACCACCATCGTCTCAGTCGCAAACAGGCGGCGAAGAAGCTTCCAAGCAACCATAAAACTCACTTCTAGTCTAAATTTACTTATTTTAATTCTAGAAATTCTAGAAATCTGTATATAATAATTCATGATAAATAGTAAAGATGTTGAACAGAATGGTTTAAGTCTAGTTGTTGGTTTTTTATCTAGTGTAAAAATTTTCAGATATTTTGTAGTGTTAAAAACGTTAAATTAATTATAAATTAAAAATTCATATTTAATTTGATTTTTATAAAGAATAAATGATGTTTAGAAAATGATTTAGGAATTGGCAAATGTTGCATCATATTGGATAATGAATATAAGAGTTAGAATAAAATATAAAACTATTTAGATATATTATATATATATATTTGGAGATATATCGATTTATACAAGTCTGAAGTTCTCGCTCTTATACGAAACTTTTTCAATTAATTTTAAAATTACAGCGCTACTTTGTTAATCCCGCTACTTTCGCATCTTGCGGTTCAATTCTATTTTGTGCCTGGCGTATGATCAACCGCTCTTGATTGTGGCGTACAGACCATAAACTTGGCAAATATTTCGGTTGCATAGTGGTAAGGAAATGTTCCCTCCACATACGTTCTAATTCAACGAGTCCAGACTCTTGTTTTTGGAAATATTGTACCACCTATCATAAAAATGAGAAATTTTATATATAAATTTGCACACATATGTATATAAATTTTATGAACATTTGTTTTAAGTTTTTTTTTTTAAATACCTTTAAGCCATGTGGTTGATATTTGCACTGATTAACTGGCATCAGTGTGTTCTTTAGTTGTTCATTCAGGGCATTGAGCAGCTCTGGTGTAATCTTTTGCTGTCCCGTATGTTCTAATATATAATTTTCAAGCTCCTCGCGTCGCCGTTGAGGAATCAATAATCTATCCTGTAAGGCATTAACAGCCGAATGCAATTTTCGATAGTTGTTCATATATCGATCTCGTACGTGCGTCATTGGACCAATTAATGGTGCATCGCACATATCTGCTAGCTTTCTTCTGAGCTGCAGATCATGGTTATTGCTGATCTCATGACAGGCTGGACATAACAGTAACACATCGTGAGATTGATGTGCTTTCATTACCACTGAAAGAAATATCCAACACTTTAGATTACAGATACAAAAAACAATATATGATTATTACGTAATATAATTATATGTATTGCATGAGAACTGCATCGCTACGAAGATAAAAGATACTTACACGGGAAATATTTTCGATACTCTCGCGGCACGACGTTCTTCCTAATAAACTTCTCAGTGCATCCGCAGACCACGCACTGATTAACTTTCACCTGCGTATAATACTGCCCAACTTCTCCCAATGCACGACCAGATGGCTCAAAGTTTAATCTCACAGTATATGGATCTGTATTCACAAGTACTCCTAATTTTTTCGTAATATACCATTCTGCCTTTTTACGGTCACATGTACACAATATATCTCCGTCAGGCGCTTGTAAGTAACAATTATGATATAATGGTTTAACCCTTGTAGGTATCGTATTTTTACGTTCAGCATTATTGTTTTTATCCATTATTGGTGACTTTATGTTATTTAAAATCTTATTACTAGTAATGCTATCTACACTTGGTGATCGCAGAGCCTTGAACCTTAAACAGATGTATACTTATGTACTCTCTTTTTGTCTCTACATATGTGTACAATTTCTAAAATATAATTTATATAATTTATAAATTCATAAATTATCATACCTCGTATCAACTGTTCTAGCAGGCACGCCATGAATTCGCACATTAACATCTTCGCTCAATATATTACACAAATAAATCCATAATCTTTGCCATAATGAATATTTTGCTTTTTCTCTTTGCATTATCTGCAAGAAAATTCAAACAGAGAGTATTTATTATTAATTATTATTAATTTAGAATGATTATAATTAGATGAAAAAGTTGTTTTTAATCAATTTCCTTACTTTATGATAGATAATAACCGATGCTAGTGCATCACAAGCAGCGTATGCCACTTGTTCGTCGGACAGGGTGCTAACGTCCCAGTCGCCGCACCTCACTTCTGCTATTTTGTCCATCTCAAGATTAAGATACTCTAAACTCATGGCAGCTAAGCTTTTTCGGCTTGGCAGATGTAAGGCATCCGCTAAAGTTCTTAAATCAAGAGCTCCACTAACTCTACATCCATAATCCTTTACTATCTTTTGTCCATCTTCATATGAAGCGACTCCAACTTTAAGGATGTGTTTACTAGCTAGCAATTCCTGTGAACAAATTACAATAATTGTTATTAAAAATTCTCTTATGTAGATGATGGTATATATATATTTTTTTACAATATATACATTTTGTCAAATGTAATTCATACCTTGAGTTTAGTTGGAATATATCCAATTTTTCCAATGCGAAACAAAGCAACTACTCCATTGAAAGTGGCTAATTGTAACAAAGAAACGGATCCTTCTTTGACCCATTCGCAATCAAAACCCAAAACGCCATCAGACAGATTGCTGTAAAAAGAAAAGTACATATACAATAAATTAATAACTTTTCCATAATAAAATAATCATTACATACATTTTTATATAAAAAGTATGATTTGCAAAGCAGATTTTTAGAGATAAAAATAATTTTAGAAATATACATGTAAATTTATATTATAAGAAACGACTGAAAGAAAAAAGAAATTTATTGTTTTTAATTTCTTACAATAAAATTCATTTTATTACACACAAAAATTTACAAATTATAAGATGATAAATCGGAGGGTATTTTCCTTTCACAACGATATAACAATCGCGTATTAATTTTGCCACAAGTGTGATAGCATTATAAGTATTCCAGATCTTTCTCTAAGAATTTCAAGGACGCTACATATACTGTCTTCCATATACAATGAGAATCGCTATTCAACACAGCTCTCACAAAAAATGTAAACAATAGTTGAGATCGGCCGTTTCCATCGTATTATGAAGAGCAGCAAGACGTTCCAACATTTAATACTCGTACAATATATACATATAAATTAAAGATTATTATAATAAGCGGAAAATATTCCTTATTTTTTCGATTATTCCTTAAAACCGATAATAATATAATTGTACTTACCAACGAATACGCTGTACGGCGTAATCGCACTTCTCCGGAGAGTCTGCCAGGATAATCTTGTCTAATATAAGTTTAATTTCCTTATTGTCATCATTATTCTCATTGTTACTTTTAATATTATCATCGTGTTTATTGTTAGCATCGGATTTATTTTTCTTATTCTTATTTTTATTATCATCTCGAATTTTTATATTATCGTATAAGTTTTTGACGCTGTGAAGTACGTTGTTGCGATACTTCGACGCCAAGAAGACGAGCCCCACGGTCACGCAAACGAGGAACATGTTGTTACGCGCGGGAACCATTAATTAAATAGAAAAAATGCTCGAAGCACACAAAATTTGACTAAAAACCGATATGTACAATTTTTCGTTATCTTATACGATATACACGAGTAACTCGTTTATGTTACAGTTTTATAAATATCAAACGATTACTTAAGCGATCAAACTACCACGCTAACGATTACTTGGAAATAACTTAGGATATCAATTAATCACAGCGTAATAAACGTTTTAGACATTTATATAAAACCGAAATTAATAAATTAATTATAAATTAACGCGCATCATTCAGCATGATAAATCTACGAATATTTGAAAACACTGTCGCCCCTGCTCGCAGCTACGTGTAAAATAATCATGTCGGTGACCAGCTCCGATCCATCGAAATTTAACGAACGAGGTTCAAGGGACCCCGTAGCTGATAACAACAACCAGCGTACGCGGCTACGGGTATCACGCACGACTACAGGACGATTTCAATCGTGCACACTTTATCTGCCGTTAACGTGGTGTAATAGCATTAACATTGAAAGTGATCTCTCCGTTTTGATCCTGAAGCTAATCGATTCTTTCAATTGAAATTCTCGTTTGGTATAGAAACGAAATGATTCGCTGTGCTATTCTGATGTTCTCTTTCGATATATCGAACAAAAAGCAATTGGTCGTCGTGTTTACACGTGCGTTACCATTGGACGATGACTAGTATGGCGAACGTTTCTCGGCTGCCACGTAACGGTCATATTTATAGCACAGTTTTCCATCTATATTATATATAAAGTTTGTTTTTGCGCGTAAATCGCAGGTAGATTCAAGTTTTGTTTTTAGGTTATACATTATTTAGACACAAATAACGAATTACGAATATTAGTGATATTATCCATACGCTGCAAGAATTGCGGATACAGATATCCGAAGGATAGGATATAATGATAACCTGCGCAGCTAATGGTTGTCCTTCTACCCAGACCACGAAGATAGATGGCAATCTGATGTCATTTTTCGCTTTTCCAGAAGATGATCTGTGAGTATTTATTGTACTGCTATGATCTCTGTGTTGACGATAACTCACTGTTTTCATGATGGATTTCAGAAGAAAAAACCAATGGCTGCACAATTGCAATTCGGCATCAGGTGTCGTAAACGACAAACAGCCTCTGCATCTCTGCGAGTTACACTTCGAGAAAGAAAACTTCACTCCATCTAAAGATTTGAAGTCAAGTGCTGTTCCTACTCTGTTCGGTAAAATAGAAGGTTTGTAAGCCTAGTTGCAAGCTTATACTCCTCTCTGAAAATATGTTTGAATTATTATTTCAATGTTTTATAGAATATTCAATAAATATTAGATGTTTGACAATATGCGGAAAATTTATAATTATATCTATAGATTTGTCTACAATATTGTTTTAACAAAAGTAATTTCTTATTGATATTTTTAGGAATAACAATAACTTATAATTATTTATATTTAATAAATTTATTTGGAATATTTTACAATATATATAGTCAACTTTTTATATAATAATTCCAATGCAAGATCTCTATTCTATTTGTACATAAGTAATAAATTTATATAGTATGATATTACAATAATATATATGTATCTCTTTACAGGTCCTCCAATTAAACGTAAAATGGAAACTGCATTACAGACGACACCAGAAAAGATATCATTAAAACAGAAAAAATTAGATGAAGATACTTTAGTGACACCACCACAGAGTCCATTTACACAAGATAATGTAAATCTGCTTTCTTTTAGCCATATGTTGCTATATATTTAAAAAACGTTTATATTTTTATGTTATATTGCAGGTGGAAGATGCAATTAGTGGAAGTAAAACAATTGATTGTGCAATTAATGGTTCTGTTGCATCAAGCCTTGAACCACATGAAAACCTTCAGACAAAAGAGAAGACATATTGTCTGATCATACAAATTGATAAAGTACGATGTAAACCAGGCCCAATTGATAATGATGTGAAAGATTTATCAGAGAGAAAAAGTCAAACATTACAGACACTGGCTAAGAAAATCTGCGCTAAAGGTAGCTGCAAACTAAAAAGATGTATATACAACTCGAAACCAGCATTGCAGTGCAAAATATGTGATCAATATTATATTATAAAGGGTGAAGAGGAGAAAAGCTACCCTTGTTCTATATGTTCGAAAACTTTTCCTAATCCACAATCGTTGTATGTGCATATTAGAAAACATTTTATTTGCGACATGTGTCAAACGGAATGCAGCTCACAGATAATGTATGATAAACATGCAAAATTGCATGTTAGCACTGATCCATTACACCCATATAAATGCCATCAGTGTCTCAAGACATTTGAATTGAAAGAAGGCGTCAAGCAACATTGTTTGACTGAGCATTCAAAGACAAAATTGCAGAACACTTTATTTCATTTCGCTTCGCCTTCTGTAACTACAACAGTCTCTCAGCAAAATGATTACCGATGTACGAGCTGTAACATTAATTTAAAGAATGATCAAGCTTACAGGTAAACTATTTTTATATATAAATATCACTTTTTAAAAACTTGTCGCAAATATAATGTAAATAATAATCATTTTGTTGTAATAGTTGAAGTTTTGTTTTTGATGTTTTATATATATATATATATATATATATATATATATATATATATATATAAATATAATATATATGTTTTATACTATATTTTGTTCTTTTGGAATAATATTGGAAATATATTACAGGAACCATATAAATCTTCACAAAAAGAATGAAAGCTTGAGTAATATCAATATTAACGAAGCCAACAACATAATAGTACCAAATCCTTTGACTGGGAGTCAAATCGGTATTCTTCAACCAGTAAAGTTTAGTTGTCGAGTATGCTCAAAAGAATTTGATAATGTCAGAGAAGTTGATTTGCATACGAGGACTCATTTGGAAGATGTCGAAGAAGATCTTAAATGTAATATCTGTAAGAAATTTTTTAAAAGTAGCACGGCATTCAGTGAACATTTAAAGCATCATTTGTCACGTGCGTATCCTTGTCCAGTTTGTTCAAAAGCTTTTATTAATAGAACTACTTTAAAAATACACTTAAAAACTCATTCTGATTAGATTCATAGATTGTAATAAAATGGAACATCAAAAAAATTCACGTAAAATTTCAAATAAGTTATATTTTGAAAATAATATATGAATTTGAACTAATAATCTATGAATTATGGCTGTGTTCTGAAATTCACTGCCAGTACTGGAAAATCTATAGTTTACATTATGTATATTGTAAATTTTCAGTACTGGCAGTGAATTTCGAAACGCAGCCTATATATATTGACTTTTATTATTACATACAGCGTGTTCCATGGGAAGTTTCAGCAACTTCCCAGTTGCTGAAACTAATTAGCTGTTATTTTTAAACGCACATACAGGACAAAAAAAATAAAATATTTTCTAGCAGAGAACATTTTGCAGCTTTATTTACATATAAACTAAAAACAATCGGAGATATTTTTATTATTAAATAAATGTTTATAAATGCCAAATTTTTATTTTTATTATAATTCTGACGGTGCGTACGTTAAAAATATATACCATTAAAATTAGAAATATTTGGCATTTTTTATATAATAAACGTTTATTTAATGATGAAAATATTGTCTTTAGTTTATACGTAAATAAAACTACAAAATGTCTTCTGTTAAAAAATTTTTATTTTATTTTTCTTGCTTCCTATATGCGTTTAAAAATGATAGCTAATTAGTTAAGCAACTTTTCATGCGAAAATTTATATAATCTTATAATTTATAAATTTATATTTAATAAATTTTCTCTATATTAAATCCTTAAATATATTTTTCATAATGCATAGATTATTAATTTTGTGTTATTTTTCAGCATACAACTTGTTTGATTATGTTTTATGTGAACAAGTTTTTTTAAAACAGAATTCTTTCTATAAAACAAAATTTATTATTTTACAATAAAATACTTATATGTAAGCGCAATTCTTATTTTAAAATATAATTATCGCATGTTATAAATTATTTTAATTTTGTTGGAATAAATATAACTAGCGTTGATGAAATTTCTTTAATAATCTTATATTTTTCATTTAACTTTAATGAGACTTTAATTAGATGTCATTTATTTACGCTACCAAACAAACAGTATAGAGTATGCAATATTTGAAGCATATAATACATAGATGTGAATACCAGACTATATTACATGGATATTGTATTTATCCACAATTTCTTATAATTTCTCAACATTTTTGATTATATATCATGTTTTCTAGAAAATAGAAGCTGAAAACATAACATTTAAATGTTATCCCATTCAATACATAAATCAAGAAATTGACATTGCATTGTAAATGCAATGTTATTATAATTATGTATATATTTAAATTTTAATGTTCGATACCATTTATTTACGCTACCAAATGAACAAGTATAAAGTATATGTAATATTTGGAGTATGTAATACGTGGATGTAAATACCAGATTATACCATATTACATGAATGTAATAAAAATATAAATTTAAATAAGAAACAAATAATTATATCTGTTGTATCGCTTCACCTGCTGTAGATTTTGTCTTTGTTCCAAAATTTGGTGTACGCATCAATTTCATCGAAAAATTGAAAAATGTTAAAATCCCGCGCTTTTGTTAATTACATGCACTTCCGAGTGCAATCAACTTCACACAATTTGTACGCAGTGTCAATTGGCCAATATTGCCAATATTTCAATATCTCAATATTGGCAATATTGAAATATATCGATGCTGCGCGTCCTCTTTCAGTCTTTTTTATTCGTTCCTGCGCTATGTCTATTTGTAATGCAGAGTGCTAATTTATTTTAATTGTTAAAAGTGTACAAGTGTGAATTTTCGTTGGGAATGCCGAAAGTTGGGAGTGACGAGCGATTGCCGAAACGTATTATTTATCGTGTTTGCAATTAACGGCGTTTCATTTAATTACAAGATCGAAGCGCTGTAGATCCGCGGTTCATTGTCAGATGTAAAGCGGTAAAACATTTATGTTGTGAACATATCCGCATTTGATGGCCGCCAAAACGGTTATTGTTTTGCTCATTGTGAATGCATGTACAGTGTTGAGTGAATCGTTGAATATGTAAAGTGATAGTTCGTTATCAGTATAATTATGTATGCATTGCGATAAACAATGCATTTTGTGTATTGTACGCGCATGGCAAATACGTAGTTTGAATCGTGAGTCTCCCGTAAGTACAGGTTAATTTTCATCTGGTAGTGTAACTATGTCCGAGTTTCCGGATTTCTCGATGGATGCTGATGCAGGACAACTTCAACTGATGCAGCGAATAAAGCATACTGCAATACTTTAGTTGGTGAGTAATTATCTGTTTGTTGTTTGAATATATATATAATTATGATCGCATACATACACACACACACACACACGCACACATATATACAATTACAATTTGATTTATTGCATATTTAATAAATGAGATACTTACACACATTTATTGAATATTTATTAAAATTATTCATGTAATTTATGGTTTGTAATTACATATAATTGTTTTAATCCAAATGGAAATATATTATACTTTATAATTGACTAAGGTATATATTGTATATTAATTTTTTAGGTATAGCTGGAGAGCGTACTTGGCTAGGGTACAACGACCGGTGAGTGAATTTATTCATTATACGTACGTAATTACATAAACTGTTGATATCATCTATTGTTTTTTTCATTTGCCAATATTTATTATATGATTGCTAAAAACCGTATTTTAACAATCAGATGCTCATCTTTAATTTGTATTTTTTTAAATATACAATAAAATACGAAATTATTTTGTCTCTATTTTAATAATAAAAAATTTCAAATTTTGCATAAGTCAATTTGTTATTTTTATATTGTAAATTGTAAAGTTTTATGAAATATATATGAACATTGTACATAAAAGAAATTTTATGGAAATATAAATTATGGAAAATTGCATTTAGAAATTATAACTCTGAAGATATAAATTTTAAACTTATATTTAATATAATTTTGTATTATAAATATATTTTTTATTTAATCTTATTAATAAATTTAATCATTCAATGTTGAATTGTTAAAGTACGGTTTTAAATGTATAGTTTATGAATGCAAAAAGAATTGTCATTACTAATACAATTGCTTATATAGCAATTGATATATTTGAATCACTTTTATACGCGTATTAAAATTTGTTAATTATCAAACTGTTAAAATTTGAAAAATTTTTTAAATACAACGATCTTCGCGAAAAAAGCCTCTCTTGTAGTAGCTAAAAAAATATTGATATATTTTTTCTAAACTGCAAATTTGTTATTCGAAGAATTTTAACTATTTATACGCATTTGCCTTTCATGTGCCGTGGCATGAATTTGTAATTTCTGAAAGTAAACTACGGTTAACTTTTGTTCTGTAATACGCGTAACAAATTCTGTAAGCGCGAGTATTTAATATTTATCGGCTCTTTGACGGAATTATTATAATAGCAGTCCAAGGCGAAATTTGCAGTGGTGAAGCAAATTGTGACACCTCGTCTTGCGACACCTACTAAATACAATTGCTTGTTCATTATTTAAATATATTTTAACAGATTGATAACATACATATATATAATTGCAATTAATTTTTTCGATATACTTGTGTATCAATTTGTTATTTATCAAATGTTACATTGCTGATCTTTTATGTTACTACTTTTTAAGAAAAATTTAATATTTTTGCTCCTAAATTTTCTAACATTGTTAGACTTCTTTCTCTGGTCAATCTTTTTTACTAAAGAAAGGAAAAACGATTTTTGCTTATCAGATTTTTAAAAATAACGAGTAACGAGTTAAGATATCTTTTAAGTAAAAAAGTAATATCCTGCCTCTCAAGAACACCCAGTTTTTGATATTGCAAAATTTCAAAGTATGATAAAAGTAAATGGATTCTCAGAATTCATGTTGTATAAGTAAATGGATTCTCAGAATCCATTTTATAAAATTGAATTCACATAATCTGTGGTATCAGATCAAAGAGTTAAATCTTGAAACTTTTAATTCTCTTTAATCCTTTCAACCTGATAGACGAATAATCTCTTTAATTCTGTATGCAGTATTACATAAAATTAATGACGATTATGCAAGCTTTTATCAAGAAATTGAATCTTGATTCCTATTTATCGTAAACAACAGAATTACAGAATAACTAAACCTTTTGTGCTAAAAACGATATTCTAAAGACTAACAATCTTCTAACAATCCGAAAGCAATCGCTGATATTATCGGTCACGTTTTACGGACGAAATTCTTTTGATTCGTTTATTTTTCGTAAAGTATCTGTCGAAGTGACAAGTGCGAATGATAGAGACTCGAGACTGTAAAGAGAGGTACGATCGCGAATGAATGAAGGAATGAATGAGCGGACGAATGGCGATAATAGCTTTCTTTGAGATGCCGCGGTGCTCTCGTGAAACGCGCGCAGAATGATCCTGATTTTTATAAGGAAAAGAACCAGAAGTTAGCAGCACGGAAGGGGCACCTGGGAGAAGGGGAACCGCCTCCGATGCCCGGAATCCAAAAGGTGCCGACGATGACGACCCGCTGCGGAACAATCGTGCCGATATTCACGGGTCGCCCACTGTCAACGGGGACCACTTCAAACGTAGCCGGCCTCAATGTGTTTATTTGGCCAACGTCAAATTTACTCGTGGAAAAGGGGGAACACGAATCGATACGACGCGCCACCGCGGGCACACACGTCGGCACCTCGCCGTCCTGTTTTTGTGTCGGCCAAGACACAAATCCGATCGTTTTGTGCGGCGAAGGATCACTTCGCAGCCGCAGGGCGTGGCTCGTGTAAGCCCGTTGTAAGCTCTTGACTTTCGCTCGCCGCACTTTAACCGAGCACGGGCGTAATCCGATTGTCGCCGGTCGATGCACCGAGAAAGGGCGATAAACAACTGCGAATTCTGTTTTTTACGGAGGCTTGTGTCGATTTCGTGTGTAATCTGTGGGATGCGATGTTTTATATATTATTTTGTAAATATAAATGAATCAGAATTTTTCAATCTTTTCTTGATTTATTTGATATATTTATTCGATTTCTCATTGGCGGATAAAGAACATTTGTTCACAGAAGGTAGATAAATGAGAAAATGAGGCGAATAAGGTATTCATTGTTTTTATTTCATGAAATATTGCTATACAATTAATAATGTGTAGAAATCTATTAAGAAAAGATGTCTCAAAGGAAGCTATTATGTGTGTGTATCGGAAATAATTTGGTCGATCGTTATGCACTTGTGACTTTTCTAGACTAAGACTTTAAATCAATACCGGCGAACATATCAATCTTAACATTCTTGAATTGTGTAGAATTTCTTATTTCTTGTGTGGGAATTTTTGCTTGGAATATTCTCTATCCGAATCAACTTTTAGAATTAGTGTGTAAACCACTATGTGATCCGAATTGACTTAAATGTTTCATGAAATATAAAATTTTAGAACTACCGATAATATATTTTTTACAAGTATGCTAAAATATGAAAAAATAACTTTTTACGAGATCCTATAATTTTTTTTCAATTTAAAGTATTAATACAAATTAATAAAAATAAAGAAAGTAATACTTTAAACGGATTTTACTTTGATATTTTTAAAGATTGATAAGCAAAAATTTCATTTAATATAATTTTATTAACAAGACGTTGTAATTAGAAATTGTGTACGTCGCAGAAAATATTTTCTACATTTTATGACAAATGTCTTTTAAACACAACTGCGATTTCAGAGTTTGAATATACTATGATATAATAATCTAATAAATAGAAATTCAGGATCTATTAGGTCTTTCGTATTATAGAGTGCGTGAAGGCGTTTAGTAACGCTCTGTTACGTTTAGAATAACGACAGCCAAGGTGCTAGGTGTCGCGGGAAAAGCTTAGAGAAGGATTCCATAAATTCGCTATGGGCTTCTTCGTAAGTCACTAAACGTTAAACGACGTGTGCGTATTGCGTACATGGCTCACAGGATTAAGGGTGGCGGAGGGTCGTTGTCGTGACGAATCCGACAATTTGCCGTGAACGTTTCTGGAAGCAGATCCCGAAATAATTCACAGAGAACACGTCTCAATCCAATTCCATTTAGCACATCTTAATGTATTCTCATAGGTACCGTTTACAATCTGTTTATCGATCCGTCAGAGACTGCAATTTTCTGACCAAAAATTGAATGTTGATTTTAATTCAAAGACTACTTTTTGTGAAAAGATATAATTATTATAATTGTTTCTTTTCCCAATCTTGATTTATTATCTAGATCTTAATGAAATGCTGTGCTTTTGCACATATTTATATTTATTCATTAAGATTAAATACATTCTTATTGCGGATAAAATTAAGAAACGTATGATTCTTGCGGAATGTCTTTGTAAGTATTTACAGAAAACTTCGCCAAGAAATATTCCGCGGCTAAATTTGCGCGGCACTTTTCTGCCATTGGTTGAAAGGGTTGCTTGACTATAAAGCCAGTAAATATACTAATTCACAATTGTGTCAAAGTGACCGGCATTCGCCGTCGGAAAGCGCTTTCTCGATTCAACATAGACATTCCCTACACGTTTATTTGTCGGGAAAAATGCAGGCAGCTGTATCGAGGTGGATGACACGCGCATCATTTTATGGAAGCTAACGAAAAGATCGTGATGCAAGAAATATTTCTCAATTTTACTGCATTAATATGAGATCGTACCTTTGCTAATATAACTAGTGTTATCGTGTCTACTTCTTTTCGAATCATAATTCTAAGTATAAAATATAGAGACAGAAAAAGGAAATTTATTATACTAGCAATTGCAAATGTAATCGACGCTAACAACAAAAACTTTTTTATATTATAACAAAATTATGTAATTTTAATCACAATAGAATTTTGAAAGAAACAAATTAATATTTGAAGGAAAATAAATCGCAAATATATATAATATATATATACGTGATATGCTTAATTCTGACTTTTGAACCTAATCATATTTGTTACTTTATGTTCTATCAATCCTTGCATCAAAATTGATAAATATTTGTCGTATTTTACTCATCGGTTTATCAAAGACACGTGATATAACGAGAATACTATAATGAGAAACTTTCCAAAGAAAGAGGAGACATTACGATCTCGTATCAATGCTCGTGGAAACACATGCTCCGTAGAACGTAAACCCGTGAAGAATGCCCACGACCTCTCATCCTTAAGAACGTCAAAGGGAAAGACTGAGGTCGATCAAAAGAGGAGGAAAAGCGTGTTCGAGAGAAAAGACAGGAGAGGGAGAGCCTCTCTTTTGGTACCGGGCACGGGCCATCTGGCAGAACGATCTTTTATTATGGTAGCTATTCCTCCCGTCAGCCTTCGAACGACGGAAGATTCAGTCGCGCGGAAGTTGGATCTTTGATTAATGGACGGCGAGATAAACCGCGTCGATTTCCCGATCGATATCGACGGCGAGAACGTTAGTTATAGAGGCGTTATTTGTTTTGCTCCAATTAATTCTCACGCGCTTAGGCAATGTTGATTTCTTTTTGACACGCTTATGCCGTATCTAATTTTAAACGAGAGAAGAAATTGAAATCTTTCAAAATGAGAGAGAATTGTTAAATTGTATAGATTTAAAGCGCAATGAATATTTCTGCGATAAAAATAAAAAATTAGACAGTTCTAAGAAAGAAACAAAGTGCGTAAACGGATGAATTTAACTGGAAAAGAGAAGGCATATGTTTGGTTTTTTCTTTGTACGATTTGTCTTGTGAAAGATAAGATACTTTTGTGTGTATGTAAGATTTGCTTCACGACGCAGAGTAACGTTTCTTCGCGATACGGCATAAGCGGGCGCGCACGTCACTCATGTCACGTCGCGCGCGATTGTTTGGCGGCTGCTGGATAATCGGATGACTGGATGACTCTCGGGGAGTAACGCACCCCATACTCCGTCGGGGCATCCGCGACAGAGCCCAGGGTGAGCCCCATAATAGCCCTCGACCAGATCCCACCCTCTTGGCAAACAGAAAGGCCTTGAAAGTGTGCACGACCGCAGAGTCGCCGCCCCTCGCATGGCGGGGCGAAATTTGATTATGCCCCTTCCGCGTGGATGAACCTGGGGCGAGATTCATCGGCGGGTACCCGCCAATGATTTATGCCACTTTTTTCTTCTTACCGCAGCGACAAGTTGTCTTTGTCGTCGTTTGCTGCCGTGCGTTTGCCCGCGCGCACGTTTCCGTCACTTTTATTATATTACACGAAGTGAGTAAAAGAAAAAAAGTAGTTTCCTTTTGCATGCGTTTAACGTAGATTCTCTTTCATTTTTTTAATATTTTTTGATACATTGACATTATTGCATTTGTCATCGCGAATTGCTCTCGGAGTGAACGCGGTTTTGAAATATTTAATTTTGGAAATGCAGTATATACATAGCCTTTAGCTGATTTTAAATTGGCATTAATAGAATAGCGAAATTGAGGGAATTTTAATAGAATTATCTCTCTTAGTGTATTTTATATTTTATAGAATATGTACTTTATACTAGAAATATGACAATTGAATATTAAGTCCAGTAACCCGCATCGAATCATATTTATCGCAATTCTCTACATTTTTTATTATATGATTTTTTGCCGATTGAGACAGGATACAATACCTTTCCAAGCCGCAGCAATCTGCGAAAAAAATGTGCTCCCAATAAATTCAGTGGAATTGGGTAAAAATCTGCGATATTTGTAGCCGCCTGATCCATCATCGGTCATTGACGGATGTACAATGAAACTCCAGGAAGCGATAGCACAAAACGAAAGCAGTGCACCCACGATCGCTCATGTTTTTTTTTCTCTTTTTTTTATTTGATATCAATCGGAACAAACCAATTTTTGGCCATTGTACACCAAGTGCAAAACTATCATGCAAGACGTGTTCGTTTGATGGATCTCTTAGTACAGTTTTGTAATATGGACGCTTAATTAAGCGCGTCTGTTCTTTCTTGGTTTTTTTTAGGAGAAATCATCAAAATATAATGCATTGAAAAGTTCAATAAGCATTCAGAAATTATTAAATTTTAGATTGTTTGGAAATTTTATGTAAGGGAAATTATATTAATAATACTCAGATAGCCAGATGTTAACAATGTTCGCAGATTGCCAGCAAATTTGATCAAATTTACTGGCAATCTACTAACATTGCTAACATTTTGTTTACTGAGTAATTATATTGCAAATAATTTAGATGATAATTTTATTTATCTTGTTTTAAAAGCGAATCTAAGAATTATACATTATTTATAAGAGAAAATATCATTCAATCTTAAAAGTATCTATAACGAAATGCCGATTTATGACGCTCATCCTAAATTATTGGCTATATCACGAATATTTCAAAGATTTTGAAAATATCAAACGATGAGATTTCGGTATTAATTGATCAGTAGAAATTTGCAATGTGTGATTACAATCTTTGAGTTAACAATCACATGCCTTCGTTCTATTTAATACAAGAAACGTAAGTTATTTTTGACACATGAATGTCGATAACTGTATCTTGTTGTTGTGACTTACGTCGCTCGAAGTAAGACGGATCGGGAATTTTCCGCAAAGAAAAATTGAGGTAACTTCGAAGGTCGATCGATCCATCATCAGATTGACATAAATTCCGCTTTTAAATGCGCACACGAGAAGAGGAGAGCAGCGTCGCAGGATTCTAGAAATCCTTTGGAACTTCTTTTGACTCCATCGACCACGGAAGTCGGTCAGCCTGTTGTCTGACCAGATTGACGGGTCTCGGAAACAATAATGCAAAAGGGAAGGGTGCAACCGTCCGTGCACGATATTCGGTAGTTTAAAAAATTAGACAAATACATATGCACATTTTAGATTGAATGATCTATAGTTTGCAGCATTTTCAGATATCTAAAAAATTAATATTTCTATATTGTCGTACTTTTTCGCAAAGAAAATTTATTTTACGAGTACACAGAGACAATTTTATATAAAAAATTACTATATACAATATATATTGCCGCGGACTGAAGGAATTATAAAAATTTTTACTACGTTTTTCACGTAATGGCCGTGGTATTTAATAATTCCTCTTATGGTCCGCGGCTACTGTCGTGTATCATAGTAATTTTTGATATAAAATATTATATACATATGTCAAATTATTATATACATATATATACAACGAGATAATTCTATTTAGAATTATTAACAAGTTAACTAGTCTTAAAAATCTTAAGTCACAGATAATCACAGTCGCTCGCAAAGAAATAATAATTAGAAAGAATTCTAGAGAAAGACGGTTTCTACATATTTGTGGCTTAATGCGGGAACAAACAATGTCACAATTTGATCCAAATGAGATATGTTGTGTAATAAGCTCTAACAAGTACAGTCTTTCATAGAAGAATAAAATTTTTAGTTAAAAATAAAATGATTGCAACTAAAATGTTTTTGGTAAAGATTCTCATTCTCTTATAAAAGATCGTACTTCTTTGAACTTATTACGCGATAGATCTTACTTTGACCAAAAGACCTCTCATAAGCTGGCAGGACCAAATTAGCAGAATCGAATGCGACTTATCGGAAAATTTAGTACTCATTTTGTACTATTTTGTACCACAAAAAATAATTTTGTACCCCGTGCCATTTAAGAAAAAATCGTGGCGCTGCCAACTTCATATTAAGCTAGCAAAACCAAAAAAAAAAATATATATATATATATATATATATATATATATATAAAATACAACGTATACAGTTAGCGCTGAATTTGTACTAATTTGTACCACCCAAAAAAAGTCAAAATATTTCCATTAACCCCTTAAAACAACCCTTATTTCGTCTATCCTAGAAAATAGGACATTTCTCTTCCGATCTTTTAAGAATTTAACCAGCAAAATTGAACTAAATTTATCTTATTACTTACCACTTGTCATGTACTATTTTGTACCACCAGAAAGAATTTTGTACCCCGTGTTATTTGAAAAAAAATCTTTTTTTGGGTGGTACAAATTAATACAAATTCAGTACTAATAGAATCTATCGTTATTTGTTATTTTTTAATAATTTTTATTCGGATAGTTCCACATCATGTTGACAGGACCACGATTTTTTTCAAATAACACGGGGTACAAAATTCTTTCTGGTGGTACAAAATAGTACATGACAAGTGGTAAGTAATAAGATAAATTTAGTTCAATTTTGCTGGTTAAATTCTTAAAAGATCGGAAAAGAAATGTCTTATTTTCTAGGATAGACAAAATAAGGGTTGTTTTAAGGGGTTAATGGAAATATTTTGACTTTTTTTGGGTGGTACAAATTAGTACAAATTCAGTACTAATAGAATCTATCGTTATTTGTTATTTTTTAATAATTTTTATTCGGATAGTTCCACATTATGTTGGCAGGACCACGATTTTTTTCAAATAACACGGGTTACACAATTCTTTCTGTGGTACAAAATAGTACATGAAAAGTGGTAAATAATAAGATAAAATTAGTTCAATTTTGCTGGTTAAATTCTTAAAAGATCGGAAAAGAAATGTCCTATTTTCTAGGATAGACAAAATAAGGGTTGTTTTAAGGGGTTAATGGAAATATTTTGACTTTTTTTGGGTGGTACAAATTAGTACAAATTCAGCGCTAACTGTATACGTTGTATTTTTTATTTATCTATATATATATTTTTTTTTGGTTTTGCTAGCTTAATATGAAGTTGGCAGCACCACGATTTTTTTTTAAATGGCACGGGGTACAAAATTATTTTTTGTGGTACAAAATAGTACAAAATGAGTACTAAATTTTCCGATAAGTCGCATTCGATTCTGCTGATTTGGTCCTGGCAGCTTATGAGAGGTGACCAAAAGATGACATTGATTATCCTTGTAGTAAGCCGCAATATCAGAACCGTGAATTAGAAAATCATACGTGACATTACGGAGATTGTATGGTCGCGCGATACTCAGACAACGGGACCATCGCAAAACGAGCGGCGGCGATGATGTCGTGACGAATGCGACAAAGGGCAGAGCCCGGTATCAATGGCCCTCGGCCGGTTTTGTACGAACATCGTTTTGACAGAAGGGTGTCGTCACAGTTGGTGGAAGCGAGAAGGCCGATGAGAGGAGGGTGGGTGGTGTGGATCGGTAAACGAGGCTCTCCGCTTCTGGAGGGTAGCGTGACTCCTTCTCTCCTCTCTATCTCTACCTCTCTCTCCCTCTTCGAGTGTTACAATAAATCAACGACGTGCTTTTGCGAAGCTCCACCCTCGGAGACCTTCGCCGTATATAGGCAGTATATCCCATACACGATGCGACACCCCGGTCCGACTCTGTACGTCCCGGTCCTCATTGTGTCCAAAGTGGTCTGTCTGTCGATTTCGGAATGGATCAGCTCCTATAAACAATTTATTCTTTCAGTGCGCGCGACCGACCGTGAGAGATCCGCGTATGGCTTAGTAATCAGCGAAATTGAAAGACCGCTGTTTGTTCGTGAAATATTAATAGCGGATATTTCTGCAGATATATTCTCGTGAAAATTTAAGCGTCTTGATCAACAAAAATTATTTTCGCCACAAATTATTCATATATTATTAACGTTAAAAATATTTATAGCACGCATGCACGTGGATTTTTGAAAAAAGCGACAATGACAGTAATTAGATCAATAGATCAATAAATGGAGTCTGCATGGGAAACATTCAATCTCGACATTTTCTCCCACGCTTGTACGAGACTTATACCCGTAACCCTTCCGCGGCCAATAACAATCGGCATCGATGCCGAATATCGTGTCACGGGCGTGCCTGGCGGGCACGGTTTGAAGAAAGCGTCGCGTTCGAGCGAACGGGGTAGGTCCGCGATTGGCCTCGCGACCCCTCGATATCGCTCGCTCGTATCGGTTCTGCATCGGGGTTCCTCCCTGCCACATCGTCGACTTTCCGATCGTCCGTGTCCCTCCTTCCCTCGCTCTGCCTGCACTCGTGCGCTCCCTCGTGACAAAGGGGGCGAGAGCCCCGTGGCCGCGGCGACCGATTAATTCACTACAAAGGGGCTGCGTATCGCGTACCGAGCCCTCGACAGGCCCCTCTAAACCCACCTTCGGCCCTTACTGCCAAGGGCGTCCTCGCACTTATCCTTCTCCCGCCGACGCGTTTTGGGGGACGAACCGATCCTCCCTTCCCGAAGAGGATTGGTTCGACCCCCGAAGGGCCGTCGGCAGTGGGAAATGTTTCTATATAAGGTCGCGGTGAGCTGGGATTCGTGTTCAGTGACTTTTGGATAGCCCGCGCTGTCACGCTGGCTGTTGTCATCTATAGTGTCGATAGTGAAATCTCACGGCAGCGACAAAAATAAAGAAGATTCTTCGTCGAGTGCAAGAATGTCCGAGCTGAAGACTAGTGGCTTCTTCCGACCCTGGCATATCCCGAAGACCACAAACGAGGCTTCCGGAATTGTTACCGTCGACAATACGTTGCACGACGTGCCGCGCAACAGGCGGGAGGACGACGAGGAGAGCATCGTGTCTTCGGCGACATCGACGACCTCCACGAGCTCGAACATCGTAGAAGTATCCGAAAAGTACGACACTCAACTGTCGGATCGAGGCACAGCGGATTCCACATCGTCGAACGGTGCTCATCGCACGAGAATCCGTCGCGGCAGCGAGTCCTCCAATGATGCAGCGACCAGCACTACGCCTTCTCTCGAAGGCGAAGACATTGAGACCACGCAAGATGCAACGAACGAATCAAGTGCCTTCCGCTCGCGACAATCAGTCGACTCGAACACTTCCACGGCGCACGCGATTTCTGCTCGGGATTCAGACGAATTCAATGCTTCCGGTGACGTTAATTCCCTGGAATATCTCTCAACGCCTGAATTTCAACGACCGGAGAGCTTTGCAAGCGATGGAGCTTGTTCAATCGCGAATCCGGATATCGCGGGACCATCGGGCGCGAACTCGATAATTCCTGAGTTGTATTACGCTCTTCCCGATTTTCATCCCGCAATCCATTCCGGTGTCCATCACGCGATACATCCCGGAATCGACGCCGGGATTCATCCCGGAATTCTTTCACCGGGATTTTATAACCGTACCATGGAAGAAGCAGTGCAGATGATACACCGTCAAGATGTTGTCGCCAAACAAATAAAAAAGATGCGTCCAAAAAAGTTTCGCTGCCAGTATTGTGATGTAGCGTTCAGCAACAACGGTCAACTTAAGGGACACGTTCGCATACATACTGGTTAGTTAATATTTTTTGAATACAATTTTTTTACAGCAATAATACCTGCTGATATAAATAAGGAGAGATAGAGAGAACTTGAAGAACTTTTTTAAATGGTCTTATTATGATAATATTAATTTCGGGCAAAATTTATTTTTAATAGCACAATCCTCTTTTATTTTATTTTATGCAATTAAAATAGAAGATTTCTTTATATAAAGCACATTCAATTGATAAAAGACAACTAGTCGGATTATAAATAAGCGACATTTCATACTACTGCAAAATTATTAATTATTTCCATCTGCAAATAAATAAATTCTATTTCTCAAAAGATATACATAAAGAAATTAGTCTACAAGTTTCACTTTGTATGCATAAATATTATATTTGATAAGCAATTAAAATTGCAAGTGTACGAAAATATTAATTGAAGATAGATATTTTTAGAAAAAAAATTTATAAGTATTTGAAAGTATTGAGGCTAAAAATAATCAGGCTATATTTAACGCCACCTTGCCTCAATGCTTAAATATTCACAATTCCATTTTTGGACTAATTTCCATTCATTTAACAAATTTATAATCCTATATAATCCATCTATGGCTATCCTTCTAATAGTCAAAAGGAAATATAAATGAGTCATTCTTAAGTAAGCACTAATAAACGTACAAATAAATTAGCAAGGACAAAAAATCAAGAATGCATTCCATTGTAACAGGCGAGAGACCGTTCAAATGCGACGTCGAGTCCTGTGGAAAATCGTTCACCAGAAATGAAGAACTGACGCGACATAAACGGATTCATACTGGCGTGCGGCCACACTCTTGCGTCATTTGTGGAAAACGATTCGGGCGTAAGGATCACCTGAAAAAGCACACGAGAACACACGAAGTACGCGATCCGTACCGCGTTTCGGCGGCGGCATTAGGCATGTTCGCTCTGAGCCATCCGTTTCAGCAAACTACAGGATTTCCGCCATACATCTATCAGATCTGACGTCGTAACTTCCTGAAAAATTTAATACGATGATTAGCTCGACTAATCTACTCGACAAACTTCAAGCTTCCGTGACTTTGCGATAAAAGTGATAACTGAAGAGATAAAAAGAGTATCCGAACAATCTTTACGCATATACATATTTTGTATGATATAACGCTTCGGTTGCCTTGAGAGCTTTAAATCGCATCAAAATATTTTTGATACAGTCATTTACACTTAGAAAAAGATTCGTCATAAAACTCCATGGACTTGCCACATCGAGGAAAAAAATCAAGTATTTTTCAAAGTTCTAATGAACATCTTACACTTTTGCATCTTGGAATTGCACGCATTTTCTTAGCGTGACGATAATTCAATGTAGATAATTGTACAGTATAATGTAAATTATGTAATGTAATGTAAATATTCAGAGAATGTATATATTTGAAGAATATGTACGTATTTTATTATATATATTTATTATTATATATATATATATTATACTTGTTATATTTGTGACGAATTTATTGTTACAATTATATGGAATAACTATTTATAAATTAATATTATTTAATGCAGTTCTCTTTTCATCCTTTTCTATTCTAACGCAATGATAACTATTTTTATATATAACTTTAAGTATACCGCATTCTCTCTCTTTCTTTCTTTCTAAGATTTGGTACATTAATTGTTTTAACAATAAGATTTTATTGCAAATATAGATAGATGGATTAAAACGAATGCAACATACATTATCATTGAACAATCAATATTAATTTGTAGCTTTGATTGCAACAATTGAATACTTAAAATTCATGGAATAATTTTATGAATTTCTGTTGTACTGAAATATTTTTAATTGAATCATAATTGATCAAAAAATATTGATCAATAATTTATTATAGTGATGCTTACTGCTTTTTATTATATTACTATAATATTGTGGCCGAACAGTAACTATAATATTTGCCCGACAAATCTGCACATTATTTCCCACACAAAGGCACATATTTAAATCAAGTATTTAAATTAAGCAGAAATGTGCGTTCATCAACGCTGCCATCAGAACCACCACCATTTTCCCGGCGATTGAATTCAAGATGGCGTCACCAACCGCCCCAAACTGCAACCCCTCAAGTAATAGAGAATCCCCTTGCTCGTTTATGTACGATGCGCTGTAAAGGACGTAGGGGAAAGAACGGTGGGTTGCGCCCTTTCGCTCTCGGGCGCGTACGTTTACCGCACGCATGTCTGTATCTGTGCCCTTTTTTCCGCCTTTTTTTTCATTATAATAAGTTTTTATGGGATGTTTCGTGGTTGCGTATGAGTCTGTAATTTTGAGAAGGAAGGGTGTTGCTCGCGTTGAATCAAAGGATTAAAAAAAAAGATTAAAATAGGTAATTAATTTTTGTTTTGTTTAGAAATCCTATTCTATCGTAAATATTGTTTTTATTATGATAATGTATAAAATATCCGTGCTTTGTTTGTTACAATTTTTATATAAAAAAAACTTTTCTATCAGAAAGAAAAATTAAAAAGCTGTAATCTGTCACTTGTTAAAATTGTACAACGATTGTCCAACATTTTGAGATAATTATTCAAATTATGAAACATACGTAAATTTATAATTCACAAATATTTATAAAATATAAAATTCAGATCAAACTCAAGTGAGACATAATCTGAAAGAATAGATTTTATCATTTACTTAAATCTCTGAGTTCTTGATTTAATTTTTAATTAACTTTGAATAATTGAAAGAAATTGTCGACAGTTTTAACTTTTCTTCTACTCTCAATTTTAATTAAAGACATAGCAATGAGTAAATTTTGTAGTTTTGGAAGCAAAGATTATAGCAGGCGATTAAGAGAGCATTGACTTCCGTCCGGGATTTAACACAGGTACGATCGCAACTGACGAGATTGGATAATGTGAGAGCCGCTGCGGTAGCTTAGCGCGTTAAAGTGCGCCAGATTCTCACACGGAGAGTTTCGGTAGCAGTTTGGGTAGCGGAAACCCCGCTGGGACATTCGTCGAAGCTCGTTGACACCCCCCTACCGTTCAACAGATATATGACCGCGAGCCCTCTAGAGCTCTTTCTCTACAGCACGCACCTTTCTCTCCCCGCTCTCTTTCCCTCTTCATCCGTTATCCCGAGTTTCGACGTTCTTTTCCCGAGGGTGCAAAACTTGGTTTCTTTTCAAACGCCTCTTAATATCCGATTTTTATTCTTTTACACACAAATGCTCTTTTCTAATTTCGTTTTGTGCTGCAAGACGGCAAAGTGCCAGCGTTGATTTTAAATTTCTTTTTACATACAAATATTTTACTTCCCTTGTTTTTTCTTTCTACGGATTATTCTTCTCTCTTTCTTTTGATATCCCCTTCAGGTAGTTTGTCGTCGACCCTGCCTGTGTTACAAACCTTATTACCGTAGGGTGCCTGTAGGTTAAATGATTGCTTAAATACGCCCGGATTACAGCCTGAATACGCCCACCTTAATCTCAGATTACACCGACAGTCTGTCATTATTAAGCCAGTTTGACACGAAGAAAGATATTTGCCACCGCTTCTCTCTTATTGCATTTGTTCACAAATAAACACAGAAATTGTCAAGTTCCTTTTATCATCTTTTGACATAGAAGAATTTCAAAATTCCACGATTCAAAGATATCGAAAATAGAGGCCAATACATATTGCTCTATATAAGAAATGTAATGTAATATAATGTATATAAATGATCTATTTTCAAATCTCTACTCAAATGCTTCTTAATTTAATAGAGTGCTTCGCAACATAAAGATCATCTGATATCTTAATAAAATAAAATAGTAAAATAACATCCCGTTTGTATAAATTTGCAAACGATAGAAAAGATCTTCTGCTTTCTAGTAGAGATCCGTGTGGGATTACAGTAAAGAATATCGATAAATTTACCCAAATGAGATGTAAAAGTACATAATTAATAACGCAAGTCTAGAAAATAAATTTTGAAAAATTGTATGATTTATTTTTTACATCTTATTTGTGTAAATTTGCCGAATTTATTTATTCTAAGCGAATCGTCGCTAGAAAGAGATCTGTTTACTGTATGTATTGCGAGTGTAGCATTAATATCCCTACCTGAATTTTCAGAATTGCCGAAAACGACGTACAATCATCTCTCGATTCCCTAATAGCTGTCGCTCCGAGGAAATTCGCTGTCAACGTATACAAATTCTTCCGCTTTCGCGCCGTTCATTCTTCTCGCCTTCTCCCGTTTCGGCGACGCACGTCCAAACATCACCTGCACGATGCGCTGGACTATGTCGTAGCGCGCAGTGATGCACGCCGCGGGTGGGCCTGTATATCGGAATGTTTGCCCGCGTCATTGTTGCGCGTCCGGCACTCGATACGTTTCTCTCCCGGTTTTAAAAAGCGTTTAAAGCCCCTAATAGCCCAGCTACCCTCCCTCTTGCCTTACGCGATGCTCCGCTGTCTCGCGTCCCGTTCGTTCGGATCTCACATTTTTTTCGGATGTATGCGAGGATGAGTGTGTGTCTCGCGCTCACCCGGAGCGCCGCTGACTTTCTGATATATGGATCGCTTGTATTCCATTCGCAATTCTTTGCTCGGCGCTATGACGTTGCGTTGAATGCGCGCTGATACTTCTCGTTGTGCACACCTGAAAAGTTTAGATCGCTCCCGCCACTATGGCAAGACAACATATTGAAAATTTCTGTCATGATATTCTTTCAATTTAATTTTGATTTATCTCTCAAATGACTATTGATTTCTTATTGTAATTTCTAAAAGATTTAGTGAATTTAGTTCTTATTTATTAGTTGAAATTGTTGTTAAAAGATTTGCAATTTACATTTATAAATCGACGCATAGATTTTTTGCCATACTATGAGTAAAAAAGAAGGGATCTTAAGAGAATTAAAAAAGTTTGTTATTTTTTTATTTAGATATTTATTGCATTTTTTTGTTAAAATTATTATTACAATAAAAATTATTTATTCTGTTACTTTTTTTATTTTAATATGCAACATTTAAGGATTATTCTATATATACTATATAAAGAGATATCTTGAAAGAAAATGTGTAAGATTAAAATCTCTGTATATTAAAACTATCATGATAATTTAATTATTTGTTTGTAATAATGATGTGTATTGCAACTTTATATTTGCTTTGTCGTTTTTTTGTCACAGATATACAATATATTAAAAAAACGTAGATATACGATATGTAAAAACGCTTTTTTCTGATTACTGTCAGTTTTTTTATAAGTCGATTATCGATGAAAAATGTCCTACAAGAATTTTTTGGTTCAGTATTGCTACATTTTTCGTCTATCGTCCATTGAGTATTAGTATTGTTAGTACATATGTATGATTTTATTTTTTTTTCAAATTCATTTCTTGATTTCATATATTCTTCCACCTCGTACATTTCCAGTTGGACCATAATTGCATACTAGATAATGCTTATTCCAATCACCGTGTTTGAACTTTATTCGTCCACAACCGACTTTTGTTGTGTTAGCCCAGACGAGTTGAGTATAATGGCTTATCACGTCACCGTCCTTATCTCTACTATAAATATATTATTTTATTAGAAAATATGTTACACACTTTAAACAATTATTTTTTAATAAAACTTGATAACATTTATGTTTAAATATGTTGATTTTTTAAAATATAGCATGACCAAAAGAAATTATTTATGCAATACGTTAATTTAGGTGACATTTTGGTATATAAATTTGTTTAAATTATACATATAAGTGTATAAAATTTATATGATTATTAAAATATTTATTATTTGAATTACTTACCTATATGCAGAAATTAGATTTTTATCAAATTTATCTACTTCGTTGTACCAGAATTGAATGATTTGTTCCAAAGTGGATTTGTTTTCGTCCGTGGAAGAGATCCATGCTATATTCTGACCAACATTGAATCTTTCTGTAATAATCATTATTTATTAACGAATAAAGTCCCATATATAATTTACGATGACAACTATACTTACATTTATGAGTCATTACTTACCTACATTTCTGCAACTATCGTGACCCATGATGCATTGATTGGCCCATCTTTGTGCAATTGTCTCTAATTCATTATCCCAGGACTAAGAAAATTATATGCAAAGCATTAAGACATTTAAGGATTAGGATAGAAGGATAGAGGATAGAAGGAAAATTCTAAATTCTATTTGCAATTTTATATGCTAATTGTAAATCAGAATTATTACTGTTAACAATCTTTTTCTTTTTCAAGAACTTTTTAAATTTTTAATATCAATTTAGTTACAAATATATATGCAATACTTTTGCAAGTTTTAAAATATTTTCAGTAGCTATAATATTAATAAATCAAAATATTTTAAAACTTGCAAAAGTATTCTATATATATATTTGTGCGCACACACACATTGTATCTTACCAAATTTGGCATGTGAACTGCCGCTGGTTGTGGACCGTTTCTTCCTCTGCGTTCCTTACCTAACGCTACATTCTGCCTCAGTTGATTATGTTTTAGTACTATAGCTGATCTTTCAGCATCGGTCAAACCCTGATTACTCCATTGTACGCATTTTGGCCCCGGCGTTGATGACTGTGACATAGAATTATGTGTGAGATTCAATTAATATTCAGCATATTGACTCTAACTTGCTTTTAATGAAAAAGAATAAAAATTTTCACTCGAAATATAAATACAATTTTTTTTGCATTGCAGATTTTTTTAAATCTACGAAAAAGAAAAAGATATAATTATGCTTTTATAATTAACTCTTTAATTAAATATTATATATACATAAATAATTCTACTTACACGGTACATGCACATCGTTTGAAGATTATGAGCATTTTGACACAAGGTTATATTGCAATAATTCGTTGCTGTTGTATCAGAAAATGCTCCAATTATTATTGCAAGATATAATAGAAACATTTTTGCCATGATATTTTTCCGGTTTAGTATTTTTCTCCGTTTTTCGAATTATGTGTGAGAGCTTCGTCTGCTACGAACAACTTTTTGTTAATATTTAACTTTAAGTGAGGATGGTTGAAATTTATATGCTGCCTGTTATCATTGAACAACACTATCTTACTAAGTCTTTCGTTATGTTTTTTAACATTTGCGTGTAAAAGAACACGTATTCTACTTTTCTTTATCTGTTTCTTTCAGTTTTTACGTGACTGATACAAGTATGGAAATTGTTTTTACCTTCATTTGTGAAATACTATTAGCAACAATTATTATATATCACGTTAGTACATCACTAGGAAAAGTTTTTTAAAATATGTCAAAATTTTTTTTATTTTTTTCTGATTATAATAAATTTTGTTTGTATTGTTATGTGTGTGTGTGTTTGTTTATTATCATATAATGATGTTTGCGATAAATAGGTATAGAATGATTATGGGAAAGCATAACGGATTTGTTTTAAATCTCTTCGAATGTATTCTTTAAAAGCAAATATTTTATCATTTAATATGACTTTTTTAATGCAAAATATGAAGTTTCCGATAAGCATTTAATGCGATAAATAAATTAAAATATGTGATTTATAATGAATAAAAAACTGTGAACGACAAGATACTGTTCACGTTACGCGAATGAAGTCAGCTAGTCGACTCGTGATTAGAGAAGAATTTAGAATAGCTCAAATTTAATAAAGTGCAATATGCAGTCAACTTATAGCAATCATACTTACAATTGTTGCACACAGTTTAATGATTAACGACCGACTCACGTTAAATAGTGAAACGTAGATAACGCGAGTGAGGCTGTACGAAGACTAAATCATGTTCGGGTCACTTCTGTTTATATTTCCCGTTGAATCAAAGCTTTCAGGAGAATATCGAATTTTAAACAGATAAACGTTTTTCGCTTTTTGGATTATTTACCACAATCGCGCTCTCTCATCGAAGTTTTCGTTAAAGTCCGAATTATAATGTTGCAGTACAAAGAAACAAATAAGAACTAAATAAAGACATTAAATCGAGTAACTAACAATATAATTAACGAATTCGAAATTTATTAAAATTATCGTAATATGTATCTTAATTATTCCTCTTATAATGGACTTTGTTTTTTACACCTCTCTTACAATTAACTTACAAACTAACTTATAACTAACTTACATCTCATTATATACTATTATTTTCATCTATCCTTTATCTTTTATCACGCTCCTACTTATGCCACACACACGCTACGCCGCAAGCGCACATAATAAGAACCAAACTATTATAAATCTTCTGACTTATTAAAACATCTATGAAAAAAAAGTAAGAATAAAACTGCGATACAAAGTTGTGGACATAAATAATTTCATAATTGCTATATCGATATGATGATATTAATTAAAAGATTGAAACTGGTTTGTTCCAGCAATGACAAACTGGTCCGTTTGTCAGCATTTGTTCTTTGGATTAGTGATTATTAAATAAAAAAATTAAAAAATAAAATAAAATAAAAATAAAAATTGTGTATGTATAATCAAAGATAAAAAATATAGTAATATAAAAGCTTTTTGAAAATGCAATGTATTCTTTTTATTTTATTTTTATCGATTATAATAAATTTTCTGTGTATTATTGTGTGTTTGTTCATTATTTTATATTGTAAATGATAATATTATTAATTTCTATAGTAAATAGCTACAAAATAATTACGACTTTATTTTAAATCATTTTGTACATAGTATATTTTTTAAAAGTCAATATTTTATAACTTAATATGAATTTTTTTGTTATAACATTCTGGTATCAAATTTTCTGAGAAATATTTAATGTGATAAATATAAAATATTTTTTATAATTCCTTTAAAATAAAATTTATTTTATAATGTTTTTATGATGTAAAATGTACTGCTGGATGGATAAAAATAAAGTCTTAGAAGCAAAAGAATTTGCTATTTTAAATATTTATGAATTTTTTATTTTTGCATTAATTATTATAACATCTTATATTTTTATTACAAGCCACACACACAATGTTTTATTATATATATTAAATAATTATTGATCAGGGAATCAAATCTAGCCAGCATCTAATAAATAATTTAAGCGACAAACAACAAACGGGACAAATAAATTTGAATCTTCTTATTAATATCATTATATCAATTGTAAAATTATTTATATCTATAACAGACTTTGCATCAGACAGTTTTATGCTTACTTTGTTATAGATATATTTTTTAGTCAGGATACTTATAATTGTTATTGTTTTTATGTTATTCGAAAACATAAAAAATTTTTTTCCCATTTGTACATTTTTTGTCAGCTTCTAAAAAGCATAAAAGTTGTAGGTGTTAAATCAAAATTATTCCCTGATTTTGTAAATTGATTGACCAATAACATTTCCAGCTGGTCCATAGTTGCAAATGAACAAATTATTATTCCAACCATCTCTCCTAAACTTGATACAACCACAACCGATTTTTGTTGTCTCAGCCCAGACAAGCTGTGTGTAATGGCCTACACCATTACCATCCCTGTAGATTAGTAGATGTTTATTTATAAACTTCTTATATGAAAAAACTGATTTAATTAATTTACATAAAAGAATTAATTATTTAGTATATTTTAAATATATAAAATTTAATATGAAATATAAAATTTTTAATATATAAATTTGTAAATATAATGTGCAAAACATACATACGATTTAATACTTAATTGTTAATACGATTAACATTTAATATTTAAAATTCTTACGTAAATCTTTTAACTTGATTGCTGTCGAATTGAGCAACTTCGTCATACCACATTGAAATCATATCTTCCACTGGGGTGTTATTTTCTGCCGAATTCATTGTCACGGCCAAGTTTTGTCCAACCACGAATCTTGCTATAATTAGATTTATTATTTAAGAACAAAGTGTCAATTATAATTAATATAACTGCAAAAATGACTACTTACGCACGTTCCTACACTGATCATGTTGTATAAGGCACTGATCCACCCATCTTTGTGCAACCGTTGCTAATTCGTCATCCCATGTCTAGAAAATTGCCATGTATTAAGTGCAAGGTATTTTTATTGAATTATTAAAGAATTTTTCTTCTCGGAAAATATACTCGATTTTTATTGTATACAAATTGCGATAAACGCACTTTTTCAAATTTTTTTGACTCTTTTCCATTGTTGTATATTTAAAAGAAATTGAATATTTTAATATATTACCAAGTTTGGCATATAAGCTGCTGGTGGTTGTGGGCCATTGCTTCCTCTCCTTTCATTACCCGATGCGACATATTGTCTTAATTCGTTATGTCTGTTTACTGTACGGTTTTTCTCGTTTTCGGTTAATCCACGATCGTTTACATTAACACATGCTGACGACGGATTAGGTGACTATAACATGATATTGAATTTTTACATTTATTCAGAAATATAACTTCAACTTTTCACTTTTAATTAGAAATAAAGACAAATGATAAGACAATAAATTTTGTAATAAATATTTTCCAAAAATTTTTAAATAATTCTAGAACTGTTTTGAATAGCATCTTTTAATCATAATTTTCTTAAGAAGAAAGATTTTTTTATTCTAACTGTGTTAGTAAAAATATTTTTAGTTATATTAGTTTTATAATACTATTTTAAATTTGTGTAAGCTTTAGAAAAATTAAAATGCAAAAAAAATTCTGCTGATACAACCAGACTTAGAAATGATTTTGATTGTTGTTGTTCTTTGGCAGTTCAAGTATGAAGCAGTCTAATTTTCATGCGATTAATTATATAGGTAAAAATAAAAAATTAAAAACATGTATAATACGTTTTTTTAAATATTATATAAAACTTAGACTCTCTGTAAATGCACCAATTCTATATTTGCGCGCGCCGGCATAAAATTCGATCTATCGACAATTTTTAGCAAAATTATTTCTTAAAGGAATATATACGGTCAAATCTGCTTGATTATTATGTATAAACAGAAATAAACTACCTTTTAGTCCAAATAATCACACACACACACACACACACACACACACACACACATGATTGATTTTGCCAAAAATAAATTACGTTAAACAAAAAAATATCTCCTAATTAGATAAAATGAATTTAAGCATATGGAACGCATTTTGTGTTGGTTAGTGTATATATAGCCATAGTTACTTACAGGATATTTGCACATTGTTTGAATAGATCCGCGTTGCGTACATGATCTCAAATCGCAGTAATTGGTAGCTGCATTTGCGCTTGTTATTGCAATTATGGCAAGACATAGTATATTATACATCCATGCCATTTTTTTACTTTTCTTGATTTGATTGGTCTTTCTTAATTTTTAACCAACTACTGTGACGACACCTTGAAAACTGTTAACAAGTTGAGAAACGGCTGCAATTTATACCAATATATACCACGCGTTATCAGTCATCATTACCATACACATTAATTTTATCCATAACTTGCACATAAATTGTCTTCGTTTTTGTTGTCATTCCCGATCACCTTTATATCTTTGTTAAGAAAACATTGCCATATTTGCATTACATGTTGATTACTGTTACTATCATCGCATATATCGATTAGGATCTATTAAAAAATTAAATTATTTTTTAAAAATAAAAATATTTTTTTGTAAATTGTTTTAATTACATTTATTGTTTTTATGAAGAAATATATAGGCATTATTTTTATTGAAAAATTTGCTATTAAAAAGTTTTGAAAGAGAAAAACACACATAGATCATGAATTTAATTCCAACAACTTTATTTGCACAATTGTATAAACGACATTTGACATTAATTTGATAAAAAATTACAGATGTATCAGGCTCTGATGATTGTTAAAATAAATAAATTTGATAAATTAATTATTAATTAATTAATTTGATAAATGATTGTGCGGATGTATGTTGATAACGGCCACGTTTGATGCACGACATATGTATTGACAATTACATATTACTGTGTTTATGGTTCAATAAATGACGCAACCAGCTAAGTAAAGAATTCCTTGCAAGAAAAGAAAGAATATAGAATGAATTATTGTGATTAACTGCGTAGTTTACGAAAAGAAAAACGATTTAGGACGTAAAAGTGTAAATATATAATATAAAAATGTAAAAATAGGATGTATAAATAGAACATAAAAATGTAATCTGTGATTATCTGTTAGTATCTGTGTTTGTCTGTTAATTAGAGCAAGGAACTTATTACGCGCAATCTTAAAAATTTTTATGTTACATTATGTAATATTTTTATGCAATTTACTATATCAAGGACTATAAATGCTAATGACATTATTAGCTTTTCAAATAAGATAGAGTAATCAACAGAACTGAAGGATACATTGATGTACTTTTGGCATTAGCAGTATAATAATAATGATTTAAAAGTAAATAATTGTTATATGTACGAAGAATGGTATTCTAATCAGCATTTAATATCAGATAGTCAAGTAGACATTAGTATTCGCAAATACTGTAACTTGTTATTTTAAGAAATGCTTTAAGAAATGTGTAAATATTAATAACAAAATTCATACGTCATACTTGTGATAACATAAAAAATAATGTCAGGTAAATAATTTTCAAGGTAGATAAAAAGAGTCTTACTAATTAATATATCATACAAGTGTCACACAGTACGCAGTTAGACTTACATTTTACTATTATATTCAAAACTATCCGCTTTGAAAAAATTACACAGTTAATAATATAATTTATTCTATAATTTTACTTAATTTCTTTACAAGGAATCAGTTTTTCCGCCGTTTATATTACAATTTATAATTATCTTGAATAATAATATGCAAGTGCGTCGTGTGAAAACAGATTTACCTACTAACATTCTTGTACATACATATAATACGATTTAGGACGTAAAAATGTAAATATATAATATAAAAATGTAAAAATAGGATATATAAATAGAACATAAAAATATAAGCTGTGATTATCTGTTAATACGAAAACGTTAGTTTGTCTGTTAATCAGAGCAACGAACTTATTACACGCAATCTTAAAAATTTTTATGTCACGTTATATAATATTTTTATGCAATTTACTATATCAAGGACTATAAATGCTAATGACATTATTAGCTTTTCAAATAAGATAGAATAATCAACAAAACTGAAGAATACGTATGTACAAGAGTACATATAATACGATTACAATAATTGCAATTAATATTCATAAATTTAAATGTTAATAATACATATGTATGTAATGCATATATGTATTGTATGGTAATCAATGTTGTTTTGTAAATAACTTTTGAATATTGAAAATTATTTCGTTCGACTTCTTTACTAGACTTTACATTAGACTTGCAATACCGTCGAGTCACACATTTCTCATTCAAATCCGAGCATTAATAAATCCGAGACCGTGAAAAGCTATCAGGTCGATTGAAAAATCGACTCTATCACTCGTCGGCTTATCATTATATGCGCCAATAGAACGGAACGGCCGAAAACGGGTCGATTTCGAACCTTAGTGCACTTCACTGAGAATCATCGTTTTTTTTTTCTCTCCACCCTCCTTCCCATTCTTTCGGAGACTGTCTCGGGCGTCAAAAAATGGGGGCCTTGGTGGGCGGGTGGCTATTCGAATCTCCAAGCAGGGATGAATGGAAGCCATGAGTCCATTCACGCGCGTACCTGACTTCCAGCGTCGAGTCGTGAGAATCAACCAGAGTTCTTTCAAGATCTTTTTCTTCCGCGCTCTCGGCATCGTAGGCACTCCGTTTAAACATCTTTGAGAATAAAGAGTGTGATACACGGCAATTTTCTCTACAGCGACGTTTCTCAGGACGTCCCTCGATTACGTCTGTATTGCGACTCGCGACGTCAAATTTTATGTGCACCGCGTATATCTATATCTGAAACAGACAATTCTAAGAAATATTTTTCATCAAATGTTGCAATATTAAAAATATTGAACCATGGATATATTTATTTTTATAGTTATTTAGTTTTAATTTAATTAATGGATTTAAATGTAGAAGAGTTTTGAACATACTTTAAAAAACGGGGATTTCAGGAAGTTACTTAGGGTCTGAAAACTAATAATGGAGAGATCGTTTCGATCAGAAAGAGCGGCGTTTGGCACCTGTCGCGTTGTTTTGTACGAACTTATATCCCAACTATTCTGAAACGATATACCTGATCCGAGACAAATTAAGCGCATACATCGGAGAATTCGGGAAGGCCGTCGATTACCGAATTCTCAATTTCTTATTCTTACACGTTCCGGAAATTCAATTTCACACGCATTAATGATAATTATCTGCATCTCTCTGGTAGTCTAACAAAGATTGATTTTGTGAGAATACAATAGGCTTTATTGTACTTCTTTTTTGTAAATCTGTATCCATATTGTATCTATATGAAGCATAATTATGTAGCCGTATCTCTTAGGAAATAAGAATTATAAATTACATAACATTAATTCAAAATGAAATTCTAGCTGAGATTTTTTATGCAATAATACGTCACTGATTTTGTGCGAGTAAAATGGTATTATTTTATTAATTGAATTGAGTTTGAAAGCAAAACACAGATACATCCAAAAAATATATTTTTTGTATATTTTTATATTTTAATATCAATTTTCAATTTTTTATTAATGTTTTTTTTTTTTCAACTTTTTAATTGGTAGCATATGTTTCTTGTTATTCGCTATTGTCATTATTAAAAATGATATGTAGAAGAGATGATAGAATGTTACATCAAATTAAGAGTGTAAGAGAGTTCGAGAAAGATTTTTAATATTTTATTATAGAATTTATATTTCATTGTTAATCTCTGCAGTGTCTTCTGTATGTTCTTCTAATTTCTCAGATATGTCATTCTTTATGTGATTGTGTATATCATTGTTTTCTTCATGTTTCTCTAATTCCTCAGATGAATATATTTGACGTTCCTTTTTCTCATCCTTCTTTGGTCGCCATGGTTGCGGTGCCCGGAATTCAAGATCAATCTTCTGTTTCTTATCGTTGTTATTAGAGTGGTTTCTAATCCTCAGTACAAATATATTCGGGTTTTCTTCAAGACTTAATGATTTTTCCACTTTTGATTTTTTAACTCTCTCATTTGTGTAAGAAGATGTAGGAATATAATCGTTTTTTACACTCGGATACAACGTCATTGTACGACACCCCGTCTCTTCCTGATCGCAGGTTTTTTTTATCAATGACGTATCTCGAGGAGTGCGACAAAGTTCTAAATTTCCATCGGGCATTTCGAACACGACGCCATCGTCGCACTTTTTTAAGCTCGATGTCGATTCTTTCGCGGCTGTGTCCTGGCTGATGCATTCGCACGGAGGATCGTACTCTTCCTTGATCGGTTCTTTTTGCGTCCTAATGATGACACGATTGTCATTAAAAATTGCTTCGATTTCTTTATATGGTTGTCCTTTCTTAACAATCTCAGATACAATTCTTTCGGTTGGAGTCTGCTCTACCTCACGTTTCTTCAACTTCGATTTACTCTTGCTTCTCAAATATTGCATGCTTTCTGTCGACGTGCAAGTTACTGCGGCACTTATTTGCCTATGTGAAGGGGCCGAATGCATTCTAGTTGCATGCACAGCGCAATAATTAGAATATTGAGGAAGGATTGATGATTCGTATCCGGAAGGAATGCGCTCTGGCCATGCCGAAGCACAGTAAACATTTTTACGACTGATGTAAGAGGAAACTTTGTCTTTGGGTGTCAAATACGCGTGCTTTGATTTTTCGAATTGAAAATCTCTTTGAGCTCTTTGTCCGCGTTGATGATGCAAAGCGCCGGAATGACGAAAACAGGATGAATAGGATGCTTGTAGACCAACTGGTTCAATGATTAATGAAGGCTTCTTTGTTGCCGGACAGCCACAGTTGAAAGTTGCCGCAATCATCCTTGTTCCTGTTGTTTCGTTATGGATGTAAATAATACGACTTATTACATCACATGATGACAAATTTCGAATAAATTTGCATTTGGTTATCTAAACGGCGACATGTTAGTGATTTGTGAGAAATAACAAGTCTGCGACATAAATTTGTTTTCTGACACGCCGTGAATACGCCAGATTGAAGAATCGATTCTAGCAAACCGTAAACCATAACCATATTTTTACACGAAAATGGAACGTTAAATAAATACAGAATAAATTTTTTCTTTTCACAAACATTTTCTCTCAAACTTCAAATTACTAGTAAAAATGCAGTTTTCTGATAGCAAAGGTAAATATAGGAATATTTTTTTATTCAATTAGTTTGCGAGACTAATTTTAGTTAAAATTATGCTTGCAATTTAACCTAATATTAATTGATATCTTATTTTTAGAATATTTATATGTTTTTGATTACATTTTATTATAGACAAATAAAAAATAATTAAAAAATATAAATAAATATAAATTATAAGATATAAATAATATGTATATAAATATAAATTACAGTATTAAAAATTACAACTGTTAATAAGATAATCTCTATTTAGAGATCTAGAGATATTTAGAGATTTGAAAATAATAAAATTATAATAAAAGAAAAATTAAACTTTATTAAACAAATGTATTGCTTTATAAGCACAAAATATGACAAATTACATTTTTTTAACAAAATATGTAAACATTTATTTAATACGATTCTTTTAAAATGTTTTAACAAGATATGTGCATCTGTTCTTCAATATCTGAAACGTCATTATCTTCACTGCACTCAACCGCCAAGGATGTTTGCTCAAAGTATTATCAAGAGATTGGAGCAGAGATGATTAGCAATCAGTTGATCATTAGACTAGAGAAGGACAAGAGCAGGAAAAAGAAACGAGGAGAATGGGATCCACCTTGCGATTGCGTTGAGATTCAAAGGCCAACAAGCAAAAGCGGACCCAGAATAATTAATGCAGATTGTGACGATCGCATTGTATTTCGCGTCCAGTCAAACTTTCAGTTAAACGGAAAAGAAAATTCTGTGTACAAAGCGCAAACTATCGCTTACAAAGTTTGTCCTGCTTTAAATTGTAAAACATTAGTGATTCCTGATTTGCGCGTTTTGTAAAGCAACAGATTAACGCATAAATTGTTATAAATGAGAATATATAAAAATAATAAAAAGAAATATATAATTTTGATCTGCCAGAAAAATTAAATTCATGTAGGTTGGATCATGTAAAGATGAAGGGGATAGCCATGAATGCAAGACCATCACGGTTTATCCGCAATTTACTACGGGATCCCAAGAGGTATATAGCGATCACGTAACGGAGGGCAATCAGAATATCTTTTTACTAAGAGTGAAAAAGAAACCAGAAAGCTCTGAACAGAAAGCCAGGAACGTCGAACTTGAACTCAGAACGCCTAAACCGCCAACGCCGCCACTTGCACTCGTATCTGCGGTTTCGTCGCCGCAACCCGTTGTCGATTTAAATGCAAAAGTTGTAGAGAAACCAGATGAGATCACTTCTATCACGGCAGAGAAGCTTACCAAGCAACCAACAAAAGAATTAAAACATAAGAAAAAGAAAAAGAAAAAGAAAGAATAATTAACAGCTTGATCAAGAATTATAAATTATATGAAATAAATGAAAATAAATGTAACTATGCTAAAACATGCTATCTTCATGTTTTTCCAAATTTTATATTTTGTAAGGCATAACTGTGCATTTTTTAATTTGTTAATTAATTCGTTTTGTAGAAAATGCACATTTATTTTATTATAGTTTATTATTAGAGTTTACGTAATATACAAGAGAATATAGCAGAATAATCATGGCAATGCATTAGCATAAGTATTTTTGAGAATGTAAAGAACATGAATCTGGGCCGAATCGGTAGCCATCGATGACATTCGGAAGAAAAGCTTAGGACTTCGTCAATGGTTAACGTAGATAGAATCCTCAATACATGAAATACATGTCGCACGGCGAATAGGCGTGAATGCGAAGAGGTGCGAAACTCAGCATGCGCCTAGTTCATTCATCGTTCCGACCGACCAGCCGTGCAAAATTGCTTCGTTACGGCCGACCAGATGAGCCTCTCGTTCAGGACTATTTCCCTTCCTCCTTGACTCCTTTCCCTTTACAAAATCTTCAATGGGTCTCATGGCGATGACACAGTGCGTCTCTAGAGACCGCATTGTTAAACCCTAGCATTATTGTAATCGTTGCTAAATCTTTCGACAACCTCTCCGTGTCAGCAATGGTTGCCTATCGAACAATAAGCAAGAAGGCTACCGTGATTCCTCAGATGTCGAAACTTACGGCGACTTTATAATCTACGATTAGACTAATCCTAAAATGCCATATGCAAGACACATGTCACAGAAATTATTTTTTTCATATTTTATGCATAATTGCGCATTAAAAAATGTGTTCTTTATTTTTTTACATTCCAGATACATAACATTATTTTTGCCTTATCTAATTTCTCTTCTTTAAAACTAGAAATGCATCTGTCGTTGAATTCAGCATCAGATAAGAATAATAATGTCCATAATTCTTTATTCAGTCCAGTACGCCGTTTTATGCGCGGTTTGGAGAATACTTGAAAAATTTGAAACTGTCCTCATATTTCCTCGGCATTGTCACAGATCCTCTCGAAACCGTCACAGTCGGCGAATCACGAATGTCCCGCGAGCATCGTCCGCGACATCGACCGAAATATCTGTCCGACATATAAAGTTGAACGCACAAAGGAGGATGGATGTCGCGATTATCAGCGTGTAGGGAGAGCGCGGAAGGGCACAATACGGAGACGCGCGGGATAAGAAAATGCGTGGGCGGTTTCGTAATCCGTGAATGGCGTGGGAGTTCATAAAGGTGTCGTTCGCATTCTGTGTGGTCGCGTTTAAGGGCGACGACAATGGCACTGGCCAATAAATTAGGACGCCACGAGGGAAGGACGCGGCTCTCGATACACACGGGAAAACAGCGTGACGAGTATGGTCGCGGCGGTTGGGTGAAAAGCTACTCGTTTTCCCTGATCCCGGAGCTGAAGAGGAGTCTGCGGTCGTTGATGAATGGAGCGACAAGTGACCGCGATATTATACGTGGAACGGCTCTCTATGAGCTAAGGACAGAATCTCGACACGCGGGATAAGACGTCTTCGAGATGAAAGAGCGGCAATAATTCATGGACCACTCACAAAACATATAAAATTGAGATTTTTCGCATGATTTGACACACGAGTGCGATTAAAATTTAAAGGAACTTGTAGTACTTTGATCAAAGAGAAGTCCAACGCTATAAAGATCGATATATTATACAAGTAGAACGTGTTTCTTAAAGAAGTACCAGAAAAATCTTGATAAATTAAGCTTTCGTTAAAATTCACTTGATTTGTGTTTAGCGTGGGATAAATCGCTAATTTTTAAGTCGCAAATTCGCTCGTTTTTCCGTTAATAGATTAATTGTCGTCGACAACGGACGAATAAATAAATCAACGCGCGCGTTCGCCACAGGTGGTGCCGCGCACGATCGTTCAGGGTGGTCCCTCGATTTCTCGCATTGTGGCATCGAAAACCGCAACCGTGGCTGCTTAATCCGCGGACGAAGGGTAAGGGGAGAAAGCCGTAATATCATCATTATATTACGTCACACAGATGCGCGGCACGGGGGATCTTGAGACCGCCGTTTTTATATTGCGGTTACAGCACCATTGTGTGCCCCAGTGTGTCCACAAAGGGCCCCAAAAGAACTCCTGCGGAGAAAAGGTCTGCGGCATAGCGTAGTTACTGATTGGCTGCTTCCCCTGTCGACAGCTATGGTAATCTGTACGCACTTCCTGCATCTCTTCTCTTTTCGACCCCCGATTGACACCTGTCGACTCCGTAAACGAGACGTTTTCGCCGAGTTTGAAGAATTATGTCACATTGGATTTATAGAGTATTGCTTTAAAAGAGGAACATAATATTTTATTATTTAATCTTCTCTGCACTTTTGAGTATAATAAATAAAATAATAATTTATTAAGTGAATAGATGCGCGCGGGAGCTTAGAAACTGAATTTTAACTCGCCATGAACGTTGTTGCGCTTTTAGTGAAAATATCGAAATTAATCGAATCAAGATAAACGGTTGTCACATTGTTAAGCTGCACACATATCGGACATTTGGTTTGCTTTCTGAGAAAATTATAGAATTTTGTAGAAAATGAGTGGTAACAGTTGCGCCTGATATGAAGGGACTGCAGACAATAAACTGCGATCGGTGAGGGAAAATGCTGGCGAATCATGCTGGAACCACTAATAGTTTTGACAGTGCTAAATTGCATTTTCATGTTCAGTTCCACAGTCACGACTTGTGCATTATGGTAATTATACATTATAAATTATTTCACTTGCCGTCTCAACTTAACGCAACTAGAACATTTACAAATTCATAAATATTTAATATTTATAAATAATCTATGTATTATTCAAACTTATAATTATGCCATTACATCGATAATTTTGGTGGCAAAATTAGGTGGCAATATCAGAGCCAAAGTTGTTGCTCCAAAAGAAATGCTACTCAACAAAAATCGAAGACTTACACTTTTCGACCTGCCAAGAAGTCAGGAAAATCAAAGTTTGACAGCACGGATGTCAATGTTGTCAACAAGAACGATAGTCATGAGCACAAAACTAAAAGATGTAAAAAGAAAAGATCTAAGAAGAGTGTGAAATATTTAGCAGAGGATCAAGAAAAGAGCGGAGAGAACATTTCACTCCCGTACATTTCTTATTTTTATTGTAGCATACTCTTTTAATATTATTGTCTTATTATTCTATATTATTAAATGCGTTTTACAAATAGACTAGAAGCAAAGAAACTCGAGGAGAAAAGGAAAATGTCCGAAGCTTCTCAAACAATAAATGATACGAAATCGACGGTCGTAATGGAGTTCTCGACGGTCCAAAAAGTTGTGCAGATCGTTGATAACGATTCTGATATTAATTCGGCGCGAATCCCTCTCAAAGATATTGTCGTCAAGAAAGATACGGCGAACAAGAAACGTGATTATAACATTGAGCAAAATTTCGGAACTAATATAGCCACAGCCGAAAATTAAGTTCTTAACGAATTGTTATGATAGATTAAAAAATTGACGTAAAACCCAAAATCGAAAAGTTTTATAAACATAAAACAATATTGTGACAACGAGATGCGTAATAATTAGCGCTAATAAATTAGTGTTAATAAATAATTAACGCTTCATCAAATGTTTCACATTTTTGCCTTCTAATTATATTGCCGTATTCGTTTTATTTTAATATTTGAAAATATGCGAATAGAAACGGTATTTCTTAAAAATGTTATTCGTAGAAAATGAAAGAAATAGGATATTTTAAAGACTATACGCGTTTTTCTGTGAGCGCAACAGCATTGCCATTAGCTTTACCGAAGAATTATTCCACTTGTTTACTACCACTTATTTCCGAGAATTATTCCACTTGTTTACTATGATATCTTTATTTTTTTTCCACATTCCATATTTATGTTTGATTCCTTGAAAGATATTTAAACAGTCCACTTTAAGATTTTTTACACACATGTTCGCCACCGTCTATGCTGCAGACTGCATTATTGTTTTTCCTGTTCAAAGAGCTGTCCGATCCATTGCAACTATCCGGATGTTTCATAATTTGAATGATTCGAATGTTTTGTTTGCTATCGATCGGCGAGGTAGGTCTATTCTGTGTCATGCATCGACGCGCATTTCGACATTCTCCCGATTCTCGATTGCACATCTTCTCTCTGAGATACGATCGATGTCCTCGTCCATCTTCACGATTACATTCGAAGCACGAGGGATCTTTGAATCTCCATCGTACGCGAACTGAGTCAGCTTTTACGCATTTCGGGATATCGCGTAAATGCGCGTTCCGGTGTTTTCGAATCGGTTTTTTGGGCACGCAACATTCGCTTGAATCCACTTTTTTAAGATTTTTCGAGAATCCTGGGAAACTAAAAAAGAAAAGATATAATTTGGCGCTAGAGCCACCGAACAAACATATTTTAGCGCATTATTATTGATCAGTTCGCGATCCGCGACACTGTTACGAGTTCGTACCATACCGAAAAGAGAATGCACCAGATGCATGTTATGCAAGCGGTGTTGCATATGGTAATGCAGTCCACCATTTTGCAAGTCGATAAACACTTCGCATTTTTGTGACCCTCAAAACAATATTTCCATAATTCAATAACGTCTAAATACGATTTTCTAAATATAACGATGAGATTTCCAATTACTAATGATGACAACGTCATAAATTGTACAACAACAATATAATAGTAATGCGTGAAGTTACAAAATTACCAACAGTTATTGCGGTCAGACGCAATTATTTCGACTAATTGCAGTCGATAAGATATAGCCATATTTTTCATTAATTGTACGTTACGTCATGCAAGTTGTTATGTACAATTTTGTATTAATTACCGAGTAAATATAAGGAATGAATCTAAAGATTATTGTGTCTTCTTGCTTTCGAAGTGAATTTAACTTGCACTTTTTTGCATTTTGTTCATTTTCGAGATTTATTTAATTTTAGGAAAATATTTTTTATTATACAACTTTGCATGTAAAACTAAACTATATATCTGCACAGAATTTTTTGCGTAGACAGCAATAAGCCAGCGATAAGGATATTTTTCACAATATTTTATATACTTTTTAAAATTAATTATCCTACATATAATAAAGAGAATATCGAATATTGCAGATATTTTTTAAAATTAATTATATACTAATGTTTGTTGCAAATTGTTTAATGCTTATAAAGATTGGAATGTCATTAAAACACATCAGTATAATTATTACTTAGACCTATGCTTTACACACTTTGACATTGCGTAGTCATGTGCGTTGTATGTACTCGCTGTTTACAGCTTTACATCGCAATTTTACGACCGCTTACGCAGCGCAATTTATGACTTTTAAGATATTTTTACGGAAACTAATAATTTTCTATACATATGCAATCGAATTCATCGATGCATATTACATCGATTATTCAAATCGCAAACCGCAACGTTATCGGAAAGTTTAGAAATATAGCACAAATAAATAGTTGTGAAAGAATATTGGCGACTGTGACTTTGATTTTTCTGTAAGTCAGTCTTGTAGTTAAAAAATATAATAATTGCGAAGTATTTAATTATAACTCTTCAATAGTATTCTTTTATCAATAATTCGACTTATACACAGATTATATTAGATTATTCCATGACTATATAATCAATGTCAGATTTTGATTTATAACTGGAGCAGAGAAATCCAAAATTTCTCTCCAGATCGCTTATTTGTCATAATGTGCGATTTTTCGAAATGTTTCTCACTCGCTACTTTCGCGTGGGATCAACAATCGAAATCGATACTAATCGCAATCTAGTCACGTCGGCCAAGTTTCGTCACGAAAATGTCAAGACGAACATTGCATTCTCTACTTAAGTTCACGCACGTCCTGAGCGTGTGCACGTATACATTCTTCCTATGCGACGCGTGCAAGACGCACCTATAGTGGGGAACTTGGAACCACCAGTTCGAAAAAGAGAGGAATCGCTCTGCTTCAAACAGATAGAAATCCTGAGTGACAGAAACCGCAAAAGGTGCTTCCTTACTTGTCGAGCTAAGCTGCATAGCGCAACACGTTCAGTCTTCGCAAACACCACTACACTCGGCTGTGCAATTTTCCGTCAATTTTCACACCAGAAGCAAGTAAGTGTCGTAATACCTAAGATCGGACCTCGAATTGCGCTTCTTTCAATCCGTAAGTGATTGTAAAACACGAATTGTTCAAAATTTGAATGACAAATATAAGAAATGTGACATAAATAGCACATTTTTATTTTTAAAAAATTCTCTGACAAAATTAAACTTTATTTGGTCTTTGATCACACTTTTTTCTCTAATGTCAAGTTTCTCTTACGTTTATCATACAGTCAGTGATTTTCGTGATGAGAAAATTTGTAAATTGTTATGATTAAAATCGAGACATTCATGCTGTTATGTTTGCATAATGTATATTATAATATAACAAATTTTCTAATATTAAATTACATTGAAAATTTGACTTACCAATGATTATCAAATCTATCTGATTTTAATTCCAATTGAAAACGATAAATATCGTGGGTTCAAGCCACTAAAAGTTCTGTCTTTTTTATGAATGTTATTTAGTTTCACGATAATGAAAGACAGTTCGCAGAACAGTTTGGAAGCTAATTAGTATTCAACGAACTGATCGACTTTCAAAAAAAAAAAATGCGTGTTTGAAATTTGATGATAATCTGAAAAGAGGTCACCTGCGACATGAAATTGCGTCACGTACGCGTTCCCTTTCTTGACGTTTTCTCCGACTGGCCTTTGTGTTATTTCCGGTACTAGACTCACCGTCACTCATTAAGCAAATATTTCAAAGAGGTAAACACCGTTTGTGGCGTCGAGAGCAATCGAGGCCGTCTTTATATTAGCGATAAATCATGTTGCAATATGAGACGTAAAAATAAAACGTAAAAAAATGTGCATTTATGTATCCATTGCAATATCGTGATTAATCAAATGAAATATGACGTATCAAAATATACGCATAAAAATTGCAAATTATTAGTATCAGTTATGAAATTGGTAAAACAAAATCGTACATTTTTTAAGTTTAAGTTTTTTTTCCTTTACTGTATTTTCTTTATTATTTCATTAATGCTTATCTCTTTAAACATTTTTTGAAGTTTCTATTATAAAGATCGCTTGTCAAACAGCATTTGCAATTTGAGATCAAATATTTGCACGCTAAAATTAAAGTGCAAGAATGTATCTAGGACCTAGTGTCGCGCTTATCAGTCTCTATAGAAAAAGTGCGAAAGTATGTAAACGAAAAATACAATCTTGCACCGTCGGGCAAACACGCTGATGGTGAAACGTGCATTTCTCAAGATAAAAATAGCAAGTTTGTGTCTTATTCTCTGTTCCGTATTTGCTGCAGATTTTGCTGAAGTCTTTAAAAAGAAAGCATACACAGGATTAATTAGAATATTAAAATGATGCATAACGCCATTAGGATAACAAACATATACGCTGCGGAATTATTCTCTTACATAAAGTTCTGCAATTCTCACATTGTAGCTAGACAGCGCTATCGATTTGGTTGTTGTTTCAGAAAATCATGACGTTATTACCACCAACGCCGGCGCAACAGAAGCGAATAGATAAGGAACTTCCACCTGATCCGGAAATGAGAAAACAAGATATTAGAACTCTTCGAGAATGGCTCTCAAAGCAGCCGCATTTGCCAAAACATATAGGTCTATTTACAAATTATTTTAATCGTTGAAAAACGACAATACAATATTTCGATAAATTAGGAGTAATTCTAAATAATACAGTGTGCAATGTATTCAAGAATACCATACACTTTTCCCTGATAACAGATTTTATGACAAAGATTGAGTTGATTAAGTTATCAAAAAATGGGAAAAATAAAACATTGGAAATAAAATTAATCCCAAATTGAACAAGAAATTAATTTCCAATGGAAAACATGTGACATTTTGATAAACTACATAGTCTTTGCTCATTATAGACAACGACAAACTGGAGAAATTTCTTTACAACTGCAAGAATAGCGTCGAAAGGTGTAAATTAATATTGGAAAGATACTACACCGCCCGAACATCGTTGCCGGAGTTTTTCGCCGTTCGCGATCCGCTGTCTCGGGATATTCAAGATTCCTGCGATGCAATGTAAATGAATCGTACATATATTCTTACGCAAATAATCTAGAAATGAGTTATGAAAATATTTCATCTGATTTCATAATAACAAATCAGGAAGCTTCAAGTAAACTTACTACTACACATGTTCTTAAACAAATATATTTTAGAGACTACTTTGTCTTGCCGTCATTAACCAAAGAAGGATATCGCATCACCATCAGCCGATTGCGTAATATCGATCCGGAGAAATTTTCGTTTCAAGCGATAGTCAGACGTATTTTAATGGTACTCGACATTCGTTTAATGGAAGAATCTTGTTTATCTAATATTATGGTCATAGATCTTGAGGTATGATATTGTGCGATTGCATTCATGCTTCGACGTTTCTTCTTACTTCACATCTTATTATCACACTCATGTCAGAGTCATAATTATCACTGCACACACATGTGTACATCTCGATGTAAGCTGTCTGGTATCTCGAAATTCTGTTTAAATTTCATTAACGCGCTGGTTAAGACCAGCCGCTGACAATGAATATATAATCGTTGGTTTAACGGAACAGTCTCGATTTTTTACAACATTTTTTTTTTAAGATTTATTGTGCAGTACACACAAAACTCTGTATTATTAATATTTTGAGAAGATGTATATATATCATCTCAATTTTTTTTAATCACTTAAAAATAATTTATGTCATTGACATGAAGCTATCTGGAAAGAAATTTATCATTTTAGGGATGTAGCGCGGCGCATCTTGCAAAAGTCAGTCCGACACTATCTATCGTAAGACGGGCGTCGATGGCTATGCAAGATAGCATGCCTTTTCGATTATTTAGTATCCACTGTCTTCATGCGCCGACGTTTATCACCAATATCCTCATTTTATTTTCATTCTTAAAAGAAAAATTAATTAATAAGGTAAATAAAAAATTCATATAAAATTGCTATTAAAATTTTGAGATAAATCGGGGGCGGAACACGAGAATACATTTCGTATATTTGCAGGTTTATCTTCACAATGGTGGCGGCGAAGAATTACACGCTTATATGGACAAAGATATACTTCCCAATGAATGGGGTGGCAAAGCAGGCACTTTTCAAGAACTAAATAGTAAGTACAATTCTCTTAATTTTATGTCATAATTTGCTCATGAAGAAATATGATTATAGTAAGTAAAAAATATATTATAATAATTGTAAAAATTTGGTGCAGGCAAAATTACGAGAAGATATTTAAACGCATTGTATTTACTCTCGTATCTTTAATAAAGTTATTTGATCTGTAATATTATATTTTTTTACATATGCACAGCTGCGTGGCAAGAAAAAATTAAAAAAAAGAGAGATTGGTTTCTGCAAGATGAGAAACTGAGTCGTACGGATGAGAATGCTCGTTTACCGGAATCAAAAAAGTCCAGTCTCTTAAAGGAGCTTGAAGGGATGCAAGGTTCATTTCGAAAATTAAACATAGATTAATTTTATTTGGATTGTCGAAACTTTATATTATATTTTTGTGTGGATTAAAGTTTTATATATTGATCTATGATGTTGAAAAAACTTTTAACTAAACTGTAAATTATAAGTACGTGAAATTTTTATAGAGAAATATGAAATTGTTTATAAATGAACAATCTTGTAATAACAGTAAATGTAACTCTATGTTTTTAAGAATAAAATGTTGTACATCATACATAGTTTTGAGCTACATTTTATGCGCACTTTATGGTAAAATAAAAAATTAATTGTTATCTAGAAATCTAGTTTTATATTTTTGGAGGCACAGGAATGCAAAATATTTATAATCTTTTGTTATATTTCTGTTTTAACAATTTATTATCCAAGGATCGAACAAACTTTCATTTGTTCGTTATTTCGCGACATTGGTCTCGAGATAGCGCCACATAATGCTTTTATGCTTATCAGCTTGTGATTTTGAGCTGACGACTATTAAGCAAATAAATATGTTGAAATTTTTTATTCCTGTACAATTTTTAATGGTATTTTTAATGGTATTTGTAAAATTATTCTAAATAGCTGTAAAATATTTTTTTTAGATGTTTTATCTTTTCTCGTACTTGTGTCAATAATATAATACATGATATATTATGAAAACACATAAGCAGTTTAGTTTAAGAAAATATGTTGCTATTGGAAAATATTAAGAATATGAAACATCAATAGATGATTTCATTTCTTAATATGATTTCGGCTTTCCACCGATCGTGTTACGAGACTCGATAATATACAGTAATATGGAATTAAATTGTGCAATTATATGTAAAAACTGTACTTATCGCATTATCAAATAAAACATCTAAAAAGTTGCATGCCGTAATTTGCATGACCCAGATATGGTTATCGATATAATAGTGGGCGTCTAATCGTCTTGTGCTAGCTTGACGGCTAAATCAATTTATTCCGGCTTGCCGATACATTTTATGCAACGTAACGAAAATTGTAAACCGCATTTATATCTTTCGTAATAGCGTGTTTATACATTTTTATGAGATATTCTTATCACATACATATGTATATTTAATATTATTATTGATATTAGCGTGTTTATTTCAATAGTGGAATTATTTCAAACTGTTATACTGAACGTTTAAAAGAAAGTAGAACAACTGTGTCAACAAGTATTAATCGACTGAACTGATTTACGTTCTTATTTGTAGGTCTCGTATCTAATACGTCATACTGAAAACTAATAACATTTTTACGTATTGCAAAAATGTGCGAGAGACGATCGTTACAAGTGTTTCTTTGCATATCATTAAGTAAAAATGCAAATTTCAGGGAAAAAAATCTCGGACTAAGTGCAAAATAAAATATCGCGGCAAGCGACGTCTGAAGGCAACTTATGATTGCCGCAATGCACAACGTTGTCTTCTTTCGTCCTCGCTTAACTAACTTAATAAGCTAATGATGCTCGGCCTGATGCATCGAATAATGCCTCCGTTGAACCTACTTTGATTCCTCATGCCTAAAGCGGCGTTAGAATCATCTATTTGTCGCTCGTGTTGTTGTGCGCAGAGCACAAATCGCGTCTGACTACGTTTAACTTTTTCCACTGTTCGCTGTTTGAATAGTTGTTTTCTTCATGCCGCTCACGGAATGTATACCGGGCCAGTTTCAAAACACAATGGAGATAGTCAAGGAATACAAGGTGCGAGATATTTTTGTCTTTTGTTTAACCACTTGGCGCCTATTCCGATCTCCGCATATTTGTCTCTTCTTAATCTTGATGTATCGCCAAGCGCGATAGTGCAGTCATCTCTCTACTTTATTATTTCGCATTTGCATTTTTACGAATAATCCATCATAATTAATTGTAATGGAAACGGGAGAAATAACAGCACGCGAAAATAGTTTCCATAATTATTCCGCTGATTCCGTATATATTATACATTTTTATTTGCATCGTGAATATTTCGCACGCTACAAAAAGCAGTCTTCCACAACGCAATAGAGGCTACCCGGAATTGCCTCGCATATAAATAAAATGCGTGCAAATGTGCACACAAACGAGCGTTTATTGCGCGGAATGACACACACGCACACAAAGTATTGCGATTCAGATATTCCGTCGCGTAGAACGTGAGGTAAACAAGTCAATTTTCTATGCGGAACGGCGCTACGCATTCACGGTATCTTTTTTGCCAATTAATAGCGCGCGAGCTGTTATCGGTTACCAATGAGGCGCGCTGTCTAATCATAAATCGCTGTCGTTCGGAAAATTGTTTAGCTTGCATATATAAATATCCACATGTTTACATTGCGTTATATAAGCGTCCAAGTGCACGATCGATCATCAATATCACGCGTATTTGCTATTAATAATAAAATACATACATATAATAAGTGTTTATTATGCCTAACAAAAAAAAATTTTATCAATTTTAATATTTTTCACAAAAATAGAAGCATGCATAATATAAAAGTATGCATGTTATGAATATACATAAAAAAAAAATAAGATAGGTTCGTACATAATGTCAGTATTTATGAAAATTCAGAAAAATATTTACACTACTCTACAATTAATTTTATTATCTATTTTTCTAAGTAGGCAATTTTAATTATTGATTCTTATAAAAAAATCGAAAACAGCGCTTGCAACAATGTTCCAAACTCCTGTCCCATTCGCTTGGACATAAATTTCACGTATGCCAGAAATAGTTCCGTAAGAGCAAACGTGCTGTTATCGTCAGGTATCATAATGTACATAATGTACGACGGCTCCGCATGACCGTGGATTACTTATCAATGAGCCGTGTGTTTGCCTTCCGCAGCCAAAGTCAACAACGCATTGATGCGGCGCGTATAAGGCGCTGTTTTCAGTATCGCGATTTCAGTTGCGGCTGATAGTCAACCGAGGGAATTTTTCGCATTGTCGAGTTGGCGAGCTTCGGAAGAAGAACGACGACGATTACGTGGGAGGACGCACGGTTGCATTTGATTGCTCGCTTCGTCGCTGCTTATTGGTATGTGCAAGCAAGACACGCGATCGCCATTACACGTATCCGAGTAATTTCGCGTATTAGGCTTCCGGGCACACAGCGAGGCCCCGCCGTTACATAAGTAAAGTACCGATTACGAGTATACATCGCCGACCGATAAACTGCAGCAATTAATTAATCGGTTAAATATCGCCGCTCGGGAATGCAAATTACCTGTATTCACGTCACGCGCAACGGTTAACGCGAAATCGTTCATTTCACAATAGTGGTAATCGTCGCGCATCTCAATTGCGATTCGGAGAACTCGCAGAAAGCGTATAAACGTTCATTCAAAAGGTTTAAAACGTTCATCCAGAAATATTTCATTTCTCAAAGAAAAATATGCATTTTGTGACTTGCGCGAAACTTTTGGCAATTTTTTTAAACCGTTTTAAAACGACATAAAGAACATGTATGATAAATTTGCGATCGTTGATTCGCATTGAGAACTCGACGATCGTTCGAATCGCGCGATCGAAAGTAATCTTAACGATGATGTATGCGATGATGTATGCGACTACAATTGCGGTTGATCCCGTTCGCATCCGTAGCGATGAATACGCGTCTCCTTTTAATCAATCACAGTTTACGAGTTGCGAAGTCTAATGCGACGGCGTTCACGCGTCTCCCCCGTGCAATTGTCGAAATCCCATAAAAACCGTTTATCGTCGCGCTATTACATCCGCGAGTGGGACTGCCGTAACAATTAACAGCGACGACGGAGAACGATGGTGATGGTGGATCGCACACACAGTCCCTGCCCTGCCGCACACGCTACAGTGCGGCGGCAGGGTGGATTGATTTTTCGCCCCCTGACGTCACAACGAGCCCAGCATGCGCGTGATGGTTAAACGCGGTGCTGATATCGGTATCGGTGCAAGCTCTCGTGTTACCTTTTGTGTCAAATGCGGGAAAGGTGGGGGAAGGGGGGGGGATAGAATTTGTTGCTTTGTGACTTATGTTTCTTCTTTATGAAAGTATTGAATTTCACCGTTCATCAATGGCGAGTTACTCTTACTAGTGAAATTTTTTTGAGATGATATTTTATAATGCAATTATCTATCATCATTGCGATGACTGACAATTTAATTATCTGAATCAAATAGAAATCATTTGTCACATGTGGACAGATTAACGCTCATATATTTAAATAGAATGAGCTAAAATATTTTTTATTTTTTAACACATATAAAAAAATTGTAAACGTCAATCAAGATTGCATTTGCACATTAATCTTCTGATATCATATTAACGTTAATTTATCGTTGCCTTTGAACTCTTCAAAATTAATATTAACTTAAGAAAGAAGAGAGAATTGAACGATTACAACGCCAAGAATAAGTCAGCTCTCGTCCTGTTCGAGCTTGATGAGTTTGTTCCATGATTCATTCAGCAAATTTCATTGACGATGATCAAACCCTTTAAGTGTGGCTAACAGCCATTGGCATCGACAAGTAACAAATATAGATGATTGTAGCAGAGGGGGAGGGGGGGAGAGGATGTGAGATCTGACGCACATGGAATAGATAGCACGGCTAAATGTTCCACAATGCGAGTACATGATCGCATTCCTATATATAAAGCCCTTCTTTCATTAAGGAGTAATGAGTGGTAATAAGCTCGCCGCTATGATTAGCGCGATATCATGAAAATCGAACGTTCATATCGCAATTTCTTAAACGAGAGATCGTCTCGTCCTGTTAAGCGGCGGTCTTTTCATTTGGAACGGGATCCATTAAAGCGATCGAATTAATATTCTTCATTTCTTTCAATTTCATTTGAAGCCATTAGAAGCAAGATGGTTATCTTCGCTATTCTAATCAGATAAGTAGCGATGGTTCCGTCTATTATCACACATCGTGAACGGCCTTTATTATTACAATTCTGAAAGAGGCCTCAATTGAGCCGCACAAGAGATTCGAAGAGGAGCAATATCCTCCAAGCATGTGAAGAGTTATTCTGGGCAGTTCCTCCCAATTGCCCCGGCGAATGAGGCGATCGTAAGCCAAGCTTCGCGCGAAGATCATACGAAAATCCCCAGGCTCATCGTCGCGAAATGATTTCGGGTGAGAATCTTTTTTTTTTTTTTCTTTCGAGATGATATTTCCCACGGGAGGGACCGACTGATGAAACTGAGATTGGCGTATACGCAGCATCCATCAGTAAGAGACGTCGTCGAAAAGACGAGCGGGTCGCGCTTATAAAATAATACCACCTTCGGTCGACGGGGCGGGAAAGGGGGGTGAGAGAGGGCGAACAGCGGACACACGGGTGGTTGTGGTTTGGGCGCGCGGAGGAGCGTCGGGGTCACGGCGGGTTCATTCAGCGATGTGCAGTTGGCTGGGTGCTGTCGTACCCGTCCCGTCAACCGTCGGCTCTCTCTCTCTCTCTTTTCCTTCCCTTTATTTCCTCTCTATTTCTTCCCCACCGGCGCGGCGCGGTGAAATTGTTCTCCCTACCTTACCCTACTCTAATCCGTTATCATATATATATACATTCTCACCGTGCGCATCGCTGTCGCTGACGCTTTCGTTGACGGAGCATCATCGAGCGGGCGCGCTCGTCGACGACGACGATCAAACGTGTTTCTCTTTTTTTTCGTTTCTCTCTCGCCGAGAGCAGAGCCCAGCGTCGCCGACGGCTGTTTCGCGATTACCGTGTATTTCGCGTACGATGCACGGGACACGTGCGTCGGCATGACGGCGGCGCGACAACCGATCGTCCTCGTCGTCCACCTGGCTGAGCCTCGGTTCGCAGCGCGCAGTGGCGACGGCGTCGGCGGCGGCTTCGATCGGCCGGCGGCTCTCGTAAGCGGAGGTGGGTCAACTCAGACTGGCGCTCGAGCCGCCAGTCGTTGACAGGTGGTGCGCAGTTCTACTCGACACACGGTGCATACCGTATCTCTTTCTCTCTCTCTTTCTCTCTCTCTCTCTCTCTCTTCTTCTCCCGTGAGCAGAAACGCGCGCGTCAATTCGCGGACGCTAATCTGCGCCCTCGTGAATTATCCGTCCGCCGAGAGAGACAGACACCGGAGGGAAAGGGAGAGGGTAGGAAAGGGTAGATCGTAGAGGGGTGGATGCGCGGCGAGACCGTCGCGAGTAGAAAGACGTCTGTTCAAGACGGGTGGGAGGGAGGGAGGCTCTCTCCGATTGTGCGCTGCAGCAACCGCCGTCGTCTCGAAAGCTGTGACGATTAATCGCTCGCCGCGATCGCACGGAGAACGTCGGGGAATCGTCGCGCGCGATCGTCCCGCGAAACGAACCGCGCGAAGGTACCAATTCACTTTCGTCGGAGGAGCGAGAACGAGATTGTTGATTGACTCCCGGGCGACTCTACGTCGAGAGATCTGTCTATCGAAGGATCTAATCGATTGATCAAGCGCGGATCAGCGGGACTCCCGACTCTCTCCGGGCGGCTGGCTTCTTTCCTTCCTCGCCTCGGTGGAATGCCCCTCCTCGCTCGCCCGCCCTGCCAGGACGTCAGCTGGAACCTGCGTGGAACGTCCTGGTTGCGCGATGTGCCGACGCCGCTGCAGCAGCTTCTAGTCCGTCGTCGCGCTCCGGCAGACGACAGCGGTCGGAGACTGCGGTTGGCACGCAGGAGCGGCGATCGTTAGATTACTCATCTCACTCTCTCCGTCCGTGCGACTCGCACGACGTGGTGCAATCCACCGTTTTCTCCCTCTCTCGGCCCCCCTTCGCGGTGAAAGCTCCTGGCCCTTGGCTCTCGGTGCGGATAAGGGAGAACATCCGCTCTTTCGAGTACGCCCCATCGTCAACAGGCGGGAGAGTGCACGCGGGTAATTTCTCGTGCGTCGACTGAACTCCGCCTCCTCTCGCTCGCTCTCTCCCTCCCTCTCTCTCTCTTTCTCTCTCTCTCTTCCCTCGGCTACGCAGTCGATTGCATACGTGTATATGTATATTGTAGATATATGTATAGATTTATACGCATATACACCGCGCTTTACTCGCGCGAGAGCGTGCCGCCTCGCCAAACTCGTCGCGTGTACTCGCGCAGCATGCGTCAGCCGGAGTGAGCGAACCGGCTGTCATCGCGAGAGAGCTGTGACCGCCGCGAGTGTCATTGCGCGTCGTTGCGCGACCTTCGCGATCTCCTCATCGGTGCCGGTGCGGTGCGGTCGTCGCGGGAGAAGACGTCGTGGAGACGCACGGCATAAGTTCATCACCGAGTAAGTCCAGCGCTAGAATGAGCTCTCCGAGCTGCACGCGATACGCCGTCGATTGCCTCTCGCGCCGTCGTTCCAGCAGTCGCGTGATACTTGGACGACGTAGTCGGCAGAGATATCGTTTTCTTTTTTTTTTCTTTTTTCTTTTCGAGAGAGTTTCTCCCGCGGGACGCAGTGTCCGTCGTTGCGCTATTTCGAGGGAAACGCTCGCGGAGGTGCTCGATCGCGAGCCGCTGCGCTCGGCATCAGTACGCTTTATCGTAGTGTGGTCGTTGACTATTATTCCGCCTATTTATCTAGCTCCGCTTCTCTGTCTGTCTCTCTCTTTCTCTCTCTCTCTCTCTCTCTCTCCGTTTCTCTTTTCTCTCCTCGTCCAACTCTCTGTCTGTCTCGCTTTTAACTTATATAAGAGAGCACTGTCTGCAGCGAGTACGAGTGTCCCCGATGCAGAGACGAACCTCGAACTTGCAGCACCCTGGCCTTGCAAATATTAATGTCGCTAGTGGCTAGCATTAGCATCGGCGCATACACATTACTTTTGCACGTGTTACATAGGATATACAACATATCATCGTCCTATGCATCATACATGCCTCATTCGATCGAACGAGCCGCTATCTCCGCTAGCGAGGTCAATATATTTTACGTTATAGTGATCTTATTATTATTCCAACGGCCTTATCATAACTTTATAAGATTATAGATTATATTCTACAAGATTATAGATTTTTTTTCGCTGCGCCCGATTGTTTCCTCAAATGACGCAAGTTTCGCAAGTATCTCTTCGCGACCGCTCTCGTCGCATTTTGCGAACGCGTAGAAATGATTAGCTCCGAGTGACTCGTCCGCAGGAACGCACAGCGATCTCCGATGAAGATCGGAACGTCGACCCACAGCCGCGGCACGGTTAAAAATTGATTTATGGTCCTGTCGCTAACATTGTACGAGACGCGCCGTAACGCTCGGCGTTGCGGTATCGCGATCATTTGCTCTAACGACCGCGTCGATTGCTGCGTGTATCGCGATTTAAGCGGCACGTGCCGATGTCGCTTGATATTATCGCGCCTATCTATCTCGGAGAAGCGAAGATTCTGTCGGGAGATACAGAAGCTAGCGAGAGCGAGAGAGACGCGGATGGAAACGACGACGGAAACGAGATAAACGCGTTTCTCATACATCAACGGCGGAAGGACGTGCCAAAATCGACAGGTAGACGCGACGCGATACGCGACACGATTTTTGACGAAGCTCAAAGAACGGCGAATTTCGGCGAAACGCGAAAGACTCCGATTCTGTTCTCTCGCGTAGATACGCGGTCTCGCGATCGCGCGAGTCGCTTGCACGCGAGTATCATCGCAGTTTCGCGATTAGCCGCTGAAAGAGGTCGGCAATAAGAACACCGTTTACTTAATTAATACGGCCGACGGACGGACGATTGGCCGTTGCGCGGCTCGTTGACCCCGCGTGCAATTCTTGGACCTGGTCCGTCCTTCGGCCGGATTGATTTACACGGCTCGACGGCGCGGCGGCGACGGTTCAATGGCGAGATGGCACGTTAGCGAAGACAATGAAAAAAAAAACGAAGACGAACATAGAGAAAGAGGGAGAGAGAGAATGTAAGAAAGCGGAGGGTAGTGCGCCGACTTGTTTGTTGAGCTGCTTGAGCTTCTTCCATCAGCGACAGCGGTGGCGGTTCTGTTCTCCTCGTTCGCGGTTGACCTCCCTGCGACCCGCGTTCTGCAATGCGTCAGCAACGGTGTCTACGCGCCGCAATGCACTTCTACCACTCTGCCGCGTATCTACAGTCCGCTCTCGCATGTTCTACATCCGTTCTCTCCAGAGACGATCTCAATACGGGTACATTAGGCGTGATATATGCCTCAACATTCACTAGAAACATTTTTTTCTCCAAAGATCTGTTCAAATAATCATGTACGACGGCCATTTGTTATAAAGAAGTAGGCAAAAAATATGATAAGCTGCAGTTATTCCGTATCAAAGGACGCTAATAAAAAAAGATTGATGAAAAGATCTTTCGTTTCGTGATCTAAATTTGAACTTAGACATTTCGGTGAAATTTTTCATAACTTTTAATATGATTTTATTAATTATTACGAATATCATCAATTGACACAGAAATTTGGATCAAATAATTTTTTAACATTAGAACTGCGATCATCTTGAACGTTTCAGATCTCAATGTTCAGTTATTTTGTTCAAAATGTCTAACCATAATATTTTTTATTTAATACTAATTTTGTATAGTAAAATTCTTTTAAATATAATTAAATAGCATGAATAGCATATTTTTAAATTTGATAGCTTAATTTTTGTTTAATATATAACGAAACATTCTAGTGTTAGCTTTATAAATTATAACACAATGTAGGTGAATTAGCTGTTAATCAAACACTATTAATTTTCGTACTATCAGTCATACAAAAAAGTGTCTATCTGAATGTTAAGGCATTTATGACGCTTATTGTACACTACACAGCCTAAAACTGCTCGCGCAAATGGCAATCAGTGGAATCAGAAGGATAGACTGATGTAGGCTGCATTTACAGCACGTATTTTTGTTCCGAAAGCGGCTTCAATACTGCAAACCCGTCGAATTTGCTATTCGTTGCAATCTATCCGCTCGAGTTGTTAGGATTTGACTATTTAAAACTGAGTTTTTTCTCTCTCTCTCTCTCTCTCTCTCTCTCTCTCTCTTTCTCTCTTTTTGCTATATATATCGATGACGTCAAGACTATAATTCTCTCACTAAATACATACTCTTGTGAAGATATATAGTACATTGAAAGAAGATCTAAAATCAATTTAAAGCCTTGAATACAGCCTGCCTGGCGCGTCCTCGGCCGATATTTCCGAATCCGTAAAAACAATGAAATCACATTGAGTGTGAGATTAGTCGTATATACATACATCACGCAATGATTGTGTCGTATTAATTTTTCGTGTTTTACAACAGATAGCAACGAATAAAAAAACTTCTAAATGTATTTCTAAAGTTTGTACTATATTTCGAACTATTTTGCATGATTTTGCACACTTTTATAAGAGCAGGAAATTTTAGTAAATTTCTTCGCTTCGAACGTTATCGATATACAGTTATAATAATTGTCATATTTTCTTAAATGTATAGCGCAATAATTTCCGCACTGAAAACAATCAAGTTTATTTCAATCGATCGATTCTTATAACAGTAACAGTGAATTTACGATATATACCGAATAAAATTCACGAATATCTGATACTTTGAATCCCCGAACTAGTTCAAAAAGATGCTGTAACGAGATATTTTATCAAAGATATCATATAATATTTCCAGTATCACATATCGATCGCTTTTTCTCTTAGTCAACGAAATTGGAATTTTATTAGACATCATTTGCTATTGTTGAACCTTTATTGTTATTGATTTTGATAACAGGGAAACATCCGGGCGTAACATATCGGAAGTTGGGAAATAAAGTGTATTATGAGTTATATTTCTGAAAACATACTGCGATTTATTATTTTGATATAAGAATTATTTGAGAAAAATTCAACATCTTTTTGCTTTCGGTAACATTTGTTAGCATTTTATTTTTTCACAGTCTTCTAATTTCTAACATTAAACATTGCGTGATTTTAATTAAGTATGAGAAATTAAGATTTTATTAATGTAAGGTAAAATTAATTGAAGAGAGTTTTATAATTTATTCTTATTCTCAAAGCTTAATTTTTTTTATTAATATGGTTTTATTTTTTTATTACATTCAAATATGCTGTAATTTGTTTTTGCTGCAAACGAATTGTTTTTGAGCCGATTGCAAGCAAAACGTTCTTGATTGAACAAAATTGTTTTACTGCTTCACGATTGCGATGACTTAATGCGGTCACTGCATTGCGTTATGATAATTTGCTTTATGTCCATTTTAATATTCATTTCGCGATGCGTAATATAATGAGAAGTGCAAAAACAACTTAATGTCGAACTGCGAAGGATCGATGGACCTTGCTAAAAGTTAACAGTGACTTCTGTTGTCGGTTCTAACTGACGTAAATCGTTCATTATATTCCTCTGTTTTGTCATACATGCAAGAATTGCGATATGATTTATTACAGATTTGATTTATTGCATATTACGTAAAGTACGTATTATATTTTATTTTCAAGGATATATAAAAGCTTTGAAATATAATAATAATATACGAAACGATAAAAACATTGTAAATGAGAATTAAAAATATAACATTACGTACATTAATCTTGGAATGCTCTTAAATTTTTACTACAACTGTCCAGCATTTTTAAAAAATTAAGAAACTAATTTTTATTTGAAAATCAATTATTAGCGACAAGTCATAAATTGAGAATGTCACGCGATGATTGTCACGTAATATTTGTGAAAATTGTAGTATAACTTGCATATTACACAAAATTACACGATTATACGAAATTACCGTAGTAGCGATTCCGACCGAAAAAAATTCTTTTTGAAGAGACTCTAGCATGTTGCTCATTGTTGTAACAGATTACGCGATTGTCATCTATTTACTGATTCAATGTCACTTAAGCGTTCGATGGGGCTCGATAACACAAACGATTACATTCGTAGATTACATGAAATCTAAAAATACGAGGTCAGATTGACACGCGAAGAGCCAGATTGTACTAATTATCCACTGGCTCCGATCGATAGTTCTACATACAAAGTTTCTATCGATACGATCGCTCGAATAAGGAGTGCACGAGTGTGCATAATATGTTCCGGTTTTTTTTTCAGTTCAATTTTCAATCGCGGCGCGCAACGTCACCGATTTGTTGAATGAATCGGAAAGTGGCGACTTGCCACAAATTTTATTTGATGAAAGTAGGTCTCGTCCAAAGACACTTCTCGGAAAGCGTCAGCGAAACAAGCGAACTATTGAACGGCGAGGCGCTTTCGATTTTCGCATCGTGACTCAGTGAATATTACGTTCTGCATACCTCGAGTAGTCGTCACCCGGTATTATCGACATGTTTCCTCTAGACGCACAGCATTATCATAACAAGCGGATATTATAACGTTATATCCATCGCGCCGGCATGTAACGTTGCGTTACCTTCATGTACGTTTGACGAGAAAAAGTCGCGAGGAACTAATTCAAGTTTTCTTATTACACAGCTTTTACTTCACTCCGTAAGTTTTAATCTACAACTCTGCTTTTGATCAAAGCGAACAAGCTATGAATTATTGGAAATTGCAAATATTGTAGAATTTTCAACTTTGGTTCATCTAATTTTCGATTATATTTCTGCAAAATAGTGTTGTGTAGATTTTAAAAAATTTTAGCGTAAGTTTTGACAAGTTTCGTGATTGTACAACCTCGAGTTTTTATTCCTGTTCAAAGAAAAGAATTTTGTTTCGACAGACTCCAAATTTATTGTTAATCAAGTTGACATATTCGTCGAAGAAATCGAACGGCATTTAATATTGAATCCAGATATGACTTTACCTAACGTTTTAATGAATACTTAAGTGATATACGTATATATAACTTCGCCCGAAGTGGGCAAACACATATATTACTTTCAAGGACCTTCAGATGTGTCTTCGGATGTGTTTTTCGACGGTTCGTTCGGATACATATATACAATCGAATGTAGCAATGAACGGTCCATTTCTTTCATACACAAACTAAAGCTACGAAGCGAAAGCCAAGCGAGAAGTTGAATGAAAATTCATAGGTCAGTACAGCGCACACCGCCGAGAATGAAGTGCATCGAGTAGCGAAGACTTTGAGAATGAATCAGCTAACGGCGCTACATGCCTGTGCGTTTGTTCAGGGTTAAGGTGATATGGAAGTTGAAGTTGAGGTTACGATTCTAAATATAGAAAATGCTTCTGCAGGGTCAAATCAATAGGCGTGCTACGTATATATTTAGAATGCCTAAACGTTTTGAATTCTTATATCCTCAGACATATCTAAAATGTACGTCCCGCCAATGTTCAGCGCCTTTTTGCGAAATACAATCGTGCAAGCCTCGCAATTTACCAAATTTCCCGTTTTAGATCTATGTGATAGATGATGGCCACAATTGCGGATTATTTTCGGCACGAATACGAGTTCCCTCCCTCGCCTCCCCCATCTTCGATCGCCCCGAGATGTGATCGAGAAGGTCATGCTCGAGCGAGAGTTCTCGATTACAATTTACACGTCGAAACTGATTGAATATCGACGCATATTTATGTGATTACTTTGCAATTGATATACCCGTATAATATTTCCGATTTATTGTGACTTTAATGTGTGCAAACAGTCTATATCTATCTCCAAAAACTCAAGTAGATTCCGTGGCTATGAGGTGCTAGATAATTCATGACGTACCTAAGCTAACTAATGTATGTTCGCATATCTGAAGACACAACACCACACGTAACACAGATACAGTAGAGCGGTATAACATCCACTAACGCTAAGTCCGTGTAATACTCTATCGCCGTGATTTGTTGTCGAAGCGTAAACGCCGTTCTCGATATTATTCAATATTAGGAGAAGGGTATCGAGAGCGGTGTATTATCGGGAGCAGGAAAGGTTCGTCAAACGGACGGACGGTCGCGTTTGCCGCGCCGATACTGACGTCATCATTACCGTGTCAGTTTTAGCGCATACCTTATCGGCGGCGAGGTCGAGGACGTCGTGTTCCAGTCCGGGTGTCGGATGTGGTGCACGCACTTAGCGGTTGCGGAAACGACAGCGGTAGCGTCATCCACGTCAGAGATAGCGTCGGGGAACTCGTGCGAGCTGGCAGGTGAGAGAGCATATTGCATGAGCAGGGGAGACTGCCGGTGATGGACAATGAGCAGCCGCACCAGGAACTGGTCAAGTGCGTGGTCGTGGGTGACACGGCAGTCGGAAAGACCAGACTGATCTGCGCCAGGGCCTGCAACAAGCACGTGTCACTGTCGCAGCTCCTGACCACACACGTGCCCACGGTCTGGGCTATCGACCAGTATCGGATTTACAAGGATGTGAGTTCGCGCACGGCCTGATTACAACTCCTTGCGTTCAGTCTCTCTTATAGGCGTATTTGACATAATTAGCGGTCGAATTTAAATCGAAAGCTGCATTTCACATCAAAGGCTACATAAGTGATAAACAATTTCTGTTTTTTCTTTTTTTTAAATATTTGATATGGCAAAAGTTATTTAAATCGAGCAGTATAAATTGTTCGATAAATTAAAAATGGTTTAAAATTGATATTTTTTGAGATTATTATTTAATGTTAAATAAAAATATTGTTAAGATAATTGTCGAAGTTATTTAATATTAAAATCTAAGGACTTGCAAGAAATAATAAAATAATATTTGTCAAAGTAAAATATATTCATACATTATTAAATTAAAGAGACATATTTTTTTTTTAATTTTTTAAAAAAATGTAATAGCTTTAAAAATACTGTGATATGCATATATCAGGTGTTGGAGCGGTCTTGGGAGGTAGTAGACAATGTAAACGTGTCGCTGCGTCTCTGGGACACATTTGGCGATCACGAAAAGGATCGACGTTTCGCATACGGCAGGTAAGATTCCACGCGTCGAGTGGAAAATCAAGCGAATCGATATTAATTATTAGGTGGGTCTTGCTAGGTCCGACGTCGTGTTACTATGTTTCTCCATAACCAACCCCGTTTCCTTGCGAAACTGCAAGGTGATGTGGTATCCCGAGATCAGAAGATTCTGCCCGCAGACACCGGTCCTGTTGGTCGGATGCAAAAACGATCTGCGGTATATGTATCGGGACGAGACTTATCTCAGCTACTTCCGCGACCGCAGTCCCTTTGTAAGGTGAGTTTTATTTCTTCGCAAGATATAAAATCTACTCTTCTAATATGAACAATAATTAATTTAATTTTCACGATTCGATCGCGCGAAACTAATTTCAGTAAAAAACAGATCGTTCAATAACAAACAAAAAATAAAGAAAAATAGTTATTCGCCTTTTAGTTATTTTTATCGATCAGTCGGATCTTTTTTGGTCGCAAACAAAGTGTATGCGGCTTTAAGGCCGATTTTTTTAGCTCTATATGTGAAACTCATTCAATCGCGTCGGTGCTCCTTCAACGATGGCCAGTTTACCGAAGTATTGATTTCAGCCAGTCTCCGTAAGCTTTCCCGCGAACTCTTTTACCTGCAAAAAATATTCATTATGATCAGCTTATGCGACAGTGTCGTATATGAATTTTATGATGGTATTGCAATATCGATCGAAAAGCTGAAAATTTTCCGATGGTCGAATAAGGGTTGCATCAAAATTAACCGAACCTTGACATACAGCGATTTCTCTCGCGGGAGAAAGCCTAAAAATTTCTCGCAATTTTCAATGAGCTCTCGTTCCGCATACAACTGTAATCGAAATGATTTTATCAACGTTTTACTTTCTTTTTCAATAAGCTCGAATATGATAAAATATAATCGTCTATTTGATAATGATTTTTTAGGGCTACGAGGAAGAGCGATCTGGTGATGCCCGATCAGGCACGGGCGGTGGCGCGAGAACTCGGTGTGTGCTATTACGAGACAAGTGTCTTCACTTATTACGGCGTGAACGAGGTGTTCGAAAATTCGATACGCGCCGCCTTGATCGCACGTCGTCAGCAGCGTTTCTGGATGACGAACCTGAAGAGGGTGCAAAGACCTCTGTTACAGGTAAATATAACACGGCTGTTATTTGTGAGAAATTTCTCTTCCAAGCAGCAATAAACAGTTCATTCGATCTAAAATTGCGCAATAAAACTAATAATTCCATAAAAAGAACGACTTCAATCTTTTCGACGTTAAATTTCATTAATGCTTGAATTATTTTTTTCACAGATCACATAATGAGAATTTGTGATGATTTTACTTGACAGGCGCCATTCTGCCCACCGAAACCGGTACCGCCGGAGGTGTGCTTGGCTGCAAGCACGTATGAGGAGAACATGAAGAGCCTGTGGACGCGGCCGGTTCACACAGACGTCACTCTGATAACTGGGAACATCACGTTCCTGGCTCATCGGTGCTTGCTCGCCGCGGCGTCGCCGGCCTTCCACCGGCTGTTTTCGATGGAGCTCTCTCACGAGTTGACACCGCGCAGCTCCAGCGAGTCCAGCATGGTATATGCCAGCTCTATCAGGTTCGAAGGTAGTAACAGGATAATACAATAACACATGTTTCCCTTATTGTCTCGTCAAGGTGAGCACTTTCGGCGAGGCCACCGTCGGTGACTTCAACGACGATACCGAGTGCCTAATTCGTATCGATCAAAGCAAACCCGCAAAGTGAGTTGATCCTTCCTCGTATGTTTACTCCTGCATCGGTTTAACCCTTTATTTGGCAAGCCGCAACTAACACGTCACGAAAACACGCTTAATTCCTCAACTTTAATGCGACTAACACATTAAAATGTATTGTTTGTGGTTTTTTTTCTTTTTAATTCTAACAGAAAGGTGTACAAATTGAACTGCTTTTAACGATACATCAACCCACACACATACTGAAGCTTGAAACTACCATTGCCAAATAAAGAGTTAAATGCAGTCCCTTTAGCCTTTGCACGGTCTTTAAGTGTCGGCACTTTCCACTTACGTAGCGAGAGCAATTACGGAGCAGAGTTTGCAATATTTTGTAAATAAAGCGTTTGTATGCTTCATGCGAGATACGCATCTCTGGTACAAACGAGCACACGTTTTTGCAGAGTTTGGGAACAACTTAAGCGACGATCGAGTTTTCAAGTACTGCCGACGATGGATAATCAGAGGAAGACTAACGGTGCGTCGAGGGAGTTGAATCATCCTGCCTTCCAAAATATTCGTATATGTCTGGTGAGTGTAAATATTCGCGCGAAATCACCGCTTTGTCGTAACCACCGGCGAACAACTTTGCAGACTGAGAACGCAAACGGGGTGCAGCAGCCCATGACCGTGGTCACGCTGTCGAAGCTGATCACGCCACAGGCGATGCAGCAATGCCTGCAATTCATTTACACGGGCAGCTTGGATAAACGGTATCACGATCTACAAGTACGTTGGGTCGATAGAAATTATCGTAAGAGAAAAGGTATACTCGAGAACGTAAGGAGACTCCCTTCTCTTTTCATTTGACGCGGCAGTTGTGAGCGCGCACGAAAAAGCAAAACGGGTGCGACATTCGGGTAGAACGACGAAAAGTGATGCACTCGTAGGCTTTACGACAGGCAGAATTCAATCGAATAATTACAGTCTTTTCAGTTTGAAAGCTGCCTTTGCGGTTGCGCAAGCTTTCTTCTTGTTTATGTTGAATTAATTTTAGAGTGGTTTGCGAATTTTCAAAATTAGAAAAAAGAAATCGGTTGCGAGCGCTCCGCGTTTGTGATAAATTACACGGTATGTACACATATGATCTCTTAAGAGCGTGAGCTAAAATCGTAACTATTGCAGAATATACAGTAACTAACGCGGCTCTGTTCTTTCAGACAGCTCCTATCGGGCTTCTACTGGTTAGTACAAAGCGAAATGCGTTTTGAAAAATTTGGCAGTCGCATCAATACATACGTACACGTCTACATGCGCACGCACGCACGCACATAGTAGCTAGCCTCATCTAGCTGAGCTATCTCTCTCTCTTTCTCTTTCTCTCTATGTCGACTTTAAAGATTTAATTGCGAGATCATGTCATCACACGAGCATGCGCTTCTCTAATTCACGTCTTTGTCGATTTTTTAGACAGCAAACTCGACGCACTTTCGAGAAAAGAAAACTCTGTGTTTTATTTAAGAAATACATGCAAAATAAACTGAACAAATATTTCTTAAAAAATATTGATGTACTAAAAATTAAAAAAAAGAAAAGAAAAACCTAGAAGTCGTAAAATGTACTAAACTTATTTATGTGTTTTACAGTTAAAAGCTCTTGTTGTTTTCTGCAGAAATTTATTTGTCCAATAACATCGCACAATTTGCGGCGATTACTTTAATTTTCAACGTTTAAGCTAATAGACCATGCTCATTAAGCTTATAGTTCGTGAATCATCGCTGTCGTAGTGTCGTACGGCCATCGCCCTCGGCGTTATCGAGCGCAGAGATCCTTGAGGAATCAATCTCGCAGCCGATTACGGGGGCGAATGGATATGCTTCCAATCGTTTTCATCGACATTCTAAAATCATCGCCTAGTAGGATAGGATCTCTAGCAATCCGGAAACGATCGAATCTCGTATTTTTTTTTGTTTGTTGATCATTCTACGTCGACGAGAGACGCGACGGTGCACCGGCATGATTTCTCGATTCGTCTCTGCCCGCAGGAGATCAGACAAGCGGCCGAATTCCTCGAGCTACCGCAATTACTCATGGTGCTCGGTAGCATACAGACGCAGACGCGAGAGCAGTTCGTCAACAGCGATCTCAATAACCGGTACAAGCAGGTGGTTAGACAACGGCTGGAGGATATCTGCTTGGAGCAAGGTGGGTATCGAGCGCAATCAAGTTGTAAAAAGTGTTTATCGGCGTGCCTTTGAGCGTAAACGTAACAATAATGCTCAGGTCTGTTCGCCGATGTGATGTTCGAGTTGGACGATGGCAGCGCACCGGCCCACAAAGCGATTCTCACTGCCCGATGCGACGTGATGAAAGCCATGTTCTCTGGCGATTTTCGCGAAAGCAGCGCTAAAGTCGTAAGTGTACTCCATGCGATTTTAATGTGGCAGAATTGAGCGAAGATAAATTAATTTTCATTAACGATTGATGCTTAAACAATTAATGCGGGCATATTTCACGATCGCGATGACAGATAGTCTTTCCTGGGGTGCGGGAGTACACATTCCACAAGCTGCTCTGCTACCTTTACACGGACGAGGTGCCGGCGATCTCCTCGGGCAGATGCCTGAATTTACTGGAACTAGCCAACAGACTCTGCCTTCCGCGACTGGTGAATCTGGTCGAGAGCAGAGTGATCGAGGATCTTGAGCGTCTTTCGCAAAGCGAGGGGAACGAGGCCGTCGAAAACTGCCTGAGGTTGTTGGAGCCGTGCAAGGTCGGTCTCTAGCTTGCTTTACGTCAATTAATATACGATAACGTAACGGCATCTGCTTAATTACGACTTGCAGTTGCATAATGCCGATCAGCTGGCCGACTGGTGCATGAATCATCTGTGCGTTAACTATAATAAGCTGTGCAAAATGTCGCCACGCAGTGTGCGGCTGCTTCATCCGGAGAATCAAGAATATTTGAACGAGCACCGATGGCCACCGGTCTGGTATGCATTAAAAAAACAACACAATTCAGTTTAATGAGAATAAAAAAGAAATTGATAGAAACCAGTGCGCGATTTGCGAAGCGCTGTACAAATCCGATTTTTTTTTTGTTACTATTCAAAATAATTTATTTTTATTTTTTTCTAGTTTCAATATTGTGGCGATATGTGATATTAATATATCGCGTCTTTGTGTCTTTTGCAGGTACTTGAAAGATTACGATTACTATCAGAAGTGTCTGGCAGAGCAGGACCGCGAGAACAAACCAACATTAAAGCGGAATCGCAATCAATCCGGCTGCCTGTGTTTCTCAGGCTCGAGCAAGACCAGACGGGAGGGTAGCGCCGGGGGAAACGGCAATGGCACGACGTCGGCGACGTCGAACGATACGCCGGCGGATCGTCCGCTCTTCGACGCCTCCACCGAATCCGGCGAGCAGGCCGTATGACAGGAGCCAAGCGGCCTCAGCCGCTCCGTCAGATTCATCCTGGTTCTACCCGTGCTCATGGTCTTCATATGCACTATTTTTACCATTTTGATACTGCTACAGATTTATACTTAAACGGACCGCAAGATACCGGCGAGACTAATGCGTAAGCGCACGTAAGTACACACATATACACACGCGCAACGTATAAGCAAATACGAGAACAAAATACATGTGATGTCGACGATTCGCGCGACGAAAGCCGGAGGTCTTCAGCCGGGAACGCATTTGATTTTAGCCCGTCGAGGTCGAGTTCCGAGTTCCACTCCCTACTTGTATGTGATTTCTTCTTCTTCTTTTTTTTTTTTTTCTAACGAAACTATTCTCCGCACCGTGCATTTTTAAGAGCAGCGCTACGCCGACGACTCGAGTCTTCGCGAGCGTTTGCAACTTTTTCGTACGTGGACTTGCGGATTTTTGCGACACAAGCTGATACTTTCATCTTCCGCAAGCGACAGCGTAAAGCGAGGATCGTATTTCGAGGGGAGACTTTGTATTTTCTACATGTTTCGAGGTGTGTACATTCAGAGACAAAGTTGCGTGGATGATGATACGAATAAAAATTACAAATTACTTGCTTTATTTTAATTCGTATCTAAAAATAATATGAATTAACATATCCATAAGCAATTTCATGTATGCACAAATATATCTACTGGTACCTCGAAGAAATGGCAATCTATAAGAAATAAGGAAGCAAAACTAAATAGACGATGTATTATTTTTTTGTCGTATATTGAAAAATATATCGATTAGAAGCTGTAAACTATTTTTATTGAATTTTAATCGTAGAGTAAAGATCGTCTCATGTGAGAAGTATTAAGTCATATCAAGATATTAGAGGAAGTACGCGAATAATCAGGTGAAGGATGAAAAGAAACTAGATAAAAGTAGCTATGTATCATTTGAAGCTATAATTACGCTATATATGATAAACTTGTATATGCATATGTTTAAAGTCTCTTACAAATCAATCTTTTACTCAAGAAATGATGATATGTTCGAGTGTTCACGCATCGTTGTTCCTGATTGTACGTTTTGTGACGGAGATGCGCTGTGACTTTCGCGAATGCAATTGCATCAATGCGAACGTCGCCGTTTTCGCCGATGCGGTTTTGCCGTGGATGATCGGGCGCGTATTAAAACATCGATCACGGTATGATTGTCGTCTCGGTATGATTCCGTACGTTCTCTCACAGACCAGCGATTATTGCGACAATCATCCGCGATCCACGGTTTGACAATTGTGGTAATTATATGCACACGATTTCTGATTTCGCGAAAGCGAGACGTAGAGAGTGATAGGTAAGAATCCTAAATATCCTGAATTTGATATGAAAGCGCGGTGTGCGAATAAACGTGAAAAGGAAACATAGCACGTAACATTGTCGTCCTATCGTCAATGCGCGTTAGACTGAAGAAACGAGCAATAGCATTAGTACGTAGCGCAGGTAATAAGCGGATATCGTGAAATGCAGCAAGTCAGCCTGCCAAAGTCGATCACCTATCTCGTTTCAGTATGTCATTGCTGCCAATGAACAAGGGATTGTTAATCAAACTGGTGCGGCAGTCAATGGCAGTCGGCCAAATTGCTGTCTCGCGCGTCGTTTAGTTAGAATAGGCAAGATGTGATAGACTTTGGAAAGATTGATCGATTTTACGGTGTAACAGTGTTGGGCATTTACGAATATATTTGGGCAAACGACAGTTATTGACCACAGTTTGATCACTTGAAGAATATTCGTTTGTGAAATGTTCGATATTTGTAATATTTAATTATATATGATAAATCTGTAATTTAATTGCTTTTTATAACGAGTTTCGTACAGAACATATGTATAAAACACAAGCTTATAAATCGGCGAAATTAGGCTTTAAAAATAAACGGAAGTATAAAGCTATTGGCTACTTCGGGAAGTGGTCATTAATCGCATAGTGGTCAGTAATTGTAAGAGCTTACTCAATATGTAGAATACTAAAACTGTCACCTTATAAATAGTGTAACTAAATTAATGTAAAGGTACGTGGTTGTTTCTCACACTCGGACGTAGTCTGAAAGCTATTGTAAAGTTGTCTAAAAGACACCTTGATCGATTGGACGTGCTTTAGATACCTTTCAAACAACTTTCGGATACTTGTGTTATACGAGCAATAGTGTAATTACACATAAAGTGATAGTTTAGATATTCTACGCCGTGATTATTATTCTTTACTGATTATCGATCATTATTCCTTACTCGAAGACGCCCAAGACTGGTATAGAGTCGTTTAAAGGACACACAACGTAAGTAAATTTGTGCGAATTTGTACTCTTTAGGAAGAATATGCAGCGATAAGTTCTGCCTCCCCTTCGTACGTACAATCTGCAATAAGTGACGTCACTATTTTTTTTCGTACAAAAATTCCCCGCGCCGCAAGGCGGCTCGCAACGCATTGGACCGTGATAATCGTTCGTTTTCGCGAAGGGAGGGAACTAATTAGCTTTGTATCGCGGCAGCCGCGTCAACATATCGATTACGGTAATGAGTTACTGCTGTGACGACACCACCATCATTGTTATCGCGACAGTAACGAGATCTATCATAGATAGTGAGAGAAAGAAACGATTACGTTTGTAAGGGATGTAATGTATCTAGCATTAGGACCTAGATAAGACAAAGCTTCCTATTTTTTCGCCCACGAGAAACATCTTCGCGTTTCGGCCGGGACACGCGTTTTATTCCAGATGTCTTTCATTTTCAACTCTACGATCATTCCAATTATCAAAATTGTGCAACGCGAAATTTATTGTTGACGTAATGTGTCTTCAAAAGGTTTGATTCTCGTCTAATTTCGTTGCGCAAAGCGCGCGTTGATGGAAGCGACAGGTCGAAAGAGAAAAAGAGAAATTTAATTATCTTTGGACATTACTCAGTCAACATTTTGTAAGTTTAGATAATGATTTTTGCACGTACAAAAAAAAAACGCGTAATTTCGCGTTTAATGACCCGGCTGCAATGCTCACGCGAATGGATTAGATTATAATATTAATACTAACAACAATATTAACGATAGACGTAACATGTAATCGTTAAGCTAATCGGTGTTAAGATATTACCGTTAATAATTTGATACTCTCGTTAGCTCCGATCATTTACATAATCATCGTCGTATTTTTCAATCGATTCGCCCATATCCGCGACTGTGGAACGCGACAGGAAAAGAGGATAGTGTAGGAGATTGTATTGCGAGGGTGAAGCGAGAGAGTGAGATAGGGGGATGATGTGCAGAGGAATTTAAAGTGCGATGGGACGTAGAACGAATGGGGTGAGCGAAAGGAGGCAATGCACACGGATGAATTGACGTCCATATACATTTGTATCACGCAAATGCGCTCCCACGGTGCATCCATTGCGAAGAGAATGCAAAGCCAAGCTGAAGATCGTAAACAAGTTTTAATTTTTTTAAAAGGAATAATAAATTAGCTCTTTTTGATTAAAATTTAAATTATAAGTTAGCCTTTTACTACTTTTTTTTCTACGCCTAGCTGATCGTTTCGACAAGGCAATGGAAAATTAAAAGCAAAAAATGAATCCTTTTCTTAAAATCGCAATGCATTACGAACATTTTTCATCGCGTTCTTAGCTCATTTTAATTCATCTATTTTTCTGTATGTGGGAGCGACGATGAACGTTTGTCACTAACACACACACACACACATTCGCAACAAGTTGTGCTACTGCCTGATTCATAATGTAATTATGTTTAACGTGGAGAAGCATGAAAAGAAAGGGAAGATTTGACATGACACGGTGATGCAGTGTATGTCTGCTCCGACGAGGATGAGAATAACGTCCCACTTGTACGCTACGTCAATTTCGATGTCAATGTTGTCCTTCGTCGCTCATGTATATATAATATATTTAGCCGTAAGTGTATATTTTATACTGAAATTGGTAACAGTAGGATTAAGCGCGGTCATATTAATAGCGATGATCGAAAAAAAAAACCAAAGGATTCGTGCGCGGTTTTCTCGCATTTATATTTTTGAGAAAGTATAAGAGAGGAAAAGACAAAGGAAGAATAAGAAGGAATGTTGTTTCTCTACGCAGAACAATTATTTTCTCGACGTTATCGAAGCAATATAAGGCCAGATAAAATAATATAATCAGTCATTTAATATACTTACTAATTTCTTTTTACTATTTTGTATTGGCTCTTTCCCCTCCAATATCGCTTCAATGACGTCATGGACATGAAAATGTGTATCTTGATGAGGTAATTGTGAACGACAACTGGACACTTATATGCTGAAGGAATAAGAGACAATTCCAAAAATGCTACATAGCCCATTTATCCTAACGTAGTCCGGCTGTATTCTTTATCTAGGAACTGGCGTAAATCAAACTTTCTAAATATCGTTTAAGTAAGAACTTCAATTTGTACCCGTGTCATGCTTAAATTCGTTATTGTCAAGAGTTCCTTATTATGCATTAGACCGATTAGCATTTTTAGACCGATTTCAGAATAAACGATTCGACGAAAATTACACCATTTCGTGTGAAAAATCGACAAGTCAATCACGGAAATACATCGAAAAAATTTTTAACGCGTGACAAGGAAAGTGTTTGGTTGCCAAATTTGGTTGGCTGGATAAATAAACTTAATAAAGATGAACTTGACAGCTTAATTTGCATTTTTTAATTATAACATTTTTAATTAAATGCTTGCTTTACACTTGAAAAATGAAAATGTTCTAACGATCGCAAACATTGAAGTTTATCTACTTCAGAATTTTCGCCAAAAATTGTTCACCAAAACGCTGCTTAAGATTGAGTGATTAAATAATCATCTCTACATGATTAATCGTCAATAACTTTAAAGTATAAGAGTGGTCCAGAAGTAATAAATAAGTGAAGAAACCCAGATATATATACGACATATCCATATTTTATTTTTAATTTCGAATCCCTTCTTCTGCAATATTACTTCGCATTTTTTTACCGCTATAATTAGTAGTTAGTTCGCGACTTGTAGATCGTGTTCTGCGTGTCACACACGCATTCACGCATCAATCGATCGACATACGTTTTATCGCAAGTCCGAGAAGAAACATCCGTTTTTTTTATAGCTGTCGATGTAACAAAGACAAATCACGTTAGCTATTAAAATACAACCAATCCTGTTAACTGTAAGGATTTAGTTCAGCGATATTTTAAAGAATGCGACATGCGAAAGATGAAAATGCGGAGAACGTAATTTGAATAAAAAGATCAGCCGACAATCGACAAATTTCGCACTTCCTTAATCGATCGAACCGACCGCGACAGCGCAGTTCTGCGTTTCGGTTCAATTTATGCGAATCGTTCTACGCTCATCTACTTCGAAGGGGTGATAATATAGTCTTCAGAATATAAAGTATATATTTAATGTGTGTGTGCGTATATATACATACATACACACATAATACCACGCACTATTTTTGTGTACGGGCGTGATAAATACCTAGCAATTCTGACTGTGTTATTTGTATGAGTAATCTCATCTGAGCCACGGGATGTCCTTCTGCATAATTCATGAATAAATAAATTTCTTTACAACATGCTGCAGCCAGTTAATAACGATACAAAATATTACGTTGATCACTTTTATTAGCTTTGTACTTGCTTGAAAACATCCTCTTGTTCCTTCTTTTCTCAATTCTGTTGAACTGCTTCATTTTTATGACTTTACTTTTGTTACATTTTATTGCGTATCGATGATGCCGTATTATACCACTTTATATTTTTACGTTAAATTAAACAAAGTACATTTTGCAAGCAGTATATCTTGCGATAAATTATAATAATTAAGATAAAATAGATGCACCATTGGAAGAAATATTTTTCAATAAAAATAATTGTTCACAAACGATTATCTCCTTATAAATTATCTTACATTCTAACTTCATCACTAGTATGCATCTGACCTCAAGATTATTTTTGTCCTTCTAAGAACAATGTGTCAGAAATAAGTTACAAAGAAAAACTACGCCATGTAAACGCAATTGCTAAACTTATGGCGCCAAAAAAATTAACCGAAAAGATTTATAAATGCATCAAGAAAGGTAAGTTATCTGTTATTTAATAATAGATTGGGTAATAAGTAATTTCGGATTTTCCTTATATATATGTGTATATATATATATATATATATATATATATATATATATATATATAGTATATTGTCAATATCAATATATGTGTATATCTAATATGTCCATATATCTTTTCCTTATTATATATATATATATATATATATATATATATATATATATATATTATAATGACTAAATATATAATTGTTCGATTATATACACAAAAATCATAATACTACTTAAATGCAATCTTACAAAGGTGTGGCAAGCGTTGTAATAGTTGTTTTAATTTCATCATATAATTCTTTATAATCTGGGTGTTCTTTTATGAGGACCATAAGACTGCCTCGTTTCACACCCAATGCAGTCCCGATGTCCAATCTGGAAGGGGTGAAACAATAAGGAATACCCTTGTCCTCACATACTATTGGCAGGTGGCACATTATTTCTACAGGATTAACATCTCCCGCAAATACAACCATGCTAAAATAAGAAACATTAATAGTATTTTAATATGCTATGACATGATTCAATAGTATTTTCATATGATTCAATATCTGTCCAAGACTTACCCTTTTTCTCCTTTACGTAAGTGCTTTTGTACATCTTTCAGGCCATTTCGAATATGTGTTTTATGTTTTGAAGCTGTAATAAATTGCGTAATGTATATTAATCCATACATATTAGATATATACATATATTTATATTGATAAATATACTAAATATTCTAGAAAAATCACTAGGTTGCATAAGTAATTTTGGATTCTTCAAATAAATCTGTCTAGTTTTTTGGCAGGCAATACACAGTTTTATCAACATATAAATTACATATTTATTTATTCAATGATCAAATTTTGCTGTTATAATTTTTTAAGCTGCTGCATAAAAAACAGTGATATTATCTATTAGATAATTCGAAATTACTTATTATTCAATCTAATATTATTAAGTAACAAATAATTTACCTTTCTTCATGCATTTATAAATTTTTTTCGTTAACTTTTTCGGCGCCATAGGTTTAGCAATGGCGTTTACATGCTGTAATTTTTCTTCATAACTTATTTCCGGCACATTTATGGTCTCATCGTTTGTTGTGTTATCAATCTCCATCTGAGTCGCCACCTCCATTGTCCTATACAATTTATTCTTGTTTATTTTTTTTAACTTCTTTAATCAATTCCACGTGGTAATAGCGTTACTATACAACGTGAACATTTTACTATTTAGACTACAGATTTTACTATTTACACTGCATATTTTAGAATAAACATAAAAACTAACCAGGATAAACTATATTTCCTTGTAAAATTTGCGTAGAATTAGCGTTTTACAATATGCGTATATCGAATATTATCAGATGGACGCGTGGGTGATTCAATGACAACCACGCGGTCAGTCGGATAGAATACAACAGATCGTCTACTACACTTCACTACATAGCAAGAAGCAAGCTTCTGAAACCTGAGACATCTCTCGGCAGTGTTTATTAAACGAAACGCTTTTTTTCGCGCATGCGCTTGGAAATCGGCCTTAACCATAGACAAGTAGCCATAAAAAAAGAAAAGAGAAAAGTTTGTAACATCTTAACTGACAAGTGTATGGTAGTGTTACTAAATTTTTGTAATAATCGATATTGTGTGTAAAACATGTTTTTACATTAACATTTAATATTTCTAGAAATAAACAGGAAATGCTTTTGAATTTTTGTGATCCTCGTTTACGTCCAGAAATTAAATGCAGCACTATTAGCACAGAAGGATACGAAGTGACAAACTTAATAGATAATTCTTGCAAAGGGTTTCTGGCCTACTCTTGCATCAAACCACCAATTCACATAGATATCACATTTCTATGCAACATATGGATAAATCATATATTGATTTGGCCGTCTGTTGGATCACAAAAGTCTTCAGGGTTTCAGCTTTATTGTAAAAATACTAGTGATAAAAATACTTCATATACATTATTGTCCAGTGGATTTTTGAATCCCTGTGATACTGGATTACTATTTTATCCAGCTGATATTGATGCTGAAAAGATCTCTACACCAGCAAATTTCTTAAAACGATATATCAAAATCTCTATGCAACATTTAACTGCGTACGCTCAAGTTTTACGTATAACGATATGCAAAACGGAAAATTCAGTACCAGCACTAGGAAAGATTGAAGTTTGGGGTACAGTATCACCACGTTGTGGAAGAGATGTTGCAGCGAGTGCATATTCTTTGTGGGTCAAACATCAGACTGCATTAGCATTGCCAGTTGTTGAACATAAAACTGATATTACTTCTGCAAATGTCACAAGTAACAGGTATATATAATTATATGTAATTTCTTGTATAAATATATATTTACTTTCTTAATTAATAAAAATATTTTGTACATGTATGCAGACAAGAGGACCAAGCAATCTTTGAAGTTCCTGAAAGTTTCTTGGATGCTATTACATGGGAATTGATGACTCAACCAATTACATTGCCTAGTGGCAAAGTGATAGACCAAACTACATTGGAGAAACATGGGCAGAATGAAGCAATTTGGGGTAGACCATTATCAGATCCATTCACTTGCATTCCATTTAATGAGCATCGTAAACCAGTCATGGCAACTGCATTAAAATCACGGATTGACAAATTTTTATTGGACAATAGTAATATGAATGAGATAAAAAGTATACCGAGAGTCTTGGGCCGTGATTCAAGTTCAGCTTTGGCAGGAGACAGAAGAATAATGGAAGTATCAAAGTCTATGTTAAGTAATAACTCATTAAAGAGAACTGTGGAAGATACTCAATTGAATACATGCAAACAAGCGATAGATAATGATTCACAAGGAGCAAAGAAATTTTGTCATCAACTGCCAGCAGTTGTCACATGTCGTAAACAATCTACTGCCAATGCTAGTAAAAGATCGAAACAGATCGTAAAGAATCTAAATTTCTCCAAGTCAGTGCATAATAATTCTCATAGTAATAAAAATGATAAATCAGAAGTGCTGGTGGCCGATAATTTTGATAATTCTTTGGATAACGATGTCAGAACCCTATTATCGAACATGAAACGTTTCAACACGCCTGAAAAAGTAGAATTGCATGTATCTAGCAGCTGTAAATGTTGTAATAATAGTATTTTTTATAGACTTCCGTGCAATCATGTAATATGTAGAAAAGTGTTATTATCTATTGAAAATCAATGTAAATCTTGTGGGCTTTCATACAAATCGAGTGACGTTGAACGAATTCATGATAGTATTTCAAACAGATAGCAGTAAAATTATGAAATATTTTACACATATAAATAAGAATAATTCAGTTTTTTTATTTAATTCAATTCTTACTTGTCAAATTTCTTATCGACAAAAAATATATTGTATTTAGTGTATTGTAATATACTAAATCAGAATAATATATATATATTTATAACAATTCCAATGATGATAGACTTGCTTACAATGTTTTGGCACATACAACACAACTTACACTTACGGAAAGTTGACAATTATATGTGTAAATAATGTTTATAAAAATTTCTTTCTATTTCTCATATATATATATATACGACATTATATTATTTTTCATAAATAAAATTTATGTACGTCTTGTAATTTGTACGCTTGCGTAAGAATTAATAAGCCGCATTACATAAAATACTTTATATTATATAAATTACATGACTTAATTAGTTTTTATATGACGGATTTATGATAAATTTATATATTATAGATTCGTAAGATGTTTCTTACATAGAACAAAAGCGTCAATTGTGCAACATGTGACTCGATAAAAATAGAAGTGGGCATTCAAAGATTTTAGTATATATTAATTATTCTTGTGGGGGAGGATTATTTTTTGGAATTTTTTAAATGTATGTCATAATACTGCTTGTGCACATACACAACTTTACAAGCTCGAAATACATAAAACTCCCACAAAAAGTACCAATATATCAATATCCAGAAAACACATTGATTTCGGTTGCGTTTGATTCAATTTTGAAATATTTTTTTCAGTCAGAACACTTTTAATTACAATCAGTCAGAAATATCTATTACAAAACTGCAAAACCGGAACCCTGATTTTGTCGTTTGGCGATGTTGAATAGCGAAAGTAAGTAATTACGGGTATCCGGGCAAACGTAAAATGTAAGCGTGTGTTCTGGATGTGGGGATGCTGTCTCGAAGGTATCAGACTGTCTGTCGCTGTTCGTCGACACACTAGCTAAGCCAGTGCTGCTTGTCCGCACATACTCTTCAACTCGTGCTCTCATTTCTTGGTTCATCTGAAAGAGAAACAGTTTATATGTTAAATTTGTGATTTATATTTCACTATATTATATATTTGTAAATTTATTATTTTACCTCATGTTCAACTGGTGATAACGGTCTGCTGGATTGTATCGCGGCTGGCGGACAATACAAGCACAGCATCGTCGATTCCGTAATATGATCGACGCTTGTCAGTTCTTTCAGCGAAAATATCCGTTCTACACTGTCCTCTGCCATGTTAACGAGCAACAAAGCTTGTCGCGTTAGGACAAGTGTTACCGCGCGATTACTGCCCTGATGAATGACGTAGTCCGCGCTGGTTACATGAAGAATACTGTCGTGACTGTGATCGAGTAGAGGTAACAAACGCCAAGTGTATCGCACGGATGTGCTATTATTGCCACTAGTATATTGCACAATTGGCCTCTGACGTGGCTGTGAAAATATATAAAAATTAGCTTCTAATGCAATGGTCGAACACAAAATTGTACGAATTGAAAAACAATTGCTTGAATTTACTGCAGGTAACGAGTTCCATCCAGCTCCCTGTAGCAGCCCTTGACCAGTAAGAGCGACTAGCTCCGCAGCACCGCTCAGTGGTTTCGTAACGACGCCGACTAAACCGAGTCCGACTCCGGTGACCAAACTCTTGGTCGTCGCTTCACCCGACCACACTTGTTGCAGAGGATGATGCGCCAGGCCAGCCACAGCCGCTAATAAACAATTGAAAATTACATTTCACATAGACGAGGAGAGCGATATTTCTCATAATTAGAGATAATTACCAAGTAGACTCATTCCAAGACCAGTCAAGCCTTGATAGAGCCCTTGCGCCATGCCTTGAGGACGCATTCTACGCGACTCTTCTTGTCGCTGCAGATGTTCCTCGTCCAACGTTAAGCGATCCAAATTTCGCGCGACGCTGGACGCCAGTTTCGTTACGGAATTTACTGTACCTGGATACCATTGAGAGTCAAGACAATAATCTATCTTCAGGCACACAGAATTATGAGGGAGATATTAATTTCTATACCCGCTGTGACATGTTTCATCAAACTGGCTGATCCATGCGTAATTCCAACGATGAAACCCCACGGGCCTTGCAGCAAACCTTGAAATGGCAGCGAAACGAAATCTCGGAGGCCAGATCCAAGCGCTTGCGCTAAACCTCCTGGCGATCCAAGTATTTCTAGTGATCCAACCACCCAGCCTGTGGCGCGTGAAACAAGCACAAAATTTCGTTATTCGCTTCTATATTAAGTAAATATTGGTATATCGATGTATAGCCAACCTGCTCCAAATATAGCGCCTGACAGATAATGCATGGTGAGCGCATTGCCAAGTCGGTAAGGAGTGGTCAATAAGTTTTTCCTCTCAAAGGTGCCGAAATACAACGGAGAATGGTCCAAAGCGACGTAGAGCCGCACAGAGGTGTGAACGCTCAACAAAATAGATAGCGGTTCTATCACGAAATTTTGCAATCGCAACGGCTGACTTAAGATTCTCGAATCGATCATAATGTAATCCGGTATGCAGACTGCATTCGACACAGCCACCGTTTGCATCTTTTTGGGATTGTCGCCCAGCACCAAACGCGGTGATATCATTGAAGTTGCGTAATCCAGCAACTGCGTTATATACGTGTCCTCGATGTACGCGCTAATGGGCGCAATTTTCATGCGATATTCCTTCGATACTGCGAAGAAAGAAAATTTAATTCATGGATTATGTAACACACTTATTTGCTTGAAACGTTATTATACAGATATTTATTTTCTTTTATCGTCAGAGAGATATATATTTCATATATAAAATACATACTTATCATACTTCCGTTTATTTCCCAGACATATTCGATGGCTATCAAGGAATCTTGTTTAATCTTTTCCATATTTGCCATTAAACAGTTATTGCTGTAAAACACCACTTCTCGGTTTGGCAAGGGGTTTTGACTGATCAACACTACGGGAAAGTCGAAACCTCCCTGATCGAACAATTGATTATCTAATTGCAAGTCCCCTATGTAGCAACACATATTGATGAATCTGGCTCTTGAATTAACGGTAACGACCAAGTCCGCCATAGACAGGCTCGCGACTTCGATTCTTTGCGCATTTTCATTGACATCCTGAAGAATAAGAATAGTGCACGCGCGCAGATAAACCATTACAGAGCCTTCTTTGGGATTAGACGAATTAGCTTCGTTAGCAGATTTCAATCGATCCTCGTCAGCGCAAGCTTTTGCGTCCATCATTTTCGACATTAATGGTTTTGAATTCGATGACGAGGCAACCACCGATTCCGTCGGCAAAAGATCGTCTTGCGCTGAGAAGAAGCTGGTTAGCGATGTGGAGCTGCTCGAACTTTGTACATATGATAACAGTTTGTCGTCCTCCGGTCTTCTTGATGTAGAAAGATTGCCGTATGTCGCGTCGTCTTGCACCGCATTTTTCTTTCGCAGCAATCTGCTTCTAATATCCTGAGCGGATATTTCAATTTGAGAGATGGGCACGATGCTGATGTGAGTGGTGTAACAGCGACTCTGCATGATAAGCTTCACATCGCCGTACGAGGGCAGACGCAGATACTGATCGATCGGCGTGGACGACAACGCGGACAGATTTACGCCTCTCGACCATTTTAAATTCGTTCTTTTTTCCACCTGATCGTTCGGCACGGTGGAGAACAATAGGATATTCGACGCGCTTGGAACGGCAGTGTCGGGTAGTCTGTTGCTGACGCAGGGAAGAGAATAATGGAACGTCGCTCCACTGTCGACCTCGCACACCCACGTGAAGTGAGCGGTGTCCGGTAAAATTTCGCCGCCGTTTTCGTCGGCTTGTCCCAGTAGGATCTTGAAGCCGCAGGCGTTCTCGATTAACAATTGCGGATGATCATCGTTGTGTATCGCGATGAACGTGGTGCCTTTCTCCTCTTGCGTTGTCACGATGACGGGCATGGAGGAAGAGCCGTTCGGAATCGCGACTGACATGCGGCTCATAGCTTGGTCCACTCTGATCGGACAGGACCACTTGTGCCCGAGGCTGAGAGATACGTACAGCACGAGCGGCTCAACGTTGCTGTCTGTGTACAACGTGTACCACTGCACGATCGGCGTGCCTTGCTTCTGGTCTTCGGATGGTAAGATGTTCAGGCTGCAGGGTGTGAGATCGTGTGGCAGCCGCAGGTCCTTCGTCGCCTCGTGCACCGCCAGTGTGGCCACGCACAACTCCTGAGACGTCAGATTGACGATCACGTAGCTGCTCGTGATCCGAACCAGACGCATGTCTTCGTGCATGGAGGAACCGATGCTCAGGATGGACGCGCTGGTGCCGCAATCCACGAACGTCTTGATGTTCCCTTCCACCGGTATGTGGCCGTAGATTTGACACATGTAGAGGCTCTGCCCCCGCTCGGGTCGCGCCAACTGCAGCATTCGCGACATGTAGTAAGTATCGCCGATTCCGACGCCGATGTGGAAGGCGCCCTCCAGCTTGGGCGGCGTGGCTATGCCGTAGTGAGGGACTTGGCAGAGCTCTATATTTTCTGACACCAACGAGATGTGACATCCCAGCGAGTTCATCACGAAGCACCAAGGCTGCAGCTCCAGCATCAAAGTGCTGGAGACCAGTCCGGCGTCCTGATATTTTACTTGTACATGCGTCTGCGGCTGCTCCGCGGATATCCATTCCTCCGTGTCGTCTCCCTGGAAGGGCCACTTCACCTCGTCCTTTCGATCCTTGAGATCTCGCAGAATCTTGTCGATGTCCTCAACCACGGGCCGTCTGAAAAACTTTCGCTGATCGACGGAGCTGTACGAAAGCGGCACGTAAGGATCCGACGCGGAGCCGCTGGACCTCAGTTGAAACGTCAGCTGGTGAAAATGCTCGAATGTACCGGGACAGTATAATTGTTGGCATTCACCGCGACCGTTCACCGTGGTGGTCGATGACGTCTTCAGGGACGGCGTTTCTATCTGAACTCTCGCCGGCGCCGGTAAGTGCGATCTGATCATATAAAGAGGACTGAGTACGGCGAGGACTTTCATCTTATCTTGTATCATCTGCGTTACTATTCGCACCCAGATACTCAGGAATTGGCCGCGTTCTTGCAGGGGCACTTTTACGAGCCACGGCTGGCCCCACTTCACGTTAGGCTGCAGAGGAATGTCCCCGGTCCACGATAAATGCGTCAAGTTCGTGAAGCGCAGCCGCATAGCTATCTTCTTGTTACTTTCAAGCATAATGGATGATGGAAAACTCTTGCCGGGAATGGGATACACTTCCTTCGAGACCGTCACTTTCGAGCCGACCTCTGTCTCATATTTTACTAATCTCATTTCGAAATTGTCGGTTAGTTGGTTGGAAATCACGAGTTGGCCCGAAAAAGTCACGAGTTTTTGCGTGGCGGAAAGTGACGTAACGTTGACGAAAACTGCTGCGCCGATCACCGAATTGGTGAACTCGATCACTTGAATGCCATCCTTGTTAACGGGAAAGGGCCGACTCCATAGCCAGCCGTTCTCCTCAATCGATATCCGTATCATTTGATTACCAATTTGCCGCCACGAGTAAAAGTTACACTGTCTGCTCTCGAGAAGTATGCTGTCTCCAGTGCCGCTCTGGCCAAAACGAATGGAAACATTGCTATCGTTGGCGATTACGTAGCGCGTCAGAACTATTACGTTTTTCTCCTCTTCGTCGAAAGACGCCAGCCACAAACGAGCGGAAACTGCGAGGGTGTGAGTTATCGCTGGTCCCAACTTCAGCGTAAACGGGTTGCATGTCAACGACGCGTCCACCTTGTTCGATAACGACAGCTGGAATCTCCCTTCCAGAGAATCTAACACCTCCTGCATGGTTAGATGGCTGTAATCTAATACGTGGACGCTCAAAGTTCCGCCGACGTCAAGCAGCATGGAATCGTCCATCCATTTGTTAAGCACCAAAATAGCCCCCTTTTGTTCCACGGACATGAAACACTGTATTTCGGGAATTCTTCCGTTCAAGGTGTATCTGTCCAGCGGCGGCGGCAAGTTGTTATACACAGTCGTATCGATGTGATTGTACAGAGACACGTGAAGCACGCCGATATTTAAGGCAATCTGTACGTTCGGTATTATCAAGAGATTGAAGTAGGAATCGATGCGCAAACAGGCTGCGAGGGCACGAGCGGAAACGATGCTTTTCGTAAGCGGTCGTTTGTTGTGGGATAAAATAATCACACGCCATACGCAAGCCACTGCTCGCGCCGGTGCCTTGTCCGGTAGATCCAATCGATAGGAATCCGTTTCCGATAAGTAAAAATCTGCGTAACGCTGATACGACATGTGACTGTCGCTCCAATACTCAAGAACGCAGGGTACTTTGTCGATATAATTTCCATCGGTATCCATCGTCTGCAACATTCAGAGATTAAGAATACTATTTTCTCAGTAGCTTGGAAGCAGAACGAGAAAAATTAAAATCTTTCTTTTCAAGTTTCATTAATTCCAAATATTGATTCTGTTTCAAGGAGCTCTAACTTACTTCAAATGGGACAGGAGATATGTGTATCCTTGTTAACATTCGCGGTTGCGGATATCTCCAAGCCATCGCTTGCTGGGGATGAGCAAAAAATACTACCTGTAAGAAAAAATGTATTTAGCTTTTATTTTTATTATAATTGTCACTATAAGCGTACTAAAATTGTACTGACTTGATACGGAAAAGGTAATTCATCCGCAGTGCCGTCGACAAACTGGAACGCGCCTGCTTTCAAATCGTCCTTGTAATGCTGTTCAGTCGACAATACAATTTGCTTCTCATTTTTACTTTTGTTCGTAGAAAAGGAAGCTAACTCGTTGACAAGCAACTGACAATCTTGCATAACCATTTTTATAATTTTTATCTGATCCGGTCCGAAGTCAAGATACAAACTTTCGCTGTCTGCCTGTATTTGTATTTGCGGAATGATTTCGCTGCAGTACGAAGACTCCCAGAGCAAGCAAGTTGTTATGTTGCAACACCATGGATTTAATAACACTTTGATATTTCCATTTAAGATCGCAGATATAATGAAAGAATCTATGGATAGATTTGAATATATTCTGTCTGGTCTCAGCAGCGTCGACAGATTTCCATTTAACGATGCCAAACTGGTAATAATTTCTGCGCCAGAGTCAGTCTTTAAGGATATTACGATTTGCTTTGTACTTATATGTAGATCAGGTACATTGAATTTTCTGGATTTTGCCGATGTTGTTACATTTTGACAATCAACAGGCGCAGTTTCTTTTTCTTCTACAGGCACTTGCGTAACATCATTATCGAGAAAACACGATAATATCTAAAACATGGAAAAAATTGTTGAAAATGCACGCAAATATTTTACACACTTTGTGGATTACCTTGTTCTGTATATTGTAAAGTTGATTAAACCGAGACAAAGAAAGATGCACTTTCGTCGGTCGTCCCATTTCAATGAAAAATTGGCGGTTTCTACCCAGAATTGTTTCAGATTTCACTGTCGCAAAAGAAGGTGGAATACCCGTGTCTGGATGCGGATCACCGTGCTTTGTTTCTATCATATAAATTTTGAAATCCCTCTCAGTCGGTATCGTATTCAGATTTTGCGTATCGCCAAACGCTATCGTTATATCGAAACAAGATATCTACAAATTATACAATTATTAAATTAGTTGCAAGTTTATATTTAAATATTACATAACATATTAATTTTCTGCACAAAAATGCTAATCTATACTTGTATTTTTTTAGATAAATGTTGCTGGGAGAAATAAATATTCGGTTGATTGATCATCAGATAAAGTAATGGTTGTTTTACATTATTATTATCATCTTCGTTGTCAACTTTATAAACATCCTGAAAATAATTAATATTTTTTAACGATAATGTGATTGAGCAGTAATACTATTAACTTTTGTAATTATTTTTTATTACCTCGTCTTCTGAATCAAGAAATATATTTTGGACTTCATAAAGGATGAATGTTATCTTTCCACAATTTACTAAAAATTCGAAGGGTGGAAGTATCATAGTTTCAGCAACTGTCGATCTCCCCTGATACAAGAAAATTATTAATTTTATAGTAAATCGTAAAACAAATTATGAAATGTGACTTCCGTAAATTGAAAACTTACAATCACTGTCGAATGCATGCTAGACATTTCAAAATCAACGCCACTGTCTTTTGCAAAATCTAGGTCAGAATCATCTGACGTTTGTTTCAACCAACTCATTGGTTTGAGAGTTTGAGATCCCGAAGGAAATCTTTGAACTGCATTATTGAAGTTACTTTTATTCTCCATTTTCTCGAAACTCCCAGATAATAATGTTATAAATTCATTATTAAGCGTTGATATCAATTTAATTTGGTCTAAATTTATTGTCAATTCTATATCTGTAACGCAATTCACTTCCACGGCGCTCCCACAGACTATCGTGTCTGCTTTAAATGTGATAGCTGGTGCAATAATTAAGCAGAGATCAAATCTGGAATTTTATATTAAAATATTAGAACGCTGCACACCGATATTGTACGAATATGTTAATTACGTACTTTGTTAATACAGAAGATGTAGAGAAGTATGGATCCAGACTACTACCATTCCCGAGCTTATTCCATTCCAGTGCGGGATTTTCATTCATTGTATACAAATACGATTGAGACATTCTCTGCGACAGTTAAATAATAATTAACACCACATATACGATATAAAGACATGCAAAAATATATAAAATTTTTTTGAGATTTCCAGAAAATAATATATTTTTTACAAACCTTATTAATGCTTAGCTGATAATTCTTCCATGTAGTAGTGTACGCGCACACTCCTTTGATGCAAATTTGATACTGGCGATCTTCCACAGCCGAACCTGGTACATTTAATATATTTGCTTGAGCAGCCAGTTGATATATGTCAGTTCGCAATGGGGTTCTGCAAATCGGATTTTCCGCATCCGGTGTGATCCGAATGCCGTCCAACTGCAATATAAAAAAAAATAACTTTAAATATTACATCATCAAGAAACAAAATTATTACAAAAATTATCCGAAAGTATGTTACAACCTGAAGCATCAGTAAATCATGTTGCAATTTCTTTGTATTAGTCAAAGCTGGCATCATAAGTCGAAATCCTTTGAATTCCAAATGTATCAATGGTAATGATTCATTATTCAAGTTTGTTATTCCAGTTAATGGTGTCGCCATACTTTTACTGCGATTGATTTCCGCACTTTTCTCAACAGACGAACTGAGGCATGCAAAAGGCTTTATCAATTGGGTATACTTGGTGATTACACTAAGCGGCAAGATTACATCGACCATTTGCATTTTAATAAGTATTTCGGAAATGTAGCCATTCGTGGTTAATGTTGAGTCCGTCAGCAGCTCTTTCTAAATATTCAAATATAGAAGAAGTATTTTTAACCTATATATAAACAATTTTTTTAAGCAAGATATTGAATAATTAAATAACATCCTACTTTTTGAGACTTGTAACGTTTCTGAGTACCCCAACGTGTGTAGACATTTCCTGACTTCGCACGCGTAAGTGTAAAACTTATGAAACCAGAATCATCACCTTTTTCTAAATTATCTTCCCTTCCGCAAAGCACTAGCCCCGCATATTCGCCAACATCCCAAGTTAATGCATGTGGACTTCTATTAAGTGACAAAATACATGTAAAAATTAAACAACTATTGCGTGCGACAAAATTACAAATTTTCTAGAAACTGCCGCTCATTAAAGTCAAATATACGTACAAATATTTTAGAGAAGTCAATTAATTTACCTGACATAATGAAATATCGTAGCTGTCGTTATTTTACTTTTCAGTTGCATATAAACTGATTGCAAGTCCAAAGATGTTATAATATCCTCTAGTTCTAACATCAGTTTTAAAGATGTGTCCGCTTGCCCCATAATGTATAATTTTACTGCCACTTTTGTTATGGTCCACTGAATCCACGCCGTTACAACTAAACCGTCCTTTTCTACAAAAAAAAAAAAAAGTATGTTAGCTGCAAGAACAATGAAAAAGACAAACATTTGAAGAGACATTTAGCTCACCATATCCTTGCTCGTCTTTCGACGTGGATACAGTCGAATTGGTAGTCGTGTCTTCTTGATACATTATTTGAGTTGGGGTGGACGGAGTTTGAGGTATGACAGGGAGAACAATTTGCGCTTCGTTGCTTATCTGAGATGTGATTGCGTGGTCTTCTCGAGAGTGGCATAAAGTTCGTAATAATTTTATGAGACTTAAAGCTATATTGCTCATAAAGATGACCTGAAAAACAGAAATGCATTTTGAAAATTACACGTTTATATTATATCAGTATTATTTTAGAGAACCAAAAAGAATTTAAATGAATACCTGCTCTTCCGAAAGTGAAATGATGATAGGAGAATTGTCAATATGTACACAAATGCTTAAGGCAGTAAGCGTGTTTGATGCAGTTGCGGCTGTTTTAGTTGTAAGAGCTACTGTAGCATTTAACGTCACTTTTTTAATAAAATTCTTTTGTGTCCGTTGTTGCAATGTATAACAATGAAAATCGATCAGACTCAATGTCCATGGAAAACTTTGTACTTCTGAAATAGTAATAACATTGGTATTAAATCATCACTTATTTTTCTTTTTAGTAAAATTTTTTATGAATTATTACTTACGATATGTCCACATAGATTCTGGTAGTTTAACCGGAAGTTTCTGCAGATATGGGCTAAGTAACTCAGCGTTCAGATTAGACGAATGTATAAGAAGACTTGGTAATTTTATTATCATTATTTGTAGATCTTGATTTTCTATTACAGACTGGTCTTTGGCTTGTTCTATGCCTTGTAATATATTTTATTAATTATTTTTATGATTTCTACAACTGTATTAATATTTATTAAAAAGACAGGAATCAACAATAAAAGAAGTCATTGAAAGATTTAAAAACAATTTTCGATTTGATCCCCGCCTTTTTTTATTCGTCTATAATCAAATCATTTACCATCGGCTCCAATACCGCTCATTGTATCAGATGGTATGTAAATGATAATATGTCCTATATAACCACTTAGTACAAGGCTGCACCACCACGAATACGATTCCGCCAATTTGACCAGTATTCCCGATTTCTGTAAGTTCTATCATAGACCATTTATATTTATTAGAACATAGTATTGCGCCCGCTACATGTGAATAAAATGTACATTTTAACATTCTAGATCGTTATAAAATTGTAAAATATAAGATTTCAATGCATTACAGTAAAGTTCTAAGTTCATCAAATGATATGATATAAGATTCTAAAGCATAAAAATGAATAAAATGTACATTAACGTTGTACATTAATTTTAACATTATAATATTTAATATATTTTATTCATTTTTATGCTTCAGAATCTTATGTCATATCATTTGATGGGACTAGAACTTTACTATGATGCATTCAAATCTTATATTTTAGAATTCTAAACCATTTCTTTGTTTAAAATATAAGATTTCAGTGCATTGTAGTAAAGAAATTGTACATTCTAAAATTCTAACCTAACCTAACAAATGTTATGATATAACATTATAAAACATATATTTTATTCATTTTTATGCCTTAGAATCTTATATCATATCATTTAGTGGGCTCAGAACTTTATTGTGATGCATTGAAATCTTGTATTCTAAAATTCTAGATCATTTCTTTGTTTAAAATATAAGATTTCATTAATACTTCTTGCTCTCCTTCCATTTTAGATTCGCTTTTCCTTTGTGTTTCATCATTTCGCAGCGTTTTCGATTTTTCCGTAACTGCTGATTTTCGTTTCTCTTTGTCTGATGAACTGTGCACACTCTCATGTAAACTCGGAAACGTCTTTTTCCGCGTGCCTGTGTCAGACGATGTACCTTCAGTGATCAACTGACTATCTGAACGTAATACATGTACACTTCCCAATCTGTTACAAGTGGCACGATATTCCAGCCATTCGAAGAAAAGAGGATCCAATGAAGCTCTGATTTCGGCGATTTTAAATGAGACTAGTGGTGGATGTGTCTGTAGTTCGACATTCTTAGGAAACTGTATCACGGCAGACAGAAGAGGTACATTTTCTGCATCCCTAAAAATATGATTTAATTAGTCAAAATTTCTTAAATTACCTTACATACATTAGTAATATATATACAGACTTGCTGTCATGATTTTCTGGACCCGAAAGAATAAAGGCTTGCTGAGAATCATTGAGAGCAAATACTTTTATAGAATTTACATTCACTTCGTTTGATATTGTAACCGAAGATGATATATTCTTACAGTTTATATTTTCTAGATATAATTCTAAATATACTGGACCTGCAAAACATTAATAATTTTTTAATTATATTTAAAAATGTAACACTCAAAATTTATAAAGTAATTGACTTGATCTAGTAAAATGTAATATTTGGCATTTACATACATTTTTCCTGACAGGCGTCGTTAAAAAGAGTGGAACACATAAGTGGATTTGCAGTATCCGCAGAACTAAGAACGGAAGTTACTATAGACACGGCAGCCATTAATTTTGCCTTAGTTCCTGTGATAGTAATGCTATCTGATTGAAAGGAGTATGATTTTTGAACCATATCCATATCTCGCCAATATTGAGGGTACAGTAAAACTTTTGAAAAAGCTTCCACTGAATAAGGCATTACTATTAAAGTATCACATGTCTTTGTTAAATGCAGTTGACTTTTTGCTCCAATTACCTATAAGAACATTTCGATATTAAACTTATTGAAGGTATTATAATAAAATTGCGCATGAAAGTTTGCTCACTTGTATATCAGTAATCGCATGGCACTGTGTAAACATTTCTACCGACAGCTCTGTCAATTTTGACGCACAAGCCACGAGTCTAAAAGGATACATAGGCTGAACTGTAGTGGCGCTTGTTTCATCACATTCGATGCTCACAAAAGGATCATCCGTAAGAGCTGGAGCTAATGGAGTAGTCTGGAAAAACAAGTTATTCATACATTTAAAACAATCGGTAGGTAAAATGTGATAAAGATATCTCTTACCCGAGTTTCAATAATTTTACGTTGCCGTGGCATGCCTATAACGCAATGATCTGCTAACTGTAATTGCAGCGATGCCCTTTTCAGAACTAATTTTGTTTCTGTCATCGATACGTTCTCCCTGAGTGCTTCGTATTCTTCCAATGTAACGGGGGGTAGCTCGTCGATAAGAGGATCTGAAATTGAAATTTGCAGAATCACAATTTTTATTTAGCATAAAATTATAATTGAAAGTGCATCAGTATCGTCACCGATATTCACCTGGTTTCGTTACAAGGTAGGGATCGTAATCGTATTTTGCTGCGGCTTCTTTAATGGTATCAATACGATGAAAAATGCCAGAGCATAATCTGACCGTTAGATCTCCAGCTAGATACCTTACGACTCTGCGTTCCTGAAAATTGCTGCAAAAGGTAAGTTGTTTATAGAGACTTTTTTCCACGTTTTGCACATAGTCGTATAAAAATTTCTGAACCACCTGTATTCGAAGTTTGACCCAAGCTCGAGCAATCTTTCGGGCGTTATATCGTCGGGCAATTCCATGTAATAAACATAATCCATCACAAACGCCGGACATCTTTCTAATAATTTTTCAACTGGAAAGAATAAACTTTATTACTTTCCATAAAATATTATGCATGCCTTTTTAATAGATTATATCATACCCGAGGCTGTCGCTAAGTGATGATCTATTCCTTGCTTGTAGTCTCTTTTTTTTCCCTTGTTTTCTACTGCTTCTTGGTCAAATAATGAATCTTTCAGATAGTCATTATTTAAGTTCCCAGCTGTTATGTAAAGCGGTGGCTACAATAATAATTCGCTATTCAGCATTTCATTTAATTTCGCGTATGTGTATATATCCGGCAATAATAACTAATCACTTTACTTGTACTCCGTCAACAACTTCTAGATGTCCGCAACTGCACGTTCCTCGTGGATAAAGCTGTATACATGTCACTCCCACTTGGAAGGTTGTCATTGTAATTCCTTGAAGTAAAGTATCTATCACAACTCCGTTTAACCGAAGTGATAAAAACGATTTGTACCTAAGTTTCCGAGATTTATAAAATAATTGCTCTTTGACACTTTCAACAGTCTGTAAAAAAAAAACGCATAAACATTATTTCCAACTTATCTATGACGCAAAAACGATGTCTTTTGAAGAAACGCATTATGTTATACCTTAAATGTTAAAGTAGCATCATCTATATAAACACCTAAATGTATTGTATGACCAGAATATGCTATTTCTTGCTCGTTGGACCAATCGTTATCCCAATCACCGGGCAGAACAGATGACACCATGTTCCATGCCCAACCACCCCACCCAACTGCATCTGTAGCAGTTCCTGCTATCTGACTTGTATCATCTAAAAAAAAAAAGGTATTAATATTATTACCGAGTAAGCAAAATGTTAGCAATGCTGGCGTATTAACAATTTTATCAAATTTACTATCACTGTCAATATTGCTAACATTTGACTATATATATATATATATATATATGGAATAAATTTTCAAAAAATAAATAAATAAAAACTATGAAATAAAAAACAATACTAAACCTTGACTAACGTCTTCTCTCTCATCCACCGTAATGGAAGATTTTTCTTTGCATGGTGGAAACTGTTTCGTTTGTAGTGCCAGTACTAAAGCCGCCAATCTAAGAAGCATCGGTACTTGCTGTTCAGTCATACTAAATTCCATTTTTTCGCAATGAAGATCGAGTCGTGTGATAGATGCTCTTTTCGAAATATTGCTGTGATAGTTTATAATCATGCGAATGGTCATTGAACATCGATATAAAACGGGATCCTACATTAATTAATATTCAAATTAGTTTCTTCCTTAATTAAGTTACGTTTTCTTATTTCTTATTTTGTTTACTTATTTCAAAATATACGTGCAAAATATTAATCTGAGCTAATTACTTGATATATCTCTATTTTTCCTGATGCATCCATTTTATCTAAGCACAATGTCAAATCCTGGATAGTAATAACCTTCCTCAGCATCACTTCTTGATTGTTGACTTCTAAACATGAATATTATACATATTAAAATAATTCAATCATAATTTTATATTAATGAAATAAAAAAATATCAATTTTACTCAAATTTATATGGATAAAAAATACGCACCGGTAAATGCTGGCTCCCATTTATTATCAACAGTTTGCATGCTTAAAAATCTCACATTTACACTAAGCACAATGTCTTCTTCTACATATTTTAAGATCAGATTGTTACAGTGAATTGTAATATTATTAATGACTTTTGTAACTATACTTTTTATGTACCCAGGTGGAGCTTCCTCCCTGAAAAATTAATGTGTTACGTTATGTTGTTAATGAATACCAAGTTTTACGATCATCAGATTATGATAGCTACTTACTGCACCATCTCCTTTCTTTTCTGTAACGTAGCTGTACTAGTTTCTGTGGTGCTTTCATCTTTCAATTTTAAAATACACTCTGTAGACAAAAAATATAACATGCTTTATATATTAAGCATTTGGCAGCTTTTATTAGACAGAATTAATATTAAACAGAATTATGACATTGTAACTTACCTATAGTATTAATGGTAACAACTATTGGTTCAGAAGTAATTTTTACCCATGGAACATGTATCAATAATTCGTGTATGTGTCCACTGACAAAGACGAATGGAAGATTCAGTTGTTCTTCCAATACTTCTAATCTTAGATCTAGGTTCTGAAATGACGCATCTCCACCCCACAAGGATACCTGAAAAAAAAAATATTTCCTTTTTTAAAATATCTTAAAGAATTATTAACTTCATTTTAGAAAGTATTACTTTCTTATTTTATACATACTAATTCATTTCTTACTCTAGAATAAAAACAATTGATATCATTTTGTGAATTGGATAATATAATGCATATATTTCTATATTTATACATTTAACATTTGCTTTTTTTGTTTCAAAAATTATTCATATAAGAACTAATATAAATTTTACATGTAAAAATCCAACTTATATTTACCTGTGATTGTTCCGGCTTAAAATTTTTCACATATTTTTCTACATAACTGAGAATTACTGGTGTTATATAAGATTCCAATTTAAACATTGTGTTTGATAGAGCAAAACATCTAGCATATTTTTATAAGCTTTTTTAATTAAAGATGCCAAAGATGTTCTTTTATCACAATTCTTTTCTTTGATTTTTCATAGTATTGAATAAAGTAATTTATAATTTATACCATTTTTGTCCAACATAAATGCATGTAATAATTTGGAATGGATGTCATATATTTTAACATATACAATACATGTAAGTTTTTCTGAAAATGAAATAAATATAGGTTATTGTATAATATTAAACGTCAACTTTTAGTTTGATACTTTGATATTATAATGTAATATACAAAGAATAAAAATGCAAACTTTGAATAAAACATGCTTAATAAACAATATAAATATAATTATTAGTGATACATACATTGTCTTATCAAAGATGTTTCTTATCAAAAACAAAAATGTGTGAAAACATCAGACACATTAAATATAATTAAAATAAATGCAACTTTTTAGAACCGTGTATTTTTATCATTTTTAATTTGGTTTATATAGTATTTATAAAAAAAATGGGATATAGAATTATTATAAAAAGTTTGAAAGAAAACAAGTTTATTTATAATTAAGCTTTTCAGCAAATGGCATTCACATCCCATTATCTAGATTTTTAATGTGATCTGAATATTAGATAAGTAAATATTGAAATAATTCAATGTCACAGCTGATCGTACACCTGCTAAATGACAACTCACGTAATTTTGGCAAACATACGTCACAAAACTATTACATGACCACGTCTTTTGCCGCAAAATAAATATAGCAACAGCATTGATTTTGCCAAATAAATGTTTCTAAAGTTTAAGTTAAAATTTCAATTGCAACTATTTTGTGATTTATCTATTCATACATTGACTTATGTTAACCTCTTTTCCGCGACGTACTGTTTCCAGGTCGGATGCACAATTTACACGATGACAGCTGTAAAACGCATGCGCGAGAGATAATCCTTCTAGGAGCGAAATTAGAATTTTTCAGATTCGAAAAAATTTGTATTACATTAAATTTCTTCAAAATTACCGTTTTATTGTTATATTTTTATATTTTATGACAGTATTAGAATATTTTACAAAAATTACAAAAGTAAATCAACGAGTAAAAAGTGAAGTAAATGTAAAAAAAAATGTTCAAAAAGAGTCTCTTTATTTTTAAATTTTTCAAATACTTTACGACGTTCATTTATTTGTACATGTCGTTTTATGCATAATTTCTGACTGATCTATGAATTATCAGGATGAAACACATGCTTAATATATCTGTAATTGTAAAAAATTGTATCCCTTAAATAGTTTTCTCTTTACAATTTTTCGTCATAATGGCAAATACGTATCCCGCGTCGCGGGATTATACAAAACCTGCTATTAATCAGCGAATTGCTGAATTAGTAAAGAGAAGAATTGGTACACGAGAAGATTTACCTATGGAAAGCACAAAAGAGCGTCTCGTAAGTACTTTCACGAGTTATTATATTTTCATTGATAGTCTCGATACATATGCATCTTTTCAAGAATGTTATTACATATGCATTATACGGTCTGCAGGGGATTACCGTAATCAAGTTATTATAGGTTAGGTTACGTTTCGCAAATATAGATATTTATATTTTTAGGCAAAATTCAAAGAGATTCGCAATGCTAGGCAAGGATTATTGAAAGTTACACATCGACACGTCTTGGAGATGGTAGCATACATTTTGAACACAGACGCCGAGATGCTGGAAGAAGGGATTCTTGATAAAGATGAATATGTAAATGTATTTAGCAATTTTTTTGCCGAGGGTGGAAGACAAGCAATTCTTATATATTTTCAACCTATGAGTTCTCCAACATTTGGTAATGATTGATATTCTTATTGATGTTTTTTTCTTTGTTATATGAATAACGATGATCATGTCTTTTCATTATACCATAATTTTATACGTGAATTCTACACAATCTCAGAATCTGGTCGATGGACGCCGCGACTTAGCAAAGAACAGCAAGTTGTACGTTGTTGCATAACGGATGGTACCACCGAAGAGTTTTCAGGAAAATGCGTTATAGTTTATCGACTAAAGTCAAATCTCGAGTTTGGAGTCAAGCATTTACTCGACGCAAGTATCTTAATTAAAAGTTGACGTTTACGTGACACGTTACTTTAAATTTACATTGCATTTTTTGAATGATAGAAATAATTAAAACAGAATTATTTTCATTAATATTTACATTAATAAAACGCAGAAATTTGTGCATCTTTTTTTTGGAATTTATCTCTAAACTTTTTTATGCTGCTTCATATATTTCACGTTCTATGTAGGAAACATATTATGCTTATGCCGAAGTAGATCCTATATCAAAAAGTGCATTGGCAGCTATATCTGATTTAATTTCACGATTGCACGCACGAACGTTAATTGTTAACACGCAATGGGGAGAATTGTCGAAAAGTGAAATCGGAGGAAAGATAAGAGATGATTTTATAGGCGATTTTAAAGATTTCTGCGAATTTCTTAGTAGTAAATAACTTACAATTTATATTTATTCAATTATTACGTGTATTTTTAATTGCTGAAATATCAGTTTGTTTTATCTTTTTATAGTGACAAAGATAGATTTGGAAAGTATTATATGCTTCCACATTAACTGGGATCTTTATCAGAAATATTTAGCTCATCCCGAAACAATTAGAAAAAGCCTTCGTAAACCGGACGTTATTGAAGCAGCAGAAGCTGATGTCCAAATATGGATGAAATTGATGGAACGGGTATAATTTTTATTAATTATATTTCTTGACACAGGTTGATTTTGTGATTTTATCGAACGTTCTTGCAGGCTATCGTTGAGAGCCAGCAATTGCGCAGAGAAACTGAAACTGTAGGACCGTCCGTGGAACTTGCATATTGGCGGAGATTACTTGCTCGATTTTCATCAATAATAAATCATTTAAAATCTCCTTACACTCAATCGTTTATAAAATTGCTAACAGAGGCGAAATCGAAACTTATTAAGGTAAAGAATATAAAATACTTAATTAACTAAATATATTATATTATACGCGCAAACAGATACATATTGGCAAAAAATAAATAAAATATTATTAAATTTGAATCGATAGAAAGCTATTTTATGAAATGGGATTCATAAAGTCAAAGCACAAGTCTTGTTTTAATTTAAATATTTTTTTATAAATTTTAATTTCTCTTTGTTCTCACAATCGGTGCATATTACCGCTGCTTTGTATTTTTTTATATCTGTCAATTTGTTTGATTTTGTTTGTAAAATATAATGGCAATAAAAAGCTGAGTGCAGAGTAGAAAGAAGAATTCAGTTTTAAAATAATAGTAATATACAAATTAAAGTTTTTACATACAGAAATGGAAGAAATTAGAAGATCATGCCACAACGATACATATTTTATCGCAAGATAATGTGAAGTATCTGTACTCCTTAGAAAAATTTACACAGCCATTGTATAGATTAGATCCAACAAAAATAGGAGATTATTTACCAGCACTCATGTATGCTGTAAGGATGATTTACGTTACGTCGCGATTTTTTAATACAAGAAAGATGGTAACTGCAGTATATGTAAAGGTATGTTTTCGGAATTAATTACCAATCAAAATTTAAAAATATTAATTTAAAACATTCAGATGGTTTTAATTGCAAAATTATTTTTTAAAGATTATAAAATTGCAATTATTAATTGATTATAAAATTTACAAAGTTGTGTAAGAATTTTTATTGCGATAAATTACGTTAGTCTTTTTTTTTTTGTTTTTACTATATTATGTCAATTTATTATTTTTTTTTAGATAACAAATCAAATGATATTAGCGTGTAAAGCATACTTGACGGAGAATGGAAAACTGAGCATTTGGGATGAATTGAAAGGTACTATGATATCTAAAATAAAGGTAAATGAAGCAAATTATATAAAATTAATGCTTTTTGTCTTGTAAATTAATCCTGCATAATTTAAACTATAAAATCAGTAATTATTTTGCAGGATTGTATTAAGCTATGTGAAACGTATCACGAATGTTACGACAATATGTGCAAGGAAGTCGAAGAATCTCCCGGGGAGAAGCCCTTTGAAGTATCCGAAATGTATGTTTTTGGAAAGTTTGGCACTTTTAAAACAAGAATAATAAAAGTAAGTAAATAAGAAAATTAAAATAAGTCATAAAATCTGTGCTGAGTTATTTTTTATTTGCGATATATAATACAGATCATGGACATCCTTGAAACAGCATGGATGTACTCTATTCTGCACAGTTCCACTATAGAAGGAATTGATACGTACGCGCAAAAATATACTAGTTATTTCAAAAAGATTTCGTCGCAAAAGTACGATCCCTTGGATCACAGAAAATTTTATTTCGACACTGATTACGATGAATATAAAAAAAGTGTGGCAGAAACCGACATTGAACTTCGAACATTCTTTCACAATTTCATTGCCCTTGTACCGAATATAACACAGGTGTTAGAAATAATTACTAGGTAGGTTTTTGTGAACTATTTTTGAGCCTTTAATTATGCCATGAAATATATTCTAATTTGTGCTCTTTTAGATTTCAAAAATTGAATCTTAAACAACTGAGAATTGATAGAAAGTGCTTAGAACTCGTAACGATGTACGAACGAGAGATTGAAAATGTTCGCGATAGATATAATGAAGATAGATCTCATCCATGCCTGTCAAGGAACATTCCACCCATTGCTGCTAGAATCCTATGGATTCGTCAATTATCGAAACGCATTGAAGTTCCTATGAGTATGTTTAAATCACATCAAAAAGTGATTGCTCACGAGTCTATGCAGAAGTGCATTAAGATGTACAATGCGCTCATCAGCGTGTTCATCCATTACGAGTTAATATATCACAAAGCGTGGTACGATTCGGCTGACATTGTAAGTTAATGTTTAAGCTTCCAGCTAATTGTTATTAGATATGTTTTTTTCTGTTATTTGAGATAAATAGACTTGAAAATATTTTGACTGAAAAACATTTGATAAAATTTGAAATACGCAATAAATTTTTGCTTCTTAAAAAGATAAACTTCTAAAGATAGCAAATTTTGGAAATAGCTTACACATTTATTATTATATTAAAATGATTGAAAAATATTTTAATTACTAGGTTCGTTTGGCATTATCGTCGCCTATAATTGTGCGCCATCCAAAAACAAACAAGTATTGTTTAAATTTTGATTCCTACATACACGAAGTGGTACAAGAATCGGAACATATGTCTAAATTTGGTTTGGAAGTTCCGGATTTTATACAAGTTTTAGTTTTTTGCAAGGAGAAAATATTTTCTTCTTACGAAACAGTGAAAAAACTGCTAAAGAAAAATGATGCCCTTAGGTATATAAATTTATTTAATAAATTCTGATTTAAACTATCGTACAGATTATATATTTATGCATTTATTATGTTTGTGTGTGCAGACAATCTTTCCCGATCTTATTTTTAAATTTAATAAAGATCGCACTCGTTGATCTCGAAATCGTTTTTCAACCCTGTCTATCAGTAATTTCGTGGTCTTCATTAAAGATTTCTAAAGCATGTACTGAAATAGAAAAAGCGATACAAAATGTTCAGATATTCGTCAAGGAAATAACTGATATGAAAGAAGTGAGAGTAGATGAAGTACTTGAGTTCATTGCGGAATCGATGTTATTAAAACTGGATGAGTATCCAAAAAGTCCAGAACAATTTTTAGCTGACGTTATAGCTTTTAGAGATAAAATTGCAATTGACTTGGAAGTAAAATCTTTTGCGGCGGAAAAAGTTGTCACCATGATTATCAATAAATTTATAAATCTTATAACTGATCCTGCTGTTCAAGATGTTAAGTATAATTGGTTGGATCCTGAAAAGGTACATAGACAACTGGGATCTGAAACTAGATTAATAAAGGGACCATTTGAACCAGGTAACGTAGTGTTTAGAAAATAATAATATATATCATTATTTTGAGTTACAATTAATAAGTGATTAATTATATGTAGGCTTTGGTCATATTGAGCGAACACATAAAGTTAAAATAAATCAAGTGCACAATGATTGTATGGAACTATTTGCACACTATAATAATAAATTAATAGATGCTTTGGTAAAATGTACTAAAAATTCTTTGGACTTGTTAAAGAAGAAAGCAACCATTATGAGGTATTTTGATATTTCCATTTTTCTAAATAAATTTATATAAAGTTTATATTTTGTATTTTTACACATATATGATAGAAACATAATGTGCATAAATAAATGCATTCTATTTTAGCGTATTGTTTCAAGATATTGAAATAGAGCAAGAAATACCAATTATGGAGACACACTTTGTTTTACAAATACCAAACATTGTGATTATACCCACAATAGAAGAATTACAGAATCATTTTAGCAAAGTCATCACTAGTATTATAGAAACGAACAAGAATGTCATTATATGGGGACAACGATATTCTACGCAAGTTGAACCACTTGGTAATGTAGACAATAGCACTATTAAACGCTTGAAATAAATTTTCTCTGTTATATATGTATATGTTGGAAAAACAAAACATTTTACTATTTATGTTATCGTAATATTTTTTAAATTAATAATTAATTTTTAGATGAAAAATTGCTCAAAAACTATTTTCAAATTGTGTCCGATCACAAAGATATAATTCGCAGCTCAATGAGTTTGCAAGGTTTAATATTAGTGTTGAAAGATGACGTCTTCAAAGTTGGCAATGTATGAAAATTAATTGTAACACATACCTGGTTATATATTATTATTATATGGTTGTATGGGATAATTAACGTTAATACACTATTCCACAAACAATAGGGAACACTTCAGACATTCAAAATCGAGCAATTTTCAAACGATTAAAATTCGGCGAAAAATCATCGCGGATAAAAAATTAGAATAATATCTTAAAGCTTGAAGTTTATATTCTTTAGATCGTTTTTTGAAAATTTTTTATCTACAAAATGTTTATCAACTTTTTTTGTCTACGATGACTTTTCGTCGAACTTCAGTGGTTCGAAAATTGCTTGGTTTTGAGCGTCTGAAAAGTGTTCTTTATTTTTTGTGGAGTAGTGTATAATTATTTATTTTAATGCTAGTCATATTTACGATATTCCTACATATGGACGGAGAATAGAAATAATATCATACAAACGTTTATTGACATGGAGCCTCTCATACAAGAAATTAAAGAGAAATTTATGGAATACGAAGACTTAATGACGGAAATAAAAAATTTACCTGATCGGCATGTACTTGGCCCTCTTCAAATTAACACAGGTATGCGAAAATAATATTATTTTTAATTTAATAAACATATTTTTTGTGTATGCTTGATTCATTATATTTATTTTACAGACAAATTAAAATTAGCATTTCTCGTTGAAGCAAATGCGTGGAAAACATCATTGGGTGTTATTTTGTCCAATAAATACAAGCAAAAATTACAAAAGATCATGGATTATATTTATGAAAAAAATAAAGTTCTTTCTAGACATATTAAAGATTTAGAGGATGTGCGGGTTGCAATGAAATGTTTGGGAGAAATACGAGATGATTTTATATTATTAGATATGGAATTAATTCAGATCGAAGAGACTTACACATTGATGGGAAAATTTAACGTCGATATATTGAAAGAAGATCAAGATATAGTAGACGGATTAAGATATAATTTTAGTAACATGCTCCAAATGGTATTAATTTACTATCTTTATTTAATTTTGCTTAACCTTTTGAGTACTGTTGAAAGGATTAAAGACGTCCTAAAAAAGGTGCCTTAAAGACGCCCTAAAAAAGATGTTTTAAAAACGTCCTAAAAAGACGTCTTAATTCTTTGAGTACTGTTGGCGTATATATGCACTCAGGAAAAGAAGTTTATTTTGGTCTGTGGGCGCATATATACAAAGGGTTAAGGGTTATTTTTCGATATATTTTACGTTTTTGTAAAAATTATACTGCTTTAAATTTTGTAGGCAAAACAAGTTCAAGAAATAATATGTAAGATGCAAGATCCGTTGAAAAAAGAGCTTATTGATGGTGTTGTAGTTCTCAAACAGAATGTGGATCACTTTGACATTGATTTTGAACTCTATGGCCCAATGGTTGAAGGAATACCTGCAAAAGATGCTAGTGAACGGTAATGTTTAATTAATATATAATATTTTCGTTAAGTTACAAGAATTGAGAACGTTCGACTTTTATAAAAATAATTTTCTGTGACCCGAGTAAAACAATATATTAACAATTATTTAATTTTGCGTGCATTGTTTTTGTATTTCAAGGCTCATCCTGTTCCAAGCTCGTTTTGAAGAATTATGGGAAAGATACGAAACCTATAGCAGTGGTGAAAGTTTGTTTGGCATAGAAGTGACGGAGTACCCAGCTTTACAACACAGAAAAAGAGAGATTAATTTATTGCAGAAGTTATATACACTATATTTGCAAGTTATGCGTACTATTGACGGCTACTATGATATTCTGTGGTCCGAGATTGATATCGAATCAATCATAGCTGAATTGGCTGATTTCCAAAACAAGTAAAACAAACTGATTTAATAAGATTTGCTGATACATATAAAGTTATAAAATTTTTTTATAATAATAACAATTTATTTTTAGATGCCGAAAGTTGCCTAAAGCTATGCGAGAATGGCCAGCATTCGTCGATTTAAAGAAGAAAATCGATGATTTTAACGAGATGTGTCCATTATTAGAGATGATGGCTAACAAAGCTATGAAAGATAGACATTGGGAGAAATTGTCTAAGCTTTGTCGATATTTCTTTAACGTCGAATCTGAGACTTTTACCTTAGCAAATGTTATGCAAGCGCCTTTGTTAAAATACAAAGATGATGTAGAAGTATGTATAAACTAACATACATAAGATTTTCTGGATATTAATCATAAAATACAAAAATTATTTATAAAAATTGTATATTACAGGATATATGTATTAGTGCAGTGAAGGAACAAGATATCGAAACGAAGTTGAAGCAGGTGATTGCAGATTGGACAATTGTAAATTTGCAGTTTTCTCCTTTCAAGCAGAGAGGCGAATTATTACTGAAAGGTGTCGAGACGGCTGAGATAATAGCGCTACTTGAAGACAGTTTAATGATTATAAGTTCCTTGCTGGCAAATCGGTACATTAAATATATGTCTAAATATAAACTTATTGACTTTAGGGAATAGTACATTTATTTAATGTTCTGCAGTTACAACGTACCGTTTAAGAAAGAGATTCAGTTATGGCAGGTTAAGCTCAGTAACACGTCCGAGATATTGGCGAAGTGGTTAACTGTGCAGAATCTGTGGGCTTATCTAGAAGCGGTGTTTATTGGCGGCGACATATCAAAGCAATTGCCTACCGAAGCAAAGCGCTTTAATGTAAATAAACTACGAAAAAAATTGCGGTGGCGCTATTTACAAAAAATCTAACTATTTACGTTTTAGACCATCGATAAATCCTGGGTTAAGCTTATGCTTCGCGCCCATGAAAAACTGAATGCAGTGGAAACGTGTATCGGAGATGAAACCATGAGCCAATTTTTGCCTCATTTATTGGAACAATTAGAATCATGCCAGAAATCTCTTAGCGGGTATATACTTATATTATTAGAGAAATAAAATTGTTTTCAAAGGTCTAATATTAATTTTATTTATACAGCTATCTGGAAACTAAACGAGTGGTTTTTCCAAGATTCTGCTTTATATCTGATCCTACTTTGTTGGAGATACTTGGACAAGCAGCCGATTGTCACACGATACAGAATTATCTTGATGGATTTTTTGATAATTTGGCAAAGGTAAACAAATAAAATTACGAAATTCTGCTCTATAATGCAAAAATAATAATTATTTTTGCTGTAATAAGCTTTAACTTGCATATTTTTGTATATGATTCTTGATATATTTTTTTGTACACAGTTGAAATTTGCCGAAAAGGAATATGAAAAAATTATAGCAATGTATTCACGGGAAGGTGAAGAAGTATTGTTAGAAAAAGAAGTCGTATGTATAGCAGGTGTAGAGAACTGGTTAAACACTTTGTTAACGGTTCATCAGCAATCAATTGGCGACGTAATTTCGTTAGGATTGCAATCACTTCGTACACCTGAATTCGACATTTTGTCATTGATAGAAAATTCTGTTTTACAAGTAAAATTATATGCATGCAAAAATGTATACAAAAATGCATCCATCAACCAAAATTGGATGTTTATTTTTTTGTAGGTGGGTTTATTGGGGTTACAAGTTTTATGGACGCGCGATAGTGAAATAGCGGTCACGACAGCCAAACGCGACAGAACCATAATGAAGAGGACTAATCAGTGGTTCCTAGATTTGTTGAATAATCTTATAGAAGTAACCGTTAAGGATCTTACAAAATATGCGAGATTAAAATACGAAGCTTTAATAACGATACATGTGCATCAAAGGTGTGTTAATCGTGATTATTTATTTTGAATGCCATAATTATCATTTTTTATGTAAAAGTTGCGGAAAATAAATTAATACAAATTTTTCAGAGATATATTTGACGATTTATGTCGTCTCAGAATTCGAAATATACATGATTTCGAATGGTTGAAACAGTGTCGATTCTATTACAATGAAGATTCGGAGGCAGTCCAGATCAGAATAACCGATGTGGAATTTATCTATCAAAATGAATTCTTAGGTTGTACAGACCGACTTGCGATTACACCGCTCACAGACAGATGTTATATAACACTGGCACAGGCTGTAGGTATGATGCCAAAGGAAAAATGTAAAGTAGCGTTTAACGTCAAGTGTCATTGTCATTTACCTCGTTATTTCATTTATTATGATTTTTGCAAATATTTTTCTCAGGAATGAATTTTGGCGGAGCTCCCGCAGGCCCTGCTGGCACGGGTAAAACAGAAACGACGAAAGATATGGGAAAAGCACTGGGAAAATATGTCGTTGTTTTTAATTGCTCTGATCAAATGGATTTTCGAGGTTTAGGGAGAATATTTAAGGGATTAGCACAATCCGGTACTTGGGGATGCTTTGATGAATTTAATCGAATTGATTTACCGGTATTATCTGTAGCTGCGCAGCAAATAGCTATTGTACTCAATGCACGAAAAGAACGGAAAACGAGCTTTTTGTTTAGGTATAAAAATTTATATCTTTGTAAAACAAGTTCTATTCTTTTTTTAAATTTATTTATTTTTTATAAGAGTTTAGTATTTTTTTGTTAATATATATAATATAATATATATATATATATATAATTTTATTGCACAGATTTTATTTTTAAATTATAAAGAGAATCTATTTTTTTTTTTTTTTTTTTTTTTTGGATTGACATGTTTTATATAGCGATGGCGAAACATATAAGCTGAATTATGAATTTGGGTTATTTATTACGATGAATCCGGGATACGCTGGTCGGCAAGAACTACCGGAAAATTTGAAAATACAATTTAGAAGTGTAGCTATGATGGTTCCTGACAGACAAGTACGTTGAAATTAAAACTACGCTTCCTGATAAAAATTAAGAATTATAAATTTTCTCATAAAATTTAATGTAATAAGTACGTCGCATAAATTTAATTTCGTTTGTTTAGATTATAATGCGGGTGAAACTCGCGGCATGTGGCTTTAAAGAGAACGTAGTATTAGCGCGGAAATTCTTCACATTGTATAGATTGTGTGAGGAACAGCTCAGTAAACAAGTGCATTATGATTTTGGATTAAGAAATATTTTATCGTGTCTGCGTACACTTGGCGCTCAAAAACGCGCACATCCCACCGATTCCGAAGAAACTACGATTATGAGAGTATTGCGGTGAGTTTATATGCAATGTCAATTATATATTGTATATATATATACGTCTTGTTCTAGATAATATATTATTTGAACAGAAAAAGCGAAAATGTTTCAAGTACATCCTGCATTGAATTTTCAGCGATATGAATTTATCTAAGTTAGTGGATGAAGATGAGCCTCTCTTTATGTCCCTTATCGAAGATATGTTCCCTGGAATAAAGTTAACGAATCAGACGTATAAAGAATTACAGAAAGCAATAGCTAACGCTACAGTTGCTCTCGGTATAATGAATCACAGTGAATGGAATTTGAAAACCATACAGGTATATCTATTATTTACCATTTCTTGATTTCAGTGTCTTATACTGGATTTCGTGCTTAGCAGTTTTTTAAATATTTGAAAAGAAATATGTGGCTATTTTTTAACAATTTTTGTAAAAATTAAATGCTGAGAAAAATTAAATTATATTATTATTTAGGATAATGACAATAATGTTTGCAGTTGTACGAGACATCACTCGTTCGTCATGGTTTAATGGTTCTCGGACCAACAGGATCTGGTAAAACGCGATGTATGTGGGCACTTATGAGAGCTCTGACAGAAATGGGTATACCACACAAAGAAATTAGGATGAATCCAAAAGTTAATATTTATCAATAGTAATTTCTATCAGATATATTAATACAAAAATAATTTTCTTAATCAAAAATTTTGATAGGCAATAACTGCGTCCCAAATGTTCGGAAGACTCGATGTTGCAACGAACGATTGGACGGATGGTATATTTTCTATTATATGGCGACGATCCACGCAAATGAAGAAAACGGAAAATTTGTGGATTGTGTTGGACGGTCCTGTCGATGCAGTGTGGATCGAAAATTTAAATTCGGTTCTGGACGACAATAAAACGTTGACGTTGGCAAATGGAGATCGCATTGTAATGGCACCAAATTCTAAATTAGTGTTCGAACCCGACAATGTGGACAACGCGTCTCCAGCTACTATATCACGCATGGGAATGATCTTTATCAGTGCTTCTGTGTTAAAATGGAAATCAATTTTAGAGGTAATGTAGGCCTATGTCCTTCTTTTCATAATAACAATATTGTATATGCGGAAATTTACTGATATCGTAATATTTTTAATAAAGGCTTGGCTTAAAAAATGTTCCATCAACGAAGCTGCAGTATTGCGAGCGTTGTTTCATAAAATATATGGAGATGCCCATACATTTGTTCAGACAAAACTTCATACTAAAATGACGCTTTTAGAAGCACTTTATATACGACAGTGTATTGATCTATTGGAGGGTTTGAATGTTGGAAATTCGGATCCAACTAGTAAATCTCAAGTTCTCTTGAAATATTTATACATTAAAAATGGCTATGCAATAGCATTATAAATAGGAAGGAACTTATCGAATTCTTTCGTTTTATCTTTTGTTATTGTCTTATTTTTTAGCACATTAATTTTTTAATATTTTTAATAATATCAATATACAATTTTTGGACGATTGCATTTTATGAAGATTTTGATGGTAAAAGAATTTATTAAAAATTTATCAAATATTTTATTTACAGAAGCATTGTCTGAGAATCACATCGAAAAGCTCTTTTTGTTTTCTCTCATGTGGAGCTTAGGTGCAGTATTAGAACTTGACGGGCGATTTGCATTACAAGAATATCTCGTAAATCATGAATCAAATTGTAATTGGCCAAAGTATAAGGTTCGTATAATAAGTTTATGATATATTATTTAAATTTTTAGCATTTTTTTATATTCTTATGATTTACAAATTTTTAATTTGTGTAGGAAGATGAAACTATTTTTGAATATCTGGTATCAGATAATGGAAAATGGATACATTGGAGTACAATGGTGCCAAAATTCGAGTATCCTTCGGATCGTGTTTTAGAATACAACACTATCCTCGTTCCTAACGTCGATAATACAAGAACGTTATTTTTAATTGATATCATAGCACAGCAGGAAAAAGCAGTACTTTTAATAGGTAAATAGATACTTACAAAATTAATATAATTTTAATAATCGGTTTTTCTAATGTTTGACATCAATTCCACACATATGTAACATTATTCTAACATTACTTATATAACAGGAGAAGCAGGCACGGCAAAAAGCGTAATGATGAAGAGCTATATGTTTAAGCATGATCCCGAATATCACTTGAATAAGTGTTTTAACTTCTCTTCAGCATCCACGCCCAATATGGTTCAAGTAACAATCCCAAATATCATAATAAATTTACAAATTAAATTTTTAATTCTAATGTAATTATATATTTTGTACTATTTCGTACTTTTTCAGCGCGTATTTGAAAGTTACGTTGAAAAGCGAATGGGCACTACTTACGGTCCGCCCGGCGGACGGAAAATGACCATTTTTATCGACGATATAAATATGCCAACCATAAATGAATGGGGCGATCAAATTACAAACGAAATCGTTCGCCAGTTAATGGAATACAAAGGATTCTATTCGTTAGATAAACCGGGCGATTTCTGCATCATGCAAGATATTATGCTACTCGCTGCAATGCGTCATCCCGGTGGAGGACGAAATGACATCCCGCCACGATTGAAACGACAGTTCAATATTTTTAATTGTACCTTACCGTCCAACAAATCTATGGACACAATTTTCAGTAAGGAGAATAATTTTCTTGTTAATAAAAAAATGGTAAAAGTTATAATTTATCTAATATGCGATTATTCGTAGGCGTTATCGGCCAAGGCTACTTTTGCATCACGAGATTTTCCGAAATAATCGTCAATTTCTTGCCGAAGCTTATACCACTGACTCGAATAGTATGGCAACAGACTAAAGTGAAAATGTTACCGACTCCTGCGAAGTTCCATTACGTCTTTAACTTGCGCGATCTATCGCGTATTTGGGAAGGAATACTCAGGATAGAAAGAGACGAATGCGAAACCATAACGACGCTACTAAAATTGTGGGAGCATGAGTGTACGCGTGTGATAGCAGATCGGTTCGTTGTTTTTACAATTACAAATTAGAAATATTTTTGCTTAATTTTACGACAATAATAAATCTTCTATTTCTTATAGCTTTATCACTGATGCCGATAGAGAATGGTTTCAAAGTACATTAAGGCGGACTGCGGAAAAGATGTTAGGTTCGGACTTCCAACATTATTCTCCAGTCGAGACGTATTTTGTCGACTTTCTGCGCGAACCGCCAGAACCGACAGGTGACGAGCCAGAAGACTTTGCGTTAGAAGCACCTAAGATTTACGAGGAGATACCGAGGTATATCGATCGGAACTTTATATTTAATGCGTTGGATCAAAAAGCAGAATCACATTGATATTTCCACGTTATTCGTAGTTACGATGTCGTTATCGCGAAAGTTCAACAAAATATGGAGCAATTTAATGAATACATACGCGGCATGCATCTCGATCTCGTATTCTTCCACGACGCTCTAGTGCACTTGATACGAATATCGAGAATACTGGGAGTTCCCAGAGGCAATGCACTACTCGTAGGTGTAGGAGGATCTGGAAAGCAGAGTCTAACGCGACTGGCATCTTTTATTGCGGGATTTAACTTCTTTCAAATAACGTTATCCAGGTAAATATTAAAATTTTACTCAAACACGTGAATTGTTTGCTAATAGCATAGTAAAATATTATGAAGAAAGTTGCTGTACGATATAATTCTAAAAGTATAATTTTTGGCTTTATTTCTTGCAATTAAAATCTGAATCTTCTTGTTTTGAAAAATGCTTATGTACATGATTGTTAAAATATTGCGTTAATGTTTTTCGCGTTTGATTAAAAATATATGAAAAGTTAATATGACTGTGATTATATTTTTCAGGATTTATAATGTGGCTAGTTTACTGGACGATTTGCGAAAATTATATCGTACCGCTGGTACAGGAAGCAAAGGTCTTACGTTTATTTTTACCGACAATGAAATAAAAGATGAAGCATTCTTGGAATACATTAACAACGTGCTAAGTGTCGGCGAGGTGGCCAATCTTTTTCCAAAAGATGAGCTAGATGACATTCTGACAATTGTCGCACCGCTAATGAAGAAGGACGATCCCCGACGTCCTCCGACGCAGGACAATCTTTATGATTATTTTATATCGCAAGCGAGAAATAATTTGCACATAGTTTTATGTTTTTCACCAGTAGGTTTCTTTGCTCTATCATTATTAAAACAATTTAAAAATATTATTTTTTTATTCTTGTTTCAGATTATTAAATTCAATATTATTTATACAGGTCGGTGAAAAGTTTAGATCTCGAGCATTGAAATTTCCTGGTCTTATATCTGGTTGCACAATGAATTGGTTTTCAAGATGGCCAAGGGACGCATTATACGCGGTCGGTGAACATTTCCTAGGCAAATATAAAGTTATATGCGGTCCAGAAGTAAAACAACAATTAATACAAGTTGTGGGCGACATTCAGGACAATGTAAACGACACCTGCGCAGAATATTTCGATAGGTATAATTTTCTCAATAGCATTCTACTATTTGTGGAAGTTGTAAAACTTAATTAATTTAATTTAAATAATTGCAGATTCCGACGTCAAATATATGTGACTCCAAAATCGTTTTTGGCCTTTCTCGACAGCTATAAAACGCTTTACAAACAACATTTGGATAACATTAATACGCTTGCTTCTCGCATGAGCAATGGCTTAAATAAATTAATCGATGCTGCAGCTCAAGTCGATGTGTTACGGAAGGAATTAGAAAAAAATCAAGAGGAAATTGCAGTAAAAAATGTTCAAGTGGATGCGGTAAGCAATATTTTTATATAAAATATCTATAAAATTTTTTAAAAATATATTCTAGTTCTCTCTTTGCACATAATAATATAACACATTTAGCTATTGGTTGATGTAAACGAGAAAAAGGGAGAAGCCGAAAGGGTGAAAGCAAAAGTGCAAGTTTCGAAAGATGAGGCGGAAACAATTCTAAAAACGATAGCAAAAGACAAATCAGTGGCAGAACAAAAATTGAAAGTCGCGGAGCCTGCTTTATTAGAAGCTGAAGCTGCATTACTGGTATTATTATTAATAATTTACTAATACAAACGTTTATTAATGGCAATGCTTATATTTTAGACCATAAAAGCAGCAGATATTGCTACTGTTAGAAAATTGGCTAAACCACCGTTCTTAATTACGCTCATAATGGATTGTGTTCTGATTCTATTCGGACGAAAGCTGGAACCAGTTAAACCTGATTACGAGCATCAATTTTTAACACCTTCTTGGTCAGAATCGTTGAAGGTGATTTTATGCATGTTTTAATAATTGAATTAATTTTTTTACTAATGGATAATATATTAAAAATGACGCACTCCTTATATTAATATATTATTTCACTTTTTACAGGTTTTGGCTGATACTAGATTTTTGTATAACTTACAAAATTTTCCAAAGGATAACATTAACTGTGAAACTGTTGATTTGATGATGCCGTACTTAAATTTCCACATGTATACTTACGAAGCCGCAAAGCAAGCTTGCGGAAACGTGGCGGGTCTCATACAGTGGACCATCTCTATGGTTACCTTTTACGGAATAAATAAAGATGTGCTGCCTTTAAAGGTATTTCCAATTAATAAACATTGTGAAATAAAACAGCCAATGTGTCACTCCATGTTTTGTAACTAAAAAGAAAATGTTTGATATTTAAATCTATAGCACTTTTTTTTTAATTTCTTATATGTTCTAATTATTCCATAAAATTATATATATATATATATATATATATATATATATATATGTATAGTAATAAAAAATAATTTTATAGGCAAATCTTGTCATACAAGAAAGCAAATACGAAAAAGCCAACAAAAATTTATGCGAAGCCGAAGAATTACTGAAAGCAAAGGACGATGATTTAAAGATAGTGCAAAGTGAATTCGACGCGGTGATGCAGGAACGGCAGGTGCGATAACAACAATAATGATATATTAGATAATAATATCATATGTGTATCTTATATTTATTTTTAGACAATAATCGATCAAGCTGCAATTTGCCAAGCAAAAATGGATACCGCAAGCGCCATGCTTGAAGGATTATCCGGCGAGAGAATACGATGGACAGATCAAGTAGCTATGTTTAAATCAGAAACAGATCGTCTTGTCGGAGATGTGTTGGTGTTAACAGGATTTTTATCTTATTGCGGACCATTTAATCAAGAATTCCGGATTCTTTTGCAAAGAACATGGTTTGGTTTCATACAAGATAGAAAGATCCCGATTTCTATTGCTATAAATATTGTTAATACGTTGACAGACACAGCGACGGTAAGTACGAGAGAAAATAAAAAAGTAAAAGAACTTTTTGAATTATTTTTTAGTAAGAAGAATCATAATTAATATTTGTGTCTTGATTGAATGAGTGTTTAATCCATTATAGATCGGCGATTGGAGTTTGCAAGGCTTGCCGACGGATGAATTATCGGTTCAGAATGGAATAATCGTAACGAAAGCATCACGGTATCCTCTTTTGATCGATCCACAATTGCAAGGAAAGACATGGATTAAAAATAAAGAAACGGATTTAGATTTACAGGTAAAAGGGTGTAATTGTGTGCTAAATGTAATAAAGTTGATTTAATTTGTAATGACGTTTTCCAGATAACATGGTTTGCGCATAAATATTTTAGAAATCATTTAGAAGATGCTGTGTCAATAGGTCGGCCATTATTGATACAAGATGTAGGAGAAGAGATAGATCCAGTATTGGATAATTTGCTAGAAAAGAATTTTATAAAAATAGGAACTTCTTTAAAGGCAAGAGGATATTTTGGCAAAAATACTTTACGTAGTTTTATATAATTTGAGCTAATTATTATTATAATAGGTCAAATTGGGCGATAAAGAAATAGACGTTAGCAAGGACTTTAGACTTTACATTACAACGAAATTGCCAAATCCTTTTTATACTCCAGAAATATTTGCTCGTACATCAATAATCGATTTCACCGTTACGATGAAAGGTAAAAAATAGCATGTTATTTGCACAGTGTTTTATAAATATAACTTTTTAAATTACAATTTTGTTCAGTTGATTATACTTCAATTGCCTTATTCTCACAGGTCTGGAGGATCAACTTTTAGGAAGAGTCATTTTAACAGAGAAAAAGGAGTTGGAGACAGAAAGAACGCAATTAATTGCCGACGTAACTGCAAATAACAGAAAGATTAAAGAATTAGAAGCGAATCTTTTGCATAAATTGGCAACTGTACAGGTATGCACTCCATTCTCTTTGCAGTGTTAATTAAATAACTCTGAAATATATCAAAATTAATAACATTTTTATTTTACATTTCTTTTTACAGGGCCCTTTGATAGAAGACACTGAATTAATGTCGGTATTAAATATCACGAAGCAGACAGCGGCGGAAATCAACGAAAAGCTGAGTATCGCGAAAGACACGGAGTTAAAAATCGATACAGCACGTGAACAATTTCGACCGGTTGCAACGCGCGGTAGCGTCTTGTATTTCTTGATATGCGACATGCCGCACGTCAACTGCATGTACCAAACGTCTCTCGTTCAATTTTTGGAACGATTTGATATCTCTATGGCGAGGTAAATATTTCATCTAATGTCTCGATGTCTCTCATATCGTAAATATAAATTTTATTCTGCCAAGATATAATCCGTATCTTTATTCTTGATTAGGTCCGAGACGAGTGTAATTACTCAGAGAAGAATAAATCACATTATCGAATATTTAACATATGACATATTTAAGTACAAATCGCGCGGACTCTACGAGATACATAAATATATGTTTATTTTGCTGATGACATTAAAAATCGATCTGCAACGCGCTAGCATTATGTACGAAGAATTCCAGTATCTCATTAAAGGCGGTGCGGCGTTGGACTTAAAAGCCGTTGACCCGAAACCTTGCAAATGGATCACGGATGTAACATGGCTTAATCTAGTTGCACTGTCATCATTACGACAATTTCAATACATTGTCTCTCAAGTACCCGCTTCGGAGAAACTTTGGAAACATTGGTTCGACAAAGATACACCAGAGGAGGAAGTTATACCAGATGGTTACAATATTTTGGATACATTCCGTCGATTGCTTTTAATAAGGTAATCCAGTATATTTTCGTGGCAAAAAAAATTATTACATATAAAGAAGACAAGACGCAAATTATAAAATATTTTCGAAAGTTCAAGTATCTCAGAATGAAAGCACTAAGTATAGACAAATGCTTTCAAAAAATTGATTAAAAATTCAAAATATTAAAATTTACATCTATAATTTATTGCTATTTGCATTATTTGAAGTTTCAAGTGAACAAATATATTTGTAGAGCCTGGTGCATGGACCGAGCACTGTCGCAATCTAGGAAATACATAGCATCTTCTTTAGGAGCAAAATATGCAGAGCCGGTAATTACGCTTCTGGATGTGATGCATAGCGAATCAAGACCAAATACACCGATGATCTGTTTCTTAAGTATGGGATCGGATCCTACGCCTAGTATCGAGCAACTGGCAAAAAAAATGGAAATCATATGTAAAAGCATATCGATGGGACAAGGTCAGGAAGTTCATGCTCGTCGTCTGCTCCATAGCGCAAAAACTGAAGTATGTTATAGAAAAAAAAATTTATTTTTGCATTGTGATAAGTATTAAACATTAATTTTAATTTAATTGTATTTTACAGGGTTTTTGGGCTCTCTGCCAAAATTGTCACTTGGGCTTGGAGTACATGACGGAATTGGTGAACTTTCTTTTAGAAATGGAAGCGCCTCATCCGGATTTCCGCGTATGGATCACGACAGAGCCGCACAAAGACTTTCCAGTTTCCTTGCTGCAAATGTCTATAAAATATACATATGAACCCCCGCAAGGCATCTATTTTTATTTCCTTGAATAAAAATGTGTCTCTTTATGCAAGGGAATAAAAGCGGCATAATCAAGATATGATTTTTGCGTTAGGAATACGCGCGGGTTTATTGGCGACGTACAGTGGTATGAATCAGGAAATGCTGGACCAATGTGACGCTGTGCAATATATACCGCTAATATACACCGTGTCTTTTCTGCACACCGTTGTTCAGGAAAGACGGAAATTCGGTCCTCTGGGATGGAACATACCTTACGAATTCAATTCGGCGGACTGGTTGGCATCCTGCATGTTTATCAATAATCATTTAAATGATTATGATGCAAAACACGGTATAAATTGGCAGATTATACGGTAAATATAAATTTAAAAAATCTTGTTTAGTTTCGTTTTTTGCGATGTTAATTTTATGTACTCTTACATTTTTAGTTATATGATAGGTGAAGTGCAATATGGCGGACGCGTAACGGACGATTATGATAAAAGATTGTTAAACACATTCGCAAAGGTGTGGTTTACGGATGCGCTTTTTGCGGAAGGTTTCGCCTTCTACAAAGGCTATTCGATGTTGATATTTAAGCAAATAAGTGAGTATCTGAAAGCAATAGATGCCATGAGCACAATAGATCCGCCACAAGTATATGGCTTGCATCCGAATGCAGATATCACGTAAGATATTATTGAGAAAAAATATGTACATACAGATATATGTAAATGTTTATGCGAAGTAATGGAAAAATTATATTGCATTATCAGGTATCAAAGTAACACCACGCAGACTGTACTGGATATAATAGTATCTGTGCAACCGAAAGAAGCGGGTGCTGTTGGCGCAGAATCTCGCGAAGTGGTTGTTACAAGACTAACAAATGAAATGTTAAACAAGGTTCCAGCATTGTATGACATGTTTGAAGTTAAGGAAAGGTTCGTTAATTTTTTTTATTTTTGTATTCCAGCTATTGATTATTTTTTGTAGCAATTTATAAAATAATGACGAATTTTTTTATTTCTTATCACAGATTACGCGTAATGGGTCATACTGCTCCGATGAATATATTTTTAAAACAAGAAATCGACAGGATACAAATTGTTATAAAATTAGTGCGCATTACACTCAAGGATCTTCTGTTGGCGGTAGAAGGTGTAATTATAATGAATGAGGTAATTTTGTTTTAATTACAATTGTAAAGGAGAATGTTTTAAGACGAATTAATGTGAACACATCTTAGGAGTTGCGAGATGCTTTCGATAATATATACGACGCCAGAATACCAAAGGTTTGGAAAGCTCGATCATGGGAATCTGCCTCCTTGGGATTCTGGTTTACAGAGCTTTTAGAGAGAAACCAACAGTTTTCAACTTGGTTGTATAGCGGGAGACCGGCAAAATTTTGGATGACTGGCTTTTTCAATCCTCAAGGCATCTAATACATTTTTATATTAACATAAGTCGTTAATATTAATTTTAACTCTCTCAAAAAATTTGATTAACGAACTGAATTTATAGGATTTTTAACGGCGATGAAGCAAGAAGTAACACGAGCTCATAAGTGGGCTTTGGATAACGTAACGCTTCACAATGAAGTTTCACGGAATACGGCAGAAGAAATTAAAACACCGCCACTTGTATGTAATAATAAAAAAATATATATATATCATGTCTGTAAAAATTAATTATATTATATTTTTTGTAAAACAGGAAGGTGTTTACGTTTATGGATTATTTCTGGAGGGTGCTGGCTGGGACAGAAGAAATATCCGTTTGTGTGAATCGGCAAATAAAGTTCTTTATGTATTAATGCCAGTAATACATATTTTTGCATTATATAATACTCCAGATAAGAGCCCAAAGTTATATCAAGTAAGCGTAGAAATGATTAGAAAAGATTTGAGAACATTCGATTATATAATCACAAACAAAATTACATCATATAATTATATATATTTTCTAGTGTCCGGTATATAAAAAACCTCAGAGAACTTATGCATTGTTAATAACACCACTTTGGTTGCAAACTATAAAAAGTCCTGATTATTGGATACTACGCGGTGTCGCTTTATTATGTGATAATAAATAATTTTTCACATAAAAAAAGTATTACAAGTAAGTACTGATATAATTTCTAAAACAAATTTCTTGCAAAAAATAATTTTCTACATTGCATTAAAGAATTGACCCATTACTTGCATGTTTTCTTCTTTTTCTAATGCATTAACTTGCATAAAGTGTATGTATTTTGCACTTTAATATTACATTGTTATTAATATTCTGTTACTGTCATGTTTTAAATATTATAACTAAGAAAGTTACTTTTTTATTTGATATTCAAGTAATTTCATAATTTTCAATTTATAAATTGTTTAATTAACTATTAAAAAACTTTTACGTAATTAATTTATTGAATTTTACAAACTGGGATGTATTATATACTCCGCGTGAATAATTATTGATTAATACAAAGTATTAATTAGAACGTGTTGTATTTTCAATATTCGATTAATATGCGTTTATAAATTGTTATATTTTTTTTTTCTGCGCGAGATCTTGCCTGCTGACGCATTCATAATTCGGCTTAAAGTTTTTTCGTATTTTACACTTGATCGTATAAGAATCTATTTGCATAAATGAATGATTGATAAAAAGACGTATAAATATATTGTAATCATTGATCGATATGTTGACTCGGGGAGTATAAATGTTGGAAACTCTAAAAGCTAGAGATAAAAGCATACAGATAACACGAACCGCGGATTGTTTTGAAATTTCAATGTGATGACGTCATCGCAACGTTTCGCGAAACATATAAATGCGGTGCGTCCTCCCCTCTACTCTACATTGCATGCGCAACTTCGCGTTTTTACTTTTGGCGGCACTGTTAGACGTGACATGGGGGTAAGAAAGTTGAAAGTACACGCACCTCTCTTCATATAAAGAAAATTTTGAGCGCCAAAGAGTTTCAAACCATTATTGTAGAAAAGAGCAACAGGCTGTTATTGTAGAATATTAATTGGTACGTATAGTCTTTTAACATTCAATAATTGATCTAGATTCATCGCGTTGATGCTCATCGCGTCGTATCGGTTCTCGCTGAATCTTTGAACAATACGAAAGTGCCGTTACACTTTGTATCTCGGAAAAAGCAAGATGTCGAGCAGTTACGCGCGATCGTTGCTTTCTGCGTTATTTATACATTTTAAAATGCGTCTCATGTATAATCATGCGTCAAAGAATCCAAATATATTGCCGATCAATATAATGATACAGGCACATGATGAAAATCAATTCTTGCAATAATATTCGCGTTTAAATCTCTTTTTGACTAGTGATTGACAATCATTAATGATACTTTCTACAACATATTGCCGAAGCAGTTGCTACAAAATACTGGAGTATCAATTGGCCAATCGTATCGTAAGTAATAATTAATACCATAGAATAGTTTAGGTCAGCAATAAAGGCAAGCAAAGGCGAGGAAGAAATATCGGGTGATGAATAATTTCATAATTATTATTTGATTAATTAACTTTAATCATGATATTTTGACCATTGTACTATAATTAGATTCTTGATGCGGAGCGTAATAAATGGTGAATTAATAATCATATCTAATGATTCTACTTACAATAATTAAAATGTCAACTAATTAATTTTTATCAATGGTCAAATAATAAAATATATTGGAATTTCCTTGTTTTATATTGACTGTTGTCTTGTATTATGTACTGCACTAAGATTGGTTTAGCTTTTTGTTAATAATATAAAATGGATTTTGTGTGCAAAAGTTTCATATATAATTTTTATTTATAATCATAATTACATTTGTCGATAACTCTTGGCAAAAAATAAATCTACATTATCTTTCGACAGCACTCATAAGTAGAGGGTAGTGTCCTCTGCTGGGCGGTGAACAAACTACGATGCAATTGCACAAATTCATACCGCATTCATAAAGTAAGGTAAATTTATTAATATTCTGTAAAATCTGTATTGTTTTCACCACATCTGTAATTACTTTATTTGTTAATTATAATTGTTAATTATAATTAACAAATTAATTGTGCAAGAATGCAATGTACGACTTTTTGGCTTTGTACAATGTAATTAGTTATATTATCTCATATATGTTATATTTCTATCGTGAATAGTGCATTCGAGAATATTGATTCGTTATCACATTAAAATTGCATATTTAGAATAACCATTACTCGAAATTTTATCTATTTGAAATTGAAGATGTGAATAACACTATAAATTTTTTATATTTTTTACATAAAAAATTGGATTATTATTTTAGGTTATATTGTCGAGGAAAACATCATTGTGGTAGAAGAGTAGTCATAAGCATTACTGTGGTACTAGCTAAGGTAGACGATCGTAGAAAGGATCATGGAAAGGACCTTGGAGAGGATCGTGAAGAGAGGATCGTGGGTAAGTCATACAATAATCTTTACAAATGTATCTTTTATATTTGCGATTTATATTTTAATTGTAATTCTCGTTGCAAATGCAATGTGCATAGAACATCAGATTTGAAACTGCTATTTCAATGTTCTGAAAGCATAATATATCAGACATAATAAGAAAATTATTATGCAAATGACTAGTACTATATTTATCTGTATCGCCGCTTCTCTCTAAAGACTTTTTAGAGATTATCCGCATTTATATTTACAATCAATGTTTGCATCTCAAAGTATCTCACTGAGCCAGTTTAGCCGCCGCTTTCGTCGCTAATTCGGCGGTTTGCCTCCGCGAATAGTTGCGCGCGCAAACTTGGTGGCCTAAATTAGCGCAAAGGAAGAAAATAGTGAAACATTTTGTTCCGCAGTATCCCATTACGTTCTATGGCTTTCAACGTATCGTCGTGTTATCCGGTTGATATATCTCGTATGTCTATCCACCCTCGCGCCACCGTTAATAGCAGGCAATTTCGTGTTCCCTCGGCTAACCCGTGTAATTGAGCCAATGTGTGTTAATCAGAGGCGCCTCATTTGCCACGGGGAATACTCCAAATTGCTTTTGTTACCTGGAATATCTTGGTGCGCGGCATTGCCTGTATTGATTCACGAAATTGACATTCCGCTTAAAATATGCAAAACGCGCACCGCCGCGCGATGCATCGAATTACGAAATGCATCAGGCATTGATATATTCTGGCACAATATCGCACTCCTTCTATGGCATATGTTTTTTCTATTTATTTTAATATAAAATTTCATGTAAACTGGCAATAAATAATATATAAATTAGAGCAAAATATTCATATCGATTGCGGTGAATAGCATTACGTGTAATGATACTATTAAAAATGAAAGCTTATTTTACGTAATGCAATGTGTTGGAGCAACGCAGCAAATATTTCATGTAGAGGTTTATGAATAGCTTGTGACAGATTTTTACAATACAATTTCAACACATACTTTTCTCGTAACATCGCATTCAAAATATTTCTACAATTTCTCGAGGATTTTAGATTTACGTATAAAATACGCTATGTATCATTACGGCGGATATGACACATAAATTACACATTCCATTTTTATGAAACACAATTATCCATTCCATTTTTAATACAAAACTGCAAGAGTGTGCTTATGTAATCCAATTTAAGGATTAAGGATCGTTCTGATAATGAAGATGTACGATACAGGCTCTAGCTCAACGTGTGTGTACTAGCCATCGTGTGCTAGAGCCTAGTACAATAATGTACTATTGCCAGGGGATCACATTGGTCCGAGTCAGCGCAGTTAATTTTCGATAGCACCGAATCACCCTCGTGGTAATTGTCGTCCATGACTTTAACCGCTGGTCGTCTTTGTCTACTTGTTCTATACGAAAGCAACATGGTTTGATTTCTTGCGGTCATGTGCACGAATAGCATTGCCGAGCATACAGAAATTTCTCATAATTATAAATATTAGAAATTTTTGAATAGTGAAATTTTTTAATAATTAAATAAATTAAAAAATTGTTTTATTCTTTGAAATTTTTAACACTGGAATTTGGGATTTAATTTTTGATTAAGGTTTTTTATTTTATAAATTTATATGTAGTTTATGAATTAATCAAAAAGATTTAAAGAAATTTGTTTTGCAAAATTTAATTTTTAATTTTAAAAATTGGAAAAATCTTATACTTTTTATTTTTTTTTATATATAATAAAATATTATAAAATATTAAAGTCACTTTGCATTTCTCACGTTGGATTAGATAAACAGTTTTTAAATTCTAATTTTTATTAAAAAATTAGCTACAATATGGCACATTTGAATTTCAAATATGGAGCAAAAGAGGGTTTAACATATTTTACTTCCTAAAAAAACTAATTTTTTAAGCCGGATTATTCCAATAGCAGGATTAAAGTGAATTCTGTCTTACAAGAAAGAATTGAAATGGATCTAAAAGTTTGAAAATCAACCTGGAATTAAAATTTCGCATTACGGAGTATTATTCATATTATGAATTACATTTCGCAATACAGAGTGTGTGATATATTTATAATCTTAAACACTTTTTAACGAAAAAGTTTTTAAGCAATCCATTATATTTAATCGCTGTATTTTTAAATCTTTGTAGTTTTATGTGGGTAACTTTCTTTTATTAATAATCATTACCGAATACAAATCTTTTTCTTCTTTCTATTATCATCAAGTAGCATTGCAATGTGCAAATAAATGCAAATAGCAATGTATATTTGCATTGCTTGTTAACAATTACTTAAATAAAACTTATCATACAGTTAAAATTCAAATATTAAAATTTCTTTGGAGAATGTGAAGTAAATACGATTCACAAAATATAAGAAAAATTAAATAAGAATTTTCATATTAATACGTAATTGTTGTTTATTATTTAATTCTGAATAGTTTTATTACAAATAATGTTTATTGCAGAAAAGATTATACAGTTGAAAATCTATAATTATCTATATATTGCATTTCTGCAAATTATTGTAGAAATAAATTTTTTTCTTTCTAAGTTACGCATAATCAACTACAATTTTTAAATCAAATATTATAATATCAACCAATTTTCCTAAAAGTGCGATATTTTAAAAAATATGAATTTATAAATGTATAATTCTTGTTATAAATTCTAGCACGGAACTTATTTTAATGAAATATTTAGGAAACAATAGAATTATATTTAAACAAAATAAATCAGCGCAAAGAATAATTGGAAAATAATTTTTAAACATAACAAAAAAATAATAATTATATGAAAGAAACACATATATAAATATACTTACATTAATATAAAGAGGTGATTATTCAGCTCCGCATGCACATCAGCTAGCCTGTTTATTATCATTAAAAAAATGCATTTTTTTAATGATAAATTACTTACCATATCGTTGCTCTACTGTCACTCGAAGCCTCCTTCTCCTCTCAACGGATTTTCAAGCATTCACGCATACGCATTGCTCGCGCGCGTATCCGAATGCTTCTTTTTTTATCCTGTAGAGTGTCCTTTAAATAGTTTTCGATATAAATTTGCATAGTCTATGTTTTTAAACAAATTGTGAGTCTGTCCACTCTTCAATTAATCACTAGATCTAATATAATTTTGTATGTACACATATCCAAAAACAGGATTAAGTTTCTTGCTTAACGACGAGAGCAATCTTGTGGGAAAGATAATTTAGAAATCCTCTTACATTGGTATTTCGTTCATTATCCTTAATGGTGCGAGGAGCAAAAAGTCCCTCGGGTGTTACCGCCTTCACGCGCTATTAGGTACAATTATTCGATTGTATTCGCTAAACTCAATCACCTTATTTGCTCGAAGAACAAAAAGAAGTAACAAAAAATATTTTCAACATAACAAAGTGTGCAACATAACGAGATGTCCTCATTTTTCACGTTAAAGATCTTATTTTAAAACTTTTTTCTAAAGTAAAATCTATTTGAAATTAAGTGAATAATGACATTTTAATATAAAAATGGATATGAGATAGACTCAATCTATTTTCAAATAGTCTTTTACTTCTAACAGAAAATATATTTTACAAATTCAGTTTCCTTTTATATATATTTTTTTTAATTTTATATTTATTTTTCATAATAAATATCTTAAAATTTTTTAAAATAAAAATTGTTTAAAATTGAATAAAAAATTACCAATATTAAAATGACTTTATATATTTATCTTTCACATTAAATATGTTATTTTCTTCTTTTTTTCCTTATTTGAGATCTAATGATCTGTTTGTTTCCAAAGTTACACTCGCACTGGTTTTCTTGTGAGGTAGATTGCCAACTATCTCTCCACCTTTTGGGGGTCTTCCAGGTGAGCGACGGTCTTTCGGTTTTCCCTCGAGTGCTATGCGTGCTAAACTGTTCTTTCTCGATTCGTTTTACATGCTCGTACCATTGTCGTCTTCTTTGTCGTCCGTATCTTACCACATCCTGTATATTGCATTGATGTCTGATGTCTTCATTGCTTATCTTGTTTCTCAGAGTTTTGCCGATTATTGCTCTTAGCGTCTTTATTTCGGCTGCTCGTAGTTTTAAGTTTTGTTTGTTTCTACTCATGTTTCTATACCGTATGTCAAAATCGGCCTCACACATGTCTTATAGATTCTGACCTTGCTATCGGTGCGCATGTACTTGCTCTAAATCACATCTCTCAGACAACCGGATATTGCACCCTTAGCCTGACCCATTAGATTTTTTGTCGAGCCGTGCCCACTTGCTAGATCTACTCCTAGATATTTAAATTGCATCACTTGCTCTATCAGTTTGTTCTCGATCACAAGTTTGCATCTAATTGGATCTAGAAAAGGTTATACATTTGGTTTTGTCAGTGAATATCTTCATGTTGAGCTGCTGACATATTTGATAGAACTTAAAAAACTGTCTTTACAAATCATTTTCGGTCTCTGCAATGATTGCTGCATCATCGGCGTAACATACCATACTAATAAATTTGTTCATTCTGTATCAGCGAGGTAACTTTTTTTATGATTTTCCATTGCAAGATTAAAGAGGAATGGACTAAGGCTGTCTAATTCTTCCTAGTGTAAATATATCCTCCATTGTGTGTCCCCTGGCTTTAACTCTCGTAGTGTTGTCAATGTTAAGTTTGTGTATGATTTTTACGATGTTAGGAGATGTTTGTTTCTTAATTAATATTTTTAGGATTTTGCTCTTGTTGTGAACCTTTTTAAACGCTTTCGTTAAGTCGACAAAGCAAACATATGCAAGTGTATAAAATTCTATTACTTTATCCTTTATTTGCTTAATGATATATGTGGCGTTTCTTGTAGATCTGTTTCTTTTGAATCTTGTTATTCCTCTCTGTTAATTATATGATTCATTATCTGTTTGTCGCTTTTTAAAGATAGGGATTGTAATATTTTATTTTAAAATCTTTAAATAAATAATTACAACTCCAATGTAAAAATAAGTGTAAAATATTTCAGTCTATCTTTAAAAAACAAAGTCTTTTCTAATTTTTAATACATTTTCTAATTTTATCATTCAATAACAAGAGAGGAATAACAACAGAGATTTGAAGGTAACCTCAAAGAGTCTTATCAAGTATCGTGCGAATGTTCTTCGAAGGAGCACCGAGTGCGCAATCATGATGGTTACGGGGGCGCGAGGTACCATCTCGGTAAACTGGTCTAATCCGAGAGCGGGTCTCGGAACCGTTGCGGCTTCTTCATCTTCGTGGCGCCAACTTTCAAGAACATTTTCACGACGGCCTTCAGACCAGTCATTTAGTTATATTAAGGAAAAGTTGCCGCGATCTTCGCTGGAAGTAAATGCGACGAGTTGGGCGGCGGAGAAAAGAAACTTCCGAGCCTGTGAGCCGACCGACGATTAAGAGAAGTAGAAAACTTCTCCCAGACGCTCATGTGTCCTGCGCGAGATAACAAATGTCATCTTGACTATACTACACTTCGCGTCGACAGAATTATGACCGCCGCCAGTTTGCGACATCGCCGTGGACCTTTGCACGACTATTGCGCGAGAATACGAAGTAGTAATCCTAGATATTGTTACTTTGGCAATTCTATGATATCTCGTCAGCGCGTATTTGTAGGAAATAAATGAGTCATATATCAAACAAATATCCGCGTTTCTATTTATAGATTAGATCCTTGGGATCGCATATCGCATATATATATGCACTCTAATTGCATCGCGCATGGCGATGCCACAATAGATCGCCCCGAACAGATTCTCCCCGTAAACTCTTTGTCCGGAAAGAGGGAGTCCTCGACAGTCGCTCGTTATCCTGATCGTGGACGAATCTTATCTTCGTCGTGGTCGCTCCAGTTGCGCGTGCCATAAATCTCGGTGCGAGAGAAGCGGTAGAGCGGTGTTACGTATGCGGGATGAGTTCGGTCGTCGCGACAACCCCCTTGTTTCGAGTTTGCCGCGTCATCCTTGAAGCCGGCTCTCTCCACTCTCTACGGTGACTCTCTCTCCACGGTGACCACCATCTCTAGCTCGCTCTCCGAGGCCAAGCACAGCGTCGTGACCCGGATAAAGCGAGAGGGAGAGAGAGAGAGCGCACACGAGCTTCCAGTTTTCGTGGTATGCGTGGTCACCAAACACGTTAGCCACGTATATGCATGTCTCAGAACGGCGAACGCGTCTCACAGCGCGCGCGGCCCCGCTGGTATGCTCGGGACAATAATCGTACCGTCGAGGACGCAAACATTGTGCATATATGCACCGCATGACAACATCCACTGGCGGCCGACGTGCGTGTCCTTTGCACAGAAATCATCACGTATCTTCCTCTTTTCGCTCTATCCATTCTCGCTTTCTCTCTTTCTCACGCTTTCTCTGTCCGTGTTATTCTTTGTCACTGTTGTATGCTTACTGCCGTTTGCATTATGGAATATGCTAGTCTATACAGTTATCTGCAGGACATCGTGTTTGCTTCCTGGCATATGTATATTTTTTGACTTCGGTGCGAGTCTTTCCATCGCATAGCTTCTTTTCTATCTGCGGTAGATTAAGATGTTAATTAATTTTGTGATTACGTTTTGTGAAATTAACACCCCACAGATTTAATAGTGGATTTTTTATTTAATTCGCCGGAATTATTTATAAATTTAATGAAGAACTCTAGAATTCTTTGGGGTGCATTCAGAATTTTAATAAAAAATTAATTTTTTCGAAAATGGGGTGTCAATTTCACAGAGGTTCGCGGACTCTTCTCTTTCTCTATCTCTCTTCCTATAGCCTTTCATTTCCGTCCACGGTGACATAATAAGCGCCGTAACGCCGCGTTATACTCGTAGAGGTCGTCATGGAAATTGTACGTTTTGACACAACAACCGCAGGCACGAAGAACAGTTTACGCGACGCGCGTACGATGATCAACGATCATTTTCAGCGGCTCTTCGTCGGTGACGAATGCTGTTCGCACACGCGCCTAATGCACGACTAAAACAGACGGAACGATGGTTGAAAGCGAGAAAGACAGCAAAAGAAAGAGAGGGAGAGAGAGAGAGAAAGAAAGAAAGAAAGAAAAAGAGAGAAAGTGAAGAGAGGAAGAGAAGGGTGACCTGCACGCGTGACGTTATATAGTGCCACCCTCGCGCCCGTAAAGTAAAATTCCAAAACAAACTCCTTTATTCCGCGAGTATAGGCGGCGGTGCGCATCGCGCGAAACCACAATCCCCGCACATGTATCAAGCTGTCCGCGACCCGCGCTCTAATTTGCATTTCAACGCTTGCCTCTCGTCCATTATTACCAGCGGAACAGCTTGGTTGAATTTCACAGACGCATACCGCCGCCCTTGCTTCGCATCGTCCCTTGCCCTCCTCGCATGGCATCGTCTAGGCTTTATGCCCTTATACCACTACGACGATATACCGTTCTCCCTTGCTCTCTTATTGTTTGTTGCCAGTCTCTCTCTCTCTTTCTCTCGCTCGTGCCTGAAGACCGCGTTTTGTGTCCCGCCAGCTCGACGTACCGCGCTCAAAAAATCACAAGCGGATATATGTGGTAGAAGTTTTAATTACATTATATATATATATATATATATATATATATATACAAAAGGTATTTATATCTCCGCGTTGCGCAGCTTCTCTAAATAATGCAAACCGCATAATTATTAGTCACCAGACAATTGCCGGCCATTTGATTTTAGCTTTTAATTAGAGCTACTTTTCTAATTAAAGCAATCTTTACGTTCAACAATCTTGTCGCTTTTTCATTTCGCAGCGACATTCCTTAACTCTTTAAAAAAACAGTGCAACGGATTTTCAGAAATGGCTAATGATCGTATGATCGCACAATTTAATAGCACCTTTTTATATCACTTTAAAGTTCTATTATCTTCTGCATTTATTCTTATTTTAAAAACAGATTTTGATAACAAATGCGGCGTAACAGAAAGTATCTCATTCTGCAGTTTCCCGTTTATCCCCGAAGAATGAATGCGATATGATATTTTGGAACTTGTATGTATGTAAACGCTACCCTTATCAAGCGCAAGCGCTTTTCTAAATTTAAAGTGTCGCGATGGTATCGCACACAGAAATTTAATTCTCGTCATCCGCACGTCCCGTCTTTCCGGCTTGGCGCAGGTCTCGCGCCTTTCACGCGCTGTTATCGTAATATCCTCTATTAAATTTCTTTCGATCCCGCGCTGTCGCGTTTGTCATTCTGTTGAAGCAATTTAACGGAGGCTAACAACATGGCGAAGGGCTAACGATATTTTGTCGCGTTAAAGCGCTACTATTATCGCAAGCACCCCCCGAGTGATTTGCGAGACCACGATGGCTGCAAAAGCACTTAGACTGCCTGCCATCGCCGACTGTTTTTCTCGAAGATGTCTCGTCGCGTTATATTATTAAACCAACAGAAAATACTTGCATGAATTTTATCATGGCGAAACAATGCGAAACAAGATGCCGGTCAAGAAAAATGTGCACATCTACCGGAGCGCCGCGCAGAAATGTAATTAATAATTTATCTCAGCTAAAATTAAATTGCTTCTTCTTCAACGGATTTAATACGGGTACGCCCGCGTTTCCGTAGCCAATCTCCACTTCTTTCTATTCAGCGCACTTTCCTCCGTTATTTCTCGTTTTTCCATGGCTTCCTTCATGTCGTTGTTCCAAGATCTTCTTGGTCTACTCTTTTTTTTTCTGGAGGTTTCCAGGTATATATTCTTTTAGGCATCTGCATGTGTCTTCCCATAGTTTGTTCTTTGCTTCACCAACTTTCTTTCTTACTTCCTTAGTTAGTTGGTATATCCTAGTTTCTATTGTCTTTTGTATAAGCCAATTATTGTATTTTAAGTTCTTTTCTTCTATTATGTGATCAATTTCGGGATTAAGCCATTCTGGTTCCTTGGTTCGTTTTTTATTTTCTTGTATGCCTAGAATTTCTGCACCTATTTTGTGCTAACAATCATTTTATTTTCTTCTTTGATGTCCAACGGGGGGTTTTTTTTTTGAGGATTGCTGTTAATTTTTTTGGTTAGTATCTCTAATACTCAAATCTTGATGTATGTTATACTTTCGGACGTCCTCCACTTTATCAGCTTGATTATTCTTTCATATTTGCAATCTTATATGTCATTTTACGTATTAATTTACTTTTGACCAAGTAATGGTCGGAGCCGTAATTAGATTCTTGCATCACTCTTGTGTCATTGCATTTAATTGCGTTTGATTCCTTAATTAATATGAAGTCCAGTATCGCGCGCGCGCGATTTTTGTTGCAATTGTGGTCTTTCCCATGTATATGTGTGGATGTCTTTATGTGAGAAAAACATATTTATTATTCTGAGCCAATGTTGGTTACCGATGTTAGAATTCTAGAAATTTTTCGCCGTTCTCATTTATATTGTTATCATTATATTTTCCTAAAATTCGGTCTTGTTCTTTAATTCCCACTTTCGCTTTCAGGTCACCTGCCATTAAATTGCTACAGTCATAAAATGTGTCGTGATAAATGTTAATTAAAATTGTCTCATTTGATGCGGATGTTGCTTTCAGAGAATTAAAATTGTAATGTTGTCGCGCAAATTAATGTCAAACTATCCGCTAATAGAAAAGAATTTACGACATATTCTCAGAGATAAGTTTCTTTCCGCGGCCCTTATAACTTTTTATTCAACGGAGAAACTTTCTTTCCCTTTCCTTCGTTCCCTAGAGGACATGAAGAAATTATTGTCTTGTCCAGTTTCAAGGATGCAGTTTCAGTTCTATTCTCACTGATCTATGGTCAACGATGGCCTAAGTCGACTGAGATAATTTCGAAAGAGAAAAAACAGAGTATTTGAAAGTCCAAAATAATAGATCAATTTAAGAAAAAAAAAATAAATTACATGTAGACATACATATGGTATCAAAAACGTGATACAAGATTACGATATTCGTAAGATGTAGCAGATTTATCCTAAAATATGAGTAAATTCTACAAGAGAATTACAATAGGTTTGCGTAGAAATTATTTGAACGGTAAAACTGACTATCGGTATGCGACAAAAAGCGGCGCGGCACAATCAAGCGCAAAAATATTCCAATAAAACGCGCGTTCTCGTAAAAAATATCTCCGTTTGTAATCCCCCGTTTTAAATTTCATGAAAACGGCTGTTCGTGCGAGGGCCACGCCGCGTCATCGGATTTACGACTGATTCGTCGCTGCTCGTAATTTCGAGCACCGCGAAGCGCTTTATTGATTAATCAAGAACGAGTGCCAGCGGCGATGCAATGATATTTACACTTGCACGATGCGATGCGCGAGCTGTGAATCTCATGGAAAGCTGCGGGAGCGCTTTCGCCACGTGGTCCCGGCACCTGTTTCCATTACGATTATTAAACGGAGAACTATAGTAAAGTAAACGAAACTTTGCGCCCGGCGACGGTCGAACGTCACGGCGAACAATAGCACTGCGCGGCAACGCTCTCTACTTTCGATCGATGCGAAACCGAAATTTCCACGAAAACGTAGCATATCGCGACGTATCGGCGACCGCCATACGCACAAAGGGTCGATCATGTTCTCGTACCTGTTCGTAGATCAAAGGGAGACGTGACTTCATGCTCGGGATATGTCGATGTCACGTAAAGTGTGTGCGCTTGTAAATTAATTGGCCACCTGTGGATGTAGGTGTCATGGCGTATCTACCGTTTTCATTATCCATCGTTCGAATCGGATATTAATCAGATTAGTTAGCGTTCGTACGAATGGCAGAAATGTGCGGGATGATCGCGGCGATGAGTTTCGACGCAATTTTTGCACCTGCCCGATACCGATCGAGAAAATATATAATTCGAAGCAGATTTGATTGATTCGCATTACAAATGTTCGGAAATCGGAGCTAGAAAATCGTCGCTTGCGAAATAATTAAAAAACTTACAATGTCACATTGTATAACAATCATAAAATAGAATGTCCAATTATATTAGATTTTAGAATAGAATACGCGCGTGTGCGTGTATGCAGGATAAGCCGATTACGCGCGACAGTCGCTGCCATGCATGTCAGAACGCGTGTCGCATGTATCTATCACCAGAGCTGCCGTCCATTAAAGCTAGACAAAAGGTAGTTGAAAAATTGTGGCTTATCCTGAAATTGTTTGACAGGTTAAAAATTTTTATTATGAATCTTATAAATTTATCAAACCCAAATAATTTTTTTAATTGGATAAAAAGAATGATTTTTTATACAGTTGATACGATTAAAAGCCAACTTTAGTATATCTAATTTTAATCTGTCAAACTATCTACTCAGATGAGCCACAAGTACACTTTACATTTTTACTGTTTAAAATAGCGATTTTTATGTTACAATAATTTCTTCCTCGGCTTTGCGTCGCCACTCCCCTACTCCGATCCGGATCAGGTCACATTATTCAGCCATCGTCTCTTCGATCTGCCTTGTTTTCTGTGTCCTTCCAATCCGAAAATGAAGATCTTGGTATTTTTGGCATCATCCATTCGATGCACATGCCAATGAAGTCGTCGTCTCTTGATTTCTGTCACCAAGTTTAAAAGTTTGTTTAAAGTCTATGAACAATTGATGCAAATCGATGTTAAATTTGTAGCATTTCTCTAGTATTTGCCTAATGGAGAAGATTTGATCCGTGGTTGACCTGGATCGGGCAGATGACGGCCGTGTTCCATTTTGCAGGCATCTTCTCTTTCTTCCAAACTTCAGCGATGAGTTTATGTAGTTTCCGGTGCAGCTCGGCACCCCCGTATTTTAGCAGCTCTCCTGAGATCATGGCCTCTCGTAACGCTTTGTTGTTTCTCAAAGAACCAATAGCTTTTTTATCTCGGAAAGATTTGGTGTTTCAATTTCCTCATTCTCCGTCTCAGTTACTGCAACGTCCTCATCTGCATTGTTGCCTTCCTTCATTAATCCAACTCCGCATTAATATTAAGTCCCTTCACCATTTCCAAAAAAAGTTCGCACTTTTTGCGATAAATTCACCGCAATGTTGCTCTGACGTCACTCCGAGTCTCCTCCTTTTTCTCTCATAGTCAGTAATCCTGTCTTCTGGCACTCACACGCGACGACACAATTCACACGCGCGTATCACCCGAGTACGGAAATCGCGCTTTAAACGACACTCCCGACACACTCGCGTGTGACTCGAGCCGACAATCTAAAGCGAAGTATGACGATTCACTTATCCCGAATTGGCACAAATGTTTATCTGGAACATAAACATAAAAAATTTATATTGTAACAGCGTACAAAATGGAATTATAATACAGTTTAATAATATTAATCATGATTGTCATAATAATAAATAGAATTTTATTTAATACGCGGCTGCTTTATAGTTTATAGCTTTTAGCAAGCTGCTACCGCGTGTAATAGCGTGTAACGCTGGCATGTTTTGCCGAGTTCGCAATTGCATGAGACAGCGAGTGTAACTCGCTGAAGTAGAAACTTTGCTAATACTGACTTGCCTCGGTCAATCAACATTGCTATTACAATTAACAGTAAGAGATAACATACAAATCAAACTATCAATTAAATTAATTGCACGATTAATAAATAAGTCTTATCAATGTTTCAAAAAGCATACAAGTATATACGGGGGCGTTGCAATATAGTACGCAATATACGCTTCAGCGTAGCAAAATTTGGAGGGGCGCAAAATTGTAATAGACCCCGATAATTTTTGAAGTGTGTAAAAACCGCGTGGTGGCATGGCGTTTTTTTTTTTTTGCTTAGCGCTTGGAGCGCCCGAACCACTTCCAGCGTAGGGGCACTTCTGACGGTCGTAACGCCCCCGATCACAATATAATATAACAAAGCTTTAGAGGCTTAGATGAATAATACAATTATATTCCTTAATTTATCTCAAGTAAACTTGAGTAAAATTTAAATTTAAAACTTATTACTCGCTACTTTTACTGAAGTAATATTGATTTTAAATTGGTTAAAGGATTATTAAGAAGACATTCACAAATATCTCATGAAATTCTTATTTCAGTCTTTTGATCAGGCCTTTCTTAAATTGTGCTTCAAAAACAATTGATATTTATTAGATAAAATATTTTGGATGTCATTGTAGTATAAATGTATTTGTATATTTTACAGATAAACCTTCGCGCTTCAAATCGCCATATATAAAGTTTAATGTGCGCAGTAATTATTTTATAAATATTAATTATTTCAAACACTAATCTGCATTTAGCTAGATATTTTAATACTTTTTAAGACATTAATAATACATTAAATCTATCGTAAATGTCCTAATTTCCAAAAATGTTTGAATAAAAAATAAAGTTTACTGTTTATTCCAAATTATGAAACAAGAATCATCCCTTGTGTTAAAAAAATCAAAATCTATTTTTGTTTAATTATATATTTATGCATGTATATATTATGTATGTATGTATATATATATATATATATATATATATATATATACATATATACATATATGTATATGTGCAGTATACAATTAAAAATTTAATAACTTTGTTAAAAAAATTTTGTGATAATTATAATGCAATTTTATTATATTTTAATACCCTGAATAATAGTTGTTAGCTATATATTAACGAATTATGAGTTAGTAAAAAAGCAACAGTTATATTTTTATTAATTTATGTATTGCAGAGGGCATTATTTAATTTTTTAATCATATGTTTAAATTTTTGCACATTTCTAATAATTAAAGATATAACTACATGTGTAAGGTATTTAGATGTAATACATACGCTTCAAATTGTCAAAAATTTTTGCAATTTTGTACGACAATGCATCTCTCTGGTCGCCCGTGACTTGTAAATTACATTTACCCAAAATGAATTCTTGAATAGACGCTACATCTCTAATGGAAAATACATTATATTTCTCTTGAGCGAATTTATAGATGATTTTACATATTAAAATCTCTACTCACTGCAATCATAACCTCTTTCAATCCATCGACCGCTAAACGATCGAGGAAACATCGTTGATCGCAAATTTCCGCGGTAAATAATACATTCCAACCATCGCCCGTTACTTTAATCGGCACTCCTGGCAAAAATTTGTAATAATTATGCGTTCTTATTATGTAATTATTGCGGATAAAAAACGCGATTAGAATCGACACTTCGTAAAACATTAACGCTCTACGATGTTTTTAAAGCTCACAGCGGCCGGTAGAGGAGCATGTGTCCTACCGACTGTTACGCGTATTGCTCTATTGACCGCTAGAGTGAGTGACATCTTTTCCGCTCATTCTTTTCGCGCCCAACGGAATGCAAAGTAAAAACGTAAATTATTTAATCGCATATTTTATTCGTAATAATTGCGTAATAAATGTGCATAAAATCGCAAACTTTTGTCGGGAGTGTCGATTAAAGTGACGGGCGATTGTTGAGAGGTATGTATTTATCGCGAATATTCATAATTAACTACGTTTCATCGATTGTCTGGTCGTCCGTAAATTGAAGCAGGTTAGAATATCAGTAAGTACAGATTTTAATGCACAACAATTTTAGACATGCAAAATGATCGCTACAATTGCTCAGAAAGATTAAAATGTAATGTATTTTTTTAGGTGTAACTTGCAGAAAACTCAGGACGTCGGATTTATATCGAGTAATGATCGTGCATACACACGTACACGCACACACACACGCACACGCTACACACACACGCGTACGTATCCGCGTACATAATGGCTTTTATTTTTAGGCAAGACTATCATTATTTGTTTTATTCATTATGAGTGTACATTGTAGAATCAATCGTTAAATTTATATCGTTTTATACTATAATTATATGTATGGATGTGTCGCGACACAAAGTACGTTTAACTTGTATTCGTTTCACGTACCGTAGCGTGTCAAATTCGTGATGTTAATTCGTATAAAGTATACGGGTTAATTTTCTTTCGATAGTTGGTTTCGAAACAGAGCAATTATCAAACATTTATTTATTCGAAACCGACTCGTAGCGTTGGGGTTGTTTTCGTCGTTACGCTTAGTATGCGCGCACATCCTCTTTCTCTCTCTCTCGCGCGCGCGTTCGTGTATCAACGTAAACATTGTGGCCCCCACTTCTCGCATTCCTTTAAGTCGGAATCGGCACGACCTTGTGTTTCTCATTGTACCATTATTATTCGCACGGCGGCACTTATACGAGGTAAATGTGTATCGGCGCGTTATCGTCTTCAATAATACCATTATTATTTCTCACAGTTTTCCGTATCATGTTTTTCTGTCTAATCTATCGCGGAGAGTGTTGAACACGTAGTCCGTGCAATAATATTTCAGTTACATCTTTGTCTTAAAATGACAAAGGACGCGTTGGGAGTATCGCTTAAAATATCGGGCGATTTTCATATGTGCGACGCGAACGCGAGTGAGTGCCTTGCACTGCGAGGACTGAGAGGAGGAGGGGGCTCAGAAGGAGCATCGGGCGCGGGGGAACAACGTTTGCGTAATTAATCATTTATTTCTTATTTCTTATTCGCACAAAATATTGCATATAAAATATTAATATATATATATATATATATATATATATATATATATATATATATATATATATATATATATATAAAATGTAGCGCCCATAAAATACTTAAAATACTTTATACATTTAGTAAAATATTTACAATAGTTGATATTCACCATTCTTAGAAATATTTTATATATTTATTATTATTCAACTAATTAAATTTTTTTTTTAATTATATTTTTGAAAATTTTAATTCTTAAAAATTTTAATTCTGTATGCATAGATAAACAAATATAAAATTCAATGTGCGCAATAATTATTTCACAAATATTAACCATTTTGAACAGTACTCTAATCTGGATTTACTTTTTTATTTTGCAGATTAACTTTGTGCGCGTAATCGGTGCTACAAAATATATTTGTTCCGTCGTATAGTATAACAAAATGCGCATCGGGAGTGCCGTTAATGCCGAGAGTTATAGCGAATCTATAGATGAACGCATTTTTGCTGTATGACAAATATTGGGACACGATTTTTTTTGACTTTAGGCTTGGCTCGGGGAAGGGAAAGGTCGGTTTCCATCATAAAATCTCCACTACGGCAGGGCAATCTTCGGTTCTACGTGCAGCGCGCTAGTTGTACAGATAGCCGGACTGTCGAAGGTAGTCGAGGACGGCTACCGGAGTTAGTCAAACGCTACCGATTGCTTTTCAGATGCCTTGTATCTAGTCGGTTGATTGGATGACTAATCACCTCATCTTCTTCGAGCTTATCTTTGCCTTCTGTTTTGAGAGAATCGTGCCCCAATTGGTAAATGTGGTCGTCTGAAACGCGGACGGAATTCGCGCGTAACGTCACAGCTTGGACAATTCGGTTCGATTCGCCTGTGATGTCGGGAGTGCCGTTTTAAGTATCGCGCGATTTTCGTATTCAGGTACGCATGCGAGCAATGCATGCGCCGCGAACGCGTGTGATTCAATGTGAGTGCTTCGAAGGACTACTGAGAGGAGGAGGAGGCTCAGGAGGAGCATCGGGCGCCGGCGGAGCAACTTTGCGGTAAGCAATAATTCATTTATTTGTTGAAAATGTTGTAAATTAAAAGACTTAAAATATTTACATTAGTTAATATTGATTATTATTAGAATTTATTTACATATTTATTACTTTTTATTTTAATAATTAAACTTTTTCAATAATTTTTTTATTCCATATTTGCTTACAAAAAGAATTAAAAGTTCAATGTACTCAATTATGATTTGATAAATATTCATTATGAACGCAACTATAATCTTGACTTATTTTCGTATTTTACAGATCATCAACTATGCAGATCAACAGAATGACAACTCCGCTGCTGCGCATCAATCGGTGAGTGAGTTTATAATTTGTCTTGATTGTTATTAAGATAATGGATTTATAAGATACATATTATAAAATTTAACACATTGTAGATCGTATATGATATTGATTTTATAAAAATTTTAGGTTGCACATTGCAAAATATTTTAAATTTAGTTAGTTTCTAGAAGAACAAATTATTTTTTATCTTGATAAATTTAAATTATATTTTTTGTCACACGCGTTATATATGTATATTAGTAGCATATTGTTCTGTCTGAGGATATGAGAGTGCGGTGTTATTGCATTAACATATCGCTATAACGTTGAGAGTGGCAGATATTTCGACACATAATCAGACGCAAGTTTCATCGAACGTTTCCGTGAAAAGCGCTTCAATTTGTCGTGTCGCGAGTCCGAATCCCAAGTATATGCGTGTTTAGAGCAACTTGAAAATACAACTGCATTAATGTAACAGATACTGCAGTAACAGATACGACACGATACTCTATAAAAACACTCGCTGTTCATTTATATATTTTCACTGTGCAGTAGAGACTGTTCATTTACCCTACACATGCCAGAGAGGTTGCGAATATATTCTGCTAATGGCGTACGTCACAGACAATATACGTTTCGTCGCGTACCTTTTCGCGTCGGAGACGCGTTCGCTTCCCTCTCCATTCGCAGGTTCTCCTTGTGATGAGAACTCTGGCGACAGCGACAAAGTCAGCCATGAGCGCACACTCGTTGATGCCGCGCGTCCTTTCAACGTCATTCTGTAGCTTGCAAAAATAACCCGTCGGCGGTGTGCGCCCATTAATTTTTTGAGAGCGCAAGCGGAAAAATATGGATTTTAAGCGAGAGCCGTCACTTATGTGTACAGCGAAAAGTAACAAGTATCTAAAAATAAACAACATCATTCCTAAAAGCTCCAAACTGTATAATAAAATAAAACTGACTTTTATTTAAAAAAAAAGTTGTTTAGTTAAAAAAGGAGAAGATTGCTAGCCTTCTGTTATTGCAATGTATTTAGGAAGCAATTTTGAAAATGCACGCTTACACAGTCAAGACAACATTTTCCACGACACATTACTCGTCGTCAATTTAAAAGTTTACATACTCGCGAAAATATAGTTTCTCAAGTGCAAAAGGTAGCTCTTTTATTTTCAATTTTACTATAATTTAATTGAATTCAATTTTTCGAATTTTCCAGGAATGTTTTATTCGTATAATTTGTGATGTTCGAAGGAACAATTTTCAATAGTATTGTATGCGCATAATCATTCCTTGGATAAAGGAGGAAGAAGTCGCCGCGGTCGCGATGTAAGATGAACAACAAAAATGTCGGACATATTTTTCACGGAAGCAACGTACGCGCTGCTGGAACTTTGTCGATCTGAATTCTCCTCCGCGCAGCGCAGCAAGGAAAAATTTCGATAAGCTGTGCATTGTCGATGCGGCGTTATCGAGACCGGAAAGAATTTTGGGTCGGGCGATTTCCGCAGGGCGATATCGTGTCTCTCTCGCGCGAGCGAGAATCGATAACGGAAATTTGTTTGTTTCGGCGATACGCGGATCGGGAGGTTCGCGCGAATCACCCGTCGTAATAAATTCGACACCACTCTGATTTCTGGAAAGCGGTTGCTACACTTAAATCGCAGCGTTTTAAGCACTTCGTATGCGGCTGGCAAGTACCCGCGCCCCTTCACCGCGCACCACTGCCCAATTAGAGTTGTCTGCAGGCGAAAAAAAAGAGAATCTACCACACCGCACCACATCCTTTACCCGCGGTCCTTCTTGTAAATTTTCGCAGTCCAGCCAGCCAGCCAGCCAGCCATCCGGCGGACGCGCTGTAGGATAAAGGCGCGTGAGTACATTCGTTAGCATAATAATTGCCGCGGAAGCTCCACGCTACGTAAACCCAGCGAGTAAACGGCCTCTGTTAAGAGATACGACGATGAAATACAAAAAGATGTTCGGAGAACTACATCGTTCTCTTTCTTGCTCTCGATTGTTGTTTCGTAAAAACTTTTCTGATATTGTAGATGTTACGTATCGTATGGATACGATTTGTTGTATTGAATGAAGAAATGCTTTGTTTTATGCTCGAATGCTTTTTAATGCTTTAATGCTTGGATTAATCTTACGAAATCTTATGTTACACGTGTCAATCGACCTAAACTAACGCCATCTATCTAAGCGCCTAAAAATATTTATTATTTAGTCCGCGGTTAATACAAATTTGCGACAATATATTTTTAATAAGAGAAATACATAATATCGCAGAGACTATGCTAACATAAAAAATAATCGTTGTGTATTACTTAACAGTAGAGATTATAAGAAAACGCACAATATCTTTTGCAAGAACTATAACTGAGTTTAATATAAAAATTATAAAATCGAGAAAGAATAAATGCTCGCAACTCACAATCAATACTCTCGTTGTCTCAATCTCGACTCTCACTCATTGATTCTCGCCGCTTGTCCGAAAACAACAATCTTTAGGTGAAGCGCCGAAAACGCTTATAGCTTTTATGTAGAAAGACATTTCAATATATATTTAGACACGGCTTCAAATATTTTCTTATCTGGCAATTATTTCTACTTTCTTTATTTTTATTATTGCTTAGATGCTCTTCATTTTTGACAAGAGTTAAATTTGAATCGTTGACTTAGAAATTCAACGATATTTACAGAATCTGTGAGATAGGAGGATAAAAAAATAGAGATGTATTTTCTTCTCTCGTCAGATAATCAAAGTGTTTATTAGGTACATTCAGAATTTTAATAAAAAAACTAATTTTTTCGAAAATAGGTTGCCAACTTCACAGAGGTGAGTCCGGGTAACATGCGGCTCGTTCTTTGCAATAGTCGACGAAGCGGCGCCGTTCGCGCGCGGAATGAGAATTGAAATCGCTACTCGATCGACGCGACGACCGGATATTTTTTCCTGCTTTTAAATTGCGATCTTATTGGTAGACAGAATAATTTTGCGCGTACAATTAACAGAACGAATAGCATGTTATAAAAGTAACTGTAATTTTTTACCAAAAAATGTACTAACATTTTTATAGATTTTTAATAATATATATGGCATTTTATAAGAATTTAATTCTGATAAATTACTTAAAATTTTTGCATTTTTATTTGAAAAATTTTTTGATTAATTTTAGACAGAAATATTTTGAGATTATTCGTAGCTATAATGAATATCACACACAACTATCAATTTTTGATAATATAAGTAATTTTTGAAAAATTTTGTTCTACAAGAAAGATTAATAAAAATAGTTTTTTTTTACATTTTTTGAGATAAAATTTTTTACTTACATTTTGGAAAAGAACATCTGAAGTAAAGAAGCAACAAAAAATATTATTCGATGAAGTTTTCGCGACAACAGCATACTTGATATATAGCGCTGCTGTGTAACGCCATGAATTTTCTATCAACATTGTGAATTCTGAAACCCTAACCTTCCCTTGAGATTTGTGGTTTGAAGATAATACCTTTTGAGTTTCTGCACCTTGGAGATTTTAACTTTTGGGAGATTGTGGCTATGAGTATTACGGAACGGTACGAAACCAAGTTGTGAAACAAACAATAATCTTATATAACCAGTTAACGTTATCTATTAATAACAATATTAAGCTTTTAGATGATGGAAGTCTTGGGCTGGTAGATTTGGTGTACTTCAATCTATATTATATATGTTTATCAATTAGAATATCAGTTTAAAAAATATTAAAAAATTTTGCAAAGTTACTATGATCGAGTATGCGCGAACTTACTTTATTATAGTTAAGCATACAGTGAAAACTTAATAAAATCTCCAGCCAATTCACTTTCGCAGCGTAATCTTTTTTTATTATATCAGAGTCACTCTAAAATGTTCTCAGCGTCTTGAAAGCTATATTTTCATTTGTGCCGGGAGATAAGTTATTAGCATCCGCTTTTGCAAGATTCAAACCGGTCGTTCGCCATCTGCGATATCCCACGGCAGTACGGCGCAATTCGTGAAATCGAAAATATCAGCATCGCAAATCTAAGGTCGCGTGCGCTATCTTTCCCTTGGAATTTATCGTTATGGTAACGCAACCTGGAAGCTGCTTGGCGTGAGGCTTCCGGGCCGAGTTCCCGATTTCCGTATCAAATGGCGAACTCTTTCCTGCCGCGCGCTGTGAATTTATGGCCTTTAAGGCGCGGCAATTCGCGATGGCCAGTTCCACTTTCGAATTAGCTACCCCCGGGAAATATCAATCGCCATTATGTTTCACGGTGACGTCGTTAATCGCTGGCCTTTATCCTAGTAAACGACTTATGGACCGCGCATAGGTCGCGTAAACTATTACAGTAATCCGCGATCTGGAGAGCAGAGATGATGTTGGGGAAAAAAACATCGAGTAGGTAGAACTTTTCTGTTATACTGATTAAACTCACAATTTGCCAAATAAATTTTATTTAAATTTTTTAATTGGCGAAAGTAATAGCTCACGTTCCGAAATTAATTGTTTCTGCACAGCTATTTTTTCTAATCTGCTCTAAATGTTGTCACAAGCCTTCGTTATATGTGAAGCGTACGTAGTTCGTCGTCCTATTAAGGAAACATCAATTAAACTCCGTTGTTATCTGTAAAATTCTCTTTTAATCTTCGTGCGGTCATTACACGCGCGTAACGAATATAATTGCGAAACGGACGATTTACTGGTAACGTCGCGGGAAACGATATAAGACAATTTAGATTACACGATGCGCATGATAATGACAGTTTTATTGTTCGCTTAACTAAATAAAACGAAGAGGATGAAGGCGCAGAGGTTATGAGCCCTGAGAAATGCGTCCTTATCCTTACGGAATTGTGCGGATGACAGTGAATTAGGTGTCTTTTGCTACAATAACCCATAAACATTCCTCCTTCCTTGCGTCGCGTATTTATCATCCTGTCCGAGTAATATGCCGCGGGGCGGCCCGTGCGATGCACGTATATTCTCATCGGGTACAGAGATGAATGCACGCTCCGGTGATTCGTTTAGACGTAAAACCTGAGTAATAAAATTGTTGACGACGACTGTGGATCGAGTATAGCATTCGCGGACAATGGAAGAATGGCGGTTGAGTTTTTTACTACGACCAGGTATCGACGTACTCGCCGTTGTATCTCGCAATAACGTCGAGAATGCGAAAGTGGGGATGACAATTTTCTTTATAATCTGCTTTCAATACGAAGTAACTTTCAACGCTTCCGGTAATTGGGAAAATTTGATATCCATCTTGTGCTGTGTGCATACGAAATAAAATTTTAATGAGATAAAATTTATAGCAAATTACATTAAAATTATTAAAATTATTTTGAACCTTTACGTTATAAAGAAAAATATTAAACTTATGACATGTTAATTAAAGTATTAAATTTATGACGTGTTAATTAAATATTAAAAATATAGAATTATATTATTTATAAATTAATTGTATTGCAAAAAAATGAATTAATACTGTGTAGTATGCAAGATTAAAAATAGTTGCGACTTATATTTGTGAATATAATCTCCCAGGCTTTGTTGATTGCATTTGCTAATTTATAAAATTTCTCTTAAAGCTCTTGCAAATTGATTTGACTTCTTAATTTCCTGTCTCATTGTGCGATATAATTATATTTCGATTGTTCCGACAAGAAACCTGCCTGCGACTTAGTGTAAACGCGTTTATCACACCACCAAGATTCTCTTAGCCAGTCTTGGCGTAAGACGCGGGACTATCGTGCCAATTAGCGTGCATTACAGAGAAACCTGAAATTGCGAGTGTCATGTTTGAACGCATTAGCGTGCGTCGTTACTGGCACACGTTCTAGGTTTCCTAAACAAATTAGTGTGCTTCCTGATACTCGTTTCTTGTCGAACTCCGCGCGGGTAGATATAATTGCTACCAAAACAAATTATTACCATAATTTGAAATTATATTTGTTGTTTACAGCCGATCCAAAAGTATTTCTTGACTTGTTTTTAAAGCTTTTATGCTTTTAAGCTACGTGTTAATTCCAGAATTTCACTTTTCAATGTTAAATTGTTAAACAATTTAGAAAGAAATTTTAATATACTTTAGATTAAAAGCTTTACTTTCGCAGTCATATATCTAACTTTAAAGGCGGGAATAATCCAGGTCGTAAAATCATTTTCGCGCAAGAAATATCCGCGCTTCATCCGCTGAGCTCGCTTGAAACTTGAAAGCGTTAGGGCTTTCCGGAACCAAAGCCGCAGCGGAATTCTATTACGAGATTGCGTTGGTTTGATCCAACGGATGTCCCGGACCGTTGAGTAAAACCGTCCTTCGGCCGACGGATTCCATTTTTAACTTTCATCCTGACGGGCGCGGTGCGGTTTGCGGGCTTGGTAAGCGCGTGTCTTGACGCGGCATGCAGGTGTAGCGCGCGTCGCGTCGCGTAACGTACGCTTATCTCGCGCGACATATTTCACGACACATTAACATATTATACTCGGCTTTGTATCGCGAGGACAAAAAGCATGTTTGCTCGTCAGCTTATCAGATGTTAAGTCCGTCCCTCTTTGTATGTCAACTTAATGCCACTTCAGCCTCGACGGAAGCCCTTGGCTTCCCGTCGGCATACCACTCGACTCTTCCGTTCTATCCCCTCCGAACCCATCCTTTCTTGACTTGAAAATTCACCCTCTCGGTTTCTCGCATCCTTTTCTCACGCTCGACCTACACTTTTCCCTATCTTTGTTTTTTTTTTATCTTTCTTTTCATCTTCTTTCATGTAATTTGTTTTCGTGTTCCGTCTTACAGCGCGCCTCACGCGCGTCTCGTTCCCGCGGGATCGTCTCGACTTCGGTCTCGGGATAATGGCGACGGTTTCGCATTAGACGAATAAACGTCGCTACATAATCTTTTTCAGCCACTCAACGCAATCGTTGTCTCTACCGGAGAGACCGTGTGCCGTCCTGAAAGTAAACCACGAGACCAAACTGGCCTTTAATGCGTCCTTATTTTTCTGGAGCAAACAGTAGCCGGGTTCTGACCGGGAAAATCGTCGCTCGGAATTACGTGACCCGCCGACAATGCAACGCTCGATGCACGCCGCAGATTTTTCCCGAGCGATGTGCCGCGAGAGGAGGAGGAAAAGAGACGGAAAGGAAGAGAGCATTGGCGGTTCCTCAAGTAAACAGCGCTTCTTGATTGTGCGCTCTTTCGCATTCTGTTGGCAGTCTCTTCGACCTCGATATATACAAGTTGCATAGTAATCGCCACGCTGTTTTTGGTATTCAGGAAGCTTCCGCTCGGTTATCTTTTCGAGATGGATGCCCTCGAGTCGTCACGCAAGCCGTTCTTTTCTTTTAGCTTATTCTTTCTCTCTTTGTTCGTTATTCCACCTAATTTACATTAATTTACGAAATCGTAAAATATAGCAAAGAAATATATCATAAGAAAGTATTTTGTATCACTTTTTGAAATTTGAGTAGCGATATTTCTAACTGTGTATTTGTGCCGTTTAAAAAATTTAGGTGGCATAATTTTCTGCTGGTTATATTCATGTTTAAAATGAACATTTTAAGAAAAACAATTTGCTTCGAGTGAATGAAATAGCAAAAGCTGCGATCTAGAAGATTAAGTAAATTGAGGTTATTTTCCGTAGTTTAGAATTCATTTCACACCTGCTGAGTAATTGTCAGCACAAAACGCGATCGCGACATGCCGAACGTTCAACGGCATAGGTGCTTACGCGGTGTATATCGGAAAAACAGAGAAAACTGCAAGCCGTACAAAACTTCGAGATGCTGTGAAAAAGGGCGGAACAGTGAGAAACAGAGAGCAACTCGTACTGCAATTATGCTTGCCTTTTTGTTCACCGGTTAATTCCAGTTTTCAAAGCTGACGCGAACTAAACTCGCGGGCGGGAATTTATTGCCAGACACGGGAGCACTGCGCCAAATAATATTAAAGTAGATTTTCCCTAATGGAAGGCGAGAATCACCGTGAAAATATAGCTGCGATTGAGTATTCTTGGAGAAAGGTTTATGATTATTTCAGTAAAATGCAAATATTTTAATACTGTTTTTACGGTTTATTAATATAATTTATGCAAATAGTGTTGACATTCAAATATTTAGATAAGATACCGTGCACGTCTTATTCTAGAGATTTATATTAAAATGTGTCTCTTTTTAGCGATGAATTATTTAGTTTCTTCTCTTCGCTGTTACCATTTGTTCTCTTGAATGTCTTATTATATGCGCCTAACTTTCACCATTATTGTCTTACCTTTCCTCAGCCACTTGGATAACTCTCTTATAATAACTCTTGTTATAAACACTTTTCATCATTAGTTCTAAGAATCTAATTTTCTTTTCACTTCATTCGTGACGGTTTTATCAAAGTCCGCTTCAACTTTGCTCAATCTTTCTTTGTACGCTAGCTATATAATTAAAAGCTTTGTGTAGACGCTCACATTTGTATCGCACTTGTCGCATTAAATAGCGGAAAGTTAAAGTAAGAATAACAATTTTTTAAATAGCATATTGCGCATTATGTTCCGCCGTTAATACTCGCGACTTAATGCAAATACGTAGGAACATCTTTTCTCGTTACTCTGTGAAAATATTTACAGAGTATGCACTTTCTGTTCCCCGTGGAAGATTTTTCATCGCCCGAGCACGGTTCCGTGTACAGAAGAGATCGGCAAGTAAACGATTATACGTGTAATGAGTTTCGCGAAACTCAATCCGACTCGGAAAATGCGATTAGCAGGTGTCTAAAGTACGTAAATTGCTTTCAATACTTAAAACGGCCGGTATAGCGCAGTTCGGATATCCACTACTCGGTTTAATCATTTTAACGGTGGGTCAAGCGCGACCACTTCATCCCCTTGGCCATATTCGAGAGAAATTTGCACCTCAATTGCATACGGTCTTTTATTCATCGCTCGAGCGATTCGCCCACGACTTCTCGGCGCTATTGCCCCAGATTCAGTCTGTATACTTCTCGCGAGATTAAACCAGAGCGATTAGCATAAACATTCTATAAAAGTCAAAGCGACTCTTTAAACGGCGGAGAGGCTCGATCGTGAATAACACGGACGAACTTCGGATTTCATTTTGCGACTATAAAGTGTTCGCGACAATATAATGCATTTCTTCGGATTCTTTTCGGTTTAGTGCTTAACCATTCTGAAGTCGATATAACAAGAGAGCTCTATCTTCTTTGTTCTAAATTTCAGCAATAATATCGTTTACGTTAAAATATATATTAAAATGTATTTTTAGCGCATAGCGTTAAATGGTTTGCTGTTATGTTGTTGTATTTATCTGATATGAAAGTGGAATTAAATGCGATTTAAACGTAATGATAACCATACGTATAATTAAATCAGTGAAATTGGTGAAAATCGTGAAATTTGTGGTCAATTTAATTTTTAATTAAAATTGTTTTCAGTCAAATTACTATTAAATTTTTTACTATTTAATTAGTACGTTATTATTGAACTGCGTTAAAATTGGACTTTTATTTTAATTCTAGTTTAATAGCTATAACAGTGTCACCGCATTCATATAAAAATTTTCGATGTTGGGCTCAATATATATTTCTCTCGTTTTGATTACGCAGCGCAGGCAAAAATTCGATTCCAGATCGCCATTTTTGCACTCCCAGTTTATTAGGCCACGTCGATATGCGATTTATGTTTTTACCATTTGCGAGTCCTTCGCGCCGAGAGGCTATCGCGCAACATTGATATTATCTTTATGTCGAATCACCAATGTTTTTGGCATCTTAAGAATCGTATATCGGAGATTCAATGTTGTCATTTATGTACTTGGTGAATCAGGCATATTTGTGTAATTAATGGCACAGGTGTTATATCAAGATAATCTTGCTAACAAGTGATTAAAATTTATTATAGAAGTGATGCTAAAATAAAGCAGGATTTTTGTGAACGATAATAACAACAAATTGTTTTTTTTTTTAAATTTATTAATGTAATCTGTACCTCATAAATGTTAATTTAAAAGCAACTGATTTTAAATTAGCAATCTGACAATTTAATTGCTTTTTAACAAGATAATCTTGCTGAAGCCTATCTGTATCTATATCATTAAGCAAATATATTTTATTTAATGTTATTATATCTCTAAAATAGATGTAGATAGCAATACTGATAAGAGTCTGTAAGCATTCCGCGAAAATCGCCGCGACTATCGCGAAATACACATGACGGCTGAAGAGCTATCAACCGCTGATCGGTGGCCCGCGCCAATAAAAGCCGGCAGAATACCTTTATTTTCGCAGTACTTAACGTCTTTAGTACTTTGAAGTCGTATTTTGAAAATCGTAAAATGCAGTAATCGCAGGAAAGAGATTTCTCATTTCTCTTTAAACAACTTAACGTTAAACAACTTAACTTGCTCAGAACATCGGTGCTGGATTTCGAATTTAGATGCGCATTTTTAAAGAGATATGAAAGTTGATACTTTATAAATATGCAGTATTAAAAAAAGATTTGAAGTTTTTTACGGTATTATTATGAATGCATTTAGTTTGATAATTTCTCAAAATATACAAATTTTTGAATTAAAATAAATATAATCTTATTAAAAAGATATATCAAAATATGTTGCTTTATATTGTAATATTATGTTTTAGAAAGAAGTTGGAATCTTAATTAGCCTTTTTAAAATACCAGTTACATTAATTTTCTTTTGCCATACATTTTCTGCCATTTGAGCAGCACCAGATACAAAGAATGCAGACGTGACAAATGATGCGATGCTATTACGCTTGAAAGATTGTTGATATGAGTATCTGAGTGAGATTTTTTATCTTGATGAAATGTGAAGGGTTGTATTTCCGGTAGATTGCGCCGTGTCGCAAGATTAAAATGATATCAAATGTATATGCGTAAAGTCATGTGAATTTTTCTTTCCATGCTAAGCATATATGTATATTTCGCTAAAATATAGTGAAAATAAGATTAAATATTGAAAGATGCAACTATATTTAAATTTAATAAATCAACTTTTTTCGTCAATTAGTCGTGAAATTTGCGCGTGTGACGCATAACAATCGCGATTTATCCATTTGCTTTAGCTACTATTTTTGAAACGCGAAATTTACTTCAAAGTGAGTTTGCAATTATGAAATCAAACGGAAAAAATTGCATTTTCACGAGTTTGTGATTTAATTCCTGTATACGATATTTTTGCGGGTAAAAATAACAGAGTCATTTTGCGAGAGCCACAGACTTTCGTAGGACTGTGAATCACGTTTTGTGTCTGGAACCGACGCGACGTTTCCACATTTTATGACGATCGATCGCGCGGGTTTGCGCACCGTTCACAATCAGAGCGTCACAGTGCGCGTTTTCGTATTCAGTCTTATTTCATTTCCATGCGGGAAGAATGCCGTTAACTTTTAACGGCTGGTTAATGGCCACATCACATTTTGCGATTTGTCTCTAATGGCTAACTTGAACGTAGAGGCATGAAAAAAATATTTCTGAACGATGTAACAATTACTATTACATTGAGGAAATGTCGCGTGCTAAACATTTTTATAGTATTAAATGGTAACAATGTCTCAAAAAGAGCTAATTCAGCAGCACTTTTAGTAGCCCATTTAGTAAAGAGTTTAGTAATATAATTTAGTAGTATATATATATTATATATATAAATTATATATATATAAAATATATAGAGAAAGAATACATACGAAACATAAACTATTCGCACGTAATAGTATAATAATTTATTATACAACTATAACTCAGATAGCAGAGCGTTAACAGATTAACAGCAAAGATAGCAAATTTGCTGTCAATCTGCTAGTCATTGCTAACATTTTGCTTATTTAATTTATTCTATAATCATCATTATCTGTGATTAATTATGTAACGCTTTATTATGTTATGTATTATTTTATTATTTTTTTATAAAATTAATTTTTTACTACATCTATAAATAAATTATCGTTGACGGGACAGAAAATGCATAATTATGATACATTCCAGAATAGAATATTTATACATCTATTTGTTTATGTATGACGGACATGGCGACATTGGCAAATTTTTAGAAACATCTGGGCAACATATTCAAAAAATCGCGAAAATCAAAAAACGAGGTCGTGTCGATTTAAACCGTAGCTTTCATCCTCTTGTATTCACAGTTCAACGTTTTTTAGCTCTTTTTGCTCACACCATTCGGTTGTATCGCGGTGCGTGTGCGAATTGGTAGCTGGCAAACATTTCGTATTTGAACGTTCAAAAATAAGGCATTGATTATTTTATCGGATAACTATCAGCACGCATGCTCGCTCATTCATGGAAGCTAAGCCGAAGCTAACACGTATCACGGTTGGTACTAATTTCCGTTTTAATTAACATTTCATTTGCGTAATTAATTGCTATCAGCGGCTTAGGCGCGGTTTAAGTGCAACGTGATCGTGTATATTCTAATCCAACGATATAAACGACACTGTAGTCAATCTTACTTTATACGCTACCGCATCGATATCGTTGAGGTAATTAATCATTGGATTTGTCAATGCTGATTATCGTCGTTGGGATCGATGAAAGATATAAAGAAGAGCAAACTCAGAGACTAACCGTTCTTGTATAAAGTTCGTGTATAAACAAGTTGAGCCTTGATCAATCTTCTTATTTGCAATGGCGATACTAGTATAAACTTTCTTTTCTTATTGAAAAAAGCAACGTCTATATTATAAAAAAATTAATTTTATTCTTAAATTTACATTGATCCATTTATCAATTGATGAAAGACATGAATATATATAAATTATATACAAGTAAGTATATATATTGAAAAAATTTTGTACCTATTATTTTATTAATTTAATAATACAAATTATAGCTTCATATTTATATGTGTACCTCTAAATTATATTACTTGAGGCCAAGACAATTTCTCAACTAATTGTAAATCATATACGAACTTATACAGACGATACGGTTAGTATTATCAATTAGGAGGTGCTATGCAATATGCAAATTTAGTGTAGGTGTTTATTGTATGTGGAGACAGTAACTTCCTCGCGGAAGTACTGGTTGATTAATGCTACCCTATTTGGTAGCGGACTTCCTCAGCGGACGAGAAATCTTTCAAAACTCCTATAACTAAAGATTACCTATCAGCGATCTTTTCACCAGTTATTCAACGAGCTTGTATTTTATAGAGAATTTGATTGAGACTTACATTGATAGAGATGAAACTGTGAAGTTGCTGTCTAACATTAATTATTGTCTGACTTTAATGTGGATTCGGATCCTTATCTCTTCGATAAATAGTCTTTTTCCCTTTATCGTAGAATAAAACTTACGAAAGAATTTGATTATCACTTGTAATTAAAGTAGTAAAAGTTGCAAGTTACACAAACTTCAAATAATCGAATCTTTTATTTGAGTAGAAATAGCGGTTTTATTTCACAAGTGATTCCTAAGATGATATCACATTAAACAAAAGTATCAATCTTGAACAAGAAAAACTATATTATTTTTTAAATATTTTTTCTGAATAAAAATGTCAAATTTAATGAAGAATTTTTTAATAATATGAAAAATTATAAATGTATTTTAGTCTTTTGAAATAATATTTTAAATTAGCTGTTGGCATTTTTAATAATATCTTATTTATAAAAAAGTACAAAACTTTTATATTTTATAATTTTTAGTTATTGCATTTTTGTTGTCATATTTTATTATTGAATTCTATTTTGTTGTGCTAATTATTAAGTTTTTTTACTGTCAAAGACTGATATTTGTGAGTTTGTATTGTGAAGTTCTCGCGATCAAAAAAAGATTACAAAATGCTGTAGTGTCGTGTAAAAATGATATTTCCGTCATCTAATACTGCTCATTGATCGAAGAACCAAACGAGTAACGGCAGATGTTATAGCAAGTTCGCGGAGCGGATGTGACACGATCTAATCCAGACGGAATAGCACAGTACAGCGCCCGGTTCCATCACAAAATTGGACGACACCGTGCCGCTGTCACGGCGGGGAATCGCGGAAGTTATTTAACGTATTAACTCGCTGCTTGTTATTTTAGCTGCGGATGCGTTGCACCTCGAGGGAGAGCGAATCCAGTTTCCAAGAGTTGCACGTCGGCAATTTGTGATGTTCTTGACTTCCCCGACTCCCCTCGAGGCGCGCCCGTGCTCGAGATCTACTACTGTCACTGATACACACATAGATAGAACGATTCCGACTCGCATACGATGGGTCGACACAACATAGACACAATATATCTCATTCTAAATAGTACCGTTAATCACGCCATATGTAAAATTAAATGTTTTATTAAAATTTTAATGAAATCTAATAGAAAATATGAAAGTCAGTAGTTAAAATCGTGAAACATTATTACGAGAACAATTTGAATTTGGATAATAGTGGAAATTTGCTAGCGAGAATTTATAAGAATGGAAAACAAAAGAAATTAAAATTTTTTGGAATAATTTTTCTCATATGACATAAATTCTAGGCAAGATTACATAAATTTTGAAACTGGATGCTTTAATGATCAAATTACAAATTAGTATAATTTTACATATATATAATACATATATAAGTTAAAATACTTTTTTTTACTTATGAGATTGTTATTTTCACAAATCTTATAAATTTGGAGATATATTTTGATTTTAAGAGAAGAGACGCGAATCTACACGATGAAAACGCATAGTATGTCATATATTGTCAAGCTTAAGACTAGGTCCGCACGTAGCTTACAACCGATCGATGTTGAGAATGTCGCATTGACGGACGCGTCCGGATCTGTTTTATTGAGGCCGGATAACGGATCTCCATAATACCGCGACCTCCTCCTCGCTTTTCTATTACCCGCCTCGTTCTCGAGCAGGTATTGTCGTCTACGATGGCTTTTCAAGATAAATGAGTTTTGAGACAATAGGGTTGACGTTTAGAACTGACAATACTCGACGGTACGAATGCGGAACGTGACTCGATAAAACGCGTCTATGGATTGTGAAAAGTTAGGTCTACGATTACATAGTTGAATGTCATAACTTAAAAGTATAAGGAGACCATCTTTGAATATAATTAGCTTCTTAAATTATATTGGTTATTTTACTGTGCATTAGCCGACAATTATTTATTTCAAAAATGTTACGCAAAATCAAATTTATTACATTACTTTTTTCAATAAATAGCAATAAGTAAATAACAATAAGATCTGAGCATATTTTAATCATTCAATTTTAATGAGTTTTTAAGTATTTAATTATAATAACTAGGTAATAAGTATTTAGTGCGATAAGTATCTAGTGCAAGCGTAAGAAAGTTTTCATCGGCAGCAGTATATAAAGTTCCTTTTCAAATACAGCGAAAGCGTAAAATTAAGTAGACAAAGAGAAAGACACATATATACATAGTTAAAAAGTTAATTAATAGATGAACTATTTTGTGTGCATGGTCCATTTTACATTAATGCGTAATGTGTCGATTACAGCGAATAAACCGTACTACCTTGAATTATTACCGAATTACACGATTAAATATTTCACTTCGAGCTGTAATTGAAAATATATATTAGATTATCTTGTTTTTAGTTATTAACGATGCAAATCATTTTCCATAACGCCTAGATTTATTTTCCGCAAACGAATATCCATGGAATTGTTGTTATCGCGAGCCCTGCAACTACTCTTAATTTGCGCTCGAAATTAAGTTTCGAAAATGAGTTAGCTGGAAAAGAGTGGAAAATTTAGAGGATCCTCACCTAATCTCGAAGCCTCGGCATATTAACTGCCGCGCGTACATGGAGATACAATATATACTTACTTGCTCGGATGCTGGAAAGTTATGGAATGGGTTTGACCTGTAATTTACCTACTAAGTGTTTGCGTACCTGCCTGCGCAGTATGTAAAGTTAACTAATTAAACACTTAACGGAAGTTTCGAACAAATTAAACGAATACCAGGCTGTACTGGACGTCATTAAACATTCCTCCAAGTTTTTATAACTTTTTTTCTGTTTTCCATCGCCAAGTACCAACCGACGTCACGCGATTACCTTCGAGCCGCTTTTGCGCGGGAGTGTGTTTTCGGAATTCCCCGTAAAATATTATCGCCGGAAATATGCTGCGTTCCATGAGATATGTACCTACTTGGCTAGGCACTCACCACGAAAAAAGGTCCCGCTTTTAAAAGTTTATTTCGCGGAAGTTAGTCTAACTAGTTAAACTCAGTTTAAAGAAGATTTAAATGCGTTTTGCACTTCTTCATTATATTTAGTTTGTAGCCTCAGCGGTCCATTCTCTCAGTTTCAGAACGGCGTAATATAAAAACGCGATTGTGTATAAAAACATCGGTTTTATGTTTTGGCCAGCTAGCGAGAAAGCTGGCGGAGGCTGTAATGGCGAAATGCGCGCTCGCCGCGCAATTACAATACGAATTACGTCGTGTTTCGTGGCGCTATTACTAAAATACGGAAACAAATAGTCGATTTATTTGCGCATTTGCATATAAAACACGGACGATACAGTCCCTGATACGCATCTAATTATATTCCAATGAAATATTCTACGCGCGATAAAATAGTATCGATATTTTTAAGTACGCGCGCGCATAAAATCGTACCGCGATAAATTAGCGGATAAACTTACGATAAATTTCGTCGGACCTGTGGCCTGGCGATCGATATAGCCGGTTATAATGTCGCATATTTTACTGCATATTACAGCATGCTTTTAACGTCTCTTCCACATTATCTTACATTAGTTCCGTGTATCTTAACAGGTAAATGCCGCGTGCTCGACATTAGGAAATTAATAAAGACGACTCTTACGTATAAAGCATGATGCAACATTACTGTATAGCCATGTTAGTTGCGCAACTGCCGCGGGAATTTCCGCCTGAAATTGAACGTATCTAAATTAGGAGTAATGCTGCTCTTTGCATTTATAATTACACCGGGAGAATTCGCGCCAGCTTCTCCGCCATATCACCATCTCTAAATATTTAATAATACATTTCAACGTTCGTCGTAATTGATCAACACTCGCCGCCGAGTGATTTCATTTAATTGAGTTCTTATCTCACCGACCGTCGTGCGAAAGTTCCGTGTCGTTTTAGCCAGACGATCGTGAAACAATTTCCCGGCGGGGAACACGACACGATAATGACCTCGGTGGCCTTACACGCGGAGTTAATCGGTGAAGATTTAAATTTGCGCATGCGAAGGAAGGCAAAACGAGAGGAGCTAATGAGATGGCGAGGGAGAGAAGACGAAGGAAAGAGAAAGAGAAAGAACGTGTGGGTCGTGCGCGAAGCAAGATAATCGCGCGACGGCGGGGGGCGTCTATGGTAAATAAAAGGGATTATGCGCGATGCGTTAAAGGGCATTTTGCACGGCGTAAGAGTAGGCCGGAGCGGAACAGAATCGTTTTCATTTGCAAGCTGTTACTAGCGCAGCATCTGCTGCTAAACGCTATAAACAGCTTTGCTCAACTCGTAATGGCGGAAAGAGCAAAGTTGAACTTTGGTATAAGGCGGTCGAAGTAGCGGCTGATGTCGGCGTAGCGTGGTCCTCGCAATCGAATGTAAGCGTAACAATAGAGTGGCTACCTGCTATATTTTGCTACTCTCGAAAAGATTTTTATTTCTCGTACAATTTCCAATTAATTTGTTTTCCCTCGTCAGTTCGAATGTTTCGAAAGATAACAATACATCGTCGAATTGTCCGAGCAATTTGAGCAATTGTCGAGAATATTTATCAACGATTCAAAGCGCATACGTTGATTGCTCTAATGGGCCTTGACACGATGATATACGTCCCATTAAATCTCGAATATGGTATTGTGTTCGCACTTCTCTCAAGCGTAAACCTGCTGTTTATACCGCGATAACAGTAACAATTTCGCGGCTGAAAACACGTTCCGCTGCGCGCAAGGTTTTTCACATTTTTCTTCTTCGTCATTTCTTCAACTAAATTACGCAACTGATCAAAGACAGTCTAAAAATATCTAAAGATAAATAATCCGCGTTTTTTGAAATATTGATTTATTAGGGGAGCAATTGACAGTATTGCGCGCGATTGTAGCAGACTAATTGAACCACATTTGAACTTTATTAACCGTCTTTATGAAGCTCTCTATTACAATTGAATGTGGATCGAGTTTGACGAGAGAAATATGGAAGTCGAGATATTGTAGAAGAGGAAGAGAAGTCGTATAGAGAGAGGCGAAAGAAGAGCACATTGATAGAATAATTTCCGTTCTCGTTTTGTTTCAACGAATGACAATGTGGACACCCCGACCAGTGAATTGCGTAAAAGCAAAAAAAAATAAAAAATAAAAAAATTACACGCGTTTGATTCAATAGAAATTCAAGAATACCATATCGTTTCACTTTTAATAACATGCCTGCATCGTGATTTCGTTTCTTTCTGAACGCGCTTTTGTCCTGCCAATTGCATTGTCTACGCAAATTGTCCAGCCGCTCGTTGATTCAATTGATTCAATTTATTTTAATCGAAGTGTATGAAATCGTAACAACATCCGTGTGGAAGAAGGTTAAAATTTTCGATTGCGTTATTTTTTATTTTACGTAGTTTGCGCAAAAATAAGAAATAGATTTTGTAGCGGAGAGATGAATGATTAAATTCCATCATAAGATATTAACGTCTGTTCGGTATTTATTGCACATTATTTTATGTACACATTGACAAATTGAATTAAATATTTTATTTTTTACATGAAAGCTAATGCATCTTTAAAATGATGCTTTGTATACACTTTTTCAGTCATATATATGTATAATCTAGAACTTTTGCCTTTTTGTCGTCTGCTTTTGCCATTTGAGTACACGCGAATTCTTCGTGGATGGTCCTCCACGTTACAAGCCGCTATTTTATTACCAAAGTTATTTGTCTTTCGAAAAAGTTCTTTGTTAGCGTCTCTTTGTTCTCTCACTTTATTGACTCATCCTCTTCATTGTTGACCGCGACATTTTGATGGCAACGATTGGGGTAAAGATTGGACATAAATTTTAAAGTGAGGTTCTTGGATCTACATGGATCTTAAAATCCTATTCAATGGCGTAATAACTTTTCCTTTATATAACTGTTTCCTTTCATGATTGAATTATGTCAGTGTAGTTAAAGAAGTAATTTCGAACAAGATTCGTAAGCGTTTTATCAAAAATTCTTACGTGAGATATTTTAATAAGAAACGGAGTATAAAATTGATCACGTCCGGCTTCTTTTATACACATTCTCCTATTGTATTGTAATGGTAGAAATATGTTATTCTTTCATTAGGATGTTATTCTTTAATTTATTGTTCCAAATAATTGATTTGATAACAGATGGAAATAGATAAATACAGGTAGAAAATATTTTTATTTTTATATTTAATATGTTGTTTATTTTAATATGTTGAAAATCCAAAATGCGCATTCCGCAATAGGTATATCGGCACTTCACTTAAAAAAATAGCATGCGGTTGTGGCCGACGGAGATTTGTTTGCTCGGGAAAGTCCGGATTCGAGAAAGTCCGAAAACCAATATTATCGAAACCAAGGAAGTGGCGGCTTTAGGTCCACCGGCCCCCGCCGTCAACTCTGCACACCTTCCCCTTGCCGGTCGCAATATTTCACTGCCGTTTGGTAAACATCTCTTCTCGCGGGGAACACCGAGTGTATTACACAACCCTCGAGCTAACGTTTCCCCAATAACCATTTCTCTTTCCAAGATTTCGTTGGCGTTGTCGCGCTGTTGGTAAAACATAATACCTTAAGTAATTACCTAGTGTCACATATACGCGCACGCTCACGCAGTCGCGTACTTACGTATGCTTCTTGTGAAACTAGGGTACATTTATTACATTTAATTTACTTCTAACAGCTCAGTTTTTTTGCGGCAAATGAAAAATGTATCTTCGCACGTGTAGCAAATCATTCTTTTGTGTAATGTTCGAAATGTATTTTGACGCAAAGGATTTTGTGTCCAAATATTCTAACGATCAATTTTTTTCTACATAAAAAATCTATATAAAGCTTATCAGTTTAAAGTTTTTTAACTGTGCGAAATTTGATATCAGCAAATAATTTTCCTTGAAATTAATATATGACAGAAAAATTACTCCGGAATAATTTTATTATCTTTTCCGTTAATAGAAGGATTAACGAACATTGCAGCTTGGTATTCATGAAATTGGCAGCACAAAAGTTACTTTGAATAATTGTTTCTCCGATAATACGCTTGTACTCATCAAAATCGGAAAGCGATAATTGCTTTTTGCGAGAAGACGCAGGTTCGCAGCACTCCTTCTGACACATTTTCGTTCCGTCGCGCGACGAATTTTGATCAAAGGCCCGGCGCATACCGTGACCACGCCGATTATCAATATCTCGGATATCTCGCGCTACAGAATCTGCGGTATCGGAGCAGAGCCGTTGATGATTAAATGCGTTCCGACTGCTTTATCATGAGCACACTACCTGTTCGGTTAACTTTGCACGAGAGCATAAATAAACCTTGTAGCAGAATAGAGTTCGCGTGAGCGTATAGAACACTGAATAATTTTCGGTTTATCAAGAGACGCTTTGTTCATTGCACAATCCATTCAATATCATCAGTCCATTCAATGTCTATTGAGTTACAAGTAATAAGCTCATTATGTCATTATTTACATACAATTTCGCATGATAAATCTTTTTCATTGAGAATCGGTCTTTCGCCGAAGCGCTCCTGCACTTTAATCTCGACACGTATCGACAAGGGGACTCGCGAGCGGAATGCTAAGAACCGTTGATGTCGTTCTAAACAACTCGAAAGACGAAAAAGTTTGACTGATACAAATGACCGGCTCGTTATTAAGATACCTCATTCGAGAGACGCGCGGATCCATTTATATGCGTTAAGACACCGTAGCTTTCCCGGGGAAAACTTTTAACGAGCGCGGACAGTACGGGTTCCGCGCGCGCGCGCGAGGGCGGCCGGCGTGGTAACTCGAGAAAGTTTTAATCTCAGCCCGACTGCAGCTACGGCGAGGCTTGTAACGCTTTACGGTGAGTACCTGAGAAGTCGACTTGAAAGTCTAATTTTACGTTCGAATTAGCTGTGCGATGAGGGGTCGCCGCAGGGGCGACGAACAGCTAGCGCGGAGGCGCATTCCTGGTATATCGCGGACGATTTCTTTCCTTTCCTTCTTTCCGTGTTCGGTCTTCGTCGGCCGGATTCACGAAGGCAGCGGATTTAAGGCCATTCATAACACACCAGGTGCGCGTCGGCTTGTAACTTTTAGCCTTTGCTGCCCGTAACCTACATTATTGATCCATTCGTGTACAGAAGCACTCAATAGAACGTATAACGCCTTCCTTTACCCTTTTTTTCACCGTTCGACGACGCGACTGAACTAAATACTGGAACACAAAGCCGCGCGTCGCATCGCGCCCGCATGTAATGTATATCGCGCGATACGTTTCTTCTTTTTACATTCGGTGATACGAGATATCGCGAGTAATACGATACTGAAACGAAATAAAAAAAAAAAAAAAAAAAAAAAAAGATCGGTATGCAGTCGCGAAATCGTGCGCGGTGCGAGTTTCAAAGCGATGCGAGGGACTGTATAAATTATTGTTCCGTTCTGTCACGCGTTTCGTAAAATTGATAAAATGCTTAAGCACAATTTGATACCGCTACATGCACTCGGGCGAGAAATATTTTCATTAACTAACTGAATTTTCAGAATTCTATGTAACCGTATCGCCGAGCGCTGGAGAAGCGTTTCAATTTCGTGACGTATGCTGCGGATGACAGAACACTTATATTTTTCAAATTGTCCATTCAAAGTGTGCCGCTTTTTTTTATCTCGAAAAAAAAAAACGCGGACTTTCCGCAAACAGATTTGACAAGCGCGTGTCGCTATCTTGTTCGAATAATAAATTTCTAGGTGGTAACATGGCGCAGTCATGGACATTTTGCATATGGCAAATATCCGGAAAACGAGCTCTCCGATTTATCTCGAATGCACACATATTTTATATATTTCGATTTTACACGACATACGTACAATTCGAAAAATTCCTCGTATGTTTTTTTTTAAACAAATTTCATTCATCCATTTTTAAAATTTTCGACTTGAAATTAATTCGTAAAAACACACTTGGTCATTTGCGCGCGATAGTACGTAAATCGCATATGGTATGCATAGGTATTTAGCTGAGGAATGTGAAACTCCGACTATGCGGTTTTATGACATTGTTCTGCTGGCAGTTCGAGTGTACGGCTATTGAATGTGGGTCGGCTATTAAAAAGCCGCGAGAATTACGTACTTCACGACGTATTAATTAATCTGGAGGGTCGGCGAAAAAGTGCGGTAACAACGCGTACGGTAAAGTTCATTAGTTAGTTGGATATTTGGTATGCATATTACCGACGTAACACAAAAACACGCCCGTCGCATTTTTATAATACGCTCCCTTTGTTACGTACCGCGATTGACAATCGCACGAGGAACACACGATTGTTGTACGTTCGTTAAGAGTAATCAGAGTCGAATGTGCGAGTCTTTCAAATTTTTTACATCGAATAATCTCGCCAGCCAGGAAAATCCGGATCTTAATGATTAAAGAGAGTGCACTTGTTTTTAGAGAGAATTGGATTTTGCCGATACTACAGACGATCAAATTGTTCTGCTGCGCCTGTACACGCTAATATAAACGAAATATGCACATAAATATCTCTACGAGATCTGACACGAGTAAAAAGACTGTTGATTGATTTGCAACTGGCACGGTCCGTGATTCGTTCTGTCATCACCGTCGCTCTATCGCGTCCAGTCCCTTTTTTCGTTCTCCCGCTTTCTTTTTCCTTTCTCGTTTACCGTGACGTTTGTTTTTCCAATGAATTTCCATGCCAGGTTGAAATGAAACCCGGGAACGAAATGAAGCGAAATTAATTTCACCGACGGCGTCTGAACTCATCAGGAAAATCAGAGTGCCCATCACTCCACTTAAATCGGCGGCGTGCGACACGTTGAATTTGATACGGGAAGAGCGGACCGTCGGGCAACCGAGTTATACGCGATGTCAGAATATTAAACTCCTGAATTTGGAATACGGCGTCTGAATTTGAAAATTTTCAGGCTCAAATCACGGTTAATTTGCTGCCGTCACGGGTGAGATAATCAGTTCGGGGGTAGTGACAGTAGTTCTTCCGTGTTTTCGCAGGAATCGAGCGTAGCGGTGTTCATTTAACTCCGGAAGATATTTTGCATTCCGTCTGTGTAGTTTGAGAACATCGCATTCATGAGACTTAACGTCATCCACTGTCATCGTGAGCAACGGTCGCATTTGTTTTACCTTTCTGCGTTACCTCAGCGCTAAAAGAGACAAAAAGTCCTTTCTACATATTTACTTTTTGTCTAATTAACAAATTTGAAGGAAATATTTCTGTTATCACATATATTATAAAATAATATTATAACATATATCTCGAATACATTCGTATAGCAGTGGAAGCTAGTTTAATCTTAATATTTTTCAAATTGAGGTCTTTCGAATATAAATAACTATTTTGTGTTGAGAATTTGTTGAATCTAAATTTTTCGGAATATTTTCTATATTCCAATATTAATAAATATAATGTTATTCAAATATTATTTATGCATGCTATTAAGCAAATGATGCAGTGAATAATTCTCTTGAAACGACCGGCAACTATTTAAGTGTGAAGCAGCTTTCATTAGCGTTAATTTTGAAACCTCGTCTAATTGCGTACGGCTAGAGAAGTACCGCCTTATGCCGACTCGTACGCGTTAAAGATTAATTCGATTCGTATGCCAAATACAGGATGGTTGTTAATAATTTTCAACGTTGCCGACGCACTACTTTATTCTTGCGTTTTCAGCATACGAATGTAAAATCCAGTTATCAAGTGCACGTGGATAATACCGGGCGAAGTTGCGCTTCGTGGTCGGACAAAGAGATGCAAATTGTGATTTCATATCCAGCGGACAATGGGCTGGCGCTGCATTTGCATTTTTAATTTCTCTCAAGTGCCAAGCTCCTCTCTTCGGTCGGGCTCAGTCGGGTCGGTTATCAATTTCTCGGACATCTCGAAGGTCGCCCATCGACCGGCATTTGTTTTTCGTTCTTCATAATTTACGATTGCCGACGAGACCACTCTGCGAAATTGAACGCGCAGTTTTCTTGGGGCACACACGCGAATACGCGCGGCGTCGCTACATCCGCGAATACATCCGCGAAGCTTCTGTGTTCTTTCAATTTGCCAAGCATTGAGCGAAAAATCGATGAAGATTGAATCTGTGAAAAATATGATACCAGATTGTTGATTGTTATTTGGTTTTTACATATGGTTTATATTATAATAAGAGATATGAGGTTATTAAATGAGAGTAGTTGAAGTTTTTATACGTTGTCGCAGGATGTTGATGCGACTAAATAGATGCAAGTTGTCTTTATTTTATTTATAGTAAATAGCAACTTTTTACTAATATTTGTCTATCTGAGTAGATGCATCCAATTCTTATTTTATTTATTTTGTTGCATTTGAATCAATTACTTATTCAAGCTATTTGTCATGAAACCGTAATTTACATTTTGATTCTGATTACTTCAAAATTATAGATATTATACAATATAGATATTTAAAAACGGTAGTATTAATATTTTATAATCTCTTTCTTTAATTAAAATGCTTTATTTATTTTGTTACTTGTTTAAATTCTCTATCCGTGTTAGAATTTGTTGATTATCCGTTTGTATGTATTGTAATCTTGAATTGATAATGGTCTAAATCAAGGACGGTTCTTATGTAAATGAAATACAGATTAATGAAATTTATTCATTTACATTCGAGATTCTGTAACGACTTTTAGCATAATTTTTGACTTAATATTTAAGTCTTTTTTATGTTTTTAAAATTTTAAAACTATTAATTTACCTGTTAAGATTTCTGAGTTATATCACTGTAGAGTGACAACAAACAGCGTCGGTTGCAAAGTACTTTTATAAAGATATTAAATTGTCAGTATGTTTCGCGTGGAATTCTCTTTCGCGTGAAATCCTCTTTCTGTTTTGCTTTAAAAATGTTTATCGTTAGCAGTTGAAAAGTCGCGTCTCTGCAATTAATTCCATTCTCCAAAATTAGAAAGCGTCCGCGTGGTGGTGAATAAAGTACAACAACAAGAGCACACAGAGCTTACATTATAAAACAACAATTGCGGCTGCGCAAAATTCCGCGAGCAGTTAGCGCGCCATATCGTATATCATTAGATTACGTAATCTCGCGCTTGGCGTTGTGTAATAATGGATCCTGGCAAATTTTGCTGCGTCTGAGTTAATTGCTTGCAGTAATTCAAGCCATTTGCCGTAGAAACGTAATTTTAGGTTAATGTTTAATAGGTAAGGGCTTTTTGTTTACGCGTGTAAGTTTGGGCAAGTTGTAGATTCTTTTTTTCTTCGGCCGCGATTTATCGCGCATTTGGCACGATTAAGCCAGCCGTACAGTTCTCGCCGTCGCAGTCCCGCCAGAATCTAAGGATTCCACTGAACAGTCGCGAAAGTGTTTTCTTAAGTAAGTATTTAGTCGCGCAACTAAATGCTAAACCGGATTCGTGAGCCTCATTGCGAATTCTGGCGAACTTACCTCTCCTTAAACGGAAAGCTGAGGATGGGAGAAAGACCGGGATAACCGGGGGCCGAGGTATCGACCTTCTCGTATACCGTATGGATGAGATAGACGAGAGTGTACAGATGGAAATAATACATGGGCGTGGAAATTAAAAGCTGCACATAAATCGATAAATGTGTGCGCTCTGGAATCGTATCCGTCTCTCAGATCTTTTATGCGTATACTTGCGTTGGATTAATATTGATCGTGCTCATTTTAATCGCGTTTTAATTATTTATCTCTCATAAACGTTGCTCTTGCTAGGCCGATAAGCGAAATTATGTGAGTACATACACATAAATGCATCAGCAATCGTAATCTGTTAAACAGCGATAATATTCCAGATAGAGAGAGAGAGCGAGACAGAGCGAGAGGGGTTGCACTTTAACAAGCGTGAAACTTTGAAAGGGCAAACTGTGAATACGCTGATTCAGATCTGCTGCTCGCAGAACTGGATCATCAATTTATAAGAGCGCACAGGATATACGCAGTTGTTGCAAAAATATATATGCGACAGGAAGAAAAACATTGCAGTGCAGATCGACGCAAGCGATGTCGCGCGGATTACACTTTGGGGTGAAAAATGACTGTATTTTTAGCCGGAGATAGGAGTTTGTTTAGGGCATCAGTAAAATCGAGCCAGCTTGCCGTCGCGTTTCTCCCCAAAGTGAGGCATTTATGATCCGATAAGAAAAGCGGGGGATTCACGAAACTGGCGGAATTAACTACCGCGACAGGATGATGCGCCGAGATATGCGAGATACATGACTTGGTTCTGGAGATTGATTGGTCGAATAGGGTTGCAGCTCTTTGGCAGGCGTTTACAATCCCGAATGCCTTTAGCCTAATGAGCTTCGCATAATGCAACGTATCCGTCTATCGAAATGGGATGCTCGACGCTCGTAGAACAAGTTGCTAATTAATATCGCAATATTGACAGTGTAATATTTTTGCATTAATTGATAACACACATTTCTGTAATTCTGTAAAATATCACTTTTTAATATCACGGAAGATTTTAATTTTTATTAGTTGTTATTCTTTTTTATAAATTTAATATTATTTATTTAGATTAATATTTCTTCCATTTCTAGAAAAATTGTACAATTATTAATTTAATAATATTTTAAACGAAATTCAAATTTCTCAATTAATATTTTTACTTATTAGTATATCGTAATTAAAATAACAACTTTATTTTTATTTTAATAATTTTATTTCATTTTAAGCTTCTTTTAATCCACGTGACATATTTTTCGTATCTTCTCTGTTCTTCATTATATGAATGAACAGACGTTTTAACACAAAATATCACGCTATATTTTCCAATAAATTTTCATTTGAGATTAATACATTGTTTCTATTATGTTTGTAGCAAAGGGAGAGAGAACAAAATTGACGCGAAAATCGGGGTTGGGACGAGGCCAAAGAAAAAGAAGGCCGAGGGTTAGCGAATTGTATGTGTATGTGTATGTGTGTGAAAAAAAAGAGTAGGAAGAAAGGGAATACAGGGTATTCTATTTCTACCGCATTATTTTTTAAGATTATAGATTAGATTCTGTCTCTAATTTAAAGTCAAATATTCTGTGAAATTTATGATGCATTATAATATATTTTTATATTGAAAATATTTCATTGAAAATATATCATAATACATCACATTTTTTTCAATTTTTTACATCGTGCATTTTTATAACCAATTTTCAGATTAAAATTTTATTAAAATAAATTTTATGTTAAATTGTAGAATGTAATTTTTGAAAGTAGTTTCTAAAAAGTTTGTTTCAATCACTTATAACATTTGAAAATTATTCATGCGATATTTTCGTTAAAAAAAATTAATCTCAAATTAAAATAAAATACTTGTTATTAAAAAATAATGTGATAAGCATAGCGCACCCTGTAGATAAAGTTATAATGGGCCCGGGGGAGGGGGAGGAAAGAAACGCGCAAAGGATGTTATAAGTTTCTAATCAGGTGGACAATTCTATTCCGGATTTCGACTACGACTCGCCTTGCCAGCGTCAGCGCGAATTGATGTTTGCCTTCGTTCAAGCGAGAAGCGCCCACCCTTCGTTTTTGTACCATTAGGGGAACGTCTCATAGTTCCGTTTATATACGAAGATGAGATCGAGGGTGTAGAATGTCGACAACATCACAAGGCCTTTCGTCCTCGTGGATGATTCTGGCGACGAAGTGGTTAAAGTATATCGCTGGTTACTGACGATTTTTGGAGCATTCCGGATGAATAACATCTCAAAACGATTATGGCCTTGTACGATTATGCATCATATTCAGCTTAATTGAGCATTTACGAAATTTTAGAAAATTACTAAAAAAAAATCTTTAATCTCATCCGCGAATTGATAATAAAACCGAAAAAATATGAATACCATCAAATGCGAATAATATTTTAATCTCTGATTGAAATTTAAATCAACGAAACTTGATAATCAGTTTTTGCCCGTGGCGAGGGATTTATTATATCGACATTTATGTTTAGTATTCACTGACGCATCGATTTTTCGCGTGCGAGTCTCAGCTTGAACAACAAACTCGATGTAGTCACGCCGCGACATCGGGCGAGGTTCCAAGCTAGTTTGACTGCTTAATTTATATTCTCACGCGGTTATGGGTTGCGGACTAGGTTATCGGACAAGAGAAATCGGCAGAGTAGTAACCACTGCTTACTATCGAAATAGGCCAGGAAGCGAGCTCCAGCATGCACCGTCCTGTTTGTCCTATTAGTTATAAGTGGCGGGAACAACTTTGCAACTTTGCTTCAATTGACGTAAGTTACCAGGTCCTGTTGCTGTTGCCCGTATAAACTTAGTTAAAATCTGACCTTACGTCTTCGCAAAACAGTGGTGAGAGGAAGTTGCAACTTTTCTGAAATACGCGTTGCGGGCCAGACAGATTCTCCCGCGCGCTCAATTACGCGGTATTCGAAACGACACGGAAGAAATTGCGAAAACAAGATTCTATTACATTATATCTTATATTTTGTTGCAATCTTTTGTGAATTGCGTATTTATCAATCGCGTTCTGTGCCGTATATCTGATTAATATTTGAGATACGCGTTACGTAAGAGCAAAGGTGAATATTTTAGATATGTAGGATAACGCAGAGCTTAAAATTCGGCTTAATATTTTGAAAGTTCTATTCTTTACATTGAGGTTTACATTGAAGAAAATTTGTATGAATGTATGCGCGGAAAAATTTTCCAATTGCAAGTTCACTTCCGAATATTTCAGTAGAAAAGCCGCGTGTAGTCAGACGTAAATGCAAAGATTATTGTGATAACCTTATATTAATCTGCATTTTTAAATAAATGAATTTTTTTTATATGTTTAGTTGAATTATTATATTTTATAGTAATATAGCTTATTCTAATCAAATTAAATTCGAGTTTGGTAGCCAAAATACACATCTAATACTAAAGATGAAAAAGCTGCGGCGAGTGGCTTCTTGTTAAAACTTTGCTGAAAAAATCGAGATTGATCAAAGAATTTGTAGGTGAATGAACATTCGAGCATAGGAACGTAGCACAGGAACAAAGCCTGTGTGCGAGGATCCCTGAGAATCATTGCGGTTTACCATCAACGACAAAGCCAGCCGACTGTATAAATTCGAAGGCAGCCATTTCGGTGGCTGGCGCGTTTCTCCGCTTCGTCACTTCGTCGCCCCCCGCATGCGATTTTAAAGCGCTACTGTCGGTTCGCCGGCCTGTACTCCGGTTGTGCAGTATAGTGCTAGCCTGGTATGATTCTCGTGGAAAATCATGAATATATTCAAGAGGCACGAAATTTCTGGAGGGTCGTCGTTCACCGTCGTGGTGGTAGTTGAGGGTGGGGTCCGATCGGTCGGGTGCGGAGGATCCCCAGAAGGGTTTTGATACCCTTCCTACAACAAATAATTTACATTAGTCATTGCGGAAAATAAATGGTTGTAATCTCACAATCATCTTCCTGCAACACGGAAACGTTTACGCATGATCTTAAATTATAATCTTAAAGCACGTTCATTGAATTTGTTTTTATGTGCTGGATTACTGTTTCGAACGCTTATTGATAAAAAATGCATATTTTAGATAATGAAAACAATGTTTAAAAAAAGTACAGTTTTGAAAGAAACGTCGGTTACACGCTATTCGCATCCAACTTTCCTGATGAACAAAAAAATTACATTTTTTGAGTAAAATTTTATTTTGCGTCTATCAATAGATTATATTGATTTTTATCATAACATTTGCAATTTTAACTCTTACAACAATGTGACGATGATTGCCGTTTGTATCGGAGAAGCTGTATTGTCAATGAGCTATTCGTATGCCAACTTTCGCGGCTTTCCGAGGCAGGTTTGTCGTTATCAGGCAGCAGGTGCATGGCAACTAGAATAGCGATACTCGTGTGAAAATACAATGTCGGCTTACGAAATCCCCTCCCACCGGTTGCCGGTGAAAAAATGCTGGAAAATGGTGAAAGGATGGTTGGGCTGCGGTTCCTTCCAGGAAATTGAATTTACAATTTCACCCCCTCCTTTAAATGCCCTCTTTTGTCGGATAAAAGCTGCCTGCCCATAATACGCCGACATGTCAACAGCCCGCCCGCTCGTTCGCTCGCTCGTTCGCGTACTCGCTCGTCGAGCTTTTCTATGGAAACGCTTGGTCCTACAATGCGGCTCGCCTCTGACATCGACCTTCATAAACGACGTCGAGCTATCCTCCACGTCAAATCTCTTATTCGACCCCTCACTACCCCCGCGATGTCCCGTTACTATCAACCCGAAAGTTGTGATGAAATTAATTCTTTCCTCTTTTCCCTATCTCTTTGTCTGGTTTTCGCGATGTTATTATTCAAAAGGATTCCTCGTATTTTTTTTTCATTCTTTTCTAACTAGAAAAACACCGCCGCCACCGGCAGATGTCGATTTTCGCACATTCACGGCCGTCATAACTGACAAACGACGTTATAATTACCCGGGCGTCGGTTTTAGCGATGACGCGGTGGCACGCTCGATTATAGCAATTATTGTTTCTTGGCTGACGTATTTCAGGCACGAACCCGTTTGAATGGGTAAGTGATCCTTAAACAGACGCTTGTGCTTCGTTCAATGCACGATACCAGCGTTTGACGCGTTGTTAATTGATTAATATCACGAGTCGCACGCGCGCGCGCGCCTGCATACACTTCCGTTACAGATACGCATAGGTGCTAAAATAGGATCCATAGATTTATGGATTTTATTTCGCTGTCCGCACGCCCTCTCTTTAATTCCGAGAGATTTATGTAATATCACACATCGGCTCAAAGTATGTGCGTTATCGCGAATATTTTTATAGTGATATATTCTGGCGACTGGCGTTCAATTTTAATAGAAATAATTAAATATCGATCAGCAACGTTGCACTTCGTGACGCGATAAATATTTCCTGGAAACTGGAAAGCGGAATAAAATGGCTAATAATTAATTTCTCGAGAGTATTCCGACAAGTGATAACGCGCGATGGTTAGCGATTGAAAAATATGAAAATTATAAAAAGAGAACGACACAGTCAATAAAATCTATCTTCAACGAAAGTTGATTTTCATGTTAAAAATTGATGCGTAATCTTGAGAAACTAGGTGAATTCTCTATGAATAATTTTTTTGATGATTAATTTTTATCTCAAATAAAATCTTAATCTAAAAACAATATTATGCTGGTATTTGCGCAAGAGGAATTATGTTTCCATAACGTAGCGTCGATTTGGGGCATTCGGGAAAATAACTTGTAAATGTTTGGTTTGAATCTAAATGTGTGTTTCTATACATATATACACGTCCCGCGCTGTTGATATTTTAATTCCCGGTCACAAACTACAAACCGCGAAAAAAGAAAATTGCCGGGGTTACGGGTTATTAATTCGTGTCCGGCAATGTTGTCCATCATGTTGTCAAACGCATGATCAAATACACCTGAACTAGTGCATACGGTGGATCAATTATTTTACGAGTATAATTGATGATCGATATACTCTCTCAGCATAATGAATAATGTTTTACTGTGATGAAATGTTTATCTGTATCGTCATTATACGGGGAAGCATCACAAACGAAACTATAGAAAATACGATCTGATTTAGATCTAGAATTATATGATCTGATTTTTTTTTTTTAATATTTTTATTCATCGTAAATCTTTATTTATTATAAGCCTGTGTTTTGTAGCTTCATAAATTTTCTGAATCTGAAATACAATTTGTACCTAACATATTTTGAAGATTAAATTTTACTTTTTTTTCAAATCTTCCACGTTTATAAGTAAAACAGAAATAGAGGGAGAGTTGATACAAAAAATTTTTTAAATATTTTAAAAAATTAATTTTTTTACGGACAACGTTTTGCTGGATATAAATTAATAATCCGTGACCCAGTCTTCTGTTTTAATGTTTGCAAATTGATTTAAAATAACAGTTATCTACGTTGTAATTAAATAATTGAAGACAATTTATCAGTTGATACATTTTCCAATAGACATGCTATCCTTGCATCTCTATAAATTTGCTGAAATAGGACACGAATCAAATTTGTAATGAAAAGAACAAATTCTGGTTCATTGTTAATTAAACAAAAGAATTGCAGCACATAAAAAGATTTCTTGCTATCTATGCGATTTTTAGATACTCGAAGCACAGTGAGGAGGAAATTGCATTTGTTGGAAAATCTGTACTGTGCGGTTTTCTTCTATTTAATGTTGACTTAAATTACATCGTTCCGTATACACATTCGTATTTGAGAGCAGGAATTGCGTGACTTCTATCTATTGGTTATTTCATCGTATATGAAATCGATATTTGTTAGCGCAAATTGGAAAGCAATTATTTATCGTAATCTTGGAATTTTTAACTTTAGATGACGCAAAAGCTACATCTTAGATTATATTTCTGTTAAAATATAGTTTATGTGTAAAAAATTATCACATGAAATAACATTTTATTATAATTATGTATTTGAAATAATTGAATTGCGTTAATTAATGATTTAATTTACAAAATAATTTTAATATTTTAATATTTTATAATTGCGTGAGCGTCGACGTATATCAAGATACGTAAATGTTTTATTTTTGGTAGGGGAGGTTTGCTTTCTTGCATCTTAGAAGAATTACGCGCTCTTAGAAATATTTTATTGTATATAAAATAGATAAACAATATAAAAAATACGATGAGCATAACGCCGTGTACTTTGACAAGAATTTTATACACTTTCTCAGTATATTAGCATAACGCAAAGTTACTGCACACCTTAACGATCATTTGAACAATGAAATTTACTACCGTTGTATAGGGCATTTTTATGAGAAAACTTTATTTATCATGACTCGCTCCCTTTATAATTTTATCTTTCATGACATGAGCCTATGCGGTGGATAACATTTAACAGGGCTGAGATGTAGATTTTATGCGGGAATATATACGCGTATACACACACAAATACACAAATTATTCAGTTTTCCAGGAATTGATGCGAATGTAACGTTATGAGCATTATTAGTTTGCTCTGGAAGCAATTACCGTTTGACCGTGTACACGCAAAACAATCCCTTTGTGGAATGTGTATTGATGCGCGTTACGATATAATCAGTTTGCGATTTCCGAATAATTTCGATGTTACGCGCGTTATTTCTCATTTACGATCGGCTACAAAGAAATAATATCCTCTCCCTTATTACTAATATATTTTGAAAATAATACTGCGAGGTAACAAATTTGTAGTCAATATTAAACGTTGCATTCACACCGTACGCTTGTGTCGTTTTTAAAAGTCGTTTAAAAAGGAAACATCGTTATTAAATGTTAAACAACACTTGGTAAATATTACACACTATAATCTTAAAACGTAACGCATTTTTACATCTAGGAAATCTCTGTTTTTATCACACAGCCGTGATTAGGTAATGAAAGTTTTTATCGCGGCAATCCAGACCGTACGTCCCTCCTTTGTGTGTCTCAGCGGTCTCGGCTATATCGTCGGAAGTGGAGCACCATTTCTCCGTTAAAGTCTCCACGTAGAAAGAAAGAGGGGAAAGAAGGGCGTTGGTTTTACATTGAATTTGGCGCGGTGCGTGTGATGCAGCCGGGCGAGGAAGTTTCTTTTAGAAAATAAATCTTTGGCGCAGTGGAAGTTTAATTTTATCGCCGTCACGGAGGCTTCCGTTTAGGAGAAGGGCCGCCGCCTCTAAAAGGACCGGACTAAATTAAAAGAAAGGATCTGAATGAGACCACGGGTGCTGAAAGTAATCACTTTATCTGCAGCCGCCACTCCAGTCCGCTGGCTAATCTGTGCCCGCGTTTTGGGGCTGAATCGCCTGTTTAGTCCGCTCTTCCACGTTCGCGATCCTCATTTCCATACTCATCTTCCCAGGTGATTCTCGAAAATCGCATGCGATCTTCCTCTCGTCTCTCATGCGCTGTAATCGTACGCAGCCGGACGTTATTCCAATACTTGCGATAACGAGTTTAGAAACTTGACTGCTATCTTGATTCTCGCGCTAACGTATATAATTACACATTAATCAAAGTTGTTTGAAATAGTTGGTGTAAGAATAAAAGTATCTCTCTTTTTTTTTATCTAACTTTAATTTTTCTGTTGTCATTACAACGTAGCGTTATTTTCTTCAAAACTTTTTCTAAACATTTTTCATAGATGACGAATGAATTTTGAAATTTTGAAAGTAGAACTAGAGCAGAGTATTCCAATATTAAAGATTCCCGATCCTTGAAATGAGGTCGCACATATCACAATGCGTCCTATATAATTTAGTTTGAAAATAGAAAATACATAAAAAGCACCGAATTGAAAAATCTCATGTTGAAGATCAAATTCTGCCACTGTCCCATATCTGCCAACGAAAGGCGCGTGACATCAGCCTCTTTGTTCGAGATTAGAACTGCAGATTAAAAATCTAGAAACACTTCCATTGTCTACAAGTTATATTAGAAACGTTGTATTCGTTTATATTGCATGAGAATTTCTAACGAATAGCAATTTTTCGAATTTCGATCTCGTGTTATTTGTTCCGCGGCATTGGTTTTATATGTTTCGCAGATCAATAGCTACATATCATACGAAAAGGGGGTGGGGAGGGGGAGCGAAAGAGATAGAGCACAAAAATATTAACTCCGAGGCAGCGCAATCATATTTGCATTAAATCGAACGCAATGGAAGCGCTTTGACGATAATACCCGACCGCGAGATCGTCACAGCCGCGCGACAGTCGATGGCGCAAATTCGCAGATTTATTCGACTTCCCTCAGTTAGACCGCAGACAATTTTCACCACGTCGAGCCTGCGAACCCTTATAGGTTGAACTTTAATTCGCGCGATCCGCGCTGGTTTTGAAAGGGACAGCGTCGGCTATAAATCTAGTTTGGACACATCCGATTATTGGCGCGCGGTCACCGCTATTTGCGACGCAGTGCGAGATGATGCAGCGGTTCCTTGGTAAGGATTTATGAAGCAATACTAAGTTTGGCAATGACCCAACCGACCAACAAGTCTCGCGACACCGTTCAGATAAACAAATGTGAAATTGTACTAGTAAGTTCGCGTCGTTTTTGATCGTCGCGTACGAAAGAGTAATTTCTGAGTCCCCGGTATTCCGTTATATCGCGAGATGTATAGATCGTGTGAAGAGTATCTACAGCAGTTTCATCTGCAAAATCATCAAGATATATTTGTCACCTACAAGTTTTATGGGCCGCTCGCCCATATGAATTTTGTGATTACTGATATCAAGTTTTGCAATTCTTGTACAGTCACATTTATGAAATGCATTTTAAAATGTGGGAATCAATTTGTACAAATTTGGAGTTCGGTTCTTTTTTTTAACAAAAATGTAAATCAAATACTTCATTACTTAACGTACATAAATTAGATAGTTTGGATGAATAAATGTTTAAAAATATAATACGGTCTTATTTTAGAATTCAATTGAATGAATTTTTGTTAAATAGAACTTAATTTTCAAGTTTAGTTTCCGTGATATTTAGTATTAAATTTTAAAAAAATTACGATGCATAATGGTTCTTGATTATATTTTTATTAAGAAAAAATCAACTTCAAACTCGTCAAGGTATAAAACCTTTCTACTGAATCCTACATTTTACGATAAATCCTATGAATGCGCAAGCACGTTTCCTGCAGGCGCGTATCTAGGTGTATATGGTAAAGTTTCTTCTATCTTTCTCAATCGATTAAATTTTTTTTTGTAAAAGCAATAAACTGAAACAAAACATTACAAAAATAAAAAATTTGTGAATTAATAAGTTATACAAATTTATAAAAAAAAATTATGTAGGAATATTCGTCAAAAATGTTCAATCACCTAAAAAATAATAATGAAATTATTTAGTTTTAAGACAAAATTGTAGTGCAATACATATTTTCTATATTATTTTATTGATATGTTAATATTTTTTGTATATTTTGATAACTTTATTTATGGAAATAAAAATATAATTAATAAAAAAATTGAAGATGGTAGTAACAATAAAATCAGATTAAATTTTTATTAAAAAATTTCGCATATTGATAAAAATTTGTATATGAATGAACAAATAGTTTTATTTTTATGTTATATTTTTTTACAATTGAAAGAATTTACTAGTTTTTTAGTTTATCTTAAAGATAGTAGAAAAATTGGATTGCAACTCATTAAGATATGTGTTATATTTGTTCAATAACTTTTGTTTTTATTATTTTTATATCATGCTTTGTGATATATTGGTTTTGACAAAAAATATTGTTTTAAAAATAAACGTGACATTACTTCAACAAACATTATCGTAAGCGATTGAACGAACGAAAGGTTTAAACAATTTGTTTTTCGGATTGACAGCAGAGTATCCTAGTTTGCAGTAGAAAAACTCACACATATATATATACGCGCTCGTCGCTTCTGCATTTGCACAGAGAATGTTTCCTAGAGTGATGTTGAACATACCAGTTTCGAGAAACTGTAACTGACGTTGTTCCACTTCGCTTGCTTGTGCTCGGCCATTCGCGAGAATACGCACACGCGTCGTATCACATACACGGTGTCGTGGTTACTCTCTCGAAGTCTTGAGAATATCGGTGGAAAATGTTTCAGAATAGTCCACAGTTTGACGTATGCCAGTAAGCTTGAATTCTTCTTACCGAGTTGGCGCTGCGACATCGATAGAAATGTCTTGCGGTACGCATTGAACTAAAATAAATCAGTCAATTCGATTTTCCTGTCTTCAAGGTAATATAATATATTTTGTGGGAGAGATAATGTTTTAATCTAATAAATCTTATAAAAATATAGTTCAAAATTATAATGATATAAGGCTCATGTGATTTTCAAAATCAAAATTCTTAAAAAGGAGCATAAAAAGCCACACAGCAAGTTGATCGTGCAAAGGTAATAGTGTATTACTTAATTTACATTATCGTTGAATATAAATAAACGTTTCGGCTTGTCATCAAGCCTTTTCCAATATTAATTATAAAAATTACAAAAAAGCCGCAACGCATTAATTACAGAAAAAGTGTGACAACATAATAAAGTTTTTCGGAATAATCCATAGATGAACTGATGTAACGTTCAAATTCAAATGACATTAAGATTGTAGTAAAAACATAGTGTAGGCGAATCGCTTATTTTACTATTGAGGGTGAGTTCCATTTGGCGATCACAACGCTCCTAGGATCATTTTATCCTTGTTTTTCATCGAAAGTTAAACGAGAATAAAATGATTCTAGGAGCGTTGCGATCGCCAAGTGGAACTCACCCTTGAGTGGATGATCTCTTCGCCTACACTATGTTTTTACTACAATCTTAATGTCATTTGAATTTGAACGTTACGTCAGTTCATCTATGGATTATTCCGAAAAACTTTATTATGTTGTCACACTTTTTCTGTAATTAATGCGTTGCGGCTTTTTTGTAATTTTTATAATTAATATTGGAAAAGGCTTGATGACAAGCCGAAACGTTTATTTATATTCAACGATAATGTAAATTAAGTAATACACTATTACCTTTGCAAGATCAACTTGCTGTGTGGCTTTTTATGCTCCTTTTTAAAAATATAGTTGTGAGAAATATTAATAAAATAGTCACTGTCAAATAAATTCTTTCGATACTGTTTCTTTTCAAGACTTTAACAGGCATTGCCGTTCAAAACAATTAACACTATTTTTTAACAGTTTAATTAAAATGTATTTGAACAAAAATAGAAATATAGCTTCAGGATGATCTCACTGGTCGAAATGCTTTTTCTGGTAGAAAACATCAGTGTGCATTCATCCGGCTATATCCGATCGAGCGTATGAAAGTCCACAATGCGCCGGCACGTTAATCTTTACAGGTCAAACGCATAACATCTCTGCTTTTGGTCGGAAACCACGCACGATACGTACACACGCGTACTTCAATAACTTCATGTAAAAATACGAATACGCTGGAAATTCTTTCTGGAAGTTACAGGGAAACATACGCGGCTATACATCATTGCGAACACGTAAAAGACACTCGCGTTCATATAATATTCGCACACGCACAGTTGTACGCGAACGAAACTCACCCGCGCGTCTGGTAAAATAGTTACGAGGCGTATAATTTAACGTTTTGTGGCACAACGTGATCTTGCAATCGCTTGAGAAATATTGATAAAATATTTATTTAATATTGCTGATTTTTATAAGATAAAAGATGGGTATTTAAATTCAATGGTTTATTCGGTAAATTGAAAAAGATAATTCAAGAGGAAAGAGAAATAAATCATTAAACACCGAGTAAAAGATACATTATTTTATTAAAATGTCATATTAATATTTTCCAGCGATAGTTCATAAAATATGAGTAATAATTACTACGCTGCAAAAAGTTAAAGATTTATATTCATTAATGTATTAATTTATTTATGTTAGATTTTTAATTTTAAATAATTTTATCTCTCAACTTTCTCTTATTTCAATTCTTATGTCTATATTTTATCACGAAATAGCTTATTCAAATAATATTGCAGTTTTTAGAGATAATGGACGTACTAATGTGAAATGTCATAATATCGATTTTAATCGTTATGCATTGTCAACAATATGCAAATGTTAAGTTCTCATCAAAGCGGTCTTGTAGGGAACTTGGGACAGTAACACATCTCAAGGTATTAGATCGAGCTTACCCGACAGATTCAATTGGGCACACTTGCTGTACATGAGAATACCACTTAACGTCGCCTGCTATCCTTCCATCTTCGTGCATGTATTGACATGCGGTTAATCAAAGTGGTCTAGTACCATTGTGCTATTCGACAGTACGATTATCTCGGATAATAATCGTATTTCAACAATCGCTATGTTAGGTCAAATTATGGCTAATTGTTCCTATAATATATTACATCTCTGTTTTAACAAAAAAATTGTCATAGTTTTTATTAAAATTGAAAAACTAATAAATCTCTTTCACAACTAATTATGCTATATTAAATAGTTTAAAGTTATAACAAGCGTATGTTGTGTTAAGTGAATATTTTGTCTTAAGCTTAACTACATGAAATTTTGTATAACAAGATTCTCCATCATATTTTATGGGACAACTGTTTCAAATCAAATTTAGACAATATATGTATTTAATGGCTCTGTCATATTTTACGGTAATAGGTCAACTGTTTGAAATCAAATTTAGACAATATATGTATTCAACGGCTACTTCCAGCGAATACATACTTTGTATTCTCTTCCTCTTTTTCCATTTGGGCATTGAAATAAAATATCCTGTGAGCCAGAGAGACTTTGCATCAGCGATCATTGCACGCTCGAGCTGACGCCCTTCGCGTTGCATTTCGGACAAGTTAAATTCCGCGTGCAGACAATATATAAGAGGGTACATAAACTTAAGATACCCACTCGCTGCTACAGTCACTCTTTTTCATTTATTTTTTGGTATTACGGCCAACTTTATAGTCACACATAATTCATTTTAAACAATACTCGCTTAGATAAATGTACAAAATTTTTAATGTATAAATAATGTAAGACAAAAATACTTTTAATTGCAGATTCTTGATAGTTAATAAATAACAAGAAAAAAAATAACTTTCAACGAACGCTCGTAGGAAAAGAAAATTCCCGAAAAATAAAAGAAAAATTCTTATCTAAAGTTTCGATATCGATCGATCGACATATTTATTTTTATGAACAATAATTATGTGAAAGGAATTCAGGGGAGGTTGGATTTTTGCTAAGCGCTGTCTGAACTTATCGAATAAGAATAGTGCGATAAAAGCCAGATGAAACGGTTTATGTCGTCTTGCGTCTGGCATTTCTTAAAGCGTAACCAACCAAGTGCATATTTCACCGCCAATAGTATCTAGGCAACGTATGTCGGCGAGATTCCCCGTAAACAGGAGCATTGCAATAAAATCTGCGAGAGTCTGGCGAAATTACTTCAGGTTCGTTTCATTCGACTGATTTTTTAGCGGAGATAGCGTTTGGCAAAAGTTTTCTTAGAGCAAGAAGATACGGCACTGTCAAGCATAGCCGAGAAATTTCGTGGTTACATGGGCGTATCTCTCCCCTGTTTTGGTATAGCGTTTCATAAAAGATAGGCATCTTCACTAATACCAATACCAATCCATTCTCCGCTTCATAGCACGGAGCACCGTATAGCATAACAAATAAGCTGCTCTACAAGGAAGCAATTTACTTTTGCCTTTAAAATCAAGTGGTGCATCTGATAAATTTAGTAGAAAAATATCTGCATTTCTTCTAATATTTTTATATTTAGGTTGTCTCGTTTGCTTATTACTTCTGAATGCAAAAACATCAAATGTGAATTCGCAGTGCGATCAGGCAGTATTTAATAAATTTGGTTTTGTGTAGTTCACGTTACAGGAGTATAAGTGTAGTTGTATAAAAATTGAACAAATCTAAAAAACTTTTTAATGGACTCATATCTAATAAAAAAAAAAAAACAAAAACAAAAAATCGTTCTATTACGCTGAAAATATTGTAACATTGTATTTGGCCGTATGGATTTTTCTTTTTTGCCATATTGCGCTGGGAAGGTCCATGTGCATGTTATTGCATATTAATTGAAGAATTTTGTATACGTTTTTTTCTACGATATAGCGATTCTATGTATCCTCGCGCGTATGCTGTCGGTTTCGCCGGTCCGACCAATCTGAATGCTAGCCGCTCGTGGTATCCCGCCCTTATGATGCCACAGTTATTGCATTACTGGGAACGAGCATTCCGCCGGATACGGCTGCCTCGCACCACGTCATGGTAGCAGCAGTCTGTCCGCCCCGAAACCCAATAATTTCCCTTGTTAATACATAGTTTGCGGAGACGTCTCTTTCCCATCGGCAACTTCATTTTACACGTTGGTATTAATTTCGGCAGATGAAACGTAAGCAACCTATCTCGTTATTGCGCTTTGCTAGTTAGAAATATCTACAAAAAAAGAAAAAAAATACGGTTCGTTAAACCGTACGCTTTCACGAGTCCACTCTTCGACCCACTAATGACGACAGGATAAATAATTGATAAAAATTCACATCTTGCACTAGTATAACAATATATTTGTATATTGATACATCGGTTGCTATTGTAGAGAATGAAAGTGAACACTCAGATGTCAAAAAATTTGCACCAAATTTGCACGAAGTAAACTATACGTTATTAAACCAGCACCGTAGGTATATAAAATTATTTTTATTATTTCTTAAGGAAATTTTATGTATGTCGCAGTATACAAATAAAAGCTTTATTGACATGTAAGAGTACCGTGATACAGTAACACACACGCGCATCTTCATGGCACAATGACAAACTATAAATGAGGATTGCATGGTGATGGCACTCATAGCCGGTGTATTAATACACACACAGGAAGATGTGTAAGAAATTATAAGTCATTAAAGTCCCATTATATTATAATATTCAATAAGAACATTGTCGCGCTTCATCCCGTAACCGAGCACTCAAGTCTTGATCAATCATCGATAATACGCCGCGGGAGGTAGCGAACTTAATAGCTTCCTGGTCATTGAATCGTCCATTATGTCCCTGCTAATCCAAGTTCTTGATCCGCTTAAATTATACCGCGATTGCATTTGCACCCCTGCCAGTAACCACGCGATGTTAATAGGATTGCGAGGTACACGTTCACATAGACACAGGGAGTCACGCATACCGCGTTAGAGCACGAGACGCCGTTAAACAAGTAGACATCACCCATTACCGCGTTCATTCTTCATATATGCATAATTCAACTCGGGCCGACACCAAACTGCGCGGGTGTAACTACCGCAGTTTCGTTCAATACGAAACGCGCGTTACGTGTAGCGTTTAACGATAGAGAATTTTGTACTGTGTGTATGTATATATTTATTACGCGACGCAAGCGCGCGCATTGGGATTGTACGCAAGTGGATACATTTTCGCGATGCGAAAGAGAGACGCCGGACGGCAGACGGATACCCGTTGGGGAAAGAGATGACGAGACAGGCGCCGACGGGCTGAGTAGCAGCCCGGCGAGTTCGAGTTGTACAAGTACGGATTACGAAGTAGATATGTACTAGGCTCTGTGTACCCATGGATAACGAGCTTCCTCCTCTTCCTGGGCTGCCTGTTACCGCTAATGAGCTGCCGTTCTGTTTTCTACTCCTCTATACATAAAGGCCTAGCCCTCCTATCTCGTTCTCTTTTCCTCTTCGCCGTGTTCCCCCTCTCGTTCTCCTCTCTTCTTTCTCTTTCTCTCTTGCTGCCTCGTGCCACTGCTGAGAATTCAGGACGATCTTCTAGACGATCTCCCCTTTATATCGGCGCTGGCTGAAAGACGAAACCCGAGCAGATTGCACGCTCATGCGTTCTAACGTGTACGCGCACTTTGTTACACGTATTCCCTCGCTGTTACATCCGCAAGCAGGCGCTTATCGGTTTTCGGCAGCCTTTGAGGCGTGCGATTTAACGCCGTTCGCAATGTATAGAATGTCGAAGAAATTACATATTTTTCCTAACCTGTGGATGTGGATGAAAAAAATCTAAAGAAAATTGTAATTATTTTATATTGTTAGCTTTTAAAATAGAAATATTTAAAAAAATTAGAATTTTTGCAAGCGCAACTTTAGCTATAAAAATATGTAACAAAATTCTTCAATTAATTTTAAATAATAATTAATTTTAGATAATTATATTTTAGTTGAGTAAAAAGTAATTTTTAATTTGCTGAAGAATTTGTCATTTAGAGAAAACGCAAAAATATTTGCAACATAATGTATGTTTCATATTATTACATGTTATTGGTTGCGTGAGGACATATTTTGAAGAGTTATGATATTATGAATTCCATGTCTATAATTTCGTAACATAACGTTTATGAGTTTTATGAAACATTAGCCATATTTTTGGCTTTATTTATTGAATGCGATTTCCTTTAATGATTAATTCGGAATGGATATTTATAGCGGAGTCACAATTAATAAAACAACTTGTTGTTAAAAATGCATGAATTTTAGGGTAAATATTTGGCGTGGTTCAACACACAGCGCTTTATTATATAAACAAAGCTTATCGGATAAATGCTCGCGTGGCGTATTATATATATTGCGTTTATTAAAATTTGCGTTGCCTCAAAACATTCATCCTCAATAAGGTATTCACAAAATCTCGTCATATTCAGACATCTTCATTCTATGACGAAAAGGGCGTGATATAAAGGATGAGACTATCTAAAAAAAAGTCGTTAATAATACGCGAAACGCATTTAATCATTTGCCGTTTTTTTCACGTTCCCGACTCGGGCGTGAAATTCCGCGACGCTTCTTGTGGCATTGCTGCTCGAGTTATTTTACTTACGCGCCGGCATTCAAGTGGTAGAAAAAAGAAAGCAAATATATAAAAGGGCGGAATATGAGACAGGAAAGAGTTAGAAGAGATGACACACACGTCGGTTTAACAAGACGTCTTAAGCGGCAAATGAGAACGCTTCATTGCGCAGCTGCTGCAATTTTAAAGGCGCAGCGAGACCATTTAGGTGTCTCAGTAGTTTGTAACGAAGGTGGTGTTAATTGCCTAAGGCGAGCGAAAAATAACCGTGAAAATCGCACGCAGAAACGTGGCTGGCGCTAAAAGGCAAATTTGTTGATTTTGCACATTTTTCGAATACCCTGATATTTCCTGAATTGTTGCTATTATAACAAGCATATTGATTCGTTTGGAATTCAAATTAATTTCTCTATGATGTTTCTCTAATGAACCACTTTCATGCGTCACTTTAATTTTAATTATTGCCGAAAAGAGTTTTAAACAAATCTGATCACCGACTGCGTTTATATCATTTAATAATAATTAATATTAACGGTTCTTTTTTTCACATTTCTAGAGTATGCATTGAAATGGATATTTTTACAAGATAATGATTTTTACAAAGCTTGAGATGTGTCTAACTGTTTATCACATACACGCTCAGTTTTCTTTTATTGTCTGCGAATTTGTAAAAATATTCATAAAGTTTTGATTGAAATGTAATTATGTTTTTTATTGTGAATTAATATATTCTTTATCTTTTGAATGTTTTTAATTTCCAGAAAATATTTGTTAATATATTTATTCACTCACTTCCTTCTTCAATTGTTGGTATTATTCTGCAGATATTGGAAATGTCACGTTATGTAATATGAATTTTACGTAATATTATAAATTGTGCAGTCGGATTTAATAATCCATTTGCTGGATTCGCGATAATTATGTCGACGGCGCATGGAATATCTGATTTGGCGTTGCGCCAGAGACTTTATTATTAACTGTAACGTTGGATTTACATGGACGGGTAAAGGAAGCCATAGTGGCATCGATTAGCTGCCGTTTTTGCATTGTTGCACCGCTGATATGCTTCCGTTTATTATTTAAATGATTAATGGAGGTAGTTCTTCAAGCAAGTTTTATTATCAACATCGATCAAATAATGTCGATTACAATTACGAATCTCCGAAATAACATTTAATGATAGAAATGTAGATAAATGTAGATAAATGTCACGCGTATATTTATATTATTTTTGAGAAAGCTACAAAAATACATTTTAGGAACAAAAATTAAATTTTATCAAAGAACGATCACTAAAATCACTTTAGAATGTAGTCACGGGATAAGTCACGATGTTAGTCTTTGATTGCCGCGTCAAGCGTAATTGTATTGCAATAAGCAAGAGTTAATTTTCAAAGAACAGGCAACCATAAATAAATAATCTGTCGTTATTGGAGATTCCTTTGTAGAAGAAAGTTATTCCTTTTCCTCTCAGCTTTGCAGTTCATTAAGAATATCTGAAATTTTGTTACAAATTTACGTTTAATGGATTCAATAGCAATTCTATTTCCTCGGACGATAGGAAAAGTTTCCGCACTTGGTTATTCATATCTTTTGTTTTACTTAATTGTTCAGTATTAATTTATATATATTTTACTTTTTTATAGAGCAAGAGAAAAATGTGTATTTTATTATTTATATGCAAAGAGAAGAGAGAAACGCGAGATATATATTTCTAGAGTGAAAATGAAAAAAGAATATTTGGAAAAAACATGAATGTTTTTTTTAAATACCATTTTATTTTAAACGCTGATGCATTTGAAGAATGCAATTTTGTATTATTTACTTTCAATTCTTCAATTAGTTATCCGATTCAATCACTTCTAGCACAATAGCCATTTCCCACTGCGTTGCACCTAACAACGCATTTATTTAGTATAGAATGCGAGTATAGAATGCAAATCGGAGCGCGAGGACTGCCGGGTTAATTACGACTGGTAACGCGAATAACGGAATATCTCGTTCGGCTGGCGGGCAAGCATAATTATTCGCAGATTGTCTGCGACCAGACTCGGTGCTTTATCGCTCGTTGTTGATTTTGGCGACTATCACCCGACTGAATCCATCCGTATGCTCTATTCGTGGTGAATATACGACATTCTAACTGTAACGGCAATCGATACACACGCCCCGCGACGTCGTTGCGGAGCGTGAACTTACGCGCGCGACGCGCCGTATACAATCGCGCTAATAACGTTACGCGTCACAGTCGCGAAAACTTTCATCAATAACCGGTAGTGTAACGCTCTCGGCATTCGCTCTTGACGGCGCTCGCGCTGCTCCTTCGAACAATAACGTCGTAACGCTTGCGAGAATCTAAGGAGAAATTCTGTTTTCTCGTCGGCGAGAGCTTCGCCGGCTTTTGTCGTCGAAGTAAACGCGGAGGGTGTAACCCGCCGCTATTGAAACGACGCTCATGCTCTCGCCGGCGATGCGCTGTGTAATCGATAAGATGCAGATGTTTCGATAAACGTCGTTACTTTTCGATAGGAAGCGAAGAGGCGCGGGGACCTCGCTGACCCGCGCGTTTTGCAGCGCAGTAAAATTCATTCCGGTAGTTATTCATGTTTATTATTTATTTGCTTCCTGTGCAACTTTGCCTCTTTTATCACATACCCAGAGGCGGCTCAGGAGCACTGGTCCTGGGTGGCTTTTGGACTGCGTTATGGAGAGAAAAGTCAACGTTAAATTTATAAGGAGCACGTTTATTCAGACGGTATACGTAAGTAGTAGCGTGGACTTTTATGAGGTCAACTTTACATATTTTGGACCGATCTCCCGTCTGACACTTGAATTTGTGCGTATTTTTGCGATCATATAAAATATAATGTTGCTGTATATTCTTTAAAAAATGTTGGAAGAAACGATGTTTATCGTTTATTATTTGAACCTTGATGCCCAGAGGCGATCCGGTGAGCATAAGAAATTGTATAAAGCAAAAAACGTATTTTAAATTTATAAGGAGCATGTTTATTTTAATAATATACATTGCTATCTGCATTGGCTTTGCAGCATAACAGAAGCTCTCTTTCACGATGAAAGTTTTGCCTCTAGAAATAATGTACAGCAGTTGATAATATGCAGATGTTTCAATAAACGTTATTACTTTGCAATAAAAAAAAATAGGAAAAAGGGAGAGAATAAGCAGACTCTCTTTACAATGTTGCAGTCTGTTTCGCTCGTTATTTATATGTATCATTTTATTTGTCTCGCGCATCTTTGCTTCTGTCTTTCCTGTCTCACAGATGGCTCAACGGTATTACATTTTCAGAATGCATGAAAGGAACAATCAATGTTTAATTTATCGTAAATGTATCAACATTGTGTATGCAATACCATTAGTTTTTTAGAAGGTATATTCCAATTTTTCACAAAGTGAAATTTTACTATTTAGAAATAAATGATGTGCTGCAGTTTGTTATCTAGATGGCTCCAATCATATTTGAGCGATTAAAAAATAATATGCAATTTTCACACTTTATTCAGTAATTTATTCAACTCTTCACGTCGCGCATTCATCGCGTTTACTATTTATTTGCTTCTTGCGCGTCTTCGCTTCCTTAATTTTTTTCCCAGCGGCATCTTGGAAACATGAGCTCTGAGCTGGGAGATTTTTGGAATGCGCCACGGAAATCAACATTAAATTTGCAAGGAACACGTTTATTTCAACGGGCCGCGTAAGTAGCGGCACCGGCTTTCCGGCATAGGAGACGGCCCGCAGTTTTATAACGACACTAATTGCACCGCCTAGCGCTCGCTACGACAAATAAAGGAAGGAAAAAAAACGAGGTGGACAAAAATTTAATTACGGCGACCTTGTTTAGTGCTCGCGACCGTCGGGAGAACGCAAGCTTGAGCATTGAGTAGGAAACTGAAACGTTGTCGCTGTTAGTGTCGTTCTTACCTTCTCTAACCGTGTGCATTTTCCTCGAGAAAGTAAAATCAAATTTATTTTTGCTGTCTAAAATAAAGCATTAAGCTTTTGTCGAGTATGGTAATTTTCAGTTCTTTACAGAGATTGCAGAGAATTCTCACGTATATTTGCTACTAGATTTGTGCCTGCGGTTGCTTTAACTTGACAAATTAGTACACTTAGCACTTTTAAGTTTAAGTTTTTTGAAATACGATAAATCTCTGATGTGTATCGTTGACCGTTAATCACGTTTATGCATGATATATTATCGAAAGAGGAAACATAATTTGTCACTTTCTGCAATTCTGCGCAAACCATTTCATCGATATTATTCGGTCAAATTAGGAGATTGTAATTATTAATTAGATAAAACGCGTGTGTTGGAGGAACTATTTCAACAATTTTGAATTTCAGACTGTATCTGAAACTATAAATCAGCGTGTTTAATATCGAAAATTAGAAATTCCTCAAAGACGGAATTCTCGGATTAAATGTTTCCTAAATAGATTCTGAAATTCCTCCGAGAATGAACTCCTGCCTCTGTTAGATACGTTTCTTGATACATCCAGTACACGTGTACACCTACTTCGGGCTTCGCGGATCATGTATCACGAAGTTACGTGTCTGGGCTTTCGCGGAATCGAGTTTGTGTACGTGTCAACGTAATAATGCATTTTCGTATAGCGGATGCATGACGCGCCGCGAAAAGGACGGGGATGGGGACGGAGAGGGGAGGCCAACAAACCAGGGTGGCATGCGTGAATCAGTGCGACAGGAAGGGCGAGGCTGAGGGGCGAAAGGGGAGGGCAGAGAAATCGCGAAAAGGGCGCAGCGAGTGAAAAGAGCATGAGGGGGGGGGGGTGCCGAGTTTCCGGGTGCGCCGAAAGGCAGAACTCTCTAAAGAGAGTGCCGGAGGGCGAAGTGACTACTTGCAACAGTCAAAGCAGGATAAACTATCGGTCTGTATCAGTGCGCGAAGCAGGCCCATAACTTTATTTTATCCTCCGGGGTTATATGTAGATTTATTGGTCGGACGTTGGACACGCTATTTCGGCGTTATTTATGACCACGTCACGGTGCCGCGCGGCGCAGTAAAGTTGCAGAATACAGCGGCGCGTGTATAGGAAATATCGAAAAGAGTGTAACGGCTTATCCCGCGAAAGCCAGGTTTGTTGCCGCCCGTTGTTTAAAATCTATTTATTGCGGCGGGCGTGATCCACCGTACCGAACAACTTGTGTGAGTCACATCATTATTATTCTCAACGTGTTATGACTGTACGCTGTCATTATTTTTATCGAAGTTTACAATCTTAGGTTCACTTTGAGCAATGTTTCGGCGACAATAAATATAATTCACGACGAAATTTGATATAAAATTCTATTCATAATTTTATTCATAATTATAAACCATACTGCGTAACTGAGAAAACGTTTTAAAAACCAGATTATACGTGCAAAATATGAGCAATATATATTTTGTACTGCGATTCTTTGAATATTTTTTATTAGATAAAATTACAGATTTTTATAACAAATTTAATTGTGAATTATAGATCGTTTAAAATAAATTCCATCTTACGAGTATATTTTCAATAAATATCGATTTCATAAATCCTATTTGAAAAGATTCACGTCGTTTCAAATGACAATTTTCTGACCTAGATTTAAACTGAACTAACTGTATGTATCGCGGTAATGAAACGACTCTTATTGGCCGATTAATTATATTAATAGAGAGAATATTTTCCCATATTGATACATGTACCAATATGAATTCTAATTATATCCAATAAAATTAATTAGTATTTGATCCACCGTCGGAGTAGATTCCTTTGAGTTAGCCAAATCAATATGATTGCAATTTCTATCCGACTATATTTGCAATTTACAATTTATATATAACTAATAAACACGTTAACCTCGTAGTTAATAATTATTACATACTGTTGGAACTACTAGTGATTACGCTTTCTGGTTGCCTATTTACAACTTAAAACACGATGAAAATTACAATAATAACGTTAACGTGTGAGATTATTGTATGTTAGTTTGATCATAAATCGAAAAAGGGGCACCGAATTCACGAAAAATAAGATAACATTTCACGCTCTGTCGGTTCCAACGCTCGATGTTAATGAGAAGCATCGCCGTTATTATCGCGCGGCGTGCCTTGAATGAGAGATTTCCACAGAGGAATGTCATTGGATTATATAAGAATTATTACACTGCGCCAGCTCGTAATTGAGGGAATATTTCGTGGTTTGCAACCGCGTTTCTGTACAGGGCGTTACGGAATTCACGTATTTAATTTAGATTGCAGTTTTTTCGGCAAATTTGGAGAATATTTTTTGTTATACAAAAATTTGAGCATAACTTTTTTGTCAGTTACGACATTAAATATCTCGTTAATCAGAAATCTTAATTTTTTTTAAGATTTTTAAACTGACAATTAGAAGAAATCAGATTTTCTACTTTAATGCTCGCTTTTCTTAGTATTCGCTGGGATGTGGGATGATAGCGGAAAAGACGGCGACATTATTGATACTGAATGGTTTTTGCAACAACCTATACGTGCGCAACATTATGAATGAAATATCACTCGGCAACGAGACGAGGGAGAGAGAGAGCAGAAAAAGATATTCTTCCGCATTCGTACGTCTCGGCGTTCGTTCACCGTGGCGCATCCCTTGTGTGCCCTCTTCTTCTCCTCCTACTCTCGTGCTCCGTTGCTCCACTCGTCTTATCTTCCCTCCTTCTCGTTCGTATCTACGGAAGGAACCTGTCTCTCGAGGCGCCTTAACCCTTGACTGTCGGGGCGTAAACACGGGGAACGGAAGTCGTTACCCGAACCAATATTTCCGTATGCCGTTCTTAAAAATCGATCCCTCGTCCCAGATGCTCTCGATCGGTCCCTTCCGCGTAGACTTTGACGTGTATTTTTACCTATCCGAGCGCATCGATCCAAACGGGCTGCCGGCTTTGAACATCTCGCACGATCACTCTATCGTGCCGCATTTGAGATGGGCAGTATACGTTCTTAATTCGGTTGACAGTCATTCACCGGAAGTAAGCAATCCGATAAGGAAGCAAATGATATTAAGGATTTCAAACGCGGCGACGACACTCGATACTTAGAATACGACATGCTGAATAGTGAAGTATGGTAGAATTGTGCATTCTGACGTTAAATCGACGTTGCAAATTTATGTTCTGCGATATTTCTTGGCGAATGTGACAGTATCGAAGATGCTTCTCGAACTATAATGTTTTTTAAACAAGTTATTGCGAAATATATTCAATTATTATAATCGATATGAGGTGTAAAGTGACTCGATGGTCACACTGTCGTAAGACGCTTCATTTGACAGAGCTCGTATTAATATCGCGAAGTGATAATTCGTTCGCAATAACGAGATGATGACGGTAGTCGGGGAAGTCTCTTGAAAATATTTTACGAGCTTCCGCGAAGAATCGCGACGGCAGCAATTCCGACTGACTAGAAATACTCCCGGGCGTTCTCACCGGCATCCGCTTCCTACGTTCCGTCTCGGCGCCGATCGGTAAGGTGGCAATCGCATGATAATCAGCGTCGCATCGTTATTGGAAATCCGATTTCCTTGCCAAATTGTACTCCGAATCGATTTGTCGGGGACCAATGGGAATTTTCTTCACGTACCGCGCGTACGCGCGCTTCTATATACTTGCACGTACTCTGAGCTTTAACACTCACACCCGGGACCGTGTAGACACCGTATACTCTCAGTTCCTCCTGCGCGATTTGTGCAAGTTTAGACGCTTATCCACGAAGTCGTTTATTCACATTCAACATTTAACGCTAAACGCGACAGTCTGATTTTCGTTCTCGCGTCAACCTCGCACGCCGTTTCTGTATTGGGTAAATAAAGTCCATATTTAAACAGCTGCAATTAGCGTTAAATGTAGTATACGAGGTAACGAAGTTACTCACAACGCCGTGCGAGGGTTAAACTTACATATGTATTTCAGTCATAAATGAAATATGTATGAAATGACATTGGAGTAAGAGAGCTTCAAAATTATAATAATACTAAATTTACTTAATTCACAAAATTTGCGCAATTCATGAAAGTATTTACATTATGTCGTGTATTTTAGTTTAGTTCTCAACTATTTTTGCAATTAACACATGTGTAACACTTTTATTATATTGTATAAAGCAATCGAATTTAAGTAGGGTGTTAAAAAATATTTTTTTGCATTAGCGTTTACAAAAAAAGTGTACGGTATTGTTCACAGGTTAATAAAAGCCGAAATAAGCGAGTTAAAATACACACGCTGATTTACCGAGTTAAACTAATTAACTGATGTAATCAGCTTTTACCTTTGTGTCTTTGAAGGCAGTAAGCCTCATCGACATAGTCGGCTTACCCGAGTGCGATAACGATCGGGTTAACCCACCTGCTTACGACACTTTCGCAATAAGCAATTACGTCAAAGTGCTATTTAACTGCGCGCGTTTCACATGTGGCGAAGGTATTGGGAGCCTTTCGCGGGAAAACTATGAGACAACCGCGAATATGCATGTGATCGATACTCTCTGTACGAGCGGTTATCGTAACGAGAAATAATTAAGCGGGCAATTAACATCAATACGATTATTACATTTAACCGCCCATTCGTCGCGATTATTGATTAGCATCGTGTTATACAGTTATCAATAAATTATTCGCTTGTAATTCTAATAGCCGATTTCACGAGAAAATGACGCGACACGGCGTTATTGCTAATTTAACCGGCTATAATGCATCGCTTAAACGTTTACAAAGAGCGTTGAAATTGTTATGAGCATAAAAAAGATACACTAAATAATTGCGGTCAATTATTTTACATGATTGCTGATCATTTAAACTTTTGTTAAGCAAATTACGAAAACTAAATTGGAACAATTTAGAAGATTAAAACACAAAAATGCAAACTCTCATGTACAATCTCGAATTATTTCTCGAATAGAATGCACTACTTCGTTTTCAATGAGCTTTGCTGCCCTCGACTTCTTTAATTACATCGCTATCTGTTTTATCTGTTATTCATAGTTGTTGCTATGTCGATGGACATGCCGTTATTGTTTCGATAAAACATTTTTCCGTGCTAAAATTCGTCCGATGTCAGCGATTTGACGGGAATTTTTATGGATATTTGCTGAAAAAAATCAAGTATTCGGGAGAGACGGATCCAATAGTACATGCAGAGAGCATGTTTTGCGATCCTTTATTATGTCGCACATTCTATTATTGTTGTCCGTCGATACGCAAAAAGCTCTCCAGCATTCATACATGTAACATCGATAGCACAATAGCAGACCTTATTTTGTCGAGTTATGTGAACATTCAAATTTCACAAATAATTTGATATTCGAAAAATAAATGCTGTGTTGTTTTTACAATATTAATTATCGATGTCGACGAGGTAATTGTTGATTCTCACTATCGATTGTCGCAACTTTTATTCCGCACGAAGAAATGCGACGGTCAAAAACGTACTCGTTTAATCTAAGGTGACATATACCATCAAATACGTAAGAAACTTGGAAGAAACCGCAAGCGAGCGCTCCTTTTTGCGCCTGCTGGTTAGATACCGCGATTCTCCCGCGGTTTAAAAGCAGCGCGGAATAGTGGCAAAGCTTGAAATGTGGTTACGCGAAAGAAAAAAACCCATAAATATAGTCTGACCTGTTTTCGACAGCTCTCATTGTCGCCCGTATGCCGCATTCGTTTTCTACTTATTATAGGTTGGATGTAGCTCATTAATAAGAAGGATTATTTGCCTGCGTGCGACTGCTCACTTTTTTATTTGCCGATACGCGCTAGAGGAGACCTTATTCCAAAAAGATGCGAATACTTTTAATTAACGTAAAATTTTTTATTTTATTTATATTACAAATTTAGATTAACCTATTTCATATTTATATTTATATTAAAATTATTGAAAGTCATTATATATAAAAGTTTTTCTACATTACACAATTCTAAATTACACAATTACATATTTTTCTACAATAAAATTTGCCATATAAATTTATTTCAACATTTAACAGAAACTTGCTAAACTAGATGCGGATAAATTAAAGGACAAGATATTATTATTTATGCACAATCTTTAAATGAAATTTGCTAAAGCTATTTAATAATTAATGATAGAATGATGATAATGTCGATAGAGCGATATGAATTAATTGGATATCGCTGAATTGGCAGCATCATTGATGAGTGCGCATAAAATATAAATGTCGTTGCCGAGATAATGATTTAATTTGTAATATACTAGATGTTCTATTTCAATTGTGTTGGATTTTAATTGATATCTTGTTATGCGGAAAAATTGAATAAATCAAAGAATTTGATATTAAAATTTGATATGGCAGAGATGAAATTCTGCGCGTGCAATTTCACAATACGCTATATATATTAACAAGATGCTATATTTTATTATTACACATCATGAGTGGTTGTTATAAACAATTGGGATTAAATCCTTTAATATTTAATACTTGAAACTTAATATTATTGACCTGTGTTGAAAATAGTTATTGTTTTTGTTAAATTAACTTTTGGTATTTGTAATTAAAATACGTATTGATGATTTGGGCACACGCCGTATATCGCTGCACGTCGTATATATTTGTATAATAATTTCATGAAATTTTATACAATTATTATTAATATAGTGAGCTAGACATTATGGTATTTATTTCAATGGCTGCGCACATTCGTAGCCGTGTGTGTGTGTGTAAAATTTATTTGGGTACATATACCCACTCACTGTGGTAACATGAATCATTAAAATCGCTGTTTTTTTAATACATTTTGGTATCATGCCACAAATTGTCATATTGTACAATGAATAACAGTAATCTGTCATGAGGAATATTCTATAAAAGCTGTATATTTACTGCAAATTCTTTGCAAAAATTTATTTATTTTATTAAAAAATCCGGTTTTTTATAAAGCGTTGAATATTTATACAGGTTTTTTTTTAGAAAACGTCTGAATTTACAAAATCATGATTCCTTCTTTCAAATCGTTTTTGACTTAATGTATGGCACAGAAATCACGTTGGACGCAAATTATTTGATAATTTTACGAATTTCCTGTGTTCTTTCCGCAGCCGGAATTGAGATGTCACACTTTTGTGATTCCAAACGTTTTCTGCTCGCTTTGCGAGAATTCAGTCCTCTTTCTGAGAAGGAATCTCCGGGTGTCCGGTGCCAGAGGTCCCTCAGACTTGCAGCCACACGTATAGAAATAGCGTGAAACGTAGGAAATGTACTGCGCTTGTTGTCAATGACTAAAATATGTAAAGCAAATTCATCTGTCGCGGACATGAACAACACATGATAGAACTTACCGTGTGATTACATAGCTATTTTATTCGCGTTGATTTGTGTGATTTTTAAACTATGTACACATAAAATGAATCTATATCATACTTGCATTTTGCACATAATTATGCAGCGCGTGATGAAATATCGTAACATTACACTTGTCCATAAATTGTTCCACTTATCAATACATTAACGCCAGTTTATCTGCTTATATCACATTTCGCGTGATATTGTTACAATATTATTGCCATTTAAAATTATTTAAATAACAAAATGCGTTATACCATACGTAATGTACAATGATAATCAGGTAACTAAGCGTTAATGCTAATAAAAGAGAATAAATGTACAAAAGCAAAAAAGTTAAGCGTATTATGTTCATCCGGCATAGGTTTCAACATTTATGCACGGCATGCAAAGTACTTTGCGAAAGAGTGATTAAAGTTAACAAATGATATATAATCGCTGGGCGTGATTTCTACCATCCGGTTGAAAAAACTTTTGTATATATACGTATTGTATAATATATATGATTCGCCGCGAAAGTTTCCATCTTCGTTTCCAGCCGAGCCGCGCCATGAATTTACTCGATGCAAGAAAGGACGAGCACTTGGCGCGCTAGAAAGAAGTTTCGTGTTCGGGAAAACTTTAAAAGTACAAAATCAGGAGTGATCGTTAAATGAGGAAATGTACTGCTTCAATAATTTTAAATCTCGCCTGAATGTCTGTAGAAAATGCGGCGATCGAAGCGTGACGTTTTTCATTCTCGAACACGCGAAAGCTTACGGTTAACTTACCAATTCCAGAAACTAGGTCGCTGGAACCGAATTTGATATGCGAATAATCTTCGAAGATACATCGATGATATCAGATTTTATAAATCAAGCTTACATCACGTTAAATTGGAATTAAACAAAAGCGGAAATGTGTTGACCAAGAGACATGTAAAATTACAGCAAAAGGACAACGCTATACGCCGGCAATTTAACTTGATTTCTCATATTAAGCAATATATCGTATGCACATTTAATTTAAATAAAATGCTAATTATTGTGATTTTTTAAAAGACATTAGATGAGTAAAAATAGCAAAAGTGATAGAAATGGGGAGCATTCTATTTTTTTTATTATATTAAGCCTTCGCAAAAATATGGCGATTATTGCAACGTTTTATTCTTATTTTCATACGACTGCGCGCAGTCGAGTGATTCCTAAATCCCTCCCGTTTCCACGGTACGGTTTCGCCTCTTTATCGTCTCTCGTCATCGTGGTTCATCACTCTCGAAACGCCGAATTTTATTTGAGCCGAGCTCCCAAGATCGAGCCCCAATGGCAACGGAACCGGTTCATCATTCGCCGTGCGCTTCGCTAGCAGGATATTCGCATTCGCGATAGAGACGCGAGATGGCATATGAAGAAGAGGGTTGGCTTCACACTTTCAGAGCTACTTTCCTACCGTGATCGACACACCAATACTCTACCCGTGCCATTCATAATAGCTCCACAAACTCACATCATGTAGCTATACGTACCGACTTGCGCGTGCATATCTATTCTGAACTGCTCCTGCGAAGTTAAAACATTAGTTTCAACAATTAAAATATTAACAGTTTCATAATTTTACGTTATTCGTGGAAAAAATTTTGCCCATTTGCTTAGAGAATATTCAAAATATATGTGCTAATGTTATACGATATTTTGGAATTTTTGAAAAAAATGATTGCCACAATATAATACTATGATTCTCGAAAAGTTTCCGATAAGTTTTTATAACGGCCCGGTCTTTAAATAAATTTTTAATCTTGCTGCTGGTATTTTTATAAAATACAAAGTTCTATTTTCATCGGTTTTCTGACAGTTATCGGCAAAATTTCAATCAATTTGATACATTTCCGCTTTAGCTTTGGCAAAGATGTTTAAGCAAATTTTTAAGCTGTGAGTTTAAATAGAACTATTGATAACATGTTTGATTTTTATGAATGAAATTTCAACTTCACACGAATTTATGAATTGATTTATGATTTGTGATCAGTAACAGAAGTTACATTTAGATTGACGAGAAAATAGTTCATGCATTCGACGTTGCGAGAGATATGAAGAATGGATTGAATATTATCGCGCAAAACTGATTGAAATATTTTAAAAAATCTTTATGGTCTTTACGTTTCGTGAAAAAGAAATGTATAAGGAATGAAGATTTCGGAATCTAGACGAGAACTTTTCTATCGCTGAGAGATTTCACAGGAAAGTCATATTCACTTTTATATACTTTTTCATATATTCTCTCTTTCTCTCTCATTCTTAAACTTTTTTCGATCGTACAATTTTGTCTCAAACCTTAATCTTAGTAAGTTTTTAATTTCAGATAAAGAAAAGTTAATAAAAATAAATTTAAAATATTTGATTAAATAATTACGTTTGTTACGTTGAACATTTTGAAAAATATATAATCGATATATACATTAAATTAATCGTGTTTTATTTGTGATAAATTAATAATATTTTAATTTCAATAATATAATTTTCTTAGTAATTAGAACGAAATTAGACCAAATTCAGATAGTCGTCAGACAACAATGGTGCGCAAGATATACGCGCGTGACTTTTCGCTCTTGCAAGCATGGCGACAACATGGTGACATTTATCCTCTGTCGTTAGTATCAACGTTGGTACATAGAAAATCCATTATACTAAATCGACACAGATGTAACTTGCTAATATCGATGGCAGATGTACTGGCAATATTGGATTGCGGCACACTCGTTATAATGGGATTTACATTACGTGGGTGTGGTTATGATTGAATATGATGTACATCCGACGAACGGATCAACAAGTCACTGATGGCACCGAATATTAATCGAGGAGATAGAATTTATAACGTCCGCGCCAATAACGCGTTATGCATTTAAATTAATCCTTTATTGTAACTCGAATATACCACGTTATTGTGCAACCTAATCGCAGACTATGACTCAATTCGTCAGAATACAAAAATAGGGTATCGATAAATTTATAATTATAAATTAATGTGTATGTAATGTAAGTTAATTGTATCACTAATATATTAATATATTACACATTAATATATTATATATTATATTAATTAATATTATATTAATATATTATAGTAATATATTAATATCACATACACACACGAATGCGGCTTTTAATAGAAAACAAATTAAGAAAAATTTATATAAACAGATTTTTTAACAAATCTTCAAAAAATAGGTAATTGATTATAAATTAATTTCTTTTTAAATTTTTATAGTTTTATGTGTTTATTTTAATACAATTTTTAATTGGTAATTGCAAACAAAATTTGTAAATTTTTAAAGCGTTTAATTTATATTTAACATTAATTAACATGTTTCAAAATAAATTTTATTACTTTGACTTGCACTCTGACATTTATTAAATACTATAAAATACTGCAAATACTATAAAATACTGCAAAATTGACTAAATGCAATATACATATGTATACATGGTTCTAACGTGGTTCATTTTCATGTCAAACGGATGTTTTTATTTTTGAGAATGATTTTTGTTTTTTCCAAAGGATGCGGTCAAAGACATGAAATGGTCGTAGCACATTAACTGCTTGTTAAACCGTGTATAACATTTTATGCGCAAGCTCTGGCACAGCCATGGAACCTTTACCGTCGTAAAGCAACTCGTTAAGTTCTAAAATCTAACAGGGAATAACTCATGCCGTTAATTATCAGCAGGAAACGGCTGACAGGCTAGAAAGTACACAGACAAAGAAGCAGCGAGAACGACGCCGCGTTGACAAAAAGAGAAAAAAAAATTAAGAACAAACTTTCTGTGAGATCCATTTCAATGTCGAAACGTTATACATATATTTTATATAGGCGGATATATGCGCTCGCCGTTACATAGAACGTCTTTTTCTTAGGCGAGACAGCTGTCCGAAGATTTGCATAAGCGGCTTTTCATGATAGCCTTACTTTCCATCAGTCGCCGTGACTCTTCCGTAATTTTGATTAACATCGCAAATCGCGAAACGAAAAACCCGTCGAATTCGCCGTAGTTCCGGAATCGAGTTAAACGAATTTTTCGCCGCTTTCTTTTTCCCGTCTGAAAAGCTTCTCTCTCCAGAACGCAGTGCTTATAGAACGCTTAATGATGTCAATTCCGAAACCATTGTTCTAGCGATCGTACGACCGTAGAAAAAAAAAAAATTAATCTTTTTTCCCTTAAGGCAGAATTATATTCAATTCCGAAACGTTGTTAAAAAGCTATATTTTAGAGGTATAAATAATAAATAATATTTAATTAGAAATAATTATAATTGTGAAAGAAAGTGATTTGATTGGTAACGATATAATCAGAATACAAAATCTAAATGAGAGATTCTTGTATGACTATATTTGGATCTCTACATTATTAATAATTTTTTGATAAAAATACCTGTATTTAACCTTCATTGGATCGATTATAGTCATTGTGAAAATAATTAAGATGAATGGTGAATGTAATGTCAACTCCGGTGTGTGCAGACTGAAATCTCGAATCTGGTTGAATATATTTGGACCAATTTCAGGTTCCTGCCATTCTTGTCGCTTTGGCTGACATTAAACCGGCGCGTGTCAGATTAATTTGAGATTCGGGATTTAATTCTCCGAGATCGCACACTTGAATGTTGGTTTTAATCTTGAATTAATTTGAAACCTTGCACGCCGAAGCGATGCGCTTTAGACACGCGTCTGTCATAAGATGAGCTTCTTACGATTATACAGGCAATCACGTGGTAAATGAAGCGTATAAACGACTGAAATTTATAGACGCCATCGATTCTGTTCGTTTAGAATGAAATGTTTTGCTTAAATTGTACGAGTCTGAATTTAATTCATACTTAAAAGTTAATTTGGTCGTTCGGAGGATCAATCTACACGGATTTAGTAATTATTTCGAAGTTCTTGTTCATCAAGGAATTATTGCGATTGCTTTATTCCGTTTTCGCGCGGCATGGCGTTTTAACGAAAGGATTCGGAAGATGAAATTGAAGGTATAGACGAATTACCTGAAGGGTAGAACGAGTGAGGGAAAGAAGAAGGTAAGGACGCGCTCTCGAGAGTTTTCGGGACGAGCGCGAACGAGCGTTTAGGAGGATGGTCCATTATCAGGGCCAATATCCAGGATGCTCGACAACCCTCTTAACGATCTCACCCAACTACTATATCCTTTATCTACCTCATTCTCCTCTTTCCTACTTTCCCTTATCTCCCGTCCCGCTCGCACTCGTCTCGGGCAACCCTTTCGCGTCCTTCAGCGACAATTACGTTCTCCGGGAGTTTCCTCTCGCGATTCGCAATCGCAAATTGACAAAGAAGACGTCGGCGACGACGAGGACGTTCGCCGGGCGGCGTCTTGGAAGTATTCTCCGGTCGCATCGTCATTTCGTCCAATTTGTCCTTTAAACAATCGCGGTCGGATTTATCGAGTTTCCAGCCTCGTTCTGATCTCGTCGTCGTACCACCCGAATAAACCAGCGTTAATTATAAGCGGCGTCGACCCGACTTAACTCTCGGCAGTCCCGCTTCTCTAACTTCTAACTAACCCTTCCATTGTGTGTCCATCCCATTCCATTTTCCTCGCTATGCCGCTACCTTGCTCTCTTTGCGAAGTTGCTTTCCTTTTTTTCTCTCCCTCTTTCCGCTCTCTGTCCGAGTGCTCGGCGTACTCGTAATAATATCTTTTTTGGTGTTTGCTCGTTACGTCCGTGTCCTTTATTTCCTTAGAGTAGGGTATGAAAGAACGGCGAAAACGTGACTCCGGTGTACGTAAATGCCACGTCGTCCGTGACAGTTACGTTGATTCCGCTCCGTGAAGATTGTCGGACACTGAATTTAAAAGAGTCGAATTAGACTAAAAAATAATAGAGCATTAAAGTATTAAGGTCGTTTAATTTGTAAGCGAGTCTCTCCATCTGTATTTGATAAAAATTTATGATGTTTAAAACTTAAACTCACGCATCGGAACAAAGTTTTGCGCGCTTCGGAAACACAGATGTTTTGATTCCTCGTTATAGCGTTATACTTTTATATCGAATCGAACGTTATTTATTTTTGCTGAGTCACGCAATTTAGAAGGATGAACAAGATCAAAATCTCCCGATATGCGATGAGGGAAGCGTAAAAGGACAGTAACGGCTGCCTGCTTTGGTAATCGATTTCACGTGTCGCCATTCAGATCCCCTCGGCGGGTATTTGTTATGCCGAACGATCCGAAGGGTCTCGTGGGTTCCTTAATAACGGACGATAGGCTCTCTTCATTGAATTCGTCTTGATACCTTTATCCCGCGGAATCCGTGTCAGAGAGAAGCATATAGAATAAATTTCTTTCCTTTGCCGAGACCGCATATTTCCGTCCGGATCGGTTCGCCGACAAACATGATCATTGGGAGACCAGCGTTGTCCCTCTTATACTATCCGCTTCTGATCGGAAATCGATATGAAGAAAATTATGGTAACATCTTTTGCATTAATGTGAATTGGTCACAGTTGTGCTGAATTTGAAAAAACGGAATCTGAATGTCCTAAAACAAGTTAATGCATTATTGAAATTTTTGTTTACAATTCACAATACTTCTTCTCATTGTGACAAAATAGCAGATTTTGCAATAACAGTATTTTGTTGGCAAACTGACATTTCTTTATCTTCAAATTTACCTCTGTTTGGAAAATGCTTTATCTAAGTGCGAGGGTTTAAATTTGAGATTTGTGATTATACTTTGTATTGACAAGATGGAAATAACTTTGGGAACAATTTTTCTATAATTCAATTTCAAAGTTCGTGGCATGTATTATCGCACTACAGCAGATAACTGGCGTAACAATGGGAACCACGCAGCGGCTCGTAAAACGACTGGAAAAAAAGAGTACATTCGTCATCTACGGGTTGCCGAGTCATCGACATTTTTGGATGGGTGGCGATGGGATGAAATCGAAAAGTCAAAGCAAGCGCCACAAACGTGCGCAAAAAACGGAAAGCCGATAGATTTCCACGATTGGAGTTTGACGCGCTTATCCAGTTGGATATTATGAAACTCTGCTACAATGAAAAAGCTGCCCTTTCTCGCGAGTTTGACACATGGCATGCAGTCCAACATCATTTATACTGAATTTCGCGTAAATTGCGAAATAGATCAACTACGTGCGCAATGTATAAAAAATATTAAAAAAAAAATATATTTGAACGAGTAAAGATAGGTGAAATAGTGTAGAAAACAAAAAGCATATAGCGAATTGTTTAATAATTTGTTAAAATTGCGCATAAATTGCTGGAAAAATATATAATTAATATAGATATTGTATTAATTGCCGTAATTTATTAATAATCAAAAAAGTGTTAAGCAGTTGCCAGTCAAACGAAAATTTCAATGGAAATATTACCATTATAACGTTTATACCTTTATTCGCATTTGCTCGCGACGCGTGGCGCGTTATAGATGTGTGGTCGTAAATTCAACAGAGATTCAGCGTCGTAAAGTTCCGTTAGTCTAGTTACGACGAGAAAATCCTACTCGCACATTTTTCCGCAGCGTTATTTTTACCCTCACGTCTTTAGTCGAGCGATAAATCGGTCGCTCCGGGATCGAGATCGCCTAAGCGTACCTCGAGCATCGGGTGACCACTCGAGTTACTCGTGGCACGTGTACAGTCGTGGGATCGTCTGGTCGTCAAATCAGCGGCAACGCGGTCACACAGAGCGGAAAACGACGACGAGCATTATTATTCGCGCTTGTTCTTCGGAGCGTTACGTCAAAAAAATCCCAATTCAGTCGTTCCTGTATAAGCCGTACAAAAGAGTGGAACATACCTGCGTGGAGTGCATATACACGCAAACATTCGTCGAGTATGCGCGCCCGCGTTTACACACATGCGAATTGTTGTACAAGCGCATACACACGGGGCTCGCGTGTACACATTAAAAGGCGGATATATCGGTTTTCCAGTCACGACTAATTTACCGCGCCATCGGGCGATTTATATTTCGGTGGAATCTATTGCACCGACAAAAAACCAATAACCCAGGACATTCAGTTATTCCGACTGATGTATTATTATCGGCGAATAATCGCGGCCAGACCAGCCACGGTTCGCTGCACCTGGCGATATTCGCGATTTCCGTCAACGCCAAGATCTCTCTACAGAACACGTCGCGCTTTTACGGTCAATTCTTTTTTTTCCCTCTCTCTCTCCCTTCGTCGTCGTTCTCGAGCTCCTTTCTGCGACGGTCATGCAAAATTCTTTCCAGCAACCGGCGAACTTGACAGTATACAAAGTTGAACGACATACTCTCCGAGTATTCGCATAACCAGAATTCACGACAGTGCACTTTTGTTGCTGCGCATCCAGATGTGCAAGACGTCCTCCTTCATTTTTTTACCTTCTCTCATATTTAACTTTTAGAAAGTTAATTTCATTATATTTTAACGAAATTGGTGCTCGTGTATCGTCAACGCTTTTTACAATGTTTAATGTAATTAGGTTTTATGTATAAGCTGCACTTTCTGAGAGAAATTTTTAATATAAAGACAAAAGATTAAAATCTCAGATAGCCAAATATTAGGAATGTTCGCAGATTGACAGTGAATATGACAGTCAAGAATTTTGTATGATCAATATTGCTATCAATCTGTCAATATTGCTAAGATTTTGCTTAATTATTAATTGTAAATTATTTTTAGTTGAATTTGAATTTTTATTGCGGTGCAAAAATTATATTTTTTAAAGATCTTTTTGAATATTTCATCAAACACGAAAGGTATTTTCTTCCCTATCACGGCTTTCAATTTTTATTGTTTATACGTATGTGCCATTTGCTGCAGAGGGAATTAATATAAAGCATTCTAGTGCAATCTGATTTCATCTCTATTATCGGTTAGAATTCTCGGGCTGACTCGAATTTCCGGCTAACATGAACCCGCAAATGCCGCGGCTGAAGATGTGACACTGCTCGATATCGATGTCTGAGAGGGGGTTAAATTCCGGAACCGCCGCGGTACGACTTTGCGGCGACGAAGAAGACTAGATAATCCATCTTGAGTACCTTCAAGTTCAATCGAAAGATACGGAAGATGACGCGTTTATTCCCCCGCGCGCGAATGTGGCGGGTCTGACTTTTAGCCCCGGCGGCGGCATGATGGAGCTTTAATGTCATATAGGATCTCGGAGGAAGCCAGTAAAACTGACACGGCTCCTCTCACTTTTTGCGTCGGGAACGTCACGAAACGAGTTCGACGTACCTGCCACGTTAATGAAATTTGACAGTGTCGTGGATACGGTATCGTTCGCGTAAAATGGCGTAAAGGGAACGCGGGGATTAAGATTAAATTCTATTGTCTCCATTTTTTTCGTTACCGAGCTATTTTCTCATGAGTCTCATCAAGGATTAATTCAGAATACATTAACCGAAAAGAGAAAAAAGGAGCATAGGATTTTTCATAAATGGCATGGATACAATACAATTAATTATGTTACATTGATTTATATATTGTATTTTATAAATTCATTCGCGGTGATGTGTTTATATAAAGAAAATATATATTATTTTATTCGAGAACAAAAGTAGCATTAGCACATCCGGATTTCGATCGAAAATAAATCTCGGCGGTAATTAAAACGAAGGTGAAATAATACGATGATTGTGTAAAAATTGTATAGAAGTGCATTCACAGCAACATTTATATCTGTGAGGAGTGAATAACAGCCAAGCTGTTTCGGGAAATACTTTCCCTGTATAGCCGCGCTGCAGTAATGGTGCTGTACATGTACATCGATGGTGAATGTAGGTCACTGTCGATGGATTTTCACTGCGAATGAGTGCCGATGTGCACTTTCTTCGGCAGATTTCACGGTTGATTGCCGCCGAAAGTGAACTTCGATTGCAATTCTTGTCAGTGGCCTTCCACAAGCGCCATAAAATCCCATTTTTTCATCGTCACGATGAGACATCGGCGCGTTAGGTCGCGTTCCAGCATATGCGATAACGAGAGGTGAGAGGAATGGCCTTCGGCGGCGCAAAAGGATAGATTTTGACGGAATATCGGAAACCTGTTATCAATGACGTTGACTTAACCCAATTTTCCAAAAGGGTGTTAACTACCTTTCCTTGGTGGGTTGCGTGCGCGCGCGAGATCCGAATCGGATTTATACGGCGGCGAAGCGGAGGTCAGCAAATGCTGGCTGACCCTATCTCTCTTTGTTAGAAGAGATCGTAACGTAATTTCCGGAGGTAAGGCTACGGTAATTGTTCCTCGATCATTGCCCATTGGATAGAAAATCCGTGAGATACGGCGAACTCGCCAGATAAAGGTTTGTATCGTGCACCACGGTAGTTCTACAGACGCTGCATCCTTTATCGTTATGTTGATAAAGATGTTTAATACAGTATTCTCCTGCTAAAAGTTTTTACATTTGTAAGCATCAAACTATTACAAACTAAATAATTTTTACTAAGAATACTCCTTATTGAGTTTTAAAATTTTTATTTTAACATGCTGGAGTATTTTTTGCTAATGATTTTTACGTAATTAGATTTTGTATGAGCAAAGCAAAATTTTTCGCGATGTCCATGATTAAAACTTTTATTAGACTTTGAATGAGGATTAAGTTTATCTCGCGGAGTTAAAAAAACGTTGTGATTAGGCGAGAAAAGTACTGCAAACTGATATTGCGTAGCAAGCAGGCGTCCATTCTTTGTTCCGGGTAGCGCTACTTCGGAAAGTTTGTTTTTTTTCCCTCACAAAGGCGTTTATCAAGTAAAGCGACGGTGATATAACGAAGAGTGGAATCGTGCGTCCGAAAGCGGACGCTTTAAGGATCATAGGAGATTCGGTGGAAAGCCGTAGAGAGAAAGAATCGATAGAGAGTGCTCCACTTTGGCATTTCTCGTCGGATTGGTCGCCGTGCAGCGGCGGAACGAAATTATTTCGTCGGTGCTGAGTCGAGAGTTTGGGGCACATCGACCGTGACCACGCATTTCCGACGGATACTACCAGTCGGCGGGAAAGTCTTCCGAAAATTATCGTTTTCTCCTGATCCAATATCAAGGCGAGATAACTCTTTCTCCTTGATCGAGGGTTCCGGCTTAACAGGGATGCAGAGCATTCCAGCGATTCCACTGATGTTGCAATTACGTACCGCCGGGCGTAATAGCGTTTAGTTATTTCACTAGTCGTTTGAGTCGATACTGCGATCAGCGCTCCGGTGCAAGTGCAATGTTTCTCGCAGCGATGCTTTCGCCGATCATTCGGAATGCTCAATATAATGCTTCAGCGGATTGCTTAAGTTAATTCGATCTTGGTTTATGTTGTGGGTTGTCGCGAGACACGCGATACGATAAAAATTTGTGCATGAAATAATATCAATTTGAAAATATTTTTATTCGCAGAACTTTGCAATTTACAATTATTGCTGTCACTGTATTGACTTTTTTATCCATTGCTCTTTTTACTTTATTACAATAATTATAAAATTTACATTTCAATATATTTTTATATGAAATTTTTTTAACAAAATTCGAGAACAATTATATCAATAGTTGATATGATGTAAAAAAGAATTTATTGCTATTTGCGAATAAATTTTAATTAGCTGAAAAATTTAGATTTGCACAATTGTTGTAGCGATTTATTTCTTGTTGTGACGAATTTATTAATATTATATTTTGACATTATAATTTTGCAGAAAGTATACATAAATATGTATGATAGCCATTATTTAAATATTTATAAAGAAGTCAAATATGTAAAATTTTCTGACAATTCTGTAGAATATGCGCATTCACGCTGCAGATCGGATTCATATCAAATAGGCGCGAGCTGTGCCATTGAATCTGATGTTCCCTTTCGATAGAATTCGTGTTCGTATTGCATTGGCACGCAGTTCCATTGAATTCGATGTTTCTAATTCGCGCTCCGTCGCGCTGCATCTCGGAAAATAGTCGGCAAAAGTTAAGGTTATTACCTGTCTGGTTAATCTTGTTCTGCAAGTAGAACTCGGAGCAATGTCGTGGATTTTCTACTTGGAACGGTTGTGAATAATTTAACTATAGTTTCCGAGCACGATACGCATATTATTTTCATAATTTATCAAACGATCTTGTAAAATACTATTTTATCCTAAAAATGAATTATTTTATTTTAATGTATATGAAATAATGTAGCCATATTGATTTTCTGAATTATTTTATAATTAGTATTTAATTATTTAAAATGTAATTAATTAATTTTACATTTATTCTCTAATAATAAGAGAAACATTTTCCAGCTTGTTAGCGACAAAGTTTATTAATTTTATTCAAATTTTTTAATCATTAAAATCTGACGAAAAATTACATAAATTCAGATATTTATTATACTTAAAATTACAATTGCATTTTAAATTAAACTAATAAATTAATATTTTAAACGATTAATATATCAATGTATTGAAATGTCAGTATTCTTAATGTATTAATAGTTTTTAGGAAAGTTATAATGCAATAGACTTACAATGGAACGAGAATATAGGAACGAGAAATTTTCAGTAAAATATGTCACGAAATGTCGAACCTCGTGCTCGAAATACGTAGCTACTTGAACAAGTTGCGCTGTCGTCGCGAATACCGGTGCATCTTGATTCCTCTTTCGATAGCATAAAGATCTAAAATTGAAGGGCCATTGAAAGTCAAACGATTATTTAACGTGCCGACGTAGGTGAGTGCAGTCTGTACGTATTTTCTACGTGCTGCTTGTCGGCGCTCCTCGTGTTCATCGAGCGCGACCGGCCCCCCCAGTTGGACGTGGCTTCCGAAATGCTGTCGGAAATCCCTAAGCGCATTACAGCGGTCGCGGTAGATAGAGAATACGCTTCTGTACATCGACGTTGATGTAATTTTAATGAAGGAAGAGAGGCTGTCGCCAAACAGTAATTGCAAGTCAGTTCGCGTCTCGCTGCTTCGGTGACACGCGCTGCAACAATGAAATTTGCCTGCAGACGTTGCAATGAAAGAGATTCGCGACAGTCAAGGGCTTCGACGGCGGGAACAAAACGCGAATGACGCGTTAAACGCAAGAGCGAGCGAGCGAGCGGTAGCCGGAAGATAGTTCCGTGGAGTGAAGCCGTTTTCGAAAGCCGAAATAAGCGGCCCGAGCCCCGAGGGCGAGAGGGAAAAATGAGATCAGAACGCAGTATGCGAATAGGAAGGAACGGCAAGCGCTGTCGAAAAAGCGATGGAAATGGCAAGGCGAAAGAGTAAGAGGGTGGAAGGGTTAGGGCGAGATGGGAAGGAAGAGCAACGAGAGTTTACCGCGCGCTGAGGGACGGAAGCACGGAGCGGGTGGAAGAAGCGGAGAGTTTCGGAGTTTGAAGGACCTCACGGCGAGTAGTTCGAGGTGCTCGCCGTTGAGGTATCCACAAAGACGCCACGTGTCTGCATAAGTGCGTATCTATGATCCGTCGGTGTGTGGACTCGGGATTCACTAGTGTCCGTGAGCTCTCACGGCCGGGTCGGTGGATATAGGAAGGATCCCGACACGCCGTACACACCCGGTACATCGACCTGGAATGCGAATTTAATCTGCGCGCATCAAACTTCCATTCGCTTCGGGGAGGACCGACACCGCCGTCGTCTCGCGACAATGTTGCCCTAACTTGGAAATGAAAGGCGTGAATATTTTCGCGACTAATTTAAACCACGCCGAATCTCCATTCGAGATTTCGCTATCGATCGCGACGCGGGCGCCGCGGCAGAATCGTCGTTTAATAGCGAGCGATATCGCGTTCACGGCCGTCTCCGTGTGTCGTGCATTTACCTGTCGTTTCGCACTTTGAGATGCAAAATGAGTTTGCCGCCCGCTACCATGTCGATTAACGCGCGCGACGTGTATCGAAGGGAAATAGCACGATGCCTCCGCAGTTGTGCGCGAATGCGAAAAGTTAAACTACTTTTGCAGGTAATTGATAATTTGCCATTGAAGCGGACTCGGATATGAAGGCACGCCACAAAGAGAAGCCAGATCATTAGCCGGCGTACCAATTACGGGGAAATTATTTAACACTTTTGCACTCAGCCCGCTCTCAAACGGGGACACGCATTTACAATTATGTTCTTTAATTATTATTAAGTTTAATTATCTCGTCATTCTGCGCACAATGTACCTGCGTAAAGATATTATTACTGTATGAAATGCGTTATGCTCTAAAAGCATTTTGAAAAAATAATTATTTTGTTCTTTTCCGACGTATAAAAATATATGAGCCATAGAGAATGCTTGATGAAAATTTGTATATCACATATACTCCATGTATTATACGATTCGATCATTTATTCTGCATTAACACCATAAAAAGAATTATAAATTTGCGTTCATTATCTCAAATTTGTACCTTAAATATTCATTTGCACGCAATTTTGTAAGAAGCGCAATTTTATTTTTATAACAAAAAGTCCGCCGCAAAAATCGTTTAACATTTCACTTACTGAATTCGTGCAATTTAATACTGTCATTATTTAATTTTACCACATGGTTCTCGGTTATCTTTTCGCGTGGTTGTAAGATAAATAGCGCGACTTATTCTACAACTTTTCCTGTAGTCTCTCTTCAATTTACTTTCTTCGCCGTTGGAGTCTACACTGCTAACAAGCTGTCGAGACTTACAACACACACCCGCGGCGGAGAGTCGACGCGCGTAACGTTTACGAAAATCGAGTCACGACGTACGAAAATCGAAGAGATGGACACGAGAATAAATCTTCCCCAAGTCCCGTTCTCGCCCGACGAAAACTGCATACTTATGTGTGTACATAAGGATGAACGGAAAAGTCGTCCTTCTTGCTTGTTTGTCTTTTCCTCCTGCCTTCCATTTCCCGATGCAACCAGCGGGGATTTCGTCCAGAAATATTTTTGGATGGCAGCCATTGATGTCTACGGCTTCCTAAGAAGATTCGCCTTGTTGGCGAGTGTTCGAGTGTCGTCCAATTGTATATTTATTTCCCCTTCTTTTGTTTCAAACTAAGGGAAACGATCTCTTCTACTTCTTGGCTGCCCTCGTACGCGTGATTAACGTATGCCAAGAATATAACGTGTCTCCCGCTGTTTGACGGCTTCCTGCCGCGCAGGATCCTTACGCTTCGCTTCACAGCGCTCGTGGAGGAACAAAGTATAAATGTAATTCGCAGTATTTCAATAATGAAGGGAAGGGAACGGGAAAAAGAGGGGAACTTCACTTTTAATGAGAACCATTATTATTCTAAGAGTGAAATGGATAAAATGGGAAAGATCGGAAGAATGAAAAAATCCTTTTACATTAATCTCTTAACAGAAACCAGCACCAGCAGAAATGATATCATATTCGTATGAATTGAAGGTCGAGAAATTCAGTCGTAAGTTATTCCCGTGCTTTGATTCATTAATTTCTATTTCGGAGAATGATAGCGAATGCAGAAGTGTTAAATAAGATAAATGATCTGCTAAGAAAGTAATGTACACGTCGCATTGGATATGAAAAAGATTTAATTTGCCGTAAGAGAATCGTGCTCCACCGGGATTTAATTTTCAAGCAGAAATTAATGTAGTGCGAACACGATTTTCACTTCCGCTCGCCGGAATGTGTGGCACCAAGCGGTTCGATATTGGGCGACTATTGTCTCTTCTTCCTCTCACCAGCGTACTTGCAAATTGTACGGAAAACGTAATTACACCGGTAACATTAATTAGGCGTACAGTTAATTATCTTTGCCTCGATCTTGTATCTCTGTACTTCTCCCCTGACGTTTACTCCCTTTCTTTCTTTCTTTCCTCCCTGATGCACGGCCGCGATTATTTTTGTAACGATGCTATTTCTTCGTGCGGCGCATCGTGAAAACCTATGCGAGGATACTGGCGCACGCGAGGGTATCTTTCTATAAATTGCTGTTACAACGATATAAGGCGCACTTTCATCGCGAGTTTAATATCGCGAGTTGAAAAAGCGTAAGGGAAACAACGCGAAAAATCATCTAGAAGTAATTCGAGATTATAACAATTATTGAAAATCAGCTTTCATTTCCGTCTGCAGTCACAAGCTCTCGGCTATCTCCGCCGTATATCTCTCGAATGATTTATGCATTTTCATAATTATCCGTATTTTCAGGGATGTCAGGAAACTGAGATATGAATCGTACCCTGCGCGGAACATCTGGCGAATCTAGGTTAATCGCATTTCAGTGAAAAGTGCGGCAACGATCACGCATAATGGCTTAAATACGGTCGTGCGTAATGGAAATATAATTTCGCGTTAAAGGGGCCAGCGAACTAAAAAAAAAAAAAGCAGCGCTGGAACGATAAAACGCCTCACGTCTTGATAATATAATGGCGCCGTTCAATTTACTGCACATTTTTCGTCGCAGCTGGTATGCTGGTATTTTTTTTTTTTCTTTTTTTTCTATGGTGATGTTTCATTTTTGGACATCGTCCTCTCGGGAACTAGCGCAGCTGCGACTGCCGAAGATCGCGACGATACTGTCTCTCATCGAAAACGGTTAATCAACAGGGATTATCGTCACTGAAGTATATATGATAGATTATAACAAAATATAAAATCTTTATATTCAAAATTTTATATGAAATTGTAGGAAATAGTAGGTCACTTATGAAATTTTTCCAATTGTATAAAAGCGAAGGTGGAAGTACATTTTTATGAAATTAGTATTAATAAAATTATAGCGAAATGATGCAGTTTCTTCTACGTGGGATCACTAAAATTCCTCAAATTACATAAATCAGCCTTATTAGATACTATTATCATTTTAGATCATTCATCCGATTGCTTCCTAATCAAACAGAAAATTATCTTGATAGTCGTGATACATACAATGCGTCCGAAAATTACAAACATTGGGAACACAATTATCAAGATTTTCCATAAAGCATAAATTAGGGAGTTGTTTTCTCGCAGATAAAGAATCTTGATGTTTAGTTAATCTTAAGTAGGTTTATGTTAATAGAATTAATTTTTTTGTTTCTAATATTTTAATGTAACACGGACGGCGTAGATATCAATTATCAAATTCAACGAAAATTCGATTCTAAATCTGTCAGAAAATTCGCGAAGAAGCGATATGCTTCTCGGCGATTCGCTGTACAATACTGCTCACCGTCCCTTTTGCCGCATTGAGCGTCAACCGAGTGACAGCGGGACGCGATAGAGAAGATAGGAGGATTGCACGATGCATCAGTCGCTTCGTTTGTAGTATCGTGGCACAGGGTCAGATTGTTGTTTACATCGTAGCATAATTGCCCACTCCATTTACGTATCAATCGGCGCATTACTGTTGTGCAATAGCCAATTAACGTATGGGTCCGCGTCATGTACGCGTTTCGAAATGGAATATGTGCATCTACTAAGTGAAGCGCGCATGTGCTGCTGCCGTAATATTAGCGTAATTCACGTAGCGAACCTGTGTGTGCAACGCCATGTGCGATTCTTAGTGCTTATCCGATCGATCGATTGGGTTAAAGGGCGATTGTCTTGATCGCGTGTGAGCGTCATTGTGCTCGCAAATTCACATGCGAGTTGACATAACATTTCTCGAATGCGGAATATATCCTTGTTAGCTGTTTGTCTTTTTCTAGATATTTCCGTATAAAAATATCAGTTTATCCAGTTTCGGTTAGTGTAGTTTACATATATTTTTTACATTAACGAAATTTATTGTGATGATTAATATAAATTTATACGATTAACAATAACAATAAAACAATAGAGGAAAAAAATTGATAATCAAAATATTTGTCGAAATAATAAAAATAAATTAATGTGATTGGAGATATTTTACGGGAATATAGAATATTGAGCTAGAATTTCTCTTCGCAAGTTATTATCATGCGTATTACCTCAATTGCTGACGGAAATACTCATTGGGAAATATCCTACCTTGCCTGTCGGATAAAACTGACAAGATAAGACGTGGATAAGACAAGACCTAACAGGATTGGCTTAAGACTATCGCAATCCCGCAATCACTTGCGGTAGATTCCGGCCGCTTAGGGAGTTTCTGGCAGACAAGTCATCGCTGGAAATATGAAACAAAACACTTTAATTGTTTAAAACTGAATATATAAAACTGAATATATAAAACTGAATATATAAAACTGAATATTGTACAATTTTTTCGATTTTTTTGATTGTTTCAATTTTGAAACTAATTCTAAATTACGAGAACGTAGAAAAGGTTGTTTCACGGAACTATTATGCAGCGCTCAAAGTGCATCGAAATTGAAGGGAATGAATTCGAAACATTTCCCGATGAGTATTTCTCAGGTTTATGAACAGAAGGGTAACCTTTTACTTTACTATCGTATACTACCGCGTCTGACTCGCGCTTTACCTTATCACTGCTTCGTCACGTATACGATACAAAGTGCGTTCGCACATAGCTATATATATCATCAGTGCGTTGGATGCGCATTAAGCCTGCATGCACACGAAGGTTAACAACGTCGGCATGAATTTTAATTGCCGATACCCATCGTCGACGTTGCTGCCGACGACTACTCCTCCCCGTGCGACTGGCATAACTGGTGCCGTCGCTCGCCCATACACGAGATAGTCGACTGCTGCATGGCGTACGGAATGATAATGATAACGGTTATAGCGAGACGGTCGTTCAGTTAACTAAGGTCGCCGTCTTGTCCGACGCGCGCCATTAAATGTCACCGACAGCTGATTACGGCGGGCGAGTTTATTTTCGGTCTTTCCGCTTATATCTTAATTATAAGCTTATTTAGATTCGCACGCGAATGTCTACTAGTGACGTATTTATCCCGTAACTTTTTTTGAGAACATTCTTCTGGAATATTTAAACACGTGTTGGAAATTATGTTTATTAGATATTTACTGCATTAATATTAAATTAACAAAGTTTTTTTTTTTTTTTTATTAAAAGCTGAGCACTTTTCTTAACGCAAATGTAGCGACATTATTCGCAATCTTGTCTTTCGCGTTACTAGATTCACTCACATTTCATATTTATTGATCATCTGCATCTAGCATTTACGTTTGCGATAGAACCATCAATGTGCATTGCGTGTCACGCGCTATCGTGCGGAACTCTAGGCGAGCGAGATTGTAGCATATTCACCAATCACTGGCTAAAGAGAACAAAAATGAGTAATCGTCGCATTCACCTAGAGTTTTGCACGATAAACCCTGGCACGCTGGGTCCGGCACGTTCATGGATAAAACCTAGCAATATCACATATTTGATAGTTTTATTCGCATGCGAATAGTAACACGATTTTTTCGTAATAGTGATAAATTAAATAAAAAGTACTGCATTAACTATACATGTCACAAATATACAAGGATCAACAGTTTGTATTGTTCGATTAATTATTATAAAATGTATGTAATAGTTCTATGTTTGATATTATGGATAATACGCACTTTGCGAGAGATGCTATGAATATTATTCTATCTATTATTTATCTATTATTAAACAATTACTATAGCGCGCTTAATAAAAGTTAAGAACGCCGAGAGATACGTATACCGATATTCAACGGTATTAAACATAATACGCCAAATTACTGTAATTTAAGTTCATTATTCTCTTTATTCCGATGAATATTCGCAAGGTAATGTGACGCAAATGAAACCTATTTTGTGTCATATTATCTTGCAGCACAAATGATATTGTTGTTAAATGCAGAGATCGGTTCGCCAACAATGCAGGAATTAATGCGTACTTATTAAATCAATATATTGTACCGTTAAAGGCATTTTCAGCGCTTGCATTATAATCGCGATACACCATAATGACATATTCATATTCTCAGTTTGAGGGGAATTTATGTAATTATATTCGCTATAACGAATTTCCACGTAATGCTGCAGCGATATAATTTCGGAGGCTTCCCGAAATGCTGCATACACATGTATCGCTAAACTACTATCCAATGTAGGATAAATTGATAGATCAATCATAAACATTAGTGAAGCCAATCGGCTCGCAATAGCAGAGACATTAAACGGAATAGGATCGTGATTCACGTATCAACTTGATATGGTAAAAATTTCAGTTATTAAAATTAACTATTAACTATTCGCTTGTTCAAATCGTTGCTTGTGCTTGTAGAACAAGCTTGTTCTACGTAAAAGTTGTCGCTTTATCAGTATTTCGGTTTTTTTACAACGGTATTCTCAAAAATTGCGCAGTTGAATTGAGGAACGAAGGATCGGGGAGGTATATAATTTGGGAAATTCCCGGAACGATACGTATCTGACGCGTCGCTATACCTATGCCCTGTAGCGCATGAATTGATAGGTCAATGATAAACGTCGGTGGAGCCAGTCGCGGAGTCGCAATAGCGGAGGCGCCGCGCTATTAATCCGATGATAAATGCACACTGGCATTATCGGACACATGTATATGGTGAACGTCGAGAGCGTCAAATTAGAAACAGCGACTGCTAATCGTGATGGATTAGCTTCTAGCCGCGAGTAACGTCCTGTTCCGCCTTCCCGCGATTTAATTAAGCGTCTGTCGCTCGAATAATTTGTTAAGTAATTATGACTGTCGGCCGTGCGCGCATTCCGGGACGCTCGTGCTTCGAGATGGCGATACGAAAGCGATCGAGAGAGAGGTTCGCGACCGACGACCTCCGATCGATTTTAAGCGCGTTACTAATAATGCGAGGGGAAACGTACTCGCGTAAGTCATCGTGACACGGACTTATATGATCTCGATTCCAGGAGAGCGAAATGTATTTTCGATTGACGCTTAGTCCGATCAATATGTTTCTAAAGCTTCGCTGGAGCACGAAATAGATGAACGAGAGGAGGTCACAAAGTTATTGATAATCCCGATGATTCAATTTATTGTGCCAAGAATGTCCGTTCCTGCCTTATCTCTCGCAGGTTAAGCTTGTCTAACTTGTTAAGTAGTTATTTCTCGAACCGACGGCACGTTAAATTATTATGCTAATAGTGCCTCCGCGACTTGCGGCGACGCGACGTATCGCCACGTCGCTTTAATGGAATCAAGATTGAAAAGCAAAAAAGTTTAAATATCCGAAGGATTTAGTGGAGATATTAAAAGCGGAATTATTTCCAGAAAATACTCTCTTTCTCATTTTCAAGTATTACATTGGTTTACTTCTTCTATTGATATCGCGCACAAACATTTATTTTCTTTTTCAAACTTTACTTAGATCCACCATTACCATTCAGAAGTAATGCGCGCAATACTCGAGATCATTTATGTCTCTATTGAGCTAGATCTTTCTCAATTAATACGTATCGACTCTTATTCATTCTCACTATCTTGTACATTCGCGTAACTTGTAACTTTTACGTTTCTTGCGTTTTCGCTATGCACACAATTTTACATAAAAGGATCGTCAAACTTTCTCGCTAAAAAGCAATAATGTGAAAAAGGCAAATTTCGTCCGTCATTAAATTTAATGCCCGTAATTAAATCTAATCTCATATTATTCTTACTTTTTACGCCGCAAAGTGTTAAGGCAATTCATATCGTCTATGTCGCCATTGTCCGAACTGTGGCGCCAATTTATTACGCCAATTTATTGCTTTGTCACGACGTTTAATTAAAAGTGCAAATGGTAGGTATCATCAAGACTCATCAGGTCGGTCTAGTTCGCCGCACTTTTGTTTGCCGGAATCCATTTTTGCCTGAGAACTTTTTTTCTCACCCCGTACAATCATCATGGTTACTCTCTTTCGCGTAATTAATTAATGAATTTCGAATGTTGGTGTGCATGAATCAGATGGAGGACAAAAACTTTTGCGTAATTGGCTTTAATTCGACCCGTGACCTTTTTTTGTTCGCGCAGAGTCAGTCGTTTTCTGTCCACGCTCCACTTTGTTAAAATCGGAACACGCAAAGCGAAAATTACCGAAAGGGACGATTAATTTGTCTGACCTGGAAAAAAACAGAGAATCGCAAAAGGAAAATGTAGATAAATTTGCAGTGGAAAAGGGAGGAATCACACACGATCTCTTTTCGTCCGTTACGTTTTTTCGCCCAAACAGCTTATCGCCAATTACGGATCGCGAACGTTCGCGTTTTAACTGCTTCGCAATCGATGATGCTGCCGTTCTCGAATGAATACCAAATTTTATCCTCACGCGAACAATGATACATTAGCTCTTCTTTGAAAGCGCATATTTCTTCTGTATTCGAATTTTTTCTGTTGATCTATCAAAAGACGATTATTTTTCTATCGTCGGATTAAATCGCAATTTCGCTCAAACAAAGTTGAATTTTTCACGAAGTGCTAATTTATAAGCATGAATATCATTTCGTCTATCTGCACAGTTCTTTAATTTTCATAAATTTTTTAAAGTAACTGTATTTCTTTCAAAAGATGCGCAAACGCGGAAAGAGATGCAAATAGTGAGAAAACAAATATTTATTGTGCGAATTCTTTCAGTAGAGACTTATTAGTCGTTAACTTCTCAACTTTCCTCACCGTCACGCTTTTTTTTTTCTTACCGAAGTTTGCCCCGCCAGTAGGTAGCTGCACGAATCCTAAGGGAATTTTCTGCCTTTGCCGTCGGCGATAACCATGTTAATGCAATTTCTTGATGGTTTACGGAAACGGTCCATATCCTCTCACTTCTAGCGTGCCAAGTCGGCAGTCTTGCGTGCTCGCGCGCCTCTCTTATCACTTCTTTCTCGCACTTTTTTCCGCCCCTTTTGTTCATCTCCGTCACGACTCTTTTTCGTCGTTTTGCCACATTTCGGACAATTTCACCTCTTGTCCATCAACTTTTTGCTACGAAAATCTTATTTACTGATCTTTCTGACAGGCGGAAAATTGTATTTAGATCCACGTTTAGCATTTACCTAGAAAATAATATCGCACAAAATCAAGATCATCTATATCTCCATTTAATCGGATCTTCTTCATTGTGTTTTAATTAATGACATCTTTGTTAACTTTTATATTTATTCCGAATGTTCGGAAGTCACTTACCATTTCTATTGTTTGTACGAGAATGATACGCTGGCTCGCCTCTCCTACTTCTCTCGCTGTTTCGAGGTATGCTGTATCGAGTGTATAACGCCTTGTTTTAGTACGAACCTAGATCTCTTTAGTTTCGACCAAACTTCGCCAATAGAAACTCGCGTTAACCAAGTCTGACCTAAGACTCGCGCTAGATCGGGATTTAAACTAGCAATTCAAGTTGTGTTGTTGATGGAACTAAGAGTTTAATACAAAGTATAGTGATACGCTACGAGACTCTTGAAACAATCGGTGGGGATTTAAAAGAATCAGTTCGGCGGAACAAATTACAGTTTCGTATTGTTACGGAGATGCTTCGGGACGGATTAGTCAATGCTGCAATTATATCGCGATCAGAGCGTTGACAAATTGTTTTTCTCCTATGTTTTTTGGAACACTTGAACATCGCGGAAATTTTTTTGCCGTAAATACTGCGATTTGTATTCTTTAGTCGCTCCTGTTACGAGACTTTAATTGGACGAAGCTTGGAGATAACTAACGCGGATGTAACGAACGGTTCGCTATCGTCGCTGGTTACGGATTTTGATGCATCCAGTTATCGGGAGCATGCTTGAATTGCAGAAATCATTAACGAGATGGCACGGTGCTTTTCGCTTCTCGTCATGCGTATTTGAGCGCGGTATTGCGAAGTAAATTGACGTCATTGTTTGTTTTAAAGGCTCAGACAATGTAGGCCGTAATAATTTCTAAATACACGTTTGTTTATTATTTATCTGATAATGCTTATCGGCGAATTTAAGAGTTCACGTCAAGAGATTTATGCCCGAACGTATATCTCTGTGGAATACTTAGCAAGAGAAATGAGAAACTTGGTTATAGCGCGAGGGAAAAACAAACTTGATAATTAATGAGGGACATTATAATCTACAGTATTAAAATTATCCCGGTGTATTAAAAGTACGACAAAGACGTAAGGATATTTAATATTTTTCACGGAAGATTGATGCAAAAGTGTTTTGAACAATATTTTATTATAACGCCTTGTTGTCTAGCTGTAGAGAGGTAACTGCATATCGTGAAACGATGAGATATTCTTGGAAACTAGGACTCTTAGATTCTCCTAAGAGTAATTTGATGCATCGTAGTCGAGTGGATTAAGTATCGGAATGGCGATCTGCAGCTTTCCACTGTTCCTCTTTGTCTTCTTCTTCTTCTTCTCCTCCGTGCAACACGATTCAGTGAACTCTAAGAGTAATAGATAGTTTTAGTTTGGTATAAACTTTCACCGGATAAGATGTCCAGGGCTTTACGATAAGACCTGCTTCGAGGTATTCGCGGTTGTCCTTAATACCCTTGGAGAGGTATTAATTCTTCAATTATCGGGGTAGAATGCCCGAGGTGTAATAAACTCTCTATTCAGTATATCAATGCAGATTATACGCGGGAACGTAATTCTTGTAGAAGTTCCGAGACATCCAATTATTGGTGTTATTGCAATAGCATAAACCGATTAATTAATTATATTTTATCATCAGTAGAAATGAGTGTATTATTGTTATATCAATTTAATTACAAAAGTTTACGTCACTATGAATAACTTTTTAATTACATCATCTGTGTATATTTTACGAACAAATTAATGTTTAGTAAAATATTAATTATACTTTAGCTTTGTTTTATAATGGCATATTCAAAAAATAAATTTTTAAACAAAAAGATAAAGGATTATAAATTGATTAATTTTACTTTATTGTTACTGTGCTTATTTTTTTACATATAACATAAATTAAAATAGTTTTATAAGTCTATATAATATTTAAGCCCTTTAATTGATTTTAATTTTCAATTTTACTAATTTATATTACGCTTGTATAAAGGCAGTTACATGATGCAGAAAATGCAGTAATAATTCGATCGGTCGAAGCAAAGCAATAAATCCTGTTAAGCGTGAAGATCAGTGGTTTGAATCAAAGCTTTCGCGGATCATGTGCAACGTTAAGGAGTAGAACCGCACGTGCGGCCCGTCAGACACGTGCGATCCATACCGCAAGTAGCCGAGTTTTAATTTCGTCGTCGGGCCAAGTGGACCGAACGACCACCTGCTCCCGTTACGTTTCCGTGCGTGTTTGATTAATGTCAATTCCACGACGATCGCAATTACGTTTTCATCGTCCTTGCCGCAACGCTGCAAACTGTCATCATATAAGGGCGATATACCGCTTCGCGGAGAGGCGAAATTACGAGCGACCTAATTTACCGGTAGAAACGCTTATAAGCCAGTCCCTGCAATTTGCCAATCCCTTCGGAGCAGCTAATCCAACTACTTTCATGACTTCTCCCGAGCTCTCTCCCTATCCGTCTTTCTCCGCCTTTCCCCGCCTTTCCCTCCTTGTCTATAAGATTTTATTCGACTTTCAGCGAGGCTTTCCAAACTACTCATCGCGCCTCGGTCTTTTTACTTTACAGAAGTATAGCGAGGTTTCTGGAAAATGCATAATGCAGAAATTTATAAGCGCATAAATAATATCTCGTAATGTTCAAAGCGACAAAAGCTAATTATTTCGTTGCTGCTTTTATTGTGTGTTCGAGGAACTTTCTTTGCTCCCTTCATCCGATTGTGTTTCTGAGTTTCAGATAATAAGCAAATTTTTAATTTAAAAAGTTTTAATTTATACGAACCGATCAAATAGGGCTACTTTAACGTATTGCATAACCAAGGTGCATGTGCACTCTCGTTTGACGAGTGAAAAGTGCTTTTAAATGTCAGGTACTTCGATCTGACCCGAGATTCGTCCAATTAGGATTCTCGTAGAACTGACATGGGCAGTCGTAAAGGTTAAAACGTTCCTGCAAAGTGGGATGCAGAATCGTTTCCGCAGTAAGAAGCGCATACCCGACGCTGCCAGATGATAATTATTTTTATGCTAAACCGTTGTGCCGCGAAAGCTAAGAGTGCTTCCCGTAAACGCGCCGCGTACTCGCGTAAAGTGGATGAGTCAATGTTAACTCGCTTTGAAGGCATGGAAGGTTGAAGACATCTTTTGAATTGAGGCTTAGTTTTAAAAGCACACCAACCTGAAATTATCTCATTCCCAATTTATTTTGCTCTTTAATATTGAGCTTATATTGTTAACAAAATGTGTATGTAAATGTTACTAAAAATGGGCGTTTTAGAATACAAAATAGATCATTATTTTAATAATAAAGATAAAATGCACTTACCACAAATTCGAATTCATCTTCTTTGTTGATGAGGAAATACATGCAGATATATGAAAAAATATAGAAAATGTAGCGATGTAGAATTGATACGCAATGAAGCAGAACACCATGTGTACACGTCATATTATAATTTATTACAATTTGTACAGATTACAAATCGGTACCTATCTTGATGCATTTTTTTTCTGTTAGACATCATAAAAGGAGCAAATATTTGAGCAGAACGCCGCTCGTTACTGCGCTAACGTTATAATATCAGTTATTATATAGTTACCCCTGTATAATCTATATTTGACACTTGGTGAACACTCTCCGATCACTAATAAATGTCGCATTTATAGCAGCCGACGTGTGTTCCGTCGAAGAAATTCAAATTAACGTAAAACGATAATGTCGAATCTCCATCGTTTTCTCGCCACTCCCTCCGCTATCGAAACATCTGTCACTCTCTAATCCCGATCACTTGATCACTCGATGAAGCTGATTTTTCGGCCTGTAACAATTTCATGCTCACCTCGTTGCGTGTAGCCATTACTCCTGTCTCGGATCGCGGACAAACGGACAAATTGTTCTATGTTTCATTTTGTTTTTCTCTTTCTTTCCTCTTAATATCAACAATTCACATCAAAAGACAACATGTTCAAAAGTAACTTGTGTATATGAGTTTACGCATACTCTCGCGTCGATCCGCTTGGCGTTTCACCGATCCTCCTCATTTTTATAGGCTCCTCGAGAATAAAAATCATGGTTATTCGACTATCTATCCTATACATAGTAACATACATAACTGGAAGCCCTAGACTACTAGGTTTTACATGGACGATGTAATCGGATCAGACAATGGCAGCGATATCTTCATGGAGGGCGCCGGTGAGCTACCTGCTAATAACCGCCGGCTCGCTTCTCGGCAGTACATTCGTTATCGGGGGCACCGTCATCGTCAGCGATGTCATCATCAGGAACAGGGTTGCCGCCACGGTAGCCATTATTATAGCCGCGCCGCGATTACCATTCCAGGGCCAATTCTGTCCGGCGCATCCGTTTGCTCCTGCTCAACAAAAAGTAATCGCATGTTAACGAGCCGCGATAACTACCGCGGAAAAGTAATGAAATTTTATGGAACGTGTCGACGTAGTTCACAGCGAGCTGTGCGGCAGCAGCTTCATCCTCCGAGTGATAGATACGATCCCGAAAGGATATGCGACAAGTTTAATTATGCTGTCGGCGGTGGCACTGCATCGGTAAAAGTCGTCGCAGACTGCAAAGTCTTCCTCGCTAAAACGTGGAAAATGTAAATTTGAGAACGAGCCTAAGAAAGTTGCGCTGAACTTAAGCATCTTTTGAGAAGTTTCCTTCGCAATTACGACCCTATGTACTGCCGGCGACTAAGTAATTTGATTCGACGTGAAACGGGCAGACAGTAATTTCAGTTGTTGATTTCGCCTGCGCGTATTAGAAATATTGCTGAATGTATAAATTCGAAGAGAGCGATTCAATTTCGATCATTTCAATATTAAATCCACTTTTAATAATTTTTATATGTACAATATATTTTTGTATGCTGATATCATATGCAAATACCTTCAAAATTAATTTCCTAATTTTGCTTCATTCATGTGTATTCATGTGTATAAATTGTGAGAGCAAAAATGTTGACTTATTGTACCTCCTATTATGTTATCTTTTAAATTTCAATAGATATAAATGACGAATATTTGCTTATGTCGCGCTTTATGAGATTTATTGTAGAATCAAGCATTTTTCAGAGTCATATTACGAAAGCCAAGATCCTTCACAAAAATTACAATTCAGAATCTTGTAATATCTCGTAATTTCACGACTGGTTTGACTGGGTAGCATATTAGACGTTTCACCGTAAGCATTCTTAAAACGTTAACGTATTTGAGCCGAGAGTTGAAGTAAGACGAAATTGAATGTAAGAGTCGAAATTGGTTCTCCCGGATCTAGCTTACGATTGCGAAATTTAGAACGTGATTCCGCTCCAAACCAGAGGACGTATTTAATTCCGCTAACCAATCCCCGGAATCGCATTCGTTAATATCGAAAACCGATTTATTCCGGCTTTTCAGTGGCGCTGGCGATATTAACCGACGCTATAATTCCGAAACACACTGGTTTGTTTTTTTTTCCTCTTTCTACCGTAAGATATCTAGCGAGTGTTCTCTCTGTGAAAAAGGTTGCCGTTATTAACCGCAACGGATGCGGATGGCTCTTTTAGAAAGTCTCGCGTCGGCGGATGTCGGCGGCATGAAATAAAACTTCGGTAAAACGAGGCAAGGTAAAAGAAGGAACGCGGCGAAGAATCGCATTAAAGGCGACGTCGCGGCTCCGCGATTAAATTTTCAAGAAAGTAGAAGAGTAGCGGGCAGCACTGTAGAAAGGAGCCAAGCAAACCAGAAGGGAAAAAGCAAATTACCGGAAGGGCCGTGCCGGTCGCCGTCGGATAACGTCGGCAGGAAGATGCAAAGAACCTCGGCAAAAAGTGCACGATAGTAATTTCCCTAGAACGAGGAAATAATTTGAACGGTTGCGCCTGTGAAGTCTGAAACGAGCGCGAACTGTAGTTATAGTCGTTGTAATTTCGCCCATCTTTTCGCGGATTATAATTCAGCTACACCACCGCTATCTATAATTTTTAAACGAGATTAGCAAGTTTCCGATGTTGCGTTTTAATCGGCTTTACGCATCACTTAAAGTCGACTTTGAACGGACTTTACTAATCAATTTATAGATCGCCGTAGCGACGAAAGAATTATTCGCATTATAATGGAAATGAGAGGAGAGATTTTTGTTTTTCTCTTTTTTTTTTTGCGGGATTTAAGTCAGCGACTGGATTTCGAAGATAATCTCGCAATTTAAAGTTCTCACGCTTGACCTGCTACGAATCCAATTAAATGAAAATGGATGTGTGTAAAATATAAATACACACTGTACATTGCAATGCTTGACAATGACGTCCTGATTACGCTCTGATTATTAATAATTTTATTTCTATATTTATCAAACTGCTTCAGCGCTGCAATAAGAATAAGAATGAATTTAATATAAACATAACAGAATATATTCTAATTAAAATTCTACAAATTAGCACATTGACAAATTTGCTATCAAAATATCATCTAGCTATATTTGTATTTAAATTTTTCAATTATTTATTTCTATTGTATTTTTTAATGTTTGATTTAAATAGACTTGCTTTATTAATGATGGCACGATATATTGTGACCGTGGAACAAACAATGATTCTTTTCCGTGCATGCTCTCGTCTATTGTGGTCGGATAACAGTCATTAATTGTTACGGGACATTCGTCTTCGTCCGTTTCTGTTCTCTCGTGATAAATCTACCGACATTCAGCTGCGTATTTCTACACTCACGGCTCATCGGATTAATAAACCCGTTGGGGACAGTGCCACTTCTAGTTATGAGAAAGCAAAAAACGGCACTTGAGAGATTAATATATCTGCTTGAATAACAGGAAGTCGATTTAGCTATATATTTCATTATGTCAGAGGCGAGAAAATATTCCTGGAAATCCGGCCGTCATGAAAGCACGTACAACTGTGGAGAAAAATACAAAATAAAATGTAAATTTTGCAACTAGTGTCTCTGCTGTTTCGTTAGCCGGTCAAAGCTTTTGCATTTTTCCTAAAAATGCAAAATGTACATGATCTATTTAAATTTTCCTCGCTTTAAAACAAACATCCATTAATACATTTTCCTTCGTACGTTATGTTTTCTATTACATCTTAAATGTTATTTCGCGTAAACCCTCTCTGAATTTGTCCCTTTTATTGCTTTCAACGACAATTCATGTCGGCAACAGCCTGGAGGTTTGCCAGAGTTGAAAACAAGATGCTATTTGTTATATTGCGTTATTACGTTGAACAAAAGAACGACTTATAAGATTCCACTTGATCTCAATCTTTTTCGTATTACTGCAAGCGACGTCGCAATCTGCACTATCGCTTAATCATTTCGTATCTTTACCATTATTCTCTTTCTAATGAAACACTACTAATGCTTGCACTTAAAAAAATTTTAAACATTAAAATTTTTTTATACATTAAACAATTACGGATTTACAAAAAGTAAAATGGAACAATGTTAATTGAGGATGGGATATCGTATATCAAATTGTAAAGTGTTTTATTGTACAAAAGAAAGTTAGGAAATAAATTTTGTAATTTTAATTTCAAACTCTTGCATATTTGCATATTTGTTTGTTTGTTGTTCGCATATTTGCATATTTCGTCCCTCCTTTTGTTATTTAAATTTCTTCTTAAATTATCATAATTATCAGGTTTTTTGGAAAAAAAATCAGAATATTGTAGTTGTTAGTACGATCAAAAAATTTCTTGTGAAAAGAATCTGATTTCAGCGTGCGACGTGTTCGTAAATGCTTCGGCTTTACGGCTGACGGTTTACGACTCTTCGACGTACGTGCATTGCGACTCGTATTTTCCTCATGCTTTCGCCGCACGTCATCGGTTCTTCCACGACGATCGACGAGTGTTAATAAGCCAGAAAATGTATAGGAAACTAAAAATGTTTTGAATGATTGTCGGAAAGCGAGTTTCCTGAACTTTTCAATTAATCTTGAAATCACTCGATGACGCTTATGTACGCCGTAAAAGAAACCTTATTGCGCAGCTCAGATTAAATTGAGAGAAGCTCATTTTTTTTTTAAATAATCGCGGAAGTAAGCGACTTTTTCAGTTTTCTTATTCAACTTCCTTCTTTTCTCTTGAGAGCGTGGGTTTTGTGATGTGTCACAACTTTTGTTTATTAATATTAAAATAAGTTATTTCAGGGCGGAATAAAAAAGTTTTTGCCAACTTCATCGGTTCCGTCGTGTCCGTAGTAAAAGCATCAATTTTTAAAAACGTATACCCAGGAGAAGCGTAAGTTTTCTTCCATATCACCGTTATACAGCAAACGGATATTGCCTTTTTACGTTTTAAAGTACAAGACAATGTTATTGCGACGTCCACGACGTCTGCAGATGGAGTTTTTATGACCCCGACAGGAGCGATAATCTCACACGTCAGGATTATTTGCAAAGCGCGTGATACCATTACTAAATGGACGGAAGAGAGCAACGTTCTCGAGTATACATATATGACCGCAAAAACTCGCTTTCCAGAATAATGAGAAGAGTTATCGAGCAATCCGAAGTTAGGAACTTAACTTTTAATTATAAGAGTGACGATATCTCCATCACGCTCGGGAAATTATCTCATTTGCGACGCCGGATATGGGATATAATTTCTGCCTCTCCGCCGGACGCGTATATACGTGCATATATATTTGCATGTGAATGTAGGACGATTATATGTATGTATGTATGTATGTGCTCTGAATCGGCATTTGTTTTGCCGACGTGCACACGTTCGATAAACCCGCTCATCGGCTTAACTCAGAAATAATGCTTGCTCGTTTGAAAAATTACTTTGTTAGCGACACGTTCGTTCTCCTCTCGTCAATCAACTTCCAAAGCACTTCATTCGATGGACTACCTTCGTTACAGTTCACTTAGCTCGCGGTAAATTGCACCTGTGTGTGCTTAACCGTTACCCAATTAAACCGCAAACCATTGCCCCATTTGACTATTATCGCGTTATAATGGCAAATTAGATGGTCCGTGCAAGATTGCATACTTACAATATGGTAAACGTCTTTATGTGAATTGACAAATTTAATCGTCCAATTTCATTCTGCTTTATGATGGTTTTTTCAATTTTGTCATTTATTTGAGAATTTATATAGAGAGACTTAAACTTGTGAAATGCATATAACAAAAAAGCATATATCCCAATTATTAAAGACAAAAATTCTCAATCCAAAAATATCAATAAACTGGAAGAAAAAATATTAATAATTAAGATTTCAATGATCACAAAATTGTTTTTTGCGCAAAACTGTGAGTCGTAAAAAAGTTTAAGAAATAGAGAAGAGCGAACGTCCACTCTAATACATATTATTATTGATAAAAGGTTAGCAGATACAATAATTGACCTAAATTTCCACAACGATGACTCGAAAATAATAATTGCGTACACATTATTTCGATATTCCGATGTTATTTCGATGCATTAATTCGCGCGAATTAATTACGCATCCACCATCGCAGGTCCGTCGTCACGCCGTAATGCGGCGCAAATCGCAAGCGAAATTTGTCGTCGCGGACGCATTTCCCCGTGAGTTTACCTCGCGATGACGCTTAGCACGTGTAGAGTCGGTGTTTGGCGGATGGCCAATTATTTGTCAGGTCGCATCGAGTCGGAAACCGTTGGCTTGCGGAAGCCAGCCCGAAATCTCTCCGGTGCCGCAACGCCGTTGGCTCCGCATTTGTCCCCTTTCGAAGGTGGCTAAAGGGGGCGTCGGACGCGTCGCGTCCCCTCCCCGTCATAACGCATTCGACGCCACGAATAACAGATTACAACGTTATACGTCGCCGAATCGCCTAGGTAAACATGTTGAATCAAAGCGCAGGGACACAAGGAAAAAGGGTTGCGAGCGGAACGTGACATACCAGCGAAACGAGCGGAGACATGGCTCGCCGTACTCCATCAACGTCACTCGTCGATGGTTCTCTTCATAACAATTTCGATAGCGGCCAAGCGTAATTGCTTTTTTGACGCGGAACAAGTTTTTTCTCTCCTCCAAAACGGCTGTGTTACTTTTGGTTGTTAGATGAAGCGGAATGCGGCCGCGTTGAGTATTTTTTTATTATTAATTTTGACGGCAATTACGCGACCGTATATTAATTACTTGTTACGAAATGAAATTGTGCGCAGCGAGATGTGTCGGAATCATGATGTCTCCGCGTGCAATTTTACAGATATTGCATCTCTTAATATTAATATTTCAGCTTTCCATTAAAATTTTTATGCTGCTAAAATTTTAAAATAAATAATACTTATTTTTCACTATACGCGCTATATGAATGCGTTATAATGCAATATACCGTAATAATAGCAAAAGATATATTCATATCATAATGAATCCTTTCATCCAACGTAACGAAGCAAAGAATAGAAAGATTTTTTTTACGAAATGAAGAATAATGGAAGCAAACAAATGCAGTACTCCGTCACGAATATGTATGATCTAGTTAGTTCTCACAACATGCAACTGTCGCGAAGGATGATCGTGCCACCAGATAAAGTAGGATATATTGCATCGCACTCACAACGAACTTGCTAGCCGATTTTGGATCGCGTTTCCTGTTTCGAAATTTGATTTCCATTTCTGATAACTCATTTCCACGTTCAATCAAAATTGCCAATCCGCGAGATGCTTGAAATCGTTTCGTTTTGATTGTCAGGACACACAGATTTCATCATTTCCACGCGGTTTATCAAATCTTCTACGGCTTATGCAATTCTTGTTTATTGACAGAGAATCTATTGCAGTGGTTTCTTAATTTGCAGGTTACATTTCTTTTTCCTTTATAAGATTAATCTTCTATAAGACAAACACGTTGAAAAATAATGTATTATGTAGAAGATGTTAATATCTTTAGAAATGCAGATAAACAACAAAATATTTTTTATTAGCTGTTACTGCTTTATAATTTTTTTCATTATTATTTCTTACCATCTTCTTTTTAACTTTCTAAAAGTATTCTCGAACATCTTAAAATGTTGAATAATATTGCTGGACTCTGAAGAAAAAAATAGGATACGTAATTAGATTTTTTTTAAGGCGAATTGATTTCGAGTCGCTCGAAAAATTTGTAGATGAAAGGGAATGTAGAAAAACTGGGGCATCTCGTGCACACGAATATCATACATTTCCACACTCGTCGGCTCAATGCAATTTGTAGTCGATGGAATTAGACTGTCGCGAATTTGCACCTGAACCGATAGTAAAGCAAGACAAAGGACCGGTACTGTATGAGTGCCACAGACGCTATTATTTGCATGCAAATGAAACGTTTATGCGGAGCGAAAAAAATCTCGCTGATTGAAACGCGAAACCGATACAACGACTGACTCCCGTATCGAAGAAGAAAGTAAATTTGAAATACGCTTCCGGAGTGTTTCGCCGGAATCGGAAAAATAATTGCGTTCTTATGCAAAAGAGTGTGGCTAATCTATATCACGACGAGTTATCGCGCAAAATGTACCATTAATATGATAATTTATGTTTTCCGGCAAACGCCGGCATTACTTCGGTGCGTTATTTATACTCATATAAATAATCATGAATCGGGATGCATATTAACACGTGGGTACATAATTGATAAGCGTTAATGGATTCATTGTTAATATGATTACTGTTGATAATTAAGTATGCAATATTTATTGATCAATATTAGTATGGCTATTATGTAATGTATTATATGTAATGTATAATGTATATGTAGACGTTATGGAGCTCCCATAATATTCCACGGATTAATTTGCAGAAGAAATTTGCAAGGAATTTAATTTTAAGCCGCTAATTGTAATACAAGACATTTCTCAGATCTATTTTCTTAAAAATTGAAAAAAATATTTCTATTGAGCAAAATATAATTCTTTAGATGAAAAACGACGCTTCAATGATATTCTGATGAAACGATATGTAATGAAAAGAGAGAGAGAGGAAGAGCAATTGAAACAACTTTTCACGCGTAATTCAAGTTTCTTTGTTATACTGTTATAACACGGGCTGGTATCAGTTATTTCAATATAAATTTGTTATAATTTATTAGAATGGATAGAATCTGTTTTGAGTTATCTCTTCTTCGTGCAAATGAACAGAAAGTCTAAGAGAACCTGCGTACAGAAACTCACCGGAATAACGAGCGAGGCGTTTCGCCTGGTCTGTTTTTCCTTCGCTTCCGTGCGAGTTAGCAAATTGAGCAACTATAATGCTCATCGAAGTGTTTCGCATTAACGCACATTTCGCCGAGATGCTCTATAATGACAAGGCTACATGTTCGTGCTGCTCGCTCCGCGACATTTATTCCTCGCCTCTCACGACGGTAATTTGAAGTTCCGAGTAATTTTCGCAGAGCGCATCATTAATATACACCTTAACGCCTGTCCCTTTCCTTATTATTATTATTATTATTATTATTATTATTATTATCTTCCGCGACGCGTAGTATCAATGTTACAGAATGTAATACGATGTATCCGGGAAGAAAACTCTCGCTACACTCGTGTTCCCGCTAAACTTTTCGAATACAGTATTCTTCTACGATTCGCGGCGCGGTGTACATAACGATATTGAAATAAGAAAAAACCGCTCATGAATATGTCCGAGATGGAAAATCCGGCTCGGCGGGATGGAGCTTACGTCGCCAACTTACTAATCGAAGCGAATCTCTTTGCGGAGATACTCTCTCTTTCTCTCTCTTTCTCTCTCTTACTCCCTTTCCGTGTTGTCTCTTTCTTCACTGTAATGCTCTTCCTTCCTCCGGCGCCCAACTTTCGCTTCACACTCTTCTGCCACTTCTACGTGGCCCTTTCCGCACTTTGCAGACTTCGGCATTCGCGCGCACGCCCGGGTGCTTACTTCTTACTATTCCAGGATACCTTCGAAAGCGCGGCTGCGAACTCGCCTCGCATCGATAATGCGAAACGTATATCCTGCCAATGGGGCGGGCCGATTTCTTGCAAGGAAAGGATGAGGGAGAGAGAGAGAGAGAGAGAAAGAGAGAACGGGGTTCTCGGAGTGCGACGACGACGAAAAAAAAAAAGAGAGAAAAAAAGGAAAGAACGCGCGGGCTGTCTTCTTACCGGAGACGTATCGAGCTGCGATTCCTTTCCAATTCTGAGGACAGGACGAATCTAAAGGGCTCCGGCAGCCGGAGATGAATATTAACGACCGCCCGCCGGCGCTTCGCTTTCATAAAGATGATTGGACACGGATACAGCGGAATTTCTAATCTGCTCGCTTATTTATATCGCTCGGCGTTTTCGCAAACGAAATGTAGAATATTGAACTCTCGGGGCTGCAACCCTTTTTCAATAGCACAATCGGACTTTTTATCCGAGTCTCTTAGAGAGAGAAACAAGGATTCCTCGAATGTTAAACGAAATATTGACTGAAGCTCAATATTGTCTGCGCAACGAAAACGATTTTGTTAACAACACACAAAAAGTCCGCAATATATGGTGAGCGCGAACGGAATTTTCTTGTTTTATTTCTTTCGTATTCGAAAATTGATACTGTTCAAAACTCTTTCTCTCCTACACGCGCATGTCCGATGGACTTTGCTTGACTGAATATGGATGCGATGGAATTTCTAATCTTCCGGCTTCACCATATTGTCATACCGCGTGCACGTTATTATCGGTATCGATCGTAGAGGGTAGACCGCTTGATTTTCGGGTTCAGCAGACGGTCGATCTCAATGCGGATTATAGACTGCCATACCAATTCCATTGCCTGGCTGCGCAGCCGGCCATGCAAATTTTCCTGAGCCGGCAGCGCAACCGGATATGCAAATTCATTGGGGAAAAAAAGGAACCACGGATATGTGCGATTGCTCGACTCTACTTGAAACTCGACTACGATTTATGAATTATGATCGCCACCGGCATATCCTTCTTTTGTCCCGATTGTCAAACTTTCAATACCTGTTTCTCTGTTAGAAAATTATTCGACCGAATACCGTGAATCACGAATCCGCCTATGTTTAAAATAAAATTATTTTTTCATTTGCGTTTCCGAGTATTTTTATTTTCGAGAGTTGTTCTACTCTAATTTGTAGTTTTTCGTTAATAAGATTTCAATATTGACTTAGTAAATATATATAATTTAGCTTTCAAAATTTAGATTTGATGGAAAGTTATTTGCAATCGTCGAAGTTTTATATAAAAAAAAACAAAGATTCAAAAAAGGGAATTTGATTCTATACAAAATAAAATGTAATAAACTTTTTCATTTGTAGTTATAAAATAATCACAGCGGAAAAACATTTAAAGTTCAAGAGATACATCTCGCTATTAAATTTTTGAATATGTATATTCATTGTCTCAATCGATTTATGTATTGATAGTGATCGGAATTTTCTCTACTGTGTTTTTTTATATTTTATTGTTGCTGTATAAATAATTCAGGATAGCACATCCCGTCGCGCACAATTTCCGTTATATTTACTCGTATCTTCACGGCCGAACAGTGTCAACACGGCAACTACTTCAAACTCAGATACGAATCCACACTTGTACTAGACTCAAGCACATACACTTACATCGTGCCAACGTATCTTGGATTTGCGATATACAGTCGTGGTTAAAAATAAGAAACATGTTTGATAAGTTGTGATAAATTGACTTACAACAGTTAACGTATCAAAAATATAATAATTTTTTCAAATTTATTAATAGCCAAAAACTTGATATTAAAAACCATATTTTTGAAATATATATCTCAGTATAAAATAATTTTCTTTCTCAACAGTTTTGCTCCAATTGTTAATCATGAAATTAATTAAGAATTCAAGAATTAAATTATTGTTTATAACACTTTAAAATAATTTAACGTTCAACACAATTTATTAATGTTGTTGACCACGCCAGTATATCTAAATAACTATGGGCAGTAATATCGTGCAGTATTGAAGGTAGCATAAATTTAATGGGAATTATGTCACCTTATCAGCACCGACAGTTTAAAGCATAGGAGTCATCCCGTTGGTGATTGAAAGCTCAATAATTTCCATTAAACGAGCGAGACAACGTCGTCGAAATTATCGCCGCGATAAGTTTTTCGCTGTCTGGTGCAAGCTCATGGAAAACGAGTCAATAGTCGCGCGAGCGCGCGTCACAAACGACCGGTGAGGATATTAAGATTCGAGGCTACGGGGGTTTTTAGTGGGTGCTCTCGCTCGTTTCGTTAAGAAAAGGCGACGTCGGCGTCGCGGTGGCGAGTATAAAAGACGAGCTGAATCGACAAACGGGGGCGGCGCGACGCGTATATTGCGCAAAGGGCGGTGAAAGTGAGCGAAAGGTGCGGGCGTGTACTCTCGCTAAGTCCCTAACGCTCCACGTTTACGCTCCTTTTACTGCGGAGTAATGGGTATCGGTAGTAGGCCAACGGCGCGGCGGATGAAAATCCCGCCGAGAGCGATATAGAGCCCCGGTTGCAGTTTTATCGCGTTTTCTCGCGCGGATGTCGGGCGACGGGGCGATTCCGCCCGTGAAATCTTCTGTAATCGTAACGACGTAAATCGTAAACGCGGATGGATCATTCACTCCACGTGAGCGCCGTTTTCAGGAAGGTGTGCACTGTGCTTCCCGGCGGAACTATCCGCCGGTCGCTCGTAAACGATTCCGTCCTCGTTGCAACCTGCGGGCTCTTCTAGATTCGGGACGAAGGCTGCGACCCTATTTCGCCGGGTCGATCTTTGATTAGCGACGACGAATGCATTTCGATATCGGATTGAATTTATCAACACGGCCGATTTCTCAGCGACGTCGGATATCGACGTAGATTTATTTAACAGCTCCCCGCCGGAAGAAGGAAAACTAAATCTCATTTCTGGCGGTGAGAAATTTTTAGGTGTATTCGATCGTCGTAACTTCACGTTACACCTTCCTCGACCGTGTTTCTTTTACATCATGCGTGGTCGTAAAACGTTTTGCACTATGTCTTTATCGCTATCCGTGTTTTGTTTCCTTAAACATATGGAATCTCGTAAAAATCGCGCAAGTAAAACGAATACAAACTAATATTCCGAGATATCCCCATAAATATCGCTCGCGCAAACACGTCCATATGATGGAACTCCCATCGGGCACGTTAATAAAACCGGAGCGTTAATTGCTGAATTCCTCATTGATTAATAGCGCCGACGGTTTCGAGGAGATGCAGGACCTAAGTGAGCCGACAATTTCAGGGACGAGAGAAATAGCTGGTCTTTACCTCGCGGATCTTCACTCCGATGGAGAAATAATCCTGAATCACAATCGATCGCGTCGTTCTTACTTTATTATCTGCGTCTTCTAACGTCAAGCGGAGAGAAGTGGGGACGATGGGGAATGTTTTAGCGCGATACGCCGCTATCGGGATATCTCACTTGCGCGCGGAGTTTTTAATTAATACCCAAACACCGTTGGATATATTTTGCATAAAAATGGTTTCGCGAAGTCTCGTCTGTTATGCGGATAAATAGGCGCTGACAGGCGCGATCGATATCGGCAAAACAAGCGATTTCAATTACATTTTGTTACCTCTTGTAATGAGGCGCAGTTTAATCATCGTTAAATTACGCGGACGAGGGATACAGCGCGTATACCTGTGTCTGTGCAAATTGCTGTTACCGACATTGTGATAAATGTGTACGCCGCCCGCTTTGATACGATGGCACTCTTGCTATTAACGATCTTTATGGTGTCAATCAAATAACTTGGTAACTCGGCCTTACCAGCCCCTCCCTTTTCCCCCCTCCTCATTGATTAATGGTTTGCGGCGAGGGATCTTCAGGAAGTTTTGCGGCTTTGTGCGCGGAGAGGAAATATGGTGTGTATAACACGGCGCCACCGGCATCACCGTATAATCCCCTATTTATAAACCGCTCGGTAATTTAAAAATCTTTAGAAAAATATCGCGGCTCTTTATCAGTCTTAAGTAAATCTCTCTCTCTCTCTCGGAGGATGGCACAAAGGCGCGCCGGGAAGTCTACAACTTCCTAACACTCTCACATGACGCTTTTTCCTCAGGACTTTACTCGTCGATAATTGCGCGAGGCGCAATGTGCTTGTCCGCGTAATGCGGTTAACTACAATTAGAAAATTGCAATGATAATTCAGAATAATTTTACTGATGCTTGATTCGAATGCTCGATGTAATCTTGTCATTTTGATGTTATTGATCGCTCTATTACATATCGCAAAGGTCGCTACACATCACAATAAAAGATACACAGTGAGTCATCGTCGTCCCCTTTCTGAAAGGGGGAACGAATTTGCTTTTGCAACTGCGTTTACGTGCGACGGAGGGGAGTAAGACGCGCATTAAATCGGAGTGACGGGCGGAATCGCGTGGAGTGATTCGATCGGGAAGACGGATGCGATACCATTTTCTGTAACTGGATAACGGCCGTGCTTTTTCAGCTGGAACAATCATAGCCCCTATGGCTTCTTGGTGAGCGGCTGATACGACTGCGACGAGCACATAACTGTCGCTGGGCGGCGTGATTCACGTGAAAGATTGCACATGGCTCGATACATTCATGGGGCCGCGGGGCTATAAATGTTATTGTCGCTGTTAGCCTTATTACACTCGTCCCTAGAAATGCTCCTTCCAAGTGGCGCGCTTTGTCTGCGCGTATCTCTCGCGAAACTACACGCGTCATGAGAACTGCAGTAAAGGAAAAATTCGATATCGAGCTATTTTACGAGACGTTTGCCAATGCTGAATTTATAATGGCGATTATTACGCGCATGACGTATGTACAAGTTGTCCAATTGCTCGTCACAATCCAATTCCCCGATTTCGTTGGTTCGATAATTCCGCATTTGATAAAAACAGCGGCATTGTTGAAAAAATAGAAAAAAAAGTGTGATTTCGCGTCTCGTTAAGCTTGAAAACCAAACTGCACGATTCGGTCGATCGAGTTCGACTTACCGCTCCGTCACTTGCGTATATAAAGAGTATTTATGCCTGGCCGCGTTGTCCCATTTAGCTTGATCAACAAACTTCGTTCGGTTCAATAGCAATTGCGAGACTCGAAAGCACGCCCGACGACTGCCAGTCGCAATAGATATACCGAACTAATGTACGTTCCAGTTTCATAGTTTTCCACCGTCGGAGAGATGGTTGATCGTATTACTATCTCGATGCTGCATTGATTCCGTGTCGTGACAAAGCGTCGACATATGACACAGAAAGTATTCCCGCTGCTGCGACAATCTTTCTGTTTACCATCGCTTCTCGTTTTTCTTTGGAGACTTTCGATTCCCGCGGCGATACGCGTGTGACTCAAACTTGCGTGCTCGTTACAAGTTCGATGATTGCTATTTATTCACTTGCAATCACTGAGTATTTCAAAAACTTTCTAGAAAGATACCTAGAGGAGAAAAGAAATATCTACAGAGAAATTTACAATTTATCTGGTATCTGCGGTTTCCAAATACACGTATCACATCGTATAATTCAAGTGATAAAGCTGCAATTTAAAAAGCGAGAAGCAATCAGTGTACGAAATATGAAAATAATTATTTTGATGTTTGGTACGATATTCATATCAAAAGTTAATAAATCCAGCTTTTGATAAAGTTCAAAAGTATAATTTCATTGTTATAAATATGCGATTGTGAGAGAAATACTGAAGAAATATCAAAGAGAAAGTAGAACTATTTTTCTTCGTAAATAGCAATAGTATTATATTCCTAACAATTCCAAAGTGATGCTTAAAAATGATAAAATCAGAGCGAAGAACATTGTAGCAAAGTCGATGGCTTATGTACTTACGGTTATTATACGGTGGTGATTCGCCGGTGATCGATGCAATACGCGGCACATCCTCGCTGATATCGATGTCCGCTGATTTCCGATAAACGTCTGCAATGGAGGCCGTGCAGCGCAAATGTAAATGCCCATAGCGGAACATTTCAGTTGTCACTCGAAATTCTATTAGTGAATTTGTAGATTCCGTGTCCTCTTCATGAGGATATTTGTAACTCCGTATTTTGTACTTAATTGTGTTATCCTCAATCTAAAAAAAAGAATCATAAAAAAGATATATTAATACTTAACGACATATATTTTACTGGAATATTTTTTGGCACCGCGTAAACCAATAACAATATTAACTTTTTAATTTTTCATTTATTTTAATTTATATTTTAAATTGTTGCACAAAAATTCCTGGTGCGTCGGGAATGAAAAATTTAATATAAATTTTGACGCGAACAACACCTTTATCTCGAATGTAGTATGATAAATCCTCTCGCAATAGGTATACAATTCGAAGGATGGTTTGTCGTCATATATAATTTAACCGAGTTAGAAGCATCTAAAGCTTAAATAATTAATGTCTTGCATTTAGTACTTATGAGAAGATCTTCATCATTTATTCCATAGAACCGTCTGAGTGTATCAAAATACCTTTCACACATATTATCATACTCCCCAAAGGGAATTACTGTTGCAACTTGCTGAAGATATCACGCGGTATCACATTGTTTTTAATGCAGATGAAGCCTTTGTCTTTTGTCCTGCTCATCCTTGCGCACCTTTTGTCTCTACAGACTAAAATAAAAAAAAAAGAAAAAAGAAGGAAAGCACGGAATGAAATTGGTAGAGTCAGGAGTCGCTCAATGTTATTACTTCAAGGAACAAACGTGGACGGGTTTAGCTACAGCAACGTGATTCTATGATACGTGCACTATAAAATTTCATGGACTATAAAGTTAGCGTTGACACATGGCTCCTCTCGGGCTGTATCTTTCGACTTTTTATCTACACCTTTGCAGACATTGCACGCAAGAGACCGTGCGATAGTTTTTGAAGAAAAATTTTTCAAAATTTAATAATTTATATTAAAACTGTTTGTGTTTGTTACGCTTGGATATCGCAATAATTATTTCAAATTCTAATCGTTCAAATATTTGGACAAAAAGAATCTCCAAGTCAGATTTAAAATTTGGATAATTCAAAATTTGCGTGATATTCGCAGAAAAAGCGATTAATTATCTTTCGCAGAAAGCTGAAAGAAAATGAAAAACTTTCAGATATCGCACGACTTGATATACACAGTAACGGGAAATGCTATCATCATTTACAAACTAATATACGTCAATGTCAATGGTGTCGTAGGAAAAATATAAATGTGTCGTATGATTTGTAATAAATACACACGAGGGGGACCTTACTTTATGTACAAGCAGGACTACTTTCAGGAAGAATATATGGCCAAGAAGAAACGAATTTGTCTTCGATCGTCCGCTACGTTACGAGAACAAGAAAACCTCGAGAACTCCGAAGGCGACGTTATCATTTGTAGAACAAACAAGGACATACATCATGTCCACGGGTGCACAGTGTCACGTGCGGATACAGGCTACATCCATAAAGCATAAAGCATAAAGCTGATGCCATCACGGATGCCACCTTCCCTCGCACCTTCTTTTTCCCCTCTTCTATATGTCATGAGATTGTCGGTAGAGCTCTCGCATACGTGTATCCTCCGCGAATCTAAAGTGCATTGCGTACAATCTTCATATCTCCGAAATGGGTTTTGATAATGTTACTTGTCTGGATGCTTCCTCGAAGCGAAGAGACTGATTGACACGACGTTGGCGTTATAGAGTTTCGGCGCAGCTTGCCTTCACCCTATTGTCTTTGCGAATGTAATATTCTCCGCTCGCTGTGCACACATTCACCTCGTAGCACACACATTCCCGCAACATATTGTGGATCTTGTATTTCGCAGTAAAGCTACTATATTTGTCTATATCTGAAAGCGTATATGAATAGAATTAATCTAATCGTGTGTAGTGAATAAATTCACACGATTACACACAATCTCAAAAACGCATGAGATTCTCATTTTATACAGTTTAAGTGGTCATGCAGTTTATGTATAGTTTATAAAATGTTATGATTGTAGAATATTTGTACAGTTATAGAGAGAATTAGGAACAGAAATAATTTATTAATTAAAAACTTACAAATTGTTAAAATTTAACGTTTATTTTATCGTACAAAATATTACAAATTATTTCCTCTATATTTCCTTCACTTCTCGTCAGCAATTGCAATATTCAGTTGTAATATAACTTATCACGTAACAGTTCCGCGAACATTTTCAACTAGCCATACGAGAGAACTTTCGAAATGGAAATCAGGCGTGCAGAAAACGCAGTAAAAGTCCGAAAATTACGTTCGGACTCGAATTTACGAGAATGCGCGTGCTGTGTGACTAGGGATTATTTGCCCGAAATATTGGTGAATGTTTCATATGCCGGGGCCGAAGCTTTCCGGTGGAGCGCGGATAGCAAGGCGGAAATATTGGCGGCGAGAAAATATGAGCGAAAACTTGATTTGAGATAGGTGGTGCCCAAGTAGAGTTTTCTTGGCAACGGATCAAGCGCATATACTTATATACCCTCACCTACAAAAATCTATGTGCCAGTTTTATGTGTGCTCTCTCACGCAAGAAAAAGCAGAGAGGCTGAGAAAGGGGGATAAGCAGGTGGTCAATCGATGAAAACGATTTTCTAACTCAGTGACCGGTTCCTGCATTACCTGGAATCGCCACTTGATAAGACTACGTTTTCTAAATGGACAAGTCTAAAATGAAATTCCCGGGAAGAGGAGAGATTCTCGCTTCTTATCTCGGTTCTCTAATTTCTCTTCTCTTATCGGACGTAAGAGCCATTTAATTTTCTCTATCGCACATGATCGTTCCCGAATTAGCACTGCGCTCCGACGATATTTTCAACATTAATTCTCAATCGCTTTCCGTCCAATATCCGATAAAGTTCAAAAGTGCAGTGACGCTTACCATTCTGATGAAATTGTTATTGAATGTATCAAGTTATACATGAATGATTCATATTAAGAGATATTTTGCTGAATAAGTTTTGCATGTATCACTTGACAATAAAAAAACGATCTACAATATTCATTTTATATATTATAGTTAAACATTTTTTCCAGGTTGGAAAGCATCTCAAAAATAAAAATGAGAAAATTTAACGTTAAAGTATGAATTTGTTAACGCGAGCTACGAGCAGGAAAGGTAGACGTAACATTTTTTCCAGATTGGAAAGCATCCCAAAAGTAGAAATGAGAAAATTTAATGTTAACGTTGAAGTATGAATTTGTTAGCGCGAACTGCGAACAAGAAAAGTAGACAGGCATTTGAAGATTGCCGAATAAAGAGTTGCCCGTTGAATCGTGGGTGAATAAACGAGAAGTGAGTCTGCAATAAAGGAAAAGTGCCCCGTTAGGACAACTATGGAGGAAGTTGTCAACAATAGCGGTGCTTAGAAGCAAAGAAAGTAAGTGGTGACACACGTCGCGGGCGACAGAAGGATGGGTGAAAACCGAAAATAGAGAAGGTCGAAACGGCGACCCTTGGTGCACTTTCGGTCGGGATGCTTTCGCTAGGGTCGGACTATTGTTCCTCTCGCCGCCGGAAATGCGAATTTTCACTTACGCTCGTCTGAACGTGGTCGCTGCTTACACCGCTTTGTTTTATTCTGAAAAGCAAGTTTCACGCGCTATTCCGAGTATCTATTTAAAAACACTTGCGTTTATTTATTATTTCAGACTAAATTGGAAATTTGTTCAATGAATTATATTTCAATATTCCACTTTATAATCCGATGATTTTTACGTTAATGTTCTAAAGTGCCCAAATTTTTATTTTAGTTTGGTGAAATAAACAATTTGATATAAATGTTATATATCGAAGCCGCGCAAAACAATTGCTTCATATTGTTTCCATTATGATATAACAAACAGACAAATTATAAAAAATAAATCAAACATGATAAAGTTGAAATTTTATCTTTTGAAATGAATGAAAAATTATTTTTTATATATTGGAGATATAAAATGAAAAGTATTTCATAGAATATGTACATATTGCGAAGAATATTAAATACAGGATTATAACTAAAAATTTAATGACATTTTATTACTTGCTATTACTCTCGTTGCTAGATCATTTAATAATTGATATATTTCATTAATATTTTGCTATTCTTAATATTTTAGCCTATCGCGAGAGGATTTCAAATGTCGCATATCTTTCAGCGAGACAGCTGAAATTCCTGCGCGATGCGGTAGGAATCGAATTTAGGAAGATTCGTTCGGACGCATTCGCGCACGGTTGAAGGATTACGGATGCCTGGTATGCAAATAAATCGTTATTTCGCGGCTTTCGTTAAATCAACTAAATTATTCCGTTAAATCGCTGTGCCGTCGTTTCGTCGCGCTGACGTTTTCCCAGTTTCACCGGCCGAAAGTGAGTTACGCCGTTTCAATCGTCAGAATGAAAAGTGTCAAAGGACGGCATAAATCTGCACGTTCAAAAACAAAGCGCCGGCCTCTGAAAACGAATATTCAGTGGAAAATATCGCGCCTCTCTCGCGCCCCGGTTATTTAAACCAACGGTATTTTCTACGAAAGTAATGGATCCGCTCGTCAAGATAAAGGTCTGCGATGTCGTTTGTTTGTTTCTTTTTTTTTTTTTTTTTTTTCAATATTTCAATGCAATGGAACAGCAGGTTAATGCGTAAATATTGAGCTTGTTTTCGCAAATGCGTCGGAAGCTCCTCGGCAATTACGCCGATGCGATTAAAGTGGAATTAAATCATAAAACAGCCGGTCTTGCGCGGGTCATGAAATAGCGCGAATAAAAGTGCGCAGCGGCGTAACTCGTTATAACGCAGTTAATGCCGATCTCGAGAAAATTCAGCGGGATGCAATCTAGAGACGACGACGTACACTTAAGACATTTAATTGAGGCGTCAAGGATGAAACTTTGCCGATCGATACATAGGGCACTCGACGATCGCAGCAGAGATACGGATGAGCAACTGTACACTTAATCCTCTCCCCTGCCTGTCTTTCTCTTCTCTTTTTTTTCTTTCTCTTCTCTCTTTTTTTTTTTTTGTTTCTCTTAGTACTCTTTTGCGCGATCGTAGCTCGTCTGATGCTGCACTCGACAGGAGAGCTCTACAGATTACTAGCGTACGAAGCTTTTCTACTTGAAGGTTCTTCGAGATTTATCTACTTTATGGAATGGAAGATCCCGGACGTCTTTATAGTTAATCACGCGAGGTATCGTGTAAAACGTGTGTATCTCATTTGCGTCACAATATTCAAAGTATTCGTTTAACAAGAACAATAAGCTCTTGCAATAGTAACATGCTGCTCGGTCACTTTTGTGTGTGCTATGCATTTTATTTTAATTAATATTTTTAATTTATACAAGTTTTTTTAGTTTTTTTATCGGAATAAACAGTTAATAAATTTCTAGATATTTGTGAGAATTTCACATCAAATAGAATCGAATAGAGGTAGAAGTAGAGCGTTTCGAATGGCATGTGAATAATGAATGGCGATAAAACGAGCTCGATTCCGTATTTATGACGACAATTTGGCCAGTGATGAAGGAGGCCGAATTCGAGGTATTTTGCGCGAGAAATTATGTATGAGACCTTTCGTATAATAGCGCGTATGAAAAATATCGAAAACGATGAATGAAAAAATGTGCGACAATTCAAACATCATTGTGCATAAAATACAAAAGGCATACATATGTATGCAACGTATTCGCGATATCAGTGCATTAAAATGATAATTTGCTTGCGCAGTTGTTATAAATTGACGACGAAAATCAGACATATTGCAACGTGAAATTTTAATTTTTGTAAATCAATGTTGCATATTTTACAGCGTGCGGTTGTATCGGGAAAAAATCTCTATGTACATATATTAAAGATAAATATGCAGTTTTAATATACAACAATTATATAACGTATATTTCGTTTTTATATCTTCTATTAATTAATTATCCAAACAAATTATCATAGAAGTAAATTAATTAATAGTAGATTTATTATTATATCAATAAACGGTTGTGTGTGTGTGTATTTGTGTTTGTTTCAAAATAATTGATAAAACTATTAATGTTTACGAATAATCTTAATTAACGTTATGTAGAACGCACAGCAGATTAATAACCTGGAAACAAAATTCCATCCACGGACTTAGTTTATTGATAATCGTGTTGGCTATGTGGACGTGCACAGAATGTTCCAAAGTGACGGCAACCATAGTTCATCCTTTATTAAATTTCAATATCAAATTACGACACGGAAAAGTGTAGATATTAAGCAGAGTCTACGTGAGACAAATTTTCAATAACATATTTTGACATTTTTTATATTATAAGTTAAAAAAAAATCCAAGGTGTAAGAGTTTTCCTTTCTCCATTTTTATAAATCTGTCTTTTTTACTTTTTGCTTATCCTCCGCAGCTGCAATAAGATATCTTTCACGAAGCGGAGCTAATTTTGTAGTGTAACGACCAGACTATTAAACTTTACAATTTCGCAGTTAGAATTTTATTATTCTTTTTTTTTTTTATTACAAAGTAAGTTTGTCAATTTGCATGTAGAATCGTATTGCGAGCTACAAATTCACTGCAAGTCGCTACAATGCGGCGTTGAATGCAATTCTTTTGCGCGAATCCGCGACAATGTATCTCGATATTGGTTGTATTGAGGTGAGGAGAAAAGCCTCAGTGAGCGGCGAAATAGGTGGGATAGACGTAATCGAACGGGGCGAGAAACAGAGTGGAGTATAGGCGCAAGCTCGGATCTTCCGCGTGCAATTCTAATCATCCAGTAAGGTCACGTAGCTACAACTACGAAGACGTATATAGAGAGTAAGGCGGGGCGGGGTTGCAATACTTACGGGTTCCCCGTTGAGCTTCCACGTAACGGTGGAGGCGGGCCGGGAGTTGCCTGAGGTGCAGTTCACTCGCAGCGTCTCGCCCACCGTTATGCGCTCCTTCTCGGTACGAATCATAGGATCCGTTTTTGGGGCGTCTAAGGCATAATAATTATGTCGTTTAGCACATGCGACTGCTGCCACGGCACTAACTCGACACCTGGCGACGCGCCAGCACGGCGCCGAGGGCGTCACAGAGCGTACAGGAAACACTTGGACAACGACCCCGTCATGCTCGGTACCGACGACGAGGGCTAGTGTTTCCAGCGGATCCCTCGACGCCGCCGTCGCGCATTTTGTTTAACAATTTGTAATCTATGTCACGTCGTGATATTCCCGCCGGAGTGTGTACGCTTATGTGATATATGAGTTTCCTCTTTGGCTGCGCAGGACCAGCTGCGTATAACACTCAACAACGTTAAAATTACGGGTTGTTCTTCAAAACTTATAATTTTTAAGAAAAGTCGTAATAAAGAATTTGTTCTGGCGATTAAAACGTGATTGAAACAAAATTGTGACAATAATACAACGATGTGACATGATTAACTTTTTCATTACGCGCACAATTTTAGAAATATTAATTTTTAGTGAGAGTTTTATTTTATTTTGCATCTGTCAGAGTATTGCACAAGCATAAAAAATGTACCATTACTCTGAATCACATTTCACATCATATTTTAAATAAAAATGTTTGTGCATCAAAGGGTGAAAATAAAATTAGAAGAAAATGCGTGGAAATTCAGTCGGAAATAAACGAAATATCTTATTGGTGCATTACAGACTATATCGATTTTATCCGAATTCGGTGCTAGAGTCGCTCGTTGAAACCTCATATATGTATTTACGAAATATATTACCGTTACGAGATCGAGCACCGAAATAAACGGAAAGCATATGCGCGATCCTAGAAACGAAAGATTTATCTTCGATCGAAGCGATAGAAGTTTACTTAATCCCTAAGAATTGCGACACACTTACCCACTACTTCCATCTTGGCCCTTTCGATCAAAGTGTGGAAGGTAATGGCGTCGGACACCTCGCATTTGTACATCCCGGTGAGGTTTCTGGACACGCGCACCAATGTTACATCGTGCGAGTTCGATTTGGAGATCTGCAAAACGCAAAGCTTGATGTACCGTGCTCCACCTATGTGCTTTCGTTCCATCCTCTCTATTTTCTACGATTCTCCACCATCTGCTCGTTTTTCCCAACAGACGGGGGGTTTTTTTTTTTACGACAGTGTACGCCGTATCACCATTTTTCATGCGCGATAGATTCACGTCAATAGTTTTTTACAACCGCGTATCTCCCATAATCCTTCCAATCCTCGACGGTATTTTCGTGCCGATAATTCGCGCCGCGGTGTGAATTATTTTCGCGTAATCTCGTAAGAATTCATACGGAAATTTCGCGAGCGTCTACAACATTTGAACATTTCCGATGTTGCTCCAATTAAACTTTACGCTTCGCAATCTCGAGTTGAGGGAAGGAAGTTTGTCGGGAAGCGGTGAATAAGATGCAAGGAATATTCATTACGGATGGTTCACCGCTTCGGGATAGTTAACGGTTCTTTTTATCCGGTGTTATGAGGGTGTTATGACCACAAGACAGAAAATTAAATCTGCAAATCTGAATGATTGTGAAGACTTGTACTTGGTTATTCTGTCGACTGTCCGGACGCGAAACAGAGAGAGAGAGAGAGAGAGAGAAAGAGTGAGAGGGAACGATAATAAGTATCGATCGTGCATTCGGGCAACTTCGCTAAAAGCACGGATCTCAGTGAAACTGTCACCGAAGTAACGCCGTTCGCGAAGATTCCTTTCAAAACGACGTTCTTCGGAGTGCTTTTACAGGGTGGGGAGGGGGGGGGGGGAGGGAGACCTGATGGTGCTAGATATAGGTTACTGCGCGGACGAGAATTTTTTACCGGCACATCTTTGCAGAAAGCATCACGTCTTAGCTATCTCTTAGACGCCGAAAGAACAAAGGGCGAAAGTTTCTTGTCTTTGCAATATCGATCAACGTGACATCATTGATTCGAAACACGTGTATGACTTCTATGTCAAAAATAAAGTTAGCAGCGTGCTTCGACTTCGTACGCTACTTCCGAATATGCCGGAGAAATGTGCATATCTATCACGGAAACTTCGAATAGCGAGGGATGACGTAGAATTCTTGAATACTGAGTATTAAAATAAAAAGTTGGCATAAAGATATGCACGGCGAGTTTCAGGCGGAAGTAAAGTTGAAGTAGAGCGGAACTCTTTCCGCAATAGCACGAGAACAAATGGTGATTTGAAAAGTATAAATAATAGGAATGTTAAAATTATAATTAAGTTATTGCAATTTTTATATGCTACATAATTATTCTTTTGCGCGAACTTAAATTCCGTTAAGCAGATTATTCGCGTTGCCGTACGTAAAAAAAGTTTTATACCGCAAAAAAAATCCGACTAATCTAAGCGCGGCCGCTTCTCCTTTTTCATTCGATGTCGCTGCACCGAATTCTCCTGATATTAAACATTGCCAAAATGCTCCGTATTTTCTGTACTGCTGATCGACTCTACGTTCGAACCTTTCCAGGTTTTAAATCTAAATCCCGCGATCCGCCCGTTTCTTTTTGCGCTGCACCGCTGCTCTTTTCCTCTTCGCAGGCATTTATATTCATCGCGGCGAGCGTCTCCGCCTCCTTTACAAACTATATCGGATGAGGGGACAAGTCTTTTTCATCGTTTCTTCCGCTTCTGGCATCGGCGTGGACGAGACGCTCGATGAAAAATATCATTGAAAAGGGTTGTGCGCCGCGACTATTCGGATCTGCCGGTGTGGAAACCAACGGGAGCCACGCGTTACCGCTTTTATGAAAAGTGTGAGCATGTACCTTATTTTTCACACGTCCTATATTCCTGATTAGATGAAGCCGTATGAGCAAATATACACGTATTCGTGATACGCATTGAAATTAAAGAAAAAAACAAACCTTTGCATCAGCAATTCGCGTTATTTATCAACCGTGAAGTTTGTAATTTGATTTCTGAACATATTGCCTTTTTTAAGATATTTTCTTTTTACACTTACGTGTACCTTTATTCAACGCTTGATATGATGTCTTTTTCTTTAAAAGCCCGCGGCAGCAATATCCGAGATTTTATTCCCCGTATTCGTTAAAACGTTACGAGTGCACAAGCAAGCTATTCTCTCTCGATTCATCGATTACATCGTAGTAACAATAGCTCAATACCGTTACATGGTATTACAGACCATGACTCATGTGGAACAAATATCGCCTATTCTTATATCGACTGAAAATACTCGCTCGGAGATATACGAGCCAATCGCGATAGACGATAGAAACTTAATCGAATAGTGAAAAATTATTATCCTAAATCTTCGGGCACGAACACCTTTATCACAGTGATCGCGTTTCACGTACCACGAGCGTTTTGTACAAAGCCATCGCTTTCCCTCGAGTTTAGTTCAGCGATAACGCAGCGATGATCGGCGAGAAGGATACTCTCAAGTGGCGCTAAAAAGACAAGATTGTCGATGTGCGGCTGCACGGATGGTAGCCGTTAAACGACGCAACGGCTTATCATCGCGGTAAAGCTGGAGATAGCAATCTCGTTATAACTGTCGCGACGTCAAAGGCGGATGATAGCGGAAAACGTCTTCCGAGTCTACACCATCGGCTATTTGTCAGCGCGGGCGTTGTAAATTCTTTGCATAAAGATTACATGCTCCAGTTATCGTTCTATCTACTTGATTTAAGACTGTAGGCTTTATATGCTCATGAAAATTCCCAGCCTGGCTTTTCCTATCTGTTTCAACTTGGATCGAACTTAACCCCTTCGCTGCCTCAAGCGATTGCAATCTCTCGGCGCTCATATGCTGACTAAATTGCCTTCACTTCATGTGCATATTAAAAATTATGGTTTTCGAATATTTTTGTTAACAATTATTAATTTAAGTAGATAATTCAATAGATGGATAATTCAAAGAAAGAAAAAATAAAGGAAGAACGTAATTAGTAGCGAAAAGGTTTAATCTTGCACTTTGTTCGATCAAGCTGAAACCGTGAGTCTCATAATAATTCGTCGAAAAATTGTTCGTGGATTATTTATTAAACTTTAGAAAAGATGCATCACAGGACATTCATATCGTTTACGTTGTTAATCGCTCTCGACTTGAGTTTTCTTGAAATACATATTAATATCGAAAATTAGTGGACAAATCATGTTCCATATCGCTTGTACAATCATGCTGAAGCGCCCATATAGAAAATCCTGTAAAATAACTCCGAATCCATGTGGAGTTCCAGAAAGTTGGAAAAATTGAATCCTTACTGTCGCATTCGGAGGAAGAAATCGAGAAGACCGACTCATGTCAGATGAAGCCCCGTCAGCGTCACTTTGCCATAGCTTCTCCCGACAGATTCCTCTTGCCGTATCGTCTTCTTTTCTCTCATCACCCTCTGTTCGTTTCACGTCTAGAAATATTTGAGACTTCAGAGTTCACCTGACACCCTTTAAGCGAATGCTACCACGCTTTTCCACCGCTATTTCCACGCCAGTCTTTATCCGTTCCTTCATTATTCCGCTCTTGCTTCCTCGCTTTCTTGTTTTGTTTCCCGCAGCTCTAATAATTCATTTGCGCTCTTACACATTACGTTCTTTATTCTTTGAGATGTTTTGCCAATAATTATATTTCCTTCCACCGATCTCTTTTTTTCCTCGCTCCACCGTATCTGCGTCATTTTTCCGGCAGTATCCTCTCTATCTAAGTTATGCTTTCACGTTTTTCTCCTTCGAAAGTTCTGCCCCACTTTCGTGCGCTGTACGACCGCTCCTTTGCGGTAATTATCGGCGAAGCACGTCGCAGATCCCACGAGAGTATTTTCCTGCAGGACTTCGGCGTGCTTCCTTTGAGTTGCCGGACAAAGGGCAACGAGAGATAGGAAGCAAAAAGGAAGTCAGCGCTGGACGCTATTAAATGTACACGCTCTACCGAGACGTATATAAGCGCGCACGTCTTCCTTGCGGCATTTTACTTGAGATATTTATGATCTCATTCATATTGCTGACCGTAAAATACATTAGATGAAATCGGGTAAGTATACCGGCGGAATTGTCGTATACAGATCAAAAATGTTGTTAGATAACTCAATTTCTTTGTAAAATGAAGGCATTATATGTATAATTTCATGACACGTCTTTTAGATATTGCAAGAGTATATTTTCCATGTGATAACTATGAAAAAATACAATTTAAAATTAACGGTAAAAGAAGAAAATTAATAACGATAACAAATCATCGTCACTGAAATAACAACTAGCTATCATTTATTCCGAGAAGAAACTAGGGAGTGATTAAAAACGATATTAATATAGTAATATCCTGTGACGCGTAATTTTTAAAACAATGTACAAGCGATCCTTTGATGAATTACGAGACGCTCGATTCTAGTTTGCTTGAGAACAGTAAATCTAGATTGCTTTGTTCAAATTATTTTTAAAAAAATATTAAATTTTAGTCGCTATATATATATATATATATATACACGTGTATCAGAAGCCCCTCTGATTCTGATTTATTAAATTACTCGGACGAAGGTCAATGCATCATTGTCCGTACATATCGTGAGCGACTTCGTACTTCTTATGTAGTATCACTCGACACGCGCGAACATCCAGAATTAATCTCCAACATTTTTCTTCGATGGCTCGCATTCGAAGGGGGCGTTATACAAACCTACGGGATATTGCTTTCGCGCCGAGTGCTTTCTTGCGGAAAGGGGGATTCGATTTTCTCGAGCGTCGGAAAATTTAAGAAGAGTTGCACCTTCGAGGGACTTGAGAAAAAAGTCGGGCTGGACGGGCGGGCGGGCGGGTGGAGAGGGACGGCGCGTCGCGACGCGATTGCGGCGACGTTGAATCGACGTCAGTAAAACACGGAACTCGCTTGACCCAGGTTCGAGTTGTGCCGCGGTCGTAGTACACGCCATAAATCAGCCTATCGATCCCTTTCCTTGCCGGCGTCCGCGGGAGAAACTTTTGCCTTCGTCGTGACCATACCAGCGGAAAAATGGAAGCGCTCCGACGCATGGGAGATTAGGGAGGCTTGTAGATGCTGCGGAGGAGGAGTTGGGGTTGGGATGCGGCGGCGGGGGAGAGGGAGGGAGGGGGGGGCTTGTCTAGGCAGCAGTACAAGAAGTTTCGCTTTTGGTCGGACGAGAGAGCGCGCGCGGCCAGATCTTCCCTCTTATCGAATCTACTTGCAGGCTGTGCTCTCCGCAGAAAAATAGATTACGGTCGCGGATCGAGCGCGAGTCGCAAAAAGATAGATCGTCGTTTACTCGTGAGCGCAAAAATTGGTGGCCGGCTTTAGTTCTTATCTCGACGACTCTTCGAAAGAGAGAGCTCACTTGATAAATGGATCTAACGGCGCATCGATATGCGCATCCCTCGGGGAATACAATTTATAATACACATCGTGCAACAAGAATGCAGAACGCTGTGATTTAAAGTACAGTTTTGAGAATGTATATCTTTGGCATTCAATGAAACTTGAATGTTTCTCTGTCATCTATATTGTGCGAATTGTTGCGCCAATTGTTGCGCCAATTGTTGCCCAAATACGTCGATGATTAAGTTTTACGATGAGAAAATTTAACTGTGATACTTGAAGCTTTAATCTTGTTTATTGTGGCACTGCATAATTAGAATTTTTTTTATGATTTCAGATTGGCTTATCAGATGAGCACCATTCGTAATGAACATCATAGTGAACCGAGGTTAGTGTAATCATAAACCTCTCCACGATAATGTTATTAGAGAGATAAGATTTTTATTGCAGACTAATTGAGAAGGCGGGTGTAATAAAGATAAACATACTCAATGATTCAGTTATTATCGTAAACGAAGCGCTACTTATATTAAATATAAAATACGCAAAATGTAGGATTATCACTGTTGTTTTCATTTTCCGATTATTTGAATAATTTGTGGTCTTTTTTCGTTCATTGTTAATTTTTTCCACATTTCAATTTTTAGCTTAAACATCTTGATAATCAAGTCTCGACTCAATATTTTATTAAAGTTTAAATTCAGAAGTGAAATTAATTAACGAAAAAAGTTATGAGAATAAGTTATGAGAATATAAAGAGCATTATAATTTCTTAATTATTCCAAACATAATTTTATTCTCGAAAATTTTTTTACTTTTAGAGATGCTGAAAATCGATTAGAAATTTTGAATTATCCAAAAGAGTTACTCACATTGACTTGTATACCAGCCACATCGTAGATACTGTAAGGTTTTGGATTCTCCGGTGAGTAGCGGTAAAACTGATTATCATTGAGAAACCATTGTACGTTGTACAAAGGTAAACCCTCCAGGTCGTAATGGCACGACAATGTTACGGTATCGCCTGATCTCACCTTAGCCGGTACGTTTATCGTCAGATCTTTCAAACCTGTTGCACCTGCAAACAATAAAAAAAACATTTCATTACGGGGAATGTTCAATGGTGGAGTTTCTATCTGTATGTGTATATAATAATGCGTCGCGTTTGAGTGTATAGATATATATGGACATTGCATTATAATGCACGGCAATCGTGATTAGACTCCGCGAAACGCAGATAGAACAGTCCACTATGCGTGTTGTTCTCTACCAAAGCGTTATGCGCGGTGAATAGTCGTGATGCATTTGATTGGTGCACGCCATTTCCCAATGCTTTTAGGATTAAGCGCCGGTCGGAGAGTGTGACAGCTATAAATAATTCAGACAAATTTTTCACCCCGCAAATTTAAACTTCGCGGCGTGATTTAATGTCCTATAGATTAGTGATTGCAAACTTGTTTTGCCAGTAGTGGACTTTTTATAAGTGGCGGAAAGCGTCAAGCTGAAAGTTTAAGCTCGCTCCATTTAACTTTTGATGTATTTCAAGGAATACGTAATTCTTGTGATCCGAGCAGTAACTAAAATTAGATTTCACACGAATGTTGTTTTGTAAAATTGCATGTTATTGGCGGGGATCAACTCAATTAGTTTGCAATAAATCTTTTTTGTACGGAGGATTAGCCGGTTCCTTTAACATTAATTTAATAAATTAGATAATTAAATTAACAATTATTAATCACACATTTTTCGAGCACTATTTATGTAAATGTATGAAAACGAGAATGCAAGATTATGAAAAACATTGCAATAATTTTTCAGAAGTTATTTATATTTTGCTGAGCTTGTATGAGAACTCGTATTTTCGTTCCATTGTATTTTATTATTTGATAGTGAAAGAATGGAGGATATATTCTTGAGGAGATCTTTTCTCAAGATTAGGATATACCAATCTTATTTCCATTATTTTTTTGCGAAGAAAAGCGTTTTGCTTTTTTGAGCACGTTTCCGTGCAAGAATAATAGTTTTCTAACTGCAGCATCATCAATCTATGTAAAAAATAAGTTGATTTAGTATGCAAAATTGCGAGTCAAGACTAACGAGAATAAATACAACAAAAAGAATTGTTCAAAGAAAAGCGGTTCAATTATCTGTGTCAGAATTTGAAAAAAACGGGAATGACTATATTTTTTGAATAATTAATAATGCTGCACAATATGCGAACATTAATTATTGTGTAGATTAAATTATTGTGTAGACTAAAGATTTTATTAACATGAGTTATAATAGTGATCTTATGCACAATATCTATCATTATGCACGTAATTAACTCAATTAGTATAATTGATTATGTTTCGTCAACATTCGTTAAAGTGTTTAATCGAACGATATTACAACATAACATGAGCGATTTTCAATGTAAACTCTATTACTATTCTGTAAACTCAATTCCGTGCAGCTCCGCGATAGATGTGATGGAACTCGTGGGCATAGCTTTGTTTTCGCGCTCACAAGGATATTACCTCGCGAGGATTATGCGCTATTGAGCAACAAATGCTGATAAGGATTATTCACGGTTTATGAGCGGTGAAAGCGGTGAAATAAGAGCGCTCGAGCAGCACGAGTCATCGAGTCTTTCTCGCAATTTGCGACGCAAGTTGATTTTAACGATCCATTTTTCTCATATCCCCGCATCGTTCGTTTGCACGAGGCGGCGAACCGGGAGACAGACAAGCTCACAAATGATCGTCGCGATCGGAAAACGCTTTACTCACACGCTCAGAGTTGTCGCGGTCGCGAATGTATCGAGATTCCGGCGACGTCGAAATGCGAGGAAGGCGACGTGGTTGTCTTTCAGTAATTTCCACTCGAGACGTTTGCGGTCATCGGTACTCTTGTTCGCCGTCTTTCCGTCGATTACGAGACACTTCGAATCCTATTTCAGCGGTGCGATCAAAGAGAAAGGACAGTCGATGGTCTCTATTACCATCCGAGAGAGAGAAAGAGGGATGCGATCCTCCCGTTCATTCCTCTTTGTCTGTTCCTCGAGAAACCAATCGCAAAGAAGGAAGTGTGCTATCCCGCGCGATCTAAATTAATTCAATGTACGTGTTAGTATTGGGGTGAATGCTTTCGATAAACTTGGTCGAGCGCGCCGCCTCGCAAAGGACGCGCGCTTGCGGCCACAACTTATTCCGGGGTAAACTTTATTCGCCGCCGTCAAGCGCGGAAGTAGAATTTCGGGGGTCGCAATTCCGTAATTAGTATAATAAATAATCCAGTAGGTTACTCCGAGACGTTGTAGCGGTGTTTACATAATGTAGATGCAACGCGCACGTAACGTACTACTTCTTGAAATGGGATAAAAATGCATGAAACGTGTGCCGCATAGAATGTGGCGCTTTCGCGAGACACGGAAGCGTATAACGTTTTTCTCCCGCATAGCGCTTACAAATTTAAGTGGATTCATAAAGTTGCTGATCGTCGACGTTATAGCGCGACGATCAAATTAGCCGTCAATATCAAATTTATTACTATAAATCTACATGAAACATATAAGAGCCAGAAATTTGGCAAGAGCCAAATTTATATTTATATTCTACTTGTAGACTTGAAAAATGAACAATTTAATGCAAGTTGCTCGCTGGAATTTAAAAATTTCTCAATTTCTGCATCCCTCTATGCTTTAGTCTTGTTATGTTATGAACATATACGTTTATATCATTTTCATCGCTCTCAATATAAACCAGGATCGCTGTTTAAGTAACGCCCGGAGCACTTTTACCCCGCGCAAAATTGCACGAGCAAATGGAAGTGCATCTTCGCGGAATAGCTGCGCATAACGTGCAAACGGCGGAACGTCACGATTAGACATTTCGCATACGGCGCACGATGCCCACGAGACGTTTAGTTGCGCAAAGAGATATTCGGCGGGTTGAGTGCTGTTTGTTTTCGCCATTAAGCCGGGAAAATATGGGTTAACTGCTGCCAAGGGCCGCAGATCGGTGATTAAGTACAATAAATAATTCCGTGGCACGGGTAACCGTGCCGCTAAGCTCTGCGTGCAGATAACACCATTGCACGCTCGATCTTGTGCTTTTTCGCAACGGGAGCGTAATTTCGCAAAAGAGCAGGAGATAACATGCAAATGCTGCAACATCTCGTTTCGCAGAATGCTCTCGATACTGTAGCAATTTATTGTCCGTGAAGGCGCGCGCATATAAATACACGTAAAAGAGATATCGCGCCTAAAATGCGGGCAAATAAATAGATTGATATACTGCCAGATCTGTCATAAAAACAAATCTCTCTCTACTCCTCTATAATTTTTACAATTATTCTTCAAGAAAACTTCTGTTTCAATTAACATTGGAAAACATAACGTTTTTCTTGTTACTGCAGAGTTTATTTTTATGACGATTTTTTTTCCCCTCGTAGTTATAAATAGTTACACGTTTTTATGTTGCGGATGGTATTTTATATCACGATGATGGATCATTCGCAAGATGTGTAATTCATTAATGCAAACATTTTTCTCGATATTCTTCATTCTGTATCTTTTTTCTAGTATTTTATCCAACAAAATATATTATTTTATATTTTTACTCATTACATTTAGTTGCGTTTATTTAAGTATTACATATATATTATTAATTTTATAACATGGAGAACCGTAACAATAATAGTTAAAACATTATAATTCATCTCCTAACAATATTTTTAATTATATTTTTTCAAACGTGAAATTTTTAATTTTACGATGCTGCATGTTACATATGATTATCATAAAATATCTTTAGTGAATCTTGTTTTTTCTTTTTTTTTTGTTTTTTGTTTGATTGTATGAGTCCGTATGAATAAATCACAATTGCAAAAGATATGAAATGCGGAATATCATATGGAATCGTTCCGTGTTTCCATAAAATCGATTAGCGCCAGTGCATGATGCATGCGAAATTCAGATCTCATTCTGCGGATACACAACTAACACGTTATACAAACTGTTTAAAATACATTTTAGAATTCATCTACTAATTAACACCGCGTTCGAATTTGATAAATACGATTTATCAGTTGCAGGATTAAATATTTATAGAGACGAGAAAGAGGAAGAAAAAAGAAGAGCGAGATAACAAAGGCTAATCGCTAACAAACTTGATAGAACATAAAATCAAATTTATTACGCCGGAAGCATTATTTAAGCACTTAAGTCAATAACAATCTTTTCGCGGCCAGTTTCAATGTTTTTATATTATTTGCGTATTACAATCTACCTTGCTGCTTACAATAGCCCGCGCTAGTAACGCTCGAAACGCGATAGTCTCAGCTTAATTACTAGTATTCCCAATAAACGTAGCGGAATCCGTTTCGCCCAAACGAAGCCGGTGCGAAAGAAAACAAGCATTTTTCTCCCGATGTCCGTGTTGATTGCAAAATAACGGGCTTTATTGGCTATTACTCTGATTGTGGGCAAGAGCTTCGCGCCTGCCGAGTGCAAGCGGTGGAATGCAATCCGAACGTAAAATACAAATGAAACTCGCGCGCGAACAGTCCGCGATTGCCGATATAACATTACACATAAACAAGGTATGGCCGGTGCTCCCGGGCGGGGGATGTCCGCCATAGGAAATCGATGGGTAACCCCGCGGAGAATCGGCGGCCGCCGTCTGTCCGTCCGTCCGTCTGTCCGTTCCGTAACGCAGCAATTGGTATTTCGCCACTTTTATCGATCGCGATGCGCGTTTACGCGACAGCTCGTCCCATAAGCGTCGAAATTTTTCACACGCGATTTATCTCCGATTTATTTCCCGGCGTGCGGCAGTGTCGTCGTTAGCGCAAACGAAATTTCGAATCGGCCGCTCTTGCCGAGCCACGGCTCTGATCGTTAAACAACTTCGGGCGAGCAATTTAATATCCTGTTCCCCGAACGGTTATGCGAGTTTGTTCCGCGCGGAAAATGTAACATAATCAGTTGCAAAGTTGCGTATCGAGTTGAACGCTGAAATTATTTACCGTCGCTGCGTTGCTGCGCGGATGTTGCAATTAACGAGCCGAACGTGACTAGGTATTTTGCGCGAAATGTTAGCGCTTTTTTCGCCCAAAACACTTTTATTTGCCTGTTTCTAATAGCACGCACGCAACGTAAGCAATTTCGCGCGGGGATGTCATGTTTAGTGACAGTCCCTATTCATTTAAGCTCAATTTCGATGTAATGACGGGCGTTATGTGCGAGTTGACAATTCAGACCTGGTAAATAGCTGCGAACAAATGTGGACGGGCGAATTCGTATCGGCGCGGTTCAACGAACGCAAATAGCGGGCCCGGAATACTTTCTGTGAACGGGTTTATGAAAAAAAGCGATTGAATGTCGAATGCGTACGCGTACGCGCGTGATCGTGTTACCGAGAGCATTCATCATTTTCCCACGACCAGACGTGATTTACGGCGCCGATAAAAGGGATGACTTGGCCGTCAAGTACGTTGCGTTTTTTATTTGCCGCTTTTATTTCGAGCTTCCGCCCGAAGATGGGTCTCCGGGGGGGAGGGGGGGGGGGAGGGGACACAACGACGGACGACACAGAGGGTCAGGAAGATATGCAGAAAGGATATATTTGTATCGATATTCTCTACGTCTCATTTATTACGCGTTAAAAACACATTCTTTCGTATCATCCGTTGAAGTGATGCAATTGTAGTAACGCAGTTATATTCTGTGGCTGGAAAGAGCGTTATTCTCCACTTGTTATTCCAAATATGTTCAAGGATTATCCCGGATTTGCACGAGATCTTGTGTAAAAATCTTTCATCTATATCCGTAATAGCCAAAATCTATTTGCTAGTACATCGCAAACCGCACAATGGTTACGCTTAAGCGTCGTGTGTCCTAATTACGCGGGTAATTATCGAGGCTGATTGGTAGGTAGTGACGATATAAGCCCATAATGAATATGGTTAAATCATAAGTGGCTCGTTATTGATTGCCGTGATTGAAGCCGCTGCAATGATGCGACATCGCGCGCGCGGCATGGTTCTGTCAGTCAATTAACAGTGCGAAAAAAATATGCATGGATTATTACGTGTCAGATTTAGATTTGATAGCATCACGTATGATCGGTGAACGCCTACGGTCCCGTGAGCTTTCGGCGATTATTCCTGAAAATGCTGGTTGTAAAAAATTATTGTGCTGTTGGATAAATATGATATGTACAAAATATAACGCCGAAACAACGCGCATAGAACGAATTTTATGTATTTTTTTTTGCATTATTGTTTTTGTCATACTATTTATGTAAGGTTTTCGAATACATGCTCCAATTTTTGGTTGATCGTAAACCACATGTTTTTTGCAGGACAAATATTTTTATATTGTTATTGGCGCATGTGAAATGTTCGTCACGCACAAAACGACGTTTGTGTGCGGCTTCCATTATCATTTCCAGCAAACAAATTCGCGTAGCGGGAATAGCGTTATACGGAATTTAGAGACGCGAGCATAGGTATTCCACGCGAACTCTCTCGTTTCAATTCCGGAAAATGTCATTAATATGTAAGCACCGACATCAGGTTACCAGCGAAACTGGGCACGCGAATTTCGTTATTGGTAATGAGAAACTCGCGTGTCGCATGGGAAATTTGGGAACCATATTTTGTATTGATATACCGCAAAACTGTTACTGGCACGAGTTACTCTTTTCAGTAATGAACATCGAATTAAGCAAATTAATTATTGATAAAAACGAAAAACAGCCGAACGTTTATAACTGTACGTCATCGATTTTGACAGATTTCGATATTACAATATATGTAACACATAAAGTCATTAATGCATTAAAGTAAAAAATCGAAATTGTGTTTTAATTTATATATTGACGGATAATTTTTCATGATTTAAACATTACCTTTGTTAGATGTCGCATTAATTCCAATAACGCTGACATAAATTGCGCTTCAAAAAAGTTACATTAATAAATATTGATGAAATAAATCTTTTATTATACCGTTTTGGAATAATAAAAAATAGATTTGCATGTTAATATAATTTTGTTAATTTGACTTTGACAAAATATAAAGTACAATTTCTAAGTTTATAAATTTTGCACTGTTTTAATCATTGAACACATCAGTAACTAACGCGTGTTAAAATTTAAATAGACGAGTATTTCAAGTGATCGGTCACTTATTTATTCCTGTGCTAAAGTTAAACGCGTGCTTAATGCAACCGTAGGAATGACTTCCGTTCTATTAAAACACGATGCCTCGCCGCAGCAGAGGCGTACAGCGAAGGGTCACCGTAATCGCGTCGTGTAAACTACATTGGCCGGCACTTTGCGACACATCGACGCCTAATTTATGCGAGCTACAACTACGTTGTCTTCGCGGTCGTTGCAATCTCGCCTCACGGCCCCGGTATCTCTACCGGGGGACGCAAGCTATAAAGTAGCACGGTATAATCACGAACCTCGAGCGAAACCGATCGTGCAGTCGGCGGTATCGTCTGTAACGCGCCTTAAGGGCCTTCCAATCGGCGCCCGCGCAGAAATTTGTAGCACAGAGTAAGCCTTAAACGTAGAGGGTGGAATTTAGTCTGGGCTATCGCAGATGCACAGGATTACTGCATGGGAGGCCATACACGTTCCATTCTAACGTTTTGCCCTACGACATGTGGGCGTTGGTTGCGTTAGCTTCGAGCGTGTTCCCGTTTATCACGGTTTCAATAAAGGCACGGAAATTTGGAATACAATTCTATTTTGATCTGTGCCTGACCGTGCAAAAAAATTCAGAGACCCGCCTACCGGAATAAACCGAAGAAAAACTCGACGGTATAAAAAGATATTGCTCTATCGAGCGGTGAGCTCTTGTTTCAGCGTTGTAACGAAACAGACGTTATTTTTACTCTCGTCTCTCGCAATATGTGTTTCTAACAAGAGAGATATTACTCCAGATATAATACGTTTTTTATGCGCTCGGAAGTGCCATTTGATTACTGCGGGCGTCGCGAGATTAGTTTTTTAAACTTGTATGCTTCTGCGAGACAGAAATATTGGTCATAAATTCTCACGGTGCGAATATCCGAATGCGAGTCTCCTGCTTATTTATCTCTGTCGTTAGTGCCTTCGTTATATTTGCTGCACGATGGAGCACGATCCACGAACGACGCATAATCAATCTCTTCTATGGAGCGGAAAAGCACCCGAAAGTATCCTTCATCCTTATTGCGAAAAAGTTTCCTCACTCGCTTCGATACTCGACACCGTAAAATGCTAAGAAATTCATTAAGTGCTTCCGTTAAACGTTACACGAGAACAACTCCGGCAAGGCAGCAACATCCTCGCGCAAACTGCCTTTCATACGACTTATCGCTACCGGGAGTCTCATGTAAAATTCATCCGATTCTTATATTGATCGAATTTCTTAAATTCTTGACGCATACTTTAATAAGAAGCTCGTGCAAATTATCACTAGAATGAAATGATTTAAAATTCTACTGCCACCGAGAGTCGAATGCGGAAAAGTTTCGGGCTCATGAAAATAACATTCTTTCGATAAAGTTCGCGCCGCCGCCGGACTACTTCTGAGGCAGGCTGTTTTCATTGCGATAACCGTCGATAAGCTTTTCATTTTTTATTGTGACGTAGGGAGCATTTTTGTGCTAACGCGTTAATTTTTGTAAATTTTACTACGTTGATTTTATATTCCATCGCTATTTTTTTTTACTGTCGCTACGTAACGTTTATTTTGCGATGACTCGTTTAGTAATTGCAGTTTAAAATATTGCACCTTCAGAGTATCAATCTTAGTTGTTCGATTTCTGACCACGCCTATCCGCTTGGGCTCTATCGTAACCAGTTGTGCTTTTCATGGGACAAAAATAATTATCCTCTGCACGATTTTTCTACGATAATGCATCTCTTTTTCTGCTCCCTCCCACAGGCCTCTAACGACGCCATTATTCTTCGCGACGTGGTTTAAAATGCCACTTCGTTGGTGCGGCAAGTGCAGCGATGTCCTGAAGCGGTTGCGTTTCTAAAAGATTATTTCTGTTCGAAGCAAATGTGTACGTTTACACCGGGCGCGAGCGTTAAATATACCGCCGCCAAGAGCGATTGTGCTGGTAGGTTCTCCTCCTTCTTGCCCTGCTTTTTCCTTCCTTCGTAAACCATCTTAGGCAAACTGTAAAATTGCTGAATAGGCAAGGCTTTTCGCAGTGTCCCGCTAGTTTCGCGCGACAGTAAATAACGTTCTATTTTAACATTCAGCGTGAATATTAATACGAAACTTTCAACAATTTGTTTTACTTCCTTCCTACATAAAAAAATGGCAAGGATATGTTAAAATATCTTTGTTCGAATATTATTTTTAATCACATAACCAGCGATTGATCGATAGCCTTTTAATATAATAACTATGATTTATTCTCTGCACAACACACAGAGCATAAATATTCCAGACAAAACTCTAAAGCAATATAGCTCGCTTTACTCTTTTTAGTCATTGCTTTTAATCTCGGTAACAAGTATTTAACAAAGTGGATTCATGAGGGTGCTTTGCCGAGAAAAACAGAATGTTAACGGGCAATAAATGGAACGCCTGCAGAAGAGCGGAATTCTTTTCAGGAAAGAAAGGTTCATTCACCACCTGTGGACGAATGAAAAATTCAATTGTCCGCCCTTTTCTTATATGATAACGCGGAAATACAATCTCTTCCTGTTTCTCCTCGGTTGTAGTGACGTACATTTTTCAAAATCAGTCGCGCTGCAGGATTTCATGTGGCTTGCCCTATTGTAATGCAGAAGCCATTTCACAAAGTAAGAATGGAGGCGAAACGAAGTCACTGCGACGCAATGTATCTATCTTGAACCGTATATCTGCCGGCGTATTTCCGATCGATGAAATAGATTGACAACACATGGCATTATTTTTCTCAGGAGCACCATCTCTCTTCAATCCTACAGCACGAAAGCGTAATTTGATTTATGCGCTGATTCGATATCACGGAGAAAGTATTGTTGTGTCCAAACGCCTCTCCGATCTAAACTCTAATACGTTATTGTAACATTGATTCGATTTGCGAGGAGCGTGATGAGTTCTGTGATTTGTGGCGATGTTTTTTTCCTTATCGTTATTAAAAACTAAATGTTTTTCTGTTTTGACTTTTCGAAAAGCATTTCGCCAACGTATCGCACCGCTTGAGGAGCAATTGGCTCTCCGCGGGATTTAAAAATATCTCGGATCATTGCGTGACTTTCGACAAACGGGGCCGATTTTAAAACCGCTCCGGGATTTAGCGCCGAGGTTCTCTCGGCGAGCAGCACGGAGAGGGCCGGATTTAGCTTAGCACACCGCCGGCTATACATTTATTTATCTCCCCAAAGTTTCACGCGCACCGTAACCCGCCCGTGCGCTCTATAGAGCTTTATTAACAGCAGTCCATAGATATCCCCGACTGCCACGCGCCTCCCCGCCGCAACTTAGGCGAATCCCACGAACGTGTTCGCGTTAGCATAAATATCCGATTTTCTCCAGCCCCGTTCGTATAGGAACAACCGAGAAAGATTGCTACACCGCACCGCACGCCGCCGCCGTGTATCCGATAAATTCGTCCCCCTCTCACGACGTCACGAATTCGGCACCGTGCGGGCGTTCATTCAATAAATCAAAGTGGGCCGACAATTTCATCGGGCGTTCTCTAACGAAATAAGATTAACGACGCTCCCGACGGCACGCGGTAACGCGCGCCATACCGCAAAGTCAACAGAACCATTCCGCTGACAGTCTCCATCGAGAGAATCTCGAAGGTTCTTCGGGAAAACTTGCCTGTTCGTGCCAAGTGCCGACTCTGAGTGTCTCCGACTCCTCCTGCGAAGTTTTCATCGCGGTTATCGAGCATTCTCCATTTTCCATCCGCTCGCCTAATACCATCAACTCCGCGCGTCGCGCTCGCTCCGCTTCGTTTCGTTCCGGTTAGAAAGCAGACGCCCGTGTCCATCGTTTTCGTCGTTCCTCTCTCCGTGATACTCCCGCATCCCGCCCACGCTTAGTGGTAATAAACGTCGTTTAATCAGGTTAAGAGAAAACGCTGGAATCGCGCCAGTAATACATATCGTGAGAAAATTGGAAAGTGTTAAAAGGAATGTGTATTATCTAAGCGTTTTTCAGGAATAAAGCAAAAATCGTTCGAAATAAGAGCATTTGATCGTGGAAGTTATTTGTTGTCGACGCTTAGAACGTCTCAATAGATTAAAAAAATGTATAATAGAAATACAGTAAAGTGTTTCTTTAGAAATTGCATCCTATATCGAATATTTTTTATAAAACAAATCTGGAAATTTTCGCGACATCATGTATACAGCTTTGCAAGCGAAATAGAGACATCGTATCTCTTGTGGACGTTCACGGGACTCGGGTTTAAGAAGGGTGCGCCGAAAGGACATGAAGTGCTCGTGGGGATGTTGTAGCTTACGCTATCTACCCCATCGTTCTTCGCAATCCACACGCGTCTGCAATCGAGCGGCAAAGATGTAACGTTCGGGGTACTTGGTATTGGCAGTTGGTTCTCGGCATCAGCTGCGCTTCATGTATAGCATCCTCCGCAAATGCATCGGTAGTCACTCGTGCAGGATAGGCGTTTGCACCTTCGGATTGGATGCTCGTCGCATTAACGGAAATTTCAACGCTGAATACTGATCGATTCAGTGTTGATGTTTAATCTTTAGCATATAGATAGAATAAATAAGGTTCTTTTTCATCTCTCGTGTCTAAAATATTTTTTTTTTTTTATTTGCATAAAGTATAAAAGTAAAAAAAAATAAAAAAGCACGTTAATGCTTGACCACTATGTATATTGAGCACTGATTTAAAATGCTCAAATTAATTTGGCAAATGTTTGGACGTACAAATATATTTTTCAGTCAGAATTTAAGCCAATGCATAATAAGTCTTCAATTTTCTTAAAAAGAAAAAAAAATGTTTTTTTGCTCATTAACTGAGAGAGAAGATGAAGTCAATCGGAATGGAACAATCTTCGCTGAAAAATTTTCGGTAGCTATACCCTAGAGAAATTTTTCCGAATGAGATTGATCCGTGACGGGATCACGTAGCGAAGAGGATGGACAAGTGAGGTCATGTCGATTTTCCCCTACGTCGACAAATGTCGAATTGAACTTTTTCACCATTGCCGATCTTCGTTTCGAATACGAGTCTAGCTGTGGCAGCTATAGCTGTAGAATCTCCATCATCGCTATGATCGAAATTAGCATTTGCGCTACAGTCCAAATCTTAATCCTCAAAGCGGAACATCATCAAGCCTGAGTAAATATAACTATGTTAGACAGTATCTCTATCCGGACACAGACGGTGATATGTTGACTAAACTAACTTGTTTGCCTTGCTAGCACGAGAATTATTCAATTGCATGATTCAGTTAACTATGTATTCACTAATAAAGATAATTATTATTAATAAAGAATGAGAATCAGAAGACAGAAGATTTTCAAAAGTCGTTTTCGCGTGTGAAGAGTTGTTTTGATGAGTGAATCGTATTTTTAAAAGATTCTCGAATTTTATGATGCTAGGCTGTGCTTGTTTGAAGATATTATTAAAATGTATTAATAAAATCAGTAATAAATAATATCTCTCATAATAATACGTCTTTTTTTGCAGTTGATATCTTATTGCACAATTAGCTCAAAGCTAGTTTTCTAGCTTCCAGAAACAAAGAGCATTAAAAATAATGGAAAGAGATGTCATAAATAATTTTGTATTTCATGGAGTCATGTGAATCTCTCGGTATGCGTAACGAAAGACATTAATCTGCTTGTAAAAATCGCGAGCTACGTTAATGTCGTCGTAATTCGAGAAAAAGGAGTATGATAAAGGCAAAAGAATTCACACATGATATCATGTCATATATTTCGGATGAATTCACGAGGGATTCTGGCGAAAGGATGTAGAATATAGCCTGCGGTTTTTCGAGAGTAGGATAAGCATAAGAGATACAGAGAAAAAGAGAGACAGAAAGAAAGCGACTGGACGGAGCTATGGAAAAAGTGAGGAAGCGGTGCAAGTTGAACTATAAATTGTTCATTAAAGCCGCCACTCGGCAAGCAGGAGCGAAGCCTGAAGAGTGAATGCGAAAGTAGAGGAAATGGGATTCGACAAGGCGCTCTCTGGAAGGTAAAGTACCTGGGGTTTGATATTAACCTTTTCCATTATAGAGGATACGTATTAGCTCTGAATTAAAAGAGAAATTCAATAAAAGCGCAATTGTTACGATTGTGAATTAAGAAAAAGGTACAATACAAGTGTATAATGCAATTTACAAGTTAATATTACAAATATCGCGAGAAAGGTTACATAAATAGTATCCATAATAGACATATAATGTAACGCGTATCAAATTATCTTGTTTATTTTATTCAAAAGAATTAAATGCATGCTAATTGATTCTTCCAAAATTTCTCACAGAAGAAGCTCCCATTTTTTTGAACACAATTGACAACGTGACTAATTTTATCAAACGATTTTATCGGATAGAAAAATTGATGAGGACAAAATCGTCTTTACATTATTTTAAACATGTATGCCAATCCCCGGAAATTAAAAAGGATTTAGAACAGCCACAGCTATTTGGTACGGAAAACAATAATGTTCTTCGTTTGCAGCACGGCGAGACCGGATGCCCAATTTTTTTACGTATAGATCGCTTTAATCGGCTTACCCGATTGGACACTGCGCAGAACACACACGTATGCTTCTGCTCGCAACCTTTTACATTTTTGCATGAAACATGAAGTACCGAAAAGTTTTTTGGATCTCTACAGCAGCTTCGGAGATATTTGCTCGTTACGCATTTTACAAAACCGAATGCATGCCACTCTCCACAGCTATATATACGCTCAAATTTTGAAACACGCAAAATGTTAAAACTCGGCTTACAAAATTTGTGATATGGACATAAGCCTTCACTTACGTTTCGGCGTAGCCCATACATATGCATTTGTACAATTTTATAAAGAAAACAGCAAAAACGAAGGAAGGAAATGAGATTTTCCGGATAGTAAAAAAAGTGAACCGTCGAAGGCATGAAGAATTTAATCAATAATATAAAAAAGGAGTTTTTTCCGCTTACTGCGAAATTTGTGCTATTCGAAGTCGTGAGGCAAGCGTATACGTTCGCATCCGAAGAAAAAAATGGCGGTGTATCAGACTAACGTGATATATCACTGGTGAACATATTATAGGCGTGCCCGCGGAACGTGCCAGCGTGCCTAACCGATTCTCCTTGGTGAAAGGAGAAAAACCGTTTTCGCGCGAGAGCTTACGTATCGCTCGCTATATGAACGAATGTCTCCATCCGTATAACTGGTTCGCCTATATCCCTTGAAATCTCTTACCTTGCAAGAATATCTCTTCCCTTTACCCTTCTTCCAGTTTACCTTCCCCCTCCCCCTTCTCCATTCCACTTTTCCATCCGCGGCTGCGAATTCGTCGCGTGCACGTTCGCGCAAGAGGATTTAAACATTGCAGTACCGTTTCGCTCGCGCGTATCGATGGAAATTTACCTTGCAGAAACGGTCGATCGATTGACTCGAGGCGACGCCGCTCGCTATAATACTTTATTTGTACTCCTCCGTATATCCTTGCGCCGCAGGATTGCTTCCGCCTACGATGAAATATTGATTTTAAATATGGGACGTATCGCTTCGCGCGCGCGGATTGTTATCTTCCATCCGATACTGCGCAGCGCCGCGTTTATTCCAAGTTTCTTCGTACCTCCTGCGGAATTTTCCCGAACGCATTTCACAACCGGCTGTATCGCGAGAGTGAGTACTTTTCCAAAAAATTGATTCTTCCGTTCCAAAAAGTTGAAAAAATAACATTTAAAAAATTTACAAGGCACGTACCTATCGATTTAACTGAAAAAGATGGGAATGAATGTCGAATTCGAGAGAAAACTGCGAAATTAACAACGTCCTTTTGTTCTTATAATATTCTTCCAATGTTCATCAATTAATTACACGCCGGTTAATTATCCATTCCGCGCATACATTGTGCATGCGTGAGCAATTACGGATAATGACAACGTCAGTAGCTAGAAACGTTGATTTAATCCGAATATCATTTTCATCTCTAGTCAGGTAATGATTGCGTCATGTCCTCTCTGTTTGTGACATATTCGATGATTGCGTAAAACACATCACGTCTGTGTGACGTTTCGTACGCTTTTGATATTTTTTGCGTTTGCTTGCGGGTACAGCTAAAACAATTCAGCCCTTTATTTCCGATATTAATTTAGAAATGTCAGCATTAATTTACGTGATGTGCAATAAATATTAATCTTCAACTTACGACGACTATTACCGTCTTTTTTTCATCATCCGCACTGCAAAGTGTAACTGCGCGCTTTGAGTAATATTCACAAAGAGGCGTATAATAATCTTCAATCAAGAATGTATGATGATCGCGCTTTTTGACTGTCAATGTGTTTCGATGTACCGTACACGTAAGTCTGAGCAGTCGCTGAATAAGCGGATAATAGCAACGTCAGCGACAAAGCAGCTCGAATTAAGCCGTGGGAGCGCTTCCGGCCGAATAAACGGCGGGGTAATCACCGCGTCGTCTGGCCTGTCAGTGACGGTACTCCACGGTTACGCCAGTTGAACGTTATAATTACCGTAAAGGGGAAGAGCCGCGTTTTCAGCCGCGACCAGACAGACACGAGGATCGAGATAGGGCAGGTACCAAAGTTCGCTCGGTGAAACAAATGGCGCGGACAGCTTAAAAGGCGGCAAAGGCCGCGTTATTTTATTATCAGAAGCAATGCTTGTCAATAGCAGTAAGGTGAACGGCGTGGGGCAAGCGCTTGGTGCCGTTTTATGGAAATCGAGACGTTGCAGTCGAAGCCGATTTTTCTCTCTTTCCCTGCGCGATCGTATTACTTTTGGTTTAAGCGATCTCCGATACTTGGCACACTGAGAGGAATCGCCCGAAGATCACGTTTTCATTACCCCACGGGTCTAGGGCGGAACATTTTTTCTCTCGCGACTTCTCTACGCGTGTTTGAGCGGCTGAACCAGATGCCTCTTCGTGTTATCTCGATCGTGCTTTATCGCGATTTGAGAACAGAAACAGTGTAGAGTTTTTCTTCTGTAAAGTCAATCGGTTATAATTCTTTAATCCTGCGAGGCAAACTGATGCCAGTGCTCGTATTATTTGGAAAGTGAGCAGAAGCAAGGAAATTCAATAGAAATAAAATTTTGTTTTTTGAGAATTTGATAATAAATTTACCACTATTAAATTTACATTATTTGTATTATTAGAATTTCATATTTTAAATAATATCTCATCTTATATGTCAGTCTTATTTTATATATTAAAGTGAAAATTTTTTATATTTTAATCTGAACCAAGTTTTCAGCTTAGATAGAAGGCTTAAATTTAGAACGTTGTTGGTACATCCGAGTATCGATGCTAAGCAGAAACATGTAACTTAGTTTCCGAGACGCAAATACAAAGCTCTCATATACACGCGATAACATCTATGATCGGCTTGGCTATCCAATCACTTCCACAATAAGTGTATAACAAGCTCGGGCGATATAAATTGCCGGAGGTCAGGGAGCGGTCTTGTTTCAAGACTGTCTCTGTGTCGTTTTGCGGAAATTGAGTAGACCATAGGATAGAGGTTGCCGCGGCTGTGTTCGTATTTCGATCGCGCTGCTGTCGATTCCGTTGATTGCCTAATTAGACACCGCATTGCAGTATTACACCTGCAATGCAACAACTATTTCTATATACCGCGCGACGATTTATGCCCTACATTGATACCTAAGTGACAGGATAATAATAGCAGCACTGATGTAACAACGTCTGCTGTCGATCAATAAAATCAACAGCGCAACGTAAATTAATATACTGTTACACAATTGAGAAAACTAGAATCCATCTTCGAAGATTGTTCATTAATTCTTATTGCTCGTAATGTTTATGTACGAAAGTGTTTCGCGAATTATTTTATAATGTAAGAAATATTTCAGTTTTGTCATGTTAATTAATTAACAGTAGAAAATCACGAATACTGGGATATCTAGTTTCACGGCAAATAAAGGTTAATGAACTTTGGATACGAGAGTTAATAAACTTACGGGGTTCAAAGGGTCCGTGATACTAATCATCAACATAGCGACAATGTAAACTTCCCCGTAATCGCAAATGAGTTACTGAATGTGCATATAATGCAATGTACTTTATGTCCGCATTATGTAACAGAAATCATTAGCTTGTATTCTCAAGCGGCCGCATGACGTTTAATGACCAGTAGCAAACGACATTAATGATTCTCGTTTATTTCTACATAAAATGTAAAATGTTGTAAAATTATACGACGTTACACTAAACCGGAGTAATCTGAGCATCTTAATAAAAAACGTTTATGGCCTACATAAAAATTTGAGCAATTTAGAATATCAGATTGCATACTGCGGCTCTTTGAGCAACTATGCATAATAACATTCTTAAGCTTAAAGAAAGCTTGGTATTATCAAGTTTTTTGAAGACTTCCGCGATCATTCTTCTACCTTACAGTACACATACACACATGTAAGCTTCTTTTACAAATAATAAAAAGATACAAATATGCTTGGAAATATAAGCTCATGTTATATTATAAAATTTTATTTCAAAGATATTTTTTACATCTTTCTTACATATTTAATACACTGTAATTTATTGTTTAAATCTTTTATATTAATAGTATCATTGTTTTATTTTTTGGCATTGCATTTTATTATTTATTTTGAGAATAAATTTTGTGAACGCCAAAAATATTGCAAGTCGATCGAAAATACACCTCCAGCGACACTACGATATAAATAGGGCACTGCCCTACCAAGTGCTCTCTTTCTCTCTCTCTCTCTTTCTCTGCATCAAGTCATTTGGTCTCTCGATCAACGAAAAATTTATGGATGTCATAAAAGGATAGAAAAAACTCGAATTTCTGTGCGGTCAGCGAAACTTCTGACTGAACGAGGCGTGAAAAACGGGCGTCTTTCGATCATATGTTACTTTTTATGCGCGTACATAAAGATCAATGAGACGCAAACGAAATGAACATCCAGGCGATACTCGAAAATATCTTCAGCAAAAGATTTTTACGTCGACCGATAAATCAATATAAAATTTGTGCCCGATCGTTTACGTTATGTTATATGTTTTATGAAATCTTATAGAAAGAAAAATTTTTTTAATACTATAATTTCAACTAATGTATTTTATAATGCATATATTGTTATATCTGCGAGTTTTTATATTGCAATTAATGTTTAACCGTGTTTTATTATCTTGCGCAGTGCATAATATCGAAAATCCATGTTTTAAATGATGCAATAGTAATCGAAACAATTGGACGCGCGAATATTATTCCGCAATTGCATAAAATTTTATTTCGCGCTTTGCCGTGTCGCTCCACGACCGTCGTTTTCCGTTGCGAACAATACATTGAACAGAACAATTAGATACTCGATCATTTTATATATACACGATATTAACGTTATTGCCCCTTCCGCGAGAAAATTGGCAGTAGAGACGATTGCGCGCGTAGTCCGACGAGGGGAATATACGCGATTAGGTCGCCGGCTTCTCACCTCCACACCGCGCGCGATACTTATACGCGGCTCCTGAATAATGCACGAACACCGGTATCCGGGAACAACCGACGCGGTAATTACCGTCGTTCCATTGAAAAGAAGTTGGCTTGATCATAATTTCGCCATTAGCTGTTGGCGCGACGTCGGGGGTGGAGATTGAGCGCGCCGGCCGAGGGGCGTAAGAGTGGAAAGAGAAAAAAAGGAGGAGGTAGAAGGGGGAGGGGAGGGGCGCGTAATTCGCGCAGGTACTGTTTGCAGATATAGCATTTTTATAAAGCGACCCGCTCTCCTTCTTCCGCTCTCCTCTCCCGCACGCTTTCCTCCCACCCGTCTCGTTTCGTTTCTTCTCTTTCACCCTCCTCCTCCCCCACAATCCGATGACGCCGCCTCGAAGTCGTGGCCGAAGTAGCCGCTAACGACGATAAATTTATCGCGAAAAATAGAGCCGTGGAAGTCGAACCAGCCATGTTTTATCCGTCAGCGGTAAAAGCTGAACGCTCTGGAATTCGCAGCGTTTTCTCCGGACACGCTCCAACGGTTGCCTCCCGACGAAGTTAACGGAAAAGCGCGAGCACGGCAGCACGCTGGCGCGAACGCTCGGAAATGCTTGAAAACTACTCGATACCTGCGATATCGCCGGAAATTGGGCTCATTCGGATTGATTTTATTGCATCGCCGGGGCGTGCACGAACGAAATATTTCGCACGGAAAAAAGTTCGCAACTCCGTTGCTCTTCCCGCTCGGTATCGCGATTTTATTCCGACTTTATGGGGGGATAGGAGAGAGATGCACTTGTTGACTTCGCATGTTATGTCATTAGCAGAGACCAGACTTGATTAGACGATATTTGCGCGATGAGTAGATGCGCGCGCTGATTGCGCGATGTTTGCACGATGCCAAGCCTATTCACGATCGCGCGTCATATCGTCGCAATATAACGAGTAGACGCGACCTATGCGTTATCACTTCTGGAATATAGTTTCGTTACGCGTGACACGGGGACATCGGGTCCTCTCTTAATTTCTATCTTAAATCCACTCACCCGATACAGGTTTCTCTACACTTCCGCCAGCACACTTTAAACGTGCAAAACGAAGCGCAAATGAAGCTCTTTTCCACGTTCACGAGTCCAATTACGAGTACTCTCCGCCTGCGCCAACGCAGTCTCCGCCTCCGTTTAAAATTATATCTCTCAAGAACGAACGTAATTAGCAATCAGCGCTCGTTTTGATTTTGAGCTGCGCCCGTATCTGTCAGCGTAATGCGGAGATTTGTAGGAATTTGTATGAGCATCAAATGATTATGATGTCGAAACGCGCGGGACGACGTTAATGGCAGTTGCTAATTTTGCATTTCAATATATTTAGACTGTTTAGATTATTTCTTTTTAATTTGAAAATTTGATTTATTGAAAAATATATGTACTTTTTTTTAATAAAGTTTAGTATTATGCGAAATTTGTACATTCTGAAATTCAATATTTTCACGCTCGTATAAGAATGCATTCAATTTATCACATTGGATTTAATTATTAGCATTGAATTATTATTATTATTTGAGGTGAAGAGAGGTGTAACATAACACGCGTCGCTTTAACAACTAACCACGGTGCTCATTTCCTGCATACAGCTAAGTTGATTATGAACTTGTGTGGTTCTTGATTATCATAATTAATTCACCTACAACGCGGAATAGCGGTTTCTGTGTAGAGGTGTAATGAAGCCTCGATGTACCAAGCAAGAAGGGTAGTTGCGTTGCAGTTTGTGTTTTTGTCCAATTATCAGTCTAGTTCTGGAGAACTTTCCTATGATTACATTAATACTTGCATTAATACAGAAGTTAATGTAATTATCGAGCAAGGAGTTACTATAATTATCATTAAGTAGAAATCTCTAATAGTAAACATACCTAATGCTGGATAAATCTACGTTGTGATAAGCTTAAATCTATTTGAATTGATAAAAAAAATTAAATATCGAAATTTACGATGACATCCCGTGTATGTCTTATTATCGGTAATTAAGATCGCGATCAAAACTCGGGAATCTCCAGTAACGGTCATTAAGACGAATCTTTAATTTCTTTCCTAGCCGCGAGATAAAAGCGAGGGAAGCTCATTTTGCATCTCCGCGAGCTCAATTACGACTCCGTTAGCCGTGTCGCCCGAAACAGGAGAAGACCGGATAATTGGACATCTGCAAAGTCCGATGCATCTTGCGCATTTTTAATTAAGCTCATCGTTGCTCGCGTAAACATGACGCGAACTTTGTTGAATAAAACAAATATTGTCGTGTGAGAGCTGTATTCATGACGGGAAATAACGGAAATTACTTGGATAGAAATAATTAGTATTCTTGATCACGATTTGATGACATCGCCGCGCGGTGTGTACTGCCATTAATTGTAAAGACGCGAGAATTTATGGCACGTCGAATGAAGTTCAGCTACTGTATAATCCAAAATGACGGGGATACTTTGTATATTACAAATTCATACATCACTGTATTGTTAATTCACTTTTGTATATCGAGTTACCGAAACGTTAGCGTACGCACAACTGACAGAATAGCTTTTCAAACACAAATTTCATTTACATTATTTCAGCTGATTTCAGAGCAAAATTCGGAAATACAATATGAAAGCTGTTTCGACGGCGTATCGCGAAATTCATCGAATTTGCGTTTATATATCCCTGACATTTTTACTCACTGTGCCGGAGTAAACAAATAAAGCCGACGCGACCGTGTAAAAACGCCCCCGCTGAAAATCGTCACGTTCACGATCGAATAATACCGCGCACGTTCTGTTTTTAATTCGCCTCACTGTTTAGCATTCTCCGGTTTCCGCGGCCGAAACAACTCACCTGAAGAGATGCGAGATTCAACCACGATTAATCTAATCCGTCGTGGCGTTACGTGAGGTTCGTCCGTCGTTCGCGAAAGTTCAAGAGCGGAAATCTTTTTTCCCGTCCGGGAATAAATTGAGTTTCGCGAGAGCAGGCGAGTATAGTATTAGCTGTCGATCGGATCCTATCATTCATTAATTAGTCCGCTTCGCGATTCGCTCTGGTAACGACTAATCCTCATTCTCCGGCCGGCCTATCAACGTAGCGCAGTGAGCGGTAGGAGGGGGGGGGGGGCAGAGGAAGGGGGAAAGGGAGTTAAAGTAACGAGAGCGAAAGAAAAACGGAATCGAAGTTGGGGGAGGGAAAAAGTGAGAATTAAAATGATGCGGCGTGGAGATGGATAACGAGTTGGGAACGGAGTTCTTGTTCGAAGGACGATCCTTCCACCTCGTTATCCTTCCTTCGGCTCCCGCGGACATCTTCAAGACGAGGATCTTGATTTATTTCGCTCTTATCTCCCATCCCACTTTTCCCTCGCCTATTGGATTCTGAAATCACTGAGGAAGGATTATCGTCAAGTTGGACGAACAAATCGAAACTTTTAATTTTTAATCTTTTTCGCCGGCGCTTCTCTCTCTCTCTCTCTCTCTCTCTCTCTCTCTCTCTCTCTCTCTCTCTCTCTCTCTCTCTCTTTCTCTTTCTCTTTCTCTTTCTCTCTTTCTCTCGCGTGGCTTTTGTTACTAGGAATGGACATCCTTCCAAATCTGCTTTAGCGAGTGCCCCAAGAAAAATGGAATCGGAAGATAAACGATGCGATAACTTCGCCGTAAAGTAGCGATTAAGTTCGCGATAATCTCTCCACAGCTGGTGGTGTCGCTAATAAGAAAGTTTGCGCTTCTCTCGAAGCGTTTAAGTGCCAGGCAGCGTTTCTTAATACATGAGCGATTACGACCCAATGTCTACACCAATAAATGTTAAGCTATCGGCGTGGAAAATAACGCGGATTCAATCGTAAAATCTAATTCTAATCAATTCCGAACCATTCATCACTCAACACTGAATTACAAATATTTTTAAATGTGTTAAAACTGTCGCAATATTTATCCGTGGCCCGAATAAATATTTGAACAATGACGGATGTACACTGCGCGCGGCTTAAATATTAGTTAATTGAGTATCGCTTGAAAGGTTAACCGCCGGGATCGTATAACACCATAGCTCATAAGATCGGAAAACCATTTTGGAAATCGTTGGAAAGCACCATCCCGATAAGATACGATGATCCATTATACGGGTTCCATTTCGCGGAGCGCCGGTTCATATTGATTTTCATGTATTTTCGCGGGAACTATCGTCGCCTCGTCGTTACCGCGTCTTATCGTCCCGAGTTTGCTTCGTCCGGGCGGCGAAATAGGATTTGGACTTTAATGCGTTTCCCACCGGGTACATCCACGAATCGACAGTCACGAATTCGACGCGGCATTACCGGCGTGGCAAGAGAATTTCTCTTGCAATAAAATCGCTCGTGAAATATTTACGCAACTCGTGTTTACGTTTCGGCTGGAATTTTCCCGGCGCAACATGTCAGTTCTATCGTCCAGTGATTACATCAGACTCTCTTCCAATGCAATACACATTAATTCGATGTCATTGTTCGTGACATAAATCTATGGCTACACTACATTTTCCATATCTCATTGCAAGTTTATTACACGAGAGCATTTTTTTTTTTAATCCCGAAATCTAATTAGTCTTTTTATATTAAAAATTGTAGAATTCTTTCCTGAGAATAATTTTTTTCTAATTTTTTTCTCTGAGAGAAAAATAGCGTCAAGATTGTTGGAGCATTGAATAGTTGGAAAAAGATGTGACAATCGTGCAGGACTTTTCTTTCTAATCTTTCCTTCTTGCCGGTAAAAAAGCAATGGAATTCTCATCGATCCCAATTCTTTTCCACGTGTTAAATATCGGACGCCGGACATTATTCCTAAGTGCCGATCACTTTTCATGGACATTGTTCCTTTATTAGAAAACCTCCAAGTCAGCGCCAATCCCGGCTAATTCGTCGTTCTCAGACAATACGACGCCATCGATCGGGAACAAAGTCAATATATACGGTTCGCTCTCTTTCGCCGAGTTACAAGTTAGAATAAAAAATTAGATATCGCAAAGCGATCTGTCCAGAAATAATTGTTAACGTCTCCACGTAACTATGTCAATTGCTTGAAAGCAAAAAAATTTGCTAATACTTTCTCAATAATATATCGAAGGCGACGGAGCCAATTACGGCAATGGAATAAGCCGCATCGGCTAGACCTCGAGTCGAATGTCTCCGCTCTTATCGGCAACGGGTCCCCCAGCTTCCGACGACGCGACACGACGCCGACGCCAGTCGTCTCCGCGTTGTGTTTTCTATCGGCGAAGCGGTACACGTACGTTGCCACGGAAACGACAGTTGCCTCTAAAGTTTTTCGCCGTGACGAGAGATTTTTCGCGAGGATAAGTGAAAGACGCTATATCGCACGAAGTGCGCTGGTAGGGCTTCTTAACAACTTGGCCCCGATGTTATCACGCACGCACCCCTTCCAACTCGCTCTCCTCTCTTATATGTATATATATATATATATATATATATATATATATATATATATATATATATACACACGCCTGTGCATGCAGTTGCGCACACCATCGCGGAAAACTTAGGCCACGACAAACATACACTTGTACACATAGCCGCGCGCGTGCTCACTCGCCAGTTTCGCAATACACACACACACACACACACACACACATCCAGACGATTGCGCTTTTACCCCGAGTGGCTTCCGGCTTCGTGGGAATACAACCGATAGAGCGCGGTGTCGGGTCCCCGGGGATGTTCGTCGGGCAAATTTCCCTCCAAGATAAACTGTTCTACCCCCTCAGGTAAGCCTGCGCGTGTTTCTTAAAAAAATTTCACAGTATCCACATAATCCGGCGTTGCCTCCCCGCCTCGACTGACCCACCTCCTCCTTCCGCTCTCTGTGTGCTATCGTTAGCTCAGCGGAAATTGTGTAGAGGGAGTGTATGAAGAGATGCGGCGGTTAGATTGAGTTTTAGGTGATCGGCCACTTCTGCAGAGGCAAATTTCCATTTTGCTCGCCCCACAGGACTTTATGTTGCCCAGCGGCTTCCTTTTTCGGCGCTCCCGCTCTCCCGCGGGAAATCGCGTAAGAAATTGCAAGGCCAGACGAAATATAAACGCCGCGCGCTGGTCGGATACCAAAATCGAACGAGATCGGGCAATACCATTCTATACATTCTCGTGGAGAGAAGCGAGCCTATGCGCGATAAAGGAGTAGATACGATTCCCCTTTATCTCGTAGCAGCAAAAACCATTTAAATCCTTTTTCATGAAAGATGTAAAAACGGATCGCCTTAATTTATGAAGCAACGGCATTCGCTTCTCAACTGGCGGCGCTTGCGAGGATGAACAGTGTAAGAAAAAAATGATAGGGAAAAGGAAGGATCTTGAGCGAGATCGTTTAGATCCGGATCGATCATCTCGCACGAGCACGCGTCGGCTCTCGCGTTGACTGTGACTACTGCGAGCTTCGGTATAATTACACAGCTCGCGTTTTACTGATCCTTTTTTACGAGCACGTACCTACGTATCGTTACTGCAGAACCAGGTTATTACGAATCCCAATTCCTCCTTTTTTCTCTTCCATACTTTAATTTTGTCGGGTCGTTCTTTCTGTCTTTGGATAGAAACGTTTTACCTATCCCTTTTTCCTTTGAATATGTCGAAAAATTTTACATTTATAAGAACTTTACCTTAATTAGATAAATGTCCAGACTATGAACTTAACGTTTGATATTGTTCATCTTTTTCTGTGAAATTTTACGACTAAAAGAGACAATTTTATTTAAATTAGCGATAAAAAAACTTTCGTGAAGTATCAAAAGTTTCGAAACAAATTTCAAAAAAGTTCGTTTTATTTTAGACAATTTATCAAAACATGTTTTATATATTTCGAGAAGAGTCGAGTTCAATAAAAAATGTACGACGGTCTACAGAAGAAAGAAGATAAGGTCGAGGGCAGTTTGTTCCGTAATCCTAAACGAGTGCTTTACGATTGCATCACCCCGATCGTATCTTTACTGCCAGTGCACGCATTAAATGCATTTCAGGGCAATTTCAATAAATAACTGGATTTAAAGCTAACGATCCAATTTTCTGATAAATCTTTTTCTAAAGCCAGTTATATGAATTTATTCAATCATGTTACACGCCGCAGATCCTTTGCTTTGTTCCCTCTCTTGTTGCCATCAATTCATTTTGCTAATGAATTATTTAATTAGACGGGACGAGCTTAAGAATAATCCGCATAACTAATTACATTGTACGAGGCTTTTGTCAATAGACCCATTTTATCGTATACGAAACAATATTTATCTCCGAGACTTAAATGAAAAGCGATGGCGATCGATTAAATTACAGAGGGAATAAAATTATTTTTGGTTTTCAATACGTAATAATACCCTGTTCATCATATGCGTCTATTATCGAATATCACGCGTTAATTAATATTAATTATGCATATTAAATCAGTTTACGTCTCGCTTTATTGCTAACCGGAATCATTCAATGCGCGTTGGAAACAAAGATCGAATACCCCGCACAGATAAATCTCTGTTTGCGAGAACGATACTCGTTGCAGCCATTCGTTCGTCGTGCAAATCGCAGCGGGATTTCAGTGTGAATATCTCAGAATGCAGAACGTCTTATAAATCATGTTTGCGAGGAGTTTCACGCGTCCTCATCGTAAACTCTCGGGCGACGCATCTGAAACAATCTGAGTCGCGACGTGGCGTCGCGATATATTTGGATTATGGATATTAAGGATGTAACTAATAACGCGCGGCGGGTGTACGGCTTAAGATAAACATACGGGACGATTTTTCTCCCGCGGTGCCGCTCGGTGCCGCTCGGTGCCCGACCTCGAGACTATCGGCGACCATCCGAGCGCGGCGGCTCGTAAATTTCGCCGGAATCGGGGAGAGAAAAATCGCTCGGCCGTCGAAAACCTTGGTGGAACTGTGGATTGGCCGAGAAGGCCGAGGATTGAAAGATGGCCAGGAGCTACGAAGTTGAGCGAGGATAAGTAGAGGGATAAAGTCACAGTTAGTCGTACCACGTAAGGTCAGTTGCGGGCAGTTGTGTAGTCCCTTTTCCATTTTTTTTTTTTTCCCCCTCCTTTACCGTGCTCGACCGACTGAAGGGCGACCATTTTCGCGAGATTTTTATCCCCCCACTGGATGGAAATATTTTTATCGCATCCCGCACCGTCCCGTGTTCCGTACATTTTGTTTTATGCTTTATTTGGGGTTCCGGCCGAAGTTCAGCGTCGGAATATCTACCGGCTGTAACGAAGATAAGGCACAGGAAACAAACAAAGTGGCCATTCGAGCGCCGTGAAACTTTTAGTGCCGTCTCGCAACAGAATTACACCCGTCGTAACCTTAGATTTATCAAGCGACAAGTTTATAAACTGGCTGGAAAAACACCGCTTCTACTTGAAGCAGGTGCGGCGCGGATAAACGGTTCATGAAGCTTACAGTCGCATCGATGAAGTCTGAAATTTTTATTTATGTCGCGTGATAATTGCTCGCTATTGTTTAAACGATTTAAATTTTAAAGTTATTCTGTTAAAATTACATTAAAAATAGTGAAAGAAAATGAGATTAATAAAATATTATATATTCTATTTCATTGCTGAATAGAATTTCCACGAATATTTTCTTAATTTAATTTTTATCATTATTCAATCTCTTCAATATTCTCTAGAAAAAGAGATAATTTATAATGTTCATTTAATCTCCATTTTCGCGCACCTAACGCTAAATGCGGCTGTCTGACAATCTCGCACAGAGTTGTTGTACAAGATTGAACTCGTTCTACATATCTCGGCGCCTGAAGCGGAAATGCTTTTGCGTTATGAATTCACTTGCGAGTCTCAAGATAAACCCGGGAGCGCGCGCAAGCACTAGGTAAATGCAATTTTTCCAAAATTCGAAACACAATTCAGATGATATTTTCGTTGTAAAATTGCTCACATTGTGAAACTTACTGCAAGGTTGAAAAGATTTGAATCGCACGATAGGAGTTTGTACGTTTGAGGATTAAATTGCGTGAAAATGTTTTCCGGCGCGGCACCGGAAATGAAACTGAGTTCCTTTTGTGCGCCTATCTTTGTTCGAGGAGAAAGAGAAACGGCACAACGGACGGTGAAAGAGCCGAAAAATCGCGACATCGACTGGCTGCGGAGGAAAAGACCGCGCGCGCCCGTTAGCCGCTTTTTGTCCGGTGCCCGTTCAGTTGTGCATCATCGGGCGTGCGTACGTATTCTCGATGCGCGGCTATCGCCGCAGTCGTGCAACTGGTGCAGTCGTGCCCGGCACCAGCAACAATGGACAAAGGGTACGAGCCACACGACGACACGCGTGCGCTTTTATACGTCGACGTGCTGAAAACCGATAGCAACGCTTCTTGAGAGGAGTGTAAAGGAAGAAAGAGGAAAGAAAAAACGAAAACGATCCGAGTTCGGCGTATGAACGAGAAGAGGAGGAACAGAGCAAATGGCGAGCGGGGCATGAAATCCATTCTGAATTTGCAGATAATTGAAAATGCCGTGCCGGTCAGTGCACATAATGCGTATCGATCGTTGCGCATCTCCTGTGTGCTCCAAGCTGTTCTCAAGCTATTATAATATCGCGTTTATTTCCTAAATATCACAGAATATCCATTTAACGAAGAACAAAGAGTTAAAATTCTTAAAATTACATGTACATTTTATCATTTTCGCTTTAATTGATTCGTTAGAAATGTCACGGTATGAATTTAAAGCACGTACGTCGAGTTGTGAGATTAAAAAGCTTAAGTTGGTTGAAAGCTTAAATCAATTAGGGAATCAAAGGACGGTCGTTAACGAAGCATTTTTCTCGTTATTTGTCAGTGGACTAAAAAAATTTTACAATTGCTGTCCTTTTAATAACTTTTGCATGTTCCTGTAAAACTTTTTAAATTTTCCTTTACGCGCAATAAATTCTTTTATTAACATGTTTCGAAAACTACAATGTAAGAATAATTACGATATTACATGCACCGGAAGAAAGAAGTAGTTGTTATCTAACAGTAGTTTCCATACTTTTTACCCGTTTTGATTTTTTCACAAAGTTTATATCAGACTATTACTTTTGGATACTTTTATTAAAGACATTTAATTATTATTAATTCTACGTGACTTCGGAGCGAATAATATTAAAGCAAAAATTAGAGCGCAATCAATGTCGCACATGATGAAACAATTTAATATAAGAGAAAATGCGATTTTTACGCGTGCATACGCACATTTTAATGAAACAACGGAGGAAACGGAGGAAGAGTTACCGCGAATAACAGCGAGTTGACTGCACCGCGTGATTGCAAAAGTTGGGCAAGCGAGGTAAATAAGCGATGTAATGTAAAGTTCTCGCGCGTGCAGAGCCACGCGCGCGCGGCGAAATAAAACTGAAATGAAAAACGGCACTCTGGCAGGGAGGAGTGCGCGTTATTTCTCGCCTGTGCACACGCGCCTCGGCAAATCAGCGTAATACCAAGAAAGTCGTTGCGAATCGAAAATTTACCGTTCGCTTCAAGCAGACCGGCGAAAGTTTGACGGAGCCAATCGGCCGATGGGCGCACTTTCCGCGCGCAACGCCGACGAGATGCAATATCAGGTGAAATGGCAAACTCCACAGAATACAAAATTGCGAGCGATATGAGAACCGGAAAGGACTAACGGAATAAAAAAAGAGAGGGAAAAATATAAAAGTGCAATTGACGCACGCGGGGAGCACGACGGCGGTGTACCGAGGACATAAGTAAATATAATTAACAGAATAAATAGACTGAACAAATAGCAAATGATGTTGGCGTTCAGCGAACAGCAGCAAAAGCGTTGCAATAAATGGAAACGGAAACAAGATAGCGGAGGAAACGTGTCGCCGTTTGCATCGCACACGTGCACCGTTTAACGGACCCGAAAAAGAGGGGGAAAAAAAACAATAATGCACGTAATAATACAAAAGTTTCTTTTTATTGTTGAAACACATGACGCGCAGTCCTCAACGCGCGACCGAGACTATGCGTATATATACTTATTTTTTAGTTTGCATTAAGCGACGTAAACTGAAAAATAAGTCTCGTCGAACGCGTCGGCCGGTGATAACGCGGCTGTTTACGAAAGCTTCATGGCCGTAATAAATGGACGAATAAATTTACGTAAGCCGCCCGGTGAAAATTAGATGACATAAAACAGCGACAGAATATAAACGATGGTCGACATATACAACGTGTTTTCGTTCGCGTGCTTGTTACATTTAAGAAAAATCTGGCTGATACGTTTTTATATCGCGAGTTAAGTCCCGAATATTGCCAATAAATAAACGGCATAAAGATTTATTGTTGGTTTATTGTTGTAAAATAAAAGTAACTCTTTCACATTTGTCTTCAATAAATGGAAAGAAACAATTGTGTAGAGAATTGTAAAAAGAAGACAAAATAAGTTAGACATTTAAAAATATTATAAAATTATTATATGTTATAAATTATAAAGTGTAAAATAATGGCGATAAAATTAAGATTTGACTTTACTAGAATAATATTTAATTGTAAAATTAAAATATTTAATGCGCAATTACGAATAATACGATTCGTAATTTGAGAAAATTAACGTTAAAAGACTTTGAACATATCATTAATATAATTCATTTATCTTGGATACGACCATGTTTAACCTTGACAGAAAAAAAGCAAGGCGTTGTATTAAACCTAATTAGTTCGAGACTCGTGCTCGCTAGGGTAATTAGCGAGGAAAAATATCTCCCTCTGCACATTAAATCGGGCGTTGTTCATGGTTAGCGGACGCGCGATGGTGCTTGAATAATTCGTGAAAATTATCGGAAAAGTAAGGAACTCTCGCCCCGGCATGTTCGCGGAGAAAAGCGCGGCGTGCAAGCGCTCCGAGCTCTGGCATAGCTCGAGAAATACTTTCGGACGTTCAGGGAGCTAGGGATGAGGCCATGTCAGTAAAGTTTGACTTCGTACTCACCTTTCCGACCATTTATATTCGGCGTACGTCGAAGCGGTATCGATTACACGATCGACTTGATAAACGTAAAGCGGCGACGTGGAATGACGTTAGTAATTAAAATTGGCAGTTTACGAAGTTGGCGAAACGCTCACAAAGAGGATAGCGGTCTGTGATGAATGTATTGGCGTAGTTTCACCGATGCATAATAGTCTAATTATAGTCTGATAAACAGCTTCGTGCATTTTGGTCCGATGTTATGTAAATGAGCTTCGCAAAGCGTTGAAGTGGTGTTTGGTAAAATGCAACAGCGTGATATTGGAATATCTCACTGAATGCATGAGATGTTCGCCTGGAGCTTTAACGCTTTATTTTCTAAAATATAATAGAATTTAAGCCAACGTTATTTTTATAATACTAAACTGCTATCTCTCTTGTGCTTAATAAAAAAAAGAAAAATAAGTAGTATCAATCGATCGCAAAGCAGACATCGAGATATCGTATTTCGTGCTGCATTTAATAGTTGCCAAATGTGCCACGTAAAACATGATGTCGGACGTATGCGTGGCGAGCTCGTCGACTTTCATGAAAGCGAGACTAACCCTTCGAGTTATTTTATCGTGTATCACGTTTATATGGAAATGGGGGGTGTAAGCTCGCGAAGATAAGGGTATACGGTAAAGCGCACGTGAATATTAAATCGGCGTTGGCAGTCGAACATAGATATGCATGTTACATTCAGTTGCATTCGCAACACCGGTGCCCAGGGATATAAAAGTGTTATCGCGAGTCGACGGGCCAGTAAACAATATCGACGTAATTCCGATGTTCACTATTGACTGATCAGAATAAGATGCAACTCATATTGAAGTGAATTTATTTTAATATTGTTAAAAGGTATACAATGTGTGTGTGTGTGAATTAATTTTTATTTAGAGAAATATTGTTCTTTTTTTGGAATAAATTAGAAAAAACTAATAAATATCCAGATTTTGTTTATAAAACAAACTAAACTTGCATCGCAAAATTGAAAATATGAAAAGTAAGTTAATATTATGTATGAATTAATTTCTATGTTTTCAAGCTTTCAAATATAAACAAATTTCTTATTATTTTGAGTAATTATATACAAAGATAGTCGATGGCGTTAATAGCGACATAATATTTTAATAACATTAATGACAACGAGCTAATGTTTAATAACAATGATAATATATGCATATTTCCCAGTAATGTGATCATACACAAAGCATGTACGATTAAAGTACCTATACTATGCAATAATAATTTAACTTCATGTAAAACAATATTTATTAACGGTTAATAAATAAGCATATAGCATCAACATATCCACATTTAGGTTATTATACTGTATTAATGTTGGTGGTTGGCCTTAATTTACGCAATTAACATTTGAATATATATGCCTCGAAGCGATTAACATTTTTATTAATTACGCTGTATCAATTAGAATTTGTATAAGATATAATATACATTTGGATATCTTTAAAAAAAATCTCTATTGCTAGAAATATTATATGACGAAAGAATAAAAAGATATATTTTTGTTACGCAATTTTAATATCTACAAACATGAAAGATATAAGTAGCAAAAATCATATTTTTATTGTAAATATAATTTATAAATAGTGTGCACTGTGAATGCTCTTGCATGTGCCAGGAATCTTTCATTAAGAAACATTTAAAAAAAAACTTTAATCTCTATCTCTAATTATCGTGGATATCTTTCATAAACATCCGCATTAAAATTACGGCAGGAATAAAAAAATTAATTTATCCATTCACCGCAATTTGTAATGCACTGAGAGTGAGCCTGTGCTCGCCGTTCCCTTCAACGCTTACGCTCCTCACTCGACGTCCGTGCTTTTACATGAAATATTACTGATCGCTATAATGCGAGCTTCTATTAGAATATTCCAACTAAGAGGATTCGATGCAAAAAAAATCTCGTTACCATTTCATGCGATACGTGTTACCTCGAATCGCTACCTAATCCTATTCGATTGCTGGAATTCTTTAAATTCAAATTACCTTCGAGCGAAGGCACGAAGCGGAAAGCGGCCCAGAGAAATTTCGAAACGTTGCACGTTCGATTGCACGTTCGATCGATACGATCTTTCGCTAAGTTACTCTTTGCTGCGCTCTCTCTTTCTCTGTCTCTCTCCCTCCACCCCTGCCGTTACTCTCGTCCCGCCCTTCCAGCAACCTCAACTCATCCCCCACTCTGGTAAACCCTGTTATCACCGTGCCATGGCGCGTTATCGGAGCGATTGTGCAGGCCGAAAGCCCCTTTCGCGATAGATTACTATAGGTTGCACGGTCGTATCTACCTAACGTCTGGCCGAATCGTGAATCACAGCTTATGGTACAGTAAATCTAATTTCCAAAGTAACGAGTGTGGTCTGTAGAGAAATAATGACAGTAATGATAATCACCGATTATGGATGGACGTAGGTTGACGCAGGATGACTTTATCGTCTACTGCGCCAGCTTTCCTATATATACTTGGCCATCGTATTGATTTGTGTTTGGTCCACCCCCTATATTATGAAATAATGTCAAAAAATCAGACTTTATTAGACTTCTACAAGTGCAGCGTTTTCAAAAAACTTTATTATTTTATATTTAAATAAATATCATATTTTTTTTTTTACATTATAGGCTTGAATTATGCGGGCACGCGACTCCAATTAATATTTTCGCGTATCGTTTATCCGATATACAACCGTTATCTTCCAGTTTGTTCTCTCAATCAAGACCTGACGTACGCTCGACTTGTTTCGCCATTAAATTACATCCGCATTGGAACTGTGCTATCCTGGATTAGATTGTCAACTGAGAATTATTGTCCCACGCTCTGTCCTAACATGACTGACGCATGGTAACGATTTACGATAATCGACTGTAACGGTTGGGCACGTAGCTGGGATTCAACTGATAAACCAATAATAGATCAGGATATTTCGCTGCGGCCAGACCGACACGTCTGCAGAGACGTATTCACCAACAATGAAACAGCGTGATAATATGTATCTACAATGCCGCCACGCAGTTTCGTCAAATTTATCGATGGTAAAAGGCCGATAAAAGCCCAGCGAAATTGGTTGATCGTTGCAAGATAATCGCCATGAATTTATAGCAATTGATAATTTGATACGCTTTGCATTTTGTTTTATTTCGTTTTATATTAGTTGATCATTCAAATTACAAAACAGTTGCGAATTGGATATAATAAAAAATTATTTTTTAAATAATAATAGTTTGTAGATCAAATTTCAGAATTATACGCGAAATTCATATATAATTCAATAAACACGTATCAAAAATAACAGGTTTAGATGCCGAAGCACTCCAGATTTCTGCATATTCAATGGATTTCAACTTTAGAAGCTTTTTAACTTAAAAATAGGTTTCTCACAAATTGAGTCGTTCTCTCTCACCTATCGAAATCCGATTATTAATCAAACATCTCTTACGCGCGCGCAATGTTACGTGTAATGTACCAGATAAAATTTCGCGGCGCAGAGAAAATTTCCAGCTTTCAGCGCGAGAGTTCTCGAGCGTGGAACGACGAGCGTGGAAACATAGGTGAGGGATGGAAAAGACGAGAGAGTGTTGTGAATGGGGTTGGGCGGAAAGGCGAAAGGCGGTCTTTGGAGGGGACGAAAGGGGGCCCCCTGTATAAGGTACGGAGACGAGAATCGAGAATTTTAGTCGCGGGAAAACTCGACGTACGGGGGTGTTGCGTGAGAAAGCGGTTCGATTGAAATGTCGGAGTAGGTGGTGCCAACGCCGGAAAAGTTTGAAACCGGTTTACCATTCCCTCCTCCCCCCTGTATCGATGCCGCTCGGTACGGCGCGATACGCGCGATCGTACAGACACAGTTACATCCGTGTTTGGTTCAGACAGAAAACGCTTGCCTCCTTCCGCTTGTGTACAGCGGAACGCACGTACCACCCTCGCCTCTAAGAATCGCTCCTCGCGGCGAAGTAATCTTTCCCAGGTCACGGAATAATTTTCCAAATCCGCCTTTCCAAAGTTCAAACCCGCGTGCCGAACTTGCCTGTGCGCGCCGCCCCGTCGTAAATTTGTAACAAGGATACGAAGAACATGTTGCATGCTCGAGATGCGCGGTGGATCGCGACGCCGCCCGCCCAAGTTGCCGTGTGTGCAGCCGAGTGTTGGTAACTTTCTAATTTTAAAGTGCTCGCCGGATACGCACGATACGATTGTGTGGTCTATCTATGCTAAAAAGATATATCATTGCCCGCAGACATATATATATATATATATATAAATATTGTACGTGCTCGGCTGCTTCAATAACGATTTTGGGATAAAGTGCATCAAGAAACGGTATCACCACAATGCTGGATGAAAATTTAAGATTATACACGACAGATGTAACGCACGCGGAAGAGATGTGGAGACTTTTGTAAAAAAAATTTTTTTTTTTTTTGACGACAACTGACCTGAAAACACGCGACGCCGGGAGTAGAATGTAGTGTCAGAATAATCCACCGGAATCAAGATGTATCCGCGTCTCGGCGAAAACGACAAATGCTCCTTTCCGCAACGTTGCCCCGCAGAATTGTGTATTTACGCGAATATTCCACAAATGGGCGACAATAATCGTAAAGTCGCAAACGCGCAATTACGAGCAACGTCTCTTTCTCGAATATAACGTTTTTTTTTAGCAGCTCATTTGCCCTTGCCGGAGGCCATTCGCCACCGGCGTAATGCAGATTTAGGTAACAGCTGCGAACATATAAACCGTTAGGGGATACGCCGCGCTTTCTCGAGAAGCTGCGATGCAGCGACGTGCGGCAGCATATGTATGGCTACTTAGGTTTGGTATTGCATTGAGATCTATTGACAGACCTCTACTGCAGTCCTCTATTTGCCCGATCAAATTGAATTTATTATAGCCGGAGAATACGGCCAGCTCCTCGGAAAGATGAAAACGCTCCTCGAAACTCGTGTGGAGCTTTAATAAGAATCCCGTTTTCATAAAATTACTTACCCATAATAAGGTAAGTCTAACGAGTATTTTCTGAACTAGTTCTAAGCACTTACCTATGAAACTCGGTAAAACATTTTTCTTTGTAGTGCCGCTAAAAGAAGCGGAGATCGTTGAATTCTCTCGTCGAAAGTTACGTTAATTTTACGCGTTGCTTATATGCACGCTGCTTAATTCCGAAAGAACGAAAAAGCGGCACTTTTCGTTCTTTTACATTTAAAATTTGTTGTTGGAAAATCTTTATTAGTGTAATATAATCCTTGTAAAAATATACTCTAATTATGTTAACCGTACCAAGACAGGTCATTTTACGTAAAAAGACGCAGTTTTTTCATAACTATTAATATTAAAGATTTATTTCAACAATAACATTCCATTTAAATATTTTAATGCAACAAAGCTCAAATTTATTTTTTACAATAATGATGTAAAATTTAGATTTACACGGCGAGCTTTTCTATGTTCTATCTCTTCGCTCGTCGGAACTCGCTCCACGGTACACACGTCCGCAACTAATCCGCGTTGTCCACTTACTTAGGGGCAAATGTTTATGTAAATAAGTACAACGAACAACCCCTGGTGTTCGCGTGGAGCCCAAGAATTTCCTCTGTATTTTCTCCCCACGTACTGATCCATAAACGTCACGTACATGAATCAACGTATAGGTGTGTGACTGTCATACGGCCGTGTCTCTCGCTCTCATGCATGCACACACGCGTGCACGGCGCCGCACACAGAGCCGGGACGAGCGTTCCTCTCGGTGACTGCTCCCAATTATCTTCAATAACCACACCGGCAAAATCCACCCAGCATGGCGCAGCTCCGGCAACATTGAGTAATTGTCTCACGTTTTGCCTTCCCTCTCCGCATGCATCCCGCCCTACGAATCCGGAAATAAATGATTGCTCGATATTGTGAAACCGCACGCGCATTGTTTCCACCGAAACGGCGACGAAAAACCGAGGACGCGCCACCGCGACAACCGGCGGGAGAATCGACGCTGGCGAGGCCAGCGACGGGGCAAAAAGAGCTCGCGACGACCACCGGCAGTAAAAAGGAAAGACGAGACGCGCGCGTCGGTCGAGACGTAGAAGGGCGCTTCAATGGAGAACCAAACAGAAATTGTCAGAAATTGAGAAAACCACTGCGCTCGGGGCATCAAAATACGGGGCGCCTCTTCTATTGCATTCGCACACGTACATCGGCGTCTGTTCGAGTTCCGTGCGCGTGTGTATGCGGTTTATTAAATAAAGTTGCATGGGATGTGCGCGCTTCGTTGCTCTTTCCTAGAACCTACAAAGAATCCGCCAAACGCGAAATGGTGTGTTTCAGATACTCTTACACATTTTCTGTGGAGTGAAGATTATTTGACTGTGTATGTGCGAAAGAGAATTTTTCCCATTTACCAATGCGATGAAAATAGAAGACGGAAAAGTATCGTTATTATATCAAAATATTCTCCAAATTAATATATATATATATATAATTTTCTCACGCATTTTAATAAATAATATTCAATTTTAGTTACTTGTAATTTATAGGAAAAAAAACGTATGTCTCAATTGGAAGAAATAAGATACTAAATTATCAACGATACGCATTAGGTATGTAAGACACAATGGAGTTGCATCTTTTGTTCTCATTTGAAATAAGCGAAATTCGCCGCAAGGGAATACAAGCGCGCTCGACGCCAGATAATCGCCGACGTTGGCGAAGGTAAAGCAGCCTCTGGATGTGAAATCCTACAGCGATTTAAAGAAAGGAGAGCGCGCATCTTCAATCTAAAGTTTTCTCTCCGCTATTTCTTTGCAACCGTTATTCAGTGCATTCTACTCCACAGCGTGTCTGAAAACTCGTATATATGTTTGAGAAATTGATGTTAAAAACAATAATAAGAAAAATAATAACGAGAGGTCCATTAATATAGTCATTTAATTATAATAGGCTTATGATAAAAACGTTGATTAAGTATGAATAATATTCATATCATTTTCCCAAACAATTTTATATAATTAATACGCGAAAATTGGCATTAATTATAATTAGCGGCATTTAATTTTTGTTATAAACAATTTATAATTGCTTTTAAACTTTATCGTTTTATTTCATTAGCATTGAGTGAAAACTTCCATTAATTATAATATTTCGAAAAATTATGATATTCGAGATTTATTCGCTTATTCGAAGAAAAACTTAATTATGTAAAGTTTCTTTAGATAATAATTGATATATCGCTTTCCACAAACCAAAAGATAACTTGTGCTCAAAACATTGCTCGCGGTTATTTCTTCGGGGAGCGAGCGAGTAGCACACTTTGCGTACACGCCCGCCGCTTTAAAAGATGAGCTCCTCGATCTCAGAGAAAATATTTTCCACGCGAGTGATGAGCTCGCGATTGTCGTTGACGTTGACAAGTCGAAGTCAAGATTGATGTAGCTAGGAACGTGATGACGTACCTACGATTTTCCTACCTTTGCGATTCAACTGCAACGTCGATTTGTGGAAAGCCGTTTATCTCTTCAAACGGGTTGCCCGCAACTTTTCGTCGACGTTTATCGACAAATCTCGCGATAAAAGGAGAGCGAAGCGGCGGGAGATGCACGCATCTCTTCGCATTTTTAGCGATATTGCCGATGATGGAAACAGTTTGAAAATTTCTCCCATTTCTTGGAGATTACATTTTTCCCGCGCATTAAATTTCGCTTAAATTTTTTTTCTACAGCTATAAATCAGGTTTATAGTCCATCAGACTATAAATATGGAACATGTAACCGGTACACATTTCTAAACCGTAAGCTCTGAGTTATGAGATCCTTTGACTCTCTTTCCTGTCATAAATTGCTGTTCGATTTCAAAGATTTAAGATTGCTAACGTAAGCGTGTTATTCAAAGACATTTAAATTTATATATTTTATACGGTAATAAATAATTGAGTTTTTTCTTAGTAAAGATACATGAAAATGCTACACAAATATTACATTTATTTTTCTTGATTTTAATATAATTATTTAGAGCAGGAGTGAATTTATCAGTGACAGGCACAATCCGACTCTGGATGAATGTAACGCTCTGTGTGCGTGTGGAAATTTTAGCACTCGTTGCGATTAGTAATTTTCTTAGCTGAAGTTTTCACATGCTCCTGGCTTTTCCCTGAGTAGGTATGCAATCTCCCAGAAAGCAGGCAGCCGCTATTCGTTGAAAATTTCGGTCCTCCTTCCTTGCTCTTATTAAAATGGGATGCGAGCAAGAGATTTCGCGTAGCTACACGCGAAATATGCGTTTGCTTGTAAGAGGAATCTTGGGTATATTATAGCATTGTAATATCGTGCTTTCGCAGCATGTGCGCTTCGAGGACGAATTTCCATGAGATTCAAACGCGTAAATATAAATATAAATATAAATATTTTTCACTACGAAATTGCTGCTATTTTACATTTTACATTACTTGGGTAATTTGCAGCTGCTAACTGCAGATTAATTATTTTCAACGCGACGATTTAACGATTAAAGTTATTATATCATATCATTTCCATTATTTATCATAAAAACTTTATTTGTCATATAATTATTTGTGAACAAAATATTAATTGTTTATGTTATATGTATAGTACTATTTAGATTTATTAGTATTTTCGAATTATTTAACATTAATTTAAAAAATTATAAAATATGATAATCACTTGTAACAAAATACTTGCAGACAAAATAATTTTAACATTTGAAATTGATTAAAATATTGAATCATTCTTGTAAATAAAAAAAAGTGTCGCACAACTTTCTTAAAGCTATAACTTCAGGTAAGTTGGGTTAGAGATAAGTTGCCGTTTGAAATTTAAATGGGTGGCTGAAAAACCGTTGTATGTTAAAATTAAAAAAAAATTTTTTCTGAAAAAACATTAAATATAATTATACAAAAGCATGTATTTATTTAACTTTTATTTTGCTCAAAAAATGGTATTACAGCGTTTCAAAGTTTGAATTTTGCTTTTATTTTTCGTGAAAGAATGTTGAAGTTACGATACTAATATCTGAGAAATAGTTGGTAAGCGTGAATATCATGGTTAGTTTTGTTCGCAAATACATATTAATTTAGCAAATTACTGTTAATTACAATATTGTGTATTAATCCAACATTTAAAAACAATAAAATCTTATTTTTGCATGCCGTTTTTTGTTTTTTATTTCATTTCTTTTTCATATTATATGAATGGAAAAATATGTGTAAAGTAAGGTATTAGTTTTTAAATATGAAAGTGCGTAGTATTTTTTGTTTTTTCGTAAAATTTATAAAATGTAATATATACATTTTCTCAGCCATTCATTTATTTAATGCAAAAATGTGATTTTTTTCATCTTAATGGTCTCCCGTTATTTCCCACATTTTCTTTTCATCTGTCCGCCCGTGTGTTTGGTTGTACGCGAAGGATCCCTTCGTCTGTAATCGGCGGCGTCTTTGAGAGGGCGAGAGAAAGAATACGAGGAAGCACTAAAGGAAAAGAAGAAACGTTGAACGGAGTACCGGATTACTCAATTGTCGAATTCGATTGGCCGCGCTGATTGAATCGTTGAGAATCGTCGCTTCGAAGCCGAAAAGCCGCGAAAAGGTCCGGCACTCTTCAGTGAGAAATAAAATATAACAAATTACGAAACAGAAACGCCTTTCCGAAACACGGCGTTGCGCGTGAAATTACTTTTGAGTTCTTAAACCATCATTTTTACATATCGCAAAAATAAACACGCGTTAATCAAAGATTGTGAAAAGACATATATAAGTATATTTATTTTTAACTACACACACATACGATATTGTATAACATAATTTGCTGCAAAATAATTTTGCAGCATTTTTGAAAATTTATTAATATTAATAAATGTTGTGAAAAATGCGATTTAAATATTATATAAAAGTTGAGATATGTTGAATATTATAATGCATAATACAATTTATATCATTTTTCTCAAGAAACTCTCTCGTTTTAGCTGTCACTTACACTTCACTATTAATAATACTTCGTCCTAGTTTTGCATTTCCATTAGCCCTGTAAGACGTCAAATGCAAGACAAATACCTCTTATGCGCAGAAATCCGGCCGTCAAATATTCCAGTCATCGCGTGAAAAGGGCCGATAATCCGATGCGCTCTGCAGCGTGAGGTTTCTCACGTGAGGAAAAATTTTCGAGCGCGTTTTCCGCACGGGACCAAATATAGGACCCCTTCCTCTCAGCGCGCTTTTTGTCGATTCCGTAAAGGGCGTTTTTTTCCCGCGTGCACCACCCTCGATGTTGACGTCTCCCGCGAGTCGCCGGAAATTCGTGGCTTGACGTTTTATCGAACGACGAGACTTTATTGTAGCGGCTGCGGAAGTACGAAGCGCGAAGGAATAAAATCCACCGCCGTGGCGCACCGAAGGAAACTTCTCCAGGGGAGATAAAACGTCTCGCCTGCTTTCCGCGCTTTTTGCCGATACTGACATGAGGGAAGACTTCCAAAGTTCGCGCCATTGTCTAAACGTTTAATCTGATACGACGGCCAGCTCATGTTTTTGCACGACGTCCGCCGCCATTGTCTAAACATGGATCAATTTGACGCGGCAAAAAGCGGTGGGAAATTACGTCGCTTCCGTTCCGATGGAAGCGATCACATTGATTATAGCATTAAACGATTTTGCCGCGTAACATGCGTTGGTCCCGCGTCCTGCTGTTTATATTTTCCATGCAAATAGTAATATTGATATTTTAGCGATGTTTTACAAACAAACAGAGCACTTCAATTGTGATTATACGACACAAAACGAACGTGTTTGAAACCAAAAAGTCAATTTTTTTAACTGTCCCATTCAGGCTCTCCTCTTTAACTGCAAATTCAAAATGACACACTACAGCTTCGCAAATTTTTAATTGTTTATATTAATTAAGTGGCATTTTAAATCTCGCATAATCACAGAGGATATCTTTTTTCTTCCTTAGCAAATCCTGACTTCATTTTGCGTTAATAAATACCGCGCGAAGTAGTAGTGAATTACGCTTAATTCGATATCTCATTTACATTTTATACATAGCACAATAAACGCAAATACGTAAAACATTTGAAGCCGCGGAACAGGCATTCGGAGACTTCGAGCTGCCGGTCGGAGGAACGCGGTCAATGAAGCGAACGTGGTATTGAAGGTACCATGAGAGTCTGCCGGAACCCGCTAGAATAACGTGGTGTAATTGAAGGTGAAAGCCACTTATACGAAATTTTTTACGAAAGTCAGGAGCACGTTGAATAACTCGGAAAACGAAGAAAGGGAATACCGTTCTCGACGTTTCTCATAAAAGGCTTCCACCTAATGAGCCGTGGATACAAAGGACTCCGTTTCAGCCGAGAAGCTCATTCGTTGAAATTTTTTAAGAGAGCCGCGCAAAGCGGGGTATAGAAGGTATTACTTGTGTCTAGCGCGAACGCCGTTGTGAAGAATCTCGCCTAATGATCCGCGGGCAAGAGATATCTCGACGCGATTGTCGCACAATTATCCGTAAGATCAATCGACACGCGAGTCCGCTCAATTGAATTTTTGTGCCCTCTCCATGAAATTCAAAGTGGATCTCTATTGAGAAGTTTGCGGGTAAGTGCGACTTGTCTCCGAAGTTCTCCGTGAAGGTAACTCGTTTCATCGACTCCGATTACAAAGTTGCTTAATGCGATTGGCGCAAACAGCGCAATTCTCGGCGGGATGTCCCGAGCTCTCTTTGCAATCTACATTCACTTGTCTCGTTAATAAGTGCCGGGGAAAAGAGCTGTCTCCGCGACTCACGTTCGCAGCGTCGCGCAATTCCCTCTTGAGAGAATCGATGGCATTATGATTTATACTTCAAATGGCATTACATATAATACGTTTCTTCGTACAGCGCCAGTCTCCTCATCGAAATACTCTCCCTGCTTTCAATATATTTGCTTTTATCGCTCTTCTTAGCCGTGCCAAGATATATACACTTTGTCTGTCAGAGCGCCGAAATTACGCGAGAAAGATCCCGGGGAATTATGCACTTTAGCGGCGTGATATATTAAGCAGGTTCTAAGGTCTTAAGGTCAAAAGTTCTCGGGAGAAAGCCATTTAAATAGGTCAAGTCATTAAATAAAAGCTCTCTCCAGCCGACGAAATTGCGCACCTTGGTTATACATCATTAAATCCGAATAGAAGGAGCAATCTGCCCCGCGTACAAAATTTTCTGCCAAGGGAAAGGATTCGTAACTCGCGGTTGTAAAACATTAAATTGACCCAGTTAGAAAACGTGTTTTGTCCAATTTAAAACTTGGAAAAATTGCGTTAAATTGTAATAAAAATGCCATTAAAAAGCTCAAAACTGTACTAAACATACCATTCATCTCGTGTTACAAATTTTTCGCAAACCACCAATTAGCGAAAATTGATTTGTACTATTAAGAAATATTCAATTAATACATAATCTGCGGCTTCATTAGATAAACTGTCTCAACAGTTTTGCGTAGTTAGCTTGTTAGTTACTTTGACACCACTTTTTTCGAAAGAGAAAATGCATACGACGTAACCGTGTGTATCTCTTGGACTGAAGCCAGGCACGATATAGCATAATTACACCGAATTAAACTTGCATTAAAGTCTCTGCTATAATTGGTATTTATGGGATTACAGCGAAGATATTCGCGGGTGGTAGTTCTATATTCAGCATCGACGCACATAAAAGTTAACGCGCTATTTTTCGTTCAACTGTAATTCAACATATGCGATAATATATAATATTTTTCGACTGCGATGCATTTGCTATATTTCTTGCCGTAATATGTCACGCTCGTGAAAGATGATGCGGCAAAAAGACATTGCGATACGAGAAGCTCGCTCCGTAAACGTATTGATTTAAAGAAAAATACGACTTCCGTCAGCGTGCAGCAAAGCTGAAATACTTGATGATCAAAGGACTAGCCAATCGCGAGAACATCCGCCGAAGTAGCATCGGCTGCCGTTTACACGCCGACAAATCGTGCGGCTTTGCTCTGCGCTACCAAAGACTAAACGATCGCGATCAACTGATCATTCTCTCTCTCCCTCCAAAATATCTGAGAAACTCGAAGTCCATGTGTAAGACAACTCGCCTGGAGCGTCCTTCCGCCTGTGCGACTTCATCTACATCTAACAAGCTCGGTTGAACTGTACTACTGAATGTTTAACCAAACGCTCTTGTATAAAGAAGTTTGTTTAACGGAAAATATGAGAGAAGTTGGCTGTTTAATCAGAATTCTCATGGAAAGAAAGCAAAAAGGCACAAGAATCGGGTACGGGGGAAAAAAAATTAGAAAGAGCAAAGTCCACACTTCATCTTTAAATATGCGATAACAGTTGGAACTCATTTCGCTATCTGTGAATTTTACTTCGAGGCAAACAAGTTTAAATTTTTGAACTTGGTTTAGCAGAAAAAGAGAACGAAAAGCGTGGGGGAGAAAGGAAAGGTCCTGTGTCAATGTAAAGTACCCTTTTGAAGCAAGTAAAGATTAAATGTCAATAATTAATTTATTTAGACGTCTACTTGTCGCATAGCAACTTGTTTCGCGAGTTCCCTTTGACGAATATCAAGAAGTTTACCAACAACTATTTTATTAACAAACTCGAAATGAAGCAATTTGTTTCCGTGATTTATAAATTGCTGGATTCTAAGAAACCGAAAACGCCGCGCAACACGGTAAATATCCCGAGGGCGTTTTTCAACGCAAATGTTTTCCTCTATTTGATATTTACGATGTGCTACGAATAATTGTGGAGATTTACTACTTTATCAGAAAGCGGAATTTATGGAATTATTACCATTTTTGTAAAAAAAAAAAACAATATACAATCTCAAATGGTAAAAATAATATAAAACTCTGAAAATTGGTCACGCGACACGACTATTACATCGCAAAGAGTTAATTGGCGTGCACGATAAATCCATACACTGGAGACTGCGCGAATACAAATTTTGATAGTTGTTAGAACAAATTATCGCAGAGAAATGCGATTAATTGACAAATCCAATCTGGACAGCCGTTGAATAAATTATAACAGCTACGCTCATGGCGCTTGGTCTAAATTATGCCACCCCCGCTCTGCGCGCCTCTCTTTTTCCGCGGTCCTCCCGCGCGTTTCCGACGGTAACAAATAACACCTTCTTCTTCTGTTTCCGAGTTTCTTCTCTGAAATTTATTTCGACGCAGATGAGATGCAGGCTGCCGCGGTTCTTGCGAATTATTCTGCCTCGATTCGTAAGAAGATCGATTCCACCCGCAGCTCCACCCGAAATGCGCGGCGGATGGCGCGGAAGGGGGGGGGGGGGAGTGGATTTGACGATCGTCGAGTTAACGAATTCAAATGAAAGGTAAGGAAAGGGAGAGGAAAGGGCGACAGTTTCCGAAAACAAAAAAGACTGGCGTACCTCCCGGCCACGCGGCGAAGATCCTTTATTAAATGTAAGAGAGAGAGAAAGTGCGCGGGGAAACAAACTCACTGCGACGTGAGGGGGATGGCGAAACGACCGCATAAATTATGCTTATGAGCCATTTCGTGTGTTCTGCGCCGCCATTTTTAAATTATACTTTTAAATGTAGCTCGTAGAGCGTCCTTCTTGATTCATCCCGGTGACTGGGGGCGCCCTTCTTGATTCATCTCTTGCCTCATTCCTCGCGGCGAATCACACGCATTATCTCCGGTCGCGTTTCGGGAATGTTTTGTCGGGAATTTGTTCTTCATTTAGAGACGTTACTTTCTTGAGACTTGCACCTTCTATTGCCATGCGGAATAAATTTAATTAGGACGTCGTCGCGAGAATCGTCGATGTCAATTGCCGAATGAAATATCAATGTCATCAATCAGTTTTCTAGCTCATTTAAACGTAATAGCATTCTTTAAATTACATTCTTCAAAGATTCTTCCGGGAATTTCTTCAAAGACATACCTATTTTTCTTTTAATTACATTGTATATGTACATTAAAACAGATTTGCCTCTCTTTTGTGTCGAGTATCTAGAAATGAAAATATATAATTTGTTTAATTATAACGTTTACGTAAATTGCGTAACGCAAATTACATCGACTTTATTGAAGTTTTTAATTAAGAGTAAAATAATTTTTGAACCATTGTCTTTTCGCAATAATGCAAATGCGACTGCACGTGACACTCGCCGTCATAAAGAATGCTTACTGGATTTCGAATAAATCGCGCGACAAAAATTAGCGACATATATCGCGCCGGCCGTCGCCGAAGCAAGCTAGTTTCTTCCGTGGCGCACGGAAATAACGTTTGTTATCGCAACGAAAGCCAGTGCTCCGCCAAGTACAACCGGTGAGACGCCAGCTTGAGATACTGCGTACCGTAGGCGAGGTTTTAGCCCCGAGCATCCCCGGATGGAGTCTCCAGACACGGTTAATATCTTTCTTTTTTGCCCGTTCATTGCCCGTGCGCGCCGCGTTAGGTTAATACTATTTTTGAACCGTTTGTCACGTTTATCGCGTGACCGAAGACCACGGTACGCAGCGCCCTACTTTACAACAATAACGACGCGCCGTAATGCAGCTGATGACTGTAACGATTCGTTGATATGTGCATAACTGTTCTATCATTGTCTGCAAAATATTATTTTGTTCAGGTCATTACGGCATTATAGTTGGTATAGAAATGTATAATTAGTATCTTCTAATTTCGCTGAGAGATAACTAATTAACGAATCTCTAATATTTAATAATCAATCAATACTCTAGTTTCCAGATATTCAAAATGTTGACGTTATCAATTCTAGTTATTTTGAAACGCTAATTATCCTGGATAATTATTTTAACACGTTACAAAATTCAAGACCTTTCACCAACAGATTTATTAAAGAAGAAAGAGATTAATGTGCAACAAAGCAATATGAAACTTAGCATTTTGCAAATTAATCTGATATTTTTTTCACAATGGCATTCTCACAACGAACCAGTTGATACAGGCACTTTCGTGCATAAATAAGAAGCAGGAAAATCTCGTGTCCGGTGGCTTTAATGCAGCCTCAGTTGACCCGACATCATGGCGTGCTCCTAACGCATCGCAAATACCCAGGCTAGGTAGATTAATTATTTGCAGCTGGTCCGAGCCTGGGAGAGCTCGTCCCCGTAATAACCGATGCGCCGCCATTCTCCTCGGTACAGTCTCGAAAGGCTTCTTAATAAACTTCAGTTCCCTGCGCCGCGTTAGCTGAAATCCTAGATCGATGTAAGCCCTAGGGCCATCGGGCAAGATTACGTATCTCGGCGGCGTAAGTGGCTTTCCAACAAAGACCAATCCGACCACCTTTCGGTACGAAATATATTAAGACAACGTGAAGACATTCGAGGGGTTTATTATCCGAGTTTTCTCGCAGATATGCATCCTTTCTCTTTCCTATACGATTTATAAAACGATATTCGCTCAAAAACAAATTTTGCTTCCAATTAAAATGAAGCGCTTTAGTTAATTGAATCGATAATAGAAATCTCGCTTTTGGAAAAATATATGAACGATCGGCGTGCATTTGAAGTGAAATTTTGTTGTATTTTAGCAAGAGAGATGAAACTAAAGAATTGTTAATTATTCACGTCAGAAGTAATAATGCTGTTTTTGTTTTATGGAATGTTATCAACGAGTATTAATAATACGATAAATAAAGTTTATGTGCGACAACTTAAACCCTTATGCGATTCACCGTTGCAAGCTTATTTTGTAATGTACATTACTTGTGTTACGGTAGTTTTGCATGTATCTCGCAAGCCGCCGAGCACTCCGCGCGTCCTCAATGCTATCTGGAAAAACATTACGGCACACGCGGCGCGCTATAAATAATTTCCATATCTCGCAGTAAAGTCGCAATAACCGCGAAAGCGCAACGTTGAGATATTCGATTAGGTGTTTCACTCGGAGCCAACACATTCAGAAAGACAACTAAGCAAAAATGGCGCGACCACGCGCTCAGAGTAATCCCAACTCTCATCTCCGTGCATCCGCTCGGTCCGCCGCAGCCGTCTCGTGCTTGCAAGGACGATTAAACCGGTCCCATGGAATCCATTAAACGTATAAGGACAACCCGACGGGCACTCGAGAGGTCTCGTATTCGCGTCGAATTTCCTCGGGGGAGAATCGCAAGGCGGGAGAAACGGCGCGCGTCCACCGCAAGGGAATTAAATAACTGCGGGCGATCGCGGCGCATCGCAATTTCAGATTTTCTTTTCAATTAAGGGGAAAGTGAGACGTTTGCCGGGACGCGTTGTACGCGCGCCGCCTAATCAGTTTTAAAGCGGATAAATTTTTAACTCCCGACGGAGCACAGTCGAAAGTTTCGCCCGGCGGGCATCCGAGACCCATAGTGGTTTACGTGCGCGCAAGACGAAGCGGTGGAAGCGAAGTGAAAGAGGTATGTGATCCACGGTAATGGCCGACGCCTCGCAGTTCTCTGAAAAACTTTCGTGCCGAAGGTGAATCGCCGTCCCACCTCCCGCACCGCCATCTCTTCCGCTTGATTTCTTTCCTTGTATGCTCCGCCGCGAGACTACTCTCCGTCCTTTTCATTCGATTCCTGCTCTCGCGTCGTCTCGCCCGCCTCTGACATTTGAGTTCGCTACTCGTTTCCCTCTTGACCTACTAGTTCACCTGTTCCCTGTTTCTCCCCGCGTATCCAAGTCTTAACGGCCCTTTTATCGCCGGACCGATCTTTTGTCGTCGCTGCGAAATACAGCCGTTATAAGGGTGCGTTAAATGTGATACTTTATAAAGCACGACTGTGCCCGATTCTTTTGCTGAAACAACGACGATTCGAGTTGCACGTAACAATCCGCAGTTACCTGCGTCTCGAATCGTCCCTGTTACAGAGGAGTCGCGCGTCTTGTTATCGTCGTTTGATCTCGGCTGACTATTTTAAATATAGCAATTACCGCCATAATAAACGGCGTATATAATGCTTTATAGGTCGGCAACGCGAACCATTAATTTATCAAAGGTCGCAATCTCAAAATTGCGCTTCTTTGCCTTACGCTTTGACTATAATTCGCGCTTCCGAAAACGCGAATCGATGAGATTGCCCGTAATTACGCTATCAGAATTTTACAGTCGCCTATTGAAGCAACGCGGCACGCTCCAATTAGCTATAAATCCGGCGTGACTCAATTCGATTAATCCGGTCGAATTTGTCGTAGCCGGTTACCGCGGCTGTTTGTGATCGCGAAAACAATTAAATCGACCCAACGCGCACAGGTTCCGCGAAAACGTGACAGTTCGCAGGACTGACGCGGGGAATGACGGCAATTAACGAGCCGTGTAGAAAACCGTAATTCGGTTCCGCGGCCAAGGCGGTGCCGGACGGCGATCTTTAACCGGGTTCTCCGTGTCGCGCCTGATGAAATTATCCCCCATGTCAGCACGCCGACCCTTTTCCCGGCCGTAAAAAGAAAGCGTTGGCGCACGCGCGCCGTTATTTTCTGGCTCCGCGGGCCGCAAAAAGGCGCGCTTGTTGACCGCACATGGCGCGCGCGTGGTCGGCCCGGACGCCGTGGACGAAATTTCACATGGATGATTCGACGCTGGTCGGGTTGCCCGCTCGAGCGGAAACCGAAACGTATTTGCGGAATTACATCCGGAAGCGCTTCGTTCTTTTCGATCGACTTTCAATCCTTGTTTTTCTCTCATCCTCTCTCTCTCTCTCTCCGTTCCGCTGCTGCGGCCGGATCCGTCCTCGACTGATCACCCCGGTGTCTATAGGATAAATTCCAGCGTGCGGATCCTCGCGTCGATCCAATTTCGAAGCGATTAGAAGCATCGCGTGACTTGAGTAATTCGCGTAATTAAATGTTAAGTGGCGCGGACACGTTTCCCAGGATACACTAAGATCTTCTCGGAAGGATGAAGGAAGAAACTTCAGGAGGGATGATCCGACGTGAACAAATTATGTCTGTGTTAATTTCTGTTAATTGCATTTTTTTCCCATCTGACTTTGTAGAATTTTTCTTCTGTCTCAATTCTTTATCGATATAAAAGTATTCGTTCTAATTTCGATGAAAACTTATTGTATCTGCGCGACGTGCTCGCGTGAGAGAACAGTTACGAGCGGCGAGCGCCTTTATATCGTGTGTTCTTCAAATTGAAAATCAACGCGCGAAACGTACCTTGTTTTTCAATTCATGGCAGTGACTAACTTTGTGCTGATGGTACAAGGAGAGGTACACTGCTCGTTCTTGTCGGGAAATTGTACTCCACGGAAGGATACCATCGGACACGGGTACCGTGGAGATTCGGAGCAATTCTGATCACGTACACGCGAGCGATACAATCGCGATGATACAAAACGACTCGAAGATGAAAGGATGCTCGAGAGCGGGGGAGGGTGAAGACATCGTCCGGGCAGCGACGAGGCTCGAAACAGAATAAAAGTAATATCCGACAAGGGGCGAGCGGCGCGTCCGCGAGGAGGGACTCTCGCTCTGAGAATTCCTTTTCTCCTTCTTCGTTCCGGCTGCGACGCGAGCAGCGAGAAACTCAAGGAACAAAGGAGAAACGACGGCCGTGACGAAGACGGAGACGGAACAATCGGGTCGAGGCGGAAGGCGATGAGGTCTTCGAATTGTGGACGGAAGTACCCTCTTCATTTCTGCATCCTTTGCATTCCGATTTCAGGGGAAAAAGAAAGAAGAGACAAGGCGGAAGGAACGAAGGTACATCTCCAATGCCGTGTCTCGAAGAAATCTTTCGGCCTGTCTGCCCGCGGATTGTAGCCCGCTCGAGACGGTCGACGAGATCAGAATAGAGACGTCTCTCCTTCTCTCACTCTCTCTCTCTCTCTATCTCTCTCTTTTGCTTTTTCGCAAATCGAAGCGCGACGAGTGGATAAAATGTTTGGCTTGCGGGATCATTATTGGACTCGTAATGCTACGCTGCAGATTAGGTACCTTCGCCTTAACGAGATCTTTTTCATCTCGTTCAATCTTACTTCGGAACGTCTCAAATTGACATCGAGATTAAAGTCGTGGAGAGAGCGCGCGATTGAGGAAGAAAGTTTAACGAACGCGAAACTGTGCGCGATATGTAAGAGCGAGGGTGATAGATGTTTCGTGTTTATTGTTACGAATGCGAAACTGAATTTGGTTAACGAAGAGTAAAGTTCATGTCGGGTAACAGACGCCTCGTGAAGTTTGCGTTCATTAGTGCCGGTCGTGAGCGATAAAAGCAACGTTGGCGGAAGTAATTGGTCAAAATTTGATCCCTGCCACGAGCGCGACCGAGCGCCATGTTTCTGCTGCTTGAATTGCAGCTGTTGCTGCGAGGAGGAATAAAGGAAGGGTGGTTAATTTGATAAGGTAATTAGAAGTAATGTCTGGCGGAACTACGCGCCAAGTTTGTTGAGGCATCGCTGTTCGAGAGTCGCAACAGATGTAATAATTATGAATGGGGGACGCGGACTGATTCGCGATCAATAAAGATGAGTGCCTCGAGCAGACTTTTATATTTATACATTAGTGCTTTTGCGTTTGTAGTCCTTCCAAAGGGATTGCAAATTTCAATGTGCATAAATAGGATTATTAATATGCTGTCATTTCTTTTTCTCCACTTGTTTCATTTGCATTGCATTTTGATGTATATTACGATAACAGTACTATCAATATGACGCCGTGTTCCTTCGCTTTTTTATTTTGAAGTACATTTCGATGACAAGGAGATTAAGACGTGAAATAATCAATTAAGAAAAAAGTACAATTAGCAGATTAAAATTTGCAGTGTTGAATAAGATACCGAGAACAGAGCTGTTTGAAGGGCTTTTCTTTTAGCGCGCTACTTTTACACAGAATGAATTAAATCCGTTATATTTTGGAATGTAATATTATTGCAGAAAGACTGAGGAAGAACGGATGTTATTACTATTACGTTCTTACTTTAAAGCATCGAGAAAAAATTATATTACGAGCGCAAGTTCTCGCGTTGTTGATCTCTTTATGCAAATTATGAGAAATATATGAACGACGTTTCTTGCGAATAGATCATGTGTAATTTGTGATGGATTTATTAAGTCGTCATACGCATGCTTACATTCTTAACGCCATGCGGAAATAATGACACCGAAGAGGAAGTTAAATGGTCATTAAAAATTCGTGAGGGATGGATATTCCAATTGCAAATTCATATTCCAATTGCAAATGTTTGCATGTTTACTCTGCCAGTTTAAACACGGAAATGCCTATAGCATTCATACGTGACGTAATGAACCAATGACGCAAAAATGGTTTAAAAAATTTAAACAAATAATTGGGCGCTAGGATTAATTCGGTTATCATTGAATTGATTTCGAAATTTACATTGTAAATGGATCCGTTCGTCGCAGTTAACCGACAAAGATCAATTTTGTTAAAGCCTACCGTCGAAATTGAGCCCAACTATAGAATACTTCCCGAAACGTTCGCGCATGCCGGAAAAATATAGCTGCATTTGCATAAGAAAGAAAAAGTGCTTCTCTCAACTTCTCAGTTCATTTTCATGCATCAATATCATACAAATTCATTCGGATAACTGACAATACTCATATCTCAGTTTAAATGAATATATATGAGCGCAAACTTTTCTCAATAGATCTCTTTTCAAAAATATTTAACAATAGCAATAAAAAGTACGGGAAGAACTAAGCAGGACAACGGTGGATAAAGTTGTGAAAGATAACAAACGTTTCACGCTGAAACTGCTCGCAGAGTGAAGAGAGTTTATAGAAGCATTCGAAAATATGGTGCACTCTCGGAAGCAAACACGCTCATTTCGAAAATACCCTAGTACCAGATAGAAATAAAGGAAAATTTCTTGGGTACCGAGGATCTTACCTCTCTCTCTCGCTCAAAATCACAGCGCGATCGAACGAAAAAAACACAGTGCTTTTCTAAATACACAAAGGCTGTATGTATATAGATGCGAGAGTAGAATGCGCGATAGCGTTGCTAAACCGTTGGATATAAAAATCTCTCCTCTAAAAGCGACATCCGAAAGAGAGATAAATCATGTCATCGATATACTCTTTCAACATCGCGTAGTATTTTTCCAATAAAAGAAAACGCGGACTTAGAACGCATTCGCGGAAGCTACGTCACGGAAGTAAAGTATCTGTGAGAAGATGGCGAAGGAGGTGAGTGTATCTCGGATATGTCTGCATTCCGGTACGCGTTCGCCACGATTTGTTCTATCTCGACTTCTTCCTTTCTCTACGAAGAATTTTCACGTATCTGTTCGCCTTCTCGTGGCACGGCGCAATCGTGCGGAAAAGCAGCGGTCCGGCGTAGGGCAAATATTCAGTCGGAAAAATTTGTCTCATCGGAAACAACCGAGTTCCACAACGCAAGAATGGCATGCTGCTTCCCAAAAACTTTCGGAATACAATGTGGATTTCGAGGAATTGAAAACTGCGCGATATGACTATAAAAGATCTCTATATTGTCTACGTATAAAGATAAATATTGTGTTAAAATTCTCGGAGAAAACATGAGAACATACCAACAGACATATCAATTATTTGTACACTAAAAGCACATGTATGCACATAGCATTTGTATGCACTGGCATATTTACTATGCATGCTATGTGCTTTTAGTATACGAATATCTATAATTAATTTAACAAATTTATATAATAACAGCGATTAGATTAATAGGAAGATTTTAATGTTTAATCAGATTGTGTAAATTAATTAGCTCGCTTGCTGCTCGTTTTTAGCAGATTGCGAGATGTCCAGTGGGCTCCGCCCTTTCTTGACAGAATAGAATATAAAAATAATACATCAAATATTTTAAAAGGATTTGAAAATTTTGTAGAATTTTTCAATATTTTTTCTTTATGTTATATAATCATGTAGAATTATATAATATTTAAATAATATTTATCAATAAAATTTATTAAAAAAATAGTTTATTAATACAATTATTTATTAAAAATAAAAATGATTTATATATATATAAATGTGCTCTATACATTAGTTAAAAGTTTTAATCTTTAATCTTTATGGAATTTAAACGCCCCTTAATTTGAAAATGCAAAAAGCGATAATGATCTTTAATCGCGGCTTAACTAGAGTCCGATTTCGTAACGTATGGACTGTTTTGCTCGGTTCAATCCGGTTAGTCAATCTAGATACACGTACACACCAAACTTTTTAAATTTTTCCAAACGCGAAAGTCGGAAATGGTTTTTCGATATCTCAAATAGTTTCGGAAGTTCTCGCCCGTTACGCTTTTTACGTCGTCGAATGCATACATCACTCTTTTCGAACGTGTCTAAAAAACTCGCTTACCGACTCACACACCCCTCCGCTGACTTTAACTTACTCCACTAATTCTCCTGATTGTCACAGCAGCTGTTCTTACGCGGCCAAATTATATCCTTTTCTCCGTAGCGTGAGAAAGATTTAATTCTCATGCGACCGTGTTTTCAATTCTACTCATTCATCACTATTGAATGAGCCTATGACAGATCTATTCAATGATAGATACACTTGTTCTCTTAACGAGAAAAAAAAAGGTTCATTTAAAATGATTTATGTCGAAAGACAGACTGTAAGAAAGCTATCACTCTCCAATGTTTCTCTTAAGTATGAGTACTGCGCGCCCGACCTACTTTGACGAAGTGAAACCAAACTTTAGCGAGCTCGCCTATAACAAGCCTGATACTGAAATTGTTATTCTATAAGAGCCATCCCAGTGAAATGGCTCACGTCCAAGATGTCGCGAATCAGAGCAAAACGTTCGCACTGCAATCTTTTCCAGTTCGCAGTACGTAAAAGTTTGCTTCGTTCACCAAAAGCGCGGGACGATCAATTAAACATGATTTATACGCAACCGTCAAGCAACATTGTCGTGCTGTCACTTTTGTACAGTTTAAAATTTCGCAGTGATAATCGCGAGTACAGCGAGCCGCAGTAGTAACATCGAGGAATGCACCGGCGCGCGTAAAAGGTTGCAATTTCGATCCAGCCGTGCTGCACTTGTAATGATATCATTCTTGTCGATCGTAGAGCGGCTGTAAACGACCGCCCATTCGCCAGGAAGGCAAGGTATTTCGCGTCCTTTCTCGTATCAACGGACCTCACGGGACTTGATGAAGTAAACGTAGGTAAGGCGTGGAAGGCCAAAAGCTCCTAACGACTCCCCTAACGACTGCAGGCCCAACTTAGTAGGAACTTAACCGTTTTACGTCTCTCCTTCTTGGCGCGATACGAAAGAGCGGGGGTGTTATCCCACCCTTCCCCCTCCCCGCCGCTACACCCGACGTCATCCAGCAATGTAAACCGGGGCTGATAGAGCCACATAGTGTTTCAGGGCTTTCATCAACGAGACTCCTCTTCTGCGTGGAGTTGTTGTTTAAAGTACCCTCGCTTCGAAATTACCACTGACTGGAGAAACACAATCCCCCACCCACCTTTTCTGTAGCCAGCGTTGCTACTTTCTCATCAACGCGGCGAAGCGCCGGTGGAAGACTCACTTGAACGATTATTCCCGGAGATTAGAAGTCGATGAAGAGAGCACCTTGCCGGCGTGATAATCAGTGAGAAAACCGAGAATCACTTAGAGACCATCCCTTCCGTAATAAATTTAACACTGCGTAATGAAACTTACCGCCCACTATGAGCAGCAGGTGTAGCAGAGCACATCGCATTTTTCTGTACTTCCGACGACAGTAGTCTTTATCCATTCTGCCGTGAGGAATCCTAATTGCGTGTCACACTGTAATCGCGCGCGCGTGTTATCTCACGCTTCTTCTCTACATATAAAAAGTCCCGCTCGTCGATCGGTACCACAGCGTTTCCGTTTCCGCGGCTTTCCATAAAAAAGAAAAAAAAAATCTACTCGCGCGAACGAAAACGTGTCGCGCGGCGGGACAGCATCGGTGGAGATCGCGTGCTCGGACGATTTCGCGCGAAACTTTTCACTCCTGCGGCTATCGCCTCCTCACGCGAATCCGATCGGCCGATCGTCGCGCTGAAAATCGGCAGGACTGGCGGCGGCACGGGCGGGCGCCACGCGGCCGCGATAGTTCCTGACTTGCAACTGACGAGGGATGCTGCACGAAGAGTTTGCGCCAGCTTCGCGCCCGCGCACAGAATCCTTATTCCCCTTCGCCCCCTGAAACCGGCCACAGTCAGTTAGTCAGTCTCTCTCTCTGCCGTTCCGCATCTCCGTTCATCCCGCGTTCTTCCGTCCACGTTCTCCCTCATATCCTGTCCCTCTTGTATCCTAACTCGCTATCCTCCTTCTCTTTTCGGTGATATCAATTCCACCCTCCCCTCCGCCTTCATCTCTCTCTCTCGCTCTCTCTCTCTCTCCCTCCTCATCTTCCTTTCGCCCTTTCATCCTCTTATTCCCGCCTCTGCACTCACACGAAAAACTTCTTTCTCTTTTACAGCCCTCTATCGCTGTATTTGTCTTCTGACTCACTCCCTATTACAGTTTTTCTATCTCCCGCTCCGTCCTTCCCGCGCGGCGTGTCGCGTCTCCTCTTCTTTCGCTCCCCTTTCCGCCCCGTTTGCGCGCAACCACGATCGCGCTTCCATCCATCCGCCGGATTTCTCTCTATCCCACCTACTTCTCCCCCCCCCCCTTCCAACCCCTCTGTCCCCTTTATCCGTCTTCCCCCCACATTCGCGATCGCACTCACAATCTCTCCACCACATATCTAACCTCACGCGCATCCTTTCGGCGGCTGTATCTCAAACACTAAAGAGTTTCTTAGGAAATTGAATTGAATGCCACCCTCCCCTGTTTCTGTCTCTCCGTCGACCACCCTCGCGCGCGCTCTCCGTCCTTTCCACCGCGTTTCTCCGTTATTTTCGGGGGTGACCTCGTCTCTTCATCCCATCCTCGTCGGTCCTTTTCTCGCGTTTTCTCTCTCTCTCTTTGTCTTCTCTGCCCTTTACGTTCCGTTTGCTCTCGCGCTCGCTGTCGACCGTCTTTGTCGATCCCGTCATCACCCCTCTTCCCCAAGAGTTCCTGCGAAACTGATTGTCTCGCCGTTAAGCGGCAATTTATATGTTAACAGGCCCGAATCGGTCGAGAGTCATGCATACGTTTAAGGAACGGGATTTCCTAGAAGAGGCCTCGCAACGACGAAGATGACGGCGCGACTGATAGCGCTGTCCGTCGCAGGCGGGACGAGCTGTTTGACCGCTTTATTTCAGCCAGGCCGGCTTAATAGTCAGCCAGCCTCCCTCACAATTTCGCGATTACGTTCCCGATGTTTTGTTGCACAACGGCACGCACGTTCTGTTGCACTCGCGATGACTCGCTGACGAGAAACATTAATTCCAAAGACATATGTAATACTAGACAACTAGTTCCTCCGTGCTTTGCGTAGCGTGCATTCTAAAAGCGTGCGCGGGAGAGCGAGCGGAAATAGGATACAGGAGAGTTGATTATCATAATATACCAACGAACTATGCGAACATTTACCTTTCACATCCAATTACTAGTAAGTTTTTATGGCTTTGTTCCTAGCAAAGCCGTAAAAGAGGCAGCTTCGCACAAAGCAATTAGCTCGACCAGGAACGAACACCAGACAACTGAATTTGTGCAAAGTTAACGCAGAGAACGCGGCTACGTTGTAGAGTGACAACAGTTTCGTTTTCGTATCTCGCCACATCATCGTGTCAAAATATACTTTGCGCTAAATCATATTGCTCGGCATTCTGTTTAAAATTAAATAGTCGCATGAGTGTTCATGAGTTAGCACTTATGACATTGTTTATTTTATAACGTTGCGAGTAACGCGAATATTCGCTCTAAGTGCAAAATAATGTAAAATTAAATGAGAAAGCGCGGCAACACAAATCTCCGTTTAAGGAATGAAAAAAGTATTCGAGAAAGAAGCATCGCGTGAAATAACAATCGCAAGTTGCCTGAGCTACGTTATGCAAATTACGCGTTCGCTCGCCTGCGCATATGTTAAACCCGTAAAAATACAAGCAACGTCGCCGCCACGGAGTGAATTCCCGGTGATAATGAAATCTCGCCCAAGAACCGCACGGAACGCGGGTACGTAAGGAATTTTCAGGGAGGGATCATAATCAGATTACTCGATCAGTTCCTTGCTCGTTAACTCGCGGCGAAACGACGTTTCGCCGCGCCGGCAATATGATAATTAATATGGCATCGCGGAAGTCAACTCGTTACCGCGGACAACAGTCGGACCGACCGACAGCGCTGCAGCCACTCCGTAATTTGACGCTGTGACGAGCTTGCGTCGTTCATCAGCGTAACTCTGCGACATCGTAATGCGCGGATCCGCAAATTTCATCAATGCATCATACGTAACGAAGGATCGAACATTCGCCGCGTTCCAATCGGATGCTTTTCGCGGCGGTGGTCAGCGGCCGCTCGGCACAGGACATGGAATGAGGCGTCATCCGCGTGTAACTTTGGCAAACAGAGTATCGGGAAAATATGGTGATAGGTCGCAGAGCCGGCCGGATGTTCTATCAATTCGTTGACTTATTACTGATTACGGCGACGCGATACACCGAAACTCTCCGGTGTCTGCGTCTCACATCCGCGCTCGGCAAGCGTCAGAACGCCGCTGGTTTTGCTATGAAAGCGCGTTGACGCATTTGATTACCGAAGCATACTAAATTGACTCATGAATAATTCCCATCTATCTGTGCAAATTATTCTGTGGCGAGTCTCGATGAAGATGACATAGCGAAATCAATATCAAGAGTCATTACGTGCATTACGCTTTCTTTTTACAGCTCTTCGGTACAAACGGGAGGAAATCGTATTATACAATACGCTTTTACTTGTTGCATATTTGTCTCGTAAAACAGAATAAATAAGTAGTATTGAATAATATTTGTAGTTGTTTTACGTTTTACAAGCTCCTGCTTTAATTTCCCCCGTAAAATATGTATACGAGCTGCTTATACAGTTAACTATATATGCGTGACTTGAAAGAAAAAAGCAGTCTCGGGTCTCTCGGCAAGTATAAGGTGATATTGCTGATTCAACAACATTATATGTGTCGCGTCAGAGAAGTGAACTTTCCAGTACATCGTTGGTATCACCAAGAGGATTATGTGTACAAAGAGCGAGAAAGTTTAATTACTCTCACGCGAGAAGTTACTCCCGTAAGTAACATACACGATATGTTCTCAAAGCGCAGATCGATCAACTGTGCGGAATCTGGAGGGAAGTTGGCGCCGTGGAAAATCACATTTATATTCGTACGTTACGCTTGGTTTCAAGCACCACGGGGCTGCTCTTTCCACATCATCACGGAATGTCCGCGAGATTTTACAAGTCTGTCTAGAATTGAAGAAAATTTCGCGGAAAGTTTGGCACTCGCGAGCAATCCAACTGTACGTATTTTATCGCGAAATAGAGTGAAATATTTATAGCCCCGTATAAAACTGTGCCCGCGCGATTTTAAACTAAACGCAATAAAGTTCGATTCGCCGAACTCAAGGGCACACACGCACACGTAATTGGAAAGTTAAATTACTCCCACGTGAGAAGTTACACTCGCGTTCGCATATAATATGTTCCAGCAACAAAGTTGCTAACAAATCAGCGCGAAATTCCAGGATAACGTGGTGCTGAGCTTGAAGCCCGCATGGACAAGTTTTGCTTTGGATTTAACTTTTCAACTTAACTGCATAACTTTAATATTACTGAAATAAAATTGTACAGTAAATAGCGCGCAATAGCGGTGCGATGAGAAAGTTGTAAACAAAATTACAAACGGATTGGGACAAACAATTGAAACAAATATGAATAAGAGAAATGTTTAACGCGACAATACCACTTGTCATTATCATATATTTATGTGACATGAAATAGTTTAAAAAAACGCCGTAAACATTGCTGCAATTCACATGTATCCGCGACGTAGCAAATAATTTTAAAATAGTCGAATAACGTGTGTGTGTGTGTGTGTGTGAATCTTACTTTTTATCTAACATTTCATGAGGATGTCTCGAAGGCTGTTCTAAGCAAACGAAGCTCCCGCCGAGTTCGCAGTAGTTTTATAACAATTTCAATTCTCAGAGAAGCGTCACGAGCAGAATCAAGAGGCATACGCGCACATATAATTAGAAAGTTAAATTACTGCCACGGCAAATGTTATTCTCGTATGCGGGTTGCGCGACACGAAGGGGAGGTTGCGTCGCTTCTGCATCCCAAATTGTGCGATTTACCTAAAGCGTTCCATTATTACCGCACGCTGCAGCGGTTAGAAGATACTCGGTGACGCGTAAAATAGGGCTGGACGTAATTCAGGAAATTACTTGGCCTCAGAGAGGACATGAGAATCATTTTATTAGGCAAATACGTGGGATAAATAACAACACGAAATATCAGATGAATTAATTCCTATTGAAAAATATGTCAAATTTATAAATAATCGAAATAATTAACATATGCATAATCATAACTTTAATATTGCGAAATTATAATATTACGAATTTCTCGCTCAAATTATTAAAATAAAACGGAAAGAAATTGAATCGCGGAACCGATTGATTTGCACGGCAGTGATATTGACGAGAGCGTCGGAAGGAATGCACAACTAGAATGGAGCGGATTGCGTCCTTGACAAGGTTGATATCAAGGTGCGCCAACACTGAAACGTTACATGACGCGCGGACATAGAAAAAGAATAAAAAGTCGCGAGTAATAATAACAAATGAAATTCTCCCCGTCGTCGCGACGGTATTCACGAGTGCGCAGAGTTATATCACTTTCGCGCAAAACGTTAGCCCCGTATGCACCGTGTGTTTCCATAGGGAGGAAAGGACGAATCGCTCGAGAGACCTGGATGGAGACTGGGGAAATAGGGGCTGATACGATAGTGGGTCACGTCACTTTCGCATCCGGGCGCGCGGGCCTCAAATTGACCCTTAAACATTAATTCCAGCCAGCTTTATACCGCCATGCGGTTTCAGCGGAGTAATATTCTCAACTTTTAACATTTCCGGTGGCATTTTCATTTCGTCTCTCTTCGCTCCTTCCCTTCTGCGGCCGCGTGTTCTTCCTGTTTCTATATCCGACCTTCGCGGCTAGCACTCTCCTTCCACGCTACAGAGCCCATCGGCCGAGTGAAAATACCTGCTTGGCGGTTAACACACTGGGGACAAATTCCGTGCGCCATCGCGGTGAGACTTCAGTGGCGGATCCCATTTTTACGTTGTTGCCGCGGATCAAAATTCATCTCCGCGCGAGAAGCAACGCCTGATGGAATATAATGCAATACGAGGATTTCCGCTCCCGCCGGCGTGTCCGCCGCGATCCACAGTGCGGTTTAGATATGTAGGCGAGCATTAAAAACATGTTTGAAATTATGCGCGTGTTATACTGGGTGTTTGACGGTGATTCTCATTAATTGTTGATGACATATTCTTTGATGGATGTGACGTTTTCATGTTATAAGCGTCCAGCAGCGAATAACAAATGAAAATTTTGGAACTACTAATAAATTACATTTATTATACGATTTATTTTGGATTTATTAATTTTGAATAGATTTCAGGTTTAATGGATTTGTAAGTCAAAAAGAAATTACACGAAGATATTTAATGCCGAAAAATGAAAACTTGCGATAAGCGCGCTGATCTTTCGCACAACATTATTAATATAAAGTAATTGATCTTCAATGTCCATCGAAAAACGTGCCATTAAAGATTGACATGACAGTGGCGGGACACCCTGTATACTTTAAACCGGTAATCGGATTAGGTATTAAGCGGTATTTTCACCTGCGCGACATGCTGAACTTTACTCGCAGCGGTATTTTAAAGCTATATGTCGTTAATCCCTTTCCTCTTTGATGTGTTTTCCAATGTATTATTTTAACGGGAAACAAATACGTAATAAAAATATCAGACTTGTTAACATTGAGAAATTTATAATACAGAGATAATGCATGAATGTACAAAAACAAGTAATAACGTACAAAAATTACTTTAAATTACAAAACAATTTTAAATTAATTTTACTCATGGCTTATATTTCCATCCAATATCCCTTTATATTGATATACTTGCATTTGTAATACATTTTTGAATAAAATTTTCGTACGTATAATTATATTGTTTGTATCTGCGCCGCAAAATACTCAAACTGATCGTGTTTCTGCCGTGTTCATTAAAGATTTTTTCCAAAATTATTACAGTTCGCTATTTATAAGTTTTGGATTTCACTTAATATTATCCATTTATTTTTCAACAAGAGTTTAATGTTACCAAATATAATATACACGTAACCTGAATAGGTCGCACTTCAGGTGTCATTAAAGAACATATTTTTCCTTCTTTATCGCATTTTGATTTAATTTTTATCGCGCTTCGTCGAAAGCAAGCACGGCGGAGGTATCAGCGCTGCCCGGGCGGAATTTAACGCAATTCTGCGTTTAATCCGAACTTTCAAAGCTGTTAACGAGGCACTGGCCGCATGTCCCGTCCGTCTGTTCGTCCTCTTTCTCCCAACGGCCTGTTCGCTCTTATGCCTTTCCTCCTCGTATTCTCTGCGCTCGTGTGTACCGCGCGAGTACGCGCCCTCGAAAACACGCCGGTACTAGGCGTACATGCAGCCGGAGCACTTATGGCGCAGTACGCCAAACGTATTCTACTCTATTACTATTAGTTTGGGGCTGTAACTTATGCAAGATTAAGTAAAGTTGCCCGAGCATGCCAGTTCGACGAAGTTTGACGTCCATTAGAGCATTATTGCAACGATAAGATGAATCGGCGGTCGATATTATCTTCGTCTATTAACTGATATTACTGCATCTGCGCGAGCGCTCATCTAAGCGGCCGGGGTAGGAAGGTTCGACGCGATGGAATCAATCTTGTTTATAATTGTATTACACACGGCGACGTATAAAAAGCTTGGGATTGTATAATCTTGCGGATTGAGAAAATAACGTATCAACGAACAGTTACTTCATCGCGAATTAACAAACGTAATTTAACTTATAAAATATTTATTCTTTAATAACCCAATTGAATTAAAAGTATAACTAGCAATGTGATATTTTTGTAAAATTAGTCTTATATATCTTATCTTTATAGAATTTCTTACCAGACTGAACGTTCACGCGTGAGTAACACTGTCGCCGTAATTAAACGAACTTTTCAAGTAGAATATTCAATTATTGGACAGACACGCCGTGATGATTTCAATATAGCCCACGGTATATGTATTTATACTCGCGCTGCACAATATAAATATCGCGGATCTTCGTTCGGCCGAAAAGGATCACCGATCGGAACAGAATGTAATCGAATCTCTCGTTTAGCCGGAACTTTTAAAGTTGTTAGCAGCGACCGGTTGAGTGGCACATTCTCTGTTCGTGCTTGTAAAATGCATATGCACACGAATGGGCGGTGATGATGTAAACGCAGCGAGGGCACTTATGCATGGTGCACGTAGCGTGTATTCTACTCTGTTACTGCTAATTCGAAGCCGCGGCAGTACAGTGCGGGATAATGTAAAATTAACCTGCGACCGTGGTGGCCCGTCGTATTTTGATGCTGTTTGGTTCGTTGTTGTAACGAGAAAGCATAACGAGAAAGCTATGCGCCGTGTATTCCCGACTCATCACCGTCAATGAATCGCGGCCGATCGGTCTGTAAACGAAACTTGATGAACAAAATGCATATTGCACGAAAAATGGAATACCTCGCATAATTGCTAAATTAAGTGTCGTGAAAAAGTGGTTAGCCAAATAATGCAAAAGTTCGGCTCGAACACGATGGAAAGCTTAATACAATATTGAATCTGCAAATGTCGAAGGCAATAATATCCGTCAATGACCTTCCGCGTGGAAAAAAGAATGGAGAATATTAAAATTCACCGATAACGCGATCGATAAAAAATTCATTGCGCTCCGTACGAAGAAGCGATGGAAATAGTGTCGTATCGAATGAGATTATAATAGATGTCTCGCTTCGCGACGCGGTTAATTATGCAGCGAAAAATCATCTTTACCGGCGAAAATGGTTTTGATGGACGGAAAACAGACACGAATAGCGTTCTCGAGGCGAAGTACGCTTCAATTAGTCAATGTATATGCGAGTCCTTTGCTTTCAGACGGTGCGATCTACTTGGAAACCACGGAACGGTTTTATGTACCATTATTTTGCGGGTTTTGCGATGCTGCTTGCAAGCAAATTGAAACGACGCCGTTATTCGTTACCGGGATGGTTAACGGGTGGAAGCATTGATCCCGCGGGGAATGTTACTCTTCGAAAGAATTTTCGCCTACAACCCGCGTTCCGGACCCTGTCGCGATATCTCCCCCGAATGCAAATTTCAGATAATTCAGTTTTGAGCGCAGCATTAAGTGAGTTCGTTCAAGATGGGATACTTATAATTACTTGCAAAAACGACTTCTTTTGCGATTCCTCTTCTCGTTGTTATTTAATTTTAAACAACATAAAAACACTGCATTGCAAGATGCAAAATTTTAAGAATTATTAATCTATCGAATTTGGCGTTTATTAAGATAGCAATATTAATAGATATAAAAATTGTTATCGCGCAAGGCTGTCATCGTGTTTACGATCTTCAATACCTAAGCTTCAGTTAGCAGCGCCACAGGAGACACTGCTCGTTAAAAGAGTTTTTGTCTCGCTCGTCCTTCATCATTCCGTTCCCTCCACGTAACGTAAATTTTCTCGAATGTAAATTTTGGATAATTCACTTTTAAGCCTGGAATTAAGCGAGTTCATTATACGCGGAAAACTTTTATTACTCGCGGGACCATTTGCTTTAATTAAGTCCTTGTAAACCTCTCGAAAGTTGCGGGAATAAAGTTGTTCGAGACTCGATCAGTTTGATTGATTCTTATGTTTTCTGACGCTAACGAGCCGGGAAAGTCTCCTCTCCTTTTTATACATTTTACAACTTTCGCATTGCATCACTGTAATTTTGCAGTGCACTTTTTCTAGTGAAATCCTTGAATCAACCCTTTAGTCGATGCGGTCGTGATCGTCGCGTTACAACCGAATGAATTTTCAAAGGCGCCCTTATCTGCCCGGATTTCCAGATGATCGCCTAATATGAAAGCTTTTTTTCTTTTTTGCTGCCGATCGATACGCGACTCGTCGTTTCAATATTCGTTATGAGACGTCGCGCAAAATTCAATGAAAATTCCGGAAGCATTTTGCGGCTCGCACAATTGCTGCTCCCCCTTTTGGTTTCGTCTCTTCCCGACTTCGCACTTCGCCAGCTTTCTTTTACATTTGGATAATTGAGCCATTTAACGAATCAATGAGTCACATCGATCGGGTCTTGTTTTCTCAAGCGGTTAGGAACCGTCTTTGAAATTCCGATCAACCGGTCTTTTTAGGGCGGAACAAGATCGGCGCCGCCAATTTTCGTGCTTTTGAGATGCTTATTCTTTTTAGTCGAATTTTTTCAGCCGTTTAATCGACTGTTCTGTACGAACTCTGATTTTCGAATGAGCGCCATGCACTTGCATCGTCGATCGGCGAATTTACATTCTACGCGCACGGATTATTGAACTGTATAACATTCGATTTCATACAGCCGCGTGATTTATCGATTCAACGGCGGTACCAGTTTCCGTTATTACTTGTCGTGGATGTGCGCGCTTGTTTCTGAATGAAATTATTAAAGGAGAGAAAGAGAGAGAGAGAGAGAGGGGGAGGGAGCGAGAAAAAGTGGTGATACTGGAGTGAAATTTGCAATTACGGAGCAATGTAACGTAGAAAAATGTTCTGAAAATTACTCGCCGGATAATAATGAAGCTTCATAAATATGAAAAGAAAGAAGTTTGACGCTTTGTTTCGGCTAATTCAATCTTTAATTGGATAAAATTGCCCATGCTGCATATTAAAGCTTTGAATTGGTAAGCTATTAATTGGTACAAAACGAGGAGCGACCTCGAGGTAAAAATCTTTCCGTTTATTTAATTCAAAAGCAAAATAAAAATAATAGTGACTCCTGTTCAAGAAAGATATTAATTCTTTAGTTCCCTCTCGCAATGTTCTCTTGTTTATTGCCTTCATTTGAGCTTGGCTACAAACGATATAATCACGTAGTAAATTACATAATGATAATCCAGCACACATTTACGTATGTTTGTAAGTCCCTTTTAAAAGTATTTCGCGAATGTAATAGAAATTAAGAATTATTAAATAATTAATGTTATTATATTAGTAATTGTATTACTGTATGTTTTTATTGCAATTGCGGCGTATGCATTGCAATAGTCTCGAGAGAATTAAATCACAGACTTAAACGTCTTTGCTGACGTTACGCTTGCAATTTTTCTGTGGAACAAAAGTCGTGCAGTTGCACTATTTCTACTGTTTATGATCTTCTTATTCCCACGATGCTGATATTGCGTGCGCGCGGCAGTGATAAGAAATTAGACGAGCACGACAAGAACAGCCGTGGCCTACTTTGGGTAATAAACGGGGAGCGCGTAGCAATCTTGTTTTGAAATACAGCTACGTAAAGCACATGAAGTAAATAAAATGGGCAGAAAGGAAACGAAATAAAGCATGAAATATTCCTGACACTTGATATCCTTTTATGCCGCGGACATCCTTCCTGTCGTAACAATATCAGGGTATTTTTGTCTTGCGCGTTACCGGCGCATCCTTTGAAGCTCACCGGCGCAACGTCATATTTACGTTGAATTAAAAATTAAACCGGTTTTTCACAATTTTACATTTTTTCACGGAATGTTTCCACTCTCTTTTTTCGAAACGTATTCCAATGAGCGCAGGTTGGCAACAGTCTTCCACAACAATAGCGTGGAGAAAAATGCAATAACGTGTAATTTGATGCGCCGAGACTCAAGCTTGATATCGCGACAGTTAGGCGCGCTACGCAGCGAGCGTAATTCTTTGCGACCTGTCGCGTTCGAGAAACAATAGCATGAAGCAAGAAGGCAATGGCGAAGCCCCCGATTTCGCGACGATGTACGGGTGAGGCTTTCCTTGAGAACTGCTCGATTTATCTCGCGTAACGAGTCTCGTCGCAATAAAACTCGCGACGCGATTTCGCCGAGGTAGCCGAGCATGCAGCGCGCGTACATGGTGCTTAACATAATTCGCGAGGCGAATCGCCAGGGCTCGCAATACGTTTGCCAGACCGCGCGCATTGTTTTTCGCGGCCGATAATCGTATACAACGAGCGCGGAAAGTGCTCTCGCGGCACGATAGCTTCCGCAGGGAGTGCAAAGAATTCTGAGTAAGTGCGATCCAAGATGGAGTCGCGCCAAACAATCCGTACAAAACTCGGGGGTTTTCTCATCGAGTCAACGGAAAATGTAAAAGAGCCGCTTTTGCGAAACAGACGGACAGAAACGACGGGATACAGAAGGCGAGGGGGAAAGGGACGAGGAAAAATGCAGGGATGGAGGAAACGCGAGGATTGAAATCGATACTGCAACGGGAAGAGAACCGCCGACGGTGAAGAGGATGAGATGGACGTGCGGGGGGGAGGGGGGGGGAATGAAACCAGAAGAAGAGGGATCGTTTGGAAAGAATGCATACCGCTGATCGCACACACAGACGGGAATAGATTGTAATACCATATAAGATTATGTTACGAAAGGACAGATAGACTTTTCTCCAAAGTATCGAACCGATATAAAATCGCTGTAGTCGGTCATGCGACAATTTTGCCGAAGTCGTTTTCGCCGCGAGATAGTCGGATTTCCGAAAAAATATTTTCCAGCAAGATAAGCACCAAATCAATATTACCAAATTACTCATACTTGTAGCATAGACACAGAAATAGATCGCAATACTATATACGATAAGTTTGCGTCACGATCGAAGGAACGCTAATAATTCTGCTAATGATAAATATGGAACCGATAAAACCGTCGAAACCGTCCATTCGACAATTTTGCGGAAACCATCGCCAGATTGTTGGATTTCTGAAAAATTATTTTCTATTAAAATAAACGCTGATTTATTCTTGCGGAATCGGATACTCGCGCTCATATTACATCAGCGAATATCTCGCGACATCGAGCGGCACAAGTGCTTGCTGTCTTATTAAAAGATCGTAAGGTCTCTTAACTGTGTGGCAGTCTCGAGTGTGCGATGTGTGCACGGTGAATCTTTGCGACATTCAAGGAGATTAGTATTGATATTTTCGATATGCGAGGAAATTATGAATCTCTTACACTCTCGACAACTCGACACAGACACGTCGCGCGTCACTGGTTGTTCTTTGAATTTTAATAATTGACGCGCGCGTGACGACACGGACGTACGCATGGATACCGCAAGTTTGATTAATTCATATGATAAATACGCATCACGCTCGACCGCGTCGACATGCCGCGAGATAATTACCAATTAATTCCTCTCGGGAAATTTGGTATTATAGCGAAAAATTTATATTCGGTGACTGGAGTTCGATTTTTCCTAACAGCTGTGTGGGAATAGAAAGCGATGGCGACCAATTAAATTTTCCGATCGGTTTTATCGAGTTTCGCCGCAGTGAAGTGCTTGCGCTGGTTTAAATAAGGTTGAACTAGGAGTGATATAATGCAGCATGTGCATATTCTAAATTGTCATCATCGAATATAAAACGGGACACCTAGAAAAATAGCGTAAAATATCGGAAGTTAAAGCAATTTAACTTCGGTTGAGATTTGGCGATAAAATGAGTCTGAAATTCTGTGATGTTATATTTTAAAATTTCAACTTTTGCCTATGGAATTTTATGTCGCACCATTTTCGCGCATTTATTTACAATACAATAATACCGCATGAGTGATGATAATACGACTGCGCGCCCCGCGGCGAAAAAAATTTCATTTTTGGTTCATGGGTATGCTAACGGCTGATATTTCGCGCGTGCAATTGTGGATCCAATTAATACACGCTTTAATTGCTCCACAAGCGCGAGTTTTCGTCATATAGATGACGATTATAATAACGCGCCATGCGTATTATAAAATCGAATAGGTATAATGCGCGGGACGTAGGAGGATCACGGCACATCATAATCGCGGCTCGCGAAATAATTGCTCCGGCGTTTATGCAAATGCATAGCTAATAACAACCGCAGCGCATTCATCGAAATGTTATTAGACTTAATGGATGAGCGGTCGTTCGAGTCATGACTGCACATCGAGAACGAAACAAAGCGGCCGGGATGGTTGTGCGCGCTTCATCGGGCGCGAGCGGACGAGACGGAGATGGACGAAAAAGTGAAGGAAATAACTGATGGGTTTAGAGCAAGGTTTGACTAGATGGATGGAGAATGTATGATATAACCATCGCCGACGATATTCACCGGGGATGACAATGCACAGTCCGCTGCACTTGCCGCTTAATGTCATCCTCAAGCCACGTCTAGTACCATTAACACATGCGACGTATCACGTTACACAAACATGCACAACAACAGTGTATAGATATGTACAATATTGTCTTTACGCATATCATTTAAGGTAGCTATTATACAGATCCGTAGTTGACGCGAGAAGCTTTTCGGGTATGAATAAGTAATCATTGAAACGCTAAAAATAAAGAGAAGCAATTCATATCTTAAATCAGAAATAATATCTACATGGTCTTCCACTATGCGTTAATAATTTCAATTAGATTAGAATTAAAATACTTTATAAATAACAAAATTAAAAAAATTAATTTTTATTTTATTTTTATTAATTAAGCAACTCAGATCTTTTTTATTTTAAATTTCCTGACGTTATATATTTATATCGAAATTTTTAAAAAATTGTATGAATGTGTGTGATATAAAAACTTTCTAATAACGTATTTACGCATCGTTATTTTCCATTAATCATTTTTTTATAATGCGTCTTTTTCAGGAACGTCGGTCTAGAAGTGATGCTGAAGATGCGCGACAATGCAGGGTAAGTGTTGGTTTCCCTTCTCGGAACAATGACGATGCAGCAATTCGCGCAGCTGCTCATCCCCCCCCCTCCCCTGCTACTATTGGTGACAATTTTTGCAACAAGACCTGCGGCGACATTGTGCGACGATCTTTTTCTCCGGATGCACAATATGCGTCGAGAAAAAACTGAGAAATCTTGGCGTAATTGTGTTGTCGAATGTGCATTGTTTTACGGGTAGCGATAGGTTTGTTCAGCGAACGCCACACACAATAACATGATAAATATTTGACGGGGCTAAACGCGAAATTAAAGCTCTCTCGCTCTCGAGATATTTTTTCAAGCATATTTCTTCACACGAGGAAAAAAAGTGGGGCCCGGGTAGCTCGGAAATAAATTCTCGACGCACTGAATAAATGTACTGCGCGTTAAAGATGTCGTTTGTAACATTTCATAAAACGCGTTAAAAATTTATTTCAACGTGTTAACGCAGATCCTGCGTTACATTTCTGAACAAATGCCAAAACAATTTAAAGGATTTAACGTCCTGTGTGTGAAATAAATTCACGGGTAAAATATATGAAATTAACAACGATATATTTATCCAAAATCTAAAAATGCAAATACATAATTTTTATTCGCGCTCGTTTTTTTTATTTGAAATAGATTTATATCGGCTTTAGAGCGTGAGAGAGAGAGAAAGAGAGAGGGATGATGATGTATGCGTTCATATTGCAATTACTTTGTGCGCCATAATAACGGGTCCTCCGGGAGGAAGTGTATGGTTAACTAAATGACAACAATATCACGAGATTCTAATAATGTGCCATCATGTCAAAATCCCACAACGTAACGTGACGTGACAGCATGTGTAACAGCGGTTTCTACATTTCACACCTCTCCGTACTGTCAGTGTGCGGTTCCTTTTCCAACAGAAAGACACATTAATCTACAGTGCGTTGCGCACTATAAAGTGATTCGCGCTATAAAGTGATTCGCCTGCGTTAATATGTAAGAAACAATGTGGATTTGTAATTAAATTCCTCTCACAGAGTCCCTATTATTATGTTGAAGCAAATTAAAGCGATCGTTTTGGTTTACATTCTATTTTTTGCCAGGCATTTCTATTTTACGCTGCTCGCAAAAACGGCGGCGAAAATTGAAAACGCGAGTATCGTGAAAAATGAAACAAAAACGGGGGAAACGAAAAATGAATTTTTCCGTATTCTTGGCGTGATTTAACGATAACAAGAGCGGTGAGGAGCTTATAGTGCACAAACGGCTTCCAAATGAAACGATAGCGCAGTTATTCGCTGCTTTTCGAAGCGAAACGCAAAAAGACGTAACTCGTATTGCACAACTAAGTGGGAAAAAATTCGCGATTAAAGCATCGAGAGCGATAAAGCGTGGAGCGAGAGCGAGCGAGCCGCGCAACAGTCTCGCTCGAACAGTTCGATAAGCATGAACAGCTGCCGGATGCTGAAACCATCCGGAGGCATGTCCGCGGTGAATGTCGCATGCCGACACCGCATGTTATTCAATTCCGCATTCATTACGCGGAAGACAACGCGGCGTTTCGCGATCGCTGCGGGCGGTCGCGTCTCGTTAAGGGTTGGTTTTTCACACACCGGTCTGCGCGCGAATTGTTCACGAACCGCGCTGCGCCCCGTCATCGCTTTAATACCAGACATTGTGAAGCTCTATGCTGTGCTGTGATCGCGCTGTCCGCCAAATTAATTGATTTAATAACTTAATTGACGTGGAATTCAATCACGATTTAGGTAATAACTCTCGCTCTAATCGGACATAATTCAGCAACAACGATAGAAATTGAAATTAGCAGTGATTCACGACTGCAAGTAGCGCATCTTTCATTTACTCGTAAAAAAAAAAAACCATCCGTTTATCGTATTCTCGATAAATTGCTTTCAACATATAACCACAAGTTTCAGCAAGGCCAATTACACAATTCTATGTGGGCAAATTGAAACTGACGGTTACTACGGAAACTGACAATATTATAGACAGTATTAAGCGGAAATAGCATATTCTCATTGTCCAGAGATATAATATGGTACACACCTGTGTACATAAAAAGCGTCACCTAAATTTTTGCTTAAACTACGGATACCGTTTGGTATCCGTTTGGTATCGCAAATATTATCTATCCAATTTTTAATTACACCTATAATACGACAAAATTCGATATTAAATTTAAATACTTTATGTTACAAGAAGTTGCTCATTACGATAACAATCTCTGCTTTAGAATTAGAACGCCTAGTCTCAAAGATAAAGAAGAAAAAATCTAGTTTAAAACTGTCTTTGTCATAATGCACGTTTATTGTACTTTTAAAACACTTACAATAAGTTTTGCAAGAAAAAGCTCGCTCCAAAAACGATTAAAGAATTCTAACGACACCGAGAACGCACATGGGTGTGTACTTCGTATACACAAGGCATCACATATAAAGCATTGAAAGCAGAGGGGAAAACATCGCAAAGAGCGTTTGCCATGCCCCCAACGACGATAATAACAACATCGATCGTGCGATGTTTATTCAGACAGGCGATGAGCCCTCGGAGCAGAAAAAGCAAAAAAATATAGAGACAATTTATGGTACAAGCAGAATCGAAAATGCCGAGGGAGTCCTTCTATCGAACGGAGCTGACCAGCGAAATAACGACGATCGGAAAAAGTTTTAATTCTTTTTGGTTTTTTTTTATCTCTAGAACGACATTTGCGCACGCGCGCGCGCGCGTATTTCAACGCTCGCGAATACGCGCGTATCAGTGGTCGCAAGCTAATTTCAGCGCATTGCCGCTTAATGGATAAAAAGCTCCTTGTACAGCTGGCGGTGTGTTACGTCTACGCGCCAGTTACAGAAACTATACCAATACAAAGTTAAACTCCCGTATCGGAGGTTCGCCAATTGTGTGAGGAGAGTTGATGCTGGGAAGGGTGGCAGTTGAAAAACAACACGGATACCGAAATAAGCGTCTTCGTGTTTATATCGGCAAAAAATTTGTACTAAAGTCCAGATATGCCGTGGAAAACAGCTTGGCAATGTCCCTCATTTGCTAAATTCGCGCTGTATTTAATTAAGAGAAACTACGTTGCGAGCTCTTGAATTGATATTGTCCTAATGATTGCTAATATAAAACAGAACACTTCAAGTTTTATCAATATCATTTAAACCATGTAAAAAGTGAATGAACAAGAGGAAGAGAAAAAAACGAGTTTGAAAAATTTTGTAATATCAATTATAAGTCGGTGTAGAATGTTTTCATTAGTTTCCAGATCGCGACAAAAAATGCCGACAATTTTTAAAAAATGTTATTATATATATTATATAAATATATAAAATAAATATATATATTATATATATAAATGTATTTTAAGATTGCCGAAGTTAATATTTGAAGCTTAAGCATCAAAGGTAAGCAAACTTTTTGCCCGTTCTCGAGATTCGCTTCCGAGCAGGATCGTAAATTAACGGAAAATTTGATCAGGGGCGTGCATTAGCATGAAGGAAGCCGATAGGATAGAGAGCAAATCATCCTCTCTATGTTTAATTGATAGTATCGAATCCCGTTACGGTTCGAAAAGTACATCGTTCTGAATGTATCGATCCGTGCTGATCGCGTGTACCGATATCATTGATTATGCTCTATGTGCATTCGGCTTTTTCTCTTCGTTATTTTGACATTATATATACAGAGTTTTCAAAAGCACGTGTGCCAATAATCAACACGAGAAGTCAAATTGAAAAAGGTATTGATTGTTTGCATGTTGATACATTAACCCCAAAAACGGAAACGCGATTTATCTTTAATGTAAAAAGTATAATGTTATCACTTTAATTAAATGCTGTTATATAGAAATAAAAATAAGCTTATCATGATTTTTATGTTCAAAAAATAAGCAATAAAATTTTAATTTTTATTGAGATTAAAGATTAAAATATTACGATAAATATCACATTTTTGTTTAGAAAATAAACTGACGGAAAATCCATTAACTAAAGGGACATTTTTTTTAAATATAAATGCTCCGCTTTGAAACGCCCAGTATATTAGCCAATGTATTAAAGATCCCGAAATGGATATCACTAATGGCCGCTTCGCATAAATTGAGAGCTAATCGCGAAGGACAATTATCTACCATTATGGTGATAATATTCTTGCTCAATCGTGCAGTAATAACACAATAACTGCCACGCTTTTTTAAATTGATTTTCTAAAACTAAAAATGTATTATCCTTAATCACATCAGCATTTATCGTATCGATATTTTACTTGCAATTGCATTACCGAGATCTTTTTCAACTACTATCTATATTCTACATTCTACATGATTTTGTTATTTCTACGGACTCTTAAGACGCTTCAGAATTGCTTATAGAATTTTATATTTCTGTGAAGTTATAACTCATCCCAACTTATAATTCTATGGAATTATTCACTACATGAGAAAATTCGGTGGTTAAAATCCTGTGAAGAAGATCCGCCACCTTCACCGTATCAAATTTTAATTTTAGATCTCATAAACTTTTTCTTAGCGAAAATTGAAATTTATTATTTCTTTATAAATTCTCACTATTATAATTACTTTGGTAAACTTGTGATAAATTTTCTACTTAAATAAAGTTAAAGTTAAAAAATTTTTATTATGCGTTTGCTAAATGATCTATGATATTATCGAAACTATATCGATCTAATTCAAGAAAATACTTTTCTTTAATATTAAATATCTTGATAATAAGATCCATTTCAAAATTTGTATCAAGGAAAAATGAATTTAGTAAATAATCTTTAATTCAGTAAAGTTTGTTCACGTTATGACGTATACTTTTACACGTGAAGACAGAAAACATCAGGTATACTTAAATGTAATTTCTAGATAGAAACACGTATATAACACAGTAAATTATGTTTCGTGTCTCCTACAAAGTAGGAAAATGTCTGTTATTTCCCTTTTCATCTCTGCAGTGCTATTAACAGCACATTTCCATTACTTGCGTTTCCAGTGCCATGAGTAGTACATGCTGCGCTTTAATAATTTTCAACGTGGTCCTCGCTTTATTTTACGGTAATGCGAAGTTTCAACCGGACGTCGTGGTTTTAATAATTTCTAAAACGGCGAATATTCCGTAGCTGGTTTTGGAAAGTTTCCGCCATTATACTGTTGCAAATAGTACGTAAAATAATCGTCTAGCGAGTGCCAGAACAATATCATATTGTTTGGAGAACAAGTAACATACGAAAAAAGCAAGAGTCAATATCACATTGTTTTCTTCGTTAAACTTTTATTTTAATCCAGTGCGGAAATTTCGCCGTTGCGTGTTGCTAATTTACAAACGCTTTGAATATTTTAGTTATTATTAAACAGTTAATTTTTTGTACGTTATGATTAACATTATGCCATATTGTCTGCTTTATTAATAAATTTTATTACAGATAATGCTGTGATATGCAGTATGCAGTATATATGTATGACTATATAACATAATTCCAAAGATCTATTACGTTAGAAATAAAAACAAAGATAATTTGACTCACCGATATATGGTGCACAACAGCAGAGTTGTAGTCTACGTTAATCTGCAAAATACAAAAAATATTAAAAATTATTTCATATATTTATACATTATACTATACAATCAATTGGACAATCACGATAATAAACGATGAATATTCTTTTCGAAAAAAATTATGGATAAATAATAAATTATTTACTCTACAGTTGCTCCATCGTCGCCGGACATCCCTCAGACTTGCTCCTCCTCTCAGCAGTCCCTCGATAGTTGCTTTTTTATGGCACATTTTTCATTCTCAAAATAGTTAGTTACGATTAAAGAAACAACTTAACGAATGCGATTGCACGGAACTACGAACCGTTCAACACTCGTGTTTGAAATTTTTTGAATTGTTAGACATAAAATAAATTTTTTTTGTTATGCATTTTTTAAATCTGTTTGAAAAATACAGACAACAGCGGCCAAAAAAAAAATAAAAAATTTTACGATTTTGTGCGCGAACAATAAATTTATTATTTGCGTTTTTTTATATCTTTATTTTACTCGTCAGTGTCGCTTAAGGTAATAATTTTGCTGGATTGAAATTTTGGAAAACGGAACTGATCATTATTTTACAAATAGGTACAAATCAGCATCCTACAAATACATCTAACAAAGGTGTAAAAAATAATAGTAAAAATTCAATTGTCTCTCAAGTTTTGCAAAATCAAAATTTGAAACGAAAAAGGATCATATTTTATAACGTATAACATATATTACAATACGTAAAAATCCGTATGACAAATGCTCACACACAGCGCTGGATGTTGTGTTTATATCTTTTAACACAGTGTCGTTACATTATTACGTCTTAAAACAATCACAATTATTATTTTTTAAATATTAAAAGATTATTTCGTACGAATAATAGATTTATTGTTTGCACGTAAAGTTGGTCGTAAAATTTCCGAATTTTGTCTCTGTTCTGATTATTGTCTGCGGACATTAAAATATCAAACAATTCGTAACTCCACGCAATCGCGTTTATTGAGTCGTTTTTCATCTTGATGAGACAAGGTACGTAGTTGAGAGTGCTGTAGAAAATATCACGTAATCCGTAATTAATGGTATTTTGGGAATAAAAGTTGTGCCATAAAGGAGTCATCAATGGACTACTGAAAAGAGGAGCAGACTTGGGGGAAGTCTGGCGACGGCGAAGTAACTATAGAGTAAGTAATTTATTACTACAATAATCAGATATCATTGTTTGATATAATGTACATAAAATTATTATAAATTTGTAGACATAAAATAAATTTTTTCTGCTATTTATAATTATACATTTTTTTAAATATATTTAAATTTTTTTTAAGTATATTTAAATATATTTTAAAAAATGTATAACACAAAATTTGCATGTAGTAATTATACATTAATTATTATACGTTTAATAATTATTTTTTAAATATTAATTTTATTTTGTACGCTGGTAAAATCTGGTTGAAAAAAATGCACGTATATAGAATTTATAAAATAAAGCTTATTGTAAAATAATACTTGTTTTGTAGTTTATTTTAGTATTTTATTACGTAGTTAAATATCAGTAATATTTGAAAAATATTTTTGTATTTTACAGATCAACGTAGACTACAACTCCGCTGTTGCGCTTCATGTATCGGTGAGTCAAAATCAAATTATTTTATGTTTTTATCTCAATAATGTTGAAAAATGAATATGAACACATATAAGTCTTATTACTTTATTTGTTACATATTTTAATTTAAAATAATTTTTTCATTTCTTTATAATACGCATGGTTAATCCGAATTTTATCTACTCCTCGATATCACGAGCTCAATAACTTTCGTTAATGAGGTCAACTAACGCTATAATCAACACGACATAGAATGTTAATCAGCGATTACGCGCATTTGCACCCCAACTTCCGCGTGCACTTTTTGCGATGAAATTCTCACCCACCGCACTGCGGATCGCATACACTTAAATGTACATCCAAGCACAGTCGGGTTGGTGTGCTATCTGTCCGAACACTGCGAATAATTCTCAGTATAAACTAGAGGGACCGAGAAGGCTTTTAATCGCGCCCGGGTTATTCCAGGCGGGGGAAATTACACGGAGCGCGGCGACGAGCGGACGAGGGAGGGGCGGCGGGGAGATCTTGGTAATTGATGCAAGTTGAAATTGTAACGAACGCCCGGTCGCTTCGGCACCGTGAATTTAGCGAGCGCGGTGATGCACGCCTACAGTGTCGCGCGACTCTTTTCTTCCTTCCTTTTGTCTCCTTTCACGCCATTCGCGATGACCCGCGCCACTCAACCTCCGGCACAGGACCGGGATCAGCCGTTTGTGTACCTTGAGAGGCAAAGCTAAAACCAGCATCTCTTCATCAATTTTAATTCTTACATAAAATTTTTATTTCAAATCAGTTTATGTATTAAAGTATAAAGTGTGTATATCTATAAAATTATATTATTTTATTTATGCATCGCAAATTTAAATATCTTTATATTTAATGACGCTGGTTTGTTTCTCTTTAATACTGTCACTCAGATATTTCTTGAAAATAATTATGTCAAAAATTATACGAATCTTAAATAACAGTAACGGTATTATAAATGATAAAGCGTCTTATTTGATATCATTAACGCTATTTTTAACGTCTGAACCCGGCCCTGCCTCTACGGGTCCACCTTCTCCTGCATTTCCCGACGGTACTCAGCGCAGAACCCATGCCGTTGGCGAATCGAGAGCACCAAACTAGGACGTGCTCGGAATTCGCCGAGTGGATTCATTTACGGTCCGTCGAGTGATAAGAATTTAATCGCGTATTAACATAAGCCGAAGTTGCAGCTATCGGGGATCTGGAGAACGTGTTATCGAGCACTCCGTAAGTCTGTGAGGCAGATCTACGGGCGCGGGGACAACTTCAGCAACTTATTTCAAATGTTCTTTCTTTTTTTTCATTTTTATTTCGTCATTATTAAAAAATATTGGTTCTCAGTAGCAGAGCGATAAGGCAATGCGATGAATTTATATGGGGTATCTGCAAACACGTGACTTTACTTTTAATAACATATTCTCTGATGAGTTTCTAATTTTCAATTAAGATATCGAGACGGTGGTCTTTTATTTTTAACAGGATAAGCAAAAAATGTAAAGAGAATAATTTGCGAAATGTAACTTTGAATAGAATATAATATGTTCATAGAATGGACATAATTTAAATAATTATCTTTTAATCTTCAATCTTTTTATAAGAAAAACAAAGAAGATATAGTTTTTTATCACTATTTTGAAAAGATGATTTATGCGATTTGGATAAAACAATAACTCTGAAAGAGCAATAGCATTTTATTTACGTCTAATGAAATAAACTGCTCGAGCAAACCATCTGGGATACACAACCACAAGGAAAAGTTTCCTGTACAATAGAGTCGTGGTCTCATTTACCGCCTGCCACGCGATAAGAGTTTAATCGCATATTAATATAAGCCCAAGCCACAAGTACCGAGCATCTGGAAAACTTGACAATGCGTAACTTCCTAAGATAGCTTAATGATCTACGAAGAATATGGGAGTTATGGTAGGAAAACTCGCTTGATAATTTGTCTTCATTACTGCGCAACGCTGTTTTTAATCCGCTTATACAACATTTAATAAGAAGCTCGTCTTTGCTAAACTAAAGAGCAGCTTTTATTAAATGCGTTAAATAACTGTGGATTAAACATTGACATTTACGTTGTAATTTACTTGACAACGTTGTAATATTTTAAATTATTTGACGAGCCAAAGTATAATTGCAACCTACTTCTCACCCTGACTTTTGCTTGCAAGAAAACACGCTCACGTATGAACTTTCGCGTTTTGCATTCATTATTTTTCGAGTGGGGAAAATGCGCTCCTGCTAATAAAACTCATATCTGCCTGTAGCAGCATTCGTTAGTGTCGGCTTTCGTCGGTCTCTATTCGAGTGTCCTCTGTCTATAGCGTCTCTATGACATCCTTCTCATTTCCACTCTTGTTTCCTAACAGTTTGACTGCACGGACATTTAGATACGTTTCACGAGTTTATCTCCACTTTCCCAGAATTTTACTTGACAAAATTGCGTATTATCTCGTAATAATTTCGCGAGTAATTCTCTTATTACTTCGTTATGTGATTTTACTGCAAACATAATCCCCACTTTGTCTGTATTTTTGTCTATCTTCTCGCACTGTTCACGCTGATTTCTTTATATATTTCCGTAATTATTTTATCTGCAGCAATCATATTTACAGTATAATCTTTCCATTTTTCTAGATCGAGGGTATATTCTGCTTTAACTCATTCGTAATGTAACAAGGATTAATGATTTGCTAAAAATTTTGATGCCATATCTCTCAATGAAATTGTGACCCGTGAAGCGATAATGATGCTGATTACTCATAGCTGAGTTAATGAAAGCCATTTAATCTATATGAGCAATTATTTTAATGTACGATATTAGGTTCATTAGCACAATCATTTCGTACTCGATTATATTTTATAATCCTATTATGGGTTTGATTGTTTCGCCTTTGGTCTTTTGCCTAATAATCGCAAATTATCGGCGAAATAATAATAATTAATAGAAGTGCGATTTCACAGATTATATAATGCATGCTTAAACTTTGCAAGAAAAGATAGTGAAATAGTCGTTCTAGAAAAGAAGATAATCATATTATTATTATTAATTTTTTTTTTTGTTAAAGATAGACGTAAAGAGAATTATTTCCTGAACTGCCGGTTTGCTTTAAATGTGAAATGCTAACGACGTTCGTGTTACATTATCTGCGATTCCTTCGCGTTCGATCAAAGAATTGAGAAGTGCTCGCTGCGACATCGGCAATTTAATATCCAATTTATTTTTATGCCTTGAAAAATTCTTACTGGCATGTTTCTATCGCTTGCGTATATAGGATAAAATTACCGATACAATATCAATGCAAGTCTGCATCCCTTAAGCAATATTTCCACGAAAATATTCTCTTATCTCTACGAAATTTTAGCTGTTCTATAAAAAGATTGTACATAGAGAAAAATTAGATTTCTGAAAAATTCTATCTACATCGTTTCTTGCACGACTACTGACAGTGGTTTGCAGAGATAAGAGAGTAATATTATCAATAATATTACTTATAAAATTATATTTATCCTATTGATTATAGATTTTCTGTGCCACTTCTAAGCGATATTCACTCGATTTTCTGCAGAATATCTTTATTCAGGAATATTCTCGTTACTTTAATTAAATTAATTGCAATCTCTGTAGACAGGAATAAATAATTCAATGAATTGAGTTATCTGTCTAAATCGCGCATAATCTGTGTAATAGTGTCACTAATTTCATTTAAATGTTTATTATTGCTCTCTAAACGATTAGAAAATAGCTGAGTTTACAATCTCGCCAATAATATTTTCCAATTACGCAATGAAAAAACTTATTTGTCGACAATGAAAATTTTTTGCTGGCGGTTACAAAATATATTTTGTATCAGATGAAATTCAATACTACTAAATAAATAAATATTTGCAACACGCTTGTCTGCTATTTTCTAGTGAAGAGGAAAAGATGTATTTCAATATGCAATAAAAATATGAGTAATAGAAGAAAAGAGAGAGAACAAAAGAGGAATATTACTTACGCGCACTGTTATACACTCAAAGATATAGCACAAATTATCGTCACAAGAGAAACTTCAGTAAATAGAAGGAACAAAATACAAATATTCGCAGACGAGCGAACAAAATTTCTTAACTAAGACCTTAATGAGCAGATCTTCTCTTTCAGCGCTCCGTCTGTACAAGATGGAAAATCGGAGACGGGATTCTTTAAACGAATCCCGGCGCAGTGACGATGAAAAGCTAACGAAGGTTTGTCAAAGGATAAATTCGTTCCGCTCTCTTTGCGTTGTACAAGTTATTCTGACATTCCAACACTCTCGAGTATCAAGTATCGAGCTGAGTGCAACTTTAATAGAATAATAACTGGAAAATCAACTACAGTCCAACCGTGATATCACTATACCGCGATGTAAATTATTATGTGATGCTTATGCAATTTATTAATTGCGAGTATATAATAATTCCAGTATGTAATAATTCCAGTTTTGAACAATATAACGAAAATATTACGTCTTTTTCGAACTAGCGTATAAATTTCACGCAGTACGTCTTGTAAAGTTTCGAGAAAAGAGAATAGCTTTAGTTTCTTGCACGAGCATCGAACAATTCTCACATTCTTCTTCGCTACGGAAGATACAGTTAACCATGAGAACTCTAACAAGCCAAAGTGGCGGCAGCCCAGCTTAATCCGCGCTTAACTCTCGCATGACCTACGGAGCTATTGGCCGTTCCAAGTCTTCATCCAATTTTGCGAGGTTACCTAGACACTTAATTTAATATCAAATTTTCGGTACCGTCGAACGTAAGAAGCGCAAGAAATTAAGACGGAAACGTTTGTAATTTTAATCGCGCAATCTCTTTCCGCTCATTAATTAATACATGAATAATCTGCGAAAATTTTTCCTAATTACAATTATAGAGATTTCTAACAAGAATTAATATGGTGAGCGCTACACTACGATCGCAGTTAATAATTCTAAAAAGCGGTAAATATTAGTTGTATAAATTTCTTAATCGTGTTATTAAAGGTATTTGACTTCTGATTATTTAAAGCCGCAAAGAAAGATCTTTTTCTCATTAAATGAAATGAATCATGTAGCGGTCTCGGAACAGGAAAATTTCGAGGAGAAAAGAAAATGTCGAAACTCGCGAAGTTATCCAAGCACAGTTTTAGTTTGTTCGTTACACAAAGCTCAGTTTGTTTGTTACACAAAACTGACGTACTCCAACACCATCCGATGAAATAAAACCATTCTGCGTTCTTTCACGCGACAATAATATTTTTACGAAAAACTGAAAGTTCTTACATTGTCCTGCGCACTTGATTCGCTCTATTTTTACCAATACTCTTACCAATAATGTAACTCGCACGTACAAACAGATTCCAAAGTGTTTTCCATAAGTTTCAGGGATCTTGAGAGTTTGATGGTTTTCTAAAATGCAGAACTTTATACCCTCTAGACAGCGAATGAATTTAGCACCTTGCAGATCTCTGCATTGCATTCACTCACGGCCTTATCTTGTTGTAGTTCTGGCTTATCAGCTATTGTTTGTCTTGTAACACCAAGCCGAGGATCAAACTTGCAATGCAAAGCCGAACCAAAATTTGAGTATCAAAAGTCTACATAGGTGCTGTGCACATTTCGAAATCAGTACTCATCAAAATGACACTCGCTATATGTATATTTTTTTTAAATATAATTTTATACAAAATATGCGTATAATAGTTATGCAAAAATAGCGAGAACAGTCTGTCAAATTTACATAACATTTGTCTAACTTTTTCTGGAATCCAGATTGTAAATTAACAGATTAGATAATTAGGCGACAACTAATTATTATTAATGATTTTCTCAAACTACATTTTTTATCTATTTTTTAATATTCTAATTTTGTGTACCTTTTTTCTTGTTGCATGCGCAAGAATATGCAATATAAATCTTCCCCTTAATTTATTCCAAAAGTGTTCCCGTTCTAAGTGGATTTAATATGCAATTTTAGCCAAGAGTTATATCTGCAGTTGGCTTGTGTATACATTCTCTTGCGCTATTGTACTTCCATTAAAAGCCATCACTTTTCGTTAACATCTGCTGCGTACAAGATGATGCGCGTGTACGAGATATATTGCGAGTTTCTGCATTCGCGAAACTCGCACGCGTATTTCTTTTGACATTCAAAATTGATTCAAACATCACAACAATGTTTCGCAACAGCGTGTCCGCGAAATGTGTGAATGATAAATTAAATCAATATCTAACACGATATGCCACTGTCCATCACCACCACACATTTACGGATTCGCATTAATGGCCGAAATTCCGCATTCAAAACTCTGCCTTTTCGCCGTATATGGCGCATCGATGTCGTGTCGTTAACGGCTCGGCTGTGTATCCCGTGGGATTTCAGGATCCACGATACGGAATCAAATTACAGTTTGCTTGCGGCTGACATGCGGCTTGCTTGTATGGCATTAGTCAGAGGAAAATTCATTGATCAGTCGGTCGCGACGGTATCCGCCTACATTTTCGGACGTGTCGAACGACAGCAGCCAATTACGCGAAGGGCTTTGAATCAAACGGAGAATGAATCAACCATATAAGCCGGCAGTAGTGCATAATACGGTCTACGGAAACACGCACGGTTTAGCAATTGCGTTGTTTCTCCTAAACAGAAAAGATAAGGACATCAACGACGTCAAATGCGTATATCGATCCCCCTTCGCGATGGAACGCATTATGCGATTAAAAACAGATTTAATGTAACGTGAACGGATAAATATGATTTAGCGATTATCACGATAAATAATTATTGGAAGCTTTATTCAATAAGTACTTTATTACTCGATTATACGTATCTGCAGTATAACAAATAAGACAAACAGAGAAATGTAACATTTATCGTAAATAATATACGTAAATAAATTCCGAAAATTTAATAATTTAATTTAATTATTTTACACATATTTCTCTCCGTATAATAAAATAACAGTTTATAGTAACTCTTGCTAACTGGGTCGTAATAATATAACGTCTAAATGCAGTACAATGCAGCTGATCCATATATTTACAGAAATTACCTCAGGGAAGCGCAGAAATGCTAACACGATAGTATAACGCCACGACAGGGATACCATGACTCATGGATGATTCACTTTCATTTACAGCACTTCGACAAATGTACCGCATAGATATACTTGATCATCCTCACACAATTCAGAGATGACTCAATGTTCGTTATTTCTTGTGCTCAGTCAGTCGCAATTCCCAAATACTTACATTCGGCATGATTGAATTTTTGTAATTGCTCGCGATCGACATAAATTTAACACGGTGGCTTATATGAAGTTGTTAAATAATACATTGTGTTACGATATTTCAAAGTATGTTAAACGATATTTTTGCAAAGTCTTGTAAAATAACAAAAATGCAAAAACTATCTTTTACCGTGTCGACAATTAATGATTACAAAGAGATCTCCAATGTTGTAACGTAAGTAATGATGCGTTTCTCGTCGTGTGTTATTTAACTTTGTTTTACAATCTCATCCGCTTGAACACTTTACGCCTGTCACTGTATAGCTCTTGTCAAAAGGCTGCACGAGAAGATACCCGGTAAATTGATTGCGTAAAATTGATACGTGTAGTGTAGTCCCGGCAGCGTATCAACCTGATGCGTAAAAAGATGCCGGGAGGATTGTTTGCATAAAAGTGATAGACGAGAGGAGTACAGTATCGGCGGAACGCTATGGAGCGCGATGGCGTGTCTCTCTTTTTCGACGGTGGAAATATTCCGGCATGCGTCCTCGGGGTGTCGTATCCCGAGCCAGTGCTGCGCCGCGATGTTTTACGAGGTGGCGAAGCCGTGTGCCAACTGTGTCTCGTTATGTTAGATTTTACTGTGCACTCCGGGCGCCGCATAAATTCGTTAACCAATAAAATCCTCATCGCGTGGTGTAATAATCGGGCCGAGAAGTAATCGGCTCTCGTGGTCGAAACCGCGAACGACGACGGGCACCTATGTTGTTACCTCAGCTTCCTTTACCGATAAACTCGCTTTCATCCCCGCGAATTTCTACAACGAATACGAACTTTTAAAATTTCGAGAATTCCACGTCGGCTTATGCGTCGCGATTGGATTGAAATCTGTTCTTCGGATTTTTCGGCCGACATATATTCGCAGAGATTTTAAAATACAATAAAAAGTAAAAAAAATACTTTTCTTTGTTTATGTTATTATGTGCATTGTTAATGCGATAAAATTAATTATTGTAATTATTAATTAGTTATTATATTGTATAAAATCTAAATTTAATATTGAATAAACAATATAAAAATACGAAATCTATGCGTGGATACTTTACACGGCCAAACTTCATTACGTAAACTAATAATTAACAAATAGTCGAGTTCTGTGCTGTGCGTTTCATGAATAATTCAAGAAACTGGACAATCATGAAAATTCATACATCTGTGTTGCTTTACATTCCTACCTTCCTAACTTGAAATAGCTTGCTAAAATAACGCAAGGATATCAATACAATCCAATATTTTTTATCGAACTGAAACGCCGATTATTAAGCAAATAATGCGGTCGATGGAATCGGAGATTCAAAGTTATAGGAACAGGCAAAAAACATTATTTATGATATTTTATTTACTGCAAACACGCGTAAAAATTTGTATTCGCTTAGCGAGCACGAATAGCTCGAAGCAACCTGCGCGTTCCTCGTTTTGTTCCTGTATACCGAACTGAGTCAGTTCAAACAGAAAATAAACGAATCGCGTTGCCCGATGGTCTCTGCTTTGGATATATCGTCGAAAAACAAAGCACGTGGGTGCCACGTCAATCAAATGTCAGTTTAAATAATGGAAACAATTATTATTATACGATAAATGTTGCTGTGAAATTTTCTGTGGGAACTGATGGCGCGGTATGAAGCTTAAGTATATGAAAAATTTACAGTTTCTACGTAATCAATCAGATAATTATGAAAAATCCATTATATGTGTTATTTGTGAATTATGGGAAACATTATTTTGCAAGATTATTTAATCCGATTGTAATCATAGAACATATTTTTACTTGATTTATATACCAAGCGATATTATTATTATTAATAATTCAAAGTGATATCGAGTACGGCCTTTTCTTAAAAAAACGTCGCAAAATCGCTTTTAACCCGCATCGGACCTATTTTTGCACGAAGTTCACACGGATGCATTACGCGCGCCTGCAATTCCCTCGGGATCACATCGCCCGTCTTCAATGTCTGTCCGCGGGCGCACAATCCCCCCATCCACACGCGGGCGCATTCGTATCGCTACACCTTCTTTGAAGTACCTGCATCCCGGGTATCTGCAGAAGAATAATGTTGCTAAAGGGGGACTGTTGGCGGCGGGGGCACGGAAGGGGAAAGGGAGAGACTTCTCGTCGAAAGGAGGTTGAGAGGAGCGGCGGAAAATGTACAAGCGCACGGACGCGGGTCGATTTGTTTCTGGAACGGCGTCGCGCCTTTTTCCGCCGTCGCTAAGAAATCAAGCCGTACATCATGTATCTCCTTTTTTCCTTCCCCCTCTTGGCAGTCACGTCCTACACACGAGTGGTGCATACAGGATGACTCAAAACAGACCGATATTAAAGAGCCGGAACGTACTGTATTTAACGAATCTTGACTCTCTCAAAATTTTGCATCGTGGCTCGGTGCATCGCGGCGTCAGCCACTTTAATCAAAATTAAAGTAATTTCACGAATGAAACTCGCGAAGCTCTTATTTCTCAGTTGACTTTCGTTAATGTAATATAATTATCATGAGAGTTAAATTTTCAGTAATAAGCTCAGTTTGAAGAGCTTAGTTGTCAAAACATTTCCCGTCGAGTATGAAATGATCGCAATTGACGCTCGCGTTTTATCACCGTTATCGAGGCTAACTTAATGCAAAATTTGTGAAACAATACGTGATTGAAAAGAAGTATTCGGTTTCTGGGACACCCTGTACATACATAACGGGAGGGCGCGTGTATGATATACGGTGTGTCGGGCACGATGGCATTGTTCTCCTCGAATAGTGGCAACGAACTAGGTCGCACCCGATATACATCGTGAATCTCATTTACTCGTTTGTTCGGCGGTTACAAAGCTTGACTGCGATCGATTTCGCGGATCATAGAAGATATGCAAACTTGCGCCACGTGCGCGCACTGTCTATTAGCCCGCAGAAGACAAAGATAAATAATTGAAGAGGAGACATTTGCGTTCAATGCGTTACATTGCGATGGAAATTAGCACGAGATTTATCATGTCGACTAGCAAATATATAGAACACAAATCATTTATGTAAAAACCAAACGTCGCTGTATTCCAATTCAGAAATGAGCTTTTATGTTGTATCTAGAGTGTACGTTCTTCTTATAAAAATAGTCCCCCCCGAAATATAATCCATTTTTCAGATGTCTTTAATTTAAAATAATTAAAAATTTGAAATTTAAATATGCATATGTGAAATAACGTAACCCGTGCGCATAATTCATCTGTATTTTCTATATTAAGTATACGTGATCATGCTGATTGTTGCATGTTCGTATCGTAACTCTGATATCGGTTTTTATAACTAGCCTGCAAAATTCATAATGTCAATTTAATGTGCCGCGGCGAACCACCGCAACTAGAACCACAAAGCGGCACAGAACAGCCCCGATGAGAGAAACAGCGAGAGAGAAAAAAATATACGATAGCGTATAGCGAACGCGGAACAATCTCATAAATCAGTCGTGGCCAGCATAAACGGATTACCAAGTGGGAGAATTTACTGCGAGGCACACATAACTTTTCTTTCTATCGGCGATGGAAGAGAAAAAAAAACTTAAGACCAAGAGAGGGATAAAGACCCCCGCTCTCCTTGGCAAAAATAAATCATTGAGGCCAGTGAAATGCTCGAAGCAAAGCAAAACAAAACAAGCGAGTCTTTGCAAAGGTTCCAGAAGCCATTTTTCCGTTCGTTGCCGCGTAAATCACTCTTTTATTTTGCAAAATATGCAGCTTAATTGGATCACCTTCCCGTACTAGAGAATCAACCAACAATATTGCGATTGTTGGTTGGTTCCACTCTTTTTTTCTACAGAGTTCACTCCAATTATACCGTAACGTTGCTGCCATTTAATTACGCAAAAAAAGGATCTATTGTTTATCTCTGAAATCTATATGTTGTTTTCTGAAACTTAAATACTCAATGATTATTATAAATTTATCACGAAATAATTTTATAATAAAGTTATATAAAATTATATGAATTTATATGAACAATATGTGTTACAAATATATGTATTTTATTTCTGAAAGATATATGCTATTACTCAAATATATCAAATTTTATTTTATAATTGTGTAAAATAGAACGTAAAATAAACATTATTTTAAATAGTCAAAAATATACATTTGAAAATATAATCAAATTAAATGCACAAATTATATAAATCTGTAGTATAATATAATATAATAACATATATGTTTCATCAAATGATAATAACTGTGATCAGATATTGCAAAAGTCTAGAAAACATCCAAAAGAGACATTCAAAAACTTTTTCAGGTATTATTTATGTTCCGAATTACTGCATTGTTTGAAAGATCTAATATTTTGGAAGTTTCATATCACTTCGTTCTGGTTATGCGTTACGCATAAAAAGAAATAACTCTCTGCAAAACTTTGGCAATTCAATCCGTTTGTAAACCACGCTTTCTCGCGATGTTCGTTACACGAAATTTTAGATAAACTACAACTCTTTGCGATATGTGATTTCAACAGCGTATATATTATATTTATGCATATTATTACCAAACACTCGCGTTCTGTTACATCAGAATTCCAAATTTATTATTATTTTTTTACATATATTTAAAAATATTATTTAAATTTATTATATAAGAATTATAATAATTCACATACTAATATACTTTGTAAATAAAAAAAATAAAAAAATACATTGCGTTATCACGCAACGTTTTCTGTCATTTGAAACTAGGTTACAAAGAAATTTTGTTGAACAATTATGAGGCAAGTCCGATTTTATGCATTTTCGACCCACAGCGTTGTACATAGGCCGTAATCTTTGTGTAAAATACTGACGTAATTCGCGCAAGACAAAAAGAGCTTCACTACCGAACATTAACATTCCCAGATATGCCCGGAAAATTCGGGTCGCCATAGGCGGTGACGATTTCGACCGAGCAGACACGCTAGTGATACGCTTCGAAAAGTATGCTGACATGAAATCTGAATGTCCTGGAGCGTTCTCTGCTCTGGTCTCGTCACTCCGCTTCCTATCGCGCTGCCACGGAATCGCGCGGCGCGCACAGATGACTGATCGCGAATCGAACAGTCCCGGATAACGTCGTCGCTTTTTCCCCGCCCGCCGATAATCCTGGAAACAATGTTGCGTTCGAAGTCCGCAGCACGTACCTGTCGGGGATGCATCGTCGGCCATGGCGAAGTACGTGACGCGCAAACCAGAATTATATTTTATAGTTTTCGGTGACCTTTTCCGCAACGCCCGCACATCCCTCTTCCATTTCCGGTCTCTCTATCTCCTCTTTTTTTATATATATAACGAAGAATAGAAAGTTTTACGGGACAAGAGACCTGTGACCCTGTACATGTACATCCGCGAGATATGTCAAAGCAGTTTACAGACGTTACTCAAAAGGGATTTTATATCTTTCCGAGCATTAATTTTCTCGAAACAGTAGGCGCGCGTTAATTCTAACATATTGCATCAAATTTTTGTTTTGTCCGCAAGACGCAAGTTGTATCTTTTTATTACGCAAAAATTCCATTATTTTAAAATTATTCTTCGAAATTGTTGTGCTTGCTTATGATAATAAGTGGTTTGATTTAAATATTTGATAATCACAATATCAAACGGTCGAACAAAATGTAGTACGGTATCCATACGTATATCAATATACGTACAACGCATTGTGTAGTCATACTGGCTGGTAGTAAAATGATTGGAAAACGTATAGTTCTGCCAAACTTTCATCGCAGAGTCTTACTTCCTGCAGGCAAAATGTTTCCTACGGGAACATGTTTGGTGAATTATTGCCTATTTACGAATAGAATGTGTAGCCGAGTGAAACGCAGCCGACGTAAACAAGTATCTTACGACATATCACGAAACATTAAGAATGTAGTGTATTCGAACTGAATACGTCTCCCCTCTCCGTACACGTCTTCTTAAAAGATGTAAGGAGGCACTTGGCGAGAGGTCGAAAAGAATACAGTCGGCAGCGGCAGTGGCGGAGCGAAAGTAATGGTCAGAAAAATATCCCATGCGCACTCCATACGTGAATGTTCAACTATGCCCGTATATTTCTCACGCTCGCGCAGGATGGCGAGACGAGAGTGGATGAAAGCGGGAGATGAAATGCCAGAGAAAGAAAGAGGGAGAGAGAGAGAGAGAGAGAGAAAGAGCCGGGGAGAAGAAGGTAGCGAAGAAAGGGTGGCGAACGGAGGAAGGGTAAGAGAGAAAGAAGCGGCCGGAGAGAAGAAAAGTTTTCGAAGAACGAAGTAATTTAGAAAGTTTCTGCTCCATGACATTCCGCGATAACAAATTATCCCTGCCCCATTATCCACAAATGCGATTATGATAAGAAAGAACCGGGATAAACTTTAATGCAGTGAGTCCCAGTTAGCGCCACGCGAACGAATCGCGGCTGCTAAGGTATCGTAACGTCTGCGCGCCTCGCAATTCACGCAGACGGCTACGTATTCGCGTGTAACCGCATCCGCGGCCTGGCCGGAGGAAACAAACGCTTTCCACGTCCCGACGCCTATTTCAGTTCTCGGGTTAATTTTGGTTTCGCGCGTTAACGAACGTCTTAGCGCACCGCCGCCGTTTGCCGGTTTCGTTTGCCGCGGGGAAAAGTTTCTTCTTCGCTCCCACACGTAATCATTAAAATATACGCACAATCAATTTAATACACTTATACCAATATCTGCTGGCATGACATTATCTAATTTATTTGTTATTTATTATTATCTATGTCTTGCTAAGCATTGTTCTGATATAAAGAGATTATCATTTTTATAGTTGAGTAAAAAGAAATATATATTGATTAAATACTGAAATATCATTCCTTATCGAATTTCACGACCGATTAAACAGCAAAAGATTTTTGATAAACGTCCGAGTATAATCGTAATTCTTAGACGATAAAATACAACGCTTTATTACTACAGCGGTTTTATTATTTATCGACTATTGCGGGCTATTGCGATTTACGATAAATATTGTCAGCGATTGTTTGCTGCATTTATGCACAATACACGTCTCATCATTTTGCGGTATCTATTACTTGTTTTGTGCAGAACGGAAATTGTAAATCGGCTGAGAAACGCGATGTATTTACATGGTCGCGAAATTTTAACGAAATCGCCAATTCAAATAAGCCATGGCTGATTACGGCCGACATGAATGTCATTATTGCCATCGATAAGCCGCGATCAATCTGCTTTATCCAAATATGCAAATATTGCAGAATGGTGGGAGATTGCTCGTTAAAATCATCTTTTATTTACCGCGTAGTACGATATGGCATTACAATACCGCGATTAACTTACCTGGTGCAAATGTAAAATACTGTCTGCATTCGTATTTATTTATTACAGTATTCATCATCGTAAATCATACTTTGATTGAACTGATATAAAAAATATAATTAGACGTTAATAAACCACACATAATGCATATGGAAGTTTAATAACTTGCATACATCAATTAATTGTTCGCAAGCGCACCATACGAGACATGTGAAGCAATGAGTTAACAATGACGCAATACCGCGTTAGTCCCGTCGCTGATCAGTTGATACCCAACTTGAGAGTTATCTCAAGCACGGAATATAATCTGGACTTCATGCACGATTTCAGCCGTGTCACGCATACAAATGTCTGACAACCGATTACACGTTGATCTTGTTTGCGTCACGTTCGGTACACATGTACGTGGTGATACGTGGGCTTTAAGCAGCAAGAGGCGATCTTACGCGGCATTAAACCTGTAACACCTACCGCTATCGCATGATGCTAAAGTGATCATCGAATAGAATACGGTATCTCTGATAACCGCACGAAGATGATAGTAGTAGGAGTTGCTGCGGCAATTTTGTTATACAAAATTGTGAATTTAATAATATTTATACAGTGTTGTGCTATTTTCTCGCTTGCCTTTCAACAAAATTTAGCAAAGACATATATATATTGCCATACTTTCATATAAATTATCGAATAATACGATATAAATTATACATACATGCATTCTAATAAATAAAAAAAAATAAAACTTTATTTAATTTAGTGGGTAAAATAAAATTTTTGAAAGTCGCAAAAATTATGAATATTTTACTGCATGCTCTTTCTTGATTTTATTTTATCTCTAGTGTGAAATTTTGATAAGCAAAAATCCAATATTTAAATGTTGAAAGGGATTAAATGTGTGTTAATCGCAATTTAATTTTTAACCGTAATGTTTTCCTGTGAAATTTCGCAGCTTCCAAATTCCAACACACGGGAAGCGTAAAATTAAATATTTTCCGTGAATTTATTTAATTATTTCTGTTTTAATAAATTTCTCTTTCCCCGGAAATGTACAATACCGTTCTACCGAAAGTTCCATCGCGGCACAATGAGGATCGATTCTACCGCGATTGGCTTTGACGTATCTATGTGTTTACAGCTACCTCCAGTGGACATTTCTGCACTTTACGAAAAGCTGCAAATATCTTCTATTCATATGTAACTTCGACGAAGTACGCGCATTACTTACTGTTTGAAAACTATGAAAACTTCGCTTCTTGATTCATTGTTGACTTATTTGTGCTGTGCGAGATATGATTGCTTTAAATATAATATATCTTGAAAGAGCAAACATTTTTGCAATTATTTTTAATAATTATTATCGAAATTTTTATCATCAATTAAACTCTACGATGTTACACACATATTCTATATTATAAGTAATTCAATCTTTTTATTCTGTAAGATTACATGAAATGATTGATATTTCTTTTCTCTTGTTTCTTAACAGCAAAGAACACAAATCATTATATTAAAAAAATTTAAATTATATTGTAATTTATCGCGGATATGCGACGCGCAATTTGAAGAATGTAACACTCTCCTTTTATCGGGAACTTTCTTTTCCAATTCATACGGACGTAAACATTCCACCGCGATTTACACCCTGACACCCGAGATAAAAGAGACAGAGATGGGAAAAGAACGCCGAGGCGGCAAAGAGGGGAAGGCAGACATCGGCGAATGTGATATCTTAAAATTTCCTCTATCTGCTAATTTATGTCGATGGCACGTCGAGATGGATCGGCCGGCACCGCTAGGACGAAGTTGGGAATAATCGAAGTTCCTCGGTAGATGCGGACAACCAATGGCAACCGCCGAGGGTGATACCATTCGAAACTTTACCATCAGCGCATTGGAGCCTCAAACCCGGGCCTCAAGCGGGCGAGCAATGTGAAGCCCAAGTCATGCCGAAGCAAACTAAATTACTGCACGACAAGCAAATACCGTTTAAAAGCATGACTAAGATTTAAGGATCAGATAATTTCATCAAATTTTTTTAGAAAATTAAAAATTATATAGCTTATATGACATATATGGTTAATTGATTTCAAAACGCTGCTATGAAAAAAATAATACTTATACATTATACATATATTAATATTCTTTGTTAAAGAAATTAAGATTAAATTACCAATTTGCGACACAACATCATGTAATTATAAAACGCAGAAATGCAACATGAAAATCTGTAATACATAAATATACAGATTGTGTTATATGAGTTTTATGTATCTAAAATATTTTCGTAATCAGAGTGTCATCGTAATACAAATTGATCCGATATTTGCATGATGAAATATCATCTGTCGCGCCCCGCGCTCTTATCTTTCTCGCGTGCAACGGGTACGTCGCTTTCAACTAGAGAAATGGGGAGTATTGCTCTTTCACGCGTATCGTCGCGTGAGTACGTTCCGCGATTTTCTGTCGAAAGCGGATGTTGGGCGGGATTCGCGGCACTGGTACGAGTGTACAGGATTGTGCAGCATGAACCGTGAAATGCAACCGTACGACCCTCTCATACTCGTTCCAACGGGAAACGATAGATCTCACCGCGTCGCTATATACTTTATGCAAACAAACGACGGGAGTGCTCATCTACATCGGCGGCCCAAGGTCGTCGACGCGTGCATAGTGAACGCAAGGTCTTCCGCCCTTTGCAGCTATCAGCGTGAGGTTCAAAGAGATTTTAGATCAAACCGGCTGATGAAACTTAAGACTGCATAATCTCCTGAGATTTAAATTACATACAGCGCAGCAACTTCAATTTTGTGATTTTAATTTTTGTTTCACAAAAGCGCGGCTGCTGCAGCTGGATCTTCAATCAAAGGGTTTGTTGTCCTTTAGCTTGAAGATGCCCTTTTTTCATCATTACTCTTATAAAAAAAAAGCTGTGCAGCGAGAGAAATTACTACCGATCGCACATGGTCGTCAGACAACATTGTGCAATTTTTCATTTCCTTTAATGCTATCCTTTGATGCCGATCTAATTAATTTAATAAAGAAGAGTGCATTGTCTTATTTTAAAATATAATAATATTATTGATATACAAAGAATTAATTAATTCTTATATTAGTTCTTATATTAGTGTTCTTGTTTTCTACACACACCAGTCTGCATGTCATCACGAAAGCATTTTCTGCCGGAGAAAGCCAGTAAATTATTTCTCTATTTGCTCAGTTTTAAGCCGATCTCATCATTGGATGGAGCTAATCACCATGAAGTAGAGGGTAGAAGAATAGAGAGTGATTAACGCGCGCGCGAGCGCGGCACGCCGACGTATGTTCGAGGGTGAAAAGTTGCATACGGCGCAACATAATCTCTGTTTGAAAACTCAAAATTTTGAAATATAATTCAAAAGCGAGAATAAAATTATTTAAAAATTAATAAAATATATTTCTGCGTGGAAGATTAAAATTACTCGGCATTTAATTTTTAGCGACAATTTAACAGTAATTTATTCTATTTTATGATTTCAAAAATTTATATCAACTTTTTGTAAATATTTCGTAAAACTTGAGAAACAGCGACAAAACAATATATCTGAAACGAAATAAATAAAGAAAATGGAAAAGTATAAAGTCAGACTAAGCATTTCTGCCCGTTCATTAGGCTTTTGCCATAAAAGCTAAAAGCATAATTTTCGGGAAGGGTATACGTTGCAAATAAGAGCATTGATAGACAAGACAGGAAAGGAGAAAGGAAGATAGAGAGTAACACGACAAGCGTCTCGTAATTAAGACGAATAATATTCGTCACACGAATTAAGCCGTTTACATTAGCGCACTGTTCCGCGACCAAACACGTCTTGCGCCGTCTAACGAAACATGAGAGAAAGGCGAAGATGGAAGTGGAGAGTGGCTGGAAAGACTCGGGTATTTAACTACCGAATTTGAGCGTCTCCCCCCGCGTAAAGATAATGCTGCGTCACGAGAGCTCCTCTGTGAGTACAATCCCCACGCCCGCCGGCGTCTCGTCGCGCGACGACGTACGAGGCGCGGCCGCTTCATCGAATTCGCCCCGTATTATACGCGGAAACGCGAGAACATCGACGAGAGGAGAGAGAAAGAGAGAGAGAGAGAGAGAGAGAGAGAGAGAGAGAGAGAGAGAGAGAGAAGGAGAGGAAACATGATCGTATTAAGGCCGCAACAAATTTCAACGCAGACTGAGTGCTCATTGCTTATGTGAGCATCCCGGGTGCATCCGTGCGGATGCGTTCACCGGGAATTGCCAGTACAAACGATCGGAACATAGCAGCAAGCTCTGTATTCCGAATGATGCTTGCGACAAAGGATAAAGCTGCGTAATTGAGAATACGCATACTGAGTTATGTCAATTTGTGCGAACTAAAATTTACAATTACAATTAATTTATTTGTTTTTTTCACGATCACTTTAATGCCGTTTTTTATTTTATTTCAAACACTTTTATCTCTTTACTATGACTCTTTATCACTTTGTCAGTTGTTACTTTCTATTGTCTTAACGCGTTTCCATAAAATTTATTTCACTATTATCTAACCTGCAGACATGTGCAGAAATTGAGTTGCGAAATATATCGAATTGACGTGAATACCGATAAAAATACAATGAACGCATTATTAATTCCCGTTGAATTATCATGGATAAAAGTGTCTGTCAATTAGCGCGTCCGAAAGCAGATGTGCCTCATCGGTAGATGAGATAATCGAGAAAAAAGATATTTGGCGCCTCGAATATCGTTGAGACCAAGTAGTTGAATAAAGCAAAGTGTGAAATCCTGTTGTGAACCAAGTTAAACCTTAAACAAACCAATGGAGATTTCCTCGGGGTATTGACGACAGTGTGTGTACAAGATATTGCAAACGCAACGACCAACGCAACCAGCAACTCAAACAAACAAAGGGAACAAACGGTTCGCTTAAATCGTGCCAACACCGATCGATTCTGGTTGGCTATCGGATCTATGTGTTAAATAGATAACAGATCGGACACATAACATATATTAGCATGGGCATTTATGCAATTTTGAATACGATGAGTTTTTACTAGCACTCTTCTCATAAACATAGTGCGATATTCACAATTTAAGCGAGAAAGCTAACAATCAATTAAAAATGAAATTCTGAGACAGTTTATATTTATACTTGCGGAAATACCAACTCATGTATTTGTCATTTTAAGATGCTTAAAATTTAAGTAAATATGCAGTAATTCTGCGACATAGAGTTGAAAATGTTTTTTTCAACTGCAGAATAAATATTACCTTCAATTAAGAATTATTCAATTTTTAGTTTTCCGATCTTTCCGATTATGCGATAATTTATATAATAAACTGGACTGGAAATGGAAATATATCGCGGATGTCGATAAATATTTTATATATAATATGGCAAATATTTATGCACATGTAAAATATGTTATTGCGCTAGTTATTGAAAAGAATCAAAGCACACTTCTACAGCATGCTGAAATGGAAATCTCCTGATATTCCAGAAGAAGAAGATACAGAAACTATATAGAACCGTCGCACGCTAGAGAGACCTTGAAAATTATAGTCACGTTCAAACACTTTTCATCGAATGGCGGAACAGGATTTCGATACACAATAAAAAGAGCGGCACTTTACGCCAATTTTTATATTTCCATCGTACGCGAAAATATTTCACTATGAAAAATAAAATCAAAAAGTTCGTATAAAATGAATACTAATCTGCAGCAGTAATTCAGAATAAAACCAACATTTACCAATATGAATATTTATAGAATAAATACGCTATACGGGTGTTATTAAACTAGGTTAACAAACTAAGTGACAAATTAAAAAATGTCATATCCTTTGTTGATTAATTGCCGTTTGCGATTAACACCTATTTATACCTGCGCATTATTATATTTTATAATTATGCGTCATTATATTTCCGCGGATATTTTTATCTTTCCAGAATGTTTGTACACTGTTGAAAAACTCACAGAGAGACGCGTATTTCTGCAAGGGGTGAATTTACGTACGCCTCATGCAATATTGCAGCCTGATAGAACGGGGGTGAATAAAGTGCGGGTGACGCGCGATCGTAAAAAGCGGGCGACTCTCGCATCTTTATTCGACGTACGAATAAGAAACTCGGGCGGAAGGAGCACCGCGAGATTGAGTGCGAACGATCGTATAAATTATCTTTCCACACATGTACACACGATTATACGCGCGGTCAAATGTAACAAGTGTCGCGACATCGCAATTACATGCCCCATAAGAATAGGAGATACAATATTTGATCAGGAATAGCGAGTACCTAACCGTTCTCCGTTCTGTTCGTGAGGAGAAACAATCATGGATTCTGGAAGGACGATTGCCTTCCTGTAACAATGGAGGTTCCGGAACCAGCATTTTTGGCAAAAGTTTCTTCGTTAAACCGATACACATCGGGTAACGGTATTGTCCTGAAAATGGTGATCGATCACAGCCTGTGAACGGGCGGTATCCGTAAAAGCCGTAAAATGGATGCTACGAAAAGGCAAACACGTCTAATGTATTTTCTTGCAACTGACATTCTCTCTTGCTCTCTCTCTCTCTCTCTCTCTCTCTCTCTCTCTCTCTCTCTCTCTCTCTCTCTCTCTCTCTCTCTCTCTCTCTCTCTCTCTCTCTCTCTCTCTCTCTCTCTCTCTCTCTCTCTCTCTCTCTTTTTCTCTTGAGAACGTTGTCAAAATAAAGAAAATATACTCATCAAAATAAAAGATAGTGTATTTGATGATGTTAACCAATATATCTGACATATACAGGGTGTTCCAAATAAGAAAATAAATATAAATGTCTCAAATGTCTTTTTTAACTAATGGAGGCACATCTAGTATTTTAAAATACCAGGTTTTTATTTTAAAAAATCATGATGATCTCAATCTCACTTTGGCGATGCCATCAAGATCGAATAAATCGTTTCATTGCCTCCTTGAAACCAAATAGCTTGTATCTGAAAAATTTTTCTCGAAGCGTTTTATTTTTGAGATATCTGCATTTATTTTCTTATTTAGGACATCCTGTCTATTCATTCTACGTTTTTGATGTAAGCATTTAACAAAAATTAGATGCTTGTTAGATTATAATAGTTAGTTTGAACTGTCTTCAAGTAATGTATCTCCTTTTCTCATCGCTTATTTGATTTTATTTATTTGATTATTGCACTATTGTAAGACTAAAATGAACTCTCCGTCCCACGGAAATCCGCCTTGCGCCCTCCTGGAGCGATCGGCGGCGCCCAACTCGTTAACTATAACCGTGCTCGGCTGGCAGTTACGAAAATCCCTTAAACAATATTGTAGAAACATCAAGTGCGTCGTCCCGGTTATCTGTCGGCGTATATTTACCGATGATTTCCCGCGGATTTCCCGCGTCCGGCGAAATCATCGGGCTGAACGCGAGCGCAAACAAACGCGATAAATTGGCTGGTTAGCGGGGCTACACGGCCGACCGAAATACGAGCATAATGAAACGGTTCTCATTGGTCGTTGTTAACCAGGCCGGTGTGCCTGTTGTACAGCGTAAATTAAAAAAAAAAGACGAAAAAGCCCGGGCAACAAGGAAAAAGGGGGCAAGAAAAAGCGGGCGAATCACCATCGCGCGCCAGCGCGGTCCAACGAAATTGCAATACGTATGCAACATCCACCTCCATTCTCTCTCTCTTTCTCCCTCGCCGCACCGTTCATCTCCTTTCCCCGTTCACAACGCTCACCCGCACCTACGTCCCGTTTCTCCCGCCGTTGAACCGTTGCACTTTTGCGAGTTAATTAATGATCCTGCGGTAATTGATTATTCCGCTCGTTTCGACGGCCGGCTCGCAAACGTACATTGGATTTATCGCAGTTATAAACTTGGCTTCTGCGTATCATTTGAATGGGATATTACGGTCGTGTATATAGGGAAATAACGAATGGAGATAGCCATCCACGTGATTAATCAGAGTGGTTCTTTTTATAAGGACTCATGAGCCCGACGCAACGCGGACACGAGCGAAAATTCACGCGCGGAAATATTCACGGTCGTTGCCATTGTCGGGCAAAGCCTCAGCAACAGAATTTATGCGCGCTAATTGGCCGTTTGAGCTTTAACGTCCGTGGATTTTCCACTGATCGGTGACAACCAACCGCGTGAATTTGCAAAAATGAGTACTAATTACGCGATATTGATTGTAACAAATATCTTTTGACACTTGACAGATTCTGAGCTGTTGTACACGATTAAAAGATGACAATTAATTATTTTACGAATTTGTTGTTAAGTGATAAATAATAATAATATGATAAACGATGCCCTATATTTTCTATATCTGCATATGCAAAATTTGCATGCAGTTGTTTTGAATATACGGTTGCACAAAAATATTCTTTATGCTTTAACACGCATGCACGTAACCGATATATATCTTGAATTTTTATTTTGTATTTTTTGAAGAAAAAAAAATTATTTTCTTAAATTATCGACAAAATGTTTAATTTCGCAGGAAAAAAAATAAGATCAATAGCTGTATTGCAATTGCAGCATAACGTAGTAAATAATAATTTTGCACTATCGTAAAACCTGAATTCCAAAGCGTGTTTATTTATGTAATAACCCTTTATGCAAGAGCAGTGTGACAGGATGGGAGACTGCATTATCTATTCTGTACTTTCCAGGCCGAGTGTACGCAAATGCCTACATGCTCGTTCGCTCGCCCGTACAGTTTCTGTCTTGTTTTGGGTACACACGTATCGCTATGGTCATGACTAGTAACAGCATCCGACGTACAGGGTGTGGCGCGTAAAACGTATTCACTACTGTTTACGTAGACCGTCAGAGGTAAAGATAAAAATGGCTGTGAAAGTCAACTAAATAACGATGCCACGTACAATTATCATTGATACACAGTGAGAATAATACAATTAGAACAACAACTGAGGAGAATCGCATTGCGGCCGAGACACCTCGTAGAAGCGCAGACGTGTATACCTGTATATGCATAGCTTGCTGGCTGCCATGGAAATACCGTGCTAAGGATAGTTCCGCCGTGAGAACGAGGAAATTCCGGATCTGTTGTCAGAAACGGAACACTCGATATATGTTGAAACGTTAAATGTATTTACCGGACATGCGAGCTACGCGGAGAAACATCATTTTGACAGTTCCATGAAAACTAGACGACCGAATGTAACGCCAAATTAATCTTGAAACGCGGAAATGTTTCGCGATCGAATTAAGCTCTTTATTTATCCTGATAGTTTTCTCGACCTTTGATGCGTTGCTTTACTTTGTATATTTAATTTGACGTGTATGTGCATAAATTTGAAATTTTCTGCTGTTCTGAATTGTAATGGGCAAAACTGAAACTGTTAAAATGTGAACAGTAATGTTATACATATATGTCACGCCGTTAGCGGAACGGCCTGTCATGGAAATGTTTAAATGGACGCTTATGGATAGGACCGTGGTCTGCGAAACGGACAGCGAATCACGGATTCAGGTTTAGCAAGTCAGATTGTCTGCGCAACCAGACCTCGCGTTTCTTCCGTTTTACATCAAGCGTCATGCAACACACATACAATGGTCAGTGTGTGACACTGTGAATCACAGAAACCGAGAAATTATCAACATTATTCTGCCAACGGTGTTTAATTATCGGTTTTAACGAATACGAGAGTTATTTGAATTAATTTTTAGTTTTCCTCACTATTTTACTATCCAAGAACCTGCTTGTTAATTAATAAAGTGACATTTCGTTACATCTTCGGCGGCGTGGATAAGTTTTAGTATTGTTGATATTTAATTCAATGCAAAATATACATTAATTGCATGCTAATTTAATGCATAAATAAATGCGCAGCTTGTTCAGGTGCAACGATCCTTGAAGAGCAGAATGCGATAATAATCAGCAAATCCGTTCGCGGTGCTGCAATCAAAAATTAACCAGACCCGAATAATTACGTGCAATTTGGTTTAATTATCAGCGCATTCAATCAGTAGAGGAATAATATTTATTTCGGTAATAAAAAGTTAATCTCAAGATGCAGCAGCGACTTCTCGGCAGTGGCGCAGCCACTGTCGCGTAAAGTATTGTTATGCGATTCGGAATCGAGAGCGAGTTTGTTCTCGGCCGCTTCTTCAAAATAGATCGTTCTATTCGCGTTGTCCATTTAACATGTTACTAACTTACGAACGCCAAAGAACGAACGGGATACAAGTTCGGGAAAGTGCCAACGTGAAACTTGGAATATCTTCCGGGAAAGCTCTTCCCTTGATTACAGCTCTTATTCTAAGCGAGGACGCGAGCATCGTTGTTTTTATAATGCGCAACAGTCTCGCGCTTAAAGGACGTCCACAAATTATGTGACTAGAAATAGACATCGGTGACGTCTTTCAAAATCGATATTTCTTCTTCTCGAAATTGATGCGAACAGCATCGTAAATAATAAACTCGCGCGCGAAATGCATAGTATTGTTTATAACTGCTGTAACAGCTATATCTCGAAACTTCCACCGACTCTGGAAGTAGTAAACGTTATCGCTTTATTACGCGGTACGTTGGAAACCCACGGGATACTTCAGAGAAGAGTCCTTTGATCAATTTTGTTTTAAATTATAAGTAAGAACGTCTAGCATTCTTTTTTCAAAAATAACAGACGTCACAGACGTTGATAAACAACAAAGTTCTATAATTATTTCGTTTACTTAATTTTATAAATTTGTAAATCTCAAATTTTGTGACAAAGATGTAATATGAAAAATTCAAAAATTGCTATAAAGTTGTATACATTATAATCAGCTTCAATTTTCATCAAAGATAAAGTAATTCCGAAATCTGTCGAATCCAAAAATATCATCTTGCAATTTTGGAACATTTCATAAATCAGTTTGCAGTTTTGATTGCAGTTATTTTTTAGTTCAGCTACTACTTGTATTATGCAGCTCATAATATTTAATATTATATACTTTATATGCTTTAATATCTTATTTAATAAAAATAAAATACTTCCTTTTCGGTAAATATGTGAAATTCTTTAATCATCTTATAAAGTGATAATCTATATTCTCAGGCTCAAATTTGTTTCACATTACAACACCTCTTCGCGACAGACCACTAGATGAATAGACCTTGTCTCCATAAAACAAACATTTGTCTGACGGATTTAGCCGTGAAATCTGAGAGCGATGAACTCAATGCAATTTACGGTTAATTGCCACAAGCCTCGCTCGACGAGCTTGATATTCCGGCTTAAATGTTTTAACGTAGACAGTGCTCACTCAGCTCGACGACAAATCAGAAATTAAAGCTGCAGACATTTTTGGTAAATTCATTATATTCGTTATGACAAACACTGGCGCATCGCGATCCGATTGAAACATTCATTAAGGATTCAATGACACGGAATTGTGAATGTAATTAACTGCACGCCGCGCAATCAAATATGGAAGCAGAATTAACAGCGTGTACGAGTCGGCGAGACAAGAAAACACGAAGCAAAAAAGAATAGAAATTAATTATTGTTATTTAAATTAAAATTATAAATAGGATGAGTGATAGACTTAAAAAATAAAAAATATATATTCTTCATACCTCTGTGTTCGCTGCTATTGTTCGAAACAGCAATCAATACCTGTAACAATAGGAAATTATAAAATAATTTAAAAACTCTCATGTCACATCTATCAAAATAAAAGCTTTATGAAAAATTTTATTTTATATTGTATTTGCAATATTATTTTATAAATTTGATTAATTCATGTAAAAAAAGAAAATAGAACAGAGTTAATATCGTTCGAAATTTTTTCTTGTTGAATAACAACTAAACTATCACTGATATTACAAAATAAACAATACAAACGCAGCGGCTGATGCATTGAAACAACAACAAAATATATTCGAGGCTAAAGTTAGGTTATTTCAATCTTTCCTTATTTCTAACGATTTATATGAGTTTCGGAAATATACCTCTGCGAACGGAAAGCGGGGATTATCGAAGACCAATCGATTTGTTAGAATTTCCGAATGGTTTCGAGCGCAGAACGGCCCGGAGAATAGGAGGCTCATTTATTTTAATTACATATGCTCGTTAATGTACGGCAGTACAGGCGGGCGGAGATTATCGAGCTATCGACACTTCGCTCGATATCCTGTGCGAGTGTAGAGTAGAAAGAATTACTTTACCTTACACGACGGATAAAAGATGAGGGCAAAGAAAATTGAGTGAAATGTATCGAGATAAACTTACTGCTGTAACGATAACAAATTAGCGAACTGTGAAATTTCTCGTAAATCTTGTATATTTTTTACATTGTATATTCCTTTAGCACGTTATTATGATTTTTACATTGTATATTCCTTTAGCGCGTTATTATGATTTACACAAATTGCACGGATATAATATCATGTAAATTAAAATATGGAAAAAAAAGATATTCAATGTAATACACATTTGTTAAAAATAATTGCAATACTGCAAAGTTTGACAAGAGTTAAAAATAAAATTAGTCGTAATATTCCATTTTTATGAGATATATAAAGTACATTACTCTAGAGAGACTTTGGGTCATAAAAGATTATGTCAACAATATCAGGAAGAGTAAAACATTTCTGAGATACAAGAAGAAGTGTTAAAACAATATTCAGATGTAAGAAGTTCGTGTAGCTGCAAAGTTTAACGGAAGCTCGGTTCTGGTACTTTAGGTCATAGATGAACCTGAGACTCTTCCTGTGGTCAGCGACCTATCTTCTCGCGACAGCCATTCGCTGTTTTATAGCGACGTCTCTCCGTCTCGACGAACGAGCGTCTCGTCTCTCAAATTCGTCGATTGCTGGCCGACGGTAAGTTTCAAAACTCTCGGTGCTTTAATCGCGAAACGTTCCAACGTTTTTCTCGCGTAACAGTAAAGTTGCAAAAAGCCCTTACACTGTGAAACAGTTTCTGAGGAAAATCTTGAAGCGCAAACTTTTCACCAAAACTGTCCCTGCATCGCTGCACTACCGAAACTCTACTCCGATTCTTCAGGTCACTTTAGAAAGACCAAGGAGGAAAAGGATAAGTAAAATCAACAAGCGCGAGTAAGCTCTCTATAAACTATTACATTTGTTCAAAATGTACCGCTGTTCGGGCGCAATGCGATAAAATCAGATTTGTGACACATTACGCTTATTAATTTCAGCGCGCTTTACATTTTTATCGAAAAACTTAGCTTTTGCAACTACTATTCATATTTTACCTGGGATGCAATGATATGCAAATTTAATAGAAGAGATGCATTGGCCTTTGCATAAGAAGGGAGCCTCGAGATCTACATTATTACAGAAGACTAAAACATTTGCTTTTAAAAGCGGCATAATTTTATCAAATATTTCCTAATCAATGAATAATGTATCGAGAGCACAGAAGTCTTTCTTGAGGAGAAGCACTTCATTGATACGATACTATTAATCTGACACATAATAATCCTGAAGGCAGCCAGGTGGCGAAAACGATGCATAACGATATCGCTACCGCGAAATAATATGCAAATCAACCACCAGGCTGACGCTCGCGGCGCGCCAGAACACTGCGGAAATTACTGATGAAAATTCCACGTGATATCTACCTAATTAATGAATAGTTATAGTGTGAGTGGATTATCGCGGAAATTCGAAAAGTATCGACTGCGGCTTATCTGAGCGTTATCGAAAAATGACGATCTAAAAATATTCTTTATTTCGATTATTTCTTAAATTCTGTTAATATTGCTATATCCTGCTGTTTATTTAACATTTATTGTTTTTTTTTTGTTTTTTTTTTTAATATTGGAGCAATTGACAATTTTCGCTTTATGTTTGTATTCTTCTTTTATATGTAGTGACTCAAATATTTGCATGACATTGCAATGTTATAAAATATTATTTTATAAAACGAAACATACTCATTACATTAATTAAGTAAATATAAAGAAACGGATGTAATATTTGGAAGCGAGCGATAAAGCTATTACAGCCAGGCATGCTGCGAAATCGATTTGTACGACAAGATCTATTGGTTACAGTGCGATCTCCGGCTTCTCGATTCGCCGAGTGTTCTCGAGCAATTGTCAAGTAATTATCCTTGAATAATTGGCGCTTAATAATCTGGCATCGTTTGTCGCCTAAATTGCAGTACGCCTCATCGTAAAGCCGTAATACCGTAGTCAATTAATTCGATGCGGGCACAACTCTCTCCTCCTCTCTCGATGATTCGGTCTTTACTCGTACTTGAACGCAGAAACGTGCATGTAAATTCGCTTAATTGTAGAAATGTCCATTTATTACAGAAATGTTTCGATGACGAAAATATAAATATATTTTCAGCAATATATTAAAAAATCATCCTAATCGAAAGGATTTTTTAATCTCGATAATCTAAGTGATTAATTTGAATTAGATGAAAATTTTAATGCAGGATCTTATTAAGCCACTTGATTAGATTTTGTCGAGTCCTTCGAGCTTTCCGCTTTTAAGACCTATTGGCACGTTTGCTGAGTGTTCGCATTATTCCTTGGGAAATCTTCACGGCGAATGTATGTGGTCGAACATTTGGGAACTCTCCTAAAACCTCACGGCACGCTGCGGCTGCACAATGAAGCATCGTAGCCGACGAACGTTCCGAGGTTCCGCATCGCATTTCTTCCCGAATGTCGGTGCACTCGAAGAAGACACGGCATTTAAAACATCGGACATTTTCGAGAGCAAAGTACTCCAGTGGCGCAGGAAACATGCGGCTGCTTCAAGCAAATTTTAATGAAAGATCACTCCTTTCATACTGCATTTCTTTAAAAATACATCACTTTATTATTGCGCTATGTTATCGCGTGATTGCAAATATCCTGCGAAATAGCAGCCTGAAAAGTGACATTAACATTTTCGCTAGAACAATGTAGCTAGAGTAACATCTCGTCGATCCTACGCTACTAACGCACTCCCTAATTTCTGGGACGCGCGAGCCGCCTTCTTCCCTAAGTTATACGTTCACGGACTCACGCTCTTTCAGCACGGTGCGAAAGCACGTAAACGCCCACTGCGAAGTGTTTTCCATTTAGTCGGTTCCGTAAGAGCAAGTACGAACCATTAAAATGTGATCACATGTAGATCACGTCTTACATTTATTATACAATATAACATCAAAGCCCAATTATCTAGCCGTTAAAACACTTGACGCAGCTTTTCTAGTAATCCGAAAGTGCGTAAAAAAAAATATAATTATAAGTCTAACAAATCCCATCCTTTCCCGTAATTTTCTAGTTTTATTTTATCATAGTCATCCATGTAATGTCTTATTCCCGACAACAAAACATTTATCTGCTCCGAAAGAAATAATTATTTTAATATACAACATATGCATAACACGTATTCGAACACGAAAATGTCTAATAAGCTTACCTCCAGTTAAATTGACTAATATAGAAGAGCATATATAAAGCGGCTTGAGCGACAGACGCAAAGTTAAAGCACGTGTAATCGGTAATGGAAATAGCTATAATGCGTGTTATTAATAAAACTAATACCGGGTTTCACTGACGCGGCGTAACACAGCAAACTCCCCCATACGAAATTGCAACGTGATTCGCGTACTCTATCGGCTTAAGGATTAACTCGTTTCAGTGTTCCAATACCGGGGCATCAGGAAACCTGAAAATTCGCGCGTAGCGCCAATAACCGTCGATGGCGTATGAATTTCCTGATACACCGAGGCTACCGGACCTATGGATTAAACCGGACCGACCATTGAAATGTCTGCGATAAAATATTGTTCTTCCACGGATGAACGATTCAGGATTTAACCTCAGGCTTTTTTAAAGCTGAAGCATAGCACGGACATTTATCTTACCATTCTTTTTCGCTGACGAGGCCCTTTTAAAGTCACGTTACATTGATTTCCTTCGAGAAGAATTTCAATCATGTTAAATATAAATTATTTGTTTATTTGGAAAAGTAATATTTTCCTTAGAATATTATTGTTATAATAATCTGAAAAATGCTTATAACAATATGTTCATTAACAATAAGATATTAACTTGGTTTTTTCCAATCTCGTAAATATGAAAGTTTCAATATCGATATGCATTAAAGAAACCTCCTCGCAACAATATTAGTTAGCAGATATCGAAATTATTCACCGAGCGTTCCTCGCGCTGAATGAATAATTCATCCGCATTGCGAGAACAACTTTAACTTTTACAGAGAGCAGCAACTCCGTGTATATTTCGAGTTACCGTCATTTACAGGATCTCTTTTTCTCCGCGCGCGCAAACACGAAGATGTCCGTTGACTCAAACGAGCTGGTCAGACCGCAAAACGGACGGTGGTCAAATCGATAGCGAATCGAATATCTCCGATTTTCGGGCGCGTTTAACTGGGAATTAAGTGGCACGGTCAATAAACGGCCACGACGGACCGAGTCAGATGACCGAAACTCTTGCTTAGCATTACGTCATGCATGAATGTGGCAGGAGTGTGACGAAGTGTTTTCGGCAGGAAAGTTAGCCGGAACTTTCGCCGAGGAAGCGTCAGGACGGGGAACACGAGACACGGGACATACGACATGACTGCCAGCTCATTCCGCACTTCGCCGATGTGTCCGCGGACAAGTTCGAATTAGCAAGTGCGCCAAGTTGCGGAATGCCGATTGGTGGTCGCCCGCTCTACTGCGCGCTTCCACGGGAGAGAGCAAGGACCGGCGTAGATGCATTCACGTTCGCGGAGTTCGCGCTGGTCATGCCAAAAGGACGGATCCTAAGAACAAGAAACTCCGTTTCCGATTCAAAAGCCCCGCTAATAGGAAAAACATAAATTGCGCGCGAATTGATCGCATCCCGTAATCGAATGTGCGAGAACTTTCGTAGCGGCAAAAAAATTCAATCGTTGCACAACGCGTGTATCTTTCGTTAACAATACAATTCTATTCGGAAAAAAATTCAAAATAATAAACAATCTTAATAAATGATATACTTTCGTAATTATTGCTGAAACGCCAATTGCAAAAAGAGTCATCTTTTTTTGCACGCAGCATCGTTTCGAGTAACATTGAACGCGACGTAGGGTTTCTCTCTTGTCGATATGTGCAGTGACCGCGATGTACGCATGTCCGTACATAGTGGAATATGGAAAAATCATAATTCATAGCCGCAGGTACGGCGGCATTCATATTACGACGTGTGCGTCGGACTGTCGGTATGCGGGTGCATCTTACGCGGAATTTGATGCAGGTATGCAGAGCAGGACAACCGTGTGACGGCACCAGTGGTACCCTGGAGCTGTTATCGAATGGACATAAAGGGGCCCCGGCTATCATGATCCCCTTCAGCTGCCAAATCCTGAGGACGATCCCATCTACGAGAGCCTCGACACTCGAGGCTGTCTCGTGGCCATGAAAGCCATTGTAGAGGGGACACTCTATTCCTCGATTGTGCTAATCGCCCTTCTCTTCGTCTTGTAGGTACATAGGTACCCGATATCCGATGCAATAAACACACGGACAGTTCAATGCGAACGTTTACGTGATATCAACACCGCTCGCTAATTGTAGTTAATTCCACACCGTCGCTCCCTAATTTCTGTCCTCTTAATTGAAAATCTCGAGAGAATTTAACGGATGATAAATACGTAATGTCAAGGATATAAAATCACCGAATTGTTTAATCTTTCGAATATTCAATTAAGCACGTTACGATGATCGATATAAACAATTAGATCTTGCTGTAGATCTAGATTTTTTTAACATATTAATCCGCGGATAAAAGCATGAATTTTAATGAATCGGCGTAATAGAATTTTAGAATGTTACGAACGTGGTTTATCGTTGCATACTCGTTATATTTACATCTTTATTCAACGCCGGTTGATATATTTATCCGATTCGCGCGAATGTTTACCATCGTGCAAAAAGCGCAAAAAGCAACACATGCACCGCATTTCCAGCTCGCGTCCTTCGCGGCTCGTTTCATCTCCCTCAAATTTAATTCTACCCTTTGGGTAAGGTTCCCGAACGCGATCTTGATAGCATTAACCTGATGTGGTTAATTTAACGCACGACGCCGCGTGCACGGCCGTTATTTCAGCTGCCTGTAAAAAGCAAACTAATTTTATCAGGCTCATTTTAATTCACATCCTTTCTCCGGCCATTCGTATCTTTTACTTCTGCCGCTGAAACGATCAAATGTTATATCTAAATATAGGAAAGTTGTCATCTTCTTTATGGTGCCGCTTAAAAGCGGAATAAAACGTTTCCGACAAATGAAGGAGAAGTTTGATAGATCGGCGTATCATAACATTCCTATATTTTTACGAGAGAAATGATGTTGCCGGAGACGGTAAGATGACGCAGTGAGAGAAAACGTACAATGCTGGTATAAAGAAAGAGATAAAACGAAAGAAGAGACAAAGTGATGGGGCACATTAAAGAAAAGAATAGAGGGTAAGTACAAGGAGATGCGAAGTGAGTTTAGCGGATGGAAGTTAGGGATAAAAGGATGGCAGAAGAAAGTGAAAAAAACAGCTTATATATAATACGGAGTATTGCGTACATACATAGTATTCTAATAAATACGCATCCCTCCTGAAAGTTGTACGCAAAATATTCCTAAATCTTTATAACTAACAATCTAATTATTTTTATCGCGCATAAATAAATATAGCAAATGCAATTTCTGCGAAATGAAAACGACTAAATGAAGCAAAAGCTCAGAGCAAAAATAATGAATAGCGAGGGGAAAGAGAGAGAGAGAGAGAGAGAGAGAGAGAGAGAGAGAGAGAGAGAGAGAGAGAGAGAGAGAGACTGTGACAACTTTCACGGTTTTGTGGTCCGCATTTTCGTCACCACGTCTCTATGGCGTCATGTACGACAGTGCGCGTAAAACATTTGTACGCGTACTCCAGTCTGGCGTGGCCGCGTTTGTCGAGGCTCGATTTTACTGCCGCGAGAAATGCCACGGCGCTCGACGGGAATCGATGGGACGCATTGCCCGGATAGCTCCGCCCGGCCGTCTGGATTTTGGGAATGCCGCCGGACCTAATCTCTGACGGATCGAGCGGACCGGTAGCGCGGATCGGTCCGCGAATCAAATCAATCGGTGACAAATAGACTGTGTGAGCGAGCGCTCGTCTTCGACGGTATAACGGTTGCCATCGAGTTGCTGCAAGCCCGATCGCCGAACCTGATGGAATTTGATGGAGATTTTGCGCGGTAAACGAGGAGCGATTCCACAAAACTCAATTTCGCTGCTTACACTCGTTTCGAGAGAGTGCGTCGGTACGATCGCGCACGTGATTCGGAAAATAGATTTGAATAACCGATCGCGCCGTTAATCCTTCCTTTTTTTTCGTCGAAAGGGAGAGATGTCCCTTCTGCCCTCGATTAATTGTAGTCGCTCTGCAATCTTTTTTTTTTGCTTTTACAAACGTAACCGAACATCTCTATTGAAACTTTTTCCATTTATCTCTTTACAAACTTATTTCTGCTTCAAAACTTTTTTAATCCGTTTCTAAATATATTTTATATTTTGTTAGATATATTTTAATAGCAGAGAATCTTTCTCTCTCTCTCTCTCTTTCTCTCTCTCTCTCGATGATCGATTTGTAATTTCTGATATCTGGCACTGATACGTAATAACGATGCAGCATCAGTTTTAATACTATGCTATTACATTTATTTAATCCATACAAATATCCCATGTATTCCCGCACAAATAAAACAAATAACTACAATAAATACAGAATCGAATAAACACAGAATTACTAACAGCCATTCAATCGAAATGTTTAATCTTTGCGAAAAAGGCTTTGGCGCGCCAAGAATTAATGAACGCGATCGCGTTTGTTATAATTCGAGAATCGGTGTGAAAGCTCTTGATGACGCTTCGGATAATCGATTATCCAGTTAGCTAGATACACTTAACAAGAGATTCTACTCTCGAGGATAGTTGTCGGAGATAAACAAGGGGTCGAGATACGCAAACCCTGATAAGACGAGACACCGTCTCCGCATTCCTTTGTGAAAAGCTGCCGCCGATCGATAGAGCGGCCCGTAAGATAGAGCCCCGAGTATGATGACTGAATGCGGAATCGGATGGCGGCAGTAAATTCGTTCGCTCTCCTTCAGCGCGCCGCGCCAAAGCGGGCGGGTTCTTGAGTGGCGATTTCGCAATTCCATCGCTTACCGACGATAAAAATCACGTCGAAGCGGAGACGTTTAATCGCCCGTACGATCAACACTTTCTCGTTAACGCGACACCGTTATACCGCCCGCCAATTGTCGGAGCGTCGCTCCGTGTTCTGTATACCGGCGCGCCAGATTTATTTCAGGATCACGGAGCGCTTTCGCACGCGCGAGCTCGCCGGAGATCCTCCGTTCTTCGCGGACAGGACGACGCGCGGCGTATTCGGAAATAAATGAGACTTTGTAGGAATTGAACGATGGGATGGATTCGGGAGAACGATGGGCCGGCGTATGCTAACAACTGCGATTCAAAATCGCGTCATCGATTTCGAGCGGAATAAGGTTAAAGGCCGAGACGATCGTATACACGGTGTTGTGCGAAAGCTCGCGTATGAATTTTGCAAACAGCCATTCCTGTGCGAAAGATCGCGGATGTATTGTGATAAAAGAGCATACGGTCGAATGTTCGCGATGTACAATACGATTCTGTCAACAGAGAGGGTATGTAAAGTATAAACTGCGCACAAAATGTAACAATAACAATAACAACGAAGCTCGTGCTATTGCATTTCCATGCGCGTGCAAATAGAAAGTTTCAGCTATTTTCTAAGTACTTTTTCGAATAAAAAAAAAAAATGACGAAAGAGACCAATTCGGAACGTAAGTAAAATTTTTTTTAATCGTGTGATATTTGTCTAATATATTGGAATGTTGACAGTACGTTTTAATATATTTACTCCAAATACTTATTTTTAATACATTTGTTCCATCATACTCATATCTTCAGCATTTGCATTCTATTCAGACGGTTAACGTGTAGGCGTACGAGGCGCACGTTTCCGGAAAGAGTCAGCACAATGTCCGTATACATAAACTGCAGTCGTATAAACGCATATCCGCACCAATCCGGATCACTGATATCCGATAACAGGAATATCTGGATATCTAATATATATCGCGCGCGTTCCGCCCAATACACTGAATCGCTAGCATATAATTCTGATGGAAAGGAGAATCATCTGATTGTACCGCGATTCTTACGCTTGTCAGAGATATTGTACGCCGATGCGCAACATACGTTCCTCTGAGAGAAAAGCGATTTCGAGTGATCCTGATCTGTTTTATTTAATAAAGTAATGCCGACAGTCCGCGCAGAAGTTTACCGTGGAACAATCGAACTGCATCACGGCTCTTCGCGTTTGATCCTGCGGCGGTGTCAAAAAAGCGCGCGCGCGCGCTCGATGGAAAAAGCATAACGCGGACTCAATTTAAACTGTCACATACGCCAGGAAGAAACGCGCCGCAACGAAGAGAGATATCACGCGGATCCCGTGAGGATTTATTTCGTTGCATCCCGCGCTCCGCCCGCCATCGCTAAAAGTGTGACAAGATTTCACCCCCTCGTTCCTTTTGACATTTTCATCCCTTTTATCTCTTTGCACCTTTCCCTTGCACGCCGTGCCGTTATGGAGAGCTTCTCTGTGAATCCACAACGAATGACCGGCCCATAAATATCGACGGCCATGCATATCGCTGAGTAATTCATGATTGCAACGGAAGTTGACAGTACAGACGAATATAACAGACCATTTTCAGAGTCGCGTGTCCAGTATTAAAAATGATGTGATTAATCTTTATTTCTTTTTGTTTTTTTTTTCATGATTTGATTAACTCTTTTTGATTTAAAATTATTGACTGATCGGCGCGTCAAATTTATGAATAGTCTATAATATTTAAGATTTTAAAAAATAGTTCTTGTACTTGTGATATTGTTATCATTTCTTTATCTCTTCATCAACATAGCGTATAAAGGCTTGTTTTGAGACGCACTAATCTTCTTACACAAACAGTATAAGTACCTTTACATTGAAAAAGTTAAAAGAAATAAAATTATTTGTATTGCGTATTTGTTTTGCATTTGACTTGCTTAATACCGCCGACAAACATTACACGAAGATCGTTACGCCAAAAGAAATCACTTAATAGAATTTCCAGATCTTATTTATTTTGAAACCATGGCACGGCGCACCTATTTAAACTTCCTGTAATCTTCGGAAGGGCAATTCGCGCTCTTCTAAAGGTCGAGCCCTGACGAAATTTTCTGCGTCGAATTCAATAATGGCGAATTTACGCTTGACGCCGGCGTGGCAACGCGCGAACTTTTCTACACAGGCGCAATTTCCTGCGATCGCAAAGTTCTTTCGGTCTTTCCCCTTCGTTACTGTATCACCCCTGCGGCACAGCACTTTTAACGTGCCGCCGCGGTATAAAACGATGTGTTTTATGCACCGTCCGGCACATTACTGGCTTAACGCCCCCCAGGAAAAATCTTTTCACAGTCGTGAAGGAAAGAAATTTTAACGCATGTCAAACAGAAAAAAGGGTGTGTCATGTTTGCAACATAACGGAAAATATTTTTTCGGCGTTTCATAAAACTTCCCCTATCGGATCAGAGAGCATAACGAAAAAAAAAGAATTGACATGCAATTTGGTTCATCGAACAATACGATTAAAGCTGTCTTCGGACGACGCATTTTATACATTTATGAAAGAACGTAAGTTCTTTGTAAAGTCTCTCTCTCTCTTTTCTCGAAATCTATTTTTTTAATTAAGAAATTATAAGGTAAACCGTAAACTTTATTATAAATTTTAGATTGTGATTAATTTTTTGTTTTCTCGTGCATACATAATCTTATTTTTAATAAAATGTTTTTAAGAAAAATTAAATACAGCTATGAAAAATTATTCCATTGCGTTCTACTACTTTGTGTAATAACTGTCGCATGCATCAGCAGATGAACTCACCAGAACTGAGAACTTGCTCTCATTTAAGGAGTATTATTACTGACAGATATTCAGTAGACGATCTATCAAATGATACGCAACAGCTTGCATGATGGATGGGCTATGCTTTTGTATAAGCTATATTTTCACCTCTACTTATAACATTAAATATACGAAATAGAGCTCGTGACAGATCATCCGACAGTGCATGAGGTTTTTTAGTGTACAAAACAATCTTCATCAACCATATATGTGGAATATTACGTAACTCACTAGAATATTTTATAATGTGAATTATTACAACAAGAAATTGTCACCAGGAAAAGCACGAGGAATACTTATCCATTGCTACGCAATATTAAAAAAAAAAATAAATAAATTAGTTTACGAAACATCGATTTCGATATGATCCGAGTATAAAGATTAAATAAACGATTTCATTCATTTTTCAAATCTTGTTCGTTATTTGAGTACTAATTTTTTGGGAGAACAGGATCGCGACGGGATGTGAACGATTAAACCGGCTTTTCATCAGATACGAACGAGCGAGAAAAAGCAGTTAGTTCCCCTTTCGTGCCTGATCGAACCGGAGCCCAACGTGCACGAGACAGCGAAAGCACTCGAGAAAATCTCTCGTTCGTCCGGCGAGCAATCGATTGCTGAAGAAAAGCGTTCGCGGAAACGCCGCCGCTCGTCGACAAACAACCGTGGACCTGCGGGGCCGCTACGGTACGTAGGCACACACCTATTACTCGCTCTTTCACAGAAGCACGCTAAATCGAAATTCGAATCCGGTCGCAGTGCGCCGTAAGTGCTGTCGGAGAATGTACGCAATATAAAGCCGCGGCGCGATAACACAGAATGTATCGACAAGCGCGACCGCGCTTTTTCACACTTCAATAAATTTCTCATTATCGACGTTGCACGTTGTAGATACACCTCGTGCTTGACGCGATGGAAAACTTATATACTAATTTGTCGATCAATCTTCTGGAGAAGTAAATTTCTTCATTAAAAATCGTGAATTACATGTTAAAATAATATAGTGCAGCTTATTGTAGTAGAACTTTAATTAAATACAGATTTCTATAGAAAAATTGAAGCCGCCGACAATTCGGTATTTACGTCACGAAAATTTCTATTCTAGTAACATAAATTTATTTATTTTGTATGAAATTTTTTTAAATGGCAAAAATAAACTTTTTATAATTAAACTGGTTTTTTTTATTATTTAGATAAATCATGAAAACTAAAAAAATTTCTTTTATTATAAAAATGCATTTGACAATAAATGTTAGAAGCTTTTACATTGTAAGTCGTAAAGGAATCTGCTAGCGAGTGTTCGCGATGACAATCAATTAGAAACCTCTGCCAGGTTCCATTTTAGTCTGTTCCGCATTCAATTAGCATACATACGATAACTATGTACTTCGACAGTCGACCCAGTTTCGTTTAAAGTAGAAATATCGGGACGTTAATTAATTCGGCGAGTAATAACAGAAATACACTTTGCCTGGAATATTTCATATTTTTTTAATTATTTTTCGTGCACCGCAGGTCGAATTAATGGAAAGAACACAATTTGTCTGAATAAACTTTACGTTTTGTAATTTAAATAGGCGAAATTGTTACATATATATTGGCCTAATTGTATCATTCTCATGCAGTTTATTTGTTTTTGTGTTACACAACTCAGAAATGCAATCAGTATTTGCATCCTACAGTAAATACGATAACTTCCAAGCAATGATAATAAATCAAATCAATTCATTTATTCAATAATTTATCTTTACGTACTTATTCACATATATTAAACGTGTGCTTTTATAAATTAATAATTTATTTCAGGTAAGAAATATAAATATATTATTTGTGTACGAAACAAAGGACACAATGGAAACGACAGATGGGAGAATGTAATGCTACGTTCATGAAAATTAATTATCAAATAATGCGCTCTAATTCTGCTGAAAAAATTAAAGATATAATAATTGTCTTTGCGTTGCAGCTTTGTGATGACTTATTAAAAGTAATATTTATCCATAATATTACAAAACAAATCCTTTAGCAAAACAAAATGTTGTAATAAACTGCAATTTTCTGCGAATCTGTCGTTGTATTTTATACGTCTTTTTCATAAAAAAAAAAAAATTCTAAGATATTGAGACTTTATCTGGCACGCGAGTGTAGCAGTTACTGTGAGTGCTTTTAAATATGTGTCTATCTTACTCGATTAAGTTTCACGTAAGTCCTCGATCTTCGTAAATTCGCGAGATACGTCGTGTTTCATAACTAGTTCTTCCTGGCGAAACTCGTCTCGCGTTCTAGCTCAATTTCCGCTTTCCGGTTTGTATGGTCTATAGGTATGTTTTGGCATTTCGGCCCATATTTCTGAGGGAATTTCAGACAACTATTACTACCGGTCGCTATTGGTGAGGAAAATTGTGACAAAGAACCGGAATGCTTCCTATTGTAAATCCTTCGTTTTCGAAAAACATTGCAAACATTTTCTTATTCCTGATCAAAACTACATCTAGTACTAAATGTCTATTTTACGAATATAAAGATTTGAATTTTTATGCTCTGCTATTTATATAATGAATCATATTTTACACGTTTATATTTTTTTTCTATTGTGTACGAAAAACTGCTAGCGTTGAAAAGCTGCGGAATACCGTACAAAATCGACCTCACAAAACATTTACGCTCGGATGACAATTACGCCTTTTGATTGCAATCGCGCGTGTGCGAAGATATTGCGACGAACCCTTCCCTTGACGAGACAGATGTCGATGTTCACGCGCTGTCTCGTTTCCTTCCAGAGGAAGAGTGCGCGAAATAAAGAAAGGGAAGAATGGCACGACAAAGCCATTCAAGTTCTCTGATCGGTCAATAACGATTTCCCGGGAATGTAAATGTCTCCGCGAGCAGCCAACCGATGCCGTTCAATTCGGAGTAGGTCCCCCGCTTTGCCTTTTAATCTTGTAGCTTCGCCTCTTTTAATCTCGTTCCATCGACCTGCCCCTTCCATAATCGACCAGTGCAATTTCTCCTTTCGTCCGTTCGTCCATCTAACCGGATGTCCGCGATGGACGCTCTATGCGCTACACAGGACTACGTACCAGTGAACATGACTCGTGCAACCGAAGCAGGATATTTCGTCCGTGCGACATTCGAGCAGTCAATATTTTACAACATTTTCATATACACGGTTCATCGTTGCTGCATCAAAGAACCACGGCAAAAAATAGTTGGATTTATGATTTGCCCAGAAAGTAAAAGAGACTGCAAGCTAAATGTGTGAGTTTTACATTTCAGAATAATTATAAATATCCATTATTATTTTTTTAAAAAGAAAAAAAAAAAACATTTTATTCACACACCTTGCGGCGATACACAGAAATCATATTGTAGATGTTTTTTTTTATATTTACCATAGTTTTTATTAGAATATAAACATATAAAAATTAAAAAAAAAACTACAAATATCAACAACTATTTTCTTTCGTATTTGCTGACTGCAAACATTCTCACTTCATCCACAAAGATTGTGTATGATTAATTTTTTAAATACCGATGCAAGCATATAAGTAAATAATAATTAATATGTTAGACGAAAGAAATGAAAGTTGATATTATCACACATTATGTCGACAAAGTTGAATTTATTCAGAAAACCAGTAATTTTTATTAAAAATAGCAATTAGTAATATTAATAATTAGTGAGTCTCATGTGTCCTTGCTTATATTCCTCATTTTAAACCGCATTTCGTGAATTTATTAAAGAAATTTTCAGTAACGATATATTTAAAATTTAGATATCTGTAAGAACGCGTACGATAATTTTTATTTATTTACAAATAAAATTTCTATATGACACCTTGTTAATATTGCTGCTTTCAAATTACATTTTTTTATCCAAGTTTTTCTAACTTTTATTACTTTCTGTTTTATTATTTCTAGTGTCTCTAAAAATGATCTCTAAAAATACAAAATTAAAAATAAGAAATATTCCTTTTTATATTATTAAGACAGAGTTGCACATATGACGACCGAAATAAAAATCAATTAGTATATAAAAAATTGTTTAATAATAATATCATAGATATTATAATGAGATATTACTATTGTTATATTATTAAATATTTTAACACATAAAGCTGCAGCAAATTTTATTGTACCCAAAGTTTGTATCTTGTTAAAAAAAGCCTTGCAAAAAGCACATGATTATTTTCCGATAAAATAAAATAGAGGCTTTGAAACGAGAAGTGACGCACGTAATTTTAACAAATATGCGGCTACAATGAAGTTCCGCGATTTACTCACCAGAATGAGTGATGTAGGCAACAAAGTGGAAAGTTTACAGTAGCTTTCTAAAGAGATAACTTAATAGATATTTATTACGATGTTCAATGAAAGATATAAAAGTAATATATAAAATTAATAATAATATAGCATTTTCTACATAAAACGTTAGCCTTAATAAAATCGCTGCATTAATAACTTATCTCAGATGTTACTAAATAACAAAAGATAACGATTTGCCATCATTATGTAATGAAGGTATAAAAAATAAAAAACTAGAGAAATGATAAAAAATATTTCATAAATATTATATATTTTGCAGTGATTCCTCATCTTTAACTGTGATTGAATAAATAGCAGCGACAAAAATTTTTTTTTGTAAAATATTGAGAACCTTTTTGACAACGAGCGATCGGCCCAAAAGCCGATCTACTGCCGAGACCACTTCTCTTTGCTCTCGGGCAACTTCGCGGCGGTGCTTCAGGATATCTACGGCGAAAACGCTGAAAGATTCGGTGCCGTAACAGTCGGACCGGGCGCATAAATCAACTGCACAGACTCGTGTGAGAGAGAGGTGACGACGCCGGCAGGCCACCCCGTCAATAAAATGCAAAGACGGAGAAATAAAGTTAAAGATAAGCCGCCCCCGGACCCGCGCCGAGAGTACTTGGACGCCGAGTCCAGCGATGAAGCGGAAAGGCGCAGTAAGATTTACGAGAAAAATATTAAACACAACCCACACAGCCCCGTCTCAACTCTCCCGATTTTCCGTTCCTTGCTCGACTCACTGCTTCTTCACTCCGCCTGTCCTATTTTCGACACTCCGAGCCCACCGTTTCCAATCTCTGTTTCGCACAATCTCGCCGCGCAGCCTTCTCTAGTTTCTCTGTTAAAACCTAAAGACAACATGACAGAGTCGGACTCGTGACGCGTGTAATATTCGCGAGAGAAACATGAAATACTTTCATTTTCGACGACGGTTTATTTTCAATAGCGAGATTGTTATCCGCTTTGTTTTAACCTCCATCTTTTTCGAATAACCACAAATCATGATATGTGTATTTTGTTACCGCGCTGCACGCAGTATTTGTGATTGATACGTATAACTGATAAATATTTGAATATTTCGTTGCAGCGCGCGGCGTTGATTAATTAAGCAGGAAGGGTTTATTTAATTCATTTTCCAGTTTGCGCGAGTCGTTACGGCGAGTCATAATTTCCTCGATACTTGTGCAAATATTAACAAGGCAGCAAATAATAACCGCGTTAACCATAATGCGGCTAATTTGAAGCAAGTTCACTCGGCAACGACACGCTCGAATTTGAAACGCGGATTCGACGATGGTCGCGTCCAATTTGCAATTACAATGGCTGCTTTATATGCTCTCGCGGGCGCATTTGGCAACCATAAATTCCACTTTATACAACTTTAAAGACGAAAGAGATGTGATGAATGTATGATCGCGCATCGAGAGTACTCTTGGTATTAACAGAGGCCGGATTTCTCTATTTCAATAAATGTGATATATAGTGCATGTGAGCCGGCCACTTGCCGCGATTAATCGGTCATTCGCAGATTCCGCGCTGTTGCCCGGTTCCTAATTTGTCCCCGGGATTATGGCAATTTACCCTTCGACCTCGATCGCAGCCGCCGCGCGCTGGAAAATGAACCTAATTCGTCCTCCACCGCGAGTTCTCATGGTACTTGTACGAAAGTACCGGTCCGAAAGTAGGTGAACTAGATAAACCGATAATCTATATGCAAGCTACCTACGTCTATCTAGCCGAACGCGAACTAACATTATTACCCAGAATCTATTCTTCATCGGGAACACGGATGCGGAGGAATGGTGAAATCTACGAATCCGTAATCCGCAAACAATTAACGTCACGTTACGTGGGGATGAAGGATGGCGATTTCATCCTTGTTTGGTCGCAGTAAAATGCTTTATCTGATTTCACATTAATTCAGAACGTGTAGATTCAATTATTTGCAGAATAGTATTTGTTCATTGTATTTACATCAAAAAAGACGAAGGAAAATTAAATGGCAGTATTCCAATATTTTTTTATTCCGTTTAATTTATAATATATTATTAATTGTATTTTAAAAATTGATATAAAATTTTGAAAATTTATGTAACAAGTTATTTCGTATTTTTTTAATAAATGATCTTATTGTTTTTAAACACGTTTTTATACGCAACGTGAAAAAATCATGACACGGGCGGAACTTGATTACAACTTCGACAAACGAATATCTAATTTACATCTTAATTAAACTACACTTTGCCCAAGAAAAAAAAGTGAACAAATTTATTTTAAAAATCCGAAATTACTCATTACACAACCCAATATATTCGTTTTAAAATTATTTAATATATATGTATGATATTTCACATAAAATTAATATGCATCTAATTTGTTTCCACAAGTCTTAATGATTAAACATGAATCTATCATAAATTATAATTAATAATTAGCTCGCGGAAGCTAATTATTAATTATAATTTATAATCTGCGTACCAAATAACATTTAACAATTTTACTACTAGCGATAGTCTGCGCGGTGAAAAGTGTAGACGTAAGATTGATAAGCCGCGGTATGCCACGAAAGAAGACGTCGTCGTATCTGCATAATGTCCGCTATCATAGCGAAATAAATCGTGCCGACGTGGCCGTACGGTAGCGTCTCGATCGCGACGCGACGTGTTTCCTCTTCCGTCGATTTACTAGCTACTTGCGATTTATAGTTCCTATTAGATTGCCAAGAGCAAAGGCACGGATGGCGAACTGGCGGCGGCAATGACCCGGGATGGGATCGGTACGGCGAAGAGGCCTGAGGAATGATATCGGGACGAATGAGAGTTCTCCTCTTAGAACGAATGTCTTCTATTTAACCCGCCTGGCGGATTTAGGAGGATCCGTCGCGCTCTTCTATTTGACGACTAACGAACGGCCGGCGTGTCCCGTGGAATTTGTTTCCTCTTTCCAACGTTCCGTATTAGTTACGACGTCGCTTCTTTCAACGAGACAATATACGCGTCACAATGTGCGGGGAGATCAGATCTCATTTTCAGAATCCACGTCGACGAAGCAATCGCGGCATCGTCCGCAATCTACGACGGAGATTATCAAGCGGGATAAACATTGTTGCAGGTATAGTCGAGGAATACGAGGCCCTGCGACCGATATACGAAACGGATGAATTAAATGAATTGGTGAGCGCGCGCGAGGCGAATTAATGTGTCTTGTCTGCATTTAATTTACACGAGCTATAAAATTTCGAGATTAAATAATATTTTCACATATTTACGGAACGCCGCTGCCTATGGCGTTTATTCTAGAATTTATTCTAGAAAAATGTATAAGGATTGCGAGTTAAATTAAATGTGAGCAAATAATTACATTTTAATAAATAGGAATTAAATTCCATATTTATTAAAACAAATATAATACTTCCGAAAACAAGTCATGAATAATGTTAAGAAATGAAAATTAATTCAATTCGAACTGAGAGCAGGAATATCGAAAAATATAATACCCTTTCACAGATTCAATGCGTTAAGGACATGACGACGCTGAGCGGTCTGACGGACGACGATTGGACGTGGAAATGTGACGTGGACGTCCGCGAGTTCTTCCGCGACCCAAGCATTCCGGTCCTCTGCGTCTATCACGTGAACGGCATTCTGACCACAGAATTTTCATTTCCTACGACGCCGGTGCACGAGCTAACCTACTTCGTGAGAGAGCCGAACGAGATTCTCCATCCGGAGAACTTTCGCGAACGCATTCTCTTCGGGTCGATGAACGACAAGGTGGAGAGTCACATACTGGGCGTTATCGAGAATGTGTTTGCGCCGATTTTCTTCACGATCGAGACCTGGCCCGACAGTATCCTTTGCTCTCTCTATTATTGCATCGCCTCCCTCCGTCAAACCAGGCAATTAATTCACGTAATTAACGCAAAAACTTTCGCGAGAGCGGCACGAATTTGCAGGATGGAGCGTCGACTGTATAACGACAGACATTGACGGGCAAAGATTCACGAAGTTTTTCCGCCGCTTTCTCGCTCCCCTTCCACTTTTTTTTTTGTTTCGTTCCAGCAAATAATGTACGTGTACAGATCGCGAGTTACGGAACTTTAATTGGGTCCAGACACGACGTCCCGTCGGTCTTCTCGCGGCTCCCCGAGTGACCCACTTGCCTCGGCCTCCGCGATGTAAATTCTGTTTAACTTTCAAATCCCGCCTCGCGACCGGTTGATTTTGCAGTCGGCGGTGATTTAAAGTTTTTCGCGGATTTAAATGTACGTTTAAAAAGCTACGCCGGCGAAGGACACCCAGGGGAGACATCGCGTGTTTTATCTCCCGCAGCGAATCCGTGATTCAATCCGATATATCTGTATACTGACATATGATCGATTTTTTTTCCTACGAAGCAATTTCAATCCAATCAAAGCAATTGGATTTCTGGATACTCCGCCACAGTCGACTTTACTGCTTGATTTCTGCCCTTTGTGTATTTAGACTAGAGATTGCATAGATAATTAATATATTCTCCTATTAATAATACTCTCAATCTTTTTAGAGGTATTTAATATCTGTGATAATAATTATAACATCTATTTTTTAAATAAATTTAATCCATGTGTCTCTCGCGGTTCAGATGCGGTCAGATAATCCCTAATTCAGATGTCAATCGTATGTCAGGCTGTACGCCGAATGATAATCGGTTATACGCCGAATGATAATCCTATATGCATATACAGATCGATTGATAAGGGCCTGTAGTTTCAATCGACAGCCGTGATAAAGGAGCTATGGTGGACCGATCTCGCAATGCCAAGGGCGATCATCGCGATCGTCCATGGTTGCCCCGGCTTAAGGTCATAACAATCTAACGTGATGACATTACCAACTGAATTTCCAACTTTAGCGCTGCAATCCCGTTACCGCAACGCACGACACAAAGTTCCGGTCCCCCCGGTCCGCCCGGGAAAGGACGGGAAAGTAAAGGGGCGAGGACGCCGGGGAATTGCGCGAAGTTATTATTACCATAATTTTCGGCTAAATGCACTGCACAACTCACCGCCGCTGGTAAATCCAGCGTCGATGTTTGCCCACGTACGTGAACGGGATTACTCCGCTGTCGAGTTAGAAACGATTGCATTGCATTGCATTCGGACGGGAGCCACTTCATTATTTCTAATGGATCGTGAACGGATTTTAACCGGATCGAAGCGTCGCTCCGCTAATTGTGTCAGGACATCCAGCAACTCTGGTCGCGTCGCATTTTTATTTTATCTCTCCCTCGTGTACGCGGCGATCGTTGACTCGTCTTGCGATACAGAACTTGAGTTTTTAATCTCACCACTGCGCACTCACAGTTAATATCATATCCTTTACAAACAATATTTATAAAAAAAATGTATGCGTTCGATTGATGATGGCTTTAACAATTTTCGCATGCACCTGTAATAATAGTGAAAAATATACGACGCAATTTTCAGATTTTGAATAGAGCAGAAATTTAATTACAAAGCCGTCGCGGTTTCGCTCCTCCCAATTTTTCGCATTCGACACGAAGACGCGCAATCGCACGCTTCAATTGTAAATTGATGTGACAATGTAGTCGATCATTTCGATATACACAGTGAGCAATTCGGTTCAATAAATCTCCATCAGCGGACGTGTAGCGAGGACACAGGCTACAATTCTATGTGATAGACGTCGAAGAGGGCAACGGCCCCGAACGGTATAAAAAATGGTCGTATCGAGAAACGGACGGTAACGAGGTACGGCGCCGTATCACGTTCCTGGATTTTCCTTTTCCTTAATCGCGCCGAAACACATGTGTGAAAGCGGACTTCTGCACCAAACTGGACACCTTCCTGTGCAATTTAACGGACCTCACGTACAAAATGCTGGGCTTAACCGTGATATATGTACCTCTGGAGAGTAGGGAGTTCACCGCGGAGGAGAACGGCGCCGATAAGGAGTTGGTGAAGAGGCTGGAGGGTGTGGTGGCGCACTGGAACACCCAAATCAAAATAGCCCTCTCTGACCAAAATTCGACGACGCACGAGTTACTGCACCTCGACGACGAATATGACTTCTGGACTTATCGATGTAAGTGCTTACTCCTGAGAGAGAGAGAGAGAGAGAGAGAGAAAGAGAGAGAGACATAGTGGGTTGCAAGGATAGAATCGTTTCTCGATAATATATGTCCGGGGATTTTCCAGGAGAGGGAAGAAAGTTTCCTCTAATGCGACGTTTTAGCGGGATCCCTTTGTCACGGGTGCCTTACAGAGTTATGAAGAAACTTAATATCGTTTATAAGCTTTCTTTCTCTCTCAATCATACGACATTCATGGAGTTCATAAGCGTGGAGCTCTTGCGCGTTTTATCCGTTTTGCGGATACAAGCGAGCTAATCTGATTTGGATTTTGAAATGTTGAGAAGACTGATTTTGAAAAAAAAGCCATCGACGTAATTGCTTTGATTTAATATGCGAAATTTTCTACTCAGATGACAACCTCTGCGGCTTGGAATACCAGCTGCATAATAACACGGTGGCGCTCATTATCGACATATTATTGGCTGCACAGTCCACTTACGTGCGCCAATTCCAGATGTTGAAGGAGGAAATCGAGCACGGCATAGCCGAAGCGAAATCGAACATCGAGTTTCTGAGCATTTTGAAGGACACTTGCGCCGAGTTGAAGACTTGCGCGACTCCCGCGAGCGTGGCTCAATATCTGCCAAAAATGATGCATCTCTTCAGGACGATTTGGCTCAACTCGCCCTATTACAATACTCGCGAGAGGATAAACAATCTCTTCAACGCGTTCAGCAACCAGGTCGTCGTCATGTGCAAGGACTTTATCGATCTGGCAGAAGTATTTGCGGGAAAAACTAGAAAGAGCATGAAGGTCCTTGACGAGTGTATCAAACTGTGCGAGAACTATAAAACTTTCTACTACAAAGTAAGTTTTAACATAGTACAATCTATTACTCTGTCAAACTTTCAGTAACATATATTTGATAGATAAAAACAATACAGAAACATAAAGCATCCTATAAGATATCCTGCAAAGTTTATTGTAAACTTATATAAAACTGTAAAGCAACATTAATTATTCATACATAGTGTACGCACTCTTTTTTTAAGACGTAACTGTTCTATTCAAAACTTAATTAAGTTTAAAACTTCCGTTTGCTTAAATTAACAAAATATTTTGTATTTAATAGAATTTTAAGATATTAACTTTGATTAACTTGACAAATTAAACTTTACTCCGCAATAATTATACTGATGAGATATTCATGCAGCCTCACAAACTTTGCATACATTTGTTTTAATAATTAATAAGTAAAAGTACGTTTCTCTAAAGTACTTGTGAGCTCAAAAGCCGTTTGTGACCGTATACAACGAAAAGCGTTGTATAAAATGTAGTGCTTTATGCTGTCTGCAAATTCACCTTCCAGCCGGTGAGTTAAACTTCCATTAAATTATGTGTGCACAGCTACTTTAGCTACTTAGACCTCTTGTCGGACAACGCGGGGATGAATTCCGCCATTAATGCGAAAGTTGCAAAGTGATTTTGGTTTTCAGCGGTAATTGTGATTAGGGCTTCAAAATGTACCTAGCGCGCATCGGTTAGAACACGACTATCTACTTGCGAGTTAGCCGCAAGTTGTCATCGCTAATGATTTTCTGCGAATCTAAAACGAAATAAGTAATTGTTTTTCTAATAAAATCAGTCCGGGAAACGAAATAATAATCTGTCTCAAGTAACGCTGTTTAAAAGTACAAAAGTGCAGGTTGAAAGGAGGCTTTCACTTTAAGTGGAGATTGCAATATAACACCGACTTTTTCCCGTGGGCAGATAAACCAGAATAGAGGTGGGAATTGAGAAACGGTGTGACGGCTCTCCTGACTACTTGTTCTCGAGTTGCGCTAGGGGTTAGAGCGCCATGTGCCCGAAGGGATAGGTGACACGACTTCTTAGATTCTCGTGTAGAAATCTGTGCAATCGCGTTATATACTTTCATGGGTCGCTAACGCGTGTGGTTTTCACCGTCCGCATGTTTAAACATCGCTTAAAATATTACTTGAAAGTCGGCTCAGAAACTTTGTGTAATCAAAGTTAAGTAAAATAATCTATTTTAAATTAAAAGAGCACAACTTATTTTAAGATAGAGGTTTCGACAACATTTTAATCCGCACTGTTCATCAAATGATGCGATCTGTTCTCAACGAAAGAAACTCTTTTTGATATATTTTGTTTTACAATTTACAGATCGCGAACGCTCATATCAATCTCACGCGCCACCCTTGGGATTTAGACACGGAGAGCATATTTCGTTACATCGACATTTTCATCGGCAGGTGTCAGAATATGATCGAGATTTGTCAAGCAATGATTGATTTTGCAAGGTTCAAATAATATACAGGATAGCAACGATAAAAATGCACTACGTATCTCAATTTTTTTTTACTTTTTATTTTTGTTACTAAGAAGATTGTCAGTCAAGTGTTTTTCAATTTTAGCTGTTATGCATACAAAATTTATTCTTTCTCTTTGTCGGATAAACATAAATATATGTCTTTTTTTTTTCACTTTTTGTTTTATTTTTTACAGAATTTTTATTTGATGATTGCTATTATTAAATAATTATCACAAATTATTATATTATTGATGTCTCAGTTTTAAATTTTGCTATATATAGAATTTGAAAACTAGCTATATTCCAATTTTGCATTTGTACGTACAAATATAGTATAGTAATATTTGTGAATTACAGCATGACTTTTTAAAGCAGGTTAGACGAGATCACTGAGATTTCAAGCCCTAAATTCAGTGGTACAAATGGCGAAGAACACGAAAGAGTATGTCAGAAGATCGAAAGACTTTTTTACGAAGCTTTACACAGAATTAAAGCAAATTCTCACAAAATGTTCGCTGTTCGCGATTCTACATGGCGTGATAATATGCTCGAATTTCGCTCCGAAATGAGGGATTTCGAGATAATGATCGAAAACTTAGTAGCCTCTGTCTTCATGAACGTTAATAACGTTCAGGAGGGGATCGAAAATTTGCGGAGCTTCTACAATTATCTTAATCGTGAGAATTTGAAGCCGTTGTTTGAGAACAAGAATACCAGTGTAAGGAAATATTAATGATATGTACACAAAAATGGTTTTTAGCAAAGAATTAATATATAATAATTCTGATCGCGTTTCAAAACCTAAAATAAAACGTTTAAAAATTTTATGAAGATGAAATGAGCTCTTGACAAAAAGACTCGTAAGAAAATTTTATAGAAAACAAATTCTGATATTTTAAGAAAGAAAATTTATGTCAACATTCTATTTTTACTCATTTATGCCACTGTTTGCTTTCAAATATTTAAATAAATTATTTTATATAAATTACTGAAAAACGAGATAAATGAGATTCGAAAGCAGCTAGCAACTTTTAATATTTCCGCTCAGATATGGCAGATTTTTGCCAACGATATTCAACGGACAAAGCAGGAGGTCCTGCACGAGAGGGAAGAATATCCTTCAATCACTCCGTACTACGCTGGCAGAGCGTTGAATCTTCGTCTGAAAGGTGACCGCCTGCTATCGACGCGAAGGATGTTAGAGGAGGCCGAGTGGATGCCCTATTGCGGCATGAGCGAGGAGATCTATCATCAGGAAGACATCGTGATCAGATCCATCGGGGACTCTATGAAGGATCTATACACAAAATGGCTGCACGATGTCGGTGAAAATCCGCGCGCGCGACTCGACCGCTTCCTGATGCGGCGGAGCGATAGTAAATCCGGCCTACTGGAGTGTAATATCGATCGGAATATTCTGAATCTATGCCGCGAGTGTTCCTACTGGATCAACTTGAGATTCAATATACCCGTGCATATACAATTGATATACGACAAGTGGAGCACACTGCATTTCATATACGAGAGTGTCCTCGCCGTCACGCTCGCATACAACAAGATTATCGAAGGTTCGCTGTTTTCAATAATTGCTTGCTAAATAGTAATAAAAAATAGTTTGTAAAATATAATAATAGTGAAAAAAGATCCTTTTTAAATACTATCAATGATATACAAAACTTGAAACATTTTAAACAGTTCTGCGACAAGAATCAAAGATGCAAATTAACAAAAATACACACACACAGACGGGTTTTTAATTATTTTTAAATTACTTTTTTTAATATATATATTTTTTCAATACAATATACAACTACCAAATATTTAAATTGTAATTAAAAAATTATACGAAATTAATGAAATTATTTTCTGCAACTTGTTTTATACGTTATATCATTCCATTTTATAACTATTAAAATATCTGTGACAATATAATTCACACAAAAATTTACAGTAAATTTGCTTGTCTTCAGCTATGTTGAAAAAGTACTCTAATTAAAATGCACGTACTTATGCAAATATCATGATGACACGATTCGAACAGCGCACAGTGCCCGTAATACGCGCAATGAAAGTGACATACCCCGTATTTGCAGTCACACGTGATGATGTTTCCCTCCCCCTTTTTACAGTAGTAGTGAGATATTCCTGTAACGTAGCGGAACTTCTATTTTTCAGCATTGTCGCTGACAGAACGTGCGCTGTTTCGCGAATTAATTCGGCAGCTCGACCGGAAGATCAATCCCGGCTTAACCAAGCTGACGTGGAACACGGATTACGTGGACGTATACATTGAGAATTGTTTCAACGAAACGGCCAATGTACGTTTACAGTCTCTTACCTCGTCTACGTGCGAAGTCCGTATAAATTTATGCAATATGTACGGCGCCACGCGGTAAAATTTAATTTTGGACTGCCCGCGAGAGAGAGTGGAGAGAAGCCCGCACGCTATCCGCTTGCGTTTGAACAATTAATTACGGATCCCATGTAACGCAGAAACGGAATAATTATGATGTCGGTTATATAGGATGAATTAGCGCGTGTCTAAGAACACACAAGATGTTGAGCTCAATAATACTGAGCTGAATATCCATTGATCTCTTTCGAAGACGCCAATAATTTTTATTTTTTATTCTATTTTCTCTGAGCTGCGATGCGCACTAAAATGCAAAATTGATAAAGAACAAACTGTTCCTTTACTAACGAAGACGTGAGATTATTTGTTCGCTCCGCAGTTTCAGGAGTTTATCGACACTTACAAGAACTCGAACTTCGAGATCGTAAGAATCTGCGAGAACATCTGCGACATTCCTATGATCAAGATAAGAGTTAATTACACGTACACATTGTCTGCGCTGGAGGAGGAACTCTTGCACGTAAGGTGGGATTTCCATTTCGTATTGCGCTGCGGCAAATTCAGACGCGTGACTGAAACTTAACGCTCGGCAGGCGTGCATCAGTCGAACTTTCTCGCTTTACAGAGATGAAGCGTTCCAGGCTGTGACACAAAGACTCGACATGGTATTTCTATACATCATGGAGATCTATGAGGGCTTCAGGCATGTGATGGAGGAGGTATAATTTCCTTAATACAACTTGGCGTAATTCAAATTATATTTTAAAAGTCTTAACTTTTATTAAAACTTTTTACATAAAATTAGAAGTTTTTATTTTATAAAATACTTATTTGAAAAATCTAAATAATTAAATTTGACTACATACAGGTACGCCTAAATTATAGAAATATTGAGACAATTTATAACGTATGACGTGTTTACTTTATTTCTATATTTATATGAGAAAATTACTTTGCATATACAATACTATTATTATAAGTCGGACTTGTTTTTAAGTTTTTCTGTGCATTTCACTGTCTGCGTGATAACAGACATGTTTTGGACAAACTTTTCATTTAAGTTAAGTTTTAAAAGAATTGCAAAAAATTGTTTAATATTTTAATATTTTCTCTAAACTTTAATAAAGTGCCGCAAGGGTTTTTGTTAACCTACAGCAAATTTTTTGATGTGTTGGAAATTTTCTTGCAAAGTCTACGCAAACGTGAAAATGACCAAATAACTTTGACGAAAGAATATTCGCGGCGGAGAGATGGTTGCATGTTGCGCATCCGCAGGCTACGCAAAGCAATTCTCGAGTAACTAAAGTTGGAGAAGTAAGGGCGTACTTACGGCAGATTCATGTTATGATATGTCGCTGCGTAACGTGACTGCAACTACGGGCACGTGCTTTCTCGGTTAATTCAAAAAGTCTCGAAAAGTCGCAATTTGGCTGTAAGCGGGCACTTTCTCGAATAACGCTACTGACCCCTTATCGTGCATCCAATTCATTATAATTTATTAATAATAAATTGGCTAAGTTAATATCGTTAGATCAACTGAACAAAAATAAACTGATAAATACGAGATGTATATCGAATATTACATTTCTTAAATAAGCATTAATATGATAAAAAAAAACTCTTCTAATTCTATGCAAAAAGTTTCAATAAAAAAAAGTTTCAAGTTTTAATGTTTAACAAACGATCTACTATAAAATAAATTTTCTTTACCAACTTTAACGCGTTTAGGATTGATGACCTTATTATAAATTTTTTAACTCGCGCATACGGCTATTCTAGTTTATTTCATGTTAAAGATAATTTTTATGCACGACTGTTTTCGTTTATTGCTACATAAATTTAACAATCTCTCATTTTGTATAAAAATGATTATATCTTTTAGTTATATGTTCTACGATTCCATTTTATATCACTATATATATAATTTCTTTATACATTCTCTTTCTTAGAGTCACGAAGAGTGGAGAGACTATTTAATGAAAATCGATAGAATAATCGAGGAAGCCATTAGATTATGTTTGAAAAGTTCTTTGACCATCATGTTCGAAGCACTTCATGGCACGGGCATGACAGGACCTTCACCTCTTCTATTAGTGCAAGCAGATATTATCGATAACAAAGTATGTTCGTAACTATGCGTAACATGTATAACATACTATGCCAAAGTATTACGTGTACACTGTTGAACAACAAGAGACGAGGTTCTCGTGTAAATTGATAGCAATAACTTGACAAAAAAGTCATCAAAAAGATTTATAAAACAAAAGTACAGTAATATAAATGCTAAGTAGAGTTTATTGATTTATCTAGATAACCTTAATGCCAAGTCTCTTGGAGATAGCTATAGTAATAGGAAATATTTCGAACATTTTGCTGGAGCCGTTGAAAGATGTCTCACAGCTAGTTAAGAAGTTTAAAATGCTTCAAGATGAGAGTCTTTCCTTTTTGAAATTGTACAAGGAAGACCCAGAACTGATCGAACTCCAACAGAAGCTCAATAATGGTCGTATCATACTGCTTCCTATACAACTTTCCGTATTGTTCTGTTTTCCATTTATTTTGCTACATTATAATTGATATATTCTGCCTGGCAATAGTGGCATCGATCATTTTTATTTTATTTCACTAAATATTATTATATTTATATATACCATTCGCATAGCAAATTCTGCGCTATTTTATATAAAAAATATGATACTTTTTGACTTTTTTATCTTTTATTTCAATAATCAATATGTAATCTAATAGATAATCCCAGACGATTTAAATTAATAGACATTGCTAATAATTTAAAATTATCCTCTATATTGGAAATCATTCACAATGTGGCTAAAATTTTCATTTTAATGCTATTTTAATTTAATTTCTTTCAATTTAATAAGCATACTTTAATATTTTCCTTAATTTGATATTAACTTATCGATTTTCATTTAAAATTGCTTCTATCTTCTTGTTATATTATTGGAATGGGCATATTCAATATTAATTTATCAACTTGCAGAAGTAAGCTACTGTTTTGCTCAAGTGCAATATTATCTCAAGACTTGGGAACCTTATAAAGATATATGGGAGGTGAATAAAGACCTGTTCATCCAAAGGTAATACAAAGAATTAATTAAAAAGTAATATCGTAATTAAAATAATCTTTTGCAACATTAAAAAAAGCCTACATTATCCATATTTAATCAATAATCTTCCATCTTCTGATTTTTATACATATAAAAATATTCATATATTTTAGCTTTTTTGTAACGTGTGGCTTATTGTTTATTTTGTAAATTAGATATGAAAAATTGAAACCAACAGCGGCATCTTTCGAAACGGACATAAGTAAATATCTGGATGTGGTAGATAGCGTCCAACTACAGGAAACGATGACAACAGTGCATTTCCTGGATATAAATTCTGATGGATTGAAAGCCACCATCATCGAGCACTGTTCAATCTGGCAGCAGAAGCTTACCACGCTTTTATTACGCATGACCGATGCAATGGTCGATCACGTTTATCATTACATCGCTGAAAATTCCGCAAAGTTAGTTGTCCGCATGGACATGATTCAAAATAAAAAGAAGAGATTGCGTTTAGAATTGGGGAAAAAATTTGATGTAAAAAGAGGATTACAAAAAAAACGTTTTAACTCTCGAATTTTTATCCCTGTATCTGCATTTGATAGATAGTTTGTTTCTAAAATAGTAAAATGGATCAAAATGTTTAATCGCATATAGTCGTTTTTTACAATGAATTAAACGTAAATTGTTAATAATATTTGCGTTTAAATATTCATTGTACAAAACTGTATTTTTAAAAAACGATGAAATTTTTCACTTTTCTCTTTAATTCGAAAAAAAATTGACCACGTTCGCAGTTCGTAGATCATTTTTACGCTCATTACTGTGCTAAAGGTTCTCTAGAGCGCCCGTGTGATCATCTATTCCGCTCTATAGCATAATTGAATCTTTCAGTTATATTCGTTTTCAGTTTTCGATCGATACTATTAATGTAAATTTCCTCAAGTCGAGCGGAACATTGGAGAGGCGTTGCTCGCGAGGCGTCACTCCCATAAATCCCGTCGCCGGGCCTTTTTGAATTTCGAACTGAATCGTACGTGAATTCATTCGTTTGCAGAATAACGAAGGAACCGACGGATCTCATCAGCATGCAATCCGCGTTGCAATTGTTCGAGAGGCTCACCGCCGAGATTCCGAAAGAGGAGGAAGAGTTCCCCAAGATCCAGGAACAGTGCCAAACTTTGGGTAAACCTCTAAATGTTTCTCCGTGCTAAATAAGGAGAGGTCGATGCGCCGTACAATCGACGGAGTTTACTCTAAGATCCAATGTACTAGCAGCATTGCTCAAGAGTCTGCAATACAATCTGCGAATTTTGCAAATGCATAGCCGCTTTGCAGGAAATATGAACTTTAATTTACGGATTTTGAGAGTTGCGCCGCGTTATATGTCAACTTTAGTTACAGCTCGAACTCTGCACGGATATTCATTATTTTAATCCATTTATGCTCGTATAAAAGAAATTATGAATGACTCATCATGAAATGATGTGCTTAATTATTTTCAGGAAAATACGAAGTGCCGCTGACTTTCGAATTCAGGAGAAAATTGAAAGATATCGACCGTTCTTGGGCAGCTTACTTGGAGTTACTTGCTACGTGCGAAGTTACTCTGCTCGAAAAAGAAGTACGATATTCCCTCGGCATAAAAGAAAACTTCTAGAAACTCTGTAATAAAAAATTGAGTCGCGTCGACGTCGGCGTCGACGCTAACTAAGAGGAAAATGTGATGTCAATTAATCTCTTTATAATTTTGACGCTGCTTCACCGGGTCTGAGGAATTTTTGTACAATCTAGAAAATTAATTTTGCATAATGCGACTGAAGCATTTACAGAGTTACATATGAAAATGATAAAAGCAAATATGTTTGCTACTTATTTACTGACAATTTTAAGATAGAGACAAAGATTCAACGTTTTATGCAGTAAATAACTACGTACTAATACTTTTATTTTTTAGCTAAACTAACCTAAACTAACAATTGTTTTAATATAATTGCAGGAAGAATTTAAGCAAATATTACTGACTAACGTGGCGATGTTGCGAGAGGATGCATTCTCCTTGGTGCGCAGATTTAATGATACCGGGCCCTTCACGTCTGACTGGAATTCAAAGGGTAAATTGGTTTACATGTTCTCATCCAATGTGTAAATCCGCGTTCATTGTGAGATAACACCAAGTCGCTACATAAATCAACTACCGTATCTTTTCGAGCACTCCCCTCGAGACGTAAACGTACATCTTGCGTTAAGCTGTATCTCACAATGTATATAAATGTATATAAATGTATAAATGGATTTGCGTAACAATGAATGAGATAAAATAACATTCGCGATTTTAAGTGTCAACACTGTCTCGCAATTTATAAACTGAATGAGAAGACATTAAGAGGAAAAAGTTTAAAGCGTGAAATGTATAGAATATTAGAGAAGAGTATTATGAGAATTTTTCATTCTCTTCATTAAAAAACTAACTTTTGTCAATTAATAGATTAAATTTTAACAAAGTATTCATTAAATAACAATATTGCCTGTTTCAAAAATTGAAAAAAAGATTTAGAATAGAACCAAATATATATATTTATTAAAATAAATATATACATTTATTTCTATTCTAAATCTTTCTTTCAATTTTATATATATATATGTATATATATATATATGTATATTCTAACAATAGCTTTTACTACTGTAAATTACAAGCGCGCTATGTATTCATAGCACGTTTTTGCACTGCATGCAACTGTTTTAAATGCGTTTGTCGATACTGAACCAGCTTTTTTTCATGTGCACTTTAGCTATGTAAACTCACGAGCAGCGTTATGGCAAGCCCGTACATGTTATGCCTGAGCACAAACGTTAAATGATTAATGCAGTAATTTGCCGCAAAAAAAAAAAATAGATTAATTTTAATCATGCATTATTCATTCAGGACATTATCTTATTTTAATATTTATGGTACAATTATTCTAATATCACGTTACAGAAGCTTTGAGTTGGCTAGCCAATTTCTGGAGGGAGATTCATTCTCTGAGAGACAGAGAAAGCTTATTAAAATCACAGTTGACATTTTTTGGCATAAGTTATCCGGATTCACGAGAGCTCGCGCAACTTGATAAAGTAAATGTCACTCGTATATCCCGTCCTCGTACGACGTTACGTGTTTATTCGACTTCCCAACACGTTTTCTACTCGCCAAGGATGTAGCTGTGATCGAATTGGTGTGGCAATTGACGGACGAATGGAACGACGCCTGGGAACGCTACAAAACCGGAAATTTCTGGACGATAGAAATTGAAGAGATGGACACAACCGCTAATCTCCTCCTCCGGAAACTCACGAAACTCTGCAGGGAGCTCAAGGAAAAGAATTGGGAGATCGTCGAGAATAGCAGGTGCGACCTAGTTGTAATCCAATTTCGTGCGCGCGATAAATATATGCCGTTTTTGTGTATTTTTCACCAAGTATAAAGCAGTGTGTTTGCACGGGTCATCCTTTAGCTGGATGTCAATCGTTCGCGAAAACTAGAAACCGGTCGACCGTATAAACTGCGCCCGTACGATTGATAGCCATTTTTCAAAAAACGACAGCAAGATGAGAGAGATCGCGCGCGCGGGAACAGTAATCGACAGTAATTGTTGATGATTGAAACGTACGTTGGTTGCAACGAATATCGAACATTGTATGGAGTGGATTAACTTTTTCGCTACCAGCATTCGGCGACATATGGCTCGGGGGGCGATAAAAAAAAAGGTTCCATCGATTTGGGAAATGCGCATATGGCGGCTAAACAACGCTGATAAAAATAATCACGCCTTTCCGTCTTCTCCTTTTTTTGCTCGAACGGCGTGCGCTTAGACTGGCGCAGTAGTTCGCAAGAAATAATGCAAAGGGGACAGAATACGCTTAATCCCACATGTTACACACCGGCGCTTATTAACCTTTGCACCGCTAAAGCGCGCGGCTTACGTGAACTACCAAGCATACTTGTGCCACTCCTTTCGACGATACTTTCTAGAACTAACGAAGTACACGTTCTGTAAATGGCTGTGTAGCTTTCCGGTAGCTATAATTCAAGTTATTTTACTAACCAAAAGCAAATGATGAAGAACTTTGTTCGATATAAGAAGAGAAAAAGTATTCATATTTTTATAATATATAAATTTTAAAGATCAAAAATTATATATTTTTATATATTTTAATCCCTATCGAACTTTTTGTAAATCTTTGCGTACATAAGCAAATAATATTAACATTAATGCAATTAGACTAAAGGATTATGTTAAAATAATAAATAATCACAGATCGAAGGTTGATAAATTTCGACGTACATTACCGCTGATAACGGAACTGAAGAATCCGGCGATAAAGCCGAGGCATTGGAAGCGAGTGAAAGATACAATTGATCGAGACTTCGATGAGATGTCGGAGAACTTTACTTTGGACGCGATTGCTAAAATGCAAATGCATAATTTTGCGGAGAAGATCAGTGAAATCTCTCATGCGGCCACGATGGAGCTGGCTATTGAAATTGTAATTTGAATAATGGCAATGAAATAATCGAATCATGCAATATATTAATTGCACAGCAATTTTATGAAAACTGGCACTGATTTAAAATACGAAATAATTTAGGGACTTCAACATATTAAAGATACTTGGGAAACGATATCGATTACGATGCTTCCGTACAAAGATAAAGGAATATACAGATTGAAAGCTATAGACGACCTCATGCAAACTTTGGAGGATCATCAGGTGCAGCTCTCGTCTATGAAGTCAACGAGGTGCATTGCGTTTGCTAAACTAATTTTCCTGTTTACATTTCTAACGATACGAAATTAAGCAGTTTATATTGAATTTTCCTAGATTCGTAGAACCATTTGCGCAGCAAGTCGACTACTGGGAACGAACACTGTCGACGATCGGCGAAGTTTTGGAAATGGTGCTGGTAGTACAGAGGAAATACATATATATGGACAATATATTCACCAGCGAGGACATCAGAAAACAGCTCCCAAAGGAGACGGACGATTATGATAAAATCACAATCATGTTGGCTGAGCTTACGTCAAGGATGGCTTCCCATGGCTTGGCATTGTCCGCCACTCACGATCCGCGTATGTATCATCAAAACGCTATTATAAAGGAAATATTCTACAAAATCCGTTTAGCTAACTATTAACAGAATTCGCACAGATATTAAGTATTTTTCTGCATTAATATTAATAAAAACTTAATAACAGTATACGATGTAATCTAACTCTTCAAAATAATTAAAAATATTCTATATAAAATTTAAAGAAAATATTTTTGAAACATTAATGACATCTTATAATTGTAAACAAGAAAAAAGGAGAATTTTTTTAGATTTTTTGTGCAGATTTAATGTGACGTTTTCGAGATAAAATGTGTTGAACAAGCACATTTGCGAAATATAATTAAGTAATGAAAAATTGTTAAACCATTATTGTACGCGATCGCACCGAGCGTTAAACTAGGAGTAAAATTATTTAAGCTAGGAGCAAGTCCGGGTATTAATGTAAATGGATACGTACAAACCGCCTGTCGGCTACCGGTGCTAAAAAAAGAAAATGAGTAAAAAACGAGGATAAAAGATCGAGCGACGAGCCGACGCGTACGCGTACTGTAAAATAATGTAAATCTATTCCATTGAGAACATTTGCATTTTTTTCCCCACTCTCCATCCCGACGATCCTGTTAGCTGGCTTGCTGGAAATCCTGAACAAACTCGATGACAAGTTGGAGGCGTTGCAGCAAGCGCTTGAGCAATACCTAGAGACCAAGAGACGCGTATTCCCGAGGCTCTACTTCATCTCGAACGACGATCTGCTGGAGATCCTAGCACACTCTAAACGACCGGACCTCATACAGCCGCACATAAGGAAACTCTTCGCGAACATCAAGTCGTTGAAGCTCAGCAAGGTATCTTATTTTGCTTTCTTGTCGCTCTTTTTTCCACATGAACGCATTGTCTCGAGATTGTTAACATTTCTTTTTAAGTCGGTGATTGGAAAACATATAGCTTATGGCATGTATTCCAACGACGATGAATACATTGAATTCGTCGATCCGATTTACTTGGAGGGTCAAGTCGAACATTGGCTGCGCAATACCGGTGAGTTTGCTTCATTAAAATAATTTTTTATGAATAATCAAATGATGCTTTATTGAAGAAAACGTGAAGTGTCATACACGAAGCCACGTCGATATAATCACGAAGTCTGATATTCTTCTATAACGCCCAGTCGTTACTATTCCGCGAGTTTAAGTATTATCCCTATAAATCCTACTTCCTGTTATCTTCGAAATCTACACGCGTGCACGGATACACGTTGAAATATACATACGCGAGAATTTATAAGATCATAAATCGCTTTTTGCAAAATCGAAAATGGCGCTCCGCCATTTGAAATATGAAAGCGACAAACTTCTTTCGCATGCACGTCGCAGGGAAAACTAGAAGAAAGATCAGCGACGTGTGAACACGAGCTCATCAAATATTTACAATATCCCGCGGTGCGCTCGGCGCGGTTGAGTAGCGTTTACAATGGCGCACGTTCGGTCGCTGTGTGTAAATAAAAGCCGGCGCAGAAAATTGACCATAATTTATGCTCAATCCCGACGTGGCCCTCGCGCGCTCGTAAATTACTCCAGCGCGAGGTAGCATGCGACTTCGATTTCTGTTTGCGAGAGATAAAAATGCGCGAACGAAATAGCGCGGGGTGGTTGCGGAAGGTCGGAGGGGGAAAAACGGTGGTAAAAACGCGCGCGGCGGGAAGTGAGCGTGAATAAAACGCGGGTGGCAATTGCAGAGGCCGCAATGAGGGTGACTCTGCGCGAAGTGTTGAGGCAGTGTCGGACAGCGCTGCGAAAAATGCTCGCGAAACGCGACAGGTGGGTGAAAGAATGGCCGGGCCAGCCGGGCATTACGTCCACTCAAATCCAATGGACGAGCGACTGCACGCGGACCCTGCTGCACTGCAAGTGAGTAGTATCCTCTCCCTCCCCCCCTGTGTCGCCTATGAGAAATTTAGCCGCGTTAGTTATGGAACGTGAGGTGGACAGTCGGCTCTGGCTCGAGCTGAACTCGCCGCGGCCGTCGTACCTTCGGCCGCGGCGGCACCGGAAAGGGTAGAAACGGGATAAGCGTGAGGGGGGGGGGGCGGCACTGATGGACACCGAGAGACGGCCGGCTGGTGGGAACGAGACAACGAGATACTGACGTACCGGACGAGAAAGGGTCTTTCTCTCGCTGAGGTGGGTGAGGGGGGAGGGGGGGGGGGTTAGGACGACCGAGAGGAGACAGGAGACACGGCAACTCTAATAAGAGAAATTTTGCATATTCTACGTCTCGTCCTGCGATCCAGCGACGGCGCCTCGGGTAGCACCCTCTTTCTCCTCCCCCCCCCCCTCCCTCTCATTTGCATATACTAGCCGTACCGCGAATAATTTAACCCACACCTACGCGCGGCCGGGCATATCCCTACCGAATAAAATCTTTCCCGCGTCCCCGTGACTCTCCTGTAACGCTTCGTGTTACGCGAGGCCCGGCGTACCTTTCCGTTGCACACGGATGTCTCGGGGAAAAAAAGGGATGCCAAAGACAGCGTGCACGGGTCGGGAAAATAAGGATAAGCTGGGTGTGCCGGACGGCGAAAAATAATAACGCTAAAAATGCACCACCTGCTGAGTCGCTCTCTTACATTTTAGTCGACGCGTAAACCTTATGAAAGCCCGAGAAACCGTACATTAATAATACTACAAAGAAAAGGCAACAGCACTCGCATTACTCTAACAACATTTTCGAAAATGTAAAGATAACGTTATAAAAGTTGGTTCCTTCTCCTCCAAGGCGTTCCAAAGACTCTTAAGAACGAGCAGATAAATTATGGAGGGTAGAATAGCTGCGAAATGGTATGTTAGCTATGTATTTCGCAATCCAATTAGTTTTGTTTGATTTGCCCTCGTATACTCAAGAATGACAGACTCGAAGAAGCCGTTGAGAAAGCTGAGGAAGAAACAGAATCAGGCGTTAGACAAATACTCGGAAGCTATACGGGGCGACCTGACTAAGCTGGATCGGCTCAAGTTCAAGGCCATTGTCGTTATCGAGATACACGCGAGAGATGTAATCGAACTGATGTACAAAATGAGTGAGTTTTAAGTCCAAATTTATACATCTCTTTCCATTTTCCGTAAACATTTTTTTATCTTTATTCAATAGTCTTTCAGTATACTTTTTTTTGTAAAAAAAAATATATGCTCAATGTAAGCACGGATGTAACCAACAAATTACGAACTTTATGGACCATACGATGCAGCGGCATCACGTTCCGGCGTTATATCGTTGGCGGTATGATGCGTCACAGCGAGAAAACGCCAGTGCGTTTCCCTCGTAAATTTATATATCGCTAACATCTCGAAAAGAATGTCCCCAAAAATATGTATGTATAGCATGATTTATCCTCTGCAGAATATAAAATCGAAAAGAAATTTACTTTGAAAAACTGTCTTTTCGCGGATGTAATAATTCTTTAATTTACCATATTAATTCTTTGTGGCGATTGTCGTTAATGTAAAAGTAATTAATTTCAGTAATTAACTTTTTGCATTTAAATCTTTTTATCGGAGATTATTTTATCGGACATATTCCGAATATCTTTTTCTATCACTCTGAATAAATTTAAAAAAGAAAAGATTAGATTCTACATTTATAACATAATATTAATATTGTAAAGTAGTATTTTAAATTGCATAATTTTTCTTAAACTATCTACGTTGCTCTTATATATTATTTATCATTTTGATAAAAAAAAATGGAACTAAACAAAATAAAACAAATTTACTTTCCAAATTTTTCAGATTGCAAAGATGTGACTGCTTTCGAATGGCTGTCGCAGCTAAGATTCTATTGGGAAAAGGACATCGACAATTGTATCGTCCGGCAAACGAACACTCATTTCGTATATGGTTACGAGTATTTAGGTAACACCGGAAGACTTGTAATAACTCCGTTGACAGATCGGTATGTTTCTTTAAATATTTCACTTAGTTCGCAAAACGATAGATATTAGATAGCTAATTTTATGATTATTATTCCAATTACTCTCTGTTTAATTTTTCTTAATGAGCAAACTCTGCAGAGAATGGCATTAATTTTCTTTTTAAATAGAAATTAATAGAACAAAAATTCGCTTTTTTTTACAATTTCTGAATTTTTAACATTATATATCTTCCAAGTTTTTTAATATAAAACTAAAATTTTTCTTGTGCACATTTAAACGAGTTTTTTTCTATAACATGGTTGGGTATAAAAGCAAAATGTTGTGCAATTTTGAATGAAAACTAGATAACACAAACATATGAGGGAATGATACTTTTTACTTTAGCTTTTTGCTTCAGCTTTTACTAAGCTATCACGAAAAAGGACGGAAACAATTTTATTCAGATGCACTCGGACTCTTTATACCGCAATTACTCGGCGAAATATACAGCGTTTAAGTGAATTTGCACAGTGAATCTGTATAGTGGCATATGTGTGCACTCGATTGCGGAACCATTTGCAGAATTACTTTGTGACGTTGCGTTACGACGTATTTAGTCGGTCGGCGCACTCCGTTCCGTTTAGCAATGTTGAAACAGAAGTTTCTCAGTGGTTATCGCTCGTGTTATAGTTAGTCACGTAGTTGGCACCAGATCGCGGCCAGCCGTAATTTCGTCTGTCACGCGCGCGGGCAACAGACGACGGCGCGGCGCGGCCAATGCTTACTGTTCGACACATCGGCTACGATGTAATACAACCCGGCTAGGGTCAGCGAGGCGACGGCGATTACAGAGCGATTGCTTGATGCCGCGCGCTCCGCACATGTCCGATTAAGTAAAGTTTTAAGTGCGCCGTTGTATTTAATGAGAGAACTTGCGATACTGATCGCAACCAAATAGCTCACGTTACATGATTAAAGTAAGGTCGCAAGCCTGTGATACTCGTCGCATATTATACTTCATACAACTAGTTATGCCTTGGCGCGGGAACAATGTCACATGTCGTTGTGAGAGAGCCATGATGATCGCTTTTGTTGGCTCAAACGCACAAGTTCCGAGCCTTCCGTGTACTCGCGGAGGAACTTTCGTATACTTAATTTTGACGCGACTAAGTTGAGATTATGAGAAAAGGTAATTAGATTATTAAAATGCAAGAGAATTAGTCGTGGCGCTAATGTTAAATAAACAATAAGATGAAGAGGCAAGCGTCAAAAGACGGTGGCGAAAGCGTTCTCCGCGCTGATGTAAAAAGTTAAATTGTAACTCGGGTAAAAAGAACACACGTTTGCGGCTTAAAGCGCTTAAAGTTGCATTAACCGTTTTCAGCAGAATGCGCGTTTTACAAACGGGACGGTAATTCACGCACGTAGAGAGTTGGTCTTCCCGAACTCGAAATGCTCGCCGCAAAACGCCCGCGTCGTATCAGCGGCGCGTAGTTAGAGAGTTCGCGCGAATGCAATTTTGGTCGGAGCGCGGCGCGTAATATCACGAAATGCGCGTTGCTGTATAACTCGATACAGTCCGCGATGTAATATGCGACGGTGACAATGCGATGCGATCTCAAGAGCGGTTTCGGGAGAGGAAGGAGGGTGGAACAGTTTGCGCGTCATGTCGCACATCAAAGGACCGAGCGCGGCCAGCTGCGACGCGGGACAAGCGATATCCGTGTCCGCGTACTTAACGTGGTATCGATTTAATCGCGATAAAAGGCCACCGCCCTCGGTCGTTCTAATTTATAGACGGCGATTGCCATCTCGATACGTTTGTCCGCTCCCGCGGTCCCGGGAATTTGTCTTGCGGAAAAGAAGACAACGGCGCCCCACTTTCCGCGGCGTTCCGTGCCTGCAGGAATCTCAATCTTCTGCGCTCCCCCCTTCTCCCCCCCCTTCCACCCCCACGATTCTCCCTTCCGCTCAAAGGTGGATGAACTACCCCCCTTGTTTCTAGTAGACGCATTAAATCGCAAACTGCGCCGGGGCATATACACGCTTCTGATGTATTCCCCGAGTCGAATGCCAGATTGCAGCTGTGTTCGCTGGAATACTGGGCGCTTGATGGGCGAGATAGTTCGCCAATACGCCGTAAATTGCATGACAGTCTTTGTCGCATACACGCGAGAAATGTAATCTTTGCGCTCCGTAAAACGCGATAAATGCGCGCCATCCATTTTCAGCTTGTTAAATGTATATTTAAAATATGTCATTTATTTATGGGTAAAATATGTATAATGCAATAATTGTGCGGCTTTTATAATTGCGGTTGATATAAATATTTGAAAGCGCACTCTTCTGTTAAGCTTGTTAAGCTTACATTTCCACACGCGTCACGTATTATTACGTATTAAACAACGAAATAATTTTTCGCATTTATCTCGTATAGATGTTATGTCACGTTGACAACAGCGCTTCATTTATATCGTGGCGGGAGCCCAAAGGGACCTGCTGGTACCGGAAAAACTGAAACGGTAAAGGATCTGGGAAAAGCGCTCGGTTTTAATGTAATCGTACAGAATTGCTCGGAAGGGCTGGACTACAAAAGTATGGGTAGATTATTTTCTGGACTGGCGCAAACCGGCGCCTGGGGATGCTTCGACGAATTCAATCGGTAAATGCCCTAAAGTCTAGGTACTGCTCGTACGAACAAAAATCTTATCTCTTACGGATGATCAAATTTGCCGAAATAGATAGTGTTTTAAAATTGAAGGTACAACTAGTTTATATATTTTTTATCGTAAGATATATATAGAAATTTTTTCTGCCAGTTTTGTTTTTCAAAATGTAATTATTTGATTTTATATTTATTATATTTTTATCATTTAATTGATAAAACACATGCTAAATATTGTAGAATAAACATAGAATTGATGCAGAGTAGATAATTAACATAATACGTAAAAGCTACAGCTGAGACAAGACGAATGTACATTAGAGAGAACTAAAAATATTTCTTTCGTAATCGCAGAATTAACGTGGAAGTGCTATCGGTAGTGGCGCAACAAATACTATCGATACTGACCGCTCTCGCCCAGAGACTTACGAGATTCATTTTCGACGGCACCGATATAGCCCTCGTACACACCTGCGGCATCTTCATCACAATGAATCCTGGTTACGCCGGACGTACCGAACTTCCAGAAAATTTAAAGTCCATGTTCCGACCAATCTCGATGATGGTGCCGGACAGCAGCATGATCACCGAAATTAGACTGTTTGGCGAAGGATTTCGAGATACGCGCGTGTTGGCCAGAAAGGTTATTCATAATAATTAACTTATAATCTCTCAATATTATAAATACAAATAATTTTGTAAAACAGCAATTATAAGATGTATTATTTTATTAAATAATTATACTTTTTATTTATTGTTTTTCAATGTGGAATATGTTGATGGCAAGTAACGAAATTGTTAATTTTAAAGTTTATTTTAATTTATTTAAAAAATATTTTTATTTCAATATAAAAACTTGTCGAAAATTTTGTATATATTATATTTTTGTTTGTAGGTCTTTACTTTATACTCTCTCGCTCAGCAGCAGCTTAGCAAGCAAAATCACTATGATTTCGGTTTGCGAGGCATAGTAACACTGACTCGATACGCTGGCAAAAAGAAAAGGCTGTATCCCAATTTGCCTGATGACGAGGTAATTACTCGTAAGACTCACAGTCTAGTTTCCGAATTAAATTTTACTTTCCATTATTTTAGAATTTGTCTAAAAAACTACGGATTAGAGAACATTAATCTTATTGACGAAAAAAATAGCATAATTTTCAGCTTATGTAATATTTTGTGCACAATTATTTTAAATATTTACAAAGTAATGAAATTGCACAATATATATATTCTGTGTTTATTTTGTAACATTTAGCATGTACCAATCAAATATCAATCAAGTTAATTGTTATCCAGGTAATTATTCTCGCAATGAGAGATATGAACATCGCCAAGCTCACCTCGGACGATTTACCACTATTTCTCGATATCACTACAGATCTTTTCCCCAACGTAGACATTCCGACCGTGGATTACGAGGAAATTATCAGTTATATAACCAACGAGGCAATCAAGCTGAAGCTGCAGGTAATCTACTTAGGAAGGATATAACGTAACTCCAACGATTCTGCTAGCTGGAAGGTGCCAACGTTCTCGTTTTTTATGGACGCGCCGTGCGCCGTGGCCCTAAGGGCATTTATCGGGGAATTATTCGATCCAATGCTTATAAATATTAATTCGTGTATATTAAACTGCGCCGGTATCCGCTTGAGATCATCATTCTCCTTAGAATTTAATTTCCGGCGTTAACGGAAATAGTTATAGAAATTGTTCGGACATGCCGGATAAATCGCCTCCGTTAGGCATCCCGAGATTAATTAATCGCCCAAATTACACGGATCACACAGCCAATTCCCATGATGGTGACGAAAGTCATCGAGCTGTACGAAACTAAGAGCTCGCGTCACTCAACGATGATCGTCGGCGCGTCAAACACCGCAAAAACCGCAACCTGGAAGATTTTACAGAATACGATGACGACGATGAAGAGCGATGGAAAGCCGGGCTTTAACACCGTTCACGTACATCCCATTAATCCTAAGGCACTGAGTCTCAGTGAACTCTACGGCGAGTACAATCTTTCCACCGGAGAATGGCTCGACGGGGTGATATCGTCCATCATGCGGAAAACTTGTTCCGGTAAAACGCTTGATTGATTGCAATGTAATATGTGTAGTGTAATGAGTATGTCACACGCTCTATGGATACACTCGCGAGAGAAATAATTCGTGCAAAGTAATACAGACGTACGCGTTAAAAGAGACATCGTAGAATTCTCACCTGTCATAAAATATTTGTTTTAAGTATAAAAAATATTATAAAACACGGATAACTAATATCGTATAGATATACGTGCATGTGTAAAATGACATATCAATGCTATGCTACTGTATTACATTTCAATTGGATAAAACGAAAATATTATTCGCGCGCGAGATTTCTGTATTTCTGGTAATTGCGAGCAATAAATAAAATCGAAAGGACGAGTGAATATAAACGAGATCATTAGGACGGAAACTTGTTTCGCTAACGTGATTTATGCCCCGAGAGCATGCTACTGTAAAGCTCCGTGCTCTTTTGACAGAGGATACCGCCGACGAAAAGTGGATCCTCTTTGACGGACCCGTGGACGCTGATTGGATTGAGAACATGAACAGTGTCATGGACGACAACAAGGTATATATAACTCCATCCATCCTTCTTCTTGCTTTTCCTTGATACAGCTAAAATTGCGTAAGGCTAACTAGCGTGTTCCGGAAACTAAAATCGTTCCATTTTAAGATGCTGACGTTAATAAATAACGACCGTATCGCCATGCCCGATCAAGTGTCGTTGCTCTTCGAGGTGCAAGACTTGGCTGTCGCTTCGCCCGCGACGGTTTCCAGGGCAGGCATGGTTTATAACGATTACAAGAATCTCGGTTGGCGTCCGTACGTCGATTCCTGGCTGCAAAAGTATGCTGCACAGCCGGAATTCATCGAAGAGGTGAGATATCGTCTCGAGTCGAGTGGCGGGTCATATACAGTTCATTGCTTTTCAATCAGATGAATCAGCTGTTCACGAGCCACGTTAACGTCACGTTGGAATTTAAGCGGCGGAATTGCGAGGAACTCGTGCCTGTTCCCGAATTGAGCGCCGTTCAATCGCTCTGCAAACTTCTCGAAGTATTCGCGACGCCGCAAAACGGCGTTGAATTGGGCGAGGATCGCGATGCCTTCTCTAGTATATGCAAAATGTGGTTTTTCTTTTGGTACGTGCGGCATTTTGAGCATATTTTCCCTTTCACGTGTACTTTGATAGCTGATATTACACGACGACTACGTTTCGACAAGGTGAATAACGAAGATCAAATTCATAACTCCGAGCAACACAGATTCAGATACTAGCCGTCGCCGCTGGGTATCTCCAAGTGATATTAATACTGTAGTTCTCTCTCTAGTGGTTCGCAAGTCGTATTAAACTATAAGTTTCGAGTTAATGACATGCTAATAGTGGTCGAAAGCACTAAATAACTACATTCGGGCGCAACGTTGCAGCATGATATGGTCACTGTGCGCCCCGGTCGACGAGGAAGGTCGTCAGAAGATAGACAGTTTCATAAGAGAGATCGAAAGTTTCTTTCCGTTGCGAGACACAGTTTACGAGTACTACGTGGACTTCCGGCAACGTAATTTCATTTCGTGGGAGAAAAAATTGTCCCCAGCATGGAAATTTCAATCTGAGTAAATGCGCGTGTCATTTAATCAATGTTCAAGTGTAACGTGGCAAAGCATAAATTTTATTTAGAATAATTTTTGATATTTTCAAAAGTTATATAATAAATCGTAATTTTAATACATTAATTGTACGTTTGATAGAGATTAGAATCTCCTAAGCTGAATTCAAATTCTATATATCAAATTATATACATATTCAAATCGGATCATTCAAATTGCCCTCATATTCACATTCAATCGTATCTGTGCATTTTCGAGCAAATCGATAGAGCTGCTGATAATTTATGCAATCTCCTAACAGAACTAGCCGCTAGTAAATTCTGAGTCAATTTACAGCGCACCGTTTTACAAGATAATAGTGCCTACCGTGGACACGGTACGATACGATTACATCGTAAGTTCCCTGCTATCGAATGGTTTTCCGGCACTCGTAGTGGGTCCAGTGGGTACTGGAAAAACGTCCACTATCCGTTCGGCGCTCGAGCTTCTAGACGACACGAAATACGCTGTTCTGCTTGTAAACATGTCAGCGCAAACTACATCCAATAATGTACAGGTACGACTGCGAGCGTGCATCAAATGGATAATAGTTTTAAATATTGGATAAACGTTTTACATTGGCTCTCTTGATTTAGGATGCCATAGAAAGCAGACTGGAGAAGCGAACGAAAGGTGTTTACATTCCCACAGGCGGTAAAACCATGATCGCTTTTATGGACGATTTCAATATGCCCATGAAAGAGAAATACGGCTCGCAGCCGCCGCTTGAATTGATTCGACAGTTGATTGATTATGGATTTTGGTAATATCGTAATCACTAAATATAAGAAGATGTAACGAATACAAAATAAATAGAAACAAATCAGGAAAAAAACAAGAATGTCATAGAATATATATCGGAATGTTTACAATTTGTTGCAATAATTGTGTGAAATATTGTCGGAATCGATAGGTACGATCGTGCGAAGCAAACAAGAAAATACATCCAAAAGATACAATTAATAGCAGCGATGGGACCACCTGGCGGAGGTCGCAACATTATCACGAATCGATTGCTCACAAAGTTCAACGTCATTAACGTGACTTTCCCAACCGAAAAGCAGATTATAAGGATTTACGGCACGATGTTGAACCAACAGCTTTCCGAATTTCACGCCGAAGTGAAAGGGATATGTAAGCACAAAATAAAATCAATTAAATCTAATCGTTATTTTTATAAATTATAAATTTTATAAATTATAATTTTATAAATTTTATGATTGCATTTTTTTCAGCAAACGAGATAACATGTGCCACTATTGAGTTATACAATTACGTGGTCCAGAAGATGCTTCCTACTCCAACGAAGATGCACTACTTGTTTAATCTACGAGATATTTCGAAGGTAAAAATCGAATCAAAGAATCAAAGATTAAAAATCGACATAAAATAACTGGCGGAAATCGTATGAAAGCGGAGATAACACAAATATAAAAATTAGTATCGATCCGAATGGGCGATAGGTTTTCCAAGGTTTGTTGCGCAGCCATAAGGACTATCAGTATTCGAGGCAGACCTTTCTGCGATTGTGGGTTCACGAGAGTTTCCGAGTTTTCTGCGATCGGCTTATTGACGAGAAGTAAGCGCTCAAGAGGCATTAACTTAATTTAGCCTCGGGCACGAGAAGAAAAAATGCTGAGCAATTTCTTTCAGGGACAGAGAGTGGTTCGTGACTCAGCTGAACGATCAGCTTGGGAAGTACTTTGAGTTGACCTTTCATAATGTCTGTCCGGAAAAGAGATGTCCTCTTTTTGGTAAACACACACGATACTTTCATCCCAGATTAATATTAATGCACTCTGATCACCACGTATCAATAATAATAACATTAATAATTAATAGATATTTAATTATCGGCATTATTATTAATAACATGATTACGGTTATCGAGCTTTTACTGTACAAATATTTGCAGGTAATTTCATGAACGCCTGGAACATATACGAGGACCTTTCGGATATCAGTGCCGTAAGACGCCACATGGAGGGACAAATGGACGAGTATAATGTTTCTCCCGGTGTGGTGCGCCTCAATCTCATTCTGTTTCGCGATGCGATCGAGCATGTGTGTCGCATCGTTCGTGTAATATCGCAGGTTAGTGATTCGTATCGCGTACCACATAACAACAAACATTTTATCCGACGGTACGTGTTAAAATTACAAGTTCGTCATTATAACATCATATGTTTCCGCGCGCGAAATAAAATCTTAATAAAAATTCGACCCTTCATTCAAATAATAACGAAAGAAATAGAATTCTATACATTTTTACGTATTTTACTTATTATGATCGGTGTGATATCGATTCGCTGCTACGAATATATGGTCCGTCCGAGTATTAAAAGTCTGTAATAATGTCCTTCGACAGCCCCGCGGTAATGCCCTTCTGGTTGGAATTGGTGGCAGTGGCAGACAATCGCTTTCACGTATTGCCAGTTACATATGCGATCTGTCCACCTATCAAATTGCCGTTACGGAGCATTATAGAATACCGGAATTTCGCGAGGATCTCAAGACTCTGTACTCGATAGTTGGAGTGGAGAACAAACCGACCAGTTTCCTCTTCAACGACACCCAAGTGGTGGAGGAGCAGTTTCTGGAGATTGTCAACAATATGCTGAGTACTGGCGAAGTGGCTAATCTCTACAAGAGCGACGAAATGGAGGACGTAAGTCGGTTAATACGCTCCACGCCACCATCGTTTCATCTCTATTCGAACGTAATCCGCGACATTACTTTGTATAGAACTTTCTATATGAAGAAGAAAATGAGCGAAATTGAAAAGATAACAGAAGCGGTACTTTCAACTTTTTTATTCCAATTTCTGGAATTCATATTCCACTTAATTATTCTCCGTTTCGTTTCTCCATTAAATTCTATTTGCTACTTTTGTATTATCCAAAAATATTTTTTATACTGTTAAAAATTTTAGAGTGTTTTTTGGTCGCATTGTATTTACCGTGTCAGAAGTGGGTTTTTTTTTTTTAATAATTGCAGACCGTGTGAATAAAGTAAATGAATTTGCATGAATGATGTGAATGAATTGCTCTGCACATATGCCAAGAGCCATTTAAATAAATTTTGAAAAATATAATACGAGATACGTGCGGCGCGGACACTTAAAATACTTTTGATACAAATTGTGTTCCTCCGACACAATTCAGCTCGGCGGAAATAAAATCAATACAAGAGCGTGGTACCGCGGGGATACTGATGTGTCGCCGATTTCTAGATTAAAAACAGGCTATCGAAGGAAGTAACGAAGACTGGAAAGATACCAACGAGCGAAACGGTATATTCCTTTCTGATCGAGAGGGCGCGTGCCAATATGCATTTGATCCTGTGCATGAGCCCGATCGGCGATGCCTTCAGGAACAGATTACGGCAGTACCCTGCCCTGATCAATTGCACGACCATCGATTGGTTCTTGGAATGGCCGAGAGAAGCTCTCCTCGAAGTTGGCAACAAGTTCCTCATGAATCTCAATCTGACGCTCACTATCACCGGCGAAAATAAAGTGGTGGGTACGCCCTTCCCCTTTCCGCGCGATCGATTCCATTCGATTCGATTCTTACGATCAACGCGCGTTTCCTACCACCAATCTTCCGCCCCCTCCCCGCCCGCCCTTCTTGCCGACCATTTCGGCGAATCCGATTATTTTCCCATCTACGGTTTGCCTCACTCTGATGATATGGCCGTCTGGCGCATTTCTTTCTGTCCGAGCCGAGATTGGTCGTTTGAGTTCCGCGAGAATGCATTTGATAGTCATAATTTGTTTTGCGAAAACGTACAAAATAATTGTTTTATTTCATGCTTCTTCAATAAGATCGTATCAAAAAGGAAGACGATACAAAAGTCGTTATATTCAGACTTCAGGCAGAAGTCGGTTTGGTCTGCCGTTAAATTCATAAAATTCTCTTCTATTTAATATATAAAACTTCTAGAAATATAAAATTTTCTTGTATTTGTGAGAATCTCTTTTTAAACATCATTTCCTAATTATTTACTATTCACATATCTTTCAATCTTAACGCAATTATGATTCTTACAATTAGTGATATTACATCGCCGAGTGAAAAATGGGCGAATAATCACATATCTGAAATATTTATCTGAGATAATTATATATTTAGCGCGATTGACTTTGATCTAAAGAATATTAGATGAAAATGTACGTCTATCATAAAAGATCGCCATTAATCCTGGCTTACAATACGAGTGCATTTTACACGGGAACCATTTTATCACGTTCGCGAAGCAAGGATACAGATACGTACAACCGGTTAAAAAATTTACACTGCAGCCATAACGAACGCGGACGTTACGAGAATGCACTTTTCTGCAGGAACCGCGGCAATCCGCGACGGCTATTCCATTGCCACCATTGCAGGACCGAATGCGCGATGGAATTGCAGCATCATTCTCTTTGATCCACGACACGGTGTCCCAATTCTCTCGCAGAATGGCCGCGGAAATGAAGCGTTACAATTACGTGACTCCCGTGAATTTTATCGAATTGGTAGTCGGCTATAAAAAGTAAGAACTGCGCGAAAGCACGAAACCGTCGAAAATTTATAATTTAAGATTAAACGGGATAATAATATTCTAGCCATAGTTAATTTAGTATATTTACTTCGATATTCTTAATGCTTCTCTTGTAATCGATATATTACTTCTTTCGACCAAACTCGTGTTATCCGTATTCGAATCGCGTAGGATGTTAGCGGAAAAAAGACAAGATTTAGCAGATCAAGCGAACAAACTTCGCGGTGGTCTCTCGAAGATCGACGATACCCGGGTGAAAGTTAAAGAAATGGCGGCGGAGCTCGAAGTCACTCAGCAGCAAGTTCATAAATCTACGAGAGAGTGTGAAGAATTCCTCGTAACGATAGGTACACGGCGCCACGCGACAGTGATATATTATCAGCGGCATTTATCAGATTAATCTATAAGAACTTATTGCTTTTAACGCCCATGCTGGTTCTAACTTCCCCCGCGCACTTAATTAATCATACGGTATTCCCTTCCTATGGCGAGTGCATCGTACACCGCTTTTAACCTTTATGTTATGCTTACGATGCGCAGTGAACCAACGACGTGACGCTGACGAAACGCAGAAACAAGTCGCTGCCAAATCGCAACGCATCGCCGAAGAGCAGAAAGAATGCAAAAAGCTCGAGGAGCTTGCGCGAGCTGATTTAGCGTCCGTCGAACCTGCTTTGAACGAAGCCGTTAAGGTTGTTAACGAATCATTTTCTGTGAATTAGCCAATTTCAAACAATATTAAAACTTCTGATTGCTTTGTTCTTTAATCTTCTCGGTTTATGTGTTTTATAAATTATTAATTTAAATAAAATAATTTAGCTCTTTCGGTAAAAGAATTCGCATGATAAATGCAACGCTGAAGTAACAATAACTTTGGATTATAAACGATTGAAGATAAAAGGACTTTAATCTCTCAATTAAATTTCTATTCTCGAAAAATGTATTGAAGAATCTGCAATCGACAGCAAAAAGCAAAATATATCTCGTACATGTTTTTAACAGTTTGCTTTTTGAAGAATATTTTACTGATAAAGCAATAAATGTGCTGAAAATTTGATGGAAATAAATTTATAAGAAAATGGCGGATGATTCTAGGCGTTGGAAGCATTGAGCAAAAAAGATTTAGCAGAAATAAAATCTTTTACGCGTCCACCGCCAAAAGTCGAGATGGTAATGGAAGCTGTGATGATCCTAAAGAACTCGGAACCGACATGGGCGGAAGCAAAACGCCAACTTAGCGACGTGAACTTCATTAATACAGTGAGTGACAATGCTGCGATTGTATGCGACAAGACTATTCTACTCGTTCCGCAAACTAACTCTGATTTGATTTCTAGCTTCGAGACTTTGACAAAGATCATATATCGGACAGAGTTCTACGAACAATAGCCAAGTACACATCCAATCCCGAATTCGATCCTGCAAAGGTCGGTGCGGTCTCCGTAGCAGCCAAGTCGCTTTGTATGTGGGTGATAGCTATGGAAAAATACGGCAAACTATACAAGTAACTTATCCAAAATTTCACAACACGCGAATCCGTCAAATTTTTCACATTTTTCTTCTACAAAATATAAATATCTGCGATTTAATATATTTCTATAATAAAAAATATATATTTTTATTCCTTTGATTTTTTTTTCTCATAAATTTTAAAATTTCCACAAAGCAACAACTACATTGAAGTGACTGTTATTAATCAATTTCTGTGTCGTATCATCTCCTTTTACGAATAACAACCTAATTTTACACTTTCGCGATGCGTCGTAGGATTGTGGCACCGAAACGGGAAAAACTGTGGGCCGCGCTAGAGTCACTGAAGCAGAAGGAAATGGCCTTAGACGAGGCAATGCAGCAGCTGCAGAACTTACACGAACAGCTCGAGAGATTACAGAGAATGTACGACGCGAAGATGAAAGAAAAGGAGGATTTGATTAGGCTGGTGAGTACACCCGTGTTTCTTGTACTTTAGAGACGAAATGATCTCACATAAAGCCAAGAAGGAATGGACCGGTAAAGGAAGTCGGCCAGTTCAATTCGGCTCTCCGTCCACCAGTAACACTCATAGTTCTATAAACTTATACCTTAGTAACTGCAGAAGCTCGCATTCGCTCGGTTTCCATGGCAAGATGTATCCCTTCAACAGAATCTTAGCATCCATATTGATGCAGAATGAAACCGCAAATTTCGAGAGTTGATGGAGAAGTTACTTCTAATGAAACCTGATTCTTAATATTTGCATTAATATATAAGCTATTTTAATATTAATTAAGAAAAGCAACCTGTATTTAATTAATATTTCAACATTTGTCTTTTTTTTGACAATAAATCAAAGATATTGGTATTTGCTGGATTATATTTCATCTGTAAAAATCTTTTTTCCTTTAGGCTGAAATGTTAAAACTGAAATTGGAGCGTGCGGCGATGCTAGTGGACGGACTTTCCGAAGAACGAATTCGATGGGAAAATACAGTGGCGTCGTTAGCCGAGTCTTTCGAGTGGCTACCCGGTGATTGCTTGATATCAACTGGATTCGTGTCGTATCTGGGCCCGTTTGTGTCCAATTATAGACAGGAACTAATAAGTATTTGGTCTAAAGAAGTAAGTTCGAGAATCGTCTTTGGTACTCTTTATCATACTTTTTCTATCAATTTACATTGCAAATTATCTGCGTAGAATTCGCGGATTAATGAATTATTACGTGGAATGCCATTTATATTCCCAACAAAAGTCATTAATTGGAACAAAATTAATTGCACGAGAAAATTGACTTTTACTGTTTCTATTTTGTTATAATTATTTATTTTTATTTCAATCGATATTAATAAAACGATCGGTCTTTTTTATATAAAAACAGAAAGTTTATTTTAACCGCACTACATATAATATATCTAAATATCTAAATATCTAAATATCTAATAAATAACAAGTACAATATTTATACGTGAACTTATCGCACAATTAAGGTGCAAGATAGAGAAATATCAACGTCGCCAAATCTAGATGTGAGGGAGTTCCTAGCTGATCCGTCGACAATCAGGGAGTGGAACATTCAGGGATTACCGTCTGATGGATTTAGCACGGAGAACGGCATCATAGTGACGCGAGGAACGCGTTGGCCCCTCGTAATCGATCCACAATGTCAAGCGGTGAAGTGGATCAAAAATATGGAAGCAAAAAACGTAAATGTCCCGTGTCCGCGTTACCGATATCCATCAAAGAAACTAATATCCCCGCAGCAATATATTGGATTTAATATGAAATTAAATAACAAATTTGAGATAAATCGAGATTTTAACCGATAAAAATCCGAGAATTTACTTTGTCATTTTAACGTAACGATTACAATCGCAGTCACTGAAAGTAATCGACTTTGGTCAAGCGGGCTTTATGAGAGTTCTGGAACAAGCAATTCAGTTCGGAAACCCAGTACTGCTCGAAAATATCGGAGAGACCCTCGATCCAGGCTTGAACCCGATTCTCCAAAAAGCTTTCATTAAATCAGGTAGAACTCAACGTCGATTTCATATAATAATTATATTCACGTAATTGTGTTATACATTTACGTGGAAATTATAAAAAGTTTCTTTAACCGTTAATATTACGAGCTACTAAAAAATTACCAGTAATAAAATTCCCATTTAAATCGCTTCTAAAAAGAACTAATATACAAAAATATTGATATATTTTTAATAATAATTTTCATTAATACATTTTTAACCATCTTATTCTGCTGAAAAATGTGATTAGTCTGCTATACAACAAAAATAACGTTCGCTATAGAACGCAACAGTAGTGAATTTCGTTTAATTTTGCCCGCAATTTTTCGTTACTCTGCATTTACGATGATACGCGTTGCAGGTGACCAAATGATGATCAAAGTTAACGATAGAATGATCACTTACAATGAACAATTCCGTCTATTTATGACTACAAAACTCTCAAATCCCCACTACGCTCCAGAGATATCAACTAAAACGACATTATGCAACTTCACTATTAAGGAGCAGGGTAAGTAATTGTCTTACCATATACTTTAGAGAAAGCTAGAATAAGATTAGGGAATATAACTCTATTCCGTGTGCAGGTCTCGAAGCGCAACTACTAGGAATCGTGGTCAGGAAGGAGAAGCCGCAACTCGAGGAACAAAAAGACAATCTGGTCCTTACGATTGCATCCGATAAAAAGACCCTCAAAGAACTAGAGGACAAAATACTTCAGTAAGATCTACAAGAAAATATCTTAAGCTTTAAGCCCAAGCGTTTTCCGTTTCGAACACAAACGCAATACGTTTTACGTCAGTCCACAATAATACGTGATTATTTGTCTTGATGATTAACTCTCAGAGATGTTTACGAGTAATTAGTTGAGGCAATTAACAAAATACTTGAAATACATTTCTCTGTCAGCCTGCTCAGCGTGGCGGGAGAATCTCTGTTGGACGATTTAAACTTGCTGAACACCCTGCGGACATCAAAGGCAACATCTATCTTCATTCAGGAATCTTTAGCTGTTAGTGAACGGACAGAAAAAGAGATAGATCTAGCGAGAGAGGGATATCGACCATGCTCGAAACGTGCCGCGATCCTTTTTTTCGTCCTGAACGACATGAGCGCTATCGATCCCATGTATCAGTTCTCCCTCGATGCATACAACGCTCTGTTTATGCTCTCCATCGACAAGAGCCCCAAAAGAACAAATTTGTCCGAGAGGATCGATAGCTTGAACGAGTATCATACCTACGCGGTTTACAGGTATGATTAAATATGGCAATTTTATTTTTACTACAAAGTTCTACGTTTCTGGTATTTGCTAATTGAAAATTGCAACTGAAATTCACGAATACGTCGTATCATTTTATTAAGTGATTACTAATTTGCATCAAAGAGCGATGTGAAATCTACGTACATTACTATCTCGAGTGATAATATTTGAAAAGAATTTCTTGAAATTAATTTAGAAGAGAAAGTGTACTAACGCAATATGTAATCTTTGCAAAAAGGTTTTTAATGAAAAATGTATCTTACTTCCACCAGAACCTTATCTTTTGCATAGTATCATAAATCAACGTTTCGTGAAAAATGTTAGCTTGAGACGTGCAAACTTGCCGAGATGTGACACCGTTATAATCCCTTTGCGTCGCAGATATTTTGAAATATACAGAAGAGAGATGTATAATCCTAAGGAAAATTGATCCGACGGATTTTATTTTTACGGATAGGAACACGTGCCGAGGTCTGTTCGAGCAGCACAAGCTACTTTTCTCTTTTCACATGTGCGTCAAGATATTGGATGCGCAGGGTAAGATCATCCCAGGAGAATACGCGTTTCTGCTGTGCGGCGGGATCGTGCTGGACCGAGAAAATCAGCCGGACAAACCCGTGCCTTGGCTGCCGGATGAAACTTGGGACAACGTCACCGAACTCGACAAGCTGCCCGGATTTCACGGACTCGTATCTTCTTTTGAACAACTCCCGCGAGACTGGCACAATTGGTGCGTACAACGTTACACAATGTTATTATTTTGTCATGCTACTTCGACACTTTTATCCCTTTTGATAGATTACTGCTATAATGCGATTTTTAGCTTTCTTCCTTGTGTTTCATTTAAATTTGCATAAATTAAACACAAAGAAGTTACTTATTAATTATAAAAAATTATGTATAATTGCGCTATTCAATTTTTATATAAAAAAATGATATCTGTCGCATTAAATTAAAATTGCATTGAAAAATATTACAATTATTTATTTAAATATAATTACGTTGTCTGTTAGAAATATTTTCAGCAAATATGTTTTCTGTGTGATGTCCTTTTATCCCTCTAATGTTTAGGTACATCAGCACGGAGCCGGAAACTATACCGCTAGTCGGAGAATGGGAGGAAGTGTGCACCGAGTTTCAGAAAATGTTATTCATTCGCAGCTGTCGACCTGACAGAATATCTTCCTGCATCACGACTTATATCATGCGCAATCTCAGTCAACGTTTTGTAGAACCTCCTGTACTTGACCTAAAAGCGGTGCTAGATGATTCCATAGCACAGACACCATTGATATTCGTGCTTTCGCCCGGCGCGGATCCTATCAGTGCACTCATACAATTAGCTGACAGTCAGAGCATGACTGCTCGATTGATGACGTTATCATTAGGTCAAGGGCAGGCGCCTATTGCCACAAAGTTAGTAGCAAAAAGACTTATATGTTGTGATTGTAGAGTATAATTGTAATATTTAAAATATACTTTGAACTTTTGAAAAAATAAGACCTAAATACGTGATTATATTTTCCATTTTGTTCATGCAATAAAATTTTTTATATAATAATACTCAAAATAAAGCATTTAAAGTAAATTATAAGAACATTCGTCAAATTTATAATTATGTAAAATTATATTCTCATTGATTTTTATATCATTTTATTCTTTGCGCAGCATGATAGAAATCGGTGCCAAAGAAGGATCTTGGGTATTTCTCGCGAATTGTCATCTCTCGCTCAGTTGGATGCCCAAACTCGATAAGATCGTGGAAACGCTTAGTTCACGACAAACTTTGCACCCAAGATTTAGGTAAGCCAGAATTACGAAATATGATCTTATATTATTTCTTTATACAATATTATTCCTCGCATGATATATCATACTACAAAAAAATCATAGATTATAGAAATTTCAAGTTTATCGCAAATCTAAAAATATTTAAAAATAAATAAAGTTTCTTACGAAGAATATAATTGTGAATCCCCAAGTATTTGTATATTAATTAGATATATTGCAGCAAACATTTCAAAATTGCTGGTTTAATTTTTTCATAGATTATGGCTTAGTTCGAGTCCGACTTCTCAATTTCCTATATCGATCCTTCAAGCCGGGATAAAAATGACCACTGAGCCACCGAAAGGATTAAAAGCCAACATGAAGCGCCTTTATGGTTTAATCACCGAGACGCAGTTCGACTTGTGCCAAGAAAAGTCTAAATATAAAAAGCTGTTATTCGCATTGGTCTTTTTCCACTCTATTCTTCTAGAGCGAAAGAAATTCCAACAACTCGGTTGGAACATTGTCTACAGTTTTAACGATTCTGATTTCGAGGTATTTCCCAGCTAAAATTGTAAGCGGCATACGCTATAGGAAGCTTTTTATTCATTTACGATTTATTTAGCGAAATGATATCTCGAGAATCAAGTCAGCACTCTTTACGTTTAAATTCGGCTCGTCGCAGCCTGACGCTCGATGATGAAGAAGTACAATTGTCATAATAGCCGGATATCTGTTGCAGGTTTCCGAGAATCTGCTGCAAGTTTACCTGGATGAATATCCAGTCACACCGTGGGAATCTTTGAAATATCTCATAGCAGGTGTTTGCTATGGTGGTCACGTGACCGACGACTGGGATCGCCGGTTGTTGATGACATACGTCCAGCAATATTTCACGGAAGACATCCTGACTATCCCCCATTATCGTTTGTCATCACTGCCCACCTATTACGTGCCTCGCGACGGCTCCTTGGAGTCCTACCGCGACTTTATCGCGATTCTGCCGAACATCGACAAGCCGGAAGCGTTTGGTCAACATCCAAACGCGGATATCGCCTGCCTCATAATGGAAACCAGAAACATGTTTGAGACTTTGATGAGCCTTCAAATACAGCAGGTCAACGTCGAAATGGATGAGAAGAAAGAAGAAAAAGTAAGTAAATAAAGCTCTCGATCTCATCGGCGATAAATCAGCACAGATTTATAAATTTATTTATCTTAACTTTGTAAACTTTTCCCTCTTATCTGATAAAATAAAAGAGAGTAAATAAGTATACCGCGGAATAAGAACATCGGTTCTGTTGATCTTTGCATTATTTAATTCAATGTAAGCAATCTTGATATCACTGCTTTTACATCACGGACATTTTCTTATCGTAACTTTGTTAATTTTGCCTTTCAGCAATTTTGTGCTGATATTACAGCAAATGTAATTACTGATCGATCTCGCATCGTGTCTTACAGGTAATGCATCTCGTGGACGACGTTCTCTCAAAAATACCGGTAACGATCGATTACGAGACAACGGAGAAACTGATTGGGCCGAATAAGACACCATTGGACGTGGTGCTTCTGCAAGAGATAGGACGCTACAATGCGTTGTTAAGAAAAACTCGTGAGAGTCTGGAAGAACTTCAACGCGGAATTATGGGATTAGTAGTGATGTCGCGAGAGTTGGAAGAAATCTTCGCGTGCATATACGAAGGCCGGGTACCGTCTCTATGGCTGATCGCATATCCGTCTTTGAAACTGCTCGGCGCTTGGACGAGGGATTTAATCAATCGAGTCGAGTACTTCGCCAATTGGGCTCGAACCACTCATCCGCCGTTGCTCTGCTGGCTAGCAGCATATACATTTCCGACAGGTTTCCTTACTGCGGTGCTACAAACTTCGGCGAGACTATGGAACGTATCTATCGATTCGTTGTCATGGGAGTTTACTGTCTTTTCAACGGACGAGTCCGCCATAATCGAGCCACCCACGGTAACTACGAGCGATTAGGCTAATTGCTTATCGGACCGGCTTTGGTCCAGAACCACTAATATCAAGCACTGTTCTACTACTAAGAAGCTTATTGCCTTGCTGGAATAAAGCTGCTCATTCCTCAAATAAATATCTCGTTAACGTAAATTGTTCATACAATAGGATTGCTTTTTAAACGAAAAAAGATATTTAATTATTCTATAATAATATTTTAAATTTATATGTAAAAAATTTTTGTTTTGATCCTCATGACTCTTTTTTTGTCACATATAATAATATATGGCAACCTATTGCGAAGAACATATATTATTCTAACCGAATCACATACACATATTCTAATCGATTATGATGACAATCATGAACGCGTGCGATTACATATTGTTTCATTTTAGGATGGCGCATATATACGCTCTATTTTTTTGGAAGGCGCCGGATGGGATAAAGAAAATGCCGTTCTCATCGAGCCCGAGCCCATGCAACTTATATGCAACATGCCGGTAATTCATTTTCGACCCGTCGAGCAAGTTAAAAAGAAAGCCAAAGGTAAGAGAATAGCCCTGTGCAATTATTAAAATTATTTGACCGTATTTGAATTTTATAAACGCATTAATCAACGCGCAAGTATGATATTAATGGGAAAAGTGTAATTTTAATTGCAATCCACATTTACTTAACTTTTGCAGACCTCTATAGCTGCCCATGTTATTATTATCCTCAAAGGAGTGGCGACCAAACAAGACCCGCGTTCGTAGTCGCCGTAGATCTCAAAGCTGGACCGCAAGGTCCAGACTTCTGGGTGAAACGAGGCACTGCGCTTCTACTGAGTCTAGCCGTATAAACTTTTCAGTTATACACGTCAATTCATGATGTCACAAACCTCAGTTTAATTTTAGCAATAATATATTCATAGTATTCAGCAGTTTGCTTAAAATAATTTGTCTTTATAACATATTTTTATATTATTTGTGTTATATAAATGATTAATAAAGATTGAATCTATATTGTTGTGAGAAATGTGGCTATATTGTGTAAGATAACATAGAAATTAAATTTATAAATTATTTTATGCGTATACTAAAAGATCAATTACAAAAAAAAAATTAATTATTTTTTTAATATTGTGTGTATGCAAAATTTTGATTTAACAATAAATAATAGCACTATCAACACAACTGATAAGATAAGCAGCACCATCTTTTATGATTTAGTTGATACATAGATGTAATCGTATGATAAGTAAAAATACTTTTTAATAATTCTCAAAATAGAACATACTAAATAAACATATAATTATGTTACATATTTCTGCAAATTATTTAAAGCAAACATTTATAAGTATTGCTATTTAAAAGTTTTTATTTAATCAGTACGATAAAATACCGAATATCGGTACTTCTCGAATACTGTTTCATAAGAGATAGATAATAGTATCTGTAGTAGATACTTCTCTCTTCACCAACTGATAAGGACTGATGAACGCTGCATGTCGATACTTGTGAGCAGCAAACTATTTTATTTTATAACAAATACAATATTTACTTACCACAGATATTTATACTTTAAAGCAGAACTGGTAATTTTATGATTATATCTACATCAATCTTGCGTGTATGTTTTATGAACATTATGTTTAAACAAAAAGATTGTTTTTACGCGTGCGCAATGTCACCTATATAAATTATTATAAATGAATATTTAAATTATTATATAATTAGCATTTCTCATCTGAGTAATTATGAATATATTAAAATTGAAAGGTTCCAAAAAATGACTATATTATATAAAAATGTTATCACGTTACCACAGCAGATTAACAAAATTTTTATTTTAAATAAAAAATATGAAATTTATTTTTAATGAATATATTTTATGTTTTATATAATTTATATATAATATTATATATAATATATATATATAATATTATAGTACAACATTATTATTATTTTATTAATATTTTTATATTATAATTATAATGTGTGTTAAAATATATGGACTTTTATCAAATTAACAAAAATTAACAAAAACAGAATTGTTTATTGCATAAACGCTCAGCTCTGCTTTAAAGTATTAATATTAATATGTATTATAAAGAAAATATAATTAAAATTTTGCCAATTAAAAACTGTATTAAATTTTAGCAATAACTAGATATATGTATTATATTTGAATAATTAAATAATTGTAATATAAAAAAGAATTGCAATATATAGAATTGCAATAAGAAAGAATGTACCAATACTTCTTAGTTATGCAGAAAAAGCCATTTTGCGAAGTGTATTTTAAAAGACCCTCAAAATTTATGACGTTTTGCAGAAAAATAATTAGAACGTCGATGAAATCCGCTCCATAAAAGTAATTCAATTACATAAATTGCTGTATACATATAACCACAGCTTTTTCGTCACACCAATGAATGGTGCAAATGAAACTGTATTTTGATAATTCATTCTTTTACAAGAATAAGTAAAAGATACATTTATAAACATTGAAATTACATTGAACATTATATTCTTCAAATTTATATTTTTTAAATTTTGATTTTTAAATTTAATTTCATATAAATTATATTATAAATATTTGATAATTTTAAAAGAGTAATAAATTCCATACATAATTTGTGTAAAATTTGAAATTTTTCATTATCAAGATAGAAAGAATTTTATATTTTATTATTTGTTTGTAAAAATGCAAATCACAGGCGAGGACGTATTATTTTTCATATAATTATCATAATCTTTAGCAACTATGTAATAAATATTCATAAATAAAAGAGCAACAGATAATATCAGTATTTTATAGAATAATTAAAGTATGATAAATTAATTTACTCACCGATCGTTGTATCCTAACTACGTACGCCATCCAGCTATACCTAGATAATTAATAAACATTTTAATTGCATTGTTATATATTTTATGTATGTGATTGTTATACATTATTTAATTGTTTCCATTTTGATTCAATCATAACCTTGAACGTGATATGTGCATAATAGATACAATAAATTGCGTGAATAATTATATGAACATTTTGATGAATATTTAATAAATGTTTTAACAAATATTTTGATAAATATTTTTAATACATACTTGATAAAGATAAATTGTATTTACCTGCTAGGATATTGCAGTTTGCTCCAATGCAAATTCCTCCTGAAAATGCTTTGCATTACGTCCAGCGAGGAATCGATGAATGTTGAAAACCATACTTACACACACCAACACGCGCGCGCACACACACACCCCCCGTTATACGCACCACTGAATGAAAACAACTTGCATATTTTATTCGTGCGAAAATCGCGGAATCGCGTCGCATATTTACAAAACACGAAACGCAAACGCACACTTTGTATTGCAACGCGGTCACGCACTTAATTATAACTGATTATACGAGCGAACGAATCAAACGACTAACGGTCGCGGGAAAGACGTGTACCCTGTACTTGACTCAAAATCACGATGCAGCATTTTATGAAATCGACGTTAATCACAAATATTCGCGGCAAATAATACACTCTCAACACTCGCCCGTCACTTTAATCGACACTCCCGACAAAAATTCGTACTTCGCAAACCTCGTTTTGCATTTTTAATACGAATAAGTACGCCAGTAATCTCAAAACGTTCACACTTTTCATCCGGAATCAAAGCGCTAATAGCGATTGTTGTTTCAACTAACTAGCAAGTGTCGATAAGACAGCGAATCTAAGCATCGATCATGTAATTTTTTTTAGGAGCGGAAACGTAAAAAGTGAAAATTTTATGTGAATAGAATTGTCGAATTCACATAAAATTTTCACTTTTTACGTTTCCGCTCCTAAAAAAAATTACATGATTGATGCCCTGATATTGATAATATAGTGTCATGTCCATCGAGGAATTGATGAAAGTTTAAAATTATACTTACATACACACAGAGCGCGCGCGCACACACATACACACTACATTACACACACTATTGAATAAAAACAACCCGCATACTTTATTCGCGCGAAAATCGCGGAATCACGTTGCATATTTACAAAATACGAAATGCAAACGCACACTTTGTGCTGCAACGCGGTCACGCACTTAATTATAGCTGATTATACGAGCGAACGAATTAAACGACTAACGGTCGCGGGAAAGACGTATACCTTGTACTTGACTCAAAATCATGATGCAGCATTTGATGAATTCAATCATAAACATTCACGGCAAATAATACGTTCCCAACTCGCCCGTCACTTTAATCGGCACTCCCGACAACAATTCGTATTTTGCCAACCTCGTTTTGCATTTTTAATGCAGATAAATATGCCAGTAATCTCAAAGCGTTCACACTTTTTATCTAGAACCAAAGCGCTAATAGCGATTTTTCTTTCAACTAACTAGCAAGTGTCGATAAAACAGTGAAGTCTGGTGTTGGTAACATTATAATACAGCGGCTGGTAATACAGCGCATTATCTTACTAATTGGTAAAAAAGGAATAGCTTTTCTCTTTCGTCGCTGCACGCGCTACCTTATTTATCAAATACGGTTAGTTTTCCTCGGCGCGTCCGGAACATTTAGACTGAATGTTTTGTGAGTAATCGTGTATTTTATCCGTATTAAAAATGTATAATCAGTGCGAATTTTTGTTGGAATTATCGATGAAAGAGACAGACGCATGCGGAAATGTATTATTTACTGCTGATGTTCACGATTAACATCAATTTTCTCGATTGTTGCATCGCGAATCGAGACCGGTACAATTTTGGTGAGTACAGATTTTGACGTCATAAATATGCTATGCACAATACAGTATGCTATTCAACTGGATAGCATGTTGAAAATTCAATCTCTCGGAATTAAATCAAGTAAAACGTAGTTGTGCTGTGTGTCTGTCCATATCTGATAATGCGACCGTCAAAACAGTTGTCGTTTATTCCGCTCGCTCTGAGTGCATGTACAATATCAGTTACAATTATGTATGTGGACATGTTACAGTACAGAATGTTTTATCTCGCATTTGCATTTCACGCAACGTACCATATTCGAGATATGAATCTGTGATTTTTGTCTAACAATAAGTAAATGTCAGTTGATTTTTATTCTACAGTATAGCTAACAATAATTGCGGTTTTTCTTCTTTCCTGTTTTTTTCATCGATTCTTCTATGGAAATGATGCATATGTAGATGATGAAGCAATCTCAAGCAGAATCTACAACAGATGGAGCAAATTACAATAACCTGGTAAGTACAATTAGTTGTCTGTTATTTAAATATTTTAATGTATGTAATCTTGTAATAACAAAAAATTAGAATCTATTAAATATTTATTATGTAAGGTATTTGAAAACGTTTATTATATTTATTAAAACATTTGATAAATATTCGATGACAGAATCGTTTATAAATTCGTCAATTTTCAGAGCATAACATACATTGAATATTTATCAAAATTCTTAAGGAATTATTCACTCAGTTTATTACACTTCATTGATAATTATATTTTAATCAAAACATAAATATTTAAATACGTAATAATAAGTATATATGAAAAATGTATGATAGTTACAACTAAAATATATATTAATTTTTTTAGGTAAAACTCTCTTTGAAGGTGTAATAATTTATTAGGATACAATGACTGGTAAGTGATTTATTTATTAAATTTACGTAATTGCGTAAAAGACTGATATCATTGATATTGATATAATTTCAATATCTATGAATCTTTAACTTTACCTTATTAATAAGTTTAATTCGAAACATAGTACGGTTTAAAATTGCACTTTTCGGAATCGTAGTTAACCAAATAATTCATGTAAAGTTATGCTTTGAAAATTGATGAAGCTATAAACGATTCTATTATCGAATCTTGTAAGTTGTCTCGATGTACAAAAAGAAGATTGACTTCGCAATTCAATCCATTGCAACAAAATCGTTTTCGAACTTCCGCATTTGCGGCCAGTATATAAGGATACAAGATAGATGAATTGAAGTGAAAGAGAGAAATAGGGACAGACGAGACGAGATTAAAGGTTACCAGTCTTGTGGCGGATCACAAGCAGCAGGTCGCTCTCACGACTCTGACCCTCTGTACTACGCAATTATTTCTTATTCTCAACGTAATGGCGCTCAACGAAGATCCTGGAGCATTCAGAGGTCTTTCCTAGCACCCGGGTTAATAGTACGGACATCACTTTTTCTTTCTTGCCTTACAGGTGCTACTACGTCTTTGCCATGTCTCCCATTTGTCTATTTCTCTTCTCCAATGTTGCTAACATAAAAGTACTCAAGTTATTCGAAGCTTTCTTATCTGATTTATGCACTGAGAATTTTTCTTGTGACACTAGCATTTTTATTTGCCATTGTGTCTGTACGATCTTTGAATATACTATGTATATTCTTATTTAAAGTACGATTTTATGCAGCTCTTAATCTTGTTTTATAGATTTCTTTCTTTATACTGTTTATACTTATTGCAATTTTTATAATCTATTTATTGCCACTTTTAAGACTTTTATTCGCAAATTTGAGAAATTGATTTTAGATTTGCAAAGTTTAAAAATCTCTCTCGAATAGGAAAAAACTCCTGCGAAGAAAACTATTTTGCATTTGATTTTAATAGAAATGAATATCTTCGTTAAACGAATTTATATTGCTTTGCGCACTTTGCGTCCGATGTTGTCCGAAGCAGAAGAATAATAGAGGACCGCGAATGAGTAATAGCTGGATAACTACCTGGACAGCCAGGGAAAATATTTTCGGTCGAAAGTCTCTTATGCAATAATGAAGGATTCTCGGCAAGAGATTGTAATAAAGAATATTGTTTTATTGCAAGCCAAAGTGCTGATCAAGCAATCGTTGGAATAATTAATTACGTCCATTGTTTATTTTTAAATCTTGTTATCATAATCTCTAAAATCCCACAGCATCTAGGAGTCTCAGAGGTATTAGTGCGATAGCATCTGTGACAGGAAATTATCTATTCTCATTGCATAGCTAATTACTAAACATTCTGCATATAGCAACAAAGCACACACACACACACACACACACACACACACACACACACACACACACACACACAATTATGTCTCGATTATATTATAATAAAATATAACCTACTTTAGTACTATACGGAAATTGTTCTGTGTATGTGTGTGTGATATATCAAATATCACAATATTATTTAATACTTTATTATAAAATAATGATGTTTCACAATATCACGCAAAATCATGAAAAAGGAAAATCGTGGTGTTACACACAAAAATCATGAAAAAAGAATATTGATAGTAAAATAGATTAGGCATATAAAAATTTATCCTAATTAAAAATATATTTGTTATAAAAATATGAAAAAGAGTAAGTATTTCACAAGTATAATATCATAAGAAATTATTATGCTTGTTCTCAATAACTTTTTATTCAATAACGTCTCTCAAGTAATATCGGCTAGTAATATATTGATGCCCAAAAGCGCTTTTTTATTATCAGCACTGAAATCAAAGTATCGATACTGCGATACTACGGAGCCTACGGAGCCTACGGAGCAGGCATCCTTGAGCATATCCCTAGGCACATTCCTGTCCGCTGCTGAAGAGAATCCCTGCCGGGGTCGATGGAAGGGGATTGTAGTTTTCGAGCCAATGGGGTGAGCGTAAAGCGCGACGCGGCGCGTATGCGCGCAGAATCGTAGCCGCTGAGACCTTCAGAGCGAGCGTGGACGTCCGCCGAGGTACATCTCTCGGTATTTACGTTCGGATTTTCGCCGTTTCTTTCGTACTGGCATCGCGAACGCAACTCGATTTCATTGACGCGGGACAATCGCCACGCTCGCACGCGAGTGCTAATCGGTCGATTCACTGTCCGCCTTCCGTCCTCGTGTCTTCTCATGCGAGAAACGCGACGCGGTATCCGCGCGCTGGTCCATATCGGTGCATGAGATTTCGGGACAACGCCGCGGCTTCGATTTGTAAAAGAACGATAATGCGTGCACGCATTACGACGCGCGATTCCGATATAAGTTATAAGTTATAAGTTATAAAGGCGCAACAGATAAGAAGACACTATTGTTACTAAGATCGCGCGATATTTCGATTCAACCAACTTCACTCAGCGCGGAGCAGTACAATCTGACGAATGCCGAAGATAGTGGCATGCCTGTCTGATGGTGGAATTGTGAGAACAGAGTGTATTGTTTCACGTTCGAAGAACCGGAACGGCAAGTGTAACGACGTGATCGCGGGTATGTGCTAAATCTTAATCAATCGCGAGTCCTTTCTGACATTGTCACGTTCGATCGAATCTCTCAAAGTCGTGGAATGTAAATACACGCGCGCCCGCGTCGCGCCGCGCCGTTGTCGGGTTACCAACGATGAAATCGGAATCGTTCGCGGTGGTGTTTTGAAGTGCTTCCAAGAATTTGACTTTATTCGTGTTTCACGTAAAGGCCGCGGCATTGGAGGACATCTTCGAAATTCCTACAATTCAGAGGTACGTGAAAGCATTACACAACGTCGTAAAACTGCTGCATTTTTATGATAGATTTTTAATCAATTTGGAGTCATTTTATCTGAATTTTTTAGCATTTAACTGAAAATAAATCAGTAATTTCAATCAAAATTCTGATGAAATAAACTACATTCAAAGCAAGCGATAAAATTTTCGTATTGCTGTTCCTGTATTGTTCATCAAACGACTCCGTATTGATTAAAGATTCTGTCATCGGCACAAGCGAATAAAAGGTTATTTTTTGTGAAAAATTTCAAATTTGTCACAAATATCTTTTATCAAACGTGTGCTAAGGAAAATTGATCTCAATATTACCATTTGCAATTCAATGTCATCTGACGCTTCTCGCCCTATATATATAATATTACATACCACAGGCAAACCGCTGGAGAATTGTGCTATACAAGGTCGAGAGAGTAATAGTAGTAGAAATTAACAGGTATTGCATAAAATGATGAATTGGTACAAATGTATAAACCTGGTGGTTAGCGGTTTACCGCACGGTTTTGAAGAAAAAAATTCTTAAAGCAAATTTCGCACGTATGTGAACCATTTAACAACCGCGATGTATTATTATTCAGCAATATATCATTACTTAACAGCATTGAAAATTACTATGTAACATCCGGATGTTAAGAATTAGGATAAATATTTTTTCTCAGCGGTTTATCTTTTCGGTTTTAGTCTTAAAAATTCAATTAGTTGAAGATTTACAAAATTTCTTCAAATTTTGATAGTTGAAAGTTTTTACTGAATACACGAAATTTTATACGTGATGTACGAGCCGATAGATATCGAACAGTCGTATACGGGATCTACGGGTCTCAAGGGACAATACGAAAATATTGATGAAATGTAGAGTGCAGTGAACCCATCTGGCGCTGAATGGTCGGCACAGGCTTGTTTACATTTTGGAATTTATTTAGCACAAGAAATGTTTGCTTAGTACTTACAGTATGTGATAAACCATATAAATGTTTTTCCAAAACATTACGCCGTGTTGCGACGTTATTAATCTTTCGTGCTTAAAGCCAACCTACTAGTAATTTAGTGAAAAGAAGATTACATGAAATGTCGTAATTTTACTTGCTGAGCATTCATAGCATATCCGATTGCGAAATGTTCATGACCACATTTATGGCTGAGTCATTTAATTCACTCACAAAGGTTTACACATACTGTGACTAAACTCCAAACACGTTATCGGACAAGTGTGATGCGAATAACGTTATCAAAAACATTAAAGACATTAAAGTTCTAGATTATTAATTTATGGGTTATGTAAAATTTTAATTAGCATTTTTGGTTGAGGCAAATATTTTCTTGAGATGCGATAATTTCTTATGATATTTACAAAACATATCTTTTGTAGAATGATAACGTGACTTTTAATAATCTGATTACCAAGTAATGTCAATCTTCTCTGAACATAATTGGAGTGTAGCAGCTTGCTATATTCATCTCGTTAAACATTGTCCAATCAATTTTAGATGTTTACGGATCTTTTTTTTTTTTTTTTATAAGACGAAGCGTCGAATAATGACGAAAATAGAATCCTTCGATACCGCGGACTACTCAATTTTAACATTTTTGATGGCGAAAGGGATAATCACGAGAATTATATTAATGAGACTCGTATAATGCGAAATCTCTCAACTCATTTCTTTTTGCCGAGTTTTTTTGCGCATTTACGGAGTATATCCCACACATTCGATGCGACCATCGTCGATCGACGTAATTAAGATCGATCGGTCGGAATGGGGGGTTTCGGGTCGAGACGACAACGGCGGCGACGATAGGGTTATCCACACATATACACACGTGTCGCACGAGTCCATTGTAGGAACAAGGATTATTACGCTCTGGGAAATGCGAGGTCTCTCAAAAAGACCGAGCGCGACGGAGCGCGTGTTTCCAAACGTACAACGGTTCCGTTGTCCTCTTATCCCGATTTAGACTCATGACGCATACGGCGGCGACGTACGTTTCGTCACTGTAAACAGCCTGGATCTCGTTATTGTATCGTCTTGTAGCTGAGAAACCGAGAACGTGTGTAAACTTAGCTCGCGCCGCTGCACGGTCCAGAAGTACATTGAATGAACGTGCCGAGTGCGCATTCATAGAAACTTTATTGATCATTTTAGATTCGTTATCCGGAACAAGAGTCGGTGCAATTTGCGTGATTCAGAATAACGTAAAATGGACAAAGGAAAACTTTTCTTTTACGCTGAATCGTTGAAAAGTACAATTTGGAAAACTCACTTCATTTACTTATAAAATTCATTAAAAATTTATTATTAGATTAGATTATTTCTATCGTAATTTATACGTGAAAATCTTTAACTTAAAAAACCTATACAAGTACATTTTTAACGATCTGTATATTTTGAAATTATATTGTTAAAGATACAGATATCTAAAAATTTTATTTCATTATATCACAAAGCAGGAAAAATGTAGATTGTGAGAATCTGTTTTGCTTTTTAATGCGCGTTTGTACGTTTGATTGATGAAAACAGAAACGGTGCAATCGTTGAAATGATAAAGGGACAAATGGTTGAGTTAATTGTTTTGGTGCGAAAACAATTTACTTTCATTAGTGCGAAAAAACAGTATTGCGTGCATTCCAAAAATACGGTCGCTGCCGTCATACGTTTCCAGGGGTGGTCGACCTGGCGAAAGTGAGCGATCCCCAACCACGCATGCTTCAACCCCGATATCGTAAGATACTGCCGACTTGAATGAGGGGTAGATGGTAGTGAAAATGCCTGTGTTTCTCCACCCTGCAGATAATATTTACCGTCCTTTTCCCTATCTCCGCGTACACAGGCGCGCGGGGCGCGCGTTTAACGAACGCTCGGCGTCGGCTTGTTGATAGGTGGACTTTACCGCTACTTACCGAAGGGCTGAAAGTCTGCTGGTTCGTTTCATACCGCCGTGTCGTCTTTCTTTTTGAAGGTGGCTTTCTGAATATGAGAATTACGAAGTCTCATCCTGGAAGACGCCTGGCACTCTGCAGATACGCGAAGCATCTGGTCTTTTTTCCGCGAAAGTTCCTGAATCTAGACGCCGTCAACCGTTAATTCGTAAATTATTCCGCTGAAAGCGATCACAAAATTACGCGGAGACGCGCAAATTACAGTAATTCAAATAATCTGACACGAAATTCGTACTTTACCCTCGTATTTCGTATTTTCCTTACCTTCGCAACTATCTTTTGTAACTCCCATTTATATTTGGAATTATCTGTTGTCTGGAATTAATATTTCCGACGCTGAATATAAACGATAGGAAACGTACTATATCGTAAATCGGAGTAATAATTTCACGAACGGAAATAATAATTTAACTGTCGAGAGGGGCGACGCGTTCGTCATGAAAAAGAGAGCGAATTTATACTCTTGCACGCCCTTGCGTGAGGCGAAATGGTACGCATGAAATTAAAGTCCGGCAACGTAACACCGCACTGTATCACATTAAAGTTATGCAAGCTTCACAATTCATGGCTGAAGACCTGAACTAATCGACATCGCCTTACAGAATGTATTTACCGACTTTGGACGTGACGTGCAAATAGATTGACGTTATGAACACGCTTGAATAAAATCCACAGAAGTTCCCGTCTCTTGCCTTACATGTATGCTACGACGGATGTAGGTTATGACTTCATATCCTGTTTATTGGAGCCGTTTATTTTGCGGGGGGAGACTGGGCCTTTGCCGATCGATTCTGTCTTTCGAAGTTGTGTTTGAAATTACACTGTAGCGAATCATTGCGCCAACTGGCGAAACTGTAACAAGCTAGCTTTTTGTGTCGTTTTGCAATGTTATTACGTATAAAATTTATAATTTAGATATCAAGTTTAAGAATAATTATGTATTTTAGACAAAAAATTTACTATTTCCGCTCCTTTCGCATAAAAAATTGAATTTTGTTCAACTTTTCGTTAAATTCTGCAATTAAAATATGATAATGTAAACTTACATTAAATTTTCCTTATTTGATTTACATTAATATACAATTTTCCATATTTAAAAAATTTTTCAGTAATAACTGGGAAGTCTATAAAAATATTAAATTTATACAGTTTTATTTATTATGACAAAGGTAACTAATTATAACTAATTGCAGCGTATTCTTTTCCTTATTATTCAACGTTGAAACCTTTTAAATGTGGAAAATATATTAATGTAAATCAAATAAGGAAATTTTAATGTAAATTCACGTAAATTATCATATTTTAATTGCAGACTTAAGAAAAAGTGGAAGAAAATTCTATTTTTTATGCGAAAGGAGCGGAAATAGTAAATTTTTTGTCTAAAATACATAATTATTCTTAAACTTGATATCTACAGATCGCAAATCCAACGGGATATGAGAGTTACTAGAATGTTTTAGATGATTTACTATCATATATTTAAGCACACATTTCACTTGAATGACCCTCATTTCTATGACAACAGAGATAACTCGTAAAGACCGTGGTTTTACTACAGTAAACGAATTTGTCATCGCAGAGTTTACAGTGCTGTCTCGTTACATACAAGTTTCTAACAATGTCAAAATTTTTGGACGAAAGTCAACGTTTGTTAACATGACCAGAAATTTGTAACAGCAGAATTACAATAATTTGAAAGATATCCAGAAAATTTACGCAATAAAAGAAAATATTACAAAAATTGTGCAATATCGGCGTTCAATCGTTTCCGTATTACAAAATGTTAATTTGTGTAGATTTTAATATCCTTTCCAAATATTAAGAAAAATTACAAGTATGAACTAGTATAAATAAAATAATTCTTAAATCAATAATTTAAATCAACGTAAAGCCAAGGGGATAACAAGCAAATAATTCTTAAATCAATAATTTAAATATCCTGAGCAATATTTGAAAGTAAAATTAGAGAAAAAGAACTATTATGTATTTGGAATTTATTCATTGTAAATAAAATCGGAAAAATACAAATACGAATAAAATAATTCTTGTATACATAAAAATAATATATTTTTAGTGGAAAGGACATTTATAAACTATCTGAAATTTATTCATCGTGAAATCGCGGATAATCGGAGAAAAAATAAAATAACACATTTTGCAGATATTACTCGGCTTCTCTGAAACAATACATATTGAATCGGTACAGATTTCTGAATAAATTGTTAAGCTTGATGTATGTCTACTAATGACAGGAACGTATTGGACGTTGATGCACCCAATGAGACTGAGAGTGAATTACTGGGCTTTATACTTTATACATCATTCTGTCCTAGTCATGTCGAGCATATACAGAAAGAGAGCATACTTAACAATAAACGGCATTATATCTTTTTACGCGCGTAGCTCGGCAAGCAATGGGCGTGGCGCGAATCGCAGTACATCAATTTTAATCGACCCCGATAAAAATAATACTTATATATTGAATTGATTCGGATTTGGGCACTCATTGAACTCGATTCTATATGTACTTGTGGCGTGGACATGCAAGAGATCGATGCGCTCAATGAGGCTCGACTAAAAGCGAATTACTGCCCCTCATATGTCATGCTATGCCCGCTCTCGTCGCACATATGCTGAAAAAAGAGCATACTTAAACAATAAACGGCATCATATTCTTATATTGTACGGCTCGGTAAGCAATGGGCGTGGCGCGAACCGCGGCGGACCGGCTTTTGTGTTACGGTGCACGTATTCGCTTGCCTTTTGTTGCACGCTGCAGTAAGTCGTTCCGGATATCCCGACGTCGATCGTATCCAAGACGGAAGAGAAGCTGCGTGAAAGGAACGCCTGGGGTACACATCGAGAGTAATGAAGGCTCGGAGAAAAAAGAGCGAGGCGCGAATACGGCGTATCGTGTATATCGACCGCATGTGTTATTTCTCCGATTATTGCTCGCGACGCGCGCCACAATCGGCAGTCGTTACATCGTGATTGTCACTCGGCGGTTGCAGTGCTCGGCCATTCGCGTCATTGTCTTGCTCACGCGTCAACGTCCTGTTCCCTTTCCCTCCTTTTTTTCTTCTCTTTTCGTAAGCCGTTCCCGCGATCATTTGCGACGTAGCGAAATCACACATGTGTGAAACGCAACCCATTTGAATGAATGCCACGTAATTGTTATTTCTGTTTCTTGCTGCAATCAAACAAGCAGAACGTTTCAAATATTCGATTTTATGAAATTTAAAATGCTTTAGTCATAAAATTCTAATGTTATTTGAAATACGAACACAGTTATTGATTTAGGTTAATGTTTTTAATCATCTTTAATAATGTTGCTTCATTGTCAATGAATTGCTACATCGTCACTAGATATGCACGTATACTCAAAATGTTTGTTCTGTTTTCTGCAACGCTGTAAGCTGCTGATGTAATGTTAGCTCCGCTTCATTGTAACACGATTCGGCTTTAGGGCGCGACAAAAAGGGAGACGGGCGAAACACATTTATAGCAATCGATAATCGGTTTTACTCAAATTTTACGGCGATTTATCGCAATAAACAGGCGCAGAGTGTAGTGCATTGGCCGGAACAATTGGAGCGGGGCTACAGAGCGTAATTAAAACGCAGTAAATTTTAGCGCGGGCCAAGCGAAATACTCGGATGTTTTGTACGACCTCGCTTGTATCGATTCTCTTCCTCCCCTCGCCCCCACTCATTGTCGGCGATTAATTGCACAGCAGTATCTCCGGGTGTCAGTACAATCGCAGACATGTAATTTAATCAATGAATTCGTCACACGTCGTATGTCATAATTGTAGCGGTTTCGTGAATTTATAATGCAGTCACATTTTAATTCGAATTGTCGCATAATTTATCGAATTTATTGAGCAGTCAGAAAGTCATATTTCTCAGTCTTTCATATTTGACATGATAAATATACATAGATAATTTATAATTTTTTAAATCTGTTATATAAAAACTTTGTTGTTTTGTTAGTATGAATTTCTCCGCTTCGTTGTATTATATTTTTCTCAATTTTCATAAAAATTATTGTAAAAGTGCTTAACATCGCGTGATGAAACTTCCTATTTCAAATTTTAAATTAAAAAATTTGTAGTACAAGAATTATATAGTAGGCTCCGAGGTTGTTGTTTTCTTACGTTTATCGAAATATATTCGACAGTGTCTACAGAATCTAACACTCGAGCTCCGAAAGGATCAGTGAGACTTTCTGCAGTTGCAGCTACGACGCGTTTAATGCAAAATTGAGGAAAATCGGATTTGCGCGTAGCACGTACAGAAAATCTTACGAAGCGAATGAAGCGCACGTCGTAATATTGGTCGTGCTCAGAAAATCTGTGCGCGAGTGTCTCGTAGGTAAATACAGTGATCATAAGAGCACTGTGCAGATGCATGCGCGAAGCGAAAGAGAACGAAAAGCCGGTCTTTGGTGGAACACCTGCTCCACAGGTATGCGATCCTCTCCACAGTTCTTCGCGCCTGTTGGCCGCATATATCTTGTAACATTCTCTCGTACATCGTGATCAATAGAAAACTGGCTGTGATCAAAAATTTACATTTGTTTTGAAATGGAAGTCGTAGGACAGCTCTACAAAAAGTGTCGCATCCAATTAATTTTATTCATATTGATAACAATCGTTCGATAAAAATCTTGTAAATTTTTTTTAACATATTACTAAACCGAACGAATGTCAATTAAATGCCACAGGAATGTAAATCCGTAAAGCTATAATAATTTTTTTTTAATTTTTTTTAAATAGCAAGGTAAAATTACAATATATTTTGGAATGATCGGTCATGCAAAGGAATTTGAGGTTTTTCTGCGAAAACATTCCGCGATATTCACAATATTATTCATGATTATTGGATAGGGACGAAAAGCACACTGATTTAAATTACCGCACAATAGCGTCGCCTGCAGGAGAAACCTGTTTGCCGGGTGTTCAGCCTGTTCTTGCGTGGCCATACAATATTTGAAGGACTCGGAGCACTCTACCAAACCACAAACTTGCTAAACCACATGGAGCGATTTTGACAGGCGAGGAACTGAAAAAGGCCATTCAATTATTAATGAGATCTCGTACATTTTTCTAGTTTAGAATCTTTTTTAATGTATACTATTTCTAAAAGAGTCTAAAATTTTGGTTTTATTCAATTCAATTTTCTCTCGGACATATATTAATCTCATACGCACGTGACTTTTTCTCATGTGATTTAGCATCGTCTTAAACGTTAAAAAATTTTTATATGGAAAAACGTATCACAGAGAGTCAAACAATATTTTTTATATCTTTTATTGAAAGTAAAATCCTTTGTTTCCCTATAGATTGCACTCTACAATGTTGCATAAATTCACAAAGAAAATGGCATATGGAAATGGAAATAGGCAAAAATGCACAAAGCTAAATGTTTTTAATATATATAGAATATTAATTCTATGTATTAATTCATTGCATCAATGATTTTCCTATTAACATTCCTAGTTAACATTATCAACAGTTTCTTACTTGCCTCGGAAAGTTTTGTTTTTCAGCGCTTATGCCGTTAATGTAGACGGGCTTGAGTTCTTCTGTGGGTTTTCCCTTCGTACTCTACGTACACGGCTACTGCGCTTTTCTCTGCCAGTTGCTCTGATACGCTCAGTTTAATGAACTCTTTTATTGGTTTTCGTTGCCCTGTTATTTTATCGTAATTCTTATTTGCATTGCGCGTATCTATGTAGTTAACAGCGACGCGCATTATTCATGAATGCACATCTATATTCCTTCGATTCTTATTTTTTCGAATAAATGAACTAAATCAGTATCTAATCGATATCTAATTATTATTCTAATTAAAGCAAATAATACGAATTTATCTTCGAAATTTATATTATGATAAAATGTTTAAGTAAAAAAAAAATTTAGCAACTTTGTACATTACCCAACATTTTTAATTGTTATTCCATAAAATTTCTTCAATATATTGCATTTTACGCTAATATTTTGCCAATATAATTCTCGATTCGTTTGCAGCGTGAAAACTTGGATCGTCTATAATCTGCCTTATTCCGTAACCTTGTGCTGCTTGCAGCTGCACCGCTCGTCTTTTTGTATCTTAACACATTGCAGACGAGAGCTACCAGAATTCCCTATCACACAACACGGGGAATTCGCAAAGCCCGCCGGCAATATGTTACAGTGTTAAGCAGTTTCGTTTGTTGGGGAAGCAAACTGTTAATTACTTGAAGGATAACATCCTTCTGCTACATTGTTGCACTGTCTTACAACTCGGGAACAGGACTAACAGACTCATGTTTCTCGCCCATATCTGCAAAGTAGAGTACGAGATTCTAATAATATTAACAGGCTCAGAGGGATGCCTAGATCGCTATTCTCTTATTAAATATCTTCGCGGTTTCGTCCTTCCGCGGTCAGTTGCGTAAGAAGTACGCGGCGATCGCCACCGGTGGGTCGTGTGATACAAATTTTCAATTGCGTTTCATCATATTTTTCATTTCGCGATAACCGCGCTTGCGATTATTTCGGGCCAAGTAACTTTCACAGCAGAGTTGCTTAATGACACGGTGGAGAGCTGGGCAATCACTACGGAACACCTGCCCCGGACGTATTTATGTTTGCCGACCCTTCTCTCTCTTGATTCTGACACTGCGTGGCCCCGTAAGGTACACGAGACGCCCGTCGTATGCAACTGGCCAGCCTTCGACGCTCTCTTTGAGCGGAATATATCCTTTATGTCGCCGTAAACGTATAGTAATGCGATAACGGGGGTGATAAACGAGTCCGGGCGTCACGGATTAGCCGTTGTCATAAAAATACTAGAGGCGTTCGTATAATGTGCCTCTCGTAAAGCTATTAAATGCGCGCTGTCGTATAATGGAATTTTCTAATATAACGTGTATGCACCTGGGTCGTTGCTCGTTAGAATAAAATTCCAGACAGATCGATTTTTCGTTGATTGTCGTGCGCGCGGTCATGCGACGGTTTTATATGTCGCTCGGTTTACCACTGAACATAACAATAAGCGGTTTACAGTGGTTGATTCGTGTACGCGGTACGTGAATTGATATTTGAATCGGATTTTACATCCCGATAATCATAACATTTTTTATTTTATTTCAATTTTTTAATATGAAAATATAAACATTTAGTTTTTGACATTATAAATATATTTTATAAATGTATAAAAATGTTTTTAATTTTATAAAGATTTTGTTTTTTTCTTGAAATAATAATTTAGAGTATGATGTAACTTTAAAATAAACTAATACGACATTTGATTAAAAAACAAGTATGGTTTAAAATATTAATTCTATTCTTGGGAAAGTGTTAATATTAATATTCATGTTTCTATTCATGTTTCTATTCGTGTTTTTCACCTTGAGATACTTTTATCTCGCCGCTTGAGTGAGTTTGTGAGTATCGACAATTTACAAGCATTACTTTCTCAAGTGGAAGATCTCGTAGATCGCGTATGCAAATTATATTATCAAGGAAGTTAGACACAGGCGCCTAGACGCGTTGCCTCCGACGTTTACATTTTACGGGATTAGGTACGGGTTTAAATTTACAACGTCCATGGTGTTATCGATTATAGAACATATATACATAGTATAGTGATTAGACAAGTTGTCAAACAAGACGATTACGATACACAAATAAGAGGATATTTTTATTTTATTCGTGTAAACATGATTTTTTGAATATATTATACAAAATCTCTAAAAATATATATTTATTAATGGAATAAAATTATTATTTAAACATTTTAAATATTCTTACAATCTGATAATTTATAATTATGGAATTCATTGTTCAAAAATTACAATGGTTTCATTTTTTTAAATAAAAAATATTGGATAGAGATTGTTACAATTTATTATATATGTAATTTTGCATATAATTTTAAAATTTGCATATATTATATTGATTTTACTTTACACATCAAATTGAGTTGATTCCCACGAGTATTGAGCGACTTAAAGGGTGATTAATGCCACGAACTGTACATGGCTTACGTGCGCAACGCATTACTTGTGAGCATGCTTGCGTCTCCGGGCACGTGCTGTGACATTGCCTGCACGTGTGCGGTAAGTGTGCGTTCTGTTTTGCATCGAAATGCCATTCTAACGCCTAACTGTGGCGCCAAAGTCTGGGAAAAGTCAATATAAACAATCACAAATAGATTATATCAATCTGTTACGTTGAATATTTATTAATTTTAACAAAAAAGTTTATTATTTATTTTAACAAATCAGTTTTAATTTTATATCTATTACAAATTGTAGTGGAAAATCATCTATCAATGGTAATATTTTTTAAATTTTATTTACATATGGAAAAACAATAAATTTCATCTTAAATTTATACATATAAACACTGACGCATACATTTTTGCACTGACGCATACATTTTCTATAGCGTTTATCGTACTTCAAATATTTATATCCACTTCTTTAAAGTGCCAATCCCAAGTGAATAATTCAACTGAAGATCCGAGTTAGATGTCGTTCAGTAAAAAATAAAGTCATTGATTGTGTAGCAGCAATGCTCCAGCAGCGTTTATCCCGGATCGAGTGGACAACAACGTTTACGCCTGTCGCTCTGTATTTTCAAGAACCATTGATATCGATATAAAGAGACGGCTTCGGATCGTAATACTCTGTATATTCAGCCGGTTTCGCCGTCGAACGAATGCGAAATGTACAGCGGGCGCTATCGCGTATACTTTTCACCTATCTCGAATATAGGCGGTCAGGAAAGAGCACGCTGCGATCTCTATTCACGGCGAGCCTCTAACTTTCCAGACGACAAAAGTTTATGAAATTCCTCAAAAGCTTGGCCTACGACGTGGACGTCTGCGTGACGGTACAGCGAGAACTTTTCGAGCTTTCATCGGGACATGAGGGAACCTCTTGGAGAGGCTATTTCGCGGCCTCCGCTCTCGCGCGATGACGTTTACCGCGCCGCCTATTGTTTTCATTCACGGTACGCAGATCGCGGTTACTGCACTCTCGAGCAGGCCAATTCTCTCGCCCCGGTACTACGACTCGCTTCCTAAATTCATGTAAATGTCGCGGGAATTTTGCAAGAACTATAGCTCAAAGATTATTACAGGGATATCTCTCATGACATGAGAGTTTCAGAGAAATTGTTAGCAGCTTCCATCGACAAAGTTGGCCACACGACATGAGGGAATATTATACTCCGCTTAACTGTTGTTAAATTGCTGTGCAGAAACTTCGGTTGTAGTAGATTTTGATAATGCTGTTGACTAGATAATAGCGTGTCGCCGAGCAGGAGGCTTGTTTGCCTGTCAAACGCCCTGCGCCGGACCCTCTCGCGCGTTTGATCTGTATTAGATCGCTCGATTTCGCCACACCTCAACGAAATATATGAATACAAACGCGAGAAACTGGCGCGTCAGAGACCGTAGTTATCCCCACAAGCGCTGTCAGCGTTGTAAGATTAATTATCGCGAAATGCGCGCCCGGTCATCGCAGCAATCATCGCGAGTGCACTCGATTATGCTTCTCATCGGGGCGCCGTACTTTTGATGCATCATACCGATGTTCTGTCATTTTTTTTTTTTTTTTTTTTTTTTGTTGTATCTCGCTTTCCCCGAGTGAACGTATATAACGTATCTCGACTGCGCGTCATATCGATCACAACACGCGGTATCACCTAGCACGACGAGAGACAAAGAGTGCGTACACACCCGACGAAATTTCCCACGGGTTCCACGTGCACTTTTCACAATCTTTTATCTTTGAACCATCCTCGAGCTGCACGATTCTTGGTAACTCGGTACTACCGGTAACCCGATAGCCAAAGCTTAGCTGTATTCTTCGCAGGGCCGTAGTTTCGTTAGTCCATTGTCCCGCGCAAGTTTGTCGTAACCCAACACTTATTGTGCATCTCTCACCGTGTCCCTTTCTTGGCAGCAAGCCCGCTTATCGCCGGGCAACGCGTACCAGATGCACGTTACTCTTGTTTTAAAACTAATTTCCTGGACTTTTCGCGAATATTTTCTCAAATACTTTCGATAATGAAAGAACAACACGTTCGCTCAATTTGCGCATTGATGTCTGAGCGCGAAAAAAAGTAAACGATCCTCTTTAACACTTCATGAATATCTTATGCATAATGACGCGTCGTGGGAGAACTTGAAGCCGTTTACCGGCAATCACGATATTGCTCAATAATGCAAAAATTCGATACTCGCGAACAGAGTGATTTACAAAATAAAACTTTAAAGATCGATTTCAAGAACGTTGCAGAATTGAAAAAGTAGATTTTATCGCTAAACAGTTAATTCGATATCACCGAGTTTTCGAGTTGAAACAAAAATCTACGATTTCGTTGTATGCCAATAGGGTGTCGTTACGAGGAGGGGAACGTAATACATGACGTTTATGCTAGTTACGATACCATAAGCCATGAGTAAACCGGCCACGCGAAGGGTCGATGGTAGTTAATGTAAAAACTTGCGTGCTGACCTGCAAGGCTATTTCTAACGGGTCGATATATTCTGCCCCGCGCGGTATATCAGGTAAAGAATACCCGACAGTGGTAGCTAGGGGCCACTGACATGAATTATTACTCCCGACAGGATTCGACAAGCGCGCGCGGGACAAGCACAAATTACTTCCTCGCTTCTTCCATTTCGTACAAATGACGCTGCGTCTTTCACGATCGCGAACGCACTTCCTTAATTTTTATTCGGCACGACAGAAAAGAGGGCCTTATTTTTTAAGGTAATGGATCCATATAAAAATTGCGATCCTGTCGGCTGTAGAAATGGTGAGAAAATTGAACGAAGCGAGTAAGCCAATTGCACTTGTCACTTAAGACAGAAAACAATCAAGATGCGCAATGATTAATATGAACGTATGATAATTGAATTTTATTTGCAATGCATATTTAATACGCATCTGTATGCAATGTATATCAAGTATTGTATGAAATATGTGTAATTTTTGCATACGAATTTTTCTATAAAAATAATATCCTGTGTTTTTGTTACAAGATGGTCGATAACAATAGCGAGTGATAGACGCAGTTGCTAAAATAGCGGCAATATTTCACGTCGAACGAAGAGAACGTTCCCTGTACAATCTATATTCAAAAATACGTCTGACGATGGATTTCATATGAAACTTTTATTATGGCACGCTGTGCGGGAAATTTTGCATATGGTATTAACAAAATGAGAAATAAAATTGAAGCATAATTTTTATTTCGAACTTTATCGAGAGGTTTAATTCTTACGCGCAGACAATGAGGTGGATTATATTTTTTTTCCCCACTCCACGGTCACAATTCGAATTTAATTGAATTTTTCTCGCGAGTGTTGGAGATTAATCGGTGGATCATTTGCCGGTTCGCTCTTCGGGTTCATTCCGCCGGATATCCGCTTGACATTGATGCATAGCGTTGCGATAAAAATTTTCGTACCCGATACATTTGGATTCACCGTGTTAAGATTTATGTACGCTATTTTTATAAGTTATCTTTTATAAATGCATATATAACATTCGACATGGTCGAATTCCGATAAACGTTTATCTCATCTTTTATCTTAATTACATCAACAGCGCATCATATTATTACATTTTCCGTGCAATGCAGAAATAGAACAATGAATTTAATTATTAATTTAATTAATTTAATATCAGAACTACAAAATCTTGTTTAATAAGCTGAAGTAATCATCTTTACGAATAACAATCTGTTTGAGGAATGCTGGACGTTCATAGCCTTGCTATGACATTCTCGCATATAATATTTCATACACACGAATTCACAGGATGTACGTTATTACGCTTTTCATGCGTGGAGCTTCTCTCTTAATTCTGATTCTCTGAATCTGACAAATGAGATTCACAAGCGAGATAAATTTTACAATTTATTTTATTCCTGGTTTGCAAATATTCTCGGCTCTATACTGATTCATCGGAGCTCTCTTCATCCTTGCGCATTGATCCGTAACCATTCGAAATGAGGTGTCAGCTTCTATATTTCGTAGCGACTGGCTCGTAACGCATAGCTGGTTTCCTGTTTGTCTCATAAATTTGCAGATATTCGCTGATGGAAAATGGATTTTTTGCCTCCACCTAATTCGCAATAAACTCGCAAATTGCTTTTTAAGCAGAATTATGTATTTTCGTCATCTTCGTAAAGAGAAAATAGAAATCATAAACTACATGAGCACTGATATTGCTGTACAGTAAATTCTGTGAGATGTACAATTTTTTTTTTAATATTTGAAAATATTTTAATCGCGCAATGTGTTCATCACGTTTCTTACTACGCGTCACGAAATAGTGGCTGTTTACGAATGTCGGATGTTTTCGCATGACATAACGCATGTATTTATCGCACAGTGTACCTTATCGGTAGCATATTGCGAAAACTTTTCAGATAGGAATTTGCTCGCACACTAGATCGGACGAACTTATTTCGTTTGCAGACGGGAAATACTCTCAGAATTCCGCTTACAGCGAGCATCGAGGAATTTTCTTCATCTCCTCGCATCGATCCTCTATCTAGTGGGAAGTATTACGGAACACCGGCTGCATGCAGTGTCCGATATATTGGTGTGGATTTATAGTCATCCTGTGTAGTGTATTAACCCCTTCCTTTCCTGTTCATACGTCACGAAGGAAATGAAAATCGATACTTTTTCATATACGCTTTACGATAAGATTTTTCATCATATCGAACATCAAGGAATTTATGATCCGTAATTCCGCAAAAAAATTTTTTAATTCTTATTTTGCTCTTCTATTATTTCAAACGTTGTTGAAAACTTATATATTTTTGCACTGATTTAATTACATTTGATAGAATTATGATAAAATTGTTTATTTTGACTATATATTTTATTAAAAAATTTGGGAAAATGATACGATCTTGACTATTATTTGCACGTCAGATCGCTCTTTGATTAATCGGAGGAAGTAAGTTTCCTCACACGTTTGAGGGCTAATCTCGAAAATTGTATTCTGAACTCTAGGCTCTTCAATATATGTCTGGAAGGTCAATATCTCGGGATGAATGCCATTGATCTAGCCATCCAAGCCATGAAACCCTTCAGGAATTCCGATTAGTTCTACGTTAGTCACACATGCGGGAAACTGGGAAGTAATTAATTTCAATTATTATATTAATGTCCAACCTATTAAACCGTATAACCATTAATTAAAAAATTAGTTTTAACTCTATATTGAAATATTGAATACTTGTAATTTAATAATATATATTATTTATTTGAAATTTATTTAATTTTTTTGGAAGCTTAAAGCAATTCAGAGATTACTCAGTTTATCTATTCTTTCATCATATATTTGAAGTATTTTAAATATGCATATGTTTATGTATATGCATATAATATCTGCATTTATTTTGTACAAATTTCAAAATTAAATAAAAATATTACCAACAGAAACACATATACATATAATTTTGCATATGTGAATATGTATATTCTTCAATATGTTACTTTTAGCATTTTATTTTTATTTATCTTAATCGCATTTCTCACACATTTTTAAATATTCTGTTCGAGTTACGAAATGTGATCTATAAAAGAGCATTATAAATTATTTATACGATAAATAAATTTAAAGTATAATAACATGTTATACAATCTGCACAATATTAACGTTTTGAGAACTAAACGCGCTACATCAGAATCTGAATAGGACAACAGGTGTAATCTTATTAATGTCCTTCAAAAAACGACCGGTGGCCGTCGATTGGCAGCTGCTGCGGCTGAAAGGCGGAACTGCAAAATCGCCAGTATCTCGCTCGAGACGAGCGTTCTCGATTTTCGGCCTCCTGCACTTCGCTCGAGCTCGCCTCTGTATTTACTTGCGTGTTCACACCTGACTTGCTTGCAACTCGATACGCCCGCATTTAATTACGTACAAGTGACACGCATCGCGCCAACGTGTACGTAAAGCGACTTATTATTATATTGTGCGTTTCTCTCTCAAAGCGCACGGCTTTTAACCGCCACGGCGCAAGTTCGAAACTGCATTTAAGACCGGTTTTGCCATTGTGCAACTTTCCGCCGCTTTGAGAAATTCTGCGAAACTTTGCCTAAGCACCAATACGAACGCCCTGAACATTCGATTCTCTTTGAAAAGATTGTTCAATAGGCACCCGCGGCATAAGTCTTCTAAAACAATCGTCGAGTGAATAGTACTTACGCTATTAATATTTGTAAACTTTTTTACAAATTTTAATTTTAATTCTTTTTCTGAACAAAACGTCTTTAATGATGTAAATTTAAGTAAATCATTGAAAGAGTGACAGACCTTCTTGTATTCATTCTAGCTGCATTTGCATCAAAAGTGAACAGGTTCGCTCACTTGTTATTGCGTGACGTATGACCTTGCTGTCACGCTGAGCCATACGCATATATACTGATTACAGCAGGTATTGATATCTCCGATTATCAGCTTACAAGTTGACTGGTTCTCCATATACATTTATACATGCGAGAGTATATTGCAGCGTTCGTTTGATACGAATCTCGATGCTCACCGCACGTGTTTAATGAGATTGACTGGTGCTCAATTACGTAAAGAGCTTTTCTGATGTGTTGGCTTTAATCCCTATAAATCAAAATACCTATCATCAAAGTAAACATTACCGTTTCATGGGATTTGTATCGTCAGTATACCTACAGTTTCAGGATTATCTTTAGATCGCTCATTTCCTGAACGTTTATTTCTAATCGGGTTGTTTGTACATCTAACTAACCGGATTGTTTTAATTACAGATATCGGGAGGGCTTTCCGTTAAAAGGACAGCATCACATCTGGTGAGTAATTATTATTTTTCTCTTTTAAAACTGGTTTTTTTTCAGTTTATATAGTTTCTATAATAAGGATAAACGATATTTATAAATAGGAAGGAACTAAAAACAAAAGCGTTTATTTTTATAATTTTTAAATATAATTATTGATATTGTTTTAATTAAATGTAAATTTAAAATACAATACATGCATAAAATCAATCAAAATCAATACGGTTAAGGTCACTTTTTATCGAAAAATGAAAAACAAGCAACAGCGGTGTAACAAATGCAAAGCAGTTTACAAGAATAGCATTCGCAGTTTACTCTCGTGTCATGCTTTTCTTGTAAATTGCGGAGCACGAAAAAAAACTGGACTAGAAAAGTTAGATGTAAGAACCGGAAAAAGCTTCTTGAACTTTGTGATCTTCTGAAAGTTTGCGAGGTAGAAGCGTCTGTGGCGTTAATAACCTCATGCATCATCTGCGGGCGAAAAATTCTCCATTGGCCGCTGACGCAGCAACAAAAAATTGAGTGTAGCGGTTTAACTGGCGTTATGAGAGCACGATATGTCAAGTGCGCGCTGATTGTTGACACGCTGTTAACAAATTTAAAATTGCGAAATAAGTAAAAAATTCTCGTTCTATTGTAGCAGGCTGTATTGTTGCATCTCGTTGCAATTTCTGATTCAATTCTGTTAACTTGTGAAGTAAACTCAAATCGAATAAATATTAAATAAAAACAATTAATTGAAAAGTTCAATAATATATCGCACGTTATTATAAATCTGCGCGGAATATTTCAATATTATTGTATTTCACACGTCCAGCCAGATTCCCCGTCTACATTCAGTCTGGCGGATTATGAAATTACGCGAACCGTGTTTCCGACTGATGTGCGTCAAAGGCAAACTGATGGCGCATTCTGGTATTTTGCCAAAACGAAGGCAAAATGGAAGTGAAAGCGAGGAAAGAGGTAAACCTAAAGGGGTGGATAAAGGGGTGGAGATAAACAAAAAAAAAAAAAAAACACACTATGGCGCGAGTATACGCGGTATAAATGGAAGCCGCGCGATCGACACCTGCGACTTTTTAAATAAACATAGGATTACCTCTTTCGGAAAATTTGGAGAATCGAAAGTGGAGATTGGTTTCCCGGTCATTAATTGACGTTCTTTTCGGCTGTTCCATATTTATTCGTATACGGGTGTAAATGAGACAAATATTTGGAGACGCGATCGAGAGAATGTTTACCGTCAGTAATTTGCATTGTTTTGATAAAAAAGATTCTTAATTAAAGAAGTTTATAGATTTGTAATATCATATAAGATTTGCCGGTCGACAATTTCCAGCTTGACGCTTTAGAACTTCGAGACAGCGAAGTTGCATCTGTTTTTAATTCGAGTTGTATATTTAGGGACCATTTAAATTTCATGTTCAAGCATGTTCAAGCACGTCATGTCAAATTATCTATATCTTTCTCTATCATCGTTTCTCAACATCATCTAGAATTATTCAGGAAATGTAATAGTCTCGTTATATAATATATTACATTGAGTACTCACTAAAATCTAGCATGGTAGTTTATAGAAGAGCACTAAAGTGTGAATTCTAAATTATATCGGAAAATCCATTGGCTGAAATCTCTGTATTTGTATTATCTCATTTTTCCGCTTATTAAGTATACGATATTATTTTTGCCTGTCGTACTTCGAGAAATATTTGATAAGAATCGTGATCACTCTTTGCAAAGTAATCGCACCTTTGCTTGTGTTGCTGTAAATATAAAAAGAAGATGAGATTTCAGTGTCCTATCACGTAAAACGTCAATACGACAGGTTTGTGAAGATATGAGATCGTATAGCCGACAGCTAATGCCATCGGAAAGCTATCTGCCCGCCTTTATCCGGTCCATCCGTAATTAAATTCCGGCGATCGAACTAACTCAGAGCTACGCGTGATTGCACGCACTTTGGCGCGTGACATTAAGGAATTTTGTCGCCCTTTTGTCGAACTGCTGAAGACATTCGATTCGATTTTATGTGTTTGTTTGATGTTTTGCTTTTGAAACTTGTTATTATATGAAAGGAATGTTTTTGAAATTAGATATTGAAATAATTAAGAAAAATTATACAATTATCGATGTTTAAATCTTTTAGTTTTCATTGTTAGAGGCTTTGTATGTTAATTGTTCTAAATGTCTTAAATATTATTACCACGGCAATAGAGTCAGCAAAATTTGTTCATTTATCAATTGTTTAATGGTCGATGGTCGTATTTCTACTGTCATCTCGGAACTTACTATTTTCTGAAGTCATAATTTTCCTCCAGGACAGCACGTGCGACAAACGAGCGCATATTCCGCTGGTCGTAGGTTTCGTAATTTACGGGCAATGTCAGCCATAAGTCGTTAAATTTTGTCTGGCAGATTCTGTTACAAAATAAGAACTTGGAGCACTTCAAAGATTTTATAATTAGGAGTTTACCTTCGTTTACTCTTTCGTCTACATAAAAAAACATAATAAAGTATGCAACGTTAAAGATTATTAGCACGATAATATCAATAATTATAAATATATTCTTATAATAAAATATTTTTATTAAGGAAGGATTGATTGATTAAAAAACATTATTAAAAATCAAAGGAAATATTAAAGGGCTCAGAGCCACAGCTAGATGTTAGTGTCATAAAGAAATCATTTATTATATAAAACTACTATTTCCAACGTCGATTAACTTTAATCGACGGTTCTAACTTGTCGACAAAATTGCCAATATGAATGAAATATCGTCTTCAAAGAAGAACGAGATTAAACATTTTTATCTCTTTTAATGACGATATTTTACTCTTCATATTAACAAGTTAGAGCTGCCGATCAACGTTAACCGACGTTGGAAATAGTGATGAAAAATTAATTTTTAAAACGAAGGAAAAATTAACTTCAAACTTGTCGAAAATATCAATCGTGTTGTTAGAATATTCTTTATATAATTGTTACACGTATTTCTCATAACTTTAAAATCTTTTATTGTGCGAACGTTTTGCGCTTTTGTAAAAATTTTATTGCCGCGTTCACGTCGCGCGTGCTCGAACTGTAATCGAGAGGGAGGCGTTAGACGCCAACCGCAGACTAATTGAATTCTTCTCATTATCTCACACAAAAGATGCGCCGCGTACCTATACCGATATCGGGTATGCGAATGTATACATGCACAATGATTAAGTGCAGCCTCACGGCTACTTTCCTCTGTTTGCTTCTTCTTCTCCCATCTTTGAATACGTTATTACATTATGTCAGTTTCCTCTATTTTTCAGCTTTTCTTCCATCCTCACTGTCTCTTCACACGAATGCGTTTCACTAGCAACAAGTTCATTATAATTTTACCAAAATTCCCATGAAGGGAACTAATTATGAGTGATGGATGAGGCTTAGCTGATCGCGAGCGATCGCGGCACGTAGTTGGCAGACTGTTTAATGCCTTTCGTCGCTACTTTTCTCATTAAGTTTGATCTGCGACGCTTTATCTCATATCAGCATCGGTTATTTAATGTAAATCGGGCCGCTACAATTATTTTTTAATTAAACATCCTTCTTCCTGCATGCTCGCGCGGCATTCCTTGGTCCGTTAATTTTTGTTTATTACTCTATTTCTTCTCGTACGCTCTTCTTTTACTCTTTCGCATTTCCTGTATTTTTCTCTTCCACGCGAATATTCGCATATAAAGAGGGACAGTTCCTTATTTAACTTGCAAGCAAAATTATTCGTGGCTCGTCTCTAATCATGCGTTGGCTGCGGCAGCGTCGGCGCGCATGTGGTTGCAATTGCGAGGCGGAAAGCTCGGATAGATGAGATACAAGCGTTACGTTATATGATAACCGCTCCTGCTACTTATCCAGCTATTTTCCTGTTTCTTTGCGTCCTTCTTGCCGCTTTACTTTCTCTCTTCCTTTCGCGTGCGCGCGCTTCATTAATGCATCATGTTAAGATGAAGATACGTCAAAGTATATTTCACGCTGCGAATGAAACTATGTAATTTTGTTGAATGCAATATTTACGGCATTGATTTGCTTTTTTACCTTGCGGATGACCAATTCGGTATGTATATTTATTCTCTTAAAATATCAGAATGCTTTTTTTTAATAATAAGTGACTATAAGCAGAATTCTCTACGTTTGAAAAGATTTTGTTAACATTTTTTGAAGAAGCGATTAATCATTTAAATGCAGCATTTCGACGTGCTGATACATATACTGCATGCATCGTGTCACCGATTCGACAGCCGCGTATTCAGTCACAGTTGCGTGAAAATAGCATCGCATTTCAAAGCGTTTCTAAATGATACATCATGTATGGCTAATGACAATTTTAGTAAAATGATATATTGGCGCGTGTTAATGAATCTGAATATTTTTTCGATACAATTTTTCCATTTATTCCAATTTAAGAATACCATTAAAATATGAGTGACAATTTTTATGAAAAAAATTATTTGTCCCTGAGAAATTAGAATGTTTTTTGATAAATTTAAATCCAGTTAAAATTGAATTAGATTTTTAACTTGACTTGGATTAAATTTTTTTAACTTTTAGTCAACATAATCGAAACGATATTAAATAATCCCCAATTATGAAAGAGAAATAATCTCATGCCTAATATTTCGTTTCCTCTTTCAATTAAAAAAAAACGTATCATCGAAAATAATCTCATTCTCTATACGTTGTAATCAGTAAAATACATCACAAACAGCCGTTTGGTCATGCCGTAAGTCGTCGAGCGCGTCATCAAGATCATAAGCTCGGCGAGTCGAGAAGAGACAGGCTAAAGTGAAGATAGCAGAAAATTAAAGAGGAAGGGTGCAGGATTTAATACGGCGATTCCCCTCCTTCCTCCTTCATCCCAGACCTCTCGCCATGCACGCGGCAACGTGCAATTTTATTTAAGAACTCTACGCACTCTTGTTGCGTCTGCTTGATTATCGTTATCTCGCCGGCGAGCGGTCACTTCCGGTCGTGCGCATAAACACGCTTGTGTACCCCGGTATATGCATCCCCGATCGTACGAGAGATCGGCGCCGTTGATCGCACGTCGAGCGCGCATACGCAATTTAGCATGCATATATGCAACGATTTTTGGGAATCGGCGCGTCACGCTGCCGCGTCGATGCATCTTGCGGAACGAAGCGCGCCTCAAAATTAGGGGTGACGATTAGATGGCAATCTGCGGTTATCCATATGCACGTGGCAAGCGTACGAGAGAATCATGAACGTGACCGGACACGCGGACATCCCCAAAAATTGTTAACGACGACTGATTTTCATATACAGGATGCTCCGGAAATTACTCGTACAGCGGTTGACTCATTGCAGAATATAAAAGATTCTAAAAAATTATAAATTCTATTTAAATGCTAGAAAAATTCTGGAAATAATTTTATCTCTCTCTTTTTAATAGGAATTAAAGAATGTTTTTTTAATTAGTATTAAACTCTTATTTTTATAAAATTTTAATTTTAATACAGTTAGTTGTGTAGAAATTTTAAAGAAAGAGATTCATTTTTACATTGATATCAGAAATAATTTTTTTCTACACAAAATATGTGAAAAATTATTCTTTGAAACAGTTTCTATTCTGGATATTTTAATATTAAGCTTATCATTTTTAGAAGAGAAACAAAAATATTCTTAATTTTTGACATAAGCTTTAACAGCTGCAAAACTTCAGTTTGGTCTTTTTATTATTCGAGATGACTGTGAATAAAAATATGTTAATTCTCCCCCGAGTGACAAAAGATCTTTCATTACGCTGGGAAAAGCCCGAGCCGGTCTTCGTCGCGGTCGGAAGAGACGGAAGCCGATTACGTAAATCCGTCAAAGTGGTCGAAAAACGGCGTCGTCAACTCCGTCCATTGTTATCGTTCCTCTTGCTTTGCGTCCGATCATAATTCCTCGGCACACCTCGTTTAATCTATTATCTCGCCGAGCCGAGAATCTCGAGATGCCGGTTGACTTGCAATTATGTCGCTTATCCGCTGTTGCGTGTCTTGCTAAATGCGAGTTTCACGATTTATGTACGCTCGATGAAATGTTTAATCTCAAACGCGTGCGATGAAATTTTGCCGTAATTATCGAATTAATACGCGCAAAGCAAAATTTGCATATTATTTCGATTCAAGTACGTCCTTACTTTCACGCAACGGCGTATTTCCTCTTGTAACGCGTTTCATCTATTTAAGAAGAGTGGTCTTACCCACACTTTGAACCATCCTACAAACTTTAATTAGAACCGCGCGGGAACATCTGTCTCGCATCTGCCCATGTAAGATAACAACTAATAGAACCGTCCCGTTCTGGGCTATTAACTAGTTTCATTAATATCACTCGGGACGTAAAATTGTATAATAAATTGCATCTACACGCGCTCTGACATATTTTCACGACACCAATTTTTCAGTATTCGAGCGTTTTCATTCGGCGACATTGAATCCGAATAGAGCAAAATCCGTTACGCGTCGCATTATTGAACGTTTCGTCTATTTTTTTTCTCTCACGCGGATTAATGTAAAACAGAATGAAAAGCGCGGGGGATTGACGCTGTCTGCGGCGGTATCGGAATGTCCGTATTTACCGCAGAACGTCATTGTGCCGTGTAGCGAAATGTCGCGCGGTTCCTCTTTTTAGCTGCGATGTCCGTGTAACGAGCACTCGCTACTTTCCGCGCAGCTGCGTAAATTTCCGCGTGCGACGTGAGTACATAAGCGCGGGTGAACGAATACATACGCATTGTGCGGGGGCTATGTAAGATGCGCGCGAGCGCGCTTATGTAAAATATGCCAACGTTTACTCTATGCCGCATTGAAATCTCAAGAGCCTTTTAAACCGCATCGACCGGCCGCGCGTGGACGGTCCGTCCCATTTTCAGTAATTTACAGTTGAATGCACATGTCGACGGCGCTACTTACTTAACGCGATATAAGCCAGGCATTTAAGCCGCAACATCGGCGAGATAATGTCCGTGCGATTGAAACATTCGGATTTCATGCATGATCGGCGCGTCACGCGTCACATCGACAACGAGACCGGTGTGTTCGCACTCGGCATACGGGCATACATTGCGATTTACTTTTGCTTGACGCAAATATATTTTACGAATATTTATTTCGCACACATTGCCGCTCGATAGCAATTTTATTGGTTCATTCAGTTTGTTCGGAGTCAAAATCTGTTTCCACGCAATAGAAATATTTTTCCCTGTCGTCCAAGGATCATTTTATTCCTTTTTCGATAGACATCGTCGGCCGGCGGCGATCGACAATCCGTCGCGCGGCGGCTTTATCCTCAAAAAGCGGGAAAATATGTACCGACGTCTTACGGAAGGCGGGTGCAGTCGAACGCGAGGGTTTGCCAAAAGATAAGAAGCGAGACGCGCGCATTTCTCGTAAGATATTACAAGCCCGCTCTCCTTTTATATCTCTCACCGCCGCCGCGCGTCTATTCGCGATAGTCCGCAGCAGCGCGCGATTCTGTTTGGTTTGCCCTTCGACGCGGATTACCAGACGCGCTCGTCCGGTCCTCTCCACGGGAGTTTCTCTATCTCGACGGTCGGCGCGAATACTTGGAGACTTTGCAATTCCGCCGCCGTCTCGCCGCCCGCACGTATCTATCCGCGCGCAGGAGGAGCGCCGACCGTCCTATCCTTTGGCCGTGCCGCGGAAAAAGCGAGGCAATCACTTTGGGATTTTATCCGGGATTACCAACGCGACGAGGGGAGGACAGAGGGGGTGGGTACGAGGCGTAGCGAATAAGCGAGTGAAAAAGGGGGCGAGTAGAGGACTCTTCGATTGCAGCGGATTAAACGGGGACTTCGTCTTCTCTCCATCGACTCCTCTCCTCCTCTGCCGCGTCGTTCTTCGAGTCCGTCTTCCGTACCTCTATCCACCGAACGGAGACTCCGGAGAGAAGTGAGAGTACATTTACACCGTGGATTTTCCACATGGAAAAGCACGGCCGGGATCGAGTCCCTACATTGCGCGGGTCGATTCGGATTAATGGCAACGGTCGCCGCATCGATTGTCTCTTCGGTCACTACGATCCCTGCCGGGACACACTGCTGAAAGCTTCCATGACGCTGCGGTGGCAGTTTGGTTGATGAGACGTCCAGCTGGGCGAAGTATTGCCGTACGTTGATGGAGTCTCTGCGTTCCTGTAATACGTTTTTCGGATTCGCAATTTGCAATGTTATGTCGACGGTGATTGCGTTCTTTTTCGACCGTAATGTATCTTTTATAAGAAGATAGGTCTATATTTATTATATATCTTGCACAAAAAAGGAATCAATATATATTTGATTACTATTAAACAAAAAACTTTTCCATCAATGTAAAATGTCATCATACTAAAGTTGATTATCAATTTCAATTATCAATTTTAATAAAAGTGCAAATAATACTCGATAATGATAGATAAAGTTAATTTTTTGGTGTGCATTTTTAAATCTTATCGGTGTAGCTTAACGCTGCAATTGCGACGTGCGCGTAATTCCTTCATTTTTTAATCGACGAATAAGTATGTTGCAATTAATTAGGATTTTATAGTTAGATAATTGGTGAGTTAATTCCACATGTTATAAGTCTGCCTCACACATATGTTTCTAGCAGGATGTTGTAGAAGATGGTGGGCGCGAGCTTCCGTGGTAGCTTCGAGGGGGAAGTCGTACAAGCAGTTCCGCTCGCGGGTATTCGATCGTCACTGCTTCGGAAAATGGTGCTTCTAATTATGGACGTTCTAAATTTGGAATGTAACTCTAGACGCGAAGGCGTATCGATTCATTATATATACCGATATACCTAGATATGCCTACGTCGGATTACATAACTATGACAACTCGCATTAATGTAAAACGCTAATATCACTACCGGGAGCTACAGCATAGTTCTCGGTAACCGCAAGATCAATAAAGATGTCATAGCCGTGAATGTTAGACAAACGTTAGTATTTGCCGACCTATATTAACTCACAGCTGGTAGATATGCAGAAATATTCCCTCGTGACGGCTAATCGTTAAATATTAGTTAAATCTGGAATAGAACTTAAATTTATCATTCACGACTTATTAATTTTATTATTCTATTCTATATTTAATATTCTCAAACATACTTATGAAAAATGACTAGCAAAAGATGCGTCTTGCAATGTTGATCTGACAGATTCTTTTTTCTCTTTTTGAAAAAGCTGTAATATTATTTTCTACTTGGAAATCCGGTGTTATTGAATTAATGATTTGAGATCGCCAATATAACGCAAAGTTATCCGATTTTGGAATTTTGCGCTGCTGCAGGCTGCCCCTTATCTTTCCTGGGCATCAGAAGTCGAGACGACAGGTGACAGCAGCTAGACGCGCCACCGGGTATATCGTTGAAGTACCACGAGCATCCATTTCGATCCGCGTGCGGTTTTTCTTTTGAAACAGAAATATCTGGCAGATTTCAACCTATCCTTTTACCAGTTTTGACAGCGATAGCCACAGACTCGACGTTTTTCTCGCACTGAAATATTTGTGCAATGCATTTCGTCTCTATGCAGAATTAAAGTGTAATAACGTCGTCGCTGTCGTCCGGTAGTCTCATTTCTCGAGGATCGAGGCGTAAGGAGGGTCGCGCAATGAAATTCAACGAACTTACGCACGAATTAACAGCGACATATATTTGCTCGAAGCATAAACATCTGGGCGCAAAATGAAAATCGCGAGCCTCGAAAGCGCGACATGATAACGTGGATATACGTGACGGTGACTTTGATATTCCTAATTAGATCCAGCCAAGGGTTACATTCGAGGGAAGGAAGTGCGCACTCTCGTTTAATCAAGTTTCATTTTGATGGCGGCAAACTCCGGCGGAAATCCAGCGTTGTAATGACGATTCTTAATGTTTGGAGTTACTTCCATCTCTTGATTAATTAGACGTCAGCGGACGGTTATATCGCGTAAAAATTTGTTGACTCGACGATGTTTGCCTTCCTTCATACTTCGCGTATCTACTTCACCATGTGCAATTGATATAAGTTGAACAAAAATTGCATAACGTTATGGTTAAATGCGGGTTTTGCTATAATTTATTCTCGTGACACTCCGCAGCTGCACGACAGTCTTGCTTTGTACTTGCAATGCGCATTGAATCTGCAAAGGCAGCAGAAAACGAAGTCAGCATGTAAATGCGCTCCGTATGCTATGGGCTTAACCCTTATCCGTGCAACTGGAGCTTTAGCACTTTTTTTGCAGATAAAAGAAAATTATTGGATTTACTCTGTCCGTCCACATAATTCAATTTTTATTCGCTGTCTACACTTTTATTATCTGTTTTTCTTTCAAGCCTTTTTAAAAAATAATTATTCTAGCGGATTTCTTATTTTTCTTTAATTGGAAGAATTAATGAGAAATTTTTTGATGAATATTAAAATATGAGATATCAATCTGCTTAAGAATAAAATAATTATAATAAAACTGTCTGAAAGTGAAAGACAGAAAATTCGTAAATATATGTAAGGTGTGAATTAAATGATCAAGAATGATATAAAATCGATTCTTATACGTAATTCAATTCAAAATAGCGAAGTGTTATCTTGAATTTTGCGATAATTAATATTGGCATTGAGTCAAAGTGACTGACACTGACAATAGTCGCTGTAACTGACATTGACATTGTCGCGCGCAATTTGCAATGAAATTGGAAAGCTTCTCGCCTTCATCTAAATTTTAAACATATCCGGCTAATTTTGCCCGCGCGGTATGAACTCGACATATTTTCCACCGTGTTAAAGATTAACAAGGATAAGTTAGGCATCTTATCAAATATTCGAGTTCTTCATAAAATTTTAGTCGAAACATCACTATAATAGAACATCTCTATTACCCTGTTTTATTAATTATTACTCACTTAACTCTAGCTAACTACTTTTGATAATTATCAATACACTTTTTCCCGGTATAACCGTCACTGAAACTTTATTATTAACTTTTTGCAATCAACTTCCATTAATTACTTAGACTAATAATTTATCAACTTTCATGTTTAGTTCAAATTTCTTCTTCAAGAAAGTGGATGTATTCAGAAGGCTAAAAATAAAAAAACACATACACGGCTCGCAGCCGTCTTTTACATGGCATACCGTAGGGAGCCCTTTGAAAAAGGAGGAACGCGGAAGCGCTCCATAGCTCCGTGATATTTTCCTGGATGGCTGCATGTGCCGTCAGCCTGTATACATTTTCGGACACTTTTACGCGATACCGGGGTTACGGGCCCGTGAAATCGGACCCGCGCGCGCGCGGCAGCAGCCGGGCGTTCGTTCATACGTGAGAACGCGCGCTCTCAATAATAACGCGCTTTAATTTTGGAAAATCTCTGCGGTCCCTTTGTAAACCTAATGATGCATACGAGGTGCGAGCATGCGCGCGCGCATGTACTGCACGGCAGTAAGTGTAAGCTTCGTAAACCGCATTTCGCGTGTTATCTGTTACCGGGGCGGAACTCGACCGAACTCGACTCGCTTTGTTTGCGATCTAATGTATTGAATGCACGCTTTCGCGGCGTTACACGTTGTTACGACGCTATCGATCACAGTTTTCAATGTGGACAAAGCGCACTCTTTAACAGTGAGTTTATCGTGAGAATTATTTTCTCATTGAGATGAGAAAATACAATCACGATATATTTGCGAAAAATTTGATAAAAGAGAATGAAATAATGAAAAACATTTAAATAGAAAGAATTGTAATTTATCGAATATTGCACAAATATGTGTTTAGCTGATACTTTATAATATTTAGACGAAAAATCACATTTGCTTTCACTGCATAATAAAAAAATTTGTAACAACTTGCTGTTGCTTAAGCTATGTTGATTAAATTATAGTGTCTTACACTTAGTATCAAATTTTGACTGCTTTTAGGTTTTACATATCAATAATTGGCAGTACAGTAGCTATCATACGAGATTCTGTACATTTTTTATGATTTTTTTAGGATTGAAAACTTTTTTCATTCCATTTCGGTTTTCTCATTGTTCCCACACATAATAATCATGACTTTTTCGAATACGCGTAGTCGTCGATCGTAACCGAAAATTGCGAATCACGAGCGAGAAAGACGAAAAAAGAGAGAGATAATGCCTAACGGAAAAAAAAGTTTTTTTTTCACTTTCATGCAAATCCATGCCCTGTAATTGCCGACGGGCGAACGGAATCTGTCCTCGTCCTCTCTTTCAAAACAGGGTGGCTGCGACAGCGGATCTGCCGGCCGTGTTTGCCTCGTTTGTCTTCCGATTCGGCTGGCTGTGATCAATGACGAAGGAAAATCTGTCGTTTTCACATGTCGACGAAATCTGTCGTGTTGTGAAAACACTGTGAGATCCCAAACATGCTAACGCGACTATTATTCATGCTTATAAACAATGTACAGCGTTTCTTTAGAAGTTAAAAGCTAAACGCTGAAGATATTTCAAGTTAAAAACATAAAATGCAGTATTTTCTGACACTTAAAAAGATTTAATCTTTCAATGCAGCGTGTGATCTTCATTTTTCGTAATAATTAAATTTTTGTATTGTTAAACTTATCGTTAAACAGCGTGATTGTGTGTCTGACATTACGTCTAATATTGGCGATCAATATTTTAATATTATTTTATTTCGCCTTTTTACACAACCGTATAAATATTTTTATACATTGAATTTGTCCTTCAAAACTTTTTCTCCTTGAAGCTTTCGACATATAGGAAGCCGGGAATACAGCTTCGACGAGAATTTCTTGACTGAATCGCATTCGTCTTCCTCAAACGATAAATACTAGGTACATTGGAGACGTAGACCCTCAATGCCTTGTACGTGTATCGGGGGGTTGGCGGAGGCGGTTTCAAGTTTCGAACACTCGTGAGCCGGGACGAATGTTTCCCTCATGGAAGATTAACGATTGGTGGGGAGGACTTCGCTTTTCTCTTTCCTTGCGGCATCTAAAAGTTCTCTCCTTTTGTGTTTCAGAATTTACGCTCGATCCTTCCGACGCTCTCGGCACATTGGTAAGTCTTGCAATTTTAACAACTTCTTTTCTTAGACGACGCTCTGTCAAAGATACAAAGCTCGTGTAGCATTACAGAATTGGATAATCCGGGGTGATGTGAACGCAAAAAGACATAAAAAAATTAAAGTCCATAATAATACATTTCTTTTATACAATAATCTTTTTTTTTGTAGAAAAATATAAATGCAATAGTAACGTTTCTGCTATTGCCTAACGTGAATATTGAATAATATTTATGTATTTAAATATGTATATATAAAAGTAATGTATATATGTATATATATTTAAATATGTATATATAAATTATATATGTATATATAAAAGTTGTAGCAATTTTCTAATTCCAAATCTAAACTTTTTACATGATAAAATTGATTCTTGACATACAACAGGATTTTTATATTAATATAAAACAGGATTTAAAATACTATCGTGCGAAAAAAAAATTGTTTTTTTAGTTATTTTATAAAACATATATCGACAGAAAATGTGTTGCACGAAAAACTGTATGATCGAGTAACTTGCAGAGAAAGTCCAATTTCGTGGCGCACATGATTGCACGTTGTTCGCAGTATTGACAGCCGGAAGGCTTACCTCAGGTTCGATGACTGATCGATGCGTATCGATTAATGTCGACGCTCTCAGATCGCTTTTTAGCGTTGATTTGAAATTTAAATCGACCAAAGGCGACATATGACGCACAATGACGCATACACGCATACAAATACGTTGTGTCTGGCGTTGCGCGTGCGTCGCGTCGCCTCGTATTCCGGCCGGATCGATCGAAAGTGCATATATCGATATAGATATTATCGTAGTCGCGACGTCGACTCGCTATATTTGAGCGCGGCGGTAAATTTCAATTTGCCGCGAACTGAGAGGCAGCGAGTGCTCCCAGCACTCGTCGCGATTTCTCCCAATTACGAATGGCCAGCGATTTGTATCAATGCCTCATCACTGTGAAATATTCGTGTGGAATGATAACATTATTCTCACTCGTATTTTACTTTATATGTACGCGACCAACCAGTTTAGTGGTATTAATCTTATTGGATTATATCAAGATTCAGCGAGCGAGGATAATTTTGCACACGCGATAGACACATTATTATCAATAGATGATGTCATTACTGAAATAGTTGGAGATTCTCTCATTTTCTCGTTTATATGAAGTTCTAGGATGATAAATCTGAATACGATTGAACGACTGATACGACAATGAATACTTAATGAAACGGGGAAAATTATTTATTTAGAGGAAAGCAAAATATGAAGCTTTTTAATTTAAAACATTTTATTATATTTATTCAGCTTTAAAGCTATTTTTATTGCGAATCGTTACATTTTAATTAAATATTTTTTTATATTGAGAAAAAATTGTCTCTACTTTTATTAAAAAATTTTACTCACAATCAGTAAAACATTGACGCGTATTTTCGAAATCTTGCATATTCAACGTGTAATTCTATTCAGAAATGACACGAATGTCGCATTTTCGTCACGCTGATACATTAACAGTAAATCTTATCTTTAATCACACATGGAAGAGAAATTCAACTCGCGCAACACGACGTCTCTATCTCTCACTCGTCATTCGTGAACGTGCATTCACCAGTGTGCATTCGACGGTGGCGTATGCAGTGCGAGCTAGGACTTCCGACGCGCTTTTCCGACTACGTGACGTCCGGACGTCCGACATCTGCGACGTACTGCCAACACGTTGCTGCGGATGGCGGATGCAACGGCTAACCGCGGAATTATTATTGCAAGCAAGTCCAACGCCCGCTAAGCTCCGAAACCCGGGTAAACGCGCGCGTAAGCATTATTAACCGATCTCCGTAACCATAGCAGTCCCGGGCACGGTTCGATATCGAGTAAAATTACCCGCTCGGTAGGAAAACATACTTTGAAGATGAGCGGTTCGCCTAGCTACGTGTATACCGGTATACTCTACAAGTATAGCTTACGTACAGATACCAGCACGCAAGATGAAGAGATTATTAGAAGCTGTAAAACTCAAGGGAATCATGTTTGCTTAGAGTTGATTCGAAGATAAAATTGTCGTAGCACCATTCGTTTTTTTAATCAAAATGTAAAGCTATTTGCAAATTAAGCTTTAAAGAGAGAAAATTTAAATTGAATAATAAAACATTGTTCTTTTCAGCTAATTTAATTTGAATTCGATTTAATTTGAAATTATCGCGCGAGAGCTTCCAGCATGATTTAATATAATGAAAATATTTCATAAAGGCACAATGAAAATATTTCAACTGCAAAAGATTAAAAGATTGAGAGATCGATATACCGAACTCGAGAGTCGATTTGATTTCTAGCCAGGTAGCGTCGCGCTGTATAATTCCGCGGCTTGCATCGAGCCAGATGAACGAAGTTATCGGATAGGACGGTTATACGAGGTTGAGGTGGGAATGTCCCGATATTTGTGGAAAGCTGGCAAAGTTTCCCTCGCAGTGGTAATATAGCGTCTGCGAAAATCGATATTCGATAATCACGAAATTCCAGGGAGGTTTGCGGCGTCCGTCTTTTCTTGCGGATTTCGCCGCAAGATATCCAAAGGGTCAAAAAAATGGAGTCGTCTGTATATTAAAGAGATTGACTGAAAAAGTCTAAAACGTATGATTTAATATAGTATTATTAGTCATTGAAGACTGATAACTTCTTATCATTTTTTCTTGTTGCTTGCCGATCCATTGTCACAGAACTGAAATCTATCGATTCTATTTTCGTACCAAAAAGAACAAAATCGAGACCTTTCTATTGCTTTTCATTCTCAGTTGTAAGTGGTTTATAGTGTGGAAGAATGGAAGTGTAACAGTTTACAAAAAGGGAGAGAGTTATACCTTTCACGAGATTTCTATTCTGCAAACTCATCCTTTATATTTCCATCGTGAAACCTATTATTATCATTGTATAGAAATTTTATCGGAACAGCAAAGATATTAATAAGAGTAAATATATGATACATTTGTTTATGTCTTAACTTACATTACTATAAAATAAATTTAACGCGAATTAACGGAAGAACGATGTAGCATATTTTTACTAAATTTTTTCCGATTGCTAAAATTTATTACATTATTTTATTAATTTAAGAGAATGTACACGTCGTTTGTTTTGAAAGTACACATTTGACGTTAATTATGACGGATGTAGAAGAATTTTCGGTAATTATTTATTTTAACTTAATACAGTTCCTTCTCTTTACCAAACTATATACTAACGTCTCTTCGCTAAACCTCAACAGGCTTCCCTAATTAAGACTCGCAGAGCATTTACTTAACAAATACGCGTGTTCGGTTATACACACATATGTATAAAGACGGTTTGCTAGAATAATATTTTTCTACGAGCGCAGCTGAACGTTATGTAATGGTACACTTTACTACATAACGTATTTCAAAACTGCTGGATGTGCTCTTGTAACTCCAGAATATTTGCTTGATTTGGAATCAACTTTTTCTGAACAAAAATATGGAAGTAAATAACAAGGTAAAAATTAAAGAGTTACGATAAATGACTTTTTTTAACTTTTTCTAGGAAAAAATAACCTGTGGTTAATGCAATGATTAAGAGAACACGAATTGCTAAAAAATTATTTATAATATAACGATTAGTTGATTCGTTATTCATTGCCTTTTCAATGAAATTTTTTAAAAGATTTTAAAAATCACTATTAGAGTAGAAATATATAAATTCGCATCGCAATATATCATTGCCTTTTTAGACATTTTTATTTTTGCTACTCGCATTCTTACTAGGTATATTTTTTATACAAAGCTTTTAAAATGTCGAAAACGGGCGAACGCGATATATTCACGTACCTCGGGCTTATTTGCACTAGAAATTTTACAAAAGCTTTTCTGCCCTGGTTGCGGTTTTCACGTTCAGACGAATGCAAACGTAAACCCTGTTGCGTTAGTATATACACATCCGTATAATAAGGTCGTTGCTACGCGCGCTTTATCGTTCCTGCGCGCGTTATTTCTGTTTCGTCGCAAACGGAAGCGCGCTTGGCTAAGACGTTTAACTTTGTTTTTCTATAGCCGAACGGGGAGCAGTATATATAATATCGGTTTTTCAAAAGAAGTTTAAAGAAGTTAAAAAGTGTCGAAAATAAATCGTTTGCTTTTTAAAAAAATTGAAGTAATCAAAAAAGCTTTATTTTTTGGTAGATTCACAGATTCGATAGATTTATTTTTTCAATAATGTGCAACAACGCACGTGTTGCAAGAATAAGACGTACATTGTAGCCGACATGATTCAATGGCGCAATCAAGTGCAGATGTCACAACGATGCGAAAAGTTAACGAATATTTCTTCTGAACGAGTTCTTGTGCTTCCTGTTCTTCCGTACTTTAGAAAAGACTTTCAGCAAAGGTTGGATGGTATTTGTTATTCAAATATAATTTTTCACGGTATGTACAATATTTGTCCCAATAGGAGAATAAACACATTTATTTGTGCAACAGCGCGATATGGAAAATAATTTGCATACGCAAACAATTTGTTTTCAATATGCACGCCGTTTGTCAAGCATACAGATCACATCCAGATGGTGGTCTATTTCTTGCCAGGTCGACTTGGTGCGACAGTAACTAGCAGCGCGCATCCAGCTGTGATCTTGCTGCGAAGATCCTGCAAGTTTGTTGCTTTGGTGTTGTACATGGCATCTTCGGCAAACTCTCGAATCTTTATACGGGGAACACGACTGCTGAACGAGATTATGTTCTTGACAGTGCTCATCGGCGCTTTAATCTTCACTAACAATCCCTAGCTTATCTTCACTTCATTGTTTCAACATGAAACAGAAATAATCTATACTCGTCGACGTTGAAATAGCTTTTACGGAAATAAGGCGAATTAGATTAAACGCCAAGTTCCTCCTCCCCTCCTCCTTTCTTCGCGTTGCGGCAAAACTAATTGCATTCATAAAGGTATTAATATCTCCGGCTGAATTGTGCCGGAAGGGGAAGGAAGAGCTTGGGTTTCCGAACGGATTATTAGGGTGGATGCTGGATTTCTGATGCAGTTAGTTTAGAAGTAAAGCAGTCTCCCTAGCTTGATTCCTACGTGCCTCGGGTTTTCAGAACGAAACGGGACGTTGCGCTTGTAAGCGTCAATATTAAAATTTTTTGAAGAAATTAAAAAATAGAGTTAATGTCTTAATTAATACCGAAATATTTCCTGTTTATCAAGTTATCAATCAACAAAATTTAATCACATTAAGCACATTAGTCACATTAAGCTTTGTTTTATAGGCTTTTACACAGAGTTACAATGTTCACGCAGGACAATAATATCTTTTATTTCTATTGTCAGATGTATAGGCAGTAAACACGAAAAGCAGAAGAAAGTGTGGAAATGTGGCGCGATAGGCGAGCAACATCGTGTTGCGTGCGTTGGAATTTTGACGATGCGTGCGGAAATTACATTGTCGCACGCTAGGTGACCTATTCTATCGATTTTCTCGTTGGTTGGCGTGTGTGTCAGAAACTTTGACCGTAAGCTTATACTTGACCCGGCAGCGATAAAGAGTTCTACAACATGCGAAATTTTGACGAACAGGGAAATGTGGAATATTACAAACTTTTATTTTATATTAGAACACGCCGTAAATGAATGTTTCGGAAAAGAAGCAATTTAATAGCGCTGGACGCATGAATGATTACTATTGCTGCCATTAATGTTCGTGAACCTAGCATATCATTTTCCAGCAGATCAAAAATAAAAGAGAGTTTTTATCACATGCAGTCGAGTTCTATAGTTCCTTATAGTTTTTAGTAATAGTTCTGGTGATTTTATCCAAAAAAACACCAATCGAAAAAATGATCTGCTAACTTCCCGTAGCAGATCATTTTCTAGCAGATCAAAAATAAGAGAGAATTCTTGTCGCATGCAGTCGAGTTCTATAGTTCCTGATAGTTTTTAATAATAGTTCTGGTGATTTTATAAAAAAAAACACCGATCGAAAAAAATGATCTGCTACGGAAAGTTAGCAGATAAAAAATAGAGGACACTGAACATATGTGTGATATGCTGGCCGTATATTGATAGTTCTGTTGATAATTAAAGAGTTTTCGTGTAGTTCTGAGCCAGTACATTGCTTTTCCAAAGAGTTCTGACGACTAAAATAATTAGAAAATTTTTTAAACAATTATTTTACCCGAAAAACACGCATTTTTGAGTATATGTGTGATATGCTGGCCGTATATTGATAGTTCTGTTAATAATTAAAGAGTTTTCGTGTAGTTCTGGGCAAGTACATTGCTTTTCCAAAGAGTTCTGACGACTAAAATAATTAGAAAATTTTTTAAACAATTATTAATTATTAACAGAACTATCAATATATGGCCAGCATATCACACATATACTCAAAAATGCGTGTTTTTCGGGTAAAATAATTGTTTAAAAAATTTTCTAATTATTTTAGTCGTCAGAACTCTTTGGAAAAGCAATGTACTCGCCCAGAACTAGAAGAGAACTGTCTAATTTTTAGCAGAACTATCAATATGCGGCCAGCATATCACACATATGCTCAAAAATGCGCGTTTTTCGGGTAAATTAATTGTTTAAAAAATTTTCTAATTATTTTAGTCGTCAGAACTCTTTGAAAAAGCAATGTACTCGCCCAGAACTAGAAGAGAACTGTCTAATTTTTAGCAGAACTATCAATATGCGGCCAGCATATCACATATATGTACAAAAATGCGTGTTTTTCGGGTAAAATAATTGTTAAAAAATTTTCTAATTATTTTAGTCGTCAGAACTCTTTGGAAAAGCAATGTACTGGCTCAGAACTACACGAAAACTCTTTAATTATCAACAGAACTATCAATATACGGCCAGCATATCACATATATGTTCAGTGTCCTCTATTTTTTATCTGCTAACTTTCCGTAGCAGATCATTTTTTTCGATCGGTGTTTTTTTTTATAAAATCACCAGAACTATCATTAAAAACTATCAGGAACTATAGAACTCGACTGCATGCGACAAGAACTCTCTCTTATTTTTGATCTGCTAGAAAATGATCTGCTACGGGAAGTTAGCAGATCATTTTTTCGATTGGTGTTTTTTTGGATAAAATCACCAGAACTATTACTAAAAACTATAAGGAACTATAGAACTCGACTGCATGCGACAAGAACTCTCTTTTATTTTTGATCTGCTGGAAAATGATATGCTAGGTTCACGAACATCTGCCATTATTTATACACATTATTTGCTTTATGTGTATCTACATTTCGGCATCGTTACATTGCCACTAATAAATGTACGTTGCGTATTCATTTTGTTTATCTATCAGTATAATCTGTTAACATTAAATTGGATCTGATGTATCATTATATACCGTAGGGTGATATATTCGCGTTTATATTAGCATTGCGTGCTAGTAGATCAATAGATTCTGCAATAATAATTTATTTAACTGTCAAGAAAGAAGAAAATATTTTTGGGGAAATTAAAATAAAGTTGAGTAAATGATGTATTGAATATTATGAAATTTAGGATCAAGAAATCTAAAAAAGTAGACTATCGGAGAAATTTGATATTTTTTGCGGGATGTAGTATTACCTCGTCACGTAATGCTATAAATAAATATAGCCGAGAAGCTTTTTACACAAAGTTTTCTCATGCTTAATTTGTTAATTCCCCCAGCTGTCCCATTTAATTATTATTTGAAAATAATTTTTCCCTTGTTATTAGGACACTTTTAAAATATCATTTTTACGCGCTAGTTACTTTTCAACACCGCGGTATTCCTCGAATAGAAAACGAATCCATAAGTATTGAAAATCAATGCACACGTTCGAAGCCGCTTTCCGTACCTGCTCCCTTCGGACCGCATTTTCTTTACGAATGCACGTGCGAGGCCACATAGCAAGACGAAAGATATCGTTTAAAGAGGCTAAAAGCGTGACTACAAAGCAGTTGCGCGCGTAATTTACATAATGCGAGGCATTACGACGTAGCGATCGGAATTGGACGTGATAACGTGGCAGCGGACTTGGCGATAAGCGTCTTTTTTTTATCGCTAGTCAGGCACGAAAATACCACCCCATAATTGACTCGACGAACGAGTCGATGCCCCATCGGGACTTCATTGCTGTCATCGCCAGTTCTGTTAGCAGCGTCGTTCCACGACGAAATCGAGTCATTTGCTCGACGATATTTTAGGAACAAAATTACGAACTTGTGCTGTTCTTCATCTTACTTTAGGATTATTTATTGTTATTATTATTAATATTTAATCGGTTACGTCGGTTTTTAATATAAAAACAAATATGTATAAAATTTAGAAAGAATAATATTAGAAAAATTATCAGAATTAAATATTAACATTCAAATAAAAGATTAATTACGTCACATTTAATGAATTAATGAATTAATGAATTTTAATGAATTTCAAATCTTTTGAGTTGAAAAATCTTATGTTTTAGAAAAGTAATTTTTTTTTACAATTTTCTATGATACGCTACAAATTTATGAAAACGGTATATTATGTTATACGAATCTTACTATAAAAATTTATGTGACACAAAGAAAATTTTGGGAATTTATTGTATAATTATTGTACTCCGAACAAGTTTGAGTATCTGATATGAGATACAAATCTTACCCTCCTATCACTCTCTTGACGGCGCTCTCCCCTTCTATCAGATTCAAATTCCCAATAGATAATTATCGTATCTCTGTCAGTCTCTTTATTAGATGAAACTGACAGGTAATCTGACATCGGCTATATGTGCTTGTTAGTTGAGCCACTGTCAGATCTTTACTGTCTTTGCGTGGGCGAGCACCTGAAATTATGCTTCCGAAATGCAACTTCCTGTTCCTTAATACACCAGGGCACTGGAATGTTTCAATGTCGTCGTTGATTCGACCTGGGCGATATAAACTGAGGTCAAGAATGTATTCTACAAATAATCGTATCTATTATCATTTATATTAGCTACAATAATAATTGCTTGACTAATTTAAAATTATTTTCTGGATAATATTGAAATCTTAGTGATTTTATTTGATATTTACTTAAACTCTTGCATTAACTGCAAAAATTTATACGAGTATAGCGATTAAATATGTCAAAAAAGTGAGAATATTTGTATTTCTAACGGTATCGCTGTACAAAGGAAGAAAATTCTCACGACTTTGAAACGTATGTTGATAATGATTCGGATAATCGTGGATAATCGTAATCTGCGATATCAGGTCACCGACTGCGCAAAATCAAAGCAACGACGCGCTCGGTATTGCGCTATTCGAAGCCATTCACCTATCGGATATCGTTTGATCTTGGAGTAAGTGCCCATAGCGTCGCACTGGGCGATATTTGCGCGTATACTCGTGGGTGTGGCGTAAACTCCCAGTCCTGCGAAACAGGGGCTTTGTATATTAGGTTCGCGTCGGTAATTATACCCTGCAGAACCCCACGCTGACAATGTGGCCGCGATGGTGAACGTCTGCGCGGGATAGTGGGACAGGGGGGGAAGGGGGGGGGAGGAAGATGATCGTGTATCGGACCCATCTAATGGAATGCCGCCTAGTCTTTGGCTAGCTGGAGAGAATTGACGCGCAACCCCTCGAAGCCGTCTGCTGCGCGGGCGTGTTGCTGCGTTGGCGCGGAATATCGAAATCAATTACTGGATTACTCGGCAAACCTATTAACAAACCTTGTCCCGACCAGTGATGATTAAATCGTCGGTATTCGCGTGCCGTCGGTCGAATCGGATTCATATCGATTTCGACGCAGCGCGCACGCCTCGCTCGCGCCGAAAATGGAAAAATTAAAAATGTATCAGTTTGTACGTACTTCTCCATTATACACGAGTCTTTTAATTAACTGTCGACGTTGATGCAATTTCGTTGATCTTTGGGGGGGGGGGGAAAGCAGAAACTAACGCGAGTTAACGATGCGATGGTGCGACAGTACTCGGTATAAATCTGATTAATCCGCCGTGTCTCGGTCGCCGGTTAGCCGGTGTTTTTCTTGCGTAATTACGAGATTCCTATCCCGGCTATTGGGCGTGATGGTAAATGTCAGTCGGAAGCATTGCGGCGAATTCGGCGGGAAGGTATACTCGTGCATCGTATCTTGATGTCGATCCAATCTCGCTCGAGGATTACGAGGATTATGCTACAGGCTTTGGAAGGGATGATTTGCCACGCATGAGATAAGTGACCAAGCGGTTTTCTCGGCACCGCCTTAATCGCCGTACAGAAGCGAATGTTCTTTGTTTCATGATCGCGGCATGTTGATCTAGAATCATTTTTTGCATCTATGTCCTTTTTTTTTTAAATATGATAGCGAAGCAATTCGAGATAATTATTCGCTTGAGATTTAGCTCAACGCGTACTCGAGCATCGGATTGATGCGAAAATCGATTAAATACGAGATGCAGTATATCAAGATATTTTTTAAAATAGGATTTAAAAATGTTTCTTACAAATATAATATTCTTTAAGTGCGATACATACACATTTTGATATTTGCTATTACATATTTGGAACTTTATAAGTATAAAATGAGCGGTTTGACAATTATGTGTGTGTACGTATGTGTGTGTGTGTGTGTGACGCAAGTTCAATATTAGCTCAAGAATGATAAGTAACATATCTTTCGGACGACTTTTATGGAAATTCGAGGGAAAAATGAATGTCGGACGGCTGTCGACTGCGCGAATCGTACCATTTGCGATTACAGATTGCACACTGGTAGCTCAGTTGCCGGGGAACCGTTATCGGCTTATAAAAGGATGAATGTCGAATCCTGGATGGAGATGGCCGGTATCCTACCGACTGACGTAGATTCGTGCCGTTTAGTAGTGTGCGTCATTGGGTATTGATTGAACGGGAGGTAAGGCGGGGAGTTTGGAAACTGTCGGAAGGGTTATGGCGAAAGGGCGCGAAGGAAGGGGTGAGAATGACTACCACCACTTTGGCTCGAAGCCCATATCATATCTACTGTCGAAGCACACAGAATACACTTAGATTATCAAGAATAATGTCTTTCCGAATATGATTCATATGATTTATTATTAGTTATTTCATAATGTATTTTCCACTTTTAGCTAGGGCAATATATTACGATTAATTATTATAGCATTAGCATTGCGTACAACAATGCTTTTAATAAAGTCGAGTTGCTTGATATTAAAAGGCTATCAAATTCATTCAGTTCTTAAATTTATAAATATCTGCTATTTGATCTATTTTATATGACTTGATAAAGTTTTGCATTTATGTAAAAATTAACATTTTTAATTTAAAACAATTGTTTCTATTTTTTTAAATTTAGCCTAATGGAAATATACTTTTTTAATATTAAGAGATTTATTCAAACAGTTTTTAATACAGAATATAAATTTTGTTTTAATTGAAAATACAACTTTTAAGAAAAGATTAAATAAAAATAAGCGATATAAGCGATATTTTATAGGCCAGTGCTTGTGCTTGGCAGTTGTATATCGTAAACGCCATAACCCAGTCTCCGTCATCTGTATGCTTTGCATATGAACACCTGCTTGGCTGATTATAGCCCATTACTTGAGATATGTAGATTGATCTGTACGATGTCTGAGACACGCATTATCTCGCCGAGGATTTTTCAAGATAAACCTTTCTTCAAAATTGCACCGCATGCATGTTCGTCATGCATGCGAGCACACTCGTACGTTTTTAAGATTTTACGATCAAAAAAGAATATCGGAATAGAATCTTTAATATTCCAAGCAGCTTCTCGAAGTCGGCATTTCGCTTTTTGTCACGCCAAGCGACAACGAATCGTCCATATAATTCATTCAGTTTGCTGGCGCGTAAAAAAAATAGAAGTAATAAACCTGTGCGATGCTTTACCGCCCGTCCGAAGCTGGCTGGTACAGTTCGGAGAGTGCGCACGACGTGCACACTATACGTGGATAAAAAAAAGGAAATCGTTTAGACCTCGGGGCCGTAACGCAACACGGGCGTCAGTGTGAAATCCGCTTATTCATATCGTGCTGTTGCGCTTAAACGCGCGACTCGCTCGGCAAAGCACGCGTCGGGGATGTATTACGCCGCGTGCAGTTCTGGTATGCTGTGAAAAACCACCAGCCCGTGTGCGTAAAACACAGTGCGCGATAACGGCGAGAGCTCTAAATTAACGAGCGGCTCCGCTGCGCCGCGACATAAAATTTTCGGTATGCCCATAAAAATATGGCTGGCGCACGCTTATGCGTACCGTCGCATAAAATTCTTAAGATCACAATATCCTTTGCATACACCGGCGACGCTTGTGAAAAAAAAAACTGCCGGTGACAATAAACATTTTTTCCATTCTATAGTCCTTTGATTTTTGCAAAATTCTATTGCGACTTCTCGAAGCAGTTCTACGCATGAATTAATTGAATTGAAATATTTTGTATGCAGCATTTTCTTTCACGGGCATTTCTTTTATTCGAATCGCTTTTGTGCAATTTATGGGTAAGCGCTCAGTGATTTATTAGAGGTTGATTGCGAGGCTCTAGTCAGTCAATGAAACCAAATTGTCTGGTCGTCCTTAATTCCGGAACTGGCTCGCTAGGATGGTATATACGTATCTGCGTTTATATTCATTAAAGCAGTACCCTTTCCAAACGGTCTGGAAGACCACAAAGTTACCCAGAAAGGGTTGGATGCTGCTTAATTCCAGAAAATGGGCTCGCATCCTCGTCTTGAAATCTCCAATCTAATGCGAAAGCCCATAAATACGTGACTACTAAATTCACAGGCCAAGGTAGCAGCGAATATGCCTCGAGGAGCAACCTTGCCGCCACATTAAGCTCCGAGTCACGTACAAAATATTTACGTGGAAAAATTCAACGCGGCAGATATATTTTTTTCTTTAAATGCGGCATTTTCTCTTCATTTTTTCCTCAATCTCGAATATTTTGTATGAAAATTGAAAGAAAACTATTTTATTATTTATGAATTTTATCTATTTATGAAACTACGATATGTGTGGATACGAATAATATTTTCACGATTTCCACGTGAAATAAAATAAGTTTTGAAATGTTTCCTTCGGTCTTTTTTTGTTGTTTTCTGCAAGTATCAGCAAGAGAAATTGTATATACCAAACGTCTGGCAATAACAGTGGAGGCATGCGCTGCAACATCTGGATGCCGGAAAGCCGCCAACACGGTTTAGCTCTATATCTATGTTTCGTGTAACCGAAATCCATATAGGAACGACCTTAATACGATCCACCGTATTCCCGGCGATTAAGCAGAAACACAGGCTATACCATATTTCTGGGAAAGCTTGTCGTAGGTTCCCACAAGGCGATGATTGTACACCTGGGCTTAGTATTGACTGCAATTGCTCAAACACGGCTAAATCGATCGTGCGGTATACTCGTTATGTTAAAGTTATAATTAGTTGTTAGCTAATAGTTGGCCAGTTCTTGGCCCTAAGTAGGGGTAGTTAACGAAATTAATTGCTTCGTAACTTGATACACAACTATACAAACAGTTCTGTAGATTTGGATATATAATTGCCCGGTTTTTGATTTTACATCAGCTACGTATTATTTTGTTAAACATGTTCTTTTTTAATATGCACGTATCGAAAGGAAAGAATACCGTTATAACGTTATTAATTAAATATTGTGTTTTTGGTATTCGAGGAATTTCATAAAATTACATCTGATGGAATCAGCACTTCTGTTATTCTTTGATTACATTACGATAATGGCACGGCATTATTATTATTTCGCAAAATAATAATAAAACGCTGTTTTATAATGACCAAGGGGTAATTTCTGCAACTTGATACAAGCAATGCAATTGTTTTAAACGAAGAGAAACCGTAATCTGCGTTTTATACGCTTTTACTGCCAACTACGCGGTCGAAGCGCAGAAGCTGCTAGCTAATTAAATTTTAACGAGCCGCGTTACAATTGTAAAACAAAACAAAATTGACATTTTTCGTTTATCTATTAATTCGCATGTCCCTTGGCGAATTTTAAAGTTATGAATAAATGCGTACGAGGCGAAATGGGTATATCGATGTATAATTTATAGAGCGTGGAAAATGTGTTCTGCGATCAATTCTTCTTTCGCGTGATCACCAAATATCCTCGATAACACATCTTTCCACTCTCCCCGTCACGTCGAAATAACATCGCGACCCGCGATTATGTACACGACCTGAAGCACTTGGGGCTTGTAGCGGCTGGGAAGATACGGGAACGCATATCGAATCTATCCCTAGAAACGCCCGCAGGACGGAATTGGGGGAAGTTTAAGGGATGACTCACCGGGCAATTCACCCTCCCATCTGACGCAGAACCTTACCGTTCTTCCTTCCTTATTTTTCACCGCTCTGTATGTAAAATGATATACGGCTGACCCAAAAGCTGCGCACTTCTTCCAAAATGCTAGAAGTTTGAGAAACTATGATTATTTTCGATTTCAGTTGATAGTTCCGATAGTTTTTCGGTTATAACAAATTAAAAATTAGATTCTTGCTGTAGCAAATCGGCGATACGCGACACTTCGAGCGGAAATGTCAGTGTTTCGAAAAAGCGCGCGTTTAAAGAGAGTATCTCCATATTTATTCGATATGGAAGACTCTCATCCCGCTCTTTTCGCCGGCGTATCCACGGTCTCTCCTACGCTTCGCGGCACTCTCGCATCGATCGGCATCGCAGGGCGGAGCAGGAAACAAGCATTCCAACGGCCCCCGTCTCACGTTGCGATGCCGCGGAAACACGTGCGCGGAATGATTTTGGCTTAGCTGGAATTTTTCTTTTATCTCATCATAATGCTGTTTTGTGGTAACTTCTGTTCGCTCACGTTTTTATTAGAAGATTAGACTGCGCATAAAATATTCCGAAATTTTCGCTTCTTCTTACGTCGAATATGCTACAATTCAGTTTTAAGGACGGATTTGTTGATCTTTTTTTAGCAAACATTGCAAAATTTTAATTTTTATCGTTACATTTAACTGTACAATATATTTTTTTCAGTCTTAGATGAAGGTTTTATTAACAAAGTTTACTTTAAATTAGATAAAGGATAAGATTTCATAATCTATTTCTTCAATTACTTGGAGTTCCGAGTATGTTCAGATTCCGTGCACGAATCGTCTTATAACATATTAACGTTCATCAGCGCTCGTACACATCGCATTGACATTTCTGCGTATTGACAAACGTCCGAGTGGCTGAATGAGGCCTTTAACCCGTGTGCACCAACAATCATTGCTTTCCTCGGAATTATTAACTGTACGAGACGTGCGTGCCCCAGCGGGCTAAACAGAGAGCGGTCGGGGTGTTGATGCGACGAAACCGACATACTGGTTTCGCCAAAGCACCGGTTCCGTTGAACCTACAGGCTCTAAATATAATCCCGGTCGTAAGAACTCGTCGCCGTGTCAAACGAGTCTTCTTCCACTTGTTTATCACGGACGAGTAATTATGACGTAGTAAAGGTATCGGTACGAAGCAGGTGCAAAGCCACAGCGTTAGCAGCATCTTATATTCACAAAATATGCAAAGTGCACGACAAGTATGTAAATGTCCATAAAATTCAAATCATCAAATCTTTATTTTCTCAACTGATTTTTTCCAACAAATTTTGCTCGCCATTTTAGAAATTTATTTTTATCGATTTTATGATATTTTTTTAAGGTACGCTTTTTTCTAAGAAACTTACATATGTTTATGAATTACTGAAGAGGATCAACGTTGATCAGAGACATTCTATACATATCGCCGGAAATAACAGTCTCCGACGTATCTGCCAATAAATGATCAGCTTCGCAACGCGAAGACGAAATTTATTTTGCACAGGCGCTTACGAAAATACGTATTTGCCTGCTGTCGATCATAAAACTCCGTTCCCATTACATCTCGAGTGAGATTTTTTTCCCTCAGCGCAGTCGAGATGACACGCATATTCCTGCGAATATTGCGATGCTGTAACTGTTCGCCGGCTTGCGATCCCTTATTATCGTCGCCGAAGATACTTCGTCTATATATAGATTCGGCGATGCAAATTACTGCAAAACGCAAGTTCGCATTTCTTGCGCATTACTTGCATAGACTACGATCATGCTGTGTTTTTGCGGACAAACATTTCTTCTTTACTACGTGAAACTTTGTGCGATAAATTCGCAGCCGTGTAGCTATGAGCGTACGTATTCTCGCTCATTACCGCAGGCAGTTCGATGGAAAATCGATGTTCCTGTGAAGAATAGCTTGCGACGCGGATACCGCCGTTCGTGGCTTTCATTGTTTAGTCGTTCAACCGTGGCGATCGATACGAAAAGTAGAACAACTTCCGCGAAGCCTCGCGCCGGTACCAGGAAGAGCTCTGTAATGCTCCTACTTCGCATTTCTAAAAAATCAATTCTGCACTTCCACTTACAAGGTAACGAAATGTCACGGGGCGGGCTCGTGAATAAACCACTCAGTACGATTGTACTGAGTGCTCGAAAAAATTTCATGGTAGAAATGTAAATAAAGGGGGCGTTCGTAAGACATGGTTTAGATAGAAAGAGGCCAACGACCGATGGCTGGCTGATCGATATTTGCTAACTGACACATTTTCACCCCGTCTGTTATAGGAATTTATTTTTATGACTAGGTGACCAATATAGACTCGATATGTATTTTTATTCTTGCTTTTGTGTAACTATAAAATATTGCAAAATATTGATACGCGTTTTAATAAGATTTTTATTGTATAATTCTTACGGTATCTGGTTTTCTCAAAATTCTTGCTGCATAAAATGTTGTGTTAATTCTCGTAAATTATATATTATCGTTTATGTAGAGACGGCTTTTGTTTATATTCATATACATATTCAACAATACTCTAAATTTCGAATGAAGTATTCCGCGATACGTGATGTCGATAACGATGACACGCAACGTACCTTGCATGTTTTAAAATGTACATATGGATAACAGAATAATGGATGCTGCGCGACACGTTATAAAACCGATAAAACGAATCACTTTCGACCATGTGTAAAAACCAACGAATGATCGACACATTTCGAAAGCACCCTAAAAAGACAGGGTGTTTTGGTCTCTCGCACATTATGTACATATATGTACATATGTGTAAAAAATCTACATGTACAACATATATATGTAGATTTTTTACGTACGGAAAAAAATACACGCATGCATACCCTTTTCAAAGAACTTTTCTGAAATTTATTTGAAATTTGTTCGTATATGTACTTATCGGAACGAGCGTATTATTGTGTCGAGAGATGTCGATACGCAATCCAATATTGTTCGCAACTCGATCACAACTCGATTGGGTGTATGAAAATGTTTCGATCATATGCATGAAGAAACAATTCCTTTATCTACCACTTTTAGAACATTGAGAGAGTTCGCGCTCAATGTTATCTCTAACCGCGCAGAAATATTCAAGCGAATTATCGTCGCGCGTAAAACTAGCCGAATTAATGTCTAATGATGGATATGTTAATTTAGACTTACTAATAGACTAATGGAGGTGTAAATAGATATTGAAGCCTCGAATATATCAATTACGACGCGAGACATCATTTTGGAATTATAGGAATGCCTGTGAAGCTTGTTGAAACATAACGAATCAAGTTACTGCTAATATCGCGTAATGAGATGAGCAGACTACATATAACTTACACGATTGCATAAATGAAATTGCGTGTGTGCACAATAATATCAACATATCAGCGTGATTATGCAACATAATTGTTATAATAATAATAAATTTAATCTTTAGCGTACGGTATTTAAATCTAATTTAGTACATCATGTCTGTAGTTAAATGTGGAATATTTAATTAAATATGAGAGACGCAACACACAATTAATTTCATATTTAAACAAAAGTTTAAACAAATAAAATTAATATTACTGCAAAAATAGAATTCTTTAGAAATTTCTTAGCAAATTTTATGACAAGAAAGTAAGATGTTATTAAAAAATAGGTAAAATTTTTTACGATTAATGCCGAATTGATTATTTTTAGTTAGTAAAATTATTCCTTTTTTTTTTTCACTTTTTAAAGTAGACGTAAAAGTTCTTTTTCCTCACAATTTGTGTAATAATGTAACGTTTCATTATTGTTCGTAAGCGCAAATATATACCACATCGTCTAGGAAAATCGCTTCCACTTGTCGCAAGTTTTCTATACTTGGAACTTCTGTACTTGACTTGGAACACACACATCAAAAGTTTCACCAAGTTATTCGCTGTAGCAGTTGCTAGACCTTCTCCACTACCGTCGCATTTCCATTCTTGTTACTGTCTATGTCTGAAGCATTGTAGTGGTTGATCCTAGCATTCAATGTTCCGCTTTCTTGTACAAACTGAAAAGGAATTCACCTTTTCTTTTTCGATATTGCACAGTTTTGTTATCAAATATAATTATTTTCAATGAAAAAAAAAAATTGCTTACCGCATCTGCAAATGAAAGAGTAAAGAAACTATTGTTCACGCTTCGGACATTCACGCGATGAACAAGCTAGACATTAAAAAGGATGTTGAGCTATTTTCATTCATATTTTGTCTGTCAAATGGAAACTGGTGCGCGTTGATATTGCCTTCCCTACCATTCCAAGTACATTTTTCCCGGATGTGTCTCGCTTTCTGGAGAGTCAGTCTCGCTGTGCGCGTTTACTTGACAATTCCATTACCGGGAGCTCTCCAGTTGGCGGAAAGCGGAGGACGCGTGCCGCCGTGTTCGATTAATCGAAAATAGATCGACGCACTGAATGCGCCGACGATCGAAAGCTATCGCCGGCATACGGCTTCCAATTCGCGTTTCCCGAACGAAAACTCAACGAGTCGCGGTCGAGTTTTCCTGTGGTAACTCGTTTCCAGTCGACGAGTACGGATCGCTTCAATAAAGCCACGAGAGCTGACGTATATTCGGTTGCACTTGGGCAGTTTCTCTTCGTACGTTTACTGTATTATACAGCACCGATGTTTAATGGTACTACATGCTGTGTATAAACTATCTTGAGGTTGTATTTAACTGTTTTCTATATAATTTTGTAATTGTTTGCAGTTATTGATATTTTCGATAATTCTGCATGCAATTGCATACAAAGGTGTATATTACCTGTGTCATAATTTTTTATAATTTCTTCAAATACGTGTTATATTTTTAGTATCTTTGCAACGATTTTATATTGTGTAAAAACTTACGATTTAAGGAATATCGACAAAGGCAATTTTTGCCTCGGTACGTTTCAATACTTGCAATAGCGCTTGTCCCTCTATTGTTTCGGTACATAGAGAGATTTCTTGCAATCGACGAGCACACAGCTGCACACAAGGTAAAGAAGCGAAAAAGAGCCGGGAGCTGGTGGTATGCTTACAACTATGAAAGAGCGTTGTGTCACGTCGTTGCCTTTACACCTATAGTCTGATGTCAGGAGGAGAAAGGGCGCGAGAACGCGCGCGAAAAGCGGACGACGGAGAGACGCGGGCTTCTTTTTTCCCGAAAGCTCCAGACTCCCGCAAACGTGACTCAGATGAAAAATCGCCTCGCCACCTCTTGTCGCCTTCGCGAATTACCTACGTCGGCGGAAAAGCGGTTTATGTAACCGTCTCCGACGTTTCTTCCAGAATACGTGGCACACTTACCAATACTACGCGCCGCGATGCTGCGCCGGCGATTTTACCTGGTAAATATCAAAACAACCACTTGGAAGTACACGGAAACCTATCTCAGTATCTTTGATTTTTGCGATACGAGAAAAAAGAAATTTCATCCGATACGGCAGAAAGAGGAGAAAAATATCGCTGTCACTTCGATAAATTCCATTTAGCGCCAAATATAACGCACGAATGCACTCTTGATATTATAATATGTATTCAATTGGATATAATGTAAGATTTTACTATAGACACGTTCTAGATGCGATTAAGAGAAAGATATAATTTACAAGATATTGAAACCTATAGACGTAATTCAAATTCACTTGGGCGAAACAGACCGTATCGAAACAAATTAAACTCGTGTACTTCATATTTAGGATCCGACCACGATGTCCTTCGACACTAATCTCGTTTGTCGCTGGCGCCGTCGCGGTTTCTCGAATTCGCAAATTGCGCGTCGGTATAATTCGGCGCGAATTTACGGTCGCAGCGCGTATCGAGCTATTCTGGGTGTATGCGGCCGTCCAAACACGGCAGGCGAAAATGGAGGCACGAACGTATGGGAATTAACGATGTACGGCGTGTGTGCCCTCAGCGAAACGCAAATAGCAACGCGAATGCAACGTGCAGCCTGTCGAGATTCGCTCGACCTGTGAACGTGTCAAACCCGTTCGAGCGATCCACGTGTGCCGTCCATCGACACGAGCACGCTGGTGTACAATCAACCGGATTGCAATCGGGATGCACAAATTTAATAGGATATTGATATTTTTATTCATATGATATCGAATGCCACAAGAGCCAATGTTGCTCGATACTTCATTGGAAAATATCGAGGTCGATACAGCTTATGATAATCAAAGAGAACTATATTTTTGCAATAATAAATTACTGAAAGCTGATGCAAACAAGTGATACATTTATTATAAAAATATGAGCCGAGAGGATCAAATTGATTTCTTTTTAATTAAATATAATTTTTTTAATAAATAATTGTGATGTTTTGCAGAAATTTTATACATACATTTTTTAAATTTTAGATCAGAAGTTATATCTTTTTCTTTCAAGTGATAAATTAATTGCATAAGAAAGGCATTTTTATGTATCAGTATTATAAAATAGGAGAAAGTTCTCCTGTCTCATTACAGTTCTTAATATCATGCTAAACGTGACGTGTACGTTTCATGTAAATTGCTACAATCGATCAATGTAATTATAGCTTCAATCGTTTTCACGCTCGAAAGAAAGTTCGCGTCATCCAATAAATATGCAGCACGTAAAAGTGGAATGGTAATTAATGGATAATCTCCGATGTTTCCTTCGAGATACCATCCATCAACAACGTTCCCGCGAGATTAATCTTGCTGGTTGTAATATCAGCATCGTCGAAAAATCTGCTTGCGTGTTGCATCGAAAAATTTGACAGGGATAGACATATGGAAAAATGTTAAATGTTCTCGGACGTTTCCATCTCTTCCGCGAAGCATTTCTCCCACAATACCGAAATGTATTTGGATATTATGCAGCGTGGTGCGGTAATAAGATTTACGTCAGAAGTCTCCACTGTCCCTCGTCTATTATCGCGTAATGCTCATACGTGCCAACACTTTCATAAAGTAATATAAATGTCCTTTCTGAATCGGATAGTCGAGACTGATGATTTCTTTCTCGGGAAATAGAGATTGCGCCGTTATTCCGCGCGGCGCGTCGCAGGGAAATATAATGCCGCATTTCCCTTTGTGCTCATAGAAATATAATGCCACAATTAGATGCGCATTATCGCACGCTTCGCGAGACATTCCGCTCGAACGGGAATTTGGTCGTCGCCTACTGTGTCATTACAGAATGAGAACTTTGGAAATGCGCCCACGTGGATAATTCGACGACGCGACTGCACGCCTTATTCCTATTCTCATTCCTGTCTCTCTATTTCTCTTTCTAGCCGGTTCTAGTAACATGAGGTTACTTTAAATCCGATCCGTAATTAGAAAATTTAATTAGTAATTATATACCAGAGAGACGTATCGTTGGAACTGTAGAAAATTATAGAATCTATATTTATAATTTTGAAGAAAATATGAAGAAAATTAACAATATACGTCAGAAAAATGTATCAAAGTTGGAAATGCGGAAGACAACATAATATTTCTGCTTCAATTTCCCTTATGATACGTTTAGTTATGCTAGAATGGATTCTAAAGTCTTTCGTTTAATTAATATAGTTATCCGCGATATCATATATGAGAAATTCACGAAATCGGGAAATTAGACGACCCGCTAATTGAACAGCGCTGACAGTGCAGCTGGTCAGCCGCTAATAATCGTGATGCCGCATGAACTTCATCCTTGATAAGAAGCGACTTCGCCGATCGATGTGCCCGCCGCGGCGGTTAATTAATGTTCTCGGGTATTTGCGTCGTGAGACAGAGCCGGATCGATAAATTTAGGACGGCGCGGAAACCAGTTTGCGTTTAACACAAGATAATTGTCGGTAAACTATACGAAGGGTGCTGAAGATATATTTAGGAGTTACAAAGCACTCTCCACATAGAACCAAGTTATTGCTCGCATTAAATTAATTATTAAATTTATTAAATCGGACTTTTGTTATGCACAATTAATATTTACAGGCAGTTCGTGTAATTTGTAAGAAGATAGAAATATCTCGCACAATTATTAATTTGTCGCGTAGTTGTAAAAATTTAGGAGAAAAGTATATTTATATCACTTAATATTTTAAAATAATAATTAATGCAATATAATATAACAACAGAGTTTAAGTAGTATTAAAAATGAATTGAAAATTATTAAATTTATTAAACATTAATGCGAATTTTACATTTTATAAAATACATTTGTTTCATAAAACTGGAAAGTAATATATTGCTACGTTATTTAATGAAGGCTGGAACTTATTTCTCAAGTAATTTTCTTGTAATTCCTCTCTCCTCGCGTCACACAAAAGGTAGATTACAAGACTTTCGCCTTGTGTATTTGACTTATTACAAGATCAATAACTCCGACCGCTGGAGTTGTCTTGCTCAATTTTCCCGCCTTCGTTTCGCAGATGCTGCGTCTGTGTATCGGTCTTATCTGTGAGTTTGAAAGTTCCGAGGCCGCTAGAACACGGGGTACTTTAAACTGATTGCAAGTGATGTGCCGGTGTATCATGCCTAACACGACATAGTAATCAACTTGCCGCGGCGCCACAGCTCTCGATATAACCGTAGTGCGGTGTTCTATGCACTTATGAATATTTACATTCGACTCGAGAAACGTTTTGGTACGTTTGTTGGTAATAACGCCGACGCATAAGCACGACGTTCTATCAAAATTGGCAAAAGGATATGTAAATTGCGCTCGGTGGATCTATGCATAGTTAATTTTCGATGATGTAACTTTGCACCGGAAGGCCATTTATAAAATTACTCCCTTTGGAGGCCCGTGTATTTTCCGGTCGTCCTTCAAGTTCGCCGAGCGTGGTCCCTTCCAATCTAATAAAAACTTTGCTCTCTGTTTCAGGTCCGTTTGGTGTCCAATCCTCGTATACGAAGACGATTTACTACTCGGTAAGTTCATTACTTCGGCAATTAGATAAATTATATATCACGAGTATATATATCTATTCGTATGTTATACCTTCTCTATCGCGCCACCCTGGGGAAGATGCGAGAGCAGTGCCTCTGTCGTCCGCATTTCCCGTGTCTGCGCCGTAATTGTCCACATGCTATTCCCGATCGTATTGAAAATTGCAAGGGACAGATGCGTTGCGCAACCGTAATCCGAGTCGCATACAAACTCGCAGTTTCAAGGCTCGCGTAGGTGAGAGAGAAGGCGAGGCATCCCCCGGCTTCTACTTCACGGTGGAGGCTTCGGAGATACGGACGGTCGAAACCGAGTTAACTCTCATAGCCGGCCTAGCGCGGCTATTTACCGACGCAATCGTTCGGTAACTCGAGCATCGCAGGAAAATACGAGGAAGTTCTCGAATCTGACCCGGCGGAATAGTCGAGTTGCAGAGACACGGTTATATACCCGGCGTGCCTTCCTCACTCCTGTCCGTCTCGATCCGTCGAGAATCGATATCATCGCGATCGTGCTGAATTGCCTTCCCTTAGCCGGGAAATACCTCGACAAACTTTTAATCTACTCCCTCCGGGGGTGAGCGCGGTCCTCCGTGCTTCAATCGCTTCGCTGCTTTCTCCTTCTATTGCTCTCCTATCTAATATACTAATGCACGCTGCTGCTCTCGATACTGCACCGTCACCCGGTATCGGTGAATGCTTTTTATTCCGCGCGAAAACTCAATTAATCTCAAGATGTTCCGTTCTTTCTCCGCGGAGGGCAAATATCTTTCCCGTTTATCGAACATTTTTTTATATCTCTTTATCCTCTTCGTTTCCTTTTATCTTCCACAACTCATTTTCTAGCTTCACAATTTTTATATTTGTTTCTTAGAAAACTTCTTAATATTTTACGGAGATGATCTTTATTTCAAGTAGTAAATAATTTCTTGATAATTAAACATTGACTTTAGATATAAATATCGCATGTCCCCTTTCTGACTTTACTGCCTTAACTGTCTTTCTCGAAGCTGGGCCACGATCTTCCACGGATTTCACGATCGCCATTACAGTATTTTTCGTGCGCTTCCAGTTTTTAAATCTCACCGTATTTCAATTTCATCGCACAAATCCGCGCTATAAATTTGAACAAATGGTTCTGCTTGGCCGATAAAAAAAAGTTACCATGGCATTTTCAGCAATCGAGCAAGTTAGCACGCCCATGTTGTTGTTGAAGTTATTGAGGGGTGATTTCCTTCTTCGAATCACGCACGTAGCTGCCGACGCAGTCGAAATGGGCTTCGAGGTTCTAATTTCGACCAAATCCGTTTTGCTCTCCCTACTCGCCCATTTCTTTTCCCTCGTGGCAGTTGTATATGTCGATTCTTCCCAGACCTTGGTTAGATAATTGCTTTCTTTATCAAAAGGTTGTTGTTCTTATAAAAATAAATGGTCAAAATCTCCATTTTTCTGAAAAAAAAACTTATTAATATTTCACTATCTATATTCATAAAATAAAAATTATCAAAGAATTTTTATAACATATAAATATTCAAGACTTTTTCGATAATTCAGCAAATATTCTTGCAAATTTATCCAAATCCGACACAATTTCTAAAATCTGTATGCGTTTAAAAATATATTATTTAATATTGTGTCACAATTGTGTTCAACAGTAATTCTTTATTACAAAATTGCTATTTGAGGAAAATTTAACAAGGAAAAACGACCGAACTTTGTCTATTAAGGAAACTTGCGACCCGAAGTACATAAGCACGTAAACAGGAAACCTCTTCGTGCTTTTAACTACCTCGTAGGGCGCAATTACATCTTTCTTAGTGCGTACAGCCTACGTGCTTAGCTTACGTGTTGCTTTTCGCATCTTGCAACAACGATGAGGCTACAGGTAGATCGAGTTTACTGCGGAAATACTAATGGTTAATAGGCTATTTATTGTCTTTTTAGCGGCATGTAATCACATTTTTATATATTAATTATGATAATTATTTTGACAGTAAAGATTTTTTAAATGTATTTTACACTTTTTATAAAACGAAGTTTTAGCAGCAGACTAATTGTAAGTTTTCTTTGATAAATCTTAATCACTTACTTATTTTTACTGAACCGTGTAGATTTACACACACTCGGAAAATAATATGGTCTCTGTAAAGATACTGTAAAGAGACCATAAAAAACGATCTACGATTTTACGATGTCTGATAAAACATTAGTCTCTTTTCCTTGGCAATTATTATTTTCTTCCGAGTTAAGAATCTGTAAAAATGACACAAGGGTCACATGGTGTGCCATATTATCCAAGACTCCTGCTGCCCCCTTGGGAGTGTAAGACAAGCAGACCTTAATGCTCACAGAACAGTAATATGGCAGCAGCAGTCGTGAAACATTTGCTCCCTTAATCTAACGTAAGACGGTGCCTGAGGCGGATTATTGAATCGTGAAGATTGCCCTTTTCAGTAACAATGCGTCTTATTCGCGAGCTAATACTTTTTTCCGACCGAGAATGGAAGGAGCGCTTTCAATACGCTTATTGTTTCGTCAAGTCGGATATTAAGTCTTATATCGTAAGAGATTATTGCACGATTGAGTAATGTCTATATTTGACCAATTGATACAATAATTCACGAAGTATTTAAAAAATTATTAATGAAGCTGTCGCGGAGGGAGAAATGGATATAAGCAACAGCAGCACTAACAATAATCACTAGTAGAGCTGTAAGTCACATTTTCCGCGTCCTTTTACAATGCTTTTAAACCATAAATCAAGCGCACTTACAAATTACTGGATTTATCATCTCGGAAAGATATTAACTGCTCTTTTTATCAGTGTATCTTCTACGCTAATGCGTCACGCAATCTTTTTATCAGATATTTATTCACGACATTTCTAAATGAGAAGATGTAGATACGACGACAATGGCATTATTTCCAGTGTAAACATAATGTTTCCCTTGGATTTACTCTTTTTTGATTTGTTTGAACTTGCAGACTGCATTGTAACTAGATATATATCCAGTATTTTCTGGAGACAGAATAACGGTCGCTTTCTCTGAACCGCAAATTCATTTTAAAACGTCATTTCCGCAGTCGTACAACGCGCAACATTATCGGATGTTCCGCGACGTGGAAAATATAGGCAGCGCTATTACGCGGACGCAGAATGAGATGCGCGAAAGATCAGTTGATCTAGGAACCCTTCGAAGATCGTGCAGTTTCAGTAGAAACAGACGGCCGTGATCGGGCAGGAGCGGTCTTATCCGCCCTAAAGGAGAGGTCCCATCTTTCCGATCGGCGATCCGCGAAGTAGAATACCCTCCTATTCATCCTACCCACTCTCCCTCATCTTTTCTCTCACCGTCGAAGAAATCGATTTTCTTCCGCCTAGGGGAACGGCACAGTCCTCACGAAATAGCCTAGTCGCATTTATTCTAACGACTCCCAGAAGAGTCGACGAGTGCTATCGAGCGAAGAGAGCGATATAGTATGTAGTTTCTAGTAGATTTTAGAGCTAACGGCAGAGAAAAATATATTGCGGCGCATCGCGTCTTGTACAAACGATAAAGTAGATTGTGATCAAATTTTTGATCGATAAGCGAGCTTCAGTGTACGCAATAACACATTTTCTTAGTTTCGTATTAATTGCAAAAATTTTAAAGCAATATCTGCTACATGTTTGTATTCAATTTTTTTGATGAAAATATTTACATAATATATATTGGAGTGATAATGATAAAGTTTAATAGTAATTTTACACAACTGCAATACAGGTACATTAATTACATCCGAGATAACGCAACGTGAGACACGTTCAGCATTTCTTTTTAATGAAACATATATATTTATGCTTCAAATAAATTTTATTTATGATTAATAACTTTTCTCGTTTGACAGCTTTCTTGCTTAATGTAATAGTGACTTGACAGAAATTATAAAGATAAACGATAGCAATTCGTCCACGTGCAAGGAGCTAAGAACACTATTTTTTGTTGAAATCGATTTTCTTAAGATTAGGGGAATAACTTTCCCCTTACGCGATACCTAAGAACATTTATTTTTATGATACCGAAGGCAAGAAAGTAAACGTCAGAATAAACATATAATGATGATTCGACATTGGGGAAAATACTCCGATGAGGGGGCTCTCAAGCTACATCGAGTCGATAGATTTGGAAGAAGCAAGAAAGATATATGTTTTCGCTGCTAATGAGATCTTTGATCTCGTAAATCTTCTTCGACCTACATCAAAAGAACACACGATTGAACCCATCGGCAGACTAATATTTAAAACAATTTTTTTATACAAATATAATATAAAATTAATTTATGATGTTATATGTTTTCTGTTCACGATTTTTATTTAGATTCGAGTTAAACGTAAAACTGCGAATTCTTTCGAATTTATAAAAAGATCTATTATTACAATATTTTTAGTTTTCAAAGTTTTGGAACGAATTTTCGTTATCGCGGGGATGAACGGTGTCATCACTCGACAACACCCTCTTCCATAGAAAGGATTTCTATCTTGTACATGTCACTCGTCGAGAGGAATTCAGTCTTCCGGATCGATTTTCTCGAGATTAGGGTCTACTAAGCCAACACCCTAACTGCATTTACTCTTTTTTTTTTTACGAGCTAGGGAATAGCATGGACTTTAATAATATATTCCGTCGCATGGCGTTCTTTTTCTTATCAAGATGCTCCCAACAGTATAATATTGTTTGTGCTAAAAGTTGTTTCCTCGAACCTTGTTATTATAAGGAGGGATATTCATGCCGGCGAAGCTCCACTCTTCTATTTCACCGGGCAAATAGTTTTAAACAGTTCTCTCTGTACATTTCACAAACGATTCTTGATGAGGATAGCATTGCAATGTAAATTGCAAGTTTGCAAATTTTTGCAATTTTTTCTTTATTACGCACCGCTTGCAATTGCCGTACTTTTTATTCTTAGAAAATTATGTATGTTTTTATAAACAAGTGCATATTCTCGTAAATCTCTCCCTTTTCTCCCTCTCTCTCTCTCTCTTTCTCTCTTTCTCTTGCTCCCTCCCTCTCTCTCTCTCTCTCTCTCTCTCTCTCGAGTAAATATGCCTATGCCTATTAAACATCCTGCGACGGTGGGTAACGTTTGTACAACTTGGGGAGACTATTCCATTACCAAAATTAAAGCAATTAAATATTAAAATAACATTTGGGTCGACCTGGATATCCGTCTACGGAAATACGACGGGACACGGAGTACCAGCTTGCATTTCTACGAGGGTATCGTAATGGTCGATGACTTTATTGCGTTCCATTTGGTCCTCGGTGTCGTGCCGTAGGATACGGGAAATGGACACTTTCTCTATCTGGCCGGAATATATTCTCGGGCGCGATACTACGCTCGATTTGTTATACGGCGACAGTAAGTTTTCGCCGGAATGAGATTGGCGCAACGAGATCCGCGTTACGATCGATACTGTATTTATTAAGATATTATTTCTTATTATATTATTTCTTTATATGACGTAACTTTGCGTTACCACTGAATAGTGCTGAGTTGTGAGATGAGAGTAGTACACGGAGAAAATTTTATATCAAAAATTACTATGTCCGGTAGTAGCCGCGGACCATGAAAGAATTATAAAAAATTTTACTAGTTTACAGTTTTACATATGAAATATAGTTAAAATTTTCGGTCCGCGGCTTCATGGTTAATTCGCAGTTAATTCCGTACATAGTAATTTTTTATATAAAATTTTTTATATAAAATTTCTCTGTGTAGAAATGCGATAATATAATACAATTTCCTATGATTGAGTTACATTTCAAATATTATTTCAGGAATGTGTTTTGCTCTCTGACAGTAAACATTTAAGTTAAAAAATTGTTTTTCAATATTTCAACGTTAAACTGAAAAATATAATATTTTATGTATTTCTAGAAGTCACTAGATGAACTGCAACAAATTACTTTTTTTTTTTAAATATAAATATCGATTACAGGTCTCTTGATTGATGAGAATAGACGAACGTAAAAGCAATTACGATGTCACATTGGCAATTCCCGTTGTCAGACAGAGAGTCACGCGGACGACATCGTGCTGTTTCGCGCGCCGACGTTAAAATTAAATACGCTCGCAATTAATCCCGCATTTATGAGGTTGTCGCGAGGTATCGAAGGGTCACGCGGCTTCGACGCGGAAAGCGTCGGGACGTCGGGAGAGAGAAAGAGAGTGAGAGAGGGCACGGAGGGATAAAGAGAGGGTGAAAATTGTGTACACGCACCTATACCCCGACGCGAGGGATGTCCTGTAGCCATGGTGACACGCTGACTCATAGGACGGACCACCGATGCCGGAAAGAAGATGGTGCGTGAGAGTCGGGCGGAAAATCCTTCGAAGGATTCCTTGCAGCTTGATCTATTATTCCGCGCGAAGGGACCGCGGGCGACTGTGATCCGTGCAATGACCTTGGCAGTGTCCTATAACCCCGAGAAAACTACATCACGACATGGAAAAGCCCGTGTTCTCTTTTCCCTCCGGAGCTCGAGCTCCCGCTTTCATAACACAAGCATAAAGATGCTCTCAGGTATAAAAAGATACGTGATATATATATATGTTTATTTTTTGCAAAACTATATTTAATCTTTGCTTTTTTATTACACTTCTCCGTTCTTATTAAAAAGATAAAGAATTGTCGTGAAAAAGAATGATTAGAAAAGACGAGATGTGGCTTTCAATAGATAGCAGGAAAATTAGAAGAATAACAGCATTTAAAATAATATTTTATTTATATATTTGCTTGATCATTTTTCTCTGGTATCTTTATGAACTAGTTTGAATCATGACATTTAGCGAAAAAATATATATTGCATTTTATATCCGGAAAAATGGTATTGACTTTTCAATGAAAACATTTTGATTTAATAAAGCTGCAGGGAATTCAAAAAATACCAATTTTCACAGATGCAAAGCATCGAAATGTATTAGTATCTGTCAGAAACGCAGATCATATCGAGATTGTGATTTCTGCAAATGTCAAACTCAACAAAAGGTTTCTGACAGATTTTTAAATGCTAACAATAACTGTTCTAAATAATATCGGTCGAGTATTATACAGAAGAGAAGCAATTGTCACAAATATATGGCCAACGCGCGACAAATATCCGCATTAGGTATGCAGATCTGCAATATATTTTTGGCAACAAGCCGTACATATCCTCTAAATGTATGCATTACTTATTACGCCAAGTGGGAGGGGGGATGATAGAAGATGGCCTTAAAGTCGGAAATTCTTTTGGTAGCGACGTAACGAAGATAAAGTGCTGTGCCTTGAAGGGTCTTGTCTGATCTCCGCAGTCACGCGAGGTATGTACTAACGATTCGGAAAATACATCTTCGTTGCATTTTATGAAGAGTGATAATCTTTGGTGGAAGGGTCGGTTTCTTCTGTCAATTTTCGTATGTTATTGCAACAGATAAATAGCATTTATTTTAATCTTTTTATTTATATTGCATTATTTTCTTATTCCTGCAAATATATATATTTTTATTTTTTTTGCGATAAAACTAACAGAGGTATGAGAATTGCTGTTAAACGTCTCGTGATTGAAGATGTTATCTCTATCGTCTTGACGAATCTCTGCTGTTGCCATACATTTTTCTAATTTGTTGATATAATTGGTAAATCGTTAAAGTCATTAAAACTAGTGAAGGATCTATTATCTTCTTGCCGAGAGAGACGCTTTCACAGTAAATAGGGCGTAAGTTCAATGGAGCTGATCATCTTAGAAGAGAATGGAGACTTTAATCTATCTTTACTGAATCCTTTTGCGAAATGTGGGACACTAATATTGGGATTATCATCACAGCTGGATGAAGGCAATACGACCATGTTTTGCAAAAACAAAAGACAGGAACGCGAGTTGGGCATCAAAAGGCTTGTGTCTTTTTGTTCTCTGCAAAACTCTGGTTCCCTCGAGTTTTGCAATTTTGAAAGTCTCTGAGGTATCGAAGCGTCGGATATCTATCTTTTGCAATCTGTACTGAAATAATGCTAGACGATATGAAAACAAAGAAAAAGTTCTACTTGAATAATAATCTCAAAGGCCCTATCTATTTGCTTTTAAGATGAAAGAATAAAATTCAAAGGTAAAATTCGCTATTCCACAGCGGAGACACGCTTGCCTTCAACAGAAAGATTTACGAAAGATCGCTATAATTTTAATGAAGTTTAATTAAACCTTTATATAATTTATAATTAAATATATCTAAATACTTATAAATGTATTGTTTAGTATAAGATTTGACCAAGTATATTGATGAATGCAATTGCATGAGTTGCAATTGTATGAGTTCAAGAAATTAAAATCATAGTGATATAAAAATATCACAATTTTACAACTATTAAAACAAAATAAATTTTAACACTGCGTGATTTGTTGCGAAAATCTAATTATACTTCTTATTAGATTCTTTTTGTTGCTCACGAATATTTCCAGCGTTTAACATTATTTTTTTGTCGATGATAAAGATTTATGAGCTGCTTAAGATCGGTCGGCTAAAATAGCATCGGGATCGTTCTTGATGACGAGACTAAAGACTTACTCACGTTAAGAACATGTACGTAATAAAAGCAAGGGGAAAATCTTCGAGATTACGTAAAGCTGCAAGGGAACGAAAGACGCCAACTGGCGGTGGATTTTTATCATTTCTTCGGGATTCTGGCTTTGATACAAGAGAGGATTTTATTATTTCATGAAAGCCGTTGACGACCAAAAGAAAATCCACATGCTGTTCGGAAAAAACGACATGAGAAAGAGCTTTCGACTTTCTTATCATTTAAATTACATAAAGGTCCGATCATGAACTTACGTAAAGAAACGCGTAGCTTACTTTTCGCATTTTAATCCATTTTAATCCATTTTAATTTGAAGAGTAATATACAAATATTACTGCAATCATTACGTCGTATAAAAGTATAGAAAGACAAGTCAGAATATTTTTATTAAAATTACATAACTTTATACTCGAATATATACGCACGTATAATTTAAATCAAACTTATTCGCTTCTTCATGCATAAATTAATTTCAACTCACTGATATTCGAATGCCTTATTCAGATTGAAGGAAGATTATCAACACTACATGTACAGAACCTCTGCATTTCAATCCTTAAATCTCGAACTCCTCGACGCGAAATCATTTGTATAGAGCGTGATGACTCCCAGGCATCCTTTAGAACCTGAAAGGTAGTTCCGAGCGCCGGCATTTAATCCGGGTGCGTTTGTCACGCGTGTCACGCACTTTGCAGCCCCTCACGCTCCGGCAATTCCCTCTCATAACGTTCAAGATCCTAGAAGGTTGCCCCTCTTCTTGCCCATACCTCTCCGCTACCGTTCCGCCGCTACCGCTACCTCCTCCGTCGTTTCACCCCCTCCGCGCGTCACCTTAGCTTATTCGCGCGGGTGACAGAGCGTGGCGAAGAGACGGGGCGCGTCACAAAAGAAGGATAAGCGTTTAACCCTTCCCGCGCGCGAAACTTCAACTCGGGACTTGAAATTTTGTGGAAAACGAACCACGCATTCGAAGGGATGATTCCTATCCGCCACCCTACTACGCTCTGACGAGGGTAACGCAGATTTGACGGTGTTTCAGGACCGATTTGGGATTCTTTCAAGGGTGGGTGTGTCATGATACGGTGCAAATAATACGGTTCCTCGCAGTTTGCATTTTAAACTCTCGAGGGAACGTCATGTTCAGAAAAAATAAAATTTAAAATTCTAATATAATTTCAATTAACAGAATATCAATTATAAAAGAACTTTATCTCGTTCTCCGATTAATCTTTGATAATTCGCAAAAATCTGTCCCATAAGAAATTTTTATGATTCTTCTATGATAAAATTGCGGATTAATAATGTATTATTATGTTTGAAAACAAATACAATCCATCATATATATTTCACACATTAAAAGAGACCTTGAAGAGCGCAAAGTCAACTTTACTTTTCTTCGCATGCCAAGACCTATAAGTATCGACTGCATTTTTCACTTACATGTTGAATAGTTTATTCGGAATAGCCGTCGAAAGTGAAGGGTATAAATTCGCTTTCACAGAAGTTTCCTTCTTCGCGCAACACACACGCGATCAATCATCATTCCACGCTTTCCCTTGCGCCCCGATATGTCGAAAACTACAATTACCCGCGAGCACGGGTCTTGCATTCGAAGCGAATCGCGTGCGGGGCGTCTCCGCGGAGCCAAGTATCCGGGGAACGTAACGTCGCGGTAAAAGGCCGGAATGTCGTCGTCGCGCGAGCTTTCGTCGTGGAAAATGGATCGACATTTTACGTGTCTACGTACGTAGAGGAAAGAGGAGCTCACTCGATTCTTCCGGGCTATATAATCTGCGGAAATCGACTTGGCCGGGACAAAGGACTAACCCCCGTTGTGCCCGCGCAATGAATCATCGATTTAATCCCCGCCGGATAATCCGCCGATGACGAGAGGCTGCGTCGCAATTTTATAATCAATTAAGAAGGCGTCGCTGAACGACGCCACGAGACTGGCGCGGGAAACCGATAGGGTGGAAGTAAACGAAGAATCCCTTGCTAATGAGTCCATCAGCGATGGCGTGAGGTGGGTTTAAAGCGCGCACCTGAACCGGTGTTCGGCGTCTGCGTTTCAGTCTACGTGCAAAATATGCAAACCGTCACTTTATATCAACTTAAGGGGATGATTAATGAATAGCGAAGGTGATTCATTATTGTTCGCCTACTTAAGTTACCTGATCTTCAGATATTTTACAAGTAAATTAAATTCTCTTTAATAAGGTGTAAATAACTAATTTGTTAATTTGAATCGAAATCCACGTTTCATGGATATATAAACTATATTAAAAATTTTTAATTTTGTAATTGAAATTTTTATTTTTATATTTTTATTTTAACATTACACAGTTTTTCATATACCACATGGTAGCTGCATATTTATTCTAAAAACCATCATGGGAATTACAAACTAGACGCTTCAAGTATTTACATACTTCATGTTTTTATTATTTTTATTATTTTTATATGCTCGCGAGCAATCATCTTCGTTTCATGCGGTTTAATATCTAACATGACTCTTTACATTGCATTTGAATTTTAATTGAAATTTATTGCGAGGTTTGGATAAATAAGACTTTAAATACGTCTTTAAGTGAATCAAATGCGAGATATTTCAAAAATATGAAATTAATTGCTGTTTCATTATCAGAAATACATATCTATTCCAGAAACAGGCTGTACGTTATGTAATGTATAACTTACCTCGCTTTTCAGACTTTTATCGCGATCTTTCCTGTCTATTTCCGTCATGCAACTATTATCCCGAAAGTATACAAAGCTTAGCGCTTATCGGTATCGCCAAGCGATTTCATTGTAATGCGGGTTGCGCAAATATGTCACGCTAACACCGCTTATCAAATTCACAGAAATCGCATAGACCGTTTTTGAAAACGGAATCGTATCTCAGTCTCCAGCACGTTTGATCGTGATACAAAGTTTTCTAAAGTCCGCGACACAGCTTGCAACTTTTCGTGCAATCCGCAAAAAGTTGTAAGAAATTTCCAGCGCAAAGCAGAAAAATCCCGCAACAGATTGCAGCAATCGATTTACCACAAACATATCCTATAAGCAAAAATTATATCTCTATTTTTACAGTGATTTTTACAATTTATTAATTTGATCCAATTATCGAGCACTAAAGATTTTAACAATGTGATCGTAATAAAAAAATTTGAATGATTTTAATGCCAAATCGTGCAATAAAATACCAAGATTTAGAATATTTTAAATTATTGAAATATAGCGAGAGTACATATAAAATATTATAATAATTTTGGAATATCAGAATTACAAAATAATTTGCAAACACAAGAGAATGCGTACCATTCGAGATACCAACAATAAGTAGAAATACAATTGTGATATTATCTTGTAGGCACCGAAGGAGTGGTACTTCGGTCGATACAAAACATCAGGATTGTAAATCGTAGGAAACAGCTGTTTCGATAACGATATCAGCGAACTAATAATGTCTAGACTGTCAGACTCAATTCATACCCATAGCGATACTTGTGCGACTTATCGCGACACGTGTGTGTAGCTGTCTACAATTAGGTTCCGGTAGTGGATATTACATTACGTTTTCATAGTAATTTGCGATAGAATTAATTACATTTAAGTTTGAGAGACGTAAATATACTGGTCGAAACAGATAGCTTTAAATGTACAACAAATACTGGTTGAATCGAAACCAGCTATCGAGCATTAAATAACAAATGCTATTTCGTGCGCCGGTGCTATTTAAATATTTAACATTATTATTTTAATTATTTGTTTGGTTTCTTGATTAATTCCTGATTAATACTAGGAATTATTAAGCATCCTAAAAATATCCGGATAATTGGGAACTGAATGCGCTATTTCGGAGCATTTTATGTTTCGCCGGTTAACGAATGCTCATCAATTTGCGCAATTTGCACGGCGAGGAGACAGATCAGTATTAGAGCGTAAGTGAACGAATCATTACACGCTCTCGCGAGTGATTCATGCCGGCGCATTGTGCCTGAAATCACGTGACTAAAACGTATTGCTCCTCGTGGAACTTACAACTCAATAGCCCACCCTCGCAAAGCGAATATCACACAGCTAGGAGCACCCGTAATCGTATTATCGCTATAGTCCACGGTACGGACCGTCCGTTGCCGAGGGTGTGCCGCAATTCGCGTGACCGAGGCGCGTGTTTCTCGGTGTGTGCATCGACCCTTAGTGCGCATCCGCACGGCGCGGCGCGCCGCTGTCATCAAACACGGCGCGTCTCCGGTTTCTCGCAGTATCGAACACGACGAAGCGAACGGGACAAACTTTATCGACGTCAGATCGCATCCACGTTCGCGTTCCTCCCGCGGGACCCACCCTCGTTAGTCGGTAGCGAAGTGGAGAGCACCGGCTTCGGCTCCCATCTTATCGCCTTAATGCGATTCGACCGGCGAGTTACGCGAGTTCCGATTTGTCGCCTTCGTCATCGCGCAAATGCGATTTCGCTGTTGCTGCACGCGACGAACGTACGGCAACTTGAATGTCAAGTGCGAGGTCTCCTTCCCCTCGCACGAAATTACTTTCCCTGCGTCCGTCGTTGCCGATCCCTCCCCCCCCGTTTTCACGAGGATGCTTTCCGAATCCGAATGTATCGAATATCGATGCCGGGGATGATTCATGACCAAGTGCGACGAAGTGTGACTCGACATACGCATTGCCTTTAGGAAAACTCATCCCTACTTTACGACTTTGGCGTCTTCGCGATTCTTCGCTTAGCACTTCGCGTCTTGCTTCTTGTTACAAGTTTTATTTATAACACGATGAGCCCGAAGTGCAAAAGCGCAAAGTGGAAAGCTGTAGCGAAGTCAGACGTTTTGCGAAGTAACGCGTTTATTTCGTATTCAGTAGTTGGCGAAGAAGAAACTTTCGTCCCGCGAATTGCCGCCTGGGCGAATCAATATGTAGCGCTTAAAAACGGGCCATTTAATTAAAATGCACATTTCAGATTGGGAACATTTGAAAATTATCGCTGAAAATGTTAAATCACTGAAATGTAATTTTTATACTTAAGTTTTCGTAAAATCTCATTCTACATATGTGATGAGATTTGGGAATACTGCATTGCGACAAAATACTTAGAATGCGACTAATACACGGATTCATCCTTTTTCTGTTACATTTTGTCCATTCCACGCTGTAATCGAGCGCGTAAAACGAAGTTGATTTTTGAGGTCGTCTGAATTTCTTTGCGTATTCTCTCTTAATTTTCCGGCGACCGCTTTATTTTAGACGGACGATTTTAAAAAGAGTCCCGGCGAAAATGCTCGCCATCCGAGAGTCGTCGAGCGCTGGAGTGAACTTGACCCGCCTCATCTCGTGGAAGGTCTCTTTCTAGCCGCTCTCTCTTGCGCAAGGAAAAGGGAAAAAAATTGAGAACCCAGAGAGCGGACAGCCTCGAATGTGCCTGAAAACACCGGCAGTTTTGCGCGACTGTGCCGGCTGGTCGCAAACGCCTTTTTTTTTTCTTTTTTTCGCAGTTGCCGTTCATTTTGCTCTGGTTTTAATTTTCATTCACAGCGGAAAAATTGCCACTTTCTCTCTCTCTCTAATTTTCTCGAAATTATACCTGCTCGTTAACATTGTCCGGTTAACTTGAATAATTAGCGTTTACATTCATCAAACAAGTAAATTAACTTGAGTGCAGCAAATCTCGTTACGATTATGTGTAATAAAACTTTATTTATGACTTTAATTTTTAACAATTTGATAAATCTATAAATATCTGAAAACGTCGGAATATTTTATTGGATAATTTCCAACTGCGATCTTGTCATTATTTTCTTATTGCTCGATATTTACGTTTAGATATCACGTAAAAACATGGTTATCCACTAACAAACTGATTGATGAATCTGATCCGATGGCTAAATTTGGACATGTTTCATTTAAGGCTAACCCAGGGAAAGAGAGAGGGTTTGGGTCTCAATCCGAAAGACCAATATATATGTACCACAGGTCAGACCCTTCTCTAACCACTAAGTATAAGCCCAAACACATCCTTGTAGACATGATCTTGTTACACCGCTAATGATTTCAAACAATTCGACACATTTATGTCCAACAATCTTCTTATATAACTAGCGCTATCTAATTATTATTAGATATTGATTATCGATGAAGCATTACACAAAATGCTTGTTTGTAAGACGAGGTTTTTAGAAAAATTTATTAAATTAAGCATACATCAATTTATAAAATTACTAGTACCATGACATTGGAATAGGTTAACAAGAAAATTTTTATTAAAAAATATGTCATTTTTACAATTATTTGAACAATAAGAAAAATATCTCAGAATTTAGATACTGAAGAAGTACATACATATTTGCGGGGCAAGGTACTCTTCAAATCTTCTTGCAATTTGCAAGGTAAATGCAAATTGCGCGCGCTTGCAGCATGAATTGATAAGCCTTGATCTTCCGACCCTTCACGTGTCGCTCTTTCACGAAGCAAATGGAGAGTCAAATGGGTACGGTGGTTACTGTTGGCTGTGCCAAAACCGCAAGGTCAAATATCTATTAACCTCTTTTGTGCAGTATGAGTGAAATGCTCGTACATGCGGTTTTCCTGTCAAACGGATTAATGTATAGTGCTACATCGCTGCTAATCGTTCTGTCAAATAAAAAGATGAGAACCGGTAGTCATGATTCCACATTTATCATTTACAATGAAATAAGTAGAGCGATTATCCAAATGATTGATACCTTATATATAAAATTTCAATACGTTGTTTTACACTATGATACATACAGAAGATATCAGGATAAAATATTTTACATGGATAAAGTTTCTAAATATCTTAAAGAAAAAGCTATGAGATTTATAAAAAATTATTATTTATCTCGAAGTTTTAAATGTTATAGATATTATATGAAACCTTTCTCTATATTTTTGTTACGTTTTTAATTCTTCATCTGTTGATTAATGATTATATATCCAACAAATTAATTTGCGATTACTTAATAGTAATTTGCGAAGATAAATATGATGTTTGTGTATATTTTGAACACATAATTTTATATTGGGTATTTTTGTTACATGAGGCTATTAATGGAGTTATAATTGAACTATTGGAAAATTTGACTTTTATCGGATCTCTTCACAACTTTATATCTCTCGGAAAATATTGATAAACTTTCGACGCATAAACTTAATGCAATTAGCATAAAATGTTGTACGTACGTCACCAAAATAATTTCCTCTATTTACCTGAAGCTCATTATGTATACAACTCACGTAAGATTACCGAAGTTGAGAGTATTCTGTCATAAATCCCAAGAATTTGTCATTGCACGTAAATTGCGCACGCTATCTGTCCCACTATTACCGTATAACTTACGAAACTCAAGATTAGGGTACCGACTTAATGTAATTGATCGCTCGAACTTCCACGTTCTATGACTTTAACCCCATCTTCTTGCCATCGTGTCAGCTCTCGCTGCTCCCTCTTTTCACCTTTCCTTAATCCTTTTACACCTACAAACGGTCGACTTCACGCTATATCATACCTCCTCAATTTCCGTCTTCCTGACTCGATTCGCGGATTATTTCATCTCAGGATTCTTCTGCCGTTACAGTCTGAATGTAATTTCGGTATGCACGTCGGCAGACAACGACGTTAATGAGATCAGGACTAATTTTCGTTTTGCTTTTCAAGTCTGACTTTTCGCTACAATATTTCCTCTCTCTTCTCCGCAGTCTCTCCCTCTTTCTCTTCTACCGCCGGAAGTTTTCTCTTCAGGAGAATATTTTGCTGTTTTATATTACAAAACGTGTATCGATCGCGTGCAGGTGTGAATAGCGTTAATGGAGGTTAATGCATTTGATCTCCTTTCATGGATACAAATACATCAATCAATCACTTTAAAAATTAAGATGATATAATATATATTATATCGAAAATGATATTTTATTTAAACTAAGTTTTATTAATTGAATTGAAAGGTATATAGATATCTTGAGATTATTAAATATTTAATCAATATTTATTAATAATTTGTTAATTAACAAAAAAAAAATACGGGCAATGTTTCTACCTTCACTAAAGCAATTAAGATAATTAACGTCAATACTGCCGTTCTTTAACGAATAAGGGCGCAATGCTATTATCCTTTCGAGAAAAAGATACCCTGAATTTTTAATTAAGAGAAAAGCCGGATGCACGTATTTCATGAGGTTCTACAGCGTCGGCGGCAAAGTAGCGAAATTGTTAATGATTTCATGAGGTGTTCAAAAATTGTTACTTTGAAGACGCGCAGAATGGAAAAATCAATAGAAATTATAGCGTAAAAAAATAATATAACATTCATAAAACGTCTGCAATGATTGTTATTAAACTATTATTGCGTTACCTATTTTTACCACTGTGTTTTATACTATTTTCTCAAAAATATCTTAGTATTTTTATTAATATTTCTGTCAAATGTGCCGAGTTTCGTATTTCTGCGGAAGGTACATTGACGTACAATGATGCAAGCGTCGATTATATCAGCGTGACCGAGTGCGCTATCGAAAGTGAAGCTACCCCGGTTGCCGATCGCTTGCCCTCGTCACTATCGGACTCCACCCTGGGCCCAATTAACACAAGTCCGTCACGCGTCAAACGATGTGCATTGCCGTACGAGAAAGGGGCAACAGTTAACCTCGGTGTAGGGGCTTTCGAGAGCATCGAGAGAGAGAGAAGGGCTCCGAACGATGGGTCGTGACGGTGAGGGCTCTAGAATTATCACGGCACACCCTCGCTTCTACCTCGAGACCCTTTTGTGCGGCTCCTTTCTCTGGTCCGGTGTGCGTGTATACGTGTATGATCATTTGCGCGTATGTACCGTAGAACGACGACGCATCGAGAAGCCCACAAATGGATACCATAAGTAACTATCTCCCCGAGCCAGACAATACACATTTCTCCATCAACCACCGCCCCTCTTCTTGCCTATTCTTCGCACGTTCTCGAGGATCTAAGATCATCTAGGTTCTGTCTAGAATCGGGCACTTTAAGTTGCGCAAAGTGCATTTTCGATCTCGCTGAATGTATATTCAGCGATATGTTCAACGATTCTTTATCGAGTGAAAACATTAGAAAGTGCTCGCATCTTGTAGTGCAAAAATGATTATTAATATTAATCAATAAATATTGCTTTTTTTGGTAAAGTAAAAATGTGCATAAACGAGCTATTGATTTGCTGATATTAATATAAAATAATTTAAAACAATATTATCTGTTAAAAAAGCATATAATTATGACAAACATTTAACAACGTTATCGTTGAAATAACGCAGTCTAACGAAAATGTAAAATAATAGTTTGAAGATGATAATAAAATAGGCGGGACGGAAGGAAGATGGTCTTTCAGGCAGCGAATTCAGACAGTGCGGAAAGCTGAGAAGCCGAGTGAATTAAAAACGTTCGTTTTCTTGCCGGCGCGGCGCTCGTAAAAGCCACATTTGCCTAACCATACGAAAAGGGAACCGACGAGTTAAGTCCGATTTATATTCCGGCTAGCACGGCAAACAATCTCGAAAACTTCTAACCGCATCGGCCCCGCCGCGCTCGTGTCCCCACCGAGAGAATTCCGAATCAGCGGTTCCCGCCTGCGGAGCTTTAAGCTTCTCTCCAACTTCAGGAAATCTCTCGAAATCAGTCTCTCTTTCCCGCGCGCTTCTTTCCTTAAATTCTAACCGGCGTTGAATTCGGCGCGCCCGCATGGGAAAGACGTCATGAAAAAGGAACGAAGAGAGGGGGGAAACGCGAGAAGGAAGAGGGAAACGATTGCGAGTGCGGAACCGCAAGCTCGGCGAAAGTCCGAAACTCATCCCGATTTCCGCTTTCGAATTTTCACGCTTTCCGACGGGATAATGGACTTTCGGGTTACCCCTGCTCTTGGGAAATATATATATCATCTAAAATGTAAACGGCGTTACGCAATAATCATTATACCAAATTTTATGGCATAACTCTAAACTTTTCTTCCTAAAATATGTATATTTCTTATCACTTGTGATAAAAAAATTTTCTTATAAAAATTCTCTAAATATTTAAATAATAGAAATAATATTTATTGCTTTGAATTAATTTTGATGTTTTTCCTTTTTGTTTATTCTTTCGGCTTTTCTTCTTGTAATCACAAGAGAAGCCATACTATATCAAATAATAGAAGATTTTTCTCTGGCTTGACAAACGATAGTTTGGAAGAATCGAAATAAGAGCGACTTTTGAAAGAAGAAATGAACAGGGAATAGAAAGAAGAGAGCGGCAGCTCTCGGAAGAAAGCCGCAAACTTGGCAAAATGGCGAAGGCTTGAAATCCATCTCAACCTTCCATCTTCGAATTTTCACTCTTTCCAGCGAGATAATAGGGTTTTCTCGAGATACCTTGCCGCACAATAATTCATCTCAGGGCCATGTTAAGGTCGACCGCGAATTAATCACGATTTTCATTTCCTCGCGCGAACGACATCGCCGAGGAGCGCCGGTCTTTGTATGCAGAAAACCGCGCGATGAATAATCTTTTCGGTGCACTCTTTACGCGCGTGCGATTTTGCGCGCTAAGTTAGGAATGCATCGCGCCTCGCTGCGGATGTCGCGCGTGATAAATAATCCCTATGGGATCATTTTATCAATCTAAATCTTGTTTACAGCGAGTTGCCACGCGCGCGGATTAAATTTTTTATTTCCACTTTACGCGGATTTCAAGCTTACATATGGAATAAACTTTATTTCCGTTTCATAGTCGACTAAATCGTCAAGAAAATGTAACTTTTATTATAAAATTCATCTGTGCAGCGCAATGAGCGTTTTATTGCAATCGGTAACATTATTTGCAAAGAAATGTAAAAGATTAAATGTTTCACATTTTTTTTTCCACACCGTTGAGAGAATGAGTGTTCCTGAATTGTTGCATTCATCAGCGATTATTAATTGAAAACGATATATTTACCCGATAACAAACTTCGATTACAAAAGCAACCTATTCATTCGCTGCGTTGCGATTGTTTAAGCTCGCCAGCATTGATATCGCGATGTTCAATACCGTGAATAACGCAATTTAACTTATATTTACAGTTCTACGGTTGAACTTGTCTAATTTGATATTTGCATTGATGTCAAAGCGAGTAAAAAGAAGAAGGAGCAGAGAGAAAGGATGAAACGTGATTAAATAATACTCTTTCTCATTAAACGTCCTTCAATATGTGCGGAATTGTGCTATGTACACAAGAGCTAGCAAACGGCCGTCTCCCGTCTGGGATTTATCGCACTATAATTCCTTTGACAACGCTTTTTATTTTGATTCCTTTTGTTCGATCCTCACACGTATTTGTAACACGCGTATCGTGACGGAAGTCACGGATGATAAATCAGCGTCGTGCGGGCATTTTATTAAAGTAAGCATTCTTCTCGCCGTGGAAGGAAGTTTTTGCCACTCTGCGTGCAGGCACCGTTCAGCCACACGGTGACGGATAATTAATGCCGCATGGTGCGCGGGCCTGATTTATTGCGAGTGATGTAATTACCGGCACGTTCAGGTTCGCGATACGCGGGAATTTTGCGGAGACGGAGATTGACCTAGAGCTACGGCAATTTCCGGCATGATTAATAAAGATCACGCCGAGGGATCGGCTGCCGCGTCACTGTCGCTTGCACGTTATACTTATTGGACAATATTTCTGCTCCCTTTCTACTTTTTTCTTCGTTAAGCTAGCATGTGCACGTTAAAAATACTCTGTTAGCATTAATAGTAAATGAAAAATTTAATTGATGCATGAGCAGCAATATGTGTATGAAGGATTAAAACGAGCATTATCTATTTTCATGTATTCTCCAGAATATAATCATTTGTGGTTATTTTATTGACAATGAAATTGTACAATAATGATAACAATCATAATTATAAATTAAATAGTTGGTTAATGAGACGAATTATCTTTTCTCACAATAGTTCGATGGATTACAATATAGTTAGTACAATGTACGCAATATAGCTGTTACTGAATTTTACCGCTTTAACGTGGTAATGAATTTGTGCTAACTGCTGTTGTATCGTTTTATGGAATTAATTTAACGAGTACTTAATTTGATTGAATTGATTTAATTACGATCTTGATTGAGTTGATTGGGGCAGAATTACTTCCTTTCATCGTGAAACTAAAAATTATTCTTAGCGCGCTCGAATGGCATTGTCATTGCATAATGTGTCTTCAAAGCCCGCGCACTTTCCCGCTATATTTATTCGTATTGTGCACCGCACGTTAATTCGCAAGCAGGCATGCTTTGTGCAGCTCGAGGTTTGCCTCGAAGGGTAAAATTAATGAACTCGCGGTTTTGCCTTCTTACACGAGCTTACCTTTCTCGACTCTCGAACCACCAGAGCACACAATGGCCAAACACCATCCTAGAAGAGCTCAGGTGGTGTACAGGCGACGTAATACGAAACTGTAATCAGCCTAATGGCACTATGTTATCTTTTTCTTTGTGAAATCGACCGTGCGACCGTTGAAAAGAAAAGAAAAAAGATAAGACACAGGATTGTTTTAGTTTTGAGTCATATCGATAACATCAAAAAATTTATAAAATATCAAGTGAACTCGAGTAATATTTTAACAATTGTGTCTATATTTGAAAATAATTCCAATATTTTATTGGATACACCGCACAATGTTTATTCTTAACAATTATAAATAATCTTATAAAAATTTATATCTTGCGATTAATTTGTGAAAAATACAGAACAGATTGCATTTTTCATCTTTAATAGAAAAATAGCAGAGAAAATTAATTTTCAACAGTAATTATAATTATGACTTCAAACATTATATGATTACTTTTTATATGAAATAACTAGTGCATTAAAAGTCCACGTTGTATCCTCTGCACAGTAAACTTTAAGAGAGATACGTTATAGTAATGTGCACATTATGATATGTACCTGAAGCGAGTCATTTTGTATAATAAAAGGGAATGCGAAGCATGAGTGCAAACTGTATGTTGTTATAAATGCGGACGTAACTTGTAATTAACGCAGTTTGTCCAAGCGCGTGCAAGCTCATTATTCGCCATGTGTAAGCACCAAATTTTATTGATCAACAAAGGATTCTCGCGAATCACGCTGGTTCTCCTCGATATAACATTCTTGCTTTAGGATAAACACGCCGAGCTGGCAAACAGTATCTAATCCCATGCAAATAACATCACGAAGACAATTTAATTAATGAAGCCGCTCCATGTACTTGTGATATAAACACACACGAACACAGTACGAAAATTAGAATTTACGCAATATGTGTAGATATGAATGAGAATAGGATAATAGGATTGAAATAATGCTCTTATTTGACAGAATTATTCTTTCAGAAGTATGAAGGTCTGTGGTATGCGTTAATATATGTCGTGCACGACGATAGTTTATAAAAAAAAACATATGCGTATTTGTGAGTTGACTTGTAAGAGAGTTTCTTGTCGGTATTATTTGTCGGTTTATTACAAAGTCTTTCGGCACGCGCTTTGATGCCATTGATCAAGTCGGGTATAAATTCGGTGTCGCGCAGTGATCGCCCTCAGTATTTTCTGAATTTCCAAAACGTTCGAATCTCTTACAAGCGACTCAATATTGCGAAGGCTCAAGACATATAATACAGTCTCAAGGTGTTGCCAAGCGACTCAGGACCATTAAGGTTCCTAGGCGTTGTTGCATCTCATAAATCGAGATCACTGATTATAAAGTTTGCGTGATTTCAACTGTTGGTGAATAAATAATAAACAATTATTTTGTGGATCTGCAATAAACATTGGCATTAATACGAAAGAGTTATTATCATTCGAATATGCGAAAACGCAATTTGGATATCAAGGTTATTCGGGTTGAGAACAGTCTGCCTTCGTTAATTTTTAAAAACTCCGTAATATATATATATATGTATTTTTTCATATCATATTCTATAGCCTCTTTTTTATATTGTGATCTTATTTTACTTTATTGATTGAATTTCACTAACCATCATTTTGTTATTTGTTCGTTTCAGGCGCTGCCACTGCCAAAGATGCTAGATCTTCGAATCAATTATCGCGAAGAAGCCTACTCGAGACTTTAGAAGACTCGGCAGAAATCTGGTAAGTTCTGGTAACTTCAATATCAGTTTTATGCTCGGGAAGAGTGTAAATTATCCGCACTATCGAATGATTGGTTAGATTTTCTGATTAAAAAGTTTTTAAGTGAAGTTTCTCTGTGAGATAGAGTAAACATCGACACGTTGTAATTGGATTCTACGAGAAAAGAGTACTTGAGTGTAAAACGAAAAAAATTTGTAACGTTGTAGTAAATTGAACTATTTGTGTTTTAAAATTACCTGAATGAACAATACATGTGCAAAATATGCAAAGCAATTTCTATAATGGATTTTCCAATGATATCATCTCTTTTATATATGAAAGTAAAACGACAGAAAATAGTAAAGTATTTTTTTTTATTATTGCCACGATAAAAACATACCAACGTTGTTTCATCACGATAAAAACATATTATTTTCAATCATGATACAAATACTTGACGTTATAGATTTTTAAAATTTCTCATTTTTTTAAAGTAAATAGCATGTTACTTTAGGGATTTGTCAGCATTTATACTTGCAGAGAGTGTGCAATTAAACTTTTAAACTTGCTAAACGTAAACCGCACACTTTTTCGTCGTCTACCAAACTGTCGTACTAGAACGAAAGTTTCAGCTGAGTGTGCGAGGATTTTACGCTTCCGCGACAAATCAGCGGACTTAATGAAAGATGTTTAAAATCTACTAGCGACTTTCAGGCATAATCCTTCGAGCGTAAAAGCTAATTTCAAGCGGCTTTATTTCGATAATACTTCAAAAGTTGCAGAATTTAGATTTTACCGAATATTTAAAGTGCAAAACGTTCACGGAGCTGTTCAATTATCCTTTAACTAACTATTCTTTAAACTGATATATATCGTAAATACTGTAATTACAATAAAAGAAAACATTTTTCGGTAATAAATTTTAGTAATTGTTACTCTTTGTATTTTTTTATAAAACAATATAACGCATACATATATTTGACAATACAGCAGATACTTTTTTAAAAATAAATTCGTGTTTTAAAGAAATTTTTCAATGATTATTTTGTTATTAGATATTGCAAATGAATAAAAATTTTATCTTTTTACCAAGATCTTTAATTTATTTATCAAGGTATTAAGGTCGCAATGAAGTGCGAAAAAATGGTATAAGCTGAGAACATTAATTAAAGTTTCCGAGAGAAGTCTCTATTTAAATCTTAATTGCACGATGTCATTTCAAGGAAACCTCATCGATTATTTTATTGAAATGCACTTTTGTGCTTATATTCATCTATAAATGGACTTCTATAAAGACCAGCGCTTCCAGACATTATCTTTGATGCTAGCGCGTAATGTGGATTCGTCTGCTAATTAATATTTCCACTTGCCGCGTAAGAGCGACTCGACAAGCAAGTGAAAATTTCTGTGTTACGCTATGTGAGTCTCTATGCAAATACTAACAACGTTGGTGCTTTATAATCATCTTGCTATATAATTATCTTTTATATTTTTATGAAAATATTCTTTTTGAAAATGGTTAATAATTACACATACTGTTAATTAAAACAAACATTTTTTTATTTTTGGCGAAAAAACTAGTGTGTACTATCGTAAATTAAAACGTGTGTTTAATTGAGTTGATAAGTTTTGTAAATTTTTTTAAATTAATGAAAATTAACATCTGTGATAAAACGTAATGCTAGTGAATATATTTACATTAAGGTTTTAAATTGTCTTTATTAGCAATTTGGCTTTTAATTGTAACAAATTGGTACAATTTTCATACATTATTTATGAAACATAGCATAACGTCGTTAAGGAGGAATTACGTTTTAATATTTGTATCTATGTTTTATATCTAGCAATTATGATTAGCAGTTAGAAATCGCACTTTATAATATAAGTGCAGGCATCGAACATGCTTGCCAAGGTAAAAGGAAAGGTTTGCATTGTAGAACGGGGATTTCGTGGCTGGCCATACGCAGGGGAACTATAAATTCTCAGATCGTGAAACAGGAAGGCGAGTACACGCCTCAGGTCCTTGATACGGTCACGCACGTGCTTCTTCACACGCACCGTCGTTATTCCCTCCTTGAAATTTTATCGCGGAACGAATCCAGCGAAAACGATCATAAAACTTTGCACTTTACAACCCCTGAGCCCAAAGACGTTGAGGGGCTGAAGCAGGTCGGACTTATAACCAAACAGGTATAGGCGCACCCGGGTGCGCATGCCTCCAATAAGTCCTATAAACTGGAAACTGTGCTCGTTCATATTTTAATTACTTTTACCCCGCGATCCAGGCGAAACAAACTGCGCCTTATTTCACAAAAATTCCGCGGCCTCCACTTAATTAAACCCAGTAACTTAATAATAGAAATATAAGAAAATATTAAAACGCCGTCTTAATCATCAAATTAAAAAGTTACAACAAATTATAACTCTGAATTAAAGTTGCAGGATATTGCTCTACTTTGTGAGAACATAATATAGAAAAAAGTGTCTCGGAAATGTTAACATTTATTAAATCCTCGAAACAAAATGCTTTTTTTTTTTAACTTTAGACAATGCCGGTGTACTTAAAGCTGCACGGAAAATATATGCAGTACAAAAAGAAATATTTGTGAAATTCTACTTTAGACGTAGGAGCATTTTTAATATTTGAAAAAGAGAGAGACGCAAATCTCGCGCCAACCTAATATTTTAGCATAACCGTATCCGCGGGTTTCTCCTCGTCTTCGCGCAACGTGACTGTAAAATGCCGGGGAAGGAAAAAGAGGCGCGAATGAGGAGAACCGGCTGCGAACTCACTCTTTCTCTCTCCACGAAAGTAGACGGGAAAGATACTGCGGGAGAAAAGAACCTCCCAGGAGGCTCAATGGCGCACGAGAGATAAACCGTTGGAACGCATTGAAACTCCCGTGTAGTCGAGTAAAATGGAAATGACTCGAGTCGTTCGTGAGATAAAGCGTTACGATTCGGATAATTATTAGGTAAAGGGTGAGACACAATTGAAATAGACGCTAAGAATTGGATTGAGTTCGTAAATCATGAGAACGCTATCAAACACTTAAATGTAGTTGAACGAAGTTAGCTGGGGTGGACTTTGCTCAGTAGCAAAGAAGATTATGTGAATTGCTTTTTCCAGGATACCTCAACTCCAGTTTCAAAACATTTTAAATTTGAATTTTTTTATACATGTAATTTAAATTAGATTTGCATAGTTGCGTTGATGCTGCATAAGCTGTAGGAACGCAAATGGAAAATTTATCAATTTTTTTACTTAATTATTTAATATTATGTCACTTTCTCTAACGCAATTTTGTTTTTAACCCTTTGAGTACTGTTGGCGCATATATGCGCTTGTTAGTACAATTTTTATTCCGGCCACACAGAGTGTTTCTTTATTGCACTGTTCCGTATTGAAAGGGTTAAAGACGTTCTAAAGACATCCTAAAAAAAACATCTTAAAGACGTTCTAAAAAAGATGTTTTAACCCTTTGAGTATTATTGGCACATACACATATATGTGCCCACAGCGTTTATTACCACTATTTTTATTTCGGCCACACACAGAGTGTTTCTACATTGCGCTGTTCCGTTACCAAAAGAGCTAAAAGATTTTGAAAAAATATAGCATTTAATTGAACTGAAAAGATCGACGCAATATTGATAAAAAAAAAATCGTAATTTATTAAATATTTTACAATATTTCCAGTACAGCGATTTATACTAATTGTACAATTAATTGTATGTTGCAGGACAAAATGTCGATGACTGGAAGCTTAATGGGATACGAGAATAATAACGATGTGAACCAGGCCAAGTGTAAAAAGCCGTTGAAGCCGCTGCCAGTCGTGTCGAGCATAAGCTCGAGTGGCGTGACTACGAGCACGGCCAAACCGAAAAAAGCACGAAGATCGACGAAGAAAGACAGGAGATGCGCGTTTGGTCATGTAAACAATCTCTGGTCCGTCTGGTACGGCACACTGGCTGTCTCTTTACAGGCATACATAGGACTAAGATGCGCCAGACGATTCTCAAGTAAGATAGCGCTTCTCCATTTTATTCCATTAAAATACGCCTTTGTACTCGCTCCCAGATTCGATTGTATTAGCAACATCGATTATCCGGAAATCTGATTTACTGGCCCGGTGATTTCACTTTCGAACAAAGTATCTAATGGCTTTCTGCAATTGAATCAAATCCGATAGATAAAAATTTTTGTTTATATTTGTGATTTTTTTATCTGATATTATATTATGTTATTTGATACTATTTTAGTAGTGATTTTAATGGTTCTTTTTATGACAATATGGAATTATATCCATAACAATACTGATTTTATTCGCTCAATTATACAATTTATATAATTCCAATTAATAGTATGAGATAAAAAGAACAACGTAGAGATTATGAAATTACATTGGTGACTTTGGAGACTTTTCTTCTTCCCTGCTCGCTTAATGTTACTTTAATCAGTAGGACTTGGGGCGAAGTCTCGAATGGTTCGTTGCCTTTTCTTATTTTCCGACCGTTTCCGGTGGCGGCTTTGCGTAAATTTCTTTCCTTGGCGACTGGTACGAAGCTTTCGTTACTGAAAGTCATTACGAGAAGACGCACGATAACGACGCCATTGCCGAGCGAAATTTTTCGTGCTCTCTATCCTCCCACACTGAGAACTGACTTTAATATCATCTTTCTAAATAAGATTAACAAAGAATCAGTGATAAAGATAATTAAGTAATTTATAGATCGAAAGCATCATACACGATACAATCTTATTAAAATTTCCTTATGTTATTTTCCGATAATTCTTTAATCTTATTACCCACAAATTCGAAAGTGATTCTTATTTTCTTTGTTATTTCTTCTTATTTAATTTCTCATATCGAGAAAGTAGTTTAATCATTAAAAACCAAAATTAGTTTTAAATACATACAAGAGAAATTTAGTTTTTCTTAGTTTTTCTACGAGAAAGAATGACTTCACGCAATTAACTTTTACATAAAAGCTAACAATTTTATATTTTCTCACTAAATTAACTCAATTACTAAAAAAACTAAATTAACAGTGAAATATCAGAAATATAATTTTTGTTATCAATACAAGAAGTTATGATTAGGAATTGCAAAAGATCGTTGTGTCATATTAATTTATTGATTTATTTTTATATATGTATATTGTAAATTGCGTAATGCATTTTCTTACATGTTTAATTTGTGTGATTTTACATTGTTTTTTTAGCTTATATATCACTTCCATGGGCAGCGGACGCGCCTCCTCCTGAAAATGAATTGTACGTCTGCCTGGCGCTATTGGGCACGGGACTCGTTCTACTTCCTGTGTTTCTTAGTGCGGCATGTTTGAAGCTCGGCAATCTCGCGAACGATGGAATAAAATTGGGTCGACATTTGAGCGCTTGTTCGCGCGACCCGCCGTCCGCGCTTTATATTAATAATTCCGATAACAGTAAGTAAATCATAATTTCAGTTTTAGACACATGATATAAAGTTAATTAATCTTTGATTTAATTCAAACAAAATAATTATCAACACAGTTTTTACCTCTCTTTATTTGAAATAAAATATTGACGGATCTTAAATCTAGTTTTAATTACTGTCGCGATTTTGTGCCACGATTATACTTGTATTTTAATTTTTTTCATATTTGTTTGTTAGTTTTAATAATTTTACAGTTAGTTTTAATAGTTATAAAATTCTGTCTGCGTCAATATTTGATTGAGTTAAGAAATTACTAAATTTGAAATGACAGCAGAAAAAAATGTAATAAATCAGGTAGATGAAAAATTAAGCATTAAATTCACATTTTAAAGATGCTCGATTAATTGTAATTACGATGTATAAGAAGATGAAAAACGCACGAACATGGCAATAACTGCGATTTTTTAGGTCTGGCAAGTAATTTGTGGAGACACGGCGGTCCTACGGCGGCCTTCGTGCACCTCTGCACGGCCATGTGCTTTCTCCTACCCTCTTTGCTCATGGAGGCGAGGCTAATACACGCTGGATTTCTGCCAAAAGGTAATATAAATGTCTCTGCACTGCTACTCGTTATACTGCTTCAGGGCAGGTTAAAGGGGAAAGATGCACTTCTTCCGGAAGGATGCGGAATAAATTATTGATTTTACGTCTAGCTTTTATCATTTTTTATCTAACTAAAGTTAATCTCGCGAATATCGTAAAAATAACATTATTTCCTAAATAATACAAAAAAGGTTTACCAACGTGTCATCTTAAATTTATCATGCTACTTTAAATATAAACTTTGTTGCGCGTTATCGTTCCAGTTTTCTTGTTGACTTAGTTCTTTTGATGTTAGAAACTTGCTTCAGTTTTGATGTTGAAGATTGTTTTTTTTTTCTGGTCTGAGAACTAGACGTAAAAAGAAACTGATTTTGTTGCATCTAGCTGATGCAGCTAGACAACCGCCTTCCGCCTCTATGCATGCGAAATTTTAGCCCGAATATAATATTCATATCATACTTCGCACTAAAATACGTTCGTATGATTCTAAACTTAACATATATCGATGAATAAGAAATTTATGTTAAATAATTCTCAAGGTTGGTTTTATTACGCGATGGTAATTCTTCCGTAAATCCAGGCTCTTGTTAAATAAAAACAAGCGGCATGCTTTTACTCCGCTTTGAAAGCACTGTTGCCATTTTCAGACAATATTGAATAAGTAATAATCGAGCCCAGCGGAGTCGAAAAAAAGCAAGGATACACTTTGATGTACCACGATTCCACGCTCGCTGAGTTTTCACGGGGACATCGTGGGGGGGATATATGACGCGTAGGAAAACAATGAAATCCACGTGAGAAACCGAGCATCTTTCCACGATCACTTTTCCGGAGCTTTCCATTTTGCGTACAGCACCCTCGCTTGTACAAACAAAGGGTGTGACGAGGGAACGTTCCTATTGTACGTTAATGCAGTGCGCACTTCAAAGTCGCACTTCTCTGATCTATCCATCTGCGAATCTGATTTAAGCCAAACAAATCTCGCTAAATAGAACCGTTACATTACATTAATGTTAGATCATTTAAATTTGTAATAAGTTAATTTAATTGCTAGAGAAAAATGCAGTAATATCTAAGATTTTATAAATTACCGAACTTTTGTAACTTATTTTTAAAATTTATCATTTTTAGTTTTTACATTTCAATTCTTTTTCTGACAATCAAAATTATCTCAATTCTCATTAAATGAGTTTTCGCTTTCACGTTTCAAGAAATCGCGTGACATGATAATACGTTTATAATACTATAAACATATACATATAAAGATAGCTATCTGAATATTCCATTATTTCCGGTAACTTTATTTTATTGACTCATTATCTCGTAATTTATTTTATTTATTTTTAAATTTATGTTTAATGAACAAAATAAAAATAGCGTGTCCATGATATTATCGATGCAGAACGATCAGTCATTTCACAAATTTGGTCTAAATTTAGCTGTCGAGCCATACGTAACTTAAATGTAGTTAATTCGTAAATTTCGGCGAATGTCCAACCCGCACGTAATAATCTCCATAATTAAAGCGCCGCCGTGAAGTCACGTTCGTCGAACAAATACAACGCTCGCGTCCGACGTAAGTTATTATTACCAAAACTGGTAAATGTGTTCGCTGCAGACATGTTAAAACGAAGCAACTGAACGAATTTTCGGACATGTCGGACATATTAACCGGTGCGCGCGTCAAAAATTACGCTGCGGTTGAAGTTTCCATGTCCTGTCTGGCGGCAGGATAATAATACCGAGCTCGATCTCGGCTGTGGAAATATCATCAACCGCCGAGTAAAAGGAAAGTTTCTACATGGTTTCGCCCATCTCGCTGGCAGGCAATCGCGCCGGCCTGAATAAATGCATTTCTACGTCGAAGATAAACTCAATAAGCAGCGATTTGCGACGAGATTCCTTGAGGCATAAAATAAGAAATTTGACAGGCTTACATTGTTACATGTGTTATCTCATTTTAGATGTGCATGGCGTCTGCTCGAAATTAGTGTCGTATTATGAAAAATACCGCAATATAAAATATTGCATTTGATAATCGACCAATTTTTTATTTGTAAAGTGAAGTGAAGAATATTAATGAAAGCAATGCATAAGTGGGATTTTTTGTTTGTAGATTTTCATGAATTCGTTAGAAAAATCTATTGATCCATAAAATTTACAATTTATTTACAGAAAAACTGACAGTAATACTGTAATTATATTGCTTTTTCATCTTTTTATTTTATCTGATCGTGCAATACATATATTGATAAGAGAGATTTAGACGCAACTTACTTGAAGTTCTAGCTGCGCGCGCGATAATATATACGATGAGCATTATTCATCTCTATATATCTGAACCACATTAATCTGTAACTGGTACATGGATTTGCTTTCGGGATAAGATATTTATTCCAGACGTTATAAATACTTTATGAATTTGTGTGGATATTCCGTTGTGAGAGCATAAAAATAAAATATACAATATTTATTCAAAAAAATGGAGAAAAGTATATTTTTATTGAATTATTAGAAATAACAGAAAAAAGTATCTAAACACGTCTTTTTTATCAAAAATAAGTAACAAGCTACAAGATTTTGCAATTATATTTTTTAATAATTATTACATTTACTTACGTAATAAAAATATTGCTGTATATTTGAAAAATTTATATTAAACTCTTTTCTTAAATTTGCCATATTATTATTATGCGCAATGTTTTTGCAATATTATTCATAATTCGTGGAAAATCTACACATTATTTATTCAAATGTAGAATTTAAATTATGTATTTATAAATACGGCAAAGAGAGAGAGTCCACGTTTTTGTAGCATATCAATGAAACGAGACTGAAGGTAACTCATTTCCCCGACGATTTGTAATTAAATGCCGGAAAATCACGTTTAATCGCATTTCTACGTATACCAATTCCAGCGTGCTTCGCGCGCCGATTTTGAAATATCGATGCAGACGGGCGGTGTTTCGAACTTTAGCCGCATTAATACGGGAGGGGTCAATATACACGCGCACGTCGAAAGGTATCAGGCGTAATGCACCGTCGGCGCTCGCAAATAGGTATCATTCGCAGAGCGCATTAAGCTCGCTCGTAATTACAGTAAAGTGACGTACGTACGGCGGCTCCGACGGGACGCCCGAGCGGTAACGCCACTGCAAATGCTCGTCCATGCGCGGTCGCTCTCGCAACAACGTGGGCTCTCGTACACGCTCGCGAGGACTGTCAGGAGGAAGAGCTTGATCCGACTGAGAAATATTTCTGTACCCACGGTTTTTCCGCGCTAAGCTCCCTGCGCTTAATTACCGGCGATGTCTCATCCGGCAGAATTGTTCGCAAAATTAAAATCTTTAACTTCGCAGACCGGTTGTACAAACTAGAACCGTGCGGCGCGTTCTTCGTCCTCCGCGCCTGCAACAGACTTTTTCCTCGGGTCAGGATTAATTATAGACTGAAACGCAAACGATGTCAAGTGCCAAGAACGTTTTTCATACTTCCGTACTTTCCATTCTTTTTTATATGTGCTTTGTAACGTTCATTAAAGTTTCACCGGCAAATATTTGTTTGGGAATCGTTAGCAGTTGTTTCAACATATAATTATGATCTTGCTTGTATGTTATTAACCTTTAAATTCTTAGTACGCTGCTTTTCGATAAGAACACATAATTGACTGATAAATTGAATTAGATCCTATTTATAACTTGTAAAAAGAAATTATCCGATGAAAACTCAATTCGCAAAATTGCGTAATTGCTATTAAAATTCTATTAATAATAATAGCTATATTCTAATCACTGTAGTTGTTTTAATTCAGCATTGTACATATACGCGCAATTTATCACGCCTCAGTGTGTACGGGAAAACAACGACTTTCCGCGAAAAGAGCAAATTGCGACGGTCTGAAGAATAGCGAGATAAATTATAGTGCTCCATTTAACCATTTGCTCCGTAATTAATCGCACGTATAACATCTGAAGAAATTCAAGAGCGCGAAGCGGAGGAAGTTGGACATATAGATCAGTCTTGCAGCAAGTTTGCACTTTTCCTCGACGAACGTTAATCAAACGCTGGAAATTATAATTACAGAGCGCGGCGGAACTTTTTACAAAACAATCGAAAAAATCATCTTTGATAAATTGGCAAATTTTTTACCATTTGGACATCAATCTTTCTCCAGCGAACATTCGATAAGAAATCAAACTTTGAACAATTTTTATTTTAAATACATTAAATCGTGGAATGAAGGGAGTTTGTAAAAAGCTTCTCGCGAATTCAACACTAATACTAATACTTAGTACATTGCGAGTCCACGAGGCAATTGAATGTGTTTTGCCATACACGAGGAAATTTCGTTCATAACAGAACACGCTGAGTTGATTTAGAAGAGCAACGTAAATATCACCGGAGTGCGCACTTCAGCGGGAACACGGCTCTCGTAGAAGGCACGAAAATATCCGGGCGGAGGCGAAACTTGGAGTAGAAAACTATGAGAACCTCTGGTCTGGCGTGATCAAAACTTCGGCCATTGCACGCAAGTTTGCGCTAGTTTAATGTTCGTATTACACAAGGCCATGTTTACGTTTACGAGAGTTTAGCACGACGCGCACAAAGTGTCTCGACGAACCCTATTCACGCCGCTCAGGTTATAACATATTGCACACGTCGGGACACACCAAGAAACTATCGTCCTTTATCCGGTTTGTCTCTTCCCCGACGGCCGAAATGAAGTTCGTCGCCCAGGTGTGGATGTCGCGTACGCGCTTATTTTAGTTAAATAGATGTAGTACACATCGCGCGAACTTGGTTATATCTCATCAAAGCAATTTATCCGATTTATCGAGGCATACAGCGCCAAAGTTGTCGGCGCAATGTTTATGCACGACATAACTACATGCTATAAACTTGCAAAGCCACGTCTTCGTGGCTCTAATATACTTAAGATATATATGTATATATACACGTATATATACAAGTGCAACCACAGTCAAAGCAAACAATTGCGGTTAGGAAAATAAACGGAGATGTAACATTTGTCGTGCTTACAAAATAAATCTTGATTATCTTACAAGATGTATTATTATAGAAATTCTAGTTATTTGTTTATAAATTAAACGTGTAAATATAACGTTAACGTATTGATTTAAAAGAAATTGCAATAAATTGTTACTATCTTTTTTATTCTAAATTTGGAATTCTCAAACTACAAGTTTTTAACCAAAAATTATTCTAGCATTATCAGATAAAAAGTAATAAAAATTTTTGTGCTATTAATATATACGCATTTGTATTCTGCACATTAATTTATTTAGAATATAGCAGAAAGTTTAGAAGTTATAAGATAAAAGCAGAATATATAATCGAGTTTCTATGAAGAATTGGAATTGCAGAGCAGACAGTAATTTTTCCAAAGATTTGTTGCTAATTCTTTCTAATGTGCACCATTGCTGCCTCGCAATCGTAATAATCGTATCAGATCTAGGTCACGAAAACACAGTGATACTTTATGGCGTTTTATCGTGTAAATGGCATATTTTTCGTCGCTCAACTCACGTCGAATAAATGCCAAGTCTGCGATTACTGACACGTGCTCTAATGAGATACGATTGTTGCTTTTGACAATTACGACGATGCCTAGCTACGGTAATTTAATCGATCGCCTGGTAGCTTGGTTCACAATCGCTGTCTGTAGCATTCAAAAGATATTTAGCAATTCAATCACGAAAAAAAGAAATTTAGGTTCAGAAAAATATAAATATAAAATATATAAATATAAAAAGAATACAAAACAATATTTAACGAATTTAATTTATCTTAAACTTTTAAATTTTACAAATTTTTTCTTAAATATTAATTATATATAATATTTTTTAGAGCATATATTGTGTTAATAGAACAATAATCATATTTGGATATGCAAATTAAACAATTTGCAATATGCTAAATTAAACACATAAGGATTAGAGTATTTCAGCTTGTTTTTTGCAAATATTCAATTCCAGTGCGCACAAAAGAGACCAACGCGCTGCATAGATACCTTTCACTTTCCGACTGTAATTATGCAAATTTCAAGTTTCATTATAAATATTCTCGAATGACCGTTTCGCGCAGAATAATAAGACTCCTCGGGGAACGCTCGAAAAGAAAGTCTTTAACTTTCATAAAAGCTCCCTAGCCTAGCGTTGTGAATGGAAAATACATAGTTGTTCGCTTCAATCTGCATTATACGTGCAATAACGTCGCCGTGCAACAGATTTGATACGCCAGCAACGTTCTCAGGAATGTAAGCGGAGGCATAATCGAGCGCAATATACTCCTCTTTATCCTACCCACCGTTAGTATTGTTGTAAATATTGCTTCCATATTTATCGTTGATAAAGAGAAATATGCTAAGTAACGAAAATAAAGAAGATAAAGAAAATATGGTACACTTGAGAGACATTTATACGCGTATAGGCGTATATCAACTGTGTAGATAAATATCATACATGCATTTATTTTTAAAGGTACGTGCTACTTTTTTCTTACGCGTAATTTTTTTTATAGCTTACTCTCACAGTTATAAAAACATATTAAAGTTCATATCTACACATTCATATCTACACATTCTACACTTTCATATCTACACATCTGCATGTGTAGTTTTTAATTTAAAAGTTTCGTAATTTTGCCTCTTTAACGGCATTTTTTATATTAGTTTAATAATTTTCATTCTTATCGTGGAAGTATTTTACATCGGTGTCATCTAAAAAAAAAAAGAATAATATTTCTACTTGAGTGTGCAACGCCCACAGCGTGAGCACAGCGCGAGTTAAAGTCGACGCTGGTCGCAGTAGTACGTGTCGACAATGGTCAGACGCGGTGCGCGGCGGTCTGACAATGAGCGAGTTGAGTGCCCCGAGCGACGACACTTGAAAAATAGGACGGGCAGTGCTTGAATCGGCCAACACTTTACACACCGCACGCGCATTATACGTTTACATTCACGAATTACGTTCGACGAAAACAATCTTCTGTGGAACATTTTTATTAGCCTACATCACGCGATGACACGGTAGCATTATGACGTTATTGCGCTACAACGCAAAGCCTGAATAATGAAATTGCTAATAACCTGGAACCCGCATAGACCACTAGTCTGCCGGCTGTCATAAATAATGATAGATTTTATGTTTCATTATAAGCTCCTCGTTAAGCAGGGCTTTAAATTTGGGATACACGAACGCCGAACGCTGATCGGTTAACGAGACGTATTCTCGATAAATTTTATTAGTCTCATAAATATCGTACACATGAAAGGTCATAAAGATATAACTATTCTATATTTAATCCAATTCGTGCCTGCACCTTTAGGTAATAATTCTAGTCCTTTTCATATCAAGTACGAGAAATCAGTAATTCTCTTAAGAATAATTTAACTCAATTTTATTCGTAGAATTCACAGCGGGTGTGAAATAAGCCCATAATTCATAAGAATTGTTTATATAAAAAGATGTGTAAAAATTCTAGAGATCGTGAATTGTACTCTTATTTTTAATTTTTTAAATAATTTATATAAAATTTACTTACAAATTGAAAATAGTGAAGGAACAAATATCTCAAATACGATCTTTTTCGCAATACTTTTCAAGAGAGATGCCGCTTTTTCAATTAAGATATTGCATCCCCTCAGTCGTCGATTGATTCAAGATTGTACTTTATCGCGGTAATGATAAGACACTTTGTAGCGAGACTTCAAAGTCTCGCACCCGACGAAATTGAGACTTAAAGAATTGTATCCCTTCGCGCTATAATGGAATTAGCATCACCTTAATTTACAAAGATCACCTAAAGACCCTTCGTGACTTGTCGGTAATTTCTTAGGGATATTCCTTTCGATGTATCTGTAATTTCTTTGTTCCAAGACGTCTCTCGAAACAATGTTTCGCACTTAAGAGAGAAAATGCGAAGGGTGGGAAGACAGCATTTCTTGACAATAACAGAGTTGACATTCATTAGTGTCGCGTGCAAAAAGCTACATGCAAAGTTGTTCGAGAAGTCGAGAATGGAAAGTAAACATTTTTCTTAGCATCTACTTCTATAGCGGAAATTCTTCTTTACTATATGCTTGTTCAATATTATCTACTATGATTATACTACGACAACTTTGCTTGTGCAAATTTTACACGTTACATGCGATGCATCATACGCGGTTTTTATCAGAGAATATATTGTTCAATCAATTTTATTTGATCAGCAATTTTCGGTTTAATTTAACACCGAAAATTAAAAGTTGATGAATTGATTTATTTTTTTAAGCTTCGAAATAGAATATATAAATTTTAAATATATTTATGAATATAAAAAAATTTGCAAAAAAATATAATAATTTAGTTTACTAAAAAAATTGAAGCAAGAATCAATAATTCCTATTTTAATTGTACAAAACTGTATCATTTTTAGCTATGTAAATAGTGACAAAAATTTTGCATAAAAATCAAATTATTTCACGTACAATAGGGACGTAAAACGTTCGCATAAAATCGGCAACACCTGCTTCGATCTTGCTGTCACAGGAAAGACTGGCAGGTAACCGACGGCTGTTGCTCTTGCATGGGACACCCGTATCCCCCGCGATTCCGGCCGTCAAAGTGAAAACCCGTGTTATCATTATGTCCGATCCCTTTCGCGCCGTAGTAGGAAAACTTTCGACGTGCTTTTCCGCTTGGAATCTCGCAATCGACGACCTCTGACCGGTTCTCCGAGGCGTATCCAATTTTCTGTGCAGATATCGACTGACGCATTGATTGATTCTCGTAGAACTCGAAAGAGGATTTCTCGAACGTAAACTCTCGCCGCTCGGCGGTGCGGGCGGGGTGGCGTCAAAGTTCGCTCATTATACCTGTTGCTAATGGGGATCACGCGCTAATGATTCGCCTGCTAGGAACTTTAAAGGACCGTGAAATGTGAAATTCCTTTTCGTTTCAGTGAGGTCGACTGAATGCGCTTGAGAGAAAAGAGATGGAATCACTATGAAGCGAATCAAATGCGTCGGTATAATTCGAGAACTTTCTTGGAGTGTCTATTCGCACGCAGCATTGCCTGTTAAGCAGGAATTTTAACTGTACTTATAATTAGATAGCATTATCGTAGAAATTGAATTTACAGAGACATGGAATAAAAGGAAATTATAATCACACAATAGAAATTTTTGCACAAAGATAAATTTAGATCAGTTTTATTAAACATTTGTTATACGTTAATGTATTAATACGTAACAAATATGTGAGCCAATAAGTATTTTATCAATAACCGAGCATTTTTGCGCAAAACAATAATTTTCTGAAAAAGTTATAAATAACGTGCCGCGCTCTTCAAAACTTCGCATCAAGAGTATGCAAAATACGGTCGGCAGCATCGCTGTATTAATGCATTTTTAATGGATTGCCAATTTAATTTCTGGACATACACAATGCATAGCTACTCCGCAAAAATGACGAAAAAATCCACTATCACAAATTTTCAGACTATTTGAGATTAAGATAAAATCGTGCAACAATATTTGTTTATTCAACACGATTTAATTAAATGTCAATAAAATCGGAGCGTCTGATTTTTAATAGTTCGTCAATTTTATTTCTGATTGCAAAGAACAGTATATTTGCTCTGCAAAAAAAAACGCAAAATTATAATGAAGAATTTGCAATTGCGCGATTTCGGGATAACGAAATCGTGTTCTACCACTTAATGATTGCAAAGTGAAAACATTATAAACCAACTCTGTAAGCCTGCGAGTACTACGTGGCTACCGGCCCCCTGCAATCATACGGATGGTGTGTTTGAATATCAGAATAAAGAGATGCGGGCGCGGAGTGACGGATACTTCGACAGTCATAAATATTTAAGCGTTCTCCCTCCCTCGTCGTAAATGTATGGATGAAACATTGCGCGCCGTGAAACTTTTGAAATCACTCTGGGGGGGAGGGGGAGAGCGGTCGGGACCCCCCCGTCTGTTGATTTTATAAACAAAGAAGTTGTCAGACAGTATCCGGCAGCACACTTCGTTATAATATTTATATACGACGCGCGGAATAATACGGAAAACGAGGATTAAGCGAATTGAAATGAAACAATAGTGTGCGATAAACTTTACTTCATTCGCAGAGCGATAAGTTTCGCGCCGTGAGCAAAAAAAAAGAGTTTACGCGTTGCACGACCCTTTTATATTCTATATTCTGATTCTAATAATATCTAAGATCTAAAAAAAAAAAACATAGGCACGCTATCGACATCTTCAGTATTAAAAATAGCGCCGTTGACACAGATCGAAATGCATCGAAGTCACGCAGTATGCAAATACGAGCGGACTTTTAACCAACTTCGAAATTAAAAACCGAAAGTTTTATTTTCTGAAATCTTGTCGCAAAATTTCATGAATTATTCAAATCGTGTTTCAAGTTTTCGCAAGATTCCCCGCGCAACACGTACAAGATTTCACGATAAACACGCAATTTCGGTTAAAATTCATTAATCTTTCTCTGTCACCAAGTTTTCTTAAATCCTCATACTTCGATCCTCCCCTCCGCGCCGTTAAGTCGCCGGAGATAAATCTTTCACTTTTTTCTTTTCTTTTTTCTTTTTTTTTTATTTTTATATAATGATAATAACCGACAATAAAGTGGCTTCCAATTTTAACTGCGTTATCGCCGCGAAAGTTTCGCGCGCTGGGATGAAGAGGCGGACGGGGATGTAACAGGGTAACTTCGTCCTGGCTACGTCCTCGCTCGTGTATTGATCGGTCAGGTGTGTGCATACAGTTTGCTGCAGGATTTCCTGTTCGTAAAATCCCTCCTCCTTGAACGCCCCCGTCTCGTTTAAACCTTTGAGAGCTCGCGGCGATTTCTGTCCCGTTTCCCTCGCGGAGAATTGATGCAATTTTACAACGCAACTTACACCCGCGGCGGACTGCTTTTCCTCGGATACGTTTCATGAGAGACGCCTTTATATTGCAAAATAATAGCGACGCAGTTTCCAATTATAAATACATCTACTGCGCCGGATAACAAGGTGCTGTAATATTTCGCAAAATTGGAAGTTCATAAAATCTCGATATTTTTAACGAAAGAGCATTGTTTTGTTAAACGCGCATACATCTAGTTTTGCATTAAAATGACGATAATTCTTTCATGTAAAATGTTTATTTGCGGGCGTTTCTGTTATATAAACGAACATATGTTGCCATAACAATTGTACTTAAAAAAAAAAGAAATAGTTAACTGAATATTATATGAAAAAGAAAACAGATTAAAGTCATATTTCGCTAAAAATGAAATACGTTTATGCATAAGCGTACATTGCGTAATTATACTATGTTCTTTCGCAAACTGCAATGAATAAATATTAATTTATATAATAATTAATTCAAAGAAAAAAGTATATGTAACATTTTTGTAATAACCGGATATTAATATGAATCTAAAAGTAAATAGATTTTTATTAATTAACACATTGGATGGAAGAGCGCATTAAATAAAATTCTGAGCCAATCGAAATTCCGCCTGAGTACTAAAAATAATGAAAATTTGAATAATTTTTGATGAGTTTCCCGACGCGATCATTTCTCAGACAGAAAATCCTCTCACAAGACACCAGGAAGTTGCGGGATGAATGAACAAAAAAATTTTAATAAGTAACTGTAGCTGTCGTGAATTATAAACGATTATTTCTCTCCGTTTTCCCGTGCGCTCGCGAGACGGAAATGAGTGCGGGGAGCGAAGCGACAAGAACGGCGAACCGGGAGCCGCGCTTCAACGGGATCGTTCTCTGTCCTCGGGTACTGGCTCTTGCTTTTCTTCGCTTCCGTCCCCGCTGATTCTGTTTGCCCTGCGCTGTCCCTTGCGGGGTTGATTGCAGCGCGCTCGCCTGACAGCTCTATTCCGCGCACGTTGACCATAACCGAATTAACGCGTAATTAGTTTACATAAAATTACGACCGACTCCGCCCTTTTCCTCCCGCACGCCCTTACCGCCGTCCGCCGCCGCCCCGTCTTCCGGATCGACCTGCCGACCGATTGCACCTACGGGGGCCACCTGCCTATCGCGGTCGACACGCCAACAACACGCTCGAAAGCCTATCGCCCAGCTTGCTACGCAATTTCATTATCGGTGATTTAGTTGAACGCATCCCGCACACGGGGCGTTGCACCGCGCACGGTCGGAAGTGCCAGGATATGGCGGTGGTTTATGAGCTGTGTGATGCTCGCTCACGCGCAAGCGGCGAAATCGGAAACGTAATTGTCAGGCGATCGCATCTCGGCTTGCCTCGCGACCCTCTTCTTCGCGGACTGGCGAACGCTTGTAGCTCGCGAAAAATATAAAACTTCTGCCGAAACATTACAGTTAACAGAAATTGACTGTGACAAAAATACTTGAATAATATTTATTAAGTATTTAAAACAAATAATAAAAATAAAAGTAAATTTCTTATATCGTTTGTTCGCTTAGATACACATTTGCGCTGTTAATACAATTTTCTTTAATACAGTTTATCTTTTGTTTTTTTTTTTTTTTTTTGCTTATTAATTAATCATTCTACTTCCAGTAAAAATAGGATAGGAACATCGGTATTAATATATGTCACTTTTATCGGTGGCTAAAATCTGCGTTTAAGTTCATCAATCGGTTTTTTACATTTACACTCAATCATAATCAACATGCCTTTCACATCATGAAAATGAACGCAAGATGTCATGTGCTCATCGTATACGCACATTTGCACAACGCAAGTGCACCTCCCGATGCCGCATCTCATATTCATAGACTCAAATGCCGCGCACATGTTTCATGGGCAATTCCTCCAACGCCCGATATCCTGTAAAATATGCATCGTGTTATCATTACCGCTCTGCGTGGTAGATCGTTCGCACGCGGGAACATCACACGAACGATAATGCCAATAACACGCTTCAACAATACATTATCCGCGTACTTGCTTGAACGTGAATAATTTTTAAACAGCGAAGTGATCGACTTAAAAATGGCATCGCTGATTGGAAACGTTTGTTTGTACGGAATATCATATGATCCACGTATCATTTTTTTATGTCGCCAAAAAACCTATAAAATTTTTCTCCAAAATGTTCGTTTATTCGCAAATTATTCGTAATTTATGTATGATATAAAGTGCATATATCTTATATTTTATTCTCTCATTTATTTTCTTATATTTTTATTTTTTTTTGTCTATTTACAATCAGCTCAAGGCGAGAATACACTATCGCGAACATCGCAACTTTTTATTGTGCACTTTTTTTATGCAGCCTTGTTTATTTTCAAAGTACAAAGTGCGCTACATAATTAGAGATATGACCGATGAATGATAAACATCGACATATTCCACGGCCTTCGCCTTTTCGTGAAGCGCGTTCGCGCGCAGCGTTAATGCATCGCCGACACAGAAGTCATTTGGTTACAAAGACGCCGTACGATCGGCACGTTGTAACGCGAGCGGTCACGGTACTTTTGTCTATCGAGCCGGAATACCGAGTCGGCGCGCGATAACGCCATTACAAAGGTCACTGTCGTGACCCTCCTCTCCTCTCGTCGACAGCGCGAGAAGAGTGGGTGGGTGCCTGGGGGTCAGGAGTTGCTGCAACCTGCCGGCAGCTACCCTCCGCCTCGACGTTGCACTCTCCTATTCATGAACTTGAACGTGACCGTTAGCGGTTCGACCAGTCGTATCCGACGCGCAGAAAAGTTGTAAGTCACGATTGGAATCTATATTCCGCGGGAGCGTCCGTAGCAAAAACTTTTGACCTCCGCGAATCTAATTTTTTATGTATTGTCTTCGGAATAATGTTAAATACACTTTGAATTTTATAATGCAATTTAGTTGCATTTATGTCGCGATGTAAACCATGCAACGGTGAAAGAAAGAGAATATTTGAATTTGTAGTTAATATTTTGTCATAAATCAATTGACACATTAATTAATTAGATATTTATTCGATTTTATTAATCCAAAAATTCAGGTTGATTCAACAATAATAATGCGAGATCTCTGGACGTGTCCGCTATATGCAAGTATCTTGTAAATAATAGTTACATAAACGAAGGACGCATATGCTTGTTAATGCGATATTGTTGTGGAAACGCGACGCCACATCCCAATAAACAACAAACAAGCTCGAAACAATGAAAACTTTATGACAAAAGCAGAAAATGCTCGAAATACGCGGCGATGTGGTTTCATAAGCCATTAAATATGCGAAACCAGTCGATTAAATATGACCATCCAAGAATGCAAATTTCACTGCCTGCAATCGTTATGTAATAGAATTACACGGTCGAATTGGTAAATTCATAATGAAGTCATTGATGCGCGCAGTTGTTTTTGTCCACATATTTTAATATGCTGTGCCAACCGATATATACTTTAATTAACTGAAGCGCTTCGTCTCGCTCGCACCACCGTTAAAACGTTAACTGCAATTTCCAGATCAAATTTTCGCGCAATCTTAGACGATTGTTTTCTCATGCATAACACACGTGCTACCACGGTATACAACGGATGTAGTTATTATAAGAAAATCGCTCTGTCGTCTGCCTGAAGAAAAAGAAGTCTGTCTGAAGAGGCAGAATTGTTCTTCTTCCTCTTCAAAAGTCTTTTGAAGAGGAACAACTGTACTTCTTCCTTGCTATTGACGCACCAGATATATGGTGAAGTAACTTCGAATAAAAGATGGTTTCTCCGTGGCTTTCTATATACGTACTTTTAGAAATTTCGAAGTTGAAACAACCTCTTGGCTTAAAGTGGACGTATTAGTGTTTTATTATATTTTTTTAAGAATTTTATTCAGCCGTAAAAATGTTTACGAACGAAGTTTATTGCCGTTAAATAATTTGATAGGCAAACTTTTCTCTTTTATATCAGCATTATTATCAATAACGCTGTCAGTTTGTTATAACACATTTTTTGCGATTTGTTTTCCTTTTGGGCGCAATATTTCGCGCAATTAATCATTGCCAGGTGGCGCTTGCCGCTACAAGGAAGGTCGAATGAAAGCGACGTAATCTGACTTAAGGCTGCAGGATACCCGCATTTTTGTCCTTCTCGCGGCTTAACCCCTTCCTACGTCATCCCCGGCGGGATTAAAGATACTGAGGATGCGGAACCTCGGCGGTGAAGGACGGGGCGAGGTGCGTCGGATGTTGAGAGAAGTTTAATCCCTTGGCTGTAATTACGCTGTATTCCAAGGCTAAAAATATTTCGAACCCCGTGGTGGAGGGGTGGGCGGGCAGATCGTAAGGGACGGTCAATTAAGCACGATTTTCTACCTTCGACTGAGTTTCCCGCGTGATTTTTGCTCTCTCAGCATTCATCGTTGTGCGTCTATTTGTGAGAGAATTGCGAACGCTCGGGCGGGCACGTGGAATCTCGATGGTTTACGCGCATTTTAATCTGCTACATCCGACAATTTCCGAGATTTAAATGTAATATAGCATTACACTTAATGGCATACACAAATTACAAAAGCAAAATTAAGCATTCTAAATATTTTTCTTATCTGTAAAATATGTAATATTTATTTTATTATTTACGTAATTATTCCTCTCTTTTATTAAGTTACATTTTATCTGTATTGCACCAACAACATCGGCAAACAATTTATTTATTATAAATTTATAAACTCATTAGCTAATGTGTATTGTTCTGCGTGTATTTACGTGAATTATATTAATCCTTTATCTTATCAAATACAATTTCTAATTAAAAAGTACTGAAGTTTTCAAGCTTCAATAAGCATACGAAAGCTCATTAACTGTATAATCTATCGTTTTCTACTTTTATTCGAATTAAAATTTGTCGTAAAGAAATCTATTAATCCCATTATTCAATTGGCATTGGCGGAAATATAATTAAAATATAATTATTCATTGTGAAACGGTGGATTGCCGATATTGTTGCAATATTATATTCGAACGAATATTGCGTCAGACGGCAAAGTACCGTCGAGGGCTCATTAACTAAAACCAATTACTGAGACGGACAGATTTAATTTTCCGCCGGCGATAAAATTAATTCAATGCTAGGTTCATATTTCTCATATGTATAGGATATTAGCGAGATGAATTTTATGCAAGAAAAGATCAATTCATAATGGACGATCGTATATCCGATGACATATCACATTTTAGATGCAATGATAATGAAAAGAGTGAATTAATTCTTTCATCATATAAAAATATTATGTCTACGAAGCTATAAAAATTGAAATAGGGTTTACAAAATTTTGCGCTATTTAAATTAATGCTCTATTCTTAATTTTGACGTTTTAATTATTTAGTAGAAATTCATGCATATTTTAGCATACTCAACTACTGAAATTTTAATTGTGAGAGAACATGATTGTTTTTTTGTAAACATAAAAATTGCTTTGTTACATATTATGCGGGTGCTTCAAAAGTCACTCGTTTCGATTATACCTGTTATTCAAGATAAAAGAGAATAAAATACTGCCTCGCGATTGCGGTTCAATGAAATCGATAATAGTCACGCGAAGTTCAAAAGCGACTAAAAGCGGCAGGAAAGAAAGCGGAGCCAATAAGAAACAAATCAAGACAAAAACGAAACTTGAGAGAACCTAAGGAGCATCTTACGATAAATCGCGCTGAGGAAGAAAAAAGAACTTATCGATGCAAGAAAAAGAGGGGGAGCGAATTGTTTCAGACAGGAAATCGATGTATTGGTATTTTCTTTTACACTTCAATATTTATTCAGAGCTTTTTTTTCAAACCGCTTCCGTGAAAGGTGGCAAGTGAAAATTTAGTGAGTACAAACTAGTGAGAGTAAAATTTAATTGCGAATTCTACAGCATTGCGTTAAAAAGTGTAGTTACATTATTGCTTTATAAAAGAGTATTTATGGAGCTAAAAAACAATTGGATAAATCTACATTTATTGTTTTATGTTTATAATTATTCTTTTTGTATTATTAACATTTAATATTAATATAAAATTTTTTAATTGTAAGTATTATTACAATATTTATGTCATTTTTAATTATAACATATCAATTTTCATTTATTCGCGAATAAACCGGATATTCAGCGTTGACCAAATACCATAATCAAACAAACCGACACGAACCGATGGCCACGACGACACTTATCTCTTCTGGAACACTCTGCGAGGAGACTCTTTCAAGGGTCACTCGATCGAAGGAACGTTCCGTGCTCTGCCATTGTCCCTTTTCAAGCTCACCGCTGCTTTACTATATGCAATAAAGCCGGTTATAAAGCAGGATATTGCAAAAAAAAAACTCGTCCAGCCAAGTGGCTGAAGGATAATTGAATTGAGTCGCATCTCACAAAAAGATAAAACCCGGAAATTGACAGCGACGTATTAAGAAAGGAAAACTCAGACAAATTTTATAAAATTCTGCATTTATATACGAAACAAAATTGTAAAAATATTTGAGATAAATTGAACTTGCAGTGACTTTCATGCACTGTCATTGAACTTGAACAATCGCATATTATTAGAAAATTCCCTATATATAAGATTGCATATAAGATGCATAAAAATAACCAAGCGAGAATTTTAATGCGAGATATAAAGAAAATATTTAAATATACATAAAAATTCAAATTATATGATTAAACGTACAGCGAGTGCTTTATATGTTATCGCACTCAAATAGACATTTTGTTATTTCGTTACAGATGCAATATGGAGAACCGATTTGGACTGGATAGTAATACATCGCGATCGTCTAGTATTATTAAGCTTCATGAACCCGATCGGCAACTTAAGCTCCCTGACCGGCTCGGTGACGCCACAACCTTTCTTAACTCTGACCCCAGAAGAAGGCATTAATGAGAACCTCGACGAGTTTACCACTTCGACACCCGGTCTAACAAACATGGCGCTTCCGGATGTTGTCGAGACTCACGTCGGCGAGACAACTACCACGTTCTCGACTATTCTCCACCCAATCGTCACAGATCCACCTTTGTCTCGAACCACTACTCCGAGTCCCGGTACAACTTCCGGCAAAACTACTACCACTGCTACTACTACTACTGCTACGAGCACCGAAACGACTTCGACGATCTCGAAAACAACAATGTTGCCGAAGAACAACACCGCGAGACGTCCGACCGCGAGAACCTTCACTAAGAGCAGTAATTCGAAGAGGTCAAAGGCGAAGAATCTCACCAGGATATCCACAACGACGAGATCTTCCAGAGCCGTCGGAAACATGACGGCTCAGAGTATGTCGTTGACGATGAACAGCCTAGCGGATCTTGACCATCCCGAGAATTTGAATCTAGAACTTCAAACAGGTAAGCCGGTCGTGGATCTACATTGTTCTACTTAATTACGATTTTATTTTGGAAATTATTTCAAAGTAAAAACGCGGGAGAAATCCTTAGAACGAAGATTGATAAATGCACACATTGTAAAAATAATTATTAAAGCCACTAAATGGGAACGGAAGAGCATTCTATTTCATCATAATGGCCGCATGAAAAAATTATGAAGCCATTGACAAAACAAGTGGAAAAAGAGCGGCACATTTTTCATAATATCTTATAAAATATTTGCGCTGAGAGCGAGATTTCACTTCCGCCGCAATGGAACGAATATATCGCGAATATATCCGCTCGTTGTAAAACAGGATTATTTACAAGCCACGTATTCCGTTTTTTAGCCGAATCATATGGTCCGATTACTCTGGAATATCTGAATTACGCCGCCGCGCTCGGCGTCTACTCGGTAAGGTATCCCGCCGTCTTCTGGTCGTGCAACAAAGCATTGGGTACAATTTTCAGTCTGCAACTGGTCATAAATTCAGCGCAGAGTCTGCTGGCTTACGCCGGAATGTCCGTCCTTTATAAGGTAAGCAACGCAAAGTATTCGATGCCAGTTAAAACTCGCGGAGAAACTTCGGTACGTCTCAGTCGGCCCGAATACGCCACTCTTGCGGATACTCCAAGAAACTTAATAAAACGCTAAGAATCCGGTAAACGTCGGAAATCTCGGAAAATACATTACGAAATAAGATCGTCTTGTGCGGGAAAAATTGATTTGTACAGTTGAAAAAGAAATTCGAAAGTTGGAAAATAAAGTATAAAGTGGTTATCGAAACTGGAACAGCAATAATCTTGGAGATTTATATTCTTGCTTTATAATTATATACATATTACTTTCCGATATTACTCCGAAAGAATAATCTCTCAATTTCATGCTTAAATAAAATTAAACTTCCATCTAATTTCTTTCTGTCAAGAAAGAAGAATAATTTAACACGCTGTTAAGCATCGAAATTGGAACAGTAATAATCTTGAAGATTTATATCTAGGCTGTTCAAGATTCATCCGTACTTTAAAAACATATATCTAATCATGAAATATGCATTTAACAGGTCCAGGTGGTAGGCGCGTTAAAAGCCCTGCCGCTTCTTCGGCATCGCACCGTAGCGACGACCAGTACAATCTCGACAATATTCGGAGACTCCTACTTTCTGCTGGATCCTCCCGTGACCCTCGTGCTCTTCGCTCTCTCGTCTTTCCTGGTGCTCTGTTCCAGCATGGTCATGTACTTCTACGCTCACGGCAGGTAAATATTTAGCGTGTTATGCACGGCAGGCTTGTTGTCCAAGTCTGCCTCATCGATTAAACTCCAGCTGAGATTACCTGCCGGGGTCTTTTTTTTTCGCAAAGAAAATTATCTAGCCCATCCGCTCTCTTATCAGATCGGAGTAATAAATGAGTTTGCTCTGAAGAGCGGAATGCGTGCGGACTGCGCGCTATACCAGATTCTTATCGGTTAATTTTTTTCATAGAACATTTTTAACACACCGCTTTAAAACGTGGAGTCGCTACATTTATTCATTATATGCGTTAATACGTCTCTCGCGCTGAATTTCGCGCTTCAGTCTTCTAGTTGTGCGCGAAAGCATTTTTACTGCAGAATTCAACGACCTCGTAAATTTTACTTTCCATTTATCGCTTTTATTTGACTTGCTAATTTGAAACAGCACTTATACGCGTAAGACAGACAGACGTATACCCTCCCCGATACTATCATTATTCAGTATAAAACTCAATGGTTTCCTTAATACGTTTCAATCCTCCTTTCTCGACTTCCCATACCATGTAACAAAGGATAGCAATTAACAATCTCGCCGGTACCACAGGGTATCTCTTACCGACTTTAAAAGAAGTAAAGTTTCAATTTAATTTAAAGAGCGCAGAAGTAGTCTATAGTAGACAAAGAATTAAAAGATATAACAATAAGTTTAATCTCATCTAAGATATATAAAGAACAATTTTTCACTGTATTATATAACGCAAAACCGATTTTTTTTTTTTTTTTATTCTCTTCAAAATTAGAGAATTATTTTCCGGAAAAAAACGGTCAAGAGCTAAAATAAATTAACAGTTTTGTATCGCTTTTTGCTTGTTTTTATATTCGTTTTTCGATTCGTTAAAATCAGCTCGCGATTCCCAGCGAAACTGTCGAAATATTCTCGCTCGTCATCTCTCTCGCTTCGCATCAACTAATTATACGCCGCGCGATGCGTAGGTTCACCGCTTTCCTGAATCAGGAACGCGAGCGTCGCGTGATCCTGTTGAGGGACGGCCGCGAGGGCAACGGCTGGGTCTACCTGCCACACTGCGCCGCGCTCGTCGTATTCCTGGCGATCTCGATTTGTGGCGCGCCGCTGCTGTACGATTACACGGTAGTGTATCGCGGCAGTCTGGACGGCGCGATCCTCGCCTGCATCATCGGCGTGATACTCCACCTCCTTCTCTGGCTGCTCCTCTGGATAATCCTTACCATCAAGCAACGCTGGACGTTCAAGATGCGCGTGACCATCGGTCGCGCCACCGTGAGGTCCGCGAGGTCGATGAAACTCGTGACCGACGTCGATCTGCTGTCGGCCAAGGACGACGACGACGGCACCAGCGCGCCTTTGCTTATCGTCGATAACGGCAGGACTTACACTATCGCCGACACCTCGCCGAAGAGGGCTATCATGAACGTGATACAGAAGGCTGCTATGGAGAAGAAGGCTCGATCGCAAGGTAATTGAATATTGAATATAATTCGAATTTTTGTCTTCCGTAAATATGCACACCTCGCCTTTTGCTCCAGCATTTTTTGAAAGATTGAATTGACTCTTTGCGCGAAATACATTGCCGTACTAAAATTGGCTTTCACAGTAGCGTTCGCTTTTTGTTTGATTTGAAGTCGAGAAGACAACGAATGCACGCCGCCGGGCATAAAATGGAACGAGCCGCGGGGCTTAAACTCTGATCGATGAAAAGTACGCGCGGCTAATACCTGAAAGCGATTTATCCTTTTCCGCGTCCATTGCAGGCGGAAACGTCGACGGGGTCGACGGCGAATCGACGGCTGACGGTGATGAGCAGATCTACTGGCTTAGGCCGAAATTACGTCCTTCGCCCGCGCAATCCCCGAGCGACAACAGCGGTGCACCGACGTCCGACAAGGGTTGGCTGAACAAGAAGCTCAAGCATAAGGTCACCTTTAACGACCTGCCTAGTACGTCAGGCTCGCGGTAACTACCCTCCTCCCTCCTCTTGGTGTCTTTGTGTATCTGTTTCTACTGCTTTCACTACTCTGCCCACGTTACACTTGTAACACAAGTAGCACTTCACCCGTATATTCCTTAGCGTGTTTGCAGTACTTAACACAAAGTTAAATTCTTCGGTATCAGTATTAATTCGTAGCAGTATTTACCAGTTTCCTTTCCCTCTGCATTTCCACGATAAATCAATATTTATCGAATCAATTACGAATGGCAATATACTTTGGGAAGCTTGAGTTTTATTTCGATAAAGCACGAAACTGTCTTATGAAACTATCGAATTCTAAACTCTTGAAATTCGCTATGTGCACAAAGTATTCACTTTAAATATAGTTTAATATTGCGCTCTTTCTTATTCTACTACTTGCTTCTTCTATTCTTTATCGATGTAGTATTTCTATATATATCTTCAAGTATTTTGGGTATATATTTGGGAAATGTAAAGTTCTAGGTCTATCAAATGATGTGATATGTGATCCTAAGGCATAACAATGAACAAATTGTATATTTTAACATTTTGATATACATTTTATTCATTTTTATGCTGTAGAATCTTATATCATATCATTCAACAAGGTTAGAACTTTGCTGTGATGTATTGAAATCTTATATTTTAGAGAAAGAAATGGTTTAGAATGTTAAAATGTATATTTTATTTATTTTTATGCTTTATAATGTTATATTTGTTAGGTTAAAATTTTAGAATGTACATTTCCTTTATTGCGATGCATTGAAATCTTATATTTAAAAAAAAATGGATTAGAATTCTAGAATATAAAATTTTAATGCATCGCAGTAAAGTTCTAAGTCTGCCAAATGTTATGATGTAAAATTCTAAACCATAAAAATGAATAAAATGTACATTTTAACATCCTACGCCATTTTTTAAATTCTAGACCTACCAAATGTTATGATGTACGATTTTAAGGTATAAAAATGAATTAAATGTGTACATTTTTACATTTGAAGCAATTTCTATGTTCAAAATATAAGATTTCAATGCTCATTGTAAGCAATAAAAATTAGTATCACATAAATTTTTAAAAATCTATAACTTAACATCTCTTTTTTAAAAAAAGGATTAGTTCTTTACTATCACTATGCGTGCTAATGTACAGATATTGCAGAGCTTTTCTATTTTATTTGCGTGCATACCCATTCCGCTTAATATCCAGCCACCTATCACCGTTTCTCTATCCTTATTTCAATCTTCTTCAGCAATCGTTATGTCGCACGTAAGCATGAGACATTGTTTAATTGCTTCGAATGATTTCTAGTAATAAGGGAAAAGCCAGACGAGGCGTCGCTGACGGCGGGCCTGATGATGACGGAGATTACGCCACATTACGCGAATTACCGCTAGTCACCTCGCTAGATCCGGCCGATGATTCCACCTCTGAAGAAAACAAAGTAAGTTATATTTTAATTAGTCGTTATTTCACATAAAAAAGAATTATAGGATATCATTATATTTTTTTCTTTCACAAACATTCATTGTCAGAAATTATGATTTTTCTTATAAAAACAGTTTATCGATCTCTCTGCGATTTGAGGGATTGTTATTTATTAGTAAAAATGTAACAGAGCTATTTCTGTTCAACGAGTTCTATTTTACTCTCTGAATCTGTTTTTATCGCACTTCCTGCCACTTTAATTTTAGAGAATTTTTTTTGCATTTAACAGTGGCAAAGATGGCCGATAACTCGTAGGGACGGTATACCTAAATTCAGGAATGTAAGATAAAAAAATTTTTTTTTCTGTACTTTTTGATGTAATATCAATTAACTGCGTGTGTGGTTTCGATTGTCCACTAACAAATCTTGTAATTCCTGAAATTTATTAGAATGACTAGACAATAAGTGTTAGTTAATTTATTTTTATTAAATAATTGCAACATTATTATTAAATAGTATATATATAATTATTTCATAAAACAGCTTATATAATTTATAAGCTTTCATACTCATATATACATATAAGTATGAAAATTTTGTATGAGTAATTATACAAAAGCGACAAATTTATTAGTATAGACTTATAATTATTTTTTATTATTTAATTTTTAACATAATTTTAATGAACGAATCACAAATAGTTTATATTTAATTGATATGCATATAGAGATAGACGTGTCATCGTAAACACTTAACATATAATAAAACACAGCTCACAGCTTGGCAGTTATAGACATGAATAGTTGGCAGTTCTGTCGCAATACTGATCTTACACAAATACATAAATATTTTTCTCAACGTTTAGTTATTCACATTTTCATCATTGAGCATGGAACTAAAACTTCGTCTTCATTCAAATAACATTTGCGTTTTACTAACGGTGCCGCCTTTTGACAGTTGCTCGAGTGCGTGAACGACGATCAGGTGACTTACTATGCGAGTGCGAATCGTGACCTACAACCGTCGGAAGGTGATCCTTCGCCCCTTCTGACCCCCGATCCTCTACCTGATCCCGTTGAGGAAGAACCGCTCCCGTTGCCCCCTCCGACTCCAACCTCCGCACCAACCACTGATATTGTCACGGCGCCACTAACTACAAATGTCCAGGTACTAGCACCCTTAGCCACGCATTGTCTAGTTCACGTAGACGAAAATGCGAGATTGTCATTATGTTAAATAATGTACCATGCATCCAAATTGATCAACAAAGTTCAGTTGAAACCTAGTTAAACCTTAATCAAACCTAGTTGAAGATTTAACTTAGTTAAATCTTAGTTAGTTCTTAGAATTGTGCATTGACAGTCTCAGTCTATCGTTTGCAACTCAAGACTTTGCATGCAATTCCATGTTATCCCAGTACATCCAAAAGTGTCAAAAGTTAACTAAAAATGTTAAAAAGAACTATACTTATAAAAGCATCTGTATATTTGGACAATTATTTTGAAACCTTTGCATTGATGATCTCCTAATATCCATAGTAGCCAAAGTCTCGTTATATGTTCCCGTTGCTTGTGTAACGTCGCAGAAACTACACTCAGTTCGTCTGTTAATCGAAGAAAATGTTCTTGCTCATAGTTTCTATGCAATTTTTTCCAGATGAACGGTGGACAAACGCCGCGATGCCTGCGTCGCGCGGATTCGGGAATGCCGCACGATGAACTGACACCGCGCTCGGACTCCTCGAATTCACCACCTTTGGACGCGGTAGGCAGCGGCGGCGGCGGCGCCGGTTCGGTCACCGGCCACAGCAACACCAGCAGCAACAGCGAGACGTCGAGCGGCGTGCATAGTAACGCCAGCAACGCCAGCAACGCTAGCCACACCAGCTCCCAAACCGGTCGTCGAGCGACCAGCGTGGACGATCTGACCGGCGAGCCGCGCGAGGAACCGCGCGAGCAGTGGCGCAGCTGCTCCCTTCAGCGAGGCACGCAACCGCCTACGGCAAATACGACCTTCTCGCCGCCCAACAGCCGCCCCAGCACCAGCCAATCCTTTTCCTCGCCGCAATACGTGAACCACGTGCCGCCGTTCGCCAACGCTGCCGGCGGCAACGAGATCGGCTCAGGCTGCCCGGCGGTCATCCTCGAGAATCCGAACGAGGCGACGGTCGTAATTCGCCGCAAACTCTCGAGAGCGAAGCTCACGGATCCGCTGAACGCAAACGAGGAACCGTTTGGTCGGTCCACCAACATGAGGATGACCTCCTTCACGGAGAGCAACGACATCCGCATACAGGCTTCCTCGGCGACCCTGCCGCACTATCCCACGCAGCCTATCGTCACGTATCCGCACTGCTCCACGATGCCGCTGCCTCACGCGTCATCCCACAGCGTGGCCACAGCGAACATGAGCGGCGGCTCGACCGGCAGCTGCGGCTCCGTGCCGAAGCACACGTTCGTGCCACCGCAAGTTCACACTACGATGCCGGCGCACACGACGCTGCCGTCGCATCACAACGGTGTCAGGCTGCTACACAACGCCAGCGCTAATCCTAACAATCCGTTCGTCAAGAGGTTCCCGCCGGTGCAGCTGCACACCCAGCCCTGGGCTCTGCCGGGGCATCACACCTTCCCGCAGATGCCACCGAACAACAACAAGCTCACGGCCACCGCGCAGATCAGACAGAGCGACCGGGACTCGGCGAACTTCTCCATGGCCAGTAGCGGGGACTCCGACACGTGTTTACCGCACTAAAATGCGCGAGGACTGCTGATTTAGGCGTTAAAAGCGTGTGCGCGGCCGAATTATGCTGGTGAACTCCGTACCGCCTTTTAGTGCGTCAGGTGATACTCAGTATTTTCGTGAATGACGTTTTGTCGTTGGAATCACGATATCAAGCGGGCATCGCAGTTTCCAGATACGATGTATCACTGACGATCGTTATTTCTTTTAAGGGCTTATTCAGGTGAGTGAGAGCGATAGAAGTGTAGCAGGCAGACAGAGAGCAGCTCTTTGCGCGAACTCGAGACGAGTTGTGAATGAATATTTTATTCCGAAATAAATCTTTAGGCAAAATTGTAATATGTATTTAGTATGCTGCATTACCAGGTATGAATCGTTAGAGGAAGCTTTCACATATTTTATATCTCGTATACCGAAATTTGAAGAAATATCGGATTAAAGTTGAAACGACATATCACACTTCTGCCGTTAAATGCCATTTGTTAAATGTATAAATGTATGGCATTCCTTAATATACGTGCTACCTCTATTTTTTTACAATTTGATCGGACGCGACACGTCGATCGGATTTTACCTGATTATTTAAATAGATGTGTCTATGATATTAACGTAGTTTATTGCACAAAAGCCGCATATATATAAAAATGCCACTCGTTTGAATAAACGATGAACGAGCATCAAGGTAAATGGTCGAAAAAGGCACGGAAAGTATAAATGATTATATGGTGAACGTAATTAATAATTATAATTAAAAACAATTCCGTTACATACATATCTTATATACGTTGTGATCCCATTTAATCTCTAATCACGCAGCAATAAAATGAAATATCTGAAACGGTTAGTGATATAAATAGTGAAACAATAGGTACTCAATCGAGAAATCTTCATCCTGGTTAATGCGAAATACTCCTGAATCATTCAACAATAAGTAATTATGCATAAGTAACGCACGTATATCGCAGTTTAAAGAGAAGTAAATCAGATTACGATAAGTATAAATAATACTAGATCCTCTGCTCGAGTTTGCGCAAACGTCTTTCGATGCGCGCTTATAGTTAAAATCATCATTTTCATTTTACTATCTCACGAGGCGGAGGTATTCGACATAAAGGAAAATCAGCGCTTTGCCATATATGATAACAACAGAGATGATAATCGTCAGCAGGCGGAAGAGTGAGAATAATGTAGTTATCCCATTTTTAGGTATGGAAAAAAAGTTATCGTGTTGTCCTAAATAAAATACGTGTATAGAGTGAAGTAAGGATAGTCGGTTGTAAGAGAAAATGTGGGAAAAAACTCGGGTCGCTCCTTCATAAGCATTCACGCTTTTGTATCAATAATTAAGATCTCTTTTCTACCGATAATTGTAAATTTTGTTAAAATGTAATTTGTACATTGCTAATCATTTGTTTATAGTGCGGCTCTGACGAGTCACTTACGTGCGATTAAGGCGAAAAGAAGAAAAGCATTCTCTCACGTGCGTGAACTGCACGTTCGAACTATGCGCAATACGTTTTTTCTCTCATTCGCTTTTGGTCTTGTTTCTTTTTCTTCTTTTATAGTCGCAATGTTTGTTTGTTTGAATGTTCTATAAGTTATATGTTTAAATATTAGAAATTACGTGCGAAATAGCACGCGAGCGGTTTTATATGAATTGTATACTGTAAAATGTAATGCGAATTGCAGTCGTGCGATTTTTGGCCTTGATAAGATTTACGGTGTATTGAAAATTTACTATTACATCAAATCTTCTTGTGGTCTGATAACGGTGTACCATAATCTCCCGCTATGTTATGGTAATCGTGTCGTAAGATTTGCAATGTTATACAGTGCCATCGAAGTTAGTAAGCACACGTATATCACAGGCAAGAATGTACCGGATCGGTACAATTTCGACATGTTTCAATTCCGATGCGAAAAGCACCTGAAATAAATCCTGACCGTTCGTAAGCAATATGGATCAATTTCACGTATTTATAATATCGGAATGCAAATTTAGCGAAATAATGCCGATTCAAATCGCAGGAATGGAAATATTCTATGTAATTAGGTATTACTCATAGCCTTCGACTTTATGAGTAAGAGCTAAGATGGCGATTTACCGCGAGGACGATGTGTGCTATTTATTTATCTATGAATACCGAGCAGAGCATTTGTACAGTCTAATATTCTTTCTTTTGTTAAAAGAATTGTACAAGATGCATGCGAAATTGCGTACATTTTATTTCTTTTTCTTTTTCATGTGATTTCTGTCTGTTCGATATTATTTAAAATCGTACAACGAGTATTTATTTAATTGCCTGCAAATGTATGCAGAGGAATCGTTAGGGCGCCGTAAAGAGAAGACAGACAAACGCAGTCTGTCGCAAGTGGTTTAAGGAACAATTACTGCCACTTACTGAAGATCTACAGATCTCTATTACATTTACTTGTTTCGTCAACTGCCATGTTATTTCGTCCTTTCGTGAATATAAATAATCACCGTACTCGTTTAACTCGTACCTAGCATTTACTTGTACGTACGCTATGGTACGCGTATGCTTAAAAAAAAAAATAAGAAAGAAGCATACGTTCGCTAAGTTGCGTTCTTTCGCGACTATATATCACTTTATGAGACGCGTGATGGCAGTGGCTGGTCTCGCGAAAATGCATCACATCCTCGAGTCTTTCTCGCAATCTAACGTAATAATATCGCGTGATATTTTCGACGCTCGTACTTTCGACAGTTCTTCCAGAAAGATCGTATTCGAGTTCAACGCTCGAAATCAGTTTATCCGCCCAGTTTATGTCAATTTTGAATTGTTTGTAACAATATAATCGGATTCGTTTTTTGTAACAGATGCAAACTCGATTAAGCCAGCGAATTGGCTTTCTGTTAGATTGCGACAGGCTAAGAAGGAACACTAACATAAGTTGAATTTAGACAAACGAAGTTGCTTCAATTAAAATCGAGATGAATAATTCACTCAATACGTAATTAAACGTACGTAATAATGAAAAGTATTATTAAATGAGTCGGTTGATTTGTATGTTTATTCAAGTAATGTGCGAGATTCATGTCAATTTACAAAATTTTTCTAAATCGATGTTATTATTGCGCATCAAATATGTTATGATGCATTATCAAACTTTGTATAAAACTGTACGTATCATTTTTTTCGAGGCGAATGAAATATTACACTTATTTGATGAACACGAAAAAAAGAAAAAAAATTTTTTTGTAATCACCGATTACGAAGACACGAACGCAATTGATGAACCAATTGTGTTAGAATTGTATGACATGTGACATGTTTGCGATTGAAAAAGATTTTTACGCATTCCGTGAAAGATGACTGTAACAATAAAACGAGAGTGTGAGCGTTCTTGGAACATTGTTCAGGACTCATACTTCTCACGTGACAATGCAATATAAAACCGAATAATCTGTATTTTTCAATATCTTCCAGTTGTGCTAGAAATGGTAGTAGTGCTCTCAGCCTTATCCGTAGAATACTTCTGTTACAAATTGTTATACAAGCGAAGATACTAATAGCTCACGAAAATCGTAGGGAGTTTTACTCTGGAAAATCTGCGCTTTCCATTTACTTAAGGTATTACACGAAGAAATGTGATGAGTAATCCGAGTGCAAATCAAGTGGGTTGTAATGGTTGATCTTGGTACTATAAAGAATACATACTCCATTTTATTACAGTACATTAGCAGGATTTAGACATTCACATGGGCTTTTACCGAGAATCACTCACGAGATCTATCGATTCGTAGTGCAGACAAAATTTTGAGTTTCGATTCTTTCAAGAACGTATTGTCTAGTAAAATGTGAAAAGCACTTATGAAAGCACAAGAGATCGACCAATTGATCACGAGCGGCAAGTCAGACACTTTTATACGATTTATCGAGCGCTTCGTCATTGCCGATCGTACATATCATCTCGCAAGGACCATGCATTTCGCGAAGACATTTTCGAGAATACTCAAGCAATAGCGTGAAGCATCGATCAAGGGCTGGACCAGACTTCTTAATGATCAATGAGCTCTAATAATGTCCGACGCGGTACGAACATATTTTTTAATGACTATTTTCAATACGGTAGTAGAGGGAAAAAAAGGACGGCAGAATTTTCGTAGGAAGAGTTTGGGATCTAAATTTCGAAGGATTTATTCTGTCTCTCCTGATCATAGTCCTGTATAGTCTCCAATAGTGCTCTCTACCCTTGATTCTGTTTCAAAGTAGTTACTTAACGCTAGAATCACGTATTTTTCTCAATGCAAGTGCTTCGGCATGACACTTTCTTCCACAAAATTCACGGGTATGTCCGTTATCAAGGAATCTTCGTTGCAACGTCGCTTTATCTTTAATTCACTCGTTAAACATTTTCAATTTCAGAATACACGATATTCTTGATGTTAATTCGGAATTGTTATTATATTTCACACTTTTTCTTATTTAAATTTAAATGTAGTTTAATTAACATTTATTTCTTACTAAAACTTTTCACTTTTTTATTTTTTGTTATAAAGTATAAAAGGAAAAATAAGTTTTTTATGGATCAAAGTTATTTAATTTAAAATGTTATAATTGATTCTTTTCGATTTATTTAAAATAGATTTTTTATCGTCTGTATTATGTTTATACAAAATTATTTATTTATACATTTTCAGTGCTCTTTTGAGCATCGTAACATCGTAGGAACGATAACAGCTTAACTCCCTCGAGCAGCCTCCATAATTTATGAAGCATTCAACGGAGATTCCTGATAGCGCAAGCTCGCGTATCACACAATCGATACACTCTTGATCGCGCCGCCGCAACCGCCACTGATACAATTTTTGAGAAATGCACACAACAGCGTAGTAGCACAAAGAAAAATACCTATCTTTTGATAACTGCACCCTGAACGGCGGACGTTGTTGCGGCGTAATCGCGATGACCATCATAGAAAATAGTTATCGTCGACGACGGGGCATGCATCGTGACATTCAAGACACAGTATTTTCAGTTCCAATAAAATTAAATTTACAGTGTAAAATTCAATTCAGAATCTAAACTCAAATCTATCTGTTGCGCCACCCATCCGGAATTAAATAGAAAAATTATTAAATACAATTTTTAATTAGATATTTAAGTTTTCGAAAATTTTGATATCGCATTTCTGTGTTTAGCGACCAATGTTTTGCAAGTACGCCTGTCCCGTTCTCGATGATTTTGCTTCGTTATACTTGCGTGCGAATTAAAATCACGTAGTAGTTGACATCGACATATGCGAGAAACATGCGCGGCGACAGATACAAAAAAAAAAGCCTGCCTCTCGCAGAAATATTTTTTTACCGTCTAGTGTCAGCGACCGTAATTCGTTTTAGATCCGGCTAGAACCTAGACGTAGTGTGACCGTATAGGCAGTCGAGGAAGGCTCCGCACCGGAGGCGTTTCTGGAGCAAAGAGCGAGATCTCTATTGCCGTGACACGCAGCCCTGTATTGCTCGTACGTTAACCCGTTCGCGAGAATGTATTTTTAACTGCAATATGGCAAAAATTGTATCACTAAACTTTCATCTGTATTTCTTCGCATAATATACCGAATTTCGAGTGAAATTACAACAACGTTATAGTAAAAAAATTAGCACTACTGAAAATTGCACAAAGAAAAGATAATATAATAACTATTTATAACAATTACACTGTTTGATACTTTTATTTCCACTCAGATCAATTGATCTAATTCCATTGATTCTTTTATCGCATCATCTGAAATGAAGAACATTTTCCGATAAAGTCAGAATAAAAAGTTCGGTGGAAAATATTCATGAATATCCGAATGAGTGTGAAACATTTAAGATCACGGGTTAAGGTAACGAAGTCCATGTAGCAACACCAAGGTCCAAGAGAGAAATTGGCTGAAAATCTTTTTTTTTTTTTGTTATTTAATCATTGATCGTGCGAAACCCTTGGTTCCGCGCCTCATCGAGAGCATTGAAGAAAGAGCCGGTCAGAGCCCTCCAAAGAGTCGCGTCCCAGAAAACGTGTGTATAATCACGAGAGAGCGCTTAATCGACGTGTCATTATTATCGACGACTCCTCCGAAGAATATTGTAAATAATTAAGAGCCGCGTCGAGTGAGGAGAGATGCGAGTGAATGCGTGCATGCGAGAGCGCGAGCGAAACGGACACATATACAGCGAATGTGTACGAATAACTGTATAAAGACTGATTAGATTAGCCTTGGTATTTATTCGAATTTAAATGATTAAACGCTATCGCTTTGCGCGCCCTTAATACTCACGGAGCACGATGCCAAAGGTGATTCCCCTTCTATTTTTCTCCATTAAGCAGATCACAGCGTGCCGATACGTGCTTGTCGTTGATCACGCTCGCGATATTTCCTATTTTCGTTGCTATCAATTCATCATTCATCCCCAGATTGCCCCGAAGCGTAATCCGGCTTTTCATGCAAGTTTTCCGATTCCCGAGGAATTTGTTGCTGGCCTATATACACAATCCTATTCTAAGAAACATTCTTTTCCCCGCCTACGATTTTGTTCGCTTCGTATCGCTGTTCAGTGGCGCGTGTGTTTTCGGGTACAGCGGCGAAAATATGGGAGAACGAAAGGCTGATACAGGGATTCGATGTGTAACATGTTTCGAATGAATCTGCGTTATTTTTTGTATGTTTCCCTTGATTTTTACGCTTGAAAAACCGATCCGACAAGTTCTGACCATCGTGCTCGAATATGTATGAACGCAGCAAAAGCAGAGGGAAGAATGACATGCGCGATTATTAACAGCGACACTATTATCGTCACAACGTATCAATATTATTCAATGCATCGTATAAACCAGTAAACTAAATGTAAACTTTGTATATTCATTTACTAAGAGAATAAAAATAAATTATTCGACGATGCAGCGTGCTATACTTGATTTCCCAACCCTCGATCTTTTAGAAATTAACGGCTTGGAAATAAATAAAATATTCCAATGTTCTAATTTTTTCAATTTTATTTTCACAGACAAATATCAAATATTATTAATAATAAATCATTGTAAATTTAGTAAGACATATTAAAGACATTATATATTATATCTTATTTATAATACATATATTCACAAATTTTCCATTAGAGCTCGTGCCCTTTTCAACTCTGAAAAAGAAAAACAGCATGTTAGAAAATATTAATAAATTGTTTAATTATATTTAATTTCCAAAAATTGTAAATTTTTTAATTTTTTTTTGTAATTAAATAATCTTAAAAAAAATGGTTTCTATCTAAAGTCGTAATTAAATTGTCCGTACCCTTTAGTAACACTTGCACATCGTCCTTCGAGATATTTATAGTGGAATCTTCTTCATTGCCATCTATTTTCTTTAACTTTAATGCCACAGTAGAAACAGGCGAGGCGCTATCGCAAGATAACACTTCAATGGACGACAAACGACTGACTGCAAAGGTAATAAAAATAAATTTTGACGTACATCAAATTATTTATGTAATAAAAGTTTATATAAATTTAATATTTCTTGAACTAACTGATTTTTTTAGACCCAAACTTTAAATTAAAAGTTAATTAATGGCAGTTCATTATTGTTTAAATTAAATTTTATAAAAAACGAAGAGCTTGGACTGCTCACCTCTGAGTGATTGCGATGAAAGAACAGCCGTGATCTGAGAACAGTGATCTGTATGAATTCTTGCTACAGCCGTGCTGTGCTCTCGTGGCAATCCCAATTGTTGCAACTCGCTACTCAAGTCAGCGGCAGAAACGCCGTATCGGGCGGAAGATGTAAAGATCAATTCGAGAGCGGCTACCATCGCTTTCCCATCGCTTGCATCTGAATAAAACAAATCTCTGTACTTTCCTCGATCTATCAGCTATTTTCGCGCGATTTAACTTCACGATTTTAATAATAATGATATACTGAATTACACTCACCAAGTTTAGCGTCTTGTGTAATCTTTTTCACTTTTTCCTCCTAAAAGTTGAATGTGGTGCAATTAAAAATGATTATCATATCTCCAAAATAAAAAATATGATTTTTATCTAAGTTTAATAGCCATTTATTTGAAAATTAAACAAAGTCACGATCTATACTCACGTCAAGTTCTCCTTCGGCTAAATATTTAGCTACTGCTTGGCCTAGCATTTTCATTTTAATTGAGGTCTAAAAAAATATTAAAAATCGACATATGTTACAAATTGTCTTAATATCTTTTTTATAATATGTATAATTTTCGAATTCCGATATATTATACATATAATTAGAAACTGTGTAAATATATATATATATCAGATATATTATAAAATCATAAATTATATACCATTCGTGAAAGCGTATTGATTTCCGCCAACAACCAGTCAGGGCAGTCGCCATCGCCAAGAAATCTGAATCTCTGATATTAGATAGTTGAGTTTGTGAAGTTGTTAAAATTAATAATACATTTATTAATAATGTATTAATAAATTAATTTATTAATAAACAGAAAAACTTAAGTGAATAATTAATTACAAAACATGTTCAAACTTACAGTTCACTTTTCATTTTACTAATCTTATTTATTCAAGACATCGTAATTTTGCAAAATAATCGTAACGACTTGGTAAATTAAATCTTACCATCTTGATTAATTTCCTAATTCGTGTTCACAATTGCTTTATGCCCTTTACCTAAAAATCAGATGGTGCAATCAATTCTTTCGACAATTAAAATTACATTATTATTATAACAATTCTATAGTTTCATATAAGCAGTAAGGCGTTGTCTTGCAATTATAGCAGAAATTCGCAATATATTTTTCTTATATTTTTAAAATATAATTTTCTATTGTAATATAATTGTCTTTTAAATTATTGCAGAATATATTGATTCGTTTTATACATTTCTAGGAAAAATGCTTAACCAATATCACTGTAATTCACTGTCAAGCTTTCACTCCTAGTACAACCGCGGAGAGATCTACGTCATTCAATCAAACTACGTATACTTTGGGTTTGCCGTGTACCCTCGGGGGTAGAAATAGTAGGCGGAAACAGTCGCTCTTGCAATATCTCTCTCTCTCACGCCGATAATATCTTTAACAATAAGTATCATAATGCTACGAGTTGGGGAGCAGACATGGACGTCAAGATGTTTACACTCGTTGGCGCAGTAGATTGGCCAGCGTCTTGTGAACGAATTCCCCATTCAATCCGCCTAAGCCTTCGACCGCGACGATAGCCCTCGGGAATTTTGTCCAGCGAGCATAAATAGTCGGTGAAAAATGGGCTGAGTGCCATTCTAGTCGAGGAAGTCGCGCACGCCAGACATCCGTCAACAGGTGAACGCCGCAACAGGTAAGAGCGCCGATAATTAAGTTAGAAACTAAATTCCTCTACGGTTTAGTCCTTGTCAATGAATACTCCGCGATTTTACATTCGAAATTACTATCAAAAGTATCATATAAAATTAATTGCAACTAACTTGAGGTGACTTTTTAAGATTTTTTAACAAATAAGTTACTTGATGATGGAAAGCCAGTAAGATAATAATCATTTTGATTGCTTAAAAACTGAACGATAATTTTAATAGTGTAGATTTTTCTTATTTGATTTTATTATAAATAATGGCTTATGGTACATAAATGATGTAAGAGATAATATATAAATTAAGAAGTACGTTTACACCGTTGAAAATCATTATTTTTATCAAGCTACTTGAATTCAATTGATTCATTGCGACTGTGTTGTGGCAGTTCGTCGCAGTTTATATTCATCGAGAAAAAACCAACAAAATCGGCTTTTAATAATGATCACCAAAGAAATCAAAAGCTCTTTTTTTTCTGGAAAAAAACTAGAAAAGCCGGCAGGATTTCTTGATAATGGCCTACCGAAAGAACTAAATGCTATTTTTAATCGCGTAAGATCTAACCGCGAGATTTAGAACAAATATTATCACGAATTCTACAATACATAATTTTCATGACTAGTACTTATGTCAATTGGAAATTAATTCGAATAATAATAGCAGACAAATATATCAGTTGCAGCTACAGAGAGTTATCGCATCTAGACATTTCAGAGATTTCTAATCAAAATACTTTTCGCATCTTCCAAATAAAATAACGTTAACCAACATTGATAAGAACAACTTTTACAATCAGCGTTCCTTCATTTATTAACTTCAATTATTTTTAATTAAAGTTGTTCTTTTGTTCCGAAATTTTTATATTAAAATTATTCTGAATTCTCCATTAGCGAAATGCAATCTTGTAACGAAATACTCTGTATATCTTTTTTTGTACGACAGTTAATGGATGGGAAGAAATTAGATTTCTATAATATTGTCAATATTGATACTTATAATAGTTATAATAATTCTCCATATCATTTAATTAAACGGTTATAAACAATAAATATCTTTTTATAATTATACAAATAAATCTTTCAACAAAATAAAATTACAAAAATAATAATAAAATTGCTATAATCTCTATTAAAAGATGTAACTTTTATATTTCCATTAAATCACGGCAATGAGCGAAAATGTAATTTATATAATCATGAACTATCATTAATTTCAGCAATGAAGATAATATTGCTGGCCACAACCCTGCTATCAATAGCAATGTCTGAAAATATTCTGGTAACTAAAATATTGTTTATAACTATTTAAAATTATATGTTGCAATTATTTCACCAAAAATTGTTCCAAAGAATCGCATTGATTTCAATGAAAATTAATCGGAAAAAAAAATTTTCAAAGCTTTGCTGCAAGCTAGTATAATGCTATATTTTTGCGCATATTTAAAATGAATAAAGATTGCAATATCTACAAATTGCTTTTATACTTCAAGATGGGAAATCATCTAAAACCAAAAACGCTATGGATTCGTGACAAGCAATTTTGGAATAAGAAAATAAAGCGATTGTTACACGGCGATGCTCCTTCCGAAATAGAAGATCTCGTGAATTACGACGATGACAGACAACTGCCTCGAATTTCGGATGCGCGGTTCATTAGCGAAACAAACAAAGTTCCCATAGCGGTTGTCAGGTAATAAAATAAGCACAATATTATTTAAAATGACATCTATTTTGTCCAAAATCTATTTTGATCAAAATTGTAATTATTTGCGTGTTATTAAAAAATTAGAGATATTAGAAACTCGCATAGTATATCAATGTTAAACATTAAAATACTGGAAATTTTTGCTAAAAAAATAAACGACTGAAAATTAATGAAAAAAAATACTAGTATAGTTGAAAAATTATGTGTATGATAAAATACTGAAGTAAATTAAATAAAAAATAAAATTTGATTCCAGACGGTCTAACATGGCACGGTATTCACAAGTCGACCTATCTTCCGATAAGCCAAAAGTCGAAAACGCCAAACCGACGATCCTGATCTCCATCGGCATACAAGAGAGAAAGAAAACAAGTGAGGATTTACAAGACGATTGCTCGAAAACTGCAAAGAAAAACTATCGCAAGTATAATCAACACCGGCAGATTCAAGAACCGTTTTACGTCGAAGAGCCAAGGTGGATTGAGATCGATCCCGAATACAAGGACTCGTCGCGACATCTAAATGGCGATCCTTATATACTAACGAGAGGAAAAAAAATTTTTAGAATTGAGGATTCGGAAGAAGGAGACAAGACTATCGAGGATTACGAGTTCATTGATTATCCGAGCAAAATGGCATCGATGAAAAACAGAGTCAGAAGATCTGTCGAGATAAATAAAAATTATCAGGATAGCACAGTTAAAGAAAACAATGACGAAAAAGAAATAAACCATCACAATTTTCTCCGAGATATTAATAAAGATACAAACAATATCGATACGATTAAAACAAAGAATCGAGATAAGAAGTTTTCCAGGATCGACAAAAAATCTGAGGATAGAAAAACTAATAAGAAAAAGGACGTAAGTGTTCCTCATAATGTCTCCATTAAAAAATATAAAAAGGATAAGCTGAAGGATTTAGCAAAACAACCACCGCGCAAGTTTACAAAAAAGAATCAAATCTCGGATGATGTAATAGTTACAAACTTTGTTGACCAAGATCAGAAGATACAGCGTGAAAATGATCCTAATAATATTGTAAATCACAATAGCACAGCTAATGAAAGTGAGAGATTTAATAACAAAAGTCATTTTGCTAGTGGCACAAATAAAAGAAATAAAAGATCGGCATTATTAAAGAATAGAAAATTCTCCGAAGACCCTAAAAGATATAAAACTTATGAAATCGATTGGGTGGACGTGAGCTCCAAGAAAAGTGCCGAAAAGAATGGAACAGATGTGTTTGAGCAAAATAAAGTTTATATCGACAAGCTAGACGATTTAAGCACATACGACGATCCTTTTATTTTATCTCGCGGAAAAGATTTGCTCGACAGCGGGAGAAACAGCTCAAATAAAAATGACGCAAACCACAAATTCATCGAAAAATTATGGAAAATTAAGTATTATGCGCATCGGAAAAAATTGGAAAACGAAGAGGAAGCAAGAAACGAAATGAATAAATTAGAAGCCGACAACGATGACACAGGAACAACGGATTCGCAGTTAACAGACAAGTTCGATTCGAAAACCTTCGGAATAAAGAATTATCCAAACAATCGGGAAAAGCGTAATGCTTGCGAAACTTGCAAGATGGGTTCGCAGTTTCAAGAAGAGCTGTGGTGGAAGAATATTGAGAAGAATATTCAAGATTCGTCTTTCGAGCGAAGGGACAAGCATGGCGACATTCTAGAAGGTCTACGACTCACCGAGCCTTACATCATTTCCCGAGGTAAAAAAGCTTTGCACGAATTCAAAGACAGTTTCTTCCGAATGCTGAAGCGAAACAAGAACGATGCAAATCACGCTAAAATGAAGTCTCTTTTAAACATGATATTAACGGAAAAATATAATAATGATAATTACGATACTAATGTGGCCGAATTGTCAAACGACAAGATATCACCGAGGGATCGACGTGGAGAGCTCGATGAAATTTTAGCGCCATACGACCCGTACTACGTAGCCAGAGGAAAACGAGCCAACTTGAATAACTTTCTGACCAAGGCGCGACTGCTGCGAAATTAGAAGTTCGAAACAGATGCGAAACAATAGGCCTTAGGAGACGCGTCGTGCGATAGATACGATTTCTGGCTGCATAACGCTACAATAAGAGAAGCAAGACACCGTACATTGGAAATATCTTCCATCATAGTTCCACCCGCTTTGATTGTAACGCAAACACGGCAATTCGCGCATCATTTTTCAAATAAAATATGTATATTACAACGTATAATGAATTATAAGATAAATTTTTTGAAAAGGAAAATAAACTTATTAAAAAATTAGTTAAGCGAGCTTGCAGACACGACTTCATTTATAAATGCGCAATTTGAAAAATAGACATAAGATTTAGAAAAATTTCTGTATATGTAAATGATATCTATATTCAGATAATTTAATCGAATTGAAATGTAGTGTCTGTTATACATGTTGCATGTTGCCAAATTCAATAGATAAACTAATACCATGTAATACGAAGGAAAGAATGATTTTTTATTATAATATATTAAAGGATTGGCAATAAATATTAAAATGTTAAAGGTTGACTAATATGTAGTTATAACAAATTTGTTTCATACATATAAGAGCAAGTGTGTTAAACAGTAAAGAAACTTTGGTAATATCTTGTTCCATTTCTTATTTTATTCTTGTAATTAATATAAAGTATTGTTTTTTTATTTGCACAAATAAATCAGAGAATTGACAAAAAATGTATCTCGAATATAGCACTAATTATAAATATATAAACACATGAAAGTGTAAAACTACAAAATATTTTATGGCACATGCTTGTATATGTATTATCAAACACTAATTGCTCGCATATTAATGCTAATTAATTTAACGTATTTTCTTTATTTTACGTTTTTCCGTTAAAAATATAAAATATAACCTATAAAAACATAGTTGCTGGAAAAACACCTCGCCGGTTCACACGTCATATAGATTACTTTACGTTCAAATGTATTGTCGTGACGATATTCATTTACAAAAATTATGTAAAACAAAAATAGTTACCTGATAAACATCTGCATTTACAAAAATTGTACTGATACTGATTGACACTTGCATACAGCTGACACACCTCAGGTTAGACTAGGATTGTGACAATCCGTAAAGTCGATAATGATGGAACTAAGCTGATCTTTAATTGGTAAAATTGGAAACTACATTGCTCATGTCTACTTTATATTCAATCGCATTACTTATATTTATAAAAAATAAACAATTAAAAAGAAAGATAAATTAAAAAAGACTTGCAGAAAAATATAATTCAAATTATGCAATTTTAAAAACTATATTCAAAATAAGTAAAAAAACAAAAATTGTTCAAATAATTAAACAATTATAATTAATTGCTTTTATTGATATGTATTTCATCAATTGTACATATATAGACATGTATTGAATTTATATAATAATACATCGAGGCACAACAAATTTTTTAATTACACATATTTATAGAATATCTTTTCTCTATGTGATTTTTTTTTAATGTAAATCATTTAGTTATAGTTTAATAGGTTTTATTTATTTCTTATACATTATTCGAAAATATGTTTTCACGCAAGAAATACGTTGAACATACATTTACAATATGAAATATTACAAATTACAAGATCATTAAAAAGCATTTTAGAAGGAGAATAATTAAAAATATAAATATTATCATAAAGAGATTAGTCTGCAAACGGATCAAGAAATCCCTTGTACATCGATTTTTCTATTCCCCCACAAACGCTTTCAATCATTTACAATTACCGCAATTTTAACTTGTTATACTCAAATCTTACTCTTAAATGTAGATTGATGTATTAACGTTTTGATTATATATCGATGCTTTGTGCTATCTTTTTAACTAATATAATTATTTATTAGCAAATATATTTACACGTAAATAAATATAAACGGGTATTTATAATGTTTGGAAAATATGCAGTTACAAAATATATATCATTTATGACAGCCATTTATTGATTATTGTTTATACTAATTACAATCAGGATTTGCAATATTCTCATTGTAGTTTTTCTAGATTTCGTAAGTTTTCTCACTCAATTTACGACGGATCCAAAAAAATTTACAGTGTACCGAATAAAATTTACGCTCCCCAAACTGATTTTACACATCTAATCATATTGAACCTTCGCATTTCTACGCCTATAAAATAATCAAAGAAAGGACATGAATAAAACATTGTGGGCTATAGAAACATTAGAGCCTCAAGCAATTTATTATTTTATAACAAGGTATGCAACATAGATACATGGCAACATAAATCCCACACACTGCGTGATTGAAATTAGTGAATTACAGTTTTTTGACAGGAATTTATCACGTGCGGTAGATCACTGTTATATCATCGTTAAGATAAAAAAGAATATATATAAATCAATCAATCAATCAAGCAAAATGTTGTTCATCAAAATCGCGACAGAATCTAAATACATTCTAATTATCAGCAGGATCTCAATAATTAAAGGTCATCTCGTTGGATGCAACCAATGGCCACAAAAATGGTCACCTTCCAACGTGATTGATAAATTTACATCTCAGGAGGCAAGAATCAAAGAATCCGGATGATGACTGAAAACATAATTGTATCTACAATAACATTATCGATTAACATCCAGAGAAAAATATAATTCCTATCTATGTCACGATATGCTAGATATTTATACACTATTCAATCTTAGCTTACACACCACCTGTTTCCCGTGTACATTTTATTTCTCGGAATCGAGGACGTGAAATTACTTTTCGTAATTGCGCCGATGCGTAATATGCGTTTGTAAATTGAAATGAAAAAAATTCTGCTCTATGCACGGGACAAATTAATACAGGGTGTTCCATAAAAGATTATTAGTAGAAATGCATTTTTTGTGAACTTCGAATTCCTTTGAATATTTTAAATACGTAATTATTGTTTGAAATTAGGCATTTTTATGAATCAATTTAATTGTGCATATGTGTAAAATCTTATTTTTATATTAATTTAAAACTATTGACATTTTAGAAATTTTAATTTGACATTTAATTGCTGATATAGATCCAATGTTGAGAATTCAAAGTTCGTGATCGATTATGATCTTTGTTAAAATTATTATTAAAAGATAATCTTGAAATTTGTTTAAGAATATATCACTACTACTAATTGCTACTTTTGATAATACACCCTGTACGAATTAATACTGATATAGGCATTTTGAAAGACTTTACTGACATGTACATACAATCATAGACAGCAGAAGAGATATATCTTCGTCTTAATCAATCTATAAATAATTACACCATGAATATGTCGCTTGCAATGAAAGCAGATCACAAGATACAAATCGTAGACGTGTGACTGTAAACAACATTTCTGATGGCTACATCAAATTATATAAAAAGAGACACTTATGTTTCTATTGTTTTTTTGCGAAATTAATGCACATACTCTTTAATTAAGCTCACATAAATTTCAATAGTGTTATCGATTTGGGTAGAATTCTGATTGACGTAACAGGGTCATACATGTTCAGCGTGAACAACGCATTGTCAGTTATACGAGATCCGCGCCAATCTTAAGCAATATATTTGTCTCCATGTTGAAATATTCAGAAAATGTTTTGAAAACAAATTAGAACGGAATATTAAGTAATAGTATTCACAAACATATTCTAATTTAATTAAACATAAATCTGATTTTCTCTGCATGCAGAAGTTATTCATGGAAACCGCAAGAAGAGTTCTGCTTTAGAACTGTTCTATATGCATGTCTTTGTTCATTGTGTACATTCTGAGTTTACGCCTCCGCTTGTGATTGCATCTACGACTTGCAGTTTGCGGCTTGCATCCATTGCACACGATCCTGAATTTTGCGCTAGCGGCAAAATATATGTAATGACATACATATGACAAACTATGCACATTGAAGAGAAATATTGGCCAACGATATATGTAAAATATAATTATGAAGCTCCAATTGACAGATTATTGAATTAAATAATTGAATTATAATAAATTAATAAATGAACAACAATCGCTCGCATCTATCACTGTAACTGACAGACACGTTTTCTTCTTCGCTTTTTAGATTTTTAGCTATATCGGTTTAATTATTTGGAGAAGATGTGTTTTTCGTAACAGTTATCGTTTCTAAGGGCTGTTGCATTATTGTGAATCTGAAACATAAAGCAGGAAATGACATTTATGATCCTTTCGAAATGTTTGGGAAAAAGACGTCATATTCGGAGTTCAGTTGTGTTTAGTGTATAATTAGACAGCACTTTTGAACACATAAATCTTATCTTGAAATTAATTCTTATTGTCAATGCCATAGAATATATTTATTAAATTTACTGAGAAAAAATTAATCATATTTAATTCATATTTATTTTAAAATAAAATAAAATTAGTTGAAATGAAAATTTAAAAAAATATAGCTATTATGAATTTATTTAGCTATCTGAGATATTACAGGAAATTAATTTCCAATTCAAAATACGTAAAGCATTTACGCAATTTAGAGATTTAATTAACTAATTATAATATATTGTAAATAATGAATTAATTACAATTTATTGTAAATTGTAAATAATGAATTAATTAATTCATACTTAATTTTACTCATAATTAATTTATAAATTTTGTATAGATATATAAGATTTCATAACTAGACGAAATGTCATCTTAATATTAATGATAAATAAAATTTGTAAATCATGAGTACACAATGATGAGCAACTTTTCGACGACAATGTGCCGCGAAAGTTTTAAAGCGAACCTTTGCGTTGCTATTGTTTCACAGTTGCCAGGTAGATAATCCACAGCTTTGTTTTAAATGTCACTTGGCACCCATATCGCAAGGAAAAAAAAATATTTTCACAACATCACTAGTGCGGAATAATTCGTAAACGGACGATCATAAGTGCTAATCACAGAATGTAGGAGAATTGAAGAAGCATAAATAAACTTTATCAGCAGGCGTAAGGCGTATATATCGATGAATATTACAGAACACTGAGTGCACTTAAACGCCTGACGTGTTACATGCAAGATAAAGATAAGAAATATAGGACAGCACATAATGTTCGGCCTACCAAGAACAATATATCGCACATGTATATCGTGTATGTACATATTTCGATATTATAAAAAATATCTTGAAAAAGATATTTTTGAAAAAGAGTTCAGTTACTTTCTCTCTTTCCCGCTATCGCTAATTAAGCCGTTTCACACGCAGTAGAGAAGCATAGTTATTCAGCCATTAGATACGAAGGATAGACGAAGCATCGAAAAAAGTACGATGTGAGAGTGTTTCATATCAACTGGCTGTGCCAATTACCTAATGCTGCCGGCGAGTCGCCATCCACGCCGATCCTTTCGGTGTTATCAAACATGCTTATGAACGGGCTGTCGTCCTCGTACGGGGCTGTCGCCCACTTTTTGCCTCTCACCCCCACAAACATCCCCCGTAACTCCCATCGTGGATTTTTCTTACCGCGCATCTCAAAATATCGGAAGGGCGATCGCTTTTCGACCTGGCACGAGGCTAGAGCGTTTCTTCTATCGCCCGCTCCTGCTCGGGGGAAATAGAACGTGGGCCAGTGTGACCATATCGAACTCAGTATCGCGCGGACGGTAGGCAAAAGAAGAAAACAAAAATTGCCCGTCACATTTCACTATACAAAGTTTATTCGGCGAAACACGTGAACAATAAGATAAATATTTGAGAAAGCCTTCGTTCTCTGCGTCCTTTGCATTGGAGATGGACTCGATCGATTCGACTCGTCTGTCTAGTCGTATACGAGAGGTATTCGAAAAGCGCCGGGTTATTTCACAAAATATTCTCGAGTGCGCGATAAAAACGAAAGAAAACATTTCTCAGTCGTAACATAGTTAATTAAATAAGATGGAAGATTTAACCGATTTGTTTTCTTCAGCAATTTCCATCATAAAATTTATGTATGCAAATATTTTTCAATTAGTTATCGAGTAATTAACGTTTCCAGCTTTTTAAAAACCTCTCGTGTAAAAAGAAAAATTTCTGATAAGCTTTCTTTTTCAATAATTTTTATGTAATAATTTATATAAAAGTAATTTGATTTTACATTGTAGATAAATATTTGAGATAAATGGTTTAACCAGTAATTCTTTTACAAGTTATCGACGATCACAAAGCTTTTAAAATTATTTGACAAGCAATTCAGAAGTTTCTCTTCTTCTTAATAATTGAACCGTATGTAAATAAGATTGATTACCTTGATATCCGTTTGATGATCGAATTCCAAAGTTTGCCTCAGATCCAAATCGCTCTCCCGTGTTCCTTTTCCCTCTCATGCCTTGAAAACCCATTGGTGCCCTTTTGTCCGAATCTTTCTTGCCTCTCATTCCCTGAAAACCCATTGGTGCTCTCTTGTCAAAATCCAGAGGGTCTGCATAGTAATCTATGTAATTTTCAAAGCCGTCCTTTTTACCTCTCATGCCCTAAAAAAATTAGTAAGTAAAAGATAAGATTATTAAATAGAGGTAAAAGATTATTAAATCAATTCAACTTGTTAAATAATTAATTACACAAGCGAAATTATTTTTTGGCATAGGTGGTCAATTGCGGGTACACCTATTCCATTATTTATTTCTTTGTTTATTTTTTCATATGCTCAATAACATGCTAATTTACACATTTTTATCTTTCTTCAGAAATCTGTTGGATTTGCCAAAACTAATTGAACGTACTTGAAAACCCATAATGGCTCGTTTTTCGAGTTCCTCTATCTCGTCGTATAGCGTCTTTTTGCCTCTCATTCCCTGAAATCCCATGGGAGCTCTTTTTTCCCATTCTGCCGGGAACTCTTGTTTCTTTCCGCGCATACCTTGGAAACCCATCGCGAGAAGTCTCTTTTCGTAACTTTGCGGATCAAAAATGTAACCTTTTGTCCCCCTCATATTCTGAAAGCCGATCGCAGCCCTCTTTTCCATTTCGCTCAATACCTATTTGTATATTTTAACAGATTTTATTTAAACAAGACGGATAAAGCGTTATATTTTAATTAAATAAAAAATTGCCGATTGAAAAAAGATTATTTAAAATACTTAAACGATCGAAAATATAAATTGGGAAATACAAATAAAATACGATTAAAGTGTGAAATTTATGAATATAAATTATTTTAGCATTCTAAACTTTTTATTAAAAGAATTCAATCAACATCAAAGAATCGAATTTACCTCCTCCAGTGATTTCTTTCCCCTCATTCCTTGAAATCCCATAGGTGCTCGTTTTTCGTAATCGTCATGAAAATAGGAATCTTCGAAATCAGGTATAAAGTAATCCTTCTTCCCTCTCATGCCTTGAAAACCCATTGGCGCCCGTTTGTCAAACTCGTCCTGCAGAGGATTGTCCTCAATGTCCGGCATATCTAAAGTCTTTTTACCGCGCATACCCTACGCAATAATTAAAATTTTTCGTAAATAATTCATGGAAAAATGTGAGACTCTTGCCTTTCACTTTTTCTACGATAAAGAGAATACTTTACCTGGAAACCCAGTAAAGCTCTTTTGGACAGTTCGCTATCTTCCGAAGATGTGGGAACGAGATCCTTTTTCCCGCGCATCCCTTGGAATCCCATTGGCGCTCGTTTAGCGGACGCGGCATCGCTGGAGGACGATTCTTCGGCAAACGACGAATTAATCCAGACCGCCAGAAAAAGTACCGAGCAGAAAAGCATTCTGAAACGTAACGTAGAAAAACAATCAGCATATCTAAAAAAAATATTTGTCTCGTTGAAGCTCTCTTTCTTTGGCATTTCTACTTCGAGAAGCGCAACTCAAACGCGCACGTCTTCCAAGCTTCCGTATGCAGTACGTGCTCAAGTTATCGTTCCACCGTTCTCATTGTTGCATCCCGGCATGTATGTAGGTACACGAAAGACAAGATACATGCCGAAGTAATTTATCGAGGCAAGTAACCACATTTGATTGTTCATTAGCAACCTAGCCAAGACTAACAATCAGTCGGATACAGCTGTCAGATGCTCAAGTGACATTCAATCAAATCAAACTCAATCCAATCCAATTTCAATCACATGATTGTTAAAGCCTTAAATGCGACAAGAAACGCGAACAGGTTCATTGCATTTGAAGCAATAAATTCTAGTAGGCTCTAAATGAAAGATCGAAATTCTTAATAAAAAACCTAATAAGGCATAAAAATTGTATAAGGCGTGATTGCACATCCACTGGCGTCAGTGCACATTCAATTCATTAAACACAAAATTATAAAGTGAATCAATTAATACGAAATGTTTCGATCTGTATTAAATCCTCTTCAACATCATTTCCACTGAAGAGCACCCAATGTGGATCGAACATTTCGTATTAATTGATCCAATGGAATTCTCTACTTAATAAATTAAATGCGCATTGATATAATAACCGCCCTTTTAATTAATCGTTTATTAAAAATTTTGAGAATATGTAATGACGGTAACAATTTTACTTATTAAGTATGTAAAAACGATTTCATAAAAAGAAATTATTTCTAAGCTGTTAAAAGAGAAAAACTATAAACTATAAACTATAAGCTATAAACTATAAACTATAAACTATAAGAAACAAGTAATAAAAATCCTTTTTTCTTCGCATTGATCAATTGTGATTTCTGCGTACATACAAATAAAAATTTTTCGCTGCATAAGAAAAACATAAGAAAGCTTAAAACACCCTCTTCATATAAAATATTACGTTATGCGGAGAAAAATGTACAGTAGACGAAAATATTGCGGAGAGATAATATTCGCGCAAGATAGAACGTGCAAAATAAAAGCGGATACTGAAGATTTAGGAAGCGGCGAAAACGCTTTCGCAAAGAAAACCTGCGTGTTGCATAAAAGAAGCATCTTAAAGGATGCATAGGGAGCAACGTTAAAAGGAATGTTGAATCGAAACTTGCGAGATAGTGTCTATTAATTCGAAAAGAAATGCACGCCTTTTGAAGATAATTGAATACTTAAGTTTATGAATTGAAAGCACTCGGCGCCGATGCCGAACGTAAATACAACGAATGGAGCGGCGCTCGTGTAATTTTCTCTTCTTACCGTGCCTCTCAACAGATTATTCAATTTTACACCGGTGTAAAAGTGCCGCTACTCTTCAAAGCGGAGATCGATTAAACAATGTATTAACTGCGACGATTTTTAAAGACAATAAAAAATAGAAGAGACAACAAGAGAAATATTATAAAAGCCACAGCGCGGATGTAAAAGCGCAAAATAAACGCTTCTTTATTATCAGAAGATATAAAGTAATTAAACGTTTCGGCTCAATTTCGAGTCGTTTTCGGTCTTATAAAATTGTAATCGGCAAGGAGTTTTGGAAAAGAAATCTTAGTTCGCGTGGACTATCTCTGCTAATCTATTAACATATCTGCGCGGATTGCCGAGAACTTCGAAGAGATAATTCACGTAGACTTGAAGTTTCCTGTCATTTCTAAACTCTCGGCAACTGGTCAATCTGCACGGATTTGGCAATAGATTATCGCAGATAGTCCGCGTGGATTAGAATTTCTCCATTATAATTAGCGAATGGAAGGCTCGCCTTTCTCAAAGCATTCACTCCAAAGTGCCACAGCGAGAACAAAGAATATCAATAAGCGGCCACCGAGAAAATGGAAAAGAAAAAAAATAGAAAATTCCAATTATTTTAATCGAGGACGGGTTTTAAATTCTTATATTAAAATGCTTGCGCAGGCTTATTGACATTTTTCTCCGAGAACGAGCGGAAACATTAATATATATCAATCGATTGTTTGTCGCTATTAAATCTTATAGCACAATAATATGTGCTTTTCTTTGACTGAATTGTATGCAAATTGTGCCACATACACAATAGAACTCTATTTGCTTTCGCAGTGCAGTAGAATAATTCTCCTTTATACGCATATAATAAAAACATTACTGCTTTGCGGTTATTGCCACTATCCTTTAAATCGGAAATGTAATAATCCATAATATTCTCAAGTGCACACACACACACACGCGCGCGCACACACACACGCGCACACACACACACACACACACACAGAGTTTTCATGATTATTAAATTTTGCACTTCATACATCTTGTTAGAATTTCTACATTTTTCCTCTTTTGAGATACGCCTGATTAAGTTTAATTAAGCAAACCAAGCAAATTAATTATGTCTGTAGTACTTTATTTATTCTTTAATTAATATGATGAACTAATTATTTTTATTCAAGAGAAAAAAAGAGTAGAGAACGCTTAAAAGTTGGAAATTACTTAAGCATTTTGAAAGAAAAAATAGCACATTTTCAATAAATTACACAGCGCAATAATTTTGACGAGCATTTTTTAGAAAAGTTCTTGCAATTTTTTGCAATAATCGAAATAACACGAAATAAAAAGCAAGAAACTTTTTTACGCTAATTTTTATTGCAGATTTAAACATGTGCAAATGCTTGAAAATTTTTTTGGAAATTCCTGTTTTTATTATAATGCACATTTAAAGTATACAGGAAAGTGTATATGTATCATTATATATTTATATAAAACATTTATATAAAACCGAAGTAATTTAGAATTTTCGAGGTTTCGAACGAAATAATGCTCCAATTTTATTTGATAGATTTTTTGAAATTTTATTTTTACTAATAATCGAAATCTCATATTTTATCACTATTTTACGCGAATATAAAAGAAAGATAAATTGATAATGGTTTGTATACGATTTATGTGATGATATGTAACAGATCTGAGCACTATGTAGTAAAATCAAATCATAAACTCCATCGAAAACTGAAAGAACGAGTTGTTTTTTTGTTATCCTTGTATTCTCCCTTGCGGCCTGTATATTACTCGTCGCCGCATTGTGAGGCGTTGATCGATTTCAGTTTAATACGCTTCCATTCAGCGCGATTCAATATCGTGCGTAGACACGTGATATTGAAATGATATATGTACACCGTAAACGTATAAATAAATAGATACTTTTCAGCCCATCACAAATCAAGATCTTACATGAAATCCACCAAATATTATCAAAAAACTGTGCAAAGTGTAGAATTATATCTTAGAAATCTTGCTAAACATCGGATCTAACATAAGCAAGTAGTTGATTGCGCAGCCGATGGTTCCAAAAGCAAAATATTAACTCTATCGATGAGGCTCTTTCTGATTTACAAAAGACGTGATTTATTATAGCCCTTCTGGCTTTTCGATTATTATCACTCTTGAATATAATAGCCCTAAGACAACAATGTACGAATGTGTCAGATAAAACATCACCATAAGTGTACGCCAGCTCGAATATCAGAAATGAGAAAATCCTCGAATGAGAGGAATAAATTTTTTTTATGGCAAAGAAAAATATTACACAAGATATCTGATTTTAATGATATTTCAGAAAGTACTTGGGACATGAAAAAATTATTTTAAATAAACATCTTTCAATCCGAGGCGGACACGTGATAGTAATATTGATCTATCGTAGGTAAATATCGGAGATGTTTATAGAATATCTTTAACATCGCAAGCAAATTTTCGGTGAATCTCACGCCGCACGAAAGTGAAAGCACTGAAAGCTTTCAATCGTGGACTTTAAAGGAGTAAACGTGTAGGACAAGCTTGCTTAGAACGATTACACGAGTGACCGATCGCGGCGGCGAGGAATAGGCCATCAGCACTCTCTCACATATTCGCCACCCTCCGCCTCCGCCCCTTTCTCTCTTATCACACCGCTACTTTCCTCATCTTGTCTACCCGTGGCATGACTACCCGTTGTTCTTGGCGTCTCTGCCCCCTTGTCGAGCTAGAATTCTCGCTCCGTTTACTTTGCGCGACAAAGAGGCTGACCTCGACAGTTTGCAACGTGCGCGCATTACTACGTCCCACGTTGTCAAGACGTCGTTTTTTATATGGCACTCGACTCTAGGAGGCATAAAATTAAAATAATTTTTCATTTTTAATGCGATCGATGTTCCCTGTGCTTTCACCGATTGTCTTTTCTTTTTTCTTTTTGTCACGATAATCACGATTCCAATAACACTTTGAAACCAACAAAATAATTTAATAATTGCTTTTAATTACTTTTTTTAGAACTAATAGAAAAAACGCTCTTCTTTTCATTTTAATCTATTTAGGTATTTATATTTTTCGTGTAGAAAGCCACAGGTACAAACACGAAGCTTGTTGTATCGCATATTTACGAAACAAGAATGTTTGAAAAAACTTCGAGCTATAATGAATGAAAGCTATAAAGAAAGAAGACTCGACACAGAATATTTTCTCTCAAGATACGAGACGATAGAACACGTCTTCACCTGTCGCATACGATCGAGAGAGAGAGAGAGAGAGAGAGAGAGAGAGAGAGAGAGAAAGGAAGAAAGAGAGATTCAATCACTTTAATCGCCCAATGTTCAATCGCCCAATATTCAATTATCAAACATTAAATTCCCTTTACTTATCTACGCGATAATTTCGCAAAGAAAAAGATAAAAAAAAAACCGATTCCCCAAAACAAAATGCACAAAATGTCTGGTGAATATCAGGATGGGTATAATGGTAAAAGTAAAGGCCATCCGTAATTCCGGCGACGTGGGCAGAAATCCCAGAGGAAGTAACACAAGATTGATTGCAGGTGCGAGAAAGGTGCGCGAAACGAGTCGGAACTATGGTCAGCTGTTTTTGCAATCAAACCAACCGGGGCGTACTCATTTGACGCACGGTCGGTGCTCACTCCTCGGCGTCATGCTGCTCGATTACCTGCGCTTTATTTTCAAGGGAATAAAACAAACGGTTTGCTCTTCATTTTCAGAATGTTGGATCTTTTTGCGCGATATAATATATTACATTAATGTATCCTATGATATATCTAGCTACTTTATATTTAAGCTAGCTATTTTATATTTAATATATTCATATATGGTTATTATTTCAATTTTTGTATGTCATTGACCAATTTGTCAAAATATTTAAACGGCAATAAATTACACAAGTGTTGCTTTACCTCATATTGCAGTGAAAAGGTGACCGAAATAGCTGTATTGAAGATTATGCGCGGATTATGTGCACATATTATTGCATGTAAATTTTGTAATTCAAACTAGCGCCGCGACTAACACTTATTCTATAAAAGGCTCCATTATTACATGAAACCTGAGCTATTATGTTTAATATTGTGCATGATAAATTGAGCAAACCGTATATACAAGTATGTTAGATATGCGACATATTAGATTAGAATAATGCATGTTTTGTCATTGCACGCGGCTATTGTACGAGCCGACAATAATATAATGACATATTAATAGCTGTGGCTAATACCAGTGTTAACCTTTAGTATTCCGATGGGGGATTATAAATGATATTGCGTGGTGAATTCTCGCAAATGACAGAGAAGGTGCTAATCCTTGAGAAAACAGATCCAACATTCTGTGTAATATGCACAAGTGTTGCGTTTACGTTTGTTAATTTGAAATTGGAACAACTTTATCATTTGACATTTTCCGACATTAATATTCTACGCAAATAATTCTATAAATTCTTAAGAAATTCTTAAGTAAAATAAATATGCACAATTTCATTTGTGAAATATTTAACTCTTGTTAAATTTATAAGTCTGTCGTTGCGGACAGTAAATAACTCTTAAAGCTTTGATTAAAGAAGCACGAACGAGAAACTTTAACAAAAATATAATTAAATGTAATGTGGGTAGAAGTCAGAAATATTGTCGAGCACACACATTTGAGAAAGCTTTCGATACTTCGAGAGCAAAGGCAATGTTACTTCCGATTAGAACGAAATTGGCGCTTTTCTAGCAAGAAGCTTCCTGCTGCGATTAGACGTGACTGTTTGTTTTGTTTCGCAATGATGAAACATTGATTCTGAGATCCTCGATAAGATACATGCGATAGTGCCGGAAACTCACCAGTCGGAAACTAGCGTATCCGATCGGAAACTGTGTAGGTTACGTGATAGCTGTCCGTTCAATCAAGAGAGATATCCATTTTTCAAGAGGTTACAACATGCTGATTATTATTTGATGCAATTGTTGTATAATGACAATTGCAAATTCAATAACAATAGTTTTTTTATTATGCTTTTATTTTTCTGTAAAGTAAGTGGAAAAATTTTAAATTGATTAAATTCTTATTGATTTAACTTCATAATGGTGTCTATACACTATCGATAGCAAAAATAAATACGATATCGATATCGCATAAATTGAATATCCAATTTAATTTCTTATCTTTGCTCTTTCGCTAAATTTTCTGTTTATAATAATATGGTTAAGTTTGTAACTCATTCACCATTTAGCGTCTTCCATAAACCGAAGAGAAAAACATCAAAGGATAATTCAAATATATTCACGTAAAATCATACTTTTATAATTTCACACGAATTTTTCATATTTGTTTATATTTGTTGGATATGTCATAATGAGATAAAAAGCAGCAATAATAGCCGTATTTTTTCAGTACAGCCAAATTTGGTAAGTCGAGCAATTGTATTTCGAAAGCGTCTAAATTGCGAATAATTTCTGAGAGTGGTGACTTCGATAATAAAACTGCTAAAATTCTACAAATACAAAGAAATGAAGATTCATACAGGAGCAAATTAAAGGTTATTCTATCCGCTGCAATTTGTTCGTAATGTTCTTTCCAATATGTCGTTTTATTATTAAACAAACTTTAATAACTTTTAATAACTGTATCGATAAAATCTCTTCCAAAAGATACAAGCATATTAAGGTTCAACTCCTAACTAAAATAATTTATCGTAGATCAAATTTAATTAATTTTCTGTTTAACACACTTGTTAGAAAGTTTCTGTGTTGAAACCTAATATAATCGATGTTACTTCTTAGTCTGTTGCCGTACTTTATAACTTTGACGGCAAATTTTCGGTTAAAATGTTTTGTTTTACTTTTAATGAAGGCAGATATGTTCTGTCACAAAAATATAAATTTGTAATAGATAAAAAAATATTAAAATATTTTATTTTTGATATTTTATTTTCTATAAAAATGGAACGTTTCGACGTAAAAAAATGGACGGTAACGGTTGAAAATATTAATCTGAACTTTTAATTAATAATATTAAAACGATATACATTTAGCATTTTACTTTAATTATTCGCTTCTCGTATTATTCATAAGAAGGATATCCGGTATATGTGACGCAAGTCTCGTTGGATACACCAGTAAATTCATTCATATGAAAAGCAGAAAAAATGGTAAAGCTTGTCAATGCGAAAAAAATTTTTTATAGCTTGCGGGTAGCATTTCGTCGTGGAGCGAAAATGCGTTGACGGATTCAAAAGTTGCAACGACAGCTGAGCAATCGATAGAAAGGTTGTCGAGGAACTTTAAATAGAATTCCTACGACAGAACGCCGCCGTGTCGCGATTTCTACGTGGTGACAGCGCACTTTGCGCGTACAATAAGAGGGCCTTTAAGCTTTCGGATTCAATGACGCTCAGAGTGTTTCTCACAATTGTGAGGATAAAAAAAATTACGAAGTCCGTTTGCCGAGAACTTGTTCTTCCGTAATAAAAACTAAACAAACTTAACTCGCCTTCTGTTTTTATAATCACATTATTAAAAGAGATTTAGTAGCAAAAAGAACTTCCTCATAAAGAATAAAGTACGATTCATAAAGTATCCCAGATTTAATAGCTATTCTTTCAATAATATCGGAGATTTTAAAGCGAGAGTAAATTTTTGTTAATTTATGTTAATATCAGAAACGTACATTGTACAGATTACAGCGAGCGAATATTGGAAAGACGCGTATCGTAATCAGTGGTTGTTAGCGTTACAAGGAATTGTATTAATAATCGTAATTCTTACTATGGGAGCATGGATTGAACACGAGTGTAAAGTTGTCGTGGATGACAATCCTGTGGCAACGTGGCGCTTAGCTATCAAGCGATTGCAAGAAACCATCATTGATGTAGGAACAAAATTACGGTATTACGTCAAATTACAATTATTATAAAGTAGAATCAAAATTTACATTTAATTAAAACAGTATTTAGAAATTTAATTTTTAATAATTGTACAACACATTAATGTTAAATTATTGCAGACCATGTTATGATGTCGAAACGGATACTCCGCAAAAGAGAAGAGCGAGCGTCTTGAGGCGAAGACGCATTTTTGTAAATGGATGACCTAATATGCTTGTAAGATAAAGTAAAAATAAATATTTTATCCTTGCTTGTCATACTTTTATAATATCCTACTGCAAAATATCAAAAAGAATAATAAAAATAAAAAAAGTATTACAAATACTTTACTTGCAAATAAAAGAAGGTATTTAAGTTCTATAAAAATTTTTTTTATTTTTATTATATATATAATACGAATAATTTAAATAAATTAAAATTTTAATGAAACAAATTGCTATTTTCTTGAACTTTCTGCTTTGTCGTCTTCATGATTAACATCCTTACAGAAATAATTATCGTAATAATAAAGTAACATTATAAGAAATATAAATCAACGAGCACGTTGCGCCTGCACAGTGATCCATCATACCATTTAAAATCCTATAATCCAATAAATAAATAAAATATTTTTTATAAAAATTATTTTTCAAATATATATAAAAAATGCAAAATTGTTATTACTGTCAAATATTAAAAAATTACTTCTAATGGATTTTTCCATAATAACAAGCGTGTAATAAAATAACATTAATATTAGTTTAACAGACTCCTTTCTAGTTACGGACTTTAAATTGCATTTTACATATTTTTCCTCAAACTTCTTAGTCAATTAGAAAATTTATATTATCTATTTGAATAAAAACAAATTTATTCAGCTGTCTGTTTGTATTATATCTCAAATTATAAATTCCTGGAATATACAATTAGGAAATACTATGCCAATTAGAAAACCTCAAGAAGTGATGCGATGTGTTTCAATTTGCGATAGTTGATATTTGTGCAATTTTAATTAAAAATGAAGAGAAAACCCACTAATTATAAATTATGATTATGCTGATTATAAAAGGCCGCAAAACACACCAATTACAAAAGATAATTAATAATTAATGTATTCGACGGAGAATAGAAATTTTTAAACTTACTTTTCGGTGACATATCTGGGTTAATGCACGCAAATATATTCGAAAATATAGTAAAGCATTACCATTCCAGCGCACATTTTGATAATATCGTCACCCATGCTTTCTGTCTCGTGGAGTATATAATTCCATTTACTCGATGTTACAAATTGCTTAACAAATTACAAAGTTTTTTAATTTTATCTGCAACGCCAAGATATGCTCAGTTAGAATTTGGAATATTCTTTGTTTTTCGTCTCACAATTTTTCTATGCATGTATACCTGCATTAAAGTCCAAATATTTTTAAACCATTGTAACTAAATCAATGCCCCACTAAATAAAAATAAGTCAACAGTCCGTTAAATTAAATTAACATCTTTAAATAAAATGTAAAAATACTTCTTCGATTTTTTCTACGAGATAAATTTATTGACCAAAAATAACCCGACAAAAGCGATTTATATATATCTTATACATAAAATATGGCAATATACGACTGAAATGTTAACAGAGATTAGTGGTTTAATATTACTTTTAACGTGATATGCGAGACGTACAGTGCAGCTAATGTGAGTGACATTTATTTCCATTTACGAGTCATTTATTTATTACTGAAAATTATTTCTGTTAACTGTAAAACCGTGTAAAAAAAAGAACAACATTGAATATGGCGCACCGAATTGTATGCAGCGCTTATACAACAGGACGGATGCAAAATGTGTTACTAAAAGTTGCAGCTTTGTACTTTATACTGCATGTATTGACGTCTTAGCCGCTAAAATTACATCCAGCGTTTCTCTACCAGCATTCATAATAGAAGAGAAAAATTTACGACTTAAAAAAAAATTATGTTGTGGAATTAACATTTCTATTAATTTGTAACATTACTTGGAAAAGTATCCAAACACAAAAATTTTTAAATCACAAAAATTAGCTATATATTTTTATTATTTATAAAATTTATTACAAAGATATCTATTCATTTCTCATAATAAATTTTAGCTGTTAAGTAAAATACAGTAAAATTTGTCAAAAGCATATTTTCCATATTATTCGAGATAAAGCGGCTGTAGTCCTTCAGAGAGTGTGCATAAAGAGCGAGTATTAAAACATGGAAATTGCTATGTAACTCCGAAATTTGTCATTAAATTTAATGTAACAATTTCGAAATTGTGTGCATATTACTATGCAGCTGGTAATAATTTAAATTTAGTCTTTCTTTTAATACACTTTACAATTTAAAAACTCCATAAGCTAAAACACGAATATTCTTAGCTTAAAAGAGGTCTGTAAATTTTTATTGTTGTTGCTTTTCCGCGATAGTCATCTGATTAGTCATCTCGATGCGCGCTGTGCGTTATTTCATGTTGTTGAGCAGTTGTTATCGCGAAAGTTATATATTTCAACAGCTCATTTGACAGCTCTTGTCACATTTGACAGTTCTTGGTTAATGAGAAGATTTCTATAGTATAAGAGTAGTGTAGTTTTTTTTTTGTGAGATGTCTAGGACACTCTATTTTCGCCGTTCGTGTAAAATCTCAAATTATCGCCGTTCAAGAGACAATTAATCAATAATTTTTGTAACAATTCGTGAATCAATACAAAATACAATAGTTAAAGATTAATAAAAAACGTGTTTAACTCATATTTCTGATTTTTCTTTAAAAAAAACCTGCAGTGTGACTGTCAAACGGAATATTTATACTTTATACAAGCTTTTATGTACGTGATGAAAATATATGCAGTAAGCGTTAATTTTTCGCTGTCAATTTATAGCATTTTGAAACCCCAACGTGCGCGCATTTTCATGAATGAACGCGCGTAAGCTGCTACGCTATTACGCTACTACGATCAGCTGATCAACTGGCCAGCAGTAATAGAGTGAGAGTCATGTGGCTACCTCATCGGTCGGCTTCGCCGTTGATCAGAATCGCTCGCAATGAAACATCAATATAAATCTTAATATTTTCGCACAAAAAAATTGCAGCATATTAAAATAAATTTTATTTAAAAACTCTAATTTCTGATGAGTCCAGAATTGTTTATCTTGAATAACTGATTTGCGTGATATATCATTGATTAATTAAAAAGACAATTAATTTCAAATAATAAATTGAATAAAATTATTTTTCTGTAAAGCATAAAGAACGCGTATAACAGTCGTTGTCGCGTTGTTGTTGAATTTACAGATTCAAACGGCGTATGTATATGTATATGAATTTACCAGAAACATTTTTCAAACGGCATTTATTGTACAATATAAGTATATACGCCTTGCAGCTACAACGAGAGTTTTTAGACGGTATATGTATGCGCTTTCTATACTGAGAGATTTAATAAAGATTGCAATATTTCCAGGCGTATAATTACATTCAAAGGAAAAAGTATATAATTCGAGAATTAAAATGTATAAAAAGTCCGATGGTAAAAAAGATATTACTATATTTTTATATTACTGCTTTTTCATAAAATATCTATTTCTCGACTTTGTTATGAGAATCGAATATAAAAAAATTGCATGTTTCAAATTTAAATTTTGTGTTGCATATTCTTGCACTATCTAGAATATTCAAAAAGTCTTGTATTAAATTCAAATTTATATTGATCATAGTCAATCACGTTTCTATGCACATATTCACGACCGTACGATATCGAAAACGTCTGCAGAAAACATCAGTGGGATTGACGGGCCTTCAATCAGTCTAACCTTCTACTACTGCGGACTTTTGAGGTTTGCGAGCAAACACCAGCAGTGACATGTCGAGATACACCCAAATCGCGATGCAAAAAAACATGATACATTGCTCGTTGCATCATCAAAGAAATATTTAAACACACATTGCTATATCGAGGTTAAATCCTGATTCAACTTTGTCAAGGTGTCATTTTAAATATAAGTAATGTCGAAAGATGCAAACACTCTTGATGATAACGACAATCAGGAGGACATTCGGCGCCTTGAAAATTACGAGCAGCGCAGCAAGATCAATCATTTTGAGACTCTGAAGAACGAAGACATATTAAGATACATCAAGAACATTGAACAGAATTGTCGCCTCGAGGTGAGTAGCGGCGACGAGGATTATGCCGACACAAAAAGATCTAGCAACTGCAGTGTAAGGTGTTCAGGTACACGATTTCGATCATCGAAGAAAGGAAAATCTAGAGTGACGTCGGTAAGAAATAAAAACGTGACTTCCGCGGAAAAAAAGATAAAACGGTCCTCCGGTCGTAAAAAGAATGCTTCCAATTATTGCTGCTCGTCACGTAAATCTCGCTTCTGCAGCAATCCTGAGCTTACAATTCAAGAAAATCCTAGAAAAGATGTTGACACGTCCGCTACATTTACCTATCAATATCCAAAATCGTCAAGCAAACGAGATTTCTACAAGTATCGCGAATTTCCACCAAGATTCTACGGCTGGTATTCCAAACGAGATCGCAAAACGTGGCCGACGGTTACCGAAACGACCAGTCTTGAGATCGTGAAAGACAGATCTCAACGTGCCACTCTTGATTCCGGAATTAACGGATCGAGAACCATCGAGAGCAAGCCTGTGAAAGCTCGTACGTTTAAATCACTGCGCAGAAGAAACTTGGATAACTTGATTAATACCTATCCAGATATCGCACTTAAAACAAAGGAAAAAGATCTCTATTATCGTGTCCACGAACGGAAAGAAGATCCGCGGATGAAAGAATTAAAGGAGAAAAGTGATATCAGCAGCTTTTTAAATCAACCGCTTTATCCTGGCCAGGAAGGAGTTGATAAATTATCAGCGCGCTCCTATCAGACTTTGTTAAATAGCAGAGAATACAAAGGACTTATCTCCGCGTACCGCTATTCCACAAGTAGAGCCAGACAGCCGACTTCGTGGAGTCTGAGTTCACGATCCAACAGGTTGACGGCGAGGCGGCCGAATGCAAACTCGTTGTCGCGAGGGCAAATTTCACAAAGGGATGATGAAACGATGGGTCCTCCGCTAAAAGCATCCAGCCCCGTTATGAGAGCCCCGCCGGTCGATGAGAGTTACCAGCGGCCGCGAGAATCGAGATACAAGAACAACACTAATCAACGGCGACGAGAGCCGGCGAGTGTTTTAGGGGAACGAGAGTCGTCGTGTTGTCGCAGGCTCTTAACGGGATCCGAGAAGCTGTGCCAAGTGATACGCACTCGCGAAGGTAAGCAACTGCTCGGCTGTTGTTGCGAGGACGCCGAGCAGAACGAGACGGCGGACTGCGCGACGTATTGTCGTTGTCCGGAAAACGTGAACGATTCCCCTTGTGATTGCTGGATGCGCTGCGAGAGCGCATATCGACCTCGCGGAACGAGTAAACGGACGGACTACGCCGAAGGGGAAGCGGCACTTCGCGAAACGCTCTCCAAATCGCCGGGAAATAATATTAAAGATGAATCAGACTTCAATCTATCGGCTGAAGAAAATGTGCAGCTTAAAACCTCACGTGACTATCTTGCATTCGACAATTCTGACGTTTCCGACGATATCAGGACAAAAGACTATGGCGATAAGATCGAATTGGAAGATTTAGAGCCCCAGGTATCATTTCCGGATGATTGGACGTATCAAAGGCGCCGTTTAAACGAGCTCGCGCGGGAGTGTAAGAAATCGAGCAACGATTTAAAGAGAGAGACGCGGAGGGAGTTGCGGAAAAAGATTACCGGGGGATATCCTTCGGGCAAGGGATCGTCTATCGAGATAAAAACTGGCAAACTCGTGCCGAGGGATTTCACGAGGTACGACGTCGCAGAATCAACGTGTGAATGCAGAGAGCCCTTTCACGATTCTCCAGCGGCCTGCCTAACCGGTTCTTGTAGTTGCATTGGAAGTAACAATCGCGCGGAAAATAATGACAGCGATTCATCGGAAAGGGTAGCCTGTTGCTGTTCGTCAGCTCCTTTTTGCAACGACGAAGATCCGGTAAAGAAGCTCGAGACTTTCTGCGAGAGAGTAAAAGCGGTAAACCAGGACGCGTTCAAAACGTCGAGATCCACCTGTTGTAACGCGGCGAGGATCAACGCGCGACAATATTCTCACGGCGACAACAACGAACGAGATCCATCCGAGATCAGCGCTCAGATGAGAGGCGTACAAGCCGCAGGATCTATTAAAAAAGAATGGTTGGCGGATTCCACTCGTCTGAGAATCGGAAAGCCGAAGCACATTCGTGACAGAACGAATCTCGAGAAGATTCTCATTTATCCGCCGCGTGGGGACAACAGCCCGCCCTTGACGCTCTACAAAAAATCGTCGAATATAAACTGTCGCGTGAAGGGAGACGGCAACGCGGGATTTCGTTATAGCGTGACATACGTGCAAAAATTCGCGAGTCCGACGTGGATGCCCAGCCTCGCGCCGGAAATCCCATCGCGGGAAACAGACGTGGAATGCGACTGTTCCGCTGATTACGGCTGAGTCAGCGGTGAACCCGATCGATCTCCGTCCCTTCGAAGATGAATTTGCACAGAATGCAATCATGCAGAGCGATTGCGTTAACGGTACAGCGTGGATACGTTTTCGCGTCATTCGTAAATCTCACTTCACTTCCCCCGGCGGTCGCATGCACGAATCAAATTGATCAAGTGCAAAAAAGCTTGTCTTATAAAAGATAAAAGTTGTGGGATATAAGATAAAGCTTATTTTTTAACAATAAATTTCTCCGTTTTTGTAAAAATTGTTTCATACAAAATATAATCCAGGCAATAATAATTTAAAGAACAAACAGACGATATAGATTTTCAAATCTAAAATTGTATAGTTTTAATTTTAAAATTCCATACACGTTAACAACTTCATTATAATGACATTTTTGTATAAAAATATTTTTCTATTTCGAACGTTAAAGATGTATAAGTGACCCGAAATCGGCGTAGGTGTAACTTTAATAATTACAGCAGTCGACTATGTGCCCTTTCATTATAACAGATAACGTGAATGTTTGCAGACAAATGTATAATTATTTTTTCGTAGATAATTACAATTTTTGTATTTTTTATATCTATAGTACTTATATACTTACGTATTTTGAGAAAAGTATTAAGTTTAAAAACTTTTAATTTAAACACAATAAAAATATTAATAAAAATATCAATAATTGCAATAACTGTATCATTTTATTACGCATATAAGCGCATATAAAACAATTACGTTAAAATCCAGAAAATTAATAATATTATTGACATTTTACTAAATTCTATAAATATTTCATCATGTTGTTACTGGATTTTATAAATATTTTTTCACTCAATATTATTTTATTAAATTTGCATTTTGTTATTTACTGTAGTGTTCTTCATGTTCCATTTATTCTACATATGTTATTGAGATCTGTTTTATATCGGTTTTATACAAGTAGACTTGTAATGATAAAATTGTAACTTTATGTTTGTTATGTAATATGTATTTTAATAACATTATATAATCAGCAAAATATTTTCTTCACAAATATTAGTAAATTAAAAAATATCATATAAAACTTATAATATTTTTTATATAGAATATAATCTACATTAGATTTTTAGTTAAATTAATAATTTTTTTTCATTTTTTTAAGTTTAAGATGCTCAAAAAACATTTGTAGAAAACACATTCAACATGTATCTTTTTATATTTTTAAAAGAAAAATTTTAACATTTTGTTACGCAAAATGTGTATTATGCAAAACATTAATATATATACAAATTTTATTCCCACAAAGTAAAAAATCAAATGTTCGCTTGTAAAGTCTCTTTTATGTAGATCTTCTTACAAGCCCCTATGTAACTCCTCATCTCAAATACGACGAATAAGCAGATTTTAGCAACCTACGTTCTAAACTGAAATGAGATTTACTTATGCAGTACTACCGGGAGCGACGTACTATCTGTGAACAGCTCAGCAAGCAAATCGGACAGCTTTTTCAGCATGAATACGACACTTTAGAATAAATTACTTTTCTTGTTAACTGACCTTATAGACTCATGAAAGTGGCACAATGTCACCATTTTCCAATAAAATGACAATTAAACATAAAATTTGTTTTAAATTTCTCTTTTGATTTCGATAAATTTATGCATAGTTTCAATAAGCGCTGCTCTTTCTTCACAAAATATTTTCAGTTGTACAAAAAAATTTTTTGTGTTTAATTGGGAGAACTCATTATTATGCTGATTACTTAATAATAATCTCCAATTTATTTTATTAATTGTTGGATCAAAAGACTTTGTTAAAGAAACGAATCAACTCTTCTTTAATATTTAAGAAATCGAAAAATCTTGATAAAAAAATTCTTACTTTCCAAACAAAAAATATACTTTTATAAAATTATTTAAGTTATCATTATTAGATTTCCAGGGTAGTTATTTTCATGAACATGTATACAAATCGCTGTTTAATATAAAATTGAATAATAAGCAGAAGAATAATGCAGTCTTTTAATAAATAATTTATATATAATTATAAATTTATATGGTAATCTATGTCGTACGTTATGAAACAACTTAAGCAACAACTTGATCATAACAAGTAGTGTGCGCAGGTGTTTTCAAAGGGATCAGCTTACAAAGATATTAGCGAATTCTCTTGAGACAAGTTATGGATCGGTACTACTATCACGTCTAACAGATTTGTAATTTTGGAAAAAAGACCCAGAATATATCACGCAAAAATCTTTTGTTTTCAAAGTACTATTTAAACGCGAAATAAAATAAGCGAGAAAAAATTCACTGCTTAATGTACTTTGTGTTGAATGCTTTATAAGAACATTTTTTTAAGCATAAAGCGGATTGTCTAGAGGCAGCAATTTCAGACAGCTATTTTTATAAACATGCAAGTGTATCACGTAGAAACTTTTTCTCAAAGATATCTTTATATTTAAAATATAATATGCAAGAAAAAAAATTTATTGCTTGTTATACTTAAGTGAAATTTAATCTGTGCAATCTTTTACAATTTAATCGGAAACTTTTTGTTAATGAAGAATTTACTGACTTATCTCTTATATTGTCTTGTGCCGTCTCAGTATTGCTACTTTTGTTACAAGTGATTCAAAGTATTTGAACGTAAAAGCTAAATTCCTTTGGCCAATTCTGTCGAGCGTGACTTACCACAACCACACCAATAGCGCAAACCACTTTGAAGATTGTTTCTTGTCATCATCGGAAAGGGCAAAAGGATTTATACGCATATTGATTTTCAAATGCAAATACCAACGTGTTCCAATCTCGATTTTCTCCCCTCATTCTTTCTCTCGTGGTTCCGCACATAATGACGATTTTATAAAAGAAACATCGAAGCGAGACTAACGGCGGCGAGCATAAAAGAGTTATATCTTTAATCGCATCGAATATTTTTCGTCTATCGATAAACGAATGAACGTGCTTTTATGTACGTGTATTCAATTTCCAGCCTTTTAAAGGTAAACCATAGCTAAAACTACGTGCGGTCGTCCAGTTTTCATTGCATTTTTACGCAAAATTAATTTACTTTTATTGGAAAATTGCCCTTCTTAAAATAAAACTTAAAGATTGTTGTCTAACGTTAAAATTATTTTGCAAAACATATATAAAATACAATCATTTTTATTATGTCTTGTTTAAAAAAAATTGTGAAATAAATAATAGATGCATTGCATTCCACCACTTATATTTGATGTAAGACAATATAATTATTCTTTTAAAATAAATTTTAAACTTTTTCATTAATAAATATTATATGATTAATATAATATTTATATTCATAATCACTAACATATTTAATCATGTTAGCATGATTAACAGAATGATTTATCATCAATCTTAGAATATAGTGATAAACGACTTTAAATTCATGTCGCGCCACGATAAATTAGATCTCCGGCCATATGTCCGCATGTTGTGTGCTACAATTGTCCAGAAACTAGAGAAAAGGGTGAACCGTGATAAAATCGACAGTGACGGATACACGTGTACATGCACCAAGCAAAAAAAAACGAATAGTTGGACTGATTCTAAATCGTTGTTTACAGCGAAGGCTATATAGCTCACTTTAGATATCTCTGATAAAACCCACAAGAGAAAAGATAATAAAATTTTTTTACTAAAGAGAGAGTATTTTTTAGAAAAATCACGGTATCATGAATATATTCTCAATAAATATTTCAGCATTATAAGATATATTTGTAACCGGAATATGTTTTAGTTTACATTATTATTTTTCTCCACTGAAGTGTATTGAGGAAACAGTTTTCTTTGATTATGTAGTACACTTATAAATAAATAGACTTATTGTACGATAAAGTAATAAAAAAAGAGTATAAATTTTATGTACTGCAAGTACACCAACATCCATATGTTTTAGATAGTACGTACGTACATATATGTATCACGCTCATACTCGTTACATTTTTACACACATAAAAATTCAATTTAATTTTTTTATACATTTTTATTTAATTTTGATTCAAATACTATTAAAGCAATTTTTTTAACAATAATATTAAATAAAGAATAAAGTTATATGTCTATTTATATGCCTAAAATGTGATTTGCAGCAACTTTGACATTTTCAATCTTTATAATATAATTTTAAATTGTTTTGCCATTTTAGTTAGACAATAATCAACTTTATGTTGATCAGAGTTCATTCATAAAGCGAAATGCGAATATGGGACACCTTATATATATATATATATATATACGTGCCACACACGCTCTTCGTCGACAGGCGAAAACCTGTTGGTCCCCGTTATGTTTTTTTTTTAGCGTAAATGTTCTCTGCACTTTTCCTGTCGATAATAATTTGACATTTTTGTACGAAATTTTCTGAACGAGTTTTTGCTTTCAAATTATATATACATAATGCCTTTTCACACAATATCAATACTTATGTGTACGTGCGTAGAATCCTATTATCTCACTATTTTCACCTATGTTTGTTTCTTTCTCGCTCCTGATATTAAAACAAAATTGGTACACATAGAGTTATTTTTGCAATAACATGTCAATTTATAAAATAAAAATAGTAAATAAAAAAATTTAAATTTACTATAATAAAAATACCAAATATGCATAATAATATATAAGACAAATATAAGTTACTAAATAAATAGCCGCGGAAAATAAGTGAGGCAAATAAAAATTTACAAAAGTAAAAGAAAACTATAAATTAAAACAAGATATTAAAGACACGCGGAAATGAGCTGATTCGGAAATGAAATGACAGAAAATAGTACAATAATATTGGTGAATCTCGACAAACCGACCAACAACTGCAAGATCAACTGAATGCAACAAAAGCTATAAGACATTGTGGAAACTATGAACGAAAAATTACAAACTTTTCTCTCGGTTGCCTTGTAAAATCTTTCTCTTCAAGATACGTACATCTTACTGAATATATTGAGATAAAACAATATTTTTCAAGAATTCTCAACTCTAGCTACTTTAATATAATAAGTTGATTGTAAGGTTTGATATAAAAAGAAATTAATCACCTTTTATCGTGACTTTTAAAAAGAATTATAAAAAGCAGATATTAGCAAATTATTTTCTTTTCTTTTGTAAGTTTTATGTAATTATAAAGAAATTTCAAACACAATATATATATATATATATAGCATACCGATAAAATTTCTATTTAAAATTAATTTTTTGACAGAAAATATGTATTTATTTTTGTGCCGTTAGGTAAGATATAATATATTTAACAAACTGTATGAAAAATATTTTAAAAAATAAAATCTCATACAGATATTCTATACACACAGTAGTTGCATTGACAAAAATATATAACGACAGAGAAGTGTATAAATAGTTGTCAACGATATCCAAATACAAACGTAGGATCATCTTTGAATACCGTTAACTCGCTTCAAATTGCATCCAGCTCTATTACAGATTGCATAAAGTAAACTGAGAGTATATATTGCTATGATATCGAATAACGGATAACATTAGGAAGCATTATGACATTTGCACTCTGCCGACATACAGACATCTATAAATGATTCATGCTCACAAGAATCTACGATTTCAAAGCACATACAATCATGCATGCTTCTCGGCCTAGGCAAGAACGCATATATCTGATTATTTCTGATCTATGGCTTAAACTGAAATATTTTTACGTTATTTTGTGTATTTAAGACTTCCTAAAGAGATAAATTCATTCTTTGAACTATAGAATAAATTTCTTGAACTATAAAATAAAATTCTTTGAACTATAGAATAAATTTTACCTTCTACTCCTGCGAAATTTTTAAATAAATATTTAGATTCCTTTCCTTCTTTTATTTAAATTCTCATTGACAAAACAATTGAAAAAGTAATAAGTCGTAAAAGAGCGATATGATATTTATCTTATTCTATAAAACAACTTTATTTTAACTGAGATCATTACATTAGTACGGGCTGATATCACAAGACACAATCCGATGTCAAGTCACGCGCATGAAATAAACGGCGTTTCATATTTACATATTTAATTTTATCTCAGCCGGCGGTTATTACGATCCTTGACGCGTAACTCAATCGTAATCACCGACTTGCGAAAAAGCTCGAAATACAACGATAAAACAAATGGGGGGAACATGAAAAATTTGGACCCAAGTAATCCCACAATAAAGACATTACGATTTATCAGAGGGAGATGCTCAAGCTTAAGTGGATTTTCACATTTCCTCGGTGAAAGTTGTTTCATTTATAATGATTGCTGCTTTTAAGCTTGTAATGCTTTATTTCCCTAAATCAGATCTCTAACTTTAATGATACATATGCTATTTATATTACCAACCGTATATTTTATATATACTTAAACAGTAAAAACTATTAAAATACTATTATATTAAATTTTTCACTTACTACATCGAATATATAAATAAGATAAAAATTAATATTACTATTATGATGTATAAAATTCTGCGTATGCATAAAAGAAAAATATTAGTAGCAAAAAATTCTCCACACACTTTTTAAAATAAGAGTGTGCAATAAATTAAATCAAATTTTTTATTGGTTTTCCTCTTAGGAAATTGCAAAGATTACTACAGTGTTCATTCTTGATTATTCATGCATGAATTATATCAATTATTTTAAATAGATAATTAAATCACTTTCAATTGCATCAGAAAATTAAACTACGCTGCAGCACACGGACATTCGCGTAGAAATGTTTTATTGCAAATATACTGTCATAAAATTCCAACAATATACTTTTTCGAGAGCACTCCACCGAGATCGCAAAACGTTATTTATCTCTGCGAGCGAGCTTTCACGAGCACGTTGAGAGACGTGACAAAACATGTTCGTCGCGGTGTATCATTAATACTTATCTAATGTTCAGAATTCCGTTATTACGTACATTGACGATAACCGAACCAAACGATGATTAATAGACCAATTTAATTTCATCGATTTCATGATGTAATAACTGCCTGAAATTTTAATTGATATCAATAATGAATCATATTACTTTAATCATTACGCTCTATTATTCTTCATCTGCTCTTTGCGCCAATATTTAAACGACTGACATCACTTTCTCACGTTAAATAATCTATCATAATCTTGGCCAGCAAATTTTAAAAATAAATGTAGAAAATAATCTTGACGAACTTTTTTAGATTAAATTAGTAACCAATCCATTGGATGTACAATATCGTAAGACGTCTCTAGCTTTAAGGCCAGCTTTTAAAGATACGGATTAAAATCGCACTCTTCTCAGTTACTTTTTCTCACCTCCGCGGTAGTATTTCACCTCAACTACCTTCCGGACATAGAAAAGTATCTGAAGAGCTTTTAAGGTAGCTATAAAAAAATCATTAAACGAAGGAAACGAGTTTCTTCCAACATGTCACACCGAACAATCGTGCATTTGTGTAATGAAGACGCTTTAGAAGACAGTGATTTAAAATAAAAAAAATACATTCCGCGTAAAATCCTACGCAAAATAAATATTTTAAAGTGAATGTGTCTTTAAAGAGGATATAACGAATAATAAATATTTCATATAAGCGTTTAACATATGCAACTAAAATCTATTGTAACGTTTATTTATCTTATTCTGAAAAATATCAAGACGTACGTTAATGCTGAAATCTTTTAAAAAAACGCAAAAATATTAGAGAACATGTCTGAGAAAAGACAAGTTAAGACTGGTATTAGTATACAGTGCTGTTCTTCCAATTACGCAAATGAAAAATAATTGAAGTTTATTTTTCTTTTCCAGGCATTATAAAATGGTCCGCCAAGCTTTAAAAGGAGTTAAAAAAATCCCTTGAAAGGTTCAACTACTCAGCGATCCTTTCGGATATACACAGTACTATTTAAACGTTATAACCTTCTCTTCTATTCTTGACATCCTAACGACTATGTGCTATCTGCGTTTATTTCGCGAAATAACGCAACGATAAAATATGTGAAGAAAATGTTAGAAATATATACGTTATATAGTGTTTTTAATGAAATAAATATAAGTAATAATTAATAATTAATAACTTTTATAAAATGTTATTATGATATAATATAATAACATGTTTCATATATCTCGATTGGGTGTATAAAATAATTTTTTATCCATACTAAAAATAATAAAATATTTTATATAATCACCAAATCAAATACCTCCCAATTATCGTTTTTTTATAATTTTCAGATTTATATTTAATTATTAAAAGAATTATTTGTGAGAAAATATATTTGTTCGCATTTTTATAGAAACGACATATTTAGAAACTGTGATCTATATTAAAAGCGTAATGTCTTATCCTGCGCGTGAGGTGCGTATGTGCACGCATTAAACCTTTCTTCATTGACTCTGCAATAATGTATATCGGATATGCACGTCATTATGTTACGATATGCTAGAATATATTTTATGCGTCATCACGATTAATTGATAGAACCCCTATTCAATCCCCTACTCGTTAAGAATTAGAAGAAATAATCTTAACCGAATGCTTTTGCACACTCAGGGAATAAATTTCTTACAAAGTTATTTACACTTGAATCGAAAAGTGCTTTTATGCACTTCCAGGACGCTGATTAATCTATTTATGAAGAGACATTATCTACAGACTACTTCTATTTATGCAAGATATATCGTGAGATATATACCTCGATTACTTCAAACACAAAAGCGGAGCAATCTCGGGCACATTTTTACACATACCGCATTAATCATTTTTATCTAGATTTTTATATACACAATATTAGAACCTTGTAATTTTCAACTTTTTCATTAACTTGCACTTTTCTCATAAAGTGTCTTGCGCTAGATAAGAAGTTTTTTATTTCCTTCTGTTATCAAAATACTTTCCTCTCTTATTGAATAATTCATATTTCCTGGATTCTTAATTCACGCTGAAATTAGAATGCATTATTGCCTTATTTAATACTGAAACGTAAAGTTATACAAATATTTATAGTATAAGTTATACAATTGCAAAAGACTACACCACAACTAATTTTCCAAATTGTTAGCGGTAGGTAACTATTTGATAAGTACATATCCGTCGCGTAGACGATGCTCCAAATACATCCTGCGTATCCTCAACGCGACTCGAAGGATTGGAAACGCACACTAATTTTCTGAGAAAGTGTGTTCCTGTATGACTATCTAATGGATTTCACAGCAAACAAAGTCTCGCAAAATTTTAGCGGAAGACTATGTAGCGAAGATAAATAGCGGTGTGTGTACACGAGCGGCGGGGAAACTTTAATCATACGTACGTAATAAAGTGCACGTTACGATAATTGCTTTCACGTGATGTAATTCGACAGCAGGCGCCCATAATCGCTTTAATCGGCGCGCACATCCGTCAAACCGCGGAGAATTCATCAAGAGTCACTTGTACTGTCACTCCTGCTGGGGTAAGCGCCTAAGGGAAGCGTGCGCCCGCGCCGACAAACTCGATATAGCCGTCCATAACCGCCTGATTCTAATTTACCGGCTTGCGTAATTTCACGGCTCAAGATTAAATTGTGATGTTAGATCCACTACGCTACGAATGGAAACTGACGTATTCCGTAATGTTCTTGCATCGGAAATGTAAAACGACGACCGGAAAATAAACGCGAGCGACATTGTATAAAGCCGACGTATGAAAACCCTACAGCGTTGCAATAAGCAATGCGACATGAAAGAAGCACATTTTTTCCTGCGAGAAAATGTGCGAGTAGCCATTGGTTTTACATCACCCATAACGCGCATTGTAAAATGCGTCGTAATCTTCCACATTAGAAAAGTAATGCAAAACGTGAGTAAATATGATAAGATATGAATCGGATCGAACAATGTTACACGTAGAAATAATTGTTCTCTGGCGAGAAAGTTAGCATATGCTCTAATAAAGTGATTAAGTAGCTTTAAATGTTAATTTTTCAATTTATTTCTCTTCGCTCTGTTATTAAATTTGCTTTCGATAAGAACTATATTTATTTCTTATATTTAAGGCTAAATGCAGCAACTTGTTTCTCAGCTCGATACAGCGTAAGTTCTTCACATAAAATTTAAAAATCAGATGACTACATTCAGTGCCAAACATAAATATGGATCTGTATTTTCGTTATATCGAATACAAATTGCAATTACTAAATGCGGTTGTGTGCTCTTCATTAAATATTTATATTACAAGCAAATATTTGCATATTAAACAAATAAGATTAAATTTCTCTGAATCCAACACATTTAGTGCTATTTAACACGCGCTAAAGATGCGCAATTAAGGTACCATCACTTTGTCGCAACGGATGCATCCATAATTGACGTGTTTGCTCTACTCGCGTTTCTCTTTCTAATTACGTAAGAGTCGAAATATGTGTTATTCGAAGAAAATATCTCTTTGGAGCCCTCCTGCTTAAGTTTTAAGGGGATTACTTTTTCAATGTTTAAGTTAATGTTACTAACTAATTAAAAGTTTCACTACAGAACTCTTTTATAAACGACAGTACCTATATTTCCGTGAAGTTGTTAATAAAGACAGAAATTCGTATATTTTTCATTGTCGCTTGTGCTGCAAAAATGTGCACCGGCAGAAAGCGTATAATTGGCCAATATTATTTAATAATGCGATAAGTTGCAGCATCATTTCTTTAAAGCTAATTAACATAAAAATTATTTACCTATTTATTAGAATTATAAAAAGGTTAAATACGAGAAAAATTAAAAATATAAAGCACTTTTTAATTAAATATAAAAATTTTTTGATTAGAAGATTTTTTTATTAAAAAGATTCTCTTGATTAAAAAAGTCCTTTAATATTACCTATATTTTAATATTGTAAGTAGTATTAAAGATTGATTCCTTAAATATCTCTTTATTTTTTGACATATCTTCGTAACTGATTTCTGAAAAATTACTTCATATTTTTTTTAAGCGATTTGAAACGCGTCTAACATAAAAGTATTGCACAGCATTGTGCAGAAGTAAAAAATACCAGATGTACGCTTTTGTTCTCGCCCACGTATGACCGGGTGGTCAATGCCAAGCTCTGTTGGCAGGACATCGAGAACAGGAATGCTTCGTTCGCTAGTGGAAGTTGCTAAAGCTTATGAGCTTTCAGAAAGAGATACGATAGCACGCTATGTGTTTGTGTGAGTGCGTTATGTCCACTTATTCAGCAGCACACGTTGCTATGTAGACGAATTATGTATACATATGAAAACGGTGCGGAGAAGTGTGAAAAGACCGACGGAGTTACATTCACAGATATTTGAGCGTGCAACGCCACGCAATGCACGATAAAAAGCAATTTTTGTGGTCATAAAAGAAATATATTCATTCCTCGCGTACCTCTGACAATGCTGAGAATAATAATCCGGTAAAATATTATTTCTCTATTCATACGCACGCGATTTATGAAAATCCAACTACGGTTTGCATCGAACACTTTGTAACACAGCTTTATAGAAAAACATAATAATGTAATAATATTAATGGCGCAATAAAACAGTTTCCATAATATGCGAGCATTGAAAGCGTGACGCACAAAAGTCGCATAAATATTAATACAAATCCAGACAGAGATACCGAGGCTTTGAAATTAAATATTTTCTATTTCTGCGTAAAGAGAGTTTCGTATAACATAGTACATGATAAACAGTACTAAAACTATTTGCTTAACGTAAAAAACGAAACGAAATACATTCGATGGTAAACTGTGAAAAAATTATTTACCAACGAAAACCATGCTATGTTTTTAATAATCGAATTCATCCACGAATAAAAATTATAATTTCCATATAATTTAATTGCTCTCATTAATAATATAAAATTTTATAATAAATAAGATGTTGCCCAAGTTGTTTTAATTTAATATTTAGCGATGTCTTTTATTTTTCAAATTAACATAAAAATTATCGGCTAAAAAATTCTGCACGGTTATATTTGTCCTTTGTGCGTTTGAAAATTTATTCGTTTAAAAATTTATTTTTTCTTTTTTAATATAATATCTTTATCGGCTAATGTCATTAATTATATATATATCACATCGCTTCTAACGTGCATGTTAAAATTAAGTTTGCCGCAACCTTCGCTGCTGTATTATAATTAATAGTTATTTCTATTCTTAGTTGCATATTCCGTGGATATTCATTCAGAAATTCGACACACACGTCACACACCTATAATTAGTGTCGTAGTCAGAATTTAACGACGCGCGTGATAAGCGGCGTGAAGTGCTGCACTCAGTAATTACGAAGGCTCTACGGTAGTCGTAAAGCAGGTAATGCCACCGTTACAACATTATACATACATTGCCTTTTGCACCTTTCAACATTAAACAACGTTGAAAGAACGTATGAGCAATTTTCAAAAGCCTTTGTTAAACGTCAGATGCAAATTTCTTGATTATTGTAATTGCCAAAAATCGAATTATTGAGTAAAAGATGCAATCAATGTGCAAAAAATATATGATATAATTTTAATTCTCGGAGTCCTATGTTTGATGTCTCGTTGCAAAGACTTTTATCATTTCTCGGTCGTGTGTTTGTTCTCAACCATCTCGTTGGCACTGTTCATCTCACCTTGCTATTGAAGAAGAAAATAAAAGCTGTAATATTTCGATATGTTGACGTGCTGTGTTTACAATTTGTGTCTCTTTGCAAACGTTTCTAATACAAAATCATAGTCGACCGTATCAGTTTAGTTTTAAACGTTCATCATGTGGCAGAGTGTTTCACTCATGGATAACAACGAAAAGTGCCGATATCGATTCATTTGTTTCATCTTTTTTTATTGCCTTATCTTATTGCCATTTAATTGTTTTGTGATGTATCAGTTGATACAAATTAGCTTTTGTATTGAATGTTATATGACCGACTATTGCACGATGGAAAAATTTGTTAGATATTAATTTTTTATAAAATTTAAAAAAATCTTTATAAGTCTACATAAAAGTTTACTAAATAAAATCAAATTTACAGATTGTACGAAACAACCATTGATCAACTGTAACAAAATAATGTTGGACTGCAGAGAGTTAACTGACTATATATTTCCTCGATATTGTATTAAAAGGTAAATACATAAATAAGAAAAATAATATGTTTATTTAAAAACTGAAATTTATTTAAAAGTTTTTAGATTATTCGACAATTATTTATTTGGTGCATCTATCTGTTTCAAAGTAAAACCACAACACTCTGATGGAAACCCACAAACTACGCAGATACATTTATTCGGAAAATATAACGGAAAATATGAACTTCAGCAAAAGTTCGCATATATAAAAGTTATAATTACATCAATAATAAAACCAAATTTGCAATCTCTCTATTTTGATGATTTGATGCGGATCATTTATCAGTTACCTCAATGCGACATTTTGACGAAAGAAGACGAAAAATTGGCAATAAAATAAAGAACTGTTGCATGTATGTATCACCTATATTTCAGCTCTTGTCGTCAATTAATACAACAAAATTGTACTTTATCACTCTCCACCATATGTTCTCGTTTAACTTTTTTAGTTTCTTCTAGTTCTAAATTGTAATGATAATAGAACAATAATAATAGGTCAATTGGACAATATAATTACTAATATATTATTTTATTAAAAACTTATTTTAATTATGACAACTTATTTTAATTGCGCCAATTGTAATTCACATATAATATTTTTATGCAAGTGTTGTAAAATCATGCAGTGAAAAAGAATGTTCGTATTTTTTAAATTATAATATAAATATATATTTTATTCGTATTAATTTATTATTATAAATTGTATGTATTAAAAATTATAGTATTATAATTATTTTAAATAATATAAATATAATAATATAATTTTAATATAAATATATACAATTTGTGTAGAATTATGCTACTAAATGCATATTTTTTTTTAATATGCGATTTAGAGAAAAATAATAAAATATTATATAAATTGCACCTTAGAAATGGTTTATAAAACATATTCTTATTGTTAATAATCTTTTACAATTCTCTGTTTATAAAGGAATTATTTATTGGACGCTTTGATCATTTCGTATATATAATTTATTACATAAAAAAGATAAATAAATCATATACTACGAAAATGAAATATAAAAGTATAAGAATAGAAGTAGAAAAATGTTAAATTAATTTTTTTTATTATTGTATCTCCGAAAATAATTTTTTACATAACCAATTTTAAACAGAAAAGAATCTATTGAATTGTAACGATGTAGATAATTGCAACTTTATGTAACAAACAATAAGTACTATTGTCGTCAATATCCATTATATAGTAATAGGAAGATGTGATTTATACACAATAAATAAATACAAATGTATCTATTTTATATTATTATTTAAAAAATACAAATAGAGATACATAGAGAAAAAAGTTAAAAATCAAAAATATAAATATGTGAAAATATATGAGAAACACATGTGATATTTTTTAAAGTCCTATCTCTATGTTTCATTCCTGTTTTTCCTTGCTCTGAATATTTATATACGTTTTGTATACATTTTGATACGTGATTTTATAGAATATTCATTTCTCTCGACGATACATAAATCTACAAGATAGTCCCCGGGAGGCATACACGTGATTCGCGTTCCAAGATAAATTAAACTTAAAAAAAATGTATATCTTCTGGTCGTTGCACTTTTTTACTAGAAAACTATTTTTAACAAAATTATAATATTACTCCAAAAAATTATTTATTATGCAAAATATAAATATCAAATTTAATAATTGAGTATTGATCTGTTGAATTAAAACTGAACTATGCATCTCAAAATAAAGAAGTTCAATTTTGTGATGAATTTTTTGACAAATGTAGAATTATTTGCAATTATTGTTCAATTTAACAAATATAATTTATTAATCATTATATGTCGTTTGATTATTTAAATGTTGTAACCTTGACTTTCGATATGCTTCATAAATGCCTACGCAACTATGGAAAGGCCAATACCGAACAGATTAGCATGAGACAAGCTACCGCTACACACAGACAAGATCCGGCAAGCTAAGTCTATATGGTGACTTGGTGGGCGCGTTCTCGTCACGATTATGGCACGAAGGATCGTGAGGCGTCTAACCAACTAGTATCTCACCGAAGAAGATCTACATACCATCCGTGCTTGCAGATCTACTTGCTGTCAATCAAACTATACATAGACATATTTTCCCAAGAAACAGCTATTTTCCCATTCCACGTGTTTCAATATAAATAAAAAATAAATTGGCTTATTGTTGGCCAAATATTTTATTGTTGTTCACACTTGGCAAAGTGACGTCACCTTATAACATATACAAGATGTCTGAGCAAGATTACAAAATAATTTTCGCAATAATTATTGAGATAATAATTAAAAAGAATTGGCAAATAAACGCGCGTTTCGCGCGACTAGGTCAAACAACAAAAAGTATGATCCTCTTTAATTATCATTTCAATAATTATTGCGAAAATTGCAAAACGATAAAGAACTTTCTTGCTCAGTTTATTGCGCTCTATCCGCTTACAAAAGGTTTCGTAATCTCTCCCAGACACCCTGCATATTATTCTTGAAAAAAATTATTAATTTTTGAATGCATCATAATTAATAAATATTCTGTGTTTTTTAAATTATTTCTTTTATAAAAAATACATTTTATAAAATATAATAAAAAAATTTTTTCTTTTTTATTTCAATCAATATTAAATTCCAATTTGTAACTATCAAAATTTAATAGCCTACATCGTGGATTACTATTACACTCGTTAAAATGTTGTGCTGCTAAAAATCATAGCAGTGAAGTATTTTTTAAATGTAATAAGAGTACGATGGAATTTTAAAATCCAATATTAAACACTTTTTAGTTCAATAAACGGATACTCTGTGCAAATTCATTTTTCTCTACATTTTTCCAATCCCATTTAAATAACACGAAAGGATTTATCGAACAACTCAGCGTAATGTTTCTATGCAAACTACACTATGCAAACTGTATCGATGATGAAAGTTTTCAGAGAACACCTCATATTTGCTTTAAAATATCGTAAATTCGCCGAAGACCATTGAGAATCGAGGAGCAATTTACAATTATAATGCTTCTCTTAAGTACCACAAAGCAATCCGATGTACCTTATCCTTATACTTCTTTCGACCTTTCCAAATGTATCATTACCCCCCGCGCGACCAAAGAAATTTGAATTGCTTTCAGAGATTGCGAGAAACAGAGATCGTATACTCATTTTCCCAGAATTATATTTGCAATTAATTTTTCTGCTGTTTATCACAAAAACATTTACATGCCATGACAAAAATGTCTTTGAGAAAATAAAGATGTTTATGAACGCTTTTTCAAAAAATAATAAATGTAAGCAATTTTCTTTAAAACAAAATAATTATATTATTATATATACTTTATAATATATGCAATTATTTTGTAATTTTAATTTAACACATCGAATGATAGGAACTGTAAATTCTCTTGCATTTATAAAAAAAACATCTAATTTATTACGCCTCCTTATTTCATTTATATTACATTCCATTCGTATCTTTAAATTTATACACATACACACTGTTTAAAGCTACAAACGATATTATACAGAACATTTCATTTTTACTTATTGCAATCTTTTATCTCTCGGTGCATTTCGATTAAACTTTAAATTACTCTTTAAAATCCTCTGAGAAGAGATAACTATCGTTTCAGATACAAATAACTTTCTTAATAGCCATGGTATATTGAAAGCGAGATATGAATTCAAAATTTATTAAAGTTCTTATTAATAATTGTTGATAATAGACTATAATTTTATGAATTAAATTTTATGCTTTGTATTTCTTTACACGTATGTGTGTGTGTGTGTGTGTGTAAATAATATTATAATTATTATAATTTTGTGATATTAAAATCATAATGTATTATTTGATTTCGGAAAACCTTTCGAAAAAGAGCAAATTGTGCTCATAATTAAATTTATTTGATATCAGCAGACCAAGCGCGTCACTTTACGATCGAAGAATACAAAAGTCTTATTTTTTTTTAATTGCGTCCCCGTGCTTAGGGAGCTGATTAAGTTTAAGCAATAACGGAGTGCTATCCAATTACTGCCAGATTAGCGTTCGGTTAGCTGGCAATGAGAAAACTTGTCTGCTTAGGACGATTACCGCTTAAGAGCCTCCAAATTGTATTTACCTCGAGCCTCGTAATCCGCGATTTACCACATAAATTTCTAACGAGCTTCCAATCAGAATCTCATCTTGCCACGATGCTCCGCTCATCTCTTGCCTGTGCAGTATACATGCGATTCTACATTTTAAAACTAAATACGACGGCAATCAATTCTATTCGATTTATATATCGATTATGTTGCGATATCAACTTAAATGTCAAATTATAATCTACTCTAAAGCATCACTATGTATGCCGCAAAGCGTTTTACATTAAATTTTTTATCGTGAACTTTTTGTGTTTTCTTTTCTTTATCAAAATTTTATCTTTTATATTGGATTTCCAACGATATTCTCACCGAGAGAAAAATCTTGGAGATATCGTCTGCTAAGATTTTTCAAAGAATGGTTCAAATATCTGTCATGTATTTTCGTCTGTCTTACGCTTTTATTTGTCATGTAGCTAGAAATATTGGGCATTTGCCGTGCGTCACACACACCCTTCTTATACTTCATCATACGGTGCGTTGAAATCTCTCTAGTATTATCGTTTCGGATCCACGATCCGTTATCTTTAACATTCAACAATCTTTCCATGCAAATACTTTTAGTAGCACCAGCACGTGTGAAACTGTCTAGGTACACTCACACACACATACATACTGTTGAAAAAATACCTAGCTACAATTGCATACATTTTTAATCCACCAAGAAAACAATGGCGTGCCAATAATAGTTTGATGTTAGTTTTATAATCAAATAGTAATATTTAAACAGTTTACTTTCTAAACAATTTGTCAATTATTGTAATTTTTATGGCAGAATTATCTAATCAACTTATCTCCTTCGACTTTTTTAAAAGATCAATATCGTCTGTAATTTAATGTAACCACTTCTTTAATGATTTAATAGTGTTAACGTAGAACTTTTTCTCATTTTTTTTTCCCCTTCGTGTTCGCTTCATTAAAATGCAGCAGTCACGCAAGCAATCCTGCGCATCAGCATATGCAAATGAGAAATAAATACATATATCGCACTCAGAGTGACAAAGTGATAACGTTATCATTGCGCGTGATAAGCGAGCGAGCGCAATAAAAAAGCGCGAAATTTTCTGAATTACAGGATCGATCCGGCGTGTCCCACTGAGATGATGTCTCACTGGGACACGCGCAAAATAGATCAATGAAGCATTCCCGCTGTATCCGCGGGCGTCGTGTTTGTCGGTGTTGAGATTACAAGTGCTCGGCCGTGCATATCTCGCATCGCGAAGCGACCATTCGTAGATGTAGCGGAATGCGCCGGTTTCTTAAAGTTATGGCCTCGACAAGCGAAAACTTCGTGCGAAGCACTTTTCACGAGAAAAAAAAAGTGGTTGCGCGCAATTATATCCTACAATCTGAATGCAAAAGTGTGAGTATGCAAAGCTGTTGCGTGTCGCAAAATACGCGAGAACTTTAAAATCGATAATGCGTCCTCCGCTCTTATTTACCGAAGTATCAAAGCAGCCAAGAAAATCATGCTCCTTTTTAGACAGCTTCGAAGATGATACTCGGTTCAACAGTGAAACAAATGGCAAAAAGTATAAATTAATTAAAAATTCATTGTGTAAAAAAATATATCCCCAATATATAACACTGAATACTGCTATTATAAAGAAGTAAAGATGAAAAAATGTTCTTTTTTTCCTTCCTATCGAATGAATGTAAAACAGATTCCGTTATTTCTATTTAATTCACTTCCGTATGAATTAATTTAAAAAATGTAATATAATGAAATAATTAGCAGAAGAAGAAATATCTCTTTTTTTTAATTAATGGCGAAATATCAACCGTTAGTTAAAGCTCCGTCTTCGTTCTTACAAATCCTTCTTTTTCGTTTCATTGCTTTTGTTTGATACGAGAAAACTAACGTGCATCTTTTCCAAAAAGATACTCTCTTGTTCTCTTTTTTTTCTCACCAGAGTAATTGCGGATTCTCCCAGGATTTTTGCAGGATACCCCTATCATTGCGAGATGTTTATCTGACAGCTCGTATCAAATATAAGAATATATATATTTGAATCTTATCCAAACCCCACCGGGATTTTAAATGTTTTTCAGATTGCCTTACAGTCAAGAAACTCCATCTATATTTTCCATCGGCAATTCCTTGTACATCCCGCAAGGGATTTCTGTGAAAGAGATCAAACTTCGTATGCGAAATCTAATAAACCACGATTTTTCGTACCGCTTTTCTTAGAACGGAAGAAAATCTTATTGATTCACGAAATAAAATGACATGCGCGGATACGTAGTGATTTTGAAATCGCTTTCACTTCGCTACTTTTCTACTGCCTAACAGATAAAGCGCAGTGCAAAGCGACAGATGTCGTAACATATGTACATAATTGGAATATAGCACGTCTCGTAGCCGCGAATAATTTCGTCGTACACGTAGCACGAAATATCCCGCTCGACTATTAATAATTATTTAACAATTGCGGCCAGCATACAATGAACCCGCATGTTCATTGCAGCGCGCATACGTGTTGTCATAGTAAATTAGTAAACAAAATCGCGCACGTATCGAACTAAGTGATCATTCACAACTTGTTCTGCTCCCCACATTATTGTTTCAGCCGTATGCATTTTGCAAATTTCGTTAATCTATAAGCTGATATAATAATCGGGCATAAATTCATTATGAACTAAAAGCGCAGCCGATATTAATTTTGCTCCGGTTGTTAATAAAGTTCCCACAATACCGCGATTATATGGGCAAGACAGTTACACAATCTCGCTGCATATGCAGTGCAAAGTGTGAGATCCGATGTACGAGACTCAACAAGTGTACCATAGCCTTCGGCTCTTTCATCTCTCAGAGTCCGATTAAACATCAAACTTTTCATATCGTGCGATCCACCGCCGTTTCTCGCGCTTTACGAAAATAGAAATTAAAGATAACTTTATTGTGCCATAACATTCGTTGAAAATGCGTTCAATGAAAAACTGATCGTTAAACATACATTTCGAATTGTTCCTCATCATCAAATAACAAATTCTATTTATCATATTTTTTTTGAAAACTAAATAAAATATGAGATAATATGTAGAATATTTGATCATAATTAGTAATTGATATTTTAATAATTGAAAATCTGAAATTTCTATTCAACAAAATTCAACTGAAAAATGAAGTTTATTATCTAACAAGATTTTTAAAACATGACTTACCAAATTCCTTTAACTTTCAATCTTTGATGATTTTATAATTTTAGTTTCATTTTTTATTAAAAAAAAATAAAAGTTTGATTCATACGAAAATTTCAATAGATATGTAATAATTCAAAACAAGCTATATGTTCACATTAATTATTGCTGCACATCAATGCTGTGCGAATTAATTATATGCGGAAATTATATGGATTTCACAGCAAACAGCAGCAATTTTGCAATAAAAGGTTCAAAAGTTTATCAGTTTTATGCTCACACATAAACTACTAAAGATCAAAGAACGCGGAAATTACTGCTAGTAGTACAAGCGCGCGCGTGTCAGACCTACTGGTTATGCGCCACCCAATTTATTGCTTGACATGTATTTTTCATGCAATTATAATGGTACCTTTTACGAGAAGGCCACGATTAATTTGTATCCTAATTATTGCTGATGTTTCGCGAATTCTCATCAAGTATGTAAATGCCGTACCGCAATGGAAAATTTTTAATTAACATCTTTACAGTCCAAACGTGATTAGCATCCTTTCTACTTTCCAACGGATTAATTATTTTTTACTTCCAATCCAATAGAATCCAACCAATTACGTCCAACTTGCAACATAACGGAAAAGATTACTGGATTACCAACTTATTTCGATAACAACACAACCATCTATCGTAACATGCTTACAACAACTGCGAGCAATTAACAAACTTATGAAAAGAAAATTCGCAAGTAAAGTAACTCTGTTACGATTTTTTATCATCACATCTCATAACTTGCTTCAACGAAATTCAACGCTTAATTACGAAAGTGTATAATTATAAAGATTAAAAACACGTGGAAAACATTATGCTGCATCAAATTCTTGTTAAAAAGAAATTAATTGTAAGGTAGTTTAAGAATATGTAAATAAAAAAAATAATTTTGATTGTATAAAGAGTGATGAATGAAGCTGCCGATAAACTCTGATGTGCGAAGTAATTGTCCCGTGAGAGCTGTTTCGATCAGAGAGATATGTCGTATCACTGCAAAAATCCACAAGGCATTTAGCATCGTCGAATAACTCAATAGATTCGTGTCCTACAGTCTAAAATTGAAGCTTGAAATTTCAATGGCTATCTTGATAAAAATAGACGCATTTAAATGAATCAATGCAGTGGCACATTTGCACAAATAAGCGAACCGCGATATACCTCGACAAATATCAATAAATGCAACTTTGACATTTGTTGAAATTTTGCGTTTTGTGGTTCAATACATACATATATCTAATATGTGCATAGATAAATTATTATCGTGTGCACACGTATGAAAAGAATAACTCGCAAATGTACTTGTTACAATGCGATAGAATTTTTGTCTGTAATCTAAGCTTGATATTCGTGTACGAAAGTCGGATTAAAAGTTAACGGAGACCAACGCTAATCTGCAGTACAGAATTGTTTCGCGCGACTCTTGTATTGAATATTCCCCGCCGCAATACCGCATATCTGTGTCGGTTTACACAGGTTTAACACAAATAATATTTTTTTTATATGGAGAACATTCTCTAGATTTCTCGAATTATAAAATGTGAATTGCCCAGTTACAAAATTTTGTTGAAAATACGAATTGTTATATCGAACACCACAATCGAGAACCACAATATCGAAGGCAGATAATATATTGATAAAATATTGACAATTAATAGTCTCTTGTAAAATAAATTGCAGTTCCAAATCAGTGAATTAGATTTTATAAATTTTTCCTTTGTTCTTGTGCAAAATAATATATAACATTATATAACTCTTGCTCGTATAAATAAAATACGAGAGCCAGAAAGTCAAACAATAAAATTAAAGAACTAATTTAAAGAGTGACAAAAATTCGAGATAAAAATACGCACAATGCAAATACCCGATATGGAAATTTGCATATTGCTGGTACAAATTGTAAATTTCAAATGTCAAAACTTTCGTAAACTGAATAATATGACATGCAAACTTAGTTGCGATAAATATTAAAGGCACTGTCGCAACTTTATCATCCCTGAACTCGAACTAACTGATATAATAGTTTAACATATAATATCGTAACTTTAATATATTACTAAAATTAAAATAATAAAAATAACAAATAGTTTGTAATTATATTTTCTAATAATACGTTTATTTAAAAAAATTATTGTTGAGTCTATCATTTACGATCATATGTGAGAGACCTAAATCGTCTTCCGAATTGTAAAGCAGTATTATCATCATTCGCTGAACTGCATGAATGTCAAATACAGCTGGGAGAAATCACAGGATTCTACGAGCAAAGGTAAGACGAGTAATCTCGAACAAGTACCTATAGCTACACCTACATGCTTTGTGCGTACATCCGCCGATGCACATACACACATACAAGACGTATTAATTCTAGACCGCAGGGCATATAAAAGAAAATATAGGGAACGCGTTTGTAAATTTTTGCAATTTCGTCGCACGGCGTTGTCACAAATGCCAGATTAATTTACCTCCGTCATAAAGAAAACAAGTTAATTGATCGAATAAGTGTTCCATTTTTCTATTTAAGTTGATTATCAACTTAAAAATAATGGCATAATATAATAATTTCAGTAAAAATTAATTGTCATACGCAATTAAAAATCTACGATGATGTCAATGTTCACTTATCGATTTCTCATTGTCAGCATACAATCTGCTCGCATAAATGTATTCGTATTGCGGGCATTTCTTAATCGCTAAAGAGCTCTTGTCTGTCAAATATATGCATGACTTAAAATATCAGAACAATGAAAACAGAGACGAGTTAAAAACCAAAGGATCTCGCTCCTATCTCTCTAATTAAAACAAGCTGTCCGTTTCTCGAATCGTTTGTAAATAGGTCATCTTTTAATCAGAAATGGACACGAATATAGATATGTAAATGCACTCATCCCCCGTGCATTTATACAAAAATATATCTAATTAGACTAATATCTATAAACTGATGTAACTAACATTTATATTCATTAGTGCATGAATTTACACTAATATTTCGTTGTACTTGTAAAACTGTTTCTTAGATAGATTTAACAATTAATCATATTAATTTTAATTGATAATAAAATTGAGATTTGAAAATTTTAAATAAATTCTTGGAACAATTTTAAGTTTTGTTTAATCAGATTCTTATCTGCAAAGCTGCTGATAGCATATTACAGCATGTAGTGTGAACAAGCATTTCATCCTGTTATCGTTCCCATGTTCTCCGTGCGCCCAATTCCGAAACCCAATAAACAAAATTTTAAAATATCATTTGCATTCTGAAAATTTTTGAAACTGAACGACATGGCATTGTGATGTACTCAAGAATGCAAAGCCATTTTCATTCAATTGTTCGAAATACGTGATCTGCAATTACCTACGAAATCAGTAGTACGATGTAACTTTAATCGTGCCAAAACGATATAACGCATCATTAATGTTAATTGTTTCTTATTCAAAATCCGATATGACATACATTTCTACAAACAGTTCTTTTCTTCCTACTCTCTCATGAATCTAAAATAAGAACACTCAAAACCAATCTACATTTTGTAATATGTTCTCTGCAAGTATGATTGCTGTTTTACATAAATTCTCATTTTTATCTCTTTACATAGGGTTTAAAAATATTGCACAAATTGACGACAGATATAAAATTATTCGTTGTTATAATTAACATTGCCACCGCAGCGACGTAATTTCTAACATCATTCGTGACGTATATCGTTTGCAAATGAAAGATAGTTTTGACACTACTTTTAAATTTGACGTAAAAAAGGCTATTTTTTTATTTTATAAAAATATATATAAAATCTTTTTTGACAATTTGATTACTATTGAATATAAATTCACAATTCTTTTTCATCTGGAATAATTTATTAGGAAAGTTTGCCGAATATCTCGCGCGGAATAATTTGTATATGCATATATTAAAATATATTATTGTATCAAAAAAATCAAGTATTTTTTGTCTGTAGGAAAAAGAATAAAATTTTGATATCCTGAAATTAGAATAACTTATTCGTCTCATTTAAGACAAAAAATGAAACATTCACGTATTTCTTTTTATTTGCTTTCGAAGCACAAATTGGCGATAATTGTTTTATCTTCAAGACTCGCAGAAGTTAAAACATTCATTATTGTTGGATTATTCAACTGATCACAATCGTAATTACGCTCAACACATATATCTTGATGTGGATTACTAATTCTCTTACGAAAAGAAGTTCTGGAAATTGAGTCTATAATTTGCTATTATCTTGCATTCCTTTTCTTACTTTTATCGCTTCCCAAGTTGAAATCTCTTTGGCAAGTTGCCCTTAAAACTCATTCAATCGTAGCTTTTTACGTCTCCCATTTTCAATGCAAATGCGACGAATAAAAATCCACCAAAAAATCGTAAGTATACGATAAGTTTACTTTTTTTCTCATCAAATCGTGAATGACGATAACAAAACATTCATCGAACTGCTTGCGTCTCACAATTTTTCTTTAAGAAATGAATTATACTGCCTTTATGTAGTACTTAATGTATATAATTAATTAATTTATAGCAAAATTAAGAAGCATTAACAAAATTGAAGGCCTTGACCTCTCAATTTAACTGTAATGAAATTTCATATGACATTTAGCAACCATTGTTTCTCATGAATACTAAAATATGTACATTTGCATATTCCATTAACGACGTATAACATCAATGCCTTTTTTGTAAAAATAATTTTGATAATTAAATCGATTAACCATGAGGGAATACAGTGTGTAAAATTAATTGATGCGTAAAACGAAATTAATGTTCCGTATATGTTGCAAACTTACAAAACAAATACATCGCAACATAAACGAGCAAAAGTATAATAAAGATCTCTTTCACGTTCGTGCGCGAGAATATAACAAAATATCTCTTGTCGAGAAAATTTCTATGCAAAGAATTTTATAAAAGTGAGACACTAATATTAAAAATAAAAACTGAAGCGTTAAACAGATAATTGTCATAAATATTTGCTGGAAATATCAGAACGTTATTTATCGCCGAGATGTGATTGCGAGTATATTTGCTGTTCACCATCGCGTGATTGCGTAATCGAGTGATTAAAATGATTGATTATACGGGAATATTATAACACGCATGTTGCGTAAGAATAATGAAACATTTGTATGAATTGCGTATAAATTCTCACTGCGATTAATAGCCCGACTTGATTAGGTATTTCTCTTAAGAGAATTGCACCTTGATGCATTATACAAAACTTGTTAATTACTTTCTTGATTTCCGCACATACGGGGATACTTTAGCCGAATTAAATTATACACGATCACTGTCAATCTAAACTCATAGAATGGCCTCTAGCTAGGGACCTTACTTCAACATTGCATATTTGAGTAATTCCAGTGCCAAACTAATTATGCCAAACCAGTAGAGAGTAATATTTGCTAAACATGTTAGGAAATATTATATATATATATATATAATATTATATAATATAAGGAATATTAATATATATAATTATACACTATATTCATTAACATGATTAAGTAAACATAAACACAAAGTGCTAAATAACTAATGCTCTAATCGCAATTAATATAATCACAACATCGATAAAGAGCATCTAAAATAGCTTCGGGATATTTTCAAATCGTAAGACGAAATTATTACATGAAATTACATTTTGATGCAAGAGCAAGGATAATCTTATTTGATATGTAAATTGAATGTAAACTGATGTACATCTATTCTGACGAACAATCCGTTCATTCATGAAATGTTCGAAAAATTATAATAATTTAACAACGAGTTCCGAGCATTCCGTTGACGATTTCGCACGAAACTCTCGAACAAGAGACTTTAACAACACTATCAAGTCACGAAGCAATAAAAACACGGGAAAGGTTTGTGAAATGGACAGCGGACGAGTGCGATGGAATTTAAAAGTTGCTGCGCGTCCTGGGACCCGGGCTCCCTGTGCGATAGAAACTTTGGCCTTTACGCCGTTCGCGTTCCGCGGAGTCCGATAAATTCAACGTTCCTTCCCTTGGAACGCGTTAGCTCATTATAGTGGACGACCTCCACTCGCGCTAACGAGCGGCGGTAGCCGTGGTTAGCTCGATATTTCGGCGGCGCGAAGTGTATTTCATCGACGCTTGATGTAAGCCGCATTTAAAGCGATCACACGGGAATACGTGTCACGCGTACCGTTATTGTAAAGCACTGGTTAAAGCTCTCCCTCAGCGAAATTGCGTTTCGTTCCGGATGAGATTGCATTCCGGTTGACGTTTCTCAAAATTGCTCCTCGTGCGGCGCGGAAAATAGAATTGCCCGGCGTTTCTTACAACTCCACGCCCTTTCACATACCTTTATCTTTAACTTTCTTATTAAGGAAAAAAATCGTAATCTTACAGAAAAGTACTGTGTAATCTGCGCGTCGCAACACAAACACGATAAAGAAATAATTTACGAACTAACTTTACGATTTTGTAAATAATCGTACAAGATACATAGAAAAATCGTGATCATATAAAAGTTACCTCACTAATAACTTTAAAAACTCTAAAAATTATTAAATATTTAGGCTTTAAACATTTTTTCTGCGGTTGGCAAATATTGGAAATGCAAGTTTTTAAAAAAAATACGAATTAAAAGTTTTTTATTACTTCTTGATAATCCAAAAGACATAGTAAAAAAGGAATATTAAAACGTTGCAAAATGATTACATTCAAAGATAAAGTAAACACAGAAAGTAGAAAATAATGTGTCAATCGGCAAGAAATCAAAGAAAAAGATCAAACATAAAGATCGAACATAGAAATGTTCGACATCTTGTTGCATGTATTATATTTCTAATCAATAACAAGGGAAAGCGATTTTTTTTTGTTCTTTTCTTCTTTCTATTTTCTTGTATAGAATGCTTTATGTAGGATATGTCTTATATAAAACGTACTCTATGTAGAAGATGTATCATTATTATTTAGTAAAATATATACCTAAAGTTTGTTTCACGCTTTGCTTTAGTAATTGATATTTTTCGAAATAAAGTATCATAAGAAAGTAAAAATTGTATCATATTTTGGCTTAAAAGACTTCTAAAATAAAATTACTGACATCTTTAATATGATATTAATCACAAATCGTAAAATAACATTAATTTAAAATAAACATGATTTGTCGATCAATGTTGTCGAAAAAAAAAGTTGTCTCACATTAAAGCTACGTATTACGTCGGAAGCCTGTTGCTTCCATGATATAATCGAACATTGGCACGAAACTTGTCCGCCCATGTCTGCAGAGTGAACGATTGATGTTAAATTTGCTTGAAAATTAGTTCAGGCTGCTAATAGATTTTTATCATATATGAATATAACATAATTCGTAAAGCGCATATGTGATATTCAAAAGTAAAATCGATGAGAAAAATTCGCTCTAAATATCCCAACATGTATAAAACAATATTCATAATAATCTTAATTAATATAAACTATTGAGTGCATAAAAAAATCCTTATTCTTTCCTCCACAAGGAAATATGAAATAGTTCAAAGTGAATACGCAGTAGCTTACGCAAGAGAAAGTACAAATAAAAATATGTATAAAATCTTCTATTTAAAAATAAAAAATCAGAAAATAAAGAGACTTTTTTAAAAAGTTTGATACCTTAAATATTTTTCCATTTTTAACTTTTTTTTCTAAATCTACTTAATATATGTGTTATTATCGTTAAAACATTATCTATCATATTCATTATGTTACATTTTTTTATTAATCTCGCTATTTTTGTTCTTTTGAAAGTTCTTTTGGTTCTCTATCTAAAAGTTCGCATAATAACTAATTAATTTTATGTGAAAGCTCTTCAGGCAATTTTAGTAAAGCGTACGTTTTGTGGAGAAAGTTAATGAGTACAATAGCCAAATGTATACACAAAGTATAATATGCGTAATACATAAATTTAACTCTTTAATTTGAAAAGCAGTAGAATTAAATACTCCAAAAAGACTAATGTTATATCTGTCAACTGTGCACAAATATTGTACTCGATTTTTGATCCGCAAAAAGATTAACAAAATTTATTTCGCTACTTAATTTGAAAATTTATATCTTCCTAATTTTTCATTATACAATAATTTTATAACTTTATTTAAAAGAATCAAATATATCTTTTATAATATAAATGTAATTAATGTTTTTTATAGGTTAAGCATATTTAATATCGATCAATAATAATAACATATAAAAAATGTTATATTTTAAAAAATCCGTATTTTTGTAACTTGATAATATATTGTAGTTGTCGACGAAAATTTTTCTCCTTTCAACAAAGAATGTGCAAATAACGAATATGTAACGTGAAAAATATGATATCAAGTATAACAATCTCTTTGAAAGGAAAGAGAAATATGAGTTTCGGTGTCATCCATTTCATACAAGCTTTTAGGTTAGATGACAGAAAGTACTGTTCTCATTGTTTTTCTTGCGTACTTTTTAATTAAGTGCGATATAAAATATATGTTAATAAATTCTATAAATTACATATACATTTCAGAAAAATCAATGATAGTAACAAAAGAGGGAAGAAAAGATCAACGGGGGTCTTGTAAAGCGTACTAAAAATGACAATCACTTACCTTTCGAAGATGGGACCGGGAGTGTCAAAACACGCAGCGACGTAACAGCCGTGAATCGTAAATCGATGGGTTGGTGATTGGGAATCTTGGCGTCTCGGGCTCGTTCGGCAATTCCTCAAGATCCCAAGGTGAGTTCTGCTCGCTGTCGCAAACGGCGGTCAACTGACTAACTAAACCTCCGCGTGCTTCAAGTTATACGTAACTCCAGCGGCGCGGTGACGTCACGGGGTACACGGACCAATCGGAGAACTGAGCTTGCACCCCCAACAGGGGTGGAAAAGCCTCCATCGAGTGTTACGAGGGGAGCTCTGCATCTCGGACACCTGGATGAACGGCAATTCGAACGACGATCGCTCGTTCTCCTTTTCCCCGTGATTCCCTCTCCGCCGTTTTGCTCACTTCCTCAATCGGATTTCGCCCACGTGTAAGATGTTCAACCGTGACGTCGTTGGCGTGCCCTCGCACGCTTGTGAATGGGAAGGTGTGTTACAAAGCTGTTCGCCATTATTAAATAGACGGTGTTCGCCATGACGAGTTTGCTTACTTCAGTGACCAACCCTGACCTCATAGTTCATGCCTCGGTTATAGCGATGGCTACCACCTGACTTGTCTTAGAGAACGGGATGTGTCGCCTTTTACAAAATAAGCGTAAAGCAAAAGCTTTGCTTTGCTGCTCTCACTAAATTAAAGCAATTAATGTTTTATATAGTTTAAGAAAAAATATAAACTTTTTCCGTCTGAAGCAATCTTTTCTTTTCGTATTTTAATAACGCTATTTTCCTTCGACACAAATCCGGATCAAAATTTTTCACTTTATACTTTTTCCGAAATGACAACGTGAGAATCCGATTTGTTCAGGAAGAGCTTTAAAAGTTCTTTTTGAGCGAAACAAGCTATCTTCCGATTTGCAAATTCGGAATTTACGGGATAAATGTTTGAATATACAGTTCTTCTTTTCATGTGCATATGTGCAATGTGAAAAGATAATAAATAAAATAATATAAAGATAATATACAGAATAATAATTACTTACATTTTTCCACATTTTAAAAGCTAATGCGGCTAAAATCGATCGCAGACAACAAAGTAAAAAAATAACTCATCATTTTTTAAGAACTCGTTCTCGAATATGTTCATTAAAAAAAATCTAATGTTATTAATACACTTTGTAACGTATAAAATTATGTACACGCAAGAGTGAACATGATGCAACAGGATATGAAGCAGACACATCCTATAAAAGCAAACGACTATAAAGGAGCACAGTTTTTATAACACAGTCATTATAAAATCCTTCGAAAAGCTTACCGGTGTCATTAGGCTTCGCTGTTGTGCCAAAAACGCGAAACATCACAATATCTATTTTTCTATCAACCGGAATACATTATATAGAACCGAATCATAATTATTCTCGATAAGTTCATATTTTACTTACCAGAATTATTTATCAAGAGAACTCAAACCGCTGTTTACAGTACTATTAGCACCCTCGCAAATAGCCTCGGACTATAGTCTCTTTTTTTGCTACACAAATTACCAGCTAAGCTTTCCATTAAAGTAGATCAATTAGTATAAAAAAATGTAATGCTGTGCTTTTTGACGTCAGTACATAATTAATGCAAAAACATATATTTATGTTTAATATTTTAATAATGTCAGCTTGAATCGAAAAATAGAGGTTCTTAATTAAGATAACATAAATTTTGCTTAAGGGTAGACGTGATAACTAAATTAGAACCCCAAAGTACACTAATCGCTTCGCATTTATTATCGCTGAAGATAAACAATTTTTATGGGGATTTGTGATGCAAAATAAAACGAATGTAAGTACAAACTTTATCGTTCTAAAACATCAAAAACTGAATGAAATTTCACACATTGGGTTTCTTATCAGTATCAATTTATTGTTTTGTTGATTAATGTAAAGCAATATCGGTGGCTTTTACTTTACTTCAAAAGTGCTATTTATGCACCACCGCATTGATAGCGTTTATCGATGCGACGGTACATGATGTTTAAATAGCGCTTTGAGAAAAATACATTTGCCAATTATTGGATGTGTCATATGTTCGACATTATCGATTAACGAGGTTCTCGCATTAAGCAATTGCTATCATATCTCGCTATTATCTTCCATCTGTCACAAAAACTGTTGCGATAACGTAAAAAAAAAAATAATAAAATGGAATTAATTGGAGCACTTAAAGATAACACTAATATATAGTTAATAAACTTATTAACATATTATTTTATACAGGCATAAGCACTTTGTAATAATTAATTTATAATTTGTAATAATATTTTTTTTAAATAAAGAAAAAGCGAGAAGAAATTTAGGCAAAAATTTGGAACGCTTTAACGTACACACACAAAAATATTAAACGATAAAATTTGCTATAAGTCTGCCTTACATTTTATATATTGCAAATAACAAATATGTCCATCACGAGAAGAAAAATAGAGCTAAATGAGTATTCGTCTTTTGAGAGCGAATATCAATATTGTCCAACGCCATTACGAAATTAGAAAGAAAAATCCACAACTTTGTAGTTGCATTTCTCCAAACGTGTACGACCGACTGCCAAAGTCTTATCATTCAAAGTCCATTAAAGTGACGTCTCTTATTATGTTTCTCGAACAGCAGCGACAATTTCTCAATCGATCGCTCGCAATTTGCACCTTTACTCTCGCCGTGAATTCTTCGAACAAAGAAAAAGTCACCTTAATGCTTTTACGAGGTATTTTTATAAACTGACGTATTATATAAAAGACAAGGGGACGACACCGTCGCACTGACCTTTGAGAAAAACATGTATGTCATGTACGGCCTATGGATGTATGTATATTAAAGCCGCCTCGTTGTAGACATCCATGAATTGGTCCACGGTGTGTGGTCGATAGTCGTTATCTTCAGCGTTCCATCTCCTCTATCAAATCACGCACAAAGAGAGCCGATTTGCCGTAATCACCGGGCGTTAAAGTACGGACTTAGGAAAATACGTACCTGAAAAAATTCTTTCGCAAATTAAACAATAGTCTTTTCACGAATAAAAGAACCAAGAGAACTCAACTTTTGCTGCAACTTTGTAATTGTTAAATCTCTCGGCAAACGCGTCTCAAATAAAAATAAGTAAACCCGATCTGTGCTTAACCAGAAAACAAAATTACTAATTGTCCCTTTGCGAAAAACTATGAGCTACTTTGGTAATTAAAAATCTTGAAAAGTGTGACAGTTTACATATCGCGGTGGAGTCTAGTAATTTTAGCGCGGAGTCAAGTATATGATTCTGAAGTTAAAATCTTTCAACTGAAAAAGGAAGGATGGTTTTTCCTTAGGGAGTTTGAAACAAAACGACTACGATATTCGCAAGAAAATAAAACTGACTTCCGTTTCGCGGTCGATTTGCTGCGACCGCAAACCGTTACTAACGTTCGGAAAAGAATGTATCCTCAAGTGATTGTCTCCGACATTACTTGTGAGAACTGAGTGATATACGCAATTCGTACTTTACATTCGTACTTTACATATGTATATAAAGTACTTTCTAACAAAGATTCACGTCAAACCTGCTGACTACAATATCTCAATTCAAATTTAGGTTTTTTACTTCCATTATTATTGCTTACAATAATTATTTTATTCTTTAATGCCGTTTGACCATAAAATAAATTTCTTTTTTATATCTATTTTAATTTATTTTAATTTATTTTAATTTATTTTATCCGTTATATTAAATATATCCAATATATAAAATATGTATGTATATTATGTTTATGTTATTTTAAATGTAACACAAAACGCAAATAATGCAAACGCAAATGCCAAAAGTGCAATTAATTGGATTCAGTTTAGTAAATATTGTTATATTTATATAAAAAATTCTTTTGTCGTAGAATTTTTTAATGCTGCTAACAATAAATAAAATAAATTTTTTTTTTTAATATTTGTTTGAGCTTATGTAAACATTTATTTTTTGCATAAAGAATATTCAGGCATTTTCACATTTCGCCTGACTTTGTTCTTTTGTTTTACGCGAGCAAGTCGTCTGTCACACTATACAAACGTCCGCTTGATTTATATCATAAATTCAATTGTCGTCGAAACTAAAAATATACCGCGCCACAACTGCTTTCCTTACAAGCATTTTACCGTATTTTCCACTAAAATCCGTAGCATTCACATGTATAAAATAATTCTTATTAACCATATATCTTTAATAGAAAAATGAATATCGTATTTGCTTTGAAATTTTAACAGAAAAAAATCCAGTTACGTTACAAAAAAAATAAAATAAAAGCAATTGAAACCTATTAAAACGCATTTCCTGTTGAAACATTAGAAAAATTTATTTTACCGGTATCTATAAAAAATTGCTTTTAATAAAATAATTCTACTGTGAAATTGATTATTACAGTACACTTTATTGAATATTTTCTAATCAATTTTATTGCAATTTGTTTCGGCTGCAATTTCTATTTTATATCGATCTTGCTCGTAAGTTGTAATTGTTATTTAGCGTAAAATGTAGCAGAAATATCAAAGATATATCTATTATTTATATCGATTCAATTTATTCAAACGTGAAATGGAATACGAGAAGTGGAAAAGATAGAGGAAACTTACCGCAAGGTAGATCGACTATTCTTACTTTAGTAAAAGATTCAGTCGGAGAATGTAGATTGATCTGGATCGACGAAAAGCCGCCGGCGTTCACCGAGAATCCTTATTTATCTCCTTCCATCGATTGACAAGTTCCGATTTAATACTCAATATCCTGTTATCGTCATACCGGAAGCAAAGCGAGTTAAAGCGCTAACTCATATCATCCGCAAACGGACACATCCTACTTCGTTTCCTACAAATAATTCAAACCTCTCCATCAACTGTCTAATCCGGAAACGGCTGAACTTTCATCAAGAACGACAGCAGACAAGTTAATCCTGAAAAAAGATACAATTTTATGTTAGTAATATGTAATCATAATCAATACAGCTCTGCGAAATTGTATGCATTAATATATACTTTTTTACGTGTTCTTATCTTATTAGTGCAATTTCTGTAAAATTTAACTAGTTATCAACTTTACAAAACGATTAAATATTTTATATGCTGCATTGATACGTGATACCTAAAATGATTAAAATAATTTCGATTTTGCCACACATATTTGAAGGAAATAAGATGTTCAATTGCAAACGTTAAAGAGTGTTCTACTGTAGCGATATAATACTTGTGATACCCGTACACTTCGGTCTTTCTTCATTCAATCATAAAATCTTCTCACGGAGGATGAAATCGAATAGTCTGCTAATTCTGAAACCAATAAACTTAAACATGTACTTTTGCAGAAGTAATAGTTCTCTCGGCATTGCTTCGAAACGTTTCATCGATGCGATTACAATGCGTCGATCATGTGCCTACGCTTCCGTCCGATACGGCGATCAAAGAAACAAAAAATAACAATGCTTTCTAAAAAAAGATCATTAACCTTTCCGCCGTGGACGGAACATGAACTCCGTATATTCACGACGGCAGTAATAAAACCGTAATTACATATTTCATGCCATTTAATCGCGTTTTTAAGGATTCTGACAGCAAGACATATGATAATACATAATTTATTTCTATACAATCTATAATACAATTGCAATAGAATTCTATTTTGTACTGTAATTTTGTAATTAAAATTTAATTTTTTTTAAATTAACAATAAGAACAATATATACGCAAAAATTATTAATATTTGAGTGGTTTATGACTGTTTGCTTTTGCGCAATTTAGATGCAGTATATACATAATTGTAATAAAATTTATACAATGTCTTCGTTACGAAAAATGTAACCGACGTTATTATAATGAGATTAAGAAGTACAAATGCGTAGATATCGATTAAATTCTTTTCCACCCAACTCTGTGATCTCATCGGCGATGCTAAACTCCCATTTGGATGACGGACGGCATATTCGATGCTCCAAATCGCTAAATCTAAAGGCGGCACTGGTCGATCCCGGAATTCACGGGATAGTCGTTTCATATTTTTTGTATAACTGAAAAAACAATATTTTATTATTAGAAATATGACATAAAATTGTGACACAACTGACAGAACTGTAAATTTTAATTTAAAAATACGTGGTTTTAAGATTTAAGATAAACGATTTAAATATGTATTAAAAATATATATTTAAATGTCGTACCTTTCATCATAAAGTACTTTTTCAATTGCACTTAATATGATTTCTGTCGACAAAGTTTTGACGTCCAAGTATACACCCACGCCTTTGGTTACTAATATATCCACATTGCATTTTTGATCCATGAAAAAAGGCATTCCGATTATTGGCACACCTTTCCAGATAGCTTCCTGCGTGCTAAGAAGACCACCATGTGTCCAAATTGCTTTTATATTTTTGTGAGCTGAATAAAAATATATTGCAGTAATTTTTTATTTTCAATGATTGTGTGATGCAATCAATATTGGACTTCAATTCAAACATTTTATGCTATTGAGAAACGTACTCAAAACTTTGTCCTGCGGCATCCACTTCACAGTCATCACGTTGTCCGCCATTTGAAATGGTACTTCAATGTCAAGTTTCCAAAGTACTCGTTGTTTTAACTTTGATAACGCCAATGCAACAGTCTTAAGTTTATCCATATCGATTGCTTTCCATTGTACATTTGTCCCCAATGATATCGCGATAGCTCCGTTTTCGGCACCATCAAGAAACTTACGGATGTTCTACAAGATAACAAGATAAAATAAATATTTGGATAATAATCCAAAATATCTTTGTTATCGGAACACATTTACAAAGCAAATTACGCCTAAGTAAAAATCAAGTCCATGCATTATCAAATATATTTAAATGAAATTCATATGACATATTTTCTTTTTTCATAGAATTATCATTCAAATATAACGAATTAAAAATAACTTTTTCACAACATTATGTATAAGTCTATTCAATGCAAACATATACAGGAATAAGAAATTCTGAGCAGAATTTCGTTGAAATTTTGCTTTCTCTGTTTTATCAATAATCTTAATATTTTTACTTATTTTTGAATAAAAAAATATTTCGTACCTCAGGAATTGTTACAGGCACTTCGCCAGGAATCGGTTGTACTTTTTGAGCATGAATTCCTCCAATTTCCAAGGCGTTCGGCGGCAACGGAATCGCAGATTCGAATGAGGAATGAGTATTGATCAGTACGATGCTAATATTTTTCTCTATTTCATGCAGTGGTCTAATTTCATGACCTACATATTGTTCAGCCAAGCGTTGTTGATTGGGCAAGTAATAATAGTGTCGAATGAGATCATCCACGACGTAATAAAGAGCATTCCACGTTCTTTGCCAGATACCGGTAGGTTTCGCAATTGCTGCGTGAGTATAAGGTCGTATAGTCGGATAATGGAAATCGCCAATGTAATCCTTGAACCAAGGTGCAGGACCGAATGGAATATAGCCCACTACAGGTGGCCGACCTTTAGCGATCTAAAACGAAAATATTGTTAATATATGTGAATTATATATGTGTTAATTATATATGTGGAATTATAATGTGGGGTCTGTAAGATGTGAACCGATTAGATAAATAAAATCATGAGCTTTTATTTTGGTGTTTAATTAATGAAAGCAATAATCGATTACAGAAGAGGTATTTTGATATAAGAATTACGCGCGCCACGTCTACTTATGTTAGTCGTTATTTTCGCGTTTATTTTTCGGATTATATTTTCCTCGCTATCATCGCGAGAAAAACAACTATTCGGCTCGATTACTTTCTGTTCAATTGGACCTTGAATTCAATCAATGAATCAATGAATCCGCTTACTAAAATAATAACACTCGAACATGCATCGAAAGTACAATATATTGATAGCTAACGGAAAACGGCGTTTCTACATATCCGGAAACAAAAATGCAGAAAATCAAAGTTTATTTATAAATTGTTTACTACCTACCTCCCACAAGCTATATAGACACTGATTCAGCGTTACATCCTGTATTATAACGTCAAATTCGACATTCTTAATCATTTCTTGCAGTTTTTCCGCAGCTTTAGTTTTTATTGCCATTTCACATGAAAGAAATCCCCAATTATATGTAAAGTATGCCGTATAAAGTACACTATACTGTTCCCATTCAGCTGGATTATAATCCACATCTTCGGTGATTTGTTCCATTACTCCTTCAAAAACCTGAAAAAAATAATCTTTGTTACGCGAAATAAGACATAAGATTAAAGAATAATATCTCCGGAAGCACTAACCTTAGAAAACAATGTTTCATATAAAAATTATAAATTATTCATTCAAAAAATGCTATAAGAACAAGCAAAGCGCGGATGTCAAAACGCAAAAATTTTATTATGATTCAATACAAAATAATGATGCTAATACGAATACCAATCCAAGAACGTTTCCGCTTAATTTTGTACAGATTCTCTACAGTTTTCTATAATTCACTGCCGCACGTGATCATTATTATCAATTGCAATATATATTATTATAATTTGAATAAAGAAACGAAACCAATATAGAAATCTTTTGGTCCAAATGTTTTGAATCATTTTTCTGCATTAATAATAAAAATTTTTACGCCTCGCTTTATAATCCGACATCCGCGCTTTGATTCTTACAACTCTTTTTTCTTTAATTTAATTTTTTTATAATTCTTTAATACATCTTAAATTTTTAATTTTTTATACATCATTATACATCACTTCATCACTCATGTATCACTTACTCTATATGATTATCACTCTAATTATTTTATATATTTTTCCACCTCGTAACTTACTTACTGCATAAGTTAAGTTCTGCGCGAGTTGACCTTCAATGTTGGCTTCATGGATGCTCACTACGTGTATATGATGACCTCTGCGAAGCAAACCTTTAACTAGAGTCATCGCCCAAAGATGATGACTGGTTGACATAATAGGTTCTACCAGTAAAATTGATAACGGCTTCGATGCTATCGTCAGTCCGATTAGTACACAAAAAATCAACAATTGCTTTAACAACATCATGTGAAGAAACATTCAACGCGATATCAATCAAACCTCAGCACTTCGTCTTTCAACTGAATTTCAAAATAAAATGACGCTTAATGCACATGTTATCGTTAATTCTCTTAAATTACCTCCACTTGCGCCAATATCACGATAACATCACGATGACGTCGCATAAATGCAGTAGTTCTGCACACTACTGATGCTAAATAACAATTACATAACGACAAAAAATCGCATCAAAAAGTCAATCACTCATGATACATATTTATATAATACGCACTATCTATTCGTTTTCTCGTACAATATTAGCTAGCTGTCCTCATTAAAAAAGAACATTTGCATGTTATTACAATCATTATAATGAATAGTAATGCGATAATCACTCATAATACATATGCGCAGTAAATATGAACTATATTTTAAGTCAATATTATATTTTATATGTAATAATAATTTCATTTGTAAATGAGTGAATACGAATACTTAGTGATATTACTTAAACTATATACAGCATTATGATACATTAGAAAATTTTTATCTTATTTTTCTGCATAAAACTTTTACGGCCGAATGCATAATAAAGTTACACGATAGTAGTAACGTCAATTAACCTAATAAATTTCTAAGATTTTATTTATTTTTTAAAATTATTATTATAATTATATAATATACAATTAAAAATATAATAAGATTATTTTTTTTTGTTACTGGTTTCACTTCTATAATTCAAATTATGGTTTAGTTTACATCGATTGTTTTATGCCCATTTCCACCAATGTAGATTAACTTTAATCTCGGTTCAACTTACTCGTCATCTTTTTTCACTTCTAAGAATTAAAAAAAGATGAAGAATAAGTTGAACCGAGATTAAAGTTAATCTACGCTGGTGGAACTGGGCATTAATCTGAATGATGTAAAGGTAAATTTATAGTATCAATAGAATACCAATAAAGTATGGATAAAATGTCGAGTTAAACTAATTAGTACAAATTTAGCACTAATATACTAATTGGTACGTGTATCAAATGATCGATGTAAATTAAGCCAATATATTAATTACCGATGCTCAGTTACTATTTTCGGAAATCAATCTTTTGAATTACCTTTTATCTTGTGCATAAATATACAGCAATCGATAACTTCAAAAATTCAGATACAAGAAAACGTTTTTATAGACTGACGATAATTAGTCGCTTTCCGCCATCTGCCAGAGTCAATGGAGAAGCAGCACCGATCTGGCTCCATCCGGCCGATAAGAAAGGTCGAAATCTTTTTTTATGTAATTGCTGCTGATGGAGGTTGGGTTAGTCTAGCAGACGACGGGACGAGTGGCTGTAGCAGACAGCGCATAGCTAGCGTCGTTCGCGGGCGCTCGGTAGCGAGCGTTTGAATCGGGGAGGCGAGAGAGGCACGCAACGTCGTTTTCTCGCGCGAGTGATCCGTATTTGTTGTTTGTCTACCGGCGCCGAAGAGAGCATCAACCGCATCCACCATGGATCCCGAGGCGTTCCTGGACATCGCCAATCAGGTCATCAAGCTGAAAATGTTCCCGTACTTCGACATAGCACACTGCGTACTGTGCACGCTGCACGTCAGGGAAGATCTAGGACCCGGTAAGCTGGCCGTCCGTGGCCATCCGTTTCTAAATTTGTAGCGCTCCCTGCGAGGCCTACGACGACGTCAACTCACGGGGAATAGCTCGCCGCGGCCTCGCTATTCCCGAGACACCGACGACGGCCACGTCCCACGCTTCCGCGGTGTTTTATATTTACGATCGTGCTTTCTTTTTCTTTTCTTCTGCCTCTCCCTCTATTCCCCGTCAAATTTTCCCGACGCGCGCGCGCGCTATGTAATAGCCGGCGCGAGATTTCGCGATTCCACAATTTCTCGTGGAAACGCGGAAAATTCTTTGTCGTTCATTTTTTTGCCTATTCATTCTTCCTATGTTGAGAGATAAAATCAACAGATATAATTATAGATACTTCATCACGTTTAGAATACTAGACGAATAATTACGATTTGCAAATTGAATATTTCCCGGTGCTTCGTAAAAACGCTAAACAATAATGATCTATCGTATTGCATAATGACGAGATCAAGAACAATTTGATATTTATTATCAATGTTTCTTCAGAAATTATTTTGACGCAAAAGATTAAATCATTGCGATATTGCAATTGCGATGAGAGTTTCTTAAAATGTTTTTAATAAATAATTTCATAATTATATTAGGCGCATTATTCTTGAACATGAAAATTCTTTCGTTTATGTAATATCTCGCGAATTTATTATATATATTTTCTATCTGATTAATATTGTTATATATACTATACATCATGCTATGATCACTATTGCATAATTTAAAAGTTATTTTAATATCTAACGTACATAAATGATAATGAAAAACATAATAATGTAAGGAATTGCATGATAAAAATATATTATTTGTTATCTATTTATAATTTAAAGTGTTGCATTATTTATCAATGCATAATTTTTGTCTATATTGTACTATAGTTATATGTAAGAATTATGTAAAATTATTAAATAATTGGAATAGGTAGGTCAAAATTAAAATTAATTGGAATCGAGCTGATTTTATACCGCTCTTTGGCACAATTATCATAATTCTATCTCAAGGCAATAACACGGACAACCCAGCTGATCTATTTCAGTATGCACCTTGCCAGTTACAGCCAGAACATCCAAAATAAAGGCACTTTCAAAAGAAGCTTCTTCGAACTATTTTTCACTAAATAATATTATTTTTAATTACTTACGTAACATTTAATTTAAATTAGATTATTATCTATATAAGGAAATTTTTTTTATTCAAATAAAATTATAATAACTTAAAATATAAAATAAAATTTTATAATAATATTTTGATTTTAATATTTATCCAACTAATTTAATATTATGTTAGCATTGCAATGAACACAATAGTTATTTTTTTAAAGAAATTATTTCACAATCAGGCTAGCTTTCTAATGCAGTGAAGTGTGAAGGGTATAATTGGAATTTCTTCAACATAATCATTTTCTATTATTTGCATTTGATGCAATGTATCATTATCTTTACCAATAGTAGGAATTCGCGATACCTCCAAGTTTTTATATAAAGAATGTGTTGTACTTGTAAGGTTTCTTGAACTGACCTATTTCAAGCAGCATGTATCTTCAATGTTTCACACCATAATAAAGTGTTCATTTCCATATTTATACACATACTTATCATTTTCCAAATATGTTTTGTACACACACTTATATTAAATTCGTATCTTATATCTGAAACATGATAAAAATTTATAATAAAACTATTTCCTAAAAATAGTATTTAACAAATAATTTTGTTAAAATCTAAATTACAATTTAATATAATTTTAGATAATTATATTTTGCAGTATAAAATATACAGGGTGTTTCATAATGTCCGTGCCAATGCTCGTGTGCGGGTAGAGTGCGATTAACTGAATAGAAAAGTCTTTTACCGTTTTGCAATTTCCGCAATAATAATTGAGATGTCAATTAAAAGGGATTGACGAATAAACGAAAAATAACAACGCATAACGAGAGCAGGAGTAATACGTATTGTAATTTTTCGGTGCGATCCTCGTTGCTGTCACGCCTAGAGTGTACAGCCCATGGTCTAGCCGTGCGCAATGCGTAATTATTCGTCAATCTTTTTGTTTAATATCTCAATTATTATTGCGAAAATTGCAAAACGGTAAAAGACTTTTCTATTCAGTTTACCGCACACGAGCGTTGGCACGTGACATTATGAAACACCTTGTATACTAATATATAAACTAGAATAGATATGCATTAAAAATTTGAATTTTGTACATTTAAAATTTAAATAAAATTTTCCAGAAAAATGATGTGAATTATAAAGACTGCAATAATATTTATGTTTCATTTAGGTGCACAAGCATTTTCTCGCAAACATCCTTTATCATGTTGGCTGTCTACAATGCTGGTCGTTTTTGCAAGCGGTATGCTATGCAATGGATTATTAGGAGAACCAATTCTTGCACCTCTGAAAAATACACCACAAGTGATAGTCGCAACTATTGTTTGGTCGGTATCAACTGTGTTCTTGTTATAACACTTCATGAAGAATCTGTTATTTATTTATAATCACCAGCTTTACAAAAATTAGTCAAGATTAATTACAAAATACTAAAAATCTCTTCGAAAGTTAAAAAATAATTATATTATTAAACAAATGAAATTACTTTCCCTATTAAAAGAAATAAATCTTATAAATATATTTTTATATTATATAAATTATATTTTTCAGGTATGTGATATTTTACACGCCTTTTGACATTGGTTATAAAGTAGCCAAATTTTTACCAGTAAAAGTTGTGTGCGCTGCTATGAAAGAAATCTATAGGCAAGTAAATATCAGTACTTAACTTTTAGAACATCTTTTTTTATTCTATTTTTGTAATATGATTATAAAAAAATTAGTACATAAAAGGGGGTGTAAAATTAATTTAAAATTTTATTGCATTTAAATCAACTGTTATTTTTTATAGGTGTAAAAAGGTATACGACGGAGTAACTCACGCAGGAAAACTTTATCCTAATGCATATCTTATTATGATATTGATTGGAACACTCAAAGGTTGGTCATAAAATGTAGATAGAGTATATATCATTGTTTCCACAATCAAAATACATTCTGCAAAATATAAACTTTTCAAAAATTAATATATAATAATTGTGGTATGTTCATGCAGGTAACGGAGCAGGATTTACAAAATTGTTTGAGCGTCTCATACGTGGCGTATGGACACCGACTGCGATGGAATTTATGCAACCCAGTTTGTACGTAAAATTCAATTTCCAAAATTTCAAATGGTCGAACAGTTTGGATAGTTCAGCTCTCGAAATCGAACGTCAATAGCTTGAATCTTTCGAACGAGTTCAAACTGTTCGATTAGCATATACAACTAATGAATACTTATCTCATTGTGAATCCATATTATGCGTCATTTATAGGTATCTGCTAAATATCGTTGTACACGAACGCTTTTTTGTAAAACGTACAAGTATTTGTACGTTTTACAAAAAAGCGTTCGTATAAAACGATGTTATCAACGATTAATCTAAACGTATAAGTATTTGCAAATTTTACTAAAATCATAACATAAAAAAACAATATGTATAAAAGATATTAAAATAATATATATTTATCATCTTTTAACAAACACACGTAATGATAACAAATGATAATTTTGTTTCAGTCCTACCAAAGCATCCATGGTTGCATCGATTATCTTTGTGTTAGACAAGAAGACTGATCTCATCTCTGCACCACACGCTCTTGTGTACTTTGGCATTGTTATCTTCTTCGTCTATTTCAAGGTAAAATCTATATTCTGCTCTTATTAAATTGTTCTTATCAAATTGATACATTCAACATCGTTGAATGAGATAATAATAATGTAATATTTTTTTCAGTTATCATCGATTTTGCTTGGCATTCATGATCCATTTGTACCATTTGAAAATCTGTTCTGCGCTTTATTCCTGGGAGGAATTTGGGATTCACTGGCTAAATTACTGGGCCGTGGCCAAGCTAAAGACGAAAAGGCGGACGCTAAGAAGACAAATTAAATAACGGTAAACGTGATAATAATATTTCTTTTAATATTATAAAACGCATAATATACGCATATTTGAGTCTTAACTGTATTCATTTTCTTCAAAGGACGTATCATCATCCTTTCCAGAGAACGTATCATCACAAGCATCAACTACTTAAAAAGTGATGAAATAAAACTATTTGAAACTAGTCAGATGACGGGGATTAATACTGAATAACTCTTGATGAATCATCAAATGTTGGAAGTACAATAATTTAACATATATATATATATATTTTAATGGCGGAAGTTATATATTCGGTTTTTAAAAAGTGTGTGTCCAAAAATATCAACTATTACAGTATTATTTTAATTGTCGTTGAACCGCAGATTATTTTCAAGTAAAAACTTTCATGTTTTAATTAATAATTGTAAGTGTGGTGTCATTCGCAGAATATTTTGAATTCGTCGAGAACGATAAGATACACTAATTCAATCAGCAAACCAGAAGTGTGTTCCCCTTGCCAATTTTGATAGAAACATCTTACGTGACCTGTTAATGGCTGATTTTAAAATTTGTTACCAAATCGTATAGTGTAATATGCAACTTTTACTATTGTATAAAGGCATGTTAGGATCCTAGCGATTTAAAGCATCTTACATTAATGAAATTGTTTTACTTACTCGTTACATAATATTTATACAGAGGAAATGAATGTACTCAGGAAAAATTATTATTAATCTCACTGTTAAATGATTTCAATATTGATCTGTAAATCATCTGTGAGTCCAAGTATATAAGGCATCAAAACTACGCAATATGTATGTAAAAACAAACAGTACGAGAAAATGTCTTTTATACTATTGTATTTTATTAAATTTCAATACTGATTATATATCATTAAATTGTCTAAACGTTTGCTTTAATTTTTAACAAACAAACATATGTAGGAATTAGGAATATTCAAATTGTGAACATATACATTTTCATGTAATAAAACGGGATTTGAGGTAAAAATTGTAATTCATTTGATAGAAACCCTGATCATCGAATATTTAAAATCTACTCACATGATTCATCCAGCAATTAGAAATATTAAATTAATAATTTTGTTACAGTGGCACAAATTAAAAGTACTACATGTACGATTGCGACATTTTATACCGATCGATCCTCCTCTGCGTATATTTGTGTGCTCTCGTATACAACGGAATTCTGGAAGCACGTTGTGACGATAATCCAAAAATTGGAATATTCACTTTTCTCCAATCTTGATTATACGGTAATGAACTTCTCCATTCTTTATCGTGTCTATAATTATTCATTAACGAAGGCATACGATAATCTATACAATTCATTTCTTTCTCGTGTATGTGAGAAATGCCAGGATGCAGCAGTTCTTCGTTATAACATTCTCTAATCAAGTACTTCCGATACAGACGGTTTTCTGACAGACGCGACGACAAGACGGGACGCGTCGCCGTGCGATTTTTCGTGCACGCAACGTGGGCATCGCGGACACACGTTTCTTTATCGAACAATAAAACTCCACTGTTGTTACATTTTATTATACGAAGCAAAACGGACTCATGTTGAGTGCCGACACTTATCTTTTCCTCAAAGCTCTGCCCGTGCTCGGTTACAACGCCTGCATCTTGCGATTGCCTCGGAGTATACTGAGTTCCCGAGTTGCGGAGTGATGCTGACACAGTTACATCAATGTCACGGTTCTCTGAATGTGCAGTAATTTCTTTATCTTTGACAGAAGGCTTTTTTTCTACCGCCGCTTCTACAAACGTGGTTCGATTTTCCGGAAGATCCAAAGATGAGTGATTCTCCATGGGAGGTCCATATAGCACTTCTACGTCTTTCGAATTTTCATAGAAAGCTGTAAATTGATCTGTACTATTTTCTGAGACTTGAGCCTGAATCGAGTTTAAATTCAAGCTAGTCTTCGGAGAGCCTTCACTCTTTGACTTGTATCTGGGACAAAACTGATTTGATAACCGTTTCTTTGAACAGTTTGCGGCTGCATATATTTTTAAAATGTTATCCGCACATTCTTTTATTTTGTTCAAAATAATAAATGTATCGATTGCATTTTCTTTTCTGACACATTTTTCTTGAGCTGAAAATAATTATAAAACACATAATTACAATATATTTTAATTTGTTTAGAATTTATCACTTTCAAAAATATTTTATCAAAATACTAACTATTCTCGGTATGTTTTCTGTTATCTGAAACAAGAGCATGTTTCATTAATTCTAGAAAAGTTTTTATAAATATGGCTATAACATTATCTTTCTCTGTTTCTTTCAGACACGATAAACAACTTGGACTTTCTAATTCAATAGCAGAACTAGTAGCAAAGTGTGTACTATCATTTGCAAATTTGCGTGGTTCACAAATAGTCGTTTCAAAAGCTGTGGAAAAAACATACATACAAGTTATTATATTTATAAAATAAACTAAAGTTACGTTAATATAAAAAGCAATAGTTTACAATCAGAATTCACATCATCCTTTTTTAATGCGAGCGATGAAACAGAAAGCATTTTCGTCTTCTCTTGCAAAGGTCTTATTTTTTCCAAATATTGAAGTAAAGCTTGTGTCAGCGTAGAGTTATGTTTAATAATCTCTATTGCATTACGAGAAGTTCCTTTAACGCAAACTTTCTCTGCTCCTGAATGGATATTTAAACATTTTATTGCTTACGTTTTAGTTTAAAATTAAATAAACAAAAAATTATTGTTAATGCAAAATATTTTGAGACATTAATAGAACCTTTCTGATCTTGACACAAATCGGTATTTTGACATTTATCAATTGTCGACCGCTTCAATTTAAAATCTGTCTGTTTTAGAGGAACACAATTTCTATCGCTGGAGATTAATAGAAAATTCGGCACAGAGCATTCGACAGTCTTGAATTTTATTTCAATTACATTTTGCATATCCTCAGGACATTGCATAGTTTTCCTACCAACTTGTTTCGATTCTTGTATTGCTGAAGAGCATTTTTCAAAAGTTTGACAATTATTGCAGTTTTCACGTGACACGCAGATTGTATTCTGAATTCCTTTATCAGTACGTTTCACCGTATTTGCTGCTACCTGCTTTAATTCTTCTATGAAAGGTTTTGTTTGGACTTTTTTATGGCATTTTCGTATAGTATCTGCCACAGCATGATTCGGTTTTTGCAACATGGTCGCATCTTTAGATAGTAGAGTGACATTTGTTTTTGATACGGAAATTGTATTTTGTATTCCTTCATCGCGATGCTCGATGCTTCTTCCTGTTTGTTTCGCCAGTGGACTTATGTAATTGTGTGTGCCTTGGAGTTGCGGATGATATGAATGTGTTGTTATCAGCATATTGTTGTTATTCGCAGGATAGTCGGTATAGCTTGGAAAGTTACACGGAAAATTTGGACATGGAATTGTATCGTTGTATCTTCGACAATATGTATTGTTTCCTGTTCGATATGCATTATATCCTTCGTAAGGTTTATCAGCTAAATCGGTATATTTAGGAACTGCATTATCCAATAAATTAGTTTGATCGCAAATTTCCTTAGAAGTTACATTTAGTTTTTTAGAGTTAATATCTTCCCAACCACAAGACGGGCATTGGAGCAGTCCCGTATTATTTCTTTCTTCCTTAATTTTGACATTTAATATGGCAGGATCTTCTGTCGAATTTTTGGAAATAATAAATAAATTCAACAATAAATCGCTACTTCAGAATTATATGCTTACTTTTTAAATATATTTCTTTATCAGTTTTTGTATGTTTAATGTTCTTCCTGTGTTTTATTTTATAATCTTGTTTCGTTTCTTGCGCACAAGGAAAATTAATTGTATTTTTATATTTGCATGACGTGACACAATTTTTTAGAATATTAGGAGATATGGTTTTCATTCCTTTCTATATAACAAATAATTAATTTCAATTTTTATATTATTGTATTTCATTTTTAATGTAATTTAAATTTAATGAAAATTATATAATTATATTACGTCTTTTGTACGTGAAATTTATGTTATTACTATTTATTTTACCTGTAACTTGTCTTCATCAATGATTACTTTTGCTAACATTTCAGATATTATAGGAAGCCATGTAAGAGAAGATTTGTATGGTTTTTGCGATTGAAATCTTTCGATAATCCGCATTTGTTCTTGTCCATATCTAAATATATATAAAAGATGTTTCAAATTAATTCATTTTGGATGCATAAATGTATGAAGATTCTTATCACAGTCTTAGATGCATCGCAAATTATGATTCAATTGTAATATGTACATAGTGTATTATTGACGTTAAAAAAAATTTAATTTATATAATAACTACATCTTATTTCCGCTTTAAAAAATATTTTACACAAAAGCTTTACTTTTCCCTGATTACTTTAATCTGTTCTAGACAATCGGATATGTTCAATTCTGGTATGTTAAGTTCTTTAAGAATATTCTTCAGTGCTTCATTTTTGGCTGAGCAATTGTAATATTTTATATGATACGGATTCCAAAGACATGGATACTTTTTATACGCGTTTAGAAAAATTAAAGTAGAATTTTCATTCCATTGATAAGACATAATTATAATTTACATATTCTATGGACGGAAAACCTGCACAATTTTACACGACAACAACATGAAAGAAACTGCAATTATCTCAAGTGAATATATTTACTTATATCAGTATGTATTCAAAAGCGAGAAGTTCTCTATTATTTGAAGGCAGTGAATATTCCGACAGTTTACTAAAAGTTTTAAACGTGATTGTACAGTAAATATCTTGTGCAGAATATACATTTTATGAATTAATATATTACATTATTCTATTCGAGTAAAGAAGACCATATTATTCACTTATTTGCAGATTTTATATATTTATTAATGTTTGGCGTGGTGATTTTATTATCTATCTATATATTAAATGTTAAAATACATAAAAACAATGATTTTAATGTTGCCAAAAATTTTTATTGCTCATACCTGCTATTTGTAGGAAAACCCGTAACTTTTTTCTTTATTGATTTTTGTTAAAAGTAAACATTCCTTTAATGTTAAGCCACAACTGCAAATTTCATCCTTACACATTACTTTACAATCGCCACAATCACAGCAGCAGATTGAGGTAATATTCTGATCCATTAGCTTAGATTCTAAAGTTTTTAATCGCGCCTTCGTTATTAGACTTTGTATTTCTTTCTTCAATTCCATAGCAGTTTCTGAAAATAAATTATGTTAATTTAGTGATGACGACTGCCTCCGTGCTTATCAGCAGATTTTACTTACTAATATCAATAGTTCGCATTTGGAACGCCACGCTTTTTCCAAATATGTCAAAGTTATCCTCGGTTTTTCTTTTGCTGTATGCTCTTACAGAGGTATCGTCCACACGCGTGGAATAATCCTGTTATAAAAGATTTTATGTTTTTTCTAAAAAGTTGATAATTCAAACAATTTGCTGCATTTATCATTATTTAATAAACCTTCTTTTCTTCCTTGACGTATGCGACGTCGTATTTTTGCTCCTGCGTAATATTAATATAAATGAATACATTTGTATCGTATATTTATTAATATATCTTTCATTATTCGTTTCTAACATAAAATATATCCGTTTGCGTCTCGCGTTCGGCGATATCCCTACTAGTCCCTGCTGCTACATCAACTGTTTCGGAAGGAGTATAGACAGCCTGCAGCTTCGGAGCAGAATGAATTGAATCTCTGCACTTGAAAAATATCGTGATTTTATTTTGTGTGATGCCTTAGCGTTACATGTACAGAAAATAGGTACATAAATAGCAAACGACCTCAATGTTAAACGCAACTTGATCTCTGGCGGTTTACACGTTCCACAAGTGTCATTGGTGCAAATGTGTTTAACTTCTAATTTCTCAAAGGATGAATGAAAGAAATTGTCTTGGGTACCGCTATCGTTAAATTTTTGCTCTTTGCTGTCTAGCTGCAAATACATTCGTGCAAGATGTGGCGTATAAATATAACATACAATAATAGATACTATCATACACAATTGGAAGTCGCAACATTGGTTTTATAAGACATTGTTATTTATGATCTTATGATTAGCATTACATTGTCATACACAAATGTGGCTTAGCAAAAATTAAGGCTGCACTTAACAATTAATAAGCAATTCCTTAAATACTGCATGTTGTACCTTTTTGTGGGATGACGACTTATATGGGAAAAAGAGCATGTGCATTCCTTTGAACCATTTCGCCTTTGGTGTATACAACTTTTCGCAAAATACAGCTGCAGCAATCTTTGACAGTTCATAACAGTATTCTTTCTTTACACTCGTAATTCTCTCAATGCAATCGCATATTGTTAATCCGGGAATATCGACAGAACTTTTGATTTCCTTGTAAGCTTTGTAACGTGACGATTTGTTACTGAACTCGGGATGAAACGGATTCCACAAACACTGATACTGTCCATAAAGCGCTACTAATTTTTCGGTGTCATCCTCAGTCCACGCATTTGGCATATTAAAAAATATAATTTATGATAAATCAATCAGGTAATTTTTAACCTTTTCGATCGACACTATATCTATATCAAAAAATATATTTAAATATATTAGTCATTTTGTTCTTAGATTTATATTAAGATGGTATCTCTTGGAAGATGTGCGCCAACAAGAATATATCACAAGCCCATTCATTGTACTGTTTAATCGTAAATGCACGGAAATTTAAAGACATGAAAAAAAGTTGAATGATACATTGTATCATTAGAAATAAATGAAAGGCTTGAAGAAGACGATATTACAAATCTCATTTATATACCTATTTCAAGTATACTTTCATACATATTTCCTGTTCAGGTGTCACATATGCTAGCGATATAAATTAAATATGTTTGTAAATCTTTCTCTTCTTTTATAATTTATATGGCAATATTCTTCGCTGTTATCAAGTGTATAATTTCTGATGTATAACAATGCCTCGTTGTTGTAAATTTATTTTGATCTTACTGCTACAGTTCTATTGTCTATTAGTATCTTTTTTTATTTTTAGTTCTTGTAAATATTGGTCGTTTTATTAATTTTGGGTGGCTTAGAAATATTTTTTTAGTATAGTACTATCATTAAAAAATGATAAGCACTACATTATTATGTACGTTTAAATCTAAAGTTACTATATAATATGACTGTTATCATATGGCAAGTTTATCATAAATATTATATGATATATAATCAATTATTTTTTTTACGACGGATTAATTGGATTGCAATTCTTCTTCATAGACTAGAGCTGATACTTGATAAAATAACTAAAAAAATTTATACACAATACATATGTTGTGTAAGATAAGACGTTACTGATAAACTGATATCCGATTGATAACCGCGAGTTATATAATTAAATAATAAATGTGTTCTGTCTTCTTTTCAAAGAAAAATATACATTCTAAATAGATTTCTAAATAGATGAGTTCAAATAATCGGTAAATCAACGGTAAATTACGTTATTTGTAAATTATATACAGCAATTTTTGTATATAGCAATTTGATATATGCATTATTCTTCATTCGCGATTATCTATTGTTAATTTATTCTATATAATTATATCTTACTGTGCTTAAATCTATATTGCTTGCGCTATAAATATACTTTTACGACGTCGTTTCAATCGTCGCAGACAATGTAGGTAGCTGTTGTGGAACAAAGTTTACAACCTCATGATATACAAGTTCTGCAAATGAGAACGTCCGTCATTCGAAATGTAAAAATGTTTTAAACTGAGATAGGAAATAATAAAAGTTACCCTTCCACTTCTCCACTGGTAGATCCATATCCTCGAAGCTTTGATCGTATGGTAAAGAAACGGGCTCGTCAGTTGGATCTGCATATTGCGCAAGATACGAATGTGCTAAGGCCTGCTCTGCGGTGATTCTTTTTTCTGCGTCGAGTTCCAACATCAATTCCAGCAAATCAATGGCTAAATAAAAATTAAAAATTATTTTACTTGTTCAATACGTGTGTATCTTTAAAATTCTCATAAAAGCAATTTTTACTTACCTAAAGGATTAGCTCCACGAAATACCTCTTTAAAATTCTTCTTCTTCAGTGGTGGTAAACTTTGAATATAATTTCTGGCCTGTAATCATAATTCAATCGTGGTAGAAAAATAGCACCATTCATACTATTTCGAGAGATCAATAATCTGTATTTATTGTAATATTTCTTTCTATCAGTCGTTAGATATGTGTAATCTATAGAAATTTTCTGTGTAGAGTTGTTCTGCATATTGTAGAAAGATCTTAGAAGTTTTAATGGAAATTTTTATAATGTAACCAAAAAATTATAAGATTTATTTTTATGAAATAAATATATGAGAAATCAAGATGTCCAAAAATTACACACATGTATACATTTCTTTTATATACTGAGTCTTAATACAAAATCTAATATATCGAGTTTTAAAAAAAATTTACCTCTTGGCTAGTAACTTTGCTTAATGTTTCACCTGTAGGTGTACCACAAAGTACTAACACTCGTGTTAGGTGATCAATGTCTGCTTATGGTTAAGGTATGTTTAAAAGCAATATTAATTATACAACAGAAAAATGATTTTAACAACGCTATATCAAGAGATAGATATATACATCAAACCATTCCCATAAATTGTAAGTCATTGCATCTAAAGCAAGCTGCATATTTGTTAAAAAAAACAGCGTGAACTGATCCGAATAAAGAAGTATGCAACAAAATTTAATTTTATACATTTTTTATCAATATGCCATATCTACATATGTCGAATTTTGTATATCATTCAAACAATTATGATCAAGAGACATATCTTATCCCATAATTGATCTTGCAATTTATGTTTAAATTTTTCTATTTATACATATAATAATTACATAATTGCATATGTGTTACCTTTAATACTATATATATTATCGTCCATATAAAATATAGTTGCAAGTTATCAAAGTATAAATTTGTTACATTTGTATTAATTGCATCAATAATAATTTATTAAACTCATCGTAAACTTGCCAAGTGTAATATTGATGTGTCATTTAATAAAGGAAAGATATAAGCATAACTCATATGTAAGATTTGTAATACATGCATATTTCATGCTCTAATAATAAATCACTAAAAATCAGCAAAAATAACTTACCGATTCTGATGATATTTTTTTCATGAACTCGTCTCGTGGAGTACCCAAAATTTCCATAATTAAATTCAGTTGATGAATATCTGCTCTTGCTAAGGCTCCACTATATTTCTCTTCAAACACACTAAATATCCCCTTTGTTAGATATCTTTTATCATTTCTAAAAGCAATATGCAACGAGTATATTCCCTTAATTTAACATTAATATTTTTATCTGCAGGATGTGTTCATCATATTATATTCATGCTCAATTTGCAGACAGCTTTTAGATTATATTGCAATAATAATGCAAAGCAAATTGCTTTCTAAAAGCATTAAGCAGAATATGTCGAGATACTAGCTTTAATAGTTCGATACAATAATAGCAAGTCAGTTATTGTAGATCCTTAGCAAAAAGCATATGTATTAAAAAATATTATAAGCAAACGAAACAAAGTGAAATATTTATCAAGATTAATTAGTATAGAAACGTGTTAAAAACATAAAATATACATTTATCGTGAAAGAAATATTGACGTGAAAAATATTGGGGATTAGTAGTAACAACACAAATTTGTCAAATGACTTAAAGGATACGATCTGTTCCAGGAAATAATGTTCTTCCAGTTAACAATTCTGCCATAATGCATCCTACTGACCAAATGTCGACTAAAATGTATAATAATTATATTACAATGTTGTAATATAAAAGATTCTAAAGTATCTATATTTTATAAGATAGAGCACATAATATATCCTTCTTCACTAATATCTTTTTAATACAATTGCTAACCTGTTTGATTATAATGCATCCAATTAAGCATGATTTCAGGTGCTCTGTACCACCTAGTAGCGACATAACCGGTCATTTCATTTTCTGTGGGTCTGGCCAAGCCAAAATCCAGTATTTTCAACTCACAATCCTCATTGACAGCTATGTTAGATGGCTTCAAGTCCTAGAAATTGAATCAAATTTATAAGAAACTGCTCTCATACTTTTTATATATTTTCATAAACATAAAATACATTATCATACCCTGTGTATAATTCCCGCAGAATGAATATATTTCAATCCACGAAGTATTTGATAAACAAGAAATTGTACATGATCATCTGAGAGCTTTTGTGTTCTGACAATATTGTTCAGATCAGCACCCATTAGATGTGTGACCAGATATCTAGACAGATGGACATCAAGTTAAATTTAATATCGCAAGATAAAATTAATCCCCATATGCGTGTCAAGTGATACTTACACATGTTGAAAATCTTCCAAAGATGAAGACGGATGAAATACGTCTAATAGTCCTATCACCTATGAGACATCAACATATATCTTTGAAAATGATTAGAAATATATAACGCTGATTGAGTTTACCCACATTTTCATGATTCATGTGCTTCAGCATACGCAGCTCCCTGTATGTGCGTTTTGCGTGTACAGCTGACTGAAATGGCCTAGCCAACTTCTTAATCGCTACTTTTTGCCCAGTGGTTGTATCCACGGCTGAACTGAAATATAAAACATATATTTTTTATTTTTTATAACATGATTCCATTCATCTTTCTTATTAATACATTGTGAGTAAATATATATAATTTGTTAATAAGTTATTATAAACTTTTCTGTCATTCATTATTATAAATTACATTATAAATTATGATAATATCAGGCATTGCAGATTCAATTAACTTTGTAGTAATACATCTTCGGAATTATTTTATATAATTTGTTTTTTTTTTTCAAGTTTTCCCTAAAGATTCAATATAATCATTTTAATATTAAAAGCATAAAAAATTAAAGTTGAGACGAATATTTTAATCTATTGCATGCAAGACTATATATCATATTTGTCTCTCGAACGCCGACAAACATTGTGCATCGTTCCAAATTTATTCTATTTTCGCAAAAATACAAGACGCATGCGCGATCCCTCAGAATTAATACATCCCCCGTATTAATTATAGCCAGAACCTTTTCTACGACGAAGAATAATCGCGTGACAATAATCTCATCGCTTTATGTGAACAGAAATGTCGCAAATGTCATGGTCGTGATCGGTTCACGGTCGTCCCAATACTCTCTCCAATAGTCTCCAACTGTCAGTCGATCAATTGTCACCTGTTTAGTGACAGTTAACCAGCCGAACAATACAGAAGCGCGAAAGATGTCTAAAAAACAGTTTAAAGGGCACACAGTAAGATTAGAGCATTTCTTGATTGCGATCTCCTCCGGACGCCACGGTGTGAAATATGTCGGCAAGATTTTGAGCGCGTATGCAATGAAATGCAGCAATGCTAAATATTGTCGCTCGTGTTGTCACTTACCAGACTTGGCCATAGGCACCCGAGCCTACGGGAGTGAGCAATTGATATCGCTCCGGTACCTCCCATTCTGTCCTGTTGATCTCGATCTTGTAAAACTGCGGCATGCTCCTCTGCTGAACACGATGTTGCAATTCTTCCCTGCCGTTCCCTCTACTGCGGAATACGATGACCGGTACGATGTGTGTTTTTCTCGCATTCACCCACCACGAACTATCGCACGTAACACTTCATTTCCAAATTAGCCGTGCGCACCGCTAATCGCTACGAGTCCATCGTGTATAGACACTGTGTTGTAACGTATAGGATTTTCCAATCGATTCTTGCAGCACGATCGACCGCGTCACGAGCACACTCTGAAATCTTCGGCGAGTGATGACGCCATTACGAGAATCGATAGTCACAGTCGAGCGATTATTATCGATCATGTGATATGCGCCAAATTTAAAAATACCTATAAATAAAAAAATTATAAGTTTGAGAATAATAGGATAGTAATTTTATAAAATTATATTATATAATTACTTTACTTAATTCCCATTTGTAATTGTTATATTTAATTGGAAATAGTAAAATTGTAATGTGAAATGTAACATTGTAATGTGAAAAATAAAATATGTAAAGAAAAATAAAGGCAAATCTAAATGTATCATGAATTCCTTATTCCATTAATAATTATAAATATATTGCTTAATATATGTTAAATTTTGCTATTTATTTTGCTAATTATTACATATTACACACACTTATTTTATATTTTACATACTTTACACACTATCTTTCCTTTAGTCGTTCTCTCTTGCACTTTTTGCAACTTTGAAATGAAATAGAAATACATTTATGTTTTGGAGGAAGAAAGAGAAGAAAATCGAAGTGCAGAAAGTATAATTAAACGAACAGATCTTAATTTGCCACGTTGTGCGCCAGGCTTTAGTCCACACTCGTGTCTGCTCTCCTCGATTCGTTTGATGTGTTAACATGACGGATATTGCATGAAAATTACGTGTCAGGTTTTCACGATATTTGCATCATCATTGTCGATAAATGAGTACGACGGAAAACGAAGCGATGGAGGAATACGAACCCTCCATCAAAAATGTAATCGACCAACTTTCCTTACGATGGATCTTCGTGGGCGGCAAAGGCGGAGTCGGGAAAACAACTTGCAGGTATACATAACCTGGGGAAATATCGTTTATCAGTAACATTTCAATGAAATAAATCAATAAAAATCCAATATAACGTATATACATTTTTCTATATAAATATTTGGTTATGACATAAAATATTAGAAATTTTTTTCATAAAACTATATAAAATTCTACAATAATTTAGCTACATTTTACTTCAAATAAAAAAATATATTAAAGTTCTTATTTTTTTGCTGCTTTTTTTCAAGTATAAAAAAAAATATGATTTATATAATTAAAAAATTATGCAAGAACTGATCTAATCTTTATCTTACAGTTGTTCTTTGGCAGTACAGCTGTCTAAAGTTAGAGAGAGTGTCCTTATCATATCCACGGATCCAGCGCATAATATCTCTGATGCATTTGATCAGAAGTTTAGTAAGATACCCACAAAGGTGAAAGGTTTTGATAATTTATTTGCAATGGAGATTGATCCTAATGTTGGTGTTACGGAATTGCCAGAGGAATATTTTGACAGTGATGCAGGTTTGTTGTTAAAATTATTTTATTTTTAATATGTGTCTAAATGAGAAATTCTCTTGCTAAAGATTAAGCATAATGGTAATATTTGATGTACATTTAAAACAAAAATAAAATATTAGAGATAAGATTTTTTAAAAATATATTTGTCATTGTATCAGCAAGAAATAATAGAATAAAAAAATCTTGCTTTTTATCAGTTTCAGGAGGAGAAGCAATGCGATTAGGCAAAAGTGTCATGCAAGAAATTGTTGGTGCATTTCCTGGTATAGATGAAGCTATGAGCTATGCGGAAGTTATGAAGTAAAGTTATGCTTTTCTATTTCTCACTTTTGTGAAATGTTAAGAGAATAATTTTTTGTTATCAACTCTAAAATTATACATGTCTCAAAAAAATTTTTTTTACTTATTTGCTTGTTTTAAAACAGGATTTTTTCTTGCTTTTGCATAAACAATTACAATTGAAGAAGTAAAATCAACAATTTATCTTCGAGTATAATAAATCAATAGTAAATTAATTTATTTAAAGCATATAATTATATATATATTTTTCATCAATATTGAATTCTGCTTCTAGGCTTGTAAAAGGAATGAACTTTTCTGTTGTGGTATTTGATACTGCACCCACCGGACATACTTTAAGGTTACTATCGTTTCCACAAGTTGTTGAAAAAGGATTGGGAAAATTAATGCGTTTGAAAATGAAGATTAGTCCTCTCATCACACAGGTTGGACAATGCATTTTGGATTATACAGAAATTATTAATATATACTAAAAAAGTATCAAGCATTTGTAAATGATTCAAATTGAAAAAATCTTTATGTTGTAGATAAGTTCATTATTGGGATTGACAGATTTCAATGTGGATATATTTTCTAATAAAATGGAGGAAATGCTCGCTGTGATTCGGCAAGTTAATGAACAGTTCAAAAATCCCGATCAGACGACTTTTATATGTGTTTGCATAGCAGAATTTCTGTCGCTCTATGAAACAGAACGACTTGTACAAGAATTAACAAAATATGGTATTGATACTCATAATATCATAGTGAATCAATTATTATTCTTGAAAGAAGGAGATAGTCCATGCCGGTTTTGTCTCGCGAGGCATAAGATTCAGGAAAAGTATCTAGATCAGGTAAATAATAATCGAATTTATTATTGATATTAATAAATTCAAAAATTATTTATTAAGTTTTTATATTTACAATTTTTAATTATAGTAATTAAACATTTTTTTAAATACTCTACACTAATATACTTTATTAAAAGTGAAACAAATTATAAAAACCCTGCAAACTAAATATTACTTATTTTCTTTCAAGATAATGGATCTGTATGAAGAGTTTAACGTTACACGGCTTCCTTTATTGGAGAGGGAAGTGCGCGGAGTACAGCAGGTCAGGGAATTTTCAGAAAATCTTATCAAACCTTATAAGCCTTAGCATCTACATAATTAATGTGTAATAACAATACATTGCATCTAATTTGAAATTTTGTACACTTGCGATCATGCGTGTTGGAAATATTTGTATAAAGAATCGTATACCTTCATCATATTTCTCTATTAAGCTATTTGTTATTGCACGTGTTAACAAATTCAGTGTTGCATTTGCGCGCACTATATTTGCAATATTTTTGCAATATTTGCAACATTTAATTTGTGTACAAAAATGTATTCAAAATTGTATACAAAAATCAGTTTTCAGACGGAAAAATATTTATGCATATAATGATAAAAAATACATATTGGAAACAAAATTATTCAACATTTCTTTCACATAATTGAAGATATAATAGGACTTTATGGAATCACTGTAAACTCTTTCCCGATTTGTATGAAAGCATTTACGGCATGATTTATGTCTTCAGTCGAATGCGCTGCACTAATTTGAACACGTATTCTTGCTTTATCCTTTGGTACTACAGGATAACTAAATCCAATAACGTAAATTCCTTTTTCTGTAAAAAACATTTTTATTTATGCGAAACATTATAGAACTGAAAAAAATGCTGCCGTATGTTTTATCATATATTTAACATTTTTAACGATTTTATAATTATTTTTGAAAAATATATATGTACACATACCCATCATTTTATCTGCGAATGTTGTTGCTAATTTCGCATCGCCCAACATAACAGGACAGATAGGATGATTATCGCCGCTGATAGTAAAACCAGCCTTGGTCATCGCATCTCTGAAATGCTCAGTATTACCTGCTAAACGATCCAAAAACTTTGTGCTGTCCGTTATCAGATCCATCACCTATTCATAATGCGTAGATGTGCCTTAGATTTGATATAATTTCTATTTTATGCTTTTCTTTTAATTAATATGCAGTATTTATTATTAATTAATTAATCATAACGTAATAATTTACCTTACTTGCCGATGCAACAACAGGCGGAGGCACTGAATTTGAGAACAGATACGGTCTACTTCTTTGTCTTAGCAAACTGATAATCTCTTTTTTACTAGTCGTGTAACCACCTGCTGCTCCTCCGAGAGCTTTTCCTAACGTAGAATTGATGATGTCAATACCTCCTAGATGACCAAAATACTCTTCCGTACCTCTAAAATAAAATGAAATAAAAAATATTGAGAAATAATAGGTAACAATTTTTTTTAACATACCTGCCAGTTTTGCCAAAAAATCCAGTAGCATGGCAATCGTCTACGAATGTGATAGCGTCATACTTTTTAGCAAGCTCGATTATTTTCGACAATGGTGCAACAGTACCGTCCATGGAAAATACACCATCGGTTGCGATAAGGCGTAAACGTGCTGACTTGCTTTCCTGAAGCTTATTTTCCAAATCTGTCATATCTCGATGTTTGTATCTTAACATTGTAAATGAAAAAAAAAGACATTGCAGCAATTTAGAAAATCTTGCATTTATAAATAAATAATAAACCAAGTCACCTATATTTTTTTGCTTTACATAATCGTATTCCGTCGATGATAGACGCATGATTTAGCTCGTCACTTAACACCGCGTCATCAGCAGTCAATAAAGTTTCAAAAACACCAGCATTCGCATCAAAGCAGGATGCATAAAGTATTGTATCTTCTCTGCCGTGAAATATAGCGATTTTCTTTTCTAATTCGACATGTATTTCCTGCGTTCCGCATATAAATCTCACAGAACTCAAACCAGCGCCATATTTATCTAATGCATTTTTTGCTGCATTAATAACATCCTTGTTGTCCTGAATTTAACAAAATTTTATCAAATTTTTAGAAAATATAAAATTGCATTATGTATTTATCTTGCCAATCGTTCAATCTTGTATAATTCTTTTAAAATTCTATCTTACCGCTAGACCCAAATAATTGTTCGCGCAAAAATTGAGCGCCTTTTTCCCGTTCGACAATGTAATTCTCGTTCGTTGAGGTGAAGCAATTATGCGTTCATTTTTCCATGTGCCAGCTTTTTCTATAGCTACCAATTCGGGTTTTACACAAGCAACGAGAGAACTTACTGTTCGCTGAATGTTCCATCTGATATCTTGAACTTTGAAAATTGTAAAAAAAAATTAAATCATATAATCGTTTAAAATAATTTTACGTAAACAATAGTCACGAAATAAACATACTTTTCCGAAATTTGCTATACATATTGCGATAAAATCATTCACTACTTTTAACTCCAATCAATGCTGATAAATAACTGATTTTAGATGAAAATAATCCGACTTGATCTAGAAGGTAGTCAAACCAGTTTTACATCTACACATGTATAGTAAATGTATGTCACATATTTACAACGTCATACATCTTTGCGTGCGCTGGGTAATTATTATTACACAATAAAAATCGAGTAAACATGTCACATCATATGTGAGATAACAGGATAGATATTTTTGTGAATTAATAAATGATGATTGAATGATGATGATAATAAATAATGATTTTTAAATAGATTTACATATCGATGCCACTAATGAAAAGTATTGTAATTTTTTAAATAATCACAATTATTAGTCAATGCTATCTTAACAGTAATGCTTTTCAAAATTTCTTTCAACATGACATAAAATTGCAAATGCTAAGCAATGTATGAAATGATTATTAAACTACATGGATTTATTAGTGCTACTTTATGAACTCTAATAATTCCCATGAAGAATTAGAGTTTACAATTACAATACTTTATATCAGTGGCATCGATATTAATCGCATGTTAATAGGGTATTTAAAATTCAAAAATAAAATTATATTTATTCTTTTATCTTGTATATTTCAACCATTTTAATAATTTTACCATAAATTTCTTGACTTCCATCTAAATCTGTACCTGCTTACCCATTAATATATAATAATGTATTAAGTACTCCACATACATACACACACACACACACACACACACACACACACATTCATATATTTAACTCGTCACATAAATCCTAATTTGCATTTAACAGATTGTGAGCAGTACGTAGTTAAAACATTTGTTTCATATTTTACTAAACAATAGTAAAATAACAGTTCATTACAATAATTAATGCAAACTATTTGTATTATAAAGAAAATTCAATGTAGATTAACATTAATAAGTTTTATATTGTACTGTAGTTCAACCAAAAAGCAAGATTTGTACTAAAATGTTAAATTAAGATATAGAAAACTTTTACGCTGCTACCACATTAATGAGCATCTTTTAGAATTACCAAAACTAACAATAAGCTTGAAGCTTTCTTCTTGGTTGCATCTACTTGTAAAGTATACATGCTATATTATATATTGTATATTTATTCCATATATTATCAAGCGTGAAGCTGTCTTCTTTTCTACATCTTTCTGTATACGTATTTTTTTATGTATATAAAGAAAAAGTAAAAATGAGATCAAAGTTTTATTTAATCATTAAAAATAAAGAATTGATTTCATTCCTAAAGGATATTAAAATTAATAAATTTACAATTACTTATAAAGCATCTTTAATAAATATAGGCTTGAAATATCTACCATTAGATACATATATTAAATTTTATAGCGATTTACGTTCCCATGTAATAATTTTCCAGTCTTTATTTCATAAATCATAACTTGCATCCTGATATCTCACTATTTGGTCGATCATAAATTGGTCTTAATTATCACCTTTCTTTATATGGCAGTTCAACTAGAGAACAATTTCTATTTACACGAAAATATTATACTTTTTCTCAATGTCTAAATATCGTTATATTGCTGGAAGAGATTACGAGAGGGTAGCGATATTCGATTGAGCATTATGAATATGTAATCTTCATAGTTATTCTACAATTAAAAGTTTATGAAATAAATATACAAATCAACTTGTATACTTGCCTTTATCGCAAATTATTCGCCTTTGGCAATTACCTAAATATACATCAATATACAATTATTTTGGAGTACTCATAGCACTTTGGAGGAAATATATTAACTCTTTAAGAGCTACAGTCAACTTTTTAGTGTAAGTTGATCGTTTAACTGACTGGAAATTTTTAAAAACTTTCTCCAATACATTCAATTTTCGTTTGTAAATGCGAAATAAGATTTAAGCCGTCTTGCTCTTTGCAGAAAATCTCGTTGCTAGAGAATAAATGCGTGGAAAATTATGTATAATCATGTAAAATATCCCCAAATACACGATTATGCCGAATGTAAGAAAGAGATCAAACACAGCCGGCTTTACACTGTAATAGAATATAAATAACATATGCAGTTAATGCCAATCACTATTTATCACAAATGCGTTATAAAATAAGAAGACTATACTTTACCTATATACATTTAGATTTGCTTTTGTGACATCATAGAATACGAATTCTGGATCTCGTTTATCAGGAGTATGGAGAGTAATTTTAACCTCTCCCAAGTATCTCGCCATTGCTTCTTTCAAAGTACCGACTAGTAAGTTGTGTTTGTCTGCTAGTAAAGATGCTGCTCTTGGTTGAGAAGCAAAGTAATTAAACCATAAAGAGAGCGATTCTTTCGACACATCCTGCAAAGAGAGATTTTTTACGTATAAATATGCACAGAATATAAAGACAGTGAGCGCAAAAATTTATAACAATCGTACCAGTGAACCAGAAAAGATTTGACTAGAACTTAAGTTGTATATATGTCGTGCTAATGCTTCAGATATAACTTGAGTATGCTTGTATAATATGTCTACTTGTCCTTCCTTAGCAACGTCTAATATAGTACTTCTAATTGGATCTTCGTGACTTTTTAATGTGGATAAAGTCGCAGCTGGCAATCTCCGAATACTGTATCTTTCGTGTTCCCAAGCTAATGTTTCTTCCGCAAGATTGATCTTCTTATGCACACCTTCAACATTGACAGTATTTAGGGATTGCGACACAGTTTTCAGTTCCTTGTAAAACAAACCACCCGACGAATTCTCTTTAGGTGGCTTTGATACGTGTACATATAAATTATCGCTCACAGAAACTGTGTCAAGACATATTACATAAGCTGCATCCTATATTCAAAACAGATATTGTATATATTATATTTATTAAAAATAATAGAGATATTAAAATTAACCATAAGTATTATTAATTGATATTAATTCATTGCATTACCTGTACAATAGATCCTTCAAGTCCATCCAATTGATCCTCCAGCCATTTCTTACTACCCTGATAGTTTAATTTGCCAGCTCCAGTTGCAATAAAAACAATATTATACTGCGGTCTTGATCGACCTGTCGAATACAAAGCAGAGAACAGTCGCGCTATTTCTAATAACATAGCTATACCGGAAGCATTGCTGTCTGCACCAAAGGACAGTTCCTATAATAGCAATGAAATATACATGTTAGCACACATCAGGTGAGTATCAAGAATCAGTTGTAGATTTTAATAATAACTTACAGGTACTACCCCAATGCTATCATAATGTGTTACTATTGCTATAGTAGGTAATTTCTCCTCAGCGCCAGTTCCAGTTAACTTGCCATGCAGTGTGGCAACCTTAACATCTGTTTTAGGAAGTGCCTGTGCAGTGGTTACCACTACTTGATAACCACTGGCGGAAATTGAGTTGTACATAGCCTCTGCTGCGGTGCCAGCTTTTTCATCAGTAATAAAACCATCTGCAATATCGTCCAGAATTGTTTGAAGATTTGGATGCCACAGTGCAAAGTATACTGGTATCATCGTCTCAGAGCCATACATCATAGCCTCTTCTAGATTCATGATGTGCTAAAATTAAAACAAATTATCAACTAATTAGTAATAAATTCATTTTAATTGTTAACAATAGCAATATTATAAAACATCAAAGCTGTATTAATTTTATTACCAACCTGCTCTTCCTCTATTGTAAGCTCATTTATTTTCTCAGGCAGAACAATTACCAATGCGCCAGCCTTGCTTTTAATGGACTGGAAGACAGACGGCGTGATATCCAAAGCTTTTGCAACAACGCAGTGTCTAGAAGTACTCCATCCAGTCAATGATCTCGCCTCCAAGGAAACCGGTGCATTTCGACAACCTGGTGAAAATTTTCATTAATTCTTTAAAAACCGTACGATCTTTAAAGATTATCACAGACAAAAGTGATATCTCACCATGTGGAACTCCGTGCAAGTCATACTGATGCATACGATATACAGGGAACTCGTGGGAAGCGGCTACAGGATTAACCGGAGAGATGATAATGAAAATCGGCAGAACTATTAATAAATAGTACGGCAAATATCCCCGACACAGTTCGGCGAAACTGTCGCATTCTTCTAGCCACATATTTCCACCGAGAGCGCTATACTATCAGTTCAAACAAAGCAGTTTTTCCGTAATTTCATTGACTTAATTCCATCAAGAAATTTCCTCGACGTACCCTTTTCGCCTCTGCAACGATGAATCCCCTTTTCCGGTAGCCCGGTATCAGGTTGCGTTAGGTATGATTGGCTAAAAGCCCATCAAGCAAATTTATGTATTCTTCATTAATGTCTTCCGGTAGTTTACAATTAGTTGCGTTCATTAAACATTTTATAATGATAAATCACTTTTATAATTATTTTCCTAATATTTATTGAAACATTTCGAATATTGTTTCTGAGCCTAGCAGTAGAATCAGTTTTAATTTAATTGCACTTTCTGTATTTATTTTTTCTCTATGCAAGAAGTGCAACCAACACAACAGATTCAATTACTGCAATTCGATTGGTCCGTAGTTTCCATTGTTTTAAAGGTACATCCAAATAAACTTGCATAAACTCATACATAAGGATTGATCCATTTTGTTTGAATATCTTAGGTCTTGCACACAAGACACGTTGACGCGCGGCTAAAGGCGACATGCTAGCCAATCAATCTTTTGTTCTTACGTTCTAAAACAGTAGTTGCCCTAAGGTCGAATTCGCGCGGCAAATGATAATTAAAATGGGATGTTTTGATTGGTTAATTTGTGACGCGGCGGATAACGCGACGCGTGACGCGCTCAGTGGGAATTCGGCCTAATAGCGTTTTCGATTGCACGGATTTTTATCGACCCAGGTTGATCAATCACTATTTTACTATAAATTCATGTCTTTTATTGATGGAGATGATCTCATTAATCAACCTTCGGTCGATCAAAATCGCGAAAAAATTCGACGATGATTAGCTAATTTGCTTACTGCTTAGGTCTTACTTAAACCATTGCACATGCAGTGGATATAAAACAAAAATAAAAAATGAATAATGAAGCTTTATTTTACATGCCCCCATTAAAATATTATTTTGGTGAAATAAAACTAAATTTTGTTTCTTTATAAAATCATAAAAAAATAATTATAAAACAGATTTTACATGAAATACTATCAAAAAATTTCACTTGTTACGTTTTACATTCAATATTTCTTAAAAAATCTTTTATTTTTGATTTATAAATTCTGTAGAGAATATTTTATTCAAATATCTTTCTCAAATTTCAATTTTAATTTAAATTAATCGTGTTAACAAAATTTTAGAAAAATCATAATCAGAACCGAAAAAACTGTTGTTTAAAGAGTTCCAGTTCTTTTTTATCAAAAAAACCGAAACTGGAACCGAACTAATTATATATTTCGTTTCAAACCATAACTGTAAACCGTATCGAAATATCACATTGGTCCGAGTTCCTGATTTTAATTTTTAACAATTGGCAATATTGATATTCAGTTAATTAAAAATGGCTGTAAGTAGTGAAACGCGTTGCGGCCGCTCGTAGATCCGCTTTCAAATCGTTCTGTATTTGTTACCGTAAACCACACTAAGTGTTTAACATAGTATATATATCGTGTGCAATTGTTATTTTACATTGATATCGTGATTTCGGTGCCTGTAATCCGTTTAATGTATCCGTAATTGATCGTGCCGCGAGTGACCGCGAAACCGCGAAATCGCGTTTGAATCGCTCCGTGTATTTCGTGAATATCATTGTCTGAAATCTGAATCCCGTGTGCGAAGAATAATCGCGTGTGATATTAAGGAAGTATAGGACTTTCTTCCTAAACATCAGTGCTGTAAACAGCCGTTATTCCGATGCCGCTTCTGTATTAGAAGTTCGCCGAAATTATTCTCGATTGTTTTCCTAGAAATGCAGCGCATGTGTGAGTGGTCTCATCTACATCACCAGGTATGCACATATATATTATCGTCCTAAAGTTAAACTTTGCTGTTCGTATATCTCCCTACATCTCAGTCGATGCAGTCGATAGCCATATTACCGACGGTCAGCTATATTAGTTTTCAATTACCATCAAATATTCAATTATCATCAAATATATAAAAACTTTAACTTCCGTGATGAACTATTTACATTAAAGATGCCAGCACAATCAATAACTTCAAAAATTTAAACCTATGTGATAATCCTATGTAAATGTTGCATGTTTTCTCTGAATAGGCTAAAATTCTTTTAGCTAATCATTGATCTTTTCTTGTACTAACAAAATACTTCTGTATTTCTATATATATTATCAGAATCGTATGTTCATTATATGTTAAATTAAATTTATAAATTATTCACCAGACCAGTAAAAATATATTATCCGAGAAAAAATAAATCTTTCATTATCAAAAATAAATCTTTCATTATTTAGACTTTACTCTCTATTAGATTTGTATTTGAAAAAAAAGAAAAATGAGAAACAGCTGAACATTTCTATATTTATTGTTCATCGAATAATACTTTACGGATTTTGAGCTCCATTAATCTCTTAGTGATTCCATGCTTATTCGTAACGGTAGAGAAGTGTATCACGTCGACATAAAGGAAGTCGCGGGGATAAGGGAGGTGTCCACTTATGGGGTCTATCAAAACGCGGTTGGTCGTACGTGGGGCATGTTACATTCTCGGGCGGACCCCCGTTGTCATCGACAATGCGTCGTTCAATGCCACCTAATTCGCAACAATGGCCCCAGCAGCCATATATTAATGGTCCGTATAGTATACCCGTATAGTATATACTCGATGGCCGAACATTATATCGCCTTCGAGGATCGAGCGTGCCAGTGTTAGAGCCGGCAGCAGCCAAATCTGTGTCCTTCATGGTAGCGTTCCACGTGGATACGATGCGCTCGCACGCTTTCACACGGACGAACAAGTTGCGTCTGCCATCTCCGCATGTGTATGTATGTGCTGCGGGTCGTCGGAAGCGCAGCATCCCGGACGCGCGCGTCTCTCTCTCCTGGCGTCCGTGCAGATGCGACTCAATTTCGTGGATGACAAATCGCGCCCGTAACGCTGTCAGGCGACGATTAAAGGGCGCGGCCCCCGGAATTTAATGGCGCGTCCTGATTTCGATTAGGGTGAGAATAGACCGGTTTATGAATAATAATAACGTGCTACGCGCGCCCGGGGAAAGAAAGGTGAAGACGCCCGCTGCGGGCAGCACCGTGACGGGATTTTATTAACCTATTCCCGTTTGCCCGATTAATTCATCAAGTCCTAATATGGTGATGATACGGCGCGATAATGTGACATTAAATTGCGATGCTTGCGTACCTTGTTTAATAGGCGGAGAGAGTCGTTATCTCTCGATAATACATACCTATAAATTAATAATAATTGATAACATACTCGAATGACTGCAGAGACGATAAATATTTATATGTTTTTTTAATCAAAGTTTTTTAAATATACAAAAATTTATGCACTCCTGCGATTGAAGGTTTCTGAAGAGATGTATATCATGAGCTTTACAAAGACTGAACATAGTTATTCGATGATCAATTCAACGTTGTTGTGCGAATCGTCCTAATTGACAATCGTCCGTTAGAATGATATTTTCCACAGGCCTTGTAGAACTTAGCGGAAAATTGCTGCTGCTCGGAGTGGCCAAGGTTTCCGTAATTAACGAGTGGCTACTCCGTAATTAAATGCATCTAATGCTGCAGCCTGCAGGGCGGATCTCGCTATTTCCTTCGTGCGCGCTCCGACCGCTCCCCACTCGGTCATGCTAATCGATACATCGTTACGGTATATTAAAATACATTTTTCGGTCGTGCCGATAGATCGTTTAGACGCGCTGGTAAATCTTGTGCGGGCGAGCGGCCGCGTTCAGTAATTATCCGTCTAATTATCAGCGTTCTAAATTACAACGACCCGCGGGGCTATCATTACCGGATCGAGATAACGAGTTTTCCGCGCAATTATGTAAATATTCCTATTTATTTATACACGATGAATTACACGCCGTTCCATTTGAAGTGGTGCGACCGCTTTGCTCGTGTCGCTCCGCCGATTCGTCACAAGATTGCCTATTAGCTCTTTACACGCAATTTGTAAAAGGATCGAGCCGATATTTCCCACTTTAAATCGTTTTCTTTATATTATCTTAATCTAAATTGGATAATCTAGTTTCTCGATTATGCTTAATTATATGTATTTCTCAAAACATTAATATATTTTATAAAATAGCGTTCCGTGCAATATATTACATAATTACGTCAAAAAACTAGTCGGACGACTAAAGTATATCCTGGTTGCAGGCAATTTATGTCAATTACTTTACGTCGATATTCTTAAATTTTATTTTACATAAATCTATACCGGATGTGTTAAAATTTTTAAATAATTTTAATAACTAAATAAAAGAAAAATTTTTTAAATAGCAATGTAACGTCTGATTAAATAATCTAAAATATTATCTTATTTTAATTTCTTAAAAATATCTTAATTTTTAACATAACCGCAATCAATTTGCGCGTCCTTTTATTAGTTGAATTCTCGAGTCTCGCATCGAAAACGTGGTCTACCACGCCTTGGGTGCGCGAGCAAGCTGACAAATCATCGACTCGCGTAACTGTCCTCGTTGCAATAGCGAAGAGCGTGCCAATGGAATGTTTGCCTTCAATTCGGTGACGTTATCGGCGTTATCGTTCGATTTATAGCCCGGAGAAGAAACGTAATGCCCTAGGAAAAACACGCCTATTCAGCGTCACGCGTGAATCCGCCGGGCGTGAGTCGAGGGGGTGATCTTATCTGCTTCCCTATTAAGAAACATCGCGACTTTACAATCTACACCCTCCCCCGTTTCCCCTCCCGCGCGACGTCCGGCCGTTATAGATTGTATTTGCTGACAAATGACGATTTACATTAATTTAGATAACCTGCGATTAGGTCACCATCGTAAGCCGTCGACCGTCCGAGATCTCGCTGCGAGCGAGCGCGGCTATATAACGTGAGATTAGTGGGCTCTCGATGGCTCTTATCGCGTATCAAGTGGATACCTGATAACTGCCAGTGTATTTTGAAATTCAGCTTTCACGCGGGAGAATACATAATTAAAGACGAGTGATTCATTCACACCTTTATTTATGCAGCACAGCTTTATTGAATTGAAAATGCGTGATATTTTCAATTAATATTTCATGAAGAATTCTACAGCGGACAAGAAATTATTCTTTTTAATTGGCCATTTTATGATGTAATAACCTGATATTTCTTGACTAATTAATCGCACTTAGGTGCACGAGCAATCGAAGGAAATCGATACAATAATTCGATTTCGAAATGAGGCGAAGGCGCGTTAATGACGCTCGGACACCGCAGGTGATCGTTGCATCGGGTCGCTGCGTGCGTGCATCTTCGCGTGCGGGGGGAAATTAATGAATTTCAAATCGCAGCATCGCGAGTAGTTAATTTTCGTGGAAGCAACCGCGCGGAGAGATGACTACCCGCTGGAGAACACGCTCATTTAATGCCATCGGGTACTAATAGCGTTTCGATTGCTCGCTGCCAATGGCGTAGGGATACCGGCCTAAGGTTCGAAGGAAGGTAAACATACGTGCCAACGGTAACGCAGGTGCTGCTGCGTGCGTATATTATGCCGATTAAAATTTGCATAACTCGCATTACTGCGTAGTATGTAAATTGCGCATTGGTTGTAAAATACAGGCGGCCGCGAGCGCGCGCGCTGAGGAGCACGGGTTCACATATATTTACGGTACGGACCTCTCAAATGAGGACGCTCGGCTAATTATTATTAAGTTGTCAACGCCGCGAATGCTTAAATAAACAAGATATTAATTGTCTTAATTGCCAAGCCGCTTTCTCGTGTATCTCTGCGTCCGCGACGTTATAAACATTACGAATAAATATCATATAATAAGTGATATTATTATCTATAATATTAGCAGCAAAAGTATCGCGCATAATCACAGTTAATTTAAAATTGTGAAAGGCAAGCTAGCCTAGAGAGTGGATCGAGAAAATAGAAGACAACAATGTCGCTTAAAGTTCTCCGATATTTTTTTCTGGCGTTTTTGAAACATCTTTTAAATGTCCTTTAGACTAGCATGTTATACGGGTTAAGATTATGGGGCGTCCTTGTTTGCTTTTCTTATAGAAATAAACATTAACTTTGCTAAAAATGCACTAATCATCTTTTCTAATAAAAAGAAAAAATGTTTTAGAAACTCTTAATGTAACGTGAAAGGTTAACGACCGCAACGAAATTCTTTTATTAAATCTTTTATTACCATAAATGTGTGTGTGTATCTTTTGCACATTACTCTTAATAATACAAAAAAAAAAACAGATTTGTAACACATACAAAAAATCGAATAGAAAAGTAGGCACTATGAAAGAACGGAAATTTACGATACAAAAATTTAGTTAAGAAAACCTTTCTCACAGTGGGAGATAAAGAAAATATTCGTTACTATTGTGTCATGTGTCATTTTCTAATGATCTTAATGGACTTAAAAACCGTCATTTTTCACTTATATTGGCAGAAAGATACCTAAGTTTTTTTAACACGCGCTACCTCGATTATATGCGTGAAAATCGAGGACGAGAATTGGTAACGCCGTTTGCGTATTATTCAAAACGCTGCACAGCACATGAACATGGTCCCGATTGTGTGCGTGGGAACCCAGAACGAGAATTCTGCTCTTCTTAATTGAAATGTCTCAACTAACATTTTTAATTTTTCGAGAAAAATGAGGATTAAAGGTGTAAAACATGTTAAAGTACAAATATAAACAAAAAGACGAAAAATGAGAATTTTGCAGATAGGACATTTTAACCAAGAAGGGCAGAATTAGTAACGCTGATCGGGTATGCAATATTGTCGTAGCAATAATCGATGTATAAGATTACGTGGATTTGTAAATTTTATCCACGCACAATCCTGTCGCAAAATATATATTTCTCCGCGATTATATTTATACCAGCTTGCTGGAAATTCTTGGGCGGATTCTAATTTGATTGCCGGACGCGAGATCGAAGCGCGAAGGCGATTAGGTTTTAGTGTCACAGCTCTTGCGCCACAGATCGTCCAGAGATACAGTGAGGGCCGGCCGTGTACGGGTGACAAATGTTATACCGGGACTTTCCTAATTTCACCGATTATCTCACTGATCTCGCGCTCTTTCCCGGGACACTGCTATATTTTTTCTTCTCCCCAACGGGAATCAGAAGAAAAATAATATCAGTCTTCTACGAAGAAAGGTACCTAACTGGCTGGCACGATGCACGGAAGACTAACGGTAACGGCGAGAAAGACGACGGATTTATGGTCAGCTACCGTGATTGTCCGAAACCGATCAAAGGATCGACGATCGAGAATAGTCCGAAAGAGATCTTACTCGTCGCTGATCGCTCGGAGATTAGAGAGAAGCAACTATAATGAAAAATATATCTGATTCTGTACAGGAATCTGTCCAATTTTGCTGTCTTTATTTTTCTGAATGGCCTCGTTATGGAAATTCTTACTTGAACGTTGCATCAGAAATTTGATTTCTCGTACGATTTTGAATACTTTTCTAGATTGTCGATTTTTCGAAGGTGCAATATCTATTACGAGATCTTTGCATTGCTATTAACTTGTTTTTCAATTTCTGACGGAAGCAAACAACGTAACGTTCGCATAAATTGAGATCGCAATCCAATAAAACGTACCCGCTTCATTCCGTCGAGCGCTTCGCGGAAAAATTTTACAAGATAGATATTGCTGCCAGTTGTACGTAATGGCGGCGATGTACAACATGATTACCGATTAGTCATACTTTATCAATAACGCCACGGAGATCTTATTCTATCTCGATCGTTCGTAGCTGGAATCGTCAATGGTGAATTGAGTAACCGCGATCTGCATCGGCTTGATTCAAATCGTGCACGTATAAAGCCCTCATGCTCTTCGAAAGTATTAAAACCATATAACAGTGACGGTTGCGATTAACATATTTATCGATTGCAGATGATTATTAATGAATAAAACTTTGGCATATAAACGCCGAGAAGATTAATTTTGCATCGAAAACAAGTCCACATGTTAAAATTAACATATAAAATTTTTTCTTTTACTTATTCTTACATCTTTATATCAATTGAATCGCAAATTAAAAGTGTCATATTTTACTTCTTTGATTGCTAATAATATCGTAAGACAGCAAGTCTAAATATTCATCTGGAAAATGTGTGTATTCCCTCAAGGTCCGAAACGAGTCGAAACGAGTCGAAACGAATTGAAACAAGTCGTTTCTATTCCGCTATTTTTTCCGAAATCCCAACATCCCTGTCGCTTTCATCTTGGTGAGAGACACCTGCGTTTCTTCGCATCTCGGGAAACCGTTATGGTCATCGGACAGAGATTCCGCCTAATAAAGACATAATTCTACGAGATAAAATCTACCTCTCTCTTGGTCGTGCTTGCACGCGTATCGCTATCTTTACGAGCGACTACCTCCCCGTCTAATTCGAAAACAGATCGAATGTCGAGCTCGGCCGACCAGCTCCGCGCGCAGATTCACGATCTTTCTCGGAAAAAAAGAACGTTCCACGCGATTTACGGCCTCGTTAAGTCCCCGGCACTACGCAGGCTCGTATTAACGACGCGTCGCAGATGTATTAACTGCGATTGTTAAGCGATCTATGCGCACGGGCGAACAATGGGCGTTTAATCCCAAAGCTGTTTCCTGCTGTTTTCTATATTTCTTCTCTTTGTTACGAATCTTGGGATTGTGTTATCGTAGATGGGATAAAATCTGAGAAAATCTGGCACTATGTTATCAAACTATGTTAATTTATGTTAATCAACTTTGAAATTATTCAACGTTGATTACCTTATAAATTTCATCATCCACATAAATTTTTTCAAGAAAATAATTAAAAATATTTTTATTCGGTTATCACGTACAAGTACCGAGTTTCCGACTATAATTCGTGCTACGATTACTGTACATTTTCCCAACTTCCCCACTGGCTCGTTCAACGTTTTGCTCGTCGTCGGCCTCGTTTCGCGCATATTCCACGCAAATCGCCCTGAAAACGCACGAGGGACAAAACAAGTCGCTCTCCACCGACGGCCGATCGCCCGCAAAATGGCCAGCCATTCGGCGCGATAACAACAACTTGATGAAACGATTAAAACCGTAACGAGCCTCCCCCTCCCGCCGTCGCGGTCGGTGATTGCTGTTGTTACAATCCGCGCTTCCAGCGCGAAAATTTTCCCAATTCACATGTATGAGCGGCCGCATTCCCGCGGGAGCTCTCGGTCAACGTGCTGTCGGGACACCTCCCGCGGGATATGCCCCTGATAAATCCGTCCGGCTGGTGTTAACCGCGCTCTTTTTTCACTCTTTTACGCGACGGCGATCCGGCGATCGTTATTGCAAATTGTATAGACGATTTGAATTTTACCTGTAAAATTAAGAAATATTAGGTATGTATGTAGATTCTTTGGTTCTCATATTTTTGAGAATTATATTTTAAAGCTGTGAAAAATTTCTCATAAATATAAATTATCAATTTTTTGAGAAGTTGATCTTACGCGATAAATAAATTATGAATTTAATTCATTCTTAGTTTGAATTCGTTTGAACTACTCCAAAGTCAAGAGATATGAACGGTATCGGGATTGATAGTTGAAAAACTGCCGCCCTGAAATAAATTCCCAAAATAAAGCGAGCGTGTCTATGACCGGGCGGTTTTGAAATTAATGCGATGCCGTCTGAGGGGCCAACTGGAAGTCATAATTCCGTCATCCTTCAATATCGTTGCCACCACTAAGTGCCGAAATCACTCAGTGGGCGGGAGAGAGCGTTTTGACGATCGCTGCGGCGGCTTTTCCACGATAATCTCAGCTGCTGCGCGCAGCTATATACCGAGCGAATTATCCCCGGGGATGACGCGGGGGAGGGGGGTACGCGATAAATAAACCCTAACCCCATTCAAGTAAGTGGTTATGTTTTTAACACGTGCTAGCGGCCAACAGTTCGCCATCTCTCTCCCCAACCACCCTGCTTCAAAAGTTGTAGTGCATACTGCTGCGTACCGATCCACCGAGAAACGCGCTCGTCCATAATCGCCGTCTCCATAAGCCACGTTATGGTTGCCAGTGGCGTAACAGTGTGGGAATCGAATGTGAATTTGTTACAGTTTAATTAAACGTAAAAGAAACGTTTAATTTATTCATATTAAATTGTGTCCTGGTTAAATCAGAAAAATTATTAAAATTTATTTTTCTCTACAGAATCCTATTACTTTTAAATAAGTCAAAATTACACGTAAAAATATTTACAGAATTCTCAATCACATAATAATTATAATGTGACAGAATTAATTTCTCTTTTTTTTTTTTTAATTTTACACTAAAGGCAAAATTCCGGTAATTACATTTATATTATGGAAATATGTACAATACAATATGCATTTAAATACAACTTGTAATAAATATAATATTTCTTTCTCGAAAAGAAATTGTTTTATTCATTCAGTGAGGTCGCTCTTCGCACAACGGCAACAGCTTCAATTTGCCCGCATGCAAAATGCAGATATTCGTGGCGCTAAATCTTTACGGTAGGATCAATTATGTTCTCATTGCTCATTCCGTGTTAACCACCATCGACGAACCCGATCTTTGCGTAGAGCCCGCTCGACTACGCTGTTGGTATGCACACATGAGCACACGACTTTTACACGCAGCGAGGGGTGAGCAGCAGCAGCAGAAAGTGAGAGAAAGAGAGAGGGGAAGAAAGCGCGAGAGAGAGTAGAAGAAGGAGCGAATCGGGGTGCAACGTGGAAGACGGAGAAGGCCGAGAGAGGCAGGAGGAGAGAATAGCGGAGGCTTCTCTCGTCGAGATGGGAGATGCGCCGACATAACCGATAAATAACAACGGCAACGAGCCTGTCAGACCCTTGTTAAAGCATCGTGCACACGCTCACGCGGACCAGCACGCACGCATTCACGCATTAGAATGCATTTTAACACACTCTCGATCTTTCTCTCTCTCTTTCTCTCTCTCCCTCTCCCTCTCTCTTGTACCCTGGTGGCGAGAGTGCCGTATAAATATTTTGTGGGCCTCCGGGGCCCCCGTGCGCACTCCGGTGACGAATATTACCGGGGCCTCTTCCGACTAAGACGAACGGTAATTAATATCGCTCCTCCATCCACGCGAGAGCCACGAGAGAGCCGCGATTTCTCGCAGACAATTGTTACTTTGTCCAAGTTCCCAGAAACAAACGCTCACGCGTCTCGCCTGCGTTGCGCGCCGGGATCCTGTTACGCGGAGATGCGTTCGCCAGAATTTACAGCGGTCGAAACCGCCGGCAAGATGTGCATGCGAGCTGCGTACGCGCCATTGTCCGTCATTATGTTCGCGTGCCGCTATATGCGCGATTAATGAATCACGCCTTTGTTGTCTAACAATGAATGTATCCGTTGTTTCAGAATCCTCGAGGCATCCTCTAACGTGGAGCGTCGAAGGAGGTGATGGAGGAGACTGCGGTAGGAATCGTTGCGATTATTATTGCACATTGAAACAGGTAACTGCATCGATGATTTTGCTTGCGGTGGTATCTATCGATTTCTGCGCGAAAGGCGGCATGAAAAACTGTATAAAATTTTATCCTGGTCTTATCTTAAAAATTGACAATGAAATTCGGAGCTTAATTCCACTCAAATAATAAGTTCGATAAAAAATTAAGAAAATTAGTTTAGTTTTAATAACAAACATTTCTGAGTTGAAGCTTTTTTCTAATGAAAATATGCCAATTTTGATGCCTCCGACCACGCCCATACTCCGACGTTCGAGAATGCTAGAATCGGTGTTGAGAAAATTCGCGCTGCACGCGCCATCGTTTTATCCGCTCAACTTAACACGCCGGTCGGTTACGCCGGAGTTACGAGCTTCGCGTCCTCCCCTGCCCGCGTCCCACCGCGCCTTAAGTACACGTTTTATGAACTGTACTTTATGAATTTGTCGAAGTGCCTGCTTATACGATGGTTTCGTTAGCACGCCCCGAGCAGTTTACCGACGAACGGGAGAAGGCGAGAGGAAAAGAGAGAGAGAGAGAAAGAGAGACTTCCAACTTCTCCGCTCGCATGAACGCCCGAACGAGGAATGACTTTCGTACCCTGCTCCGGGTTCGCAATATTATCTGGCGGTAATACGCGCAAGAAATTGACGACAGGGATTTGTCGCGCGCCTCAGCGACTGTGAGATTTATATTAATTGCGTGGCGCGTCAAGCGTAAGCCGTATTCGCTTTTTATGTGCATCATTAGGATGCATTCTACTCAAGTTTCGATGGCACTCTAAATCAATGATATGATATCATTCTATGATATATATTGAAATTTAAATATTGCATTTTTTTAATTTTTCTATCATAAACGGAAAAAATTCTTGCTTAACAAATTTCTATCCACTTATGACCATTAATATGATTTTTAAGCTAATTAAAAAAGTATACGTAACCATAACTTTTTGTAGAAGCAAAATACGCTATGAAAGTCGGAAAAAAGAAGAACGTCAAGAAAGATATCGCCAACGAGATTAGATTTATATTTCGGAAAGTTCTGGCGAGAATCTGTTTCGAATTACTGACAGCACGTGCTGCCCCTTGTCGCGCCGTCAAAATCGATCTTCTCTAATTCGGAGTAAATGAAGACAAAATAGAGATACTAATTATATTTTGGCTCCTCGAATGATGACGTTTTTCGCTTGAATTTTCTTCTTCGTAGAAGCGACTTCGGAAAAGATAATAAAAATAGTTGAGTACTCCAGATTCACATCTGGTTTTCTAAATTATTGTACGCGTTTCTAATCTCTTTGCTTCTGATTAAACGCCAGCAAAATAGTTTCACTGCAGAAAGATGACGCATTAATTTGTAATAATTATGACGTCGGTTGTACAATTGGCAAGGTTGCCTGCAACTAGTTATATTTTTTTTCTTCATTTGCTCCGAGCATTATCTTCGAAAGTTGGCACCTGGCTCCGATATAAACTGCTGTATCGCTTTCACGGGGATTCAGATAGAGCTGTCAACCCCCGTTACAATAATATTTTCCCAGCACCAAGACGTTGTTTACAGTGTAAACGCGGTACCCGCCGGATTATCCACTCGTCCCTCGCCGCCTTTCACGTCCATTTACTGCGGGAAAATCGCCACTGTATTCCCGAGAATTGTTGCAAATTATTATATACAATGAGACAAATTGTGCAAAATTAAATATACAATACAATGCAAAATATTTGGAAATTTACAAAATTAATTATTCTTATAAGCGACAATCTCTCGGGAAATTTATATAATATAATGCAAATACAATTGCTATATCTAGATATATTTTTTGTATATTATAAAAACTGCAATTAAAATAAAAATAAAACTAATTCGGGCCGCGGCGGTCTCTAAATATATCTCAGCGTATAAATCTCAATCGGTAAACGCTATAAATCACTAGTTAAGCCGCAATGCGCAAGAGATGTCTAATTAAAGAAACACTGCCTTCATTTTCCCGCATTTCACGGAAATTTCCACAATCACCCGACTCATTCGTCACTCTCGTTCGCCGACATGTAGATCACGGCGAATGGGGTGTATCGCGCAGCTTCGCTATCTCGACAGAAAAAAAAGAAGAACCAGTTCGTGCAGGAGGGCGCATGGAAGCGGGACGCGAGATCAATTCCGGACAATATGTAGAACGATTTCTCTCGGCTTCTGGAAATCCGTCGTGTCTAGAGGGCGAATAACTGGAAAGAGGAGAGAGAAAAAGAGAGCGGGAGAAAGAGAGAGAGAGAGAGAGAGAGAGCGAGAGAGAGAGCGAGCGGCATCCTTCCCTTCACACTTCTGTACTGGTCTCGCATTCTTTATCCCAACGGCGATTTATTTTCTGTCATTTTTCCAGGGGTAAGAAGGAGCCGAGGGGTGGCGAACGGAAGCGCGAGGTGGATAGAGGAGGGGCCCGGGGAGTATATCTTCCACTGCGAAAGAAGGTTTTATTGGCCTTTTTATGGGACGAATAAACGGCCCCGTTACGCGGATTTACATACCGCTTGTTTCGTGATTCACCGACTTCCATTTGCCTGCCACCCAGCCTCCTCTTTCTATCCGTCTTTCTTGCTCCTCCCTCGCCATCTCTCTTCGCGCGGCTACCCTTCGTCTTTGGCTTCTAGCCTCCTAGCAGCGAAACGGTAAAACTTGCTGCCCTCCCGAAAGATGGATTCGCGCCTCCGTACGATCGAACGGCGAATAGCCGCATCGCGATCGCACTTTAGGAAATTCCTACACTCTGCCACCGTCGGAAAAAGAAAATGCCTTGTTACTTCGGGTCCATTTCATTCGATCTCGCTTCCACGAGCGCCGATAAAACATACGCATTTCTGCCTTATCGCGCCTTCTAACAATTTTTTGCGTCATAAAACTCCTTTTAGATAATCTATAATTTGCGAGAAAATTTAAAGCAAAGATCTGTTTATAATCTTTTATGTAGTAGAAAATAATTAAAAAATTGGAATAGATAAACACAAAATAGATATCACTGATATATATTTTGTTTCCGTGTGTATTCTATTTTTTTCTGCATTTTACGATACATAAAATTTATTATTAAAACTCTATTATTAGAACTCTATTTGAAATTATTCTGTCGTAAATTAGATTGTCTCAAGTGGGCTTTATCGTGAAGAGTTTATTGTTTATGCAACTTCGAGTATAGATTGCGCGCGCGCGCGCGCACGTTAAGCAACATATTATTGCCGATCTTCGACTATATCGCATAATTTATTAATCTCATTAGCGACGCTCATTAGTAATTTTACCGCTGTTCCGCTTGTTGGACTATTTTTTTCTCTAAGCTGCTTTGAACGCCGCTAATTAGATAAATCGCAACGCGTTCTCATTGATAAATAACGAGATAAAAACAACAAGTCGTTATTAAGCGGCCGAGAAGGAAAAAAAGCGGGAGATCGATGTTCTTATCATCACCCGTCTAGAACAAGCTGATGTAATTATGACGAAACGTTGTGGAATGATTTATTGAATTATCTCGTCTCGGTTCACGGCGCGCGTCGACGGTTTCTTAATTAATTTATTAAATGATTTCCGACCAAATTACCTAATTAGCGCTCGACATTGTCGTAACGCGAAAAGAGTTTTGCGTCAGTCGATTATCACCCTTACACATCCCGATAAGATAAGCGCTGCTTATTTTTTATCCTCGTTTCGCAATAATGTTATCGAAAACAGAAATAGTCGAAGTGATTTCGCCAAGTGTTTGTAGGAATCGTGAAACTTGCGTCAATCGTTAAAATAGTTACATCACGATATTTTTAGAATAGCCAACTATACAGAATTAACGACGCTTTCTAGGATGTACGTGGTCAACAATAGAATACTGAAGTAATTTTATTATTCGTCTCGGTAATAAGAAGGTCAATTTGAAGGAACAACGTTACAACAGCCGAAACGGAAAATAGCTTAGTTTTTTTGACCATTTTGAGCCATCCGCTTTTCGCGCGACCTTTTCTATTACATAATGAAGCAATTTGACGCGCTAAAAATCCGTGACGACCGTACCGACGACGAAGCGTCGCCGTCGAGCGACGGCAGATAATTGCGAACTTGTAACGACGCGCGCACAGCAATTCCGTAACGTTACAACACCCCTTACCTGCATTTAACGTCACTAAAGCGAAGGAGCGAAGTAATCGCGGCCTCGTTCCGATAATTGTACGGCCGGCCAATTACAACATAACGGATCCTTGGGACTGCGAATACGGAGCCCGCTATAAATCCAGTTCGGTAAAACGCAGTCATTTTCTCCGTCGTGTACACAGTGTGGAGAAAAGAGAGAGAAAAAAAGAGAGCGACCAATTCGAAATAATCGTAAAGTCGGCCGCGCCTGTCCCGTGTAATTTGTAAGACTAACTCCACGATTCGAATATATTAAATTTCATCGTAATTTACTTCCCCGTCGCGAGGATTAATCGTAAGAAAGTATCTTCGGGTTTGCGAAATTTTTTATGTATTACACACCTTTGCAATTATATCGCATTATTTTACGATCATATTATTTTATGCAACGGAATCCGCGCGCGCTCACTTAATCAAGCAGCGTTATTTCTAGATTTGCAGCACGCGTATGTAAATAAAACGAGAAACGATTTAGGTGCGTGTAACGGCTCTCGAATTACGCCATGCACTTATCTCGGGGCGCACCCCGAGCAACGGTAACAACGTATACAAGCCGCGTCGTCGTGCATCACATCACAAAGAGGCCGTCATTGGCGAGGGGCGTCACGTGTCATTTGATTTCAATTCGCAGCCCTATCATCCCCGCCGACCGACACAATAATCCCTATTAAACAAATAGTCCTGATCGCTGCCGGGTCGGCGTGCGTGACGCGGTGGTGCACGCACATAATGCACGTAAGATGGAAGCGCGGCGACGCACCACGGTGTTTGCGGAGCACACACTGTGTGCGTATCTACCCTCCCGTGACCCTCCGCGAGACGCGGGCCCACCCCAATCCGGCATCCAGAACGCAACCAGCCCTGCCATAATGCAATTTGAGTTAACTGCAGACGAGGGGGAGAGGCGAGAGGGCGAATGAGATCGCCCTCCGCTGCAGCCGCGCATCATCCTATAAACTGTAAGCACACAATACGTAATGTACTACGTGCGGCGGGACGCGATCGCTGTCCTTGCGGACGTGGGGGCGGACGGTCGTGTTGTTCTTGCCAGCCCCTTGCATCCGGGCTCCCGCGAGGCACGAGCGTGCGTAGGCGTGCGTGCATCAACGATCGCGTTGCGATGCGGAATTCTTCCGTAAGAATTTTTCGAAAGGAGAAATAATTTCGCGCAACCCGAGCGAACCGACGCTTATCTATTTTCATAATTATATATATCGCGAGTGAAATACTATAATATACAGTAACGATCCATTTTAATCCCAAGATAATTACATCGATATCACACCAGAAAAAAAACGATGATTGTTGTCTTCTAATATCTTTTTTCACCGTTGGAATTACCTTTCGCACGAAATGATCAGTAGAACTATCTTTTCACAAGAGCAATAAATATCGTGCAGAATTATATAGGTACGAGTGCCGCGTTTGCCAACGACAAACAATTTCCGCGCCGCGAAGGTCTAACGATCGTCCGACGATCGGGCGTCATTAGGCAGATACGATCATTGCGCAAAATTAGCGACGAGGGGGAAAATGCGGTTTTGCCACTTCGGGCATCGCGTCTCGCGATTAACAACATTCGATCGGTCACGTAAAGATGCACTTAGGCCGTAAAAACGTCACGCAACCTAAGCGGCGAGCCGATACTTAGCAGCGATTAGGGGCAATCCAGGTGTTCGTAAATGAAGATCATAAAGAACTGCGGTTCAAGGTTAATCATTAGCATCCGAACGCCGAGCGCGCGGCACACATTCGCGGAAAGATGTGTCGTAATTGCGCCGTCTCGAATGATTATTACGACTCCTCTCGCGGATCTCTCATGTCGTAGCCGCGATCAGACGCTCGTTAAGAGCTCGTAAGTTTAATCGATTGCTCCTTCAACCAACAACTCGATCGTTTTGCTCGCCTTTTTGCCGGCCGCGAAGCGGATGAACGCGACACCTTCGACGTCATCAAATAATTTCTAATCGATCGTTATCTATGTAATGTTGAGATAATCACGCGATTGCGAACGCTACGAGCGTAAAGGTCTTCATAACTTGGATTTATTCTCATCTATATTCCTTCCCCCCCGACATTTTTTATTTTGATAGATAACTCTCTTCCGGATGAAATAAACGAATAAAGGCCGACGATTTGTAAAACACGCCCCGAAGATTTCCGCTTTATTGCTCTTAATCTGTATTTAATTTCTGGCGATATTATTCCGCACGCATCTTTTGCGGCGCTCGTTCCCCCGGGCAACAATAAATATCTCGGTCGACGTGCACTCGCGATTATTGCTTATTGCATGCGCTCGCGTGCACGTAAATAGTCGCTCTTATAAGCTACAATTACGCGGCCTGTGCTCCAAAAAGCTTTTTATCGGGCTGCACACGCAGCGCGCGTACAATGCGCGATAAATCTCCCGACCCTCGCGCGTCAATATTATCTATAATATAATTACATATATCATCGACGCAGGCGCGCATAGGTGCACACCCGCGCTATTGCATCTTCGCAGCTTTGAATCGCGTGCGAATCTACGCGCATTGTTCGCTCGCCGCGCACACAATGCTATTTTCATAATAAACATCTCCTTGGAATTTTAATGGAAGACAAGAGATTTTAATTACGGGAATATGTAAATTCCACAAAATCATAATCATTAATTAAGGATACATTAGTTACCAAGCGGAATATTTTCCTCTCGCGGACGTGTGAATGCGACCAGCGGATTATTTATCTTTATCTTCCAATATCGTACTCGTGAAAAAATTTTCCATTATCTCTTGATCGATAATTCGATCTCGATATCTTCAATTTTATCTGTAAATAAATTTTATCTTCCATTCTTTTTATAATTCGATTTCGGGGGTTCCGCGAAATCGTCATTTTTGCCACTTCTCGGACGTATTATCTTAAACTTATCCTCCGCCGCTTTCGTACCACCTCCGGCAATAATAAATATCTCGTCCCCGAGACGCGAGACACACGATTATTGCTTATTGCCGGTGCGCATACGTGTGTATAAATAATACACGTTCGTAGGCCGCGCCGAGGAGCCCACGACTCACCTTCCTTTCTCTCTGTCTTCTTTTCTTACTTTTTATCGCATCCTACAATGTGCGAACTACCTCACTTGGCCGATATTAATCCGAAAAATTCAGAACATCGAGCGGTTTTTGCTCTTTTAATTAATGTTCACGGCCGTGGCGGCGCATCGATTTAATGGGAACTTGAGCATCGGCCGCGAGCTTTTATGTCCTCGTATAAATCGCTCCCGGGGGCACTGTGTAGCGTCCGCTCACCTTCGTTCCACTCCTTTTAATCCACGATTTTGCGTCTAATATCGATTAGCGGGGAAAAAGGATCGCGATATGACTATCAGCTCGCCGGTGCGCGCTCTAACGCGCGTCTTTAATGCTTTAATCGGTATATTAAATCTTGGTATCAAGTATCAACATGCCTCTTGGTCGAAATTATGAGCTAATAATACGGTGATGTGATAAATGATGGCAGACGAGATCGCGCTGAAGCTATAACGCATTCTAGGCGTAATTTTCTAGAATAATTACAACATTCCAGTAAAAATTGATAAAATGTTTTTAAAAATGTAAAATCAAAATAATAAAATGATAAATAAATAGACAATAGAATTACGGGGGAAGGAAAATAATATTTAATTCCACATGATGAATTCTCTGCTGGTGATTCATTCTAGAGCAATGTTTTCGAACATAACCGAGATCTCCACTTCGGCGTCCTTGCTCATTTCGTTACGGCGACCTGGAAACCCTTACGCCGCGTTGTGCAAACAAACCATCTCGGAGCGCGTTAGCGGTACGCGCTCGACCGAGAAGAGAAGAGAAAAAGAGTGTTCGCGGAGCGGAGACGCGAGTAAGCGCGGGCGGAAAGAGGAAGGAAAAAGACGCGAAACGAACGGGCGCGAACAGCAAAAGGAACGTGCACACGTGCGCGGTATATTCGACTTTCCGGCCAATTTGAGTCGATAAAACCGAAGGTTGCTGCTGGCCTTTGCTCTTCGACTTGTTCGCTACTACCAGCGAGTAGTCCCATCCCCCGCGCTCCCCTCCTCCCGCTGGATACCGACATTCTCGGCGGGAGCCGCGGCAGCAAACCGGCAATTTTCACCTTGCACCGGCATGCCTCGTCATAGCGGGCCCCACCGATCAACCCCCTTCCCTCTCCGCCATCACGGTAGAAACGATCCTGCGCTAACCCGCGCGTGATTACTCGACCGCGCAACTACTGTTTGTTTAACGCGCCACTCCGCCCAGTAAAACTGCCGAGGCTTTTCGCAATTTCCTCTACGATGCCGCGTAGTGTGTGGCGCGCGAAAAATCCACTCTCGACTTCGCGCTCGTCCTCGCGCGCGATCTCAGTATCCTCATCTGGCATGGCTGCAAACAGCTCAACGTTTTAGATTGAACAGTAAAGAATAAAATTGAAAAAAAAATTAATAATATACACATTATCGTATAAAAATTAGAAAAATACTGTGAAAATATTTTCTTTACATCTTTTATTTAATTTCAATTATATTTCAGATATCTAAATCTGATTATATTTTGCACAAATTGGTATCTTGAATATTTTATCTATAAATAAATATTTTTTATCTATCTTTATCTATTTGTTTTAATGAAAAATTTAGAATACGCATAGTAAAGTTCTAAGCTATCGAAGCCGGCCAGCCATGTTATCGGCACTTTGTCGACGTTTCATCTCTTCTAGGCGATGAAAGCAGCTGAGAACTGACAAGATCGCGGCGAAACGAGCGTTGTAGTCGCAATTCAGCGGCCGGTTTTACTGCGCGCTCTTCCAGCACTACGCCGAAATCGAGGAAGCGACCGAGTGGTTTCTGGTGATTTAAGAGAAGCGAGAGTCAGATGAGCGAATTTCCTCCGCGAATTTTAGCGCCTTCGTACAGCCGCAATTCCGCGATGAGAACCACCGGTACCGAACATTCCCGTGATCTTACGCGAGCTATGCAGTGATGTATACGCAAATCTGCAAAAAGAAAGAAAATATTAGAGAGTCTTCTGATCGATTGCAGTCCGCTTTATCTTCCTTAGGAATTTATTCGAAAGGCCGCTCGAAAAATTAGAAATTTGTATGCGAATGTATTTCTAGCGAAATATGATTCATCTCACCTTTCGTGAATGTTAATTAATTATTCGACCTTACCGACTTCTAGGAACGGAGGGAACCGTTTAGCTAGGTGAGACGGGCGGTTTCCGAATGCAAGACCACACCGACGCGTTCAGTTGGTAACGCGAACCCCGATGACCTTACGGGATCGCGTCCTGGCCGATATATGCGCACGGTAAGCGCTGCGTAGTCGCGTTTATAGCTTCCTTTCCTTCTTTCTCTCTTTCTCTTTCTTTCTCTCGGCGGAGAGCCAGCCACCTGGCCAGGCCACGGAATTAATCGACTATGCTCTACAAATTGATTTCGAGCAAAAAGTAAGCGCTCGTCGGCCAAGAACGGGGGGTGGGGAGGGGGAGGGGGTGAGCGAGGCCGTCCTCGGGTTTCGTCCGTTCGATGCACAGGCCGCGCGTCTTTAAAAAGCTCCTTGACGCTTTAAGCGCCCGGAATGGACCGGCTACCGGATGCGTAACCACCTCCCTCAGCGCGCGCGCGAAAGAGGGAGAGAAAGAGACCGGTGCCTCGTCTCCATTCATACAGCAGGCCGGCCGCAATTCTGCCGTTGTCGATCGCCGAGACACGCTCTCTTGTCACGCTTCTCCTTCTTGCGGCTCGATTCACTCGCGGAACGAGATTGGCACGGCCGGCGCGCGGGCGCAATTATATGGAAATTATATTCGTTTTTCTTATATCGGACGCCTCGATATTGTGCGTCGCCGCGTGATTGACAGACTGTTTGGGGATATTCGAGCGGCGGCTCGAACGCGCTCTTCTTTCCTTTTATTAGTACCCTTTGTGAGAGAATCATTATTCCGTAATACCGGGCACTTTAACGTAAGTGCTTCGTTAACCATACGCTTTATTATAAGTTTGCGCTCGATGGCTTTGTGCAAGATTTACACGCCGACGTAAATAATGGTAATTTATTAAATTACTTAAATATTTTAAATTATTTAATTACTTATCCTAAAAAATTTTCCCGTGATTTTTTGTCAAATTCTAAGAGAAAAAAGTAGCACGACAAAATCCGAATAGAATAACATCCATCGGAAAGCTATAGTTCTTCGCTTTTTAATTTTCCAGACATGCCGGATAACACCGTTTTTACTTCCCGTAATCTTGCAATTAATTATATTCTCATCCATCTGTCATTCACGTCTGAATATGAAGTGAGAAGTGAAACTTCTCTCGTCGGTGCGCGCGGTCAGGACACAATGAATTTTCTATCTCCCTCTGTTCTCCGTGTCCACTTCTCGCCTTCTCTTTCTCGGTCTCGCTTTCGCGTTACTTTGCCGTGATTTATTAGCTCCACGCCCGCCGCGGAATTGGACAGAATTATAATTGGTTCGCGTAATTTATTAATGAATTTACGATGCTCGCGCCGCGCCGCTTCGGCCGTCGAGTCATGTCCGATCGCTGGACGCGGATGCAATTGATCCTAAATCACATCCAGTCCGATGCAACTTTCTTCTACACGCTCCCTACAACTGCAATACAATCTCTCTTGAGCATTTTTCAATTTGGAAGCCAAACAATCATAATATATAATGAGATATACAGAAAAATGCAATAAATTTAAGCTTCCGAAAAAAATCTTTTCTCTTCAATTAACGAAATGATTATCTCTTAAGGCAAACTTGTCTCTAATTTTATTTACACAAGCATTAAGTGCGTAGAAAAGTTTTCATAAGTTTTTGTTATGGGTTATTTATAGACAAAAACGCACCCGTGTCCTCGTTACGAAACAACTTTTTAAATCCAATATTAAAGACCGCTAGTTTATAACTACAATGTGAACTTATTTCGTATTTTGATTCCTATAAACTTCCTAAACTTTCTAAACATTTTAGAAACCCTTGACATAATATGCCATTATTTTCACAGACACAATGTAATATTGGAGACATTGTAACTATTTTCCTATAGAAAAAAGGAAAAATCGTAAAAACTGTCAAATAATTCCAAATAAATGTCTTTGGGATAGAAACCCAACCGATCTTATTATTCGTATAAGATTTTAAAACAGGAAAGTCTTTTAAAAAGAAAATCTCGTTATTATCCAGACTCTTAAATACAAAAAAAAAATGAAAGAAACGCGAGAACAGAGAAATACTTTAACATGATGGCGACAAAGTATATGTCATTTTTTGAGGTCGCTTTTACAGCCTTTGACCTTTTCACGCCGGGCGTTTTCCCCGGGCTTGTAGAACGCAGGCCGCCATAAAACACTTGACGAATGCGAGTGGGTTCTCGTTTCCCTACCTTCTCCCCTTCTCCTAGCCGCCCTTCTCACCCACACCCCTCCCGCAATCTGGTATTTTTTCGCCGGTTTCCACGGGGCGCGCAGGTTGCAACCTCGCAACGCCCATCGTCGCCGATGGAGGGTGTCGGTGGAGGATGGTGGGCGCCAAAAGAGAGAAAGAGAAAGAGAGAGAGAGAGAGAGAGAGAGAGAGAGAGAGAGAGAGAGAGAAAGAAAGCAAAACGAGCGACGAGAGTGAACTGGTTGTTACATTTGTAATGTTTTCGCTTTTACGATTTTCCAGCTGGTTTGCATTTTAGAGCCGCTCTTACTCGCTTCCACTTTACTCTGTCGATTTTCCTCTGCTCCTTTTTGCTATGTTCGAATCGTCACTGGCTGAATGCTGCATTCTTGACATCTCTTCCTTCCCTCTCGAATTGTTGCCCTCATGTCGCAATAGTTTTATCCGCGCCTTTTTTCTTAACGCGTAGTTTCTCCCAAAACCACTCGACTGAGGCTCACAAAGGATTCCATTTTCTCAAATAATCCCGAAAACGCGACGAAAGGATCGTAAAACGAGCAGGCAATCTCGCCTTTACGAGTTGTCGGCCGCGGCAAACGTGCAGTCGTTGATCCCGCTAGAAAATGGTGTGATCATCCCTTCTTTCTACGCAGAGAAAAAAATCTCTTCGAATATAAAAAAACGTCAGTTGAATCAATTGCATTTGTCGTCGCTTGCTGCTTATAGAAAAAGAAAACTTTTTATTCTTTTATTATATTCTTGCATTATATTATATTTAAAAAAATTCTTTATTATAATATAATATTTTGTGGTTTTAAAATGCATAATACAATATTCCATGCAATATTCTTATTTTTGTTACAATGAAAAACATAACGGAAAATACAGTATACTGCAGGTATAAATTGCGGCAAGAAATCAGCAGGGACTATACAGTTACTTAAAATTTTTCGGGGATTTTTTTAATTGTAAGTGTAGTCGGTACTTCAGACATGTCACTTGATCATTAAGAAGCTATTAGTCAAATGACAAATATCAAATAACAAAACGAGTTCTTGTAGAGAAGTAAAAGGTCGCTCGTAAAAAGGAGCCATCGATAGGATAACGGCGATACCGAGGTCATTTGAAACATGTGGGAACACAAGACGAAATATTTTGCGTAACACGCGTAAAAAACTCGATGTATAAGTCAAGCCTTGAAACCTCTTATGCGACATTAATTTAATGATTTATATGAAACATTTTTTTTAATTTTCTAAATAAGATTATATTGCTCATTTTTTACATAATAATCTTTTTCTAATGAAAACATTTAGAATATTATCATATTTATACATATTTTCCACTGCGTTGAATAAATTTCTATACTTTTGGCTAATCGCATTCAATGTCAGATAAGAATATTTTTTTTACTTTATAGCCTGATAAAAAAAAAATAAATGGAAACACGAGATACATTTTAGTGTCACCTCCCACTGTGAAGTGAGTTCGTATGTTTTCGTAGAAAAAAAGAAATTCGAGCTCGAAAGATGTAAAAAATCTTAAACGCGACCACATGGAGTTACAAGCCTGTTATCGCTAATTCCAGTAATTAACCTAATCATTTCGTCTATTTTTTAAAACATTCATTGAAAAAATTATATAAATTTTAAAGTAATATACATTTCTTAGGCTAATGACTAAACAGTTTAACATAAACATTTAACTTAATTAACACTCATAAAGCATATATTATGCATTTCATTGCAAATTTCAATTTATTTGTCGTACATTTGATTAAAATTCGAAATCTAATACTCAATTCTGTTTACTCAATTTTTTAATATCCATTTTCGAATCTTTCGGTATCCTTTGAGTCTCATTTATGTTATATTATGTTATACATAAATAAATTAAAGATTAATTACTATTTCGAAATATATAATATTATGTTTTGAAACAACAATATTATTAGCTTAATAATTATTTTTATCTCTCATGTTTTAGCAAAGTTGCAAAATTAGCAACTTTTATTCTGATTAAAAGCTTAAACAAAAGATTCAAAAGTTGATATGATTAAACTATTTGGAATAAATACATTTTATACGTTTACTTCAGACATTTCGAACAATTTATTTACGTCTTTAAAAAATTTAAGCAAACGTAATATTCATTAGAAACAAAAATAAACAGACTTTTGGTTCACTTTTAGTATAGCAGCATACAGAGTGATTCTAGTAATTGGATTCTTTCTTAAGTCAAAAAAGTGGTAGATATATTATACAATATAATACCATTCTGTGAAAGTATTTTTTTCATATAATTTTCATATAACTCTGTGCAGAACTTTTTTATCGGGCTATAAAGTATTGACTAATATTTCTAAAATTGCCTTGACCAGGATTTTTTGTAATTACTACCGGCACTTTTTTATTGTTTTTCTTTTCTACATTCTTATCCCTACATTTTTCTTATTTCTACATTTTTCTTCTTTTATATTCCGTATTCTATATTCCCCACTCCTCTATTCCTTATTCTTCTTTTTCCTCTCTATTCTTCTCCAATTCTATAGTTGGCAACCAGTACTTATTCTTATTGTTAGACACCTTAAATATGCTCCATTTATGTCCAACATAGCACATCGTAAATTTTCTTAATAAGGGCCACATAAGGCACGATTTTCCTTGGGCCATATTTTACTTTACTAGGACAGATTTAATTTACTAGGCTAAACCATTGTATCTAAACAAGAATAACTAAAGAAAAAGAACCTTTTCAAATCCCGTCTAAAAAACGCATTTTGTTAAAAAGAAGGTAATAATCATTATTTATATACTGATTCATATTGATGTATAAAATCGATTTCTTTAATGTATTTACTTTTAACTATTTATTATTTCAAAAGAATAGAAATAACCACCTTATAGTTAATAATAGCTTATGTGTTACAATATAATATATCATTTAGGTAACAGCAATATTAATTGCTTTCTACAATTCTCTACACTAATCAGGATTCACAGATGGCTTAAACAGAGCCTGACAACCATGAAATGTGAAATTAATTAATAATGCGAGTCAGTCACTAAATCATTAGCATTTTCTTTTGTCGATCTTCATGCCTAATTATTGTAACGTGCTTCTTTTGTAGTATTATTTGCTTTCTGCCTTTTGTATTTTCGCTTTTATGTATTTGTTGCAAGGAGTCAAAAAACACCATGATTTACAATTTGTCCATCGCGTGTCTCAATAGAGTTGCTAGGTCGCCGGAAAAGTCTCGAAATTCGTCGGTTGATCCCATGTCCAGTAATTGAAGTTTTTTGTTCCGGAAATGCATAACGAAATCCCAGGATTCATTTCATATTTTTAGGCCGTTTTTCGCGATCGCAACCGTCGACACTTACATTAAAAATATAAATAATCAGAAAAAAAATTTCAAGAAAACTATACATCCTAGTTTTCGTATACATTCTTGCCTTTCTATCTTAAAAAAAAAGTTATTTTAGTTTAAAATGTTATTAAAAAATGATTACACCATGGTTTATATGGGGACACTAACTGATACAAGATTTAACTCAAATACTTTAATAATCCATTTTTTAACCATCGCCTCAGACATGTCCCGGAAATGTTGGTATTAGATCTGGCAATACTATAGTATACGTAACATAATGATATAGATTGGAGCATATTGGAGCGAGTAGGAGCATGTTGAGGCACGCGACACGAATAAACCTAATTTCTCCTTTCTATGCATTTCCAAAGAAAAATATACCTTTATATAAAGGCAAAAAGTCAGAAAACAAAAATCAAAAAGCACATTGTAGATTGGTCTTTAACATTATACTGAAACATAATTTTGAGATCTTTAACGTTATATTGAAACATGACATAACAGTGAAAGTTGTCAAAACTATTCCGAGATAATATTGTGAAGATCTGAATTATGTAAACACCTGGTCTCCGTACGTCATTGAAATTGTGCTTCAGATCAGCGAGAGCGTCATTTTTCCAAATTGTCGAAAACGATATTCCCGTTGTATAATAATTACATAGTTATATAGAAAATGTTTCCGAAATAGAAATCATGGAAAATAATTTCTTTAACATGTATCTAAAAGAAATTCCAGTAAACAAACAAGTCGAAAATATATCAAAACTTGTTTTCGCATCTTAAAGAATCATCTGTCGAGCTGGTAATTTTTACTTTGAGAATTTTGTACAATTAATTAATGGATTTGTTGGATTAAAGAATATTAATCGATACAAGCTAGAACCGCTTCTCGACGACATTGATTTAATGAACTATAGCTGTCGCGAGAAAACGAAACGTGGGAGGAAAGATTCGCGGAAAACTGCAGAGCGTTAACACGTTTTCCCTCTTACGTAAGAATCCCTTTCTCATTCCCGGGGTCGAGCGCACCCCACTTTGACCTTCTCTCCGCGGTAAAGGAGGTTCCGAGGATCATCAACGTCCGGGCGTGGAGGCGGGCCAATCAGAGCCGCCGTTTAGCTAATGCGTGTAACGTGGCCCAGGGGATGATTCGAACGGGAATGGTGTGCGAGTTAGTGCGCTCGTAACTCCGCGGAGATGGTGGCACCTTACACACCCTCTCTTCCTCCTCGAGAGCCGCTCCATTTCGCTCCAGTCTCATCCGCCCGAGAGGTGATAGTCGGGTAGAGGCGGGCTTGGATGCCCCTCTTCCCTCCCCCTCACCCCCTCGTCCCTCTGCGATTTCCAATTTGCAGGGACGAGTAATCCGGCGATTTACATAACTCCATGGTAACCGTGTCAGACTCCTTGCCGCGAACTGAGCTTTAGCGTGCTCTCGGAAAGGATAGGCGGGGGTAACACGCTCCGCAAGAGATCGATCGTTAACGCGATAAGGTTGTTTAGGGCTCGTGTCGGTGTGCTGCAAGCGGTGGATCTTAATTAATGACGCGCATCAAGACCCGTACAATGATGCACTTTCCATTTACGTAGCTTTACCGGACGTGATGATTTTGCAATTAAATTCTCAACAGTTTGCTCCGCGAAATGAAAATTTCTTCAAGAGAGAAGTTTAAATATAAAAGTATCTACGCTAATGTATTTACTTTTTATGCTAACATATAAGTGATGGGAATGTTTATTATTAATTGAAGTCACAATAAGATGGATTCTAAATTATTTTTCTATACGAAAAATGTGAGAGGTATCTTTTTTTTTTTCGAGTTTAATTACTCAGTTCAGTGCAGTTAGCTGAACGCGTTGACCGAAGGTGCTGTAATTCGCGCCGAGTTTCCTCGTTTTTCGGATCGATCCGACAACGAATCAGGGCGCAGTTAGCTAATGCGGGGTTACGTTGGCACAGCCCCCAAGGGGGTGGCTCGAACTCTGTCGACGTAGTTAGGGATGAAACGTGGCCCGCGGTAACGATCCGAAAAAGCGTAATTCACGGGCGGAATCTTCACAGTAATATATGACGCAACTTTGGAATCGAGATAAATTGCGGAGACACAAATGCCGCACCTAAAAATTTATAATTGTCACATCGCCGTAAAATATCTTTACTTTTAATTTTCTCCTGCTTTTATACTTAAACTCGTAATAATATTACTTTCGAGTTCCTAAAACACTCTCATCATTCCGTAATGCCTCTTCATTCACGTTTAATTATTTCGCTCTCAAGCAGTCTGCGTCAATGATACCGCGGCGCAGTCGGAGCAATTAATTATTTAAAATTCAATTAATTCCCTCACTATCGGCCGAGGCGGCTTTTCTCCGTCGCGAGCGTCGCAAAAAAAAAGTAGCCTCTTCCAGCCGCGCTTTGTCCGCCGCTTAATGGCGGCGCTTCTTCTATTTTGTCGGATCTAATTTCCGTTCCCGCCGTGGCTTCTGCCGCAATTAATTCACCTGGAATCCAATTAATTCACCGGACGGCCAATGAACTAACGTTGTTTGTCAAAGAAGACGTTTGCGCCGCCATTCCGCGGCGCGGAAGGAGTGGTGCGAGCGGGAAAGTGCGAGGGGGAGGATATACCACGGGGAGGAAGATAAAATTACATTATCGCCTAAAGCGCCCTCGACGAAGGAGGGGCAGGCGGCGTGATGAGGGACCGGGAGGGGGCGGCAGAGAAGCGGGGCGAAAATCACGTCCCGTAATTCTCGGGCATTAAGGTAAACGTCCAACTCGCAGGGCGCAGGTTCGGTCGTCATGGAGACCACAGGGTGCTTCCCACCACCATTGTTCGTCCTTCCAATCGATAACTTATGAAACCCGTCGTACATACCCTCCTCTCGGCCGTCTCGCTTCACCCTGCCGCAACCCCGCCGGCTGGATGCGCGACTCGGCTTCTTGTCATGGCGACACTTCGCGTGTCTATATGAGTAAAAGAAAAAATTTAGCACAGCGCAGTGGGAACGTTTTCATATAAGTGGGATTAACGGCGTTGGTATCCTCTCTAACTGCACGATGGATTTGATAAAAAGCAATTTTTTTTTTCGTGTTTCTACTTGCGCAATGCTAGAAATTGCCTACTGAATATAACCGGCTATCAACCATTATTATTTTAAGTAACTGAAAGATAAAATCAATATGTTTGTCTAACGGATCTCGTCACGTATTGTGCTATCGTTTTTTCAGAATGAGCAATAACGGATTTAAAAATTGCCCGAATGATAACAAAATTGAAATCTCACGTGAAAGCATTCGGCATTCAATCTTTATCGGCGATAAATTAAGGAGTTTCGTGAATCGATCCGTCGCACTTTCGGGTCGAGTAATTTTACACACGCGCGTTATAGCGCGCGGCCCGAAATCCGCGTAATGTAATTCGCAATTACGGCCGGCCGGCCACGAGTGAGCGGAACTTGTTTATTCTTCATGACGTACGATCGCCGACATTAACTGCGAACGCTTTAACCGCTTGCCCACCATTTGTCGGCCGGTAATGCGTGCGATCGATTAATTAAATCCGGCCAACCGGCGGCGGCACCGCGCGTCGATTCATCCCCTAAACGGCTGGCCAATCGCAGCGAGCTTGCACCGGGGTGGTTACGGCGACCCTTCGCGGATTCTCCTCGAGGGTGGGGAACGGCATGAGGATACGATTATCGTGCGGCAGGGCGATCACGCCAAATTGGGATCCTTCGGGAAACGACGACGTCACCGGAATAGCTCCGAGGATTTTATCGCGCGGAAGACAGCCAGATAAGCTTTCCGAACGTGCGTCGCACAGAAATCTCGTGAATCAACGACGATTGCGAGTTTGATTAAACGTCTTACTGTCGAAGACTATGTATCTAGTCGCATTTTAATAAAATAAAAATTTGCATTAAAACGAGAGACAAAATAAAAATACTGAGTAAGAAACAAGTAGGAACAAATATTATATGCCTCAAATTTTTATATTTTTTAAATTTAAAGTTAAATTTTGACTCATAAAATATCTATCCTATTTAACACGTCTGTATTTCTCTTTTTCTTTACTGTCGAATCTTCTGATTACCACGCATTTACTATGCACGCACCACACGGCGATTATGACGCCGATTTCTCAATCTCTTCTTGAAAAATCTGTGAGGTTGTAAATACGACGGGGTAGAAGGTCGAGGAAAGGGCAGAAAAAGAAAAGACCGAGACGTAGGAGAGAGAGAAACGGAGAGCAGAGAAGGAAGGAGGTGGGCATTCGGTTCAGCGCTTATATGCAGTTCGGAGAATTTTAACAAGACGGTCTCTCGCGTCGCCTTGGGCGAGGAATCTTCTAACAAGAAAGGGCACTTCTCCCCTCAAAAATAATGAAGTCTTCAAGCCGCGTTCCCACAAGCCCCCCGAGGGTGCCTGTGTTGCACCTTTGTGCCACTCGAATCACCGCGCGGATTCGCGACTCTCTTCCGTCAAAGTGTCAACCCTCGCCGTTAACGTAAAAAAGCTCGTACGGTGATGTAAAAAAGAGAATCGCTCCCTCTATACGTAATAGTACGTCATGTCTGTCATCAGCTCTGTAGAAAGTCATTCGAAAATGATAAATTGGATCAATAAGTAATTCTATTCTAACAGTTACACGATACGAGATCATAAATTAAATGAAAAACGCTTAACGATTGACCGAAGCATTTGTTACAACAAAATTAATTTACTAAATTTAATATTTGAAAAATATTCGAGAGATAAAATTCTTACTTTTAGGAATGCTTTAAAAAAGATGAAATAAGTGTGAAGTAATTAAATATTGAAAAATAACTGAAAAATAATTGAAAAATAAGGAGATAGAAATATATAAAAAAATAATTGAATAAGTAATATCGCGCAAAGATATATGTAAAATAACATGTACATTCTATTTCTACGTACATTTATTCTTTTCGCATCTTTATAAAATAGTCATTAATTTAATAAAAATATCAATAAGAATGTTATTACAAACTTTTACAGGCGGTTTTATGAAAGCGAAATAAACCTGAAAAGGGAGACAGACGAGAGTGTCTTTGCACCTGATCGCGCGAACCGTCGTCAATTTGCCTGCCGATGAGTAAGTCGACTTGTCGCCCCATCCGGCGACGCGCGTTTTCGCACCATCTGTATGAATATTTTTGCTTGCCGGCCCGTGCCCGGCTAATTAAATCAGCTCGGGAATTCGTGGTGCTTATCGGAACTTCATGTAAATTCGAACGGTGCGAATTCAATGTCCCGCGTGTCAATTAGTCGAGGCGGCGTCCAAACCGCGCTGTCTGCCTTGTAATTTCCTTGCTCGAAGGACACTATAAGAATGTTTATGCGAACCGATGAATTATCGCGCGTACACACGCGAACGCACTGCTAATTTCGTCATCTTTTGAATAAGTCGCGATAACTCTCGACTCGTAAACACGCACTAATTAGATTTTTTCTTCTGTAAAAATTTATAACGCTGAAAATTCAAGCATAAATATTCAGTTATGTATATTATTGCAAATTATGCTCTGACCATTATTTCTATTCTTTTATATCAATTTATTACAAGATTTTTGCTGCGTTAATTTTTATTTTATCAATTTTAAGATTAAATTTATTTATCTTGTATTTTTATTCTGACGATTCAGAATCATAAATTGTTTAAAAAAAAAAGAATAATAATGCGCTGTTCTCTTCGAAAAACGTGCACTTCCACTTTTTTTCCGCTGCAGAGCGCTCGTTAACGAGAATCCGAGTGCGTAGCTGAAAAAAATCACGAACAAAAAGAACGCGGACCAGGACCCAACCGGGTGGTACATTTAATTCGGAACGCGCGAAATAACAAACAAAAGGGAACCGCCGAAACTTAAACCAAACAGGCGGATTGGATATCGTCGATACCGGCTACGTGCGCGCCAAAGTGTATCGACGCAATCGAAAATCGCAGAGCCGAAATCGAAATTGGCCGGTCTCACAAAAGCGCGCCCGACCGCGCCTGTAACTCAATTATTACGAAGTACCGGCCATGGTTGCCCGATTTTTTTTCCAACTAGAGATTTCGCGTTGATTTTAAAAAAACGCGACGGATAGGTTTATTTTGTGTTAGTCGTGAAACAATGAGAAAAATAATAGCCTATATTGATTTTTAAATATTAATACACTGGATGTCAAATTTTACTAGGATTTTAACAATTTTTTTATTTATTTACAGGTTCAAAAGTATGTATTGCGGTGTTTATAATGCAGTGATCCGAATATCAAATGAAAACGATGCAGCGGGTAATGCAATTAAACGAACAACGAAATCGGTGAGTACTTAATACTTCGACATGTTTTTCAAAAAGTTTATTGAACTGGTTATTGGTAAATCATTGTCATATTATTAGGTGTGATATTAAACAAAAATGAAAGCTTATACTCGCATAAAGTTATGCAAAATGTGAGTATCTCGTATTTTTATTTGTTCCAAAAATATTTTAAAAATACTTATTTAAACTATGACTTATGTAAAGCAATTTTTTTCAATTTTCCAAAAACTTTTACAAGTAGACAAGAATCGTTTTGAAATGACACTTCCCAATTTTCTATATTTATTTTCAAACCAAATTCGTGAGATTTTATTCTACACGTGAAAAATTATTATTAAACTTTTTCGATAATCTATTAATCTCCAAATTTTCCGTGGAAAAATTCTATGCTCTTGCAAACATTATCTCCTGGATTTACGAGCAGCGAGTATCGAATATAAACGAGTTTGAGGTTGCTTACAGAAAGAGAAAGGGAGATAGAAGGAGGGAGAGGGACGGGAAATCGGCAAAGGGGTGGCTCGTCATTCTTTCGAGGAACCCCCGTTCTTTACATATGGCGCTTAGTACAGGCAATAACCATCGATAATCGGCCAATAGGAACGACCACCCCTCGCGGGCCGTCGATTCCCATCCCCTCTTTCGTAGATTCGTAGGCAGCATGACAAATAACTCTCACAATGGCCCATCGGCCACCCCCGCGCCCGCCTGCCACCCTCCTTGCTGCTCACTGGCGCATCCCCTTTCAACCCCCTCGTGTTATACACGACCAGATCGGTTCCGGCAATTTTACATTCACGTCACAGCCCCGCTGATTTATTATAATGTTTGCCGCGCGGTCCCCCCTCTTCGTCCCCGCTCATCGTCCCCTTTCCTCTGTAGCCACGTTGACGACCCTGTGTTCAGCCGGCGAATTGGGAAAATACTCTCCGGGGGATGAACTGTCGATAGAACGATGGCTGTTTCGAGGCTGGCTGGCCGAGGGATCAAGATCGAAATCGGACGAGATCATAGTCTATTTATGGTTTCGAACAGGGGGGATGTTAAGTGTGATGAGAAAGCAGCAGAGATGGTTTGACAATTTCGAATTATCCCGAAAATTTTATACTTTATACGAGCACGTTTCCCGTCATTCAAATATTCGAAGGCGCAACTACCTTTATCTTGCAATAGATTAACGTTTTAAATTAGATACGGCTTTATCTTTCTTTACAATAGCGTCTTCTAAGCATGTTTAAGACGCGAATCCGAATTTCCTCGGGAAACGTAGCGGAGGGATCCTTCCGAAGATCGATTTCCGGCAACGCCCTCCAGGTACTCTAAGACCGTATCCCGATAAACAAGACAATTTCGCGAGAGGACGTCCCAAGGAATCTATAAATCCTGCGAAGCAACTTATCCGCCACCGCGTATCCGCGCGCCGCCGCGATTAGAGCCGATCGGACCGGACTCGCCATCTTGAAGGCGTTTGCCACCAAACGATTGAATGTCTCCCCAAGCGGACATCCTGCGCCGTATCACCTCCGGACCCTTTTCTCACCGATGCAGGCTCGCGTTTCCCGCTCCTTTCCGCCCGATTCATTCCGCCATCGCGTGTCGCGGGAATTGAAAGCGCCGGCGATTCGGCCGATTCGAAAGCGGCGACGATTCTATTTTCCTTCGGTCGACATCGCACGGGGAATAAAAATCTTTACGGCGAATCCAGCCACGAAAATGGGATAGGTTATCCCCCTTATATCGGGGATGCTCTGTAATATCCACTTCGACGATGGGCACGATCGTATAAGATTTGCGGGGAAGATTGCTTTATCAATTGCGGGTCGGGAAATTATAAGAAGCTCGTCCTTCCAGCGCAGACACTTTGGGGTTTTTTGCGGGTTCTCTTATAAATTTAGATCAAGACATCTCAACATCGATTCGATAACCCTCGTATCTCGAAAGGGACGTGTCGGTGCTTCGGGTCGGCGCTTCGGATCGGCGACAAAATAGTTTCCGATTTACCGAACAACAATTCCATTTTCCGACATCGAAGGGCGAGGGGATAAAAATCTATACGGCGAGAATTGTGTGACTGCGGAAAATGGAGTCCCGCAGCTATCTCGGTATTCCGCTCTCGAAGCTTCTTCGCTCCGATTCACTTTGCGACACCTGCAGCAATCGTCTGCATCTTCTCAGTCGAATTCAATTTGCATGCGCGTTTTTTAACCCAAACGCGTAAAATAAATAGTTTCGATCGCGAAATATCGTATAAGTAATTTATCCGTATTTCCATTTTCTCTGAAAAATGCATAAATAAATTTAGTTAAAAGTATAAATATATTTCGTATGCTTGCTATTTTAATTCACGTATGATGATCATGAATTTTGAATTCATGACAAACAATTCCATTCACACAACCGACGGTTATTATCGTTACCGATTTACTATAAATGTATCTTTTAGAGCTTTTCTACTCCGTCGCTGCCTTTTTCCGCCTACGCTTGACTTCCCCTTTTGTCCAATAACACTTCGCTGCAACTGATGCAACATAATTCCGAATGCAAACGAGATGCGACGGCTGTTGCCGTGTTCTTTTTCTTACCTGCATTATCGCATCGGGTGTAAAACTTTATCGTCGCAATTCCGTTGATAGTCGGAGAACTTTTATAAAGTAAGAATTGTAATTTGCGCCAAAAAACATGTCCACTGCCTTGTTGTTGCGAACTTGGACATTCCTTCGCGACATATACGAGCACGTGACGCGGGGAAGTAGTTCTAAATTTCGGTACGTATCTTCTTACGGGCTCGTGCAACACAGAACTTATCAATCGGGGGAATCTTATTCTAAAAAGTCCGCTCGCCGGTGTAGCGGCATCGCGTTCACCGATCCCGGAACGTTTTTGCGCTCAAGTCCGACGTCCGTGACTCGAGCACAGGCTGCATTATTTTATTAGAATGAATTATTCATGCGCGTCACTTACACGGTATGCATAAGTCGCGCTCTTTCATCAAACCCATCTTTTCTAGCTTTTACTGTACGAGAATCCGTGATTCGTCTTCTTACTCCTTCCTCGTTCGCCGAACGACAACAGATCGCGGAGCGAATCATAAACTACCGCGGTATTAGACAAGTTCCACCTGCACAGGTTTCGGGTGTATTCCGTCGACTTTTACATATACTTCGCGCGATGTTATTCCTGGCGCGATCGTACGACCGAATCCTTAAAACCGCAAGAAACGTTTGATGATAAACGTTTTCAATTTTTCGATTTCTACCATTTCTTTTTAAATTTTTCTGAATATTTATTTTAATTCAATACGCAAAATATTTGTTATAAACTATTTTTTATACTTTTTATGTATCAAAAATATTCTTTGTAGTTTCTCTCATTTGTAAAAGAAATAATTAGGATTAAAAAATTGAAAAAAATGCTCAAATGCAATTTTTGCATCTTACTAATTTACTTTTAGGCATTCTAACTGTGAGCAAAAAATGTCTTTTCTCCTGTTTTATCACTGTCCCTCACGAGGCTCGTCTCTTAACTCGATTCCGGGGGGACCGGTCTCACGATGCGCGAGGGTCCGCCGAAGCACGCTGCCCGAAGAAGAACGTGTCATCCTTCAACGTCAATCCGATGCGGCGGTGGACGCAAAACGAAGCGACGAATGCGATTTGAATGCGTTCCGCGAGAGTCGGTGCATTCCGAAAAGTAGCCGCGAGTCGTTTTGGTCTGCATGAAACCTTTTTCTTGCGGCGGGATTAGACGCGCGACCGTTTTTCTACCGCGCGAAACAAGATAATTGGAATATCACGTGAAAGAATGCGCGGCGAACAATAAGTGAGATCTCGATATTCCATCGGACTCCATCCCGTTGCTTAGACTCGGATCGGATCGCGACGAAAAAGGCGGGATATTTCGTTTTGTGTTAATACTTTCACTTTTTACAATTCGCGGCGTGTGTCAGTCGGATATTTTAGATGCGATCAACATCCATATTACACGGTTCCCCTCGATAACTCTATTACTTCATCGCGATAACTCGCGATCATAATTGCTTGTTGTATTTATGCGCTGCAGTTAGCAAAACACTATTCATTGTTCGCCGCGTATTAAGTCAGGCAGAGAATGGGCTGGAGAATGATTGCTTAATTCGCAGCATGTCGGAGCAATTAAAAATAGATATGTATCTCGCAGGATATAGTGCCGCGTTTAGGACTAATGGCGTCTACGCTACTTTTATCATCGCGAGCGTGTTCACTCAAGCGGAATGCATCCGATACCGGGCGCTACGTTCTCTCGTCTGCGAAAACGTAAAGAGCGCATTTCCGCGGAATCCCGCGTCTCTCGCGAGCGGACGAGGATCAAAGCGATCTCTCGAACCGCGTGATCTTTCCCATCGAAGAAGGTCGAAGACAAATGCCGCGCGTGAAACGTCGGACGCTAAAGGGACGATGTAAACGGACGCTATTACCGGAATAGCTCTCGCACGGCATTCCGACGAGAATGCAGCTCTTCTTCTCCTTCTCCTTTCCGCTCTTTTCCGCGACGCTCGTTTCGTGTCCTGGAAGCACGATCGCGCCGCTCACGGAAATTCCAGCGTTTGCATATCAAGGCGCCGCCACCGTTTAGCCAGCCATTACCTTCGGACCCGCGCCGGCCAATCTGTTTCCGAGCTCTTTTAATTCCACCCTGGCCCTCCTAGGTGCACCGGATATTGCCCGGACATCCCTCGGAATATTTGCATATACCGTCGGCGACGTTTAATCATTCAAAGTGTATCCGCAGCCTCAAATTATTTTACGAAATCTGTTCGGACTGTTACTTTATCTTATTTTATTAATATCGAATAAATTTGTTTTATTAATCAATTTACTTCATCTTATTTTATTAATATTGAATAAGTATCGTGTACGTGACGTCACATACTTTTCTAGTTATTATACCGCACAGATAATTGAAAAATATTTTTTTTTTAAATAATGAATTAAAATTTATGCCGTGTAAATACCAGTTACCTTGATTCAAACGATCGAGTATCATGACTACGGGATATCTTCCAAGCACAAAGTGTATATTATTGCGCCGGCACGATAATTAAGTTTAATTTCATTACCGTGTTATTAAGAACAATGACAACGGCGGAGATAAATAAGCGCAATACGTCATTGTAAGTGAAAGTAAACACGTAGTTGCCCGCGGCGCCGTTCGAAAATAGAAGAAAATAACACGATAATAGTCGCTGTGAGCGTGCAACCACTTGTACTACTCCTTTGATCGCTCGTTAACCGGGAATTACTCTAATTACAAGACGAAGAAAAAAAAAGAGATACATAATGCATATAGCTAGAGGTAACTAACGACCAGCTCAAACGATTTAAAAAGTGAAGAAAAAACTAAGAGAGAGAAACGAAAAGAGAATTATATATAGTTGAGTACTTGAAATAAGCATATACATACCTAGAATTATCAAAGGATCGAGTTTAGTTCAATATTTATAATTTATAAAATAAAATTCTTTTTTAAGTAGAAAAAGTAAGACATGGTCAGACATAACATTTTACAAGATTTATTATATTTCTCTTTGCACTACTGCCATTATTGACTATTAATTATTATTAACAATTAAAATACTTATCAATATGTATATAATAATTCAGATTTTTGTTCTTGCAAAGCAAATCTAATTAGTAGCATTCGGCAAATAAGAGATGGACAATATAAAGTTAACAATTTGCTTTTACTGCAATGCGACAGATGTACGTTTTTTTCTTTTGCGCGCTTAAATTTTGTCGGAATCACAATTAGATACAATTGTAACTAAATTTCTATTCGAGATAATGTAATTTAAATTAATCAAAGAATCTCATCATTTACAATACTGTAGAAATGTAGCGCAAATAAATTAATGCTTTCATGCTTTTTTAAATTAATCGATATAACAATTCTAAATAGTATCGCGCCGAGTTCTGCTTTCCGCAAAGACGTTATTCTGGTTATTCTGGTTATTCTGAATAGTGTTGGTGCTTTGCCAATTTAGTCAGATCGTTACTAACGAGCCGGACACACGCATTACGCGCGTTTGTCGTACGCACGATCGTACTGGCGGAATCGGCGACGACAACGGTGACGACGGCGACGGCTTTCGCCGCGGCAGATCCACGATTAAGACTCGCCGCTCGTCCAATTTGCTAGATTTTAGGTCGCCACGGCTACATACGACGGCCACAACGATATCGCATGCGGGAATACACGCGTCCACGTTACCGATCTTTGCGCGACTAGTCAGCCAGCTAGAGGCGGCGTGATTTACCTCACGCCGTGTTCGAGAAACGAAAGCGTGTAACCGACGTTCCTCGCGCGACTCTCCGTGTCGTCCCGACAATTGTACGCCGCAGCTGGAGAGTCTGCGTACGATCGTATCACTTCTATTCATTCGGTAACTATGTCGTAAATATTAGAGACCAAAAATGTCATTTTTTGTTTTATTTCGAGATACTAATAATTTTTTATTTATAAAAAATGTTATAATAATCTAGAAAATTTCGGGAAATTGAGTCAGCAATGAAACATTATTCTCCATTAAATTTCCTCATTGAATATTGCGACGTTAATCCTTTATTAAATTTTCTGATTCGTGAAACATGGTACAATTGTGACGCGTAGAATAATTTCTCTTCCATAAATATTCCATAAAAGGTACGGGAAGTGTTAAAAGAGTCACTCGCCGAGATTATTCAGTCCGACTACATTTCAAGTTCTTCGAGTCGCGGTCGAGCGAGACCGGCGAGTTTCCGCGTGGCGGAGCGCGATGAAGCGATTCACTAAATCGCCATAAAGAGACAGAGTCTTTACTCGGTTAAGTAACTCGCGGAGTGCAGCGCGGGGCGGAGAGTGAAACGAGGGGCGTATTAGTGACGGTTGTTAGTGCCGGTACTGGCAGCACGGGCGCAAGAAACCCCATAAACTCGTGCAAAACTGCCACGCCGAGGGATTACGAGCTCGTCTCTCTCGTCTATCCGCGCGCGAAACTCCCGGCGAGCTCGATCTCTCCATCGACGTTTTCCCCGTTTGGCCGATATGGGGATATATCGTTATTACGTCTGTTGCAACGACCGAATCCGCCGCTAATGATTATGAGCGGCCTCTCGAGGCTGGAAAGGAACGCCGTAAATTACGCCGCGTTACTCAAATTCCCAACTTAGAGTGATTGCGAGACGGACGAGTGTACGGCGGGTGCAAAAGTGTGCGTGTACGCTCGATTTCTACCTGTTCGCGCGGGAACGGGATAATGAGCAGTCAGAAAGCGGCGTTGGTTCTATAGTCGCGGAATAGAGAGATCGATGTATCGCGAGTAATTCGGTGATGGCGGATAGATATTTCACGTTAGGTAATCGAATAAAGAACAGGTAATTTTAGCGAGATCCGTTTTTCGCGGTAATTTATTTCATATCGTGCTACTAGCTTTATTTATATAACTTTAGAAATTAATTTTTTTAATCTAACTTGCAACAATGTTGTTACTTAATTTAAAATATTAATTTAAAATAATACGTTCTTTCCACCGGATTTTTTTTTTTTAAATACATCCTTACGCGTTTGCGAGGTCCTTTTTCGTGTATTAATAAATCATCTCGAGCCGAAAGAGAGAGATGGTCCCGAATTCATCGCGCGTTCCTTTCCCCGGTATCGCAAATGATCGGCATCGCACAAACGCACAAGCGAGTGCGAAGAGCGACGCGAAGGGAGAGGAGTTGCGAGAAGGGTTGCATTACGGTGCAAAAAGACCGGGCCCGCGACGGTTGATGATAACATCAGTCTCTGCTGTCTCTGCGTCGCAGGACCCCGGTCCTCTTTTCCTCTCCTCCGTCCCTCCGTGTCGCTCTTCATGTAATTTGTATCGAAACATCGCGCAGAGGAGCCGTCGGCTCCGGCCAAAGACCGATTGCAATTCGACGTAGGCAGGAACGCGGTGGACACCGAAGAAACTGGGCCCCTGGACATGGAGGGGGTGGGCGGGGGAGCGAAAGGAAGTCCCCGGGATCCGGCGGAATCCGGGGAAAGACGGAAAAGGACGGAGCACGGCGAAGAAGAGCTCCTTTTGTTTCACCGCGGAGTTTCTCGAGGTCTCTTTTGCCGCGGCACGGACGGAGGCCTTCATGTCGTTAAAACCGAATCGCGAAGAACGTGGAGGAAACGCGAAGAATTTGAAGCGGTGAGGTGCGTGTGAAGTTTGCGTACGATGTATCTTCGCGTTTGAAATGAAGTGGTGGTTACGTGAAGGCTTAGTGCGAAAAAATACGGACGTTTGTGTTTCGATATAGAACATAATGTTCAAATGTAGAGTCCTAAAGTTAATAAGTGATGTGCTAGACGCAGTGGTTGGAATTCACCTCTTGATTTCGTTGCCCCGCATTTCGATATCAATCAAATTTCGTAGAATTTTGTTCTCTACTTGTGCCCAGAATCTAATCAGCTGCAATTAACTGTTTCCGACACATTATTAACTCCGCATAACTTTTCTGCGTGTAAAACATACGTTTTACACTCGCTCGACAGGATCAAAGGAAGGCATACTCGTCCTTTTGTCTTGCTGAGGACTTTTGAGGCCCTTCGTTGGACAAACAGCGCGCGGCTCGTTCTCCCTTTCAATCTTTCGTCTTCCTCTCCGACGTAAAGACGCGTGCACGGGAGACGGAGGGAAAAGAGGGTGGGAGGGGAGGGAGGAAAGAGGCCAGAAGGTGCAGCCGATTTTTATTTGCTCCTTGAACGACGAGCTGGCTTTTTTGCCGGTTCCAAGCCCGCTAACAAGCGCTCTTTTGCTCCTCGCGAATTGTGATGCCGCTGACACTTTAGTGATGTTCCTGCCTCTACCGTGAGGCCCCTTTCTCGTCATCCCCTTCCCCCTCTTTCTCAGGCTCGGACCATATTCGGCGCTGGTCCGGCCTGATGTAAAATTCGGCGGAAGATCTACTCGCGCGACTATCGGGCCGCGATACTCGTTTAAAGCCGAAGGCTACACTGAGATTCCAGACAATGTCAAAGGATGGAACATCCATCTGAATTAATGAGACTCGATTTGTTTCGTAAAATTTATTTTAACGATAAATATTTAATAAAATTAGCCTAAGATGCAATCATAAATCATATAGTGTTGTGGCAACGAACTTAGGAACAAATTTTTGCATAAAAATGCAGAAATATAAAATTCTCTGTATTTTTAAAGATTATTTAATAAAATTTTTGCATATTTAAAGTTGTTAAATACAAAATCCATTCAGTTTTTCGATTATCGTATAAATCAAGTGAGTCAAAATCAATTAGAGAGATAATACAAAATTAAGGAAAAAGAAGAAAATTATAATAATGATTAATTTTATTTTTTTAGTTTATAAATTTTTACAATAAAGTTTATAGAAATATACGTGAAGACTTTTGATTAATTTAATTGGAAATACTGATGTTGCCTTTTTACATAATTTACATAATTCAACACCCGATATGAACGTTTTCGGTATCAGAAAAAGACACGGATTCCAAATGACGCGATATTTTCTCACTCGTCATCGCTAAAGTCTCGGCAAGCGTTATTCTTTACGACACCTTTAAGATTCCACGCCAAGCTACCTATATAAAACACCGCAGCTGGGCGAGATTGATACATTTTTAATGCGGACGGGCCGACGGGTGCCCAGCGGTGCGGAAGAAAGAGCGAATATCGCGGATTCCACGCGAGGCAAAAGACAGAGAAAAAGAAAATGAGCCGAAACTGAGATTCGATGTGCGGAGACGAAGCAAGCAGGCGGAAACCGCCTCGATTCACGTCGGATTCCTTCAAGCTGCCGCTTTTTGCGGCCGCAGAAACGCGATGAGAATCGTCGTCGACTGCCAACGAAACAGCGTTAGAGTTAAGAAGGAACAAGGTCATTGACTAGAAATATGAAAGCACTCGAGAAAACTAATAAACTATTGAAAATATAATACGTTTCTTCTAGAGCATAAATTTATATTATATTGCATGTATCTTCTGCTTACGATTAGACCAATATAATTTTGAATACAGGTAACATGTCCGGTAACTCACGGACCAACGCTCGTGAGCGGATAGAGCACATTAAACACAGCAGAAAAGTTCTTTACCATTTTACAATTTTCAATAATTATTTAAGTACTAATTAAAAAAGATGGGCGAATGAGTGCGCGTTTCGCGCATCCTACATAGTAGGATGTAGCTCTAGGCGTGCCAGCGATGAGTGTCGCACGGTAACGAAAAGTTTGGTCGCGCGACAAGAGTCGCGGTACGCGGTGCGAGCAGCGAAAAGTTTGGTCGCGCGACGAGAGTCGCGATACGCACGACCAAACTTTTCGCTGCCGTGCGACACTCATCGCTGGCACGCTTAGAGCTACATCCTACTATGTAGCCGCGCGAAACGCGCGCTCATTCGCCCATCTTTTTTAATTAGTACTTAAATAATTATTGCGAGAATTGCAAAATGGTAAAGAACTTTTCTGTTCTGCTTAATGCGCTCTATCCGCTCACGAGCGTTGGTCCGTGAGTTGCCGGACACCCTGTATATTCAAATGCACGCGCGCATATATTATTTTACAATCACGAGTTTAATAATATTTTTAAGTGTTGCGAGATATTTATTGACACGAGGCTTGAAATATGCACGAAAACGTCAGTTTTCTTCGTCCGTCAGAAAAGGGAAGAATTGAGTAAACCATAATTCCGGAGTAATTTATGCAAATATCTTTCGGACTGCGCTCGCAACATGCAACATACGTAATGTAATAATGGCGACGGGAGAAAAGTGAGGAGAACTAGCCACGGGGGTAGCAAGAAAGGGGGCAACGAGTCAATTAAGAGGCTCTCGAGCGAGTGCGTTGGCCTAATCATCGTCGGAGGAAAAGCGAGCACCGCCTAAATTACGAGCAGCCAATTATATTGCGTTTAAAATTAATTACTAGATCGTTCGAAGATAAATCGATGCTCTGACGAGCAGACCGGGGAAGTGACGAGGGCCAAGAGAGATCTCCTTCTCCCCCCCCCCCTCTCCCCTCTCGCGTTCTCGAAGTAAAAAGGAACGCCAGCGGGACTCCGCGCCGTTTATCTTTCCGTACGTATCTACCGAATCTGCTTTGAACGGCAATTATTACCTCGTCAAATTAATCACGCGTCGACCTGACACAATGGCGTCTTAACGTCTGCATCCCGACGCGACGATTTCGTGCCGCCGATAACACGCTTCTCCTCGTACATCCACCCGGGCCCGTCTCGCGCCCTTATCGATAAGCCTGGATCGGCGAGTCATGCATCGCGTGTCTCTCCTATGCCATTGAAGTGGCCAGATTTTTAACTCTTTCGAAATTATCTTTATTATAATCTTATTCTAACATTTTTACTTTTATTAAATATTGATATTTTTTTAACACGAGCTCTAAAAACTTATTTAATTCTATGCGAAAGTTTTTAATAATTTAGCAATTAATTCTTAATTTGTGTCATCTTCGCTTCTTACATCGCTTTCCATACAATTATACATATTTTTTTTTTTTCTAAATTTCAACGTAATGAGCTCTATTCGTAAAGACGATTAATTAGGTCGAAATGATCGGGAGCGTGAAATAGTGAAACTTTGGAGGTGATTAATATAGGAGAAACGATTATTTTACGGCAGTAAAATATCAGACGTATTAATGGCCGCGGTGATTACTTGCGATATAACAGAGAGTCGTAACTGCTCTCATCGATCGAGAAATCTGGTTTCTTTCGATCGTCAAATCAGCGATCGCACCGCTGGTATGACTATGAGAAGGGAGGGCATTGCTATTATAAGAACCTATTAAAACGATTTGGCCGGGTAACAATGGTGACCATTTGTATTCCACTCCGCTATCCTCTCCGGCTGCATGACCGCCATGTGAAACCGATCGTGAATCGGGTTTATTGCCGGTTAACAGTTACCTGCTCGATCGTGCACGTGTACGTGTCCAATGAGACACGATTCCGCGCCTTGATATTGATACCTCATGCGACTAATCTGTTCTAGATCGAACATGAATTACGTAGCGCGCAGCTACCAAATGTTCAAACAACGCGTACAATAATAACAAAAATTGCACAAGCATTTTGAAATTTTATTGTAAATAAATCCTTTTTGGTATCAGAGTTTCATTAACAGAGCGAAATAGTACTTATTATTTATCGTAAAGATTGTATTCAAGAACTGTCAGTGAGAAATTGATGGTATCATAGTAAATTATTCTCAAGGAGCACATCTTTAAATCTCTCGGCATAGTAATTTATACAAATGCATGACGCGCGCGATACAGCCGTACACACATATCCGCACTCTTTGCTTTCGGGCAACATAACGAGGCGCCTAATGCTCGACTAATTCCAGGATTTATTTGTGCGGGATACACGAGCGAGCCGCGGTGATTTATTCGTCGTTAATGCCAAAATATTTAGAGGTCGTGCATACGCGCTAACTAATCCCCGACCGGTTCAATTAGCCGAGATGCCACGGCCGACACAGGCATTCGTACGCCAGCTGGTCTAAACCGGTTTAGGATCGCGTCCGAGAGACGAGTTAATACAATGAAATCGATGCGAAGTTAATCGTCTTTACGTCGCGATATCGCCTGCCTCCACACCGGCAACACATATCCGTGAGCCCACGCGCTCTTTCTCGACATCACACCGATTAAGCATTTGGTTTTGTTAGCCAGGCGTCGATGTTCTATCTCTGATTTCACCGTTATATAATGATCTAATCTTGGCATGTGTGTTTCGCATATGGTACGTACTAAAAAACTTCTTTTTATTCCTCAATAAATCACGTGATTTTTGCATTCGAATGTAATTGCTTCGTAGAAAACTTGAAAATCGTGACTTCACATAACGAAGAACACATTTATTATAATTCTACCTGCTCTACAAAATCTTTGTATCGCTTAAGCCGGGAAAATCTCTGAACAATCATTGTGCCGGAAGAATTAAAATTAAAAAAAGAATCTCAAGAATTCTTTTATTTGAAAAGCTTTCTTTGAATTTCGAAGCATAAGAAATTTTTCAACAGGTTCTTCATTTACAAATATTTCACACTTCTTTCATCATGCATCTTTGTTTTTCTTTACTTCCACTAAAATACTCTACCACTAGACTCTTCCTATAATTTCGTCAACAATAATTAAGGTGTTTATTAAGGTAGTATTCACGCCAAGATTTGTTACACCTTCTCGTTATTGTCTCTGCGGTCAACACAGGCTGAGGCGATTGATTTACGACGATTTACAACGTGTTCACGGAAGAGCATCCGTTTCATGATAGGTTCTCTGACGTGACGAGAATGTCCCTCGCTAACGATCGATCATAGCTTTATGACAGTGGTCACAGAGAAGATTTGTTATGTATTTTGTGTATTTATACCTGGTGTTCAGGTATTCTTAATAACGTGACGAAGAAAGGCAAGATTTGTAGTCAGGTTACAATAAACTCGTGACCATAATAACTTGGGGTCTTAAAAGAATTCAAAAGGATTTAACCTATATATATGGCACGGTACATGCCTAGCCTTAGAAACGTGATTTTTTGAAAAGAATTTTGAACGAAAATACATCAGCAGTTTTATTGAATAAATGAGAGAGAAACGTTGATTACAATCACATTAATTAATTCTAAAAATATTATAAGAGGTGGGAAAAAATGCTGAAGCTGCATGCCACATTAATCACTTTCGATTTCAAAAATTAATAAGTATAGACGACAATCCGCGCTCGGCACTTGCCGGTTCAACGACTAATCACTTCTTCAAACGAAATGATTTCACATTTAATTTTTCTCGCGTCGGCATACCTGAGAGGCCTAATATGCGTCACGATGAAAGGTCACACACATCAAACTGAATTAACCTTCCTAATGAAGCCCAACAAAGTAGAAATGAGATGTTAACGGTACCTTGGGAGTTTATGAGCGATGATTGATGCGCTAAATCGGGAATGCGCTCTTCGTCTATTAGATCAAAAGCGTCAGGCGGTCAAATATTTGTTAACAGTGGAAAACTGCCTAGTTAGATCATTAACACCTCTACCGTCTGTATTACACGAGAGCCTATCGTTTTTATCCCAAGAAATTCCTTGATATTATCTTCGTTAGTATTATAAAATCTAAAAAAAAAAATACTTTACTATTTTCACTACTCGATCTCGTTAGAAAACCAAACAGATCTTATTAAGGAATAATTATTTTTATAGTTAAATAGAAATTATTTAAAAGATTCGTAACAACTTTAGATTGAATTTTACATATATTATTATGTTACATACTTATTCCATTGCGAATTTCTTTCAATTCATTGGGTTTTTTTATCAATTTGGAAAGTATCGATATTAAAACATAATTATTTCTTAATAAGATCTGTCAGTTTTCTGACAAGATTGGCCAAGTGAAAGTAAGAAAAGTGAAAATGTATTTCAACCTTAAAATACACTTCAAGATACTGTAATTAAGTTATCGCGCGATATTTCAACGAACGTGTGGAGAGCTATAATTCACTTTTTCGCAACATTGTGGATAAAAGCAACTGCGAACTTATGCGATTAATCAGCTAAGTGGCAGCGAGAAACCACAGGAGCGTCGCTCTTAAATCAAACAATTATGGCACAGCAAAGTAAACCCTATGCACCGTGCATGCCCAATTAAGAGTCTCTTTTTCGCCGTGCGATGTCTCGGAAGAAAAGATTCGCGTGAATCGGGAGTAGAACGGGTGGAAGGAGGGGGCGGGAGGGGAACGCGAGAAAGTTCGTTGTCCGGAATCCAGCAAAGCCGCCCGTAAAAATCATCCTCGTTAATACGAAGCGGATTTCATAAATCTCAAGTAATAAGTTTTTACGCATTGGTTATGGCGCATAATGGCAGCTTAATTGTGGGCCAGTAGGCTCTCACCCGGCGGGCAGTTGCGAGCAAGGCTTCGGCCTGTGTGTGTGTGTGTGTGTGTGTGTGTGTGTACGCGCGTACGTGTGTGCACTGTAGAGACTCTCTATGGACATCACAAAACACATAAATACCAATACGCGGCGGGGGCACCGTTGCAGCACACGCGTGAATACATAAATGCATAAATATCGGACCCGCGACGTTACGTTCGTAAGACCCGTGGAAGTTGGCCGGATGTATGTCTTATGGTAATATTCCGTGGTGTTAGCAGGACCGTACAATATTATTTGTCCGCGTTAAATCGCGTGTGATATCCTTCGGCGCACCTTGCTCCGCTGGTGCTCAATGTGAATGCATCCTTCTCGGCAAGATTTTCACGTCACAACGCTCCAGATTCATTTTGCTCGCGCAACAATTTTGTAGAAAAAGATATCAGCATTAATCAAATTGATTAGACTCCATTAATTTTTGAAGGCGTACGGTTGTTCATTGGAAGCTTTATTTATTTGATAGTTAACTTAATTGCAATGAAAGAGTTTCTTTCTAAAAAATAATTCTAACGAATTAATTGATGCCAACAGATTGCAGACGGGAACGAAATATATATTTTAAAAACTATTCGTAACGGGAAGATGATTGCAGCCTGCGCAACATTATTTTGCACTCGCAGCATTAATTATAATAAATAACATGTAATAATGTAGTGAGAACCACGGGGATGATATTTGCCTGGTGGCGCTTAAAGAGGGCAAACAAACAGCGTGACGACGACGTAACGACGATGTGCATCGGTTGAATTCAGGTTGTCATTAATTTAAAATCATGGTAGCCGTATGCATTAGTGAATATAATTACGCTGTTAATGCGGTCATCGATAGCGATTAAATAGCGATAACTATTGAAGAAAATCTCTAACCATCAGACGGCAATATCGTAGCCACATTAACTTCACGATTTCTGCGTTATTATTATTTGCAATGTACGGTATCACTAGCAAGAAGTGCTGAGTATCCTGAGAATGCTTTGGTCTCTTGAAAACGAGTCTTTGAGAGTTTTAGAATATTCCCTTTGAGTGTAGGGAAAAGTTAATATTTTCTGTTAATGATGATGACTGGTCATTATATGCGAACGCCGGAAACTACTTATCCCTTACTCTGCAATCCTAGATGCAACTTAAACTCGTGAAGCAATGCACATAATTTATCTTTTTTTTTAACAACGCCCAGAAAGAAATAATGACAACAAAATATGAGGTCTTTCCCGTCATATAAACTAATGTCGGGCAAGCAACGCACAACAATATTGTATTCGTATAATAGAGATCTGGTGAGAGCCACTGGTCAGAATTTAGTTTGGTGTTAATCTAAAGGGCCGAGCCGGGGGGCACACCGGATTGGCCGGTGCCGGTGCCGGGCAGACAATTACTCCGTGGACCCCCCGCGGTAGCGATGGATGTCTTTCTCGGCGATGGGGCCCACCGAATGCCGAGGGATAAAACCGCGTCCCCCCGTCGCCCGCTTCCCACCTCCCCGAGCCCGTTTGTCTCACTTTCTTGTCTCACTTGCCCGACACCATCGGTCCGCCGCGCGAGTTGTTTGTTTAGGTGATGTATCGCGGCGATACTTATCACCTCGTATGAGGGAATTCACGCAGCGGGAACGGCGATATGAGATATTGCGTTCTAAGAGGAATCTAATGACGCCTCGCGCGCGGAAAGTAAAAGAAACTTCCACCGGCCACGCGCTCCGCAGCCTTCCTGCCAGGATGCGAAAGATATGTGTCGCAAATGTGTTTCTAGAATCTTTAGAACAAAACGGAAATGATGGTAGAAATGGTCATTATACATATGCACGAAGAATAGCGCATCTTAGTTTTCTTTCCTGTTCAATGGTCATTTTCTACTCGTATTTCTAAGAAAACTAACGGACTTTTGGTAACATACTTAACTGCAATACAATCATATTTTATCTGAACATGGCAAAAAAATATGAGAAAGTTTATCTGGCGAAATAAAAAACAGAATTTGCGTGTCTTCCAATTTCGGTGTCCGTTTGCAATGCTAATCGCGCGAGCGGCGGTTTCGTCGAGGGCCAAACGCAACCGTGAAAAGAAATCGATGAAACATCCTCGCGTTTAACGACGTGCAGCACGATGGCGCGGCCGCGGGATGTAAAATAAGGGTTCAAGTCGCACGGTGTTTCGCTCGGGGTATTTTAATGGCGTTATAATGTATGTATGCCTTACCACCCTCCCCCCATCGAGGCCGGACCGCGCCACGGTTATGTGCGTATGTGTATGCGGACCGTGCTCGTGCTTATGGGGCCCGAACGCCTCGGACGGGTTCGACCCAGCATGGGGCCCCTTCGATATATTCAATCACGAAATTATCACTTCTGTACGCGTGAGTATTCCGGCCGAACCGGACGGCGTTCAGTGCTGTACGGCGAATTCCGCCGTGCCACCTTCGCGCACTTTATCGATTTCGCGGCTGGAATAATCGTCGTCGAATGGAAACGACGCGCATTCTCGTCCCACTCTTGCCGCTAATCTCAGAGTACAATTCAGTGCTAACGGTTTAATCGAGGCAGCATATCACACGCGTTTGACACGAACAAATGCCAAGGCGCTCGCAAACGCAAGGAGGAAACGAAGAAACCGACGGGCTGACGTTTAGACACGTCTTAATGTTCAACATTACAGGAATCGCTGTAATCAATTATCGAATTAAAATTCTGTTAAAGTCGAGTCAGCTTGAAATATTAAACGAAGAATTCCATTTATATATTCGAAGTTTAATTCATAGAAGTCTCAGTATTTCAGTCACTAAAAACCGCTTCGAAATTCTTTTCGGTTTGGCCTTTACTATCTCTGGTCAAGATCTCTATGACACAGGCTCCAGGATCAGTTACAAGCTAAACAATCTGTAATAGGATTAAACTACACCCTGACAATCTTTTATTTCCGAACAAAGGTCGAAACAGTCCCCGGATATTTTCTTATCTTATTTATGAACAATCGGGTAGTTATAAAAAAAATGTCAGCCGAAAGCGCTGTTAATTGAGGTGTTTCGTGTCGAAAGGTGTAGAGCCCGTTTTGCGAGGGAAAAAGGGACGAGCCGTTGCTCGACGGGGAGAGAAAGGGAGGAGGGGCTTCCCCGTACGAGTTGTAATCGCCGTAGGAGGGCAGCAGGTGGGAAAAAGGCTTACACCTTTCTCTTCTCCGCTGTCATTAGCATAAGTATGTGGATATATACACGCGCGCATCCGCGGAGTATGCACGATGCGGAGCTCCGCGCCTCGCGTGGAATTTATGGTCGCGGTCGAGCCGGGCCTCAGTTTATTAATACGTTATGCTTGCATTAGTATACTTAAGCATGACGAATGGTCGCGCCACGGGGATTTCGGAGGAGAAAGGGAGAGATAGAGAGACAGAAGGAGAGGCGGCGACGATGAAAATTGTACGCTCTTGGAGGCTCTCGACCGTGTGCCATCCTGGAAACCGTCCGCCTCCGGACGGATTATTACGTCTTCCTGACACGGTACCGGTTAAATTTGAATATCGAGTCGCGCTCGCTGATACAATCTTCCAGACGCGCGAATTTTCAACGGGACGCCTCGCCGCGCTGGAAATTTAATTGATATGTATTCAAATTGCTCGTTTCAGCTCGCGTCTCGAAACGCAGCAGCGTGAATTCTGATGTTATGTTAATTCACATGTGTGAATTCATCGCCCGTAAATTTTATCTTAACCGTGCGCGCAATTCTCATCTTCGACGAAAAGAGGCGTGATTCTATTACGCTGAATATTATTTGAATCTTATTCCATTAAGTTTTAATTAAACGCTATAATATTCGACATTTACTTTTGCGGAAGTATACTTTTAATTAATTCGACACAGTCCTGTTATCCCGATCTCCGTGGGTAGCGTTTCCGTAGGACGATTCGCGTTTCCTTCGCGAGAAATTTTATTCTTGCGTGAGCCCCAGGCTTTATTAACGTCGGCCTAACGTCCGTTTCTTTTTACTCCCTTTTCGTCTTAATCTGCCTGACATTAGCGGCGCGCGGGCGCACAGATAATGCACTTTGCGGGGCGTTTAATGGACCTAGTCCACGTGACCTCACGTGTACAGATCGTCCGTTATCGGCGACGTCATCGGTCGCAATTGCATGCCGCCCACCTCCACCGGCATCGCGAACAATTGTTTCAGCCCGGATACGAGCGGTGCGTGCGTGCTTGTTTCAGGAATAAAAAATCCAGCCGGAAATTTCAACGCGAAACACGCCGCGCTCCGCGCGCGGGTTTTAGTGCTCAATTACTGCGTCGAGATCGACGCTCGCGTTTTGCATCGCATTTTACAATGTTTCGCGAACGTATAGTTTTGCCAATTTAACTCCAGTTTTATGTGTATCCATTATGCGAGTTGATAATGAAAAATAGAGTCGATTTGCAGCATGTTAACATGGATTACATGCTTTATTCGTGATATATGCACCGCCTGCATAAATCACCAGTAGGAAAGTCCGAAGAAGGAAGGCGAGCGTATAAAACGTAATGCTCTTATAATGACGCGAATTGTTCGCGTGCTACAATTCGCGGCGGTTTTCTGCAAAACAATTTCTCGTCCGACTTTTTCCCGCCCGCCCGCCTTGTCTCCTTGATTCATGATATATCTCATTGAATAACGCGATTTAATAACTTGCACTGCCGCCGCGAAATGGTCGACATTAATAACGCGTAATCGCGAAATGATGACGCTCCGCGTGGCCGTCGCGCAAAAACGCGTCCGGCCTCGAGACGCGTCGCTAAATTATTATTCGCGATCCGACTGTCCGACAATTATCTTAATTCGTTGCCTCGCGCTGTCCCAAAGTTTGCCGAAAATGAATATTATTATCAGTTACGCGATCCTTACTGAAATATTTCCTCATTTTTTGCTTACAGTCTATCAATCTTCAAAAATAAAAAGTAATGCCTATTTATATCTTATATTAGTTTGTTTATTTAAATTAACAAATTCTTCAAAATCTCTGGAAGTAATTATGCCTCTCAATAGAACATGCGTTACTGTCGCAAACCGCGCGCGCTCGCGCGCGTCCGCGAGTAATCAGGGTGTCCGGTAACTCACGGACCAACGCTCGTGAGCGGATAGAGCACATTAAACACAACAGAAAAGTCTTTTACCATTTTGCAATTCTCGCAATAATTATTTAAGTACTAATTAAAAAAGATGGGCGAATGAGCGCGCGTTTCGCGCGGCTACATAGTAGGATGTAGCTCTAGGCGTGCCAGCGATGAGTGTCGCACGGCAACGAAAAGTTTGGTCGCGCGTATCGCGACTCTCGTCGCGCGACCAAACTTTTCGCTGCCCGCGCCGCGTACCGCGACTCTAGTCGCGCGACCAAATTTTTCGTTGCCGTGCGACACTCATCGTTGGCACGTCTAGAGCTACATCCTACTATGTAGCCGCGCGAAACGCGCGCTCATTCGCCCATCTTTTTTAATTAATACTTAAATAATTATTGCGAGAATTGCAAAATGATAGAGAACTTTTCTGTTCTGTTTAATGTGCTCTATCCGCTCACGAGCGTTGGTCCGTGAGTTACCGGACACCCTGTATACACACACACACACACACACACACATCATCCAAGCATTCCATTCATAATCTTCAAATTGCACCAGCGTTTTTTTCACTTCGTCGACCATTCGCGCACCGAGATTTATGGACGCACAAATTTGAACCGAAGCGTCGCGCGCGGGCGCATTTTGCGGCAGCAATTTCGCGTGAGAGTGGCACAAAGGGAAATTCGCAACGGACACGTCGACAAAAGGTCCGCGCCCGAGACGGCGGCTACGGTGATCAATATCGGCGATAATAAAAGATCGCTAAATCAAATCGCTCGCTCGATGGCCGGATGCGTGCGTACCGACGCGGTCCCGACACGGCGACAATGACGTTGACGAAGAAGACGGCAGCGACAACGACGGTTACTTTGTTACTTCGGGCATGAAAACGCTGTAAATTTCATCCCATAAAACTGGCGATTTTAGTGGCTACAAATTTGACCGGCGACCGCGCCTTCCAGGTTTAATCCTTCCACGCACAGTTCTTCTTGAAAAGGATACACTCCGTTACCGTCGCTACTTTAATGAGCCACGAACTTTTGAAATATACGCACCTCTCCGCCCGTACCGTGCATTCATAACGCGTGTTCAACGAGCTCTGTGTGCGTGACTCCGGCTTCCTGTTCTTTCCGCACGCGCAAAGCGGGAAGCGAGAAAGATATCGCGGAGAGATGCAGTCCAGCGATAAGGATTTGATCCATTTGCATTGACAGGCGGAATATTCCACACATGCTAAATTAGCTGTATCAATGGCGCGCGAAATTATCCGCGGGCGCTTAAGAACCTGCATCGCCGGATGTAATTAATACGCGGATATTGAATGCCTTGCATCGCGGAATATATTTTCTTTATCATTTTTGTTATATGCATTATTTGTTCTTAATAGCAATTACTTATGATTATTATTATTTGCAAATACGTTATACAAAATTAAAACTAAATATTTTATAGCTAATTTATGCTATGTAAATAAATATTTTAACGAAATGTTGATTGATTATACTGATTTATAAAATTATTAATATTTTAAAGAATTGTTATTCTGATTTATTAAAAAAATATTACCATATAAAATATAAAACTAAAATTTGGAAGATTTTGTAAATATTTTATTAATAATCAAATTATCAATTTAATCAATCAACATTGTCAGTATCAAATATCTCGCTTATATTTATGTTCTTAAAGCAAATAGGTCAAGTATCATAAACTTTATAATACAAGAAAAAACCGACTGTTCACACGCGCGTTTATCGTATTTCGCGGGAGCGAATTAATTTAGCGCGATGAGAGATATTTAATCAGAAATTATTAAGTTGAAGCTTGATTATAATCGAGAATACATTGCATCAAGCGAGTTAGTCACGTTGTTTGACATTATGCGAGGGTCAAAAAGAACAGAGAGAAATCCAACTTTCTCACTTCGCGTCGATCCGAGGCGCGATAACGATTCCAGACGCGATTGCTCTTTGAGGACGAGCCGCGCGAATTGAAGGTGAATTAAACGATCACGAATGCTGGAGGTAGAAATCACGCATACTTCTCTTTTGCGCGAAATCGCGTTCTTCGATTATGCGAGTTTAATTTAATACGTTTGGCAATTATACGCGTGTATGCGTGGTGAGAGTCGGTGAAAGCAAACTTCGCACGGTTGAAGTAAGAAATTGCTTTTGATCATGGTAGACATTTTTTGGAGATTCTTAAAACGTATTTTTGTATGATAAATTTATATAATTTTATTTATTGATTGACAAATTAATTTATTGCTCACATTTAAAATCTCTACGCATAAACGTTTGTCTCGCGATAATTTGTAAATTTGTCTCTTTTGAAAAATGCAGTTCAACTATTTCGGGGATTCCAGATTCTCCACAACACTTGAGAGAATCATCGAATACCATCTTTCCGCAGGCCTATGCCAACAAGTCCCAGCGGAAATCGTCGCGGAACGAGATCGCGGGGCGATTACTTCCGCGCCGGCTGATACGAGAAATCAATTTCGTGGGGTGCCAGTATATATTTTGAGCCGTTATTTACAATAGAAAGCAATTCCACGGGCTGGCCAGAGGGCACACGGGCAATGGAGGCAGCCAGAACTAACAAGGTAACCTAACCCCAGGGACTCGGGAAGAGTGAACGGAGCTGAACCGGCGGCTGCCGGTGTGGGAGGGCGGAAGGGAAGACCGAGAAGAATGGTCCAGAACGCAAAGAGAGAGAGAGAGAGAGAGAGAGAGAGAGAGAGAGAGAGAGAGAGAGAGAGACCCGAGGGAGGGAGGGAGGGAGGGAGAACTCGGCACATAACTCGCATCCATTTCAATATCATTAGCGCCTCGCCTCTTCGTGAGCGCATCGATCGACTCTCGTGAGCTGTAATCCTCGTCGCTGCCAACTCGGAGAACTCGTCGAGCTCCTTCGAAAAAATAACAACGCCTAATGGCGATAATAATTCAAACGGCGCCCATTGGAAAGAGGAAAAGGGTCAGTCAGATATTGCGCTGCTATCGCTCGGTAGGGTGCGACAAAAATTTCGGTATCGGGAAAGCTCGATGTTATCGAGATTTCGAGTTATTATCGTTTGCCATTGGCAGACGAAATATTTTGTAAACAATGTATCCAATTTCAGTAGTATACTTTTCTCCCTTTTCAAAAAAATATTAAGATATTAGCTAATATTCATCCCAGCGAACACAGAACATTGCAGTAACATTGCGGCAATGTTGCAATATTGCTGTAATGTTGCTGCAATATTTGCGGCAATGTTACTGCAACGTTCTGTGTTTGCTGGGATGTTTTATTTTTTCTTGATTACGATCACAAAAATTAATTTTTCTTTGCGTGAATTACGCAATCGTGCCGCAAATGTGTCACTTGAGGATCAAATGTAACGAGCGCGTGTAATCGCGCGGAATTGCGAGATTTCGTGAGAATTTAAATAAATGGCAGGCCCGATGTTATTATCTTAATTAAACGAAACGAGGCATTCGGAAACCCCCTTCGAGACACCGGGTGTCGAGTCGCATCTCTCCTTCTTTTCTCGGCGTGATTAAAGACGCACGGGATTGCAAAAGGTGGGCCCCAGTGTTGGCAGACGAGCCGGCTAATGTGTCGACCGAAATATTTATGATGATTGTTTATGGTCCGTACGTATATTAGCACGTTCATCCCGCTGCCAGACCGCCGCCCCACCTCTCACGGGCTCTCTCTCAAAACGTTCCTCATATCCCCCTCGCGTCCCCCTCCGTCGCTGTTTCTCTCTCTCGAACAGGTTCCTTAAATACTACTGTTGCGACCCGGGTCGGGCCCGGGCCCGACCTTAATTCTACGATCTCCCCGAAATTAATCGCGCGCCGACCGAAAGCGCCTCGCTCACGATAATGCCGGCGGCTCTTAATTATTTTCGCCTCATTAATAAATCAAGATCGCCCGCTCGTAATAATCGTAACGGCGCTTTGCGGGAATTAATCGGTATAAATCGACGCGGGAACCGTGCGCACGCGGGCTTCAAGCCGCCTGATTACGCGAGAAAGTCCAATCTACCGCGCTAAGTGCGGCGTGCTTCGCATTAATTTACAATGCACAGCTGCGAGCGGGACGCCGAAGTCGCGTTGAGAACCTGTTTCGCGCCCACGAACAAAAGAAAGTTGCAGTTGGGCCACGCCGAAGTATAAAAGTTATTAACGAATACAAAATTACTAAATTGTAATATATTGAAAATTAAAAGGTTACAGCGAGATGAGAATTGATAGATAAGCTTTAAAAGTGTACCTGGTCGCGATTATTTTACAAAGAGCTGTCATAATTCCATAATTTTATTGCGACTCGGCAAACGTCCGTTTTTATACACCGGTTTATGTTCATTATCGCGCCGGGATAGTTTAGGCGAACTCGGTCCCGATGCGCTTGCCATCAAATTTCCGGACAGCGGTGCGACTTCGTGGAAATTGCGCTTCTACTCGCGATCGTACAGATCGTCGGTACCGATATGTCAGCGACATCGCGCCGTAAATTCGGCGACGCGCGGTGAGACGGCTGGGCAAAAATTCGCTCGTTGCGAAGAAAAGAAAAAAAAAGGGGGGAAAGCGATTCGGGGTGTAGGTTACTGACGACGGAGTAACTAACCGTTCGGTTACACCGCTGTGTTCAGAACAGAAACTCGTAAACGGACTATCTTGTCAGATAAGTCTGACACGCCGATTCGTTTAAGCACGCTTTCGATCCGAATAACGATTACGAACGAGTGCGACAAATGAGAATTTTTTTGATGCGATATGAAAAAAACGACGATATTACGACGATTTTTTTTATTGGAGACGTTATTGGCTATTTAACGATATGATGCATGGACAGTTAGAATTAAAAATTTTATATCTAATTGTGAGATAATCATCAATTTCCATTCGGTCTCATAATTAATTCTCAATGCAGTGGCATTGGTCATTCGTGAAACTCTTGACACGACCAAATAATTGAGATGTCATTCATCGTACGAATATCCTGATTGTGGAAAATCTGATAATATTAAAAAAATGCATGATATGAGAAATATAAAAAGAACTCGCGATTTGCTTGCCTTGCTTGAACAAAATAATAGCAGAGTGTGTGAGCATGTAGAATTATCAACATATTTTTCCAACCAGACTATAATAATACTAGTAATTATTATTAATGATTGTTAATTATTATTCATCATTAATCAACGCATGTTAATAATAATAATTTAAAGCATTGTTAAAGAATTGTATTTTGACCATTTTCAGTCTCCGTTTTTATTAAGACATTCTTTATTAAGACATTCTTTTTAAAGATGGATACAAAGTATTTCTTGTGTGATCTCAAAGGGATCATTATTAAGTTATTTAAATTTTTGCAGTAATTATCTGTGATTATGTTATTTCCAGTATAAGAAGAAAAGATCATTTATAACCTACTTTCAATTTTCAATTCAAAGAATTTTCTTTTGAAAAATGATACCATAAAATTATAGATATCTCTCTATTGTAAATTCTATTGTAAAACTATTTTAGATAAATGATTTTTATTATTCCATTGTAAAGAGAAGAATTCTGTTTCAGGAAAGTAACCGTAAAAAAACCTTCACACACACACACACACACACGCACACGCATACACAAACCTATTCATTTAAATTGTCAGAATTTTTGCGCGTCATTGAGTGAATTTATCTCAGTCAAAGAGTAAATTTCAGCATGTAAATCTCAAAGGAATTGACCCAAAAGATTTGTCCCAAAGGTCTCAAATATGGTCCCAAAAGAAAATTTTATCGTTTCAAAATTATCAATGTTCGAATCTTTCAGAAAATACGTAAAGAAGATAATTATCATCCATACTATTGCAGAGCTTTAACATTCGATAATATTGCGATAATCATTTCGACGCGCTGGTGAACTAAAGACACCTAAAGAAGCCATCCATCCATAACTTCTGCCTTTCATCTATACACAGCGTCCCTCCACGAAATTGATCGATCCATAGAAACGATCTCGATGACATCTTCCAGGAAGAAAGGCAAACAAATCGCGAGCTCTCTCGACGTATATGTGTATACGCGCGCTCTGACATTACGCGCGGGGCACACCGGGTTCCACGCAGGCACCCCGGCTGCGCCGACATTGTCGAGGGCGTGTAAATAAGCGCGAAAATAAGCGCCTAACGAGGCAAAGATTGACTCGGACAATGGTCGGCCGGGGCTATCGCGGCGGAACACGAGTTTCTCTCGCTCGTCGTAAAGAAGGCACTCAAGTCCCGGACAATGGGCGGCCCCGAAATTCACACTTGACGCGACAATGGCTCGCGGGGACATTCGTCTTTTCGTGCGCTACGAAATCACGGTACAATGAGACCGACCGCGTGGAAATTCGCAGGTTGCCCTCCTCCCGGCGAACGCTGCCCGATTCTCTGCTTCCCCTCCCGCCCCGTTCTGGCTTTTCGGCGACAAAACGAGGGACCGAAGCGAGAGATATCACCTGCCGCTATTGGCCGGTGCTGCGGATGAATGCAAACAAATTTTCTATGGGCTTCTCATGAGCATCTAATATTCATTCGGCGTGCAGCGACGCCGCGAATTGAGATGTCACGTCGGAGCAATTCATTTGGAAGAATCGTTTCGCCGGCGAGATGAAGAAGGCGCAATTACGGACGAGACGTTATAATGGGATCGATCGCGTCTTTGGAATAAGAGGCGAGGAACAGCGCGAATTGTTATTACTTGACACAATTGTATCAGTCTCGACACTTTCGTTTGCATGACAAAATGTTCCGGATTTTTTTTCACACCGCCATAAATAAAGAGCGTCGTAGGGAAGTGGATGTTTGATGCGTAATTTCTCTTGCGGTAAAAAGGAAAACGTAACATTTTATTACATCCAACGTCTACAATAACGTGTAACTTTCCTCGGGAATAGTACACGGAGAAAGATCTCCGATTTCGTGTGCCAACGTATATAGCAATTTAACCGGGTCAATCGTCGCGCTTTCCAACGTTAAGGAAGTCATTCCGCTTGTACGCGCGCACACTGGCTCGCGGAATTTTGGCACGCCGTTCGAGTGCGTTCACTCGTAAAAATCACGTTTGGATTAGCACGAAGAGTTACGCGGACAAATGGCTCGAAATACACAGACGGGATGAGGAATGACCGTCGCTGCGACGCGCGCAAACTTCGCATTGTCGTTGCGCACGCCGAGAGAAAATGTGTGAACGAATAAAAACGATGGGACGACGGTGTGCCACGTCATAAACCTTGTAGAAAGATTCTCAATTCTCATCGAAAACGATCTTCAAACGCGCCGTACCATACACCACCACGCCCAGCACACTTTATTAGGCAGAAAATTCTGCGATAAAAGACATCTCCAGCTTCTTTTATACTTCTTTGAGAAAAGATCTTGTCCCTTTGAAAATAGGACTACGATGAATTGACTTTGCTTGGTCAAAAGAAAGAATGAATATATTTTTCTTCTCGTACGCGTTAGAAAAATTTATAATATACAGGGTGTCCCAGAGACAGTAGTCCAAAGGAAACCTAGCGATATGGAACATCCTGTATATTTCGATTAGAAATAACAAAAAACAAATAAATCAATGAATCAAGTAATTGAAGTGACGACTCTTTGAGCTGCCGCGATAAAAGAAAAATAAAATAAAATAAAAAGTCTGTACAATCTTGATTTTATTTACTTAAAAATCTTTCAAATCTTTAAAATCTTTCAATGAATAAATATAAATAAGCTTTATTTCATTTACTTGACAAATTTTCTTCTATTTATTTGCACTCAATATCATGCGACAGCTCACGCAATCTGTATATTTCAATTACTTAATTATTTTTATTTATTCACATACTCTATAAAACTCAATTTGAAACATTCTGCTTATTAAATAAATAAAATGGTTTCGTGAACTGTTGAATGAAGAAATATATTATATCGTTATTTTTAAGGACTTGTTGGACTTGTTGGAACAATTCCACCTCTCGTGAACGTCTCGACGACGCGATTAGCCACGGGGGCAATTGCACGATACGGGGTGTATCGCGCAACACTCTCGCGACCACTCAAGCGTGGTGGTGCTCTCCCGCGCGCCGCATGAAAAATCCTAATAGTCCGCATTACTAATAACTGCTACATTGGAAGGGCGTGTCGAGAGAGGGCTCTAAAAGTCCCGGACAGGTAATAACTCTATCCTCCCGGACTTGCCCGCTCGATCAGCTCGTTTGCTCGCTTGTCCGCTAGTTATACACGCGTGTTCTGCTATATGGGGAAACTAACCGTGCCGACGTAACAGCGTGCAATTAAGTTAAACAATTGCCTAGACCGCTATAAACAATCCTCGACGTACGTACAAATCATCGGTCCCAGCCGAAGTCCCAACATTCGTCGGTGTAAAAAATACGCGCTCCCCCCCCCCCCCCCCCACGTTACCCCTCTCAGGGTCTGTTTCATCCCGCCCTCTCGTCTTTCACTCCTCATCCTCTTTTTCCTCTCCCTTCCACCCCGCTGCCCATTCTTCTTCGCTTCATCATCATTTTCTTACGCCGTTGACGGCCGGTCGGTCTTCATCGCGGAGTTCCCGGCGAAATTTTGGCGTTCGCTTTGGAGCAGATATAAACCGCCGGTAATGATATCTTACGTCACAGCGGTAATGGCGCCTCTCGCAACTCACGTTGAGTTTATAAATTATCGAATTAATGGCGCCGTGTTGAGTAACGGCGACTGACCCGGGGTTTATCGCCGCCGCTTAAATATCCGTTGAAAAGTATTTCGACGCGAGTACATCTCGAGGGCCCGATCGTTCGGCCCGAATTTAACGGACGCTTTAAGACCGGCTTGATCTAGATCCTGAAATATAGGCGCGTTACGAAATACGTCAGAAATTGTCGGACGACGAGAACGAAAACGCTGTCGAGGCACCAGGGAAATTCGCCGGCTGCCCGCGCGCGAATGACGTGATAAATGTTTCGTCGCGATTTTTCAAAAAGAATCGTCGGACGTGCCATTTACAATTGGCACGAGAATGGCCAGAGATGTTTGTAATGGAATGCCTATCATTTTGAAAATCTTAAGGACATCGAGACATTTTTGATTTTAAACTTCTCGCGAGGAACTGCATGCTGCTAATCGTTATTCTTGAATCTTTCGAAGTTGCGCTAAGTGTCTTAAAGTCCCTCCAACAAATCGTGCTATTATTATCACCGCAAAAGTACTGACTACGTCGACACGAACATTGATCACGCGAGTAGACGAGCGTGCGCTGTACAGCACGAAAGAAAGAATAATTACTGTCGATCATTACGAGCGTAATTAGCATCACCGGCAGTGATCACTAAAGCAGATACATATACGCGATTCTGTAATAATAATAATTATGAGAAACTATACGTTTTATTCACTTTTCGTTGTGAAATTTTGTATCAAAGTAACATGTTTTTTTTTCGAATATCAAGTTTGACGATTATTAAGCGCATTTAGTGCCCCAGATACAGAGATTGGCAGTGCCAATTCAACCTTATCGCTCACGCCAAATCTCGAACGTATCGGTTCCGCGCACCCGCAATTACCTAAGATTATTTATGCTTAATGCTGGCAACTCAACGTGGCAATAAATAAGGATAATGGCGCCGGTCATTAAGTCGATACTCCTCAGTGATATTTTCTCACTCGTCGAACCCGCGCTGTGTTCGCGCCCACGAACGCGCCGCTTTATCGCCCGTCATCCGTCAAACGTCGTGCACAATGTCCACGATTCCGCGCCGGCGTTCGTCATTTGCGTCATAATGACGCTCGTGTCGATGAAGGAAGCATCAACGCGGACCATAACACTTTCTTATTACTGACGTTTAGAGTTTGAGTAAATCCAAACGATAATTTGTAACTTCTATTTAAGACCACTTTAAATTTACTTATATCTTTTATAATTATATTCAATATTTAATTTGTGGGAGATATATCTAAATCAATAATATACATTAAAATAATATATCTAAATAATTTGGATATAAAGCGAATCTTACGAATTAGAAAATTACGAATATTTTCGGTTAATTTAGCTCTCTATTTCTCATTTTTTCATGAGAAAGTTTTAGTTTTCAGAGAGATAAATACTGCCCTTTCCGCAACTCGATCCTTGCGCATTTCTGTTTAATTCGCGATCCACGTTCGGCTCTCACAATTGGTTCTTCGTGCCAGATGAGGAAAGGATCGGTACGAATAAATTTCAATTTGCAAACAGCTTGGAATGAGCTTCAATTATGACTTATTACCTGTGTACCGGCGCAGAAAACACAGTTATTATTCGCGCTACATCGTCACCTCGCAACCGGGCAATTCGCTTCTGGGAATTCAATTTGGTGTTTCTCGCGTGAATTCCTTCGGCCGACCCAAAATGCAGCTGGCAGACGCGTGTGGTTGCACCACGGCGAGGTGGTTTACTCGTATCTCCCGGGAAAGAGAGAAGGAAGAGCGCGCCATTAGCCTGCAGTTATTTTCCTTTCAGAAACCACGTATTATCTCATTTGCTCGGGAAAGCATTCGTATTCCACCCGACGGTATACTGTAACTTTCTGTGCCTTTTGAAAAGTTGCAAATATAATCGACCGGGCGCACGTTACGGCTCGCCGGCCTCTTTCCTCGCGTTTCGTAATAACGCTTTCTTTGCACGTGAAGCGCGAGGATGAAAAGGATATATCGGCCGCACTGTCTTCTTTCGCCGCAAGCGTGCATTATCTCGTTAGTGCATGAAGCATCCTTCAACCACGCGCAAGAACGCGAGTCGATCCCGATGTGCGCGATAAGTAAAATAAAAAGAGCGACAGGATTCGCGTTCTCGGTTTATATCGTGTTATATTCGCCTTATACGCTACTATTTCCCTCTTCTTATCTTCACTTATCTGACAGCTTTATCAAATCGACGGAAACTACTTTTGTTAGTGAACATTTCATACGATAACTATATTTTCTAGCTTTTCTCTACGTTATCGTTTCATTTATCTATATATTTATAACACTTAAAATTTTACAATAAAAATTTTAATTTTTGGATAAAAAATTTGAAAGAGTTCTTCACGTATTTCCTTAAATGTAATACAATTTATACTAAAATCGTTTACATAAAATGTTTATTATATCAAATCTTCATGATATTTTAAAATGCTTCTCTAGAAAATCTAGCATATGCATAAGTTCATCTATTTTAAGACAACCCAGACAGCACAGCATATCCAAAAGACGTCCAGAGGATATCTCAAAGACGTTTTTGGGACGACAGGACGTTCTCTCGATATCCTTTGGATGTATTTTGGACATGTGTGCTGTCTGGGAATGGATCTATAAAACTTTATATTTATTTATATGACATTTGTACATAAGCTTTTAAAATTTTTTAACTTTATCAAATCAGCAAATGTATTTTATTTGATACAAATTTCGCAGATCCGTTACTTTAATTAAATAAAATGATTTAACTCACTGGTATATGATGGCAACAGCAGAGTCGCAAACTACGTTAATCTGTAAAATATAAATATATTATAATTACTACGTAGTCAAAATAGTTTATATTTTTAAATAAATATTACACATATTGGCTTTTTTATTTGTTTTACTCAAGTAGATATTTTGTAGAAAAATTATAGAATTAGCAAGAAAAATATGATTTTTGTAATTATTAAATATATTAAAAATATTTGCGTTATGAGGATAAATAGTTAATATATTAACTATATATCAATAATTTCCAATTTATTGTTTGCACGAGTGATTAACTCTTATAGCTAGCAAGTCAGATATTTTATTTCGTGCGAATATATATCTTATTTTATTTTTCACGGAAAGCTGGGAAGTTTACAAAGATCAACTGCTTAGAAGAAGATCATTTTTCGATTTCTCTCTGTCGTTTACTTGTCTTCTCCAGACGCCGTGATTATAATTCTGTGTGATTTCGTGCTTTTCCCGAGTTTTTTCTTTGCCATAAAATGACAAAGTTCGTGTCGTAAGCACGGTTAATATCGGAAAAATATTGCTCAATTGCAATTAGTCTTGTTTTCGTGAGTGTTGCGTTGTGTAAAGCCATCGACTGGGCAACTGAGAGGAGGAGGAGAACATCGGGCATCGGCGGAATAACTTTAGGTAATTTACCGTCTATCTATTATCAACTGTTTTTGAAATATATTAATCACTTATCTTGACCAAGGCGAATATTTTGAACATATTTAATATTTATAATTATTTCAAATATTTATACAAAAATCATATTTTTCTTACTAACTATATAATTTTTCTACAAAATATCTATTTGAGTAAAAACACCAATATATGTAATAATTATTTTCTAAAAATATCATATTTTATATGTGTATATAAATATATCCAATTTGAAAGGGTTAAAAAATTTCTCTTAAAAGTATACGTAAATATCATATAAATAGATACAAAATTTCATAGATTTATTGTCTTAAAATGGATAATCCAGGACAGATTATAAAATGCATGCTTATAAGATGAAGCTTATATTATTTATCAATATAATCATGATATTTTATTGTATATAATATTAATTATTTTCTCAAATATTTCCTATATTTAAGGTAAATATTCGACATTTATTATTTTTTCAGAATTAAATATTATATAAATTGATGTAAAACAATACTCAAAGAATTTTGTAAAATACGATAATCATAAATTGAAAATGAAATTATTTTATACGACGAATTGCAAATAAGTTACCTATTGAATAGAAAAGTGCTACTGACAGTTACTGATTATATTTTTTTCTTATAATGCGTCAATATTTTTTAATCTTTTTTAGTCTATCCATTTATGCTTATCGATCCGACTTGAAACAAAGCAACATGGTATGAATCCATGCGCTTGCTATTGTCATACGCAATCCGTCAATTACACCAAAGAGAAGTTTGAAAGTTTATAATTGAAAATACATTATACATATATTATATTACACAATTCACATAAAGAGAGTATTTCTAATTCACAATTTAGCATGAATAAGCAGCAATGTCAATATAAAAAATTGATAATAATTGGAAAAATGATAATTGTATAATTCCAATCGTAAAATAGATGCAGATTATGGTACTGGACAGAGATCGATAAGCATCCTACAAAAAATACCGAAATGGTCTCTCACTCTTCTCTTTGGTGTCCACCATTTACACTCACGCAAGCCACCGTGCTCTTCGGGGAAGCTCGAGGCCACTAACGAGAGAAACGCGTTAAAACAGACTGTTTACACGCCAATACGAGATAACGAAAACGTGACAGGGCGATACGTGCCGAATGAAGGATCAACCAATCGCGTAGCCACAGTGAATGGAGTCTGTCGAAGCTCCAAGGGTGGACTCCGAACGAGTGAGACCATACTCACTCGCCGTAGTAGGGAACGCGAGAGAAAAAGAGAGAGCAGGTCGAACAAATGAGTACGATGAGTTACGGCGCGGCGTAAATCTCGGGCTAATGGCTGCCTAAACGCGAAACCTGCTGGCTCGCTTTCGGACCTCTCCCCCTCCGGCGCGACCGAGAAATTTAATAATCCAACTAATGGGCTCGTGCGGTGGCTTATTATATTTATATGCAGCTCGCCCTCTTGATTCCGGCGAGACGCGAAGGGATTATCAATGGAATGGTATCTAAATCGTTTCGGGTACTCGTTGAATATTGACGATCGTGACAGAACTCACCTTCTCGCACTGAGATGAAGATAATATTTTCTAATTCCGTATATTTTTACTCACATTTGCTCACAATTAAATTTATTAATTAAAAGAATATATTTTTCGAAATTATACTTTATAAAAATTGTTATTTTTTATAAATGTTTTTTCCAAATAATAATAATTGATGATTATGTCAAATAATATTGGTAATTTTAAAATGAAATGCTTGATGGTCCACGTGTCGGGATTAATTTGCAGCATGAGGGTTAAAGGTCGAAATCGATCGGGTCTGCGTTCAGGTATACGAGCGAGAAAAAAAGGATAGAGAGCGGAATTTGCCGTGGGGTTACATTAAGGTGATTTCTTGGAGAAAAGAACGCCTTCGTAGGTCCGAGATATGGATGGTCACTCTTCTCTCTGGGCCCAGGAGAATTTTTAGAGATCTTCGTCGCGCGGACAGGCGAGAGAGGTCGGGCAGGCCCTCGTGAGGCCCGTCGAGCGGGTAGTAAATCAGACTGTGAACGTTTACGGGGGTTTTTGGGGAATGTTGAACAAACAATTGACGGCTAATAAAGCGTCGTGCACACCGCAGGACGCCACATGGCAAGAGATCGGATTAAGTCGCACGAGGCTATAGATTCGTACCGTTTCCACGGATTCATACGTATTCCCTCTCGCATACGGATCAATAAGAATCGCTTTTTACGTCTTAGTCGCGTTTAAACGCGCCATTTTCGTATATCGATGCACCACAAAATTTAATGCCGGACGTGCATAAAGTATGAACATCGAAACCGTGCGTTTGCTGGTTAATCGGTAATACGCTGCGACATCGCAAATTACGATTTTTACGCCAGTAAAAACACTCGGAACAATCAACGCTACTGTCTGAAATTACGTGTAATTGCACGGAACAGTATAACGAGGCTTTATTACCGTGAGAATAATAAACAAAATGAGTGCACTCAATGGAAGAATACACATTACTCTCTGGGAGGCTGAATATCAGGCTTGCTTTCAACAAAATTAATGGTCACTTGTTTATAAACCATAAATTTTTATGGAATTAAGTTACCTTGTTTTACAACGACATAATTCTAATAATAACAATTTTAGTTTTAAAATTATCAGAGGAGGAATGGAAAGGAATGAATCGATATTGATGTGTAAAAAGCATGAATTTAAAATGATTGGAACTTCTGTACCCTCGCTCTTTCGACGGGAATGAATAGATCGAACCAGTTTTTTTCGAGACCATGAAATATCTTGTGGACTCCTAAGTGTCGGTGAGAAATTAACGGCCCTGGTAAAACGTCTGGTCCATTAAATGGAAAATAAGTTTGTCATAATTTATAATTTAATAACGATCTAAAGAGGCTCATTAGCAGACGCGTAGTTTCTAAAATGGTGTCGTATTTATTACGACCAGTTTTGCAAAGTTCTCGCGGAAAAAAATGATTTACGGGTCGAAAGAGCGGGAACAGAAATGTCATTCACTTTGAAATATGAGCAATATCAACGTTAATTTATTTAATATACTTATTAAAACTGCATGTCTTGTACCTTTCAACACTGACATTTGTTAAAATAATCAGCAAAATATTCAAAAATTATAATAACAAATTTTTACAAAGTTTTTTTAAAAAACTGCTGCATTATTTATCACGCTTAGCGTTAAAAAAACTTGTAATATATCAACAGGAATAATTATGTGAAACTAGGCTCACGAATATTTCTTTCAAATGTTTTCTCACAAACGTAATGAAATATTGTACATTCTTATTTGCAAGCGACATTGCGCGGTGACATTGGTCGCGCCTTAAAAGGAGCGTATGCGCTAATTGCGCGATGGACAATTCGCGATTTTCTCAGATTATACGTCGCGGGCGACTTTCGCCGTGCTTCACATTGTTGGGCGCTAATTAATTAAGCGCGATGCCGCAATCGTAAAGATTTTAACGGCGTCGCCCGCGGAAAGAAAGAGAAGCAGTGAGAGCTTTATCCACCCTCGTCGAGCTTTACATCGCTGTTGTATAACGCGTCCGCTTCTGTGGAAAGGGGGACGGTGATCCGAGACGGTGAAGGAGGCGGGGGGGCCCGGTTCACCATAAATGCCCGTTTATTACCGCGGTAATATTACCGTCCACTCAAGGACCGCGCGCGTTTTATAGGTAATAACTCATTTGGGAATTAGGCTCTTTAACACAAAGCCTTCGGTTTTCGATAAGCATCTCCCGGTGCCCTGAATATAACCGGAGAAAATGAGAAACCCCCATATAATGTCTCGGTTTTGGACCGAGACGGCGTCGGCCACTATTTACACACGTAACACTTTTATACGGCGCACACGAACGCGCGCGCGCTCCGTTGCTGTAACGCGTTGCGACGCATAATAGCAGTGGGTAGTCCATCGACTTTACAACCAGGACTCGAACACAATCTCCTTCCGCCCGATTTTTCTCAGCGTCGCTAATACCCGCCTTTCGAACGGGCTGTGTGTTATCGCGTTGCTGCCATTCCGACTTCCGATGGATAGCTATTTGTGGCAGCAGCGGGGACGAAAGGAATCCGATCGTGAGGTGAGGTTTATGATCTCCAGAGAGAGAGAGTTATAGAAACCCCGTGTGAATTGTGTTACAGCATCATCGATCATTCTAAAGTTCCTGCGGAACCCACCGGCATCATTAATTTTCTGACGCAATCATTGAACTGTGTTACGTCTATTGTTGTAAACGCTGGCATCTAGATTACGCTGTTAACAGTCTTTTCTTGGTATTATTAATTTGCAAGCGAATTAAAAATGTTATTTTTCACACTAGTTATTTAATATAGACGTCAAACGATTCAACGATGTTGCGCAAGCGACAATTTATTCATGTAAATAATCGCCTTAAATAGCTACGGACACCGATAATTTACGCGGATAAAATATTTGAAAAATCCAGTCGTCTCTGGCATGCTACATCGACTTTTAAGGCGCGAGCACGAACCCGTAAAAGGCGAGTTTAAAAAGTCTTCGAGCAGACGAAATTTCGAAAGCGAACAGAATAAACATAATCGCACCCAGTGCGGAGAAAAGATTCAAAGATGAAAAGAGGAATCATCAAAAGAGCACTTGAAAAGGCGTTGCTTTTTGAAGATTCTAATTCGTTTAGTCCTGCTGGGGCATAAAACCCTGTTTATGTTCGAGGAAAATCCCCGTAAAATCCGAAATGATAGTCGTTAGATGTCTTTTAACACCATAGAACACTTACAAATGTTGTCTCTTTGACATGTTTTGTCCTTTTATATTGTTCCACAACCATTTCTATCTGACATAAGTTTTATTTAGATAAATAACATTTTGTATAATTTTTCCGTTTCTCGACAAATTTGAAATTTTGATCTTTCCACCGATGCACTCGATCTCGTAAAACCCAGATCCTGTTTAGGGTCAATGTACGAGAATCTCCGTGAAGGATAAATCGCAGAAACGTGCACAAAGAGATATTCCACGGAGTTCCTAATCATGTGACCGAGTCATTGCTTGCGTTTTATCGGTTCCGCGAAAACGATGTTGCCTCGCGGCCGATCGATCGATCGATCGACTATGGCGATCACGTTGGTTAGCTCTTGTTTACATACCGCGACGGTGACCACTACTGAATTTGAAATGTCTCCTACCTTTGGGCACGTTCTCGAAAAAGCCATCTTTGCTTTATCCCGTTTGTCAGTCGCCGCGTCGAAAGATAGGCTTCTATTCTTATTCCAACACTCATAATTATTTTTTAAATTAGAAAAAAAGGATTTTGAAACGAGAAAAGAAAAGAAGTGAAAAATTCTGTAGAAATAACTTTATTTTTTAACTAGATGTTTAATTAATGAATCGTATCATGTAAATCGACCAACAAGTTTCTACTGAAAGAAAACATTTCTTGCAAGTCGGCTTACAAAGTCGCAGTTTATCGTGATCATCCAGGCGAAAAAAAAGGTACGCAAGAGATTCTCGGAGTTGGAAGACATCAGCCCGAAATCGGTAGGCTAACATGTACAAAACGCTAGTTAATCCGAATCTGCTGTATCGGTGACCTGTCGGATTAGATTAGAGGTGGTGCAGGAGCGCAGACCACCAGGTGGACCATTGGTAACCGATCCCACGTCAAACGCACGGACATAAAACGTCCCTCTTTCCTTCTCTCGGTTTTTCTTTTTTATTCAAAGAATTCCGTAGCGGCAAAGAAATGCAACGTCGAAAAACTCCGAAATTAGCGATAATTCGCCGTCTTAGGACTCAGCTTATTTTCAGAACTGCTTTGATGCGAAAATATTCATTCAGGCATAGAAAATTTCAGCGAGCTGCGAACTTAAAAGTAAAAATGTTAGCTATTTACTACAGGTTTAAATGATAAAGAATATTAAAAAATAATGTAATAATTTAATGTTTTAGCAACTTTTTGTTCTTAAATTTTTATTTATTACAGATAATTAATTATTTTTTAATATTATTATAATCTTTCTTTCATAATCCGTGTTTCCTTAAACATTTATCTTTTGAAGAAAATTCAATACGTTAAGATATATATATAAGGACGTTTCGACCCTCTGACTTATAAAGAAAGAATCTACAAAAAATACTCTTGAGCTAGCCAATATATCCGAAATTTACCGAAGATCTGCTTCTTTGCGCGCGCGACTCTATATAAGTAATGCCATTCGAAGAGAGATCGGAACCATCACGAATAACAGTATGCTTTCCGACTTCCCGCGTGAGAACGCGTCCCCTTAACTTCCGCTTCAGTGGACGGGGCCCGAGTTTTCGGCGAAGTCACGAAGTGCCGCTCGTAAAACCAACATTAGCCGACAATGCCGGACTGAAGTGACGTTTCAATCTTCAGTATATAGTGCCTCTATTCAGAGTCAAAAACCGCGAAATCCTCGTCACGCGCGGCTCCGATATCGAGCGAGTGCATTATCCGAAAACCACGAGATTCCCTCGAATCCCTCCGCTACTTCTGCCATCCCCCACATTCTTTTGTCGTCCGGGCCGTTCGATGTGTGCCGACGATTATTTCGCATCTGCACTCGCGCGACCCCCGCGACAATGGGGCCTCAAAATATTTATTTTCTGGACCCGCGGTTCGTGCGACCGATTTGAAAAGGGACCGCTTAATCTCGTTAAAGGCGACAATGGGCCGGACGAAAACGCCGAGTTTTGACTTCAGAGTTAAGAGGTCCTGACGTCCTTGGTCGCTTCCTGCCCACCGGTCCTCCGTTGTACTTTTCCGGAGGGAGCAGATCTAATTTTCTGATTTGCCTCGAGGACACAGTCGGGCGTTGCCCGCCGATGATTTTCCACGCCAGCGAGATTACGAACTTGAACATAATGTGAGCGCTTAGCTCCTTTTGTGAAAAATACGGCGCAAGCCATTGATGAATCTTACACAAAGATCCATCTAAATCTTGCACTATTCATACCAGAAAATAAATATCACAGTGGTCAAAGTTGATTTGTATTTTTATATTGCTTTTTAAGTTCATTTTTTTATTACTTTTTTTTTGTAAATTTTAGTTTTGACATTTTAAAGCTCATTAAGATCTTAATTATTACCCAAATCTGTGCTACTGAAAACATAGACATTTCTCGGCGTCGTCACTAACGGGTGTGTGTCCTAAGTGTTCGGAGAATCGATTATGTCGGCGTCATCGGAGCGTGCTGGCATCCGCGCGTTTCTACGATGCGCGTTTTCGAACGCGCGATTTTCTGCGGTCGGCTGACAGGAGGCAGGACGAATGCTTATGGCAAAAAGAAACTGAGACACCCACGTAGCGAGCAACGAGACTGGAATTCCATCCGGCTCTTGTCGCTGCTGCACAGGAGGTGAAAATATAGGCAATAAAACGTGTTCGGAAGCCTAATGAACTGCTAATTGACCGGCGACGCGGCTTTGCATCGCGATTTTAGTGCGTGATCTATCAATCCTAAATGTCACAAGTACTATATAACTATTTTTATAACAAAAAATATTTTTATTTATTTATTTGTGCAATAAGCAAAAGCTAATGAATGTTCTATTAGCAGGAGAAAAAGTTTTGTTTTTTATCAAGTGGAAGAAATTCCTTACGTCACGATAATTCATAAAAATTAGTTACGATACCGTTATGATCTTTGCAACGTATACAATTCGTAGCTGTCAAGTACAGCTGCAATTCGGAAATTAATTTATTTTTATATTTTTGTGGAAGAAAATTTGATTGCGTCAAACAAGAAAATTATCACTCAAATTGTAATGCGGAAGTCAGATGGTCTTTGCTAAAATTCATTGGCAGTCCTATCACACTGTCACGTCTGAGTTATTTCTATGAGATTGTTAACAGCTGGATTACGATTCCGGGATTGTCGCGGCGCGAAACGCTCGAGATCGAGCTGCCCGTTAAATAATTGAAATAAATCTATCGTCGTGCGATGTGCGAACGTTCCGAGAATGCCTCGCGGGCGAGATCGAAGGCGTCCGGGTGTGAAATGTGTCTGTGCCTTATTACGAACATGCCATAATAATGCGCGACGGTACGTATGCGTCGTACGGTGTGCGCGCGGCAGCGTGCATATTCGCGAAGAGGACCCTGCCTCCCCTCTCGCCCGCCCGGCTCTTTCGCTCACCGTTCGCGCTTCTCCACCTGGGTGGCACCCGGCCCGAGATATTCCTGTCATGCGAGAACGCCGACGATAATAGTTAAACACGCTTAAGCATCGGCACGTGATCCGCAGTCTCGCGCGCGAATAATTGCCGACTAATCGCCGGGACTTGTAAAGTGCGAGGATTCGGACACGCGCGATTCGCGGAAGAACTCCATCGACGTCTCAGCTATTCTCATTGTCAGTCGATGTTAGATAAGACGAGAGGGTCGGGAAAATCAACGATGATGCAACGATTCAGCTCGCTGACTCTCAATGCACTGCTAATTTTAGAATAAAGTTGCAAGAATTTTCTTTTCCAAGCTGCCCTTCTTCGCGCCATCAAGCTTGTGAGAAATCGGCACTTTCTACACTTTTCAAAAACCAAATGCATCAATTTGTTAATCGGGCGAAATTTGAATATCTTTTTACACGCGCGTGCTAATATCGTCTTGCAAAAAAAAAAAAATAAATTTTCGTAATAATCTCGTCGAACGAGACTGCGCGTTACACGCGCTGGTCGGGAATTAATCTCTCGAATACGCGATAATCCTCTTCGGAAAAAAAATACAGTGCACACTCTGCACTCTGCAGGTTCGATTTTTTCCGAGCACGTACACGCTGCATCGAGAAGCAAAGTTTGCTTAATCGCCAACTCCGTCACTCCCCTTCTCCCCCCCTCCCGCGCTTTAATTCCGCTGGGAGCGAGCCGCGCGCGCGATTCAGGAATCTCGTTAGCATTTCCATAATGCCATCGAATTATCAACACCTATATGCTCTCGCAACTATCTCCCGGGGCTCTTTTCCTCCCCCCCCCCTTCTTTACGTCAATCCCCCCCTTTTCCGCCCATCGCGGGACCCTTACGTTGTACGAGATATCGACTCGGTCGCGAGGCACGCGGCTATGATCCATAAATAATGCATGGGCACCGCGTCTCATGTCCCGGTCTGTAATTTGATTGCGGAGGCGTCGATTTAAAAGTTTGGCGCCCACCTTGCCACACGGACGCGATCATAATGGCACACCGACAGGCATGCGGACGCACGAGCGAGCGGGCACAACGGTCGCGCGGCGAGAAAAGAGAAACGTGGCTGCGGCGGGGAGGACAGCGGGGGCGTAACGGGGTGAGGGAAAAAAGGGCAGAAGGGGGCAGGCTTCTCTCGCGGAAAAGGCTGTATCGTCTAAGACAATCACACCATTGTTGCCGGCCACATGCAATTAACGATACCATCTCGCGGAATTGTTCATTTATCATTAGTCCCGCGACATGACGCGTCGGGTTCTACCCCCTTGTCCTTTAAACGACGACGACGATGACTTTGTCGGGTGAGACGGATTTCGCGGGCGAGATACCTCGCGCCGGATAACGGCGCGCAGAATGCATAGCTCGCTGCGCTATTCGCAAATGAAAGCGCGCGGCGTAGAGAGGTACGCTTGTAGCCAGCTGGATGTATAATTATGTAATATATGTCACAAGGATCACAATGGTATCATAACGAATTTCATTATGATGATAGCTATCGTCTGCATTCGCGATTAAAGGCGCACACACATTTATATCAGGCATGTCTATCTCTAATTATATAATGTCTATCATAATGATGTATTGAATATCGAAGAGCGATATTAAATTTAGAACTCAACACAAATATATATAATTTAAGTCGACGGTCGACGCACGGAATATTATTCAGCAAATATCAACCAACTTATCGAATGCGCAGAATTTAAATTGACTGAATTTACAATTACTTTGATCTAATGACATCTAAATGTCTGTCCGGCGTTTGAAAAATCGCGCGATGTTGCCGTGAGGAGTTTCGCGGAAAGAGTCATCTTGAACCGTCACATCTCTCGGTCCGTCCGTCGCGAAGAGCAGCGTTTCGCGACACCGCGCGAGACTTCCTTCCTGCCAGGTTCGCTCATCAGCGATGTCAGTCACACCCAGACGATATTTCAGGCGATACTCGCCTCGGGCGCGTCCGTAGCCGTCTGTAGCAGCGTTTTGTTTATGGCGGTCCTAACTCGGTCCTTCGCCGAGTTAGGTACACACGGCGTGCATCGCGGTTTCGTGATTAATTGGCGGCCTTCCAGGTAGTCAGTCGATGCTCGGGCTGGTGGCGACTTCGCAACGCATCGCCGGCCTTCCGTCGCTGGCACCGGCCATTGTTTCATGATTAATCATCCATTGGTAAGTCACCGTTCTTTCGCGGCAGCGGAGCGTCGTTTCGATGTTTCCCGCTCCGTGTCGTCGATCGATCGGTCGCAAGTGAGAACCACTCGAGAACCACGCTGAGTAAAAGATATTCGTGTCAGGGCCGATGTCCAAAAAATTAACGATAAGAAATATAATTCTGTCATTCTTAATTTATTGGGGATATTTTCATTTTTATTTATGATTACATGATTATTAGATCGATTATTTATGCTCTTGCTTTTCCGTTGGTCAACGTTATCTTTTTTTAACTTTATCTGTCCGAAATGGTCACGTCCACAATTACGAAATCATTTAGAGTCCCGCTATCTCAACGCAATTATCATCTAATTAGTAGTCTAATACTGATCCTTTATGTCTGCAGGATGTCAGATTATCGTTGTCACACGATAAGATTCCCTTTTATCTTTGTAGGAAGCGAACTAGCGTGTTATCTCAAAAAGATTCGAAACATTCTATTATCTTGCTGTTTTATTAGACTGAAAAAAACATTTAAAATAGCTAATTTTATTATATTTTTATATATAATATTTATATGTATATAATTTTTATGTATAATCCTTATTGGTGGAATATAAATAACGAGAAGTGGAATTGATAAGCGACTCCGCAAGATCATTAAACGGTCATTCATAAGCCGCGCGCTGCAGTCGCAATTTATGCCCGGCGATCCATCAGGGCCTCTTTATTATCATGTACACGCGATCGAGTGTCGACGACGAGCGTTTCCGTGTAATGTGACATCATGGAAATCAAAGATTCAAGGCGTCCCCGTCATAACCATTTACCGTTGACACCGTCTGCATCGTTCAACCGTTTTCACTACGCGCGTTGCATGCGCGATCGAGTGCAGTCGAGACGGGCTCTGCTGAGTCGTCAGAAGCCGGAAGTCCGCGGCGACGGAGAGCGATGTATCACCGCGGGTAGGCAATATCAGTCTCGGCGCATTGTTGATCGATCGTAGATTTTCGTCAGATTTCCACGATCGCTCGCGTAACGCAGCCGTCACGCGCGGAGGAAGTATGATAAAGTATCTTTGAGTGACGCGGAATACCAATTGACACTCGTAACGCGCGCACAATTAGCCATCGCATACCGCGTTAGATTTCGTGAGGAATCTCAACGGCGATAACGATTTCCTCTGTTTTATGGGCGAACGTTTTATTGCCGTGACAGGACGTTTCGAATTTCTTTTTAATAGACGATAAATGCCCACTAGAATTTTAATAAAAAGGTCATTTAAGGTCGATGAACACAGATTACAGTGGCATTTATGAACGCATTAATCTGCGATGGATAATTTGAACGACTCTTAGATTTAAAGGAAGAGATGTGACATTCGCCGTGCAGTTTGCGAACATTAATTTCAGCGAGATCGGCGACGGGATTCTAATGCGTTTCCCTCCTCCCTCCGCGGGAATTCCGACGATTCCTCTGCTATATATCTGTCAGCTCGTCAAATTAATCACCGGCCTATCTTTCTCCCCTGGCTTTTTTTCCCCTCGTGGCTTCGCCTATCCGGGCACGGATCGCATTTTTCAGGCCCCTCGGGAACGCGCGCGGCCGTTCCGCCGATCGGAGAAATTTCGCGAATCCCAATAAAACCGAGGCGGCGGTGTCGGCAACACGTGTCCGCGGTCCTCCACGAAATGCGAAAAATGTCTCAGTGAATTCGCCTCGCGAAATCGGCTCGTCCGATCTCGACGCTCATTCCCGTCGAGTCAGGCTCACGGTCCCGGGACTCGGCAATCGTTATCAGCACGCAGCATGAAATTTAGCAGGCACCAATGGCACCGATATTTATAACACGACGTAATTACGTCCGTGGAAGAAATTACGAGTGTTGCGCGAGATTATTTCAATCAAACGAGAAACGAATTTAATAATTTACTCAAAACTTCGAGTTCATTCAACTATATCACTATAAATGTAACAAATTGTTCGTATATCTTCTATTAAATTTAGGAATGACGTCATTAATTTAAATATACCTACTTTGTTCAATTTTATTAAGTAATAATGCGTTAGATTTTTTTTTTGAATGACAAGAATGTAAGCTATAGAAATTTTTCAAGATCTGTGCATTGAGACAAGAGCGATCTCGGTGAGCCCGTATTGAAAATAACCGACAATGACTAATATGCCAAAGACTTCGCTTTCGTATATATTCGCACAATTCGTAGGGGCCTCAGGAGGTGGCGCGGAGAAAGAAAGAAAAGATGCTGCGGCGTGGGCCGGCTCGTTCTTCTGGGGTTAGCCGTGAGTCCGTGTCGTTGGCGCAGTATGATGCCGATCCTATCTGTGGCGGCTAATATAGTTGTCGTGAATATCTTAAGGCCGGGCGCGCATTCCACGGGGTTTCTTCTCGAGGGTCGCCACGGGGCGCCCATTCGATCTGGCGAAAGCATCTGCTAATTCGGAATCATGGGAATTTGATTGGCCTGTGCCCTCGGTAGGTGCGCGCCAACGCACCCTTATCGCTCCCGCGCGCGGCACCGGAATTAATTCAACATTAAGCCCGTTCACCGTTACTCGCTCCATGCAGGGGCGGAGACGGGCTGAAAAATTATCACCATAAAAAATACGTCTTGTACGTGTGGAAAAAGTTGCGAGAGAAATTTCTTCAAATAATCATTCTTTTATCTACGAGACACATCGCGATTAGGATATAAATATATTTGAAAAGCCTGAAATAAATATTTGTACCTACACAATCATGAAAGCATAAATCTAAAAACAGCTTCAACGCTAAACAATTGAAGGCATCGACAAAGATTCGATTAAAAAATTTAGAAACAATTTCTCACGTTTTGTAAACATATTTAGATAAAATCATCTCATTTACTTTTTGTCTCAATCACGTACATTATCTTTCGTCTACCTGAGAATTCGATTTGCTCGCTGGTAATCGAGGAAAGCGCGTAACAGCCGATCTATCACTGACCGGCGTAATCCGCGACGAAGCGGCGTGCAAATCGATTACGCTAAAAGATCGTGAGATTACGCGGCGTGTTCCACAGTAACTTTGTTACATCGGCACCGGCGACAAGAAATAATCGGCCGTTTCCCGACGCTCGCGCGCACCGTATAATGCGCCGTGAGATAAACGCTCGGACGCGTTCCGCCCGCCGTTCCGGATGCTGCGAGCCGGACACGTTCCCCGTTGCGGAGGAGGCGAGAGCGAGACGCGCCGTCCTTCGGCGAATTAGCATGTAAATCCACGGTATTAAGACGTCGGTGGTAACGCGGGATGATGAAACGCTCCGTCCCGGCATTGTTAATCAAGGAATTAGCATATGAAATCTGTATTATATATATATATATATATATATATATATATAGATATAGATATATATACGGTGGCTCTCGTGGTATATGAACCGGCCGTGTGGGATGCGCCAGGTAACCTCTCTCTGGAACGCGTACTCCCAGTGCCGGATTATGACATCGCGCATAAGCCCCCGCGTAATCTCGATCGCGATATACTCGACTATTTTTGCAATAAAAAAAAAAGATATATAGTACGCCGTTGAAATTCAGGGAAAATAATTCAATTGTAAAATATAAGTGAAATAAACATTTGTGCATGAAATATCTTTCACAGCTTTTTACAAACACTAATGCAAAGAAATTTAACTCAGATTGGGAAAGACATTAGATATGTCAGTCAATATACAATTGTTTTATCTTTTAGCGACTATGTAACAATCTGTGAAATTTTACATGCCGCTTGAGATTAATAATTCGAAATTCCCACTTGGCAATCCGTCAGTGGCTCTTCCGCACGGTGGCTCTCTCGCACACGTGGACATACCGAAGTGGGTCCGGACGAGTGAACGCGCATACATAGCGCGCATCCCGAGCGCACATACGCGGGCCACGAATGTACGGGGTGTACATAATAAATAAGAGGGACTTTATCAGATCCCACGCAGACCCCTGCAGCTACCAGCGGCATTATAATACCCGTAAGCTGATTAGCCGCTTGAATTTGTCCACGTTCTTATAATTGGCTCAATAAGCAGGTTGCCCGATTAACGGTCCCTCTCTTCCGTCGTTTCTTTGTACATATTTATACGCATTTTCCCGCCTTGCTCGTTTTGGACGTGCCCTACCGTCTCCGCATTACCGTGGATATATGGTTTACCGCGGGTGTAGCCGGCCGTCTGGCGAATGCCCTCGGACAAACGCGAGGAAATATGGATGGCGTAACCGCGGCCGCGTGAAAAATCCCCATAAGCGACGGCCTCTTTATACACCACGGCCGTAAAGGCATTTAATGTTGGGATATTTTTCAGATTTACGACGTGCCACTGTATGTATTAATCGCGTTTACCTCCGCATTTATTATCGCCGCGTAACATGATATATTTTGAAGTCTGTAATTGTGAAAATTAATAGAGATTCTGTCCGTGTTTTTTCAATGATATTATTTTTATATTAAAATATGACAATTGCGAAAAGTATATAATTATGTTTCTGCAGTTTTCAATTACAAAAAATGTTAGACGTATTTAATGTTACGAAGCAATTTTGCGAAATATTTGACTCAACAATATTGCACGCTATTAAATTCGCATATTTCATACTAATCGTCGTTTAAATCATTCACGTAAACGTCACGTCAGTGTGCAGGCACCCTTAGGTCGTATTTATTCAACGGCGGGCCCCGAAAACCCCGGGAGGGAACAAAACGTGCAACAAATAGGAGTTAATCGGCCGGCTACATCGATACTAAACGCGCGGTTCATTGTGTGGAGGCAAACGCCTGCTCGATATAATTGGCCTCTAATTAGAGTCCGGCAAAAAGTAAACTCATCGTTTGCCTGCTTCTCTACCTTGTCTCTCCCTTTCTACCGTTCTTTCACTCTTCCTAGATCCCTCGCTTCTCCTCCTCTCCTTCATCTACGTCCTATAAAATCTCATCTTTGTCCCCCCTTCTTCTTTACGACGCTTCTTCTTCTGCACCTCGCCATCATCTTCTGTGAGTTCCCATGCTCAGCGCTCATTCGACTTCAATTAAAGAGCTAGGCACCTGTTTACACCTGTAGCCAGTCACACAATGATCACATTAGGCCTAATATAAATTCTAAAAACGTTACCAAAAAAGTTTCATCAAAATTTTTAGTGATATCCAACATTCAAAGTATTTCAGTGATATTTAAATAAAATAAATGCGAATTAATCGAAATATTTTATAATATTTTAAAAAATTGATTTTATTTATCTGCATTTATCGTATAAATTATGGCAGGCGCAGGTGAACTGGATCGATTGCGAAAAGTATTATAAAATATTTGAAAACGATCCGTTCTGCCCACAAATCCAATTCACCTGCGTTTTCTTTAGACACTTTGATATTTTACTGGTTAAAACGCTGGTGGAAGCATAAAGAAAGAGCATCTCTCGTTCATGCGATATGTATAATTATATCCTAAGTTATGACGGAGCTTTACGCCATTGCTCAAGGTACCTGTCAGCGCGTCCGGGAGGCGATCGCGAGCCGTTTAACGCTTTACACATCGTCGACGGAGCGACGACGACTCAACTAGCCCGCGCTGCGCGCGGCGATGGAGATTGATTTGCCTTTGTTGGCAATTAGCTCGCGTCCATTAGTCAGCCGCTGACTTTTCAATCGACCGCCAAAACGAGCGTACGGGAGGGATCGTTACGAGGCCGGCAGCCTCGTCATCGCCGGACAAATGGATTTTCTTCACGGGTCCCTTCGCCTCTTAATCCCTCCTGCTCCGCGACGCGACGGCGGGTCCGCGAGCGTGTTTACGCGTCGAAAAATCCGCCAGCACGCTGGTTAATTAGAGGGGGCGTCGTTTCGAGCACGGACGAGTGCTCGCCGCGGGAAGATACATCATCGCGAGAGAGCGACTAAACCGGAAAGCCCAGCTGAAAAGAGTCACGCAAACGATAGCGATGCATAGATTTACACTATGGGCGTCTCGTAATTACGGCAGTATCTTTTATTTTCGGATTCTCGGCTGAATTTCGTGTCGGGCTCATCGTGATAGTATCTGACAAGATCGTGTCGTATTTTTAAGTTTCGTTTCTCTCTCTCTTATCTTCTGAAAATCTCTTTCTCCTCTATTTAGATCTATATCGTTCAACATTTCAATTATGTTCAATAGCTAGGCGTGTCGGTAAAATTTCTTCTCTTTCAGATACGCGGGTTGCATGACATCGTTCCGACAATCGAGTAAATCTTAATTTATCGAAACGCAGGGACACCATTAATGTCCTGGAACACTCGAGAGCACAGGGAATTTCGTCCCCGCATAATTTTCTCTCCTCTCCGTCTCGTCCCGTCCCGTATGCACCTTTTGGGACCACGATGTACTTTTTTTCGTCGGCCAATTAGACTATGATTTACAACGATCGTTTAGACGAGCATTTAGCGCTCGTAAAAATCCACCGCTACCGATAATTAGTGAGGTATTAAACTCATTAAAGCAGATGCCGCGCAATATGCCAATTAATTAACGATCAACCGACTCATCAAATAAATCCCGGGATTATTCGAAAATATCTCTCATCGCGTAAATGAGAGTTTTCTCTATTTGTTTTTATCATCTTAATCAGGCTCATTTGTAAATAGTAAATGTAATCATAATAATTATATTGACGTAATAAAAAGTTAATCAAATTCAGAAGAAGTTAAAGAAAATCTGAAAAATTTTCGTAAAACAACATTATAACTTGTAAGAGAAATTCTTACATAATTTACTCTATAATTATTCTTTAAATAAATTCACTTGTAGATTGAACAGAAAACTCCTAGTTTTATTCCTATAAAAATTACCCAACAAGAGGCAATCTTCACGGAGCAACCAGAAATCGCGAAAAGAGATCGTTCAAGCGGAAATCTACAATTTGAGGCACAGGCGAGAAAAACAAGCAAGTCTAACATTGTAGCTGTGCAGTTAATTGGAGCGATTTCGTAGCGAATTGTTCGAATGCGGAGGTGTTGCCGGGTCGTAACCTCGAGGCTTCAGAGTGTTGGGCCAAGAAAGAGGCAAAGGGGGGAAGACAAACAGACGTGAAGGAAAGGAAAGGGAAGGGGGAAGAGGGAGAACGCGCAGAAACACGAAGACACGAAACGAAGAGAGCATCGGCGTCCCGAGGTGGCGGGTGATCAGGAGAAAGACGGACTGATTCTGGCGAGAAGTGGGATAGAGAGAGAAAGCGAGAACGCGTGTAGGTTAACGAGGGTGTGATTCATGGGGCCCCGGCGGCGCGGTACCCCATTCGCGGCCGAAAGGTGCTCATATCCCGAAATTATGTCCGGCCTGCACCTGCTGCATCCACGGACTTCCAGTTTCCTCGGCTGGTTAGCGTCGTCTTCTATCTAATAGCGGTCCGCGACGCGCTCGCGCTTCCGAATACCCGTTCGCCCATCGAATCGAATGGGACGATAAGCGAATCGATCGACTTTAATGACCGCCATCAGCATGCCCCCCCGATCGCACGTGCATATATATTACGTAGCGTGTGTTTTGGATGGATAATAATTATATTTGTTTGAGGCACTTTAATGACGCACCATTAAAGTATTTGCAACGTAATTGTGCGCTTACGCTCCCATTGATTGATTCAAAAAGTAAACTCTCGAGAAGAGGAAAACCTTTTTCTGCCTACATAAACTAAGAATCATGAGCGATGAGAATTATAAGCTCTACATGACATTTTATTCTAGACATTTGACATATCCGGTTCATTCCTTTTGAATTTAATCTTTGCTTCTTATCTCTGCTTATTTTATTTATTTATTTAATCTTATTTATTTATCTAATCAAGATTACACGCTTTCGGAAAGCCGATATTTGTTGCGGGCACAATAGAATTTGTCTTATTTAACGACAATCCTAATCTGCGAATCTAAATCCTTTCACAGTTATTTAAATCTGGCCTGACTGGCTAGATCAGTCGTATGCCGCCAATGCGCTTTCCGAATATCGGCGATTTTCTGTGTCACAGATTCTCACGCGGCTGTCGTCGGCTTTTTTTGCGATCGAAATCCAACTGAGAGCCACTGGCCGCCGCGCATCCAGGTATGTATTATTTAACTTGGTTAGGGAGCGACGGTGCGTGCGACTGATGGGTATGAGGTTGTAAAGGATCCCTTCGAGACATTAATATTACCAACGTAAGCACCGACTCTCGCTTGTAATCATGGTGCATCGTTGCACCGGCCGGCCTGCCGGCCCGGATCGGTGTGTATACAGTCGATGTTAGGTGTGCACATGCACACACAATGTCAGTTCATCGCTGCTTTCACGTGAACGTCGTCTTCCCCTTTCTCTCCCGCCCGCTCGCTCGCTCGCTCCCTCGCTCGCAAGTCGATCGCACGAGGATCGTCGTCGCGTCGTTAACCGACGCCGATGCGCACCAAGTGCCCCTTAAACGACCGGTGTTTTCGCTTTAGCGTCAATTTATCCAATTTATTCCGAGGTTACGTCGAATTAGGGAAAAACGGCGTAAACGCCGAGATATCGCGGCTGCCATGCCCGCCCCGGGCGGGGACGAGGGTAATTGAGGAAAGCCAGTCGATGGGCGCGATCGTCCGATCGCCGATTATCTTATCTCCGTTCCTGTCGTATTTAAATGGGAGCGCGCGGGCAAGATAATTTCGCGGACGATGATAGGGAAATCGGCAATTTTCGTAGCAATTTCTAATTGGATTATCTTGCCGTAAACTTCCATTATTTTTGTCCTCGCGCGAGTACTTAAGCGATGCGAACGAGATATGCTCCACAACTTCCGATTTTTATTCTAATAGCGGCTTTTATTAATAAAATTATCATGCCATAATTTTTGAATTATAAACGATTGAAGATGAATAGTGGTCTGCTTTTATTTTAAAGAGATTGCATTTCTCTCTCTGATAATAAATAATATAATAAATAAGAAATACACGCTATTAGTCGCCGAGATAAATTTGTTAGACCTGCGGTTCATAAATTTAACACGGCGTTGAATTAATTCGTCGGTCGTTTAAAAGAGAGAAGAGGGTGCGGGAAAGCGTGAGAAAAGGAGAAACAGCTTGTATCTCGCCTTATACAGGAGGCATCCGCGAAAGCTCGCAGTAAAATTTGTCGCGCAAATCCGCCGGCTATAAATCGGCGCTAACGTAGCACCGTCTTGGACACCGAACAGAATCGGGACCTTCCGATCTCTCACTTTCTCTCTTTCTTTCTTTCTCTGTCGTCTGGCTTCTCACTATAAAAACCGCTACATCGCGTTTTCGATCGAGGGCGGCGACTCGTAAGCGCCCTTTTTACGATCTCATTCCACCGTGAACACACATTGGAACATCTCGTATTTAAGACTGAAATTCTGTGAAAACACGCGCAGGGCAACAAATGGGACAGCTGCACCCGCGATTAACATATTCGGCGTAATCGCGTTTCGTAGGACCTCTTGATAGACCCGTTGAATTGTCCACACAAGAGATAGGTTTTATGATGATCTAAACATATCTTATCTCTTTCCGAGCAAGGCTGAAATGTCTTTGATTAAGGATAAAGAAAAGATATAGAAAAAAGTATTTCTGCTTTCATGCGTAGCTAAAAGTAAATGAATTTTCAGCTTTCACGCTTTTTATTATGCCTTGATTACTCGCATAGTGTGCCAAATTATAGTGGAAAAATGTAATATATTTTATTTTTATAATATATGTTATAATAAATGAGAGCATAATACCTTGATTATGATAAATGTCATAAAATAATATTTTCTCGAACTTATGTTGTCCCGAGCTCGTCAAAAATAATCGCTATTGTACAATACATTCTTCCGGTCTTTGTAACTTCTCTCTAAACATCCTGTTTGATCCAGGATTTCCTTTCTTTCCTAAAATATTTCCGAATTGAATATGTTTGTATAGGAAGAATTTTATTGTCCGACTACAAGAATACAACACATGTTTCGACTACATCTTGTTTTATAGTTAAAACAGCAGTGTTAGAAATCGTGTCAGGAACAAAATTGATTATGTTTTCTGATAGGAGATACAACATTGTGTCAATATTGTGTTGATTTATTTAGCATTATAGCTTTTCAAGTGGCTTTTGAAAATGACTTTTGTACTGTGACGACAACCAATATTATCTACTACATGTGATGATTAATGTTCACCTTTTTCTTCTCAAATATTATATTTGTTTACCTGAGACATCCTATTTTCTTTTCAAAAGAATAAACAGCGGCATAATGGCTATTTCCAAAATTTGTTGAACTCTAATAAAGATTTGTTATAGGCTATTCACTCGTCTTTCTTCACCATGTCCACCAACCATTCATGTGGTTGTTGAAAAAAAAATTATTATGGTTATTTCAGTAATATTTCCCGCCTTTAAGCTCTTTAAGCCTGAAAGTCTCAATCTTAGAAATCTTAAAGAAAGTTTGTTTGACAGTTCTTTTCTGTTTTCCTTTCTCTTTCTTTCTAGGACCTTTTCGGAACTTTAAATACCAGGGTCTTATAGAGGATTTGATATATTATTTGATACTAAAGGATAATCTTACACACTTCCTTGTGTGACAGAGACTCAATAGGCTGCTTTGACAGAAAAATTTGGTGTTTGTTAGATCTGTTTTCCTTTTCTTTCTCTTTTTTTTTATCGGAGATATCATCCGCAACGATGAGTTATTACTATAATTGGCAGGCTATCGTGTCTCTAACGTGTCGGTGATTGACGGGTCGGGAAAAGATAAATCTTAACTTCGAAAGCGAAGCGCGAAGGCGCGGGTTTCGATAGAAATATCATTATGTGTTATTAACTCTTTTTTTGGAGAAAGATGAAACGTGTCGTTCTCGAGATACGACGATTTAATTGCGTAAAACGACGCACGTGATATGAAGTACCTTGTGATTATGTGTTTGAGATGAAAAGGAAGAGTTTATTAGAAAAAGAAATTTGAAAATTCCTGTAATATAAATTATTGTGAGCGATCTGGATTAATTTGGAAGAATCATGCTGGTACTTGCAATTATTTTAAAATAACCTGTTTGTAATATTTGTTCATAAATATAAAAATTTTGTAGTTAAAATATGTAAAGAAACATTTAATCGACAAAATTATTAGAGAAAAGAATGTTTGAAGAAAAATAGAAAATTGCACGAAATTTTATAATTTATGATCCGACGTTTGCACGCGACGAAGAGAGGAGTAATCGTGTGAATGAAGCATAGTATAATTCCGCCGCGTTAATCTGTCCGTGTTACAAAAAGAGGATTCGCGCATAATTTGACGTACCCTCACAATTACGCGATGCGGAAAGATCGGGGAAGAATGGCTATTCCAAAGCACGCCCTTCGCGCCGAGATAAACCGGCGGAATCGCTGCCGCAATCTCGCGCGCCTACGCATCGATTTACGGTGCGGACGCCACTCTACCGTGTTGAACGCCGTAGACAAAGAGTTTCTTAGGAGCCGCGAGCGTAAATTAAACTATAAGTTGAGCGTCGGCGTGGAGAGAGCTCGGCTCTCCTAAGTTTGTATTTATAATCGTCGGAGTGTATTGGGTGAGATGTTCACGATGAAGTTCCATGCCTCGAATTGCCGATAATTCAATAATTGCACCTTATATAAGTCTCAGATCGGATGAAGCCAATTTAACACTACAAGCGAAATGTTCTCAAAGCTTCATCAATATCAATTAAGAAATTACTGTCTTACAGTAACACGTTCTTATATTACAAACTAACTTTTTCTGCAAAATTTATTAATACGATTGCAGTTGTGAAAGTGACATCATGAAAGATAAGATTAATATTCAAGATTTATGTGATTAGCTTCTCCGCCATCTACGCGGCAAAATCTCACGATTATAAATACAATAACAAATTAACACTTAAAATTGTTTGATGCAAACCGCGAGACATCTCTCGGGGCTGATTCGAGAGTTCGAGTTTCTCAACAAAGACGCAATTATAAATACAGCTCTCTCAGCGCCAACGTGGCGAAAGACTGCGGGGAACGCGTACGCACATCTCTCTCAGAGGAAGACCCCGAGGAACCCGAGCTGGAAGATCCTGAAACGCACGGCGAGCGTCTCGACGCGCTCCACCCACTCCCCTCTGACATTTTAACAAACAGCGGCGCGCCCAGAGCGGATAATTATTTTTGCGGGCCGCGCGGGGACCCCGATTACCTCGCGTCTTCATTTACCCGGGGCCCCATGCCTCCACCCCGTCGCTCTTCTCCCCCGCCCGTCGCCACCCGCGCTCCCTCGCTCTTTCCCTCGCCGTCGTGCGCGCGGCATGGCGATTTTTCGTGCTGAAAGTCGCCGCCCTTTTGCGCCTTTTTTTTACGCGGGCCCGAGGGCCTCGCCACGGTCGGAAAAGGGTGAGGGGCGTGGTGAAGAGAAACGCTCAGCGTTTTAAATCACCTCGAGACGCACGAGAGTACAAACCACCTCGTACCGAGCGCCAATATACGCCTCCATTTTGCATTATTCCACGGTGCCCTATTCGTCGGATCAGTCGTTAAGCGCGCGCCAATGATATTGATTTTTCATCTTCGTCCTCACGCTTCGCTAGGATTTATGTGCCTTCGTCTATACATGCGTTATCGCGTCGACTGGTGCGTCCGATCATCCTCGATGGACCCGATAAGAGACTGAAATCGCGCCTGAGTCGTTGCACTTAGCAATGTCGCGCACAAAGAGGCACGCTGCGCAGCGCTGAGATATTGAAGACGAGATTACGCGATCTTATCGCACTTGATATCTCTATGGAATTAATGTTAATATTGTACGAGGAGGTGTATGACTTAAGACGTACATCTATCGACATTTGTGCGCTGAATAGATGCGAAATAATGGCTGCTCTTTCAATTGACTTGGAACTTTTCCAAAGATGTAATGTGTTTTTTTGAAACTTATTTATTCGAGTAATTTATTGTTTAAATTTTTTATATATTTTTTAATGCATAAACCTCATACACAATTACACCTATTTCATGAAAACTAAATCTAATCACGTTCTGCGATCGAAGGCATTACGGAATTTATGATAATCGTCGCAATACAAACAACAATATTCCGCGTTCAATCTATCGCTATTTCATCTCGTCGTCTTACGACATTTCTCGCTCGCATAACAATCGACGCCGAATGCGCTCGTAACCGGGCTCGTTGAGCGCCCACTAGAAAGGCGGAGGAACCATAGAAGAAGAAGAAGATGATGAGGAAGAGGCGAAGACAGGAGAATAGAGGAGGTGAAGAAGCGACGGCTTGGGGGACGGAGGGCAGCGGGGCAGAAAACCAATATGAAATTACCCTCGCGCGAGCGAGCGCCAAATTGCAGGTAATAAAGAGGGCCGATAAACAAATGAAGCAACGAGAGGCGCGAGGTGCGGCTTCTCCCCGACGGGAACAAGAACAAAAGGAGGAAGATCGTCGAAGCGGCGAGTGGGGGAGAACCGAACGGAGGGTGAGGAACGGCGACAGAGCTCATCGCGAGCGTAAAACAAATACTCTTCGGCATCCGGCAACGAGCGGTCAATGGCGGACGAGCGAAAACGCGCGTAACTTTTTTCGTTGAAATGATTCTCAACTATTTTTGTAATAAAAATAATTCTAAAATAATTTCAAAAAGTCCGAGTATTGATGAAAGTATTCAGGACAACAGGTTTTTATCACATTACGATATTACTACATAGATTAGAATTTGATGACTTTTAAGATGACGTAATTGATGTTTTCCTGCGTGTTTCACAACTTCTTACGACGGCTCGCTACATCGCATGTCAATACGCAATAATCTACCACGATCGGTTAACTATCATCGTGCTGAGCGCCGCGACGATCATTAAGCGAGGATGAATGACGTACCCGTTGAATAACAAAATGGAGGGACATAAGTATAGTGCAATGTCGGCATCCTATAATTAATTGGCGACCAAACGTTCGCATAATACGCATAATTGAATTTTTTCACCTGTTTAATGGATTTCCATTTTTTTTTGTCACGCACTAATAATACCGCGATTCGAAAGTGGAACGATACCTTGCTCCCGGGCGATCGTTACTTGGCAGAAAAAGAAAAAACACAGGAGTTATTGCGGAAATTAATGTACAGTAAGAAATACGTTTGTCCGCCGAACGTGCCGTCCCGATAACAATAATTTCAACGTCTCATTCTCTTACTACTCTTACTACGTAGGAAGAGGCGGTGCGTGGCATATGTCACGTGACAGCGATCTAATGAGGGGCTGTCCGCGGCAATGACAGAAGTTGATACGCCATCATTTCGCGTCGCAACGGTAGCGTGCAGCATGTAATAACAAAATTTCATTCGCGCTGTTACATAGTATCCGCGGTGTTTGCAAATGGCGTCGCGAACGTCAGAGCAATTATGGAGCGTTATTCAATGTCTTCTTACGACGCGTGTCGCTCGAGAGAGACGTATTGATTCTTATCATAAAAATGTATTTCAGTCCCTGTCGGAGTGCTTTCTCGTGACAGTGTCACTAGAGAGCGTCCCGAAGCCATTAAATATTTTCCCTGAAATACCAGAGCGCAAGTTGAAAGGAGATAGCGGTAGTTTTAGCGGATTATGATTACAGGAGTCATGTAATATTAAAAATTAAAAGCGTTTGACAAGAGGCACGTAAGTGAATGACCTCGGCGCGCGGGGTCGCCGCTCACGCCTTAATTAATGAATCGTAATTACGGTCTGGGCGGCACGCGATCGTCGTGCAGGACGACGTCCTGCCAGCCGGCCGGCCGGCAGCGTACGTCCGCGGCTTTCGTCGGGGTCCGCGATTTCATGCCAAGATGGCTGCCCGCGTACGGCCCTCCCGATCTACCGGACCACAGGTGGGGGTAATGACGCTCATCACCCGACAGTGTTTTGCTATACCAACATCGGGCCGCGAGGCCTCGAGATCGTGCGATCGACGGAGAGGGCCCGACGCGGGCCGGCTGGGCGAGCGAGCGAGAAGCAGACGAGATCTGATCTCATCTGCGATAGGAAGACCCCGTGTCCTCTCCCGCCTCTTCACCCTCCTTTTCCCCGCCACGGTAAACCCTCCCCAAGACGTCGAATCCACCTCCTTCAACACCCTCCGCCTGCTCGCGTCCCTCGCCCTTGCTCGGCAAAGCGCCCTTCCTGCCTCGCGCCTCCTCTTCGTCGTCTCCCTTGTCTTCCGCTTGTTGTTCGTAAGCCTTCTCGCGCGCTGAATTTATCCCCCCAGCTAACTATCCGCGCATTCACCTCCGATATCGCCCTCTTCATCTTCATTTCACTCCTCTCTACCTCCGGTTTCGCTTCATTCTTTTCACGTTTGTTTTCACTCCTCTTGTTCCTTATTCATTTTGATTCATTCAGCCGGTTTCGTAACACGCTTCATTAATTTGTGGCATCCTTCGACGTCTTCAAATTTACCTTTCTTCCGTGACCACGTCGGCGTATTTTATAGCTTCTTTTTTTTTGCGTCTCTGCATTAAGCTGTGAAATAGACGAGTCTGATGTGGTAAGTTGAATAGAAATTATTATTTCGATTCGCTTAATTTCTCTTCTCACGCCCTCCCGCTATTTTTCTACATTCTGAATAAACCGCTAGATGGATTAACCATTCGCCACTTTCAGCTGTCTTCTTCATTCGTAACCTTTTCTCGTTTTGTTTTCTTGTTTTTGCGTCTCTCTCTCTTGTTTCCTTATGGCTTCATTAAATTTACCCTACTCTCACGATCGGACCACCGTCTCTGATATCCACCTTCTTCCCCTTCATTTTTCACTGTACATCCCTCTTGTCCTTCCCATATATCCTTCTCGCCTGCTATTTTGTTCTTCAAGTTTCTTCTCCGCTTCCGGCGCGAATGCAGCTCGCGCGGGTCGTTACGACGCTCAGCGCCGTGACGTCGTCGCTAGAGCAGAAGATCGATAATAAGGCTTCGAAGGGACGGAAGCGGGACGGAGAAGATCGATGAGGAGCAGACTAATAGAGGCCTAAGCAAAGGATAGTTGCGTGTGCAAATGCACCCTTACCTTCGTTTTGCCACGTCGCTATTTACATGAATTACATGATCATCGCCGCATGATTTATCGGGGCCGCAATAATCAGGTAAAATGGCAAGCTTCGAGAACGCTGACGCTAGAGCACAGTGCTAGACGTGTGTTTTACGATTTCTTTAGCTTTCACGTTGAAGCGAATCACGTACCGTGGTGCTTCGCAAACAAATTCGATGTCGATGGAAAATTGGATAGAACTTTGAAAAAAAATTATATAGAAAATTAAACTAAACGAAAAAAATTTTTTAATATAAATTTTAGATTGCTAATTAACGATTTAATTTGTAACCAAAGTTTTATATAAATATTGATAAAATTATTTTTTCTGAAATTTTTGGGTCATGTGAAATTCTTTTATTATATATAATTGAATAATTTTTCAATTACATCTTAAATCAACTGCGAATCAATGGCTTAATGCGCATTGAGAGGTGAAATTGTTGGAGAAACTGAAACAACATCTCTTCCGTATTCGAGACCGGTGTAAGTGTAATAATATCCTCCCTGCGCCCCGCGTGATTGATATGATATGAAACTTTATACTTCGCCACGGGCGCGGCATAAAGCAGCAGCGCGCACAGCGGTATCAACTCAATCAGTATCTGTGTTCCTGGATTACATTAACTCGCGAGTAATATAATTACAACGGGGAACAAAGAAGCATCGCAGCGCCGACGGGCACATCGTTTGAACGCGCGTAATAGCAACGTCTTGCATCACGTGCAGCGCCACAGGAGCCATCCAGAAGAGAGAGGATGTGTGAGTTATCCCGCCAGCTCGGTTAGCGTATCGATGCATAATGTTTCTACTCTCTCTCTCTCTCTCTCTCTCTCTCTCTCATAGAATTTTCACCGCATGTGCAAGCAAAATTAAACAGAATTTTATTATAAAAAAATATTTTTGTACATAATATTGCTCCTTCGTTCTCTCGAAACATCGCATCGCTTACGCGATCGCGTTTTCGATCGACAAGTGTCTGAAAGAAATGGGTGAAAAAAAAACACGGACTCTCGCAGCACCGCTGGCACGGATGAACTAATTCAAGCGAGACCGGAGATATAGGGGCGTTTATCGGACGGATTATCGGTGGTGCGCCGCGGCGGGGAGAACGCGTCGGAAAACAAAGGAGCATCGGCGGAATGATGCACGAGGTGTGTTTAGGCGCGCGATAGTGACGTGCCGCAACGACGTGCATCGCGCCACGGGAGCCGTTCGTAGCTCGTGCGTCTCCTTCCCGCCGCCGACGCGCCGGGATCGCCGGTAACATTCTCCTAAACTCTAACGAGAGAACGGGGGATAGAGCCGTCAAAGCCGCGGGGGGCTGCGCTGCCTCGCCGACCCCCCGCCGTTCGCCATCTTAGCTTTTATTAACGAGAAAGGTGGAGGATTCCTGCGCGCGGGAGGAAGAGACGGAGCCCTCCTTCTCTCCTTCTCTCTATCGTGGCGCACAGCGATTCACTCTAGTGAGACGGAATTCATTAGAGCCGCGGCTGGTTAATGACTCGTTCGGCTACCTTGCCACCTTCGAACCATCACGCTCTGCCGTGTCCCCTCGTTCCGCTTCATATTAAATCGCATTATGTCGCGTAATGCATCTTACTGTCGGCGATTATATCGTCGGGTTAATTGTGTTAGCCAACTGTACAAGCTTTGCCTTCCTCCAGTTTAAATATATTTCTCAAATTATTTTGAAAGCTTTTACGTAATATTTTTTTTAGCTCGAATATTATTTATTTTTCTACATTTTGCGCTAAATTTGGAATGCAAATGTGAACAATACGGCGCGCATTATAAAAAATACAATATATTAAATTAATTTAACATACAAAGAAATAATATACGCGACAGATGGGTACGCAATAATGATAGTGATTAATCAATTTATTCTTCGTAGAAGTTAAGTGGATAACCACGGACTTCATTGTCACGCATCAATAAATTCTAAAACTGACGTTATTTTTCACTGAAACGAAGAAGCAGCGACGAACGGGCTGCTCACTTACGCTTTTTGTGGCGTGACAAAACTTACGACTTCCGGATATTACACAAAGTTGCATGTTTTTTAACACGTTCGGGATGTCAGATGTGTACAGTGTAACGAGCTGCGCGCGAAATAATACGTTTTTCGTACTCTCAAATACTGCAATGTGCTGCAATTTCGTCAGTTTGCTGACGATCCTGTCACACCTCATAACGTTTTTGTGACAGTTTGACGTGGCGCATCCTCCAATCACACCATTCAATCCACTTTGTCTTTTCCATAAAACACTTTCGCTTGGTGTTTCAATAGGACGATGCCAGACTGTCCTTTGTCATTCAAAATTTTAAAGAGCTTCACGACTTCCGTGCCGTTTTTGTGCGCCGCAGAAAGAAGTTTCCTCTGAGACTCGTTAACTATCGTTCTGAAATAATAATTCAATTTAAAACATTATTAAACTTTATAACAGTTTATCTAACCGATGTAATAAAGAGTTCTTAGACACTAATTAAATTTAATGCGTGCGAGAATTGCAAAATACGCGCTATTGTCCATCATTATGTTCGCGTGCTGTTTATTATACGTCTGATTAATAAATCACGCCTTTGTTATCTAACAGCGAACATATTCGTTGTTTCAGGATCTTCGGGGCGTCTGAGACGTGGAGGAGAGATTGCAGTTAAAGGTAGGATTACAATTACTATTGCATGTTGAAGCAGCAGGAAACTGCACAAACGATTTCACCCGCGGCAGTATTATTCACTTCTGCGTGAAAGGCGGCGCGAAAAGCGATGTTAGATTTTACCGAGGATGATTTTATCTCAGACGAAGAAATCTCGCGCTTAATCCAGCAGCATTTTGATAATCAAATTTTTATTTTTATAGCAAATGTCTTAGAATGGAAATTATTTTTTTTTGCATTTTTAATGAAAGTATATCGGTTTATTCTTGACGCTCACGCGTCTCGAGATTTTCAAACTACTTCAATTGGCGGCGGAAAAGTTTGCACTGCACGCCAAAATATATTTTAACTCTCTAAATTTGTAATTACTGATCTGTGTTTGATGTATATTTGTTGCAAGGTTTTTTTATTTTCTTGAAGCGATGCGCGAAACAAGATAAGATTCACTTGGCTGTTTTTCAACATTTTCTTTCTTTCCGAGTCAATGCTGTCCAGTTTGGCGTGAGGAAAGTAATCGAATTGCGCCAAGAAAAGTATATTTTTCTTCTTCTTCCGTATCTTTCCGCAAACTCTCGTGTGCACTCTTCTCCGACGCGATGCGCGCTTACCATGTCTCGTAGGACGACCGTTCCAGGATTCTGCGGCCGTTAGCGATGTCAATGGGGCGTAGTGCTCGTAAGTGCCCACTTATGCGCGCGGATCCTGACGAACGGCCGTCGCTGTGAGTTTAATCCCGCTGTTGTTATTGCCCGCCGCTGCCCTTCGAGATCGTCGTCGCGGTCGTTACGATGACAGCGAGTTGGCCGCGAGAGAATGAACGCACCGCGAACACGAGAGTAGTCGCCGCGTTGTCGTAGGCGAAGCGTCCCTCCTTGCGCGTCGCATAAATTTCTTCTTCAGGATACGAGTATTCCCTTGATTTATATGAAGTGTGCAATAGTACATCAATTCTAAAGCTCTTGTTATCTTTGCTATTATTAAATTTATTTAACATTAAAATAAGTTGTTGTGAACTTAATTATGATTGAAATTATGTATTTATTTCCATGTGATATCTCGTACTTGAAGTACAATGCCTGTCTTTAGAAAAAGTTACATCGCGAGATGCGCGTCTCTATCGTCGAGTTCATTAATTCCTCCAAAATCAACGTCGGCTTCCTTTCGGCGGCGATAACGCAACGTCAGTATGAATCCCACTTAACTCGTTAGGGTCAACGCGTAAGGCGGCTCGGCCGTAAGCCGGCGGTCTCATTGTACGCCGCCGAAAAGAGCAAAAGAGCATTTATCTCCCCTGACACCGTGTTTATTAAAAATAATGACGTGGGTAGGATGGCCGAATTAACGGATCGACATACAGTTGCATAAATTCACCTCTCTCACATTCGTATGAAATATCCCGGCAGTCTCGGGCTTCAAATCGATGAAAGAGTCTTATTAAAATTAAGCGTGATTTTAAAATACCCCGCGCCTCAGTATATAATCCGCGGCTTATTGAAAAAGGATAAAAAAATATTCAGACCATTATTTTCCCCTGGTTAAGATACTATATATCGTTGAAGAAAGCTACTATTTTCTCCTTTCGCAATACCCTATCAATAAATTATATCTATCAACTATTTAGCGGAGATGGAACGCACACTTATAATAAACGATCACGTGGTGAAGGATCAAACTCCCAATTATCATCGACTACGCGCTCGCAAAAATGTTAGTAATCGATAATTACCGAGATACTCCGCTGTGGCAACAATCGAACACCTTTGTCTCGTTAATCATAGTGATTCCCGCTTTAATGTCCGTACGGACGAATAGATGTTACTGCAAGTCTCGGGATTCTATTACACGCGCGCTGTTAAAGTTCAAGGACTTCCTCATTAAATCCTAAGCGTTTAAGATAAATGCGAAATTTTCCGTTCCTGCCGGTCATAGAGCCGAAGGTCAGCTGTGGCAACTAATCATTATCAGAATTGTCATGGGTATCGAACATTAGTCATGCAAATTGATCCACGACTCGACCTTTGGACGAATTACGTCAGTAATTTATTTCAATAGTCAACGATTTTCTCACCGAAGGAAAACAATTCATGGCAAAAATGCATCAACTGCTGGATTTATTGCGTTAAATTATCCATTAAAAAGTATTTTATGGAAATAATAATAAATTTATTAAAAATTCTCTAGAATATATTTTTTTTTAATTAATATAAACTGTACTGTCAAAGATAGCTTTGGTCAAAATAATTTTAATATTTAAATTCTGAGCCGAAGACTCAGGAGGGAAAGAAACTTCTCTCAGGGCAGGTAAGACGCCCTTTTTCTCGATCCAGATGTCTCCGTCGAGATACGGCTTCCACGAAGTAGTTTCGGAACGATCCAGAACCCAGAGACCCACTGTGACGGACCCCGGGCGTGTTATGCGATCCTATCCCGCGGCAAGATCTCGCCGGTACCGTTGTGGCTATGGTCTCTTTAGGAACGTGTTCGGCGAACAAATTACCTTTTGTTTTGAAAACTTAACGGTTCCGCGGCCGCGCCGCCACGTGACGTTCTTCGGCCTCGTGAAAATACACGTCGTAAACCGCAAAGCAAAGCTCGCCCGCGAGCGTCCGCTTCTGCATCTGCGAGGAGAAACGCAAAAGATCCGAAAGATTAGGGGAAATAAATACGGTGCCGCGCGAAACGGGGAGAAATGATCGTGGAAGTTTCATTTGGCGATTAATCGCGCTAATGGCACCATTCGCAAGGACGAGTGCAAGCATGACGCGCCTCGAAACGTCGGGACGCTCCTTATCAGATACCATTATTCTCTCGGCGTTCTTTCCCGACGTCCCCGCGTCGCGATAGACTGAACGAGGCTGCCGTAGGATGATCGCGAGGGCGATCCTTTCCGTTCTCGCAGAACGATCGAAGGCTCGCCCGGGCTGTGGCAGCAGCAACGGCGGACGCACGGACAAACGTACGTACGCGGCGGCAACAAATGGTCCTGCCGCCGCAGATCGCTATCGGCGGGCTCTCGCGCGTATATTTATACGTAGCTCAAGTTGGTAATGTAGCCGAAGAAGAGCTCACGGAGGTGGACTCGCCCCAGCGCGGCCCCGGCAGGATCGCTCGCTCGCGGCCGCGCCTGGACATCGTGTGTCGTCTGATTACTCGCGATTCTGATCCCCGTGTCTGGGATCGGGTTACTCCGATACTCGAGATTCTCCCGCTCGGGTGTCCCGGTGTCCTTGGCGGGACGTAGACATCTTACTCCGGCGACACATGGCCGAATACTGCACATATCGAGAGCCGATGGTCGTCGAGAAGTCGGGAATTGCGCTTTATAAATATGCAACTTGCATTAAAATGCATTCCGAGACGTTTTATTATCTTGATGTACAGACGTATAAAAGACATTCCCTGAAACGCATATTCTTGCTAATTCATGACAATCTGTGAAAATTAGTATTTGTAGCTTTTTATATCTATTCGCTTCCGAATTTTTTCGAGCTGTTACAAATATTTCAACAATCGTAAACGGACCGGAAGAATTCTTATCGATCCGTTAAAAACGATATCTCTGGAGAAGCAAGCGTACATATCTCCATGAGCTAAAGCTAGGACGGCACGGACGCGTATGCTGATCATTTATTTAAAATCGATCGCGTAGCGTGGCGTAGCGATAGTTACGTCGGAGCAGATAAGTTAATTCCGCGACGCATCTCGGGATCGATCGCGGGCGAGCGAGGCCGCGTGGCAACGGGAGATCGACTTTGTTACACATACTTTGAGGAAGGCAGTGAGGCGCGATTTTATCGGCGACGTTCCGTCCGCGCACGGTAGGCGCGTGTAGTACGAGCGCGCAACAACGCGCGATACCGCTGTACCCTAGCCGGGGCCGATAAGACCGAGTCGCGGGGCCTCCGCTAATTATTTATCCGCACGGTAGAGCACGAGCGGAGGCGCGGAGAGGTCATTGGCAGAGCCAAAAGTCGAACAAAAAGGTGCGCCGAGGGAGAAGACGTCTCACTCGCGGCGCAGTCGAGGCGCATCGTGAAAGACATCGCGAGGATGAGGAAGAAGAGAGAGAGAGAGAGAGAGAGAGAGGGAGAGAAGAGAGCACTGGAGGCTGTGAGACGGGCGAGGCGCGAGTGGTATAATCGTGATAAGCAGGTGATAGATGCTCCTCAGGACCCGCACTGCCGTTGCACGCCGCAGACAATGGCTATTTGTTTCTGCCTTGACGGAGAAGAGGAGGAAGAGGAAGAAAGGGGTGGAGAGAAACACGTCTTTCTCGCTCTTCTCTTTCCATCTTCTTCCTTCTCTTTTTTTTCACTTCGTAGACATCGTCGTCGTCGTCGTCGTCGTCGTCGTCGTCGTCGTCATCCTCTTCCGATGATCCTCCGCGTCTCGAGGCCTCCACCTCCGCCTCGTACGTTCCATTCCAGCGAGCGAGTCCCGGGCGAATCGACTAAATCACATCGACAGATAATCACAACTTAATTTGCCCCCCGCGGGGAAGTCCTAGCCTGCGTGCAGCGTGAATCCGGCCGAGTCACGGACGGCGTCGCGTAGCCAGGCCGTCCGCGCGGCACCGTGTTCCCGCGATGCCGGTTCCTGCGTTCGGGGAATCCGTGTGCCACGGGAGCTCCATCGGCCATTCATTGTATGCAGATGCGGCGAGCGAGATGCGAGTAGCGCTAGGCGAGGGACCGCGATAAAGCCGCCCGCGCGACATTAAACGGTGTTACCGGAGGTGGATTCAAAAGTACCCGCATAGCCGTGTATCCCTTCGACATCGCATCCTTTAATCCCGACTCAAGGACATAAATAGATAAAGAGATGTAGCCTTCGCCCCAGCTTCGATGCAAAATTCTTCTCTTTCACGACGGGACAATTTAAGCTTTATTTAGGTGTTTAAAAAAAAATGAGTAAGCTTCTTAATTTTCATTTTTACCGTATCTACATTCTGTTCGATAAGTATTTGCGCGTAATGCAGCGGCGTAACCCGCGCAGCGTATTCACGCACGCGTCCCGATGAGTCGCCTTATTTCTCGCAATAGTGGATCGTTACGTCACGGCGATCGCCGCGCGATCGGCACGCTCTCGCGGCGAAGGGCGCGCTGGTTAACGATGGTTAACGAGTCGGCCGAGTCATCGCTTCATTAACGCGGCCCCGAACTGCCCGCGCGTCATTAATCATCCTGCTGGGCCCCGGCATTGTCGGCCCGATACGCGCGCCTGCGATGCTCGTACGGCCACCGCGATCATCGGCACCTCTTCTTCGTCGTCGTCGGCGACGGCGGCGGCGGCGACGACGACGCGAAGAACGGCCGACTCCACGCCGCGTCGAGATGATTAGAACGAAGAAGCGGGTGAAGCGCGACCGTGAATCGGCGGCAAATGAATTTTAATGACGACCGGAGCCTCGATTGAGCGCGCGCGACCGCTTCCACTCGCGGTGATTGATATATCAATGGAGTAGCTTGTAAAAGGGGCCACCGTAAACTGCTGGAACATGAGTAAAGCTTGGTATTCAACTCCCCATATAGCATTAATAAAAATGTAGAATATATATATATAAATATATAACATCGAAAACAATTTTTGGAGATTTTTTAATCTTCTAAACACAACGCATCGCGCATTGCTAGCAAATTACGGCGATAATTATTCTCAATTTTTATGCAGCTTTTGAGAAACCGATTAAACCGGAGCTATTTCTGTCATAGAGCAGTAGTAATCGAAATAAAAAGCAAAGTCACGTAAGTACGATATATAGCGTAGGCAGCGACAAAGTCAGTAATGTGCGATCACATATCGTGGATAATGATAATATTAATTCTGATCAAACCCGATTCTGTCTCTCATCTTGATGGAAATAGCATCGGACCACAGCTGGTACTCATTTCTTGATCAAGCATATAAATCGGCGACTGTTCATTATGCATCATTGCACGTATCTACTATCCGTATCAGCGACGAAATCCCCCGACAACGTAATAAACACGCCGACTTTATTCACACGCGCGATGTTAAGTCACAGAGACGTTGCATCCTAGATTGTTTTTCGTGCATTTCCGAGTTATTTATGCGCGCGCCGCCGCATATTTATACATTCGCATGAGAGCGCGCGGGAATGACCGGGGGGTACATAAAGTCAGCCACCGATTATTTTTGCAGATATACGCGCGAGAAACGTGATACGTCGTCGACTCGTTATCACGGAACAAGTTCCAGGAAGATTAGAGCGGCTAATTAATAAAGCGGGATTATCCGCGTTACATCTCCGTGGCATTAGCCGGCCGAATGCTCCGTTTCCCTCTTTCTCTTGGTTCAAGGAATCCGATATCTCGATGGCGGATCGAGCTTTAATAAAGTTCTCCACCCGTCGGATCCAAGAATTCGGCCTCACGACTGCGGCTGGAGAGAGTGAGAGAGAAAGTGGAGAGAAGAACGGCGAAAAAAAGAATGCAGCCGTGCGAGATAATACGGCGATAAGTATTTGCAAATATGTATGTACATATATTTGCGCGAGAGGAACACGTGCGGAAATTTTGCACATGTTGCGTTATCATGATTCGATGAGCACACTGTGCGCGCGAGAATTATCTTAAAAAGATATTACAACATTGAACCTTAATTTTGTTATTGTTTTTTTTTCCGCGTTATTTCGCGAAACTCGTAACAAGAAAAATTAAGCGATTATTTTTTAATGTTTTTTTAACAAATTTTGTGCTTGAAAAAATTCACATTTTTATACAAACATTATACAATGCACTTTTTTCTATTAAGTTATTTTAAAAATTCTAAAAAAAACTGAAGCTTTTGTTTTGAATAATTTTATTACTATATTTATTTTTGCACTTTAGTGACATATTTATAAAAATTTTTTGTTTTTTTTCATCATTATATGTCGGGTTTAAATAATTTATTGCAACAGTTTTGATTTTAAATGAAAAATTTCTCTTCAATATTTCATGAATCTGCATTGCGCTTCCGTCAGGATTAAACGGAAAGCCGCGGTCTAAGGATATTCGTGGATAGTGCATCAATTGAGAGCCACTGATTACACGGAGGCACATGACGGCTCTATCAAGCCTCAGGCACTGCGTAGAGTAACCTGTGCTGTGTACACACGTATCCGTGAACCCGTATACGACTTACCGGGGAGCTTAATACACGGACATCGCGTCGCGTGCGTCCGTGTGCACGCGACATTGCGTCCAAGATTATTTCGCGGTGTACCGCGAGATCATTCAATAGCATTCCGCACATACGTATCGATCGGGCTTAGGCGGTCTCCGCAATTATCAATCGTATCTACGATTGTGCATGTGCGTGTATAATCGCAAACCTTGCGGTTCTCAATCGCGATTCGCGATTAGCCGCAAATTGCGCTACTGAATATTCAACGTCACGCACGATATGTAAGTAGAAATTCAGATTTATTATAAATTTCAGTCGTCCTTCATGCGAGTAAAAATATTTATTTTTATAACGTCCGAGATTTATAGAATAATATTTTAAAGTCAGATCTCCCGACGTTGTTTAATTCGCTGTCGTGGCATTAAATAACTGCGCGCACTCGCGCGCTACGCAAACGAATTCGTCATTATAGTGACGCCGATGTGTCCTAAGATTTCGAGCCGCAAAATACTCATGTTTTATTTATGAGGTGCAACCGCGAAAGACCGGGCGCGCGCACAAACGTCACAAAATCATCTCTCTCTCTCTCTCTCTCTCTTTCTCTCTTCTCTCACAACGGACTTTTATTAATCTAATCGGTCCATTAATATTTAACAGTTGATTTTTGGCACCGGTCATCATTATCAACAGTGTAAAGACCGCGAGCGTACACGCCACGTAAGGGGACGAACGCGGGGCGAGGGGACTGCCGGGGGACCCGACGAAATTGAGCACGTCGCAACACGGCCTGAATCCTAATCGGCGAACGGCCGTGCATTGGTCGGCGAGCAAATTGCTTGTTTAGCTACCGCGAGTACTCTAGCATAATTAGACGATCAATTTCCCCGTAACGTCGTGTAATTTACTGGCGTCGTTTTTATGGGACCTGCTCTGCCCCCTCCCCCGTTCACTCGTTTCGTCTAACCTCGCTCTTTCCGCAGGCACCCATTACGTGTTCATTCTTTTCACGTGTGACGACACGTTGTCCTTGCATCGAGGGTTTCCGGGCCCAAACTTTCTACCCAACAATTTTCTAACCGCTTTCGGACTCCAGTTAACGTATCTTCCAGCTAACGTATAGGGGTGTTGCGCGCGGCTAACATTGAATCGGTAGAAGTTTAACAGAACTGTTGTCACAGCTGGAAGACAAGATATGATAAGAAACATCACTCATTAATTAATGATTGAATCTTTTTGTTTCGTGTGTGCACAGCTTGAATCTTTCAGTTTTTCGAAACTTCCTTTCGCGAGTAATAATTTTGAAGCGTGTACACTTGTGGTGTGTCCACCGAGAAATTTGGAGATAAATGTGCAGAATTCCATTACGCAAAATATGAAATTTATAATTGCGCCTCCGATCTGACACTGAAAAGATTAACGCGCCACGCTGAAAGTGTGACTCTTCCTCAACTAAAATATTACAAATTGAACATAATTAAGCGACGAACTCTGAAATGTTATCGTTCAGCCAATCGTTCGAGAATATATTATCTTGTCTAGCAACGTTGAAAAAAAAAACTAAAAAAAATCTAAAAAACCGTGTGTAATCGCTTCTTGCGTAACTGCGTTCAGTTACAAAAACGACATGATTCATCGAGCATTTATAGCGCCGTAAAGTAATCGCCGCAGTGCCTGCTTTATTCAAATTTATTCCTTCGAAGCCTGAAATGATTCGCACGCACGTACGCACTCTGCGTACAGAAAACGTCCGCGAAACGGCAGTAGTTAAACTGGATCTATGAAAGCGCGATCCACCTTAAGCGAGCCACTTATCCCGATAACTTATCCCGGGATCGAGAGCCGAGGGAAACCGCACCACGATTCGCATAATACGGCGGCGCGGGAGGAACAGCGCGGGACGAGGGACGGCGGCGGCGGCGGCGGCGGCGGACAGGTCCGTGCCCGTTAAACACACATTTTAGGTACTCCAACCGCAATGCCCGCTTAACTATGGTTTAGTGGAAGTTAAACCAATGATTATGTTGTCAGACCCCGGGTGGGTGGAGAGGAAAGTGATCGCTCACCGGTCATCTACACGCTCGCGCGAGCGCAAGGAGCCACGCATATACGCGAGCGAGTACGTGCGCGCCGTGGAAGTGCCTTAGGCTCATTTCACACCGATTTGCGAGCCGTGATATGCTAAACAGATACATCGTAAACGGCGAAACGTTGTTTTAAAGAAAAACTTTTACGCACTGACTTTGATTTACAATTTATTCCGCGTAGCTTTGTGGTGCTGATTTAAATACATATTTTTTATGAGAGGCACTAAAAATCTCGAATATATAATTATAAATATCTCAATCGAGATTATTTTTTTATTAATTTGTACGATTTTTTTTTTACTAATATTTTTTGTTGCTTTTTTTGCTCGGCATAAAAACTCGATACCTAAACTCTTTTTGTAGCATTTTCTTCACAACCGCTCGTTCCGCGTGAAGATTTTTCTAGACAAGAAATATTTGCCTATTAACAATTCAGACGCAGTCCCATCTTGATCGGCGTGAAAGCGGCCTTAAGCCCCAGCTTCGGTACGCATCGAAATCGCTCGCGCGAGCGTTCGTGCGGGCTCAGCCGAGAGGAGAGAGAGAGAGAGCGATCGTGTGTGCACGCGTGCTACCAACACACCATAGTCACGCACGATCCGCGGCAAGCATTAATGCCTCGCTATATAGCGCCCGTCTATACTCTCGGTACACACACGGTGTGTAAATCCAGATACGCAGGCGGGTGTAAGCGAGCCGATTCATCAACATTATCACTGACGGCCGTACTCGCTCCACGGTTTACTCTGCGTGTTTATGTGGTCGTGCCTGCGCGCGATATGTGTATATGTACGACATGGGGAATAAAGAGATTCCCAACCGAGAAACGTTAGATATCGCAGGTGCATTCCGATATGTGTGTATGCTGCGCTCCCGGGATCTACGAGTCCATCGATCTAATTCGTCGACCGGTTCGGAGTCGGAGATAGACATCGATAAGGATTTTTCCGTTCAGCATCCGCTGAATAAGCGGGATCGTGTTTCGACGTATAAAAGGAAGTGAAACGCGCGCGAGGGTGGGCGGAAAATCGAGAGTTGTTACGAGGAAGTGTAACAAATGACAGTAATTAGTTAACTATTTATAGCTACGTGGACAAGTCGACGGAACGAGAGATAACAATCGCGACTTCGAAGTCGCTGAAACGACACGGTGAATTAAAATTTAGGAAGGAGAAATATCATTTTTAGCATTCTGCAAACTGAAGTCCTTTGATAAGCCTCCAATTAAATGCGCGAAAGAAACTCGTGAAAAAATAATGATACATGATTCGAAGCTGTTTTCCGATATGAGATGGCATGTTTTACGCGTCTTCAACGCTTTGGACATACTTTAAACGCGCAAATAACTACAACCTACGCTGTAATTATTAAATAAAACAAATCGGAAATCACGACCACCTGGCGTATTAACGAGTAAATCAAACATTCTCAAGAACGCGCGGCTCTTGCGCGCGATTAACGTAACTCGCTGCGCCCATTCGCCGCTAAAAAGTGCGCGTCAGCACGCTTGCGTGCGCCCGATTGGCCCGTAAGAGGATCGACCATCGGAGCGGACGGATAGCACGTAACGAGATAACTAGTAATAAGGAGGTAATGACTACCAGAAAGAGAAGGAGCCGGGGGGGAGCGAGGGAGTGCGGCGAAAAAAGCGCGTCGAGGACGAGGTAGACGGGAGAGAGAGAGAGAGAGAGAGCGCTGAAGATCGATGTAGCGGAGGGACGGGCGGGTGCGTGCGAAAGATCGATACAGCGGGGTGCGAACGAGCGCGAGAGAGACGGCGCGGTGGAATGAACGGACAGGCGAGGACGAAAAGGAAGATGACGAAGAAGCGGGAAAGGGCGGAGAGAGAGAGAGAGAAAAGAGAACTCTCGCTCGTAACTCCGGACACTTAACCGTCTCCGAGGCAGTTTCGTCGGCTAAAATCGCGCTCGACGGTTAAGTCAACAATCCCGGCCAATCGCGAGCAGCGCGCTCGTTCGCGGTTATTGCTCGTAAAAAGCGGCGCCCTTTCGCGAACGCAAGTGGAAATCCATATTTCGCCGGGGGCGAAATCGCGAGGCGAAGAAACGCGGAATTTTTCCGTTGAGTTGCAAGCGTCGATTGAAGAGCGTTACGTTAAAATGTATTGCGATCTCACTTCGATATACTTTGTTCTATTTTCGCCATTGGAGAATATAAAAAGTTCCGTCGCACAAAACATTTTATTACAATCTAATCTATTGTACAACGTACGCCACTTTTTACGCGTGCAAGATCAGATCCTAGATTTTCAGATTCTTTAGATCTTTAGATAGATTGTTTAAATCCTAGATCCGAAAGTGATCGATTTTCTCATAGCACGGTACGTTGTGGGCGCCGCTTAAGCGGTAGAAATGTTGCATCGCGCGTGACGCCGGCCCATTATTTTCGCTCGATGAAACAATTAGTCAGCCGACCTGGCGACTGTAATTAGACAAAGGACAATTACGGCGAGTCGCCTCGTTATCTCACCGTTACACCGGTGGACACGTGTAAGACAAGCTGTTATAAATTATCGGCACTCCGCCTTACGCCCATCGATCTGCTCCGAACGATAATGATTGTCCCGCGTCTCTCTTTCTCCGGCGCGATTTTGACGGTTGCGCGGCCCTCGCGAATGCTAAAAACAGGGTGCATTTGAGACAGTCGAAGGGGATCGAGTGAGCCGATTGCAGAAGATACGCGAGTTAACTCGTCGTCAATTGATTTTATCGGTCGTTCTTAAACGCGTTTTATCTGCTACGTGCGTCGCCTTCGAGGATACGAACGCATTCGCCACGATAATTATGTATTTTTATTTCTGTGCGTACGTGCAATAGTGAATGTAACGTATGTTTTCGATCGCGACTTATCGATCTACGTTCCGCGGATTCAGTCGAGCAGCTGATGCATCGCGATCCGGATTCGCGTTTTACAACGCAGGAATTTGAGTGAAATTAGATAAAATATGAAACATTGACGCAAATAAAGTTGCAGCAGATACATATTAATTTCTTTCGAAACAATGATACATAAATTTTTTTAACATCTGAAAATTTCTTAAATTTAATGTGAAAAATCAAGGAACAAGCAACAAATAATGTTATTGTTTGTCTTTTGACAAATATTTGCAGAATTTTTGTGAAAGATATTAAATCCGCGAAATTGAATCGCGTAAGACTGAGAAAAACAAAGTCACTCCCGGACGATTGCGAAACCGGTATCAGATTTGCGAAAAACGGTGTATAACGAATAAGAGCAACATGCGTGAACGCGCTCGACCGAGTTCCGGAAATTAGATATACCGGTAATCGCGCCATTAATAACGCGCGCGACCGGGTCCCGATTCATTATTTAGCGGCAATTAGGTCGGTATAAATTGATTGCAGGTCGGCAGTGCGCCGAACGCAGCTGGATACTGCTGAATAATGCGTCGCCGCGCGATCAATGATGCGCGACGAAGCTCGTACGCGAAATAAAACAGTCGCGGCGAATGCGAACGGTGCGAATGCACCGACGCGTCGCGCCTATGCGCTTAATTTGCCGCGTGTCGCACGCGCCAATTAATCAGCGCATCGCTATTTAATCGATGATTCCGCCGCGTTTCGGCATCAACGGCAGTGACGTAGCTCGCATTAGAAACGCATACACGCCGACAAAAGCATCGCGACAGCGATGATCCGGGCGGGTGAACGCAACGCTCCACTGGCGATGCGCGAACCACATCTATATCTTGATCGCGCGATTAAATCTAGAATCGCATAAACGCGACCAGGAAGCCACAGTCGACGGTCGTCTTGCGCGTTTTCTCCCCGGGTCTTAAATAACGAGCACGCGAACGGCGTGTCCGTGAAAAATGACGGGATTGGCGCAATTAGCGTGGAGCGCAGTCGCGATATAACGCACCGATGAGTGCATGAGCGAGGGGTGGGGCTGCACCTTGCACTCGTTGCGGTGCACTTAATCTTCGGCGCATACGATCCGCGACCGGCCGCGATTGGTTGGCACGTAATCTACAATTCTGCATCGTACTTGGGTTTCTTTTACAGGAAATTACAGGTGCATTCGAGTGTTACAAAGGCTAGGAGCGCGCCGCGACGGGCGAAACGCCCGTTTCTGGGTCGATTAACGGGGCAGTTTAACCCACCCCGGATTGCGCTGTGAAAATAGCGATTGCTGCGGCGATAACGCGATTTTGTGGATATTTAATACTTGTCGGCCGATGGGAGAAAGGAAAGAACGAAAGAAAACGAGAAAGAGAGAGAGAGAGAGAGACAGAGAGAGAGAGAGAGAGAGAGAGATTGCACGAGGCGATAGCTACATATCGAAGCAACATTTCCGCGGTAATTACACAGATCACTTGATATGTCTTGATAACGGCGCTGGAAGTTCTTAATCGCTCAGACTCTAATTGCACAGGTGTTTATGCGAGACGCTGAATTCCAATAGGCAGGCCGCGAACCGGCGTGCAGTTCTAGATTCGCAATGATCCCGCAATGATTGACTGTAAATGCAATCTTTATGCGAGTATTAATATCTAATGTCTGATATCTAATATCTAACACGCGTTTGATGGAAGTTTCATTCTAGGACGCTAACGCGCGACTCGGCCAGTCGTTATTATCGATAATAACATCTTTTCTCTCTCGCTTTCGATAATTAATCAGTGTAACAAATTTCTTACATACTTCCTGCGGATATCTGATCGACTACTATGCTGTTACTAATTGTAGACGCAGATCCGCGCTTGAATATTAATACAACTCGAGCCGAACGGGAAAGTCTCGCGAAAAACTATTCGGATTTTCCGCGAGACCCGCGAAAGTCCCGACGTCGCGGCTCATCGTGGCGGCATTATTTTTCACAGCGGTACAACAAACGGCGGTGTTTACCGAAGATTTATGCGTGCGCGTGGGTGTCGTTTCGATTTTTGCACACTGCCGGAGAATTTCAGTTCGGCTGCACGCCGCCAGGAACGCGGACACACCCGGGGAATTCCCCCCCTGACGCCTGGGTACGTGCTTGTCAATTGCGTGGCAACGAGGTCCACGATTGGATAACGCGAGGTTGCATCGCTATCGAGCTTCGATTATTGGTTAGACACGGGGTTGGTGGGCGAGGCTGTGGAGGCAGCATTTACAGACGGCATCCAGCGGTATCCACCCGCGCCCGTTCCCTCTGTCTCTCTCTCTCTCTCTTCTCTCTTTATCCCGTTTGCTCTTCCCTTCGCTCTCCCTCAGCTCTTTATCTTCTTCTCGGTTTCGTTTCGCGCGAAGTGCAGGACCAAAACAAGCGGCCAATTAACTAACAATCCGAAACAATTTGGTTCCTCAGATGCTATCCGCTGCCGGCCGCTCGACCAAGAGCGTCTCTCGAAATCTTAAGGCTCTAACCACACGTGAGACTCGAATCGAACCGACTGTGATGCGAGTAAACGTATAAACTAAAATTGAGATACATTAATTACGCACTTTAATTGTTGATAAATATTTAATGTTGTTGTTCCACTTATCTTTATTGTTAAATAATAAGGCATATTCAAGCCCGTATTACTTTGATGTTAAGAAAACATCTCGCCAATTTCGCTCGACGTTTTATTCGATAAGTAGGGGTAACTTCTCCACTCGGCAGCCTCGATAGATCGCGCGGAGTCACGCTCTCGAAAAGTTCCCACATTCTAGCGCGAATTATCGAGTGCGCATAACTCGCATGCAGCTACTCTGCCATTCGTCGATCTTTACCCTCCGTTAAACGCGCGCATTCGAAGAATTTTCCCGGCGAGCTCGCGAAACCGGTGAACGAGATACGGTAGAAATACATTCGTGCATGAGCGCGGGACGAGGATGCAGGATCAGAGCGGAGCGAGAGAGAGAGAGAGAGAGAAGGGGGAAAAGAGAGAGGACGAAAAAGAGGGAAAAAGGAGAGAGAGAAAATTTCAGCCGTAGGTGGAGGCGCGCACCTACTTGTGGTGCATCTCGACGCCGATAGGCCGAGAGCTCTCTTTGCACGCTTATTACCCTAATACCAGTACTTAACACACTGTTGCCCGCACATATCCGTCGTTTATTTGCCGTGGCAACGACCGGGTGTCCCGTTTTATCCGGCGAACTCGCTGCGACGTCGATCGCGGATGCAAATGCGTCCGTTTACGCACTCTTCTTGCTCGTTCACGCGCGAACGATGGCCATTTCAATCCAAATAAAGATTAAATTATCGTACAACGATAATAGCTAATACGGTGGCGGACGGAGAAAATAGAAATATTCAATGCCGTTTGCTGTTTGACAGGCGGAAAATCGTCGGAAGTCCATACGCGTGCTATCGTTAACGACCGCGCGAAATTTACATTTAACATTCATAATTATTCGCGGGGGAATTATACAAATTACGCTAACTCGCGGTTAATGCAACATCCGGATCGATTCGAAAGAAATACGAATTCCACGGAACGATCTTATCCGCGGTCGAAGAACGGGAATTATCATAACGTTACTGCCAATTTCGAGTGAGACGGTCGGGACAACGGGACGAAAGGAGAAGGTGAAATGGCCGGGACCGAGCGGGAGCGAGATGAAGGGATCGCGGGAAAGAGAGGGAGAGACAAAAGGAGGAGAGAGAACGGACGCGCGCGCGAGAGAGAGAGAGAGAGAGAGAGAGAGAGAGAGAGAGAGAAAGAGAGCGCGAGACGAGACGAGAGTTTCGCTCTAGGCACCCGGTATATAGATCGGCCGTACGCGATGCTGGGCCCAATGGCGTGGCGTTCTCGGCAGATAATTATCACTAACCATCAGCTATTTGCGAGGAATGGCTGATAATTGCTACGTTGTTGGGCCTCTACCGAGCGATAACCCGCCTAGGACTCCTTTTAGACGAGCAGCTCTCGCGCAGTCACTGCAACCTCCGGGGCCCTACGGCCCCACGGAGTCCTTTTGCCCCTTTTATTCCGCCTCCCTCCCCCCTCCATCCTTCCTCGTTCCTTCTACCCGCGGCCACGTCGCGCGTTTCCTTCGCGTGGCGTTTCGGCGCGCCCCTCGAAAATGCATCCTCGTCCGGTTGTAAGCTGAACGTCCAGGATACAGCGTGTCGACGTTCTTGCAGTTTTATTTCTGTTAGGAGCTCTGGCTCAAGCATTTTTGTTTGCGGAATCTTTAACTTTTTCAAATTCTCCCCAGCTTGATTAAATTTTCACGGCGAGAATTCAACGTCGTACTTGTCACTTCAAAATTAATCTGATCTGTAATTAATTATGATAATTAATTGCATTACTGCGCGGTGTTAGTGTTGTTATTATTCCAATTTCGTATTTGCTATTAATGTTTAATTTAATTTAATTGTTTATTTGATGCTTAATTTTTCAATTACACCAACTCGCGATAAATTTACGCTTGACGGAGAGTTCTCAGTTCTGCATCCTTATCACACTTGAACGAGATAAAACGCCCGACTTAGTGCCGTAGATCCCGCAGATTTGCCCCACGTCCCTCGTGAAGCACGCGATTCCAATTTATCGTGTCGCAGCCGTGCGATCTCGCGTTTGATGCCGTGTACCGTAAATCTCGACGGTTATAAAACGCTAACGCGCATATAATTGTTTAGAAGAAAGAAAGAGGAAGAGAAAAAATGGCGAAAAAAGATCCAGCCGGTGGCCCCGGCGGTGTCGCGTGAAATGCGTCGCGCGGCGAAAAGCCGCGGAATTAGCGCGAACGTACATCGCGAGCCCCTCTCCCCTCCCCCTCCCGCCGGTCGGATAACTCTCTTATTGCCCTGTAAATCGTAATGTTACACCAGCAATTTAATAAGCCGCGCGCGTTCACTTATCCCCACTGACGAGTCCGGGCGCACATAATAATGTTAATGGCGGCGAGTATATCTTCTAGGACAGCGAGGTAGCGTGTTCGCGTGTGTGCGCCGTGCGTATACGTGGAGCGCCGCTACTTCCACACCCGCGTCGTAATACGCGTATTAATCCTTGAGGAAATCACGCGCGCGCGAATATTTTCATCGTCCTCTCCCTCTCGCCCCTCCTCCCTTCCTCGGTCGATTGTCTGTCTGTTCACGGGGGGGCAAAGCGATATCGCAAACGTCGCCGTAATAATAGTTACGCTCGCGTAACGCACCGCGTAAATGCAACCCGTTATCGATAACGCGCGATTGACAAATGCCCACTCGCGATCGCGCGATATTCATAATGAATCACGCGAACGCGCGTATTACAGCGGATCGGGTATTCCTTAATACAACATTGAAAATCGTATTAACTCGCACGGTGAAAAGGACTAATGGTAGCTAGACAACATAATGCCAGGTGACATAATTCGTCGCTCCGAGCTCAGCGATCCTTGCGAATGGTCTTATCCGCCTCCGATAGAACAAGTAATTTCACTTTAGCCTCGGCGGTTGTGAAGTGACGCTTGAAGGAGTTCCAGTTCGGAATCCGTGCCTGTGCGAAATCGCGCCTTGAGACTCCTCACGGCGATGCACGATCGCATCGATCGATTAAGCCCGTCGCTGCCGCGAAACAGCTAAGTTACTCCCCCCGTGTTCCACAGACGCATACACACACACACACACACACATGCATACGCGAACGTAAACACGGACATAAATTACAGCGAGAAATCTGAAATGTTAGCGGGTTCGCGAGCCAGCAAGCTGCTCGTGCAGACAATCGTTTAGGAGCGATAGGCGCAACGCAAAAATCCACCCTAACAACGTGCCTGTTTGCATTCCTGTCAGCGCCGTGCAATGCCTGTAATATGCAATACTCTGTAAGCAGCACCAACACGCATAATACGAACACGGCGCGGTTAGGGAGTGCGGTCGAGTTCGCGCGGCGAGATGAAGCGCCGCCGAGCTCTGCATCCAGCAGCGGGAAACGAAAACGGCGCTTCTCGACTCCTCTCGGCGGCGAGAGAGGAGTCTGCGGCGCGCGGGGAGTTAACGAGGGGGAGGGGGAGAAGGCGAGGAGTGCAGAAGGAATAAGGTGTAATCAGTTTAATGAATAGTCGCCCCGCGTAATTACGGTGGGGCTCGTAGCCACGGGTTCGCGCACGCACACTCGAATGCGATCGGATACATTGACGCGCTCGGATTCAGCAGTTGGAGAGGAGAGAATAAGGTTGAGAGAAAGAGAGAGAGAAGGAAAGGCGGCTCGATGCGCGTATTACTCGCCGGCAGGACCAAACCCGAAATTTTCAAAATTAAACCCGAATTAAAATGAGTGGCGTCAAGAAAAACACTTTAAATTAAGGTGGTAAATAGATGACTCTTAAATTCGGCGAATTATCCCTATATTTACGGATTCCCCGGTTTATTTGAGAGATAAATATATATCTATTCGTGGCTGAAACAGTTTTTATTGACCAAAATTTGTGTTTGATGAAAGGATTACGCCGTGTAAGCGCGGGCATCGTTAAGCATCGGTGCGTGCCGATTGTGAAATAATCAATCGTTCGGTTCCATTTATATTCTCAGTCACGGTGCGAAGAGAAAACGTCATCCGGTGCTGCGTTCTCTAGTCGTCAACCGGGTGCGCGGGTTTTTATGGCAGTTCACAACCCGTCTGATCGGCGAGCGAGCACTCGAGGTGTGCCCGAGCTCGCGCGAGCCTGCCAGCGATCGAATAAAGTGAATCGTGTCGATCGGAGGACCTCGGTGTAAATGACCCGCGAAACTCGCCGCGTGATTGCCGCTCTGAATGGACCCTTTCATAGTTTCATACATATCCGGTGCGTATCTAGCAGCGCGAGGAGTTTCACTGAATTATGGTCTCGAAAAATTTATTAATCAATTAATTTTTATTAAACGCGCCTTTAACTTGAAGCACAATTGTCAAAGCTTTTTAATGTTAAAAAATTGAGAATATATATATCAGAAAGTTAAAATATACATAAAAAGAAAATATATCTTCTTCTCTAAAAAATAGAGATGTTTATCTCTAGAAAAACTTGAAAAAATATATATAAAAGAAAAAAGAGGTACACTTATAAATTTTAAAAGACCGATACAATCTACGCGTTGAATCAAACAAAGCGCATGGGCCGAGATATCCATCAAACGAATAGTCGATCTGTCAATGATTACCCGAGATAATATCGGGAGACACTCTCACGGAGTCAGATACTCGATCTCATACCTGAGAACCGTCTCGATCCGGAAGACGAGCTCCACGACGTGTATAAGTGTCCCGCGATTTTCTACGTCTGATTTGCGCCACGACGAGGAATCGTAGAATTGAGCCGAGAAGCGGAATTACACGATTTTGCCGCACGATTCCCTGGTCCGTGCGAGGAATATACCATCGATAGGTCGCCGATCGGGGGGACCATCGAGGTCGCGCCGTGGATTGTGAGTCCGTGGCGGCAGACGAAGACGAGGGGCGACGAAGTGGGGCCCCCGCGCGTTGAGATACCGCCGCGCGTAACGTCTAATAACCGAGTACCATCTCCGTCGAGGGCGGGGAAGGACGAAGGGGGGGGGGTTTCTACGATTCGAGATCTCGATCCGTGGATCTGTCTAATGTGGGCCAACCACGCGAACCTATCATAACCTGGGCCAACCTCGGCCCGGTAACCACATGTTTGCCCAGGTAACCTCTCCGACTCTCTCGCTCCCTCTTCTTGCCTCCTTCCACGGCCTCGCCGGCTCTTCCCAGCGATACCGCCACTCTGGATTTCCTCCCGGAATTTGCATTTCTACGAGTGCCGTCGCTTCTGTTCCCGCGGCGGTAATGCTAGTCGAATAAGTATTCGGTCGGGCGAATTATCCGGCGCGAAAAAATCTGACAATGCTGGTTGCCTCGCTGACGGAAGTGTTCTTTCAGCGAGCGAGAGCGATCGAGCTGATAATCAGTTTCGCGATCAACACTTTTGAACGGTACTGTTATTAACAGCGCCAAGTACCGCAAGATACACATTTATTATAAATATTTGAAATATCCAAATTATATGTTTATTTGAAAAATCTCTAACAAAGTTTTTCTTCATTTCATTAATTATTAATCACTTAAAATAATTTATATAAATAAATAGCTTATTTGTATAACATTTTTCGCCTAGTTCTGCAAGAACTAGTGTCACGGAAAAAAGCTTGAATACCTTCAAGGATGCATATTTAAATGTTTGAAGCATTTCGAGCATGAAAATACGAATAAGAAAACACGTTGACGGGATAATCAGACGCAGTGATGAAAGACAAGTATGAAACTCAAATAATCTAATCTTTCCCCCCCTCGCCGAGCGGGAGAAGAACAAAGCCGCACGTAGTTTTACACGTGTCATCCGTTCGAGACGTAGAGCACTCGATACCCTCGTCGGCCATCTGTTTTCGCACCGAAACGCTGGGAAAATATCTTGGCGGCGGGATCGGTTCAATCAAGAAACTACTCTCCCCCGAAGCCGCGTCCAAGAACGAAGGATAATTTTTGCGTTGATCGTGATTCTTCACCTCGGACACGCTACACGATGTTGCAGTGGGTGTGCGTAACACACGCGTCCGCGACCGTCCGTGCCGGATCGTCCGCATCTCCTTATAGTCCAGCACACATACATACCCGGCCCCAGTGCACACCCCCAACAATAATGTAAACAAAATGGTACCACTATTTCATTGGTAACCCGACACTTCTGCGCTGAACCCACACGCATCGCCTTCTCCTCTCCTCTCGCCCCTTCTATTTCTGCATTTTTCTCCTCGTCCTTCTCTTCTTCTTCCACTTTTGCCTCACCTTCTTGCGTTCTTCGGTCAAGTGTCTTTCTGCTATGTGGAAAAATTTATTTAATTCCGTAGAAAAATTCTTCCTTTTATTTCTAAGAATAATTAGTTGACGAATAATTAGATAAACGTTTCACTTAAATCTAAATTGCGGTTGTAAAGCATGACTTGTCTGTGTTTTTCGAGATGTTTCATCGACATCGTTTTGAATTATAATAGTTAAAAAAAGAAACAATCGAGTAATTCTATTTTCTCGACAGCATCGATTGATTTTGCAGGATTCTCCCGCTTCTACTTATACTAATAACAGTCTTGACGTGCGCGCGCTGATTTCGCAACGAATCGAATCCGCGCCAACCGATTGACCTCGCGAGATTATTTCTCGTATTGAGATTCCGCGGTGTTTGACCCCATCTTCCGCGAACGCTCGAGCCGAATGACAGAAACGATCGGGGATAATACCCGGGAAGGAACTCTGAACAAATCGATGAACGCGGCAACGTTTATACCTTCGATTACAAATGCATTCTCGATGAGAACTTGTTAGAATACTAGACTAGTCGGTGCAATCATACGTGATTGTGATGAATTGTGATTTCTCGCTTACACGATTGTGTAAGCGAGAAATCGCACGAAACTTTTGCAAAAATTACCCACGTCTTCGATTTTCCACTTCTACTCCATCCGAGTTTCGTCCATCAAAATTCAACATATAACTAAAATAATTGAATTTGGATAAACCCAAATCTTTTTTATAACGCGAGTTTCTATAACCTGAATATTGTGATAGTTATCAATGACAAATCAAGATTACATCGCGGATCGGCGTTTAACAACGTTATACAAAATAATTATGCGCAGCTGCCAATAATTAAATGATTAATTTCCGGTGAAATCGAATGTCTCAATGTATAACGACAGCCGTACGCTCGCTCGTCTTACACGCTTAATTTGCAAATGGCGAGTGACTCGTTTAATCGACAACGTGTCCGGTCGCGATCGATCGATCACGAGGACGAGGGAAAAGAGCGCGGCGCGTCGTATAACGAGGCGAACGAGAGAAGCTGAAACTCGACAGGAACACAACGGGAGGAGATCCAGGGAACCGAGCGTTCGATAGCGAGCGACGACAACGATCGATCGACAGATCCCGGCGCGGCCGCTTAATTCAACTTTAATTTGGACTTTACGAGCGTCGTTACCTGATCGGCTCGGTGGTCCGGTCGCCTCTTCACCTGGTTTTCTGGCCGGTGAATTTATCCGTTTCGCGCCACGCATCCGTGGAAAAGGGATCGTGTCGCTCGCGTGTTATTCAAATGCAGACAACGCCCCGGAGATATCGGCCCGAGACTCGGTGACTTATTAGCGCCGCCGATCGCCGATCTTTCGCCGAGAAAGGCCCGGGGATATCGAATGACTTTCATTCGAAGGATTTTATCTGAATGCGAATTACGTTGATCGATCCGGGGATGTGAAGCTGTTTGCGCGGCGTGCACATTCCCCGATATAAATATAAATTATACGCCGTCGAACGGTCTTGTGTCTTACTTTTACTATTATTTTACTTGCGTCTGAAGTCAAAGATTGCATCACGATGTCGCAAACGCGACGTTTGCGTCAAACAGGGTTTCTTATCCCGAAACGTTTCAGCGATACAATTACCGATGCTGACGGGCGGGACACGGGGTTTCGCGCAGGCGGAAAAGAAAAATTCGAGGCGCGGACCCGAGCGGCGGACCTCGCGACACGCGTGGAACATTTGTCAGACACTTTAGGACCAGTCGGGCCATTGTTTTCCCATCGATTCCGGCTTGGAAAGCACGGCTTTAACCGGTGTTTTACACGCTCGGTTCCTGGAACCGGATTCTCCATCTGAGATGCCCGGTGCCTGTGGCATCCAAGTTGCGGGCCCGGGAGGAGAGGAGAGAGAGAGAGAGAGAGAGAGAGAGAGAGAGAAGGAGAAAAGGAGAAAAGGAGAAAAGGAGAGAAAGACGCGTGAGACGGAGTGACGGAGCGAGGGGGCCGAGACGGGGAACCAGGTATACATGCCCCGGGACTTCGAGCCCATTTCGCCTGTCAAGCCCAATTCCGTTTGGGACCAGAAACCTTGGAGCTCTCTCTGTTCGGCGTTGCAGTTTATGGCCGTCATTACCTCGATCGGCCTCGAGTTGGATTAAACGATTTGTTCGTGTGCACGTTCTACTTTATTGGCCGACGTCTCCTACGTGATACTTAATGTTACGCTCGCCGGACGTTGTACGAATAAAATTTCGGCCCTGCGATCCGCTAAACGCTCGCTCGCGATAATCTCGCGCGGACAGAGCGGCAATTACAGCGCGTAATTATCGTAAAATATTGAAGCGGCGAGATTTACATCGCGTTAACGAAGAATTATTCACATCTTTTCTATTTATACTTGTTGCGCCAAGTTGTTCATTGTTTATAAGAGGCCGTTGAAAACGAACGTTGAATTATTAGATTGGTGCAAAAGATTTCAATAATATCGAGGCACACTTTGCACTTGATGCTGATTATTATTGTTACTACTTTACTATTTTTTTTTCTTCTTTATTCGCGGCGCCTGTGAATCCATGAATATGGATCGGTAAAACTTAGTTAATCGGTCGAAGGCGGTTTGCACGGACACGGGATACGCGGCTCTTCAATTATCCGGGCATCAAATACTTCCTGCAGAGGGTAAAAGACCTCTGCGTGTCCGAACTTCTTCATTCTGCGCGGCCACTTATCTTCCCTAATTTACGTAGCTTGCTTCGTTCAGCGCCGCTGAACGACGTTTCGTGTCGTTAAACACCTCCCGCGGCCTGCGCCGAATTTGAATGACAATGCGTCCGTCCATATTCTGGATATTCCCTCCTCTCGCACAGCTAAATACAACTCAGACTTAATTGTAATTAATTGCGACCTTATCTTCACAGTTTAGTCCGGATCACCCCACATCGGCCGCGACTATAAATTCTCACCGCGGTGTTACGCTACGCGGAGTATACTACGTGTCAGTTCGCTCTCCTTCCAACAATGCTACGGCACGCCGCTATCGCGCAATGAGTATCTTGTTAACGCGCTTATTGACGTTAATTACAGCTAATTATGCCGTCTGCATCGGACTGTGATTTATTCAGATCATTAAGAGTATTCAGATCGCATACTACAATTATTTCGAATGATATACTCTTCGCATGCATCCTTCATATCGTCATATTCAGTCCAAGTACATCCAAACGCTATCCGTTCTTCGTGATATGCAACTAACTTGGCGTCACCTGCGAACGAGGAAACTCGTTGCCGTCACGCGATTGCAGCCTGCACTTGTATCGTCGATACGTGCCGGCGTCACGTCCTGTTCAACCCAATTGGTGTCATCTGCGACTCGCGTAAATGAAAACGGCCATTCCGCTAACTTTTCCGACGGCTGTCCTTTCACGTTCAACTGCGTATCCGTGCCTCTCGTTGAGTACCGGTTTTTCGATGAGGCAAGCATGAAGGAAGCAGGCCGCGAAAGGTACCCCGGCTTCTTCCCTTGGCGAGCTGCGCTGGCGCCTCTTCCTGCTCCTTTGCCTCAATTTATTTTTCATCTCTCTTTTTCTCTCTCTCCCCTCTCACCTTTCTCTCGTTTCGCAATACAAATTTGCATGCATTTTACACATCTGGCCCGACGAAAACGTCCGATTTTGACAGTCGCCACATTGCAGCACGCATCGCGAATCAGTCTCGTTATCCGCCGTTTACGATTGACAAGACAAATTGCGGGCTGGAAACTCAAAACGCTATAAGTGCTAAAAATATCTTTTGTAATGGTCGTATTTTTCGTTTGCCTCTTTGTAATATGCAAATAAGCTTTACATTATTGACTTTACGCGGAACAGAATTAAAAAAACAGAGTTCAGTAACAGTTAAATCAGCGAAACACGCATAAAATAAATATTTTTTAACACCAAGTTTCCTAAAAATTGATTGAATTTTATTTCTTCACTTAGCGTTTCGAAAAATAAAGTTTCGATTATAATTAATAACAAGTTAATTATTCAAAATATTTGATTTGTGGGAAATCAATGTTAATTGTTAGCAAAAAAAAAAAACGTTCTTTTCGCAAAAATGTAGGTATCCGATTTGATTAATCCGTTAAATTTTACCTCGTTTTACGTTAAACGGCTTGCATTTCCAGTCCGCGACACTCGAGATGAAAACGTTCGCGATCGCTCGCTGCGAGCTGTCCGACATCAGTATTTGTTAGCGGATACTGGTATCCGCGCATCGTCGAGTACCGGTGATGATGAATGAGAGGTAAGAAGGAGGCACCTCGAACGAGAGGCCCCTCGCTCCGTCCTCGGGGAGATCATCCATCTCGCTCTATCCGCCGCCATCTTCCCTCGCCTCCTCCCCCCTTCGCTTCGCCGGAGGAAGTAACAGTATCCAAGTGGATGGATTCCGTGCGAGGTGTGCGGAGACCGTGTGGATTGTGTGCAGAATGAACGCAAACTGTGAGGGTAATTTGCAACACCGGCAATTTACATAATTAGCAGTTCTGAACCCTCGGACGTCCCCCCACCCCATCTGATCTCTGGTTTCCCCCTCGCTCCCGCCGCCTCCGCCTCCACCGCTGCTGTCTGTCTCCCCCTTGACTCCCCTCCCTCGCTTGGCCGCGGGCCTTATGTAGTGTGCTCTTCACCCAACAAACCGACACGTCTCTGTTTTACCCCTCGCACATTGGCGTAGGCGTTACCCCGTCAGAGAGGCAAACGAGGGATCAATTGCGACCTCGTAGATACGCTAGATCGTGAGACTCGTGGAACTTATCAGTCTCGAAGAAAATTCATGCGAAACGTATCTTCGTGAAATGATAATCAAGTTTAGCGTAAACGCGCAATATTTTTGATTAACCTGTTAAAAAAAAGTAAGCGGAAGGGTTATAAATAAAAAAAAAAGGAAAGATAAGTCAATGTATTCTATTTTAGATTGCACCGTCTGTGTTTTTCAATAGTCGATCGTAGAATATGTGGTAACTGGATATTGCACGTACAACACCTGCATTCAAGGAGAAACTCTCGCTGAAACTCACGGCGGCGCTAAATTGACGCGTGACTCCGCGGTAAACAATAATTTGCGCATGCAAACAACTCAACTCCCGCAAGAATGCGGCATATCCTCCTCATGCACTTGCGCCCTGCGCGTGTAATCCAGCCCGCTTATCTGCCGGTACGCTCGTAACAGTGAAACTAATCCCGCGGGACTTAATGAAACGTATTATTTTAACTCATTTACCGGCACGCGAAATACGATAAGGCCTACATCGGAGGGGGCTCGCGATAGTTCGCTCGATAATTTTTAACCACGCCATTATCGCAACAACGTTCCAGCGCAATTAACATCGTCTCGAGCGCCAAGACAGCGGAATAATTTCGTATATATTTGCGGAATTAACTTTATTATCAATCCGACATAATCATATTGCGCCCGATCAGGTTTCCCGCGCAGATATCGCCTTCGCCTGTAGTAAAGTTCCCTCGCGCAAGTCCCCCTACCCTCCCTCCATCTCTCCCTCTCAAGCATGTGTTTTAGAACACATGTAATATCGCGAGAGCGACACTTATAGTCGCGATCGATATATGCGTCGTAAATTTGCGTTTAACGAGTACGTCGAAAAATCGCTTTCGCGGCGCGAAGTAAGCGGTGCGCTGTCGCATGTTAATTGGCGGATAAGCGATTACGAGAGCGCGGCGCGCCCGTGATAATGAAGCTGAATCATCCGGGAAAACGACGTGGGGGGAATAAGAAGAAGCGGAACGCGCACCGACGCGGAACAATGAGATCTATTAATTATCGATCGTCGTACGACCGATCGATCGCACGGCGTGTCGCTTTGACGACGGTTGCTTGGCTGAGCCGTTTAATTAACGAGTCCCGGTCAACATTCCAATTAATGCGCTTCATTAGCACCCGGCGTCCGATTCCTCGTAGCCGCGCGGCGATTGCCGCACATGCTGATTAATTTGGCCGCTTAATTGATCGATCAATAAGCGCACCGCGAGCGCGACGTGGAAATGGGTCGGGTAATCTTGACGATCGTCAATTTCTTTTCGGTCCGACGAGTGAGTCCGCATCGAATACGCAATGAGACAATTAATGATTAATATACCGTGAGAATACAAGGATTTGCAAAAAAATTTTTAATGAATACGTTAGGGATGAATTAGCGCGACGTACTTCGTTAAAACTTCATTAAATATTTAATATCGAGATGACATGAAGAGATATTTGTAACTGCGCTTATTCGTTCGCAGCGTGAAAATACTTATTAAATAATTGCATTAAGGACATATCCGATAGCAGAATTTACTCACACAACCTGTCCTTAATATCTTTTTTAATGAAAAAGTTAAAACTTAATTAACAATCCCTTAATAGCGGAAATTAAAAAACTGAAATTAATTGCATTAATTACATCTCTAAAAATTCGCCCAACTTTGTTTTATATCGTTGTTTGTTGTATAATTTATGTATTTCTCTCTCTCTTTCTCTCTCTCTCTCTCTTCCTTATGAAATCTTATTTCATTCTACAGGTTTGCAAACCGTTTATAATTGCGGATACTTTCAATTTACAAATTCATTAGCTTGAACTGATTAATACATCGATAATCGCCTACAAGTCGCGTTACCACCGTGCCATCAATTTTCATCGTGTAAATTACGAATCCTGCTTTGCAACACCATCAACATTGTGGAATGCAGATACATGAGAGTGGAAAAAAAAAATCCTAAAACCATCTCTTAAAATTCCTCAGATTTTTATCTGTCCGTAAAATATTGAGAACCCAATACTTTTTCCTTCATTAAGAAAAAAAACACTTTAAATTAATAAAATTCGTGAATAAGACAGACAGTTTCGAAAAAAAGCGGTATTTCATTCTCAGCGTCCGTAAACATTTCTCGTGGGGGCAACGTTTCGGCGAAAATAATAAGGGCCGATGATAGCGAATCTCCGAATACGATCTACCGACATCGGCCGCGTCCGCACATCCGTTGTTCCGGGCACGAAAGGAGAGATCCGGCGTGTTTAATTACGGGGGAATGAGAGAAAGAAAGAGAAAGAGAGAGAGAGAGTTCCACGTCCGACGTAGTAAATTATTCCTTTTGGAAGCGGCGATTATAAAGCGATTATCGACAAGGATCGCTACCGCAGACGCGGCGGGATGTACCCGGGCGATTTTCTGCGCCGTCGTCGTCGTCATCGATGCATCGTGTTGCCAACGATACCTTCGTGAAAAACAATTTGCCGCTCGTAGACACCTCACCCCCCCTTTTCCGCACATCGGTAATTACGGTCGGTCATTGCGATAATGTCATATGCTTAAGAATTACCACGGTGCGGGTCCTCCTTATCGTCGATGTGCCCGATGGCGAGAATTATTCAATTCCCCCGTGCGCTGCCTCCAAAATAATACGCTACGCGAGAAATTACTGCGCGTGGAAAACAAACAATTTCTCCGGCCGGGCCTGCGTGTGTGTTTTATTGCCTCGAAATTACGAGCTCGAGTTCGCGCTTGCGATATCAGATTCGCCATCTCCGAACATCGTTGCGTTCGAGATTATTAGGAACGGCGCCGCCATAATGCAGTGTTCAACAGTACTTTCGCGCATTGCACATGTTTTTCTTCCTATACATTAAAAATGACATCACGTACCTTCAATTTTCTGATAAGCTTTCGATTTTCGTAGCACAGTTGGCGCAAAGAATTTTTTTTTTTTGGGATTTGCAGGTCACTGGAGCAGGCGAAACAAAAGCGGAACGTTTTCATATAGTATTATAATTTATTTAGCTATATCGCTAAAGAACTCGAATTGTTTCATTCGATATCCGTTACTTATTAGTTTCTATAATCTTTTTTATGTACAAGATTATTTACAAGCGAAAGCCCTGCGCCGCAATCGAGCGAATTCTTGAGCGAGTGGAAAAGCGTCGCCGCATGGAACTTAAACGCGCAGCGCTTCAGAAATAAACTCTCTACACGGAAAGAACACTTTCGCTGAAATGTCTAAGAATTGTGCCAGATACGGAAAATAATTTTGAAAATAATTTTTGTTGGACAATCAAAATTTATCGATTTCATGCACCAATCGAAGTACTCGATCTGGTTGACGAATGAAATAAAATGAGGTCATATTGCAGCAAAAAATTCGAGTGCTCTGTTGATGAATTTTAATTGTCTAACAAAAATTATTTTCAGATCTATATTTGGCACAATTGTTAGATATTTCAGCAAGTGTTCTTTTCATGTAACTGAACTCGATAAGCAAACTTATCGAATTAAATCATAATACTCTCATGCCAAACACGGCGCGCTGCTCGGTAATATTAAAATATCGGGAGAATACGATATGTTAATACCACGTTTGCTAAAGTAATATTAAAATATCGAGGAAATACGTCCATATATCAATATTACGATCTCGAGGGGTTGGAACGTAAGATATAATATATATTTTACAAATATGACGGCTCGGTTACGGCGCACGAGATCCCGGTCTAACATATATTAGCAATAATAATTTAAATCGTCAGTACATATCTCGAAACATCGATCGACGAAAGGAATACTGCTCGCTCGCGCGGAACAACGACTTAAATACAACTGCAAATACAACTCGTTTACACTGGGATCTTTCGCTAAGGGTACGAAGTTTGGCACTCACTATTTTACTTACGTTCCTGCGTACATAAACGCGTATACACGCGCACTCAGTGCATCTTGTTGTGTGATTCACGTCGATTATCTATTTACATTCGCGTCCAGCGTGTCGTCAGAAATGCTCCCGAAAAGGATCCGGAATTGCAATTCGTCCGTCGGCATTTTACACATTTTATTTACACCATCGGACGACAGTTAGTCTTTATGGCGAATTTTTTATGGCAATGCAAGTGTAAACGATACGCGACGGTGGCAATCGGCGCATCGTCCAAGCGAATCAAGAATATTTCACGATCAATCCTCATTCTAAAATATTTCTAATAAACTTTTAACAATTATTTTACAATTAAAATCATCGGGAATAACTTACAAGCGAATTAAAGTTTTTTTTAAAATAAAATTTTAAATAATTTTTAAATAAAATTTACAGCAAACTTGAAAACAAGTTTTTGTCGTTTAATTTTACTTTTAAAAATTCTAAAGTTTTAGTTGACAAAAAAAATGATTCGCTCAAAGTAAGCATTGGTCGTTCTCGATACGTTGAACGTCGCCGCTTTCCGCCGGAAGCGCGTCCATTTAGCTTCGTCGTCTCTCGCAGACAATGCCTCCATTAGCCGGTTTCCGATGGACGCCTTCGATTTCTCCGTCGCTTTTTCCGGACCCGTTATAAGATAGTCTGGCCTGAGAGAATGCCTCGTCCTAATCACGAGGATATTTACGGATCTCCGCAATCGTTCTCTGGCCTTCGGCAACGCCGCGAAACGGAGATCGAACTCCGTTGAGGAACTACGTCGTGATTCCCGTCGAAAGAAAAAGAAGAAGAAAAAAAAACACTCCCTTCTCTCCCCTAGCATCGCCTATCGACGGTAAATATCCAATATAGGGCTCCCATCGCCAATTCTTTTATCCACATATTTTATGTACGCGTAAAATTACTGCATTTAATCACGATTATAAAAAAACCAAGATATAAATGACATTTTTTTCGCAAAGATTAATGTTTTTACGCTTAAAAATATATAAAATATGTGAATTCTACAAAAAAAAAAGATAGATGATGCGAGATTCTATATTACGTATTTATCCCGTCGACTAATCTGGCAAGTTCGAAGCAGAACTTTTAACGAAATCCTTCCCGGTGATTTTGCTAATAGAGAACTCTTCAGGGTTCAGAGTTTCAGTCTACAATCGAAGCACAGCTCTCGCCGAGACTTTTGACTGCCAGTTTCTTTTCTCCTCTGCATCGGGATTCGCACTTAAAACGACAGCCGTGATTCTGTCGTGATCGCGCCGCGATTTCGATGGAACTTACTCGTGGAAATTCTCACTCACTACTACTTGTCTTCCATGCTTCTCGAAGATTAACACAGTCGCAAACCGATAGCCTCGTTCGCGCACGGCGAAGTCAATTTCTCGATACGCAGCCAATGTCGCGAGAAAATCCGAACCGCGCGCGGTCTAAGTCGGTCGCGTCGGTCTCGCGCGATCTCTCAAACAGGTCCCACCTCAAACGGAGGCTCTTTCGGAGCTCCACTCGGGATATTCCATGCATTCCTGGAACCTAATCCAGGCAGAGAACGTCTAGCTACGCTTCAGAGCCGCTCGAGCACTCCTCGGCTTCCGGATCGATGTGCTCCTCCTCCTCGTCTTCCTCGTGATGGTAGTCACCGGTCTCCTGCTGCCATTTGCTGACGTGATGCGTGTTCTTATTGTTGCTGTTGTTATTGCCGTTTCCATTACCACCGCCACCGCCGTTACCGCCCCCGCCGCCCGATTGTTGCTGAGCCTTAGCCTCTTCCTCCTGTTGCATCCGTTTGTGTTTTGTCCTCCGGTTTTGAAACCATACTTTCACCTGAAACATTAATGATTTTGTTGTGTTAATTTTTAATTTAACGAATTACTAATGTCATAACTGTAACAATCGCAATATTTAGATCATTTGTTTGATTTCAAAATTATTTTACCAAAAAATAACTCACTTCTTCGCATTTCATATTGGAAAAAGATAATTATCTTCTTCTTGATGAAAAATTATATAAAATTGTGCATACAAAGCGCGTTAAATCACTTAAATTATACGTAATGCGTGAAAATTATTCAACTTAAAGGGGAAAGATCCTGCTTGTTTCACAACAATATAAAATAATTGAATAAAAAGCATCGTTGATGTCGCGATTATTACGGAAACTCGAATATTTCGAGACGTTTGATTTGCGATGAGCTGAAACATACGAGAGAGAAAGAGAGAGAGCGCAGCTAAGAATTTCCGATCATTTTGACGGAGGGAACGCGTCTTGGAAGATAATTCTTCGAAGAACCCGATGGAGGCAGAAGATACGCGACGTTCAACGAGAGGTAATTCGAGCGTGGCCGTCCCCAGCGAATACCGACGTATCCGCCAATCGATCTCGGCGGGCCAATCCCCCGTCGACAGGGGAGGGCGAATCGAAGCCCCTCGTTCTCGCCGGGCTTGCCAAATTAAGTGGCAACTAGTTATAAGCTCTGGCCCGGTCAACCCCTGATGTATCAAGGAACCACCCCTAAACGCGACTATCCGGTTACAATGGTACGTGTCGTTGACGCAAAAGAAAAGGGGGATGAAAACGCAAAGGGTGGGGAAGAACGACGGATCCCTGATCCGGGCATTGTCCTCGAATTGACTGTTAGATTATACGCGCCGCCCGTGAGAAAAGAGTTGAATGAGCTCCATTTTGAAGCTATCTACGCGGAAAATCAGCATTGTGACACGAGGACACACACGCGCGGTAAAAGGGGTGAGTCGGGGTCACGACGGGGATGTTTGTCTAACAGCTCGGGTGGCTGCGCGGTTTTGACAAGACCCGGATTAGCTGCCGATAAACTTCCGGCGGCGAATCGAGGCAAAAGACTTTACGTTTCAAGCCTATAATAATAAAAATTGCGAAGAATGAAATACATAATATATGAATTTATCATATTATTGAAAATTTGCTCTATTCTTAGTGAACAATATTCTTTTATTATTTCTCGTGACGTTTTCAAAATACATATTAATGAATGCGTTTCTTTTACATAGAAATCGTTCAATTTAAATCGTTTGTAAATTTTCAATTTTAAACAGCGTATTATTTTAACAATATTCTGATTAACTTTTTGAGTCCCAAATTTATATTGCGCTGTTGGAAAATTATTGTTGATGTACATTACGCTAAACAATCGTGAGATTTATTTATCATAAAAATCAATGAATAAATATGACGCGAATAAACAATCATACGGTTCAACATTGGTTAAAAATTTATATGAGTATGAGTAAGGCATCGGGACTGAAAGAGTTCGGTAGAGTTGATTTAATTTCAATTAGATTTGTGTCTGGAGTTCTTTAAAAAATGTGCCAAACCGGTGCTACATGAAACCCTTCAATCGGACCCGTGTCATTTTCAATCTAAACGATCTAAAGAGCACCCCAAACCGGAACATTTCGCCTTTAAGCCAGAATTAAATATATCTCACCCCTCGTAAAACCGTCTCGAGTTTGTTATTCACCGCCGGCCAATCGTGAGGCGAAGAAGCAGGGAGCAAACTCATCGCTGCGTGCCCGGGGGAGCCGCATCGGGGTCGCGGCACTTAACGGGTGATTAAGAGGGCAAATAGAGAGAGCGACCCCTTTCGGGCAGACCGTACTTTCGGGCCTACCCCCGAAAGCCATCCTGTTACGCGCCCGCGCGTTCCCGGACGTCGCCTTTGGGAGCGGCGTCGCGCGCGCTTAATCGAGTTACCCTCCTCTCTCCTCTCACCGCCGTGCTGTAATCGCCTCCCGTCGACCCCCGGGGTTGCCATGGCGATCGCGGGCGGTCCTGAAGCCCGATTGGCGGATCCGCACGCACGCGAAAACCCGGGCATCCCCTTCCGCGCGCTGCATCTCCCAGGATGAGCCAGACGCTTCATCCCCGTCGCGCAAAAGCCTCTTTCGCCCTCTCTCTATCCTTCACACGGCACCTGGATTTACACTCAGTTTAACCGTTCCTCACCCCTCGTAATCTCCGTCCCTCTCGTCCTCCGCACCCTCCATCCGCGCCAGTATTTCACGGACGCGCACGTTGTAAAAATCCTATAAAAGCTTCCAACACGTTCGACGATTTATTCCCTGATATATTACCCCACGGAGTTTAATGCACGACGGTAACGCGCGATTGGGAATTCGCTGTTATCGGGGGGAGTGGCGCGGGAGGGATGAGAGGAGAGAGATCGACGGGAAAATGGCCTGACGCCGGCGTCAGCTGGATTTCTCGTACCCCGCGCACGCACTATCTTGAAACGTCCGTCTCGTTGCGCGCAATAAGCTCGATTCACCGTTAATAAACGAGACTGTTCGAATAAATATTCACGGAACGACGCGACGACCAACGCTATCGCGAAAATATTTTTTCTTTCACCGGGCGACATCGCGTATTTTATTTCCAACAAAAATCGTAATATTGAAGCATTTCTGTGAGCGTCTTGTGTATTTTATTTTTGTATCACATTTGCCCGCTGATTGGCTATATCCTCTGGTCATCATCTTATTGCGCACTGCCTAGATTACATTTTATTCCCGGTATCGCGACTTTTTGCGTCCCGTCTCGCTAAAGCGACGCGGACCGTCGGACGGGCGCGCCGTGCGCGCGCGTACGACTGTCACGAGTCCGCGCTTCGCGTATAAGGTGTTCGCCTGTCACTTAGGCGCGGTATTCCGGGAGCAGCTTCAATTACGCGTTTGAAAGGTAACCGGCGCGGATGCCCGGCCTTTATCCCGCGTTAGCCGACCAGGTAAGCGAGGAGCCGAGTTAACGCGGGTAAGCGCGGCCGCGGTATATATATATCCGCGCGAGACCGCATTCTTGTTATCACGCGAGATCGACAGACGCTTTTCTGCTCGTCTGCATTCGCGTTCGAACGGTCCCCTTCGTGCGCGAAAATTTTTCATCAACTGGCGGTTTTAATCACCGACTGACGATGCATCGGTATTAACTGTCACGTTTGATGACGTTCGTGTTTTATTCAGAGATCTTTATTCTACTGCAACCTTCCAAAATTTTTAAAATAATTTTTAATATGCAAATTGCTCACACTTTTTCTATTTACATGCACCATTCTTATTATAATTGTACTTGACGTTTGGCCGTTTATTTATTATACTTTTGTAGGAAGTCTAACTTTGCAAACGTATCATTTATACGGTAAAGTTTTGAATTTATTCCATATATAGCTTTCGTACTTGAATAAAAGTCGTAAATGGGTGAAACATCACCCGAGAAATGCGTTAACCAATAATATGTAATCGATCCGTGGTGAAAAAAAAGTAGGTTCCAACTTTACATTCGTTGAAACAGAATTATCTAATTTTAACGCAGCAAAGTACAGATTGCGATGTGTACCGCGATTGCATTATGCATATCAATGTCCGTAGCCGATCGTGAATCACCAGACACGTTTTCATCGCGGTCACGATATCTTTCGCGCTTTATACACGTCAAGCGTTTATACACTTTCAAAGTCGCCGATAGGAACTGTTATAGAAAGATACAAATAGTTGTCTATATGTATGCAAATCACACCCGAGGTGTACGCGACAAGCGCGAGACGTTCGCCCGAAAAGGAAATTACTTCGGATCAAATCGGACGCGTTGTTCGCGCGAGATAATTAATGCGACGACGACGAGAACGATGCAATAAACTGCGCGCGGACGAATGTGTCACTGGACTCATCAAGGACAAAAAAGTGACATGAGCCATATGCATTCGCGCGAGCTAATCTGCCTGCCTTCCATCTACGGTAGCGCGTGTACGTACGCGCGCACACACGGATAAAGCTCGCGCCGTGTCACGGCGTGCATCGGTAATCGCGGATTTAATTAATCCGGATTATTAATTGATATTCTAATTACGCGACCTGGACCGCGCGTCCGATCAGGAAGGCTCGCGCCGTACAAATGAATCTCGGCTAGAAACAAGGCGGAAAAGAGGAAGTGGAGGCATAAGAAAGGAGAGACCTAATCTATCGAGGCCATTACGTCCCCCCGTTAAATATAATTACGTTTATTGCGGCCGCGCTCGCCGATTGGCCGCTTTTACTCCCGCGCGCAAATTGGATATTCACTAATGAAAATTAATGCCGCGTTACTTCGCTGCGTATTTCCCGGCTGCGTCGCGAACTTGTACGGAAAGCATTTACAATCGTGTGATGTGATTTTAGAATTTTAATATAACCGATAGAGAGCTATTTTTTGAGAAGTCCTAAAATTTCTGACATGTTTGAATGAACTAACACCTAAAAAGGTGTCGATAAGAATAATATATCTCAAAATATCACACAGATTGGACAAAATCAAAATTAAATGAAATATTTAAACTAAAACTAAAATAAAATTTAACCGAATGAATTAAAATGTTACGAGCAAAGGACACATGTCTCTCATTCGCTCAATACCTCGTTTATTACCCGCCTATTTAATTACCTACCACCGTGCCGTACGCGTATTCGATTTCAATCAGCGCTTTTTTATCCGTCCGGGCGCGCTTTACAAATCCGGTCGTGTCGGCGATTTATAATTGGCGAGGCCGCGCCGTGCCAAACGGCAGCTCGACAACACGGCGTGTGCAGAGCGATTTTTTTTCGTCGTGTTCGCTTTTTTCACGAACGAACAGAGAGAGAGAGAGAGAGGGGGGAGGAGAGGGACACCGAGGCAGAGCCGCCTGTAATATGTACACGAGAGCGAGCCCTCAAATAAAATCTCCAGCTGGATAGTAACCAATCGTCGGCGCGAGAGCTAGTCGCCCCCTTAATCCCCCGGGGGCTCGGCGGTCACGCTCGAAACATTATTTTTAATCCCCCGCACGGTCGCGACAATCCACCCCTCGCTATTGCGCGAGACGCGTCGGGCTAAATAAACCCGGCGATATTATTTTTCAATCGTCGCGAGCGTACACATCACGTGAGAGGGAGAGCGAGAGAGGGGAGGAGAGGGATGAGAGAGGCGGACAGAGAGCGGGCCCGATTGCCACGGCTCCGAGGATACAAAAGCGCGCACGCGCTAGCTCGCGCGGACGAAAAAACCGTCGCGGACGCGTACGTGGGTGTGGATTACAGGATGAAGAGCGGCGCGTGTTTTGTTAGGACGAAATTGAGCATGATCTCGTGCGAGGGGACGCCAATTTCCTCGGATATGCGTTTCTCCGTCCGCCATATTCTCGTAACGCGGAGTTTTCTTTTTTTCTCTCTCCTTTTTTTTTTTTTTTTTTTGGCAGTCCTGATGCGCTATTGTTATCGTTGCCGTGTTGAAGCTTTCCAGGGGAAATCGCCGGCGCATGACGGGCGAAAGTAGGAAGCATAAAAGAGTTTAACAATTGTATTTTATCGGAGAAAAATGACTGTCATGTCAAATTCAGGGTGCGTTCGTGTCCTGCGTGCAGCATCCGATATCCAAGAGGACAATTTGTCTTTCGGGGTGCCTGACATAAACATTTCACACTCATACACATTGTTATTTTTTTTTTTTTTTTTACAAGTTTTTCAGTTGAACTTTGGAAATCTAATTTTAGGACTATCACGGAAAATATTAATAAATTCGTATTTTAAATTCTACAAAATAACTAATGTGACGTTGTTAAAAAGAAAATATTAAATCGATAAACATCCAGAATATGTCGGAGGACGAGTTTGATTTTAATAACGATCGTCCAATTTTACATCGACCCGTAGAGCTTCCTCGAGTCAACGGTATGCACGAAGTCGACAACACGCATGACACTGACATGCCGGGATCGTGACGAGAAAACCAAGGAGCCTCTCTATCCTGCCTCTATCCAGCTCGGAGAGGTGACGAAAGCGAGAGAATCGATACCGGGTGACTATCGTTTACGCCGATCGTTCCAATCGGTATTATTCGCGTTTCCACGTTTCGGAATCCTTTGAACATCGCTGCCTTTGAGCGCCCCGCCGCGCCGCGATTTAAGTTGCAAATTTCCGTCAATGTTCTTTTCTCAAGCAGCGCATTAGAATGCTGATACGTAAAGCGAAACACAATTTCCATCGTGCGGCGAGAATATTTATTTGCACTGCTATTGCTTCGATAACACTAAAATAAACATTACTTTAATAATTTTATTAACGATTTTATGTATAGAAAATAATTGCAATAAAAATAGAAATATATTCGATATAAATGTCAAGGAAAAAGATATGAATATTGAGGTTGTTAGCTCCACCATCACTTATCGTCATTAATTACCTTTCGTATGATTATTGTTAATTTATGACGCGCATTGAACAAAATTACGGGAATAGGGAATATCGCTGGTCGGGTAATAAAATAATGTCGACATAAAACAGTTAAGAGATTTCCTCGGGATCTCATTAAATTAAACGTCAACTTACATCGATATATTACAGGTTTCACGATCTAAATATCATTTGAAGCGCTTGGTATCAGATCGAAACGGACGGGCTCGAGCGAGCGGGCGGGACCTCTCGGGTGATCGTCCATAATTCGTAGAAATTAATTGATAAATATCCAGGCGACCGTGAAATACGACCGTGCGCAATTAGGCGAGCGATAAGTCGCGCCGTGGGGGCACTGTCGCAACATCGCGTCTCTTAAAAGCTAAATTAATGGGACTTTAAATTTCCCCATTTTAATTAGCCATTGTTCGCCTCAATAGGCCGGCGATGTAATGCGCATAAAAATGGGATAAGCACAATATTGTTGGCGTAATTTTATTCTCATGCCGGGGCGACGATAACGGGCGACGGGCGAATGGTCTGCTCTCCGCAATTCGATTTAAACGGCTGTCGATAGAATCGATTAAACGCGGCGCGCCGATTACGGCCGATAATGTTTGTTTGCGCTATCTCGACAGCACCGACGTGGGACCGTGCGCTTTGCGTGACAAGCTTCGCCGCGACAATGTCTCGCGCTTGAAATTATTGCCGCGTTCCGGCATACCGCGAATGCTGAGTTACCGAGCTACGCCTTGATCGATGACAATTTATTATGAGGCAACGCTCTCGTCGCGGCGGACGAACCCAATTTCACTCGCGATTTTCACAGCGGCGAATTTGGACTTCTCAAATATAATACAAATACAATTTGCACGCGAAAGAGAAAAAATTTCATTTTAATTATAATTTAATATCACTGTTTTAGAGAATACAAATACAATTTAATATCTCAATATAATTCAATTCGTGTACTCGAGGCCGGCACGGTAACGGTACCGGTATTCTAGTTCCATTTTCTTCGCTCTCCCGCTCTTAATATTGATAAATCGCTCGCGCGTCCCGTTACGCTCCACGAAATGCTCGCGACGATAACGAAAAAGGGAGGAGAGTAAAACGACATAACGTAATAACGCGGCTGTTATTCCCGGCCGATCGCGTACCTGCCGACCGGCGTATTACGCTCGCTCGCGGACGGTAATGGAAGAAGTTTTACATATTATGCAGGCCGCGTACGGATTCTCTATGCATAATGAGGCGTGTCGTCGTCGGACTAACAATAAAGCATGCGCTGTCATGCCGATATATCTGGCATGATGCGTGCACGGCCCTTCTTCTTCCTGGCGTCATACCGCGAAAGAGCTCGCATACGCACAACACTTCAACATCAAATAACTTTGCAATTAGATGCGAGTTTAAATTCTTTCTCATTTCAAATGGAACTTGGCTCCAAATTTTATATATATTATTTTTATACACTATAAATTATTTCGCGTATTTTAGAATAATTAATATGCCATAAGAAATTTATGAAAAGCGTATTCTAAGAAAATTGATTTACTTCAACTTTCACCACCGCCTATTAAACTCCTTTTTTTTTCTTATTTTACGGAAACAAGAGCTCTTAAGTGCGACTGCACTTCGCTTTTTCCATAATAAACCGTTTACGATTCCGTGCATACGCGCACGCGAACTTTACGGCGCGCCGCGACTTGGCGAGGACGCGTTTGCCAGGTAACGTAAGATTGATAATAACAATATATTCTTAGATCGCGTCAAGATAAGAACGACCGAACCATAAATTCGTTATAAAGTTGTAACCGTGCGTCCACAATCACGCGTAATTTAAGGTATCATTGCGTTTGAGGTATCACGCGCGTTTAATGAGACGAAGAGGAGCAGAAAAAGAAATGATCAAACCTTCGCCGAGCATCAAATAATCGAACAGAACAATCAAATTGGAGCGAAAAAAAAAAAAACAGATGTCGAATCACGATGTTTCGCGATTTTTCGCGCATCCGCGTTATCACGCGTGGTTATATGGTTCACGCTGCAAAGGCTGTTAACGGGACACGCGGCAGTCGCCCACCAGCACGAACGCGGATGCAAATTGCCCCGGCAATATACAGTGCGGCATGCTAATAACGCCGCGGCGAGTATCACTGGGCATTTGCGTCGCGGAAATATACGACGCCGTTCATTCTCCTCGCCGGGTCGATTCGACAACTTAGGGATACTCGTCCTGCTCCACTTTGCCCATTTTAAGTTTTTATTCGAAGAAATTTGTGCAATGGTTTTCTTAAATTAAAGTCAATATTCAAACAATTGTTACGACGATGATTATAGAAATTCCATTTCAATGTTAACGATTATCGAAATCGTAAAACGTAACCTAACGTAGCTTAAATCTTGATGTGTCAACATAATTAAGATTCAATCTCTATACATTCGTCGGGCAAACACTGTTGCAGAATTTATCGAAGAGCGTCACGTGCTTTCGCTCTTACGAGATAAATGTGTACAATTTCTTGGACCACCGCGTAGCGGAAAAAAAGACGCACCCGCGCCGACCGTATGCGGCAGTTAACCCGTTATTGGCTCGTTTGGGAGTCGCGAAACGATCTGTCAGGTCGTCTCGCAGTCGTACGGTCGACCATTGTCCGTCGATGGTTTTTCGACAAGGCGAGCGAAAGAGCGTTCGCCTGGCCGCGCTGATAAGGAGCAATTAAAAGCATGATTTACAGACTTGACTTGCCGGCCACAACGATTATTTTGTAAACGACGAATGACTGCGCCGCGACACAGTCTGATTTATCGTTGACCTTCTTTCCGCGCCACACGCGTCATTAATTATCGCCGTTAATAATCACCCTTCCTCGCCCCGCGCGAGCCAACGACGGTGTGTAACAATCCTTTTTAGGAGGAGGACACTTACGCGCTCTCGCGGAAAAATTACGGCGCTGCGTGAGAACGTTAGCGACGTTTATTTATCGGCCACTCGACGTCCGTGGATTTTTCGGTCAAACAATGCCCGTCGGGGCTAATGAAGTGTACGCAATATTCGCGATGAATGTTGCTTGCGGACGAGGTAAACTTTCGTATAAATTACTTAGGAAAATATCAAGACGTAACGCAACGCGCGCGGGTAATTTCGCTATTGATTTATATCTCGCCTATTGATTGTCGCGGATGAACTCCTCGATTTAGCATCATTAATCATCGTGTGCCCCGTCGATCGTTCCCGAAGATAATTAATTTGGATTATAGATGTCGTGCAATTACGATTGACAATAAGGCGCCGTTGAATCGTGAATTTTCGGTTGGAGAGTATCGATGTAATTAATATAATACGCCAGTTAGCCGGTACGAGCGGATCGTTAGTCGGATCGACGGGAGGCCGATGAGTTGATTGGCGTCAATTTTCCGCGATAGCGCAATCGTCCATGTAAGTATGGCTCTTATACACAACCGATACTCTAATGCAGCCGCTCGTTAAGCGCGGGAACATGTGTGAAAGAAAATGAGTCGAGCATTCCTCGAGCGCAACAGAAGTTGCGTAAATAATAAAACGGTTATTTCTTTTATGAAATAAGCGTTTAAGAGATTTCCTCTGCGTATGAAAATGACTTGTAATCGAATAAAATAGCCGCAGCACTTCGGGTAAAAGGGCCGAGAAAGTCTGCTGAAAGATGAAAGTCACCGATGTGATGGAAGAAAGCTGTCAAGTGTCGATGAACATTTCTATTCGCAAAAAAACACGCCTGGCGAAAACAATTGTCGAAAAAAATTATCGAGTTAATAGGGAGATTGATGATCCGGATGAGTCTTAAATAGTGCCCGCGCTTCTTCTCGCCGTTCGCATACCGACGGGGCAATCGCGATAATTAATCACCGTTTCATCGAGGGAAATGATAAATCCGCGGAGTCGATTCCGACGATAGGCCGCGCGCATGATTAACGCCAGCGTCGCCGTAATAACGGCGTCGGCGTAATCGACAATAAATTAATAACGAGTCATCGGCGAATTCCCGCGAAATACGACGTGCTTTCTCTAATAAATTCTCGCAAACGGCAATTAACGTCACGCACGGACATTATTGCAAATACGGAGAAAGCCGGCGAAAATTGCGTGTATTATACGGCAATAATTGCGTTTGTTAATAAATGGAATCCTTGGTTCAATTTTTAAGAGTGCAGCAGCTTGTAGGAAGAACAATATATTGCTTTCTCGCGGATGTAAAGAGAGATAAAATAGGAATTAAAGGCTATGCTGTTGCGAGATGCAATTGCGAGGAAAATGTTGAAATAAAAATTGAAAAAAAAAAAGAAATAACTTTTATCAAATCAAAATAACAGACTGAATTTTAAGACCACCGCCAGGTATTCATGCAAATTTGCCTTTATTTCTATGTATTAATAACAAATATTTCGGTCAACTGATGCCTATTCAGTATCAAAGTTATATAGAATATTGAAATTGTAGAAATAACTTCTATAATTTCAATATTTCAATGCCGTCTTTAATTTTATCGGTTGTGCAATTGTAAAATATTTATTTTTACCACATGACGTTATAAAATAAATAAAGATAGACTTACATGAACACCTAGCAGTCTTCTTAAAGCTCACTTATTTATTTTGATTTATAGAATCTGTGAGTGTTCTCAACTTTATCAATTCATACGATTCTTTCCTACGTTGCTAGCAATGTGCTATATCCGCCATTGTTCACCGACTAAACCTGCCCGCATTCGAGTTATGTTATCTTCCAGTTTTCTTTCTTCGACTTGTTCCATGTTGTATTGCGTAACACTACTGCGCTCGTTGTTTAAGTGCAAATCGCGGCCTGTCTGGTCCAATTGTAAAAGCAGCGTCTTCGCGTCTTCATTTTGCACGTAAATCAACCCGATTTACGTGTGATTTATCTCGCTTGAATAAAAGAAAAATGGTATTTGATTTAAACAAATATCTATACATGTCTTTATAATATTATGAATATTATAATTAAAATGGCACAATGCAGATAAAAGCATAGCATTAATATTAATATCAATTTTGCTTCGATAGCTAATTCGCTCTCGCACCGATCAACTCGTTCTCATTTCGAATGGTCCCCTGAACGACCGCGGTTATGCAAATCAAGATGATACACCATTAGCTGTATCCCTCAGGTACGTCCTTCTCCGCGGAAGCCAATCAGCGTCGCGAGAGGCGCGTAATTAGCAGTTACATTATATCCTTCAGCTTTCGCGTGCACGCACACAAGCGCGCGAGCGCGCGCGCACGCACACACCGGTTGTTCTCGCGCTTGTTAAGATTCATAAGGCGAACGCGCGTTACACGCGACCCGGTGGCCCTCATTAGAGCCTCTAATTGCATGCGATTATCCCGGCAATTACCCGGAATACATTACGAGTCGCCAAATCGCGATTGCGCGAACTTCGCGTCGCATCGCGGTTTCGCTCTCCGAAGCATCTCAGCCGAGAATAGCTAAAAAAGTGACGCCTAATACTCGGCACGCATCACGTCGGATGCTATGTCGCAATAATTGTCTTGAGGCTTCAATTTGACTAATTAAAAATTATCGAGGTTTAATTAACCTCGTAAATCATTCGTTCGTTTACGCGTATTGTTGAACATAATCGTCTAATCAATCAATCGGCTTTCGAAATGTCTTGACTTTTCAATTTTAACAGTATTTTGTTCCAAGTTTTATAAACACCTTAATCTGCGACTGTTGCTATTTGTACGTAATGTGAAGGCAGCTTAGCACCGCCGACAGCGTGTACGTGCCGCGTGCGAAAACTCCGCCGACCGATAATCCGCGGAGGCGCGAGTCACGCGAAGAGGAGGCTTCGTCGGACCGATCATCGGAATTCCACGTGTATATATTCGCGCCTTATTAACAACGTATGTACGTCGTCGCGCGGGACGACGCGGTCCATGAAGACAGCACGTAATAAAGTACAGTTAATAGTCCCCGGGCCGCGTAGCGTGCTTCCCGATGTATTCAAGCGAATCTCGCGCCGGTGTGACGTGGGAGAGATATGTGTAGCGGCGGTGAGAGAGATTGTCGAACTGGAGGCGTGCATTTGCCTGGAAGCGTGGAATTCCGTCGACAGACCGACGCTCGCGCCTTGTTAACGCGACGCCCACGGTGGAGTAAACGGTCCGCCGGGAGAGGAAAAAAAAGCACCAACCGCTTATTCTCAGGCCTCCTCATGCGAAACGATATTTAACGACAACGTTGACGAGATTGCGCATTATCGCCGTATTCGTAATCACACTTCTTCTCGCGCGCTGTTTAATAACAAAGTTGGAAAATTACGTAATTGCTTGTTTGCCATCCTGTTCTCATTATAAATATACGCGTATAATGGATATAAAAATTAATGAATTGGCGGGTAGATCGCGAGCTGACCTCATTTCTGATGAAAAGACAACGTAAAACGTCAGTTAAATGAATTTTCTGCGCAGTTCGGCGTGTTATTCGCGATGCGCGAACTTTAACGAAAAGCGATTTGCATTACCAAGTGGCCACGAGCTTTTTTTACGGCAGTGTATGTGTCACGTCATTTGTCTATACCTCCTCTAAATTATAAGTACTTTCTTTTCTTCAACTTTTCTTTTCAATCCATATTGATTCTAACTGTGGAAAAGGATAATGAATATTTTACTCGCATTTAGCACCTGTGAAAGGGTAACTTCTACATCCTTGACATCAGTCTAAAGAACAAGGAAGTAAATATTTTCAATTATATGTTCAAGTTTAATTATCCGAGAAAAATCTGACGTTATAATTTTGTGCAGATCAAAATTTTATCCAATTAAGATTGAAATGAAAATTTTATGCGAATTCTTAATTCATAAAGTAAAGGGGGGGATATGAGTTTTACAAAATTTCACCGCCGCGCGTCTGTCTGCGCGTGATCGAATTTCGCTGCGCCAACAAAGCGCACGGGAACACAAGTGAAACGAAAGAAATTGTCGTCCGGCTGGTATTTTCTGCGTGAGATAATCGCGACGCGCGACGAACAAGGAAGAGTGCGGACGCGCAGGAGAGGACGAAGAGGAGAAGCCTGTTTGGAGCATCCCGGCGGCCCAAGATGGCGTCTACTCTCAATGTTTCCCCGTTTTCTCTTTCTCTCTCTTTCTCGACTTAATTCCCAATATATACTATCAACCGCCCCTCGCTGTCTCGCCCTTTTTTGGCGCGCGTTACGCCCATGGAATACGTAACGTAGCGCGCGATACAGCGCATCTGGAGCGCGCCATGTATGATTCTACGTTTGTCTTCGTTGCTGTGCGTGTATGTGCGTCGAGCACCACCGAAGGACACACGGCCACCCCTCGGTCACGGATTAGCATATCAATTCCCTCGTTATACAACCCCGACGCGATCTCTTTCTCTCTCTCGCTCGCTCGCGCTCTCTTTCGCGCTCTTGATTTGCGCCATTAAAGTTCGCGCGAGCACATAGCCATTGTTACCTTCGATCGCGAGCCTCGTTTTGAGCCTTGGTATCCTAGCTGCAGATAGCCGCGGGCTTTAAAGCAGCCCTATTTGACACGCGAATTCCAACTAATTGGATTGGAAATTTTAACGAGACTCCATTTGTCATACGAGCTCCGAAGCGGGTCTTTCAGACTCCAGTTGCGGATCGCAGAGTACTGTTTAATGCGCAGAGAAAGAATCTGTAGAGCGAATCTTCACAGCGGCGTTAACGTGAGATTAATGTAATCCTTAATGCAATGATAATAAATATCAATGATACCGTCGATAAATATTGCCGACGGTTTGCATTAATCCGTTGCGTCCGGCATTTGTACATCTGCCATATTAGAATATATTCTAATGCTGCGTTAATACCGTTGACACACGATAGAGCCAGGTCTTTGTAAGCAAATCTTGTGGATGAAGTCATCAATGTAATTGTCAATCCCTCCGCTTCTTCCGCATGCATAATCCGATGTAGAATCGATTCTTCCAAAGTCAGGCAGCACTAATCGCTGTATTGCCGGTGTCTACACTGGTCTTGTGCTCTAGAGAGATCCATTAAACTACAATTAATCAACTTCGGTGTAAAATCAATTCACACTCTCATGGCTCGTAATTTATACGCCGAGTATACAAAGCAATTTTTTACCAGTTTTGCATGTCTTGCCGGCGGTGTTGCATCGGCCGCGATATGGTAATTGCTTTTTTATTTATGAATCGAGAGTGCAGCGGCGTAGCGAGTGAAGGTGACGATTATCGCTGCGAAACGAACAGAGAAAACAATGAGGTTCGGCCGCGAACGTCACGCGAACGCACGACCGAGCAATGCGCGATCTCGCTTCTCACGCGTGATCCTTGTAAGAAGTATCAATCCTGCTTAACGCGGCGCGAGAATGTTAATGTCAACTCGCCGCTGACACATCACTTTATTAATTCAGTGTGGCGTTTGCACCGCGTACCACTTTCGTTAATAGAAAACATGTATGCGTCAGATAAGAATCTTAATCTAATTATCAATCTTAATCAATTATTGATTAATTTTCAATCTTATTGAATATATAATGATATTAATAAGATAGCCGATGTTACTTGAAGATCTTCACGTTGCGCGGAATAGTAATTATTATTGGGCTTATCAAGATATTGCAGTGTCGAAGCAGTTCCAACTGCGTTCAGAATTATCGTGTTTGATTAAAAATTATATTTAATTGTTGGAATTAATTTGTCTTTAGACGAAAAAGATTAAGATTGTTTTAAAACATTAATACCTTTTCGGTGCTCACCTGTGTTTCCGTCAACGACAACGCTTGAGCCAATTGCTTCCTTTCCGCGCCGACGACATAATGATTTTTCTCGAAAGCGTGTTCTAGCTTCAATAGTTGACTCGGGCTGAAGGCAGTCCTTATTCTCTTCGGTTTTCTGAAGGGTTGAAGTAGAAAACCAGGTATATCAGGACCTGAAACGAACAGGTTTGAAACAAAACTTCAAATTTTTCAGTGTGTTAGATTTTGTTACAAAAATTTCTTCATTTAATTTAATTTCATAAATATTACAAAACTCAACGTGAATATAACAAATGATGTAAGTCATCAAGGAATAATTTTCAATTAAAAAAATGAAATAAACATATAGAAGGAAAAACAGGAGATAAAATTACCACGAAGTTGATGAGATATCATTAAGAGGGAAAGAAAATGAATCTAAATAATGAATCAGCGATATGAATCGGCGACGGTAAAAACGCGTAACTCACCGCCGACAAATTAAAGCCGTAATTAAATTACACGAGGAGCATAAAGTTTTCTCGTAATCAGACAGTCGGTTGGCACAAGCAATATATTATTTATATATATGCGAGACATAAGATGGGGGAGCGGAGGCCGCGCGATTTATTAACTATTAATTAATTGCTAAACGCTACAGCGTCATCCGATTGGTGTCCGTAGCGTAGTCCTCGGCTTGGAAATAAATAATCGGCACGCAAACTCGCGCGAGCCACAAATTCGTTCGAAAACTGCGGGATCTGTGCGTGCCCGGGGAAGAAAAAAAACAGAACACCTATTCGAGAGAGAGAGAGGCGCAGAGAGAGAGAAGGTGTACAGAGTCAGGAACTCGGGGCCAGGTAATTGAGTATTCTACCACGAAAGAGCCATGTCGATCGACCGATAGCCACGTCTGCCGGAAGTCACCCGAGATGCTTTAGCGGAAAGCTCGGGACGATAAATCGCCACGTCGCCCGCACGGTTTCCCTTCGACGCGTGACTATACCTCTCGCACTGTGTGTTATACAGTGTGTTAATCCGATTTCTAGCAATGGAATTGTCGAGGAGAAATTGCGGGGATGGAATCGGAACGTTAGGGAGTCGGAAAATGGATAGAGCATTCGTGTGGATTCAAAGAATTTAATATACATATATATATATGTATATTGACTCCAAATTAATCGGAAAATCTGTCAGTTTTCAGACAATGTTACATGGAAATTAATATGAATATTTATAGTTTAAAAATTTCACAATTCAAAGTAAACGCAACAAATGTAGACCTTTCCGTTCTTTTTTTTCACGCAACGATCTCCACGAACGACATCAATTAGCATCCGCGTGTATTTATTCGTGTTATTATTCATTGCGGTTTCTAAATTACAGCGTCAGCGCGCAAAGTGATCTAAATAAGTCACGCTCAGTAGGTTACAGCTAGTAACCGGTATAACGTACACGCGACCAGTTGCAACGATGAATCGTATCATTTGCATTGCGAAAAATTCATCCGCTAGGATCCTCTAGTTGGCTGACAACTTAATAGCTGAACAGTCTAGCGACTGCTATATCCTCCGGCCATCTGTACGTTTCCCATATTTTTGCCGGCCGTGGAATTCACGACTGCAGCGTTAGAGCTGACAAAGTGATCCAGAAGTAGGTCAAACGCATCGATCGGTAGTCGATCGCGATCGTGCGATAAATCATCTCGTTTAATGCTCGACACCCATGTCGATACCCCCGTGACTTTGGGTAATGGGCGGGTATGCCGATATACTCGAGTGGAGACCACTCGTTCGATACTGACAGCACTAATCTTATTCACATCGCGAAAGTATCCGCCATATAATCTTCATGGCTGACTTTATAGGCGTATCATTAGACGACCTTCCGTCGCGGTGTAAACATCGCACAAATTGCATCTTCTGTATTTCCAGAAATAAAGGAAGTTGCGAAAACGCAATAAATTTATTCTATTTTTCCTTTCGTTTTTTCTTGGAGAAAAAATATTTTTCAACAAAATTAATTAAGCAGTACGTCTCTGGAAGTGCACGATTTTTGTTGCCGCTGATTTATGTCATTGGCAATTTGTTCGACAGCTCATTTGCCATTGTCATTCTTTAGAATTGCGTTTTCACAGAAGAATCGCGAAACGAACGCCTTAATGAGCACGTCGCGTACGTGCGCGCAGGCGTGTGCTGCTTAAGTAGGATACACATCCACGTGCGAGCGCATTCTTGTGGAATCGCGCGACGAAGGTTGAATCCTTGACGGGATCAAAGCGCCTCGCGTGCGAATAGACGCATTAATCAGCGCCGCGCCGAGGTGGCGAAAACGTGACCGCTTCCGTGGTCTACGTAATCCGGCATAATTTGCATGATCCACGTTAATCCCTAGTTCTTAGGGAATTTAAACGAATGCACGATTTGATGATAATTGCATAATTTTTATAATTATTTACATAATACTACTGTATTAACTATTTAAAAATAATGATTTTATTAGCAAAGTACCAATTTATAATAATTTGTTTTTCTGTTTTTTTTTTTTTTTCCGTAACAAAGAATCTGAAGTAAATTACATCGAAATAAATTACATCGAATTACACTAGCAGATGATTCTCTGCAGGTACACGATCGGCACTAATTACAGCGACGGAATAAAGGATCATTAGCAACGCACTCGTGCGTGAAGCAATCGCTATTTATGCGGGTAATGAATAGTAATGCGGTGACTCTTATTGCGACTGTGCTCTTATTGCGACGACTGGGCTCGCGAATTTGAATGCGCGACATATGTCGCGCACCACTACTGTGTTCCGCAGCCATGAAGTAACAATCGCGTTTCACCAATAATTAATCAGTTAGCTGGACGGCTAGCATTATATGTACATACGCTTAACGATGCGAGAAAAGTGCGAGATAATGCGCGCGCGTGATAAATAGTTACCTGCGCTTTTATAATCTCGCAGTCAATGGCGAACGGAAATTACCGAAATGTACCGCTTATTATCGCAGTATTTGAAGTACAGCTATTGCCATATCTCGATTATGATATTTAAATTATACACATATATTTTTATTTTTAACAAAATTTGCAATTTTTTACATTCTTGAGCGAGCAAAGAGTAGAAAATTACGATCGCGGGATCTTATATGCAGCGATAATCTGTGAAAACACGGATGAGAGAGATCGATTCGCGATTCTATCGATCCTCTTGCAAGATCACAGGATGGATACTTTGTCGTGGATCGCTCTCGCGTGGTTCCGTCGTTAGCGGTTCCTCAGGAGCTTCCTAGACATCGCCTAGAGCGGCACGTTTAATTCATCCTTAACCGAGCAGAGAAGAAACGAGAAAGGAAGAAGAAGAAGAAGAAACCACGACGACGACGACGAGGACGACATAGCGCAGAGGACGAAGAAGCGAGTCGAATGGCCTGTAATTACGGGAAGCTTGTGCTGCGGCTTTCGCAGCTGAGACGCCCAGAGCGACTCGAAATTACTCAAAAATAAGACCAAATGGTAAACGTATCAAATTATATCCCCCCCGTTCCTCTGCGCGACCAGCCGAGCTTCACCCGGGCCGTCTCTCTCTCTCTCTCTCTCTCTTCCTCTCTCTTTCTCGCCTTTACTCTGTCTCCGTGTACTCCTTCATTCGCTCTATCTCTATCTCTGATATCGCGAAAGCCGCTCCCGCGCGCTCGTCAGATCGTACTAATGCATTTTTAATTGTCGCTAAGCGTGCGACGAGACGTCGACGATCGCATGCGAAACCAACGACGCGATCGCACGACGAAACAGGTGAAAATGCAAATAAGGGGACGCGGATGCGCCAGCGTGTCTTCGATAATTTGTGTTATTACATCTGTCGTAAAAGAAGAGCTTGAATTTCCAAAAGAGGGAAATGTGCTTCTTAAAAGAGTTCTAGCGTATACTTTATTTTTTTACAAAATTGTTGAAATTTAGAGTACTTGTTATTTAAGATTAAACTGAACTATTTATAAATTTTTCATTTATATTGACTTGTTAGAATTTGAGATAATTGAGTCAAAGTTAGATAATTTAGCACAGTGATAACACTGCCTTAAATTATCTAACTTTTATGTAACATAACATGTGCGTCGGAGATATTGTCTTATATAATTAAAGATTGGCTCTTAAGATTTTTGTCAAAAAAAACTAATACATAATGGAAAAATACCTAATTAAGATAAAAAAAAAAAGTATAAAATTATTTACTTTATCTATTTATCGAGATATAAGCCTCGAAAGTTGATAAACTTTGTCAGCGTTGTCATGTTTACAAAAATGATGCGTAGTATAGTTTTATTCAATAATGCTGAGAAATGAGACGCGAGCCACATGAAACTAGTGAGGGAACGACGCACACAACGAGAACCTCGTACATGTGCTTCGCGGAGCACACGTACGCTGTATACATCATCTCCTTACTACAGTTTCGTGTGACTCGCGTCTCATTTCTGACATTACTAATTTCATCATCAACTAAATTATCGAAACGTAATCCCAGATAAAATTGTTTTTCTGACTCTCATGATCAAATTTATTCCTTGCTTAGACTATCGCGCTTGAACTCTCTTAATTACCGAAAACAAGTTCAAGAAAATTTATGGGACTAAATTTAAAAAAGTGTACCAAATATAATATTCATTCTAGATTCTCAGAATTTTTTTTCTTTTCTAGTAGAAGTCAGACTGCGGCATTATAGAGGAATTATAATGCGGTATTACTTCATTTTACTGATTGCTCGACTTTGTTATTTCTATCGTAATTTCAGCGGCAATCATCGTCAAACTTTTTTACGAGGTAATTTAAAAGAGCAACCGACCGTAAATACAGCGAATCGAGAACCGCGCGGGAGGAAGAGTTAATCTCACACGACGGAAGGTTAATTAAAAGTTAAACCAGTAGTTAATTCGAGCCTGTGGTAGCCTTGAGCTATGAGACTGCAGTGGAATGCTTCTTCGTATCGTGTATTTTTATACAGCTAATTAGGCCTTAGAACAACACAAGCTCACAATTATAACGTGAAGCGTGAAACATTTAATACATCTCAAATATTCTTGTGTACAGGTGACTGATCGCTTAATATCGTGACAAGATAATATTTCGCTGTTCCGTCATCAAGCGGCTTTATCGCAGTAGGCTTAAGTATCCTCACCGTAGTATCCTGCGAGACCATAAACTCACCCGGGAATCGAGAGGTAAGTTAATAAAATATTCGACTCAGCAATTACGAAACGTCACCCTTCCGGTCGCGCACCGTTTAATGATTTTAATGCTCGCGATCGATTAGGTCGGCGTCGCCGTCCCCTTTGATTTCGCTACCGGTAATTTGCGAACGGAATAGAAACGACACGAGAAAATTTCATTTCCCTCGCGACAAAAGGGTGATTGGCACGTCGTAGTCGTAAAATCTGCCTCGATGCAAACGAGCGCGACCGGTTTTACGAGAGCGACTATTTAAAGCATAATCGAATTCGCTAATGGTGATTATTAGCGCCAACGCGTGCGCGTGCAGATTTCGCAACGAAATCAATAACAATCTTCGAACACGGCAGTACAAAATCTAAAATTTCACTGAAAGAGAAAGATTTAAAATATATATAGAACAAAATCTAAAAGTTTAAAATGCGGAATATATACATTTAAGTTTATATACTTTAAATAATTATGCATGAGAACCGATGTAGCTCGTTTTTCATGTCCGCCATTTTTTACAACAACAGGAATATTCAAGAGATAGTGTATACGATCATCTTCGATAAAGATGCCTCATAATACAGCTATTACACGCCGAAAACGTAAATAACTCCGGCCGTATCCTTGCGCGCCATTTTTGCGATCGCGTAACCGCGTAAACAGAGAGACGATAATCGCCGGGAATGACATTTGCATAGACATTGCGCCACAATCGAAATAGCCCGTGTCGCGCGCAGCTCCATATTCACGAAGGTTTTGCAAACTGTCATGTACTTGCATAAAACACTTCGCCCGATATATGAGCCGCGCGATTACGCAGATATCAGCACGATAATGTGGACAACAACCTGCGTCTAACCCATGCCATAAAACGCGTAGGCGCACCCATTTGAAATGTAAATGGCGCTCATAACTTCCTAGGTGTCGATGCAACAGGCGTAAATTATAATGTATCTATATATAATTCTGCAATTTAAGCGATATTTTTCGTCGGTTCACTGAATCAACGCTTATAACACTGTGTGTGTGAGACACGAATTTTAAACCACAAACCACACAGAAAAAATCGGACCTAAAGGTACCAAAAATGGCATTTTTGGGTATTTTTGAGCTTAAGTATCTTTAAAATGTGACGTGATAAGGCAATTTCATTAACGGATTCGTTAAACAATTATGAAAAATTTGATTTTAATTATAATTTTTCACAATTGTTTAAACAAATATAATTTGTTTAAATTATGATTATTTAAACAAATTATATTTGACAATCTTGACCTTGGTTTCATAATCGCCGACCCCAGAAACCGTTATGTGCAGGTGATTATTCAAATCACATAAAAAGCGGACCATTACCGTCCTCCTTTCTTTTAATTTTTATAACTAACTTCTTGCATAAAGCAGTCAATACAGTTAGTGATTCTTATAGATTTTCTATCGCTGAAAACGAATCCACTAATGAAATTACCTTATCACGTCACATTTTTAAGAAACTCAAAAGTACCCAAAAATGCCATTTTCGGCACCTTTAAGTTCAATTTTCTCTAAAATGTGACGTGATAGAGTAATTTCATTAACGGATTCGTTTTCAACGACAAAAAATCTATAAGAATTATCTTGTCTGGTTTGTGGTCTAAAACAAAAGTTTAAATTTGTCACACAGTCTAATTAATAATTACACAGCCTAATTAATAATTATAGCGCGAGCAATAGGGATATTAACGATCTAAACGGAAACATTTATCTTGAATTTATACGCATATTTTGCTAGTGAGGATGTAGGTCTAATAAAGCAAAAAATTATTTTTATTGAATTTATAGAAATCTATTCATCACAATTTTTATTTTTGTTATTAATAACAGATTGACATAATTTATAAAAATTTTGAATTTGTTAAAGTTGTTCTAAAATATGTAAATTTAGTACCGCATGTGATTTTGTTTCTAAGCAAAAATAATCTGAATTTGTAAACGTTGTTTGTTTAAAAAAAGTTTCCAAGAAATATAAAAATAAACCGTAGGAATTTAAAGTTTACGGGAACATAAACTCAGCTCAAAAAGAGTTAAATCGGCGAACAGATTAGAGAATTTCGCTTGGCTGGTCATCCAAAACCAGTCGGTTCCGCGCGTATGCACAATAAACACACAAACGGCGTTGGTGAACGAATGATTACTATTTAATTACACGTCAGCGGAGCATATGCGGACGAATTCGCCCTGAATTCACCCCGATACCGGATATCAGCGATTTCTCGCACGACAGACGCGGATTCGCAAAAGGCGCAGACAAAATTAACGCCATAATTCACACGCCTGACCGATTGTTGACAATCGCGTCGCGTTACCGCGAGAAGAACTGAACCGTTAGTCAAGAATCGTTAGCAGAAACAGCTTTTACGTCCACGAGAAATCACAGAGAGTCGCAGATATATGTTATTATTTAACACTCAGGCACACTATCTTGTCGCTTGCATTAGTCTGCGTTCGTGATAGCGTTCAATTAAGCCCGCATAGTCGTAAATGAAAACGATCCGACGCTGTTTCACAAACGAGTAAAAGATTTGTTCCTTTAGAGAGAGCGCTACCTTCGTTGCAATCCCACCTAATCCCTATAATAAGAATCTATGTAAGTGTGTAATGTTATTACGTGTTAGTCGCGCGATTGCGGATTTTTGTGAAGTATAATTGTGTATTACACAATCGTAGAAATTGTAAATATATTAATTATGATTTAAAAAATTTAAGAGTTGCATAAACGCCGAACAGCTCATACGTCACCTCGGAATAGTTTTCCGTATATGATTTTCGGCTGCGCAAAAAATTCTTTAAGTCAAATCCTTCAAAGTTCGGTGAAATAGTTCGAATTACGCCGACGTGAAATCGCGAACGCTGATAGTCGCGGAGAATATGCAATCACTATCGCCTGCTCCCGCCGATTTATTTTACGCATTCGTGCACTCTCATTGAGAGATACGCAATGCATAGCTCGATCACCTGCGCATTCATAATCGCATACTTTCCCGCATGAAAAATCGACGAGCGTCGGCGCGCGGAGCGATTACCATTACGAAGACATTTAAATGCACACAGGTGGAAACTCAACTAAAAAATGGCATCGATTAGAATATTCTTATCTCCGACCTAGAACTCATTACAATTATGTGATAAATCGATCAAGTTAGCACGCCGACGATCCAATCAGCGACGAAATAATCGATAAAAGTTGCCACAGAAAAATGTAGCTCGTGTGAATAACAGCGACACAGGTTTTCTGACGGTAGACTTTTCTTTGAAAGGAAAACGCTACGAGGATAACAAAAGAGGATGGCCAGGATCCTTAAATCAATATCTATACAGGGTCTTTCTAAAATATCCATACAGGGTTTCTCTAAAATTGACAAAGGAATAGGACCATTTTGTAAATGATGCTCACTTTCTAACAACAGTTAAAAGTAATGGTAATTTGACGATGTTAATAAAGAGTAGCCATTGTACTCCCATTTTTCGAAACTTTTTTGGTCAGGAAACAGTCAGATAATGTCTAGGTCAGTTGTATTATTTTCCTTAGAAAGAGCAAAAAGGTATGCCGATGAATGGGCATCAGATAAATGGGAAATAAATACAATAGATACACAGTAAAAGATAGATCTATTTTTGAAAAATGTTTAATTAACATTCATACAAATTTCATGATATATTGATTTGACTGTACAGAAAAATAGAGAATGACGATAATTCCGCGGCACTTTATACGTTTTGTACATTTTGTAATTCAATATAACGCAAATTACGAATATTGTATCTCATCCAGCAAGTTGCGGCTTAGCATTAACAAAGTACGCTTTACGAGATGAAACGTTCGCCTGAAATTTCCCGCCATGTTCATTCAATTATCGTTTTCTCGGTGTATTAATACCTCATATCGTTTCAATTATGCGCGTCGGATCAAAATTGCACAACGCTGTTAACCATAATGACAGATCCAGATACGCTAGCGCCAATCCTTTCCGCGAACGGGATCTTCATTACGGACGCGATTTTCCTATTTTCGCGCGCGTGTTTACAATCTTTAACCACACAGGAGTCCCGTCTTTCTTTGCGAAAAAAAAATTTCAGACTACTTAATAAGCCGCGGAGATCAATCTCGGGAATAGCCACGCCGAGTGGCACTTCTCTCTCGCTAATATCAATTTTCCATATAAGCGTTAAGTGCGGTATCCAGCGGATACGACACGCAGACCCGCGTGCAACCACCCGATCGCATCCTCCCCGAGTCCTGTGCATCTTCATTATAGGCAATTAGAACCGTCGTGATCGCGGTGGTCATTCGCTGCCACGAGGGATAGTCATTAAAGTGTCCCGCGAATCGAATCGTCAAATGCGAGCACGAGGAGACTCGTCGAACGCAATTTGCGATCGGTAGCAATTAGTGCTAGTGAAAGGATGGAAATGCAATCAGAATAACGATCCGCGCGAAAAAGCGAGCGATTTGCCGACGCGCGGGACGACAAGCGGCGATCGTGCGGCGGAAAAAAACAGTAAATTTTTCTCGTACAAAGAAGGAAAGATCGTTTCCTTCGGCTGCGTATCGCCATTAGGATGATAGATGAGGCTTCCATTTACGAAAGTTTTTGCCAACTGATATTTAACGTTATCTCAAACGGATTTGCAATCCGCGCTGCCGACTGGACACGTCGATAAATATAGCATTGTCTTCGCATCGTCGACGATTAGACTCTTCTCAAGGATGAGAGGCTACGCGTTATCTGCGAGATCTCGGATGTAATTGCAACGTTAATACCCGCCGGCGTCGATAGCGGAATGTTCTCCGCGGTATTTAGTCATTGACTGACGGGGATTTGAAATGGACGCGAATTAACTATGAATTAACTGAAATTACACGTTCTCCGGAAAAACAAGAATCGCTGTTGCCCTGCAACTGGCGTTTATATGGGAAACATTATTGAGTATTTCTCTGTAAGAAGTTTCAAAGCGATCTAAGTAAGAGTTTAAGATAAACACTTTTGATTTATTGCCGCTAACTCAAACGACACGGCCGTGCCGAGGGACTATCGTTTCTCATCACGTCGCAAAAAAAAAACTCAGTCTTAAAATTATAATTAATATATTAATCTTGATAAGCGCAATAATGTTTTACGCAATACAAATACAATAATATTACAAGCAAGCAATAATTACGATAATATTCAACGTTAATTCTAAACTAAATGCTAGCTTAATATGTGCTAGCAAATCAGAAAATCTAAGCACGGGGTTCACGAATGTGTTTTCACACACTCTCGCACTTAGTTCGTAAAATAAAATTTACTCTACAAGGCTCAATTTCTGATATTGATTTTAAAAATCTGTGACGACGCGACAAAAACGCCGGGCGCAATTAACTGTTGCGGCAATATCCGTCAATGTAGAGAGGCGATACAGGAGACTCGGCGAAGAGGAAATTCTCTTTGCGCTATTAAGAGCCTTTAAGGATGTTGGCAGGCAGAGAACTGAGGTGAAATAGGTTAGAGAAAATAATCAAAGACTCATTTATCGAGACGGTTTCACGATCACGCGCAAACAAGCGTATATCCGTATATATTCGTGCGTGTATTCAGAGGTATGCAACGCGTATGCTATGAAATAACGAAGGGTATGGAAGATCTCTCGTTCTTCTCAACAGTAATTACCGATACCGACTAATTGCTAGATAAGCGGCTGCCCCATCTACGTGACTGAACCTCCGATCGGCTGGATCGCGATCTGTCCCGGTGCTCTTATTGCGTTGAAACGCGATCGGCGCGCGAGATCTCGCACAATTTCCAGTATAGGAGATATTCACGGCGATGTTGCACGCATAGCTCTGCTCTGAGCACGCGTTATTACATGATCGACGCTATTCACAGACAATCGCTGTAAATCAGAGAGTTATCGATGCAAAATATTTCAAAATATTAAATAATGTTCACCGAAAGACACTGTATTTCTAAATATGTGCATATTTGCGTATAAATTCTAGATAAGATGTTTAAAACAAAATAATTTATCTATACGGCAGTATCAGTTTTTAATTATGAAAAAAATGGACAAAATGATTAGTAATTATGATAATTAATAAAATAATATGATTAATAGTTATTAAATTAATAGCGTGAATAATGATCATTGCTTTTTTGCAAAATCCACTAATATAATTTACAAAAAAAGAAGACATCTCCAGAAAAAAAATGTGCGAAATGTTGAGGACTAATATGGCTGCGGTTGGAGAGCTTTTTTCAGAAGAAACTAGTTTTACGACGACTCTGTGCGTATATTTCTCTACCGGGTGGCACGCCTCATCCCATATACGTGCCGATTGCGGTAAATTTATGATAATCGTCTTCTCTACCTGCCGGGGATGCTCTATCTTCTCTCAGCTCGACTCTCGTGGGCCTGGCCGACCCCGTAAGTAACTCTAAACGAAGCTCTTGTCTGATCGCCGACCGGCATTTTAAACTCGCAGCTTTGCAGAAAGTCTGCAAAATAGACGATCCTGCTGCTAGCGATATACGAACTTCCACGATATATAAAGGTTCGACGAACTTGGCGCAGAATACATACGATTAATTAACGATTGAAGTCTTTGGAACAATAAAAAAATGTATTCGCAATTTATGAGATTTATTTTAAATGTAAAAAATTCTGTCTATAAAATAAATAAGAAGATTTTTAAAGCCAAGATTGATGATTTGTGACAGAACTGACATTTATTTTTAAAAAGGACGTTGTTTTTCGTTGTTTTTTATAATTGCATATTATTCTTATGTTAATATCACGTTTTAAATCATTGACGAAATTATTATTCGCAACAGCAACAAATATTCACTAATACCACTAATCGACGAATATTTATTGAATGGCAAAGGGGATAAGATATCGATTGTACGGATAAGTCCGCTGTAGAAATTATATTATCATCTGTTTGAGATGTGAACTTTCGACTACACCACCGACAAAATGATTATTAAAGACCATCGTTCAGCTGCTAATGTAATGCATCTCGCAATAATTTACGTCGGCTTCAACGTTTAGTTATAAATGTATTTTTTTTTTTTTTTGGCTATTTTAGTAAAATCTTTTATTTTTAAAGTTGTCTTAAAGCACAAATTATCAATCTTGGCTTCAAAATTTTTTTTATCCAGTTTAGACAGAATTCTATTTATTTAAAATGGACTTCACAAATTACGAATCATTATTGCCGTCAGATTATTCACGTCTAAATCTGTCGAGAGTCGCAATTTTAACCATAATTTCAATCGCATGATCCGTTGTGGAGATTATATTATCATCTATTTAAGATGATAATATAATCTGTTTAAGATGATAATATAATCTCGACCATTTTATCGTATGTTTTTCCTACTTTAACTCTTCTTGTGTTTTTCTTTTCTCCATGTGTTTATGCGGTTATATAAGCCTGTTTCTTTACTATTATAATGAATTCTTTAGTTCGAAAAATACTAATATTAGCGTTAAATAGTAAAGGAAATAGTTGGTGTTACGCCTTTCTTTCAAGTTTAGCGTGAAACTTGATATGTGAAAGTATTTAATATTTTAAATAAAAGTCGGATTAATTTCTCAGCAATTTCTCGCTTTCTTTCGTGTCAAAAACATTAACCGTCTAATCGGAATACTTGTGATTGTTCAATAATATATATCGGATAGCGAGAGAAATCGCTATCTCGGCGTAACCGATAAGCGGCGTCATACATCATAAAGTTGTGCATGCGTGCTTCGACTTCGCGCGAACGAAGCGATCAAACCGCGGGGAGTCAGGCCGAGAGCAATAATATTTCTTCTGTGTTTCCCATTAATAGTACGAACGATGATAAGCGCGCGTAATTGGACTGACACGATATCAACACAGGCAAATAAATTAATTACTACGCTGGGATGCGGAAAAACTGTGACACTTGTTTTGCTCAGCGCGGCGTGGCGCGCGATAAGAAGCGAGTGTGTCGGAGACAACAATATTACAAAATCCTAATTACGAAATGCTTGCGTAACGCAGCGACCATCGCGCGTGCGCCGGACAAGAATAATTATTATTATCATGAATTGATGTCGCGCAATCTCGCTTTCTCGATCGCATCAATCGCGTTTCGCCGGTCGATTCATTCAATTTCGATGTCTGACGGCATTTACGGTTGGTCCGATAACATTCGAAAAAATGTGTGTCGATGTCTTTTGACTTCGAAAAATACAAACATAAATAACTTGAATGTCAAGACAGAAATTAAGACATAAATATGTATAAACTGAACAGTAGATTTCATAATCAGAGTTTTGTATTTTTCTATTGAAAATCCGTAGAATAATCTTCGCTCCGTGCATCTCGCGCAAAAAATGAGAAAGTTTTAACTGTTAGTTATTTTTATATTATTGTACTACGATTCAATCTTGCTGCTTTATCCGTATAATCATTCTGTAACGTAGAAAACGATAGTTAAATAATTTTACGTTATCATAGCGTGTACTGTGTGAAATAAAGAAATTTTATACGGCGCTCTCTACGAGACAAATCGCGTTTTGTCACGAATATTATTGTATTTTCTATGCTTACACTGATCTCGCATGTTTTGTGATAACGCGAGTGAATGGCGGTTTTCACGCAGATAAATTACCGCGAGATAACCCGGCCTAATAATTACGTCCACAAAGTGATTGCCGAAATCTTCGGTCACAAGTTTAGCCTTACATTAAGCGTAATAAATATAATCAGCTGAAATGAGGCCAGCCGGAACTTAAAATATTTGCCAAATTGGCACTATTTAGAAACGTGATGTCAGCTTCCGAACACAGATATATTTCTCGGTAATTTTTTCCCCAACCGTTTGAATAAACGTTATCGTCAGTTCAAATTTAATGATGATTCATACTTATTAATGTCAAGATATGTAAATCCCAATGAGTTACAAGTAAATCACTCCAGGGAAATTTAATTGGAAATAAAATGTATCGCAACAGCAGCAGTTTTTACTTTGCGATTTTTGCCGAGAAGTCGCATAAATCATACAGGGTGTTCCATGGGAAGTTGCTGAAACTAATTAGCTGTCATTTTCAAACACACATAGAGAGCAAGAAAAATATTTTCTAACCGAGGACATTTTGCAGTTTTATTTACATATAAACTAAAAACAATCGGAGATATTTTTATTATTAAATAAACGTTTATTAAAAAATACCAAATATCGCTAATTTTAATGATATATATTTTTTCGAAATGCGCACCGTTAGAATTATAACAAAAAAATTAAGTCACTTTTGGAAACTATAAAAAATTTATGCAACAAAAGTTACAGTTGTAATTTTCAAAATCGACTTAATTTTTATTATAATTCTGACGGTGCGCACGTCAAAAATATATACCATCAAAATTAGCGATATTTGACATTTTTTAATAAACGTTTATTTAATGAAAAATAAAAATATTGTCTTTAGTTTATACGTAAATAAAACTACAAAATGTCCTCTGTTAAAAGATATTTCATTTTTCTTACTTCCTATGTGCGTCGAATAATGACAGCTAATTAGTTTCAGCAACTAACTTCCCATGGGACACCGAATGCGTCAAGTGTTGCGTCAAATTCGAGACGAAGGGCAATTCCAACTGACCTCTTCTGATCCCTCGAACATTTAACGTTGAAATTACTATCTTGATTTTCCGGCGAGTATCTTGAGACTACAGATACAAACACTGTTCAAGCCACTAAACAAACATTCGAAGAGCACATACCTCCCGGAAATCTATGCGGGAAGATCCTGCCGTGCCTCGAGAGCAGCCAAGGATACAAAGGGTAGCTGTCCCTGGGCGGCTGATGAGGATGGGGCGGCGGATGAGGCCCGCCCGGCGCTCCGCCGTGCGAATAAGGCCCATGCGGCGGTCCATGAGGTGACGCGCCGTGATGCGCCTGGAGCGCTACCGCAAGATTCGCCGCCTGGAAGTGCTGGGCCGCGGCCAGATTCGCGGCCAGGGCCAATTGCTGCTGCGTGTGATACTCGTTCTGACCAGTTTGCGGACCCGCCGGACTGTGGCCTGGCAATCCATAAAGAGACTTGAGCTGTTCCGCGGCTACGGCCGCAGCCGTCGCGGCGCTGGGCGGTGGCGCGAGGTAGTTCGGACTGGGCCTCACGACTCCCGGAGGTGGTTGAGGATGCGCGCCAACCGGTGAGTCTCCATGCGGTATCCTATGCGGCGGACTGGGACTATTGTTCGGGGTAGACCCACCGCTGTGACTGTGCACAGTCGTCCGACCGAAATCCAGATGCGTCGTTGCGGACAGGTTGTGATGATGATGAGAGTGCGGATGGCTGTGATGATTAGCGCTGTGATGATGATGATGGCCGCCGCCGCCGCCGCCGGCGGCGTGCGATGGCGTTCTTCGCGAATTCGGGTATGATTCGACGGACGAGCTCCTGGAGACAGGCCGATCGGAACCTTCGGAGTGAGCGCCGGGCGATCTCGCGGCAGCCCGGCGCGCCCGTGGCGACGAAGAGCCCTCGACTATCTCCATCGGGCTGCCATCGTCGCGCTCGATCTCGACCCGCTCGAGCCGGTCCAGACGATCCTCGCGACCGCCCTGTCCACCGCCGCCAACTATCGAGTCTATGCTAAAGCCGATCTTCGGCTTAGATGGCACCGGGACGATTGGCGTCGGCGCGAGCGGCATCATCGTACGATTATCGTACGCTTCCCGAATAGACAACCCACTTTAACGGGATCAACAGAATTTGCGAGCGCCTCGCGGATTAGATCCGCCGCATCGTCGCGGCGACTTCGATAACTGTCTTCTTTAGAGTCGATCGAGCGTTTACCGCTGATCGTTGACTCCCTGACGTGCCTATTCTCGATCAACACTGTATACGGATTATCACTGGAACGCACTAACTCCCGTCAGACCGCAGGAGACATTCACCACTTCGATGATGTCTATTTTTTTTATATTTCCAGATTATTTTCGGTCTCTTCGAAAATACTCTTTAAATCTCAGAGTACCTTCTAACAATCGCAATCATTATCCACGAAAATCGTTATTGTAACACGGCACCGGTGGTATCGGCAGTCACTCACAACAAACAATCATGTCCCGGCACCTTTTGTTCACACATCACGAGAGCGACTAGTACATCGCCGAGAATGACAAATATGGATTGCAGCTTAAATCTAACGGTCCCCTTGCGGCTTTCTCAAAGCTCATTAATGCTAACAATTATTGCCGTTGATTGCGAAATGTGTTTCACATAGTCCCGTTTTGTTTCATCAAGAGACGTAACTTGTGACTCCGTCGTAAACACGAAAGCCGCCGTCGCACTGGCTGGAGTCTCACGGACACTCACTCGTACGTCACACTCTCCATCGATCCGCAGCACGATCGCGACCTCGAGCACGGTGAAAAAAATAAACCTAGGAAAAGAGCTCGCGCGATCTCTGAGCGTCAAACGTCGAAAGTGAAGCACACGTCGCGCGTTTCTGTGAAATTCAGCTCTCGCTGACGAGAGCGAGCACCAACTCTGTGCGATGTTTCTGCCACAAGCGCTTGCTAGTCTTTGACTAAATTACAAGCTAAACGAGGCGCTCACACCGCCGAGAGTTGCCGTGGTGGGATACGACCAGGCCTGGAATCGGGCGCATAGAGGGGCCGATACCCCACCAGAGCATTTGCGCTGTACGAGGTTTCGCCTCCCGAAGCGGAATCGACCGCACGATGGGCGGTCGCATGTAGACTAGGCGTGCACCACGCGAGCGGATTGGTTGTTGAGTCGCGATGCGATACTGATACCAGGCCCCGGACGCAGCAGAAGCTCCTGTGAGTATACAGTAGAAGCTGCAGTGGGGCGACGCATTAGTCGGCGATGGGCGTTAAATCCACGTTTTTGTCATGCGATGAAAATGAGTCGTTTAATTAATACGTCTGGCTCTCGCTCTCGCTCTCCCACTCGCGTTTCCCTCCGCTCGCGTTATCCGCCCCGCGCGAACCCTCTCCTCTGCCTTCCGCGTCCCTCACCGTCCACTCCCTCCCGCGGGAGAAACGAAAGAGAAGCGTTCTCGTTCGTTTGCGGACTGCACGAACTTCGCATGTTCCTTCGGCGCTCTTTTCTGTGTTGTGGAAAGTAATAAAATCCCTCCGGTGACGGGGATGAAAGGAAAAAGCTGTGAAGAGGTCAAAAGATTCCGTAAGGATGCTGGGAAAATCACCGTGAAACAAAATATCTCTTTGTAGAGCTGTAATTGCGGTTTATGAATTGGTTGTAAGAAATATTTTACGAACTTCTTAGTGTTGAGCCGCGTGTCGCTGCAAGCATAAGCAGCGAAAGAATTTAAAAATCCTATCTTATTGTTAGATTTTCAGCCTGTCAATTCAATTCGGAAATAATTTAGTCTTTTCGTGCGGAAAAGCTGAAGGAGAAAGGGTTGAAGAGGATCGAAAAGGCGAATTCAACTCGAGAAAACAAATTAAATTCTAAGAAAAAATTAATACTATAAAGAAACACGATAGGATAATCTGCGCTATTATATACCTTAGATAATACCTAAAAGGACACCGCCGTAAAATTTGATCGACGTTAATTGTACGATTAAGATGTCAGCCGACGGCAGGAATTGACACTCCCGTCATGTTGAAAACATTTGTGTTCGCGGCACCGTGAAAATCTGCTGTCAACCGAGCGAATATTTCATAATTGACATTTATCGCTGGATGACATTTAAGTATCGGTTATAATCAAGTCAGTATTGATCTCGAAGCCGCATTGAAAATTAGAACGTATGACAATGTGATCGTTACAGTTACATTTATTGGCGTTTACACAGAAAACGTTTGATAGTCAGTTTCTTTTATTCTGTGCATAATTAATAGATCGCATTTACAGATGATAATTACGTTATTAAATGTTTGATAGATTATGAAATAGTATTCTTTTTCATTTAAATAATTCTAGAATTTTTAAGTAACTTTATCTACATTGTAAAAAAATTGTAATAATTATTTAAGTTTACACAATTAAGATGTACAAATTACATGATAAATAACGGAAATATAAAAATACTAAATAAATAGTAAAATTTGTGAAATTATGTAAATTTACATTATATATTTAGTAAATTTCTGTTATTTATCGTATAATTTTTACATCTTAGTTGTGTAAATTTACATAATTATTACAATTTTTTTTATAGTGTACACTTGCTAAAAAGAAGTGATTTTTTGAGAAAGCACGGCTTCGTCAATGATCTGACAGGAGTTTTTAAACGTAACAGTTAATTAGAGACATAGCTAATTAGAGACATAGTTAATTAGAAACATAGCTTTATAAAACATTTGTTGTCATTAAAGCGTATTGCAATTACATTTGCAAGTAAATCGACATTAACTCGCTCAATATGTTATACGAAGAAACATTCCATTATGACGCGGGAGCGACAATAAATTCCGTGCGCTAAATCGCTACGTCTAATCGAGATTAGAACGAATCAATCGACATATCAAAGGACGAGGAATCGGAAACGTTTCATATTGCGTGAGATTGCAAACGTTCAATCGCGGGGGCTTCCATTTCACCAGGAATAATTGATTAACTTTTAATGTTACATATGTTCGAGCGTTATCGAACGGCGTTTACAACACGCGCAAATGCAGGCGTTTCGCGATCGACGATTTGCTCATTACACTCTCAATCGTATTAATTTAGCAGCAATATTGTGTGCTCTCTGTTAAAATGATATTGTGTTAAGAGAAGCAGAACGTACATTTCAGTAGATTAATATCTCTCGCTGGTTTCTGTAATTGATGAAATTTATCGATTCAATTCCGCGAAATTGCTACTCACGTTCGACCGAAATTTCAGACCGCAATCGAGAGAGTACAATGGCATTATCGTGTGTGCGCCAAAGAATATTCCTTTCCCTCGCAGAGAGTACGTTACAATCATAATTCAAGTGCAAGGGGGAAGACACTACATGTGTCCTAATAAATATCCTGTCCGCACAATGCGCAACATCGCCGGGAACGCTTCTATTAGAGGAGGCTGCGCGGCGAGAGCTGGCTTTCTGAAATTGCATCCAACCCCTTAAATCCTCGTATTTTTCAATTTCCCCTCTCCGCCTCGCGCCGCGCACGGCAACCAGCCCCCATGGCGGAGCCGATGAAGCTCGATTTCTCGCCCTACCGAAGACGGCGCGTGTAGCCGCGACAGTGGCGTGGCGAGCACGTGTGTAGGTGCCTCGACACGTGAAGCAGAAGAGGGGATATTCAGCATGGCGACTGTGCTCACATCGTGAATAACGTTCACCAATGCCCGAGCTGCGAGCACGCCCGTTTCAACGACTTGTCGCTTTCTTATTTCCTTCTGAGCCCCCTCGACTCTATCTTCTCCTTCTGCTTCTTCTTCTTCTTTCTCCTCCTCCTCCTCCTCTTTCTCTTCGCGTCTTTTCTCCGATCGCGAGATTTTCTCGCCTCCTGTTAACTTTTTTTAGATACCAGAAATGAAGCTATTCGCATCTCTCGAAGGGCTAAGAATATCGGTTATGGAATTTTCTTAGCAAAGAAGTTGCTAATAAGAAGATAGAAATTTTGAAATTGCGTAGTTAAATTGACATCGCAAGTTTTCATTCCGTCGTTTTGCTTAAATATTGATTATCGTTTTGTTAATAATAGAATGCAATATTAAATATAAATGCATAGCTATTAATATATTACGAAATAAACTTCATCTCCAATATCTCTATCCATTTCTGTGAGTATAGAATAAAAATTTTAGAATGTAACAACATTTTTATCTTCCCCATAGCGGAACGTGCAGACTATTATGTGTTCTTTCAATCCTCGCCTTCAACCCTCTTTTATAGACAGAATTGTGACACGTGTAAGTCACACCGTGTTACTTGACCTCTCAATAGTACCAAGATTCTAAGACATTTTTACAAAATGTCGGAGTTTTTCAAGAAACTTTCGGTTAGATCCAGTTTTCTTTCTTCTGACAGGAAAAACCGTTATCGAAGAATATCCGTTTACAAACGCAAAAAACATGATTCTATTAAAAAAAAAGTCAGTTTCTAGGATTACGTGAAAAAGTCGTAGAAACTCCGTTGACATTTTCCGTTAACTAGTAAGAATCGTTAGATCGCCATTGTTACGATGAAAAGCAAAGGAGTGATCTAAAAAAATAGAAAAAAGTAACGGCTACTGCAACAATTGCCGATTGTATCGGCATTGTGCACACCATTGTTTGATAGCCCCAGAGCAATGCACTCCTTTTGTCCACGCGTTTTCTGTCTGATCGAAATATTCCGATTGAAATTGACCCCTTTATTGACGTCGCATTTTCTCGCGTCACGAACAAACGGAGAAATCTAATTTTTTTTCTTTGTACGATACATTGAGAGCAGACGTGTGAATGAATCAAGATTCCGATACTTCGCGAAAAAGCACAATTGATTTCAAGTCACACGTTCGACAAATCTGCACCTTGTGTGACACAATGAAGACGTTTGCCAACAGCTCGTAGTCATTGTTAAAACATTTATAGAGAAGCTAGAAGATTGACAGAATAAATTCTAGATAATTCATAAAGATTAAAAAACATACGTACAGGCAGAATTTTTAGTTTTACAGACTTCAATTAAATTAAGTAAAATAAAAATTGAATAAAATAAAGAATTGTACTTTCGTCGCTTTCAAAATAAATACGTCATTGCTCGCGAATACCACGACGCATTATCGCAACTGCCGACAATTATGCAAATCTGCCGGAGACGTCGGCGATTTAAGAATCGGTCGCGGGATAAAGGCTCGTTTCGCGTAAGGGAAGATTAATTTCTCAGAGAGAGAGCGCGGCTTCTCTCCGCGCGCGTTCCTTCTGTTACGCGAGAGAATCGAATGTAATCGAGCATATAAAAGAGGAGCGGGACTAATCCGGCCGGTATGATCGACCGAAGGCGTATGTACGCGAGGGCACAATGGTGGCGCGGGACGAACGAAGTCTCGTTCTCCCTCTCTCTCTCTTTCTCTCCCGGCATGCTTAAGGATTGCATTACAGGGCAAAATGGCGTGCTTAATCAGACCATTTATTCGCCGAGCAACGGCCGACCCGATTGTATGAAAAGCGAGGGAGCTTTTGTGGCCCCCGAGACGTCTACCAGTGGCCCCGCCGTCTTCAACGCAGTATTTTATACATTATACGTATCGCGCGCGTCCGACGCAATTATAATAAGCTTGTAATGTCGGCATAATGAAACGACGTCGGGAACCGTTGACTCGCCCCAAAGAACCTCCGAAAACGTCGCTCTCACTTTTCTCTCGGGCTGTGAGAAAGCCGAGCCAGCTATACGTGCAAACATTATATTAAAACCTTCGGTATTCTTCAGCTTCTATTATACCTCAGATCGCATTCACACCTTTCCTTATTCGATCCCGTGTTCACAGAAAGTATGCATTTCGTCAATTAATTGAATATTAATCGAATATTATGTAGCACAAAATTTGATTTAAAAAATGTTGAGAAAATATTAAAATTAAGATCAAATTTCGTCCGTCGTTTTTTGCGCTTTAATAAGACACCGGATAGATGTCAATTGACTCTGTACCGTTTTGTGGGACGTTAAAAATAGCACTTTGCCTTTTTTACGGACGTTAAAGGGCGCTTAGATAATGGGCGGCATTTTTGCAAGGAGTCATGACCCCTACGCGGACTTGCGCGATGATAGCGGTATCCAACGATCCTGCCAACGCACGCCTGTACTTTCGTCCCGGGGAATAAAAGTCTGTCCCGGAGTACCGAGGTTACGCTGACATTCAATTATCGTCCACTTATATAGGCGAGGCCCGCTATACGTGCATCCACTTGATCTGCCCACTTTCAAGCTAATCGTCCTTAATAAGAAATCTCGTACGTGGTACGGAAGGGGTTTTCTACCCGCAGGTACGATGCATGAGATAGGCTTATCCTGCGAGATCCGCTGTCGTTGTCTTTTACGATCCCGGATCGTGGCTCGACACATCGATACGAATACGTGATCGATCCGCTGTTTCTCAAATTAGTCTTGATCACTAGCTTCTTCTTTACAACCTCGGGCCATTGAGATTCCTTCAAACCTCATTAAACTAATCCAAAAAATCGAAAATAAGAATTTCTTGGATAAATAAAGAATTTTTGTATATAAAAAATATATATAATAGAAATAACTTATATATATAAAATAATACTCTTAATTTATCAATTTACGATTTAGCATTATTCGCAGCTGTAACATAATCAGTTTCATGGAAATATAAATTGTTCTATATTATAGAAAAAAAGTATTACATTGCATGGTGAAGAAAATATACAATTTAGATCGTACATACCATCGATTCACATATCGATTGACATCTGACAAAGATTCAGAATAATAACAGATTTGCTATATCGAGGCGGAATTTTAATAAAGCTGAGAACCACTGACGATTCACGGTCCTTGTATCTTAAATAACCGGTCGGCACCTATGATTTTCTCGGAACGACCAACGGCTCGATTAAATTGATTCGCAAACTCAAACGTTTGGGAAAGAAAGGAGGACGGAAGAGGGCACAAAAGAAAGATTGCGGACCGATTTGCTTCAGTAAGTAAATAAATTTAAATCATCTCGTGACAAAGTGCACGGAAAATTCAATGAATACAGGAGTAATTATTAAAAAGATAAACAGTAAAGACACTGTCGAAGACTTTATTTTGTTGCGAGAAAAAATTCCTCAACAAGAACTACAGGTGCGTTGGCTCGCGTAAAAAACCGAGGTCCCACCATTTATGGCAAAATGTAATTTTACAGCAACCCGTAAGAAGCCACCGGCTGATGCTTGCGCGGCGCATTATGGTAATCAGTCATTTCGTGTTTATATTATATATGTATAGGATAAAATAGGAGAAAAAAAAAAAATATATATATATATATATATATACATACGTATCACACGCGCGTCTTACAGTCCGGAAAGTCTTGAACGTTAACGGCCATGCAACAATCTATTATACATGCTGAATACAACGTACGTCGCCACGACGCTTATTATTTTGCACAATATGCCCCGTGTGTATCGTGTAAATCTACGGTGCCCGGCGATGCAGCATACGGGGCGTGCAAGCAGGGCGAGCCGTGAGGCTGGAAAACGCGGTGGAATCATGTTCGAGGCCATCATCGGCGATTACGCATACTTGCCGGGGCCATTATGCCTCATTAAAGAGGCCCGATCGGCCTTATTATGTGCGCGGCGGACCTCCCTCTCGGGACCCTTCGGGAGAGAGTGAGGGCCCCGGCCGCATCTCGTACATCGCCCGGCTCGGATTATAATTTTCGACAGGCACGAAGATAGTGGGAGTGCATCGACCGAAAATTAACGGCTCTTTAGGGCAAATTGATCGGCCGTGTTCGCACTCACGCTTTTTTTCTACGCGCTCCGTAAAAACGCGGAGATGCGCGCGCGAGAAGGCGGAAGCCCAAGGTGTTGCGGCGTAGCTGATCGTGAGAAGACAGGCGATCTTCTTCGAGATGAGATAAGAGCTTGTCGACTGTACGTTTAATACGCAAACTAACACACTTTGCTAATAATTATAATAACATTAGAATAGAGTTAGAAACAGTCGAAACGTTTTGCTGAGATAATTTATGTGATGATGAAATTAATTAACGATAATAACCTCACAATTGACGTTAAAGATCTTAATGCAAATATTTTTAAAATACTCAATTTTTGTTCCAACATAATTCTGTGATTTGCAAAACAAAAGTAGCTCATTATACTATTATCTGAGATTCTCAATTGCATTTGCATAAATTTACCGCTTATAGCAATTGCAAATTTTTACATCAAGTTTATATGAAATATCTTCAAAGAATCAAGATGAGCGTGTTTATATTGACTTTTACGTGTCGTATTGAGCAACTCGGTTTTTCCACGCGATGCGTAGCCGGCGCTCATTTTTCTCCTTAAAGTTCATGTAACATGTAACATGAATGAGTTTTTCGCGTTTATGTAAATACCGGCGGATAATTATCGCCGACAGGATTTCAATTAAGTCCGCGGTACTATGTTAAAGAGCGCGGCGCAGGACTTGGAGGAACAACATCCTTCACGTTACTTATTGCTCATGAATAACCATAAGCCGCGGTCGAGAGTGGCGCGGAGTGTTACGTCACTCGGCGGTGTTAATTACACTCGCAATTAGCTCCATTTTCGAGGTAAAACGACTCGTCGAGACGCTCGTCGACTCGGCCGTTCCGCTCCTGAGATCTCGTATAATTTTTAATTTTAATCATAATTCAAATGGAGATATCGTCACATTTTTATTCTCTTCCATCTATGATATCGTGCAGTCATTTTTAATTAGACAGGGAGCCATTATATCTAATAGCCTATATTTATATTATAACCATAACGTGTCCGGCAGATCAATTATGCGGCAATTTGAGCAAATACCTTCTCGATGCGCTCCGCGTTACTTCTTGATGAGCTTTAATTATTCCGACCGCGAAGCCGAGATAGCGAACGTTACCCCGCAAGTATTGCATATATAAAAAAAATTAGGCTAATGAGAGTACGATATCTCCAGGCAATTACATAATAGCGCGCAAGTTTTAATTATGTTTACTTTAAATTATATCAATTTAAATCTATTTATTACTCTTCGTCGAAGGCAATTTAAAAAAAAATTAACGAAATATCAACGTTACATAAAAATTACAAAAAAAAAGTACAAATTTTTTGTATTTTAAAAATACAATAGTATAAATATATAGCTCTTTTTCTTATTAAAATAATATTCTTGAAACAACAAGCTGATAGAGCAGGAGCTAGTTTTAATTGCTCAAATTTTCATTTTTGTATTTTAATTTATGAAAGATATCGCGTGCAAACACACCTAAGTGCATCGCAATCTAGATATCGCAGGTTATTGATACTTTCATCGCCTTGCGATCGATTATATTGCCCACCGATATTCGTGTCGCCGGTATTCCGTCGCTTGTATCCGCACGATGACCACGAAATACGTTACTTATGGGCCATGAATATCCATAGGGTCCGGGGAAGCAAATCGTGTGGCTTGGCGTGCTCTGATGATAGGTAACCATGTGTAATGGAGTGCTAACTACTGGCCACCTCGCGAACCAGCACACCTTCCATCGACGAGGAAGGTGGCCGAGAGGGTTGAGTGCGCGCGAGAGAGACGGAACACCGTGAGCCGGTGTGCGCGGGAGAAAGAGAAGCGACGAAGAAGCGGATGAACCTCGTTCTCTTCGAAGGCGACGCAGAGAGAATGAAAGGGACGGGAGGAGCAAATGGGGCAGAAAGAGAAGAAGAACGATGCGGTAACGAGAGGAGAGGAATGAGAGGCGAAACAGGCACTCGTGCAGGCATGTCTCGTCTCTTAGTTTCTCAAACAAGGGGGCGGTACCTCGCAGACCAGTGGCAGTCAACCGGGAGACCGAAGAATTTCATGGGCTTGAATTTAGTTCTATTCGATTCGCTATTAAAAAATCATTTTTCAGGAACGGAAACGATGAGATGCACACGCGTTCGACAAATAAATGCGACACAAACGATAAAGCAACGGTTTTCGGCAACATATGTTTGAATAACTCAGGCGTGAATAGTATTTATTCAAAACTTATTTATGCTTATTATTTATTACGAGTAGAAATTAATTAATCTTTGCTATATTATTGTTGTATCTTATCGTTACATTATTCTGCATAAAAAGTTAATGTCTGACCAATTAGAGAATATACGCGCCGCATTACTGGCGTTATCATCGAAATTTCCGCTGGATGTTGAAAAATAAATGTTTACCTACGCAGACATGCGCATTTACGGGCTGGTGGTGAGCTAGTTGCGCGAAACCGCTCATTATCGTTACGATCATCATCATCATTATCGTGGTCATCATCATCATCTTCCGCGCTGGAGTGTTTGTTCTGGTTTGCTCTGCGCGCGCGGCGATAAGCGAGTAAAAAGTAATCCGTTCGAAACGGAGCCCATCATTACCGGGTTATTACCTAAGTATCGAAGTGGAAACAGAGCCGCGCCGATATCAAACTAAATGGCGGGGGAAAAAAAAGGATTCGACCCGCCCGTTTCCGTAGATTTGATATCATCCTTAAACCGCACTTTTCCAAAGTTGGTATGAAATCGCGGCAATCGAAACTTGGAAGATATCTTATCATTATGGTAATAAGATGTGTTTATTCCAGGAATACGTTAAGTGATTATTAAAAAAGGTTTTATGAAAAAAACGATACAAGCATGAAATTTCACATGTGAAATTTTCAGGGAATTTAAAAATAATAATACACGTGAGAAGAAAGTGTTGGCGCGATAAGAATAATTGTTTATACCGATCGATTAATCGGGATCCAGATTTATATAGAGCAACCGTCACGAAAATTCATTGTCCCGAGAGATTTTCTATCAACAATCCTACTTTCAACGCCAACGAGATCGCGGTTTTATTTCGATATTCTCGCGCATCATCCGACAATTGCCGGTGCACCCAATGATTTGTAATAATAAAATACTCTTTATCTCAGGTCTTACAAAATGTACGATATTCAATCGGACATTCTACAGCACTCGGGACTGGCCTCGAAAATTCGATAAATCATAACCCAATTTCAGAGCGATATCAATCGCACGGTCCCCCCTCTTTTTTCTCTCTTTCTCTCTCTCTTTTATCTTACTCGCCTCCCTGCTTTAAGGACCCCTCGTTTCGAGCACAGCATCCGTACTCTTCTCTCATTCTCTCGTGGTTCAAGGCACGATTTATAAAGCAAACACCGTGCGGCACCCTGCAATCAACCTACACAACATACCTCTTCGGTTTATCGGCCCTCTTTCTCACTCCTCGTCTCCTCTCCTCTTCCAACGTGCATCTTTCGACCGTGCATCGAATCGACCGATCGGCACTTATACACCGCGTATCTCATACCTCCGAGCGCGTTTACACCGTACTTAGGACTCACTCGGCAGAGAATAAATTAATAGTTTCTCCGGATAACAGCTGGGGCACGGAGTTTCGACGATTGCCAGGGACGCAGAGTTCAATTCGTGGGCGCACGAATCGCGATTCGTCGTCATTGCTAAATTTCAACGATTTCCTAGTAGCGAACAGGTGCTGTTCGTATTTCCGTCGAGGAGCAGCAAAATTTGAAATGAACGCCTACATCGAGATTTTACGTAAGAAAATTTTCAAAAGACTAAAAGTAGGAATTTTAGAATTATAAACTTTGAGTGCTCGATGATTTAAAACTCAGGGACCCCCCCAATAATTACAATAGAGAATATTTTTTTATGCTTACGAAACGCAACCACCGTCGGCGTCTAAATTTATCTGTATAATTTCGATTTAGAACGATCGTCTCGATCTTTCTGCGAGAAAGATCTTCGTGATCGATGACGGCTCGGAATAATTGGCCTTAGCCAACGTGGAGATGCCACGCATCTCAGACGCGGATTCAGGATTCACTTCGCGGGGTACGAATTAGCGGTTCTTCGCTGAGATAAATTAATAGTTTCGTAGACAGCTGGCATGGAGTTTCGACGATTAGTACGTACGCGGCGTGCACGAACGTCTCTCAAGTGCTGTTCGTGCTGTTCAACTGTTATCAAGGAGCGATCGGCGGTTTTATGCCCGTCGACGGAATAGGGCCGATCTTTATTCGCTCGTTGCCGATCGTTGCCGCTCGCAAGCTGCGAATCCCGCGACTTAATTGCATATTAAATGAAATCCGCGTAGTTAGCTGCCACTTAAAACTCCTTATCTCACGATCTCGCATGCCTTTACGCGAGCTGAGACGATTTTGTTCCTATTCATATTATCAATTGTCTTCTTTAACCAATTGTATTAATTATAAACAAACTGCATTTCGCAACTTTACCTATAATTTGATTGAAAACTTAATTAATTTTATCCTCTCTCTTATGCACTACATATGAAAATTCACAACACCTAATAATTGTAATTGTATTCCTTGTAATTTTTTCTTTTATGACGTGTATTATTTTTTTAGGACGGTCGCTTAATTTTTATGAGATGTAAAATCTTTCCGCACAAACAATAGCAAACATAATCCGTTCGGTTTGAAAAATTCGCAAAAGGAAATCGTTGCCTTGCGCAATGACGATTCCGCGAACGACGGTCGTCGTAAAGTTTCGAGACGCGAGCGGGAACCACGTGATGACCGGGCGATTCTGCCTCGAAGAGACGCTCGACTTAGTCACGAAGGTATCCTAATCGTTTGACGAATCATGTCGTAAACCGTTTTGCGGAAGAGGCAGCCAGGACGAAGGAATTTGAGGAGCAAACTCCGCAATAGGCTTTCAGGAGCAGCGATCGATTCTAAATGTCAAGGTCCCGTCGCGGACAGGAAGAGGATCGGCGAACGGGGGCCCGATTGTGAGACTTCCGAGGAACCGCAGGATAATCGTTCATAGAATGCTTAATGACAGGTCATTAATGAATAGCCGATCGTTTCGTGAACCGCAAGCAGGTAGAACCACAAAGTAGCCGAAAATATAATTCGCCCGGTGAATGCCGATTTCTCCCTTCGTTTCAGCACGAACTGGCTGGCACCGAAACGCGGGCACTTTCGCGGAAACGCGTGTGGACGTTGTAAAGAGGTATTCAGAGCGATACCGCGAACATCATGTAAATCAGCGTAATCGCCATAATCACCGGAGCAATTCTTGAGCATAATTTCTGATATTGCGGATGTGCTAAACTACGTCAAAAGTCATTTATGTCTGTAACATCGAAATATGATCCTACCCGCATTATAATCATTTTAATTTTAATTTTTATACATAAATTCGTTCGCGTTTACGCATATTTAATAAAAGAATTTCGAAAGAAGTTTTAGATTTAAGAAAACTTAAAAATCAAATTCAGAAGAATCAATTAAATCTAATTAAATTTTTAAATCGAGCTTGGCTGCTGCATCTCGCAATTTCACGTGCGAAGGATAATTCTCCATTTATTAAAAAAAGAACGAGCGTAATACAATGGAACTTGTATTGGTTTCTTTCGAGAGGAGAGGGAGATCATTAGAGCCCAGGGCGAAAAGTATTTCTGGCCGAACGCCGGAGTGTTGCTGCGAGGTGGACGGTTCCGATTCCGTTTCGTTTGCTGTGATATATATCCGATCCCACCCATTCCCCCGGCGATGATTACAGGTTGCTCGTGCATTAGACCCGCGTCTAAAACAAACCGCTCCCACATCTACCAACAGTTTAAAGCCGCGGGGCGTGACTGCCGATGCTCTATCGGATTTCTGCGTGTATCGCCGGACTCCTATTGCGGACGCTATTTGGACTACGACGTCAATTGAGGGATCGAAGGATCAATCGCGGAAGTTACACGCAATATCGCACGTCACGCCGGCGTGACCGTGTTACCATTATACATATCGGAATCGGTAAATAACGTTCGAAAGACCGATCAAGATAGGCTCACCGTGAATCAAAATTAAGATTTATCTGTACATGATATTTCTTAAGAAGAAATATCAAGAACGTGCGGAGCAAGGCGTTTGTGAAAAGTATATGAATGGATACTTTATGATATAAATTATGTTTCAGACAGCAAAGGAAAATTATTCAGCTATCCGAGCGCTATGTAAATTAAATTACATTGTGTTGTGCGATATTTACACACAATTCTGTTAGCCGCACTCAAGTAGAGGAAATCCTTCGCTATCAATTTAATATCATATAATACGCGTAACGGAGCATAAATGCTTATTGACTCTCTCTCTCTTTTTTAAGTTTCCTGTTTAACCACTGTACTTTCGTTGAATCGAGATTTTCCAGATAGGAATTTTTTTTAATACGTTATTTTTAATACGTTTTATAATAAAAATAAAATATCTGTTAAATATTATAACTGAAACGTTTTTATCCAACATAATCAAAATAAAGCTATCTACATTGAATTATTATATTCTATGATATTATTTTTTAAAGAATTGATTTTTCTATTAAAACATTATGTATGTCAAAATTATGACTTGCAATCTTTTGTGCCATCTTTTCTACTTACGAGATCAAAACGTAAAATAACCAATTTTTTTTTTTTAATTTCAGATTGAGGATATTTCAAAATGTGTTTTCTGATGCGTGACCACCGCCTACGTCAACTGTCGCGAACGAACACGGAGAGAATGACTTGCATCGGTCTGTTCGTAGAGTAGCTGCTGAAGATGCCATTTGATAGCAACCTGGTGGAGGCTCGCTGGCATTCATCATCGTAGGTCCTATCTGCGTGAGTATCAATATTCCCTTCGTTATATTATTGGGCGTCTATGTCTTCATAAAGGAACTGAGAAAACGCCGCATATTATCCGTTCAACTCGCATTAACGTTATTTATCGCGAGCACATACGCGACGATTTACATATCTAACGAGACTGCGCGCGGTTGCGTTCCTCACCGAAAAAAAAAAACGCTACATGATACACGATACGCTATTGAGCAACGTAACTCATATTCATGTAAGAAAAGATATTAACGCGTTTAATTGAAATGCCTGAATTTTTAAATTGCAGAGGCAAAACGTAGAACGCATTATGAACTTTGATCCAAAATATATTTTGCCTTGTCGCCTCAAAATTAGAAATATGACAAAATAGAAATAGAAATTTTTGCAGGTTTTATTATTTAAATTACATTTGAAATATCGTTTGATTATCGAGATTTATCAAGTTCCCGAGATTAGACAGCAATATCCTCTAAAAGCGGGACTATCTGGAAAAATTGGGACGTTCAAGCAACTTGCGTTTAACACGAGACTTCCACCTGCGATTATTCCCTCCTCTTTTTCCACTGTTACTGTATAGTTAGACAAACGTATTATGGAGATCATTATAACGCGCGCACGGTCGAAATATTTAGTGGAGTCCCCCCCCCCATCGGAATTAGGGGGAAAGCCCGGCGTTGTAGGAATTCCGTTTTTCTACTGCCTTCTGAGGAAAGGAGGTGGACCCCGGCCCCGTGTTAGTCCACGGTGTAATCAACATGTCAAAATAGTTTCTCGAGTAGAACCGAACCTGCGGCTCTAATATATCGTTCGAATAAAGCTGCTTCGCAGCAAGCGGACGTCAGGAACGTGAGGCTGCGGGCCCTCGAAATGTCAGTTCGAAAATTAATCTTCGCGTAAGTTTGCTCCCATGTAATGAATTATGATAGTGAGTGTGTGTACAATGTACACATAAAGGAAAAAAAAAAAAAAAAAAGAAGAATCTATGTAAATCAAGATTGCGTGAGATGCTAATCAGATCCATCATCACGATAATCGGCATATCATTTTTCTGACAAGATAATTATCGGAATATTTAACCAACTGTTTAGCTTTAAGTGAGATAAGATGTGAATTAGATAAGAAGCGAATTTCTTCGGCTGAAAAAAATAATTTAAAACAGTCGCACGATAAATACGTTACTGTTGCGAAGGGAAAGGGAACCGAGAAGGGGCAGCTCTCCGAGAGCCGTACAGGTCAGGCGGTCTCCCGGGGTTAAATGAGAGGGCGTTGATTATGAATTTTGAAGGATTCTTTAACCGCTACGTCTTTAATTAAAGTTAATTACCGTCAGAATCGCCGCTTGCTACCCTAAACGTCGCTAACTCTCGTCTCGCGGCGTTAGAGAACCGTATGATTACAGGGCGAAATAGTCGCGTGATGGATCTCTCGGCTCGAATGTAGCCGAATGTAACAACAAGTCATCTCTCCCTCGTCTTCTCTTCGTCCGCCTTAAATCAGGAGGGAAGGAGAGGAGACGAGAAAGAGTTAATATCGTAAATGTTGGAATAAAAGCACGTTAACAGATAGATCAAACCTTAAATTACTTTATATAAATCTTTTCTATTTAATCTTTTGATCAAAGAAAAGAATAATATCTGTGTTAATTTAAAATATAAAAGATGCTTTAGAATTGCTGTATACGCAAGCAAGTTAAATAACGCTTGACTCGAGAGAGAAAGAGAGAGAGAGAGAGTTGAAAAATGTCGAATCGTCGAAGAACGAGACGTCGCGATGCGAGGGGTGAAGGATCGAGGCGTGTCCTCAACGAGATCGAGATCGACGATCTTCTTACCTGGGACGCGTCGCGTCGTCTCCCGCGAACGATGCGCCAAGGAAAAGAAAGGGAAAAAAAATATAAATCAGACAACGGGGAGTTGGCGCGGTGCACGCTAATAATAATAATAAACAACGATATCGACGGGGATTAATGCCCATCTTGATAGATCGCGCGATATACGATCTGAACTTCAATTTCGGCCGCGATGCGCGAATTCACCTCTCGCATAACTGAACGGCATGAATAATTCAGGCCGAAATAATAATGTGTGCACGTGCTATAATCATACAAGTCAAATATAATTACACCGAGGCAGAAAGCGGGGGGACGAGGAGGGCTTAACGGGCGTCGGCGGGCGAGCGGGTCGCGAGTAGTGAAATATCAACGTGTCAGGATCGCGCGCGCGTTATCAACAACGTAACTCGCGATAATTATGTCCGCCGAATTACAATTATCGCCACGGTTAATTCATATTCATTTTTCGTCGTCGTCAACAGATGCAGCTCACTGTCGACGTACACATTATTTTTCCATAATAACTTGTGTCTTCAATCGAAGAATCTACAGAAGTGAATCTGTGAGAATTGATCTTTTGTAAATAAATTCTTATCATTGGCGAGTGAATCGGGTTTAGTGTTCCAAATCCACTCGAAAATGAAGACGACACCCACGCTCGCAGGTGTGAATCTATTCGGATAGTTCGTAAGGCCATTCAAACGAGCAGTCGATCTCTCGCGCTGACGTCGTCAAATTGACTGTCTGATTGACTCCGCAACGACAACGCGTTTTCGACTACGCCTATCTGATTCCATCTTTTTTTCGGTATCCCGGCCGATGAATAATGTATGTCTCAATTACTAGCGTTACTGCCCCGCCAATGACGGATCACAAGGACGCGGAGAGGTTTCTCGGTGAGCATGATACTACGCGTCTTTACACCGAAAATTGAGCCGCGATGAGTTTTATATTACATCTTATCTGTCATTTGATTAAATCAATTTTAATTAAAATTAATTAAAAAATTAATTAAAAATTTACTTTCCTAAATATTTATCAATACTGCTCACAAGCGCGAAGAAACGTTGAAATATTAATTATAATCAACCTAAATTGAAACGTCAAACTCATGCCGTCTCATGTTACTTTTATCGATGGAATCGTCCGCGACTCATTCTCGTTGTCATTCGCGAGAAGTCACATTTGCGACTCTTCGTTCTATATTATTACATAATTGCACGTCGTTTCATCACGTCGGTAACCTCGGCGAAGACGAGTAGCTGCACCGCGTTGATTAAACGTCATTCTTGCGCGCAGATATTCGTAATGACCTGCCAGCCGGATATCCCGTGAAAAAAAATCCGCGCCTAATGCGCGCGCGTGTATATGTAAAGCCGCGCCGCGATTAACCAGCCAGAGATCGCATCCGATGATGACGACAATACTTCCGATTCTCATCGCTGTTTTCCTGTGTTACATCGCGGTGCTTAATTGGCATTAGATGTTAATCTGCGTACGCTTGTTATACTTTCATAAAAATAAAACAAAATCGAACGGTGCGAACTTATATCGCTTTCGCGTATCATTAATAATACCATTGAAACAATAAACAACTGTAAAGAATTTTAATTTTTTTGTTTTTTAATTCCTCTTTTTTTAAATTGTAATTTTTAAACCTGTCAAAGAAATCTCCAATTTGTTTAACACCACGCGCAATCCTTGTTTCGAAAAAATATATCAGAAGATTGATGACCAAATGTGATGAATAATGGAGGCTTTTTGATAAATTAATTTTGAGCATAATTGTCGGTTAGACAATTCGATCGGTTGCAAAAGCGAGGAGGAATTAAGCCGGGCACGAATATGCATACACGTCGTGTTCTCGAAAGATTAGCCACCTCGCTCGATACGATCACGCCCGCAAAAAGAATAAAACGACAAATTAATTTGCTCCCGGGTATGCTTTATCTGCCGCTTAAATGCAAATCGGCAGCAATTCGTCTTGCTCATTCCGTTGCCGCGAGCAATAAAATGTTTTCGTAAATTAAGACGTTAGCCAGACACGGTTATCCGCCGGAAAGAAGCAGTAAGACTTATCGCGGATATACAAAAAAGCGAAACAATGGGATTAGAAAAAAAATTAACTAAAAGTAATAAAGATTTTCTTGCAAACTTTTAAAAAAATTTCTCGCGCGTACGAAAATGTTTCAAATCAATTAAATTCTTTTTCAACAAATTTAGTCGTCTAATTTTGCAATGTAAACTTCGTAATAAAATTATAGTTAATATATTATGATTTTTGATACATGAAGAAATTAATACCTCTTTACGAAAATGTTTTTTTCTTTGGAATAAATTTTGCATATTGCTATGTAACATGTTATAAAACGTTAACTCGAGTTAGGGTCGTTTTTCTTATCTGGCTTGCATCTGCCGTCCTAAAAGAATGAGCGCATCACCAGGGCCGAATGTACGATTTTGTGGTCCCTAAGCTATGATCTTAAAGAGGCCCTCTCTTATTAACAAAAAATACATTTTTTTAAATCTTTTCTACACTAAAGAAGCCCCCTTATAATGTGAGGCCCCTAAGCTGTAGCTTATCTAGCTTATGTGTAGATCCGGCACTGATTGTGTCATTGCTACGCAAAGTGAACGTGAGATGTCACCGCATTTCTTGATACCTATTGAATAGGCTTGACTGCCGTATCATTATTTACATTCAAATGAAAAACTACAGCATGTTCCTTCATTTGTTTTCTTCTTCCAAACACTTCGTTAGAAAGGCTCCTGTATATCGTATTCAGTTATCTGCAGCTAGTCAGTTGAAACAGACACAATGTCACAAGTAAAATTAACTAAAGACAACGTGTGGGATTATTATGAAAATCCGCAGAATTGGCGAGCAGAGTGCAAGCTTTGCAAATCAACTTTGATCTACATCAATTTTGGAAATTTTTTAAGTCATTTACGTAAACAGAAGCATACAGACCACTTGGAATTCATAGTAAACAAAAAGCGAAGCGAAATGCCAGATTTATATTACGACAAATTAAAGTCAGTATGTTTAGTTTGTAACCTCATTGTTCCTCATGCAAATTTTCCCGATCACATACAAAACTCACATTCTGTAAAAGAAATGATAGAATATCAAATAATAACAAATAATCGAGAATATTGCAAACAAATTAATAATTTTGACGTGGAGTGTATACTGCTGAATTGTAATGAATCTATACGTCTTGGTATTCAAAATCATATAAAACAGCATTTAAAAAGTCATAAGAACAAATTGAAAAACATGCAAACGGGCGGAATGTGTGTGCCAACTAAAGTCACAAATAAGGAGAAACTATAACACAATTACACATTAATGTTTGAGAATTTTCAAGCAAATTACAAATTTGAAGGATGCACTTTTCGAGGATGTTATATCGATACTACAAAATTTAGAGAACATGTAACGAAATATCATGAAGAAGTTTCTTCATACGAAAAAAGAAACGGAGAAGGATACCCGTAGATGTATTTCAAATATTATGACAAATGTAATTCACAATGTCTTCTCTGTCAAGATTTCAATATTCCAAGGCCTCATGACGACTATTTAAAACATCATTTAACAAAAACGCATTATGACACATTCCCCTTTGATCATAATAGCAGTAATTGGGTGTGGAAATACTGTACAAAGAGTGATGATTTTCGTGTACGATGTAAACTTTGTAACTTTGAAATGAAACTTGATGTTAAATTAATAATTTTAAACTATCATTGTCAAGATACAGATCTGAACAAGCTGACGGAAAGAGCGTATGACATAGCTGGATCATCAGCAAGCCAACCATAAATGAAAAAGAGTGACAGTAAGTTTAATTAAAATTATTGTTAATACAATTATACATATATATATGATTAATCTTAGACATTATTCGAGTCGCATTCTAGCAAAACAGAACTATATATTTGACAGACAATTGGTTTCTCAAACAAATATTTATAAATGTTTATATATGTTTATCCAAAGGTGAATAATGCTAATGGCGATCATGACAGCTAGCACGACAACCAGTACAAAAAACAATCTTAACTTGATGATTGAAACAATCTATAATATGAAAATGAAATAATATATCTCTGACGTGTGATTATTCGTTTCATGTTCATAAAATTATAAATATGTTTATAAATTTACGTTTTATAGGAGATGCAATGTTACATTTTTTAAATTTATTAAGCACGTATTTGAATGTATTTGGTATATTTTGCTTATGTGTAATCTATCTTGAAGTTTATAAACAGTACTTATAATTTTATAAAGTAAAACAGTTTTGTGAACTTACAATCGAGTTTTCGGTAGAGACAAAATTTATCTTATCGACAATAAGTTATTCAACACAGTCACAATACTTTATTTTAATCTTAATTTCTTATGTTTCTACGTTTAGCTTGGTCATATGTGTAGCCTGAACATTTATTGTACTTTAGGTAATTTAGACTTATTATGACTCCTTAATTATTATTATATTATATTAGAGGTTTCCGAACTATGATACTAATATAATAATGATTATTGGTAAAATACGAGTATGTAAATTTAAATTTTCTTATTACATTTGACCTATAAAATTGATAATGCTTTCAATATAATAAAAATATAAATTTATCACTAACGAAATGCATGCTGTAACAGATGTGAGATGATTTCTTTATACAACTGAAAAATATTCAATACAAACGCTAATTTTATTATTTGATTATTTTATTTAGTAACTTTTTTATTCGTTTGTTTAATCAGAAACTAACGCCTGTCAGTTAAATTCGACAATCAAGATTTCTCAAATGTTTACAACCAACAAAAATCTGCAAAATATTATAACGACACATTTTCTTAATTATTATAATCAAAAATATAATTGAAGAAATTAAAACGGTTTGAACGACTTATAAATTCATTGAGTTTTAAACTTTATAATTATTTTTTATTAAAAATGTAAGCTGCGATCATGACACTTCAAAAAACTATAACTTAAATACATTGGGAGAAATGTAAGCAAATCTATAAATTATGTATTAATCTCTGAAATATTACAAATATCTTTAAAATTAAGTCATTTTACTATTTTAAAATTACGCTTATTTGAAATTTTTTAAATTACTTACTTAATGCTGTCAATGCTTGCGTGATGTTCAGTTTGATACATAATTTTAAATATGGTAATAACACATTTTGTAATTTATAATAATTTAGCATAATTAATAGTATTAATATAAGTGTAATTAGAGATTGAGTGTGGAAGTTAATACATGGCATGCGATAATAATTATTGTACTTCAAATACATATGCATCAAAATATACGTATAAAAATGATTCTTTATTTGATTATTCTATACAAATATTTCGTATGACCCTAAAAAACAAAAAAATTAAAAAGATTTTCTTCGAATAACTATGCACAATTTTCTTCTCTACTTACATTTCCGCTTTATATCAGAAATTTTAAACGAAATAAAGGAAATCACATTAACATATTAATAAAATATGTAACAAAAATTAATGTTATTCTAAGCAATATAGTTTTAACAAAATATTTATAAATCATTAAAAAATCAAATTATTTGTAAAAAAAAAATAAAAATATTGCATAATATATGCAAAATGACAAAATACAAAAAAGTATAGATAAATACGCATTTTTATATATCTGCAATTTACGTACACTGAAAGAAAGTTGTGTAATATTTGGATTATAATAGCATACTAATAATTGTAATCACGATACTCATTTTTATAGAAATTGTTAGTATAACGTTAGCAATTTAATAACCTTTACGTATTGTATTGACAAAAAATCAACCATATTGTTAGGACATCTATAAAAATAATCGGTGCCAAGAAACATTATAAAAATGGGTTGCTGCTATCATTCATCTTTCTGAGTGTATGACTTGCATTTATCGCAATATCAATACATTTGTCAAATTCTATTGTATTTGATACAGTAATTATTTAAGATATAAATAATTAAATAATAATATTTCTTCAAATATTAATTGTTCAAAGAATAAAAAATAACATGTTTAGTGCAGGATTGTGTCCAGGGTCGGATGTACGATTTTGTGGCCTCTAAGCTATGATCTTAAGGAGGCCCTCTCTTATTAACAAAAAATACATTTTTTTAAATCTTTTCTATACTAAAGAGGCCCCCTTATAATGTGAGGCCCCTAAGCTGTAGCTTATCTAGCTTATGTGTAGATCCGGCACTGCGCATCACGTGCCGCCTATTAATAACGTCAGACGAATAAAACTTTTCGCGGTATCTGCGATTGTCATCCTGTGACGCGACGAATTCCGCAGCGCCACACCAAAATCTCCCGAATCATCCTGATCATCCTGTCTTGCTACTATAGTAGCACTGTTTTGACTTTCACTATATATCGACGCTTCGCTTCTGTACGCTTCGACGTGCCGTACAATTCAATTGAATTAATGTCGCATTTTTAGTAGTTTAAAAATTGTTAATCTTGTCTGATTATTTCGTTTTTTTTTTTTTTTTTACTAAAAAGTGAAACTTAATATATTCGGCGCTAAATTTTATTCAGCCAATATTTAAAATCCTTAAATTAATCACCAGATTGTTGTTAATAGCTTCACATATTTATACTTTCTTAAATTTATCAGATCTTATTATTTGTCCGATAAGAATAAATTTAGAATGAAGTTAATATTCATGGATGTTAGAAGAAAAATGTGGAAAGAGCCAGGCTAAACGCTGATTGCCTGAGAAACCACATGTCTCAACCGGTCTTAAGCAGTCCATTCTCGTATCGTTTACTCTATAAAACTCACAAACGACTCAATTCTCGTTCCTACAAGCCCTTTTCGTCCTCCCGAATTCGTCGGAAACGTGATCAACATCGCGGAGCGGGCTCTCTTAATCTAAACTCCATCTCCCCGCGACCCTTCCCGCTTCTACAACGTCTCCGGAAAAGCGGACCCGACCGTCATCACGACCCAGTTCACTTTCCCGCGCGGGAGAATCTTCGGTGCCGGCCCGGGCAGGAGGGACTCAGCCGGAGACCTCGCGGGGGCCCCTTTATGCTGCGTGTTCTCTTCGGCACATGTCACCGCGTCATGCGGCCGCGATTTCGGTCCCCGCCCCGTCCCGCGCGTACGTGTCGCGCATCCGCGAGCATCTGATACAGCCGTAACAAATGACATCGTCGAACCGGGCGTACAGTATAGTCGAGGGCCGGCTATCTCTTCATCTCGCGGACGACGGCGACGGCGCAAGTATTGCCGGGTCCGACGGCGCCGCGGGCCCCGTCGGATTCTGGACAACACTTGGCCGGTCGACCGGGACGGCCGAGCCGGCTCAAGGGTTGTCGTGCGAACCCGCGCGTCGACACGCAGCCCGACCGGTCAGTACTTTCGCCGCGCGTTTAAGGGTGGCTTAAGCGGAGCCCTAGTTAGAAGACATGACGCCGGGTTATGAGCCCGACGCGCGGAGGAAGGCTTTCGTTGTAACACGTGTTGCTAACCGGTTCCACCTTAATTGTCTTAAACAGGCACCATCATAATTCTGAGTTTATCTCTCTGCCGGGCAGCCGGCAGGCGCGCAGTCAACGTCGCGACGTTTTTCGCCGTTCGTCCCCGCTCGCGGCGACTTCGCGCACTAATGGCGATTTTGAAATCGACGAGGCGATTCGTTACACTTGATAATAGTATAACGAAAGGAGTAATAGAGATCGAACTGTGTTCGGCGGTGCTGAATTATAATCGCGGGAGAGAAAGCACAAAGCGAACACTCGGCGCGGCGCGAACATCATTATTATCATCATGCCAAAAGCGACTCGGACTTCCAAATGTAATGAAATATGATCGCGTGATGATTTATAACGCGAGCGTCGACTCGCGGGCTCAGTCGCTTTCTCGAAGTCTCCATTCCATAAATTACACAATGATTTTCACCTCTCCTCCGCAATTACGCTCTTTGTAACGCTTATTTGCGCGCATTCCTACTTCTGCGCTCTTATACTTCCGAAGAAGGTCCTCGAACGTTTAATATAAAAAGCGTTGTTTCAGCTATATTTTAACAGCAAAGGTTTTCAAGCGCGCGTGCACGCGGCAGAGTATGATACTTGATAAGATACGAAAAAGGGTCGGGCTGAAAAATTCGGGACCCCGGGGTCGTGTCCTGACGATCGTGAAGGAAGGGCCGGGGCCGAAATTAAGTTTGCGAGGCACGTCCCCGCGTCGTGGCGCGGCGCGAAGCGAGCGCGGCTTTCGGTTCGCCGTGCGACAGTGTCAGGACATTAACCGTGAAGTATCCATCACTGCCTTACCGAGAAACCCACGACACGACGGTGTTCCGACTTGGGTGGATCAGGTCAGATAAATGTAATAGTCCATAGTTCAGCTTGCTAACAAGGCTAGTCTCCCCTAGATCCGAGATAAAGCCGCGGTACAGCTGGCTCCGGAGCCGCTCATAATGAGGCCTAGTAGGAACCGATCGCCGATTAGGGCATTCTTCGACGATACTTCATCAATCATCCGGAATCGCCGCCGGATTCGTTATGCAAAATCCGCGCGCGCGCACGTTTAATATTTACAATTTCGTGCGCTCGCTTCATCGTTGAATGTTGAAGAAAAAAAAAATTTACGAAGTATCTCTCAAAAATTTCTATGTCCTTCACGCATGCTTGCCGTCTTCTGATGTGAAAAGATACAGCATAGTTGCCTCGATATTATTCGCTATAATTTTCAATGACTCACCACAGCGAGTCACCGAGATGAACGAGGCGTTTGGAATGATTTGTCGCACCTAGTTTGATAAATATCGCAAACAAAATGACTGTTAATCATCGCGGTTTATTTCAGCAGAACGCCGTATTAATTTATGCCCGAAAATAATCTGTTAGCCGCCAGTCGCGCTCTTTCGATTAATGATATCGATAACATTATTATCGCCGCCCATTGTATATACAAAGTGTCCCGAAATCATCGAGTTTTCAATAAATACGTTGAATCATTTTTTTTCTTAGAAAAAAGTTCAAGCAATTTTGCAATTTGCAATTTTGTGTATCTTAGTAACTAAACTTTAAATTGCACTTCTATTAAAATTTAATTACTACATATTGATTTATTATTTATTTACTACCTCAAAACTTTTTATTTGCGGAAAAACCTTTATTCTGAATTGTTAATTTCTTGAAAAATATTGATAATTGATCTTTTTGTTAAAAAAAACGTTGATTTTATATTAGTCAAACAATGATTAAAAAGATATCCGATGCATTTAGGACACTCAGTATGTGTCTCGCGCGTTCATCTAAAAACCGGACTTCTCACATATTAACGGCTCATCTTTCGCAACGCAACAAAACGAGACCCGCGAGATACATCGGCGCGCGTTTCGTGGAGCAGCACAGCTTCCCACGTGTTGATTAAGTTGAAATTTATTATTAAACCCCGCTGATATGTGTTCGCCGTGGCATTCGCAGCGCGATGCGATCCACTCACAGCTTTACGACGAGGAGCTTTAATTTACTCGGGAACGCGCATTAATCATTTATCGATGATTAACTCGTAGCCGCCGATAAAACTGGGAACGGTTCTCGATATTGTACACAAAGACCAACGAGAATCGAGTGAAACCTTTTAAATATTTTCTTTACAAGCACTGAATACTATTGTGCATTATTTGTATATGCCATGCAATTTTTCCGATATAAGATTAATACAAGTTATCTGTTTTTAATTATACTTATATTAATTTTAGAGTTTTAGCAAGAAAAAATAATTATTGCTTTGATCAAAATATCTTAAATACATTTCACAATATCTCGCCAAAAATGTCGTAAAATAATTATTTTTACTTATCTATCTACTGCTAAGTATTAGAAATTGTATTAACTCTTTCTAATTCTGGGATTTTATTTGAAATCATTAATTTTTAATTTATGTTGTGCTCGTGCTATAAATTCTGCATATGTAAGGTTAGTTTTTTTGCATTAATGCATTTCCAATTGCAATTTTTAATATATTATAACTGGATTAGTATTAGTAATAAAATATATAATAAATCAGAAAATGTTATCTTAGTAGTCAAAATGCAGATGGAAAAAGTTCAATATGATTACAAAACAACGACTGACCTGGTGATGACCATGCATCCATTACGCTTTCAATGTATCACCAGATCTGCTTCAATCAGTAAACAATATAAGATACACAAAACTGAATATGCGAACACTTTATTAGACACTTACAATGGTTTTTCGAGAGAGTCACTTTTACGATAACAATCGCGAGAAAATTCGATTCGAATGCGAATTGTGATGCGCTGCGTTCTATCACGATTAAAAATTTATGCATAAATGATACTGCGGTTTTTGAAGTTGCTGCTATTTTAATTACTTATTTGCACTGAACCGCCATCGCGCATCATAGCGCTGTTTGCAATCACGTGACTATGCGACTACTTATAGCAATAATGCCAACCTGAAAAATTACAACACGTGGTCAACGTAACCTATTATATTCTGTCAAATATATATCATTTTTATTAGATTTCATGTTTGAAAATGAATAATATACACACCCATACTTTTTGATATCTTTTATATAAATTATTAATGTATTATCTGAATTAATATTTTCTATAAATAAACTTTAAATTATTACTATATATTATAAAATAGAAGATCATGAACGGAAGCGAAGAACTTATTATCTGTGTGCCCGGTAATTATTTTGACATTTTATATAAGTTAATTATATAAATTTAAACTAAATTTTGTTAAATTTTTCAATATTTTATAGGTCAAAGATTATGTGTATCTGACAAAGTTAACATAGCCGGACCTGGAACTTATGAGCAGCAAGGTTACATCTATTCAAAGCTTGCTGGAATTGTAAAATTAATAACAGATGACAAAGTAAGTCCTGCACATTCTTGTATGTAAAATATTGAAACAAATAAATTTTAAATGCACATTGTTACAGACTCGCACAATTGAAGTACATGGCATAACGGAGCAAAGTATTGTTCCCGCACCAGGGGACATTGTAACAGCTATGGTCACTGTGGTGAATCAAAGATTTTGTAAATGTAGCATCAAGTGTATAGGTGACATAGTATTGACAAGACCTTACAGGGGAATTTTGAGAAAAGAAGATGTCAGAATTCTGGAAAAAGACAGAATAGAAATGTACAAATGTTATCGACCTGGAGATATTATTCTCGCGAGAGTTGTATCCTTTAACTCTATATTTCTTTTGTATGAGACATTTATATGTCAGGAGTACTTATACAATTTTGTGGTTTCCTATACTTTTCAATAGATGCCAATGACAGAAGCACATACTTACCAATTGAGTACCGCAGAAAATGAATTAGGAGTAGTTATAGCTCATAGTGAAGAAGGTGAGAATTTTATATCTTTTTATCTTCCCTTTATTTGTTTTATTAATGATTTATTTTATACAGGCCATGTCATGGTACCAATTAGCTGGACACAAATGCAGTGCCCAAAATCTTTTAGCAAAGAATTCCGAAAAGTTGCTAAAGTTGTGCCAGAACATGTTGTAGCAGAAACCAATAGCAAATGAATTACACACAATACATTATTCTTTTTATATATTTTGGACTATCAAACAATTTTGGAAAATCAAACAAAAAGTGGAAAAATATAAGCATAATATGATAAATAACATAAGCATAATATGATTAATATAAGCATAATTAATGCTGCTAGAAAATAATCAGTAATTTATTGCAACGACTAATAAAAGTTCGACTTCTTCAATTTCAATTAATTTTTTATTTATATTTTTGTTTTATTTAACATTTAAGTGATGATGAACTGTTTATTCATCCTTTTCCATTCCTTTTCCGTCAGTTTATTGTTAGCGCTTAACAATTGGCAGCACTGGCAGTCTAGATGTAAATATTTATGTGCATGTTGGTGCATACAATTTACTTTTGTTAAAATATTTCACAATAATTGTCATTGTCATATAACACAAATAAACGAGAATGGCAGAAGCATCATTTTCAAAGCCGCTAGACACTGAAACATTAAATTACACTGCTGGTGAGTGCTAATCATAATTTGTGAGGTTAGATATTGATTCACGTGTATATACATAGAATACATAGAAAAAGAAGTATGAAAACAAATAGAGAAAGCACATTTCTGACATGTTTTAATTATTAAAATTTAATTAATCCAGATAACAAGAATTAATTTCAAATAAACTATATTCTCATTTATTGACTAACTTTACCACAAATTGTTACATTAATAAAACAACATGGTTCCTTATTGAATATAACTATTGCAGGATTAATGTAACAAAATAAATGCTCACTAAATCTCTAATATTTTTTTAATAGAAATTCGACAAATGATGCATGGATTTGGCGATAATAGTGAACCATTGCATGAGTCTGCAAAAATCATAGAGGATGTTGTGTTGCAACAAATGAGAACAATTGTCAGGAAAGCATATGAAATTGCGGATAGGCGAGCTGTTGCAAAAAAGAATAACATCATTAACGGAGAAGATCTTCTCTTTTTATTGCGCAAAGACAAAATCAAGCTTCAGCGTCTTGTGAGATATCTTGGTAAATATAATAAAATCTTTGAGTTACACATATTATCCATTATTGCTCTTTATAAATACAATAACACCTTTTTTCAGAACTTAAGGAACTGGGAAGCTCAGCTCAAAAAATTTTGACGAGTGATATTCCACAAAACATTGTAGATTCTTCTGAAATAGACAGCAAAAAGAAACTGCCATTTCAGAGTTTCCTGGAACAGATTGACAATACAGGTGAACTTCTTGAAAATTCATCTACTGTGGATGAAATCAAACACCGTCGATCCATTCGTGCGGACATTGCGACAAGAACAATGGACGAAATACGTTACATGAGATTTAGCAAATCCCGTCGCGTATCCTTTGCGAACAAAAATCGCCACAAATTCAGCGATTGGATTTGCTTGGACGGTAATGTCTTAATCAACTATATTGTATAATTTATTATTATATAACTATATTTTGTAATTACAGGCGATTATACAATATCAAAGCAAGCATACACAATCTTAAGTTATCTTGCGTATGAGACAGTTGCTCAAATTGTTGATTTCGCTTTTTTGGTTCGGCAAGATCAAGAAAAAATGCGTAGCGATGCCATAGATCGGCAACGACTCAATTACATTAATCCGTTCACATACAAACCATATTATCATGCAAAAGTACGTATTATAATTATTGAAAGATGTATAACTTTAAATGACAAATTACATATTTTTCTTTGTAGAACTTTGTAACAAAAGCACTGACTCCTTCAGAGATAACTGAAGCCCTTAGGAGATATTGGTCTCCGCAGTTAGATATAACAGGACCATTCAACAGATGGTCGATGAGAAGACCGCATTTAAAACTCCTTTCCTGTTAAATCTAAAGAAAAAGGTAAGAAGCTCAATATAATGTCAATCATTAAAAAATTTCAATGAAAAAAAATCTTCGTAAAATATTACTGTTGCACAATCATAATTATCTAGTTACAAAAAACTTGGGGAATAATACATCACACATACAATTTTAAAATTGACTCGTATTTATTGACATTTTCTTGATCTCTTGGACACGTTTCTCACTTCCCTAATCGTGATTTTACACGAGACCATTAATTTTTTATTATATTACAAAACTGATTGTGAGTAAAATTGTCATGTATCGATAATTTCTGAGATCATTCTTCCATATAATAATTATAATATCCTCTGTACATTTCACATTTTGTAGTATCCCTGATTGCTTTTCAAAGATAAAAGACAAATGATTCGAGTCACCACTTCTCAACTACCAGTAATACGTTGGCATTCATTGTATTTACCATAAAATATTTGGATTTCTTTTTCTTTTACACAAATTATCAATACTTTGCGAGTTTCATACAGTGAATAAGATAATATCTACAAGATCTTTCATTAATATCATTAGCAACTATCCGTTTTAGGAATTTACACAAATGCTAATCTTGTTTTTATATCATGGTGAGAGTAGCGTCGAGACTCGCACTTTTCCTTCCGCACCCCCGGTTATGCAAATTCCCGATTGATTGGCACTCGACCAGTCGCAACACAAAGTACCCTTGTGTCCACCTAACTCCAAACTCTTTCCTTGTGAGCCTGGTGGCACCTAGTCAAACAGAAACATCACACATATCAGCATAAGTTATAAAAATCCACATATTTTTGTGTTACTGTATAAAACAATCTATACCTTATATATTTTTCCTCCCGCCTGAGTGCAGAGTAGCATATAATTTCCGCTCTGATCAAAAGTGAACAGTTTTCCGTGAACAGGGTTTTTCTCGATGTCAATTTTGGTCTCCCACACTACATTTTTCGGGTGATTCAGGTTTCTTTTGATTAAATTACCGTCTTCGCTTTGCGTACATAAGTTTGTAAAGTCGTTTGTTAACTCTATATCGATTATCGGGCTAGAGTGCCAGTCGGAAATGTCTAATACCTCGTATCGCCTCAGATCATATACCAATGTATTACCATTAGACAGTCCTGCGATAAGTAATTGGCCGTTATGATTAAACGTGGAACATAAAACGGTGGCACACTCATCCAGCGGCAATGTTCTTTCAAGTTTTTTCGTTTTAATGTCGTACAGTAACAGTTTGCCCTCGTTGGCATCCGACACGGAACAAATGAACGTCGATTCCATTGGATTGCAAAGCAAATTGACGATTCGCGAATTCTCGTGCTGGATATCCCAGAGTGTCTTGCAGTCTCGAGTGTCGTTCAGCTGGATCAAACCGTTGCTGTCGCCGTGCAAAAAATAGCGTTCGTTTTTTGATACCCAGTCCAACGAAGTAATAGCTTTATTGGAATTTGTCGTGCCGGAAGTGAATGTCCTAACAGTCCTGATAAAATGTTAATAGTAAGAAATACGTGTCAATGCTGTATCTGTAGAGAAAATTATGTAAACGTGTTATTACTGTGGTGAAGGAATCGGTGTCCATATTTTGATGATACCGTCGGCGTCTCCCGTCGCGACGTAGGATCCACTACTGTTACTCTTACATTGAATTATGGAGGTTTTATGCTCGGTATATTCCTCCTATAAACATTATACACGAATAATTAGAATTAAGTAGCAATAGAAATTTCTCAGGTTTAGTAATGATTTGTCACCTGACTTAGAAGGATATAACTGGAGTCCATCTTTTCCTTAGTTTTCCTCTCGACAGTAGTATCTATAGAAGAGTCTCTTTTCCTAGAACTACTTAATCTTGAATCACAGCTGATGCTCCTCTTGGCGGAGACTGCCTCAGACTTGCTGACCGAATTCATCCGTCCTTTCACGTTTGTCCGCTTCGTCGAGATCGTTTCAGATTCCGCAACTCTTTTTGCGTTTGTTGCAGATTTTCTACTTAAAATTGGACTGGACCCGCCGCCTATGTTTCTTATGAGATTCCTCAGGGTCTTAGGATTTTCCAGTAATGGCGATTCTCTGTTATTTAAGTATCATTAAGCATGTTAGATTATAGATCATTATTTTTTATAGTATAATCGACGTGAACGTACTGAGCAATAATGTAAAAATCGTCCATAATTGGGGGATGTTGAGGTGTTGGGCCCGGATTTACATCCAATACATTTTCTATCCTAACAGATTCGCATAACCGTTGCTTTAGCATTTCATTCTCCTCTTGTAATCGTTTTAACTTATTTGTGTCCTCGTCCATCGTGAGTAATGTCGGCACTGGCATACACTATAAAATAATAGAGTACATTAAATTTTGTAGTATTATATTTTATACCATAAGCATAACTTATCTTCATTATATGAAAACATAACAAATTAATATTATAAAATACTCATTTAAAGACACATTGGAATAATGTGTGTATTTATTTTGATTGATTTTTTAAACGATATATTTTTATAACGAAAATAATATTTCTACTTTGAACACATATGCAATAAACTTAGGTATCTTTTTACCTACTTGAAAAATTGTTGCTAGGAAATTATGTAAGGACATCAATATAGTATCGTGCCACTGCTTACTAAAATAAACGGAATAAGTTGGATTGTCTTCAGGATTTTTAATAAAGGGGAGTGCTGTAATATAGCAAAACATACAAATTATAATTTTATAAAACCGTGATATCGTAAAAGACCTTGCAGAATTCTTTTGGAAAATGGCTTTCGGTTAAATTTTCTGAAAATTTGCAATATGATAGTTCTTCATGTGTAGATCAAAAGTGTCAATGGGTGCAAAGTCTGAAAAATTATAGTTTTTGAGTTATATCCGTTCGAAGTTGGTGTTTTTCCGCACTATCGCTCGAGACTCAATGGCCGAGTCACCGATCACGCGCGTGACGCTGTGCTTCAGGAGCATCGCCACATCATAATGCAATATGCCTCATACTGCTGTAAAATGCCCAAAATACCAACTTCAAACGGCTGTAACTCAAAAGCTATAATTTTTCAGATTTTGCGCCCATTGATACTTTTGATCTACATATCAAGAACCATCACATTGCAAATTTTTAGAAAATTTAACCGAAAGCCATTTTCCATAAGGATTCTGCGGGGTCCTTTGTGAATGAATATGAAACATACCAAACCATTCTTTCCATTCTGAGTGGCCCTGCAATTCCGGCGCCATTTTAGTAAAAAATTCCAGAATCCTATCTTGCTTGCCATTCATGGATGCATTCACCAAATACATTTTTAACACAGAGTTCTCTAATTTCCTGATTGCAAGAGTAAAACAACTGTCTAATCGACTAAATATTCTAGTATCGAAGTGTCCCCATAGTTCTCTCAATGAGGTCAAATCATAATTGTGTATGTATTGGACTAATTGATCAACCATTTTATCTACCTGTTAAATATTATCAAACAGAACAATTTTTTAGTCAATTATATATTATAACAATTGAGCGTTGCAGAATACTTTTAAACTATTATGCTAGCTTAACATAAATATTCCTAAGCATAAATATATACACAATTAATAGTAAGGTCTTTGTTAATATATAAAATAACATATCTTTTTGCATAAAAAACATATAAACATACAAAGCATATCATATGCATAATGAAGCGAACATGACTGATAAACAGTGATGTAAAACCGACAGAAACATATTACGCGATTATCTTGAACCTTGACTCATTTTAACAAGCGATATCCTTATCGTTATATTGTTTATTTTTATTTTGCAATTTTTCTCACCCTAAATCCCTTTTCCTTATCCGCCTTCAAGTCATTGTCGAAGACTTTCAGTGTCTGAGTTAAACCCCTGAAGATCAAATAATCCTTGACCAATTCATCCACATACTGCACGTGAGACATTTTCCCTCCAAAATACCAGCCGTTTTCGCCAAGTACCCACAACTGTATGTTGTCATCCTTCAGCCATCTTGGCTTCCAACTACTTCCAACTGAAGGCCATCACACACAAAATGACATAACTGCATATGCATAGCATAAGACCGTTTCGACCAATGAACATCTAGCATAAAGGCACCATATTGATTTACATAGCATGCTCATTGGTCGAGAAGGTCTTATGCTATGCATATGCAGTTATGTCATTTTGTGTGTGATGGCCTTGAAGCTGCGTAAAGCGCAAATGCGCTTTACGGAACGCAACCTGAAAGTGCTACCTAGTGCTACCTGAGAGAAGACTGAGAGTGGACATGCCCGCATTTTACGTGTTTTCGTGGGTTAGCGCCTCTATGTGCACAAAACATGCACATTGAACTACGTAGCCAATGTCCACGAATCCCGTAGGCAATGTCTACGATCTTTTGGGTCTCTTCCGTGCTACGTCCACGACTTTTTGGTTTCGATATGTGCTATATCTACAAAGTGTCGGTAATGCATACTTGTAAAACATGATTATGTATATTATACATGATTATGTATATTATACATGATTATGTATATTATACATAATCATGTTTTACAAGTATGCATTACCGACACTTTGTAGATATAGCACATATCGAAACCAAAAAGTCGTGGACGTAGCACGGAAGAGACCCAAAAGATCGTAGACATTGCCTACGGGATTCGTGGACATTGGCTACGTAGTTCAATGTGCATGTTTTGTGCACATAGAGGCGCTAACCCACGAAAACACGTAAAATGCGGGCATGTCCACTCTCATGGCCGGAGCACAGACTTTTGCATAAAGCATAACGCATAAGCATAAGGAAATTGATTGGTCCATTTCCTTATGCATTTGCTTATGCTTATATATAGACCAATCAATTTCCTTATGCTTATGCATTACGCATTATGTAAAAGCTTGTGCTCTCGGCTTCAGTCTTCTCTCTGGTGCTACATTCGTCCATGCAGGATTGCCAACAAAAAAGCATGCAAACTTTGATCGATCAGCTGTTCGCTCGAGTAATCGATTGTTGATGAAAAGCGAGATGACTTTTGTTGATTTGAACTTCAGAGAAGTTCAAGATTTACAGTATCTTCTAACAGAGTGTCTCTAAAATCATTTAAGTAACAATTGTTTGAAATAATTCATCAAGCAACTATTTCAAAAAATTACCAAGCATTATTTTTAGAAGAAGAGGCTTAATTACAAGTAAGAAGCTCAAATATCATAAATATTAGATAATCGAAATTATTAAGCAAGAAAAATAAGGAATAACAACAAATAAATATGAATATTAACCTTACTTAAACGTTTATTTGTACGTAAATTCGATAATTCGATAATTACAATAATATAATTAAATATCTTATTATCAATAAATTTATACACTTAGCTCTCATAATTTAATGCGAATTTTCAACGAGTAGTAAAATTGCGAAGACGTCATATATTCATCAAGCCGTCCACTTTTGTTTTAACATAGAACAAAAATAATATTCCTGCCAAGTAGCGACGATTAAAGGTGAAACTTTATCACACGCAGGAATCTTTGCCACACATCCACCATAAAATTTTAATAACTAATTTGTTTCATCTTTAAAAAGGCACGAGTGTTTTTTTTTTTTTTCGCAGAAATTGGAATTCTCCCGTCAGAGATCAATCCCCCCCCCCCCATTATTACATCATATAATGACACATCTAAAACATTTAAGAAAAAAGATTTTTAAAATGATAAGAAATTATTCTATAAAATTAATAATTTCTAATTTTTATAATTTGTGATTAGCTTAAAGATCTTTTATTGTCTCAAGATTTTAAAACTAATCTTTAATTTTAAAATTAGCATTCCGCTTTTATAGAATCAATTTCTGTCAATTTTTTAAAATATGAAATTTTTAATATATATGTATATAGATAATGAAAGACTGTATTGGGGGGATTAGCAATTATTACGTAAATTAAACATTTTTACACAAGAAAGATATATTACTATAGCTTTCTTTCAATCCTGTTCTCCAACGAGAGAATCATTACAGAAATTATAGAATAATTTGTTGCAAAGAAAGGATTAAAATTCGCTTACCGAGGAAATTGATTATTTTTTTAAATTCACATCGCGAGATATATATATAAAAGTCAACTTAGTGCGGAAAATCACATCACGATAAACTACAAAATATACAAAATACGAATTTCCTTATGTTTATTGTCAATAGACACTACACTACGAAAAATAAGTCGCGAGATGTATATCTGGCCCGCGAGCATTTGGCAAGAGAGCGTTTGCGGAGTAGCAATATTTTCTTCGTTCGATGTACTCATGTGATAAAAATAGTATTTCGCATTCCATCGTATCAATAGGTATAGACTATCACTGGAGATATCGCGAAAACGGAAATTTAATACCGTAGATTCGAAAATCACTACAACTCGCCAATAACATCGTGGGATATCTAATAATACATAATATTACATATATAGAAATATTAAATTTCCTCTCTTTCTCTTATCTTACATATTCACATTTAAATAATTATTACATAAGTATTCGTAATTTAAAATTCTGTAAAATCAAAGTTATAAGTTATATTCTAAAAGATCAATTTTCTTATTTTTAAATTCACAAATTGCGAAATAAAATAGAGCCATTGATATTCCACAATACTATTGGCGCGACTTTCCGTGAAAACTTCTTTCAAAATCACTTGTTTAGCGCCTGACGAAACGCGTTCTGAATACATTTGTGCGTATAGTTTCGAACAAATTTGTTTCGATACTTTCGTTGAATTGTGCACAATCGTTTTACACGCGAAATTCGATCGACTCATTGTCTAGAACTCTTCAGGCAAATGATCGTGTATTATCACCGACCGTGATGACGGACGCACGCGATCGGATCTCCAGTTTCACAAAATCACTATCCGCATTTTTGCGCGTCTCAGAAATATATACATTTGAAAGAGTCGCGTTTGTTCGATGCGATTTCAGCGATAGACGGACGTGTAGTAGCGTACGGTGCTTCAAAAATTTCACTGTCGAAATGATCGAGATCGTCTTTATGTCGATGGAAGAGAATCGGAATTAAAATTGGATTAGCGAATTGGCATAGCAAGTTAGCTAATTAGAAGCAACTGAAGTTATTAATAAGACTTCACTGAAATCCATCCACAAACTTAATCTTGAAAAACGTCGAACATTCTAAAATCACTCGTCTATCGAATAGATTTCAGGCGCGGAGACGCGTAAAGACGATCCCGTGACGACGATTGTTCGTCGAGCCGCGAAGCTTGATTGCGTGCGTGTTGCAAGATGATTAGTGTTTATTCTCGTATGTTGCGTAAGCCAGCGTACGATTAATTTTTTTTTTTTTTTTTTTTTTAAGACCGAATAAACGCACGTGTGATTCGCGAAACGAGCGAGCGCTCGATCGGGATGTAGTTTCTTCGAAAGAAATGCATCTATAGGTCGACATCCTCTTGCTTAGCTTTCGGCGCGATTTTCTCGTCACTCTCGGACTCTTTCACGCTCATGTGGACATCCGCGATCTCAACCGGCGGCGGCACCGCCGGTTTCACCGAGTTGTCGTCCTCGGCAACTTCGAAACCGATCGTGGCTCCGATCTTCTGGCTCGCCTGCTTGAACGAGTCGGACAGCATCACCTGTTACAATGCGGTTGGGTTAATTCGATCGGATTTATGAGCACTAATTTTTCCGATGCGTAGCCGCATCGTCGATTTTAATTTTTGCGTCAAAATTAGCACAATTATAAATATATATAAGAATATTATAACAATTATATATATATATATATATATATGAACTATACAAGAAATATCATTACATATTTTTCATATATTACTCGCAATTAAAATTTACCAATATAAGTTATTCCATTTAGAAACAAAACTGAAAAAAATGTTATGAATAATAACAGCAAATGATCGTTTTGATATATGTAGCTACATTTATCGTAATTGAAAATTTTTTAAAGAATAGTGATCAACTGTGATTTTTTTGTGGCTTAGAATACATCTATCCTACGTTTGATGCAGAACTATTTTTCTCTAAATAATTATATATATTCTAAGTAAAAAATATTTTTCAACATTGTCATCACTCACCTGTACAACGTTGATGCACATTGATGTGAGTGCCAGGCCGAACACCAAGTATACTATCGAACACATCATGTATATGGGGTGCTAAATCAATCAATGAATCCATTAAGTGCTGCGAATGGATCTCACGATTTGTAAATTCATTAATTAACAAAACGATATACGAAAGAAAAAGCGTGTGAAAAATAACGAACATATACGATGATATATACAGTTCTCGTGGAGAAAGTTCTTGTGTATCAAAAAGCTTACCATCTGAACGCCACCGTGAAAGAAAGAAATATGAGAGTAAGTTAATCATTTACTGTACAAGATAGCAACTGTCATGGCACCGCAAATAAAATTCGAGAGAGCGAATTCAAAGAGGCGCTAAGGGCAAATCAAATGAAATTCACGGATTCGCTCAAGGACGTCGCTTTGTCCCTAGGCGAAATGAATATAACGTATGAATATAACGTATAGCAGCGAATTGTAACGAATACTAAAGTATGTAGCTCTCCCACTAATTCCTATTAACATCTCACTTCTGCATTATTTACCTTTCCATTTATACCAACCAATATTAGCGTCTATAAAATCGCTAAAAATCCCAATACAAATTTTTTACACAAATTTACGGAGATTTTTCGCGTCACGAAGAGAGTAACTATTTGAACGGAACGATTGAGTGCGAAGATAATCACCTTTGGCACGTAATCGCCAAAGCCGATAGTGCTCATGGAGATGAAGACGAAGTAGAAGCTCTCGAAGAAACCCCAATCCTCCCACATGTAGTACAATGTGGCCCCTATAAAGATGTAAGCCAGAAGAATAACAATCGCCACCGAGATCGGCAGATTGAACTCGTCGTCGATGGCGAACGCCGAGAGTGTCGGTGTGCCCGGCGTGTCCGACGCGTTCGCGTCTAGATTTAGGACCGTTTGCGGTTGTTGCACCTGCTGCCTCTGCATCTCCTCGATCTCCTCGGGATTCATTTGCGATGGCCTCCGGAATTTCGCGAAATCGTAGACCAGTTGTACGCCCTTCATGACTTCCTGCGATTTTTTATACACAGGATATGAAATTAATAATCGGTTGAATAAATCGATTGACAAAGCAATGAAAAATAAAAAATAATAAGATAGAAGTGAAATGTAAAAGATATTGAAAAGATATCAAAATATTTTGGGGATCTTTGAAATTAAAGAGGAAAAAATTCCGGAAGGTCAAGAGTTGACTTAATATCTTGTTTGAATTGTGTGAGAATTTTCATCGAAGCACTTGAATCGTCTCACCTGAACGGGCCCAGTGCGACGAACTTTACGACAGCTGCCAGTGTAGTATAGCCTCCTCACGAATGCCCACAGGAACTTCATACCACGCGTAAATAATTTACCGAAGTCAGCCAGAATGATAAGAAACATGGGAATACCGAAGATAGCGTAGACAATTGTCATGGCTCTTCCTGCATTCGTACTTGGCGAAATGTGTCCGTATCCTGAAATAAAAAAAATCTTTCCGTTTATGGCACTATCACATTAACGAGAATATTAATTCTGTATTTATTAATGCAATATTTATCCTGAAATCAAAATTATTTAATTCGATAGCTGGATTAAAAGTCACACTTGGATATATTAATATAAAATAAACTTTGACACATTTTAAATACGCATATATACGAATGAAAACGCAGTAATTTATCTTGTTTGTGTTGATGTGCCGCAAAAGTGGCTTGTTTGTGCACGTCGCGAGTAAATCTAAGTTTAGATTGTTCAAAGCAACGGAGCCTGCGGCGGGTTATTTTCTCGGACATTGAATGCACTTTGATTGTATGATCAAATAAGAGAAGACTGAATCAAAGAATGCGATTGCGCTGTTAATGCGCTTTTCTGCGAGTTTAATCGGAAGAACTGTGAACGTTACATAACGCGAGTCGAAGACGAACTTCCCAAACTTTTTCGTCCACGATCCAAATTTATCGCCTGGTGACCTGAACAACACGAATGCACACGTATATTCATCCCAACAAATCGGAATTTGAAACGTAACATATTGACAAAAATGTTGTAAATTTAGTACTCATTTATGATATTTTTTATTTTATTATGCAATTCTTTTATTTTATTTTTTAAATGGTTTTTAACATTTTTAATCAACTTTCCATTTTTTATTAAAGTTTTTGGTTTCAGTATTGACATGCGTGCGCATTTCTTTTAAAATATTGCGTATAGACAATACCAGAATTCTACTGCATTCTGTCAGAAAATCAATACACCACCCATAAAATCTTTTACGTCAAACGAACTGCGAAAGCTATTCGCAGGCTCGCACATTGGATGCGTATAATTGTGTGCATGTCATTGTGGTCGCATTGAATGAAACATTTCTTCCATAAAACAGTAATTATTTCTTCCACGATAGTCAACGTTAAACTGTTAATACGAAAGCTATCTAATAAAAATTTAATAGGATATTTATTTCAATTAATAATATATTAATAATATTCAATTAATTAATTAATTAATTCAATTAATAATATTAAATAATATAAATCTAGAAAGAAGAATCGTTGAAAATTCTTTTAAGCGTGTTGGATTTGCGAGTTAAAGAATAAATAAAATTAGTCACAAAATGTAATTTTATCTTAAAATTGTGCTTTTTATAGAAGTTTTGCTTTTCTTTGCACATTCGTATTGTAAATAACAAAGCATCTTCAGCATTTATACTTCGCTGAAATAAAACAAAGACACATAGAGATTCACAGAATACCAAAAACTTCTTTGATTCAAAGAAATCCAAAGAAGATTTCCGATTGAACTTCTGCCAGAATATATTCTTCCCAGCCTTGCGTTATTTCACTCTCAAGAATCGTACTTCGTCGAAAATTTAAGAACCAATGAAGAGAAATATATTAGAAGTCGATCGTTTCAATTTAGAGAAATTGTTTCCTCATCGAACCTTCCTCAGGACGTATTCTCACCGATGGTGGTGATGACGGTGAGGCAATAAGCAACCGCGTTCAAGAAACTCCAACTCTTCTGGCCGCTGTAAGAGTGCATACCGGCCTCGTGAGCGGTGTGAAGCTGCTCTTCGAATTCCATCAGCTTCCTGCGCGCCATACTCTTCCAATCGTCCTCTCTCATATTGTGACTATAGTTCCACAAGCTGTCCAGGAAGTCTCGCTTGACGCGTTTCACGCCGCACTTGTAGAACGTCTCAAAGGCGCCCTCGACGAACCGGAAGACAAAGGCGCCGAGACCGCAGTAGATCATCACGAGCAGCAATCCGGCTAAACAGCGATTACGCAGCCGCCGGATGATGGTCGTCTCGTGCGGATGCTGAGCCACGAAAGCCTTGAATTCGCCGACGATGTCCCTGAGCGCCCTGAAGAAGTCCATCAAAGTGATCTTCCCCGGAGCTTCTTTCTTCTCCGCTTTGACAATTTCGACTTTTGGTGCCGGTTTCGGTTGCTCTTCTTCCTCGTCAATCTTTTCTTCTGCAATCTCCTTGTCCTCTTTATTCCTGCGCCAGAAAGGCAACCAGGAGAACCACGATTTCTTCTTCTCATCGACTACGTCGGCGGACTGCTTTTCACCCCGAATGATCTCTTCGGTTTCGCTCTCGCCGTACGGCAGACTGAATTTCCGTCTCCTCAAGGAACTGGCTTCGACTGTTTCCTGGAACACATCTGCAGGCTCCGGGTCCAGGATGCTACGCTCCCTCAATAGATATTCTCGCTGCGCCTTCGCGAAATCCTCAATCAGACTCTCGTTGCTCAGCGGGATGATCTGTTTCTTCAGCTCGCTCGAGGATCGCTTGATCACTCGCTCCTCCGTGGGCCGCGGGAAAGTCTCGCTCTTCTTCATTGTCTTCAGATCCTCAGCCGTGTCGTCCGTCTGACTGTACGGTTTTGCGCGTGGTTTGTCGCCATTGTCTTGCGTCTGCGAGTCATCTTCCAGCTTCTGCCGACTCGACGACCGTTTCTCTCGGTTCATCCGTTCGGCGTCCCTCTTCTGCGCTTCCGGATCATTGGCGCGGCTCCTGGCGCTCGTCTTCTTCACTCGAGGCCTCGCAGCTTCCGGAGATTTTGTTCTCATTCGAGTGGACTCGCTCTTCTCGTCCGCGTCGCTCGAGTCCGTCGACCGACTGTATCTCTCCGCGCGTTCCTTCGACTTTCTTTTCAATCGTCTCTCGACTTTGCGGACCTCAACGGATCGCGCAGTCTCGCCGTTCGTCTCCCGCGGCGTCTCCGACGTATCCTGGACGATCTTTTCTTTGGCAACTTGAACGATTTCGGTTTTAACGGTCTCTTTTTTCGTGATGCCGTCATCGGACTTGGTCGTCATTTCGGTGGCCTGCTTTACCGGTCGCATGCTACTGTTGTCGTCAGCCACGACATCGGTCTCACGTGTCTTCAGACTATTCCCAGCCGCCGTCGACTTGGCGGCCACTTCGGCGCGTATAGCGATCATGTCATCCACGTTCGCAGATTTTCTCGCGTCAGTTCTGTCTCTTCTTCTGACAGGCTTCTCCACTTCGTCCTTCTTTCTGTCTCGTTTCTCTGGTTCCTTCGCGGGTGAGAGCTCCTGCTTCATCAGTTTACCTTCCTTCTGCTGCTGCTCTATCTTCTCCGCCTCCTCGGCCATTCTCTCCATCCTGGCGCGCCTTTCTTCATCTTCGTCGTCCGTAGTGTCCCTACGCGTCGCTGCACCCCTCGACGACGGATCGGGCGTCTTCTCGCGCTTCCTGGCGGCCGCCTTGCGACGCCTGTGTACCGTATAACTGTCTTCCATCGCGCGGCTCTCCGTCGTCGCTGTCGACGTCGTAGTTCGTGTACGCGGGAACGACTCGCGAGCGAAAGGAAGCGTACACTCGCGAGACCGGCCCGCAGCGAGGCCGGGACAGAAATAAAACGGAGGCTGCTCCCACCACTGTCGGTGATGTTTGCCGCTACCAGCCGCGACGGAAACGGATGACCGACCGGCTTTGCCGCAGCGGATATCGAGCGGTAAGCGCCGCGCGCAACGGTGCCCGGTCGCTCTGGCGTCGCGACGCCGCCGCCTGCATCCACCGCAGCCCGTTACGCTACCCTGCGTTTTACGCTGCGGTTTCGAGGAGGCTCGGTGACCGTTTGACCCTGTGACCCCGTCAGGATCAGAAGTATTTGTGTTGAGGATCAGAGCCGAGACGTGAATTACATCGAAAATGTGCTTTTGGAAGTTTAATATTGACAAAAAAAGTTGACGTGTTTGACGTTAAAAATTCAATTGTTTACTGAATAGAAATAATTTTTAATATAATTTTATATATTTATAAAAGTAATGTTTTATAGCTAATTATATGAACAGCATTCTCATGTGGAAAAGTATAGATTATCAACATTGTTATTGCTTCACAACTTTTTATAATCGGATTATTATGTTATCGATAATGATTAAACTCTCAAATGAAGCAATTAGCACAAGAGAGAGAAAATTACAAATACTGGGGTGATTTGGACTGATTGTAATAACAACCATTCAATTCAAATGAAGCAATTCAGTGAGAACAATGAAAAGAGGGAGAACTGCGCAATGATTTCAAATGACATCAACAACTTGAAGAAGAACTAATCTCCTAACAGTTTTATTTATGAGTAGAAAGAATGCAAAGTGTTAAATACATTGCTCAATCTTCTAAAATGTTCCGACAGGACATTGAAATGATTAATGAATCCGCTTCGCGCGCAAAATACTGACTATAAATAATCCGAAAGAGACGCTTTGCAGAATTGTATACATTTTTCGTACATCTGCAGAAATTAAATAAAAAATGATTTTAAATAAAAAAGATTAACCAATTGAGATTATTTACATAACGCGTTTAAATCATATTAAAGCAAAAATTTTTTAAAGAAAAGAAAATAGATTAAACAATTCATATATTTAAGTAGAACTTTTTCATTAAACTTGTGCGGATCTTCTGTCATCTCGTTAGTGATTCGAGGTTGACTACAATTTATAAACTAAAAATACAATTCACCGAAATCTGTTTTCATCTACCACATTCAGAACAAGTATACATATATATATTTTTCAATCTTTCTTCGTTTTGTCGCCGCGACAACGCGCTACACGATATCCATCTATAACCATTATCGCAGATGGAATCACAAATGGCAGAGCGCACAATAGCAGGTTTTTCCGATAGAAAATTTGATTACGTCGAATTTAATCTTGAGATATCAGCGTAAAATTATGTATAATCGTTTAAATCAAAATTGTTTCGCAAAACTAAATTAATTCAGTAATCTAATGTTTTATTAATTTACATTATTCTTTATTATATAATATTATTAGCAAATCCAATTTTATTTATTGAGTGGAAAGAGGCATATCGGTAAATAATATACATTTGTTTACGTATATATAACAGTGCATATAAATTTCGAATACGCTGGTTCAAATATTTGGCACCTGGTCGCTTTAATTACAATTTGCTGAACGATTTCTCATCTAAATAATCAAACGATCTGAATTAATTACTAATTGAATGTCGGTGTGTCCAATGTATTGACGCGTATTTTTTCACGCGATATTTTCCACCCGATATTACGAAACATTGCGTTCAAATGAATGTGTTTAATTCGGTCGAGAGCGAGAAAACATTGCGAGAGAAGCTCTCTCTCGCTCTTCGTACATCCGTCAAGAACTCGTAAATGATAGGATGCCTTGTTTTCGTACGATCATCTTACCCATCTTTTTCGTTATATAATGATGAGAACTCGAAATAGTATCGTGGACATACAACGTCTTCGTTGGTGCAGAAAGCTGCACCATAGATATGCGCCGTTTGAATCGCAAAGTTTTAACAATTGACATAACAGAACACACGAAGCGTACACATCTCACTCACGAACGTATTGTGCGCTTGTAAATGCAATCAGAGAAGTTGCAATGCTTCTTTACAATTGTAGATATTTTAATTTGAATTTTGAATGACAATTGAAATTTTTTTTATTTTCATTTTAATTTCATCAATTTATTGTTGCGCTTATTTCAAATAACTTTGTATGCGGATACGCGGAGTACGCGTGTACTCAGCGCGTATATAAATAGTATGCGTATATCTGTTCATCCGTGGACAACCACGAAGAAACCGATGTTCCTAGATAAACTGTGTCATCAGGCTTCTCTGGACTAACACCGCTCGTTTTGAATTTCCTCGGTCGTCTGAGATCATAAATTAGATCAGTCTTGGAAGTGTCTATGAGCACACTCTTGAGAGTGTGAGAAATTATGAGTATACAAAACAAGAGTAATTAAACAGACGCAAAGATTTAGATATTTTTAAATCTCACATACTGCTTGCAAATAACTGTTTAAAATTTTTTCTTTTATTTATCATGTAAGAAACCGTCAACTTCGTCTTCGTCTTCGTAAATGTCTAAATATTGATCGAACGCATCTTCGATGCATGGTAATACATCGTAGAAGATTTTAACGTATACTTGTCACATGCAAAACGACGATGTGTCAGCGAATAAAATATTTCCTATACTTGAAAAATATATAGACCATGCGCGTGAGAATGAAAATTGTGGAAAGCACTCACAAAACTGGGTCATATAACAGCCAGTAGTGCGAATCATTCGCGTAAAAATTTGCAGCAATGTGTGTTATTTGATCTCATTGTAATAAAATTTATTAAATTTCCATTATTATAAAAGATTCGTTAATAGTATTGTACAATCACAAATAAATTGTACATTTTAATTAAAGCATCAAATATATATCTTACATACTATTATTTTATTTTTCAAACAACTTGGTCCATTAAGATTAATTAATTAAGCATTCAAATCAAAGTTGAAATTCAAAGTTGTATTCAAAATTTAAAAAGTAATAATCTCTCCAGTAAAAAATTAATATCACTTTGATAGAGTTATAAATAACAGCAATAATACCATTTCCGTTTTTATAAAACGTCGCTGCGCAAAGGACTTCCAATTAATACGTTCCATCAATAATGTAATGAAGCCACGCTCGCGCACATGGAACAAACTTGAATTAGTTACATCCAACAGGTTTCAGAGCAATGCGTTTATTACCAGAGCTTCGCGCAATCTGATATGAGCAAGGCAATACGCTCGAATTGAGCTTGAAATCAGTCGTGTTGCACATGTGGCATATTGATACACACAGAGCGCGATACACGTTTCTCTTCCGATTTGCATTTACTACGAGCATTCGTCATCTGCATGAAAAAGAACGCAAAATAAATAAACCGAGTCTCCTCGAGAAACGTATAAAAATAAATAAAAATAATTCTTACGAGCTTTGCACGAACTCGACATACACAAAATGTCGCAAAATGTTTTGCCAGAATTACGTTTTAGCATAATAATCGAGTCTCTTAAGCACCGCCCGGTTTTTCTGCTCTTGACGTGTGGATAGAAATATGTCTCACACACAAAAATCGCTCTATTCCGAGCTGGACGTATATCATGCACTATTACTCCATTTTCTTTTTGACAGAAGTGTCATGCTTGTTTTTTTTTCTTGAGAAGAAAAACATACAGCCTACAAATCTTGTGTATTTAAAAATATCTTAGAGAACCGTGAAGACAAATTTATTGTTCGTAATGAAGATAATATCGTTGATGTGTGCACAGTCGCGCATGTAGGCTTGATACCAGAATATTTTCTATTAATTTGTATCATTGCAAAACCATGTTTGCAAAATTTTGAGAATTATTTTGCTAATTGCTAAGACCAAGGGTCTTAGAAAAAGCTAGACGAGCTGCCAACAGATGATTAAAGCGAGCAAAAATATTCTACTTACCAATAGTCGTGTAAATAGTGCCGCAGTAGAAGACGGCATTCCAAAACGTCCACACTTTCTCGCCGCGATCTGTCACTCCTCGCTTGAAAAACTCGTACAGATGTTCCTCGTACTTCATCAGCTCGTCCGCGGCTCGTCCTTTCCAAAATTCTGTGTTTGACGCAAGCACCGAGTCATTGCAAAGTTCGCGAATGACATCGAGCGTTTTGTTCCTGTCAATAAACGAAATTTAAGATAATTAAAACTGAAAGCTTGCGACTCAATTTCAAATTGCCATCATATTATAATTTGAAGATAATATAAACATTTAGTTGTAAAAAATAAATACAAATTGAAGGAACCCTTCTTTACATTTTATAAAAATTACATTAAATATTAATATTAATTAAATTAAATATAAATTATTTATATTTTTCTCTGTATTATTCTAAAATTTATTTTAGAAACCTATATATTTCTAAGTTTCTTATTGATACAGTTTGATGATTGAGAAAAAACTCGAGTTGTCCTTTTTCATAAATTCACCGATAGCAACCAGTCTAATTTAATTTTCCGTAAAGTCTTTGACAGAGGGATCACAAAAGGCGATATCGAATCGTAAGGATGATTGCCTTTAAACCTTTGATATTGACATTTTTACCTCTGTATTTTCAATAAAATTCAACGAATGTGTAAATGTGATTCCGCTATATTAATTTTATCAATATAATATTTGCTCATGAAGACAAATGTTTTTAACGAAATACAAAATCATGAAGATAATATCAATTAAAACATTACCAAATTTCACTTATATCCGAAAAATACAAGGCGCGTCTGACCAATAACGAGCAATTCTACTCTAATCTGATTTAATGGCACTTTATTATCACTGAGAAGGCGGAATCGTCTTCAACCACTCCTTGATTTCGGGGATTCGTTTTAGGGGAAACGTTCTAAATCTGTTCTCTGCTCAATCAAATATACTCTAAATACGTAATCGTCATCATAACAGTGCTTAAAAGTCGTTATTTTCCAATTTGAATCATACAAACGTTTCAGATTGTGTCTTGATTAAATTTAACTCACGATATAATATACTGGGACGCCAATCATAAAATGTAACTATGCTATTTAGGCACTGTGGCTATACTTTCTTCTGATTATTAATTGGGGGCAAACATTGACCCTGGCCTTCGTCGAGGAAGAATGATTTCGACATTTCTCGTTACCTTTCATGTTCCTGATATCATGCGCATATGAATGTACAATTGTTCGAGCATTTAACCGGTTCACGCTACGTGTCGTGCGTCCCGCACCTGTCACGCAAGGTCAATTATAGATAAGAACAACCGTGGTTTTCGGCCTTCGCAATAAGGTCAATCGATCGAACTAGAAAATTGTGGGGATTATTTCACGTTCAAAAAAGCGCGTGACGCCGCGCGTATCGCCGACGTGACGATAGTACCAAGTAACACGGCGCAAAAATGTCACGTAAACATTTAATTTATTATTACGATATCTCGTGAGCAACTTCGTCCTCAGTTAAATTTAATTAAAATTAATTATCTATTAGCGATATCATCGCGAAAATAAATAACATCACGAATTTTTCACAATTGTATTTTTTACAGAGAAGAAGTAATCGTCGTGATCAGTTTTATTAAATTATCGAGCTGTGGAAAAAATTTAATATTGATGTATTACCTTTGTCACAATTTGCGGAAGCAATTTTTTGATCAATGAAGTCAATTTAGAGTGTGCATTCTTCGGAACAACTGATAAAGCTTTATAAAATACAGAAATTATACGGTGAAGTCAAAACATAGTATTAAAGCAGTTCGGCAAACAATGTTGCTTGGTCGACCGCAAATTTCAATACTGGTTACGGTGAATATTTGTTGTACAGAACTATCACGGGACCAGGAATGACATTATTGACAACAAAATTAAATCGAAACCGCAACCTCGTCAAGTTCATCCGCCATTGAGGATCAGATTAAAATTTATACATGCGTTAGCTAACGCGTAACCGGGATGCTAGAATTGCCATTGTGTGCGATCGTCGGCGCGTGTAAAATGGCACTTATTTGATTCGCAACAAAGGATCCACTCGATTCGCTTATCTGTCTCACATTTTTCCAGAACGATCAACAATTTCTTCTATCGCGATGCGCATCTTTTGGCACGTGTCCCATATAGACTGCGTTTTAATAAAAGAGTAAATAATAGAGCTTTTAAAAAGAAATAAAATTTTTGAAGAGCTTTCTTGCTGTTCTCGAACTCTGATATTTTGGTACTTGACATGTTTTACCGTGCTTTATATTAAATCAGAGAAAGTAATAAAGGAATTATTTTATAATTTTATTTCTAGCTTTTATATCTTTAATTGGGTGTAATTCAATCTTGTGTTATTCTGTTTTCTTAACAATTATAAACTTTACGTTTTGCTTCGAACATCTAGAGTATACCTCTCTTTCCGAATGTTGAAATGAAGAAGTTCCTCGTGCGTGCCCTCGACTGTAATGAAAATCATCGCTCCAGCGATGCTGTACAGAAGTACGATAACGAATAAAAAAATGTGCGTGAACCATCTTCTGCTCCAGGAACTAACCTGCACACAATATTGATAAATATTGTCTATATATATAAATATATAAATATACAAGTATATAAATTCAATATTTACTACCTTCTCGTAGAGCCAGAAGGCGCTCTTCTCCCCCACACTGAGCCCGGACTTAGTCAGATCCTTGATCCCCTTGAATACAAATTTGCTGGCGCGGTTGGCGTAGATCATCTGCGGATGGCCGGAAACCGGCGTCATCGGTATCGGCGTTTGCCCGTACGGCGTCGACACGTAGCCCATGCCGGTCACAGGCTGCGGGTAGTACTGTCCGGGAATCGGAATCGTGATCTTAGGTCGGGGCGGTAGGTTCCGTACTCGCGGTGAGCTCGACATTTTCGCGGCGTATTGTGCAGCTTTCCGTTTCTGTGAGGGTGCGACACGAAACACTTGACACTTAAACGAGCGTGCGTGTGCCTTGGTACCTTACGCGATGCGACGATTTTCCACAATTGGTTCTTTAATCGTCGGAGATTCTCGCTGAATCACGAGGGAGAATAGTTGCCCGATGACGGATGAACACCCGAGAGACGCATTGCTCCTCCAACTGTTTCTCAGTTCGCCCGTGGAACACCTCGATGCAATCCTCGTCGTCTACAAGAAATACGTGGTCACGATTTCAGCTGTTGACTAGAAAATTCGACGTGGTTGTGACGCGCGTGCTTGTACGTGATCTACGCGATTTGCGTGAAAATCCCCACTTATTCCCTCCAAATCACTCAGTATCCGTACATTCACTGTTCACATACATTGCATAAATTTGTCGGGCATATAAACGACTAAGTGTCACTCTTTGTGCTCTTTTTGTCCCATCAGTTATTCCGCGGATCTATGAATTTTATCCAAGCGCTTGTATAAATAGACTGACAGACGGAAGAATGTTGGCAAGCTCTTAAGAGCCAGGATTCCGTGCGAGGGATTTGTCTCGAAAAACGGTGCCGCGTGACTATCGGCACGTCTCTCCACAGAGTTTACGAAAGGGGTCATTCGCGGTTTCCAAAACGGCCTGAACGATCGCGAAGAGCCATTAATACATCGTTAACGGTTGTTAACGCGGCAACAGAAACTGAAATTCGGTTAAAATATTGCAGTAAGAAGCAGAATTGCGATGAAAAGAAAGTCGTCCTCTCAGAAAGCAATATTGGCTGGAAGTAATAAATCAATCGTCATAATGAATCTTTATTAAAACGATCTTATTTTCAGTCCAGATATTAACAAAAAAATTACAGAGATATTTCATAAAGTAGAAAATGTCTTTTGAATAATCGAATATTTTAATATTTAATGCATTTTAATATCCAGAGAATATTAACTCTCTTGTTTCAAAGAACATTTATCCAAAAAATATTAATTAAATACTTTAAAAACATTTATTTAACATGTTCAAAGGCTATTATTTTAGACAATTGAGCTTGTTAGCATTCCGGTATTCAAAGAATATTAATTTCAGCTTAATCAACGCGTACGACCGTGCCAATTGCAGGTGTTCATTGATCTCGACCGTGCCAGGTGTGTTTCTTGTAATCTCGAACTTGCATTCCTTATTACGCGAATCCTGTTTCTATCTAAAATTATTCGGTCGACGAACATAGCCATAGGTCGACGGCCCCCTCGGATGCATTCTAGCAATAGATAGTACGACTAAGTATGAAGTACTAGACAGAATGAGTGGTAACGGAGACGCGAAAACATATCACGCAAGCAATCGCACTTCGTTGCAATTACCTACAGTATTACGCGATTTTACTTCAGTAAAGCTCATAATACAAAAATGCATAAAGCGAAAACTATACGTGATTAAAGCGACATTCTGCTTTATCATTTATAAAACTGTGAATGTAAAACCGAATTACATTAAGCAGTAAAATATGCGACGTGCGGTCAAGTGACGCCACATGTAGAATGTGGGCGGTGAAATATCATGGAAAAACATTCTAGCACAGAAAATATTATTTGGCATTTTCTAAATACTAATATTATTCTGTCCTTTATTTAAATGTGTAAAACATGTCTATTGCTTTGGAAAATTTGCATCTTCGTTGCAAAATGATCTAGGAATTCGACTTGAGAGAAACTTGAGAGAAAGAAGTATTTTTCCGAAATTAATTAAATCAGTTTTCAATTCGAATTTATAATCACATGTGTGCTGTGTAACTATTTTTTCTATTTTTTCGTCATTCGCATGTGATAGAAGAAAAATATATCTTATAAAAAATTATTTGTATAAGCGAGATAACTGTTCACAAACAATAATGCGTGACTGTGCAAAGGCAGTTATGTTCATTGCCGCAATTAGCAATTTTAATCCACATAGAAACGTGTGATAGAAGCGTGAATCAAACGTACATCTCAGATTCGACTTATCGATAGAAGCGTTATAAAAAATATTACATCCGCGAACGTGATCTTTCATCCCTGCGGGAATTGTCGTCGATGATTTATCATCTGGTACGAGCGACGAGCAAATAAAATCGCCGGTTTTCTTAACGATGCAAGTCGATGCTGCTCTTTTTATTCTCTCTTTTTTTTTCGCTGAAACTAATCTTTCCGTATTGCTACAGTATTTTCTGTTGTATACCATCTGCTACAGAAAATTACATTAGTTCTCAGATCCACATTAATCATGCCACTTTTTTTGTAAAACGGACAAATGCACTTTCTTCGCGAAAACTTTTGTGTACGTTGCACGATTTTTATAAGTTTACACACGCCATAAATTTGCCTTCACAACAGTTTTATACTTTTTTATTTTATTTTTTTACGTATATATTTCAAATAATTTTATTTTCCCTTTTATTATATTTATTTTTTTCACTTTTATCTTTAATTATCATCTTCAGTAAGACATCACCTAGAGTATTCACTTTCCGTCTCGAATAATCGAGTCAGTAACGCGGAACGGGAGAAAATTACTGGGGAAAGCCCGTCGCGATATTTCCGTCAGCGAAGGAAGGTCGTCCCTTCCTTCTTCCTCAACGCATGTCCTTTTCGATTTCCTCTGGCGGTCCGTGTTCGTCATTTGACGTCGTGCTTCGTGTTATCTTTTTCCACAACATTTGAAGGAAGAAGACTTCATCCCCCGTAAAAAACGGATCGAATATCTCGTATTACCCTATCATTTCGAATTCTGTGATCCAGAAGGAATGCGTTGACGGTTCAATAACGTGTGAAAAAATTGTCATCTTGATGCCGAGGTATTGACGATATCCGGAATCTCTCCGCGGAAGGAGAATTTCAAATTTTCCGCGATCGCTCCTTGCTCCCTTGATACACTTTTTTTATATCTCGATCTTTATAGAGCCGTTGGCCTTAAATGCACTATTGCGACACATTTTACGATAGTCTTATATTTTTGCAATTTTTATTTTTTTTAATACATCCAAATTTTGAACAGAAATTACACAGCTGACAATTTATATTCCGAGTAATTTTCTTTCAGACAAGCGACTTTCTTTCCGATAAGAGTGGATGCTGCCGTCAGGTGCTACCGTAAACGCCTTCCGCGTACCTCCGACGGCGGCGTCGCGACGCCAACTGAGGAGCATATTCGATGCCGGAACTCGGATGGCTTTGAAACCGGCGCTACCAACCACAGGGCCGTAACGCCTACATTGAAAACTCATTAAAGGTAATATATACAAACTACGCAGCCTCTATACGCATTTAATTATGTTATTAACTAATATTTATGAGAAATTAATTTTTTTTTCTCCGCAAATAATATTAAATTTTTTTCGAGTGTTGCAACACTATAAAAATTTTTTAATTAATATAGTTTCATAATTATCAAACTAATTATGGAACAGTTTGTAATAATTAATATGCAGCAAGAAAAATCTGCAAAATAAACAAGTAAACTAATTGGTAGGATTCGTGGCGTTGATTGAATCCTTTCATAATGCAGAAAAAAGCTAACGGGTACTTTTATATCTTGAGAATGAGAAGGATACACCTTGCCATTTTACTCATACCATCGTATCGATTTCGGCTGGCCTCTCATTGAAATGAATTTTATTCGCAAAAGCATCTGTCTGTTTCGCCGGAACGCAAACAAAATAATCCTTTTTATTTTTCCCCGCAATTGACACTTTAATCAAACGCAAATAATACAATCGTATTTATTCAAGATAATTGAAAAGCATTATCTTGAGGTATAAAGAATACTCATCTAGGAAGAAAATGCATGTTTGTTCTCCGTGTAGTAAAAAAATAATGAAGAGAAAAACTAATGGACAAGGAAATAATAGGTGGAAATACAGAAAAAAATTTGCAATTATATCAGCAGTCATTATTAACATCGACGATAATAATCATCATTAAATTGATGGAACTTTCATTATTTTATGAGGACAGAATTGGATAAAACCTATAAACATGGGAATTCTCGAGACCGTAATTGACGAGAAAACAGACACTGACAATGCATTATATTCATCATTCTTATCTCGTGCGGAAATATATCCAAACATGATGCTATAAGTACTTAGATAAAAATAATGTATTACGTAATTCTTTCTCCAGCTATCGACTTTTCATATCACTTACGCTTCTGATAAAAATTTCTGCCAGTGCGCGCAGAATTGCAAGCAACACACCAAATAACGTCGGTCTCAATAACATCACACTTCGGCGATACACCGTCGGATTTCAATCGAGCTTTTATTCATCTCTATATAATAGATAACCCGGCCCTGATCTGTGATGCATCGATTAAATCGTATCACCTAATTTTTTTCGAAAAAGTGTTTTGTGTATTCACGAAAAAATTTTTGCCGCGACATTAAAAAGTTCTTTGCATATCTATATCACTATTTTTATATCCAGAAAATATTGAATGACGTCCTTCAACCTTTCAATATTGACACAATTATTTTTTAATAAATATTTTGTTAATTTACATGTTTTGATAGTATTTTATAAAATTTTTTTATTACCATTAATTTAATCAAATTTATCGCAACTAAAGTATTAAAATATTAAAAATAAATATTTCACAAGATTTTACGTATAATAATTGGGCGTTTATGGATTCAAAGTATAATAAAGTATGATAATTTTATGTGAATCTGTATACGATAATTACAAAGCATTTGTTTCCCCGAAAATTAACCACATAAATTCAACTTATGTGTTAACTTACAATTCATTTATCGTTATCTATTTTTGCAGCACAAACGCAAGGACACAAGCAGATGTTGCTCGTAATGTCGCTTGATGCTCCAAACGATCGTACAAAACGAGTCGTAATCGCTACCGAGTTTGTATCATCATTCATATTCGTAGAAATAGCTACCGGAAAGTTAACACGAAATGCTTGCCAGCAATACAACCTCAATGTACTTCCCAGAGAGTTGAAACGAAAATCGGACCAGAGAAAGTGACTCATCGTGATTTACGACGATCGGTGTCATTTCGGGGAATCTAATGTGCGTGATGGAGATTTATTATTAGATATAAATGACTCATGAAAAGTAAAATAAAAAAATGTTTGCATTGTTCTCTCGAATGTAATAATTGAACGCTGTCAGTGAAAAAATAATTTTGTCTTTTGAAGAAAATCCAGTCATGCACCGTGTACATGGAAAAGCAGAAATGAATCGCCTCGTTAAACGCATTTGTGAGAAAACTGGTGTTTTATCGAATCCAATCGTAATAACAAGCGCGGTGAGTTGAAGGCAAGAAAAATAGATTCAGCGAATGCATTTGCATAGAACTTTCATACGCTTTGATGCACATTTCCATTAAAATCCTTGTTGTGCAGAGCAGATGTCTGTAGAATATCTCGATTTAATATCTGATTGATGTTAAAATTAGTTTTTTTTATAATTTTCTATTTTCTATTAACTACTATTATTTTAAATTGAAAAAGAAATATTTGTTTACATGTAACTTATAGTCATATTGTGTCATTTCTTTTCTTTATAGAAATATCCTCAAATAAAACTTCTGATATAAAATAAAATTCAGCCACATTTTCTTTATAATATTTTTATAGAAACGTTTTATGACAGAAAATCTCTTTTTCTCTCTTTCTCGCGAGAAACGCAAGAAATATATTTTTTCTCGTTTCGCAAAATTATTAGCTTTCCGTCTTCCGCTTCCGCTTCTATCTCCTTGAAGAAAACAAGTTGCTCAGAAAGAAAGTGTTATTTTCCTGCGAAACTCGCTCGAACATAACTAGAAGCAGGTGTTGCAGAATATTGCCTGATGTGTAAACGTAGACTTTATTTACATACACTTTATTCGTACAGAATGCTTCAAAAATGCGCATACATCGTGAATGCAAATCTATTTTTTTAAACACTCGTTTGCGAACATAACATAACATCACTATCCTTATTGCATAGGAATTAGGATTAAAGGTAAATATGAAATGAGCAAAAATCAAATTACTTTGCAATATATTTTGAAAGCACGCTTTCAACGTCCCGCTAGGATTTTATACCTAATATCGGGAAATCGGACAAGAAGCGAGGATAAACGTATATATAAGCGACATAAGCGGATATTCAGAGCATATGAAAGCTTCGAGTGCGATTACTGGCAAGCATGAAAAATAGTAATGCATACATTTGATGCACATCTCCACTTCATTGGTAGTGGAAATGCAAAACTATAGTCAGACAGATGTAGGACTCGCGCGTGCCTCACCATGACATGCCTTTTCCACTTTATATCTCCGGCAAGAATGCTTTATCGTTTTACGACGTACTTTCGAGGCTCGTGAAGTAACTGGATCATTGTTATATATGATCATTAATCATGTGTAACAAAGCATAAAGCATATGCATGAATAAAGCTTATATGAAATGGAGTACGCGCGCATAAAGAATTTGATGTATTTATACATCACAGAAATTGTATATATATTACATTATATATCATAATATATAAATTAGCGATTATTGCTTTTCCTCAATAATAATAATTTCATGACGGTTCTAAATATCGTTCTATGTATTTATAGAACACTGTAGCTTCTCGAAATTTTAGCGGAAATAGAAATCATGTTCGAGTCATTTTCACTTGGCGACATACGAGCGACACAAAGGGTTAATTCTCGAAATAACGGGTGACTCAAAAAGTACGCCCCCGTTCGCGACGTCCAGCATCAGATTCTATTTATAAATACATATTCTTTCACATCGATTTACTTATATTTGTTTCAGAATCCAATGATCACACTGCACAATATATTTATACATCTTATTTCGACTTTAAAAAATTTGTGTATTGCTGCATCCCCGAGATTAAAAAAAAAAAGTAAATTACAAAAAGTCTGCCTGAAATAGCCGTTCGAAGACTCATGTATAACGGCAAAAGAAAAAAATTAAAGTATCGCTGTCTATGTGATAAAAATAACACAAAGTTTAGCGGTGAAACTCTGTTGTGCTTTAAAAACTAAAGGACAGTTTAAAATTTATGACCAAAGCATTTCGTTCGTCACTATGACATAATTCTATTAGTCATAATGATGAAATAAGATAATATACATATAACAGGATATTTTAAAATTATCATTATTTGCTTCATTTCAAAAATTTTCAAATATTCTAAAAAATATATACATATTTAAAGAAATATGTATATTTATTTCTAACCATTGCTTGTGTGTATTTATAACCTGAAAACCTGAAAACCAGTCCTTTAATTTAAATATTTTAATTTCTACTAAAACATTTAATTTACCTTCATGGCCATGGCGTTCAGATGCTACCGTGTCTTGATTATTTAAAATAAGGATAAATTTTTTTAATGATAATTATAATAATTTTTAAAATTATAGAGAAATATTTTTTAATGTACTAAGTAATTCTATATTAAAACACTGCAAGAGGAGAGAGGAAACATATGTTTAGGCGGAAATAGAAACGTGGGATTAGCTCCATCTGTTGTCGGACTTTTGAAATTACTTGCAATTTTTAAAGATTTATCATATGAGCTTTTTATTAGCAATTGTTAAAGAAAATATGTATAAAAAATACAAAGAAATGCAATTGTACAATGCATTCGAAAAATAAACGTTATATATGTATTATCAACAGATTTATTAAAATAATAATCAAGATAAAATAAAAATAATTAAATTAAATACTAATGTTTTATATAATGTAAAAAACTTTTACAAGGATGAAAGTTTGGTTTTTTTTATGAGATTCTGTAAACTTTTCACAACTTTTCTCTTTCTTTTCTCCTTTCAGGTCTTGAATATGTATTTATTTACTATAAAGGTAGACAATATAATGCACCGCTAAAAAGAACAGACCAAATGAAAGACGCTTAGCGTGCTCCGTGAACGTAGACTGCACGTATGCTTTTCGCGGCGATCAGCATCGCACGAATCAGAGAGCGTATTGCAGCACGCAGCCGTGGCGCGCAGTGACCTTGGCGGGCGCAACGGCTGCGTTCACGGTAGGCGCCCGCAAACGCTTCGGAAAGAGGCAGCATCAGGGTGCAGCGCGCGTACTGTGTCGCCCATTGTTGTCCTCGTCGCGTGTAATGGCCACCGTGAACATTCGTTAATCGCGTCGCGCCACATTGCGGCCCCGGCCTAGCCCGTGCTACGGATATACCGTGAGTCGAGTCCGGCCGCGAAGCACCGCGTCGGCAATTTTATGCCGCCGCCGCCACCGCTGCCGTTAAGACGGGACAGAGAGCGAGGGAACGAGCGAGAGTTGAAGCGGGACGGACGGAGAAAGGAGCGACAGAGAGAAAACGACGTACACGACGAGGAGGAGCGGCGGCCGCGCGCTTCGTACCTACAATCGCCGCCACCGCGCCGCTCTACGCGGCCGACCATGATTTGCGCGGGCCAACGCTGCCCGTTGACAAGCGTGTGATTTCAGAGGTAATATTCGCGCGCGTTACGACCGCGTGCTAAAAAAGTGTGCGTCAGCCAACGAGACTAGCCAAGCCAGCCAACCAGGCGGCCAGCGAGGTGGACGAACGCAGCGGGCGACCGAGCGAACGGACGTACGCGCGAACTCGTCGTGATTTCGGATGACGCGGTCTGCCGCCGGAATCCTGTGCCGGAAGGAAGCGTCCGTCGAAGCGTTCGTCGAAATCGAACGCCATTGATTTCTCGCACGGCCGCGAGGGACCACGGCCCGACCGCGCTCTGTAACGGTGAGAGCGTCGCGCGCGCGGCACAACACGAGGGGGAGAGCACGCTCCCCCCCGGCCCGTTCTGCTCATTGCGGATGCTGGAGTGCACAGCCAGCAGCCCGGACGTCGTAACCCACGTACGCGACAACGTCTCCGAGGAGTCCGCCGCGCGGCAGTTTACATCGTCATTGCCGCCGCCGCCGCCGCCGCCGCCGTCATGGCAACTAGAAGATCGTCGGTTACCGCACGGCAGCCGGATCTGTAACCCCGCGGCTTGTCGGACTATCGCACGTGAGTATGTTTATGCGTTCATCCATCCGTTTTCGCGCGCTACGCAAACCCGTAGAAAACGCGAACGAGCGCAAATGAGCCTCTCGATTATTGTTTTTCCTCTCGATCTTTTTCGCATCATCGCACCTTCCTGCTACGTCGATCGCGCCAAAGTCGCGTCTCTCCTTGTCCTTGGCGTATAACTTTGATCAGGAGGACGTCGTCCTTGTCGCCGTAGAATCTCCCGCTTCTCGCATACCTCGCACGTTCACGTTTCATAAGCCGGTAGTTTATGAGAATCGCCTATTGATTGTGCAGGGTCAAAGGCAATACATCAATGGCCCTAGAATCAAATGGCAACAACGTGGTGTGGTTGAACACAACCCGACCTGATCAAATACAGCAGGTATGCGTTGCGCGCAAGGTAGCTTAGTGACGAGCGAGGGTGCGTGTATATTTTTGTGAACAATGATCAAATGCTGGTCGATTTCACTCACAAGCGTTCAGTATGTGATGAGCGTTGCGGATAATGTTTGTAGTAAAAGAATTTAGACAATGTTTAAGATAAACTTCTCAGAATATAATTTCCCTCTTTTAGCACTTTTGACATTATCTGACCAATTTTCTCTAATCAACAGAGTCAATCGATTGAGCAGCAGCCATTGAAGTGTTCTATGTTTACTCAAACAGAGCAAACTAATAGTTTCACTCAGACGGAGCAAAGTAATTCGAGTTACGGAGATCAAAGACAGGTTTGTTTGATTATTTTTCAATAAATAAGATATAGAATTTAAAAAAAGAGAGAACTTTTATCTAATTATGTTAAATATTGTTCTACAGCAGCAACAAACAGCAATGTTTGATCCACAACAGATCCAGCAGCAGCAGGCTGCTGCTCAGGGTCAGCAGTCGCAGCAGCAGCAATCCCAGCAGATGTATGTGACTTCGGACAAAAAGGATGACAAGTCTCAGCAGCAGCAGCAGTCCACTACTGCCGAGTTCCCGCCCTCTTTCTACTACAATGTCAACATGCTGCAGAAGGTTCAGACGAACGCGGTGAGCACAATCAGTGCGATCACCGACGACAAGGGTTGTTACCGCTTTGATGTGCAACCTGTTGGTTATAATACATTACTGAATCAGATGAGTATTGCCGCTGCCGCTACCAACTCTACGTACAAGTGCGATATCTGTGGACTGGTCTTCGGCCACATGAGCCTGCTGCAGCATCACAAGCGGATTCACAACACAACGCCTAGCAATCTGCAGCAACAGCCGCAGATTGTGGTACAAACGCCGACAACAGTGACTGTCGCCACCACGCCGGACAGACCGTATACTTGTGACGTTTGTGGGGCGTGTTTTGCATTACCGGGAGAATTAAAAAGTCACAAAACAAACATGCATCAGAAACCTAAGGTGCAACTTTGTGAAGATTGTGGCAGTGAGGATCCATGCGAACATCAGCCAACTAAAGTTAAAAAGAGTATGTTTCCTATCAATTCATTGCGATTCATTGCGAATAGTCAGTGTCTATCTCACGGTGTTTTCATTGATTTCAAAATGACAATGTAAAGGATTTAATCGACATTACTCTGCAGCAGCTAGGAATTCTCGTAATATTTTTAACAATAATTGTTCTCAACATAAGTACAATTCTTTACATTCGATATTAGAATGTATGGATTTTACTTTAGTTCTAACAATCTGTCTCGCTGCAGTATTATTTGCAGTCGGGCATGCGAAACTTATTTGACAAAATAGAAATATATATTCGTTTGTGTAGCTATCAAACCTGGTCATCATCCTGTGAAACGGAGGGGTGTTACCAGTGTCACCAAATGTCACAAATGCAATGGCACGGGAATTATTTTTATTGGTGAGTATTGTTGAGCTTTTGATCGTTTATGGTTTTGTCACTTGATATCACCGATAGGCCGAAGAGATGTTGCTGATAAAACGCGGCATTATTTCCCTTTCAAAGTTTCAAATTTACGTTTTCATGCTTGTCGGAACAGTCGTTACAATTAATTGCACGCATAATACCATATCTGTATCAGCAGCATTTTGTTTAAACATTTGGTCATCTTTCACCTCTTCTCTCCCTCATACGTTTCATTGCTATCATGATCGTACATCGGATGATGTATGGTAGGTAAACACGACGAAAAACTAGATTCCGGAATCAGTTCCCTCGCAAAGTGTGGCGGCTGCAAGGCTACAGGCCGCATCATCATAGGAAGTAAGTCGGATATAATTACCGTCAACACAGAGTATGGGATCTGTTTTGCGATTAGTATGTCCGAATAATAACCGTCTGTCTTGGATGATGACAGTTCAAATTTATTTTTCACGATATGTTCCGTATTTGTATAGTTTTTTATTGGTGCTCGAGTCAACAATACGCCGATACTTTTATAATTTATATAAAAAAATGTGGACTTTTGCTATAGAGAAATATTAATATTGATTTTATAAATTTTAAAAAATCCGATTTCTTTAAAGTTAACATTTATAAAAAAAAATCGCTCTAAATCAATCATTGGATATATATGTTCTTGATGTATTTGTTAAAAGCACTCGAAACGAAATTTGAAGTATTTTTAATAAATACATAAAAAATAAACATTAATCAATTCAAATTGATATTTTTTAAACACCAAATTTGATGTTATTCGTTCCTGTTGATAATTTTTTATTTTTGTTTGCATGATTTTGGTAGATTAAATATATTCTTTTGTTTGTTTTTTTTTTGTTTGTTTAATATTTCCGCTTTATCAGATTTCAGACTGTCTGTGACTATTTTGTTTTGCTGTTATTTTTCTTCTTTTTTTGGTAGAACTGTCGACATCTAAATTTAAGGACGATGGCACAGAATAAAATCTCCCCTAAGGGACAGTTTTATAAATTCAAACCGCCAAATTTTAACGGTCTCCTTATATAAGATAGCTACTGTTGACATTCTGTTCAACCGTTTATGATTCTTTCATTTTATTTCACGATAGGCCATAGAGATTTTACCATTTTTCATGAATAAAGCCGCAAAGTTTCATATCGCTTGTGGCATACAGATTTTCTGATAGTGCACTAACTTTTACAACAACCTGCATGATGAAATTGTTTCACACAACAATCATTACCATTTCATATTGTAATTTCATATTCCATATGTACATTATCCCTTTTTTTTTGGATGTAAACAAAGCTCGTACCGCGTTCGTAGATTCTTCACGAGTCAACTTCGAGCTCATCACTTTTGTAGAACTGGCCCTTCGAGGAAAACTAAAGTTTGGTTTATACTTTAAATTTCAGGTGGCAAGCAAAACAGTCAGAACCAAACGGAAAAGCCGTTTCATTGTAACGTTTGCGATGGTACATTTTCTCGATATTCTTCACTTTGGTCCCACAAGAGACTTCATTCAGGGGACAAACCATTCAAGTGTGAAGTCTGTGGTTTAGCATTTGCCAAGGGTGAGTAAACGAAGTATTATGCTGCGGAAGGTGTATAACGAGGAGATATATTTATTTCTATAAGTGTCTAAATAAAGATAAGATAAGTTTACGCCGTAAAATTTTTATCATTTTTCAGCCGCTTATTTGAAGAATCACGGACGAGTTCATACCGGCGAGAAGCCGTTCAAGTGTAGTGTTTGCGGCATGCAATTCTCGCAAAGCCCGCACTTAAAGAATCATGAGAGAATTCATTCCGGCGAACGGCCCTATCAGTGCGAAGTTTGCGAAAAGACGTTCGCCAGACACTCGACGCTCTGGAATCACAGAAGAATCCACACCGGCGAGAAGCCGTACAGGTGTAACATTTGTGGTTCCGCCTTCAATCAAGCCACGCATCTTAAGAATCACGCGAAAGTTCATACTGGTGAAAAGCCACACAGGTAATCTCACATTTAAAGCATTAAACAATTCGCATTTACACTTTTCTAAAACGTAAATCGTCTCTCGCGCTTTCCAGGTGTGATATATGCGAGATCGGCTTTTCCGATCGTTTCGCGCTTAAACGTCACCGTGCAATTCACGAGAAGTACGGTCAGACGTCGCGGAATCAGAACACGAACAACGCGACTAACGCACAGCAGGCTAACGCTAGTAGTCAGCAGCAACAGCCGCAGCAGCAGCAGCAGCCGCAGCAGACGCAGCAAGGCCAAGTCGTGGTCGTGAACGCAACCACTCCCGTCACCGTCAGCCAAGGGCAAGGCCAAGTGATGCTCGACGAGGTCTACAAGTGTCAGGTGGCCTTCCCAGAGCCTAAATGATTCAGCTAGAGAATACCTTTCAGAAGCTGGTAAAAAAAGTTAACTTTTTTAACCCTTTTTTTAATAAATATTAATCAGAAGAATATAAATATTAATTATAAGAAAAATTGCGACATTCACGTATGGGTGTCGTAAGATATAAAAAAAATTAAGAACTATGGCTCTGTCGAGTCAAGTGAGTCCGGTATGAGTGACCGAGCGGCGCACCTCTTTTTTTTCATGTGCGACGGCTCAGAATAATGTGGAATAATATTTGGTGACTGTCGATAGCTTGGACTTAGAAATATGGATAAAAATTTCAAAAAAAAAGGAAAAAAGCAAAAAAAAAGATGGAAAGATTCTGCGATATTACGTCATGAGAAATTTCGTGGAATGTATCCTCGGAAGAGTTTGGCTCGTAAGATTATTGAACGACTCCTAACCGCTAAGATCAACGAATTCCTTGTGAAGTAATAGAGATATAACTTTATATTTTGTCATTCGAAAAAAAAAAAAAAATGGTAAAAATGGAATTGAATCGTATCGTGGCACATTTCGTATATATTAGTTTTCCAAAACAAAACCACAATTGTAATCATTTTTACATATGTGTAATAATCATTGCTTTCCAAAACCATGCTTTTGTGGAAAACAAAAATTATTAGACGTCTTGCCAGCATTTCTATAACGATGAGAATAGGCAATGTGCAATAGTTTTGACAAATTTTGGTATTAGATCAATGACGAAGTGTACTTTCGAATGAATGTAACAACGGAGGATTGCGGCGCCGTGCGTTTCGGCGATGGAGAGCACAAGTATGGGGTACCGAGTTTTCCTTTTTCTTTTTTTTTTTCAACAAATGTAAGATGTACATTGACTCTTTTTCAAGCGAGAAAAACAGAATTATTCAACGCCCAAACCTCGGCCCTTCCGGGTTTTACGATATAAAAACAGTCTGCACGTCATTTCGATTAAAACTGTTTTAAATTCGATTGCTAAAATTCGATTAAAATGTAATTTCGACCGCGAGAATTATTTGTCTGATAAATGAGTGCGAGAAACGGCGCCACGTAACGCAGCGTACTTTTGCGGGTAGCGTGGAACGGAATGACATCGCGATCTGTGCGAGCCCTCTTCCGTCCAGTCAGAAAGCATTGCATTACCGAGATGATGACAACGATCACGATAACGGCGGCGAAAGAATAGAACGACATACCTATATAACTCGCTGGAGTTGCAATAATAATAGTGAATATCGGCGGGCAGACTAATCCGTTTTATAATTTTAAGATTTCGCAAACTATATAAATATATTAGTTGACAAAATAGTTGCTAGTTTGTAACAACAGGTAGCCAAGCTAGATTATCTATATATAAATATAAATATATTATATATTATATATATATACATTAATTTTTATATCCCCACTTGTTAAAGCGATTCCGCACCGTCGCTACTTTTAAGTATCAAGATTCACCAAACGAATAGATTGTACATGAATAGCCCCATATAAATCCAAGATCGATAACTTGTGTGCTATAGTCGCGATATATCGCTTTTGTCAAGCTATTATTTGAACACTCTTGGAAGTGTCGATTCTTGGAGCTGCCTCGCATTTTTTATGCGAATATTCCTTTTTACTGTTATTTAATTTTTTTGGCGTCTTTATTCATGGATTTGTCACCGAGTTTTTGTCTCTCTTTTGCATAATTTTAGATATAGTTTTGGGCAGAATTGCGAACGAAACACATAATTTGAGGATGTTCGAAATATTTTTTTTATGCAAAATGGATTTATTTACATTCACGGACTATTATGTGACACGTCAATCAGTTTCAATGGAATCGTCACTTGAGATTTGCACAGAATTCGGAAAAGGGGATATATCTCTGTTTTACTAATTAACTTGTAAAGTAAAGGTACGCAATCATATAATTTTACTTTTATATGATCATAATACCTGTTACAGTATTTTCAAATAGATTAGAAACTTCGTGCTGAATTTCTTATTCTTATTTTCGGTCTTTCGCGGACGGAAGTAGAGCTATCTAAGCCGTGACTCAAAGTCAGCAATTAATTGCGCATTTATCACCACTTCGTGTTATCTTTGTCGTTCTTGTAGTTTTTTATGGTATGCAAAGAATAGCAATTTTGATATAATACTCAGCTAAAAAGCTGTTTACAAAAGGCATGATCGCGCATATAGTATGATTGTGATGGTGTCTTTGTAAAGAACATGTAAAAAAAATATTGATTTCTGTGTTAATAGAAAATTCAGAAGATATACAAAATATTAACTAACTGTAAAAAAATATTTCGTATCTTTCAGCTTAACTTTAGCAAATCTAAATTGATTTTAGAAATTTATATTGTCTCTTATTTTCATTTTCTTCTAATTGGTATGTGTATTTATAATTATTATTTCTTATCGATTTTAGATGTAGAATTTTTTTCCAGCAAAATAATTTTTAAAAATGAAATTTTTTCATGAACAAATATAGGTAGACTGTGATGATACACGCGCATAAAACTAAACTGACGAGTCACAGATTAGATACACTTAAGTTAAAGTGTAGTCAGTACGTATGACGCAACATCGTAAGTTTTACAAAATTGTTGAGTGAAACTTTGTTTTTGTAAAGAAAAAAAATCTGACGTATCTATATGAAACTTTCCGTTTTAAATCGACTAATAGATCTTCCGTTTCGATTATTACGATAAAAAAGAATCAGGATAATTGTCAATCTTGATACTGCGTATATTTTGCAAAGAAGCGACATATCTATGAATTCGTTTCTTAAAACGTTTATGTATAATCCATTGTAATCAGTTTCTTGAAGCAGGATTGTCATTTCAGTATTCTGTATACTCGCTTAGAGCGGCAGGCACACAGCTCGATTATTTCACGCGTAAAACAGTATTTTTACAATCGTCTCATTTTTTTAAGTGGGTATATATCGAATGACAGCGAAAAAGAAATTATATTAGTCGGTTTTTTTTTCTTTTTTTCTTTTTTTTATATTAGCGTTAAGAGTTAATCAAACCATACCATTTTATAACAATCTGACACTGTAAATCTTTAATTACATATTTTATTTCATTTCGTAACAATTGGAAAATATTTTTATATATCTTATCGCCTTTCTCGAACGAATTGTAAAAACTTTATCCCACAGATGTAAAACTATAATTGCGTGAATACGAAGTTTCTTTTCTTCACAGTTTTATTACGCTGCAGAATCAAGGAATTTTGAGTACGGTCAATGACAGAACTGTATCTATATGAAACATTCATCTACGAGCAGATACAATAAGAGCGTAAATGTCACCGTGAAAAAAAAAATGATATATCCAAATTAACTAGGAGGGCTCTAATGATCGCGAAGAAACGTATATTTATCCCGCGGTAAAAAGAAGAATGTAAAAGACTAATAAGAATTTCCCTTCATGGCGATTGATAGCGATAATCATCTCGCGACACAACGTTTTCAATTAATATTTCATAAAACATATTTTTGGGAAAAGAAGCCTCTATTTTGAGTACGTCTCTATCTCTATCGAAACTGTGATCTGACGGTCAAATTTACGGCAAGCGCACGGCTTAATAAGCGTCCTCGACAAAACATGAGACAAATACTTCAAAGCTGTTTACGAGCGAGCACTTTATGTTAACAAATGCGCGCGTGCGAGCCCCTTTTTCAAGAATGCTTTTGTATACTTATACCTATGTCAACAAACTTCTAATTAAGGAACTAATTGAGAGAAAGATTGTAGAAATCGGATAATACCAGGTGTATGAGTGTAATTACACACTGTTAGTCGCGTCAGTAATTTGTAAGTAGTTTGTGAAGAATCGTTGCAGCAAACACAGCGCCGTGTTTCAGTGTTTATTTAGTTATTCCGCAATCGCTGTATAATTAGATAAAAATGTTTTCTTTTAACGAAATCAATTTCATATTCTACAATGCACCTTTTAATTGGATAAATTAAGTAAAAAGGAAAAGAGTAATTTTTCAACGGCGCATCTTTCTGCAGCGATTCCGTGCTCCGAGATAATATTTCATAGGCAGAGAACTTAGAGCTTCCGCTTGAATCAAAATCGTCTGGAAGCGTCTTCCTTAATCTCACACGAGTGTACTATGATTTGCCGGGGCTTCGTTCTCGATTTCGTTTGTACATACATTTGTAAAACAGAACAAAAGACCTGTGCGAAGTCCTGGAGATATTTTTTCACCACTTTATTAATATTATCGAATATTCTCGAATGTAAGAATCTGCAAGCGAACGGCGAACAAACTCGCAGAAGGACTGTAATCTTGCGCACTTAAGGGTCGAGGTTTCGGGGTGGTGATTACGTAAGCCGAATTATCCGTCTGATAACGCAACTTGCATTCCCAGAAGAATACCTCGTACGATCACCGAAATCCCTTCAAGCATTCGACCCTTGTCAGCGGGTAATTTTCAAAGGCCTGAGAAAGCGTCAGTTCGTTTCTTCATTGCGCATTACTGTAATTTTGTATTCGCGCCAAGTGTAGCGATAACGCGCGTCCACACGAATTTTTGTATGTTTCCATTGATTGTAACAATTTTATTATCCTACATCGGATTGGTTCGCAATGAATGTAATTAACGACGATCATTCGACTCGCTAATCATGTACGAATGAAAGAGGTCATTACTACGCGCAGATTAATTTGTCACGCCTTGCCGAATTGATTTACGACGTAACAGCGATCGTAATAATTTTTGATAATAAACCACGTTCCTAATGAATTATCTCTTCTTTATCGTACGACTAAGCGTAACGATTGCAAGGGCAATACTCGGATATCGATTGTGAGTACTTGTGGATATCGTTACCTGACGCGAGCGACGAAATGTAAAATAGGATTAAAATGGCCTCTCGTAACGCGTAAAGAAGACTAAAAAAAGATCCTTCGAAGAAATTTGCAATTTTCTAAGATAATCTACGACACGTTTATCTCGCGCGAACTCGACGACGTGTGGGCTTAACGTTTACTCATCCCGAGGAAACATTTCGATTACGAATTCTGTCTGCTATTGTAAAAAAAAGAAAGAAAAGAATACGTCGCGATATCTCCGCACGTCCTTGCGAGCGAAGTAAAGTGGAAGGAATACAAGCTGTTAGTTTCATTAGGATGCCATTATTATGACTACCCGTCGGTATTCTTATCATTAGTTTTACAGATGAATACTGGACACCGCGGTCTTCTTTTTAACTCGCTTCTATCTCGTATCATTTAAATTCGACTGCTTTGTATCATATAAGACAATGATGTACGAAAGAATGTATCTATAATGCGTTGCTTTGATGTAAGTTAAATCGCCCCTCTCTCTCATTATCATGCTCTATCTCTATTTCCACGCCTCTCTTTCTCTCTCTCTCTCTCGATCTACCGTTTCTCTTTCGTCGACCTATCATCTAGATCTAGCTAGAATTTTTATTCGCGAACGTCGACGAGAAGAGCCATTGTTAAGTTGTTTTTCTTTTTTTTCCTATTGTTCCGCTTATTACGCACGCGAGTGCAACCGGAACTTGGTGGACTTTTTGTCATCCAGAAAATAATTGGTTTTACTTAAAAAAAATTTGAACAAATTAGTTTAACTCTTCTAAAATTTTTTGGCGTTTTATTACTCATGTGAAATAATACAAATTCATATGAGGTAGTAAAAAGATCAAAAAGATATCTAAAAAAAAAAAAAACACCGTTTTTTTATCTTATACGTGTTTAAACGTGTTTTAGATAAATAGCAAGTCCGAAACGACAATGATTAAAATAATTTGCTTTATATAGGTCAAATTAATTAATTTCGGATGATAAAGAGTCGGCTGCGAGGTGACCGTCACCGAAAAACTTACTTGTGTATACACAATTTTATATGTGAGGGGAAAAGAGGAGAAATCGTAAGAAAAATGTCACTTTAGATTAGTCTACTGTCAATATAACTAGAATAATAATTTTGAATGTAACGTGTATCATACTTGACTATTGCCTAGATAACGAGCAACCGTACCGATTAAAAAGGAAACTAGCGCACGATTATATCAGACCTTAGGTAATAATAATAAATAATGTCCGATGGACATTTTCATTTTTGAAGACTCCTGAGTGAACTTTATTTTTTCGTCGTTTGTGCGTGCATGCGTGTGCGTGCGTATGCGTGCGTGCGTGGGCGTGTATGAGTCAAGAGAAACATACATGTTATTTTATACATTGATGATTATGGAAAGATAAAACTTTGTAGATTTCGTAAGGCCACAATAACTATTTGCGAAGTTTATCACTTCATTCAACCAAACCCGATTTTATCGAGCTTTTTTATGCTATATTTATTCGTTATGAATTATTGATTTTCTTATAATTCTTATAATTGAATGTTCCAGAGCGCTATCTTAAAATGTTGTAAAGTCTTTTATTTAAAAATTATTTAACAATTCTTAGCGGAAATGTAAATAGCAAGTTATTATTTTTTAACATAATATTTATAAGTTAGCCTCGAAATGAATGTTAAAATCGACCAGATATATGAACTATCTTCTAAGCTCTTGATAAATTTCTATTTCAACATATTTAACTTGCATTGCATTTGAATATTTTATTCTTTGATTGGAATGAATTTTTCTATAAAAGTTACAGCAAAAAATTCAAATCTAGCGTAATTTACTTTTTAAAAATATCAATAATTATGTTTCCATTTCGACATTTTTTTTAATTGTTTGAGTTTTAATTGTTTCAGATAAAACGTTTGAATTGCACAAATTAATTTCAGCTTTTCCGCCACATGAGATACGGACGTCGCCGTAATCAATCAGCTACTGTCACGCCGTATGACGTGAAATCAACCGCAATTGTTATGGCGTCGTCGTGAGTGTCGGTCTTGTAAAAACTCTTAACTGAGACGAGATCCGCGCTGTGAATTCTCATGCAGAACCTTCGATATGTCGCGATATTCATCATGACATCGCTCAGTCATCATTGAGGCTCGTACGGCCGAGAATCCGGAGTAAAAAGAGGTGAAGGTTTCGTTACAACGAGGGAGGAAGTCCTTTGACGCGTATGTACAGATCGCGTATTTTCGATTTGTCCGACTTCGGCATTTCGATCACATGGCAAGTCGTTAGTAAAATTCGGCTTCTTCGTCAACGAAACGTTCCTCGTTTATTTTATGATTTATTAAGCGTCATTGAAACCGGCGCGATTTTTAGGTTCGGATTTGCATGCCATAGACACGCAAAAGTAATCTCTATTTTACTCGTGAAATATGATCGTCAGCAAAACGCATTTTTTTCCATGTCTTGAATTCTAGACTATTTGACTCGGTCATTTCGTGTCGTTAATTATTAATGCAACTTTGACGTACATGTTAAAGTGTGTGTCAAAAAATTTGTAACACGTGCTCGTAAAGAAATATGTTTATATGGATATTATATAATAAAAAACTAGCCGTCCTCAAAAATCAATATGTAGTACATTTTGTAGTTTCCTTCGTACTGAGATTTCCTTCTTTTATCCAGAAATTAATTCATATTTACACATATGAGTAATTAATCCCTAAAACCGGAGAAGCCGATTTTCTAGATTAGTTAATTCTAGATCACTTTAGCATATATCGAACAGCTTATCAGTTCTAAATATATCCGATTTCTGAATATTAACTAAAAGTAATTTATGTGGAAAATTGTTATGCTGGAGTCGGGAATCATAAATATTCTTAATTTATTAAAAATTCGATACATTTGTCAACAATACACTTCACGCATTAAACCGCTATTTACATTGCATCTTAAGAAATTAACTCAATTCGTGAACGGATAGATCACTTTTTTGCCGTCGTCTAACGGGTGTATCTTAAGCACGGCGGGTCTCGGCGAATTTCGGCGTTTGTACCATCGGTATCCCATCCGTAGAGTTAAGAAGTAGATGATTTCCATGAACGACAAAAAGCTGAAGCCCAGGAAGAGACCCAACAAGCCACCTGTGCTTGCTGTAAAACGTATTTATGATTTTTTTATTTTAATTGCCATTGAGATAAGATGCTTACACAGGAATTCGATGAATCCAAAAAGTTCATTTTTCACGTATTTCGTGAATTGGGAATCCACGAAGAATAAGTGAACTACCGCCATATTTTCCCTGTGTAAGAAATTTCAAGAATTAAGTGTCACATAAATTACAAAGAAATATATTAAAATTTACTGCGAAGTAAATAGGCGCTTGTAAATGTGCACTTTAACGAGAATGCATAGTTTTAAAAAGCCCAATTTTAACTATGAATTTGATTTTTTTTTGCAAAAAGAAACCATTGATTATAAATTTTTTAAAATTAACATTAAATTTGTGATAACATAATGAATATTTCGATGGATAAATATTCCTTCGGTGATAGTCTACTTATATATTTTTTGAACACCTGCATATTCAGGAGTCTAAATGTCAACCTGTTGCGTTCTTTTATTCGCATTAATGAGCATTTACTGCGACTTTTGCCATTTTATTCGCGTCAAATCGAATTTAATTACGTAAAATAATTCATGTTCTTCTTCACGTATCGTTTATCGATGTTAAAAGACGATAATAGCTTGTTCTGGGAAAGTTCGGTTCTATAGTTAATCTCGAAGCAGCCTGGCCAGCAGTTGCAACTACTCGGCCTGTAACAAAAAAATTTCATTAGTCATATTATTTTCTCCTCGCTAGCAAAATCTGATTAAAAATTCTGAGCTCACATTGTAACGTTTAGCGTAATCGTTAATTCACTCTCGTCGTAGAGTTTGTTTTCCATGGCTCGTCGAGCGCGTTTAGCGCACTGTTCGTCCTGTTTGCCGCATATCGGCGTTTTCGATGATTCTGGAAATAACATTGTTACAGATAGACAAAAATAAAATTTTGCCACCTTATGAAAAAGAGACTTACTCTACTTTTTCGCGTTTCTAGTTAGACGTTGGCTTAATCGGACAGTTTTTTCGAATTTTTCGATAAGAATTAAAAGAAAAATCTAAAAAAAACTTTCTGATCAACTCAATATTAATATATGTGATAACAATTTTAAAGATAGTATTTTTAATTCTGGAATGCAGTTTTTAATAACTTTTATAAATATATTTTTTATTAAATATTAAATGATATTCTTTTTTTTATCTAAAAAAAATACATGATTTTTTGTTTCATAAATTCATCAAGATTAAATATTTTTGTTTAATAATTTTTTTAATTTATCAGGAGATCTTGAAGAAGGCTAGTGATAATTACTTGGCATGTAATACTGCACACAGTTGCAGATCGTCTGCGTAAAGTTCGCCTCGCACTCCAGAATGCAGTTCCTCTGTGTATACGTTCGGTAGTACCTGAGCTTCCTCTCGGACGTGAAGAAGCACTTCCGTTTTTTTTTCGGTATGGAAACTATCGACGGACTGGCGTACGATAATCGTGGTCTTATGATCACGCGGGTCTCCTCGCCCGGCGTGATCGAGAACGCGAAATCGGCGATCTTCGGTGTCTCCACAGGACTGTGGAGCAACATCTATAAAATCAGTCATTGTTTAGCATAATCATTTCATTAGAAAATAACTTTGTCTCTGTAGACAAAATTTCTTCTAGATGTCTTCACAATCGATGTCTGAAAAAATAATTGAAGTTGTATCTCTACGAAAATAATTTAAATTCTCAACTTGCAACGGAGAAGCTCGTTGTTTATTAATCATGTTTTTTAGACGAATATTCCTGAGATCATCTTGTGGCATTCAAAGTTTTGCTTATGAGCGTGAAATAAAGAGGGGGAGTAGGAAAAAGGATTTTCGTAGCGAAAGGACGCACCTTGAAGCCCGCGCCAGCGGTCGACGAGCAATAATACTCATCCGCTTCCACGTCAAGGACCAAAGTCAAGCCATAAAACAGTCCAGCGCCGTACGGTCTCCACGGCACAACATCCGCCGGCATATCCTTATATCCATCTTCAGCGTTCCAATCGATGCTAGTGGATGGATATGTTATGTTCATTTCAGGCCAGTCGCGTCTAAAATGTCATTAACGCGGATCAAAAACTGACACACTTAACGATTAGAAGCCAAATTTTCGATTATAAAATGTATTTGGCTATTTATTAATTTCATAATTGATCGAACTCGATTAATCGAGCTTTACTCACGCGTTATAGAAGAGATACTTTTTGTTCACCGAATTGAAATTGCAACAAATGCCCTCGTCGGTCATAGTGGGATTAAAAATCTTCTCGCAATCCGTCTGATTCCCGACCCAAGCGCAAAAATATAACATATCTGTGCACGACTGAGATACCTGAGCAACAGAATAAGAAGAATTGAGGTAAAATCTCAATTATCAATTTTAGTTGAAAAACGTGATTTTAATTCTCATAATTATTTTAATTGTTATTTCTCAATAAATGTGTAAATAGTACTATGTACATTGATCATAAATGGATACACCCGGCTCCATTCTATTTCTTGCTCCTCGTTGTCGTAAGTTATGTTGCTTTCCGAATTGCAGAAATCTTCCACCAATAGTTGGTCCAACCTGTCGGAGCTGACAAAGAAATCAGCGAAAGCAACGGCTCGCATTAATCGAATAATAACGCGATCGTAATTATTATGTTAATAATAATTTATCATTGATGTTGTACACTTTACCTACGTTCGATCCGTTTTGCTTCACTTTTCTTGACATTGTTCATATTGCATATCGTCACGGAAGGAAATGGAAATTCGTTAAGGGAAACGGGCTCGGGACTCAAGGAAATGATAATGGGAGCAGAGTTCAACTTCTGATAAAGATACCATATATAATATACAGCCGTTGCGAACGCGGCAGTGAACGACAATATCCAGAAAATTCTAGAACAAATTTTTAATACTAGTGCATTGCCATCTTAGAATTTTGCACAGTAAACAATTACAAATTTTATAATTTGTGCGTATTATTTCATTATACTATATATGTAATAATACGCGCAGAAAACTTTTTCTTTTTTTTTTAATTTCTGTAGCTTCGTGTAATCTCTATTTTGCATAATTCTAATTCTGTAGAGAGCTGCGTAGATTAAAGTACTCACTAAGTAATAATGTTTTCAGATTTCTATACGGATCTTACCTTTCTACAATTGATAGTTCCGGATCACCGACATAACGCAAACCGTGAAGGCTGCTGTTCGCACAATATTGCTTGAGGAGCTCAAGGAATTTTGCGAGCATTGAGTACTTCTTTTTCTTCGGTCTGGGAACCGCAATAATTAGACAAAGGTATAAATGGACGTTTCTTTTTTTAAAAGAACATATTTACCTTTCGGGTTTCTCATTCTCTTGTTCGATGTTTTTATTTGGGACTGGTTCCCTTGGTATAAGCAAATTATTGTTATATCTCGATCTCAATGTGAAATCTTGCGATCGATACATATCCTGAACATAATTAAGTTTACTGATATTTATTGTTGCCTATGGCTTTCCACAATTTTCATTTTATGTGCATTCATTAATTACAATCCAAAGAAATAAAAACGCATAACAAAACACTTGGAAGTTAAATATGTCAATAAGAAACATTAACTTCGTTAAATAGTTATAAAGAAAATTTTTTTATTAAATTGATGAATTATTTTTTTGAACATACGAGTTCGAATAAAAACTGAACATACAATTTTAATTGATAATGCATATTTTATGGACAAAGTGATAAATGAGGCATTATGCATTGTATGCCTCATTTATCACTTTGTCCATAACACATACAATGCGATTCACACAAATGCTTTCACATACACACAAGATATTGAAAGATGAAAGATATTTTATTTGAAATTTTTCCTTTTTAGACGGTATCCTACCTTCGAATGATCCCGAGATGCAAATCCTTCCAATCGCTGAGGCGGCCTATAGGGATTCTGCAGGTGTACAGTGTTGATGGAATACGGCAGGGTGGAATTGTTGGCATTCAGGTAACCAAGCGATACTTTATCGGCGGTATTGTAGTAATTCTCTTTCCCGATGTCCGCGGTGTTGCGGCTGGAGGCTCGCGCCGGCATCACATTCGCGTCAACACGCTTCAAATGAGCGATATCAGACGTTTTACCGATGATGTGCGTTAAAATTCGCGCATCGTTCCATGGATTGAAAGTCGACTTCCTCTTTTTTAGATTCGAAATTGATGAATCCTCCATTTCACAGTCAGTGTCTTTCAATCCATTATAATCACAGTATTTCACATTGAATCTTACCTTCTTTGACTATTTTATCAAATAACAAATTTTTTTTCTTGATAGAAATTGTTTTAATTAATGAATGTTCAAAGATATTAATTTGTATTTATGTTTTTATACAAGATTTGGCTATCTATTATCGCACTTTTTTTTGTACAAAAACTATTGATTGAGAATTTTAATAATAAACAAGGATATTTCTCTTGGTGGCTATCCAAGTATGTTAATCATTCTCGACTCATAAAATTTTTCCTCCGGTTTTAATGAGTCCCGCTACCTTTATCACATACAACTCGAAGCGAATCGCCGTCAGTTTTGTAAGACAATACTGTCGCCTGATTACGCGACGGATAAAGCTCCCCCAACCCTGTCACGAAGCTTTTTCAAACTATCCCTGAAGACAGCTGACAGTTGACTGAGGCGTGCAACAATAGCGGCAAACTTCCAACTTTGGCGATACGGTGCTCATACCGCAACCCTCATACTCGTGTGCGTGCGCGCGCCCATGATCTTTCAAGATAAATGGACATTATTATTCCAATGTTTCCACACTAATAAAGCGTCATATGCGACATGATCGCAAACGGACTGAAAGGGTTTCAAGTTTTTTTTAATCTTTTGTAGAAAATCTTTAGTTACTTTAATTAATTGATGGTTTGATAAATTTAAATAAAAAATTTTTTTTAATAAAAATTTCTCGATAAACTCAGTTCGTGAATTTTACTCGAAATTTTATTATCAATTTCAAGAAAATTGGTTCCTAAGGGATCATATTTTTTGCGACGTACGTGACGTGTCCTAATAGTAATCTTTTTTGAATTAGCTGTTCAATGTTATTTTTGTTGACATGAAAAAAAACCTAGTAAACGTCACTTGAAAGCATAATTATGCTAAAATAACAGGAAATTGACGGCTTATCTTTGACCATTGTCTTTATGCGTGGAATCTCATGTTTTAAATTGAGACATAAAAGCGATATATGTACCTCGACAAATACTGTATATTTATAGTGCGATCCAATGCTCCAATTAGAATTGCGTTTTACATTGCCTTCAGTGTTACGGTCGTGACAAATGCGCTATAAATAAATAAATAAAGGGTATATTTGCGAAGAAACGTTTTCGAGGAAATGAGACATCAAGTTTATAGACATTACAGGGCCACTTTATTTTTATTTGATCGGAAATAAGCGTTTTATCGAGTGCGAATCGCGTGCTGGATGATCACGCGAAAGCATTTATTTTCCTTCAACCGACACTTTTCTCGAAAAGCTATCGTATGCAAAATGTAGTTGCGGCGTGCTGTAATGGTGCATCCGGCTTATCGCTTTATTACAGAAGCATAAGTACACGAGAATTTATTATCATCATCGTATTGAACATGCTAGAGACAATATCACTGATGCAAAGCAGGATAGATCGATGGGACGTGTATAAAAATGCATAAAACAAACAATTATGCATTGTTATGCGTTTTAGCGGCGATGTAACAAACGAGACTAGATCTCTTTTTGCGCGATTGCTATCCTTAAGCAAAGATGACATTAGTTAATAAAAACGACCGTGAATAAGCATGTTTTTTACGTCACTTTATTAGCACGGAATTTTTCATTCCGCATTGTTTTAAAATAAAATTGATGCCATTAATCATGATTTCTCCTTCTACTTTTACAACGTTGCTTGAATTGCGCTAGGAAATATGCTCCGTAATATATTTGTACAACATAATTTCCTTCTAATTGAATTTTAATGTTGTTGTAGCACAAAATAATGCTGAAGAACTACAAGTGATATATGAAACAGCCAGGAGACCGATAGTTTCGAGATAGTTTCGTACAACATTAATGCATAATAAGACAAAATGATTACGAGTTTGTCCGGCGGTGGAAGTGTTTCGTGACCGTCGCCTCTCTAATGGATCGTCTCAGCGTAATTACAAGACAAACATTCGTGTTATCCTTATCGATGTTTAGCGGCACCTCACGCGAGTCGCCGATGGTCGTACCTTGAAACGAAATGTATCCCCCTCCTCGCAGCCCGCCAACCGGCGATGATGCGTTTGTACGAAACAGCGAAAGCAATTTGCTCGATGGACATCAGCAATTCATCATCACGCTTTGATTTATCTAAGTTGATGGCTTGAATATGTCAATTACGTAGGCTAGTCACGGGGGATTAATTAATCTTTTATTCATGAAACCCCGGCCGCTGATTAATGAACAATATTTCGCGACAGAAACTGCTAAATAATTCACACGAATTATGCGGGAATTATTTTGGGGAGGGAATATTATTTCGTAAAAATGTGAGCAATTAGACGAAGCTGCACACTTTAAATGGAGAAACCTTGGCGAGCAATAGCAAGGTCGAGTCTTTTCCAAGATAATACTCTTTATACAGCGGCGCTATTAGGTCACCATCGTTTGTTCTGCGCTGACGATGTCATGAACGACGATAATGATTATGCGGAGAGACGCGCTTTTTAAATACACACGTGATTCTATGAACGCAATTAATGGCATAGAATTGTCCAAAATTAAAATTATGAAAATTCCGACGGCAGTGAACTCTGTGATGTTCCACGGCATTTCGTCTCGTCGTCGACAATTTAATTAATAATTATCTCGTCGGATTATGTATCGATTCGCGGGAGAGAGCGCAGTAGATCTCGGACTCAGCTCTGATAAAGCGAGTGATTAATTGGCGGAATGGCGGTATTTATCTTTATTTGAAGAATTAACCATGCATGCGCAATGGATCGGCGAAAACAGAATTGATATGTAGTGCTAATTAGTTTAGCGTTGTCGATTTGATTTTTGGATAATACTTTATTTGTTGCAGGCAAAATGTCGCGCAGAGGCAGGAAGCGGAAAGTGGAGAAGGAAGAGCCAAAGGTAAACGATGGGGATCAGGACAATTTTTTCCCCGACGAGACGAGAGCGGAGATGGAAACGATGTGGGAGGTAATTTAAATCATCCGCAATTGATCATCCGTCGAATTTTCAGGCTTGTGAAAAAATATCTCTCGCAATTATAATAATTTCTTTCAGATACCACAAATTTCTCACTTTCTTCATCTGGCGCGGGAGTCCCTCAGTATACCTCAACTGTCTATATACGAAATGGAGAGGATGCTGTCAATGCCAGGAGCCTCGAAGCAGCTGGCAAACATTATGACGTGTTTGCTGAGGTTATTATTTTAAATTCGATATTCCAAGTTTGACAAAAAGATTTACGAATGCAAGACGATTGCTTTTAATTGCAGTTCACCAATCACCAAAGCAAAACTGCGTAAAATACCGCCGATGCCGTATGAATTTTGGACCAACATTCTCGCGCACAAGATGAACAGCTGGTTCAAAGTTTATCACGCGAAGCACAAAGATGCAACCAAAGTACGTATTTCCGCAAGTTTGTGTTGCAAACCGATAATCGTCATTTATGGCTTTATGTTAAATGTTACAGTGTTTTAAACATACACACATGCATAACAGCGTGCACCACAGTGATCAGAGATGTGAACAAAGATTTTTAGGTTCTAGAGACCATCGGCGTCGAATCAGAATTTTGGAATCTCTTCCCCGACGTCTTGTGTCTCAACGGCAAGGACTTTGAAGATCTGACTTTCAAACAGAGAGTTTGGCTGCTGAAAACCGTCTGTGATACTATCATGGTGAGTTTGCAGTAAAGTATTAGTATTCTAGAAACACGAAACCATGATATTAAACTGTCGTTTAATTTTTCAAGCATACACGAAAAACAGTTCAGGAAGATATAGCAAAGCAACCGTGGGAGGACCAATTTGAAACAGTTTTAGGAGTTGATCGTTACGGAGCGAGATACATTTATTTTCCGCAATTTATGCCGAATGATCTCCGAATTTACAGGCATTCTTTGGACAATAAAATCCTATCGACTGTCAAGGTATTCGCTTATTCCCCTGAAACTTTTAAAACTTGAAATATATTTTTGGAAAAATAATAAAAATACATGTTGTAATTTTTGTGCAATTTTGCCCATCGTAGAATAAATTTGTAATCATATGTGTTAGAATGAATATTACGCTTTATAATATCTAATTTAAAAAATTTGTCAGATGAACAGAATGGTATTAAAATCTTTACTAAATATAATTTTTTAAACAATTTAATTGCTCAGTGCATAAAATTATGTATGGAAAAATAAATTTTTTATCTCACGTTGCAGTCTGTCAAATCAAATCAAGAGACGGAAACCATCAAGTTAATTAACGCGAGGTTGACTAGATACAAACAAAAGAAATTGCAGTCTTGCAATAATTCATCTGAACGCAGATCGAGCAGGCGCAATTGCAAAATCGAGGATAAGGATCTTAATAGCTACAAATGCAATAACGATAGCACCGCAAGTTCGTTTATCAGCGAGGATACGAATTTGAGTAGTACCAGCACATACAGTAATAACAATAATATAAGTTTGGACACCTTAAAGAGAAAGCGTTCCAGAAGTCTGTCGAAAACGTCCGAGGAAAGCACGCTGTCCAACGCGAGGTCGTCCAGCGGCTACGACACCAACACATCCGGTGATAACAAATCTATCTGCACGTCGCCGCAGATGTTCAAGGGTTTCACTAACGCTCAGAACGACCATAGCAAAATAGAATTGATCAATGAAATATTAGACGATCTGAAGTCGGAGATCAACGAAGAGAAGAATACGAACGAATATAAGAGCAACAATAATAGGGAATCGCAAGAAAACTTCATAGAATCATATAAAACAGGTTCCTGTAACGAAACTTTAGTTGCGGAAAGAAGCGAGAATGAGAAATTAGGTGATAATTTGTCCAGCAGCTCGAAAACGGACGATGAGAAACTGAACGAAATAATTAGTGCCGAGAGTTGCAAGCTGTCTGAGGATTTATATCTCAAAAATGTCTGCAACAATGACAATGTGAGTGACATTTCAACGTCGACGTCCAAGTCGGATGACGAGAAGTTGAGCGAAACGAAAACAAGTGATATTAGCATGAATAAAGATAGTTTAACTGAAGTAGTGACGCCTCACAAGTCGTATCGCGCGTCTTCTAGCGATAGTGAAAAAATAGCCGAGCGTAAAGATTCGAGAGAAGCTTCTACGTCGCCGATAGAGTCAGAATCCAAACATCTTGTTCCAGAAAGAAACTTGAGGAAGAGAACAAGACTGCGGACTCGACATAGAACGGCGCAGCACAACGAAGAAAGCAAACCCGAAGCGGAAGAAGATAATAAAACGAGTGAGGCGGATAAAAAAAATTTGTCCGCAAGCGAGATGCGACTGCAGGAAGACGTGGAAGACAACTTGGACGACGACACAAACAGCTTAGATTACAATTCGCAAGGAACCAAGGATCCGAAGACAGAGGAGCACAAGCGACATTTCAACAAGATGCTGTCCGACCTTAGTGTTTCCGAGTTTCAACTAGTAGTCGACAGCGTGGGAGGATTGAGAGATCTCATTGCTAGTTTTGAGAATTCGAAAAACAATAATGCCAACAGCGTAAGTTTGACAAGAGGTTTGTTCGCGTCGCAATACTTCAACGTGCTCCTACTTGTTCTAATACGCTTCAATTTCTAGTATACGTAACGTAATATTATAGATTGGAGCGAGTAAGAGCATGTTGGAGCAACGCGATGCTGACAAATCTAAGATTATCGATTTCATTGAGAATATTTCGCAACTTATTTGCTAAGAAAACTCCGTTGCGCTTACAGGCGGAAGTTTATCCTCCTTGTGAAGTCAAGCTGGTGGAAAAGCTGACTGAATTACTAAAGTCGCTAGAACCGGTAGAAATGACTTTGAAGGATTCGACGCGGAAAGCGAAAGCTAAACTTCAAAGAGAATGGTCCAACTTCAAGGAGGGGTACGTATGGCGACACGTTTTTACGCACTTTAATGCACAAAATAATTATAAGGCGTCATTTTTCACAATCTCATACATCATCACACATCGAAATGTTCATAGAAACGCAATTAAAAGTGCCAAAATCTCATACCGTTCGGTTTTGACGTTTTGGCATTAACGTAGATTGACGAAATTTCAATTAGCAATGAATTGCTTTCGATTGAAGTTTCAATTGGACGCCAATTGGCTTCAATATATATACATTCACTGAAATCAACATTGCACATCTTTCACGCTTCTGTTTTTCATTGGAGAGTTCAAACCTGATGCTTCATGAAATTGCTACAATTCGTGTGTGATTTTTGACATGTGGCAGCCGACCACACTTTTTCCAGTAACATTAACTTCCGGCGTATTTTAACACTTTTTGTTGAGCGTGTATGGAGACAAGCTGGTGGTGTGTTGTAGCAGTGTGGAGGATCAGGATTCATCCGGTGAGGGTGGTCTCAGCTCTAATTGGTGGGTTCTTGGATCGCAGGGCAGGGATTCACTGTCAACTACCGGAGACGCAACGTTACAAGCGTTACCGCAACCTGCCCTATCCCCATTTGGTGCCCAAAACACGCAACAGCAGGCGCAACCAGTCAATAGCGAGCACGAGAGTGCGAGCAAAAACTGTTCCGAGCAAAGTCACAATGCGAGTGAGGAAACGAGCGACAAGCGGCAAGACAGAAACGAGGAAAAGCAGCCGGACGTCGGCGCGCCGTCGGGAAGAAATCAAGTCGAGGACAGAAGAGAGAAGCGGGAGGGCGAGGCGAACGAAGGCATGTCGAGCGGCAAAGGTTCGTCCGCCTCTATTTTCCATTCGGGTTTGTTTTGTATCTTTCTTCGCGCCGAAAACAACAATAAATATGTTTCCCGCAGATGAAGGACAACAGACGCGACGAGTGTTACGGGCGCGCGGTATCTCCTCCTACACAGAGCAATTATATTCCGATTGCGAGACCGAGGAGGACGAGCTGGAGGAATGGACCGACGTTGAGGCAGTCTATGCGGCTCCCGGCGCACAGGCCGATACATCCGCTTCTCACGCTACTCCAAAAGACCGACACGCTGACGACTGGTCGGACGAGGAGGACTCAGACCAAGATTGGATTCTACCGGGCTCTCGCAAAAGGAAAAATAAACGTCCGTGTGAGTGTTCCGTTGATAACAGATTTTTTTTTCTTTGAAATCTATTTTTTACGTTGAAATATATCATTAAAATATATGATTGATAGGACACAAAGTCTAATATAATTCATTATCTTGTTTATTATTTTGTACACTTCGTATGCTAACTTTTATATACTGTTTCAGCCGCTAATCGCAGACTAAAATCGTTCCAACACAAGCTGCATAACATCACGGAGAATACGAACGACGCAGGGTCTAGTGTACCTCAACCTGACAATGTGAAAATTGTCAAGGATAAGTTTAAGGTTAAGCTCCAGGACAGCAAGGAGGTCGGAAAAGCGCAGAGAATCGACTCCGCGCAGGTCTCTGGCAACGTCGTCGCGCCTGCAACGAGCAAGAAGAATTCCAAGGCAGTGGTGTCTTCCACGAGCGCAATCTGCAAAATCGAATCCGTCAGTAGCGTGCACTCTGAGCTTGACATCAAGGACGAGGGTCCGATCTACGAGTCCAATCCGGCGAACAATTACGTGCAGAGCAACTACAACTCTCCGAATCCCCAGCAAAACTATTATTACGTGATATCGCCGCAGAATCCTGGAATCGCGGGAGGGAGTATCATACCGCAGGGATCCGCTCCGTTGATGCAGACGGTTCAGGGGGTCGCCCCGCTGCCGATTCAACAGAGCTACTACGTGCAGCCAAGCGTGCAGCAAAATTACGTGATCCAGAGTCCGACTTTTCTGCCCGCCCCTCAGCAGCAGCAGCAGCAGCAGCCTATATTTCAGCAGCAGGGCGGACTGCAGATAGTTTCGACCGACGTAAGAACGACGTACGTGAACAACAACGGTTACGTGCCCTATATGGCCCATAATCCTCAGAATATGGGTCATCCGAGAGCGCAGAACAGATACAACCAGAACATCAATCCACCACGACCGATTTTGCCGTATCCTAATGGCGCGGTGATAAGAAGCAGCAGCGCGCCCATCCGGGGCGGTCGTCAAAGATTCATCAATCCGCAGCCCGCGAGAGGCATCGCTCCTCAGCAACGCATGCCGACTTCCAGAGCGACGGCGAGACAGAAAGCGGCGCAGATGTCCAGCGCGGAGAGCAGCGGCCAGAAGACCACATCTCTAATCGTGATTAGCGATAGCGATGACGAGATAGAGATGATCATCACGGAGAAATCTCCAGCTCCCGCGCAGAAAGCGAAAGAGACGAGCAGAGTTCGATCAGCGCCCGATGAAGACCAGTCGAGACAAAAACCTACGATCACCTCGGACATCACCGTCACGTCGGGAAAGACCGTCATACCGCCGCAGATCATTCAGCGAATGAACCAGGGCGGTATATCCATCACGCCTGTGAAGAACACTCCGCCGCCGCAGTCGGCGAATAGCAACACGCAGCTGGTGGTGGTCGTAAATGAGACTGGAAGTCACTACGCCTTGGCGCTGCCCAACGGCAGCAAGCTCATACTCACGCCGGAACAGGTGGCGCAAATCAGAGCGTCGAATGGAGGGAAATTGATCCTGTAAAGTGCGGAAGGCAGCGGTTGTCCGACTGCGCGAATCGCGCACATCTTCGCTTCTCAATTCGTCGCGATACGCGCGGTTGCACGACTTTATTTTGATATATCAGCTCGATTGTTAATTAGAATCGTTTCATGCATGCATATACGATCGTGCATTTAGGGAAAGTTGAAACAGAAAGAATTTTCTCTAATGTATTCATGTTTTTATAAATTAGAAACAGATCAATTTCTCTATACAATATTTTTCATTTATGTACAATTTCAGAAAAGTATTATTTCTTAGTTCTAGTTAATTCCCTTGTGCAATGTACAGTTTACGCGTTACCCCATTAAATATATATGGTACAACGTACTATATGTGAAGCATAACGGCATTGAAGTCATAGGTTCTATTAATTTTACGGGTACCTATCATTACAATAATCGTAATGCATAAGCTAGAGTATGTTAACGTCTCGACCTACAGATTTGTAAAGGATCAGAATTTAATGCGAAACACCATCGCAATATACATTTTAAAAAAATGAGAACATCGATTTATCTTATAATCGAAGGAATAAACGGATAATCGAATATTGGACGCACAAAAATTCACAATTGACTTTTAGTTTGTTGAACTACGATGATCGAGAAATATACTTTTAGCGGACATTAATTTTAAGTTTTACAAAAAGTATTGATGGTGCGCCGCGTAATGAACGAAGTGGTAATAAGACATTATTGAGAGATACATTATTGACTCGATAATACGCAATACGTTACTATAATGATAAATACGTAAATGATAGGATACATTAATATAAGTGAAAAATTTATTACTTGAAAAAATTATTAATTAGGCCTTTTGCTTTATACATACTTTATAACATTACAAATGTTAATATTAATCAACGACGGCAATTAATTGGACTTTACTGGAATCAAACCTTTATCACTATGCAATTCTAACGTTCAATATATATTTCTGTAATAAAATGCTACATTACAAATCACTGTAATTCCTTTACATTAGAAAACTATTCTTGAATATCATCTTAATAAATGTACTGGTACTTTGATCTACACGAAATGCATACTTTATTACGTATATCGTACTTTTTGATTTGCATTAATTGATTGACAGGTAACCGTGCAAAAACTTGGATAATACATTTCCTTGCAATATATTACTCTCTGCCTATATAAGTTACAAACAAAACACTTTACATATGTTACAAAAAAGTAATCACACTGCGCTTCGAAAGAGAAGGCGTTTGCACTTGCGTTAAACCGAGCAGGAACATTAAATCGTTTAACACAAATGCATTGTATCACGAGTGAGTGGTAACATAAATAAGCAATCAGCAGCAGGTCCCGGCCTGATCGACTGTACGAGATCAGGAAACAGCTCTCGTTAATTGGATTACAGGAACTCAGCGATATTCTTTTTAGTTGCAGAATTCTCATTCTATTCGCGCGGACGCAAATCCCCGCGTCGTCCTTGAACGCAGCTGCTTTCCTTTACACCTGATTCTTTTCTCGCGCATACGGCAAGTCTTTGTCGAAGGCCAAGAACTTGGACAAGCGTGTTCCGTTATAAGGCGTGTCACTTCCCGGCGGATGGAGCCGCATCTAAAACAAAGGCCGACGTTAGACAATTACGCGCACGACGATGTTAGCGGAAATAATTAATCTGTGTAATTTATATTTTCCTCTCGCACTTGAGATACTGATAATTAACTTTTTTTACTTATTTGCATTTAATCTGAAAGACTACGTACCACATGCTCCTGACTTTCGTTCCTCGATATCGTACGATAAAAATCGATGAAATAATTCAATATGATGAAAAATATTCTACAAAAATGTTTTATTTGTGTGCGTCTTGGAAGTAAAAATTTTTATACAGCGATGGAATATTTTACAGGTTGGTGGCAAATTTCTACCATTAACAGTTTTATTCAGAAATTACACAATTAAATTTGGTCCTTTCGTTAATGAGATTCGTATTTAATTTTAAGTGCATTTGATTATTTCTTTCAGATTACTGTGAATTGTCAGTGAAATTTGATCAATTCAAGACAACGTCCCAACTAATCGTACTTAAGCATTATAAACTAACTGATGGCGGTGTGATTAATAACTTGCTAACTATCTGGATTCACGTTTGAAAGCAACAAACTTCCCGAAACGCAAAGGATTAATGATCAATTGCCCAGCTCCATTGCGGTTAGTTTTATTAATAATGTTATAAAAATTAATTCGAAGCTTAAACAATATAATATACTGATATTACTGTATCTCGTATTCTATGATAAATTCGTAGAAAAATTTGCACTATGGAGAATTAATTATTTTACGAGTATCATGTTTCTATTATTAATCTTTCACGACTTCTATTCAGTGCAACAGTGACTTGGCTATATTGTTTATCAAGAGTATGTGTGCAACGTGAAAAACTACTAATCATTGTTACATGAAGAAATGGACAATCGATTCAGGCAGTAACTACAAATTATCTACGTCGCCGTATTGAGTATTATTTTATAGTATTATTTTGTTCTGTGAATATATCGAGCTCTTCGAGCTACAATGTAGCGGCCCCAAGGCATTAGTAGTGGTGTGGCTTTGATTTTATTTGGGTTTGCGTGCGCGTGGATTTGCGGCCGTGCATCGTCATTCCCTGCTCTATTTCTTGTAGTCGACAACTTCCTCGATGTAGTCGATGTTGTCGATGGCTTTCGCATCCGGATTACTGATCCATCCGGATCGCTTCTGCAACGAGAAAAAAGACCGACACCAATCCGTTACACGCGGCGCTTTCCATGTTACGATGATGGCGTGAATGGAATAAAATATCTTTTTTGCAGTTAAAGGATTAATTCTTGATTCAATATGCAAGCTCACAGCGCGCTCTTCTCTCATTAATAATTAGCGGTAGCACCTTAACCAAATTAAATATCGAATAAATTTCAAAAACCTTACAAGAGAGCGATATTTTTTTTTATATATATCTCTTATATAAACTTGCTTAAGGTATTCTACATTTATACATTATTTAATTTCGATTGATCGTGGATTTTTGTGTCCAGCAACTTTTACGTAAATTGATCTTGAATGAAACTCGACACTCACCATGATTCTGTACTTTTCCTTGCAAGCGTACTCGGTTTCGTCGACGTCGTTGTAACAATCACTTTTATAGTCCTCGGGTAACGGGCGACCCTCGAACTCGCAGAGCTTCCGAAGCGGCTGCGCCTTGACGAGCATCTTCTCAAAGCCGATCGGCTTGTGTTGCGGACAGTAAAACACGTCCGGGGTGTTTTTGTCGAAGACGATGCTCTTGCGCATTATATCACCGCATTGCACCGCGACGAGAAACGTCTATTGTAGGCACAAATACAAGAGATCCGTTAAAATAATTCGATTATTTTCCTTCCTTCAACATGGTTTTGTAAAAATGCCAAATTGTAAGTAAAACTAACTCCTATAAATCGCATGAAAATTATCTTCGTCTAATTTATTTTAGCCTATTTTTTATATTATCGCTAATTTCGAAAACTATAAAATTAAAAAATTGTACATTTGAGACATTGAAGAAAATTATATCTGATGCTTCACGATTAATATATATTTAATGCAAAATTATTCACGAGCTACGGAAGGATTGTTTTAATTTCATACTAGGAAGTTTCTCGCGCTCGTTTCGAGGATTAGCAATAATTATTCATGTGCTATTTTTCAGACAATTAATCGTGCGATTTCCTATCCGCCATAAATTGTCGGCGCTTCATCTTTCCATAGAAATTCCCGGCCTAATGGCGTGCGCACGGAGAGAATAATCGGCTTCCGGTAGCAGGAGACGTAGAAAAATGCATTCGTTGAGTACACGCGTCTCACAGCAAATGAAAGTCCAAGCACTTACGGCGAGTACGACGAGCAGGCTGCAGATGTAAATGTTCCCTGCAAAAGACGAAGTAAAAAGCTGAGTCAGCGCGGAAAAATCAGCTGCGCAATATGGTCTACTATATACAATGGGAAAAAAATAGAGAAAGGATCCGGAATATTTACCGGAGCAACTGGTCTTGCGCAAATAAATCTCGCAATTTTCTGTCGATAAAGAATATGTCGAGGACAAGAATATAGCGTTGAATAATTTCTGCTAAAATTTTTTTGTTCGCTCTAATTATCGCTATTTATTCGCTATATTTATTCAATTGGCTAAACGGAGTATTTATTTGTTTAATATTAATAAAATTAACACATATATAAAAGAGTTCTCAAAAACTGTGTTTTAAAGACGAATATACGTGAAAAGATGTAATCAACATGAATTTTCTTTCAGTTAACGTAGGTATTAATTAGCAAAATAATTAAAGCAATTTTTAATGAGACAAGAGATAGCGAAAGATAGTGATGCAAATTAATGCAAATCAGTACATAACGCCACAAGTGGAACTGATTTGTGCTAAAGATTGGTTAAAGAGAAAAGTTTCTCGATGTGCAACTCTTGACCAGAAAATATCTTTTGTCTCCCACTTGCTTTTTCAATTTAATATTAAATTCTAAAGATGATTACATCCTAAACGTGGTCACACGATCAGATAAATGTGAAATAATGGAGGGAACTTTTTAAATCGCTTCTGTTGATTTTGAACTAAGCGAATTATTCAAATAATTAAGTAACAATTGAGTAATTTAATTGCTTAATTATATAAAGAACTTATTTTTTTATAGTTTATGCGGTATTAGATATCTCGTTTACGATCGTATGAGCCTTCAGAGCTGTTCGTAAATTAAAATCTAGATTTGAATAAAGTCCTCTAGTAATAGTCATATAATTACGATTATGACCCTCGATAAAAAAGTGACGTACGGATCTTCTTTCCATCTCGCAAGCCAATTAGCATAGACGCGTTTCCACACTTTCGATTCTAGGTCAGTGTTTACCGTCGCGAGGCGTATCTTTTTTTTCGCATCGCACGAGCCTTTGCACACGTATCGTTTTTCACGGCCAACGGCCAGAGTCGGCTGCGAAGCGTCACGAAAGGTTTCTCTTATTTCACGCTGACCCAAAATTAATTCGAAGCGTCTCGGCTTTTTGACATTAGCCGCGCGGCCCACGGGACTTTCTCCGTCGTTTGCGCAACGCGCAATTGTCGAGATTTATGTGACAATTGAGTAACGCGTGGCGCGAATTTGCACTAATGCATCGACTGCAACCGCCTGTGAACCAGGATGTGTTGTACCGCGCGTTCCCGAAATAGAGGGAGGTGAATGACCTCTTGAACCAATGGACTTCTACTTCGGAAACACTCTGTACATTGTATCCTGGTTCCAACGGGCAGTCGACGCATTGGAGTAAATTCGCTGATTCCTATAAATCTACACAAAATTCAAAACACAGAACGTGTTATTCCACTGTTCTTAAAAGAACACAGAACAGTTCATCTCGATAAATAGGAAACGAAGAATCATATCGCTAATGTTGATAGATGAAGCACAGGATTGCGTAACGTTTAAATGCACCAGGTTGCAGTTGAGCATGACATTTTCACCACGAAAGATTTATCCGTGGCATTTCGTACAGCATCCATGGATCAAATAATAATTGCGGCATTTAATTGCCAAGGTTCTCTATTTTCTTCCTTTCCTACATTCCAATTTTCCTAACACTTGCAGTTCGACGGATATGTACTTTTTTCTCTGACTGTTCTTTTTTTCGCAGCTCGAGATATATAATTTAAACTTACATGTACAGAATGTTTTACATTCATCGTATATCCTTTCATCTATATGGACTTCACATGTTTGAAATAATTAATGTCAGACATGAAGGTGTTAATCAAGAAAGCGTCTAAGAGATATCTCTAATATTTCTGATATTCTAAGCTAGATTAAAATTACTGGATTGTAATAAATTTTCGAGATACTTATGTTTTAATCGGGTAATAATATCAGAAATCAGAAAACATCTAAAAAATGTATAAAAGTGTAGAAAAAGAATTAAGATATTCTTTTTACATTTTTTTAAATATTCTAGAAATATAACTTTCAAATTATTATTCATCGCACGGTAATATCGAAAAATCAAAATTATATTAAAAATATTTAATAGACGTCTGAGAAAAAGCACAGGATTCTTTTCCGACATTTTTAAAAACATCTTTTAAAAAATTTCTGACATTCGGCTGTAAAAATTGATCGAACGTAGTAAAACTTGTTTAAATTTAGATACTGCACAGCGGGAATTCTAAGGATCTAAGATCGTTCTCCGCGGTGAACAAGGCAGGATTCCAACGCAACGCGTCGCGAGGTCGCGAGATCCGCGAAGCGCGATATTTTGTTATCCGATGTTCGATCCATTTTATCAGATGATAGTAGCGTAAATGTCAAAAAGGGGCCGGGCTAATTATGAGTCACCTGAGTCGCGCTCGACTTACCCATGCTGTTGTCGGGCGACGGACGTACGTTCGCACCTGTTGATCCTCACAACACGGCGTCTCCTCGTCGACTGAACCGCTACCTCCTCCCCGCTCGAAGGCCGCCCGTTAGATAGCATGGACAGTGACTATAAACCCAATTCTGGGGCCTTACGCACAAAGAGATCACAAAATGAACGATAATAATGAAATAATATGACAATTAATAAGTGTAAAAAATATGATATTGCAGTAATTAAATTTAAAATAATATTACAATAATTAAAAAAAGTAGTACATTATTATTATAATCAATTTTATATTTCTTTTTATATAAAGAACGATGTTAAATAATATCTATCTTAGTATCAATGTGTGTTAGTAAAACTTTTACCTGTAATTTCCATAAAATAGTTTAAATAATTAAATATTTCTTGAGATAAGTAGGTGTATGATAATCTAAGGGCCTTAGAATGTCTTGATTCATCGCTGGATACAAGATGCTTCAAATGCAGGAATCCCACGTTTCACAGACAATCGGCGACACACCGCGCCGGATCTCTGCCCTTTTATAGATGTAGGATGAATCGTCCAGCGTCATCTCACGAATCAAGTCAAATGAAATAATTGAAGAGCCAAATGGATGAAGGCGGTACGTTGTAAAAGCAAATTTGTAAAAATATTGCACACTTGTAATTTTCTTAAATAAAATTTCAATTTTTCTCTCAAATAGATTTAAAATTATCACTTCTCAACTATAAGTTTTATTAAACATTGTTAAAATGTTTAAAATGTTTACTGACGTAAAAGTTGTAAGATGTAACGCGTTACTTTTGCCTATTTAGTTCTGCGTGCAATAATATCTTATTCAATTAAATGTATACCGCAATGTTACGTCGACGAATTTTTAGTAAATTGAAGATGGAAAAAAAAGGTAGGCGTTATGTGGGTGAGCGGACTCGGCTTTGCCTTATTCAGTCGGCGATAGTGTCATCGTTACACTTGGCACAAAGAGATATCGAAAAATACGAAACTACTGCAAAATTATATAATATACATTTCTCAGTGAAATATTGATACATTGCATTCTTATTGAAATATAAAGTTTTTGCAAAATATTCAAACATAATTAATCACTCTGTTAATTCTATTCGTGTATAAAAAATATATCAACATATATTTTTCACACTGTATGATAAAAAATATGCAATATTCAAAAAATAAAGCTACAATACACGATCACCAAAATAGACGTTGCCAGCAACGTCTTACGCATCATCCATCTGTAATAATATTTATATTTAAAAAAAAATACAATCAGATAAAGTATGCGAAGATTTGTGTACTTACAACTTCATCAAAATCAAAATCGCATATATCATTTATCTTCATATTGTTCGATTCATCGTCGTCGTCTTCGTCAATATTCTTCTCCTCTTCTTTGGCTGATTGCGTTGTGAGCGTGTCGCCGTTATTGTCAGATTGTGTGTTATCTTCCTCTCTTGACCGTCCGCGTCTAAAAGAACATACATTTATTAAAACAGTAATTTGTATTGAGTTTCTTCTGATTATTTCAATTTTGTTTGAGAAAAAATGATGAAGTGAGAAGAATACTCGCTTCTTAGCTTTAAGAGGTTTCTTTTTCTCCAAAGAGAACAAATCTTTTATCCTTTCTGCCACCGGTTTGCATTTCTCTCTCACAAACTCGGGTTGCTCTAACAGATTTTTTATATCATCGGCAACAGGCGGTAATGGCTTGTCCGGATTAAGCGCACGAGCTGATAACATGTCCCACATATGTTGCGCTCCAGGATCCGGCATGTAGCCTGGCAAATATTTTTCACTCTCGCCAGTTGGATCATCATCACTGCAGAAAAAATAAAATAAAAAATATTAATATTGTGTATTCATCGAGAATTAAATGTAAGCAATATATATAAATATATTTACGCATCGGGCAATTCTAAAGACGTTAACAAGTCATCCATAGCATCACTTTGTTCCTTCGACAGTTGCTTCATCATAAATTTCAATGGTCTCTGCGCTATTGCACCGTAATCTCGCTCGAATGGCAGACCGATCTCAATAAAACACTGTTACAAAAACATTATCAACATAATTACTCGGTTAACGATAGCGAGATAAGAACAGTTGAAGAAAATATTTTTACCCAAGGTTCATTCGGTACATCGGTGCTTGGAAATAATGCCACCATGTTAGCCTCCAAATTTTTCCTGTAGACCTTCTCCACTATAGCAACTACCTTCTTCTCAACCATAGCTCTCATCAAGCTATAAAACGGCGCGCTTGCCGACTGTAAGAAATTTCTTATTTATTGTTATTGAATTTTAAAGCTACTAAATGCTACAAAAATAATCTTGTCACTTTACCTCGTTAGCAGGTACAATAATGTACGAGCCATCTGATAGCCAGTACTCCATAGGAACATTTTCCCGTGCAGTAAAACCGTGTATCTTATAACATCTCTCACTAGTTTTGGGAGTCATGAACTCTTTAACCTCATCTGCAATCGATACATTAATCGTTTAAATCTATATTATGTAAAGTAAAATATATTGTAAATTTGAATATAAATTACTTGAAACAGGAATAGCTTTGCCACCGTACACGTAACCACGGATTGTATCGTCTTTTGTGTGAACAGTCCGATTATTGTCCGTCCATTGTACGGCTTTTTTAATTTGTTGATCAGACGTATCGAATGTACCGATCTTAGCCATGGATACCATTTGCGGTAATTTTGCTTCAGTCGGCATCTTGTAACATAAACAAAATGTAATATGTACAAAAATTTGTAATTAATTATTTTATCTACATAAAAGAGCTTTACTTTAGAAATCCCAATAATTGGTATGTGAAAGTCACCTAACTCCATGAGACAAGACCAAGGCATTGGTTTAGTCGATGGCCGTTTGTAGAAACGTACATCAAACATAGTGTGTTCAAAAGTGTAATACTGTCCATCAATCTAAAGAAAAAAATTAATTTCAAATAAAGAAATATTATATATGCAATGTTTCTCTTACAAGCATTATTCAGCAAATCTCCACTTGTTTGAATTACCTCTTGCAGAACATCCATAAGTAATACTTCACTAGCTGTTTGAGAGTCCTTATCTGTATTATTCAGTGCTCTTTCTCCACTGCAAGATATCATACAATTTTTATTCCAATTTTTAATGAGCATCTTTTAGCAAAAGTCAAAAAAATTAATTCAACATACATTGCTATAAGCAAAACGTTCTCTGAACTTAATGTACTTGCGATATCATCTGCTTGGAATTGACTTACAATGTCCTCATCCTCATTGAAATCAGACAGCAAGATTATTTTCCTTTCAGAATTGTCTCTGAAATAAAAAACCTAAATTTACTTATGTATTAACAAAAAATTAATACTGCACCTAATCATACTTACACACATTCCTGTTTCATATATTCGACTGCAGGATAAATTGCCTCCATCCAGGAACAACTCTGATTTGTGGTTTCCAATTTCTCAATGCTTTCTATTAAATCCCAGTTTCCAACTTGCATATTGCATAACTTTTGTACATTATCCGATCCTGAACCCATCAACATCACTCCTACTTCATCCTTTGGGCGTAGAAGAATCTAGACAATGGTTGTCGAAAATTTATAAAAATATGGATACAAGAATAGAAATATCATTAATAATGTAAGAAAAAGAAATATACCTTCTTTTTAATAATATGTTTCATGATATACTTTGCTTTATCTAATAACCGAGAATTGCTTTGTGTGCCATGACGTACAGTCCCCACATTCACAAGAAAAGTTAGATTTTCCTAAAAACACAGAATATATAAAGATTCTGATTTATACTCCTAGACATTGCTTCATAAAATTTATTGAATACTAAATTTTCCTATAAAATACATAATTTTTTTGTACTTGACATCTGATATTCCAAATTAACTTATCACATTTTCTCAAAAAGAGATCTTTAAAAAAAGGAAATATTTAATGTTGATGTGTAAGGAAATATGAATACAACCTTTATTTTCTTCGGCGGCATTTTTTGCGATTGTTAACTCTCACTGAGTTTGTAATAAAAACAATTATTTATGGAACGCAATTCTCCTGATTCTTATCCGACGTACCGGTAATATCAATTCAAACGTCAAAAGTCTAACCTGCGACGTGGCACGTAATAAGATTGCTACAGTCACGGTGTGCTATGTAATGTATATCAAATTTAACTTCCGTCCAGCTAAAAATCGGGTGATGGTAACGACAATTTTATTTGTCCACTGAAAGACATATTGTCACATGGTTGATCAATTTCGAATAAAATATAAAAATGGTACTTTTAAACGCACAATTTATACTGTTAATAAACTTGGGTTTATTGTCCATACATACTAGTGTAGGAGAAAATAAATACTCGGCCGAAGCGAACAAACCTAAACATGTAGACTCTTCGCAATTTCCAACTTCTCTCAGAGACTTGGATAAACCATTTAGAATGGCCAAATTAAATATACTTTGGGCTAAAGCGAAGAACGTAAGTAATCGATTGCTTAAAGATTAAAATTAAAAATAATATGAGTTTTCCTCTTTACTTTAGCGTCTGACAGATACTAAGCTGCAATCAATCTTCAGTGACCTGAAGATTCATGATAAGGAGGAAATCGCATACAAGCATTTCAAATCTGATGGAAAAGATCCTGATGGCTTAGAAGAAGCACGCCTGAGGAAGAAACTCATTGGTAATTTTGTATTATATTGTTACTTTTATTTATTCTACTGTACTGAATGTCACTGATGTAACTTTTTATTTTATTAAAGGAATAATGAGCACATATGGTATACTGGAACATTTCGCTGAGACAGAAGATCCAAAATTACTTAAAATTCACAAAGCACTGAATGATGGCAGCAATTATGCTGCAAAGGATATGTTTGATGATAAAAGATTGAACAAATTGTGGGCTAAAGCTGAAATGGCTGGTTTTACTGGTATGTTTATTTTTTATCAATAGAAAAATAGCTGTCTACACATTGCATATATATCATATATATGCTTATATTCTAGATGAAGAGCTTGATGCTTTAAAGCAAGAATTCCAACATCATCAAGACAAAGTGGATGAATACAAGAGCTTATTGAAAGAACAGTCAGGAGATGCAGAAAAAGCAGAAAGTTAGTATTGCACATATAAGTAAAATATATAGATTATTTGGTTTTTATATTTTATGTGTATATATTATACCTAACATTTTTAGATGTCCTGCATCTTAAACCAGAAAGCTGGAATGTATTAGAAGAAGAAGAGGAATTATCTAATAATATACCAAATCAGAAGTTAAACCACATGGAAAAGGCAAATTTACTTCGGTATATATGTCAAAATATTTTATACATATTTATGAATCACAGTTTTTATTATTGTATCTATTTCAGTGAAAAACATTTGGAGATAAGAAATGGATTTGATCGCTTAGATAGGCTTGCTGCAAAAGGACCAAATCATAGAGAGTTCACAGAACCTAAAGTACAAGGATTATGGAGAATTGCATTAGAAGCAAAATTCTCTTCTGAAGAGCTAGCATCCTTAAAGGTAAGATATAATTCAGTCTCACAGATTTTCTCTTCATATATAGTTGTAGCAATAATAAGTTTCATGTTAAACTGCAATCAAATTAATTTTATTTTTCTAAGAAAACGGTTAATAAAATTTTTTAATATTTCTGTAAATAAATTGAATGCGGGTTGATGATTTCGTTAATTCCATTTTATGGAAATATATGCTATGTTGCAGGAAGAACTACTGCACTATGAAGGAAGATTACTTAAACTGCGACATCTGCACGCTGAAGGAGCTCTGGAAGCAGCCCAAAGAGGGCAACTCCACGATTTAGAGAATTCAACTGCAGAACAACATATAAAGAAACATATTAGAACCGTGCAGAAACTTCACACGGATCTAGAAACCAAAATCATGCAGAAACATACAGAATTGTAATTAAGGTAAATGTGCCATTGACAAAATATTAAAATATATACAATTTATTCAATATAAATAAAATACTTAAAAAGGATACAATAAATAACAAAATGTATAAAAATGTTTAAAATTGATAATTTGTTAACACTTTGTTAAAAATAATTTTGATAAATATCTAATAAACCATTAAATTTATACAAATTGTTGAGATATGTAATATATATGTTGATGGTTTGTTGACATTTTCTTAAAAATAATTTTGATAAATGTCTAATAAACCATTAAATTTATATAAATTATTGAGATATATAACGTATTATAACAGAATCTCTCTTACAAACGATATATGAACAAACTATAGGGAACTGTTTTATTTTTACCTAAGGCGAGTACATAAAAAATGGAAGAGTGTGTTTGTTGCTCGAGTACATTTGTAATATTATTAACAATTAAATTATTAGCATTATGAATCAGTATTAGATTATAAACCAGTTGCGAGTTTACTATTATTAGCCTTCTTTTTTTCTTTTGATTTCCCTTGATCCTTCGATCCGACTAGTCTCTCGCATTCGCACCAAGGTGTGCTTGATTTATCACATAGCAACGAAATGTTAATTACCGTTAAAGAAGTGTCTGATATAGTCATCTTAATTGTATCTAGTATTTTATACGAGACATTATTCAAACCAGTCTGTCTATCTCGCTTTCTAGTGACTTCGCGTTGATTATAACACTTTGTCATATCTCTCTTCCTATGATTTCTGTCATGTATATGCCTGTAATAGATACCATATGTCTAATAACTGCCAAATTCAAGTATCAAATATTTTATTCTGCAGCTTGCGATAAACACATCGATATTTTTCCAATAAAATGATACTCACTTGAATGTATCATGTGTGCCTGTTGATACATTTTGAGGCCGACTGACGCTTAAACCAGCTTCTTTCAGTCTAACATAGAACTCGTCATCCTCGAGACCCCATCCCCAGTATTTATTGGACATTCCGTTCACTTGTATGAAATGTTCTCTAAAATGTGAAAATATGCACATGGATTGTTAATATCACAATATTTTATTAGCATACTTTTCGTCATGATTAAAATGTACCTTTTAATAAGTAGTATGCCACCAATGAAGGTGAAGTAATGATAACGGGGATGTAAGTCTGGTGATGATATATGATGAGGTCCTGCACTTGGATATGCATACGACAATTGATCGTTCATAGGCAATAAATCTACATCGTGCATCGCGATATAATCAAATGCTTTCTCCGTTTCGAGGAAGCCTACATTTATAAGAGATGCTCTATTAAATCTGTACCTATCCACCTAAAAAGATGCAATGTATATGAAATATTCAAATAATTAATATTTATTAATTTCTTCTGTATATTTTTATAAATACCTGATTTAATACAAATATGTGATAATCTATATTCTGCTTGTCTAAAAATTTCTGCATATGTGGTACAAACATTAGCAACTCCTCAAAACGATCCCTAAATGGCACCAGTATGGCTAATTGATGCACAGATCTCTTCTTACTAATCTCATCAGCCGCCTGCTTGAGATGTTGACCTGATTGCACATTTGCTTCGCACTTGCACTCATCTGAAAGAAAAATATCCCATTTAAAGAATCCGCTTTAAAATGCAATTTTTTTTATATACCAATGACTAACCAATATTGATAGGCGATATGCTGATTATGCAAGATGTGATAAAGGTGATCAAGATGCAAGCGAAGATATATTTAAATCTTATGCTTTTCCATATATTATCCATGCTGAGTAATCTTTGTGTAAGAATCTCGTAAAACATGAGATATATACATTAAATTATACTGTTTTTATTGGTTTCACCAATATTTCTCAATATAATTTTTTCTTTCTTTCTTTGAAATCTTTTCATATTTTTCTCTTATTGTTTTCAGAGAATCGTTTGTCGCGCTAGTTCGAACGACTGAATCTCTCATGTTCGTGCAAAATGTACACAACTCCGGTGAACTGGCAAGCATCATATATCTGTGCATGCGACTCGTTTCTTATTGTATCACGATATTTCAATGATATTATATCACATATTAAATCAAAACTGCCAAGATTCGTATTGTTCATGTTATTTTGCGACTGCTCGTGGCATATTCGCTGCCACAAATCGACAATTCGCAAATTTTCAATCAACCTGGATCACTTTGCACTACTGTTAGGTTGCTTGCACCGATTCGCACGTTCGTGCACTTGCAGTGTTCTGAAATTAACCGAAAGTAATGCAAGATTCACAATTTATATAATAAAAAAATTTCTAGGGATTAATATAGTGTTAAATAAAATTGTCGTAAAGCGCGTTCATTTATTGGATACCGAATGTCGGACGCAGTATGAAGCTTGCATAAGGAAAGGCAGTTAAAACGAACGTACTCTGCAGCGTCGGTCCTGCTCATTCTATCCTCGTTTAATGAATGGATTACGTCACGCTCTGTGTATGCTTGGGTGTAGCTCTGGTGCAGCTGGAAGAGTCATGTTAAGGGTGTTGTCTGCATAATTGATTCAAACAATGTTTAAAGGAAAAATGCGGCCCGAAAATTATGCGATACTGGTGTTCTTGTGCAGTTTTACGTTCTACCAAATTCATGGTACTACGAATTTATTTTTATTAACGTTATAAATGTGAAATTAACGCCACAGAACCGCGTTTTGCTCTCTGCAATGCACGTCAAGTTGTGAACAGTTTTTTTTTACAAACTTTAATAATTTCTAAAATAATCACACAAAATTAAATAAATTATGATCTTGCGCTATTATAATTACAACATTTGATTACATCAATTTATTTATGTTATGAAGGATATTAGGATATAGCATGCTTAAATATTTTTAATTGCTAATTGTTAATTAATTATTTCCAGGTCAGCGATATACTCAATACAACCAAAACAATCCGTACAATCCGTACAATCCATACAATCCATACAATTCATACAATCCATACAGTCAACACAGCAATATCACATGGTGCACTATCTCCAATGCTGAGCAGTACAAATGTACAAATTTTTCTATGGCAGTCGAGCGTGAAAAAGCCTTCTTTGGTGAAAACTATTTCAAGGTGATTTGCAAGCAAGCTTTCAACAAGGAAGAATGTATGAGTTTGGTGGAGAACGAAGATGCAAAGATAACATCATTAGATGCTGGAGAGGTCTTTGTAGGTGGAAGATATCACAGTCTCATACCGATAATGCAAGAGTTAGATCTGAATCGTGTGAAATATCAATACGCTGTTGCGGTGGTTAAAAAAGGCTCTCTGCCCGATGTACAAACTTTGCACGATCTTAAAGGCAAGAAGGCCTGTTTTGCTGGCGTAGGAACATTAGCAGGTTGGGTTCTTCCTATTAATATTGTAAGTAAAAGAAAAATAAATTTTATCATAATCAAATCCTTTGTTCTAATGTGTTTATATATATAAAATGTGTTTGTTCAGCTTATGAAGTATGGAGGAATGGACATTACTGATTGTAACAATCATGTGCAGACAACGGTTAACTTCTTTGGGCCTAGCTGTGCGGTAAATTCATTGATTGATAAATATAATCCACTTGGTAAGTTTAAGATGACAAAAACATCATAAAAAAAATAGATATACATTTCTATCTTATAATTGTAATCTGTAAAATCAATCACAGGTGATAATTCCGATCAGCTATGCCGTCTATGCATTGGGAAAGTACCTGGTCAAAAGTGCACGAATCAAGATCCTTATTCAGGATACGGGGGAGCCTTCCGCTGCTTAGTTGAAGCAGGCGACATTGCCTTCTTAATACATACAACTGTACAAGAAATGACTTCAACGACGTTTGATTTCAGTATGTAGTTAACTTTACGAAGAAAACTTTAAGAGAAGACAACAAAGTATTTATCTAATTTTTGTTATTAGCCGCTTTGAGGAAGGAACAATTTGAGCTACTGTGCAGAGACGGCACTCGCAGATCCGTGGACGAGTACAAAACCTGCAATTGGGGCACAGTGCCATCTCGCGCGATAGTCACGTCTTCCGCGGTTAACTTCGAAGATATTAAAAAATACCAACAATTTCTTTTGCAAGCAGCACAAATATTCAACAAGAACAAAATTGGCACAGCAGACTACAATAAAGATAATAAAGATAATAATAGAGGATTCAACAATCCAAATGAATATAGCATAGACTGGGACAATCGTAACGGGTACAATCGAAGCTTTGGTAGCGATGGCAGAATCAATGACACATATACAAACAACAATTATAACATAAACAACAATTATAACACAAACAACAATTATAACACAAACAACAATTATAACAACAACTTTCCCAGAAACTACAATGAGTCTGTGCAAGTACGACCGATAGAAGTATTTGATTTGTACGAATCGGCGCCCAGATATGGAAAACAGCACAATTTAATGTTTTCTGTAAGACAATACGAATTGTTTATTCACTTTGTTATTATTTATTCTGATTTATCGCATACACGTATTATTATTCCAGGATTCTACAATCGATTTTCAAAAACTGCCTGAAGAAGAGCAAACGTACGGAAAATACTTGGGCAAAGCTTTAGACCTTATATTGGGAATACGTCATTGCCCCGTAAATCGGATGATATTGTGCGTTACGTCCCAGCCGGAAATGGACAAATGTTTAAAAATGAAAGTACGATATAAGCTACATATTTCACAAGAAGAAAACTGCTTATATCGCTTTAAGAATTGTTTAAATATCATCAAATGTTGCAGACTGCCTTAAGATCCCAGCTCTTGAAACCAGACTTGGATTGTCGCAAAAGTCACAGTCAGATAAAATGCATGGAATCAATACATAACGGGTGTGTAAAAAAATGTGTATAAAATACACATTGTATTTAAGTGTATAAAATTATATGTGCATAATTCTTTTTTTTTTTTTTTTTAGAGAGTCCGATATAGCTGTATTAGACGCCAGTGATGTGTATACTGCTGGATTGAACTACAATCTGATTCCGTTTATGTCCGAAGTATATAATCTCGAAACACCAGATTATTATGTCGTCGCCGTTGCCAAAGAAGAGGACGACAACACAGATCTCACGTACCTTAAGGACAAAAACACCTGTCACCCTGGAATCAACATGGCTGCGGGCTGGGTTTATCCATTGGCGCATCTTATCTCTAATAGTTTGATCAGAGGATACGGCTGTGATTCCGTGCGCGCCGCCGCCGAATACTTCAGCAAATCTTGCGTGCCAGGCGCGCTTAGTACCGAGTACAATATAGGTGACTGAAATTATGTACTTCAAATTGCTGACTGAAAAAAAAAATTCTAAATCAGTATATCAACAGTTTAAAAGTAACAAAAACCTTAGAAGAATCTTCTGTAGGAAAAATGATTTCTATCGAGCTCTTCTCATCTGTTATTTTATTACAGGTGTGCCTTACGATAACATGTGCGATTTATGCCATGGAGTGAGCCAGAGATACTGCCGAAGAGACGCTTCCGAAGATTACTTTGGTTATACAGGTGCTTTTAGATGTTTGGTGGAGGGAGGCGGGGACGTGGCCTTCGTGAAACACACGACGGTCGCGGAGAACACCGACGGCAAGCGCAAAGAGTTCTGGGCGCGCAATACCTTCACGAAGGACTTCGAACTGCTATGTATGGACGGCACGCGTCGCCCTACCTCGGATTATAAGAACTGCAACTTGGGCAAGGTGGCCGCTAACGCTATAGTCACGCGTGGCGATTATTACGGCTACAACGATAAGCAGATTAACGCGTACATCAATCTGCTCACATACGCGCAACAATTCTACGGCCGGAAGGAACAGGACGAGTTCAGCTTCAGCATGTATTACAGCCTGCCGCCCTACAGCGATCTCATCTTCCAAGACGCTACCCAAAAGTTGATAGTCATCCCGCCGGAGAAGCGGGAGTACAGCGCGTATCTCGGACAAGATTTTATGAGAGCTAGGAGAGTCGTGGATTGCCACGCTGGCGCCTCCGCTGTAAGCTATTCAGTATTTGCCACGATAGTTATGATCATTTTCACTTTTGCATTTGGTAGATAAATATCAAGATTTATGACAAGATCTGCACGAATACGCGAAAAATTCGTGTTGAGATTACCAATGAAACACAAGGATCTGTTAAATAAGAGATCTAGTACAGTATGTTTGATCACATATTGGCAGCATAGTAGATTTTCTCGCTGTAACATAAGCTAGCACTAACATTATATATGAGGCATATTCTAAATATTAGTCAAACGTTGTTTTATACATATTTTACAAGTGTAACTTAGGCCACTTTTTCCAACGTCGGTTAACTTTAACCGACTGGTAACTTTTCAGAATAGCCAACTTAAAACTCGAAACTTGTATATACATATACATATACAAGTTTCGAGTTTTCAGTTGGCTATTCTGAAAAGTTACCAGTCGGTTAAAGTTAACCGACGTTGGAAAAAGTGGCCCTTTAGCAGTACAAATGACTGAAAGATAGAGTTCAATATATAAATTCCGTGCCTTTGTGTCCGTCCAACGGAGGTTGAACCTCTAAACATATCCGTCCAAATACGATATAAATTGAGAACATTCAGATAATTTTAAGAATTATACATTTTAATAATTTGATATATGTATATTTTATATACACCGTCCACATTAATGTTTTTATATTAAATAAATTTAATATTGAATAAAGTTTATAAAGAATTTTCAGAATAAGACTTCGTTATTCCACATGTAATGCAATGAAATAATTGTCTTAAGAAAAGAATTGATAAGTAAATTACTTATTTGACCGGGCTTCTCATATTTACGTTAAAAAATATTAAAATTTTGAATAATAAAGCGCTAAAAATAGATTTAAAAAACTGCTTTGAAATTATAATTGAATAACGGACGTAAAAAAGAACCACTGCTTTGGCTGACAAGAAATTTGCACACGAAAAACTTACATTTAAACAAAAATTTTTCATGTTTAAAATTTGTTATCCGCTGCATAATTCAAATAATGCAATTTCAACTGAAAGATATTGCATATAAACGTATAGAATATCTTTTTTATACCTTTGCATTTTCTGAGATATAAAATAAAAATCTCTATCAAATTATACAAAAAAAACTACTAAAATAAAAGACAAATTAAAGTTTTATCTGTTTCATGCTATCTTTCTAAATTATATTAGGTTTTTCCCACAATGAGGAAAATATGGTTTATGTTACACTTAAAGTGTAATATAAACCATATTTTTTTCTTCGATACGTGATAATACAGAGATGGTGATAAATTTATCACGAAACGAAAATGTTACGAACTGTGACCGTGGAAGATAATGGTATTTTTGCGAGAAGCGCTTTATATACAAGTGCACTTCTCTCGCCACGATATAACGGTAATTATTACTTCATCTCGATTTAAAGTCTCGTACGTGTGTAAATCTAAATTACAAAGTTATGCGTGACCTCGCGTATGTGTGTAAAATGTAAGTGTGGTATACTGAGATTTCCTGGAAAAGTAATTACAGTCCGCGCGCACGTCTTCCCTCTCGCAGACGGGTATAAAAGGCCTTACGTCGCCCTTGAAGTTATTAGTACTCGCCGGTGCAAAGCACGTATACTACTTAATCGGTTTAACTCTGTTTTGCGTGCGTAAATTTCCTGCTCGCATCAGGCTCGGTTAGTGCGAGCTACTTTCCGCTATCATGAAACGTTTGTTCCTCATCGTCTTGAACATCGTCGCTGTGTTCGCCGACAACAATTCCACCGAGGAACATGTAGTGACAGCACCGATTGGGAAAATTCGTGGTTCCACCTTGACATCCAGACTTGGCAAAACAATCTACGCCTTCCGCGGTGTGAGATACGCCGAGCCGCCAACCGGACAGCAACGTTTCCAAGTAAAGTATTAAATATTGCAACTGGATATTTAATAATAATACCGTTAAAACTTATACTGTACCGTTAAAAACTCATTGTGTAAAGTGCATTTGCATTTATAATTAATAAACGTAATAAATTACCGCAAATTTGCGTAACCGCAATTTAGCGGTAATTTAGCGTAACCGATAAAAAGACAAGATCTACTGTGATATAACAAGTAATAATACATAAAAATTATTTCGCAAATAGTTTAAGTAAATTTTAAAATAAATTACAACATAAAGGATAATATTACTTTGTTCTGGCGAATATTATTTTTACTTTCTTAATTCTGTTTCTTTTAGGTCGCAATTCCAGCGGCAGATTGGAGCGACGTTTTCGATGCGACCAAGGAAGGACCCGCCTGCCCGGCAATAGGTGTGGAGAATATCATGGAGGATTGTCTTCGCGTGAACGTTTACACGACAAAAGTGAGTAATTGAGCATGTATTCTCTCGCTGAAACATATAAATTTACTAATTAAACAATTCTCTCCCTAGTTACCGTCATTGAGCGAGCCTGTAAAGAAACCTGTGCTGGTATTCTTCCATCCCGGTGCTTTTTACATCTTCTCCGGTCAAAGCTCTAACTACGGACCTCAATATTTGCTAGACAAAGATATCGTTCTCGTCACTGTAAACAATCGTATGGGATCATTAGGTAAATTTCCGGCAATCACGTTCTTGATCATTTCAAATACGAGCGATAAAAAGTCGCCCAAAGAAATAAAAAAAAAAAGAATACAGATCAAATAATAATATCTTATCGCTCATCATTAAAAAATACGTTTTTACCTGAAGAAAAAATTGTGTTTATCCTTTTTAGGCTTTCTAAGCACCGGCGACTCGATAGCACCCGGAAACTTGGGCATGAAGGATCAGGTCGTAGCGCTTCGATGGGTGCAGCGAAACATAGCCGCCTTCGGTGGCGATCCTCACAGCGTCACTATATCCGGTTATAGCATCGGTGGATTCAGCGTGTTGCTGCACATGGTCTCGCCGATGTCCAAGGGATTGTTCCATCGGGCTATCATGATGAGTGGCTCGATGACGATGGAACCGTATCCGACGAACCAGACGAACTTGGCAAAGAAGCAAGCTGAGCTACTGAACTGCCCAACCGACACCACGGGCGCTATGCTAGTTTGCTTGAACTCCAAACCAGTGGAAGACTTCACGAACACCATGCCGAAATTCTTTGTAAGTGGAGAGAATATTATACTTACGTAAAACAAAGCTTAATAAATGAAAAATAATTATTAATAATCTAATAAAAAGTAATTTTTTTTTTATGAAAGAATAGAATATCAGGTAGAATAAGTAATAGTATAGAAATATTGCAGACTAAATAGTAATTTTGTACAATAAAGATATCTTTCATTTTTGAACAATTAAATAAGAAAATAAGAGAGATTTGAGATATAAAAATGAAGAACTCTTACACGTTTCAGGAGTGGTATGGTCACCCGCTGCTGTTATGGTCAGCAGTAGTAGAACCTGAAGTTCACGGTGTGGAAAGATTTTTGCCCGAGCAGCCTGTTGATCTTATTAAAAAAGGGCAATTCCAAAAGGTCCCATTAATCGCAGGAGCCACTAAAGACGAGTTCGGCGGCGCTGTCGCTTGTACGAATTTATCTACAACTTCTATGTTTTAAATTAATCATTAAATATAAATTAAATAATTGCTGAAATTGATTAATATATAAGCTAACATAATTTGATTGGTTCTAGACGTCGTAAAACAGCATGCGCTCGGAAATGATTCATACATTAACGAGTTGAACAACGACTGGTACAAACTCGCGCCCATAAATTTCATTTATTCGCGCGACACACCCGATTCCAGAAACATAAGTACCGAATTGCGGCAGTTTTACTTTGGCGACCAACCGATCGGCCCGAACAATTACGAGGGTCTCGGCGAAGTTTGTACATTTTTATAAACAATATTTATATTATTAATTATTGACGCGTTGCGTCAAATATTGCCAAGTATTAATGCAACGTCATAGATAGATTTAATCATATTTAATCATATTTAATTTGTTGTATGATCGCGTATAACTATGTTTTGTATTCCAGATCAAAGCGGACATCGTATTAGCACCAATGCATCGCACTGTAAAATTACTCGCAGAAAACACTGATCAACCGATTTACTTTTATCTGTTTTCTTATCAAGGACGATACAGTTTTGTCACGTGGAACGATACTACGCCATACGGTATTATTTTTTGTTCTTATATTACTACTTGCAAGTTGAAATAGTTTTCTGCATACACACAGACACGATCTTTATCTGCCTTCTGAATAAATTATGGCCAATTCATTACTCATCTAATTATTTTCCAGGAGTGGTGCATCATGACGATTTGCAATATCTATTCTTCATGCAGATCAAATTTCCATTCTTCTCGAACGATGATCCGGAAATTCCTACGGTAGAACTTATGACGAATATGTGGTCGAATTTTGCGCAAACTGGACAGCCGGTATCTCCGGCTTTAGCGAACAACGTCACTTGGGAACCATACGACTTGGAAAAAGATAACTATTTAAATATCTCCGCGGTACCGAGAATGATGACTGGATTCTTTCCCGAAAGAATGCAAAAATGGGAAAGCTTGTTTCCTCTAAATTCGCAACAGGATCAGCATTAGTTTGATATGTTCGCGAGTTGTGATGAATTAGTGATCTGATTAAGTCATTAAGCAAAAGAATATGCTATAGTTGTGTTACTCGACAAATGCATTTATATCAGAATTTAAGAAAAGTTTCTTTTTTAATAAAAAGAAATGTTTCTTTATACTGCAATTTTTGTATATTATTTTTTATAAGGTATAAGTGACAAAATTATGATTGAGTAATATTGAATCAAATTATAAAACAATTAAAATGTTAGAAACAAGTTTGCCAGAAGGCGGCGACGTGTCCTGAACACATAGTCGCGGAGAACACAGATGGTGTCAAAGAATGCTTATCAAATGTGACTTTATCTTTAAACTGTTCAAATAATATCTTAAGAGAATAAATAAATAAATTATCTATTTAACCCGAGTTTTCTTATTATTTATCTAAAAAAAAGACTTACAACACACATTAAAGCTCGTTTCATATGACAAAGCGACGGAAATAAACTGAAACAGCTTTGAAATTACAATTGAATAACGAATGCAAAAAAAGATCATTGCTTTGGCTGTCAAAACTCATGTTAAATCTTATGTTTAGATCAAAATTTTTCAAGTTTACAATTTCCTATTCATTTTATAATTGAAATGATGTAATTTCAACTAAAACATTGCATATTAAAATATTTGATCAATCAGAAAACAAATCATTATTAAAGAAAAAATATAGTTTGTAACAGCGATATGAACAGTGATATTTTACCATTGAATAAATCGAAATATAATGATCTAAAAAAGGGACATAATGCACAAATCCACAAACATGATTATCCGGACAATCTCCAAGTAATTATTTAAGATCGAAAATACAGAGTGTAACATTAATGTATGTGGCTGTGTATTTCAGACAATCGCTGGAGTATCCAATGCTCGAGTGCACGATAATTTAAATCAATCTACCAAACAAAAACAGAGATCAAATTCTAGCTCAACGCCGGTACCCCATACTTCGTCTACAAAAAATACTAATTCGATAGCAGGTAAAATTTTGCGAGTAATTTTAATTTATATCTAAGTTGATATTTTGTAAATAAAGTTGATATATTTAAATTAGTCGCTCGTAGATAATTAATTTTGTTCCGCGACTTGGACTTCCCAACATCGCAGCTGTGTAAATCACAAATTTTCAGGTAAACGTCAAACTTTTAAATTAATAGACAGCAAACAAGGAACGTTGCAACAAGCTGATAAGAAGACTTTCCTCCTCGACACTTACGCCCGTATCGTCGCTAGCAATAATAGACGTTGTCCTAAACGATTGCGCGAACTTGCTAAACCGAAGAGACAAGCTCGCAACGATCAAAATGATTATTTTTCAAACTTTGAACCAAACTATCCCAACACAGCTAAAACTTATGGTGATAAAACTAAACGCACCTTGATAGAGTCAAAGAAGAAATAATATTATTGTTAACAAAATATTTTATACAATTTCTCTGCAAAGTCGAACAAAAATTTAAGAAACTTTTACAAAAATGCTTAAGCAACGACTGAGAAAATTAGAATATCTTTTTTATAGATATGCATTTTCCGAGGTACAAATAATAAAAATCTTTTATTTTCCAAAATTTATAAAAAAAACCAATAAAATAATCGATTTTTAATTTTCTTCCTTTTTCTATTATCTCTCTAAACTATAATAGTTTCTCTATAATGAGGAAAATATGATTTATACCACTGTACTCACTACTGTTTGTATCGTTTAAAAAATTTATCTAAGAAAAATGAAAATGTTATAAACTGACCGTGAGAGATAAATGATATTTTTGCGGGAGGCGCGTTAACCACTGCACTTCTCGTCGCAAATGACATCATTAATTATTATTTCATCTAGATTTAAAATTCCATACATGTACGAATTAAAATTATAAAATCGCGCATGACCTCATCTATGCTGTGAAATACACTCAGATACAGTGATACTCAGATTTCCTGAAAAGGTAATTGCGGTTTGCGCGCGCGTCTTCCTCTTTGCGGACGGGTATAAAAAGCTTTATATCGCCCTTGAAATTTTCAGCTCACCGGTGCAAACGTACGGTACGTATATGCATCTAACCGGTTTAACTTGATTTTGCGTGCCTAAATTTCTTGCTCATATTAGGCTCGACAATTCAAGCCATCAACCAACTTCACGAACGCCATACAAATTTTTTGTAAGTGTAAAGAATATTTATACCTATATAAAACAAAACTTTATAAATAAAAAATAATTATTAATAATTTAATTAAAGATAATTTTTTAATAAATTGGATAAAAAACGAGATAAAATAAACAATACTATTAGAGAATAATCGTAGAATAAAAGAGTACAATAGAGATGCATTTCGTTTTTAAACAATCAGATAAAATTTTAGATTGAAAAATGAAAAATACTTACATGTTCCAGGAAATGATTATAATCATCCGCTGTTGATGTAGTCAGGAATAGTAGAAGTTCACGGAGTGAAAAGATTTTTGTCCGAGCAATCTTTTGATCTTATTTCAAAAAGGGAAATTCGATAAAGTCCTTTTGATCAACTCGGCAGCGTGGTTGTAAGAAATTATTTTACGTAATTTCCAATTTCCAATTTTGAAATTAAAAATAATCATTCTGAGAATAAAACAAAAAAAAATCGATAAAATTAGAGAAATTATTAATATGTTAGCTAACATAATTTTGGTTGGGGCGATCTAGTCTAGTTTTGCGTCGCAAAACAGCACGCACTCGAAAATAATTCGTACATTAACGACTTGAACAAGTGGTATAGACTCACCTTTGTCAGTTTTAATTACGAACGTGACACGCCGTTCCAGAAATATAAGCACCGTTTGCGCCGGTTTTACTTTGACACTCAATCACTTGACCCGAACATTTTCAACGATCTTGTTGATATTTGTACATTATTATAAACAATATTATTAAATTACATTAACGCGTTTATGCATCAAATATTGCAAAGTATTAATACAATAACATTGATTTAATAATATTACTGTAATTGGCGTATGTATCACATATAATTATTATTATAATTTCACATATAATTGTGTTTTGCGTTCCAAATCAAAACCGACTATATATTAACTCAAATGCATCGTGTACTATGAAATTAATCGCAGAAAACACAGATTAACCGATTTATTCTTACCTGTTTTCTTGTTAACAGTTTCGATACAGTTTCATGTAGAACGCCATACGATATTTTTTTATTCCTATATTACTTCTTACAAGTTGAAATAGTTTCCTGCACACACACCCACACTCTTTATTTGTCTTTTAATTAAATTGTGGCTAATTCATTATTTATCTTATTATTTTCCAGAAGAGTAGTGCACCACGACGGTTTGCAATATCTTCTTTATGTGGATCAAATTTCCATATTTCATAAATAATGACCCGAAAATTTCCATGGTAGAACTTATGACAAGCATGTAGTCAAACTTTGCGCAAACTGCGACTTTAGCAAACAACGTCATTTGGGAACCATATGTGCTGGAAAAAAAAAACTAAATATTTCAGCGGTATCGAAAATAACAACCAGTTCTTTTGCCAATAAAATGCAAAAATGTGAAAACTTGTTTCCTCTGAATTCGCAACAGAGATCGGTTTGATACCTAACATCAGTTCCGCAAGCTGTAATATATTAACAATAAATTGATACATGGTCCGTTAGACCATTAAGTAAAGTATGTCATAATTCTATTACTCGGTAAGTGCAATTATATCAGTTTAAAAAAAAATTTCTTCTTTTTTCCTAAACAAATATTTCTTTAAATTGCAATCCCTGCAAACTTATTTTTCTAAAAAGTATGGATAATAAGTGGCAAAATTATAATTAAATAAAATTGAGTTCAGTTTTAGAAAAGTATAATTAAAATGTTAAGTGCAGAAGGCCATTATTATATAATAAATGACAGAAGTTTTATAGAAGTTAATAAAAAAATATATATGTTTAAATCTTCGGATCTGATGGTTGCAGTTCCACCAGAGGCTCGCTTAATTCCCACAATTTTTTGCCTTTAGCAGGCTCTTTCACAGCATTAGACAGTCTGTGTTCCTGAAATAAATTTATGTAAAGTTTGAAAAAATATCCTGAAGAACTTTTAATTCAAAAACATTTAATATTAAATTTAAAAAAATCAAAGACTTGTATAATCAATGCATATTGCTGACTTTCAGAAAAAAATATTTACATATTTTATAACTTTAAAAAGTTGTTTCAGAGATTATACTTTAAAAATATAATTCTTACAGAACAATCCATGAAGTATCTTCCCGAAATGCCGTTGAGTTCTTGGGATACTGCGAGATGAATAGTTGTTTGCGCTCCTTGCTCGGGCGTCTTGAAGAATAGTTTGACTATAACGTGCACGAACCAAGACAACGGAATGGGTACATTTCGCCAGATTCCACTGTCTATCATTCCGGGATGCAGGCAATTCGCCGTTACTCCCGAGCCTTCTAATCGTCGCGCCAGCTCCAACGTGAAGACTATATCCGCATACTTTGACACGTAATACAAATACGCCGGCCAGGTTGATGTGGGATTGATGTTGTTGAGATTTAAACGCGCTAATCGATAAAGCTCTGACGCAACCACTATGATACGACTTGGTTTCGATCGTTTTAACAAGTCTGTAAAAAAATTTCCACATTCCACTATTCATTGAGAAATCATCGTTAAATAATATAATAATACTTTCATTTTTTGTACATGCATCAATTAACTAGGCGAGGTTGTCATTTTATTATAATGGTATGTTTTATTATTTATGAAGGCTTTACGCGCGCGCGCGCGCGCGCGTAAGTTAGGTAAAAAACTAAATAATTACTAAATACATACACATATATATACACGTATAATCATTTTGAATCATTTTATCATAAATTTCATCATTATTATTTTGAATTGCGTCAGACATCGATACACAATTTCAAATCAATAAAATGCTCTATATTGTACTATGTACGTATGAATATGTATTACATATGATATGTGTTATTGTAGGAGATAATTTATATTCATTTCAAACATATTTATTCCATGCGCATCAGCAAGGCAAATTGATTCATATATTCTTATTTTATTGCATGGCTTTATATTCTATGATTTCTTACCGATTAAAAGATGAGTCAACAAGAAAGGCCCGAAATAATTGGTACCCATAGTCATTTCCAATCCATCTACAGTCACCTGTTTCCGGAAAGCCCCTGCAGTTCCGGCATTATGAATCAACACGTCCAATCTGCTTTCCTCTTGATTTATTTGCCGCGCAAATTCTCTGACTGATTGCAACGATGACAAATCCAATTTGCGGACTACGATATTGCTGTTGCCCGACTCTTTTACAAACTCATCTGTGAATAAAAAAAACATAAATAAAGACAAGTAAAATTATTTATCAGAAAAAATATACATTAAAAAATGTCTATTTTTATAAATAAGTAAAACGTGCTATTTTTTATTTATTTAATGTCAGAATTAAAAAATAATAAACAAAAATTAATGATATTTTGCTTCAAGAATTTCAACAGAATATTATCCTTTGCATTTGTTTTAAATAAATTTAAATTGATTAAAACAAGTGTAAAAAATTGTATCTCCTTTTACATATCAGTCAATTATGTCGTTTATCCGATTTATGATTGTTAAACGCAGTGTATATTATAAAACAAACGATGCATCGTCGAACGAGGAAGTGCAGAAAATTGCAAGTAGCCTAGAAACTTTATGTAAATGTACATACATGATTATAAAAAACGCTTTGTTGAACGGCTAATTATAAACGATATTGTGCCGATGATTATACAGTATGTAAATCATTCAGCGAATTAATTACTATAAAATATACGTAAACATGCTATTAAAACATAATTGATTGAATAATAATTAAATAAATAACACTGCATCCTTTGCGTTTACATAAATTCAGTTTTCTGGAAAAATAGCCGAGTAGCCGTACAATAATAAAAATTTGTGAATAAAATATATAGAATAGTTCTATTCTCATTATGGCTGTTCCCATTCAACAATGTCTCATTAGAATAATCACATTAATGGAAAAACCTTTCAATCGATTAGCGGTATCCATGTTTCTGCATGCCATAATGACTCTCGCGCCTCTTTTGGCGAGATCTCTCGCGGTCTCCTTGCCAATACCGGAAGTGCATCCTGTGATGATCACCGTTTTTCCGTTCATTTGTCTTTTGCTCTTGCAGACGCCTGAACTGAAATAAGCGTAGAGACGAATGCCCACCAGCAGCAGACTCGCACCACCAAACACAATGCCCGTAGCCCAGCAAAGCAACGTTGTGCAAGGGATGCCACCAAATATCATATTATCTTAAACAAAACAAAATAAAAGTGTTAAGATTCCAAATAAAATAGGAGCGAATAAAATTCAACGTTAATTACATTAAAATATGCATATTATTACTTCTGCGTTATTTTCTGTTTAAAAATGGAAAGAAAAAAAAAAAAAACAAATCAATGTATTATACGATAAAACAATTAAGATTGCATTAAACTTGTGCTGGCTTTCGAAATGTTAATTTCTTAGCGAGTACACCTTATTATCGGTTTAGAAGAGAAAGCTTCAAGCGCATCTTCTTGGAACGAAGAATTCGCGGTCAACCTGCACATTTTTACACATCTCTAACTCAGCCGGAACATGAAAGTATAATGTCTGGATTCTCTCCGCCACTACACCTGTACTAAGGTCATTGACCATGTACAGTATGTCTAACAGAAACGGTATTTCGTTTCTCAAATTTATTTCAATAAATCTGAAAAAAATTACACCACCATATCATAGGTAAAAATGTAATACGCAACCACAGTAAGTCGTTCAATCGTTATTGTTATCAATAATAAATTGGCACGCTGCGGAAATGCCAAGCTTATGGACCGTTATAGCGACTGAACGACTTACATTTGGTGGTCGCATCACATTTTTATATGTAGTACATGTATAATTTTTTTCAGATTTATTTAAATAAATTTAATAAAAAAATCTGATTGCGTTCTTTTTAGATATATCATGTAGTGTTTGTTAGAGACGTTGAAATTACTCTTTACAGTATAAATTTCCAACCTATTTTAAAAATCTGGCAAATTAATAATTTTATTTGCGCGCAGAAGCATGCATGAGATTAAAATCAAGGTTTCGTGGAGTAAAAACTAATAAATTATGTTGTCAAGAATAATCAATATTTTTAGAATGCAGATAAACTTAAATAGCAAAAAGATAAAACTATTTAAAATATATACAATAATTTTAAACGAAATTATTTAATAAACTATAATATGCGTAATAGATGTAAGTTTTCATAACACAATATAAAACTTTTCATGTAAACACAATATAAAACTTTACGTCAAAGTTAGAGAAGAGTAATTTCAAGTTATAATAAGCAATTATTAATAATGTCCATGCTTATTATCAGTTATCACGCACAAGGCTACTAAATAGCGAAAGTATTGTAAATTATATATTTATGAAACTATAAAGTTGTTTAAGAACTATAAAGTTCATAAGAAGTAGTTTATAAGAATAGAATAGAAGTGGTTTATAAGAAGTAGTTCAACAATATATAGCATGACCTTAACGATATTGATGTAAAAAAACTACTTTTTTCACAAGAAAATGCTCATTAAAACACACATATGCACTTGAATTATTCCATGATTTCAATATTGTGTTGATCAAAGAACTTAATAGATCTGATTCTTAGAACTCATTAATCGATTAAAATACAAGTTATTAGAAAAAAATAATCTTATACACACTATGCAGCATAACTATTCAACGGATAAAACTGTCCAAACTGGACCTTGCTAAACTTGACACTGAAAGCAGCTTATTCGAACTCTCTTGGTATCTGCAGACTTCTCCCACTTTCTCCCAACCAGTTAGGGGACTACAAAGGCATTTCTCCTTTAAATTTAAATCGATCTTTAAACAACTCCGCCGCAAATTATACTAACTGAGGATTACAACTCAATTTATCAATTTATAGTGAAACATTCTTTTTGTATGCATATAATGTAAATTTATATTGTAATAATAATACAATAATTTTGCGACAATAGTTTTAATAATAATTTTACTCATCATTTTGATAGTTTTCTATTTTAAATTTTATTAATAAAAATATTGATTTCAATAATGTAATTAAAAATGCTTAAGATAATAAGATTTTTCACTATATTCTTATTTGTATTAATTCCGTAGAATGAGAGTAATTTTGTTGTACATCTGTACAATAAAAGCAAAGATAAAATATTAAAAAAAGTACAAGATAAAAATTAAGTTCGCAGTAATACTCACATTTACTGCAACTGTTTTGAAGTTTTCCAATATCTTGCGTGCCGTTATAATCCAAGTGTTGCACACTACTGATTCTAGGCTTTAGTCTTCGAGTGACCGAACTACTCCTTCCCCACCTTTTGCGGTCAACAATGATGAGAAAGTGATTGGAAGAGAGACCTTGTGATGCATAACTTTGATGTCGATTTTGTTTTTATCTCGATGAGTGAATCTGAGGAAACTAACAGATACATATTTTTATGAAATATTCTCTCAAATAACAAAACTAATTATTTATTATCTGATAGAATTATTAACGCAAGAATTGAAATAGGATTCAGTACATGAAAAATTGCAATACCTCTTGCTCCATTAAAAATCAGAATTTTTTTTAATAACCAGAGAGATTCATTGACTGTTTATTTAGTTAGAAAATTTCGGTTACTTGATAAATCAAAATATGCAAGTTAAATTTAATTTTCATAAAAATCTATTAAATTATGTCGTAATGAGAAGAGTAGTATTTTTACACACGCGATTTGTGATGTACATCATTAATTTCGTAATTTTTTTTCGCATTGCTACAAGTTTTTAATTTGTTTTGTTTTCGTGAAAATTGTGTGATCGTGAGCGCAATTTTGCATGAGCACTGCCTTTTGACGGCGATTTTGACGAACAATCTATTCCGATGGTATTTTGCAGAATTTGTGTTGTTAAGCTAGAAATACGTAAGTCTTTGAGTTTCATCGAGTTCTTTAAATATGTGATTTTATGATTTAATGTGGATATTATCTCTTCCTTTTCACGCAACTGCTGCTTCAACTCCGTATAGATTGCACATGAAATATTTTCGTCATTTGCACTTTCAATACGCTCAGTTGCTATATCCACAAGTATGTTGCCTTTGAATGCGTTAAAAAATTTGTTAAATTTCCATCAATTATTTAATTCATGTGTGTATTAAATTGTTATATACAAATATCTCACTCTTACGTTTGCCAAAACGAGGAAATCTGCAGTAACTAATGATATTCCATATACGAAAAAAACAAGTAATCCAACTGAAAATGATAAATAGCCCTCGAAATCTTCTTAATTTCGATGAATTAAATTCACAAATTTCTTTATTGTCGGATTTTTGTGAGATTTCTGGGTCCAAATCAAGTTGTTTTGAATTATCGTCCATTGAATTGTCTACAATCTTTTTCTCTGTAAAGCATATATGTTTAAAAATAAACGACATTACTTGAAGAGTCGTAAAGTAACACAATTACTTGATATTTGTACGTTGATGCCTTCCATGTTAAATTTGAGCTTCGATTTATGTAATCGAAACTCTTCGCTATCTCTCAGAATTTTTATTTTCAGTTCTAACAACAACTTCTCGATTGCACCTTGAGATGCGTTTGCTAGATGATGGATTGTGTCCTTGTTTAATTTCATGTCAATTTTTGTGAGCACTTTTCGATTCAGTGTATTCCAATTCTCCTTCTTAGTGTTGTAATTATTTGCTGGCACATAATTGTGTAGTTCCACATATCGCGGATAATAGAACTTCAGAATCTCCGCCATAAGAACTATTGCAAATATACAATAAGTAAAAAAATAAAAGAACATTTAAGATATGGAACTCTTTCATACTACTTACAGGATTAAAATGTATGTGTCATTTTACTTTTTGACTTTTTCTCGCAGCTGAATTTATCGATTAAAAAAAAAGTAAAAAATGATGACATCGGAATAAAATCGATAATTACCAGCATCCGAAAAGTCCCTCGACAAATTTTTCACCTGTCTGGAGAAGGTAATCCCGTCGATCCATGCGTCAAGTTCCTTATCCGTTTCGTTTAGTGCCATGTCGCCGATCATTTTTCCTTCCTTCATCGATAATCGTTAATCACATTCCCAAATTAACTATTTTTTACGTTTCAATGTGTTGCGCGTATGACTTACAGAAGAATTTTGGAACATATTGCCATTTAGCTTCGATTGTAACATAAAATCGTTTATCAAAACTTACAAAATATAATACGTTATAAGTTATAACCAAGTACAAAATCTTCCTTTATTTTAAAACACATGTGAAGATAGCCAATCAATAAAAAAATTTCATGTAAATTAAATTTCTAGCGTCATGTTTTTATGTTATTAGGTTTCTCAGCGTGACTTTTCTAGGAACATTTTGCATGTAATGGTTGCTGTACCGTCAAGAATTCATGACAGACTTCATGATAGTAGTACTCGTGTAAAGTATTGTTGCAAGGTAATTGTCATGGCTTCGGAGCGGTATAGTTTTTCATTGACGACTTTTAGGTAAATACATTTACAGTAATATAATAATGGTGTGCGAATTATTGCAATCCGAAACAATGTCTGTATTTAAAATAAAGAAACAAGTACTATTAGGAATAAGTTTAATAGTAATCTAACCTCTAAACCGAGTTTACATTTAGCATATCCTTTAATTATTATGAATGAAAATTTATAGTTGAATTAGTGGCATTTTTTGCATATTAATGTTTTACTGTCAAACATATCAATAATCGCCTAATCTTGTTTGAAAAATATATGCTATTGAATAATACACATAACAGGATGACTAGTCAAATTGAGTGAGGTGTATGTGTCAAATGTAAAACTTGTGAAAAAACATTATATTATTTACAATATTTGAAATACAGAATTTATATTGAGTATCTTACAATGAACAATTGATGAACTTATGATGAAATGAATTGTATTTTATAGTCCGTCAGGCAAATTGGTGCAGATAGAATATGCCTTGGCTGCAGTAGCTGCTGGTGCACCAAGCGTGGGTATCAAAGCATTGAATGGCGTTGTTCTTGCCACGGAAAACAAGCACAAATCAATTCTTTATGATGAGCACAGTGTCAGTAAAGTAGAAATGATCACGAAGCATATTGGTATGGTCTACAGTGGCATGGGTCCAGATTATAGATTATTAGTGAAACAAGCTCGAAAAATGGCACAACAGTATCTGCTAGTTTATCGAGAACCTATACCAACTGCGCAACTCGTACAGCGTGTTGCAATGGTCATGCAAGAATATACACAATCTGGGTGAGTTATTAATCATACATACAACATACACGCACACACATACTCTATAATGTCTTTACTATTTGTTTTTAATCGCTATAATTTGTATTTTTATTCAGGCTTTAAATTAAAAGTTATATTTCCAATTGTAAAAAAAACCTGTTTGAATGAATAGATAAAGTAATAATCAGATAATTACAAGTGATAATATGAAATTATTGTTGTTAATTTATAGAGGTGTCAGACCATTCGGAGTGTCTCTTCTAATCTGTGGCTGGGACAATGACAGGCCCTATTTATTCCAATGCGATCCGTCCGGCACGTATTTCGCGTGGAAAGCTACTGCGATGGGTAAAAACTTTATCAACGGCAAAACTTTCCTAGAGAAAAGATACAGCGAGGATCTGGAATTGGATGACGCTGTTCATACTGCCATTCTAACGCTGAAGGAAGGTTTCGAAGGACAGATGACTGCAGATAATATAGAAGTTGGCATTTGCGACGCGAACGGATTCAGAAAGTTGGATCCTTCTAACGTCAAGGATTATCTTGCAAATATTCCTTAAGCTTAAGTTTTTTTAATGTATTATCCAAATAAAACTTCGCGATTAATGGATTTGAATCAGATCTTTGTAATAAATCTTTTTGCCCAAAAGAAAATAATGACTTGTAGAATGTTTTCTCTATAAGAATAAAATCATATTAAGAAATTTTATAACAATATAATGCCCATATGTCCTACATATAAAATAAAAAATACTACATGTAAAATTTTTGTCCTACATATAAAATTTTTAATTCTGCGAATTTTATTTTTGTATTTAATAGTAGCTTTTGTACTCTCATCATTTTAAGTGCAAAATGTGCAATTGAAACGTGCACATCTAAATGCTGCAATGCGATTGGTCCGCTATCTTGGACGTTTCGATAAACTTATTCAAATAGCAATTAGTAACGGAAACGCGCGCGATGACTGCACAGTCATAGAATCGCTCTACATTTCTCGTGCTTGTTATTATTTAAAAGTGAATCTCATGCGCAAATAACCACTACAAGTATTTCATAAAGTGCCGAATGGTTGTCATGACGCACTAAGTGCAGCGTGTTATCGCCGTTATACATCAAAACCGCGATTCCGTGCCGATTCGTTTCTGTGTGTGCGGCGTCGATCGTGTTATGGCGGACTGCGGTGTTGCGTTTGAATTGTTTCGTACTTTCGCGAGTGTGATTATTCGAAAGTGAGTCTTACGCGCGAATAGTGATCGCGAGTGTATTTTAAAGTGCCGGATGTTCATCGCAATGCATTAATTGTCGCATATAATCAGCGTTATACAACGCCGCGATTTCGCGTATCGACGATTTGTTTCTGTGTGCCGAAGTCCGTCATGGCGATTTGTAGAATCGCATTCTAATCGCTTTCCTTTTATCTCTGTCACAATTGTTATCGTCAAAAAGTGAAAAAGTATATCTCACACGCAAAATCTATCGCGAGTGTCTCGTAAAATGTTGGACAATTTATCATAACATGTTGAATATCGTGTACAATCGCCATTGTGGTGTGCCGGCTTTTGTGTGTGTATGCGGAATGGATTAAAATCATCGATAGGCTTCTTTCTCGCCGTAATACGCAAAAGCATAATTGGTGCATGAAGATCATCATCAGGTATGTATATAGCGTTTATAGGTGTCTAAAATTATCATAGTATTATTTGCATTGTCATCAACCCTTACAATCCTTACGACTTCCGTAACTATTCTTTATATGTCGTTGATAATTACATTCGCTTGTTTACCGACTGCGGTAAAATAAGGCGCGTGCATATCGATTAAGCACCAACATTACCGACGGCAGTTGCAATCAGGTGAGGCGCAATCTCGCTAAGATGCTGCTGCTTTCACACGGCTTTTGCAGTTGGTGCGCGGCTGGCTGGCCTACCGGCTCGTCTTTATCTGTGTCTCGTGTCACCTCGCACCGTAACGTTACGCTATTATGTCGTCGCCGCTTCCCTCGTAGTGATCATTTTAGCTATCGTCGATTCTTTACGGCAAGCGGCTTGTGCTCGCTTTCGGGAGCAGTTCCGCGCCTCCTCGAGACGAATGTCCGCAGGTAAGACACGATCATCCCTCGCGATCATCCCTCGCTGCAATAGGTCTGTTCGTTTCGGCTGTAATCCATTGTACTTGCCACATTTGGTGTGAAATGAGAGAACACGAGGGATAGACGCACTGTATTGAAAATTTCACTGAAATGAACAGGTTTAATTGCTACATGCTATGACTATAACCTTGTCTCGATCGCACCAATTTCCATCAGCTTGCCAATTATTTACCACGACGTGCCATCGAGGCTTTCGATAAAATTCGAAATTTGCTACTAGTTCAGTTATTGAGCGTTTAGCTGTCGGATAACGTTGCGGAAAAGTGACCGTCAAATGTCAGGTGTTTTTATCGCACTCTTTCTCTCTATTCTTTTTCCACTTTTAATAGTAGTAGCAAAAATAATTCTTGTGGAAGTGTGTCAATACGTTCTTGACATCGACATTTATACTTTTTATTACATATCTTTTTTATTGCATTTTTAAATTCCGGTAACGAGAGGACACATTCCGATATACGTAACTTAGTAAAGTGATTAACATATTGTTGCGAAATACGTCAACGAAACTAAATTGATTAGCTGGTCGATTTGCGGTTTGGTTATTGACCTTTTAATATGGAAAGCAGGGATCAGTTGATTTTAGATTAATTGATATGATTATAAATAATAATATGCGTTTGATGATAAACAAAAGTATATATAAATATTGTAACAGCATTGCATAAACTGAGAATAAGTAGTTGAGATCAAAGTAGTTAATATTTTTCTCGTTCGACATTAAATATTTGCCACACGGACGGATATGTTTACGATAGCGGGCATTGATACGTCGCGTTGTGAAGGGGACAACGATTTGTTTACGCGCGATCTCGTCTCCGTTTCCGCGTTTCGATACCTCTCGGCGTCGTGACGCCTGCCGTGCGCCGATACAGTGTGACAACAACACGCGTGCGAATCGCGCGCGCAGCGGCGCCGATCGATGCGGCCCAATTCTAAGCGTTCCATAAATTTCGATCGCCGATACCATCCGAAATACGTAACGAGCCACAGCCGGCGGCGGCTCTTCGTTTCGGACTCGGTATGCCAGTGCTCCGTTCCGCGAAATTTCGTCGATCTTTGAGTTTAAACGCGAGGCGGAAGGTATCGCGCAGGCGATCCGAAAATTCACCGTTCCACTTGACTTTACTCCAAACTCGCCGATTTCAATTTCGGAGATTCGCTGGCGATGAATTCTTAATTAAGCCACATAAGTCTGAGATTGCTAAAGTATTCAGAAAAAAGAAAACAGTTCGACAGAACGCATTGAAATTTATCACGTGAGACAAGGTTTTAATTTTAATCAGTTCTAAAATTAATTTGTTGAATCTTTTTAGTTTTAAATTAAATTTAAAAATGTAAATTAAATATTAGTTTATTAAATTTTATATATTTGAAAAAGGTATTTTTATAAATAATTATTGAATAACAAAAATAATGGTTGTACTCTTTGTAGCAGCGGTTTTGTGGGAACTGTTTTTACTTGATTTTGATTATTTTGCGAGCTGTTTTTACGGCTGCATAGTTTTTTATATTTATAATTCTCTCTCTCTTTTTCTCTCTCTCTCTCTCTCGCAGACGTAATATAATTTAGATGATTATTCAGACTGCTATTTCTTCTATTATAATTCCTGCGGTATTCATTTTTCTCCACGCGGCTCAAAAATTAACAATTTTTTAATTCTCTACAGCGTCCATGAATATGCAACGCGAATTGGCAAATAGTATCCATGTCGGAGTAAGAGCGAAGTAAATCCATAATTCCTAAGGTCCGAGATATAAAGTCACATCTAAAGGAAACTTTGCGAATTATGGATTTACTCTGCTCCCACGCTGACTTCTTCCATTTTTCTTCTTACACCCGTAACTTTCGCTGGAAGTCCCGTAGTCATTCACAATTTCTTAGCTATTACAATCAATTTACTTCAGACTCTAGTGTTGGGTACGTCTCAGACGATTTTCCGGGAAATTTCGAAGTGAAATTTCACTCCGCCGAGAGTAATCCTCATCCACACCGTTTGGATTATCAGTCATTTCGATTTTATCGGTCTTCATTATCTTTATTACATCTAAGTTTCTCTCGTGCAAATCGATGCCCGGAGAGAGACGATTTCGCGAGTAAAGGAATCCTCGAGCCGAAGGTCTCCTCTTATCTTTAGCTCGTTCCGTCATCGAGTGCCCATTGTCGAACAATAGCGGATTTAATAACGCATCCGCGAACGCAAACGCGTTTTCACGAGAGACGGCGGGTTTTTCATTTAGTGCTACTTGTCGAAGCAAGATCTGCGAGGACAATCGCGGGACCAGTAACGTCGAGAGAGGGCCGTGAGAGAGAAAGAGGGGAAAATCGAAGAAAAGCCGGAGCGCAGAGCGCCTTCTGTCTGTGCGCTTTGCAATTTTAATGTCGACATTGCGAACGACTATTCTCCTCCCCTCCTGCTACGCGTTCGAATCGAGCAAGTGGCGGATTTATGTACGCCGCTATTACGAAATCTGTGAACGTCGTCGATATCGCTTATTAAAAATTCTGAGAAGCGCCGCGGGAGAGCTTGTCTAGATAATCCTCGCTCTTCTTAAGTCGCGGCGGACACGTTCTTATACCATTGTTGTCCGTAATCGAAATCCCGAAACGTCAAACAACGTCAATCGATCGGCGAAAATTCGTAGATAATACACGTTACAACATTTTCGATAGTACACTGGAAAGATAAAACAGCTTACGTAATTCACTCGGTGTCGAAAAAATGGACTCGCATTCGTTCTGCATTTCGCAGTTTTAATTCGGTGTATGCACGTTAAATAGTCATGTTTACCGTCGCTCGAGTGCGATGCGAATAATGTGCGCATCCCCGCGGTATGCATTTGTGACATTAAAAAAAAGCCGCGTCTCTAACTAACATTGTGCGTACACGCATCGCTCGAATATAATTACAGCTCGCTGCCTCCTTTTCCCGTCAGCTTTCGTCGTTTTTTTTTTCTTCCTTTTTTCTTTTTATTTTTTATTTTAAACCGCCATTTGTTTCTTTATGCGGTCTTTATGCGCGTTACGCGAGGAGAAATTACAGGCGGGCTAATTACATGCTGGTCATGCGATTTGCGTAGCCGGGGAATGCCGTCGACGACAATTAAAAGGCTAAAGAAGCGTGTCGCCGGGTCGTTTTGATGACCGATCTGGCCCGCGCGAACGTCGGAGCGATGCGAGCGTTCGCAAGATTTTTCTCGTTTCAGTTAAATCGATGATTTCCACCGAATTGCTTTTTCGCGAAACTAAAACAAAGAATTTTTATGGAAGTGGATTACTGTAGTAACATTAAAAAAACAAAACAGAAACTGAAATTAAATTAGTCACATCCATGTAGAAAGCTTTTAAGCAACGGCTAAAACAAGATTTTTCTGCAACGCGCTTTAACATTTTCGTTTTTCTTTTATCTTTTATATTTAATAATTATTTGTATAAGAAAAAAAATTGTAGCGACAAATAATTACTGCAATTTTTCTTTATTAAAGAGCTTATCTTTTTGATGACTCGATCTTTTTTTGCAGAAATGACCGTTTCACTGTTTTATATCGGATTATTCGCGAGTCAGCTGATGTTTTAGTGGAAATCTCTCGCGAATGCAATTTCTGGTTACTCTGCACGTTACGCGACCGCGAAATGGCGTGTTCTTCGTTTTTTGCTTGTAGCTTGCGAGAGTTTTTTTCATAGACCAACACGTGAAATGTCTTCGCGTTTATCGCATCCGTTCTCGAACTCCTCCTATCTCTGGTTCTAATCATCCGAATACCGCAAAAAGCCGTGCAGTCACGGAAAATGATCCGTCGTTTCCACCGTTTTTCTGCGGCAAAAAGAGCGAGCGCGGAACGAGCAATTTATCGCGACGGCTCGTCACGTGTCTTGCCGTTTACTTTTAGTCATTAGTTGTCTCTCGTGTTTTATTTTATCTACGAAACGTCGTTTCCGCGCAGATTCGTCAAAATCGATAAGAACAGACGATAAGGTTCGATTCTTGTCGCAGGCGAAGCTGCGTCGGTCGTCGCGATCAATTCTTCAAGTAAGATCGATAGCTTCCATAGCTCTTCGCCTAAAAAGCGGTGTGGTGCTCGTTAAAAAAAAAGGAGAGCAAAATTAAATTAAATGTAGCGAGGAGAAATTTATACGAGGAGATTTATAGAGGGGACTCGATCCCGAATTCGGAATTTCGCGTTTCATCCTCGTGCAAATACATCGACGATAACGTCACGTACGCGCGGCCGGCAATCTCTTTGTCTCTCTTCGGTGAGAGATGGCGTCCGGCCGAACGATCAAAGCCTTCCAGGAGGCCTAACGAGCCTCGATGACGTCGATCGCTTCTGTTTTCCGTCGTCGTCGCAAGCTTCGATGAGCAGCTTTTTCCATCCCGCTGTGGGCAGGTTGCGCAAAAGCTCGGTTTTCCCTTTTCACGGTATAGAAGAGAGAAAGAGAGGGAGAGAGAGAGAGAGAGAGAGAAAGAGTGTCCTCCCTCTTCGGGTTCGGTCCACCGTGACACGGATAAAATTAGATCGACGATGCTACCGATCCGATCTATCTCGCTCTACGAGTCATTTTTCTAGCTCTCTCTTTTTACGTTATCAGGCAATTTGGCGAAGCGCGCGCGGCAAGCCAAGGATTGCGTGACATTTTTTAATCAAACTTTACGGAGCTAAATTATAGTGTCTTGCATGTCGAAGAAAATTGAATGATACTTTCACACTATTCCTAAAAATAATCTATGTATTTTTCATTTTCATTGTTTCTATTACAAATAGACCGATTCTGTTATGATTTAATACGAATCACTTTTTATTATTTTTACATATTTTTTGTAATATTTATTTTTTGTAATATTTATTTTACAGTTAAATTGTCTGCTCCGAAAGTTTAAAATTAAAATATTAAAATAACGGGGGGGGAAAAAAAAGACAAAAAGCTACAATATTTATTATAATTTATCGTGGTAATTAGTTTTTGTATTATAAACATTGTGTCCCAGAAAATTGCGTAATTTTGTTACGCTAGCCAAAATTTGTTTCTGGTGCAACCTAAACTTAACGAAATGAGAATTCGCTCGCTTTTCCGCTATTCTTAGAGATACAAATTTAATTTGAAGTGATAGATCGCACGTTTCTTAAGGACATTTAACTTGTATCTAACTAGTATAGTTATATACTTACGTCTTTTTTGCTTCGCGCCGTTGCCAAGCGATCCGTTTGGACTCGCCCCTTTCGACGCTACATCTACGTCGGGTCCACACGTGTCATTGTCGCATCGCGGTGTCGTCGGCGTTGTTGGAAACATAACTCCGTCCAAGAATACAATAAGCGGCTAGCATTGTGGAATGTAATTAAGCTAGCGTTGCTGACGATGGAAGACAGCTAATGTCAAATTACAAGGAACGTTAATGGTCGGCACTTTCTCTCTCCCTGTCTACCTCTCGCTCCTCCTCTCTCTCTCATCCTTCCTTGCACTCGCTCGTCGCTCGTCGCTCTTGTCAAACGATTTACCTGCCACCATTCAATCTTATTGCGATCCAGGCTTTACGGATACTTTACTTATTGCCTCATCGACGAATATATGGATGTTGCGCACTAAAGACAGGCGAAACCGAAACAGAAAATGATTAAATGCGCCAATATGTTATCCGATGGAAATTTGCGTAACGTTATTTCGACCGACGATTATCCCATAAGTCGGTTATTGAATTATACACCGTGCGGGTGCGTTGTCAGAAAGCAACGATCGATTTTACGCTACATACTGATGGCGGCGAAAAGTCCGCGCCGCACTGGTAAACTGCTCCGCGGTTCTAAATTATAGCAGTTTCGGGTCGAAAGTTCGGGCCGAACACCAAGCATCGTTCGCAGAGAATGCGTTTTCGATGCTCATATATGAAAGGGTGGGAATCCACGGCCGGGTAGATTTCGCGCGGGCTATTGCCAAAGTTTTGAGATATAGGAATACTTGTTTTTAGCAAAAGCGAGGCGCAATCGCGTTAAAAGCGCGAGCAAAACCCAATGCCATTTATGCACGTCGGTCATGAATAATTTTAGCATTGCGAATACTTTTTACTGAAATCTTATAAATGTTATAAATTTTTAATCACTAGTGGTAAATTAAGAAATTTATTTGGAACAAATTTATTTAAAACCGTATTCCAAAACAAATGATGAACAGATATAAAACATTCAGCTATTTCTTTTGAATTAAATTTTCCAATCAAAATTTTCGTATAAAATTATATTTAAACATTCAGTATGTTACTAATCACATTAAACTAAAATTTAATTACAAATTTGATTCGAATTAAACAGATTATACGTTGAACTAGTTATTTATATTTTTGAATTTACTAGAAATTCTTGCTTTTCGATCAATTATGATTCCATTGCTATAAAACTATAAAATAAAATTTTGAAATTAATGCCTCGATATTTACGCCAATAAAAGCTCGAAAATATTAGAATGCATGGCACAACACGTAAGTCTGTGTTGTACTTATTATTAGTTACTTTGTATGCTGCTGCATCATGCGGCTATCAGTGGATTATCTCCTTTCTGCACGAAGCATAGTCATGCAGGAGCGATTAGTTGGCTACTTTATTGTTTAGAGACCTGCGCACGATGATGCGACCGGGTGAAAGGTCGACGGCTAAAGCCGAACCCTTTAGTAACTCGAGCTGTCGTTAAAACCATCTGCCACTTGCGCACCTTGTTTCCTTAGTGACTACACCAGCCATTTCGTTCAAATATGACAAAGTGATCCAGCGCACAGATACATCCTATCCTCTTTGATTTTGACATTCACTAACAAGTTCTCTTATATTTAACGAAAAAAATATTGTACTCGATTATATTCGAAATTTTTATTTTTATTTTGAAAGATCTTAAACTATTCTGAAGTTTCTTTTAACCATTAAATGTTTGTTTTAGCTTCTAGATGAAGTAACATGTCGGTAGAACGATCATTATTCTCAAATTAGCTTCGCGAAATAGAATTGTGATGAAAGTATTCATCTTCAAATTTGTGTCTATACTTAAAAGTAATCTTTAAGTAATTCTTTTAAAAATATATTTGATTGTCACGTCGAGTGACAAGTTTTTTTTTTTTTTTATGGATAAATTTATCTTTTCTCTTTCAAGTGAGTTGTAAAATATTTTTCACAATTTTGAATTGCATCACGACAAAGGAGATTCAATTGACGGGAAACAATTTGCAGACGGCGTCGATCCTGACACATTATCCATCCGATCGTCCCCTATGGAACTTCTTCGGGTTTGACCCTCTCGTAATTGAGTTGAGCTTCCTTCCCCATCGTCCATGTACCATGATGCGCGAGATTAATTTCCCACCGTAGTCTTTATGGGCGGTGGACACCTTGCGGGCATTCTTAATCAGTCACTGAGTTCCGCACCTCGAATGAACCTGACAAATTGCATCCGTTTTGGCCCGTCATCCCAAATTAATCAATATCTTTTTATCGCGCTCGCTTTGTGATACCGAAAACAACGGTAGTCGAATTTTTGCGGCAAATGCTATTAAAATCATGCTTTCGTTGTTTATTTTAAATTGCGCGAACGATGGAAATATGTATGTATATACATAGGTACGTATAATGTACAGTAAAAGAATATCAACGAAAAAAAGGGGGAAATTGACGCCGGTGTTTTTTATCGCATCAATTATTATATTATATCAATACTCAGCTATATATCATAATAATAGAACTCTATTAATACAGATTTTATTGATGTAACTCGATATATACAGCGCGCCACTCGATATATTGCAGTCGTTGCTGCATCGAAGGTGAACACGCATCTGTGAAGGTACATTTTTCCGGCGGGGCAACACGGTATTTCTCCTTCGTATCGTACAGAATTGCATTTTCCCCGATTCCTTGTCTTGATTGCGCCTTATTCTGTCTGACGAGCGTCGGCCAGTCTGTCTATAACGGAAGACGAGAAACCGGCGGCAGCATCTGGAAACATAGCGTATCGAACGAAACCATACGTAAGAAACTACTACGAGGGGGAGAAAGGAAGAGAGAGAGAGAGAGAGGGAACAAAAACTGGAGAAAAGGATAGACACGGCGACCTCAAAATAACGTACGAGGCTAGCAGTACGCCAACGGCGTTCAAATCCTCTGACACTGCCGCCGCGCACCGACTGTCCCACATATGGTTTACACATATATTTCCACCTCGCGTTCGATCCTCCGGGGTATTACGAGGGGATCTTCGCCAGCTTCGATCCTTCGCGGAATCCTCGCGGAATCGTGAGTTACGATCGCGCCGGTGTCGCCTTTTCCGAAGGACGCCTCCGCGCAGTTATTTCGCCGTTGACGCGTTTCCGCGCCGCGCCGCACCGGCTGTAAGAGAAAACACGAAAATACTACGCGCTTCGGGAGAGAAAAGTAACGTCGCGAGACTCGACTATAAACCGTACGCTCGCGACGGCCGTGCAAAACGACGGCGCGGCGAACGCGTAACGAAAGAAGCGAGCGAAGAGGGCAAGGACGGGACAGGCGGAAACAATAAGATCGTCGTAGGAGGATTCGCCAGGCGGCAGGCGGATGTGAAATCCCGCGTAAAGACGAGAGACGTCCGTTGTAAGTTGTAACTCTCGTCGGCGGTGCGCACCGAGGGTTTACTGTCTCTTAACAGTTTAGAGACCCGGGCGAAAATCAGAACAAACTTGCTTGACGTTAAAACACGGAGACGGTGTACGACATGTGAAGTAGTTGGTACATACTTCTCGGACGGATAGCGTTTACATACTTCGCGATGCGGCGACGGGGAGGAACACACCGTTATATACATTGGGCACGTCTATGTATATTGAGTTATATCGATAAAATGCGCGCTCAGAACTCCATCATTGCGAGATGTATATATACATGTATATACATAGCGGATTCGGTACCGAATTTCCTTCTCTCTCTCTCTCTCTCTCTCTCTCATTTCCGACGTTGCTCACGGCGAATAACTCGCGACGGAAAATCTCGCCAATAAATTCTTCGCGAATTTCCGAGTCCGCCATTTTCCGTGCATTTTAAGAATTTTCCGTATATCCACCGAGGTGGATATTACGCGTCTCGATTGTTCTTGAGCACACGGAGCGGAAGTTCGGTCCAAGTTTTCATCGTTTACCGAGGGTACCCAGGTGTCTCCGCGGCCGCTACTCTCGCGGCGAACTCTATATAAGCTTCCCGCAAATTGAGAATCGCCAAGTTTCCTTTCCGGCCGGCGCGAGAGCGACGCTCGCTCCGTCTTCCTCTTCCCTCGCCCAGTTTATCCGTCGAAGTCTCGATAATGCGGCCGCGTATCAACAAATCGCCGTTTTCGAGGAACGTAAGTATGCGGATGGAAATAATCGTGCGCGTGCGACATGCGACTTTGCGCGGTCAACCCGCGACGGAGATCAGCGGAGCGAGATAAGCGGTAATCGGCGCGCGATCAACCTGCGACGCTCAATTCGCACGCGAGCTGGCAGGTTGCAGCAGACGGCGGTGGCTCATTAGTTATCTACTAGTGTCTGTTGCAGATTTTGTTAATTTATCATGCTACATATACGTTCTAATAACAAACTCTCGTCATATCCGCTATAATGCTAATTACTTTTTTTTCAGTGCGATCAACGGTGAATTAATTATTGTTGCATTTTTATGAAAATAAAAATGCGACGCGATTGTAACGACCTCGGAAACAAAGTCATCGATCACGCGAATTGTTTGCTTGCTCTTTTTTTTCGGAGAAAAAAAAAGCGGCGTGGGTCGATATATACCTCATAATTAATATAACAATTTATCGTGCGGTCGTATATAAAGGCCTTCGACTTACTTTCATAAAAATTCCAGTGCCGTTGGGAAAATATGTAAAAAGTGGGCGACGGTCGGTCGTGGGGGAAAAGTGGCGGGTACACCGGCTTTATATTCAGGGAAAAATGTTATTAAAAGTACCGGGTGGTTGCGCGCGATTATAACGGTCCGCGAGTCTTCGTATGACTTTTGGAAAATAAGCTCAGCTTCATCGAATTTAAATGATTCATTTGTATCGTCTAAGTTGCTCTGTAAACGAAGAAATTAGATAGAGATTTCTACATTTAGCTAACTATTATTGAATTACCATATTATTACTATTCCGATCTGCGCTGGTTTCTATTCGCGCGTAATATCGTATCGTAACAAGCACGGGATTTATTATGCTAAATACGTTTATTATTATTATCTCCGAGTGCCTTTAATTATCGACTATTTCAATGGCCGACCGTTTGATAAGCTGTGAAGCGAAGCGAAGTTTACGCGCTCGACGGCGAGAGTAAAAAGTGAGTGGAAAAAAAAAGGCGATTGAAAGCACCGTAATTGCGCCGCGTATCCGTAGTTTCGCGCGTCTCTTTTTACGATCCGGCCGTCAACGATGGACATAATGGGGCAAAGTCGCTGCTAATGCTTACGACTTGGTGGAAAGTTCGCGGGCCAGTAGAGTAGAGTAAGTTCGCCCCTGACGCGGACGTTTTTATAGCGCGAAACTGCCGTGCCGTAAATATTCTGAGATGCGTGCACGCGCTATATCGCACGTGGCGCAGAAAATTTTCGTGGCAATTTCAGATAACTCGCCGTAAGAAAGACAACGAGCGATCGCGATAGCGACACAAATCGAGAGATCTGTCTCTGTTTTATGGTAATGACACCGATAGCATCGAGATACAAGATTGATATCGACAATTGCGTTATCTAACGAGCGTGATGAATAATTAATCGCACTCGCCGTTCGATCGCTTTGATAAGCGTGCGCAATTACACTGCGCGATATAGACGTTATTAGATATTGTACATCAATTTTCTGCCGCGCTGCGTTCACTCGCGCCGTTACGTGCCGATATATCGCGCACGCACGCACGCTTGTGCGCGATCTGTTCGTGAAGTTTATCGCCGCCCCTTTCACGTTCGACGTTCCGCTCGACGACAGAAAAAGCAACAGAAGGAGAATTTATATGAAACGCGGACCCTTTTCTCTCCCTCCATCGTCCTCTCCCTCTTTCATCGAGAGTACTCTGCTCTGCTCTCGTCACCTGATTTATCTTGACGAAGACGTCCTCTGAATTCGTTATACGACTCAACAATGATTTAAGAATGTTCCTCGGGGAAATGAAGTTATGCAGGAGATGTCGTCGTTCTGAATAAACCGATAAAAAATAAATACTTGTTTAACAGATGTAGGAAAAAGATGATCTTTTCACGAAATATTTATTTTTTTTCTCTGCAACTGAATCCATTAATACCAAATTATGATTGCAGAAAAGTAATTACAGTAAGTAAAGATACGATATTTTATTTTGATAGGTTTTGATAGATTTGACAGCTGAATCCCATTAATACACATTTATGATTGGAGAAAAATAATTGCAATAAAGATACAATCTTTCATTTTGATAGATTTTGATAGATTTTGTGATCTTAGTTTAATAATAATATATCACATAAATATATGTATATAAAAAGAAAAGAAAATTTTATTTAATTACAAAATATTAGAAAACATGATAGTGGCGGATTACGATAAAAGGTGCGTAATCTACCACTATCGTGTTTTCTAATATTTTGTAATTAAATAAAATGTTCTTTTCTTTTTATATGCATATATTTATGTAATATATTTTTTTACTTCAGATGGAATAATTATTTGCTAATAAATCATTCGCACTTTAATAAATTCACAACATTTTGATAATTTTGAAGAAACGTGCCTAATCGTCGTACGTGATATCTTGCGTATCGGCGAATGTTTTGCTCTTCCACCGATTTTCTTCATTTTGCGTGGGCGACTCTCCCATTCTATCCCGTAGTTTGGTAAATCCGTCATACAATAGACTCCGCAGTTTAATCCGGCTCGCGACTAATCCACTTAGGAAACTTGCCTCGACGCAACTTCGTCTTCCTGCTTTCTGCGGAAGGACGGATAAACGATATCAGTTGTACCTAAGCGAAAAAATATTCTACGTACAGATGGAAAGCGTCCTTTCTTCTGTAGCAGTTTTCCGCTAAAAGCTAAAGCACTCGATGAAAAAAGAACGACGTCATTTCTTTTTTTACTTCTTTCCTCGGTGTCTTAAAAATTTTCAGATATTAAAGATACATTCTAGGTATCACAGGGATAATCAATCATGAATTGATTACTAAACGTATAAATTATGTACAATTATTTGCATACGCGAATAAATTCTCCGAAAAATTCTCAAAATCGCATAATATTAATATATCTGTCAAGCTGACTCACATCGTCCGTTACTCATCGCGTTGAAGGACTCTTCAGCTTCGGCAAAGTAATGCTGTAGCGGCGAAAACGCTGAGTTATGGGTTCCGCAAGTACCGCGTGCAATGGGGGAGGAAGCAGAGTACTTAAATCTCGAAGGGGTTCTTTCTCTTTGATTCCCTCCGAACGCTATCATCGGTCGAAACCGTGTGAAATTTAATCGACCTCGCGTCCGTAACGCGCGCGTCAAAAAATTTCATCAACGTTACCGTAATGGACTCAGTTCCGCGTATTAAAGGAGAAAATATTTTTAGATGAAAAGCTTCATCAAAAACTAATTCAGCGCTCTCGCAACGTCACGACAAAATTATTGAATACCTCAAATTGTTTAAATATAAAAAAAGAGTTTTATTACACATTTTAGCACACGTTAACGTTAATAAAACGATTTAATATCGATTTTCGGTGACGACCCGCCGCGCGTTATCTTCTTTTCTTCGGAAATACGCGCCGCCGGGATCATAATGAACGACTAAATAAATACCTTCCGCGATTATCGATTATTCGCGGCGCGTAAATCGAAATATGATGCAGCCGCAGTTCCGAGGGTGCGAATAAAGACGGCGTATCTTTCCGCGTGAGCACACACGGGAAAAGGCGAATCTCCGTTCCAGGTTCCGTCTACGCCCCCCCCCCCTTTGCGCATAGTGGCGCAGGGATACGCCCGTCGCCCGTTAGACTACTTAGTCTAACGAGAATATAATCGATGATATACTACCTCGCGGCTTAATCACGCGAGGAGATAAAACCCCTCCGGTCCTTTATCTCTCCCGCCGGGCTGAAGCGAGCGAGCACGCGCGCGCGCGCGCGCGAAGCTAAATCTAATTCCTGGTCGTGTCATCCTCGTCTCTCTCGTCCTTTCTTACTATCCGTAGCCGGAACGCTGCTCATTATACGCAAGGAGACAGGAAGATTTTATTACGTCATCCACAAAGACTCTTTACACGGTGCTTTTTTCCTTTCGAGGCCGGGCCCTCGACCGGGGCGTCGTATTTCACTGCGACGTGTTAAAAAAAGAGAGGGGGGGGGAAAGAAGAGAAGAAGAGAGCGTCGCGTGATGCAATTTCGCAGAATTGCCGCGAGAAATTGCTACGTTAGAATCGCGGTGCCGAATTAGCGCCGCTGCGCCTCGAGAATAAGATACCTTCATGTGTTCCACTTTGCGCTTTATTTCTTTGAAAACTTTATTACGCGCATGAAATAACGAGCGTTTACAAATATCCGAGCAAGTAAGTACTCTTAACATGATTTTGCCAGTATTTTTACTATTAATATTTTTTGGTGTATTATTAATATTAATAATTTGATGTGTTCGGACTATAATTTTCGAGTTTTCGTAAAGTTAGCTCGAACTGTTCGAACATACTTTCAGTTCGAAAAGCTCGAACTATTTGACGTTCAATCTCAAAGTCCGAACTGTTCAAAGTGCTCGACCACGTGAAATTTCCACGAGTAGTGCAAATAATATATAAATAATAAATTACTCACTTTAAAGTTGCTCCACCGATGCCCTCCAGGCCTTTTCTCCCCTTCGTGCTTCATCGATGGCTGCTCTTTTGTGGAACTCATGTGCGTAAATATTAATTAATTAATATCGCGATCATACGAGCAATAATTATAAAAATGCGACAATCGCGCGGCGTTACTCTTTCGCGTCTGTTGCGTTATAAAGAAAACGCGGCGTTGAAAACTAAATGCCGCGAGCCATATTTAAGATATTGGAAAATATTTAATATTTCGAGAGCAACTTTAAAATGAGAATTTAGCATTTATTTATTATTATTTGTTTCATTATTTATTATACAATTTTATTAAACAATAAAAAAAGATTTTAAAGTTTAGTTATATTCAAGGCAGATGTCTTAGCGTCACGTTTGCGTATTACTTTAGCGTAGCAAACTGTTTTTTGCAAAACTGAATTTTCAATCAAAGTGTCGTAGAGAATCTTTCAGTCTTTGTGCGTGCCTGAAACTTAATGCGTCGCATGTATGCCGTAAAATTTTACGCTCATGAAAGAGCATCGCGAAGGTATATACGTAAAATCCTAGCGGGACGCGACGATACAACGAAAGTAGTCGATTTTTATGAGCAATTTTACGAAGCTTTTCGGCGCGTCTTTCATCTTTCCTCTTCCTTCTCTTCCCCTCTACTCTTTTCAATACTCATCTCTTCCTTTTCCTTTTATATTCTCCATCTCCGTGCCTCTCGTAGTCTTCGTCGTACGTAAAGAACAGTTAGGTACCGACGCAACCGATCTTTGTTTGCACTTCGTGAGCTTCCGCCGGAATGGTTCTCGGCTTCAACATTCTCGCTGTAGATTAAGCACGGTTTCACCTCCTCTCTCTTTCTCTATTTTGCCAACATTTTCCGAATCCAGTCGGTCAATATGAAATTTCCAGTGGTTTTTATTCGTCGCGCCGAATAGAACGGCCTCTCGTGTGTAAGATCAGTTGATTAGATTGATAAATAAAGTACTGCAAAATTGGTATTTATCTCTGTTTCCTTTTTCTATTGAAGAATACTCGAGATAGTGTTTTGCGTACGAAAAATTGTTTTTTCGTTGTCCACAACTGTATATCCACAACATTTCAAATACATTTCAAATACATTCAAATACAATTGACTCAGTCAGTTTAGAAGAGATTTTATTCTGAAAATGTCGAAAAAATGGAGTGTTTCATTCTACGTAGGTTTTTTTTATTTATTTTTATGTGAATTCAATTTGTGTTCAAAACAGGTTCTATTACAGCCATCGATATTGAAGTGGTAATAAAGTAGTAGAACTCTCTTGTATAATCAAATTAATGCTATCGAATGTTGATGTTGTTTTCCAAGTAGTACAAGTTTTAAAATAATATTGAAACAACTGATTTATTTAATTAGCTGAGAAAGAAACAATAAAATTATTCATCGCGAAAATTTTTGCACGCCGATGCAAACAAAGTTAATTCTTATTCCGTAATGAAGTATCGTTTCGATTATCGGTCTACCATAAAAGCTATTCACAGGCTAAACGCGCGCGCGTTGTCGTCGTCGTTTCGCGCAGTGGGGAACGCAATTTGCATGCTGCTGCTGCCGGCTTTGTGGGAGGACGGCACGTCGGTGTGCCGGCGAGGCTTGTGCAGCTTGCTGGGCTCGCTGGGCACTGCGCTCGTAGGGCTGCCACAGGCGGCTGAAAGAGGCAAATACAATGTTCTCGAATACCGAAAATCACTTGCGTTACAAAGCTATCGCGCGGACGCGGGGTTATTTGTTCCTGGCAAAGTTCCAATTTGAATGCCGGCCGTTCGGACTTACAGTCTTTCAGCGGAGAAAAAAATACGGCTTTAACCGTTCGTATACGTTTCCGGGCCTGACCCGGGCGTCACGGAGACGCGGTAATAAATTTCGGCGACGTGAGTTTTCCAATTTCGCATATAATTGCCCGCGATAAAATCTCATTAATGTGATTCCCATCTGCTCCGCGAAGAATTTAATAATTAACGTTTGCGCTTTAAGTCTGTAACCGAATAAAAACATTTACATTTGCAATAAACGCAACGTTAACGAGCTATTTTGCGACGCTTTGTTCAAAGCGGACGAGCGGAACGACGTTAAGCGTAAAGTAGATTATAACGGAATCGAAAAATATTTGTTGGCTCGCGAGAGCGAGCATCGCGTACGACAAGCGTATCGAAAATCGAAGTGTTCGGTTACGTAACGAGAGAGTGCACCTATCCATCCACCTCGATGTAGAGCTGTTCCAACCAACCGATCGACCGATTGGCGACCGACCCGGCCGATTCAATCCAGCCGATAAATTCGGCCTTCTGGCAACAATGAGCCACGCGGTCGGAAAAAAGCGACGATAATTTTTGTGTCATTCATTAAATCGCTCGGGTCATTCGGCTCAATCAGCCGTGCGAGAGGCCGTCAGATGCAGACCTTCTCTCTCTCCCCCGCCCTCTTTATTTTCTTTTTTCTTTTTTTCTTTGTTTGTTACCGTCGTTCCGCTCGTCTACGGATATTGGACACAGGGTCAAAGGTGGTCGTTAGGGCGCAGCGCGATGAAATGTTGTGAGAAAAGCGAGAGAAGAGAGGAAGAGAGAGAGAGAAACCGATATCGACTGGTGGAAAAACGCTAAAAACCCGTGGGCCAATTTGCGGTTGACTTCGCGAGCGAGAATACGGGTCAGATATTCCAAACAGAAGTAATGCTTTTACCGTTCCTCAGACAACGATCGGTTTGCTTCGAGAAATCCAGCCGGAGTGTTTGAATTAAGGTTTTCCGAATGGATTCTTCGGTGCTCGACGCACTGAATTTTTTATAAAAAAAACACTTTCGTATGAAACGAATGACTCTTTTACCTTGCGATTCTTTGAAAAATGCAACGAAAATGTCCTGTTGGAAGAGAATGCAATTTGTCTGAGACCATTCAAACAAATGACTGGTATTCAAACCAATTGAATTGTTCAAAACGGTTGCGCCTTCCACCCGGAATGTCGCGTTTTACGTGGGATGTCAGCGACAGGTGAATTTTAATGGGTGCAATGATCGAGGTGGAAATGGAGATTGGTCCGTGCCGTTAGCGAGACCGTTACAGCAGACCGCAAACAGAAACAGAAATTGTAAGAACCACACGTTTTTTTTTTTTTTTTTTTTTATGGAAAGACATCGCGCCGCGAATTAAGCGCGATATTAATCGCAGCTCCATTCGAAATTAGAAATTAAATCTGCGTGTAATCCTAAACGGAAGGAAAGAATTGCATTGGTCAGCCTTATCCTCTTATTGCGCATTTTATATATTTTTGGATCTTCAAATTTTGCATTATTCAAAATTGCGTTGGTTCGCGTCACGGCAAAAAATTAAAACGCAAAAACTGTAATTAAAAAGAATTACTGTTAATACTGATTCCGCTTAAGCGAGAAAAATGCATATTTTGTATCTTGAGAATTTATTTTGCTAGGAACTTTCGCTGATGGTTACTATGAATTAGATATAGCGACGGGCACTAAACGTATATACGCCTGGATATGCATCCCGCATCCAGATCCAATTCCATCTCGACGGAAATTCTCGTCGTAGCCGCAGGTGCACGTTTTTCCGTGGCGGGAGGCCGCAACTTATATTAACCTCGGCGGAAACCGGACCCTTTACCGCGGGTCTTTTCGCTAGATTAATTTCGGTAGCAGGCCGATATAAATCTCCCGATATCTATTAGGGAAACCGAGTGTTATGCGAAGATTAGTCGGTGAAACCAGCCGAAGACACTAGGCACTATCGAACCGCCGTTCTGGCCAGCCGCCAGACGGCGTCATCTGTATAAATATCGACTAAAAAAAATTTCGCGATTATTATTTTGCGATTTTGTTATGCAGAAAGAAGCGCGCGAGCGAGCGAGCCTGCTTCGTTAATGCGACCGTTTAATTCGCGGTCCCATAAAAGCGCTTAATTTGCAAAGATTGAACGAGTCTCAATTGTGTAAATGCAAAATTGTTAAATTTAAATCTGTAAGAGTAGATATCATTTGTAGAGTTAAGACGTATCCTCGACTGTTATTCCGCCTGAGATAAACGACTTTATCCAGCAGAGACCGATTTTCCTGTCGTCCTAATAATGTTCGTGAAATCGAGCGAAAATTCTCGTTGTTCTTCTCTCTTCTTCTGAACTCTCACCGCGACGTTTTTTCCGGCGCGATGACTTTTCGTGGTAGGTGAATTACACGCTTGTCGGACGCAGCGTTATGGCCCGACACACTACGCCGATGGAGAGTTCTCGCTGCAACGGGGCGGGTCGTGATAAACCGCAAAGGGAAACGTAACGGCGTTTTGTCGCTTAACGTGAAATTATCGAAAATCGCGTACGGTATTCACATTGCGATAATTGTTTTTTTTTTTTCTACGACTACAGCTGGTAAAATCTCTGCGAAGATTTTTCAAACTTTACGCATCAGTTCACTGAGGTTGCTATATTTAACGATAGAAAAGTTATAAGTAGAGTATTTGTATCGGAAAAGGCTTCGTTCCAAATACGTCATCGTACGGTACCTTTAAATATGTATTTATGCAGAAGAAAGCATTTATTCACGTCGAAATAGAGGGTATATTAATGTACAATAATAATAATGTATGAGATAACATAATAATTATAATAGAATTTGTACCAACATTATTATTACAACAGAAAGTTGATTTAAGACCGCATAAAATTGTTATTTGTTTCAAGCGAAATCCTGCGGGGTGATGCTATTTGCCTTAAACATAATTTAATTTTAATAATTGAGCATATATTTGCGTATAAAACATTAATATAATAAGATAAATATCATTATGTATAAAATCGTATTAACATTATCGAATGCACTTTTGTTTTTTCTCAAGAATGATAATTTATTGTTATTGATTTAGATATTGACACGTCGATAAAATTTATGTTTTTTTCGCAACATAAATTTGAAGTAACGTACGTGCGATTTCGAGAGATAACGTTTGCCGTCGGAGAAATGCAAGGATACACTTAGATGTTCTCAGATCTTCGCGCTAATGTAAAGGAAAGATTCGTAAGTGGAGCGGGTATATTCGCATCGCGAGATTAAAGACATCGGTCTGGAGGAGACAATCTTTTAAAATAACCGCGCCTGCGCGCATAATTTGCGAGGAGAGCGGAAGAGACGTGCTCATCACTTTGTCGCATTCTGCAAGTCGTTCACGATCTGATTGAAATGCTCGGCACGCGGCTCCGCCGACAAAGTCCGTCGCGCGGAAGGGACAGCCGGGTCTCGCCACGCGAAAACAATTTTCACATTAAAGCGGCCGCACCATTATCAACGAAATGCATTCTATTTGCCAAAATCTCTCCTATCTTATCTATCGAGTCAACGATGTCTTCTATTGTTTCCTTTCTTGCACGCAATGTTTCAGAACTTTCATTACAGTTTATCGATAAATCTTGTTTTTTTTTTTTTTTTTTTAGCAAAGACTTCTTTATATTTTCCTTTTCCGTGTTTATCCTGCTCCTCTTTTGTTGTTAATAAATTTTGAATACTAAACGAGCGTTAAAACGGAGGCACGGGAACGAGTGTAGAAGCTTGCAAATGACGCAAAGTCACAGACAGTCTCGCACGTGTTATTTTCTCTTTCCTTCGCCGTGATGGCGGCGTACGCACGAGACAGGGTGCAGTTTACAACCTCCAGCCTTATGTAGATGCATGTTTATTGCCACATTAGTAGCAGGGAAGAGAGAGGGTTAAAGACACGATACATACACCCTCTTCCCTCCTCTGGCAAAGGGTACTCGAGTAGGATTCTGTTGGTTTACCGGAGGATCCTGCACTCTCTCTTTCCCCCCCCCCCCCTCTTTCTCTCTCTCTCTCTCCCTCTGTCTCGCTCTCATCCTCGTTTCTCCAAAAGATATCTCATCTAGAGGATCTAGTTGTCGTTCCCGTTTCCACATTACCGGAAACGACCGCTACCTGTAGACTGATTCTATTCTCTTCTCCGCCTCTCTCCTTTTGTTCCCTTTTGCAACGTAACATTCTTTCGACTCTTAATAAAATGAACGACTACGATTATGCAGCAAATTGAAACATAACAGTCAGCTTTACAAAAATCTTTTACTCTATCGACGTATGATGTTATCAGCTCCATTATCTAAAGAGACCGGCAGCCTTTCGGAAATGAAAATCAGTGGAACATTTTTGCTCGAGCATTGTTACGATACATTTTCGCTGATTCGCGAAATACTTTGAACAGTAAAAAATTGCGGAATAATATTAACAATGACTGTTTGAACTGAATTTTTAATGGAGTTTTTCATCGTAGGTTTTTACCGTATGTTTACCGTCCGTAACAAATGAAAATCTTCAAAGCACATCAAATATTTATACATTAAAACTTCGCGAAACGTGGCGCTGTTTTTTTTTTTTCCCATCGAAAGCCATGCGATTTCTAATTTCGACATCAATTTTGCTTCCATTTTCGTGTGCTCATCACTTATACGAAAACTACGACGCAATTTCCAGAATAAAATGATTTTCGGGACGCATTCTCGAGGGCAGCGGCGCGCAAAATGACATACGAGCGCGCGTCGCTGCGCGTCGATTAGGCCCGACGCGGCGACGAATACGAGAGCGAGTAAAAGGATCATCGCGCGCGCGAGTATATTATACCGTAATGGCGAAACGATTAGTCAGATCACCCTCCGGGCGGACCCTATGCTACGCTGACAGTTGCACGCGCAACCTGCACATGATTAATAATCATGCGCCGGCCGTCGTTATCGGCTCGCAATGCCGTTATCGCTATCTTCCGCTTATCTGCTCGCGTACTTTAACGCGCTTGGTCGCGCCATTGTCGGGAATTAATTCGTTAGGCCTGCCGCAAAAGAATGCCAACTATGAGAATCTAATCGAATCACATACCTCTCCGCTATTGAAATTTAAATCTCTCAAAATCTTTCCGCATGGAATGACGAATAAAATTTCCCAGTCTGTATTGTTGCTTCATATGCGTCAAAATAAATTAATCACCGCAATTTACCTCTTTTACATGAATTTTAATTAATTGTCATAAGACCTCTTTTCTCGAATGGCGCATGCCACGCGTAAATTAAACAATAAATCTGTTTTACCAAGGTAAAACAAATTTATTTAATTTCTCATATTAATATTAATGTGTAATATAATAAAATTTTATATATAAAATATTAATTAATAATTATTGCACATTAATTTATTAAAATTGTAGAACGCGCTAAAGGACTGTTCTTTTTTTTTTATTACCTTTCGCCAGCAGGCGGCCGTCATTGGTTAATTCGCGCATCTCACGCTTTTCCGCGAGAAACTCTGCTTCACGACAGTTGATTAAAATTCTCCGGCAAAACGGCGAATTGCGCCGACTGATTGTACTTTAATACGATGATGCGCGATGCACACGCCGCGATAGACACTGTGCGATGCGCGGCTACATCACCGCGGTGGCATGTGCAGCACATTTTTCGAGGCAAAGAGTTGGCAAGGGGACAAGAGGGGGTGGGAGGGGAGGCGACAGGGATGGGCGGGTGGTACGAGAGACCCGGGCAAGGGATGAATTATTCGTTGTCTCTTGCACTCTGCACCCTCGGACACTGACGCCACGTTATCCTGTCTACCGTGTCGACCCTCTGCCGCTGACAGTGTCATCCATAATGTCCGCTGCGAGCACGAGTGACATTTACGTCTCGACGCTCTTTTCGCGAAGGAATTCTTTCTGAAGCGCGCTCCCGCCCTCCTCCTCGACTCCCCGGAAGAACTTTATGAGTAGCGCGGCGAGTAGCACGAAAACACTTCAGTCCTCTCGCGCGAAAATAACACTAGCGAGGAGTTGAAGGAGAAACGTGCCCGATTGCAATAACAGTCTGAATTAAATAAGTTCGGCCGAGTCTGAATTTCGCCGGCTTTCTTGTACCTTGTTGTCTATAAGACCGATAAAGGGGAAGAAATTAATCGACCAAGTTCCGAGTCGTCCGAGAGGCTGGCGAAAGCGAGCGACGCACCGCCGCTCTTCCGCCGATATTCCTCTCCGTCGCGAAAACTTTCGAGGCTGCCGCTGACCGAGAAACGACATTATTATCTCAGCGGTATAAAATATCGCGAGCGCGGGTTCGAATGAAAATGCGCCCTCCTCTCTGTTCGCGCGCACGTACATCGAGCGCTCGCGTATGCGCGTTCCGACGGCCACGAAATATCTCGGCGGCGGTGCTAATTAATTGGCTCGTAAATTAACGCGGCAACAATACCCCGGGCGCGGGTGGCTTGCCGTGCCGCAGCCACCCGCCGAATCACGGAATTACCGGCACGCGTGCGAACGTAAGAATATGCATGATGTATGCGGTATTTCGTTGGGCCGCCCCCTCGGTCTCCTCCCCCCCGCGTCGCCCTCTTCGCGTTTCGCTCTCTTCTTCATCTCGCTCTCATCTTCGCTGCGCGGATTTCAACGCCACGAGCCCAAATACGCTTTGGAATATACAAATGACGCAGGCAAGCGCGTTTGTTTTATTAGAGTTCCAGTTTCTCCGATAAAGTGATAAAGCAAGATATATTCTGTCGAGCGCCGCGAGGAAGGACGTAAATCCGTTTCTCGCGATTTTGTGAAAATACGGTTACGCCGGGCTGCGCTTTGGCGTTCTTAACGCGGCGCGAGTGTCGTATAGAAGTTATATGTATCGTATAAAAGCAGGTCGCGGAGGGTCACAAATTGAGTGCACCTGTTGCAACAACGCGGCAACTTATGTACACGCCTCGTAGGTACTTCACACGGCCGTCAAGCTGAAGAGAGTATTCACCTTTATTGCACCGCCGCGCTCGAAAGATTGTCCGGGAAATCTCTTGTGAAAAAATTACGTTTGTGTGCTGGGCTGTGTATCGACGGTACACTTCCGGCATACGCAGACCGACGGCGGTTGGATGGAGAGAGAAAAGTTGGAAATTCATATTTTCCGCTGCAAAATTGAAGGATCTCACATGCGGTATTACAAAAATATCTCATTTTGCTTAATTAATTTTTATTAATTTAAGGCAGCCCTTTTTTGCTACCTAAAATTGAAATTAGTTCAATGAAATTTTGATTCATTTTTACTGCACATTTTTATCTGCAAATAACGCACAGAAAGATAGAGAATAAAAGTGCTATCTTAGCTTTAGCACCGATAAAAATTGGAAAACGTGAGTTTCGCTTCTCTACTTCTATTTATTTCTGAAATGCGACGCGAGATGCAGAGCGAAGCTTCGCGCGACCATTTGTGCTTCGGAAAATCATTAAAACGTAACGATCAGTAAGAAGATAACTGAAACGGTACAAATAATGTTTACGCAAATAACTTTGAGAAGACGAAAACGTATCAGAATATTTATAAAGCGGCGAGAAGTGTCGTATTTGCGCGCATCGATCGCGCCGCGTTCATCGACACGGACATTTTTCCGAGCTGCGTTTTTTCACGTCGCGAAACAGGGTAGATCGTTAAGTGCGTGTAGCCGTCGCGCACAACAGATAAGCCTTTTAACACTTCACGGGACTCGCGCGTATAATAATACCGTCCCCGCTCGCGCGCGCACTATTCGTCGTCGCGCGGCAGCGCGCTGTGTTATTGAGTGGAAGACCGATAACGGCGGCGAGAAGCCCGCCCGCCCGCTCGTCGACGTAACATCGCTGCAACGAAATGCAGCCGAGATAACAACGTAATCTAGAATGCGGACATAGCGTAGGGATGTGTTATTGGCGCGGTCGGCGTTGCGAGAGGGAAGCAATGTGCCGGGAGAGCAGGAGCGCCGGGAGGAAAACGGGGATGAATTTTCTCGGCGATATATTCCTCGCCGGTGATCGCCGCAATTTTATTCAACATTTCGACTGCCACGTAGCAATTCCGTGGAAATCGCCGTTGCATTTCCTTGGAAAACGTGTGCCGAGTGGTTCGCATTGTGGTCAAGAGTTTTATTTATTTATTTTTTTCTTTTCTATCGTAGAGCTCGCATTATGCGAAAACGAAAATATATACGAATGCCAAAGTGGTGGCGAGATACGTACGTACGAGCGCGCGTAACGATTCGCGGGAAATTACGGGCGGCAATTGTACACGCATAATGCGGTGGTTGAAGTGTTGATGCGTCCCGCGTGTGCTCTTATTATTTATACGAGCACGATGACGTCGACGATGCGAGGCGGGATCGCTTTTGCGTGCCAAGCCGGTCGGTCCTGTATTAAGATCCACGTGTTGGCAGCGCGAGACGGTCGCGCTTATCGCCTGCCGTCGTTCTCTATCTAGTCTATCTGCCCCTTTACGCAAGTCCAAGTCGCATTCCTTTCATCGGTAACAAATGAGTCGCGTTGCGCCCGAGGCTACTACGTCGCGTACGCTGTTGGCAGCTAGACGGAGACAGCGCACGCAAATCGATGCACGCGCATTGATTTATTAATACGATACGCCGTGCCATACCCGGTAATGTCATACTCGCTCGGTACACGATAGCACAAGCTGCCCGGTAATAAGTGCGAAAACTGAAATCATTTCTTTCCCGCAGCGGACGAGAATAAATTCTTAGAAAGATATTCTGGAGGAGCGAGAGAAAATTATTATTTCTCGAGTTTAATTGAATTTTGAATTATCTTAATATTAATCGGCCGTCTTTCGCTATTTTTGACGTTTGTACGAATCAATTTATCTTGGCAGATCTATCTCGAGACTCGGAATTTTATTACGTTCGTCTGGAATCAATAAATAACAAAATCCTCTTATTTCTTGGCATCCTTAAACCGCGGAATTCACCGAAATCTCGAAAATTAATTTTACTCGGCGATGCGGCTATAATTGACAAGTGTATACAAGTAAGAATAGCCGAGCTCTGAAACGAAGGCGCCGCTCTTCAAACGGGAAAATACCGATGCCGCGCGCCAAGGGCTTATGGGATGCCGGTTTAATAGCTCGACGTTGATCAAAATTCGGCGCAGGCGGTTAGACGGGGCGGATAAGAAACTCGAGTTGCTCGAGTGCAGCAACATTACCAAATAAAGGGTTAGGTAGTTGCGGTGTCTGAGTGCGTCATCAGCGCACACAGCGAGAGCGGCGTGCTACGGGGGAGGACTTGACTCGCGCGGGGCTGTATCGGCTTGCGGCCGGGCCCATTAGCGTGACGCGATGCATCGTCTACATAAATACCCAGCGACGCTGCGGCCGGTACCACCGGTTGCCACTTTGCGGCAAAGCGAGCGAGCGAGCGAGCGAACGAGAAGCAAGCGCACCAACGCCGAGCGCAAGCGCACTGACGTAACGTTATATCACTCTCGAGGCTTTATACATACTCTCTATCGAGAGGGATCCCCTCCATCCCAGAGCGTGCGGCTCCATGTGGCGCCTGAACAGCGCCGGTGGGGGTAGAGCTCTCCTCTCTTTTCCGCGGGACACCCTCGGCGGCGACGGCGGTGGCGGCGGCGGCGGCGATGTCAAACTCAGTCGTGAGCCGAATATCGTGTCGCGCGTGTGCGTATGCTGCCGTGTCGTATCGTTGTATCACGCGCGAGGTACGATAAAACACAAAGAGACGCGTTATCTCGCCGTCTCTCGCGAAAGAGAGAGAGAGAGAGAGAGAGAGGGAGAGAGAGAGACCGCAGCACGCGTGTCAGGTTCGTTCCTCCATGGTCCTCACCTTCTGTTTTATCATTCGTCGTCTCGCGATCGAGCGGGGTGGAAGTAGCCGGGCGAATAAATTCGCATGTTTGCCTCGTCGCATTCAACGCCGACAACGCTTTCTCGCAGATTGCATTCTGCATCGCGATTTCATCGCCTCTTATCGCGCTCGCCCGACGATAGTTGCGAATATTCAGAAATTCCGAGGCATTCGATATCGGCGATCCAGCCGCGCGAGAGCAGCCGGGGATTCTGGCAGAACGCTTTCGTCCTTTTCCAACCGGGTACTGGGATATCAAAGATTCGGTATACGTGCGTGAGCCAAAATCGATAACCTGTGGGGCAGACACGAAACGTTCTGGCAGACGCGACGCGACGCGACGCGACGCAAGGCGACGCGACGCCACGAGTCGCGACATTGTGGATCGTACGTATACGCGAAGCCCTTAAATTTCTAATGAGATTTTCGATGCCGAAAATGTTGCGAGATATGAGATATGTCGAAGATGTTGCTTGCATATTTTGTTGGTTCTCCTCCTGTTTGCATTACAGGTTTTAAATAAAGTTCCTCCATTTTACATTTTGCATTTCGATTGTAATTAATGCATTAGCAGAGTGTGCATTGTTTACATTAAATAATGGTATATAATTAGCTTTCAATAAATTACTATTATTTTACAGTGGAAATTACCTTGGAAACCGCGCGTGCAATTAAATTGAATTAGAAATGTAAGGGTTAAATAAGCAACTTATCTGAAACGTTTGCCTCTCGATCGGTTGCCGCGAGATCGTATCATTTTTGGTTATATCATTGCCGTAACGTAATTATGTTGAATATAGATGCAAATTCACTTCCTAACCAGAGACACCTCAGTGTCCCGCTATGCAAATTCCGGTTTCGCTGCGGCATGCTAATTTGCTTTCATATTTTTTTTTGCTGCACCATCGAGAGAGCCACGTGTTACGATTAATGCGGACTATAACGAAGTTTGCCCGTGCGATCATTCAGATCATTAATTCGCGCTGACGAATAAAATAGAAAGAGAAACGGTAAACAGAAAAATAAAACTTGGAGACGGATACGTGGACGAAATGGCGAAACGAGAGGAATAAAAGAAAGGCGTGTGATTTCCCAGGAATGCACACAGCCGCTCGCGGATATCGGTCCACATAACTGCAGGATCACGGGAGAAGCATGCGGCGTGTACAGCGCATACAGAGAGATCGTAATCCGGGTGCAACCCCAATTGTGCTGATGCATCGCGGCGCTCCGAGAATCGCCACCGATCACGTTGTCCCAGCATCGTATCTCCATGTAGGTACCGCAGTACATATAAGTACATAATGTAACCCCGTTGTAAACGCGCGCGCGCGCAGACTTTCGAAGAGCAATATAACTCCGACAGCGCGCAATTTATTTTTTGCCGTCGATTCGCATTTTGCAACATATTAAAACACTTCGTCGAAATTCGTTTAAAATTGAAACTCCAGTTCAACGTGAAGTGAATATGTACATTTATGTAAAAAGCCGCGCGGTTTTATTGGCAGAACAGGAGTATATTTTGGCAATAGTAGGAGGAGGGGAGGAGGGGGGGGAGGATAAAGAAGGGGCAAACGTTTACATTTTCGCTAAATGAGTGACGGATCGCGCAAAGCTTCGGATGCGCATTCCGCATGTCCGATTAAACTGACTGGTCTTATCGGAGCAGACGTCTCTTATTGAATAGCTGGCGCGGACCGGCGAAAATCGCGAGATACACGATGTTAGTTATTTCGAATTCGATCGGTGGTGCTTTGCCCGCCGAACCGGCGAAACAGACTGGACCAGATGTTGTCTAAATCCGTACCATCCGCCGACATGGACCTTTTCTCCTCGCCTCCCTCTTCTCCTTCTGCTTCTTGGTACCACCATGCACAGCGCCATTTTCTATCCCTATTGCCACTCTCGATCACCGTCAAGACCGGGGATTCCTCCCTTCCTTCCCTTCTTTTTGAACGGCACATTCTCTCTAAAGGTGCACATCGGCGAGAACCTTGCACTTTTCACTGTCCAAGATTTAAGAAAGCGAGAAGGACTTTATAAATTTAGATGAATCGCTCGAGCTTTTCTCCTGTTTGTTTAAAACAAAACGGGAAGTGATATAAAAGAAAAGTTTCGGGCGCGATCGTTTGGATACGCGTGGCATTTGAGAAACAACGTTCTGTACATTGTCACGAATTCTGATGGATTTATCGCGCTCTAGGTCGCTGCGTGCTCGCCGCACATTCGCAAGTAAGACGCGCGCGTGCTGTGACGACGGACAGCGCGTGTATTTCTGGCGGAACGTCAAGTGGGATAAGAAGTATTTCTCAAAGCGGTAGAGAGACGCACGGATCGCTTCGCAAAGGTCGAGTTTTGAAGGATCTGAAACGCAAGTCGATTCTTCATACGAGATTTCAAAGACAATCTCGTATAATCCGTTTTGAAATCTTTCAACAGGCTAGAAAACAAAAGTAAAGTCACAACGCAGACGTTATTGCTCTTACATATTATTTAATGTACATTTCTATAATTATCGCGAAAAATATTTGTCTTGCGTACGAAGTTTTTGAAAGATATTTTTGATCTTACGAGATGCATAAATAGAGATCGAGTTGCATTTCGGATTGTAGTTCATGTTGTTTACGTCAGTCGACTATATCTTCCGCTGGAGATTTGACCCATAACGAATGTTTTCGGGATTATATTTATTTATTTAACGATTGCCGAGATAATGTTTGCCCAAAGTCGTCTACGCGTAAATTTGTTTTACTATCCTCTTGTGGTTACTTCTAGTTTCTTGCGCAAACACGCTTATTTAAACACACTTATCTTTGAAAGACGGATCTCGCGAAGGCTAGAGTAACAAAGAGTAAACCGAAAACTCGCCGCAACTTTGTTTTCTGGATATTTATACGTGCAGGGCGCGCAAGACCGTCGACCCGGGTCCGAATCTTGCGGGATGCCAACTCTAGAGTGGCGATCTGTTGCTGATTTCGCTGTTTCGGCTTTACCGCGCATGTCGTAAAACCGTAAAATGTCCAAGTTTATGGTTCGTCATGCGGAACGACAAATCACTCCTAGACGTCGTTGATAGGCGAAGCGATTACGTTCAAATCACGTAATAAATCGTCCGCGTTGTCGATATAACTGCGTTCAATTCTTTCACACGTCATTGCGTTCGATTACATTTGTTTATTCTCACGGTTGTCGTGTATGTACAAGAGTTTTGCTGGTAAGTTTATAAAACGCACAGAGTAAATCATTTAGTTTCTTTTTTCTAAAGATACTATACATAGAATCTGTATTAACGTATATGCAAAATATAAAATATTTATAATTATCGTGGGACATTTTGTTTTAGACGAATAAATTCTTTAATATCCGACGACGTGCATTTCTGATCTTACGAAAGCGAGATACGCGAATAGATGGATTCGCATCCTGGATATTATTGTAAAATGAGAAATGAGGTATTGCGTTAAAACGAGAAATCTCCCCGCGGAATTCCGTTCTTACGTTTCTTGCTAAATGCGCGTCACGCTAGCGCGGTGGTTAGTTTCTTGCAGTTTCCAATGACGTACGCGATGGAAGTTGTCGGTTCGAGGACAAAAGCGACACGAGAGAGAGAGAGAGAGAGAGAGAGAGAGAGGGGGGAGAGAGAGAGAGAGAGCGCGCGAGCTTGGCATCTCCGGGTTGCAGGTGGATGCTCGAGTGGGTGGGTGGGGGAAAAAAAAAGAGAGCGGGAGCGAAACAGTCTTCGACTGCGTAGCTTTCTCATTATCGCGATTGTTCCGCGATGGGTACACGACAATGGTCGACACGACGATGATTTTTTCGCGGCGGAAAGAGGAAGTGCCGCCACCCGTCGCTTTCTTCCGCCTCTATTCGCGCATTTCCCTCCCGTCCGCCTGCTTGTCCTCTGCGCCCCTCCCGCCCGGACACATCTCCGTCGAGATTGAACGTAACTAAAACGAGGTTACAGAGTGTCAATATTGCGTCATCGTGTTTCCACCTTCTTGTTTCCTTCCGACGAGGAGGGGTTTCGCCGCGGTCCGGCGCCAAAGAAACACTCCGCGATCCGATGAAATCTAAATTAACGGCTACACGGGTCCGCCTTTTTCTGGCATTCGGAGAATCAGAGGCCACGAATTAATCAACAAATATACGTCGATGTCGGCAGTTTTTTGAAAACCTGACCCGAACCCGAACTCGAAATTAGGCGCGTGCATGCATCGAACGATAGACTTGGCGTGCATTCAAGAGCGCTGGATCCAGCTCGGGCCTGGCATTTGAATGTCCAAGGCTTGTGCCAATTTCTTTTCCAGCGATCCCGTTCTCCCGCGGTTTACGATACTTTGCGGCGATAAATCCGTTCAGATTTCTTTATGCCGCTGAAACGAGAAATCGAGAAACGTATTCATAAACGGCGAACCTGATCCGAGCATGAATCGCAAGGACATATCCGGAGGCGCATTCGTCCGGAAAGTATTCCCGATAGGAGGGACGCGATCGATAGCCCACTATCGTGTTCGATCGCGCGTATGGACGACGCTCGTGTAATAATTATCCGTGCTTAGGCTAAGAGCTACTGTTTGATGCATGATACGCGCGATACGACGGCAAAATGTATGGCGAAGGGCTGCGTCTGCCTTGCCAATTTCTTATTTATCTCTATTTACGCGTCTATTCCCGGCCGTGTAAGCCAAGTATAGCGTTTCATAAATTTCAGCTCTCTGCTACTTTAGGCTAATCGCTTTGCATGTCAGGCCGCGTTTTATTTTTCACTTTTTTTTATCCTTTCGGCAGAAACAGACGTCATTTTAATATTTATCGAGGCCCCGTCGAAACCTGTCACGACGCTGATTAATACGACAAGTTCCGCGAAATAATCGCAGCGGAGAGAAAGACTCTCGATCTTTCGAATTTGCAACTTTTATGAAAGCTTTGTGAACGTCGCGTCAATTACTAACGAGCCGATCGGAGGGAGGAAATCACGTTGGCAGTACTCGGCCGGGCGGGAGAGTTCGCTTTTTCTCGTCATTTATTTAAGCGCCCGTTAAACCATCTTAATCGCCTACCTTTAATAGACTTCGGTTCAGTTAGGAGACCGTCGGATTAAAGATTCGCCGCTGTTCGACGTCCGGTCCTCTTTCGCGTCCGCTTCGTTACATCGGCGAGCGATGTCGCGGAGACGACAGGTGGCACTCGGGGAAGAACGCGAGCGGCCAAGGAGACTAACCCAATTTGCGGAGAGATAAAACGGGCGGGCGAAAGTGCGCGCACCCGAGAAATCCATTAAAGTTCCCGCGACTTTTGAAATTCTCCCAAATTACCACGCACGATTTCCAGCGCGCCTCGCTTAACCAATAATTTGCAGTTTCGAGAGTAATAAGACGAATCTTTCGGATTCTTCCAGAAATATCTGTCCACAAATATAATCTTCAAGTTTTGTAATATTGCAGATATTACGGTATACACACAATAAAACATATTTAAACTCTCGAATTGAGAAATTTCCCAATCAGAAGTATCAGAATGACACGCAAATTAGTATGATTTATTTATAACCAATATTCAATTAATTCGATGCATCCAAATTACTTCTGAATAACATCAATGTATGGAAATTAAATATAGGTACATGAAATAATTATATTATCGATCTGTCACTTCGATGTACAACCGCTGAAAGCTGCATTGTGACTGAGCAGGAAAAAAAAATATATATATATAAAAAGATGAAGGGGCGAAGAGGAAGAGAAAACTTGAGCGAGAGCGTGTCTGTCCAACCGCGAACGAGGTTTAATCGGGCTGTGCGGTACATGGACCATGACCAACGAGAAACCGTGCCCATTCTGGTTCGCCCACGTGACGACGACGACGACGACGACGACGCCGCCGCCGCCGCCGCCGACGATTCTGGCGCAGTATCCGATCGCGCCGAACGTTTGTCGTTGACTTTCGCGACGCCGATGATGGATCGCCGCCACGAGACCACCGCAACGGCACTCCATTCGTTCAAACAGCACGGATATTAAATCCAAATATACTCGCCACGCCAATTTGGAGCAATGAACGATCTGGAGGAGCTCTCAAAGCTTGCGAACGTCGATTCCCGCCAATGGATGGAAATGCCAATGGAAACGACCGCTCGGAGGATTTGTGATACGTGCGAGCGCATTTGAATGTCACTGCGCTTCATATCGATGAAAATTTCATAAAATTAAATGATGGGGAAACCGCACTGTTGCGAGATAAAATCAATTTCGTCGTACGACCCGCTATTTCGCACTGCGAGTTTCACGTTCAGAGAACAGTGCGGTCGCGATGCCTGTAAATTATAGCGGATTCTGAGAACGATCGTTATTTATAGGCGGGGAACGTGCGCGGGATTTTTCGAAAGGCATTTACGATTGAGCGTGTAACTTTGTGGGCGCATAGCTGCGGGCATCCCCCTACATACACACACACATGTGTAAATAACTCCCTCTAGTCTATAAATCCTCGCGATCGTTTTAACATTTCAATTCTAGTGTAGTTACAGCGCAAGGTAACGAATTGTAAATAAATCGTAAATGCGGAAATTTTTTATGCGGGGCCACCGAATTTCGGCAGTCGATCGTTGCGAGACACTCGACTCTTATCATTCCGTTATTACGTACGGAAAAGTTTCCGCAACGCGCGAAACATGCAATAGGAGATTGCGCGACGAGAGAGCGGCGCGTCGCCCGTATCCTGGCACCGATTTCGATTGCGTTCGTTCGCTTTATTGCCGCTGCATGAAATGCATCGCGTCGCGCGAATGGCGAAGGGGATTTACGACTTCCTAGTCAGACCAGATAGAGAAAGTAGACGCAGTTCGCGCCGCGCCAGCCGGCCGCTCGCGCCGTCTTCCGTTTATAGTCAGGAGCGACCCATGTGCGATAGTCGTTTCGTTTTCTAACGACTGCAACGTGTCGTTGCCTCCGTTTACGTGCCGTATCCGCGCTATTTTCGACAGAAAGTCGAATGTCGATTTGTCTCCGCGTGAAATCGAATACGTTTGCAAATCATATCAAATCTCGATATATTATTTAGATGGAAATATGAGCAAAAGATGAAGATGTTAATTTAATTGTGATCAAATGTCGTAAGATCATCGATATTTCACACTTCTGTGCAATTAAATTTAGTGAATCCTTGATGCTCATAAACGAACAAATGTAAAATTGCCGTTGCAAACCACATTTTCGCTGGAATATTACGCGCGAAGGTTAAAAATATACTCTATTTGCGATTAAACGTCGCGACTGTCGATATTTCAAAATTGAATAACACAATTGAATTGAATTTGATGAATCTTCGATTTTCATAGACGAGCAAATGCGGACGGGTATTTTCGTTACGCATGACACGCCGGTCATATTAATTAATACGCTTTGATTCCGTCAATGTTGATTAGCCCGCTCGAGCTTCTGTTTCTCGTATGTACATCCCATTCAACTTCCTGTTCGCCAGTTAGTAAAGTTTACGCCGCGGAACTTCGGACGAGCGGCGAGCAGCCGCTTCTCGTACAAGTTAATAAACAGATAATTATTCGGACAGAGATTATCATCGTCGATGCGAGCGCAGATTTTCGCGCGATCGCGCGATAACAAATATTCATCACGACATTTTGCGTTTTCGCGAGTTGATCATAGTAATGCTTTTTGTATTATGAATTTTAAGAGCGCAGGCACACACACATACACACATACACGCGCGCGCGCGCACGCGCATTCATCTATTTTCCATTCCGCGTGCATGTAGAAAAAATCAATTTTTACACATTTTGAAAAGAGCGCGATGAAAATGTATGACTCTCCGCATTCTGTTACCAATTATCCTCGAAATGTTGAAAATATTTCGACGACAATAGCACGGTGCAATAAGCCGCGCTCTTTCTCGTCAGGCATTTTGCCGAGATAATGGCGTTGTCTCTCGCCCGCTGTCATTCGCGAGTCGGGTAATCGCAGCGGAATCGTGCCCCTTATCACCGCCGTACGAGCGGACAAACAATGACGGCGGACAATGGCAGCGCTCGATCGACGACAATGGATTTTGTCGTATTCTCTAATCCGCGCCGCTCTCTCGCGACGCATTCCTCTCCGCATTCGGATATTTTCGCTAATTAACGAAAACTCGTTCTCCCGCACTTCGACACGGCCGTCCACCCAGAACGCCCCGGAGTTTGAATTCGCCAAGTTTGTAGAATTTTTTCGATTACGAAGGGAAAACTTTAAATCTCGCCCCGAGTATTTTTAAAATTATTTGGGCGTTCCGAACATTTCGAATTGCCCAACTTCTTTCGCATTCTATCAAGTTTTGTGTCGCAATTTGCACGACGCACGCGATCCTCGAGGAAACACAACAGCGTACAGCAGTTCTCCGCTAATCCATTAATCGTGAGTCAACCCTTACTCTCTCAGGAAATCATCCCGCGGAAGCCTCAACGAGATTTCCGCGCGGCGGGGATGAGCCCCTCGTTATTATATACCGAGCGAAATATCGTCGATCGAATAATTGCCGTTGAGATGTGCGGCGTGTCAAGAATGGTTTCGATCATTTGTTCGCATGATTGTCGCGAAATCGGTATCGCGTATGACTAGCGCGCCCGGGGATTTACATGTATAACGAGTTCCTTGCGCGCCGCGGATGGTTAAAAATCCGCGAGCGAAGAGGGAGGAAACGTGATAGGGAAAAGAAGGGAGAAGATAGTAAAGAGAGAGAGAGAGAGAGAGAGAGAGTAAAAGTACCGGAGAGTAGGAATCCATTAACGAGTACCGTTTTCATACCTCCTCTGTGGCACTTTCGTGTAGTCGCCCTCTCTCCTTCCTCCCTCAACCCTTGCTCGCCCACTTTTAGCCGCGCTATACATCGCTCGCTCTCTTTTTCGCCGTCTTGCTGCTTGAAAGAGCATCCACCGGCACAATAGATCGTTCATTACCGATACCGGAGCCCCGAAAAGCGGAAAGATAGTAATGCGAGGAAGGGGCGGGCGGGCTACTGCATTCGCACGCGCGTGGGTGTGTATGTGTGTGTGGATCTCGCCTCGCAAACACGGGTGTATAAGTACATCGTGCACACGTAACGAATACGAGAGGCGGGCGTATAAAAAGGATGGTACTTTTAAGAAAGATGGCCGATGGCGGCCGTCGTCGTCGTCACGCTTCGGATCTCCATACCTTTTGAGAGCAGCTTCACGGATCGCAATTACGATGAAATTTCGCCCGACAGCTTTAAATTTATAAAATCGTCCTTCGCTTTTAACCACTTTGTTTGACAGTTGCCGTGTAATAAATATATAAACATAAATATTTAACCATGCGGTCTTAAATTACATAAATTAAATTAATTGGGTAAATTATATTAACTTTTCAGGAACTATCTGTAAATAATCAATTAAAATATTGCACGTTGATAAAAATATTTATGACGGATGAAAAGACATCTTTATTCTTGCTTGAAGCGAAATGAGAGAAGTACATGTAATTTAATATTGTCCATTTTCATCACAATCTCTTAAATGTGATTGTCATCTGAAAAGTTATATATAATTTTTTTTCTGCAGAAAAGTATTTTAATAATAGAATTCAGAACTTTCTAATTTCGACTCTAATTGACATCTCTATATTTTTATATTGATCTTTCGCTTATATTTCATTTCAGTGACGTGTTAAGGCTGTGAAGATCTGGAAGTGACGGAATCAGCGGATATTAGTCCATCGATGGCGGCCGCGAGTTTTCCTCCAAACTTCTCGAACGTCGGTGTACTGGAGAATTGGTGAGTGCTTTATGAATAATAGATTGTTACCAAATCGAGCTTATTTCTTTTATTACGCGAAAAGCTGAGATCTAGAAGTGACGCTACATTCCAGAATACATCAGTAGATTTATTATTAATAATATATCCCAATTATTACAGTAATCTTTGTAAAAAGACGAAAAATTACGTTATTACATATGTCTGTGGAACTTTATTTTATTGATAACAATCACTAACGGATCCTGATGTCGATAATAGGGGGGGGTTTTGACCTGCTTTGATGCATTTTTTACCAAAATTCTTGAAACGGATCCAACAAAATTGATTTTTTTTAACTTGGAAGGGGGGGGGGTTTAACCCCAAAATTTCCCCCCCAGGATCCGCTAGTGATAACAATAATTTATTATGATGAGCAGTCATAAATAATTAGCGAAAATCCGAAAGCAAATTGCAATTTTTGTTCTTGGACTTTCCGATTAAATTGCTCCGATTTATTAATCCGCTTAGCGTTCGATAAAAACGTATTATAGTAAATAATATATATTTGACTGTCATCATTTAGATTCTTGTTATTTTGATGTAAACTGCGGCTTACTTGGCAATGTTAATTTTAAAAGTATACATATTTTATATTTGCGACCTCAAATCGAAGATAAATAAATTTTAATGCATGAGAACTCAGCTTTAATCGCAAATAGATTAGGCTCATGCTATGTCTGCATGCCAGTAATGCGTAAACTTGTACTTCCTGTCTCAAGCTGTTTTACGATCAGTATATACACAGTGCACGATAACACACTGTAAGATTGTATATTTGCATCGACGACAAGACGACGAGACGATGGTCTCGACATGCTTTCAAGCGGCTTAAAAATGAAACAAGTTTATCCGCATCATTGCAACTGAATGTTCTCCGAGACATTGTTAATGAATCACAAAATCTCTATGTGCGAAATGAGAGTACTCATAATAATCTGCAACATCCAATGAGGTATCTCTGGGTGGTTGCCAAGAATGTTAAGCGAGATCATCAGTCATCATTTATTACAGCTGTTTAATCTCCAGCAGTAAATATCTTGCTAATTAAACTAGGAATTAAAATTTTCCTAAACTTTAAATCTATTTGAACTTAATCAACGATAAAAATTCTGTCGCCTTTTGCGCGCGCGCGCGCAACCCTTGAAGTTTAATCTCACGTAAAACTCCTTGTTAATTTCGCCTTAATCTTAATTAAGGAGACCGCCTCGCTTCGTTACATACGCTAGTCGCAAATCATCCTCTAGCGTATCATCCAAGCGGGTCGAGAGATCCGGCATGATATTTGAACGTCGCGGGGCACAATAAAGTGGCTTAGACAATACGGCATTGTTGTAATATATGCGTTTCGAGATACCTCGCATGGAAGGTCAGACGCCGTATTATCATCCACCGCCCGTCGCGGACGGAATGGAATGGTTTTGCAACGGTGCAGCCCGCGAGGGCGGCGGGGTAAAAAGTAGGTTTCTTCTATTTTCCAGTTTTGATTAAAGTTCCTTTAGGTGGAGAGCGAACATAGCGATTCTTCGCTCACGCGCGTGCACCGACATACAGACGGATGAAAACTCGCGCGCCACGCACGCCTTTCTTTCACCCCTTCCGACATTTCCGTCGTGTTCTCTAGTAGTTCTCTAGCCGGAAGGGAAACGGGGGAAGTACTGCATTCGCGATTAGGTCTTTCTTCTAACGCGCCCTTTTGTTCCTGACTCGCGAACTGCGCTCGCCGAAGATCGAACGAGAAGAATAGTAATCAGAAAGACCTTTGCGCCGCAAAGGTTCTCTTAAGGTGGTTCGCGAGGCAGATTATTATTGTTATCTGTGCACCGACTACTGATTATTCACGAAATGGTAAACGATGAACGCCGCCGGTATGTTATGAGAAATGTCACGTTGCGCTACACGCAGACGTAATTTTAAATCCCGAAATAGTTGAGAAGTCGCGCATGTTTAAAACACACGTGAATTTGTAATATCTGGATACACACACACACACACACACACATACACACAGAAAGATACATATATATTATGTGTATATCATGAAATGTTTGCGATATTTATAACTATATATGTGATGGGCCGTACTGTAGCGCTTTTCATTCTAGCGATTAAATGCCACATCGATCGTTCGAATGTCGATTGGCGGTATTAGCGTGAAGAGAAGAATTATATCGTGCACCGCGACTGATTCGTGCCAAATTCGGCGATATGTTGCGTTTGTTGGAAGAATTTAATAATAGACAGACACCATAATGAGCGTAAAATGCCTCGCGTGACATTCATCGTTCAAAATCGGACATTGACTTAAAAAAAATTTCAAACGTGATTTTAGTATTTTAGCGCACTTATGTGATTATTATTCGTATCTTTTCGAATAATGCAAATATCTGGGGGGCATTTAAAAAAGCATCATATTTCCGAGATATTTTTCAGACATTGTTTGGAGTTTTATATTGTATTCCGACCTATTATGACGTATTCAAAAATACGCTTGGAATTGCACTGACCCACTGTGTTCCGGAGTACAACATTATTTCGTTTCAGCATTCTTTGAGCTTCGAGCATTAGTCTATTTACGGATATGTTGTTGTGCAAATGGCATCCGTGTGCATCTGTGCGTTGGGATATTTGGCATTTGGGCACTTCCTACGTACGTAACGAGAGGATGTTAAATGACGAATAATGCGTCGCAATTCATTCTCATTGTACTCTGCTGCGGGAAAGAGAAAGAGAGTGAGAGAGAGAGAGAGAGAGAGAGAAAGAGAGCATGAACGGCCGTTAATGCTGTGCCTGTATTTTCGGACGGTTCATTCAGAAAGGTGGCTGTCCCGCGCTGCTGACAGCTGTGCGTTGACAGTTCCTTTCTGGTTGACGCGACTTAGAAGCGCGTATGTGTTAGGCGACGGCAGGTGTGAGCTCGCCCACGCGGCGTATATCGGTCGACGAGATGGAGTAGGTGGCGTCCACAATTAGCCGATGTTAGCGCGCGCGTACATCGTAAATTGATATTACGCCAGCGCGCGGACGGCGGTCGGTACGCGCGTCGCCGCCGTCGTCCCGCGTGGGTGACGAACCGTTCGAATTTTTACTAGCAGCGCGCGGAATTAATTTGCGCGACGGCGACGGAAATGGAGATTGAAATATCTGCTGGCCGACTTTTCCAGATAGAGAGAGAGAGAGAGACACGACCGACGGCTGGAAGTAGTCGTATCGCGATGCCGACAGTCGCCCGGTCACTCGAACTCCCGGAGAAACTTCTAAACGAGTTTACATATTTGATGAATTCGTGAAATACTGCGCCGCTATCTCCGACGTTCGCTTTTATTTAGATATATCGCGTATCGTATTGACAGAATGTAATGGATGCGTTTGTTTCTCCTCTTTCACTTACAAGATTGTTTTTCGCACCTCTCAGTTTTTACTCAATTGGATTTAAAGTTAGTTTAACGAAGGGACACTTTAAAAAAAGCTTTAAATATTCGATAAACTTGCATCTTTTCAAATATTCAGTTTTATTAAAATCTATTGTAGTCAATTTTTCTTGTTTGTTTTTTTAATTTGCGTTTTTTTTTTTATTTTTAATTGTATCATGACGTAGGCGTTAAATCTAATCAAAATGTGATCAAACTATTTCCGCTTTATTCCACAAGATATTCATATAGCAATGATATTTGCGTAAGCTTTTTTTTTTCGTTCTTTGAAGCAGATATTTCCAAAAATGTTCTCACGTGTTACGAAATATCCGGAATAATCTTATAAAGCCTTTTAAAACCTACCTTCGATATCCGCGCGATCGATGTCCATTCAATCGGTGTACAAGATCTTCGTTAGGAATTCTATTAGCGCGACGGGATTAATTCACGCGCGCGCGCGCGCGCGCGGCTATGATTTGCACATCGCAGTATCATTAACTTGAATTTTACACAAGCCGATGCACTCATTCATAATCCCTCAAAAGCTTGAAAGTAAATCCGGAACAAGAAATCCCGACAGCTAAATGGGGCTTATCGCATTGATTCGCTGAAGAAATTCATTACCGTAAAAATCACCAATGGAAACATTATGCGTCTGCTTGATACGCAATGTATCCGTAACAAAAAAAAATTATTATTACCGCGCCCGTTTTAATATATCAAGAATAAATACAATTAATCACTATTTTCATCGTCTTTCAATCATCTTTTTAATTGATTGCGCACAAGTTATTTTGATAATAATATGATTTATGTAGCGATAATAAATAATGTATGAAGTTTGATATTTATAATACTATTATTGCGAGCAAATTATGTGAAGTAACTTTTATCGCGTAATCTGTGCACGAGGGACAATCCTCGGGACCATCTTAGTGGCTCGGAAGGAGGGTGTATCGCCTCTAGTGTCGCACATTCTCGTACCACCGGCGGGGGAAACCACAGCGATGGCCCTACATACCACATAGCAGGGTCGTATAAACGAGTTTTCGGTGGAAGTGGCTCGACCCACGAGTTTCCGGTGTCGCAGAATTGCCCTGGCCGGTTACGCCTTTGCCATGGTACACCGCGCGGCCGCAATCTGTTCTGCATTATCCCCGTGTCTAAAATCGCCACCGATAAACCGTGCAATCTCGACGTTTTATTTCTGACTGTCCCGTTACGATGTAGCGAGCGTTATCCCACATGTTGCATCGAAATAGCCGCGGCGCTCTTTGCGATTCGATATCACATCCTTGTTCAGGACTGCATTTTTCTGTCGGGCTCGTAACATTGTTACAGCTGTTAAAAATTGTCCGTATATCACGTACGTCGGTTAAAATTACATTTTGCACATCGAGTGCCAAACGTTTCCAGTGTTTTCAAAAATTTCTTTATTACATGAAAACTGAAAATATTTCGCGATGTATAATTTAGCAGATAAAAGGTAATAAAAGTATTCGTATCGTGTGTCACGAAAGTATCTGGATATATACTCGCGTTTCCTTTTTGCGGTGACCTCTCAGATCGATACAATATCAAGCTTGACAAGCGAAACAGAGGGTCCGTGTTACGATAAGCTTTCGGTAACGATTTCTCCCGGTGATATCGCCGCCAGGATATCAAAAACCGATGTGACCGCGATACAGGCGACTCCACACGCGAGTAATCCGTTGTAAAAAATTCACATCTTTTCTGTCAGATTATCCTTCATGCCTTCATTCTTAATAAAGAAAACTAGTGGAACTCAACTAAATTAAAAAATAAAAAAAACATGTATATTGATTTTTTATACAATTAGCAAGATCATCATAAAATTATATTTGTCAGCGTGTAGTCTTTTGTTACCGTCGTTTTCCCCATTAAACATGAATTTTAATTTAAAGAGACTTAATTATAATTTTTAACGAGCGAAAAATCTGACCAGATTGTAATGAGAAGTTCACAGTTGGTTTTTTTAACAAAAATATCGAGACGCTAATAGTTTCTGAATAATTAACGATCTTGAAAACGTTTTTTATAAAATCCGTTTTTACCTGTCAGTTTTTCGATATCGATTATTAGTCTCTCGTATAATTTTTAAAAGTATAGCAACGTGATTTGTGAAAATAAACAGTAGTGGAATAAGGTGTTCTACTCGATTCGTCTACTTGTTTGGCGCTATCGCGCTAATTATTTATTCCTTCGCTGTTTACACGGTGAGGAAACTTAAAAGTGTGATGGATGGTTGTCTCTAAGGGGGAACTCGCCGTTCGTACCAGCTGGCACGCCAGGCACAAAACGAGTTGTACTACTTGGGAGAAAGCTTCCGCTGCTATATCCGCTCGCAACCGCTTCTTTTTCCACTTGTCATTGAAAATCCATTATTATACGCTTTAATTACTTATTTAATTAAAGAGATAGTACAAAAATATATATATATTAATTTTTTAATAAATTTAGATCACACAGCTTGCAAAGATATGAAAAAACATTGTGTATATTATATTTTCTACTACGTCTAGTTAACGTGAATTATAACGATGTATATGCCGAACTCATGCCAAATAATCTGGCCTGGTTACATCGCGAGGTGTCACAGATCATTATCACATCCGGTTCCAGAATGACTTGGCATTCAAATCATCCATGAATTTCATAAGGCTTGATGCACCAAGTCATATTTAATGCAAAACGAATGTAAATTTATTCTCTAAAAATTACTCGATATTTTTGCAATGGCATCTCCATCGGCAATACTCATCTTTATATTTCAAAAAAGTGCAGAACCCGCGGCCCTTCGTCGGGCGAGTTGCCTCGCGCAAGTACTCGTTAAACTATGACAATAACGGACGTTGAGTTTCGAAAAATAATCGCTCTGTGAGAGATGCACGAACCACTCTGTATTATTGCCGAGAGGCAAAAGCGCGCGCGCGTCTTCCCCGTATATTTTCTTCAATACAGTGCGCTGCACTTAACCACCCCTCTCTTTCTCTTTAGTAAAAGCTCTTTTGCTGCGGACCAGTTTATGCCCTCGTTTAATGTCTTCCTGTTCTACCCCGTTATCTTGCTCACACATAACTATGCATTTTCAGACGATATTTCGCAATTCATATTCCTCTTATGAATTATTTATTATTTAACTTACTGCAATAATAAGTTTCGAGTCAGTTTCGAAACATCTTAAGAAAGAGATTTGCCGATTTGTCGAAATATATTTTTCTTTATATGTTAGCACGTTTATATGTTCCCAAAAATTACATTAAATTTGCATAGATTTGTAAAACTGCATTTTCAAGAATTCTTGAATACAAGAAATATAATATTTCTCTCTTTTTCTCTTTACAATTTACTAGAGTCATAAAAGAAAGTAAAAACTTCTCGATATTGCATATTTATCTTGGCTAGCATTGGCCATGTAATCGTTATTTTGCGTTACTTACGAGGTTCTTATTTGGTTTCCTTGTGGTACACACGAACATAACAGCTTCGTATTTCTCGCCTCGGTATCTCGGCATCTTGCAACCTGTTCTCAAAGGTGGGAAACGTGGAGGTAGACGGAAGATGAAAGAGAAGGCCGCCCGTTTACGGGCGGTAAGTCGACCAATTTATGGCATTCAGAAATTTATAGGTTCAATTTCCGCGATATTTAAACGACTCGACAGCTAAATCCTCGCCATCGAGCTTGCTCGCGAGCACGCATAGAATTTTCGCCAATTTTTTTTACTTTTCCAACGCGGCATAATAAAACGGCTGTGATTATTCCATCTGTATTCGCAATTCCAATTGTTACGTAGTCTGTTTTATGAATTAATTGCACGTACGAAGCGGAACAAAATGTTACTAATTCGCATGATAATTTTTTCTGCTTTTATTACTGAACAATGATTCGAATCACAAATTTCATGTATTTTTTATTTAATAGATACAGGCGTAGTTGGCCGAATAAAAGTCAACTTAAAGTATCAACAGCGCGTGTTCACTGCGAGTTAATTTAGTTCCAATTTGTCGTATATCAGTTTTGTTGTATCTTTGATAATTGTCGTGGGTTGTGGTATTTATCAAACCAGAAACGACCTCGATGGAGTTTTCGCCGAGCGAGTACGTACAATACAACACAATCCTTGCCAAATATACATACCTACCTACGCGTTACTCGTGCCTGGAAAGCGACGAATATACGAGCGCGCTGTGGAATATTAATTTAAGCCAACGTTAATTTCGCGTACGCAACATCAGAGCGCCGTGATTAAGATGAACAAATATGACCAAAATATTTTCACTTCGGGAACAAGAGAATGGGCGGAACATGTGAATCGATAAGGATTTTTTTTTCTAAGCGTCGGATCGGGTTCTCTTGGTACGTTTTTCGACTGCCGTTGCACGGCTAGTAACCCAATGCTTCTCTAATAGTACATCCTCTCTTTCCTACCTCGTTTGTAGTAAAATCGATTTAAATATAGTTCGTTAGCTCGACGCGCTGTTATCTCCCAGAGGAAAGAAACGCGGTTATATAGCGACGACGAGCGTCGCGACGAGCCGCCGTGGAGCTGCCGCGCTCTGTCTGCCGGTCGCACTATGCAAATTGAATTTACGTAATAAAATTGCGCGATTCTGCCGTCCCGGTTCGGAGCTCAGAGCTCGGAACTCGCAACGGGAAGCGGAGCGTCTTCACGGAAGCGGGGCGGTCCTCCCCGCGTTACAACTCCCCAAACGAATAGTGGAAGCGCTACGAGTGCGGAGGTAAACCCCTCCCAGGTGTCTGCCTCATCTCGAGTGGAGTCGCGTTACAGGGCTACGAAGGGCTGCAGGAGAGCAGGCATTTCCTGCTCTTTGTCTTCGACGATCCGCGCGGAAATCGTTTGCACGCATAGTCTCGCGCGTATATTCGCGTGTCTGTTATATCGCGCGATACCATCCGCGAAATCTTCGCTTACTGCACACACAGCCTCTTATCTGAGAAAATCTTCTCCGTGAAGCGCGTACAGATGTAGATGCGGCATTACAAGAGGTCAAACTTTTGACGCTGTAATCGTATTCGAAGATTCGCGGATATAAGCGACTATCTGCGAGGTATAATACGCTCCGCGACACGTATTTGTAAATTGCTATTGTTCTTCTGCAAGTTTTTTTTTCCTCCATTTTTGATACGTCTGAAGAGACGATTATTGTGTTAGAATATTACGAAGTGAATTTTCTTGCTATATATTGTGAGAGACATTCCAGCGTGTCCGTCGTCGTAATAGCGCTGACAAAATGTTATTTTGCAAGAAACAGTACCTCGAGAAATAATTATCTTTACGCAACTACTTTACATTTATATAAAGGATGCTCGAATAGTTGAGCAATTTCTATTTAATCCAAGAATATAGTGCCCCATATTTTAATTTCTTTTTAGAAAAAAAAATATAACATATATACTATTATAAATCTTCAAAATTACTACTGTCGTCCGTAAATATAATCGTAATATTGTGTTAAATTTGAAATGTGTTAATTAATTTCAATAACATTTATTTTGGACTTGAATTGGAATTTAATTTTAAACATACGAAAATATTAAATGCTTAAAATTAGAGTATTATTGAGGAGCTTATAAATTACTGCTATCTTTCATAAATGCACTTTGTTACGTAAAATGTTAAATAAATCATTTTGACAGCGTATTTGATAATTAAAATTAAAGATTCTATATGATTTCAAAACCAATTTTAGTTTTAGTGTAGAGTTAGAAACGATTAAAGTTAGATATTGAAATGAAGAGAATATAGATTTTGCGCGCTCGGGCTCATTGCTATATATATATGTGTCTGTATTTATCGATCACATTTATTATTAATTTTTACAGTTCGTTTAATTTTTCAACTTATTTTATTATACAAACGTACTTCGTAGATTCTAAATCTTATCGTTATAACTATAAATTTAAATTTTTAATTTGTGCAATTTGATTATTACTTCACCTTCTAATTTGATTCTGTTTACAAGAATAACACTCTACGGATTGATATAAAATGCACAATAATATGATTGCGGGAAAGGAAAGATAAACAGGTTGATAACGTATGTTATAGTTCCGCCGCGTTAAAAGATTAAATCAATATCAAGCAATTAAAATTATTTATACAGTCATTAATAATACTAATATTCAATGTATACGATCTTCGCAATAAATTAAATATAATGTGAAATATAAATGCAACACACTAGAGAAATAATCAGCAACATCGAAAAGGTATTCAATAAAATTGCATAACTTTGTGTTACATTCGCATCACTTTACATACTTTACATTTTTTTAAAGAATCGATAGCGCGCGCGATAAAAATCCATAAGAGAGTTGCGAAAGAAAAAGCGTTTCAACTATCCTGGCGTTGACTGTGCGCATCCGTTCAGCAAGGACGGCTCATTTACTTCCGGTCTCTTAGCAGCTTGCGCGCGCGCGCGCGCGCATATCCAGAATCTGACCGGCGCAACGATTTGGAGACAGGCCAACAAGCGCTGAATCCTGACCTGCCCCCCGTGTTGTAGCAACGTCTCTCTCGTATGTTACATTCGTACGATTTCGTGCCACGCGTGAGTTTGCTGCCGCGAAGAGAGACAGCCGTGGCCGAGAGCGAGAGCGCGCGAGACCGGTTACGTGGGTGTATGGAAAAACAGAGGCACTCAAACCGATATAAACGCCCGTCCTGCAACAACGGCGAGCGGGCGGGCTGAGCGTATAAAGCCCATTGTTGTTACGTGTACTTCGCATCCCGCATCCTGCACACGTTCCGTACCGCACGCTATCATCCCTCGGTTTATGTCTTTCCGCTCTCAATTATGCAAAATCGCTCTACGAGCGTAGTCGCATTCTCGCGTAAAACGCGCCCGGGGATCGCGCACGGAGAACTGTTCTTATCTCCTGAAATGCGGCGGCAAGTGTTTACAAGTTCTTAAAATTGTTTAGCCGAGTTAAGAGGACGAAGATTGAGTCATTATTTAACCAAGGATTAGTCGAGGATTGTTGAACGGGGTTGGAGATACTTTGCTAGTTGACAGTTTACCTCCCGAGTGTCGTAATTCAAAGTTTATGCTGCAAATACACTTTTAACTTAGCTTTGTAGCCAAGTTAATTGACAGCAATAGCGACAGTGATCTTTAGATTATTCATTTCTCGAGAAATAAAAAAAGAAGAGGTGCGAATCGAGTAATCTTTTCGGCTTAACAACGTGATCAATATTTTACGCGGAGAACACGTATTTTCTTATATTTATTGCGCGACATGTGTAATCGTGATTGCATAATCAATGGCGTTGGACTACAGTACCCTTTCGCTTTACGTTGTTTCCATACTGGTTACGAGCCCACGTCCCTTTGTGTTCGCACGCAGTTATCCGGATTCGCAACAATACTGTGGCGGTAATTTTCTCCTGTTGTTTGTCGTGGAAATTGTCGAGCGCGGCCCCAAGACAATATATCGTATTATAAATCGTCTTATATTTTTTTCAGAAGAACCGCTCAGAGTTGTATGTACAACCGACGCACGCGAATAACTGTCAGCCGTGAAAGAATTAAATCGTTAACAATTGAAAAAAATAGTTTCGTACAACTTCAGAGTGATCCGTACATTTGCTCGTCCTAATTAAACATTCGATATTGTAAAATTGATTACGCTCTAGGGTGCGGCATTGGAGATTTTATCTACTATCAATTTTCTACTACATAATCGGGCGGAAAGGGAGAGAGGACAGGTGCGGTCGCGCCAGTTAATTGGATCTCGCTATTAATTAGGAAATATTGAGAAATATATCTGAAAGCTTTCGATATTTGCAAGCTGGGATGTCGCGACGTTTTACATTTTTACATACACTTCACAAAGAGAAAATTGATGGCAGTGCAAGCAAGGTGATTTATTAGGCAGTTTATTAAATTCAAATGATATTGAGAAAAAACCACAAATAATTTTTTTATTACTACTTTCTACTCGTAAATCTAGTGAACTCAACAAGTGAAAATTTCCAAGTTCTTTTTTTGGCATAAGTGCATCCTCATTTTATGAGGAGCCGAACCGAGGTTCCTTCTGCCGCTTTTAAACATCTTTTCACAACGATATTTCACAATTGCCATTGTCACGAGTCCACGAATCGGGCAACTGAGCACCACTGTGAGAGCTCCTTGGGCGCCCGCGCGCGCGTACGGCACGCCATGCGCCAGTCTTTTAACGGAGCGAAGGGCAGAGCAGCGAAACTGCGAACCGGCGGGTATATATCGGCACACATTCTATTCCGTCTGCATGATGCGGTGTGCATACACACACGGCGCATGCAACGGCTACAAACGCACGAGCGTGCATCAGAACACACGTATTCACATACAGACACACGTGAGCATTCGCGACGTAGTACGCACGATTGCCGCGCTTGTATAAGGGCGCGCTGGTTGTCTCCCTCGTCCCAACCTAACATCTATCCCTCCCCGCAAGACCCTTCGACCGTCGGGTTTCCCTGTTCCCCTCTCCGTCGTTCTCAGTTGGCGCCCCACCATCGGCGCGGCGTACGGAGAAAGACAGTCTGGAGCGCGCGTACAGCTGCCACACCGTCGTGTTACGGAGTGCGCGAAGCCCGTCGCGAAGAGACACAAGACCGCGCATCGACGCCGCCGTTCGTTCCCGTCGTCCGGCCGGTCGTGTGCGCGTTGGTCGCTAACCTAAAAATCGCCGGAATACGAGACGCCGGGCGGCCGTGAAGCCGGCCGCGGTACGGTGTTCATCCCTTTGTGTATTGTACTGCGCGTTCGCGTACGAGCGGCGGTCCTTTGTTCCGCGCGCGTCGTCTCCGCCGTGAATATTAACGGCGTGATCGGCGGGCCGGTGTTTCCTCGCCGTTTTCCAGACGACGCTCGTCCACCCACTTACCCCTGTACCGCGACCTTGAACTTGTGTGCCTGTGCCTGTTCTCCGGCCGATCGCCCTCTCCCGAGACGACAGCGAGGGTGGGAGGGTGATAGAAGGAGAGAGAGAGAGAGAGAAAGAGAGAAAAGAAAGAGCGAGACACGGGAGCCGGCGATATAGGTGTGACATCGGGATCCTGGAGGTGAACGACAAGGATGTTTCCTTACGCGACCTTCCCGGCAGTGGGGTAAGATGCTCTCTTTGTTCTTTATCCCGGGGTGTCCTGCACAAGCGATTCCGCCATGTGATTTCGGGATTTTTCCCGTCAGTTCACGAACACGCTCACCGATATTCGCGGATGTTTTTGGGAACGATGCTTCTGTCGCATGCAGAAATAGCCGTATGCCGACAACGTGTTTTTATTTGCGCGAAACAACGGTCAAGCTTCATCAGCAAAACGTGTTCAGGCATCCCCGGGACGCTTTCTCAACCGTTATTGACAATCCTTTCGATCGAGAGCGGCTCCGGAGTGCGCTGGCAGTGACAATTTTTTCCATCGGTCGAACCCAGGCAAACGCGTAATCGCGCTTCACAACATTATTTCGCGCTTGAATATTTTCGAGAACAATTTTTTTTTCTTTTCGTGGAAACATTCGCATCCCGCCGGCGCTTTTCTGTTTCGTCCGGAAACAATGGACCACTCCCCGCTCGGCTGACCCGGCAAGCGTGGTGAATCAGGTGACAGGAATGGTCAAAGTCGACGAATCTTATGACGACGTTTTCGTGAGAAACATTCGAGCGAGAGTTGCTGCATAAATCTTTACGGCAGAACGCGCTGCCTACCGCACGTTTTCTTTTTCGACCTTTTTCTCAGTTTGTTTTTGTTCACTGTCGCGCTCACGGAGCAGCCTGCGATCGTTGCCGCGTTGTGAGTGTGTATATTCGTTCGACGTATTGAATCTGATTTCCTTCGAAAGGTACGTCACATGGCGCAAATGTGTTCCTTCATTAAATGAGCATTCAAGGAGCTTTCTAATCGTCGATTGAGATTTGTTCTCAGGTAAATTTATGTTGTAAAATAAAATAAAAAACAGTACAGCGTCAATATTTTTACCGATTTAATCGGCTCGTTCCTTATAACCTTTTTCTTGACACATCAAATGCCAGCTGTGAGAGACTGAAATTGACGCAACTCAAATGTCAGCTTTCAATTATCGCTCACTTAACTATTCCGTTAGTACGTATTTCTTCACAGCGCGTAATAATTTATCAATATATCATGTAAAATGAGTTCCGTTGAGAAATGCTCATTTAGTGATGGAAGCATATTTACGACATTAGGTATAAAGTTAGACCTCCCTGCTTGCTTTCTTTTTGTCTGCCTTTCGTCATTGTTCGCCTATTTTTTTTTCTTTTTTGGCACACAATAGCTTTCCGCCATTTATCTTATGCGAGTACATGCGTTCCGGCGGCTTATTTTCTCGACGATGCTTCATCGCCGAGTCGCGCTTCTCAGACGAATCGCAATTGAATTGATTCGAAGAGAGACAGGGATCAAATTGTCAGTCGTCATACTGATCTCCGTGCGAAAAAGGATGAAAAAAAAAAGAAAGGAGAGAAAAGGCACGACTCTTGGCCGGACGGCAGCGATTGCTCTCTCTTTTACGTTCGTTTCTTTTCACTGAAAGCTTCCTTCGTCGTCTTGGCAACGCGATATCGCGCCGCCAGCCGGGGAGAGAGCACGAGACGACGAGCTGTCACGATCACGTTAAGTTAGGTCGGTAACTCTTTCGTCCTTCTTTCTCTATCGCACGTCCGCCGCGAGATCGGGTCGTCATGGCGACGTCAAAACAAGACGCGGAACGAGCGATGCATGAAGAATCTTGACGATGATCTTGGAGATTGTGCGATATGGATTCGCAAGTGTTCTGTCAATATTATGTTAGGATATTATGTTCATCATCCTTTTACCGAGAAGCACATTTCGGTCTGTGAAACCCAACGCTGTATAAAGATCATTTCAAAACAATTTTTTCAGTTGTGGAAATTTTTGGAGCAAGGTATTCTTCGTCATACGTATATTTCTCTTAATCTTTTGTAATACAAATTTTCTTAAAAATTCCATTGTTCGAAAGATTCAAAAGATCAGCAGGTTACTAACCCGTGCAGTTTTTATAAATGACTTCTATATTTTAAGATAAATCTTCATGTAAATTTCAAAATGGATAAGGCACGTTCTGGAATGATCTTTCCCATTTATCTTTTCTGTGTGTCTTCTATATATTCTAAACAATGCATTAAATCAAGTCGGCAACTTTTCTCCCATTGTTTTTTTTCACGTTAGCTTTATAACGGTAACGTCAAAACGAGGGTCACATTTTTACAGGGGTTTATGTTTACCGTAAGAGATGTTTAGGTCTGAAAAATAGTATGTTTTACACATCGTAATTTTATGTATATGTAATTTTCAAGCGAAGCGAGCATGATGATTTTAATCTTTATGATATTACATTTTTAAATTAAAGATTAAACTCACGCTCTTTTACACGCGAATAATGTAATATCTTTTTTACATACGGATAGTTTTGAATGAAACGAGTGATACATTGAATGCAGCGTGATACCGACAATTTACACAATGTCACAAAATAGACTCGTCTTGCGTTTCATTGTTGATCGAGTTTCACGGCGATTTATATGTGTATACGTGTGTATTCTCAAAATTGAACGAGATTTCGCGTTCTCGTTTCACCGCGCACAAAAGGCCTGTCTAGTCTCGTTGACTTTTGCTCAACGCGTGCGTCGTTCGGAGAGTCGTTCGAAACGCGATATCATCCCATTCTCGACATAGAATTCACTGAACAAAAAAAATGGACGCAGAAAAACAAGGAAAATCGATCTGGGTTTCCAATGACATAGACCTTGGTCGACGCGCAACATTGTCGGGCTTCTTCTGTTGCGACTTCCTTTACCGCATCCTTTCCGCTTCCCGGAATTTTACTTTTACATTTCCTCTGCTGATTACTTTCTCATTTTTATTCCGTGCAAAATCTCTGCGCAGATTGAAATCAACGGTTATTTTTCAATCCGGACAAAACAAATATAAATAGAAATATAAAAATTTTATAAAATAGTCAAACTCGGCTCCCAAAATTAAAAAAAAATTAGATAAAAGGAGGATCAGGAGCCAACGCAGAATTTTGGTTGCTTATTTGTAATCTTTATTCTGAATTCGTCGTACTTATATTTAAAGAATTTAAAGTTCGCACTTTTCGTATTATTAAAATCTGTCATATGTTATTAGTGAGTGATAAAATAATTATAGGTCTTTTCACGTTATACCAACCGCTTATTACAACTCCAATTAGGCATATGTCGTGTGGCTAAAATACAATTCTAGAAATATAAAAATTCTTAATTTTATTAGAAACATCAAAACGCAGGATGAATGTTGAGTTTTTGTATGCTTTTTGTGAAAACTGTAAAATGGAACGCAAGTATCTAAATGTTAAATATAGATATAATGCTGAATATAACGAGAGCTCGGTAATGCATTTAACTAATGTGCGTATACGCGAAATTACGGCACAGTATAAAGGGGCGTTAAACTACAATCGACATGAGATTTTGTCGTTCAATCGGCTGTTATGTGTCGATGTTACACGTAACATTATCGATGTTATATGTCGATGTTATATATAACATTATCGTTGCACAATCGCGTGGTTAATCTCTAATTGTATTTTAGTCATACGACACCTGCCTAATTGAAGTTGCTTAATAAGCGGTTGGTATAACGTGGAAAGTTTGACCTAAAATTATTTTATCATTCACTGATAATATATATGACAGATTTTAATAATGCGAAAAGTGCGATCTTTAAATTCTATAATACATCTTTCTTAAAATATAATATCTAAATGCAGATTTTTGTAGGCCGTATTCATTCTTATTTCAATAATGCTCATCGTGTAATGTGTCATATATTTCACTATCTCTCGTGTAAATCTCTCTCTTGAATGAAATGTCGAAGAAATACTGAAATCACGAAAATATATGTTTGCATTTCAAACTTCCGGAATTCTGAAATCTAAAAATAATTTCAGTTTCTGCAAGGTTATCTCATATATACTATAGAAATAATAATACAGTGCCTATAGAAATAATGATATGTCGCGCTAACCGTTCATTCAGCTTACCTTGCGCCATTGCACGCGTAGGATTGGTTTTTTTTACATCGAACCATGAGACAAATATCTGTGACGCATGGTGATCTATTAACGGAGATCGCGAGATTTATCGTTATTCAACGGAGCGCGTAGTTGTCTCCCTTTCTCTCTCTCTCTCTCTTGTCTTCTACTTGACTGGCGTTGATAATTCATCGTGAAATGTCCGGAGGAGGAAATTTCTCGAGTGTGGATCGGGTTTGAAATTCGAACAGTGGTTAAAGTCTGGCGGGACAGCGTAGCCGGAATCTTATTTGATCGAATCCGTTTTATCGATCATAAAGCTGTCATGGCGACGACATTGTCTCTTGCGTAATGCCACTCGGAAACGTGACTCGATGGAGGTACCTTTACCCGAGCATCGAGTTACTCGGCGGCTTCGGTAGCTTGCACACACACCGCGTTCCACAATCTTGTACTCGGAGCAGCTTCGCGATCGATATTATGCAATCACGTGACGAACGCCGTTCCTTACTGCAAAATTGCCGAGCGTTTTTGCATTCCTGTTTGCCGGGAAATCCCTACGTTTCTTCGCGGCCTCTTCTACGCTTCTACATTTCGAAACACGCAATCGAATTTTAGCTTCAGTTAAAAATTTATTAAACAATTTATAAAAAAATGCATGTTTAATTATAGTAAAGTAATAATTAAAGATATCATTGCGATGATAATAGCAGAATTACAAATCAATATTTCTCTTTACCGTAAATTATAACGAGAAACGCCACGATCGAGATTTTTATTATCGTCAAAAATCACACAGCAAATGCGCATTTTTATCCGAACGATGTTGAGTGGCGCGCGCGGTTCTTTTCCCTTTTACTTTGACTTCTTTCTGAATTGCGCTCTTGAAATCACTAACGACAATAGCGTTTCTGCGCTGACTGCGGGCTCCGTTTTTGATTTGTAACAGAAGCAAGTGTAGATATATAAAGGCGAAGAAGCGAGAATCGCGGTTGGTTATCCTTTGAAGAAAGTCAGGCTCGCGCTACGCCGCTGTTGAAAGCCAGTTTTTCGGCCACGGTTTCTTTCGCTCCTTTTTCTCTCGCGCGGCATTGACGCGACGCATTTATCCTGTCTGCAAAATGTGCCATTTTAACGAGCGAACTGGGTGAAGAGGCGCGTAGCGTTTTCGCCCGATATCGTTTCGCGTATGTCGAATGATTTATGAGTCCACGCGTTTTCCCCGCGTCCACTTGTAAAAGATTAGTTCGCGGAGCGATGCGTGCAGGCGGCTAAAAGCGACACGTGCACGCATACCGATCGCATACATGCATACATGCATATATGCGTCGCGTTACATTCTATATTTCGTCACACTTCGCCTGTCGTTCGCGATTGCTTCCCACGCGCGCGTAGCACACACGATATTTTTTGCACCGGCAGCGTTAAATCGCGCAAATTTTATTGCATGCGTGCGATACGAGTCGAACTTCCGTGTTTTTAATTTTTGAAATTCGCATGCGGCTAAATTATACCGGTTTTTCCATATGCGATTATAAGGATCACACAATGCTTGAAAAACAGCCGGCCGCATGCGCGTAAACATATTGTTTGTTTCTCCTGCTGGAATTTAGCCCAGTTTTGCGCCAACAGTTTTAATTAACTGACAGCAGGTATCGCGGCGCATGAAAAAAAGCCGTCGCTCGCAATTAATGAAATGTAAAACTGCAGCTTAATAAAATTTATAATACTTTTTAAGTAAGCCACCAAATAACGCGATTTATTGTCGCTTTGCAGAATGTTCTTAAAACGGCGAAGGAAAAATGTGCTCGAGCGAAGTTGACTCTAAAAAGATATCGGTTCAATCGTAAACGATCGCAAATTGCGCGAAAAAGCGGCGGTTTGCCGATAAGATTCGCTGTAGCGAACACGCTGTCCTTCTCGCGATTTCATCTGGCCTCTTATTGAGGAGAGGTGCCATAGTCCTCGCGAACGAGACGCCAAGGTCGAGCATTCCTTCACCTCGCTCGATTTTTGCTTCTTTTATTTGCCTCTCCGCGCGGCGCGCCGGCTTCCCTCTCTCCCTCCTTCTTTCTTCTTTTCGTCTCTTTTTCCCGTCTCTCTGTCCGATTCTCCGCGCGACGGTCCTCGCTTCGCCGATTTCTCGTTTATTTAGCGTCTCCTCGTATTTCTTCTCCTTTCGACCGCGCCGCTCCTCGAGAACCGATACCTGGAACAATGAGGTTTCGCCTCGTTCCTCTAACGCGAACGACGACTATTCGGAAGTTTCTTCGCCGCGGGCGGGTCGTCGACAACGATCTCGATTTGGTGGCGCGGTCTTCGGAGGCAGGGGTGGGCAAGAGGATATAAGCAAGAAGTATCGTTCGTAATGCCGTTTGCTATCTTGCCACCGGGGGAATACTCGCGAGTCATCCGCGATCAAGGCGGACGTTCAGGCTTTGTTAATTATATCCTCATAATTAACGTTAATCCGATTTCTCATTGATACCTGGCCACCAATTACGGCGAATTATTCACTTCGATATGGATTAAGTCCGTACGAGCAGACTGAAACTATCATCCGGATTTGCGTTTATGAAGTATTCTCAATTACCGCGGATGAAGGGTGTATTATTTATGCTCTTTGTTAATAATTCCTGGTTTCTTCCTCGCGTTTTACATACGCCAGGACGAATTACCGATCTTACGGGCGAGCAACTCGCTCGAAATTATTACATGTCCGAAAAAGTCGGCGTGCAATATGAATTTCATCCCTAGAAATTACCGCGTTCTTCTTGCATAATTTCGAGTGACTTTATTAAGAATGCAATAGAGGAATATAATATCGCACGACAGCGCGGATCTTAATGCGAATTTTATTGATCGAGCTACTGCGAACAGCTGCGAAAACAATACGACGGGAAATTTATTAATAACGCACATTAATGAATTTCACGTTATAATTGGATGGATGCGCGATGGATATTACGCACGATATTCGCAACTTGCTGTTGAAAGCCCGGGGCATGTAGAATTTTGCGGTGGGTTCCGGAGGAATTTCGAGCAGCCAACACGCGGTCCCAAGGGCTCCGAAATCTCTGCCAGGTGTGCGCGAACAGCTGCTCTCTCACCGCGTTGGGGATACGTGCAAAACTTCTTTCTATACGCGCCAGCGCGAGATGCATTTTATTTAAAGATGACGAATGCGAAATAGATTTATCGCTCTACCGAGGCGCGTTTCGCCGGCCGTTCTCCCTCGGTTTTCAGCGGGCGCTGAATGATACAGTCATCGTGATGCAATGCAAATGCATTCGTATTTACATAAATTATAAAGCAAGATATATATCTGATCCTAGTAAATATTCAGATATAATATATCTCATTTATGAGTATAAAAATTTAACAATTTAACATATTTACATTTATTTATTTTATTTAATTAATAAACATCAAATTCTCTCGTCGGCCTTCTCTCAAATATTTTCTTTGCAAATTTTCTCGCGAATATTCCCGATTTTCTATTTTTTCGTACACTGTGCGAGAAAAAATTAACTATCGTGCTGCGACATTTTTCTTTTGAAGAAAAGATTCTTAAATGTGAAACGAATGAAAATGTTTTTGAAATACGACGAAAGTGTGCCGACTTCCGACGTCGAGTAAGACCCGACCGTACCTGCTGCTTCGTTCACCAGCTGGCGCGGTCTCTTCCGGTGCAGGAATGTGTACAGTTTGCTACGGAAAGTGCCTAATCGTGTCTGCCAGACGATACCGCGAGACGGCTCTGTAGGAAATCGCCTACAGTAAATCGAGTCGATTACACTCGTTAAGAGGAAAAACAGAAATGTGCATTTCCATATTTCCTCCATTTAATTCGATCGATGCTTTGCTTAACTTTCGAGCGAATAATTAAATTAAAGTCGATCGATCGGAACTTTCCTCGTTTTTACGCAAAATCGCGCAAGATAATGTTACGTGATGTGTTACGAGAGGTACTTTTCCAACTATTATCGTATCGTTTTATGCAAACTTGCGCAATACAACTGCAGCTGCAATTCTATTCAGTTTCTGTTGCCGGAGAACAAACGCCGATTAGATCTAGCTTGTCTGAAATGCTCCTTTTTCATCCGATTCTCCCGTTTCCTCTCTACTTTCGCTTTCTGTAAATCTACTTATGAATACGTTGCGCCGCGGATTATCCTCGAATTAAGCACTGTTCAACTAGAATTACGAACTCCGCGTAATTTGGCGTGATTTATGACATCGTTATTTCGCACTAATTAAAGAATTAATTCGAGTAATATATAACAATTACACTCCACATTTGCTCTTTATTAGTAATTTATTTCGAGAAAATTTCACGTGTGCCGAAAAATTAATAAATCACGCGATAAGTGGACTCGTTATCGCGTCGCTAATACGCCATTGAATCGCCTAAATAGGCTACTTGTTCGCCGTCTCGACTCTCGCCGAGCGGCGGTGCGTTCCGAAGGAAAAAGCGACTCGACGAGTTCCGTGAAAATGCATTCCAAGCCGAGTGTGCCGCGTCGGCATCTGCTGAAGGCCGATGTTGTGCAGGCGAGCAGACAGGCGAGGCGGCCTGGTCCGCCTGCCGGCCGGCAGTCCCTAGAGAGGATCGTTGTACGTCGTTTGAATGGGCTCTTTGTGTCGGCCGGGGGCCGATGATGATGCGAGCCGCGCGCGTTGGCGCCGACATCGGCTTCCACTGGATTTCCGAGCTTGTATGCCGACGGCGAGAGAACCCCGAGGAAGGCGTGGAGCAAGGCAGGCCGTCAGAAACCGGTGCTGAGCTGACTCCCGGTCGTTCGTTTAGACGATATTCGTGCTCCGTTACAAAGAGAGAGGGAGAGGGGGAGAGAGAGAGAGAGAGAAAATGAGAAAGGAGAGTGTACCGATCGGTACAGTCTCGCGCATTACTCCGGAACGACGATCAACAGCTGTCGCGTGGTCGCGTGTAGGGCCACGAAGGGAGAGTGGATAGGGTAGTAACTGGATCCGCGCAAACTACCACCTGGCCTGACACAGACCAGGACCTTTATACCACGTGGCGGTTACCGCCGGAGATTCGATTCGATCCGGCCGTGCACTCCGCGCCTTTCCCTTGCTTTCGGTCCTGCGGAGAAGCCCTGTGCATCGTGCACCAGGGCCATTAGGGAGGAAGATGTGCGTGGCGTATATCGGCCTTCTCTAATACGTGTACGTTATATCAGGAAAACACCACGCAACAGTGCCATTGTGGTTTTTTTAAGTAATAATAGGTGATAAATTATGGAGCTTTTTTTTTTATGGATGGCAAATGTTTCACTAAATTGTTAACTTTCCGTTTTATCGTTCAAAAGAATTAATTTTGCAAATTGCGGAAGAATTTTGATTAAAATATAATGCGCTCAGAACGGAACACGATAAATATATGCCCGCGCATCTGTGCACGAGAGTATCCGTGTAAATCGGGCAGCTAAATACGAGACAAAAATCACGTTACACACGGTAAATATGTCAGTTTAAGCAAGAATATAAATATCATACCGCTGTATGCGGTATTTTCGTGCAGTTATTCACGAAGCGCACTTTATCGGATTAAACGCGAGTGGCCGCTAAAATCCGTAACATCCTGGAAGTGGTATGCAGTATTTTTGCATCGTATCTTCATCGAGCGGCACGGCGAGGCGCGGAGGGGTAGGGACGGATCGATTCATAAACAAACCCGGTAGTCAAAGAGACGACTCGCATGATACCGCGTTCGATTGACGTCTTCCACAAATAATATTCGATGTGCGCAGAATGAATGACATCTCAATGTGTGTTAAATCTCGCTTTATTGACTTAACGAATTTCTCTCCCCGTCATCAATTATCATCGCCGAGTGCCATTATTGTTACAATATGCAATAATTAAAACACATTTTTAAGTTTGTTACTTTTTTCTCTTCCCCCGATTTTATCGATGCTTGTTTCTCTCTCGATTAACAGTCGTCTCCAATCCGATCGGTTTCCTTACCGTCGGCGTCTAACATCGGTTCGTTTCTCATTAGCCTGTAGCGATTGTCCAGATGTATCGCTGGATCGACTTTCGCGAACGTTATGAACTAAAACAAATACGGGAGCAGAGATAATGATTTTCAGCAATACATTGCGTATTTTTGATACATCGCATATTTTTAGAAACATTAATTAAATTCAATTTTATTATTTGACGTAGCTTTGTGTGTATTATTTTCCTGAAAACAAATATTTAATAAATTGACGCTGGTATGCCGAGTGCTATAAAAATAAAAAAAAAAAAAAAAAAAATAAAAAAAAAATGGAATAATCTCGTCAAACCAATTAAGATCGATCAATTCGAATGTGCATTTTTTAAAATCACCGCCTGTTTGACAATTCCTCGAGAGTATCGATTGACGTCCGTTGTATTAATATTCACTTATCTCGGAAATACGTCAAATTTCCGCGAAGCGTATCTCACGTACCATCGCGACGTGACGCAAGGCTCTTAATGAAAGACGGAAAAGAGCGAAGACGATGGCGCATTATCGTCCGAAAAGTCGACGTGACAGAGCCGCGCAGTGTCGTTACCGAAAATCCCGGCGACGTCGTTCGCAATAAGCCGCTTACTCTCCGTGTATCCCCCATCCCTCTCTGACAAACCGTCTACCCTCCGGGCTATGAACTTTCTCGTTGTCGCGACTGTCAATATTAAACCGAGCCGCGTTTCACGTGCGCCAATGGCGACAATAGTTACGAGGGCCATTATGACCTCAGCGACATTAATCGCTCGGCGAACTCGCTCGCGAACGAGGAAGAATCGCGACTGTCTCTGTCCTTTGCGCGACACTAAATCGCTGCGTCGTCGAACAATATTGCGCACGCCGATAATCGGATGATAGCTGATCGCTGAGCACTGTTATAAATTGTAACATATTTTCTTTTTCTTTTTCTTTTTTTTTTTAATTGAATATAGGTTTGTCAACTGATGGTCTCGTTTATCTCGCGATCGTGTCAACCGTTCTTCCGACCCTTAAAGCATCCGACATCGTCGCCGATAAGAGATTTTTCGGATTCGAAAGCAAGGACGACGACGAGACGTGCCCGCGCGACGTTTTTCGTATTTACTCGAGTTCTTTTGTGCGCGTGAAGGGATGGCGCGATGAAAGGGCCGGCCGAACAAAAAGCACAAAAGCTGCCTCGTGCCGGAGCAATGGCCGCCGACTTCGCGCCAGCCCTTCTTAAACAAGATTCGTTGTAGCACCTCCTCGTTGAGTCTTCGCGGAAGAACTTGTATTTATTATCGAAGTCGTGACGCGTCGCGGTAAGGGAGATATTTTGATTTTCGCGCATCAGTCGCTAATTAATTCCGCAAAGTTTGCTCTGGCGGTGCTGGCAAATCAAGAGGAACGAGGCACGATCGAAGCGTGTACCGCCCTACTTTTGCCGCGCGCGGAATTTTTGCCGTGGGCGAAAGCGTGACGACAATCGCTTTACGAAATCTATCGGAAGCGCAATCGTGGATCGGCGTTAATGGCGGAGATCGGCAGCGATGTGATTTGCGTGAATGTTGTTCGTCCGGTGAAAGGCTGCGTCTTTGGCGAGGCGTTTTTAGCCGAGGAAGCTTGGAAAGAGAGAGGCGAGGCACCGACGGGCGAACGAGCGCGCGCGCAACATCGCCGAATATGGATTTAATGCGGCATCGCGGAAATCGAATTATCTCATTAGAAGCCGCAAAGGAGACACTCGCGCGGAAACCTTTGCGAAACCTCCTCGTTGTTAAGCCGAACGCCTGACCCGAATACACACGGGTCTTCGCCGGGTCGTTCGTTCGATCGACCATCGTTTTTTTACGGCTTCTGCCGCGTAGATCGGATAATGCGATCGTCTAAATATAATTTTTTTCTTCATAATCCATTTGGCTGGTTTTTTAGAAAGAGGACAAAAAGCGGCAGAAATGATTAATGGTAACATCCGCAAGGCGTCGCAAAAATTAGCATACGCTTCAAAAGCGACTCTTAATCGATTCCCGTTGATTGCGCAACCACTTCTATCTTTACACTTAATCTGTTTTCGCAATTAAAATCTTAAGGATTCGCATATAACGATGAAAATTTGCACGGCCGCGTTCACTGTTCGTATGATGCACTCCCATAAATTTAAATTAAAGTTAATGGAGATTTAATCAATTGTCCGTCTGGTGCCAAATCTATTTTCGGACAGAGATAGGGAATTGGTGAAATCGTGACTAACGTTAATTAATATTTATGAGGACAGCCGGGTGTTCTAATTCGAGCGCAAACAATAGGGTTTTTCTTTTCTATTTGACTATACTATTATTTGAGACTGCGCTATAATTGATCATATACACATAGCATCGGCAGTCGTCAACGAGCGACTCACTAGTTTGTTATTTGTTCGCCGTATAAGCTCGCCGCACTTTGGAAAATGTTCCTCGTACGTGTGCCCCAAATCGGCTGATCAGATTTCGATAGACTTTGCGCTAAATATCTAATATCCGGGAAAGCCAAGATACGCGACTTTACGGCGTACTGGCCTCCACGGTTGGCCCAACTGTGCTCGCTCCCGATAAATCGCGTCGCTTCTATATAATACACGTGCGACGTACTAAAACCTGACACGCTGACAGCCTATTGCGCGCCTGCAACTTTTTAATCTCTGGAGGGCCAATGAAACGTCGGGGCTTTCTTCGCGAGCATACAGTTTATGACGCGATAATAATTTTCAAGCAGATTTCATATAAAGTTGGAGCCAGCGATCGCTCGAAGGCTTCGGCTCAAGCATGTTTAATTTAATAAATAATGAAGGTAAACGATATTACCCTCCCGTTTTGCACGCCTCCGATTGTGCGGAAGATTAAGCACGTTGGATTCCTGGAGCGCTACGTTGTATTTTGCAGACCCGCTGTCTACCCCTACGGCGTATTGATCTCAGGGGGATGATTTTTAAGACGAGTTTCGCGCCAAGTGCCACAGATGGCATCACCCTGCAGCCTCGCGGTTCGAAACCCTCGAATTTGTCGTGTACCGTCCACTTAAAAAATTGCATTTTCCACAAATACTATAAACAAATGTATATTTTTCACCTCGAGCGTTCAGCAATTAAATGTACATTTGTTAAATTAATGTTCATGTTTTTAATTAATTATATTTGTGCGGATTTTGAGTGCAATGTTAAACACGGAAATCGCAATAGTGATTCCGAAATATTTTTTTTTAACTGTTTCAAGAAAACGCGCTGTACTTTGGAATAAAAATAAGAAGTATTCATCTTGTATGAAATCCTTCCCAACACTTTGCTACGAGCTAACTCGTAGCAACTTCGTATTAACTTCGTACTTACATTCCATAATAATTAATAAGAGACAGACATAAATAAGGGAAACTTTCTGGATGTACAGCGCAAACTTCTGAAAGCTCACTTTGCGGCAAGGCGTTTTTATTATCTTCTCGTGTAGCACGATATTACTAAGTTTTGAGGAAAGGTCCTTAGTGTACGCGTCACGCGGTAAAAATACGGGGGCTTGAAAATGGTGATACTTTCTAAATCCGTTTTGTAATATTTCACAAGTCCATTCCGATGCTAAACAGGCTAAAAATAATCGTCATGTTTATTCAATCGGCAGCGCACATAAGATACATATTTTCACCGCGTGTCTCCAGGTGTTGAACTCACCGGGCGTCCCCCGCAATCCCCGGGAAAAGAAAACCGCGTAAAATATTACACCTCCGGTCGACGTCGGTCGTGCGGTGACGCAAATCGGAGCGCATTATCGCGCACCGCGAGTCTGACGCCACGTGGAGCGACGGAGGAAGTCCCGCGGCGCGGGAAGGGTGGTTTCCGAACGACATACTTATCCCGATCGCGAACGTTGACGATTATGTCGCGTACACGCCGCCGAGGTTATTGACCAGGAACTTGGCTTCGTCAGAGGGGGACGAGGGCGGAAAGGCGGCGTCGGCAACGACGGCGGCGGTTCGAACGGCGGCGCGAGGGGGTGAAAGAGGTAGCAACCGAGGTTCGCCCGCTATTCTCTCAGAAGGGGTAGGAGTATTACAGATCTGCAATACACAGTCACCGTTCCCTTTTGCATGGCGGTAAGCAGCTGTGTATCGCGTCCGTGTGTCTGTACGTGTCTCCGCGTTGAGTGTGGTTAGACCTTCCTCCTTGGAAGGAGGCACGCCAGCGGGGAATGGAAACGTTTTGCCGAGGGGCGGAGGGCTCGCGGGAGGTTTGCAAGCGGCTGCAAGAGGGTGCCGGTGGTCGGGCGGCAGGGTGGTGTGGAATCAGACAGATCCGCAGGTGGTTCTCAATCCGCCGTCGACCTCACGTATGTCACGTTTCAGTCGCTGATCCGTTATGAGGTAGGAGAGACGGAATTAGCTAGTTGCGGCTTTTTTTCATAATGAAATGTATATTTACACTTCCATTTTACACCGACTATCGTCCTCCCCCAAAAACCAGAAGATTATAAAAGATAAATTACAGGTTATGCAAATGCGCAATCCGTGACGTTACATTATTCTTCTAGTTGATATATTAATGACGCGCAATTTATAATGTCACCTTGAATATCTCTCTCTTTCTCTCTCTCTCTCTCTCTCTCTCTCTCTCTCTCTCTCTCTTTTACTCTCTGAATCTCTGTCGATCATGAATTTTGAATTACTCATGTGGTTTAATTATATTTGTTCGTTTTATTAAATTGAATATTTTATCGCATCACGATGACTGCAAATTAGCGGTAACAAGCTTTCGAATTAACGATACATTGCACAAATATAATGATGTTCACAGTCGTGTTAATAAAATATGTTGAAAAATTTTTTCTCCAAATTTCTCGATAAAATGTGTGATTTATATTTACAATATTTATGTTACGCTGTAAAATGCTGTTTATTAAAAAAACTTAATGCTTTTCATAGTTTCACGGTGAATTTGTATCGGGTTCAAAATTTTATTTTGTATCGATTTTTTTTAATTTAAAATTTTAAATGTCAAAATAATATTTTGTTCTTTATTAAAACAATTTAGCGGCGCACACTTACGTCCATCTACAAGTTTATGAGGATGAGTTATAAGAGATATAGCCAAATAAACGACCAACGCTATTGTGTACAGAATTTTATCACTTGGAAATTCGCCGGTAAGACGTTCAATAAAACGTTCGATAAAACATTTGGTGCGGTATACTCGCTTAGAAATTTATCATGTCATTTTTTATTCAGCTTTATAGCCACTTAGTTACACCGTTTTCATTATCACAAGATCTTTTCATCCTTCTTTAATCATGCAGCGGAAATGAAATCTCCATTATCTATTTTAACGGAGTTAAATGACATCCATAACAAATGTTGCATCAATTCTACTTTGGAAATTAAATAAGCCAATAGTGCGGAATACTCGCTAGAAATGATCTGGTCATTTTTTATTCAGCTTTATAGTCACTTAATTATACCGTTTTCGTTACCGCGAGATTTTTACTTTACTCTTCTTTAATCATGCAACGGAAATGAAATTTTTTTTTCTCATTATCTCTTTTAACGAGGTTTATAACATCACCAACAAACATCACACCATTCTGCTTCGAAAATTAAATCAATCTGTGCGAAGCTCGATCCGCGCGACTCCTAAATAATTCCAATCGGAATGATCGCTTAATCTCGCAGAATCGCGTGGGTATTCGCGCGATTTGACGTCTCATGTCAGTTAATCGGGAAGCCCTTTAACGTTTGACGGGCACTGCCAGAAGTGTTCCGTCGGTTGCCGGAGGAGGATTAGCTAAGTCACGGGTTGGAATTTCCTCGATCCTGGAGGAGAGTATCGACCGGCGGTGGCGGCGGTCGGACCCCTTCCGCACCACCTTCCTGCGCCACCAACGGGAATAACTGGCCGCGTAGGCAGCGCGCGCGTGGGTTCGCCGCTCCACGTGCATTATTCGCGTCCGCCACCTTGCACCGGTGACGGCGAATCCGGGAAAATCCCCCGGATGACCCCGATTTTCCACCTCCGGGAAATTCACCAGGGGCGCGATAGTGGGCGCAATTTATTAAATTGCAATCCTTACTCCACGCAGCTCTATTACAATACCAAATTTGTCACGTCTGTGTTTCACATCAGATATTTAAACAATGTTTCATACATTTAAAGTGTTTTGTGACGTAATCGATACGACCTTTCGTTGTCGCAATATAGCTCGTTAATTCTCTGCTCGAATTTATTTGGGAAATTTCCAACGTCGATTAATTTCTTGGAATTTCTTTATGATCTAATAATATGGATTTTCTACGTAAAAGTAGGTTCGAGCAAAAGTTTCCATAGTATAATTTTAAATACACACATACACACACACACTCGTACAAATGTCGAGTTGAAAGATTGCCAAACGAAGACAGGGAGGCGGAGCTCTCGAAATAGGGCCATTAGTATAGTGATTTTGACGAAAACTCCTTCTTGTAGAACGCTGAATTAGTTTTGCAATGCCGTGCTGAGGTCGTGAGTGTTTAGTTACGATTTGTGCGCTTTGTCCGACGAGAGAGACCGACTAACGAAAAGTAGCGAGCGTGAGCGTTTGTATATGGGCGATGGAACGACAAGTCGCCGTTGGTCGATCGCTGTTGTAGAGTATCGCTTGTAGCTGAAAACTGTTTTACTTTGATCTGCGAGTCTTCCTAGTAATTTAATATTGGCGAAACAACATATACACACACATATATATATATATACACACACACATATCACATACACACATAAAACACACTATGTGTCTGGTAGTATATGCGGCGAAATGGGTCTAGAGAACAATATATATATCTCGCTTGCATTGAAGCTATTGTTTTCGCGTTACTGTTAAATATTACGCGCCCGTATATTGAGTAGTAGTTAATTAGTAATCGATGTGTTTATTATACTCGTTCACTAGTTCAGCGCCGCTACTTTATTAGCATCTCGCTTCTCTCTCTCTATATATATATAGAGAGAGCCACGACACTCTTTTCGACGATTCGCCGCATTCGCGACGGGTTTCCTCTCCGGCGCGTCGACTCTTTCCGCGCTTTACGTTTGTTCGGTGAATTTGCATAAAGATCGGAAGAAACTTGGTACGCTAAAGTTCTCGCGACTCGCGTCCGTCGATTGTCCTTTTATTTATTTATTGTTTTTTTTTTTTCTATTCCCACGAGAACTTTTTCTCGACAAAAAGAGGATAGGCGGCGGCGGCGGCGGCGGCGGCGACGCGACTTTAGAAGACACCGCGGCACCACCAAAGTGGTTTTTCACCTGAGAACCCCTGTTGTCTCTTTTTTTCAAGGATGCAGGTACGATTCCCGGTCGCCGGGTCTGGTAAAATCATGCTGGTGGACCACCAGGTGCGGCCACGGGCGACGGATCATCGGTGACCATCGGGACCCGGTGCATTAACTCTCGTGAGTTCCCTCCGAATTTGCCGAGAGACCCTGACTCGAGATTCAGGTAAAGAGAGAAAGGCAAACGGGCCACGTCGTTGTTCATCGTCGCGCGGCGCGGCGCGGCGCGGCACGGCAGCGGGCAGCGCGGCAGCGGCGTTGCGACGGAGACGCCGGGGAAGAGGGCGGTGCCCCGCGTCGATCCGCGTTGTGGAACCAATTAGATGCAAACGAATTCGCCCGTAGCTGAAATTGCGCGCTGATTATCATGCACGCGTAATCCCTTGACCGCTGCGAATTCAAATCTCGCGTCTGCAATATTGCAATTTGCGCTCGCTGTTTCCACTATTGCATGTTCCACATTTCTTCGCGGTCTAACGTGCGAATTGCACGTTTCATTCCGAGTTGTGTTCCGTTAGGCATGTATCGGATAATGTGCATATTTTCAGCTACAAGCACGCCAGAACCGTAATTGTAAGAACACTCTCCTTAAATGCTAATCTTCTAGATATTGAATTAATTAATTGGATTTTTTCATTTACGAGGAGAAAATTTCAATAGTTTTCATAGTTGAAAATGAAAGTGAAGTTTCATAGTTTTCATAGTTGAAATGAAGGAAGATTATAAATTGTCTACTTATGAAAATTAGATATTCTTGATATACGAGATTTTACTGTATTTAGAATAGTGCGAAATATTAATTATAGACAAAGGAATGTCGATGATATCGCTCGATTATCCATCGGATATCACCTTGACTTGCGCCATTTTTCCACAACAGTTGACTCGATCAGGGCGCGGATCAGGATTCGTTGCTCTTATCGTCATATTGATCGCTTTCACACTTGTCTTTTTCCTCTCTTTATCTTCCTTCTTTGTCTTTCTCTCTTCATCTGTTTTCTTGTCCATTGCGATTTTATCTTTGGCTCTCGCACAAGTACGCATATACTCCCATTTTTCTCTTTTTTTCCTTTTCCTTTTCTTTTCGTCTCTCTTGAAATAGGATAATGCTTTGGTAAGCATTTCTAGTTTAGAAAAATACCTATATGTGTGCAGGATATCCAACTAGTCACCTTTGAATGCTGTAAAATCCTTAAACCAAAATTACTTGACTCGGTGTTCCAATTTCCTATTTTAAATATATCTGTAGTTATTTCTAAAATTTCTTCAGATCAAATTTAATTGGCACTAATTGGAAAATAAAATTTTGCTGTTAACCTCCGAATTTTGCTTGCACTTACGAAACTTAACTTTTAAGAACACATTCGATTCTGATCACTTAACGCTTCAAAATTATCGCTATCTCGAACAGTCCATTTTTATTATGCAGGAAAATCGATTTCAAATTAATCAAGGAATCTGCAGCGGGTCATTCGATAGATCTGGAACACCGGGTGCATAAAACGGCGATATGAGAATCATCTTGGAGCGACCCAGATTATGGACCGTTAGATCTGGTCGAACGGCGCGTGTACGTAGTGCATTGTGTGCGCTGTGTGTGTGTGTGTGTGTGCATATCCACACAAACATTTATGCACACGTACACACGCGCGTATGTTTAATTGGCTCCCTCCGATAACGAGTTTGTCTACAATGTCCGCGAGCGGGTGCTGTACGAACCGAGTGCGAGACGAGTTTCCGGCGCGGACACGTCCGACTTTTGCGAAACGTTATTTCTGAATTAATGCACGAAGGACCTTAACTCTCTAACGACTTTCAAAGCGGATTAATGCCGTCCGTTGCCGCAGCGCGGAGCATAATGGCGCGCGCGAGCATGCCTCTTTGTCAGTTGCGATATTATTAACTTGCGTGCGTCTTTGAAGTATCGTCATCGTTTGTCGATTTTTATCGCATTCCGTCGACGAGAAATATTTGAGCTCGGAACGAAGTAAGAATGTAACGCCGCGTTTGGCGATGAAAAATGCGTGGAATTTCTTTCCCTCTGTAGTCTCACGGCCTGAGTAGCTCAAAGTTCCCTTTGAGAATCGATTCCTTCGTATCGAGCAATTAGATCGTAACGATCGACCCTGTTGCTCGCTTCAAAGGCCACGGCTGCCGCGCGATTGTGCCGAGAACGCGTGAGATCAAGGAAAACGCGCGAGTGAAAATTGTCGAGATCGTGGAAAGTTGCAGTGCGAGCGATTTTCGTGCTGCGCGCCTAAGCGCTCGAGTCGCGATTTAAATGATAAGTAATCATATAAAACGCGGTATTATCGGTTTCGCGGTTTCGCAAGCAGGAACTTGTATGACTTTCTTTCATTCCGACGAGTTTATATACCTCGATGCTGCGGCGTGCGATAATGATCTTCGTGTTTGTTCACGTGGAAACGCGACGGTGACGTCGAAACTCCGCAGAATGCCTTACTTTTATTCGCATTATTGCATCGTGTAGCAAGTTTTTCGATCAATTTGAAATCGATAGTGTTTGCTGCCATCAAAAGATTCAATTTCTAACGCTGCATATCTTTATTAAAAAAAAAAAAAAACTTCTCAGAAAATATTTATAGTATTTAGCAAGATTTTTTCATCGCTATAATTATCCCTTCGAGCACTGCTACTTTTTCACAAGCAGCCTTTTATAAACATTTATATTTATAAGCGCTTCGCACCAAAGCATGAGCATTATCGAAATAACTCCCGCGGTTCTACGATGTTCATCGTGTTCTCAGCCGTAGAAATCGATTAGTTCGTTTTCGAGCATATGGTCGGGAATACGGAACAATTAGCTGCCGGCCCGCGGCGTCCGGCATAAAGTGATTTTCCATTTGGATCTGATTCAGGACGCCGGGAACAAAGCCCATTGTAAGAGAAAAAGAGAGACGCTCGAAGGTGTTCATGCGCGACTCGTTTCCTTCCACGCCCTGCGAGAGGGTTGACGCAAGGCGCCTCTCCCTTCTCTCCTCTCCCTCTCCGCCCCTCCGTCTCTCTTCCTTTCTCTCTTGGACTTTCACACTTCGCTTCACCGGACGATAAAAGAAGGAGGAGACACGAGACAGAAAAGAAAAGGCGAAGTTCGAACCTCCTCGACACGCACGGAAAAACCTGAGAGGACTCTAAAGAGAGAGAGATCTACGATCGAGAGAGCGAGGGAGCCGCGAAGATCGGTGTGATAAGACGCATACGATCGAGACGAGAGATCCATGATTGAACAGACACAGAGAGAGAGAGAGAAAGAGAGAGAGAGAGAGAGAGAAAGAAAGAGAGATCTCCCTCCCGTTCGTGAGAGAGAGAGAGAGAACATTTTTTGCGCGCTCGGTCGAGCCGAAGATGTGGGAGCGGTAAAAAGATCGCACCCGCGATGCCACCATCACGTGCGATCGTCGAGAAACGGCGGAAAGAAGAGGACGAGGCACGAGTACACGTATTACTCGCTACCGATCGGCTGAGAAAAGGTGTTCATCGGGTAGGTCAGTAAAAGCAAGTGGCCGACAATTGTAACAGTTGTAGCAGTAACGTATATTCTCTCTCTCTCTCTTTCTCTCTCTTTCTCTCTCTCTCTTTCTCTCTCTCTGTATATTTCACAGGTCTCTGGATCTTGTTTGAACAGTAGCTCCACCGATTGATCCATAGACTAATACAATGTACAGTAGTGTCTCGATATACCGTTCCTCTCTGCTCTGTCTGTTTCGTGTTGTTTGATTTTGCTGTGAGTTGGTTAACGTCCGTGTCCCTCTTTTTCCCTAACTTTTTCTCACCTTTTATTACTTTCTATCTTTTTGTTCCGGCTGTCGAATATCGTGCTTTCGACAGGTTGAACTTTTCACGGTAGGAAGAAGTTTGCGGAAACATTTGATTGCCGCTCCCTTCGTTTGTCCACGTAGGTTCTGTAGCAAATTGCGTGACTCGAAAAATCGGTCGAGTTTTCTTAGACCTCTCTAATGGGATTAGCGAGCGAAGTTTATTTGGACGTTAGACGGCTGGAATGGAGATGCGCACGGTTATGAATGCGCAGCTTGTTTCAGAGGTCTCAGCATCGCCAATCTCCAGCGTCTTATTGTATTATAAGAGACGATTCTCGCTTTAGCAGATAGAAAAAAAAAATTATATTAATAAGAACAATAAAGAAATTCCATACTTTAACCATTAATTACTGAATCTCTATAGCTTATCCGTAGCTAGCTTTTATTTATGAAAAATAAAAAATATCTTTACTTTGAAAAGGAGATAATGCTAATTATGATACGCAGGAAAGAAGGGGGTCAGAACATGCTGCAATCCGCTTGTACGTTATGTTCGCCTTTCTGATTGCAGGGCAAACGTGCGCCAGCGCAATCGCGCCTCGATCGATGAATGTTAACCCAATCCTGATCAGGTCGCGTTAATTAATACAAATGTTATTGTTTCTGCTTAAAAAATGGATTATGCAATTCGTGTAATATTATAGCGCGCATTTTGTTTTGGTAATGCGTGATTTTGCTAACCCACCCAGTGTGCAGTCACGCCACGCCAGAGAAAATGTTCACATCCAATTAAAGTGCTCTTTAAGCAAGATTATCCTTTTCCGTCCAAGTTCCGGTGGCGTCGCGTAAATATTTGTCTTTAGCAGTGCGGCGTTAGTACATAATAAGAAAGTGAAACTGAACATTTAAAGTCTGAAGTTGTAAAGGAAAAGATCTCACTTTAGAGAAACGTACCTTAGTGAAAAGTAATTATTCGATAAATGTAGGAAACTGTCTTCTTCTCAAGGAAGTAATAAAATTATATTTGTATATTTCTCGAGATTTTATTCTGCGCTGATTTATGTATTTTAAATATCGAACAGATTAACGAAAACACTTGTATACACTGCTGAAATTTTCGATGGTATAATCAAGATTCCGCAAAGCGGAAAAGAGATGTAATTCAGACGTTTGTGGCTTTCGCAAATTTCTTAGAAGATCACTTAGAAGGCTCCGAAACCTGAAAGAGGATTATACTAACGAGGGTCGCGGGGTCTAAATAACGATGTCGCTTAGAGCCAATTTGAGTTAAGTAAATTTTCTTTCATAGAAATAACTTTGATTTAAATCAGTACAGAAAATTACCGAAGCAGGCGTACTTAATCCGGACTTTGAGCCACTCGTATCTTAATTGAATCGCATTCTCGCGATTCTCGCGCTCGATAACGACTGAAGAATGCCCGATCTACCTCGATATAGCGATATAGTCGAAATAGTCGAATGACTATTCGATAGTTTACAGTTCCCCGCGGTTTCCGCTATTAATTTCCCTTTGCGCAAACTGCATATTTCGAATAACTTCAATTAATCCCGTGCTATTCCGTTTTGCTCATTGTACACGTTTATTAATAGTTTTAAATTTTAATATATCTTTCAATATGTTTCTATGTTTTTGATTATGCTCTTGATCAATTATTTTAATATATTAATTTACATAAATTTACATAAATTTACATGATTGTTAATATAGCAATTATACCATAATTAATTGAAATATTCAATTTGAATTTGGATGTAATGCAGAAATGAATTTTTAATAAGAATATGTTGAAACAGCAGTATATGTCACGTTGTCACGTGTATGTCGCGAATGTATATATCGAAATGAAACTGCGGTATCATTCGATGCTTATCAGTATTGCCAGCTGGTACACCGGAAGCAAGACGCATACGTCGGCAAGGTAGAACGTTGTGGCAATGCGCATTGCCGGCGATACTTTACCTTATCTGCCACAGATAAATTTATTACCGGCTACCTGTCGCGTTTTTTTCTATTCCAAAACACACTTTTATTTATCCGCAAATCGATTGTTGTGATAATCGATATGAGTTTAATAATATAATCAGTTTAGACGTAGAGCTTTTTTTTTAATTTGACAATAAAATGCAGCAACAAATTTCTTTACGTATCTAAAATTGTATTTACATTGATATTTAATTTTAGTGCTAATTTAGATAATTATTATTATTCGGGGTAAATTTAAGAATAACAATTACTAAACATTAGAATATTTTTCAATGATGAAATTAATAAGAAGTTATAAAATCGTGAAAAAATACACAATTATTTAACAGATATTCTAAAGTCACGATCTTGAATTGTATAGAAGTATTACAGCGGCTTAATAATTCAAATTAATTCTGTCATACTCTTGAAATATAGATTTCCACTGTCGGAGCACGTATTGCACATAGCGAGTGAAATTTAGCTGTGTGAAAATACGTCGGAAAATATCCGGCGGTTATGAGCTGCTGTATAATACCAGATAATAAATGATTTCGAGACGGGCGGCGGATCGATAGAATTACGCGGTGGTATTGTGCCGCGCCAAGATGATTAATTAAATGCAAACACAGCCACGCCCGTTTGGCAAGGTGAGGCGAGACGGATATATAACCGTGCGGTCGTATTAACCGCGCGGCGACACGTGATGCCACCGATCCTCCACGGGATACGCGTGATCTCGCGATAAATGTAGGTCGGCGCCGTGTCATTTAAAGAGGGTGACTTTCCCTTTTTGTCGCTATCAATCTTAAAATAAACACCGCGATAATGAAGATTTGCAAGCGCTAAAATGAAAAGTGAGTCTGGCGCAAATCAATTCAGAGATTCCGCGAGAGAGTAGAGTTCGAGTTCCATGTGAAAATTATTCGGAAGAAAAGTTTTCACCGAACGTAAGAGAAATTGTGTGGAAGAAGTAAATACCGCATTCGCGAATGATCATAATTGCGCGCCGATTATGCAGATTTCATTGAGCGGACATTAAAAGGCGGGCGAAGCGATTACGGAGACTTAATTCCGATGACAGATTCAGTTAGAAGACAAAAAGAAGAGCGGGAGAATGTTAGGTGGTGGACCATAAGATTAGACTAGATAATGCGATCGCCGGGAGTAGAATGGAATCGCAGTAACCGCGGGCGAAAATCGCATCCGATCGATCTGCTTAATGATGCCATTAGCAAAAGACAATCTCGATTGAAAAAGAACGATTTGCATTCGCACCAGTCACCGATAATGGCTGTAAAAAGCTACGTTTGCATGCAGCCGTAGCACTATAAATTTTATAGCATAAAGTTAATATAGGTTTTTAAATTTTTTTATAGAATAAAATGATTACTGCAAATCAATTGAAAGCGCGGCCAATCTTTAAATATTTAAATTTTAACGCTTTTAACGTTGTTTTTTTTATCGATATTTTACGATTCATTTTCGACGTCTTCATTTCACTGCTTGCCGTACACAGTTTTTAATAATTTTTATAAAAATTGTATGGATTAAACAAAATATATATGTATAAAAAATATATATATAATATGTATATTAAAAATAGAAAAAGCATCAAACAGAAAGCATCAATACGAATAATGTATTATTGCTTTCGAATATTTTATTTCGCATATTATAGCTCATATTACATAATACACTGATTGCGTTAATATTTAAAGACAAATATGGAGTGACATATATTATCGTGCACTAAGCTACCGTATGTATTAATTAATTTGCCTATATTTTGCATATACTTTCGAACACGAGCATTTTCCCGAGACGTTGCGCGCCGGATAATGCGTAAGACGATGATAGTAGTAGCGCGTGTGCGGTTTCGGGAGGGTCGGTATGGTAGACTATAGCGTTTTCCGGCCATCTGTCGAGGGTGAGTACCCCCCGTGGATTAATTGGAACCCCGCGTATTGATCCAATAACGTGAGTGCTGGATACACGAACCAGAGAGGGAAAAGTTGGGATGGCTCGGGAGAAAGGCAGAGAAAGATACGGAAACTCCGGAACGAGTTCGACGTTACTGTTAAATTACGTGCGAAAAGCGTGGAAAAGGAAATAAGCCGGCTCGCGGCTATTCGATTGAAATACAAATAGAAGGAGCGTATGAAATTGTGACGCGAGAAAAATTGGAGCGCGCAATGGATTCACGCGAAAGAAATAATAGCGACATGGAAGTTTTAAATTCTTTTTCGTATCACGTCTGTCTCGCGTGAGAAAACTTCTTATCACGTTTTATCAAATCACATTTTGCGCGGCATTTGACATGTCTCCCGTTTTACGAATCCTATAGTTTTTTTTTACGCGCGATAGCTGTCGCACACGTTTCTAAGAAAGCTCTCTAATAGCTAGAGTATTAAATAAAATGCGGACAGAAAAAAAAACGAGATAACGGTTTTCTCTAATGAATACGCATCGCAATGCACAATTAGTATTTACACCCTCCGTGAATTCCACTCGGACAGTTTCCCTCAAAGCTTTTAAAGCCGCGTTATCTTCGTCTCGCACATCGTGTCGCGAACCGTCGACGTGTTCCACGTTAATTGTGTGCCTTAATTAAAACTAATATCGTCCAAATTAAAATAAATTAAGACGCGCCGGCAACTCGACTTCACGTTCCGCTGTGTTTTCGCCAAAGGCCGTCTTTAAAAGGATGCTAAAACGAAAAAGATAACGGCGTCCAACCGTGTACTTTCACGCGCGAGTTATCACATGAGAGATTTATATATGTGTGTTCGCTTGTAATTGCTTTTGCACTTTTTCACGCTTTAAAAGTTACTCTGAATATTTTTTTTCGGTCTTGACTCTTTTCGGCTGAAATTGCAATTTTGCATTTTGCTGCGACATTTTATTTGCGGAGTGAAGCGATTTAGTCTTGGCGCTAATTTTTTTTTTTTTTTTTTTTTTTCTATCAGATAAAAGGGAATGTATGCAGGTAAGACACGTAAATTAAGAAAAAGGAGACACAGCGAAAAGAAGTGCATTGCTTTGTTGGAATACGGTGTCCAACACATTTATAAAATGTGTGCACAGTCTAATTGCAACCCTGATCGCAACGTGCAAAGCATGCAAATTGCTCGAATGAATACACCGTTTTTAATGTGACTTTATCGTTCGTTCACTAAAATATTCTATCATTTACACCTATCTCCGACCTATTTGTATCAATACCACGAATAGATTTTCGCAAGAAAAACGTATATCGACAGTTTGTTTTTTTTTTTATTTTTTTTTTTTTTTAATTTTTGTAGATTTCTCAAATTTTCTTAAATCGCCTATTTTGAAAAAAAACAAAACAAAATCGCAGCTAAATGGTGGATCGGTTTTACTTGATCGGATAAACGTGTTATCGAAATCTAATCGAAAGCGGAATTGGAGCGACCAGTTAAAGCGTCCAAGTAAGCAACAGAAATTCCGATCGGATTAAGATTTATTCAAAATCAGTATACAGACTGTGTTACAGAGAGAGCGGAATATCTAATATATATATATATATATATATATAATACTCTAACGAAAAAACTACACAACACATCTGCGTGTGCCAGATAATGTATACTCTATACGCTACACACTTATATAGGATTCTCTATCTAAAGGCTCTCACGGGGATTTAAACATGGCGTGGCCCACTCCCCTTCGCCTCTCTGTCTTTCTTTTTCCGCCGGGCGCGTTCCTCCGCGTCTCTCGATGGGTAGCACCGGTCCCCGGCTTTTCCTCCGTCCGATCGATCTTCTCCACCATCTTTCTCTCCTCCCCGGCTCATACTCGCCGCCAAGAAATTTCCGTGGATCATTCCGCAGGCCGGCAGTGCACCCTCTTCCGCGGCGCGAACAGCGATCCGCTTCCTGCGCTGCGCTGCATGCGGGAGGAGGAACCGTCACGAGACGTCGACACTGCCTCCATGAACGGAGGCAATATCAACGACAGCGTGGCGGTGCCCTGTACCATCGTTCCCTCCTCCTCCCCGCGTGCCGGGAGGGATTGTACGACAAAACCCACCCCTACACACGGCACGACCCGTGTCCGCGTCCCCCACTTGCATCAACGAGCACACGACCACCACCGCGTCACCACTGCCGACTGCGCGAAATCCAACTCCGCCGGCGCGGAGCGAGCACGACGAGCTGTTACTCTTTCCGTCCTCCCGTTGACATGCCTCGCCCGACTAATGCGACAGGCTAATCAAACCTCGGTGAACGTGCCGCTCTGGCCGCGTCCGACATCCGTTTCACCCGACACGCTCATTTGAGGGCTCCAGCCCGCGAGAACATCTCGCCTCGAGGAACGTTGCTTTAATGCTTTTCGTATTTTATCTCGGTGTTGCCGAATGCGCACTGCCTTCAATTCTTCTCGTTAAAGTTTATCTCCAACTTCGTGGGGATACCGTGATTTCTTCATCGGTTTGTTGCTACTCGCGAATAGAAACCGGAGAATCGAAAGACGAGTTGCACTTCGAAGAGTAAAAAGTAAACGCATCCGGTGATGCGACTCGGAATTGTGACGTAAGAATATTGCACGGAGAATGCGACGGGTTGCGTAAGGAAAAATTAATGATCGTGGAAGAATATATAATTGAACTGTCATGAAAGAAATTGAAATGATTCACGCGGACATTTGAATTTGCGAGCAGCGAAGTTTCTGCTTTAATCTCAGATGGAATTCCGCCGAACAAATTACGAAAAGTTTTCTCCGCCAAAACTTTTATCCGACCGAGAGGAGCAAATATACGAACAAACGATATTTTCGTACCATTTTCATAATTAAGGAACAATGTTTTTCTACCGATGGAATATAAATTCCTCGCTTCTGGAAGTGAAATCGATATTCCGTGTTATCTAACTCGGTCGAGAGAAACTTTCTGGACCACCGAAAGGTTACAGACCAAATTGGCATCGATAATATTTTTGCTGGGATGACGCAATTATTTCGGTCTTTTTTTTTTTTTTTTTTTTTTTTATCATGTTACTAAGACGAAAAAAGAATGGCGGTGTAAAATATATCGAACAGCAAAATAAGTCCGCTTCGGTTTCACCAGAAACCTGTACCAAGACTCATTGTTTACAGTGTCTGATGAGATTTTCGAGCTTGTTTTACATACGAACAATTTTGAGACACTTTGCGGATAAGTAGATTGCGAATTTTAGACGGCAGAAAAACCGAATTAAGAATATCATTTCGTGAAAATTACATTTTAACTATTAAAGCGGTCGCAGGAGAGATAAAGACAATAAACAGAGAGACAGAGAGAAAGAGAGAAAGGAAGAGCGAAAGGGAAGAGACAGAAGGCCTACAATCGACCTCAACCCCAGCGTTAACCTTTTCATCGACCCCGCAGTCCGCCGCCCCTTCGCAGCGTCGCTCCAATTCCGTGTGCTAAGTCGTAAACGGAAACAAGGCCGACTCATTGCTCAGTAAATGGCGCGGTTATTACGGGCGCGCGATTAATAGAAGATAAATAACCATGATGAACGAGGCCAGATCGTCTTTTTAATACCGGCGGGATTAATTAACAACGAGAGTATCGAGGTATTCGCGAAATATTTACGGAAAAAAGTCAAAATAGCGTTCGAAATACCACACGATAATTGCAAAATGAATTTCGACGAGTTGTAAATTTTTTTTACGATCCTCGAATTTCGTTTTAATCAATTTCTCGCAATTGTACACGAACCACCAAATAACCAACGAAATCTGTTTTTTTTTTTTGTTTTTTTTTTCCCCCCCGTGAATCTTCTATCTATTCAAATATCGACCTCGCACGAGGCAAACAGACACATTCGACTACCACCGAAACTACATTGAGACCTATGACCTTCTTCGGGCTCCGACTTTCGATCCGAGGCGTCTCTCCCGCTCGTTTCTCGCGATCGCGACGACCGTCGAGAATTTCCGGGATGTATCCGGGTCGCGGTGAATTCGGATCGACGCGAGTAACACGCGATGTTGCTCCACGACGAGAGGTCACTGCGCGACGATAACGCGCAGGAATATCCACGGACGCGCTCCGGCCATTTTGCGGGCTATAGGCACAACGTAGATGCGTTCCGGATAGCAGAACGCCTCCGTCATTCCGTGATTCCTTTATATTGTCAACAGATTCCTTAACAGATCAGCTCGGGGATGAATTTCACTATCGTCTGACATTATTTTCGCGTACGAAAGAAACGGAGAGAGAACTGGCGATGCGACTCTCGAGGAAAGCGAAACGGGTCCTTGAATCGACCACGGGCATCAGCCGCGCCTCTTGGAAGCTGCTTTATCGACTGGAAACACCATCGCCGTGCCATGGTGCATCCACGCTGGCGAGCGTGGAACGATAATGATTTGTACGGAGAAATTGCTAATTGAACGAAGAAACTGGCTCTCCCGTGATCTTCAGGTTGCGTTCGAAGCGACGTGACACGACGTTCGGGCGTTTCCGCGTTTCGCATTAATTCACCCGTCGTCGAGTGGCGAGTGCGAACGACAACATTCGTAAGGTCTCTCGTTCGTGTCGTCTCACACTGAATGGGTCCTTCACCCTCTCTCTGGCCTCCCGGCCTAGCCGCGAGAAACCAAGCGAGCGCGCGACACGAATTCGACTTACAACCGCGGGACACACTTTCCACATCCTGTCGTACTTTTCGGCGAGTCCTGACGGCGACGGCGGCGATCAGAAGTGGACCACCAGGACGAGGACAATGTCCCATCACACCAGTAACTCTTTAAAGGCGTACTGCTGTGACAGGACAATATCCCCGGCCGATGGGGATTGATCTCTCCGCTCATTTCTCCCTTCCGTGAGTTCGCGGTTCTTCAGCCTCTCGTTTTCTTTCTCTCTCTCTCTCTCTCTCTCTCTTTCTCTCTCTCTCTCTCTCTCTCTCTCCCTCTCGGCTTGCGTTTCTCTGTACTGCTTTTCCGTGCGAATCGCCGTCGAACGGATCGCCGTGGCGAGATATGGCGGCCGGCGAAAAACACCCCCTTTGCGAAGGCCGTATCATTCGGTCGAGCGTCCCGACGGCACTGCGTCGCTCGGTGGTGGCGGCGCCTCCGCGCCCTCTCCCCACCCACCCCCACTAGAACTGGGGAGCTCTTCTACCTTCGAACCTCCCCCCACCTGAGCGAGGAAAACTCACCCTCTACGTCTTCAATATGATCCTCGGTCGCGCGTGTGTGTGTGTGTACGTACGCATGCGCGAGAGGGAGAGAGAGTGTGTGTCTGTGTGTGTGTCTGTTACGATAGAGTCGCGGCATACAGGGAGGGATGTAGGGGGCTCAGGGTACGGAAGAGTAGCGCCAGCGCGAGAGAGGGACCCCGCGTACAACCCCTCGACGTTGCTGGGGGCGGACGCGGAGACTGCTGCTAGGCACTGGGATGTCTAGCGATACTGAAAATACTGAAACTACACATCGCCACCCCTTCGACATCCAATCCTTTTATGTGTGCGTGTGTGTGTGTGTATCGCTGCTTCTCTTTCTCTCGATTCTCTCTTTTGTGTCTCTCTTTTTCCTCCCTCTCTTTCTCCTCTTCCTCCTTCCTTCTCGCTCATTTGTTTTTTTTTTTTCTTTTTTTTTCCACTCTCTCCGTCCTCGGCGCAACGTAAGACGATCGAGGTCATCGGTAGAAGAGGATATCGTTCGTCACATTGTGGACATTCGTGAATTTGATAATGCACGTTTGATCGGCTTTGCGTCGAAACGACCGCAGATCGCTCGGTCACGTATCACCGCGAGACCAATATATCCAACGAATGGATACTTTTTCCGATGATGTAGCTTGATTAAACAATCAACAAACTATATCACGCCGGCTGATTGTTCAATCGGCCACTCGACCGCATCAAATGTTTTTTAATCTCGCTTTACACGGCGATATCTCAATTTCGCGGCGCTTTCGACGACCGCAAAGCGCACGTCACTTCAAAAGAAATATCGAATCTGCAGCGCGAGATTATTTTTCACCCATATTTTGCATGCGATATTTTAATTTCTTACCATATACAAGTCGATAAAAGTTTTAAATACGAGCGCATTGTTTTCAGCTAAAAAGCGAGCGCAGCGTGGAACGCGCGCTGCGGCAACTCCAAAAATCGGGGAAAGTCGAAGGATCAATACAGCTGGTTCGTCGATGAAAACGATACGGTGAATCTCCCGCCGAGTCCAATGACAGCAAGCTTTTCCTCCGCGGCTTTATTCATCGGCATCTCGTCGAGATATCTCGCGTCTGTACAATTTGACATGCGTGCATGCGGGCGAACGAACGCGCGCGGCGAACGTGTCATCGATCGATTTTCCCTGCGGACCGAAAATTTCGGATGACAATTCGAAAGTACCGTCGTGCCGAAAAGATCGCGTTTCGAGAAGAAAAAAACCCGACGTATTGAATATTAAGAGTAACGGACGTCGGTCGGTCGTTCGGTAAATCGCGAGGGAAGACATAAACGATATATCGCACCCAGACGTTTCTCCCCGACCCGCATCCTTTTTGCAAAATCGCTAGAAAAAATTGTCTGGCAAAATTTTCCGATACCTACAATAATAACCGTCTCTCGCGAAGGAAAGATATAAAGACCGGAGAGCGAGAAGTGGGAGAGAAAAAAAAATAGTTTAATAATCACGACGTCCCGTCTCCGAGCAAAGCGCGAGAAAGGAAAGAGGACGGAGAGGAGCGAGAAGAAAGGCAACGGCGGCGGCGCGTCGTAAGACGTTTTCCGCGGCGAGGCCGATCGCGGCTTCCGCGGACTGCGAAGGGAAAAGGATGGAGGGAGATATCGCGAGCGGGAGTGGGGGGAGGGGTTAGCCAACATGACCGGAGCGGCGCCGAGCCGAGCGGAGCGAGAATCGCACACGGCGAGAAGAAACGCCGCGGAGGGGTGTATTGATCCACCAGCTGCGCGTTCTCGTCGGCGTCGTGCCCCACGACGTTGCCTCGTCGCCCCCGTCGTCCCGCGCCGCTTCATCCCTTTCGCCGCGCCACTCCCAACCCCCAAACGACTCGCCCGTTTCGCTCTTCGACCCTCCCGGCGCTCACCCTCTCTCGCTCGTTCTCCCATCCTCCCTCTCGCTCGCTCGCTCGCTCTTTCCTCTTTTCTCTCGCTCGCCGGGACCTTCCGCTCCACCCTGTTATTCCATCCTGCTTCAACCCTATCCGCTCGCCGCTCCGCACCCCCGCGACAGCCCTCGCTGCGCGCATGTCGACCATGCCGCTCGCGGCGATATATCCGAACCGGGCTAACGCGCGACTCCCCTCACTCCTCTCTCCGACCGTCCACCCTATCGTTACACGACACACCCCGCCGCCCCATCCATTCGTGCAACCTCTCTCCCCGTGCACCCACCAGCCGCCGCCGCCGCCGCCGCCGCCGCCGCCACGTATACGGCCACTGGTGAACGTACGACGCGTTATGTGGATCCTGAGGGAAAAGGCACCGCGACGGGCACGGTATATCTCAAGTTAGATATACACGACGGAGCGACCGTAGTTTCTCTTAGTTTCGTCCGTATCTCTCGAGTCACATGCGCCGCGCGGGATGGGCGCGCGCGAGCTCCGCCGTCCTGAATCCGCCGCGGTGGCATTAATCGCCGCTCGCGGTATAAGATCTTTGATCTGGAGAGGAGGGCGCATCCGGCGGCGCGTGCATCGCGCGCGGAATGTCCTCATTTCGCGAACGGAAATCGCGACACGACGCGCCCGCCGCCACGTTGTAAATAACACAAAGCGGAAGACAAAGCTTTATCGCGGGCGAAATATGGCCGATGGCGTTTTACATTTAATTGAAAATCAAATTACGGCATTATGAAACGAGCAGTTCGCCGTTGTTGCACAAAAAGGGCTCTCTCGCAGTAAAGCGCGTGGAGTTTTAAACGCGATACACAGCAGTCATAACATGAATTATTTAGCGACGTCAAATATAAGCGTACGTAGGCAAGGCAACGATAACACGATATGCGATAAATCAATATAATTGTAAAAATAATTAATGGAGGTTAAGGTATCCGCTATCTTTCTCTTTCGTCAGGATTGCTCTCGCTTGAAAATACACAGGACACGCGTATCAATTATTTACGTTGCCGAGATTGCATTTAATTAATGATTTTAACTATTTGTTTTGTCCACGATAAATAATCGATGTTGGCGTTTATCCGTGTCTCTAAAAATATAAGCACATTCGATGGCGATAGTGATATCGGCCGGAAATTTATTACGATACAAAACAGATTCATTACGCTCCTTTCTCACGAAATTATCGATTATTCCGTAGTTTGGAGCGAAACTCCGCCTAAAAGCTTACCTTACCGAATCAAAACTTTCTTATTCATATTCATCGTAAAAATTATCATAAAATAGCGTGACTCGAAACAATTTTTTTTTTAATACTAATAAATAATCTTGCGGACAGCTTACCTTCAAACTACGAGGTTTTCGCAGGTCGAAAAATCTCGGCACGGATGGTATCTCAAATCTCTGATAACTGGTCAGTCTGGAAAGACGATAATACTTTTTGCTCGCTTGGAAAAAATATATCTTTCTCGCGCCTAGTTTCGCAATTTGCGAAACTCTCTAAATGATAATCGGGAAAACGGCGAACAAAACTTGGCCGTCTCTCGATCGCGCGCGCTTTTTACGATAAAATTGTTCGCGGTTTTTAACAGACGCGGGCGATCGCCTGTAACACGGCATAAGTAAAAGTTCCTCGTGAAGCGGACGTGAAACGCAGTGCCAAGGCCGTTGGCTCGGCAGACACAGTGACCTTAACACATTGGCGTTATACATAGAATGTAGATTGCCGACGGAAATAGACGGGCCGCGCTATTTTCCGTCCAACTTCCAGGATTTGCTGACGCGACCGTTTTGCGAAATGACATATTTTTACACACCTTGTCGGAGAGAGGATGTTTATTTCGTTTAAGCACCAGTGAAACGCGCGCTTACTTACTGAACATCAATCGTGGTGACGAATGCCCGATGGGCCATCATGAGGGGCATGCCGATCAACGAACAGGCTTGAATGAAGACGACCGGTATTATCTGAAACGAAAAGTACGAGCGCGGCCTCTTAATAAAACCGGCTGAATATTTGTGAGATGCTTATCGCCGTCTGCACGCACACTTTTTCTCCCATAGAAATAGCTATGACGTGATAAGTAGAGAGTTGTCGCAGCTGTTACAACACGAGAGTCATTAAAGAACATGCTTGGCTCTCACGTCACAGTTACTAAAAAGCGCTCACTTGTGAACATTTATAAATATTATGAAAATAAAAGTATAAAGAATTCTAGATTTATCAAATTAGATTATGTATGTTTACGATAATTGTCTCTGATATAAACAGTGGCGCTTAGCGGCGTTCGATCTACCGTAGAGATCGCGAGCCAAAATGTCACGCAGACCTTCATTTAATTATAGCCCCCTCTAACGATCGATTTATCTTTGATTGTTTGCAGCGCCGGCATGGAGGCGACAAACGGAGCGATCGAGCACGACTTCCACAACACGTTGGTGCCGATAAACGGTAGCCATTCAGGCAGCTCCGGCAGGAGTACGCCGAACGGCGGCGACCCGGCACCCGGCAAGCTCTTTGTGGGCGGCCTTTCCTGGCAGACGAGCAGCGAGAGACTGCGGGAATATTTCGGCGTGTTCGGCACTGTCACCGATGTCCTCATCATGAAGGATCCGGTCACGCAGGTCGGTTCACCAATTTAACTCTCGACTTGCTCGCCCGATTAATTTACGGTTATTCATTGTACGAGGTTGTTCGCACGCAATTTAATTTGCTGCCAAATTATAATAATAATCGCAAAAATTCTGTCCGTGTCTGGTTAAATATTTTCGTGGATCGAATGTTTGTAAAATTTCCGCATCAATGAAATGCATTGATTGAAAGAATGCGAGCGAAAAATACTTTCCAGAAATTTATGTAAAGAATTATTTAATTACTTTTCTCTGCTGATTCGAAGAAATCACATATATATAGTTGTATGATAATCTATGATGGAATTATTTCGTTAACTATTTTTTTACACAAATTTATTTGATATTTATTATTATAAATTTTCTATGTAGAAATGTCTAAAGAGGTGTTTTATTTGCGAAAGTTATCGATTTTTTTATTATGTTTGTATTCATTGCTTTCGGGATAATTAAATTTGCATTATTAAATTTACAGTGAGAACAGCCTTGTATACACACGTTGCCCACGCGTTTCCAAATCGCGTTCATGCCGCGTCAGATGATTTGCCGCAACGGCCCACCCCAACTCTCTCGTGCATCTCGCGGGGGTCGGCCGCGAAAAGAAATAAAATAAAAAAAAAAGAAAAGCAAAAACATCGCGAGAGAAAAGAAGTTTACCTTACAGGATTCGATGCACCAAGCAATCTCTCCTTCCACTTTTGCACGAAACTATATACGTAGTAGACCGTAGTAGATGAGAAGTTGTACTAATCGGTGTAATTAATTGCTGATAAAGTATCAGAGAGATGTAGATTGTATTAGGTATTATATTAATCGCATTAATCGCATTATTAAAAGAAGATTGGGAGAGGCAGCCAGTTTCTTTTTTTGTCGGAGTTGCAGGCGTAAAATGTCGAATGCGGGGGGTGGAATATCGGGGTATTTTTTTTTTCTTCGCGAAATCAGAACAGGGTGGGACAGATGTAATACGTATATATATATATATACATATCAGTAGCTCCTTAACGTTCGTAATGGATTTGAGTCTTTATCGCAGTCTTTGTTTCACGTAACATTAGAATGTTTGTCTTAAACATTGGCTTGGACAGTCTTGCATGCAAATGGTAGTTTGGTAGCACTAGTTAACCGTCCATAACAAGATCTAAGAGATCATCGATAGGATAGGATTGTGAAGAATTTCAAAATGAGCTAGGAGTCTACGTTTAGGAGTTAGTTCTTACATTCCGGATCGAACTCGTTATGTTAGGAGAAGACGAGCGGATCAGTTTTGGTGACCATTCGCGGGGAAAATCAGAAACGCACGACAGAATTGTGAAAATATAAAGTGCGCCGCTTTACTCGCGATAATAAATATAAATTAATCGTTGAATTGAAATTAAGTTTCATTCTAATCGCGTCAGCATCGCGCGAAAAGTTTTGATGGTCATGAAAACTTGTCCGAAACGAGTCAGTCTTGCGATAACAGAGCGAAGGCGAATAAAAAAAAAAAAACGTCGCAAAATCAGTCAGTCGAATGCCGGAGCATTTGATCGCGAGAGCGAGAACAAAGTTGGCAACAATGCGGGTCGAGACGCAATAGACGGTCCATGTGCATCGTGCCGGTTTCTCGGCTTGTTCGGTTACAGCGTAGCCGCGGTTTCGGCTTCATCACGTTCGCCGAGCCCGGCAGCGTGGACAAAGTCCTCAAGTGTCCCATCCACACCCTGGATGGCAAGAAGATCGATCCGAAGCACGCGACGCCGAAGAATCGCGCGAAACAGGCCAATCGCACGAAGAAGATCTTCGTGGGCGGTGTCAGTCAGGACACGAGCAGCGACGAGGTCAAGGCCTACTTCAATCAATTCGGCAAGGTGGAGGAGACAGTGATGCTGATGGATCAGCAAACGAAGCGCCACCGCGGCTTCGGCTTCGTCACATTCGAGAATGAAGATGTGGTGGACCGGGTGTGCGAGATACACTTCCACACGATCAAGAACAAGAAGGTCGAGTGCAAGAAAGCTCAGCCGAAGGAGGCGGTGCAGCCGGGCGCGCTCGCCCTCGGCAAGCGGGTAGTGCTCGGGGCGCTGGGCGTGCGGCTGGCGCCGCAACCGCCGTTGCCGGTCGCGGCGGCGGCCTCGCAGCTGGTGGCCGCGCAAGCACAGGCGGCGCAGGTGCAGGCTGCCGCGGCGGCGGCGGCGGCGCAGGTGCAAAACGCAGTGGCGGGTTACGGCAAACTCTTCGCAGCGACCGGCGGCTATCCCGCACTCTCGGCGTATCGATACGCGCCCTATCCGATACCGGCGGCGATGGCGGCTGCCGCGGCGGCAGCGGCGCCGACCGGCCCGACGGCACAGGCGCCGGCACCCGGTGCGGCCGCGGCCGCGGCCGCCGCCGCGGCAGCGGCGTCGTCGCCTGCCGCGGCCGCCGCCGCTGCCGCGGCGCCTGGCAATCCCTATCAGGGCTACTCGCTCACCAACGTCGACATGTCGAGCTTCCAGGGCGTCGACTGGGGTTCCATGTACGGGATGGGAATGTACGTTTAAGGAGAGGATATCGAGATGCCGCGCGGCGTCCCGCGCTTCTCATCTCTCGGATCCCACGCGGATCCTCTTTGCAGAGGATTCCCGCTTTATGTACGATAACGAGGTTATTCGTTCTCCAAGATCGATCCTGGGCGAGATCACATCCGTTTCCGAAGTTTTGAATCTGGGAAATCCAGTGTCTCTGGAAATGGCCCCATCGCGCTTCTGCAAGCATGAAGATAATAATAAAAATAGAAGTAAACTCTCGGACGAAGGTGACTTCCGTTTGCCGATGCTTCCGAATGCCGTTTCCTCTTATCGCCGGGCACCGACGTCAGCAGGAATAGAGTCGTCGATACGTTTGTCACGGAATGGAACCGCGAAAGGCGGACAAGCGGAACGAACCCGACGAAAGAAGTCTCAAGTTTCAATCGATTGGCACTCGAGCGAAGAGCGCGGTAAAGATGAGGGCAAAAATTGTCAAAGGGAATGAACGATCACCCGCGGAAGCTCAGCGAATGAGGAAACAGAAGCATACATACTGAGAGAAGCTGGAAGATCAGAGTTATCTGCGTAGTTGTATTCTATTGACTGTGTTAAGTGAAAATCAGTATGAACATATTTTTTGCGTTCAATTCCCATCGTGCGTTACATTAATTTATTTTCCAAGTATCGACTGTAATGAAAATCGAGACTGAGAAATCTCGTTATGTATATTATTATTTTTTTTTTTAATTATCATTCTTCTTCTTTCTTTTGCCCTTCGCTTTCGCGCGATTCATATACCATTTCTCAGAATCACCACAAGTCATTGCGTTCTCAGCACACTTTGGTTCCTATTTAGATTAACGCGTAGAGTCGAAAACACGCGCGTATAGCGTATCGCGCCTCTTTCACGTCGCCGCGCCCGTTACGTTAATCAGCGATTAATTAAGACGATCCATTAGCGGCGCTTGTTTCACAGCATTCGCGGCAATCTCCGGCCTCTCGGTCGTTCCCGCCACGGTCGTTCTCTCGACTCCAAAGCAATAAAAAGAAAAAAAAATAAAGAAAAACCGAGAGGCCGTGAACAACGCCGCGAACGACTTAGCGCGTCAAGCTCGAGAAAACGCTCGATCGTTTCCCCTCCTTATTTCTGTGCTCCTTGCCTTTCCGTTATATTCACTAATGCCCTAAGAATTTCTCCGTATGCGTATATTCGCCAACATTCGACCGAGTTGTCTCCGCCGACGACCGCAGCGGAAGTGGCACGTTACAAGACGCGCCGAGCAAAGTGCACACACGCTCCTCTCAATTAGACTGCGGAAAGTACAATACAAAACGCGCTGAATTTCTTCAAAACACACGATCGCTCGGACCCCAGCACGACTCGAATCGTAGATTAAACGCAAAGAAAATTAAGATTCGCATCCGCCAAGCGCCAAGTGCCAAACGAAAATCGAAGGGAGGATATCACTTCGGACGGCCGAGCGCGTAATTCGCAGTTTCTGAGCGCGACGGAACTTCCTTTCTCGTGTCTTTCCCGCGGCACGAGCGACAATTCCGGTGTCTCATCGGTCGTGTCGCGCGACGGCGCCTCTTCCGCTCGCGCGTCGGCGAAACCACCCGCGTCTTCTCGCCTTTCCAGAGGCAACAGGTCAATACACACAATCCACTTTGCGCGGCGGCACCCGCGAGCAAGCGAATAGGCTCTCTCGTGACATTACGTATGTACGACACACAGCGACACGGGGGACACGTATATAACTGCGTATAATGCATAAGTACATACACACACGTACACACATACGTATATACATACATATATTTTTCTTCAAATAATGGAAGACAATATTTCTCCGCTCTCTATCGCGTTAAAAAAAAAAAAAAAAATAAAGATAAGACTTTAGCGACGTAACACGTACGAGTGCGTGAAATGCGAGTGTAATTCGCGTACGTGGAGTTACGCGTGTTTAGTTATTAAGGATTGATTACAGCAGTATCATTACGCAAGCCGCACGCGATCGGCGTGAACGGCGTCACTTAATGAGCTCCTAAGAGAGTAGAGAATGTGAGAGTCGGCGATTCTATTTAAGTTAAGCTTAAGCGAATATAGCATTCTTGATGATAGCGGACGTAGATATTTAAGCGGTTAATAATAAGGAATAAAAAGGGACCCCCTCCGATCCGCGTGGGAGGGGGGGGGATGACCCGGCGTGCGCGCGCGAGAGAGAAAGAGAGAGACAGATACTTAAAAGATACTATTACGCGTCTTTATAAATATACTCGAAGATTTTCGCGCCTTCGAGTGTATTTATAAAGGTTTAATTTATACGTAGAATGTTTTGGAGCACGCCCTGAGATCTGCTCGCCACGACGGAGTATTTTCGCGACGATCCCCCGCCTATAACTCGTCTTGCGTGCAAAGCTTTCGTGTAAATAGGCAAAGTTCCTTTCAATTGATATCATTTTTTTACATTTTTCCTTTTTTTTGTTATTAAATTATTTCTTAAAATGCTGCATAAAAATCAACAGTTGCAGGAAGCTATCGATTTGTATTTTAGTCTGTAAGTAAAAGTTCGAGTTGTATTTAATGCGATCCGTGCGATATTAACTTAATTTATGTTTTTTCACTTTCTTTTAATTCTCGCTTTTTATTTCGTATTAGTAGCTTTTAAGTGTCGAGAGCGATATATCGCTGATTTGCTGATTATCGCCCGAATGATCTCACGTCGGATCGTGTGAGAAATATGAAAATATGTGCGATGAGAAGGAAAAGGACTCGTCGTCGGCGAGACGAGCGCGGGGCGTTTCTGTCGAGGCATCGTGTGAGCGATATATGAAATTTCGAGCAATAAGCGATTGACTCAAACTTTAAACTATACTATTATTACGAGTATTATTAATGATAATATACAAAACGTCGCGGCTGCGCCTGTTGCGCGCGTAATCGATATAGAAGGATAATCCTAGATATCTATACAAAACAAATACTCGAAGCGAAAGGATTTGGATAATAAAAAAAAAAAAAAAAAAACGGCGAAACGAAACGGTAGTGCGTCTTAGGGGGTGCGAGGAAGGATCGAGCGGCGAGAAATTGGGAGGATCCGGGTCCTTCCGAACAAGTAATATTCTCTAGTGATACTATACATATATATATACTTTAATATACATATATATATATGAACAAAAAAAAATATAATTATATACATACACCGTAAAGCGTTAAGGATAACAAAACTCGCGAGTGATATTTATGACGTATTAAGGAAAATATTACAAAGTAAGAGAGCGAACATAGGAGTGAGAAAACGTGCGAACGAGTGACACGAAATAGACACGTAGGGAGAAACGAACAGAACGAAACGGAACGAACGACGACGAGGTGAGAAGGTAAAACGCGTGCACGCGCGCGAGTGTTGCGAGCGAGGATCGGCTGAGAGGCGTACGTCTGGTTCCAGTTTTCATTCTCAATAACTACTGTATACTCGCATGCCAATAATGTGCGGTATGAGTACTCTTGACGGACCTTTCTTTCGCGGACACCCCTCGTTTAATATCAATACATCCTGGTTCTCGTTTCTCCGCCTTCGATCCATCTACCTCTCACTTCATCTTTCTCCCCCTTCCTTCTCTCGCTCTTTCTCTCTCTCTCTCTCTCTCTTCTCTCGCTTCTGGAATCGGCCGCGAAAGTGGAAAACGAAGTTTCGAATATCCGAGTACCGTAGTACTTCTTCCATTTCTACGAGCGGGCGAAGGAGAGAGGAGAAAGGAGAGGCGCGTTATTCGAGGGTGTTCCGAAGGAAGTCTCGAACCAAGCTGTTACCGTCGAGCCGTCCCGACGAGCGTTCCCCGATGTATTTATTTTCGAAGTTGCCTTCTGGAAACGCAGAAATTCCGCGACGGACGCCTGCGAACGCTCGACGGTACCGTCTTGCGCGTTTCGCGAAACTTTCTCTCGGAGCGCGAGAGTCGGGGATTGGGAGCGACGTGTAGTTTTCGGTGGGCTCGATTTTCGACGAACGTCTTGCGCGTTTTCGCGAGTCAGAGGTCGAAATTATTTCCTCGCGTATGTTCGCAACGTCGGATTTGACATCACGATGTAAAAAAAATCGGTGCGAAGCTACAATTGGATTACGGTGGATGATTTTACGACCAATTGTTGCAATAAAGGAGATTGCATAAGTAAATATATCTAAGTATATATTTATATATATATATATATATATATATATATATATATAATGATATATATATATATATATCTGTGAATTGACATACATACGGAAATTTGCTCTTACAAGTTGGTCCTAAAGTTATCCATTACGATTGTAATTTGGCATTAATTTTTTTTGCTGCACCGAAATTTTCGCCTCCACTCCCCGATTGAGGATAGAATATTTCGCCTAGTTTCTGTAACGTTCTATACGGGTCGAAGTTTCAGTCGTCTCGGGGAGACAAATTTACCGGGTCGGACATCGCCGTGACTGCAAATCTTCGCGCGTCCCCGGAAATTTGGCATCTGGCATATCCGGCATCAAGGGCGCGCGGTATTCCTCTCGGCTCGAGAAAGAAAAAAAGAACGAAAAAATATCTCATGAAATTTCAGCAATAAATTTTAGCCGTACGGACTTTAGGGTCGTTTATCCGCGTCGTGACGCGTCGCTCGGCGTTTCTCCGAGCTATCATTTTGGAATTGTCTTATCGCGATGTCGTGTATCGCCCCGAAGAGAGATGTGACGATTTTACCGAGCGTTCTCCGTAACGGTTTTGCAATCTTCAGCGGAACGTTATGAGCTATAATACGGAACTCTTGATCTCACTCGATATTGCCTTCGATAAACTCGGTTACAATCGAGAGTTGTATCGCCCAATATACAATGTCAATTCGTTATGCGATATATGAAATATTTGTTGCATCTTGAACATGCAATCTGCATATTAAATTATAATTGCACAATCGATATATGATTGAGGTATAGTCTGATCCATTATAGCCCATAACGTGTAATTATGTATGTTATCGGACGCGTTGCAACGACGAAGAAGCCAAGGGCGTCAAGTTTTAGAGGCGAGATCGATAGTAGCTCGAGTGGTATTAACCCTTTACAGGGCAGTCGAAGATAAATTTCCAAGAACCAACAAATTCTACCAGTAAAATATAAAATGCAATTTTTTTTTTTGGTACGAAACTCTCGTTTTTTACAGTGTTTTTGTGACTTGTTTTTCGTTATCAAATTATTGATTATTAAATACAACAGTGTGAATTATAAGCCATGCAGCTAAATCGGTGCCCTGTAAAGAGTTAAGCGATTATGCCCGCTGACAATCGTCTCGTAAGGTGGAATCATCATACCGCCATGTAATTATTACCGTGAAATCGTCACCGTCGACGACGAAAAAGCTTCCACGATTTTCGCACGACGAGATCGACATCGGTATCGGATGATCGAGCCTCGCCCTGCCTGATATTTACCTCCGATCTAATATCTGCTCTGTGGCAAAGATAACATCGTCATCATACGAGAAATGTGTCACCACGGCGAAAACCACCTCTCTCTTCCGATCAGCAGGTCCCCCCCACCCCTCCCCACTCCTCTCGATCTCTCCCGGTTTTCGTCCCAGTTCCGCAAACCCTTTAGTATGTATTACATATTTATATATATATATTTGTATCTCATTCTCTGATAATCATGTATTTCATATTGCGAATGGTTGACAGTAATTATTAGCGTAGCTGGTATTTTTTGATGAGCGCTAACCACCACTAGTTGTGTATGAAACGTAGGTGAAGCATGCTGGTTGAAATATCTTTCCACTTAATCGTCATCCGCCTCTCTCTTTAGTCCTCCGAGCCTCTTCCTTCCCGTCTTCCGCTTTCTTTTTTATTACGACTCGCTTGCAGTTCTGCTTACCCATCGATACAAATGTCGCTGCTTGAACATCTCAGTAGGAATACATACATAAAAGAAGGAAATAACTAAAAAAAAAAAAAGATAATAAAAAAACTGACTGCCAGTGCGCTGACAAGGGCACTTTCGGTATTGAAGCTTCGTAATTCAGATGCGTTCGTCACCGCTTCGCCATCGCGTTCTTCCTGTTCGATTCGATTTTCTCGCGGTCGCGATTATGCCGGTTTCGGTACAATTAATCGTTACGCGCATCTTAATCCCATCCTTCTCGCTCGAGATTTAATCGATCCACTTTGCTCAAAAGAGAGATTTCTGACGAACGCGCGACACGATCGATCGTCGACGAGATCCGAGACGCTTCCGCGTGAATAAATATCCGCGAACTTTTTATTTCCGCTCCCCTATACCTATATTCTTCCCCTTCACCGTCCGATCACCTAATTTCTCTCCTCCATTCATGCGATTTCTCCAACCATCCACTCGACTCTGGAACATCCAGACGGAAATACTCGCGGACGAACGTATGGCGAAAACTGCTGTTTTCTTACGAAAAATCGATACATACGGAAAGGGTGGTAAAAATCCTAAGGGAGTAGCGAAAAAGAGAGAGAGAGAGAAAGAGTGAGTGAGCGAGAGGGAGAGAGAGAGAAAGATCGAGAATGTGAAATCGAACTGTGTAACTGTATATATTACGCACTCCAGAATTCTCCCCATGTCTAATTGCGTAAGCGCTGATACTCGTACTACTACTACTACTACTATTACTACTACTCATTATCACTATTATCGCCATTATTATAATTATTATTATTACCATTACTATTAATTACCATCATTGATTATTATTATTACGCATCAACATCATTATTATGCTTATCATTATGATTACGATTATGATTATTATTCTTAGCGATCTACATGATTCACATTCGTACTCGGACACACTCGACAAACACCGGCGCATCGCGTGCGTGCTTCGCGGATCACGCAGCTTCTGTCTGTTTTAACGCCTCTCCTTTCCAATCGCCGTCCGCGGAGCTCCCCTGCGTCAATTCACTTCACACCGTTGTTGTTATCATTATTTTTCTAGTGCCAGCCACGTATGTGCCATAAAAGGGGATAATTGTCAGGCTGAAGCTATTAATGCACGCGCCCGCGACGCGCGTAAACGATTTGGCCGCTGATTGCTTCCCGAGGAGAGAGAGAGAAAAAAAAAAAAGTATCGCGGGAAGACCGAAGGGTGCGAGAGGGCGACTCGCCATGTAAAGTCATCCCCGGAGTGGGGAACGATCGATGACGGGAGTTCGCGGTCCCCGTTTATCTAACCGTCGCCAGCGTCGTGTGTAGCGCGGCTCGAAATTCGAGGAAACGTTTGCTTTCTCGATTGCTTCGGTTTCCCCCTCCCTTTTTTTTCAGATCAATTTTAGTTACGAACGATGCACGAGGGCCAAAATAAACGAGAAGTTCGAACTCTCCGATTCCACACGCGTTTCTGTTTTGCTTGCTCTTGCTCTTCTTTCCGCTTCGCTTGATTCGCTTGTTTTGACTTAACCGGCGCGTTATCTTTCGATCGAAGAAACAGGAAAATCGACGGATTACCCGGCGACAATTTTTCATCGGAGCACGCTCGCGATGTGAAACACGCATAACCCACACATAAACACACACACACACACACACACACACACGTGCAAAGGACAGGAAAATATACGACGTTAACGCAAGAGTACGCTCGACGGCGTACGCCAAGAGCAACAACACGAACGAAAACGTAACGTAAAAATAGTATAGGTTGATGCCTAGAAAAATTGCCAATAAAGTAGTCGTTTAAAACTTGTAGCTAACCTCTATTTGTGTATCTCTCCTTTGTATTTTCTCACTCAGCCATCCCCCCCTCCGCCCCCCCCCCCCAATTCCTTCTATAGCTATAGATCCCCCGCTCCTCCCCAGGAGAACTCCCGATCCCATTCTGCGGTCCATTCTGTAATTTATTATTGACAAATCTCGTATCTCTTGCCTAACTTGTTGGCAAAAAGTAATTGCGTTGGTGCTGTATATATTTGATTATTCTATCTATTTATTGTATACGTTTATTTGTTCCTTCCTACTGTCTATCTTTTTCTTAGTCTAATATATATATATATATTTATATATATAAGAAATCAAAACAACAATTGTTATGAGGAATAGTTAACAAGAAGGCTGATTGCACGATGTTATACGGTATGCGATCAGCCTTCTTGTTAATCGTTGTTAACCTCGTAACAATCATTGTTTTGATTTCTTATCACTAACGCCCGACCAAGCGCCTGTGTTTTGCGCTTCCCCCCCCCCCCAACCTCGATGAAACATGCGATATCGCGCGCCCCGCGGGGGTGGCAACCCGCTAATTGACTAATTAATATTAAATCGTAATTAGTCTCGTTAACCCCGCTGGGCGCTCGTTTCGAGCCGCTCTCTGGTTGGTCCAAACTCTCATGGCTCATTCCGCGTCGCGTCCTCGCGGAGTGAGATGAGGCAGAAATCGTTTGCGAACTCGAAATCCGATTCGAAATGCGAAACAACGCTGATCTGTTATCTAAAGTTTTGAAGAAAAAAAAGTGAAAATTTTTATATTTATACATATGCGATTTTTTAAAACTTTTTTTAAGATTGTAAAGACAGAAGAAGATTTAATTTTATAACTCGTACGTTCACATGTAAATTTGCGCTGTTTTGTGCATCATGAATTCAATTGTCTGAGAAATTATGCGATTGGCGATATTCCACTACTGAAATAGTAATATAAATTTATGCCATCTCCAGTCGCGATGTAAAATTCATTTAATCGCGTAACTGAATTTATCGCGCGGCGTTATACCTCCCTCCGAGATGTTGAACCACCGAGGATATCTACCGGATTTTTGATCATGACGTTTCCTCCTCTCTCAGAGAGTTCGTATATTCCTCGAATATACAAGAAACATCAAAAACCCGCGCAGATCTCATAAAGAAGAATATTACATTTACTTCGCTAACGCCGACCGACTTTCAACTTCGGTATCACTTGTTGCTCTATTTGCCGCTCCGTCTGTAAAGAGGATTACTGACGCGCATGCTATACAGCGTGCCCCAAAACCGCTGGATATCCCTTCAACCACTGTTTCTTTAATAAATTTGAAGATTACTTATTTGGATAAAAATATCGAGAGAAATCACACTTCTCCAAGTTTTATTAAAAGTCACTTGACATTAACAGAGGTATATGATTTTGCTATATATATATTTATTTTTAATTATTACTTACTCAAAAATCGCAGGGTTTTTTTTTTTGGTAAAATTCAGAATTAGAAAATTTCAAAAAAATCTGTGAAACAATCAGCAAATAGTTTTACAAGTTATCAGTTCCGTGAGATAATGAGATACCGATGTATCAGATTAGAAAATTGAACAGAAAATTCCAAAAATTTTTAGTGAACAAATCACATCCAGCGGCTTTACAAATTATCAGTTTCGTGCGATAATGATGTGATACACGATTCCTGTCGATATATCAGAAAAAAGTCGACCGAGTTTATGAAAAAGATTATTCGAAATCTTTTCCATGTTTGTTTCGACCAACCAAAGATTAACGCGCATTTTTCTCTAGATAGCCATCTCTTGATGATTATGTTTCCTGTTTCCCTATCATCCCTGATGCTTTTTAAATGGTTTAAAACAGTCGGCGGATTTGTTGTAGCGCATGCATCTTAGCTAGACCACCTCTGGCGCACTCTAACCGGCAAGTAAGAGTATATCTCGACGTATTTAATTGACATTCCTTCCTTATCTCATCCACTTTCCATTTCCACTTTCCGCGTTAAGTTAACGCACTTAACTGACGGTCTTCCACGAAACTGATATCAATTGCGGACAAAAAGCCATCTTTCTTTCCTTGGAAACGATATAGCTGCAGCGAAGCATTGTGAGTTGTTTATATTTATTTATCTTGTGAAATTTTGATCAAAAGAAACGGACTAGTGAGAGCTAGAACGCAATTATTAATGCATAAATATTTAGTACACACGATTGTTAGCTGTAAAAGTCGCAGAAATAATTGAATCAGACTTTGCAGTCATGTTAATAGATTTCGATAAAAAATAAATCGAGTAGATAAATGAATATATAATAAACGCAAAATTGAAATTGCGGATAAAAGCGAATAAATTGCGGCAAATATCTGCTTTGATTATAAAAATAATTATTTTATTATAAAATAATTTCGTTATAAAAATAGCGGATTTGCGCAATCTCTTTGAACGTGAAACAATAATAATCGACTTTGGTGCCGCCAGCTATATTCGTCCTTCACATTGTTCTCCTTTACTCTAATTTCCGTATCTTTTCTCTTTTCCCTATTGTCTCCCCTGACAAGTATAAATAATACGTATCAAATTTCTCCTCTTTTACGTATAAAAATAATACATATCCATAGCCGAACAACGCGTACAATTTGCTACTTTCTATCGAAGTAGAGATGTGTGTTTTATCAGCTTTTGGAGGCGCGTAGGCGTACTTTCGTCGTACGAAAACAACGAGATCACACCTGATCCCACTCCAAAACTCACCTGCGCTCGATCGGAAAGTGTTTTTATCCACGAATCTTTTATCTTCTCATTCTCGCGCTCAACGCGATGTTTAATTTCTCCTCCGATACGACAAATTAAACGATTCAATCAATTCCCTGAGAATCGAAATTCCTTTTCAATTTGTACGATAAAGCGTGAATTTATCGGACTTGTTTGTTGCATTTATGGAAAAGGTAAAGTCTGCGAAGCGAGACTTTTCGTTTTTTTTTTTTTTTTTCCACGCGGCGGAAAGTAATCGATTGGCCATTTAAGCGGACAACCGCAATTGTGATCTTTAGAAACGCGATATAAATGATTCATAATCCGAGAAGTTAGCAGAACGCGCGCGAGAGAATGATGAATTCCGTTCATTGGTAAACCCGCTTCGCCGATACGAGCGTAACGGCTCCACCGTAGCACGGAGAAAGAAACTCCTTCAAGTCCCGAGTATCGTTTTAGAGAGAAGACGGAGAGCCCCGTACACCGTTTTCCCCGTGACGCAAAAAGAAAACAATCGCGAAGCAGCTGCGCTTCCTACCGCCGCTGTGTATTTCGTACTCGTGTCTTCTCAGCGACCAATATCAGACACGATATATCACGAGGACGTAACACATGTCGTCTTGCCTTTGAAAAAAAAGAGTGATCTCATGCGTACATTGTGACGCGATCTCGTCAATCTTGTTAATCGTAAGTAGAGCAACTAGCGATGAAAGAGAGAGAGAGAGAGAGAGGGGGGGGGGGAGAAAGAAAGAGAGTAATTAGTCGAACTGGGGTACTCTAAATAGATCGTAGTGAATTTTTTACACGCGCGTGTCGGTAACACACGATGCCCCCTCTTTGTCATTTTTTCATCCCCACCGGGGGGGAGTGGTTCACGGATACACGAGAGCCAAGAATAATTCTCGCTAAATGTGATAGTAGAGTGAGTCTATCCTCCGACAGACGTTGTAGAAGCAATAAAAAGCGAGCCGAAGGCAGCGAGCCGAGGATTAAAGCGTAACTAAAGCTACTGCTTTACGCTTGTCTCTCTCACCAATCTCAACTCACTTTTTCATCTCAGAGAGAGAGAGAGAGAAAAGGAAACAAGAGATAAAAAAATAAAAGATCCCTTTATTCGCCGAAGAAGTATGTCCGAAGAATCTAGGAGGCGGTCATATTCTCCCACGATTTTCCCTCTCCCCCTCGTATGATTTTTCGAGGTGTACCCGGAGAAATAAACGAAAGTATATACACACACACACACATACACGCACCTCTCGCGCACCTTTCCCTCTTTTTCAACCGCTTTCTCCGTGCGATCACTCTCATCCCCCCCTCGTCGAAAATCTTCTCCCCTCGATCGTAACAATCGATTCGACATAAACCCGAGTGCCTTAATCCGATCTCTATGCCCCATCTTGCTCTCCACGTTTAATCGAAAGAAAGAAAGAAATAAAGAAAAGAAATGGAAGAGAAAGCCCTGGAACGCCCGCGATTTAGACGCATATTAATTTCTATAGGCAGTAGAATTGAGTGTCGATTGCTAGAGAGAACGCGAGAACACAAGGCCGGCGAACCGGGAGGACTGTTCCGAAGGACGGTGCACACGGCAGAATCAGGTAAGACTATTTTCTATTTTTCATTTCCCCCCCCCTCCTTTTTTTCTTTTTTTGTTTTCTTCTTCGATATTGCCCTCGTAGATCTTACCTAGACACGTCGAGCTGGTGTTTTTCAATCGGAACACTTTTCGCATGGTCCGACCGCGAGAGAGATCTTTCTCTTGATCGGGATCGAAAGTCGAGGAGCACGCGTCAGAATTACGGTCACGTTTCTCAAATCGAGATTAGACGTTGCAGTTAACTTCTTTCCTTCTCAAACATGAATTATTCGGGAAAAGAGAGTGAGCTCCAGTCGCGTGCGAACGGCAAGAGTGACGCGGGTTCAGTTTAGCGTTTTACGCGTTGCGGCACAACAGTAAAGCGAAACGAAACGGGCGAACCACTATCTGTGGACTGTCTACTTCGGCGAAGAGTTCCCGAGCACACGGCACAAGGGAATAGTTTGAAAAACACTGTGTTCGGACATTGTATCGGAACTAATGTGTTTGGAGTTCTGAAAGCATCGCATCCGTCGGCGCAACCGCGTGTCGCCACGGGGGCTGCTCGCGACATATTTTACGTTCGAAGTTTCGCGTAAAGACAGCTCTTGATATTCATGCTTTCCCTCAAAGCATCTTTGCGACGCTCAAACGCTTTAAACATGTCCAACAAGTTTTTTGTAAAAATAAATATTCCCAGTTTCGTTCACTGTCTCAAGTCTTCAACACTGAATACGTAACGAATAGTGATAACAAAAAAGAAAATTTTTTCTCATTCATCGAACGAATCGATAGAAAAAAATGTGTCAATGCGAGACACAGAGACATAGATATGTCGCGTTCTCTGAAAGCTGTAGGGACGGATGCGATGCGTGCGGGTCTCTGTATAGCGAGCATTGGTGTTATCAGATATAACAATATCGTTTCCAGTGTACCTTACTCCTCGCTGTTAATACGAAGAGAAGACGTATCACGTATTGTATATGTAAATGTCGTTCGTAGTACTAGCGACTAGAGAAACGTCGATGGTGTAGGCGTAGTTATGTGCATAATTGCGACTTTTGGAGTGATCTGGCAGAGTCGGACTCGAAAGTCGTCGGAAGCTCGCGACGCCGAATCGGGAAGTTCAAGATTTCTTGCCACCATGGAGAACCACTTGCCAAAGAATCCCACCTGTGATAGCTACACAGAGATCTCAAAGTACGACGGATCTGACTTTTTCGAATCCGATTCTGGGCATTACGTTATTGACTGATATTCAACGTGGAGACGATCGCGTTTCGATTGCGCTTCGCAAGAGGAAGAAACATTAGAGTATTTAACGACGATGCAATTTCAAAATTTTATACTGTAATATTCTCAATAGCTGCTTTATGTAGTTGGATAAAAGAGAGGCATTGAATTTTTCAATTAAAAATTAACTATACATTTAATTTTTTGCACTAATTGTTACATAGTGATGCAAAATTTGCTGGAAAATTCAACAGTTTTGCGATTCATACAACAATGGAAACGTATCGTTCCTACGGCGATAGTCTACTATTATAAAATAACAGTATCGGGGCTACTCGTTGACGGAAAAACGCCTGTATCGAGGTTACAACGAGAATGCACCGTGCATGTGTAACGATTTGTACATACTAACATATTTCTGAGCGGCTGTCTACGTTCGCGATAGATTCTCAATGAATAAATCAGTGCCATGTTGTGTTCTCGCCGTGATATTGCGCCAGCAAAAAATTTCATTGAAGTGTTCCGAAAAAGCAAGATACTTTTGAAACTGGATTTGCAATTAATGTTTACAGGCATTATTTTTCTATTTACATTACGTACGTTTCGTATTACAATTGTGTGCAAATTTTCAAGTCAACATCAAACGTTTTAAGATACTTTGTTTTTTATTTTCTTTTATTTACTTGCTTATTGGAAAAAGTTGGTGGACACATAACATAATATCGCAATCATTGACGCATTCTATCGTGATGCGAGACACTCGCGTCGTAAGAGGCAGTGAGGCCTTACGTAATCGCATGTGTGATTTAAACAAATATATATCATTGAATATCTGTAATGGTTCGTCGTTATTGCTGTCATCCAATATCACTGTCACCATCATCTTTATCATTATCATTATCACCATCATTACTGTCACATTTACCAACAAGAGATTATTGAAGAAATCGATTTTAAAGTCTCGTGTGAAAGACGTGGTGCACTCACATATCGATTTTTACATGGGTGATATATATATATATACATCAAATAACTCAACTTTGAAAACTCGCTTTTTCGAAAAAGATAAATTTATTCAAACAACATAACACTATTGCAAATCTATTTGTGCGTGTTTCTCGCTCGTCGTGCGGCTGAAAAATGTTTCAAAAATCGGTGACAAAACGACAATATTATACGATATTTGACACGTGGGAGTTGGCGAGGAAACGCGATGGAAATCTTAATGCCGCGCGATACTCGCGACAAATCGCAGGCAAAAATTTCTTGTTATCGATGAATCACCCTGTAAGAACGATGCGCGAATCAAGAGTCTTTGCATTTGCATAAGATAGACACAGAAACGGCGAGAAAGGCGTGATACCGACGAAGACGTATTGTCGCGACACGACAATAAAGCAAGAAAATAAAAGAGAGAGCATTGAGACGATCGTGCATTGTGTAACACGAGAGCGTGCACCATGACTGCTCTTTTACTTTTCGAGTGACTTTTTCGAAATGGGACCCACGCGTTTTTCATAGCGCTTTTTTAAGGCCGACCACGCGTGACGTGACGGCGTCTTGTTCTTCCAATACGTATATATATTATACACACACACATACACATATATATTACATATACACAACATTGCATACACACGTAATTATATTTATAAAAACAAATATATAAAATATATATAGATATATATTATGAAAATTGATCTATACATATATATACTTTTATGCGTATATAACAGTTGTACGATTAATAAAACAGGCGAAAAGGCCGAGCGTGCGCTAGAACGTAGATATAGATTTCACGAAGGAGCGTTCAGTTTTTCGATATTTTCCGTGCTGGGAAAAAATGTCACGGAATCGTTTTGTTACGCGACGCTTCGCCAACGTTGCCGACTGTGCCGGTTCGTTGAATTCGTAAAAATTATTTCGGTGATAGCGAATATTCATACATATATTAGTGGATCAATAACAAGAACCCGAGAATATTTTGCGCACAAGCGTACAATATTTTATTTTAGCGAATATAACAGATATTTGAACATTCCACAACAAATATTTGGATATTTTTTAGTAACGTAATTATTTTCCAATTACGTTGCCCGACATTTTTGGACCATTTTTGCAACAATCCATCACTTCATATCAGCGATTTATTGATATTATATAAAAAGACGTGTCTTAATAATCTAAATGAAAGTAATTATATGATATGAAATGTTGCGATAATTAACATATTCGGACGCAGGCCGCCTTGCGCGAATTCGTGAAGATCCGAATGTTATTATTTACGCGATAACAATCGTAACGTTGAATATTCACAGTTTCGTATAACGATAGATATCGATAGATAGATGCATCACAGATTTTCGAAGCGAAATAAATTTTAATGAACGAGATAAAAGCAATCATGTGCATGTCGTGACTTAATTGACGAAGCGTCGCGCACGGTGAGAATTTTAATAATGCTCGCAATACGATACCTTTAATTATAACTATGATTTCCGTCTAACGGATTACTTGCTCGTCTACTCGACTGGGCTAAGACGACACAGTACACATTTTTACAAAAGTAATCGATTCATTTCCTCAACGCGATGAACATTCGCTCTAAATCGTAACTCGGGTTGTGATTCACAGTTTTAAAAAATGAAAACAAGCAATAAATTCCAAAGAATAATTTTTGTCGCGTGCAATTCGCGGATAATTAATTACCCTGTCTCTTTTATTATTCATTAACTCGTTGCGTTTTGCAAAAACATTCATCGAGTCGACAAAAATAAAATCAAAAATTTTTTATCATGAATTATGAGACGAGATATTTTGTATAATTTAAATAATAAACTTTTTTATAAAATTTAAAATGGATAATATGTCAAGATAAAAAATATTTTATTTTAAAATATTCATTGAAACTCACGCGCACGAATTATTTCTGTATTTTATAATTATTTAAATCGTGATTGTATTTTAATTATTGCAACAAACTTTATTTTTTTTATGCAGAAATTGATGGAATTGATGCCTCTATTTCCTTACATTAAAGAAAAGAAGATTTTTTTCTATCACGACTCTTCTCATAAGACTTTTCTATCTTGTTGTAGATTCCACGTTGTGAGTTACATGTAGAATATTTTACTATACAATTTTAACGTTTATCGAACGATAAGTCAGTGCGTTACGTCGCACGGCAATAATCGGAAATCAAAAAACGCGGTCTTCCAAAAAGAATAAAAAAAAAAAAAAAAATAATACTCGTATCTTTCGCCAAGACAAGAGCGACTTTACGTTGATCCTACCGCCTTAACTCTCACACATGTTGACTTTTTCGTGATGAACATTATAGAGAAGCATTATTCTTTTATATGGTTCACACTGTAAATACTCTTTTTCTCTTCGAATGTACGAGGCGATGTAAATATTTTTCTCTCGGAGATATCAAAATGATATTTATTATAGAGACGAGTTAACCAAGTAAGAGAGGGAGCACTAGTGAGTTCGTTAATTTGATAAGGCATTATAAAACGTGATAAAACGTAGTGGTCGGCAATCGAATCTCTCGCGATCTGCTGCTGCTGTTGCTCGCTACGTGAACTTTCTTCTCTTCTATTTAGTTCGAAATATCGAATGACTTTGCGACACGCTTTAGAAAATAGTGTCCTTAAGGAAATGACACGGTATAGTCAACAATATATATATATATGTATACATATATATATGTATATATATATATATATATACATATACATACACGCATATTACGAAACTGGAACGGAAGCATCGAGTCGGGTCGATCGACTTTCGCATGTGTGTCGTATTCGTGACGACAGGCGACGGCACACCGGGGTGAGATCCGCTCTTCGAGAAACTTCATCACGAGATGCGACGTGAGCGCCGATTATATTGGGGAAAGAAGTCTTTCTCCCAGCGTTTCCTCCGGAAAATAAAGAGGACTGCGCGTTTTCATGCGTGACGAAAGGGATTTCGAAGACCGAATCCACCTCGGCACTTGGCGTACGTAGCTTAGTAGCAATATATCTTACGTGATAATTGAAAAGATCTACTCCATCACTAATATCATTAGCTTTATACGTGACATGTACTCTGTTATCGATCAAACAGCCTCCAACATATTCTTCCATCAGATATACGCCATTAATTATTATTAGTATTATTATTGTTGAAAGTCCGGTGCGCGTCCGATATCGCTGCGATTCGGCGACCGGAGCCGCGTGCGAAAGCGTCCGAGGCGCGCGGTATCGAGCGCGCTCGCGACGATCACGACGTAGTCGCACTTATTTTATTTATTTGACAGAGAGAGAGTATTTATTCCGTAGTAAGTTAATTGAGGAAAGAAAAAGGGACGAAGTTGTGGGATTGACACTTCTGTATCTCCCGTATTCTTTCGGTGAAGTTTCGATGTAGCGCACTTCCTTCGCCCATTCCGCCCGCCGACGATGATCTCATTGTTCTCGGACCATTTTCGTCGCGTAGAAGCGTGGAGTTGTCGCGAGCGCGACAACGGTATTGATCCGCATGGTACTAATTACACTCGTCTCATTTCGAATGTCACTCTAATCCTTCGAGATGTTTGCATCTCTTCAATAATGTATGTGCTCGTCGAATCGGTAAACTGTCATAAGAAAAATGATGAGATCATTGTCAGCGGAAAAACCCGAACTTCGTAACACGCATATACTCACACACACACACACACATACACACACGTACAGCTAGAAAATAGTTAGCTAGCTAGACAGCCGACTAGTAACAATACGTAGTAATCACGTAAATAAAAATTTGGTTATCCGTATATATAGCTGGGTAAGCGCAAAAGACGGTAATAAGATTTAGCGTTAAGTGACAGTAGGATAATGCGAGGTGAAACATCGTGCAAGAGAGAGAGAGAGAGAGAGAGGGAGAGAGTGAGAGAGAGAGAAAGAGAATTGTGAGAAAAAAATAATTACCAACGTATTTACTGCAGGTAAACACTGGTTACTGTACCTGTTGTTGTTGAAATCATTAAAAATACTCTTATTCCATGCTAATCGCTTTACTAAAACTTTGTTTCTCCCCCCCCCCCCCCTCACCGTTTATCCACATATACAAGTGATTGTCCTATAATTGAAATCGAAACGTCAAACGAAACCGGATCACGAAATAAATGTCCCAGTAAAGCGATTTGAGGCGATTCCCTCGAAGAGACAAGCGCGGTAGTCTTTCGCACACACAAAAAGAATTTCCAACGTAATTTCCTTAACGACATTGCAATCTAAGTTCAATGAAATTTGTAAACAATTCATTGAGGTGAATTCTGTTCGCGGAGAAAACATTAGCGAAGAGTAACGCGGAAAGAACATTGTAACAATTCGTTAACAAGCTTGGAACTCAAAACAATAAGTAGCAAATAAGCTTGATCAAGTATATTCAGCTTTATCAAGCTTATCAGCTTCATCAAGTTTATCAAAAGCTTGTAATTAATGCTATTAAGAATTAAATATTTCGAACTTACTTCACGCACTCTTAAAAATATTTTGCACTCAAAACAGTTCGCGTGATTTAATAAGCTTAAAACTTTTTCGGATCAAGCAAATCAATATCGTAAAAAATTAATTACGAAATACATGAAGTGTCGAACAAGAAATTTACAAGGTCTTCAAATAGTGCGTTTATTCCGTGAATCCGAGGTATTGTAGTATTTTTCGTAGATAAGTAGACAGTGATTCTATATATTAAAATCCTTAGCATATTAAATCCTAGATTTTCGAAATGTCACTATGGAGGATGATTCAAAACAACAAAATGTCTTTGAAATGTCATATTCTTGAACGATTTCTAAGACGATTTTTCCTTTTGCAAAATCTTATTTAAAGCTTAATTTTTGAGTTATGAAAAATAGTTCGCTACTCACGAGTCTGGCACAACGCATCACTGTCAAGTGTTATGTTAGTCTTACGATGCTTTGTACGCACCCGTTATATCGGACTCGTGTGAATAGCGAACTATTTTCAATTATAACTCGAAAACTAGCTTCGGCAAAATTTTGGGAAAATCGTCTTAAGAATAGAACATTTCAAGGACATCAGATTGTTTTGAATCACTCTTATATATATACATATAACGCCTGGATAAGTATCTCTACAATGTCCCACCGTATCTTTTGAAACCGTGCCTATTGAAACACTGTATATGTAGATGTCAGCTTGTTCATATATTATTACGTAAAGACATCTATTCCCGGTACAATCCCGTAAAGTCCTCTGTGACGGAAGTCTTTGCGAAGATCGATTTGCTGCGGGGAAGAAAAACGTGTGAAATTTCGGGGATATAAAGCGTGAAATGGCGATACGGTGGATCGATCGAATCCGCTGCCGCGTGCGGCGCGTATGTACATACAGTATAAACACCAGTATCTTGCTGTAGTAGCTAATTGATCCCCTCAATATATTGGTACACACATCGTACGTATCTACTTTTCCTCTTCTCGCCGTAGACCTCCCTGCGTCCCTCGTTCTACATGGGAGTTCGGTAAATTCGGGGCGCAACTGTTCGGGGAGCATGTATTGAGCGTAATTGTACTTTAATTACACCTTCGACGAGTTTATAAGTAGAATATATGCGTAGGTATGATGGTTACTAATTACGAAAGTAGAAGAAGTAAATGTACACTGTTGCGGGTGCTCCGGAAACGTCAGAGGTGAGTGCGAGGGATAGAAAGAGAGAGGATGTTATTATTTTTTTTTTCAACACAATTGTTTTTTTTTTTTATCGCTACATGTTTGGGTGACTCGTCGAAAATCGATCGAACTGCATCGCGCAATTTATTCGCGGCAATCGCGCTCATTGCATTATCGCATCGTCAGTGTCGTCGAGAAGCTTTAAAATTCATTTCTCATGATTTCGCAACTATTCATGACGCAGATCCGACACCTTTGACACATAATTTTCATTATCGACTCGATCTGTTTAGTCTGGAATTCTACTGTCAGAAACCGCCGCGTTATATAATCGTCGCACGCGTAATTTTCATTTTCCCACTTACTGATACGACATTGATACCGTCGACATTCCGGCGGTCGTCGTTATGCGAACGCTTCAGAAATTTCACAGTAACCGCGTAATATCGTGTATCGTGATTCGGTGCGGTTTGATACGCGATTAACCAGGTCCTCGTCGATCGATGTCCGCATTATGTCCCCCATCGATTTTCATATATACGCGTTATTAATAAATCGGACGAAGAAGAAGCCGGAAATCATTGATCTGAAATTTCCACGATAACTACTGAAAAGTATAATAGAATGACAAAATGAAAATTGCGGAAATTCCCATCATGTGCGAATTGGTCGACGTATAACGAGTTAATGATTGCAAAGTAGAGACTGGGAGACTTAATTACGGTTAATGAGGAGGTTCAATGTTTTTACAACGAAGTATCAAAGTACACATCTGTTTAATTCTCGATATTACCAATTGTAATGCGGCCTAATATAAAAGGAAGGAAATCGAGAATAAGTAGAAATCGGTAGAATTTTCTGTGTAAAAGTTCGATAAAAATTTTTATTGATAGACAGTAGATAATTAGAAATATCTCGAGTTTTTCTTTTTCGAGAAGTAGCATTGTGTCATATTTTGAGAAATTTTTATGAAGAACGAAACAAGGAACCATGTGATAAACTAAATAAAAATCCATATAAATAGAGAAACATGATATGCTAAATGTTTTCGTGTCAATCACGTTAATTTCAACTCTGCCCAGCGCTTGATTTTTCGACACAGAATTTCCGTTATCCGAATAATGTGCTGAGAGAATTGTACAAAGATTCAATATTGTTATCCGACGCGTTCATATTTCTAGTCAAATCTCCGATTTAAAAAAAGAATAAAAAACGCGTCGGTATCGTTGTCTGTGATAAAATTCGAGAAAATTATAGCTGGATCCTTAATTTCGACTTGACTCTATTCTTAATAATCTTAAGGATCGCTTTCGATTTACACCTATTATAGGAACTGTCACGTTTCATCGCGAAGAAAAGCGCGATGCGAACAAACAGAGCAAAAAATCAATATATATATATATATTATTTAATTGCATTGTATCAATAAATATAAATTGCATTAGCAACTCGCAAAGACGCGAGACAACGATCTCTAACTTTAGATATTATTTTATAGTATCTTGTGCACGCTTTTTTCCGCGTGCATTATATTTATAAGTCTTAGGGAAGCTAGTGATAGATGAATGCTTTTATTATATATTTACTACAAGTACAAATTGTGCATATAGTACACACTATATATTTACTTAAGTGGCTCTCGAATGATATTTTAGATTAGATTATTCATTCGCGAAACCTGGTGTTATTCGCGAACGACGTTCGATGTAGGGAGATTTCAGACTCGTCGCCAAAGCGACGGAAAGTAATTGTAATAATAGAATTGTAATGTACAGTAGTCTCTCTTTGCTTGTGCGCGTGGTTGTTTCCATTAACATCTCGACTATCATCGATGTGTCATTCGACTGAAAGGATCCTGTGGCAAATGTGCAACATTACTGAGAGAGGCACTTTAACGGCTCTCTCTCTCTTCGTAAACTTTTGATCCGATAGTCGACATGTTAGCTATGTACATCACGACACATCGAACCCTGCGAGGTCTCGGGCTTTAAGTGACACTTAACGTTCTTAAGTGATATTGCCGTCGAAGAGATCGATAAACTTTTGCAAGTTTAGTCGAAGTTTTAGCTGGCTGGATGATTAAGGGTTTTTTCCAAAATCGTAACAGCGCACGCCGCGGAGTGGCAGTAAGTTGCGAAAAAAAAAAAGACATCCCCACTCCTTTCAAGGACAGCATTCTACAGCGCACGACGGGAAGAGGAGAGCGACGAAGAGCAAGAGTGTGTCTAAGCGCGTCTAAGACCATTTTTCGGAGGGTAGCAGCGCATCGTCGACTATTCCCATCGTGAGGGATCACTTGATTACCATTATACCATATTAATTTTATTATTAATGAGATTATTATTATTATCGCTATTATATATATGTACATATATACATACACATATATTTTAATCAACGCAGACGTCATGTAAACCCCTATTGCTCCCACGATCCTACGATCTTCCTTATACATTCGGAAATTTGTTGACCGTAAATTATCTTGCGAATATGTTTGACTTTTCAGTTTGAGAAAATTTCGATGAAAAATTCAACGAAAAGATGTAAACGAAAATGATGGATGCGTTCGGCAAAGGCGTCCTGAATTTTCTTTTATTTTCTTTCCTGTCGAAAATAGAGATGATTGGGAATGATTGAAGCAAACCGCATCTACTAAAAAAATACCCTCATCCCTTCGACGTTTGGACTCTCTCTCTCAACATTTCACCGACGGATTTTCAGCTTCATCCGAATACGGAAATTTTCTACCTGGAAGAACGACAGGCTTCTCGGAAGGCATATATTCCATTAGGTTTGTACAATTCGAGCTGTCCGCTGTTGATATGCCGCAGAACGAGAGAACGTGCGGCGTGGCGGCGGGTCGCGGAAGATGCGAGGGGCGGGGGGGAAATCGATATTGCGACCCCCCAGGGGCACAGCGTTACGTACGCCCATGTCAACTAAAGTGCAGCCCTTGCCCTACCTCGTACGAAAAGCTGTTACTGAAATTCCTGTAACCTTTTTTTCTGTCCTTTCCTTTTGTCCCGCCCCTTAAAGAGAAAATTGAGAAATCTCACATTCAATTGTTCGTGTGAACACTTTGTGATTTCTTTGCAGGCAAAAAGTTATACATAAATCGAAAAATGTCAGCATGCAGTAAAGATGGGACAAATTTTTTTTTTTTTTTTTTTTTTTTTAATTGCGATAGTTGTGTCTCCCGATATATTCATTCTTTCAATTTTAAAATGGTTCTGTGCTACATGAGCTCTATTGTGCTAAATACCGTTGGGAATGCCTGAAATGCCTCACTGCACTACAGAAAATGTCGTCTTTTCTACAGCGCCGTTCAGATCCTTGAACTTTTCGATGCATTCTCTTCGCGCTGACGCGGTTGCATTAAAATAATGAGACGCGTATTCGAGTGCATAATTAATAAAATATTAGAAACAGTCTGTTTATTGTTTCGCACTTTCGTAATTGAGACTGTCTTAATTGCAATAATCAGTAAAAAAATGAATATAATCAAAAAAGCACATTTAGATTTCAAAGAGTTCGAATCATATACCCGAAATTGGGCATTCTGTCATATTTTTGGAGAAACAATTAGTGCAGAAGCGAGAATCGACACATAAAAGCATACAGTATGTTGATAGAATAACATTAAATATTGCATCAAGGACCATTACACCGCGGAATATCCGAACGGCCGCGCCATATGAACGGCCTTATAGCTGCGATCGTAAAGGCTTCCAAGGGGAATTCCCTTCGCTATTATTCCGCTCGCGTTAGGTTTTAGAAGTTATGAGAAACATTACCTATGCAGAGAATATCATCTATACATTTATGGATGAAATTTATCAGCGCAGCCATCGTTGCAAACAGTAACAATGGGAGGTGAGGTGGAGGGGCAGAGTCTAAAAGAGAGTCATTTTGCAACGCTGTGTATAAAAAAAAAATCTGAAATACGCATATTAAAGGTACACATTAATGACAAAAGGTAATTCTCATATTCAGATATGATAAAGCATGTCAAACACACGTACTGACAATGAGTAAAATTTTCGTATTCTACCTCGAATTTGTGAGAAATTAATTTTTCCATCATTTTCTGCAGCATGTTCCACGCAGTAAACAATTAAAAATATCAAAATCTATATTTGAATTATTGTGGATCTGAAAGGACCAAACGTGTAAAATTAATTTGACCAATTTCAAATTTGACAAAAAATACTCAGCGACGCGCAATGCGGGAGGGAAGGATCGATTCTCTCGGAGTAAAATATCATCGATGCGTCTGGTCTCTTTGAAACGACCACATCTTTCAGTTATCCCTGAAATTAATCGTCAACATCGCGATGTTGTTGCACGGTGGTCGTTGACATCGAGAGCACGCACCTTCCCGCGGAAGGCGGCGTGAGCGTCTCTATATCCACATAAGTCCGAGAAGCTTGCCGAGGATTTCTTTATCATTTTACCGCGGCGAAATATTCAATATAGCCGGCTGCATTATGTAGCGGACTCGGACAGGATACTCGAACGAGGAAGAGAAGAGGAGATGGAAGGTAAGGACGAGCGAGGGGCGCGAGGAAAAAGTTGAGACGAGTAAAGTACGTCGCACACCGGGCTCTGCATGCCAACTACCACCGACGCTTCTCTCCTCTCTCTCTCTCTCTTTCTCTCTCTTTCTCCCTTCTAGACCGCACCAGTGATTCCGGACTCTGCGAGCATCGACATTCGGTCGTGAGGAAATAAAACATGCGAATGCAACCGGAATTTCGCGAGGACGGTAGCGCAGCAACAATCTTTTATCGGCGAAGGATATTAATTATTCGCGCAAGCCCTTTCTTTACTCCCGCGACATTTTCCCTTTTTGATTTTATCGGTTTTTATCGGACTGTCTCGTAAATCATGCGTCCTTTGAGAGAATACGATCGCGGCGCAGCTTTTCCATTCCTCGAATGCACATTCGCTGCAATTCTCCCCGTATTTCCGTCGAACGATTCTTTTCACGGGTTCTCCCGTAGGCGAAATGGAAAGAGAACGATATATAGAAATCACGGAAATCATTCTGTAGAAATAGCAGACGCGGCGAAATGTTGTATTGTATTATGTCTCATTTTATCGAAAAAGTTTTATCCTTCTTTTTTATCATTTGCTTAGAATGGGATTTATTTATCTAGCTGCCGTGTGCGGAGGCGAAAATGGAAACGTTAGTTACATATCGAATTAATTCGTGAAAGTTTTACTGTATCGCCTACGAAATTCGCCGCGTTAATACTTAAAGAACACGGGAAAAAGGGATTCGGTCTCTCCCGTGAGAGCTCTGGACGGTGCCTCGCGCCGCCGGAACGTATCTCAGGAAATATACGGGTCTCGTGTAGATCGTCCGACGAGCGGCGAGAAGGGTTTTGGGGTGCGAGGAGAGGGTTGATAGCGCAAGTCCGTCGGAAAATTGTGCCTACGTGTGGGTCGTCCGCGAGACATTCGATCTCGCTATACGTGCGAAGTAAAGTAAAATAGTTGGAATAAAAATTTGAGAGAGAAAATAGTTTTGCGAGCGGATATACGTTTCGTATTTGCGATTACATTTTCCTAGACTAGAATTTTTAGGTAAACTCGATTATTCCTATTTCCCAATGAAGACTGAAACTTCAAGGTAAGTGATGTTTTGTTCATTTTAGATTATATTATATTCAAAAAATATGCGCATATATTGTGATATAGAAGATAGTAGGTTTAAATAAAGACAGCACAGATAATAAGTTGAAATAATTACATACCTTTACATAAAATTACAAAGATGTTGATTATGAATTAAAAATAAATCGCTTAACACATATTGAAAAATTCCATCTAATTTTTTGAACTTAAAATTTCATTAAATAACATTAATTTTGTGAACTTAAAATTTTCTCAAAATTAAAGAATTGATAAATTTATTTAAAGCCTTTTTAACATAAAATAATTTTTTAGTTTACTTTGCATTGTAAATGCTGTTTTAATACGGATTATTGCCTTGAATTAATATGGATAGTATTTTTAGCAAAAGAATTCTCACATCAAGCTATTCAATTAGAATATTCAATTTTATAACTTAAATTAACTTATTATTATAAACAGCATAATTTGCGTTAAAAGGACTTACCTCAAAACATTTCTTAAGCGATGCAAGAGTGTATAATTGAGACTTATACTTGAGTTTTTCACCATATATTGTTACTCTAAATCGACCCAACATTTTGCGTTTCTGTAAAAAATATCTAAATTAAGATCTAGATATATCGAAATTAAGTCAAAGAAAATAATTTATTAGAGATATTCACAATATTAGAAAAAAAAAAGAATTTATCGCATGCAAAATACAAATATATTATTCTATATACATTCAATTTCTAATATTATTTTATCAAAGTTATCTCATTCACAAGAAAATTAAAATATATATCATAATATTGTTTTAAATAGTAAGTATCTATTTTTAAATAAAATACAAAGAACATCCTAAGAATCATCATAATTTTCCAGGATGAAAAATCCCTCTCTCCTTATTTCAAGCAATATTAATTAATATGGCAAAATAATCAAATTAAATTTTAAATATAGTTTATAACATTGCTATAAAAATTTTAATTGAATTACACAATCTGTCATCATTTAATAAAATACTTGAATAAAATGCAGCGCTTATAAAGGCTTCACACATGATAGGACAAGATAATACACACGCAAGGACAAGATAAATGATTCGTTTATTATACTAATGCACGTATTCTGTGACGTAAAATGATGAAGAGAAGAAATATGATCCTTTGCTTACCCAAAGCGAGCTGTTTATATTGTAATGTTACACTTGCGACGATGTAGGGAAAACGAATTTGGATAATTTGATGGAAACTGATATATACATATGCTTTGACAGTGTACCAAACATCAATAAATGCCTCGTCAGAGATATTTGTATTTCTCATTTGTTAATCGTGTCTCTTCTGTCGAAGTCACCCTTAACTCGCACACCTATTCGCAGCATACATGGTGACTAACATTTATAATAATGTGATTGTGGAATTAAATGTGAAAAATAATATTCCATTAAATGACATTAGTTCCCAATCGCAATCTGAAAAGTATTTATTTAATTATTCTGTATACATTCAATTTCTAATATTATTTTATCAAAGTTATCTCATTCACAAAAAAAATTTAAAAATATATTATAATATTGTTTTAAATGGTAAGTATCTATTTTTAAATAAAATGCAAAAAAACATTTTAAGAATCATCATAATTTTCCAGGATGAAAAATCCCCCTCTCCTTATTTCAAGCAATTGATTATTTTAGAATACGATATTTTTTTATTTAAAGTAAGAGATCGTTTTAAATAGTTGATAAAACGTTAAGATACGTAAGACATATAAATTTGGCTTTTAAATATTATATAAAACAGCAAGTTATGGAAAAACATACAGGAACACTTCGATTATCTCAAATATCGTTTATCGAATGACTCGGTAGTATTTATCGCTGTACTTGAACGAAACTAGCTCGGCAAATAGCGGTATGAATTTATGGAAAATGTAACGTTACGAATTTACTCGGGTATTAGTGCAATAAACCACCGAGTCGTAAAAGTATCTGTTTCGCTTTTACGGTAGATTACGCGTTTTTTTCTCGCACAAGAAAATTTTTTTTTGTGCAGAAAACCAACTTGGCATTATCGGACTGGATTTTTTACATAATACGCGCGAGAGTCTGCCGCCGACGACGATGAAAGCGGCGGGGAAAATTATTCAGAAACGTGTAAGGTCACAATGGACGTCGCGACGAAGAGAAGTTATTGAAATATGTAAGAAGAACGCACGTGACTGTGTCATTCGAGTATATGCGGTTTAGTTTTCTTCAGGAATATTTTTTTTCAGATAAAATTCGCAAATGCTATTTTGCCAACTATATTTCATTAATTAATCTTTTTATTTTTTTTTATTATATTAAACGTAGATAAGATTTTTAATATAAATTCAAATTAAGATTTATTTAATTTAAGGTAACATCTATTTTTAATCATTTAATCAATAAAACTAATAAAAAACGCATGTAAACTTTTGAAATTACAAATAGAACTCTTTGGCTTCCAATTCGAAAAATATTTTTAAGAGATTTAAAATTCTTTCTCAATTTAATTAATTAAAGCGCGCTTTTACCTTCGATGCATTTATTCTCATTTCAATATTATTACTCTTCCTGTAAAAATATGCATTGCACGTGTGTATTCTGCTGAAAAATAAAACATTTTGAACTTTTACTTATAGTATATTAGTGTTTCTTTCAAGCTTCCATATGTTTTTCTGAATCAAATAACGATAAATCCAAAAATAGCCGATGCACAATTAAATGATAAGCCGATACGCGTTAACATTTAATTAAGCGTTGCTACCAATCAATACAAATTACTACCGAAATTAATACCGAATTAGTTTTAACCGCAAATCAATGTATAAATAAACACACAATTACATATAATTGACCGATCAAAAAATATTTTCAGAGTTGCAAATTTACGCGAGTGTCAAAGATAAGGAAGTAGATAAATGAAAAGAAGCGCGACTGCATCAAAGCGTGATTTGTTTCAAGGTAACGAGGCGAATGCAGGAGTCGTGCGATCACGTGCGATAGATAGATAAAGGTCGTTATCACTCCCGGCGTGGCGCGGTGCATCGCGACGACGGCAGCAGCGACCGGCGCGGCGACGCGGTGCGGCGCATCGGCGCTCTCCCGAGATTAACCTGCGTATATATATCGCACGTACGCACGCATCTTTCTCACGTGTTTTGCTTCTCCCCGCAAACGAGGACGCACACGAGCCGCGGCGTCCGCGGCGCATCACGTCGATGCGTTCCGACGTGAATCGTCGACGACGCGCGACGAAGACGACTACGACGACGTGGTTACCGTCATGTGCGAGGCGCTTGGATGACAGTGGCAGAACGGCAGCTCGGCGTGAGTCTTTGTTGGCGCACGGCGGACTCTTGGCACGAGGAATCGCGACGGCTGTGTGACTACGGTGGTGTGAGTGCAACGTGATTTCGGGAAATTTAATGTCCCGCGACGTCGGGAGAAGGGAGAGATCATCGAGAAACCGAGCAAAGCCGGGGACAAGGTGAAAGTGAGAGTCTCAGTTGCGGCGCCGCGAACGGTGCATAACCTAAAAATAAAGTCTCGCTCGCTTGTTCTTTCTCTCTCTGTTTCTCTCATTCCGTTGCGTCCGTCGCGATCGCGCGCGTATCGTCCGTCTGGTGCGGGTCGTACACTCGCGTTTAAGGTCCGTCCTTTTTGCGGCGCGTAACATTCTCCGCGCTTTCGCTCTCCCCCCGGAGAGCGCGTCCACATGTCGACATGATCGTGCCGGGGCGATCGCGGGTGTGCTCGTTGGACGGCGAATGATTTCGCAAAATAACCGGCAGCAGCACGAGCAGCGCGTGGAAAATATGGAGACGTCGGGCAGCGAGACGGGGAGCGAGCAGACCGCTCCGGACAGCACGGTGCCGCGGAAATCCTGGTTTGAGCTGCGCGCCGTCGTCAACGATCTCAGGAGGAAGCTGTCCGGCGTGTCGGCCGGATCTGTGCCCGGGTCCATAACTTTCCGATCCCTTCCGGACGGCCGGTGAGAAGAGAAGGAAGTGTCGCGCGCGCGTTCGCGCGGTGACCTTTCGCGTGATTCTGTTTTTGTCTGAGTTTGCCAAGTTTATGAGTAACACGCCTCCGCTCCCCTTGCAGGACTAGAATCTATTTCCTTAGCACGCCAAGCAATGGGTGGGAGACCACTCTACTCTATGTGGACATCGCACACGCGGACCACGCCAACGGTTACCGCCTGCATTGGCAGCCCGTTATAGAAGCAAACTTTCAGAGGTAAAACACCCGCTGTAAAAAGACACGTAGACTTAGACACTTGAATGCGCTATTAATACCCAAGGACAGGAACGATAAGGACCTCGTGCACTTATTTCAGTGTGTCAAGCACAAATAGACTGTCAAAGGAGGAGCAGCTATTATGGGAGAGGAAGAGACTCGCCACATGGGGCATAACCAGCTATGAGATCCATGCGGAGAGCGGAAAGCTGGTTTTTCCAGCTGCCAGCAGTCTTTATCAGTGTGTGGATACTGGATTTATGGTGATGTCAACATATCACTGCAATCAGTGGGAGAAAAACTGTCTAACTTTATGCATTCTTTTGTTAGCCTGGACCTCTTTTCCCATCGGAGATCAGGATGTCAAACACCGGTGCAAAGCTGTGTCCTCAGATCTGTCCCTGGAATAACGCTTTGATTGCTCACACATGTTCAGGAGATCTGTACTTGTCTCATAGTATCACAGGTTCCTCAGTTCGATTAACACACGCTAGAAAAGGAGGCAGGAGTCTCACGGACGATCCACTTACCGCCGGAACTCCCTCCTACGTTATGCAGGAGGAATTCACAAGGTTGATTCTTTAATCATCGCACATACACCCGCTGAAAGCGTGAAAATTGGGAAATCCGTTCTGCCTGTTTTAGGTACACCGGCTATTGGTGGCAGCCGAAGCCTATGTACGATGGTGTCTATAGGATAGTATACGAGGAAGTGGACGAGAGCGACGTTAAGATGTATTGCTTCCCCTCGTCGTCGAATTCCGACGAGGTGGACGAGTTTCGATTCCCCAGAGCCGGCATGCCAAACGCCAGGAGTAACTTGAAGATGGTGCAATTCCGGCTGACGGAGTCGTTGCAGATTGTCGACGTGGAGATCCTGGAGCTTCAGTATCCTCTTCACATCATGTTCCCCTGGATGGAATACATGGTGAGGGTCGGTTGGACGCCGGATGCTCAATAGTAAGTTTGACGGGAGACCGACCACTGCTACGTAAATATCGCAGTATCGTAACATATTTATAAATAACGTAATATTTGTGACGCGAGTTGATAATGTCGCTCTGTCGAAACGTAGCGTCTGGGTGCAACTGTTGGATAGGAAGCAACAGAAGCTCGAGCTGGTTTTATTATCGATAGACAACTTCTGCGAGCCGCCGCCGAACACGTACAACACGGAGAACCATTTCACGCCCACGTCGGCGAGCGTTCAGGTGATATACTCGGAGCAGAGTCCGATTTGGATCAACGTGAACGACCTGTTGTACTTCCTCAAGTCCGACGACGCGAACGAGGTGAAGTTTATCTGGGGCAGCGAAGAGTCCGAGTTTCGACACTTGTATCTCATAACGTCCAGTATAGCAGGTTTGATCGCTATATTTTTTTCAACGACATTTTGTCGCTCGAGGCTTCGTTTTATGTAATGCGTGTTTCGTCGCAGGCCTGAGCAATGGCGTGGAAGAGCCTTTGGATAGAATGGATAGTGTATATCTTCGGCCGCGTATCACTTCCAAAGTGGCCCTGACGCAGGGCGACTGGGAAGTGCTGGGGAAGAAGATATGGGTGGACGAAGTGAATTCCATCGTCTACTTCTGCGGACTGCGGGAAGGGCCGTTGGAGCAACATGTTTATGCCGTTTCGCTGCGACGGCCGTTGGAGATACGGCTCTTAACGCGGCCTGGCTACAGTTACAATAATATATATTTTAACAAGGAGTGCACGATGTTGGTCACCGTTTATAGTTCCATTAAAACCTTGCCTACTTGCCAAGTATGTTCAATACTCTTTATTTAGTTCAATTGTTTTACATTGTCGCTAATCATTCCGCTTTACAGGTATTCAAAATATCGCAAACCGACTGGACAGTAGAGAGTATATCGCTCACGCCTGTAGGTTATCTCTTAGAGCCATCAGCGCCCGAATCCGAGTTGTTTGCGCCAGAAATTTTCACGCATAAAATTAAGTCAGGGGACACTATCTACTCGATGATATTCAAGCCACATAATTTTCAACCCGGGGTCAAATACCCCACGATATTGAACGTTTATGGGGGGCCTGAAGTACAACTTGTATCAAATACGTTTAAAGTAAGTGAACTCCAAATACCGCAGAGCATAAATATTAATAAACACCTTTATTTAAATTGGAATTTTAATCCTCCGCAGGGCTTAAGACATTTACGAATGCACATGCTTGCTGCTCAAGGCTATTGCGTAGTTTTAATTGACTCTCGCGGGTCGCAGCATAGAGGTCTAATATTCGAGAGCCACCTACGACGTAGAATGGGCACGGTAGAGCTGAACGATCAGGTCGAAGTATTAAGGTGGTTGGCGGAGACCACAGGATACATAGATCTCAATCGAGTAGCTCTGCACGGCTGGTCTTACGGTGGATATTTGAGCTTAATGGGCTTGATACAATATCCCGACGTGTTCAAGGTTCGCATGACTTGATCGCATTTGCTTCCTTTTTTAATGTACTCATTTTTAAAAGTATCTTTATCGCAATTCGCAGCTGGCCATTGCTGGCGCTCCGGTTACCTCGTGGAACTTTTACGACACCGGATATACTGAGCGTTACATGGATCTGCCGCAGAACAATCCGCACGGTTATATGGCCGGATCGGTGCTGACATATGTAAACAAGTTTCCGGACGAAGAAAGTCGATTGTTGATTATTCACGGTCTCATAGATGAGAATGTACATTTCTACCACACCAGCCAACTGATTAACGCGCTCGTGAAGATTGGTAAACCGTATCAGCTGCAGGTTTACCCTAACGAGAGGCACAGTTTGAGGAGTCTAGACGCCAGCAAACATTATGAGACGACCTTGCTGTCCTTCTTGCAGCATCACTTATGAACTTATATTCTTTCTTTTTTTTTTTTTTTTTTACATTGTTCAATAGTTCAGTGGTAGGAGGATCTTGGTCGGTCGACGCAAGATCTTGCGAATTTTTAGCAACTGCCATTAATTTATGTACACACAGGAAACTTACGGAAAAAACGTACTTTCAGACGATCAGGTATTAGTTTCTGTACAAACACGTGCCTCTGTCGGGCTATTAAGATAGTATTACGTTTTCAATGTAAAGTATTCGCAGCAGCACAACGTGGATTACCGATATACACGTAATTAACCGATCGCGTAATTAACATTAAGATAAATTTCTAGCGGAAAATTTGTAACGACTCACACATATGCGTAATTTATCCATATGTGCCGAATACGAATTTTCAACGGTAAAATTATCACGAAACGCGAAAAATAAGTAACATTGGAAATAGATTTTTCTAGCTATTGTTGAGGCTCATGACTACGATGATGTGTTATTTTTAACTACTTTTTAAGAGAATGGACAATACTCAATTTATTGACAATAGTTAATCAGAAAGACTATTCCAGATATGTTTTTGTTTCGCGGTCGTTTCGCAATATCTGTTGACATTTATCTCAACTGTGACTATGTATATATATCGTATGTGATAGAAAGGAATCGTACGCCTCTCATCTTTCTACGATGAAGATCCGCGTCTCAGCGAGAAAAGTATTTGCGTTCTTCAATGTTGTGAAATAATCGTATATCCGATGGATAATTTGTCAATAAATAAATTCATTATTTTATATTTTTCATAATTATTATTAAAAACAATGAATCGTTTCTAATAGCAATTACAAAACGTCACCTGAAGAGAAAGAAAAAAATTCAAAAAGTGTTGGAAAACATTTCAACTAGATTTGAGAATTAAATTAAAATTATTATACATACATATGTCATTTGCACTTTAGCCAGACGAACACTAACTCTTCGTTTTACGATTCAGGAATTTATACAAATAACGTATTCTTTTTTCTAGTTGGTTCCACTTTGTGGGTCTCGCAATTGGATATATACCTTTCTGCCACATTTTTTTCTTTCTTAACAGAACTTGAAATTCATTGCCGTGCACACCTCTCAACCATGAAGGTACTTTATAGAGAATTCTTGTCGGATGGAGTTTGTCGGAGCCCAATATGTCGATGTAGTCGTTCTGACCGAACAGTGCCTTCTTCTCGGACCAAACATCTGATGGACGATAGATCGGCATTGGTAGTTTTTTATTGCTATTACGCGGTAAGAGACCTGTCATGTCTATAGGATCTACGTATCCATATCGCCGTAATAAAGGGCCTCTTGCCAACTTGTTCGCGTGATAGCGAAATCGTACCGGCGTTACTTGCGGGGTCCATGTGTTTATCGCAGCGCGTACAGAGTTCACGATCCACGACATCCTGGAAAAAAAATAAGAGACATATTGAGTGAATGATATAACAGAACATATATATTATTCCGATGAATAATTTATCACGCAATTTTTCTGTGAAAAATAATTTAATATAATGACAGAAGTGTGTAGTTTTACTCCAGTTTATATAAACTATAACCTAGTTTTCCAAAATATTCTTTATTCTCTGTAAGTTTTTTAGCGATTTACAAAGTATTAATTAAATTTTATGAGAATTTACCTTTTCCCATATGATGTATATTAGAATTATAAATCCTTATATTTATGTGATACTTTGGAATAAACAACACATACACTCGAATCACCGTGATCTTTCGAAGATATTAGGTTATTCATCCACGCGATCAGCTGAGAAAAGCATTAAACGCGCATGTGCGGTACGTAGACCGAAAACGTCTTCTGTTGTACCGACGACAAATGCTTTAATTTTTAATTAAGATAACTTTTATTGGTTTTTTAAAACAAAAAATTCTTTTCTAATTAAAGTATTACTGCTAACTTAGAACGTAAAGACAGATAATACAATCAAAACAAAAAAAAATTAAAAATATAAATTTCTTCTTATTTCCTCCTAATTCAATATAACAATTTTGTATAAATGTAAATTTGTAATAAAATTATTAGTTCACGCTCTTTGGATTATATAAAAGAATAAAAAAAAATTATTAAAACTGAGTTTAAAAGCTTAGTCTGAAAGAACAAACGCTTGCATCTCGCACTTGCGTTGCCTAACCGTAGCTAGCACACGTAAATAGACAAAGAGAAAAAACGATCACAAGAATGAAAGAGAGAGACGGACGAAAGAAAATATATATACTTAAATATTATATTGCTTTATTTCGAAAATACAAGTTTATTTCTCTTTCTTTCGCGCGTGCGCGCAATTTTGTTGTTGTTTACGTTTAATAAGGACGATACACGCGTGGATTAAGAAATCAGTCTTCTGTGGATTAAGAAATCAGTCAGTATTTGGCCAGTATATATCTGCTGGTAAGTTGCACTATCTCCTGCTTTTATTCGTTTTTGTCATAATTATTTATTATAAAAATAATTTAATATTACGCAACATACATTCGTACAAATGCTTCAATAATTGTATTATTATATTGCGATACAGTTTTTCTTTTGTGTCGAATAACTGCTAAATTTCACTTTATTTACACAATTTACCGTGAGCATTTTTACGTAAATGTAAATTCATTACATTACATAAAAATATTCATATAATTCATATGTAATCTGGACGCTCGTACAATAAAGTTTTTTATCATTGCTTCTTCGCTATACACACTAGCTAAAGTAAAGATTGAAAATAAAACCGTTATTTGATTTAAACAGTTAGTGTTCTGTCGTGTGCAGCATTGATATATGTAAAATACAACTGGAATTATACAAGGTCTCTTTCGAAACTTGGTCATAAATTTTAAGATTTAACATTGTGGACAGCATGCCGAAAAATGTCAAAACACCGAAAAAACATGCAGTAAAGTTACCACCAAAAAAAACATTGATATCGAAAGAAACACAGACAGAGTCACCGAGAGCGTTACCGACAAGTAGTAGTGGTAGTAGTAGTAGTAATAATACATTGACAGCGACACGAACAAATCTGATATCCATTAGCAAGAAATAGTAAGCTGCCTATTCTTTTTCTTTTTATCTTTTAGTCAGCAGAAATACTTTGCCATCGTGCAACTAATGTTAAAATGTATAGAATGTTAATGTATAGAATCTGAACAAAAAGTTATGTGAAATAAATATATTTAGCAGGATAATAACTCGCATGAAAAGAAAGTTAGAGATAGAGAAAGAAAGAAATTTGCAAAACCATTATTTGCAAATAAATATACTTAGCAGGATAATAACTCGCATGAAAAGAAAGTTAGAGATAGAGAAAGATAGAAATTTGCAAAACCATTATTTGCAAAACCAGTTTTTGAAGCTCTGGCCGCTATTATGTATCTTGGAGACAGACTTTCTCTTGCAAATTGAAATAATCATGTGGTATGGATGGAAAGCCGAACGTAATTTGATTTGTATTTTTTTTTTTTCTTCGCCATTTTTATTTTGACGATATTGTTACTTGTATTTAATATTTTTTTAAACAGCTGTACAATGGAATACGGCTTTAATTATAACAATAGATAAGAACGTTTACAGTTTGAGCGATAAAAACAATCAAATAATAACTGACAATATGATTACTCTACGGACTCAAAAAGTAAAAGCTCTGTGTCAAAAAAATATTAAAAGCATGATACATACTAATGGATGCACAATCATACTGACTGAGCAAGGAAAGGTATACTGAAAAATTATCGTATATATAATATGGTAAAGCGTGAATATAAATTGATGAGTTTTTGTAAAAATATTGATTTTATTTATTGAAGATAAATAGTTTCTTTTTATGAGATTTAAGTTGGAAAATTTAAAAGGAATTAACAGCACAACATTGTAAAACGATTACAGATTTTGTTCTTTGGTTGAGTAGAAATTAAACATGAAACTTTAAAGTTAAGATATGTATTGCGATACATTCTTTTCATACTCTGATAATTTGATAAATATCGAGACAAAGCAACTAATATGCATGTTTTGTGTATTTATTCTCATAATATTATTTGTATATGTAATTTTAATTATATGCATATTTAATATTTTGCTAGATGAATATATAAGAAAATCTTTACATTTTTTGTATATTCACCGATATGAAAAGTCAGCCATAGATTATTTTATAGAATTTGCAAAGATTTCTACAAGCTTTCCAAATTAAATAGCATTCCGCACGCTGAGTGATGCAAGCCGAGTCTTCCAAACTTTTCCATTTTCATACTCGATTTTTGTAATATCTTGTATAAGGAAGCGAAATTTCTGACAATCTACTCTCTTTTTTAGGTATATTCTTGGGGCTCCAATATAAATAGCATATGTGGACGTAGTGCAATGGTGAATGAACATGGAACAATTAATGCAACAATACCCTATCCTCTTGAAGTGTTTGAATTAGCAAATAAATGCGTAGTGGACATTAAATGTGGTGATTTACATGTTCTCGTGCTCACCAAAGATAGAGAGGTAAAGTTAAGATATAACAATGATAATTATGATTGTTGTGAATTATACAATTTTTTAAATTTAGATATACAGTTGGGGAACAAATTATGATGGGCAAGTTGGTGACACAGATGCTAACATAGTTCCAACACCGATGAAAGTCATAATTGAGGATGAGTTAGGTAAAAAGGACATTCAAAGCATTTCTTGCGGCTCCACTTTCAGCATGGCTATTACTTGCGACGGCAAACTTTACGGTTGGGGCAAAAATACGTGTGGTCAGCTTGGACTTGGAGATAATAGCGCAATGATACATCGGAAACCGATGAAAATCATGATAAACGTCGCAATAGGTAATTTATTTGTTTGAAAGCTTGTTGCAAACAAGTGACGAAGTAAACATCTCAATAGCTAGACATGTTCTAATATTCGACCACTTATTAACAAAACAATTACTATTCAATACTTATAAAATTTAAAATTAATTAAATTTAATTAATTTTAATTTAATATTTAAAAGAGAACTTTAGTAATTTAAGTTTTGCATACAAAATGAATCAGAAATTGTTTTATAATATTTATTACATAATAATTAGTACAATGAGCTATAAGATAATGAGATCATGTCATGTGAAGCAATTTTAGATTGATCCTTAATTATTTTATTAAAAGTAATAATATTTAATATAGCGCTGAAAAAATGCATTTTTAATTAATCTTAAAAACAAATTTCTAAATTTCTCATTTCAAAAGTATCTTGCGCATGTATTCTACATTATGCCTGGATACTGATATCTTTTGTTAATATGTAATTAACTATTAATTAATAATTCTAATTTTGATTTTACTTCTATTACGTAAATTTTGATCTTTGTCGTGTGTACAAAATAGATGAGAAAAATATTACTTTGATAGGAAAAATTATTTAAAAAATTATTCACTATTGATTTGAATGTCCGACTATTGTGACATTTATTTTATCTAAAACTTGCCGACGCAAATTATTTCATTCAAGCAATCGTGGTGTTTCAGCGAAAGTAGAATGCGGATTTAATCATACATTGGCACTTACCCATGATGGTTTGCTCTATGTCTGGGGTGATAATAAGGGTGGACAATTGGGCACTGGGAACTATGATAACTCCTGTTATCCCATTCTGGTAATCACTTTATTGTTGTATTTGTTATAATAATAGAGAAAGAGATGTGTACAATAACTAAAGCGTTTGATGATCGACAGATGGATGCAAAGAAAATCGGGAAGGTGACGGATATCGCCGCTCGATTCGATTCCAGCCAAAGTGTGGCAATTAATACAAATAAACGTATCTACAAATGGGGAACCTATGATGATTGTCATGGTCATGTTACTAAAGTTAACCCAACTGTTGTCAACCTTAACAACATAGATGATAATTATTATCATGGTCGTGTTACTAATGTTGATCCAACTGTTGTTAACCTTAACAACATAGATAATGCATTTATAAATTTCCAAAACGTTATAAAAATGCAAAATCCTTGCACAAGTTTAGCTCAAATCCAAGAATTCTCATACGTAATGTCCGAAAAATATTTAAAAACTGCATTCAACAATTCCGTATGTCGCTTTCTTTATTTCGTATATATTTTCGTTTATATTTTTATATTATAAAGTATAAAGTAAAATAGATGGATAATGAACAAGATTTGCCCCGTTTTTCTGGGGCAGTTTTGAATAGAATGATATTCAAAGTGCATCTTTTGTGATACATATATTAAAATAATTGAATACATTTGGATTGGTACACTTGGTTAGAAATAACTTTCAGTAAAATTTTTTTGTAGTCAATTATTACAAAAAAGAGATAGAGAGTGTGCAAACACTTTTCTTTACTACTGCAGAAGCGTTGCAGGCAACGAGAGATAAGAAACAAAAAATATAGCAGAAACCTAATAATAATTTCATAGCTAAAATTATATTACATAATTAGTAAACATATACATAATTATTCTTATTAGCATAAATGAATATATGCATATACAGTAGTCGTTGGATATAAAATTATTTTTCTTTGCTTGAAATATAAAAATTTATTTCCAGCTCTCGTACTCGGCGAGAAAGAAGTCAGTCTTATCAAACACTTTATCTTAGCTTATTCGGTTTCTACTAAAAACTTGCTGCTGATAAAATTCACGTGATATATCAATTATTAGAGGATAAAAAAATCGCGTCCTTTTTCATCGATCAATATGTTTTTATAACATATTGATTGATTTCGAACAGTGATTTTATAATCTGAAACTACTGTATGTACATAATTAATAATATTTGTATGTGTTAGATTTGTTTTTTCTCGATAAAATCTGTTTTAAGTAAAATTATTAATTTAAATTTAAAAAATTTTTTAAATTTGTAATAAATGTTGTTTCTAGTCTGCATATACATACATATAGTCTGCATATATATATTATATTTCGTTTTTTTGCCTGTAATGATTCTCATCTTTTATTTGTATAGACGTCCGCCGATACTGAGTTGATTGTGGAGCAACAATCTTTGTACATTCACAGGAATATCATAATGATTCGTTGTCCGAAAATGTATACAAAATTTTTCAGGTTTTACACAGATAGGTACGCATTCAGGACAAAAATATTGTTCTTATTAAGAATAATTTAAACTTATTTCATGTTGTATATCACCGTATTCTCAACAGAGTTATCACCCGAGAGGATTTCTCTGCTATTTCATATAAAATCTTCTTACAATATTTGTACACTGGTGTAATTGACATACCTTCCGAGAAATTATTAGGTAAGCTCGAGTAAAGTACATTATCTGATATTGTAATTACTTACAAATTGTGACTAAAGCAACATTTTATTACAGAGCCGTACTATTTAGCTACTAATTTCGACAGTGCAATCTTCAAGAAAAATTATCTGAAGATAATAAAGAAAAAGATCAGCATTTCAAATGTCATCTATTTTTATGGCGAGGCGATATTACAGAAAATAATGGTAATTTTTTTAAATATCACTTTCGTACTCTATAATAAATTTAACATTTTCTTTATCAATTTGATAATAAAATGAAAAATTTTCGATTTTGAAAAGTAAAAGAAACATTGTATTTTATTATAATGCATAACATATTTTCAGTTTTAGTAACATTTTATATTTTACAATTTAATAAAGTATTAAACACATATTTCTAGATGAAACATTTTATATTTTGTAGTTTGATTAAATATTCATGCCAAGTATAGTTTGATATTTAAACTGTTGGAATAAAATGTAATATGGAGTATATGCTTGATTGTTGAGTTGTAAAAATTAACGCTATTGTTAATTGCAATATACTTATACATCTTTATTTATATGCTCGTCAAATTTCACGTAATTTTGCAGAAGCTGGAAGAGTTCTGCTTCAAGTATGCCATAAATAATCTGACGGCTGTGATAAAATCAGAAAGTTTCGCTGAATTACCAGATAAGTTGCGATTTGATTTTATAATTAAAGCAGCCAATGCTCAGGCTTTTAAAAATTAATTTGTCTGTCTAGAAATTTATTAGAACTGTTTAGATATTTATAACTTATACTAATAGCAGTCTGATAAATTGATAAAAGATTAGTATAAATAAGTTTGTTTTAAATATTTAAATTTGCATTTTAATCGTCTTAATTCATATTTTATATTCATAATATATATCAAGTAAGTAAATTTGATATAGAACTGTAATATTAATTTATAATGTGCAAATAATGTTGCATTTTTTACGGATATTTTTTACAAATTCTCTTCAACCAGAATTAATCTTGTATGACTCTTGTGATTATTTTACAATTCGCGCAAAAATAGAGAGACAACAAAGCTATCGTACGGAAAAGATAAGTTTTATTGGTTACATAATTTGGTTATATAATTTGGTTTATATTAAGAGATGATTATATTATAAATAAGTCTAATATTTAACAAAATTCGATCTTTTGGTAATTTGAAATATAAGAATTAAATTAATTTCGAAATAAAATTAAATATATATATTGTGCATACAAAATTATATGTATTCATATATTATTTTAAAATATTTTATGACTTCCGTTTAAAAGATAATAAAAATAATAGCTCACTAAAACTAACATTGCAACAACGTAAAATATTAAAAATATTATTTTACATTGATGAGAACAAAATTGAATGTGTTCACTTCGAAAATTACTATAGAAAATGTATTAACATAGCATCAATTCAATAATTTGTAATATTCAAAACTGAATAATAAATCATCTCTTTCGTACATCACGAAGTGCTTCAATTATTTTAATACAAGTAAGTGCTGTAATGAACAAGTGTTAATATTATAAAATAAAAAAGCATCTGGAAATCGATATAATTACGATGCTCCAACTAAATGGGTTTCAACAGACATTCGCATCAGTTTGTAATAGTAATGGTCATGGTGTCTACTATTCAAGAGGTTTTACGTCCTTTTTTCGTTATGTGCTTCATAAATGGTATAGGTGTCTATCCCACAAAACAACCAAAGCCAGAAATGCAAAGGATTATATGCTTGAGTATTCTGCATTCTTTAACTATCTGGTTTGCTTATGGTTATCTTCTTTATTATGCGATAACCATATTTACATTAAAAGAATTATTTCGGTCCACTATTACTACAGTTGTGTTAATGACTAACATTGTTACCACAATTACATCCGTAATTATGAGCTTTTTTTATCAAAAGGTATAACTTAATTTTTATTATTAGATATACAATGTGTTTAAAAAATATAGATGTAGTATATATATGCGTGCGCGCGCGCGTGTGTGTGTGTGTGTGTGTGTGTGTGTAAAGTACTCCAATTTTACATAACAATCTATAATATATGACAGTTCAATATAACAGCAATAAAATATATTTAAATATTTTATTTTGTACATATTTTATATCCTAAAGATATAATTACATTGTAAATGCCCTTTGTATAATTAATTGATATTTTTCTAGAGATTGGAGATGTGCATGATGAGGCTTACTGCTGTGGACGATACTTTAGAAAAATTAGGCACTCCAAAAATGTATCAGAAGATGCATATATTGTCGAAACGGGTGGTAATCGGATGGATTATATACTATCTTACTACAAACTTTTTTGATACGAAATATTGGATTGATAAGAAAGAAACTTCATCTTGGGGATTAATTTTAGCTCATATATTAAATCATTGTTTTCATATCAATATATTCGTTGAATTATTATTCATCATCTTCTTATGGTTTGTATAATATTTGTAATATATAATTTTAAGTTTATAATTAGTATTTATAATTTATTAACAAATTATGCAAGTAAAGTATAGAAATGTAAAATTAACATATGCTTTTTTTGTATAAATCTATTTCCACATTTAATCTGCGTTTGTTAATTTTTTCATTAATTGGCAAAGTGTAGTCATGATTAAAATAGTAATTCTTGCTTTAATAAAAACTATAAAAAAATATTTTTGACGGTTAATAAAATATTAATTAATGATAATGTCATTATTTTTTATTATTTATAACATATTTAAGCAAATAATTAGATTTATATTTATTAAAATATTAAAAACTTATTCTGAAGATAATAATTAGTCGTTCTGTCATTCTACAATTTCTAAGACATTCATTACAACGCAGGCATATCGGCATCAGATTTGACAAAGTAAATAAACATATGCGATGTCTATTAGTAAAAAATGATCATCAGTTGAGATGTACGTGGAAGAAACCTGATGTAACATTTCTTCATCAATATATATGGAATTACAAACAAACGTTATGGACATCAATGTAAATCGGCACAAGTATTGTTTAGATACATCGGGAGTATATGCTAATCATATAATGTATTATTTTAATATTGGTGAAAATAATTATAAATAAATTGTAAAAATTATGGATTATAGATTTCAATATCTATATTTTGTAATTAAATTTTTTTTGGCAGGCATCTTCATTTAGAATTATGTCACATTACTCGTGAATTAAATTTGATATTTGGAGTGCAAATGACTTTCGAAATGGTGTCATTACTGTTACATGTAACAGCATTGTGCTATTATTTATATATAATGTGGAAATATCAAATTAAAATGCCAATATACAATAGGTCTGTTACAATAATATGGACTCTTATATATTCTATAAGATTTTGCGTTATCAATTTGATCTGTGAAAATGTCTGTGTTAAGGTAAATTTATGCAATATTAATGATAAAAATATATATTGAGTTATTTAGTAAGTTTTTGTATCAATTCTTATGACAAAATTGAAAACAGTTTTTATTTTTTATCTATTTTTATTTAGAAGCGTATGCACTATTATTTTCGATTATTTTTAGACATAACAGTTATCGATTTCAATAGCTTTTACATATACTAACATGTCCTTCTGCTATTTATTGAAAATTATTACGAACTTCTTGAACAACCTAACATTTAGAAATAACAAATTTATAATAATTTTAGGCTAACAAAATTAGCATAGTAATTCATCAATTGACAAACATTTTTCGATATGCTGACATTTCAAGAGAGGTATTAAACTTTTTTAATAACCAATAATATGTAAAATGTATTATTTGAGATTAACCAATGGTTATTTATTTACAGATTTGTCAATTTGCTTTACAAACAATGCAAAATCCATTGAAATGCAACGGGATAGGTCTTTTCTATTTCGGCAACGTGTTTATTCAAAAGGTTTTTCTTTACATTTATTTGTTTTACTTTTACGTTATATCATCACGTATATATCATATAAAATTTAAGATTATATGTTATTAACATTCTTATTATTTATTTTTTAATTTTGTGCTATGTAAGATTTTTACTTTTTTTACAATATATTTACATCAAAAAGTATTTTATAATGTGTTTGAATAAAATAATGTTTTTTTAAATATAATTAATAAAAACTAATAAATTTTTCTTCCAGTTTTGTACGGCGGTGTTAACATTCGTGATATTTACGACACAAATGAAAATGTATGTCAGATCCTAAGTATCTGATAGTTTGCTTCTAAAAAGTAATAGAAAGGAAGTATGTCACTTATTGTGAGTATAACACCATACAAAATAATTCTTTGCAGTTATGTCAATTAAATATAATTCAAATTAACATATTGACCTTGTGTTAATAAAATAGAGAGAAATTGCAATGACTTCATTATATTATTACAGGAATAATCGTTTATACACATTTAAGTCTTGTAAAATTGCATAAGCATATATAGATAATTATTACGTAAAGTAAAAGTCATCTGATCTAGATTATCTATTTGTGTATTCTCTTGTTCGATAAACGACGGTCGTGTGATACTTTTGACAGTAAGTCACAGTATAATTCTCGCAAAGTTTCTTGGCGGATCAACGAAAAGAAAGTGGACACGTTTCTGAGATTTTTATGAAAAGTATTGAAAAGTATTCGTGTTTCTCTTAGATAAAATGTAATACAAATTTACTAAAAATAAAATGTAATACTTAATTCAATCGAGAATCATGACAAAAACTATTCAGTCAGCGCTAGCACCATTATTAATAATTTGCTCGTTCTGTGGCTTGAGCTATTTAGAATATCCCATTGAACGACCCAGACCATATTTTACTTGCCTGTACTTTTTAATCAAATGGAGTCTCTACTCATATCTTTTCTACTACTTAATTTATACTAATCCTACGGCGTTTATATATTTCAATTTGTTGTGTAAATTAGAAATATTCATCACACTTGTATCGACGCTTGTCAACTTATTACGCTACAAGGTAAAATTTCTGAAGTATATACTTCGAGTTTGCAGTTTATTTTAATTCTTTTGTAATTTTTTAAATAATTATTTTGCCATAACCATTGCCATAAACACGAATTTTCAAGAGACCTTTGATCTACCGATATCGAATATTTTTCATTTTTAAGAGATAATAATGTTATTCAGGACTTTAATTGATCTACGTTATCTTTAAGGAATTAAAAACGTGTTTACATAAACTTTCTATTGTAAATAATACGTTAGAAGTGTTTGGAAAACCAAAGGATTACCGGTGGTTACATAAATTAACAGTTCGAGTAATAATCACGTGGATTGCACTGGTTTGTTTCTTGGATACATTGGATATTTTTTTATTGAATTACGGCTATTTTAGCATTACTCACATATTTATTCCGTTTGTGGGACATTATATAGACCATATCAATGTCCTCGGTTGTGTAATGTGGGGAATTATTCTGAGGTCAGTATATCTGTACTTTGTAAAGTTATTGCAAAATAAACAAATATGTGTCTAATAAGAATAATTAAGAAATATCGATAAGACATAAAATTTTTTTCTTTTTTCTTAAATAATTTGAGATTTTTTATGAGATTTGCAATAAAATTTTATTAATATTGTTATTTTGACAAATGTTATAAAATTTAGCAAAATAATAAAATTGTACTTATAAACTAAAATAAAATTAAAATAATGAGAAGAAGACAATATTAATAATGATACCTTGAATAATAAACTTATCGTCAAATACAAAATTATATATATCTTACTAAAATGCTTTATTAAATTTAGATATATAGGCTCCAGATTCCAGCGAATTAATGAGCACCTTGAAAGTCTGGTAAAAGACGACATAAAGTATACAAGGCGAAAAAGTTTAATTTTAAATGAAGAATATGAGAAATCTCAACAAAGAATAAAAGCTAACAAAATCAAGGAACGCAGGAAATTTATGTGGATTATAATGTAATTTTTTTAAATTACTACATATGTTTAATTAATAATTAAAATCACTATATATTAATCACGTTTTTAAAAAACGTAATTATATACATTATTTTACAGATTATAATATATTTACAATAACTTTAAAAATTTAATTATAAAATGAGTAAATCTAAAATTTTTGTTATAGCTTGAATTAAATATATTTTAATCGATCAAAATATTTTTGTCTTTTATGTACGTATTTGTTAAATTTGTTAATAACAATTATAATTTGATTACAGGCACGTTCATCTGCAGCTATGTCTCATATCACGTGACTTGAACAAAATATTCAGTGTGCAGATGACGTTACAAATGGCGACTATCTTTATATTAGTCGTAATAGAATGTTGCATGATTTATACAGCACTATTAAGAAGTACAACTACACCCATATATACTTTAGATAACTCGGTCATTTGTTTTTGGCTTATCGAACAGAACATAATATTTCTTATATTAAATTATGTCTGTCAGATTGTCTGTGAAAAGGTAACAAAATTAAATTGCAAATAAATAATAATAAAAAATTAATAAAAACTTCAATAATATTTCAAATTTCTCAATAAAAAATGTAGGTAGCGAATAAAGCTTATGTTAAATAATTTTTTCCTAGTTATTTGATCTTATGTCTTTTGTATAAAACTTTTGACATAAACGGTGAATTTTAACTTTATATAAACATAATTTCAGGCGAATAAAGCAATTGTAATTCTTTACCAATTATCCAATAGCAGTCCCGACAAAGTCTTACGTGAGCAAGTAAATTATAAAAATGATTATAAATATTTTTCAACCATCTTATGTGCATAATGCTTTTAAATTTTACATTTATCCGTTTTTTTAACTCAGGTTCTACAATTTATATTACAAATAAAACAAAGAAAAGTCCAGTTTTCTGGTATGGGACTTTTTTACTTTGGTAACAATTTTATTCGTCAGGTATGTTCTACAGTTTGTTAAAATATAAATTACTATAAAAGAGAATCATTAAGTATTATTTTTGATCTCTTTCAGATTTCTGTAAATTTTGAAATGACGATATTGTTTGTTACTAAATTATGTTTTTTATTTGTTGTATTGAAATTGTTTTTTATACTATGCATACACACTCACGCGCGCGCGTGCAGACAAAAGCAGCCTACATTTTCATTTTGACTAAAATAACAATTTTTTTTTTCAGTTCTATACAGCAGTCGCTACTGTCGTCGTGATTATACTACAGATGAATATAACTTATACGTATTCAATTGTATTGGATAAACTGTCTAGATTTCGAACGATATAGACAGATTCTGGTTGAATCTACCAGGTTTCCTATTAATGCAATCAGATTTTAATAGATTGTGCAGCCAAACCAGATTCTGGTTGCATTAATAGAATTAATATAAATTAATATGCATTAATATAGATTTATTAGGTTGCATTAAATCTAGTAGATTCAACCAGAATCTGTTTGTATTTCAAAATCAACTAGAATTTTTTTTTTAATGTGATATATGAAATAACGTATGATGATATAAATTCATCTACTAACAGTAAAAATAAATAATTGCAATATTGAAATATGTAGAAGTTCTAATATATATCTGCTACATCTAATGTAAAACGATACACGTAATTTGTTTTGTATAATAACAAATAAAATGTGAATTTGTTTATTTTTTATCTTTTAAAATTAACTTAAAATTGCTTATTCCTAATACATACATAATTTCACAAAAAATAGGGAATACATTTCCGACACACAAAATTGAACTATTTTTAAATTGCTGAAATTCCGCAAAAATCGTTGCAAATAAAAAATTAAAAAAGCATTTTAATGCTTGAAATTGGAAATTGTTACGAACTTTTTGAACAATCTAATATTTACAAATAACAAGTTCAAAATTTTAAGCTTACAAAATTAGCATAGTAATTCATCAATCAACAAACATTTTTCGATATGCTGACATTTGAAGAGAGGTATTAAATTTTTATAATAGCCAATAATATTTAAAATGTATTATTTAAGATTAACTAATGGTTATTTATTTACAGATTTGTCAATTTGCTTTACAAACAATGCAAAATCCATTGAAATGCAACGAGATGGGTCTCTTCTGTTTCGGCAATGTATTTATTCAAAAGGTTTTTTTTGTTTTATTTTTATTTATTTTATCTTTATTTGTTTTATTTTTACGTTATATATTATATATTTAAGATCATATGTTATTAAAATTCTTATTATTTATTTTTTAATTTTGTGCTATGTAAGATTTTTTAGTTTTTTTTTACAATATATTTACATTAAAAAGTATTTTGTAATATGTTTGAATGAAATAATGCTTTTTTATGTATAATTAATAAAAATTAATAAATTTTTTTTTCCAGTTTTGTACGACGGTGTTAACATTCGTGATAGTTATAGCACAAATGAAAAGTATGTCAGATCCTAAGTGTCTGTGCAGTTATGTCAACTAAATATAATTCAAATTGATATATTGACATTGTGCTAATAAAATAGAGGGAAATTGCAATGACTCCATTATATTATTGCATGAATAATCGTTTATACACATTTTAGCTTTGTAAAATTGCATAAGCATATATAGATAATTATTCCATAAGGTAAAAGTTATTTGATCTAGATTATCTATTTATGTATTCTTTTGTTCGATAAACGACGGTCGTGTGATACTTTTGACAGTAAGTTACAGTATAATTCTTGCAAAGTTTCTTGGCGGATCAACGAAAAGAAAGTGGACACGTTTTTGAGATTTTTATGAAAAGTATTGAAAAGTATTCGTGTTTCTCTTAGATAAAATGTAATACAAATTTACTAAAAATAAAATGTAATACTTAATTCAATCGAGAATCATGACAAAAACTATTCAGTCAGCGTTAGCACCATTATTAATAATTTGTTCGTTCTGCGGCTTGAGCTATTTAGAATATCTTATTGAACGATCCAGACCATATTTTACTTGCCTGTATTTTTTAATCAAATGGAGTCTCTACTCATATCTTTTCTACCACTTAATTTATACTAATCCTACGGCGTTCATATATTTCAATTTGTTGTGTAAATTAGAAATATTCATCATACTTGTATCGACGCTTGTCAACTTATTACGCCACAAGGTAAAATTTCTGAAATATATACTTTGAGTTTGCAGTTTATCTTAATTTTTGTGTGTTTTTCTTTTTAATTATCTTGCCATAACGATTGCCATAAACACGAATTTTCAAAAGACTTTTTCATTTATCGATATCAAATATTTTTATATCTTAAATTAGTGAATTATATATTTAAGAAATAATAATGTTATTCGTCACGCCTTTAATCGATCAATGTCATGTTTAAGGAATTAAAAACGTGTTTACATAGACTTTCTATTGTAAATAATACGTTAGAAGTGTTTGGAAAACCAAAGGATTACCAGTGGTTACATAAATTAACAGTTCGAGTAATAATCATATGGATTGCACTGGTTTGTTTCTTGGATACATTGGACATTTTTTTATTGAATTACGGCTATTTTAGCATTACTCACATATTTATTCCGTTCGTGGGAAATTATATAGACCATATCAATGTCCTCGGTTGTGCAATGTGGGGAATTATTCTAAGGTCAGTATATCTGTACTTTGTAAAGTTATTGCAAAATAGACAAATATGTATCTAATAAGAATATTTAAGAAATATCTATAAGACATAGAGCTTTTTCTTGTTTCTTAAATATTTTGAGATTTTTTATAATTTGCAATAAAATTTGATTAATATTGTTATTTTGACAAATGTTATAAAATTTAGCAAAATAATAAAATTGTACTTATGAACTAAAATAAAATTAAAATAATGAGAAGAAGACAATATTAATGATGATGCTTGAATAATAAATTATCGTCAAATACAAAATTATATATATATCTTACAGCTAAAATGCTTTATTAAATTTAGATATATAGGCTCCAGATTCCAGCTAATTAATGAGCACCTTGAAAGTCTGGTAAAAAACGACATAAAGTATACAAAACGAGAAAATTTAATTTTAAATGAAGAATATCAGAAATCTCAACGAAGAACAAAAGCTAACAAAATCAAGAAACGTAGGAAATCTATGTGGATTATAATGTAATTTTTTTAAATTACTACATATGTTTAATTAATAATTAAAATTACTATATATTGATCACGTTTTTAAAGAACGTAATTTTATACATTATTTTACAGATTATAATATATTTACAATAACTTTAAAAATTTAATTACAAAACGAGTAAATTTAAAATTTTTGTTATAGCTTGAATTGAATATATTTTAATCGATCAAAATATTTTTGCTTTTTATGTACGTATTTGTTTAATTTGTTGATGACAATTATAATTTGATTGCAGGCACGTTCATCTGCAGCTATGTCTCATATCACGCGACTTGAACAAAATATTCAGTGTACAGATGACGTTACAAATAACGACTATGTTTATATTTGTCGTACTAGAATGTTGCATGATTTATACAGCATTATTAAGAAGTGGAACTACACTCATACATACTTTAGATAACTTGATTGTTTGTTTTTGGTTTATCCAACGTAACATAATATTTCTCATATTAAATTATGTCTGTCAGATTGTCTGTGAAAAGGTAACAAAGTTGAATAGCAAATAAATAATAATATAAGATTAATAGAAACTTTAATAACATTTCAAATTTCTCAATAAAGAATGTAGATAGCGGATAAAGCTAATGTTGAATAATTTTTTCCAAGTTATTTGATCTTATGTCTTTTGTTTGAAACTTTTGACATAAACGGCGAGTTTTAATTTTATATAAACATAATTTCAGGCGAATAAAGCAATTGTAATTCTTTACCAATTATCCAATAGCAGTCCCGACAAAGTCTTACGTGAGCAAGTAAATTATGAAAATGATTATAAATATTTTTCAACTATCTTATGTGCATAATGCGTTTAAATTTTGCATTTATCCGTTTTTTTTAACTCAGGTTCTACAATTTATATTACAAATAAAACAGAGAAAAGTCCAGTTTTCTGGTATGGGGCTTTTTTACCTTGGTAACAATTTTATTCGTCAGGTATGTGCTACATTTTGTTAAAATATAAAATATTATACAGATGAATCATAAAGTATTACTTTCGATCTCTTTCAGATTTCTGTAAATTTTGAAATGACGACATTGTTTGTTACTAAATTGTGTTTTTTTATTGTTTTTTTATTTTTTGTATTGAAATTCTTTTCATACTATGTACATACATATACACACGCGGGCGCGCGGGCGCACACAAGCAACCTACATTTTCATTTTGACTAAAATAACAATTTTTTTTCAGTTCTACACAGCAGTCGCAACTGTCGTGGTGATTATACTACAGATGAATCTTATGTATGATGAACTTTTATGTATATAACTGTATTGGAAAAACTGTTTAGTCGATTTTGAACAATACAGACAGATTCTGTTGAATCTATCAAAATCTGGTTGCATTAATAAGATTAATATAGATTAATATGCATTAATATAGATTTAATAAGTTGCATTAAATCTAGTAGATTCAACCAGAATCTGTTTGTATTTTAAAATCAACCAGAATTTTTTTAAATTTGATATATAATATAACAAATAATGATACATACATTCATCTACTAACAGTAAAAAATAAATAATTGCAATATTAAAATATGTGAAAGGTCAAATATATATCTGCTATATCAAATGTAAAAAGATACATATAATTTGTTTTGTATAATAACAAATAAAACGTAAATTTGTTTATTTTTTAACTTTTAAAATTAACTTGAAATTGCTTATTTCTAATACATAACTTCACAAAAAATAAGGAATACATTTCCAACACACAATATTGAATCATTTTTTAATTGCTGAAATTCGGCAAAAATCATTGCAGTTAAAAAATTATAAAGGCATTTTAATGCTTAAAGTTTGTACTTTTACAAGCTTTAAACAATTTTTTTTGACTTTTTATTTTAACACTTCTAAGTTTAAAAACATATTGTTTTATTCTAAAGATTGCGTTCAACACTCTGTAGCTCGATAAAAAATTGTTTTCGCAAAATTTAACGAATGTAAAAAACTACAACATTTTATCTATTAAACGCGTTTCTTTAAATTTTATTACAATGTTTTTAGCTGAGTTACACAACTTTGATGCTAAACCTATATTTTTTACGCTAATGCTACTGCCGATGGTAATCGTTATTTTTCCTTAATTGTAGGGTGCGCAAATATACGTCATTATCTCTTTTTTATCTCTATTGTATTTATTCTCTTGCAGTTATAATTACGTCGTTTTTATTAATAAATAATTTTTCTTCCAGTAGAATAATTCTTTTAATTTGCATAAATACATACTTGCATAATTTTCGTAAGTGCATAAGAACAATTTATTGTTAAAATTATATGATATTTATCTCAGTTATTATCGAGGTAAATGTTATCATACTTTATTATTAAATTGTAAAATATTGTTAATAATATAAGATAAAACTTCTACTTCTAAGTAAAAATATGACAATTAACATAAATATCTCTGTCTTTTTACTTGTTTTAATAATACAGAATATACATAATATTTGGCAATAATGTTACATTTTCATTCTTTTCAGCTACATAAAAAGTATTTAGCAATCTTGATATCTTTTACTTAATATTTAAAAGATCTCAGATAACAATTCCATGGCAGAAAAATTATCTTATTTGGATTATTTATTTGTGTATTCTATCGCTCGATATTGAGTGGTCAAAAATGGCAGTTCTGACAATGACTCGCAATATAATTCCTGCAAAGCTTCCTGGCGAATTTGTTGCGAGATACGTAGTCGGACGCGAGTGAATAAAGAAAGCAATATTTTATTATTATTTATTCACAAATACATTTAATTACTCATGTGAGAAGTGTTTAAAAGCAGCAAAGAAACCTGAACTTTTTTCAATATTATATTACAATTATATCTTGCAACACAGATCCAAACAAAGGAAGTGAAACTATGTTCGTGAGATTTCTACAAGAAGTATCTAAGAGTGTCCTAGTTTTCCGTAGCAAAATGTAATTTGTAATCGATGATTCGGAGATCATAACAAAGACGCTTCAAAGAGCACTGTTATTGATCATCAGTTCATTCTGCGACTTGAGTGTTTTAAAATATTCTTTTGCAGACCACATTTATTAGACCTGTCTTTATTTATCCTCAGACTTTAATACATATTAATTACATCACATATTTACATTATCTTTAATATTTATCAACTCGGAAGTTGAATGCAAGGACAGCTAATTGTTCAACTGCAGATCAGGAAACGCTATTTACCTTCTTTCGCATGGCAGTGCATTAATAATGCTCTCAGTATGCTACTACGCAATTCGAAGTCCACTGCACTGCAAGGACAAGCACAGATGTAATTTTATACCATAAGTTTTCAGAGATAATTGCTACTTTAGCATTCTATTAATAAACTTTCTATTATAAATTACTAAATTATTTAAATTTTTAATAATTGAAATTAAACTCTCTTTAATCGTAACATTTACATTGCAGTATTATAATATAGCAAACAAGTGCAAAAGTTATGAAGAAACGAGCTCGGCCGTGATTGCGTGATTAATTGGCTCCACGTTTGAGAAAACAGATAAGTCTCATACACATATAAAACTCACGTCAATGAAACAGATCGAACAGATTATCAATGTAACTTTTTATATTCAACGCTTTGAAATACAGGATATACTTGTTTCTCGTTTTCAATGTCTTCAAGTTTGCTTGCTTTTTTTCTGAAAATGGAAATTCTGAATTAGATAATGATACTTTATCTTAAACCGTGATCGATAAAAGGCTGTTTGGTCTAATTAACTTCATTCGCTAACTGCTATATTCAATAGCAACATATTAATTGCACCACAAATTATCGGAACAAGTTTCGCTTCTCCGCATTAGCATCATCTCGTTTTCTATCTCCCCCCCCCCCCCCCCCCGCCCAATATAATTTTTTACTTCTATATTTTTTACATTAGGGTAATTAAGATCATTATTTTTGACGTAAATTGTTTTGTGGCTATTATATTTGACCTTAACTTTTTATGCCTTGTATTTTACATACCATTAATATAATATATGATAATATATTAATATAATAACTAAATAAAATATAAAAAATAATATAAAATATTATCAAATATAAAATATTATCCTTGACATAAACTTCTTTTGCTTTAATTTGCTTTAATCATTCGAGGAAACTAAATTATGCACACAGCCATATTATAAAAAGTCTGAAAAAAATTAAGCCTTATCGATTATATTTTTTTTACATAATTGCAGGTCTGTCATGATTATTAAGAAATCATAGAATAAAAACATGTTACTTTTTATGATACTTTTTATATTACAGTTACATAAGTACAAATAACATATTGATATTTCCTCGTCATTGTTGATGTAACATTGAGAAATATTGATAGAATGAGTATTCAGCAAAAATTACAGAAACGCAATTTTCTTATTAAAAAATAATTAGCCCGTCATTTATTTTTTCGCAATTTTTTAAAGCTGATATTACGATACATTTGAAATTTAACATTTTTTAAACAAAGTTATGTATTTACAGAAGTAATTTAAAATAAATGCAACATTTTAATTTTTAGAATACGTTTAAATTAATTTTTATTTACCACTGCACATATTGCACATCCGCAAGAAAAGTGACACGAGTAAAAAATATCAAATTCTTCAGAAGAGAGGAAAGAAAGAATTGCGTTCATAATAATATTTCCTATTAATAATATTATGAACTGGTTTTTGTCTCAAATTCTGTCGCAAATTATAAATTGTCTGAAGTAAGCTTGATTTTACGGTAAATAGTTTCATATGTCTATGCTTGGTTAAACAATAACTTCAAAATTAATTATTTGCGACAGTATTAAACATAGCGGACTCACGCGTAAAGTATTTGAATTCAACTTCTATCATTTTTCCTGATTGAAGACTGAAAAACGACGTGGAATTCTCAAAACTGATCTTAGAAATTTGGTATAAAAAATATGCGTTAATGACAATTTTGGGTAATCTGTACGTCCAATATCGATATAGTAGACGAAAAAACAGCAGAAAACGATTTTTAACAAATATAGCTAGAGGCGATTTAACGTGTGCTAACAAATAAGAATAAGAAAAGGCAGAAGTAATCTACTGTGAGTTGGCAAATTTTAATATATATAATTAGAGGCGATCTAATGTCAGCTGACAATTCATAATCAATATTGTCTGAGATAATTTATTTGTAAGCTAATAATTTGTGATATTGTCAGAAGCGATTTATCATAAACTAATAATTTAGAAAAAAAAAAGTCAGAAGCGATCACACGTGAGCTGACAATTTTTAATAAATATAGCCAGAGGCGATCCTAACATGTGCTGGCAAATTAGAATAAATATTGCTAAAGGTAATTTATCTGCGTGAAGAGAATTTGTAATAAATACTGTCAGAGGCAATCTATCGTGAGTTGACAATTTTTAATGAATAATGCCAGAGACAATGTGGACTGGCAATTTTTAAGAAATATGTATTTCTTTTTATGTATTTCTTTTTAGCAATCCACTACACATATAGTCTGTTTATGTTTTATCAGATAATTTATAAAGTTCGCACTCTTTTACTCGATTGAAATTTTATTGTATGGTTGTATGATATACATACGAGTCGAAATAGACTTATACAAGGTCTAATAGATATAAATTAAATATAATAAAATATTTTCTTTGAGAAATGTATATATATTTAATACTATACATACATCTAATTGAGAAAATGTTATATGCTTTCCTTATTTTTATTTTTATGTAATAAATACGTATGTAATACCTTGTACGTATACATGGACGCCGATAATATCAATGTTATTTTTAGTTCCATTGAAATAATGGCGCTATTGCGTCGGAGTTCATCAGGCACTCTCCGCGATCTCCTTAAAATTGATTATGATGGAAGAAAAACCACTTGAAGTTAATAAAGTTAATAAAGTTTGAGTTACACAGTATATCAATTATTTTTTTCAATATTTTATTTTGAAATTTTTAAACGTGATACAATGTTTATTGATTTTCTGCAAAACAATTTATTATCAACTCTTCTGAGTTTTCCTCAGTTATGCACACGAATGAGTTAGCACAAAAAAGTTAGCATAAAATTAAATTATTAAGTAAAAAAAATCTGATCAAGTGATATAATAGACAGATAGAGGGATATAAAAAAGATATATGTATATATTAACAAGATACATGTAAGCTTGAGTTTGTCGTTTAAATCAGTCTTGATTCGATCAATTCGTCGATCAATTCAATCGTTTTTCTTTCAATCCTTTGTATACGTTTTACAAACATCTTTTTAGTGTGGACAATGTTTGTTAAAATTTTGATTTTTACATTTGTTACAACATATGTTACAGTAGTAATACATGTGAGTGATTGACACATACTCGTTACTATCATAATGTACATACCATAAAAAACGTTTACACATCTGATTGCAATTTAAAAAAATATATTAATAAAATTTAATTCATATAAATATATCACACTGAAAAATTTAATATTTTTTCTGAGTTAGTATTGACGTAGTGCTTTTGCTTAAAAATAAGTATATATTATATATTAAATTGACAGAATAAAAAGCTATTTTTCAACTTTCAAATCGGTATATAGTTTCGATTTTTAAGCTGTGTTAATTCTTATTGATACAACTCAAAAAAATATATTTAAAAAGGTGACAACGTATTATATATAAATGTAAATTCTGAAAATCTCTTAAAATATGTATATTTTGATTATTAAATTAAAACATTTTTGCAAGAATACCATTTTACACTTTCTCTATTAAAAAAAAAAATTATATTTAAAGTGTGATCAATTAACTGTTTCACAATTAAATGTTCTGCGTCGATTTATGAATTTGCAAGATACGTGCATTTTGATTATTAAGCTGCAATTTTTTTCACATAAGAATAATATTACAAATCTTTTTTCCGTAAAATAAAATAAAATTATATTTCAAAATTTGATTCATAAAATAAAATAAATATTTTATTTTTCTACGGAATACCACAAAATAAATATTTTTCTAAAATATTTGTTAAAATTGTTTCTAAAATATTTATTTTATTTTTCTACGGAATACCATTTTTTTGAATATCACTTTTGAATTTTTTGAGCTAATTGAGAAAATTATATTCTAAAAGCTTATAAAATTAAAAGATACAGTTTATGATAAACATGTGTATCGTAAATACGTGTCATAATAATAAAATAAATTGTTGTATGTGTTTGGTATAAGTTGAAAGATGGCCAATAATAATGTGCATTTTCGGCACATTATGCTTTTTTACTTCAAAAAATGCAACAATGCAAAAAATTGAAAAAAAAACTTTTTTTTTTAGTTTGCGTTGCATTCTTGCCTATTTTAAAGTAAAAAAGCATAATATGCCAAAAATGCACATTATTATTGGTCATCTTTCAACTTATATCAAACACTTACAACACAACTAATCTTCAAAATTTTTTTTTTTAATGCATATTGGAATGTCAGATGTCGAATGATATAAAGTTAAGACAATTGGAATAAAGTTAGTTGCATGTATTTATAATTAATGCTATCTTTTAGTAAAAAACGGAACGAACTTTCCGTTTAACTCAATACATTATTGATTTTTTTTTTTTTCAAATAAATGTGCATTATTTTATATTAATAATTGTAACATTAAGTATTAAGTTTGCTCATTACAATGTACCTTGCAATATTGAAGTAAAACCTATTAACATACTCCATGCCGAGCCGGAATATTTTTGCATAACTTTTCAGTCAGACCGCATACACCATCGATGACTCATGCTGGCGCATTAATTATACAAGCCTGCAACATTTCAACTTGTTTTTGCATTCTGGAAAAGAAAAGTCGTTTCCTACGTGATTTTGTACGCTGAATCCGAATCCGGCAACGAACTTGCTCACATCAGGTTTTTAAGAAAAGTGAAGTTAAACATTTCTAAAACGAACATGTGCTATCTGGGATATTATATATATCACACATTTACAACATTTAATAAAAAAAAAAAAATTGTTTACAAATCAAATATGTATGAAATAAATTCCGTTTTAAACATATTTTAATTATATTTAATTATACTGTCAATGTTAAATGAGTTGGTTGCTACGTTAAAAATAAGGATTATAATTAACTTATAACTCAAAATCAATTTACGCTTATTACAACATACACTTTGCGTTTATTACATCGAACGTGATGTAATCATTCATTTATGCGGAGTAAAATAGAAAAAGAACTTGATTATCCTCTAAGTTTACATATCATTACTGACGATTAATATATTCATCTTGTGTACTACTTAAATAAGTTGGTTATTCCGAACTAATGTCATGCCGTCGAAGCCTTCCAGTTCGTCTCTCGTCGCAGGGTCATCGAAACAGTTTTTAGTTGGTAAATAATCGGGAACCGTTATATCCGGTCTGATGATGCGAGGATCGATTGAATCCAACATTACCCCTCGCTACAGGACGGGGGAGAGCATCTTATAAAGATTTTTCCAACTCTAAAAAAAAAGTTGGTTGTAAAAAAAAGTATTTTTATAATAAACATTTTATGTTGATATTACATAGGTTTTAACATGAGAGAGAGAGAGAGAGAGAGAGAGAGAGAGAGAGAATTATTTGTATTTAATATAGCAAACATTTGTATTTTTAAATATTAAAAAATAATTTGTTTTACTCTTTAAAAAAATATAAACAAAAACGCTATACATTAAGTATAAAAACACTGTTATACATATAATTTACAACAAAAAAATAATCTAAAAAATAGCATTAATTAACAAAATATAAAACGTTTAATTAAACTGATTATGATTCATTTTTATTGTTTGTTGTTATATCAAATCTTTTTCCATTAAATATTTTTTTGATAATGTAATAAAACATGTATTGTATATAAAACAACATTTTTATGAACGACAATGTTTGTTTTATAACAAACAAATTTCATCAAAATTATTTTTTGCTTTAATGCTTCACAAGTTCATTATATTAATTAAAACAACACTATTTTGTATTTTTATACATTCTTTTGATAGATGTATGTATTCCTTTTTTATTCTGAATTTAATGCTAATTTCTAATATTATTTCTTTTGTACATATATATATATCAAAGTTTTTTGTAACATGCGTGTACTTGATATTCTATTTTTAACTTATTTAAAAAAATTATTTTCTTAGATTAACTCTCTTAATATCGATGTAACAGTTACATTTTTATAATATTTAAATCAATTTTTATTTGAATAACGTCTTTATTTGTAATGTATGTGTCGTATAGTTTATACAAAAAGTATAGTTTATTCTTTATTTAAATGTTTTTATTTAATAACAAATATTTATATTTATTAACTCATATTTATCCGTAAAATTTACTTTGATCATCTTTTTTTCTTTTTTTTTAGTACAGAAATATGATCATAAAGCGGTATTCATAGTCCGTTCTTATATTTAAGATAGTCTTAAGTATTGTCTTAAAATTGAAAGTTATCAAATAAAAACTGTTTTGGTATTTTAAGGTAATGATGACGATTTAAGATCTGAAATATAAGAAACAACTATAAATACCGGCCATAAATCTACAAAAAAAGAATCGGAATAAATTGCAACTAAATTTCAAATACAAAAAATTTTATATTTCAAGTCATTAGAATAAAGATGGATTTCGTCATCGAAGGAGGATGAATCATATATAAGCTAGATCAGTTGTCAGCTTAAGTCAGTCTTGATTCACGTTCTTCACGTGGAACTTTCTTCATCGCTTTAGTAGACACTTGAAAAACGACTCTTTCAACGTAAAAAATGTTAGTTACAGTTATAACGTTTGCGCTTTTTACAACATTTGTTACAGCGGAAATACGTAAGTAATTGAATTATGTTTTTATATATTATATATTATTGTATATTGTTATGACAGATATTTTGCTATTACAATATATGTACAATTTTTTTTGCTCTCTTACTCATAAAAGAATTTGCATAAGACTTCGAAAAAATATTTAAAAAATAACATACTAATAAAATATTTCTCGAAGTAGATTATTCATTTTAATCTGCAAGTATAATCTGTAATTAAATGTTGACTTTAACATCAATTTATTAATTGAATATTTATGTGTTATGATACGATATGTAACATATTAAAGAGAACGTCTCATAAAGTATCCTTACAAGATCAATGCACAATAATGTGTATTATAAACTCGATTTGTTATAAGTGTATTTCTCTGTTCAAAGTGACTCTGTTTAATGTTTTTTTATTATAAGTTACTTTATTACTGCTTTTACTCACAAAATATTATATTATCCCAGGTAGCACATGTTCATTTCAGAAACGTTTCACAAATGTTTTTTCGAAATGTTTTATAACGTTTTTTAAAAACGTTTCTTGTTGGTTAAAATGTCAATCCGAAAAACATTAAGAGAAACATTATTTTTCCGACAAAAGACGTTTAAGAAACGATCAAATAAACGTTTTTTTCTTATACACGCGCGAAAAAAATGTATTTTTTCTTACGGAATTAATAAAATAATGCGTTTATATATACAGAGTATTCCATTTTAAAAGACCCATTGGAATATCTTTTTAAAAAAGCGTTTTAGAAAAAAACGTTTTAAACAAAAGTTGTTGGGTTCCGAGGGGAACATCCAATGGTGACATTGGTTTAACCTACGGCAGTGCTCGGAATAGTTGAACATTTTAGCCGATTTCCGATCTATACGCCTTCTATTCCACTAGGCCTATTCCACTAAAGATAAAAATAACAAATTTTTAATTTAAAAAAAATATATATACAGGGTGTCCGACAATTGCTGAATCACCTCTCGGGTGTAGTTAGAGCGGGTTAAACTCGCGCACTTAAACTCGCACGAATTGGCCGATTTTCTTTAATTAATTTCTCATTAGTTATTGCAAAAATCGCAAAACAGTAGAGGACTTTTCTACTCGGTTTAACCCGCTCTATCTACACACGAGAGGTGATTCAGCAATTGTCGGACACCCTGTATAAAAGAGATTTTCTTAATTACATTTTCTTGGCCTTTTATGAGAATGAACAATTGATGCAATATAATGTAGATAGAAACCACTATTTTTAAAAAAACGCGTCAGCATTAGTACTTTATGGGTGACGTAGAAATCTATTGAAATATTTCCACTTAATAAATTTAAAAATAAAAATTTATTTTTAATAAATTTTAATAAATTTTTTTAAATTTTAATAAATAAGGAGAAAAGCCCACTCATAATCAGATAGTGCCGCTCCTAACGCTCGGCGGCGCTGGCTCTAGCGGCTGCAGCGCGCGCGGTAAGAAGAGGAAAGGAGGCGTATACCACGGAAATCGGCTGAAATGTTCAACTAATTTCGAGCACTGACCTACACCTAAGTGCCAAGATCATATAAAGGTCAATTTTGTTTTTTCTTTAATGGAACACTCTGTATATGAATGTATTATTGTGTCTATATATATATATTATTATTATTATATCATAAAAATATTGCACACATTATTATAGATTCTATGTTATCGCAATTTTATTCTACCGATAGCTATTAGTTATTAGTTATTAGGAAATTGAGAAAAATGATTAAAATTAATTGCAGCTTCATACTTTCACGTATGCAACCGCAGAGATCCAAATCTTGATCAATGTATCATGAAGAGTGTTAATAATTTGAAGAGTAAGTTATGCAAAGGAATTCCGGAATTGGAAGTACCGCCGCTGGAACCATTGCGTCTTCCCAAACTAATCCTTTCCGAGACGAATAACATCAAATTATATATCGATGATTTAGAAGTATTAGGAATTTGCGGTTATACCTTGAACGACGTACATGTGGATCTTGACAAACTCACATTAAAACTCAATGCTACATTGAACAATATATTTTTCAATTCCACATATGATTTCGATATACGTATAATGGTGGCTATTGCTACCAAGGGACAGTTATCTTTTACTGCAAGTAAGTAAAATAATCGATTTTCCACCAGAATAAGACAAAATTATTTAAAAACTACGCATTTTAATATAAAAGATTGAAGACCCGTTTTTACATTGATATTATCTGATTGTGTTTTTTTGCAGATTATTTAAATCTGAATTTACTCTGCGATTTGAAAATGGCAACCAAAAGTGGCAAGAAATACTTATACATGTCAAAAGTAACGACAAATCTCGAAATCGAAGGTTTTAAAACTAAATTTGAAAACGATAAATCAAACCAATTACAGGAAATTATTGCGAATTTTATAGGCAATAATGAGAAAGAAATTCTTACAACTTTTACGCCGGCGTTAGAAGAAGCTATTTCCAAATTTGTTCTCTCAACTGCTAACAATATAATGAAACATTTTACTTATGATGAGTTATTCCCCGACCGAACGTAAATCAGCCTACAATTTTTACATCTATTGGCATAGAATCATTGCGTATGTAATTATAGAATTTCTATACTTGGAGACGTTTTGCAACTCAAATGTAATCTTGTAACCAACCAAAGGAAGTGACAGAAGTATTTCCCTTCGATTTTGACAAGCTTTGAATATGTTGTAGAATAGCTCAAAATAACAGACACATTTTTTTATCTATTTTCTCCCATGTTTAGAGATTAAAATTCTACTGAAAGCTGAAGCAGTATATTTAGTTTTAAGAGAATATGATCAAAACTTTAAGAGATGTAAAAAAATGTTTCCAATAAAAATTTTATGAACTTTATAACCGCATAGTTGGATTTTTAAGAAACCTTATATTTTTTAATTCACTCCCATTCCTTGTTATTATTTTTACAAATTTCAAAATTTTTGTAACGACAAAAATGGTACGATTTTTTACGTTGAATTCAACTATATATAATTTTATTATGTTTCAAAATTGCATCTTTGAAAAACGAATCGGAAATATCGCACTATATGCATCACTTTGCACGATGCATCGTTTATGCCGCGCTTGTGTCGCGCAATAGTCGATAAGAAATACGTATACGCAGACATTATGTCGATAATATCAATCTCATTTTTAGTTTTATCTAAATGATAACGCTTTCGTGTTAGAGTCGGCAGGCGCATTTCTAGATTTCTTCATTTATCTCCGGGCCCCTTGGATAGTAACAAAAAATTATTCAGCTCTGTCGGTCTTTAATAAATTTTGTCTGCGATTATATACATATCTTTTTCTTGCTTTATATATTTAAAAATATTTCTAATTATAGAATTTAAAGAAATTACAAGGAAAATGCAGAAAGCACAATTGAAAAAATCGACTCTGTCAAATATATGAAATAAATATTTCTATTTATTTACATATTATGTAATTTTTTTTCTATTATTTTACAGACATAATTTTATTATATTCTTTTCTTAAATAGTTTTCTAGTTTAATAGGCATTTATTAAAAGTACAAATACAATATAAAAAATGATATGAAGGGAACATGTTAGATATTCATGTTATAAATTCGAAGGTGTAATTTAATGATTACTCTGACTATCTTAATCTTGTGTGTCAATAATGGTATTGTAAAACTAATTAAAACACAATTGAATAATTTATATTTGTTAATCGCTATTGAGCGATTCGTTGTAGCAACCACGACATTGTGACGAGTGTTCCGGCAGCCGTGATCAGCGAGCCTAGAAAAGAGAGCAATAACTTGAGCAACTTGAAAGACTTGCGTTTCACCGAATTAGTTTGTAACGATGCAATTAAGCGTAATTAACCTTTGGCACACGACTCCCCTTCTTTACACACACATTGATGATTGTCACATTTCAGCGTATCCAGAGTCATGTCTTTTATATAGCATTCATAGTCATCATCACAACTATTGTACAAATCTAAAAAAAAAAACATACATATGTTAAAAATATATAATACTCATTATTTACTTTTTTTATTTTACTATACATTTTTCTTAATTTTTTAAATATATTTTAAATTAAAATTAAAATTTTTTTATTTTAATCTTCTTTTTTCTTATCTCCTTTTGCGTCTTAATCTATCGATTTTTTGTCAATAAAGAAAATATTACCTCGGCTCAGAATGCAGTTTCTTGTTTGGTTTACAAAATGATATCCCGTATAACACTCGCATTTTTCGTTGATGCACATTGCGAAATTGAAGCTCTCTTGACACACCGTGTTTACTTGGCAGCGATCGCCAATCTTAGCAGGTCCTGTAATATTTTTTTTAATTATGAATTAAATTCAAACGGTATAATGAATTTTTCATCATTCTTCTTTATATTACTGTAATAAAAAGCATACTCACGGCTAATGCAATTTGAAGAATTACCGCTGTCTAAAAAGAAATCATCTTTACAAGCACACGTGCCTTGTCTGCATTCACCATTTGCCATCGTTTGACACGCTATGTTATTTTCGCAGCTCAATCCAACGGCTGTAGTTATTCAAAGAAAGATAAAAATGCCGATATTAAAAAAATAAATAAATATAAATTTAACATCTAGGCGTATATATATCTTAAGGCGATTATTCATCCAATGATAGAATCAATGTATAAATCTTGTATAAAAATTTGAAAAATCCAGAATTGTGTTTTAAAGTTAATGTATACAGAGCTATTTCTCGCGACGGATGTTAACTCGCTTTTGCGTAACACCATCCGATTGTCTTCTACACAAAAAATATTGTCTAGGAAACTCACTGGCGATGCACATTGATTTATCGGGACTTGGTGAGTAATAAGGATCGCACGAGCAGGTCTGCTGCCAGCGACAAAATGCGTTTGCGATACAATCGATGTCCCTTTGGCATTTCTCGCCGACCAACGCAAAGGTATGCCCCGCTAAAACAAGCAACAGTTTTAATTAACACCGATGATCGATCAATTGATAGAAAAGTACTTGCGAATTAAGGAACGGTCTAATAATTTTTATCTATCGCAGTTTGCTATCAGTAATACATCGATAACAACTTCAAGTGGCGTAATAAACTAAAAGGCGCTTAAAAAAGAAAACCGTCTGAGAAAAATATATCTAAAAGATAAAAATCTGTTTTGTAAACATCAAAAATGTTTAAACATTTAGAGTTTCTCTCAAATGTGTAAAAGATGTTCGAAAAACTAGAATTTTCTCTTAAAATCTCTTAAAAGCATCTAAAAAATTAAAATATTTCTTTAAATATTTAAATTGTTTTTAAAAATATTTAAAAAATTTATAATCTGCATCTACTTAAATCTTTTAGATATATTTTTATTGTCTGGAACGTAATGAGTTTTATGTTGCGGAATATTTGCGCGATAATTTATAAAGACAAGACTCACTATTCTCCTGACAGGTGGAATAACCAGCAAGCGCGCAGAAAAGGAAGAATATGCAGATGAGAAGCATCATTGGAAATCGTCGAAATCGACGTTCAGGTGTGAACGTGAAACATATCCAGGTGACTGCCAGATAACGAGCTCATATACGCACCTTGCGCTACGTTCTACGCCCTCGTGAGATAAATGTCTTATCTCTAGACGGATATCTAGTGATATCCAGTCCGTGAATCAGAGGTTTCATTTATCGAGCAAAATGCGTCCGTCATCATCGCCAATCTAAGAGCGGTGTGAGTGAACGCTTTAATTTACTTTTATTTCAAACGAGGAACGCGAAAGTCACTTTTATTTTCGACCGCGCTTGATGATTTATTTCGCTAATTTCGGGCGGAAAAAATATTTCAAACAATGAATGTGCCTGAAGCCGCAATATAAATTGCTGTTTATGAACAATATTAAAACCGCATATTGATTTTCTATTATTGTTACGTAAAGTAAAAATAAAAGCACGTTGCGTCGTCGATTTATGAATATGCTGCGTATAAAGTGTTTGCGCGTTAACATTATTTATTATGATAAAATCCTATTGACTTCATCCACAGCTTAGAAAAGCGATATAATACTATATTATTATAAAAATATTATTATAATCATCACTCTAGTTTTTTAAATTTATTCAATTAAAAGTAGTGCTATGAAAACAATAATTCTGCTAATTCGACTTTATTCAATGCGCTTTTTTATTATGGTTACTATGTGAAAAACGTGGCTTTACATCCACTTATATTCGTGTGGAACTTTACATACATCGTCTAATTCGTAGTGACGATTTGCATCACAAGTTACATTCTTCTTAGTTTGTCCGATTGGCAACTCAAATGTGATGTGCGAACGCATCATATCAAAATGCTAATACGGAAATTACAAGGAAATGAAGCAAATGTGTTAAATACTTTGGTATATTGCGGCAGCTGTTGGCTTAATAACGACAGAGAATCTCTATAAGCAGTGTTTAATATGTATATGCAATATTTAAATGTGCTTTGCACTATTATAAAATTATAAATAAAAAATTCCATCTGAAATTCCTTCGCAATTTATAGATCGTCCTAAATTAATTAACAACGCAACAGCAAGATTCGCAAGATTTAGAACTTTATTTATTCGAGTTGAAAACAGACGCGTCTTTTTCAAGAATTAACAGAAAAACTGGAGGTAAAATAATTAACAAATTATCTTGCCCGGTATAATAAACAAAGGAATGCGGAATAACGATCCTGTAAAACGCAATTATAACAGCGATAAATGTCTGTAATATCGGAGAATTTAATTAGCGTACTTTTGTGTCGCGTTCGCGAGCGTGGCTCGCGCGCGAAAATGCCGATCAGATTCATCGGTATACTCGGACGTATGGAAGTCGAGAGAAAATTAACGACACGATGGTGGGAGAATAGAGGGGACGGGAGGAAACAAACACAGAAATGTATTGTGGACACGGTCGCGGGGTGAGAGACAATAAACGGGACGAGCAGAGACCTTCGGATACTCGGCACTGCGGATTCGTCAGTTTGCCAGTTGCACGCGGCTGCTAATGCTGGATCGTAAGCCGATCGCAGAGCAATTTGAGCGATTAAAAGGAGGTTAGAAATCTGGTGATCAAGAGTATTGTAATTTATTAGTCACACTTAGAAATAGAGATTATTTATTCAATATGAAGATATACGTAGTTCTAAGCGCGATTATGCTGACGGTCAGTTATGCCAGTGGAGACAAAATCAGTGAGTATACTAAAATATTTTCTCCCAGAATTAACACAATTGAATCGCTTTGCTAATCATTTCATTCAATTCCATTCGCAAAATTCATTCGCAACACGATTGTAGAGACTCGTCGGATTTTCGCGCTTCGCGAGGCGCATATGGAAGCATGTTCGCTTGATACAATTACAGAGAACGAGGAATTAATGTTTACGCTGTCGTGTAAACATCGCGTTCCAATACTTGAGTACAGGTGACCTCTTCTCCCGGGAAAGTTTCCTTCGACATTTATATTTCGCGTCTTTCTTCAAACTTTCGCTAAATCTAAATTTCACGTGTCCGTAATTTTCATATTGTTATTAATGGAGTTCATAAAGAAATAATAATTTTGCAATTATTAAAAGCAACATACTGTAAACAGTGTATTAGACTTTTCGAGTCGTCATTTTCAGATTTTTTCATTAAAAAAAATGACGTTAAATTGATGAAAGATTTCGTGGGTGAAAGATCCGGATCACTTTGCATAGTTAATTATTATAATACTTGACTTGTCTGAGCATAAAATTTTACACAAAATGCTCTACTTTTAACGATTATGATTTACGATACACAGATTACAACAATGTAGCATTTTCTTATCAAAGACCAAGACGCGGAGCACGCGTTTGCTTATCGTCGGATACATTTCTAACGACACATATCCTTAACATTTAAGTAAAACATTCTCTAATTAAAATTGCTCACCTCTTTAAATACATCTTATGAACGTATACATATTTCTCAACTGTTTAATGACGTTGGACAAAATTTTCATTATGTGTTTTCGTTATATGTGTTATTAACTCATTTATTAAATCGCAATTTACTATGACACGTGAACATCATAATTATACACGTGCAATTCATCACTTATCATAACATTAACACGTGTTACTCGTTTCTATTCAGTAACAGTTGCGGAATATTCAAATATTAATGTTTTTTTTCTGGATATCGAGGATGCTATTTATTTTTGCCAGAAATCTTACAGAAATCTTGTAAACATGCGATTAGTTCACACATGTTCAAGTTGAAATATTTTAAATTTTAAATCCTTTTAATTAAATCAATCATTGCAGAAAATATACAATCGTTAAGTTTTATTAAAGGAAATGGAGAAATTAATTTATCGCTTTTTAAATAATATTATAAGAAATTTAAAAATATATAGTGAAGAATATTCGCACGGAGGATTATGAATAATTTTTATAACGGAAGATTTGATAATAAACAACTAATAAAATCGGCGTCTTATCGCTGAGATAAGTGCTTCCGTATTTGTAATACATTTCCTCATTTATGACTGCTTTTGAAACGATTCGATTGCAGCCATTTCTATTCCATGCAGAAACACGACAGAATGTAGAAACATGACGATACGTCTTCCGAACGATGCTTTTTGCAAAGATGGATATTGCATGTGCCCTAATGCAGACAACGGAGTTAGCACTTGCTTTACCGATATGCATGCACCGAATAAAACTTCAGGTGATACAATTGCAAACAACCAATATATTTTCCAAATTAAATATATTATAAATAAATATATTTAAATATATTTAACTTGAATATATATTGTGCTTTTTGCGCTGTTTACTGACTTTTTCGATATGCAACTATTCATAAAGTAATTCTTTTTCAGGTCCTCTGCTCTATAAGCAATGCACGCACGCTCAAGATTGCAATTTCGAGGGTGGGCATTGTAACACTACTAGTAGACAATGTGCTTGCTTAAAAGATTATCTGCCGGCGAGCAACAAGCTTCATTGCATTAAAAGTAAGTGGGGAAAAATAGAAAGATTCTTGTTTCTCATGAAAAATAAAAGAGACAGTAGAAACTTTTTCTTTAAGTATAAATTGATATTTTTTAATCTATGATTTACAGCATTAAGCTAAAATTTATATTATCAATTTATATTACTTTTGTTTAATAGAGATTTTTTCGTTCGACGCCTCTTGCAAAGATAAAAATCAGTGTTTAGCGTTTTCGGCGAACAGCTCTTGTGAGTCTAATAAATGCGTTTGCGTGCCTTCTTATCATTACGTAGACAACGCATGCTGGAAAATGGCCCGTAAGTGCTATAATAATCTATTTGTTACAAAGAAAGCGACTATAAATAAGGAACTTCTTTTTGCGACATAAAGTAACTTTTATCGTTTTTACTACAAAAATTATTTTTATTGCAATTATTATTTTGTAATTTTTGATTAAATTTAAAATATTAAAAATTATTTATAAAATTGAGTAATTTATTCCATAAAATGGTTTTTCTAAGAAAAATTGAATATTTCCTTAGAAATTTATTTTTGCATCAGTTTTTTCCGTGCAGTTCGCAACCGATTTGCGATTTATTTACAATGTGATTTCGGAATAATTAGCGTAATCATAATTGCAGCATACAATGAGTCTTGCACAACAGATCAAGAATGTTCCCACATCGAAGGTGCCATATGCATAAATAATACGACATGTGATTGTGCGGCTGAAATGGTGTTGAACGAAGACGGCAAAAAGTGTTTGAGCGCTGCAAAAGCGATTGACGACGAATGTACGGAATCGGTGCAATGCACAGCGACATTTGAGCACTCATTGTGTCTCGACAAGATGTGCAAGTGCGACGAGGAGTATCATTACGAACATAATCTATCGAGATGCTTTCCCAACAAAGGTATTCGAATTTTCTTCATAAATTTTTGATTCAAGAACTGTTAGAAAACTTAAGTGTTATTTTGCGCCTGCAAAAAAATATCGCACAAGATAAACATTGCCAGGAAACGCATTACAATTGCTAATTATAGCTTATATAATTTTTCAGGAATTGGCGATGATTGCGCAAATAATTACGAGTGTTATCAGGCAGAAGATTATGAGAAAGATCCTTCGATCAAGTCTGTGATATGCAAAGCCAACAAATGTACATGCGACGATCATTATATTAGGGAAAATGATAAGTGCGTCAGTGCTGGTTCGTAAAAAAAAAATAATTCCCTAATATGTTTTACAAAACGTTAAATTAAATATTTTATTAGCTTAAAAGAAATTATTTTATCTTTTTTGACTTTATCCGCTTTAAAAAAAAACTCTTACTTAGCACAATTTACACTTTTAGGCTCAATGTCCATGGCATCCTTGCCAATAATCATGTCTGTGATATCGCTGATTTACAGCATCTTTTTCTCGTAAAACTCTATCAGCCGCAAAATACAAATTTACAGAAGGAAACCACTCGTCGTAAGTGAATAGAATCTCGTTAATCCTATATTTTGATGTGATAAGAACTTAATAATTTATCCTAAGTAGGAACAAACGGCGTTGTACCTAAAACAAACTTGATCCGTAGATTTTGTTTATTATAAATTGCAATTACTCATATTATCATGAGAAAAACTCATGAAATTCTCACAAATAATAAAAATATTGTACATTAACGTGCGCTAGATTCAACAACTGGTACCTCAAAAAAATAAGATATATAATAGCACGAATTTTCTGCATAAATGTGTTCATGTGTGCATGTTTGAAAGTCTCATGCTATAGTTCAAAAACAAGGGAAAAAAATAAAAAATAATAAATAGATGAGATATTACGAGCGTCATGTCCAGAGTGCGATAAAAAATTACAATTTGTGTGTTTTGATGGTTGTTTGTAGTAATATATTTAAAAAATATCTAATATAATGTATTTATAGTAATATTTAAAAAATAAAATAGATTAGCGCAATTTTTTTAAGCGCGATATGAAAATCAATTGTTCTCGATTGTTATTTTTTTGAAGGTTGAGACTAGTATGAGCCAATTTATTTTCGAATGTAATTCAATTTTTCTAATTATATTATTACAGGACCTAATCAATTAAAGAATATTTTACGTATTTTATTTTTTATAATACAATTTGATGCAGAATACAATATTTTTTTAGTCACTTCAATATTACAAAACATTTTAATGAGTTCTCTTCTAGTTGATTCTAATTCCTTAAAAACGATGTGTTTAAGCAAGAACCTGTTTTATTAAAGAATTAGTGTTGACAAATTCCGCAAATGTAAATTCAAAGATTCTGTAATATTAGAAGGACTATATAAGTTTTCAAATATTGTTATTTTTTATATTAAATTTTATTGCAAAAATAAAATACGCGTAAATATATTTTAATTTATTAAATTCTTTAAAAAATATCATTATCAATTTTTTTTATATTTATAAATTTTCTATAAAAATTTGCTTTGTTAAAAAATTCAGATACTCCATTTTTGTAATTGTGTAATTGTGTAATGATATTGATATCATTATAAAATAAAAAATTGTTTTTAAATAAATATTAATCGAAAGGCTCTTGTCAGTATAATGAACGTACACAACAACGGTTTGTCTCGTACTGGCTTTTTCCTTCAAAATTGCTAGTTTAACGTAACGAATCTAAATAGTTTAAGTAATTAATTTATTATTATTTTTATTTTTATTTTTAAACGCGAAGGCTTTAATGCATTTTCCGAAATAGTTCTGTAAACAGATTGTGAAAAGAATAATGAGAACCATACAAACATTCAGTATTCGTTTAATTTATAGTCATCGTGAATGAAATTGAAAATCGGAAATTACTTGGAGCCTTGGTAAAAATGAAGAACTTGTATTATATGCACCATAATATTTTAAGAACTTTTTATTGTGTTATTTTTGCGTTTATTAAATTAATTGTTGATAATAAGGCAACAGAATTAATGACAATAAAATCTTTATTCTTTCAATATTTATAATCAGTCTATCTATGTAAGAATGTATCTGTGATCCGGTTTTAAAAAGACCAACGTCCAATTTTTTACACTGAATGAATTATATATCAAATTATTTTGTTACATATTTATTGTATAATAGATATTATAAATTATAAATAGTTTTAATTTAATTATATTATACAAATAATTAATATGCGCTTGTACCTCGCGATCAGATTTTAATCTCATTTGGGATCAATTTGACGAATTTATAATTAATTCTTTTCTGTTTTTTAATTTTAACTCATAAATAATTAATATTCAAAATTTAGCAATTTTTGCAAACAACGAAATATAATTAGATTAATAATAAATTTAGATATCACTTGAAATAAAAAATACATAAGTAAAATATTTACATTTTATTAACCCAAAAAGATACAACGAGAATACAGAAAAGAGAGTAAAAATTATATTACAAATATATACAATGTACATTTTATAAAAATATCAACACAATTTTAAATTCAGCATAATTAAGAGACAACGAGCTCGAAATTATTTAAACGTTAAATTTTATAACAGATGCGAATACGTGTGTTTTCTTTTCTTTATATAAGCCAAGCTTATTTTTTCACCCAGTAAGATGCGTTTGTAAAAACACTTGTAACATTACCTTCATGCCGAATGTGTTTGGAAATAACTAGAGATTTGCATAATACCTTTCGGCATTGTATTCTCATGCTTTTTCTCTAAGAGCCGCACAAAACACACGAGTATACCGTGCAACGATGTTTTGTATCATTCAGTAGATTTATTTTTTCTTAACACACACGTAATTTATGCTGATATTAGATTGATTCATTGATTCATGCTAATTTTTAATGGATTTTAAATCTAATCAAAAAGATATATTATCCTTTTTATTGCATAAAATACAAATAGCCGCGTGCATCGTTTCTAGCTCATAATTTTGAAATATTATTTTAAGATATTCAAGTCACACATTTCCGATAAAAAATCTGGATAAAAAACAGAAAAAGACCGCGACAAAAAAACTCGACAAGCTTACAATTATTATTCTCACTTCTCATACATTTTGGAAGAAATAAAACTTGACAGAACGACACGTTTTAGTAAAAAGAAAAGTATCTTATAAAAAACGTTTATTCATCGATAAGAGGCTCAATTTTAACACTTCGTATTCTAGTCTTTATTCAGTCATTTAGATGATAAATAAGAATTATCGAGGAAGACTTATCAGTTCAAAGACACGATTGGATAAAATCGTGTGATAAGAACTAAATCGATCGCAGCTGCAGCTCGTATTTTCGCGAGATTCTTTAACTGGGATTCAAAGTCGATTCAAAGGATAAATCCTTCGAGGGAATGACGGTAGAGTTGAAGAGCCAGCCGAGACGTTCTCCAATGAGGGAGCTGCGGAACGTTCTACTGCCGATCATACTCTGCTTCGTTATACGGAGTGCAGTCGCCGACGCGCACGGCCAGAGCAAACGTCTGTCTCGCCGACGTGAGTGTAAAAGTCGAGTGTTGTACAAAAGTTACCGGGAGATTGGAGAGAAATATCGGGAAATTTTACGCGAAAATTGCGGATATTGATAGAGAAAAGTAGCTGCGATATTGCAGCAAAAAATATAATTAATGAGCATCGAGAAAAACGTCTAAAAAAAATGTCTTACAAATAAAATTACTTCAGCAACATAAAATTATTGTGAGTGTAAGAATCGAATGTTGCGAAGCAATCAAGTATATTGAAAGATATCGCGCAAAAGTTGTGTAAATTGATATACAAATGCGGTTACAATATCGCGCAACCAAAGATATTAAATAATTTTTTTAAAGTTAATTGAAAACTATGTCTTTATGCAATACATATTAATAATTTAATCGCGAATATGTAAATATTGAATAATGCTAAAAATTTAGAGGAATTTTTAGTTAAAATTATGTAAATTAAAATTGAAATTATAATTGCGATGTCAAAACATTAAAAAATTCCGAAAAATTATCGTGACGTGCGATGTAATATTTATAAAATCAATCGAATTATACATTAACACACATAATAATAAAAAAAATATTATCAATAGTATTTAATCGTATTACTTAAGCGATATGATCGCAAAGCGTCGGTGAATCATCGTAACAGCAAAAGTGTCCTAGTAAAGTTTTCGTCATCTGACCCTGCTTTCTAGATCAATATCACAAGCGGCTTGCGTCGATATGTTTTTAAAAATTATTTCACATAAGAGCGCGTAAAAAAATAATATTTAATGTTGTTTCGACAAAATGTCAAATTGCAATTTCGTAAAAACGCAAAATATTATAAAACAAATTATTGTATATCGCAAGAATTAAAGCGCATTTAATTATTTTTTAATGCATGACATGCTTATACTGTGCTAATTTGCGGAATTTGATTGAAAAATAATTGGGCTTAATTGGATCAATTGATAAATTGGTTCAAAGAAACAAATAAAATGGTTTCCACTAGATTGAACTGTCGTGCTTAAATGCATTTAAGAAAGAAGTTCTGGGCAAGATGCGGATTGTTTGAAAGGTAGAATTTTTATGACCCAGAAATCTTTTCCTCTCCTTCGTGAGGAATCGCGAAGATCGTGAAGTCGTGGGGACCGGATCTACGCTTCTGGTTCTCACAGTTAGGTGAATGTCGAGTAGAACTGCTCATAATTAAAGAACAAAGAGAGGGGCTCCGTTTCCTTTTCTTGCTTGTTATTCCGATTTAACAATGCGTTTTGGAGAAGTGGGATTACGGCATACCGAGTCTTCAACAAAGCTTGCAGTATGCAGAAATAACCGTTTGCACTGCACAAATAACGTCGGACATCATTAAATCGAAGCGCTGTAAAATCCACTACCGCTGTAATTATATTCATTATCATCGACGTTATTATCATTATTCTCTAATTGCAACGGCTCATTTAATTGATTAATCTTTTTCAGAGAACTCTTTTTTTATTCGAGTTGATGACAATGCGAATCTCCCGTTATCACGCTTCAATTCGCAACAAATTAAAATTTATTACACAAAATATTCGAATAATTTTTACTGAATACAACGCTCGTAACAATGATTTCCGCTGTTATACATGTAGCGCAATGTTGCGCAACGCAAACCCAAACTATAGAAACGTAGGGCGCTAAACTTGTTCGTTCGGCACGATCGACCTTCGGGCATTCACAGGATTGTCATTGAAATCCACAGCGCAGAGAACTTCGCCCACGTTTTGCGTCGATAGACTCAAGGCAACGAAAAAATTATTACTCGTTCTTTATTCTTTACAGACCCTCGTTTACGGGATAAAATCGTGAAAACGCAAAAATTACGAGTTTATAAAATAATGCGATATTCTTTATTAAAAATATATAGAATGTTTTTAAATTAAACTTTATATTTGTGGCGAATCAAAAGATCTATTTGATTGAAGTCTTTGTTCAATCTACGTCCTGAACAAATATAACGTTATATAATTCAATTCACACTTCCGCGTGTTCGCTGTTAGATGCTTCGACGTGCAATTCTAATTTATATCGAACGGGACCAAGATGCATTAGAACGACTTAGCACCTGTCACTTGTCAGTGACAACTCAGCGCATAAAATTATTTGAAATGATTATCGTCGATGAATGTGCAATATTTGCACGTTTAAATTAGATTCAATTCGTTACGGGACGCGGAAGAAGTCCGCTAAAACTGTGTTTTCCGACAGTCGCAATCGACGAAACAATGCGGTGCTATAGCGACCGAACTTGCACGCGACCGCTTGTGAATTAGAACATCTAAAATTAGACCCAACTAGAACTGCACGATAATGAGAAAATGTCGTGTGTTGTACCTTAACTTGAACTTGAAGTGGAAATATCTTGACATAAATCTATTCATAAATTGCAGAGCAAGAAAATATTTCTTTCGCTAAGAATTCATCAGTTTAGAAAGATTGATTTAAAAAATCAACTTTTCTCAAACAATCCAAATTGAAATGTCAAAGGTTTTCACATGACACGCGCAATATCTCGTAATTCGGACGAGAAAAAAAAAAGAAAGGATTAAATTGTAGAGTTTTCACCGACGCCTCGCCTCGAGTAGACGAAGAAGCGATCGAGATAAGCGGACGCGTCGAGGAGTCCGACGATGATTATGCAGGATACGCCTCGATGATGTCCGTCCGAGGGTGTTCCTGCCTACGATTGCGCAACGAACGAGCGTGGAAACAATGAGAGTGCCGTCGTAAGCTGAACGGAGTCCGCGGCCGATCGTGACGCGGCGGCCTTCGGCGCGATCGAATCGAGCCGGGCGATCTCCCGTGCTCTCGCGGGACCGAAAATGACAATAAGTCGGCCGGCGACGGTGATGAAACGTTTCGTACGCGGCGTTCGTCCGCCGTCATCGCGAGGATGACGAAGACGTGGACGGTAAGCGGCATCATGGGACTCCTCGTCCTCGTACCCGTTACCGTCTGCGCGACGATCACCTACGTCGACCACAGCGGGGACTCATCGTCGCGATGCGACGATCGCAGTAATAGTAATCGCAGAAATAGTAAGCAAACAGAGTTTAAATCAAACATTAACATCTCCGGCACCGCTAATTGACTCTATTATACGATCGCGAATTAGCTGCGAGAGCAGTGTACCGGAACACGCCGACACGCTGCCGCTAAAATATGACGATCCTTCTCTCATAAATTCTTCATGGATCGTGTCCAATCGATCGTTAGAGTAGTTATTGTGTCACGGTAAATTGAGCCAGCGGATAATTGAGCCGGTCGCTTCATCCGCTTAGCATCTCTCTTATTCTTTTATCTTTCAGTTCGATCGTGCTGTAAAAAGATTTTATCATTGTAAGCTTTTTTCTTTTATTGCGGATCAGTGAGTTGAAAACCAATAATAAGATTTCGACAGTAAAACATTGTAAGAAAAAATAAGTAAATTTTTTTAGAAATAAAGTTTGGTTTATATTTCGATTCATATAAATGATGTATTGTATTATAAACAAAGCAAATATTTTTTCAGAAACTTTCTCAACATGCAAATATGATGTCGACTGTATTGAAAACGCGTATTGCCGGAACCAGCAGACCTGCTCGTGCAAAGAAAATCACATCGAGTACAGGAGTAACAACAACTACAGATGTCTGAGAGGTACTTTGTTGTTTCTTCAAACACGATAATGCGCTTTTAAATCGGGAATTAAATAAAATTTTGGAAAAAATCCCGAGATAGCGAACGGTGCTCTAAATTCGAATCGCTGAATATTCGGGAACGATGTCATCGACCTCGAGAAATGAGATTCCGCGGAGATAGTCGTTCATCCCTGTTCCTATCCGTTCCTTTCTCACGGTCCCGTCTCACCTGGAGCGTGTCGCTCTCGCCGTGCTTGTTGGCCCGACAGAGATCACGAATGATTTCTATGAATAAGTCAAGACGGCGTAAATCCGTCGAAGTACAACCCTTTCGACACGATCGTGCGCTATCACAGACTTAACTAGACTGAAACGAAAATAAAAGCAAATTTATTTATTCATAAATAATTAATATTTAAATCATCTATGAAATTTCTTGAAAAAAATATTTAGCTTCAAAGTTGTGTAACTCGGACAAAAAAATTAAAGGAAAATTAAAAAAAAAAGTTGCAGTTTTCGATACTTATCATAAATTTTATGAGAAAATATTTTTATCGAGTATTTAACGCTGCGAATATTTAACGTGCATAATTTTAAAAACAAAACAATATATTCTTTTCTTGGGCTTCGAAGCGTAAGGATAAAAATTTTTTTAAACAGTTTAAAGCACGTGAAAGTACAAACTTCAAGTTTTTAAATTCACTTTAAGGTTTGAAAATTGCTCAATTTTATGTGTCTGAAAAGTGTTCCTTATTTTTTGTGAGATACCTGTAAAGAATTGTTATTTCAACAGTGGCCACTCACATTGGCGATCCCTGCGAGGAGGACATCCAGTGTGAGTTTACATTTACACCGCAATCGGAATGTCGAGAAGGCACTTGTCAATGCGCCCACGATTCTCACTTCACGGACGGGAGGTGTTACGAGTCCATTGGTGAGTATAGCTTTCCTGTGGGAAATATCCCAAGCCGTACTAGCCAACCCCTTCATTATGCATATTTATGAGAAAAATGAATATCTCACAATAATAAATTATAAGAAGAATAGAAATACGACGAAAAGTTTATTCAATGGAGAAGAAGTTACGAACAAAATCGTTATCAATTATGATAACTTTTTACCGATGATATTAATAATTCTCGTTACATATAATTTATTTATATTTATAGTATATGTTTTCAATGAAATTTAATACAAAAAATATTATTTAAATTAATGAACGTGTAATCGATCGACGCATAATTAATTATAATTGTATTTTTTTAGGTTTGGGAAAACGTTGTCGCTCGAATCGCAATTGTTATATTAAGAATACTTTTTGCGAATACGGTTTCTGCAAATGTGGGCTACGCCATCATGCAAATCCTGAGAACACCGGTTGTCTACCGAGCGCAAGTAAGTATATTTATAAATATTATTTCATATAAAACAAAATAAGCTAATTTATGAAATAGATAAATTATTCTGGGACGAAAAATACGATAAACGCGTACATTTTTAAATCAAGATAAAATTTAATTGTAAACTTTAAATCTATTTTTTCTTCAGAATTGGGCGAACTTTGCAAGAGCGACGACGAATGCATTGTGGAGAATTCGAAGTGCATAGAAAACAAATGTGACTGCAAAGTGAATTACGTGCTGGCCGAGAGCGGTCAGCGGTGTCTGAGAGTCGCTACCCAGATCGACGAGGAGTGCGAGCAGCAATCGCAGTGTCGATTCAAGCATAGCCAATGTAGCGTGAACAAAACGTGCGATTGCGTTGTTGGCTCGCATAGACGCGGTCATCTGTGCTTCGTCGATGTCGGTAAATACTCAAATACTCGATATTTACATGAAGTTAGTCTCAAAAAGCAAAATTTGAACAATTTTACAAACAAATTTTAATTTGGAAAAAATAATAAGAGTTTTGGATTGTTCCAAAATAACGCGCAAATTTCTTGTGTGATAAATAAAATTAAAAATTACATTCAAAAATGCAATTCAAATAACATACATTTAGTGTTAAATATAAATAAAAATGCGGATTTTTTAATTTTTTAGATCGATATGTAATAACTCTAAAATTTTGTTTTAGAATTAGGCGGCCGTTGTGAAATTCATCATCATTGTATCACCGGAACTTTCAAAGATTCCAATTTGACCTGGAAATCGAAAGTGGATTGCGTAGAAGGTACTGAATCATTTCTTAAATATTTAACTCAAATATTGGCTTATCGTAATCCAAAGATATTAAAAGAATGCAATCTTCTTCTTAGGCTTTTGTGCTTGTACCGAAGGCTATACATTGATGGATGAGCTGCAAGATTGCATTCAATTCAGCGATAATGGTAAAAATATTTATAATATATTGTATATATATAATTATAATGTGCACGACATTATTAAAAATTCCGTAAAAACGCGCAATGAATATTGATATACTTAAATCAATTTTTTTAATTAATCTAATTATTTATTTTATAAATTTTTTAATTGAATCAAATTTCTTTTATAGGTGCAACGATACGGCAGATACACGGAATACTCTTGATCATCTTTATCGCGAAATTTCTTGTGCGCTAAAGATGAATAACAAATATGTGTTCAGCACTTTTCATAAATTTATGAATTCACCAGTTTATTAATTTAAAATATTTAAATATAAATTAGCTGTAGCTTTATTAATTTATCTGATTTAGATGTATCATCGTATTTATTTAAATCGTGCTTAATGTAAATTTAGTACTTTAACTAGCAAGTATAAGCAGCCAAAGAGAAGCGGTGCTTTTACGAAAGCAGCGGATCTGTTAAATCATTAATGATACTCCTTTTTCTCGCACATTTTAATCAGTCATTGATTAGGCTACGTGTGAGCAAATCTTTTCACATACGTAAATCATCATGTATAATTGTGTTCTATTTTCGTAACAATAATACTTCACCGTGTTCCATAAAATATTTTCTACAAATATGATATTCCATCGTCCTTCCTCGACTCAAAGTATTGAGAGACTTTGCGACACAAAGACCAACGTTCCCTTTTAATGCACTCTTTTGTGAATCCACGGAAGTGATTTTTATTTCGTTTCACAATCTTTGGACCTTATCACTGTAACGCGTCCCACGTGTTACTTCACTTTCTTCCCACACATTTCTCACGGAACAAAATCTTTCCAGTCCTCCTTGATCATGTCGCTGGCTTTCTCGGCGATCATGTACGCCGGTGCATTCGTGTGACCGGCGATTAGGGTCGGCATCACGCTGACATCCACGACCCTGAGACCGTCGATCCCGTGCACCCGTAGCCTGTGGTCCACCACGCTCGAATTCCTTCGCGCGCCCATCCTACACGTGCCCGCGAAGTGACCCAAATTGGTGGTCACATGACGAGCGGCACAGGCCCAGTACGCATCGCTCTTGAAAGTTACGTGTTTGCATCCCGGAAACGGCACTGGCACTAGCGTGGCGTTGAAACGCTTGAACGCTCTCGTCGAAGCTACGTCGATTGCCTGCAGTGCGCGATAAAAAAAAAAAAAGATAATTAAAAATAAATCATTGAAAAATGCAACGTAAATATATTAATATAAGCAAGACGCTTACGATTTTTATTCCTTGCACCATTGTGTGCAGATCGTCCTCGTGATCATAATAATTGATATCCACGATCGGCGGATCCGATAGATTGGAACTTCTCAAGGTAATTCTGCCGCGACTCTTCGGCCGCAGAAGGATAGGGATAATCATGAAAGAGTCCAAGCCTTCGTAATCGCTGAAAACGTCCTCCGTAAATTCCTTCGATAATCCGAGCATGCTACGAAAACTACCGGAGACATCGCTGGCTAACGAGCTTGCACCTAACACTAGCTCGATATCGGGATAATCGTCTTCCGTTAACACTTCATTCGTGTAAGGATACGTCTCGAAGAAATCACGATTTTCGGTGATGGAAGTCACATTGGGAACAGTCCAAGCTGCAAAAGACAATACACAAAATGATTTCTGCATCAAATCACATGATAAATATCAAAGGATTACGAATTGAAAATAGTAAGAAATAAATTTTTAGAAAAAAATTAATTTTTTCGATTTATGTGTAAAAACAATTCGATTATCTGCCATTTTGCGATACAAAATCCTCACCAAGTTTTTCATTATTTTTGTGCTGGTTGTATTTAAGCTTTGAGTCTTTTCTCTGCGTTGCTATCAAATTGTCAGCCTTGGTATTAACGAAAGCTAACGCTTCGGCGCCTCCAGGTATCGTCAAAAAACCCGTCCCTTCTACCAGATATTTCAGGAAGTTCACTGGATTGAAGCCTTCGCGCGGTTCGATAGTCACGCTCTCGTTGACTAGAAATGTTAAAGCTGCCATGCTCACATGATCCTGTAAGTTAAATCCCACCGGAAGATCTTCAATTACAGGAATATCCAAGGAACTCAAATGATCCTTAGGACCTATTCCGGATAGCATCAGCAACTGCGGCGAGCCGAAAGCACCTGTTTAACAAAAAAATACAAAAATAGAACTTAATTAATCTGTTTATGAAAGAAATTAATTGTTTTTGTTGTAGAGTTTCTAATGCATACCCGCGCAAAGTATAATCTCTTTGGTAGCAGAAACAAAATATGTTTTATGGTTCTTTACGAATTGAATGCCAAGAGCCTTTTTTGTTTCTGAATGAACAACGATTTTGGTCACTGTCGAAAATTTCGACAAGTAAAAGTTCGCTCTGTCGCGAATCGGTCTAAGGAAGGCTTTATTGGCGCTAACTCTGTGACCGTTTCGCAAATTCGCTTGCACAGCCGAGAAGCCTATAAGCTTGTTGCTGTTGTAATCAACCAGATCGTAACCGAGCTCTTGGCCAGCCTTCAAGAAACGATCTCTCAGAGGAGTGGCATAAGGAGGAGTTGTGACATCCAGATATCCATTATATCCGTGATATCTAAAAAAAATTGTGCAACATAAGGCGATAAAAAGGAATAATATTGAATAATTTTGCAAAATTATAATAATATTTCAATTTAAATGAAGATTAAATCCACAATCTTTAAGATCACTGGCTCGCACAAGTATCTCGTAACTTCGCCGCGTACCTCGCATTTTTATCGATCAGCCTGCATTTCTCAGATTTTATGAAATAAGGTAGCACGTCCTTGTAGCTCCAGCCAGGATTTCCGAGTGCCTCCCAGCCGTCGTAATCGGCCGGCGCTCCCCGCGTATAGAGCATAAAATTCACCACCGAGGAGCCTCCGATCGCTTTGCCGGTTATAATTTTGCAGCGACCGTCGACCATCGACATGCAGTATCCGCCGCGGCCGTCCGCGTCCTGCGGCCGCGGCTCGGCCTGGAACTCGCGGACGTAGTCTGTGATGTGGAGGATCGGCGCCAGAAAGGGAATGTCCGTGAGAACGATCTCGTCCTTGCCCTGCTCGAGCAGCAGGACGTTCCAGTCGGGATTCTCGGTCAGGCGGTTCGCCAGCACGGATCCCGCCGAGCCGGCGCCGATCACGATGAAGGAATATTGCTTGGATATCACATCCTCGTCCTGCACCAGATCACTCGGCATCGGCGGAAATCCCGAGAAGAAGTGATATATCGTCTCGAGAATAGCCGGCGGCAAGATCGCGCCGGCGTATCCCAGAAATAAAATTATCACACAAACCTTGAACATTGCAGAACCGTTTTTCTTCCGCGTCAGATAATTGAAATATGCAGCTTTTTGCTGCAATGCGTGTGTTCTGATAAACTTGTGCAATGATACGTTGATTTCTTCTTCTTAGAAAGTTAAAACCTTAATATTAAATGTCGAGTCAAGATAGAAAGTGTTTCTATGATTCTTTGAATTTGTTTTCGAAGATTACCAGCTTTGATGCGTAACGATTTTTTAGAACATTTTTTTTTAACACCATTGAGTTTGTAGTAATCACAATTTGTTTTGTCAAGTCATTTGCTTGTCGCCGCTGTGTATGCTTCCAATTTTAATGCGTCGAGAAATTTATCGCGGTCTTTAACACATAATTTTTTAGATACAAATATTTTAAAATTTCACATTTTTTAAATACAATTTATAATATATATCGCGAGTAACTTTACAGGCACAGATTTATGTTTTCTCGTTGCCACCACAAATTCTAATTAAACACGACTGACACATGATTTCGAGCACCGACAATTCGCGACACACCGGACGACTTTATCTTGATCTCCAGGATGCGACCAATGTCAACGATCAATATCAACTGCAGTGCCTTACAAGATAGCACGGGAAAGACCCGCACATTTAAATAGTACAGGGTCGCGTCTACGTCAGTTGATGTCTGCTTGCAGATCTTACGATCATGATTGCACGATGAAAGAAGTGCGGAACGAATACTAATCATCCGACTTTAAATTATTGTTGTGGATGGAAAAAGAGCACCGTGAATTCAGGATTTTATCCGCCGCTCTGTGTGTGAGAAAGAACCAGGATGCCAATGATTCGTGAAGCCGAATAGTTGTAATGGACCTACCTTTATTTCCCAAGTGATCTCCTTTGATTTACACCTCGCTTCTGTAGAGTATTTTGCGCATTTGCGGAATCCCACGCAATAACGTGTCTCTTGACTTACTCTTAATGACGATCGCGCTGCCTAAGTCGGAGCGGTTTTTATACGGATCTTTTCCAGAGTGACGTAATAACGAAAAATTAGTCGCATTTTTGGTTCTTTTGCAAATAATCCTTCTGTTGCAACTACTTCGCGCTGGTTTCGCTGTGCGTTACGCGGTGTCAGTGGGACGCTAACTCTACATGTCAGCTACTCCCGAAACTTGCGCGTCGAAATATAGTTCAAATTAATGAATTTCGGTGAAAATTTTTAATGAATTTTAGGTGGCGATTTTAGACAATAATATCAACGCACCGGTGTCACTGAACGATTGCATCTTCTTTCCTGACGACAGATTCATAGCGAAGCACATAATCGGGTCCGCCGAACTCTCTTTCGTAACGATCCCAAATCGATAATGCATACTTATCCTAGGTCATTTAACTCAATTATCATTCTCTCACTTTTCTCTTTTTCTCACCTTCACTTTTTTCAAGATGTGATCTCGAAAAACCATTCGACAATTGTGAAGTATCTATAGAATTTCTTCTTTATATGATGCTTTATGCATTCCATCTTCTGCACGGAAAATATTATACCTTTTATATTTCTTTGATAACGCAAATATTTGCAAGCGTTTTTTAAATTGGCAAAATAAAACAATCACAACAGATGATTACACAAAACACAATTGTATATTTTTTCTTCGGCGTTCAGCGAATGTAAGCGCTTAGTAAGCAATTGGATTTTATTGGTGCATTTCAAAGTAATTACTATAAATATTTTGAAACGTACCAATAAAATGCAATTGCTTGCTAAGCGCTTTGCAGCGCATACTTCTGCTGAACGCACTTTGTTAAATAAAAAAATTAATAAATAATGTTTTTCATGTGCACAGATAAGTCGCTTCGTGTGATAAAGTTTTCCGAGTTCTATATTTTTATGAAAAGTCAAATTATTGACAGATAATACAAAAAGATTCGTGTTGATCTTACGAAAGTCGTTCCGATACTGAGATCGGCGAATTAAACCTTCGCGGTCATCTGCATTGCACAGTCAAAATTGGGTGAAAGAAAAAAAATGGCAAGGTCGACCACTTGTTGCGTTCGTTGCGTTCGTTGCGATTAAAACGATGTCAAAAGGTGTTACACAACTTATCAACGCTTTCCTTTGCGGTATCAATTAATGTATCAATTAATTTGTAGAATTTTAAATGTTTGTTTCATTTCAGACTTGTATTCGTTTCTATCTTTTTTCGGATTTAATGCTAGCATTTGGATTTAGACAAAAGAATTGTAAAAGAATTGATGTAAAAAAAATCGAATTAAAACAAATTTTAATTATAACAATTTTAATTATAATACAATAGAAAATTACAATAGAAAATATATGAAACATCATAGATACAGAATCAGAATAAAGATTCGCACTAGTATTTCAAACTTTTGATTTAAAGTCATAATAACTAACGCTCACGTAAACTGAGTTTCTAACCTTCGATCAAATAGAAAAAAATTCCATCAATGATAAATAGATAACTCATCAAGGTGTGGTGAGACACAGTGAAAATTCCAAAGACGCGCCGTATAAAATCGCAACAAAACCAGTCCTGTGTGACCTACATAAGTAATTACGAAATGCCTCCTGCATGGGGCACCTTGTATTCGCGACGATGGAAAACAAGAAAGTTATTCAATGCGTGCATCACTCAGTGCATATTGATAATTTCCATTTCCAAAATCTTGAAAAGAATTTTGTGCAAGATAGTATTTAAAAAATTCGAGCAGATAAACGAATTTCCGTATTCCGATCGATAAGCCCTACAATTCTGTGCATTAATTTCTCTCAATGATAAATTTACATTTTTCAAGTAATTATTATTTAATAAATAAACTAATAAGTAAAAATTCTTAGATAAATATATTTCGTTTCATTCAAAGACTTACAGCCGCAAACGCCGCGGACGCCTCATTGCGTTTAATGGTTTTTTTTTTTTTTTTTAATAGTAGTGTCATCTAGTGGTAGCGTACGTAAACATGGCATTCTACCGTTAGATGGCACTTGGTGTAAATGTTACTTTTTTTCCGAAGTGTCAAATACACATCACTTGAAAAAAAATGGACTTTGAAAGTCCTGACGTGGAGAAGGAATTCCCCGGATTATACGCGTCCGAATCGGCTAGGAAAAGCAATGAGAGCGATTGTACGTAATGGTCATCGTCATCTCGCGTTTGTGTTTTAAATAGTAGATATTGTGAAGGAGAGGTTATGCACCTGTCAAAGTCTAGTTGCACAAAAGATTGTACATTTGTTTCTGTTTTTATTATTTTAACATATATTATATACCTATACAAATATATTGTAAAGTTTAACATGTATCAGAAATATTTATGAGATAACAATTGTTTGTAATTGGTAATCTTCGTACTGCAGTTAGTGATGAAGGCAGTCATGATAAGCATTCCAAAAAGGAGTTACTGGGTGGAAAGCGGAAGGATAAAAAGGACAGAAAGGACAGGGGCTACGCGACTCTAGAAGGTGAAAGTTCGCCGGACGAAGATCAAGAAACTAAGTAATTTTTGTACTATGTTATTTTTATAAGTTTTAAATTGTTAATTTGCATATTGCGTAATAAGTGCTAACATAACACACAATTAACGGATTCTTTTATTTGATATTGGTTAGTCATGTGTAAATAAAGCTGTACTATTAACAAACGCTTGATAATTAAAATTGGTAGCCATCAATTTACAGATGCTTTGCATTTCTCGTCTGCACAAGCTATCTGATATTTGCATACTTAATATTTGATTTGTAAATGGAAAACAGACTTATTTCAAGCGCCTATGATTTGATGCTGTTGCTTGTACTGATTCTAATTTGTACAGTGAACATTTATTTCATTATTAGAGTCTTAATTATATACATACAAAATGACAATTAATTTATCATCCACTGTTCCTGCGGTATCTTTCATTTTTAATGTGTAACTTATCGCTCAGAAGTCCTTCGAAATCAAAGAAGACCAAAGCCTTTAAATTTCCATCTAAGAAAGAGAAGCGGGAGAAATCGAGGGAGAAAGAGGCAAAAGAAAAGGATGCTGAGAAGGAAAAGGATAAAAAGAAGAGGGATAAGGACGAGAAAGATATAGACAAAGAAAAGCGGAAAGACAAGGATAAAGACAAGTCTAAACAAAAATTAAAAGACCGTAAGAAAGGAAAGCATGCTGGCGGCGAAGGTTTGGATATCGGTGGTAAGATTGAAACTTGCACAAATATAATTTCTAACAAACAAAACAATAACATCTTCATCCATATTCATATATGTTTTTTAGAGGAACAACCGATTTTTGGTATTAGTCTTCACTTAGCGGTTGAAAGAAGCTGTTGTCACGACGGAGTCGAATTGCCCTTGGTCGTGCGAGACTGCATCGATTACGTGGAGGAGCACGGAATGAACGTGGAGGGTCTGTACAAAGTTCCCGGGGTGAAATCAAAAGTTCAATATTTGAAAAAATTGTACAATAACCGAGAACCGGTGAACATGTCCGAATTTGAACCCACGGTAGCTACGAGCTTATTGATACTCTTTCTTAGGTTTGTATTTGAGAGTTCTACCTTCTCACCATGTGTTTTAAGATCAAACGAAAAAGTGCGCATTGTGGTGATGTAGAGAGCTACCAGAATCCGTGCTGGAGAACAGCGAAACGATATCGCGCTTCGAACAAGCCGCATCGACCAAGGATGTCGCGCAGCGGGAAGCGCAACTGGCGCAGCTGACGCAGCAATTACCAGAGTGCAACAGGATTCTTCTGGCGTGGGTTACGCTGCACTTGGATCATGTCACGGCGCGAGTATGTTCAAAATATTATTAGCCTGGTGCAAAAGGTCTGTCATATTTTTTTCTTCATATAAAATGATATTTAATACCCTGTTTTTTTTTTGTTTTTTTTTAATTCTGCATTTTGTTTGAAGTAAAGAATAATAGAATAACAAACTTTTTGCATCAACTTGATATATTGCATAATTCCTGATAAAATTGGAATTTCATTTATTTATTTTATTCTGTGTGCGTGATAATAATAATTCTGCTATAGGAAAAGGTGACGAAGATGAACGCGCAAACGATTTCGATGACACTGAGCCCGGTGCTGCAGATGAGTCACAGATTACTGTTAGCCTTATTGTTCCATTGCAAGGCTTTGTTCCCGAATGTACAGTTGACAAAATACGTGCCACCACTGTCGTCCGGCAGTACCAATCTGCCAGATTCCGTGGAGGGCATTGCCGCGGAACTGTCCAAGCAGGAGTCATTGCTGTCCCAAATTCACATGCAAATGAACGCCGGTTTCGTGACGAAATCTCGCGAGGAACAATTGTGGGAGGTGCAGCGAATGATAACGCAATTAAAGGTGTACAATTATCTTTCAAAAATTAATGTATTGCACGTTCAAAAGGAAAAAAGAAAAGAAAAATCAACGTAATTTTCTTTTCACAGAGAAAGTACAAGACTGTTCAAAAATTGGAAGGTGCCACGCAAAAGAGTCTGGATGAAGAAATCAAATCATCCGATAATATTTCGGTGGAATCCACCTCGCAAAAGCCAAAGACTGCAGACGAAGATTCCGGGCAATCCAAATCCGATTCTCTGACATCGACCAATTCGACCTTGTTAAAAACAGACGGCAAACCACACGGTACAGAAGAGGCGAAAGAAAAGTGCTCCTGCTCGGCGGGGGGGGCAAGTGCAAGCGCCACGCAAAACGGACAGAACGTGAATGTGCAAGAAAAAGACACGGTTGACTCCGCGGAGACTGCAATGGTTGCATCACAATCAAAAGAAAACGTCACGTCGGACGACAAAGCAAACGGTACATTAACGATAATAATCTAATAATTTCGGTTCAGCATTAACACAAATTTCTGCACAGAGCCTGAAGAGGAGGACGTCATAGACAAGCTGCGAGAAAGACTGATCCACGAGGAGCTGCTGAACATGCAAGCGCTGCTGAAGTCTCGCATCAGCCAGGAGAGGAACGAGATCAAGCGATTGATAGAAATGGTGACGGAACTCGGCACCGAGAAGAAAAAACCCAAGGAAAGGACGCACTCCCCCAACGAGGCCGAAATGACGGCTATGATACAGCTAGTCAAAGAAAATCAATTGCTCGAAGTATGTTCCTCCGCGTTAATTTTACCCTCCCGCGTACTGACCGGTTTCTCTCGTTACAGAAAAAAATGACGACACTCATACGCAGTATTATCGAGGAGAAAGACGCCTGTGTGGAACTGCGTGTTCAATTGGCGGTGCATCAACTGATGGCTAAGACCTGACCGCAAACCTGCTAATGACACACCGGGATTACAAAAGACATCCTATACGCGATCTGATATTACGTTTTTTGCACATAACGAACATATATAGTTTATAACATGTTGCAATTACCACATGTATACCATTAACTCGTTTTACTCTTCCGCAAAGTAATAAAACTACACAAAAATCCAGACAGAAATTTTCATGAACTCTCGGATTCCACAATTCGAGTTCCTTGTTAGATACTCGATGCGTTTTGGGAGTGAAGGATGAAGGGAGGAGGACATCACTCGATATTCAAATGAGATAGATGTAGGCAATTATTCTTCATGAGAAAAAAAGTCATATTGTAATAGAAACAATTATATTTTTTTGTATATATTTTATATTTCAACGCGTCATGAAATTATGAACATATCGCGCTAATAAAAGCTCAAAGATTAATGCTCTGAACTGAGTAAATGTGAAGAATGCACTGTCAATAAGCACAGTATTCTAAAAACGTAAAATTACATTAAACGACAGAATTATTAAATCTGCTAAAGAAATTACTAATTGAACTTCAAGATTGCAATTTACATCAAGCTATTCTGTAAAAATTTTCAGAATTGTTACAGATTCTAGAATTAATACAAACTGTTATTATAGGGCTTAGTAAGCGCTACAGATAGATTAATAGAAGAAGGTGCGACTCGGGATTGAGGGGACAACTACGTTGTGTTCAATGTATATTTACAATATTATCTGGTCAAGGTACAGCGCTGAATATCGACCCGTATAGTGTTCGCGTATAATCTTGGTAATGCTGCTTCGTATTTTTATGTACGTAGGAAAAATTTACACGTCCGATATATAATCTTTTTTTTTTTTTTTTGTCACAGGTGCATCTGTATAAAAATCTATTGATACGTCCGTCGCGGTGGGACGTACGCAGAAACTAAGATTGTGCTGAGGACACAGATATTCTCTCATTCATCAGCGAAAGAAAGTCACGCAGCCTCGTATGATAGCCTTCGTGTAAGGGAACAAGCTCTTATGGATTCTACAATCGCAACGCAACGCAACGCAACGCAACGCTTGGGTGTTTCCTTCGGTAAATACCAAACAGAGTCACATGCAATTCGGAAGAGGCTGAGAACGGTTTGTTGGACACATCGGATTTGCATACCGGGAATGGTGTTATCATCAGCTCGAGATCGTAGAATCCGACTGTTTTCGCGATATCGCGCACCGCGTTTGTGGGAACTCGTAGACTTTACAGGTACGTCTTATATTCAATGCGATACTGTTTCTCTCTTTTTTTTTTTTTTTTTTTTTTCGTTCGCTGAACGGGATCGAGCGACAGATAATACAATAACGTAGTCTTAGAGCATCACTATCACAGTGTAGTACAACAACTCGCTAAGAATAGTAGCATACGCGGTACCTACGAGCGATGAAGGTAGTTTAACTACCGGAATCGCGAAACTGCGCGTTTCGCCTAACAATCCGCGATTATAGAAAATATTATCATATGTAACTTCATTACACATACAATTATTACGAAGAGACAACTAGATCGGATTTTTTTTCTGTATTCTATATCGTTTGATTGCTTTATATTCACCATAGAGCACCAAATAAATTTTTTACGCGGCATACACGATTGAGAATGTGGCGTTGCGGCCTCTCTATTGCATTTCTGTTTTTCACAAAGGAAGTCACTGTTAAAAGAACATCCGTAAATTATAGCGTGTGCACTAAATCTGAGGAATATATATGTATATATCTCACTACTGTCAACGATCCGTTTTGCGAATGGGCCACGTAAACTTTTACAAAGCTTATAAAAGTAATTTACAAAATTTTATAAAAGATGGAATATATATATGTGTAAAAAAATATAAAGGAATGTTTCCTCTCTCCTATGGCCAATAATTTTTTGCAATAATATTTACAACAAAAGAGGATGATTCAAGATGGTCCAACGCGGCATATTTTCTTATTCTGTATTATTTTGCAACTTGTGTTTGATTTTTCGGTCATCCCCCAATCACCTGTTTTGTTATAAAATATATCAAGTTATTTGATATTTATCTATAGTTATCGATGAAAATTTTGAACATTCGACGGTTATTATTCAATAAATATTCAATCAATGTAGAAGTTCATGATGTAAGATGTACGATTGAGACAATGCTCGAAACAGACGACTGCCCGAAATGCGACAATCTCCTTTACATACAATTGATTTTAAAGTTACTATATCGTAAAATTAACGAATCACTTAACGTCACTTAACGTCTCGTAATATCTATTTCGTGTTTTGTTCATCTATCTTGCTTCTCCACGAATTAATGTCTCAGTAATAACGTAATAATATAATAATAATTGTATATTTTTTAAGTGAGTCTTTGTATGATAAATTTAATGACATTCTCATGTACATCATCCATATTATTCGCAACTCACTGAATAATATAGTTTCATAGCAGCTCTTTACTCGAATAAATTTTAAATAATTAGTGTATAATTTTTCAATGATTTGCGTCTGTGCTCTCGTTTTTTTTTCTCTCACATGCTCTCTTACTCTTCTATGATGTTATGTCAATACAAGAATCTGCAATATTACAAACGGCTCTTTTTAAGCTGCACGTTTGTATATACAGTACTCTTACTCGACTAACATCTCTTAAATAAATGGATGTCCGCTATGCGTTAAAAGTAAGATAAAACAGTGTATCGCAAAAAAAGAAAAGAAAAAAAACCGTTATTGGCTTCCTATCCTAAAACACAATATCGAAAACTTCATTGATAAAATGACATGTAGACAGACTAAGATTCAATAATTTTACTAATAATTCTAGACGTTTTAAAAATTATTAGATTTAGATAAAAATTGATTTGCTTGTTTTCCATGAAATTTTAACAAAATTACAGATTTTAAATTAAAATCTCTATTATAAAAAACTATATCGTGTATAAAAGGTCTATTTTAAATAAATTAGCAATATTTGAGATAATAATAACTTGGAAACGACTGTCCATATTATTTTTATAACGATTGTAAAAAGAGAATTCTATGAGTAAAGACGATTTGCTTCAAAAAATGCAAATGTATATTTTTGGTCATATAAAAAGTCATATAACTGCCAATTTTTTTGTATTTAATACACATACATAAAAATATTTAAATCTAATAATTTTATAAGATTACGGAATTTCGAGTATAAAGGTAATAAAAAAAAGGAAAGAATTTAGATTTCTGGACAGGCGTTAAAATTATTAATGTATAAAATCATAAGTAGCGCACAACAAAAAGAATAAAATATAAATTTTAATATTGTTATGTGATACTAATCGATCATTAATCATTATGTGATGTATATAGTTGATTAAGCGGTTTAAAAGACTAGTTACAAAGAATAGGAAGCCAAGCGGTAATGCTTATGTGTAAAACAGTAGTATTTAATTTATTATCTTTATACTCATCTAAAGCCATAGTATCTTAATTTCACCATTAATTTAGAGTTTTCACTCGCACACACATTCAAGCATTTGGCAGGCAAGAACCTAGAAGAATCTAATTCAGAGAGAGCAGTATCACTACGATGTCATCATGTCACTGACTGAATTTGATACATTAGGTCCTTTTAGGGCGTCATTTATGTCTCTTCTAAACATTGATAAATTTTGTGTAAACCTGCAAGGGAGCAAAACATTATACAAAGACGCTTACGACATATCAACGTAATTAAAGCAGTCTCCGCCTTCTCACCTATCTCTATTTTTTGTGAGTAAATTTCTTTCAATCCCATTCATTAAATTTTCAAACCACTGCGCCATGGCTGCTTGCTTGTCAACTGGCTGACTTCTAATAATATTTTCCCTTAATTGATTAAAATACTACAAACAAATAAATAGTACGTTAATACAAAAAATTGACGTGCGAAAAATAGGTATTAAAAAAAAAAAACATATTTATAGAAATTATTACAACAATACTTACTTCTTCATTCAACAATATAAGACCTAATAAAGGGCGAGACATGCTCCATTGATTCCTACAATCCTCAAACATTATCACATTTAAAACAGTACTTAGGATTTGTTGAAGTATTTCAGGATGCTGTTTCAAAACTTGTAAAAATAACTCTCCCCCTCCGGGAACGACTGCGTTCTTTCTTCCCGGATATCCTGAAAGCACGCTGTATGTATTAGCACAATATTTCTTGCATCAACACAATTTCATTGAAAAGACACGTTTTTTACCTTTCTGATAAAGTTGCTTGAACAGATACGTCACAATGTGGTCAAGAGTTGCACAACAACCAGTACAAACCATAGTATCTGAAATCACACATGTCACAGCTATCCCCTTTTATCAACTATCCAAAAAGTATATATAATTTTGAACCATGTATAATTTAAGTTACAACATAAATGACAACACATGCAATCAAAGTGGCAGCATTGCAAGCTTTGTTATCTCCCCACTTTGCATATTTAATATTTCACAAACTTACAGTTTGATCTCGTTATTTTACCGATAAAAAATACATAACGTCTATAAGTGATTTAAAGTATCGATAAGAATAATTGTTGAGGTAAAAGTAAGATGCAAAATTTTTACAATTACCATTCCATGATGCAGAGTCATAATCGTTATTAAAATTGTAAAGTTTGGGTTCTTTTATTTTAAAAAAAGAAGATAATGAGCCAATGACATCTAATTACTTACAAACTTAAGATATCTTTTTATCAGGCAACCAACAAAGTTCGTGCTGATAATAAGCTTACAAGTTTGACGTTATTGATTACTTCATACTTTATACCACATTGTATACAATTATTTTAAAAATTGAATCATGTCATTATGTTAAATTATATGGTAACAAAACATGCAACTGTGATTAGTTAAATTAGTAATTGTAAAACGCATCATCTAACTTCTAATGTTAATAATAACGATGTTAATATGTCAGCTGTGCGGCTGATTATGCTAGACCCATTGTGTTTGTCTTAATAGAAATATAAAACGGCGTTACACTCGTAAGACATAGAAAATATAAGCTAGGTAGCTCTTGCGTGTCAAACTTTATCACATTTAGGGTCCAGGCTACACGCACTCCAATCCTCTTATAGCCAAATGTTATTTGTAAAGTGTTCTCAGTAATTTTCTTCACTGTGCATAAAAAAATAATCAATATATGCATATCTGCTTCTTGCATTTCGAACTGTCGCAGTGTCTAATATCTATAGGCAGACTTACATTCCAAGCAGTAATGCAAAAAAAGCAAGAAATGGTAAAACATGTGATGTGTTTAATGTAAAAGAAAAATCATCAAATTCTTATGTATTTGGTTTCACAATAATAAAACAAATATCTAACATAGTAAATATTTAAAGAATAATTCTGAATGCAAAAAACTATTACAAGAATTCTTAATAATTTTTTCCGATCATATAATTGAAAAAAAATGTATTCTATCGATTACATGCTCATTTTTCTGTAATATAATTTTAAAAATAAATTAACGTGCAATTTTGCTTCATTGTGATTTCTGTAATTGTTAATTAAATATGTTTAAATTATTGTCTTTCACAAATTGGCAGCCTATATGTTAAAAACTGTTTTCTATATTGTCAATTAACTGAGGAAGATAGAGAAAGTTTTCTTTGCGACTTTTTCAACTTGTAGAAATATGTTTGAGCGATTTAAAATGATTTTAGCTTCGAGGCGTGGCGTTGAGGATATAGAGAGTAGTGGTAGCAAGATAGAATCAGCCGCACAGACCTGTATAGGAGTCTTTTTGCGCACCTAGTGCTGTGAGGCCTTCGCTGATGCTGGAGAGGATGTAGAGAAAAACTCTCGGCTCCAAGGTGGATAAAAAAACCATGTGATCTTGCGCCAGACATTCGAGTAGCAAATAATATGTCGCCGACAGTTTCGGATAATGCTAACAAAAACAATGTGTAAAAGTAACATAAGATCATATTTTTAGTCTTATACTTTGGGACTTGAAAATTCTGATTTCGACTTCAAAATTTTAATTATTCCGCAAAGTTTAGATATATATTTTTTTTATAATAAAGAAATGCAATTATTTTTTGCAAACCAAAGTTTGATTTTGATTATCAATCGATTTATCGAAATAATAAAGTGTCGATAGTGCGATCAATACTTACCAATAGGTCACTTTGTGGAATACTAAGGAGCAATTTGACAAAAGTGTTGAGCGCATTATCCAACGCCTCGTCGCCGTATAGCCTAAACACTCCAAAGTTCACGTAACTCCCACACAAGGCTGCCTTCAACATACTAAAGCATATACTTATTCCTTTGAGTTTCAACGGATAAATCTGATCCTTCGGTACTTCGACGTTCAATATGTGATTGCCGTAGCTACAAATTATTTTGCTGGCCTCGCGGAACAACAGAATCCCGTTTGGAGACGACGCGTCGAACTGTAACCGTTGACTCCTATTTTGTACTAACTCAGAGAATAGTTTTAGGACGGGCGTTGTCACTTGCGGTTCGTGATGCCACAGCTCCACAGCGTGTAACAAAATCGGCGTGTAATTAGGATATCTAATGACAGAACCAAAAATATTATGTAGAATCCTCTTTTCAATTTAAAAAAAAAAAAAAACTCAGCTCTTAGAATGAAAATCGATAACTTCGTTTGAAATAGACATTAAGACATTAAATGTATCTCATGCGTACGTACATCCAATCAAAAAGCATCATGTAGGATGTCTTGGTGTTGAACGCATAAGCCAAGCCTCGCAGATCTCGTGCTAAACCAATTAGCGCTTTCTTCGCTTCCTCCGCTGCGAAGAGTGGTGTATCCGCAGCGCCCATCAGCTGGCCGAGGCTTTCCAATGCACCTGAAATTGTACCAAAAAAAATGTCCTTTGCACGATTCCGACAAAGAATGAACTGTACGTTGACAATTTTCCTTACTTGTGAGAGGTAACATGAAGGTATAGAATCTCTCCTCGTCCTCGCCTAGATCTACCATCAACAATCTACCAAGAGACGTGTAAAACATTGATCTACAGCGCATTTCTGACACAGCAACATTGTTTCCCAAAAATGGAAAGTGTTCTCGCTGTTGATGCAAAAAATTTAACGCATTAGTCGCACGTTTGTCCAAATTAATTAATCGTTAAACGTTAGGCGAGGCAGATCATAATACATACCGTGTGATTGTTGAGCATGAATTGTACTTCTTCTAATTTAACGAGTTTACGAACACAGCTATAACCCACGGATAAATCATTCAAAAGCTGTAGCGTCTTAGAAATTATTTGCTCGCTCCTGCCCCAATACTTCAAATTCGTTATTCTGCAAATCATGAGGCGGCATTAAAATAGATCGCGTGTGTGCAATGCTCGCGAGCGTCGCGCGCTTCACTTACATCTTCCGGATAAAAATGCTGAGTACCATGGCTTCGTCATTGAGACCCAACACGTCGGACAGTCTCCTATATACTTTAGAATTCTTTTGAACCTGATCGCCCACGTAAATCTTCCGAAATTGTTCGAAGAAGCTCAGCATCGCTAGTTCCAATTTCTCACAGCCACCCTGCGCGAGCCTTGAATCGGTCAAATTCATTAATTGAAGAACCCTGCACACCAACTCACCGTCCATGGCGTCAAAATCCTCGTTGCTGTTGAACGCGACCCTTCCGCCGATAACACCACCTGCGAAAGATAAGAGGGAAATGATGCGTACTTCGTTTTAATTGTGACAAATCAATAATGCGTGATTGCACTGACCGATGATATACACGAGCCAGGTGAGCTGTCCTTCCTGAACCGTGATATCAATTTGTTGCGACGGAGACACTGTCTGCGCCATCAGTTCTTGATACGTTCGTGCTGCTTGATCGAACAATTGGACTAATAGTGTGCATGTCTTTTGATATTCGCATCTACCTATGACAGATATCTGTTCCAACTGATGATGCACCACACCCAAATCATCCAATGGATCCTCGAGACGCTCTCTGACCACCACTGCCACTGACTCGAGTCTGGACGTGATATACGCATTCGTCACTTCCGGCGTGTACGTATTCAATAAGTGTGGATCGCCCGCCTTCACATACGGCATAGAAGAAACCATTCTCTGCCAAAGGGTCAAGAGATAGTGCAAACTATTGGGCGCAAATTGCCACATTTGCAAGCTCTGCACGGTGAACTTCGCGATCAGCTGTATTGCTTCGGGATAATCCTCCACCAGGACCAACTCGCCAAGTTGGAAATTGCTCTTCAGTCGAGACAATAATCTACAAAACTCGTGATAGTTTCCTGGATCACTAAGACCTTGAGGATTTTGTAGTATATGCTTAATACCATTGACTAAGTGCGTCAGAAATTTCGCCCTTTCGGTATTGGAGAACAGGCTCCTTCTAACGGATGCAATTTGAACGAGACATGATAACGCTAAACACGATAACGTATTAGGTAGACTGTGGTACAGATCAAAAAACAATTTCAACGAAGTGAAGTCCAAAAATGCAGGTCGCCAGCTTGTCGGAATTTGTACTGTGTTAAGATCGTCCGAGCTCTCGTCAGTTGATGTTCCAATAAAGTCGAATGTCAAGCAGTTCTGTGCGAGCTTCAACAGTTGTCTTATCAAACCATGCTGTGGAGAGAGCGAGCATATTAGTGCACAATTCGGAAAAAATTGCCGCTGCTCGGATGTTAATTATCGTACCGTACCTGTGCTTCATCATTGAAGTTTAAACTCTTGCAATTTTCGCGGGCTGTACTCAGTAAAGTACACGATAACCTAAATATTTCAAATAGTTGTGTGTCTCTAAAACTACTCGCTATTCTTCTATGTTTTGTCAGAGATCTGTTTGCATCAGCTTCTGAGATTTGATTCATTTCGCATGTCAACTGAGAGAGCAACTGCACTCCTATCATACAATGCTCCACTGACCCCTTTGTTGATTGTTACAATAAAATGTTATTAATCATAGAATAAGAAACATAGCACAACTACAGCATGCACGAGAGCAACGTTAATTAAAATGTGTGTCAAACCTGAAGAAACTTGGCTACATCACTGACTACATTTCTGAAGACAAATTCCTCTTTGTCGGAATCGAACCATCCAAGCTTTGATATCCTAGCGAAAAGTGTAACCAAAGCCTGTATCACAAAATTCGGTAACTTTGGTTGCGTTGCTAAGTAGTTGAGTACATAATTTCCTGCAAAACACGCAACGTGCAACAAATTAAGTGATCGTTCCGCTAAAAATTTCAACGATTCATCTCGCGCCCGCGAAGTCACTTACGTATATCCAGCCTCTGCTGTAAGCTGAGCGTTGTTGTGAGTTGTCCCTGCGCCGAACGCGACACCAGTTTCGTCAAAGTGGTGGCGGCCAGTAATTGAGCATAAGCGGAGTCCCCGCGGTCCAAGAGAAGCTGGCACTTAGTAAGCGTATCTGGTGCATTTTGAAAAGCAACGAGGGCCTTCTCCGCCTCAGCACGATGCGCCGAATCTTGCGACTCATACAATTGCTTGCATAGCAACTCCAGCTGCCGTACCTCCTGTATGTGATCCATCTTTAATGACACTGTCTACTGCTGTTCCTTATTACTTCCATTTAGGTACGACAACTCTAACAGTTTCATGACAACGTCGCCACTTTTATATGGTTTGCTTCGCAAATCTTTATCAATAACTTGCTGTCCGAAACATTTACAACTTTACCATATAGTCGCATTATACCTGGCAAATCACAAAACTGATGCTTTCAACTTACTTAAAGATGGTGTTAAAGAGTGAAATTTCAAGACAGAGTTATACTTTCTTATAGTAAACAATAAGTTTAAAATTGATGTTCAATTGCAACATTGGCAATGTTTTATTAACACAATTTACAAATGTGCATAAGCTGTATAAAGTAAACAAGGGTCATCTAGTGCAACAGTCCCAATAAGACATCCCATTAAAGTATAACTATGTATAAGTAATTAAATATAAATACAACAATTGTCAAAAATAGCCAGTACATACAGAAGCCACAAAGAAATATATAATGGAGCAATCACAATAAAATTGATGACTCAGAATAAACAATCGTGTTGAAATAATAACTTAATACAATGTTATCTTTCGTTTTTTCAGACGCACGACAGCCGCAACAAAGTAAGAGGGCAAAAATCTTTGTCTCGTGCTGACTGATTGTCACGTCCGTTTCACCGAGATCGATCGCACGAGATACGATTATCAGATGGAAGATTTCCAAAACGTGCCAGCTATCACGCGAGATTTAACGAAGCGCGTACGAAGCGACAGGTTATACACGACCGATAGATTGTAAATAACGGCGCATGTTATCGGCGCCAACGGCGATTTCGTCAGGAATCGAGAATTCGAGGCGCGCGCGATCGTGCGCTCGCCGAATAGAATGTTCGTTTATTTTTTTTTTCTCCCCCAGATGCACAGTATCCCGGCGCGAAACACGCGTCAAGATAAACAACTCGACGTGATGCGCGACACAGTCGTGACGTTTGCACGCGTTCACCGTATTTGCATCGAGCCCATTACATTTTTTCACGTAGCGTGATTATCACAGAGAAACACGCCGGAGACGCGCGATCGCACGCGCAACGCGAATTCGACGATCCCGATTAATTGTCCCCGTGTCGGTCCGCGTCGCGGGAGGAGCCTCGTCCTGACACAAACGAGGAAGAATAAACGGCGTAACACAGCGGTGCGGATCGAGCGCGGCGCGACGCGCGTTATCTCGGCACGTCCCTGCACGACTCCGCTTTGATTTCGCGTTGTTTTTCGATGTCAACGCGCGCGACCGCTACGAGAGGAAATAATAACTAACTATCCGGATCCGGGCGTTCCTGCCACGCACAGGTCCGGCGACGAACCACCGCGGTTCCCCGGGGAAATGTACGGTGGCGATTTTTACAAAATGTAAACGCGGCACCATGCACAAGTGTACACACAACAGGCGCGTAAGTACAACGTGACGGCACACGCGGACTCCGGCGCGGATTCCGCCGGCGGATTACGGCCGTCGCGGAGGTCGCTCCGCGGCGTCGCGTGTAATAGCGTCTCGCGCCGCTACGCAACACGCGTGTTATTTTGATCGGCGACTCACCTGTTCGTCCGCCATTTTCGCAGTACCTATCTACGATGAAGCCCGGATCACATGCCAATCCCATCTGCCATGATCTGCTAACTGTGCTTTACCTGTATTTTACTTCGCGATCCGCCGCAGGAATGCTCGCAGGATGGCGCTTTCGACGTCTTCTTTATGCACCCAACTGTATTATTCACGCGACAATTGTACCTATGCGACGGTTGGCCAGCCTGGCACCCTGTGTTTGATAAGATCTACATGGTGTCTGGAAAACACCGATTGTTTTTCAATCAAAGTTTTCGTCAGTCCTAATCTTCTTGTTGAGCGATTTGGAAAAATTTGTCTCTCCTTCACAAAGATGCCGAAGAAGATAATTACATATTAATATCTTATCCTTATTTAGAGAAAATAAATATTTAGCAAAAAGTTGTTATTTTTATGCGACCCGATATATGTCGCATGTGATAAGCGAAACAATGCAAGCAACTTTTTAGATTTAATTTGTCCCAAACTGAAATGCAAAGACAAAACACCCGCAATTGCTAATTCTCTGCTTGTTTGATTTCAAATCAATCGTTCGTCCATCATTGATTAAACACCGTTCAAACAATTAAATTTCTTATATTTTTTGAATCTAGGAACTACTGAACAAAATTATTTATATCAAAGACACTTCTATCTGATAAGAGCGTGATAAGGATGTGTCATTGATATTTACAAAAAGTCATAATGGATGCACACATAATTGCGCTTAGTCATTACTTTATATAGGTTTATATTGTTACCATGTGTGCTGCACTATGATTATCGTATAATTATAAACTACAATACCAAAAACGAGGCGTGTAGATTTCGACTCTAAATTCATCGAATTTTCAAATAATAAATTTTACTGTGCGTATATATAAATTAAAATATGTAACACGGCACAATGTATATATATATACATAATTAAAATATATTTAAATATAATTAAAATATATTTAAATATAATTAAAATATATTTAAATATCTAAATATATTTTAATTATATTTAAATATATTTTAATTATGAAAAATGTTTATTGCTTTAATTCAGATTTTTTGAGAGAGGAATGTTTATAGCCACAATTTCAAAATTATAAATGAAACACATTAACAAGTAGCCGGAAATTTAACAAAAATGATAAATCTGGGAGCTTTTCTAATTATTTTATAATAACATCGCGCTCTTATCAGCTCACGTTACTCAAGATAATCATTTATATGCTTCGATATGTTTGGCATACTTATTTTCGCTCAGGCTATTCAATATTATAATTTTATGGCATAACTAATGTACATATATGCAGAAGGATGACAATAATGGATTTTACCATAAAAAATTCCCCGTATTCTTGTGTAGGTATTATATTTCGAATATAGCTTTTGCACAGCCTTTGTATCCTCTCTATTCAATTATTTTCACATACACGAAGATTCATGTCGATATTAACAATAAAGCATCACAATATCTTCCTAAGGGTATTTCAGTGGTATTCTCGACAATTGCAAACGCCCACGTGCAGTCAAATCGCAATGTGTGGTACGATACTCTTAATGGTATAATTTTCTTAACTATTATGTCCGATATCTCTCGTATCTCCAAATATTTGGCTCCATGTTGTATGTTTTTTTTTTTTACGTTTTCTAGATTCTCCGAATTCCTGGGTTATCGAAACAGACAATTCGGTGTGAATGCATTTCTCAAAAGCGATAGAAGTTAATAATTTTTCAGATTTCAGTTGAAAGAGAAAAAGAAATCCCGATATTACAGGAAGACACAGAGTAAATAATCGTGTTTTTTTCTTTTCTTTTTTTCTTCTTTTATAATACCTACATAGGCGTATCTGTGGATAGCAGAGGGACGATGGAGAGAACGCGTTAATGTTCGTAATGCGATATTATGTTAAATGTCTGGCTATATGATCACTTATCTCCCCTATTTATTAAAATAAGTCGCAAACTCAAGAACTGTGTATGCCACTTACTCTACAAAAGAAAGAAGTATGCCTTTTTTTTCGCATACGTGTTGTATTCCATATGTACATGTACATATCTCAAAATTATATAAAATTTCCACCCAATAGACTAATTTTTTTCAAAATCACAATGTTTGTATCCAGCTCACGCACACAAACTCATTATGATTAATTTATTATCTTCATTTCCGCTTTTGTTCGGTGTAGAAACACTTGCAACGCAAACGAATTATATACAAATATCCACCTATATTTCTCTTTTTTCAAATTGCATATTATAAGAGTAAACAAATTTCACATAGTCTAAATGTTGGATGTAGAACTGCAATATATTGCCTTATTATGTCCACGTGTATTAAACATGTAAATTGCGTTCTGTGTACACAGCTCGTATAAAACTCGGAAATTAATGTCACATACATTGAAATGAAAATGTAAATCTCTTTCTTATATTGAACGTCTTATTGCAGGGCTGAAACATTCGAATCATTATGATGTTACATCTTGAAATATGTATTATTATTTTCCGTGACAAAAATCGTTCTGTGTTCCATTACATTTATTAATAGATGTTTATAAGCGTTATATTAGATTGCTCTGTTTTTTTACTGACCATTATTAACGAAACGCTACATATTTGGAGAACGTAATTCGGTATTTCACTTTGCTTTTCGGTATCACACTTTCAGTAGTTACACTGTAGAACTGTTTACTATCAAACATTTGAGGATATCTGTGATAACGCTCAAAATATCGTGCGATATCGCCGAAATTTTAGCTCCGTTATTTCGCGAACGCTTCGCGCTAGTAATGATAGAATATTACATTAATAATGCATATATTATTTTAATGTAATATTGTATATATGGATTGTCGTATGTATATATATTATTACTAGCGGCGCGCTCACAGCGGAAGCAGAAATTTCATAACGTCACAACCATTCGGGCGTTTTAGAGTGATGCCACACTTGACTACGTATGGTCTTTATATATACTCAGTTATGTACATAAATATAAATCTAAATAGGAATATATTTCGTTTATTTGCGTTTATAATAGTTGAATTTGAAGTGTTCCTTGAAATTCCAGTGAAATACCAAATCGCTGAAAAATTTAACAATCTAAAGGAAAAAGTAGCATTTATCAATATATATTACAAACAAATTGATAATTTAGACTAATATAAAAATGGGAAACCTATATCTCGTATAAAAACGCGAATAAAATGATCTAAACGAGATCAATAGTCAAGATATGATAATAGTAGCTTTTCTTCTGCCTTTTTTTTACAATAGCTAAGATCATTTTTACGATGACACACTACACTTTCTCCATATGAATAATAATAATAATAATTAATAATTAATAATAATAATAATATTTACATCCTGATGTAATAATTTTTATATTTTAAATGCAAATGGCATTGTGCCAAACGGCTGTGCAGAGGGTTGCCGACTCCTCAATTGCTTTTTTAAACAACATAAGTCTGACAAAGTTCAAATATGTCTACAAAAATTGTTATACGTTCAATTAATGATCTTTTTTTATGAATCTAAACGGGATATACATAACACGTCGTATCGGCTATTTTCGAAAGACGGTGCAACACGATGATCCTTTCATGTAACAATTTCCTTTTGCACATTCACACAGAATAAGTACTCCAATCAAACATTTTACAATTTTCTTATCTCTCATAAATTAATTATATAAAAAAAATTATTAATTTACTATAATACATCTAACATCTTATTAAGTATGGTATCCAGCCTCCCTAAAACATTTCGTTTCATTACGTATTTGTAAGTCTTTCTTTCTTTTTTTTCTCTCATTTTTGTTATCATAGGAAAATGGTCTTGATTTCTATCATGTTGTAGAGCGTAGAAGAATTTCAGATATGGCCAAAGCAAACGACGACAATCGTTTACATCCATAGGATGTATTTATGCGGCTTTAAACATACTGTTCGTTCCTAAACGCGGGTGCGTCAAGCGCATATATAAATTATAATTTATAGTTACACGCAGGTCAGTGTTCGTTTTACTTTCCTATTTCTTGGAGAATTTTCTTGCTGTTTTTTTTTCTGCCAGCAAACAATAAACCAAAGTCATTGACCAACCAAGCTCTCTCGTCAAACGGTTCTGTAGTCGTTTAATTGTTCTGCTGATTCAACTACCGTTCTCACTGAATACTCCTCATCATTCCGGCATTTCATTCTTTGCGCACATAGTCGTGAACACATTGGATTCACTCACTAACCACTTGTCTGAAATTCAAAATCCCGCAATTAAATTCTGACCATTTATTTTCTCTTTCAATATTTACGTTAATATTTTTATCGAATAGATTGTTTCTAAAGCTTACCTGCAAATAAAATAATCAAATAACCTCATAAAATATACTTACAATTATATCACAATAAAGGAATCTCCGTATTGATGCGTCACTCAAATGCTGCAAATGAAAATGATATTTTTATTTCCAATATATATATTTGATAATCAACATAAAATCTGCAATTATTAAATATTTGTAAATATAAAATGATACATACGGGAGGGAGATCTAGTGTCAGATTGAATTGGCGCTCCATCCATTGGTAAACGTCCACTGCATACACTGCCACTTGAGGGATTGTAATTAAGGAAATCCCAAATGAGTATCGTATCATCGTGGGAGGATGAGACAATCTGGAACTCGTCAAATTGAAGACGAAATACACGTCCTGTGTGTTCCTAAAATGAAAAGTATAAGATTAGTAATGAGTAAAGATTGCCACTCGTACAGTACTTAATATAAAACAATATTGTTGATTAAAAACATGTACAAAAAAATATAAAAATCTTACCACTAAGGTGCGCAAGCAAAGTGTACTGGCAACGGCACGAGGATCTAGAGCTGCTACCAAATCCCAAACTTTAATTTTGCTGTAACATGTAATAACAAATATGAGTTAAATGATACAATACCTTTTTTCATAATGTTTACAAAATTAATGTATTCTTAAAGCAAAAATTGTGTCTTTTAATTTAACTCTGAATTAAATGGAATTTTGAGTAAAACTTCTAGGCAATCTTACAATAGCAGCAAATATTATACCAATAATAAATTTTTAAAATATTTTAGTATGAAAAATCATGTAGAAAATTGCTTTTTTATATATTAAAGATATAATTTTAAATAAAAATTGATTTTAATTTCTTAAATATGAAAAAAGTTGAACAAAAAATTTTCAGAAATATAAGTTTTCTATACACTGAAGATATTGTTGATCTCATATTGCGAATGCAAAGTTACAGTCAGGATTAATAAGTTCAGGTTTCCTGAACATACCCATCGTAAGCGCCGCTGACGATGTGCTTGCTATCAAACCGAATACATCTCACTAGTTCTTCGTGGCCTTCTAGAACACGTAGGCATGCGCCGCACTCGATGTCCCACAGTCGTATAGTATTGTCACTACTACCACTAACTACTAAGCGATCCCTATATTGCAAACACGCTATACCGCGTTTATGTCCATTCAACGTTCGCACGAACTCGCAGTTAGACGTGTTCCATACTTTGATAGTCCTATCACCACTGGCAGAAACTATATATTTCTCGTCGAAATCGACCACGTTTACTGCTGCTCTGTGTCCCACTAACACTCTTCTCAACGCAATCTCCGTCTGCGACGTCATATCCCAAACTGCTATTGAACGATCCTGCGAAAGAGATCAACCGTTAATAACGATCCGACTGAATAAGGAGGATTGAGACGAGAGATGTGTAAAAAATTCACCGCTCTATCAGCTGACCTTTGAACAAGTAACCATCATGCCGTTGTTGAATCTAAGATGCAGCACCGCCTCGCAATGGTGAATGAGCGTGTTGACCATCTCGCCCGTGTTAGCATCCCAAACTCTTACGGTGCTGTCCGATGAACCAGATATTATAGCTTTGTCGTCATATTGCAAACACAGTACGGAACCCGTGTGTCCCGTTAACACCTTGATGCACTGCAAAGTATTTCTATCCCAGATCTTAATCGTGTTGTCTCTCAACCCGGAAACAATCTTTTGATCGTCGTATTGCAGGCAGTAGACGCCCTTCGAGTTCTCGCTACGGCAATTGATTCGCTGGAGATTGAACCGGCCCATTCTCCAGTTGTTCTCTATACTTTCGATGTCTTTGACGATTTTCGGATAGAGAGACCTGTAGAAATTGTGATTGGGATGACTCTCGCCCGGTCTCGGTTTGAAGAGGTATTGTATCCTGAAAGCAAATTATGATAAAAGATGAATAAAAGAAATGTGAAGAATCATTTGCATATTCCGTACGTATGTCATGACTTTCGCGAAACGCTTTGCATATGCATATTAGACTATTGAAAGTTTGTTTCGTAAATCCACTTACCATCCTCTTCTTTCAGCCAACCCTCTCCAAACCGAATCCGTCCGAACCTTGCGCTCGATCAACTTCTTCCAGAGCATCCCTTCGCTGATCACTCTGTGCCATTCCTTGCATACTAACTCGGCGGAAACTAGCGACTTGGCGTCCAAGTACGAGAGAATACTTTCTGCCACGTGATCCAGTCCTTTTTCTGCAAAAAAGACACGCATCCGGTATAGTTAGAAATACGTGGGAAGAGCGGGCGATAACATATCGAGTGTATAGCAATATCTAAGCGATATAAAAACAGTATTTTGTTACTAACTTGGCAAAAGTGAGATAAAGTCTCTCTGCAACATCGGCTTGAGATACGCATTGATATGCCCATGCTGATAATGACACATTCGCGCTAACAGCTGTTCGACAAAGTGCACTTGCTCCGGCTCGGTCCATCTTTCGAAGAACTTCATACAGATTTCTCTTTCCTGTCCATACTGCGTGGACACCCCCGTAGACGGTTCTTTCTTGCAACTAGGATCGTACAGTATTGTCATCGGATACTGCAACAGATTATTAATAACCATACGTTAAAATGTGCGAAAAATATATCGTAAATCTGCCGGATGCTATGCACATTAAAGATTGCAGATAAAAGTCTTAATTTATTATCGACACTGGATTGCTATATTTATAAGTGCCATCATAAAAATATAATATGCTTAGATTCTTTCATTTTTTTTATTTATATTTTTTTCCACTTTGTATTTCTATGTATTTTTCCAGATACGCGTGCGATGTGTGTGATGTTTACTCTTACTAGATCAGTAGCGTTCTAAGTAATCGGAGCGAAAATAAATGCAGCTAAGAATATCACTGCACAATGTGCATGTTGATGCATACAACACTGTCTTTCGATTAGTCACTGCGGTTGAGACATCGTACAATGGATTAGAATCGACAAGTTGTGCGAAACGTGCAGCGTTTCGCAAAACGCGGCTTCGAGGAAATGTCGAGGAAATGAAAGATGGATAATTATACTTCAAAATTTACAAATAAAGTATGCATTATCGGTACACTCACTCACACACACGTAACTCGATTAATTTAATTATTCCCGTCACTGTTAATCAAGTAGTGTAAATTTAATAAGTAAAGCAATTAAAATTTAAATACGTAATTTATAACAAAATGTATTATTTTTAAATGTATATTTTTTAAAAATATTACATTATTTCACTATCAATAAATGTATATTATATTATAAATATTATAATATATTATAAATATACACTAATAGATAGAAATTAATAAATAAACATAATAAAATTTAGAAAGTTCTAGATTTCTTTATATAATGTTCTGCTATTGCGCAATTTTTCGTCAAAACTTAAAACTAGATCCAAGAGAGCTAATTTTATTGTTGCCGCTCTTTTTAACAGAGACTTCAAAAAATATCGAGAAACAAAATGTAAAACAGATAGTTTTGAAATTCTACCGTATTGGCATTCGAGTTGCAAATAACGCTCACAAACTCTTACGTATCGACATAATTATTATCGATGATGGTGCAAATAGAAGGAAAAAAAATGTTTAATTATGCTCATAGATTATCTCCCTTAAGTGCAAGTACGAATGTAATCGATGTCACATAAAATGTGTATTCTGTTTTTTGCTAATCTCGCTTATCTCCCGAAGTCACGATGCAGATAAGCCATAAAAGACAGAAAGCGCCAATCACATTTTGTAAAGATCACCCGACTGCTTGTGCAAAACTTTCTCAAGTATCAGATTACTCCAAATCAATTTCTGAAGGGGAAAAATGTTGTTGAAAAGCAACAATATTTAACCTTTTAAACTCTGCATATCATATATGATAAATGTTATATTTGATAGATTTATTAAATAAAATTCAATCCTCTATGATTATTCATTTCTTACAAAATTTAAATGTAATGTTTTTAACATAAAGACGTAATAATAAATATTGCATAATATAAAAATAACTTTTTTAACAGCGCCATCTAAATTCAGAGAATAACGCGTGAATGAGGATATTTATATTATAAAAAATATATGTACGTTCTCATCGAAAAAAAAACAAATCTAAAATTCCTGATTTGTAGATTGACTTGATAAATAAGCGTGCATTTCGCACATTTGCAAAGCTAAAATCGCGGATACATCTTGAGCTGTAGAGCGAAGTACCGGGTTCTTGACCTCTCTTGCTCCATTCTCTCTCGCTCGTATCGTACGAGGGCTCTTACAAATTAATTCGTTTACGTGCGTCCCGATTTGCGCCGGCATCTCGTTTTCCTCGTTAATATCGCAATCGCCGTTAATCACATTTTAAGTGACACGTAAACGAATCATTTTCATTTTTAGCAAATAATTACGAACGGGAGATAACGATGTTCCAAAATTTCGACGTGAACGTTCATCAAAATCGAGAAGACCGGCGCGCAGCGCGCTGTTGATTCTGCAAATGTAAATACGATTACACGAACAAATAATGATGCCGGCCGAACGCGGGGCAAATTTACATGAGTGTCATCGTTAAGATTGTTGACGTAGCAGTTCGAGTGTGTGACTAATCAACTTTCGAGCAGAAATTCAGACGTGCGGCATAAATGCGCATAAAGTGCGCTTCTCACGGAGGAAAGTAGTCGCACACGTTTGCACTTTCACTGTTTACGCCGTCCTTATCGTCGGTATTTGTCATTGATGTCCGATAGTCCGATAAACTGTTAGCTACAATGCAGCTGTGGAGACTATCAAAGAAATATCCTTTGATACGGCTAAGAATAGAACGCAGCAACGTATTGATCAGACGTGATCCTCGCGTATCCTTCATGGAAATCTTTTCTACCATATCTGATAACGTTTAATAGTGACTTTCTGTAGAGCAAATCACACATCAAAAGCTATATATCGATTGTATTGCGAAATAGGTCATATTCATAATATATATTACAAATATTAATAGAAAATGATCACGTACGAAGGCACGATAGAAAAGCTTATTATTTGCAACTTCGCAGAAAAATTTCACATCACATCGGAAATTGCCTATCGTTATCTAACTTCAATTCGATTAGATCAGATAAAATCTGGATAAATGTAACTCACACATTATCGCGTTAATTTGATTTAACGATACCGATAATCTAGCGATCGGCGCAGAGCTTTATCGTTGAAAAATCAACTTCTTCCGAGAAACTCATAATAAACGCCTACGACAAAATAAATGCGCTATTCTCGCGCGCACCGATAATGCATTACGGATCGTTCGTCTTCGATTTGCGCAACTATCCTTTTCTTTACTGGCGTACGACATTACTCTTTGAATTGACTTTACTTCCAACTCTAACTTCTCGCTTCCAGCAATCGGAGGGCCTCTTCCGACAAAGCGCGGGCGTTATCGGTCGCTTATCATCCCACGTGTGCGTTTGTACGCTTCCTCGTGCAACGAACCTTAGTAACCGTGCGGCGGTGAATTTATCACGGAATTGAAAGGCACATATACGTAGATGTACGAACGGCGAGCCGGCGTTATTTTTGTAATCGAAGGGTTACGTTTGCGCGCGCGGAGAAAGTGCATCCACGAGTGCAATGGGAAGAATAAATGCCGCAACACACGCCGGCGCAAGAGGATTCTCAACGCGTGCGATTGTTGAGCGCGCCGGAGATATTGTCAAAAAAGAAAGAAGGAAAAAAAAAAGACTATTATGCGAGTGCCGAGTCACTGTTTTCACATGCCGTTCCGTTTTCACGTTGTTTCTCAACTCTGACGCAGCGTTCTACACACGGCGGAAAGCGCACACGTTCATTCGTCGTGAAATTTCTGGTCGCTCTTTGTCAGCGCGAACGCATTTTTACAGAAGGAAAATGATTACATGTTATTTTTCGAGCCACGCAAAGCTTGAGGGGAGGGAAAAAGCTTTTGCGAATTAAGCATCAAAGACAAAGTTAAATAATGAAACGCATTGTTCTTCATTCTATTTGCGGGCTTTGAAGAGAATTTTAATTGGAGATTTAATCACTGCGCTTTTAAAAAATTCTGAAAATTGCGAAAAATCGCGTCACCGGCATTTTCGCTAATATCAATTTCGCAGAAAGTAACGTGTTCCCTTTCCGCCGATTTTACGGAGAACTGCTTTGCTACAATATAACACATGTCGTACACACACACACACACATACGTTTTTCTAAGTGTGCCACAATACGAAAATCCATTTATGCTCTAAAGCTAACAGCGATTTGTAGCTGGAATAATCGCTAATCGCATATTTCGCGGCTGACCTACTTGCCGCGTCTACCTCGGGAAGTGAAAACTTCATAAAAGATCCGTATTGCGTTAAATATTTATTAATGAAAGCTAAACTGCAGTGGAAGCAGCTGGAGAACGCGCGATCAAGTGTAGCGATTTTTTTTTCTGTACGCGTCGCGTTTCTAACAAGAAACTCGAAGCTGCCGAGAGAAATCCGAAAAAAAAACGAGTCTTACGATAATTATCCTACAATTTTTAGGATATTTTCTCCTGAAAAGGGAGGAAAATTTACCACGTCTTCGGGATGGCGATATTTCTCGTTCACGTCTGAAAGTTCACGTTGAAAACAAAAAAAAGCGCTTTACGCAGCCGGTCCTATTGTACATCCCCTCGAAAGACAGCTCCCCCCCTGCGGCAGTTGACCCCTTCTGTCAATGTAACAGAATACAGAAGAACGAGTCTAGCGGCCGTCGATGTGCGCGGCGCGATCACCTGAAAACGCTTCGAGTGCTCCCGGCGTAACGGTATCGCGAACTCGTGTCGAATCTACGCTCTCCTGATTCTTTTGTCTTCCCCGGGTTTGTCGTGCCCGCACCGCCTGTTGCCATGGTCAAAGTGCGAGTGTGCAGAGTGTCCGGCCAACAGGCGTGATGAACGAACCTTTTCCTTGCCAAAAGCGGAAACGATTTTCTTTTTTTTTTTTTACGACGACTCAATCGACGGCATTCATTTGCGGCTTTTGAAGATTTAAAGCGTGACAAATGTGCGCCAACGAATTCCTCTCGACGTGAAATGCGGCTAAATTTGGATAATTATTCGCGTGCCATTTTTTTTTCAATGAATAAACGCTTATACAAAGATTATTTATGTTCAGGTATCTTTTGAAAGAAATATATTTTAATTTCCGATAAAAAGTGTCGCCAGGTATATCAATATTTCCATTTATTGAGCATTCCATTCATACAATATTGAAATTAAAACTGCGATTGTCCACAAATTGCGTTGCATGCAATTTTTTTTTTAAATATTCGATACATAAACGACTGCTTGATTTTTTATAATTTTTCGAAGCTCAGATCTCGCGTGCTGAATTCAAATGACGCGTTGTAACTGTTTGCAGTCGCAGTGATTCATGTATTTTTAATAGACTGTTCAGATTTTGCAGGAACGTGTTTCGACGAAACTCAACCGGTGTCTTTTAATGCTGCGGAGTGTGCTCGCACAAGGGAAGTAGTGTCGCAAGACCGAAATGTTCGGATTTCGTGGAATGGTACGCGAAACAGGTTTTCGCGCCCCGCAAATTCGCTCGTCTATTCCGGCACAAAGAGGTCGACAACTTCTGAAGGTCTAAGAAGCGCCCGCCAAGGAATCACGACGCTAGAAAGCGTAAAGCGAACATATTAAGATGAACAATGGTCTGACACACCGCGCAAATATTCGAGCCACGGCAACGCCAGATATCTCTAAATATCCCGGAAACTCCTCTTATCGACTTCTCTTTCAAAAGAGCCAAGAGAAATACTTCAGAAGACACGTAAAGAGCATTTTCCTTCTATTCTGGGCAATCGTAGGATCTTATTACGTCATTCTTTATCGCGTCTCGTTCCGATCTGATGAATCTCTCACGATAGAGGCACAAAAAGCGCGGATATAAATAAAAAGACTCAACTTTCACAGACGGCGAATCGGCAATTTGCCGCCGTTTTAACTTCGGATTATTAAAAATAAAATTCCTGCAATACATATGACAGAAAATCATGCGTAAGTCGAATATAATTTAAGAGCAAGAGAGATCGCAAACCTGCTTGCTGTCAAAATTTCGTCAATTTCTCTAATCAGTAAAACTGAATAAACTTTAAGGAAAAATTATTCGAACGTGATAAAAAAAATCGATTGCTTTATTACCTTCGGATCGAATACAACGTTTCGCAGCGGCTTGTGTATCTCCACCGAAACGCGACGCCTAAAAAGGAACACTCCTCCCGCGTGACATTGGCCCGCGGCCGTACGCGCACGCGGGAATTTACATGCACGCGTCATTACGCAAAAGCCACGGCCGCGAATTTATATATCCGCGCCGTACACGTGTCTCCCCTCGTTATTTACTGCCTTTCGCTCGATACGATAAATCTCTCTCCTTCGCGACGCGGCGAGGATCTAGACAAAAAAAAAAAAGAAAAATTCGCAGACTCGACTTCACAGACGGCAAAACGGTAATTTGCTACCGTTATCGTGAACGCGCTTTTTTCGACAATTCGCGTCCTCCTCATCGCGCGATACAAAGTTCGTTAGCATCGCCGGGTACACGAGTTCACATTACACAATGATAATAGCGAAGTGCGTGATTAGAATCTGCAACGAAGTAAAATTAAGAGACCGAATACTGAAAAACAACTGCGACTCTTAGAGTTTCCATGCTCGAAAATGTATACTCCGATAAAATTAATTTGTATATAATTAATGTAATGAATAGTGAAAAAAAAATTATATATATATATATATAATTCTACTCACGATATTTTTTTGAAAGTTTCTTTGTACATGGAATCGTTATAAAAAATTAGTTTGCGGAACGCCGCGTCGCGTAATTATGTGCAATTATAATTATCGTAGTGTCATTTTGTCTATTATAATTATCGCGAGAAACGTTTTAGAAAAATTCGATGAAGAGAATTGTTTCGTGAACTGCGATAAACAATGACTATTTTTATCGATAATTAGAAAAACATGCTCACTGTTATTCTATTTTTATTTTCCGCTTTTATTGATCGGACCTTTAATTTGGCAGAAAATGGCAAAAGCGTATCCTCGACGGATAAAGGATCACGGAAGTGGCTTGAAATATCAGCTTGTTACATCGTACATTAGTACTCGAGAGCAATAATGGGCCTGCGAATATTGACGTAGGTAAATTCGCGCGACCTTCTCGTTCAAGGATCGCAATCTGTTCCTCACTCCCTCTTTCTCCCTCTTTCTCCCTCTCCCTCGTCCTCTTTCTCTTCATCGACAGACGCTTGAGAGCGTCCGCTTCTACAAATAGCATCGTTATTTATCGAGCAATAGCGAAGACGGCCTAAATCACAAATATGGAGAAATCGAGTTAATGGCGCGATGATTAATTACGGTGCAGGCATTTTGCGAACAAGCATCTCGTGTTAGCTCATTAGAGAACATTTCTGTTTAACGCACATATCCAACTGTGTCAAGAACGAAATGCGCGCGATACAGAACGATTTTACAATTATGAGAATAATCGCAATTATATTCTGATATAATAATTGTGAATTCACGATCGGAAATGTGAATAATTGCGACTTCATCGTCACAAAATAGATTATCGAAACGTTAAAATTAATTCCAAACCGTTGTTCGTTCCGCTTCTCTGTGTGCCGCGAAATAAAAGTCTTATTTCCCGGCGCAGGAAAACGTACGCGGCGGCTTGTTTAAAGCGATGCATGATTTATGAGCGCAATGAGTGTAGGAGGGACCGTCGTCCGCGCGCGAGCGCAGGGATAAGAAGTCGTAGGTGCACTTCCGGCGCACCGACTGTAACGGCGGTAATTACGAGGGAATACCGACTGTTATCGCGCACGGTCCATAACGCGACCGCAAAACTATCGCATGCGACGTAACAACAACACGTATATGCATTGTGCGCTGTGGATTAATTGTGCCTGGCTGGGAGTCGCTAATCAATCTGTCGTAACACTTGTCAAACAAATACTGGAACTGCGAGAGACGTACAATTAAAATGCATTCTTCGGAGGCAAACAAAACCAGCGTTTCCAAGTTATGTGAAATTGCGTAACTGGAGAGAAACAAGACTTTGAATAAAAGTAATTTAGATTAAATCAGAGCGTGCTACTAACAAATAATTGTGCGCGGAACAGTAAATGGCATAATGATGATAATAATGGACTATTGTTGCAATTATTATTATTACGTCAATTACAGTTCTGAATTTGCGTCAATGCTTTTGCACTTGTCATTGGCGCTTTTCTCCGGGAAGAAAAAAAGAATGCAGATAAGAATTGCGGAGTCTAAAGTCGCGTGACGAATCGAGGAAAGCAGAGCGTGTTGCGGGCGAGAAAAGGCAAGCAACTAAAACATCGATGCATTATGTAGTGCGCTCATTTGCGAAACAATCGTATTCCAGCGAATCCTATGTGTGTCACTCGCGAGATACTGTTAGATTCGTGTGCGTTCTAGTTGCGCCTTCCTGCGTGTTGCGCGTTTGAAAATCGATCCTGGAAAAAGGAAGAATATGAAAAATAAAATGTAAAATAAGCGATTAAAACCCGCCATCTTTCTATCGATCTTTTCTAAGAATATACGATTGATTGAGTATTCTTAACGTGACACGATGCAAGTGAAGTCAGTTAGCGGTTAATTACGGAATACGATTGACTGTTTACCTCGCTGCGACCGATCACGATATGTGTCAGTATCCGGACGTGACGCGATGATGCGAATAACAGGCGTGTAATGAATGTCAAGGCATTTATAACACCTAATGGCTACACGTCATCCGCGTAGAACGTCGTACGATCGTGACGACCTATAAAAGGCGCCGCGCCAAGGATCGAATGATTTAAACGAAAACTCGAAAAAGAAGCGGTTCGCTATCTCTCTCTCTCTCTCTTTCTCCGTAAAGAGAGGGACAACATCTGCATCCGCAAACACCCGTTAGACGACAATTAAACTGTAGCTCCTCGCATCGTCCGACTGTGTAAACAAGCAACCATGAATTCCATTGTCCCTGCATTCTTAACATTTTCTGTATTTAAAGGGAAATACGAAGCGCGTTCCGATTTTCGAATAAAAAAAAGTTAAAGGGGGGAAAAATAGAAAACAAGATGCGGAAGGCGCAACTGAGACAGATCTGACGAGTACGTATTTGCAAATCCTGAAGGAGTAATTTCACGATGAAAATCGATCGTGACGCAAAACGAATCTCCGCTCCGTTAGAGCGATAACTGTCACATGTTGACGAGCGTAAACACTCGATGTATGTATTTGAACCCGTTTGAGTCATCGTCCCTAACAATTTCCCGTCTTCCTTCCGCTAAGAAGAGACATTCGTGACACTCGTGTGACTCGGATTCGGCCTCGAACACCTGGAGCGTCTTCAGGAGTGAAACACGTGCGATCGTCGACAGCGACGACGACGGTCAGCCGCGCGAAGGCACAAGATGGCGGTAAGTTTTTTTTTCGCGACAGGGAAGACTACTCGGCCGCGCGAATAGTCTCGGGACACTACCGCTGCTTTCTCACTCACCTGCAGACTGGCGTTCGTATCGTCGATAATCTTGTCCGTTTCCATGTTGATCATCCTTTTATCCGCTCGTATCGTGAATGCGTGCAACGTCCGCGCTAACACGCGACTTCGAGCTTGCGTTGCTCTCCGATCACGCTTCTCGCGCGACTGGTGAGTGTATAAGAGCGACGAGGTCGCACAGAAGTTCTTGGAAAATGGCTGATAAGTTTCCGCGTCGAAGTAACCGCTCTCGGCGTGAAAACGCGGCTCCGCGTTTCGGGATCGTTCAGCAGAAACGACGGCGACGACGACGCTCGCTACGAGCCCTCGCCATGCACCACAGGAAGTCGGCGCGACAACATTTCACCAACACAACAGCTCGCAAATAACTATGTCACTCAGCGACGAATGGAGCTGGATGCGTCAGGTGCTTCGATTCTCTTTCTCACGGCGCGACGGATATTGATATCGATATCGCCGCGACAGCACGTAGTTTCCTTTCGATATCCGCAACCTCCCGAACTCACTCGTAGCGCAGACTGTGCCGAACTGGGACGAGCGAGCGTACGAATGGACAAGCGATGCAAGCGACTCGAAGCGAACGGCGGCCACGAACGCCGCGTGAAACGCGGCACAAGCTGCTCCGTTTCAGAGTTGCAGCCTATCGATATGTCAAAAATGAGAGTGCACGATTGGTCCACATAACAAGTCAAATTATTCCATATCCAATAGAAAAGGTTATTTTTTTAGGGATTTTATCAACCGCTACATTTGTCACTAAAATACAAATCTCCTATCAGAGTTGTCATAGAGTTACACGCGCCATTTTCAAAATAATGCTTGGTGCGCGCAACGTATTAAACGACAAACAAATCTTTAATATATTAATTTTTAATTATATAATTTATTATAATTTTTATATTTGTGCTCGTCCCTTAATCATAGATTTATTCGTAGGTATAAGTACACAAAATACATATCTAAAATGTTTTTTTAACAAAAATGTTAAATACTGTTTAAAATGTTATATGTAGCGCAATTATAGTATTAGTCTTCACCTTTATATCCACTTGATTTGTTCATTCTTGTTAGATTTAATGTCTGATTGAGTTTGCAACGTAAGCGCAGCATACGGTTTGTCGCAATATGGCGAATCTAACGAAGGGTAATAATGTCTGTAGCAGATGTAGGTCAAGCAATAGCCTATTACTGACCCTACCATCACGTCTAAAACAAGTAATGTATTAATAAAATTGTGACAAAATTGATTATTTTAACAAGAATGTATTTACCTTGCCAATGATGGTGATAATCACATGTCCTGCTTAACGCGATAACAAGAGCGACGCAAAGTGGCAGAAGAAACATACACAATCTCCACGATTGTCCTTTTCCCGCTAAACTAAATGCATGAAGTTTTCCGGCTAGATATAAGGCGATGAAACCAAAACTTGCGAACGCAACTAAAAGAAAAATTATAAACATCTCAGTCACAGAGAAATATACTTATTCGCAAGACATATTTGTAGATATTATTGCCAATACATTAACATACACGAGGAATGTCCGCTTGGGAATGACTTCTTTCCATCCCTAATAACAACCGGATCTCCAGTACATTTGAATGTTGGATTCACTTGTCCATCTGGAAAACACCGCCAGAAGAAATCTGGTCTTGGACGTCCTGAAAAAGTCAATGGATGACATTAAGAAAAATACAAATTTATCAATTTAAATTCATTTAAATATTTTGATTAATAACATACCTACTACAAGTTTTAAGATATCTGTAATAAGACCATTAAACCCTAGGGCTAATGTTACAGATAATGTTGATTGTTGAAGATCAACTTTATTTCTATGTATTATAAAAAAAAAACAAATTACAGCAACTGGCATTATAAATACAAGGGGCTGGAAAGAGAATATTTCATTTAAAATGCGTTATCTGATGTATACTACGTCTTTTTTTTTATTTCTAATATGCACACGTACCCATAATATCGTAGTTGGAACAAAAGATTCTGTTCTTGGATTTTTGTACAGCCAAAGCTCATCTTGATGAATTTTCCTAGTAAATGGTTCTGCTTTTTCCAGCTCTCTGAAAACCATCAAATGTAAAGTATTTTACTTAACTGATAACAATTCTGTGACAAGAAAAACTAAGCAACTGTTTTTCAAAAAAAGATATAAAGGAATGAATATCTAATGTATAGCATAGATGTATCTTTCAAAGAAATTCTCTATTATTTTTTAATAATTATATCATATATTAATATAATTATTAACAAATTCAAAACATGTACTTTTGAAGTAAAATATAATACGAATAAAATTATTATTAATTAATAGTAATGGATATCTTGTTTAAACTAAGTTCAATAACACATTGCAGCGCTAATTCTGAAATATTGATTGTTTAACTGCACATCCATTGAATGTTAACTTACACGAATAACACTGCCAGAAAGATACGTAGCAGAAAGTCAAACCAGAGCCCCATCGAAAGCTGAAGTCCACGTACTTTAGACATCTCCGTACGTTACGCATTTAAATCAAGAACAGATCGTGCCGATGCTCCTTGTTCATGTAAAGAAAATATAAAAATCTTAACGTCAAACTTAAACAATTCATCGTGTAATAACGACACAACTGTATACGACACGTAAGTGCAATCAACTCTATATAGCACACCCGGTAGATGAAACGTCGATATTAAAATAAGTCGAACGATTATCGATTCTCGAATCTCGATCACGGGAACCGAACTGAAATATATATTCGGATAAATATATATTTATCCGAATATATATTTTACTTTAGAAGAAAGTTTAAAAGTATTTTTAATTTCTCTTTCCTTTCCCATTTTATGCATTATAATCGTGGACCAAGAAGTGGAATCGTTTGTTTTAACTGTACTTTTGCACTTCGTGTCTCCTTCACTTTCTCTTGCGCAGTTTGAACATACGTCTGTCTTATTTTAAACGAAAAAAGTGCAACTGGAACAAGCGATCTAGTTTTAAGGTTAAATTTGTAACATACTCGTATAAAATAAGTAAAATAGTAGTCGATTCGATTAAACGAAAATGGATCCGTTGCATTTTCTCGTGCTGCTCGTGCAATGTGCCTGTACAAAATGGACATCGTTATGATTATTTGCGTTTGCCATATTGTACATAGTTGAGTGGTGCTAAAAAATTACGTTTGCAACTGTACTTTTGTACATTAATTTGTCCTGCGACACGTGGAAGCGAAATGAATAGTCGCAGTATCATCGCGAAATTGCAATAAGTGATATCACATGGTTGTAGTTTGCTGAGTAAAGAAACGTTCATTGTGCGATGCCAGATATAAGAAATAGGGTTAGTTTTCGGATTCCTTATATAAGAAACGTGATTTAATTATCTAATTTCTGTAAGTCGTAACAATAGAATCAGTATAGTCGTTTGCATTGCGTGAGAACAATGAGCTTATACTATTCAATTTTTAATGTACGATATGTAATGATGCAATATTTTTTTTTTTCAGGAAAAATTTTGCCAATTAAAGAGTTTCATAATATTGCACAACACGCGATACGTGGAAAAAACTCAGAAATATCGACTGCATAAGCATTTATATTGAGTGGATTTAGCTTTGAATAAAAGATAATGCTAGCAGCCATGGCTGTGACACCATCAACTTCTGTAGGTAGCACTGAGCTACCGAGTCCAACCACTGAAATATCCGATGAAAATTTAAATAGTTTCATCACATATCTGAATAATCTCGCTGGTAATTATGAGATGGATGTTGATGTCATAGTCAAGGATCATTGTTATGCTCGAGCCTGGAACTGGAAGCCAGAGAATGTCTATGTGAAACCTGTAAAAAAATTATTTTTCTCAAAAAACACTTCAGCAAGGTAAGATTACTCATAATATTTAATCTTTGCCGAAATGTAACAAATGTTTAAAGTTATTATTCTTTACATCTTAGTGCTACATACAGAAAGGATGAAGAAATCAATGTGGAAGATGTTGATAGCGAAATGATACCGCCTATTGACTTCACCAGAGTTCAACACATGATGGACGAATTTGAACGGTTAGCGATCTTTGCGCGGCCTGAGGAAGACGAAGACTGGGAGGATAAGATAGACAAAACTTTTTGGTCTCCAGTGCAGAATCGGATATTTTCCAAAGTGACTCGAGTACTGAGCTCGGAAAGGCTCAGCAGATTAGCTAAGACTGATAATGCGGCGGAATCGATTTTTCGAAGAACGTCGGTTGATATCGCGGCGAGGCGATTTCGGGAAACGTTAGCATCTACAGGATGGGACTGGAGACTGGCGCAATGGCTGCACAATTTATTATTCGAGCATCTGTCCCACGAATATCTGGCCATCTATCTCGATATCTTGCAAGTTCTAAGACTGAAAATTCCTCAACTAATCGATAAGATGATCGCCGTACAACCGAATATTAACTCCAAGACAGGTTCCATAACGTGGGAAACGCTCGGATCGCTCTTGAAGCGTTCCTGGGATCCGATCGCGCCGAGCTTGAACGGAATTAAACCTGTAAATATGACCACTTGATCATTACTACGCATCATTATATTGCTTTAGTATGTGAAAATTAACATAATCGATTACAGAAGAAATTGCCCGGAAATCCAATCTTAATAATAGTACCGTCCGGCATTTCCCCGACCGTTTCTTCTCGTCAGCACAAGTGGATCACGCAATTAGGTACGTTAGGTACGGTCGTTACCGTTCATACACACATGGGATTGGCGGGCAACAGAATGACCATGCTGGTGTGCATGGATCAATTAGTTCAAGCTACGAGAGCCAAGATACAAGATGTCAGAAGCGACTGTCCAGGCAGGCCGATTATACTCGTGGGTTTCAACACTGGCTCGGCGCTTGCTTGTCAGGTAATTTTACAACATAATGTTTTTTGCATCTTGCATTTATTTCACTTTCTATCGTTATCTCATTTTTTTTTATTATAGGTCGCACAGATGGAACATGTAACCGCTGTTACTTGCATTGGATTTCCTTTTGCGACGGCTGAGGGGCAACGTGGCGCGCCCGACGACACGTTAATGGATATTCGCTGTCCCATTATGTTCATCATCGGGCAAAATGCCACACTCGTTAGAGCGGACGATTTGGAGGATCTCCGACAGAGGATACAGGTCCAGACGAGTCTGGTGGTCGTAGGCACGGCTGACGATCATCTCAGGATATCCACGACCAAGAAAGTACTCGAGGGCATCACTCAGAGTATGGTGGACAAATGTATACTGGATGAGATCGGCGATTTTATCGGTAGCATTCTACTGCAACCGCATCCATTGCCGCTGCGACCTACGATCACAACCAACGGCGATAACAAGACCAAGAAGGAGTCTCACAAACGGAGAAACTCCACTAGCAGTTCCGTGGAAAGCGAGCCTAATTCGCCGGTCACGAAGAAGTCCCGACCGAACTCGCCGGTATCTTCCGCGCTATCGGCTGGGACGAACACGGCGTCGAGCTCGACTTCCAAAATCAGTTCACTCAACACCCAATCTAATCTGGTGCAAGTGAGCGGACAGCAGACAAACCATTCTTCCACTATCAGACGAAAACGACCCACGAGCAATCAGAAAAATCAATTCGCGGAACATATGAAGACTTCTAAGCTTCCTGGACAGGTAATTCTCACACATACATTGTATATATAACTGCAATTTAAATAAAATATGTGATTATTTACATTTATTGCAGACAAACATTAATGCGGAAAATGGCATAACGCTCAATATTGGTACACTGGCAAGTCTGGCGCCGATAGGGCCGATACGTCTGGCGCCCACCACTGTCAGCCAATCGCCTCCCAAAGCGTCCAAATCTTCGACGACGCCCAGCAAAGTACCGAAAATCATTTCAAACGTAGCGCTGCAGGGCATTCCCAAGATGAAGACGATAGTATCTTCTAACAAACCTTATTCAAACATGATATCAAGCAATTACAGACAAGTCAATATACCTGACAAAAACGGAGACGCAAAATTGGTCAACATTTTCACCACTGGAAATCAAATTAGAGTTAATACAAGTTCCGGAGGTAAGATGCAGATTCATTCTGTACGAGTGTACAAATCTCAAAGAAAAAAATAACTAGAAATATTCATATTCTTTCTTCTCTGAAATTAAATAGCGGGAAGCGGCAAGTCGACCGCGACGAGTGGCACGCTATCGAATCTTTTGCAAAACGGAAAGAGCACCATTGCGCTCGCGAGCGCATCCTCCGCCCGTGTGTCATCGACTTCCAGTATTCTACTAACGACCACCAGTTCGCCGGCGAATAGTATACCGCCATCCACATCGACAGTTGCAAAAGGTAGATCATCATTATCTAATCAATTATCAAATAGTTCGCCCGAAACGTAGTTCAGCCTACATACGCGACGTCCAATGTAACAATTTGTTTTATATACGAATGTACTTAGAACGAATTTTTTTTTTATATTTAGCAAATTAGACGTACGTTCGAATTGAACGTACACACTTGACTTAACGAAATAATTGAAAGTATTTAACATGTCCAATAGTCATAACGTTAATTTCGACAATCGGAATTCATTTTTATTTATATTTTACAAATTAGTTTCAATCATCGAACTGGCTGCTCTATAGATAAGTAGACTTATATTTTTATAATACTTATTTAATGTCTGACATACATATGTACCTATAAATATACACACATGACAAATAACGTATACAATCAATAAACTCACATTTTTCTAATTTTCTTCTTGGTCTTTCAGAAAAGGGTAATAGAAATATTACATAACGGAAATTTTTACTAAACATTTACACCTGTAAATAAAATGTATATAAGATAGCGCTAGAAATTGCCTAATGATTTTCGAAATTGGGTGATTTTGATGCATAGATTACATCCAAGGGAAACAAACTAAAAATTCTCTTAATTTCTTACAATTTCACATTTACGATAATCTAATAATAATAACAAAAAATAAAAATTGAAGCGAAGCACACATTCTAAAATAAGACTTACGATTTCATACATTGACTGTAAAGCTTCCAAAAAATACAGTATATAAAAATTCAAAAATTATGAACGGAATATTAATGTATAAGTGTCTATTCGATTCCATTCATATTTATTCCAAATTTTTCCTCAATTGCGCGAAAAGATCCTCTTTCCCCAAAGGCTGTTTAGTGTTAATTTGATACTAAATTTATTTTACTTCGCAAGCTCTTCCTCTCTCGTTGTATATATTTTTGTTAATTTTGTAGCCAAAGTAGTTAGCACCGCAAAATGAGATCTGCTCTCTTTCTCTCTTTCTGTTGCCTTTAATTATTTAAATATATATATATTTATATCATATATATTTATCTCTTCTCTCATATTTATGTATGACATTTAATCTCTTTTGATAAAACATTCCAAAATGTACGTGAAAAAAAAACTTGAGAAAATTTTTCCTCAATTAATAATGTGAATGTACACAGTAAAGTTACATTTAGGTATATACACACATTATGTTCTACATACGTTAACATCCATGGATAAGCAACAGGCATCGTTAATCATTCTAAGTGCATATTTAAAAGAAATATTGTAAACATGACACCGGATTAACTTTTATTTTGTATTCAATAAATATTTTTTGTGACATAATTCGAATTTGTTTAATTCCTGACCTTATAATCCTGTCCATTGAGCAACAAACGATTAACAAGTCTAGGTAATGTGAGCACAAACAATTGGTTTTTGGGATATTTAATTGTTATCTGCATCAAATATATTGGGCAAGCACTTGTGTATTTATTATAGCAGTAAACTTTCGCACTAGCGTGCTTAGTAAGGTTTGCACTTTTTGTTAATATAAAAAGTTAATAAAAGAGTCCTCTTAGTTTAAATTTCTATTTATTCTTTTTAATTAACATATTGAGATAATTAGATATTAGTAAAACAATACATTATTTAATTTATAATACTAAAACGTTAAATGCGTCTAAAATAAAAATAATTTTAACGGAAAAAAATTAAATATGTCAAAAAAAAAAAAAAAAAAAACAGTAATTAAAATATTGAAAAATTAAATACATTAAAAATAAAACTGTACTTATGGTAATCATAAACGTATTAACATATTAAATTAAAATGCTAGTGTAACATTGGAAATATTTCTGAAATATTAATATATGTTAATGATACATGATAATATTATACATATATTCCTTTTAGATCTAAAGCCAAATATATACATATATATATTTTGTAGCGATGGAGGAGATGGGAATGTGCGGTGACTCTCACTTGTTGGACATATCGAAATTGGCGCACTTACCACGACAAGCGGCCGCATCCAACAATACCGATAACTCCCACAGTACGCCATGCGGTAACATAGTCATTGTCGAGAATTCCCTCCACAACAGAAGCGCGCCTTCGTCGGTGATAGTCCCGTTTAACAGCCAAAGCACCGGCAGCATTTTGCCCTTGTCCAACAAATTAAAGATCTCTCACAAGTCGATAAAGACCATGCCGAAGATCACGGTCAACGCCAACAATTTACAGAGACTGCAGAAGGGAAAGCCGCAGGGCGTCCAGAAGAAGAGTATCGCGAACGAGATCGATGACGATTTGGGGAATATATTGGACATACCGATAATATTCGCCAAGGACGACGACAACCTGAGCAACATCGACAAGATACCGGTCGTGACGCAGACGACGCTGGCCAAGGAGGCTCAGGAGAGGCCGAAGTTGAACACCACTAAGGTGGTTCTGATAAGTAACAAGCAGGACAAGCTGCAACAGACACCGAACAAGATCGGAGCAGCTCCCGCGCAAGCCGTCATATGTCCCAATATGCCCGTGCAAAATCTAAACCAGCTGATATTGCAGACGCGAGCGCAGAGCAGCGGTGTCCTGGCGAAGAACAGAATCGGCATGGCGATGGAAAATCGACTGGTGCAACCCACCGTGAAGTACACCAAGATCATCCTGGCGAAGAGAAACCCGCAGTCGCTTCAGCAGACCGAGAGAAGCGAGCAGTTGGTCGCGACGAGGACTGTGGAAGACATAGGCGCGCCTAAAATCCTGACCTTCGAGAAGGACGAGCACAGATACGTGCAGGCGCAACCTTCCAAGGCAGCGAGCGTTTGCGATCCTCTCACGGAGAACAATCCACTTACGGATAACGTGCTCGAGATCGAGGACGCTATTAAGACGAATATCATTGAACGCAAGTACCTGTCCGCGCCTGCAATTGACGCGATGTCGCTTGCGACTCTCGACGACGACGACTGCGATATTTTGAATGAAACGAAGTTGGACGAGAAGGTGGACCTGGAACAGTCTACTCTTGATAATGCCAATGAAATGCAAACCTAGAATACACAATCGCTTTACGAAAGCTGATAATATATTAATTGTGCAATACGCGAGAAGATACCTGTGAAATATATCATTTCAATGTCGGTATTTAGATGTGTAACAACATACTGATATATCACAAGACTAATGAAAGCTATATAATCTCGAGATTAAAGATTAATTTATAATATTATAATAAACGATTAATGACGATATTAATGATATTAATGACGATGATTAATTTTTTTCTATTGCATATGTTATACATCATATATGTCATACTGTACTGGTCTCTAAGCTTTAATAGTGATAATTAATACTTTGTTGTTATAATGAGATTCAAATGTGATTCATCTTTGTTCTTTATATGTTACATATGCATAAACGCGAGAGTGGAAAAAACATATGTGTCTGCACATAAAAAAAAAATTATATTTATTATTCAACTTAGAAAAATGCCTAATAATTATAGATATTCTTCCATATATAGCACGTCCGTTATTAACTCCAAATTGGCCAAAGAATTTGAAAGGTGAAAAATAAATAGTACTGATAGCAGAAAATACTGCTATTTCGTAAATTGCGTACTATACAACTGTTACATAATGCATTTGTATTATAAATTTAACATGTAAAGATTTACAAATAAAATTATATATGAATAAAAATTCGCGGTTACCTATATTTCAGCACCTAGCAGAGTGTTTCCGTTTTGTGACGTAAACATCGTGTATATCTTTTTGCTTAATTCCGGACCGATTTTGCGTACAGCTGTGAGAGGCCCCGCCGCTCTCCTAATCTGTTAAATTGATATAATCTTTGTAATTAAAATTAACATTTCTTTCAGAAACAATTCAAATATATCCAATATAATTTTATTGTTATATTAATTTACTAATAAGAAGAAATATAAAACTAAAACTTACCGGTATATCTTTTAATAAATTTATGCCTTCATCAGGTGTACAATTTTTGTAAGCCTGGAAAGATAAGAATAAGATTATTTTCTATTATGTGAAGAATAAAATTTCTTTTTTTGTTTTAGTAACATCAGATAATAAAATACAATGTTTAATTATAACGATACCTCAATAAGCTGCACTGGACTAGGATAAGCGGTACATATTGCCTCTGATGTTTCCAAGCTACTCAAGTTAAATTGACACAACTGCTGCTGCCACAATCTCTTCAGTCCATTCCCATCTTTGTCCACGCGTACAGTATTCTTATTATCACCCATAACATACCAGACAAATTTACTTTCCTGATTTTCTCTCTTCTGCAACTTATACGGTATCTCCGAAATAGATTTTGTATACTGATACACCGTTGAAGCCAAGTCCTGTGCACTCTCAATTAATCTGCTGCTACATTTGGCTACTATCTGAACTTCAGTCAAGCACATCTCAAGCTGCTGTCTTGATATAATTGGAAATGCCTCGAACCGCTTACCTTTAGTGTTACCTTTGGAACCGTTACTTCCAGAGCCCGACTTCTTCAAATATGCAAAATATTCCTCCATGCCGAAGACAACCAGAGTTATACTGTAATTCGGTAACAGAGTCGTAATATTTGAGATAGACGCGCAAAAAGTGTCCTCCGCTACATGCGTCACTGTTTCGTAGCTGCTCCAGATTATTATAGCAAATTCTTCCATCTGTGTACCCTTTCTTACGCACACTTCGTTATCTTCGTCGATATAATTCTCCTCGATGTTTCTCCGCCATGTAATGCTGTTCGGAATTAATTCTGTGGTTACATTAAACTTAACATCAGCATTTTGCAACATGCTTTCAATTTCCGTTCGACAATTTCCATTCCGATCATCGATACCTTGATCAAGATTAACTTCCATGAACTTTATACATTCCCCAGGCTTCATTTCTTTCGATTTCTTCTTCTCGATCGCTTTCAACGCCTTCTCTTGCGCCAGAGTTTGTTGACGTTTTCGTCGGTCCTCCTTCAACGCTGTTTTGTCCTTTTTAGGCGCCGTCGTCTTTCGCGAAATTTTCTTAACCCGATTATCTTCCGAATCGTAAGAACCCGATGTGATATGCGATGATCCATGAGTGAGCTTGTTGACATTCAAATCAGGAAGATCGTCGCTTTGCGATCCTGAGTTTTCCGCGGTTTCACGACAGAATGGTACTTCCGGAAAGTCGAACTCATTCGTATCGTCGAAATGACATTTCCCATTGACTTCCGATCCATTTTCGATCCCGTTGCGTTCAACAGGCGACGCGGGTTCGTCCGAATCACTCAGTACAATCACACTCGACATTCGCAAAGGAAGTTCAATTCAAATATGACATTCAAATTTAGCAGTCGTCAAAGCATTCCGCACGCGCCGGCGAACCAGTGACGCTCAACTTTTAACCTAAATCCCTTCATTTTACCTAATATTAGGTTTGTTCTTTATAGCTGAACTGGCTGCACTAGTTCAGAGTTTATCTTTCTCCTTCCGATGTGAAGGGGAAAAGATAAACTCTGAACTAGTGCAGCCAGTTTAGCTATAAAGAACAGACCTATTAATGCAGATTTAGATGCACGAATATCAAATAGGAAAACGTGCTTTTTATGGACTCTGTCTAATGCCACTTTGTCCCTAGAAGTTAGAAATTTATCGAAAGTGCGACTCTCGATGCATCGAAATTGCAAACTTAGCGCGAACCATTGTCAAAAAGGCGCGCACAGCGAATGGTAAAGTGTGCAATAAGCAGGTAATAAGATTCAGAAACGTTCGCGATGTTATTCTACTCCAGATGAGAAAATTCTCGACTTTTAATCATATTTATTAACGTACGAAACTAGCAATAGAGGCGGCTAATAAGCGCGTATGCACACTAAGAACAGTGTTGATATCTGGTATTTTATCATAAGAAGTGATTACACCTGTGTAGGTTATATTTTATCACAATTTTATATATGTAGAATTAAGTCGCTTAAACTTAAGCGTGATATGTGACGTACATTAAATGTTACTTTTATATATTTAGGTAATCGGACGTCAAGTTGTCGATAAGAAGCTATATCACTAAAATGGATCGATCTTCACGCGAATCGTCAGTGGAAATAGAAATCGAGGATGATGAACTGTTTGATGAGGTAATATGTATGAACAATAAAGAAATTATTCAATCGGAACAAAATGTCACGAAGAATGAAGATGATTCAGGAAACAATGTTTCGTGTAATGCAGAGAAAAGCGTTGTGATCGAAGCTGAAAAAAAGCTAAATATACAGAATGATAAAAATTTGAGCGCACAAAACAATGAAATTCAGGCAGAGCCTAAAGAGAGTACAAACAAAGTTAAGTACATAGAATACAAAGACAGTGTAATGAATAAGCCAGAAGATTCTCACGTTTGGCGCAAAAGAATGAGACAAGATAGTGCAGATTACGAGAATGTTAAGGTTTCTCGTAGCAGACGGTATTCCAGTGATTCTAGCTCAACCACAAATTCATCGGAGAGTAGCAAAAAGCAAATAGAGTATGAAACAGATCCAATTGTACTAGCACGTAGACAAAAAGAAATAGATTATGGAAAAAACACTATCGGATATGACAGATATATTCAGATGATTCCTAAGTAAGTGCTTATGAGATTAGTAGGCATTGATTTTATGATTTAATATGTAATATTGAAATTAAATCTTAACATTTATTTGCTTCCATTTTAGGGAGAAACGTACACGGGAACATCCGAGAACACCGCCAAAATATATAAAGTACAGCAGAAGGGGCTGGGATGGTATGGTAAAGTTATGGCGAAAACAACTTCACTCTTGGGATCCTCCTCAGGAAAATGATAAGACAGATTAAAAAACTGCAATCATTTTAGCATTTCATTAAAATACTGCCACTGGTATCTTTTTTTTAATTTATATCGCAATTGTGTTGCTTTTTATTTAGGCTGTTTGTTGCGTATCGCTTCTTGTGTTTAAAATAATTAAAATAATTTATGGTTAACAGATTAAAATAAAATATTTGTAATTATAAATAATTATATAAGAATTAAGATATTTGTAGAAATGATAAGAAATAATATTTTTATTCTCATTTATATCATTTTATAATCGTATTCAAGGAAACTAGTTTATGTATATATAATCAAGTTTGTATAAATATAATAAGATATCAATTAATGTATGTATATTAATGTCTTTTGGAGCAACATTTACAGTTTTCAGTTGCTGTACGAGTGACTTGATAAAAGTTAAATTTTCATAAAAGTTAAAAATATCTGCAATTTTTTAAATTGCACATGTTTTATATGTTTTGATACAAAATATCTAAATGAGATAATGATACATGATACACAAACTTGGTCTAATCTAATAAAACTACAAAAAGAATTTTTAAAAACTCAATATTTTGTTAAAAAATTTTATATTCTTAAATCTCACTAAATGGTTATTTTACAGGAAGGAAGCAATACATACATATTTATTATACTTATTATTATCAAAAGTTAATCCTTAATAGAAATATTTATTTAAAAGTTAGTTATCCTTTTGAAAAGTTTTGGAAGTGCAAAGAAGACTACAAAAATGATCCAATCTTTGGTTAATGGTTGCTTCCATTTGATCTATCCTTGTTCTCAATCTCACTTCCATGTCATCAAGTTTACTCTCAATATAATTTTTTATGTCTACATGGGATGCATAACTGTCATTCATATTCACACATTTTTGTTCATTTCGGATTCCATTGTGACATTTTAAAGAACTTGGCTTCTCATAATTATTTTCACAGTTTGAATGTTTTTCTTGATTATCTACTTTTTCAATTTTATTTTTACATTTAGAGGAATTAGAAGATTCTACATCTCTTAAAAAGCGCATAAGATTAGAATAATCCTCGTTTGTAGTTTTGTCACTATTCCTAGAAATATTGTTAAAAGCAGGAACTGTCCTTAACAATGTTTCCTTTCTATCCATTAGGTTATCGGCGTTACCAATTAAAAATTGAATTTTATCATAATCAAAGGCACTGGGTTCTACTTTTATAGGCTCTGTCAAAAACAGTTTTATACCATATATCCACAGTGTGTCCTTTGTCTTAGGAAACTAAAACAGGAATAGTACAGATTAGATTAAAAAATTATATAAAAATTATTAGTACAAAGCAATTTATTAAATAACAATCTTACTCTAATACCAGCTTCTGTTGTAGGAGGATCAAAGCAGACATCTCCAAAGTAAGCACTATTCTCATTATCCTCATCTATAAAGTCTGGATATATAGTATTTTCATAATGTTCTTTAAAGATTTCCAAAATATGACCTTCGGAAACGACACCAATGCGACTTATCTTCTGGCAGTTTGTCATCTTAATCTCGAACAGACATGGCCCTTCGTCAGGAGTCGGCCGTTGTAAAGCAATACTGGTATGCACATTAGCTACCTCCTCATAATATATTCTACACAAATGTGTACATTAGACGGTACTTCTGTCATCTTAGGAGGCATTGCACAATGCAACAATGTGAGAAAATAATCAACATAGAAATCTATTCGTCAATCATTTACTTACGTTTCAGGAGGTTTATTCACATTCTGTGATAGTTCAGTGATAACAGCATTGTGAAGCTGCTTGTTATTAATAACTTTCCAATTGCACGAAACTAAAAAATTTTGGTTTTTTTCTTCATGTTTCTGAACGATCTCCTTAGGTACTGCATTTGTAAAAGGGATCGTATGGACGACTCTGTTGTCGTCCAACGTGCTTTCCATAATTTCAGGAATTCTCGATATACTGTAGATGGTATCTAAAAACCTAGGAAACAAGCAAAAGTTAAATCCATATAAAAAAATATATGTACTGTAGGTCGAGTGATACAGTCATATACAATCGACAATCACCTTTTTTTTAAATGATACGTATTGTTGCACTTCTGTGATATTGGAGGGCAATATATTCACAACGATCCACGCACACACGTCGTCAGAAGTAAAAATATTTTCATCGAGACAAACTCTTCTTCGCTTCTCTTTGAATTAAAGTGATCGATAGTGACAAACAACGTACTCGGCACATGTTATATAGCCGTGCACGGAGATGAACCAAGAAAGCACAAATAACTAGATGAGATATTTGATAAGAGACTGATCAGCGATCTTCAGTGTGACAACCAATGGGAGAATTTATTTTCTAGGAAATTTAGTTAGCAGTTTACTAAAGTGCGACTAAAAAGAACATACTTAATATTTCTCGTATTTTCATTCGACAGAGCGTTCATCGAGATAAATAAGGGAAGGGAGCGAAGGGAGGCTTGAGTCAATCAGCTGAGCGAGAAGTATCGAACCATCTTGAATTGTCCGCGCCGTGCGTATTCTTCTATTGTCCGTGGTGCTCGTAATTTCGCAGAAAATATGTCAAAGTACAGGATTGTTATGGTTCGCCACGGCGAGAGCGAATGGAATAAGTTAAATCTCTTCTGTGGATGGTACGACGCTGATCTGTCGGACAAGGGTGCGTAAATATCACCCGGCTACACTTGGAACGACCTTATTTCAAGGACAAAAGGTCGCACGATTTCAACCTTCGAAACATCCTAATTTTGAATGACATTGTTGACGTAATGCATTTGTCTGCCTCCTTAAAAAATCTTTTAAACGATGTGATCTAAAGAATGTTATTGCGATTCACAGTAAGATGTAAAAAATGATATTCTATATAAACATATAAAATTGCATATATAACATAAAATTGTATATAAAATTAAAATTATTTATTTATTTTATATTCTAAATATTTTAATTTTATGAAACTTTAAATTCAAACTCCACACACTATATTAAAAGTAAAAATATTTGAAATTTTTTGAATATTAAGATTGCATTAAAGAAAAAATTTTTCACAGGCAAAAGCGAAGCTGTGTCAGCAGGAAAAGCTCTCAAGGATGCAGGTTACACATTTGATCTGGCTCACACATCGGTTCTCACGAGAGCTCAGGAAACCCTCAAGTCGATCTTGAAGGAGATTGACCAAGAAAACCTGCCTGTTAAGAAAACGTGGCGTTTGAATGAACGACACTATGGTGGTCTCACAGGCATGAACAAGGCAGAGACAGCAGCCAAATATGGTGAAGAGCAAGTACAGATCTGGCGGAGATCGTTTGATGTGCCACCACCACCGATGGGGACGGATCACAAATATTATGACACCATAGTAAAAGATCCACGTTACGCCGACGGACCAAAGCTTGAGGAATTCCCTAAGTTTGAATCCCTCAAGTTGACTATCGAGAGAACATTACCTTATTGGAATGAGACGATTATCCCGCAGTTGAAGGAGGGCAAGAAGATCATTATAGCTGCCCATGGCAATAGCTTACGTGGCATAGTGAAGCATTTGGATCGTAAGAAAGCTCATTTTTATACAAATGACGTATATTGATGAAATCACAATAATAATAATGTATGTTATAATTTTTTTCTTTGTAGAATTGACCGACGATCAAATTATGGGACTAAACCTGCCGACCGGTATCCCATTTGTGTACGAACTGGATGAGAACTTCAAACCAGTCGTTTCGATGAAATTCCTGGGTGATGAAGAGACTGTCAAGGCGGCGATGGCCGCAGTAGCCGCGCAAGGAAAGGCCAAATAAAGAAACAATACAAATGAAAAAACATTTATCAATCTGCGAAACACAAAAACCTGTTGTTATGTCTATTAAAAGTATTTATGATTCTTTAGTTTCGTCATTGTGATAGAATGTAGTTCAAGTAGGAACGATAGATGCGTTCTTGCTTGAAGAAGCATTCCTCGTGAGCAAAATAAAAAAAAAGTCTAATATACATATAACAATACCCCAGTGTGTAGAAATTATGAAATTTCACTTTTACTCAAATGTGCATATTAATGAAATATTAAAAATATGACTTATTTTTTCTTTATTTCGATATTTTTATCAAATATTTAATTTAAGAAATTTTTTTTTATTTTGATATGTTTTTCATTTTTTTAGTAGAGTAATAATGGTTTAAGAAACACAACAGTTGTGCAACCGTTGAATAATGATGCTTCGGCGTGTATGTATGTATGTGCAACACAGTTCTAAATCCACCAAACAATTCCACAAGTCCATGTATAGCAATGGATATACTTTGTAGACCAGTTTCTCATCTAGAATAAAATAAATCATTGTTTTCGGGTGTAGCGTAAAGTCGGCCTCGCTTAGTGGGTTTTGTAACGTCGACGTTGGTGGATGTGTATCACGAATTCATGAGAACAAAGCTCTCTTGTGTGGCCGAAGGATATATATTTACCACCTAATTCAAACATGAATCGCGTGGACTTAAAAATTGTGTTACTGGGTAACGCAACAGTGGGAAAGACGAGTCTAATGGAACGATATGTACACGACACATTTAATGACAGTCGGCCTTATCAAAACGTAAGTATCTTCATTCGAGCACAATTATCGCTATTACATGGAAAAGACGATTCGACACAAGGGGTTGTTGAGACAAAGAAAAAGAGTAGTTCCTTAGAATCCTTAGAATCCTTCCCGACAGTAGGACTGTTTCTCTTAGCTGAACTCGGTCTAGCTTTCTGCATGTCAATTAAAAATAATCGACGGCACCAATAAAAAGTGTTGCAACTGCATGTGGGCGTTTTCACTTGTAATCATTTCAATATTATTTTCCTAGTTATATGTTTATAAAGAAATATTGTCATTCCAATCCATAGTCTTGAATCTAATTTAATTTTGTGTAACTATCAGTGTGACGAATATACAATTTGCAGAAAGAAAACTATTGTACAAAGAAATCTTTTGAAAAGTTGCAGTTTTGCAATTGCAATACTTTTTCGTCTGTGCCATCGATATTTAGAAGGGATGAGAGGAAAGAGAAGAATGTCGAGCAAGGAGGAAAGTGCAGCTAAGAAGAATAGACCTAGTTCACTTTGCGAACACTAACCCATGGCACGTCTTGTTTCTCATAGTCCGCAGCATTGTGGAAGGAAAATTGTAAAGTAACATTATTAAAATTTGCACTGAGAATCGTCTAGATGGAAGGGAGAGATCATATACAAATTAATGCAGTTAAAATTATGCTGCAGACAATAGGCACTGTGTTTGCAGCGAAGCGAGTGCAAGTGAACGATGTGTCACTTGTCATGGGAATATGGGACACAGCTGGCAGTGAAAAGTAAATATACATTCATTGCATCATATTACTGTTCCAAAATCTTCAAAGATTCGTACAACATGCATTTATATTATTAATAATTTGTACTTCGATTCAATATTAGATATGATGCGATGACTAGAACGTATTATCGTGGGGCAAAGGCTGCTATAGTGTGTTACGACATTACCAAGTCAAATACATTCCAAAAGGCGAAGTACTGGGTGAGGGAGCTCAGAAGCATCGAGGAGAACTGTAAAGTGTACCTTTGTGCCACGAAAAAAGACTTGTGTGACGCAGGCCTTGCATCGGACAATCCAGATCTACATAATGCTGTAGAAAGATATGCAAATGGCACGCAGACCAAACTTTTTGTAACATCTAGTAAGACGGGAGAGAATGTAGGTAAGGATGCATCATGCTTAGGGAATATTCATTGCTCATTTTATCTGCAAAATTTATATTTGTGCATTTTTCTTTACAGTTGAGTTGTTCGATGAAATTATACAAGATTTCGTGTCCAATCCAGAGAATTTGCAACAAGCGGAAGAGAAACTTGTTTTAAGTAGAAAATCCGAGAGAAGGTATTGCTGTGCACTGAGTTAATAGAATCAGTATTAATACTTGCCATTGATATTCTTACAAGCTTATTTTTTTACCAGATAATTTCTGTTAGATAATTACAACGTTATAATACGTAAAATAGTATTTTTAATGTATTACTGAAGACCAATGTGATATTGTTTTGCTCAGTAACTTTCAATAGTTTAAAATTTTGTATTTGCGATATTATTAGCACAACATGATGCAAATTTGTAAAACTGGATTAGAACTTTCAGCAAAGAGTAAATTTCTAAAAAGATATACGATAGGATATGTATACAAGTTTTCATAATCACAGCTTTGCGCAATATATTATTGAGAAATATTCTCAAATATATGATTCTTAATTATTCAGAGTTTAAAGCTGATATTGCGTAGGCGAATGATATTTGTTCATATATATTATTACAATTGTGATCGTTGCGATGTTATCGCATTCTTAAATATATATGGAAAAGCAGTACCTTTTTTTTTCTTTTAAAATTTTTTCGTACCATATCTTAAAGCAGATATTTTGCACTTATTGTTAAATAGAAATTTAAAATCTTATAACTTTCCCCAAAATTTCTTGAGAGGCTGAAAACTGATAAATGTGATCTCTTAAGCTTTAATACTTGTTAGACGAGTAAATAAAGAATTTATTTTGATCAATTTTATTAACTTATAATTACCTTTCGACATTAACTCCGGATATTGCCGATCTGCTACACAGTATCCGTAAAAATTATTACTTCAATAAGTTAACTTTTTATCTATTTTTTGGCTATTCGCAATCATTGCGAAAAGTAGGATATACAAAATTCTCTGGCTTGTTCATAAACTCCAAAGAATATGAATCCACCAATAGTAAAACCAGTTACTCTTGGGATAAAACCAGCGAACAATCTGAAAATATGATCTGTTATAACATCGGAAACAAATTTAGATTAAAAATAGAAATTTCACTGAATTCTTACCCCTTAACGCCATTACTTCTGTAGACCTCTTTTAACATTGTGGAAATTTTAACTTCTTCCTTCTCGGCCGAGGTACTGGACAACATAATTCTAGTCTTTGCGACGTCTAATGGCGTCGTTATGGCAGCTGATATAGCAACTGAAAAATCAACATTCTATTAGTAACGATGCTTGTAATTATTATTTTATTTCACTGAATCATAAGGCGAGTTTTAGAATTCTTACCTGACGCAGCTCCACATACAGCACCTTCAAATGGTGTGCACTCGTGCTGCATGTGTCGAGACCAATAAAGTTTAAAATATTCCCACAATGGCATCTGAATCACACCGAACGGCAGATCCCGCAAGACAGTACTTCCATAGCCCCGATATAATGTCCTTAATCTTAATCGATGTGGGTCAGACAAAAGTGCCTGCCTTCGTTGCTTAATCACCTCTACTGGTACACGAATCAAGCAGGCTGTCTACATGTTAAGTAATTTTTAAAATACTTGTACAACACTTTATATTATATATAATTTATATAATATAATCGTATAACTATTACTGTATATAATATAAAAGTTTGATATATTAAAATTACATCAATATTTTATAATTATCAGTGTTGCAATTGCTTACCATTTCAGAAGATGATGCTGCAATCATGTGTATAATAGAGTGATACTGATCTGATATGTATGGTTGTGAATACTGTTTTATTCCCTCGTAAGTTATAAAAAATATAGCAGCTGTAATGAAATAATGTTCATTAATATTAGAAATATTTTCTTTGCATATCTCTGATTTTATGTACATATTAAACTATACATACCTGATGGCGCAGATCCTAGTATCACAGGACCTATACCTTTGTACAAATGTTTAAAGCCACCAGATTGAAAAAATCCATGCTGGCTTTGTAAGCGAGTTTTAAGAGTGTCCAATGGATAAAGTGTCACGTCACAAACAATCCCTGCAAGAGCACCTGACTGACATCAAATATCGATTATTTTTTCATTGAAAATAGATTGATTTTTGTGTCAAAATTTTAATACTTTTAGTTACATATTTGTACAAAATGTGTAACTAAAAATTTATAAAATTGAAAATATTGTAATAAGCAATGACAAATTTAAATAATAAAAATTAATTTAAAATATAATAAACCTACAAAAATTATCGTGCAAATTTATTGATAAAACTTGTGTTAATAGTTAATATACGATACGATTAGCACATCGATTAGTAAGGTAAAGTAGCAAGATCACAATCAAATAATTATTGAAAAAAATAACACTTACGATAAATGACGTGAACAAAACATCCTTTTTCGAAAGATTCCCTGCGGTTTTTTCTTGCTCATGGAACATTTTTGCTTTTCTTCGGCGTCTAAAGATCCGATCAGAAGTGTCGAGATTTTAAGAAACGTCATTGAGCTGATAAAGGAAAATAGTGGCCACTGATTGAAAAGATTATCTCGTATTGTGCGTGAAGACTTCTCGGCGTAGAAAACTCCATGTACTCATGACGATCGATATTTACGACAATTATTATAAAATATTAAATACTTCAAATTGTACGTGCGCTTCAGAATTTGCACCGTTCATAATGAAGCATGAACATGGATGATGTAAGCCGGCAAGAAAACACGTGCTTTGTATACACCTTACGTAAGCGTCAGTAAGTGTATATGAATCAGTCGGTCGACTGTCGTCTGCTTTTCGTCTAAGCTCAAAATCACAATTCATAGATAGGGCGGGCAGAGTAACCCACAAAATCAGTGGTTCTCATACTTTTTATAGACCACTTTAACGTTTTTTATTCAGCTGCTCTGCTATTACATTTTTGTTGGTTATGAATATACATTAATGTATCGTATGCCGATATCCAATAGAAAAATTTATTTTCTAGAGACTTTGTGAACAGTAAATTTGTTCGTAAAAACTACATTTTTATTATTGAATATTGAATTTCGTATGTACACGATAAATGTGTAGTGTGAATCTACCATTAAAGTAAAGTGTGCAACATCAGGTGGCAGCAAAAAGCCGCGAAGAAGCTGGAAGCTTCACATTTCGCGTCTGTCATCTGCGCCGTCGTTCTCTCTCGTGCAATAGAGAACGACACTTGCAGCTTGCAGCGAATGCCAGTTTCAAGTACGCATTGTCGGGATGTTAAGTGAAAACGCGCGACGCTGAGAGACGCGCCGAACGATAACTTCGTCGACGATGCAACAACGCTCAGGGTGATAGTAAAATTAACCTCGCGTATCGATTCTGAATGTGATGCGACGCGACGCGGAGCTGGATCGACGATCCATAGAGATGCCGTGAAATCTTACGACGCGACCTCGCTCAGCGATAAAACGACATTCGTGTTATCCGTTTATCGTCACAGTGAATAATTGATAAATCTCTGTTGAGTATGCTTGTGTGTTGAGTAATGACGTTGCTGTCCACTGTCTTGACACGTGTGTAAATTGATATCGGAGAATGACAAGGTATTCATCGAACAGCACATGATACGCAAAGCTATCGAAGGTGCGACTGGCGGGGAATGCATTGCACATTTGTTGACAGAGAGCGAGAGAGGAAAACTAGTCGACTTGTGATATCCACGTCTCTGCACAACATATATCTTAGATATCTATTTCAATATAGACCGAAGATATAACACCAATTGAAAAAAAAGAGAGAGAGAGAGCAAATGCATCTTATTTTATGCATGACTTAATTATTTACTAAGAACTACTAATTCTATTAACACTGTCTTATAACACAGGAGTAAACTGTAAAAGTATGTGCCATACATATAAGCGGCTTTCCGAAATCGTTCAACGTGATTAACAGTTTTAACAAGAATTAATAAAGCTTTCTAAAATTAAAATGCATGAGAATAATGGTACAAATGAGATGAGAGAGTTCAACGCAACGGATGTTACCGACTCTATTTTGTACACTATACTAATGAACGATTCTGCGACAGTCTCGACGAGCATGGCGAGCACGATCCACAACGAGAGTACGTCCACGACGTACGTAGAACTGACGCAGGAGAATGAGAACAATCAACGATTATGGAATCTGTCGAAAACCGCCGTAACTTCACTGTCTGAGCCTACAGCTATACCGTTTAACACTTCCAAAAGTACTACGATATACACAACGACCGAATCCTTCGATGAGTTTGGTCCGCCGGAAGGAGTAGAATATATTTTTGTACCACTCGGTGTAGTGGTCTCTGTTCTTATACTATCAGCTGTGGTATGGGTAGCGATATCACTTTTGTCATTACCTTGTGACGTTTTTTCCCCTGCCCAGTTTTCGTTTTACAGATGCAGCTCTGCACAAAATATTAGAAAAGATACACAGCACACGTGATACATTGTTCTGAATAAGCATATATCTGTTTTGATGTTTCATTTCATAGCAAATTGATTATCTTACGAGAATCGCATATAAACGCGAAATCGTGCAGCAAACATTTTTCTTTGGCAAAAGCTTTACATCCTGCTTTTCTTGTTAGGTAATAAATAAGATTTCTCATGCTCTTACATCCAATTCCGTCTTTAAAGGTGCTAATTATATCAAGAAAGCGCAAGTTGGAGCGTTTAAGACATAGACTCATGCCAATGTACAACTTTGATCCTGGAGAAGAGGAGGAGGATGACTGGGAAACCGAACTGCTGGACGAGTGCTATAGTTCACATCAGAGACGAGTGTGTAAGATTGTTTTCACTTGTGACCTACGCGAGTGTTTTGAAAATAAGAAATAATTGATTTTACAGCAAGGATACCAATCCATGGATACTGAAGAGAATGCAGAACTGTTCAGTGGTCACTAATAGCACATTTTCACATGGCATTTAAATCATTGTTTTTCCTTTTCATTATGCTGTAACTGTCATAGACTAAAATATCTTCATAATTTATTGTAACATTCTTATATACTTGAATCAAAGTTTTCAAGCCTAATGAAATTTACAATTTTAGCCCTATATGGGCTATATTTTTTCTTATACAAATTCTTGAAAATTGAAATTTTATAAAAGAATAGTATTAGAAATACATTTAACGATATTCCAGTTCAACTGTTTCTCACAGCTTAATATTATCTAGGCCGCACATTTAACGCATTTTGACTTTTCAAAATTGAATGACATAGACATGTTTACAATTTTCAAAATATTGGCCAATATTATGTATATATTATAAGCGTATACTTTAACTTTTATGGAACTAATTTCATAAGAAATATAAAAAAATATGAAATTTTTCACAACTTTATTATTCATATAGCCCATTTTACTCATATCCCATTTCTTTAAAACAAATTTTTATTTTACCATCTCTATCATCGTAGCTTTATAACGAAAAATTCGTTTATTGAAGAATCTTGGGAAGATGTAAAAATAATACGGAATTAATAAGAGTACTTTGAGTTTATTTACTTTAATACAAATTTGACATTCACACATATGCTTGCCTCAAAAACGACAGTAATATACACTCATAAGAATGTGATTTATAGTGTTATTATTAGAAAAGAATATTTCCTGCATATGTTACATACAAGAAGTATTTTTTTTCGTGTACCTTTTTCTATCTCTTACAATATTAGATCAGTATGAAGTTCTTTTTTTTTTTTTGGCTTCATGAATTGTAATACACAGGTAATACGTAGGAGAAAAGGAGGTAGCAAATATGTGACACAATACTCTATACTGTGTAAGATACAATTTTCTTATTTTTTTCTTTTTTTTAAGAAAAAGTTTATCAAACATCTCACTTCTCGTGTAAATTAAAAAGTTTTGAGATCTGCAATCTTATTCCAGTCTTACTGTTGAAGAAAGTTACGCTTATGTAGTCTTAGCAGTTAAAAGTATGATTTCATTATTATTAATAGTAGCAATGTGAAGTAAATGTAAAAAGAACTTAAATTCGTAACACAACTTTTGTATCCAGCAATTTTTTTTAATTTGTCAGCGTATGGCAATGTACACCGCGAACTAGAATTTCTAGGAAACTCCAATAATTGGTGAAAACAATATCCATCACTTCAAAAGTCTCTGGGTTAAAATGCAGAAAGCAAACTTGGAAAAAACATGATCTTTGATTAAAAATTGATTTCATTTAAAAACTTTCGAAGGATAATTCAGCTGTGTTAGTTTTGTCCTCTCCTAATTTCTCAAATACTTCAGTTCTCTTCCTCTTCCTCCTCCTCTTCCTGCTCGTCCTCATCCTCACCAGTTATTTCTGGTTTCTCTTCTGCCTTTTTCGGTCTACCGCGACCGCGTGACGCAGTAGTCGTGCCTTTTGGTGGTCCTTGCTGTAAAATTTAACAAATTTTCTCATAAATGGTACAACTGCACTCGCATAGGAACAGTATTACAGCATATTACATGAAGACTTCTTCTCATCTCATTTGTTCTCATGTTCTTGTTAATGTTGTATGCAAATTTTGTTTATTCAAACGCTGAGTACCTTCTTCTTGTGTGAACCTTTGGGTCGACCTCTTCCCTTTTTGACAGGTCCAGGTGGCGCATCATCCTCATTATCAGATTTTGCTGGACGTACAGAGTTATTTTTCTCCACAGAGGGCCTTCCCCTCTTTTTGGGCTCCTTAGCAGCGTTTTTATCTGCCTTAGAAGGTCTACCCCGCTTCTTTTTCTGTTCTTCTACCACAGCAGCATTGTCGTCCGACATATTTATTGTCCTGTTTCACTGTAAAATAAGTGTTTTGTCTCTTTTCAGATTATATCGTCTCCAATGAGATAAATTACAAAAAGTGGCAACTAACTTTTGGGAAGAATTCTAACTCATCTGTGTGTGTATACATGTGTATATGGTGTGCAATTAAAATGAAAATAGTACATTATTTAACATTTTCCATCAAGATACATCAAATATGTCTTTCATTTGTAAACACTCCTACCATCTCTCTTCAATAATATCATTAAAAAAAAAATTAAAAAAAATGTACCAAATGTATTGTAGAGATATTAATCTACTATGTGCATAAAATATATGTGAAATGCTTGTTTTCGAGGCTGTATTAACTTGTATGAGTATGCATGAAACAAAATCGTATCGTTACTACTAAATTGAAAGGAATAATAATTCTCGAACCTCGGAAAAACAGAAAAAAAAACAAGCGCGATTATCGATCTTCCGATATTTCCTCTCGCTTGTTGTCCCGCGCGCTCCGAAGTATCGGGGATCGCTCTCGTCCAACGGGCGGGAGAAATGCGCAAACGCGCCGCGAAAATCAGTACTATCAATTACGCGCCTCGCGAGTTTACGGGAAGATACGCGCAATTTGCGTCGTAAAACGACCGCTGCGATGTAGCGCCATTGCGCGATGCAATCAAAAATAATTTATTCACAACCCGATAATTTATTCGTCGCATCGCGGCGAATGGTGAAATTCTCGCGTCGGGAAATCAATCGCGGACGAGGATGATAATCGCGGGTCAACATGAATATCCGTGAGAGCCTCGCTTACATCGAGGCGTTTCTCTCGCTCTTTCTCTCCTCGAAAGTTCCGCGCCCGCCATTTTCAAAATTTGCAAACGATCGCATCGAGTCCCAACGCAACGACTCAACGTTCGCGCGATGAGAAATACAGTTTCCCGCGGCGAAAACGTGCCCGACGCAATCGGCGATTTTTTCTCGAATTTTTCGCGCCCGCGGAACTGACACTTCGCGTGGTAAACGTGGAGAAATTCACGGGTGACAGGACGATCGCGTCGGCTGTGCTGCCGGGGGACGCCATGAGAGAGGCGCGAATCATGGCGTCGGGGAGTCGTGTGGCTTCGCGGCGTCTCTCCGTGTCGGTGGACGTACGCGTCGGGTTCGCAATGCCGATAATCTCTGCAAGTAATGACGCGACGGTGTCGTAGGGCCCGCGGAATGATCCGTCGTGCGCCCGGCGAATTTTCCGTCGTGTTTTTACACCGCGGTCGCGCGCACTTACCGCCCAAAATAAATATATTCCGTCTGTATAATATTAATCTGATACATGTCGCGGCGCGAGATATACGTTCGACGCGCGGCTCACTCGCGGGCTTACGCACTCTCACTCACCTCACACGGGGGGAAAAAAATACTCGCCGTGCGGTGTCCGCACTTTCTTCGCTACGCGGAGACAAAGGGTGATATCGCAATCCTCTTCGCGTCGCCGGCTGGTTGCGCGCGTCGTGGCGTGGCGGCAGCGGCGGTCGGTGGCGGTCTCGCGGTCACGTCGCGTTGCGTCGTATCGTATCGTATCGCGGGGGATGCTGCGTTGTGTAAGAGCCTTAGCAAAACGCACTCTCGCGCTGCACTATACTAGCACGCTTGCTCGCTCACTCGCGTTGTGTGCACTCGGCACGCTTCACGACTCACGCTCGCTTCGCCGCCGTATCGCCGTATATTAGTAGGCGCCGCCGTGTTCCGACACACGTAAATCGCGCGCGCGTAAACACACATACACACACATACACATGCATACATACGCAAACGCCCCGCCGCCAAACGCAGCCTCCGCTCTTCTCGCTCAACCTCTGTCGGCGGTGGGCCGGCCGGCAGCGGTATTCCGCTCGCGAGGAGAGGGTCTCCCTCGCGCTGCGCGCGCGATTCGCGCGAAAACGAACCGTCGGGGGCGGCGGCAGCGACGGTGAATTAACCAAAGTCGTTTGTCCGTTAAGTCGAGTCGTCAATATACGTTTATATTTACATGCCACATACATACACTCACATATACACGCTATGCATGCGAGCTAACTTACCGGGACAGCAAGCTACAACTGACCGACAACGATACACTGGGACGCGATTCGTTGAGCCGCGAGCTGCGAGCCGGCCTAAAGCACTCTCTCTCCCCCACCGGCTGCCGGCCGATGTGGCGCGCTAACGAATTCCCGCCAAAAGACCGCGTATCGCGCGCGCTATCAAAAACGATCGTTTTGCTCGTGGAGCGAGCGGGCCACGCCGGATCCGAGAGAGAGACGCGGTGGGTTTTCTGGGGGATCTCTCGCGCGTCGTTTTTTTCTCTCACAACACCACGAGTGAACGGCGAAGGAAACAGGATCCTTCGCGCAGGAATTTCGCGCGCGGAATCGAGCGCGGATCGGCGCGGGATTTAGCGGGCGCGAACGGGTGCAATGGCGTTCCGCTGTTACACGCCGTTATTACGTGCACTATGAATGCAGAAGGGGAGGTGCACGGATAACGATGACTATCAGATCACAGATCTCGATAGGTATTGTGAAAAAATTTCACTAAAAATCGTTGTTTTCTAGCTAATGGCACAAGTCGACAAAAATATTATTCTGTCTTTGTTCGATATCCACTGAGCAACAAGCAGAATAATATTTTATGTATTCTTACTAGTCGCAAGCTGGAAAGCCACCAACGTCGATAAATATTGAGAAAATGATAAAATACATGCTGATAAACGTGATGTTGATTTTATAGCACATTTTTCATTAAGAGCCAAGGGAAAAAAGTCGCATATAACAAACCGTCGAATAGTTACGAGCCCGTTGCAAGCGTGTGAAGGTCGTTGACCTCGCGATTTGTATGTATTTTCAACGCTTGAATTTCGTCGATGTAGTTGAAACAATTTCAGCCTTGAATCAATACAATAGTTAGATTTATGCGAGTATTGTTATACTTCATAGCAGGCTGTATATGAAAATACGTACGCTTTAACTCAAATATTATCGAATCGTTGGTTAATGTTAGAAAATTATTTATTTAAAGTAATGAATAATTTATTTTCTTTTACTTACAGTTACCAGATACAGTTTCAGATGCGTGTGTATGTGTGAACAATTATCGATTCGTTTAAGTGGAATTCTCCACAAAAAACCCTCTGCAGTGAATATTTAATTCACGCTTTTGTAATTGTAAATATGAATTACATTCTCCTGTATTCTTTCTAGAAACGCATTTACGTTTCATATCTTTATCAAAGAGGAACTTGAAGGATAACAAATTGAGAGAATATACATAAAAGTATAGAATCTACGAGATTAAATAAATAATTAAAACATTCAATATGAATGTGTGCATGAAAGAGATAGTAGTTATGATGCTAATTAATGATTAACTGTACAACCGAAATAGAACACTGAAAACTACAGCGTCGCTGTAAAATATATCTTAATGTAGATAATTTTTATCACAGACAAATATACCGTTAGGTAAAATTAATCTGGAATAAAAACGAGTCGTTTAACATCGATAAATATTTGTAAAAAATTCATGTTTTCCCATTTAGTGTAGCGCCGATGTCGAAGCACAGGCATGACTGTGCCGTTCGTGTATACTTTTTATACCTATCCACGCCTTTTATTCCCTTTTTTTGTCCTCGAGTCGCGAAGCCACCCGGCGTGCGTCTGTTCTCTCGCGTGCGAAACGCACGGGAAAACATACGCGAGCGATACAAAAAAGGATGTATATTATTGATCTCGGCATTTTTATCTTTTAGTATAAAAAAACTCACGCAGGAGGCCCATAATTAAAAATAGACTTTATTTCTCTCCAAGGTTAATTGGCGTTTCCCGCTATGTCAGTCATCCCTCTCCAAGACGAGCAAATCGATCGCGACGCAAACAAACCTAACCTCCTCCGCGTGGGTTATGAATCATACAGATAGCAGCGACGCAACTGTACATGCGTACCAACACGCTTCGAAAAATGTTCCTGGAATTAGATTTTTGTTTTTGCTCGCGTGGCAGCCATGAACTAAAATGCGTTCACCACTCACGTGTTCTTCCTTGTGGTAGTTTAAATATTTATGTAAAGTTTATATTGTTTTCTAAATATTTATTAATATTTATGCACTAAAATTTGCGATGAAAATAGACTATAGCGTCGTAAAATTGCACATTAATAAAACTTTGTCGTGCGCGATGAGTTGAGAAACAATAATATTTATCGTATAGTGATACATTTCGTTGCGGTAGACATGCGCCCAGTGTAGCCACAGCCAACATCAGAGGCGTGTCATGTTTGTGCTTAACGCGTTTCCTGGTTGGAATCGTTGAATTTCCATTGAGAATCTATGAAAGATGCTGTCGTTAGGCCCAAAAAAGGACGGCAGCCCCAACGCCAAGTTCTTCGAATCACCGGAAATACTCACCCAGCTTGATGGTGTTAAGCAGTGGCTTCTGAAGAACTGTAAAAAGGTACGTTGGTTCATGCGAATATGGAACCGGCGTCGAAAACTCGCCGTGATCTTTCAGTGGCTTCGGTTTTTCTTCTTCGGCGTACAGTACCGTTAATCACAATTTTTCCGATGACCAGTTTCTGTCGGACATAAATGGAAAGGAATTTGGATAATATTTCTATGAAGTACAAATATAACTTGTACCATATATAAATGTAGACAAGAGTCACTTTGATAACCCTTTGTCAATGTAGTTGTAATCATGGAATTAACTATTTAGTTAATTATTTCCTCATTTTTTGCTATATGTATGGACATATAAAAGAGATGAATAGAAAATTAGCAAAATATTTATAGAAAAGTATAATTTTGAATATGGAAACAAATCTGAGTATTACGGAAAAATGTTTTCTTACTTTTATATATTCGTTGTATTGCATAAGCAAAGTTGCTGTGTGAATGATTCTTATATAATTTTTTGTGTGATTTTTTTGTAGAATGTGCAAACAGATCCACCTACTAACAAGAGTTTAGCTACATTAGTAGTGCAACTTCTGCAATTTCAGGAAGATAATCTAGGCAAGAATGTGTCTAAACCACCTATGACTAGAATTCCAGTATGTAAAATACATGATTTGAACAATAAATGTAATATTGTTTTTAAATGGTTTACGAATTTAATATTTTCAGATGAAATGTTTCTTGGATTTTAAATCTGGAGGTGGCTTATGTCACATACTTGCAACAGCATATCGTTTTAAACAGGAACAAGGATGGCGAAGATTCGATTTTCCCGGAGGAAAAGTAATTTCTTTTATATATTTTTTTTAAATTGTTGATGTTGCTTTTCGTAGAAAAATTAAATACATATCGCATAATATTACTAATAAAGAAAATTACTGTTATAGTCGGGATCTCGCACCGATCGTACAGTGGACATGCTAATGGCAGCAGAACGCGCTTTAATACAAAACAGGTGTATGACTGTGCCAAGTGTTTTTGTGAGACCGGATGTCGACAAGAACACAGCTACAAAAGTAAAAGAAATGGTTAGAAAACACCAGGGAAATGTCACAGAGAATGAAGCAGATGCTACACACATTATTTATCCTCCAGTGGATCCGATAGAAGAGGAATATGCACGCCCTTGCATGAGACGCGAGAGATCAGTTTTACTTCACTGGTATTACTTTCCAGACAGTTATGATACATGGACGCCACTGGATCTTCCATGGGATTTTCCCGAAGGAAATCCGGCAAATACAAATTCAAGGTATTTGATGATTTTTTATATAAATTGATTGACATTGTTAATTGTAAATAATTTCTAGCAGAATATTTATACAAAACTTACTTAATAATTTTGAAAATTGTATTCTAGATCAGTTTACAAAGTATCGGCCACATGGGTATTGGACTTGGATCAATATAACGAATGGATGAATGAGGAAGATTACGAAGTAGACGATGGCGGTCAGAAGAAAGTGCACAAATACAGGCTTTCTGTAGAAGATTTTATGGCACAACCGTCTCATCCGCCGCCCGCAAAGAAACCCAAACGAAAACGATCACCGAGCCCACCCCCGAAGATCGGCAAACGTAAGAGGTGAGGTTTGATTGAAGAAACAAGATAGCAAGTGTTACATCTCGAATGAAGCTGCTCTCATTTTGTGTATTACCGTTTTTAGTAGCAGAGCACCGTCGGGTATTCAAAGCGCATCGTCCGCATCATCGGCGACGGCACCGAAGAAATCGCGCGGCGGCGAGGAGGAGGAAGATCTGACCCAAGGAATGGAGGATCCGCCTGCTGAACCCCGCATCGTCGAGGTGGTCGCCACACCAACGAATCCGCCAATCACGGGTCAAGGCAATGCAACAACGGGCAACTCCACTTTGGCATCCACCGGTAGCAAAAAGCAAGACAGCGAGCTTCAACCACTGAAATCTGGCAATTTGACCGATCTCGATGAACAAATGGAAGGTACGTGAGAAAATCTGGATAATTGAATTTTAATTTGTAACTGAATATCAGCAATGTGATGTGCATATTGATTCGAAGAAGTACCTTTAAATAATATACTAATGCACAGATGCTATAAACTATCGATATTACATAGGAGACAAGGGGAGCTCTCAAGGCGGCCAAGACAGAGAAGAGAGAGATACCAGTAAAGAAAGAGGCGAAGGTGGCAAAGGCGACGAGCCTGAAGACAACGTGACGGAGCAAACGCATCACATTGTCGTTCCTAGTTATTCCGCTTGGTTCGATTACAACTCTATTCACACCATCGAAAAGAGAGCCTTAGCGGAATTCTTCAATGGCAAAAATAAATCCAAGTCTCCCGAAATTTATCTTGCATATAGGAATTTTATGATTGACACCTATCGACTGAACCCGACGGAATACATCACGTCAACCGCTTGCAGGTAATTTAGACTCTCAATGCATTAATGTGGCGTTATTAAAAAATGAAAAAAGTGTTTTCTCACGTACGTACACGAAAATATTTTTTAGACGAAATTTGGCTGGAGATGTTTGTGCAATTATGCGTGTACACGCGTTTCTGGAACAATGGGGGCTCATTAATTATCAAGTAGACGCGGAATCGAGACCGACACCCATGGGGCCTCCGCCGACTTCGCACTTCCATGTTCTATCCGACACGCCGTCCGGCTTGGCGCCGGTCAATCCGAATCCGCCGAAGACACCGCAACCGTCCGCCGCGAAGTTGCTGCTGGATCTGGAGAAGAAGCCGACGGGTGGAACGGGTGCCATAGGCACGGAGGAAAAAGCTTCGGCAGGCGCGATGGCGAACTTCGGCCTGAAGATCGATCAGTATTCGAGGAAGCCGGCTGTGCTGAAGAACAAGCAAGCAGCTGGCGCTACACGCGACTGGACGGAGCAGGAAACGCTTTTGCTGTTGGAGGGACTGGAGTTGCACAAGGACGATTGGAACAAAGTATGCGAACACGTAGGCTCGAGAACGCAAGACGAATGTATCTTGCACTTCTTACGGCTACCCATAGAAGATCCATATCTGGAAGAGGGCGGACCCGAAGGATTGGGACCGTTAGCTTATCAGCCGGTACCGTTCTCGAAGGCTGGCAATCCTGTCATGAGCACAGTTGCTTTCCTCGCATCGGTTGTGGACCCGAGAGTTGCTGCAAGTGCTGCAAAGGCCGCCATGGAGGAGTTCGCAGCGATAAAGGACCAAGTACCGGCCGCGTTGCTGGATCAGCATTTAAGAAACGTGCAAGCTAGCGCTAATTCGGACGGTAATCTTTTCTACATTCAATAGCAATGACTTGTTTTTTATAACAAAAACTATGAATACTTTTTTTGGAATAATAGCTGCAAAAATCCATTGTATATGAATTATAAAAATAAAAAACAATTTATATATTTTTCTAGGCAAGTTCGATCCAGCTGCTGGCTTGGCGCAGTCGGGCATCGCTGGCACAGGACCGCCCGAACCGCCCGATGACACAACGGCATCCGCCGCGACGACTCCTTCCGTATTGACGGGTGCTGCCAACTCTCCCCACTCGGCAGGACCAACTGAAGCGAAGAAAGAGGAACAGGAGAAATCTAAGGACGCGATGGACGTAGAACCGTCTCAGGTTGATGTCGCGAAGAAGGAAGACGAAGCGAAAGAGAGTGAAGAAGATGCAAAGTCGACCACTGATCCTGAAGCCATAGAGGCGAAAGAGAAGAAGGATAAGGTAAAAACGTCACAGACGCGAATCGATTTACACATTTTATGAAAACATTGAAATCTTTAGAATGCCAGGATTTTATCTATCGAAATATTTGACGCAGGTTGTAAGAGACGCTCAGCTTCAGTCCGCAGCTGCAGCAGCGTTAGCAGCCGCTGCTGTTAAAGCCAAGCATTTGGCAGCAGTGGAGGAACGCAAAATCAAATCACTGGTTGCGCTACTAGTAGAAACGCAGATGAAAAAGCTAGAGATCAAGTTACGTCATTTCGAGGAACTGGAAACCACAATGGAGCGTGAGCGCGAGGGTCTCGAATATCAGCGACAGCAGCTGATCACTGAGCGACAACAATTTCACTTGGAACAGTTGAAGGCGGCTGAATTTAGGGCGCGGCAACAAGCTCACCAGCGGCTGGCTCAGGAGCAGCAGCAGCAGCAGCAGCAGCAACAGCAGCAGCAACAACAGCAGAATCAGCAGCATCCACCCTGGCAGCCGCCTGGCGCGCAGCAGCAGCAACAACAACCGCCAAGTCCGCAAGCTCAGGCGCAACCGCAACCGCCGTCGCATACGCCGCCGCAACAGGCATAATTCTACGTGAGTACGAATCTTTTGTTGTTCGTTTATTGTACAATTTTTACGCTTTTCGATCCTTATTTTTCTCCGTGGTTCTTCGGCGAGGATAGTCTGCCTCTGAATTGAAGAATGTTTCCTTGATTTTATATCAAGTAAAACGACGAGCGAAATTTAGTTAAAATTTTAATTTTAAAGAAGTAGATTTCGTTACAAGGAATTTAGCATTTCGAAGAAGGAATAGATTCGCAGAAGCCTTTTCATATTTTTCATTTCTATTAGAGACATACATTAAATATCACGCGGGGAGAAATTATTTTTCTTCGTACATCGCTTATATACACATATGTACGCGAAGAAATCTGTTGCAGAACAAGTGTGCTATCCCACTCTTTTCTCGATGATGAGTTACAAAAATAATATGACGTGTTATACATAGTGATGGGATTCAAATTGTCTCGAAACATCTTGCAAGACTTTTATGATTGACAGTCTTGAAAAAGACTTGAAAATCTTGAAAAGTCTTGAATGCCTATAATACATCTGTATATGCATATGCGTGTATGTTATTCGTTATATTATTCAAAATATTTAACACATTCAAGACTTTCAAGACTTTTTCACAGTCACAACAGTCTTGCAAGATGTTTTGACACTTTTGATCTTCGGTCATTCTTGACTTGCATAGGAATTTGCAAGTAAGAGTCTTGAAATCCCATCACTAGTTATACATATTATTAACATACATACACCATTCTGGAATAATGCGATATCTGATCTACAAAGCCTCGTTGTCTATCAATTCCAATACTAAGTCAGTCATGAGTCGGGCGCACTCGGCGCCTCCGGCGCTCAGCGGCGGTGCTCCCAGCGCGCTGTGCTTCTCCTCGCCGGTTTCCGTGCTGCTCGCTTCGTACAAGTTTGGTGCCTCGTCGCTGGTGCACGTGCTAATCGGTAGAATGTCCAACGCCAGTCCCAATCCGAATCGTCCGCATCTTCGCATCTCTTCATTCAGTCTATAATTATTGAATAACAATTGACAACATCGCAGAGAGTCTATGTGTCAAATCCACATTTGAAAATGATTATTAAAATATTTTAAAGCTTTTCACTAGACACATTATCGTAAACCATTTTTACGCGCAATTCGAATCTCGAGGTTCTACTCACAATTTCCACATGACAGATGGATCTTTCGATGGCTGTTCCGGATTGAGGACACGCAAGGACGACATCAGATGGGAATGGTAGTGCTGGAGAAGCTGTGTCATGTAAGCCCGCCTAACAACGCCACTCGTGCAGCAGTAGAGCAAGTTCGCAAGATCAAGAGCGAGGGAACCGACCCGCGTCAGTTGAAAGTCGACTAGATAAACGGCCTGCAGAAACACAGTATTAAAAGTCTGGAGAGGATTTTGCAGTGAGATTTCGCACCTCACCCGTGCCAGTCAGTATGATCAGAGTCTCGAATATGATTTACTAGATTATAATTGTGCGAGGTAAATATTTTTTCTTGCATCTTGTATTTCGCTTCCTGTGTTGGTATTTTTCACGAGCTGTTCTATTCTCTACGAGATTCGTCTGAAATTGTTTAGTATGGATGGAAAATCGAGTATGTAGTTGAAGGAAAGATCGACGCGACTTCTAAAATGTACATTATACATTTTTTTTTTCGTAACTCTTTCATACTTCTGAATATTGGGTAATTTTGATCTTTCTTTTTGAAACTCAACGTTTACTTTAATTTAACCGCAATTGTACATAACGCAAGAGTCTTTTCTTTGTGACCGGCTACACGGGTTTAGGTGTGACCAAAATTCCGCTAAACTGGAGTCTTTTTAATAAGCTCGCGGATGGAAAAAAAAATATTTGAAACATAAACTTAAGAATCTTATAAATTTATATAATAAAAAGTGGTATGGAACAAATGGGTTTTCGTGTACGTTTCGTTATCACGCGCAATGGGGAAAGATAATGATCTGTAAAAATACGAAGTATCATCACGATAATCATATTTCATTGAATACACAACATTTTATTGTAGATACATCAAACACGCAATATGCTACGATTTTCTTATATATTTACTTTTCTTATAAAATAAAAGATTTACCTCAGTATCTGAGCTTGGTTCGTCCTGAAAGAGGATATTGTTGGTCCAACAATCGCCGTGGCAAAATACAGTTAGAGGCCCCTCCGTGGAAACGAGCTCGCTCATGGTGCGGAAAAATACATTCTCATTCAGGAAAGCTCGGAGCTTCGTCATTATCTCTTCCCTCCTGTGTTCTATGTGCGAGGGAAGCGCCTCGGACACCATTCTAATAGCGTTGTTTGTGGCCACGCGATAATACTGTCGATACCAATCCTCGTTATCTCGTCGGAATAGCGTTTCTTGTATACCTTGATCATGTTCCGGATTCGTTAATTTTGCGAACTCCTCTGGCCTTCAAAGAGTAATATCTTTGCATAAAAATCAGGAGACGAATGTAATAGAACAATGTAGCTTATGTGCGAAAAGAGGTAATCACTTTTATTAATATTTTTTTTTTATTATATTTCCATATTATTAATATATTTTATATTACAATGATTTTCAAGCGTTTATTTTTTGTCTCTCGGAGAAAACCTGGTTCACCGCATCAAAATAGTAATTTCATTATTTTTAATATTTCTACACAGGGTGTTTCATCATGTTCGTGCCAACGCTCGTGTGCGGGTAGAGTGCGGTGAACTGAATAGAAAAGTCCTTTACCGATTTGCAATTCTTGCAATAATAATTGAAATAGTAATTAAAAAGGATTGACGAATTAAACCGTGGACTGTACATTCTAGGCGTGACATCAACGAAAAATAACGCGCATTATTCCTGCTCTCGCCACGTATTATTATTTTTTGTTGCCGTGCGATCCTCGTTGCTGTCACGCCTAGAGCGGTCTAACCACGCGCAACGCGCGATTATTCGTCAATCCTTCTTAATTAATATCTCAATTATTGCGAAAATTGCAAATCGGCAAAGGACTTTTCTATTCAGTTTACCGCACACGAGAAGCATTGGCACGGACATTATGAAACACCCTGCATATATAAAAATGGAAAATAGTTGCATCTCACCTAAACTCCTTCAGCGTCAAGCTAAGCGCGTGGAAGCCCGCTAGAGTCTGCAGCACATGCTTCAAGTTTTCCACCTCGAGCCCTTTCCGTCTATCTGCCATCTGAAAGCCTCGCTCTCGCAGGTCCTCCATGGCGATAAGATTGGCTCTAGCGGCGTATATCTTGGGCACCCCGCTGAACACCCTCTTGCCGTTCGACTGCAGCCGGTTCAGCGCGGGCCACACGTGCTTGTAGAACGTGACCTCATTTCTGAACAGCAATTCGCTCTTGAACGCCTCGCGACGTTTCTTCGACTCCGGCAGAATCTTGTAGATGATGGCGCATTCGTAACCGATCCATTCCTCGTCTTTCAACAGCTTGCGCCCCTTCGCCCGCACCCGATACAACATCGAGGTGTAATTGTCGCCTCTTCCCGATCCTGGCTCTTCCTCGTCTAAGCTATCAATTTCCACGTCGGGCTCGTCCTCGGCAATTAATTCGCGCACATCGTCGAACGTGAGCCTGCTGCTACCGTCACCGCCGCTGTCCATCATTGTAACGGATCCACCGGAAACGCCGATCTCTCTATACAATGACGATCCTGATAATGCCTTCTCGATTTTTCCGGATAGTGCCGGCTTTAACATTCTACACTCCACGGTAGACCGGAGAGTTATGCCGTCTGACGCAGGAAATGAGTATTTGAGCGGACTTAGAGCGCTGGAGGGCTGCCGCCTCCCACCGGTCGCAGATTTAATTCATTAATAATTTACGCCCCCAACGCCAAGAGGCAAGGACATTGATACATGTCAATCATACGCCTCGTCGTTTAGATCCCCCTCCTATCCCGAGTCTTCGAAGCGCGGCACGAAATAATGAACAACGCAGAGAACTTTTTGTCAATCAATCTTCTTTCGGAACAATATACAATTTTGTACAACAAAATACTTATATAAATACTTTTAACAGCTTCTACACGTGTTCGCATTCTGCAATAATGTATTAATTACATGAAGAAAAAATGACTGATATATATTTTTATATTTCAGAAGAATCTTTGTAGAAATTAGTATTATAATCCTTGGTGTCTGTACACATTTCTACTACTTTATTATTGCAATCGCTATAAAAAATTGTCAAGAATTAAATACGCAGTTCCTATTTCATCTGAAGGACTAATTCTCGTCGGAGAACTGGAGGACGTTGCCTACTAAGCTGATTAATATATTCTTTTGAGTGGAGGTAAGAGATACAGTTTTGTACAATTTTTTAGCCATTTCTTCAGCTCCTATCAAATTGCAAGAAGTGACGTACTCCAGGAGAGTCTGAAAGCACAGGTACAATGACGTTGGAGAATAAAACGCTCTACATTGACATTAAAATACACATGTATACTTACGAAAATCATCGGCACGTGTGCTTGCGCTAAGCAGATCTCGAATATCTCGTCTATACAATCCGTCGTAATTGTGCCGGTTATCAAGTGCGGCGAATTAATTAACAACGATAAAACTTCCATTGCCTTGTCGAAATTGTTTCCGCGTAAAAGCAACACTATCATATTGCCCGTCGATGTGTGAGTCATTATGATGTGCTGCACTCTTTTAGTATTTTGAGTCTGTATTGCAAAATGAGATATATTAGTTCAATATTTTTTTCAAATTCCGTAAAGTATCTCATTGATCTTAATTCAATGATAAATTCTCCGATTAATCTCGAGTCGATTTTAACGAAAGTACCGAGAGACATTTCATTTACTATACTTTTGCAATATTTTCAAGACTATCTTCATACCAAAGAATTAAATTCCATTAAAATCTGCTTGAAATTAATTAATTGTGATTTCGTTATCTATTTGTTTCTCTGAAGTATCTGAAGTGTCGCAAACATTTACAAAAATAAATTGCGAATTATCAGAGAATTTATCGTAAAATTAAACTGTGGAATATTCTGCATGTCGAAACCAATTTCAATTACTTGTACATGATTCCAAATGGTGACTGCGATCTCTGCGAACTGCGCGTTCAGTGGAGAATCGGATGCAGGTTTACAATGTACGCTTATTAACTGTAATATATTCTCTAATAAGCCTTCCACGTTTAAATGACCGAACATGACCATGTGCGACCAGAGTTTTGGTATATATTGCGTGGCGGTCTCCGCGGGATGTAATTGAAGGGCTTCCAATATAGCGTTTATCACATGAGGTTCCGGTATAGTCACGTGCGGCACGAGCTTGTTGTAGACCTTGAAAAACGTTTCGAGTTCTTCTGTCGCCAGAATCAGCTCCAGATAAAATCGATAGTAGACATTTTCCTAAAACAAAAAGAAATATTAGCTATAACGCATTATACATATCAAATTATGTACAATATGTTAATGAAATAATTAAGAAGCATAATGTGTTGCATGATGTAATAAGATACACGGTCGGTCTCGCGCTGCGCGTGAACTTGGCGCGACAACTACCGTGTCTCTTGATAAATATTTTGAATGCAGTTATAATAGCCATAAAGCATTAGCACTTTAAGTATTTGAACTTTTAGAGTCTTGTAAATTTTATCCAAATAACGCCATTTTGAAAAAAATCATCAAAATTAATAATTCTTTTAATTATATTATTCTTTACGTGTATTTCTATCTTTTACGGTTTACTATTGATTTAGTTTACTATTGAATGACTTTATATGTGAATATGTGTGTGTTGAAAATCAAAAGATACTCACTCTGAGGTTGTCACCGATGAATTTATAATTTTCACCGGTAAGAAGCAACTCATTCACCATTTCGCCCGCTTCACGTTTGCAAAACTGCCTCAATGCTATTTCCATCGCATAGCCGAAGAAATCTAAATCCTTTGCATCTTGGATGGTGAGGGTCTCGTTCTTCAACGATGTCATGATGTTCACAAAGTTGCCGTACGACGTGTCACCTGTTTCGAAGTAAGTTTCAAATGAGTTTGGGAGCATTCAATCGCAATATCATCGCGGAATGAGATCATTCAATTACCGAATTTCCTTAAAATTCGTAGCAAATAATAATATGTAGTTAAGGACGGCTTTAATTCGAACTTGTTGATATCGGCGAGCGTGCTGCGCGTCAAGATCATAGCTGCTTTGACAAAGTTCGATGCTTGGAAAGTAGCCGCTAAATTAAGGACAGCGTTAAACGTATCTATATTTGGAGTGATCCCACTTGAAGTTATCGTTTGGTATACATCTGTTAGCAATGTGTTCGAATTTTCCTCTCCTTGCCTCAATAGTGGCACTATCCATATCACAGCGTTGTGTGCATCGATGGATAACACTATTTTGTTTTCCTGACATTCTGTGTACAATTGCCAAGCCTTCTCCACCTGAAATGACAAGATTTCATTAAATCTCTGTGCTATGTTGATGAACTTTCGTTTATGATTGATTTAGGACGCATTAAGTGTCTTACACTGAAAAATTTAGCCAAACCGCATATCATCGCGCTATACGCAGCGCCTGCTATTGAGGGTTCTTGCTGCTTCAAAAATTGAAACAGGGCGTCGATCTGTGGGCGGCTTCTACAAATTAAAATAACATGCAAAATTTAGAAACCAAATTGCGGAAATAAATATTATATCAACATGAGAAATAATGTATTCAATATTTTATAAACTCACATCCATATGTTTTTCTTATGTTTCTGATTCAATTGATACCAACGAGTTTCCAGTAATTCCATGCTGGTAGGTTTGCTATTATTATAAAAACACAATAATTCCAAGAGAATCTGTTTCGTCGATACTGTTACCTCGCCTTTCAGCAAATCGTATATTGTGATAGAATTGGCAACATTAGCATTTGATATCTCATACAATAATGTTTCTTCCGTTACTTTACTCTCTTCTGTGTAAATAGGAGGTGGCACAAACGCCTGTGTATAAATATAATGATGTATATGATTTAACAATGTATCGACTTAATACATCTTTTGTAAATAACAAATAGAATATTCTATGAATTAACAAGTGGATGTAAATGTTTGATCAACAAAATTACTTCTAATATATTACCTGTATTTCAGGCTCCGCTAATTTATGATCAAACAAGTCACGATGTTCTTCGCGAATCCACATCGCAGCTTTCTTTCCAGATTCCTTTGCTAATGCATAATTGCGTTCATGCATTTTCGACAAGGGTGTCAAATACGGATCATCGTGAAATTTGTAATGTGGTGCTGTATAATCCCTGGATATTGTTTTTTCAAGAGCCTATCAAATGAATAATATTAAATATTTATAAATTACTCTTATTCACAAGAATTAAATAAAATATAGTAATTTTACTCACTTTTAGGATATCTGTTGGGCCACGTTCTATCCTGTTTGGTATATGAATTTCTGAAGATGAGGATGACGTTGCGGTTGTCGATTGCAACCGTATCATCAACTCCTTGTATAATTTCCTACAAATATTCAAAATATGGATAAAATTGTTTACGGCATACACTATATACATCTTTAAACATTTTTAAATTGTTTAAGAAACGAATGTGTTTTCGGCATTTTACATTCGAGAAAGTAATTGATTTACATATATGAGTCGAGTGAATTGCAGCTCGGTACATACCTACGCGAAATTCTCGCTAAAGAATTCATCGTGTGAGTTTTAAAAATTAAAAAAAGAATTAATTTTTCTTAAATGCTTTCGCTTCTTAACCTTTAAAGCGGCGATTTTAAAGGTTACGTTTTTAGCGCTTAGATTAGGTTAGGTAAATGCGGCACTCTCGGAAAGCTGCATAACAAATCTACAAATTTTCGATGATAAAACAGAAGTTGATAAGTTAAAATGCTAAGTTATCTTCGGTGCAGTCGAAACCGTCGATATCAACACATTTTATTATCATCCGTTTACATCAAACAGCCTGCTGTTTCTAGAAAAAAAAATTTAAGAAGCGGAAGAAGATGATAAAAAGATTCAAAGATAGATAAAAGTAAGAAATTTTGAATCAAAATTTTGTAACGTTTATTCTATGCATGATGGCATATAAATTGATGTATTGATGTATATCTCCATTTTCAGGCAGCATTCTAGAACTGCATTCTGAAAGTCGGCATTCTAAAAGCTCACCTGGCCTGCATCTATAAGTACGGGATTTGTTGACGGGATTCACATGGCCAGCTTATGTCAATCTTTTGTAGTGCAGTATTGACTGACATCTGGTTGGTTGCCTGTCTGTAGGCTTAGCTCCGTATAAAATTCATAACGGAAATATATATCACAAGATGTATACAGGATGTCTCTGATTTTTATTGAATTATATCTTGTGATAGATTTCTTGTCTAATTTGAGGTTAATTGTTTTGAAACAATTTGCACAAGCTATGTGACTATAAATTACTTTAATTGATAATTTTACAGGAAATATATTTCTCAGAAATTGAGAAGCTCAATGTACAATGTCAACCACCGCACCAACCACTGCTTACGCTTTATTTGCGCTTTAAATAGATATGATAGAGCTGATAGAGATAGTATATCCAATATGTGAAATGGGATGCTTTGTTAATGTTGAAGTACAAAAGTTTGGAGAAATCACAGTAAGCACATATTATTAGTTTCTAGCAATTGAATCTGAACAGGCTGCAGATGATTTCAAATTTTATGATAAATTGGATTAAAAAAATGTATACATATGAAAAGTGATTTTTAGAAAAACAAATCTGACTTAATTGTAATTTTTCAGATTGATATTGAATCCCATCTGCGCAAGGAATTAACACGTAACACAGTGGCACAAAATTTAATTCTGCTGAAATAAATTAAATTCCCACCGCATAACATTAGGATTCCCGATGACCCACTTATGGGTGCGCTTGTTCAGCACCGTGTATCATCGGCAAACGCATTGTGTTCCCTCGTTCTAGCAACAGCTGGCCTCACCACCACGACCGTCACCACCATCACCACCACCACCACGATCGCCATCAGGTAAGAGGGTACATCTTGCAACCTTCTTCATTAAATAGCTCAAGGTACCATCCTCTCCTTGGTTTTTAACCGGACAACGACGTAGGTACACGTAAGCCGCTGCTTTCGGCAGCTGCCGCTCTCCTCTCCGCGGCGAATGGAAGGAGGGAAAGAGAAGCGGCAGATAGAGATTCGTTTCTTTCAACGAATTTATTGTTTAGCATATGAATGGCGCGCGCGAGCGTCGCGTTCACGGTTGCACGGTGAACCCTTTGGCATATTACAAAGAATTCAATAAAGTTTATAAGGAAACCCAGAGGGAACCAGTCTCTCTGCCAGAGGCCGGAGAGAACGGGAGAGAATGAGAGAGGAGAGGAGGAAAGGGAACCCCCAGGTCCCTCTTCTCGCGGCTCTCGCCGTGAGAACGCGTGCGTGTATACCTTACGCTGGGCCTTATGCACATCAATGGAGAGCAAGAGTGGCCGAAGAGAAACGTTCTTATTCTGCAGGGAGTTAGCTATATGAGTTTGCACGGCAAGTTTTAATACACTATCTCACATCCTAACTGAATATACTTTGCACTTCAAGTTATAAGAAGTCATACTTCAAGTTTGAAGCAGTATGATGTAGATATTTTTCTCCGATAACATGTAAAATTGTCATCGTTAATGAAAGTATTCATAATATTGGACGTAAAAGAGGAGACAATATTTTTTTATTTTGCAAAATATTTGCAAAATTGCGAATTTTTAAATGTTCAAGAAAACGTTGATTATTTTATTCAAGTGTCTCATCTAAATATTTTCTCGCTTATATTTTATTTCAATTTTATTACATCTCAAGTTTTTAAATTTAATTTCTCCCACGTAAAGTATTACACATAAACGATATAGTGTGCGCAAAATGTTTTCCGTGCAAAAAATTCAAGAAGACTAATCCCGAGATTTAATCTTATCTTGCGATCATTCATTAATCATACAAAGGGACTGATGTCAAACACGAGTGGAGTAGAAATATTTTTCACTTTATGCAGCTTATAGCTCTATCGCGGTGCGCGTCCACCGGTCGCATACACGCACGCACGCACGCACGCGGGCGGGCGGACGGGCGAGAAGCCAGGTGTTTTATTTCAAACCGTGGGACTCTCTTTAAGAGAGGGATGCTTTTGCACGACGTGCACACGCGCTTCGTCGTCGTCGTCGTCGTCGTCGTCGTCGTCGTCGTCGTCGTCATCGTCGTCGTCGTCGGCGAACAGGCGAGCAAGAGAAAGAGAGAGAAGGAAAGAGGGACCTGGGACGAATGAAAAACAGGATTCGCGTCCCTCCGCGCACTTCGGGGGCCCTCACTACTTTTATTGTGTTTCCTTGTTCGATCGAACGTAACGCAACCCCCTTGCCTCACCCCCTACATCTGCGCGCTCCTTGGTTTGCCCCTCGTTCTTTGATATCGGGTTTTCCCTCTTCCTTTTTTTTCCGGCTTTTTCATTGTGCGTCTCCGCGCCATCGAGAGAGAATTATAAAACGCTCCGCGGCATAGTGGACGCGTTTTTGGGGGGGAGGGGAGGGGAGGGTCACGTTTTACACGTGACATCTCCCGTGGAAGGAAACGGGGTGACGTATAGGAAGGAGAACAAGGAGAAAAAAAATATACTATGTCCACAATTGCGAGCGTCTCTTCTCTCGGACAGGAAACCCGAGTCCAAATCCTCGTCTCGCAAATTCAGAGGCCGGCAATAAGCGGTAAGAAACCGCTGCGAGGACGAACATTTCCCTCGTTCTCCCCTCTCCGCTCCTTTTCCTGCCTCTTCCTTCCGTCCTGTGCGACCGTTTCGTAGAACGGTTATGCGATCGCACTCGGTCTCCGCACAAAGGGATGCGCGGCTTTCTTTTTTCCCCCTCCCCCCCCTCTCTTTCTCTTCTCTTTTCTTCCTTCCGAATTCATGTGTGATCGTTAATAACCGCGCCGAAGGTGGCGGACGTCGTCATTTTTCTTTCTCTTGAAACCGGAAATGCATGGAGCGTGCAACATCCTGCGAAAGAAACGCTCGCTCTCTCTCTCTTTCTCTTTTTCTCGAACAAGCAATTGCGTGCAAACGCAACGCAGGCGTGTGTATATATGCGTACATATTATTATTCGTGATTTATATTGCGGGTCTGTTACATTTTCGTCGACAGCAGCAACTTTACAAACATTTAAACTGAATCTTTAAATGGCTCTCCCTTATCAAAGATTGCTCTTGATCTAATTTTTCTTTCATCTCTGATTCAACTGTCTGATTTTTACTTGCAATTTGATACCTGGATTATTCCTTTAAATGTACTTGGGAAGAGTAGAAGGAAATGAACAATAATTCACATCTAAAATACACCGTATATGTCGATTTTATCGAATTTTTATTGCTTCCCATTTTTGCGCGTATCATTTTTACAAAAGACACGTTTTATTCTTACATTATCAAGTATGCAACGAGTCAGAATTTAACAGGTCCAAGTAATTGAAAGCAATAATAATCCCATAGCACAGAATTCGCTAACTGTATTGTATCAACGTTAACATTGCTGCAATACCGATGCAAAAATATTAAAATATAAAAAGATATCTATTTTCTGCAAAATTTATCAATCTGCAACGATGTTGCAAATATAATTAATTGTGTAAAGATTTAAAATATATACGAATATACACACATCGCAATTCGATTTGAATAAATTAATTAAATAAATTAAAATCTGCTTATCATAATTGTTTAAACACTATCGAAAGATCAGAAATTTTATTAACTTTTTTAAATTTAGCTATGATCAGAATTTTATTTTACATAAAATAGAAAAATTTTACGCTAAGATTTGATTAATTGGATTTGCATTATTCCTGCATTCAGTGCTTCAGAAAATAAAATCTAGCTAATTAAGAAAAAAAAACAAAAAAAATTTCAGAAACATTTTATATATTTTTTGGGGATTTTTTGAATTAAAGGCAAGATAAAATTTAACAGATCTCATCGATGTAGATTATAAAACATTATATTATACATTATATATATAACATTTTATAAAATTTTGTACTTTCACAAAACATTAGAAATTTCTTAAAAATAATCAAATAAATCTGAGTTAAGATTTACAGATTGATATTCTTCAGTGAAGGCTGTTAATAAAAATTAAAGATCGTGTTCGAATGATGCTGGACGATACGTTGATATGTCGAGCAGATTCAGCAGGCCGGGACGAGTGCAATTTGATTATATTATCAACAAATATTGCCTTCATCCCCACCTGCCCAATCCTCGAAAATCTCCATCTCTCGGACAATTGCTTGGTAATTCGAACAACTATCTCTTTTTCTCTTGATTTTCTCTTATTTGTCATCACATCCTTTGTTTCGCTCGATGAGACACGATGCATCCCGATAGGCCGGGACTAGTGCAATATTAAGATAAATGCTAAATATTGTCACGAATCCTGACCTATCTATTATGCAAAATGTGTAACAGTTTTTCCCGCGTTAATGAATTGCCCGAACGACGATATGTATTTGTCAATTCGATGATGATCGTTCTGCTGCAATTTGCGATCCAGAATCGTGTGAGTCAAAGCCAGGGTTGAAACTCAATCGAAGACTCGGCTGCGATTCTCATAGTCCGATCACATGCTTATTTCTCCGGGAGCTGGAAAAAGAAAAAAAATTCTAGATGATGTCTGGAAAATGTAAAAATTGTAGAGAAACAAATAATAAAATCGGAAATCAATAAATTTTTGCATTAATAGTTAAATCGTTAAAAATCAAATATCGACAGCAAATAAAAAAAAATAAATAAAATTAAAAAAAAAAAAATGAAATATGCACAAGCGTTTACCTTCAGAAATAATACTGAAAAAAGATGTAACTGTAATTAATTAATAAATCTGTAACAAATTAATAACTGTAATAAATTAATTAATCATTCAATTAAATTGTTATATGTTCTCGATTCTTTTTCCGGATGAAACTCATGAATAAAAACTTCCGCGGAATACACGCGTTACATGAATTAACAGTTTTCGAAAAGCGGCACGAAAACCGTGCGCGTGTTGCGATCACCAAAAACTACTAAATGAAATGTGCATCAACGGATTTTTGCGCGACGAGACGAATTTTCCGCTTCAGCGACCGCGCGGACGAGAACGTCGCCGGAAATTGCACGCGGAGTCCATTCGCGACACGCGCAATTCGTTAGAACGGTTACGGCGGAGCGGGATTACGCGTGTCGCAGCGTAACATGCGCTCGCTCATTGATGGGGGCGAGAAATGCGTGCGTCTCTTCCTCTCTCTCTCTCTCTTTTGCTTGCGTGTACGGTAGGGCTCTCCGACGTGGCCTTGGTAACAGTCTCCAAATCGTAGAGCCTCTAACATCGTTCGAATCACAAATCATAGCCCGAGGTCGGCTCTCGTGTGGACATCATAGGTCGGTCCTCTATTGCTTCGCGCGGCCGTACCCGAAAAATAGGGCCCCCCCTTGCTAAGACCTTGCCCACCGGAATTTCTGTGAAACGAGAAACCGGGGTTCTCGACGCGCTAATTCGCGTATACGTGTACATTGCTAACACATACACACAGAGATAGGCGTACAACGCGCGCGGCGTTATATATATATGCATACACGCAAACGGTTTTTCGATACAAGAGTGGCACAATTTTGCAAGACGACTGATTTGAAATAATACAGAAATGCGTTTGTGTGTGTGTGTGCAGCGCGCAAATCTCGATCTCTTCTCGAATCCGTGCGATCTAATATTATCAAGACACGATTTGTTCGACGCGGACTCTCCTTCGAGCCGCGCAAATATTCGCACGTAAACGCGTTATTTATCGCGCGCCTCTCGTTTCTTCGGAACTCGTAACTCGATCTCTATCGCCGGCAACTCGGTGCGTGTAACGCAAACAATGTCCCGCACCTCGCGCTATATCGAGCACCGTCGCGATCGAAAATCGTCGCCGCAAAAATCTATGTACGAATCCTCGAAGAATTTTCGTCAATTCTTGCGGCACGATAGATTCTCGAGCGTGTGTCGTACTTTCAAAAACAAACGCAGAGATTTGTAAATAAAAAAAAAGTGAAAACAAAGCGCCGCGAAAAATGACGATCGTGAGTTACGCTCATCGCAACTCGCATCTTTTTTCCAGCCATTAACTCGACCTTTTCGCTACTTGACCTCATTTTTATCTCAAGTTTTTATATGAGAAGAGAAAGAAACTGGAATATTTCAATATTTCGATTTACAATTCTACAAATATTTCAGTAGCAATCATTATATCATTATTGTACTTCGTAAAGTGAGATTTTTGTAATCTTACCGTCACAATCTTACCCAGAACGAGCTGTGTTGAATTATACGACCTGCCTCTCGCTTCCTCTTTCCCGGCTTTCGTCACTCGCGCGGTCCGTGTGGCATGCAGATCCGGAGATGCGAATCGACGCCGCGCCAACGATCATCGCCTGTGTCAATCCGCCGTGACGCCGTCTTTCGATTCTTCACACAATGCCCCTTCTCTTCGTTGTCGTCGTCGTCGTCTTCTTCTATTCTTCCTTCTCGATCCTCGTATATTCTTCGGCACGTGACGCGCCGCGCCGGCGGACGGCGCGCTCGATCGAGGTGCGTCACACGCAGGAAATAAATCGGCCGCGCGAGATGTTAGATCGTACAGAGAGGAGCCGCTGTGGCCGGGCCGATCGACGTCTATCACACACACGATAGATCACTCTTCCGTTTGTTACCTCTATATCCTTTGATCGCGTTGACGCCGTATTCCGAAATGAGAGAGAAAAGAAGAGATAGTTCTTTTGTAGCTTGTTCTTGCCCACTACACAACACTATAATCGATCTGTGCTCTGAATAATGTTCGAAGATGCGCGATCTGGCCGAGATCAAAAATTGGAGAAGATTGAATATGAGAGAAAAGTTAGGAGCGCACTCGGACGAATGTTGAAGCGAACCGCGAACTGAGCGATCTGAGGCCGTGTTCAGGTGCGAGTGTGTTCTTATCCTTTTTGGGCCCCAAGTGGTGGGGACGCGCCCGGGCTTACTCTTATTTAACAGCAACAGCGAGAGTGGCGACGACGGCGGCAAAACGGCGCGAAGGCCCCAAATAGCGAACTTCCCTTTCTTTTCGTCCCTTTTCTTGGGGCGAAGCTGGGTCTTTTCTCTTCGTTTCTCACGCCACCGGTTGTGTCCCACCTCTCTCCAGCTCCTCAGCATCCCTTGTGCATTCTTTCTCTCTCATCTTTTCTTTTCCCTCTGCTTCTCTCGCATTGTTCTCCCGCCAAAATTGTATCAGCTGTCCTGATTCTTGAGCCTTCAACTCTCCTATCAAGAGAGCCGCGCGGCGACCGCCCCTTGTCCTTCCAGTTTCCACTCTTCCGTCAGGTAGGTAAGGTATAGGTAACGAACCAATGGCAGATCGAGAATGCGAGAATTTTGGGTTTCGCACCCAGGGGAGAGATCTCGCTTTTTGGGCGGAGCGAATCCCCGTCGGGCGTCGGAACGACGATTATAATTAACGCACGACGATTATACACAGGCGCGACGACGGTTTGCGTGTCATTCGTATGTGATTTACGACGAATGTGACAGATATCCGCCGCCGTAGTACGAAAATCTTCTCCTACGTCCTGTCCGTTTGCCCGTTTGCCCGTTTGCCCGCCTGCAAGCCTGCCTGCCCGCCTGCCTGCCTGCTTGCTTACCCTCCCCTCCCCGTCCTTCCTTCCTTCCTTCCTTCCTTCCATCTGAGCAACCGCGACTGAATCCTATTGGAGGAATCCCTTGCATCTTCTTAACGCAGCACCGGATTAATCGCTTTGTGATTTACCGACGGAAAGAATGGTGTCCTCGTCGAAAATCTCGGTCGTGACAGATCTGAAAAACGTTAGGAATAGTTGACAAATATTCTCGCAAAATTTGCAGCAAGTTCGGTGAAATTTGATATTAAAGTAAAATAAGTAGAAGAAATATATAATCGAGTAGATGTGAAGCGATAATCATTTTCAAAATATGAAGTTTGGAATCAATTTCTTATCTGAAATGTTTTGATTTCGTTTCATAGCTATATACATATAATTCTACTTGAATGTAAAAACACGAGGCGAGCGAGAAATTATATGCCCTGGTGTTCTCTGCCTAATGTTTGCAAGCATTTCTTATTCGACTTTCGGGACGTCGTCGAATTATATACACGCACTGCGAGCTTCTCGGCAAATTTGTTTTCATCGCGCGGTAACGTCGGCCGATTTGTCATGCTATGTAACGAAACGCCTTGCCCGTTAGTACTTTATAAGTAACGCTTTGTAATCCGCGCGACTGCCTCGTCATCTCACTAAGGTGTTTAGTCTTGTTTACTCAGTAATTTTATGCATCGCAGGACTTGCATATACCCGCTCATTGCATTCGTCATGCCGCATTTACAAACACATGTAAATTACACAGCTATCTCAAAATTATGAACAATATTATCTTTGAAGTCATCTCTCATAGACAAATATTTATAAATTGATTAGGTATAAAACTATCGTATAAATCAAATAATCATGGTTATTTGAACTTGTTCTGCGTGTTTTCAACTTGTATCGACTGTTTTTCTAAGATTTATTTGAAATATTGATTGCAAAATTAAAATTACTTTTAACTTAATATGGAAAAATTCGCGGTATTTTGAAGAAAAAAAACTGACGATTTTGTCGTAAGATCAATTTTTTCGATCAATACAAAAGATGTTTTATATAAATCCTCGCACACCGTAAAGATTTAAAATTAATCGAGCAATAAGTAATATAAAAAAAAAACGATCGATCATTAGACTGTAGATTGATGAAATAATAAATCAAAATCTGAAAGAACGGCATTGTGGCATTTCAATCGGGTGTTACCCGATCATAATCATTTCGCAATTAACCCGAAATATCTAGTATAAATTTCAGTTTACGCGGTGAGACTTAAAAATTGATCGGGCATTATGAGATAATCAATCATCAGATTATAAATCGACGAAATATAATAATATGTAAGAATGGTAGTACTTTCAATCGGACGTTATATCACACCATCGCGAGACATCCCGATTTGAAGCAACTCGGCGTTTTGTCGGGCTTTGCGAGTAGCACTCGTCCCGGTATCACCTGGAACAGCTGAAACTTACGTTCACCACGTGTTCGCGTCATTAAAAACGCGTAGGCACCACTGTAACAGGTTGGAACGCTCCTCGACATTGCAGCAGCGTGCTTTTCAGCATTGGCGCATTATCCTGCCCTTTTGTGGCTCCTTATGCACTCTGTAAATAATATTTTTGTCAATATTTAAATATCATATCGATGACAAGCGTATCATTACATCGACTTAAAGGAAAGAACTTGTTGCGCCTAAAATCTGATGATAAAAGAAATCCACGTTGCGACTCTTTTTCTGCCATTAATTTTTCATCTATTATTATTTGACTATCGTTTTTCGATATTTTAATTGGATATCCCACACACACACACACACACACACACACACACACACACACACACACACACACACACACACACACACACACACACACAATTGGATTTTCATTAGAAATTATATTACTATTACCTTATTTTTCTAACAGTCTGTAATACATTATTCAGTTTCTTCGATTTATAATAATCGGTCTGACTCCAAGAAAGAAAAAATTCATCAAATCCGCCGTGAAGAAGACTGATTCTTGTTTTAAATACCAAATTCTCAACGCATATTACTTCTCGCCTTTGTCGAGTGCAGGTTTTAACAACGTTCCACTGTCCTCGTTATTGTGACACAACGATCGACTTCTCAAGATTCCTCAAACTTACTGAAAAAGTGCAATCATTACAGAAACATTTTACATATATTATTCTTCGTCGAACGTCTCGATAAAGCGTATTTTTTCTCGAAAATTCCCCGAAATCTGTCTTATTTCTTTCTAACGCGCACGTTGCGCTCGCCCCCCTGCGCTCGACGAGAAAGAGGGAGAAAGAAATCGCTCGATCAGCTGCAATGCGAATGTTTATCGACACGAAACGCGATGGTCGCAACAGCGATTTCCTTTGTGCCGAACTCGCGCGCGCGCTTACGTTTGACAAGGGCGAAGGGGGAGAGGGGGGAGAAAAATCGAGAAAAAGTTGAGAACCACTTGTAGGAGGACAGCTGCGCTCTGCGAACGCATCTGCTGTCGGTTACACGGGCACGCGCTCACGTATACTTATGCTTATATATCCAGGCTGGTGCGTGCGCCAGTGAGAGAGTGTCCGTAAACGCGTGCAGCACACAAATGCGTACAAGCCGCCTCCTCCTTCTCCTCTCATCGCTCTTTTTTCCCGCATTTCCATGTCCCTTTTCTGCTTTTCTTCGTTCTTGGTGTTTCTTCTCTCTCTCTCTTTTTTTTTCTTTCTCTCCTTCTTTCGTTCTGTGCTTTTCGTCTTCTCCTTTCATGATGTGTCATATTCTCCTGAAACACAATCGTGATAATGAGTTGCAATTCGTTGGGTCTTATTGTAATCATCGCGCCTCGTTGCACTCGAGACTATTGAGTCTGTCTCTTCAGAGTGTTGTCTTATGTTATTAATACATTTTTAATTTTCCTCTTTCTTGTTTTCTCTTCTTGTCGTTTTTTTTTAAAGAAAAACCGAATACCAGTGCGAAATATATGTCTCTATACGACAAGGAATTTCCTAAATGAGTTATTGGTTGGCAAATTTTCTACATCGATTTTATATATGTTTTCCCTTTAAACCCATATTAAAATGCTATAAAACGCCTCTTATATACGTGCATTTAATCACATTATTCTTGTGCGAACGATATTCTATTTTATTCTGTTGATCTTATAGAGTGGCTTACGCTCCAAACGTCACATAAACTATACCCTTACAACATCTATTCTGCCATGCACGCCATTTTGTTTCTTAACTGTTCCGTCAGTTTCTGGTCGGCTCCGTCAGGCCCTGGTCGGTCCTCTTTTCTTTCTGTAAGGGCTTGTTCGTTTTAGCTGCACTGGGGCAGCTCTGGGTCTGCTCTAAACAAGATAATACAGGACAAACTATTTATCTGTCCTGTATTATCCTGTGTAGAGCAGACCTAGAGCAGCCCCAGTGTAGCTAAAACGAACAAGCCCTAAGATAGTTGTACATATACGCTTCTTCTTCTCTCCTACTTCCTTCAAACTTTCCTTCAAAACCTGAAACCACTGTTCTTGCCGTTTTTCTTGTACCTATCCTTGAATCACGTGTAGCGCTCGTGTTCGTGGGGTATGAATCTCATTCTTAGCATCCCTCTTGACGTGTATCTCATCGAAAAAAAAAAAAAACTCAGAAACTCAGAACATTGAGAAACTTAAGGCACAAACCGTTGCTGTACTTCTCTTTCCGTCTCTTTCTTTCTCTCATTTAAAAAGCCTCCTGGTACAGCATTTTACAATATATAGGGTGATTCGCCATTAGTTTGCGAAAGTCTAAGAACATATTTCCCAATTAAAACCCGTAAAAATTCTTATTAAAATGTGTCGAAATATCCATAGTTTTAGGTATGTGAAAATACAAGAAAACTTGATATTTTATTATACTCTCTAGAGCGAGTTTGCTTTTTCATAGAATTTTTAAAATTTCTATTTAAATACTATTATACTAACAATTTAAAATTAGTTATATGGATTACCTTTTCAACCATTTGACCAAGTTGACACATTTATTCCTATGATTTTGACACTTCGGTTTTTAAGTTTTAACGTAATATTCATTATGAGTGTTGAAGGCGAATCATGGAACAAAAATCTATCTCTGGCTCTTCTATTAGAATTCCAATTATATCTTCACATTGGATTCTAATTTATAGGAAGAAATCAATGCGTAGCTCGTAGCGTTTATTTATTTAATTTTTAATGTTCCGACTATCAAGACATTGTATTTATTTTGTAATTTATGGTAAATGTCACTGAAGAAGGCCTAATATAGGCAGAAACGTTTGATTTTGAATGTATTTTATATCTATAATATAATTCGATTTTATGCACGAACACCTTGCAACGGCTCTTTTCGCCTCTCATCCCTAATTATTATTATACTATTTTATGTTATATTAAATATCTATATATTATTTTAGTATTAATTTAAAAAATAATTCATTATCAGTATATTTAACATCGTTAAGAAATTGCGATAAATAATAAATTATTTCTCTATAATGTGTTGAAGAATTTTTGTCTTCCAGTCTTCAAGTTGCATCTTAAAACTCAATTGAACACCGTGTTCGGACCGTTTCATTCTAGAAGAATTTCCCGCATTCTAGAATTTCTGCGTTTCCCTAGAAATCGGACTGTTTCAATTGCCTGTCATTTTTTTAGACTTTTTTTTCAGATCTTGAAGATTTTTAAAAGAATTTTTCTAAAACATTTTTTCTAAACATTTTTCTAAACGATTAAATAATCGTTGAAAAAATTTATTTTTACAAAAATTGCATTATTAAGATATTTAACAAAATATTTGATTACAATATTTTATTATTATTTTATAAGTTCTAGGCTAAAAATATTGTCTGTTTTAGAAAAATTCTTTTAAAAATCTTCAAGATCTGAAAAAAAAGTCTAAAAAAATGATAGGCAATTGAAACAGTCCGATTTCTAGGGAAACGTAGAAATTCAGGAATGCGGGAAATTCTTCTAGAATGTTCAGCAAGAACGTTCAGCAAGAACACGGTGTTCAATTGAGTTTTAAGATGCAACTTGAAGACTGGAAGACAAAAATTCTTCAACACATTATAGAGAAATAATTTATTATTTATCGCAATTTCTTAACGATGTTAAATATACTGATAATAAATTATTTTTTAAATTAATACTAAAATAATATATAGATATTTAATATAACATAAAATAGTATAATAGTAATTAGGGATGAGAGGCGAAAAGAGCCGTTGCAAGGTGTTCGTGCATAAAATCGAATTATATTATAGATATAAAATACATTCAAAATCAAACGTTTCTGCCTATATTAGGCCTTCTTCAGTGACATTTACCATAAATTACAAAATAAATACAATGTCTTGATAGTCGGAACATTAAAAATTAAATAAATAAACGCTACGAGCTACGCATTGATTTCTTCCTATAAATTAGAATCCAATGTGAAGATATAATTGGAATTCTAATAGAAGAGCCAGAGATAGATTTTTGTTCCATGATTCGCCTTCAACACTCATAATGAATATTACGTTAAAACTTAAAAACCGAAGTGTCAAAATCATAGGAATAAATGTGTCAACTTGGTCAAATGGTTGAAAAGGTAATCCATATAACTAATTTTAAATTGTTAGTATAATAGTATTTAAATAGAAATTTTAAAAATTCTATGAAAAAGCAAACTCGCTCTAGAGAGTATAATAAAATATCAAGTTTTCTTGTATTTTCACATACCTAAAACTATGGATATTTCGACACATTTTAATAAGAATTTTTACGGGTTTTAATTGGGAAATATGTTCTTAGACTTTCGCAAACTAATGGCGAATCACCCTATATATTGTAAAATGCTGTACCAGGAGGCTTTTTAAATGAGAGAAAGAAAGAGACGGAAAGAGAAGTACAGCAACGGTTTGTGCCATGAGTGCCAACGTTTCTGAGTTTTTTTTTTTTTCGAAATATTTCTCAGTTAGAATTGCCTAAAATTTTCAAGTTTTAGTGTTTTTAATGCTATAATATTGTAATAGCTGTGCTTCACTTAAAATATTTTATCCTGACTTAAGATAGACTTGCTTGAGAAGAAGGAATTCGTTGGAAAAGATTGTTACAAATTCTATATACAGGATATTTAAAATAAAGGGTATTTAAAATACATTCCTATATACATCCTATATACAGGGTATTTAAAATGAATTTACTAACTCAATTGACTATAATTTCTAAAATAAATAAAAAAACTAGATTTTTTTTTATTTATTCATTGAATCATGACAAATTATAACGAATTAGATATGGAACAAAATGACCGCTTCGGGCTGAGTCACAAATTCGAGCTCTTTTTATAGCATTTCGCATGACACAAAGTCTCACATAAAGTGAAAATTTCAGCTATTTTTGCACGAATGTTATCCTTCAGCTCATTAATTGTTACTGGATGATTCGCATACACTTTTTCTTTGAGATAGCCCCACAAAAAAAATCTGGAGCCGTTAAATTAAAGATTTTGGAGGCCAATCAAAACTGCCAGAGAAATGAAACGATCTGGAAAGATTGTTTGCAATAGCGCGATTGTTTCGCGAGATGTGTGTGTGGCACCGTCTTGTTGAAAATAAAAAACAAAATTTAAAAAAAACAATTACATGCAAAATGCTATAAAAAGAGCTCAAATTTGTGACTCAGCTCGAAGCGGCCATTTGAACGACATTGTGTTTAACACCTAATTCGTTATAATTTGTCATGATTCAAAGAATAAATAAAAAAAAAAGAATCTTGTTTTTTTATTTATTTTAGAAATTATAGCCAATTGAATTAGTGAACCTTTATTTTAAATAGTCCTGCTGCGACGTGTTACTCCGCGCTGATTTCTTCTTATTTTTCTATGCTAGATTTGGAATATCAAAGTTAGCTTACCAAATAGTTTAGTAGACAGCTTTCCAAATTGTGCACGTAGTGCACGGTCGTAGTGCATTATACTATGATTATGCACATATCGAAAATTTCCTATTGTTTGAGGGTTAGGTTTTTTCTTTCAATAGAATACCGGAGCTGGGCCTGGAGAGCAGGAAATGAGATTTGTTTGTATAAACTATATTTGGGACTGTGTCGTCCATGTCATTTTCTTTTTTTTTTTCATTTGTCATCTACATATGCCATGTATCCTTTTATTCCTTGGAAGGCAACGAACTCTCCATTGTTCATTTTAGTTAGTTCGTACAAAAACGCCGGTTTGAGCTGGTCAATCATAATATCTCTTAAACCCATGTTTCTCGTAGTAGAAACGGTCAATTTAAACGATTTTTCCTTCTCAAGATAGTCCGGATTCTCAATCATTCAAGATTTATTTCAAACTTCTTAAGAAATAAATATATGCACTATTAATATCTAAAATTTTTTTTTTGAATTTTTCATTAGATATTAAAATATCCTTTATTTAATAATACATTTAGTCAATAATTTTCGTAGGTTAATCAGACGAAAGTCGGAGTCAATTTTGTCTAATTATAGGAAAACTACTTTTGAAATATTTACAAAAAATTAAATATAATTAGATAAATATGTTATAAAAATTGCATTTAAATTTTGCAAACATTGACCACATTGTGTGTGTTGAATAATTTTTATGACAAAATTGACATAATTTAATATCGTGCGTGCAGATAGAGCAGCAAGTAGAAACAGCGCATAACAATTTTTTTCGTAAAATTTGAAATATAGAAATCAATTTTTAATTTTGTAAATTAAACCTACAACATTTTTTATCTTTTGCGAGCCATTTTACATTGAATATAGTAGTGTACGTGCAAACGTATATCGTTATTTACATGTGAAAAGTATAGTCAAGTGAAAAAATTGTTTTATCTGTTGTTTTCTACAATATTTTCTTTATACATGTTACCCTACTTACTTTTTATATTTTTGGCAGCGATTGTACCGTTGAAACTACCTTAAATTTATATTCGACAACACTGTAACGAACTATTACTTTTCCTTTCATTTAAAAAATTAAAAAATAATTTTTTACTGAATATTGAATGTGTAAGTTATGAAAATTTTATAAAAATTTTATAAAAAGTTGTTAAAAACAAGTATCTTAATTTTTTTTAATGATATAAAAAAAATTTTGCATACATATAAACCAGCGCTCGGAATTAGTTGCACATTTCGGGCCGATTTCCGAGACGACGCCTCCTGTTTCCCCCACTACCGCCCGACCGCTGGCGGCCGAGCCGCCGATAGCTCTGGCGTAGAAGCGTTTTATATTAAAAATAGGCTGAATTGTTTAGGAAATCTTTCAGAAAATCGTAATATTTTTTGAAAGGAGCCTCAGAACCCAGCCTATTTCTTATATAAAACGCCAGAGGCCGCCTGCGGCGGCTCGGCCGCCAGCGGCCGGGCGGTAGTGGGGGGAATAGGAGCTGCGTCGTCTCGGGAATGAGTCCGAAATGTGCACCAATTTCGAGTGCTGATATAAACTTATAAATTGAAAAATAAAAGTCTTTAAAATTATTAATCTTTGGATATTCGTTAAATGTTCTCACAAAGTTTTAATAATTACCTAGCTAAAGTTTACTCTAAAATTTATTTACGTATGTGCTGTAATGTATTCGTTGCATTTCTTTATGTAGAACAATTAATTTGAATGAATTGGAGTAGATTTTTTCATTTTATAAAATATCTCTTGTAAAAATTGAGAATTTTCCAAGTTTGCAAATTGTGAAACATTTTGTATATGCTATTTTCTATTATACTGAAGCAAGAAGTATCATCGTATTTTCAACATGTGTGGTAGAAATTTCTTAGAAATTTTCACATTATTTCGTCTTTTGAACACAGGAAGTGCCGCTAGGTTCTATATTGTCCTTTGCGGAAGTTATATGCCTTTACCTTTTGAATGTCTCTCTTTTAACCTTTTTCGGGGTGGCTCTCTCTCTTTTTCCCTTTTTCCCTCGGTTCGTCGCTCGAACTGTACTTTGACGAATTATGTGATGCAGATATGCACGACCGCGAGAAGGCGCAACGCGAATACGGATGTGTTTCTCAAATTTGGTTGAACGAAATTATACTTATGTAATACTGTTATTAATTACATTACTGAAATATTATGTGTAACGACGGACTTGTTCAAAGCTAGGTCTCCTAACAGGTCAGGATTAAAAAATAACCATTTACCTTTTTTGCGGCTTCTTTACTACTTTCCTTCTTTTTATGTTCCATTCAGATCTCCATTCAGAATTTTGGCACTATTGTTCTCACAGGAAAATCTCAAGGAAATTCCACAGCGTGAAACATTTTTTTTGTGAAGTCTTTTTTAGAAAAATTAGAAGACTTTTTCTTCTTAGTTAGGAAAGCAGAAGGTAACGATCAAGGCAGAAAGACGTTAGAAAATTTAAGAAGAAAAATAGTTCAACATTTTTAACAAATAAATTTCTTTAATACGTTTTATAATTAGCTCGTGATCTATCATTTTCCTTTAGTCTTTAATGTAGAAAATTTTCACATTAACATTGCATTCGATTGTGGTCAAAATTTGTTAAAGAATTGCAAAGAATTGCAAAGAATTGCATTGTATGTATTCGCTTCATAAGCCGATGTTTGATCGATGTCGTTTTCGATCAACGCAGAACAATAACGAAATATTATCAAGAAAGTAGGAGAAACATTGAGGAAAGATCGAGAGTTGTTTGTCTCTACATCTTTCTAATATTGCCTCTTTCTGTGATATGTTTGTAGTCTTCATCAAAATAAATGAAATACTGTGAAATATTTTTTAATTGATTCAATTCTTAAACATAGAATGTATCATCTTAGAATAAAGATGAAGAATTTGAGAATTATTTAGAACTCGAGCAAAAATTAAAAGCTTTAAAAAATGTTTCAAATTATAAATTGAAACATTGTATAATATAGAAATTGCTTTCAGACATAAATTGTGACTATTGTATAAGTACTAGACGTATTATTTAATAGACATCATGAGGAATTATCGATAAATCATTTGACATGGCATTGGGAAATATTATGACATTATAAATACGACGCAAGATCTAGAATTTCGTTTCTTATCGCTTTATATATTTGGAAATCACGAGCAACAGCGGCATGCAAGACTGATACTACCGTCAGTATACCGTATGGACCTTGCACGGTAGGCAAAGGCCCAGATGGCAAGCGTCCGATCCCTCGCTTAAATTTTGACCGCGTGTATCAACGACGCAACTGCGTTGCCACCTGCTCTGCACATAGACCAGGTATATTTATTTGTTAAACGACACGATTTTCGACAGATACGAGCGCAATATGATAAATGACCGACTCATCTTGACATTTATCGTGCGATAAATTATTATTTCGTTTGTACCTATTGTGCTTCCGTTGGTTGGAAAATTTTAGAAACGCCTTTCCACGTGTCTTCCTCTTCAACGTTAAAGTCGCCACACGTTAAAGTCGAATACAATTTTTTGCTTGTTTTCGTTTTCTTATGTTTTTTTTGTGTCTTGATGTTCTATCGTTTGACAATATTACAAACAAGCGTAAGCAATCAGTTGGAAATTAGATTATTAGAGATGTAATAAAGATGTAATTACATTTAAATTGCGAGCAATTAAGATAATAAAAATCATCATTTTCTCTTAGCTTAAAAACACACAAAATATCCTTAATGAACATTCAACAATATATACTTATTTGCTTCTTTGAAACTTTGAGAACCAAATTTTTCAAATTACAATCTGCTAATTTTAATTTAGTTTCGTAATAATATACTGTGATAATGTGAAGATGATTTATAATGAATTAAGTAATAATAAATACAATAACATATATAAATATATCTAATATAAAAATGAAAACCATCTGCAGAGAAATGATCATCAAGCTCATCGATATACATCGTCAACATTCACTCAGAAATGATTCGCAGTTTTCAAAGGCATTTCGTTTCGCTGCACGACAGAATTTTTCTCGTCTCTAAAAAGGACCACATTCTACACGCGCGCGTCCGATCGATCACGCGGATCGTTTCTCACGCTTTGATTTTTGTCCCTTCCGTCGTACTGCGTAACTCGTATTTTCACGGCACAGGGAGACAGAATCTCATAGGCAAGAGGAGAAACGTGCTTGCATTATAGTTCGACAGAGAGAGGAGAGAAAAAATAGCGCCGGGAGTATTGAGTTGCAGCGTATTTAGGAGCGATCGTTCGCGCGACCAAGCGATGTTACAGTTCGGGACGGGTTTGAAAAGATCTTTGTTCGCGTTGAGCGAGGAAGTGGGTCTGTTATATGCACGCACACGGGTACGCGTGCGAGCGAGAGAACGCGCGCGAACGCCCGAGAATGCACGTGTGAGAGCTGTGCCGTGCGCCGGCCGCTGTTGCTGCTGCCGGAAGTCAGAGCGTGCATAATGCTCCTGGGTGCGCCCGTTCGCTCGCTCGCCGGCTATTTTTCGCTTCACTGGCAAATAAAAACAATGTAATGATAATACCGGAGTGCTGCGCTGCTCCGCGCGAAGACCACCGCTTTTCCGCGGATTCGCATCAATGCTTCCTGGCATCACTCATCGTGTCCTTGCAAATCAACGAAAATCTGAGATAGATTTTAATGTTGGATACATCCGGCTGGATGTGCTGATGGCGTGTATATGCTCCGTTTGCAATTTCGACAAGGCGGTTCTCGCACATGTAAATATTGTAGAGTTTTCTTTTACCGACAGGAAACTTCAGTCGGATACATAGAATTCGATTTATCTATTGATGTTAAACGTATTGAAATTTTTTACTTTACCTACTGTCGTATCTAGAGCGCTCTACAATGCATGGATGACACTACTGACCGCATTACGTCGAGGCATGTGCGGGATGTAAAGGAATGTGGCAGACGGTTGTGCCTTTCACTTCGGGACATGTATCTTTTTCGGCGATCTTGTACCGCAATGACAGGACCGCTAGACGCACCGTCGTTATTGTATCCCGAGGCCATAAGGACCACGTTTGAAATCACGCGACAATTTCTACATTAATGATGTAGCCTGATAAAAGTGCCAATTAAATTTGCAAGGATACCTGTTATTTTGCAAATTGTAGAGTTATCTGCTTCCTGAAACCTAGAAACATCCGATAATTTGTGTGAGTTTATCGTCGATCGAGGAATCAGCTCCTGTGCAGAAATGAACAATTTCCAAACAGAGAAGATTACAGAAATTTATATAATTTTTATATAAATAAATAAAATATACTACGTGAATCTGGAGCAAACACTCTATTGGGAAAGATGAATGAAACCAAAGACAACACTGTGCGAGTGGTATTTATATCCTTGCTGCTGGATCTTCTATCATTTACAATGATATTGCCACTGCTGCCTGCTCTGTTGGATCACTACAAAGAGATAGAAAACGGTCATGGATTGTATTCCTCTATTTTCAGCTATGTAAAGAGTATACAAGTGTTTTTTGACGCGCCAGATAAAGTCAGTACAGTTCTTTACGGAGGTTGGTGACTTATACTTTTACAAATTTATTCAGATTTCTAAATAGAAGCAATTACAAACATTCAGACTCTATTCAGAACTGAGATCTTTGAACTGCATATCTGTCCAACAGTAAAAATTTTCAAACATTAATGCCCATTTCCACCAATGTAGATAAACTTTAATCTCGGTTCAACTTACTCTTCATCTTTTTCTAGTTCTAAGAATTAGAAAAAGGTGAAGAGTAAGTTGAACCGAGATTAAAGTTAATCTACGTTGGTGGAACTGGGTATAAATGACACATAAAGAATAGCAATAATCTAAATCCATTTTATTTTACTTTTTTAGGTTTTCTAGGCTCTATGTATTCTTTCTTACAATTTCTGGGATCACCAATTATAGGAGCATTATCTGACATTTATGGAAGGAAGCCGTTAATGCTTTTGTGCTTAATAGGCATTTCACTATCTCATCTTCTATGGGCATTCTCAACAAATTTTGCTATTTTTGTACTGGCGAGATTCGTTGGTGGTATTAGTAAAGGAAATGTCAGTCTATCAATGGCTATTATCAGCGATGTCACTTCTCCAAAAACAAGAGGAAAGGCAATGGTAAAATAAAAATGAGATGAATCGGTATTCGTATGCATAAGTAAAGATTAAATATAAACTGAATTTTTTATCAAACCTTATTTTTTTCCAGGCTCTCGTCGGAATAGCTTTCTCTATAGGTTTTGTAATAGGACCAATGATAGGGGCATTTTTCGCATGGATCTCGAGTGGTAATAGAGAAGGCACGTGGTATGTGATACCGGCTCTGTTTGCGCTCTTCCTTGCTTTATGTGACTTATTTTTTGTTGCTTGCTACCTGAAGGAAAGTCTGCCATTAAAACATAGAGCGACTACTCTAGCCAAAGGATTATCAGGGGCAATTTCATACATTAATCCCGCTGATCTTTTCCAATTTAATGGCGTGTCCGACTTGAATCAGCAAGGTATTTATTTCCAACATAAAATGTTGAAAGCAATTTATTTTTATTATTATTGCCAACAATTTTATAACGTATTATTTATAAACTGAAGTATTCTGATTATAATGTCAGTTCATAAATAGCATAGAACTTAATTTTAATAATAAAACTCTACTTTTCCAGATCAGCAAGATTTGAAGACGCTGGGCCGAACATATTTTATATATTTATTTATCTACAGCGGCCTAGAATTTACTTTGACATTTTTGACTCATCACACATTCAGATTCACAAGTATGCAACAGGGTTGGATGTTCCTTGGCATTGGGCTGATCATGGCAATTTTGCAGGGTGGTTGGGTGCGACACATTCCACCAAATCGTACAAAAGCCATCAGCGAGCTGGTGAGAAACTTAATCCACACGAATTTTTCTTCAAATTTTTTATTATTAAATAATACTCTTTTACGTGATATTTGTTTTATATTATTCTAGGGTTTGTGGCTAGTAATTCCTGCATTTATATGTATCGGTGTCGCTACCGATGTGTCACTCTTGTGTGTAGGAATTTTTCTTTTCGCAGTTTGTGAGCATTATGTTTATTTATTTATTATCGATGTAAATTGATCAATTAAAATGTATTATTTCGATACAATGTAATATAGCAGACAATATGTTGCCGTAACAATTATTCCAAACTTTATTCATTGCAGCCACCGCTATGGTTGTTACTTGTATGATGACTCTAGTGACTCGTATTGGACCAGAACATCAAAAAGGCGTGATCACCGGCACATTTCGTTCTCTCGGTGCCTTGGCTCGCGCTTGCGGACCTATCGTCGCGTCTACAGGTAATCAAAACGTTATTAAATCTCGCGAAAATGCTCCTACTTTATTGATCTCGTTTCCTTGAACGAGCACGTTTCTATTTCAGCATTTTGGTGTATCGGAAGTGCCTCGACATATCTAATTGGGGCTCTACTTCTCACACTACCGCCACTCATTTTGCACGGCATGCGTGCTTTATAATGTTTGACATAGTCAAATGTTATCTCGCATAATCTGTCCTTTTATCTTCACAAATTCGCTTTACAGATATTTTTATATCTTTATTATATCAATGCTCTTCCTACTGTGGTTTTTGAAGATATATTTATATACGTTACATTCTATATCTTATGATATTAAGAAAGTGATAATTATTGAACAATTAATGCAAATTTACTTACACATATTTAACGAACAAAGTATACATTTCTAAAGAAAAAAATATATATTTATACACATTATATAAGTATAAAATTTTATTCGAAAGTGTAAAAAGTTAAAATTATATTTTAATACTTTAAAATAAATTTTATACATTTTATAAAAACAAGCTGATATACGTTATGTCTAGAATTATATTCTAGTTATTTCACTCTCAATACGTTTATTCTTTTTATTATACTTTCTACACTTTCTTTCTCCGAAGTTTAAAGACCGGGCTGGACGAATTTGCATAATCGCATAAATATATGCGCAGAGAAACTGAATCATGGGAATCGTATCGGAATCGTGATTTATCGATAAATAGTGTGTCAACAGGTCTGTTTATCTTACCTATCTTCAATTATTTATACGTTCCTCCGTGCGCGTGCTAATAATTCGTTCATTTCAGTTTATTCGCAGAAGAGCGTGAAAAAGAGAGACAGCTAGCTAAGAAGAAGAACACATCCGTCGGTGGGTAGCAGATTATCGATAAATCACGACGGCGCGATTCTGCGGCTCTGCGCAGGTCTCCCACGATCACGTGACCGTCTCACCCCCTCAGTCGTTTCCCCCACCGGCGCCATTTACGGTAGCAAATTCCGGGAATTACCGTCCGCGTCGTCAGTTCACTCAGTCGTCGCCACTTCATCGCTCGCCTGGTGCTTGCGAGGAAGAACGCGGATTGGAGCGGAAGCCGGGAGCGAAGCGGGAGTAGAGGAGGGTTTTTTTAGTAGAAGGGACACACGGAACACGGACGGCGTTATTGATGGAAGCGCGACCACTCGCAATAGTTACCACGCTCCATGATTATTGCGCGGTTAATCGTGCTATAGCTTAGGCGCGTGTTACCGAAGGTCACCGCGATCCGCAGGTACGACGACGAGACAAGAGGAGGAGGCGACGGCGGCGGCGACGGTGGAGGAGGAGGAGGTGAGACGACGGCGATTGCGCGCCGTGTTGCGTCGCAACATCGTCTCCGTCGGGGGCGGACTCCGAGGGACCGTATAGCAGCTTGAGCAGCAGGTGAGCGCCGCCGAATTCCGAAATAGTCGTCAGTAGTCATGCCGCAACGTTTACTCGCTCTGCCACCTTTTCCCCCCCTCGCCCCCCCCCTTGTCCACTCAGCCCCTTCCTACGGTCCCTCTCCGGTGCCTTCCACTGCGCACTTATCTCTACCAGTGCGACCGCCGCGATATGCCTTTTTCTGCGGACGGTGATTTTTCTGTCGCACGCCGATGCGACATCGTCATCGCTCAGCCGTTCGGCAAACGTGCACTCCCGCGTGCTTCGCGCCGATCTCGGGAGAACCGCGCGCGCGTCAGCACATCGAGCTTTCCGCGTATCCTTGTCGACTATTCATCCGTTCTGAATCTTGCAGCAGGTATCTGTCGCGATAACGCGCCGAACGTGCCGCTACTCCGGCGAAATTCTCGGTGTGTTTGCGCCGCAACGTGTTATCGTCGATGATAAAACGCGTTTCGTAAGATTGCTCGCAATTTTTCTTTTTTTTTTTTTCAATCTATTTACACCAAGTTCGGAATTTTTGAACAGCACGGGGATTTAATTTTGTTAATTTAAGTAAAAGCGTATTTGTCAAAGGGTGCTTCTGAAATGTTTCAAGTTTTACAATACTTGAAAGTTCCAGTCTGATAATGTCAGATGTTCAGCATGCTTGGCAACATATTTGAATGCTGGAATTTTTCTATTACCAATGTACAACATTTGTAACATGGAGGAACACTTCATGAATCTATGCTTGTATGACATTTCAATTTTTCTCTCAGGATGATTCATCTGATAGTGCTTACTCAAACGTTTTAAGAGCATCCTGTATTAGGAGCATATTGTATCAATTATGAAATAAAAAGAGATTTTCTTTAGAAATAAAAGATTTGATCAATAAATAATGTAACAAAATGTGTGATTTCCAGCAAGAAACACAAGTTGACTTGTGGTTTTTGTACTCTGATTTTATATTCAAGATGTCTTAAATACAGACTTCAATACACGCTATATAAATTCATAATGTCGTGAAATATTTCTCATTCAACAATTACAAATCCATGTAGTATTTTTGAAAGGACATTTTGTTTATGCCAGGAAATAAAGCTGTTGTAAAACATGGCTCTGTGGGCGAAATCGCAGTTGTTGCCACCGGAACAACTGCAAGAGGTGCGTTCCACATATGGAGATTACTTCCCGATTGAAGTGAGACACTTTTTATCAGCATGGATAGAGGATAAAGTGATGAGGTAAATACGGCAGACAAAGTCCAGAAATTTTTGAATTTAATGAAAAAAAGCGCTATGTATCTTGGAGGATATAATCGTCACAATACATCGATATTTTAGGGCTGACATAGAACCGGATAATCCACAAAGTGAGCAATACATAGCCGGTCTTATCGCTGCTCTGATACAAGAATTAGAATTAAAAGCGGAGTCTATAGATTCGCAAGACCTGTTCATAACGAAAATGAAGTTGATGGATGCTGCTAAGATGTTTCGTGTAAGTTATATACGGTTTTTCTTTCACTCACTCTCCCGCGTTGAATCTTGTAATTCAACTGAATCAAAATTATGATGGGGATAATTGGACTGGTAATAATAACTCACGTTTCTTATTTTATTGCAGCACAAGTATAGCCAAAATCCAATAATGTTATTTAAGATACTTAGGCATTGCCTAAGTGTAGAGATGAAATTGGTGGCGCAGGCGGAAAATTTAGGAGGCGCTTTAATGAATATAGCTAACGACAGATTCAATATAATGATGGGCGATTCGGTCACGGAAATAAGTCAGCAGCTGGAGATTTTACGGCGCAAGACGTATGAGAGCGGAGAGGACTTGCGAATAATGGAGCAGGAGCAGGAAGGTTTTGCCATCACCTATCACGAGTGTACAAAGCTGAAAGTACAGATGCAACACGCCCAAACGCACCCGCAGAATCAACACAATCTCAACAACTTGGACTCGGCGAAGAAGGACATTAAAAGGTACATAATACAACACAATTTGCGATTTAACGCGATAATCTATGGCATATTATTCAAAACCAATAATATACATATGATTTAGCGATTCTTTATATAGGCAAGAGCAAGTTCTGCAGCACAAACTTGCTGGCTTAGTAAGGTCGCGTCTAAATCTAGCTGATAAATTGAAGGACACCATTGAGAGATTGGGTACTTTACAATCCAGAGTTCTCGATGACGAACTTATCAGGTAAATGAAAAACGAAAGACATATGTATTGTTGAAATGATAAGATACAGACATTATCTTAATTGTTAATTATCATCATGTTTGGATCTATAGATGGAAGAGGGATCAGCAGCTAGCGGGCAACGGTGCGCCTTTCAACAGTAATCTGGACTCCATTCAAGAATGGTGCGAGAGCCTCGCCGAGATAATCTGGCTGACACGGCAGCAGATCAAAGAGGCAGAACGCTTGAAGCAGAAGCTTCCACTTCCCGAATCGACGATGTATCAAGACATTTATCCAAACTTGAATTCTCAAATCACACAACTGTTAAGTTCTCTGGTTACAAGCACATTCATCATCGAGAAGCAGCCGCCGCAAGTCATGAAGACCAACACTCGTTTCACGAGCACGGTGCGCCTGCTCGTCGGCGGCAAATTGAACGTGCACATGTCCCCGCCGCAGGTAAAAGTGAGTATAATCAGCGAGGGCCAAGCGAACGCCTTGCTGAAGAGCGACAAAATGGCGAAGAACGGCGAGGCGAGCGGCGAGATTTTGAATAACACCGGCACGATGGAATATCATCAGGTTCGCATTAATATTTGTGTAAAGGCTGTGTGTACGTCACTTTTTAATATAAATTCGAAAGTATCTTCACGCTCGGGTAACGCTGTTTGCAGGCGACGAGACAACTTTCAGTGAGCTTCCGCAACATGCAACTGAAAAAGATTAAGCGGGCGGAGAAGAAGGGCACGGAATCTGTGATGGATGAGAAATTCTCGTTGCTGTTCCAATCACAGTTCAGCGTCGGCGGCGGCGAGCTGGTGTTCCAGGTATGGACTCTGAGCTTGCCTGTGGTCGTGATCGTGCATGGAAATCAAGAACCACACGCGTGGGCCACGGTGACCTGGGACAACGCGTTTGCCGAGCCCGGCAGAGTGCCGTTTGCAGTCCCGGACAAGGTGTCGTGGCGTCAAGTGGCAGAGGCTCTGAATGTCAAATTCCGCTCGGCGACCGGACGCTCCCTGACCGAGGATAATCTGCGGTTTCTCGCGGAGAAGGCATTTCGCAGCAACGCCAATGCTGCCGTTCACGATTATTCGAATCTGATGTTGACTTGGGCGCAGTTCTGCAAGGAACCGTTGCCCGAGAGAAATTTCACCTTCTGGGAATGGTTTTACGCCGTTATGAAGCTAACCAGAGAGCATTTGAGAGGTCCGTGGATTGACGGATGTATTTTGGGCTTCATCCGGAAGAAGCAAGCCGAGGAGATGTTGCTGAGCTGCGCAACCGGCACGTTTCTCATGCGATTCTCCGACTCTGAGCTCGGCGGCATCACCATTGCATTTGTCGGAGGTAAAATATCGAAACGAACACCAGTAACATTTAGATCATTCTTTCTCGGATACGCGTTATTTAATTGCCTACATTCCTAATTACATAGATTCCTGCTTAGTGCCCACAGAAAAACCAACCGATAAGATCTTCATGCTGCAGCCGTTTACGAGCAAGGACTTCAATATTCGTAACTTAGCCGATCGTCTTTACGACCTGCAACAGCTATTGTACCTGTATCCTGATCAGCCTAAAGATAACGCCTTTGCCAAATATTATACGCCATTCAACGGTGAGCATCACTTGCCTGAGCCATCGTGCTATATCGCGTCTAATCAATCGATGATAATTCATTCAATTTCCGCAGAGAATCAATCTACATCGACAAACGGATACGTGAAACCAGTGTTGGTGACGACCGTGCCAGGCTGGCCGGGCGGTTGTCTCGGTGGTCAAACACCGTCCCATTCGTCCGTCGTGGGCGTAGGTAGCAACGGTCAGGGCGGACAGGGCGGAAGTTATCCCGCGACACCGCAAACTATGTTTCAAGCGCATAGCCCGGATCCGTCTGTGACGCGGGACACGCCATCCGTAGCATCAAGGTCAGTTTCTTGGATGTAATACTCTATCGACAATCGTAACTCGAATTTTCTACTAAATCAACTACGCTAAATATTTAGTTAACGATTTCGTCTTTAATCGTTAACCTCGTTTAACTTTGTTATCTCTGAGAATGAAATGAATCTCGGATTATATATACGGGATGTTCGATAAAAATCAAAGGACACGTTAAGAGATGAATCCTTTTATGTGATGTAATTTTGGTGCAATTTTGTGTTTGTGGGGAAAATGATTTTCCCACGAATTTTGCAATGATAAGAGAAAGGAAATTCTATATTTTTTACGGGAAACTGGTTTCTCATAAAATTGTAACTCGACATTCGTCAGGCATCTGTACGTGTGTATATCGAACATCGTATTTTGTGAATAATAATTTAGGATTTGTAAAAGGTTGCGACAATTTGAAACTTTTAAACTGTCGTTCTAAACGCGCCAGTGTAATTAAGAACCCATTGAAAGATGTCTTTAAGTCTGTCCTAATTAATAACAACAACATAATTTTTTCTCTTTTTTTTTTAAGCATCCAGAGCTAAGCTTCTTTCTTATCGCAGATAATTGTCAGTATTCTTTTCTTTTTTTTTTTTTTGTAGACGCGTCTTTTGACTAAGAGTTTTGTAGGGAAATTATATTAATATACTGTATGCGCAATCGTGCCTTTTGTAAACATTTTTACAATACACTTAGTTTTATACTTAACTACGCAAGTATAGAAAATTAAAGTGTGCATTGTGCTGTATACGAGTAAGTCACGCATTATTCAATCTGTTGTGAAACAGATGATACTGTACATTGGACGATACTGGGTTATCTGGATTACATTTATATCTAAACGACGAAAGTGTGGCATGAATAGGCGAATAATTGTTACTCTGAAATTGTTATTCTGAAAAATGTTCAAAATGTATATGTATATATTCTAATCTTTACAATGTCGATTATTCAATGACTCAAAATTGTTATTTAATATATTTCTTTTTTTTTTTTACGTTTTTTCAATTACATTGTTATTGCATCTTGTAATAACGTATATTTATTCTCCCAGTATTTCCGTCCAACAATCGCAGTAATTGAATCAGCTATTTGTATGCTTAGTATTGAAGGGCATTGTTACTGAATATTAACTTATCGATGATGCTGGATTAGTGTTTTGATCCTAAGAGAGCAGTCTAAGAAAGTGCATCATATACAATATTGCGAATAAGTGCCTTTATATACACTTATACACACATTTATATACAGTACTTCAGCTTTACATATTGTTAATATATCTATATAAGTTAATGTAGAATTGGTATTGTGTAAAAATTTTTTTGATCTCTGTTTTCTGCTATAATTTTTTATTATTTACTTTTTGACATATATATTAAACGGAAAATTGCGTGAAAATTTATTAAAAGAAAAATTAAAATGAAACTTACTAGTAAATTCATAAATAAGTGAATGGATACTTTATTTATATTAACTTTTATTACGAAAGCATTTCTATCTTAACTAATTTCGTACAGTAGTATCTGAATTGTGGACCAGTGATAATCATCGACGATAAAATAATGTACAATTAATTTTTCGACTGCCAAATATTTTCTACGATCTATTTTTTTCTAACGACTTATCCATACCTTTGATATTGCTTTTGTATTGCGAATTACGTATTCTAGCCCGTAGTAATATGCGTATTTATATATATAAGCGTAAACATTTGCGTGTAAAGAAACACACATACACGCACGCACGCACATTTACGAATAACTTGGACAAACGAATGTGTTAGTAAAATAATTACGTTCGTAAAGTAAAAGAGGCAGAGGCCCGGAGCAAGCCGGTACAACCACAACTATTCGATACTACTCTGCAAAACGCAGCTCCAATCACTCGCAGCTGGCAATTGAGTAACATTGTGATCCACAAATTGCCGTTTCCTTGCCCGTGCGATATCGCGAGTCGAAAGGTAATAATAATAATAATAAAAAAAAAGAAACCCATTTACGACCTCACTGTTCTGGAAAACGACAAGGGACCGATCTGCAAAAATTGGTTTCGACGAAGATCTTGTGGTTGTCATTTATGCCCCCACCTTTGCCGTGTTGTACCGGCTATTCCGGCTATAATCGGTCTCACCTTCAAAAAAACGCAGTACACACTTTAAAGTCAAGACTGAAATTACTTAGACTTAAAGAGAAAAGAAAAAAAGAAAGGAAATGAGGGAGATTGAAGCCTGCAACGATTTGCCCGAACATTGCCAGTGATTGGGGTTGTGTTTTGATCTGTGGTAGTTATGCTCCGGGTCTCGGCCAGTCGGGTATGGGACGACCAAGCGCGGACATGGAGTACGTCACGGTGGATTCACAGCTTTTGGGTCACAGCGAGTTGATGGACGAAAATCTCAACTTGGACCACTTGAACGGCTTCGGCTTCTCGGACTTTATGCAGTCGTACACCACCAGCAAGCCGCAATAGGTACGCAAATGCCGATCGGGGTGTTAGCTGTTTGTCATGAATGAGATATGACGATACTGATAGTCACTGTCGCGAGCCTGAAACGGCTCAACCCTTCTTCGATCTCTTTTTCATTTTCCATCAGAGCACGCGAAGCAATATGTTATCTACCGGGGAAGGGATATTAATCCTTAGAGGACGGACGCGGATCTCTTTAGGACCTGGCGGTTTTTAGTATCTTAACTCTTCTACTATTAGCCCGTGTGTGTATAAAGGATCGATAAAGATATTCTATATTCTTGTTGTCCATATATAGAGCGCCGTGTATATTTTAAATGTGAACATTGAACGAGCTTAGATATTCTAAAGGTCTTCGATAGGAATAATGAAACGTTTCTTTATTTCTGTAACAACACCGGTGAATTTTTCATTAACGATCTTTTCGCCTTGGAATAACAACGGAGAAGTTAATACGTGACCGTAATATTGTTAAAAAATATGAAATCGACGTAGAGCCTTAAAATCAATTTTCCGTCCGGATTGTTGAAAAAAATAAAAATCTTTATAAAATACGGAGATGGTATAAAAATATGAACAAAAATATTATTTTTACGTCAAAGGAAAAATATTTTTCGCGAAAGATGGTAAAATATTTTTTTATCACATAAATAGCTAAGTAAAGATACAGGAGTATTTTTTATTTGATACTCTTCAAAATGAAATATTGATCCATGTCAGTAAAGCCGAGAAATCGACTTCCCGTCCTCTAAAGATTTCTGCGTTCCGCAATATTTATCCAAAATTAGATTAATATATACCTGTTGAAACAAATGTTGATTGTATCGTCTTTGAATTTCAGAAAGATGACAGATTACATATTTTAAAAATTGATTTATTCACACTTGCAGATTTGATGTCAGTTACGCGCTACAAAAATATAAACAAATACATAGAAATTATATATATATATATATAGTAGAAAAACATATATATATATGTATATATGTATATATGTATATATATATATGAAAACATATATATATAGTAGAGAAATAAACAGAAATTAATTGTTGTTTGTTTATAAGATATTTGGTTATAAAGATTTGATATAAATTTTTTTCCTATTGAATCAAATGTGCTGTATATCACTTTTCCTCTCTTTCATTCGTGATTATTTGTGTAGAGAAGTGCTAAGTGATTACGTAACTCTCTGCGTGTATGAATTTGTAGAATAAACAATAGTAGATACATACAAATGAGCAAGTGTGCAGTGATTTTATTTTCTGTGATTTTATAATGCATTTTGATGTTTTTTATCTGATTGCCTTTTTACAATTCAAAGACGATATATAATCGAGTTATAACCGCGTGTGCAATATGATCAAGTTTTTTTGCGAAAGTCTCTGCACGAATCATATTGGCGTGTGACTTACATATTTATTTCATTTGTTTACGAGTCTTTGTCGCAACCATCATTAACAAAAACAATTTTTTTCATGAACATGATCTTGTCAAGTGTAAAACGAGGGACATCGGTGTCCGAGATAATTTTAGGTTTCTATATCGTTAATGTCAATTTGTCTAGTAAGAAACCAAAAATTGCTTTCTTGTGAGCCTCCGTTGACAATTCTGTTCAAATTTTATCGAATCTTTGTTGCTTTTGAGTTTTCATATTTGACGATATTTAGCTTAAGTTCTTACATCGTATAAAAGAAACGGTACAAAGGTTTATATTATCTATCAATACATGCTACGAGGGCATGTGAATATAAAGATTTATATATTGCATGCCTAAATAGAAATACTATTAATATCTATACGTCGTGTTATACACATAGAGATTAATATAGTAATTATTTTTGTTAAACATTTAGATCGTTTTAGAGAGAATTTTAACGGATTACTATAAATGTTATTTTTTTCCCTATAGTAAGAATTCATGCCTACAATTTCACAATTATGAATTGGTTTCCAGTTGTGAATGAATACATAATTTAGTGCCTTACACAATCTTTTAAATCCTGAATTCTTATTCTTGAATTTTTTTTTCATGAAGGTAAAACGAGTAGATTTGTATATCGTTTCGCATATCTTTGAAGGATTACAAAAAAAAGTTGTTATAAACTTTATTATTTTAAATGTGTTTTAAGCATTAGACAACGACAGGCAAACACGTTAGAGCATTTTTAAAAAGAGATTTTAAAAGTACAATGTAACATATAAAAAAATAGACAATCATCTTCACGTTATGTTTACTTAATCAAATTGTTATTAAATGCGTTTCGACTTTTGGACTGAATTCGAACCACGTTTAATACGTAATTTAGTGCCTTACACAATGTTTTAAGTCCTGTATTCTTAAATCTTTTCATAAAGGTAAAATGAGTAGATACATACATATATGTTTTAACTAATTTTTAATTAATTTTTATTTCGTGATATTTTAGGGTAGTGGTATTCGAAGCTATGCATGTGTATTATTTTTATTAAAGGGGCGATTTCCTTACAAAGCAAAGATTCATACATTATTTAGATTGTTATTTAGCGAATACTTTTAGAGAACTAAGCGAAAATATGTAAAGCGTAAGAAGATCTAAGGAGGCACGTCATGCGTACATCGTAGATTTAAAAATAGTTACTACGGTGCTCCATTCCTTACCCTATATGTATCTTATACGTATATATATTATTAAAAAAAAGGAAAACTTTTGTTATCTATATAGAAGAAACAATTGTTATCTATATAAAACACATTTTTCGCACATAGTCCACACAACGCTGTCTGCCTTCGGCGCGTTGTCTTATTTTAACATGTAATCGTAAAAGTTGCTGCTTTGTACAAGTCTGCTTGCTTGTACAAGTATAAGAGAAGATAGACGTTATAATGATCGTCTACTGATCTTTTTATCAAAGATTAGAGTTTATTTTATTATTGAAAAGGATAATTAAGAATGATTATACTCGTATACAACATCGTATTTAGTGTAAGTGCTACGTAAATGTAACATTACATGCATGTTTACGCGCAATAAAGTACGTTGTAAATCAATACATTGGGTATTTTTACTTTGCTGCCCCTATATTTAGAATAAAATTCGCGCGGTTCGCCCGATATAATCTTCGTATTCGAAGTCTCGAGAGACAAAATATAATTTCGACATATTTTTATGTCGTGTTTACTCCGTTTTTCTTCCATTAACTCGTTAGGGAACATAATAAGTGTTTACCAATATAATTGGTGTAATTGTTTCCACTTGTTTTATTTATCGACAGAATTTTCCAAGAATGATTATATTTCTAAAAGATTTAAGAAGCAGCTACCGGAGAGAATTGAAAGAAAAATAATCTTTTACTAAAATAATTTTATTCTTAATAAAATCGATGTTCCAGAAATAGAACATTTTAATAAGTCAAAATAGCAGTATAATATGAAATTTGCAATTGAATTTCAGCGAATACCAAATGCCGTCTAATTCAGAAACGTTTAAGATGCCGCGTTTGCCGAAACGTCATTCCGCTCGTCGCTCGGGCAAGGACGCTCTGCGCACGACTCGTCCTCGACATAATGACCCGGCACAGGATAACTCATGTGATAGACCGTGTCGTCGGCCATCGGATGTTCTGGAGGCCGATACTTACCTTTCTTCGCCCACGGAAGTTCCTCCTTCGGGCTGGGTGTCCACGTTTGATACGACAATTTATTTATCGTTTCGGAGTCGATTTTAGCTTGCGGCCTGGACAAAACACAATAGACTGTAATTTATATACTGAAAGCCTAGACGCATCGTAAAAGTCGAGCGTCTAAGTAATCGTATCGTAAAATCATTTACAAGATTTATCGATTTATATCATTTTCTAGGCGCGTCGTAAACGGTCTTTCAGACTTTGTACCGTTTGACCTTAGATATAGCGCCTCCTCACCTGCAATATTGCATAACGGGCTTGTAACTACGAACAGGTTTTATCGCGCCGGGTTTTATGTAAGATAACCCGGTGGTCGTATCTCCCGCCAACGGCGCGTCGGCCGTGCGAATATTACCGCACGGGATGATAACAACCGGACGCGACGTCGACTTCGCTACGTATTCGCTGCGCGTCGTCGTTTCGGATTGCATTTTGCCGGTGCCCAGCATCCTGGCGCGCGGCGGCACAATCGGCTCTCGCCGCTCGGTCCAGACTTGTTGATAACTCAGCTGCAAGGTGATTCGCATAAATGATGCTCATCGCGAATGTAAATTGCGCTGGGATAAAAAACGTCGCGCGCGGTGGGAATAATCAGGAAGGGTCACCTTGTTCGTCGTGTCAGCGGACATCTTCGTATCGGGTATAGAAATACTGCCGCGAGGGACGAACGGTATCACGCGCTCCGCGTCACCCGGCAAGTAGCTCTCCTTGTAAATGGTTTTGTCCCTGAATTCCGCGCCGTAAGGAAGCACGTATGTCGCGGCAGGAAGGAAAGGTTTCTCCACGGAAACCGCATCGTTCTCCATGTAGCTCTCCGCGTAAGTGGTCTTACCGCACATCGCGGTGTCCGGTCGCCTTTAAGCATTTTTACACCGATATTTCTTTCAGAGTAGAAACAATTGTCGTGGAATATTTTTTCTTTAATTATATAAAAGATTTCTTCGATGCATTTCAATTATTCTACAAAGTCGGGATTGATATTTTATGGTAAATAAAAATACATAATAAATAAACTAACAATAAGTATATTAATATTCTTTTCACAATTGTGGAAAATAATTTTTACATTGTAGAATATTTTCTAGATTCGTGATCGCCGGTTGTATTATTAATTAATTCGCAGTACACGCGCAAAGCGTACTTGTATACCGGTTTCTGCGCCCATGGATAAAATTCCTTCTTATCAACGGCGAAGGGCTGATAACTCAGCTTTTGTGTCGTTTCCGAAGGGAGGGGTAGACTCGGTGGACGATACTTCGGTATCGGTTTGAAACTGATTGCAGGTTCAATAGGTCCCGGATGCATGTAAGATAGTCTCGCCATCGTTTTATCGTCCAACGGAGCCGCGCTCGTACGAATATTTCCGCAGGGTATAATTACTTCTGGCCTCTCAACGTGCTTCGCCACGTAATCGCGACGTACTGTTGTTACAGTCTCCATTGAACCTTGAACTGTCATCGGTCTGAAAGATAATAATCTCTTACATTAACTTATTGTTTCAGCGTGACTATTATCAGACATCAGAAGACTTCTTTTCATTTTGATCGACTCCGAGAAATAAAATTTCCGCTTACTTCAAGATAACTTGCTTGACCTGTTTTCAAACAGCTAAAGTTAAAAAAAAAAACAGAGAGAACTATTTTTCTTGATTTCCGTTCCGGAAGTTTGTTCTAGATTTCTCCTATCGCAATGTTCTAAATTATTTATCTTGTAACTCAAGAAGTTTTAAATAAATGATAAGTAAAAGCGTGGAAACTTTACTGAAGATAAAGGATAGCAAAATTATGCAATAAAATATATAGTAAATATTTTTCGCAAAAGTGTACAAATATCATCGCTTTCTCTTACCTACGTTTCGGTATAATCGGCGCCGCCTTGACGACCTGCCACACAGGTCTGTAGGATAATTTGTTCGTTGTTTCGTCGAAAAATTTGCCGGTGGTTTTCTGAAAACTATGGACGGGCCGAATCGGTTGCGCTCGCAAACAACGCGCCATTGCAGGGTCCACATTGAGATAGGACAAGTGATACGTTGTACTGGTATCCAGCAGCTTCGATGGAGCCTTGTACAATCGTTCTGGTGCGAAGGACTTTGCACGTGGCGGCTGCACATATCTCTTGGCATACTGCGCACGAATAAGTATTAATAATCGGAAATTATTATGATCGTATATCATATTTTATAATATACAATTATAAAATAGATTGGCTATTAATAATTATCATGAAATCATATTAAAAATAATTAGATCTGAAAAATATCGGCGAGATAAACATTACTCTTGTCCTGCACGGACATGATTTCTTAGATGGTAAGGCTTTCCTCTTCGAGCAAGGCTCAAAAACCTCCATATCGCAGCTTTACTTCCTTACTTATCGTATCACATATATCACATATACACGAGATTGTGCATCAATATTATTATTTCTGCTGTAAACGGTGTATCGTAATAAGTATCAAGACATTAAAAATAATAAAATCGTATCTGTTGCAGCCGATGTTTCATAACATTAAAAAAAAATCTGATAAAATACGTTTGACACAACATTGCCCAGAACTAACTTCGTGATATATTCGTCGGAAAATATATCGTCGAGATATGAGTTTGAACTTGAATATGATCGTACGACTCTATTTCTCACGATAAATGTGTGTATTACAAAGAGAAAAGGAGCAAAAATACAATTTCATAAAAATTGCACTAGAAACTCTATTTACGTCTAGTGCTTCCGTAGGAATTTCATTTGTACTTAATAATTAGCGTTGTTATAACTACGTAGAATTTTTCTGTTATCAATACATGCGTGATGTGTGTATCACAGGACCACACTTTAAAAAATTTTATACAGCATTTTTTTTTAAATGTCCACAATCGTCATCTTGTAGAATAACTGTCATCTTTTCGATTACGGAAATAGAAGAAAGAAAATATCGCACATTTGAATGTGAATATAGGATATTTATCTTTCGATCTGTTTGAGCGTTAAGATGACGTTATTCTTCAAGATATTGATCTAAGAACTCTTTCCGTCATTACTAATTGGCACAAACTACAATATGTGTACGTGTGTGATGTGTGTGTGTGTGTTTGTGTTTGTGTGTGTGGAAGACACAAAAGACGTATTTCGAGTGTGGAACTCGCGTCTGTGTCTTATTCATAGATTGTATATAATTTTATACGCCTCTTTTGCACTTCATTCGCATATCAAGCGCATTAAAAGAATCTCTGTTTTAACGTTATATATATATTTACTGTATACAATATAGTGTATGAATATTTTAATGTCCCAATTGAATTAAGAGAGAGAGAGATAGAGATTATAAATACAAGACAGCCTAAAAAGAACCAACCGTCTTCTCCTAATCAGTCCGCAGCCACGCGATAGAAATCAAACTTAAGGAAGAGAGGTAGAAATGTGTAGGGTAAACTTAAAAAAATAAGGTAATAACGTTATTCGTGGCGCGCAAGATAGTTCCATCGTGTAACTGACATCACTGACATGACACTGATTCACATGCACTCGCTTTCAAATCGCGTCTCTAACACCAGGAGAAGAACGGGCTCTTGTTCTGGAAGCGCTGGGTAAACGTGTCAGAAAACGAAAACAATCTGGGTGCGCCGTTTCCCTTGGCTCTGAAAATGCATTACGACATTAATAGACTTGTTTCTGTTGTTAACGATGATTAAAGCGCAATTACCACAATTAAAGCACTTGGGAGGCGTGGAAAATTAGTCTCAGAGCGGATAAGCTTTGAGAGATTTTAGAGATAATTACTTTCAATAATTAATACATGCTAAATGGGTGTTTTTTTTTTTTTAATTTTTCAAAAATTTTTATATCGCAGAAAAGCGCCTGATGTATTCGCGTGGTGATTCATCACCGTTATCATGTTGTGTAAAAATACGTACTTTTCCACAATTACAGCCGGCATTTGTACCAATTGTACAGGACTCTTGGCGTCTTTCAGAGCCTGTTGTAAGTTCAAAATCTGTCCGCGCATCACACTCATTTGCCTATCAAAGTGGTGCCGGTCGAAGCCCTTATCTTGCTGCAAAAGTAGATATGCAAATTATGTATCATATTACACGAGCAAGTAGAGAGATAACACGATATAACAATCGTTCTCTTCTAAGAATATGTGTAGCGTACCTTGAACAACTGATACAGATCGTCACAGAGATCCTGTACAAAGTTCTGGTCCGAAAGCTGCGGTAGGACCAATTCTCTCGTGATTTCGCTGAACGGCAGCTTCGCCTGGGTCAACCACGCCCAATGGTAAGGATACGCCCGCCAAGAATCCGGATGCTTAAAGGGGAAGGCCAAGCCGTTGTCTATCGCCGCGATTTTCACCTCGCCCTGCTCAGACCCGTTCTTGTTGACGCTGGCATCGTACTTGATCAGCCAGTTGTCGTTACCTGCAAGATTTTAAGGAATGAGAAACGAGGCAACCTGACATTATCACGGGCGCAGAGTCGCATTTATAATTTATTTACCCCTGTCCGTATTTCTGATGATATAATCCAGAATGACCAAACGTTCAAATTGTAGTTGAAACTCCCGACTCAGACGCGCCGGCATGGGCTCGCTCTCCCACCGCCTCAGCCAATAGTCGGCGTCCTTGTAACCGTCCACGAAGACTTGGAAAGAACCGATTTTCGGGGGCAGGCCGATGCGGTTGAAATGCGACCCCACCGTAGGAAACTGGTCCATGATCGCCTGCTTCATGCGCGCCTTCTGACGATCCAGACGCGGATAATTAAACACCTCACTCACAAGCTTCACCACTCTTGTATTCGGCACGATGCCCAGGCCTAGCTTGCGGTCGACCAAGCTGGCGCCCGCCTCGCTCAGGTATCCCTGATTCGGAATCAGACAGCTCCTGCCAAAGCAGCAGGGACAGCAGAGCTTGTGCATCCATTTCGTCCACTTTGGATTCAGCCTGCCATAGGGTTCCTCATCTTTCGGCTTGAATACACCTATTATTTTCTGGATGAAACAGCGTGACATTAGCGACACTTGCATACTACTGGTTTTCATGAATGCGAAACTATGAGAATTCAAAGAGTTCAGGAGAAATTTCTCCTTATTTTCGAAAAGTTTAATAGTACAGCTTACCCCGGCAGGATTTTTAACAAAATAACTCCCACTGGAACCTTGGTATATCCTTTCTGGGTAAACTCCATTGTCTATTGCACACTCAGCTTGCCATACCAGTTCCGAGAACTGTGGATCATCTATAACACAGATATATATATCAAATGACTAACTCTGCATATGAGATAGCACTATAACGATGATTCTTAGATCACTAGATCATGAATCACCAATGACACACGGCTATGAAAAGTGAAGGGACACTGTTGCACCGTTAGAACCAAGAGGAGACACAACAAACCTGGAAATCTGTTGAACGTGACGTCGAGCTCCAAGCGACCAAGGAGAGGCTGGCTCTCCCGGTCGATCCCGGAGGAATCTATGGCTAGGGTTTGGTCGTTGCTCAAACCGGGAATGAACTCGACGTCGGGCAGAAGATCCGCCGACGGCGGTGGCTGGTCGCACTGCGTTGACAAACGCTGATGGTTACTGCTGCTGACAGGTGCGATGGAAAGGTCAACCAGCGCATCGGTCTCTACCAAAGCGGCAGCGGCGGCGGTGGCGGCGACGGCGGTGGCAGCGACGGCGGTGGCGGCAGCGGGAGCGGTATTGTTCTGGCTTTGGTACTCTCGATAAGGCACGTGCAATTGCTGCTGTTCGGAGTCGCTCATCACAGACTAATCACGCTTCTTAAGCCGATCCGCCCCGCGATCAAAGCGGACCTCGCTTGACGATTTCAGCTGCTGAGGAATGATTTTCGACTTTGGTTCCGACCCTGAGAAAAAATCCTATCTACCTTGCAAGCATTCCCGCGAGTTCTCCTTCGCCTGTCAGCGACGTAGCGTATCCGACTTCGATTTTTCCGTGTCACAATATGTGTCAGCGTATGACGGACGCATTAACATCGTCGCGTGTGCGTCATTCGGATCACGCGTCTTGTGTAGCGTGGTATAGCTCAGCACACGCAGCCTGCGATCATCGGTGACAACGGTGACGGGGAAAGGAGTGCCTGTTGCGATCTAACCCGATTAACCAAAATGCGACCCGTCATCCCATCGGCGGACGCTATCAGCTGATAGGATTACCGCCATATTTGCACGACGCGTATGCACTTTTCTCTCTCTCTCTCTCTACCTCTTCTTCTTTCTTTCACGTCGTCTGGTGCGACTGCACTTCTGCATTCCTTACTCACTCATTACGTCATTACACGAAATTGCGATTGATCTTTCATGCGAATTCTTTAGTATTGCTAGAATAAAAAATTAATTTTTCAGTGAACGCGGATTGAAGATTGATTGACGTCATTTCATCGTTTTCGCCAATAAAAGATCAAAATTCATAGTAAAATATTAATTGATCCGAGATGGATCAAAATCCGTTCACTTGAAAACGCTAAGATTGAAGATTACATCATTAAGCTCTATAATTATTATCAATTATCATCATTAAACTTCTGGAATTACTCCAGTATGTATAGAGCTCAATGGATTACATACAAAGATCGCAACCATTGAACGAGCACTTGCTAAACGGAACATATTTGAACAGAAACATAACTTTTTTGTTAGCGCAAGTGTTGTTAAATCATCATAACGTTGTTAAATCATCATAACGTTGCAATTAATATGTTCTTGCAAAATTTTTGAAGAATATCGTAGAAAAAATACTTTAAGATATTTGATTTAGTTGTGTAATTATAATTGTTAATTTTTGACAAAAAAATTATTTTGCTGAAGGTGTTAAAATGGTTGATGCTGTAAAACATAGTTACTAACAAACAAGAATTATTTGTGAAATAAATATAATATGAAATATATAAGTACAGTATCACATACTATTAATAAATTGGAATAAACATTATTTAAACATTTAAAAATTGCATCACAATTTCTTTGTCCAGCATTAGAAAACCATTCAATTTCTCACTAAAGGTCTTCATTAATATTATAAATTCTATTTTCATGTCACTTTTCTGTATCTGAAGATATATTAATCTTGGGTCACAGCAAAATTAAAAAGATTTTTCGCTGTTTCACCATGGCTATCTTGATGTTTTGATATTGAGCGACGTTTTTTTGGCGTTACATTCAATCCTTCATAACTCATGTTTGGGCTGCACGATGTGTTATCTGAAAGCACATACACTAAATTAGTTTTAATTTGCGAACAATAAAAATTTTAAACATTAGCATATTAAAAATGTAAAACAAACTTATAGAATGCTTTAGTCTCAATTTGGAATGCTGTAATAGTCGAGAATACAAAGGCGAGAGCGGTTTTCCATTGTATGTAATTTGCTCATATTTGATAGAATGTGCACGGGGTGACAGCCATCCGTTCATATTGTTCCAAGAGCTGCTGAAATCCGATAATGCTCCTTGTAACGTGGATGATGGACAATATTTGCATTTGTATTTCTTAAATAAATGCTTATGTTTATCTGGAAATCGTGAATACATTTTTGTGATAAAAATTTATTCTTTATTTTAAAACAATAAAATTCTTTAATTGATAATACCTCGAATTGGAGATAAAGACAACTTCTCGTAAAGATTATCATCCAAACATTGATTAAAGTTAAAATCAATCTTTGGTGATTGCAAGGACATGTAGCGTTTTGCTGTCAGTATACTGTTTGTATCGAAATTGGAAATATTTTCAATTTCTCGAAAGATATATTGTTCATCTTGAAATATGTTGCTAATTCTTGTGTTCATTGCAGTAAATAGCGTTTTCAGAGATTTTATATTTTTGCAAGCATTTTGAATGTATAGTAAGCATGACGACAGATCTGAGAAATTGGCAGTGTTTATACGATACTGTATTTGTATGAATGATACATAGAGCAATGATAGCAAAGTAGACAATATAATGGAGCCATCCGCATATAAATTACAGTTCAAATGCTTAAATAAAAAAAAATTTCCTGTAAAAATTGCATAATTATCTTATTTGTATTTTGAATTATATACTTACCAAGTAACTATCACAGTTAACTTTGGGAAATTTATTTCCATCAAGTATTTCAGAATTTGAGTTTATTCCCACAATAAGTTTGCACAAACGATTGCAGGAGTCTTCCAATTTTTTTAATTTTTCATTCTTCCTACGTATATATTGCATTTTCTTCAAAATTTCTATTTTCCATACTGCAAAATTACAAAAATATAAAATATAAAAATAATAAATTATTAAAACAAATGTTTGTAAAACACTAACAGCTTATAATTTTAGAGTCTTCAACATTCATCAGTTGTTCTTGAATCAATGGATAAGTTAGAAGATTAGAAACTACCCTTTTTAAGTTTTCTCTTCTATCAAAAATCTCTGATTTATAAACACTTAATATCTTAATCTCATTGCTAAAATATACAAAAAACAATTATTTAAATTATGAAAATTGAAATTATCCCTTAATCACATGGGTAAAAATAGTCAACAAAACTTACTGGAGAAAGTTATTTGCAGCATCCAAAACTCTTTTCGTTTTCTTATGAGTCTCTGTCATAACATTGTGTTTCTCTGCAATTATGTTATTAAAGTATGTTATTGTTAAATCATCCAATGGACTTGTACGCGGGGCATATAGCAATTCTTCTTGAACTAAAAAAAAATTTTGATTTAACTAATGGCTTATACATAATACAGCTAAGCTTTTCTTAAATGAGCACATTACTTACATTCTCTTTTAATATAAGCTCTGAGAGCAAGTTGTGATAATTTCCACATAATAATTAGAAATCTGGTTCCTCCTGACTGGATCAAATGGGACATCAATACTGGTGGAAAATTAATATCAGGATTGTCTTGCGATAAGACAAAGAAAAAATCTTTAATTTCTGTACGATACTTTACTTCATCCTTTTTGCACAAGACCGGCCAACTGACCATTTGCTTAAAGAGCTTCGAGTCATATATGACTGACAGATAATGAGATACGTGTAAAAAGCCCATTGTATTTGGCTTGTCAAACATATTCTGTCAAAAGAATACTTACATGAAAAATTTGCAACTTACGTTGAAAATTAACAAAAAATGCAGATGTATAAAGTTAAACAAAATTAATACTTATGATTTGTTTTCGTACTTTTTTGAAGCATTGCTGAAATTCAGAAGACGGTGGTAGCACTCGCGTGAGTAAAAATACATTTTTATAAAATGACGAACTAATAGCTGTAATAACTTGATTTTCTTCCAGTCTGTTCATTATAATAACGTTTAAATAAATTTGATTAAAATTCGTTTCATCAGTTTGCTTATACAGCATGTTCAATCATTTAACTTATACTTTATCACCTAAAAAAAATTCTTATGTTTGTAAACAAAGTATCTCCCATAGACTCAAGAATACAGTCAAGTGAACACTCGCTATAATTCTTGAAAAGGCTCACAACATTAAGCCAGCATCAGACTATGCAATTTTCATACAATTTATTACAGCGACTTAAGCCTGTCTTGTTGCAGCATCTCGCATGCGATATAGTAAACTACTAAAAATGCACCATACAGCACACAGTATTTCTAGTAATTTTCACTAGATTGCATGCAAATTTCTTTAACAAATTGTAGAGTCTGATGCTAGCTTTATAGAGCTCAATAGATAAAAAGATGATAAATAGATCATGAATTTATCAAAAGTATTTAGCCGAGAGCACAAGCTTTTACATAATGCGTAATGCATAAGCATAAGGAAATTGATTGGTCTATATATAAGCATAAGCAAATGCATAAGGAAATGGACCAATCAATTTCCTTATGCTTATGCGTTATGCTTTATGCAAAAGTCTGTGCTCCGGCCATTTATAGCGTTTTCGATTATAAGGGATTTGAACGACCCAGGGTTGGTTAATGACGTCATTGCAACCTCTCCACCAATGAAAGACTTGCATTTATAGTAAAATAGTGATTGATCAACCCTGGGTCGTTCAAATCCTGTATAATCGAAAACGCTATTAGTTGAAAGAATATATTGAGTCGAAAACGTTATAAGAGGAAATGAAAAACGAAAACTAGAAGAAGCAACGAAGTGGAAGCAATAGAATAGAAATAAAAACACGGTTTTTCATTAAAAAACAATGAAAAAAAAAGATAGAAAAATTTCTTTGTGCATAAAATACGCAATATAAAAAAATTACTTTGATTTTGAGTTTGTATCTAAAAATTCAGTTTAAATTCGAAAATTCGGTTTAGTTTAGTTTACTAATCGTAAGATGCATATTCACAAAAATTTTTAATAAGAATATTGTTGTTAATAAAATAATTTACGTCAAAAAAAAGCAAGCAACGAAAATTTAACAACAAACTCTTTGATTCTTTGGTGAACAGTTTGGTGTTCGTGATTATTAAAGCCAATGTCCACGATGCTAGAAATCGGTCCGACATCTCGTTCCGAAAAATTTATAACCAATCACTTGCATTTTTTATGGAAATACGGCAATTTTATTAGATATATGTTTCTCGGACCGATTTCTGTTGCATTGTGGACATTAGCCTTTAGAATTATAAAATCGGACAAACATATACAAGGTGCTCGATCACAGCACCACGCGGTTACAGAATCACGCGTTAGTCGTTTCAGAAAGAATTATGGAGGCTTTGTGTAGTTTTTATATAATACAAAAATAATAAACATAATTTTTACAATTTTTGTAAGAAAAAACTATTTATTATGGTTTATATGTTGTTTAATAGAGCAAGATGAATTGGTGAGTAACACAATAAACACATGCATTGTCGCTCTCATAGCGTTTTCGACTGACCGGATTTTAATCGATCCAAGTACGATTAATGATATTATTGTATCTTCTCCGTCAATAAAAGACTTCAATTTATATTAAAACAGGGATTCATTGATCTCTGATGGATTAAAATTTATTTAGTCGAAAACGTTTTTAGCGTTCTCCATTAACCGATCGTTGATAATGTAAATATCTTTAAATTAAATTCTAGGGACTTTTGATTCTATACGGAATCTTTATCTTTAAATTTCACCTAGCGGCGAATGAATGGACTAGTAAACCGACTAGTGAACTTGTGATGAATTGATATATGAAGTATATAGATATATGATAAATCAGTGTCAACGATAACTGATAATTAGTTAACCTATTTATATGGCTGTATATTGACATTTCAATAAGCAATTGACAATAGATAATGGCGTCGGGATTAGAGAGCTACGTAAATCGTATCCTTTTTATTATATATATACTTTAATTCAATTGTGACAAGGCATGATGAATATGTTAACCTAAACCAAAACATTGTTTATAGATACAGTTTCTATTATTACGTCGGACGGTAGAAATTTTATCGTAAGTATATTAATGTGCAGAATTACAAGTGCATCAATTTATGTATATAATTTATCTATAACGATTGTGAATGTCAAAATATATTTAATTATCAGTGTAGAGTGACTAGATGGCAAAGTGCAATGTAATGTTTATATTGTGCTACCTTGTTTTTTCATATCAGAGGATTGCTAAATTTAATTTATTCTTATGATACTTAGAATATAATTTAATTTTTAAAGATGTTTCATATATTTTGTTTATGTGTAAATAATACTTAAATGAGAGAATTTATAGTTATACACAGTTCTGTGTTTATTATAATCCTATGATTTAATTTCAAATTTAGCTTCTATTTTCAGGGAACATTGAAAGGTTTTGATCAGACTATTAATATAATTCTGGATGAATCACATGAAAGAGTGTACAGTACAACACAAGGGGTGGAACAAGTTGTTTTGGGTTTACACATTATTAGAGGAGATAATGTGTGAGTATAACCATTCGAGATAAATTGTACAAAATGTAGTGTCATGTTATAATTATGTTTCTTCATATTATTACACCAATATTACTATAGAAAAATAATTTTATTTTACACTATTGTTTGTAAGAAAATAAATACTAAACATAAGCATTCATAAAAAATATACAGTACTTAATTTATATTTCTTTTTCAGAGCAATAGTAGGAGAATTAGATGATGAAATGGATGCACGATTGGATTTATCAGCGATACGAGCTGATCCTTTAAGTTCTATTATACATTAATAAATATACTTAAAATTGCAGAAAAAATTACCGCTGGTTCCAATTTTAATTTCTCGTTCCAAATTTAAAGTAAAAATCAAATGCGTTAGAAAAAAGAGAATACAAATTTTTCCACACAGATTGTATATTGTATAAAAATCATTTTTTCATATATATATATGTATAAATATATATACATATATATATATATTTAATATATATATGTATATATATATATATATATATATGTAGACACCTTTATCTCTTATAATTGTATTTTAAAAAGTGCATAAGAGTGTTAATACAGCATTATTTACATCATTTAAACAAAGCACTGAGAGCTTACGTTTGAATTCTCGTCTGTACAAAAATCTTATACAATATTTTATTCTTTAGAAATATAATTTAGCTCTATACCATAAAGTAGCAATAGTAATAATAATAATAATAAATGAAAATATAATTGCAATATATATTAACATTGCATAACATTCAAATAATTCGGCAAAAATTTAAATATCCTGTGTTCATTCTTAGATTTCTTCCGAAGAAAACGTACTTCTAGAAATCTCTGCCTTTTTATCGCAGTATATTATTATTTAAAGTCGGACGTACAAGTCTGTGTACCACCAAAAGATAGAGGAGTAGAGGAGCTACAATAATTTACATCGGAGGTATGCGAGAATACGGAATACTGTATGTTATTTCAGGTATCGAGAGATCTCGAGTGCTAATGTCATCTGCAGAGGATGAATTGAGCGAAACAATACCAGAATTTACATGCGCCCGCGTACCTCACTTCTATTAAGCGTAGAAAAGTATCTCGTTACACACGTCATTTTACAAAACCGCTACGTTTTTTTTTTTTTTCTTTACAAAATATTGCATTTCACATTAGTCTCTAATGTCTAATGCGGGATGTCCCCACGGTCGCGGATAAGGATGTGTATGTCGATTTATGAATAGCTCGAATCGCGAGCACGAGTGTCGCACAAGCTGCGGACGCTTTCGTATGGAAGACAACAAAACTATCAACTCAATTGTTCCTATCATCTCTTCTCGCTCCTGATTATTTTGGCGCGACTTACGTGTACTAAGTATCTATAGAATCTATTTATTATTAATGAATGGATACATATTTTGTAGTCATTGTCTATGTATGTATAAATATTTCTTATTTTATCGGAACATATCTATCTAGCGTCGTTGAGAATTATGCGACAACTTACAACTACAGTGATGGATGTATTTGTAAGGTATGTTTTCTCAGTGTGTTGGAGCGCGCGGACTTTCAGTGCACACTGGAAAATCGCGCGTGTGTGAGCATTGTATGTGGCAAAAATTTCTTTCGCTGCATTATCAAACTGGTTTAAAGATTACGTATAATGCGTCATTGATTCTCCCCGTCGCTTGTTAGATTTCAACTTTATAGATTCCTGATCTATCAATTGCAATTGTCATTGAGCGTACAATACAATAATTATTCATCAAAATTAGAATTTTTCTTCTCGAATAAATAAATCTACCGATTTTATCTTAATATAAATAAAAAAAAATGAATAATAAAAGAAATCGTATAAATATTTAAGTTTATATAAACTGGTTTACAAATTTATAAAGAATAAATTTTTAGAGCTACACAAGTATGCCGCCGTTATGTTTTAACACCACCAAAAAAAGGAAATCGGAAAGACTTGAATGTGCGATCGAGAGTGATACGCAATGCATACACTCGCTATCGCTCGTGAGAATTGTCATCAGGTACTCAGTCTATGTACCTACTTTCCTTACTACGCCTTTCAATTGTTGGTTACCATGTTGGTCCGGTTGCGATTCCGCCGACGGATACGGCCGCCGCGCTGTCTGTTGCCGCCCGCGACCCAATCCGGGCCGTCGCCGCCCATCGGGCCGAAATTCGGTCCGTTCGACGCGTTCGGATTGAAGCCCATCATACCGGAATCGCCGGGACCTCCAGGCCCGCCGAAGTTGTTAAAGTTGCCGGGATAAGGCCCGCCGCCCTCGTAATTGTCCGGCCCGAAGTTGACAGGGGCCGGGCCCAAGAGTCCAGCGCCGTTGTTGCGCTGCACGTTGAATCGCGGATCGAAGTTCATCTGATTCTGCGGCATCGCGACGGGTCCGTTCATGCCCATCGCCGCGCCGGGCGGCATGCCCATGGGCGGCATATTCTGCGGCGGCATGGGTCCGGGATTCATCATCGGCCCCATCGGTCCCATGTTGCCCATGCCCATCGGATGATTCGGGCCCATCGGGCCCATCATGCTCTGCGGCGGGCCGGGTATACCGGCGGGCATGCCGGGCGGCCCCACCTGCATGCCGGGCGGGCCAAGACCCATGTTCGGCCCCATCGCGTCCATTGGCTGCGGCTGCATACCCTTGGCCATCATGGAAGCGTTCATCGCGTTCTGCGAAGATTGCTGACTGGAGGCGGCCGCCTCGAGCGTCTTCCGTCGCGGATCCGAGCGGACGCACTGCGTCGGCGGCGGTGATTTCGGCGTTTCTTGCTTCATCTGCGGCGGCGGCGACATCGGCGAGTCAGCCAGCTGCTCGGGCTTGGCGATACGGAAGATCTTGCGAAGACGTGGATCGTATTTGACCTGCTCATCGTTCTTCGTCAGCTTAAGACCGGTGTAATCCGGCCTGGGTATGTCGACCACGTACACCTTGTACGTCATCGGCGGATGCGATGCGATACTCGCGTTGATCTCGGTGCACGGTATGTGCGAGGGAGCTGGTTTGAACGGCAGGCTAAGTATCTGCCGCAGATCCACGTCGGACTTGACGCGAAGATCCGTATCGCCGAAATCGCTAGTCTGGAAACGCTGCCGGAAGTCCATGTCCTGCCGCCTGAGATCCTGATCCGCCCTCGTCCGGAGATCCGTATCCATGTTTGCGTCCACCGACGTGATGCCGGAACTGTAGATACTCGTTTCCAATCTAAGCGGCTTCTCTTTCTTGACGTCAGATATGATTGGGCTACTTGGTTTCTGCTCCGCCTCCGCCCGACGTTGTCTGGGATCGCGATTGGACATCCGCGGATCTCTGGATACAGGCATGGAACTCGGGCCCGGCGACCGTCTCGGACTCGACGACGTCTCGCCGTCCATCTTGGAATCTTGCGTCGATTTAGCCTTCGCGTCTTGACTCGATGCTTGCTGGGTTTTACCGCCCGTCGAGCTCTGAGCTTTCAAGCTCGACAGCAGCTTGGACACCTCAGCGCTGATGTCGATCTTGCTCAAGTCGCCTAGTTTGTCCACGATTACTGCCGGTTGAGGTATGTTCGGCGCGGGTGGTGTCGATTGGATGTCGTCCACGACGACGTTCTGGGTCTTCTCAGTGGACTCAATATCGTCCTTTGAACTGTCGACTATGGTGAGATGGCCGCTTTCATCGTCGTCGTCGTCGTCGTCCTCATCGTCCGAATACCAATCCTCAATGATTTGATCGGTGCGACGCGAGTCGGATTCGCTCTCCAAATTCTTAAAGCTATCCTGCGCCGCGCGTTGTTGTTGCTGTATTCGCATGAACAACTCTTGCGCCTTCTTCGGCAAATGAGGCGGCGCGACCTCATGATCCTCCAAAGAAGACGAGAAGGAAATGTTGTGAAATTGATCACCTATTAAACATAATCAAATGTAGAATTCCGTCCGCATCATTAGTTCGTATTCAATTAATTTTACTTGTATAGATAATCTTCCAAATGATATTAATAGAAATCAAAATTACCAAGTAGTTCGTACGAGTCGAATATTACTTTGAAGAAGAATAAAATTATAAGCATATTTTTATATTAATTTCTTACTTTCTTCATCAGGATTTCTTCCTCTTTCCTCATCTTCGGCTGGCATCTCGATAACAAGATCCGATTCTTCGTCTTGATCGCTCTCGTCATCGGGTTTGTTTTTCGTTAGATTCGCTACTTTGTCCGCTATCATAACGGATGGTGTTTTCTTTGCGTTCAGTAATTGCCTCAGGTCAACATCCTTTTTCTTTTTCGTCTGTTAAACATAAATAAAGTAGAGTTAATGCACCGATTTTGTATTTTTTTAAATTTTAATTAGTATTGCAATTTGATACTATCGGTTTATATGTTTTACCTCGTCCAATATGTCTTCTTCTCCAACGTCCTTCGTAAAATCTTCTTTCGATTTGTGCACAGCTTTACTTGATTCCATACTTCTTTCGCTATAGAAATCTAGAGGCGCCATTGATTTTTGTTGCTGTGTGGCCAAACCTAATGCGGCATTTGGAAGTTGAAGACCGAATTCGTTTGCCGATTGCATTAGCATAATCTGCTCGTAAGGAACTCTGTCCTCGTCCGATCCCCATCGCGTCTTCTTTCCGGAAGGTTTCCTCTCTCTCGCGTGCGCCTTTTGTTGGTTGTGTTGTTCTTCTATTTAATGGAATAATAAGTAAAATTTTAATCGGATAAAAAGGCAAAATTTTTAGTACAAAATTATTTTTTTTAGTTACCTTTTTCTTCTTTTTCATCCATCTTTTCTGTAGATGCTGATAAATTCAATTCCAACAGACTGGGAATTTTCTGATTTGCCGTGTCTTGGCCTTGTGCTAAACTACGTGCAGTATTGTTTATCATTAACATTGCACCTTCTCGGCTTAATCGTGGAAAATCACCAAGAATTTCCTTCGGCGCAGTTTCCAAGTGTTTCAAGAGAATGCTCTTCACCTAAAACACAAAAAATATTTCAATAAAATTATTTCAGTAACAAATTTAACTTATTCTGTTCCTAGTAGTATCGTTAAATTTTTATTTATATGTCTATATAATATTCTATTGTAAAATATCATAAATTATAAGATTGTAAATTATAAAATTGCTGTACCTGGTCACTTAAAGGCTGATGTGAGAATTTACAATTATCGCCGTGCATGCATTTTAAACCGGTATGGAAGAACTTGCATGGGAAATCGTGGTGCATATATAGACATTTATCTCGTTTTGCACAGCAATCCATGAGATAAAACTTGCATAATTCCATCTTTCTAGGTGGCAGGGCGTTATGAGAAAACGGACACTCGTCTCCCCTATGACACTTTCCTTGCATATAATATACACAAATCGTGTCAGTATCTTGATCGTTGTTCTGTTGCCTACGACCATTTCGGTCGTTTCGATTCTGGCCCCGAGCCTTGTTTTTACCTCGTTCGTTCTTACCACCGCGACGCCCTGCAATAATACGTGATAGTTAACAATGTTGGAAACAATTACATGCATATTTCTAATAGTTTACGTAAAAGTTTATTTTGCTGAGTTGTTCAGAAAGCTTTCCACTTTTTTCAATTTTATTTTCACAGGAAAAAAATCAATAATTGTGAAATTATAATTCAAAAAATCAATATTTTATATTTTAGTTACGTAAGTCTAATTTAGAAAAATATAAATTAAATCTTCGTACTCACCACCACCGCCTCCTCCCCCGCCACCGCCTCCTCCGCCACCACCGCCTCCTCCACGTTGGTTGCTGCGTTTGTTTTCATTTTCTCTGTGCCGATTTACACTAGGCCTTTCTTCATAATCCGAATTGTTGTCAAAAGTTTCGTGCTCGTTAGCACGCTTGGGAGAATTATTTTCTTGAGAATTCTCCTTCCTGATAGGCGAGGCACCTCGTACAAACAGCATTTCATCTTCATCCTCATTGGTGTTCTCGTCATCACTCAATTTTCGTTTCTACAAAGCATCATAAGAATCAATCAGTTGTAGAACATAAACAACTTTTATACTTAGTGCTTCAAAACAAGCTCAGTATAAAAACAACAATTAATGTTTCTTTATGAAATTTGTCATATATGTATTTTTTATTAGACATTTCTTTCATTAGTAACTTATGTATTTTTTACTTAGCTAATTTCATTTTAGCTTTACAGCCAAGAAGGGGATGTGTATTTACCTTTTGATCTTTAACACGATCTTCCTCTCTCTCATCGCGTATTCTCTTCCGAACTTTGTTCCTATTGTTCTTCTTTGTCTTCGATTCCGGATTCCTGCCTCCATCCTCTTCCATCGCAGCCTTGATGGCTTTCTCGACATCTCCAGCCCAATCTTCAGTTGGACCTTTGTACTTCAAAAACCGATCATGCTTACCAACTGCTTGTGCAGACTGCTGCTTTTTGCTTTTGTTGAATTTTGCATCAAAATTCTTATTCTTTCCAGAATCTGGCTTTGGCATCGGCTTGGCAGTCTCTGTTGGTTGCGCAGCGTCATTTGCTGCACAAGTGCTTGGCTCATCATCTTCGTCTGATGGAATCTCACCATCTTCCAAATCATTATCATTACTGCTGCACATTAATAAAAAAGAGAAATTAGTTTGAGAACATAAAAGTATGGTAGAAATTTTGAAAATCACCCTTTATATATTGATTTATCACATTAGTCAGTTATGTATGCGGACTATATTCTCTATATTCCATGTAGCAATTTTTCAATTCACTATATAAAGGGTAATAATCGTGTAGTTATAATTTGTTTCATTAAATAACAAGATGTTCCAATTCACAATGGCTGCAACGATGACAATAACTGCTTTTGTATATTCCCGTGTCTCTCTTTCAACATTTCTCAGATATTGAATATATTATTCTTTATAATTTATACATAATGTGTATATATATATATATATATATATATATATATATATATATATATATATATATATTACATAATATAGAATTAACATTATTAAAAAATTAATACTGTTCCTTCCATGCATAATATATTATTGTCAGATTCCTGATTCTGAGCATAATAAATTATGAAAGCAAATATACAAAGTATCTTGTTAGCATATAACATGCAAATTTCTTTTTTCATTGCTCAGTGTTTAATACAAATTCCCGTATATAAAATGAAGATGAAGATCTGATGATGTTCATTTTATGAGAATACATCTCGAATTGTCAAACACGTTATTGATAAAATATATATACGTTTCATCGACAAATTAATCGGCATAAGTACAACCGTCATATCGAATGTCCTACGATCGCATTACGAACTTCTATAAGAAAAAAAACGCATCTCTCGACGCAGTATTATCACCTCATCATATTTCATAATAGCCTGTCTGTCGGGCTATCGCGTGTGCCTGTGTGTCGTGTCTGTTTGTGGGCTAAAAATGACGCCGAGGAGAGATCATGAAGATGGACTCATGATTGTCGCCAAGGACAAATTGATAGCGCAAGAGCAGTCATTGAACAGGTCGACGGACTATATACGTCGCACGGGGGACAACTCTCGAGAGGGGAAAGTCCGCTTCGGATCGAGCGGGCTGTAACGTGGCGGCGTCGCAGGCCTACTGGCCGTGCTGAAAACATCCGATCCCCGGAAAACGAGACCGCGAGTCCAGCATATTGGCGCGAAACAAAGTTGCACACCCGATGGAAGCCGATCGATGACAGCAATTCGGCGGGAAAACGCGCAGCCGTCTGTTTACGTAAAGAGGCCTCGTTTGAAAGACGATTACACGTAAACGTTTGTCCCACAAACAGACGAAGAAAAGAAAACAGAAGAATAATATCGGTGTATAATTCAACGAATTTAGATTTCGCGAAAACGATCTCCACGTTTATCGCTAACGACAGAAATAGAATCGATAGTAAAACCCACTCGTCCACAATTCTGTGGCGTAGGAGACTCGACGCGTAATTTCAAGCCTTGAAAGCAAAACGGAAGACTCACGCCAATGTGATACATTTATAACTTTGTTACGTAATCGATAAGTGTAAATAAAAAAAAAATTGTAATGGAAAGAAAATTTACTGAATTCCAAAACCGATATGCATAGTTTTATGGATCCACACAGATTCGGACGTTCGAGATAATCCTTGCGTTTACTCGCGCACGGACAAAACGAAGCGCACCAGGCCTCTCTTTCGCGCACCTATGGCGCCGGAAAATGGACTCACCGAAGTTACAATCGTCCTCGAATTCCTTCTCCCCGAATTCCTGCTTGTAAAATCATCCATTTCGTGAATCATCGATCGATAGCTGAATTAATTTATGCATGGCGACAGGTCGCCGCAGAATCCGAGCAAGAGTAAAAAATTGGTATTGTCTTACCGCATCTCATTGGATCATCATTATCATTAATTTATCATCATCATCATCATCATCATCATCATCATGACCAATTGTCATAATCAAGTCATAATAGCATACATGGAAGGAACCATCACATTCTCAATAGTTGTCGCTGCAGCATTGTCGATTTAAAGGCGATATTAAAGCCGATGATGTCGATGGGACGATTACGCTGAAAAGCTCTTCGCGTGTCGATTTTCGTTCATTGAAGGATTTTTCTTTGTCTGCCATGTATGAATGCGTGTGTGTGTTGTGTATCTGTGTGTGTGTGTGTGTGTGTGTGTGTGTGTGTGTGTGTGTGTGTGTGTGTGTGTGTGTGTATGTATGTATGCTTGCTTGTGTGAGGAAGAAATCTAAAGACCTCGTAAACGTTTGATTGCTGTCGTAGGAGAATGTGTATTCAGTGACTCAGATCTATCGCGCTTTATCTACGTTATTTTTTGTGATAATTCTTCATACGATAAAATTTCATTTTATCCACTTCTCTCACATAACTGACCTCATCAACCTTTTCTTTAATTAACTTGACTTTCAACACTAAACAAGCAGAGTTCTATTATGACTTGCATATTTCATCAAATTCTTTAAACATCAATTTTAACGTCTAAGAATTTTGTCATCACATTTTTATGGAAGAATAATTTACTTTAATCGGAAAATTAATCGAAGAAATAAAGCGTGGTAAGTCTGAGACGTTTCAGTGTCATCGGAGAAAGAATTGCAAGGTTATTCGTCTCTTTCCGTCCTATTTATGCACAATGTGTGAATCGGTATGCATGTAATCGATAGTATTTGTCTAATCAATCTTTCTGTAAGGAGGTGAAAGAAGCTAAAGGTTTCAACCAGAAGTAATCGATATATATTCCGCGCGACGTTTATGCCGTTATTTGCATTGTAAGAATGCGTCGACGAATCAGAAATCCCGAACTATTTTCACACGCAATTGTTTACAGTAATTATTTTTGAATCGAAGATTGCACAATTACTCGCGAAAATCAAAGTGAGCTGTTCTCCTTTCGCGTGCTCGCGACCTCGAAATCTAGGTCTGTCGAAATTCTACACGGCTTTCAATCGTCTTTCTACAAATAAAGGGAAAAGCGTATCGTGCGGTAACGCGACTCTCCCACGGACTCTCTCTCGGCCAAAAATTGCATCCGCGACCCAATTCCGAAAATAATCCGCTGGGTCTCCCGCGGGATCGCGATCAGCTCGAAAAATAATCGTTACTCGTGCCATTTCCGAGAGAACGTCATCAAAACGGCCTTGACCTTTAAATTCATGCCACTCTTGCTCGGTCGTCAATATCGATTTGACATGTTCTGAGAGGGGAAAAAAAAAAAAGGATCGAATATTCTAGAAATTGAAATCAATAAAACGTTCGCGTTCGGCAAAAAGGAGCGCAGCGTATTGAAATTAAATCGAATGCTCTTTTTATCGCAATCGGGTGCAATATATCGGTCGGAATGAGGGGGGGGGGGAGGGTTAGAAAGAAAAATATATCGCGAGTGGGAGCGAGGAAAGGATGTATAAGGAATGTCTATGCGTACGTGTGCGTGCGTGTGTATGCATGTATACGTATGTTTGCGCATTGTTGTCAATATGATAGTCACTCGCGAAATTCATGTTCGTTTCCGTCCTCATCGAGTAAGAAAAACTATGTTAAAGTATGTAGTATAGGTGGCAAACCTTTGGATTAGAGTCTCTGCCGCGGAAACACTCTCTACTGCCATTTTCGTATTGCGGGTTCCGCAGATCGATCTCGATCTGTGTTATTGCGCTCACGGAGTAAGCCCCGGAGTGAACAAGTTCTCTCTAATATTCAGCACTTGCGGCCGTCCGTCCGATCAGCCGGGGGGAAACGGCGATCATGCGATCGATTCGCCCGACCACACTCGACAGGTCTTTGCTCTGGCGTAATAATCGCGCTGCCCGAATGCTAGCATTTGTAGGAGCTTAACAAAACGCTGCTCCCCGCGCGTCGAATGTACGCATTAAAAGATTACTCGTGTTTTTTTTTTTTTTCTTTCTTTCTCCCTTTCTCCGTCGTATCTCTCTCTCTTTCTCTGTCTCTGTCTCTGTTTCTCTCACGCGCACCGATTCTGTTTTTACGAACTTACGACTGTTAACCGGCTCGATTTACCGAGAACGGGCTTCGCCCCAGGTTTTCCCTCGCACAAAGGACTCCCGCGGATCTTTCCCGGATGCGGTCTTTTTTTTGTGTCCCTTCAGAAGTTTCTCCTACCGAATGAATGAGAATATCGCACTTTCGGTTGCTTGGTTTTACCCTCTTTTTCTCTCCCTCGCCGTGGACAGGCGAATGCAATTTTCACTGGCGAGAGCGGATCTCTCTTTCTCTCTCCCAAAAAGCCCGTAAGCAAATGGATCTCGGTCAGATCATTGCGCGATCCTCCTTTTCTCGCCGTCGCGTGAACGACGTCATTCTGGCTGACGTGGCATACGGCTCATCCAGGCGACGAACGCTCGTGGGCGTCTCTTTCTCTCTCCCGTGATCGATTATCTTTCTACCTACTTCGCCCTGCCTGCCCGTCTGTCTGTCTGTTCTGCCCCCCACGTCGACGTTTCTGTGTGTGAGTGTGACGCCGTTGCGTGTACGACCTTTGTCGCGTCCGAAACGGAAGTGCGACGCGCTGAAAATGGAACGCGCGCGTGCGTACTCGTTGGATCCCGTCGGAAGAGAGACAAAAAAAAAAAGAGGGGAAAAGAAAAGCGCGGCTCTTTTCCGCTGACAAGTCTTCCCAGTCCCTCCACCCCCAGCCCCGCCCGCTGATGATGACGCTTTCACTTCTGCGATTTTTCGATTACGAGAGCACGATTTTTCGGCAAACGAACGAACGGCGGATGGACGTTGTTTCCTTTCCTCTCTCTCTCGCCCGATAACGACGTACGGCTTTGTTCTCCCAAGAGAGAGAGACAGAGATAGGGAGCGATTTTTCTACAATTGCGCGCGAGCCCTTGCCAAGAGAAAGAATGACGAACGAGCGAATGAACGAGAGCGAATTTTCGTCGGCGAGACGGATAAACGGATGTGTCACGGAATCGCGTGGCTCCGCAGACGGAATCGGCGGAGCGATAACAGCAACGACAAACATATGTCTATCTCTCTTTCTCTCTCGTTCGCGTCTCCGCGTCGTTTGGTGATTCGGGTGTCTCTCAGCAAGAGCGTATTAACGGCATTGTGGACGTTTGCGAGTAAACGTGATTATTATTGCCGTAAGCAAGACGTAGAGATAATCGGATATATTACTGTCAGCAGGTGGTATAAAAATGTAGCAGTCTATAACGATGAAAACTTCGGAGATCAAACTAAACATGGCCACATCTGCAACTATTCTGAGCCTCTCACCCAGACGCCCGTCACGGGAACCTTCGGATGGCGGTGGCGATGAGCGGCGGGAACAAGCGAACAGCGGGTCAGGAGGGAAAACGACGCTCGTCGTCGTCGCCACCGGCCAATCGCGATTCGCGTTTACTGGTCACGTGAATGCTCGCCCTTCGTCCGCCTGTTCCGCGCACCTAAAGTTCCTCTTTCACTCGTCATGCGTCTCTTTCTCTCTCCCTCTCTCCTGTTCTCTCTCTCTCTCACGCTTTCACGCCCGATATCTCTTCACGTCGTGCGAAAGGAATTCCTGAATATCGCTGCAGCGCACAGCTATGCTCTGCTACGGAACTCCTGCGAAAGGCGCGACGCGGTTTACTACACGAGATAAAAACATGAGTTCGCGAGGCATACAGGTGCGTGACTCGGCGATTTTCCCAAGCACGCAATTACGATGACTAGCATAAAAAATATTTTCGGAAAATTCTGAATCTTCAATTTTGAAGATACTGCAATGTTTTGCCCGTTATTATTCGACTTTCAGATATTCCTGTTGGTTGTCGTATTAATTCAATAATTTTATTAAAATATTTTATACGCAACTTTTTTTTTTTATAAATATATAAATAACTTTTTCACAAAACATAAGGTGCGACATTGTGTCGAAAGCACTAACAAACAGTATCATAATTGCATTTTTGAACAATTCTTTGGTACAGTCTCTTGCTAAATATGAACTAAATTACATATGAAAGGCTATTTTATTCTAAAAAAAAAACTAAAGTTTGTTATTCATGTTAATTTGACGTTGATCTGAATATAATTCCCGATTCTAACATTTCGACTTTCAAAAAAAATTATTGTACAAATCAATTCCTCAAAAAGTTATAATTTTTTGCAGTTAAAATACTGTTATTGATATCACTGGAATATTTACAATGTCTTTTGAACTGTACAAGATGTAGAAATAAAGCGCTATCAAATTATTATATTTGTCCACTTATTTTACTTGTTCATGAGAACGATGATGGAAAACAAACGATATACCGCTAGACCAACATTGCCGCAATGGTATATCCGGCAAATGCCGTGCATTATGCGAGTGTCGCCATTCGGACAGGTCGGAGTTGCAGTCGGATTGCTCCGATGGACCTTTTACCTCGATGCCGTTGACACAACGTCTGCATTTGAACCTAAATAAATAATGACATTATTCTTGCTGCTTGAGTAATCCCTAAAATACTTCCAGCAGTCTTATTAATTTTGTACTTACTTTGCGTGCGTATCTGAAACCGTATTCTCTTCCAACTTGAACAAATCGCGAAGGTCATTTATGGTAAAATGCCTCGCCACATCGTCTTCTTGATCGACCACTGTGGAACTCAATGCTTTCTTATGAGCTTGTCTCTGAAATATTTTCTCTTCTATCGTTCCAGTCTGAAGAATGTAAAGCATATAAAAATCTGGTCATTAAATAATGAAAATATAACTCCTGCGTCTTTCTTAAGCATGTAAAGATTAAAAAAATATAAATATATTCATGAAAAATAAATGTTCATTAATTATTCAAAATTATTATTCTGTTACTAACAGAAAGGAAACGATAGACGAAGCACGGCTTCTTCTGGCCATCTCTCCAAACTCTGGCCATCGCTTGGTCGTCGTTTGCAGGATTCCAATCAGGATCGAACATGACGAGACGATTCGCACCGATGAGATTCAAGCCGCATCCGCCAGCTTTCGAACTGAGCATGAAGATGAAATCGCTACTGCTGTCACTGTTGAAATTATCCACTACCTTTGCTCTCTTCTTAATCGTCATCGTACCGTCGAGTCTCACATAATTATAGGAACGTTTATGACAGAGTTTCTCAAATAAATCGAGAGTCTGAGTGTAATTAGACACTAACACTATTTTGTCGTTCGTTGTAGTTTTAATGGACGCCAGCAGACAATCCAAAACCATCAGCTTGCCCGATAATTCCGGTAGCAACACTCTGTAACAAAGATTTTCCATTATTGATATATTTAGCTTTTGTATTTTATAAAATTATAAATCAATCTTACCTTGTCGAGTAATTTGACGGTAACAATTGTGCAGCTTTCTCAAAGCCTTCTGCCCTCTCCATAATTTTATCATATATTAAGTCGGGATGATTGCACAGCTTCTTTAAGAGAGTTATAGCAGCGAGCGCAGACAAAGTGTTTCCCTTTTTCGGATTATCACTTTCTGTAAATATAAAAATCATACATTTTATCTCTCTTATACAGTGCTTGTCTTTATCTTCAAAATTTTTACCAAAACTATAATAAAAATATATACCTTCCATAGACTTTTTTATACTATCACTGTGTATGAAATTCTTGTAGAGACGCGTTTGCAGCTCTCCCATCTTTATGCATACCACGAGCTCGTGTTTCAATGGTAGATACTTTGAAAGTAGAGCACTGGTACGTCTAATCATACATTTATTTACAACGGATACTAATTCGGACAAACGTTCTTGGGCAAGCTCACGCTCTTTGTCTGTTGCAGCTGCGTCCTGTCCACGTAATATGGGCGTCTCAAACTTTTTCCGGAATTCCTGAAAAAATAATTCGAATAAGATGAGTTAAAATGCATATTGATAAATTATGCAGCGCTCTATACATTTCAATTACCTGTGCAGTTCCCAGTAATCCTTGATTAACAAAGTGTACGAGGGAAAAGTACTCCAAAAGATCATTTTGTATAGGCGTTCCACTGAGCAATACTCTCCTTTTAGCTTTTAAACCCATCAACGATTGATATGTTAAATTTTCCGAATTTTTTAAGCGATGACCCTCGTCGCACAATACAAGGCCGACTTCATCTTGATGCAACACGTGCGCGTGTAAGCGAAACGTTTCATAGCTTATAATGAGAATAGGAGTTACACATCTGCCGCCGTAAGTCTTCATAAAACCCATGAGGTTCCTGTCAATATCCGCTTTCTTTCCGCCATCAATAGTGAGAATTTTGACTCTGTTATTTAACCACTTGTTAATCTCATTGTACCAATTCTTCACCAAAGAGCTAGGTGCAACAATAATTGCTTTTTCTATTAACGGTTTAGCTTCTGGTCCTGTATAATGCAATCATCTTTTAAATATAAGTATTTCTTTGATTTTTTTAGTTTTATTAGTGACTTTAGATACTTTACCTTGTCTGAGCAACGTCCACAACAAAGATATACATTGCAGCGTTTTACCAAGTCCCATTTCATCTGCCATGATACAACCATGTGCATTTTCTATACGTTTACCTGTTACACATTCATACATAAATTTCACACCTTCACGCTGATGCGGCCTTAACACATTGCACAATACAGGGTCTACAACCACATGTACGAGTTGCTTGGATCTATTGAAATTGAATATTTAAAAAACATACACATTATATGGATTAAAGAAAATTGTAGAAATGTACCATATTTAGAAAAGTATACATACAGATCAACTTTTAATCTTTCATGTTCAGACAGTTCAGGTGGAGAATAAACAATTAATGCATTAGGGTCGTCAGGATCATGCAGTGGCCTACGTGGTCCTGACAGACGTAGTCCAAGAACTCGTCCAGATAATTCATAACCAGGTACTGGTATTTTAAATGGTTTGCTAAGAAGTTTCCTCACTCTCGCTTCCTAATCAATGTCACATCTTGTTTTAATAGTAATTAACAAAGATAAAAATAAAAATAATTATTTACAAATAAACTTACATGTTCAGATACTATTTTTTGCATCGTGTGGATGCCATTATCAGAAAGAAGAACAGCTTTGCGTTCTGATATTTGTATGTCTTTGACATTCTTGGAAGCCCTTCTTTTTGTCTCTTGTTGCACATAGTTTTCAGACTGGCTTAATTCTATAACATCCTGTGGTATATCCAAAAGTAAAGGCCGTTTTCCTCTTTGACTGGGTGCAAATGATCGAATCTAGAGCATGCCAAATAAGTAAAATGAAATATGTACATATAAAATATACAGAAAATATTCAATAATTAATTAATAATATTAATAATTCCTTAAAATATGAATTTTTAAAACAGGTCAATATTTTTCAGTATATTTTATCAATGAATTATAAACAAATGTAATAATTAAAACATAACCTTAGATTTCATAACACTGATAGAAATCATTTTATAAAGATATATATTAATCAACAAGAGGAACAAATATCCTATAAATTATTACCATTTCACGTGGTCAAATATTCATCCTTTTTGAAAATTAGCTCAGTTTTCTCCTCATTTATTATTAAACATGAAAGTGGCGCGAACTACTAAATAAAATTTTATTCAAATTCGATTATAACGAGTTTCAGCCATTGACTATAAGACGATACTAGATGAAACATCCTATTATTTTTTCTGAACACAGCTGATTAGAAGTATGTTCAGAAAATAGACAGTTATGCACAATTTTTAAATAAGCATTTAGTAAAATATACAAATATGTTGAAAAACATGTATTCTATAAATTTGCGTTGATTTTAATTCACATAATTTCTTGTCAAATCGTATTTATTCAATATCTTATTATATTAAAGTATAATCTATCCTAGTAAAATTTTTTTATTATATTGATAAAGTTTCATGCTTGAATTTAGTTACTCACTAACGGTTAAAATTTTACATCAAGTTTTACATCTAGATATTCATGCACCATAACCGTTCGTTCAAGAACAAAGTCTGGTTAGCCAATCAGAACTTGGAAAATTGTCTCGTGAAATTTGAATCATCTTGAATACAAATTAGATTAAATATTAGATGGCAAAATTGAATGCTATTAATAGAATAAAAATTTCTTCGAATTAAAATTTGTCATCTATAAACTTACAAGAAAAAAGACAAATCAATTTAATTATAAAGTATAAAATCACATGATTATTAGTTATTAAATAAACAAAAAACGTTTCAAAGACAACAATTGTTCTTTAATTTTCTATTTCTAACATGTACATTTTGCCTTTTGCAAGACAATACACGATAATGTTTCGCTTCAGAGCATTCTCTAAACAAACAACTGTACATATCATGTTAAACATTTCTTCTTTCGGTTGATTTAAACGCATAATCTTACACATGTGAATTTAGTGGAATGTAGGGAACGCACAAATACAACGTGATAGTGGATATATTTCTCTATGCTTTTCGTCTATGTTAATACTGTACGATATATTACACTTTACAATGCTTGTCGCTTGACGTGAGTGAGCACCGTTGCTCGAAAGCACGAGAGATACATGCGTCAATTATTGAAACAATATATTCACAATGTTTATTATTTCCGTGATAAATAACATATGTAGAGTCTCGTATCTGCAGTCTGCAGATTTGCGTGCAAGATAAATTCAGGATAAATCCATTGTAATTTACATATCAATATCTCACTGTTACTTACTTTACACTCTCATTGCACAACATCAAAAGAAAAAAAAACCGTGTACGATTCTGTAAGCCTATAATAACGTTAATATTTATAGCATATAACAAGTTATATTATATTGTTTCATATTTTCTTTTTTTCTTACGAAAGCGTACACGCCGTTTTAATTATTCTCTTTAACTTTCTCTTGTCACATTACCGTTTTCTGCTGTAAACACGCGAAAATAGACGTGTGTTTTATTTTAATTAACGTCGATGAAAAGATAGGTCGATTTTGTACGCGTAATTTCCGCTGTTTCATTGGAACAAGCTTGCACATATAATTAATGACGGGAATCTCTCGGGTAGAATTCCGCGAGAGTGCTCGCCGGGATTCGCTTGAGCATCTCCTTCGGGAAGATTCGCAGAAGCTGCCAGCCGATATCTAACGACTCAAAGACCGTGCGGTTCTCATAGCTACCCTGTGAGATGAAGTTCTTCTCGAATTTCGACAAGAATTCCAAGTACAACAGATCATCCGGTGTTAACGCCTCCTCTCCTACGACAGCTTTCATCGCCTGGACGTCCTTTCCGATGGCGTAACACGCGTACTAAAAGAAATATTTATATAATTATAAAATATAAAAACATGTTAAAAAATTTAGGAAAAAATGTGATAATTTTATTTCAGAGATTGAAACAAATTTGTAATTTTTTTATCTTTAATACACGACAACTCACCAGCTGATTGGACACATCGGAGTGATCCTTTCGCGTCATACCCTCGCCGATGGCGGACTTCATGAGACGCGACAGAGACGGTAGCACGTTCACTGGTGGATAGATCTGCCTGTTGTGTAGCTGACGATCGACGTAGATCTGACCCTCGGTGATGTATCCAGTAAGATCGGGAATCGGGTGAGTGATATCGTCGTTCGGCATAGTAAGAATTGGGATCTGCGTGATAGAGCCGTTGCGGCCCTCTACACGGCCGGCACGTTCGTAGATTGTGGCCAAATCGGTGTACATGTAACCGGGGAAACCACGTCTACCCGGCACCTCTTCACGGGCGGCCGATACTTCACGCAACGCCTCGGCATACGAGGACATATCGGTGAGAATGACTAGTACGTGCTTCTCGCATTGATATGCCAGAAATTCAGCTGCTGTCAGAGCGAGACGCGGTGTAATGATTCTCTCGATCGTCGGATCGTTGGCCAGATTCAAGAATAGGCACACGTTCTCCATGGAACCGTTCTCCTCGAAGTCTTGCTTGAAGAAACGAGCGGTTTCCATATTGACACCCATAGCGGCAAACACGATGGCAAAGTTGTCCTCGTGCGAGTCGAGAACGGACTTGCCGGGCACCTTCACAAGACCCGCTTGACGACAGATTTGCGCGGCGATCTGTTAAAGTAAAAATCAAAGAATAAAATATTGATAAAAATTATATATAGTAACAAAAAATTTTAGAAACTATATATAAGTCAACCATTAATTATAAATAATTTAGTAAAAAAATACCTCATTATGCGGCAAACCAGCAGCAGAGAAGATGGGAATCTTCTGACCACGGGCAATGGAGTTCATAACATCAATGGCCGATATTCCAGTTTGTATCATTTCCTCCGGATAGATACGAGACCAAGGATTAATAGGCTGGCCCTGGATATCCAAGTAATCTTCCGCCAGGATTGGCGGCCCCTTGTCTATCGGCTTTCCTGAGCCGTTAAACACACGACCCAGCATATCCTCGGACACTGGAGTCCGCAGGATGTCACCGGTGAACTCGCAGTGAGTGTTTTTTGCATCAATGCCCGATGTGCCTTCGAAGACCTGAACCACAGCCTTGGAACCTGAGACCTCCAATACTTGACCAGAGCGTAGGGAGCCATCAGCGAGTTTCAGTTGTACAATTTCAGCATATTTTGGAAACTTCACCTCATCCAATATTACCAATGGACCGTTTACACCGGATACTGTCTTATATGCTGTAAGAGATAAAAAATAAAAAAATAATTACTCTTATCAATTCAATAATATCTAAAAATGTAGAATGTATTTGTGTTTTCACCTTCAAGTATTTTTCATTTTATATTCTGTTGTTAATATATTACATATTTTTATTCGCCAGAAATAAAAATAAATATGTATCCACGCATAGAGATATATATATTCAAATGCGATAACAGACAAAAAATATAATATCAACTGAGATATATGATCTTTTTTATTATCTCCACGAGATAAAATTCTGTATCTTCTAGAGATAATTTTTATCTATTTTGTCTGAAAGTGTTTTATATTATTGTCCATATTTTACTAAATTTAAAACTACTAACTAAATCATGTGATATTCATATTTCTTCGATGGTGTATTATGTCATAATTTTCCTGATACCGACGACACAGGTTACGCCCGTGGCCAAAAATATCAGATATTTAAAAACCAGGATTAAAATAACTCAACCATCTTTGCAATTTCTAAATATTAATCAAAAAGCTATCCCAATATTTCCTAAAAACCCAATAAAAACAACCGAAATTGCGCGCCCACGCAATCACTCAAGCGAAAACGAATCGTCGTCTGCAGTCACATGACGCTGGCAGCTCAGCCTTGCGATAGCAAAGCCGCGGATGTTCTCGGGGGAATCGTTTCGTTCTTTATGAGGAGATCCGCGAGACAGAACGATATTATCGTCCTTCAGAATTCTTTGCGCAGAAGGAATTCGGCTGAGACCGAGAATTTCGGGGATCAGCTGACCCATTTGGTGGGATCGATCAAATGCTACGCCCAATAAAAGTCCCGAGGTTCTCGGGCACCTCATCGTCGGCGGCTACTTACTGAGACGCGGCTGAGCGACGAAGTCGCGGGACACAGCAAGCGCGTGTTCCTGGCTTGCCTGATGGCTGTCGATGCCTTTCGAGAACATCTCGACTTCGTTTACGGACGGTTCGCACTCTCACGTTATCCGTCGTAGTCACTGTACTCGCTCCGACGAAACAGCAGAAGATACTGGTGGCTTCGCCACTGCGTCGACCGACAGAGACGGACTGAGCGGCGTGATGATGAAGAGGGGATGAGCGTGTGACTCGCGCGTCTAAATAACGACTACGGCGCGCAAATATATGGAATATATGTTGTGAAAAATAGATGGAAAATCCTCCTTGAAAAATTTGCGTACTGAAATATATTGTATTCCTTCGATTCCTTTGAAGAAATTGGCGAAAATTGTAATACGCGTGACGATGCAGTGTACATTTTGAAGGAGTGAGAAGGACGGTAGATCAGGCACGTGCAATCACGTGGCTCGAACTAAGTGAATCATTAAACGTCCGCTTCGAATGAATTCATAGGAAGACACTGTACTTAAATATGAAAATGAAGGGTACGAAATTAAAAGAAGTGTCGACGGGATTATTCACGAAGTCACGATAAAGTCTATCATTTTTTGTATTTTTTTACCATCTAGCGATAGAAGATGGCGGCTTCTTCAATGCATGATGACAGCGCGATAGACGGCTCTGCAATCTAATTGCCGGATACTGATAAATTACATAAAATTATTCATTACTCACATTATCGTATTCAATTTATCATATCTGAATAAGCATGTATCCTTAAACAAATCATTGCTTTCGCCAGTCTTGTTGAATTCGTGAGTATAGTTGGTAACCTAAAAGCTCATTAAATTTTATTCCCATTAATACTTTAAATAAAATATTATAAATAAATTTTTGTTTTTTTGCAATTTGACACTAACATTTTTAAATTATTCAAGATATTACACAATAATCTATATTGTAATCATATATAGTTTATAAAATAATATAGCGTTGTCTTAAGATACAAATATTTATAACCTTTAAAAGTCAAACTTGCACTTTTTTGTACTTTATTTATTTTTTTCTTTTTCCTCAACTATGTAAATATGCATTTACAATATAAATACATATGTATGTATTAATATGTACTTCGTTTACAGAAAGTGTACGAGACGAGCGCGCGACATCAGGTGCGAGTGGCGCGGCTTGCGAGTGTTCGTGACGTGACGGCGCTAGTTCACGCTACTTGGTCCGCCGCTGACACTTATCGGAGTGGCGGCGGGGCAGTGGTTGGTACATCCGAGTGTATTTCGTAGTGAGGGCTAGAGCGGACGGCAAGGTTTTCTCAGCGTGATCGCGAGCCAGTCAATCGAGTCAGTTGGACTCAGTGTGCGAGCGAGTAACAAGTTGATAACCAGTGGACGTCGAAGTGATGGCGGCCCTTAAACGAATCACCAGCCTAAGCCGGGCGCTTGCAACAATAACGTCCGCGTCGCGGCCCTGTCTGCAACATGCCTCCAGAAAAACGTTTTTCACGTATGTGAACGAGCCATCCATGCCGATCCCCGCCAAGGAGCCCTGCTGGCTGAAGACCGCCGACGAAGCCATCGAACAGGCTGAACTTGATTCAGGTAATCGATGACAGTGTTTTCCACCTTTCGCCAATGTGAAAAGAGGACAGCGATATGATGATTTTTCATGGATTATTTGAGGTTTATATAAGACCGATTTTTAAGTCAATGTGTAGGTAATTTGGTGACGTCAACTTTGTTTTCTTTATCATAGGTCTTTGTCTATATCATATGTGAGACTCTAGTAAAAAAAGGACGGCAAATTACCGTCTTTTACGGAATCCGTCATCATTAATGAGTTTGCGTTGAAGACGAGCCCAAGTTCTGAGATCATCTCTTTATGAGGATTTCAAAGTATTTTAATCTGGCTGAAGCTTTGCATTTCCCGGAGGAAAATTGATCCTTTCGATTGTACAAGAATTATCTTATATTTATTCTCTATCATATCATCTGTTTCATTGTTGCATTAGGATTTTATTTCTGTAAGGTGGCCAAAACTATATTATTATCATAGTTTTTCGTGGATGTTTTATTATAATGAGATACAACTCCGAAGTCTAGAATCATTGAACGTCAGAGGAGTTGTGCAAATACGCAGTTGATCGTCGATTTACAAGAACGATCCGTTAAACTGAACTTCCTCCTAGCAAGCTTATTACCGCCTGCAATCGGATTAAATGCAAGCACATAGATTAAATGCATGCACATAGATGTGCGGCGAGGTACAAACGATGCTGCGAAATTGATGATGATATTATTTCGAGTTTTGTAAACATATTATTGTACAGTGTTTACACATGAATCTTTATTTACACCAATTAGTTACAAACAAGATAAACAGAGTTAAGAAACAATTTGACTATGAATGTGTGAAGTTATATAAATGTAATGAATTTTAAATAATTTTATATAAGCCAAATAGTTAATCTTTCAGATAGATAAATGATCAGACGAATAATCTAACTTGCATATTGCAATATTTGTATGAGTGTGCTTACCTTTGTCATGTATTCGCTATTTTTTATTAGATGTTGGCCGCTCAAGATGTTTGCGTTCGGTCGATTTTCGCGCCGTTTCAAGTTCCTACTTGTGAGATAATCGATTGCCAGTACGGAGGCCTGGTATAGATAGGACGTTTGCCTTGAATATACGACATTATTTTCGTACGACCCTCGCGTAGAAAATGACTTGTAGATAAACGTGTCGATTAAATAAGTCGATGTAATTCGAGCAACTATATTCTTTATATCTGATACAATATAGCAAAAATTTATTACGCGCAACACAAGGATTTCAAAGAAGATATAAGTGCATTGATAAAATTAATCGCAAAATCTCTTGAAATTATCCTTTAGATATTCAAGGCTTAGAACAATTTAATAGTCATGCAGAATGAGACTGCAAACAACTTTAACTTATTTTCAACTAACAGAACTTGCTCGTTCCAAAGATGTCAACACTTATTATATGTGGATAATTATAACCAGAGAGGAATGCTGCTAACGTTTCTTTATCTATCTAAAATTTATTGCTTTTTATATTTATGAAGAAAAATGAGAGAATTCTGCGTTCTTACTGATAAAGAAAATTACCTAATAATTGACTAAAATTAAGCAGCTGTTAATTTTTGGCTGCTGCTAATGATGACTGATTTACAATTATTGATACTCTGATTTATATATATATATATATATATAAATATCTTTTGCACTATTGTGAAGCATTGGGGGTATTATTTTGTTCTTTATTTGATAACGACAGAATCAATGAGCTTTAGTTAACGGACGTAATCTATTTATGTATTCATAAAATAACAATCTGATATAATCGTAAGATAAAATATTATCATAAAATGATAATGTTAGTTATTAGTGAGTGATATGCAGATCTGGGACATCTTATATAATCTATATCTTTATGAGAAAATTATAATATTATGTAAATCTTACGAAAATAATAGAAATATAAGCCATCTAGAGCTAATTTAATACACATTTACGGCGCTGGTTTTTATTTTTATGATACACGGCTTTCTAAAGTGATGTCACTTTTTTGTAAGGTGTCCTTGCTGCTCTAATGTGTTTAAGTTGAACTAAATGAGTTTTTAAATTTCATTTTTGTAATAATCTTACGAAATTTAAAATTGATTTTGTAAGTTTATTCATCGTTGATCTTGATGAATTTAATGATCTGTTTTGCTGACAGCTGTGCATGATACGGAAAGAATGGATCGCAGCTACCAACATTGACCTCGACACGCATACGCAAATGTGCAGCTGTACGTCGGTGTTTGCATATACACGTGGATATCAAAGTCTAGTTCTCGTTTAAATATAGCTCATCATCGCCGACTAAAATTTTACCGATGTTTTGCACAATAAATGATTATTTCGGGTTTTTGCGACGTAAATATTTTTCCTTTCTGCGATGTGTAATGCATATGTTATTTTAAATAAAATAAAAACAAAGTTATTTTATCTTTTCAGTTTTTGCAATATCTTAATCTTAATTACCCTTGTTGCAAAAAGATATGTATTAGTAATTGAAGTACATATATTGAATGACGTAGGTATGAGAGTTGGAATGTCACATGTCATCACATGTGATAATGTAACATATTTTGCAATGAAAGTTCTATAACTTATCCTATGATAAAAATATCTTTTAATGTACGGAAGAATCGATGTATCCGGTATGTATTTTGGACCTGCGGCTTTTAAAAATATTCTCTAAACTAGTTGTATCGAATATTATTTATAACTATAACATTGCATGGAAAAAAAGAATTTTGCTATCGCAGCAAAATCGTCATTATATTGTGTATCAGATGTGGTAGCGACAACATTATGCTACCATACCTAATTTTTCAAATTATTCGATATATCAGCAAAATCCATTTTGCTGGTAGAATGATAGATGAATTTTGTTGAATACATTTGTTCGTAAAGACACAAAGATGCAAATTTTAATGGCAAAGTAAAAATTAATTTGTTATAATAGTGATATAATTTGTAGATTTAGCAAAATTATTTGCAGCAAATAAAATTAGCATTCGTAACAAATCTCTTTGGTATCCATGTAATAATTAACATGTTTTGCTATAACAGCGTAAAATTTGCTGTGCCAGCAAATTTTTTTTCCATGCGAGAACGACAAAAATTGCTATTTTGGAGACTAATTTAATTCTGCTAATAATTATTTTATGTTGTAGTAAAACACATGTTTCTAAATGCATATGAATTATATATGTAAATGTGCTCGGGATGTTGTAATAATTCATATCTTAGTACATCATAAAAATTTTGATAAGATATGTGCGATGTTATCTGCTGAATTTATCTCATTAATAACAGAATTGATTTGGTAATAAAATTAATCTTTTCTTGATATATATTAACATAAAACTATCAAAGATAATAGTAATTATAACAATAAGTGAAAATAATAATTAGCATAAATAGTAAAGATATTTTATATTATTATTGTGTGAAATTTTTAATTATTTTGTAGACTAAACTGCAGATTAAATTTTTAATTATTTTGTAGAATAAACTGTATGAAAATTGCTGCTAAAAAATGCATTTAGTGCGATAAATAACAGGATGTTTCACTTTGAAATGAAGTCTTCCTATTTACTAATAACTGCAACGTCATAAACCATGTAAACATTAGGCAACGCATACTGTAATCTACAGTATTATACGGTCCAAAGTACAAAAGTCCTCGAATGTGTCAGGCTTTTTATCAGTATAGTAAATAATTTTTTTTATTAAACTTTGTAGTTAGATACACGACATATTATATACATTTTAAAAAAAGATTGATTATCGACGTCTTTTGCTACAGAAAAATGTATTGATAAGTTTTTGTCGTATGATTTATATTACGATTAAAATCATATGAATTATTTAATGCAGGTTTTATTTATGTAAATGATATTAAGATACCAGATCCAAGAGTTGTGTAATATAAAGTGTTATTATTTTTATTAGAATTTTTCTAAATTTTAGAGGACTTTTCCTCGGAATATCTAATTGTAAGCTTCATAAATGTACAAATAGATAAAGTCTCACTCTTTAATTTTGTATAAATTTTGTTGCGGCGTAAAATTTGCGATATTTTTTAACTCTCAATTTATTATTTACAGATCAAGTGGTGTACGTACAGGGCGCGGCGGCAACTCCTGTTGAATTGTTAAGAGCGATGACCGATTACGGGGTACGCTGCGATGTGAGAAACGTCCGTTTGTATCATATGCATCTCGAGGGGCCAGCTCCGTTCGCTAAGCCAGAAAATGCAAGTACGTCGTGGTGCACACTCGTAATCTCCTGCCTTTTAAATAATATACATATCTCAATAACAACTTACCATTCAGCGCAACGTTGTTTTGTCCTTCGCGTTCTTTTGCGCTTTGTTTCGTTCAACTTTTCTCTGTGTTAGCACAGCATACGTACTTTACATAACTTTTGAACAAATCAACCACTATATTTAAAATTTAATTGCAAAACATTTTACTTAGAAGCTCAAATTGTGAGATAGATATTAAGATTTTTGAAGCAAAATGTAAAGAAATTGTGATATAAAGAATTCAATTTTTGCTGAAAACAATTTTGTTTCATCAAAATCAAGTTATTGAGGTTCAGTGGCATATAACGAATGTCGTATTGATATGTTATTCTATCTTACAATGTGTCTGTATTTTTCAGAGCACTTCAGATCCTTCAGCTTGTTTATCGGCGGCAACGTGCGGCCCGCGGTGAACACTGGCACCGCCGACTGCATTCCCATTTTCCTGCACGAAATTCCGCGCCTCTTCAAAGAAGGCTACCTGAAGCCCGACATCTCGCTCATCCACGTGTCTCCGCCGGACGAGAAAGGTTACTGCTCGTTAGGCACCAGCGTAGACTGCGCTCGGTCGGCTGTTAGTCATTCCAAACGTATCGTAGGTAAATTTCTGAAAATCTCGAACGCTCACGTCTCTCTTGATCGATGGAATCTACAAAGAAAGTTGAATTTTTACAGCATTAGTCAATAAGCACATGCCCAGGACCTTCGGTGACGCTCTCATCCATGTCAGTCATCTGGATTTCGCCGTGGAGCATCACAAGCCGTTGCCGGTCCACCCGGTGAAGGCGCCCTCTAAGGCCGAACAAGATATCGGCAGGCACATCGCCGAGAACCTGGTGGTGGACGGCGCCACGTTGCAGCTGGGTATCGGCAGCATACCCGACGCTGTGCTGTCGCTGCTGGGCAACCACAAGGATCTTGGAGTTCACAGCGAGATGTTCAGCGACGGTGTGGTGGATCTCGTGAACAAGGGCTGCATCACGAATAATCAGAAGACGATGCACCGCGGTCGTATCGTTGGGTCGTTTTGCGTGGGCTCGGAGAAACTCTACGAATTCATGGATAACAATCCTTTCATAGGTCAGAATTTGTATCCCGTTTCAAGTTATCAAAACATGTTTTTCAGAAATTTCAAAACATTTGTTTGACGATTTTTTTTTCTGTTACAGAAATGTTGGTTGTGGATTACGTTAATGATCCCAGAATAGTCGCCAAGCAGCCTAAGATGACGGCCATTAACTCGTGTATCGAGGTGGACATCACTGGGCAGATCTGCTCGGACAGTATTGGTACGAGAATGTATTCCGGTTTCGGTGGACAACTGGATTTCATCACGGGCGCGTCGATGAGCGAGGATCGGCAAGGAAAGCCGATCATAGCGCTTCAATCTGTCACCGCTAAAGGCCAGAGCAAAATACAACCGGTTCTAACATCGGGTAAGCTGATTAAAATCCTTTGTTCTATAAAAGACAATGTAAAAATAATTCTGTCAATTTTTAAGCGAAAAAAATTAATGTGACTGTAAGAATCAAAGCGCAGTTGTTGGGATGCAACAAATTTTTATTACCGAATAATAAAACCAGATAATAAAAATTTACTACGCTCTAACATCTGCGCTTTGGTTATAATCTTTTTTTCTATTGATTCTTTCGAAAGAATTAATACCTTTCGCAATTTTTTTTATCGAGTTTTTTGATGTCCCGAAAAAGGAAAGTTTTTATTTGAATCTGTAATTCAAAATAATGTAACTCTAGTGCAAAATTATAAAATATATCTTCATATTGTCGATTAAAACGCGAACTCATATTTAATCTAACTTTGGATTCATAATTTACTTCTTATTGCGTACGAAGTGAAATTATAATTGCTGAAATCATTGTTTTATCACGCCATTTCTTCAGGTGCTGGAGTGGTGACTAACAGAGCAGTGGTGCGATACGTCGTGACGGAACAAGGAATCGCCAGCCTGTTCGGCAAGAGTCTTCAACAACGAGCGTACGAGCTGATCCAGGTCGCCCATCCGGATCACAGAGAGGCGCTCGAGAAAGCAGCGTTCGAACGCTTGAAAGTGATGCCTGCGCCATAAATCGAAGACACGCGAAACGGAAAAGTCTCATTTAATAGCATTTTACAAGCGGTCGTCCGCGCGCGTTAGCTGCGCGCAATAGACAACCGTCACGAAGTGTCTTCTTGTACGATGTCCGCGCTCTCTTGCCGGAAGATAAACTCTCTTGCCATTGGCTTCCAAGAATAAGAGAGTGACGCACTAGATCGAAAATCTAATACGTTAAATTGTAACATTATATATGTAAGAATCCGCAACGGTAAATATGCATGATCGCGCTCGTTTCCATATCATAGATAATACTTATTTAAACGTGTTTTATATCACGAAGTGACGTGTTCACGCGCAACTGAAACAAGATTCAAATAAAAAAACGGTGCTTGCCAGTGCTGTTTCCGAGATGTAAACAGTTTTTTATATTAAATTTGTTAATGTTCCTTTGTATAATTTCCTTTGTTACCATTATATTAAAATCGAAATAGCAACATGCAGGAAGAAATATATAAGATGAGAACGCTGACATCATTGGTGTTTTATTGTACGCGACATCCTCTCGTATATTCTCTTTATCCGAAATAATCGTAGCATTAAATAGTATCAATATATATTTAAATTTATTATAATTATTCTATTTATGTATCTCTGGAAACGGCAAAATTAAAGTTGCGCGAAAGTTCAAATCAATAATCCGCCAACTATAAATGCCGTCGAATAATCGAACGCCGCCAATTCAGATGTTCAAATAGTGGTTTGCGGAGATGGCTTCCTTTGACATGTGCGGCTAATGTTTTAGACTAGACCTTTCAGATTATGCATCGTATTAGCTTTCATGTGGTTGCTATACATTCATCGTATCATCAACGGGAACTTGTGAATTTGATTCTATCAGTTTCGGAGCGATGAGAAGATGTTTCGAAATCTGAAATTAGTACTCGGCAAAATTCGGCATGCCAAATCTTTTCATTTATGTGCACGGCGGCATATAGATTTGAGGGAACCTTCTCAACCGTTGAAACGGTGTCCGAAATGGGTTTGCGTGGAAGAAGCGGTGAAAATTATAAATTCAGGTATTTATAATTGTATCATATTTTAGTAGATCGCTGTTTCTATATAAAAATGATAAACTATTCTTTTTCATACATTTCTTAAATAAAATTAAAAAATTATTGGATTAATCGTGAATTAAAAATATATAACATACTTTATTGCCTTAATCTTATAATTTTTATGTATAAACAAAAGGTGAGAAATTTTAGAATTAAGAAAAACAGAAGTTTGTTAAATATTTTCTAGAAAAAATTATAGAAAGTAACATTTTAATGAAGTTAGCGAATGTAAACTGCTATCGTTATTTTGTCATCACGAATGTTATTAGAAGTTTCTTTTATGCACAATGTAATCGTCTTTTTCAGAACATCTGGTCTTCATACAAGGCGGTTCAGCCACGCCGACGGAGCTAGTGCGTGCTATGACCGAGCATGGAGTATGCAACAATTTGCGCGGCGTCAGACTGGTGCATATGAGCCTCGAGGGAGACGCACCGTTCGCCAATCCGGAGTTTGAGAGTACGGTATTCGCAAGGGGCAGCCTCTGTCAAAATGACACGATTGATAATGGCAAAAATGAATAACAGCTTGCGACGATGTTACGTTCAAGAGCACTTCAGATCCATCAGTCTATACGTGGGCACCAATGTGAGGGAGGCGGTGAACGAGGGACGAGCGGACTACATTCCGGTGTTCCTACACGAGGCGCCGAGGTTGTTTTACGAAAAGAGAATCGTGCCGGACATCGCGCTGATTCACGTGAGCATGCCGGACGCCCGTGGATTTTGCTCGCTCGGCGTGAGCGTGGACTGCACCCGTGCCGCAATTTGCACCGCCAAAATCATCATCGGTTTGTACTCCGAATTATTAATGATTATAACTGTAACAATAAGAATAGTTGTAACAGATCATTGTGATTCACGTTGGTCGGTGAATAGTGAGCGAAACAAAATAATAATTATTTAAATTAACAGAAGTAACATATTCTAAGGGAATCCTATAATTGTTTTGCTTTGCTACTTCAAATTATTAATTATACTGAATTAAGAAGATATTTTTTTTTCAGCGCAAGTAAACGAGCACATGCCGAGGTCCTTCGGCGACACAGTGATCCACTCGAGCCACTTCGACTTGGCGGTGAGATACGACTGTCCCTTGCCCTGCGTGGCTTGTCCACCGTCGAACGATCTCGAGCAGGAGATCGGCAAGATAATCGCGCAGAGATTGATCGACGATGGAGCGACGTTACAGCTTGGCATCGGCTGCATCCCCGACGCGGTGCTCTGCGCCCTGGTCAACCACAAGGATCTGGGCATACACTCGGAGGTCATCAGCGACGCGATGGTCGATCTTGTCGAGCACGGCAACATCACGAACAAGTGCAAGATCAAGCACAGAGGACGTATGATCGGTTCCTACGCCATTGGCACGAAACGATTGTACGACTTCTTGCACAATAATCCGTTTGTCGGTAATTATGACCATTGGTTCACTGCAGCGGGTTCGTAGAAGAACGCTCTCACGCTATTTTACAATTATCGTCACGCTAGAACTGTTAGCGATCAATTACGTCAACGATCCCCGAGTGATCTCGATACAGCCGAGGATGACGGCCATAAACTCCTGCATCGAGATGGACCTCACCGGCCAGATCTGCTCGGACAGCTTGGGCTGTAAGATATACTCCGGCTTCGGCGGCCAGTTAGACTTTCTTCGTGGCTCCGCGAAGGGTCAGGATGGTCGTGGAAAAGCTATCGTCGCGTTCCCATCAGTTACCAGTTCAGGAGAGAGTAAAATACAGCCGGTGCTTAAACTCGGTACGAATTCAGATTCGACGAACAATCGCTGCAAGATAATACTTTTAACAATTTAATCGAATATATTTAACAAATTTGGCATCTTGATGAATCTGCAATGTAGGAGCCGGAGTGGTGGCTACAAGGGCTCACGCGCATTATATAGTTACGGAGCACGGAGTGGCGCAGCTTTTCGGCAAAACCCTGCGGCAAAGAGCGAACGCGCTGATTCAAATCGCGCATCCCGATCACAGGGAGTGCCTTGAAAAGGCCGCGTTTGATCGTTTGAAAGCTAACCCAACGAAATATCTGTAATGCTTGTGATGTGTAAATACAAATTCTGTGATAGTAAGTTCACAATACAAAAATCGAAGTATGTGATAATTTAAGTTCCAATCAACTATTAAAATATCACATCTTAAATATTTTCTAAAAGGACACGTTTTATATTGATTTTTCATTGTGCGATGTTTTTATATTAAATAACTTGTACTATTTTTTTTCACGTTTTGTGTCGTGAACATTTTAAATTAAGCATATTTATATAGAAGAATGTAACTTATTTTGATAAAAAAGATAATAATATAACATTGAGTTACACATTATTTTAAATTTAAATAATTCGTTAATTAATTGAACTGAAATATTTTATTCATTGGTATAAGTGGTATTATAAGTATTGTCGTTTATGATACATGAAATACCAAAGTCATATAAAAATATGCTATAATAGGAACATTTCCGTGTATGTACATGCTTAAAATGTCAATATCATATAAGCCAAATTCGATACCTAATTCAATGCCTAAAAGAATTTTATATTTTTCGGCAAAGTTCCTTCTTTCTTTCTCTTCTCGAGATTCTTGTAATACTCCGAAAAATCTACATAAGGCTTGACTCTGGCGTTTCGATCCGTCAAGATTCCTCTGGCGCCAGGTGGATACAAGTCTGATGTCGTTGTTGACGTCTCTGTTGTCGACGTCGATGTGTTAACATTCTCGTCGCTAATGCCGGTGCTGGTGCTCGAGACATCCTCGTTGTCCGGTATGCTGATCGACGCGGTTTGCACCACGGGATTGAATCTGACAGATTGACTGGTCGGACTTTTCAGACTGAGTGTCAGCGGGAAGTTGAAATTCCGCACTAAAAGAGTTATGTCGTCGCGCTTGCCAGTCGTCACGGTGTTCTGTGTGTTGTTCATGTACGCGTCATGGTGGATTCTGACGATTTTGTCGACCACCGCCTGAGCAACGCCGGTCAAGGTTGATTGTACGCGAAACTAAAATTTGCAAAAATACGATCAGATCCTATATTATCAGATATTATCAGATGAGAATTGCTCAGTCGATAATTGTATTTAAGCCAAGGCATCACCTGTTCGACCGCTATCAAGGCTAGTTCTTTATTGACTTGATCAGTATCGGTTGCTTCTTCCAACGATTTATATAAGCCGCGCGACATAAGCAATAGAAATCTGCAAGATTCATCCAATTCGATGCCACCGCTGATTTCCGGTTCGGCGATGATTGGTTCTGCCACGGAAGCTGCCAGCTTCTCGCACTCTCTGTATCCTCCCTTGACGAGATAGTTGCCGAGGCACCGCGTGTTTTCCTGATTTCCAAGATGAGAACCTGTGGCATCATTTTTATTTACTGAGATTTCTTTAACAAGCTAAATGTCGGCACAAGTAAGCATGAGATACGTCGAACACACCTTGTCTGATCAATTTGGCATCTAAACCTAGTTGAGATAATCGCAGAAGCTCATCCTCGTTCTTTAAGTCATGATCCACGGTTAATTGTACTACTCGCAAAACTTGATTGCTATCTGTTTTGCACAACAATGCCCTACTGTCTCCGACATTCGCGACGTACAGTCTCCCTTTATAAACTAAGGCAACCACAGCACTGGTCCCAGCTGACAGCTCGCAATTCAGCGCATTCAGCTTGTCAACCTGTAATAAAAATAAATTATATAATCCATTTAAAAAATTGTGACTAATTTTGATCACGTGACTAACCAAATCTGGAAATTTTTGATAGGTTTCATAAGAGTTCAGTCCATCGGGTATGTCAAACTGCAGACTAGCACGTTCTGCTAACAGATCGCCAATCGATTCCAAGTATCCTTTTTCAACCGCTATGAATGCCTGTCTATAAAATATATACTTTGTACGTAAATAATAAAAAAAAAAAAAAAAAAAAAAAATTTACAACTTGAAAATACTCCCTCAAATTACTTATTTAATTATGCGTAAAATTTACATAAAATTCAATTTTTATTTTCTCCATTTTTTTCTACATTGATAAGATTCTTACCGGAGAACTTCTTTCACTTCCTCGTCGGTTGATTTTTCATTCAACTGCCCGAGTAGGATCTCCGCAGCCATTCTTTGCATTGCGAAGTTAGCTGCTTTAGTGCCTTCATGGCCATCGAATACTGCATAAAGGAACGTGGAGTCGTCGTATCTACAGTGAAAACTACGGTCTTCAAATTGATGCTCCTCTTGTCGATATCCATCCTCTCGATAAATCTGATTAGTGGAAAAACCCACTCCTGATACATCAAGCAAAATTTGCCATCACAATAACTTTATTATATAAATTGTCATTAATTTGATACATATATAGAATGTTTCCGAACTAATGATACAACGAAAGATACCGATACATGCAAATACAAGTCGAAAATGTAAAATCAAATTTTTTTCACACAAGACTTTATTTTCAAGAATGATTTTGAATATTCGTCAATAACATTTGGCTATGAAATTATCGAGATTATCGTAATGAAATAAAATGTACCGGATTGTTTGCAAACTGGTAAATCATCCGTCCAATTGTATTGACTATCTTGAAAAGGCATTGAAGCTGGACGTTCCGTTCCCGTAGACATTTTTCTTCTTATTTTACTTTAATTTAATAACAGTCAATAATACTCGACAGATTATTTTGCACGGTCTCGTGAAATAAACAACTCAGTTTGCCACGTTTTCTCAGCGAAGATCGCGAATCAGTTGAGGCAAGTGATGTAAGTGGCTATTTTGCACATGCGTATTGGCCAAAATCTCAGTGACGTATTAAAGTGGCGAGAAAAGAAAATGTTATAAGATTTTTGTTCAAACGTTTCTCTCTAAAAATTACCTGACAATAAAACAAATGTTGTGTTTAATGGAAAAATTAAAAACTTGAAACTTGAATTTTTGAACGAAAATTTGAGAGCTTTAAAATTTTCTATTTATTTACCTCTTATGGAATTTTCTTTTCTCATACTGGATTGTACGGCGTTGGCATTTTGACGCATTGTGGACGTTGGAGTTTTCATCGAAGACAAATCTAAAATATAAAACAATTATATAGAATAGAAAAATAATTAATACGACAATATAGTGCAGTTGTTTTTTTGAACAATTTCAGTCGTGTAATTGTGTTTCTACAATGAGTCAGGATAATAATAAACCTCCGATAAAGGTTTGTTAACCTAATCGTTACTGTGAACTATTTTATTATATATTTCCTAATGTATTTTCCAGTAAAGACTAACTAACAATGTTATAATTTCCTATTTAACTTAAATATTACTATAATAATGTAACATGTCTTGTAATAATTATATCATTGTGAGTGGGAAATTTATAATTGAGGTTATGTTAATGTTTATTGGGTCTATAAAATCTTTGAATATTTTGTACAATATATTTAAGTACTGCTGCGCTAAGTATGAAATTATTTTTGATGCAGAAGTACAGAAGGGAGGAGGAAGAAGACAGTCCTTTGGATACAGATGACGAATATGTGCCATACGTGCCTTTCAAGCATCGTAAGAAACAATTGCTTACAAAATTGGGTAAACTTGGACAGCTAAAAGAAGAAGGTAGCAATGGTGTCGGGAAGAGTAGCAGTGAAAATGAAAGAGATGATGCTGACAATGATGATGGTCAGGTTTGGGGAAGAAAGTCTAATATTTCTCTCTTGGATCAGCATACAGAGTTGAAAAAATTGGCTGAAGGTATATGAAACTTTCTATAAACAAAAGAATTGTAACTTGATTAAAAACTGTTTTATATAAAATTCTTATTGTAACTTTAGCCAAGAAGGAGAGTGCTATGGAAAAGCAGTTGAAGGAGGAAGAGAAGATTCTAGAAAGTGTTGCTGAGAATAAAGCTCTAATGGGTGTGGCTGAATTAGCCAAAGGTATTCAATATAAGGATCCTATCAAGACCAACTGGACACCGCCGAGAGTGATACTCAGTCTCGGTGAGGCACGTCACGAAAGAGTAAGAAGAAAGCTTAGGATACTTGTAGAAGGTGATGAAGTACCGCCACCCTTGAAGACTTTTAAGGAAATGAAATTTCACAAAGCAATCCTGTATGGATTGGAGCAAAGAGGTATCATCAAGCCAACTCCGATTCAAGTACAAGGAATACCTACAGTGTGAGTCTTTATTCATAATAATATTCTCTTATACCTCTTTTAATTAGTTAATTGACGCAATGAAAACTCGAGATGTTAAATAATTGCAGGTTGTCAGGACGTGACATGATCGGCATAGCTTCTACCGGCAGCGGTAAAACGTTGGTATTTGTTTTACCTATTATCGAGTTTTGCTTGGAACAAGAAATCGATATGCCGTTCATTAAAAGGGAGGGACCTTATGGTAAACACTTATAACGCTAAATAGATAGAGTAACATTTGATTTATAAATGTACACAAATATCAATCTCAGTGTTCTGTGATTCACAGGCTTGGTAATATGTCCTTCAAGAGAATTGGCTAAGCAAACCTATGACATAATTCGGCACTATACGAATAGCCTGAGACAAATAGACTGTCCGGAAATACGCTGTTGCTTGGCGATCGGAGGTGTACCGGTTTCGGAATCGTTAGCTATAATCAATAAGTTAGTATTTATTGCTATTATGATTTCTACTTTTTGATATGCTATAAATTTATAATATTCTATTGCATTATTTATAGAGGCGTACACATAATGGTGGCGACGCCAGGACGATTGATGGATATGTTACATAAAAAAATGGTCACTTTAAGCGTGTGCCGTTATCTCTGCATGGACGAGGCAGATCGCATGATAGACATGGGCTTCGAGGAAGATGTGCGAACGATATTTTCATTTTTCAGGGTAATTATTATTTTAAATTTCAATTTTCATATTTTTCATTCAACAAATACATAAAAGCAAATGCTAAAATAATGAAACTTGATTATTACCTTTACAGGGTCAGAGGCAAACTTTGTTATTCTCCGCTACTATGCCCAAAAGAATTCAAAACTTTGCACGGTCGGCGCTGGTGAAGCCCGTGACGATAAACGTCGGCCGCGCTGGTGCTGCGTCGATGAACGTGATACAGGAAGTGGAGTATGTCAAACAGGAAGCTAAAATTGTGTATCTCTTGGAATGTCTGCAGAAGACTGCGCCGCCAGTCTTAATATTCGCGGAGAAAAAGCGTGACGTAGACGCCATCCACGAGTATCTGCTCATAAAAGGAGTGGAAGCTGTCGCGATACACGGAGGAATAGGTAGATATTACGTGAATAATTAAATAAAAAAATAAATGAATAAGATACAAGATAGATCCTTAATAAAACAATAAATTATAAAAGAAACGTACATTAAATGTAAAACAAAAATGCTTTAAATTGCATTAAGATATTAGTCTTACAATTAAGGAACATACCACTTATTTCTCTGTGACATCTTTTTCAGATCAGGAAGAAAGATCGCGTTCTGTAGAAGCCTTTCGCGCGGGTCGGAAAGATGTGCTCGTTGCGACAGATGTTGCGTCGAAAGGTCTCGATTTCGCCGACGTGCAACACGTTATCAATTACGATATGCCGGACGATGTAGAAAATTATGGTAATTTATCGTGATACAAAAATTATAATATCTGAAAAAAGACGGAATAGATGTTAATGTAATTCTCTTAATTCAGTGCACAGAATAGGACGAACAGGTCGTTCTGGTCGCACCGGTATAGCGACGACCTTTATTAACAAAGCGAACGATGAATCGGTGCTACTTGATCTTAAGCATTTGCTGATGGAAGCGAAGCAGAAGGTGCCGCCGTTCTTGCTGGAGCTTTGCTCGGAGAACGAAAAGTACCTCAATCTGGGAGGTAATATAATAGTTGATACTTAATTTCTCTTTTTTTTAGATGACGTTCATTTCTCATCACTGTAATTTATATCATTTTTCTGGTTTTCTTTACAGACGAACGTGGTTGCAGTTATTGTGGCGGTCTTGGTCACAGAATTACGGAGTGCCCGAAATTGGAAGCTGTACAGAACAAACAGGCTTCCAATATTGGGCGTCGCGATTATTTAGCCAGCAATGCCGCTGACTATTAAAGTAATTGATTTTAAAGCAGATTAATCATGTTCATTGTAAATATGTATATACAAATGTATTATATAATCAATTTCTCTTTCTCTGAAGAGAAAGGTTCTTTCATTGGTTTTTTAAAAAAATAAATAAAATATTTCAACTCTATATGTATATATATGTAGATGTTTATTTACTATCCTTTCAAATGCACTTAAATTTTCTTGCAAAAAAAGATTCCTCCGTCTTCGCTAACTTCAGAGATTCGTTCATCTCGATCGAGAAATGTGTTTCGCGAGTGCGAAACAAAAGCTATTCCGTCACCGGGTGATTCTCTTACATGTCAAATCATACAAACCCTTCAGGCCCCTCATAATTCAAAATTCTTGTGCATAATGATAAATTAATCCATCCGGCCTTCGTCAAGTGCCGGTCGTACCGCCCAGAATGGGCTATTAACATCGCAAGCTTTCGCAACATGAAAAAATATTGGACCTGTTATTTGAGCGCCAAGAAAAATCACGCTGACCGAAGAAACTTACCCATCACAGATTCCAGAAAATATATTTTTACGAGGTTTTCACGCTTCTTTCAAAATTATTCACTCCATGTTTCTTTAGAATTATCCGCCTGATTGGTGTTGGAGCGATTATATGGCGCAAAGTGTCACAAAATACAAATACTCGAATTATTTCTTCTGCGTCAATGCGTATCGATGCAAAGCACGCACTGTAATTTTATGTAACGTTTCAATTCTGCAAAATAAGTTTAAATAAATTAAAATTTAATGGGGGAGTTTAATTAACAAAATATATTATCTATATATATTTATTTTATCAAAATAAAATTGTAATATTTTATTAAATAATTATATGTCGCATATTAAGTTTTATACGTTAAGAATTACCTAGCACCGACGATAATCGACGATGACGAGTCGGAATCCAGGCTTGTCCAGGCCCGGTCTCACGAAGACGCAACAACTGCGGCAGGCGAAAAGTGCCGCTTTGTTAAAGGAATATGAACAAAAGGAAATAGGCAGACAGCAGCAGCAGCCGCCGCCGCAACGACCGGTGGAACCTAGCAGGAGGCGTAGGCATGTCGAGCCGAAAAGGGTTGATTTCAGCAAGCCGACTATGACGAAGGCGATGATGGCGCGCGTTAAACACGCGGAGAAGTTCAAGCAGGAGTACGAACGCAAGCAAGAAGAGATGATGCCGGTGCGTAGAGTGCCAAGGAGAACACCTGCGCCAGTCAGCGGTGATCCTAGGTAGAGCCTCAAGAATTACATTGTTTTCTGTAACATTGTTGATTCTACAACTTGTCATTCTGCGCGCTAAACATTGCTTAAGCAGCTATAAATTCGTTATATATTTTAATATACATTTTATACATTTTTAAATTAAAGTACTCGGAAATTTTTTACACACTTTCGCACTCAGATTTGGTAGAGAAAGAATACCGGCGAGACGCGCACCAACGCCGTCACTACCGGTTTCACCCCCCAGAAGACCCCCGCGTCCGCCGCCGAGTAGAAGAGCGCCGGAAGCACTTCCGCCTATACCAGAAAAGACTAAAGAACTGGCGAAGTCCATGAATGCCCAGGTGATCCAAGCCGAGCCGGTCGGTGAGGGCCCGATCGACAGTATCGTGATACCGCCGAGAGCGGTGAACGAAAATCGCACCACTATCGTTAGCATCCCTCAGCCACCTGCTGCCGCCGTTGAAGCGCCGGTGTCTCACGTTGCGAATCGTTCCATTCAAGTGATTAGGTACCTGGAAAATATTTTATTAATGTTATTCTAAAAAAATATCGCGAAATTAAAGTTGGAAAGTTCTTGGATTCTTTTTTTATCTTTTTTCAGTCCACGCGTAAAAGCTCTAAATGTAAAATATAGAAAAGAATCTATATAGTTCAATATATATTTTTTATATACATATTTTAAAAGTTAACAACAAATTAAATTTTAAACTTCTGGTTTCATCAATAGATTCATCAAAATAAATCGTCTTGTGTTAAATCCTTGATGCAAATATTGAGAATTTTGTTTCTCGTGGAATAATTCTTATAAATTTTTGGAATCGATCTATTTTTGCAAATTAATAACGCAACATTAATGATTGTTAATCATGAATATCATTCGACAGCGAGACTCTCGACGAGCAAGATGCGGCAGAAGCTGCCGCAGTGCACGGTAAGTTGGAGGACTTGCAGCACGCTAGACGGGATTTTGTGATGGCCGTCGCGAATGTCGGTGGTAACGCCGTGCAACTCGCAGACGAAGAAAAACCTAGATATCTCTACAAGTAAAAACATTACAAAAGGAAAAAAAAAATTTATATGTAAAAATCAAAGTTGATAAGTTCAGTCAAGAGCAAAAAAAGACATTTTTTCAGCTTTATCACGTTTCTTGGTAATAAAAGCGTCAAAATTTCACTTGATTTGATTGATGTTCGCGTTTAATGCAGAATCCCAGACATCGAGAGTGAGATGTTCCGCGTCGAGTACGGCAGGGAGCATCCGAGCGTCGTGGCAGCTCGCGAATTCGCGCAGAGAAGCATGGCCGGCATCAGGGGCAGAGAAAGGACACGCAGGGCTGAGCAGGAGTTCGAGAGGATAGCCAGGGAGCCGTTGCCGGAGGACCTGCGCTTCGACGTGCCGTTCAAGGAGGAGTTCTTCCGCGAGGGCGATATATCCTGGGAGGAAGAGGGAGATCTAGCGCTCCCGTCCAGGATAAAAACTTCCATGCGCGATATACCGAGACGCGAACCCTACGAGTATCCACCTTTCGAACCAGAAGAGCTCGAGAGATTCTTCGACGTGGAGCAATATCCGCCCAGTCCGCCGCGCGGACCGCCGCCCGGCCGCGAGCATCTGCATCCGGATCTCTGGGAGCTGGAGGATCCCTGGGCCATGTGCGGAGTCTGTCCGCATTTGGACGAGTCCGATCTCATCGATCTCGATAGTCCTTGATCCTTCGTCTGTCGTCTGCGAATGGATGAATCCAGCGGAACCATTTTCGCTTCTGAGAGATTTAATTGAGATACTCTCGATTGTTGTCGGGGCAAGGTGCGACCAAGCTGAAACAAATCATAAGATTTTTTGTTAATATATTATTTTGTATTGTAGAAACGCAGAAAGACAATCAATGAAGACAGTCGACATCTGCAGAATCATCACTTGTCATCAACGTCTGTGTGTTAAGATGCTTCTTTAGATCTCTTGATATCCCTTTTTATTATTAAAAGCGTTCAATGTAAAACTTTTGGCAGTCACAGCAATATATAAACTTTTGTACAAATAAATTAATTTATTCTAATTGCATACAAATAAATTGGCAAATTCTGCAAATTACTTTGCGCAATGTACATGCATTGCGAAAGAAATTGTATAAAAAAATGGAAATCATGGTTTTTTAATATTATATTATACATTTCAAATTTTTTTGCGTTTTCTTATTATTCTCCTAACTCTGTTGTTGAATTTTTAAACTTGCTGTTAACAATTTTTAAACCTGTTCCCCTTTATTTTGAGAAGACTATAACTCTGTAATTATTGCTCTTTTATTTTTAAATTTGGTAATATTTTTAATCAGCTATTTGTGACAAAAATGTATTTACAAAATTCACAAAAGAATACACTGGAAAAAAGATTTTGATTGAACAAATCGTCTGTTAAATTTCCGACGAGCAAGACAGATTCAGGAATCTATCAGAATTACTATTAATGCAACAAGATTCTGGCAGATTCAATTAGAATCTGGTAGATTCAATCAAAATCTAGTAAATTCAATCTGATTATGACCTAATTCAGATTCTGGTTGAATCTACCAGATTCTTGATGAATCTACTAGAATCTTGTTGCATTAATAGAAATTTTGGTAGATTCAACCTGAATCTGTCTTGCTCGTCGGAAATCTAATAGACGGTTTGTTCAGTCAACAAGATCTTTCTTCCAGTGTATATTTAAATAAAACTGTGTTAAAATTAAAATTTAAAATTTATGCTAAATATTTACAAAAAATAAAAAACTGTAATTCTCACAAGACTGGAGCAAGATCTAGCAAACAAGTAAGAGATTATATGGGGTTCTATTGTATTATTATAATGATACATCATTCTATTAAAATATTCCACAAGCGTTATGTCGAAGAAAGTAACGGTTCTGTTTCGATAGACACGCTCTAATATTTGCGAAATAATAAAGTGACGTTGATTCCTGACAACCTATTATTTCGTATTCTTTGCAACATGTGCGTTTTGTGTGTCGATAGCATGTCACGTTGTGATAGTAGTAGTCTTTTTGTGGGGAGCAAAGTTTAATCATGCTAGAAAACTTTGTGCGAGAGTACAATGTCAACCGAGTACTCTTGTCACGCATAGGTCTTTGGCCGTTTCAAAATAAGATAGTGAGAAATCTGCTGCCGGCATTATGTTTCCTGCTCGAAATTAGTTACTATTCATTCGAGGTATCACACGCTAATCTAAAGACTTTAATCTCAATGTGTCTGATCAGTCTTTGAAAAGTTTTATGAATATTATTAGTTTTATTGTATAATATATAAAAAATGTAATTTTATGGATACTGATCTTAAATGTGACGCAGATATTGACATTGCACGATCATTGGGACAATGTGCGAATGATTTGTGAAAGCTCTTATCAAATTGTCTTGTCGACGTCTTTTATCGCAAGGATACTGAACGAGCTCAGGAATCGCACTAAGGTAAGTTCTTAGACCTCCATTTACGTGTTACTTTTGTTTCTCTTTTTTTAATTATGATTATTTCGGAAAAAGAATTTTAAATGTATTAAGTTGAATTGTTTTTACATTTTGTCGTAATCAGTTGCGACGTTTGTACGAAACCATTAACAACCATTGGAATATATTTACGGACGACATGGAAATCCAAATATTGAAGGACTACTCCTTCATGTCGCAAATGTTCACTAAATGTTATTCAAGTGAGTACGTTATATTGCAACGATCACATCCTTAATTATTGCCTGCTCATATAATTATGCAATAAAAAAGTCGTATAAAAATTACAAAAATATTTAACTTACTAAAGCAACACTGTAATCCATATGTATCAATGTTAAAAATTACATGCTTAATAAACGCAAATATTCATTATACAATATTAGTGTCTATAACGTTAATTGTCTGTAATTATTAATGAGCCAATTCTGATAATATTTCTAAGATATCCTATGTAATAATATTATTAAAGAAATAATATACATATATATATATATATATCTTATTATTATACTGTCGAATAACATTGCTCGTTATAGATGAGTTAATAGAATGATAATAATTTATAAATCGATATTATTGATGAAACAAAAAACAAATGTATTTTTTTCGTGATATTGCAGCATCAATGTATACCCTGATGTCTGGCTTTATAATAGTACCATTAACACCGGTATTCTTAGATATTATATCACCTCTTAACGAATCTCGGCCACGATTCCTCGCGCTTGAAGTTGAATTCAGGGTGGATAAAAACGAGTACTTTATACCAATTTTTTGTTACACTACCGCTATAATTGTGGTGGGTATCAGCATTATGGTGAGTGTCGATGCAATGCATATTACGTGCACCGCTCACGCGTGCAGTTTATTTGCGGTTGTCAGGTAGATATATCTCAAATATAACGATAATTTGAACATAAAATTATCGTTAAATTATTATAATTATTCTGTGCAAAAATTATATATTTTGCAGCTATCAGATTGAAAATATAATTTTGAAAGTGAATAATAATAATAAAATGTACAAATATGACCGTCGCACAAATACGAAAGTTGAAATATCGAGAGAGGAAATGTTGTACCGGGAATATATTAAATGTTTAAAAAAACATCAACTTGCCATTGAGTAAATAGTATTTTTCAATCGTTTTTTAATTGCCACACTATAGAGAAGATACCTACATATAGTTATTGCTATGCGAGAAAAGTAAAATATTGTTTTTTTCCCACAGATTTGTCGATTTATTAAAGTCATCGTATGAAGGACTTGCGTTATTCTTATTAATATTGGTTATTGCAACTTTAAGTCTAATTGGACTTCGGGTAAGAAAATGTTGTACCGGGAATATATTATATGTTTAATTATAAGTAATTAAGTTATTATAAAATATAGAGCAGCAAATTATTGATATAAATATAAAATATTTTTTATTAATCTTAATTTTTTTCAACAAAAACTTTTAATTTTCAATTTTTAATAGAAATAAAGAAGTTGTAACTATTTTAGATAAAATATTATTTCTACATGTGTGGTCTATGTGGTTTGTGCATCAAATAAAAACTTTATTTTGGATAGTTACATAATATTTTTATATGTGTTATAGATTGTATATGTGCTAGGCCAATTTGAAGAAATGGCAAGATTTTTATTTATTATTATAGGGGCTTTAATGAATCTGATGATCTCATGTTACTCCGGTCAAAGATTAATGGACGAAAGTCAGAATATATTTGATCGAGCGTAATAATATTATTTTATATCCTCATAAATATTGATATATATATATAAAATTTTTGGAAATTTTATGTTGGAAGTTTTGATAACCTTTCTTTGAATATAAAATTTAATTCAATTTTAATTTAAAGTATTCTTCATTAAATATTATTTTTTATTTAAATATAATTCTTTTAATTGTAAGATTTAATAGAAATCATCATTGAAACTTACTTTTGCAGATACGCAACAGAATGGTACAACTTTTCGCCTAGAATAAAATCTCTACTTATCATAACTCTTTATAGAAGTAGTGTACCATGCATTTTAAAGGCAGGTAATATGGTTCCGTTATCGGTAACAACTTATGCTTCAGTAAGTATTTTGTACAAAGTACAAAGCTGCAAACCTATTTCTAGTTTTGATAAGAAGTATTACATATACGTATAAAATTACTTATTACAATCGTATTCAATTGAAGGTAGTACGAATGGGCATGTCTTATTTCACAACGTTTTTATCACTCAAAGAGTAATCACTGAACTTTCATCTGTAGTAGTTTTTTTTACCGATGTGTCTTTGTTTAATTTTATTATCAATTAATTATAGTAAAGAGGCTTATAACATTATATAAAGTCACTCATTATTAGAATTTCATACTCTTTCAGTAATTCTTTTACACTCATATTTTACTATCTAGTAATTATATTATAAAATTGTCATTACTTACATAATGTATCAATGTCTACATGAATATTAAATTATATGCTGCATATTTACGAAGCATAATTCCGATCTTTGCTTTTTTATGTTTTTTTACGAGTCGATAAATATGAATTTCAGTATGTAATAAAGTCTATAATATTATTCGCATATGTTATTGCATCAAAAAGTATTCATTTTACTAATCCAATAGAATCCAGTAGAGTTTAATATTTTTAATTGAGGTGCTCTATGATATTAAATTCTTCTTCTCTAAAAATATTCAAAATTTTATTAAAAAAATTTTTTTGTCTCCCTCAAATAAATAAAATTAAACTTCATGTTCTTTAATTCACTTTTTTCCTAATTTCAAAACGCACTCACTTCTTTTCGAACACCATCATTTGGAAACATTCTAAGAAAGCAGCGGACAGAATTCTATGAAAGAAGCACTGTCAATAAAACCAGAAGACAAGAAAATAGTACGCGCCTTCCTATTGTTCCTATTGTCGCACATCTACACATACCCTCAATTTCTTGCCACACAATATATTGCGCTATATCATTACTATAATACCCTTTATAAAAGTGTCTGTCTAACAAGTGTTATTTTAAAGATGGGAAAAGTAGTGTTTTTCCTTAGACACACTTTAATATCTGTGAAATGATCGACACTGACGATTTCTGACAACGCACAATTACGTGCTTCTTGATCCAGACGGGACTTGGGTGCGCCGGAGAATCAATAGTGCGCGTGCCACTATATTATCGTAGTCTTTCGTCGGAAAGTAAAAAATAATTATGTTGGAGAATTTTTTGCGAGAATACAATGTCAACCGGATACTTTTATCGTTGGTAGGTCTTTGGCCGTTTCAACATAAGCTCATTAGAAATTTGTTACGGAGCTCCTGCCTTTTGATCGAAATAAGTTATATATGGTTTGAGGTAATGCATACGAATAGACACATTATAACTCAAAATACGTTTAATTGGTGTTTATCAATTTTTATCATGCTAATAATCAACGGTTAATAGAAGTGTGACACTTTTTAAATAATTAATAGTTAAATAATTGAGTAAAATATAATAATTTTCCAACATATGAATTTATATTCCATTTTACGTATCACAATCAACGTTTATACGCAGATATTACTGTTATATGATCATATGAACGATTCGCAACTGATTTTTGAAGCCCTGTATCAATTTGTAATTACATTCTCTTTCCTCATAAGAATAGCGAACGAGATTCAGAATCACGACAAAGTACGTTTTTATAATGTGTTACTTAATTTTTTTTCAACTATGTTTCTTTCGGTTAAACTATTTTAGATACAATAGGTTCAATTATTTTCGTATTTGTTGTTGTCGTCAGTTGCGACTTTTGTATGAAACCATTGATGATCACTGGAACATATTCACGAATAATATGGAAGTACAAGTTTTGTCAGAGTATTCTACGATATCACGAAAATTTGCGAAATATTACTCGGGTGGGTGTTTTACATTGCAACGATAATATCATTAGAGCTATTATCTATGTAAGAGGTATCTCATGAAAAGTTGCTGAAACTAATTAGCTGTCATTTTTAAACGCACATAGCGAGCGAAAGAAATAAAATATTTTCTAACAGAGGACATTTTGCAGTTTTATTTACGTATAAAGACAATATTTTTGTCATTAAATAAACGTTTATTAAAAAATGCCAAATATCGCTAATTTTATTTGGTATATATTTTTGATGTGTGCATCATTAGAATTATAACAAAAATTAAGTCGATTTTGGAAACTATAACTGTAACTGTAATTTGTGTTGCATAAAGTTTTTTCATAGTTTCCAAAAGTGACATAATTTTTTTGTTATAATTTTGACAATGCGCACTTCAAAAATATAAACCATTAAAATTAGTAAAATTTGGCATTTTTTATAAATGTTTATATAATAATAAAAATATTTCCGATTGTTTTTAGTTTATATGTAAATAAAAGTGCAAAATATCATCAGAAGATATTTTATTTTTCTTGCTCGCTATATGCGTTTAAAAAAATGACAGATAATTAATTTCAGCCACTTCCCACGGAACACCCTGTATATATAGAATGTAAAAATATAATAAAAAATGTTATTCTTTAATATTCCAAGATTAAATAATTTAAATGTTTGATATCGAGAATTAATATTTTTGATAGAAAGATGACATTCAATTAAATGTTTATTAATGTCTTATCGTTGCAATTCGATATTATTGATATGAACGAATGACATTTCTCTTTCTCATAATATTACAGCACTAATGTATCTCATGATGTCCACCTTTATAATACTACCATTGACACCGGTGTTCCTAGATGTTGTATCACCCCTTAACGAATCTCGGCCGCGAACCTTCGCCCTTGAGGTCGAATTCAGGGTGGATAAAAACGAGTACTTTTTACCAATTTTTTGTTACACTACCGCTATAATTGTGGTGGGTATAAGCATCATGGTAGGTGTCGATGCAATGCATATTACATGTACCGCTCATGCATGCAGTTTATTTGCAGCTATCAGGTAGATATATCTCAAATATAACGATAACTTAACCGCATGTGACGATAACGTAATCATAAGAGAATTATTGATAAAATTATTTAATGCTAATTATTCCCCACAAAATTTATACATTTTTCAGCGAACAAATTGAAAATATTTCAAAGGTAAATGATAACAATAAATTCAATAAATATGAATGTCATGAAAATATGAAGTTTGAATCATCGAGAGAAAAAATAATATATGAAGAATATATTAAATGTTTGAAAAAGCATCAACTTGCTATAGAGTAAACAATCTTTTTTCAGTTGCTTTTCAATTGTTATTCTATATATAAAATGTATAAAGTTCATATAAACTTATAATCTGTATAAAAAAAAACTCGAATATTATTTCTATTTTATAGATTTGTTGATAGATTGAGATCATCCTATGAAGGGCTTGCATTATTCATGTTAATTACGGTTACTGCAACTTTAAGTCTAATCGGAATTCGCGTAAGTATTAAGTATTCATATAAGTTGGTTTACAAGTTGTAAAAGTATATTAACATAAACGGCACAATGGGAAATTGCATAAGAAATTTATATCTTACATTAAATTTCAATTTTCTTTTCAATGCAAAAATCTAAACATTTATCTAAAATTTTATTAATTGTTGCATGCTATAAAATTAGTGTTTTTATCTCAAATAAAAATATAGTTATAAATTCGAATGTGATTTACACTTCTGTGTTGTTGTAGATCATCTATGTGTTAAACGAAATAAAAGAAATAGCAAGATATTTATTTATTATCATAGGAACGTTGATAAATCATATGATCTCATGTTACTCTGGTCAAAAATTAATGGATGAAAGTCAGAATATATTTTACCGAGCGTAATTATTATTTTGTATTCTATTTTATATTTTTTCACACATGTTGATATATAAAGAATTTTGAAATTGCATGCCGAAAATTTTGATAACACATCTTGAATATTTTAAATCTACCTCAACTTTTATTCCAAATATTTTATTAGATAAAATTTGCAATATAATTAATGTAAAAAGAATTAATAAAAAAATCGAGAATTATTTCAATATTGCTAATTATTTTGCCATACGTTTACTCATATCACTCATTATTAATCATAGTTTAAAAAAAAATTTTAATTTTTTATTTAAAAATAATACTTCTGAAAATCTTATTTAAATAAATATTTATATTTATCCTTGCAGATATGCAGCAGAATGGTACTATTTTTCGCCTAGAATAAAATCTCTAATGATGATAATTCTTTACAGAAGTAATGTGCCATGCAAAATAAAAGCAGGTAATATGGTTCCGTTGTCGATAGCTACCTATGCTGCAGTAAGTATCGCAAAGTTGTAACTTAATTTGCATAGTAGTGTTATATATACATATAAAATTATTTACGCATCTGTATTCGATTTAAGGCAGTACGAATGGGCATATCTTATTTCACAGCGTTTTTATCACTCAAAGAGTGATTACCGAATTTTCAAATTCTAGATCTAGTTCTTCACCGCTATGTCTTCGTTTCATTTTTGTCAATAAATTGTAGTAAAGAGATCTACGACATTATGAATAAAACAACTTAGAATTTTATTTAATTAAAACCAACCTTTTGCATGCTTATGAAGTATAATTTTAAGTTTTGCTTTTTCATATTAGTTGTTTTTTTTTTAGTGAATAATTATGAATTTTAATGTATAATAAAGTCTATATCTTATTACTTACGTATATTAATAAAAATTAAAATATTTACTTTGTTAATTCAATAGAATCCAATAAAAAATTCAAATGTTAAAACATTATGATATGAAATTCTTGTTTTTATCAAATCACCGAAATTTTTCTAGATTTTTTATATTATAAATTTTTTTCACCTTTGAATTAGCAGAACAAAATATCAAATTTGACTTATTTAATTATTTAATTAATTCTTTATTCTAAAAATGCAATTAGTTAAATTTTTTTTCAAATACCAAAAGCTTTTAAATAAACTAAAAAAAATTCTAACAAGAGAGCAACGGAAGACAAAAAATTAGTATGTGCTGTCTAGTTGCTATTGTTACTCTCATTTTTTTACTGTATACCATGCTATATCATTACAATATATATAATACATCGCTTTACAAAAGTGTCTAACAAGCGTTACTTCAAAAATGGAGAAAGTGGTGTTATTAATATATGTGTAAGTAATAATATAGACTTTAACTTCGCTGGACACATTTAATATCGATTGACAACGCATAATTTCGTGCTTCTTGTGACAGATGCGACTGTGCGCTAAAGAATCGATGGCACACACGATATGTGTGTCATTATATCGGTTTTGCGTCGCGAAGCAAAGAATCATTATGTTGGAAAATTTTTTACGAGACCACAATTATTAACCACATATTTTTGTCAAACAGGTTTTTGGCCGTTCCAACATAAGCTTATTAAGAATTTGTTGCGGTCTTTCTGCTTTTTGATTAAAATTAGTTACTGCGCTTTTGAGGTAATCTATTATATGATTTACACGATTCAGTTATGTTCAAACTGTGTTCCATAAGTGTTTAACAAGTTTTCCTACGCTATAAGTATGTATTAGTTCTTCACCACTACGTCTTCGTTTGATCATAATTAATAAATTTTAGTAAAGAATTTGACGATGCTATTTATTCCATAATGCAATTAAAATTTTTTTAAATTAGTTTCTTTTGCACTTTTTCTTAAAGCATCTATTATAATATTCATATTTCATTGTTTAATTGCTGTTACAAATCGATTTATTATAATTCCAATTCTTGCTTCTGCATAATATCTCATTGTCAGTATTTTTAACATTCAAAAATAGTTTTTCATTAAATCTTGAATTAATTTTTTTACAGGATATGTCTCCGAGATGTTCGTGAACCTAGCATATCATTTTCCAGCAGATCAAAAATAAAAGAGAGTTCTTGTCGCATGCAGTCGAGTTCTATAGTTCCTTATAGTTTTTAGTAATAGTTCTGGTGATTTTATCCAAAAAAACACCAATCGAAAAAATGATCTGCTAACTTCCCGTAGCAGATCATTTTCTAGCAGATCAAAAATAAAAGAGAGTTCTTGTCGCATGCAGTCGAGTTCTATAGTTCCTGATAGTTTTTAATGATAGTTCTGGTGATTTTATAAAAAAAAACACCGATCGAAAAAAATGATCTGCTACGGAAAGTTAGCAGATAAAAAATAGAGGACACTGAACATATATGTGATATGCTGGCCGTATATTGATAGTTCTGTTGATAATTAAAGAGTTTTCGTGTAGTTCTGAGCCAGTACATTGCTTTTCCAAAGAGTTCTGACGACTAAAATAATTAGAAAATTTTTTAAACAATTATTTTACCCGAAAAACACGCATTTTTGAGTATATGTGTGATATGCTGGCCGTATATTGATAGTTCTGTTAATAATTAAAGAGTTTTCGTGTAGTTCTGGGCAAGTACATTGCTTTTCCAAAAAGTTCTGACGACTAAAATAATTAGAAAATTTTTTAAACAATTATTTTACCCGAAAAACGCGCATTTTTGAGCATATGTGTGATATGCTGGCCGTATATTGATAGTTCTGTTAATAATTAAAGAGTTTTCGTGTAGTTCTGGGCAAGTACATTGCTTTTCCAAAGAGTTCTGACGACTAAAATAATTAAAAAATTTTTTAAACAATTATTTTACCCGAAAAACACGCATTTTTGAGTATATGTGTGATATGCTGGCCGTATATTAATAGTTCTGTTAATAATTAAAGAGTTTTCGTGTAGTTCTGGGCAAGTACATTGCTTTTCCAAAGAGTTCTGACGACTAAAATAATTAGAAAATTTTTTAAACAATTATTTTACCCGAAAAACACGCATTTTTGAGTATATGTGTGATATGCTGGCCGTATATTAATAGTTCTGTTAATAATTAAAGAGTTTTCGTGTAGTTCTGGGCAAATACATTGCTTTTCCAAAGAGTTCTGACGACTAAAATAATTAGAAAATTTTTTAAACAATTAATTTACCCGAAAAACGCGCATTTTTGAGCATATGTGTGATATGCTGGCCGCATATTGATAGTTCTGCTAAAAATTAGACAGTTCTCTTCTAGTTCTGTTTTCTAATTATTTTAGTCGTCAGAACTCTTTGGAAAAGCAATGTACTTGCCCAGAACTACACGAAAACTCTTTAATTATTAACAGAACTATTAATATACGGCCAGCATATCACACATATACTCAAAAATGCGTGTTTTTCGGGTAAAATAATTGTTTAAAAAATTTTCTAATTATTTTAGTCGTCAGAACTCTTTGGAAAAGCAATGTACTTGCCCAGAACTACACGAAAACTCTTTAATTATTAACAGAACTATCAATATACGGCCAGCATATCACACATATACTCAAAAATGCGTGTTTTTCGGGTAAAATAATTGTTTAAAAAATTTTCTAATTATTTTAGTCGTCAGAACTCTTTGAAAAAGCAATTTACTTGTCCAGAACTACACGAAAACTCTTTAATTATTAACAGAACTATTAATATACGGCCAGCATATCACACATATACTCAAAAATGCGTGTTTTTCGGGTAAAATAATTGTTTCAAAAATTTTCTAATTATTTTAGTCGTCAGAACTCTTTAGAAAAACAATGAACTCGCCCAGAACTAGAAGAGAACTGTCTAATTTTTAGCAGAACTATCAATATGCGGCCAGCATATCACACATATGCTCAAAAATGCGCGTTTTTCGGGTAAATTAATTGTTTAAAAAATTTTCTAATTATTTTAGTCGTCAGAACTCTTTGGAAAAGCAATGTACTTGCCCAGAACTATACGAAAACTCTTTAATTATTAACAGAACTATTAATATACGGCCAGCATATCACACATATACTCAAAAATGCGTGTTTTTCGGGTAAAATAATTGTTTAAAAAATTTTCTAATTATTTTAGTCGTCAGAACTCTTTGGAAAAGCAATGTACTTGCCCAGAACTACACGAAAACTCTTTAATTATTAACAGAACTATCAATATACGGCCAGCATATCACACATATGCTCAAAAATGCGCGTTTTTCGGGTAAAATAATTGTTTAAAAAATTTTCTAATTATTTTAGTCGTCAGAACTTTTTGGAAAAGCAATGTACTTGCCCAGAACTACACGAAAACTCTTTAATTATTAACAGAACTATCAATATACGGCCAGCATATCACACATATACTCAAAAATGCGTGTTTTTCGGGTAAAATAATTGTTTAAAAAATTTTCTAATTATTTTAGTCGTCAGAACTCTTTGGAAAAGCAATGTACTCGCCCAGAACTAGAAGAGAACTGTCTAATTTTTAGCAGAACTATCAATATGCGGCCAGCATATCACACATATGCTCAAAAATGCGCGTTTTTCGGGTAAAATAATTGTTTAAAAAATTTTCTAATTATTTTAGTCGTCAGAACTTTTTGGAAAAGCAATGTACTTGCCCAGAACTACACGAAAACTCTTTAATTATTAACAGAACTATCAATATACGGCCAGCATATCACACATATACTCAAAAATGCGTGTTTTTCGGGTAAAATAATTGTTTAAAAAATTTTCTAATTATTTTAGTCGTCAGAACTCTTTGGAAAAGCAATGTACTTGCCCAGAACTACACGAAAACTCTTTAATTATTAACAGAACTATTAATATACGGCCAGCATATCACACATATACTCAAAAATGCGTGTTTTTCGGGTAAAATAATTGTTTAAAAAATTTTCTAATTATTTTAGTCGTCAGAACTCTTTGGAAAAGCAATGTACTTGCCCAGAACTACACGAAAACTCTTTAATTATTAACAGAACTATCAATATACGGCCAGCATATCACACATATGCTCAAAAATGCGCGTTTTTCGGGTAAAATAATTGTTTAAAAAATTTTCTAATTATTTTAGTCGTCAGAACTTTTTGGAAAAGCAATGTACTTGCCCAGAACTACACGAAAACTCTTTAATTATTAACAGAACTATCAATATACGGCCAGCATATCACACATATACTCAAAAATGCGTGTTTTTCGGGTAAAATAATTGTTTAAAAAATTTTCTAATTATTTTAGTCGTCAGAACTCTTTGGAAAAGCAATGTACTGGCTCAGAACTACACGAAAACTCTTTAATTATCAACAGAACTATCAATATACGGCCAGCATATCACATATATGTTCAGTGTCCTCTATTTTTTATCTGCTAACTTTCCGTAGCAGATCATTTTTTTCGATCGGTGTTTTTTTTTATAAAATCACCAGAACTATCATTAAAAACTATCAGGAACTATAGAACTCGACTGCATGCGACAAGAACTCTCTTTTATTTTTGATCTGCTAGAAAATGATCTGCTACGGGAAGTTAGCAGATCATTTTTTCGATTGGTGTTTTTTTGGATAAAATCACCAGAACTATTACTAAAAACTATAAGGAACTATAGAACTCGACTGCATGCGACAAGAACTCTCTTTTATTTTTGATCTGCTGGAAAATGATATGCTAGGTTCACGAACATGTTTCCGAGTAATTTATAATCATTAATAAGTTGCAACAAAAAAGCGTTGTTTATGCAGCGTTATTTATTTTAAAATGCACCTTTAATCAGTTAATAATTTTGCTTTTATTTAACATTTTTATAGTAATTGCGTGTATGTATTATATTTATCATTACATATTTAATCCAGTAAACAAAATGTTAGCAATGTTAACAAATTGACAGTAATTGATCAAATTTAATGCTATCAATCTGATAATATTGCTAACATTCTGCCATTTGTATAAAATATTGTATAAATTCACAAAGTAAATTTTTCAATATTTATTCGTTTTTACTCCTTGATTTCAAGTCGCTAATTATCCACTTCGATATGCAACAATAATAATAATATTAAATTTATATGTTAATTCTTGATATTTATTTTATTATTGCATAGTTTTGGTTGTTTTTATCGAACATGGCGATATTATTAAAAACACCATATCATTACAATATCTAGATAATATTCCTTTTTGTGCATTAGTAGTATTATTGCATAGTATTATATGCATTATTAGTATAAAAAATATGAAATTAAAAAACTCACCAATTTCGATGTTTTATTTCTGCAATCGCCTGCAACTTTTTCTTCTTCTTCTCTCCTCCTCCAGAGTTGAAATAATACACTTGTGTTATTTCAAATGTACAAGAAATCATAACCAAAAAAAGCAATTCAAAATCTATTCTATTTATCTGCACTTTAATGCTTTGAATAAATGTTTTTCTTCTTTTTTCACATCACTCAGAGTTTATTATTTCTTTTACTTTATATTTTAAGTGCTCAAAATAAATAAAAATATGCTAAAAATGGAAAATATCAAACAAATGATTGAACTGCACAGCTGATATAAAACTTTGCAAGTGTAAAACAGAGGGACAAACCTGCGCATGCGTAACATGAGCGCTATTTAAGATATATCCACACAACTTGCGTAGCACATAATCTTAGGCTTCAGCTGCGTACATATTTACTATAAATTCAATGTATAATTAATTAAATTTTTCACGGAACAAAATGGTAAAATAAAGAATACAAAAATTTTTATTAATTAAATAAAAGCTGATATACATAAAATTTATTACCTTGTTACATCTGTAATTAATCTTACTTATACACCAATTTGTTGCAATAAATTTAATTGTTCTCATCTCTATAAAATTTATATACTTGATGAAGGAATCAGACGATTGTCCCACATGTTCCGCTCGTAGGAAATTCTTTCGTCGAAAAGGTCTCGCGACACTGCACAACTTGTATGCGTGCGCATCATTCATGGCGAATCGTGTGGATCCGTTCGTGTGCAGCAGGCGACACAGTTGACAGCGATAGTGGTTTTTTGGTTTTTCAGTGGTTCGCGCTGCGTTCGAGAAGTTAAGTGTATTTTTCGAGCGCGACAACAAGGGTCGAGCTCAACTTTCCTCGGAAAAACGTACACATACAGCCGGCAAGACGAAGCTCAAAATGCCATTGGTAAGTCCGTCCTTTGCATGGAAGTCCCCTTTTTCTGGCTGTCATCTCAGCCAAAACACGCTCTTGTCTCGCTCTCCTGCATTGACAATCCGTTCTTCGAAAATGCCTTCTGCTTTTGTCGATTCTTAAATTATAAGCAATCGTGATGAAACAAGCGGGAACGCGACTGCCAGTCTTCGCGATTTTTGAGGTGAGACCTGGGTGCGGTTTTGTGGTTAGCTACAAATGACATTAAAAATCAGGGGAAACAGGAGTTTTCGAAGAAGAAAATGGAGATCAAAACACAAGCATTAGGTTTTATTTGATGGACAGTTCATTTAAAAGAGTTTGTTGGAAGTATCATTTAAAAAGACCAGTTATAACTTATAACAGAAAAGTATGTCAATGTATGCGGGCTTATGCTAATGTTAAACTGTGGCTCCTATCAGTAATAATATTTTTTTAATGTTTATTAATTGACAAATTCTAATGTGACAGTATATTAAATACATATTTAAATGTTTTAATGTTTACAAAAAAAGCAAATGAGAGTAACAGAATTTTTAAGTGGAAGAACTTGAAGATAGTTATGCGATGCATCAATATTGTATTTTACTTTATAGACCGCAAGTTCGAAGAAGTCATTATGCGTACAGACCGAAGAGGTTGTTGACGAGAGAAAAGTATGTTAGTGTACAAGAATCCTATATTAATTATCGATATCAACAGTGATGTTTCCATAATTTACTATTTGTCCAATTAATATCTAAAAGTATATTATATATATGTTACATATTTGTGAAGAATAACCCTGAATACAAACTACAGATTAATAGAATACCCATTTTTTAAACAATATTTCTGAGATAATAGGAAAATACAAGGCTGTATCTTTTCAGGGTAATCACGCTGCCCTCACGCCGCTGGAAGACATGTCCGCGGGACGAGGGCAAGCAGGTGGAGGGCCTCCTCAGAATTGTCAGAAAGTTTTTATACAGCGTGACTACAGTGATGGCACAATGGTCAAATTTCAAACACGATTTCCAACAGAATTGGAAAGTAGGGTGAGTATTTTTACATTTTTAATGAAATTTTGAAAGTTAGGAGAAATAAATAAAACATATTTATGATGTATTTTCCGATTTAGTTGGATAGACAATTGTTTGAGTACACGATCAATCAGTTGAATAACTACTTTGCGGAAGCGGAGCGTGCTAGTTGTTCTACTTACTGCGAGAGCTGCCTATACTGTCTCACGGGTTATCTGATAAGTATATGCACCGAGACGCATTATGAAAAGTGTCTGCGCAAAGTTGCCAAATTTGTCAGCGAGCAGAACGATCGAGTGTATAAGCCGCGTGGCCTCTTGTTAACGGATCCAACGACTCGTGGACTCAGGCTAATAGAGATCTCGGTACTGGATAGACCTGCGTCGTGACTGCATATTAGCCGATCCAGGGAGTTCTTCATGTGACCCGCCGCGCAGCAATCCGGATATTATCTTGCCAGAATCACGGACATGCACGTGCTTGTGAGTGTCTTTCAGCGTAATTACGGGGCTTACCGGCTGGTTTGAGCCAGTTGTACAAAGTGCGGCAATCCTAAAATGTTTGAGAAAAATCAATTCTTCGTCAACGATGATATCTTATAGGCCGCAAACCACTCAGGTGCACAATGAGCTGGATTTCTCTCGCTGTCGGGTCAAGCCTTTTCCTTAGTCCTAAGAGATAAATAGATTGATACATTGGGCAGATGTAATATGTGTGTGGAAACCCACGGAATATGGGGGATACGTATTGCGGGAATGTACATGATTGATTCGTGGAGATTTCATTCTAGATTTATCTGTTGAACTAATTATATAATAAAAAACTGATATACAAGGTTGGTCTAATTGCAGCAAGAGAGTCCCGCGTTTATTGGCATTTGTGGTACTTCAATTCTAAGTGATAGCTCCTACAATCTCGAGGGAGGGCGTGCATCAAAGCGCGTGGATGTGTAACAAAGGTGTGCCGTGGCACTTCTATAAGTTCAATTTTCTATATGCGTACAGAAAATATAACATACGAAAGTATATGAGGTATGCACGGCGAATCAGGGTGCGGAGAAAAACATGACTTTGTCGTTCGCATTTTTGCATGTAGTTAAACGACGCAAGTTATTTTGCGCGAGCCGCTACGTTGATTCGTCATGTACACGATGGGGTCTACATATTTTTTTACTGTTCATTTATGACTTTATCGTATCATCTGCATTTAATTAATGAGACGTGAATGGGATGCGTGTCTGCGTGAATTATTTATGCGATGATGGCATTCGATATTAGTATTTCTGCACATATTATGTTTTAGTTCTATCAAAAAACCGAACTGAAAACTATAGCTCCAATGATTTTCGTTCTCGATAAACATTTACACAAATGGATCTAAGTTTTTCTTATCTTCCGCGATGTATCTTCCATTGCGCTTGTGTATCCGCATGCAGAAGCATAAGTCATTTCGCATACGTATGTACACCGAATGAGATATCTTGTTTATCGCGCGAATGGATGTCTCGCGTCAACAAAGAAGATAGATTCGATCGAAATTACTGGCACAAACACTTGTTGCACTAAAGAAACCCGAGGATTGGCTAAGAAAAAAAAATGTTATATAAAAGCGACGATATAAAGCAAAATGTGAAACGTAGATTACGTTCAATCAATCGGCATTGTGATCAAGGATAAGCCGGAACCATTTGCGATGCATTTGCGATGCGAAATTTCGTATGCCGCTTTAGTCTGCTCTCCGAATCGAAACTGGAGGACTATCGCCCGTTGCCTATTGTTGCCAGTCTCCGTTCGTGAGTTCTTGGTGTCCGCTCGCCATGCTGGATGCCTTCTATTCCGTTCCTGTTAATTAGTTGTAAATGACAGTGATCTCTAACGATACAACGACGCAACACCATGTCTAGTTTTTAATTAATTAATTAATTTCTATCACGCGCTTTGGAAGCCTAAAACATTGTAACATGTAATGGTAAGTGCTGTTAGAAACAGCGCGAATTTTGATTTGAGTGCAATATTATATTATTTTTATCATCGCGGCATCGCATGTAATGGCAAACGATCTCTCTCGTTCTTGATCACAATGTGCGCGGAGCCTGTCCGACGTTGTAATGCGACGTATTGCTGAAAGAATCTTGCCAAAAAGCGTGTCACTGCCTCGACGTACGATTTCTAGGCGCGGGAGAGCGTCGTTGAAGAAACTTCGTACGAGATCATCGAAGACAGAAGACTAAAAAAATCCGTTTTCTGAAATTGGATGGAAGAAGCAATTTCAGAAGCGGGAAACGACAAGAAGGGGATCTCCTGGGGAATTGTAGAGAATTTCCGAATTCTTTTGGACGTCGCAATATTACGTCCTAGGACTCTGACTGCATGCAATACGCATGTTTGCATATAATGTACATATAGCGGATTAATCGTCGACATACGGAGTATCGAAGCAAAAAAGAAGTAAATCGTTTGTTACACTTAATTTAATTTAGTAGGACCAATATTGGATTGATGATCCGTAATTGTAAAGGATACCATCGTACGAGTGTAATTTCTAAATGTTTTAATAATAAAAACGGCGTAAATATATTAATATATATATATAAATATATATATATCCTTGGAGATCAATCCTTGATTTTTTCGATGATTTTATGCCTAATTAATATAAAAAAATCGAAATATAAGAAATCACTGATTACAACGGAAGATTGCGTAGCTTAACATTACGTATAGTTTAAGCGACAATTATATTTTTTGCAATAATGTATTATATTGACCATTTTTAATATGTACAAAACATTTTAAATATTATTTTTGCATTCAATAGTAGCTTTTGTTGGACTTTTTGTATGTCTTTATTTTTTTCTTCGTTCCTTTTTCTTCGTTCCACTTTAAAAAATAAATGTGTATTGTTTTAGATTAAGTGCGGAAAGTGTAATTATAGAACAGACGAAATTTTTGCGATATTATTGGTTACAGTAAAACGGACAAAATTAGAACAGACGCAATTTTTGTAATATGATTGGTTCGTTAGAATTCCAATTATGACTCTTCAATAAGTTTGAAATAACGGTTTGTCATAGAACGCGCCGTAATGGCTCACGCTCACATTCTAATCGCTCCCAGTCGTATTTCTCGCGCTTGTAAGTTTAAAAAAAGTGAGTCTCGCGTATGAAGAATTGTCGGAGGTATCTCGCAAAGCGTTCTTTATGACGTGAACATGGTAAGCAATTGTTATTTTACATTGATATTGTGATTTTGATGCCCACGATCTAATCGATTGCGTCGCGACAGTTGCGAGGTTGGATTTGATCGTTTCTGTATTTTCATGATTGTAGTTCTCTAAAAGTGAATTTCACGCATATTGGAAATTTCTCGTGAAATAGTTGTCGTAACACGAACCCTGTATATGGCTATTACAGATTAGTGCTGTGATTTCGACATTTGCGATTTCGTCCGTGTGTCTGAAGTCAATTGAATTCTGCATATTTCTTGACCATTATTTTCTCGTCGGAATGCAGCAAGCATGCGACAACAATCATTGTCAGGTATGTACATTTTGTCATTCAGAGTTAGCTGCGTTGATTATGTTTATTGCAATAATACGCTATGTTGATTATTTCTAATATTAAATAAAACATTTTGAATTTTATTGTTGTTTAGTAGCTCTGTTTGTTTAGTTGCATTTTTAATTGTATTTATTGTCTCTTTTCGCTCTTTTCTCTTCCAAAGTATAAATGCACGCTCATTTCGTATTCAATGCAGAAAGTGCAATTAAAACAAACGGAACAAATATTGCGATGCGAAGCTCGTCGCTTTAATCGTTTCGATTTAAGAATCGCAAGATGGCTCTTCGATCTGGAATAGCAAAGTCACGGAACGCGCCGCGGAGACTCGCAGAGTTGCATTCGAGTTGCTTCGTATATTTCTCGGGATTATAACTGTCCAAAAGTAAATCTCGCGCACGAAAAAGCGTTGAAAGTGTCTCGTAAAGTGTTCGTCGTGATGTGGGCGCGATGTGCAATCGTTATTATACGCCGATATCGCGACTTCGTTGTCTCTCCGTTCTGCATATCCGAGATCGAGCGCGCCGCGACGAATGGCGGAGTTGCATTTGAATCGTTTTGTATTTTCGCGAATGTTGCGAGTTTGAAAGTGAATCAGTACGCGAAATGAAACGCGCGCGAAAAATTATCGCGAGTGTATTATAGTGTTGGATTTTCTTGGACTCATAACGCACATAACCGCAAATATGTGCCAATGTAGCGGTTTCGGCGTCAGAAGCTTTCTACTTCAACTGCTTTCTACTTCTGCGTGCCTGGAATTGTCCGAAATCATCTTTATATATTTCCTATGGCCGTTATGCAGCTTTCAAATGCAGTGAAGGAACGCTTGGTCCACGATCATCACTAGGCAAGTACATGCATGTCATTTTGAATTTACATAAAGTGTTTATCAACGTGTGCGTATTATTGCAATATTACCGATAATCGGCTAGATCAAAATTTTTTCCACTATCTCCGTGCCCACTAGAGGACTAGCCCATTTGCTAGTTATGAAATTTTATTCTTTTATTAGTAAATCTCTTTTTCAAAGTGGGCCAACAAATTATTTCTAACAATAAATTCTCAAATATTTTTTATCTCCAATTTTACGTTATATTTTATTACAATATTAACTTTTATTGTTAATAAAATATATGGTCTCAAATATATAAATAGTCAGTAAAAACAGTAAGCAAAATGTTAGCAATTTTTTAATTATAATTTAGAAATATGATAAAAATCCTTAAATTTATTATTAAGTATTAATTTTTTTTCTATTATTCTTCTTAGAATATTTGAAGCAAATATATATGTATTTATATATCCAGAAAGCCAAATATTAACAAGATTTGATCAAGTTTGTCAATATTTTGATTAATATTTGGCTTTTTGGGAATATAAACACATATATATTTGCTTCAAATATTCTAAGAAAAATAATTAAAAAAAAATTAATACTTAATAATAAATTTAAACATTTTTATCATATTTCTAAATTATAATTAAAAAATTCTGTTTAATTAAAATAGCGCGTAATATTTTTTGAATAGTGCTTTGTTTAAGACAAGGCTTAAATGTGGAAAAAGCGACCGTATCTTTATTGTACAAAGGTTTTAAATAATTCCGCAACTATACTCGCGCTTTTTGAGCACATCCAGATTTTATTTAACCATGTGCAACAATTTTTGATAGGCATATTTATTCGCAGCTATATCAAAAGACTAGAAACCAGTCTCACTCTCGTGTTGCTCAACTCTCAGATACATTCGAAAACGTAATTTGCATTTGAGAAATTCTATAGAACATAATAAACTGCGCTTCGATTTTGTATGCACGAATTTTTCGCAATATCCAACGCAGTTTAATCGATACGATAGCATTAATCGCAAGAGGAATTAAATTACCGCGCATTAATTGCGTCAAGAAATCGGAATTATCCCGTCGGGATGTGTACGTAACGAAAACGTAAATATATCACGTAAATATATCACGTAAATGAGTGACGTAACGCGCATTTGCCGATCTCCTGAAGGGTCAATGTACAAAACTCGAACTGCAAATAATTGATGGACTCGCGATCATGCTTGCGTCACGGATTATATACGTTGCGTGCGTGTGTACGATTTAATGCTATCATTGCCTCCGTTTTACGAGCACCGATTACCGCGACACGAAAGTGCCGGTGCTTGTTATGTACTCGCGATCGTTGTGTACACGTATACAATGAGACTGAAAGATAAATACTCTTGGATTTATGCGATCGTGTCAACAATTATCCGAGTCGACTCTGAATTCCTTGAAAGAAGGACCTTTTCTTACAAGGTAGAATTTTTCTCACATACGAAATTGAAAATGCTGTATGCTAATTTTCTGAAAATTCTTTCCTTACAAAATTCGACATCGTTGAAATTCGTTTACTTAAAATTCCTTATCTATATAATTTTTAAAATATTTAAATTTCACTCACTTCAGCTCTTACTTGTTTATGCAAAATTTAAAATCTCTCTAATATACATATATTCACATAAAATTATTAATTTGTAGAATTTAAGATGCTTACAACTCTTTGCTTAAAATATCTCGCTAAAAGATTTAAGGATACGAAACTCAGTCAACATAAAAAAAATCGACTTGAGCAATTTTTTTTTTATCTTAACCATATCAATTGTTCATCTTCGTTATCGCGGAGATCGCTCTGCGAGGAAAAATTTGAGATAATGAAACAATGAAATTGCGCTCGTTTCCTAATTTAAATTGCACATCGTGGAGCAGCGTGTCCGCGAGTCCGACTTCGCATGTCTCTGTAAAGCGTCACGTCATCGATCCCTTCGTCCCGTCGAATCGTGTATAGCCTAGAATACATCATCGAGATGTGATACAAAAAGATTGTCAAAATTGAACTCGTCATTGTCACACACAAATCATTATCCGACGACGCCCGACGTGTTTACACGCACACGCAGCACACTCCCTCGCGCTCTACGGGATTGCGATTATGAGCAATGTCGTTGTGAGGTGCAACGACCGACCGTCAAGTTCTCTAGCCTACCTAGCCACCGACTAAATGTACATGTTTTACGTAATACCGTGTCTACGTGTGTGTTATCGCCTTAAAACCTACGGGCAAACAGTCTTCTCGGGATCCGACGCCAGATCCTTTCTTAGATTACCTCGCATTTTTCTCTTTCTTTTTCTTCTTTTCCCCTCTTCCTACTTTCTCGGGAGTTATGTGTTTGGTTCACTGTCTTCACGCTGCAAGAATTCGTCAGTTTAGCATTATTACTTCGGTATTTTGATTCATCGTTTTCTACGTTTGACAATAATGAGTCGGAATCAGTAAGATGCGTTCGAGTATATTTTTCATTTCAGTAATGTTCGCCAGCAATAGTTATACAAATATGCACGTGATTATATAATTTTCTCTAAATTTTACACGTCAATGAGACGCTAACTCTTCTCTCGAGTACAACTTTGATTCGTGTCCAATGCGAGAAAGTAAAATTCGAAATTTTCTCTCCATATTTTTATAAAATACTGAGAAATAAGTAATTATGAAATATTATAATTGATTTCTCGATAATTATGTCAGAGCTTTTTGTTAATACGAAATGTGAATTTCTTTATTTTCTCTTTGATCTGTTTGAATTACTTTTAGCAATTGTTGCGTTTTCTGCTCGCCAATATTGTCAATTTTTTCTATCAGATCTGTCTTTAAAAACTCATTTTTTTTTGCTAAAATATTTGAGTTTTAATTAACAAAATTTCTTGTCGCTTGTCTTTTTTTACCTTTTCATTTTTTCATCGATTTTAAATCTTATCAAGTGAGATTTTTTCGGATTACAACCGACCACGATCGTGGTATGATTATTTCTGCAAATGTCAATGTCTTTTTCAAAAAGGATTCATTTCCCATAGTATTTCGCTGCTATGAAAGTAGCTTCAAAGTTTTGCTTTAGATAATTCATTCTGTCACTCTAAAGAGTAATCATATCGCGTTGTCAGACAACGCTTTTTCCGTCGCGAATCGCGCTCTTGATTCCATCAATCTGTTAACATCGCAAAAGCGACTTTTAGCGTAAAGCTCTCTTTGCATGACAGCCGCACTGTACGCGGATTGCCTGTCAAACTTCAGCTTCCAGGCGATTCTAACGTCAAAGATTCCCTCTTCCACGACCTGGAAGTCGCGATACGCGTTTAAATATTCATCTTCCGAATACCGCCGTTTGTCGGTTATCACTCGGGAATGCTTTCTAGAGTCGTCGAAGTTAGCCGTCAAATGAGTAGACATAGCTTGTTTCGATTTTTCCTCTCCGGGAGCAATGCTTTCGACTTGCCGGCGTCTTCCGAGCTGCTCCTGGTGTAGAGAGACCTGCTGATGCGATGTCGCATCCCTTTGCTCAGCGTACGCCCGCCCTTTCTCAACGAGGCGAATCTGCCGAGCGTCGACTTGTCCGGCGGCTGTTCTTCTTTCTTGTCGGCATGCGCGCAATTCAGAGTCGTAACTGTGAATTCAATGTCTCTGGGCTCGTAGGAAACGAATTCTTCCACAGGTTCCTCGATCGTGTCGCGATCGATCCACGTGAGCCCCATTTCGACCTTCTCCGCCAGATCTTGCCAGTGTTTTCGATTTTCCATAGTACCTTCGTAAAGCGGCAGTATCCACGGGAACGTTTCTGCCATGACCTTGTAGAGAGGCAGGCAGATGACGTCGATAAAGCCAACTTGCATCTGTGGCAGCTCGTCCCGTCTCTCGCGATCCATCATCGCTACCGGTTGTTGATTCAGTTGAAGACGCTCCAGGTCGCCTTGATCGAAGAACTCGTCCGCCACCAGCTTCGCCACGCGATGCTGTACGTCCCAGGGTTTTGCTATCGCGCTCACGTCGCACGCCGTCATCATCATGCCGCACAACACTGCGAAAAGATGGATAAAGTTAATTAGAAGTTTCGAAAAACTTATTCAAACATATTAAGCCGAGACGCTTACGTTCTTTTTTCTCCTCGCTCTGCCAGTCGAACTCGCCCTCGTCGATCACTTCCATGAAGCGATTCCGCTTCTTGAAATACATCGCCAGATCGGTCGACAGGATCGCGCTCTCCACGACCTTCATCACTCGCCTGTAGTCCTCCATCGACAGGCTCTGGAAGATGTTGTTGCTGTCGGAATTCAGAATCATGACGCACTGATCGAAGTGATGGTGCTCCATCGTGCTAGTCGAATACAGAATCGCGAGTGGGGATTCCGTTTTCGTTTGGAAGGCGTTGTTGGTGCCGCGGTGATCCAGATCGTGGCAGAGGCAGGCCACTAGGAGCCCGAGGATCTCCAGATCGGTCATGAATTGTTCCATCTTGCCGGTTTTCAGCATCGCGAACATCGTCTGCGCGACGTTCAGCGCGTGCCGCCAATTGTGATACTTTACTGGCCTGTGGAGGAAATAATTTTCTCAATTCTGTTGGATTTAAAACTACATTCGGTATTTTTAGAATACGTCGCGTCGAATGAAGAAATAAATTTAGCGTGACAAAAATAATCGAAAAGCAAAGAAAACTGATAATGAGATACAGATTAGAATATCCACCTGTAATTTTTCTTCACACTGAGAATCCATCTGCACAGAACGTCATACGGTATGTGGAATTTCTGTATGAGATCGCACTGCATGAACATCCTGATGGTAGCGCGGCATGTGTCGTCGTCGGTTAGGTCGAAGTCGATGAACGTGAAACTGTAAAGATTGTAGATTTCCGCGGACGGTATGTGATCGGAGACGAGACGCAGCGCGTCGTCGTTGTTGGCGGTCGCGTGATAGCTCAGACACTCGAGGGCCACCTTCTGCTTCGCCATCAGCTTGCACGCAGACTCGTACATCTGCGTGTTGTGAATGCCGAGACCGCAGAAAATAGCGAACGCCTCGAATATCGATACGTCCGAGTCGGTGAAAGACGTGCCGTTGTCCTGCAAATAATTTTTTCTCGTTACTAATAGATACTCGTAACAATAGATAGATAGATTGCTTCTAACGATTTTATCAGAAATTAAAATAAATTAACGCCGCGTAGTTAATATTGATTAGAAATGATAATACTGATTTATAATAAGAATATTTTATTACAGTATCAGTATTTTAATATTCTATTAACATTAATATTTCATAAATCATATTTTTCTATATATTATAATTACATGATGACGTTACGTGAATATTTAAATGATGCAACATATTTATTGCTTAATACTCGGTGATATATATTCAAGTAACGTACAAGAGCAGCAATAGAAGAGAATCGCATATGATGACATAATATCAGGCAAATAATAGATTATTGGGGATTAAATGCGAATTATTAATAGTATACATGCAAATTGTCAATTACGGAATACATATACGGAATACATATAAAATGGATTATTTAAGATTATTGCAGATTATTCCGATTGTCAGATAAAAATTGAGAAAGAGGCTATCGATTCAGACCTTGTTGATCAATTGAGCAACTCCGATAACGATTCTTTGTCCGTTCACGATCGGCATGCACAGGATACTTCTGATAGGCTCCTTTCCGCTCTCCATCACACCCTTCTTCAACCACGTGGCGACGTCGCCGATGTTGAGAATCTGACCCGTCGCGGCGACGTACCTCGCGATCTGTCCCAAAGAACTCGATAGATCGTTGTGACTCGGCCGATAGACCCGGGCCTCTTGCGTTTCATTTTCCATCTCGAAGACCATGGTGAATTTATTGTCCTCGGTCGATGCCTGAAGAGAATAGGCAATTGAAACGTCGTACAAAGATTACTTGGCAATATTTCTTTACTTCCATTTCTATTTTTGCGCTTTCAAAAAGTTGCCATTTTTAAACTACTTAATATGGATTTGGGTTCCTAAAGTTATAGCAAGCTACATTTCACAAAATAATTACAAAAGCTTCATTACTCGGTGCGAGAGAAAAATAAAACTTCAAAGAATAAAAAAAAAATCTTTAGTTTTTCTCTTCAGAAAGAATTCGTAAGTTTTGAGCTATTGAGAAAAATTCTAGTCAGTTGGCGAACGTTGAAGTAAGTTAAGTGAAAGAACAATAGATTACGTTTGTTTTATTCGAGAGCGCTGAAAGACAATTGAATTTCATAGATTTATTCATGTATGTTTTGATTTACGAAATCGCGATCACTTACGTGCTGTTGGAAAATGTCCTCCATGTCGATGTTGTTGCTCTGAGCCGCCAGGAAAGAGAAAAAGATCATCAGACTTACGAATTCGAGTAACGTGTGGCGGTGCCACTCACCTCTCTTCTCGACAACGGCTTTCTGCTCTCTTGCACCGACTTCCCGGGCCGCTCGACAATTTTTTCAAGATGTCCCTGGAACGAGACTTAGCATCTCTTATTGTGCTCTTAATTGCCGCGCGAGATGATTAATTAATAGAATTATATATAAATTATATCCGCTTAATTAAATGCGTCATCCGTTTCTATGAATTAAAAACAGACTTTATTTAACACGGTTTGATAGTAATTATTTATATTAACTGCTATATAATTGTCATTTTTACTACAAGCCAAATTTTGTCGTACAGATACATATATAAAACATTATTTTTCAAGTCACATAAATATTTAATATCAAGCATCATGATAATTAAACGAATTAAATATTTTTTTATTCATGCGAAGAATGAATTCTAGAATCTAGAAAAAATATTTTCCTCATTATTTTTTTCTCTTTGCTTAAGAAAAAGCGACAATCTGTTCCAGTTTCAAAGAGAAGCGTATATTTTTTTTATGCCTCTGAGTTTATCACGGTTCAATAGCGATTCAATAGGTTCGATAGCATATTCCAAGCGACGTCGCGCAAGGATCAAATCGACGCATCCTCGCAAACAAAAGTGGACTTACTGCCTCGCCGCAGTCCAGATCCAGCAGATAAACAGCGCATCTCTCGCATTTGAGCAGCTCCTTCGCCTCGGTCATGATTTTCGTCACGAGGCACTCGAGATTGTTCTGTTCCTCGAATATGTTTCTCGCGAGATTGAGGAGTATCTGATTGCGCCGGTACTCCTGCACGGACAGCTCGAACAGCTGCGCGTTCTGTATGCCGATGCCGCAGAACGTGAGGTATCTGCGACAATCGATGCGTCGCGTAAAATTAGACGCGCGATCGTATTAATAAACGTATCGATCGCGCGCGGCGCCGATTATAATTGCATGCACGCGGTAATTACATAGCCCTGTAACCAGCCTTGTGTCATTACGCAATCAGTTAGCGCAATACACTCTCGCTCTGGCGCCTGACTTAAGCGTCCCGAACACTTGCTTATCACGCGTCATTATGCCAAACTGTCAATTCTCACCGAGTGCGCGTCTTTTTTCGCTCACCTTTGGAACACCCCGACGTCCCGGTCGGTGAATTCGTTGCTGCCGTTCGTCTTGTTGATGATCTGAGCGACTCCGATTACATCGCCCTCGTAATTGCAAATCGGCATGGATAGGATCAACGTCGTCTTGTAGCCGGTCCGCATATCGATGGCGCTGTTGAATCTCGGATCCTGGTGGACGCGATAGAGATATCCATTTTAACTTCGATATCATCGGGAATATGAATGCGTAATTAATTAGCCGTTAAATAATTATTCAGGAAATTAATCATATTTTTGCACGATAGTAGCACGGTTGTTATTGGATTTACACAAGACCGTGCGATTGAACGGAAGGTTCAATGCTCAGTGAATCGATCGAACGAGTGAGGCGAAACCTTGTAAGCGTCCTTGATGTTGATAGTCTCTTTGGTCTGCGCGACGTAACCGGCAATACCAACGCCGAACGGTATTTTGAGCTCTTCGTTCTTGGCCCGCTGGACAGCTTCTTCGAGTTCGGTGTCCTGCGTGACATCGAACAGCTTCGCCACTAGATAACGATCCTCGAGGGGTCCCTTGGCCAGGAACAGGCTGCCGCGATCGGCATACGTGAGTAGGCCGACGTTCACCAGGATCTTGTGACAAAGGATGTTGATGTCCAGCTCATTCGCCACGTCCCTTATCAGCTCCATGAATAGGTCGCTCTCGTCCAGTCTTCCGAGCTCCTCGCGGCGACCCATCAGCGAGCTGTGAGTCCTGAAAGGTTTTAACATCTTGCCTGATCGCGAAGCGAGCTCCGATTGAGCTCAAACAATTTTAACGTTCAAAAATTGTTTTTTATGTATAAAAAACATCTGATATCTGTATTTTTATTTTATTCATTTAATTTTATTAGATTGAATACTTTAGTGTGACATCGATTTAAGTACGAATATCGTCAAATCGCGGGAATTTATCGAGAACGCTTGAAACATGAGAATGCAAAACAACATAGTGTAATACGTTATCTCGTTGATTACCTGTTGGGGCTCTTGCTGCGCTTCGCAGGTGAACTCGAGGCCAGCCAGGTCTGAAAGAGATCGGACGTAACGCTGTTGCGTTTGTTCCGATTGAGGAGGTTCTCTTCCGAGTGCACCCTCGGCGCGCTCGGCGTTATCGTTTGCACCACACATGTGTTCTGTAATCGTTGCCGAAGCTGGAGGCTCGCCTTCTCCCGCAGCCACGTTTCTGCTAGGGCAGGATGCGCTTCCAGGTACCTTCGTTGTAAGAATTCCAGCGATTATGCGACTTTGTACGCGATCGAACTTTGTTGATTTGTTGAATTTTTATTAATTTTTTTTGGTACTATTAATATTTTTTATAGTCTTTTTCATATTACGAATAATACAATATGTTGTCGCATGTGGCGATTAGATCATAATACCTTCCGACTCTATCCATGGTGAGATTATCGTCCTCGTCGTATTCGTGTATAGTGTCCTGGCAGCTGACCCTCTTGCTTCTGCACAGCCTAGCGATTTCAATCTCCTTGACGTCAGTCTTTGTGCTTGTACTTAGGGGTACTTTTGATTCTGGTCGCGCGGACGTTTTCAACTTTTCGGGACTGTCGTTGTCGGTGGAATCAACATTTTCCGCTCGTTCGGGATTGGACGAGCGCACCAAAGGACAGTCGTCTTTCTCCGGTGTCCTCTCGGACACCGGCTTCGTAGAGATCTTCATTGTTTCGAAGTTCTCAAGATTATTGTTGTGATTTGCCTACAAAAGGCGTTGCAGCGAAATTATCTATTCGCTCGCACAACTTTCTCTTTTGATATTATTTATCTTTCATTTATACGTATCTATTAATTATTTTGAGATATAAAACAAAATGTGTAGTTGAAAAACCGCGATTCCTGTTAAATCATGAGCAGAACCCGAATTTTTCATCTCTTTTTGAAAGAATATTTTTATGACGTTTTGTAAATTATTTTAAAAACTTTTTAAAAATTATTTAGATATTTTAACACATGCGTGATTTGCATATAACGTTTTTAACATATCAGATATACATAAAATTTACATAAATTTTGCATCTTTTTATTACGTGAAAAAAAATCATAAATAAATATTTGCTTAAACGTTTCAACTATTTTTATACAAAATATTTAAAGTTTTATTTAAGAATTTTTGTTTTTTATACATCATATTTGGATAATTTTTGTAAATATCCGGGGTCTGGTCACAAAGTATTCTCGATTTGTCTAACGTAAGCACCGTCGAAACGCAACTGTGCACAGTTACAACGACAAAAGCATTAATGCAAATTGTTTAATTACTTCCGTGTCGGCGGCCTCCGACAACTCATCATCCACTTCGTCTTCTGCTTCCATATCACCTTGAGCTTAATGTAACGTGCATCGAGCGCAATAGGAACGTTCAGTTATACCCGCGAGAATCGTGCGAGAGGAAGCCTTACATCCCGTCGTCCCTTCGTTTCCCGGCGTTTACGCACGTTTCTGCGAATCCCGGAAACTCGAATCTGAAAGAATTGCGGTTTACTCATGACGCGATATATTTCGCTCTGATTATTTTATATTATACTTTCTATAGTTATTTACATTTTATTTCATATTTTATAATGTTGAAATATTATATTCCACCTCTTTGTAGTTTTATAACTCGCGGAGAACAAAAAAGCTCGTAGAAAATAAAAATTTGTCTAATGACGTCAATTAAATTAACAAATAAATAAATTATAAATAAATTCTCCTGTATTAAATTCAGGAACAAAATTTTTAAAATTATTGGTATATGAAATTGTGATTTTATTTATATACAAATGTTTATTTGCAATTTGCAAATATTAATGTAAATTTTTGATATTACATACAAATTGGTTTGACATTTTATCATTTTACATTTGATTTTAACAAAATCATAATATAATTCATAATTTTTCAGTCACTATTCCGAATATAATTTAGATAAGATTTCGCACAAAAGTGCTTTAAAATTTTATTTAATTATTTCGAATATATTTTCGATATTTATTTATAAATTTATTTATAAATATCGAGAATCGACGGCAATTCCATAAATTGCCAATTTTATCGGCAATTTGTATAATTCTCGCATGCGACGGGACCCTTCTTCTCTGCCTCGCATTAGCCCTCCCTTTTGCGCATTTTCTTCCTCTTTTGCCCTCCCTCCCCTCTCTCAAAAGCATCGAAGGCAACGACCCACCAGGGAAATCCAGGTCTAATCACTAAATTATGAAATTACGCGATTCAATATTCATGAAGAAACTACCAATCCGACGGCAACGTCTGCAATTCTCAACGAGAATAATCTCTTTGCATTAAGTCCCTTGTTAATACGTTTCCTGTCGATGATTATCCTTTTGTGCGTGTTTCTCGCTCTCCTAACTCTGGCATTTTATCCGTTAAATTAGAATCGAGACTGCGGATAATTGGAATGTCATGATGACACGCGTGGACACAAATACAATGCGTATTTTTACAAAGTTGCTATTATATTTAAGTACATTGATGCAGCAGCGCATCGCAGTTATTTTTATTATGAAATGCCGCTGCATATTTTTGGTCGTGATTTCAACCATGAATAAGCTATATATTTAAAGAATGTTTAAACATGTTTATTAGTTTTTATAAAATTGGAAAAAATTGAAATTTCTAAAAAATATAAAAATGTATACGTTTTTTATATCCATTTATAGGATAATATAAGATAAGTCAAAGTAAGCGAAAAGTGGATACGTCAATATTTTTTTGGGATCAATTTTACCTCTGCGAGAATAAGAAGTTAATGTTTGTCAGAAAGTTTGTAAGCTTTTGTAAGTTTTAATTTGTTATTCGACGTTTGAGATAATATTTTAACGACTTTTTGTTTCATATTTAGAAAAATTCATAATTTAATAATAAAACTTTTCTTGGTCACTTAAACGTTATTGAAGTTAATTTGCTAAAAGCTTTTCGTTTTTAATAGCTCGAAAACTATCAAGACGATAATGTGTTCTGGTAAACAAAAATCAAATATTCATAAAGATTAATTATATGTTTCGCCAATTTTCAATGTCTCTCATGTTACAATACTCTCCATATATTATAATTTTTCAGGTGTAATACTTTTAGAGTCAATTTAGTCATTTGAATTTGTTGATAAATTATTATTAGTACTTTGAATAAGCGTTTGAAAGAACTGTTTATATAACATTTTCTTCAACTAAGTTTTCCAAGAAATATTAATATATATTTTTAAATTACGAGTTTCTAAGTTTTGCGCATTAACCAAACGCATTGCTAAACGTATTTGTAATAATTTGTAATAATTTGGAACAAAATGCGTCACTAATTATTTAGACAAGAAGCGTACACGTTTAACAACTCATGGGGGAACTCAGTTGTTGTGCGATGTAACAATAACTTGATCGCTTACTTGCACAATATCTAAACAAATACGCCGACCCGACCAACACAAACACAGTCACCTGCATTGCTCACCTGCGGTAAACTGTTCGCGGGGATCGTCTTATAAATGCAGCACACCCGCGTGTCCGGCCCGAAATAGCCATCACTCTTGCAAAATGTCATTCGTGATTTTCTGCCGCACGTGAAAGCTTGCCGTCATCGCGTACAATCGAGTCCTTCGTCGGTAGTCACCACATTGAATAGACGTCATTTCAACAGGCCATAATATTCCCTAACGTCTCGTCACTATTTCTTTTTGAAGCGTGTGTCGTTGAATGTATGAATATAAAATTTCACAATAATCCTACACTTTCTCATTTTTATTCCATTCTCGATCTTTTCAAGGGGCAAACGTGTTCTTTTTACAATTTATATTTTTTTCAAATTCTTTAAATTGAACACGTCGAAGATGCATTCGTCGGTCGTTTTGCTCTCATGTTTTCCGTAAAGCATTCAATCGCGAAATCGACTGGACGGAACTGATTGCTCGTCGATGAAAGAGCGACCGTCGCCGTTTTCGCAAAATTCGGTGCCGCTAAACGCCGAAATCGTCGCCGCGCGATCACGCAGACGCATACTCGTAACTCGCGTATTTTTTTTCACGTTCAAGTTCGTCGCCGTTCGATATATCCGTTACGGTGTGTGTTTTCCGGAGCTTCTATCATTTGCGGACTTTCTCATCGCTTGGCGTTCACTTTTTCCCGTCGCTAGTTCAACGCTCGAATCCGACAACTTTGCGCCCCGATATTAAACGCAATCCCTTCTTTGCTCCGCTTTGATCTTTACAACTTTTATCAATCGCTTTATCGATGTTCATTTGTTTTCATGTTTTTTTATCACCCTATTATTTCTTCCTCGCTATACTTAAGAGTGTATTACGCGCGTTAATTAGCGGGAAACCAATCGAGCGATTAGAGCCCCTTTCCCCCGCAGTTGCGACAGGATCACCGTGATCACGCGTGATCGACGTGAGCTCTAAACGAGAGGATTCCCGGCCGCTTCCGGGAACGAGATCATCGCCTCCTCCGCACGCGGCTTCGATCGTCCCCACGTCGTCGGCCTCAAATAGAAAAGCCCTTCCCTCGCAATCTCCCCTTAGAAAATTATTTATCGTAGGATCGCACCGATTTCTCGCGCGCGGGACAAGATCAACGCGCAGCTCGATGACGCGCGATCGTCAACTCGAAACCGCATCGACCGGCACTTGGTCCTCGCGAGTTCCTTTTCTTTGTCCGCATTCTTCCTTCACCGGCGGGATTCGGCAAGATCGTCTACTTCGAAATTGACGGCAAGAAAACTCTTAATTCGTTCGACACACTGTCACTCATCGCCACCCCTCGAGAGATCACCCTTGTCCTGTCAGTGTCATTATTCAAGATCAGCTCGCTGACACTCGTTCGCGACTTTCGCTCCTCTCTTTTACACCTCTCGATTTTCACTGCAGTTTGTCGAAATATCACAGGATTCACGATTGACAGCTCGACTCGAGGATATCTCCAGAATGATCGCTGCTGCGCGACAATCGCCAGCGTTATCGCGTGTCGATGCGTTTCGCGCCGGGACGCGACGCGACGTACGACAATGACAACGACGACAACGACGACGACAACGGCGGCGACGGCGACGACGACGCGGCGACAACGAACAGACCGGTCGAAAGCTCCGAGCTTACTGAAGTCTCTCTCTCTTTCTCGGGTCAGGCGGTGAGGCGTGTGAGGGGGTGTCCGCGGCGCGGAGCTCGGCTGGTTACGCGTCCGAGCCTCCCACGGCTCTTCTCTCCGCTCCGCTCTGCTCCGCGCACGTCTCGTACGCGCGCACTGCCGTCCACGTCCGCCTTGGGACGTACTACTATCTCCGCATCGAACGCGCGCGCTCGCAATACGGGCGCTCGCTGTCCGTGTATGTCGGTGACACGTGAGCCTCACGGACGCTTATCGTCCTCGTGGTGTGAATGTCGTTCGAGTACGAGGGGCACCAGTCCTCGCGGCTGCGTATGCGTGAAGCCTCGCGAACGCTTATCGTCTTCGTAGCTACGCTCCAGTGTGCGCAAGTCTCACGAACGCTTATCTTTCAGCTGGCACAGGCGAAGTTGTATCTATGTGTGGAGGGAGGGAGGGGAGATATCCTCTGCGTATATGTGCGCGCACGTGCGGCAGGGATACATTGGAGAAGGATACGCCGTCTTCTCTCTCGTGCGCGCTCTCTCGCCGCTCCGGGAAGATCGATAACGGCTGGCGGAGGGAGAAAGAGAGAGAGTGTCCCGGACGTACGTAGGCAGGCAAGCAGGCAGGCAGGCAGGCAGGCGGACAGGCAGGCCGGCAGGCAGGTAGGCAGGCAGGCAGCATCCCCTGCCGGCCCGCGAGATTTTCGGCTTCGGAATTTCGCGAGAGCGTCGGCCGGCGGTGCGTCGATATCCGATGATGCCGCGCGCGCTCGATCGATCGACCTGCCGTCGCATTTCGCTCTTTCCCTTTCTCTCTCTCTCTCTTTCCCTCTTGCGCGCGCTTTGCGGAAGCTAATGAGTGCGGGACCCCACTATTCGAACACCTGTGCCTAATGCGCGTTTCGGCGAAAATTAACTATCGACGTCTGTTATTATTAACGCACAGCAAACGCGCGCGGCGCCAGATTTCAACCCTCAAGTCCACGCGACTATTATGAAATTTTCATAAACTTCAGTATTATAGCATAAGTAGTGGTAAACTGGAAATCTTAAAATATAATAAACCAAACAAACTTATGGATTTCGATATTTGATGTGGTAATTGGAGTATTGAATATGTATATATTTGCATCGCAAAGTTTAAGAATCGATTTTCTAACGCAGAGACAATTCGTGTAATTTTTTTAATTACGTGCAAAAGTATTGAACTGTTATTGAATAAAGGAAATTAGTGTATTTTAATTCTAGCTCGATAGAAAAAAGAAGTCGAGGACTTCGGAGCAAAAATAGATTCTTATAATTTGTAAAATCTAATTTAAGCTTAACTTGACAAAGAAAATGTAGCAAACTTGTCCATTCCCGTTTCTACTTGTAATTAATTTTGATCAATGTAGAACGGAATAAGTAGCATGGTATGTCTTCGTAGCTGCTATAAACAGGATTTACATCGGCTAACGAGAATTGCGTGTCCTTCTCGCTCTTGATGCCATTATAATCATTTGGTATTACACGTAAGCCCTTATCAATGCTAATTGGCAATCGGTTCGCGTTAATGTTGCATGCTTCATTATGCAACATACGCAGGTACGTGCACCTAGCTTTGACGTACGCACATTCACGACGAAAGTAAAATCGGATTGCGTAGACGTTCTGTATAGGGTGTATTGCGTGTTCTTTTTGACGGATTCTTCAAATTGCGGTCGCCGTTTTTTTTCCCCTTTCAATTGCGAAAAATAGAACCATTATCGAACGCAATTCTCGATATTGAATACTTTCATGATTAATTAATCGAGCAGAGTCTAGACGAGATATTTGATTTGTCAACGTCAGTCAATCTTCACACAATTGTGCTGAATTTGAATATATTTTTAATTTCATGTACTTTAATTCCGCGTTTGGGTTTTTTCCTCGAGTTTCATTAAAGATATATCGATTATGCCAACTATGAGAAAATGCACGCTCTTTCCGAACACTCTATATACGAAAATATCACTCGATCCTTGAGAGATGTTCTTTCGAACAACAATGTAATTGATGCACAGGCCCGAAAACATGTGTTCTTTCTTGAAGCAATCTTGAATAAAATATATGATGATTATGCGGCTAAACGGTTTTATGTCTGGCCTCTTATTATTATTATCCGTGAGGTAGTTAAAATTTTTATCCTCGCGAAGAGATAATTAATATGACGTACCTCGCGCTCGTCCCTTTACGAAAATAGATCGATCGAGCGAGGGGACGTAGTATTTTCACGAGCTTCTACCACGACGAGATCTGACATAATCACAACGCCGAAATCTATGTGTTTACATACGTTCGTTATATAAGGATGAGAAATTAAATTACGTTCTGTGTTCCCCGTTTCTCGAGATCTTTTTTAGGACGATGTCGGCGATTGATTATCCTGAATTAAAAGCGAGTGTTTTCGTGAATGACAGACGAAATATAGCGTGGTTATTTAGCCGAGGCTGTTACGGCTTTATTTTCCCTTATTTGAGTTTTCTTTCCTTTTTTTTCATCTGTAATTTGTCCGTAATTTGACTTTAATCCCCATTCTAATTTCTGTACAGGATTAACGAGATTGAGTTTCTTCCTTTCGTTACGTAGATAAGACTTTGACAAAGTGTTCCTTTGCGAGAATTCGCGAAATCCTATCGTTAATTACAGGACTACCAGTATGCAAATACCGAAGTGATAGAGTTACTTCGTATTTGCGCAACATTTTCTAATCTAAAAGTTGGATTTAACATCATGAAACAATTTCGTATAAAAAATAGTATCACAAAAGCATAAAATGAAAGTAAAAAAACTATTTAAGGTATTTGAAACATATACTATAAATGTTAAAATAAATATTTATATGCAGACTTTTATCAAACCACGAAAATACGAAGAAGTTTTCGATTTTGTGTGCTTAAAAATTCCGATATTTTATGAAAATAAAATTATAAAACATACATTTTCTCTTACAATTCGGACTTTTGAATTGGAAATTTTCTTCTCTCTGTCTCTTATTCGATAATGCTGAAATATGAACGAGGATTCGGAGGATTTAGGATCTTGATGCTCTCGGCTCTTGAATTTTCAAGTTGTGCATGTTGGTCAGTCGTGCCTGCGGGGTCGCGTATCGCGGTAAAATATGTGCGGCACAGCCGATATGTGTAGGTGGACAGATTGTCAGGGACATCGACAATTGCGGGGTCTCCCTGGTCTCGTTGGATTCCGGCCAGAGTTATGGTTTCGAAAACGGAACGAGACGGGCGAAGGATGGAAAGAGAGAAGACAGCGACGCCGCGGGTTAAAAAAAACGCGCGAGAAGGGCCATCGAGATTTGATGCGCGCTGAATGACTCGTTAGCGATCACGAGGAGGAAAGAGGTCAGGGGTTGCGCGGGGGCGGGCATTAAATTCCGCGCTCAGGGTCGACGACGATGACGACGAGGGCTGCTGTGCGCTTTATCTCGGGGTTTACTCCACGATCTTTCATGCAACGTCGCGCCACTAATCTTCGCCACATTCGTGGAATACAAAGACGGGGAAACGGCGACCAGAATTTAGGGCAGTGCGCGCGCGAGAGAGAAATGTCTAAAGCTGAAAAGGCTTCTTCGCCGAAGAAGCCAATAAAGATACCGTTCGCGAAGGTCGAAAGAGCGCGTTGCGTTAAAACAGGAACAAATCATCCATGTTTATTTTAGAATTATTAAAATTACCTGGATTTTATGATTACAGAACTATTAAACAGAAAGCAATTACGCGTTACAAGATAAATGAGCAATTATTTAAAAATGAAAAAAATATGCACGAACACGACGAGTGGAATTTTCCTTATATTCCTTGTAATTACTTGACGATAATGTAATGATGTATGTGCAATGAAGAAAATTATATAAGATAAGCCGTCTCCGTTCTTCGTCTGTACGTCACGCGATTATTATTACTGGATATATTCTTTCGTATTTACCTTACCGGCACTACCTTCGAAGCTTTGCGTCACCAGACGAGGCCATCAACGTTTCGGCATGCGGGGGCGGTCGAATTACTGGACCATCATCGTGCTCTTCCATTAAATATACGTGGCGCTCTTTCGCCCTTTCAGTCGTTGACTTTTCGTCGTCGTCGTCGTCGTCGTCGTCGCCGTCGCCTGTGTTTTATCACGGTTCTCTTTACTTACCCTAGCACTGCTAACGACGTGGCCGAGAGAGTCTTTGTGCCGCGCACTTTGCGCGACGCGCTTTATTTCGTGCGGGATTAGAGTCGGACAGCATACCAACCACACATCGATTTTCTATTTATAGGATATAATTTAACCAGAGCCTTAATTATTGGCTCGCTACGACGTCCAGACAGAATTAACCTCTTCGACTAATTACGAAAGCATACCTATATAAAATGGTGAAAATGATTGTGTTCTCTCAGAGAAAATTGCGGATTAAATTAGGACAAGAAAAAGAGAAGCGAAAAGATATATCTTTTTGCAAAGTAGAGGAGATTGCCTTGTAAAAAGTAATAATGAATGATTATTTTTTCTCATTTTTGTCAAAAACTAATTGCCAAACTATATTTTTATTTATACTTAAATTTGCTGCTAACAAAGCCACTAATTCTTATAGCAGAAAGATAAAACGTTTTATCATCGATCAAAGATTAGTACATAACCATTTTTGTCAAAACGAATGATTATATCAACACACTTACAACATAAATTTGAGAACCAACGTCGAACGATATATTACGTTGTAGCAACAACTTAGCATCGATTAATTTATTAATAACGTTAATTATATATTATTAATAATTCAACACTGCCCTAAATTGATGTGCAATTTTTTCCGAGGGGTCCGCTTCATTTTTAGAAGAGTATGTGCGCGTATGCATACATCGGGGTTGCATTTAGCCTTTCCCCGGCGGCGGTGCGATTAGTCCAACACCGCTGCTAATGACGACCGGCGTTGTTCACCGAATAAACCCCGGGGCGCAAAGTCACGCCCCATTTCGCTTCTCCCCGCGTGCTACGTTTACAAATCCCTCAAACACCACCGCTCGCCTGTTTACGTTACGCCTCCGACTTTTCTCAAGGAAAATAGAGTCGGGATTTATCTATGCGCTCTTGAACTTTTAACCAATATTTACGTTCCTTTATTCGGACAAACCGAAATCATTAGTCCGTTCAGAGAAAAATATAGTTGGAACGCCGCTCTATATAAATCGCGGAAATATATGTATAGGAACAATTCAATTTATACAAACAACATTGATATGCGGAGCAGAGCGTGAGCTTTCGATAAATAACGAAAATGAATGGAAAAACAAATATTTATTTAGTAATAAACAAGTGTATTATATTTTCAAAAGTCTAACCGGAGAAATCAAAGAAAAATAAAAGTACCAGAAGGAAAATGTAGATTATTTAATTTTTTATATTATTTTATACGAAGCAGGGCTCACAGACAAAAAAGTTGCTTGTTTTACAAAAATATCATGTTGTTAATATCAACATTTTTATATAACACATTTGATAAAATTGGTTTATAAAATATTGATAACAAATATTTCTCACCTAACATTTTTTTCATCAATAATTTGTAAATAATAAAAATATGAAAAACTATAAAAGAAAATAAGAGAGAATAAAACAGATAGAAAAAATACAGAAAATATGAGAGTTATTGAGAGAATGAGAGAAATTGAGAGGAAATAAATATTTAATGTTAAATAAATTTTAATATTTAAAACAATTTATAGTCAGATAAATCAACACACACACAATAAATAAATTTTATTAAATTGTATAAATATATATTTATCATATATTTCTTACAATATCGAATCAAGTAACAAATAAATAAATAATAAATTACTTATTTTAATGTTCTTCCATTAAATTAAAGGCCTTTCAGATTTCCTCTTTTTCTTCTCAATGATCCATTGGTGACTGCTCCTTCACTTAAAACCACAACAATTACGATTGTACGATATTTGGTATGAGATGAACCAATATTGACCACTCTACCGATGCGAACTTTGTCACATCATGATAAAGGACAAACTCGATAAACGTGTGAAATTGCTACGATCCGTTTGATATTCGCAAAAATAGACAATGACGATACAGGAAAATAAAAAAAAATTGTGTAGTTAATTTTGCATGGTATCTGTTGCGTTTAAGACATTTTACTATTTTGTATTATAACAAATTAATAAAACATATAAGTTATAATTAAAAATTTATGGAACAAAATATTCGAATCACTAATTGTAGAAGCTAATTAATTGCGCGATATGTGAATTTGACAATTATTCCTCGAAAATAATATTCTAATATTCGTAATAATAATAATATATTTGAAATGTATAATATAAATAATGATATAGAACGAGTCTTGTTGTCTGCGTAAATAAGATATTTTCATTTCAAAATGTTTATCTCATATTATAGCGAACGAATAAAATGTAGAAGTTACGATAAAAAATATATATTTAAATGAAATAAAACATCTGAGTCGCTAATCGTTAATTAAATTAGCGTTTTAAATCAATCATGCAAATGCAATCATGTTAAAATTAATCATGCAAACATTAAATCGGTAATTACTTTTAAGAAATAATCTTATAACATTTGTTGCGATTTCTATTGCTGCCTGCTTTGCTTGAAAGTGCGCATGGTAGAGATACGTTACGCGTAGACAACACACGTGTGTATGTACGTGTATCTTAGATCACCAGGAAAATAAACAAGCGCTGGTTACGTGCGAGTACCTAAATACTTAGACGTGCAACTCGGTTGTTGTTTTTGTTTTTTTGTGTACCTACGTCATAGCGTACGCGCGCTGTTGCTCGCGCGCTATCACCTTGCTTTGCTACCATTCGTACGACGACATTCAGACAAAGTAGACGGCAGTATAAATCATGTTGTATTCTTATATGTATATATATATATATGTATATTTAATTGTAACATGTATATTTTGTTTGTTTGTTACAAGACGAGATAAAATATTCTAAACACGCTTTGAGAAACGCAGATAAATTTTATCTTTTATATATACATATACATTCAGAAAGCATAGAAACTTTTAAAAGTACGTTAGATTTATTGTTAGCATAGCCGTGACATGCAAAATTAATTGTGTAATTTTCCCTTCTGCCGTTTGCTTGCCTGCTCCAGACGTCGCGAGTGTCGAATGATTTATAATTTTGTGCGATTTTATGTGTTTCTCGAGTTTTTTCTTTGTCATGTGACAAAGTTTGCGTTTATATATGTATATCGCTTAATCTCATATCAAATATTGCGCGATCGTAATAAGTCGTTATGCTTATAAGTGCAATGAAGGAGCAATCATCAATGGATCATTGAGGAGAATCTGAGGGGCATCAGACTTGAGGAACACATTAAGGTAAATAATTTATCATTTATTTATTATTTGTTCAGAAACTTTATGCGATCGAGCAATTCGAGCAATTCGATGAATATAACGGCTCGATACTGTAAGAGAAGCACACACGATATAAATATTTATAAAATTTAATAATATAATATAAATTTAATATAAATGAAAATAACAAATTTATTTGTGTTCAGTATGCAAGCAAATCATGTATATTCAGATTTGCATTTAGATTCTTTTTAACACACGGGATTCAATTTTAGAAACGCAATAGGATACGCATTGATCGACTACGATGTGTATGGCACGACGATCTGCGTAAGCTAATGACAAGTCAATGCTTGCAGCAGGTGCAGCGGCACCGTTAATGCAACGTAAGCGAATTTCCCTGTAGATTGAGTGCATTAATAAGCTTTCAGAGAGGAGCGAGGGGCGGTGGAACTGGCTGCATCGGTCGATCGATCGTTAGGTTGTCATTTTCCGCTATCGGAAACGCGCATTCTTTATCCGTCTTGTCTACCACTCCCATGAATTCAGCGAATTCCTGCTCTCCGATCCGAGGAACGTCGTCGTGCCACGGATGACAGCTCCGGGGATGTTGTTCAGCCAATAATTCACTTGGTTACTAGTTATATGACGGAGACCTGGTTCCGCATGGCGCGCTTAATTGAGAACACAATAACATTACCAGACGCTATTTCGCGGCGTCCAAAGGCGGATTTAACGATATTTGATGCCGCGCGGTTGTCTATTGAAGCGGAGACAATGTCTCGCAACACATAATTATATGGTAATCGCTTGTCGCGTATTGAGTCTACAAGAGGCGTAACATTTTAATAGATTTTTGTTAGTGATTGATCGGCAAACAAGCAAGTTACATTTATACTATGTATATATGATTATGTATATTTATATATACATAATTATTATCAAAAAGTAAATTATTTAAAAAAATTGTGCCAGATAAAGATTTAAAAATAAATTTTGTTGGACTTTTAAAATTTGTCAATAGAGCACTCGATCTTTTTCAAAGTGTTTTTTCCGTGTAGTTAATTATTAAAGAACAAAATTATATAACTATAATTTTTTGAAGATTTTAATTTGTAGAAATGATATATTGAATTCTTGTATTGAATTTTCAAAGCTTTTTCGGATTTATCAGTGTGATATTAGCTTACGAATGTTACTAAATGAATTCTATTTACCGTCAAAGATCGTCGTCGGAATCGTGAAATCTTTCATACGACGTGATCGGCTTCTGAAACGTGTCATAATCCTTCTGTTCTTCCTTTTTGATTAACAATTTCTTTCGTTCCAATGTGAGGTATATTAACAACGGACAGTACGCTATATTTACGATGCCCACGATGCGCATAACCCATGGGAATCCGACGGCTTTGACCATTTCGCCGCCCGTGATAGGTCCTGTAAAGATTGCAATTTATGGTTAGAATCTAAATATTTAAAATAATATATAAATTAATTATTAATCAATTTATATCTTTTAGAATATTCAGATATTGAATTTAGAAATTATCTCGAATAAGTCTAAGATAAATTTGGTTTTTATTTTAAAAACAAATTTTTTCGTTTACGAAATTAAGATATCAATTTAAGATTTAAAGATATGAATTTTATTTATATCTGAAATGTCTTAATTTTCTGGTTGAAATATTTTACCTAAAGAATAAGCCAAACTGACAGCCACTTGTTGAATCGAGTAAACTGGCCCATAATTGCCATTTCGGTCCACTAAACTAGCTAGCAGCGGTACTAGAGCTGCATCGGCGACGCCGATGCCCAAACCCATGCCCAAATGCGGGAATATTAGCTGCGACATTGTGTTTGCCGATGGTATGAGAATGGCACTAACGCCAACCACGAACATAGCCAGGATTGCCACTTTGCTGCGCCCATAACGATACGCTATCATGCCGAAGAAATTGGTCCCAATTAAGTAGCCCACGCTGTCCGGTATGAATACCGTGCCCAGTTGCCATTTCTGTAAGGGTCGTTAATTAAAGCAATGCTTCCCTACATTTTTCAAGAATTTGTGGAATTAGTCGCATTCAATTGGCATCGATTCGAACGTTATCTAGACACTTTAATTAAGTTTTGAACTTTTTTACGCTCCATTTAACGAACTTTAGCCGACTTTAACTGTAGTTTAATTGATTCCTGATATCTTGATAAGAATGCTTTGTTCGTTAATCGCAGCAGTGATTACAATATATATGCGATGATAGTACTTTTGCTGTATAATATTGGAAGATAATCAAAATTGATGATAGTCGTTAATTAAATTTTTTTATGAAATAATTATCACAAACCTTGGGTTTTATACGAGTCCGGAGCCAAATCGGCAAGCAAGGCTCCAGTATCGCCATCGGCGACGTAGAGCACCAAATAGCACCGGAGATAATGAGGATATGTGGATTAGATAATAAATGCATCCAGGTACTTTGTTGCTCGCTCGGCTGATGTATATAAAAAATGAGAAAACTTAATTAATCGTACATCAAAAATCGTACATTTGTATGTAAGATAAAAAAATAATTTGTTATATTTGAATCATAAAAAATATAGCATAATGTAAATGACAACATTAATACTAATTCAAGCTCGTAAAAAGTCTTGGAAGTGTATAACAGATTCTGGAATCACTCTTTGAGAGCGACTCTCGATAATTGCGCTTCGCGAAAAGCTCTCTCGTAAATTGCACATATTTCAAATTAGATTTTACTTTACGTTATTGAATTGGAAAAAACTTAACATGAAATGGCTCTTGGATATTCAATCGGAAGAAGTTTTAAAAAGAAAGTAAGAGCCGAACCGCGGATGCTACAACGTAATAATTTAAAAGCTAGCCTGAAGTAGCGTATAACTTTAATTAACGTATCACAAACATGGTTCAATTATTTTTCTGATCTTTTTTAGCAATACAATCATTAAAATGATTATTGCAACTAATTTTACATTAGTAAAGAAAATTAGAAATACGAACAGAAATGTTTGATACATTAAATAAAAATTTCGATTTACATGACACTCGGCTAATTTTATGATTACGTCTTATTATTATTCGAAATTTAGCTTTAATTTGTTTTATAATTTCTGAAACTAGATTTCACATAGTATTATAGAAAATTATTTTTTGATTATATTTTGTGTTGAACAATAAGTTTTGTACTCACTTCGACGTTTGCTTGAATATCTAATGTTAATATTTGCAGACCTGTGAAAATAACACGGTTCGACATTTCATTATTTTCGAATAGGCACGAACGGAAATTACTTTACAATTATGATTTTTCGTAAACCGCTTACAAATTATTATAACGATGAGGCAGGACACCAACAGAAAAGGTGCCATTTTTCCCTCGAGATCATAAAGCACGGAACCGATCGGATAGCCGAGGAGAACGCCCAGCGCGATGCTGCCGAGGACGAAACCCATGATTTTAGATCTTTCGTCTTCTTCGGAGTACTGAGATGCGACCAAAGACATGCCAGAGACTGCTATACATGCCGAGGCAATACCTTGAATGCTCCGGGCCAGAAACAGCACCTCGTACGTTTGTCCAAAGGCGAATACTGTGACAACAACGAGAAATCGAATTTGCAGAAATGCTGTTTGTTAATTTGCTTTCGGTGCTAAAATAATAAACAGTGTTTCCACAAACACGTATGTGACAATATTTAAACAGAAGTTTTATCTAATTGAAAATCGACTACAAAATAGAAATTAATTTAAGATAAACAATATTTATAATATTTGATAAATTGATTCAGAATATTTTTGAAAAATGTAACATGTAAATTACATAAAGTTTCTCCTTTTATCATATAAACTTTTAATATCGTTACTGATATCACAGACTTTCCGCGAATTGTGAAATGAACAAGATTCTATTTGTCGAAGGAAATGTCGATGCAATTAAAAGTGCCGTTCATAACTTACGCAAAGCAGCCAGCAAGAGGCTAAGATTTCCGAGAAAGAGGGGTTTAGCGTAGCCCAGGGTGCCGGTAAAAGTACCCACAGCGGGATTCAAAATTAATTGGACCAGAGCCTTCGAGCTCAACAGTAATCCTACTCGACCGTTTTCGTCCTCCGCAGTGCTCGCGGTTGTATTTGCGTCGAGCGTGCACAGATAATCGGGAATGATTGGCACTGAAACATTTTCCGAATCAGTGAATTGTTTAAATCCGAGACTCGTCCCTTTCTCTTTTTCTTAATTACCGACTACCGTCAATAGGACATTATCCAGGAAGAGGCTGAGATAGACCACCGCGACGGTGATCGCGCGACTGTTTTTCAGATCGCTCAATCTCATCCTTGATCATCGATCTCGATGTAGGATGAAAACAAGATCGATTGAGCCAATGTATTCGCAGAGAAACTTAGCCAAAAACTAGAAATTTATGAAAATTATGCATTTATTCCTGCAATTTTTTATATTGAATAATTTAACGGTTAAATTAACAATTTCATGATTAATTCAATATCGAATCAATTGAATTTTTCAAGAAAAGATTCGCGAGAAGAGAATCAAGGTGTAAATTAAGTGATAGAAACTCCGTTATTCCATTATTTGTTCTTTGAGATTATTTGTTCTTTAGTCTATATTTCCTTCAATCTATTTACTCGACGGTCAGGACGAATCTTCCTTTCGAATGTCGATAAATTCGGCAATCGAATTTCGTTTTCTCTCTTTTTTTTTCGTTTCGGCCTGATAAGCGCACGTAATTCAAGTAGCTCGAATTCCACTTTTCTTTTTTTTTTCGTCACTTGAAAGGCGGCTCTAAACGTGACTGGAAAGCAGACGAGTCTCGTACGGGCTTTTATAGCCGCTGAAGCTCGTCCTTGCGCAGAAGCTTTTTCATGGGGGGCAACGTGAAGGTTGGTCTGGAATGGCGCACCCTTTCACGAGCCGATGCACTTTTCGATTTATCTCCATTATAGCGGCTTATCGGCCGTCGCCAGCCGGTCTGATTTTCGCGGTTTTCATGGTGGTCTCATGATGTGGAAATAAACCATGACGCATATGGCAGTAAACCATCGGAGAACGGTGGCGACGACACTGACAAGCTGCGCGCGTTTGATAGAATTTTCGGAGTGTCACGTATGTGTATTTCTTTCGAACGTGTGAAGTTTCTATGATCAGTTGAAATTGGAAAATATTACGAATCTAGAATTTTACTTTAATATCGAGTTTTACGGTAAACTCAACGGTAAAATCAGCGATTTTTGTACAACTGTACTTTATTTTTATTTATTATTAAATAATACATTTCTAAGTTATAAAAAGTTGAAAATTAATTTCTAAATATAACATTCTTGAGAAGTTAAAATTTATAATATAAATTTAATTGATAAGAAAGCTCAGTTTAATTATTTTGCTACAGATAAATTTTATTTATGCAAAAATTTATTTATTTGTACTTTTATTACAAGATTTCTAATGTTCCAAACAGATATTTGTTAATGAAAAATTAACTGCAAAGTTGTTAAATTATTTAATCTTCAAACTCGAGATGTTAACAATATAGACGATCACGTGTACAACATCTAATTTATTATATGTTACATTTTTAATATCGGAGAGAAATAAGATAAGGAAAAACGTTCGTGCAGACGGCAAATTGTCCTCTCATACGTCACACTGCGGTGAGCGCAAACTTCATTTTCGCGAGTCCCTTTGTTGTGCACCCGCTATCTCGCTATCTCGTCATCGATATTCTCGCGGAGCACACACCTGTACCCTGCTTGCGAAATTACGATCGACCATAATGCAATTTTGGCGTTGAGGTACACGCCAAATTGATTCTGTGCCGCACACGGCGCAGCTTTCCGCTCGTGTCCGCCTCGCTTAATGCAGTGACGGACTTCCGTCCTCGAATTGGCCAGCGAGTTCGCCAATAATTACAATAGAATTCGATGGTTAACGAAATTTCAAATACTCAAGGTTACTAAGCAGAGAGAAGATTAAAAAAAAAAATAGAGAACTAGAATCTTATACTTACAAATTACATACTTTGTTTACTGATGAACTTTTCAGTCACTTTAATTTTTTAAAAGTTTTGGAAACTGTCAATTTTTCTTAAGTGTCTAATTAGAAAGTTATTTATTTGTTTGATGAAAAATTTACAAGCTTTTTCGTAACGCAGGATATTAAAATGAATACAAATTAGGTAAAACTGTCAAAAGCGGGTAACTCTGCTGGCGTCTTCGTCCTCCTGATCTTCCCGATACTCCTCGTCGTTTTCGTCTTCGTCCTCGTCCTCCTCGTTGATCCTTTCTGTCCTCGCTATATTTATTGGGCTAGCATATCTTATAGGATACATTTCGTGATGTGGTTTAGTGATAGGTGACAAATTATGTCTATTACAAGTGCTTTTTATATTGCTGTTTTCTCCCAAAACTATCCTCTGCGATCTATAGATTTTTGGCTGCGTGTAAATGACGTCATTTGGTGCCACTTCAAGATTTCTTAGAGACTGGAAATTTACAAGAATGTCAAAAATAACTTTCGCGCTTTTATACACATAAATTAGAAAAATTTTCACGTAATTTGATCATTAACATGAAACATAAATCGCATATTTTATTCATTTGTTGCGCATGTTACAACAAAAATAACGTTTTATCTAGAATTTTCTTATTATTCTTATTATTTATCTATGTAGAGACATAGTTAATTAAATCTGGACTTCTATAGAAATTGAAATAGACTTTCACAGTCTAATTATTTACCTCTTTGTTCTCAATGCGTGTTCGCGGCGCGACGTGAGCACTGTCGATCTCCTTCATTTCCGTTTGAAATCCGTAATTACTGTAGCCAGGCATTTCGCGGTGATTCGCACTTCTCCATCGATCGTGGTATTTCGAGCCCGGGCTTGGATTGCCGTAATAATCCAAACATGTCGGTGGCGTTCGTGGAACTTGACTTTCATGAGCAGGATAAACGTTATCGTAGGAGTAACGTGACTGGAAATTGAGCTTTTTTATTATTCATAAAAAAATTAAATTGTTTTTAACATATTGAATTATTTCTCTCTACAATATAAATTAAATAAAACATTTCTTCAATTATTAATTAAATTTTAGCAACTAATAATGCAAATTATTAGAATCACAAAATTAATATTTTAAATTAGTTTCTATTAAAATTGATTTCTTAAAAATATTAATAATCAGATACGTGCAGCATTCTGACCTGTCTGATGATCGTGTTGACAATCGAATCGGGTGATATATCGATGGGATCGAATCTTTGTCCGGGGTTTTTGCTTCTAAGGGGATGCGTGGTCATATAATAAACTCTTGGTATTAAGACACCGAAGATAATTGAGTAAGCTGTGCCGATTGTGCCGAAGGAGACAATCGTGTCACGATTCTCCGGCTGCATTAATACAAAGCAAATCAGCCATATCGCCCATACTACCAGCAAGCTGATGGCAGTGCCGAAGAAAAATTTCCCCTCGCGATAGTTGCGTTGTACCTGCGTGATGAAGCAGCAAGCGACGAACAGCGCAAGCAATAAAAACATGTCGTATCCTGAAAACAAAGTTTGAATTTTATTTAGAGAGATTGATGAAGTTGATTTAAGCAAAAGGAAAAAGAAATTTAATTTGTATGTAAGAAGCAAAAGAAAATAAATTAAATCATGTAAAATTTCCAGGCAGAAATAATGCCAAAATAATTTATATACGAAACTATGATCTTTAAATCGCAGCTTACTTACGAAAATTATTACTAACGTACCTAATAATGCAAGAAAGATAGGGCTTCTGACGATAACGGCTGATTCCGTGGTATTCAGAACGAAATATATAATCGACATCGCGACTTGCACGCCGCACATAAAGAACGTCATGAGACTCTGCAGATATCCGTTAATATGAGCGATGAAAACATCGCCCGAGGACAAGGCTAGAAAGAGTGCTCTCGAGAGCATGATCGAGAACGTGAGGCCGAATGCGAGAGTAGTCAGCAGAATCTTACGAGCATTGAGATTCTCCGTGCCGAAATAATCGTCCGTCATGCAGAAGGGCAGCGTTGTTAGCAAGGTAAACATGTTGGCCAGGATGAGGACAATCGTGAGGGTCGGATTGCCGTCGAGCATCTCGTCGGTCGCGAAACGGCGGACAATAAAGATCACGATGACGCAGCACGCGAGCGTACCGCACACAATAGCGATCAGGAAAATAGGAACGTAGACGGTGTTCTTGAGGACGCTTCTGCCGGTGACGTCTGCTGAAACGTAGAATTGATCTCTTCGATACGTATATATTGTCTCTTTGGAAAGCTGCGCATTATATGAAAACAATCTGATCATTTGAATCAATCGAAGCAATCGAGTTGATTTCCTTCAATTATGCAAGCAATAGAATGCGAGCATACAATTTTGATTTCAAGAGATCGCGATGAAGTAAATTTAACAAATAAAAAGAAATTTATGAAAATTTAAGAAACTTAAATTCTATGGTAGAAATCTTATGAAAATTTTATTCGTGTCTAATGCATCGCACATTATTATTGGCAGCAATTATATTTATGTTATTTATCTTACTTTTGTCTTTCGCAATAACAGGCGTGTCGGAGCGCCCACGAAAATTCGTGCAGTTCTCGCAATTCCCAACGAGATTGCCCAAGCAGAGCCCTGGCATTTCGGATATTATTCTCTCCGGATGAACGCGCAACTTAGACATTTCAATTTTGTAGAAAGCGACATTGACGAGCCCGTGCTGCGTCTTCGTGGCGACGACGTATTTTACCGAGTGCGATTTCGGTTGTATGTGCAGAGCCTTGTAGACATCGGAATCACGAATTTCACGCCTCGATTCTGGATGAAACTGTGACGCGACACAACTCTCCTCGTCATCGATAGACCAGTTTCCTTTCTGAATGTCCTGGAGAACGTCTGCTAGTTCGACAACGGCTCCGCCGATACCGATGAGATACGGAGAGTAGTTTGCGAAATTTGTAGTGTTCTCTAGAAATTCGTCCATGTTTGAGAATTCGCCGAAATCGGAGAAAGGAGTTTCCGGTTTGATGATGTACGATCCGGATGGTATAAGATCTAGAAAGTTTAAGATGTTGTCGGCGTTAAAAGATTAATGTTTCTCGTGTGCTAATTTCAGTGTAAGATTTATGATTAGCGTTCAAGTAATAACATAATAATTTATAAATATAATACTTGTTACATATTTATAAATATAATAAAAATTTTTAATTATTAGAAAAAAAAAATTTAAGATATGAATAAATTTTTTCTCGACATGCGTTTTGCTCCAAAATTAAAACTTATTGTCGCGTGATTTGAAATTTGCGTATATTAATTTAATGACCTTAGCAACATCAGTTGACCTTAATTGCAATTTAACTGTCTCGTTGTTTAATCTTAGTTTTAATTCTAGACAGAAACAAAGGATCGCTTAAACTAAGGTTAAAGTTAAGCGACGTTGGTGAAACTGCCTCTTAACTCTCAACTACTACGATTAAACTTGGGTAATGTAACTACTGTTACGAGCTCGAAACTACAATATTTATTTAAATGGCGTAGTTTAGGTGAAATCAACATCTAGCAACTCTTGTCTCTTACCGCAAATAAATAGTCACTGATAAAGTGCGGTAAGAAATATGAAGGTGCCGCAAAAATATTCTTCTTTTAACAAAATGACATTTTATTTTATAAAATAAAAGCGCACGAGGAATAAATTGTCCTTTGTAATTTTTTTTCATCGTTCGTAGACGCCTAAAATTACTTACCATCAATGTCCGGATTATCGAGCGGCAACAGAAGCCACGTCTTCTTGGAATCCTTCGATTTCTCGCTCTCTCGTAGCCATTGTTGTATGTCACTTCCATCGCCGATCGCGATTATCACTGCTTCCGTGACGTTCGTGTCCTTATTATCGTTGACATGCTTGTCATGTCGCTTTACGCATACACCGGCATTTCTAGTGATCTTCAGGAAACGATCGAGAATGTGGTTCGCATTGGCGAGCACTAGATCGACGATCTCGTGCCTTGTGCTTAGGTAGTGCGCTAAAATGTCAATTGTAGGCTCCGTGAAATTCCGTTCCCCGTAGGTGTTAATAAGCAAACCGCCGTAATAGCGTAGGGAATCCACTGTAGGACCATACTGGAACGGCACCAGTACGCCCATCTCATAGTCCGGTGCGCAATTTCGCTCGACCGCTGTTCGCAAAGCCTGCCTGAACACCGTAATCCCATCTTGACACGTGTCGAGGAATCTTAATCCTGTGTAAGAGATGCGTTAATTTATGAGAATTTATGCCTCAAGGATCGCCTCAACCAAAAATATTTATGCAAATAATTACTACAGATATACTTGAAATGACACATTCTCGAAAATATTTCACAATCAATAGTTTATATGTTTATTTAATTCGAATTTTATTTAAAATATTTTGATACAATGAATAACTTATTATGTTAGTCATTGCTTGCAATTTTTTAAAACGATTTTTAAATAATTACTTAGACGCATATTTATAATTATTTACAATTATCTCTGTTTGTCATTGCATAGTACAGTAAATTGTTTGACAAATGGATAACGGAAAGTTTACTTTGCTCACCCAATTTCACACCCGGTACGTAGTCATATTTGTTCAAAGTCCGCACTACATGTAGCGCCGTTGATATTTGTTGGAGACCCTTAACTGATGATATGTTGCAATACTGTCCATAATTGGCGTCCACGAAGACTAATTAAATATCAATAATTAATTAAATATCAATAATTATTAATGAGAATGTAAAACTTGTTTATTTCTCTATTTACACGTGTAAAAATATTCAATTAAAATTTATAAAATATTTTTAGATTTTTTAAGAAAACAATTTTGATTGCAAATAATGTATAACGTTATTTACACAGCATACATAATTAAAAATTTAGTAAAATACGCTGTAATTAGATAACCAATTCTATTCTAAGCATAAATCATGTATAGTAGCTTTTAGATTTAGATCAAATTGATTGGAATAAATTGACGGCTTACCGGTTAAAATAGCATCACCCGTGGTCTCCAATATCGTGCTGTTTTTAGAGCACACGATTTGCTCGTCCGTAGTCAAAGTTAACGGAACCACACTCAGCAAAAACGAAGCCTTGAGCAGCATATCATTTGCCATCGTTTAATTAATCGTAGAACATGATTAAATAATCTCTAACATTTTTTTTGTTTTAACTTTTATTTTATACGCTTATAGTCTTCATCAATAATATTATTTCGAAGACTTGTAGAATACATATCGCATTAGTTCATTACTTATTTATTTAACATTACGAAGATTAGAAGCAAAAAGAGATAATGGTGAGATTATATAATTCTTTACATCGCTGTTTGATATTATTTCTATTATTTCTCTTATCTTAATAACATCTTAATAACAATTCTATTACTTCTGTAATTAGCCGATTAGTGATCGGTATTCAGCATTCAATCTTGGATGACGTCATGTCAGTGCGATAAGCATCGTTTTGCATGAAGGGCATTCTTCACGAAAATTTTATTTACCCTTCCAGTCATCAATTTTGATTGAATATTCAGTCGCGTGTCAAGCATCACTTTGGTCTTTGACAATCGGCACGAAACACGCGTCAACCCTCTTTAGCTTTGCTGCTCCAATTTTTATGATTATAGACGTACGTCAGGGTCTATTTTACTCTTGGTGAAGAACTTGCCACTTTAGTCGCAAGCATCGATTTTCCCACGGATAATTTCGTTGTTCTGAAAAACTCTACTCCACCAGCGTAATTTTTGTTCGTGATTGACTGTCCTTGAAGAGTTCTATCGCCCCGAAAAGTTTCACCATTTCTGAATAATTGTATCTCACAAATAATGTTTGTTAATGAACAAACATCTTAACATTAACGTCTTTTGTTGCTTCACAAAATTTTCCTTCGAATAATTTTCATCCTTAGCAGTTCGTCGTGACGATCGCATTACGCATTTCTTTTCTGTCTGCGATGTGCGAGGTTAAGAGTCGCCGCGGTACTGCGTTTAACACGACCAATGGAAGCCATATCTCTGTCGGGTCGCCCCTATGTATATATTTTTTAAACGAATTATATGGTTACGTTGCTACTAAACACAATATGCAATTGACATTCGATGTATGTTTTTTGACATGCGAAATGCTGCCGCGTGAAAATAGGTTTTTTGTTTATACAAAACTGAAATATACATCGGTGTATAAAGGATATTTTTTATTATTGGTATTTTTTGATCGATTCCAATATTCGGAACAAAATAAATTTTTGCAAGTCCGTTTTTCACGATACCGCACCTTTGCGATCGTGAGTTTAATCCTTTTAATAAAAAAAGAGTTAAACTTGAATTATGAAGCGAATGTTATAATACGCCATCATAAACATTTCAAGATAGTCTGCCATTTATTCAACAGATTAATGTAAAGTTTAATTTCTTTAATAGAAAGAAAGATTAAACTTAATAAAAATATAAAATAAAAGAGGTAAATTATAAGATATTATAAAATTGATATTACTTCGCAATAATCTTACATTTCTTAGTATACCTTTTCTCTTTGCATTTTACGTAATCAGTTAGCAAAGATTTAAAACTAATTAACTATTAAATATTTTTACAAAAAATCTTTCTTTCATTAATTTTGAGTGTATTAAAAATGTATTTTGTTTTTTTTTGGGGGGTAGATAATAACTTTGTAGAGGCAAAATTCGAAAACTTTAATTATAATTTTGCCTGCTGGACAGATGTGAGATTTATTTTACAAGCCTGAAGAATTAGTTATAATCGGATACATGCTTCGTCAATCTTTAAAGAAGGATTATATAGCCAACATCGTAAATAATAAAACATTACTTTTAGTCAGATATAATCCCTAATCCTCAAAAATAGAGGTATTATATAACTTGTATATACATGAGCACGAACAGCATAAACTTTTCAATACTAAAGAAGAGATTTATTTTATTACTTTTATTACCAACAATAATCGCACTTTCATATGCCAATATTTTAATCTGCAGCATCTAATTTTTACATATAACTCGCGAGTGTTTGTAAACTGTTAGTGACAATCTATTATACAATATCAAATTGTAAAATCTACTAAATTCAAAGTTATCGCAGCCATATATGTGTTCATCCGGGTGCGAGCTTTTTAATTTGGCTGCACTCGTAAACCTTTGTAACAAATTCGACGGTAACACTGGGACACCCTGTACGTAGAAACGAGATTAGCCGTTCTAGCTATAGATACAGATATGCTTGTGTAGGAACACACACCTGCGAGCAGGTAGCAGATAGCCTACGGTAACATCCAACATAGTGCTCGAGCGTGACGTAGCGTATCTCTATTCTAGGCTCGGTCTATAGAGCAAGTTTGAACCCCTGATAGTCATTTTCCTAGGAGTCATAATTAACGTCGTGCACACGCGAGATTAGGCAATCTCTTGGGAGGGCGTTATCGGAAGCGTCGGAAAACCGTCGCTTCGAGCCCTTCGCCGAGGTGGAGGAGGAGGAAACGCTTCTGAAAATTCGTCTATTCGTTTAGGAGACATTAGAGACCAGTCGTGGCCGCGGAAATCTAGAGCGACCGGTAGTTTCACACATAGTGCGGTTTGTCTATAAATAGTAAGCGTCTATAAATAACGTCCTAGAGTCCAAAACTTGAGATTCCGTACGCGGCCGGCATGCAAGCCGAGGAGGTGGTCGGCCGGCCGGTCGGCTGGCTCACAGCAGCTTCGATCTTCACACTCGGTTGCTTCTCGCTAGGCGCGCGCAGGTCTATATAGCTAAGCCACGTTAGTAATTACCCGGGCTAGGGTCGCTCCACCGTGCTCTGTAATTATCCGAAAAGTCGCGTGAATGGAGACGATAGGATCTGGAAAGCCGAGTGCGGAAACCGGGATTTCAATAGCATGAAAGATGTCTCTTCGAAGATTCATTGTCGTCTATCGTCATATGGTAATGTCAAGTCTAGTTTTAATAAGATTAATTGTGAAAAAAATTATATAAAGTAACAAAGAAACAGAAACTATAGGTATACAAATTATAAAATATAAAGAATTGACAATTAATTGATAAAAGGAATTAAATTATGACTTTTAACTCTGAAAAAAAATCTTTATTATATTTAAATAGAGTTCTGGCAGTGTATAGAGATAATAGAAATAGATTAAGAGTAGACATTTATTTCCATTGCCTTTATTTCGCATATTAGTTTATATTTAAATTTATAATTCCTCTACACATATTTTTTATAACAATTTTAAAATTGGCATAAAAATTTTTTTTTATTTGTTTTAAAAATTGCAATTTTTTAATTTGATACAATATACCTACATGTATATCGCATCTTGATTGAAACCTGTTCAAATTTATTCGCGAATCTATATATCTATGTTAGGAAATTATATTATTGAATTCATAAGGTCGCAATATGTCGCTTCTCGTTTATCGCACTCAGTATGCGAATGAGCCGACATTAATCTCACCCCGTGAATTGTCTGCGGCTAGAAAAATCCCCGCAATCGTGCGCATTGTGTCAAGGACGTCCCATTATGCAACTGTGGACAGTTGCAAAAGTTTCCGTATAAAGCAAACGGCAGATCGCCGCATTGTTATCGAACGACATCTCGCCAACTTTAAATTCAGGATTCACCGCGACCTGGAAACAAGAAAACTCGTCTTCATGAAAATTCTTTGAAGTCGAAGTTCGCAATACTCGCAATTTTACGAGAAAAGGAGGAAGAGAAAGAGAGACCCTTCTCCTTGCATTTATGAAAATAACTTTATTATTCGCGCGTATACCTTGAACGTGTAATGTCCTGGCTCGAGCTCGGAGATGTCCACCCACTGGCAGTCGATATTGTGCTTGTAAATGTCACTGCAATTAACGGAAATACCTTGGTCTCCGTAATTGGCGCATTTGTACCTGAAACAGTAACAACGTTTCAAACAATTAATGAGTTCGCGAGTAATCGTGATTACGAAATGTTGAATTTATAAAATGAACGAAATTAAATACAGAAATAGCGTGTTACGTATGAAAAAAATTCACGTGTATCGAGCAACGAAAAAAGGATTCACGTGTATCACATGTTATCAGAATTTTTACCTAGGTTGAACACCGGGTATACATTGATTGTCTTCCAGGCAGAAGGACGCCTTATGGCCTTCGGCGACTTTATTGCCGTTCGAATCGATTACATCGAAAGTGGCGAACACTTCCATCGAGTGATAATGCCTGCGAAAAGAAAATAATACAGTCGATATTTTATTCTATCGACAACTTAATATTTCAAATAATTAATAAACGTTTCAATTGAAATTTACTTAAAAAATATACATTTTTCCATTTAGTTTTACACTAGTTAAAACTTCTTACTTTCCTATAATAATTTTTCACAAATTTATGCTTTATCATAATAATTTTAATTAGAACCACATTTATTTTAATCTTTGTTAGAGATTTTTACAAGAACAATCAGTCATGTTTTTACTAATTTACTTGTACTATTAATTTTTTTATGTTTTTTTCTCATGATTCACCAAATTTGTGCTTTGAGTCAGCTAACAAAGTATTCATGAATATCAAGTTCATATCGACGGTATGATTTATTAATAGCGATAACGACACAATCCGTTATCACCTCGATCTCCCGTCATTATTATCGATCGAATCGCATTTACATGTGACACATGTGCCATTCCCACAAGTGTTTGGGCACGGAGGGACGGAAATCCGCAGTGCCCGCGTTCAAGATCCTCGCCGTGAAGCGCAACAGTCGCCTCGTTTCTAGATGCCAATTTTCGGATTCCCGTTGCACTTTGTAGGCCTGCGATGCCACGCAATTTTCTTCCATCGCGCACTGCAGCCAATAGAGCTGACGATCCTCTAGATGCGCCGTGCGCATCAGCTCGAGATGATCGAACACGAGATCGGCTATTTCGCGACGACACACCACCCCCGCTATGTTTTCCGCCGTCCCTGAAACCGCAATCAGGTTATTTCGCGTTAATTTTCGCGATATTGTACGACGAATATAGTAAACGGGCTCGAATCTCGCACTCGTTCTGCAAGACGATTATGTATTTTCTTTCTCTCTCTCTTTTTCTCTCATGGCATTTCTTATTTTAGCATAACGTTGGCATTTACTATGCGCGCGATATATTCAAGAAATACTGTACTGGAGACGAGGTAAAGCTGAAACAAGATTTTCCACTGGCAGATTTGCATAAGAAATAGATCATGACAAAGCTTGAAAGAAGCTTTACTTCTGTTTTGTTTACAGATTTACATTTTCTTCCGATATAACTGATTTCTTATGCGATCTAATAGCAAAATTTGGCTATCGCGAATTTTTCTTACTTTTTTTTGTATTCATAGAATATTTTCTCTACATTTTAAAAACTGTAATATTTTTACTAATTCTTACGAACAAATATTTTTCTGTTTTATCCGACAAACGAGATGAATATTATTTATCATCATAATTTTTTTACCTGGACAGTCTATTATCTTGTCATGTAAACACTCTGCTAGATTTCCTTCGTTTCCCCGACACTGTATACCACTAATCGACATCAGTGTCGGTTCCCCGTTGTTGAAAAAGTTAGTTTGCACCGCATCTGAGGCATAGCCGAGGCCCAATTGACGGCAAACCACATTGGCCTCAAGAATAGACCAACTGTCGCCGCAAATGACACTCCAATCTGAAATCAAATAACCGTCGCGAACTTTATATGCTTGAGAGGTTCAGAGAGATATTACATTCATAATTTTTCTTAAAAATCTCATTTAAGTAGAAAGAAGAATTTGTGTACAAAAGTGTTTAGAAGATTTAGAAGAAATATTAGTAGAAATTTAGAAGAGACTACAATTTAGATTTTATCTTTGATTTTTATTCGATTTTAGCAATTTAATAAAATTCAATAAAGCTGTTAAAAAGCGTTGTAATTTGCGGAGAAAATATTTGAGGGTAAAGTAGCAGTGTTGTAATTTGCGGAGAAAACATTTGCATACATAACATTTTATAATTGTACAAACTTTCCTTATCTCTTTGAAAAATATTTTAAGTTTTATTATTTTAAAGTTTTAAAGATTATTGGAAATAATTATAATGAATTCTCCATGTTATTATACTCAAAGACACATTTATTACCTGCATTGCCCAATTTAATTTCCACTCGGCCTTCGGAATGTACGCGTCCTCCGGATAATCGTAACGCCGTTCCTTGTTGATATGTGTCCTTTATTCTGGCTTTTGGTGGTGATCTCTCCGGTTGGACCGGTGACAGTGATGCTTTTGCTTTCTCATCGTGCGCGCAAATGACGCCGGCCGCTTCGTTGCTGCCACAGTCGGAGATGCCCCATCCGTCAAAACGGCATTTCGCGAGTTCGTTTTCAGTCCCGTCGCAGTAAACGTTGTCCATCCAGTATCTTCCTTCGAGACATTTTTAATGTAAAAAATTGCACGCTTGCATTCCGCAATCTAATCTAACTGTTGACTGAGAAAATAATGAAATGCTTGAATAAGTAGCAAAATAAAATATAATATAGATAATACTATTATATTCGGAGTAGATAACATCATATAATACTTTGCCGATTTCATGAAATAAAAATCAACGCAATACATTAAAAATACGGCACATGTTTCGGCATGTTTTCGGCATGTTACGACACATAAATTGGAATAAATGAACAACTTGTTAAAACGAATGTGTCGCTTCTCTCGACAGTACATGGCGATTCTTGCACTCGATCGTGAAAGACGACAGATTAAGATGAAAAAACAATAATATCTCGTCTCACTTCTGGCCTGACCAAAGTGGCCGTACGTTGTCGCTTTAATTGCACCGTTGAAGCCTAATTGCCTGCAAACCACACTGGCCTCCAAGTCGTCCCATTCGTCGTCGCATATACTGCCCCACTTCCCGTCGTGAAGTATTTCCACGTTTCCTGCATATAGCAATAAAATCTTATGCTTACGCTTTTCCTGTTGCGGCGACTCGACGCGATAAAAAGGAAGAAAAGGATTGATTTATAAGTTCCTGACTTATTAACGGAAACCGTTTATTATCAAGTCAGCGATAACGAAAACTATTAAATACAAGGTGAAGTTAATCGAATATTTAACATATTATTAAAATGGATGCGAAAAATTTCCATTATTATATGCACATGAATGTGTAATTTGGATAAGATGTAAATTTTATACTTAATATATTAGATTACTTCATATAGTAATTAAACTTAATTTTATTTCGAATGACGAAAGCCAATTGGGGAAATAATGCCTTCTATTTTTTACATATATTTACATTGATAAAAATTAAAGAAACAAACGTTAAATTAATATTTCTTACGTATATTTATATCGAAAGAAACAATTTCTTTGATAATATGTTGATTATTCTCAATGATTTCTAAAATCCTAACGCATTGAATTAGTATTGATCCCTTTAACTATAATCAAACTGTAATCAAGTTAGTCAGAAGCCGTAGTATATCGAGATTCATTGCATATCCTCGACTCAATAAAACTCAGGAAAAATCCCGCGGAAACGTCTTACGATATAAAGCGAAAAGTGGAGGTGGCCGGCTGGTATCGCGGATCGTGATCCTATTTTACGGTGACTATGTTATCTAGTGATTCTCGGTATTGCGTATACGCATACACGGACACGTGACGTACGCAACGCGCTAACACATGGTTGTTGACATAAATCTTCCTCGAGTTGACCCCTTTTTAATCGTCATCATGCGCTCGCGACTTGCACAACCGCGCGATAAAACTCGCATCTCCCTCTTTATCCCCGCGGGGGAGGAGAGAGAGAGAGAGAGAGAGAGAGATTTATAACCCGTTTATATTGCAGTTGCGCTTTATCGCGGGGAAAATATCAACCCTGAGCGAGTCGAGCTTCGCGCTTTTATCCCGGTCGGATTTACGAGACGGACGCGTCGCGACACGCCCGTCGTTTATGCGGCATACCGGTCGCGGCTCGTCGTCGACTACGTGATCGATACACTCGCTGCATCGGTCCGTCGCGGTAAGAAGATCGAGAGGATGCTACGCGTAATTGATCGTCGCGCCAATTGATCCGATTGAACAATAAAGTTCCCTTGTTCCGCGTACGTCACAATAAACTCCGAGTGTGCTTCCTCAACACACGTAACTTTATACGACACAGGATGCTTCATCTGATGAAACTTTAATGAGATTCCTCTGCTGTCGTCGGTTCTTATTATTATTATATTTCTTAATTAACGCTTAATTAATTTTGAATAAATACGCTAAATAAATAAAGACGCTACTTAGCAATCTTAAATATTCTCTAAGGAAAGAGTTTAAATTTTAAATTGAATGATATCTTTTTTAGCATTATATATTTTTTCAGAATATTTTAAAAAGAAATTGAGTTATAACTGAAGTATCGGAATTACCTTCGTGATCGCCATTTTCGCCTCCTGTTAGCCTTAGCGCTCCCTCCTCTTTTTTCAGCTTTCGGAAATCCTTCTTTAGTTTCCTGACTATCTTGTTACGATTATTAGTCCTAGTATCATTATTGCTCGTGCACAATTCAGATAATAGCACTATAAAGCTAAATGCGATCCCTATTCGTTGTAATTGCCATCTCATGTTTCTTGCGTTATAAAGATATTCCTTATCACAAGAGTATCATATGCACCTGTAACACGTTATACAAGATTAAAAATTACAAACGATTGATATTTTTCTTTCATCAATAATTTATTTAAACAGAATTTTAATGCAATATTCAGCTTTATTACATTATCTCATGAAAACTAAGATAGCATATGAAAAAATATTTATACTTAGAAAATAATTATGCTAGAAAATATTGACCGGAAAAAATTCTTCGACAAAATTTGTACATATAATTCTTTTATGCTTACGATGGTCGCCACTGCGTACACTCGTACACGTCTACGTCCATGTTGTTCGATATTGTATATATTTGAACACAATGAGTTATGCGCGAGCACTCACAGTTTAATTACACTCTTTCCGGATTGTTTTCTGGTTATAAATTCTCAGAAAATCGCACACGCGATTTTGCATATGATTCCGCGAGCTACTGATCGTGCAGCACGCCACGCGATGCGCACGCTTCTTGACTCGTAAGGCACACACCGCGCCGACTTATAAGATCATCGGCAGTCCAGATGGCGGATCGCCTTTTTTACCGCATCGTCAATCTCTTCCTGAACGATTCGTTGCTGACCGTAGCCCCGATGACCCGTTTAAACCAACTGTTGACGCGATTAGAATAGCCATGATGATATCCGACCTCTGACGGAAGATGGAACTTCGAGAAGATCTCTTCTTTCTCTCGGTTTTCTCTCGCTTTGTAATCTTCCTTCTCCTGTTCTTGCTTTGACATTCGATCTTTTCACCGCAAAGAGGAATGGCGAGACACCAAAACTATCTTAAAAATCTCTATTAGGTTATTTAGGTAAATTATTAAATAAAACGATGAATATATAGCAATTAATTTTCCAAAATATAAAAAATATAGAAAATATCTTTTATGATAATAAACGATCATAAATTTGAGATGCAATTTTATCGAAATTAAAACATTAGAAAAATTGAAAAAGGCACGTGAATATTATTTTTCTTTGCTTTAAAAATCTATCAGATTTTATTTTGGAGGGAAAGGTCAGCGCTGCTTATTATTCGAGACGTTTTTTTAGAGTTTCCTCGATCCATTGCGCGTTTACTCGCGTGGGCGGAAGCTGTGGTTTGCTCTTGAAAAATTTACACCAGATTGGCCCGGCTTCGGCCGACCTTCTCTGATTCTGCGGATGAATAATGCGATCCACCGCGATGATTGATACTAGCGTGCGCGTGGTTCGAATCGGCCGTTTATAACGTTTCGGCTCTCGAGCGTTGCGGAAACGCGCGGCATATTGTTTCGTCGTGCTCATAGATAGGAATCAACTAGTTTAACCCTCAATTACTACGGTTAAATTTCGGCAACTATGAGAAATGACGAGGTCACTTTAACCTCAATAATTAATAACGCTAATGTCACCTGGAAAGTCACTTTAACTTTCATTACTTACCTTCGCAAAAGAAAGCGTTATATATTTACGAAGGCTGTAAAGAAAAAAGACAAGCATAATAAGATCTAATGACTCAGGCAGGCGCTTACTCTGATAATCTTTGCGAAATATCTTGAAGCAGGTTTGACCTCGTTATAGTACTTGAAGGCCAGGGTTTATATATCTCTATTGCAGCAGCTTTTCAATTGGAACATTTCATACACGGTAATTTATCACTCCCTGTGAATTTATCATCACTATGTTGAAGAGCATTAAAGTTTTATAAAAAATAAGAAAATAAAGTAGAATAAGATAGTGCAGTAATTTATAAAATTACAGAATTATTAATATTGATTATTTTATATTCAATATTAACTAAATATCTCTCTTGCACTCGCAAAATCTAATATTTAATTTTATCCACTACTGTTAACATTAATTAGCACAGTAATTAAGACATTAATTAAGACACCAAAGTCTAATGTTATATATCTTAATATTACACTATAATTTAAATTTATATATTAATTTATTGTATACATTACATTAAATTAATAATTTTTATTTATTATTTATTATTATTTTCTATTTCTTAAGAATTTTTTTCTTAAATATTAAATGTTACATATTTAATTTTACGGGTCAAAAACGTAGCTGGTATCAAATGCTCTTATCGTATGCGTTTCTTCATTATCAGTAGGTAGTCTTGATAATACGCGCGTCGCAAGAAAATGCATACATAAGCGCGTTCGCGTACTTTTCTCGATTCTTTGCTGTGATGAATCAGAGTTCGAGTGTCATCATTCCTCCGAAAATAGAGAGAAAGGAGGGATAGGAAGCTCGATCTTCAGAAAGAGTAGTTTGGAAAGCCTCCGACAAGACACGGTTCTCGTCATTCGATACGTCGGTCCCGTATCATTCGTAGTCACATTGCGCAACTATCTCATTGGAGATCGCACGTTTATATTTTACCAAGTGGAACGCCGGCGTGGAGAAGCCGATAAAAATTCACCGCTGCGCTAGTCGGCCTAATTAAATCGTATTTACGTCACTGCAGTGTTCTTGTTGTATAATTTAAATGACCATCGCCGTGTACGAGCGCGCTGTGCGCACCGCTAACATTTAGATTAACAATAATCGTCTTATGCTTGATGTAATGCGATTAAACAGAATTAAATATATTCGTTTGAGTAGAATTTGTTTGTTGAAGACTTCGTTTATTGCCGACTTGTTATTACGAATTATTATTTATTTTCGATTTATTGTGAATTTAACACTCTCATACTTTGTTTAAATTGTGATTATTATTTCTTAAGAGTTTTTTTTTTATTATATTTATATATTAATTTTTTTATTGATTACTTTTTGATTGAATATAAAAATGAAAGAATATCATCACTCATAGAACATAATACTTCAAACGCTTCCAACTCGGAAGCGTGTGTCTGAACTTTTTCTCTATCTCCGTTCTCCGATTGATCGTGACCTCATCATCGCGGCGGGCTGGTATAAAGAAATTCATATAATTCATGTAACAGGCCGCACTTTTGACACGCTTCATTCCGTGATGTAATCGTGCGGATGAATGCGTGGCGAAGCAATTATCGCGTACTATTAGCGAAAACGGCCTACGGCTAAATTCTTGACATACTTCGGTCTTGAGATACCTTTAATGCCGAGGGATAAAGGGACTGGAGGAGTTATCTGTCTGTAAACGATTTCTTGCTACGTGCTATTAAAAGAATAAACTATTTTTCTCATTCTCGCCGAATTAGAAAGCACGATAGTTCGTTGATATTTGTTTGTTTCAAATTTTTTCAACGAAAAATAGTTAATTGTGTACAACGAGGGTATAAAAAAAATTCTTTTATATATAAGCGAGTTAATAAAATTAATAGTTTTTATATTAATAATTTACGCATTATTAATAATTTAATCTGTAGTATGAATTATTTTTAATTGCAATCAGAAAAATATTCTATAGTTAAAAATTTAGTTTGAAAATATCGGATTTTTGTGCTATCTAAATACACAATATCGAATAATATTGAATTCAAAATTATACGAGAACATGAGCACAAATCAATATTGTATGCTAAAACAAATATTATTTTTAATAATTAAAATAATAAAAAAAAATATTTTTGTGGTCTAATATAAATTTCTCTTTAATTGCTAATAAGTTATGCAAAGATAAAGAAGTCGTTGAAATAAAATTAAGAAGGAATATTACGTTTTTTTAAATTATATTTTTTTACATCTTTATTTCTGGCGAGATAATGAAATTTTTATATATATCAGTCATATATTTCTTCGTTTTTTTCTACTAATACTCGGTAACATTAGGGTTAAATTATTTATTATTTGCCGAATTCAGACAGATGAAAAAGTATCACGTCTATGAATAAATAAAAGTTTACTAGGCGTTTCCTAACTGAATTATTAATATCCAATCGATACAGACACGAACCTTTTTGGCTGGCGATACATGCGATGTATATGTATGTGTATGTGTATGTGAACATCGGGTTAATGTAACAAAGAGTTGAATATGGAGAAGCGAAAGTGGAGCGCTTTTTTTGTCGCGGTCTCAACGACAATGGACATCATAAATCCTGATCATGTGTGCAACGACATGAGCAGGTGTGGATGCAGCGATCGACGTTCACCTTTCGACCGCAAGCGCAGGTCTCATCGATGCACTCGATTAAGCACGCAGTGTCGTTGAACAGCTCGTCGTCGTTCAATTTGTCCACCTGATAAGTACGCTTAATTTAATAATTGTGCCTTCCTCGTCGCGTTCGATTGTCACGATCGAAGAAATTATGCCGATTAATTAAATAGAACGACTCTAGAAATTCTTAAACAGAAGCAACTAATTTACGGAAATTACTTTTTAGTAATTATTTAAATTGAAATTTGTTTAGAATTATAAATATTAATCTTTATAAAATAAGAGAGTAAAAGGATGATATAAAAGAGTAAAAGAGAGATATAAAAGAGATTTATTTATGTACGTCGTTTTAAAGTGCGTTTAAATTGAAATTGTACGCAGTTGAAGAGTTGTTCAAAAATTGAATTTTGAAGTGGTTACACTTTACATGGTTGAGCAGGAACTTGTAATTTATTTCGTTGCATAAATCTCTCTTACGCGCGTTTACATAAAATATAGTCCCAATAATTCATAAAAATATATAGCATCTGTCGAGACGCTTTTTAAGTGCAAATATATCACTTTTATGAGTCGTGTAATATTTATTCATTGTCGAACATTTGTGCGCAAAAACGAGTCTAGACATTAAATATAATGTTTATTATACCGAATCATCTATAATCGCGCTGATATCGCAACATACGAATAATCTTTCGAAGAAGTTTGCTCGTTACGCCTGGAATCTACCGAGAAACTTCAAGAAAGATCTTGATTCCTTCCGGACATTCCAAGCGCTGTTTATCTTACAAACACTCTTTGCTTTGCATTTTTTACATGCTGTTGCAGCCCTCAATAGCTGCTATTATTAGTTCTATAAAGTTTTATATAAAGTTTTTTTGGTACACATAATGATAATTATCATATTGTAAAAACAAATATTATTACTGTTATCATTTTTTCTATAGAATATTCGAATTTTTACAAATGGTGCATGCGTTTTAATAATTATTCTCAATATTTTAACATTATATAATTATAAATATTATTAACACAAAAGTAATATCATTATTAGTATATGCTATAATGAACCAAAGAACTCTAATTATTACGAGTTTTATCCAAGTTAAAGTTTTAAAAATTTGATTAGAAAAGTATTATATTTCATACAGCAAGGAACTATATAATAAATAAAATTGTTCTCTTTTTGTGCATATTTATATCTCGCGCGTAAACCGGCGGCGGGCAATGGTGACCACGCGGCCGCACCGGCGGTCGATACGAGGACGAGTCTAGGGACTCTACCACGCCCAATCGCAGCCGTCGCATACCGAGCGCGTCTCACTCGCGCCCGCGTGAGTGAAGACGCGTCGCCTTCTTTCCGCGAGGATACGAGGAGCGCGCCGCGTTTTCATCCCCACCACCTAACCTCTCATTCGTCGCGGGAGCATCGCGCCTCGCCGCGGAGCGGCACGCCAGTCAGTCGGTTTTTATCCATCGCGCGAAGTGGTGTGTGGCGGTTTGGCGCGAGAGAGCGACAGAGCGGGTTTACGCGATCGGACACACACAGTGACGAACCCACCGTCGTGTCTCGCAAAGGCGTGCATTTCGGTAATTTGCAGTTGCGACGACGTTCATAGTGTCGCCGTACGCTCAGTAAAACCGCGTCGCGTCTGCGTCTTGACCGGAAGGAAGGAAGGTAAGCAGACGCGTCTTCGTTCTCTCAGAGGGGGGAAGAAGGAGCGCGCCTCGTGGACCCCCGTGCGTTGGATCGTGGCCGCGAGACCGGAGGCGCACGGCGCGCAGTCGGCCATTGTGCTTTCTTCGTGTCGCCGATACAACTGCGCGGTGCTCTGCTGTCAGTCGGTGTGCTCTGTGTCGGCCTGCACCGGGTGAAGTCTGCAGGAGCAGAAGATAGTACGCGCACGCTGTAAGCCGATCACCGGCTACTACTACCGGGAGTCGTTGCCATTCTTTGACACAATCTTCTCCCGTCATCGTCATCATCTCCCTCGCCGCCGTTTTCTCCCACGGTCAGCAGCACCGGGGTAAGTGAGACAAACAGACGATGCACGTTTACGCCCGTCCTCGCGTTTTTCGCGCTTCTACGAAGCGGAGCGCGACGCGACACTCGGTCGGTAACGTGATGCCCGGGGCCCCTCTCGCTCTTCTTCCGCTCCTTCACTGATGCTTCTTCGGTTCTTTCTCTTTTCGCTTTAATGACACACGCTCCTTCGGGTCACACCGGGTCACGTTTCTCCGTTTTACTTCGAATCGAAAGTCAACGGCCGGCGTGACAGATCTCACGAGCCGGCGTCGAGGAGGCGAAGGCCGGCGAGAGCGAGAGAGAGAAAGAGAGGGAAGGGAAAACGAAAGCTCACGTTTCGATCACGAGCGCGACTCCCGGAGTGAGTACTCCCGCGTTTTCCGTGACGCACGCACGGAGGTTGGTCCCCAAGTTCACGGTTGTCGAGAACAGGTGCTTTTTTTCTTTTTCTCGGTTTCTTTTCGTTTTCCCGAGAAATGAGAAACGGGAGTATTGCGTATTAATGTTTTTGTAACGTTGATGCCGTCGCAGAGTCTGAATATATTAACCCGCGGATCACCTGATCGTCAATCGCGTGCAGGATATCAGATTCATTCGGAGAATTCCGTTTTTACGCTCTTAATAGAGGGTTTTGAGGGACGAGTAGTAGGATAGTGTTTTGTCTCGAGCGATGTAAACAAAGCGATCGCGATTGTAACGTAAACAGTCAGTAGTAAAAGAAGATGTGAACGGATCCAGCGCTCATTGTGCAAGAGTAAGTTATTTAATACATTATGAAATTAATTTTTAAATTGTGTGTATGAATTTAATTATATTAATTTACTTAAATAATATCATAAAAGCAATTTTGATGCATTGGATACCGAATATACATAAAGAAATTTGTCCTTATTTATTTTAATTTTTCTACATTAATATTCGATCCATTTTGTATTGATTCTTTCTATTTATTGAAAATTTCAAACAAATTTGATAAAAATTCGCTTAAAGATGAATGATATAATAATTCTTTAAATCTAAATAGTTTTGCAAGTGAAACAATTCATTGAAATTGAAAGGTTTACTATCGTAATACTTTCTAGAAGACATCAATATAGTGTTCTAAAATTATAGATATTATTCTTTATATTATATATTTTTTTCCTGTCAATTTAAAGGTTCTTTTTATAAAAACATCAAGAGAAATTATCGTTTATTGCATCCTCTCAATTTTTAACATTGCATTTTGTAATTAAGCTTCAGATTAAAATTCTATTAAAATCCATCTGAAATAAATTAAAAAATAAAATTTGATGCTTTTTTTATCTTTATTTTGATTTTATTCCAATATTAATTACTTAAATCTCTCGATATTTTAATTGAGGAAAAGTCAATATCAAATTGGTTATGAAATTTTCAGAGGTACATACAAAATGAATAAACATCCACCTCGGTACTTTAATTTTTGAGGTTTAAAAGGGTTAAAAGCGCGGCGTGTGTTCCATCATCCGCGTGCACTCGCACGCGTATTTCTTTCTCTATTTGCAGCCGCCGCGAGCAAATAGCAGGCGTATTAAGCCGTCGTCGTCATTAGATGCGATTTCCCGAGTGTTTGCTTCGCAAAGAGAGAATCCGGTCGGGTCTTTAGAGCGCGCGAGAGAATCGGATATTTCGCCAGCTTGATAGCTTTATTATCGGTCGTAGCCGCGCGATTAATTTGTCGTTCCGCCTTCGTTTATCTATCTATACTGGTAGATTAAGCTGTTCGCGCGTAAATTCACATAAACATATTAAAGCACATTGCAGACTGTCGGGTATTTAAATCCGACTCAGGCGGTGCCTTCGTATTAATAAAACAAAACCATGCAATTTTCTAAAATGGATTTAATACTAATTTAATATTTATCGTGTAGGCGTTAGTCGAAAATTTCTTAGATCAATTTTATTTAATTAAATTTCGTCATACAAGAATAGTACATGATCACGACTTACTTATATTTCAATGTAAATTTTTAATGTTTGTTTCTTTATTTTTAGAAGAAAATTAGACAGTAAATTCATAGCAATATTGTTATTACAATATGACAATAAATTTTTAGTTTAAATTCGTGGAAATGTTTTCTCTCGAGTCCTCTTATCCTCTCTTCGCACGCTTAACGTTAAACACAACTGTCATGACAATAACAATTTTTGTCGATTCGATATAATACTGATAATACTTGTCGATGTGAAATGAGAGTTAGGTACACTTGGCGATAAATCACAGTGTCCGATCGTTAGCACAAAAATTCGGCTTTTGTTCGATGAAAGAGGACGGTGCAGACGGATCGAGAGAGAAAGCGAGCCTCAGGGTCGTCGAACGAGGCTTCCCGGGCGGCAGGTACATACATACATACATATATATATATATATATATATATATATATATCCCTCGTTGACGTGACCGGCGCATGACATGCTGGCAGGAAGGGGGGGACTTGCAATATTCATTTACATCCCAAAGTCTGTTCGCCTCGTCACGTTGTAGTACGGAAAAGCGTACTACGTACTTCCGAGCGCACGTGCCGGCCGACCGGTTCGAGTGCTTACTCTCTACTGCAAGTTTGCAGCGAAAACATTAACACATCGGATCATATCAACAAATAGCACCGTAATGGGATAAATAGGATAATAGACGTATTACTTGCGGTAGAATTCGAAATCTTTTTATGAATATATAGTTTGACCTCATATGATATAAAAAATATCCAGAATTGTGTCCATCAAGTTTGGACATATTTTATTTTTCTGAATAAGAATGCACGCTGCAAAACCCATGGGTTTTGTAACCATAGTTTACGATTCGAGATTTTAAATGCGTATTTTGCATGCACAAATTGTTTTCCGCGACATAAAGTTCCGATTTTTGTTTAAAATATTTTTATATACTTGTGTGCTCCTTTGGTTTCTCTCCGCAAAAAAGTCATTTATATCCCGTTATTCTGCCAACGGATTTTTTCGTGCGACGAGGATATTACGCATATAAGTTCGGTATCACACGCACCGCAAGCCGTCGAACCGCAATTGGACACACCAAACGAACCACAGGCGAGGAGAAACATTCTTCCGATACGTCAGTATCTTTAAGCATATTTTAATCTTTATTAGCTGATATGAAACTTTCAAAAATACTGGTAGTTCCAGTGAAAAATTTCAAGATATTTTGCTCGTAATTCACGTAAATGGGAATCGTAAAAGATACCGCTAATTTTCTACGTATTAAAACTTGAAAGTGCAATAATGTACTGTTTGCGAAGTCATTCTAATAAAACTCGTATCATTAAATTGCTAATTAGACCCTGGAATCTGAGATTGAAGTTCAGAATTCGAAACTTCCGCGTGATATGACGGCGATTGAAATCGAACGCAGCCGTGGAATATTGCACGAAATTCGATACTTCTCTTCATGTATCGCTAACTAACTAATGTTGAACATGAAATATCGATGTCAGAGGTATATCCGTTATCATACCCTAAATAGAGGTATTTCGATATTGTTCGATATTAACCGAGTATCGTAACTATTCTCATTAAATTAATTGCTCGATGCGAAACTTTGGATGGATTTTTAAAATGTTTTACTAAATTTATTAATCGAAAAAAGTCTTATTAAAATTATTATTTAAATTAACACTATTAAAAAATTGCCATGTATTTGGAATTTTTTATATTAACTAAATAATTACCGAAATATAGATACTAGTTTAAATTAGTTGAACAATTTATACTTTAATCTCTTAAAACGTTAATTAACTTCGTTTGTTATAATGTGTTAAAAGCCGATGGCAAGGACGTGTGTCGCGAACTTAGCACGCGAGACAAAAGAATTGCTATTTAATCGTATCTCTCTCATATGTAGCGCAAGTGAAACACAATGCGCTATCGCAATACTCAGTCGTTCGCAACGGGGCGTGCAACTTTCGTCTAGCTTAAACTAATTTCGTAATGCTCGTTGTACATTATTTGCCAGCCGAAAATAAAGCAGTCTACGCATCCCGCGCAACAATAGAACATTCAACCAAGGTTACTTCATTATTATTTTGGGACTATTCCTTGTTCTTATTATGTGAATGTGTGCAAAACTGCGATTGTTATTTGTTCGCGTTATTTGATTTCGTCTATCTAATCTGAAAACCTTCAAAATTGCGATTGCAATTTGTAAAATTATTACGAAAATTATATTACGCGAAAGGTTGTAAAAAAAATGTGAAAGTAGATTTTAGATTAATCGTAAATTTTTAATGAAAACTCGACGCTTCGTGCCTGAAAGTTTTGATTACTCATTTCGCATTTTGTGAAAGTATGATTAACGATATGAGATGTCGCGATGATTTAAAAAACGTTGACAATTCTTTTTTCTTAATTGCATTGCTTCTATTTCTCGCACGTATACGATATCGCTCTCTTCGGTAAATTTCGAAAACTTTAGGCAGGCGATAATTTATCTTGCTGAAACACCCTCGTGAAGAACTCTGGAAAAACTCATCTTTCGCGCCACGTTACAAATTGTAGGCTGGTTTTTGGACTAATGAAAGAGCAAGCCGGGGTGATCCATAATCCGACCGTGGAAGGGCCTCGGATATTGAAATATCGCGTGGCGTAAGGACCGATTATAAAAGCTTCTGGTCCCGCGCTCGCGCTTCAATTTGAAGCTTGCCGATCGTGAACGTTTATTATTATCGTCTTCTGCGGAGAGCGCGCGGCGTTCCTTCCTGTCGGCCAATAGCCATTTGCGCTGATACGACGGAATTGGCTTTTCCATCCCCCTCGGATCCTCTTCCGCGCTCTCTTTCTCTTCCTCTTTTACGCACACATAACACTCACGCATCTGTCGTGCTCGTACGCTCACGATATACGATTGACGATATTGTACATGGCATCCCGGATCAACTGCGTTTTGTTTAATCTTCTTTTGAATTTTTTGCGTTCAATTTTGTGTGAATTCTCACTTACAATGGGTTGTATTTTTTTTTTAGTTTTTTTAGTGACCAAATTTTGAACCGGACTTTGTTGAGATAAAATTCAGTCGAAATTGTTTGAAAAATTTTATTAGCTGTTAACAGTTCCACAAATCTATTTTTTTTTAAATTCATGTTCTCCAGTTGTTTGTTGATCTGGGACACCCAGTAGACGTGAATGCACACACCCGCTCGCGGTTATAACGCCTATGATACCGTCAGTCACGTATAAACTGCATTACTGATTGACACAACGCGAACGCCTTTAATGCATATCAACGTCAGCAACATGTATTGTTCCGCCGAGCCGTTATTGGCAATTTCTATTTCATCATGTATGTATATATATATATATATATATCTCGCGAATGGTGATCGTCGAAGAAGGGTGCGCGAGCGAGATGATTCGTCTCGTTCTCGATTTTAGCTCGAGGATTTCAAAGGCGTGGGTTCGTTTCACCACTTTTTTCCTTCTCTTATTTCATTTTTCACGTTCGAATCGTTTTATCGCATTTGCGGTTGTTATGACGCTTGAGTTGATTTATCGTATTGATGTACGCATGTTCCGTGTCGATTTCAGCGTGGAATTGCGTCGAGTTGTGAACCGATGCAACCGACATAATTTTCTCTCTGCGCTTGGCGTCATTAATCAAAATTGCGCAACTTCGTTACGAGCATTAGAAAAATATTATTAAAATTGATGATGACGGTTTGAACGGGAAAGAGAAGTAATGATGTGAAAACATTTGGAAAAATATGTATGAAAAAGACGCGTATGTGATATTCTTTCTGGGTAATTTTTTTTTCTTTGATATGAAAAACTAATATTGACGATTATGTGGAATTATGTTTGAAAATCAATTAAATGTAATTGCATATTGTGGATTGGATGACTCCGAAAGGGAATGCGATTGCAATTAATAGTGGGATACATACGTTAGCGTGGCCGGGAATCCAGACACGCTCGACACGTTGCACGTCGCGTCGTCAATTTACAGTCGCGTATTGCGTATCTCGTACAATGGCATGAAAACCGCGTCGCATTCCAGAGCATGTCGGGGCGGTGCATCGCAAGTGGTTAACACTCTTTTGCCATTCAAAAACTATTCCGCTAATCACATTTCTGTAAAAAAAAACAGTTCTTTTGATAGAATGTGTCGTTGGGAGAAAGTGCGGTCCGCCAAAAATTTCTGTGTCTAATTTCACGAAACAGCGATACGAATAATGAAAACGCAACTAATGCAAATTGCAATACGAACACGTGACGCAGTTTCCAAATAACGGTTTGCAATTTTTTTCTGTTTATGTTGTTTCGCCGTAGTTTAATAAAAGACCGTTTGATCGCCGCTCCGAGATTAAAAGCTCCATTTATAGAAACGTCGCAAATTCTCTTTAGCGTTCGTCCAGCTTCGAGCGATCCGCCGCACGAGAATTAATCGAATCGGCTTCCGACGCGACTGTGACGCGGGATATCGGGCGAATTAAAGGAAAAAGTGTCTCGTCGGCTGTGGTCGGCGGCTCGCGAGATAATTGGATAGGGCGGCGCGCGAGTCCAATTTGCGGCCGAGTGAGTCCATCTAATTCCATGGTTCTAATCCCCGCGTTTCCGCGGTTATTCGGAATTTATGTTCCCTGCGCGGCGCGCACAGAGAAATGGATTGCATTAAAAGCTCCGGCGGATATGAATACGTGGAAATAACGCGCGTCTCGCGCAACGCTTATTAGATTACCGTCAGCTATCACGCGTTGACGCGGCGTTATCGTTATCTCCTCTCTCTCTCTCTCTTCTCGTTCTTGTACTCGATGTACCTGTCCAATGCATCGCCATTCACGCGTACGCACATGTGCGCCGGCGACGGCGACACGGCGGCGACGGGTGCATGTTGTGCGAGGAATACCGGGACTTTGAAGTTTAGATTTTTGGGAGAATATATTATATATTTTTTTGTAAACACGGTCTGATCGCGTGCTGCGATATGATCCTGTTAGTTCCTTTCTAAATGAAGATGTATATTAATGTGAAATTAATGTGAAACGATGTTTCACAAAGTTAGCTCTAACGTCCACTTGCGTAAATATTTTTTATATAAATATTAAATTTCTTATTTGAAATGTTGAATCAATATCGTATAAACAAATAATTAAATACTGGATTAATATTATAACAATTATGTAGAAAAGTCAATTATTCTTTGCTATAAAAATAATATATATATATATAGATAGAAATAAATTACATTGCATTAATTTATCGTAACATTTTTCTTTCTGTTCGCATTCGATTCGAACGCACGAATTGTGGACTGTAAATAAAGTTCTATTACGTTCAAGTTTGAAATCCAGGTCTTCGCGATAAAAAAAAAACTAATCGAATCCGTAATTGTTTTTCAGAATGCGCATGCACGGGTGCGAATCCTCGAGACGGTGCGCGCGAGTAACGCGCCGGTGAACGCGCGAAGAAATGAGATGCGCGAAAGCCATTAGGAATCCGCTCTCGGCGAATGTCATTCACCCTGCGGGCGCAACATAAGAAGAAGAAGAGAAGAAGAAGAAGGAGAAGAAGAAGCAACAGCACCACCACGCGAAAGAGGAGGCGAGCAAAGTGAGTGAATTCGCGCTCGCGAGACCGGCATTCTCGGGGTAATTCGTCGTCCCTCGAATCTTCGGCCACTGTTTCGGCTATCCGTTAGGGCGCCGTCTCGTCAGTTTCCCCAGCGCCGGCGTCAGTAGAGTGAAAGGCGCTTCGCCACGCGTGGCACCTCTTGAAAGAGCACATCCAGGGGAAAAGTCACGCGATATTTTCGCGGGGTCGTGCTGAAGCATGCGTGCGCCACACTCGGGGTCTTCCGTCGTTCATTAACGTCTCGATATAGCACGCAGCTGTATATGTATATATATATATTCCTGTATAAAAGATAGTCTTTCGTGACGTCTCGTTAACGCACGTGAATTTCAACGCGGATTCAAATTGCACCGAGACGCTCTCACTCTCGTTCGCAGTGTAATTCCGACCGCGCTGCGGAGATAGAGAGGACAAATTCTATCCGAAGGACTGCATAGTGAAAGAGCGCATTTGTCGATGCTCGCGAGGAGACGCCTTCGTCGTTCGTCGGGGGAGGAATTGATGGAATGCTCGATTGAGGAAGAGTCGGCGTGTGTCCGTGGTGATCGACGACTGCGGACGAGCGTTAATCGCGAATCGACAGCGAGGATGATCGCGCGGAATTCGCCGACGACCAGTGTCGATTATGCGATCAATGTGGACGAATCTAGAAAGAGCCGCTGCGCGATCTAATTCCGACGGAGATACGCTGGGATTGCTGCTGTTTTACGAACGGCGACGAAGAGCCTTCCTTCTTTAATACACACACACACACACACACACACCAACCGACCGACCGACCGACCGACCGACCGAATTGACGTCGTCTATTAAGATAGAAGAGATTCTAGACTGATAAAGAAATATCCATCGACTGATAAAGTAAACCAGCGGAATCCAGCGCGACGCAGATTTATTGTCGCCATTGAGATTCCGGCGCCGTTCGCTTCGCGACCGATATAGCTTTCTCGATCGGAGTTCAGCAACGTCGCCTTCTACCTAAACTACCGTTAATTAGCCTAATTGCGTGCCGGGGACTCGAAATTATTCAGCGGCATCCGTGCTCACGCGAGTTTACGCTAAGTGTAAGCGCGCTGTTTCCTTCGAGAAACCAAGGCGACCGCAAGGACGCGCGGTTCCTGTTCGAAGCGTTCTCCCGGGAATCGAATCGACTTCAAATGAGCAGACACCGTCGATCGATCGAACGGTAAGTCGGTCTGACGAAGCGAAGGGACCGAGCGAAACTCAGCGTCGAGGCTCGGATTCGCGGATCGCCGTCGTCCGGATCGGAAGATATACCGAAGGATAAGCGGATCCTGTCATTGGTCCTCGGCGAAAGGGGACCGATCGTGGACTCCTGGTGGTGTCCTGTGGCCGCAGATGGGAGCTGGTCTGCTAGAACCCGGCAGGGTGATCAACCCCGTGCAGCAGCGACCACAATCGGACGAACTCTTCGCGATCGAGTTCGAATTCGCGACCACCGACCCGTCCTACGCCGACGTCGCTTGCCGACGTCACCGTCGATCACGAGACTCCTTCTTCCATCAGATTCGGCCGCGCAAATCCGATCAAGCTGGAATTGATGGAGTTGGAGAACATCGTGGCGAACACCGTGTACCTGAAAGCCAGAGAAGGTAAGTCTTGCTTGTGCCGTTTACTTATATGTTAGCTCGTCGCTCTTTACACTTTTCATTTATTTATTATTATATAAGTGAAGTGAACGATTGAACGGTCTTTTCATGATTTCGTATTTTCTTAGTAAGTCAGAAAATTAATTGCTTTATTATGAATTCTTAAAATTCTCGAAATTATTAATTACGCAGCTATTTTTTTTGCTTTTGTTATTATACAGACAAGAGGGTTATCTTTACTAACAAATAAATAAATTGATCAGTACTGAAAGTAGGCACGTAAAGTTAGTGAGGTTTTTGTTAAAATACATTTGTGAAAACATTTGTTATTGACAGCAATTAATCGTACGCTAGTTATAACGCGTGCATAAAAGAATGACCGATTTCAATAACGCCTGCAATAAGTGCCTGCAATTTCATTATTTTCATTTTTAAGTGGCGGCTGTTAGATAATTGAGAAAGTTTGCGCAATTTCAGTGGAGACATAGTTATAGAAGTTGTTTTATGATGTGCAATAATTAATGGTGCGCCGCGTTTACAGTGCGTGTCAAAAACAGTTATTGAGTTCAGTCGATTAGCGCGCGCGCTGAATGTACAATTCTGCTGTTTTACACATACGTGCTCGTATATAGCCTTCCCGGAACACCCTATACAAAGCCGTCATTACCGAGGGTTCGGGTGGGCGACATTTATTACGGGCGTAAAGTCGCCCAGTAATTTTAGCCGCTAGATTGAGCGTTCGGATTTAACGCGCAATATGCATCCGCGACCATTACCTACACGTTTCGAACTGCTGTCGTCAAGAAAATTAATCCTTAAGTACTTGGACGCAATCCGGAGCAAATGTAATATTTCCGTGCAAACAGGATTACATTCCCTCGAAGATTTTAATGCAGTTTAACGGCTGAACAAAAAAATTTCCTCTTTTTTTATAATTTTTCGCGTGTTACGAGATTTTTACGGCAGCTTTAAAAAACTTTAGATCACGAAGAATGGCGAGGGAAAACTTGCGCGTTTGATATTTTCTGTTCGCCGCCGGTAATTTAGGTCATTTTGATCGATAAAAAAAATCCGTGGGAGACATTTATAACGCCGCTACGTGAAAGACGGCGATTTCGCAGTTGTCATTTATATATATCTAGACGTGGTATCTAGACAGTGTTCGATCGAGAAATGCCTATCCAGCGAATGTTAAGTCACTTATGGTTTAGTGTAGGTGCCCGCGCTTTAATGCGCGCGTAAAACGATCGTGATGCTCGCGCCGACAGCTTAAGCGCCGCAACGCGAGCGATAGATCGAAGCAAAAAATCTTTACGGTGAGAGGATCTTTTTCTCTCCGACTTTTCAGTCCGGCGCACGTTTCAGCACACTTATCGTCATAGGCGCCGGTGGAACGCCTAAATAAAATAAACACCCTTTCTTATTTTGTCTTATCTTCACCAGCATTGATTTGTGGATTTACGTTATTTTCTGCTTACTTTTCTGGGCATTACACATCCCTAAATTTTTCAGCCCCCCCCTCCTTTTTTAGATAAGCAACAAATTAAATTTATAGCATAACGAGAAGTATGAAATGTATTGGAATACAATGGAAATATTAACAAATAAAATGTAAGAAAAGTTCAAAGTAAGGAAAATTTAAGAAATTTGAAATTGAAGAAGTATAAAGTATTTATTATATCTAACTTTTTTCGAACGCAAAATTTGTTTAACAAATAGAAAACATATATTTTAAATTGCAAAGATATAAATATTAATTGCTGCAAAATGTAAAAAGAAAAAACGAAAGTTGAAAATACTTGCAGGATATGAAGTCATATTTAGGTTCAAGCGCTTGTGGCGTCGCGACGCCCATGGCAGACACGCGCTCAAACGTTGGTAAACGAAATTACGTATATCACGCGAGCGGAGTCGACCGATATCGCTACCGTATATTTGTTCCTTAATTGATATACAGGACGGACCAGAGAAATAGAGAGAGAAAGAGAGAGATTGAAATATCGCCGGTGCGATATGTCAGCCGTACAAGCGCGCTTAAAATCCTCTCGCGATAGCACTTCTTTTTACTCTTTTTTTTATTGCAGATGGAATCGTCGATCCCGGCAATATCGAAAAAAAATATACCGTAAGCATTGTAACGATATGTGTGTACAGTAAACATAGAATCAATCGAAAAAAGCATCTGAAGAAACATTAATTTTCCAGGTTTTATTTGTAAACTTATCGAATTTTTTTACAATATACAGAAAATAATGTGTAAAACTCATGTATCGAATAGGAAATGTCACAATTCTGACAACTATGCATATTTATAATACTACTTTCTACAACGTCTTCGATTTTTACATTATCTCCGACTTGTTTATTCCGAACGATCCTTTTATTATAACACACACGTGTAAAACTGTCTGACACGGGCGGTCAGTTAACGGCGTTTTGCGAGAAACTCGAGCCGACGAAAATAGCATCTCCCGCGCACCTCTGACGCTTCCGTCAAAAAGTAGGAACTCGAGAGATTTTTGCAGGGACAAATACACTCGATTCGACTCTGTTGCTGTCTATTTTTAGTCTTGTTATAAAGTACAATGAACTTTTCTGCTGACAGGAAAATGTGACGTTTTACTTCTCGTTATGCTTTGCAACGTCCCACGGGATAATATATAAGTAGGTTTTCCAGGTTTTCCCACGTAATTTTTTACTCGGAAATTTATTTAATTATGGGAATGATGGATTTTCAACACGAAAGAGTTTTTGATAATCATAAGAAATTTTCTTCGCCGCGAGAAAAAATTAAGAAACCATTTTTTGTATGATTGAATATTTCCGACGGTTGTTATTTCTGTAATGCGAAATAATATATTGAAAAGTTACTGTATTAAAAAAATAATTTTCTTGTCAAACTTTTGAAATTCGATCTAAAGAAGGATTTAAATTTTTATCAGGGGATTAAATTTGAAAACTTCGTGTCTTACAGCTTAATATCTGGAAAGTTTCCCAAGTTGACTTTTACAAATAACGAGTGTGACATTGGTGGATGTTCGCGTGATATGTGTCCCAAATAGACAGTGTGTCATTTGTTCGTTTATTTCTCAGCGGGATTTTATTTCGACGAAATGCAATTCAAAGGATTGAGAACTTGAAGTCTCTGGGGATACTCGAATAAAAAAATTTGCATAGAAATTATGATTGCATTTTCCAAACGCAAGTTTCGTGCGATCACCGTGAATTGCACGATCGGCTGTAATCAGTCGATCCAATGGGGGGAGGGTTATCATCGCCCGTCGGTTCAATTAGTGTATTACGAACGACGTCCTGTCGAAGAGTGCAGGCGTGCCGCGCGCGATGGTCGGAAAGTAGGTAAATGGGTTCGCGTGATAGCGAGCCAGCCTGCGACCACGTCAATGGCCTTGTAATCGCATCGCCTTGATAAACTTTGTAAATGAAAGCCTCGGGGTAGCTCGGCCGTCGCGAATTACGTAAGTGTACAAAACGGGTTACCGGGGATAACGGATTAATTAGCGGTCTCTTGTATGTGCCGTAATGCGATACGTAACGTAATTAGCGGGCGCGCGATCGGGAAATGACTGTAATCAATTTGTTGCGACGGTGAAAAACCTTTCCGCTTTCGAGAGCCCAATTTATCGTGGTTGGTTATTTGCAGTCCGTGTTATGACGCCGTGATATTTGCGTGTCGAGAGGTGTGTCGTCGGTGGTGTTAATCCTGGATTGATTCTCGGAGGACACGTGAATTTGCATACATAAAATTAGCACCTCGACACAAAGTTCAGTAGCTCTCACTAAAGTTTCAACTTTCTTTCTGAAGAGTCCGTTAACACTTTTGAAATTGTGTTGGAAAGACGAACTATTAACACACTTATTATCGAATCTGAAGTATTTCTGGAATTTATATATTTCTCTTTTATGAATATTACATTTATCGATCATTATTGAAAATTTCAGCACTTTCTCAAAAAGAAAATATTTAAAAATTTAGCGTTGGAATTGAATAATTGTAATAATTAGTCACAATTATAAATAAATTTACCACGCATTTTTAGAAATTTTGCTAATTTCTAAGAAACATTTTACTGAATTTTTCAAAATTTGATTTTGAGAAATCTTTAGAAAATCTTCGGAATTATGAGCCGCGATACGATAAACAGGTCGTGTCGTTCATAAAATTTAACGTCGAATGAAAAAATGCCGAGAGACGATGCATTATGCGACTGTCTTTGCGATTCCACGATCAAAGATGCATTTCGGAGATGGATATACGCACCGGTGTGCTCGTATAATCAAAAGTCATGTTTTGTCGTGTCACGCAAACTTGAATTATCATAATGATAGCAAGAAAGATCTCTACGATGGAATCATAATAAACGAAGCTAGGAGGCTATGCCTGTCGTTGATATAATTATACGTTGATGACGGGGGCGTGAGAAAGTTTCACGGTCATAGACAGCCGGGGTATCTCGGATAAATTTCCTCGCGCTTGAAGCAAAGATAATTATTTACAACGACATGTATAACGAAATCGCGCAAAAATATCTGGTCGCGAAATTTGATGAAATGTACCAGCGGACGAGTAAACATTAAAATCATTTGCTTGAGTAATGTTATCAAAAATTCCTAAGAGCTTAATTGTTTCAGTGAACAATTTGAATAAAAAATTCAAAACGAGAAAGGAGCAATTCCATCATTTGCAAGGTTGATTTTAAACGCTTAAACAGTTTACACTTACAATAGAGCTTTTACGAATCGGATTTATTTTAATCTTTCTTTAAATTTTTTATCGTATTTTCGGTTATATAATTCTGTTCTTTTTAAATATTTTTTTGTCGTTTTTTAAAATTGCACGAAACATGCGGTTATTGTCGCTTGCTTTATCTCTTTTCGCGTTTTATTGATGCGAATACGGGTTTTCATTTCGCGGCAACGCCAACACGACTGCACACCGATTAGACGAGATTAGCAACAGCTGTACAGAATGGCCCAATATAAACAGAACGATTGAGCCTTGCCCGCGAAAGATACGAAACAAAGTTTCGATTGCTCGGTCTCTCGAATTTTGCTTTAGTTTTTTATAACAGAATTTTCAAGTGTCATTATATTTTCTTTAATTTCTGCCTTTGAAATATTGATACGACTATCAAAAATTAATTCACTGCTATTAATTCGAAATTTAAATACTCGGCTTAATTAAAAATTATAATGTGCTTTCGAACATTTCACATTCAACGATTGATCGGTGAGAGATGATAGATTTATCCTGCAAGTAGGACGCAACGTGTATCAAACAGAACTTCATTCCGCGCGATGCAATTCGCACGCATCGGAGCGCCGCGTCGCGCTTCCTCCCCCGTTTTCCTTCTTTTACCTCCGGCAAAGAGAAGGTGGAGCTACGCGACCCCCGACTTCCGCTCGTTGGGGATCGAACGAGCGGGCTCGTGCATGTCGGCGAGGTACAGGGTGTCTCGCAGAGAATGTAAACCGGCGCCGAGGACTTTATTCAACTCTTTCAAGCTTATCTCGAATTGTTGCGATCTTAATAAAAATTTTTATTTGAAATTTGAATTACTCGTAATTCTTTTTATTTTTAATATTAAATATTTTATTAATGCGATTGATATATTTATCGAGACAAACTTAATGCTTGTTTAAAAAACAATGTCATCATGAATTATTTTATATTATTAATACTTTTCATATATGACTCAAGCAATAAGATTGCGTAGAATTGAGTTTATTTAATTTAAATTCCATTGTTGAAATTTTCTCGACTTATCCAACATCTCTGTTTGCTCTCTGTCAAAGTTCCGAACGCGTCGTTCGGGCTAAATGCACGGACAAAAATAGGTAGCTTTTGTCCCGATGTATGGTTCTCTATAATCGGCTTTCTGTCAGATAATCTATTATCTCACGGTACAGTTGAGAGATATAGCTTTCTTGGGATGGCCTGTACGATAAGTTGTTCACGGAAGCGAAAAACTGGGACCGAGGGCCATGCGTTTCCCTCCGCTTTTCCGTGTTTTTCCGCACGATCGATACCGTCGTGCGGGATATTTTGTGGGTTTCTCGCCGAATACTACAGCGTCTTTTTGCCGTAACCAGAATTCGTTTAGCACAACTGAACGTATAGAGTATTCGAGAACTACTGCCTTGCGTTCACTCTTTTTATTCGTAAATTGCTCCATTAATTTTAAGTCGGTCTTTCCATTTTTAAGTATCTTTTTAATTAAAATTAAAATTTAGATTCTGATGAATAAAACTTTATTTCAAATTAAATATACTTTTATTATGTCTTTTTGCGGAAAGTTAAATCTCGCAATTTCCCAGAATTTCGCTTCTCAAAGCAGTAATAAAATATTAATGTCCAGGTATCTTTTTCATTAAAGAGAAATCAATCTTACACATAAATTAAAGAAGTTAATAAAAATTTTAAATACTCTGCGTGCTGTTAAGTTATGCAGCTACTTATTTTCGCAATTTAGTTATTGGCGATAAATTCCTTCCGTCTCTTTTCTCCTTTACAATGCTGAATAGCGGTATTATTCGATAGAAAGCAACGCAATAACGACAAGTATGCCATAAATCATTATTGCTGCATATCAGCGCGCGGCATCATATAGAATGTGCATTGTAACGCGACGCGCATTTTTGCAACGTGTTATCTAATGTTATGACACACATTCGCGTCGAAGATATTAATAAATTTCTGTTAGCGCGCAAGTCTTTCGCTGTCGGTTTGCCGTTGTTGCAAGTAACGCCTTGCATACGGAATGATACGAGTCTAAGTTCCGCGGTTGAACGATGAAGCATGTCAGAAGTTTAGCTTGTCAAAAACACATCACTCTTAGGACATCGATTTCTTGACGTTGTACATTTCGCGCGGTTAAAAAATTGGTTAAATGTATTATTGAGTTATTTGAGAAAAAAAAGATGAGAAAATGAGATGTGTTTATTGAGCAGAAATTAAATTTATCTTGTGTGCAAACTTTTAAATTTTGATAAAGTTTATTATGTACCAAATATTTTAGATATTCTGAGATTTGTGTTTTTTAAATTCTCTGGAAACGCGAAGATAATGATAAAAATTGTCGAAATTAATTTCGTTAAGAAATTAAATATGAAATTTGTTACTGTGCATTTACTCTACGCGATAAAAAGAACGAACGTTCTCTGAACGACGGAAAGAGAATCGTTGAAACTGTGAGAATATTGTATATATTTCCGGCGATGAATTATGAACGGCGAGAGAAGGAATAACTTTCTTCTCGTTTAACCTCCATCGCAACGGATTTCTCGACGTGACGTCGTTTCGAGTTCTAGGAAGTGCCGGGATAAATCTCGTAACGTTGATCCAATATCTGCCGTTATTCCCGTCTGAGTGAATTCTGTAACTTCCGGTACTTTTCAATCCGGTGTTCCGCTGTTCATTCGCCGTGAAGACGTTGGCGAGAAGCGTCTGCTCCGAATCATATAGACGTTAAAGTCTTCGCATAAATTTTTAAAGGACTTTTTTCAGATAATCTCAATCTGCACGAATTATCAGTTAATTACTATAATTAAAGTTTCCACGATATTGGAACCTCAAAATTATAGTTGATCTTTATTCGGCAAAAATTTATTTCGCAAGATACGATTTGCGTTTTTTTTCTGCATCGAAGCGCTCAGCTTTCTCCTTCATCGAACAAAAAATACGTCGATTAAAACAATGACTTTACCGTATTTTAATAATACATTTTTAAATGATCCATCAACGCACGTGCAGCCGTATATCGGGGATTACTACACAAATTGCACTCGAGCTCTAGCTAATGATCGTCATAGGCGAGCTGTGCGCGTATTTACTTTTAATTAATATACGACATCGCACATGGAAATTAGAGAATTCCACCCCTTTGTTTATGTAACGTTTTCTTCGTGCAACGCTTATATAACATTCCGCATGTACGACGATAAAATTCTCGGTAATGAAATTTGAGATAACACGCATTAATGTAAAAATATTCGGCGGCACAAATAAAACGCATGGAGAATAACCGGTTGCTGTGCGCATATATATAATGTGTAAAGGATAATTAAAATTTTACTCATAGGTATAATTGTAGCTCTCATTATATTTTAGTTTGTGAATTTTTTATGCTTTCGCATATTTGAAAGTTTCCTTTGTCTTTCTGTGCAGGTGGTGGTGATAGCAATAAGGGGAAGAGTAAGAAATGGCGGAAGATACTTCAGTTCCCACACATTTCCCAGTGCATCGGCCTAAAAGATAAGCTAGGTGAGTCTAATTTCAAAACAATTCACAAATTCACAAATTTTAAGAAATCGAAATTTTAGGGAAAGCTGTTTTATTTGTATAATATTTTGTGGGAGCGATATCTCAAATTTTTTTGCGACAACAAATGTTCCATATAAAATTCACTTTGCGATTATTGAATCTCAACGAGCGACATGCAATGCGTACTATGCAGTTGTTTTAAAAAAGCTGCAAGCGAAAATGAGACAATGCTCGTTTGCGTGTTCCGTTAACCTACTCTGATAACGCCCACCCTCTTTGAAGTAATCAAAACTCGTGGATGAATGCGTCTCTCTTATATTCGCAAATAAGTCGTATAAAATATTCAAGTTTTTTCTTAGTACCATTTAATGCTATTATTTTAAACGGTTGCTATAAAACTTTGACGAATTATTTTAATTTAATATTTTACTGAAAATGTTATTTTTCCTTACAGAATATTTTGTGATATTACAAAATTATTAATTTTTTAAAAATAAACTGAAAACTTTCTACAGAATGATCAACGTATGTTACTTCAAAACGTGACATTAACTCAGTTTTTTCTTTTACTGGGATTAAAATGAAGTATTTGTTTCTGAAAAATATACAAATTAATTTAAAGTTATTTTTATCTGGATAAATGTTTCAACGTATCGAGCAATATGTTTTCATTTTTTCCAGGAAAAGAAAGAGAATAGATTTAAATTTTTTCAGAGATAAATTCCGGAAATCTGTACTCCGCTTTTCTACGAGGATTATTATATTCAATATGTATAATGGAATATTACATTTCAAATAAGACAACTTTGCTGAACATTTAATGTCAACTTTTTCGAGATTAAATCGCAGGAATATAATTGCTATAAATCAACGAATCACTAAATTAACATAATTCGTGATGTCGGACAGACATCAGATACGGCTATGTCGTGGATCAACAGCCGATCGGACGGCTGCTCTTCCGACAGTTCTGCCAGGATAAGAAGCCGGCCTATCACCGTTACAACCTCTTCCTGGACGCGATCGAGAAATACGAGATTGAGCTGGACGAGAACCGCCTCGAGCTGGCGAAGGACCTGTTCGAACAGTACCTGAAGCGTGAGGGCTCGGAGGTGGTCGACATCCTGAACGATTCTCTGATCTCGCAGTGCGAAGAGCGACTCAGTTCTGGCGGCAAGGAGCTCTTCGTCGAGGTCGCGCAGACTGTGAAGAACTTCCTAGCCGGCGAGCCGTTCTCGGCCTTCCTCAGTAGCTTCTACTTCTATAGGTAAAATATCACGATTAAAAAAAAACTTTCTTTGAATTGGAATTAATTTTTAAAGGCAAAAGCTGTTATAATCTTCCCGATGAAAGCGTTCCGTATTTCGGCGACAATCGAGCGACATTTTTTTTCTTGCATCTCTTTAGGTATCTCCAGTGGAAATGGCTGGAGGCGCAGCCGGTGACATACAAGACCTTCCGGATGTACCGGGTATTGGGCAAAGGCGGCTTCGGCGAGGTCTGCGCCTGCCAGGTGCGCGCCACCGGTAAGATGTACGCGTGCAAGAAGTTGGAGAAGAAGCGAATAAAGAAGCGAAAAGGAGAGTCGATGGTGCTGATCGAGAAGAACATTCTGCAAAAGATCAATTCCAAGTTCGTCGTCTCGCTCGCGTACGCGTACGAGACGAAGGACGCGCTCTGTCTCGTGCTGACCATCATGAACGGCGGTGATCTCAAGTTCCATATTTACAACATGGGCGGTGAACCGGGTTTCGACATAAATCGCGCCCGATTCTACGCGGCCGAGGTTGTGTGCGGCCTGGAGCATCTTCATCTCCAGGGTATCGTCTACAGGGACTGCAAGCCGGAGAACATACTGTTGGACGATCACGGTCACGTGAGGATATCCGATCTCGGCCTCGCGGTGGAGATCACGGAGGGCGACATGGTGCGCGGTAGGGTGGGCACGGTGGGTTACATGGCACCGGAAGTGATCGACAATGAGAGGTACACCTTCTCGCCTGACTGGTTCAGCTTCGGCTGTCTGCTGTACGAGATGATCGAGGGCCAGGCGCCGTTCCGCGCCCGCAAAGAGAAGGTCAAGCGCGAGGAGGTCGACAGGCGCGTCAAAGAGGATCAGGAGAGGTACTCGTCCAAGTTCAGCGAGGATGCCAAGAACCTGTGCCAGCAACTGCTGAAGAAGAGCCCGAAGAACAGGCTCGGCTGCAAGTGCGCCCGGCACGGGGCGCGGGAGGTGAAGCTGCACAGCTTCTTCCAGTGCTTGAACTGGAAGAGGGTCGAGGCCGGTATGTGGGAACCACCGTTTGTGCCGGATGTAAGTAGGTGTTGTTGTGATCGATTGTCTTGTCCACGTCGAGACTTTGCGTTCCACTTCTTCGGCTCCATTCGCGTTCTTAACTTCTTCTGTTACACGCGTTCCCGTAAATCAATATGTAGCGATGCTTTTCTTTTATCTATTTGCGCTTTCTGTGAAATAAGATTTTTAGATATTCTCTATCCATAAGCTACGTAAAAACTTAACAATTAATAAGTCTCAATAATTATTTCGATAAGTTTTACAAGTTTAGTAAATTGCTAGAAATTTTAACGTTATATTATTTCTGTTTTTCTTATATTAAATTTCTGTCACAGGATTTCATTGTTTTGCGCGTGCTATAACGATTTATCATTGTCATAAAAATTCTAATATTCTGAAAATGTAGATTCCAGAAGATTATTAACCATCATATATCATTGTTACAGCCTCGCGCAGTTTACGCTAAAGATGTTTTGGACATTGAGCAGTTCTCCACGGTAAAAGGCGTCAATTTAGACGCCACGGACGACACCTTCTATAGCAAGTTTAATACCGGCAGTGTGTCCATTCCATGGCAAAATGAGGTAAGGCAACCGTAAATGTCACACATCCGTATTGTAATCACCGATTGTGAGACACGTTACGTCTCGTAGAGGCTTTTGACCCTTCCCATAAAAATAATATTGATCTTACGTGGCACCCGGCAGACGACTACTTAACAAGATCTCCATTATAAGATGAATGTAAATCACATTCTTCGACCGCCCACGTGCGTCTCAAGCCCTCTCACTCTCTCTCTCTCTCTTCTCTCAAGCTTTCGTGTCGATATCGACACTTAGTGGTCTAAAAGTAATGTCTAAACATATGTATAGGGTAGTCTGAATTTTTCCCCTTGAATTTTTATAACAGTTTTCTCGGTAAATTTTTAACTAAATTTTTCTCTTCCAGAATATTGCCAAACGTCACTAGTGTAGCATTCTTGAAAATGTCAACATTAAATATTTTAGTTAAACTTCGTTGAAGTTCTGCGAAAGTGGAATTTGAAGCGTCGCAAGGGAACAATGAAAACTTTATTATTTAACTGCACTTTAAAAATACGGTTCGCCGATTGACCCGAGTGTCCGCTTCTCACTTCCCGAAATATTTTATACGCGGAACATCTGGTGGCACTTAGATCGAGAAATGTGGAGCTCACAAAAAGTATTTTCCTGCGTCAGAGGCACCGTGAGAGGCTTCTTATCACTGGCGTTATTCGGGTGAATGTATTTAAAGCCGCGATGCTGCGTAGATGCGTTACACACGCGAGCTACCTTAAGTCGCTTACTACGCACTTCGTGGACCGAGATTGTCGAACCGCGACTTGACTCGCCCACCTTGGCTTTTTTCTTCTTGCAGATGATAGAGACTGAGTGTTTCAAGGAGCTGAACGTATTAGGTCCTAACAACACGCCCACTCCAGACTTACTGATAAACCATCCGCCGCCCAACAACGAGGACAGAGGCTGTTTTCCCTTTCGGAGAAAGGTAAGTTGTTTTACGAGTCCTCGAGTTTCTTAAACTTAATTTCGAACAATTCGAAATTAGATTTTTGCAATGTGTAGTAGCGAAAAGTTTCGAGCGCGGACCTAAAAGGTGTCTTAGAATTGGAAAAAATTACAGCTTGGATAATTCGAGATATATCCAAAGAATTTTTATGACATTAAAAGAATATTTAAAAAAAAATACTCAGAAGGATGTTATATGTTTGTGAAACTTTTTTTCTCGCGTAACAAGTATAATTTGCAGAATTACTATTAGAATATTATTAAAGTTACACTGCGATTGTTTTGTGCAGAGAAAACAGAGCGCCCGCACGAGGGAGGTGCCTCTGTCGGAGTGCCATTTGCTGGAGCTGTCGCAGACACAGAGCTCGGAGATGCCGGCCAGCTGATCCAGGGTGAACGCGAGTAACAGCCTGAATGGATCGACGTCGTCGCCGTTTCGACGCTGCTGCCGCGGCTGACGACGGCGCGTGTCCATGTGCTGCTGCCCGTGGTTGCTGTGATAAGAGCCGGCCGATCTCCCTATCTGTCTCTCCCTCGGCGGCGCCTGAGTCCTCGGCAACCGTTTACGTAACGGTCCGCTCAAATAAAAATAATAAAAAAAAATATCACTGCGGCTGCGGACCCGAAGTGAGTCTCCGATGCGTTCCCTCGACTCGGAATCCGAATTCGGCTCCGAGATTCGCGTGGCAAACGCGCGTTTGCGTGATGTTACATGCATACACACGCCTACGCACGCACATAGATGGGAACATACATCTACATGCATGCCAGTATTGTATACAGTCAGGAGCGGCGTAGGAACATATACGTTACCAAATATATCTTTCCCGAGTTCGAACACGGAAACATCCGACATATGTACCTCTGTACATATATCGATGTGTGTTTCATTGAGCCTCGACGTCACTCGTGCATTGCAAACACGGTTCAGACGCGTCGCAGACGAGAACTCAAGGCGGTATAGATAGATGGATGGATATATTACGCTCGATGCGACTACGCGACACGAGGTATGTGTAATTTTTTTTTAACGCGAGGAAAATTTCTCTCAAAATGTATAATTAGATTATTTTATTTCTCGTTAATCGCTCCAAGTATTCACTCTCGAGGTGTTTTTTAAGTTGAAAAGCGACGAGTACATCCAGGTGTACATAGCAAATAGATGTTGCAATCATTTGCGCAAATGGACACTTTTATACGTACTTATGAAATTTTTTAAATTAATGAATATAAAAATTTATTTATATAATATTAACTAATTATCAGGGAGAGCGTTTCTCATCGTCTCCTTGCTAGATCTTTAGTATTTTATTCTTTATGATTCAGAAGTTTATCACCATTCTGTAGGGAAAAATGGAGAAATTTATATTGGCGGATGATCGAGTGAGAAATATGCTGCAATCTAACTCTTACACTCGATCCGCCCTATTGCTTTTAAATATTTCGAAAATCTCGAGACGATCGCTCAATCTAGCTTTTGATCGTCGATGACCTCGATATATCCTTCGTAAGGTCGTATTGCTGGTCGTATTGAGGCGAATAAACCAGACGGCCAAGAACTTCGGTCGTAACCGAAGTTGCGCGCGAACGGCTTCTATGATTTATGAACGTGCGCGTGATAGAATCTAGGATAGGATTTGCAGGGGCCGAAAATAGAGTAGGAAGAAGCGCGTAGACGGGCGATAACGAGCGCGCACGTGGTACGGACAGATCGTAAAGGAACACGTGAGCCGGCGCTCACGCTCGCTCGCCCTCGCGACATTAAGCTACCGACAAACGGACACCCGATACTACCGCGGAGCAAGTAAACACTCGCGTGTACTCGCACGTTTATAAACGTTAACCCGATATATATCCGGAGATTGCAACTGTGCAGGCATGTGAATAGGATGCAGTGAATTGACGGCGCCGAGAAGACGCTATATCAATGCGAGTATCATTGAAGTATATTTATCTCGCTGCCGGATGGAAACATTAAAAATTTCTAATTTTATAAAATATTTTTCTATTTAGAATCGCACTTGGCAACATTATATTATTAATAGTATTAATATTATATAATATATACTATATATTATATTATGTAACATTAATATTGTGTAATATAATATAATTTTACATTAAATTATATTATGTTATAATAATATTAATATGATATACTATATAATAATATAAAAAATAACGGAATTATTTACTTAGGAAAATTCTCTCAATACAAAAACTGATAAAATACTTTTATTATAATTTAAAAATTCGAATTTTTAAGCATTAATATTTTTATAAATATTTTGGCAGTAAGTTACAGCTTTGATTTTGTAACAATGAGATGTTTGCAACGTGTAAAGATCTAAAGTAAGATGAAGCATCTGCTCGGACGCCTTTGAACACTCTGTACGACTTTGATCCAACTGCGAACTCGAATCGGCGTTACCGCATCTCAAGGATGGGCAAGTGTCCAGAAAGTAAGAAATAAGGGGTAACAAACGCAAATTGCATCCGTCGACAATTTCGGGAAACCGCGTTACGATCGAGCAATATCCGCGTCTTTTACGAGTGTTTTTCAAAAAGTTACAAGTCCGCATATCACTTTCGATGCACCAATCTTATTATATTGTCTCGAGGGAAAGAAAACACGAAAATTCTCCTGATGCGGCCAGTATTCGAATTGATCTGAATATGATTGAACTTAATTTTAATAATATAACAAAAACTCTAGTTACAATTTTGGTTTATAAGGAAGTTACAAAGAACTCGACTTTAGATTTATCGAGGAATTTTTCGTTAAAGCGAAAGCGAAGATTCCGGAGCAGCCTATCTATTGGAAAGACGCAGTTCGCGAACTTTATTTTTATTACAAAATACTTTGACGAAAATATTTTTCAGCGATTTATTTTCTGTCTAACACGACACGTAAAATTCTTGTTCGCGCGACATTTTTGTAGCACTAGCTGAGAAATTCGCGAGAAGATTTTGCGAATCGCGACGGGTCGGATTAATGGGCACACTCGGATAATTCGTGAGCACTTTGGCCGTTCTCCAATCGCGATTCATGTGCCAGCGATTCGAGCTTTCGAAGTCTTCGCTATTATTTGGCGCACAGTCGTTCGGGGTAACCGTGTTGAAAATATCGTGTCACTTTCCTTTATTGCATCTCATAAACCCGGATGCGAACATCGATGCACTCGGAAATGCATCATTCTTAATCGCATGGAGAATCTTACAAGAATCGACTACGGCAAAATAGAAAATATGAAAATCATGTTTCATATTTTTTATGATTATCGTATGATTTTTATATTTTCTATCTTGGATGCTGCAGATGAATCTTGTTTTTGGTTAAACATTTGCCTCATTGCAAACACGATAACGAGTTTCTATCATTTATGAATGATTGACTCGATGATTATTATATCAAATGAACACATTGTACAGAATTAGTTTTGGAAATCTTATCAGCCAACTTTTCATAAGGTAAGAGAAGAAAAGAGAGAGAGAGAAAACCTATAAAAACAATTACGCGATTATTAAACAAAAATAATTGTTTGAAGCCTTGTAGAATTACAGGCGGCATAAAGTCGTGCGTCATATTAATTTCTTATCTTCGTATGCATTTTTTTATTTCTACGGAATTGTTCGGAAAAACAAACGCACAATTGATCACAGAAACAGACTTACAAACGCACATACGTACTCGTCCGAATTTAATCAGAAATATTTAAGATCTTGAATTTGAGTTCTTTAAATGGATATAAATAAAACTTTGGATCGATTTTTGTGGATTGAATTAAAAAATTCCACATTTATTACCACGATCGTACGCTATTGATAAATCTAATGTGAATCACAAAAATAGCTGTTATTTATTATAATTACGACGATTCACAAATACGATGCACAAATTGCGCCTAACAATTGTCATATGAACAGGTACAAATCTCTTGTCATGGCTCTAAATCACAAAGAGATGACTAAAGTGATTATTTTTATGACGATTCCTTTTTATGAGTATTTTTATGATGATTACGCTAAAGTTGATAGAATTAATTTTTCGTGTCTAAAAATAGTTGAAAGGTTGAGGTAAAAAGCGGAAGTTTTTTCAGCTAAGTGCCAGAAGTGTTAATTGTTCCTTGCTATGTTATATTCAAATGTATTTTTTATATATTGAATTTAAATATCGAATAATAATCGAATTTAAATAATAAACATAAATATAAAAATTGAATATAAAAAAATATATCGTATTTTTAATAAAGTTGTTATTTTAGTTTAGTGTTTCTATCATAATTAAAATATTAACTCACAAACAATATTTCTACAAATATGAAAATTTACATTTTCTTTTCTTATAATTTAAAATGTAGCTTTTGGCGCTTGGTTGATGTCCATTTTTTAATGTTTTCATAATACTGAATACTTAAATGGGAATTATATGGGAAAAAGTAAGCGCCTAACGTAATGATGATTAAGATGGTTTAAACTTTCTCGACATCAATGCGACCTATTGTGACTGTATCGTACCTATCATTGTATACTTTATAATTTACATGGGAAACAAGCTATCGCACGTGATGTAACGATTATGCCAACAAACTCGAGAACAATGTGTGATAAAGCGTGCAAAAAGAAGGCAGCTTACGACGGTGTGAAAAATCACTCTCGTCGGAAAAGCTGCAAAATGCGCTCTCGTTTATGACGCGCACAAACCCCGTAATTCTTTTATCGACGCGGATACGCAAGTATTATTATTTGTGAGAATAAAAAAAGAAACAGAAAAGTTGTAAACCCTATTTCTAATCTACATTTCAATTTCACAAAAATAATTACCTCTCGGTTTAATTATCAATTTTGTTGACGACATTAGGTTGGGAATTGTCTAGAAATTTAACGAAAGTTTGCTTTATTCGCAATTTTTTATTGAACTTAAATTAATATTTTATTAATTAATTTGCGCGATTAACAGTCTTCGTACCGCGCCGATAATCCACTAGCTCACACTTTAGCATAGAGAATCTCTCGTTATCTTTTAACTGTGATTTCTCAAAGTGTCCTGTTTAATCTCGTTAGTTAGTTTGTACCGATCGTTTCAGGAATATTTTTAAGACGTTGCACTTTCTTCCTACGCACCTTATCGTTTTATATTATTTATATAACGACACGGGTAAGATATTCCGATCTAACGAGATCCCGTTTTGCGAGATCTGCAGTCCACTGTAGCTGCAGGTAGCGTTGTCCGATTATATATATTGACGAAATACCAAACTATTTAATAATTTTTCTAAATAAATAAGCGCGTAATTTATTCACACATATACATATATATATATATATTTTTGTCTATATATGTAAGGTAGGTATATATATATATATATATATATATATATATGTATATGTATATATATACACAATAGACTGCTGAATATACTTTTGCAAATACCATTTCGCTTCTCTTGTACAATTCGTATTTAAATTATTACGGATGTATGTAAACACTTGGTCTACGCCGATTATACGGACTAGATATTCTGTAATTAAAAGCCTCATCGAGAAACCCCACTTTGGATCAGATTAAATTACTCTCGTTTCCTATGTACATAATCACGCTCGACGTAGCTTTCCCGTCGGTCCAAATCTAGACGAGCGTCAAGTAACTAGATTAATGACCATGAGATAAAAACAATTGATGCGCGACGTTAAATTCTTGACTGAGAGGATGGGTACGTCGTCCACGATAATATTTGTCGCGTCGTGCTTAACGTTCGATAGTCATTCCACCCTTGTCACGCGTGCAATGCGTCCCACTCTTGTGGAATATTAAAAGTATCCTGAAGGGAAGGATATTGATATGTGATAGCTGGAATATCCGAATAGCTATGTCACTTGCGCGAGTTTCGCGTCTGACAAGCGCGTCCGAAAGAGCGAATATATTTTAAAACAGGCCAGAAATATCTGAGAGCACGCTTCCGACGTCATAATCGAAGATGATTAATATAGATATACAAGAAAATGGTCGCCCTTTGCGACGGTAAATTTTAATCGCGATCGTCCGATTGTTCGCCGTTTATTATAATTTCAGTAACACGATAAATCTGAGCACCGTGTGTGGTCTCGAAATGCCAGTAATTGAGAACTGATCGATAGATAGAAAAAAAAATAGACTATTTTCCTATTATTTTATATTATATATAAAATATTATATTTTATATCTCGCAGCCGGGTATTTTTTTTCCTCCAATGTCTGTCCTATAATTTTATATTACTGAAACGGAGATTGAGTGAAATTTTAGGGTGGTATATTCCGCACAATTTAGAGCTACCATAAATATAAAAAAAAATATAAAAATAAATCGTGATGTTTCACGCGCGATTTGTCCCGCAGAGGATTTTTCGCGCGGGCGATAATATCGAATGGTGAATTCCTCTTTTGCACATCGCTGGAGGACTCGCCGCGTGTATTGCCCGTCGTAACATACAAGTAACACGAGGTGGCTGACAGTCCACTGTAAATACGTCAGTGATAGTAATATCGATAAGAATTAATTTAGCATGAAATATACAGACGTAGTTGCGTGTACGTAGCTGTCATTAAGTGAAAAAACGAACACCGCGAGACGGATGCTTTCCGGTGAAGCGGCGCTATCGCCGCGCATCTACATCTCGTCTATCCATTCATATTTCCTCTCCAATCTTCCACTCGTTGTCATCAACATCACCTGTAATAAACAGCTCGGCGCTTTAGTTGTGATGTCGTACTTATCATGCCAAGATAATGAGGCGCTGTTTTTACGTTGATTGACTTATCGCGGGGGTATTAGCATAAGATAGTAATAGTAGTAGCGCATGTAAACGGTAGAAATCGTCGGAATAAGCGTGACATCAGATAATCGTGACACCGCGATGTTTTTCAGCGATGAGAATAATAGTTATTGTGTAAGACCGCTGGGAGATAATGGCGATTTGATTTAATATTTATTATAAGACTATTAGAAAATGATGTACGCGTTACTTCGATTATCAGTAAAGTATCAGCATTATTTTTCTCACAGTGTCACGATTATCTTGATTAAATTTAGTTAATTTTGCACAATGCGACATCACACTTGAAGCCTTCGTGACGTGGACGGTGTCATTGCAACGAGAAACTACCGCAAATCAGTCCGCTGCTGCATAGTTAACATGTAATTATTGCAATGTCGTCCTGTAGATTGTAGAGCATGTGAGATTTTAGCGAGGCAAGTTTCAATGAACTTCCGCAGAAAGACGTATTTAGAAACGTTTAGTTTATCATTGCGCATTTTTCGCGGAAGCTCGTCGACGAAAGGAGACAAATTGTAGCAATATCGCAGTCTAATTAAGTGTTTTAAATTATTAATTAACGGTGTATCCGAATGTGCATGATTATTTGCACGCTTCATATTCTTCCAACATCCGCTTGAAAAAAAGATGGGAATATCGCTGGGTGAATAATTGTTAATGATTAATTTGCAATTCAACAGACTTATATATTAATGCGTTTTTCGACGAAAATATTTTTGCGACAGATGCTTTTTATTACGCAACTTCGCAAACAGACGTAGTTCCGTAAACAGCCTGATATCTCCGAAACATTTCCCATCTCGGATTTTTCCTAAGTTTTAAGTAAGCGGACGATATCTCGATTCGTTTCGCAAGTGGGCGATCCTTTCTGAAAGGAAATCAAACAAGAAAAAACTATGTAAAATACCATTCTGTTCTACGCAAAGCCATGTGAATACTTTTGTTTCTCACAACTTCGATACGTTGTACAATCGCTGTGAAGTAAAAAGTTATAAAAACGAATATATATTATAAATATATTATATACATATATATCATCGTGTATGTAAGTTATAAATACTCGGACTCATTGTATTTATAACTTATATGTTTATACATGCAAATATATAGATACGCACATAACCAGATTCCTCGTAATATCGTCAATCCGTCTTCAGTGTAGTTTTTTTACTTTTTTTCCCGCAGTTGAAAAACAATCTGCACGCACAAAAAATTACAGCTGGATCCTTGTAACTTCGACAAGCTCATTTATTCAGTCATGAAGGGTTGCATAATTAATACACGATATTTACACAATATAATATATTGTCACAATTCGCTCTTCATATATATATATATTTATATTTTCCTCTTTTTGCTTCTCCTTTTTTACGTGCTCAGATCCTAAGCTACAATTCTTCTTTGCACAATTGTATATTAATCGGTAACGCGTCACGTGAGGAAACGACGTGTTACTTGACAATTCATTGTTTATTGTTAATCGTTCGATCAAAGTCTCCCAAAATCGATCCGAATGCATACTCATATTACAGGCTTCAACATAAAAATTAATATAAAAAATGCATTCATATATTGATAGTATCCTCATCTCTCTCTCTCGCTCTCGCTTTCGCCCTCTCTCTCTCTCTCTCTCTCTCTCACTCTCACTCTCACTCTCACTCTCACCTAATTTTACCATCGATCAATTCATTGATGCCTTATTGTCACGAGTCAGGATGCTTGCTGGCTTCTCTTTATATAATAGTAAATAGTATAATATTTTTTAACATTAAAATCGATATCGTAAATTTGCAATGATTATTTAAGGTTTAATTAAAATGTCATAACTCAATTTGACATTTGTAAAAATTACTTTTATTTTTATCAATAATAATATTTATGCACGTTGCTTAATTTAATAATATACAAAATGTATAAAACATTGAATATTGGCTATCGCTGTAATAATAGCTATTTAAAAATGATACAGAAATACAGATTTATATTATCATACTTAGAATATACAATCGAGAATATTTAAATACGTTATAACGGTGATTGATAAAATCTAGTGGTGAAGTATTTACGTCATGAAATACCGCGCCTGCAAGCATCCTGAAGAACGTTGATGAGTGTTTGTGATTCTCGAAACATGTCTCATAAAAAATATAGCTAAACGACGAAGAATTATGTAATTATCACTTGAAGTGAGTAACGTTGGCGATTCGTCTTTCTACTGTTATGAAAAAAACGTTCATCTAAATCCATGAGAAAACTTATTGTCTTGTGTTGCCGAGGAGATTGCAATGATAAGAGATATTTTATGCTTTGCGGCTATAAAAGCTAAATCTTGTCATACAGCTATGTTTTATCAATTAAATTTTTAAGGCGGACGAATCGCCACGCTGCCTCTTAAATACGTTACTGCGATAACTAAAACTATGTAGGAAGTTAGGATAATTCTTTAATTAGGCGAGATCTCTTTTCAAAAACACCCTGTAGAAAACACGCTTGGTCCTAGAAAAATTCTGCTACGGATATGTGCAACGGTGCCATTTGCCGGGTCGCGAGCTATCTTCTCCGCTCATAGAAACGAAGTTCTAAGGATGCAAAGTATAAGCTACAATGATAGTATCACTATTGCTATGTTGAAAAGAAAAACTTTTCATTGGAATGCCGTGAGACCGAGAATGAAAGGAACAGATGAAATCGTGAAAACCGAAATTCCGTTCTCATTACATTTGTTCCCCTGGGCGGTTTAAGCGTTACACGTATACCAAAATCGAGACTCTACTTAAATATCACGTCTTGAGAGGCACAAACGCGCCCAAAGATCGAACAATCGGTCCATTTCAACAGAAATGCATGCAATCGATGGCGGGCAACACTTTTCTCTTGCTCTTTCTTAAATTCCTTGCTAATCTCGGAGTATTATAGGAACTAAAATCGTATTTCTCTTGTTAATCGTTATCAGTTAGAATGGTGAACGTCCATAAGCTTGTGCACTTTATGAATAAAAAAATGTCAGTAGAATATATGTCGATATTATTGACAATGAAAGAATATAAATCATTAATGAGATTTAAAACAGTAAACTGTGTTTTTTCATTTATCTTTGCTTTGAGAAATACGCGTGCACTTATGGACTCACCTGATAAATATTATTTTTTCAACTGTGAAGCTTTTCATTTTCTACTTTGCCTGCAAACGTCATCAATACACACCACTATTTCTTTCTAATACGCATTCCACGCGAATGTCTCCCAAGAACCGTTCTTATCCGCGTGATTTTGTCCTGCCAAAATTGTCTTTGCTTAATTTCTATTCTCTTGCTTCCTCTGTTAGACATCGATCGATTGTACTTGATTGTACTTGATTGATTCGCGTGTTTTGCGTTTAATAATCATCTACACATACACACATACACGCTCACACGCATTTTATCACCAGTGGCAGTCAAATGTAAAACTATTATGCGACGTTGACAATCGAGTGCCAGCGCGTAACAAATGCACTTTTAACCTTTTGTTTCTTCATTTTACAGAAATGAAAATTATTATAATTAAACTTAAAAATATATACGGAAAAGGGGAGAACGATGGTGAAAGTGCGTTTTTTTGAATGAAGGGTTAAATCTCCGCACGCACGTGTTGATTTTTATTAGGGATGCAAATCGTATTAACAATATATGAAAGTATTTCATACTTTTTTGTAATATAACGCGGAGATAATTTTGCACCAAACTGATTCTTTTCCTAAAATACTCGTGATGCTTTTTTATAAAATATTCACAGAACTAACTTTTTCGTAAAATTTCTATAAAACATTTTTAATAAGATAAAATAGATAAAAATAGATAAAACAGATAAAAATATATGAGAAATAAAATAGATGTCAGCATCAATGTATATGTACTTATATAAAATCACAGTTTTTTCCATTATATTTTTTTTAGTAATTTTCTAAAACTCTTTTCTTTAATGTTAAAGTGGTTTCATAACGCACTTTAGTTATTTGATAACTATATTTTCCGTGGATATTAAAATATCGAATATATCGAAAAATAATATAATAAACGGAGATAGCTCGTTATTAGAAAAATCTAAAAGAAATCTTACAAACGGTGCAAAAACCCAAGTGTTAATATGATTGCGAGTTCTTGTTTTATTTAATTATTGATTATCATTAATTGTAACATATTAATTTCTCAAGGCAATCGGATAGCCCGATATTTTCAGATAATTAATGCGCTTTTTTATCAACACTTGATAAAGTATTAAGTTAAAATAATTTATCACTAATTGTGAGAACAATTATACAAATGAATAGTAATAACACATTTTGAATTTTTAATAAATTGGTCTGATAATACCAGAGAGTATAAATGTTAATTTTATTGAAGAAATGATATTTCTTTTTTAATCGCAATTGTTAATTAAAGAACACGCAATCGCGCTAACACCTGCATTTTTCAGTTCATAACGGATTTGCCTTTCTTCTGAAGATAAAAGACCCCTTTTAGATTTCACGAATATATCGATATCGTTTTCTAGGTATTTGCATCCCTAGCTTGAAAATAAAACAGGCCGATGTGTAAAAGAAACGATAAATATGGAATGTTCGCCGGTGAGTAGTGAACGCGATGTCGATTCTCGTCGAGTTCAATTACAAATGTCCGCGTGCCAAAACTATGAAGTTGAGATAACGAGGAATAGGCAACGAGGATCGCACATACAGCAGACACTATCAAAGGAACACTACGACTACAACTAGCGGCGCTTAATTAATTACAGCGACATCGTTATCTCAACTTTTTGGTACACTGACCAGACATTTTCATTCGACTCTTCTAGGTTTAACTTTGTTCATCGCACGGAAAAAGATATAATCGCGATGAGACCTGCAGTCGCAATTATTTTTTTCTTCATCTAGAACGATATGTGTATCACATATAGATTTTCGAAAAGTACACGCAAATTTCAAATTGGATTTTTCAATTTTGAACCCGAATTTGGCTCAAAATGCACATCTAGACATTCGATTCGCATGTGTAATTTGTCAATTATTTTTCATTTAACAGTTAATCTATTGTAATTTGAGGAAAGAGCTTATAATTTATATGCATAATACATTCCTCATACAAAATTAATTAACATTAGATTTTTAGATTGTATAAATTATAATTTACAATTTTTTAAATAAAACTGCGATCAAATCATTTCTATATCGTGGCTGCGATATACACATTCGTTAAATTTTATCTTGTTTTGTCATATGTCATATGTGCAAACATATGATGTAACTAATATAATTAAAATTTCTCATGACGTTTTAGTGATAACACTATCAGTATCCGCTAGAAAAAACCGCGAATGAGTTAATCGTTTAAAAAATTGAGTAAGTATTTTACTTTGATAATATGGAAATATTCAACTAATTATTCTATCTTTTACAGTTCTGTACTCGAGTAAATTATTGAGATACTCAAGTATTTTCTTAGAGAAATGGCATTCATGTAACATTATCGAAGTTGTCTGATTTATATTGATAGCGTTAACACAAATATAAATAATGACATTAAGATAAATATATTTAATTTACCAAAATGCAAAAAACTTGCAATTGTTTTTCAAGAGAAATTAATTAATTCAGAAACGTGCGGTCGTGTCATCGCGTATATGCCTTCGCCGCGAAATCGAACGAGAGACATCAGCCTTATTTCGAGATTTATTCGGTAATCCGGTGGGCAAGTCCTGATGAGAGTCCGTCAAGGACTGAGATACAGATCTGGAAGACGAGCCGCTTCGCGCTTTAATCTTTTACACTGTTCTATCTTTCCGGCGTCCCGACACAATATGGCTGTCTCTTGTCGTAGGACGCCTCATTCACAATCTCTAAACAGTCAACAGAAAAATCTAGTTGATTTATCAAACTGATATCTCAACCGATCTCGCCCCCAATTCCATTATCCTTTCGATAGAAGAAGGAGACGATCGTCATCGATTCAAAGATCGATTGGGGTTTCTCTGACTTCCGGTTTCCGAAAAGACTCGCCTTCCTTGTCTCGATCTCGAGCCGGTCCATCTTGACTGATTACACCTGAGCAGGTTTGGCCTTGCCGACCACCAGCATTATCTTTTGCAGCAGCTTCGTTACGCTTACTGCAACAGGAACGAGCGACATGTTAGAAACACGATTGCGATGATTTGAAGTTTCGGATGCAGGTGCAAATTTAGCAAGGAATCGACAGTAGTCGACAACGCGATCGATCGCGTTTGCTGTTAGTTGCTGATATTTAAATTGTTAGGGCTTTGAGAGAGATTAGATTAGAGTGTGTTAGTGTGTGCGTGATGTCTGACGTGCGAAATTAAATCTCAACAATGTCTTGGTCAACTTAGGCGAAAGTCGCGGCGATTACTTAATTAGCTGTCTATTCGTAATCGATGAAACGATATTTCTGACATGTTAAATAAAATGTGGATATCTTCTTTTAATTTAGAAATTATTTAAGAGAGTAGAATAATATATTTTTCTAGCATAAAACAAAAAATTAAAAAAAAAATTCGATAATATTAAAAAAATTTAATTGTTGGCTTTTTTGAAGCCACTTAATTTTTTTCAAATTTCTAAGAAAAATATAATAAAAAAATTTTTAGTTAATTATATTATACAGTAAAAAAGTATAAGAGTACGAGTATGCAACGATGTATTAAAAAATTGGGTGAGATTTCAAATCGAAGAAATGATAAGCGAGATGAGAAAACAGACAAGTAAAAGTTTTTGTAAAAGCTTAGGAATTGCGATGGAATACTTTTTGAAAAGGAGTAACGACCAATCGAGATAGATATTGTACAATAAAATGTTAGTACACACGATATAGTGAGAGAAAATTTTGATGAAACATTTAAAAGCATGCATGGTGAATCGAAAGTGATCTCCAAAGAGGTTTTACTGGATAAAATGAAGAGGCAAAGAAAACAAATGAATGCTAAGCATGCGTGACATGACAAGAGTAAAATTATGTTACAGTGTGTTTTAAACCTTTGTCTTTTGTGGCCCCACGACTACCATCAGCTTCTGCAAAGTTTGGGTGACCCAGCCTGTGGGAATAAATTTGTTAAACAGAAACACACGGAACAAAAACCAAAAATTACCGCGAATTAGTTTCAAGCGTCCAAAAAAAATCCTTAAATTTTAAATTTTATTAAAAAGTTTAGTACTTGGCGATATTTTTCTTCTAACTTTTTTAAGTGATATTATAAATACTTCAACTCTCATATTTAACCTTTAGTTTCGACTCTCAGAGTTTTGTGTCGAATGTTGTTTTTATCGCAACATTCGAATATATTTTTCTTGTTCTCAATTGATGATATATGATGCATATTATATTTGTTCAACTTACCAACCCCTTGCTGGAACCATTTAGGTTTGTTCTTCCACGAGATAAACGCGAGATAAACAGGTACAGAAGAAAGTATCATCAGACAGCCGTATCCTATTAAAAAGAAAAACAATTATTTTTACGATATAATTGTTTATACAGTTGACGTAAATATTATCGATGACAAATTCTTACCGGTTTCAACGGGGCTAGCATACATCGGTACAATAGTTACAAAAAGGGTCGCCAGAATATAGAAGGCCGGAAAGATGAGGTTTACTTTGATCGGCCTCGACAAGTTCGGCTGGCTCCATCTGAGCCATGGAAGGCACAGAACGGAGACGCCTATGCTCAGCTAGAAATCAAGTTCAGTTTTAAATTAAACCTCGGAATTTAAATAATTATAACAGTTTATTTGAAAAATGATGTGGAAATCGAGTTTAAATTCGTAGAAAAAATCTGTCCTAAAATATTTGTCAATAAGCGTAGGTCACCTTTTATAGCGCGGCGCGGCGGTGTTACAAAGCAGCTATTTCTTAATAGAGTGGCTTTTATACACACTGTGACATCGCTGCGACGGTCTAAGTCAATTACGCCGAGTTGTATGAGCCAATTAGAAAATTATTACTCGTCCGGTCAAGTTAATGATTCGCCGCGGGCAGGTACATAAGCTTGCAGAGATCATGCGATCGTGACGCTCGCGTTGCACAACCTTCGTCATGAAATACTCACTCGTGTTTAGCATAATTAACGGGGAGAATCGACACACTGTTTCGCATTAATTATGGAAAAAAAAAAACTGAGCAAATCATGGCCACGGTACAACAAGATAGCCATCTCTTCGCGCGTGGCATTATTTTCCGGGATACGCGCACGCTTTAATCCAAGACAAAACGAAATATACGGCGAACGAAAATTATACGTACCCAAGTGGCGAAGCCGACGTAATTGATGAGAGCGGAGATGTCCGAAGAACATAGGTACAACATGGACAACAGGGCCTGAAAAAAAAAACGTGAAACGAGTTTTCGTTTAATGCTTGCGTTTGCGATGGTCGGTATCTTTAATTCTGACAGAGTAAATTTGATCACCGCAACAAGTTCGACAAAAAAAGCAATCTACCAGCTTCGTATTGTGTCTTGTTTGTCGATCAGCAATCATGTTGGTCAACAAACAAGAAGACTCGGCTTAGACACGCGAAATTTCGCGCAGCACGTAATCCTATTTTATGGCGTAAAAGTATGAAGAGAAAATTCATGCGAAAATTATTGAAAGAAAATTCGATCTCGCATCAGTTGAGATTAACAATATAATTTTAATATAGTGTTATTTGTGATATTTTTCGTTAAATTTTTTTAGAATAAAGTTGATCAAATTATTTACTAATAAAATTCACTTAGATTAGTTACAATTTTTCTTCTAAAGAAAGAATTACTATATTTATCGGTGATGTATTTTACGACGTATTAATACGTTATTGATCGATAGCGTGTAGTCTGCAGGCGACTTATATCTCAGCGAATTGGACTGAAATAAGTTTATAAAAAATTATTTGAGAAAGAGAAATGATTTACCATGCATATTACGGCGGGCGTAGGTGTCAGCCTGGAAATTTGGATCATCGTCAATATTTCCGGCATCTGACCTTCGCAGGCACCTGCGTAGAAAAGCCGTGAAGACGTGAGTAGAATGCCATTGACCGCACCGAATGTAGAGAGAGCCACGAAAACCGGTATTGTCCATGCCATCACACCGAATAATCTGTTTGCGTATGTCTGTTGATAATAGAGCCAATTTGAGAATTTTGAACGATGACAAAGTTATTTTAGAAATATTGGCCATAGCGATGTACCATTGATATAATACCATTGATAGGATAAATAATATAAATATATTTTTTAAATATATTATTTTATTACGAAAATAATATAGATACCCATACAGCACAAAACATCCTCAGGATATCCTCAGGACATCGAGGATATTTCGGTGTCTCAAGGATGTTCTGAGGACATCGAGATCTCCCCAAGATGTCCTAAGGATATGTAGGATATTTTGTGCTGTATGGGTATATTATTTCCATAATAATTGTATAACTTTGGCTGAGACTTGGAGTAAAAAATCACAAAAAGCTATATCTCATATTTCTCAAATATAAAGATTTTCATTATTTTCGTTTTAGTTATGAAAATTATCTCCATAATAATTAAAACAAAATAATGAAAATCGTTATTTGTAAGAAATGAATTTAATTTTTGTAATTTTTTACTCTAGCTTCTTATTAAAAAGATATATTTGCTGTTATTTACCACTGCCACAGCTTCACTGCCGAGCACTTCGACGGGACTCAATGTCGTGTAGAAGGCCATGTTCGTGAAAACATAGACAACAGTGACTAGAGTGCACGAAATACCAATAGCTCTCGGCAGGTTCCTAAAGAAATACGGTTGGACATGTACTAATAAATTCTACAATTAATGTCACTAAATTATGGTTTATTTCGTTACGTATGCTTTTGCTTAATTTGCTACGCTCTTAAACCCAATGTGCTTTTTGATTTTTGTTTCCTGCCTTTTTGCTTTTATATAAAAGCATATTTTTCTTCGGAAATTCAGAAAGGAGTAATTGTAAATCGCGATGTTTCTTGACTTCATGCGACAAACACATGAGAAGCAAAAATACGAAAGGCAAAGAGCAAGAAACAATACACAAGAAGCACATTGTAAATCAGACCTTAATTCTCACCTAACGGGATCCTTCAATTCTTCAATTATGAAGTTCAGATAATTCCAGCCGTTGTAAGCGAACAGGCCTGAATAAAAGCTAAGAGCTATAGACGTGACTTCCGTGTTGCTGTTCTCGAACGTGAAATTCTGCGTATGTCCTGAAAAAGTACGAGCAGACATCGATATAAATTGTTGTTTCAAATACAACATAAATAAATGATTTAATTATTTTGTAATATTTTTAATATTAATATTTTAGCATGAATAGTTTCTTAATATTCTTACTTTTTAATATTTGATGTAAATTTAATATTTTTTTTTGCATAAAATATAAACGTAATTGCAATATTGCCGATTGCAAAATATTTACGTTTTAATAATTTAATAATTTTTATTTTTTATTTTTTAATTAAAGAAAAACAAAGAGAGAGAAAGAGAGTCTTCTTTAATCAAGTTTTTGATAGGCGCTTTTAGAGGAATTGCTGACTAAAGACGAGTGTACAATTTCGTAGCATGCAAGATCGAAGAAAAGTTTCATCAGAACCACGATGTTACCGCACGCGGTCAAGGAACTATTTGGTTCGCTGAATAGTCCAATTTAAGCGATTCCTTGCACGCACACCGACTACGTCGCATTGCCTCTGCATTTAACCCACCTTTTTGATTGGGTAAATTGTTTCGTCCGGCAAGTGTATAATGTTGAAAAGACATCTAACAGGAGTCAAACAGTTCTGATTCCATTTTTGTGCTCGCACAAATTAATGATAAAGTTTTACTTTCTATTGATTTTATTTTACCAAAAATTTTGTTTGAGGCTTATTCGCCGGCAATTAAACTTAAAAATTAAAAATATCGCCGTGAATAATGAAAAATACATTTTTTTCGCAGAGAAAAGATTGAATTTTTCCAAATTTATCGCAAAACTTATTCCGGAAATACTTTTTATCGATATCTAGATTCTGTGAAATTCTTTTCTCACTTTATAATTTTACGTAATAAAATCTGACATTGTTTTGCTATAAAAGGACGATTTGTTTCTATCCTATTAATTTTTTATGCTCCTCGCGATGTTGCCTTCCAACATAACATGCCGTGACACAGCGAAAGATTGGTGTGTCGAAAAAAGTTGGAATGATCGACAGAATAGATAACTTATCTACAAGGAGAAAGCTCGTCTCATGCAAGATCGATTATTTTTAATTGATCGAAAGTACGCGGAAATTTCGAATATCTCAGCGTTCCGTGAAATCAAACGTTACGAGAAAACGAGAAAAATTTATGGCTCACGAAAACGTGCAACGCAATCACGGCACGAATTAGTGCCGCTCACAATTTATAGCAAATAGCTGCAACCGCACGCAATCGTGCTTTAACATCAGTGTCATTAACCTTCAATCCCGTAACATCTATTCGCTTTGTATAATTAGCTTATCGCATGTTCTACTTTAAAGATAGTAAACTACCGAAAATGTTGTCCAACATTGTCTTCATGAGAATATTTCACAGACAAACGCGATGCAAGAAATAGCACAATATTTTTAGACATTATAAATTTAAAAAATTTTTCCTTATTTGCTTGAATAAATCAGTGTGTGAAAGTTTATTCTGCTGATAATTTATCAATTAGGACTTAAACTTACCGGTGCAAAGCTGATACGCTCCAGTAAAGATTATAACGAAGAGCGCAAGAAGTTTCGCGTACGTGAAAATGTCCTGCACTCTCGTTGCCCATTTGACGTCCCAGCAATTTATAAAAGCGAGAACACCTGGCATACAAAAATGAATAGTAAAATTAATTATCGTAGAATCAGAAATATTTTTATAATTATGCAATAAATATAATTATGTTTCCGGGCAAGTGGCCTTATTTTTATATTTTACCGACAGTGAAGCAAAATATTACTTATAATATAAGTGTGATGTATTTACTTATTATGACTCATATGAATGCTACTAATCTAATTAAGAATCATGTGTGGTCGCACGTGTCATGGTCCAATGTCATGCACTTATATATCTCAATGTTTTGCCATAATTTTATGATAACAAAAATCCATTATGAATGACTACCGTATTGGTGAAACCGGTTACCGCTCGATTTCTTTACTTCAGATTACGCTGACACTATTTCGGCATTGTAAACATCACGGAAAAGAGGGTGGGAACGTGCTGATTATAAAAAAAATGGTATATGCTAATTTTAGACTGAGAGGGATAATTTATAAGCGAGAATACGTTATTCACAATTGGTCGACTAAGTCTCTTCCTCTTGAGAATTCCGCGAAAATGAAGATTGCTGCGACAGTTTTATTAGCGTAGGTCGATGATAGTGTGGTAATTTTCGTAATGTTCGTAGTGACTTTATGTCGGCTGCATCGAGGGAAAAGTTATACATATATAACTTTATAGCTGTGTACTTTGACAGGGTAATGGGAAGTAATAAGCCTTGTCAATGTTTCAATACTATTCTGATTTAAAGATGGCAATAAGAATTTTTTAAGTAATCTATACATTTCAGTCCGCAAATTGCAAAAGTCGATGATAATTAGATTAATAAAATTGCGCTGGAAAAATGCATAAATTAATTAATAAGCAATATATATTTTTCTATTTTATGTTTTTATTTAAATTGAAATGTCTGGATATTAAAAAAAAAATTTTTTTTAAATTCACATCATTAATAAATTTTCTTCTTTTAGTTACTAAAATTTTTTTCTAAATTTTTGTGTGTTAGTAGAGTTTGTATCTCAAATCCGACAGCCAGAAATATTTAATTTAAATAATTATAATCGTAAGCTATTTTATTTCTTCGTCGAAGTGGAATTCTTCGCGCAAAAAATTCCACATTCGACGACGTGAAACATTTCTGTTGCGTCCTTGACGGATTCGCGCGAAAGAAAAGGAAGAAGAAATGTCGAGAGACTGACGCAATATCGCACAGAAATATCGCGAGACTCCGTCCGTCCTTTCCCCTTCGCGCCTTCCTCAAGCTTCTTCCTCTTCTTCCACCCTTCGTGCAACCGCTTCGTCCTTCTTCGCCTCGTCGCGTCATTCCCCCCTACCGGCGAATTATGCTGTTGTGGGGACCAGTTGTCACGTTATTAAATTACATTTGTTCACAATGAGACGTGATTGCCATCAGGCTTTTGACTAGCGGGACTCCGCGAGTGTCTTGTATCGACATTTTCAGCGCGCCGTACGTCTAATCGTCACTTTCCACTGGCCGTCCACGTGTCACCGTGATCATTGTGTCGATTGATATACTATACAGTTAAACTCTTATACTAAACTATATAACTAAAGATTTTAATTTTAAATCGTAACATTTTTTAAATTATATATGGAAAATAGAGATTGTTTATTTATAAAATTGTAAAGGAAAAACTACGGGAACATGATTGCAAAAGTCTGTCAAAAATTGCCAATGAAAAAGAGAAAAAACAATTAGTGAACCGTCGCCGATTATTGTTTGCAAATATATCCGATACGAGGATACAAAGGACACGCTCTTGCATGCTCTGGTCATTGATCTCTATCACTTGCCAGGATGCAATGGAAAGGGATTGCTACTGATTCGTTCGAGGAAGACAAAATTATCGAATGCATTTACATTACTTATGAGGTCAAATAATAGAATTTCACAATTCATGCGATTCCAGTTTTGTTACATTTTTTAATAATTATTTAATTAGCGAATCTTTTGTAATTTTATGCAAACTTAGCATTAATTGAATCGAATATTTATTTTATTAATTAATTGAATATTTTTCTGATTTTAAATAACTCTCATTCAACAAATATTTTATTACAAATTTTCTTTTAGAGAGAGAGTGGACTCTAAATTATCTCGAAAATGGAATTTCTCTCTATTACTAATTTATAATCTTTTCTGGCTGATAGATCTGGCTGATAGATCGGAAAATATTGAAACGCGGCGCTCATTTATTCACAAATGACATCCTCGTTGCCGATTGAACGCGTGTATTCGCGCTTCGCAGGAAAACTTATTCCCGGTTTGTGGAGCGATTTATCGGAAAATAAATGGAGCTTTATATACAGCGAAATCTTATTTCCCTCGAATATAGATGAATATAGATGAGCTTCCCGGTTCGTCATTGACGACTGCTCGTCGCTTTGCATCTCGTGATATTTTTCTCGCGCTATTTCGCACTGAATTCAAAATATATGTCTCGCGCGAGAGAATTATTGCAGGATGTTTATATTTGTTCAATTAATGAACGACTAGTTTCCAATTACTCGAAGCGGTTCGTCAAAGATCGCGCCGATCGAACACAGATCGAACGTAACAGGATTACGGTCTGTTACTCCGAAAATATTTAATGCTTGTTACGGCGTCTTTTAACATATTAATGATATCAGGTTTTCCACTTAAATGCGCAAAAATCAGTATTTCAGTTAACATGAAGATAAATATGTTTTAAACATTTGCTATAAATATATATGTATAAATCGTTTTGGATAAGCAAACTTTATTTGAGTCGTATATATGTCCGCGTTATCGCAACATGCTTAATTTTAATTGATATATGAATCATTTAATATCTGATTACTATAACCATTTGATTACTATAAACATTTCAAGGTTTCTTTTATCGATCTTATCGAGATGGAATGTAATAGTACCTGGCGTAAATATTTACAAAGTAAAAAGTGCTTCGTCGATTGTCTCGCGAGAAAAAGTAACTGAAATACAGTTATGTCTGCGCATCTGTAAAGCGATCCGTTGCACGCAGGAGTGATACCGAAGCGAAAGAAGTGCGGAGTCAAACCGACCGCAAGGAACACGATCTGGCCATTTGCAATCGTATCCTCGCCCATAAAATGGATCTACCAAAAATGGACTTTTATCGTGCGGTTTGTGTATCGTATGTGATTATTGAAACTCTGGCGTATAACGAATATTGAAAAAGCAAGCAGAGTTGCATTGAGCAACTTCAGTAATATCCAGATAATTTCTGCAATTGCGATTATTAATAATTGTTATTAATAATTATTAATTATTATTAGAATATAATTATTATTAGAAAAATTATAATTTCGCACTAACATCCCGCGACGGCTCTCTATGCCTTTCTATTATATTAATTGATTGTTATCATTTGAGCCTTTATATGTATTAATTATTATTTTTGCAATTGCGATTATTAATAATTATTAATCAAATAATTATCAAGATTAATTAATATATTTTATATCCAAATAATTTCTGCAATTGCGATTATTAATAATTATTAATAATTGCAATTGTAGAAATTATCTGGATATTACTGGAGTTGCTGCAACTCTGCTTGCTCTTTCAACAATACTCGTTATACGCCAGAGTTTCAATAATCACATACGATACACAAACCGCATGATGGAAGTTCATTTTTGGTAGATCCATTTTGCGGGCGAGGATACAATTGCGAATGGCCAGATCGTGTTCCTTGCGGTCGGTTTAACTCCGCACTTCTTTCGCTTAATAATTATTAATAATCGCAATTGCAGAAATTATCTGGATATAAACTATATTAATTATGAATCGTCAGTATTAAGTTTAATTTATTTTGTGTTATTTTCGTTACATTTTTTTCTTTTTTCACTTGATAATTATTTGAGTTAAATATTTTACGAGAACATTTTATGATATTCAACCAGTGCGCTATCAAACGCTCGCTTGCGACGAACGAAAACGGTGAACACGTTACATCGCGGAAAGCGATGTGCAAAATTGCGTGCGTCCTCGAATTTCCGCGAGAATACGCCCCATCCCGTGACGTAATTTACCGTCATTTTATTTATTTCTATCGGCGACCATGAACGAATTTTTTTGTTATTAACTGTTATTCAATCATACAGCAATGTTACGCGTGGCTTCGTTCGGGCGATTTTTTGCCATTGTAAGAGTAGAAGTAATTAAATTAATTTTCGAAAAGAGCATATATTGCGTGATTGCATTGTGCAATACTATTAGATTAAAAATGCAAAAGAGGAGACACTGTGATAATTTCTATTTACAAAGTGGTTTTAATTAGAAAGTATTTAATTATTATTTTACATAAGAAAATAATAATTAAACTACTTTGAAAATTAAAGCAAACGAATGTGGAATTAATAAGAACTTAAGACATGCTTATATCACACTTAATCGACTAATGCATTTTATATATTAGGCGAATTATTTTGAATTAAGATATTTTAGGATTTTTTGAAAAGGATTTATAATAATTTTTTAGAAGAATTCTTCTTTTGCAATAAAGCAATATAAATCCTTCTCAAAAAAAAAAATTCTTCTTTTGCAATAAAGCAATATAAATCCTTTTCAAAAAATCTTAAAATATCTTAATTCAAATCTTTATTGCGAAAGAAGAATTCTTTTTTCGCAATAAAGCAATATAAATCCTTCTAAAAAAAAAAAAAAGAATTCTTTTTTCGCAATAAAGATTTGAATTAAGATATTTTAGGATTTTTTGAGAAGGATTTATATTTTGCTTTATTGCGAAAAAAGAATTTTTTTTTTTTTTTTTAGAAGGATTTATATTGCTTTATTGCGAAAGAAGAATTCTTCTTTTGCAATAAAGCAATATAAATCATTCTAAAAAAAAAAAAGAATTCTTCTTTCGCAATAAAGCAATGACAATATAGCATAAATAAGCAATATAGCATTTTTGTATTATATTTAGCAGCATGTTGAGTTTCCGTTTTAGGGTGGAAAGTATCCTTGAGTGACACAATTGTCCTACGTCACGACTGATGTCAAATTTCTCTTTTACGCATATTTACGGTTACATAACCACGTAATAATTTGCATTTACCGCTCGCTTTTCATGATTTATGCGGCATTTCTCTTGCAATTGCTCGCGGAAGTTAAAGGGAATAAAAATTGCGACACGCATAATGCTCGTAATTTTCTCACGATAGTAGAAAAAGGAGGAAGAAGCAGAATGTCGGTTTGCGGCGGGGGTGTCATTATCTTTGCGCATCGAGAAAAAGCACGGACGAAATTGTTACGACATTTTGTTTCTATTTGCTATCAGATTGCTACATTATGTTATTTAAAGCGTGTAGTAAAAAAGGGAGAATAATTTGAAGGACGTTTTTTATCCCATCTTGTCGCGCAAACCGTCAATAGAACGTGCTGCTGTTTTTATATGCAGGCTAGCAACAGGATTCACATCGAGTGAATGTATCAAATCAATGTAACAATGTAGAATTATTACTTTGCAATTTGCTTTTGATTCAATAATTAATTTTAATTTTGCTTGCGGTTGGAATTCTTTTTACCGCTATATTATATTATTAAAAAGAATATTATTTCGCGGATTGCGAGTTCCATTTTAAGCCGCCTTATTAGTAACTAGCTGTACTAACAACTAAGAACGCACAATTACGATCTATACTTTGTTTGCCACGAGAAAAGAATAGCTGAATCCTCTTTAGAAAATGAACAGAAAGAACAAAACGCCAAGGACGAAATATAGCGTAGGAAAGCTCGTGACTGTTGGAATATTGTCGAGCTTAGAATGTTATATATATATATACGCAGCTTCCTTTAGAAATGCGTAAGAAGCTTCATTGAAATTCCCCAGTGAGAGTCTGGCAAATAATTGCTGCGCGAGCAAAAAACAACTCCTAAAGATAAGATTTTTTTCTTTCCGCACAAAATGTTCAATTGCATTTTTGCAAACGTTTTGATCTTAGCAAAATCAAGAAAGGACATAAAATTATCATAATCATTTCTATCTTTTATTCAACGACTTGTTGCATTTTTTGCATCTGAAACTTGCTTATATAATTTTGTTATAAATTTTATAAATCTATTTTTATTCAATAATACTATTCAAAATGTTGAAATTTATGCATTATATATAAATAATTTTGTTGCTTGTTAATTTTTTTTTTAAGAGAAAATCAAATGTTAAGAGATTTTGTATATGATTCCAATATTACGAATACATGCAACTTGTTTTATCATAAACTGCAATTCAGCGATTCGCAATCAAATGATAAAAAGATGAAATCAAAATTTCTACGTGACCTCTGAATGTTTATAAATAAAATTTATTGAAGATGCAATCTCGTGATGAGAGGAAATGCCGTAATCAATTTAATAATTTTATCCAAGAAAGAGAGAGCGGATTAAATACCGAAGAAAGACTTCAATAATTTTAAACGCAAGATGCAAGTAAATAAATTATATGATGAATCGAACAAACAAATCCTAACAATAAATTAATTAATCTGATTGACTGCTAGTCTGACGCACGATAAATCATGATTCCTTAATTGATTGATTCTACGAAATGATTAATAGAAAGATGTTCTGGGGGCAAGTTGAAAAATGAATGATGAAGCGGTTGAGGAAAATTACAGGCGCGAATCAAAGCCTCGAAGTGACATTATGTATAGTCATTAACATGATTGCTGTGGGAAAGACGAATATTTTGTGTGAGCCATATTGTCGGTCCGTTTGAAATCGTTAAGTGCACGATGAACGCGCGTGTCAATGAAATTCAGTCCTTGGCCTCGGTATTATACTGCGTAGAGGATTACTTGCCGTAGAGGATTATTAGGATTAGAGACATAATCAATCTCATTTGATTGTAATAATATATATTAAGTATTTAAGTTTAATTGCGCCAGGCTTCGCATGCCGATCACACGTTCAATCGCGCGGTGTAAAAAAAAATTATAAACCGATCCGTTGAATAAATTAATATGATAAAATCGCGCGTGCGAAACAGGTCGGTCTGGTAGAAAGTTGAATTTTGGACTGATCTTTTTTTCTTTTTTTCTTTTTTTTTTTTTTTTTTGAATGTCTGATTCCATTCGTGTGAGATACGATTTTTCATCGTCTACTTACATATGCAGCAGACGGCGAGCATTCTTACGGAGTCGTCGGGCGGTGTGCAGTCCGGGAAGAGCGGCTTGAGGACGTAGACGCTGAAAGTCAAGGCTACGATAGCCTGGCTGCAAGGGCGAACTATCATGCACTCGACCCATAATCTAACGAACGCCAGAAAAGGCCCGAAGGTCTCCATGATATACGCGTAATCCGCGCCCGATTTTCTGATCATGCAGCCGAGCTCGGCGTAGCAATAAGCTCCGATCTGTGGAAAGATACGTAAAGAATAGGCATTTAACTCATTTGGCACAGATATCGCTGTTTGTACATTAAAACAGATTTCTCGCGATAAATTTCTATCTTTACTAATTTGGATTCTCATGTTTTTATTCGATTTGACGTAAGCAAACGCGAAATAAATTAAGGCAACAAGGTGTGTTTACGCGCGCTACGAAATCCGAATGCATCGCGAATTTGCATATTGTCGCCATTTTCGTGTTTGACAATCTTTAGGTCCTGGCAGCTTGAATCATATTGCGTCTAGTATAATCGTGAGGTAAATTAAGCTTTTTATGCTTTTTGTGAAAAAAACAATTTGGCGAGAATTCCGGAAACTGTTTTTAGCTGAAAGGAGAGAAAAATTGAACATACCATGGAATAAATTCCTGATGCCGTCCATACGAGAAGACTCGCGTTCACGCTGCCGGTGTACTTAAGGACGCCCGTTGGGCTGACGAAAATGCCAGAACCGATGATGGAGCCGACGATGACGGTGACGCCGTTGAGAAGCGACATTTTCGCTTCCAGCTTGATCTCATCGTTGCGGTTCTCGCTGGTAGGGATCGGATCGTAGGGACCCTTCTCACCATCTTTGATACTCCCTGACTTCGACATTTTTCCTGAAACGCGCAACAATACTATACAATTTTGCATTTAGATTTTTAAATATTTATATTAATTTAATTTGAAGTATTTTTTATCCAATGAGGAAAATACTACAAGATTGAAAAAGTAAACGCTTTTTATTCTACGATCTACGATTTCTGAACAAAGTATAATGCGACTAATGATGTTTGTCATGCCATGTTATGAAATGCGTAAAAACTTATCAATTCTTTATTATTTTGCTATTCATTCATGGGCTTGTTATTAGAAATATTCAATTTGTAACTTTTCGCATATCGTCAGTTGATTCACATTCGATAGATCTATTTTGAGGAAGATAGGAGTGCTTTTTTCCGTTTTAAAATATATTTAGATGTAGAACATTATGTAGTATAATACCTTACGTAACAAATCATCAATTCCTTTACGTTGATTATACACTACTAGGATATTAAATCGATGATCATATTGAAATGATCGCGTTCAGTCACGCAACAATCACGTAAACCTCTATAAAGTCATTTTTTATATTTTTAGTTATTTTCTTATTTATTGAGCAATTTAGTTTTTATAAAAAAGTATTCTGTCAAACATAAAGCAAGAGAAAACATTATGTTAATCAAGATTAAATTACTCGTTTTTTTTTTTAATATTAATTATATATCGTTAATTATACCGGAATTATGTTTGATTAGATCAAAATTTATTTGGAAAAAAAAACAAGACTGTATCACCTATTTTTTTTAAACGAAGAATTTATATTTACCTTTTTCTTATCAGATCTTAAAGTAATGTGATAAAAGCGTTTGTGTAAATCCTGATCTTTAGTTTCATGGCTGATACTTTCTTTCGAAGGATTTTTCACGTTCTTGTTCTGAATAATGCATCTGACATCGCTTGAAACGAAACGAGCGAGCGGGAACAACTTTTACTTTGTAATCAGCAATCAATTCATCTTGGAGAAAAGAATCTCCGTTCTCGTATATCGGCGACGATACAGGTAAAGTTTCTGCGTGGGTGAAAGATCGATTTTATTCCAATTCGGTTTTTAGAAATCTTGCACACTCTCGTAATGCATAGCAAGTTCTATTTGTTGACATCAGGTTTGTTCTGCGGAAAAACTTCCTGAACCTTTCAAGCGATATCGATTGTTCAATTTGATAGAATGTAGTACTCATTAAATATGCTTCAGTGTCAAAGGTCGTGAAAAAATTTCAATATCAAAGCAACTTTAAAGAAAGAAGTCAATATTTAAAAAGAAGAAAATTCAATAGAAAGTTTTATACATTAATATTTATATATTGTTTGTATGAGGAAAAATGAAAAAGTAAAAAGACATTTACGATCGATTTGGGTATTAGAAGAGAAATCCTTTTTTATTTTCCCTAGTAAATATATCGAATAATATAGTTTTACATTAATTTTTATTATATTTACCGATCGTTTTTGCTTAACAAATTTTCCGCTTAACTTCTCGCTGTGAGGAAGGAAATTCCTGCCGCTTGTGCGTTATCACACTTATTTGTTCTTAACTTTATCATTTACGTCTCAGAACTCTTCGTTTCATCTCTATCAGAATCCGACGCTACGTCGCGAGCGCAGCTGCGTAACTAGCGCGTCAAAATAAATTTCCGAATGAATTAATTTGAATATTGTTACTATTTACCGAACTGGATCCCGACCAATCATGTGCGCAATTATCGATACACCTTACTGTCACCTATCTAACGGTTTGCTTCGAGGAAATGAGAAACCTGTTTCCCGATACGCCTGCTCGCATATTCATTAATTACCATACATCTAAAATACCGAAACATAATATCCGATTCGCCGATCGATCGCCGAGCCCGCGGCCGCGTCGCTGCCAATGTCGTTTTGTCGCGTTGATTTATCGATCGCTCGATTCTCGATTTCCTGTACTCTATCGTAGATTCTCATATGAGAACGTTAGATCTAATAAAAGGCATCATTCTTACGTTATAATACTATTTATTTGATACTAATATTGTTAGCTCCATGTTTTGCGTTTAAGAAATTATATTTTTCTAACTAGGGAATGTTTTTTTCAGATTGAATTGTCCTTGGCGAATGCGAGAATTAATAACAGTAAAGCTTCTACACGGATCCTAGTCTTTGAAAATCGTATCGAGTCACTTACGACGACAGGCGGAATGAATATTACGGCGCCTGAATAACGTAAATCGCTGAAGCGAGTAAAAGAGTAGAATATTGCAGGGCTTCCTGCCCGGAGATGCCCGACAAATCCGTACCAGACGGCAACTTGTAGAGGTATGTCAGTTTTTTTTATTACAGGGTTTCTGTGTTCTTTAAAGTAGAACGGTTTAAGCGTTAACTCATTTTACTTACATATGTCGGTGCAATATTTATTCTTCTATTACTTAAATTGTTCAACGAAATGAGAGGCTTAGTAAATCTTTTTTTAAAGTCTTCTCAGTAAAAATGTGATTGAGAAGAGTTGACAAGCAAGCTACGAGATAATACTAAGAAAGCTGAGAACTCAGTAATAGAATAACGTAGATTACGGAGGCTTATGTAGCGCTTGTGAGGAAAGTTTGCGCGCGCGTGTTTCTGTAACAAGTTTATAAACTAATATGCGCGACCCTTTCGCTGTCGATAAAGATTTATTCGCTCGTGAAGCGGAACGCAATTTGCACTTATCAACGTCTGTCCTTAAAGTCAATGCCCTTCCAGTTTTGATATGTCAATCGTGCGAGTCTATTGTTGAAAAAAATTTATTCACCTCTGTGCCTAGCACGTGGCCGGATCTTTAATCACATCGCGCGACGACATTTCGTCTCGCCCACGACACGATATGTCCAGTATCGAGTGTTGTAGTTTCGCGTTACAATCTAAACACACTCTGCAATACATTCTGCATGCTCCGTTTTTTTTTTCTAGCGTGGGAAACATCTTTGCAAATAAGAAAAAAAATATATAACAATTGAAACTAAGAAAACAGTAACAAATAATAATGCGAAGCGGCACCAAAAAAAATTATATTTATCGAAGTATAGATTTTTGTTAAAATTTTTTAGATGAAAATTATATATCTTTCACTAAAAATAATTATGACATAATTATCTGCTATTGTGACGTTATATTTTATCTGCATTTTTTAACTTTTGGATAGAAGTTTGGACGTCGCAAATATTTATTGCATATGATTTTACTCACGGTGCTACCGCGGTGTTCCGTGATGGGGTAACGCACCGTAGAACCCCTTTAATTCTAATGTGAGTCTTAACGCGTCAGTCTGGCGCATTCGTACTGCTTCAGCTGCCCGAGTCACACGCGACACACGTACGAAATTGCGCATACGTACACGCATCGTCTATTCTAATAATTCTCCCTTCGTTCCATACGTGTGTGTAGATATTCGTGAACAAGCATTGGGAGAGGCTTTGTCCGCGCCTTACAGGCATTATCTAGAATCTTTTCTCTAATACCGGTCCTTAAATGCCGACCACTTTGGACCAGACATGCCAACGACGTTCCACGAAACCGTTCCCTCCTTTCAATTTCGCTAGTCTAACGGATTTTCGCACGAGATTTAGTTATGATCCAATCAGTAATTTAGGCTTACTCTGCCATTTCCTTAATTATTACTTTTTAACTCATTAAACATAATTGAGAAATTTGATTTATCAAATCAGAAAAATAAAGAATTACAAATTGCAAATTTTATGCACGCATCTTTATGCTTTTTTCTTTACATTTATCCATTTTGTGAATTTGTCACAACATTTTTAATTTATTGTTATTTTTATAAATTTTAGATATATATATATATAAAATATTATTGTAGGAGATACATTGTGTGTGTGTGTGTGAAATATTATTATGAACAAAGTTTATTACGATCACGTCGGTATCACGAGTACAGTTCTAGCGCGTGCTGACTAAGGTCGCGACATGGTACCCATGAAAGTCTAACCGAATGTTGCATCATTGCTTTTTATTGATCCTGACTCGACCTCTGTGCCTACCAGCGTACTGGTCTGATGTGAACTGTGTTTAAAGACACCTGCTGCAAGAGCAAAGACCACTGGCATCGATTACCTTGTCGGTAGAACGATGACATGCCTTTTACGATGTGAGAAGACAAATCGTTTTGTTCTATTCTTGAGAGTTTTCTGTAAAGAACCTAAAATAACATCTTGATTGTCGTAAAAAGTTTGTCACCGCAATGAACAAAAGTCACGTTCTTTAATACGGAACGTAAAAATTTGCTAATCTGACGTGCAAAAACTTAGATAATTATTCTCGCGAAAAGTAAGGTCGAGTCGGAGTCAGTTTTCTATTTTTAGAGCTTAATGTTGTAGTTAAAAATTTCTATTTAAAACAATGGTAGCCATTTCGAAACATTTTAAAATAATTCTTGCTAAATCTTTAGCAAGGAAAATTCCAAGGAAAATTAACGACAACGCAGTTACTAAATGTCAAGATGTTTTAATCGGTGATATTAAAATCAAAGTTAAAATGTATCATATCTATCAAAGTCAGAGTCGAAGAATCGTAGCTGTACAAATAGTGAGGAATTTTGGGAAGAAAGGAGTGCTTGTGTGTCATAAAATCGCGATAAGATAGCTCGGTTAAAAGACGACGTAGACCGACACTATTTGTCGAGTAAAATTGCGAGCGCGAAACGCAAGAGTGCATCAGCTCTCTTTGCATAATTTGACAAGTGACATTACTTCCGGTATTGCGTATACACTCTTGGCTTTCGCGTACTCTCGAGTACCTTTTCGAGTTCGCGTACTTGAGAGCGCGATATTCGTTAAACGATGGCGAAAGGGCCAGTTTCCAGCGGCAACGCGAGTGAAGAGCGAGCGTGGTGGCTGACAAGAAAATCAATAGACCACGTGGGTCGCCGACCGGGTTTCCCGAACGCAGTTTTCGCTCCCGCAAGATAATGACGCGGCAAGATTAGCGCGTCAAATTGACCAAATAGGAACATTCGTTATTCATTTCTTTATCGCTGGATATCGATAAGAGGCTCGTGACGTCATGCACGGATATATGAAGTTAACAAAGAAGACGGAAGTAAAGCGATCGATAACTCTTCGTGAATCACCAAAATTCTATTTTTGTGAAAATTAAACGTTATCTAAAAATAATAATTAACGTCGTTTTCACTTTTCAGTTGACTTGTAGTTGGTGAACATATTTTTACGTTTTTTATTACAAATGTGGATAATTTTTTACTCTTCAAATATTCTCCATTGTTTCTTTAAAAAAATACATTTTTATTTCACCATTAATTTTAAATATATCTTTTTATCACATTTTTTATATGTAACATTTTCTCAGTAAACTGCGCGTTAATTTTTGGAGCAAGATTTTTTCGAACAATTTATTTTTGCAAAGATAATTATTGTTGATTTACGATTTGTTATCTAAAAGTAGAGTAAAGAATCGTTGAACTTAAGGCGTAAAAATTTGTAACACTTAATGGCAAAAGATCAAGTTTTAACGAACTTGTTTAATCTTTTACGCAGAAGATAATAAACATTTGACGCTTCTACTGAAGTTCTCTATTTATAAAGTATAATCGATATTAAGATGTGTGTTGTATACTTTACACGTGTCGCATCCAAATGCGCGAAAAACCGCAATCAACTTGCGAAGAAATCAATGCGAATTGTTTGCGAACGTTTGAACGTTACATTGCTTTAATGGGTTTGTGTCAGAAATTCAAATATTGTTTCATTCATTATTCATAAAATTAATTAAATTACATATGCCTTAATTATCATATTTATGCGTTTTTAATTATATCTATTCAAGATAATTTGTATTCATTATTAAATGTGAAACTTTAATTTCTCTAAAACTTCACAATAATTATATTTTTTTATTTGTCTTCTGAAAAAGCTTTTGAAAAAATTAAGGACATCCGTAAATATGAAATAAATTTGCGAAACGGTTGTCTATTTTTTACTACAACATTGTAGCAATACACCGAGAGCGAATGTAATAATTTAACGACAAAGTCGCGAAATATCGACGCAATTGCTCGTAGCTTTTGCGTTTCGCCTACGTAGAATTACGGGGTTTCTCGCAATTTCCGCGTTGATCCGTGATACACAGTTCACCCTTTAACCTTCTCCCGCCGACTACGCACACCCGAAACCGCCCTTCTGATATAACGCACCCTCGGATGGCGGCCATGCTGCGCAGAGCGCGGCGCCGCCGGGTACGAGCACCACGTTGCATTTTCGCAAGCCTATCGACGATGCCACCGATATTGCGCTCATATTGTACACTCCACCCCCTGGCCTAACATTTTTCGGCGACGTCGGGGGATTCCGCGCGACTTTTCATTCAACATCGCGACGAAATGCGCAGCGCGGTGCACGCGTTGCGACGCGACAATTCGCGGTGTCTCGGCGTCGGCCGCGGCCTCGCTTCTCACCTGTAGATGTTCGCACGTCCGTCTGGAATCCTTGCCGCGGGATATCGTCCGAAAATTAAGGGTCGCCGAGGAAAAACTCGGGAGAAAATTCGCGCGCGCGTTACTGCGAACTTAGGGATCGATCACTTAGACGCCATCGTGCGAATTTCTCTTCCGGAACCGTCGGGCTCTCGCTCTTTCTGTCCTCCGGTCGATCGAACCACCGCGAGGTAGTGTCACCTCGTCGCTCGCGCGGATTTTATCGTTTTAACGACGTGCGGCACGAGATAGCACGAGGACGAGCTCGGACGGAGGCGCGGAGTGTGCACGACGCGCTGGTCGGACTCTGAATGACCGTCGCTCACTCCCGTCCGTCCCGTTGTACAAGCTTCGCACATATTTGTGGTATGTATGTATGTGCTTCTATACGTACATGAATGGCGAAGGAAACCGCGCCACCGTGCCACCCCTGGAATGGTGTATCGAGCGGCCGCCCCTGGCGCCGTTCCATCCGACTTCCGTGGGGTAAATAAGGATTAAAAGAAACGAGCAAATGGAAGTAGATATTTAACGTGCAGAAGAAGGAAAAATTAAAAAGTTATTTGATTGAGATAAGAAAAAGTGAAATTAAGATAACGTCTTTTCTTCTGAATAATAAACTCGCGTTTGTATCTGTAAATTTAAATAAAAATAAATGAGGATGAATAAAATAAATATTTATCGCTAACTGATAGCAGCACGCGGACTGCTTGCGTAGTTGTGTTTTATTGTGTTACAATTGATAACATTGTATAATTTATTAATTGGAGTTTAGTTTGTTGTTAAACGATTTAAACGTGTGAATAGAACAGCGACTAGCAAACTAGACCAATTGCAAGATACAAGCTCTAGATTGTTATAATTAGATCCTGAAACTTGATATTTATATTTTTAAAACAAACGTCTCGACTGATGGCGCTTGCTAATTTTATTGTCTTTTCGTTGTTTACAGCAGTCAGCTATCTGAGTTGAAACACAAAATTGTACACAAATTGTGTTATCATATTCTCGCATAAATGTGTGCCACAGAGATTATATTATTATATATTGGCGTGTGGTTGCGCGGTTGTAAAAATCTTGTAACTCTCGCAACACCAATTGCGTCGATGCGATTATGACAGAAGTCATAAGACAAAAAGTAATGTGTGTCAAAAACACGATAATAATTCACGATAATAACGTAGTAAACGATGATGATAAATGCTTTCTCTCACGATCCAGTCTAATTTTATCTGTTGCAATGCAATTGTACGGAACGAGATTAATTATTTACGCATATTAGTGTGCATCGATATTATTCGACAATGCATTAACAAAATTTTACGATTATTTGTCTTATGACAGAAGTCATAAGACAAAAAGTAATGTGTGTCAAAAACACGATAATAATTCACGATAATAACGTAGTAAACGATGATGATAAATGCTTTCTCTCACGATCCAGTCTAATTTTATCTGTTGCAATGCAATTGTACGGAACAAGATTAATTATTTACGCATATTAGTGTGCATCGATATTATTCGACAATGCATTAACAAAATTTTACGATTATTTGTTTATTTTTCAAGTAAAATATTAATTTTCAGATAAAATTTATAGAGCATTTATTCGTATACATAGGATGTCTCGGATTTTTCGTGACGTTTGGCAAAATCCTGAGAATATTCGGAAATGAAAATCTTAACATCTAACCAAAATATTAAATTTTCGAATCGGTTTTGCATAAGTTTTCGCACAGTTTACATAAAATATCGAAAATAGAGCATCAATATTGCATTGCATACGCGCTAACTTTAGATTATCTACTTAGTCAACTTTAAACTTTTAAAATCGATTATTTTGGTGTTAAAACTTTCATCTTTAAACAATCTCAGGAATCTGCCATTGGCGGGCATCGCGAGAGGTCTGAGATATCTGTTTTGTGCATTCTGCTTTTCGAAAAGAAATAACGCGCGTTCTAACGATCGCATAAGATTTAACGCTTTGGTGTACTTCTAACTAGCATGCACTTTATTAACCTTGAGAGCGATAAAAAAAATCTTTCTGATAAATCCATCGCTATCGTATCCTACACGAGGCAGAAGGTTGTGCGTACTCCTCCGTTGCTCATTTACAGTTTATTACGTGGCGGATTAAGAATCGAGTTGACGTGCGGAAGCGAATGGCGACAAGTTAACGTTCTCCAGTCTGACAGTCACTTCGTAGTTCGCTCATGTGAAATTCAGTTGTTACACTTTTTCAAAAATATGTCTTCGTGACGCAAATTTAAATTTCGATATGAATTTGCAAGCAAGCAATTTTACGTTTAACTGGCGCGTTATTCGTTCGCTGAACTGAGACCGAGAATTAACGCAATTTGCTGTAACGAGAAGAGTTTCTCGGAAAATCGAACATTGACGTCGTTATGAACGTCGATACGTGCTTTCTTTCGATGGGAAATCGCTTGCTCGATTTTTTTCCTTCTTTTTTTGCTCTCATTAAAACTTGTTTTACTCGTATATATTGCCGCGATATTCTTACTACACGTGTCGGTGTCAAATATTGCATTGCAACGCATCGCGCATTATCACAATAATGCCGTAAACATGATACGATCGCGATTGTCTCTTGCAATGCGCTATTTTGTTGCAAGGTAACGGAAAGTGTAATAATTAAGAGAATGCACTTCTTCCACCTTGAGCGGCGTATTAGGTCTGCAATGTTTGAGCTCCGTGTAATAAATTTGCAGTTTTACCGCTTTTGCATTTTTGTTGAAAACCATTTCATCTTATCGTTGAACACGAGCTAATTTTAAGAATATTATTTGACTTTGCAAAACAATCGCGTTTTGGCGATAATAAATTCTTGAAAATTTACTGCGTGAAAAAGATGCATCGCAGCTGCCGGCAAAGATGAGCATCAAGGGAAAAAATAAAGCTACTTTTGGGAAATTTATATTTTCTTCTGTTCTATCATATAATTACTACAAATATATATCTATTAATTAAGATATTATTTAATCATGTGTTTTTCGCGCAAATATTAATAAATGATTTTAATCGTAAAGCTATTTTAGTGTTGATAAATATTGAGTTGAATCATAAATAGCTTTTACTTCTTATTGTTAGATAAGTATTTGCTACCGCGCGGCGGAAGTTATTTATGACTCAATCCAATAATCTTTTGAGAAATGAGTGTATTTGTCGAGACGTATTGATTAACATATGCAATAAAGAATTAAAAGATCGATCGATTTTTCTCGTTCATGATAAAACGATACGATCGTTTTACCTTGTCGGGTGGCGATCCTTCTTCGCAAACAATCGGTTACCTTTCTAATATATTCACCCACTGATTAAGTAATAGTTATCGATCGTCGCGTTAATGCGAGTTATTTAAAAGCGAGTCGAGCAAGATCGAAGTATGCCTGCAAATCGAACAATTAAAAGACTCATCCACGCGACGATCGAACAATAATTTGCGAGATCCCGCCCTTATCATGCGGCGTGCAAACAAATTACTCACAGATTGCACAATCTCGTTTCATCGATTACTCCCGGCGACCCTTTCGCACTCGCGAACGTCAGTGAAAATTTAACGAGAGACTGAATAATAAGGTATGATTCATATATGATTCTACATTCATTTTTGTTTTGGGAATTCGTTTTTTTTTTGTTCTTAAGTTTATCAGTATCATATAAATATTTTAAGAAGCGTGTTCTGAGATATATGTTTTTATACTGCATGGAAAGGTCAGTCACTTCAGCGAAGCCATGCAATATTTATTAATATTCATAACTAATTGTAACTTGTATTTTGACAAGTTTGCAGCCAATAATTATAGGAACAAGTGTGAGTAGCACTTTACATATATGAGCGCAATCAATTTTGTTACATAACGTAGAGAGATCAATCGCACAAGAAAGAAAATAGCAAAAAAAATTATTTTGAAAGCATATGGCTACTAGATTGCGTTAGATATTATTTTGCAATCGGTTGGATGCTCATGTATCTGGATTCACGGACCGTTGAAAGTTACACAAAAAAAGGAAGTATGCGGGGGGGAAGTTGAAAGGTTTGGGAAAAAAGATAGAAAGAATGTATATAATTTTTGTTTCTTTTTTCGACCGACCTCTCTCGGCATCGTTCTTTAACCGGTCTTCTTTGACTGCGGTGCGTCGATTTCTTTTATGTTACTTTGCGAAAGGCGAAGCGATTTGCTTTACAAATGTCTGACACTTTAGCACATTGAAACTTCCACTAAAACTGACAGTTATAAAATATATACTCATTTCTCCAAAAATCATTCATTATTTTTAGAATAGCTTCACGATTAAAATAATTTAATATTGGTGCAAGAAAGATATTTATTTAGCTATTATGACTAAATAATATTTAGTTTAATAATTTTATACAATAATTTAGGATGTAACTAATTTAGAGAAACTTCGACAATATCAATTTTCCAACACTAGCTCTATTTTTGCTACTGCTCATATTTACTTTATTATTTACTATATTTTATTTTATATTATTAGTTTATATTATATTATTGATATATTATATTATTATTATATATTATGTTAGCTTTTTAAAAAGAGACACCCAAAGAATTAATTTTTGAGTTGTGGAATAATCTGAAACGTTATATTTGATGTCGCTGCAATAATTAAATAAGTTACTTTGCAGAAATTAAATTGTTTATACGGATGACGAAATATTATTCAAAGATTCGTAAGATATTGAATGAGAGGGAAAAAGAATGAGATTGATGTACATAATGATAGAGAAACATCACGGATCTGTTTACACAGAAGGTATTATAATTTAACGCTATTATATCATTTTTTGCAGAATCGGAATGCATCATTAAACATGAAAATGCGTGAAGCGGCATTAGTGATGAAAGAAAAGAAATGTGATAATAAGCAGTTTTGCCATACTTTGCATCACTCCGTTCAGAAATATTATTAGTATGTACATATTAGTATGTACATATTATTAGTATGTAAATTAAAATCGCATAAAAAACATTGCTTTTTGAAATGATAATAGTGCTATATTAGTAAGTGTGTATAATAATCTACTAATGGCACATTTGCTATTTTAAATATGCATAGATTGTTTTATAAAAGAAAAAAAATGTAGTTTATAGTTATTTTCATAAGTTTTATATCGAGATTTTTAATGCTTATATGCAAATGTGATTTCAGCTGAGCCACAGGATTAAGAACTCCTGTTGCGTAGGATGTTCTTCGGTGACGTCAGTGAATCAATACCGAAAGGTAGAGGCGAGGTCCACTTACGTCATCGTGATGATATCTATCTTTTTCTTTTCGAGGAATGCAATCAAGAGGAATCAAGCTATATCGCGTCAGCAGAATTTATTTTTCAAAAAACTGTTTTTCAAGTCAGGTAAAAATTTATACAGCCACTCTTTTGAAACAAATACACTAAATAAGAAGAATATTTTATTTAAGTGCATTTGTTGCATACATACAATTTAAGTTTAACGAAGAGAGAGAGAGAAACACAAATAGATTTAAATTAAAATTATTGCAATATTAGTTTTTAGAAATTTTATTAGAGATATTTTTTATCATTTTGCATAACAATTATCATTATCATATTTTGATGATTTTACATTTAAATAACGATACATTTTTCTGGTTACTCGTCAGCTGTCAAGTATCGATAATAAAGTTATGGAAATAAACAAAGTTATATCTGCTCGTGATTCGATGACTATTAACTGGACGCAGTAGATAAGAAATTTAGTTGATGCCTCATGCTTTATCGTGACGCGATAACGAACGATCGTGCGTTGCGCAATACGAGGGGTAAATAACCGCGAGAGAAATTGCTGGAATTCGATAGATTTAACGTGGTAGAGTTGATCAAATACTACGAACAAATATTATAATAAACTCTACAAAGTTTACTTGAATAATACATTAAAATCCTAAAAATTAAAAATTTTGTATCTTAAAGAGAATTGAATAAAAATATAACGTATATGATTAAAAACCGCTACATTTTATTTATAAAGGAAGCCATACTCGAGTAGCATATGCAAACTCCTTTTTCCTTCCGTTCTGGCAATTTTCCTACGAACAGTAAAGGTTGCAACCTTGCTAAACATTCGATATTTCAATTATGCTGTTATCATTACATGACAGATAGACATTAACCCACACAGCACAAAACATCCTATGACATCTTAGGGATATCTCAATGTCCTGAGGATTACCTCAGGTAATTCTCAGGTAATCCTCAGGACATTGAGATATCCCTAAGATGTCATAGGATGTTTTGTGCTGTGTGGGAAATGACATTAAAGGCTCATCTACAATGTGCTTTTTGCGTCTTGTTTCGTGCCTTCTGCTTTTTGTTGTTTGTTTCTTGTACTTTTGTCATATGGAACTGTGAAACATTGTCATGTACAATTTGTTTCTTCTGAACTTCCGAAGAAAAATGTTATTTCACATTGATTAATCATAGATCAATATTCAACAGCACTCTTATTGACTAATGATGTTTAAGGTAATATTTTAGGATAATTTTAATGTATAAACTATGAATATCGATTGAATAAAATAAATAAATGTTCGATACCATTGTTGTCATACGATGTTTCTTTGTTTTCTGTCGCTCGAGATAAAAGTTGACGAACTTCGTAAGAAACAAGAAACACATGACAAGAAACATGATTATCGGTAAAACAGTGCTCAAAGAGGCAAAAAGATAACAGACAAAAAGCAAAAAACAGGAAGCAAAGAGCACATTGTAGATGAGCCTTAAATGTTACATAAAATGATACATTGAATTAAATGTTACATAAATTAATGTTACTATTAAATGTTATATAAATTATATATAATGTTCTCATTTTAAATTTAATTAACATAATTTAATGATTTTTCTGCAAAATAATATAAATAGAAATAATTAAAACTTATTATCAATAAAATTGATCTGTTTTAACTTTTGAAATATATCCTTTCTGGTTATTAACGTTATCTAACGAAGAGTTGCTCGTTATCTAACGAGACATTACTGTGCATTATCGTCCTCGTATTACTATTATCGTTTCTTACGGAGGAATTAAAATTTTTGATTTTACTATCGCGTATGATAACTTTGTTTTTATGGAACTTTTTGTCTGGGTTGTAACACTAACTGCATGAATAGATTAATGTTACAAACGCGATATAAATTGTCCTCCATTTATTTTACTAGTTTCTATATTTGCATCTTATTAGTTTGATTAAATAGAAAATATTATTTATAATCAATAAATTTGATAGGAGCGTAAAGAGCCAACCGCCAGATATTCGTGCGAAGGTTATCGTGTATTAATTTATAAAAACATTGTTTTTTAATGTATTGTTCAATGGTTATAAATTAATACACGATAACCTTCGCACGAATATCTGGCGGTTGGCTCTTTACGCTCCTATCAAATTTATTGATTTTAACAATCATCAGAGCCTGATACATCTATTATATTATTTATAGTGTCGTAGTGAGATTGTGTAGTGATTGCTATTTCGTTTTTCATGTTTTATGTTTTGAATTTTTATGTTATCTTATATTAAATTAAATACAGAAATTAAGAAACACACGTTATAAAATGTCATACACTGAATATATTACATTATGTAATCGCGTAACAGTAAAATTAATCAATGATATGCTTACTTGAAATGTCGCTTTGTAACAAATATTCGACATACGTATTGTTTGCTTACGCGTTTGTACTAAAGATTTAAAAAATTATATTAACTACTTGCCTACAATGTTAAAGTGAAGAAAGAAATTTAAATATTGAATTCTAGTGCCATCTATGAATGAATATTGGAACATTATTACATTTTTCCTAATTATCATATTCAGATGGCGTTGCTTGACCGAATCTAAAAAAATGTATTATACTGTCAAATTAGTTATATTTAGATCATAATGTTCATGATAAATATTTTTGCACTATAATTCAAAACTTTCAACGTTATGTTTGACACATGAAATATAGATAAGATAAGATTAATGAAGAAAAAATTATAAAATATATTAAATTAACCAATAGAAACATAATTTTATAGTAATGACAAAATCAAATAAGGGAATTAGATAATTTTCCTTGCACGATCAAAGATTTTGTTTATTTGTAATTTTGACACATTGTTATAATCCTGGTTTACAAAATGTACATCTGATACATTTGATGATTTTCATTATATTCTCTGCTGAACACATTCCCTTCTTATATTCCACATATTGATATTAGGATTAATTGTAATTATTACTTGGAACACACACATCTGTATTTCCAAAGTTATTCGTAACAATACGTTATCAAATTTAAATTATTTAGTTAAATAGATTTGAACAAATAACTTCAGAACCATGTTATGAATACAAATTAGAAAATAATTTAAAAACTTATTGATAGATAAAGTAGCTACTTAATTCTTGAAAAAAATTTTAACCTTTACAATTCACTTTGTGTCAATACTCTCCATTTTCGGTAGCATACTTTCTAGTTCACCTGACTCATTCATCTCTTTCACAATGTCCAATCCACCAATTAATTCTCCATATAGATACAGTTGTGGATACGTTGGCCAATTACTAAACTTTTTAAGTCCTTCCCTAACATCATTATCTTGTAATATGTCGAACGATTTGTAATTTGTCTTGTAACTGTCTAGGATGGAAACAATCGTTCTGGAAAAGCCGCATCGTGGATTCTGCGGGTTTCCCTTCATGAACAACATACAAGGCGCTTGGTTTGTCAGCTTCTTCAGTCTATCCTCGAGAGATTCCTTCGACTTGATTATATTCAACAAAGGGGCATCCTTGTTATTCAAATGACGTTTGATTTTCTCAGTCAATTCAGTGGCATTGACACCATCCACCCTGTCTATTATGCCACTGTTTCGCAACAAAAGGACAGTGGGAACAACAGCTACTCCGGACTTCAGAGATACCTCAGGTATATTCTCCGCTTCAATCTTGGCGAACTTTACACTTTTATACTGGTCCAACTTTTTCATCTCCTCGAGCACATCATTTACTTGGGAACATTGCTCTGCCCATGGTGCGTGAAAGTGAACGACGGAGAGTTCCTCGGACCTTGCGTAATAAGAACACATTTATGAAAAATTACAGAAGATCAAAGAGCATTCACCACAATCATATACTGATAAAGTCATTATCATGCGATATTAAAGTTCGATTGAAGAAATGAAAATAATGACAATCATGTTACTCTTATTTTTTATCAAATTTATTATTTCAAAAATAATTGCTTGACGGTAAAAATATGGATATATAACTGTCTTTTCTTAATTAAACTTGTAATAATTACATTTTTAAACAGGTTATTGTTATCATGTATGACATGTATTTATTTTAGTGGCAACGTGCGAGACAAAATTATAAATTTGCCGTTGTATTATTGTTACAGAATTTTCGATTACTCACTTGACGAAATCGTCGAAATCTTGCTGCGTGGCTAGCTCGGTGACAGTCATCGTGTCACCCTTGTATATCGCGTGGTTTTCTATAAAATAATACACAATTCTACGCCAACTCCTACCGACAGCAAGCGCGTCTACGCGACCTCTGGCACTACGCTGATGGCTGCAAACTTTTTCGAACGCATGATGTCGCTTCAGTGCAGTCATGCGTTGTTTCCGTAGAAGTTCTAGAAAAATGCAGTATCGTGAACGAAAGAGGTAATGAACAAAATGCCAAAAAAAATCCGCTACAGTTTGAAACTTGAAGCTTAAATGAATTACATATTCGTTATTTGTAACATTTATCTTAAATTTACTTGGATTAAGATTTACTTTAAATGTGAAGTCTTATTTAAGTCTTGTAGGTTAATTTCAAAATTTAGCATATTTTATTATCTACAATTTCACTTTTTTCAACTTTCAGCAAAATAATAAGCTTGCGAAGATTTATAAGAATATTCTGATACATTCAAAGTTTCGAATTACTGAAACAGTAGGTTATATGACTCGCTCTCAGTTTTCAGTTAGCTGAAAAAAAACTCAACAAAATTTAATTTTTTTAATTTGTTCAAATACATCATTATAATTTTTTATCATGAAAACTAACATGTTATCTATTTTATATTATTTTTTCTGAACTTTGCTTCAAGAAAATTAATTCTAAATTAGAATCTGATATTAAAATTAAAAACACGAATTGCAAAATATTCTATATAACAAAGATTCTGGGAATATTAGAATTCACATTTTGTGTAAAAGTAAATATATATATATAAAGATATACTAATATACAAAATTATTATTACAGAGGGTTTGCATCTCATTCGAGACAGACCTGGCGCACACAGGTGCACCACGAGAAAGTGACCAATCGCGCGGATAGCCGTTGGCTATCGCGAGGGTGGTGGTCGTGAAGAGCCAGGAGAAAGAGAACGAGGAGAAAGGGCTATGAAGAGAACGATGGGGGGGCTTGTCAGACGACTGCACGGTCGTAAAAAGCTAATACAGATGCCGCCGGGCGGTGAACGTACACGTGCGATAGTTTTTTTTCCACGACCGTGCGCGGCCGTAATGTCCAAGAAGTTGTCGAAGAGAGAAGCCCTTGATAACATCTCCACCTGGAACACAGAAGAGGTGCTGTGTCTGCTGCGCAAGGTGAGTTCGCTGACGTCATCGCGTCGCTCCAGCGACGAATCCGTCGCGATTTGTACACTTCACGGATATTTCGTGCACTAAAACGGCACAGATATGAATTTGTATGATAAGAAAAATGGATAAAAATGGAGGAAAATGCGAGAAAATGTAGAGGAGCGTAGAAATGGCAGAATGTAAATACAAGCGTTTCGATGACGGTCCACCAACTGTCAATAGCACGACGCGACCAATCGCGGGGAACACCTAACGCGCGCGACACGAAAGATGCGAAATACACGTGCCTTGTGCTAGCGATAAATACACGAGGTATGTATATTTATAGCACGACTATGTGGCAAAAAGAGCGTCGCCAGTCGGAAAGGCGCGGATCTCTGACGCGAGAGAGAACTTTTCCAGCGATTAAACTTTCCAACTTTTGCTCATTTCTTTCACTCGCAACCTCAACATTTTCTTACACTTGCGATCTTTTTTTATTCATATTTAAAATATAAATATGCGTTTAGTTTTATATATGTAAGAGAAAAAATAAGAAATTTGTATTTTAAATGTTTAATAAATTTTTCACGATTACATTAGTATATTGATGAAATGCAAAGTTGAAGAATAAGTTTGCTATAAAAAAGTAGAGTAAAAGAAATAAAAATATTGATCTCATTAAATAACAATAAAAAACTGAAACGCAGATGCTTAGACGTGAAAGTCAATCGATGTTGATTATGATTAATGGATTCACATCATTAGTTTCAAATGTATTATCTGCTTTAATTTAGATTGAAAATAATCGAAATAAATGATTGAATGTTCCGATACCAATTACTTGAGTTTATATCGATTAATTTTTCTTCACGTTCTGCGTTCGTTTTATTTTCTTGAAAGTGTAGTGAAATAATATCATACTGTATAAAACTTCTGTAATATATTTTATTAATTTATTATTGGTAGCTTATTGAAAGTAGTTAATTGAAAACTATATGCACAATATCATCACATCTTTTAGGAGAAAAAATTTTTGTGTGATAACTTTTTGCTATGTAATCTGAACGTTTCACCAGATTATTCAGCATTATAGGAATACTTCTTTCTCCCATACTTCTTTCTTCCAAACAATACTTTTTTCTTCCAAAAGAATTTGACCAGCGAAAGGGACGTGTGCATTGTACAGTCGGGCTTGTAGCTTTCCCGGATACCTGACAAACTAAAACCAATGTCGGCATATCGCCGTGATAGTTTTCTTACGACTTCACATTAAATTTCCGAGTTATAACAATGTTATTATAGCTCAAAATATGGCTTAGGTTTCTGAAATCAATTTTTTTTGTTGTGTAACAATATTTCAGTATTTTATATAATAATATTCCAGTTTATTTTATTTTATTTAGCAAGATATTTGAGTTCGGATTAGATATGCGGCGATATGTTTTACAACACATCATTGATAACTCGGTTTTTTCCCTTTTTTATCAATAAGGATATGCGCATTTTTTCATGGCACACGAGAGATACGAATACGTGTGCGTGTCATTCTCTCTCTCTCTCTCTCTCTCTCTCTCTCTCTCTCTCTCTCTCTCTCTCTCTCTCTCTCTCTCTCTCTCTCTCTCTCTCTCTCTCTCTCTCTCTCTCTCTTTCTCTCTCTCTATCAGCACTGTATATCCTGCTGACTAAAAAAATTTCCTGATTTTGTAGAATGGATTGGAGGAGTATTGTAAGGCGGTGGCAAAACGGCAGATTGATGGAGACGAGTTTCTCGTAAGTAAATTATTTTATTTTACGACCAAGGCAACGGGCGTCCGTGCAAGCGATTTCTCGGTTTCGTCTCATTTGTCGGCTAACGATGCTTCACTGGTGTTCCTGTCGATGACCCCTGAGTCGCTCGAATGTATAGAGTGTCTTGAAAATGAAACGTTCCATTAGCAGAATCTTCGCGTTATCCGCGTTATTTAATCGGCCAACTAAAAAAACATTATTTTCAGCAAAAGAGTAAATTTGGAATTCAAATATTTGCTCTTAAAAGTAATGTATATATATCTACATTTTTCACTCATTTGTTCAAACAGGTTTATTAATTTTGATTTCTAATGGAAGATCTATAGATTATAGCTAGTTGCGTAGCTATCGCATATATTTATATTTATGTTTCGCATCGTTTATGTCTGTTAATACAGTGATGTTCAACATGGAATTGACAGAAATTTATTTTTTATTACTGGATGCATTTTTTTTTTTTCTTTTTTTTTAACATTACACAGTTTCGCGAAGTCACGGAATCGTGCACTTGTAATGGGAGAGACACGCGCTACGCATGCAGTAATTATCTACCCACTTCCATTGATAACGCGAGCCCGTGCTTCTTTTCCCGGCCGCAGCAGCAATATTTCGAGACAGCCGACGCGTGCGCTAGCCGTCCCTTAATTAATTGTAATTATTCCAGCACTTGACGGATGGGAAGCTGGCTCTCTGGAAGAGTGACCTCACGCGTCCATTGATAGGGTGAGAGAGCGAAGCAAATCCAGCTTTATTTCTGTCCGCGTCACATTGTTCCGTCTACTCTTCTTCTCTTCTTCACGGAATCGTGTCTCACGCACCTCATAGCGTTCTTAACGGTATCCGATTATTCAGTATGCGAACGGCCCGTCGCGCTCGCGTTTACAAGTATTTACGCGTGCAAAATGTATGAGCAACACAGTAGCGAGCATCTGTTACGCGGAGAGAAAATATCGTGTAACACATCATTAATTCTATAGTATCGCCTTTAAAATCATTTGCATATGTCAAAATCTCGCTAAGAAACAGTTTTCTAGTAGCAAAAATTATTGTGTTATGCATATGACAAGGGAAGTCACGTAACTAATAATTTATGTGAATCAACTTGCTGCTCTAAAAAGACGACGTTGTGAGCTATTGAGACGAATGTGTTTTGCGCGACCTGCTAATTATCTGATGACTGCACAAGTCATGCATAAATGCATAATTCCACCGCATGGGTCGCATTCGATCGTTACACTCTTCTGTCGCGTTACGTTTTAACGCTGCGTACCGCTATGTTGCGCGCAAAATACTGCTTATTATTCTACTTTCTAATTTTCTTTGCATATTTAACAAATATTTATTTTCTTATCTAATTTGTTTTCTAATCTTCTTCTTTAATTCTAGTTAATTTTTTTTTCAGATATTAAGTTTTTTTTTATGTTAATAAAATTCAAATTTATTTCAGCAAATTATTGACATTTGTGCCTTCTAATTCTCTTTGCTTATTTAACAAATATTAATTTTTTTTTATATAATTTGTTATCTAATCTTCTTGTTTAATTTCTAGTTAATTTTTTTTCAGGTATTAAGTATTTTTTTTTTTTAAATGTTAATAAAACTTAAATTTATTTCAGCAAATTATTAACATTTGTGCTTTTTAATTTTTTTTGCTTATGTAACAAATATTAATTTTCTTATCTAATTTGTTTTCTAATTTTCTTGTCTAATTTCTAGTTAGTTTTATTATCAGATATCAGGTATTCTTTTAATGTTAATAAAACTCAAATTTATTTCAGTAAATTATTGGCATTTGTGCAAAAGTTGAAAAACTTTCCGGAGAACTATGTGTCGCACAAGACAGAAATGCCACAGAACGATGATCATTTAAGTGACAGCGGTTCCTGGGGGACCGACTTTGAGGATGAGACGACCGAGGAGAGCCACTCCTTGGAAAATACGTCGGAAGTCATAAAACCGAGTATGATCAAGCAGGCGTCTCTGTGGGACAACAGGAAAGCGATTAGTAAAATTCCGTCGAAGAAAACAATAAAACCGGAGGTGGAAGAGACTTACGCCAATTTCGGATCCTACCAGGATGAGTCCTGTCAGGATGAACCCTGCCAGGAGAATACGTACGCGAATTTCGAGGAGGCGAAGCCACCGTTGACGAGAAACGTTTCGAAACTGCACGACGAGACGACAAAGAAAAGTCTAGCCGAGATGCTGAATGAAGAGTTGCGGCAACGCAAAAAAGATCAGCCGAATAATAAGCCAACTATCGGCCCGAAACCGGAAGTGCTGCCGCCGAAAAAAATACCGATAGCAGCCACCGATAAGAAACTCGCACAGAAATCTTTTCTACACAATGCGCCAAAAATACACTCACGCGTTTCTGTGGAGCAAAACAAAACACAAAGTTAGTGCATTGAATTGTGCGTTAATCCTTTCGGATCACGATTCTGTTATTAATAATGATGTATTATTAATAAACATTATATTGTTTAGTTTCTCCGTGCGCCGAAAGGATTAAACAAACAATGAGATCGGAGTCATGACGAATTATATGTCTTCAGGAAGGATGGCCGTGCCGCCGCCGGCGGATCCCAAGAAAAACAAGAACCACACGTCCCTGGAGACTAAGAAAGGACTCGACAAAGAGTTATTCAAATTACCGCCGGTCACCATAAGGAACCTCGATTTGGTCGCGAATTTGCCAGCGCGAACGGAGGAGAGCGAAGACGAGTACGAGACGTTCGATGAAAACGTCGTCGAGCAGCAGAAGGAGATTTCGCGGGTCGACAGCAAGCTGTCGTTGCACAACAGTCGTCAAGGATCAGTCGAGAGTGTTTACAAAGCGCCGTCCAGCGCCGCCAGTTACGACGATGAGCAAGAGGACTACGAGATTTACGAGGCTATTAAGGAAGTGGAGGTGAGTTTCGATGATTTTGAAAGTTTTTGAAATATTTTTTATTTTTTATTCACTTTCTCATTGTCGCGTTAGACGGAGGATAACGACTACTTGACGCCCATTCAAAGGACAAACGACACGAATCAAGGACCGCCTCCTTTGCCTACCAGCAAACCACGGTCTCTACTTCCCTCCACTTTTCCCAACAGAACCAGGCCAGAAAAACTCAAAGGTTAGTGTTCTTCTTTATTTTTTTGTATTCTTTATTCTTTTTGTGTCGATGAACTGTGAGGAAGAAACGGAGAATATTAGTTTCTACTTTGCCACGCAACCAGAGATGTTACCTGAATCCAACCAACCTGGATCAAATTTTTTCCGTAAACGGATTATTATTCATTTTGTGTTTTGAATTTTAGTAGCACGATAGTGTTTCGTGAAGTGATAGGAAATATATAATTGATTCTGTGACTTAGAAATATAATTTAACTAGAATTTTCGCCATTGAACTCTAAAATTGATATCTTTAAAAATTTTACTTTCGCTGATTTTATCGCTCTACTCAACGAAGAAGCAATTAGATGTGCTCTTTTGCACGGACGTGATTCGCTGTTACGTCAGTAAACAAATGGAATATTAGGGCGAAGCGTCGCGGGACGCGCGGTCCAGAAATGACGAATGAAAAAAAGTGCAGGATGCAGTAAAGATGAGTGCAGCATCGTCGTCGTAAGAATTTCTCATGAACACGTGGCTGACAAATGCTGCTGCCCATCTTTAGTTCCCATGCAACCTGATGCGCATTGCCATTTCGATATTGCGAGCAGTCGTGTGCCGGCCACCGTTTTCAATGCCCGATTCGCGTAAGAGTCTTTATGTCGGAAGAAAAAATTATCTTTTGTCGTACAACATGCGATCGACGTCGCCGCGATTATTCACAATTCGCAGAATATTTTTTGTACGCGGAACTTTGCGCGAAACCTTCGACCTTCAATATGAATAAAAGATCATGCTGTTGTCGGGCGAGATCGGGAAGATAGTTCTTTGACGATTTTCGACCCGAGTGAGTGAGAAGCACCGGTGAGAAACGCAGTAGATTTTGTTGCGGCAAAGTGATAATAGAGCAGTATCCTGCTCGCGATTAGTGCAACGCACAGATTGGCGCACGGATTTCCGCGAAAGAAAAAGGAGCTGCGAGTCGCGAGGACGGACGATAAAGACGCGAACTGCGGCTATTTACAATCGCGTATTGCACGCGGTATCGCGAGCCGCGATAAGGACGCGTGCGCGAGGATTTAATAGCGACGATCGTCAGAGATTGACAGAGCGAAAACACCGGGTGATGGAATGTGTTCCTGTTTTTATCTGCGATTAAGCAAACAGCTCCTAGGTGGCCTGGGCACGCGTCTGGCCGATGAGGTCGCCGATATGATAGTGCGAGTCAAGAGGGGCCTGTCCACGTGTTGTTATTCGCAACCACCTGAGCCGCCAGGTATATAAAACGATTGAGTGGCGCATTCCTCTGCGACGTTCTGCGTTTATACTTGTCAGCGCGATCGTCATGCGATCGCGGCTCGACGCGTGCGTGCGCGCTAATGGAACATCTGTTCCTTTTTTGCCTGAAGGTCACTGAACTGCGGTCGCGAACGGAAATAGATTTTGGAAACCATAATAATTCTTCGCTCACCGCGTCTTCCGCTAGGAATTTCCGACGAAATGATAGTGTAACAATAATTAAGTGCAATTTGTAATTAGATGTGTATGTTTGTATTGCAATATAATTTGCAATTTTGCTTATTGTAGGCAAAGTTAAATTATAGAGGCAAGCGCTTTCGGACGAAATTGAAAGTTCTTTCGCAATTTTATAAAAATACACGGATTATCGAGAATTTCGTCCTTTGAAGGACACCATTGTCGGATCTTTTTTGTTCTTCTGCGATCGCAGAAGAAGATCGTTGATCTTTCTGATCTAATTCACGGAAGGTATTCTTAAACGCGACGTATTCGGATGCGCCTCGGAAGTCCCATGCCGAGAGACCAACGGATTGACCATCGCTCATCTTTTTTTTTTGCGATGGTTTAAAAAGACCTGCATCAGATTTAAATCTCAGTTTCGCCGGAGTTCTTGCGACGATCGCGTCGCGTACCAAGCCTGTTCCTTGAATCTCGGTGCAGCCTGAAAGACTCGCGACTGTATATTTAACTAAAGTAAATCGACACGCGGAAGACAGGCGACAATTGCTACATAAAAGATATTTATTTAAAAAAAAAAAACAACGTTTGATACAATATTAACGCGTTTTGCAACGAGTCTTGGTAGCAATTTAATCACTGCCAGTTAATCATAGAAGATTGATAGAGAAATCAACGGCGGTACACGTATACATTCTCTCAATAGACGCTTAGTTACATTCACGACTCGCCGTGGAAACGTGACAAATTCGCGATAATGGCAACTATAATCAGTGACACGAAACGGAATATATCGCTCAATACGGCAGTACGCCGGCAAGCGAGTCTTTCCGAGTGTTTGACGCAAGCGGCCCTTACGCAGGCTCGACTCAATTTAGCAAGTTAGTAGCGCAATCGACTGCGTGTATATTTTACAAAAAGATTCTTAAATATTTGCATAACAATTTAGAATATTTTATCATATTTTATCTCTCACATTATTATTATAAAATTGTGATTGTTGAATTATTTTCCATTAATTTGTATTATATTATTTGATATATTTTGAATTGTATAAATATAAATGTGTTTGCTGTTCCGATGATCAGCGGTATAGAATTTTTAGAATTCATTACATTAGGCCGCACAAGCGCACGCAATTTTTTCCCGTTATATAATAATTTAAACCTCTACTTTCTTCAAAGCACTTCTGCCTTTTGTATACAAAGATACAAGCTGCCAAACGAAATCATCTTGATGATAAACAATCGGTAATAAAAAAAATCGTCAACACGAACGTTGCGATGACACGTAATAACACGCAACGCGAAACGACCAATGAGCAATGCGGAAAAGAGGCTTCAAAAATAAATTATGCCTTTCTTATAACGCGATTTGTTCGTCCGGCTCAGAAATCACGCATCTCTCGCATTTTCCGCGAACGATCTGTGCAATTTCTTATCAATTCTCGAGCGAGAAAGCGGGAAATTTCTCTTAGTTGAAATAAATTTCGTATCGTTCACTTTCTTAGTTTTCTTTTCTCTCAATCTCTATTTCTGGTTCTTCGATTCACTTACATATTAAGAAAATGAGCGGTAATTATTGTATCAATTTGTCACATTTACTCGCAGCTTGATCTTGACTTTCTTATGTATTTGCAGAGCGATCGCCAGATAAGAAATCTGCCACTTTACCTCATTCTGGCAGTAACAATTCACCGTCAAACGAGAGAGCCACGCGACCGCTGCCACCACCGCCCGACAGACAATCATACACGGACAAGCCGTGGTATCATACTGTTACGAGAGAACAAGGGATTACTCTTATCAGAGAACGTACGTATCAGCTAGAGTTTTTTCTTTTTTTGAAGATAAAACTTTTTCATTTAAAAAGATAAGAAATAAGATTTTAAAAGATATATTTAGTAGTGAAATTTAAGAAGGAAATCAACTCTGAAAACTTTGTCAAAAAATCTGTGCAACATTCTGTAAAGTTAATTACTTAAATACTTTTTTGCGAATATTAATATAGATATTGAAATATATTCATGTGTCATAAAGTAGTTATATCTTTGCGGAAGATTTTCTACGCTTTAATCTTTTTTATTTAAAACACGAAAATTATATAAAACTTAAGTAGCAGTCTGAGAAGGAAGAAAATTACTTAAATATGGAATTATACATTTTCAGAAGGTACTTACAATAACTCGCAGGATGGATATTTTCTCGTGAGGCCATCAACAACGAAACCTAACAATCCTTTTACTTTAGTCCTCTGGTACAGAGATAAGGTTTATAACATTTCAGTTAGGAAGAGGAACGACAATAGGTATGTATTCTGATTATTAAATTTACTCCATTTTATTCAGTTTTTTATTCATATTTTTTTGTCCGTATACTTTCGAGTATTTATGAGCACCGGACTATAACTTCGATTCTCATTAATTATGACAGAATATACTTTTTATTAACATTAATATAAATGTAAAATAATATTTTTAACTTAAATGATTGGACAAATTTTTAAGATCAACATTCTATCTGAAGAAAAATCAGTACTCCAGTTTATTTCATGTTTTGTCAACAAAATGGAAAAAAATATTTAAATTTAGTGATTGTCATGCAAGAGATGTTTTTCGTTAACTTATTGTTAATCAAATTTAATAGAGAAGAATTTGTTAAATTATTTAGATACGCTTTGGGCTCTCCAAAGGTCGACGAGAAAAATTTCTCGTCGATTGAAGAGATGGTGGCGTTTCACAAAAATGAAGAACTAATACTCCACAGCGATGGTATACAGACTGGAAGTACGAGATTGACTGACTCTCCGCCAAAGTGATTATAGTTCATTACAATCGTAGGCGCGAAGGAAGAATTTCGTTGATGACATCGCCGCATATGAGATCGTGCGCGATGTATAAACACTGCCAAGCAAAGATTCTTGCTTGAAGCAGAACTAAAACATTAATAGGCTAATGAGGAAATATTAAACGGTGCTTTCGTATTTCTGAAACAATATGCGTCCAGCAAGAATATTTGCTACATTATTATTAAGCTGATGACAAGCTGTTCCAGTTTGATCTGTTTGTCTACTATGCGTGCCTTTGAAGAAAATGACTTAATTAAGTTCCACTATTGAGCAACGGGTCTGTTATAGAAAACATACTATATATATCTTTTTAATATATCTCAATCTTTTACTTAAACATGGAAAATGTATATATATTTATGGCTGACATATTGTCTAAGAGAATAGCTTTTATATCATCGAGTTGAGAATATTTCTTCAAGCAGGCATAATATCGTATCGTTACTTTTATCGTATCAGTATTTTTGTGTATCAAAGTTAATATTTGTTCATTTTGTTGCGACATCAAAGTGATCAATCATTCGTGCGCATAAGCTATCTTTAGTTCTCTCGAAGCGTCTCTATTTCTTTCGAGAGATCAATGTGATTACGTGTATTAAGACTTTATTAAATTTTTCTTAGAAAATATTGCGGGATTTCTCTCTCTTTTTACGCGCAACGCGAGCGCGATTGCACGTCCATGAATGAAACATGCAATATTACCGCGTCCTATCACTTTCTCCTACAGCTGTTCATGTTTTCTCGCTTTCCTCTTTCCCTCCCGATTAATCGATTCCACGCACGATCCAATTTTGTAAACGTGATTCATACGAATCGCATACACGCCCGTACGGTAATTATCTCGGTCGCAGACGGAAATACGAGCGATAAGGATAATCGCTGTTAACGCCGACCTGCCAGCAGGTCAAGTCTACAAAATGATTTTTAAAATTGTGACCGTCCTTACTCTTTCTCCGATAGTGGCGAAATGTATTCGATTTTTATGTATCGCGGCAAATAACCTGACGACCTGACGATCGACCGCCGTAAATCCATCTGGTCTCGCGTAATCGTGACAATCGTGTCGTATTATGTATGCGTGTCCGTGAACTTTGAGCCAAGCTAATTGATAGAAGTAAAATCGAGCGCCATCCCCTCGTTTTACATCAAGCTCGATACAATGTGAAATTATTTAAAGATTGAGCAAGCTCAAAAAAGGGAACAATCGCATTTCAATAGTCGGCATAATTGTTCTCGCGTTACAATTTTATATATCCGTAGAATGGATTGGTTAATCGTGATCATGTATATTCACTAAACTTTACAATGTTTAATTTAAAATATTTTTTTGTTCCTGTTGATATAAATTTTAAAATTGTTAAAATTATTTAGATTAAGTTTCAGACAAGTCCTCTCAATGAGAGTCGTATGTGCTCACTCAACGGTTGCGCAACCGTTGCGTGATAATCATACATTCTCCTAGATCTACCAATCGGTTCTGCCTCTCAAAAGGCGAGTGCTCAAACGTTCTGTTTTCCGAACGCAGCCGATGTGGCAGCTAATGCGTGCGCGGGGTGTCACGGTATCTTGCATCGCGCGGGTGATGCAGGCAGCGTGATGGCGCGAGACGTGGAGTGGGACAAAGTGGGGAAGGATGGCGGAACGGATTGTACGACGGATTTGTGCACACCGCCTCGTTAACTGCTGACAAGTGAGCCGTCAATTGAGCGCTTCATTCGGTTCGATCACTTAAGGAGCTTTTGTAGGCGCGGATCCGAGGGGCGTTGGACTGCGGATGAATCGTGGCGGCGGAGGAAGATGCTGGCCGCCGTGAGCGGTAAATAGTCGCGATCCGACCCCCGCGGCGTGCATCACGGATGTGATAAACAATGTTGACGTGAGTCACGGCGACGGCGCTTGGGAGCGACAGCACATTTTGTACACGGGACGGGAGAGTGAGAAGAGGAGCGAGAGCGAGAGGGGAGCACGATGTTACCGCCTGCGTTAGATAAGACGTGCTAATCGCCGCTCGCGAGAACGCCACCTCAGGAGCAATGGACGATGAACAGCCGGCGAGGGAGGCCAACAAGATCTGCGGAGTCTGCGGCGACCGGGCGCTCGGCTACAACTTCAACGCCGTCTCCTGCGAGAGCTGCAAGGCCTTCTTCAGGAGGAATGCGCTCAAGAACAAGGTGAATTCATTTATGCTTTTGACTCAAGGTTTTTGCTGAACTAATTCACTTCCGGAGGAACTTGAGAAGATTAATTCTAGCATTGAGAAATTTTGACGTTGAATCCAATTCGTGAGTCTGGTGAATTGAACAGCTATCGCGCTGAATCTTGATTATCTACGACTCACTAGTCGCTTATTTTACAATTCAAATTCTTATTATTATTATTTTGAATTCAAATTCAATTCCTCGAGAAGAATGAATCAGATCACTGTGCTGAATATTTTACTCTTATTTTTTTTTCTAAACTTGAAAAGATTAATCTTTATATTGAAAAACTTTCAATGTAGACTTCTTGAAATTCTTAGAAAAGTTTTTAGGCAGCTCACTTTTCCAACAAATTTAGTTATCTGTAAGTGATAACTTTACTTTCACTTGGAATGTTACGTTACTATGTTATCAGCTGATACAAAGTTGAAAATAATTTTCTCATGTTTACAATGTAGACATAAATTTTTGATATGATAAAGAAATCATATTGGTTTCAATAAGCAAGCATATCTTGTGACCTTTAAATTTCTAATAATAAATGCTTAAAGACGCAATTATTTAATTTATAAGTAGATTCCGCACATTGAAATTCATTAGCAACAGACTGTTAAGAATTTTAGATAAGATACTGATGTTTTCTAACTTTAAACGATTTCCGTTTTCATGACAAAACAAAAGATTATACTGTAATTTATTTCCTGATTATTTAAAATAAATCAAAGAGCATCTTTGCGCAAAGTTTCTGAAATGCGTAAGAAAATCAATAAATAAACTTCATTTTGATATTATTTGGCCAGCGAATAAAAAGATTTGTTATTTGCAGGACTTCAAATGTCCCTTCACGGAAAACTGTAACATTACGCCAGTAACCAGACGTTTTTGCCAAAAATGTCGTCTGGACAAATGTTTTAGTATTGGTATGCGCAAGGAGTACATAATGTCTGAAGAAGACAAAGTCCTGAAGCGCAAGAAGATCGAGAAGAATCGCGCGAAGAAACGAACTCAATCCGACAATGCCAAAGCGTCAAAAATCAAAAAGGACTCCGTGGACGACTGTACGTTCGAGGACACGTCGATGTCGGTCAATTCCGTCGCGTCGACGATATCGGAGACATATTTTTGGGAATCTGATAGGAAATACACAGACTTAGACGGCAATAGGCAGAATGTAGTCGAAAGTATGAGCCCGGTGACGGCGGCGAGCGTGCCGAGTCCATCGAGTCCACCGGAGAGCACGAATATCGCTGAAACGAAGACATTAGACATGCTGAAGGAGTCCGCTCATGGTTCAAGATCCAATCTTGCCAGGTACGACGAATGCAAATCTATTCTGTATGTAAAGAACAACGTAGAGATAGAATCGCGAAGGATTAAATCGGCATTCTTTGTTCACAGCCGTGCGAGATTCACCGACTTCAACATGACGCCACAGAACACGGGAAAGGACAAGAGTTCTCCCACGAACTCGGGGAAATTCGAGCAGAGCCCATTGCAGTTCAGCACCGAATTTGTAAACATGAACGGTGACGCGACGATGTACAGTTCTCCGTTTGAGGAGAGCGCGCCTAGTTACTCCAAATTCGAGCAAAATTCTCTCGCGTACAGCGCGACGAGTCAGCCGGACTTGAGTCTCACGCCGTCGAAAGAAGAGACGCTGTGTCAGAAATCGAAGGAAACGTGCTCGAGCGGGAGCAGTCTGGTCGCCAAATTCAAAGAGGATCCCGCGCTGCTCACAAAGTTCGCCAGCAATTCGAGTTTGCTCGCGAAGATATTTCAGGATCAGAGGGTGATAATGAAAATTATGGCGGATCCCGATATGGCGACGTGTTTGGCAGCCGATCCGCACATAACGCGGTTCTTGGAGGAGCACGGCGTGAGCAGTACGACCGACGCAGGTGACAACAAAACGGCTAGTCAGCCGAAAGAAGTTGTGGAAAATAATACTAGTAGTAGTAGTAGTAATAGTAGTAGTAGTAGTAACGTCACCACGCCAAAGACCAAAGGTAGCCACGTGGAGAATCCGATCCTGACGGATTTGATTACCAATCGTAATACCGAAGAATGTAAGAATCAAAACTTGGAACCTGGCACGAGTACGGATTGGAATAAAAATACTGCCGATGTCACCAGAGATGTTCTCCAGGAAGTTCAAAGGTACGATCGACTTAATTTCGCGTACGTATTTTAATGATTCTAATAATTTACATGATGAAGTAAGCGAAATATTTCAAAACGCCATTGAAATTGAATTATTTATTTCAGGATACCAATCGCTGCTAATTCGATAGAGTCTATTCTATGCGAGGCCATCAAGTTGGAATATTCAGCGTTTTCTAGTTTCGGCGGCAATCAAAGCAGTAGAGAATTAAATGACGCCGAGAGAGCGAAATTGAACGAGCTGATAGTTGCCAATAAAGCGTTATTGGCTCCCTTAGACGATGACATAACGAATTTAGTTGGCGAGGAATGTAAATTCAAGGTAATGCTGAACTTTTATGTTCGATAATGCGTTCAGTAAGAACGGATGGTAAAGATAGATATTTATTTTCAGAACAATTTCGGACAATCTGATCCAATGCTATTAGACGTAATAAATCTAACGGCTATAGCAATTAGGCGCTTGATAAAAATGTCGAAGAAGATAAACGCCTTCAAGAATATGTGCCAGGAGGATCAGTTAGCCCTGCTGAAAGGCGGCTGCACAGAAATGATGATTTTGAGATCGGCCATCAATTACGATCCGGATAAAGACATGTGGAAGATACCTCATAGCCAAGAAAGTATGTCAAATATTAAAGTTGACGTTCTGAAAGAAGCTAAAGGAAATTTGTACGCGGAACACGCGAGGTTTGTGAGAACATTTGATCCACGCTGGCGGGATGAAAACATTATTTTAATTTTGAGCGCAATCGCCTTGTTCACGCCTGATAGACCGAGGGTTGTGCACGGGGATGTTATTAAACTAGAGCAAGTAAGTAAAATCTTCAGATACATCAATTTGCCACTTTTTATTTGCTTTTCTAGTGTCCAAGAGTATAAAAAATCTTTGATTTTCTCTCATAATTTTGAACTATTATACATATGTGATACATATGTATATTAAAATATATCTTTACAATGAAACAAAATAAAAATTTGCAGAATGTTTATAAAATATTAATAGGTTCTTATATTTTTTTTCAACATATTTGAAAAATTCAGACTATATTTTCACATGTATTGCATTTCTTTCTTCTAGAATTCATACTATTATCTCCTCAGACGATATCTGGAGAGCGTTTATCCCGGCTGCGAGGCCAAATCCACGTTCCTCAAATTGATACAGAAGATTTCCGAGCTTCATAAACTCAACGACGAAGTCGTGGGAGTTTACTTGAACGTCAATCCATCCAGCGTAGAGCCACTGCTTATAGAAATATTCGATTTGAAGCATTGATTTCTCATTTTCTACGTATGAGAATTAAGGAGCTATTGCATTTGTGCTGGAATATATTTCCGCACGACATCCTAAGTCAAAGAAGCCGATACCTGGGACCGCCAATTCAGATATTTATAAAATAAGGTTGTTTTAAGTAAAATTTCATTTGCATCGCCTCTTTTTATATAAATGATAGTATACAGCGATACTTCAATGACTCTCGAGATTTTCGTGCGACGAAATGAAGACTATGTAGCATATAGTTTAGCATGCGAGAAAACGTAGAAAGCAAAAAAAAGAAGCCGGTTAATGCAATATGAGCTTAACATAAAGTGATACAATGTCTGCCACAATTCAGTAGCTCTGCAAGCGGAACACATTTACGCACGATTCATCGAAAATCAGCAACTTTAATTGTACTAGAACTAATGGTAAGAATGCCATGTCATAATTAAGAATGGCAATATTCTGCTTCGTAATAAGTACATGTTATATTGTTAAGTATTTTCACGGAGTATCTTTTGAGCTCTATCATTCTTACTGCGTGCTAAGAGTAAATGTACGCGTACAACGACAGCATAATTCCTAGGTGGCTGTTCCAATCATGTTTTTTCGAAAGATGATTAAATATATATATATATATATATATATACATATATATATTTTTTTTAACACGTGGATTATATCTTGTCAAAGTTTTTATTCTCTAAGCAAATGTACATTATTTATAAGATAAGACTTGCGTTTGCAATATATCTATATGAATATATAGTTCAAGACTGTAAATGTTGAAAACTTTGCGCTCCGAAGGACATCTTGAAAGAACGAGATTTTAATTATGTAAACTTGATTATATGAATTGTAATATAGTAAATTTAGTCAAAGTATATATGTAAATGAGAGTAGAAGAAAGATATTGTACGTGTGTACGTGTTGTTGTTGCAATGTGCACGCGATAAATTGTGATAACCTGATATAAATATATTTTTCAAAAGTATGTTGCATGTAATTTTACGTCGATAAGTATTCGTATTCAAATGAGAGCTATTTTTCTCAAACTATATATCCATTTAATTTATGGCGACGATAAAGCATTGCGTCACACTTACTGGATGCATTTTCGAATCTGTTAATCATCTGCGTTCGTGTGTCGGTTGCGATAAGAAACCAAGCGCGTATAAAACAAAGATTAGTATTGCGCCAATGATGCCCAGGAAGAATATCAAACCGAAGAGAGACAAGAGCAAATACAACACAATTTTAACGACAAACGAGAAAGCCCACGCTATCCAGTCCCAAGCTATATTCCAGATTGCTTTCAATCCCATCTTCTTATTGCTGTGAAATTTGGTATGTATATTAAAAAGAAACAAAATTCATATCTCGATTGTGCAAGAAAATCATAAATTTATTACACATGACGAATTTTTTTTTACTCTATTATATATTCTAATAATTAGGATCTAACTGTTCGAAAAAATTTTGTATTGATTTGATAAAAATTTATATAAATACTGAGTCGATATATTTACAGTTTATAATTTTTACAAAAATAATATTTTTATTGTTACATTTTTGCAGATTTAATTTATTTATTATTTATTTCTATTCTTGTGCTCCGCAATCATCAGGCAGAATCTTTTTCAGATTGTTAACCGTTCAAGATAATCCATATGATGTAATGCCTGTTGATCAGCGCTTTTCTCCGCTTGAAGATGCTTAGACAATTTCCTTATTCATGCTCTATCGTGTACTTTCCCCGTTTCCGTGAACAGGAGCGTTATCAGAAACAATGGTACGATTTTTTAATAGCTCTTCTCTCTATCTTTTCAAATTATTGGCAGTAAAGATAGAAGACCTCAACATTGTCATCGTACGGTTTAACGAATGGACAATTAATCTTTTCCGCTGCTAGATAGCAGGCGCCCAGCGCCGATGTCGTCGTCAGACGCAGTAAACTCAACCGTTTTATGATATTACAGTTGCGAATTTCGTCCACAAAACCTTTCTCCATGAATTTCCACGATTTCCATACGGATCCGACGCAGATTACCTTTAAGCCATCGAAACCTGACGTGAGCTCCTGAAAGACAAATGCGATATTCGTAAGTCAGCTTTATAAAGTTTTATTACAAATACATTAAATCATTTTATCATAATTGAAATACTGACAGACGGTGCTTTTTTCCAGAGGGCGATGATGTGTTTCGCCAGGACCTGTCCAGCCTCTTCGAAAAGCTTCAGACACAACGGATCATTCCTCTCGCAGCCGGTCGCGATTTCTTTAGTGAAATTAGCAATAGCGCTTTTATCGAATTTTGTATAGAAATATGGTAATATGCCGTTTAGGTCGATCACATTGAAGTAATTCCTCATCGCCGGCCACACGTAGCTTATAGGCTCCGGCGCTTTTACGAGGCCGTCAATATCGTCGAACACATATTTGAAAGCTCGATGAGTGATCCAGTAAGCTTAAAATATTGATAAGAGAAGGTAATTGATTAGAATTAATTTATAGAAAAATTAAGTGCGAATTTATCTAGATTTAAACAAATCCAACAGATCCAATATAGTCATATTATTTCTATAAGATTTAATTGAAAATTTATCGTTTATTTAATGAATTTGTCTAAAAATTTTATTCGCGAATTTAATTTAAAAGTAATCTAACTTCAAATCTAATTTTTTATTTGCGTTCTTACGTATTAAAAATACACACCTCCTCCTTCATCGCCCATCATGTGTCCCCATCCTCCGCAATTATGAGTCGTCCCGTCAGGATTGATCAGCAGAGCATTGCTACCAGTTCCGGCGATCAACACAACCCCACCGGATTCCAAACCAGTCCTAAGGCTGCCGAGAGAGTCTGAGCTGACCATATAATCTTTGGCCGAGTTTGGATATTTTTGCAATAGGGTCTCTACGAGCTGACGATTGGTGGTTTCCTCTTCGCAGCCGCTTAAACAAAGTCCCTGTTGAAAAAAGGAATCATGAGCGTTCTCTTTATGGAAGCAATAAACTTCAATGATCGGTGTTGATCTTACTGAGGTATAATCAGAAATTTGGAAATTAAAAACAGCTAAATGCCACAAAATAAAAAAGAGAAAATATATATATCATCTTAAAATTATTATAGCTTTTAAAATTTTGTTTGTATTTTAAATTTTATTAATTATATTCATAAGTATAAATAGTTATACTTTGCGCTAACGATACAAATATTTAATTTATACTCACTACGCAATCCAAAGGAACTGATTCCGGTATACTTAGCGCTTCTTTACCCTTCTCTATCATTCTACTAAGTCTGATGGCAGTCTCATCTATTCCAATTGCCTGAAAAAACCGCGTACATTTTTTGTGAATAACTTCAACAAATAGAATGATAATTTCATTAATTTGTCTCGAAAACTTTAAATTTGTTGTGGAAAATTAATAAATCATCAGTTTGTGAAATTCGTAATATTATAAATTTATATCGTAGCACTTTAAAGATAAGCAGCTCATTTTAAGGATAATTTTATTTTAGTCACCCAATGATTAGTACTCGGTCCTTTAATTTCCGTTAACTTCACACCTTTTCCATTGAGTATTACAAGTGTGGAATGTGTGCCACCTCTGAAAATCAAACGATTAAATTTATATACTTTATAGTTTTAATTTTCGCAAGCATAATACGCGCCTCTAAATATCTTTTCTTTCTTTTAATTATTCTGCATTTATAATGGTTGCTATATAATAATTTATATTTTCTCTTATTTAATGATTTGATTTCTTTTCAGAGAACAAAGATACATTGTCCATTTAATAATAAGATATGCGCAAGACTTCTCAGAATTAAACTCGGCTAACGAATGCTGATTGCCGTTATCAGTATTTAAGTCACATTCTGTCTCTTTTATTGATCGCATAATTCCAATTGTGAAAATTATTAACCAAACAGTAGGTAGAGATTATTAAATATTATGTAATAACAAAACAATAAATAAAAAATATTTACATCGTTAAAATAACACTGAATGCACATCTAAATTATATTTATAAACTTATTGTAGCTGTGTACGATAAGATAAATGTTGAGCCGTTATAAATCTTAAAGGATGAAAGAAATGAAGAAAATATTCGAATTTGTTTATTAAATGACCTCAAGCTAAATAGCAGTCATGCGTGTAATCGTCTGAATTTCGGCAGATAAAATTATAAGTAACTTGCAACAGAGATATAATTCACAAGATTATTATCGCGCATTTTCCGGGTTTGATTTTTTAAATAGGAAATGTAAGATATAACGGCATATCTCGATGATACGCACATTTTGCAGAAGATATTATCTTTCATTACCGATAACTAATTTTTTTATCAGAATTAGATTACGTAAAACACCTAACACAGTGTATATTTATTTTTTAACCATAATCGGCCCATTTAATTATCAGTGAATTTAAATGTAGTATTATTTCAAGTCATTTATATTCATAAAAAATTTGATTAAAAAATTTAGCTGTGTCAGTGTTATAGAAGATTCTGTGCTTTATAAGCATAATAATTTTACTATTCTTGAATTACACATTTTAACTAAGAAAAAATTGATTTCAGATCTTCAAGGATCCTTTATAAAGATGCAACCTGCATCGAAATTTAACAAAATACGGATTGGACTCACCCTTCGATACCACCGATTCTAATATTCTCCGAGAATCGCGGCTCCTCCTTCACAGCAGCCTGCGTCACAGCTTCCTGCGCCAAATCTGCGGATGTTGTCATTTTTGCCTGCTCCCTCAAATCCCTGCGGAGCTGATATTCATCCACAGTTTTCTTCGCCTGCTTCTTCACCTTCTTGCCCTTCTTCTTTCCTGCCATTTTTTTCAGATTATTTCACCTCTGCGGTGTACTTCAAAAATCGTTGCCGTGCAATAAGGAATCTTCAACAGGAATCTGGACAGGATAGGAGCGATGTAGGATATATGAAAGGATATTTATCGCCAATTGGGTGAGTACATAATTAGTGAATATATTAATTAACGATTCCATTATGTTATGTTCGATGCCTTTCGGAATTTGTCAGCGATACATTTTTATCACATAATTACAAAGAAGACATATATGCAACATATCTATATTGTGATAACAATTATGTGTAACTATTTTCTATGCGTTAAAGAGCTATATATGCAGAGGAAAATTATGCATAATTGTTATCACAATATAGATATACTTGTGTGATAATGCTCACACACACCACATAGCGATCAACAGTTTAATTTGTGTTTATTGTATGCTAAAAGCCTTTATCATGATGGAAGATGAATTACATCTGAAGATAAACATGCAGACTATATCCGGAGTCATCAAAAACAGGTTGACGAAATAGCGTAAGCAATTTGTAAGAATATAACAAGATTCAAAGGAAAAAATCACACAATTTTCACATTTTGAAAATAATATTTTAGTCCCTTACGAATCTTGCACTCCACAATTACGGACGGCGTTGATTATGCACAGCATACTTTTGGACTAACAAAATAAACATAAAGTTATATTACAATAAAAAAAAAATGTAAAAAATATTAAACATATAAATTTTTAATTCTAAAGATTAAATTTTATTTTGATATAATTTTTCGATGTAGTTTACAAAATATAAAAAAATTTTTTTTAATAATTGCAGCATTTTGACTTGAATTGCAGATAAGAAATTGTAAGATTGCGCGAAACAGGCTGATCAAATTCAATTAAAGGTATTTAAAAACCGCTCTGGAAAAATCGTGCGTCCTTAAAAACCAGTTTGCGCTTGATCTTCCGGTTTTCCGACCAGCGACATATGCGCGTGTGTTGAACTTACTACAAAATTCCCGCTCTCCTTCGGCGCCGATGATCGAGTGTATGTTGAGAAGAAAGTGTCAATGTCTGGCGAATGCGTTAATCGTGAAAAACATTTTCACGTGGTTTACAAAAATTCCGTGAGAAATAGTCTCTTCGTCGGAATGCGCGATCCAGCTGGGAACGCTGATGTATAATAATAGCCGATCGATTCGGGAAATGAAACAATCGACTGCAACGCGCGACGTTGTTCCCGTCACTGCTGGTCGCAGCTCCGTTTACACTACTCCATGACTCCGCGAGCTAGATGTCGCATGTTTGCGAACACGCGGCTTCCGTGAAGTGTCATCGATGGAATTATGGTATTGAATTATCAATTCGATAGAATCATATATAAAATCTTGATATGAACTTAATATTATTTTGATTAACTGTAAATTATTATGATCATTATGAATTTCATTTATAATTATGGATTAAAAATAATTTAAGTATACAAAAATGCGCTGAAGGAAATTAATTTGTACACTTTTATAAAGTTGCAATGTTTCTTTTCATCAGATGTGAGCACTTTTTTTAGGAAAAGAGATAATATACAAGATTTCCATATTATTTTTTATTAATTTATATATATTCTACTTTCAATATACTCTGTCTAATCCTTCAACTTCTTTCTTCTCGTCAATGCTCCCATTTACATTTATGCAGTTAATTCGCAGCATTGTATGCTGTACTCTATAAACTGAAAAATAAAAATGTATTAACACAAATGAAATAGAAAACATCTTAAATATATCATTATATAAGTTCGTCTTTCCAGTCTTCATATCTTACAATTTATACGACGATATTGCTGTCTCTTTCGAAACCTAAAGCGAGTTTTTGTGTGAGATAGAGTTTTTTCAATGACAGTTGCATCGACCGAAACGAGTTCTCTGTTTAAGAGTGGCCTTCCTACAAGAGTGAAATCAGTACTGCCGACGAGCAATACTTTCTCTAACTTTAGATGATCGCCTATATTTGGTGGCCAGAATCCTTGTATAATTATAATGTCGTTTTCAGTCACTTTAAATTGCTTTCCACATACTTGCACGACTGCAAACATTCGACCAGTTGTGTTTGTTGCAATCTGATTATTGATTTCATTTGTCACGTCTGCAAATAAAGGATGAAACATTATTTGAAATTTAGACAATATTCATAAAAACTTCATACAAAATAAGTTTTTGTTAACAACCAGCACATATTTTTTCTTTCTTTTCGTCCCACTCTTGTATCTCTGTTTGATAAGATGGAATAGTCTTCATCCATGGTGATTTAACTGTTCGATACTCTGCTATTGGTGTCTCCCATAATCTTAATACTGAAACAAAAAAATTATTTCTTTTTATCAATAAAGTGACATTTTGTTTGTTACTATTGTAAAATTTTAACAGAAAATTATGTATTATTTTATTTTTTATATAATATTGCGTTACAGCAGGATCATATTAACATAACAAAATATAGAAATATCTATAACTTTTAATTTATAATTTCAGGAATAATGTGGAGTGGTTAGAAGAGGTTATATTTTCATTTGAGTCTACTGCATCGTTATGTAATATTGTCAAACATAATTTTGTTGAAATTACATACCAGGATAATATTGCTTGCAAATTGCAATCGGTGTCACTCTTCTCAAACAATTACTCGCTGCGTAATTAAAAAGTCTTGAAAACCCGAGTAAAGTGGCCATGGTACGTAAACACTATTCAAAATTACAGTAAAAACTGTAGTGTTTTTATATACTTTTAAGCAAAATGCAAACATCAATAATCGACTTTTTTCGGAAAACAATTTATCATCAGCAAAAAGCGACGATTAAATATAAATTATGAATTACAGGCAGAAAAAACAACGGCAGTGTTTAGAAAACACAACCGTTGAATGAACGCTCACCGGAGCAGAAAGCTGCTTCTCCTACAACACGTTTCATGCGATAAGGACCTTATTTTCAGAAGAGAGGGGTACGTAGCAAATAATTTAAAATTTATGTTAATTTATTTTATTAATTATTAATTATATTAATTGAATAAAATTCATGTTGATTGCAGATTTTTTTGAACACACAGTTTTTAACATAGACGCTTCTTTTTACAACTCGTCTATGAGACGAGTCCACGTCACGCGATCGCACTCGCGCATTGAACGCGCGGCAAGTTCCGGGCGCCAGCCGTGCTGCGGCAGCCAGTTTCCGGCGTAGAAGCAGAGCGGGCTGAGATGTCATATGCGATGATCGCTTGTTATGTTTGACCGTTTTGACGCGGGTGTTCGGTGAGTGTTGCCGTGTCGTCGCGCGTTTCTTCGCAGGACCGAACGCGTTTGACCGAAGAGGTCTCGCTTCGCAACATCACGCGTGCAGTCTACGAGGCAGCATGCAGTTCTACAAGGAGAAACTGCTGTCGCCTGGCCAGCTGAAACGGCTGAGCGAGCACAAGTACAGCTGCACGAGCAACAGCCTTCTGGACGGTTTCCTGCAGCCCTGGTGGGATTGGCTGGTCAGCAAGGTGCCGCTCTGGCTCGCGCCTAATCTCATCACCGTGCTCGGGCTCATTGTCAACATTGTCACAACCCTGATTCTCGTCTACTACAGCCCAGACGCGAGAGTCGAGGTAGACTAAACAGCCTAACCTGCTTAAGGCGCACACTTGTCCGAAGTGTGAACAGCTGAATTCCCTATAACGTTTTTAAATATTACTGCAAATTTTTAATATTGTTAACATTTAAAAAGGTATGAAAACCACCCAAATTATATAAAATGCTGATTTTACGTATGAAAGAATATTTTCCTCATGTTGACACTGCTTTATTAATACTTTATTTATCTCATAACAACTTGTTATCTCACAATAACATTGGCTACATTTTATGCAAATTGAAGTGTCATTAACAATTCCCACATTAAAGCTTAGAGGTTAAATTTATTTAATGGAATTTATGAACTATAAATTTAACTTTTTTATAACAAATTTATAATAACTCTGCAAAATTAATGGATTTGTTTATAAGTTTTGCAAGAATCATAATAATGATGAGTCATTGAAGAACATTTGTTCTGATTAAGCAAGTAAGCAAACATGATTGTGTGAAAATATATATAATGATTCATCAAATATAACAGAGCCTTGTCTCTTATATAACACCATGTTGTTCTATTGTAAAATGATTACCAATTGTATTTTAAACTGTATTTTAAATCTTTGAGTAATTAAATTAATATTATATTTTTCTAAACAATTTAATAATATATATCTAATATAACTTAGAGTGCACAAAAATGTAGCTATAATAAAATTAACTGACATTTTATTATTTTTTTAGCCACCAAGATGGGCATGTTTTTTATGTGCGCTTGGTCTATTTATATACCAGAGTTTAGACGCTATCGATGGAAAACAAGCCAGAAGAACTGGCACGTCTACCCCATTGGGTGAACTGTTTGATCATGGATGCGATTCAATATCAACAGGTAGGCAACATTTCTGTATTATCTCTTCTTTCATTGTTTTTGCATTTAATGAGTATTTAGAATAAATAAACTAACAATGTTCCTTGTTTTTCAGTATTCGTTGCTTTGTCGGCGTGTATAGCAGTACAATTAGGATACTATCCAACATGGATGTTTTTCCAGTGTTTCTGCGCGATGACGCTTTTTTACTGTGCTCATTGGCAGACTTATGTTTCAGGTAAAAAAAATTTGCAATGCCACTCATTAGAATTTCTACATAATGTATTTAGTGATGTAATAAATTTTATGTTTTACCCATTAAAATAACTTTTTGATAGGTTCCTTGAGATTCGGTAAAGTGGATGTAACGGAAGCACAATTCACCATCATAGGTATTCACCTGATTTCCGCAATCTTTGGTCCAGAAGTCTGGATGATGGAGGTTGTATAATTTTCAATTATACCTTTGCTTTGCATATACACATGGCAAGAATATCTTGTGTGGCAATTTGTAGAGCGTGTTCTGTATAATTTATTAGTATTTTGCACGGCTATAACAAATATGATATATTTCACATTTGCTTCTTTTAAAGCATTAATCACAATATCATCATTCTTTTTCACATTGAATTATTGCTAACACAAGGTATTCGTTTAATTATTCACAATCACGCTCTTGTGGTTATTGCATCAAACAAGACAATCCAATTTTCGCAAAAATCAATTGCATTGTAATATTTCTTCCACATTTAAAAGAAAGTGTAACTCACACATAGTACAGGCAAAAGTGAATTTTAATTTGAAAGTCATGTTACACATTTTTATTACATAAAAATATCATTTTATCCTTTTCTCAAATTTTATTTGTTGTATATATATGATTTTGTCTTATAGTATTTAGGAGTTATAAATATTATTCTAAAAATTATATTTTGCTTGTACTATTGATTTCACTGCCTGGTAAGTAATTTTAATAGCTTATATTGTGGGGCACATATTTACGTTAGAAACTATACATAAAAAGGAAGTAGTAAATTATGTATATACATTAGTAATGCAAAATAACCTTCCGTTTTATTCCGTAAACCTGATTTCTTACAACTTATGTCACATTTTCTTTTTTATACATACATATAAACAGACAACAACACATACATACAGATGAGAACCGAATACATTATATAACATTAAAAAGTTATACTTTGCGCTGCTTAAAAATGATTTTTATCGAAAAAAATTTTTCTTGGAATTTGGTATTTACGAAACATTTTAAACTTTTAATACGACAATATCGTTACGTGAGTTTAATGAAAATATTTTTTGCAGATACCATTCTTAGATGGTTTTATGTTTAAGTATTTATTAGGAGTTATGACAGTGATGTGTGCACTGGCAAATTTGTATTCCATATTTTCGGTGATTTTTACCGGAGGAGTGGGCAAGAATGGTTCCACTGTGGCTGTAAGTCCGTTAATTAAAATCTTTTATTGAACATGCAGAAATGGGAAACAGCATGGCATGAGGAGCAGCGCTGAGATTACTTCTTTACTGCAAAATATTTACTGATTTTTAACACGCATCTTACTTCCATGCTCCTTACTAAATTGTATCCTACGTACGCCCTGGTCTCTCAACACCCCGACATCCTACAATTCTCATAATAATATGTGCCATTTTATGTGCCATTAATATGATCAATAAGTATATTTGTTTTATATATAAATTTCTGGACTTTTCAGCACAAGTCATTAGTGTTTCAGTATATTGTTAAAAAAAAAAAAAAATTTTTTTTTTTTCATAACGTAGATCTTTCTCCATATAAAAATAGATATAGTTTTTCTATGTTTTTCACGATGAAAAATCTTGTGATTACATCAGTCAATTTCTTTGTAAGTGCACAACAATGCTCTTTTGAAACAATTTCAAATCAAAGAATACATTTTAGAAATTTTCACGGTCCAATGTAAAATTTTGTATAAATTTGTATCATACACATTTGTGTACAACATCTTTGCAACATTTGTTTGCGTGTAATTGCGAAGAGTAATTTTTTTTATGTAAATAAAAGTACGTGATGCAAACAAATATTGCAAAATTTTTTCTGTATGGCTATAAAAAATAGTACATTACATTTGTTTATATTACGTTTTTAAAGAAGAAAAGCATTTGCATTACTATAGATAATAAACTCTCAAATATTGCGTATTTGACTAAGAATTCTAGCATCTCTCTATGATGAAAATTGTGATATGTTGAGTGCAGGACGAGGCAGCCTTTTCATTCGACTTGTGTATATTCTAATTAGCTGCTTCCTCGTGCTTCATAACTTGAGTTTTTATTTCCATTGATATGTAAATACAACCACAGGTAGAACTAAGCCCATCTGAAGCAATATTATAGCGGCAGTAGTGTCGAGAGATGTAACTATAAAAAAATTTATGTATAAGTATACTTAGGAACACAGAACACAGAAGAATAATGCAACATATAATTCTCATCATAAACGAAGATCTTGTGGCTTTGTTTAGATCCCTGTGCTCGGTGTAGGCACATACAGTAACTACGTAGCAGTGATCTTTTATACAGGCTACATTCATGTCTTCCTTCAATTCTGTAAAGTCTTTGAATCTGGTGGGATTGGAAAAAACGGTTCCACAATTGCAGTAAGTGCGAGAATTGGCATTCGCATAGTGCGACATATTTCTAATATCTTTTGCCATTTTGTACAGTAGAAATGTTGTCTATTTCCTATATTTCTTCTTGCCTGCTATCTCTCTATTGATCTCTTCTGGGAAACTTACATCGGGTGTTTGGATTACTAAACATTGATGTACGCCACTTATGTCTCAAACACTAGAGTGATACCTTTCAGTATTTTGCACATTTTTTTTCAAACGCTTTTTTTATCATCTAATATCCAAAATTAATATATAACTGAATTACAAAATTAATATATAATTGAACTACAATCACTTTTTTCTCAAGAAATTTATGCTTATATTGGCTATTTTTAGAAAAATGTAATTTTAACAAATAAAGCGAAACACGAATTGTTTTAAATTAAAAAATAATTTTTATTTATATAAAATTTTATAATATATATTGTATAATTTATGTAAAACTTTATACTTGATTATATAAGACAGAGAGCTTTTCACGTATTTTGGAAGTTCTAAATTATTTTTTTTTTTCAAGATCTATTGAAACAAAATTTTCATGTATGTAATTTATTGAAATGTAGTTTTTTGCGGAATAGAGCGATGCCTGCAAAGAAACATGATGTGCATTCAGTTATGCATTATAAAAAGAAGCAAAAAAGTAGCAACACATCCGAATGCATAGTAATAAAATTTTAGTTTTGAATTTTTTCTTCCGGATCCAAATTGGATCTTGTACCACCATGTATTGCTCCTTGCACTTTCCCGATCACATTTTAACATTCGTGGAATAACAGCAAATTTCGCATATGGCCCCGCACTCTTATCTTTTTACAGACGAACCCATCCTCATTCCACAGGAATTTTTTTTTTTTTTTTTTTTTATTGCGAAGATAGTAGAAAACTAATTTAACATACCATATTACTTAATTAATAAGAAGAAAGAAGTCTAAAAATTTTATGTATAAACTGTCACACTATCAGTCTTCCTGATACAAATAAAAAGGGACAGATTTACGTCATTAGTGTTATAAGACAAATGCAAACTCCAATCAGAAGTCACAGAAACAATGAAGGTATATTGAAATATTTAGTTGAACGAATGAATATATCAATTGACATAGGAATATAGGCAATGTAACGTTGTACATATATTCTGTGGTAATAAAATGCATGATTAACAAGCCACCGAAAATACGAAATTGTTTCAAGAGCAAAAAAAAAAAATATATTTCTGACTTCTCACTTCGCAATTATTAATGTATGGTCAGGGATATAGAGTATTAGAAAGTCCTCGAGATGCGAGGGATAGCTTCTGACGACTAATCAAAAGATCTTTCGTGTCGCTTATACAGTTGCCATACACTGGCACAGAGGTGAAGGTGTTTCCGTTATGGGCTGCTGTGGGCATCGCTATTTTACTTGCACAGAGCAGTATATCCGTCATTCTCGCCGGTGGTGTCGGAAAAAATGGCTCCACCGTCGCAGTAAGTCTGCTGAAAAAAAAAAGTAGTGGGTCCACTGTGTAGTGCATTCTTTTTTCGTTTAGTTCGTGATTTAGGCCCATGCTTTTTAAACGTCACGTTGAGCGAGTACATTAGGTCTTAATGTAAACATGCTCTAGGAGCAACAAATCTTATTTATTGTCCGTAGTAAATTAAGAATGTGCCTTATATTTTGTTTCTAATACAGTAATGAATTGCAGCAGCAACACTTGTCGAAAATGAAGATAGAAGTTCCTGTAGACAATTTCAATTGTGGGCCTAAATCTAACGTCGTATACAAAGTCACTCATCACATTACCAGTTTTACGTTACGTTAATATTCGTTCCGCCACATTTTTGTTCGCAGAGAAAAATCCACGTCCTTTCCTTTCACTTCCTCTTTCTCATCTTGCAGTATGAGATATCTTTTTGAGTTCTACTTTTGGGCCGGATTATTGCACGCGTGTTACAGTAGAAAATAGAACATTTAACTGATACGCATTGCCTGCTACGCGCTATCTATTATAACGATCTTCTATGAAATTCGTTTCGGTATTGCGAGTTTTATTTTAACGCATATGTATATTACATTAGAGCGTGTTGCATGCGCCAGATAAACTTAACCTTTTATATCGTAATGATAATTATTAACACTGTGTTTCCTTTTAGATTTTATCTATGACTTATAACTTATAACTTATCTAGCGTATTGTATTTTGGTAGACTGATCTATCTATTGTACTAACTCGACTCGACTAAAGTTTCATTTTTATATATTAGATTTTAACATGCTTAACATATCGCCTTTTTCTTTCTTCATATTTGCATCTTCCTGTTTGTCGAATGTATGTATAACAGTAGTTGTTGTGATAATATAATTATTAGACGTAAAGCATTAATGGCTATACTAATTTTTGAAGATTTTTGTTTTACATGACTTGTATACATATATTTCGATAATACAATTTTTACATCAATTTTTTGTATTTTAAAGAATTAATGCATTTTTTGTCAAAGATATAAATACTAACTTTAAGACATATTTTTGAATAAAAAAATAATGTTTTAATTAAATATATATATTTTTTTTAATAAAATTTAAATTAAATATATATATTTTTTTTAATAAAAAAAATGTGTATTTAATTAAAACATTTTCACGAATGCGATGTAATCTCTGCACATAATTAGAAATAGTTTCTGCATAATTGAATTTGGTTTCAGGGAACGTCCGTTTTGTCGCCAATTATACCATTTAGTTTTGTGGTAGTACCAGCGTTTATAATATATAGAAAAAGTGCTGAGCACGTCTATGAAAATCATCCAGCCCTGTACATACTTGCATTCGGAATGGTCGCGGCCAAAGTCACCAACAAATTGGTGGTACGTATATCGTTTAAATATCGATATTCGCATCCGTAGCATATTCGTCCAAGTGTCATCTGTCGTGTTGTTGCCTTCCAGGTTGCTCACATGACGAAGAATGAAATGCAATATTTGGATAGCTCGTTAATTGGCCCAGCCATGCTGTTCCTCAATCAATATTTCAACTTTTTCATCAAAGAGTATTACGTTCTTTGGCTGTGTTTCGTAAGTCGCACAATTGATCCCCTTTCACGAATGATCTGGAATTTGGAATAACAAATAAAAAAATTTATATATGTGTTTAGATCTGGGTAATGCTGGATCTCTTCCGATATAGCGCGCAAGTGTGTCTTGAAATATGCGATCACATGAAGATCCGGCTGTTCAGGATACCATGCGATCATCACACAAGCACTATCCAGATCTCGAACGCCGCCGAGAAAAATGGTACTAATAGGTCACAACGTAACAGATTGCATAAGAAACATCACTAGAGTTTCAACCGGTGATATAATGACTGCTCTGTACGATTTGTCTGATGTGTGTATAAAGAGATTTCCTAATATCACAGAGAATAGACACATGACGAGTTACATGTATATACAGCTAGAGAGAAGAACGTTTAATATATGATCTGTCGTTTCAGATTAGTATAACGAATAACGAAATTGTGATTAAAGCCTTAGTTAAACTGATTAGTAATTATTACGACTACAGTTGTTACTTTTAGTCAAGTTTACTGCATAAAAGCAAAAGGGGGTGCCGTCCGGTCGTAGTAACGGCACTCGTTCCATACTTATAAGCCAGTGATAAATAAATTATAATCCAGTGTTCTGGAAAAGAGGCACAATGTTACATGTCTCTATGAAAATGTTACGAGTTTGCATTAATTGCATTAAATTTCTAAATGCCGATAATTTTTCGGATTCCAATATATCTCGTTCATTGCTGTAGAGTAATCGTAATAATAGAGATTCTACATCAAACGCAAAATCAAAAATCTCTCTCCATCGTTCGTAAGGCGAGTTTTTCAAAAATTAATCTAAATCTAAAATCGCTTTATCAATAGCTCGGTCAACAAGTGGTATCTTCTTTTGATGAGATTTATGATTTATTTTTATGGAAAAAATATCGATAAATTGAATTAATCGAATATGGTTTGTTCAGCCAACAAACTTTAGAAAGCACAAAAAATTCCTTCAAATTTATTTGAAATATGATGTTCATCAAGTATAACGAACTGCTAGTACCCGTTTCTTTTTGAAATGTATAGTTTTTGATAACATGGGATGTATCATGAACGTTTTCTATTTCTGCTTTTACGCGTGTGTCTGTGACTTTGATAAAAGAAAAAAAAGAGACATTTTAACGCTGTTACGATTAATCAAGTTGTGTGTCAAGACTTAAAAAAGGCTAGAGATGCAACTTTGCACTAGATACGTTGGTTTACTTTGACATCGTACGACAATAGGTACAATTAAGATATTCACTTTATTAAGACATTCTTTATGTAAGTGTCACATATTCTGCGACAGAGAGAAGCGTATATACATATATTTTAAATATACTTTCTACATATATATATATATATATTTTACAAGCAAATGGCAGATACATGCTTAATTATTATTTGTATATTACATTACACATGTGTAATTTTATTAGAGTAATATTTCTTCTTACTAAATAATGAGTAATTCAAATTTTATAATTAAATTCATTAGATATAAATTGCAGAAACTTGATGTATGATAGATATTCCACGTGTCAATGTTTATAAGTTTTCTATTGTACTATTCCTAAATGAAAATGTTTCTTGAGGAAGATACAAAGAGAACAACGTCTTCATATTGACAAGTTATATTAATTGCAGTAATTCTTGTTTAAAATGTACTAGAACTATTTTTTTTTTTCTATTTTTATTACGTGTTGAACACATTTCAGAGTTATGTTGTTAAAAAAATGAATGAGATAATAATTAAATTATTTTAACTAGTCACGTTTCTTCGAAGAGAGTACTGTAAACATTGCAATGAATGACATGTAATTTTATTGAACTGTATCATATTTCGAGTTTTGTTTCTGAATTGTATTATATTTTTTGGATAAATAAGTTTACTACGGCACGCTATTTTTTATTCTAATTCAACCAGACTTGCCAGAAGCTTCTTTTGTGAGAACATATTTTATTCAGGTTATTTGGCAGATCTAATGTCAACTTTGTACTGTATGTTACTTTATGTATCGCATCGCAGAAAATTGTGTAAAACGTAAATTTATTCGACGCGGAATATATATAAGCAAGAAATTTTGCTCTTTCGCCATGCGAAATATATATATATATTCCGCACTTTCGAATGATAAAGTTAATAAAAAGTTCGTAAAAGTATCGTTAACAAAATTACACGGAGAACTAATACGCATGCTATGTACTTATTGCTTTCTCTGTTTGTGCAAAATTTGCTTAAAATGGAAAGGTAATGTGATTGCTATTGTGAAAGTCTGTTGGGATCGATTGATCGATGTTATCTTATTTTCTTATATAAAAATTTGTATTACTAATATAGATATGTTATACATCTTAATAACGCTCGCGCGTACTATGTGCATGTTACCGATTTTTATAAAGTCTTGCATGTTGCTGACTTCTTATTTGCATGTGTTATTTGATTTTTTTGTGTTTATTCAAAATAAGCTTTATCGGTCCGTTTGTAAAATAGCATTATGTAAAACTTGTTAAGTTGAATAGACTTGCTCGGTAAAAATGTGCTATGTGTTGAAGGTTTTCGTAATTTCAATTCTAATCTATGTTTAAAAGACAATACTAATTGTATCGGTAATTGAACACTAATTGAACACTTTAAGAATCGTTTTAAACGCAGTGATCATAAAACTTGTGAAATATTAACAAATTATGATTATATTGTGTGCGAGCGATGGGGTTATCTTTTTTAACGAAAATCATTTTTTGTATTACGAACAATTATCTGTCTTATGCAAAAATTCACAAAAGTCTCGCTTAAATTTTTTTATTTTTGCGATATATAATTATATAATTATTTTGCATGTTTTTCTGCCTGCTGCTTGGATTTTGTTTATAAGTTATTGTGAGAATATATAAAAAATTCTCGTATGTGTGTGTATACATGAGTAGTAGACTAGTATACATTTTCAATTTGTGTGCTTTTCAGAGAATGTGACCCTCTGATTAACAGAGTAGATAAAGCATAGATAAACGAGTTAAGTAATTAGTCCAAATTTTACTTTTAGAGTTGGAAAATTTAAAAAGGAAATTTATTCAGCAATGTATACGACGTTACTTCTCAAAAGTCGATTCCATTTAAATGGAAAATTTGAATCTTCTATGCTTATATCTCTTCTTTTAAAATGTGAAAAAAATTAGAAGTGGGAATGTAGAAGAGTCGAGAAATATACAAGCGAAAGGTTCGCGTTCTCCAATTACATTTTATTTAAATTTCTTTGTCGTTTTCATAATTGATTCTCATGGAAAACGAGTTAATTAATATACATGGAAAAAGCAAACAATTTGCATTGAATTAAAAATGCAATTTATCTAGACTTTGCAGATGAATGAAAGTGTATTCAGCTTTATTATACAAAATGTGAAAGGTGAACACGATTCCATTTCGCTTCCATTATCCTCAATTTTGTCGTACGTAAATGTCACGGTACAGATTTAGACATCTGGCTAAAAGAGAACGCTGTCGAAGGTGTTAGCATTTAGGATATATGTGTTGATATTTGTATTCGTTGGTATGCATGACGAGTTTTGTTCACAGTTCACATGATGGTGGAAGAAGAGCCGCTGTTAGACGAGGACGATCATCGCGGATCCGACACGACCGTCGACTTCTGATATTAGCGAAAGTGTTAATTGTTAATTTAGCCACACACACACACACACACACATACACACATCCACCGACGTAAAACAATAACGTAAGCTGATTGCACAGCGTCGGGATTGCGAAGCCGCGTTTGTTTCGCGTGAGATTACCGTCCGACGCTGATACGAAGCGACATCCGCAAAGAGTACGTAGCGTGGAATGACTTGCACGAGGAATGATTTATCAATCTTATCCTATGAATGCATGATGTACCTTTGCGTACGTGCTCACGCATAAAAAGAAGGGATATCTTTCGCATCCTTTTTATATCGCAATATTTTGTACATCGTTTCTACGCTACACATACGATATATGGAAAGCATATAATGCATACAATGGAAACAGTACAAAGTGCGCAAGAATATTATTAGCAATACGATCGACGGTCATACCGATGTGTTTGGACAGTTGTTTTCTTACGTTTGCGCTTGCTATATTGGTGCTACTTAAACGATACTACTTAAACAATTGTACGAAAGCAAAAAAAAAAAAGTACACTTTACAATGTTGAACATGCGCGCGTAGACGCAACTCTTCGCGTAATCTCCTATACATGTTTGATACTAAACTTAAAGATATTTATAGCTAATATAAGATAGTTCAATTCAACGACTCATCGCGCCAATATCGCATCAAAAAGGCTCCAAGGAAATCTAGTGAAATGCATTCAAAATGTGAGACTAGACGGAAGCAGTATTTTGAAATATTAAAAGTATACTTTGATTTATTTATTTGTAATGCAGAATTAACTTTCTTTTAGTGTATGTGAGCGACGTAGACTGAGCTTAGAATCGAATCTATATTTTATATATAAAATAACGAAATAATCGGCATAAGTAGCTTTCGAAAGCTTGCAGGCGATTGTTAAATATATGTATAGCAAAATGAACGAACACTACAGCCCGATAAGTGTTAATGTTATAGTTTAAAAATTTTTGATCCTTTCGTGAATCCACATGTGTTAATTACGTGTTGCACATTAATGTACGATAAATACATTTCTTTGTCCGTGTACGAATACGAAATCCAATCAACGGACGTTAAAGATTTTCTTACGAACGTTTGAAATCGTCTTTTATCTCGGAATGTTTTGCATTTTAATCTGTGGTGTTCGCACAGCATAAGGTGATTTAGTATCACACTGTAAATATAAATACTAAGATATTTCTATTTCTCAACGATCATAATTTCTTAATTATAATTAATATCCTGTTTAATATATATATAAAATTTATACAAACATGATGGTGCGTTTTATTCCTTAACATTGCGAAAAAAACCCACAATTATAATTCACAATCGCGTTAGAAAGCTTTTATTTATTTTTAATTATTAAAATGCTTATGGAAAAATGTCACACGCACAAAAAGTGATTTATTTTAGCATATCAATTTAATATCAAATATCTTGATGAATAAGATTTGCCAGTTAAATTTTAAAAGCGAGAGAATAGTTTTGTTAGACTGTAACAATTTTCTATATATATAAAAAGGCTGAAAGATCATTAATTTATTAATTTTTAGTATTATTTTTCTTGGAAACAATGTATCATATAAAAAGACACGTTTTACATTCTCTAAGTATATATTTTTGCAAGCAGTGAGTATCTTTTTACTATTATAATTGCAAGCAGTGAGTATCTTTTTACTATTATAATTATTCTACATTTTAAATATGTTCCGTATAATAATATATCTTTCCTCTTTTTAGTGATTAAAATGACATCGGCAAATTTATGTCTGCTCATTGTCGCGGACTATAATTTATTCGCAACGTTGACATAATTACAGCCTTCGAAATGAGGCCAGCTCTCACCCACGAGGCAACCCGCAACCACGTGGGGATTTTGGACGCAGTCGAAGGACGTCGAAGATAGCACCCTTGTCCTCCATCGTGTCACCGTCGGCTGGACGACCTAGTCGACGCCCGCAAGGTTCTGGCCCCATTCCTACCCTCATATGCACGCCTACCTCCCTCCCCATGTATCCTCCCCCAGACATTCAGCTGAACCTGACGGACATTATTGATCCGGCTGGTGACGCCGCGCGAGTACGCCAACGGGTGCACGCGATGTGCTTCTGGGTGCACAGGGCCGAATTAAAGAGCTCACTCCGAAGCTTTTATAATTAAAGAGCTTAAAAGCTGTAAAGCGATATTTCAAAGAGATGGATGTTACGCGTTTTCGAGTTATGAAATCATCGTGTCTTCGTGTAAATCCTGTTTAATTGAGTAGATTGAGTTTAATATAAATTTAAGACGATTTAAAAATAAGAAAATAAATATAAATTGTAAATTTGGGACGATTTGAATAATAATTCGGAATAATTTTAATTTTGAGAATCAGAGAAAGTCACTTGATAGTCTAAAAGTTTTGTTAATCAAAGAAGATCCTTTTTTTCAAATATGAAGAAGGAAGACGATATTAAATATTGACTAATAATAAGGAAATGAAAAATGACTACGTTGACCTTGATAAATTTGTTGACTTATCTGGTTGACTGATAAATTTGTTAATTTCGTTCGATTTTTCGCTCATAATTAAAATAAAGTGCTTCTGTAATAAAAATAATAATAAAAAAAAACAGTAGAAGCACTATTGTTCTTAAAACAATATACTTATGTTATTAACTAATTTTTAATTTTCTCGGATAATTATACTTACTACGAATATAAAAATCATGTAACGTTAAAGATTGCATCATGCCAGTATTAGGATTAAAATAATAAATTGTATATTCGAGGCTCTTTGGTCTTCAATATAAATTAGTATAGATTTTTATATATTCAATCTAAACTAAACCTTAGATTTTGCGTCAGTTTTGTATCAGAATCTAAAGAAGTAACTGTAGATTTTTTTAAAGGTATTTTAAAGGTATTAAAGGTATAGATATTTAAAGATACGATATAAAGATTATATGATCGATCTAATCAAATCTATAAATATATAGAATAATATTTACAATATAGTTTACGTTTTACGCACTCTTTAAAGCAAACGTTGTATATTTTATATCCTGCGTAAAAAATCAATATCATCTAATACGGTCTAAAATCATATTTTATTACAAAGAAGCGCAATGTTGAAAACTCTTTGGAACTACAGCGTTCGGTTGTTTTCCACTCATTATTCAACCGCGCTTCAACGAGCGAGAAAACGGAAGGATATCGAGCCGACGACAGGGTGTCCCAATAACGGGAGCGGAAATTCACTTTCGGAAGCGGAATCGGGATTCTAGCGCCGGTACTGGAGGCGCGTCCGTCCAGACGTGCGCCTGCCTGGTTCCGGCGAACGATCAGCGGCGCGACGGCGTCGCGACGACCGCGAAGCTCCGGGGCGCGTCGGCGGATCGCCAGTGTGATATCGCCACTTGGCTGATACGGAATACGGCCTGGCCGTCATTCGTATGGCAGTCGGACGAGAACGCGCGGCAGTCACTCGCGTTAACGCGCATTGCAAAACGTAAGTGTCCGCGGAGTTAGAAAAAAAATTAGAGGAAGCGTTCGCCGCAACGTTGACGTCAATGTCGACATCCTTTCGCATTTGTGGCATCGCGATAAAGGACAGGATTTATCCTAACAGGCTCATAGCGACCTTAGGTTTTTGCGTCGGAATTTAAAGAAGTGACTGTAGATTTTCTTAAAGATTTGATGCGAATTTTTCTGAATTAATTAATTGGATTTCTTACTTGAGTCGCGATCCCAAAGCGATGTGCGATGTTCTAAAAGGTGAAACTACCTCCCAGTAGGGCTCGTTTATGGTTCAGGATCGATGCGATGAAGCAACCATTAGTTCACATCGTTCCTCCTCGAATTTCAACATGCACTTTTGCAAATCTTTTTTACAGTCAAGTTTTTCCGCGCGAGTGACAGCTCCAAAATTCATGACTATTGATGTTTCCTATATGTCAAAGTAAAAAATTAAATTACTCTTCGCTGTACTGCATGATTCGGGTTAAAGGTTGAAACAGTTTTCGCTGTTTTTTTCGCAAAATTAACACGAATTTCCTCTAATTAATTGCAAATTGAATCTCGCGCACGATTTGTGGCTGCAAAGTTATATAATCGATATTACTCGGATCGATGTTGCGATCAATGTTATTTCGGAAGTAGTAGTTTGTAGTCGATATTAATCGTGAGTGCCTCACCAGGCTGTTCGCAGGTGATTACATATCACATTTATCGCAGTTGAAGGCTACTTTCCTGCGAGTGAATAATTTCAAATGTCATTATTGGTATCTTCGCGTCTCGGCGATTCCATTAATATTTCAGGAACGTCAGTCAATTAAAATAAAATCGTGATTAGAAAATGAATAATTCTGCAAAATAGTGAATTATCATAGCCTTCGACCCAATAACACATTTTTGGCACATGGAGCTTCACCGCATTCTTCTTGTGATAAATTTTGCTTTTATGATTAAGGCATCTTTCGTCAATGATGATCAATGTAAAAATCCAGATTTTTGGAAATTGGAAGGTAAACTAGAAAACAGAATAGTGTTGTCACAATTAATATGTCAATTTGGAATACTGTTTTAGAGAAAGAATAATTTATTTACAAATATAAAACTTTAAATATTGATTTTAAACATAGTAAATTTCACATGAGCAATATATATTATTGAAAAATGGAAGAGTTCAATATTGCAAGTATCAAATTTACATTTTTATAAATTTAACATATTATTTTCCCAGACAATATGCGTATCTGAAAAACGTCTGAAATACATTAACAAGATATCTGCAAAAAATAAAATGCTTTCAGACAGATTAAATTTTTTTAAACGTGCGTCTTGTCTGGGCTTCTAAATTTTAAGATTTACTTCCCCACGTTTTTCGTCATTTCGTTCGAAAATTGAAAGATTTACTGCAACAGCGATGTACTTAATCCAATTTTTTCGGAATGTGAGAAATGGATTTTAAATTAAATTTAGGTTTCCCTCAACTTCACGCGAGATTGAATTGCTCGAGTTCTTAAAGAGACGGATTAGACGACTGTCGTCGTCGCATCGATCGTCTTTCGTGTTCCAATCACGCACTAACAGTGCAAGAAAGATTTGAGAAACTTCCGAACAATATTTGAAGAATTAAGATATCTGCGGTAAATTTTACAGACAATTACCTGTAACGAATACAGTCCGAATTGTCCGAAAGATCATAACCTCTTTTTTGGGAATTTCCATCGTGTACATATTTAACGTCCTCCTTTTTACGACGATCGATAAGTCAAACCCTAAATTAGTCCACGTACGTTCCTGCTGTAATCGCTCGACGGCAATGTAATCATACGGAAATACGTGGCTTCGTGCACACGCCGTTCCGTTCGTCTCGTTACTTCGTCGTTGCGCCACGGCGCGAAATACGAGAGAAGGTTCGATATCGCGCGAATTAAACACGCGCGCATACGCGCTTTTCCACCTCCCCGCGTCACCCGCGCATGCACGTCAGTTCTCGACATGGTGACATACATATTTTTTTGGGTTTTCGGATTTATCGATCTCTCGAATCCTTATTCGAAGTGGCCGCTGTTCATTGATATTATCGTCTTTCGCTTTCCCCTTTATTTCTGCTTCTCGCCTCGTTAGAAAAGTTCGAAGATGATTTTTGAGATATTAATACAGTAACCTCAATTTTTTGGATCAGGATTCTATTACATAAAATAAGATACTTCAAAATTTTTATTAAAATTAATATTTTTGCATACTATAATTTAGCTTTTTAACAGGGAAAATAAATGCCACAATTATATTCTTTATTTAATGACCTTTATTTTTTAAAAATTTTAATAAGGGCCATAACTGCGCAGATATATAACGTCGCAAATAACGATCCCCCCCTCGAAGCATTTTTCTTCCGAGAAAATATCATCTCCGAGTATTAGCCGAGAGGTCTGCCATTAAAAATAATGAGCCAGAAGTGGGATATCTTGTATAAGTTCAACTCGCACCCACAGAGAACAGTTTAAGCGGAAGCTAATTAATTGTGTTTATTCAGCAGCTGAAAGGTAGAAGCGTCAGCTAGTTTGAACCAATTCGCAATTCTGTTTGCAGGTGGAATTAATAAGCGAGATAATGGTACAATCATGATTCAAGCTGGAAACGATCTTGAGGAGAGTTCAGAGGCTTGGCTGTCCTGTATATACTGCATACAACGGTGACACAGCTGTATATACATAAATCACAATTATGGATATACAGAAGAAATTCCTGTGCCCCCGATTGGTGGACTACCTCGCCATCGTTGGAGCCAGGATGCCCGCTGTCTCTCGTCAGCCCGTACAGGTATAAAGTTCGAAAGTGCCAAAGCTCATTTGCAAAATTTTATATTTGAATAACCAACTTTTACACGTGCAAATTTCTGTATTTATAAAACTTTCTACGCCGACATTTTTAATTAATTTATATCTTCCTAAATTAGAATATTAAAAAAATGCAATAATCTGGGGAAAAGATGATAGTTTGTAATAAACTACTTGGCATAAATGCTATCTACAGGTCCCAGAGTTGCTACGCAGATATCCGGTAGAGGATCACAAGGATTTTCCTCTGCCTCTGGATATGGTGTACTTCTGCCAACCAGAAGGTTGCAGTAGCGTGGGACCAAAGCGCACGGCCTTACGAGAGGCAACATCCTTCACTTTTACACTCACCGATAAAGATTCAGGTTTGCATTTCTTCCCAAATGCAGAAAATTGTCAAGTTGCATCCACTGTAAGAGGTATTTGATTGCAGGAAGAACGCGTTATGGGATTTGCGTGAATTTTTACCGATCTATGGAAAGGGCGGGGCTTGTGGCTGGCGGGGGAATTGCGCTCAAGAGGGAAAAATACAACACCACGTTTCGAAGGGAAAGCTGGAGGAAGAGTATGGAGAGAAGCACGGATTCCGCTTTTTCTAGGTGAAATGGCTTATAATTATTTGCCCCTCACCGATCCTTATTCTGTTACACTTCATTAAAATTAAAGTATTAGTATACTTCTGACACAATATAATAATAAAACAAACAATTTTTAAATTATAAAGTTAAATTCTGTAGTCTTCTAAAAGCCAACATCCTTTTTAAATTAAACAAAAATTACATTGTACATTTCAAACAAAGTAACTTGCGCGTGTACAGCGCACTCGATAGAGTGCTCCGTTTATAAGACTGTATCTCTAGCCGTTCGTTATAGCGACTATAGGAGCAGTGCAGTAGGTCCTAGTGATTCTGAGAAAGATTGCTCCAGCAGCAGGCGGGATTCGGACACCCCGCAGGTCAGCTCGGTCACCCCGAGATTGGAATTCATCGCAGCGAGCGGAGACAGCGAGAGCGGCGGCAGTCATTCCCCATCGCCACGCGCTTCTCGAAGACGCCAGGTCGATACCACAGGCATTATTGAATAATACATTAACGCTTTTATAGTTGATTTATTCAGAAAAAATTAAAAGAATAAATTTTAAATTATTAACTCTTTTTTTTTTTTATAAAAACTTTCTCCCGCTATCCATTAATCGCTTAACGTCTGCGTTACAGAGGGTTCGCAATCATTCCTTGACTTCCCTATGCATCATTTCGCACCATCCGTTCTTCTCAATGTTCCGGGAATGTCTTTTCGTCCTGAAGAAAATCATCGACGCGTGCAACGAGAGTTTCTCGCCGCAGAAGGTGGGAGCCTCTCGGCAGACCAACAGGTGCGCTCACTCGTGCTCACTTCGACTTGTGCTTACGTTTCGCCAGCTGAACGGATCACTTTTCATTACAGAGACACGGTGTGGAGCGTATTAACGGGTCAGGCTCTAGGGGACACGCCGTCCATCGTGCTTCACGACGTTCGCGAGATCGAGACATGGATACTTCGTTTGCTCAGCAGCCCCGTGCCCGTCCCGACAAAGACGCGCGTCGAAGTCGAGATAATATCGCCCAGTATGCAACCACCGCTATGCTTCGCCCTACCGGATCACACTAGATTCTCCCTGGTCGACTTTCCATTGCATTTACCGTTGGAGCTCCTCGGCGTCGACATATGTCTGAAGGTTCTCACGCTGATTCTCTTGGAGAATAAGGTAAAAAAAAAAATACAAAATATGAATCACGTTTAGTGACCAACAATTAGCAAGCAGAAATTCTGTAGAAAATTTTCTGCCGCATTTAAAGAAACGACTGATGCTTTTTTTTTCAGATTGTACTTCAATCCCGTGATTACAACGCCTTGTCTATGTCGGTCATGGCGTTTGTCACGATGATCTATCCATTGGAGTACATGTTTCCCGCGATACCCTTGCTGCCCACCTGCATGAGTTGCGCGGAGCAACTGCTGCTCGCGCCGACGCCCTTCGTGATCGGGATCCCCGCGTCCTTCCTTATGTACAAGAAGAACTTCAGAATGCCCGACGATATCTGGCTGGTGGACTTGGATAGCAATAAAATAACTGCGCCGAGCGCTCTGAACGATGACGGTTTGCCGCCGCTACCGGAACCGGAGGGCACCATCCTGAAGAATCACCTGAGGCAGGTAATGTAACACTGTCAGCGCTGATTAACGATACAACTGAATTCTCGTCAAACTTTCGTCAACTACGTATACGATGAAACGTATTTAATGACTCCTTATCCTGACAGGCAATGCAACTGATGGATCAAGTTGGCTCTAGTGTAAATATTATTTCACCAATTCTCATTCCGCTTAATGGCGTAGTCTTTATTTCGTAGTTTAGCGGCATGCATGATTTATCACGAGCAGAATCGAGTGTAGTCACACGCATTTGCTAAATTACTAGAATAGAAATTACGAGTAGCGAATAGAACGTAGAAATAGCGATCGAAGAAAGATGTAGTTTTTTTTTTTTTAAATAGAAAATTCAGCCAATATTAAGTAGAAATTATTTCTTGACGCTATCACAACTTTTTGTTTGTAGATTGGTGATCCAATAAAAACAAATTTAGTAGAACATTGCAATGAATCGTTTCTACTCAATCGAATTCGATTTGTTCATTATGTAACAAATTTCCAGGCGATGGCTAGCATGACGGGACCGCCATTGCCGTCGCAAGAAATCTCGCAACGTCTCTCTTTTCAAACACCGAGTAGGAGAGAAAGCATGGCGTCGCATCATTCCACCTTAAGGTATATAATTTTCTCATCCATCTAAAATCTATTACAATGACGATTAAAAACTTACAATAATCTAATTAATAAACTTTATTGCTGAGTCATTAAATTTTCGTCAAATTTTTGTCTTTCAATTATAAAGTATTGCCATTGTTGTTTTCGAATTTTCGTGCAGCTATTAAATTAACGTTGAATTATTGCCCTACAGCGTAGCTTCAACGAAGCACAGACCGAGCATCGACCAGTGCGCGCACATTCAGCACTCCCCGCTTAATTCGCCAAGCGTGAGCTCGTCAGCGAGTCCACCTCGTCGGCCGTCGATGCCACAAACGGTTGGAGGAGCCGGGCTGACCGGTCCGCCAAGAGCGCCCGGACAGAGCCCGGCGCCTTTCAATCCCTTCATCTACGGAAATGACGTGGACTCGGTAGACATAGCCACGCGGGTCGCCATGGTGCGCTTCTTCAACTCGCAGAATCTGCTGGCCAACTTCACCGAGCACACGCGCACCCTGCGGCTGTATCCCCGGCCGGTGGTGGCTTTCCAGATCAATTCGTTCCTCCGTTCGCGGCCACGGAAGAGCAGCTTCCTCAACAGATTCGCGCGCACGCAGGCGGTCGAGTTCCTGGCCGAGTGGTCGCTCACGCCGAGCAACGTGGCCTTCCTCCGGGTGCAGACGGGAGTCTTCGATCCTGCACAGATCGGCGACAAGTCGCGCTGGTACGCGACCAACCTCGAGCCGATCTACTTTCCCGTCTGGGACTCCGGTAGCTCGTTGGCGAACGCCCTGAAGGCGATGAAGGAGCACGAGAGTCAGCCCACGGATGAGAGTGGATCGGATTCCGAGGGTGCCGAGAGCACCAGCTCTTCATATTCTTCTCTGAGCGACTTCGTCTCCGAAATGGCGTCGTCCGATTTGTCACCGGGTGAGTTTTTTTTTTTTTTAAGACTGTAATGAGAAGGAATTGCGTGTCAGCGAGAGGATGCGATCAAGCAAATATCAAATTAATGGAATAGAAATTACGAAATTAATGGAATAACAATTTTCTGTCAGCTTTTGAATAATTACGATTGCTACTTTAAATTAAAAAAGTTTGTGCTGCATTGGGAAAAGTTTGATTGTATGTCATTAATATATAATTCTTATTGAGTGGACTTTTAAATTTGATATGACATAAGATTCTAAGGCATATAAAAATGAATGAAATGCACATTTTAGCATTCGAAACCATTTTTAATAAGCTTAAAGATAATACTAAAAAGATTCAATAATTTTTGCATGTAATGCAATACTTTTTAAATATAGATATCACACGCATTAGTATTGACGTTTGTCAATTGTTTAAGACGTCTTTAAGACGCCTTTCAAGATGTTTTTTTCAGGACGTCTTGAATATTTTAACATATTGAATTATTTTCGACAGGTTACAATCCTCAAGTGAGCCAGCCCCAACAAACGCTCTCAGTGGATCCGAAGAACGTCTACAATCCGCCGAGCTCCTTGCAATATCCGGGAGTGGAAGAGGATTTACCAGCACGACCCGAGAGCCCACCAAGTACTTCTTCCAGTCACAGCGATCTCAGTAGCCCAAGCTTTAACAGGGACTCCGAGCTCGAATTGAACCCAAGAGTTCAAGAGGGTTCGCAGTCCGCTAACGTAAGTGTACGAGTTTCTTACTGCGATTTCTCCTCCTGCCTCTCTTTCTTTCTCTCTGTGCGCACTACTTTTCATATGCTAAATGATACTTTATGGATAATTCATATATGTAATTACGATTCTACAAATTCACACGACATCAAAATCTAAAGTTTGATAATAATCAAAATTTTTCAGCTATTACAAGCAACATGTAACACATTAATTTTACAGTAAAAAAAAAAAAAAAAGCCCTTCAGTCTTAAAGATGTTAGTTAAAAAAATCGGCAACAAGTAACGAAATTTTTTGCATTTCGAAATCGGCAGACAAGTAGGCGATTCACGCGCAAATTAATGATAAAATGTGTACTTTCGTAGCGTTAAGATGCGTGAAAGCTCGAGATAGCATATCAGCGGGTGTACGCTAACGGATTGCTTGATCATAGGATAAAGAGGAGGGTGGTAGCTTTGAGTCAGACTCCGCGTCGACAATAACACCGCGCACAATCCTGAGCGCACAAAGTTCGGTAGGACAGTTCACAGGGATAAGCATGGGCGCTTTAGGCACTCAATCTTCGCTCAACGACACTGAACGTCCTACCACCCCTCACAGGATCTCGCGCGTCAGTAGATATGTCACTCCTGTGAGTCATCTCCATATTACCTCTAACTACTCTGTCATTCGAATGCATCTACGAGTGTCACTTCGGCATCGTTCAGGCTGCTGATGCATGATAGATGAACCGAATGGGATAACCGGAACGTGTGGAATGTTTAATCTTCGTTCATTTCTTCTCTCTTGTACTATCTCTTTGGTCTTCTCTGGCCTCTCCTTAAGAGAGCGCCGTTCGGGGAGAATGTTAGCTTCTCACTCTTGATTTGCGTTTTGTTTCGAACGTGTTTCGTTTGTGTGATCCATTTTTATCTTTAGTTTAATATCGTCGAACGTTCCGCTAGGAAGGAACGTCCGTCGTTTTAATTCCCTGCACGCTCATTCATAATCACAATAGCTCCTAATTTACGTATCATGTTTGGCACTAAATGTAGCTGTGAATTTAAGTTGTCTGATCTCAAGTTTGCGTATCGCACTCTTAGTTTCTAAAATCGCACCACTTCTTCTTCTCAGCATGAAACGAACACATCAGACTGCAATGCACACATTCTTTTCACTGTACTTTCTCAAGCTATTGCATATTGATGCTCGTGTAATATTGTGTGCGATTTACACACATACACGAAATAAACTAATACATATCATCATCATACATTGATACATTGATACATTTACAACATCTTCTCCATCTCTCTCGATACACAGTTGTGTTCGCAGATTTGAAGCAAGCTCGATAAGTTAAATGATATATTTAGAAACACACAATCGGTATTTACGAATATGTGCGTATGTGTGATGCACCATTTGCGCCTTTTAAATTACAGTGAACAAGAAAGTACAATGGCTCTCTTTATAGACTTATATAAGTTGTGTCGTCAACCCTATTTTTTTACTTAGATCTAACTTCTGCGTCCGACATGTTGAAGCATGACCAATGTTGCCGCATATCTTAAACTTTAGGAACACGGTATAAGTATGTATTTCGTTAATGTGACGTATCGATTACTGTGTAAGAGCTCAGAGGAAAAGCACTCCTTTCCGTTGCAAAAGTCTCTTACTATAATTCCGCGTGTCTCAAAAATGAATCCGCAATTTACATCACTAATTTATTGTCCAAGTTCGCACAAACTCTCTCTCTCGTTTTCAATTGCCAAATTTTTAGCCACGCGGGATTAGAGAAGATTCGCAGTTGATTCTCGTGCCCCAAGAAGGATGTCTGTTAAGAAAGATGAAGGACTATTATGAATACTGTATATATCTTTCTAGGTGCCACCCACCGGACCAGGTCTGCAACGTCAGCCGAGCGTAGGCAACGTTCTAGCGAGGGCCTCCAGCTTCAGCACCACCGGCGGGCCTCTTCTGCCGCGGCAGATAAGCGCGGTCACCGCCGCTGATCATCATCACGAAGCGACGCAGCTTCAGCGTCAAGCATCCGCGGGAGCGACGGTCGCGCAAAAGCAGAACGACGGCACGGTGCAACGACAGAACAGCGGCGGTTCCACCGGCGCCGCCACCGGGAACGGCGTTCTTCGACAAGGCTCTCAGGGTTCTCTGTTCGAGCAGATTGCCAGCCAGGCGAAGGATTTGGTGCGCGAAACGACCAGACAGAGCAGTCAGGACGGGCTGCTCGCGCACATGGACAAGGTATTACGAGGAACGCGTGTGATCGAATGCGATTTATAGTTTTAAATAATATTTTTCTACGATCAATTTTAGAATTTTCAATCAGACGAATAACTCGTGTCATTTTATATCATATTTTTTTCTATAATAGTGATTATTGGTTTATTTAATTAATAGCTCAAGCATCAGGCGAAGGAAAGAATTACGGAGGCAGGCGAGGATAGTCTGTTCGCGCCGCTGGAACAAGTATGTTTTCGTAAAATATGTATGAAGTATAAAGTAATGTATACATTGAATCTATATCTTTCTTGTGTTCCGATTCAATTAGTTTACGCAACAAACTAAGAAAGCGGTAGGTGAGGCCACCAAGTCGGTGCAAGAGGTATCAAAGAACGCGTTGGAGGCGAGCAAAACGGCGGCGGGTGTAAGCAAGAATACGCTGGACGATTTGACGTACGTCGGCAAAAGCACATTTGGAGATCTGACAAAAAGTGCCAAAGAAGCTGCTGCGAAAAAAGGCTTCATCAAGGTATTTTTCGTTATGTAGAAAACATAGTTTTTCTATGATCACATTTGTTATTAAAGATCATCGTATAAAAATTGGGACTGTAACAAAATGATCAGAAAAATGTGCAGTACAAATTCTATCAAATAATATCATGTAATTTTTTTGTGCACTTAGAGTCTAGAATCACAATCGCCGGTACACTCTCCCTCCTCTTCTAATATGATGCAGCAGCGAAAGGATTCGATTAGCAATCAGTTAGTCGCATCGGACACACGAAGTGGTGTTGGCCGGGATTTCTTCAGCAATATTAGCAGCGATTTGAATGGCTTCGCTGCGCAAACCAGCAGTATGTTCAGCGATTTATTCGGTACGTCTCGAATAAAATTCATGTTATGTCTTTTTATATCTGTGATTAAATCTAATTAAATTAAAGTTGGTTATTATTTTAAATAATAATTACGTTAAACGAAATAAAATTCATTTTATCTTACATATTTTTTAAATATTTCTAACATTTTTGGCATAAGCTTTTTTTATATTAGTTTTATTAATAATAAACAAATAATTACTTTTATATATTTTGATGAAGTAAATTTATTTTCAGCTGATATTCTAGAAATATATTATGTATATTTTTTTATAGAATAAATGGACTAAAATTCGTTATTTTGTCGATTATAATTTTCTATCAGATTTTCCGTGGATTTTACGAAAATAAAAATCAACAATGTTTAATATGTCGAGGAAGAAAAGAAATAGTGATGTGTTTTAAAGAATAATAAAATTGTGCATTTATCTTCCAGGTGGTAAAAATAATTCTAAAGGCAGTAGCTTCTTCCCGCAGAATCAGAAGTCGAAAGAAAAGACCAATCCGATTCTTCCACCATTTCCCAAAGGTATAAGCGATATCGCAGCGTTTTTAATTAATTCTAATTAAGATTTCAGAGAAAAAGTTCAAAGTGATATATGCTTATTAACAGTTGCAGGCAAAACAGGATTAGTAGAGCGTTCCTCGTTGATAAAACATTCCTCGCACAAAATTAATCAGGAAGATGCGCAGAGAATGCAAAACGCGGAACGTTCTAGTACAAATAGCGACAATCAAGCCTTTTTGAACGACGTAAGTATTCATCAATTGTTGATTACAAAACAGTTTTTACTCGATCTTACACGTGTCTTTTAATTTCGTCAGGTGATAACGCAAGTGTTGGCCGGTGAAGGTGTTGGTTGGCTGAAATTGAATAGATTGAAAAAATTAATGGAAGATGAGAATTATCGTGATTTGGTCGTGAGAAAATTGAATAAAGGTCTCAATAGGAAGATTAGTCCTGATGATCACATTGACGATGTGGTAAATTTTTCATATATTTTAGTCGATGAATTATCGCCTATTCATATATCTTTTTAAAATACTGTTTAATTAAAAGCGGTTTTACTCTTTTTGTCTGCTTTAATTTTGTACAGGCCATATCAAAACCCGTGTATAAGGGAATGTTAAAGTGCCTTCAAGCAGTAACGCATGGTCTCGCACACACGTATAATAATTTCGGACTAGGCGGGATGGCTTCTGTCTTCCAACTGATGGAAATCGCTCACACGCATTATTGGAGCAAAGATCTGTCGGCGGAGGGTGGTTTCGACAGCTCTTTGATGTCGCAGGCGTCTAGCCCGTTCGGTAGTAGAGAAAACTTGAAATCCCCACAATCTCCGAATCAGTCTGAATTTACAGAAAGCGCGCAGAAATCAGGTATGTCCTGGAGTATTCTGTTATCGAGATATTTTTGATTAATCTTCAATTTTTCAACATATACTCTTTTCTAACAGTTATTCGATACGCCGATACGGCGATGTTTGTTAATGGTTTAAAAAGAGATATTAATTTTTTGTAGAATTAAAATCATTGAGAAATAAAAAGTTCAGTTTTATCAATTAAATGACTAATTAAAATAGACGTTTGTCGATTTAGAAGACGAAGCATAGAAAAATAAACATAATTGATATTTTTGCGTACGCTAGAACTGCCGCAAGTGCATTTGGAAATGCCGCAAGCACCGTCAGCGGCGGAAACGACCCAGTCAACAACGGACATGTTCCTGGACATGTTTACGAAGAAAGGAAAATTTCTGAGCAAGCTTACCTCATTCGATTCGGAGGTAGAAAGAATTTGCTTCTCGAACGATATTTCATTCCTGAACTCAAATTTCAAGTTGATTAGCTGTCCCATTTAGGTATCGCAACAATACTGTCGGGGTCCCTGTTGAATAACATTGGTATAACATATTTCTTCCTCCGTCCTTAAAGTGATAAGTAGTTCTTTTTTTTTAATAGAATGTACACTATGGGGCTTGAAAGCTTCTTTGACGGTTCTCCTCTTAAAATTGAATAATTAAAAAGAAAACTATTGAAAATCATACAAATGTTGACGAATTGTCCACGTTCGATTATAACGTGCAATGCATACGTGTCATGTGTTTTTTAGAGTGGGCGGGGTGGTGGAACGGGGAGCAGCGAAGCTTTATCCACAGACGGAGGTAGCATTATCACTAATCCTGCTTTTCGGCAAGCGCACCAAGCTTCCTTCCGAAGCACCGTATCTGATAGCGAGGTCGAGCAAGGCAATGTAAATTACCTACTTGAATTAGTTTTTATATTTACATAGTTGTTATATATCTCTTGTAGAGCGCAACGCACGTAGTAGCATCGTCCATTCCCGTGGAGTTAACCGACGACAGATTAACTCGATATGTCCACAATCGAAATCATTCAGAAACCATCCATGCAGAAACCCATGTTGAAGTACATGTTAATCGAAGTGTGGTAGCGTGTTAAATGAATTGCGTGACCATCCGAGTGCGTGCACTTTAGGAACGTAGAGAATCCTTCGTCCTTCGGAAGCTTCCCGTAGTTCCTAACGCTCGAATCGCACAGACGTCTCGGCATTCATCAGACAGGAACACGAATGGACGCTGATAGATTGCGTAGAGAATCGTAATCGAAGGGTAACAGTGACATGTTCCATTGCAATGTTATGATCACATTAAAAGATACATCGGCGCGTATGACTGTGTTTCGTATGACCAGGCACAACGGGGTCTTCTTTTTGCGTGCAACGCGAAGTTACCCTTTGACCTTAGAGAGATGGCATTGTATCGCAATTAGTTACGAATGAATTTCCAGTTGGAATGCCTTAATCACTATAAATCTCGACGGACACCGATAGAAGATATTGCTTTCTTAAAACTTTTTTATGGAATTTTATTCAAAAGTCTTTTCAAATCGCTGGTAAACGCCATTAACTTCATTCTGACGCGGTTCTGTGGTTCCAGTTTCCACGGCAAGGCAAGCAGCGCTCCGGCAGCGTTTGGTCCAGCAAGTCGTCCTTGAGTACGGGATTCCGTTATCACGGCGGAAGTTTGATACCCACCACGACGCTACCGAGTCCGGACGCTGCGAGAACATATCTCTTCGAAGGTATGCGTCCTTTTCAACCGGATAAAAGCGACGCGAATTCACACGTTCACGTATCTCGAGATCTTTTGTTATCGCGAATTTTGAATTTAGGTTTACTGGGGAAGGAGAGATCGGGACTGTGGGACGAAATGCAATTCTGGGAGGACGCTTTCTTGGACGCTGTTTCGCAGGAACGCGATATGATGGGCATGGATCAGGGACCTGGCGAAATGGTGGAGAGGTAATTGGAAAGCTGCGTCAAATTGTATACAATTTGCTATATTGTTAAAAAAAATATTGAATAACGTAATTGCATAAATACAAAATCATCGTACTGAGACGCATATACGCGCTACGCAGATACAAAAGTTTAAGCGACAGCGAAAGGCGGCGGTTGGAGCACGAGGAGGACAGACTGCTGTGCACTTTGCTGCACAATCTCACCGCCATCCTGGTAATGTTGAACGTCGACAAGAACGAATTGAAGCGGAAGGTGCGCAGGTTGCTCGGCAAGAGTCACATCGGCCTCATCTACAGCCAAGAATTGAATCTACTTCTCGACCAGATAAACAATCTCGTAAGTGAGATTCGCTGTGCGTCGAGATCGCATATATCGTTTAACGCGCGCTCTCTCCTCTTTCTCAGCACGGAAACGACATCGATCTGAAGCCGCTGACGTCACGGCAAATGCACCGGCAGTCGTTCACTGTGCATTCGGGGGTCGACGCTGAGGGTGATCTACGATTTCTCGAAGTTCGCCACGACGGTCTCGTCCTGAGGTCGGTGAACGGCGTGATAGTCGAACGTTGGTGGTACGAGCGCGTAGTCAATATGACGTATAGCCCGAAGAATAAGGTTCTGTGCCTGTGGAGGAGGAGCGGCAGCGATACCGAGTTACATAAATATTACACCAAGAAGGTATGTGCCTGATAGAATTAAGTAAAGAAAAATTAACGTTCTACTTCAGGTAACATTTATCACTAAAAGTTTATTTCAAAATGAAATAAGAATTTTGATGAGTGAAATATACATCATTTAATGATTGAATCTAAGCTCCATAAAAATTTCAATATTATTTTATGCGATAGAAATGCGTGAGAATTTAAATTGATTAAAAAAAAGATCTGTCGATTAAAATTTCATTCGAATTACAGGTTGCCGTCAATTTCGGCAGTATGCTAAATATCTTGTCGCTTTTCAGTGTAAAGATGTGTATTACTGCATAAAGGAAGCGATGGAGAAGGCGGCGGCTCGCGGGCGAGGCGCCAACGTGGGCTACGAGCTCGGCGGCGAGTTTCCGGTGCAGGACATGCGAACGGGCGAGGGCGGGCTCCTGCAGGTTTGCATGGAGGGCGTCGGTCTTCTCTTCGCGAATAGCAAGGTATGACTCACACTCGCGCAAAAGCCATACACTCTTTACGCTGTGATGACAGTGCAGGAAGGAGTCGAGAGTCCGAGACTCTCGAGGATTGCGCAGACTCTTATTTACTATATTTATATATATCTTTTCTACGTCCAATTGTTTGTGTCATATTGCATCGCATTTGACACCGTATATATTTATTGGGAACTTTGAGGATTTATTATCTCCTTTCGTTCTTTTTCTCGACTGAATATGTGATATCGTGTCTTTTTTGGCCGATGCTACCGTTTACTCTTTATTAATGCGTATATAATAATGTGTTTATTTCAGCGAAAATATATTGAACATACGTCAGAGAATATGTTGTGTTACCATGAGCTATGGGTGCATTCGTAAAAAGAAAGATATCCTTCGTTTAGGCTCGATGATCGCGATCGTCTCGTAATTATTTGATTAAAGGAAAAAACCCGCATTGATTAAAAAAAAAAGAATAAGAAAAAAAAAAAGAAAAAGAATGCAAGAATGGCAGCGCTCAATCGAATCGAACAAGATAGGAAATCTCGTCATCGCTCAACCACTTTTTACCATTCATATTCTCTCGATCATTTAATATCTCTCTCTCTGTGTATTTTTTCATTATTGCATTGATGCAAGGACCACTCAATATTATCTCCCACTGCTAGCTACTTACGATCTGCTTTAATTGATTTGTACCTCTGTACGCGATTCATCGCGATATGCGTCCGCGATAGGACTGGTCGGGCTCGCCAAGGTAGTTTGACCGACGATTATTCAATTGTCGTGTTCCAAAGTCCAAATCGGAAAGGATCACGTGACACCCGGATTATCTATCATAATTCGCCAAAATTCGTACGCGCGTTACTCATAACAACACAAATATCTATATCAAGAAATGAAACTAGAGAGATTCTACAAGAGAGATGAAGAGATAGGAATTTCTTTCTACTTTACGAAAAAAAAAAAAAAATGGGCATGTACACAGGATGTCGCAGATCGATCTTGATTCTTTTTGACTGGCGAATTCTTCAATCGCTGATAAGACAGTTTTTCCTTTGATGTCGATGTACCTAATAATTTCTGATTTCTGTTGCACTTAATGAAAATTTAAACAAAATCTTATTTTAAAGTTTATTTACTAACGTTAACAATGACTACAAAAATGATATCATTTTTTTATAAAAAAAATTTTCAAGAGGGAAAAATTGAATTAATCGGAGAATCCGCGGTTAAAAAAGAGCACGCTTAGTCTGCGAGGTGTCTAGCGTGAAAATAGTTTATCTAAAAAATTTTATTAACCAAAGTAATTATCTTCGAGCTAGATACCTTGTTATCTACATACACATGACACACATATACAGGTATACACATACATACACAACTTCTTCTGGAAGAATAATCGTTCTACTCGTGTCGCATTTTAATCTAGAGCTCTGATTAATCTCCCGCGATTGTATTCCCGCGCGTAACGCACTCGACAAGTTTTATATTACGACTCTGATATCTTCTCGGTTATTTTTACTGGATAATATTGTGTTCAGGCGTTATATAATCAATGTTTTCTTGCATGGAAGCTCGATGTGCAGTTGCAGACTCTTTTATCTGTATATTATATAATTATATATATATTATAACATTTATATATATATCATTACATTTATATATATATATATATTTATAGGAAATAAGGTATAGGGCGATATATACATATATATATATACAGACTGTCTTTTTGAACACTATACTCCTATATCTTATCATTTGTATTGAATGTTGGATGCTATATTATATTTTTTCCATATATAAGTCTAACAACTTTTTTATCTGTCGTGGTCATACGCGAGGAAAGTCTATTCGTGGCTCGAGATAAGAAAAAAAAAAAAAAAAAAAAAAAAAAAAAGAAGAAGATAATAAATGCAACAAAATCTCGCGACCATTACACTTAAATCGCTGTTTACCGACACACCGCGGCGATAAACGTTCGCGGATCCCATCATATGCTTGACGGAATCTCGCGCGAATGACGAAATATCCGTGGGATATTGCGCTCGGTATTCAGTTTCCGTTCGGGATGATAGACTTTTCTCAGCCTGGGGAACTTTTGAGATGGTCCTTGAACAATGAATATTATACCTTTGCTGTTCACATCGATTGGCCATGACGTTAGGTGATAAAAAAAAAAGAAGAAGCAAACGTAGCTGTAATATCATCGTATACAGCTCTCTCTCTTTCTCTCTCTTTCTCTCTCTCTCTCTCTCTCTCTCTCTATCTCTATCTCTCTATCTCTCTCTATATATATACTATATCTTAATTGAGTGGATAACTGCTGTTATCAAGGGTTTTAATTTTCTGTTTTTCTGTTTTCTGTTTCTTGTCCCGTCCATCGACATTGCCCTGCGGCTGGGCAAACAGGATTTCGAGGTATCAAATCAAATCAATCATTGTTTGTTATACGAATTCAGTATTGACTATATACTCAATGTTGGCCGTGTTCCGGAGATGCTTATTTATTTTTACCATTACTTTTGGCCGTATTTTTTATTATATATACCATTATACTATATATCTACCTACATTCTTAAATTGCATTCGAATTCACTGATCTGCTCTGTCTATCTTGATTGTTTTTTCTACGATCGATCGGTGTTAGTTGTAATATATATATATATCTACACACATATATATATATATATATATATATATACGTATATGTATCTCCGTACGATATATATAAAGCTGATACCTCACCACGGTATCCGGTGATGAACGATGAAATGCAGAACAGTGTTTGCCGCATATAGTCGAAAGTCCGACGACATTACCTTATATATTGTATATCGTTTAGATGAGATATTTGTAAGTAGTGTTTAGTGCAACTTGTAGAGCGATGTTCGATGCACACACAATGCAACTATATATTATATATCTATAGCCTATCACTCGACATGAGAAGTCCGTACACAGTCATTAAGTCACGATCATCATTAACAGCTTCCACGTTTTTTTTTTTTTTTTTTTTTTATTACACACCGTATCTTTCTCGGTCACGATTGTGAAAACAAGCTCGTCGAGAGATTTTGTACTCGCCGAAATTTTTTCTTTCGTTGCCAATTTTTTGCTCGAGACGATTTCATCGAGGATCGATGACAAGTATCTCGGCCTACTTCCACAGAATTTCCGGAAGGAATTCCGACTGACAAGTTTTTCTTTTTCATTTCGATTTTGAGTTGAAGTGAGAATAAACGAAAGTTGTATTCGCGAGGGCAAGCTGCGTCTCATTTAAGAGCCACGTAAGATTTTGGAGTGCGGCCGTGAACTGTGCATAGCAATAAACATCCGTAGTGTCGCAAATGTTCCATATTTATACCGCAGTCGACCAGCAAAATCGGGGGCGATTTCTCAAGTCATCCAATGTACAGAATGCAGATAATGAAACGCTCAACATTGCTTACAAATAAACAGTATTACGCACGTTACAGAAAAAAAAAGGAAGAAAACAACTTGCATATATAAATAAGACAGTAGTAAGAAAACAGCTTACACTTAATTTCTTAATTAAAATCACAGCTTAGCGGGTCAAATAATTCTTGCATAACATTGTTCAAGTAACTCGATCGCGAAAGAATCCATTGCGACATCACCGTCAATCGATCGCGAATTAATATTTAGATATGCAATAAAAATTTATCTAATACTTTGATGCTTTGATCGAGTGTGCTTCGGAAGTAATTAGAAAAAAAAAAAAAGAGTAGTTACCCGATTTATGTGGTCGTGACACATCGCTCGGAGTCCACCCACACACTGCTAGTTATGTAGTAGAGCAATGATTTCTCGTGCTGTATAGTGATTGTCCGATCGTATATTACGAATGAGACCACGAGGACTATGACTTGCGCGAGCCTCCACCTTCTCGTCACGATATTATTTACACTTCTCTGGCATGGCACTGCTAAATACATAATGTTTCCCTGTTTTACGACATTGTAACCGATTCCGATCTATCCCCCCGAATATACAGCGTATATACTCCCCGCTCTCTCGATTTTTTACCACCCCCCCCCCTTAATTACCCTCCCCCCCCCCCCCCCACGATCGATATATATATATCACGACCGTGCATCATTGTCGATCGAACCACGTCCACCGGTCTGTATTAGATGATACAATTGCACATTTAGCAACTTATCGACGCTAAGCAATCAGTGACATTTTACGATTGAGTTTAGGCCATCTCCAGAGTTGCCTGCCGCTATTACGCCTGCCGCTATTAACGCCCGCAGCTATAATATCGCTGATGTTGCCGCCGCCGCTGCTGCTGTTTGCCGTCGCTGCTCTGCCGCTAGATTTTGCTTAGAAGTCGATTATATCGAGATTACGGCTGCTAAATGATGCATGGTGTCTTTGTTAAATTTTAATCCTAGAATAGCCTTTTTATACGTCGCTTTTGGCCCTTTCGTTCAGCGTTTCGTTTTCGCAAAACTCAGCAACTGTAAGATATTCAAGATTGGATTCCGTAGTTTTACGATATTAATTGTTTCATCACTGAATAACGCAAGAATATTTGTTTTAAATATGCTTTCTACAAGTTATTAATTTTGTAGAAGCTGAGTTTTGCGAAAATAATCGTTTGCTGCTTAAATTTGCAATCAGAATGTAGCAATTATTATGCAAGGCTGAGCATGCTCTTATGAGGCAATTATTGCACGGCTATCGGAAAGATTCCGTGCACGTTTGCATGTAGAAATATCTAGGATATCCTCCGATCTCGTTTCTTTCGTTTATGAGCTCATACATTTTCCGCACGTAATGGATATTTTTAATATCGCTCAAAAATCATATTAAATATAAAACTTATAATATTCTAGAATGCGATTCAATGTTTATCGCTGAGACATTATTCCTGATATCATTCAATAGTTTTTTTTTTTACAAATTTTTTGTAATAGAAATTATTTGAGAAGTGAAATTATGTTCAAGAAACGTTCAAAATCAGAAAGCATTAAAGTAATTAAAATATTAAGCGGAATGAATATTCATGTGCAGGCTTAATATGTCGGAGATGAAATGACCGTGCATTTATTAGAAAAACGGAAGAAACGCTATCGCAATAATATGTTTAGCACATACGAGCATCGCTTCGCATCTAACATGAATGTAAAACATATTTTATTGTCGTGCCTCACATAAGCGACGTATAATAACAGCAAGGATGATTATTACAATTGTAGATGTTACAACGGATTCAACTGAGGACTTTCTGTTCGATGTACATCACGCGCGTCATCATGCGTGAAGGCGATCAATAAGCAATTTTTTATTTTATTAAAAAGTGAGACATTTAATTCACACATACGCACACAATTATATTATAATTCCGTATGATGACGCGCGTTGATTGAAACAAATAGAATGAGAGTACATAAAGTACAATTTTTGTGCAAAACCCATCGAGCGCATCAAAATTCTGAATGAAATTAAATTGCATAGAGAAAGTTACATAAATAAAATTTTATAAATCTGCTTAATTGGCCAAAAATAGTAGTATTGATACAATAAAATAAGATAAAAAGTAATGAAAATGCATAGAAGTAAGCGCTCGGAGGGTTGAAACAGACGCTTATCGTCGGACGAGCATCGTGATCCATTTTCACGCCTGTCAAAGAGCTGTTCGCACACACGATCGATATATATTATTATATCGGCGTATATATATATATAAGATTAGGCTCTCTAGAGAATCGTCACAACGAGTGCATGATCGAGTAGATCCAGATTCGTAACGTACGCGCGATGCGCAGACCACTAACGCAAATCGATTGTGTTATTTGCAGTTTTTTGTAAGACTCGATCATATCCGCAAGTGCTTTACTCAAAAGGATGGAATCTTTGTTTTGGAAGAATTCAGTAAGTCACACATGGAATACTGCCTCGATTTAATATACGCTTTAATACGCCGTAGAAGATAGACTCGCGAAAAATAGATTCGCTGATACTGAATCACACGCTTACGCTGCAATTTAGAATTAGCGTTTGGAGATCGCGACATTATCTGGCGTCTTTCTGTTACAGATCCTAAAACTAGACAAGTAATTCAACGTAAATATAAGTCACAAATGGTGAGTACGCGTGTCTCATAATTCTTTACTGCAAAAAAATAAAATATTTGTTGCAATAAGAAAAGATGTCTATTTAAGAAAAAAAAATGATAACACATCTGTTTTACTAAAACAATTTAATTTTGTCGGGGTTATATTTGTGTTTCGTCCGAATAAAATATTTATTTTAAACGTATAAGAGATACTTTTGCTTTATTATTTATGTTTGCATTTATCAGTTATGTAGCTGTATATTATGTGACAGGCTGAAGAGGCGGTTCGTTGCTTGCATAGAATATTTTCCGTCGCATTTACTCTTCATAAGCTTCCATCGGAGACACAGAATAAACATAAGTGCGAAAATGATACCGAGGCTTATCCCTGAGTTTTTTGATTTCTTGTTTCACGTAAGTTTGTTTTCTTTTTCAGTTCCGTTCAGTAAATCTTTATTTTCGTTTTCATAAATTATTCCTTAATTTATTTCAAATTGGAATCAGAATTAATTTAATTTAAAATTTGATAATAGTTTTGTTTTGATGTCCGACAGCATGTCGGAATTTCCAACAAATTAATTGCGTATACTTAGCACAATGTGTGTACATGAATGACCATCTGATTCGCAGGCATCTGATATCTGTTACGCTGTCCTCTGCGTATTTTCTTATGTGGCGGCTGGATCGGAGCAACGAAAGCAACAGGGCCAGCCACATCAACAGCAGCAGCAGCAGCAGCAATCCCCTCAACAGCCACAGCAATCGCAGCATACGCTGCAACCACCTCAACAACGCCACCAGCAACAGCAACAACACCAGCAGCAGCAACAGCACCATCAGCAAACCCGTCATCAGCAGCACAGACAGGAGCAACCACAAGCGAGCAATGTAACGCCGCAGCAGATCCACAGAAACACGCAGCTGGACCCTTATTCCCGTCAACACTGACACAGGCAAAGACACTCGCTTCCCTTCGTCAGCCTCCACAACAAGAATAGTTGCGCCCCTTACGCCTGTCTACCTTGGGTATAAGTGTGTGCTATCTTCTTCAGAGATTTATTTGAGAGTTAATATGGGCAAGTTAACAAGGCGACATTCCGTTCACGCAGAAGCATTCCGTCTTAATTTCCGTTTTCTTCAAATAAATCGGCATTCTTCCTCTCCGGAAGTAAAAAATTATCAAAGGAAAATCGTAACGATTAAGAAAAATGAAATATCTATCCTTAGCTTAATTCGTTAATATCAGACTCATGGCGCGAAGTTTCATTCAGTGCTACGTAGTCCTACGTCAATGTGATAGCTATTGTATTCTTATATTCGTCCGCGCACGTAAAACACATACGTGCGCGCGTTACCTAAAGCAATTAAACATACAATAAATATTCGTAATTGGCGCGGTACAATTTTACAATGCGCCGCGACAAAGATCTATGTAATTGTGATCGCGTTCGCACGATTGGAAGAGTCAAGGTTTTAGCTCGTGTTTATAGTCGAGAGTAGTCGGTGTCGATCGATAAACGCCAAATTGCGAGGTCCTCGCCAAACTCTTGATCACCACTGTCGAAATTATTCCTATCGTGTCTTAGATACGTGAATCACGCGACGAAAAAACAAAGAAACATACATCATCGACGGACCTGTCTATTCGTTTGCTGTCTCTCTCTCTTTCTTTACGCTTGCGATCGGATTTAGCCGGTGATTCGTTTCGTTTCAACTGTGCATGTAAAATGTTAGCGAAAGTGTCATGTGTAGGATGTGTAAAAAAAAAAAAAAAAAGATGTACTATCTCTCAAGCATGTGCTATGTCTCGAGCAAATACACATTGATGATTATTTTGTACGGTTTCGAATACAGAAGATAAAGAAAAACTCTCTCTCGTGGAGCTCGTAGAGCTCGTTTAGGGTACATGTAATGTTCCCGAAGTGATAGGCATTATTCGTAATAATGTAAATGTAACTGTACAATACCCCGAAAACAGAATACGACATCTTTGAAACGCTGTGAAATAATTACGTCTTACGTTTCACCCAAGCGCGAACTCGGTAATTGAGCGTCGCGAACTACAACGAGATCGCGGCTTCCGGATGCGTTGACAGTCGGAGGAATTCGGCACCAAGTGCGGGGCGAGGTTTTTTCCGCGAAAATTGTCATTGTAATTTTCTTTGCCGTACAATAATACATTATACGTAGATTCTTTCCGAGATTAATTGCGATTAAGAGTACGCGTTGCGTAGAATAGACGAAACGACCAGTCTAGGGCGGAAGGGAGGTGTTGTACACTTAGTCGCGAACTCAGCGTGAAGTAAAAACGTAGCGTACAGTCACACAGATGATCAGAGGAAATAGTATATATTTTCTTGCAGCGTAAGAAGCGATATAGATATTTGTAAAGAGAAAAAGGATGCGGAGATTTGTAAATAATCGGCGACGTCGTAGGCAAACAGGCGTGAAACACAATTTTTATTTCTCGTCTTTTAATACGACTATACATATTCGTAGAAAGCTCGTTCGCCGGCTGAGTTAGAGAGGGTGGGAGGGAGGGGGGGGGGTGTAGGTAGGGGGAGTTTCTAAGAGCAAGGGGATATGTTTCTCTTCTAAACATTTCTAAAGGAAGAAGCACACGAACTTCGCGATCCCTCCGTAACAAATTTGTCTGCCTAAATCCCGATGTTTAGAGATTCTCGTCGTCGGTACCATGTTTAGACGATACAGTCATCGGTCGGTCATTGTCATTTCGAGATATATCACGGTTATACAATAAACCTTAGGTCTCTAGAAGAGAAATTAATACCTCGCATTGTATAGTACTCATCCATGTAGACGCCTTATGCCCAAAATATACTTGTAGCCAAATCGATATCAGCTGATATTTATTTATTTCCACCCAACTGCGATCTAGCACGATTTGAATTCTTAATTGCAGCTTACTTGATGCAGAATGGAGGACGCTAGAGCGTATTGTAATTTAACGACGATGTCGTTCAATAAATAATAATGAGTGACACGTGCGGACGCATGTGGTCAATTAATTATGCCATAGTTAGCCGTTCGTTAAGCTTGATTGATAAATGCGCTTCGCCGGCCTTGGGACATGTTTAAAGCGATAACAGGAGGATATTTGCAATTCAAATTACAATATTATCTTTCCAATCGATTTTAGGACGAATCTAATTGCTATCAATTGAAGCCACTCCAACTTATAGAAATTATTCTTCAAACTCACTCTGAATAAAGATATAAAAAGAAATTCAAATAAAACAGCGGAAATAAAAATGAATTAATGAAAAAAATAATAAACACAATTAAGTTGTGCATCGATCGATTAATCAATTGAGAAATATGACTAAAATTTGCAAATCATTTGCAGCAAACTACAAATAATAGATCAATAATATCTATATATATTTTTAAAGATACAAAAAAAAAAAAAAAAAAAAAAAAATAGTTGTTTCGAACGCAAAAGAAAAGGGTAATCAAATTAATTCTAATCTAATTCTCATGTAAAGTATTAAAGATCATCGGAGAAGTTGAGATTCAATCTAATAAACAAGTTTAATCGTATTTGATCGAGGCCAGGCGGTGGTCAGTCGCTATCGGATTTCGTACCTGGTGAACGTCTGTCCTTTTTTACGTATTGATATCCGGAGGCACGATCTTATTACGGAGGACTCGTACTTCGCAGTCGCGTTGGAATCTTGTTACAAGAGGATGGAGCGGTGGACTGGTAAGGTAGCCGTGATTACTGGAGCCAGTGCTGGGATCGGCGCAGCGGTTGCGCGGAGTCTCCTTAAACATGGTGAGGAAGTGTTGGGATTAATAACATATTAAAGTTTATTTTAATCAATGAATTTTGCAACTTTAAGTATAATGTCGAAGGGTTTATCGACTCGTCGGCGTGAGATAACTGCTAGTCTAATCGAAAAAAAAAATGTAATAATCATTAATAAACACACAATTATCACGCAATAATCATTACGCTCATATGAAAACAAGATTAACGCTTTTTGTATAATAATTAATATAATAAATTCGTAAAGTAATGTGTCAAAAATGTAAAAAGAACTGCTTCGAATTAGAGCGTAATAACGCTCTTAATTGCAATAGCAATAGATTGTCTTATTTCAGGTATGATAGTGGCGGGCTTTGCGAGGAGAGCGGAGAAAATCAAGGAAATTGCCGACAGTTTAGAGGATTCTCCAGGAAAGCTCCATCCTGTGGAATGTGACGTCACCAAGGAGGAAAGCGTACTCGCGGCTTTTGCGTGGGTGAAGGAGAATCTTGGACCGATAAGCGTTCTCGTGAATAGCGCTGGAATTACCAAGGAATCCTCGCTCATAGGTGAAGATGCTTAATTAAACTAGACATGATTATTAAATTAAATAAATTTATTAAAAAGAAATTCAAGGGGTAAAAGTTATCTTAGATGAAAGAGAATAATCGTGCAAAAACTGTAAAAAAATCATCTTTGAAGTATGTTTCTAATGTAAAATGTTATTCTTTCTTTAACGTTGAATATTAACGCGTGTTACAGACGGCACTTTAGAGGACTGGCAGTCTGTATTCGACGTGAATGTCCTGGGACTCTGTCTTTGCACACGCGAAGCTGTTCGCGTGATGCGTGAAACGGCTGAAGACGCCGTTGTGATTCACGTGAATAGTCTGGCCGCCGAGAGAATACCGTTTATACCAGGATTCAGCGTGTATCCGGCGTCAAAGCGCGCCGTCACCGGCCTCGCTCAAACCCTGCGACACGAGCTTGCAGGCACACGTATACGCGTCACGGCAAGCATTCAATACATAGAATGAAAGAAAAGATCTATTTTTTCACATCTTAAAACTTATATTAATTGTAATATTAAAAATGCACGTAATTAGAAATGTGTAAAATGTGTGTTTTTCAAACTGAATGAAAAAATTGTGATACACACAAATTTACTTACATTTTTCGTACGCAGAATATTAGCCCCGGCTTGGTGGCGACGGATTTCATGGCGTCCTACAGCATATTCTCCCCGGAAGCAATGGCGGCGACGCCGACTTTAAACGCGGATGATGTCGCGGCAGCGGCGATTTACGTGCTATCGAATCCTCCTCACGTTTTGGTATGCCATCTTCTCATTGTACAAAATTGAAATAATTTGAAAGCGTCAAAATTAACTGTGAAAATTATCTTCTTGCAGATACAAGACGTTGTGTTGAGGCCTCTGGGTGAATCATGGTGATTGATTTTCAAACCAGTTGTACACATCTTTTACAAATATTAGTATGAAATGTAACAATTGTGCCTTTCACGAGAGAATATCAATAATGAAATGGATTTGCCGATTTATCCTCAACATTTTCACATTTCTTTTACTGTTGCCATTTATATTAGAATAAGCAAACGATTTACCTGACAAAAGAGATCATCGAGAACCTAAACTGCTTGGTTCGCGAGGCGACCGGTCGATCATTCCGAGGAAAAGTATTCTCGAATCTTGAGAATCCTCACAAGGACCGCTGTGCGGAAGCGCTTTCGCATAAGAATAGCGTATCTCCTCGTCGGCGAACAACAGACTGCACTGAAGCTGATGAAATAGGTCGTCAACCGATTCGCGAAAGATCGTCACTTTCTGAAAATTCTGATGCAACCATTCTTAGCTATATCGCGAAACGTCTTATCGTCTTCTTCGGAAACCCTCACGCGAATTTTCATCAGCATGACGTTCCCGGTGTATCTCACTTTATTTATATATAATTACGAGATAATGCCGTTTCAAAGTTGCACATTGAATAGTTAACTTTTAAATATATTCGCCAGTTTTATTTTCGAAATTTGAATACTGACGCGTAATGCATTCAGCTATTATGTTAAATATCAAAAGCGATACATCTGTTAAAAAGCATTGTATTAATTTCAACATTCGTACATTCATGTTTTGATGTATCTTGCAATTTTTCATGATTGTTTAGATCTTACGAAAACTTTACCAGCGTCAGTATTTAAGAGTTAAATAGCAAATGCAGAAAAAGGCATATAATAAGCGTTCAAGCTTGTTAAAATATAAGAAAATATTTATAAATTAAGATAAAATTAAATTAAAATAAAATTTTAAAATTAAATAAAATTGAAAGAAGCAAGACCTTAAAATATGCGCTCCACCACGATATGTTGATTTCAAGAAAGAGTAGAACAAGAACGTGAGACATAGGTGAAACACCTATCTACATTATAGAAATTATGTGTCAAATAGTATCTTCACCTCAATTAATAATATTTCGTTTTCGCGATAAGCAACATTCGAGAACGCGTCTCAGTGATATCGGACGACGATACGCGCTATCTGTAACAAATACACAACGTTACTCTTGAGTCGGGAGTATCGCCCTTCAAAAACGATTCGCGTGCCGAAAACAAGCAGTAATATCGCGTTGATATAAATAATAAGTATATGCAATACTCGCGTGCGAATGCATCATCCAGAGGGCATCCAGAAAACAATGGACTATCTAGACGCAGATTATGCGCGACCTCCTAATCGAGGGCCACATTTTCAGCACAGTATAAAGAGGTGTCGTGGACGGAGATGGGCATGCAGAAGCTCCCAGCAGCAGTGAGCGGTATTTTCTCGTGCACATAGTAGCAAGAACGCAGAGTCTCAACATGACTTCTCTATTGAACAAGATCGTCCTCATCACCGGCGCCAGCTCCGGCATCGGTAAAGCGCTCGTGGAGGACTTGGTGTCGAAGGGACTCAAGGTGATCGGCCTCGCCAGCGACTTGAACAAGCTGAAGGTAACATTGAATCAGTAGAGAATTAAATAAATTAACAAGAAAATTCAATCATAGAGTTGTCGATTCCCATAAAACGCAGTAAAACAGCATACAAAATTGTTGAGTTACAATTTTTAGCATGTCTCTCTTTGCGTTGCTGAAAGAACACTCGAATTTTTGCAGATACTCGCGGAAGAATTGAAGGGCAAACCCGGCAAGCTCATTCCTCTGCAATGCGACTTGAGCATTCAGAGCGAGATCGAGACCGCGCTGGAGTGGATCGAGAAGAACTTGGGCAGCATAGACATTCTGATAAACAGCGCCAGTATCAATCTGGATTGGTCCAGCATCAACGGCGGAATAGAGGAGCTGAAGAAGACTCTCGACATCAATCTGCTCGGTTTGACGCTTATTACCAAGGGAGTTCTGCAGTTGATGAAGAACAAGGGTAAGTTTTAGCTTATTTTCACCGCACGAGAGTGATTCGTAGAAAAAAGTGGTTTTCACACGCGACAAATGAAACGATTCAGGATTGGACAATGGCATTATCGTCAACATCAACGACATAATCGGCCTGAAATGGTTGCCTCTCGCTTCCGATCGGCCCATTTCCCCGGCATACGCTTCCAGCAAGAGCGCGCTCACCGCGCTGACCGAGAGTCTTCGTTTGGAATTGGCGCAGAACGAGTCCAACATCAAAGTGATCGTGAGTACACTCGCATATGTTTGTTGAAAAATTATACTCACGCGACAAAGAATTCTCTAATTTTTTTTAAGTCATCTAACACTCTGCGCCCATAAAAAAATTCGTCTTTTTACGAAGATTTCGTGATTTTTGCGGACGAACTGAAAATTCAAAACCAAGAATTAGAAGACAATAATAGACGATATGAATTTATGATCTTTTTTTTTTTTTTATTAGAATAACATCTTGAAGAGATACATTGTATAAAAAGATTACTTGACGAAATACCTTCACTCGAATATATATTTGTTTAATTAGTATATTTTTGTTAACACTTTTTTTTTTCATTTCTTCGCAACAGAACATCTGCCCGGGCTTGGTGGAGACCGAGATGACCCAGCAGTGGCTGAAGGAGAATCCACGATTGGCCCTGAAACCGAAGGACGTGGCGGAGGCTATACTCTTCACGTTGCAGACTCCGGAGAACGTGCTCATTAAGGACCTCATTATTACGCCCATCCGAGAGATTAATTGAGCGGGCGCCGGACGAAATCGTTGTTTACGATGAATATTGTAGTACTTATAACACACAACTTGAGTTGACAAATTAAATAAAGCACTTGCATTTTTTCAAATACTTGTTATGTCGTTATACCTGTTATTAAAAGATTAATTTAGCAGAAAGGGATTTTAAGATATTGTAAATTTCTCAATGAACAATATTGCAATTCTATTTATATCTTTATATATTGATTTCAAATTTTTTACGCGTAGATCCACTCGTTTAAATAACATTTTACTTCTTGTTCCTTCCAAAACTCAATAGATCTCACTGTGAATAAACTGTTTTCTGATTGTTAATTGATCTGAATTAACTCTCAGACACCTCAAACCTTTTATACACAAATTATTTAGAAAATTCTTTGTGCACATGCTGAATTCTATAGCTTCCAGCTTCCAAGAAGTGTAGCTACTTGCATGATAATGAGAAATCAAATAGGCAACGAAAATGATTAACGATTAAAATTAAGGTTTCACTATAACGCTTAACTTGAAAAGGATAGCTATGGTCTTGCTTTATTACAGTGCTCGGAATTAGTCTGAACATTTCAGCCGATTTCCGTGGTATACGCCTCCTTTCCTCTCCTTACCGCGCGCGTCGCAGCCGCTACGGCCAGCGCCGCCGAGCGTTAGGAGCGGCACTATCTGATTAGGTTCTATGAGTAGGTTCTTCTCCCTATTTATTAAAATTTAAAAAAATTTATTAAAAATAAATTTTTTTTTAAATTTATTAAGTGGAAATATTTCAATAGATTTCTACGTCACCCATGAGGTACTAATACTGACACGTTTTTCAAAAAGTGGTTTCTATCTATATTATTGCATCAATTGTTCATTCTCATAAAAGGCTAAGAAAATCTAATTAAGAAAATCTCTTTTATATATATTTTTTTTTAAATTAAGAATTTATTTTTATCTTTAGTGGAATAAGTCTACGGGGGAAACCATTTAAAAAAAAAACGCGTCAGCATTAGTATCTCATGGGTGACGTGGAAATCTATTGAAATATTTCCACTTAATAAATTTAAAAATAAAAAATTTATTTTTAATAAATTTTAATACATTTTTTAAAATTTTAATAAATAGGGAAAAGAACCCACTCATAATCAGATAGTGTCGCTCCTAACGCTCGGCGGCGCTGGCCCTAGCGGCTGCGGCGCGCGCGGTAAGGAAAGGAAAGGAGGCGTATACCACGGAAATCGGCTGAAATGTTCAGACTAATTCCGAGCACTGCTTTATTATATAAGTGCATATAGGAAATGAATTACATCCTAAATACTTTGCTTTGCGGACTTTGAGGGATGATTGTACAAAACAATGCCGTGTTTATGTGCACTGACGTATTTATTACTAATCATCCCATATACCAATTTAATAGTTCACAAAAATCTGTGTTAAAGAAAAAAAAAGATTTGCAAAAAAAGCAACATGTTAGAACAAATCCCATTGAAAGTGTGAAGCAATCGGTGTTATTCAGTGCCTATATAGACGTGAAAAAGTACATACTATATGCAGCACTTATGTATAAAATGTAACGGAATAATAAAGAAAATTAGCAGACGATAAACGTATGTAATACATAATTAAACAAGCGCAACCGGAATTGTTATCAATTTGGAAAAATTATTTATGGATAAATACACACTATGCGAGAACGTTATAGATTGGACGCTACCGCTCTATTTCCTTATGCTACATCGTTCATATGACAATCAACTGTTGGAGAACGATAGTAACAGAAGTGACGTGTTTTAGAAATATACAAATGTCTCTGTGATGTTAATTGAACAAAAAGAAAAAAATGCAGACTCAACAAGTTATCGACTAGTCGCTACACCGTCACGAAGCTTTGCGTCACGCGCGACAAGATTTCGCGACGATGCGAGTGAAGCTGAACACAAAGGAGGATCGATTAATCAATGCAAACACATTTTAAGTCTCTTTCCGAGGCAGGTTGTATTGCGTGTTACTAAAATTTGCTTTTGCCTTTGTTTGGTGACAAAAATGAAAATACGAATATAAGAATATTTTCAAAGGAAGCATGCAGAAATAAATATCGATAGTATATATCTCAGGTATAAACTGTTTTGCAAATACCTTACGGCAAGCGGCCGTCTCATCCGTTTTATCTCCGCTCGAGATAAATGACATCCAACTATCTTGCCGACTGTATCCCACTAAACGCAAGTCCAAATCCCGTATCCGACCTAGGAGAGAAATCCGTGAACCCTATGTGAAGCGTGAACGAGCTTCCAAATCCACATCCTCGCATCCATTACTGCGTATCGTTTTATTTTTTTTTTTTTTTTCACTTAATGAATCCGAGAGAGTGATCCGCTCGACACGATCCGGTGACAATACGACACGGTCCAGTGTTGAACGATTTTTATCCTTATCCCAAAATTATCCTTATCCGTCCATGCATACTAATTTTATCCCGTTTCCCAATCCTGTCGGCATCCTAATCCGGAATCCTGTCCGTCGCATCGTTCGCTTCCTCTAAAACTATGGGGCCCAGTTCGTGTCAAGATGTGACGGACAGTTTGCTTTACCCAAACGTGCCATCCTCTTGTTTATGCCAGTTAAATCCTGAAGACGCGCACTGTGGTTTACGCGATCGGTCGACCAAAACCATGATTACCGGCGGACACGTCATATTCTCTGACCAATCGGACAATGCGACAGTCGCGAAAGACGCGCGACAGTTCTTTCCCAGGGATCACTTCCACCTTTCAAGTTAACACTAAATACGAATCTTTCCATACGTATAATGGCTATTAACAGAATTGAGTCTAGTATTCGATGTCATTGATGCTGTTATCAAGAGGATAAGCACCCCGCCGAAAATCCGTCCTCAATGAGTGCGATTCGAAAAATAAATCTTCACTAAAGTCCAAGAAACTTAGAATTATGAAGAAAATGCTTCCGATAGAATCCGTGCAGTTGACAATCCATTACTAGTTTGACTATTCAGATTACAAGTGAATGGATAAACGCGGAACGTTTGTTTCTTTTTTTCTCGACATAATACGGAAATGATATGTTCGAAGCACTTTAACGGATAATCTAAGTAAACACGTAATGTAATAAAGACTTTCCACTCTCTTCATGTTTTTTTTTCAAACAGCGACACATAAAAATCTTTTGCTTCAAACTTTAGAAACTTGTAAAAGTTTCAAAAAAAAAAATAAAAAAAAATATTAACCATTATTTCGCCTCCTCGTAATGGACTTGCCAACGTTTCCTGATCCAGCTCTAATCCGGAGTAAATCCCGCTAATTGAGAATCCTTGAATGGAACAAATCGTCTTTGTTTCGTCCAAATGTTCTCCTGATTTTCCTCTTGAAAGTATCCTGTTTTCGCGATTCTCATTTTCATCTATGCTTTTTTTTTTTAATCCTCTTACAATTTATGATCTCCTTACAAAATCCGTCCGAAACGCAATCCATCTCATCCCAACGTCAAGCGAATGTGTATTATATCCATCCAAGAAGTAAGATCGTGTTGATTTCAGTTTTTCATTCATTGTGTTACAATCCAATCCAATATACAAAAGAAGAAAAAATACATTAGTTTCTTATATAATGCAAACAATGTAATGTGTTAGATATATAGTTTATCAATGCAAATGTAATACCTGTGATGTAGCTTTATAAAGCCGTGAAATTTGTATATACAATATATAGATTTTTTTTCTAGAAAAAAATATTCGGCATTTTTGAGAAACACATACATTTATAAATTATATAGCGAACAATTTATAAATTAAGTCATCAAGCGAGATCACAGGATCACTTTGCAATAATAGTAAAATACATGATGTTGAATGTTTTCCTTTCGAATTTGACAGAAGGCAATTCAATTTTTGAAACATTCATTTAATTATATAAATACGTGAGAAAGGAAAACACACAAATAGAGAAATGCAAAGGACAATATATCAATTAATAGTTATTTCACCGTATTTCAAATTTATCGTACACCACTTAAAATTTAAATCCGGACAAATTGCCAATGTCTAGATTATTCGCAGATTTAATATATAATCGTATGTTTACATTAGTCTGATTAATTTAGATATTTTGTCCTGCAACAATGCAATCCAACGCAATTTACAAAATCAATGAATAACCTCGTGAACATTATGCATCGTTTGAGTGCCAAAGGCGGTCGCAAGAATGCGTGCGAAAATTGCCAAGCAGCGCAATCGCGCCTCTCATTTACGTCGAAAAATGTCAACAAGTGCTATCGCGCTTCCTTTTGTTTTGGTATTTTAACTTGATATTTAAGAATTGCTCTTGTAAGATGATTGTGCAGTTTAATGTATTCTCTATTTAACTGAAAAATTATTAATTTCCTGAGAATCAATAAGCCTATTGGCAACGCACTTTTCTGGCACTTTCGACACTTTTGAAACAGGAAGCGCGATCACGCTTCTTGGCACTCAAACGGTTGAAGGTCATTCAAATCTATTGACAAGTACAATTGCATGTTATTGTTAGGCAAGAATTTTTTTTGTTAGGCAAGCTTGAGAATATAATATTTCATTATGCTAATATCCAAGTGCAAACAAAGTCTCAATTGTCAATATAGTTGATGGAGTACACTGGCTCCAATGCGATCAAATAGTCACCACTATTAGAGATATCTTGTACATTAGCAAAAAGTGAATGAGTTATTGTCAATTAAAAATATTCACAATAGATATCAGTGACACCAGTACATCCACCATTTATATCAAAGTTAAATCGAAGTAAATGATAGACAAGTTAAAGATTTAGATTTAATTTAGCCAAGTCTCATTAATGATGCTTTTCAGTATTGTTACGCATTTCGCAAACGATGACAAAAACAAATTGGTAAATATGCATAGGAATGTATTTTTAAATGAGAAAGTAGAATATTCTGATAATTTAGATAATAAACAATCATACACGTAACAACGAGCACGATTTCATTATTTTTGAATAAAAATCGTGACACGTACATGTATTTATATCTATATATATATATATATATATATATCTATACGAAATAAAATGTTTTCACTATACATAGATGTAATCGAAAGATGTAACTCAATTAAATTCAATGAATTAAACTAATTACAAAAATTGATTTAAATTTCTTTAGAAAGTCTATTTGGATTGGAAGAAGCCGTCCTCAAGTGAAATTTAAATCAATAATGGAACATTACTGATTAAGAGAAAATATCAATATAAACCTGTACTTATGTAATCATGTGAAGCACATACGTACACACTAGTCGTACGAACGAGATCTGGAGCGAGATCTTGATCGCGAGTAATTACGTCGCAATGGCGAGTAAGTAGGAGAGCCACGACGCCGTGGGCTGTAACTTCGGGAACGACTGCGGCCCCTCTCCCTGTCTTCACTACGTCCTCTATCGCCACCGCTGTGGTCTTCTTTCACACGAATGTAGGCAACTTCGCCCTAAGAAAATCAAGCCGTCAAACTATATTAAAAACAAAGTAGCGCACAAAAGCATTTCAATAATACATCTACGAGTAAAATTGACGCCTCAATGCAAAAGCTGCTGTAGAATTCACGAAAAATCGTACCTCATGCGACCTAAATCGTGAATCGTCCAACTTCTTCACAGCGTACTTCATGTCATCGTGCCTCAAAAATTCAACGACTCCGGTGCCGTCTTTATAAACGTCTGCAAAGCACACGTCACCGGCCTCGCGCATATGATCTTTTAAATCTTGCCAGCTACCAGATGGTGGCAGACCGGTGACGAGCACTCTGTACTGAGATCGTCGTGCAGGGGGACCGCGGCCGCGGGAATTGCTCATCTCACCACGGCCACCCCTGCCACTGTCCCCAGCTCCGCGTCCACCGCGAAAATTATTGCTGGGTCCGCCGCCGCGCGGAAATTCAACTCTTAATCTATAACCATCATAATCGTAACCATCTCTCGCATGTACTGCATCTTCTGCGTCCCTGAAAAGCAAACATTGTTGATGTACGATTCCTTGATATAACAGACTTTTAACTCCTCTGTGATAAAACTATTACATAAGTTTGTAAGATTATCTAAGTAGAATATTTGTGAATCTTAACAAACATATGGGAGCTAAAATTTATAATTTTATGTAATATTACAATGAAAATTAGATTATAAAGTGGATCAAAATGATGTCATTAAGCTTAAATAATAATTCTACAAAAAATAGAAAAAAAATAAAAAAAAATATATACATGTTTTGAAATACCATATTCTTAAACAAAAATCCTCTTCTGATAAACATGAAAAATGCCTGATAATTTCTGTAATCTTATGAATATTTGAATAAAAATGATTATTATTGTTATGATAGAGACAATCTTATTTTCATTTGTATATCAACAGTAAACATTTTTTGCCATCTGCCACATGTAGCTTCGTAAATACAAACACAAATGTTTGAAAACACATGTATACATTAAATAGCTTCATTTTAAGTTATTATATAAAAACCAGCGTAATTAATGTAATAAGAATTAATATTGTACAATAACGATATATGTTAGAATAAAAAGGGAAGTATATACGTAGTATATGCGCCGTATTCTCGGTGTTTAACTCTTGCCAGAAGCTTACCTCGGATCGTCAAACTCAACGAAAGCGAACGGTGGTCCCCGACGATTTTTCAAGTCAACGAAAGTAACTTTACCGAACTTGTAGAAGAGATCTTGAATGTCCTTCGTTCGGATGTCCGGTGGCAAATTTCCCACGTATATTCTGCACTCATTTCTGCCACCGTGAGACATAATAATGAGTTTCCCTCTGAACGGATTGAATACGACAGTATGCTCGGACGTGTTCAACGAAACAGAAATTTTGCAGAGTAATGCAGTTTCACAGTAGCGCCTACCACTGCTGTTTTGTGCGTCCCACACGTCTCACCGTATCTCAGGAAACAAACAAAATGGAGATAACAAACAGCAACTCAATCGACGTGATCAAAGGTCCTCTAGAGCAGAGCCACAAGATTCAAGGTCCGAAGTAGCACGAGCAACCAAACGCGAACACAAGTGAGAATCGCGTACGTGTGAGCTCCGCGCTTCGGTTTACTTCGGTTAATAGAAGAGGACAGTAGCGGGATTCTGTAACCTTAACGATGTCGTTATGGTATCGTTGCGCAGGTTTTTTGTATCGTGTAATAGCTGCGCAACGATACCATAACGACATCGTTAACATTACAAAATTCCGTTGCAGATATATATTTTTCTGTCACCTTCTTATAACGAACTGATAACGTTATTCGTATTCGCGGATTGCAGTCAGCTGACAATAAGATGCAATTAATATATATATATATATATATCGATCCGATTAATAAATTAATTTAAACTAATAATATAGATAACACATATCGTTTTAATAAGTTTTCTATTATGATATATACACAATCCGCCGATTAAATAATAAGATTGTTCTTATTTTATTAAATGAGTTAATCAATTTACAATTTTGATTCCGCTTCGTGTTTATGTGTTACTGTTTAAAAGAAAACGATAAGACATCATGCTATTTCATTTAATTATTGATTTTTAACGGGTCGATATATTCATTGCATCTCAGCTGACTACAATTCGCGAATGCAACATAATTGTTTTTATTTAATGCTGTCACGCGTATCAAAAAGCGAGCAACGTCGCCTTCGTTGCTAGCTCGTTGTAAGAAGGAGACAGCAAAATATATATCTGCTCTCTTCTATTAACCGAAGTAAGCCGAAGCGCGGAATTCACACGTACGATTCTTGCTTGTGTGTGTTCGATTGTACGTTACTTCGGTCTTCAATCTGGCAGCTCTGCTCTAAAGTCAACCGACATCTCCGAGTGACATAATTGTCGATTTTTATGTGCGCGTTTCAAACAGATTAAAGTGAGATTGCATCGCGCCGCCCAGTGCAGCTTTCTCTCAATGATAATTGTAAAGTTTTGTAAATCCAATAATAAAATGTATTTCCTAGGGATTTTGTTTGATGCCATGTTTATCTCTAAGAAACAAACTTTTTTATTGGACATTGTATGTCAGATAACGGACGTAGTGTGCATTTTGCTTAAGATTCGGGCGTAGACCAGGCTGCGCTCTGTATCGCCAATCCCCCGAGCCCAGCGGAAATAATGACGTCAGGATTCGAGTAGCAAGCGAGAAGTGAATGCCAACGGGGTGATACATCAGAGACGATTGCGGTAAAGCTCGATATCGGTGCATTTCGGCGTCTCGTTTAATGCGGCCACTTTTGGACGAGATATCGTTGTGTCGCGCGCAAACTTGCTGCTGTTGACGGAAGGAAAAATCGCAGCGTCCCTTCCCATTTTTGATGCAGGTAGGCCGGGTTCATTCGTTTCCGTATTATCTTCCTCGCCGTATGCCAACGCATACGCGAAAGACGCGATATTCTCAGGAATAAAGTTATTAGAGCTTCGAAATGTGCAATATAACACGGGAATGAAAGGACAAATATATTATTATTGAAAGGCTTCGATTTTCCGTCACACGCTAATCGAAAATGCGTAACTGAGGGAAGCTAATCAATGGTATTTATTTTTGACAAGATAACGCCTGACGAGCATTCCAATTTGATGATTCTACTTTTAACGATTATCAGTTTTATTCATAAAATCATTAGTTTTTTTTTTCTAATTATGTCTAGATATGCCTAGATACTCACAAAAGTAGGACAAAAAAAGACAAAGAAAATGTGGGAAAAAGTATGAAAGGAGTAGCTATGAAGAATAGAGATCTTTGTGAAAGTGTAATTAATGCTTTTAATTTAAAGCAAGTAATTTAACGTTTATAATTGATTAATATGAATTTAAATGTGTGTTATTTGTTACAAAGTAAAATTAGATAAAATTTTTAAATTTCTAAACTTATGTAATTATATCATTTGAGGATATATGATATTAACATAATTTAACTGTTTAAATATTGAAAAATTAAACTTTATAAGAATGTATAAATAAATCTGTTGTATTTTATTGCAAGTTAATGCAAATCAATTGAAAGCTTTACATGTCAAGCGTTAATCTAAAGAATATTTTACAGCTTTAAACTTTGTGTGATTTTACATATCAATAATTTTTGAGATTATTTAAAAATAATACAGATAAAGCTGTTATAGAACAGGAATATAATATTTTATTTTGTAATTATAGAGTAAACATTAAAACCACAAACATGTCTGATCACTTTGGGCCAATTACTTTAAAATGGGACCCCAAAAACTTGGAGATAAGAACTATGTCTGTAGAGAAGACATTGGAACCATTAGTGCTCCAGGTTACTACATTGGTGAACACAAAAGGTCCTAGCAAGAAGAAGAAAGGAAAATCAAAGAGGGCTAGTGCACTTGTCGGAACTGTAGAGAAAGCAACCACCAATTTTATTGAGAAGGGTGAAAAGATTGCCTATGAAAACCCAGATATCACAGCAGAGATGTTAAGCGCTGTAGAGGAAGTAAGAAAAACGGGTGCAGCAATGAGCATTGCTGCTAGGTATAGTAGTCTTTTTTATAAAAATTTCAAATATATTATTTCGCTGTATTACGTTTGTTTAACACATAAATCGTTTGCATAGGGAATTTTCTGAAGATCCTTGTTCATCGCTGAAACGCGGCAACATGGTGCGCGCTGCAAGGAACTTACTGTCAGCGGTGACGCGTTTGCTCATTCTAGCGGATATGGTGGATGTTCACTTGCTATTGAAATCTTTATACGTCGTAGAAGACGATCTGAAGAAACTGAAAAACGCCTCGTCACAAGGTGAACTGATTCAGAACATTAAAGAATTCGGCAGGAACGCTGCAGAATTGATTCATCAGGCGGCCAAGCGTCAGCAAGAACTAAAGGATCCGCAGCTCAGAGATGACTTGGCAGCCGCCCGAGCCGTTTTGAAGAAACACTCGACCATGCTGCTCACTGCGTCGAAGGTGTTCGTGCAGCATCCTGACTTGGCGGCGGCCAAGGCGAATCGTGATTATGTGCTGAAACAAGTGTGCGAGGCCGTAAATACAATAAACGATGTTGCTCAAGGAAAGACGCCGCCCGACAGCCAGCATCCTTACGACGGGCCGGGCGAATTGGCTGCCGCGTTGGACGACTTCGACGAGAGGATGGTAATGTCTCCGCTTGCGTATAACGAGGTTCGTACGCGGCCAAGCCTTGAGGAAAGATTGGAGAGCATCATCAGCGGTGCTGCGCTGATGGCGGACTCATCGTGCACTCGCGACGAGCGTAGAGAGCGCATTGTCGCCGAGTGTAACGCGGTTAGACAGGCACTTCAGGATCTCCTGAGTGAATATATGAACAATGTAAGTAAAACTATAACGATAATTATACTATAAAACGTGTGTTATAGATGAAGGGATGTGAAGAAATAGAGATCTCTTCGATTGAATACATGTATATAAATGCGAATGTTTCAACTCAATATGATTTATAGATAGTGATTTGATGCTGAGTGTTATTAGATTTTTTGTGGATTTATTTTTAATTTATTCTTTTTCACAGTTTTGATTTATTGAGTGAAATAATGTATGATTTAGATAAAATTATGTTGATATAATCAGTATTCACGTATTGCATTGATCTCAGCATTCTTTCTTGAGAAAGTACATACATTTACATTCTATTTATATAAATAATATACAATTTTATTACTCTGAGACTGCTTCTAATTTTAAATCGAAAATTTTTATTTGTCGTTAATTTCACGTTACAAACTTCTACGCGATCTGTACAATATTCTTTTATGTAATTATTAAAACAATTTTCTACTGATTTGTTTTTGTTGGTGATGGCCAGTTACAGCGCGCTCGGGGTGGGAAACGGGTAAATATGTGAAGTGATCCTACATTTTCTTTGTACCTTTGGTTGCATATATTTATTATTAAATACTTATTATGGGTTTTCTGTTTAATGCGCATATACATGTTATTTTAGATCTTTCACACACTACCAATGCATACTTTTTACACAATAACCAGCACTAACCGTTAGATTATTATCAGTTGTGTGCCCACAATCTTTTTCATTAATTTCCTAATTTTCTACAATTTTATAAATATTAAATGACTAATATCACTTGTGGTAATTATGTAAAATAACAAAATATTGACGTGCAATAGAAAATGCAATAAGCAAAGCGATAGATTAGCATAACTATAGAAAGGTAGAGTATGCTGTACATAATTATACACATCGTTTTTTGTAAACATATATGTACAGTATGTTCCAGATTTATCTGAGACTACCTTTTGCATATAGATATTTAAATCAATTTAGAATCCATTTTTGCTGTCTGAAAGTAGAGAGAAATAAAAAAAGAGAAATTTTTCAACATTAAATATCACGAAATTAAGTAAAAAATAACGTTTCTTCTTTATAATTTAATTCTCAAAAGGTTCTTTATTTTCTATCGTTTATAATTAGTCTTTCGATTTTTTCTTAAGAAAAAAATCAATTCTAAATTTATTAAAGAATATATAAGAGCAAAAAATGGCTCGATATATCAGACATTTTGTACATATATATTTTACTTATAAATAACGCTTGCTGCAAATATGCTGCCTAAAATATTCTGATATAATCAGATATGTAAGTAATATTCTGGGAGACATTTCGCGTATTAACAACATTATTTTAGCAATATGATTATATATTCTTTTTCTGTAATAATATGTCCGTTTGTTTTTGTTATACGAACCGAATTGAAACTAACAATGCGTATGAAGTAATTACAGCCGTAAATTTCAAGTGCAGTAACGCTTCAATAAATCTACCCGGCACTAAACGATAAATATATTTTACAGATGGGCGTTAAGGAACAATCTGAAGGCTTAGAGAGAGCGATAGATCACATGTGTAGGAAGACCCGTGATCTTCGCAGGCAGCTGCGCAAAGCCGTGGTGGATCATGTGTCAGATAGTTTTCTGGAAACGAGCGCGCCGTTACAGGCTCTCTACGAAGCGGCGGAGAAAGGTTGGGTCAAGGAAGTGGAAGAGTACGCGCTCATCTTCACGGAACATGCCAACAAACTCGTGGAGGTAAATACAATTTTTATGTGAGAATAGAATGATGAATCGTAAAGTTTTTCCGAATTTTATTTTCTGTACACGTTTCGAGATATATCATTAAAATGGTTTTCTTGCCTCGGACAGGTTGCCAATCTGGTGTGCAGCATGTCGAACAACGAGGACGGCGTGAAGATGGTGCGTTACGCCGCGGCCCAGATCGAGAACTTGTGCCCGCAGGTGATCAACGCAGCGCGCGTGTGGGCCGCGCGGAACTCGGAAGTCGCGAAGGAGAACATGAAGGTGTTCCGTCAGGCGTGGGAGAATCAGATGCGCGTCCTGACAGAGGCCGTGGACGACATCACCACGATCGACGATTTCCTGGCGGTCTCCGAGAATCACATTCTCGACGACGTCAACAAGTGCGTGCTGGCGTTGCAAGTGCGCCCCGGCGACGCTGACACTCTGGACAGGCACGCGGGCGCGATACTCGGCCGCTCCGCCAGGGTGTGCAACGTCGTGCAGGCCGAGATGGACAACTACGAGCCCTGCATCTACACGAAGCGAGTCCTCGAGGCGGTGAAGGTGCTCAGGAAACAGGTGATGCCCAACTTCGAGCAGCGGGTGGAGGAGGCCGTAAACGCATTGCGCAGCAACCCGGCGCAGGAGGTGGACGAGAATGATTTCATCGACGCGTCCAGACTGGTGTACGATGGAGTTCGCGAAATCAGGCGAGCTGTGCTGATGAACAGGGTGAGAGATTCGGCGTCGCGACGCCTGTCAAGCCTCCACGACCGTTCTTGTTTCTAATTTATTTTCACTTTTTCAGGCGGACGAAGACCTGGATCCCGAAGACGTGGAATTGGATGAGCACTACACACTGGAGACGCGCAGCAAATCCAGCGCACAGACCGGTGAACACGGCGTGGACGAGTATCCGGAGATCAGCGGCATCACGACCGCCCGCGAGGCGATGAGGAAGATGCCGGAAGAGGACAAGCAAAAGATTCTGCAGCAGGTGGAGTTCTTCAAGAGCGAGAAGCTGAAATTCGACAAGGAAGTGGCGAAGTGGGACGACGCCGGCAATGATATCATCGTTCTCGCCAAGCACATGTGCATGATCATGATGGAGATGACGGACTTCACTCGAGGCCGAGGACCCCTGAAGACGACGATGGACGTTATAAACGCGGCGAAGAAGATCTCCGAAGCCGGCACGAAGCTGGACAAATTGACCAGGCAGATCGCCGATCAGTGCCCGGAGAGCTCCACGAAGAAGGATCTACTGGCGTACTTGCAACGTATCGCGCTCTATTGCCACCAGATGAACATTACGAGTAAAGTGAAGGCGGACGTGCAGAACATCAGCGGCGAGCTGATTGTTTCCGGCCTAGACAGCGCGACCTCCCTGATACAAGCTGCCAAAAACTTGATGAACGCTGTCGTGCTTACTGTGAAAGCTTCCTACGTCGCTTCAACGAAGTATCCACGACAATCTACGGTAACGGTAAGTTTCGCCAGTGTTTATAAATTAGCAGCAGCCAAGTCTTCGGTATTTTATCGGTTAAAAGTCGTTGCGATTAGGTGATCGATAATCCTTATTTGAAATTTTTCATTAGTTTGTCGATTTATTCTCCAATTTTCATCAACTTGTCTAATTATAAACATTTTAATCTTTAGTCATATTAGAAGACACCAACTAAGCATTATTAAATAGTAGAAATACTAGGTTTTGTATTAGTTTTTAATATGACAAAATTTGAAGATTATTATAGCTAATCGCTCATATCGTATTTTTGATGACATTTTCTTTCGCTAACATTTGTGGATTTTCAGTATGTAAGTATGTCATCTTGAAAAAATCACGAATGCACGAATGCGTAGAGTATATTTGAATACAGAGAAGTTTATTACATACATGCAGATATTAAAATAGATAGATATTTATTAGAATCAATATTAACCACGATTTTAAGGAAGTATTTTATCATTTCGGAGCACAACGTAATGCACAAAATTGAAAATGTACGGTATAAATTGCGCTTATCGTATTAATACATATTTATTATTTGTTCCGCTTAGTCTCCAATCGTCATTTGGAAGATGAAGGCCCCGGAGAAGAAGCCGTTGGTGCGACCCGAAAGACCCGAGGAAGTGCGAGCGAAAGTGCGCAAAGGTTCGCAAAAGAAGGTGCAAAATCCTATACACGCACTTTCGGAATTTCAGAGCCCTACCGAGAGTGTGTAAGCGCTGCCAATGTAAGTAAAACGGAAACAGCATACTAATATACAGCATCACCTTTCGAAAGTTGTAAGGTCAAGATATTTTATTTTCGATGAAGTTTATACATAGACTACCCCGTCGATCATTGCGCTATGGAGACACAATATAAAGCCGCGTACTCATCTGAGCATTCGCGAGTGAGTGTGCTCAGGACTGCGGAATGAGCTGCCGTCAAGGCGCTGTCGGTACGTCAAAGTGAGCATGTGATCGGATTGCAACTGCAATATTTTTAGTCATGATCCTGTTCGCTCGTGACCAGCGCTACAACTGTTCGAACGAGAATCATGCGGTAAATCCTGTAAATCCAGAGATCTGAACGAGCAGCGCGTGAGCACTGATCCCACTCGTGTAACGCTCATTCGAAACAAATGCTTAGACGAGCACGCGGCTTAAGTTAAGAGTACGTTTATCATCATTTTTTTTTCAATAGAATATAATAACCGTAATAAGAATACGAATAATCTCAATAAATAACCGAACTTTAAGGGAGATTTCAATAAATACGAATTAAAGAAGGCTGACCTACACGTGTATCTTTATCTTTAATCTTACAGGGGCACAATTAAGAACGATGACTTTTTGTCAGGTCATATTCGTTTGCGAATTCATACGATGTGATTATCTTTCATACGTTTGAGAGTTTTTACCTCATGATGAAATTGAGTGATTTTCCTATCGAACTTTTCTAGCTGTAAGATTGATACATTTTATTCGTGCAACAAAATGCAAGAATCCCCAATGCTTCCTGTACTAATTTATTTTTCGATCGCAAAATATTTCTTACAATTTGTATTATTTTATACAATTATATATTGCAGATTTGTATTCTATATACACTTATTGATAATACCTACTGGAACTGTATTACAAACGTCAAGCTTAAAAATTTAATTTTTTTGTATGTAAATTTTTCTTTTTCTACGAAAAAAAAAGTCTATTATACACCCTTCTGGTGGTTAAGCTCATAGATCGATGAATATAAATCATGAATTGACACAGTATTGTATCGAAATGAAGAGACTGCAGGTTGAAGTATTTACTATATTAAATTGTATATATATAAGTATAAATATATAATTAGAAAATTATGTGGGTGAATTGTTTTTTCAATTTTTGTATTATGAACAGCTGAATGAGAAAGAAAACAGATTCTAATTCCCGTTTAGTCCATATCGCAACGATAATAATCTTTTTACTAACAACTTTACTATAATAATCGATTTATCAGGATTGATGTTACTGTACTAAACACATCGTACTCTATGTAACATTCGCAATAGTAAGGTTTCAATTACTAAAAGGCCAAAAGAAAAAAAACTTAGGGCAATATACATTGTCGCTCTATATATTGAATAATTCTATACATATATATATCTATATAATTTTTATTTATGAATAAATACGAAATGGTTTTCGTATTTTGTAATATATGAAATTCAAATAAGGTATACCAAGTATTATAATAGTACATTCGAATGGTTCCCTACCTATGGTATAAATAGAGGAGTGACGTAAATGTAAGGATTCTACACAGTTTGTCAAAGATGTGGTTGTTATAATCATATATTTTCGATGTAATTATTTTCTTTAGTACACGTAAGTTTTTATGCTTTTGTTTCATGCTACTTTCATGTTTCATGATAATTCTCATATTTGCAGAACACATGTGTGACGATATAAGGTTCAACGAAACTTATTTATCGAATTGATTGATTGCCTTTTCGTGCACTGGGTGTATAATAATGGTGTATTTCTGATTTATCTATATTATTTCAGTATTCTGACATTAGCAAATATATATATCGTTATATGTTGCTAGATTCTTTATATAGAATCGAACTATCATTGCTACATGAAGCGGATGCCAATATAGTGTGTAATGAATTGGCATCGCCCTTTTTTATTATTATAATAAGAGTATTAATTATACCGCATTATTTTTAAGATTGAAACATTGTAATCGATATGCTGCCAAATATAAGGTGATGCTTTTCTGATATGACTCGTCTGTTATTTCGCACGTATATTGATTTACTTCCACTCAAATTATCCGTAGATGAAACATCGCGATGGATAGGGATGGAAAATAATAGAAACTAATTTTTATCTACATTTTAATACATATATTTATATATATATATATATATATATATATATATTTCGCTCTATATGCTACATATTAAATGCTACAGAAAAAAAATATAAGGAGAAGACACGAAAAAAAAACCACAAATGCAAAAATTTACTGGAAGTGACAGAATACATTATAAGTTAAAATAGCATATAAAAGTAATATCACCTAACCTGAATCAATTACATACTAATTAATTTACAATCCAATCTGCATTGCACAAGATATAATACGGTGAATAATGTGTAATAACAGAGAATGACGATCGCGATTCTGCCGAAAGTGTGACTTAATGCGAAAATTATATTTTTATGTCATTTAGTTTTTGTACTTTTTTTTTTTTCCTTTGATTAACATAACGCTAAAAAGGTGGTTATTTTCGTAAACACGCAAGTGGTCGAACATTCTCACAATAAATTCGAGATACAATGTTCGCATTGGTTACTGTAGATACATATAATCAGTTATCACGATGATTTACGATGTTGTATGACTATCGTTTATTGTAGTACTGCCTCATATTGTACTCTCTGTACGAGAAGATTACAGCTGCACATTTCTTAAATCTAGAATAAAACCTAATATTCTTAATATTACATGCCGAATAGAGAGATATCGATATTCGCAAGTTAAAAAAAAAAAAGGAGTTGCAATAATTAAAATTCGAGATAAATTTAAGAAGCCTAAGGAATCTACGAAATTATGCGAATAAATTATGCGACGTTTATAAATATTATAAATCTCAGTTAACTAGTCTATTGTAATGCAATTTCTAGTGTCATATATAAATGTATTGTTTAAGTCTTGACATTTGAAGATGTTTTAAAACGAAGTCAAATTTGTACAATTTGAACAATGATGAGAGATATACATGTGTACACTTATGACATATATTTTCCACACTGCCTTATTTATATATCATGCAAACAAATCGCATTTATCCGCATAATAAACGGCGAATAGTCTTTTTTTTTTTTCTTTTTAGTTTCGAGACAAACTTAGATATAATTGTTCGACAAAAACGGCTAAACTCGGCTAAGAATTTGGGGCTCGAGTGTCTAAACTACCATTACATTAGTGCATAAGAGAGATGGAAAAAAAAACGAATCCTTGATGCACAACAAAAAACTCGCGTAGAAAGCTCTCTTTGTTCTATTCGCGCGCCGAGTCTTCGCTGAAATATTATTTTATTACTGAATCAAAGGATGTGTTTCTTCTTTTGTAATGGAAAAAAAAAATTGCATGCTTTTTTCATCAAAGAAAATTGATTTGTTTTGAAAATCGTACGAAACGAAGAATTTTACACAGTAGCGTAATCTATAGATCTTTTAATAAATCCTTAAATGTAGATCAGAGTCATCGTATCTTTTTATCAGCATATCAACTTCATATTATGCAGCATTATGTAAGATATTGCAAATGACTTTCTATATTACACAGAATCTAGATTAGCCAGTTATAAAGTAACAATTAAAAGATAGATACGCTCTAGTTCAGGTATTAAAGCTGACGTAAAAATGGACGTGGAATCAGTCTCTATTTAGACTCCCATTGATTTGATTTTTTTTTTTTTTTTTTTTTTTCAGAGCATTATAATTTTGTGTTCGCAAAAATAATGCGCGTCGCAAGATATCCGATTATTCCCAAAATCGTGCAGTCGTTTTCGCGATTTTTACTCCAAGCTAGCAAATCTATAATTATGTGTGTATATTATAAACATAATATTGCATCTTTGCAAAATTAATGATAGTAGGCGAGGGAAAAGAATTCCAAAGTAAATACATTGTAAGAGATTAATGTGATGCTTTTACGCGAATAACACTCAGTAAACTGTCGGTTTAGTGTTTCGTATTACTGTTTAATAAACAGTAAGGCTGTTTGGATAATCACAGTTCTACGTCCACACTAAATCAGATTGGCTGACTAAAATAATGCGCATTTACAAAAGTATATAGAATGCAAACACATAACAATATATAGACATCTCTCAATGTATAGGTCTTATTAAAATTCGTACGCTTACTCGTAATTATTAAAAAGAATGGCAGATATCACCGTGTAAGTAAGCACGAATGCGTTTTAATCACTATTATAAATCTTGGATCGCAAAAAGATTTGATTTCAAATTTACAAATGACAGAATTCTGTTCGAGTTCAATTAAATCGTGATGTGATATAAAAAAATATTTTTCCAAAAAAACGAAAAGAAAACAATAAGGAGCTATTTAAAAGAAAATACGCGATAGAGAAAGTGTCAAATGTCGTACAAGTATAAATGACGTGACATCCACTTTTATAAATAAGAAGTATATATTACAAATATGATAGGCAAAAGAAAAAGTCAAATCAATCTTCTTGCTATTCAAGTTGATCTGAAGTACATTCACCATTTACTCTATTTTCATGTTTCATCGAGATTACACTCTACGATCTACAATCTCCCTAAAATTTCGAAGTGTTACCTTACGGAAATCGGTTTAAAAAATAAGTAAGCAACGTCCTGATTCTCGGTGTCACTAAAAAAGAGTTGTAAAAAGAGTCCTTCACAGCCTAAGTAAGACTTTCACTTGAGATCTTTAAGTTTGTTGATTCAATGCTGAAGCAGGACTCGATGATAGTGTTTTCCCGAATCTTCCTGATGCGAATTTTCAAATAAAATAATTTGTACAAATGATAACTCTGATTTGTCGACTGTATGCTTTTGCAGTTGTTCGTTTTAAAGCAAAACATTCATTCACCAATATTTCCGTTACACGATCTATAACATCACGCGTTCCTTACATGTCCTGCTAATTATAATTCTGTAAACATCTCATCATTCTCTACTATAAGTATTACAAAAGGAACTCTTAAGGAAAGTTTTCATGGAGCAGATGGACACAAGCTGTAAGACTTCCTCTCAGACTGTAAAAAAAGTTTTACCGTTCTGAGCGAAAGGTATTACAGCTTGGTGCAACTTGAGTTTTACAGCTGAGTGAATATTGTAAAAGGTAAAAAGATTTACATATTCTTCGGGATGATAAGATCTGATTGAGATATACATATACATAAGATATGAACATAATTTACAGAATAATATATGCCTGTACGTGCACCTAGTTCGTATACACACATTTCATAAACCGCATATAACCCTCGTAAATAGCAGTTTTGCATTCTGTTCCCTCTGCTCGCTCGAATGCGAACAGTGTTCCATTAATATTTTCGAATTTATACAAATTATACAAATTGAAAATGCTGAAAGCATTTTGTCTCCGCGAAAACCTGTGAACGGCATCGGATAAGAGATATAAATTGCATTTTTTTTTTTTTTTTTTTCTTTAACGAGTGATTTGCGTACACAATCGTTCGTTAATATTTCGGCAAAAAGCATATACATATAATTATTCCGTGCAATATCAGATCCGATATTTTTCGCCTATAAAAATTTCGATAGCGCAGTTATTTCGCCCGGTTGTGTAACTGACATTACATTTGGATGACGCACACTACGCGCCATCCCGCACAAATCGCGCTCTATCTCTCTTTATCTTTGTACGTACAGTCACAGTCATTGAACCTCTAACATGATCCACTTAATACGACTGTCCGATTGGAAATACTTAGACTCTAACCATTATGTGTAGCCCGATTTTACGTGACTCAAAACGGGTGAGGAGAAGTGAAACGATACAGAAAATTTCTACGACGGTTCTGTGGTTTCTGTGGCCTCTGATGATGTACTTACAGGCGCCACAGTCGATTTGAACGCTGGAATAAATTCGGCTGCGTCTGGATTTAGCGTGCTCTAAAAATTCATATTTCACAAACGATAACATCACGATACTGATAACGACATCTGATAAAAAACGCTATCTGGAAAAACATTAAGAAAACACTTCGATACCTGTTTAGCAAGATCGTCCTGCACCGTCAGGCTGCTAAGTTGTTGACATAGTTCAGCAGCGTTAGCGTCCGAGGTGCCGCTAGCCGTAGACCAAGCAGTAGAATTCATATTTCTCTGGTGCTGCCTCTCTTCTTCCAACATCGCTTCCAGACACTCCTCCATCAATTCCTCCTCTTCCAATTGTTGGAGCACCTGAGCAAAACCGTACCACCGGAAGTAGTAGGATATCTCGAGAAGCGTTTATATTCACATGTAAAATACCTGTTTGTCAAATTCTTCCTCGTTCTCCATCCACAGATACTCGGAGAAATCACCATCGCCTATTCCCTGCATCTCGGGTTCGGTGTCGCTGTTGCTGTCTAGATAAGAAGTGATGCCTGTTTCCTGACCATAATAACCGTTTCCGGATCCACCATTCGGAATCTTCATTTTCATAGCCAGTATGTCCAACAATGTACCTGACGATTACCTGCAAGTCCACTCTCTTAATACTTTTTCTACGAATTGTCCTTATCGGAGTAACGTTAGATTGAATTACAATCGATTCTTTGTCGCGACTCGAACACTCGGGCTCTCTTCTTTCCTCCGTCGTTCGCACCGGATGAATAATTCGCGCGATACACCGCACAGATCAGATACCGTGCGTGTCACGTTCAGACAAACAATCGAGATAAACACAAGGAGGCTACGCGGCCTTCCACGAGCGAACGCACTGGAACGCACTGAGCGGAGTTCGTCGCTTGTAAACACAATATCTCTCCCGAATAATCAATCTGCTGACTCTTCGACTTTGTATGCATAGGAACGAGCCGCCGTTGGGCAAAAGTTTACTTTCGAGGCGGTGTTCTGACGAAATGCAACCTTGGACCGGCCGCGGAGACGCCGCGGGAGTCAACAAACCGTGCGATGTCCCTCGAAATGACACGGTTCTCGGCGCATATGGAAATTATGCGCGCGATCTCTCTACTCGCTTCCCCTCCCGATCAGAATATCCCGGTGTTTACCTGAAATTTGGCGGCCGGGGACGAGCAGGACAATCCGGCGGCGTTTTTTTTCCTCTCTCTCTCTTTTACGCTAGCGGCGCATAGCGAGGGTAATACACGGCGCGAGGATCATCGTCAATCGCTTGACAGATGCGGTCGCACGGCGACCATCTTTGCGAGCGCGTACGCGGATCGTATCGGCCGCGATATCGCTCGCTGCTCGCGCGGAACACAGCGTGCGTAAGCCGCTCGCTCCGTTCGCTCCGTTCGCACGAGGCGTTCGGCGCGTCTCTATTGTTTATCGTCCACGAACGTTTACGGCGATTCCAAGGATGGTTCTGCTCGGACTATTTCGACCAAGACGAAAAATAGATCGTCGCGATTTTTGGGACGCGCACATGAAACGTACCTTGTCTGTGATAAAATGGATCTTGGACTCGTCGTCGTCGATGCGAAATGTACGTACGATTTACGCAGTTCACAGGCACGTACGAAATACGTGTCGTCAACGTAAATTAGCAATCGCACAGTGCTGCCATCGACGTTGTTATTAAAAGCGTGGCCACAGGCAGCGCTGGTAAAAGTCCAATTTTCACGAATAAATTGTCAAAATTCAGTTCTCGAGAATAATATGTAAAACGTCTGTTATATGCAAAATTAAAAATGTAGAATTTTTTTTAGATATGATATACATGTTTTATCGAAGTAAATATTTTGATTATTACGACTTTGCTAATTATGCTGATTATGATAATTTAATAATGATCATTATTGTCCTGAGAAAAAATAAATAAAAATTATTGCAATATTAATCACAATTTTTTTATCGTTATATTATGTAAAATATAGTTGAGTCATTTGTCGATAGGTGTCAGTCCTAACGTTTGTTCCATCCCTTTGATAATTATTTATATTTAATTCCGTATTGTTTCATTATTTATTTTTTTATTTTAGTTTCTTATAACGTGCAGCAATAATTTTCATTACTCAAGTTTCACACTTTGTGCAATAACGATAGGTTTGTGTTATTTTATTTTGTTACATATATGTTTATTATAATAAACTGGACGTACGGTTAAGTTATCTTATTTATGTTATTTCACTACAAGATTTTTCATTATTTTATCATCTCAGAGATATTGCTGATTATTCTAAACTTTTATACAATGTTAGTACTTAGCGGGTTGTACACACGTCGCTGCCATAACCATTTATATATCTCAATAAAAAAATCTTTGATAATTTCGAAGTATAAGCAAAACTAAAATATTTTTTGGCAAGAAATAGCGCGAGAGAGAAAAAATTAAACTATCTATCTTTTGATAAAAAACTCAAAATTGTTGAATATATTGTTGAACAATTTGGTAAAACAACGTGAATAACAGGAGCCATACAGCAGCGAGTCTGCGCGTCTATACATCGAAAATAAAACATCAAATATTTTGAAATTGAACGCTCTTCAATCAAACATCGACTTGATGCCGTTGAGTACCGAAGATAAAATTGCGCACTTGTATATATACCCCTATCGCACTTACAGCGAGCCAATCAGCTTGCGATCTGAACCGCATTGTAGTGAGCGTCCGATTTCGGAGTGTTCATTGGTCGACGTCGCATTTGATGCATCACATGCAGCTAAGTGTTGTAGTACAGCATCGTCAGATGGCATTTGCTGTTCGTCGATTGGGGAATCTTTATTATTCGTAAATGACGCGATTGTTTCGACAATGCGTTTTATATCACACGTTTTTTTATAGACAGATTTCTGCTTTATTTATCAGTAATCCAGCGATGAAAGAAAACAATCGCGCGCGTGTTGTAACATTGTGCAATCCTCTCTTTATTCGGAGCGGAGCGCGCTGACGCGTTGATGCACGTAGTCGCATCTCGCGAGTTACAGCATCGACTCGCGCGGTATATTTACACCGCGGCGAGGCGCGATTGGCCGAGACAGCCGCAGCTGACATGCGCGTGTAACGCCGTGTGTCAAAACAAAGCACGGTAGCGCTGCCTTCGTAGCAGCGTCAAGCAGCATTTCATCGCGATTACTCGCGGCGGCAAGTGCGTCGTTGTTGAAGCGTCCTGTTTTTCGGTCTCATCGTATACATCGTACTCGCGTTTCGTCCAGTGTTCAGGTGCTGCTTCGCACGATATTTTTATAACGCGAGTGCATATACGCACGGCAGGACGATGTCGTCCACGGTGAAGTACACGTCGGACGAACAGCTGAGCGGTGAGTAAAGACGTAAAACGTAGAAACGCTGGGGTACGCCGATTGTCAGACGCGACGACATATCGCGCGGCCATTTCGCGCGTTGTCTCTGTATACCTCCCTCCTCCTCCTCCACTTCTTGCGACGTGAGCATAAACAAACACGGTTTACTATCCGCGATCGTGTTTCCACCGGCATTTTCGCGAGGACGCGTCACTTTTCGAATCGGCGTCAAAGAACTGCCGTTTGCTGAACGCGGAAGCGCGGCGAGAAATTTGCCGGTGATTGATATCTGAGTAATTAGTATTATGACGAGCTTAAATTTCGATACTGTAAAGAAAACAGACTCTTTGTTCATGACAATGCGTGATGTTTGGAGTTGATGCGACATTTTCGGGGATTGTAGTAGTTTCAATTTTCGGAGCGTGTGATGCGGCGTGATGCAGCGTAGTTTTGGCGCCATTTCGATTTTTAACCTGCTGCGTCGTATCCGGCGAAGATTCAATTTTTGATGCTGCGCGCGTGAATCGATACTCGGCCTGGCTGGTTCTACGCATGAAGTCTCATGGCGAAGTCTACTTCACGAAGTACGCCGAATGAAATTTGTGCGTGTTAAATCGTTGTCTATCAAAAGTCCTTATATCTTCCCCGTCAAAGTTTTTATTCGCATAAATGCATATTTTTGTTCATTTTGTTCATAATTCAGTATCAAGATTTTTTCGTATCTTTTTATCTACATCTTTTATGAGATTTGTTATGAAAAGAAAAAAGATTGAAATATGAAATAAATAATAATATCAGTATTTTTATATTATCTTTGGCTATAATAGTAAAAAGATAAAGATAATTCTAGAAACTAGTGTTCTAATTTTAAATACAAACAAGTGCTCGAATATTTTTGTTTGTGTTTTTAGCAAAAATTTTTTTTTTGATAAATGAGATAGATAAAATTAAAATATTCATGCTCAGCAAAATGATTGAAGATGTTCAATGGAAGATACTGCAGATGTAAAGTTATTTACATTTCATATGAATATATTATTTCCACATGATGTCTTCTGCGTAGACACACTTCCTGTGTACAGCACCCGATATTATCCGGTATAATCATGATAAAGTAAGATAAGATTCATTGTGATGTCCAGCATAAATGTTCAGTATGGTAGGCCATAGACATATTGGCGATTATAAGCTATGTCAACCACGATGTGGTTATCAGTAATCGAAGAGTGACAGTTGACAGCAATATTATCCGCGTTGAAATTCACAATTTGCGGGAAATTTCACGATGCATTTAAATTTTTTTATTTAATTTAAAAACTCGATATTGAATTTCGACAAGTTATTCCTAAAATTCCTGACAACATTTCAGATTCACATGAATAATTTATTATTTTTTTATTTTCTTTTAGTTTTAAAAGCTTAAATAAAGAATATATGTCTGAATTTATAATCTTCTTAGGAAGTTTTATACCGCAGTGATATATTTGCTGTGGTTAGTCTTATAAAATAGGTCAAGCGTATTATTAATAATTTATAATCACATCTTCACATATGCTAATTCTTCAAAAACATACGAAATTTTGTGAAGACGACTCTACTGCTTTAATAATTTTATGTATTTTACTACAAGACGCTTTGATTATTCTAGTCTTTTTACTAAAGTTTATATTGATTCAATCAACATTATTATACTAAAATAATTTTATGGGTTTTTAATATTTTTTGATTCAAATTCAAACATCTCTGTTTTCAGTCTCTTTCAGTTGTGTTGTAAGTTTAGAACAAACTTATTGTGTCTAATTGAAATCTAATCTAAAAGGTTTGCCTCTTGACTCTTTTTAACACGTGCAAATCTCATCTTGTGTGAAGGCCACTTGATTAAGCCACAGATATGATTTTTATTTTGAACGTTATCTGTGTTTGTTTTACAAAGTATTGTCTGGTTGATAGCTGACGAAAAAAATAAACACCTGTCGATGCTTTCATTTTCTTTGTAGCAATATATACTGTTATCTATTCTCTCTCTTTCGCTCTCTCTCTTTCGCTCTCTTTCTCTTTCTCTTTCCAGTCACATCTTCTCTCTCATGTTGAATTACACACCGCATCTTCGAAGATTCTAAGCAGTGACGTCCGCGCAATAATAAACCACAAAGTGGAGTACCGTTTTGCAAGCGTACTTGAGAATGGACGCTAAATTTATCTACTCAAAGTATTGAATTTTACATTTTTGCTTTCTTTATTTCCGATATTATCCTAAAAATGAAATTCTGCTGCATAATTTGATATGCCAGTCAGATTAATTTTAAAATTAAATTAAAAAAAAGAATTTTAAGTTATTTTTTCATTTATATGTAAATTTTTATTTTATTTCTTACACGTGTATTCGCGCGCATATTTATAACTTATGCGGTGATTTACTTGCGTACATTCTCCGATAGGAAACCGGTCATAAATCACTCATAAATTGTATGACCGTTCAGTACGGTGAGGCATTTAACTTTGAAAGCGATCGATTAAATTTTGTGCGAGAAAGGCTGGCGCGTTGAAAGGTTCATAAAAAAATTATATTCGTATTTTTCAGGGAGAGAAAGAGAGAGAGAGAGAGAGAGAGAGAGAACAAAAATGCAAAAATTTTTTAAAAAAGCCAATAACGGGAGATTAAAACGCTATTACAAAAAAGTATTCAAAATTGTGTTAAAAAATTGTTAGTTTTTTTTCGAAATTACTTAAAAAATGTCGCGACAACTGGATCGAATATTCTAGTTATAAATAGAATCGGGTCAGCGTCTTGCAAACTCGCAGCCAGATTGTTCTATTTAAATCGGATGTGCCCTAATGAACACGGCGCTCGGTCAAGATCAGGGCTGTATACGTCTATCACTATCAATATTGTACCTTTGTCTTCAATCTACTGAATCATATAGCCAAACAATACTTTAAATCCAATGGAAAATTACGTCTTCCAAAAGTATCACCGTTAATTTTAGATGTAGGGCGTTGTCACTTTTGACGGAGAAATAATGTCACGATACTCGCTATCTTGTCTTCAAGTTGACAAAGCGATAATTTTGATCGATTTAGCTCACGTAATAGAGAAATTGTAATACGCAAAATTTCTAATCGTGTCAAGAGTGCGCGAGGCAAGCAAATATCCCCGGAGTAAACGCCCATTATTTCCAAGCACTTTAATTTGCATCGGGGAATACTAATCTGTTGGACGCGAATCTGGTGTACGGAATTAGCTTCACGCGAAACGAAGTAAACACTCGGATATACATTTCGAACTCTATCGGAGATTGTGTCTAAAGAACATGAGTCATTTCTCTCGCAACACGCGATCATCGGCACGTAGCTACGTGATCTTCCGCGCGAAGACCCGGCTCATTAGAGTGGCGCTGACCCGAAATCGTTCCCAGGACTCGAGAGCCTACGTGACTCAGCTCACGTGGCTGCACATACTCTCTCCCCGTCACTCGTCCTTTCGAACGGTCCTTCTCGTTGCCCACTGGCGCCGATCGATACGGATCAGCTAGCCGCAAATAAATGCCGAGCATCCTCTGAATTATTAGTTTTTAAATCTTTATTAAAAAGCCGTAATAAATGGAATCTCTCTGACGTGTTTATTAATAATACATATATCGTGTTAGAGAATATCGAAGAAACATCGAAATGTTCGTATTGGCGTAATTTTTCATCGTCTGTATTAACGAGATTATTTCATTTGATTATTTATTCGCCATTGTTATAAAACATATTGATTTCTTTATTCTTCTTTATTTAATAAAAATTATTTGTGTTAATTTTACTTGTTTATGTGAAATTTGAAATAGTTAATACTAAAAGTAACATTTATCTATCTATCAATAAATCTCATTCTTAAATTATTTCTTTAATTAGTCAAAATATTAATCTCGGTGTAGATCTCGGCGGTACAATAAGCATTTGCATTTGTGTGCAATGTTGCTGCGCGAGGCTCGACGCGGAGCAGCTCGCACGTTTGCATCTATTTGACTATCAATGAAAGGATGTTTAATTTAAAACATAGATAAGGTACGCGCGTGCGATTATCGGTTGCGTGAACGCCCACGAGCATGGTGTGTTAATCGAAATGGCAGACTGAAATAGGGAGAGACACGCACGCGTTTATTTTTAGCCGTAACAACCGTCGCCAGTCCTTAATCCGATTGATTAAGGCTACACAGTAGCGATTCTGCGGACGTGACTCGTGATATTTAATTTTCGAGTGTAGTTTCGTGGAAATTTTTTTGCAATAAAATTGTATTGTCGCGAAGCTTAAAGGAGAAACAGAGCATTAATTTTTACATTATATTTGATTTATAAAAACATCTCAAAAGTCTTGGAAACACTCTGCGAAGATTAATTATTTAAGAGGATTACAAGTAAGTTTTTTTTTTAAAAGCACTTTAATCTTACATATTAAAAATAATTTTTAATATTTCAAACACATAATTATTTTAATTAGTAACACATGTTAATAATTTTTAACATTTTTAAATACATGCTACTGGAATTTGAAGCACATGTTATTGGAAGTTAAAAACACTCATTTATCAGTCTCTTTCACAAATATAATTATTATTTTTGTTATTTCAGGAATGCCTTAGTAATTGCGTATTATATTTTTAAGAGAATAATGTGAGAATTTGAGAAAAAATTTGCGGAAAAATATGATAAAATATAGCAAAGTGAACAATGCAATATTGTTAAAAAGTTATAGAAAATTGATTTTAAAATATGCTAATCTTACGGTAAAAAGCCGCAACATTAAATTGGATACAACGATACTTCCATTTGCGGTTTATTGTCAATGTAACAGAGACTATTTGTGAGAAGTCACAAAGCTTCTTGGAGATCAGCTTGCACATCCTATAACACCGGTTATCGTCATCGTGCAGTGTCAATACGCGCAGCCTTGACAAGCACATGTTCGTAGACTTAACACTGCGGCTAGCATAATATTATTTTTGCTGCATTAGGCTGATACGTAGCAGGTCTCTCTTCGCGCTAAGCCTTTTCCGTATCAAAATTTTCATTGCACTTGCGAATTGAAAAGCCACGGAATATTAAATGTAATTTTTTAGAAATACGGAAATTAATCAACATATTTTTTAACGTAGTTATTTCTATCGTCATTTTCATTATGTTATCAAGTTGTCTCTGACAACACATTAATGGTTAAAATACGTGAAATTTTTCCATTCCACAATTATGGACAAAAATAAACTGTTTTAATTTCAATCGTTAAAATTAAACCGTTATTCCGATACTGGAGTATCGCGCCGTTTTCGAATTGCAGCACGATCGAAAGCAATGAGTCAATAACATCGATTGATACTGCAAGATCGGGTTAATGAAAGTTAAACGACCGTAAGTTAATTTGCGGGGGATTGTAATTGGCAAACGGTGTGGTTAGTAACTGAATGTACTTAACGTGAGGTAATGGATATCTTTAGAGATCAGCTGCTGATATTTCCAGTGCGAGTGAAGCTGCATCCGGCACATTCACATGTGCGAGGTCGACTTGAAGCACGAATGCAAATATATTTAAAGTGACTATTAATAAACATTGTTCGACAAAAAGATCGGCGCAACCCAATAAAGTAATTTTAGATTTGGCAAATTTTACAAGATTAATTTGTGATACTTAAGACACAGATTTTCGTAAACGAATGACATTATCATTTATCTCCATCTTGTCATCAATGTAACACATGCAAAGTTTCGCTGGGCGGAGAAACTTGTTTCGCAGTGAGTTTCCTGTTGGACAATGTTATTAATACTTGTTGTTTTCAATATTTGCATTCACTATCCAAGTCAACTTTGCACGGACGAGTTTGACACGTGTAATGTTAGTGTGCCTTCTTTAAATGTTCTACCTGTAAAACGTAAAACTTAATCTACATATAAAATATAATATTTAACAGAAATTGAATAGAGAACAATAAAACAATTTTTGATGCATATTATATTAACAATTTTCGAAATAGAAGCTTCACGGTTGGTTTCTTTTTGTGTCTCTGATTGCAAAAGTTGATAATGCCTCACGCCCATTTTTTATTACGACTTGTTGCTTTAACTCTCGCGTTACATTTGCATTTGTAAGCGGTCGGGCAGCACAATTTACTATGCGGATGGAAGGTCCGATTTGTCAGAGCTATCAACCGACGTAATTTGTCCACGTTGATTCGCACGTGATCGCGGCTGACCAAGTAATAGCAATTCGCAGGATCCTGAATGGGTTCTCCGGGGCTTTGATCTTCGTCGGCGTCCATCGGCATTTACAATTTGGCGTACAAAAGAGCGTCCGACGGCGGAGTACTCGCTCGTCCGTAGTTTGTGGGCGATATTGTGCCGCCGTGATTAATACGTTCATAACTTGCAAATTGCGAGCGGATTACGCAAGTGTAGTTTCCAGCGACGATACGCGATCACGATGCGAGCGTATGTAAACTCGTGCATCCCTGATACGGCTCGTGAATCTGGCGGGTTTAGGCATAATTACGCGTAACGTAACGCAGTTACGGAACTATTTATCAACTGCAAATTAGACGATTAAATTTTGCGCGACGTGATTATGCACGATGTGAAGCGGTGGCGATGTTATCGTGAGAAACAAGAGATCCCTAGTGCGTATCGATTGTTTTCCGGTGCAATGCGTTATATAATGTGTACTGGTAAACAGATATTTGATATTAATAATGCTAAATATGAATAATTCTATATTAATTAATATTAATATTTGATTCAATTGCACTCGTACAATCAAAGATTGCCTACAGTTATTAAATATTTATTTTTCATTTATAGTACGTATGAAAGGAAATATATATATATATTATTTATTTCCAGCTTTTATTTTTTGTATTTAAATATAATTATTTGTAAGCAAATGAAAGAAAGTTAGGTATTAAAGGATAAATTGGAATTTCTATCGTATATTCGTTTAAACACGATTTATATAATATGTACACGTGTACAGTGCAATTTTATATTTATATATTTTGTTATTTTCCGTTCAGTAAATATTAGCAAAGTTTGTTCGACGAAGAATTTGTGTCAAACCAGTCGCGCATTTTAAACAGCGCGAAGTGTTTATCAAGTTGATTTTTCCTTTTTCTGACGAGCTCGCTCGCTCGATCTAGCTTGACGTAACATTTATAGCAATATCGCGCATCTTCGTCGAGTCAACAATTGACGTAATGTATCGTTCGGTTTACCTGCGAAAGCCGGTAACGCTTCTATCAGCAGGTGATTGCAATGTTTACGAGCTTCCGCAAGTGGAAAAACGCGGAAATACTTTGTCAGGAAAATTGCGTTTTATTTTATTGTAGAAGATGAATATTTCACGATGGAAAAACATCGTTGACACAAAAAATGCATATTTAGTTTTTTCAAGCGCTTATTTTCTTTTCTCAATTTTTCTTAATAAAAATGATGTTTTTCAAAGATCGTGCACGATAGTTTTACAAAACAGTTACATAGCATTCTTGAAAGCTATTAAATTAATTATTTACTATGAATTATCTATGTAAAGTATGTCATTTATTATTTTAGCAGACAAGATATTATCACATTGTTTACATATTTGCTGTGGAAGACCTCGTTACAATTTTAATACGTTAAAAACTGTCAAAGTGAATTATAACGCAAAGTGAATTACAGAGCGGGAAGGAACTACGCTGCAACTATCCATTTTTATAATTCGTACTCTTAAGAATATTAAATCTACATGCTCGAATAGTCAATCGTTCCCTTGGAAATAAGAATCGCGTGACAAATCCACCGTGTAATCGCGGATTTTAAAAGCTCGTGCGTGGCAGCAGTTTATTATTTGGCCTTCCAGGTAATTGTTTTGCCATTCGGAAGGAAAGTTAGCTTCTTGCGTAAAGAAAATGGATTAAATACAATTGATACACAATTATTGCGTATATCTTGAAACGAAATTGTTCGATACAATCGAGCGGAAACGTAATAATTTTCCTTTTTCTTCCGGTACTTTGAGTAGCTTCAGCTGTTCACGTGCCGGGATATCGATGCGTCAGATCAGGCGAAAGCGCAGAAACGTGCTTCGCGACGGTTTACGTTTAGGTGAACGAACTCGAAGTAAACCTTACCGCCCGGATGATTTGCGCGACTAGAAAAGCGACAGCGTACTAGCCGTCGTGGCTATCGCATGTAACACGTGATATACATGTATAAACACAACGACATGTTGATAAATGCGTGCAGTCGATTATCTTCTTTTTCTTCATTTTTTCAACCCTTAAGCGCTGCATAATTTTGCTTAAATGGCTGATTATGTAGCTACTTAATTACAGTTTTTTAACTTATAATTAGCAATTGACGTAAATATATCAAAGTCCAAATCGCTTTAAGACTCATGATTATGTCTATATGCAGTTGTTAATTTTTTATAATTAGTGCTTAATGTATGTTGCAGTTTAGACCGTGCTTTAAAGTGGAACTGATTGCGCGCATGTTAAGAAAATCAGTGACCTCGTAAAGTATGAAAATTCTGGAACGCGAACTTTGGTTAGTGATAATGTATATCATTGGCCAATGTGAGTCGCGATTATGGAGATAAAAGTCCAAATTTAGTTCATTCAAAATAAATCGTTTACGGTTTACTAAGTTATCTCGAGAAACGGAAATGTACAGTAATCCACGCATTTTCATTTTTTCACATTAATAGCGCAATGGTTTCGTAACTATGGAAATTGCAGCGCGTTGGAGCGTGGAATATGAATTCACATCCGTTACACAATTAGCAAATCATCGTAGCGATGAACTCGAGATTTCTCGACTCAAGTGATGAGTTCATCCTCATTAGGTGATTATGTTGCGTAGTTTACAAATATCGACTTTTTATCGCACCACTTCACATGTGCGGGTTGTAATGAAATGTGCATTATTAACGATATGAAGTAATTTTTCATTCACGTAAAAGAGTCAAATATTTAAAATGTAACCAGCGATACATTTGAAATATAAAATAACAGCTAAATGAAAAATTCAAAATATAACCAACGATCCTTTTGCTATGTACTATAACAAATTTTTCATTTATAAATAATAATAATAATATTTCCTTGCGTAAATAAATTTTCCCGAAGTTATAATTAAAAATTTCATGTTATTTAATCATTATTTAGTTTTGTAAATACAGAAATATGATTTTACTTTTTTTTTCATATTTTTTTATCTTCCGATTTATTAAAATAAATACTTTCTACAATTTTTCTCAAGATGGTAACTTTATAGTATGTATTATAACTTCCTATGAATTATCGCTGTGGAAGTAAAATTGCAAGCAGTAAGATTTGTAGTTCTTAATAGAGGAAATTTGCCATTGAAATGTAAATGCGTTTTACGATCTTATCATATAATACATAATTGAATTTTACTTCGTTTAAATTGCAATTAAAGCGGAATATTGATAGCACGCGTAGTTTGCAAAAGAAAATTTCTCTTTGAGAATCTGTTTCGCTCGGGTAGGTTCGCCATTGAATGATCGGCATTTTCTTACTCGACTGTTAGCTACATCGATCAATGTTAGTATTATAATGAGCATCTTGCATTATACAAACTTAATGACTATGAAGTTATATGACGATCAACTTGTAAATTACGAAGTACGGTTCTTTTCAAGTTTGCGAAACATACGCACATTACTAAGAAAACTGTCTGAACTTTTCGTAATATTGACTTGATTATTTTTGCAATAAAAATATCTGATTTTATTGTAATATGCTTTAATAAACTAAATTTTGATTTTATAAAGCATAAAATGCATAAAAAATGATAGTCAATTTACATTTGTTTGATTTCGCAACGAGACTGGTTCAGACGAATTGTCACGCGTCATTTACTGCCGTTAATTCGTTATGCATGCTGAGCATTTTTGTTAGCATACAATGCAAAGAACGAAACTGTCTCGCCAGAATGGCGACAACTCGTACAGCAATCATTTCAAAGCAAATCTTGTCAACTTTATTTGTAAATTATATTGCTTACGTAAAAGACACGAGACGCTACGTTGTTGCAAATGTGACTTGGATAGCGTTTTATGTTTTTACTTGTCAATGCTTTGCGATAAAAATCATGAATCATACTGCACAATGAGCTATATATATGAAGAAAACATATAAGTAGAAAACATTAAAATATGATCGTATTTAGAAAAAAAAATGTGATACTAATTGTACGTTGTAGAAATATGCGATTTGTTCTACAAATGTAATGATTTCTTACACGTAATAATTATTTCCAGAATGGTAACATTTTGTTATCTTCACATAGTTGAAATATTGGAATTTTTTTTGATAATTCTATTTGCACGTAAAATACTCGTTAAAATTTCATCGCAGAAAATAAAAGTAAATAAAGAAAAGCTATCGACAGCTATTAATGTTACATATTTCTCTAGTAATTTAATCTGCTTGCAAGAATCGATGATGTATAAAATGAAAACTGACACTTGTCAAATAAGTTCGAAAGATTGTACATAATTTGACGGTGTATTATTTACGAAGTATTATGAAAAAAGTATGAGAGATTCTCCTTCAACTTGACCCTTCTCTTAGGGTTACTGTAATCGATATTGGTGGCCAGTAACGCTATTTTTAAAGATCTATAGTGTGTCATCGCGTGTATCGTTCAACGACACTCACTCTCTACATATTGTAAAGTGCTTCACTATGTGTGTTAAATTTTACGAAAAAGCACATTTTACTTTAGATAAAGATATTTACAATAAAGTTTAATAAAAAGTTGTAAATTTGAATTAAAATTTAAATTAAAAAATTGCCAAATAAGTACATCTCGTAAAAAATTTTTATTAAAAAGATATAAATTTTAAAATTTATTAAAGGTTTTTTTACTAAAAATGACAAGAAGCTTTTGTTTGGTATTGAAGAATTATTAATTGCTGATAGCTTTTGTTTCTTTTTTTCATTTTTTGCGATGAAATTTTGACAAATTTTTTGCGCACAAAAAATATTATCCAAAAAGTGCTCACAGCGTTAGTTACTCGTGTTCGAAAAACTCGTGTAGAAATACAATCGAGCTGGTGACCTGCACAGCATGGAATAACCGATTTTTTTTCTCTTTATTTGCGTAGAGTCATGGGTGGAGCTGGTGCCGGATCCGCCGCTGGCCGCTCGCGTAACACCGACACCGTTTAGCGTTAGCGGCGAACGTGAATATCTGCGACTTCTCAGAGAAGCGCAGAGAGATTCCACACACTCATCCGCCAGGCATTCCTTGGCATCCTCGCGTCGCGACACTCCAAGAGACAGGTAAGAACAACCCTCTTATTCTCTCACTCGATCTCCCGACCCATTAACGAGTAAGTGCTGTTCCGTATTTTAAAAGCACTCTCTCAAGCAAAGATCGCTCTGATTTTAAAGGGGATTTCTAGTTTAAACGATCAAAAGGTAAGGGATTTCTAGGAATTTTTTTTTAAGAAAATGGAAAAAGATATCAAAGTGCGACTTTTTGCATTAAATACGTTGTAGTTTGCTTTAATAAAAAATATTTTTTAATTAATTTTTATTTAAAAAATGTGCACGTTGTCCAGAAGATGGAACAATCGGTGGGCATGATAGCATCATATTTTTATCTTTTACACTAAAATGAAAAAAAAAACAGTCTGATGGATTTCGTGATATTAAGAAAAAAAAGTATAATCGAGCGATTTGAAAGACGCTTTGACACAATTCGCGAATTCTTATATTCGGGGTGGTCTGAAGACTCGACCGACAAAGTTGGCCATTCACCCCGATGCGTATATACACTTGAGTCTTCGGCGCGGCGTCAGTCTATCTTCAATGATGAAAAAAGTAGTCTGGCCCCCTTCCCTTTATTCCTTGGCAAGGGTTTCATAGTAAGAAAATAAGCATCATATGAGTCAGAGCCGAGACGCGGCGGTTCGTGTACACAGAGAACTCTTTTTCTGATACGCACACACACATCGTAACGCTTGAAGGTCGCACAGATAAAGGCGGAAAAAGGCGGATGACCTACTGGCTATATCACTGTGCTTTGGCGAACCGCGAATATCGAAATAGGAATTGACTTTAAAGCGGAAGTTGTTTGTCGTTGATACGAATGAATATGCGCGCAATCAGAGACAAAATGTACAAAAAATACGTTGACTGTAAAAAAATTTACAATAATATAAATGTTTATATATGTATATTTACAATTTTTATTTTTATTTGCTAAAATTATTATTTAGATTATAAATTTATTTATATTTTTGTCTTTTTTAAAGAGACAGTTTCACGTTTTTATATTTATATTTTTCTCCAAAAATCATTATTTCGTATATTTTGTAGCGTGAATTAATCAGTTGAAGTATTCGATCAGAATTTAATTTAATTTTTATCTACCAGCCTGAAATTATCGCTGATTTGATTATCTTGATTGATGTCTATATCTTCTAATCGGCGTTAGATGACGCATTAAATTGAATCTCCGCCACAATGTTGTGTCGCAGCAAATAAAAATAAAGACGACGTATGTAAAGAGAGAATGTAAACCTATAGTTACTTCGAAATAAACGTCTTATATTTTCTCTTTCCTTTGTACTGAATGAATTAGCACGTGGCACTTTTAACACGGATAAAATAGCATTACTGGCAGACTTGAAAAATCTCTTGACAGAAGAACAATGCGCCTTTGTGTGATCTGCAGACAAGAGACGTATTTCTATCTCTCGCAGAATGTCTCTGACCTACCGAAATTCTCAACATATTTTCTCCGATGCGAGGAGATTCGATTTTTAGCGCGGAAAATTCGCGCAAATTGTTGCATCGAAAACACACGCGCGCTGTCCAAGCGTGTACAGTGAAGCGACGTCGATCCGGACGTCAATATGTGTACGGTTGCATTCTCCGTAAAATGTTATCTCGAGCGTGAAAATCGCGGCAATCCTGTTATTGACAATATCTGCACAACAACGTTGGAATATTCATTCAAATTTCGGGACACAATGTGGCCGACATTGTGCAGTATTGAACACCACGGCAAATTGTTTAACACACTTTAATGCACCTGTGTACGCCGCGGCTTACACCCTCATCACTCGCTACTGATTTCTTTATGAGGGAGGAATTTCTGAAAAGGAAATTAGCGACCTGGTTAACAGCTTTAGCAAATATCATACTGATATTAAATTAACACGATGGAATAAATTTTGGTATTCATCGTTAAATCTCTCAATCTTGGATAAAATTGTTTTTGCAATTTTGTTTTTGCAATTTGTGATCATGAAATGATCTAATATATTTTTAATTAAAAAAATAAAAAATGAAAGAAGAATAAAAAATTGTTTTTTTTTTGGTTGATATTTAAAATTAATGGAACATAATTTTATTCAGTTTTAAATTACAAAGATTTACGATTTTTTAAATATATTGTTTAATATCGAGTTTTTTAAAACTGACTGCCGATAATTTAAACTTGTTCCAACAGGAATATCTTTATTAAAGGTTTTTAATTAACTTTTAAAATTTACTTTACTGTTATGAAACATTGTTGAAAAATGATGCATATAAACAATTTTATAGTTTTATTATTTATTATTTATTAAATCATGTGTATTAATTTAATGTGTATCAACATTCATACGCATGTCAATCAACGTGTTGACTAATAATAATACATCGAAGGAAATAGAGCAAATATTAATCATCATTGTACGTACTTAAATAATCGCAAATTCAAACACACGTGTTTTATCAAAAAAGCAGTAGGTAGTAGGAGAACTGATAACGCTCTTGTAAACCCATGTACACACGAATGTACTTGATATGCACTTATTATGACCCGACTCTCGTATTTTTTCTGAGATGCATCGGTGATAACACGGGCTTGACAGCAATTTTCTTCGTTGTTCGTTGCATCGATGCTTGAACGCCAAGATAACTGCAAGCCTCCGCATTGCGACTGCTTTGTTGGCTCAATCGACTTCGTCGACGCACTGCTGATCACGTGTAGCATGCGGGGGGTCGCGAACTTCCAAGGCGACATTTATCGCGACGACTGTTCACGCATCACCTTATCGCGACTATTGCGCGTTTATCGCGACAAGTGACAGACAATGCTTTTCGGCAAATTTCAGAGAAATCCATCGGAAAGTAGTGCGAAACGTATTTTGCGTTCTAAAATTGAAACATATTCGAAGCTTAAATTTATATACACAATGCAATAAATAATAAAAAGTATATATAAATGTAATAAAAATATAAAATAGGATAAGATTTAAAATTGCGAAAAAATAAATTAATATTTATTATTTTATTTTAGCGTTGTATTTGCACATAAATCAATATTTATTGTTTTATTTTTACACATTTTTACGCGCAGTGCAGTGTAGCAAAAAATTGCAATTTTTATTTTGGAGACTATTTTACGAAAAAACTACAAGACAGGGATTTCTCTGTAGTTACTTAAGTCATTTTTTTCACATTTTTACACAAAAAGTCACGTTTTAGTCACTTTTATTATTACGCTGCTGAATAAATTTTAATTTTGTTTTTGTTCACAATTTTGTATCTTTTATTCATAATAGTTATAGAAATACGATATGTTTCATAGCATTTTATAGATTTTTTTCAGATGATCAAAATTCCTATTTTTATTTAATTATAATATATATTTTTCTAACAATAGTTATTTTTTAATATTCCTGTTATATTGAACAGTCACTTTATTGAAAATTTTAGGTCTTTTTTTCATTTTTTTAAACAAAAAGAATGGAATCTCTGACAAGAAATATATTACACTCGATATATTTTAATTATTCAGTATTTTGGGTGCCTGAAAAAAATATGCAGAAGATTTGTCATAGTCGTTCTATCGAGTTTATGTACTGCAATGGATTATCTATTTTTCACAGAGATGAGAGAGAATGTAAATATACGCAGATATAATAAAATCAGATTTAAACGTGATTTTAAATCAAACAGACCGAAGCGGAAAAAACAAGCGTCAAATATATCGATTAAATAAACAAGCGATGAGTTCGGTCGAAGGATTTCGAGATGGAAAATAATTGCTTATTTGTGCCGTTTTCAAATTGTAACACGTTCTTTTTTTGCATTTCCAGCCCGAAGAGCCCGCCGAACAGCCCGAACACGGAACTCTCGACCGAAGATGAGCTCAAAGGAGTCTATATAAATTATAGCTGCAACAAGGTCAGTTTCATAATCGATTCTTCACCACTTTTTTGCGCAGTTGAACGCGACTATAGGAAGCCATATGTCCATTCATCTGTGTCATAACTGTATTTATGCTCATTATGTTGCGATTTACGAGCCCGGTCGATCATTCTAGAAGCGTGTCAAGATCGCGATCAAATTTCCTCTTGCGGAGAGTGTTTGCTATCGCGATATCTCTTCGCACCGTATATCTTTTATCTATTCTTTTATCTGTTATGTACATTGTTACAGTATTTATACAACAAAGTAAGAGTAAAGTGGAACACACCTATGTTCTCGTAATGCGAGAACGAAGTTTCAATTGTTATTCAAAGTTGGCGGAAGTATGTCTGACTTGATGATTATAATCGATCTCTTGAAATAATACGTTTGTATAATTTGTCATGCACTTTTTGCGAAACTTTACTACATGATAATCCATTTACGTTGTTGATCTCGTTTCATTTCCGCTTTCGATCGAAAATAATGAATATTCATACATTCTTTTTCAATCGTTTAATTGAAAATAATATTTAAAAATTTTTTTCCAAAAGATGAGATGTAAAAATGAAATGTGAAATTAATTTTCAAAGTCGGAACTCTGCAAACGTCGCGGAAGACTGAAATTTCCCCATTTCGTCGCAATAATGAAAGTAATTTCCGCCACTTTCTCGAAGTTGCCGGAAGTAAGAAGAAGAATAATATCGAACGACTAAGCTGTTCGCGTACGGGACGTCGATACCGTGTTCGGCTGTAGTGGCGATGCGCAACTGGTTTTATCGAGCGGGGGCCGTCTCTTCCGTGCAAGGTCTCCGGATCACTGACTTCATTAGCGCCATGCGTCGTTCTAGCCGCGAGCTGCTGCGAATTGCCACGTATGCCAGTTAGCACAAAGGTTTGCTGCACACGCTTCCAGAATCTCTTCTTTTTACCGTGTCCCAGTTACGTGAGAAACGAAATCCGGCACGTGTAATCTTTCGACGACTTTTCGGTATCTTGATCGGAACGACGCTCTTCGATGTTGCACGATACGGAGCTTCGCTCATATTCCGAAATAGCATCTAATTTAGAAACAATTTTGTACACACGTATTTTTTAGAGTATCTTTACGTGATATTAATCTTGTATTTGTTGTATCATGCGGGATGTCAACACAGAGTCAAGAGTCACATTTTTCTTGACATAAATGTTAATTCACAACACGCGTACAACAGCATCGCGACGTTCCTCGTAATCCACGGTGCGCGTAAAGTAAAAAGGTTCGTGCAAACAGGAAGTGTTATAACGGATCGAACGCAAACGTGGCGCCGTTCTTCGCTTTGTGTATAGTCGTGCAAATCGGCGGGAACGAGTCGCGACTAAAACAATTTGCATGCAAATGCGGTGTTATCGTATCACTATTCATACGGCGAATCGCGCCGAGTTTGCGGCATTTCGATGCTCCTTCGCGATGTTCAATTATCGAAATCTCTCTTTCACGCATCCGATTTCCCGGCGAATGTCGGAAGGTCGCGCGATGAAACCCGCGCAATGTTGTTTTCCCAAGATTGTGATAACTTTCTCGCTACAACATCGCTGGTGTAAGAAAATTAATGACAAGCTTGCGAGGATTCGATACGATGAGTCTGTTCCACTTTCTTGAAAACTTGAGAAATTTTATCTCAAAGTCGAGAGAAATTAGTACGGATTAATTTTTCTCACGTTTCTTAAAGGAGTTTAGCAGCTGTTACAGCGACTTGTTCGATTCTTCGACGGAAGCAGATTTTTTTCTCAGCAGAAATATCCCATTCATTTTAAACAGTTCTGTTAGAGTCAGTCGTCGTTTTATTAAATAAGTCACGGACATCCGTCGCTCTGATAATTTTGGTAATTTTGCGCGTGATCACGCGACGCAAAATTGTTTCTAAATGCATGAAAATTCTCTTAAACGCACAATTCTCTGAATTACGTTTTTATTACTTGCAATGTGGTTTCTAAATGCCTATATAAATCTGATCTTTGTATCTGCCTTTTTTGCATAATAAAAAAATAAAACTAAAGAGATGTGACTCTGAATAATGACATCGAACCTGTTGCTTATCATGTAAAAAACAACTATTCTATTGTGCCCATTTATTTATCAGTTTGTGCAAAACTGCAGAGACATAAAGATACGATAGAAAATCTTTTTTTTCAGAAGCATGAAACATTTGATTAATGTTTGCGTTAGAAATATATTTCCGGGTGGGTTTTCGCAAAAAAACACACTCAATAATCACGGGAGTCGTAAAGCATCTTGTTTGCATTTTTTATCTTTACGCGGAAGGCAAACAGACGCTATTATCGCGAGATCGCGATTAACAGTTTCTCGAAACAATACGTAACATCTTCACGAGTGACTCGCGCACAAAGCCGTCGCACGAATACAGCGGAATTGTCGATAAAGACTGTGAATGCACTTTATTATGCGGCGGACGAAAATAGTGACAAAGACTTACTGTATCGCGCGGTATGAGTAACGACGATAACAAGTGGCACGGACGTTCTCGAAGATTTTTCCATGAGTCACCGGCCTTCTTTCGCTTCGCTCTTTAGCGCAGTGTCGCGTTTCTTCGCCAGCGCTTTGTGTCGGCGAGGAAAAAGGAACAAATCGCTGATATTGAAATATGAATCGCGGTAATTTACCGTGTTTAATATCCTTACTGTGGCGTTCTTTTCCGCGCGTTAGTCTCGCGTAATTAAAGCAATTGATCTTTCTCCAATTTCAACTCTACATACATGAATTATCATACGGATATTACCATGTTTATTCAATAATTTAATCATTATTAATATAAACGCGCTTGATAATGTAACGACATTTGTTTACGTACATATTTTCACGACTCGCAAGCGGATATTTTTGGGGTAAGAAAATATTTTGTTAGGAATACGTTACAGATAAAAACTACATGTTTACGAAGTAACGTATTCACAAATAGTTAGAACCACATGTTTATTAGACAGTTCGTTTGCCAGACAAGTTTGTAGTTAGGTGGAAACCGATTGTTTGTATTTATATGTAATATTGTGAAGGCGTGTTTCTTATCTTATAAGGCTTCTACATTCTCTTTCACTCCAGTTGTGTAACGTGGAATACTTGAAGAAATTATGCTTCTCACTTTCCTTCTTTCGTCATTAATTTCTTAACAACGCCTTGAGAATAATTAGGAAACGCCTGTACTTTAGCTACATTGTTTTTCAACTTTTATTCGTCATTACGTCGGTAATTTACTTTCTTTCACGTCGTCGAACTCGCCTACTTAATTAAACATTATGTTGAAGAAATAAAATTTTTAAATCAGAAACGAAAATCAAAACGTTAAATCGTTATAACGATAAATAGAAAAAAATCCTACCGTTATCGAAGGTCGCGTACCGTTTCGTTGACAATGAAACTCGTAAAACTTGTAACAGCGATCGCGCGATCTTGTAAGTCGATCAACACGTATCCCGCTTTTACTCTTCTCATATCGCTCGCAAACCGGTTGTTACATTCGCAGTGAACGGATTCGTGCAGTTTGCGTGTTAATGCGACGCCAAGAGATAGTCTCGAGCATTAGCAATGTTCGTTGTTATCTTAATTATTTAACTATATAATAGTAAAATGATTAAAGATAAGAGTGCATTTTCCAAAGAGTGCATTATTTGCAGAACAATTACGTCGTTTGTTATCGCGATATTTTTCGGCGATTCGATTCTTTGTTTCATAACTCATATCATTTTCAAAATATCAAATTTCTCTTTTTCAACTCTCATGGCGATGTTAACGCTACATTCGTTAATTAAACTTTACAGAAATTTGAGAATTTATCGTTTGCATATTTTTTTTCACATTTTTCCGCGTTAAGCCGATTTTGAACACACAAGTTCATAAAAATTGAATTTGTATTATATTTCAATTTTTTGCGCATTATAAAATACTGTCTGGTGTAAAGTCGATACAGTGTGAAATGCTGTTAGCCTGCGCAGCGCATAATTCGCAGTCGTTTTACACACTGTATAGCTGCGATGCTCATTCCGTTGAGGCATATATCCGTAACGTGGAATGCAACGGATGTAACGGATGCGAAATTCGCGACACGAAGTTGTTGTAATCACGTTATTAATTAAAGTATGCTACAGCGATGGAACGCGCCTGTAATGCGGCACATTTCGTGCCGCTTGTTTATAGGACGTCCTAAAATGATTGGAAATCACATTTCAGATATTTTCAATAAATACAGATCAAATTAAAAGTAGCGTTTAATTATAATAAAATTGTTTTTATCAAAAATTGAACTGGCGAATTAAGTTTGAAGAGGAATTTGTAAAAATACAATAAAAAGAATAGCGTCATTAATTAATTGCGATTTACGCCATCGTCGACATTTTGTTGACGTCATTTTTGCAGGCACTCGAAATAATGAATGATTAATTATCCGACAAAATTTTTTTTTATAAATTGATGATAAAAGATACATTTACTGATTTATTTATTACATTTTTGTCACTGTTGACACGTGATTTTTTTCCTTGCATTACAAGATTGTATTTTTCAGCTTCCAAAAATATCGTTTTCATCCTTGCGAAACACTCGAAGTGTGAGAAAGCAATGATTACTTAATCAAACTGGATTGTTCTCATGGCTGTTTACTGTCACTCTGACGTAACTTCAACTTTATTGAGCATCAGTGACCGCAAAAAAAAATATTAAATAGAGATACGAATGCGAAGCGATGTCGCGACGTGTCATTGAATAATCTGACATTGAAGGCCAATCGCGACGTGCACCATTGTCAGTCGTAAATGTCGTCGCAGTGTTTTAACGCGTCACGTGGGAATTTATATCCATACCTTCACGCGCGTTGCGTATATATTTCGCGTGTAACTGCGAAAAAACGCCAATGATAACGCAAATATTTTTCTTACGTTTTTTTGACCGTGGCGAGCTTGTTTTACTTGCTACCGCAAGTTTATGTGCTACAGTTTATTTATATTTCCGTACGTTAATGTTAACGCCGGCTGCTGTGCACGGTCAACGTCCGTCCGGCGGTGTGCTGCATTCGAGACTGCAATCGCGAGCACGTTTCTACTCCGACCGCGGCTGATTGTTGCGAGTAAACGCGTGAAAGGATTCAAAGTAGCGGGACAAAGCTTCTCAACCATTGTTCAGCGTAACCGTTAATCAAATGGGAAGCAACGTGTCCTGCATTCCGTCTCATCGCGATTGAATTGAAATTTTAAAAAGGGAAAGTATTTTCCCGCGAGGAAAGTAATTATATCGTTCAGAGAAACGACGGCGTACTCGGAAATTTCGTGAAATATAAGAGAGACGTTTCCGTTACATCCACTGCAATTGAGATAGCGAGAATAATTAGAATCAGCGCGTCGGCATTCGCGAAGGCGAACGAGTGATGTAAAACATATGTATCGAGTTCAGCAATGCATTCACGCATATCGAATGAACGTGAACTTGCATTAACTATTAATTTAGTTATAATAGCAAGTAATAAATAATACTGAAAATTATTAATTAGAATTCAGGAGTTTCCATTAATATTATTTATTCTGCTATTAATTTGGTAAAAATTGACTTAATTATTAGCCATTAGGAAATGGGCAAGCAATTGCAAATATCCGATTGAAGAGACTTCCTATTTCTCTGGGAATCTCTGATCTAGGAAAGTGTGATTACGAGAGGCTTCAAGAACACGCCATACATGGTCTCGTCTATGAGCTGCCGCGTTGCGGTTGTAAACTAGCGCGATGCGCGGTTAATGCACTCTGACAGTCGTGTCTTCTTTTAGCATTGAAAATTGAGTTGTTTAGAATTTTATTTACTTAAGATAAAAAATTATTTCACAGATAATTGGCTGCGAAAATAATAGAAAGTTAATTATGTATATTAATAATAAATAAATAATTAAATATACCAATTAGGTTAATTATGCAAAAACGACGTGCTAGATAAATATTTTTGCAGAATAAAAATTCCTGATTCATCGGAGTTTATAATCGGATGAACTCTCTCTATCGTTAAATAATTTCAGGGACGCACCGCGCATCGTCAACAAGTCGCGTCGCGAACTTGTTGCGTTTCGCAGCTACTATGCTTACGTTTAATCGCTGATAAAAAACCGAAGTCGAGAACGCGAGGAGGAATTCTCGTGTACGTCGTAGTATCGACTAACCAATCGCCGATCGCGGCAAGCTCACGCCATGTGCTACGTCTGCGCTGTCCGGGAACCCATTCTCCTTTTGGACGCTGAGCCAGCATTTTCGATTCATTGATGCTCCATCAGCGTGACAACAGAATCCGCCTTTCCTCGACGCGCGACAAAAGACTTGGCACTAACGACGCAATTAGCGCGAGAAACGTATTGTTGCAGGCAAATTAAATTTGGACTCGGATCAATCGGGCGAAAACTCACTCGGGATTATTTCTATGGGTGAAAGAGACACTGAGTAAATTTCAATCAGCACACCAATATTTATTTTTACGTTAGAATATTGCAATTGATTCAGAAAAATAAGTAAAAAATAATGGAATACAAATCTTCCTTTTTTCAAGTTTTTTTAAAAGATTTGCGGCTTTAGATGATTGTAATTAGAGAAGTATTTTCTCATCGAACTAAAGAGGAGAATAGGAAAAAATAGGACGACGATAAGTAGAAAGACTAACACAGTCTTAACTTTCGTGTAACTCTCGTGTGCTTTAATTCGGTACATCTGGCTCTTTCGCATCCGTATTTTTCTTCCTTTCCTTGGAAGAAACTCGTTTGTGGGAAAACTGTAGTATTTTATCATAAAGTAGAAAAGTAGCATAGCGCGAAGAATTGATTATTCATAAAAATGGTACACTAATTAATAAAAAAAGGATGTTAGCATTGGCAAATTAGAAGCAAATAAAAAATAAATATTAGCAAAGTAGGAATAAACGAATGCAATTCAGATCTGATCAAAGTAGATTACAAAATTGCTTGGACTTAAATGGGTCCATGTCACATCGTATCTTCATCGTCGCCGACTTCCTGACGACGTGCAATCGGCACGTGTGACCCCGGCAGATCCGAGGAAGGTGATGAAAAGAAAACGCAGCTGCAAAAGTTATTTATAACGGCGCTCGAGGCGGTCTTTCCACCGACGTCTCGACGCTCATAATCGAAAGATGTGATTGCGCGCGTGGATTAAAGAAACGAGATGCAAAAAAAAAAAACGTATAAAAGGCACAAAAAGTCACTGCACGCGAGTGTGTGCAATATCGATCGTCTTTTCGCGCGGTTGCATTGCAATCGCGTGTGCAGTTATGCATTGTCGTGCGAAACGTTGGTCACCGTCCTCTTCCGCGCGCCGGTGAAGAATCACGATAAATGGATTAAGTGAACGATAATGTTCGCTATATTTCATCCCCAAGCAGGCGATAACGCGATTAGTGCTAATGACGCAGGCAAAAAAAAATCGTTAATTACGCGGAGATGCATGTTGGAAAGAAACATCGCCGCTTTCGCGACTCCATTGTGATTGTTAGATTGAGTGCTTCTCCGCTTATCGATTCCTTCCGATTACGCAGCTCCGATAAACGATTTACGACGGCGACATTTCCGATTTACGACATTTCCGCGGTATTCACTGCGCGATACGGCAAACGGAAGGAATGTCGCGATGTGTCCTTCGATCGTAACTCCTCCGCACGCTCATTATCATCTCTCGACTGCTGATAATCCAGCGAGTGTGGTTCTGGCAGCGTTACGTTATGGCAGCGCGCGCTATGCGTGTGAGATAACCAAGAGCGTTTGCACGCGCAATCTTCGCATTGATTGATAGCCTCGTGAATCATCCGCGGGATTAACCATATCTTAGCAATAACGAAGTGCTGTCTACAACCGTAAACACTACCGTTTAGATATCGGACGAAAATAACACGCAAAACGCATACCTTCAATAAAATCAGGAAAGATTGATATTAAATTGATATTAAATTGATATTAAATTGATATATTTGATTGTATGAGAATTGATGAAATACAAATCCAATTTCTCTCCGAAATAATATTTGAAATACAACACTGTAGTTTTTATAAAAGGAAATATTTTTTATAGTTTTTACAGTAAAATAAAAAAAAATAAATTTTTGATCGACTCTGAACAGTTTTTGTTAAATTAATACCTATTAATATTAAACTGACGTTTGAGGTCCTTCAATTACGAAAATGAACACGAATATGAATATTTATTGCTGATTACGGAGCGTCCTTAATGCGTGAATATGCAATTCAGAGTCCTTGATCGATAAGTAGCGCAAAATGCATATTCTATTGTCTAAATATAGAGACGGCTAGTTTTATCATTGTTAAGAAGATTGGACTTATTTGTTAGATAGAATAGCCGGACATTTGTCTTCTATATAATGAGTTATATCACGACCTATAGTGTCTGTGATCGCTCGTCGTTAACCTCGACGGAAGATGATAATAATACAAAGCTATACTTTGTAGCCGCTACAACGCGTAGATTTAATTAATCGGACTTTTGTTTCTTGTTATTCAATTCTTATTATCTGTTTTCCTTAAACAGTGAACGTAACATTACTCGATTGCGGTAACACGAAGAAATGAAATCACCCACTTTTACGCGCAGTGGAAAATGGGAGAAGATTCATGCCGCTTGTGCATTACATGCGCAGCTGCTATTTTTAATCGTAGCCTCCATATCCACGAATCGCAACGCAGGGAGTTACGTGTGTTTGTTCGCGCGTTCCTGTACATTGTCATATCGGGGGTATCGCGAATCGATGACCCAGTTCGAAAGGGGACCGAGCGAAATTCTCTTATCTCGAGAGTGGCGCATTAAAAATTTAAATTTTCCGATTGAAAGTTCGCGGAGCGCCAGTTCTCGCGCCAGTTTCTTCTCTTTCATCGATCCCGGCAGAAATATAATCGTCGACACAATTGTTTACAAACCGGCGGCGTGTGCGACGTTCATCCGCACGTCGCGGATATAATATAACTGCGCACATCGGATTCGGAATACACCCGTCGGTGCGTATGTCGACTGGCGGCACGCCAAAGGTCACTCTTGAGCATTCACTCTTCCACGCGACGCGGCTGTGTCATTCATAGGGGATGCCTCGCCGTCGACTGTCACCTCTTCAATCTTCTCCGCCCCCCCTCGACTTCTCCCAGCTGATATCTCGGCGTTGATTAATTCGGTCGTTTTTTCGTCGCGCTGCGCGATAATCGCGTAACGGCGCAGTCGTTTCTCGGCCTCGACTGTTCTGGAAACTAATAAAGCTTTCATTTGCTTCGCAGGAGGGCGAGTTTCTAGACAAGAACACGGATTGGATCTACGAATGGAGCTCTCGACCGGACCAGGCGCCGCCAAAGTACGATAATCGAGTTTCTTGATTTCACTAAGAATTACTTGAGATACTTTTATTATTATCGCAATCGATCGTTACTGAATTTATCAGATTACTGTGAAAAACGGATAATATTTTTGGTTGAAACATTGCACTAAATAAACTGTACAGAAGTAATTCAAAGTGTTCTTATCATGTACACTCTGCGTGTTTGGTAGCTTTGATGGTACTATCGTGTTGCAGAGATTGGAAATTCAAACATCCTCTGGGTAGCAAGAGGAAAACGTACAGCATTCGCACGGCGAAGGTCGGCAAGAACGGATTGTTTTCCAAAGAGGTCATTTACACGCTATTCTTCACGAATCTTTTGTCTCTGCTCATTGGGACCGGTCTGGGGTAAGATTACTTGTAATACTCGAGACACAAGGCCGACATAATTGTCGTGCTACTTTTTCGTCTGTTAACCGTTTGTTAGTTAATTTCTATGCATTTGTGTATATATTTTGTATTCACGAAATAATATTAATTACTTACGAGGGAATATTAATTTAATCTCTCATTTGTTGTGATATTATCAATAAAATCACATTAATCCTGATTAGTAGTTATTATACACAATAATCTATTGGTCTCGAATGTGAATTTTGTTCCTTTTGATTGCAGTGTTCTGCTCACCAGGCGAGGTTTCATGATGTCTCGCGTCGCCATTGAGTGAAGGGGACGGTTTCTGGGAATGTCAGCATTAAGATTGTCACGGTTGAATTTGTTTTGCGCGGAGAGGAGAGGACTAAATGCAAGAGAAAGACTGAACAAGCCGGTAGGCGATCGAGCCTAAAAAAAAAAAAAAAAAAAAGAAAAAAAAAAGAAAAAAAAGAAACAGATACACGCAGCACATAATTCGATTGTCCCAATTTATAATATTAGCACTTTGTATTATATATTAGCACTTTTACTCCCCCCCAATCCTTTTACTGTACGATGTACTTCTCAGACGTCGCGTATGCCAAGAAAAATAATACGTATTGTACGCTCTTAGAAAAGGAAAGAAAAGCTGAGCAAAAAAAGCGAAGAAAAGGATTTATCGTATATAGTCTAGTGTTGTTGGAAGGAACAGGCAAATGAACGAAACATGTCCATTTTATACCGTTTCTAATGCGTTTCTATCTGCGATAGTTTGTAGACATAGCTTGAATAGTATTTATCAGAAACTAATTATTGTTAGAACGGAAAGAAAGAAGCGAAACTGAGAGCGCGAGAGGGAGGGAGAGAAAGTACCGAGCGAGTGCGCGAGAGAAAGAGAGAGCGAGTGCTTGTTGCGCGGACGCGTGTGCGAGGTGGGTGGGTCAGGATTTGACGGATGGAAAGGATCGGGATTTATCGACAACAACAATCTCGAAGACGCTGGACGAAATTGTTTACGCGAGTTACGGAATTCTTGTTGCACCGCCGAACGTCAGCGAGTTCTGACGTTGAGATTTGTTAGGAAGGTTGAGAGAAATGTATGTCTAAATCATACCCGTGCAATTAATCCGAAGTGAAACAGCATCGGGGATATAATAAATAAGACGTCGACCGGTGATTCTTCTCTGAATTATCGACGATTGCGATCGTTATCTCGATGATGATTGAGGGAGTAACGAAAGTAGTTCCTACGGAGGAAATAACGACGCTGTCGTCCACCGTCTCGATGCCGATCGTATATGGCAGCCGGAAGGAGGGACCACGAGAGCGAGCAAGCAAACTTGTGTGAACAGCGAATTAGTTTCGGAACGACATTTCTTTATTTGTACGTCTCAATCCGCGATTTTGTAATTTCCTTGTAATAAACTTGCACAGAAGTTACACACGGACACACACACACACACACACACATACACAGGATGTGTTTCGACGTCTACGGTTTTTATTTCAAATGGTCACCGCCTGGCCACGAGACGATTATCAATTGTGGTTTTGGTATGCGAGATATTGAAGAAGTAAGTGATCCGACTTATCTTTGCAAAAATCTATGTTAGCGATTGTAAAAGTAAACTAAAACTTCTTTTCCACGGATAACAAATATTTAAAAGCTATAAAAAGATAAGATAAATCGCTATTTTACAATGAATTCTTCGGCTCGAAGCTGAGGAATTTTTCGCCGATCGGTATGATATAATATTTGACTTTTGACGTTGCACTGCGATATATGAGACAAGCTAAATAGATTAACTATATTAAAGAAATAAAATAATTGTATCTTGTCTAATGTACTTTTGGAAAAGCGTGTGGAAATGTTTTGTGAATGTGTGGTGTATTTGCTACTTTTTTCAACGACAGAAATTTGATCCTCGTGCGACGATATGATGCTCTCGAGTTTACGATTTTGTACTTTAGACAGAGAAAAGTGGATGGGGCGATAGAAATCACGAATCAGTTTGCATCGAAAATGTGCACAAGCGAATTCACGATACAATCTTCTGAGTTTCCATTAGAGATTAGAGTATCGATTCAATGTAACAGACTAAAAAATGCATCACACTTGTTAGTGATTTAGATCAATCACATCCAAACGTACTAGATGCATTACTAGATGCAAATTGTGCAAGTTTTCTTTCCTTGCAGCAGCAAAATCAGCAGCGCAATCCCCGATTTTACGTGAATTGGTAGAGTTTTTTTTTCTGGTACTCTTAGCTAAGTCGCGTTATTTAATTTACGATACTGATATTCAACGTATTTTTCATAAGCAATTATTTTGTAATACTGTATGTATATCATGCGCATAATAATAATCATATCGTATGTAGTAGTGGCGTTGGTGACTTTTTAGTGTTATCGAGCACTTGATTCTCTTTTCGATATTTTTTCGTCGTTTCTCTTTGCTAAAATTAAAGTTCTAATTATGAATGATTTATACAGAAGCGCTATGAAATAAAGGGTTTTGTAAATTCATACTTAAAATGATGTATTTAATTTATACACAAATATTTCATATGTGAAACTTTTAATTTCTTTTAAATTCTTTTTTCGTACATAACAATCTCGTTTGACTTTACACGTCAAAAGTTGATTTTTAAATAACCAAAATTGAATAGTAGACAATTTCAGCGTAGTAAATATAGTGCACAAATTAAAAAATAAAATTAACCTTTGTTTGTCACAGTTACCCGAGATATTAAAATAATGTTGGGAATGAAAGATGTATCCAGCAAGCTTTTCTACGTCGGACGATGAACCGATTAAGAAACACGAGAAAAATGTAAAGGTTTTCGTGCGGATTTTACCACTCGTAAAACCGTGCGAATCTTGCGCGAAGATCAGCGCGGACGGCAAGGTGAGATTTATGTAAATCTCTTTATCGTCGAATCAAGATATTCCGAGTTTTTTTATTATCGATTAAGATGACTCGAGCATTTAGATATCTATTTTTAACCGAGGAAAAACTCGAACTTTGTTAGTGCTGCAAAGTTTATATGCATGTATGATTTCTTTAAATTGATAAAAGTTTTATATTTTATTACTGAAATACTGGATAATTTGTTTAATAATGTTTTAATACATTTTGTCAATTAATGCGCTGTGATGTTTAATCTATTTAGACGATATACGTAAGATGTTTGCAAGATATGCGACAACATAAACTGTCGACAGGCTCGTATCCGATGTACTGGACTTTCCTGACCGATGGAATCTTCCACGAGGCATCTCAAGATAAGGTGTATCGCGCTACCACGAGAGATCTTGTAAAAAAGTGCTTGACATTGAAAGTAGTTGATATGTAAAATCGGCAAAACAACAATATTCCGAACTGCGTCAGCGCAATATTTAATTATTGAGATACTATCGTTTAATCGGGCGGTAGCAATGTAAACCAGTTTATTTTAGCATTTCTAAATTTGTGAAATCGTTAAATTAAATATCTTAAAAGAATAAGGTATATTTATCTGTAAAAATCTATAAAGAATCTTTACGATGATGATATATTAATAATATCAGAGAGAAATCTGAGAATATCACGCTATTTTACTTTGTTTCAAATCAATTTTGTACAAAATATCTGGCAAATACCGCTGACAATGTAAGGAACTTGCGGTGCGATATTTATAAAAAGAAGTTTATAATATTCACAATATGCAAATTATTTTAGAGTCCTAGATGGCATAAATTGCGTGCTGATCGTCTGCGGACAAACCGGGTCCGGAAAGAGTTTCACAATCGGTGGTTATAAAAATAATTGGGAAGTACGCTTTCAGAATGAATTAATTTAATCTCAATAATTAATAATTGAAATGTTAGAACACTAAAAAATTATTTTTGGAAAAAGAACATTCTTACTTAAAATAATACGATATAAAATTACTTAAAATAATACGATATAAAATTAAGTGAAATTGAGAATTGAATTTTTTAAAGAAATTTTATGATTTTAACGTTGCTTTAACTGATATTTTAATTATAAAATTTAAGTCTTTGTTTAATTGATTTTACTTATTCTCAGCATAGAGGGTTAATTCCGCGACTTTTATCTGATATGTTTACGGAGAAAATAAACCGAAGGAAAATTTGTGATATACGCTATCGTTTGAGTTTTCTTCAGCTGAGAGGTAAAAACGTAACCGATCTTCTTACGACGCAAAAACGAAAAATCGTTAACATTAGCGAGCACGATGTCTTTAAGGTATGCTGCTTGTATCGTCAATTATCAGCTCTCCAAATTGATCTTTTGTTTATTTGTATTTCTATTAAACTTAAAAATATATAACTATTGATTTTACATTGCGACAAAGTAGCATAAAAATATTTAAGCGATGCTTTATAATTTTCTGAAACTCTTTACATTCATCTAATGAGTCTTTTGTTGTATTCTTGTATGCAGCATACAAGAAATGTATACAATAGATTTGAAAAACATGATACGATAAAAAACTGCACAATGACACGGTGAAAAATCGGAACAGTTATAATTCCAGCATGTAACTATAGTGGATGTAGACAACGAGGAGGAGACCCTGAAGAAAATACTCGAGGCAGAAGCAAGGAGAGCGATTGTCAAAGGAACAATATATCCGGTGTCACATCTGGGTGCAGCTATAATCACTCTCCACGTATCAAATGCAAGTCTAATAAAATCACAGGCCACCGTAGCGACGGCAAGAGTAATTTGACATGTTTGGCTTCATTAAAAAAGAAATGAATTAAAAAAAATTTGTAATGTTCTTATGAGATTTTTAAAGAAATCTCTGAGACGTTTACATTTTGAAGAAAAAAATTAATGGATTTATTACAAATTTATGAATCGATATTAGATACATGTCGTAGAGATGGCTGGAACTGGTACAGCGGGGAAATCGAGTTGCGCGAAGACAGCGACCGATTTGGGTACGGCGAATTTGATGAAAATGCAGCTAGAACAGTACTTCATGTATCTTAGAGAACCGAACGCTTCGATGTACAGTGTTGTTCGCTCAAGTAATTTACTGAAGCTACTGAAAGACGCCCTTACCGTTACATCCATCATTCGGTAATCATAAAAAAATAGAAACTTAAACTGAAGTAGAGTAAATAATTAAACTACACTGGTTGTAAGCTGATCTATTGCTTAATTTAGAATATTGCTTAATTAAAACAAAATAAATGATTTTTACATTAATTAAATAAAATTAGATTGTCTTAGATAAAAATATGAATCATCGATATTCAATAAAAATAATTAAAATAAGCTCCTTAATCGTTGATTTAAATCACATTGTAATATGATTTTAATTTTGAATCTTTAATATAAATCGAATATTTCTTTTTTTTAAATTTAATTAATATATTTTATGGCAGAAAGTTAAAAGAAATTTTTCTTGTTAGTTTTATATCTCATGTGCGGATCACAAGGGAGGATCTCGATGTCACTTTGTCGACCATGCGACTGACTGCTAAAATCGCAAAACTGAAACTGATCAAAACGATACGATACGTTCGGCCGCAAGCGGAATTAATTGTGCAACAATTGCGAAAGGAAGTAAATGCTCTAAGGACGGAGCTGGAATTAAATGCTATGTTTTTACATCAAGAAGCGCTGATGAACATCTCGAAATCGCGGGCCGAGCAGATTAGCCGGGATATAATGAAATTTTTGCAGGGTTCCATTTCGGAGTTAACGCTCTTCAACGTTACCCAAGCGCGAGTATTGATGAAAATCACCAAACGATTATACGACAAGTTTGTTCCCTTCGTATTTTGGAATCAAATTTTTTATTTCAATTTGCACACTTGAAATTAAGATTAAAACAGTTCTAATTAAACTGATTAATCTTTCTGTTTAGCGCATTTAATTATTGTTATTAGATCGTTCTTTTCATAAGTAGCGGCGGAAAAATTAATTTGATAATCATAAACGCGATAAAAAAGCGTTTAATTATTCTCTAAACGCTTTACAGATTAATTGCGGAAGGCATTAAAGCGCAGGACTTAAATGAAGTGTATGAAAATGTGGTGGAATCATTGGTGCAAGCAAATGCTACCTAATCGACATCGTTGTTAAAAAAAAATTTCTTTATTGCACTTTATCATCCTGCTAATTATTTTAATCTTACGTCTATGTGTATTAATACAAACAAGATTTTGGTCACTAAATAAAGTTGATAATTATCTATTTGTTCTTATTAAAATTTGTATTAAAATTATATTAAATAATAAATAATTTTTATAACAGAAAATTATTAGAGATAATATGTAATAATTAAACAAATTGGGATCTGCGATTTAACGAAAATGAAGGATCATTATTTTCTCTACCAAATGCTGTTTATTATGATTTTCCAGCAGATAAACACAACTGTCTCTCTCTCTCTTTCTCTCTCTCTCTCTCTCTCTCTCTCTCTCTCTCTCTCTCTTTCGTTTTTCCTCTCCTTTCTTCTTCATCTCTTGAATAAACATCGAAATTTGACACACTCATGACTCAATAATTTCCGAAGAAATTCTTCAGTCTTCTTCCGTGCTTTGCTGATAGCGCGTGAACAGCTATTTCTCTGTCAGTCAAGTTATACGAAAATCAAGAAAGCTATTTCTCTATACTTCTTTAAATCTAGAAATATTCATATAGTCATAAACATGAAGTATATTTGTTGCACATGTTTTTATTCCATAATACACGATATGCTTCTACAATTATGTCACGTTTATTCTAATCTGCAAAGGTTTGTGTTAAATCTAAATGTGTGTGTCGTGTCAATTGTTTGAAGAATCTATAATTTACGACAGAATGTGTAATAATTCTGTTTTTAAATTTTTGTTTTGTTTTAATTTCGTCAAAGAGTGCTCGAATGCGATTCTCGATATACTTGGTGTGTACAAATTAAAAGTCTTACGCTGGATATCTTGCGGTAACATGTATTGTACATTTTATTTTAGCATATTGCTGCCCCACGAGACGAAACCGTGCCTAACCGAAAAAATTGTAGAAAAGCTTTACGTAAGTATTCTTGCAAACAATACAATAATACTGCAAATTAAAAAAGCTTTAAAAAAACAAAACATTTGTGACAATTTTTTCTTATGCGTTCTTTTTAGTCGTCGGACCGAGTAAAGAATTTAGAAGATTTTCTAAACGAAGGCAAAGAGTACTTAAACCTGGCGAATAGTTTGGATGAGTGCAATCAAAGGAATCCGACGATATTTGCGATTATGTTAAAAGCTTTGGACATTTATTCAAGGGTGAGTTAAAGTCCAACGTGTGAGTCTCTGCAAAAGTAAAATTAAAACAAAAAATTGTAGGCAATTATTTCTCTATATATAAAATTATGAATTTTTAATCGTCGAATTCGAAGATTATTTTTAAGATCGTTTTTGTTTTATTGATTCAGTGATTTTAACGACGATTTTGTAGAATTTAGGAATTCAGATAATTTTCCTGTAAAATTTTATATTTAGGTGCTTGTTGAATTTTATCTCGTCTGAATTCGCCGCATATAATAATATTATGCATTTTATGTTGCGCATAGTTAAAAGTCCAGTTTCAAAGTGTGAATTATGATCAAACGATTACTGGCATCAGCATCTTTGAGCATTGCGATAGGATAAACAGCGACGAAGAATATTATGATTATTTGTACGATAGTGACACCGATTATAGTATCAATAGCGATATGAGCGACAATGATGATCCTTTCGTTTGGTTCTCTGATTATGATGGTCACATTAACCAGGTGGATTTCATCGGCCAGAGTTTTCATTACAAAATTATGCTGATGAAAATAGAGTTGCTGATTACGCGAATTCAAAACGTATACATCGCATTCATCAGGAATCGCTTGTTATTTGCCTTAATACTGATGAATTATTTCAAGAGATTGGATCTGTTTCTATCTAACAACGCGGAAATTTTAAATTTGCATAAACTAACAAGAAGTCAGCTACAGGATATCCGCTACAAATACAATCTCTTGAAGCAATTGACAGAGCGCATTGCTGAGGTACGTTTTCTGCCATATATTACGAGTTGTTAAACTAATTAAAATTTAATTTGTCTATGTGTTATCGCAATGACTTTGGAATAATTAATTCTTTATATATCAGCAGTATTTTATAATATTTTTTTGTTTAAACTGCTTTGTTTAATTGATTCTCAAAAAACTCTTAAAAAGAGTTATTTTTCTTATATATAATTTTAACGTAAATATATTTAATTGAATTAATTATTAAGTGTGTGTGTAAGCACAATGTTATTTCTTGTCTGTATTTGTATCTTTGATATGTATACCTTTGATTTTTATATATTCAGGTTGGAATTAAAAACGGGAATACAATTTTAAATATGATATAACAAAGTGGATGCTATAAAGCAAGTGGATGGTCGAACTAATACAACGACTTCTTTACATATTTATATAATATTTATATTCTTTGTATATTCTATATAATATTTCTTTATTTACATAATATTTCTAGAACGGAAAAAGATTTGATGTTGCTTTTTGTTAATGTATTATTTCTATAAATTAATGTATATATATTTTGTTGTTTGTTTCTCGAGATAAATAATTCATTAATTAGTATTTATAATATAAATGTTTATAATATAAATTTTTGCGTTACTTGTTACTATAAATTTTTTGCGTTACTTGTTACTTTTCTTGTCTAAATATAAAAAAATATATATAATAACAAATGTAGATACGTGTTGATACAAAAAAAATAAAAACAATTTAGCCAGTCACGTAGCGTGAAAGAAAAATTTCGGCTTGAGATGTTATATTTTGTGCAAATTACATGTATAGAAATAAATAATACAATAAAGCTTAAATTTGTTATTTTTCAAATTTAATGTATTTTTTTCAAAGGAATATTTAAAATTAATACACTAATAATCTAATCAATAATACAATCATTTTATCTGATAAAATCTGACGATAATCTGACGATAAAAGACGACAAAATGATCAAAGACAAATCTTTTGTGCATATCAATTACATTCGAACGCGCAAAGCTACGCTACAATAAAGATCTCGTGTTGTTATATCATTAATGTAACATAGCAAATGTTTTAAACGAGAGAAAAAACATCGGATTATTTTTTTCTTTTTTACGCAATTATAAAGAGTAAAAGAAGGCTTGATGTTTTTTCCTCTCTTCTTTTTCTTCTGGAGTTTGATCCAGCATGATCAATACTTCATAAATCTTTGAAGCTCTGTGCGGAAGCACTTTTATAACTTAAACAGACAAGAAACTTTCTAGTATTTAAATTATTTAATTATTATATTTAAATTATTTGAATTCTTATGCTACGTTATACATTTTTATTTAAAATATTTAAATTCAAAAAATTTTTAAATATTTAAATTAAAAAAATTTTTAATTTAAAATATACTCTACAAAAATGTGTAAAGAATGTGTATAACAACTAAACTTTTTGTATTTTTTTTCTTTTGATATATAATGTACATAACAAATGCTTTTTTAGACTCTGACTGTATTCTGATATTCACGGCAGTGTTGCGATATGGGATCGGTTGTATGCGCATGTGCGGCTCTGCGCATGTGCGGTGATGGAGATCCAGTGCCATTATATGTTGTGTGTTGACCGTATGGCGGGACGTTTTGACATGAGAAGGTTAGGTGACTACAAATAAGGTAAGATTTATTTATTTACAAGCATGGAATCTACGAAGCCAGCAGCTAAAAAACCAAGAAGTAGAAAATTTCAATCAATTTCAAAAAATTTAGAAATATTTTTAATGTAGCGGGTAACGGTGCCTTGTTTAACTTGTATGAGACACTGTACTGATGCCGTATTGTCGCACATGCGCATACAACCGGTCCCATATCGCAACACTGATTCACGGCCAGTACTGAAATGCTACAGTGTACGTTACACAAACTATTAGTTTCAGTACTGGCAGTGAACAGTGAACATCAGAATTCAATCTCTGTCGCTCTCTCTTGTAGATGGCGCGATTTCTAGTTAGTTGGTCTGGTTTATCACGGAGATAGTTCCAAAGAGCGTTGTGCATTAATGTGCCGCGTTATCAGTTGTTCATTTTTACCGCCAATTACGCGTTGGTTGTGTGTCGGAGTGCACTTTCGCGGATCGCATACGCGAAGTGTCTCCTCGATAAAGTCTTTGTGTTTTCCTTATCTTTACGATGGCAGACCCACGGAACTGTCGTGATTGCGTTTCTCGTGAACTGACAATCGAAGAGAAGGAATATGCAGCGGCGAATTTGAACGAGACTGATGAGAACAGAGAAAAGACCATCGCGCAGATTAGACACTGGATCCAGGAAAATGACGACTTATGCGCTCGTACCGGTAAAAATAACAGCATTTACATAAAATGTGCACGTTAAAGTGTGTGTGTGTGTTGAAAATTAATTCGGCTCATTGAAATTTTGCCACTGCATTTTAAAATAAACAACACTTTAAAATAAAATTATTTTTCATTAACATGACATTATCTCTAATATTTAATTCGTTAAACTTGTCTTTGATCGCACAATAAAAAAAATGTAACGAAAGTATATAAATTTTCTTATTAAAAGAAAAATTTTTATTTTCTTGAATAACAATTTTTATTTTTTTATGTTTAATAGAAACATGTAAATGTATTCTCAATTTTAAAAGTAAAATTGAAATCTTTAAATTATTGAAGTTTATCACTGCTTTTCTTGCTATGTGATTTGTTTTATATTGTGCATTATGCTTGCTTGCATCGCTTGTATTTTGACAGCTCGAATATCACTTTACGTCACAATCAGCTAATAATGCGAAATAAGTTGAATTATCACGAGGCAAGGTCATCTCGCGTTAATTTGACGAATTAATTATACATATAAATATTTTGATGTGACCATGTATCTTTTATCTAAATTGATACCCGTAAAAATAGAGTCAACTTTCACAGTTTTAAATATTTTCATAAATATTAAATAAAATATACTAATATAAAATTAAAAAATCTTATTTTTATTTATTATATAATTAATAATCTATGCATAGTACGTATATTAAGTTAAAGAATAAAATCAATTAAACAGTAAGAATTAGATAACAATTATATTTACACTGTGATTGAAATAAAATTTTACGGCTGTCTCAGAATTTCTCATGCAAATTACGTTGCATGACAAAAAATCTAATTGTCATAAGAATGACAATTTTAAAGTTACTACTTTATTATGCATTATCTATTATATAACATATTATATAAATATCTTGTTTTGTTACATGATTAATGAGCAAGTTTTTTTACAACATTGATTTTTTTTATGGGCTTCTTGATTACAAAAAGTTATTATTTTACAATTATAAAATTATTTGCATTAGTTAAATACCGCAAATATCAATAGTTGATAGATTTTATTTATTATAATTGGTCATTCAAAAAAGTTAATTACTTTAAATACAGATGACTTTTTTCTTTTGCGGTTTTTGAGAGTCTGCAAATTTGATATCGAAAAAACCAAAACAAAGATACGAAATTACTATAAACAACGATCCGATCTGCCGGAATGGTTTGCGGACAAGGATCCTCTTCGACCGGAATTGCAGGAGCTGCTCGACATAGGGTAACGACAACTATTCTAATTACAAAGTATAATTAAACAAAAAAGTTGATTTTTTGCCACAAGTATCGTGTCAGATAAATCTAATAGCATTTCTGATGCTGAATTTAAACGTGTTTTTCATTCCTTTCAATTACGTAAATTTTTCGAGTAAAACATTTTGATATAAATCTATTAAGTTATATTTTCTGTAAACTTATTTTTTATTAAAATATAACACTGATTAATTTTCTTTTATATTTTATTTGGAAAATTTGGTTTCTTAGGAATATAAATGTTCAATAGTAATTTTTTAATCTGAGACCAAGTGCATAATTTTTCTGTTCTGATGATCTTGATACTAAACTATAATCGATTAATCATATTTAATGTGTTACAATCTTAAAATTTTGATAATTAACTTTTTAAATATATAAAAATGCTATCTTAATAAATCTATATAAATATATACACTGTTACGTCGGAATATCACAGTTTTTACACAAAAAGTAATTGAAAAGAGATGACTGATTACATTTTTAAATGTATTATTAGCGTAAAATATATGTAAAAAGCATTAAAAATATCAGAAGTTACAAAAATTATGTTGTACAGCGTTACTAAAGTGCGGAAATTCGTGAGATTTCACGATAAACTTTTCTGCTCAACGGTTTCCAATGGATTCCAACTTTCTCAGGTAGAATGTGTTGAGACAAATTACGTGTAATTATTTTCGCGCTGCTTGAACTATGAATAATATCTTTATTAATTTATTTTCATCAAGTTGTCAAGGAAACAAAGCATCTCGAACCAGTTAATTAAAATGTCAATTAAAATGACTCACCGTGAAATCTCACGATTTTCCACACTCTAATGGTTATTATCGCCGATTTTTCTCGTAACGTTGTAGTTACAAATTACGTAGCATTCACTCATCGTTAAATCACTACTCACTGATGAGATTTAATTACTTTAATTTATGTCATTAATTCGTAACTAATTTGCATAATAATTCCGGTTTAAGTGCTTGTAATTGAACATTCGACATCATTAGAGTGTTTAGTTCCATGGAACATTGAAGCTTCCTACTTATTTTGTATGATATAAGGAAAAGCGTCTCGTGATTTTAATTGACTGACAATTTAATTGACAGAAAATAAATAAAAATTTAATGGAAAATTTTCTGACAAGTTTAAAGCCAAATTTTTCCTTAATTTATTTATTTTAAAGAATATTGAAGATATTTTGTTTGCAGCAAAATAAAAAAATGCACTAATTGCATTGATTTAGAAATATTTCACTTATGTATAGATTATTTTTGCCCTTACGAAAGCTGGACGATCAGAAGAGGATGGTTATCTTCGTGCGTGTCGGTCGGCAAAATCCATCCACACAGAAGTTATCAGATCTAATTAAAGTACGATTAATAGCGTAATGTGATTCGAATAATTTATAACGTATTTTATTAGAATTATTTAAAGTAATATCTTTTTTCATTCTTTTGTTTCTCAACGAATGATCTCTTTTTAGATCGGTATGATGACGATGGACGTGTTGGCGAGAAATCACGTTGAAGGATCCATGTACGGTTGTGTCGTATATATAGATTTGGATCTTGTTCACATAGGTCACGTTACTCAGATGCGTCCCAATGTCATAATGAATCTGGTCCGCTCGTGGCAAGGATGCTTTCCGATGAAGATCAAGTCAATAAACTTTATCAACGCGCCGGAGTACGCTCATGTAGTTCTGCGAATTTTCAAGTCTTTCATGAATGAGAAGTTGAAGCAGAGAATGCACACCTATACGAAAAAAATGATGCACGATTATTTCAAGGATATCCCGGTTGATATCCTGCCGGTCGAATATGGCGGTACTGATGGTACAATCGTAGAATTAAAAGGTAATTATATTAAGCAAAACAGAAAGAAAACGAGAGAAAGAAGAAAGCAAATTCATATATTTTGTATTATCCAATAATTGTAACAAAAAATTAATTCTTGATTTCTTATATGTGAAATTGCGATAATTGGAAGTATTTAAACGAATGTTATTTGAGATTCGTAAATTTGATTTGTATATCTTTGCATACGAGCCTGAACATTTGTAACTTAACTTGCATAATGTAACCTTTTACACTTGCAGAATATTGGAAGGAAGTGCTCGAAGAGAATCGCGACTGGATTATCGATGATGAAAAGTACAAGCTAGTGTCAAAAAAAAAATAGTCCGAGATGTGTCCGAATTAATCTCACGCACACAGAGTGACAATTGCCGACTGCATGAAATTGGTAAAACAGTGATAAGGTGATAAGGTAATAAAAAAAAAACGACAATATAATATCGATACATAGAATATGTGATTAAGATTTTTATAAAAAGAAGACTATATCTGCGTGTATGTATATGAAATCTTTTTGTCTCACTTTTATATAAGTAAATATATATTTTTACACTGTCAGGCTTTCCTTTTGCATTCCGCAATTTCTTTAATTTACGAGGAATTTTTCTTTTTTTATTGATGAACGTCTGACGGTAGTTTTTCTTTGACAAGCATTGTTATCATTGCGCATAGACTTCGTGAGTTCATCATAAGTTCATGTACGCGACATGATATAATTTTTTAACGTACTTTAATTTGTTAGATAACGACACGTCGAAATTATAGGCGATAGATAAAACGGATTGTGCTATTAATTGACGCATTTCTATTCCTGAGAGAGATACGTTCACGAGTTAAACACTGCAAAATGTACATACGTAAATAGATCATGGGCAAGTAATATTGCACTACTAATCAGCTATTGTTCGTTAATTTATAAACCTTGCAACTACTATTCTGTGCTAGCCCGAGACGATTTTGCAGATTCCAAGTTTCCAAATTGTTTTGTAGAAATGTTACATCAGACAATTTGAATTATTCATGAATTGCACGTGGTCTGACGATTAATCTCGCTGACGCATATGACAAAGTGCACAAATGTACGATCCTATTTACAATATTTCGAACGTAAATAGACGAGAAATTGTGCAAGGCAAAGAAAAATAGAATATTCTATTTTTAGTGCAATAAGAATACCGGCACAGAATATACATTATTGATTCGCATTTTTGCTGATTTAAAATAACCATACTTTATACGGCCTACTTAAGGTTCAAAGTTTTTGTATTTAAGGAAAAATATATATATTTTACAAAAAAATAACACTGAAATAATAGTCAGTTAGAAGCATGTATAAAAATAAAAATTTTAAGTAACCTAAATAATTCTAGTATATAATAAGAACACAGGCACAGAATACACATTTATTCGAAGGTTGTGATAATTTTTCAGATTTTGGGCCAGATTTTTTAAACGTTTTGCTAAAGTATATTTTTTAAAAGTTTCTATTAATTTTTTGTAAAGGAAAAGTTGAAAAATATGCAGGTAAATTAAATAAATTTTTGATAAATTAATTTTTTGTTTCAACAAAATCAAATTAGCACATGCATTTATTGATATTGCAATATTTAACAATCACATGTTGAGGAAGTAACAGAGTTCTCGTTTTTTCTTTATTGTAATTCGAGATTTCTGCATTAGCGTGATTGACTCTAAAATACTGTTAAGAACTTTCTGACACAACATCTTTTTGCTTCCCCGATTTAAAAATGATTTCTAAATTGGAAAATAAGCAAGAAATAACAGGAAGTAATAAGTATTTTATACTAATTAGACTACATAAGTCTTTTTTGTAGAAAAACAAAGATTTTTCCTAAAAATTGGGCATAATTTATTAAATATGCAATATTAAAATATGTTTATACAATTAAGAATAAACTAAATATAGTTTAATTGGTACAATATCAAACTCAATTACAAATTTTTACTAATTATTATCAAAGAGCATTTGTCAATAAAATATGATAACGCTTAAAAAAACGAGATACATTCGGAACGTATTTCTATGATGCTTATGAAAAGATCTAATAACATGTATAATAATATTTTATATGATCATATAAAATTACATATGTTGTTAGATCTTTTCATAACTAATTATATATATTTATATCTGACCAATTATACCATTTTTTTCTCGGGTAGGGAAGTGTCACAAGTGTTCGGCGCCGATTTAATTCTTCTTGAAATATGTTATAAAACTTACAATTTTAGATTACAGATATTTTTTATCGGACACGTGTGAGCATTCCCTTAGATAATACGTGTAAAATAAAATAAGCATCACATCTAATCAGACACTTTCCTTCTCCGCTCGGAGTCATTGGACAAATCCCTACTCGGTGCTCCAGTATAGATAGAGATCCTTGAACTTTATAACATACTGGAATGAGCTTTGAAGGAGTGGGAATGGTTTCATTGTCGAAAAAACTGTTTAATATTGCCGGGGCGGAGGGGGGGGGGAGGCATTTGTCTCATCCCCACCAATACACGGTATAAATGAGGACTGAGGACAAACATCTCTGGCAGACGGCGCGATTTTTAGTTAGTTGATCTATTTATTGCGGAGATTATTGCAAAGAGTGTTGTGTTATCAGGTGTCCATTTTTATCGCCAATTACGCGGTGGTGGTTACGCGCTAAAGTTGCGTTTTCACGGGTCGCATATACGAGGTGTCTTCTCGGTAAAGTCTTTGTGTTCTTCTTATTTTTACGATGACGGATCCACGGAGCTGTCGTGATTGCGTCTCTCGTAAACTGACAATTGAAGAAAAGGAATATGCAGCAGCGAATTTGAACGAGACCGATGAGAACAGAGAAAAGGCCATCACGCACATTAGACACTGGATTCAGGAGAATGATGATTTATGCGCTCGCACCGGTAAACATAACGACATTTACGTAAAATGTGCACGTTAAATTGTTGAAAAATAATTTGATACATTAAAATTCTGCAGTATTAAAATAAAATTATTTTTAATTAACATGACATTATACATCTAATATTTTGACGAATCAATTATGTGCACTAAACTCTTTATTTATCTTCCTTTATATAAATATTTTAATGTTGTTATATCTAAATTGATACCCGTAAAAATAGAGTCAACTTTCACAGTCTAAAATTTTTTCATAAATATTAAATACAATAAAATATACTAATATAAAATTAAAAAATTTTATTGTAATTTATTATATAATTTATAATCTACACATACAGTATAAAAAACAAGTTAAAAATTAAAATCAATTGAACAGTAAGAATTAGATAATGATTATATTACGCTACTGTGATTGAAACGAAATTTTATGATTGTGATATCATTCTTAGAGTTGCTGGACGAAATTCTTTCTCATGCAACGTAATTTAAAAACAGTGTAAAATGACAATGACATTTAAAGTTGCTACTTTAAATATCATTGTTATTCTTAGAGTTGCTGGACGAAATTCTTTCTTATGCAACGTAATTTAAAAACAGTGTAAAATGACAATGACATTTAAAGTTGCTACTTTAAATATCATTGTTATTTTTAGAGTTGCTGGACGAAATTCTTTCTCGTGCAACGTAATTTAAAAACAGTGTGAAGCAATCATAAAATTTCGTTTCAATCGCAGTAGCGTAATATAATCATTATCTAATTCTTACTGTTCAATTGATTTTATTTTTTAACTTTTTTTTTATACTGTATGTGTAGATTATAAATTATATAATAAATTAAAATAAAAATTTTTAATTTCATATTAGTACATTTTATTGTATTTAATATTTATGAAAAAATTTTAGACTGTGAAAGTTGACTCTATTTTTACGAGTATCAATTTAGATATGACGACATTAAAATATTTATATGCATATCTATTATATACCATATTACATAAACATTTTATTTTGTTGTCTGAATAATAAGTAGATTTTTTCACAACATTGATTTCTTGTTCGAGCTTTTTGAAAAAATTATTATTCAATTATTAACATTATTTGCAAATATCAATAGTTGACAGATTCTTTTATTATAATTGGTCATTTAAAAAAATTAATCACTTTGAGTACAGATGACTTCTTTATTTTGCGGTTTTTGAGAGTTTGCAAGTTTGATATCGAAAAAACCAAAACGAGGATACGAAATTATTATAAACAACGATTCGATCTGCCGGAATGGTTTGCGAACAAGGATCCCCTTAGGCCAGAATTGCAGGATCTGCTCGACGAAGGGTAACACAACTATTCTAAAGTATAACTACATTTAACAACAAGATTTTCCACAAGCGTTCTGTCAGATAAATCTAATAGCATTTCTGATGCTGAATTTAAACGTGTTTTTTATTTTTTTTAAATCAAATTTTTTATAGATTAATTTCTTAAATATATATAAACGCCATCTTGATAAATCTATATAAATATATACGCTGTTATGACGAAATATCACAGTTTTTACACAAAAAGCAAGGATTGAAAAGAAATGGCTGATTACATTTTTAAATTTATTGTCAACGTAAAATATATGTAAAAAGCATTAAAAATGTCAAATGTTACAAAAATTATGTAATACAACGTTACAAAATGCAGAACTTCCAGTAATTTTTCGATGAGCTTTTCCGTTCAATAGTTTCCATGTGATTCCAACTTTTTCAGGTAGCATGCGTTGAGACAAACTAAGTGTAACAATTTTTGCGTTGTTTAAACTATGAATAAGATTTTTATTAATTTATTTTCATGTTGTCAAAAAAACAAAGCATCTCGAACTAGTCAATTAAAATGACTCACCGTAAAATCTCACGATTTTCCAGACTCTAATAGTTATTATCGCCGATTTTTCTCGTAATATACAGTCACAAATAATGCGGTACTTATAGTTAAATTACTACTCAGTGAGATTTAGTTATTTAAATTTTTGTCATTAAGTCGTGATTAATTTGCATTTATGGTTAATGAGCTTGAAATTAAGCATTTAACATCATCATATTGTTGATTTCTATGAAACCTTGAAGTTTCATATTTATTTTGTATGATATAAAGCAGAGTGTTTCGTGACTTTAATTGATTGACAAGTCAATCACACATAATTAATAGAAAATCGATAAAAATTTAATGGAAAATTCTCTGACAAGTTTGAAGCCAAATTTTTCCTTAATTTTTTTATTTTAAAGAATATTGAAGACATTTTGTTTGTCACAAAATAAAAAACATATTAATTGCATCGCTTTAAAAATTTCATTTACGTTTAGATTATTTTTACCTTTACGAAAGTTGGACGATCAGAAAAGGATGGTTATCTTCTCGCGTGTCGGTCGGCAAAATCCATCCACACAGAAATTATCAGATTTCATTAAGGTATGATTAATAGCGTAATGTGATTCGAATAATTTATAACGTATTTATTAAAATTATTTAAAGTAATATCTTTTTCGTTTTGCAATAAATAATCTCTTTTTATATTTAGATCTGTAACATGACAATGGAAGTGTTTGCGAGGAATCATGTTGAAGGATCCATATATGGTTACGTCGCATATACAGATTTCGATCTTGTGCATATGGGTCACATCAGTCAAATGCGTCCCAATATTATAAGGAATTTCATCTACACATGGCAAGATTGCTTTCCGCTGGAAATCCAGTCAATAAATTTTATCAACACACCGGCGTGTGCTCATGCAGTTCTGCGGATTGTGAAATATTTTCTGAACGAGAATTTGAGGCAGAAAGTACACACTTATACGAAAAAAATGATGCAAAATTGTTTCAATGATATTCCGGCTGATATCTTGCCGGTCGAATATGGCGGTACTGGTGGTACAATCGTAGAATTAAAAGGTAATTATATTTAACAAAACGGAAAGAAAATGAGAAAAAGAAGAAAGTAAATTCATATATTTCGTATTATCCAATAATTGTAACAAAAAATTAATTCTAGATTTCTCATATATGAAATTGCGATAATTGGAAGTATTTAAACGAATGTTATTTGAGATTCGTAAATTTGATTTGTATGTATTTGCATACGAGCCTGAACATTTGTAACTTAACTTGCATAATGTAATCTTTCACGCTTGCAGAATATTGGAAGAAAGTGCTCGGAGAGAATCGCGATTGGATTATTGATGATGAAAAGTACAAGCTAGTGTCAAAGGAAAAGTAGCCCGAGATATGTCCGAATTAATCTCACGCACACATAGTGATAATTGCCGATTGCATGAAATTGATAAAACGGTGATAAGGTAATAAGATAATAAAAAAAAACGATAATATAACATCGATAAAATATGTGATTAAGATTTTTATAAAAAGAAGACTATACCTGCGTGTATGTATATGAAGTTTTTTTGTCTCACTTTTATATAAGTAAATATATATTTTTACACTGTTAGGCTTTCCTTTTGCATTCCGCAATTTCTTTAATTTACGAGAAATATTTTTTTTCTTTTTTTATTGATAAACGTCCGACGGTAGTTTTTTTTTGATAAGCATTGTTATCATCGTGCATAGATTTCGTGAGTTCATGTGCGTAACATGATATGATTTTTTAACGTACTTTAATTTGTTAGATAATTCGATACGTCAAAATTATAAGCGACAGATAAAACGAATTGTGCTATCAGTTGACGCATTTCTATTTCTGAGAGAGATACGTTCACGAGTTAAACACTACAAAATGTACGTAAATAGGTCATGGACTATAATTAATATTGCACTACTAATCGGCTATTGTTCGTTAATTTATAAATCTTGCAACTACTATTCTGTGCTAGCCAGAGACGATTTTACAGATTCCAAGTTTCCAAATAGTTTTGCAGAGGTGTTATATCAGACGATTTGAATTATTCATTAATTGCACGTAGTCTGACGACTAATTTCGCTTACGCACATAACAAAATGCACAATTGTACGATACTATTCGCAATATCTTGAACGTAAATAGACGAGAAATTGTGCGAGAGAAAGGAAAATAGAATAGAAATAGAATATTCTGTTCCTAGTGTAATAAGAATTCAGGCACAGAATATACATTATTGGTTTGCATTTTTACTGAATTAAGATAATCATACTTTATGCGGCCTACTTAAGGTTTAAAGTTTTTGTATTTAAAAAAAAAAAATATATATATATATATATATATACATATACATATATATATTCTAGAAAGAAATAACACTGAAATAATAGTCAATTAGAACATGTATAAAAATAAAAATTTTAAGAAATTTAAATAATTTTAGTATATAATAAGAATACAGGCACAGAATACACATTCACATTTATTCGAAGTATAAGTCAGAAGTATAAAATAAATTCTTTCTGTTTTAACTTTTATTATTCTCTTTCATTTTTCACATGTACACAAGTATGAGTTCTATGTTGCGTAACTAGGAAATATAGCGGCCGCCTCCGTTGCGAATGTGTTCCTCCGCTAGAACTTGAACTCCGTCCCTCTATTCCTCAGTCCGTGTCTATAACATACTGGAGTGAGCCTTAAAGGAGTGGGAACGGTTCCACTGTGGAAAAAGACTGTTTAATATTACCGGAGGGGAGATCTGCCTCATCCCCACCAATACGCTGTGTGGAGGAAATGAGGAATAACGACAGATGTCTCTGGCGGACGGCGCAATTTCTAGTTAGTTAATCTATATATTGCGGAGATTATTGCAAAGAGCGTTGTGTTATCCGGTGTTTATTCTTATCGCCAATTACGCGGTGGTTGTACCAAAGTTGCGTTTTCGCGATTCGCATATACGAGGTGTCTTCTCGGTAAAATCTTCGTGTTCTCCTTATTTATACGATGACGGATCCACAGAGCTGTCATGATTGCGTCACTCGTGAACTGACAATCGAAGAAAAGGAATATGCAGCGGCGAATTTGAACGAGACCGATGAGAACAGAGAAAAGGCCATCACGCACATTAGACACTGGATCCAGGAGAATGATGATTTATGCGCCCGTACTGGTAAAAAAAACGGCATTTACGTAAAATGTGCACGTTAAATTGTTGAAAGTTAATACAATTTATTAAAGTTTTGCAGTGTTAAAATAAAATTATTTTTAATTAACGTGACATTATACATCTAATATTTAATTTGTTGAATTTGTCTTTGATCGCACAATAATGATAAAAATGTAACGAAAGTATATAATTCAAAAAATAAATAAAAGCTAAACAGCCGTTGCTACCCAGGGAGAACAACAGGTCTAATAGACGGCTAATAGACGTCTATTAGATGTCTATTAAACGTTTCTTAGACCTGTTATTCTTTCTGGGTAGATGATCGTGCTAGTGTATTCGAAGGCAAATTATAAAAACAACGTTTTGATCTGTTATCAGGTCTTCCTCAAGTTTACAATAAATAAAAAATTACATTACAAATAATAACGCTTATTCGAATCAATTAAACAATTATTATAGAACATCGTTGATATGCGTAGGTGTTAGCACGCAGTTATACATATATTAAAAAGTTAATAGTTGATGAAGTCATTAACAGATATCAATGAATTACTATTGTTAGTCATTATCTTGATTGACAATTATTCACAATGATATCGTTGTTTGAAATCGTTGATTAAAAAAAGAGAATCAAATTTAATTGGAAAAGTCAGAGATTTCTGGTCAACCATTAAAAGTAGAAAAATTGAACTTATGTGTCAGAAGATAAAATTAACAGTAAAAGTATATAAATTTTCCAAACAAAATTCTTTTACATAACAATTTTTACGAATATTTAGTAGAAAAAAATTAATGTACTATTATTATTAAAAGTATAATTAAAATCTTTAAATTATTCAAATTTATTGCTACTTTTTTGCGCTATGTTGATTGATTTTTTATTGCACATTATGTAATGTGTTTGTTTGTTTGAAGACGTATTTTAATAACTTGAATATCACTTTTTATATCATAATTTGCTGATACAACGTAGATCTTGATAATGCAACAAGTTAAAGGTTAATAATTGTGTTATGAGTACTTTTAATTGCTGAGTTGAGGAAATGTTGAGTTTGATATTATTTTGACGAATCAATTATGTGCACGAAACTCTTTATTTATCTTTTCTTATATAAATATTTTAATGTTGTTATATCTAAATTGATACCCGCAAAAATACAGTCAACTTTCACAGTCTTAAATTTTCTCATAAATATTAAATAAAATATACAATATACAATAAAGTATAAATATATAATATAAAATTAAAAAATCTTATTTTAATTTATTATATAATTTATAATTTACACATACAGTATAAAAAACAAGTTAAAGAATAAAATCAATTGAACGGTAAGAATTAGATAATGATTATATTACGCTACTGCGATTGAAACGAAGTTTTATGATTATCTCACACTTTTTAAATTATGTTGCATGAGAAAGAATTTCGTCCAGCAACTTTAAGAATCATAAAGACATTTAAAGTTACTACTTTAATATGCACATTTATTATATACCATATTACATAAATATTTTATTTTGCTGCCTAAATAATAAGTAGGTATTTTCACAACGTTGATTTTTTGTTTGAGTTTTTTGAAAAAATTATTATTTAATTATTAACATTATTTGCAAATATCAATAATTAACAGATTTTTTTATTATAATTCGTCATTTTAAAAAATTGATTACTTTGAGTACAGATGACTTTTTTATCTTGCGGTTTTTGAGAGTTTGTAAGTTTGATATTGAAAAAACCAAAACGAGGATACGAAATTATTATAAACAACGATTCGATCTGCCGGAATGGTTTGCAAACAAGGATCCCTTTAGGCCAGAACTGCAGGACCTGCTCGACACAGGGTAACACAACTATTCTAAAGTATAATTACATTGAACAACAAAATTTTCCACAAATATTGTGTCAGATAAATCTAATAGCATTTTTGATGCTAAATTTAAACGTGTTTTTTATTTTTTTTTAATCAAATTTTTTATAGATTAATTTCTTAAATATATATAAACGCCATCTTGATAAATCTATATAAATATATACGCTGTTATGACGAAATATCACAGTTTTTACACAAAAAGTAAGGATTTTAGAGAAATGGCTAATTACATTTTTAAATTCATTGTTAGCGTAAAATATGTGTAAAAAGCATTAAAAATGTCAGATGTTACAAAAATTATGGTGTACAACGTTGCTAAAGTGCGAAAATTCATGTGATTTTACGATGAGCTTTTCCGCTCAATGGTTCTCATGTGATTCCAACTTTTTTAGGTAGCATGCGTTGAGGCAAACTAAGTGTAACTATTTTTGCGTTGCTTAAACTATGAATAAGATCTTTATTAATTTATTTTCATGTTGTTAAAAAAACAAAGCATCTCAAACCAGTCAGTTAAATTGACTCACCGTGAAATCTCACGATTTTCCAGACTCTAATAGTTATTATCGCCGATTTTTTTCGTAATATACAATCACAAATAATGCGGCACTTATAGTTGAATTACTACTCAGTGAGATTTAACTATTTAAATTTTTGTCATTAAGTCGTGATTAATTTGCATTTCTGGTTTATGAGCTCATAATTAAGCATTTAACTTTATCATATTGTTGATTTGTATGAAATCTTAAAGTTTCCTATTTATTTTGTATGATATAAAAAAGAGCGCCTCGTGATTTTAACTGTTTGACAAGTCTATCATATATAATTAATAGGAAATCAATAAAAATTTAATGGAAAATTTTCTGACAAGTTTGAAGCCAAATTTTTTCACGTTAAAGAATATTAAAGACATTTTGTTTGCCACAAAATAAAAAAAATGTATTAATTGCATCAATTTAAAAATATTTCACTTACATTTAGATTATTTTTGCCCTTACGAAAGTTGGACGATCAGAAAAGGATGGTTCTTTTCGCGCGTGTCGGTCGGCAAAATTCATCCACACAGAAATTATCAGATCTAATTAAGGTATGATTAATAGCGTAATGTGATTCGAATAATTTCTAACGTATTTTATTAGAATAATTTAAAATAATGTCTTTTTTTATTTCCCAATGAATAATCTTGTTTTAGATCGGTAACATGATAATGGAAGTGTTGACGAGGAATCATGTTGAAGGATCCATATATGGTTACGTCGCATATATAGATCTCGATCTTGTGCATATGGGTCACGTTACTCAAATGCGTCCCAATATCCTGAGAAATATGATCCACACATGGCAAGATTGTTTTCCGCTGGAGATCCAGTCAGTCAATTTTATCAACACACCGGAGATTGTTCATGTAGTTCTGCGGATTTTGAAACATTTCATGAACGAGAATTTGAAGCAGAGGGTACACATTTATCCGAAAAAAAAGATGCATAATTATTTCAATGATATTTCGGCTAATATCTTGCCGGTCGAATATGGCGGTACTGATGGTACAATCGTAGAATTAAAAGGTAATTATATTAATCAAAATGGAAAGAAAACGAGAGAAAGAAGAAAGCAAATTCATATATTTCGTATTATCTAATATATGTAACAAAAAATTAATTCTTGATTTCTTATATATGAAATTGCGATAATTGGAAGTATTTAAACGAATGTTATTTGAGATTCGTAAATTTGATTTGTTTGTATTTGCATACAAGCTTGAACATTTGTAACTTTATTTGCATGGTGTAATCTTTCACGCTTGCAGATTATTGGAAGAAAGAGCTCGAAGAGAATCGCGACTGGATTATTGATGATGAAAAGTACAAGTTAGTGTCAAAAAAAAAGTAGCCCGAGATGTGTCCGAATTAATCTCACGCACACAAGAGTGATAATTGCCGACTACATAAAATTGATAAAACGGCGTAATAAATAAGGTGATATTATTTAAATAAGAAATAAATTCATAATAAGGTGATAAGATAACAAAAAAAAAAAAAAACGACAGTGTGATATATCGATGTATATCGATGCGGTACATGGTATATGTGATTAAGATTTTTATAAAAAAAGATATATATACTTACCTGCGTGTATGTATATGAAGTTTTTTGTTTCACTTTAAATAAGCAATAATATAAATTAAACATTTTTGCGTTGCCAGGTTTCTTCTTGCACTCCGTAATTTTTTTGACTTTCGAGGAATTTTTTCTTCTTTTTTTATTGATAAACGTCCGACGGTAGTTTTTCTTTGACAAGGATTGTTATCATCGCGCATAGATTTCGTGAGTTTATCATAAGTTTATGTGCGCAACATGATATGATTTTTTAATGTACTTTAATTTGTTAGATAATTCGATACGTCAAAATTATAGGCGATAAATAAAATGAATTGTGCTATCAATTGACGCATTTCTATTTCTGAGAGAGATACGTTCACGAGTTAAATACTGCAAAATGTACGTAAATAGGTCATGGGCAAATAATATTGCACTACGATTAATCAGCTATTGTTCGTGAACTTATGAACGTAGTAACTACTATTCTATGCTAGTCCGAGACAGATTTCAAGTTTCCAAATTGTTTTGCAGAGGTGTTATATCAGATAATTTGAATTACTCATGAATATCACGTAGTATGACGACTAATCTCGCTGATGCACATGACAAAATGCACAATTGTACGATACTATTCCCAATATCTCGAACGTAAATAGACGAGATATTGTGCAAGATAAAGGAAAATAGAGTATTTTGTTCCTAGTGTAATAAGAATTCAGACACAGAATATACATTATTTGTTCGCATTTTTACTAAATTAAGATAATCATACTTTATGCGGCCTAAGGTTCAAAGTTTTTGTATTTAAAAAAAAAATATATATATATATATATATTTTACAAAAAAATAACACTCAAATAATAGTCAGTTAGAACATGTATAAAAATAAAAATTTTAAGTAACTTAAATAATTTTAGTATATAATAAAAACACAGGCACAGAATACACATACACATTTATTCGAAGTATAAGTTAGAAGTATAAAATAAATTCTTCCTGTTTTAACTTTTATTATTCACTTTCATTTCTCACGTGTACACAAGTATGAGTTCTATGTTGCGTAACTAGGGAACAAATATAGCGGCCGCTTCCGTTGCGAACGTGTTATTCCGCTAGAACTTGAACTCCGTTCCTCTATTTCTTAGTTCGTGTCTATAACATACTGGAGTGAGCCTTGAAGGAGTGGGAACGGTTCCATTGTGGAAAAAGACTGTTTAATATTATCGGAGGGGGGATCTGTCTCATCTCCACCAATACACAGTGTGGAAGAAATAAGAAATGACGTCAGACGTCTCTGGCAGACGGTGCAATTTCTAGTAGTTAGTTAATCTATTAATAGCGGAGATTATTGCAAAGAACGTTGCGTTATCCGGTGTTCATTCTTATCGCCAATTACGCGGTGATTGCACCAAAGTTGCGTTTTCGCGATTCGCATATACGAGGTGTCTTCTCGGTGAAATCTTCGTGTTCTCCTTATTTATACGATGACGGATCCACAGAGCTGTCATGATTGCGTCACTCGTGAACTGACAATCAAAGAAAAGGAATATGCAGCGGCGAATTTGAACGAGACCGATGAGAACAGAGAAAAGGCCATCACGCACATTAGACACTGGATCCAGGAGAATGATGATTTATGCGCTCGCACCGGTAAAAATAACGGCATTTACGTAAAATGTGCACGTTAAATTGTTGAAAATTAATACTATTGATTAAAATTCTGCATTGATAAAATAAAATAATTTTAAATTAACATGACATTATACATATAATATTTAACTTGTTGAATTTGTCTTTGATCGCACAATAATAGATAAAGATGTAACGAAAGTATATAATTCGAAGCATAAATAAAAAGCTAAACAGCCGTTGCTAGATGGTCGTGCTTGTATATTCGAAGGCAAATTATAAAAACAACGTTTTGATCCGTTATCAGGTTTTCCTCAAGTTTACAATAAACAAAAAATTACATTACAAATAATAACGCTTATTCGGATCAATTAAACAATTATTATAGAACATCGTTGATATGTGTTGGTGTTAGCACGCAGTTATATATTAAAAAGTTAATAGTTGATGAAGTCTTTAACAGATATCAATGAGTTACTATTGTTAGTCATTATTTTGATTGACAATTATTCACAGTGATATCGTTGTGTGAAATTGTTGATTGAAAAAAGTTGATTGAACCAAATTTAATTGGAAAAGTCAGAGATTTCTAGTCAACCATTAAAAGTAGAAAAATTAAACTTATGTGTCAGAAGATAAAATTAACAGTAAAAGTATATAAATTTTCCAAACAAAATTCTTTTACATAACAATTTTTACGCATATTTAGTAGAAAAAAATTAATGTACTATCATTATTAAAAGTATAATTAAAATCTTTAAATTATTCAAATTTATTGCTACTTTTTTGCGCTATGTTGAATAGGTTTTTATTGCACATTATGTAATGTGCTTGTTTGTTTGAAGACGTATTTTAATAACTTGAATATCACTTTTCATATTATAATTCGCTGATACAAAGTAGATGTTGATAATGCAACAAGTTAAAGGTTAATAATTGTGTTATAAATACTTTAATTTTCTGAGTTGAGGAAATGTTGAGTTTGATATTATTTTGACGAATCAATTATGTACACCAAACTCTTTATTTATCTTTTCTTATATAAATATTTTAATGTTGCCATATCTAAATTGATACCCGTAAAAATAGAGTCAACTTTCACAGTCTTAAATTTTCTCATAAATATTAAATAAAATATACAATATACAATAAAATATAAATATATAATATAAAATTAAAAAATTTTATTTTAATTTATTATATAATTTATAATTTACACATACAGTATATAAAACAAAAAAATAAAGAATAAAATTAATTGAACAGTAAGAATTAGATAATGATTATATTACGCTACTGCGATTGAAACGATGTTTTATGATTATCTCACACTGTTTTTAAATTACGTTGCATGAGAAAGAATTTTGTTCTTTTTCAATGTCATTTAAAGTTACTACTTTAATATGTACATCTATTATATAATATGTTACATAAATATTTTATTTTGCTGCCTGAATAATAAGTAGGTTTTTTCACGACGTTGATTTCTTGTTTGAGCTTTTTGAAAAAATTATTATTCAATTATTAACATTATTTGCAAATATCAATAGTTGACAGATTGTTTTATTGTAATTGATCATTTAACAAAATTAATCACTTTGAGTACAGATGATTTTTTTATTTTGCGGTTTTTGAGAGTTTGCAAGTTTGATATTGAAAAAACCAAAACGAGGATACGAAATTATTATAAACTACGATTCGATCTGCCGGAATGGTTTGCAAACAAGGATCCCTTTAGGCCAGAACTGCAGGACCTGCTCGACACAGGGTAACACAACTATTCTAAAGTATAATTACATTGAACAACAAAATTTTCCACAAATATTGTGTCAGATAAATCTAATAGCATTTTTGATGCTAAATTTAAACGTGTTTTTTATTTTTTTTTAATCAAATTTTTTATAGATTAATTTCTTAAATATATATAAACGCCATCTTGATAAATCTATATAAATATATACGCTGTTATGACGAAATATCACAGTTTTTACACAAAAAGTAAGGATTGAAGAGAAATGGCTGATTACAATTTTAAATTCATTGTCAGCGTAAAATATATATAAAAAGCATTAAAAATATCAGATGTTACAAAAATTATGTTGTACAGCGTTGCTAAAGTGCGGAAATTTTTGTGATTTTACGATGAGCTTTTCCGCTCAATGGTTCTCATGTGACTCCAACTTTTTCAGGTAGCATGCGTTGAGGCAATCTAAGTGTAACTATTTTTGCGTTGCTTAAATTATGAATAAGATCTTTATTAATTTATTTTTATGTTGTCAAAAAAACAAAGCATGTTGAATCAGTCAATTTAATTGTTTCACCGTGAAATCTCACGATTTTCCAGACTCTAATAGTTATTATCGTCGATTTTTCTCGAAATGTGTAATCACAAATTATGCGGCACGCATCGTTAAATCACTAGTCAGTGAGATTTAGTTATTTTAATTTTTGTCATTAATTCGTGATTAATTTTCATAATATTTCCGGTTTATGAGCTTGTAATTAAGCATTTAACATCATCATATTGTTGATTTTTATGAAATCTTGAAGTTTTCTATTTATTTGATATAAGGCAGAGCGCCTCATGATTTTAATTGATTGACAAGTTAATCATATATGATTAATAGAAACTCAATAAAAATTTGATGGAAAATTCTCTGACAAGTTTAAAGCCAAATTGTTTCACTTTAAAAAATATTAAAGACATTTTGTTTGCCACAAAATAAAAAAAATGTTTTAATTGCATTGATTTAGAAATATTTCACTTACATTTAGATTAATTTTGCCCTTACGAAAGTTGGACGATCAGAAAAGGAGTGTTCTTTTCGCGCGTGTCGGTCGGCAAAATCCATCCACACAGAAATTCACAGATCTATGTAAGGTATGATTAATAGCGTAATGTGATTTGACTAATTTATAACGTATTTTATTAGAATAATTTAAAGTAATATCTTTTTTCATTTTTCAATGAATAATCTTTTTTTAGGTCGGTCACCTGGTAATGGAAGTGTTAACGAGGAATCATGTTGAAGCATCCATATACGGTTGCGTCGTATATGCAGATTTCGATCTTGTGCATATGGGTCACGTTACTCAAATGCGTCCTTATATCCTGAGGAATGCGATCCACTCATTGCAAGATTGCTTTCCGCTGCAAATCCAGTCACTCAATTTTATCAACACACCGGAGTGTGTTAATGTAGTTCTGAAGTTTTTGAAATATTGCATGAACGAGAGTTTGAAGCAGAGGGTACAGATTTATACGAAAAAAATGATGCATAATTGTTTCAATGATATCCCGGCTGATATCTTGCCGGTCGAATATGGCGGTACTGATGGTACAATCGTAGAATTAAAAGGTAATTATATTAAGCAAAACGGAAAGAAAAAGAAAGAAAAAAGAAAGCAAATTCATATATTTTGTATTATCCAATAATTATAACAAAAAATTAATTCTTGACTTCTTATTTATGAAATTGCGATAATTGGGAGTATTTAACTGAATGTTTTTTGAGATTCGTAAATTTGATTTGTATGTATTTGCATTCAAGCTTGAACATTTGTAACTTTATTTGCATAGTGTAATTTTTCACGCTTGCAGAATATTGGAAGAAAGTGCTCGAAGAGAATCGCGACTGGATTATTGATGATGAAAAGTACAAGCTAGTGTCAAAAAAAAAGTAGCCCGAGATGTGTCCGAATTAATCTCACGTACACAGAGTAATAATTGCCGACTACTTAAAATTGATAAAACGGTGTTGATAATAAATAACGTGATATTATTTAAATAAGGGATAAATTGATAATAAGGTGATAAGGTAACAAAAAAAAAAAACGACAATCTAATATATCGATGTATATCGATGCGGTACATAGAATATGTGATTAAGATTTTCATAAAAAGAAAATATACTTACTTGCGTGTATGTTTATGAAGTTTTTTGTTTCACTTTTATGTAAGTAATATAAAATATACATTTTTACGTTGCCAGGCTTTTTTTTTGCACTTCGCAATTTCTTTGATTTTTGAGGAATTTTTTTTTTCTTTTTTATTGATAAACGTTTGGTATGCAGTTTCTCTTTGACAAACAAGATCTGCGCGTAATAATTGCATTTTGCAGACGATCACTGTATTATAATTTATTAGTACGTAAAATATATTTGGTGTTGCCAGAATTCTTTATTTCTTACAACTGTTTGTGATCGTACGAATTATATATACTTATCTATCTTAATTTCTCCATTATTATATATACATATATATGTATATATTTATCCAGCGAGAAACAAGTCATGGAATTAATGTCGAACCGACATTAATGCGATGTAATATCGATGATTTCGACGTCAGACATCGATTTGATGTCGATTGATAGGTCATTTCTCGTTGGATAATTTCTATATCTATTTTTGTTATCACCGCGCAGTCTTTGTAAGTGGACTTTGTAAGTTGCTATAAGTTCATGAACGCGATAAACACATGATATAATTTTTTTAACGTACTTTTATTTCTTATATAACGTCGGAATTTGTTCAGAATGATAAGCCATAGATATAACAAATTGTCGCTGTCAATCGACATTTGCATTTTTTATTTCTGAGGGAGATAAATACTGTAAAATGTACGTACATAGATCATGGGCAAGTAACATTGCGCTACGATTAACTAGCTATTTTTCGTTAACTTATAAACTATCAACTACGATTCTATGCTAGTCCGAAACGATTTTACCAGATTTCAAATTTCCAAATTGTTTTATAGAAACATTATATCAGACGATTAGAATTGTCCATGAGAATTGCACGCAGTCTGGCGACGAAACTCACTGGCGCACACGACAAAATGTACAATTGTATGATTCTATTTCCTATATCTCGGATGTAAACAGATGAGAGATTATGCGAGACAAAGAAGAATAGAATATTCTGTTCCTGGTGTAATAAGAATACAGGCACAGAATATACATTATTTGTACGTGTTTTTACTGAATTAAGATAATCATTCTCTATACGGCCTATTTAAGGAGGAAGAGTTCAAAGTTTTTATACTAAAAAAAATATATATATATTTTATAATAAAAAAATGATACTGAAATGGTAACCAGTTAATCATGTATATAAAAATAAAAATTTTAAATAACTTAAATGATCCTAGTATAATATGTGTAAGAACACAGAGTGTGATAATTTTTCAGATTTTGGACCAGATTTTTGATATTAATTTTTTGTAAAGGAAAAGTTGAAAAGTATGCAGGTAAATTAATGAAACTAAATTAAATCAGCAAACGTATTTATTGATATTGCAATATTTAACGATCACATATTGAGCAAGTAACAGAGTTCTCGTCTTTTCTTTGTTGTAATTCGAGATTTCTGCGTTAGAGCGATTGACTCTAAAATACTTTTAAGGACACAACTGATCTTTTTCTTTCTCCGATTTAGAAATTATTTCTAAATTGGAAACAATAGGCAAAAAATAACAAAAAGTAATAAGTGTTCTATACTAATCGGACTACATTGGGCTTCTTTATAAAAAAAACAAGGATTTTTCCTAAAAATTGGGCATAAATTATTAAATATGCAATATTAAAATATATTTATACAATTTAAGAATAGACTATATATACCGTTTAATAGGCACAATATCAAATTTAGTTACAAACTTCAGTTACTAATTATTATCAAAGAGCATGAAAAAGTCAATAAGATAAAATATAATAACGCTTAAATCAAAATGAGACACGTTCGGAACGTATCATTTTTTTAGTAGAAAGAAATTCAGAACTATTGCAAAACTAAATAACAATGTACATTTTAGTGAGAAGTTTTTAGATCAAGTGGTATTATCATCTTTTGAACTATCTATCTACCGAAAAATATTAGGTTACATTAAATTCTAGGCCATATATATTGAACCATATACAATCACCTTTTTTAATTGATTTTACGAAGAAAAATGTACAAATTGCAGTATAGACAGATTTTTTCAAAACATCAAGCACATCAAGCTATTTTCCTTTGCAATATTTTTTTTATAACACGTTCGAATTTTGCAGAACACCTTTAGCATATATTTTTACAGACCGTATTTAACAATACGTTTAAAAGATATCGGTGTATTAAAAAAAATAGGTTTATTTCTTATTATACCCTCGAACCAACAGAATTGCTAAAAAGCTCATCCTTTCTATTCTATTTTTCTCGATCATAACTCTCGAGAAGAGGTCGGTTCTCACGGTACGGTGAGAATCCTGGCGGTATCCTCGCGCAACCGCGCTACTTTTTTTCAGATAAAAATAGAGTTCCTATAAACAAGCACATTCGCACGCAACAGTATCGCGCGTTATACATCCCTTCGAATTCTCTCGTCACACACGCACGAACACGTACACACGCACAGATAGCACAGATAGACACACACAAACATGCAACATGTAAGCTTTAGAAGCACATTAAGTGCGGACAAGAGCATCACATGGATCAGAGATCCATTCGATGCGGAGAGTGCTAACGAGATCGTATCGGCAACACGTCGACACCTGGAATCGAAGCCAAGATAATGGCGGTAATTGGAAAGACCTTTCCTTAGTTGAACAACTTTCTTCGACGATAGAAGAATCCTTCTTCAATAGCAGAGCTTCTTTATAGGCAGTGCGGTTCGAGGAAAAAGTCCAAAAGTTTCCCAATCTTGGCAGTCGATATTTCAATTGCATCTACAGTCTTCATTCAGTTCCGGTTCCCGCTTCCTTAATTTTACAGCATCGCCTATAATAAACATAAGAGAAGAAGACCGTCTTCGAAAAATCACTTCGATTCCCGGTGGAAACGTCGGGGGTCTCGCTGACGTCGCGTCAAAGATCCTGAACGCGAGGAACCAGTCCTGATCGTCTCGTCCATCGGTCAGACGCGTGTTTGCCGCCGCACGACTCGTTTCTCTTTTTCGGGAACACACTTCCTTTCTAATTCAGCACTCCGCCATCTATTCTTCGCGCAATGTTCGCAAGGCACTGTACACCGGATACAGTCTGGACGCGAGAACGAGAGTTCATTCTTATCCGCGCTTGAACTTCAGCACCAGCAGACTTATCGTGAGGAACACGATGATCCAGATGATGGTGGAGATGTAGCCGTTGTAGACGTCCGGCTCCGTGATGCTCCAGCCGCGGGTCAGCATGGAGCGCAGGGCGGTCGTTGCCATTGTCAGCGGCAGACCCTGCGATATGTATCGCAGGAACGTCGGCATGCCCTCCACCGGCCATATTACACCTGCGAAATTGTCGTTGTCGTATCTTGTCGAGATTAACTCAATACTAGAATTTTTATTTGCTTAATTTTTATCAAATTTTTCTCTATTTTATTTAAAGTTTTCTTATTTTTGCCTTACTTTATTTTCAAGCAAACTGTTAGATTTTATATTTTAACTAAATGTTATTGTTATTATTTTCTTATTTCTGGAAAAAAATCTCTGAGAATTATATTATTTAGAGCATTGAATTTGTATTTTGGATGAGACAGTTTCGAAGCATTTCGTATAGCGAGTCGATTGGAACACAGCATATATAGTCAGCTTTCACTTTCAGTCACGGCAAATACTTCAACATGTGACATTTAGATCAAAATGACCAGTTGACGTGACGATACAGTAAATCTGTCTGCGCGATAATCGCGAATATTTACGCACAATATCGAAGCGATATTATATCAAGCGAGTTATCAGTTTATCGATACAGAATTAATCGACACAGAAAATTATATAAAGATTTGTTTGTTTTCCAAACATGCTTTACACAAATAAAATAAAAAAATTTAAATCTTATTGCAAATAGAAAAAAAGGATTCTAAGCAATCTTATATACATATATAGTTATTTTAACAGATATTCTTTATACATACCGCTGAGAAGAAGCGTGGGATAAAAGCTGCCCAGAGCAAGTTGAATGGCATTCCTTTCTAGTTCGCAAATCGCTGAAATCACGAACCCTGCAAAAAAAAAGAAAAGTCCAGATGACAAGGCGATTCTTTTTTCTCTCTGTCGCTAGAATTTATTTGTCAATTTTATTTCAGTTTCTATTTATTTATTTTTATTTATCAAAAGAGGAATGTAACACTGACAGTAAAATATAAAGACAAAACGGCAATCTAAATATCTTAAATGGTCATCAATTCATCGTATTATTTGAACAGATAAAAGTCACAGTACAAAATCGTCTTACCAAAGCACATGCCGCAGAGTCCCTGAAGTATCGTTAGAATGATAACCCAACCGATATCGCCCTTGCATTCGACGCCGAACACCAAGATCATAAAGATCAACACCAGAGCCGTCTGACCGCACATCACCACAAATTGTGTAACCACGTGAGAGAACAAAATCTCGCCGGGTGACACACCGGCCACCCAACTGCGGTCCAGCAAACCCTCCATTCTCTCGATAATTAACGCGGATGACGTCAGCGCGACGGCCAAGAAGAAGACGATGCTGTGGATAAAGATTAACATTAAAAACAACAAAGATGCATCTTCGCGGAGAGCATTTTCTTGAAGTCATTCGCGCGAAAGTATTGAATTATCAAAAGATAATTTTAATTAATTAGAACATTTAGAAAATAGAAACGGAAATTTATATTAATTTATTAATTAAATTAAAGTTTATATTAATAAATTATGTGAATATTAATTATCTTACGTCAAAATTACACCGGGCGCTACGAAGTCGGTGAAACTGGGTTCGTTGGTGCCGTAAATCGGGTCCTTAAATTGAATCGGCACGTCGGCCAGTTTCGCATTCTGCTCGCAAGACGACAGGAGGTCCTTGGCGAAATCTCTGTACGAATATTGAAGGTTTCTCGCCAGCATCAGGCCTACTTGTTGATCTGCAATGGTAAAAATAGCATTGATTCAAAACAAACGGCGCGAGACGCAGCCATTAGCACGTCTATACGGAGAGGTGATGCAAATAGCGTCGTTCAGTAGTAAATACTTCGCCAGGCGTACGGAAAGGAAAACAAAATAAACTTTGATCCCCTCAAGTTTAATCATCGCGTCATGAATAGAAAAAGATACATGCGCATATTTTGAATAATACGGTTCTTAAAAACGGCAACTGATAAATGATACATTGATATGCAAATGTGATATTTCGACGGAAGCGATTAATAAATGCCAAGCGGAAGATTTGACACGTGTCAAGTAAGAAATAAATAATGGTAAATGAGTAAAATTTGTGAGATGACAAAAAGTTATAATATGTATGTAATATAATATAAAATATAATATAAAATATAATATATTTCAAATTAACGCTTGAATCGAACGAATGCTTACTCGACATGTCCAGCCAAACTCTGATCTCGCTTTGATCAAGAGTCTCGTCGTCGGAATCTTTTCCTAAGGCCATCCGCGCCACGAGAGCGTCCGTGAAGTTTTCCGTAAAGTACAGAGTACCCCAAACTTCCCCTCTGCGTACGGCGTCCATCGCTGATTCTGGATCTCGATAATATATCTGCAATGGAAAACAATATTAAATTAAAGAAAAGAAAAAAAAGAATCATCTTTGTCGCTTGCTAAATCAATTTTCTTCAACTTAGTTTAATTATTCCGAGCATTTTCTTTGCTGCAGTATGTTATATTTTATTATATATTATGTAATAATTGAGATACTCACTTTTACCATTGTTTCATTATCCAAGAAATTGAGATACCGACAACTGAGATGCGTGAAAGAGCAGTCATCCGAAACGGGGCAACTCATATTTTCGTAGAACATCTCATGATTAACTATGGCTAGTTTCAGTCCTGTGGGATCTCTTCCGATCGCCAGACAGAAGAGAATCACTTGCATTACCGGCAGAGCGAAGATGAACAGCATCACGCTGCGAGGAAATAAATTACAATTACGATGTAATTATATTGTGAACATTTGTAATTATATTGTGAATCGCTTGTTCGTTATTTCCGTAAAGTATCGTTTTAATTATTTCTCTAAAAAATTATTGTAGTTCAATGTTTAAATAACATATTTTTATAGCGTTATTAAAGAAAATAAATGATAAAATTAAAAGGTAGAGGGCTTGATTATATCAAGCATTAATATTGATTACAAAGTTTATTATATTATAATACATTGTTGAGCGAATAATTGTGCGATCAGCAACATACCCAACATTTCTCCACATGCGCAGGAAATTTTTCTGCAAAAGCGCTTTGATCTTGCCCCAACTGGTGATTTTATAACAGTCCGTGAAGCTGCCGCAATCGTCGCACTCCAGAACGGTTCCCTTTGCGCTCGGCACCGCTTTGCCATGCATCTGATTTACAATACATTTATATCAGAATTATGCCGAAAATAATAATCTAAAATTTACTTTTGAAAGTCTATGCATTTTTATACATATTTATGATTTTTTATAAAAAAAGTCGTTAATATTTTGAGTCGTTAACATAATCCAATAATATATCTTTTTTCAATTTAATGTATTTAATATTCACTGTAATGAGAAAAGAAACTAATATTCTTTGACATATATAATATTTAGAATATATGAATAATATTTTTCGATGTATATCATTATCTTACTTTTAAATATTAAAATTAAGTGACACTAATTTTCGAGTATAAAAGCACTTTAAAAATTTAACAACATGAAAACACATCGTGCTGGGCTGACGATGAAAAAAGAAGCATTTGTATGTGCACTGGTGAATTAGAATAAATTTAACTTGTGATGTGCAATAAGACAATCTCTTACGTCATAGTGAGTCGCTATTCCGTTAGTGGAGTCGTGGATCAGGACTTCTTTGCTCTGGTGGAAATTCAGGCCAACAACGCCGGATTCCTCCGTCACATATACTGGTTCTTTTTTGCTCCAATTTAAAGAAGCCTGTGTGCAAGAAAAAAAAAACAAAGCGTGGTCGTAGGAAATAAAACTGCAAATGTGCTGAATTTTAATTTTGATGCAAATCGGACATAATTAACGAATATAGCACACAAATTGCTTAGATCATTGCGGATACATCGCAGGTATACGATATCGGATACGTATTTGTTATAAAATTAATTAAACGCGAAGGTGAAAGATATTTAATAATGTAATACAATATTTGGGCGGGTGCTTAACACTAATATTGATGTACATATATAATGTAATAGCTATCCGATGTAAAGAGTAATATGAGTTCATAATAAGAAATAAAAGTTATTTGAAAAATAAAAATTAAAACTTCTTGAAAAATAAAAAAAAAATAATTGAGAGGTCATTAAATTTAAGAGTATAAATTAACAATGTCGTTGAGATGAATATTTAAATAAGCAGTAGCGACAAAGACAATAATAAATTACACAATTGGCAGAAATAATAAATTCAAATCAAATAAAAATTGCATACAAATTATTGTTTTTTTACACTGTGCAATATAGTGTATTTGTCGATCTTAAAAGTTCGCAAAAATTATTTGAGGTAAAATGTGCAGAACATTGTACAAATATTGTATAAAAATTCAAAAAGTAATTGCATTAATTTTTTCGCTCACCAAGCTAATGTTATTCGAGATATTCAGCTCTGTCGGAGGTTGAGCGTATTGCCCTTGCTTTCTGGATAGCTTGAGGAAGACCTCTTCGAGGGAGGCGCAGCTGTACATTTGTAAAAGAGTCCTGGGTGCTTCCTCGGCCAACAACCTTCCGCTCCTCATCAAACCGATCTGTAATAAAATCATTTCTTTCCTATTCATGTTCTTATAACTTTTGTGACGCAAATAAATTCGTCACTTTGCATTTGTCACTTTAGCTTATAAAGTTAAGTCTCAAGATGTTAGCTAACAAGATGTTAGCTAACAGGATGTTAGCTAAAAATGAGTCTGCAATGCAAATCTGTATAAGAAATGTTTAAAAATATTATTTTATTTTTCTTATATCCATAAATAATTTTAATCCTCGGACTTATTTTTGATAAATCACTGGATGAAAACAACGAATCCTTCTCGAATCGACCGATTACGTAATCGCGAGTTCCAATATAATTATTGCAAAATATAAATCAGTCGTAAAAAATCAAGATCGATTTCCTAGGTGATTACAATGTAATTTGTGTCTAACGTAACATGCAGACAGACAACCAGTGGCATATTAATCGTATGTAATCGTACCACGTCAGTTATTAACGGCATTTGCGATTGATATGGCACGAGTAGAATCGCTCAAAATTGTTATTAATTTATATAAGTATGTAATGTTTCAAATGTTTAGAATACATTATCTAACTTTAATTGTAGTAAATTGCTGATTATCATTTTTTACTTCAAATATGTCAACAAAACTGAGAAATGTTAAGGATGAATTAAGTCTTTGTTAATGAAATCTCATGATAGCTAATTAAAGAGCTTGTAATACTACCGTGTGCGCTTGTCGGGCCTCTTCGATATAGTGCGTTGTTATGATGACGGTCTTGTTACCATCTTTGGTGATTTGAACTAGATGGTTCCATATACTGTAAAGTAAAAATAGAGAAAACAGGTTTTAATTAATTTCCATATTATTATCATGTAATTTTAATTGTGATAAATTTATATAAAAAATTATTCAAAACTTATTCTTTTCAGGAATAAAAGAGAGAACGAACGCGCGCATAATTGCGCACTACTGAGTAAATGTGTCTGCACTATAATTAAATGCATAAAATACTACGCGCAAATATTTTGCTGAGTCACAATGATCAACTTTTGCTATCGTAAATTCCAATCGAAGCATTTCTGATTATTCTGCAATCGGAAATTTACAGAATCATTATTGATGATCAGTACGTGTTTGTGTTTGTGCGAAACTCGATTAATGTAATATTATTATACGCGTTCACACATTAATTTTTCGCCCCACTTTGATTATTCTCTTACAATCGGTCCACCTTGAACTTTGATACCCGGATTAAAAAAGGTCGGCGTCCTTGTGTTTTATATTCTACATTCAGTAAGTAAAAAAATGTATTATTGGGACGTAAACATAGCGTAGACATACATACGTAGAATCGTGTTGAAAAGATTTCTGCCAGTCGGTTAATTTTGCTAACTACTGCATAACATTGAGATTATTTGTCGATATAAAACTAGACCGTAACAAAGTAAAAGTCGAAAGTCGCCGTGCTCGTTGTAGACACGACGCTCCAATCTATCGTGTCTAGAAATGTATATATCATTAAACAGAGATGTATATTAAAAAATTAATTTTTTTGTACATAAAATATATAAAAATCATTAATTTATAAGTTTTTAAAAAATAATTTAGTTGATAAATTCAAAATTATACTTAATTATGTGATAATTTAATCTTTTCGTGAAATTTTAATAATTAACGTTATTACATATTAGCATATAACTGTATCGTTTAACCAATGATTGTTTCGAGTAGGAAGATTATTGAACCGTAAAAGATTAGTTATGCTATGCACAATTAATATAATTCAACAGGTACAAGAAAGTCGACAGCAGTCATCGATTCAACAAAGCGAGACGAGTGATTAGCATAAGCTGCAATATATTTTTAAAACGGATCCTTGAAATAAAACTGCATCTAAAACTGACAAGTCATAACTTTCCTAAAAATATTCTTGTGAAAGCGATCGAGTTCATTCATAAATGCTTCACAAGACAATTGTGCGTGTCTGAAATTGAGAAAAGTGGAGTCAAAATGTGAGTAATCACAATAAAGTTATAAATTTTTTCGAGCAACAAGACAAATGCTCAAAGCTTCGCTTTATGCTACTTAAATTGTTATCATTATTTTTTACTTTTTCTTCGGACAAAATTGACCACGGATTCTAATTATGTATCTGGTGCTTACAAATACAGGATTGATGCAGTAACTCCACTTCTAAATGTTTACGCAAGTTCAATTTTGCTCTTTTCCATTCCATTTACGTCATGGCGTATAAATGCGACCGGGAATACCTGGGAAATTTCTATGTCTCAGAGAAACGTCGCACTAGAGCGAGTGAGACATGAGATGATACAACGTAATGACTACAGTAAATGATTTCCTGTTATAAAGACAGCATGTGTTATTGTGGAAAGCATTTGGTTAATTCGCTTCATTTGCTCGCGGACGGAAGTGATGATTTCCCTTCTGCGTGAATAAAATTTGTTTTCGACAAGATAAAAAATATTTTGCAAACAATTGCAGTAGGCTTATGTAGTTATCAATAATATCTAATTGTTTGTTAATAGCTTGCAATTCTGCAAGATTTATTCGTAATGACTTATTCATTAATTTTGTGACGGTGCTTTATTCTTTGAAAAAATAATATTTTTTACTTATCATGCATACGTGTATTATTTAAATTTATGCTAAAATGGTTATCGACCGTTGCCTAGCATATTACTTCTTTAAACACTTCATTTTCACATGAAAGCATTCGTATTCATTTTCAAAACGCTTCAATGCAATGTTTTAATTGGGGTTGAATGATTTTCTGTCAAAAGCCAGACATTATACGCAAGAAGTGATTGATTATTATTTCAGAAGTCAAAGTCCAATGTCTAAGTACTAAGATTTGACGTGACATTTTTTAAGGAATAAGCATAAAATCTTACAAACAAGTATTGATAAAATCTGAAAAACAAGCGTTAGTAAAATCATAAAAAAGCAAAATTTTTTAAATTATTTTAGTCAAATTTGTCATGAATAATTAATAAGTAATAAGCAAATTTTTGTTATTTAATATGGATGACTTAACATCGGATAAAAAGAGAAAAGGACGGCTGGAAAAGTGTGAACGGCGCGCTTTGATAAATTTGACCTGGTTCATTTTTTGTTACTCTTTTTTGCCATTTAGATTCGTTTGACTAATACTTTCACTTAAAGGGAAGCTTAAAAGCGTGACTTGCGATTTGGTGCATTGGTCACGAATCGCTGGCACGATTTATTTTGTTGTTTAGATTTTCAGCGAAAGTATGAACGAAGATTCTCACCATCCTTCAATTCTCTTTTCTTCTTTATTTCGGTTTTTACTTGAGAATCATTGTGTAGTAAAAAATCTCATGGATTTTTTATCAAAAATTATGACTTAAATAGATAATTTTTGGATAATTAAATTAATTAAAATATTTATTATAATACTATTAATTTGTAGAACAAGGTTTAAAAATAAATTTAAATTCATTATACGGGAATTAGGCATTCACGTACGACGTGAATAATTTACGGTTAACCTGGATATTTTATTTACTGCTGCTAATAATACTGAATTGATCGTACACGTGTAACTGTTGTTACATCGTTAGTGGCATACATATTCCGCTAATGAACAGCAAATTGAAGGTTTATTTAGGATGGGTCACGGTCTGTCACGTTATTTAATTATTCTAATCGAGAATGCAAAATTGATCATTGCTGCTCATAAATAGTAGTTCATAAATAGCTCGATCAATATCTTTTAATTACTAACATCAAACTCATTAACCATATAATTAGCTACAGCGCATTTGCTTTTCACGCAGTTTATTAAACAAAAAAAATTACATACCTTTGTCTTAATAGCGGATCTACGCCTACGGTCGGCTCATCCAGGATCAATAGTTCAGGATCGTGCATGAGAGCCACTGCGAAGGATACTCGCCTCTGTTGACCCCCGCTAATATAAAAAAGTATGTTTAATGGATAAAATAAATAAAATGTGCATTTTTTAAAACAGTAACAATAAATGTTGATTTTAAAAAAATGTAAAAAGAATTTTAACTCTTTCGATATAAAATCATACAACTCATTGTCAGCAAATTAATTTTACAGGATAAAATTTTCAATCGTAAAATAAATGAAGCTTTTATTCTAAAGAATATGCATATGATAGAGAAAAACAGGAATATAAGTTCTTCTCTTTTCTTCTTTAGCTTCAGACTATATCATTGTTATTACGAGCAGGTACAATGCGATCGCGGCGCGAAAAATGCATACCTGAGATTCTTCACTAAGCGATTCTGCGAAGGCAGATCAAGAAACTGTAACAAGAAACGCAGCCTCTCGACGATCTCGGCGGTGCACATTCCGAATATCCAGCCGAAGTACATCATGGTCTCGCGAATGGTGAATTCGCCGTATAGTGCGATCTCCTGCGGCATGTAGCCAACCCTTTTCCCGGGCACGCCGGAGCCCTTTGTCCCGGGTTTGCCGCCCAGCACCCAGATCTCGCCCGAATTTAATCTTCTCCGGCCGACTATGCAAGATAGCAGAGTGGTCTTGCCGCATCCGCTGGCGCCCAGCAGTCCGTATCTAATGCGAATAATTTGCAACGATTTTTATTCATTCGGTGTTTATTGTCCGTTACATTGAGAGAAGCAAAACGCAGTGAAAAATAAAAGGTGTTTTGTAAAATATATCTTAATTGATAAAAGAAATACGTGCAAATTCCATACGTTCTGTATAGAAAGCTAATTGTTAGACCGAAAAAAAAAAAAAACAAATATTGCCGATGAAAAATGTCCATACATTCTACAGATTTTAGCCTTCGAGATTATTTTTAAATGTGAATAGACAAATCAACAGTCTTAGTCGAGCGTCATTTGCATTTGCAATTTTCATCAAGACGCTAACAAAAGCATAGTTAGCGAACTTGAAAAGTTCAGTCCTTGAAGTTCAGGTAAATATGATTTCTCGGGGATTATTCATAACTTCGAACTTAGAAGCTTTGCCGGAAGTCGAGAGACAGAATTGTTTGCATGACTGATAAGTGCTCACGAGAGAGTCGAAGCGAGGCAGAATGAATGCCGTTTCAAGACAGACTTGTGACTTGTAAAGAATTCGTTGAAGCAGGCACAACGAACGAATAATCAGATTTAAATTGCAACGGTGGAGTCAGCTGAAGGCTGAACGCGAAGTGTACGTGATGTAACTCGCGACAAAGTAAATGGAAATTGAGAACATGGTCTGGGACGTTGCCTTCATACCGAAGTGAATCACTAAGAATCGTCATCGATTTATTCATTATGCCTTTTCATATGAAGAACACTTCTCCACGTCATCGGTATTCCCTTCGCTCCCGACAGAATCGGAACGCGTCTTCCAAATATAGATTTTAATTCTTACTAAAAAAAGTATGACAGCAGCTATTTAATTCTAATTAAGAAAAAAAATTTTACTTATTTGTTAATAATGCCGAAAGAAAACGAGATAAGAAGTAAAAGCAAATTACATAATTAAATTTGAAATTACTCTTAACTTTGGAAGATCATCATAAGGATGTTACAACAAGCTTTACTTGAAAATTATGTAAGATTAGAGAATTTGAATCATGCAATTAATTAGTCACTTATGCACAATGTACAATATACGTAATCAGTTGATTACGAGGAAAGGATTAAAGGAAAGTTCGGAAGCAATTAAGAAACAATAAGTTTTCTCGATGTTATTGTGCTTGATAAGTATTGAATCTATGATCAATAGAGATAGAATATTAATCACCAATTACCGCAAATAAGCTTTTTAATTAAAGTCTTATATAAATGTTTTTAGATAGCAGTATTTTTATACCAATTTTCATTGCGGATTATATCTAAGAGCCAAGGTAATTAAACAAAAAAATATGCATCAATATCAATAAAAGAAATCAAATTAAAGCCTTGTCAAATATCAACAAGATGCGACAGAGTTGCTAAAAGTTAAAATACGAATTCCAATAAGAGATTTATAAAATAAATCTTCACGAATAAATAATCTATCAAAATATTCAGAATATTGCTGATTTTTTCCGAAAAAAAGTGATGAGTGAAGCATATTTTTAGTGAAATATTTTGAATAAATTAACTAAAGCTATTCTTCATTTGTGCGGTAATCAATTAAGATAGTGTAAAAATTATAAAGACTCCGATAATTAACAATCAAAATAAAAGATAAGAGAGGCAAAAAAAGCTACTGCTAGTTATTCGTGCGTAGCCTTGTATTAAGATAAAATCTATAAACATTTCAGCCTGTCATCAGGTCTATTTCAGTGTCAACAATAACGCACGCAAATTTTCAAAATAACATATAACGCTGCAAAATAATAAATAAATAAATACTACTTGATAACACATTTACATAATGGGCTGCACAAAACTGATGATAAAATTTAGAAGATTAGTCAGACATTTCGCAATAATAAAACCAGTGTGTTCAGAAAGAATCAGTGAATAAAATAGAAGTCAGAAGTATAAAATCAGATGTGTCCATGTTTAAAATTAAATTATAATAACAACGTTCTTGTAGTAGCTAAATGATGGGTTTATTGTCCGATTTTATCTTTTATTTAAATTAGTGTTTTACATATTTTGTATTACTATATTATCATTTTTATGTGCATGTTCTCCAAGATATATAATTTTAAATTCTATGAATATTTTCGTAGACTAAAAATAAATCAATCGATCGTACACTTGAATGCATAATAATACTAAACTATTATTCAGATTTCGCGACGGTTAGCACGATAGACACAATATAATTGCATATCTCGATCTTATAACGATTACGAAACAAATTGTAATAATGACGGAAATTACCGTTTGAACTTCCTGGTGGTTATATAGAATATATTGTTGTTATACGTTATGAAATAACGATCGCCGTGGCCTCTTATCATAAATTGCGATCTCGAAATACTGCTGGCGGATGAAATCGTGTTAATTAATGCGTACCGCATTGTGAGGATTAATCGTCGTTCCAGTAAACGACTCGTTAAGTTAGAAAACGAGTTTCTTATATCGCTTTCTCGAGACAGTATCAGTAGAAAGCCATAAATGCTCAATTTTTCTTGATTTCGATGACGATTACGAGAGAAAAGGCACCGAAGTCAGGAAGTTAAGCAATCTTAGCAGTGGTATACGTAAATTTATAGCGTGCTACATCAAATACGTGCATAATATAGCTGAATGAATTCTCAAATTGCTCAATTATTATTATGAATATATTATAAAACATTGCCCAAGTGTGTTTGTAATGCGTTATTGTAACAATATTTTAGATTTAGACTAATAAAGTAAAATTTTTTTAAATAAAAATACACTGCGATGTTCAAAATCAGTATGGTTTACATCATCGAAATATAATGATTTTTATACATTATTAATGTTATCATAATTTTATTTTTAATTGGCAAAAATATTTATATATAATTGATACTCTCTCTGCATGATATTCTAAATATTTTTAATTTAATGCTTCCCGTTATTTAGCTTCTCTCACACAAAGTTGATCAAATTTGTTTGTATTTTCTTTTTCATACACGAAATCCAATATTTTATCGCAGAATCTGAATTAATTAAAATAATGAATATACTTACATCGAGCCCTTGGCTACCGTCATACTGAGATTCTGTATGACATGGTTTGGATTCTTGCTGCTGCCGTAGATTTTGAAAGCATGCCTGACGCTGACCGCTTGCTGACGATTCCAGGTGGGATTGTTCAGGCCCGGTGTCGCCAGGACGGTGCTCGGCGTCACCGTCAGGTCTACGTTACTGTCTGCGTTACCCTGCATCGTCGTGACGTTCGTGAGATCTTCGGCACCCGCACTTCCGTCGCTGCAATATAAGAATGAGCATTACGGTAATGCGAAATTACGTCGCGGAGGATGTTACAAATCACATGCGATATCTTGTGCAATTTTGTACGATGCGATGGTCGGCAAAGATCTCTATGTGCAATCGCTTGTAAAGCACTTGTAAGATACTCGTGTATCGTTGCAAGTTATAATGCAAACACCAATTTGCAATATCGAAGTAGCTAATTGTATTATAGTTGCAATAATCGATTATGAATTGGTTTTGTTCCTTAAATAAAATTCTTAATTATTTTATTATAAATTTCTGAGTTTGTGAAGTATAAATTTTTGAAGTAAGTCTCTAAAATGTAAAATTGTTTTCTAAAATTTTATTAAAATAAAGAAAATTGCAGTACATCGGCACATTGCCTCGGTACGGAGACCCTAAAAAGCGCGCAATTGCGCGTCTGCGGAATTACCGCATATTGCACTTGACAAAAAACGATTCTGTAAGTCTCTGGTGCAGATTGCGCGGCGTTGTGTGCGTATAGAAAGAACGAGTTGTGCAACACACAGGCGTGTGGCTTTCTTTTTGCTGACGCGCGCGTGGCAATTCATTGGGCAATACGTCGACGCTCGCTCATGTGTGTCATTAGTGTGTAATACAAGTAAACATGTGAACATGTGTACACGTCTGCACAGATGCACAGATGCATTAGATGCAGAATACATAATGCTCACAGACATTGAGTTCAGCGGTTGCAATGTGGCATGCGCGCGTAAGTCGAGCGAGCGTAAATTCTTCCACTTCTATTTCGCTCGTAATTTCGGTGATCTACTTCGCGATTTCCCTTTCTCCAGCTAAGCTTTCGCGAGAATATGAACATTACGTCTTCCGATTTTCATAGCTAAATCGCGATAGAACGCAAGTCTCATGTACATTGGAGCAAGTGTATCTCTAGAGATACAAAAATTTAATCTGCATCTCCGTCTCTAAAAAATTATTACAACTAAAAGATTATAGTAATATATTATAAAATTATATTTGTTGTATGTAAATTAATTATAAATTTTTAAATTTATTGTTCTTCTTAAATGGATGATTAATAAATGATTATTTTCTAGGAACAAGCTAATTCATAATTTTAATTACTTGTGATTCATTCCTTTCTATTGTATGTATTTGTGATTCAATTCGCTCCAAATTGATTATAATTGTCATTGATAAAATATGCGGACTCCCATATTCGTTTATTAATTATGTTTGTCTAGGAAAATGTTTTCTTGTTGTTGAGACGTCGACAGGATTTTATTCTTTTTAATAGACACGATTATCTATCAAAACTGGATATAGTATTAGTGCAATTTTGCTATCGTTACTTATTGCGCAATCTTAAATGGTTGAATTAATTCAAGCAATCGATTATCGAGTAATCATCTATATAATGAATATATATCGTTATCTCTAGATTAATCAAAGAAACTTTCGAACATATCTCAGATAAAAAAGATCAAGAGACAGAAATGCATAACTAATGCGATATGCAAGCCAACGAATTCTAAATCACTGATTAAAATATAATTATTATCATTTCTAGTTTATAGATAATTATATATTTATTATAATATATAAAAAACAACAAAATCTTATTACAGAAAAAACAAAAACAATTGGTTACGTGATTTACAGACACGTATAATATATTGTGGCCTTAAGAAATTCCTCGTTGCAAAACCCCCTTTTTCTGAGTTTTCACGCATGCTTTTATTGAGTTATAAACCACGCATTATTCACGTGAAGGGGAATGATTTAGCAATAATGCAACATGTGTAATCATTCTGAGTTATAGCCGTTGGCATGTGTGTTACCTCGAACTGTGCAAAAACTGTATCGCGAGTCTAGGGAAATCGCGGTAAATGCGTATGCTAATCCGCAATTGCATGCGAGAAATTTCATATTGTCTGCATGTTACATAAAATAACATTATGTCGTAATAAATGATGATGATAAATACTTAATTTTAAATATTCACAATTAATGTCAATTTAAAATGACTGGAAAGAAATATATACATATATTAGAATTTTAAATATTAACAATTAATGTCAATTTAAGATGAATGAAAAGAAATATATATTAGAATTTATTATTAATATTCCGTGCAATTGTGTTGAATGATCAACTTTAATTGTTATTATGAATTTTCAATAATTCTATATCGATTAAATAAAGTATAAGAAATTTCTATTTTATAGATAATTGTTGTGAATAAGTATTAACGAGAGAGAATAATATTCGTAGAACAAAAAGCACTTTTACTTGGTATACTTAATACAATGTATTTAGAAGAAATAAAGTAAATACAATGTTTGATGCACTTTAAGTGCATGTGATAACTTATACGTAGGAAGAACGATAAAATTAAAAGAAGCTGTATGACGCAATCGCTTTCCGCGACTCTACTACTAAAAACAGAACCTTAATGATGCTGATGTCGCGGGAAATTTAACCTTTCATCAATAATTATATATTCATTATATCCGCATTATGTCAAATTATATTAATAATTAATTTATATTGCAAGATCGTATGTTGTGAATAATTTATAGTTGCAATCAAGGAAAGTGATGATTTTTATTATTATTGTCACTAATGCAAATTACTTTTCTTGCAATTCGTTAAGAATAATTAAAGAAATATATCAATCTTAATAAATAAAGTATATGAAAACTAATTAGCCCGAGAACGTGAAACACAGCGTTCTGACGCCAATGTATACTTGACGTTAATTATGCGTAACAATTTCTAACTTTATCAGGAATCTGTGACTTGTAATGTTAATTGCAGTTTTCTTGACTATGTTTCACATTTTTACATAACTAGGTATTTTTTGTTATAAGTTATTTTAATAATTAGATATGTGTGTATGTGTATGTGTGTGTCGCTAATCTTTTTAAGAACGTTCATAGTAAACGCTCACTTCTAATTCTAGCTTTCGCAAATATTGACCTCATATTATCTTAATATTTGGACAATTATCATATGATGTATTGAAAATGGTCAAAAAATTGACCGAAATGTTTATGTAATAATAAAAAAGATTGTAACAAGCGACAAACACCCGGCTCCGATTCTTAATATAATTGATTTAACACGCGAGCCTATATATTTATACAATTTATACTTTCTAAGAACGCATTTTTATACTTGATATACATATTTCTAAAGAATTAAATTTTTAATAAAAAAGCGGCTGATAAAATAGAAACTATGCGAAAACTATTTTATAGAACCGTTTAATATTAACGTGAAATAATTTAATTAATTTAAATTTTGGATTAAATTTCTGGAAGAGAACAAAAATATGTAAAATTTGAATCAAATGTGCACAGGTAATTTGATGTACACATAAAATTGAAATAAAATTAATATGATTTTATTTATCAATTTAATAACAGCATTTTCTCGCCTGTAATAATATCTTAGAAACACTTCTGTCGCAATTTTTATCGCATGTGAGCGTTGCAGATAAATATATGTAAATTGTTAGCATGACGGTTTTAAATGTAAATGCATAGGCGTAATGCTTTTCCGAGATACGTATTTTATACTTAAGTATTCTGCTAATCTCTTACGATGTGGTTTCGATTGCGGTAAATGGCTTACGATATGTGACGTTCAGAATGCGTACGAAAAAGAAAGGAAAAGATCGGATCAGGCGATTGCATTGCGCAATATGTGCAGTAAAATGTCTGATATTGCAAAAAAGCAACATAATAAAGATGAAAATGCTTCTGGTATATCAATAACTTGGTCGAATGCTTATTATTTTTATAATAGTAAGTAGGTCAGTTTTGATAAAGTATTGCTTTAGAATTCAAGATAGAATTTTATTTATTACGTTATGCAAATTTTTGTGTTGTGTAATATGAGAAACACTTGAAGAATTGAAGACCACTTGAACACTTGAAGAATTAAAATATACACACACGTATATAAGATATATTTAGACACACATATTATAACATGGCGTATCTAATTAGAAACAGAATCCTGAATTAAACTTTCCCGCATCAAACTTTCTTGCACGATTGCGTGCATGCGTGCGTTGGTAAGAAGTGCAGCCGCAGCGGTAAAATGTTACGTTGCGACAGAGCGTGTATTTAAAAAAAAAAAAGAATGTGCCGGCGCACTTTTTGATTCTCGCCAATCCAGTTGTAACAATCAGAACGAAATCTGGGAATCAAAATTTTGGATATTCTCACGGTGCACAAAAATTGATCTGATCGTAATTAACACGACACTAATAATAATAATTAATGCGTGCGTGAAATCCGACCATTCGGAATATTAAAAGGTGATTACATTAAGAGACGGTTGCAACAAATAATTGTGTATAAAAACACCTTTGCTGATCAGCCTGTTCTTGCAATGCAATTTCGGTGACCAGCATGGAGTTCGATGGTATGTCGCCGACTCGAGCCGCATGTCGTATAGCTTTTTTTGACCTAAAATGGTTAGTGCGTCGATACGCCTCTCAGATAAAGAATTTGTTATTAAGTTACATCAGCAATTACTTTTATTTTAATCGAGAAACAATCGAAATATGTCAACTACAATGATTTCAATTTTTTTTTATTTGAGAAACGATCATTAAAAAATCTTTCGTATATAAAAGCGAATTGTCACTTGAATTCATTGCTAAAAATCATGAGCAAAATAAGGATTCTTTACCGATTAGGTCGTTGTGTGAGCTCGATGGCAGGCAATTGTAACATTGTCGGCAATTTGTTGCGTCGTTTGTGTCGCGTAATCGTCTCGCGACTGCGAAGAAAAAAGTATCCATTGCGGTTACAAACCATTATCTTTGTGTAATTAATCTTTGTATTCCTCCGACCTTCGAATTAATAAACATGATAAATAATTAAATTTCTTTGGAATTTATCCAGTTCGTTTGTAAAAAAAAAAAAAAAAAAAAAAATAAAATATTTAAAGTATAATAATACTTTTATTATAATAATTTTTTTTAGACCTAGATTAAATTATTTAATTTATACGAGAATCATTGTAAAATTAATTGATGATAGTTAACATTTTTTATCGTGTAGATTCACGTTTATTGAATAAATCTCAGCTTAGAAGCTTAATACGCATTTAGCGAATGCAAGATCGTAGCGGAATACGAAGATCAAAACATTAGGATTATGCGTTTCGATAAAATCATTGTTACCTATCGTGCATTCGTGATGCAAATTTAGATCTGGTCGTGGGCGGGCACGATTTTATGTCCCGTTTGCGCCCCATGATTTATTATATTTAACCTGCGAGAGAAGAATATATTTTCATATATACGAAAACCGTAAGATCAAATTTAGAATCAAGGTGAGCGTGCATTTAAATTAGCTTTTTTATTATGCAAATATTATGCCATTCTGTTTCAGTTGTATTTTTATTATTATAAGAATACATACAAAAATGCTACGAATGCTATGAATTTAAGATTATTTATCTCGCATTTACTGTTGGATAAAAATATGCACATTTCTTTGACGTTGAAAATCTTATTTGTAATCTAACGAATCAAAGTTGAAAGAAAGAAAACTATGAATAAGTATAAGTTTCTCTATTGGTTATGATTATTCATTGAATAATGCCACGTGCCTGAATGTAAAGTAAACCATAGTGCTTGGTAAATCGATTACTCAACTTACCAAGGTTGCGTTTACTCTTCTTTAGACTTTAAATCGTTATCGATCAGAGCATTGGTATTTGTTGTTTGAATTAATCATAAAGTTTACAAAATAGTTAACTCGGTAGACACAGAATTTTTCTAGAATAAGAAATTACTTGAATTTTTTAATCTATAATTTTAGTTCATACATTTTGCTGTATTTACGCTAGAGAATTAATATTCTTTAATTACGTTTCTTTTACACCTGTTATAAAAAGTCAAATGCTATTGTGAATTATTACAATTCGCGATGCACGAAAAACATTGATTAATTCATCATTGCGCGGTCCATTCGGCAGAAGCATAAAAAGACGTTTAGAAAACAATTGCGCATTGTATCCACTTGAATAAATATGTACTATGATCGAATTGTAACGTGATTCCTGACTAAACTTGATCGGTCATGTGAATTGCCATGCCGAGGCGACAGCGAAGGTTGACAAGATAGTGTAGATGAGATTCTTGTGTAGTATTTGCGTCGGGAGTTCACCGTTGGTGTCGTTAATACTGCATGAGCTTAAGGCGATATGGTCACGGTCGCGTAAACCACTTATTCATCCGATAATCCTTCGACAAATAATCGCAAAAAAGATTGTGATTTTTTTACTATAAATTATGTTCTTGTTAGTTTTATTTATAAAAGATTGCGATAAAATATATTAAAAATCTTCTCACTATATACGTTTAAATGATATTTACATATAATTTGCGTAATAATCAGAATGTCTCGATTTATCTTATTTTGAAGCGATGAAATATTTCCTTCTTTGCATCAATCATCGAGGAAATATTTTTACTATCAATCAAATGGTATTATTTATCAATTGATCATAGATTTGTTTGCTCCTGTAGATCACACACAAATAAATAATAATTGTTAGTGATATTTCAAAGTGCAAAGAGTAAAATATTTTAGATAAAATATTATTGACAAGTGGCATAATTTTTTCTAATTAATTTTACAATCTTTTCATGAAAAATTAATATTTATTTATGTCTTCTGGAAAAATTTGTTCACGGTTGCGAATTGCACTGATTCAGAGTATAATCACGCACAAATCTTTGCGGTAAAAAAAATTGCGCAATAAATAAACATTTCGACGAACAAACGTGCAAAGGTTGTTCTCTAATCAGCCAAGGATCAATAGAATAATTTCAATCGGTTGCCGGTTGCATGTAAAGCGCAGTCTTCAATCATGTCAAAGACGCTCGTACGCACTTCACTGCAAGGCGAGGAATATGTACTGCGTGTATCGCTCGGCGCGAGCATAATTCTCACATTCGTCACAGAAATTGTCTGTTACAAGACGAGGAGACGCTACCATTTAGCGTAAACCGTGTTATAAACTAATCCGCGATAGCCGCAACTTCGCGGCTTGATTAATTGCAAATCAGCCACATCCCTTAGTGCGGTTGATTCCACTGTGACATGCGGATGCCGTGTCGCATATCATTATCGCTATGATTTATTGCCGTACGATCGCAACGTCGTAATTACGTCGTAATCGCGTTAAATCCGCCCGCAGAACGCCGCCTGACGTATGAATGACGAGAGGTAGATACGCGATTTACCGTTCGCAAAATGACACTGAAACTCGTACGACAGTTGTAGATATCGATTACGCAAACGTGACGTTAAGAACACAAGCTTTAGTCGTCCTCATTTAGCGGAATTATATCCCCCCCCGACGGTCGTGATACTTATTGGACATTGCTTACGATAGTCTTTTTGTTATTTTTGAAATAATTTCTTATTTCATTTCAGTGAAGATTTGATAAATGATTAATAGCCGTCCGTAAGCTTCAGGAATTTAACTCTTGCTACTTACTGTTCATAAATGCTTAACAAATTAATAATAATCTGTGTTAACAAACTGGCAAGATTTTAAGCAAAATAATCTGTGCATCGGAAACGAACGGCGTTCAAAGTGATTACGATAATGAGAAGGCTGCAGCAGATAAAAGGAGTTCAAACGAGTATACGCTCATCTCGCTTAGAATCTAGTTTACTGGAAATTTGCAGTTACCTTGCATTCCTTGCAAAGTCGAACGCCTTGGGGATGCCTCTGATTCGCGGGGATCGTTAATTGCTCGTGGCTGAAACGGGATTTTCAATTCGTCGTGCAGATAATTTTCATCCGCCGGGAAAATAGATTTAGCGGCGGAAACAGATGTTGAGCGTATACAATAATCGATGAAGAGGCGCGTATGTAAATTTTACGAAGTAGAGATTAGAAAATGGTAAAATGTAGAATTTTTATATGATTTATTTTACGCTTGGCTGAATTAAAAAAAATTCCGAATAAAATTACGAGGATATTATAATAAAAAAATTAATTAAAAACCGTATATTAATTCATCTTGTGTAAAATATCCGTGTAATATCTATGTATATCCGATTGACGTCTTCGTATCAAGTAGTGAAGGATTCGCAATTTGTTAGCGTGCTGTTACGTTCGCGAAGATCTATTTCGCTGACGTTGATATTTGCTAACATGTAGTACGCATTCACTAATGTCAATGAAAATGTCTGCGTGAAAGCGAAATGACGCTTAGTATTCAAAAATCGGAGTGCAGATGTTGCACAATGCGACATTTGAGGCAAGGACGCGTGTGGAAACAGCAGCCTCCTTGTTTTCTGGGCCATAGTCGAAACACGAATGTGATTCATCCCTGCTTTCCATATTTTATTTTATTCCTTAGGCGCAAAAAATAGTCCACGCTTGTTTTCTTCAACAGTATCTCATCTTTTTTTTCTAAGTCAGCCGAGACTTCAGAAAAACCCTTAAGTATAATAATATCTTATTTGCATAATTAAATAAATGAGTGATATAATACGTTAGCACAAAATATGGAAATGTGAAATCACACACTTTATTAATAATAATCTGTGTAAAACATATTTTAAAAAATCTATCTTTTTATCTACCTTTTTACATTTAGATTGGAAATCTCACGAATTATAATGTGGCGTTTAATCAAGCGACAGAATGAGCGCGCAATTCGACTTTGAAACGTTTTTGCGAAAACGAACGTAATTAAAGTCTGTCGCGCTGGGACGGCATTTAATTAAAGCGCAATTACTTCGAACGCGTTAGATGACGCACGTGTCACAGGCGCACTTGCCATATTTCACTGTTTTTAGACGTAATTTGTAAATGGAAGGATCATATATTTAATCCATCTCGCTCAACTTTTCCAATATAAACGCACATCTAATTTCAGCAAAAATTCATTTGTTAATTGACTCGTCTATTTCCACGCTTTTTTTCAATATCTTTCATCGTACAATTAAAAAAGATCGTAAAATTAAAAACGGCAAAGTCTATTTATTTTGTTATTGCACGTTGGTGCATAATTAATGCGCATTTATACACGAACTGATTTAACTTTAACAATTTTTTATTACACTTAAGAGATGTTTTACCGCGCGAGTATGTGCATCAGCAATTTCGTGACGTTTGATGTTTGACGGCACGTGCGATGCTTTTAATTATGCCCTTGGTCATACAAAAAAAACCTTGAGAGATTTTCAACAGATATGCGATTCCAATCGTGCCCAAAAATTTTGCAACATTGACGATCGATGCTCGTTTCACGATCGATTACGACACACACACTGGCTAGTAAGCATAGCATTAGTAAAATCAGCATAGCTTTTGTTAGAATTATGTAGAATTATATAAAAAAAATTAAACACCAAATTATATAAAGAAAATGTCCTTCAAATATGAAACAATGGAAGCGAAACGATCGTTCTTTATATCACATTGTTTCATCTACATTTAGTTAGTACATTTAACTCCTAATTAACGACCTGAAGAAGGTTAATGGAATTAGTAATGAGGAGTTTTTTAAGCTTATTACTTTTTTATAAAATTTTTTTGAATAATATTTTTAACACAATATTAATACTTTTATTGTTTGTCAGGATATAAAGACAAACAAAAAAAAAAACAAAAAATGATTGCATTATAATTAATATGTTTAATTATTTATTTGTTTTTTGTATAAACAATAGCCAGGAAGTATTATTCAGATTCTTCCTAACAAGAGAAACTTCATATTTTGCCGTGGATTAATGCATTAGATAGTATTGTAGCTGCGATTAGCAGATAATATGTCACCTATAACATCTTCATCGAGTTCTTAAATGTCCATCCACTTAATAAACTGTCTGAGTTTTATATACAGAATTGATATTCCGATGATACATAACGTTATAAAAGATCTGTAACGCTTGTGTAAGCAATTATTGTATAATTAATATTCATTTCTTGCAACCTTCATCGTGCAAACAATTGATGATACGCGAGCCATGCGTTATCTGTTTCAGCGATTTTATAACTTTGAGACGTACGTACTCGCGATGCTTATATAATTATAACGTAACAACGTTATTTTTTCAACGAGAGAGTTGCTTATTCGACGAACCATGTAATCGCTTTCGTGTAAATGGAAAGGTATTTCAGGAGGAAATACCGCCGACCTAAATTCAATTCGGGTGAAATTTTATGGGCGTGGAATGATACGCGCTCGCGATGCCCACGTCAGTCATCTTAAACTTAGTGACGTCAAAAGGAGGAAATTACGGAAACACGCGCGTAAATTTCACAACTTCCGGCAGCGGGAATGATTTTTTGTTAACAAAATTGTTTCGTAAAGTTGACGTCTTAACTGTAATAGAAAGTATATTATCAGAATAGAATAATTAGAGATAGATAAATGTAATATAAATTTAAATATATAATAAGTGTAAATATGTGACACAGCTGCCAAAAAAGTTAACAATGTTTCTCCGACATTGCGAATCGTTCAAGCAACACCCGTCCATAAGCCCATAAACATTTATGAAGTTTCTTTTGGAATGATAATTTCGCTGGTATGCCTTCTTATTACGGTATGTTTATGCGTTACATACGCGCGTGCTTTACGAGCTTACGTAAGTACCGTGTACACAGCGTTATTGGTTTTGCCAGTGACGGAATCAGACCTCGTAGTTTAGTGAACGCCCGTGCCCGCCGCGGAACCGCAAGCGCATTTCCAAGACGTCGTTGCACCACTTTCGCTTTAAAATCGACACCCGTGACCGACCTTGGCACATTTCCCAACACGACGACGCGCTTCTGCTCGCGATATCGCATCGCGCGATTTTTAAACGTGACTGAAATGACAAGCGTCGCGCGATGACTGCGACCTTCGCTGGGTCGATTTCTTCGTCCTGCCGTTTGTTTCTATGTCTCGTCTCGTAATCGCGACGGAGCGATCTTTTGTCGCGATTCCGTTGTCATTTCTTTGGGGTCGGCTTACGCGACGACGGCTCCCTTGCGCAATGCGAATCGAAAAGTCGTAGACATCGTTTACGTTTGCAATTATCTTCTGTGATTGATTGATCATCGCGAATGCTTATAATACTTCAAGATCAGCGAAAATTACGTAGTATTTCTTGATGTTATGCTATTAAAGTAGATAATTTGCTTTAATGTTTAATTAATTATGCTGACAAAGAGTTTTTTTCTCTCAATTATCACTGCACAAAAAATATCGATGCTTATTAATATTTATCAAGCAATATTAAGTTATATTATTTTAATTAAATAAAAATCAAAGTTTATTTTATTTAGGCATCAATATTTTTGAGAAAGTACCGAATATTTCAACATTTAAATCTATGCCAAATAAATAAAATCATCAAAGCTTTTGATAAACTACGTCGAACAACTGTACAAGCAAAGTATCGATACTTCATTCAACTTGAATAAAGACATTCTTGAAGAGATCGAGTCTCAATAATCAAGTTGTCGATTTTCGTTGCATAACATGCATCTATTTTTGCAATGTTCGTAACAACAATATACATTACGAGCTCCTTTTTTACGCGACTTTTTCTTCTCCTCGATGATTTCAATCACGTTGTTCCGTAACCTCTTTGGGTTATGAAAAATCACGTGGATCGCCTCCAGTTACATTTGCAGACATGTAAATACTCTGATTTTGTACTTTAAACTGTGCTGTTTTTTCGAGATTCACACGCTTTTGTTCAAATATCGTTTGATTCTTTCGTGGTGGATGGTAATCGTTACGGCAATCAATGTCGCAAACAAATAAAATCTTGTAAAATGAACAGTACAATTAATAGATAGATGTATTTCTCGGAATGCACAATCTGTACGATTACGAATATTCCTTTTTTTTTGAAGATTTAAATTATATAGTAATGCAAAAAAAGAAAACAAGTTCAAATTTCTTTTATTAACATTATGACTTGCAGCATGAGAGAGAAAGAGAGAGAGAGAAAAAAAATTATCTTAAGCATGTTTTTATGTAAATAGAAGTTTGATATGATTATTATTGTTTTGCACTATTATTTGAATTAAAAAGTAAATTAATCCTACTAAATATTATAAATAGAGCAATTAAAAAAAAAAAAATACCGTCGATTCATTATATTGTTCATAATCTAATCATTATTTTATTAAATAATCTAATTAAATATATAAAAAATTTATGTATCAATTGTGTTACAGTGGTAAATTTGGATTAATTTCTGTTTAATGCAGTTTTCTGCACTGTTAAAAGCAATTGCTGATGTTTATTAAAGAAAAGATTAAAGAAATATAACTGACTTCTTATTGGTAATAATTATATCTTATATCTTATAATTATATCTTATATTAAAATAATTATATAATTATTATCAATAAGATATAATTATTACAATAATCTGCAATGTTAATCAGAAAGCAATTAAATCGTTATAGAATATATTGGCGAGCGAGATACGCAGTATAATTCTGACAGATCGACGTGTAAATGATTATCAATTCACGGACTATTGCGATTCATCATCAATATGTTATCACTAATTAAAACTTGGTAAAAAATCATTTAAAATTTGTTAACAATCTTAGCTTTTTATATGTCAGCAAAGACACTCATTGAAGTGAATCGAAGGGTTTTCCAGTGACGTCATAAAGCGAGCAGCTGCATTTAATATTATGGCAGATAGGGATTTCCAAGAGCTGCTGGTAAATCCTTCGTATGATCTTGCTTATTTAATTCCCCTGATTATATATGTAGTTCAAAAGTGTGATTCATATTATACAATGTAATTGTGATTCACATATTGTAATGCACATGTGATTCACATAGTAAGATAATATATCGAATAAATAGAATATAATTTAAGATATGTCAAAATTTTAAAACAAATCTTATAAGTGAAAAAATTCAGATTTTCTTTGGAGAAATAAATAGTTTCAATAATAACAACTCGATACTTAAAGGGAAAATTACACGACTTTTCGTGTTCCGGTCTTTCGCTCATATCTCATATGCGAAATCGTTGCAAACAAGATTCTTAGATCCCACGGATAAATAGAGAAGTACGCGCAGAAAATCGCAGTCATCATGCGCAACGAGGAAGCGAAGGAGAATTGGGCAATCTTCGGGTTTTTTGCGAGAAAGCGTGCGAACGCGCGATCGTTCTGTTGGTATTTTCATGCGATGTGCCATCGTGCGTTCATCCGCACGGTTTCGTGCGAATTAACGCCCGCGAATTAATCTCTCGGTCGTTTCATAAGCGCGCTTCTACAAGCCCGAGCGTGGCGAATTAGAACACAATTTTTCAACCGCTCTCGTTATTGCATAAGTGACGTTACCATTACGTTACCTGCGCAATTTATCGAGGGATGACGGAATTGTATTCTCATTTTTTATTGTTGCTGCTATTATTTTAATTAGTCTGACATAATTTATATAATTTCTCTAACGCGTTATGTGTATTAGTGTTACATAAGTATGCTTTATTCTTTTATAATAGAACTTTTTCTACTTAGAATTATTTCATGTCAATGGAAAAATGTGCTACGATATAAATGCGATTTGAAACTTGCTGTATACTAACTATAATGAGTTCCGTGGAAAGCATTAGAGATGAAAGTTATGACACGACTGTTATTTGTGACCTTACGGAGTCGCATCGCGAGAGACGAAACAATACTTTTGCCGCGGGCGCATTTAACTTGCATTTTCCTTCTGCTGTCTAGAAAGTGTACTTCTCTCGGTCTTTCACATCGCGGCTCGATATTGTCGTGAGACTTTACGACGTTGTACGGCATTATACATTACACTCTCGTGTTATGCGCTCGTCCATTTCCGTATATCGAGAACGATTAATTAATCCGTTGAAAATTTTATGATGATTAAAACGCATGTCGGTGCGCTCAAGAAGAATTGCAATTTAGATTCTCCAAAGATTTATAATCGTGAGAATATTAAATATCAAATAATTGATTAAATTTATGAACAATTATTGTTTCATATAAATTCAACAATTATTATTTAATATAAATTCTAAATATGAATTTCTTACTTGTATTCTTGCTCTCTAAAATCAAATATGTTAAATAAGTCAAATTAAAAAATAAAAAAACAATATATATTATATTCTCAAAAAAATTTTGTAGAAGAAAGAGAATTTAGAATTTTTTTTTTGATACAAAAAGATTCAAGATGTCAAAGATTCAAGCAGCTAACTTTTGCGTCGAGGATCTAAATGGCTTTTGAGATTCTCAGATGCGCTGTCTTTTATGCAGCTTTACGGAAATCGTAGTTTTATAGAAAATATTAATGCCAGAAGGCAATCTGCACGGCGGAGAAAAGCTCTTTGCGCAGATATTAGGAAGTTGGTATTCTGAGAAACGAGAGATAGGAAATGTTGACGCGCGTGTGAAGATGTGCTCGAAGGCGGTCGTCTGCCTCATGACGTTCGATTTCACTGCGATGTGTGTTCCGGTATCATCAGAACGCGACTCCCGTTTCTTCTATTACGTGAGGTTGACACGGTGTGAATATTCCGCGCGTCTCCGCGACAATCGCATTGTATGTATATGCGCATGGGCAGATAGCTGTGATATCAGGATGCTCCTTTTGGAATTCAAAATCTCACAGTCCAATAAAAATTCAACTGAGATCGAAAGCGAGCCAACATTCTGCGATGTCCAGAATGTGAAAATTAACATTTTATTGTCATGAGAATCTAAAAATCAATAATGATGCATTTCTCAATAATGATGTAATGTGCAGTTTTTAGCGTACAAAATTCGAGGTGAGAATGGACACTCTAAATACAAAATGTACAAATTCTTCAAATGTTCAAAAACAAAAAGATTAATAGAATTATTTTCTTTCTATTTTCTCTCTGTATTCTCTGCAATTTCTAAAGTTTCTATTTCATTATTGTGAGCTCAAAATTGATCACCGTCGGATTGAAAGATTCAAACCACTTTCTCGCGTGCGAAAAAGTTTTGTCAATTTGAAGAAAATTTCACTCGGAGTAATTTGAACAATAAACTCAGAATATGTGTGTTACGGAGTCAAGAAAATTTCGTCGGTTTCCATGAAGCATAAAAATTGACAGGAGCGCAGCCGAGCGTGTCTCTTTTTTTATTAGCAATTTTTTTAAAATTATGATACTTAGCGACTTTCGATCCATCATTTTTTTATGGAGATTCGTCGGCGTTTTAGGGGTTTTCTCAAAGACAGGATAAACACATATGTTGGCAGACATAATGGATTAATTGTTTAAGTAATGGACATTGTTTAAGAAGATTTGAGTTTCTAGGAAGTAAAGATTTGCAAAAAGTATTGACTTTATTTTCGTTACCTGCGTAGTTGCGAGCGAACCAGCAAGTTGCTTGTTCGGCTAAATGTGCCTATTATGCATCTCATCCTAATTAGAAGTTTTTTTGCACAAAGCCAAATATTTTATCGATTCTTCTTTTAATAGATGTACGATTGATTTATTAGTAATAAATTAATGAATTTAACATGAGCCTTTTGCATAAAAAGTTAGTCACGCCTTGTTTGTAATATTCAAAATGTCATGATAACCAGTTCTCTTTGTCCAATTCTTTAATCTTTCAAGTTAAAAATATCTTCCTGATTAAATCAGAAAATAACCTCTAGTTTCTCGGTTACAAATAAACAACTTATAAAACATTTTAGCTATAAAATATTTTAGTTACTGAGGAATATAGTACATATCACTAAAAGAATAATTGTGTTCATAATCATTAATTACTGAATAATAATTCACAATATTATTCAGAATATTAATATTCTCTCAATTTCAAAGCGCATGACAATCTTGTCAATATTTTTATAAATTATTTCCATAATGTTTTAGTCAAAAATGATTAAAAAATCAAAATTTTTCATTAAAAAATGTTTTTATTTTTTATATTCTATGAGACTTGCTGAAGCAATAAGCTTTGCACCCCGAAGCGTACCTTTCGCAGCTCCGCGGTGTAAGCACCGGTGTAGCACGAAATTCCGAGATTTTTCCTGTCCTCGTCGAGAGGTTCCGTTCAAAGTTCACGTGTAATTCTGACCGGAAACCGGTGTTGAGGGACGTAGATGAGAAGAGTATGCGACGACCGACAGCATCGGGGTGTATTTATCAGTTGATAGTATTTTTCTCTGACACACTCTGACACACTCTGACACTCTGTTCAACACTAAGCACCACGAGAGGAAGAGCCGGAAACTTTGCTGTTCGAAGAGCTAGTCGATTGATCGCGAGACAGAAGAGCGGTCAGTCGATCGAACGGTACCGTACTCCTCCGCAACTTTCGAGTCCTGACGCGAGACTGAGAATTGAACGAACGGGGCCTACCGCGACACTCGGTAGCGCCGTCGCACTTACACTTCTCTCCTGATAGACTTCCCCAGTCGTCTCTCTCTTTAACGAACGCTTTCCCTCCACGGTGAGCACTCCTCATCACCTTCCCTCCACCTGTTGCTCCCTAGGGTTTCGCCACATACCGCGCCTCCCTCTTCGCCTGTGCCCGCAACTTCATCGGCTTCTCGTCGACAACGCTTTCGGCGCCGATTTTTTCTCCTGACTTCCGATTTTCTTGGAATTTCCAGCCGATCACCAGTTGATTATCGCGGACTTTTATCTATTAATCGGAATACATTAACCGGGATTTTTGCACTCGGGATCTTGCTTCTGGTTAATTGACAAGTAAAAAACTGAACGGGAAAAGATATATATAATAAAATGTTATATAATTGTTAAAACTAAAAATTTTGCAGCAAATTATACATTTTATAGTCAATTAAAAAAATTTTTTAATTTTATTTATTCTAGAAAAAGAGTTAAAATGAAAGAATTTTAAAGAATTATTGACATTATAGAAGAATAAAGGATTATTCAAATGAAAATTAATACGTTGTTTCTAATGCATCCTAATTTGCATAAACAAATTTCTTTACAGTACTACAAACATAATTTAATTTTTTTTATATACATAAGAGAGATCACTGCGTTCAATTATAGATATCCGATAAACATTGCTAAGTGCAAAAAAGAATACCTTACTTTGCAAGGCTGTACTTTACTAGCAATTTACTCGTTAATTTAATATTACTTGCAATCGTACGATGGAACTGATTCAAGAAGTGGATCCTACGCTCAGCAGGCGCTTTCGCTCATCTCGACACTGTAGTTACCTCTTCCCATCACCTGTTGTTCACTCGCGAAAGGCCGTTCTTCGGTGCACGTCGATCCGGAGATCCGTTTTGGCATCACGAGATCGCTTTCTCCGCTTCTTCTGCGCTTATACCGTCGATGCCGACTCAGCATAAACTTCCTTCTCTCAAACTTATATCAACTTCCGTCGTAATGCCTGACGTAATTTCGCGCGTTTGATTTTTATGTGACTGCTTCATATTATCTTGTTAATATCCTCTCGCGGTTTTTCATTTTAAATTTGCTATCTTGGTCTTTGCTTTCTAACGATTCTTTCTTCTTGGTACTTCTTGCTACTTGTTTCTTATGTATTGCAGTCTTTTATTATATAAAGTTTATATCATAAAAGCAATGTTTTCTTTTCACGAGGATCCATCAGAATGTAGGCTATTTCTTTGTGACTCGCGCACAGTTTATAATTTTTTTATCTAATTGCTCAATTTCCGTTTTCAATTTTCCTCTGTTAAAGCATATACTGCATCCTGCATAACTTTTTATCTAATTATTGGTTAATGGTCTTCTGACGATGATCGTTAATTGAGCATGAATCTTAATTCATGCATTTATTTCTTGGTTTATTTCGGCGGCTAGAAAATTCTCGTTATCCTGTATTTTCCAATTTTGGTGTCTCTTCGAATAATTCGATGGCGCGTGATCCCAATGTTTAGTGCAAATTAGCGAGCACATTGCAAATGACAAGGGCACAAGTCGCCGGCTTCCTTAGCCCGTTTGCGTATAGCTTAATTACTTCCGGCAGTTAATTTGATAAAACATCTCACTATGCCATTGTCATCGTCGATAATAAGATACTGAAGATTCTTTCGATGTCGCGTGACGTTTGAGCTTAACGAGAAGTACATACCAAGCGCAAGCTGCGGCGATATAATAAAAAAAATTCTTATTTTTTTAGCTTGCAATTGTTAGATCTTGACGAAAACAGAACTCTCGGGATTTCAAGTACACTTGCTTATCCATAAAAATGAGAGAAAAAACTTTACCTTAACAAAAAATTTTTTATAATGGTTACGCTTTGTGCAATTTATATAAGTATAAAAAGTATTTTGCGTGAAATTGCTCTTGTGTAAATTTGTTCTCGTATAAAATTATGTTTGATTAGATAACAAAGACTCGTGTAATTTAAACGAGCGATGATTAATGCGTAGGCGAAGTTTGATTTCTTCCTGTTAGCGTGAAAAATTCTCTTTGCTCGTTAATTTAGCGGCGAACCGGGAAATACGGTGAAAGGTTAACGACCGTGGAAATCACTTAAATCCTGCGGTTGTACGCGACTTGTGGATAATATTCTGTTGACTTGTTTTAAGCCGAATAAGAGGCGAAATTTGTCGAACGTCAAATCAACGGAATAAATCGAGAACAGGTTTCTATGCAATTTGCGCTTTGTCCATTGATGTCACAGAATTTTTGATAAATTCCGGACAGCATCTTACACTGATGATTAATAATGTCAGCTACATCGATATCTTTTGATTAATACCATCTTGTTGTATCGATTTTATTTTTTTTCCCACTTCTGCATATTTTATCTTTCGGTCAACATATATTATTAAGAAATTTTGTTCTAAAAATATTCTTCCTTTAAGTGGTTTACATTTATTTAAATTTCGTAGAAATGTAATATCATTTCTTTAATGATCTGTCGCGCTCGTGTCTCTTTTGTTGTGTTTTTATCGTCGTAATGGGAATATTTAATTTTTCGTCGAAGAGATTCACAGAATAGAATGTCACTATGCATTCTCATTTAGTAGCTTTTTTGTCATGGTTGGGTTGCCGGGGTGAAGAAAACAACATGCGTCATATTACTGGGAGATATTGCTCGCACTCAACGACACGTTTTGAGAGTCAGTTTAAACTTCGGAATATCACGAAAGAATCTTTCGGCAATCTCGTTAGTAAAATAGCCGCGCTATCGTCCACGATGATGGTCTTTCACCTTTTTAGATCTTTTTTCGCTGCACGTGCAGTCCTCAGTGATTATGTCTCGCACGGAGGTCGTCAGAGCTTCCCACATGCGCTTAATATATGCAAATGACATTCCTATGCGTTTCCCCTCTCGGAAACCGTTAAAAAAAGAGAACGGTACAAATCAGCGACAAAATATTTATAAAGGAAGAACCTTATTAAAATTACTCATTCTATTGTTAAGTCCACTTCAGACGATTTATAATTCGCGACAGAATTCTGTGTATAATTTTATATGCCGTGTAATACAAAAAAGTATTTAAAAAATCAGAATGCACGTGTATAAAATATATGTTAGCGTATGTGTATTTCGATTTTTTAAATATTTTCTATTACATAAAATTATGAACAATTTTGCTCTGGAATTCTTTCGCAAATTATAAATCATCTAAAGCGAGTTTAAGTTACACTTCTGAATTGATTTAATAATTTAGTTGTCACGTTTCTTACAATCATTAATCACGTCTTTGATTTTCATCAAAAGAAAGAGTAAAAATTAATTGCATATATTATTTGTTACACTGTTGCATACGTTCCGCGTTAAACTGGCTTGTCATGTGTCTGATACACAATGGCATGCATATCAAGACTTTGGCACGCATTACTAATTCTTCCGCGTGCGCTTCTCTAAAAAATCATGAATGATTCCGTGAATAAAACACTCTTCTCAATAAATCTGTATTGCAAACAACAGATAAAGTAATTGAATATCTGACGTGCGTATTAAGTCACCCATATCAAGCCGTCATTTTTTATATCTTTTTGTGCTTTACAATATCGCGCATTATCGAACTGAAAACAATATTGCTTCTGCGACTCTTTTTTGTATTTGCTATGCAAATATGTAGATATGCGATTGTTCCAGCGGCAATTTTATTTCAGGTCAAGAAGTAGCAACCATAACGGTGGTCAAGTCAGTCTGCACTTTCCCCAACATTGCGCAACGTAGCCACAGCACCTGACGTAATGTGAATCTGATTAAATAACCGAGAGTTATGAATCTTTCGTTTTTTTCTCTTTCTGTCGAAAATCGGACTGCGCCAGCAGCGTGCAGTCGCGGCCCGTAGTCGAAATCGAAGTTTATGATAATGAGACATGTTGCAAGAAGAAACCGGATCATGATCGTTGATACCATTATTTATTTAATATCCGAGAATAATTAGACGACGTAATCGTCACTGCATGTATTAAAGTTTGTAATTCAACTTCATAAATTATAAATTTTACAAAATATTGCATATGTTGCAATTATTTCCGATAGATGGCTTAGATTTTCTGTATAATTTTCTCGTAAGAAAAAGTAGGCTATCGTGTATTTGCGTCTTAAGAAATTACTGAAGTGTGCAAGGAAATTGAATTTACATTACTATCAGCTTGCATCAACGCCGATGGCCTTTAAAGGGCATTGCTCCTGTCATTTGTTTTTGTAGAAGTATTAATAATTAAGCACAAGGACGTATCGATTGTTGTCGATTGCCAAACAGACAGCTGCACAAAATTACATGCATTAACGTATTTCGTTACAGTCGTCGTTGGCGTCCCGTTTGGAGTTTGCAATGAAGGAAGCATGATTGTCTCCGGCTGGCTGACTGGCAATAATTCGACGAGAAATTTGTAAAGCGCGATTTCCGGTTACGTATACAGTCACCTCAAAGTAGGTGCACGCTGCGCCGAAATGAATAATCATTTACTATCGCGAATTTAAAATTGTGTCAAATCTAAAAGTACATTTTTGTACAATACAATGTTTTTAACTCTTTTTTGATTTTGATTTTAAATTTGAATTGTGAATTAATGCCTGAAGTATTGATTTGGACGTGTTGTAGTACGTTTATGATATTCGAGTAGTACAGTCAGCGCTTAAGCCGCCTTGCTCTTTACAAAATCTTACCTCATACTGACGTTTGTGTAATTCAGTTTTAAACTACTTTCATATCTTTCACTTTATTATATAAAAATAGATTGCGCAAGTAAACTATTTTTATAGATTATATATATATATATATATATATATATATATATATATAAATAACTTCTATTAGATTAGCGATATATTATTAACTTCTAAACTTTAAAATACATACTGGAATGTAATATTAAATAGAATTTAGACATATGATAATATGTAATTAATTATGCTACTTACCATAAAAATAATGTGCGGAATATGTGTTTTAGAAATTTGAACGGAACGGAATCATGTGATCGGGTCATATGAACGTGACGTCACGAGATGTATTTCGTCTTCGGTCACTAGTTCGCGGGACGACGGCGGAATAGAGTGAGAGCTTGCGTTTGTTGCGTGTTTTTTCCTTCGAAGCAAGTTCCACAGACGAACAAATATCGGATGTGTCGAATCCAGCGACGGGCAATCATCGCGAAGCGTTACCTAACGCACACGGTCGGTTAGCAGTTTTTCGGCATTCGTGAAGTCAATCGCGTTCGTCGCTTTATGGTGGGAGCGCGCGAGCGTCGTTCTGCGTTTCCCGTTCACTATTTTTCTCTCGAAGTTGCTCCGCGAACAAATAGATAATCAGGTGTATCGAATCTAGCGATAGAGAATCATCGCGAAATGTTAGCTGGCCTGCATGATCGTGTGATTAGCAACCTACCGATTGTTCGGCAAAGTGATCACATTCGTCGCATCATGTCGAATCATTCCTACTGAAATTAGCAAGTAACTGCATGAAATTGTCTGCGTCTTTTTCGTAGTTTGCAAACATACTCAGAAGTGCCGATAGTGTCGCATCGTGCAGTGGAAGCAAATTGGCGCGCAATTGTATCGTGACATAACCTTCAATGACCTTCGTAAAGCAAACTGCGTCGTTTCGGATATCATTCGTCAAATTTTCAAGCATTGCCGTGATGGCATGAATTAAACCTTGCGAATGTCTTCTTGAACGTAGGTATTTCAGTAGTGACGGGAGTGTCGAGTAAAATTACGGGCGAGAATTCGTCGCGTGTGTAATTGTGCGTCGAGAGTGTCAGATGCAGTGTTGATCGATATGATGATAAAGTGATGATAATCAGCTCTTCCAATCAGTATTTCCTTTGGGTGATTCGCACAGGTGCTCCAGTGGACATCATGACGATGCCGAATTTTTCAATGGACAAAATTGTTTCGCGTTTGATCGAGACGTGGGATGTCGACTGGTGAGTAAATTTCAGCATTACATAACTGATTATTCGCATATTCATGTTTTGATTGCGTTATACTGATTGAAATCTATTTATCTAGTTATTGTATTATATAGTAAAAAAAATATTTTTCATTTACGTCACGCACTTTACGTGCAAGTATTAAATTTGATGGTTTGTTACAAAAGAAGAGCTAGCGTATTTAAACGGAAATAGAGAGAACAGATTTTTATAGGTATCGTGCTTCTTATTAATTACATAAATGTACAGATTTTATATGTAATTATTTTACATATAATTTTAATTCAGAATTGTAATTTTGAAATTTGCAATTGCATACTGTCAAATTAATTTTTAACACGCTGTTGCTTGTAAGATTCTTTTTAATGCAATTACTCGCTCGAATTTTCGTTCAACATCCAGTCGAACCGCACCGAAAAGTGAAAGCGTTTCTCGCGACGATCGCACGCAAGTATGCACGCTATTTCGTTATTTTTCGACCCTGAGGCAAGCGCGTACGCCGATATCATTGATTTCTACATCTGTCCTCTCTCGATGGTATTCATACACAATTGAATTTACACTTCACGCGTCACTAGCTATTGCAACGTTCTCCACTTGCATTAAACGTTGCGATCAACGATGCCTTTACGACGATGCAATAATTGACTAATTCCGAATGCTATTGCTATCAATGTGATAATCAATTGACGTAAGAGTCCATAAATTTGTCATTATAAATAGCAGTATAAAAGCTTTATCGCAAAAAAGTGTCTTGATGTACGATTCTAGTGAGAATTAATTCAAAATCTTTTTTTTTTCATTTATCATATTTTATTCAAAAGTTATATAAAATTTTTCATTATCTGACTAGAAAAGTTTTTGTAGACGGAATATTAAAATATTTCTCTTATCGTATAATTTATAATTAAAATTTAAATAATTCAAAGTGAGTTAAGCTTTGAAACAATACAACAATGATTGTTTCACAGCATGAAATATCATTTCCTTCATCTGTATAATCGAGATTAACATTATAAACAATATTATACTTTATACGTGTCTCGTAGGATAAATGAAATACTCGATTATTTAACGGCATTGATATGAGTCAAAACGAGGATTTTATTCACGATACAAAAGCGTCTTGTGTGAATGCAACTCGGTACTACAAAAGCATGATTATGACTAAAACTTTTTGTTTGAATATTTCTTAGTTATAATTTAAACAGATTTATAAACGCGACAGACATTTATGAACGTGCATTTATGAAATGTATTTCTTTTTATGTTACCTATAAAACTCATTATTATAACATAAAATATACATAATGCAGACAGCATTTAAAAAAAATAGCGTCACGAATGTTTCTTTCAAGATATTTGTGAATTCAATTCACGTATTCTATATTATATATTCAAACAAACAAGTTTAACAATAACAATTACTGAATGCTTATGCGAGTCAAGTCTGACTTCGTGTCATCAAGGTCTGACAATCTCAAGACACTTTCGTAGATCTGTCTGTGCAAAAGCGAAAGTCTTCGCCTCGGTGCTCATGCACTCGATGACTATCGGGTCAAGCGACAGCACGCGATCCTCGTTATGTTCGTCGACTCGAGATCGATCTTCCCAGGACGGATTCGGGGAATGCGTTACATCTCTTCCGCGATTGGTGTCATGAACAGCCTTGACCTGTTTTCGGGAGTAGTCAAAAGAGAAATTGGTATCGTTGCTCATTGTAGGATGAATTTCTCCTTTATCAATTCAAATCTTCAGATTTATTCATTTTTATTAGAAAAAAATGTTTAAAGTTTAACTTCCATTTACAAATAATTAAAATATGAACATTTTTCTAAAAGTTTACGTATGAGTTCTTCAACTTGTTTAATTTTAATTTAAGAAATATAATTATGTTTGATTGTAATTTTGATTTGTGTGCGCATTAGAAATTAGAAATTAATAATTTAATTTATTTTATATATTATATTCACATTCCAATCTGAGTCGAAATTTCATCTTCTTTTCTTCTTTATAATCGAATTAAGATTTTTTTTAATGATGCAAGATTTTGAGATTCTATTTTGTCTCTTTAGAACCGATAAGTTAATAATTTGTATGCTCCTTTGGCAACTGTAGGTTCTCCAAAAGCTTCTATTTTCCGTCTCTAACTCTCTAAGTAATACGAAGGTCCTATTTAAAACCTAATGATCATCGCAGTCATTTTTAAAGACTTATTTTGGTTCTCAACATTTCTTAATTCTTAAAATCCTACAATATTTAATTTTGGTAACCATTTAGGAGCTTCTACTTTTTCCTGAAGCGAAATTTATGTGTCGAATTTTAATCTCCTACGTCCTATTATTGGACTTAAAAAACCATATTAGAAATAATAATGTTACTGTTACGCAGCAACATGTTGAATCGATTAAAACTCATTGTCAGACTCTTTTCTTCAAGATGCAAATTGCAAATTAATAGATCTATAGGTTGCTTTCACGATCGCACGCTGCGACTCGAACAAATAGACGGTATTTACATGTAAGAAAATGTTACGGGACTCTCAACGAACCAGGTCGCTAAACGCGGCCAAAGATACGGCGTAGACGTGAAAGCGGTCAGTCCAGCTGCTGCTGGGTTACGTAAATTCCCTGGAAGAGATCATACGTCTGACGAGACTATGTCGATACGTGATCGATATTCAGATATACATACGGAAGTTCCATCTGCGCGTGTCCCGCGAGTCTAAAACCAAAATCCTGTACGTCTAATTGTAAGCTTGGTGCATGACGAGACTTTCGGATCTTTCGCATATTGGTGATGAAGCATTAACGATACGTGACATAACAGAGCAGGAGAAACTATGCATTCACGTAATAGCATGTTTAATGAATGCGTTTGCAATTAAACAGGATCGACGTTTTATTTGTTTTTAATAAGCTTTCGAGAAAAAGATTAAATTTCAAAAACTTTTATTACGGGAACTTTGAATATTTTAGTATATATTGCCTTAGAAAAGTTCACATTTCTCCACTAACATAGCTGTGAAAATATAGGAAGTTTGGATTGTAATTATCATCGGCTCTCGTAAAAGTAAAACATTTATTTATGTTGATTATCGAGATATTGTGCGTTTGCATGCGATCGGATTCGCCGAGATTTTTTAATGAATACACAATTTGAGAAAGACACGTGTCTTTTTAGTCACTCGATAATCATGCGGCGCATGACGTTCGCCAATTTTTTTGACGGCATTCAGAGGACGTGACGGAACGAGAATCTGCGGCAAGGCCAATTTTTTCGATCTGATCCGATGGAGCCATCTTAAAGTAGTAAGTATGGTCAACGTGACCATCCTGGTTAAACAAAGGTGTGAAAGATTAAACCTGCGTCATCGAATTAATAATGCGTGCGTAATGTATTGAACCGGCATACTGTGTCATTATAGTCATGTACGGATCAGACACAATTGACGCAATTAGGCAATTGGGCAAATAAATATTTATTTTTACATGCAATTTGCAATGATACGTCGCTTTCAGCATTGAATAATAGATGAGCATTAAAATTTCTTTTTATCTGTTTGCGTCATTAGAATTTAACGTCTTGAACTGAGTAGAGAAACAGATATATTTTGCGCCCAATGTTTTGCGCCTTATTGTATGTGACGAGTTAGTCCTTATAGTTTAAAGTATTTGCATAAAATTATATTATAGAAATAGGCTAATAAGTTTGTACAACAATTAAAGAGAAAGAGAAAAATAATTGAATTAAGAAGTTAATTCGTATAGAGTTTTAGATTTTTAAATATATTTGGAAAACTCATTAAAATGTCATTAGTGTTACATATTCTGCTTAACAAAACAAATAAAACCTTCATTCGTTGAAAAATCTATAGAGGAAGTGCGCATAATCTGCGACATATAATGCAGCTGCAATATATGTGTACGTGAGTTGAGATATGATTGAATTACTTGTAAGCATTCGGCTCTGTTGGAATGTAAATTTGCCTTTGGAATTTAAAATATTAATGAAATATTATTCTTTCAACACGTGTGATTGTTATACATAATTTTTGAATGATGAATAAAATGAGGATGAAATATGTCACGTTTACTGAGATATTATTATTTGCACTTTTTGACAACAAAATTCTATATACTTACAATTACAACGTGCATTATATGAGGAAATTATTCGTCAGTATCAAAATATTATCATTAGCGCGGACGTGCCTATTTATAATACAAAAAATCACGGAATCACGGATTTGACGGATTCAAAAAATTACATTCAATGGATATAAAAGACGAGAAAAAGAGAAAGGCGGATGTGAATTTTTATTGAAGGATTGATTTCGCAGATGAGGTTGACTTTTTAGTCATATATAGGTGAATTTATAATGATATAACGAAATAATTGAGATTCAATAATGCATAAAAAATTCTCGAAAAGAAATAATCGAAAATTAATTAATAGCGTATTTTATATACTTTAATAAACATCTTAGGAGACGTGTTTTCCAAATTGTTTTTATTAGCGCGTTTAACTGTGAGCAATTTAGAATTTTATGTAACATTTCGGCATTTTATAAGAAGCTTTATTTCTATGTTTTTGTTTTCTTAATATTATATATGATAAAAAGTTTTTTATCATGTATAATATTAATTATTAAAGATGGCAACGTTGATCACGTTAAAAAAGCGCATCAAATATATGTTTCGAATTTTTTACACTCTCGAAGGATTTTTTGTTGGTTGTGCGTCAATTCTCTGATTCTCGATTACAAAATGATGAAGCACTTATGAAAATTAAACGGAAGTATCGTGGCCTTTAATTTGTATAATTGTCGTCAATGGAAATTGCAAAAACTTGTGTAATTAAGATGTTTATTTTATATGTTTATGTTACGTATTGGAATTAATATTTGGTATTAATGAAAAATAAATAAATAAATGATAAATATACGTGCATTCAAAAAATTGATTTTAGTAATTTAAAATGCAATTTTTTTCTTTTTAAATGTCGCTTTTTTGCCATTTCTACAAGTAACGAAATTTTTATGAATCAAATTTTTAAAATAACAAGATAACGTAATATAAAAAAATATTGTTTAAATATTACTCAAGAAGCTTACGTCAAAAATCGAAAATTAATTGCCGTCTTCTGTTAAATATAATCTTTAAATTTATAAAAAAGTTCCGCAATTCGATAAAAAATTATTGACAAAGATAGAAATGACGACTTAGCAATATTATCGATGCGATGTTTGCACTTCTGCTACGATGACAAATAGGTCGTTGAGTTAATGGTTTCTTCACTTACGATACTTGCGAAATACGAAAAAAAAAAAAAAAAAAAAAAAAAACGTTTATGTTAATTCGACCCTCAAAGTCCTGTCGCGAAGAAGTAGAAGTTGTGGTGCCATCTCTTGGAAGAGACACCTGACAGAGACATCTTACCTGTGAAGATATACACCTGCGGATAAAACTTTAGAATCTGAATATCGATCACTGAAGATTATCGAGCGTAATTGACTCTAACATGTATAGCATGAGTCTTTCATATCCGGCATAATTAATATTTTTCTTTAACATCCTCCTGTTTTTTTTCTTTAGTACGTGGATGGAAATAAGTTTGTACTTTCTAAAAGAAAGTTCTTAAATTAAAATTAATACTAGTTTAATATTATAAGTCTTTGATTGTAGTTTGAAAAAGTTTCAGTCACGCGGTATAGTATTTGGGCAACAAAGACATTGGCTTAAAGTATAAAAAAAAAAATAAAAGATTATCTCTCTCTGTACATCTCTTTTTGTCAAGGCAGTGTCATAGAATTCGTGGAGTTAATTTCACTTGCGGTGCGGTTTAAAGTAATTAACATGTTAATCCAATAAAAATTTCGTGTTATCCATTTACATTTAAATTAGCGTTGCGTCGCGATCGGAAAAATAATTGTTGAAGATTGCTGTTATGTCATAATAGTCGATACTAAAAAAGTTTGTTAAAAACACACTGCAATTTTGCTGCGGATGACACTTAAAGTAAGAGTCTGTTGTGTATTGTGCGTTCATCGAGCCGTTAACAAATCACGTGTTTCGAGTTTTACATCGCGCTTCCTAGCTGCGTAATAGTATTACACATTATCGGATTATGCAATAACACAAAGTCATAAGCGAGACGCGCTGTTTTAAGGCACCTTCCCTGAAAATTGCACGTATTATCGCGCCGATCAGCCGATACGGTCATTTTATGCGGTAAAAGGGGGAACGAAGCAAACCTCGTATTAAATCAGCTTATTACTGCCGTAAAAGTGTTCTAATCAGCGAAGATGCGTTACGTGCGGTGCGTGCGTGCGTTCATTTATATTTTGTCCTTTCACTGTACAATGCTGCAGTCAGGCAAAGCACGCGGTCTGATCTCTCGTTGCACTTGCTGGCCATCGCCGACCACTTTCACGCACGATTGCGAACTCGCAGCTCCGAAGAAGCGAGACTCGTTGCTGTGAGAAGTGTGCCGCAAATTCCTGCGACGGAAATTACACTCGCAAAAAAAAAGAAAAACAAACACGAATAAATATGCACACGTTGCACATATTACACGATGTGACCTAAAATTTGCGCTTACACTTCAAATTATCGGGATTTTTGATTTTGTCGAGGTTTTTTCTTAATGTCATTGGCAAGCGCTTGAATGATAAGGATCTTTTATGAATTAAGAGTTTGCGTTGATAATTTGTTAACAATTACCGATCGATAAAAATTTCTGAAAAACTAAGACAGCACGATTTGAAAAGTTAAATAAAATTAATGAAACGACAAGACAGCGGGATTTTTAAAGTTGGCTATCGCAAATGTCATCGCTCGGTAAATGGAAAAAACCATCCATATCTCGTCTTTCGTTTATTATAAAGAAGCCGTTTGTATTCAAGGCGAATTCGCCTTGAATACGCGCCGAAGTTCTTACAACGTATTACAAAATCTCGCATGGAATGCGCAGTGCGCAGTGCGCGTTGAAACAGAACTTTGCTCCTGCTTGCTCTCTCGCGAAGCTGCTGCGCGAATTGCGCATAATACATCGAAATATCGCGCGATCGTTAATTCCACGGGATTATGCATGCGTAAACGGCGCGGACTTTCGTAGAAACCAGTCGAAGAAAGTTTCGCTGGACCGTAAAATACATCCGGCGTGTATGCGTAAATTTCGATGCTGTGTAATTAGCCACTCTCGAGAAATGAAATCAAATTTGCCGATGTTTGTGCACGTGTGCGAATCCTCAAGTTGTTCGGTATACGTGTCACCCAAAAGAAATCTGCTATATCTTAAAAATTTATGCTATATAAAAATTCTAAAGATAATTTTTTGCATATTTGCATTTTGCATTTTTTGCATATCTAAAACGCATTTTTAATTTCGTCAGAGTTTCATTTATATTTGCTTTCTACTGTCATTTTTTTTTCTATACTTTCTACACGCGAAAAGTGGCCACGCTTGTGAAATCTGCCAGCTCCCTTCCGTTATTTTTATTGTTCAATGAATCGTGACTTACCTATGTGGGAGTCCATCGCTCCAGCTGAACATCCTCTTTATCTTTTGCCGCCGTTGCTCATCCTCATTCTGAAATCCCTTGTTATCCATCGTGTACGTTGCAATTTCGTACAGTTTTCACTTCGCGGGCGACCTGGGGCGGGTTGAGAAATTTCGCGAGAACTCGCGCGCGAGAGTCCCGTGGCAGATTCAACAGTGACGGCGCATCTTTTGTTTCCACTTAAAAACACGTCACCCGTGTACGAGCGCCACGCTGAAAGGTAAATAGATTATTGAAGGTTTCCTGCCCACACACACTACTCATCGCGATGCGAACGACATATTAAATCATCAAGCAAGATCTTGCTTTGGGTTCACGTATTCAACATGATATCTTTTGCTGTAATCGACATGGAATTTTTTTTTTATTATAGATTAAAATAATTTTGCGCAATATTTTCTAATATTTAACTTTAACTCTGCGAGTAAATTAACTTTGGTCTGTAGTGTTCGAGTCTGGAGTGTTAGAATTTTTTTTTATTTCATAAGATCTGCAGATTATTTAACGTCAATTGCGTACGTCTCGAACATTCTTCGATTGCTCTCGATGACTCGCTCTCCGTCGCGAGGAATATTAATACATATTTACTTTAATAAGTGTGCACGCTTATTCGTAACAATAGTTGAAAGTGAAACTTTGAACGTAGCTTTACCGCGGTTGCGCGAGATGTGCACGCTCGAGGTCATTAGGAAGAAAGCGTGATATATAATGATCTGTCGGCTACTTGAATAGAAAATACAGTGACGTTACTGAAAATAGCGATCATTTTCTTTGGCTTGTTAGGATATATCTCGGACATCACGGGAGATACGATGCAGCGCGGGCATGCGTCGCCTTCGTTGTCGCCCGGCAATCGAAAGTAAGAAATTGCAAAGGTGTCGATCCAGTTCTTTTATGAATGTTACTTAATCCAGCCTTTATCGAAAACATTTAAAAACCATTGAAGTTAAAAAACTATATATATATATATAAGAAATTTTGTTCTTGCGTGTTAAAAAAATGAAATATGTAATAATGTTCAATTTAATCATATATTTTTTCATTTTTAATATAGCATTTTTGAAGTGCTAATTAAGTAATAATAATGACAGTAATAAGACAGTAAGTAAGACAGCACGATTTTAAAATTATGTATAACAAGAATTAATTTTTTTTAAATTTGTAAATTATTGATTAATATAATAAAGAAAACAAAATTTATTCTTGATTTTAATGATCATGTTGCAATTATATATGAAAAAAATAAATTTTTGTTATATATAATTACACAATTATATATAATAACATATACAACATGATTAAAATCAAGGATAAATTTTGATTTCTTTATTATATATCGATAATTTACAACAATATATTGATAAACTACAGCATAAACCAAGATATTATTATTATGGATTTGATTAAAAATGCATGAGATGCGTAAGAAGATTGATTGGCAAATTTTTTTCCCAAATATCTTTACAAACGCGCGGTAATAAAAATGTATCGTAATAATTCTTCCAGTATCAATAGCGCGTGACTATAACATTGTTTTATGCTAGTTATTCATATTTTTCTAATGATTCATTCATTAATGCATTTGTTATAAGCAGTTAAGTCGGTATTCAATCACTATTGTTCTATTGTTGCGCATTTTGCAGTCTCACTTGAGTGACGCGGAAAAAGATGCGATTGACAATTTAATCGTAATGTTTTAAATATGAAGAGAATTAAAATAACACAAAAATCTCTGCGTGCATAACATCGTGGATTATATGAATATAATTTTATTAATAAAAATAAAAATTCGTCGATTTTTTGCAGTCGCACGATCGGATCTATAATGTCGTCAGAATTTTGTAGGACTGCGCCACGCGCAATATCTTGAAAACCACTCTGACATTTCCCACCAGTAGCATATTTGCATATGCAATGAGAGATTTTAAGGTCTCGGTCCTGCGTGAAAAATATCCGAGACAACTTTGTGAAAGTCGGGAAATGCCGGTCGCGAGAAGATAAGACTTTTGTACGCGTGATAGTTTCGCACGATCTTTCTTCAAGAAACAAAGAGTAAGTTGGTCGCGATATCGAATGTAAACTTTATTTTAAAATTTATTTTTAATTTATTTTTGTTTATTTCAAAATAGAAATAGGAATTAGTTTAGAGACTTTTTCCAGACTTCTTCGAAATAGGTTTACAGACGAAAATAATTTTGCTTACTTATATAATTTTTATTAAAAAAAAAAACTATAAATTAAATGTGCTAATTAAAACAGGACAGACAACATTTTTATTCTAAAATCGAAATAACTGTTATTTTAATTTGTAATATTTTTTGCGTCCCGACATTTCCGCAATATACTTCTTTTTTTTTGTTGTTTTGTTCTACAAAAAATATACATGACACGGTTTTAATTTAATTTATACGTTTTAGTTATTTATATTCTTTTAAAACTCTCGGACTTATAAGTTCTATGGTATAACCGTTATCTAATGAATCAGTTTCATATTTGGCACGAGACGAAACAATTTCACTTTCTATCTTTTAGTTTCCGTCTTCTTCTTGCTGAAGCTTTCTTTTTACTTCGGATTCAAAAGTTTGCACATCACTTTTTAATATACTAATTGTTATAACAATATTTCGCAAGCTTGTAATTTCTTGATGAAGTAACAGTCATATTTTAGTATTGATTCTTGCAATTGTCAACGCGTCGAAGTATATAGAACCTACTTTCGAGTTGTTACAAGAGCAATACCGGAATCGCTTATGGAGGTCAGCAAGTGACCGTATGATATTCGTAAATGTCGCGAGTCTGCCTGATTAATTAGCAATATATCGATACTTGAAAACATGCTAAATGTCTTCACGTGGTTGAGAAACATAATCCTGCGAAATAAAATCCTATTACCACAAATCACATAGCACAATCGATATTCCCGTTTTATAGATTGCAAATAAAATCTTAAATCGCATAGAAATGTGATAATTATTCGTCCCACTTTATTATAATTTTCATTAATAAAATAACTATTTATCAATTAGAATGGACTTTTTAGACTTTTTAATATTCTGGCATAATTAAACAAGCTTTCTAGTCGTATCAATAAATTTTTACGGCGTTAAAGAGATATATCTAATAATTTTAGTTTTAATAAAAATTTTTTTACATAATGTAAATTTTTTACACACAACATTTTTCGTTGCATACACATGTGAGGGACACATATGATCTGTTAATTTTCTACATGAAACTAGTCGAAAGATATTTCTCTTGATTACGCATTGTGGAAGCGGAAGGTACAGTGTATGCAATCGGAAAACAATGATCGCACGTGCTACTAGAAAGAATGAATTATTCGCATCACGCAACTCGGCGAATAGGAGCGACGTTGCCGTGAACAATTAGACAACAATTTATTAACACCCAACCATTTAACAAATTGTGTGAAAATCAGTGTGAAAAATTGTCGATTTTTAAATCGTTATAATTTTGCGAAACGATCGTGCAATAATTTGCTTGAGAGATCCTTTTTAAAGAATAAGTCTCTACTTTTATTTTCATTTGATTTTTCTTGAAGATGCTTTTGCATTAGGAAACGAGGAAAATTCAAACAAGATTTAAACTTCCAAAGTTTTCCAAATTAAAACAACTCTGAACTACGAAAAATTTTTTCGCGATTCCAATTTGCGTGATTTTAAAGATTTAAACCTGTTTTTATATAAGTCGTTTTAAAGAGCAGGTTTTAATCTTCAAATTTGTGTGAATTTCAGTTGCCAAAAAAATTTTTTGTGACTCAAAGTCGTTTAAATTTACAAAATTTTTGAGATTTAAATTCTATTTGAATATCATATTAAAAATCTATTTTTTTGCCTCGCTTCTTTTAATACAAAACCATCTTCAATGAAAATCGACTTATGAAAGTGAAAGTAGAAGCTTCGCCTTTTAAAATGACAAGTATATTATTGTACGATTTTTTTTTTGCAAAGTTATAACAGTTTAAAAATCGACAATTTTTCTGCAGAAATTTAGTAATTTTTAATTTTGCTGTTTAGTGCATCTATTTTTCGATATCATATTAAAAATCTATTTTATATACAATGTCTATACTACTAGTACATACTACTAGTACATTATTGTAAATTATAAAGTTATCCATAAATTTTCAATTGCATATACAAAATACAATAATGCCACATAATTGATGTTAATAAATAAAATTAAATAATTGATTATAAAAGCAGGTCTTTTGTGTAATGTTAGATAATTGACAGTAAAAAATATATTTTATACGATCTCAACTTTAATAATCATAATACTCTGATTGTTATAAAAATATGGTATTAACTATTGCGTGTTATGTATTGCTAGCCGTTTATTAACAACGAAACGTATCTAGTCTGTCGTCGACTTATTAGCGAGACACCTGCACAGTTTACAATTACTCAATAGTAAGATATGTGTACATAGTGTAATCTTTGATGTTGAAATATGCACAGATACTAAATATTTTATTACACTATTCAACATATATTTTACACAAGTTTTAATAACAGATTTTAATTGATTTTCGCGCGTGAAGTCTAATAAAAACATTTGTGTCTAGAATTTTACATGACAATTTCATATAGTTTGAAAAAATTTTGTTTGCGATTTGTATAAAATAATTATTGTTAAATTTATTTATTTATATTTATTTGTTCACTTGTTTAGCGTGTTTAAAATTGTTCAATATAGATTTAATCAATTTTTCATAAAGAGGTTTATGATGCCTCTCGCTTCATGACATCTTTTCTTGATTCATATTTTCCAGTTAGCGATGAAAGTAGGAAAGTGCAGCGTAATGTATTCGAATTGGGATCAGAACTCTTACTGAAGGCAGCACTCTCAGAGATTCAGAGAGAATAATTTCTAACACGTGTTCTTGTACGAATAAATATTAATATTCATGTGCTAACTACATAATCGCGAATTCCAGTGCTGTGCTAGTTCAGTTTTAAGAAAAGATACCATCTTGAATTTGAAAAATGGTGTGTTAGGTCTATTTAGTAATATTCTATTTGTATTGAGAAATGCATTTTTTAGAAGAATCACTTTGATGAAATTATCAGTTGCTATTGATCAGCAGAATCGAATTTATAATATCAAATATAAGTGATCGCAGACATCACGTATACGCACTTTCTCCAGAATTCATTTTGCACATTTTTAACCTTTGCATACTTTCAGTTTTTAGCTTTAAATATTGTGCTTCAGTTTATAGCTATATCTTTACGCTTTTTAAAATTATTTTTTATTTTCAATGATTACTTTTATCGAAAGACAAAGAAAATTAATTTATAGAAAATAGGACTACTTTGCACGTCAAAAAGTTTTTGCCTTGGATAATCCAATTTTTCACATTGAAAAAATACGACGTTCTATTTTGGAGAACGCGATTGTTCACTAGATTGGAAAACGTAATTATTCCATGTCGAGAAGAAAGTGACTTATCACTATTTTCGCGGTGGTATCGCACCTTTTCTCGGAGTATCGCGGGACACGTTCGGGACCTCGTTTGTTGCCTTTCGGTTCGTCGAGCTCGTTTCGTCAATTCTCGCGCGGGGATCTCCCTGCGGCGTGTTCGCGGATGCACTGTTGAGGAGGAACGATTCTGAAGCCTAGCGCGACCGCGGATACGCGTACGGCCGATCCGTCTGAACGTATTTCTCGCACTGACGGTACGGAGTCCGGTTGAGCAACACACGTATGAGCGCGCGGGTGCACGATCGTGCTCTAACCACTCCGCGGCGCGCACACATGCACGCTCGCGGGAAAGGTGTATCCACGTCTTCTTGCCGCCGCGTTTACCTGACACGGCGAAGTATACAGAGTCGGGCTCTTGGTCAATTTACACTACCATAACCAAACAGGCGGGCGTATACTTGGGTAGGAATGCGTTTTGGATCTGCAGGATAGAGTCTGAGAAAAGTATCAAGAGATGAATGACCCTTTTGAAGGTTAGATGATTCATGAGACCAAACAAATAATGCAATTTCTTGATCACTCATCTCGAATCTTGTTCTCCTTCGGTTGCCCGTAGTCGTTGTATACGCTGGACATGGAAATTCGATAAAATATATGCATTTTAGAAAGCAGCGCATCGAACTCTTTAATATCTGGCATATCTGCTTCTTCATAAGAGAATCAACCGCAGCTAGAGTTTTAAATTAATCTTTCGATTGAGCAAACCAAGAAAAAGTTTTTAAAATTCGAGCCAATGTTACTATCGTCAATTAAATATTGCAAAATATTAAATTTTATTATGAGACATTTTTAAATAATCTACATGTACTTGATATATGTAGATATATGTAAAATGATATCGTTTCTAAATCGTTTATATTAGTCGAAGCATTCGCAACTTCATTTAAACACACCAAGGATGCTGACCTATATACGTACATGCCTCTTGCTCTGCAATTAGATGATTATATAAGTATTTTTTTTGTTTACATGTGTATTAATGTTCACCGATACATTGCACGCATTTTTTATTTATGATTTATTCATGATTTCTAAGTAAACTGTGTTTACACATGCATTTATCTTCTAATATGACATACGCAATAGCCGTAGTGTGACATATGCGATCTTCGTTCGTGTTGACCAGCCCGTGTTAACGTTTTGTGTTCTTTGCAGTAACGTACGTTTATATGATTAATTATATAAAAGGACAGCTTGACACATGATTATTTAACGTAGGAAAGTTGCTAAACATATCAACGTTTACTTTATCGCACATATCGATCAGATGCGAAAGGCTCCCAAGGGCGTCCTACTTGCAGACCAATTACTATAATTAAATGAATTCCAGACTTTACTTCAAGTCAAGAATCGTTTGAACTAAGAAAATATGGATATTACTCTTTTTATAATCAGTGAAACGAGAGACTCATTAGGATGCTCGAAAGAGGCTCGCTGTTGGAAAGTTCAAACATCAACGTGACACAGAAAAGAGAGAGAATCTTTAAAAATTGAAATAAAATATTGTGCATTCAAGTATTTCGATGTAAGAGTAATCTGGTCGAATCGGTACAAAAACTTGTCTATGGCGACATAAGTATATGTATGTGGATAACCAGTTTTTACATGTGCAGTTGACGCTCGCCTGAGAGCGCTCGTGTGTCTGTGAAACTTGCTCCTTGACCGTATGTAGGTATACGTACACTGGCACATTAGTCACTTTCGTTTCGAATCAACGATATCCCAGCACACACATTCCCAATCGCGAGCGTGTGTCACGAACGAAAGTGCACCGTCTACGGCCTCGTGGCCCCATAGTCTTCCGCGTACGCGGCCATTTTACACAAGAAGCTTTTTTTTTCTCAACAAGAAGTTATAAAAATATTATCACGAACTAAGGATAATTTTCTATATTATTTTCTTAAAGTTTTTTTTATCATTAAACAAATTAATTTCTTATTACTTATGATTGAACGAATTAATTTCATAAAACGATTTATACGTTACGCTAATTATCATTTTTAGTTCATATTATTCAAATATTTTAATAATCGTTTCTCGCGTTGCAAGACTCTATTTATATTTATTAGTGTCGTGAAAAGAAACAAATTTACTTATTCTTGAATTGTAGATTTCTCACTTGTGAAAAATTGCGGGAAGAAAGATTATTTTGAAGGCCAATTCTTGGTATACATTTAACTAACCGTTTATTATCCGACAATTGTACGTTGCGAGATAGTCGTTTATTAACATCATTCGCATTCCGGCAATTTTATAGTCCGAATAGTACAAAATACTGTATTTTTGCTTGTCTCTTTGCAAGACATTCATGAAGACTGCGAACTTCGTTAAATTCGATACACTTGTCTCTTGCTTAGCCCGTTAAATTTGGAATAAATGCTAGCTAGCTAGCTTAATAGATGCGCAATTATTAATTTGCATTTGTAAAGAATTATTACTACGTTATTATTATTCGTCACTAGACTCAAGTGAGATGAATACGGAGATGTATCAGACGCTGAAATAAACAAAACATATATCTCTTCTATTGTTTTTTCTCGTGTATATTGTTTGACAATTTATTATTTCTTACCACAGGTAAGTCGCAGGATCTTCGCATCACGTTTAATGATTTGATTCACGTAACGCGATACAAATACGTCCGCGTGTATACGTGCGCGTCGCTTTAAGTGTTTGTTATTTCAACGAGGAAAAAATTACATTGCTTGATAAACATAACGAATTATAGTTCTTATTATTCATATTATTATGCAAAATAGATTGCTGTTTGATGAAGGATCATGGTGATTATTGGAAAAAAAATAAATTACACTATTTGCTTCTATTTTCTGGCAAAATCAACCTTACATGTAATCTCTAATTGACGTGATTAGATTAAGAGAGAAGTTGTGTATACGATATGATAGATTTATGCCGATCCAAGAACTGATAAAATGAAATAAAGATAGAAATAATGAAACTTTCAGAATGAAGAATGAAGTGTCTTTTACACATTTAAAAAAGAAAGAATATTATTGCATAAGACTCTCTTTAAAAATTGATTTATGGAAAGAACATAAAATTTATCGATTATGAGATCGCGGTGTAATTGAGAGTAATATAGAACAATTAATATAGTTTAAATAATCGTTTATACACACTGAACAGCTGCAATCAAGTTGTATAAAGTATAAAAAAGGTCTGGGTATTATCGGAAAATGATTGTCATGTCTCGCGTGTACGATAGTGGCAAATATCGGCCTTCTTCGTTATTCATCCTCAAAATCTTATGACTCATGGAAGTAAACGAATTCAATGCATTGAACTTGTGTAGCAGAAAAGACTATGATTTATTGAGTCACTTTAGAACATAAAACGCTATGAAATAAGTATTTACAGCAACATAAAATACTATGATGCGTTATTGAAAATGCATACTTTAACTATTTTTTGAAAAATAATAAGTGGAATAAAAGAATATCAACAGTTTTTTTTTACTTTGCTAAATACTACAGTTTGATCATTATTGTCATTATTATACTGAGAAAAACTAAAATTGTGTAGTAAAATAATTATAGTCCAGATACTTATTTTTATAGAAATTGCTATTACTTCAATTTACTTCTATTAAATAATTAGAACATCTATAAAAATAAAGTTGACGCTAAAATGTACTATTATAGTGATATTGTTACAAAGACTATTATAGTAAAACTATTGTTACTGCAACAATTTTTTTTTCTTTTAGTATAAGATATTGATCATAAATCGTCATTATCATATTCTAGAGCTTCCATTTTTTCTGTCTAAGCATCTTCAGGTATGCCAAAAATTCGAAATCTAGATATACCACCATCTGGCTTAATTATTATTCTCACCCAATTAGCAATAGAATTCTGATTTTCTTTCGCAGCAATAATTTGCTCCGTGCCCGGATTTATCTGTAAAATTATTCGAGTTATAAAAAGAATATTGCATATGATTATAATTTACTCATACTGACATTTTACAAAAATTTTGTGCATTTGTGAAGTTACATTGGCACTTATCATTTTCATTAATATGAATAAATTGAAATAGTAGAAGTGATTAATTAGAAGCGCTAATTGTGTATTACAAATATGAATTATATTGTATGATATAGTAAAATCAGCCAAATACTCAAAACGTGAAAAATTAATTAAATGTAGCTCACATGAACATCCGATATGAGTTTTTCCCATTTATTGTTTAAATTGTCATTTGTTTTGCTAAAACATTTTTGCACTTGTACCATGTATGGAGCATTGCCAGTGAAAAGTTTTGTATTGATAACAACATGAGTGATTGTGCCACTGCATCCCAACTTAAATACAGCCCAAGATCCGCCCAATATCTAAAATTTTTATGTTAAATTATTGAGCGTAAATAATAATTATTTCTTTATGTAAAGAGATATTTTATTAATATTGATGTAAAATACAAATTTCACTAAAAGAAATATTTATTTTATGGAATTTTTAAATAATTGACTGCAATTTCATAATTAGTGCTTGATATAGTTTTTATGTACCTCATCGAATGACGTTATATTTAATTTGTAGTTTTTGTAAGGTTTTTTTACAGTATCCCATCCGTCAATAATGCTTGTGGCTTCATTAGGTTGAATAATATTATTAGGATGTCCAATGGAACTGTCACTGAATAACGTACAATGACTACTATATAAAGAGGAGATTAAATTAATGCTCTTATTTATTGGTGTAATGATGGGCGCCACTTTTCCGTAAGCGCGTAATCTGGCAATTCCTCCGTCTGGGAAAATATTGAGTCGCAAATGGGTCGCTGTATTTTGCGGTAACACGTCGAAAAACTTTTTACATATAGATGGATAGCCGGGGCTTACATCGGATTGCGATATCAAACATTCCCAATTCTGAAATTGCATTTGACAATTAATGATCTATTGACTATTATCATGAAACGTAACACATTTCTCATATGCAAGATATTTTTGGCGAAAGGATTATTGTTATAAAACATGTTATAAAAATAAGTTGTAATTATATATATATATGTATAAAATTGAGATTAAGTTTTATAATTTATCTTTGCTTATATTACTTTTTAATACTTCTTAATACTTCCATTTGATAAAACAAGTAAAATATGTTACATAATATAAATTTTAGTAATATAGATTTTGGATTATATAATATTGCAATATTGACCTCTGTATTATTGTGCATGCGTAAGTAGTCTTCCATATTGCAAGATGTGCCTAATTTATTTATACGATTTTGCTTATATTTAACGCCAATTAAACCTGCAATAAATTATATTAACATATAGATTACAAATAGTTATCATTATTAAGTCATTTATAATATTAGTAATATAATAATGAGATTAATAAGTTAGGATTAACAAGTCGCTAGAAGTTATTTCTCACGAACGTTTGGGTAGCATTCCGCCTTGTACGGAAAATTCTGAAAACTTGTTGTCGATAAAGCAGGCAGTGTCTATGCAAATGTTATGTATATGAGTTGCACCGGGTAATTGGATAATAACAAAATTATGCCGTTCATTTCGCATTTTTTGAGTTTTCCATCCGTCGACATTGTTGTTGATTTTGTTATCGAAAATCGTGTGTTCATTGCATACAGGATCATGATTCTGAAATAAAACAAGAATAAACCGCCAGCGTTGATGAATGTATTAATTGCAGATTTTCTACACATATTCTATGCTTTTTAGATTAGTTTTTGATTATGCATATATTTTATTGTTATAATTATTAGAAAATTATGATTCAATAGATTTAACAATCTAAATTATAGTGTGTCAAGGCTCAAGAGCTATAACTTGTTGTTCGTGCAACTGTTATTTATTTATTTATTTATTGCGTTGACTTTGATATCACTGTAGCTTTTCACACTGAAGATGAATCTGAAATCGAAACGTACATAATTTTAATTTGTAATTATAATTCCAACACGAACAACCAGCTTTGATTCTTAAATTCTGATACTCTGTAATTTAGATTGTTATAATTATTATATTTATATCATATTTGATATCTTTTACAATATTGGAAGAATATGTATGTTTATATATGAAGTTTTAGTTATATTTAATACAACTACTTACTTTAAGTAGATTTTCAGCCACTCCGTAAAAATCATCGGTTGCAAATATAATTTTTGCTCCGTTCTATAATTTTCAATTATTTTATTGAATTTTTATTAGTCGATTAATAAAGTGCTTTATCATGTGAGTGGAATAATGTATTAAGTTATTAGAGAAAATGGTGACAGTAAAGAGAAGAACTTAAAAAATTATAAAAAAGCTATTGAAAAATGAGTGATTCTTATATTTTAATACTTAAAAAATTCGGAAAACTAATGACGAGCCAGTATGCTTGTACATACAAGTATGTTTGCTTCAACAACAATACAGTTTACTTCTTTTGTCTACGAAGTAATCAAACTTTAAAAAGTACTTACTTTTTCGGATGTGACGTCGATTAATTCCTTTGACTCATCCCAGTCGAGCTTTTCAGATTCAGCGTTGTTCTCCGTTTCTGTCTTTATTAAACAACATAAAACGTTTAAGCATAGATAAGCTTGTAGAACATATAATTCACTTTTCAACGGCATTCATAAAACTTTTTTTTTATACTTGCAAAAGTTTGCAAATTTTTACTACGATTGCAATATACATATATTGCATTTATATTATAATGTATTAAAACAATATGTATAATTAGCGATAGAGGAATAGGCAGAGATACAATAAGTAGGTGCAATCACGTTTTAAAAAAAACTTACTTTTGAGGATATATCTTTGCCCGATTCTTCAGAGTTACCCTTCTGTTTGGAATTTTTGCTCCTTTTTTTTACCTTTATTAGACAACATAAAACATAGATAAGCTTGTCGAATATGTAATTAAGTTTTTAATGGTATTCTTAAAACTTTTGTTCATATTTAAAAAAATTTGCAAATTTATATTGCGTTATGACCAATTGAGATGTATTATTAGCGATATAAGTATAAACAGAGGCGCAATAAGTAGGCGTGATCATTTTGCAAAGAACTTACTTTTGTAGATGTGATTTCGCACGATTCCATTAATTGTTGAATGTTGCGTTCTTCTTTCGAACTATTGTTGCTCATGTTTACCTTCATTAAGCAACATAAAACAGCGTTTAGGCATAAATAAGTTTTTACGAATATATAATTGAGTTCTTAACGAAATTTTTAAAACTTTTTTTATACTTGCAAAAATTTATATTACATTATATCAAAACGTTATATATATATGTAGTCATTAGCAATAGAGATATAGATAAAGACACAACAATTATATAAAATGTTTTAAAAAGAAATAACTTTTGCACATGTGGCTTCGTATAATGAAATTAATTCGTTAAAATTGACTTTGTCATTAGATTGAGTACCTTTTTTCATTTTCACCTCTATTGGACAACATAAATCAGCGTTAAAGCTTTGATAAGCATATCGCATAAATGATTAAGATATATATTTATATAATTTTTTTTATTTAACAATTTACAGTAATCTACGCGTTTATAAAACATTTCTAATGATTTCACTGATATGATCATTTAGAATAGAGGGTCGATACATACCGGAATACTTAGAACTTATTTTTTAAAAGAAGACTGGAACTTTGCTCGGAATTATAGAATTTTAATATCTATGTACTATAATTTCACACACGACCATTTAAATAGAATAGTTTTTTTTAATTAATACGATTTAAAGGATAATTCGGAAAATATGTTGCTAACACTTCCCACGGCTTGAAGAAACTGACCTCTGAAATTTGAGCATCTCGTGATTTGTGTTGTACGATGTTTAGAAGCATGCCTTTATTATTATGGTAAACTCAGGATCAATAATATGGAAATTGGAATTTATCTTGCATTGATCGACCGTCGATAATTATTGTATTTATGTATTTAATCTTTAACATTGTTGGACAAATAAGGATAATAAAAATCAATTTATTATACAAAATTATAGAAATACAATGATGTAACATTATTCGTCTTAAAGTAATTAAATACATTGAGTGCGTATTGTATTTAGATACTATCCATGTAAAGATATATAATTAATATTTTTTATATAATCTTTCACGAGACGGTATACATTGACCTTTGATAATATTAACTAATTACTTAACTAGTTCTTTACATTGACAAAATCGTCTTTGCTGGTGCCCATCCTGACTTTATTCACATAGGTCACGATTTTTTTCCTGTTCGCCAAGGCGTGAAATTGTTTAGCACCAGGTTCCATAATTTTTTGAATGTTATTCTTTGTGATGTCAACTCCAGGCATAATTATCAAATTCTTTTGCAACAATGCTTTTATCGGCTTTAGTTTTTCCAAAGCAGTATTTTTCTGTCCCAATGTTAGAATCCTTTGGAAGCCAAGATTCGCGATGACTTCTGTTGACTTAAGACAATCGTTCGTTAGATCGAAAGCATGATCACCGGCAAGGGACGTGCAGCAGAAACGATTCTTTCGCATGCGACACGTCGATTTTACAATCGGCTATCAACGCGCGAAAGACGGGACCGTTTACTTCGAGATTTTTGAGAATCTTTAAATTGTGCAGCATAGCGTCCAGCTTTTTGTAGCTGTGGACGAAATTGTCGCTGCGAATGCAGACCATAATGTAAAGCGCAATGGTCGCCAAAGTTTTTATTTGTTTAATTAGACCTGCGCTCGGTATTAAATCACCACTCCGAGAGAATCGTGCAAACCTCTAGTCGGCTAGCTGCTTCTTCAATAGCGTTCCGCGCAGATTCTAAAGAGTTGATACAAAGTGAAGCAAAAAATGCAATAATGTATTTGCATTTGTATACGTATGTTATTTAATATATAATTGCACTTCTTTAAAGAAACATTTTTCAGAGAATTAATTAATTTACGTCGTTAAAAAACTACATCATATGCTGGCAAATCAGCGCACGATTAAATTTCTTCGATAAATTATCAACCGAAGTAAACAAGAATTATATTTAGAAGAATAATTAATGACATTTGCATTTCTGTACATCAAACAAAGTTGCTTAGAGAGAATGACGAAATGTCATTTATGATTTGTGACTTACCTCGGCTTATCAGCTGCTTGATCGATCAGATAGATTGACTGATGAGATTGAGGTCAATTTAAGTTTAAATAAATTAAAGATATATTATACCGCTGCATTCACGGCATATTACTGATCTATGTAACACTTTTGCTTATGCTGCGCAGATTTAAGCCAGCAAATAACAAAATTATTAGATCAATTGTGATATAAATACGTCGCGAGAATTAATTTTTCTAAGCAAACACGAGACGCCTGCATCAGGTGATAGCACTTTAGAAATGACAACCAGCCTGTAACTCGTCAATCGGAATCAACATACGCGAGCCTCGCCATTTGTATTTTGTCTACGGTAATTTTGAATACGGTAACGATATCGATTGTTAGTTATTTTTTGCAAACTGTTTGATAACGTTGTGAACTATTTACTTGTGACGGTGCAGCAAAGAATATAATAACAATACATCACGAAAAGTCAAGTTTTTCGTTAATGTTGCTGTATTTGTAATTATTGAAATCTGAAACAAAGTTTTTTCTTTGGGCACTTGATTGTTTATGATGATTTTCTTTTGTTATTAGATGAATTGATTAAAATTTCCTTATATCACAGTTATAACACGAATAATATTTTTTATATTAATTTAAACGCATATGGATTGCGGAAAGATACATAATTTGCAAGAATATATAAAATTGTTATTTTGGGGGTTAGGTTTGAATACGAGGTTCATGGAGCGTAATGTAATATTGCATTATACATTTAAGATAATATTAAGTCGAGCGCACATAAATAATATTAATTATAATTATAATAAAATAACAGTTATAATAGTTATGTTAAGCAAATTTTATGGTAAGCGATGACAATGGAATTTATAATTAGAAATAAGACACTTATCAGCACGGTATAATAAAATTCACATCGCTCATTGACGAACGTATAAATATTTTTTTTTTCACGTATTTTAGATGCGCGATTATGCGCACAAACTGATAGAACGAAACGTGTATATTTTTTTTACTAATTTAAATCGATATAATTAAATTTTATTCGCGTTTCCAATTTACAATCGTGCACATCTTTTCAATTTATTCGTATAGCGTGTTCGGCAATATTACAGTTTGAGGAGGATTTGCGGACTGTCTGGATTTTTTATCATGTTTACGTCAAAACAAAATAATATAATAATTTATTCTTATGAATGTAAAGCGATCATCATCGTGGGCATCATTGGAAAATGATTGTCATATCCCGCCACGATGGTGGCAGATATCGGTCTACTTTGTTATTTTTCATCAAAACTCGCGGCTCGAGGAAGTGAAGGAATTCAATACACTAAACTTGTGTAGCAGTAAAGATTATGATTTATTTAGTCACTTTATAATATAAAATGCTATAAAATAAATATTTATAGCAATATAAAATACCATGATGCGTTATTAAAAATGCATTTTTTAACTATTTTTGGAAAAATAATAAGTGGAATAAAAGAATATCAACAGTTTTTTTTTACTTTGCTAAATACTACAGTTTGATCATTATTGTCATTATTATACTGAAAAAAACTAAAATTGTGTAGTAAAATAATTATAGCCCAGATACTTATTTTTATAGGAATTGCTATTACTTCAATTTACTTCTATTAAATAATTAGAACACCTATAAAAATAAAGTTGACGCTAAAAAGCACTATTACAGTGATATCGTTACAAGGATTATAGTGAAAATATTGTTACTGCAACAATTTTTTTTTCTTAGTACAAGATATTGATAATAAATTGTTATCACCATATTCTAGAGCTTGCATTTTTTTTGTCTAATCAGCTTCAGGTTTGCCAAAAATTCGAAATCTAGATATACCACCATCTGGTTTAATTGTTATTTTCACCCAATTTACGATAGAATTCTGATCTTTGTCCACAGTAATAAATTGCTCCGTGCCCGGATTTATCTGTAAAATTATTCGAGTTATAAAAAGAATATTGCGTATGATTATAATTTGCTCATACTGACATTTTACAAAAATTTTGTGCATTTGTGAAGTTACATTGGCACTTATCATTTTCATTAATATGAATAAATTGAAATAGTAGAAGTGATTAATTAGAAGCGCTAATTGTGTATTACAAATATAAATTATATTGTATGATATAGTAAAATCAGCCAAATACTCAAAACGTGAAAAATTAATTAAATGTAGCTCACATGAACATCCGATAGGAGTTTTTCCCATTTATTGTTTAAATTGTCATTTGTTTTGCTAAAACATTTTTGCACTCGTACCATGTATGGAGCATTGCCAGTGAAAAGTTTTGTATCGATAACAACATGAGTGATTGTGCCACTGCATCCCAACTTAAATACAGCCCAAGATCCGCCCAATATCTAAAATTTTTATGTTAAATTATTGAGCGTAAATAATAATTATTTCTTTATGTAAAGAGATATTTTATTAATATTGATGTAAAATACAAATTTCACTAAAAGAAATATTTATTTTATGGAATTTTTAAATAATTGACTGCAATTTCATAATTAGTGCTTGATATAGTTTTTATGTACCTCATCGAATGACGTTATATTTAATTTGTAGTTTTTGTAAGGTTTTTTTACAGTATCCCATCCGTCAATAATGCTTGTGGCTTCATTAGGTTGAATAATATTATTAGGATGTCCAATGGAACTGTCACTGAATAACGTACAATGACTACTATATAAAGAGGAGATTAAATTAATGCTCTTATTTATTGGTGTAATGATGGGCGCCACTTTTCCGTAAGCGCGTAATCTGGCAATTCCTCCGTCTGGGAAAATATTAAGTCGCAAATGGGTCGCTGTATTTTGCGGTAACACGTCGAAAAACTTTTTACATATAGATGGATAGCCGGGGCTTACATCGGATTGCGATATCAAACATTCCCAATTCTGAAATTGCATTTGACAATTAATGATCTATTGACTATTATCATGAAACGTAACACATTTCTCATATGCAAGATATTTTTGGCGAAAGGATTATTGTTATAAAACATGTTATAAAAATAAGTTGTAATTATATATATATATGTATAAAATTGAGATTAAGTTTTATAATTTATCTTTGCTTATATTACTTTTTAATACTTCTTAATACTTCCATTTGATAAAACAAGTAAAATATGTTACATAATATAAATTTTAGTAATATAGATTTTGGATTATATAATATTGCAATATTGACCTCTGTATTATTGTGCATGCGTAAGTAGTCTTCCATATTGCAAGATGTGCCTAATTTATTTATACGATTTTGCTTATATTTAACGCCAATTAAACCTGCAATAAATTATATTAACATATAGATTACAAATAGTTATCATTATTAAGTCATTTATAATATTAGTAATATAATAATGAGATTAATAAGTTAGGATTAACAAGTCGCTAGAAGTTATTTCTCACGAACGTTTGGGTAGCATTCCGCCTTGTACGGAAAATTCTGAAAACTTGTTGTCGATAAAGCAGGCAGTGTCTATGCAAATGTTATGTATAAGAGTTGAACCGGCCAGTTGGATAATAACAAAATTATGCCGTTCATTTCGCATTTTTTGAGTTTTCCATCCGTCGACATTGTTGTTGGTTTTGTTATCGAAAATCGTGTGTTCATTGCATACAGGATCATGATTCTGAAATAAAACAAGAATAAACCGCCAGCGTTGATGAATGTATTAATTGCAGATTTTCTACACATATTCTGTGCTTTTTAGATTAGTTTTTGATTATGCATATATTTTATTGTTATAATTATTAGAAAATTATGATTCAATAGATTTAACAATCTAAATTATAGTGTGTCAAGGCTCAAGAGCTATAACTTGTTGTTCGTGCAACTGTTATTTATTTATTTATTTATTGCGTTGACTTTGATATCACTGTAGCTTTTCACACTGAAGATGAATCTGAAATCGAAACGTACATAATTTTAATTTGTAATTATAATTCCAACACGAACAACCAGCTTTGATTCTTAAATTCTGATACTCTGTAATTTAGATTGTTATAATTATTATATTTATATCATATTTGATATCTTTTACAATATTGGAAGAATATGTATGTTTATATATGAAGTTTTAGTTATATTTAATACAACTACTTACTTTAAGTAGATTTTCAGCCACTCCGTAAAAATCATCGGTTGCAAATATAATTTTTGCTCCGTTCTATAATTTTCAATTATTTTATTGAATTTTTATTAGTCGATTAATAAAGTGCTTTATCATGTGAGTGGAATAATGTATTAAGTTATTAGAGAAAATGGTGACAGTAAAGAGAAGAACTTAAAAAATTATAAAAAAGCTATTGAAAAATGAGTGATTCTTATATTTTAATACTTAAAAAATTCGGAAAACTAATGACGAGCCAGTATGCTTGTACATACAAGTATGTTTGCTTCAACAACAATACAGTTTACTTCTTTTGTCTACGAAGTAATCAAACTTTAAAAAGTACTTACTTTTTCGGATGTGACGTCGATTAATTCCTTTGACTCATCCCAGTCGAGCTTTTCAGATTCAGCGTTGTTCTCCGTTTCTGTCTTTATTAAACAACATAAAACGTTTAAGCATAGATAAGCTTGTAGAACATATAATTCACTTTTCAACGGCATTCATAAAACTTTTTTTTTATACTTGCAAATGTTTGCAAATTTTTACTACGATTGCAATATACATATATTGCATTTATATTATAATGTATTAAAACAATATGTATAATTAGCGATAGAGGAATAGGCAGAGATACAATAAGTAGGTGCAATCACGTTTTAAAAAAAACTTACTTTTGAAGATATATCTTTGCCCGATTCTTCAGAGTTATTCTTCTGTTTGGAATTTTTGCTCCTTTTTTTTACCTTTATTAGACAACATAAAACATAGATAAGCTTGTCGAATATGTAATTAAGTTTTTAATGGTATTCTTAAAACTTTTGTTCATATTTAAAAAATTTGCAAATTTATATTGCGTTATGACCAATTGAGATGTATTATTAGCGATATAAGTATAAACAGAGGCGCAATAAGTAGGCGTGATCATTTTGCAAAGAACTTACTTTTGTAGATGTGATTTCGCACGATTCCATTAATTGTTGAATGTTGCGTTCTTCTTTCGAACTATTGTTGCTCATGTTTACCTTCATTAAGCAACATAAAACAGCGTTTAGGCATAAATAAGTTTTTACGAATATATAATTGAGTTCTTAACGAAATTTTTAAAACTTTTTTTATACTTGCAAAAATTTATATTACATTATATCAAAACGTTATATATAAATGTAGTCATTAGCAATAGAGATATAGATAAAGACACAACAATTATATAAAATGTTTTAAAAAGAAATAACTTTTGCACATGTGGCTTCGTATAATGAAATTAATTCGTTAAAATTGACTTCGTCATTAGATTGAGTACCTTTTTTCATTTTCACCTCTATTGGACAACATAAATCAGCGTTAAAGCTTTGATAAGCATATCGCATAAATGATTAAGATATATATTTATATAATTTTTTTTATTTAACAATTCACAGTAATCTACGCGTTTATAAAACATTTCTAATGATTTCACTGATATGATCATTTAGAATAGAGGGTCGATACATACCGGAATACTTAGAACTTATTTTTTAAAAGAAGACTGGAACTTTGCTCGGAATTATAGAATTTTAATATCTATGTACTATAATTTCACACACGACCATTTAAATAGAATAGTTTTTTTTAATTAATACGATTTAAATAATTTGGAAAATATGTTGCTAACACTTCTAACGGCTTAGAGGAACTGACCTCTGAAATTTGAGCATCTCGTGATTTGTGTTGTACAATGTTTTGAAGCATGCCTTTATTATTATGGTAAACTGAGGATCGATAATACGAAAATTGGAATTTATCTTGCATTGATCGACCGTCGATAATTATTGTATATATGTATTTAATCTTTAACATTGTTGGACAAATGAGGATAATACAAATCAATTTATTATACAAAATTACAGAAATACAATGATGTAACATTATTCGTCTTAAAGTAATTAAATACATTGAGAACGTATTGTATTTAGATACTATTCATATAGAAATATATAATTAATATTATTTTCTATATAATCTTTCACGGGGCGGTACATTGACTTTTGATAATATTAACAAATTCCTTAACTAGTTTTTTACATTGACAAAATCGTCTTTGCTGGTGCCCATCCTGACTTTATTCACATAGGTTACGATTTTTTCCTGTTCGCCAAGGCGTGAAATTGTTTAGCACCAGGTTCCATAATTTTTTGAATGTTATTGTTTGTGATGTCAACTCCAGGTATAATTATCAAGTAATTTTGCAACAATGCTTTTATCAGCTCTAGTTTTTCCAAAGCAGTATTTTTCTATCCCAATGTTAAAATTCTTTGGAAGCCAAGATTTGCGATGATTTTTATTGATTTAAGACAATGGTTCGTTAGATCGAAAGCATGTTGAAACGTCATCGGCAAGAGTCGTGTAGCGGAAACGATTCTTTCACATGCGACAAGTCGATTTTGCAATCGGCTATCAACGCGCCAAAGACGAGTCCGTTCACTTCGTGATGCTTGAAAATCTTCAAATCGTACAGCGTAAGAGCGTCAAGCTCTTCGTAGCCGTAGACGAAATTACCGCTGCGAATGCAGATCATAACGTAAAGCGCAATGGTCGTCAAAGTTTTTATTTGTTGAATCAAACCTGCGCTCGGTATTAAATTACCATTCCGAGAAAGTCGTACAAACCTCAGTCGGCTAGCTGCTTCTCCGAGCGTTTCGCGCAGATTCTAAGGAGTTGATACAAAGTGTAGTAAATAGTCAGACGATTGATAGATCGATTAATATTAATTTTTTTACAAGTGCACTAATGTATTTGCATGTGTATATGTACGTAATTTAATATATAATTGCACTTTTTTAGAGAAACTTTTTTCTGAAAATTAATTAATTTACGTCGTAAAAAGAATACATTATATGCTGGCAAATCAGCGCACGATTAAATTTTTCCGATAAATTATCAACCAAAGTAAACAAGAATTATATTTAGAAAAATAATTAATGACATTTGTATTTCTGTACGTTAAACAAAGTTGCTTATGCCCTATCTACACCGAAGGATGATCCTGCTTGTGGCTCATTCGAGCGAGTAATGTAGACGCATTGAAACACATTGAAAATCACACTGAAGGCGAAAGTGATTGGATGAGCTACAAGCAGAATCATCCTTCGGTGTAGATAGGGCATTAGAGAGAATGACGAAATGTCATTTATGATTTGTTAGTTACCTCGGCTTATTAGCTACTTAATCGATCAGATAAATTGACTGATGAGATTTAGGTCAATTTAGGTTTAAATAAATTATAGATATATTGTACCGCTGCATTTACGGCATATTACTGATCTATGTAACACTTTTGCTTATGCTGCGCAGATTTAAGCCAGCAAATAACAAAATTATTAGATCAATTGTGATATATATTCGCCGCGAGAATTAATTTTTCCAAGCAAACACGAGACGACTGCATCAGCTGATAGCACTTTAGACAGGGCCGCGTTTATTTTTTTGGAGGCTCTAGGCGCAACATCATTATGAGGTCTGAAAAGAATAAGTCTATTTTAGTTAATCAAATTCATACGCATTTTTTTTTTAAGTTTATTGAAAATAAAAGTCGACATGCATTACATGATGCAAAAAGGCTTAATTTAATAAACAATTACCGCTTACAAATTTTTCAGCGGCCTCTAGTTTTTATATTATAAATTTAATATTTAAAAGTAAGTATTTTATTTTACAACTATAACTAGGCTGTTTTTTATATTGTTATTAGTGAAAAGTAAGATTTCAATATGAGGCTTTAGCTTGCGCTTAATGCGCCTTATAGTAAATGCGGCCGTGACTTTAGAAATGACTACCAGCCTGTATCTCGTCATTCGGAATCAACATACGCGAGTCTCGCCATTTGTATTTTGTCAGAAAACGGTGTCGATATCGTTTGTTAGTTATTTTTCGCGAACTGTTTGATAACGTTGTCAACTATTTACTTGTGACGGTGCAGCAAAGAATATAGTAACAATACATCACGAAGAGTCAAGTTTTCCGTCAATGTTGCTATATTACTTGTAATTACTGAAATCTGAAACAATGTTTTTTCTCTGGGCACTTGATTGTCCTTGATGATTTTATTTTGTTATTAGATAAATTGATTAAAATTTTAGTTATATCACAGTTATAGCACAAATAATATTTCTTGTATTAATTTAATTGCATATGGATTGCGGAAAGATACATAATTTACAAGAATATATAAAATTCTTATTTTGAGGGATAGGTTTGAATATGAGGTTCATGGAGCGTAATGTAATATTGTATTATACATTTAAGATAATATCAAGTCAAGCGCACATAAATAATATTAATTATAATAATAATAAAAAAATAGTTATAATAGTTATATTAAGTAAATTTTATGATAAGCGATGACAATGGAATTTAAAATTAGAAATAAGACACTAATCAGCACGGTATAATAAAATTCACATCGCTCATTGACGAACGTATAAATATATTTTTTTTCACGTATTTTAGATGCGCAATTATGCGCACAAACTGATAGAACGAAACGTGTATATATTTTTTACTAATTGGAATCGATATATTTAATTAAATCGTATTCGCGTTTCCGATTTGCAATTGTGCGCATCTTTTTAATATATTCGTATAGCGTGTTCGGCAATGTCACAGTTTGAGGAGGATTTGCATTGGGGACGGTCTGAATTTCCTATTATGTTTACGTCAAATCAAAATAATATAATAATTTATCTTTATATGAATGTAAAGCGATGTGGACATCATCGGGAAATGATTGTCATATCCCGCCACGATGGTGGCAGATATCGGCCTTTTTTGTTATTCATTATCAAAACTCGCGGCTCGAGGAAGTAAAGGAATTCAATGCACTAAACTTGTGTAGCAGTGAAGATTATGATTTATTGAGTCACTTTAGAACATAAAACGCTATAAAATAAATATTTATAGCAATATAAAATACTATGATGCGTTATTGAAAATGCATTCTTTAACTATTTTTTGAAAAATAATCAATGGAATAAAAGAATATGAACAGTTTTTCTTTACTTTGCTAAATGCTACAGTTTGATCATTATTGTCATTATTATACTGAGAAAAACTAAAATTGTGTAGTAAAATTATAGTCGAGATACTTATTTTTATGGGAATTGCTATTACTTCAATTTATTTTATTAAATAATTATAGAAAACCTATAAAAATAAAGTTGACGCTAAAAAGCACTATTATAGTGATATCATTACAAAGACTATTATAGTGAAAATATTGTTACTGCAACAATTTTTTTTTTCTTAGTATAAGATATTTATCATAAATCGTCATCACCATATTCTAGAGCTTTCATATTTTCTGTCTAAGAATCTTTGGTTTGCCAAAAACTCGAAATCTAGATATACCACCATCTGGTTTAATTGTTATTTTCACCCAATTTACGATAGAATTCTGATCTTTGTCCACAGTAATAGATAGCTCCGTGCCCGGATTTATCTGTAAAATTATTTGAATTATAAAAAGAATATTGCATATGATTATAATTTGCTCATACTGACATTTTACAAAAATTTTGTGCATTCGTGAAGTTCCATTGGCACTTATCACTTTCATTAATATGAATAAATTGAAATAGTAGAAGTGATTAATTGGAAGCGTCAATTGTGTAATACAAATATAAATTATATTGTATAATATGGTAAAAACAGCCAAATACACAACACGTGAAAAATTAATTAAACTTAGCTTACATGAACATCCGATATGAGTTTTTCCCATTTGTCGTTTAAATTATCATCAGTTTTTCCAAAACATCCTTGCACTCGTACCATGTATGGAGCATTGCCAGTGAAAAGTCTTGTATCAATAACAACATGAGTGACTGTGCCTCTGCATCCCAACCTAAATATAGCCCAGGATTCGACCGATATCTAAAATTTTTATGCCAAATTATTCAGCGTAAATAATAATTATTTCTTAATGTAAAGAGATATTCTATTAATATTGATGTAAAATACATAATGCACTAGGATATATTTACTTTATGGAATTTTTAAATAATTGACTGCAATTTCATAATTAGTACTTGATACAGTTTTAAGTACCTCATCGAATGACGTTTCATTAAATTTGTAGTATTTGTAATGTTTTTCTACAGTATTCCATCCTTCAACAATGCTTGTGGCTTCATTAGGTAGAATAATATTATTAGGATGTCCAATGGAACTGTCACTGAATAATGTACAATGACTATTATACAAAGAGGAGATTAAATCAATGTCCCTATTTATTGGTGTAACGGCGGGTATCACCTTTCCGTAAGCGCGAAATCTGGCAATACCTCCGTCTGGGAAAATATTGAGTCGCAAATGGGTCACGTTGTAATGCGGTAAGACGCAGAAGGACTTTTTACACATAGATGGATAGCCGGAGCTCAGAGTGGATGGTAAAATCAAATAGTTCCAATCCTGAAATTTCATTTGACAATCAATGACCTATTGACCATCATCACGAAACGTAACACATTTTTTATATGCAAGACATTTTTGGCGAAAGGACTATTGTTATAAAACATATAAAAATATGTTGTAATTATATATATATATATATATATATATATATATATATATAATTAAGCTTAAGTTTTATAATTTATGCTCGTTTATATTACTCTTCAATACTTCTGAATACTTCCATTTGAAAAAATAGTAAAATATGTTGGATAATATAAATTTTAGTAATATAGATTTTGAAATATATAATATTATAATATTGACCTTTGTATTATCGTGCATGGATATGTAGTCTTTCATATTGCAAGATGTGCCTAATTTATTTGTACGATTTGGCTTATATTTAATGCCAATTAAACCTGCAATAAATTATATTAACATATAGATTACAATTTGGGATAATTATTAAGTTATTTATAATATTAGTAATATAATAATGAGATTAATAAGTTAGGATTAACAAGTCGCTACTTATAAGTTATTTCTCACGAACATTCGGATAGCATTTTGCCTTGTACGGAAAATTCTGAAAACTCGTTGATAAAGCAGGCAGTGTTTATACAAATGGACTGTATAACAGTTGCACCGGGTAATTGGATAATAACAAAATTATGCCGTTCATTTCGCATTTTTTGGGTTTTCCATCCGTCGACATTGTTGTTGGTTTTGTTACTGAACATCATGTGTTCATTGCATACAGGATCATCATTCTGAAATAAAACAACAATAAACCGTCAGCAATGATGAATGTATTAATTGTAGATTTTCTACACACATTCTATGCTTTTTAGATTAGTTTTTGATTATGCATATATTTTATTGTTATAATTATTAGAAAATTATGATTCAATAGATTTAACAATCTAAATTATAGTGTGTCAAGGCTAAAGAGCTATAACTTGTTGTTCGTGCAACTGTTATTTATTTATTTATTTATTGCGTTGACTTTGATATCACTGTAGCTTTTCACACTGAAGATGAATCTGAAATCGGAACGTACATAATTTTAATTTGCAAATATAATTTCAACACGTACAACCAGCTTTGATTCTTAAATTCTGATACTCTGTAATTTAGATTGTTATAATTATTATATTTATATCATATTTGATATCTTTCATAATATTGAAAGAATATGTATGTTTATATATGAAATTTTTGTTATATTTATTACAACTACTTACTTTAAGTAGATTTTCAGCCACGCCGTAAAAATCATCGGTTGCAAATATAATTTTTGCTCCGTTCTATAATTTTCAATTATTTTATTGAATTCTTATCAGTCGATTAATAAAGTACTTTATCATGTGAGTGGAATAATGTATTAAGTTATTAGAGAAAATGGTGATAAAAAAGAGAAGAGTTTAAGAAATTATAAAAAAGCAACTGAAAAATGAGTGCTGTTCTCTATTTTAATGCTTAAAAATTTGAAAAACTAGTGACGAACCAGTATATTTGTACATAGAAGCATGTTTGTTCCAACAACAATACGGTTATATATTTTTTCTTTACTAAGTAATCACACTTTAAAAAAAAATTACTTTTTCGGATGTGACTTCTTTTAATTCCAATGAATGATGATAGTCGAACTCTTCAGATTCAGCGTTGCTCTCCGTTTCTGTCTTTATTAAACAACATAAAACGTTTAAGCATAGATAAGCTTGTAGAATATATAATTGAGTTTTTAACGGCATTTGTATATATATATATATATATAAAATTTTTTTTTTATACTTGCAAAAGTTTGCAAATTTATAGTACGATTGCATTATATATTGCATTTATATTGTATTGTATCAAAACAATATGTATAATTAGCGATAGAGGAACAGGCAGAAATACAACAAGTAGGTGTAATCACGTTTTGAAAAGAACTTACTCTTGAGGATATGGTTGCGCCCGATTCTTCAGAGTTATCCTTCTGTTTGGAATTTTTGCTCTTTTTTTTCATCTTTATTAAACAACATAAAACAATGTAGATAAGCTTGTCGAATATATAATTAAGTTCTTAATAGAATTAAAAAATTTTTTTTTTATATTTAAAAAAATTTGCAAATTTATATCGCGTTATGGCAAATTGAGATGTAGCTATTATTAGCGATATAAGTATAGACAGAGACGCAATAAGTAGGCGTGATCATTTTGCAAAGAACTTACTCTTGTACATGTGAATTCGCACGATTCCATTAATTGTTGATTGTTGTGTTCTTCTTTCGATCGATTGTCGCTCATGTTTACCTTTATTAAGCAACATAAAACAGCGTTTAGGCATAAATAAGCTATATCGAATATATAATTGAGTTTTTAACGGCATTTGTATATATATATAAAACTTTTTTTTCATACTTGCAAAAGTTGTCAAATTTATAGTACGATTGCAATATATATTGCATTTATATTGTATTGTATCAAAACAATATGTATAATTAGCGATAGAGGAACAGGCAGAAATACAACAAGTAGGTGTAATCACGTTTTAAAAAGAACTTACTCTTGAGGATATATTTGCGCCCGATTCTTCAGAGTTATCCTTCTGTTTGGAATTTTTGCTCTTTTTTTTCATCTTTATTAGACAACATAAAACAATGTAGATAAGCTTGTCGAATATATAATTAAGTTCTTAATAGAATTTAAGAAATTTTTTTTTATATTTAAAAAAATTTGCAAATTTATATCGCGTTATGGCAAATCGAGATGTAGCTATTATTAGTGATATAAGTATAGACAGAAGCGCAATAAGTAGGCGTGATCATTTTGCAAAGAACTTACTCTTGTGCATGTGAATTCGCACGATTCCATTAATTGTTGATTGTTGTGTTCTTCTTTCGATCGATTGTGGCTCATGTTTACCTTTATAAAGCAACATAAAACAGCGTTTAGGCATAAATAAGCTTTATCGAATATGTAATTGAGTTCTTAACGAAATTTTTATATATAAAACTTTTTTTTTACTTGCAAGAATTTATTTTACATTATATCAAAATGTTATATATATATATATATATATATATATATATATATATATATATGTAGTAATTAGCAATAGAGGTATAAATAAAGACTCAATAATTATATAAAATTATGTTTTAAAAAGAAATAACTTTTGCGCATGTGGTTTCGTATAATAATGTTGATTCGTTAAAGTTGACTTCGTCATTAGATTCAATACTGTTCTTCATTTTCACCTCTATTGGACAACATAAACCAGCGTTAAAGCTTTGATAAGTATATCGCATAAATAATTGAGATATATACTTATATAATTTATTCTATTTAACAATTTACAATAATTTATGCTTTTATGAAACATTTCTAATGATTTCACTGATACGATCATTTAGAATATAGGGTCGATACATACCGGAATACTTAGAACTTATTTTTTAAAAGAAAACTGGAACTTTGCTCGGAATTATAGAATTTTTATATGTATGTACTAATTTCACACACGATCATTTAAATAGAATAGTTTTTTTTAATTAATATGATATGAAGGATAATTCGGAAAATATGTTGCTAACACTTCCAACGGCTTGAAGAAACTGACCTCTGAAATTTGAGCATCTCGTGATTTGTGTTGTACGATGTTTAGAAGCATGCCTTTATTATTATGGTAAACTGAGGATCGATAATATGAAAATTGGAATTTATCTTGTATTGATCGACTGTCGATAATTTTGCATTTATGTATTTAGTCTTTAACATTGTTGGACAAATGAGGACAATAAAAACCAATTTATTATACAAAATTACAGAAATACAATGATGTAACATTATTCGTCTTAAAGTAATTAATTACATTGAGTTTGAATTGTATTTAGATACTATCCATATAAAAATATATAATTAATATTATTTTCTATATAATCTTTCACGGGGCGGTACATTGATTCTTGATAATATTAATTAATTGCTTAACTAGTTCTTTATTCTTTACATTGACAAAATCGTCTTTGCTCGTGCCCATCGTGACTTTATTTACATAGGTCACAATTTTTTTTTTCGCCAAGGCGTGAAATTGTTTAGCACCAGGTTCCATAATTTTTTGATTGTTATTCTTTGTGATGTCAACTCCAGGCATAATTATCAAATTATTTTACAACAATGCTTTTATCAGCTCTAGTTTTTCCAAAGCAGTATTCTTCTGTCTCATTGTTAGAATTTTTTGGAAGCCAAGATTTGCGATGATTTCTATCGATTTAAGACAATTGTTCGTTGGATCGAAAACATGATGAAACGTCACCGGCAAGGGTCGTGTAGCGGAAACGATTTTTTACATGCGACAAGTCGATTTTGCAATCGGCTATCAACGCGCCAAAGACGAGTCCGTTCACTTCGTGATGCTTGAGAATCTTCAAATCGTACAACGTAAGAGCGTCAAGCTCTTCGTAACCGTAGACGAAATTGCTGCTGCGAATGCAGATCATAACGTAAAGCGCAATGGTCGTCAAAGTTTTTATTTGTTGAATCAAACCTGCGCTCCGTATTAAATTACCACTCCGAGAAAATCGTACAAACCTTCAGTCGGCTAGCTGCTTCTTCGAGCGTTTTGCGCAGATTCTAAGAAGTTGATACAAAGTGTAGTAAATAGTCAAACGATTGATAGATCGATTAATATTAATTTTTTTACAAGTGCACTAATGTATTTGCATGTGTATATGTATGTAATTTAATATATAATTGCACTTTTTTAGAGAAACTTTTTTCTGAGAATTAATTAATTTACGTCGTAAAAAGAATACTACATATGCTGGCAAATCAGCGCACGATTAAATCTTTCCGATAAATTATCAACCAAAGTAAACAAGAATTATATTTAGAAAAATAATTAAAGACATTTGCATTTCTGTACGTTAAACAAAGATGCTTATGCCCTATCTACACCGAAGGATGATCCTGCTTGTTGCTCATTCGAGCGAGTAATGTAGACGCATTGAAATACATTGAGAATCACACTGAAGGCGAAAGTGATCGGATGAGCTACAAGCAGGATCATCCTTCGGTGTAGATAGAACATTAGAGAGAATGACGAAATGTCATTTATGATTTGTGAGTTACCTCGGCTTATTTGCTACTTGATCGATCAGATAGATTGACTGATGAGATTTAGGTCAATTTAGGTTTAAATAAATTAAAGATATATTGTACCGCTGCATTTACGGCATATTACTGATTTATGTAACACTTTTGCTTATGCTGCGCAGATTTAAGCCAGCAAATAAAAATTATTAGATCAATTGTGATATAAATACACCGCGAGAATTAATTTTTCCAAGCAAACACGAGACGACTGCATCAGCTGATAGCACTTTAGACAGGGCCGCATTTATATTTTTGGAGGCTCTAGGCGCAACATCATTATGAGGCCTCAAAAGAACAAATCTATTTCAGTTAATCAAATTCATACGCATTTTTTTTTAAGTTTATTGAAAATAAAAGTTGACATGCATTACATGATGCAAAAAGGCTTAATTTAATAAACAATTACCGCTAACAAATTTTTTAGCGGCCTCTAGTTTTTATATTATAAATTTAATATTTAAAAGTAAGTATTTTATTTTACAACTATAACTAGGTTGTTTTTTATATTGTCATTAGTGAGGAGTAAGATTTCAAAATGAGGCTTCAGCTTGCGCTTTATGCGCCTTATAGTAAATGCGGCCGTGACTTTAGAAATGACTACCAGCCTGTATCTCGTCATTCGGATTCAACATACGCGAGTCTCGCCATTTGTATTTTGTCAGAAAACGGTGTCGATATCGTTTGTTAGTTATTTTTCGCGAACTGTTTGATAACGTTGTCAACTATTTATTTGTGACGGTGCAGCAAAGAATATAGTAACAATACATCACGAAGAGTCAAGTTTTCTGTCAATGTTGCTATATCACTTGTAATTACTGAAATCTGAAACAATGTTTTTTCTCTGGGCACTTGATTGTCCATGCTGATTTTATTTTGTTATTAGATAAATTGATTAAAATCTCAGTTATATCACAGTTATAACACGAATATTATTTCTTGCATTAATTTATACGCATATGGATTGCGGAAAGATACGTAATTTACAAGAATATATAAAATTGTTATTTTGGGGGTTGGGTATGAATACGAGGTTCATGGAGCGTAATGTAATATTGTATTATACATTTAAGATAATATCAAGTCGAGCGCACATAAATAATATTAATTATAATAGAATTTAAAATTAGAAATAAGACACTTATCAGCAGGTATAATAAAATTCACATCGCTCATTGACGAACGTATAAATATATTTTTTTTCACGTATTTTAGATGCGCGATTATGCGCACAAACTGATAGAACGAAACGTGTATATTTTTTTTATTAATTCGAATCGATATATTTAATTAAATTTTATTCGCGTTTCCGATTTACAATCGTGCGCATCTTTTTAATTTATTCGTATAGCGTGTTCGGCAATATTACAGTTTGAGGAGGATTCGCATTGGGGATGGTCTGAATTTCCTATTATGTTTACGTCAAAACAAAATAATATAATAATTTATCCTTATGAATGTGAAGCGATGTGGACATCATCGGGAAATGATTGTCATATCCCGCCACAATGGTGGCAAATATCGGCCTTCTTTGTTATTCATCATTAAAACTCGCGGCTCGAGGAAGTAAAGGAATTTAATGCAATAAACTTGTGTAGCAGTAAAAATTATGATTTATTGAGTCACTTTAGAACATAAAACGCCATAAAATAAATATTTATAGCAATATAAAATACTATGATGCGTTATTGAAAATGCATTCTTTTAACTATTTTTTGAAAAATAGTCAATGGAATAAAAGAATATCAACAGTTTTTCTTTACTTTGCGAAATGCTACAGTTTGATCATTATTGTCATTATTATACTGAGAAAAACTAAAATTGTGTAGTAAAATAATAATAGATCAGATACTTATTTTTATAGGAATTGCTATTACTTCAATTTATTTTATTAAATAATTATAGAAAACCTATAAAAATAAAGTTGACGCTAAAAAGCACTATTATAGTGATATTGTTACAAAGATTATTATAGTGAAAATATTGTTACAGCAACAATTTTTTTTCTTCTTAGTATAAGATATTTATCATAAATCGTCATCACCTTATTCTAGAGCTTCCATTTATTTTGTCCAATCAATTTTAGGTTCGCCAAAAACTCGAAATCTAGATATACCACCATCTGGTTTAATTGTTATTTTCACCCAATTTATGATAGAATTCTGATCTTTGTCCACAGTAATAAATTGCTCCGTGCCCGGATTTATCTGTAAAATTATTTGAGTTATAAAAAGAATATTGCATATGATTATAATTTGCTCATACTGACATTCTGCATAAATTTTGTGCATTCGTGAAGTTACATTGGCACTTATCACTTGCATTAATATGAATAAATTGAAATAGTAGAAGTGATTAATTAGAAGCGCTAATTGTGTATTACAAATATAAATTATATTGTATAATATAGTAAAAACAGCCAAATACACAAAACGTGAAAAATTAATTAAACTTAGCTCACATGAACATCCGATATGAGTTTTTCCCATTTGTCGTTTAAATTATCATCAGTTTTTCCAAAACATCCTTGCACTCGTACCATGTATGGAGCATTGCCAGTGAAAAGTCTTGTATCGATAACAACATGAGTGACTGTGCCTTTGCATCCCAACCTAAATAAAGCCCAGGATTCGACCAATATCTAAAATTTTTATGCCATATTATTGAGCGTAAATAATAATTATTTCTTTATGTAAAGAGATATTCCATTAATATTGATGTAAAATACATATTGCACTAAAAGAAATATTTACTTTATGGAATTGTTAAATAATTAACTGCAATTTCATAATTAGTACTTGATACAGTTTTTATGTACCTCATCGAATGACGTTTCATTAAATTTGTAGTGTTTGTAATGTTTTTCTACAGTATTCCATCCTTCAACAATGCTTGTGGCTTCATTAGGTAGAATAATATTATCAGGATGTCCAATGGAACTGTCACTGAATAATGTACAATGACTATTATACAAAGAGGAGATTAAATCAATGTCCTTATTTATTTTTGTAATCATGGGCAACACTACTCCGTAAGCGCGTAATCTGGCAATACCTCCGTCTGGGAAAATATTGAGTCGCAAATGGCTCACTACATCATGCTGTAAAGTGCTGAAGAACTTTTTACACATAGATGGATATCCGGAGCTCAGAGTGAATGGCGGAATCAAATAGTTCCAATTCTGAAATTGCATTTGACAATCAATGATCTATTGACCATCATCACGAAACAACACATTTTTCATATGCAAGACATTTTTGGCGAAAGGACTATTGTCATAAAACATATAAAAATATGTTGAAATTATATATATATAATTAAGATTAAGTTTTATAATTTATTTTCGTTTATATTACTCTTTAATACTTCTGAATACTTCCATTTGAAAAAAAAGTAAAATATGTTGAATAATATAAATTTTAGTAATATAGATTTTGAAATATATAATATTGTAATATTGACCTCTGTAGTATTGTGCATGGATATGTAGTCTTTCATATTGCAAGATGTGCCTAATTTATTTGTACGATTTGGCCTATATTTAATGCCAATTAAACCTGCAATAAATTATATTAACATATAGATTACGAATAGGGATCATTATTAAGTCATTTATAATATTAGTAATATAATAATGAAATTAATAAGTTAGGATTAACAAGCTGCTAGAAGTTATTTCTCACGAACGTTCGGTTAGCATTTTGCCTTGTACGGAAATTTCTGAAAACTCGTTGATAAAGCAGGCAGTGTTTATGAAAATGGAAATTATACGAGTTGCACCGGCCAACTTGATAATAACAAAATTATGCCGTTTATTTCGCATTTTTTGGGTTTTCCATCCGTCGACAATGTTGTTGGTTTTGTTATTGAACATCATGTGTTCATTGCATACAGGATCATCATTCTGAAATAAAACAACAATAAACCGTCAGCAATGATGAATGTATTAATTGTAGATTTTCTACACACATTCTATGCTTTTTAGACTAGTTCTCGATTATGTCGAAATATATTTTATTGTTATAATTATTAGAAAATTGTTACTCAGTTGATTTGACAATCTAAGTTATAGTATGTCAAGGTTCAAGAGCTAAACTTGTTGTTCGTGCAATTGTTGCTTACTTGTTTATTCATTGTATTGATTTTGATATCACTGTAACTTTTCATACTGAACATGAAACAGAAATAAAAACATACATAATTTCAATTTGTAATTATAATTCCAACACGAACAACTAGCTTTGATTCTTAAATTTTGATACTGTGTAAATTAGATTGTTATAATTATTTATATTATTATCATATCTGATATCTTTTACAAGATTGGAATAATACGTATGTTTATATATGAAGTTTTAGTTATATTTTATACAACTACTTACTTTAAGTAGATTTTCAGCCACGCCGTAAAAATCGTCGGTTGCAAATATAATTTTTGCTGCGTTCTATAATTTTTAATTATTTTATTAAATTCTTATCAGTCGATAAAAAAAGTGATTTATCATGGTAATAAAATAATGTATTAAGTTATTGGAGAAAATGGTGATATATATGTATATAAAAGAAAGAACTTAAAAGTATTGTTTAAAAGCGAGTAGAAAATGAGTTTTGCTTTTTATTTAGATACTTAAAAAATTTGGAAAACTGGTGATATCAATAGGAGCCAGTATATTTGTACATAGAAGTATGTTTGCTCCAACAATAATACAGTTATTTTTTTTTGTCTACTAAGTAATCACTTTAAAAAGAAATTACTTTTTCGGATGTGACTTCGGTTAATTCCATTGACTGTCTCCATGGACTGTCGAACTCTTCGGATTTATCGTTGCTCTCCGTTTCTGTCTTTATTAAAGAACATAAAACGTTTAAGCATAGATAAGCTTGTAGAATATATAATTGAGTTTTTAACGGCATTCGTATATATATATAAAACTTTTTTTTAATACTTGCAAAAGTTTGCAAATTTATAGTACGATTGCAATATATATTGCATTTATATTGTATTGTATCAAAACAATATGTATAATTAGCGATAGAGGAACAGGCAGAAATACAACAAGTAGGTGTAATCACGTTTTAAAAAGAACTTACTCTTGAGGATATATTTGCGCCCGATTCTTCAGAGTTATCCTTCTGTTTGGAATTTTTGCTCTTTTTTTTCACCTTTATTAGAGGACATAAAACAATGTAGATAAGCTTGTCGAATATATAATTAAGTTCTTAATAGATTTTTTAAAACCTTTTTTATATTTAAAAAAATTTGCAATTTTATATCGCGTTATGGCAAATCGAGATGTAGCTATTATTAGCGATATAAGTATAGACAGAGGCGCAATAAGTAGGCGTGATCATTTTGCAAAGAACTTACTCTTGTACATGTGAATTCGCACGATTCCATTAATTGTTGATTGTTCTGTTTTTTTTTCGATCGATTGTTGCTCATGTTTATCCTTATTAGGCAACATAAAACAGCGTTTAGGCATAAATAAGCCTTATCGAATATATAATTGAGTTCTTAACGGAATTTTTATATATATAAAACTTGTTTTTGTACTTGCAAGAATTTATATTACATTATATCAATTTATATATATATATTATATACATTATATATATATATATATATATATATATATATATATATATATATGTGGTAATTAGTAATAGAGGTATAAATAAAGACTCAACAATTATATATAAAATCATGTTTTAAAAAGAAATAACTTTTACGCATGTGGTTTCGTATAATAATGTTGATTCGTTAAAGTTGACTTCGTTATTAGATTCAATACTGTTCTTCATTTTCACCTCTATTGGACAACATAAACCGACGTTAAAGTTTTGATAAGTATATCGCATAAATAATTGAGATATATACTTATATAATTTTTTCTATTTAACAATTTACAGTAATTTATGCTTTTAAGAAACATTTCTAATGATTTCACTGATACGATCATTTAGAATATAGGGTCGATACATACCGGAATACTTAGAACTTATTTTTTAAAAGAAAACTGGAACTTTGCTCGGAATTATAGAATTTTTATATGTATGTACTAATTTCACACACAATCATTTAAATAGAATAGTTTTTTTTAATTAATATGATTTGAAGGATAATTTGGAAAATATGTTGCTAACACTTCCAACGGCTTGAAGAAACTGACCTCTGAAATTTGAGCATCTCGTGATTTGTGTTGTACGATGTTTAGAAGCGTGCCTTTATTATTATGGTAAACTCAGGATCGATAATATGAAAATTGGAATTTATCTTGTATTGATCGACTGTCGATAATTTTGCATTTATGTATTTAGTCTTTAACATTGTTGGACAAATGAGGACAATAAAACCAATTTATTATACAAAATTACAGAAATACAATGATGTAACATTATTCGTCTTAAAGTAATTAATTACATTGAGTTCGTATTGTATTTAGATACTTTCCATATAAAAATATATAATTAATATTTTTTATATAATCTTTCACGAGACGGTACATTGACCTTTGATAATATTAACTAATTACTTAACTAGTTCTTTACATTGACAAAATCGTTTTTGCTGGTGCCCATCCTGACTTTATTCACATAGGTCACGATTTTTTTCCTCTTTGCCAAGACGTGAAATTGTTTAGCACCAGGTTCCATAATTTTTTGAATGTTATTTTTTGTGATGTCAACTCCAGGTATAATTATCAAGCCATTTTGCAACAATGCTTTTATCAGCTCTAGTTTTTCCAAAGCAGTATTTTTCTGTCCCAATGTTAGAATTCTTTGGAAGCCAAGATTTGAGATGATTTCTATCGATTTAAGACAATTGTTCGTTAGATCGAAAGCATGTTGAAACGTCATCGGCAAGAGTCGTGTAGTGGAAACGATTCTTTCACATGCGACAAGTCGATTTTGCAATTGGCTATCAACGCGCCAAAGACAAATACGTTCACTTCGTGATGCTTGAGAATTTTCAAATCGTGCAGCATAGCGTCAAGCTCTTCGTAGCCGTAGACGAAATTGCCGCTGCGAATGCAGATCATAACGTAAAGCGTAATGATCGTCAAAGTTTTTATTTGTTGAATCAAACCTGCGCTCGGTATTAAGTTACCACTCCGAGAAAGTCGTACAAACCTCCAGTCGGCTAGCTGCTTCTTCGAGCGTTTCGCGCAGATTCTAAGAAGTTGATACAAAGTGTAGTAAATAGTCAGACGATTGATAGATCGATTAATATTAATTTGTATACAAGTGCAATAATGTATTTGCATGTGTATATGTATGTAATTTATTATATAATTGCACTTTTTTAAAGAAATATTTTTCTGAGAATTAATTAATTTACGTCGTAAAAAAAATACATCATATGCTGGCAAATCAGCGCACAATTAAATCTCTCCGATAAATTATCAACCAAAGTAAACAAGAATTATATTTAAAAGAATAATTAATGACATTTGCATTTTTGTACGTTAAACAAAGTTGCTTAGAGAGAATGACGATATGTCATTTATGATTTGTGACTTACCTCGGCTTATCAGCTGCTTGATCGATCAGATAGATTGACTGATGAGAGATTGAGGTCAATTTAGGTTTAAATAAATTAAAGATATATTGTACCGCTGCATTTACGGCATATTACTGATCTATGTAACACTTTTGCTTATGCTGCGCAGATTTAAGCCAGCAAATAACAAAATTATTAGATCAATTGTGATATATATTCGCCGCGAGAATTAATTTTTTTAAGTAAACACGAAACGTTTGCATCAGCTGATAGCACATTAAAAATGACCACCAGCCTGTATCTTGTCAATCAACGAGAATCAACATACGCGAGTTTCGCTATTTGTATTTTGTCAGAAAACGGTAACGATATGGTTTGTTAGTTATTTTTCGCGAACTGTTTGATAACGTTGTGAACTATTTACTTGTGACGGTGCAGCAAAGAATATAATAACAATACATCACGAAGAGTCAAGTTTTCCGTCAATGTTGCTGTATTATTTGTAATTACTGAAATCTGGAGCAAAGTTTTTTTTTCGGGTACTTGATTGTCCATAATGATTTCACTTTGTTATTAGATGAATTGATTAAAATCTCATTATATCACAGTTATAGCGCGAATAATATTTTTTATATTAATTTAAACGCATATGGATTGCGGATAGATACATAATTTGCAAGAATATATAAAATTTTTATTTTGAGGGATAGTTTCGAAAACGAGGTTTATGGAGCGTAATGTAATATTGTATTATACATCTAAAATAATAACAAATCGAGCGCACATAAATAATATTAATTATAATAATGATAAAATAATAGTTATAATAGTTATATTAAGCGAATTTTATGGTAAGCGATGACAATGGAATTTAAAATTAGATATAAAGCACTTATTAGCACGTTATAATAAAATTCACTTCGCTCATTGATAAACGTATAAATATATATTTTTTCATGTATTTTAGATGCGCGATTACGCGCACAAACTGATAGAACGAAATGTGTATACTTTCATTACTAATTCGAATCGATATAATTAAATCTTATTCGTGTTTCCGATTTACAATTGTGCGCATCTTTTCAATTTATTTGTATAGAGTGTTCGGCAATGTCACAGTTTGAGGTGGATTCGCATTGGGGACAGTCTGGATTTCCTATTATGTTAACGTCAAAACAAAATAATGTAATAGTTTATCCTTATATATATATATGAATGTGAAGCGATGTGGGCATCACAAGGAAATGATTGTCATGTCCGCCACGATGGTGGCAGATATCGGCCTTTTATGTTATTCATCATCAAATCTCGCGGCTCGAGGAAGTGAAAGAATTCAATGCACTAAACTTGTGTAGCAGAAAAGATTATGATTTATTGAGTCACTTTAGAACATAAAACGCTATAAAATAAATATTTATAGCAACATAAAACTATGGTGCGTTATTAAAAATGCCAACATTTTTTATCTATTTTTTGAAAAATATTTGGTGGAAAAGAAAAGAATGTCAACAGTTTGTCTTTACTTTGATAAATGCTATAGTTTGATCATTAATGTCATTATTATACTGAGAAAAACAAAAATTATATATTAAAGTAATTATAGTCCGGATACTTATTTTTATAGGAATTGCTATTACTTTAAATTGTTCTGTTTAATAATTAGAACACCCATAAAAATAAAGTTGGCTTTAAAAAGCACTATTACAGTGAAACTATTATAAATTTGTTTTTCCCAGTGTAAGTTGTTCAACATAAATCGTCATCACCAAATATTCTGCTCTTTCCATTTTTATCCATTTATCTGTTAAATTCAGGTATGCCAAACACTCGGAATCTAGATATACCACCATCTGGTTGAATTATTATTTTTACGAAAGTTACTTTAATTCTTTGATTTGGTTCCACTCTAATATTTTGTTCCGTGCCCGGCTTTATCTGTAAGATTATTCGAGTTATAAAAAGAATATTGCATATGATTATAATTTGCTCATACTGACATTTTACAACAATTTTGTGTATTTGTGAAGTTACATTGGCACTTATTACTTTCATTAATATAAATAAATTGAAATAGTAGAAGTGATTAATTAAAAGCATCAATTGTGTAACACAAATATAAATTATGTTGTGTAATATAGTTAAAACAGCCAAAACGTGAAAAATTAATTAAACTAAGCTCACATGAGTACGCGGTATGATGTTTTTCCATTCGGTGTTTACACCACGTGTCTCATACAATCCTTGCACTTGTACCGTGACTGGAGCATTTTCAGTGAAAAGTTTTGTATTGAAAACAATACGAGTGACTGTACCACTGCATCCTAATTTAAACGAAGCCCAGTGTTCGGTCAATATCTAAAATTTTTATGCCAAATTATTTAGCGTAAATAATAATTATTTTTCTATGTAAAGAGATATTCTATTAATATTGATGTAAAATACATATTGCGCTAAAAGAAACATTTATTTGACGGGATTTTTAAATAATTGACTGCAATTTCATAATTAGTACTTGATACAGTTTTATCTACCTCATCGTATGACGTTTCGTTCGATTCGTCATGTTTTGTTGCAGTTACCCATCCGTCAATTATACTTGTCGCTTCGTTAGGTTGAATAATATTATTAGGATGCCCAATGTAACTCTCACTAAATAATACACAATCACTATTATACGCAGAGGAGATTAAATTAATCTCCTTATTCATTGCAGTGGGGGGTATTACTTGTCCGTAAGCGCGTAATCTGGCTATACCTCCGTCTGGGAAAAGATTGAGTCGCAAATGGGTCACTGGATTTTGGAATATTTTGAAAAACTTTTTACGTATAGATGGGTAGCCGGGGTTCAGCTTTTGTCTCGAAATCAAATAGTCCCATTTCTGAAAATGCATTTGGCAATTAATGATCCATTGACAGCAAAATCATCACGAAACGTAACACATTCCTGATACGCAAGACATTTTTGACGAAAGTACTATTGTTATAAAATATATTATAAAAATTAATTGTCATTATATATATAAAATTATAATTAAGTTTTATAATTTTTGTGTCTTTGTTTATATTATTCTTAGTACTTTGAATTCCAACAAAAATTACATATGTTGGATAATATAAATTTTAGTAATATAGATTTTGGAATATGTAATATTGTAATATTGACCTCTGTTTCGTTTTCCATGTACGTATACTCTTTTATACCGCACTGTCCGCCTAATTTGTGTTTCCGTTTTTGTATATACTTTTTCTTCAGTATAACTGCATAATAAATTATGTTAATATATAGATACTACAATTAGGGATTAATATTAAGTCATTTATAATATTAGTAATATAATAATGCGATTAATAAGTTAGGATTAACAAGTCGCTAGAAGTTATTTCTCACGAACGTTTGGCTGGTATTCCGCCTTGTACGGAAAACTCTGAAATATAGGGCTCGATAAAGCACGCGGTATCTATGCAAATGGAATGTATCTCAGTTAGATCGGCCAATTGGATAATAACAAAATTATTCCTTTCATTTTTCTCTCGCATTTTTCGTGTTTTCCATCCATCGACATTGTTGTTAATTTTGTTATCGGAAATCGTGTGTTTATTGCATACAGGATCGTCATCCTGAAATAAAACAACAATTAATCGTTAGCGATGATAAATGTATTAATTTCAGATTTTCTTCACACATTTTATGGTTTTTAGACTAGTTCTCGATTATGTCGAAATATATTATTGTTATAATTATTAAAAAATTGTAACTCAGTTAATTTAACAATCTAAATTATAGTGTGTCAAGGCTCAAGAGCTAAAAGTTGTTGTTCGTGCAATTGTTGTTTATTTATTTATTCATTGCGTTGACTTTGATATCACTGTAGCTTTTCACACTAAAGATGAATCAGAAATCAAAACGTATATAATTTTAATTTGTAAATATGATTCCAACACGAACAACCAGCTTTAATTCTTAAATTCTGATACTCTGTAATTTAGATTGTTATAATCATTATTATTATATCATAACTGATATTTTTTACAAGATTGGAAGAATATGTATGTTTATATATGAAATTTTAGTTATATTTAATACAACTTCTTACTTTAAGTAGATTTTCAGCCACGCCGCAAGAATCATCGGTTGCAAATATAATTTTTGCTGCGTTCTGTAATTTTTAATTATTTTATTAAATTCTTATCAGTCGATAAAAAAAGTAATTTATCATAGTAATAAAATAATGTATTAAGTTATTGGAGAAAATGGTGATATATATGTATATAAAAGAGAGAACTTAAAAGTATCGTTAAAAACCGAGTAGGAAATGAGTTCTGCTTTTTGTTTAAATATTTAAAAAATTTGCAAAACTGGTGATTTCAATAGAAGCCAGTATATTTGTACATAGAAGTATGTTTGCTCCAACAACAATGCAGTTAATTTTTTTTTGTCTACTAAGTAATCACACTTTAAAAAGAAATTACTTTTTCGGATGTGACTTCGATTAATTCCATTGACTCATTCCAGTCGTCCTCTTCAGATTCACAATCAGAGTTGCTCTCCGGTTCTGTCTTTATTAACAACATAAAACGTTTAAGCATAGATAAGCTTGTAGAATATATAATAGAGTTTCTAGCGGCATTAAACATTATATTGCATTATACATCGCAAAACTTTTTTTTCATACTTGCAAAAGTTTGCAAATTTGTACTACGATTGCAATATATATTGCATTTATATTGTATTGTACCAAAACAATATGCATAATTAGCGATAGAGGAATAGGCAGAGATACAAAAAGTAGGTGTAATCACGTTTTAAAAAGAACTTACTCTTGAGGATATATTTGCGCCCGATTCTTCAGAGTTATCCATCTGTTTGGAATCTTTGCTCCTTTTTTTCACCTTTATTAGACAACATAAAACAATGTAGATAAGCTTGTCGAATATATAATTAAGTTCTTAATAGAATTCTCAAAACTTTTTTTTATATTTTAAAAAATTTGGAAATTTTTATCGCGTTATGACAAATCGAGATGTCAGTATTATTAGCGATATAAGTATAGACACAGGCGCAATAAGTAGGCGTGATCATTTTGTAAAGAACTTACTTTTGTAGATGTGATTTCGCACGATTCCATTAATTGTTCAATGTTATGTTCTTCTTTCGATTTATTGTTGATCATGTTCACCTTTATTAAACAACATAAAACGGCGTTTAGGCATAAATAAGCTTATCGAATATATAATTGGGTTCTTAACGGAATTTTTAAAACTTTTTTTTTACTTGCAAAAATTTATATTACATTATATCAAAACGTTATATATATATGTAGTAATTAGCAATGGAGGTACAGATAAAGACACAACAATTATATAAAATCACGTTTTAAAAAGAAATTACTTTTGCACATGTGGCTTCGTATAATGCTATTGATCCGTTAAAGTTGACTTCGTCATTAGATTCAGTACTGTTTTCCATTTTCACCTCTATTGGACAACATAAACCAGCGTTAAAGCTTTGATAAGCATATCGCATAAATAATTGAGATATATACTTATATAATTTTTTCTATTTAACAATTTACAGTAATCTATGCTTTTATGATACGTTTCTAATGATTTCACTGATACGATCATTTAGAATATAGGGTCGATACATACCGGAATACTTAGAACTTATTTTTTAAAAGAAAACTGGAACTTTGCTCGGAATTATAGAATTTTTATATGTATGTACTAATTTCACACACGATCATTTAAATAGAATAGTCTTTTTTAATTAATACGATTTAAAGGATAATTCGGAAAATATGTTGCTAACACTTTCAACGACTTGAAGAAACTGACCTCTGAAATTTGAGCATTTCGTGATTTGTGTTGTACGATGTTTAGAAACATGCCTTTATTGTTATGGTAAACTGAGGATCGATAATATGAAAATTAGAATTTATCTTGCATTGATCGACCGTCGATAATTATTGTATTTATGTATTTAATCTTTAACATTGTTGGACAAATGAGGATAATAAAAACCTATTTATTATACAAAATTACAGAAATACAATAATAACATTATTCGTCTTAAAGTAATTAAATACATTGAGTTCGTATTGTATTTAGATACCATCCATATAAAAATATATAATTAATATTATTTTCTATATAATTTTTCACGAGGACGGTACATTGACTCTTGATAATATTAACTAATTTTTTAATTAATTCTCTATTTTTTACATTGACAAAATCGTCTTCACTGGTGCCCTTTTTGACTTTATTCACATAGGTCACGATTTTTTTAGGAGGATTCGCATTGGAGACGGTCTGGATTTCTTATTATGTTTACGTCAAAACAGAATAATATAATAATTTATCCCTATGAATGTAAAACGATGTGGGCATCACAAGGAAATGATTGTCATGTCCCGCCACGATGGTGGCAGATATCGGCCTTTTTCGTTATACATCATCAAAACTCGCGGTTCGAGGAAGTAAAAGAATTTAATGCACTAAACTTGTGTAGCAGTAAAAATTATGATTTATTGAGTCACTTTAGAACATAAAACGCTATAAAATAAATATTTGTAGTACCATAAAATACTACAATGCGTTATTAAAAATGCTAACATTTTTTATCTATTTTTTGAAAAATATTTGGTGGAAAAGAAAAGAATGTCAACAGTTTGTCTTTACTTTGATAAATGCTATAGTTTGATCATTATTGTCATTATTATACTGAGAAAAACAAAAATTATATATTAAAGTAATTATAGTCCGGATACTTATTTTTATAGGAATTGCTATTACTTCAAATTGTTCTGTTAAATAATTAGAACACCCATAAAAATAAAGTTGGCTTTAAAAAGCACTATTACAGTGAAACTATTATAAATTTTTTTTTTCAGTATAAGTTGTTTAAAATAAATCGTCCTCACCAAATATTCTATTCTTTCCATTTTTATGCGTTAAATTCAGGTATGCCAAACACTCGGAATCTAGATATACCACCATCTGGTCCAATTATTATTTTTACGGAAGTTACTTTAATTCTCCGATTTGTTTCCACTATAATATTTTGTTCCATGCCTGGATTTATCTGTAAGATTATTTGAGTTATAAAAAGAATATTGCATATGATTATAATTTGCTGATACTGACATTTCACAACAATTTTGTGCATTCGTGAAGTTACATTGGCACTTATCACTTTCATTAATATGAATAAATTGAGATAGTAGAGGTGATTAATTAGTAGCATCAATTGTGTAATACAAATATAAATTACATTATATAATATAGTTAAAACAGCCAAACCCTCAAAACGTGAAAAATTAATTAAACTAAGCTCACATAAGTACGCGGTATGATGTTTTTCCATTTGGTGTTTACACCATCTGTCTCATACAATCCTTGCACTTGTACCATGAATGGAGCATTTCCAGTGAAAAGTCTTGTATCGATAACAATACGAGTGACTGTGCCACTGCATCCTAATTTAAACAAAGCCCAGTGTTCGGTCATTATCTAAAATTTTTATACCAAATTATTTAGCGTAAATAATAATTTTTTTTTATGTAAAGAGATATTCCATTAATATTGATGTAAAATACATATTGCGCTAAAAAAAACATTTATTTTACGGGATTTTTAAATAATTGACTGCAATTTCATAATTAGTATTTGATACAGTTTTATGTACCTCATCATAAAACGTATCACTAATTTCGTAGTATTCGTTATGTTTTCTTGCAGTTACCCATCCGTCAATTATACTTGTGGCTTTGTTAGGTTGAATAATATTATTAGGATGTCCAATGTAACTCTCACTAAATGATACACAATCACTATTATACACAGATGAGATTAAATTAATCTCCCTATTCATTGTTGTTATGGTGGTGGGTATCACTCGTCCGTAAGCGCGTAATCTGGCAATTCCTCCGTCTGGGAAAAGATTGAGTCGCAAATGGGTCACTGGATTATGCGGTAATATTTTGAAGAACTTTTTACGTATAGATGGGTAGCCGGGGTTCAGCTTTTGTCTCGAAATCAAATAGTCCCATTTCTGAAATTGCATTTGACAATCAATGATCCATTGACAGCAAAATCATCACGAAACGTAACACATTTCTCATACGTAAGACATTTTTGGCGAAAGAATTATTGTTATAAAATATATTATAAAAATAAGTTGTCATTATATATATGAATTTATTATTAAGTTTTATAATTTATGTGTCCTTGTTTATATCATTCTCAATTCAAATTCCAACAAAAATTACATATGTTAGATAATATAAATTTTAGTAATATAGATTTTGGAATATATATTATTGTAATATTAACCTTTGTTTCGTTTTCCATGTACATATACTCTTTCATTCTGCACTTTCCGCTTAATTCTTTCCGGTTTTGCATATACGTTTTCTCCAATGTAACTACATAATAAATTATGTTAATATATAGATACTACAATTAGGGATTAATATTAAGTCATTTATAATGTTAGTAATATAATAATGAGATTAATAAGTTAGGATTAACAAGTCGCTACTTATAAGTTATTTCTCACGAACGTTTAGATAGCAATTCGCCTTGTACGGAAAACTGTGAAATATAGGGGTCGGTAAAGCACGTGGTATCTATGCAAATGGAATGTATATCAGTTGCACCGGCCAATTGGATAATAACAAAATTATTTTTGTTATGTCGTATTTTTTGAGTTTTCCATCCATCGACATTGTTGTTGATTTTATTATCAAAAAACGTGTGTTTATTGCATACAGGATCGTCATCCTGAAATGAAACGACAATAAATCGTCAACGATGTTAAATGTATTAATTGCAGATTTTCTGCACACATTCTTTGCTTTTTAGACTAGTTCTCGATTATGTCGAAATATATTTTATTGTTATAATTATTAGAAAATTGTGACTCAATTGATTTAACAATCTAAGTTAAAGTATGTCAAGGCTTAAGAGCTAAACTTGTTGTTCGTGCAATTGTTGCTTATTTGTTTATTCATTGCGTTTATTTTGATATCACTGTAGCTTTTCATACTGAAGATGACTCAGAAATTGAAACGTACATAATTCTACTACATACATAATTCTAATTTGTAAATATAATTTCAACACGAACATCCAGCTTTGATTCTTAAATTTTAATACTTTGCAATTTAGATTGTTATAATTATTATATTTATATCATATCTGATATCTTTTATAATATTGGACGAATATACATGAATATATATGAATTTTTAGTTATATTTAATACAACTACTTACTTTAAGTAGATTTTCAGCCACGCCATAGAAATCGTCGGTTGCAAATATAATTTTTGCTTTATTCTAAAATTTTCAGTTCTTTTATTAAATTTGCATCAGTTCATTAAAACAGTAATTTATTATATGAATAGAATAATGTATTGAGTTATTGGAGAAAATGGTGATATATATATATATATATAAAAGAGAAAACTTAAAAGTATCGTTAAAAAGCGAGTAGGAAATGAGTGCTGTTTTTTATTTTAATACTTAAAAAATTTGGAAAATTAGTGACGAGCCAGTATATTAGAAATATGTTCGCTCCAACAACAATACAGTTATATTTTTTTTGTTTACTAAGTAATCACACTTTAAAAAGAAATTACTTTTTTGGATGTGACTTCGATTAATTCTATTGACTCATTACAGTCGAGCTCTTCAAATTCAGCGCTGCTCATCGTTTCTGTCTTTATTAAACAATATAAAATGTTTAAGCATAGATAAACTTGTAGAATATATAATTGAGTTTTTAACGGCATTAAACATTATATGGCATTATACATCGTAAAACTTTTTTTTCATACTTACAAAAGTTTGCAAATTTATATTACGATTGCAATATATATTGCATTTATATTGTATTGTACCAAAACAATATGCATAATTAGCGATAGAGGAACAGACAAAAATACAACAAGTAGGTGTAATCACGTTTTAAAAAGAACTTACTCTTGGGAATATATCTGTGTCCGATTCTTCAGAGTTATCCATCTGTTTGGAATCTTTGCTCCTTCTTTTCACCTTTATTAGACAACATAAAACAATGTAGATAAGCTTATCGAATATATAATTGGGTTCTTAACGGAATTTTTAAAACTTTTTTTTATACTTGCAAAAATTTATATTACATTATATCAAAACGTTATATATATATATATAGTAATTAGCAATAGAGGTACAGATAAAGACACAACAATTATATAAAATCACGTTTTAAAAAGAAATTACTGTTGCACATGTGGCTTCGTATAATGCTATTGATCCGTTAAAGTTGACTTCGTCATTAGATTCAGTACTGTTTTCCATTTTCACCTCTATTGGACAACATAAACCAGCGTTAAAGCTTTGATAAGCATATCGCATAAATAATTGAGATATATACTTATATAATTTTTTCTATTTAACAATTTACAGTAATCTATGCTTTTATGATACGTTTCTAATGATTTCACTGATACGATCATTTAGAATAGAGGGTCGATACATACCGGAATACTTAGAACTTATTTTTTAAAAGAAAACTGGAACTTTGCTCGGAATCATAGAATTTTTATATCTATGTACTAATTTCACACACGATTATTTAAATAGAATAGTCTATTTTAATTAATACGATTTAAAGGATAATTCAGAAAATATGTTGCTAACACTTCCAACGGCTTGAAGAAACTGACCTCTGAAACTTTGAGTATCTCGTGATTTGTGATGTACAGTGTTTAGAAGTATGCTTTTATTATTATGGTAAACTGAGGATCGATAATACGAAAATTAGAATTTATCTTGTGCTGATCGACGGTCGATAATTATTGTATTTATGTAATTAATCTTTAGCATTGTTGGACAAATGAGAATAAAAAACAATTTATTATTTATTATACAAAATTACAGAAATACAATAATGTAACATTATTCGTCTTAAAGTAATTAAATACATTGAGTGCATGTTATATTTAGATGCTATCCATATAAAAATATATAATTAATATTATTTTTTATATAATCTTTCACGAGGCGGTACATTGACTCTTGATAATATTAACTAAATCCTTAACTAGTTCTCTATTCGTTACATTGATAAAATTGTCCTCGCCGGTGCCCATCCTGACTTTATTCGCATTATAGGTCATGATTTTTTTTCTCTTTGCTGACGCGTGAAATTCTTTAGCACCAGATTCCATAATTTTTTGAATGTTATCTCTTGTAATGCCAGCGCCAGGCATAATTATCAGATGTTTTGGCGCTTTTTGCAACAAGACTTTTATCAGCTCTAGTCCTTCCAAAGCTGTATTCTTCTGTCCCGATGTCAGAATCCTCTGGAAGCCAAGATTCGCGATGATTTCCATGGATTTCAAAGGATCGTTCGTTAGGTCAAAAGCACGATGAAACGTCACCGGCAAGGGACGTGCGGCGGAAATGATCCTTTCACACGCGACAATATCGATTTCGCAATCAGCTGTCAACGCGCCAAAGACGAAGCCATTCACTTCGTGATCCTTGAGAATCTTCAAATCGTGCAGCATAGCGTCGAGCTCTTCGTGGCTGTAGATGAAATCGCCGTTGCGAATGCGGATCATAGCGTAAAGCGGAATGGTCGCCAAAGTTTTTATTTGTTTAATCAGACCTGGGCTCGGTGTTAAACCACCCTCCGAAAGGGCCATACAAACCTCCAGCCGGCTAGCTCCTCCTTCGATCGCGTTTCTCGCAGATTCTAAGGAGTCGATGCAGATCTCCATCTGCAAAGTAAAATAATTAGTCAAACGATTGATAGATCGAGTAATATTAATTTTTTTACAAGTGCAATAATGTATTTGCACCTGTATATAATTTAATATATAATTGCACTTCTTCAGAAAAACATATTTCTGAGAATAAATTAGTTTACGTCGTAAAAAAACTACATCATATGCTGGCAAATTAGCGCGCGATTATATCTCTTCGGTAAATTATCAACCGAAGTAAACAAGTATTATATTTACAAGAATAATTAATGACATTTGCATTTCTGTACATTAAACAAAGTTGGTCAGAGAGAATGACGAAATGTTATTTATGATTTTGTGACTTACTTCGGCTTATCAGCTGCTTGATCGATCAGATAGATTGACTGATGAGAGATTTAGGTTTAAATAAATTAAAGATGTATTGCACCGCTGCATTCACGGCGCATATTACTGATTTATGTAACACTTGTGCTTATGCTGCGTAGATTTAAGCCAGCGAATGACAAAATTATTATTATAGATCTGTCGTGATATAAATGCGCCGTGAGAATTAATTTTTCCAAGCAACACAAGACGAGACTGCATCAGCTGGTAGCACTTTAGATATGGCTACCAGCTTGTGCCTCGTCAGTCGGAATCAGTATACGCGAGTCTCGCCATCTGTGTTTTATCAGGAAACGGTAACGATATCATTTGTTAGCCATGCCTTTTTCGCGAACTGTTTGATAACATTGTCAGCTATTTATTTGTGACAATTTTTTTCTCTGGTATTTCGATTGTGCATAATTATTTCATTTTGTTGTTAGATGAATTAATTTAAATCTCATTATGACGCTGTTATATCACGGACAATATTGCTTGTATTAATTTAAACGCATATGCATCGCGGAAAGATACATAATTTGCAAAGATATATAAAATTCTTATTTATTGAGGGATAGGTTCGGATACAAGGTTCATGAAGCGTAATGTAATATTGTATTATACAACATATATAATAAAATAATACCAAGTGCGGCGCACGTAAATAATATTAATAATAATAATAATAAAATATCAATAAAATAATAGTAACAAATATCAAGCGAATTTTACGGTGAGCGATGACAGTGAAATTTAAAATTAGAAATGAAACACTAATCAGCACGTTACAATATGAAAATACCACAAATTTACTTCGCTCATTAACGAACGTATAAATATATTTTTTTTCCACGCACTTTAGATACGCGATGACGCGCACAAACTGACGGAACGAAACGTGTATATTTCCACTATTAACTCGACTCGATATAATCTAAATCATATTCGCATTTCCGATTTACAATCGTGCGCATTTTTTCAATTTATTCGTTTAGCGTTTTCGGCAAGATTACACTTCGAGAAGGATTCGCATTCGGGATTGTCTCCCCGAGACAGATCACCGCATTTGATTCCAATGATTACTGATTAATTAAAATATACAATTATGCGTACTCACGGGTTTAACGCAGGAAAAATATACAATTTGTTATAATTATCATCGCGTTCTGACCATAGGCGGACCTAGCACACTGCTTTTAAGAAAAAAAAAAAACGTTAAAATCATAAAATACAGTAAAAATCCTCAACAAATATGCATTCCACGCATTTTTGAGGAACGAAAATTAGATTTTTTTTTTAATCTTCGCTCAGATCCACCTATGCATTCGACTAAAATTCAATAGCGATATACAAGGGGAGAAGAAGGTGAGGTGGGAGACTTGGAAAATCAGAGCTCGCCATTTGAGACCGCGATTGGCGACGGGCTTGTGGAATTGTTGGAGTTCGTCGCCCATTTGTTCTTGTGTGGATCGACGCCAAAGCCCTCGTCGTAGTTTCCTCGTGTGATGAAGAGTTGCTTGAAGTGCGGGATGCAGTACAGCTTCCCATTGTTCAGGGTGAAAGAGTCCATCCTGTTCGAACGCATAAAATCGTTATAATTTTATTACGTTAAATTCAGGGCGTACTTAAAAAACATTTCAGTTTTTAAAGAAATATATATTAAATTTCTACGAATCATAATCATTACATTTTTGCAGGAAAACTTTTTTTAAAACAGTCGCCAATATTTATTTGTATATTAATATTATTTCGCTGGCGAAAAGTACAAGATTATTAAATTACAAAGCTGATAGGCAAGTATGATAGAAGCAAGAATTCATACGCGTTTCCTTTCGTTACCTTAAAATGCAGTTGCACTGGAGACACCGGAAGCATTGCTTGTGAAAGATTTTGTTATTGGTCTCAACTTTCTCCAAGGGGTAGACCTTCTTTTGACAGCTTTCGCACACGTCCGTGCAGGTCGTCTGGATCTCCTATTTTGTTTACGTCAAAACAAGACGATATAATAATTTATCCTTATGAATGCCCATGCGATGATTGAATAATGGGAAGTGTATTTGAATGATGAAATGTAATGTGTAAGGGATATGTACGCTACGCGAAAGAAGAAGACGAGGAAAGGCCGCGCTGCTTCTCAAATCGACGAGACAGATTTAGCATCTCTTTTATTTACCACTTGTGTATTATCGTAATAAATGTTACACGAGAAAGATTAACAGAACAGGATCGTTATACATCGATAGAAACGATACGCTAAAGGTCGCAATAAAATCGTGAAATATATATATAATATTATCGCTAACTATTATGCTACAAATTAGGCGACTTCGAGAGGCCGTAACGAGAACTTGCGAAATTGTCTCGAAATTTTAACATCTCGATTATTCGAGCGGATTGTTCGCAAATCAAAACCAGCTTAGCGCTTCTTGATATAAATCTCATCCGCATATTTTCACTTCGCGTAAAATAGAAAGACATCGGCTGTCTCGATAATATACATTTTCGATCTTTTTTTTTTTTTTTTTTTTCTTTCCACAGCACCTAAATAATTGTCTACAAAATTCGTATGCGTCTATAAACAATTCTCTGCACTCGATTCAAAAACTCGATAAGCGATCGCGTTTTACCCTGATATTCTGCGACCGAAAATCAGTCGCATTGTGCTTCTTCTCTGAAAGTGTAAAGTGTGCCGATAGGTACGGTGCTTCGATAACTTTCTCGTATATGACAGTATCAGCGAAAATGTCAGTTATAAAGATTTATGACGAAGCTGCTTTCCTGCATGATCTGGCGATGAGTATCAAAACAAATGAAATCATCGATAAAAGGATATCTTACTCACGAGAAATAATGCACTTAGGCGTAATACAACAAGAATTAATATTTTTTGCGCTCTAAACAATAAAATACGTAATCACGGTCTTTCATATCGCACAAGTGTATAGATATATATATATATATATATATTGTATATACACGTGTGTTTTTTTCCCGAACAGTTTGATCGTTGACGCATATAAAAATCTACGCACTACCGCGCTAAGCTGTAAAAAGAGTCGAAATTTGTAAAAGCGATCGAAATAGCTACGGTCCTAACCACTAGTCGGCCCTAGAGCACCCGACACTTCCTCTACAGGCGATAATTCCTCGTTTCAGGCTCTCATCCCGCACGTGAAATTTGGGGAAGCATTACTTTTTACTTCTTGTTTGTCATTCTCACGCACTTTCTTTTTCTTTCGCGCTCTTACTCTCGCTCTTTGTTTCTCTCTCTCTCTCTCTCTCTCTCTACTCATTCATCTATCGACGAAAAACTTGGCACTTATGAAAATCAGAAATCTAAAGCGGTAGACAAAGATCGTAACGATGAGGAAAAAAAGTTTTGATCTTGCTGTTGTTAGTTAAGTATTCATTAAATGCGATGAATTAAAAAAAATATGAATAATTGTCGATGATAAAGATGTGATCTGCAAATATTATTTATCTACTGTTTGCTCGAAATATTTTGCAACCAGCCTCGTGATTTAATATAATGTATTTTAATCAATTAGTTGATTGACTGATTACTCTAAATAGTGGATGATTTATCACACACAAAGAAATCACAAAGGCACGTTATATTGTAACATTCAATGATTGTGTCAAGAAGAGTTAAAATCCGTTCCGAGAAAAATCGTTATGTTGAAAGTTGAATGTATTCAACAAAATTTGATACTTTGTAAAATCATCGTGACTCCTCTGTCCCGAATAAGAATTGCTATATAAAAATTATTAATCACACAATCGCTCACGCGATTACATTTGAACTTTTGATTAATTATGAAGATGTTTTAATGGATCACCGTTAAGTTATGGCTGACTGAGTCCGCATCGTTACGAATTTCACTACTTAGGAGCGAATCCATCGTGCTTCATGTTGGTATGTCGGTCACACGTGTCTAATAGAATTTTGATGATAATGAAGCTGTGTAACCGACGTACCTATGACGCAGATGGGCGCTCGTCTTTTTTATATAAAGTAAATTAGTAAACAAGGTTTTTCTCTTTGTTATAAATATATATATTAAGATAAGATGTCGAGCGTTTCCGCGTAACAAATATATTTGCGCGATCTCTTGATAAAATAAAAATATTATTCAATTAGACAAAAATATTAAATACTCTGTAAAATATTAAAAATTATATGACTCTCTCTCTCTCTTTCTCTCATTAAATTTTGAAACCGTCCAAGTTTCCTTCTTCTAATATATAGATTTTTATATAAAATAATGATTAATAGATGGATTATAAATTTTTCGACAGCACTATAATCGGATTTGCGATACAGATGTACTGAATTTCTCGCACGCCTTTTCTTACGTGACTCAGCGTATTGCTGCCTCGCGCGCTTTACAGCCATCTGCCTTGGATTGTTTTTTTCTTTTTTTCCGCTGACGTACTTCTTCGTATCTAATTGGCGATTGAATGAAACGCTCGACGGATCCGGAGTTGCGCAGACTTTCATAGTGTAATAATATATTAACGCATAACATATGGTACAGTCTACGGGCTAGATTCGCTACACGAGAACGTAACGCTCGGCGTGTTAAAACCATCTCCCTAAGAAAAACACAAGATCGTTACAGTAATTGACGATAACCGAACATTATTGCGCAATGCACGAGATTTAAAAAAAAAAAAAACTTTTTCCATCGCAGTTGTGTTGCCGACGCTCTCCTTCCTTCCGTCGATTCTTCTCCTTCTCTCTCCCCTCCTCGCAATCGATTTAATCCAGCCGCATATCTTCGGTCTCTCTCCCTTACTGCATCGCGTCACAAAAAGAAGATAATTTGACATTGCTTGTGATAATTTTTTCTTTATGATACCACACGACACAAGCGGGCAGGATTCGATTAAAATGTCGCAGGCAGATTTTAAACGAAACAAAAAAAAGAACAATATAAGAACAATAACGCAAAATTAAAAAATAATCACATCGATCATGCTCGACAATAATCAACGAAAGGAATAAAAGTGGTTAAATCGTCGACGCTCGCACATTTGGAGTTTTACAACACATATTCCCTAAAAATTTCATCCAACTGCGTAAATTTTGTATTTTTATTAAACTAATTGAATTATTTTTTCACTTTTAGATGCGGAATTGAAGTTTCTACGTTATGTGCGCTCATTTCTTGCAAGCAATAAAGGATTAAATTCTCATCACGTAAACGGGTAAGTTTGAATATAAAATTTTCTATATTACATATTTTACATATTAGAAATATGTTTCTATGAAAATAGAAATGGTTTAAGAATTCGAGTAATGAATTTGATAGTATTCATTGCTTAAACAATATAAATAATGTTTATTAAGATATTATTATTGCTCCAAAATATAGCACACGTTCGCAGTTCTTGCCATTTAATATAAACGAATATTTAAAGATAATATATGCAGATATTTAAAGCTAAGCGAATAAATAGCTTAAAAATATTAGCTAATATTAAAATTTAGCTTTCGCGAATATATAACAAATCTGTATAATATATCTTAATTTTAACTGGACATTATATTATATCATAAAAAAAACAATTAAGATTATTGATTTTTCATGCGAAAAAAAGTTATAGAAAATTTTGATAACAGCGAGCAAACGGACATATTTTCATATATTTTCATAATGGACATATTACATTCGCAAAATCCACTGTACAAAACGTAGAATTAGCGGATTAAGTGATTATAAGCGATTAGTTCTCATTACAAAATATACATATATGTGTCGCCAATAAAAAGTGCAAAATTAAATTCTCATTATATGTATAGAAAACGGAGCACATAAAATAAAATAAATTAAAAATTCGGTCGTGCTTTCAAGCAGTGCTCGAGTTGCGTCAAAACATATTGGAAATATTGCAATTTATTACTCAAAACGAAACGTCTATTAAAAACGTGTATCTAAAATATTAGATTTCTTCTAAAATTTTGACACAATATAGACACTGCTTGTAGAATAAAACCATACTTATCATTCTAACATATAAATTGAAAATGGATAAAACAGGCAGACGATAATTACAAATCACACCATGCGCATACTTTATAATGCCGAGTTGTTTACAAACGAAAAAGGAAAAATTTGATGGAAATGTTGTTGTTAAAAAAAAAAAAGGGATCAAAGTTCTCCAAAACGTCTCCTTAATTAATTACATCGGTAAATGACGAATTAAGACGAATTAAAACGAGTGATGTATATATAAAATTAGTGGATGCAAGGAAAATAATAATAACTATATGAACAGGTCGTAATATGGTGTTGAAGTATATTTATCGAATGAAGAATGAAAGTGCGATTATAACGAACATAATGCTGTACTCACCACAAATCGATTGACTTTGACCTTCGGTGCGCGCGGGGATTCGTTGGTCTGCGAGCCGAGGGACTCGAAACGAGCCCTCAGACTGCTCGCAGATTCTATGCTCGACTGATCGCCCGTGCCTTGAGCCATCTCTATTTCGGCGATGTGGTGATTGCTGACTTTGCCGTCGGTCTCCTCCCAGTGCTCGAACTTAGCGCGTAGAGTCTTGGCGCGCGCTGCGTTCTGCGCCTGTTTCAAGAACTCGTCCTCGACCTAGGTGGACAACAGACGGGAGAAGGCCGTAGATTACAGGGTGGTACGTGCCAACAAGCCTACTTTCGCGAAACTACGAAATCTGAAATATCGGTTTGCCCGAAAAGAAGTTCGCGCTAATTTCTTAATGCTGCAATGACAACACGTTCGGACAAGCCGGCCACTCTGGCCACTTTTAGAGTGTTAGATCTTAATTCATTCGGTAATTAAGACGCGGAGGAATTGTATATATTTAAGACGAAGGGAAGATTTCAGAAAGAAGTAAAAAGGAAACTTGAGGAATTTTATAATTCCAGTAAATAAATCGTACTCATCCCAGTATCATATGTTAAGCAACAGCTTTTCATTTGTATCTCGGTTCCATTTTATCGATAAGCTTGATCCCAAAATATTCGACATAAATCTTACCTTATCTGAGCTGCGGACGTAGTTGGGATCTCTTTCCTCGGCACTGTCGTCACCGTCGGACTCCTCGCCCTCTTCTTCCTCGTCCTCTTCCGAGTCCGAGGCCGTCGCCTTGGCGTACTTGTCCTCGGGAGGCGGCGTGAAGCGCTTTAGGGGTTTCGGGCCCTCCGGCAATTCTTCCTTGCTCGCGTTTTCCTCCATTTGTCGGAAGATGGACAGCATCTTCCTCGCCGTGTCCGTGTGCACTACCTCGTTCACTCTGTCGTCGGCTCTGACCACGTCGGGATCGCGGTAGATTTCTCGATCTGGTGAATCCATCTGTCCAATTGTTAAGGAAAAAATAATATATATTGACATAATAATTGAATAAGGCTCGAATCGTATAACTTGATCATCCTATTTTCATAACTAATAAAGTAATCTTAATTTTTCTTATATTTTGAATAATTTATTTCAGAAGGTCCTACAAGACTTATAGTTTTCATTATCCATTTGTTTCAAATTGAAAGAAAACAGTTTTTTTTTTTAAGTTTTTAGATGTAAAGATAATTAGTCAAATTAATGTTAATTAATTAATTCAATATTTTTCAGTTATTTTATTGCTTACTTTATAATCGCACAACCATTATCATTTCTGCACAAGAAAACGACAGACGTACTATGTCTGATGTCTCACAATCAGATAATGTCTTTTATTTTCACAGATGTGTTGATTTTTTGATAAAAGGATGTATTTCTAACTGGCAAATTCTTCGATAAATTTTGAATCATGCTTTTACTGCATATAAATTGTTGTTTTTAAAGAGATTGTTTTTTCGAATTTTGTTGTTCAAAAAAGAGAATAATAAATATATAAGAAATAATATTATATTAATTTTGATACTATTTTTATTTTGACTATCTTTTTTATTATTTTTTTATTTTCGATAATGTTTAATTATTTTTATCGCTCAAAATCGGTAAATCAAAAATCAAAATTTTGTTTGTAAGTATCTATATTATGAAAATAATCTTGAGGAAAAATGTTAAATTATAGAAAAATATCTTATCTGATATATTATCTAGCTAATTATTTACACTAATGATTTATTTATAATCAATGTGCGCAATACTTTTATATTAATTATGTAATGTATTTTCATGAATTTGTTTCATGTTTTAAAGAATTTGCCAAAGCGTTGATATCAGTAGATTATGTATTCATGATTCATCGTTTTTTATTCGCGCGATTGTTGCTCTAAAATTCGTAGAGAAGTTACTCGTGGCAAGGACGAGTTGATTGAAAAGAACACGAGCTCGTATATATTGTTCATTTTATCACGCGATAAGTTTAAGCCGAATTTTTAAGCCATGATGCATCGTCGGAGATCCAGGTAAGCTGGAGATCGACGACCGAAATGTTCCTTTTAACCGTATCCGGCGTGAATCAGCTTTAGGGATTCAAGCGTGGGTGGTACACGGCAATAAATTTCGTGGGAAGAATACAGGTTTTTTTTAAACGAAGGCTTATTCTGAAGGCTTAAGTATATGAATATAATATAGTATAAAACATTTAATATAATGCAACAAAGTTAGGAAAGTCGTCAAAGATAATAAATTAAATAATATTCAAAAGAGAGGAAATGTAGAGAGAGAGAGAGAGAGAGAGAGAGAGAGAGAGAGAGAGAGAGAGTAAAATTCAAATACAATATTAAGAAAAAGTATGTTATAAATAAATTCAATTGCGCACAAACAGAAACTTTAAGGAAAATTCACATGCTTCTAAAAAATTCAATTTGAAGAAGAAATCATGCAACGCACACTAACAGCCAGACATTCGCATGCTTGAAAGTTTTAGCAACGACAACGCAATATCAAATGGAATTCCTATTGTGAATCGAAACTGTTTCTTTGCAAGTTCTGAGGGTTAGCCCTTTTCGACCCGTGCGCGCTTATACCTGAGCCTGAGACAGTCAGGTAAGGCTGGGAATCTGATGACGCAGAACGATTGAAGGTTGCTCGAAACTTATGACATTTCAAAACAACCACCCTCACGATCAATTCACGTTCCATCGGGAACGGTACCGCCGCCAAATCGTCGGCTTAATCTGGCAAAAGGGCTGCGGGCCGCTTCAAGGTTGACATTTTAAATGACGATTGACATGTTCAAGAGCCGCGATCTGGAATAGTCAATTGTCGTCACTTGCGATGATTTATCTATTCGCTTCTTGCTTTCGTTTATATTGACGGGTTTTGCTCTACGATGAAAAGCACGATGCGTGATTCGTTTAGACAGCAGCGAAGAATAAAGTCTTCAATACTTGTTGAAATGAATATATTACAGTTAGGAGGAACTAATTAAAGTAATTAGAGGAATAAATGACTGGAAATTTTTTGTGAATGTATGCAGAGAAAGATTGCATAATCGTATCATCAATTAAAAAATGTCTTATCATTATGAAATCGTAGATAGGAATCCTGAATACAAATTTTGAATAAGAATTCTGAATAATCTTATTGACGATGGGGATATTTATAAATTCGAATCAATCCAGCGTGAATTTTTAGCGAAAAGCGACAGGAAATGAAAGATCAATAATTCCCGATCTATGTTTCTCTTGGGTTGCATAAGAAAATCGTATTTATCATATTTTGCTCGGAATTCAGGAAATTCCGTCACACGAAAGAATTATTTTATTATCTATTTTTCAATTCAAATTTGTGTGTTAATAAATAAAAGATTTTTTTTAGTCACGATACAAAAAGTAAAAGAAACGGATAATTTTTCGCGCTACTTTAACTTTCGTGCTGGAGTAATGGAATGTCGGGAGAAGCTACGAGAGCGTACTTCCAGCAGAATTCCATAAAATCAGCAGTCCAGAAAGGATATTTGATCACACGGTATCCCTCTGCCGACACGTCAAGCGGCAAATCAAGCCGCGACGAGATTGCGCCCCGAGCGACGTCCGCTCCTTCACAGATTACCATCAACGGAAACGCTCTTATGGTCGCACGATAAAGTCAGAAAAAGACCCTGATTGTATACTTCAGAGAGCAATTAGAACAACCAACAATTCGATGGAAACACAACTATTTTGCACATATTAATTATTCTATCTAAATGCTTCAAGGTAATTGAAACTTTCATAAGAAAGTCGCACGCAATTTTCACTTCTTTTGTGAACGCGTCAAAATGTATCGCTCGAGAACACTTTAGAGAACAACCTATAATTGGAAAGATCTCGCATACCAAATACACACTAACCGTATTTAAAGTATTTAGAAAAACCAATCGTGTATCTTGTCAATATGTAAATGAGCGTGAATGCATAATGCAATTAATTGGCGGATCGACGGTTAATTGCTTTCGATCTGAATAATCTGCTATAAATAGCAACTGAAAAAACTTAAATACCGGGAAATGTTTAGTAAAAGTAGGCCGGATATTAAAATGCGTCATTTTAATTCCGAAAAATTCAATCGCGCCTTAATAACACCTTGAAATAATTGAAACTTTGACATCAACAATTTAGATTTTTTTAGCAAGTAAAATGTGTGTCCGTAAAATATAATTTATACTTCAAAATTTTTTTAAATTCCAAACACTATTCCGAAAAATTTTGTTGCAACTGCAAAACGCGTTATCAGGTCGATGATTATTTTTCAATTAATTATAAAAAAAATTTCGGCGTCGTCCTTAGCAAATAGGTCACTCACAAGCACGAAACAATTTTTAATCAACCAGACCCGAATATTAAGCATCGATCATCTTGCCGAAAGTACGTAAATCGATCGCGATTGCCGGAATGCCGTCAATCGAAGCGTTCGCCGGAGCATTAATTATCCGTCAGCTTGTCAATTGGGGATTCTTCCGCGTCACTTTTTCAAGATGCATCGCTCAAACACCGAGCGATGCTCAATACCGAGTAATCTCGAGTAGTATGTGCGAAAAGTACAGCACACCTGACAATTTAATCGCGATTACGGAACAATGATTGACTGGGGCGCGCACGCCGGGCCGATAATTACCTTTTCCCGTAATTAAATTTCCGTTATTAAAGCTCCTTCGCGGCGAGCGGATCGCGACTGAGCGTCGTCACTTAAACTGCCGCGAGTCCCGTCCGCGTCACTTCGGCACGCACTCGAGGGTCCCTCTTTCTCCGGTTCGTGAGAAGTTCGTGCGGACGGCGCGCGACAGCCGGTTGCTGTTCGACGACGGCGGGCCGCCGGTTGCTATGCCGTTCGCACGACGAGGATACGGACCGGCGGTGTGTATTCCTCCCCTCGGTGTGTGAGTTACTGGGAGGGCCCGCGTCGCGCGCGATGGTGGTGCGCCTTCCCTCGGTTAGATTCTCGGGGCCCGCCGATCCCCGGTCTGCTCCTCGCTCGGCTCTTCACGAATGGAAGGATGTAGGAATACTAACGGTAAAAGTATGGCCGCTGCTGCGCCGGCCGCTCCGGGGGGGTTCAAGGACAGTCCGGTTTGTCGGAGTCAACTCTCTCGCCACTGTGTGTGCACGGACCCTTTTATAAGCTGCGTCCGCGAACGACGGCGGGACTTGTTATCGCGCTTCGATAATTATCGATAGACATGTATCCCACGCCGGGGATATATTGGTGAGTAAAAGAGGAAAAAGTTTCAGTTACTGTTTTTAGGTGGCAAGTAATTGGAATTTTACCCCTTAAATTGCGGATAGATATTTTATCCATCGGAAAAATACTGAAAGTTGAATTTTTTAAACATTTTCCAAGCGAAATCTTTTCCATTGAAAAATATTGGAAATATCATTCATAAAATAAGTAATTTGGAAAATTTTGTTATTAATTTTTCTTTCTCCAAAGGAAACTATTTAGTGGACTATTTTTTTATGTTTAATAAGAGATCCTATTTTTTATTCATGTATTAAATGTTTCCGATCTCAATTTTTTTTTGTGAATTTGGACGAATGTTTTATTAGAGAAATTTTTGTGCAGTTTTGTTAAGCAGTGATTGTTATTTATTGCGAACAGCCATAATTGAGGAAAGTAATAAAACCACATTAGTATCAGACAGAATGATTAAATGCCCATAAAACTGCAAGTGGATAAAGGCGTGATGCAATACGAAACGGGCAAATGCGCACAATTGCGAACATTTCTCCTATCTTAATTGGAAATGAGATCACGCCATTTCTTGGGAAACTAATATCTTGTGTTGCAATGCGAATTTAGTCTTTATCGCCGCTTTATCGATAACCGAAAGGTCTTTATCAAATAACTAATAATATCATCGATAAAAGCTGCATTCAAAATGTATAACTGTTTAAAAAACTGTATAAAAGTTGATTCTATAGCAAGTAGATAGCTAGATTGTTAAAGGCATTGTCTCTGAAAATATAGTACACGTCTATTCGTTGCTAGCGTAAAATGCAATCAGTTAGAGATTAAATTACACTTTCTGTATTAATGAATCATTTCTATCTACGTTTTTTAATGCCAGCAGTAAGTTTTTATGTTAAATCGCATTTCACCGAGATTTCAAATCACGGCTATTTAATTAGTCAACACGCGCTGATCACACGGTTGTTAGATTAAATTACACAGAAACATAAATCAATCAACAAAGTCAAAGGATCGAACCTTGACTTGACCATCGCGAGGCGGCGTGATTCGAAACTGCTTCCGCTGTTTCTCCGGTTCCTTGTAAGTCTCGAAGAATTTGAACTTGTTCGTAATTTCCGACGTTTCTACGTGAATCTCCTCGGCCGTATCCGAGCTGCGTACCACATCGTCTGAGACTTGACGACCCATAAATGCCTTTTCCGCAAATGTTTTGAGAATTACCATTACTGGATAAACCAAGCTTTGCATTTTGCAAAATTTTTCACGCTTAACATTTCTCGTTCAAAGACGAAATACTTTTCTCTTAAATAAGATTTTTTACCTTGATGCGCTTTTTGCTTTGAATTTTAAATTAAGCGATATAATATCGCATCGTGAATAATCTGACATATAATAAAACAAAAAATATTTTCCAATATCTTTTTGAATAGAGAAATTAAATTAAAATTCGAATGTAATTAATGTAAAAATATAAATTATATGTGAAAAATAGCAAATTCGTAATTTCAGCAGACAAGTCGATCGATGTGTCCACGATGAAAGCAAACTGTGGGTGCGGCTCGATCAGATAATAAATAAAAAAAAGCTTGAACTTACGTCTCGTGCGCGCCGTGAGGTTTCGGTCGGTGTTTTCGGTTGCACTGGCGTTACTGGACGTCCTGTCTTCGCTGCAGAGGCGTCCAGCTCCAAAAAGAGCGATCGCGATTTTCTGCTGATACCTATATAGCGGGACCAATATAGATTATCATAAATCATCGGCACTTTAAACTGTCAATTAGCATTGCGAATACTTTCACCCCGCATGTATCGACAACACAATGATATATCTTTTCGTCCAGGGCAAAAAATCTCTCATAAACCCGCTGAATATTAATACGGCCTCTTTAACACGCAGTCTCTTATTCTATAGAGTTTTTTTTTTTCATACTGAATGTCTCGTGCGTATAAAACAATACCAGATTGCTTTCTTTTGAGTTTTTTCCCTTAATTCTCGATGGTAATTCAACGGTAGAACAATAGATATTAATTTAACTCAGGAACATTGATTCGTTTTCACTTCTATCCGCAATTACTGATAAGTTCGTTGTAAAATGTGGAACAATACAAGTGCCAAAAGACTTTTCGCATTTTCCATTGCAAATAGAGATTTGCTTTCGTGCACGTAATTCCAGAATTATCATATTTTTCTTTTTGCGTTCATAATTGCAGTACTTTCAATTGAATCGTTCAAATTATGTCTCCAGTCCGTTTGAAGTTACCTTTTCGACACTTGTGCCTTTTCGCAAGTCACTTAATTACTGAAAGTTACCAATTCGTACCTGCTGCAATCACCTCCTCGTCGGCTTTCTCCGGTTTCGGTTTACTGTCGGTTTCGTCGTCCGAGGCTGCAATTGGCTCACCCCGTTCGAATCTCTCTTTGATGGAGCGAGCGTGGGCAGTCGAGTGCTGGATCTCCTCTGCTGCATTTATCTTTGTAACGCGGTCGCTTCCGGCTACCGCCTGCTGGTACATCTCCTTCATCTTACCCTGTTTACCCTATAAAGCCAGCAAAAAGGAGACATTAAGGAATTAATAACACATTAGCAAGATGCGGTGTTGAGAAAAGATTGCGTGTTAGTGCGGCGTGGTGGTTTTATCTTTTCTTAAAAGCTTTCTTTTCTTAGGAAGAAAAAATTGCGAACAAAATGCGAAAGAAATGTGTGTAGTTGTTTTCTAGTTTCATTTTTACGATATTAAGAAAATAGTATAATTTTACGTATACAAATGTCCACATCAACAACAAAACAATTGTAATAATTATAAATTCTTTCTTTAACGAAATAATTGCAACAAAGCTCGCACTCGTCTCTTATCAGTTTACTAAATTACCATGAACAATCGCGAACGAATTCCTGCGATTTCTTCCTTCCTAGCTTCGCGTTGAATCTCGCGCCTTCCTTGTTGACTGGTCGACTCCCAACGATTTTTGATATCGTCCATTTTCGAGAAACTAATCGGACGCTCGCGCGTGGTGCGTTTCGATTTTATGATTTCGGTCTCCAGTTCTAAAATTAAAAAAAAATAGTTTTAAAATTAGCACATTTAACACATAAGAAATATAGTGAAAAAAAAAGTTTAAATTTTCTAGTGAGAAATTTATATTTGCTAAATCTGCGATTTCACATTTTTATCGCGTTTTCCCTTTTCTCGTATTATAAATATGTTCTCATTTACTTACCTTCGGTTTCCTCCGTTTCCACTTCATCTTCACTTTCGCTGGATTCCTCGTAGGGTATGCCATTGAGAGATTCATCCGCCACGCCGATATCCATGCCTTTGGCCTGGAATCTGAATGAGAAAACGTACGTAGTGATTACGGACATTCCGCATGAATGATTATCGGTCGGCTTCTCTACACTTGTAACATGTTTACTTCATATGTTTTCTCAGGATTCAAATTACAAAGAAGAAAACTGCTGACTGCTGAGTAGCGCAAGAAGTATTGCCACAAAGTCTACTGACTCAGTAAAATAAAATATAAAATAAAATTTTCAGCATTGAGATTGTTCAATGCTGTAATTCGATGTTGTTATTTCGATATTGTAATCAGAGATGAAAAGTTGGCGTTTCGATAAATCTTGAAATCTCTAAGTATACTAACATTTCCAAAAATTCTAATTTGTTAATTTACGAGGAAATTGCGATTGTCATTATGAGCGTAATAGATATTTTTTCTTTATCGATGTTAATTATTAATTCTTTATTAGTGTTGAAATTATTATTTTAATTATTTATGCAAAAATAATGGAGTAATTGCGAGCTTTGTTATAATTGAGAAACGTCAGCTTAACGAAATTACAGACTCATTATTGTGCATTCTACAGAAGAGAATCTGTGTCACGGTAAGATATCGCGAATTAAAATTATCGCCACTGGGAAAGCTGTGTATTTTTTTTGTTGAAGAGAGGCGCAATTTGAATTACTAGCTAATATCCTATCGGTGTAATGTGAAATTGCATACAAATTTGTATAAATTTTGCAGATATCTCAAATATCGCGCATCGATTTTTCATGATATTTTTTCCACTGCGTAAGGGATTTGTCATTAATTACTCACTTGGCCAGTTTGCTGAGGATGCTGGGCGATCTCTTGACGGCGATCTGCGACGGCGATCTCTCGATATCATTTGAGTTCTCCATGCTAGCTTTTTCGAAAACTTGGAAGCGCGACTTGACGTTTAAGCTCGAGAGTTCCTCAAGTCCCAAGTCGGGTTTGTCGGAAGCTGAAATATCAAAAAGATATCTCTTTACTTTTCTCTTCGCGATTCTACCGGCGCTATTCAAATATCCGAATACACTTTTTTCGATGGTAAATTTGTTAGACTGCTACAAGAAAACGGCGATATGTAAAGAAGGCAAAGTTGTATACTCAATATAAAATTTTTCAAAACGTCGAAGATGAAATCTCATTGAAAGATTCATTCGCATTATCGAACCAGATAGAGTCTCGTCGATATGATAGTGTAGTCAAACACGAGATATGGTTTCTAACATTGATCGTGTTACGCTTCAAGTAAAGTTTTACGTTCTCGTCGATATTGCACTGCATATCTACGAGATATTATCCGCCTGTTTGTTTCACACGAACTATTGATGGATGTTCGCCCGCATAAGTGAAAAAGTTGATGCATCTACTTGTTTTAGTTTATTTTGCAGATATATGATTTCTCTACATATATTAGATGATAAAAAACGTTGTAAAATGAAGTGAAAGAAATATATATGTGAGTACGTGAACAAGATATTAAAATATTATTAATTTGTATTAAAAAAAAAGCTATATTAATATGTATAAAGCAATATCAAAATATATAGAACAGGTATCGAAGATAATTTTGTATGAATGAGTTCAATGTGTGCAATTGTTAACAATGTTATTTTCCCAACGAAACAATATTTCTCTCATGCAAGAAATTAATTGAAAAAAAAAAATGCGGGATTAATAAGTTACTTCACGATTTTGTGAACTACATAAATAAATATATCATCTCGTTGTACCGATAAAATATGTCGATCAATGAAACGCCCAGCGTAAAATAACGATTTACGCTCCGCGTTTTATTAATCGATACGTCGATCGTGAGACATGTGACGTGATTCGATGCACAGATAAATTTTCGATCAGCAGCCAATTAACGAGTTAAAAAGCCACTCGCTAAAACGGACACACAACAAGTTAAGAACAATCTCTCCAGGTTCGCGTAGCCACGCCACTCACACATGTCGAACGTTACCTCTGACCACATCGGGCGGCAATTCTTTCGGCTCGTTCTCCCGTATGATCAGCTCCGGCTTTCGAGGTCGCACTGCGGAGTTCACAAGACAATTCTTTGTCGCATTAACGATACCCCTCTCGCGAGCACGCTTACGTATAATTATACGGGGGAGAGAGAGAGCAAAGAGAGCTATAATTTTAGCCTCTGTGCTAAGCGTTTAAGAAAATGGGTCTTAAACGACGGTGTACCGAAGACCCCCCAAGTTACACGCCGGCGTATTAAAACAAACTATTAGGTTGGTGCAAAAGTTTTGCTGCTTCTCGCTAAAGGTTTCTATTTTAAAGAGGTTAACGATTTTCATGCTAAAAATTCCCAGTTTTTTAAATTGAACAAAAATTTGTTTCCAGATGAAAAAAATGTATTGAAGTCAATTACTATTCAATTCATAAAAATTTATCTGAAACTCTGCAATTTTGTCTTTAATTTTTTATTTGACAAACACGATCAATCTTTTGCAACAATCTAATATTATCTTCATCGCATAGAGCTTTCTTTCTGTTTTCTCTATATGAAGAAAATGCAGTCTCGTCTCCAATTGTATATATGTAGTTCCACACAATTTTCTTTAACCTAAATCATATTATTTGCTTAAAGAAACAAAAGAGACGCAGATTCGTACAGGTAATCGCGGAATGTAACGAGTGACTGGAATTAATCGAGCACGTCGCTAATAATAGCGTGAAAAAAATTTACGACCGACACGAAAATGAATTTTATCTCTGCCAATTTCCCTGTCAAATCGTATTTCACATGTTTATGCTCGTTTGATGCTCTCCAACCGGGAATTGAGGCTCGCCTCAACCGCACAAAGTCCGTCCCGGCCGGAGAGATTAGCGGCGAGATAGAATCGACGACGGAATCGACGTCGGTCGTTAAGTACATGCGTTAAGATTTAACGAGTAATTCGTAAAAGACGATCCGTTTAAGTAGATTAGCGGCCGCGCGGCGGTATTGCGCGCGACGGTAATCATCTTACCGGGCTGGTCGGACTCTTCGACCGGTTTCGGTTGGAAGAGCTCCTTGAAGTGTGGCTTACAGTACAGCGTACTCTCGTGGCTCTCGTAATTGTCCACGTTAAGCTGCTTGCTGCACTGCACGCACCGGAAGCAATTCTTGTGCCAGACCAGTCCCTCGGCCTTTGTCTGCTCCATTTGGAACACGACCTTGCCGCAGCTGCGACAATTCGTATTCGCTTCGCTATTCTGACCCACCTGCAATGCATAATCATACGAATTAATTAGCAGCTTTACGACTTTCACTCTCTATGCTCTTAGGGGAAGCGAGCAGGTGATTTTCTAGGTTTGTCTCGGTTAAATGTGCGTTGAAGTGAAGTTTCGAGCTCAACAGCAATCGCGTTGCTGCACAAACAATCATTTTTTACATAACTTTTCATATAAAATAATTTCTCATAATTTTGTTAAAGTCATAATTATGTATCTACATAAGACATTTTTTTTTAAACATTTTTTAAACATATATTTAATTTTAAACTAGTTTTAAAAATGTGTATGAATGTGTTAAAAATATTGGCAATAAATTTTAGGAAGTTAATATGAAATAAATAATCAAGACTCACGGCATTTAGCTGTTGTTGCACTTTTGCCGCGTCAACCGAACGCACATGCAGAACTGTCTTCTTGGTGAGAGCATCGAATTTGTTAAAGCTCGATTTCTGAAAATACAAATGTTATTCGTGTTAGATGATAAGCACTATGAATGAAAGAACTAAGAAAGGAAGAGGAGAAAAAGAAACGCGAAGAAACATTTCGCCCTTTTAAGATATCGTTAACTGAATAGGAAAATTTTATCTTCTGCATCCGTTTATCATTCTCAAAATAACTATGCAAGGAGAAAAGTAGTTATTAGGGAGAAAATAAGCAAATTCAAAGAGTCACCATTGTGCACAAATGGAGATTGTGCGTGTAAAATTATTAAACCGCTGAAATTTATTTGGCAAAATTATTAAGTAGTTCAGATAATATGATTTCACAATTGTAATTATTCCAAAAAATAATTTTAAGTGAAGACCGACTGTTCAAAATATGCCAACATATTATAAACTGCATTAGCTTCTGCGCGTTGCGATTTCCGATCTGCACAAGGGTGACGTTCATTTTCCAAGTCGTACAAAGGTCTGAAAGCAAAAAAATCAATCGCAGGGCAAGAAAGCAAAGCGTACGTATTTTTCTTTCTTCCTGAAGGTAGCAAAAAGGCGATCAAAAAAATTCGGGTCAAGTCAAACCTCTGTACGAGCCGACGTATCGCGCGTTATCTCGGTCTTACCTCGAGCTTCGGCCTCTCGCATGCCCGGTCCTTGTCCTTACCCTCGCTCGTTAAGCTTGCCAAACTACAGTAGGAAGCCCTCTGTCGCCCGGGTGTCGGTTTCAATGTTTGACAATTAAGGTTTCGCATGCCGGGAGGAGGTAGCGTCGAGCAACAAAGAGAAGAAACAGGCCGCGGGTTAGTGTAAAAACAAACATATAAAAAAAGCGGACGAGTTGCGGTATTTGGTTACTGTCTTGGGATGCGGCAGTTAGCGGGCTCGTGACGATCGTACGGTTCTGGTATCGTCAACGCGGCCGGAAATTTCAACGCAATTTGCGGGTAAGATCTTTCACGCGTTCGAGGACACGTATGCGCGATGTGTCGTCATCAGAGACGGCGACGGTGCTCGAGCCTTCGCTAATATTTACGTCCGAGAGTATTTTTTTTCTAAACATATATTTTCCACCGAGTATTTATCCAATAAAATGTATGTATTACGTCCTTGAGGCAACGGAGATGGCAATTTTGCGTGAAGAACTGTTGGCCGATGTGTCATGCGCAGTGATGTAAAATTAGAGATATTTATTTTATGAACATTGTATTTTTATTGCGAGAATACTACATTTTTACAAAATACGCGAATACTTCTGGCTCGCCCGGTATATGTGCGGGACATTTTAATCGCTGATCGAAGCTTTGCCAACTGCTGCATCGAACGACAGGAGGAAAGAGGACGAACAAAACGAACGACAAAGGACAACATTAGGAGTAGTATAGAACATCCATCGAATCGCGTCGGGTGATTATTCCTCGTCACGAATTCGCTCTTTATCTCGAATTGACTTTGCTTTCGGCACCGTTAGATATTATCATATACATCTCTTTAGTAGCGATATGATTGCGAACGCTTAATGGATTGACATTAGCCACCTTTTAACACGGATGCATCGCTAATAGGATATTTTTTTTTCTTTATGAAGATAAAAAGGATCTTAAATCAAACGTCATCAGCTGTGTGATTTTTAAATAAGAAACAAAAATCGTCAGATCACGTTGCGGTAAAAGTTGACGAATAAAAATTAATTGACAGATAAAAATTGTCATATTTTAAGCATCGTCATTTTACATATTTTTCTCATGTTTCAAAAATTTAACTGTATCTTTATTAAAATATTTGTTTACACTTATTTTTAATTGCTTATTCAATGCGAAGCAATCACAACTAGCTTGTTTTTCAATTTTATAATTGAAAAAGACGATTTTATCGGTTTTGTGACGTTGTGATCTTATTATAGCTGCGTATCAATTCGCGATTCGTGAAGAAGTTTGACCCGCTTTTCCCGCTTTCCTCTCCTTATTTGAACTCATGACAGGAAACGTAAGAGGAACCATCTGTGAAATTGCGACGGGACACGTGTGTCCCGTTCGGTGTTCTCAGAAGCGAAACCGCACGTCAAAATCTCGATAACCGATAATGGGTGGATACGGGGCAAAAACTCGTAATTGTAGTCCATACCCCGCGTTTCCTCGCCGTTGGCTGAAGTAGGGCAAATACGTAGTGGGTTATTATCAAGTCGGCCCTTCCATAAATGGAGAGACGGCATTCGCAGCGTGACGGTGAACTACTCCGGCGTGTATGCGAGTTCTCGAAGCGCGTAGCGATGTACTTGACCGAGAGTGCTCATTCAGGAAAATATATATTACCGAAACTTTTGTTTCAGATCACTTTCTAATCATTCGCGTATTCGAAGGTAAATCGAGTCTTCCTCGAATCGACCGAAGCTTTAAATTTAACCGGCTAAAGCAAAATTACAGTAGGATAAATTTCATCCCGATAAACAAGTGGCGTTGAAGTCAATTTTACAAATTTATATTGAGTGAAAGCAGCGTCAATTCTGTTCCTTAAAAAAATATGATTTTTTTTAAATCAAAATATATGCTTTAATTGGAAGAAATAGTTCTAACTTCTCGGGAAATAATCGTTATTGCGAAGTCGACGCTGGTGGAACGCTATCTGTATTCCTAACGTTTATTCGCTTATGTGCACGATTAGTACAAGCACAGTAAATAATAGACCGCCTCCGGGTACCGTAAGATAAAACAATTACACCGCGGGAGACTTTGTAGATCATTACTCCCAGGATAGAAATCCTGATCGCAAACTTCGATTAAATACAAGTTTCGTTACGGGATACGCGCTTTATCGCATCGTTCAACCGACTCCGATGTTGTCCGTGTCGTCTTACGAAAGGTACTTACGAGGGCCTTGACCGACACCCCGGTGAAGACGGGTGCGTCTTTGGCGAATCTCGAGTAACCCCGCTCGCATAATCTCAGATCACCCATCGATCTCGCTTTCTACGATCGGGAGCGAGAGCGTCAACGAGAATTCAGATTAGTGGTGAGTCGTGAGAGATGCAAGCTCTGCGAAATGTGCATCGCAACCGATGCAAAGATTTTACGCCCAAAGTACTTAATTTTTGAAAATTTGTCAATAAAAATATTTTATATAGTAAAAATAATTTTTTGAATCTGATATTGATAATATTTGAATTAATTTGTACAACAGAGCTGTGTGTGTTTTGATGCAACGTTTCTCAAAAGATGTAGATTGTGCAATTATTTCGCAGAACTCACGCTCGAGATGCAATTAGTATATTATTAGGATGTTCATATTATTTGTTCGGAATTCGGATAACACTATCGTCAATATTGAAGCAAATATCAAAAATAGTTCATGCAATAACGAAAGTTAGATATTTCTCATTCCTGTCCTACACATTATACCAGAAACTAACTTCTAACATCGTTAATAAGCATTCACATGCTTGCAAATTCTGTCTATGCAGCAATATTTTTACTTTGTTACTATGTAAAAGAAGTCGCGCAAGTCAATATCTGCTTTATAAATAAAAGATACCGATTATGTAAAAAAAAAAAATGAAAATTTATGGCAATATTTATTGACTTTTATTTTTCACGATAATATTGTCATAATACTTTTTGAAAACTTTTGAAAAAATCTGATTAGTCTTGTAAATTATTTAACAATAAATAGTAAAAGTAATTTTAAAATTATTTTAGTGAAAAAATGTCAAAAAAATAAATTTGCCGAAATTTGCATGTGTCAAAATATTCATTTTCCAATGCAACGGACAAGACAAACGAACACGAGACATCCGATGCACATAATTTAACGAATTACAAAACATAAATTTATACAAACCTCCTCGATTTCCATCGCGTGGTTCGCTTTTCCGAAAGTCGCCTGATCGCCGTCGCTCATGTTCGAGATGTCGCCAAAGCTGCGACACTGTTAGTAATAAAATACATCTGACAAATGTATCAGCTATTAACGAAGCAGATTTGTGGCGAAAGCGTGTTAAATTATTATCGCTCTTATCGACGAAATAAAACGAGGCCTTTCCGATTTATGGAGAAAGGCTCTCTCGTGCCTATCCCGCTCGAAAGTGACTTAGCTTATCTCGCGCGAGCGTCTTCGTCGGAATGTCTATTTCGCTATAAATGCAAATGTATAATTATTACTTACTAATTGCTTGATGGACACGCCGGTCGCGATCCGTTCCCGGCACAGCTTCTCCTGATCGTTGCGACTCGTCTCCGAGACGTAGTTCTGTGTCTGCATGCGCAGAAAGAAGAGGAACAAAAATGCAGGCGAGTCAGTGTGCATGCGGCAAACGGTGTTAGCACACTCGTTTTGCACCTTCATCACGGGATTTTACACGGGCAGATATATTTTCACAAAAAAGTTACATTAATTATACCTATGTTAATGTCAATCGTTCATCCATGCATTTCGTCCCGATTTAACTTCGCGGAGAAATATATGCCTTTTTCCCTCCGTAAAAAAGGATTTAAAATATGCTCGGTCATTTCAGCTCATTACGCTCCACTCGTGCAAAAGCGCGGTTTCACACTGGGTCACGCTTACGGCGAAGTTACACACGCAATTCCCGAAAGTGACAACATAATTTTGACGGCGCGCTTAATCAGACGGCGCGCCGCCGCGCGCGGAGGTAACTTTTTAATTGCTTAATGGAGCGATTGTGTGCCAGCTGCGTCCGCCGCTAATTATTTAGAGCTGCGCTGGCCATTATCTCTGCAATCGCATCTAGTAGATCACGAGGTGAGAGGCCGCGGGGCTCACCAGGATAAATCTCATGCACGCGAACCGCGTCTATTTATCCCGCCGACTGAGAAATGAAGCTAGAAAATGGTACTTGTATCTCTCTCTCATGTAACGTATCTCAATGCCACGCGTGAACAGATGGGCTGAGAGGTACGAAAAAAAAACGAAAATGAAAAAAGAAATGAAAAACAGAACAGAGAACACACAAGAATGTTTCGTGAAGTTAACGTCAAATGTCAAAGATGTGACGAATTCTAAGCTGATTTTTCGTTTGACAAAATTTGAACAGAATTACGAGTCCATTGATATCAAAAGTTAATTTTCAAGATGCATGATGTTAACCAGATTGAGTTGTAAATGTTAGGAATTGGAGAACGCCTCAATTATTGGGCGCGAACTTGTTAGTTTTCAGACAATTGCGCTTCAACGCAACTTACCAATGACTTAACGTTGACATTCGACAAATCGTCCTCGTCGGAGAAATCGATCGTCTCCGAATGTGATCGCCGTGTACCCGTGTGCATGCTTGCGTCTCGTAAGTTACTGTTCTGATAAAAAAAAAGAAACACGAACACACTGAGCATGCAACGAGAGATTAATAAGCCGCGTCTACACTAACTTGCGTCGAGCCGATTAGTTGTATAGAATACCAAACGGCAAGAATGATTATGACATGCTAATCGATTTCGTATTGCTTCTTGTGACGCATTTGTCAAAATAAAGATTTCGAAAGTATAACCGAAGAAATACTTAACATAAAATTGTACAAAAATATATATAAACAATATATGAAAATTGTGAAATATTTTAAAACGACAAAATTTATTATATTTTCCTACTGAGATATTGCAGCATTAAAATCTCAATAATTTTCTCTGCATTCTTTTTTAATAAATTCCTCGATCAATTCGAAATCTATTTTGATAAAAATTTTACGAGCTACTACTAGCGGAAAGAATGCACAGTAACAAATGTATCACGTTTTATTTTTTACGGAATGCAAATGATGCATCACGCAATCTTGTTCGCGCATAATTGGATGATGTTATGCAAAAATGAATAGTCCACAAAATTAAAAGTAAATTGAGTTGAGCTACGCAAAACTAGATGACAACGTGAAACACTTTGCATTGTAAATATAATTTATTTTTCCGCGACAAAAATTATCTGCATGCGCAAATAGTACCAATTTATTATTGACATTAATTGATATAAATATAATTAAACATGAATGGTATAGATACTAGTTTGAGATGTTTAATGAAGGTGCTTCTTTTTAAGCAGTCGATCCATCAAGTACCTTGAATCAATGGATTATTTAAATTTTAGCATAACATCTTTCAATTTTCTGAACGTTTTTAACATTACAATTCCCGGAACGGAAGTAAAAGTATGTAACTGCAATTGCACGCGCGCAGACCGCAAAAGGAAATGTCGCGTTCTCGATCGATATCGTCCGCGCTCTACTTAATGGCACTTCGATATCGGTCGTGATCGCGTATCAGATCGCTGATACCTAAAGGAACGACACAACGTTAGAAAACTCGCTCCTATCTGTGCCGACGAAATCCGGAAAAGCGGGCGGATCGGCGTCGTATGCAGATGAGAGCCCGAAAGCGCCGTGCTTCCGGTTTTCACCGACGCGATCGCGCCGGCGGGCGAGTAACCGAGCAAAGCGATAATTAATGTGATAACGGTTCCGCGCTCGGTGATTTCATACCCGCGCATCACGGAGGACCGCCCTCAATTATGCTACCCCGATAGCAGACGCCGATAACCGACGATTATCGGATAAAAAATCGCGCTGACATATACATATACGAAAGTTCCGATGTCGATGATTAACGCGACCATAATAAACTAACAAATACGATATGCGACGCGTACAGGATGTCCCAGAACGATTCTGCTCGTTCATCGATCCACCGACCGATTCGGAATTGTTTCGAACGACAATATCGATATAGCGATAACAAACGACGGAACATGGACGAGTTGAGCTTCATCCGGCAACGCGCGGTTTCGATTCGTCGATTAACTTTATAGCGTACGACTCAACGGCACTTCGATCTGGCGTCCGTTCGGATTTTCGTTCTGGCCGGATCGACGTCACGGCGATTAGAGAATCCGTGTAGGTGAAAGGATGGCTGCGGGACATCCCGCACACATATTACACGCGCGCGTGCGCGCGGACGTCTATCAAAACGATTTATAACTCACCACGGAGATGTTCTCCTTCTCGAGATCGCTCTTCTTGCTCTTCTTGGTTTTCTTTGTGCGCGGCGTAAGGTTCGGCGAGGAGGCATCGTTACCAGCGACGCCCTCGATCTTCTTCTTCTTCGTTTTGGTCCCGCCCTTCGAGGAGGTCACCACATTGGAGCTGGTGGTCACCGTTTCCTCGCGGCTTTCGCTCTGCGAGGAGAAAAAAAAGAAAACACACGTGTGTTACATGTGGAACATCTCAGGTGATTTTTACGGCGTTAGCGTGGGAATTTTTTTCCGCATCTCGAATAATTAAGGCGGAAATTACGGTGATTTCTTCCGTCGGAAATGGCGTATGCTTCTTTCGTGACTTACCGTAGGTGGCACGCGGCCTCCCGGAAAGGCGCGGAGGAACTAGATTTAGCGCACTGCTATTGTGCCACTGGGATTCAATGGATTTTATTGCGCGCGTCGAGGTGGGTGAAATGCGGTCTTGCGGTTGGACACGGAAGTTTACGTTCAGTTTCGCCTAACGAACGTGATTTGCAAGCAGTAATATCGATTTCACGGTATTGTAAGGCAGTTTTTCTTTCTGACACAAGTAAAAAAATATTACATTAGCACACCGTTTGCGTTGTCTTTCCATGTGTTTAGTCGATTCTTTTCTGCGGAAAAATAAATCTTCGTTTAGCGCGCAGTGATTTTCGCGAAAAGTCTATTTTCCGTTCGTAAAACGATTAAATTGCGGACTAAATGTGCAGAAAATGTTGTGCTAGAAAGCGTGTTAAAGAGGTAATAAATTAAATCGCACGGTTTTTGCTAATGAAGCAGTCGGCACATGTGGTTTTTTTTTTAAGGAAATTGTTTAAGGCATTTCCTTTATTTCCATATAGATATTTCAATATTAAGAACTTTAATTTTAAGTTTATCGGCCAATTTAGGCTTAATATCATTCGATTACTTATTAAAAATAATTCTATATTTCGCAATATTAATTAATAAGACAATATTTAAATTGTGAATAAAAATACTCGCGATAATATTAGAAGCGCACTTTCGGATTGAGCGCTTTCTTTATGTCGACAGATAAAATTCGTTCCGATACTCTCAAATATCCCGTTGTAAGTTTCCTTCTGATAATCAGGCTCATGTTCTCAGTGCGCGATGTATGTTCGACACCCGAGACGTACGTGAGCGTGCATAACGCGATCATCCGTCCGTTAGAAAGGCAAGATTTGAGCCGGAATATTTGTTTAATCGTACGGTTTCACCCGCCGGCAGAACTAGTTTGATATCGCATGTTGCAATTAAAGCGTCGCCCGCCTACGTGATTCTCGGTTCGAGTCATAATCGTCCGGCTGGTAATAATCTAACACATGCTCACGATAACGCGCCCAGGTAACGGAATAATCATCGGTAGCACCGCGAGATTCGGGTCGAATAAAAAGGAGAATTGTAAGTTAAAATTGTTGAATATTAAAATTATAAATTGAAAAGATAGGAAGCATTTCGCTTTTCTTTTCGTCGTAGCTTTGGTCACCTCGCTTTCAAATGTAAAAACGAGTTGCTTCGAGTATCACAGAGACAACTGATAACAGTGCCGAGCTTTTATACCCCCCCCCCCTTCCTTTTCTCGACGATTTATGCGCGGCGGCGTAATTGCTCGACAAGTATGACTGGCCGACAAGGAAGATTTCCGATAAGCTCGCGCGCGCGGAAAGCAATATTCCGGAACGCATGAGCTATGCGAACGTGGCGCAGAGCGTGACATAATGCACGCCGGTGTAATCTCGACTGTGTGACGTTCGACTATTAATTACTTAGCGTCGGGAAATCGGCACGATATGACTCCGTTGTCCTGGCGGATATTTATTTACTTTCGTTCGGTCACCAATCAAGCATGTCCTGCATCACGGCGCACATCTCGGCGGAGAATATGCACGCGAATTTCTTGTTGCCATTTAAAATCAAGCGATAAATTGATAAGGCACAGAGAAGCTGAATGATTGATTTCAGTGCTTCTATTAATTCGAACAATGTTTTAAAGATGGATTTTTGGAAATTTTCTGTTGCAAAAATATCGAGCATAATTTCGACAACTCGGCGCGAATTTTTCCGCGATGCTACGTTCAATATTTCAAATATCTCTCTCTCTCTCTCTCTTTCTCATTGCATAAAAATTTTAAATGCTTTCGTGAGAATCTTATATAAAATATGTTTTACAAAATTGCTATTCGAGAATAACTGGCGCAATGCCCAACGCTCTCGAGCGTTCTTTCGAACAATCGGAACTCGTAACGATCTCTCTGCGGCCACTCGTGATATTTCACAGAGCTTACGTATTCTCTATCGCAATTGCAATGCAAAGCTGTAAGCTTGCGCTTACTTCAATTACCCTCTGGGGAAACCGGATGGTAGTCGCTGCCGACGTTCTCCATGGTACTCACCGAGAATTTTCTCGCGAAAGCAATATCGATCCCTCACTACCGATCACATCACCACTGGTTCACAATTTATATCACAATCCACGGACTCTTGTCTACCGACGCTAAGCCCGAGCAGCTTCTAGCACCGACACCGGCCACGCACTCACAATGACGGACGCGCGTCCACCTTGGCAACGAGGTCGACGAAAGCCAACGAAGGACAGAAGGAGAAGGAAAGAGTTGGGTTTCCAGCGCGAGCGAGACGGTCGGCGGCCGAGTGGAGAGTGGGAGAAAAGTAGAAAGAAAGAGAGAGAGAGAAAGAAAGAAGAAGAGAGAAATGAAGAGAAAGAGAAGGAAGAGGACTGCAAGGAGACCTTGGTGGAAAAAAAGGCAAATGTTCTTGCTCAACGACCGTGTCGTCTGGTGTGCGCACCTCCCCCGTGAGATCAATCCGCGACCTACAGATAGGTCAAATCGATCGCCGCGATCCGCAGTTTCGTACCTGATCGATGATCATCCTCGGACGTGAACACCGCGCTGCGTGGTGCTTCGGTGATGTCTGAGAGACCGAGAAGTCGGCTCTCCCGAGGAGAGCGCGCGTTTCGTAACGGGTTCAGGAAACTCGATGCTCTCCAAAGCGTGGCACGCAGCGTGCGCTTCCCGGCCGTCACCGATTGGCCACTTCCACCGGGCACGTGTAGCCGGTTGGCCAGGTAAGAGCTCGCGGTACTCGCTGCTCGGCCAGCAGAACCACCGTGCTCGAGGTAGGGGAGTCCCAGGAGCGAGCGAGCGGCCGAGGAGAAGCGGCCGTTGCTTCGCGAGGATGCGCGTAGCATCGACTTTGACGCGACCTCAATCTTGGTCGGCCCTTAACTAGTAACATCCGTCTAGACGGTGACAAACACGCGGCCTTGCATCGGCTCATTTTTTCATATTTTCAACGCGAAACATCGTTCCTCTCTTTTCTCAAAATTTAAGATCAAGAAGTCACCAAAATTTCATTCCAATGAGATTATTTTTTGGAAATTGAACTAAAATTTTAATTAAATTTGTCTGTAAATAAAAGCACACGATACCAAAAATAGTTCATTGGAATTTTATCATTAATATTTGCGTTGTAGAAGTTAATTTTTTATTTCTCCAAATTTGCGAGAAACGCAATTTGAATATACATATATCTCGCTTATTCCCCCCTTTAAATTCTTTTTCCCGTTTACGTACACGCAATTAATTAATTACCGCCAAAATTCTGGCTGTTACCATCTCTTTGCAAAAATTTGCATTACAAATATAGACTGCAGGAAACTTCCGAATGTAATTATCAAGCTTGTTGTTAGCGGTATATCCGGAATATGAATCGTACAAGAGTTTAAGAAATTAGACGCTACTAATTAAGGATTAACTGTCGAGGACTCTTTCGCAAGAACAAGTGTCGTTGAACCGCCGCGTGATAAGTGACGGTTCGCGGACTGATACGAAATTCGTGGCGATAAGCCGGCTTCCGTTGCGACTGCAGGTCTTGCATTTGCATGAGATTTGTGGCGTGAGCGATCGTCACGCGCCGCTGATCGTGGGAGGGTGTACCTTCGAGGGTATCGAGGAGATGTAGACGGGATAATGCGGTTTGGATTTTTGCGAAGTAATGAGTTGTAGCGAAAGGCACGTCGGACTACGTCGAAGCTGCAATTGCGCAGAAATCTAAGTGGACGTACGATCGTGAGGAAGAGGAATATTAACTATCGGCGATTAACTGTTATTTAGACATCTTTTTCGTGTCTCTGATCATTTCAAAGGCCTGCGTCGAAGAGTCGGAGAATTAATCGAACGGATTGATGTTAACGCGTCGGCGTTATCCTTTTAGCGGCGACGCGTCGCTGCGAGCCGTAATGGGAACATAAATTTGCTAAACTTAACGCATCGATGTGAGTATCGCGCGTTATGCAGATGCCGTGGGCATTCCGAGAATCGCTCCGAAGGGGCGCTGGAGGCTCCGAAAAAAAAAAGGAATAAAGGAGATTAATCGCGCTAACGTGTAAAAGCGCGTAGGAGTTACATAGAGCGATGGCGCAATTAGTCTTGCAGAAATTGCTAGGAGGAGTGGATCCACAATGTGCTCGCAAGACTTATCCGACACCGGCAACCTGAACGCGCAGCTAAGTTATGGCACTTGTATTTCTCTTGTGCAACGTGTGCGATATGAATATCTGAGATGTGTTCGCAGCTTTACGTCGAAAGCACAAACGCTCGTATCAATTTATGGACACGCGCGAGTCGTATAATTTAAATATAAAGCCAGGCCGTTGCGATCTTTCGCCATTCAAACGGCGGAATTATATCACGGAGTTGATTAGCAACTATAATATGAGGGTTATGAAAGGTTTTCCATCGCTCGTGTAGATAGATCGCATCTTTTGTCCGAAAGATGTCATAAAGCGGTAGAAAATATTTTGACTACAAATATTGTATTATTCATAAGACATTGCTAAGGAAAATTGCTTTAACGATGGAAACTTTTGCATACTCCTGATAATAAATGGCAGCAAAGTTTTCAAGAACGATAACAGCGATGTCACTCGACACTGATAAAATAGCGCAAACCAGACATCAATAATTAAGCATTAATTAATTATTATAATAAACCAGAAAATTAACTTTTACTCCTACCTGTATACGGTAGCTCGAAAGAAAATGTGTCGTAAACTAGAAATTTTCTCTCACGTTTTACACTTACAATAAATATATATCACTGTCATAAATTTTATGACAGCGATGCATATCATTGCTTAATCTCGCGTTGAAAATAGTTGCGAGTGCGAAGATTCGATTTCTCGCCGATCAAGATCTCGAATGTTCGAGTCTCTCTCTCTCTCTTTCTTTCGAGCCACTTCGTCGTGCGTGGGCACCGTGAATTAATTCACGAAAAAAGACACACTTACATCGCAGGCGTTAGAAACATCGCTCGTCTCCGTCTCGTCTGGTGTTGCTAGGGGCGCGCGGGGTGACGAGGGCGCGAGCGAATCGTCCAGCCTATCCTCGTTATCGTCTCTCGTCGCTTCGTTAACATCGCGTTTCGACGCGTCCTCGCGTTGCTCCTCGGCGTCGGCGGGCCTCGTGGCCTCCTCAACTGTGGTCCACGAATCCAGATTCTCGATCTGTTCGGCTGCCGGTCGCGTCTCCGAGTAGATCGTCACGCCCGTATCCGACACTACGACCTCGGTCTTCTCGATGAAGGTCGAGTCCGACGCTGAGAGTTCGCTCGAGGACTCGTCCACCGGGTTCTGCGCATCCTCCGCGATCTCCTTGCCGAATTCCGCCGACTCATTTTCGGAGATCGATTCCGATATCGTTTGCAATTCGCCGACTTCCGACGACACCACGATCAGAGGCGCCTCCTGATCGGTTTCCTCGCTCAACACACGACGTTCTATGTCGAGAAACTCCTGCGTGCTGGCTGTTTCCATCTCGAGTTGCTCTTGAATCGATTGCACATGAAAATCCTCTTCCAGCTTTTCGTGCAGCTTCAGATCTGTTTCCCCGATCGTTTTAGAGGGAGATAGTTCGCCCGGCAGCGTTGAAACCTGCTCGACACGACTGTGTTCGGAATCATCGAGATTATCGGCATTCGCGGAAGACTCGTTGGGGGATTTCTGCTCCTCGAGATTTTTTTCCGGCCGGTAGATCGTTTCATTAGAGTTGTCGGACAACTGAGCGGCCTGCAAACCGGCCGAAAGCGGCGCCTGTTCGGCGTTCGGGGCGACGCCCGCGTGCTTTTGTTCCGCATCGTTCTTCTGCATCAGTTCCTCCTCATGTTGATACTTGACCGCGGGACAAAGCGTAGAAGCCGGGAAAGACCGAGAGCTCGTTTCGTCCGCGAGTGGGTTGCTGAAGTCCGTCTCGTCTGTGGGAAGCGCGGCGTCCTTGACGATAGTCGCTTGATAGTGTTCGCTGTCGTCGCCGCTGATAGGCTCGCCGTGAGTCGACGCCTGCTCGTCGTCGCACGCTTTCTGCACGATTATCGGCGCTGCGCCGACTTCCGGCTGCTCGAGGAGCACCTGTTCCTTCTGCTCATCGCGGAAGTGCACCGGTTCCGGTTTCACGCCGTCGGCGTCCGGGGACGTGTGGCCGTTCCGATGGCCGTAGGGCTCCTCGATTAAGGAATAATGCTCGCTCTCGGCCGCTATAAACTCCGCGTTGATGTCGACGGGATCCTGCCGGCGGTCCAGGACGATCCTCTTGATCGTCTCCGGCTGGCTGGCGATTTCCTCGGGTTCCTCCGCGTTGGCGCCCTCATCCTCGTCGCTCTTGCTCGAGCAGATTCGCAGCGCCAGCTCGCTCTCGATTAACTCCTGCAGGCTCTTGTCGTCGCCGGTGAGCTCGTTGCGCGTGTTATTTGTGAGTACGAGATCGTCTTCGTCGTCGTCGCACAATGAGATTAGTTGGTTGTTACTCGCGGTTAGACCATCCAAATCAATCAAACCGTTGTTAGACTGCACACCGCACACCTCGCTCTTCTTGCTACTTACTACATTGATCGACTTCTTCGTCGCCACCTCTGCCATTGTGGCTGCCTCGCGCGATCACACCGTGGACACCTGTAGGCAAGGAAACAATCGTTTAGAATAATCCCACAATTTATGACGCGCTCGGGCGATTATCAAGGTCTTAATTAAAAGCTCATCTTAATTAGAGGCTGAAATATTACGGCGATAATCCAACCTGCTCCTGTTACATTTTAACACTTCCGCGCGGAATATATATTTGAAGTAATATAAAGAAAATAGATTTCCTTTTCTCGCGCTAGCAAAAGAAGCATAAGTATAAATTTAAACGTCGTCGCAGATTAATACAGAAACTGGGCAACGGGAACGCGAAATGTGGGACCGATAAATAACACTTACGCGCAACCGGTTTCTCTATGTAATTTCGAGCTAGAAAGTGCGAGATAAAATAAAAATTCCTTGAGATGCGCGTGATTGCGAAGCGGAAAAACGTGACGAACTCAAATTAACGTTTTGGATAATGAAAGTGTGTATGAAAGTTAACGTAACAAGTGTTTACTTCGATGAAACGTCTTTTATATAAAAATACATGTTCTAATTTTTTTTATATTGATATCAGTATTGGAATTCACAAAAAATCTACAAATTTCTAAAGAAAGAGAGAGAGAGAGAGAGAAACTTTCGTATTCAGATATTTTGACGTGAATTTTGTTGAACATGCTTACATATATCTTTTGCCATCAATCATAATTATCGAGCATGATATCGAGGATGCAATATCTATGTTAATATAATCCATCTTTCCTTTTTTTTTATTCAATATGGTATTTACATGCATTCGATCTCCTCGACCCGCGCACTTGACTTTCTTTGTGGATCGTATCGGCGTGCGAAGAAAGCTCTTCAGGAACGCGCATGGCGAACGAACCATCTGCCACTCGATGAAGTAGCCGCTGGTTTATGGTTATGCAAAATAAAGTCCGCGCAAGTGGTCGTGCAAGATCACGGCCGAAGAAATATATAGTGTGCTTGTTAGGCAATGTCTGCCGGTCAAATAATGCTCGGCGAAATTTGTTACTGTCATATCTTAACGCAATTAATTCTCCAGACGCGAGATCAATCTCGTATCAATCAGTATCGTATTAAGTTGTAGAAATAAAACAACAGCATAAATTTGCACTTTTCCATTCACATATTTATATGTGTTTATTAAAAAATTTGAATCTTTTTATAGCTGAAATAATAATATTTCTTCTATTCGTTGCACACGTGAGATAAGAATCTGCGTTAAAAATTACAAAATAAATAAAATAATAAATATTGCGTTTGTATAAATTTATACATGTGACTAATCGCCCAGATTAAATTTGTTTTTTTAAAAGTCGCATAGCGGAAAATGTTGGACGCACGACAGCGATTTTCCGCTTTTATACTTATCTCTGAAAATTATAGTATTCTAGAACAGTCTCGGGGCTCCGTTACTACATTTAGTACGCGTTTCGTGGCGCTTTCGATTCCTGGCCTCGCTTACGAAATCACGGAAACCATCGCGATGGAATGCGCGCCGTCTTAATATTCTCATACGCGGATGTGCAAGCACCGAGATGTACCAAGAGCATCAAGTCCGCCGCGATATTAACGGAAGTTACGCCTCTATAGAGCTCAGTCGCGACTGCAGACCGGCGTTGTTGGCCGGCAAGCCAACTTCCTATTATTAGCTATTCCGTACGTTGCGGATTTATGCTTATACAACGGAATGCACTTCCAAAATATGAAATCCATAATTCTTGAAAAACATTCTAAGGCAAAATTTCGAGAAAAGTGTTATCTGTAATTGCTTTTGCATTCAGCATTGAATATCTTGATCAAATAATGATGAGAATTTTGATAAAATTTTGGAATTAAACGAGCACTAGATTCCAGATGATTCTTTTTTTAGTCCACTATTCTTTCTTTAACTTCACTCATTTTGCTTTTGATTAAAGAATTACCTGTGCGAGTATTAATTCAAGGAAATTATTAGCACCTTGTGTCCTCGAAAGAGCACGATACCATCAATTTTCTTTCTCGACCGCCTGGGAGGTTAGCGGTGTCCGCGTTCCATCTGATAATTTGACAAATTCCAGCGCTGCGTCCCCAGCCGTAAGAGTTTATAAACAGAGGGACAGTGTAAGCGGCTCGAATCCGTCGTGAACCAACGCGGCCGAATTCAAAATTAGAAAGCTGCGTGGCGAGCTTGCGTGAGCTTCACCGCGCGCACGTATTAGTTTCGTCTCACCTTTACGACGCAATATTCGAAATCGAGCGCGAAATTTTACCGCTATCTGTTCGTTCGTTTGCTAGTTTCTTAGTTCGCGTTATGCCGTCTTCGAGTCTTTCGCGCTGCTTAATTTAATCTCTCTCTCTCTCTCTTTCTCTATCCGTGTTGCTCTCCGCGATTCTATCTCTTTTCCTCTTTCTTTTAATTCTCTCTGTTCGTCTAACCCGATCTTTTTCTCTTTCTTTCTCTCTCTCTCTCTCTCTCTCTCTCTCTCTCTCTCTGTCCTTCTTCCTCTCCCTCTCCCGTTCCTCTTTACGTATCACCGAGGTCGTTTCTGGGGTTCACGACCGAGACTATGTGGAGGTACTCTTTCCTTCTCTTTCTCTCTGCCTCATTCTCTCCCCTTCCTCTCCGTGTCTTTACTCTCCTCCCTTCTCGTCCTGCCACCTCTCGTTCTCTCACGTCTTGGCTTCCCTCTCGTTTCAACCTCTCTCTATTTTTAGAATGACACACTACCGCGATTCAAAGACGCGCGCGCGCGCGCGCTGGACGCATCGTCGTGTAATCCTCGGAAAATGTTCTGCCCAAATGCGGTGAGCGAACGAGACCGAGTGCTATACAGACGGAAGAGAGAGAGAGAGTGAGAGAGAGAAAGAGAGGTATGAGGGCAGGGGAAAGGGATTTTTCTATATGTTGGATCGTGCGACAGGTGCACTCGATGTACACCTTGCGATGTTATAAGGTCGTACCCTCATCGTATATTCAGGTTGCAGAAAAGTAAAACTCACGAGAGCAACGGATATCTGAGTAAGGAAGTCAAGGAAGTCAAGGAAGGCCGACGAAATACTGCGAGAAAATTAGAAAACAATATAATCTGGAAACGCTGTGCGTATCTCGAGATCAGAAATGTTCAAATTTCAACTTTAATTGGCGAGATATTTCGAAGAAATTTGCCGGACGTTAATGTTATGAAAATTACCGCATCTCCGAAGTTTCACCGAAGAAAATTTAATTACTTGTTTATTCGCGGATTTGTAGTTCATACTAATTAACTTTGTTACATCTTGTATATAAGGATTACGAGAGAGCCTCGTACGATTTCACGCTAATAAAAATTAATTGATCACGCGATCGGACCTTGCCGAGTGTGTTTCACCTTGAAAATTCGAGGGCGCGACGTGCATTTCACGGTGAGATAAAGCCGTCAGATATGATACTACAATGCGCATCACGATAATAAATAGAGGTTGTTTTCGCGATTATGTCTCATTAAGAAAAACAATCTCGGCCGTGGTCCAAATAGCAAAATCGTATCGGCTCTCGCGCTCGTGAATCGAGTACGAGCGGTGAATGCTCACGCGAGGGTGTTGCACATGCCGTTGTCTTTTTTCGTGTCCGGTTAAAATGTTGCAACTGCATTATAGCAGCGCGCTCACTAAGTATACCTGCCAGCATACCAATTCTGCGGCGCGCGCGGTCGAGTCGTTGAAAACGCAAGGTCTGCGCGTAAGAGCATTCATCGCGCACTCCTGCAATCCCCTCTGCATCGCTAGTATGGAATTAAATCCTCGGTACAAAGACTCATTGTAGATTCCAAACGCGGTCAATGAATTAATAAGCAACTGCGCAGCTGTACGTGTTTTCGATCAATTTCGTTAGAGTGCGTCGAAAGTATTTCTGAATAATGCGCTAAAAATAATGGAAGCACGGAACATTTTAAGTCTCCACTCTTATTCGAGATATTTTAAGATAATAACTATATTTGCTGCCGTTAAATTCTAATCGGAGAACGTCGGTCGCGGTTGGCGTATTTTGCGGTAACGCAATAAGACGCGCCGATTTCGTGACGCAAATAACAAGCGTGGGATAATTGTTCTCGGGAGATTCGTGCCGCCAAAGTGAATGAATTAATGTGCACGATGTCACTTGACAAGCGATAAATGAAAGGGACGCGCGTCCTTTTCATTTGCGAGCGAGATGCTGCGCGCTTAGTCATTTAAATCCGCTAACTCGGTTTAAGAGGGAATCACGGGTCGTCAGGTGAAAGTAACGGCGATTTTAAGCTGAATAACGTAATTTAAGGGGTGCGCAACACCTAGGCCTGTCTGTGTGGGATCATTGTCGTTCGGAGGCTGCGTCCTACGAAGATGTAATAGCTTTTCGGCCGTGATCAATAATGCAAATTTTACTTCTCCGCTTCGCTCGGGACTGATGAATAATGCAGACGCTTTTCTGTCTAGGCAGAAACGTGATAGGTCCTCATCTGGCTAACATTTTACTGGGACAGCGTCGAGCCGGCGATTCGATTCGATTCAACTACGCTGTACTACTTTACATATCCGCGTCAAATTAGAAGATCACTAAATTACTGAATCGCGCATTTTCTCATTCAATTGTTTCCGGTTTCTCCAGACGTACACCTCTAAATACACCTCACTGCGTTAATTAGTGGCGTGAATATCACAATTGTAACGTTATGATTCATCTGATAAAATTTACGCATTGATTTACTTTTTCCGCTACGTAATAAAGAATAAATATTAACAAATAAACAAATTTGTCATTAAATTTATCACTAAGATTTAGTATAGCAATCTAAATAATTTAATAAATTCAAATCCGATATATATTCTAAATATTAAGATTAATGGTTCAAATATCTTTGATAAAAAATTTCTGTGCTGTCATACAGCCGCTTTGCCACAAGAGAACGAGACGTTTATCCCTTCTTAAATCATCTCTGAAAAATAAATCCGTGGAAACACGACGTACGCACGCATGCGGCCTTCCGCGTGTCTCTCGCGCGGGGTGTGCGCTTTCATTGCACAAGCTGAATGCATAAGGCGCGGTTCCCGGTTCTCTCTCTCTCTCTTTCTCTCCTCTCTCTCTAGTTCTCTCTTTCTCACTCGGATACTCGTGCGGTGTCCCCTTACAGATTTCTATGTGCAACTATAATTAGGTAACCGACACGGGTAGGCCGCCGCCGCAGGAATCCCTGTTAGCCGTTAAGCTATGCCGCGACGGAAAGTGTGGCGCGCGCGAATATTTTCGGCGCGAGGAAAGCCGAAATTAAACGGCCGACGCACTTTTACCGCGCGCGCGAGCCTCGGATATACTTATCCGGCCTTACTTACTCACCGGCTTTCCTCCCCACACACCCGCTCGTCCTTCCACTCCTTTTCCTCATTTCGTCCCCTTTTTGTTTTTCCCCCTTCGGAAGGCGCACGCGTGATTCCGCGGCGGGCACGCGCCCGTGAGCGCGAGCGAGCGCTCGTCTCGTTCATAAATCGCGCAACACGGTACTTCGAGGAGAAACTTCATTTTTTTCCCTTCATTCCAATGCGTATTTCAGGCACGGACTCCTCTCGTTGCTCGCAGAACTTCGTGCGATTCCTACGTTGAATAATATTTTCGCGCATCGTGAAAACGGCATCTCCTTGGCGCGTTTCCAATTTTTATTTTCGCGACGGCGGACACGTGTAATACAAGATTCAGCTCGAAAAATGGATTTACGAGATAAAGTTCTATGTCAAGGACTGAAATCCGATCAATCCCCGCTGATCGCGGACGAGAAACAGAGACGACGGTGCCGAGCGGCGACACACGATCGCGCAGTTTCCGGCTTTACGATTAAGTCCCGTCATTTCGTCGCCTTCCGCAATTTCTACTCTGATGAGCGTAGATATGCGCAGAACATATAATACTTTACTACGGTCTGCCTTCAGAGTGTTTCATGTTTTATTCTTTCTTACAAACGAACATATTATTCACGTAAAAAAGATTTATTATTTTCATTCATTTAAATACGACGTTTAAAATCTAATTAAATTTGATATTGTTTAGTTAACAGCTGGATTTATCCCGGCGAGCAGATTGCCAGGTTTCTATAAAGTTTCAGGATTATTATTATTGTTCTCATTGACAATTATTCTATTCCTGACAGCGACGGTTTTAGAGAAAAATTGGCGACGATCGGGTGGAGGCAGCTTCTCGAATAGTGCTCGGCGATGCGTCGAGTATTTTTGGAGAGCACAAATATTTAGATAGAACGTCTTGCGAGACGTGTGGTCGATACGAATGGAGTAAGAATGTAAAAATGGGATTCAGCCTCTCCCGATGTTGTCGGACAAAGAGCACGGACGCTGATATACGGCTCTACGAACCTTTAGCTGGCAAGTATAAATGATACGCGAACCCATCCGCAGGTGTAGATCCGGAATCTCTCTCGAGGTACACCGAGAATAATGATTCGGCGATGGCAAGAGAAGCTTTTGATATCTGTGTTTTTAATGTTGCGCAGTGGAAATTTTTACGGCGGACGTATTTTTACAAATGGATTGTTAAATCACGAACTTGCGCGTCTGTTTACGAATTATAGAGATAACATTTCTGCTGAATTATTTTGCATGTCACAAAGTTGTAATTTTTTGTCAAATTTTTTTCGCGATCAGCAATAAATAAAAACGAAAAATTATTTTCGTCAAAATGGAGAGAGTACTAAATTTCTTTTTCGCAGACTTCATTCACCAATAAAGATAATATAAATGTTGATAGCGATAAATAATTTTATTCTTAATTTTATAATGGTTTTTTCGCGATTTACGATAATTATTGTCATAATTTTTTATACTGCGCACTAAAGATACAATTGCATTAGTCGAACGTCGTGTTTTATTGTTCCCGCTATAATCACTCGCCGACACATTGCTGCTAAATTCAAGAAACGACCGTGTAACGGTGTTTCGGCGAAGCGTTAGGCGATGCACGATCGCGGGCACGCGCTTCGTTAACGCAATTAATAATAATGCGTCACGATTTCCAAGTCGGATCGGTCGTGCCATCGTGCGTACTGCTGATTGTGAGAAGCACGATTTTTCGTTGCGAATGGACATCGCTCGACAACTGGCTTGACGGACATCGAGCCAAGTGTGTGTTACGCGTGTTAGTGTACCGGCATTTACTCATTCCCGCCCATCCCGCGTGCATTACGCACGCGGCGCGCGTAATGAGAATGGAGCGGCGTACCGCGATATTTTACATACGCGCCGCTGTATAAACGCAGGCTTTCTGCGCTCGCAGCTGTCGATCGTGAGCACTTTGTTTCGAAAATAGCCGGGAAATTGACGGTCAGACTCTTGTCAGAGAGCGGCTTCTTGACCGCGAAATCGCGTGAGCTCAGAGAAATTGCGATATACAAAATTTTACTTGACTAGAACTTTATAAATCGATCAATTTCCAATATGAAAGAAAGATACAGAAAAATAAATTAAAAGTGGAATATAATCACATCAATAAATAAAAATAAATGACCTTAAACATGAAATACGAAGTTTGTACATACAAAAATAGGAAATAATTATCAGATTAAAAATGATTAAAAATATAAATATTGGATCTGAGATTATAATGTGCAGGCGCCATGGAACGGTGGGGGGGGGGCGAGGGGGCGACCGCCCACCCAGAGATAATTCAGGGGGGGCTACGCGGGTGCTTTTCTGTTTTCTTCAGGTATTTCGTGACCGAAAATATCGAGCATCAAATATTTACATGAAAGATGGAAAGATGGGTTATTTTTTTTCCCCTTCTTTTTTCTTTTTCTTTTTTCTTGTTTTTTGATTATTTACTCAATCAATTGAAGCACACTATATAACGCGCATTTAAAAATACTTCCGCGGCGCCTGATAATGTGTTAACAGTAGATATGTATTTTAGATATTTTGAATAAACAAATTGAATTTCACGTCTTTAGCTATGTTGCGTATTCTAGTGTTAATTTATTTTTCGACCAGGTGCTAGTAAAACTAGTATGTGAATTCAAACAATCAGCTCGTGAGTGATTTCTGTGTAGCCTATTGTTTTCGTAAGACTGTTCGAACATTTGGCATGTATATTTCATGGAGAATGGAATATTGCAGCATCTGCATTTTATTGAATCTCGCTTTCGTGGAATTAACTTGCAAAATAGACTTCGTTGCAATTTTGATCAATAATGACGGCGCAACTGGCAAGTGCAATCATTCTTCGTACAACGATACCAATAATAAATGTTTGTCGTTTTTCTATTAAATTTTGCTTTAAATAATCTTCCGAGCCAGAGTTCTTTAAAGTAGACGATTGAGAAATTTCTTTCTAGCCAGAAAAGAGAACATTAATTTTAATTGACAAAAATCAATTCAAAATTGTGTAATGTTAATTTACAATTTTATATTCGTACTATTATTGCTACGCCATTATTATTTTATTACAACATAGACGTCTGTCTCGATGGCGAAGCTTTGCACGGTAACCGGACACTGTAGGTGCATTTCCCAAGCATGTAGGACGCTTTTTTGGAAAGATGCCTCGCACGTCGTCACGTCGCGCCGGCGCGACGCGTGTGCTCGCGCTCGCTCAAAGCTCGCTCGCTTTTCCGCGATCCGAGCGGAGGATCGGAGCGGGCCCGGAGCAACGCCAATGAGGCCGGTCCGAGGCCTGCGGCCGAGAAGCCGCGCGCTCGACGGCGACGGCGGGTTGAACGACCGCTCGAGAATCGGCATTCGCGGCATTCCGCGGAACGAATGAAGATGACCGAGCGTGCCGCGCGCTCGCTTCGTCAATTACCACCGATCCGCGTATCGCAGACAATGAATGAGAGTCTTGCTCGTCTCGCTTTCTCAGTAGCGGCTGCGAGAAACGGCGTCGCTTATGTGCCGCGATGCGCCAAGGTCACCGGAAGCGGCCGAGCGCGCGAGCGCGCCAGCTCTCTCGGCTGGGGTATTCGCGAACTGGTGCAAACAATACCGTAAACGGGAAAAATGTGCGAGGGGGAAAGACGCGCGCGCACATTACTGTGCGTTCGGTTACCGCGCGTAGCGAATTGCAATTAACGCGGTATTCCTGGGAGAATCGTTTGACTGGCGAAGAAACGGGCTAATGTTTTGCATCGGCATCGTATACGGAATGAGTTAGTTACGGAGAGTGTAGAGTGTGAGAATAAAGAATTGAAAATAGGGAATTAAAAGTCCGCGGAACTTGAGATTCGCTGTGAAATAAGGCGCGAAGAAAGATTTTGCTATTTGCTCTGCTATTTCCCGAAGCTCATTTAATTTTTATCAAAACACACTTGTATTTTGTAAAAAAGAGTTATCGTATCTCTCGCCGTCGTCAAATTACCGTGTCACAGCTAAGTGGCTCGAGAGCTCTTAATGGATTCGAGGATTAACTCGGGAATGACTTGGAAAAATATCCGTTTCCGTCAAGATCGGTTCGCGCCACGCCACGTGTTGTACATTACAGCTGCATTTCACATGGCCGACGTGCAAGCATGCGTTAACACCGCGGTGCTCGCGCATCATCCCGCGATGCGCGACTCCGCTCCGAGAAGCGGAAAGCACGCTGCGAAATTCGCAAAACTGCAACCTCACGAACATAACACCTGTGAAATTCAATTAAATCTCATCGGAGTATCTTATTTACCGAGGTGTCTGCGCTCCCTCGACTCTCATCATCTCTCTCTACTCTTATTTTCCCGATTACTCGTTTAATTCCAAGCGGAATTTAATCAGAACCTTAATTTCTGGGCTAATTATTTGCAATCAAATATTTTAAAAAATTCAAAGGAATTTCTTATAGTTAATTTTTCATAAAGAAATCTATTTTTAATATAATAACCTCCGATGGACGCATGAAAAGACGGAAAGAGGCACTTGAAATGTCTCTTCGTCGATCTTGCATATCGACGTCTTGTATAACGAACAGGAGAAACCTGGCTCGATCGTACTTGATTCGCGAACCGGTGATTTTGCCGAGCGAAAAAACGGCGGCGAAGAAGCGACCGGACATTCGTATGCGACGAGAAACTCCGGTAACGCGAAATTAGCCTGCGCGCCGTGGACGACGCGGAAGAATGCGGGTGGTTGCAGGTTGCAAAACAGACGGGGACTGATGCTCAGCGACGCGCGACCGGCGATCGTTATGCCACGAGCGAATTAATGAAGCGTGCTCGCGCGGCGGCGCATCGAGTGGACAAGAGGAACGGAGCTCGCCGAAGAAAGCTGACGCTTGATTTCGCAGTCGGCGCGCCACTCGCGCTGCTCCTCGAGCACTTTACGAGTACCATGGGAATACCATCGATGCCATTTGCACTGCTCCCTGAGCGCGAGCAGTTTCACACGTCCGTTTGCCTTTCCATCTTTAATCGCGGTCAATCGCTGCATTAACGAAAAACGAAATACGGGAGAGAGGCAATTGCTTGTGTATGCCTGTGTGTGTTGGAAGATTTACATTTTAAATGCCAAAACATGTTTGCAGAGCAAAAGGGTGTAGGCCGGCGATGCATGGCACAGTGGAGAACCGCGAGCTATGCAGCTCGATATAAACGCAGTCTCTTGAAACTTGTGAAGCGAGCTCTCTCTCTACAGCGTAGAATCAAGCTGTTTATTATATATTTCTGAGATTTATGTGCCGATAAAAGATGAAATCAAAATTGAATTTTCCGGTTTCTCGTTGTGCGAAAATTCATTTCAAGCTGGAGAATTTTGAAAATTAAATTCTATTCGGTTTTGTAGATACAAATCATTTACTGACGATTTTAACCACAAATTTTTTGTTATTAATATATCAAAATATTACTATAATTAAACAAAACGGTATTACGGTGTTTGCTTTCGCTGCTGCGGAATAACGTTCGCTGGATATTTTACTTAGAATGTTTACCAATCTGTATCTACATGGAGAACAATTTCCGTAACATGCGTGAAACTGAATGTATGATAGAAGAGCTTTTCAAGCGCATAGCGAACAAGAAGTGATTTTCAAGTGGCTTTTCGTTCTACGCGAGTCGCCGAACTTAAGAACAGAGTAGATTTAAGCGTTCAGCCAAATAGCTACCCGTATAAATAGACGCTTGTCCTCGATTTCTCGATGAGCAAATGAGCCGGATGCCGAGATACTTAATACCCACCAGATGGTTAACATAGCACTTCGATTCAGTATTGATGAAGCTTTAACAGCGTGAAAAAGTCGCATTCACGACGATCGAGTCAGGAGCACGTCGAATGTCTCAGATTGCTTTGTCAGAACGGACCTTCGACACTGGGATATATCGTTTACGTGGCATGTCAAGTGCGTTTTCGTCACAATGCTAACTCTGTTATCTATCCTCGTTTCGTCAGTTGACAAATTCTTTCGACACCTCCATCGATAATAGGATCCGATCGTGACTTTGATCAATTCTCATGTTACGGACTTTTTTACGTGTTGCTTTTTGTACAATGATTGCGGCAATAAAATGCTACAAAATAAGCAGCAACATTTGATAAAATTTAATTACTTTAAAAAGATAATTTAAATTTACGTCATAGTTGACTTAAGCTGAAGTTAACAGTTTCTCGTATCGTTCATCAAAAATTTGATAAATGAGTCGGAGTTGATTTCGGTCAATTAGTTTTAATAATTACTTAATTAGTTTTGATAATTCAATGTGTAATAGCTTGATAATACTGTCGAAGATAAAAGCAGGTTCGATTTCCAAGTCGCGCGAATAATTCGCTTTTTCAGAACTTCGCGCGAGACTTCGCCGAGTCATTTCATTGCACGTCGCCTCTAAACGCAATCGCGGGTTTAAATTCTGCCTGCCATACGGCACGGCGAGTTGGCGAATATCTTCGCCTGAGAATCGTCTTCTTTCCACGGATACACCCGGGCCTCGCCGCGGAGAGAGAAACCTGTTTATCACGTTTCCAACCGTTTGGCGCATACGTATCGGTGTATTGTAACGCGCGCACTCGCGCCACCGCGCTATCGTTAAGTAGAACGGACTTAAAGAGACACTACGGGAAACCGATTACGAGGAACAATTGCGCGAGCCGTAAATCCCGGTTCTTATGCCACTCGATAACCGATACTCGTTCCTTCGCGACATTATCACGCGCTTTTGTCGCAATATACGCGAAAAAGTGCGTCAGAGATGTACGTGTGGTATACATGCGCCGCTAGAAACTAAAGTCATATCACAACTGTGACGCTTTAATCTCGCGGAGATGATAACGATATCAAGACGATTAAACCTATAGATTGCTCGTATGATATTTTGGTATAATAATTGTTTTTTACTTCCAATTTTTTTACAATTACTATTTATTTATTTTTTATAGTAATTTTTCTGATTCATAATTATTCAAAGATTTTGAAGTTGCTACAAATCACGATGCTACACGATGCATATTTAACAAAAAAACCACCGCAAAACATTGAGCTCATTATCGCAGTGTGTCACTGACATAGAAATCTCAGGTTACTCAGATCGCACGGGTTTCGATCCCCTGAACTAGTATTTATACACTCTCGAGAGAAGCGGCATTCCCATCGCCGAGGTATGCGGCGAATCGCGTCGTCGCCGGCGAGATTTCGTTTCGGGACGTCACGGTAGATTCGCGAATGATCCGCGTTTTCTCCGGAGTCGTTGTGCGCGATACTACCCGCGTAACAGGTTTCGTGTTATTTCACGCCTACAGGCCTACATTCACATAATATACGATAGGAACAATGCGACCGCTCGTCTCTTGACGTAATACGCATACCAGCGCGCAGATGATATCTTTCGGCAATTTTCTCGCGCTCTCGAGATCGCCCGATACACAAATTATTAATTAAATAGAAATTGGGTAACAGGGATGTTGAGCGTTTTAATTGTAACGAGGAATGATTGCAACATGTGCGACAAGTCGGATTCTTAATTAAGTTCCGCGCGGTAGTGTGATATAAATTATTAATTATCAATATCCTGATTATTATTTCAGATAAGCACAGTATGGAGAATAGTTCCAAATTGTATAAAAATCATTGCAATCAATTTAAACAATTTTAACACTTTATTTCGATGAAGTTTGTTTGTTTATTTTTATCATTGGTAACATCAGTATTTTCCTGCTGTTATTATCATCTCCAATTTATCGCGTCAACGCTATCTCCCATCGGACATCGTCATAACTTTCGCTCGTGAAAAAAAAATGGGTCCGACCGTTGCACTTCCGAGTCGATCTCTTTTTCTAAATGCAGCCGCTGGCACGGGCGGACCGTCTTAAATTAGTATCGTACGATCGTTGGCACGATGACGGCTATATATAGGTTTAATTAAAGACGACTCGCCGATTGCACAATCGCTGCACGTCGAATGTGGCTGTCTAACCGAATGAATATTATTCCCCGCCGGTGCATTACATGGCCCTGAACGCGGTTAATTACCCGGCGCGCGAGTCAATCAGCGATACACCGCGCGGCCGCGCTGGCACGAAAGGAAAAAAAAAAAAAAAAAAAACAAGAAATAAGAAAGATCCGTGCGTCTTTAGACTGCGTCCACCGCTCCTCTCGCGTGGCGTACGAGAGAAGGCGTTAAAAAGTAGTAGCGTGCGATCCGACCGACGCGATGCGTGCTCGCGCGCACGCATATCTTCGTAAATCAACGGCAATTGATACGTCGATTACAACTCGGCGGACCCTCGCATTAGCGCGGCGAGATGAAAACGCGCGCAGGCCCTCCTTAAAACAATTATTACATTGTAAAAGAGACGCGCATATTGCTGCTGCTTTCACCGCGCTCATTTCGTATCGCGTTTATTATTGCGCCCGTTGCGTCGTCCTATTTACGAACACGGTGTTAATCAAGGCAAATCGTTTTTATATGGACTTCTCTCTCTCTTTCAACTGTTTCTTTAAGAATAAAATTGTCCTACGCGCTGCGCGAACGGGCATATTTCGTGATTTGTTGACAGCAGAGTCGACTCGGCGACATCGGAATTGTTCTGTTGACGCCACGTTAGCATTTCACGAAATGAAATAACTTTCCTCACAATGGAATATCTTATTATAATATTTTATAATAAGATCGTATGCGGTTCTGCGGCGTATTGCGCCGGCGAAACCACCCACAATGACGCACGAGACTATCGACGAATCTTTCGAATGCGTCACGGTGCAACCACAAAGGCGGACAGTAAGGGGCAGCGGCTCGGGGGAGATTTTACACGCGTGCGTGCCTACACGAGCACGCAGATCACGCGCTCATAGACAGAACGTATGTTCAGGAAGTGGAACATGCCGGCGGCGGCGGCGGCAGCGCGCGGCTTCGCGTTATTTTTCAAGAGTTATCGGTCCCACGCCGATAAAGCGCATGCTGACCCACGATAATTCGATAATTCTTCCCGTTCGCGATTTTCTTGCCGTGTAAAACTTATGACGATTACGCGAGATCGGATCGCGAAGGGTTATTCCGGAATATCCACTTTATGTGCTCGAATAATGATGACGGAATCGATAGCGTCGCGCAAAAACGATTTCCTTATGTTATCGCAAGAGAGTCATCGTATCCGATAAGAGAGATAGTGTTTAAATGATAAATTGGCAGTGTCATAATATATTAATAATAATAAATGTGATATTAACAAAAATATATAGATAATATTAATAATTAATATAATTAATATAATAATATTGTATTAATACAAATAGATGAAAATTTCATCGAAATATGTTTCCAAAGATTTCAGATTAATTGCAACGATTTTCGTACAATTTCAGATTATTCATCACATTATATTTATCATAATTTGATATGAGATTAAATTGTGGTAAATTTATTTTATTAGAAATATCTCTGCAGCGCCGAGAAGAATTAATGATTAATAATTATTGGATAATAATTATATCCAATATAATAATGATTATAACTTGTAATTAACAATAATTAATCCAGCTTATACATATGTCGAAACTAATATCAACTAAATATTTTCTTGATGCTATCAATATAATTCTTATTTGCGTAATGCAAGATTTTATCTATGCTCGTGTAAAAATACAACAGTAATATCGCAATCGTAAAAAAATTGCGCTTCAATGAAATGAAATACAAATAATCTCATTACATGCAATTTGCGTAACATACATGCAACGAAAAGGATAGTAACGTGAGGAAAGCGACGAAACGACCGAGCGCACCAGATACATTAATAGTTCCACACTTGAGCGCATATTGCAGGATCTCATCGGCCACATTTTACGGTGATGGAGAACGCTAATATCGGCGCTCGATTAATAGCCTTAAAACACATGAAAGTGATTACGCCTTTCCGTTTCGTTCGATAATTCCCACGAACGTGCGCGGTGCAGCAGGCAAGAAGCGTTCCCGCTGAATAAATTCATTTTATCTGTTTAACTTTCAGTAACGAGGGAACGAGTGATGCCGATCTCACTCGCGATGCATCGCTTCTTCCCATCCATCCTCGTGTGATTCATTAAAATATTAATAATCCCGGTAAAGAAACGTCCGAACAGATCGGCGATTATTATCATCGCGAAATAAGCGACATTAAAGTCACGGAGGAACGGTACGAAAAAATCGTTTCTAACGATCGCCGGTGCAAGTCGCAGAATCGAATGATACAAGTGATTGTTCCTTGAGTGAGATTTAAAAATAAAGAGCCTAGTTGATTTTTCAAATGCATCGCCGCAAGAAGGATTTGTAATTTCTTAGATATCTTAAAATATTTTTATCTCTCTGCATTTTTCTTTTTTCTGACGGCCCATTTATTTATCCATTTAATGGATAAGGCAAGGAGTTGTTATTTGAAACATTTCATGTGCATTGCCACATCGATTAGGCCTTTCACTGTCATATTTTCGAGTGACGTCATCTCATTCGACACTTCACCTAAGTCAACATTTCAGTAGCGATACTGCCTCAAAGTGATGGTCGCCTAGCACTTATTGTGAATGAGCTCTCAGCGGCCACTGTTAATCCGATCGTCAGCTAAGTAGAAAAAGACGACGTTGCGACAGACGACGCAATGACTTCGAAAAAATGCGCTCGAGCAGCGCTTTAAAGTTTCGTCGAATTCTAATACTTACCTAAGAATGTCTTTCAATTGCCACTTGTGATCGCTTAGAATTTACATATCTTTTAAATGTATATAAATATAAAATTATTTGAAGATACATGTATGACACAAATAATTACATTATCGTGAAAAATATAAATAAAATGTATTTTTTTATCAAATTATATAGATTAAATATTCACGCAATTTGTGATATATTAAAAAATGAATGTATAATTTCTAACGTGAGCTTGCATTAGAACTTACGATATACTTACATTTGATATGTTTACGTAAGTTAACGACGTGACGACTGTTTGACTTACAGTAGACATGGCACACCTTAAGATAATTGATTAGATCTGGGGACTCGCAGAGCAAAACTAGGCCCAAGAACGTCCGTGTCAGATAACCGAGCGTTATCGGTCGAATGATACAGCTACTTTATTATCGATAACAATGTAAATTTCTTATAGAACGAATCAAAACCCCGGCGAAACTCCGGGGTGAAAATTAACCGCTCGAGACAATGTGTTTGATACACTTAACCATCTCCGCCACGGCAATTTATCTGCATTAAAACTATATTAATCAGAGTCGAATAAACGACACGGTGCGATTAATTCGGAGAAATAACGCGAAGATATATGGCGGATTGAGAAGCGCTGATTTAACGCGCTGTGAGAACGATCATCGGGCGCAGCAGCGCGGAGGGTAACGATGCGAAAAATTCTCGAGGAATGCGACGGGGGAAGGAAAACGCGTTTTCTCTCCGCGTTACTTTTAATTGCAGCCTGGTTGAATGCTTCTGCGACATAGTTCTGTAATCGGCAGGCCGCTACTGGCGTTTTAACGAACATTTTGACTCGCCGACAACCGGGATCGTGCGACAGTCACGATGCAACGTAAAACGAAATGAGACTATAAACGGATGTATCTTCATACGTCCGATATGATACGCATCTTCGGCGGATCGATAAATTATACATAAAAGGAAAAACACACACCCAAGATCTTTGAGCATCTTTTACGAGCGGATTGGCTCTTGCAAGCGTTATTAATTCATCGGTTTATCATTTATAGGTTCTCGGAAATTGTACGGAACATGGTCGAGCTTATCGACAACGTCGATAGATTAACTTTAGATTCATCTTGACGTAATCAAAATAATAAAAGTCGATAGATACATATTTAATTATAAATATGCGTAATTATAATTGTAAAATTGTTTTTAGTATCTCGGATTAATTAGCTTAAGCGAAAAAGTCTGGGATTTTTGGTACTTTTCGGTAAATTCGTCGTATACATACGAATATACGATCGTGAGTGCACGAGCTGGCAAGAGTGACGCATTATACGTACGGGAGTGGCACTAGGTTTATGATTCCGTGCCTAAATTTACGCACGACAGAACGTGCACGCAGCCTTACAAGATTCTCTATATATCCGGAATTCTGAATAAGTGCTGCGCGGTCGCTTACGTACATTGAACAAGAGCCAGAGCGATTCTCCCGAAAGCACGCACGAAGGTGCGAAAATGTGCGATAATATTTGCGGAAGCGTGTTTTCTAGAATTATGACGAATATTATTTGCGCGAAGAATTCAGTGTCCGTCAGGATGCTTCTTGTGCAAAGAAAATCACATCTCATATTTTGTTATATTTTTTTATCTTTATTTGCACGCGCTTAAACGATAGCAATAAATAGTGATAAATTTTTCAATTTAAAAATTGGAGAAGAGTATTGAAGAAAATTGAAACGATAATTGCATTGATAAATACCAAACTCACCAACATTTTTAAAAATTTATTTTCAGATTTTATTTGGAAAAATTTTACGCCCGAAAATAACCGCAGTCATAACGCAATAAAATATCTTTGTAACTCGTGTTACATTTTATATGTCACATTTTTATTATATCCGTGAAACGTTATACTTTTGGTCCAGTTGGCTTTCTCCGAATTAATGACCGTTGACAGGACAGTTTAAAACGTTACTATGATTCCTTTATGACCAGTTACACGCCTCGTGTGCTGATTCCACACTAATTCATTCCGAACGTCGCTCGGGAATGAATCAGAGCAGATGCATCACTGTCTCGCGACTCTCAGCGATTAGTCATTATTACCGGTTTCGAGCGTGGCGAGTCTTCAATCGAAAGAACGGACCCGCTCTCCGAGGATCACAAAACAGTGGGAGGATCGTAAATGGTTTTAAGGCGTCTGCAGCGGAGAAATTTGAAGAAAAGAATTCGCGCGGTTGAATAATTGCAGCCATACAAAGACCGACGAACGAAATTTCATAAACGTCGCGCCGTGGACTTACAGTCTTGTCATTTATCGGTGCCTCTTCCAATGCTACCTTGCCATCTGGCTGCAGCCAGATTCTGCCAAAAGCACGGCTGTGAGTCACGCCGTGCGGTTAGGTTTCTGGTAGTCAGATTTATCCGAGTTTATATAGGGTGTCGCGGAAAAAGAAACAATATAAAATCACTCCTTTCTTTTGCACTTAGAATATTGCGAATGATAGATTTATACTTAGATTTCTTCGTGAAAGAAAAAGGGACAAAGTAAAGTGTGAAAAATGTAAGTGAAACGATCCATCGAGATTTCTAACACACTTGATTGTAAGATCGATCTCATATAGATTTATTACAATTAAAATATTGCTAAATTTAAAAAAAAATGAGAAAAATAAAATATCTAAGTTGAATTTTTTTACTTTAAGATTAATTAAGCAATTGTGAATTATTGACAAACAATTTTTAATGGAAACAATTGTCTTGCATTTCTAAAAAGGTGAGTTAAAATATTATACTGAATCGTTTAATCGGTGGTTTGCATATTTTGCATATGAAAAAATCTAACAATTTACGATGGATCGTTGTAGCACATCCTTTCATCATCAATTTCATGTCGCGCTTGAATTGCGACGGGAGAACATTTTGCTTCCGACGTTTGTTCCGTCTTTTCTTTTTCCGTTACACAAAGTGACATCAGGAAACTTCTCTCATGCATTATGCATTGCCGGTCGAGAGTCCTTTGCAACTAATAGCTAATCCCCAACATACGCCTTTCCATTCGAGCGGGCGTCGTGACGAGGAACTGTATCTTCCACGATTTAATCTAGACAGTGGATCTTTCCGCGCGAACAGTCGCTTTCGATCTACGCGAGCATGCAAAACGGCCGGCCGGCCGGCCGTTTTTTTCGTAACTCGGGCTCGAATCCACCGAGCGATCGCTCGCGGCAACAAACGTTGAAAATAACTGTAAGCCACGGAGAATGGTCCGAGAAATCTTTGCGATGCTTCTTCGACGGCTGTACGCGAAGATAAGGCGTCTTCCGCGGAAATCCGTCTCTAACAATGTAAGCAGTCGTTGAATCACCCATTCTAGGTCGTGAATAACTTAATGAAGAGAATAAGGTAAAATTGCGATTTCCGTCCGCTATCATTATCGAATTATGTGTGCTAGAATTTGCTCAATATACCTACAAAAATAATTTAATGTTTAATGGAATTTATGTTCAGAACACTTTGATTGTGAAATGAATATAAGATAATGGTTCTCAAAATATGTACTACAATCTTATATTAATTTCTTTGTCGAAATCGGCGATAAAGTTATTAGCTCAATAATCATGTATTTGAAGGCACAAATTTTGACGAGATATTCGCTATTCGAGTATATCGATTCTAATACACGTATAAATTGTGTAAACACGATTTCGCGCTCATTTTAATCAAGAAGATCACTCGGGACCATTTTCGAGCACTATATACGATATTTACGACACACATATGCTCTCTGAATTTCCGTATATCTATTGCACTGAATTCCATGGCTTTGCCCGATGCTCATGTCAAGCGATGACAGAAATTGGACCTGTCTCTGTTTTGGAACAGCTCGATGTCAAAAATAGAACATCTGATCCCTAGTGCTCCGACCGCTGATGACGTGATAGAATCGCAAAGAATTTCACACTTACACGCGCATCGCAATCAAAAGTCATCGCGATATTAGCCTCGCTACGTTTTTGTAATTCAATGCAAACAATACGATTATTTTTAATCACAAATTTTGCTGAATTATGAAATTCTCAAAGAATTCCCAAAATAAAGTCTCGTGTTTATTGAAATACGTATAGTGATATTTATATATAAATATTTCTCACTTGTTACTATTATTTCTGAGTATATAGCTGTTTTGTGCAAGCACCTGTTCTGACAGAAACTAAAACGATGCAAGGCGCACTAGACGGTCACACTACCGTGGCTTTCATGGTTGAGTCAACGCGAAACACTTCCGTTTGACGAGGACCACTCCGTCGGCCGAAATGCATGCGTGCTGATTCACCCTATATGCTCTCCACGCAGAGATACCCCTACCACGCCTTGCAGCCGACGAAAATATACCGGGTGTGCGTGATAGACTTCAAAAATTCTTACATAATTCAAGATTGCAGTCATTTTTCACGTGACATAAAAAATGTTCAAAAATTATAACGGAGAAATAAAATTAAAAATAGATTTTTTTCTTCGTCAAAATTCGTCTTTATCTATTTATATTTTCGAAAAAGATTTTACATAACATTTCGAAGAAGCATGTAGTTTCGAATCGCAAAGCATAAGGGATGCACCTAGGCGGCTCAGAAACCGTAGAAAAATCGTAATGACATTAACACAGCTGCATCGTGTGTCAATGTGTCAGTACGTTAATGACATGACATGGATTTATTATAATTTAAACATACAGCGGCGGCGCGCATGCGCGCAAGCACTTCTACGATATTAATTATTATTGCAGCCTGTAAAAAAATTTTTATTCTCTGTGTAAAAATAAAAATATTGCGGCTGCAGAAGCATTATTTTTAATGCAAAAATTTAGCAACATCCAACTGTTTAATTTGTTGGAATAATTAAGTGCATCCTAAAATTTTTTAATATTTCTCAAATAATAATTCTTAAATAACTTTAAATAAATACAGAATATGGGCGATTGACATCAATAACAGCAAACGCGGCAAGTAAATTAGACAATAGCAAATTGTGAGAAATTTTTTTGGAAATAATTAAATTCTAAAATGGTCGTTTGCATTGTCGAGAAAATAAACAGTGCAGATTCTGACGTATCTCTTACACTAGTCAGACCTGCATTGCGAAAGGATACGGACCACGTGGCCGGCTGGCTTATGGTGCCAACATGTGCTCGATGGTTTTTATAAAAAGATCACGCCATTTCACCAGCTCGACTCGAGCCTGCAGAAATTTCCAGTGGAATTTTAGCGTGTTTTCAGCGTGTACCGTTCGGCATTCTCGCGGCGGAATTCTCATTAAACGACGATAAAAATCAAGTTTATATTCCGTTAATTAATAGTCACGGATGTCATTAACTTTTTATTATCGTTCAGCGTTTATTATACCTCACGGTTTGATTCACGATAATATTTGAACATAGTTTGAACGTCGCACAGGACACAAGTGATAACTACATATGTGCGTTTTAACAATAGCACAATCGCACTTGTGAGTCACAAGATATGTAGATATAGAATACCTACATAGAATACGACAAGCACGAAGCTTAGAAAACAGTTTGATGACGAATTTTTCCCTACGTGGTAAATCATGTCAAAACTTTATACTATCTTACTAAAGTTTTCACCGCAGGAATGCGCGATCTATCACTTTTCTCTTCAATTTAATAATCGATGGCAATTTGTTATTTACAATAAAACCTGTGGAATAAAGAAGCATTCGTTGGATTTTTAGAAGTGATAGAAAATAAATTCATTAATTTAAAGTGATTAAATTTTAAGAAAGTGAATTATGTTATTTTATTATCATCGTTATATTATTATAAAAATAACGAAACAGAGTGGCGGAAAAAAAAAATAGTTAAAGAACGCGTATTCGGAGAAAGATTTGCGAGTAACATATAAATGAGAATCGATTTGCATCGTAAGATACTGTCTAATTTCAGCTCTGACCAGCAAGAGACCGTATTTCATTGGTCACGGCATTTCCGCGAACGGACTATGGGGACTACCGTGTAGATAAAGTGACACATTAATGGCGGGTGCGAGATAAGAGAGGACAAGAACTAACTCTTCGACTTCCCGGCATATGATGTCACGGGATGTAGTGCAACGTGGAAGGAACGTTTCGGGCGTTTCGAGTAAGTTTTTGAGTTTATTGTTTCTCTAATATTTTTTATTATCATGTAAATATTTATTAACTGCGAAATTGCAGTGTCTTGCTAACAGATATCGTATTTTAATTTAGTTATAACGATTAAGGATAAATTTCTGACCTTTTACAATGTCCTTTTTTACGCCTATGTTGGCGCCTCGAATCGTAAATTCGTGCTCGCGTTTGTTTTATCACATGTATGTGTCGCCTTTAAGTCACGTACAACGAACGTGTCATGTTTCTCTGCGAAATCTATTGAAAAATTAATTCAGAAAAGTAGGTTTACAGCAGCTTGAAGAAAAGTGTACTCAATCTTGATAAATATTAATTACAAACTGCCATTTGCATTATTCTTTTACTCGTCCTACTTTAAGATATAATTTTCCTAGCTATCAAAATTACCGATTGAAATGATTTTTTCTCATGAAAAAATAGAAGGAAAAGACATAATTCTTTTCGAAAATTTTGTTTAGCAGAATGAAAAGTTTTCTAAATTTTTATATATATATTAATAATATAAATAATATTGGATTATCCTTTATTTTGATTATTTGTTATTATATTATTTCTCTTACAACACTTCTAGATTTATTTTGTGCTAACGATGACGTAAATCGCGAGAGCAGAGAACGAAACATGGTGTGTCACCCACTCACTTTCTCTGCCTTCGGCACTTATTTGTGCATATAGCGCATTTTCCTTCTCCCGCAGTGAAGCTATTGTTGTTCCTCGAGCAATATCGATTTTGCAAAGATTGAATTTAACGGAACGTGGCTGTGAACGAGGCAAAAAAAAACGCTTTTGCATCATCTCATCGGATAAATATTTTTATCTCGCTCATTTCAGGCGGAATTTATTACGTGCTCACGAATATTTGTTAGTGAAGAGCGGTAGCGTTTCGCGACGTTATTATCTCTTAAAGACTTCTTTATGTCGCGTTGTCGAGACAAGAATAGAGTTCGCGTGCGTAAGACGCATTTATTTTTCACCACGTTCGAGAATACACGTGTTTCGACGAGTTCGGAAATCAGGAGATTGTTCTCCACTGTATTCATAAAATAATACGCTATCATAAAGTCGTGCTGCCATTATCCTTAATAGCGCAGAGCGCTTCCTTGATCGTTGTATCGGAAAAGCAAGCACTTTCGACGTAAACTTTCTCGCAGTTCGTTTAGCCGATCCGATTAAACCGCTGAAAATCCCCGGCAAACCTGCTTCACTGGTAATTACGATGAGTTGTGCTGCACTTAAAATCATTTTGTCAAATGTATTTAAACGGTGCTTCTAAAACGGCATGTTAATATTTCCGCGGCAAATTGCATGGAAAAAAGCGCACGATCAAAGAAAAGAAAAACGGTAAGAATTTATTACAGCCGGTAATAACGTCCATATTTATCGAATCGCGTTCGTTAAGTAGCCGTCGATCTTTTCGTGTTAATCTGATTTATAGACGCAATTTCACAAACTTCTTATGCTAGAAAGAAGTTTGGAAATACAATTATTTGAAATAAAAAGATGTTAGTGTAATCACAAATTTCGCTAACATGATATTAAAAAACATTTTCATTATGGATCTTGTGTCAAAATATTAAGTCTTGTATTATCTTTTTATAAGATATTGGATTTTTTACGCTATATCTGTTTGTTCGAATTTATTCGATGATAGTATTCGATAAAACATCAACAGTGGTTTATCAAGTATGACACTGATAGCTACGCGTCCTCTGATTGATACAATATGCGTTATTGTGCTTGCGGCTGCTATCACGGCACTTCCTATGTTTTTGCTGGTACGAGATATTGCACAAGACAATTGCGAAACGACGCGTGCCCCACTTTCTTGCGGAAAGAACGATTGGCGAAATCCGCGCTATTTTGAATATGCATAACAATTATGTAGATGTGTTAGATTTTTTCACATGCATAGAGACATTTTTTTGTTTAGTTAAAATGTCGAAAATCTACAGATAAAATAAAAGAAAAATAATTTATCTGTATAGAACATGTGTGTTGTACAAAATTCTAAATATTATGTTATTATCAAATGATTTAATTTCGATCAGGCACAATTGAAAACTCACTGTCGCTGGCTTGAAGCAAATTACAAGTTTCCAAGCTTAACTTCGCAGGAAGATAATCCTGCGGCGAGATATCGCAACATCCGTGTCAGATATGTGTCCACCAATATGACGGAAACGCGCGGTAATAATTACTCAAGAAAAACTACGCGTTTGTTTCACTCGTAAAACATTAATTTTCTCTCTCAGTAAAGAGCCACTGCAAATACTGAGAATTTATTATCGCGACGGTGTCCCAAACGAATCAGAAAAATTCCTTTTCCAAGGAATGCATCGCGATGTGGTCATTGTTGTTAAGCTAGTTTATCGGCTGGGGTCATGCGGGCTTCTGCACTCTTTATTTTCGCACCGATGACTCACGCGAGTTCGTTACTCGCGAAACATCGCGTTTTTATGCAGCGAGACGCCGCAAGACAGACCACATCTCGCACACTCGAATGCATCAATTCAGATTAAAAGCATAGCTGACTGAATGAAAGATAAGTAGACGTCGACAATTTTTCTTCTTTTTGGAATCAATGTTTAAATAAAAATGTCAGAACTTCGACTTGAACTAAATCAATTAAACTTGAATTAATATTTTTACTCACTGATTGAATCACGGAGAGATTAAATATAAATTTTAATGAAATATTTCTATGTAATTTTATTCGGGATTAAATATTATCAATTCTTATCACATCCTTCGTATTATTTCGTTGCGCATCGTCAACGAAGATAGTTCTAAGCAACGAGGCACGACAATTAGCATTACATTGCAATATCTCTCGTGTCGCTTTTGTCTGTCCGAGACCATTGTATGCAATAGAATGCATCGAGTATTGTTTACAATGAGAAAATATTTTTACCACGTTATATGAATAGAAAGCAATGAAAGCATTGCTAAAAAACATTGATTTATAAAATTGAAGAAGAGAATATATTATAATATTATCATAAAAATGTAAACGCCGTATAAATAAATTGTTCGAAATACGAAATTTCTGGCAATATGCGCATTTTGTGTCAATTTTACCGATTTTACGTTGAACTTTTATTCACCTTTTGTTCCCTGCATTTTGTTATTCACTTTTACGATTCACCGAACTTGCTCAACTAATTGTAAGAAAAACTTGGCTCACTTAAATCGGCCAAAGAACCGTGTTCGAAGAACATACGATATTGCAGGACACCCTGTAGACTGCGTGTAGACCCTCGCACTTCGTATTTCGATCGTCGATTGTGGGAACGGATGCGCGAGAGCCGCGCCGGCGTTCCGCGACGCGCGCGAGTGCATCTATAATTGTCGCCGCGTGAAATTAACGCGTGAAAATTTATACGCGTGTCTCGCGATCGCGCGCGTCGGATGCCGGACGCGGAATGCGTGTCTCGCCGCTTGCCGGTATCGCGTTGAAAATTCGACGCTCTTTTGAGTCGACGGCCCGTTCTCACGTCGGGTCGCGGGGATAAAAGGGGCTCTGTGCGTTCGGGAATTCTTGCCCGCCCTCCCACCATCTCACTGCACCACGTCGAACGCCGATGCCGAGCTCTTTGACATCTCTCTGACGTTCCGTCGGCTCCTTCGGCGCTGTAGAAAATGAAAGTGCGTCCGCCTGAATGCGCGCCGTCTCTCTGTGCAACAAGAGCCACGAATTATTCGTCTTTTGCTAATTACCGGGGGGAGTTCTTCCAATTTGTCTCGGGGCACGAAGCTCGTTAATCTCGACGCGACTTTTGTCCCCCGTCGTCGAATACGATTGAGAGTCAGCGCGAGCGTTGTCCGCTCGCGCCTCATGGGGGAACGTGTCTGCTTGTAAACAGCTGTATTATTCGCAGTTGGTCAGAAGAGAAGCATCATCCGTTTGCGTGAATAGCTTGTGTCCACATGATGGGAAAATAAAAACAAAAGAAAAAGAAAGAATAGAAATAATTTGTTTTTCAAAAATTGACAAACACTGCACGAAACATTACACGCTCAGATGAAAATATAAATAAAAATAAAATTTTTCGCAAGTTTAAGTAACGTTAAGTAACATTTTTCTCCGGTTCGCGTCTCCCGGAAAAAATTAAGAAAGATTCAGAAAGAGAGCTGGCTCGGCTCGGAATGTAGCGTGCGGGATTCCAGCCGGCCGGCTTAGAAAATAGCGACGCGGCGCGTTAAAGATTCCGAATGCGAATCGCACCGTTTTCGACCGGTCACGTTCGTCGATGGAGCAGCGTGGATTCTTGCAGGCAGGTAGGTAGGTAGGCAGGCCTGGCAAAAGAGAGAAGCATGCATATATACGATAGGACAGGACCGAACGCCGTTGGCTTTCGTCGGCGCGACCGCAAGGTAGCCGGCCAGACGGAGCGCACGTTTTCAGCACGCGCAGTAACCGTAAACGTGGCGGCGGAATCGCGAATTTCACCACGAGGTGAAGGGTCGCGGCAAGGCCGACGCGCCGATGCAACATCGGAAACGACAGAGAGAGAGAAAATAAAATAAAATACAAAATAAAATACGACGAAATAAATCACTACAATTCGCCGTCCAAAGCAGATTTCTTATCGTCAAGGGGCAAAAAAGATGCTTGACCTACTTTTAAACGCGAATAAATTTGATAAATAGACAGAAAAAGGAACAAGGAAGACGCTAATGGCAAGTCGGTTTTCTTGCCGATGTAAAATTCTTCGACCTTCCGCCGACATTCGCTCTCGATCGACGCTGAGAGAAGCCGGACTTATTCGCGTCGAATCTCGATGGGAGAAACGGTGCCGGAGTGGTGCAAGGCGACAGGGCAGGTCGTTATTTGCGGCCGCCGAGTGACCGTATGTAAATCATGTCCACCGAGAGGAGACTTCGGGAACACGATCCCGGCTCGTCGATTGCATCGCGAACTGTCGACGAGGAAGCCGTATGAAAGTAACTGGGACGATGATAAAGGTGACTCGCTTTCGACGAGGTCGCGCTCATGCGAGAGTCCTCGATCGATGTTGAGAAACAGACCGCGCTAATTCACAACAAATTCCTTTAACGTCGCATCTTCTCCGCTTGCACGCATTTTCCGAAGACACTTTTTCAATTGTTTTCGCTCGAAAATAGATTCAGCTGACTGACGCGCACGCATGCGTGAAATAACGGCGTGTTTTAAATGGAGAAACGTGCTGCGGAGCGTTCATATTTCACGCGCAACGACCTGATAATCCGCGTTCTGCCAGAACGGAGTCCGGGATGTTAGCGCGACTCGAAGATGCGCGAGGTGTTAGCGGGAGATATCTAATTTCTCAGGAAAGACAAGTTGCATCCGGCGCCGGAAGCCCGGAGAGACATATCTTATTCAGCGACAAGATAATTAACGGATATTTGAGGGACCGGAACGGTTGGATGATGCTGCGCGCGGCACGACTGGTCGAGCCCGGGCGTTACACGCGAGTATGGTACCCAAGGCGTAGAAAACGGCGCGCAATAAAATGCAAAAGTATTTTTACGATAACGAGGAAGAATGCCCGTTTGTTACGATCTACATGTATTTCCGGCAGTGTAGCGTGGCTTTCAATTATTATATTTTAAGCCTGTTGCGGTGAACTCGCAACTCCATGCCCGTTATTTCAGCGATCGCTATCTTAATTGCGCCGTGTGCTTACAGAATATAGGCAATTTTTTATAACGATGTATATTTCTTACGTTAAAATTTTGTAAATGTATATTCGCGTTTTATGTAAAAAGATTGTTTGGCCGATTTGGACAATTTTTAGAAATAATCAACCGCTATTGAGATTTGTAGACCTTAATTTATGAAAAATATTAATTTTAACAAACTTTGTATCGAAAAACTTTCTGAAGATCTCTTTTTTATATTAAAATTAATATTTGGGTCGAAAAACAAATTTCTATTGGAATCCAGAATTAATTAGAAATTTATTTCTCGATTGAGGCTCGAATAGAAGTAGCGCCTTAACAAAATTCTCCGGCTGTTTCCCCTCGAAATGTACTCTAGTGTACGAGCACTCTCACTATTATAGCGCCATAAACAACAATACCGGGTGTACGATGCCGACATCGAAGGAGAAAGAGGCACTTCCTCCTAAGAGAGTTTCTACTCGTCGCACACGTCGCAGTATCTTGCGCACCGCGGTGGCCAGTTTTTCATTTGCGGTGCTGTATTTACAAACAGTGCCATATTAATCATTCGACATGAAGTTCGCTTCAACCGCGTATGTATAATAAACGAGCTTTCGTCCCGTTAGCTCTTATGCGTTCCATTTTTTTCGCGAAATTGCCAGAAAGTTTAATGCGCCATCAGCGAGAGCTCACTGCCTTATTTTATTATCAACCGCGGAAAATTTTCGTTACTGTTATTCGACTAGGTGTTTGTTGACAAGCCAGATCTCAATAAAATTGTATATATTTTTATTTCTTCCGTAATACGTAGCACCGTTCGATCCAGATAAACACTTTTATCGCCGAAACTCAAAGCGCTAATTTGAATACGCAACGGCTATGTCTTCCCATTCCACGATCGCCACGTATATATTTTATGATGTAATTGTAAAAATTTTGTAACAAACATCAATATTATATAGACGCATAGCAGCGCCACAAACGTAACGGCCCATCGCGTATAATCGGGGATTTAAAATTAAAACTACACTCTTAGAATTCAAAAATAGCTCTGACAAACTACTCTTCTCGAGATTAAGAAGCATCTTCATATTCTTCCATTTCGTATATTTAAATCTTCCCTTCATAAACATTTAACTGTTTTCTTACTGCTATGGGCGTATATTACGCTCAATAAGTTACATTGGAAATACACTGACAAACAAATCGGCACACCCTGATCACGTTGCTTCAGAAAATATTAGTTGTACACTTAAACATATTTTTTAAAATGCTTATCTTATACTGTTAACTAATATTGTTGTCATTTATTTCTTATCGTAACACATGTAAAGTTTCACTGAGGTGGTTCGATTTTTTGTCAGTGCATTACAAACACATGTTCATCCTTCTTCAAATGATAAATACAATTTTTCTATCGAACTAAGCAAAAGCCAGAACCCACGGGGCAAATTTTCTCTCGAAGAAATCGAAGCGTGCATCCAGCGCGAATTACACGCCCTTTTTCAGAGAGCCGGCTTTTCGGAGCAGCCCTCGCGCGACAGGCACACTCGTCCTTCGGTACTCATTGTGGAATATACCGTTCACCAGCCGGGTCGATAGCACTCGTCGCTCGTCACGTCTCGCCTTTGCCGCGTGACACGTCTCGGAGGATGCTCTAAAAGAGCGCCGGATTCGCGTAATCGCGAGACGGAAAGAAGGAGAGAGCGCGAAGGTCGGCGGCGAGAGAGCGGTCGCTGGAAGGGCGAGGGCTCGTGGCGGCGATGGCGGGGTGCGAGGAAATCGATGCCGACGTCTGGGGCCCACGAGAGAGAGAGGAGGCTGAACCTCCCTCGGGCGAGAGGAAGCGGTCGCGTATTATAATAAATAAAGGGCGGACAAGAGCGCAAAGCGAATGTATAAAGTGCGTACTTACACTCGGCTGGTGTTTAGCTCGTGGCCGGCCGCCTCGATCGTCGGCCCTCTCTGCCGAAACTCGGGACCGCGCCGCCGTGCGTTTCCTCTTCGACGTACGTTACCTCCTCTCCGCGGTCGTCCTCGGCGTCGCGCCGGCCGGTGATCGCGGACGATGCACAGCAGGGCAACGGGAGAAGGAGAAGGTGCAGCGGGGTGATAACGAGCGGGGTGACAACGCCGGGTGATAACCGGGCGGTTTGGCCGCTCTCCTGCGCGTATCCCGTACGACACACCGCGCGACACTGTTCCGAGACGCGGAACAGGGAGATTACTATTTCGCCTGAGTGGGTGGAGGAGGGCGCTGGAGGAGGGGTCGCATCCGAAGAACGTATCCGAAAAAGGGGAGGCAAGCCAACCACCACCGCTCTCTGTCTCTCTCTTCCTCTCTTTTTCTCTCTTTCGTTCCGTTCGCGCGGGTGTCTCGAGCCTGACTGACACTCGGCTCGGCGCTCGGCATTTGCGGAGCCGGTCGACTGACCCCTTCGTTCTCCCTCTCTCTCTCTCTTTCTCTCCCTTTCCCTTCCTCGTTCAACCACCGCCGCATCATTATCGGTTTTCTTCCTTCCTCTCCTTCACTCTCGCTCGCTCCAATCTTGTGGCGGCGTTATCTGTCTATCTTTCTTCGCCGCCCCACCGACGCCCGTCGTTCCTCGCATATCGGGTGGTTTTCCTTCGCCGACGACCGCCCGTGCCCTTCGTCTCGAACGTTCTTCGGCAGGAAGTCGGAAATTAGATCGACACCCCGTATGTGGCGGAGCGCACGCGAGCGAGCGAGCGAGCGAGCGAACGAACGAACGAACGTTGTTGTGGTTTCTCGTAGGGCCCAAGGTGCCCATGAGATTCCAGCCGAGAGGCAAATATCAGCGTATTCTATTTGCCGTATTTAAATAATTCTGACATTACGGACTTGAGTCTCGCCATTGGCACGAAAGAGTTCTATTAATAAAGGTGAGAAAGCGGGAATATGTGTGTATCTTGGATAATAAAATCGTAATTTTGTTCGAGCCCTTCGACATATGCTATGATAAAGTCGAGAAATGTCAAACTAGAGTTTAACAAATGAGAGTGGGATATGCGCTTTGAATAACAAAACTGAATTTTTTTTTCTGAGACCTAAACGAGGAAAATCGAACCTATCGAAAAATCAGAGTACATTCTTTTTTATTGATTTTGTAAAGTATATTTTATGATCACCATTGCACGAAATGTTCGGTTGAATAAAAGAAGCGTGCGATTAAATTTGTACAGCTTGAGGGGTTTTATCAACGTAAATATTTAATAATGAATCATGCGGGGCTTAGTGGATTTTAGTCGCGTGCAATTTTGAGCGAAGCTTATTGTAATTTTGCATTTCATATAAAAACAATCAATATACATGATCTGCATCCCATAATAAATAGCATCCTAAATAAATAACGCAAAGTACATTTATCGATCATATAAATCAACTAGCGCTCTACTCGCAAAATTGTCGACAAATTATCGACAGAGTTAATTAATCCAATATTTTTATAATGTATAATGTATAGAAATTGACTGCATCGATTAGCGTTGCTCGCATTACTTGTATTTATATTATTATCAAGTATTTATAGAGACATATAAGAAGTCGATTCAACAATGCCGTGGCTTCAACTATTTCTAAAAAATACATTAGAATACTTTTAGATTCTTTTCTTTTTTATATTTATATTGACTAGAAACCTCGTTACGCTCGCCATATTGACTAAACAGTCAGCGGCGAACCGAAACAAGAACCCAGTGTAGGATTCGATCTCGCAGAATCTCAAATGTCAATTTAGCAGCTGTCTTTCTCATCGACCTTCTCCTGCGGTATGTCTTCGATCATAACGCTGTCCGTGGGGACCAGTTTGACCCGCTCGGACGGCTTGGCTTTCATCATGATGAACGGCAGCTCGGCCTCCAGCTCGCCACCGAGAGCACCCAAGTACAGCTTGACCTTGACGGCGTAGGACACGATGATGCCGAAGGGGTCGCGCACGTCCGGCGAGGTGAGCAGCGTGCTGGACGCGAGCTCGCCCTCCTCCCGCTTCATCAGACCGTCCAGCGCGATACCGCGGCGATTCTTGTTGCTCTCCAGACTGGGCTTCAGATAGAGCACCTTCTGCAGATTCGAGCCGGGATCGATCGGGCAGCCGTCTTGCGTCTCGACCGCGTCTATCACCGTGCGGAACTGGCCGTTTTGGAAGATGACGACGTCGATGCCCTGCTGCACCAGCGCTTTGATTTTCTTCACCATCTTGTTGCTGTTGTTGCGCACGCACACGTTGATGGCGATCGTCTCGCCGTGGTGGTACAGCTGCTTGTCGAGGGTGACCTCGAGCTCCAGCTCGCCCGGACTCAGCAGGAAATCCTTGCGCACCACCGTGCACGGCTGACGGCCCTGTTTCGTAGGCGCGTACTGAATCTTACGTATACCCATCAGCACGGTGCTGCGCTTGTGGGTTAAGTCGGTCTCCGTATCGCCGCAGTACACCTTCACGTAGTAGCTGACGCCGCAGGGATCGCCGGTCTCGTCGGGACCGGGTTGCAGGGTCACGCTGGACGGCGCGCACTGCGGGAACGCGAAGGTGAACGGTATCGCGTTCGAGCCCAGCTTCTTCAGCAACCTGTTCCGGAGATATTTTTGGTCTTATAATTGATTTGCATTACGATGTGCGTTAACCTCCTCCACCGATGAGAAATCTACTTCAGCCGTTTATAATTTGATGCCTCGAGGAGTTTTTCTCCCAATCAATTTCTATCGATTAATTGATATTAAAAAAAAAAAAAAAATAATAAATATTCCCGGTTGAAAATAACGACTCATCCTGTGTTCTATGTTTTCTAGGTTCAAAAATCGTTAAGAGACGCGTCCTGACCTGTCTTGCAGCTTGGTAGGATTGGAGTCGGGCTTCTTAATCTGCGGGAAGATCTGCTCGGATGCTAAGTAGAGATCTTTTTGGAAGTTGAGACCCATCACCTCGTCTTCTTCGCGGCCGTACCGGAAGCTGCACATCAGCTGGCACCACACCTTCCTGCCGCTGTCTACGTAATCCTGACTGATCAGGACCACCCCGTCGATCGGCTCGGTGCCCGACAGATAGTCGATGAAATCGCGTTTGCCCAGGTAAACGGCGAGCTTGCCGTTCGGCGAACATTTTTTGTAGACTTTGAAATTTGCTACCATAGTGAATTTTTTTTTCTTCTCGTTCGGCAGACGACTGGATCGTCTGGCAACGGGTCGAGTATTTATATATGAGGCGACTACGGTGACGCATAATCGATTTCTAGGGCTTCTTAAGACGCTTAGCGACATGGTTTAGCGTTTAGGTCGCACTCATGCAACGGCTTTCTGCGTTTCTGAGATAATTACGCAGTGTAGATTATTCATGACGCGAGAAACATTGCTTATATTTTCGATTGTGAATAATTTAATTTTGCGATTTTGCTATTGTGTTGCAAACAAGATGATTTTATCAGCGTGTCCTCTTGCGTAATATGTTTTACGTATGTTTTACGCCAACGTAACTTCGGGACTTTTATCACTCGATTGATCTTCGGGCTTCTTGGGCTTCGTTTCGTCGTTCAAGCCAAATGTCTTAAGCAAGCATTTCTGTTCAGTAAACATATTGATGTTTATTTTAATTTATTTTTTATTGTAAATTAGTGTTCTTTTATTCAGTTACATATTAAATAAAAAATATTATTTCCAAAATAAATAAAAAGTAGAATATTAGATCAGTTGTATAATTCCACTTTTTTTAAATAATAGAAAGATATTTATTTATAAAACAAAACTAGTTATTACAAAATAAAATAAGTAAAGCAAATAATCAAGTTAAAAGGATTGCAAAAAATATATAAATACCGATAGAAGTAAATCTTTATGTATTAATTTTTTTGAAATCTACAATCACATAATTTAAATTGTAAATTGTTCAGTCTTGAATAAAATCTTTTCTAAGCGAAAAATGTAGATCTAATCTAAAATAATCAATTGTGTATTGTTCAATCGATAGCCTACAAAATTTGTGTTATTTCGACCTGATAATGTAGGAAACTGACAGTGTAGCGATAGGTAACAACGACAAGCAACGACAACAGCGACATCACAATAACATAAGCAGTAGTGTGCAGTAGTGTGTTATTTATATTGCAGGAATAATACACTATCTCAGTCCTAGAAGTTTTTGGAGCGATTATTTTGCAAAGTGAGACACGTGAGAGTACTGCTCGATGGACAAAAATGTCGAAGGATTCAGATCACTCAGATGTCAGTTTTAACGCGGTGAGTTTGCTGTCAAAATTGTCAATACATCGATATGTTTCAAATATTGCTTCATTATAAATATTATGACCAGCAGAAAACGTTTTTTGTATCGTCATTGTAATCACGTTTATAAAGGCGTGACCTGTATAATATAATTGTTTTTTCATAATGTCGTGTTTTCTTTTTTAATTTGCATGCAAAATAAATTCATTTATAATAAACTATGTAAGGATATTTTTAAGAATTGCCCAATTTTTATATTGTAGATGAAATCAATGGCTTTAGCTGTACCGCCAGACTCGCCAAAAAAGCCTGTGAAATCTACAGCAGTGGTGAAATATTCTGCAGTTCAAACGCCAGCAACATACGCTCAGCTCCAATGCAACACAGACTTGAATCTTCCACCTAGCAACTGGCTGAGCAGTTCCGCGGAGAGTTACGGTTTGCAGAATGTCTGGTCTCAGAGTACAGGATTCTCCAGTTTTCGCATGGCGCACATGTTTCCCGATTGTGTTGGTGAAGTGGACGTGGTATCAGATGCAGAAAACATAAAAAAGTTACTTAAACTGCCTTACAATCATGGAATGATCTCGATGATGGTACATCGTATTGAAAACACATTGCTGCTAGATGACTTTGATATACACAAGTATCTGCTGAGGCAAGCTGAAAGTGACTGGGAATGGCTGAAGAAGTTTTTCTATGAACATATTTTTCAAAATCTTGGCGACAAGGAAAAACGTCTCTTTCATAAAGCATACAGTAGAAATAGTTTACAGCAAAGAAATCTAGTCTCTAAGTTTCTGTATCATTCTATAGTACTGGCGGATACTAACAAACAAAATGAGAAACCTCAATTACCTGTGAAAACGTTAGAACCCTGTTTACCTGAGCCAACACAAGAAGAGAAAGTACCTGATCCAAACTATAATCATAATTTTGCGAGAAATGTTGTATGGACATTCGAGAACATACAGATGCTTATTGGAACAGACATGCCGATATTCGGCGGTCAGACCCATCCATGTATAAGCTTACGTCTAAGAGACATGTCCAAGCCTATCAATGTTTTAACAGGGATAGACTATTGGTTAGATAATTTAATGTGTAACGTTCCGGAAGTGGTGATGTGCTATCATTTGGATGGTATCGTGCAAAAATATGAACTGATAAAGACGGAAGATCTGCCAAATATGGATGACTCAAAGTTTAGCCCTAAAGTGATCAGAGACGTCGCTCAGAATATATTGAGTTTCCTAAAGAATAACGCGACGAAGGCTGGACATACTTATTGGTTATTTAAAGGTAAATATTAACCTTGCTTCCTAAATATATGAAAAATTCAAACTATCTTTTTACTATTTTAAATACACAAGATTTGATTTATATATGAAATATTTTTTTAGGTAAGGATGACGACGTTGTAAAGCTGTATGATTTAACATCATTGTGCAGTGACGTTTCGGAAGAGAAAGGACAGAACCCCTTTACCGTGCCTGTTGCAATGTTATTGTACAGAGTAGCTCGCAACATGAAGTACTCTCCTGACTATCATCGTTATCAGAGTACAATTAGAATGTTGCTGAAAAATTGTGTTGAATTACTGGCCAGAGAGAAGTATCCGCAGATTGTTACATCCGCGCATTTCATGCTCTCGGATTTGTATATACCGTCGGACACAGATCCAGCTAGTCCAGGCTTATCGGATCAAAGCGACGAGGAAGACACCCATAGTGAATATAGCACGAATCAAGAGAACGAAAAGGAAGAGGAAGAACAGAAGGAGGAAGAGGAGACTTGCGCGGCGATTAAATCTTTGACCCTAGCCAACAGTAAGTAAGTCTTTGACCTAGATTCTATTCTCTTAAAATTCTCGTAAAAGCTAAGAGTCAATTGTCTTTGTAGTGAAGGAACAAACAGAACGCGAGCAACCAAAATATAAGGCGCCACCGATCTCTGGCACGATAGAAGAGAGATGTTTATCCGGATTGGAGCACGTTACTTATGGACTCGAGTGCCTTCGGTATTTTCCAACCGAGGACAACAGCGACGAGGAGCAAAAGAAAGCGGAGGAACTTGAGAAGGAAAAACGCAAGTATGAAGAGATGCATCCGAATGTGGCGAAACCTTTTCAAGCGATTCCCATGCCTTACGCCCCATTAAATCAGCAAAGCCAGGACGATATGCCGGAAGAAGAATCAGAGAATTATAGTCCCATACACAAGAAGAAAAATAAGCAAAAGAAGAAGAAGAACGAGAAGAACATTACGAAGGAAATAGCGAGCGAAAACGCTTTATTGTGCAAACCTAAGGTGGAGACACTACCCACGTGGCAGGCGCCGAAAAAGAGCGATAATATTTGCTGGCGCGCTCACTTGAAAACGCTGTTATACGAGAAGGCTTCGTTGATATTTGCCGTACTCGCCGAGAAAGAATATGTGAATAAGAATTACGGCGCCTCTTTGCGATACATGCTGGCAGTATTGTACTGCCAAAAGATACTGGAAATTTTCTGTGGCGTAAGGAATGACAAATCGATCAGTTATCTGTTAGGTCGCGCAGGAGATTGTTGTTTTATGACCGTGCAGGATTGGTGCAACGTGGAGAAACATAAGAAAGATTACGAGACGAAGAACGAAACGGAGGAGAAAATAGTCGAGGAGTTATTCAGTATGGAAGACTTGGATATGAGTAAATATCAAAATACGCAAAACTTTACGATGTAAGTAGCATTAACGATCGTTAACGATGTGTATTTTGTTGCAGACGGTGCCGAGTTACTACCGAAGGGATTGGAAAGTCTAGAATCTACTCTGGTCTCCTCTTACAAATGTTACGAAAAAGCATTGTCGCTAGAACCGATAGATATGGACAGAAATAATTTGCTAAGGCGATTAGGAAACATTCATAACGAATTGGGTGTTCTTTACATGAACCAAGCGGGATGTATGTAATTATTGCGCATTTGACAGCGAAAAGTGGCGCGAATACATATCGCACACTAATCGAAAAACTAACTTCTTACAGCTCGATACCAGCAAGAAAATCAGACTGAGGAATCATTAAATTCCGCGGACGTAACGGCACTTCTAACATGTTCCTTGACTCACTTGGAGTCCGGCGTTAAAGCCTTCGAAACCGTCCATGACGAAGCGAATCTCGCTCTTTTGCATTCTAATACCGGCCGACTCATGCGGCTCTGCGCGCATATGCACGGCAAGCAAAATACGCAGGAGCGTCACTTTTACAATAAGGCACTCGCGAGCTATCAGAAGGCTGTGCAAGTTCTAGGCAGTAGGAAAACGAATCCGTCGATATGGGATACCGTGACGTGGGACCTGTCGACAACGTTGTACACGATGGCTACGTTATTGCAAGATTATCCCACAGCCGGATATAAAGTATAATCACTTGCCGAATATATGAATAAATTGATAAATCTTTCGCGAACTGAATAATAACTGAATAATAATAATTAAATAATAAATTAATAAACAGATGTACTGATGAATTATTTTCATTGCAGACTGAGGTGGAATTGGAGAGAGAAGTGGTCGATATTCTTCAGAAGGCACTCAAGCATTGCGACGTGGATACGCCAGGACCACGGCAGCCGGTTTATCAATTCCGCGCTGCGATTATTCAGCATCGATTAGCTTCATTATATCATCGCGTCTATCGAGAGTTCGAATCGGACGCCGATAGTGGCAAGAAAAAAACGAGTTTGCAGTTGTGCAAATTATATTACGACAAGGCGGCGAAGTTGTTACTCTCGTTAGAACAGAGTAGCGAATATTTGACGGTACAAATGGAAAGAGTCGCTCTGGCGGAATACCAAGCACGTAGTATGTTTACCTTCTCTGGCAGACTATTATTCTTTCATCGTTCGATTTTTTTTTCTCGACATAACAAGACTTCACGTTTGACTTTTCAGATGGCACAACTTTCAACAGCAAACTGAAAGCGTACCAGAACGGCTTGGATTTAATTTTACAATGTATACCTATTATGGAAATATTGTGCGAGCGAAATAATGCAGTGAAACAAAAGCTGAAGGAGATAGCTGATAATAAAATAGAAAATGACAGCGCAGAACGCGAGAAAGCGGCTGAGGAACAAAAGTTGATGGACGATGAGGAGAATCTCGTTATTTTGCTTGAACAGAGACTGCAGTTTCTTCTGCGATCAGTGACTAAACTGTTTCTCAGTAAAAGTCCCAGCCACAATAAAAAAGAGTACGTTATTCTTACATTCGTCTATTATTAAATTAAGTAAATATTAAATTATGGCATAATTTAACATGTAATCTTCGATAAAATTTCAGACACGAGACACTCGCTAATCTATACAAACAGTGTTATGTACGAACGTTGCGACCGGATACGATGTCTGGATCTACCTTAATAAAACACGTAACGGAGCTTTTACAAGAATTGGACTGTACGTTGAAGCAAGTGGAATCTTAATCGACGTGTAAATAAATTTTATATATATATATAAAATTTATACATACATACATACAGTTTATGCATATATATAATATATTTTATATATATATAATATATTTTATATATATATATATATATATATATATATATATGCAGTGGCGTACAAAATGTCACTGGAAACTTTTACACGCCACTGTATATATAAACTGTGTGTGTGTGTGAGAGAGTGTGTGTGAGTGTGGATATTGATGAATGATATTAATGTTGAATTTTTCGTAACTATGCAGTATGTATAAAAGAGAAAGTGCTGGTGTTTGTATTACCGATCTAACAGTGCAAATATATAGAACAAGAACTCTAATTCGTCAGTGCAGCTTTTTTATTCTAACGTGTGTAAATATAAAATATATATTTTTAAACTAAGAATAAAGAATGCGGAAATTTATTTCAGATGTAACGAGTTACTTCCCTAAGTAGATATTACGTTGTTTCATACGCGTTTCAAGATGGATAATATTTCAGAAGCCGAATTCTCAATGAATTAATTAGGTTCTTCCTCGACAGTCCTTATCAGGATTTAATAGTGCTCGATTTTCGGTGAGGGAACTTATCTGACGACAGGGTTGGATGTCGGCATGACATTTTAATTAAAATAAAGGCAAGATTGGAGGGCAAAGTTAAAGCCTAAGTTTATCGCCAAGGTCGGGGTTTCGTACGTGTTCTTACAGGCGTCTCCGTGTCTTCGGAAAGACGGATGGCGGTATGAGAGTTTGAATGAGTCTCCACCCGGCCGTTGTGTGGCTTATATAAGTTTCTGATATACACGAGCAAGCAAGCGAGGTGCGCCCGGCTCGGTCGGGCGGAAACTCGATAAAAAACTCATTTATTAGAGAATCCGAGATGAACCGTTGTTGCGTGGCCGAGAGGCCGGTCGAAGTTGAAGATTAAAGGAAACCGAGTTCTGCTAAATCACGGCTGCGAACTTGATTGCGCGTATATCAGAAATGTTTCACGTCAACGAGAAACTTGCTCTGAGCTAATCTTTTTTTATCAGATATCAGAAACGGAGAGATCTCTGAAAAAAAAAAAAAAATAAATAAACGGAATATCCCACATAAAACATGTGTCTATGCTTTTTCTATAATATTTTTATCAGAGTTGAGCATTTTCGCGTAGTAATGGAAACTAACGTTTCATCTATGCGGATGACGGGCAATGCGTAATCTATGAACTGTAGCAATATATTTTTCATAAATTTTTGTGTAATTGAATACATGTTTTCATCTAATTATTGTCATATTTGTAAAATGTATGCATAAACGCAATGTAACATTGCTGGAACAATCGAGTGTGCAACAAGTAAGATGTCAGAAATTGCAAACAAGAGTTGAATAAAAAATTTTCAAATTGTAGCACAAATTAGATTTTGTGTGCGACAATGTTCAATATGAATTAAATTCATTCAGATTCAATATTCATTACTGATTAAGAAATAAAGCATTATGCTAATTTTATCAAAACGCTAAAAAATGCAATTCTACATCACTTTCGTTTTATCGCGATTGGATCTTAATTCAATGAATTAAACTGTATGATTTTATAATGGCAAATTTTACAATAGCGGGGGATTAAATTCACAATTCCGTTTCATCTTCTTTTCCGGCCGGAATCGATCGGCCGCGAGTCTAAGTAGATTTCTGCCAGGACATCCGACGACGTGCGCGCGGTATGCATATTCGGATAATATACTGCGAATTGTTGCGGACGATAGACAAAAGGCAATCGCACCGGCGCTTCGCCTGATTAATTTTAACGAAGGCACGAACCAATCCATCGCGTCGATGGCGGCGGTGGCAGCGGCGACGTCGACCGGTCGAAGATCGATGAACTACGAGCGGGGCGTCCGTCCGGCCCGCCGAGATATAACAATTCCAGCTGTCAGTCGCATCCCTCACGCTCGAATGGATTCGACCTCCCCCGGAAGAGAAGAGGGAGGACGCACCGGCAGAGCGTATGTCAAAGACAAAACAAAAGGAGCAGACGGAAGAGAATCGGCCGATTCGTTGTCTCCTTCCTGTTTTCATTTCCCGCCCGATCCTGATTTCGTACTCCGCCGTCGTCTGTGGTTTGACCTTTCGCAGATTCACTGATAGCGGTGGTTTAAACGGTCCCTCGGAACTCTGACTATTAAGAGAACTACTAAAAAGGGTCCTAAATCCTTCCGCAGATTTATAATTATTCGTTCTTTAAAACTGGTAATTCCTAGTTGATGCTTCTATAAAATATATGGTAAAATTTAGAAATAACTTTTTTTACTCTCCTAAAATAATAATTAAATAATCGTAAAAATTATTTTGCGCAGAAGATACTCTAAATATAAATTATTCTATCCCTCTTCTCGAAATTTCAATACGTCTCGGCCAGTGGGACTTAAATGTTTCTCCCGCTTCGGTGCAACCAGTAATACGAGCTCTGAATTCGCCGCTGACCCTTCCAAGCAATCTCTGTCTCATTCTCTCTCTCTCTCTCTCTTTCGAAATATCATCGAGATCGCGACATTGCGATTTCGGTATTGACGTTGCGCAACGTTGCGGTTAAATATCTGCCAGGCGAAGACGCGACCCACCTAAATCCACCACTTTTAATGGAATCTACTTGACGGGGGTGACAGGTGTCGCGGAAATGTGCACAGTGGAAAGTTCGGATATCGCGATTTATTAAAATACACACTGGTTTACGGAGCAGTCCGTTCGACCATCGGATCGACACGATGTCATCGCAAAATCATACTTTCCTAATAAAGACTCCTGAATTTGCGGAAAAATATCGAAGAGAATTGAACTCTGTGTCTCTTGATGAAATGGCATTTTTATCGCTAATGCCTTCCCGTGTTATTTCGCGCAGACCTTCCCCGAAACATTATTTCGGGAAATCCTGGTTGAATCCACGGATGAAGTCGCAGTTTCGGGAAAAAATTCCCCCCCTTTTTTTTCTCCTTAGAAATCCAAGGTGGTGGTGTCGTGCGTTACCCGGGTAAGTCCGGGGATGGATCCTCCCCATTTGTCCTCGACGTCGCGCTCGTTATTTGCTCCATCTTCTGGACCTGGCGAAGGGATGTCCCTCCTCCTTTTCACCTTGCAGGAAGCCGTCGCCCGCAGCCGCCGCCGCAAATATTAATCCGCGAAGAAATTCGCTGCGAAATGCCGACCCTGTCCTTCCCTCCAGCCCACTCTCGCACGCTTAGCCACGCTACCCTTTCTGGATTGAACGCACGCAATTTATGGCCTTGTACCTTATCTTCTGCACGCTTTCGGGGAAAATGGTGGACGTGGTGCAAAATAGATGAGGCTGCACAAGAAGCGCTCAGCATTTAACTCTGTCTGACCCGTTTTAATTTTAAACCGCGATGAGGCCCATCAATTTCGAAATTCCATGGTTTTGCATTTATTTGTGTTATATAAATGTTTCATTAAAATCACATTGAAGTATATAAACGTCTTCGCGAACTTAAATGTATCAAATTTATAGAGAACAAACCGGATGGTGGAATCAAATTCTTTATGCTTCGATTGAAATTCTGTAAATACCATTTGTACACACTTTTAATCGTATCATTTGCGACTTTTAATGAAAATATACCGTTTTCCCACATAAACGCTCGCTTTGTATCATCGTTAAATTAACTCTAGTTCATCCCATTGAGTTCTTAAATATTTTCGCTGAATGAACGCACCCGAAGAAATAGCAAAGGGAGGAGCAGAAAGGTTTCGCCGACGAGTGGAATTTCGCGTGGAATCTCGAATTCACGGCTTGTCCTTATCCGACGCGGTCGTCAGCGTCTTATCTGCTCATATCAATTAGACTCTTCGGCAGCGGTGTCTCGTCTGTGTGCCGTCGGCGCATTCCTCGGCCCTTTCATCGTCGCCTTTGCCCATTCCGCCATCCATTCCGCCGTTGCCCTTCGACCTTCGGCTCCGCGACTATCGGTTCCTTTCCGCGCGATTGGTTTTTCTAAGGGAAAATATTTTCGGCGAGCCTAGCGTTCCAGGTCGGCGCGGTCGGCACGCGACCGCTCTCGCGCGCGATTGCATTTACGGCGATTCTCCTCGGTAGCAAGGCACTTCCGACGGTCGTCTTCTCGTCTCTGATGCGAGATTCGATGCTCGGAAGACCGTGAAATATGGGATTCGACAGAGTTTTTTGTAGATCGCCGGTAAGGCGATGCAAGAGTTTCATGCTGGCGCCGGAGAGATAAAGAGATTTTAAGGCAGCCGCGGAGATAATGTTAGAACTACGAGTAATAAATCTTATTTCGACATTGAAATATGTACAAAAACTTTTCACGCATTTTATAGCGATTGAGAAAGTTTTTCATAAACATTTAAATAGATAATCAAATTTTATTTGACGCAACACAGAGTAGAAAAAAATTTTTCCTCAGAGAAACAATTGTTTTTTTTTTTTTTGTATTTTTAAGTATTTTAGTATTTTGACGATTTTAAACATTATGTATACACGAGTATACACGAGTGTCATGATAAGAACATATGTACTGCACATAAACATTTGCGGAATGTGAAGAAGATAAGATACGTGTTTGTCGCATGTCGCTACGTCAATTTTGCCCGGAGTTATAATGTTTTAAAACTCCGGCGCGAGTGCACCGTTTATAACTGATGCGTGCGTACGTGTCGCGCGCGCTGCATAATGTAACGTAATTATTACGGTATTACGATCAGCCGGTCAACTAATTACTAGTAACGAGGATAGGTCATCGCTCTATAGGTTATTGACCTACACGAAACACGTGGTTCCACCATCAATAGTTCCATCATCAGATCAAATCGACATAGATCGATTTCTCAAAGCAGTTGCGACCGGCCCGTTGTCGCTGATATATTAAATTTATCGGTTAGAATGCACTCATTTGCTGGACGCGTGATTTAGGGCGCGAGACACGATGATATCTCTCGTTACGGTCTCGCATTTGCGATGAATGTTTTTGGACATCGTGTATGTACGTGAATAATAGTGAAACTTGGGTGTAATCTATAAATACATTAATCAATGTATTTGTGAAACGGCCCGGCAAGATGTTAGCAATATTGATAGATTTACAGCAAACTTAATGAAATTTGCTGTCAATTTGCCAACATTGTTAATATTTGGCTATTTGAGAGTGAGAAAATTTTAATATTATACTTGTCGTATTGTTGCGTAATGTGTGAATCGTTTTTTTAATACGGCTATACAAAAGTGCGAAATAATTGTTAGAGTTATGTTTATGTTTAGAATTGAATGAAATATTTCTTGAACAGCTCATTTTTTACGAATCCAAAGTATGTCGTACATGTATATTTAACTCGCACTCTGTATTCATTCTCTAACACTTCTATCGATAAAACAGTATTGTTCTATAAATCAAAGAATAATCAAACGTTAAATAATCAATCAGGCATCGCCGCGGGGATTCTAATCCGAGCCCCACCTGCGTCTTACTCGCAAATAACCGTCTCCATCTCGCCGCGGGATACAAATGTAACACCGCCGACGATATTCCGCACGTATCGTCCGTCCGCCGCAAAGTTTGGAAGGTTATCGGAGTGGTATCGGGGATGAGTTATAGCCACGACCAGTCGGGATTATTCTATTACGGCCGGCTGGCGAAGACAAACGCGCGAGCAAGGCGGCCGTGGTGCTGTAACGTGCCTGTAATGCGGATTTTAAATGGCACGTTCGCCCCGCGAACACGTGCGGTTACGTCGACTTGGCGCGACACGGCCGACAATCTCCTTGCAATTCCGGAGGGAGAAGGGAGGCGGGTACTGCATCCAGCCAACCACCCATCGTTGCACCCGTGAAATATTGGCTGGTGAACTCCTGCACGGCGAGTCGCGCGAACCTGGCAAGGCGAAAGACGAGCGGCCGGGAGAGGGAAGAGGCGAGGCGAAAGTTTCATATACGCGTGTTGGAAATTTGAATAAACAGACAGTACGTGCCCGGTTTAAAAACGGCCTCGTTTCGCGATAGAGGGGGGGGGGGATGACGCGCGCCACGCTGAATTCTCGTGAATATCCGCGTCGTCTAATCTTTGTAATTTCGACATCGAGAGAGTCCCGCAAACGACCTAATCTCGCGGAAGGTAAATTTATGCAGGTTTTACGGTTATGGCTGTATTTGGCGAACCGGGAAATATTTGCTCGTCGAAGAACAAAATAACTTCCCCTCTATCACACTTTAATCGAATGTGGCATTTGTTTTAAGTTTTGATATTAAATATTTTGATACTTATGTGTCTCGAGTGAAAATTCTGTTCAACTGAACATTAGACTCTTAAAACATTGTGTCAAATGTTATTCAATTCTTAATAATTTTAATTGAAGAAACAATTGTTTCAGTCTAAGATTTATATTCGCTGAAAATCGAGTTGAAATGTGTCGCGAAAGTATGAGAGGTGAACGGTGGTGCAACAAGTAACCGACGATACGTTCGCCAAATGCAGTAAAATCGCGTGCATTGTGAAAAAAAAAACACAGACGTATTTATCCGTCCGGTGGAAATGCTTTTTGATTTATACGACGTACGTCAAACAGAGCGCGAAATTTTCCGGGCTCGTCCCCCGCGCGCGCGTTTTACGAAGATTTACCCACTGCGTACTCCGACAGACGGGACGATAAGTTCTTCTACACCGGCTCCGTTTCTCAGACGTGACAATGACGAATAACACTTGTGAAAATCGCGCTCTGCGAGATATTAAGTAAAAGGACGATACGAAGCCCATTGTATTCTGCGTAGAAATAAATATCGCGAGTAGCGCGTTTTTTCCGCTTTTCGTATCTCTTATGCGAAGAAATTGTAGTTTATCAATACAATTTTATTAAAATACAAATTTATTAAAATAATTCAATCGGATTTTTTATATTAAAACGAACGAAGAAAAATATTTTATCGCTCCAATATATATTTTTACTTCATTTTATTATATATCTTCTTGATGTAACACAGCAGTCAACAAAGATATTTTGTATACATGAATAGAGAGTTGCCCGTTTTGCCCTTCTCGAATAAATTCTTATACCGTATCTACGATCGTAAAACTTTGTATACATTTTACTGTGTCGATATACTACTGCGCGAAACGTGGCTCAGAGTAACTGAGAGGGATCAACGATTCAAGGGGGAAAACAACAGGTTACTACGCAACCCGTGCACTTTTTGTAGACGACGCATTAGCGATATTCGACTATAGCCGGCGCATTCACGTCGTAAAGCGAAATTTTCTGAAAAAAATGTTGAATTCCCTAAGAGTCCTCATTATTTTTGATAAGGCAAAAGTTTCCTGACCTGGAAGCTTCAAAATGGCGATTACGTGGCTCAAGCGACTTCATCTGTCGGGTGATTGTTGAAACGGCTATATTCTCGCAGAGTTTTTGCTTTCTGAGGAAAAGCGCAGTCTCGCCGAGTCCAATTCTTATTACGTATTTATCGCTAAATGTGGCCGTCTATTTCGCATCGGGCATTCGCATTGAATAAACAATAAGGCTTTTGCAATCAGACCGCTATACCGGTGGGAATATCAGACACCAGAGTGACGTAATTAAATGCGCTTGTAATCTGAAACTTTCAAACGCGCATCTCTTTTCCTCCCGCGCGTTTCGTCACTTGTGACTTGTCGAAGCGACACGAAATATACGTCGCCAATATCACAGATCGCCAATCTCATTCTCAAACTATGTAAACGCCGACTCGGGCCTGATCCTCGAGACTTCGACGTGTTGAACGTTCAGCTGACAATTTCGCACGGAACAATGCGATGGCCCGCGGCGGTTCGGGAGCGCGACCGCGCTAATTAATAATGCCTCGCGTTGCGATGCACGCGATGCACCCGCGCAAAACAGGGCCACATTCCACGACACGGGCATTGTCGAAGTGCCCGGGCACTTGCCCCCCCGCGGTAACAAATTCTAATTTCAGCCCATGGCGCCTGGCCGACGTGAAATTCAAATGAATTAATTAATAACTCGGCGCCACCGGCGCGCACAGCGTTCCCTGTTTTTCCACTCCCTCGCTGTCTCACCCCGTCTCGCGCTTTCCATGTTTTAGTTCGGCCGTTCGCATTGTCAAGCCGTTTATCAGTATCCGCGTAACTGGCTGTCTTCCGCGAACATTTTCCCCGGGATACGTTTCCGGTTCGATAAATATCCCGTGATAAATTTCAGTCGCTCATCGGCGCTCCCGATGTTTGACACGCGACGCGCAGATTTCGTGCACGAGGGATTTCGATCTCGCGCGGAGAATAGATGGTGCTAATTAACGCTTCAGTTGGTAGATTGACGGCAGGACGTTAAAAATGTCGAGATGATGAAAAGTTTTTTTAAAAAATGTTCAGCAATACAGTCGGTTTAAAAAAAAAAGACTTCCGCGCATCTCTCCAATGTTTAACTGTGTGAATTATTTACGAAAAATAAATAACATTCTGCAACTGTGAGATTGATGGCGGAAGACTGATCCGTACATTTAGTAATTACATTCATGAATTATTTTACATGTTTTTTTTTCTACCAATGCAACAGCTTTATTGTAACACACATTCGCGGAGGAGGATATAAAATCTTCACACTATCGCGAAAGATATCCTCGCGTTGCAAAGCCGCATAGCGCGGCTAAGAGCGGACGAAATTCAATTCAATTCATTCCCGACGAATCCGGTCTGCAACTCTTTATCATCCTTTTCACCCGCCATTACATTACCGATGCAGTACTCGTTTCCGTCGGCGAAACAAATGAACTTCAATTTATGATTCAATTTTCGAAGCTTCCCAAACGCACCAGTGGCTTCCAGTGTGTTCTACATACGGCAGAATACTGATAGAAACAGATATTGACAAGCTAGAAAGTACTAGAAATTATAGAAAGATATTCTCTGTCTAATATTTCTGAATGCTGATTACTGTATTTTCTCAATTGAAAATATTGATAATATCGAAAGCATTGAAAAATTTTGAAAATTTTACGCTTATTTTTGTCCACAGATAATATAATGTGTATAATTTAGATAAAATATGTGACGACATAAATATAATATAATTTATATTATAAGGATAAATTAAATACACAATTCTTTGTAAAGCAAAATGAAGAAAAATAATAGAAGAAAATCTTGTGTGGCGTAATAAGTTCTGTTTTTCTCTGTGTAGCAGAAATTAGCTTATAGATTTAGATCTCGCAGATTTACTCGGCTCGTCCGCCTGACTGCTCTTTTCTTCCCTTATCGTCTGACTAACGCCGTCTTCATTCCCTTACGAATTCGCTCGCTCCTTGCGCGATGTCAGAATTAAGCTATTCGTTCCGTTTCCGAAGCAGTCCGACCGGAGGAAATTTTCGTCTAACCGTGCGCCAGAATTGCGCCCGCTCTAATTAAATTAAAAATTCCTAAATTTTAATCAAGAATTTCGCGCAGTGTTTCGAACGCAGAAATCTAAAACAGATTTGGAATAATCGATATCCGTTTGTTAATGTAGAATTAATTATTCCTTGTAAGGATATTAATTATATGCTTTCTGACCTCCACAGCTCCCGATTTTAACTTTTAGCAATTTTTGTATTTACTTTTTTCCCAATCCAACGCGTTCGTCTAGCGCGTGATGTATTTCAGCAGATCGCGCACGAGTCGTCGCCCTTGATTTAACCGCGTTGTGTCGCAAATTTCTTGCCGATATAAATTAGATCGTAAACCGGATTGATCCGACCGAATGTTTGACGCAGTATACGCACGGCAGCTATTAGCGCCCCGCGGCGACACGAAATTGCATTTTAATTCGTTCAACGCACGCGTAACATGCGTGCCGCGTTGCGATCGACGCGGCTAATAAAGTTCGATTCTCTGTCGTGGACCTCGGTCCCTCTCTTGTCGGGTACTGGGCCATCAAAATACACACATGGCGCGTTTTCGCCCGGCGCGGAAAAGCGCAATAAACTGCGCGACTACGAGTGAAAATGGAGAACGTTTTTATCTAAATTGATTTCTATATTAAAATTTCTATACGAAAAGCTTATTATTTTGATTTTACAATAAAGATAAAAGTATTTTTACGTAATTTATAATGCACAATCTAATTAATCAATTAGATCATCACTCAAAGCAGTTGTTATTTTGTTTGTTTTACACAATCTCAATGATTTTCCCTTTATTTATCCAAGTTTCGTAATTAAGTTTTTAATCTCTATTAGAAAAACGAATCGGTGATTCAACCAATTCTCGACCGGCGAACATCAATTGGCGGTTTTGCCATATATTTCACTCTCCGCAGCACAAAATCTACAGAAAGGATCCGACGTTCGCCCGCTCCTCGATCGAGGCACATTCGTCCTGCGGCATCGCGCCAATGCGCGGTACAGATTGATGACGGCGGAGGAAGAAGAAACATGGACGGAGTGTACTGGGGCCAATTAGCCCAGCCGGAGCGCGAGGCACCGCATTTGTCCTCGTTACCGAGGATATTAAGTAATAAGAAAGAATAAGGATCCCGGCGATATTGCCGCGCGCGATACGTGACTCGGCCGACCGTGGCGAGTCGATCTGATATACGGCCTCCGCCGCTAAACGAGAAATAATTGCCGCGAGAAAACTTTCCCCAGGAGCATTCGCGTCACGCGATGACGCCACGGCGAGCTGACATCGTTCTGACTTTTGGTGCACCCCGAAAAAGAACGGAACTTTCGCGAAAACTTGTGCGAAATTTTTTGCATCAATCTTCGGAGAACAGAAATGAACACCTGATATCTCGATATTTGAACATATTTTATATAAAATTTGAAAAAAATATTTTTGAAATAATATATAATCCTGCTTTTAAATTTGAAACAAATTAAATTCTTGGAGTCCATTATACAAATGCGCGCGGATTTGATAGCATTATTTCGCGTTTAAATTTGCAGAATAAAAGCTGCAAAAAGAGTTGCGTTCGATTGATAGAAAATATGATAATCTCCTTATGCTAAGTAGAAAGTTAATTTCACAAAATAATGCGTCACATCTCTAAAGGAAATGTAGCCAAATAGCGACGTAATTTAATATTAAAAAAAAAAAAACTATTTTACAGTGCGTTTAATACGTCTAAAAACCTATTTCTCATAGATGTTACACTGGTTTTCGCGACAATACCCATTGAACGCATCCGTGATTTTCGGCGTTTCGCAAATAGCGTACAAAATGACGGAATTAATTTCACGTAGTTCGGCGAAGCTCGAACTTGAGGCAAAAGGTAGCACGGAGCTTCGTCGCTATCACGATTACATTCGATGCTGCCAGTTGAAAATCGGATCGTGCGCGCGCTCGCGTATTTAATAAACAATAGAATATACGGAGATGAGGAAGTGCAATTGCAAATGCAACTATAACTGGAGCTGCGAAGCACGGTTCGGCCCGTTTTGCCAAAACGAGAGAACGAGAACGATCGTAAAGGGGAAACATAGCGAATTGGTCAGCCGCTCTCTCTCTCTCTCTCTCTTTCTCTCGCTCCCTCTTACGATTGCGGTTGCCGGCTGGTACGTACGTACGCACAACGTTGCGAGAGATCTAGGATAACCGAATTATTCCGCAAGAGTTACGATTAAATGGATTTGCATTGGGCCCGATACGTTGCGCCAGTCATAAGTAGATTATATAAACGGGATTTTAGGAAACGGCATCTGACATGTCGACGTTCGCATGCGTTCGCGACGAGGAAAACAGCTGCGCGTATTCCTGCCTGAGCCTCACCTGCTGCGCCGAGAGTTTAACATCGTACTCTTCGTTAGACGTCGTCGGCATCGCGATCCTTTTGTTCCCGACGACGAGATTATCCGAAGAGCGCGCCGGATGTCGCGATAATTCGTCCTCGGGCGATCTCCTCCGCGTATCGCTGGTATCGACGGGTTCCTTTTCAAAACTTCATTGCGCGAAGAATCGCGTTTCCTGAAGGAGGATTGCTCGAAAATTACTTTTGCGACAGAAAAGAGGATTATAAAACCTTTAAACGCGAAAATCGATTAGTTTCTCTCTATTTTACTAGAAACCATCTAAAGCTTGGTCAGAATTGTATCTTATTTGTTCATGAATGTAATGCAATTCTGAAGCAACTGCTGTAATTTGAAATGTAAACTTGCATCTAATGTGAAAACTATTTACACTAATTCCGGTTAAACTTATCCCGATTTGTACTTGATTAATAACGGTTACATCAAATTCCACTATTAAGAATAAAATAAGAACGTAACGTTCATCAAATTATTTCTTTAAAACATAATCTTATGAATCTAAAAACTGATGCGCAAGGTACATTGATAAAATGTCATTATTGTAGCACTTTCCAGGCTTTCATCATGCGATGGCATTCTCATTGAATTAATGTGCATCATATATGAATAATAGGTTCATGTTAACATGCACTTAAGTATACACATTTTGCAATCACTAAAGTATTAAAAGCATCATGACCTCGCAATGAATTTTTCTCGCTAAGAATATCGCTGGAAATTTCAATTATAAAGCGAATGATAAAAATATAACATCCATGTCATAATGTATGAACTAATGAGTTTCAGTAACACGCATAATTCTACGTGCCTACCTGCACATATGTCGAATAAATAAGTGCTTCACTTAAAGTCGGAAAAACTTTTCTAGCTTTCAGTTCGACGTGTGCGTTCCGTTCCAATTGCCTCTCGGCTTTTCACAGATGTCATTTAGATTGTCAACGACGCTTTCATCTTGCACGCGATGTGTGCGGGCTTGTGACGTCAGTCGCGATTCGGCGAACGCGGGGCGGCGTGTATGACAGTGTGATCGATAGCGACCTATCTTTCTCGATGTGTAACCTACGCAAACTTTCTCCTTCGATTACGACGGACCCTAACAGTCTTATCTGCTTTCACCGTGCTGCGACGCAACTCGATTTCGAAAGTTTTACCGACGACGTCTTCGCCGGTTAATATTTAATCGGCCAACTGTCCACCGTGATTGGAAAACAAACGGACGAAGATGGAGCGACACACGATAAATAACGATAGAAGTGTCACGATGGCGGATAGAAAACCCGAGAAAGTAGTGTTCCGAAGATACGGAAAAAATTTGAGAAACGTCCCGTTAAAACGTCTTTTTAAAATATTTGACTTCAAACTTTTATGTGTGTAATTTATTTAATATAATCTGCATATCAGTGTTGTATCAATGTCTAATCAATGTCGGGAGTTCGAAGGCGGATATTCAGTTCGGAAGAAATTTTCAGGAAATTTCCTCTTCTTCGAAGATTCCTTTTAATATGATCAATGTAATAGAATGTCTTCGGAAATATTTTCTCACGAACGTTTTATGCACTTTTCGACCTGTTTTAACATAGTGAATTTTTCATAACACATATCCGTCATATTCAATTCCGTGTGTCTTTATTTCCAATTTCCTTAAAAAGAAAGCTGTTGCATATTTTAGCTACTTTTCGATAGTTCCTTCTCAATGCAATTTTTATCTTAAAGTATCCTCCTTGTTATTAATATATGTATCATTGTAATTTATATTTATCATTCTTTTAATTATTGTTTCTATTTCGCTTGCAGCTTTCGCATGGGTTTTTAAAAGAAGAGAAAATTTTGCAATTGTTTCGCATTCCATTATTCCACAATCATCGGTATTCTTCGGTATATTTCTTTTTCCCGCGAACATCATACAATTTAAATTTCAAAGCTGATCCAAGTGCTCGTATTAAAATTCGTTTAGCTTAAACGAGTTGATTGCAAATGCTACGTGCGTCTAACGCCTCGTTGAAGATAAAACGATTACTCGGGGGAGAAGCGTAAGCCGATGTACTCCCCTTCATTTTCGCGAATCGCTTAAACATGTACAGCCCACAGATAGAAAGGAATTGTAAAAGAAGCGCGAGCGTTACAGTAAGTACATTTCAATTTCTTTCACCGTCCTAACAGCATCGTGAAAAATTGATTTTGTACAAATTTTGTCCAGCTGCGAGAGTACAAATTATCGTTACACAAATTACTTAAACAATTACGCAATGTGAATATTTATTCTACTTTGGTTCATAAGTAACTTTATTACAAAAGCGGAATTTTAATTGTATTTGATCCAACGGTGAGTCGAGCCAGAATCGTATCATATCCAATTTTCCAAGGGTAAATTTTTTAATTGAAACTCATATTCGACGAGAATTAAAATTAGTGAAACACTGCACGTCCAAATTAGCCGCACAATTCGCTGTGGATCGCTTGTTATGCATAATGAGGGTCCCGGATATTCTATACATGAAATTATCGGTTCGATGAAGTCTGAATTTAGCTGCTGCGTTCACGTTAGCCACGATGGCAACCACACGCAGATATCGCGTTATATTCCATCTGTACTGGCGCTCATTTCCTATTGATGACATTCACGACATAACGTTGAGAATATTGTGGAAGAATATTGTGGATTGTTATTCGTGGGAACGAATTATTATATTTAATAGCACTATTCTTCTCCTAAATTTTGTTAAACAATTTAATCTATTTTTTTTTACTTTACGGAAAACATCACGTACTATCCATAATTTTAATAATTTTCCTGAAACTTATTAATATATTTAACATTCTTCCAGTGATAACATGCGTCAATCATCTCCCCTAAACTGTCCGCGACATTTATTATATGAAAGCTGAGCACATTTCTGCGAAAAGAATTATGACGAGATTTCTTGATCCTTGTCCACTTTCGACGGATCTCACGAGCGCCAATAAAGTTCCTTCAATCCTGCAATATGTTTCAATTTATTGTGCCACTTTATTCTGCCGGATGAGCGTCGGGGTATTCGGAAAATTATTTGGACGAAGAGCGTATGGAAGGTGCAATTCGAAAGACGTTCCCGCGCACACAAAGACAGCGAACGTTGTGAACATCGTCGACTCCTTTCAGGCGTGAAGGGGGGAAGCAGCAGCACTTACGAGAATTATAATTTTCCTGATTCGGCGAAAGTCTCGTGACTAAGCTGCGAGGGAGCGCGCGCCCGTCCCCTCGTCCGTCAGTTTGCCCACTCGGTTTATCTTATTAGGGGGGACCCTTACCCCAACCAAATCACGATATGATGGAGATGAGTCGGCGAAAACGGCAAGCCAGCCCGCGAATGTCCAATCGTTTTTTTAAAGTCGACCGTCGACCGATGTTTACAAGCGGATCGAGATTAATCACATTAGTCGACGAAACTCCATAGATGCACAATATATTACCCCTTTAATCTTCTTATAACGCTTACATCGATAGATGTTATTTTTATGTCGTGATAATCCACGCTTTTAAGAAGCGACTCTTTCGCATTAAAAATCTTATCGTAAAATAGTACACATTTATCTAAAGTATAGTTGAGAACCGAGCAATTTCGAAGATGTTGCGTTAGAAGCAACCGTCTTAAATAAGGCGATTTTATTGAAACGGCGTAGCGCCGTTTCCGTGTTCGTATCGGAACGCAATCCTCCTATAGTCTCTTTTACGATTTCGTTCATAAAATAACACATACCGGCGTTTCCAAGCTATAGGTCCATTATTGCGCCGCACAATGCGTTCCAGACAGATCTTACGCACGATGAAGTATTTATCGATTATATAAAAATGTACATTTACGTCAATATTTTATCATGTCATATAATTTACACTTTGTAAGCCAGATTAATATGTGTGTATGTGTTTTGAAAATATTTTAAAATTAATACAAATTGCCACATGAGTTTGTTTGCTTAATCCTCTGCATTTTTGCACTCGATAAAATTATCGAAGGACAACATTTTCCAATTAAATGCATTAACGGAGTGAACAAGATAACATAACTTTTAAAGGTAACATTAATAATCATTATATAATAAAATTATGCAGACGCGGTGGTCATTAATTTCATAATTCAGGATTCATCTAATTATCTCTGTTAGTCTTTTAATTATCTCCCGTACTTCACACAGATTTTCTTCCGCGTCTCGCTTTTGCGGTACTCATTCGTACACGTGCGAAACCGACGGGGACTCATGTTCAGCATAATTTCACGGATGTTTCATCGCGCCGCTATTCAAAAGGGACTGCACATGCCGCGGTACGTCGGGGCGGGGTGGGTGTTTTGAATTTTATTAAAGTCATCGACGGTTAAGGGCGCGTCGCTTTAATATTTTCGCAGCTCGTGCCAGGCGGAGGACGAAGTTACTACCATGAAGGTAGTTTCAGAAGTGAGCTTTTTTGCGCGCGTAATAGCATATCCCGTCGCACAAGCGGCGTGTCAGTGGTTGTCGCTACGCAGATGTGCGAGAGGTGTATACGTCCGATGCGCAATACCGGTATCCCATAAATGCTTTAAAGCAGTGTTATTCGGTGAAGAAACTCTGCATGCGGAAAAAAGAGAGAGAGAGAGAGAGAGGCGGCTTAAAATAAAGGGAATCTGGCTCGGACGGGCAGTGAGAGTTTCTCTCGTTGTCGGATTTAAATTAGAATGATAAAATCAAACGCGGAACGCATTCTACTCCCGTTTGCGCTAGCCTTCTGTTAAGAGGTATCTGTTTCTTTAAGAGACCCGGAAAATGAAGGCGAAAGAAACCCAAAAAATGGCGTTAATTAAAACAATATACAGGGTGCGACAAAAATAATGTAAGACAGTTGAGAAGAGAGAACTGCGGCGTGACAATTTATACATATGCGCAGTCGATGAACACGACTACGTGAGAATAAGTTGAATATCAGCGACGGTGATGCAGTTGATGTTCAGCTGCGGGAACATTTGTTGGCGCTCAAGTTATCCGCGTATTTATGACGCCCCGCGCGCATAAGCTTGTAAGCGGTGCGGATTTTGTTGTTTGCGAGACGCCGGCATTGTTCCCACCGACCGTGCGCGAGGAGAACCCTCGTAACGCTCGAATAAAAACGGGAGAGAAACACGCGAGCGAGAGAGAGTCAGGACCGGACGGGGAGCGATATTTGAAATATAAGCGAAGGAAACACTTAGAGCGAGGAGGGTACTTAAGTCACTTTTGCAGGGAGGTCGCCGTCGGGCAACGCAATAAGAAATCTCCCTTTTCTTCGCCGCGGCAATAAAGAGAAATTTTAATGCCGAATCTTCGTGGCATAACTTTGACGTCTCCGCGTTGTAATACCGGCGACTTCGCGGAAGTTTTTGTCGCGGGAATATTTTCAACGAGTCAGATTCGAGCCTCGAGAGAGAGAGAGAGAGAGAGAGAGAGAGTGAGGCCGCCGCGAGCATCTGCGCGCGATCGAGAACAACTTTTTATTTCGGCGTTCGTCTAGTTACGACATCCGCACTTCGCACGCCTGTATCTCCGCGCCGCACGATTCCGTGAACTTTGCTTCGCGCGTTCGAAGCTCCTCTCCCGCTTCCCGCTGCTTAATCCTTTTTATTCTCTGCCTCTCCGCCTAATACGCGCGCACGCGTCCGACGGACTGGTCCCGCTATTTTTGCAAGGTAACTCGACTCACGGAGAGAGATTAGCCGCGCCAAGCCGATTTGCGCGGTTTCTACAAATCCCGCGTTTAAATACCGCGAGGACTTGCGGCCGGTACGGTTGGAATATTCGTCAGAAACGTACGCGATGTCCGAAGAAAAATATTTCGCGATAGAGTTTTACGCATGAGAAACTTCAGTATCAATGTTACCGTAATGAAAATTTAACGAGACATTTATATGGCTTAGCTCTTAATCTTTGTCTCTAAATGAATCTTTTATCTAATTTTTGTCAATTTATGGCACGAAATAGATCTGCGTCAAGAAATAAACTAAATTTTCCTAAAGAAATGTCCAGAAAAATTATATGCAAATTAACTCAAGAAATAGACGCTCTTGCGCATATTATTAGACTACCTCATACATTCGCGCGCAGACTTCAATTATTCAGATGAAGCTCTTTTACTCTGCTTAGTCAGGAAAATGATAAGAACCGGGAATATTTAATTACTCTCTAATAGCAACCTATTTTCCGAAATATAGAAGTAATAATTTGCAAAGAAATTTAACGCGAATATTTATGACTCTTTATATTTATATTTATTTAGTCTTCCTATCATATCTTGGAAATAGCTGCTTATTCAGAAAGTGCTGCTTTATTCAAAGCGAGATAACGTAAAATATATTTGACGATTCGCGGGAAAAACTACGAGGATTATCATCCGACGAATACACGATTTTTATGACCGAGGAACAACGCGGTTATCCGTCTCACGAGTATCTCTCGATTATGTATTGCGTTCCATTCGGCGCAGGTCACGAACACGCGAAATTGGTATTCGCCTAATCTACATATCGCCATTCCCGGAGATACCGTGCGCTGGCTGTATCCGACTGAAGTAAGTCCGAGCACGTCGATATACTAAAGTCGGTCTCACTGACCTGCATAAGAACGTCATTAGGACCGCAGGATTCATCGATTTTTTTTCATGGCTGTCCGCTATCAGACGTTCGAATGACCTCATTCGTGAATATTCTCGGAAGAGTTTCGGGGATCACCGAAGCAGCCGGTCGACATCGCACATTTCAATATATTCCTCTCAAGTGCGCATTCGTAAAATAAGTTAATCCACATCGTGGACGAAAGAATAATCGCGCACTATTTTCCAACATTAAAGCGGAGAATAATTAAACAAAAAATAAATACGAAAAAATTAATGAAATAAAAGCCGACGCAATTATTTATGTAACAGTTGTGTCAAAAAATATTATTAATTTCATTATCTTTATTGTTTTATGGAAAACCGTGTTGCACGCGAGTACAGCACGTCGAGATAAGCGTGAACGCGGCGCATTTCCGGTGATGCACTGCCGCCGGTGACGTAAACAACGTTCACGGAGTCGCGCCCGCAATGTGAGTAATGCGCCGCTCGCCACGGTCGGTGCAGTTGGATTGATGCGGGCTGTCGAGGACCGCTGTATGTACGGTGAATACAAAGTATTGAGCAGTGCACAAATGAGGATAGAGAAGGAAGACAGGACGAAACGACCGTTCGGCTCTCTCGGCGGAGAGATCGCGCGTGCGCGCGCGCCTTCGAGAGGACGCCGAATGGAGTTTACTTCGACGAATTCAATCTCCGTGTGAAAAAAGACGAGATCGTCGGCTTGATCGTCTATGCATGCGCCACGCGGGAGTACATCTTGGAAAATGCGGGGCATCGCTCGTTGTCGCGCTTCTCGTTGCTACCGAGGGAAGAATCGAGCTGCACTTAAGAGCGATATCTACGCGATTCGAAGGGACGTGAGATTTCCCGGATACTCGTCCTCTCTCTCTCTCTCTCTCTCTATTTCTCGCTCTTTTTCTCGCGATACTCGACGAGGCCGTCGAGTTGTCCGCGATTCCTCCTCAAAATATCCCGCATGACACCCCGAGGGGCCCCGGCGACGATGAAATATAAAAATGATCCTGTACGATCGACAATTGGATTTGTGACAAATAGACCGATAGTAAATATTTATTTCAACGTGTTATCGCGCAGTTGTCTAAAAGTCAATTACTGTCGTTTCGGATATTTCGTGAAAACGCATAGTTTGTTTAAAATACATTTACGTTTTTCGTAAATATAATATGGCGGTCCGTTAGTCCGAAAAAAATGTTTTGGCTGCCAAAAAATATATTGCAAAATAAATACCGCGCAGTTACATTTTTTATGTTATTTCAGTGGAAATGTCATATTTTATTTCGTATTCCTTATACCGAATTTTCCTGTTTTACATTGTGTCTCGAGCTTTGTCGATCGCTCTGAAAGTGAGTCTCATAATTTATGCATCCCCCTATCGTTGCATAACGTACGTTGCACAACTCGTACGGTCGGCCGGCACGAAGATGAACCGAATGCGCGCGCGATATGTTATTTATTAATGTATTTATCCGCGCATAATCTGCGCGCTTTTGTGTCCGGTTATGATATACAAGCGAAGCGTATTTTAAGTCGCGAGGGAATAACAAGAGCGTGTTATGCTGCGCATGTTACCGAAACGTCTTGTTTGTTGAAGTTTGAAACACCAAAGCTTCGATCTAGATTTTTTCGTTTGTTTTCACTATTTTGCATACTGGGGCAATTCTTTCTTTGTTTTTTCCTACTATACAAAATGTAATTTTTTTTTATACAAGTTTATAATCTGTTAATCTCGTAGTTTTAATTTTCTCAATTGCAAAATAAACATTTTGTTCAAAATTTTCGCAATGAGCATATATCTTATTTTGTTATTATGATTCTTTGTAAAATAATTAGCATCATTTGAAAAATTAAAGTGATATAATGAAATTTTATATAATTCAGATAAAATTTCAACGCCCGACGTATACGGTAGTTTCAATTAGTTAATTACTAGTTTATCAGAAAATTTAAATCATAATTAATTACGCTTTATACTAATCTTTTATTGAATTTTAAAGCAAGCGTCGAGTAGATGCGATACGGGAATATCATTTATTCTCTAAAAGGAGGGCTAGAAATATGATGGATTTTTCCGTGTATGATCCTTTTTATACACTGAAAAGCTGCGCTATGGTGTTCAACACACAAATCGATAAAATGCAAACGCGAGATGTAGGAAAATAAAGTAACGTCGAGTGCAAAATATACTTCGATGTGCACGTACTGTGTGATCCACGCTGGATACGCCGTGTATTCTTTATTTATGTACCGCGCGTATTATAAGTTTTTTTTGCGCAATATTATTATTTGCATCTAACAGAAAAGCGTGTATCGTTACTTACGTTATATTGCAATTACGACAAAATCGCGTCATTCCGTCGCGCATATTCTCCAAAATTTACAACGTGCGGAGCGCTTTCAGCATTCAAGCTTTCGACCATCACGTATCGATGACTCTTTATATAAAATCATTAACCGTATTTTCATAAATTTTTGCGCAAAATTCATCGTCAACCTCTGACGGCGCGCAGACGCGCGCGAAATGACGCTCGATGCAGATGACGGTGATAACATGCTAATCGCGGTAATGAAATTGCGCAAAACTGCGGACGTAAAGGCGGACGCAATTATATAAAGCGACGAAAACGGGAAGAAGAGAAGCGAGCGGAAGACGAAACGAGCAGGAAGTGCCGAGACGCGCCGAAACCCGTCGAGAGGCGCGCAACGAGGGGAACTTTTATCTCTCTGCGAATGTGCGGCACGTTCTTTTCATAATGCGTCGCGGAATCATTTAAAGTTGCTTGCTCGTGCAAGTAGCGCGAGAGAGGCAGCGCGAGGAGGTAGAGCGAGAACGAGGGGAGGAGCGGAAAAGGGAGACACCTCTCTTGAGAATATCGCCTCGTTGAAGCTTTGTTCGTCGCGAGATACACTCGACATTTACTTACCGTCGTACGTCGGCCATTGTTAATTCGCTGAACAAACTTTTTCAATTGCAGGAACAGCGCCGGCGACGTAGAGGGCCACTTGCAACGGAGAATTGGAGTCTCCGAAGAATTCTCGATCGTACCCAATCGAAAGTGGAAAAGCCGTGGGCGGACTATCGGCGCATTGGGACACGAAGTTTGAGCCATTCCTCTCCTCCCTCCCCCCCCGTGACCTTCTCCCCGCACTCCTCCCCTGGCCCTCTTTTCCGAACAATTGTGCAATTGATATTGATTCCTTTCCGTTCCGCAGGCACGTCTGTCATTTGCAAGAGGTTTCCCACCCTGGAAAATGTTCGCGATACAGCTTTAATCGACCGGAAAGTTCGAGCAACGTTAATCCGAAACAATACCTTTGGAATACTAAAATTGCGCGTAAAATTTGAAGGCTCCGACGTAAAGCACATTTCTCGCGTGCTTTGGTCGAAAAGAATAAAATAAATATTAAAGTGAATAACGTAATTGTCTCAATTTCAATGTTTAACGAAATATGATATTACGCCTTTGAGCCGTAAACTTGAAAGCTTTATTCGAAACAATATTAAGAAACGTCCCGTTTTTATTCAATTTACGTGTAAATTCAGCCCCGCGGAGTCACCCTTTCACAGGGGTGGCGGGAAAGCGATTTTTGAAGCCATCCGGCCGCGAGAGTCCCGATTTGGCGAAGCGGAAAAACGCGTTCTCCGGGCGGCGCCGGGAAAAATGCGAAATGTGTCTGACGGAAACCACCTTTGCGCTCGTCAGATTTTCGTCATAATCCTGGAATTCCGCAAAGGTGGAAGGAGACGACCGCGGCGGAGTGGAGAAGGTGAAAAGGGGGATTGAATGATGAAAGGCAGAGAGGAAAAACTAAGGGTTCGCGAAGGAAAGCCATTGACATTGACTTTGTCCCGTCGGCCGAGTGGAGGGAGGGGAAGGAGAGGAAGACAAAGAATATAACGGAAAAAAAAAAGAAAATGAGGGTGTCACCGGGAATGAGGGATGCCAGTCGGACGGGAGAAGGGAAATTCATGAGATGGCCGATTGCGCGACGTCGAATTCATGGTTTATGAGTGAAAAAAGTAACGTATAATCTGACAAGTGAAACGCGTTAGTTGGAGCGACTGAAGGTATCTCATTTAATTAACTAGGAAGTACGTCGAAGGATTTTTTACCGACGAAACCCAACAAGCTCTTCCGTGTAAATTATCGGCTTTGTGAATAATGGAAAGCATTTATTTCAAGCTTTTAGGAGAATGCATCGAGTTGTCGGTGGAACGAATGTATGCCTCTACCTCGCCAATTTCTCTCACGTGACTTATAAACGGCTTTACGAAAAATAACGTTACTGCAAATTGTTTAAACTAGATCTATTCTAATAAAATTCCAATACTAAAAAAAAAACACGATATCTTAAACTAAATACGGAACTGAAGATTGAAAGTTAGATTTTTACAAAATACTGTTTAAACTTTTCCATCATTAAAACTTTAACGTTTCAATATCCGATATTGATAATCATGTTAGAGTGAAATATTAATTTTATATCTCGGTTATCCGTCCGCCAACTGAAAAAATATGTCTTTTCACTGCTTATATAGGTCGATTTTGCGACGGTGCATACGATTTGAAGTGTGCACGGGACGTGTGTACGCTTGAAAAGCCAGGCACATGGAAAAGATAGCGAAAGTGCCACTCGCGCTTAGAGTTTTGTCGCGTGAACCAGTTTTGCCGGAAGTTCGTACACGTCCCGATATGAAGTGTAGTCCCCGTGAGAAAATATTTAGATGCCCTGACACGAAAACCGATATATCGATTGAAGTATACATAAGAGAAGTTGTCAATGATATCATATAACACAACGAATTGATAAGGAATATTATTTAAGGAATATTCGATTATAAATATCTCGATATTCGCTCGATACTCCGATAGTCTGTCTCCTCGCATATAAAAATATAACTCGCACAGCTTGCGAGCAATATTTGAGTTAAAAATAAAGACCATGTTAATGCGCTCGATACAGAATGTCCCAGAATCCTCGATGTTTATGTTACATTTAATAAAACGAGATTTTGAAGAAGTTACGCGCGACGTATGCAAAGACTGAAGTAATATCGCATACTCGCGGAAGGACAAACATTGCATATTATCCCAAGTTATCAACGATGCAATCTCGCGGAACATACGGGAGGATATCGATCACACGCGGCCATTGTATCGAGAATGCGCTGCAAAATGCAGCCGAGCGTGTCTCAGAGTGTATCGATAATTCAGCGCCTATCCTGCAATATGCTCGAGATGAATTTGGCGACGTGACCGATGATCCATCATTCGTCGGGAATTCGATAAAGTGTCCCGTCATCCGGTGTGGCGATAACTTTCAGCGCGATTTATCTCGCGCTTAAATAACTGCGTTCTAGTTTCTACGAGTGGCACTTTCGCGGCGTGGACGTTGAAAATACGTTTAATTAATACGAACCGCGAGAGAAGAACAAATATAAACATAATGTGAAAATACATTCCACCTCCTATATTTATTTTGTAACGTCATTTAATTAAAAAATACGCACTTTATCTTTTTGTTTAAAAATTTCAAATAAAAAAAACTTACGGATACGTTAGTTATTATATATTTTATTTTACTTAATTCACATTAATATGCACGTAAATCTAAAATATTTACAAAATAATCACAAATATTAAAAATATTTAAAAAAGTTTTTAAATAAAATATTTTTAAAAAGTCGTGATTTTAGCGCTAACAATATATGCTACGATTATTGCGATTAATAAAAAATGAGACTTTAATAATTCATATCTGTTTAGATAAGTATTAGTTTCTCTCTTTCTATATTTACATATAAAATTCTATTTCTATTTTTTACATTCTCCTATCCTTTCCAGATTGTCTCATGTAATATTAAAAGGACTTGGATAATTTTACTGTTTCAATTATAAAAACCACGTTGCTTATAAATGAGAAATTTTCCATGGAATTTTTTTCATTGACGACGTGTTTCTTTCGATCACATCAATATAATACAAATCGAAATTTCATCTTTTATTTGCTTTAGCCAAGATTTCACGCGAGTTTCGCACCGTAATTACTACGTCACTTTAAGATTTGTAATTTTACTCAACGTAAAGTTGTGCAAGTTTTTCCTTCCGCCGTTTAATGCAAATATATATATATATACATATAGATTAACCGGCGGATAAATGTAAGTTCCGTTCGGCATTCATCTCCAGACCTTAATCGAACGGAAGCTTTATTTTCGCCTCTCCGGCGATGTCCATTTTCTATAAATTACTTTCGGAGTTCGTGACGGAATGGTCCGTCTTGCCCCTCTTTCCCATTTACTTAAAATCTAGTCGCATGGCTTTCTGAACAATTACCCGCGAAGTCAGAGCGAGAGAAACGTCGAAGAGCAAATTGCTCGATGCTCCTTCTTTCGGATGAGAGCGTAAAGGAGTGCTTTTACAGAATGTAACCAGATGAGAGGACAAGGATCGAATGGAAAATTTAATTCGATAGCAAAAGTGCATGTGTACTGTCGAGAACGCTTGCGTGCTGCGTCTCTCAATAAATCGTACAAAAATTTCAATGCATTTAATCACCAATTGAATTTAGAGAGAAAAGAATCGGCCGCCCACGACATACGAGAAATTACGGTTGGCATCATTATCATAACTTCGCGACGAGATCAGGGGAAACTTAGCAGCCTAATTATCCTAATGAGATACGTCCCGACGAAACTCGAGAATCTCTCCACCCGGCTCTCTGCCATCCGTTCCGCGCGAACGTCCCGAATCGTCGCTCGCGGTGCTCCGCGCGCAAGAACCAAGATATACGCCAGATAAGGAAAGAGATGTTCGGTGAAGAGCGACACGGGTTTGAACGTGGATTTGCTCGCATATAAAACGGGGCTGCTCGCGCGCTCGCGTGTTTTCGGGTCTAAGCGCTGTCGGTTATAAATACGGACCTAAGAGCAACGACATGCACTCACGGCGTATGAAATATTCCACTGGCCCGGCTACGTGATATTCGCAAATGCACAGCATATTCCTTTGTATCTTTGTCTACAGGTGACATGGCTAAAGTGCACTTTTCTCCAAGCGGCGACGAATGAAAAATGAGAGGGCAGAAGGGAGGAAAGAACGGACGAGGGGGGAGAGAGGGGCCGAGGAAGGGGGCGAGAGCGTACAGTCGGCCGGCAGTTCCGAGGGGGGTAAGAAACATCCAAGATACAACTTTCGCGGAAGACAGGAAAGAATTAATGAGACGGGACCGAATGACTGACTACCACCTCGCGAAAGATAGAGGAAGAGGGACGCGGAAGGGGAAGGGCAGACGAAAAAAAAGGAGGAACGGAGAATTGGATCGCGAAGATGCAAAAGTTTCCCTCAAGCTACTCGAATGCGTCTCTAGCTGCTGGTCGGAAGTCACGCGAATCGCCGCTTGTGAAGGTGGCGTGTCCTCCTTTCTTTCCCAAGCAGCTGAGCGGCTTCTTGCTCTTCTTCGTCTTTCTCGTCGGCTGAGCTAACTTTGTAATTTGAATTTTCCGCGGAGACGTCAAAATAAAGAATAACCGAAAGCAACGAAAGTAACGAGAGGGTTCTCAGTCGGCCGCCCGAGTATTACGCAGTAGACGTTTAATTAAGAAATCTAGACTAATTCCTCGCTCAAAAAACAAACGAATAAATTATTAGTTGAAAACTGTTGTGATGTATTAACACAAATTATAACAAATCCGAGAACTATTTATTGCATAAAGCAAATTGAGAATATCCACAATTCAGCTAATTTAATCATTCTATCGAGAATAAAGAATAATTTTAAATATAATATATAACATGAGAAAATTAATTCTTTTCTACAAATAGTTCTAAATAATTATAGCGCACTCGCATTATTAAATTAAATAATATTAATTTGCGCATTTAAACATTTATTGTATTGTAATAAAATAGACCAACGTTATTATGCTTTTATCGCGTCATTCTGAAATAATATTGGCAATCGATATTATCGCCTGAGATAAAGATAGCAAGGAATATTTAGGCGCGCACACAGAAAAACTGTTCTCTAATATTCCAAGTATAAAAAAAACACCATATTTTGTTGACATCCCCGTGGTTATTTAGCAAAGCATTTTTAGGTGAGGTGGCCTCGTTCCATTAATTTAGCATGCATGAAACATGCTGATGTTATTTGCGACCGCCGTTAACTAGCGCGGCAAGGTACTATCTTTCATTTTGCTACACGAGGTAGCTTAGGGACATCTTTTCTCGTGTGAATAATTACGATAATTGAACACAACATGATATTAATTTTGGGACAATAATTTTTATATTGACAAAATCAAAAATTAAATAACGCTACACATTTAATTAATATCACTAAAATATATAATAGCTATTAATTATGATATTAATTTAATAAAAGCTGTCTGAAAACAAACGCAAAATCTATTAAATTTTTCCAAAGAACCTTTTTCCATGATTTAATTAAAATTAATTAAAAATTGATAAACAATTTCATATATGTACAATTTAATTACATAAAATTGTAATAGTAAATTGCAAATTTTAATTGATTATAAATTTCAAAGTATTAATATTGTACGAAATTCACATTGTAATAGCTATTTAGCCTCCACTTTTCTAAATTCGTGCATTTTTTGAACTTTATGCATTACTTGATTGATAATAATTTCGCTGCGCTTGTTCTGTCTTGTCGAAAATACAGAAATAACTTCAATCTCAACGTGAATCTTGACCCATGCATCGACTCGCAATACTATTCGCAATTTATAGACTATCGGCGTTACGTGTTTCACGTCGATCAAGCCACGAAGATCAAGAGCGGCGATTTCTCTCTTTGTCGGACCAGATAATTTCGGTTAAGTGGCTCTCAGGAAACGATCGCGTCGGGGCGACGGCGGCGGCGTTCCGTTAAACGACGCTTCCTTCCGTCTCGTCTCTGCGATTGCTCTCGTCTCTCGCTGTTCGTCCCGCGGCATCGATCCCCATCTCACTCGGCCGCCAAGGAGCGAACAGCGGGGCAAGAACAAACGCGCCGTAATGACGAAGCTTTGTCGAATTAGAGCTTTCCTTCCCAGCCATTTCGCGCTTTTCCCTTCCCATTCTCGCTCACCCTCGCTCCCTTGCTTACGGCAAACTACGCATACGTGTGCGTCAGATGTACTTACTTCCACCTTCGTTTGTGTTGGCTCGTCGTGTGTGTCGAGTTTCCCTTCTCACCCCGGCAACCGTGTGTGTATCTACCGGTAGACATAATTAACAATTAGTTCCCCTCTCATAAGTCTGGCGTTCCCGGGCGCGCGTCTCACTGTAAATTGCGTTCTCTTCCTCGTCGTAGAACCGCGCGTGTGCTCGCGCGTGTGCTCGCGCGAGTGCGCTACAGCACGCTCGCGGCAATCGTTATTACTCGAGGAACGCATAGAAAGAGAGAGAGAGAGAGAGTTATCGATCGCACGATCGGCAAAAGTACCTGCATGAAATATACGGGACACGCCTCTCTCGATAAGCGAACTTGCTGGATTCTACGATTCGTAGAAGAGGAATAATGGAAAAATTCATGTTCTGAAAATGGGAATTTAGCCGCTATTTCGAGAAAATCAGATTCAAATTGGATGCTTTTAGATATAATCTCAGATATAACAATGATCAAGTGCGAATATTACTTTCGGCATGGCTTTACGCTATGATATATCTTTTTTACATTCGTAGCTGCATTGCTATGATTCTAAATCCACTCTTGAATTAAAATCAAACTAGGTGAATATGCGTAGTGGAAAGGCTTTCGTTTGTAAGCGCAAATAGAGAAACAGCGAACTTGCTGCGCGCACGTTTGAGGTGGATGCTTGCAGCGGAATTCATTTGTTCGGCAATGCCAGCATCAGCGAATCTCGCGCGAGTACGGAAAAACGAGGTACAAGTCGCGCGTGAGAAAATAGTTTTTGAATGAAAATAGGTTGTTTACGTTTCAGGAGATGTATTTTTTTTTTCTACAGTGGTCGAAGAGTTGTCAGCAACAAATATATCAAAAAACTACGCTATAATTTAAAAAATAGCTAAAATTAAAATAGCCAAATTAAAATAAAATAAATCCGGTGCTTGTTAAATTTTACATTTTTTATACATCAAATATACTTACCAAAGTTATTTATGTTGTAATTAAAAAAAGAACGATTTTAACGAAGGCGTTCTAATTAACAACGTCAGAAGAGCGAACGTCACTAATGATACTCGTTTTTTTTTCTGTATTGGTCTAATTAACGTATTGCTAATTGTCCAATAAACTAGAACGGAAAGAATTGCAGTGGGATATCACACGCGGGAGAGAAGGTGACGTCAGTGGGCGAGAATAAAAATTAAGAGTACTGTGTAACGATTGGCGACATAAAGCTCAGCATATTCTTGCGTAGCTTGGCACGAGATGTTCACATTTAAAAACATTTTATTCATTGACGATTTCAATAATTCATGGCTTTAAAATCCCGTCGATAATAAAAAGCACCGAGTTTACATGGCAAGTTCGCAAATCAATCGTCCTTCTTGAAACTTTTTTCGCTCTCCTTCGGCAAACTTTATTCGCAGATATACGCCCGACAATATGGAAGGTTATTTGTGTATCCAACTCTGGCTCTCGGGATAAGTACAGAAAATAGCGTTGCTTTCCCGAAAAGTATTTTGTGTTTTTTTACGACGTTGCTTTTACGTAAGCAAGAAAAATCGTGCAAAAGAGTCAAAAGTAAAGCATTTCACTGTGCAACTTGATCGAAGAAATATGTATATATTCGTCCACGATAACGTGCTTAAATATCAAATGTTAATACATCCGAGGCCAACTATCGCGCTATAGCATCACATACTCGCGCACACGGGATAAAAAAGGCTTGTGTTAAAATTAGATATTTATTAACAAAATTGAAAACACGCAACCGGTAAATCAGATTTTTAATATTTTTATCGCGACATAATAGCACGGTTTACGACCAATTTTGTTGCAAAAAATATATAATGATTCATTACCGCAAATATGAGAAAAATGATCAATTTTTTACGTTATTAGCTTTGGCACAAATGCAATAATATATTTATATCACTTGATTACGTAATATTAGAAAAACATGAATGCCTACAGAGCATGCATTAAAACGTGCTGTCGGCAGACTTGCCAATCGACTTTTTCTCGCTCGACTTTAGAAAATCCAATCTGTACTAATTTTCATTTCATAAATGCAATTTTTTTTCAAGCAAAAAGAAATATGTTAATACATATTTTCTAAGAATCGCTCGAATATAAGAGAGCGCGAGTTTGAAATCGACCAACGGGGTGAAACGTACGGTACGTGCGGTTGCGCGGGCGGCACGACGTTGATGCTCCGCGAGCGCCCGCGTACGGGCCGCGCTCGCTCTCGCAGTACCGCGGCGACCCTCGAGCTAAAAGCATCGAACTCGACGGACGGCGTCACGTCGTCGCCGGAAAAAGGGGTATTCGCGGTGGACGCGCGTCGTGTGAAACGTGAGAACCTCTCCCGCTCTCTTTCTCTCTCTCTCTCTCTCTATCTATCTCTCTCTCTCTCTTTCTCTCACTCTCCGAAAATCGTCCGTGGCCAAATTCGTGCGCGTGCCGGCGATACGCACCAGGGGCGCGTCGTCGTCGCGGTGCTTCCTCGGCGAAAGGCCGGAGAAACCTCGCGAAAGAAATAATTTGAATTCGATCGGGGGAAAAAAAAGATAGTAACTTTGTCACCTGTGCCGTTTTTTCCCTTCCGCGCGCCGCGATTTTCGCGATTTCGCAATACGATTTCTGACTCGCGACGATGTCTGTGTGATATACGTGTGAGAGGTGTTACGCGAGTACTCTTACTCACTCCGCCGTCCCTCCATCCCGAAGGAGAAAGGGTTGTTGTAGACAGAGAGCGGCAGCGGAATAACCAAAAGTGTGACGAATTGTCAGAAAGGTAAAACACCGTTATGTGAAATGAATTGTGCGTTTCGATTTTTCAATACAATCATCGATTTCACTGCTCGCAATTATTATTATTCAGTATTCGACACAGTATGCAATTTTCTGTAGTTAAATTTAAATTATTAATCGGTGATCATCGGGGATAAAAGTATGGTTTTTACGCAATTCGAAAAATTTATTGAAATTTGGTTGCGCACATTTAGACCCTATTTATTAGAAAATAAAATTTTGCGATTCGATTATAAAGTGCATCCCTCTATACGTCGAGCTCTTTTTCAAACACGAATTTCATTTGTTCGTAAAAAGTATTTTCATGAAATGCTTTTGGGAATCTGCTGCGCCATCAACTGAAAAATATTACCGCATAATAAATGTCCCTTTGGAGATAGAAATTTTTGGTAAATACAGCGTTCGTACGCACGACGCTGAATTATGCACGACGGCACATATCAGTTCTAGCCGCATCACCGTGACAGTTAAAAATCTTTTGGCCGCAATAACATTCATCCTTAATTTACGTTGCTGCACAAAGTAATTCGTTGGTGGCGATTCTGGAAAAGCCGGAAAAATAGAAGAGAAACGTGGCTTCTCTGATAAAATAGAGACGGGCGGAAATGATTTGCGCAGGAAGGGGTAATTTGTTTTCGGAAACACTTAAGCGAATGCATTCTGCCTCTACGCGAATGAGCTTAAGCCCTTTAACCGACCACTCACTCAACGCGGAGCTGGTAAACAGGAGGTTGAAGGCACTTTTCGATCGAAAAAGAGTTCCGCGCGCCGGTGCATCGCCAGCAATCGCCACTGCGTTTACGTGTCCAAAGTGTACGCCTGAAGTTTTTGCTTTTTCTTGCTCGCCAAGTTCTACGATAGAGTATTTCGTATTCCGCTTTTCGTCTCGCGTCGTTATTCAATTTTTTCATGGTGAACGATATTTGTTAGTATTTTTTTTGCAATTTAAAATGTTAAATACTGAAAATACACGTAATTAACAATTTTGTTATCATTTTACAAATGTGTAATTTTAAACCGCAAAAACATAAATTCTACATTATTTTTATTACATTCATTTTGTACTTTATGCGCAACAAAAGGACGAATATTTTATATACATCGTACATTTTATGGTTCGTTAATTGGCAATGACATTTGATACCTGACGTACGATGAGAGCTCCGATGTTGTGTAACCGGAGTTACATCCGCGAGTTAAGGTTATTATTACGCAGCAACTATTACGTATTCACGCGATGCACAGCTCAGGTTTTGGCGAGGGGAGATCCCATTAACCACGGTTTGGAACCCTGAATCCGAGCTCGCTGCAGCACTATACACAACGACGTGGTACGTCTCAGATTCCTCAACACGTGACTATTAATTCTCCAAAGCTAATTATCTGTAACACGAAATCCCTTATGCGAAAACTTAGTTTCTATTATGTCCAGCGCGTAATGTGCTTATAATCTCGTTGAGAACACGAGAAATAAATCGAGTTATTTCAAAGACGCGATAAAAATATTCGAATGCGATGAAAGGATCGATATTCAGACGGAAAAAAAAGGAAGAATACTGCGTTGAAATTTAAAGGGAATGATGAAATTATTTCACTTTCAAGATTTCTTCTTGAAATCCTCACGCTACGCAAAATTACCGTTTCAATTCATCCTCTCAAACGAAAATTGACAGAAAGACACTACGTCTTTCAAATTCATGCAAAAACCTTCCTCTCGGACCAGATTTCCGGGCTTTTCATTATTTACGTGCCAACAAGTAATCAGATTTGCGACAACTTGTTGCTTACCGGAAAGCGCGCGCGGAAAGGCGAAGTTCGAAGACACCAGGACGGAGAATCGTGTTAACGGACCGACAAGAGATACAAGGAGGCAAAGAAAGAGAGAGAGAGAGAGAGAGAAATCAGCCCCCGCGGCCATTAAATTAATCAGTCGCCCGACCCGGGAAAACTAGCGGACGGGCCCCAGGTCTTGCAGCTCTCTCTCCGTCATTCGCGGTCGTTTGTACACCCGCCGTCGCCGGTCGCATTTCCCTCGGTCGTCGTCGCTTCTACTTTCCGGAGACAACGGCGACGGAATAGGGTCAACGGGTAGAAAAACCAACGACGTAAACCCCTTCTGTACGACGACCGGTGGCGAGTCCGGCCACCGGGCTCGTATGCGAGAACCATAATTCGCGCCCGCGTGAGTTACTCCACCGGCCCCGGTAATGAAACATAATGAAATGTAAAGCAAAAAGGTTTTCAGTTACCCACCGTCGCTATGACTGCGGTTCACGGGGATTTAGATAGGAAGAGAGAGAAAGAGAGAGAGAGAGAGAGAATCGCTGTGTCGCGCGGTTAAATAATGCTCCCTCTTGCATCTCCGCAAGAACGTTCTGCGAAACTGCTCAACGGCTCGGCGTTCTCCGAGGTGCGCCCGGTCGTCGAGTCGGACGCCGAGAGCGAACTATAATTACGGATTTTTACGCAACGCGAGTCGCATATTGAGGACAGTCTCCTGTGAGATGCTCGTCGTATTTTCTCGCGCAAAAATAATTGAGTTCCCCGCGCAGGAAGGACTTAGCTTATAAGTCACTGCTCCACTTCTTCGTGTCGTACGGAAAAATAGAGTAAAACAACATAGGCGTACTTTTTGCAAGAGAAACCGTAAATCGTGTTGAGTGAATTATTTTATGGTTAACGAGAAATTGATACAAACGTTTTTCTTGTAATTTTATAATGCAGCAATTTTACTAGTATATCATTATATATATTTATCTTCGCACAATTAAAAATTTTAACAAACGATTGAATGTAAGTTACTGGAAAATAAAACTGCGAAACAAAATTATGTCTTTGAAGCACCGTGCAAAAGTAAATTTCTCCTATAATTGCAGCAAGTAGCAAAAACTATTTGTACAAAGGTAGAACAGTAGATAACGTCAAGTGAGGCGAATCGCGTCCCATTCGAATTCAGTTTCTCACAATCGCAGCGTCGTGATCAATACCGAATCGGAAACAACGAAAGTTCCGCAGTTACCTCGTGCCGGTGCTCAGAGAGATGTTTGACGGTGGATTTAAAGTTGCTAAAGTTTCACGCAAGGGATATAAATATTTCCCGTGTGCTTTTCATTAACTGTCCGTTTATGTTTTAGTCCCTCGTTAGGAAGAGTAGCGGCGCTGTGCGGAGCGCTCATCTCAAAAACCGAAACTTGTATTCGCGGGGAAAAAGTTGCTCCAAGTTTAATACTGTAAATAATTAACATTTCCCAGCGTAAAACTTAGCGTACTTATGCTACAAAAATATTCACGTTATTTTCATCTTTCGTGAATGGCCTAGTTGCTGCAATTTCTTATACGAAAATCGATTAGCATAGAACGTCAAACACATGCAATTTGTCAACAAAAATTATTCACCCCAATTTTTTCGTATTAAACATTTTTTCATACATAAATATTTTCCTACGTAAAATTAATATATATAATGTAAAGTAATCAGAAACGAAAAATTGGCCACGTATTCCACTCGGTAGTCGGGTACATTTCGTTAGATATTAAGTAGCCGCACGATGGGTCGTCAATTCCCGAATTCGCGTTGGAACGATTCCAGGGACGAGACTTCGTGGTGTCGAGTGGTCAACCGGAAAAGAGCCGGCAGAGAGCATCACCGCTGTGAAATTCCGACGACTCGCGACACGAGTGGTTGGCGTCGACCGATCGGAAGCGAATTCGGATGTGATTTGAATTTTGAGTACGCGTATCTGCATATGTAAACACAAAGCGCACCATTCCTCGCTCGCAGGATAGAATCGCGTGCGCGTGCAACGCGATTGTATCGCCGTTCGCCTAATCCTTCAAGGAGGAGAACAATCTTTGATCGGTAGATTACGGAATTTTTAAACGCCGCGAAATTTATGCGAGTCGCGAAGAACATACGTATGCGCGAGCAGGCGGCGGCTACGTGCTCGCTTTTACAACGGACATCTCTCACGATCGTTTCCGCGGCTGAAATGATAATTGGGAGATGTCCGTTCTCACCTTTCCTCGGTTAATGGATTCACTTAGGAAAGAAATCGGCACGTTCTTACGACGCGGCGCGCCGCGGTCGGAGGGGGCGTAATGGCGCGAACCCGGCGAACGTCGTCTTTTACACGGCCCTTTATCCGGCCTGCTGCGGTAATATCGCATTATCCTTTTGATTGCATCCATGTAAAAGAACCCCGAGACCCCCGCCCGCGCTCTGGGCTCTCGGTGGCCCCTGAATTATTCAGCAGTTACGCGGAGAACTACGCGTCCGCGTCGCCTTCTCTTCCCTCGCCGACACGCTTGCCGGATCAATCCTGTTTACCGCGCCGAAACCGGGTTACCAAAACGAATCTGCTTAACAACACAATTTTCATGCAGTGCACATAAATTTGAAGTCAATATTTTCCTTCGGAGCAAAGTCTTCCGGAAAAATGTAATTTTAAATAAAATTTTACAAAGTAAAATCCAGCGCGATGTTAACAAACAATTTTTGCTTCTCAAAATAATAAAAAGTTGAATTAAGCTTCGTTGTCCGCAGGTGTCATAATTAAATGGCGAAAGTAGATGAAACTTGTATTCCACTTTTTCTTCGCTATATTCGACCTCTGCGATTATGCGGGATGCGCTTACGCTTATAATCCTGATATTAAAGCGATATTTTTCTACCAGCGGCTATATTAGACGATCGCGCGCGCGCTCGCGCAAGACATGATGAATTGTTATCCTGCTTTATTCTATTTCAGGCCGTCCGCCGATAAGAGATGAGCTTTACATTTTCCCCGACATATCGCGTAGCAACGGTAGAAATTACAGCTCGAAGTAGCTGCATTTGTAAGTCGTTTTGCAACTTTATCCTTCCCCGACGTTTTCTTCCGCGAAACACTTTAAAAGTTTCACGTTTCCTTTTAATATTTTCGCGCACGCTGGGGAAAACTGTCGGATGTAACGCGCGCGCGTCAGATTCCTCATCGCGCGCGCATTTCGGTTACGGGCGTCCCAAGTATGCAACATATACACGCGCGCGTGAAACATATGTCGCGTACCGCGCGCGCGGCGGAGAATAATAGCGCTCGTCGGCACGATGGCGATTTTTTCATCATTCCCTTTTTTCTTCATCACGTGTCCGCAGATGTCCCGTGGCACGTGGCACCGGTGGTCGGTGCTCTTGCTGCTCCTGCTGGCCACGCGTTTCCTCTCCGTGCACAGCCAGTGCGGATCGTACGCCCAGGACCGGCAGGAGAAGCAGGACAAGCAGGACAAGCTGGCGCTCTACAAGATCACCCTAAGGACCTACTGGTCCAGGGCGCGTTTCCCGCGACATTATCCGGAGTGGAAGCCGCCGGCGCAGTTCGGCAAACTCATCGGTGAGTAGCGCATGCATCTGTGTTCAACAAGCTTCGCAAGGAATAAGAAACTTTGATCCTAGAATGGTACTCGTCATTATTCAAGACAGTTTTTCATCCTGCAATTTCTTCTCCATTGTATATTGATGAAATACATATCAATTTTTTTTATTAATAAAATACAAAACGATATAAGTACGCAGAGGAAAGTACGAGAATCAATCTGGAATTAAAGTCACAGTGGTGGATTATATTTAGCGAACGGATCAAAAGTTTTAAACTTTAATTTGTAGGATTTACACATAAAAGAAGTCTCAAACGACCTTAAAAGCTGTTTTTCTGCCGACAGTTATACTTAATTCATAAATCGGTGTCCCATTAGCGACGAGATTTAGCTCCGGCTAGCATGAAAATTGAAATGCAAAATAGCGCGTTAGAGTGTACGTCGCTCTTTACGTTTTAATACAGTTTTAATCGAACCCGGCGTCATGGAAATCAGATTAAATCGTTCCCGAAGCGATTCGAATCCCGTCGATCGGGAACGCAATAAAAGAGCTGAGATCCGCTGAATTCTTCTAATTATTTCGACATCTACGCTGTCCATGAGTAACGCGATCATCCGCGGGTGAGCAGCGTCACCTTAATGAGATCCGTCGATGCTTTCTCGTTGGCTGCACTATCGATTCCCCGTGGCGGCGGATTCTACCGCGCGCGTCACCGCCGAAACTTTAATTCGATCAAATCCCTCCAGGTCTCCGTGCGCGATTCACAGCGAATACTTATTTCTCTTGGCGGTTTGCGGGCGCCCGGCCGCGCGCGCGGTACGGGCAACGTCAGTCGCAGCCTTATTCTCGAGGTTTATTCTCTTCGACCTCCTTTTCGTGGCAGCGTGCGGGGGATAAAACGATAATTGGAGAAGTTGGGAATTATCGCATGACGCCGCTGGGCGTTCGCAGTCGTCCGCGCCTGACGCGAATTCGAGATGTCCTCGCGCGTGCACGGATGCCTCCAAAGTGACGACAGAGTGTGTATATACCGGGTGCTCCAGAACTACCGAATCAATTTTTATTTTCACAACATTCTTGTATTTGGTTAGAGATCATTGTTTATCCAAAACTTTTCACACTGTATTCGCGATGATTGAACGTTGCGATACAATAATTCTCTCGCTAAGAGTATAAACTGATCGCGAATTGATGGGAGGGGTCTGGGGTGTTAATCGAGCCCGGTCGGGACACCCTGTATACACACGAACAGGTGTCGTAAGTCTTCGTCGGTCCATAAATCCCTCGCAACCCCTCTCGCCACCAGTTAGTCTCCATAGTTTCGCGCTTTCGGTTGGTGTCTGTGGTCGCGACCCTTCGTTCTCGCTTCGTCTCTCCGTCGACCGTTTCCCCGCGCCTCCCCTCACCGCCTGGCACCAGCCGCTCCTTTCTTCCGTCGCGAAGTCGAATAAATCCCGCCGTTAGACCTGATCCGGCCGTTTTGCCGAATGTACGAGCGTTCCGCGAGAAACCTCAAATTCGAATTAGAAAGCCGCGCGCGCCGCCGCCGAAATTCAATTTCACGACTCCGGCGAAGTCGAGAAACCGCGATCGGGTAGCGCGATATGAGGAGAATCCCGGGTTCTCCGACCTCGCGGCATTTTGCCCTTTTGTCGAATCGTTTTCGTAATTCAGAATTTCGCGACTCAGAATTACTTTCCGAAATATCTCGCATCTCTTGATGCGTTGCGATTCAATCTCGAAATTAATGACAATTATATTTTTGCGCATGATAAAATGAATAATAAAAAGAATGTTATTCTTCGATAACAATAAATATTATACTTTTATAAGCGAAAGAACACGACAACAAATGCTACATTTTGTTCCGCGTTCACATAATCGGAGATTCGTGGATTGCTTTTCTCCTGGTTTGAAAATTTTTCTCTTTCGTCGCTTAATAAATATGTACTGTTAAATTATTCAAATAAATTCTATTTACCTACTTTAATTGAGATCCGTGAGAGTTTTTTCTCGGCTGATAGCTATATTGCCGGAGTGAATTTCGTAAGAATGCAATTTCGCGATCGAAGACGAGATGAGACGCAACGCGAGAAATCGGGAAAATTCGTAGATCGGCTCCGGAAAAAGAATCGAACGATGGTTAAATAAAAGATCCAGAGGGATGAGTCTTTTTTTCGCGCGATTCGAAGGGGCCACGCGAAGTGGGCTCGAAACCGAGCGGAGCGGAACAAAAGCGGCGACAAAACGTAATCGAAAATCCTTTACGCCGTCTCGGGGAGAAATCGCGGGAGGAAGAGCGGGACTTCGACAGTGGTGATTCGGGCGGGTGGAGACGCAGAGGGCGGGAGGATGGCGATAGGTTTCTCTGTGCATTCCGCAGGATCTCCACGGAAGACCGCTCCGTGGATATATCCTGCGTGCACACGGACGAGCGAACACGTTCGATCGTTAACGGCCGACTAATGGAATGGAATTCGCATCCCTCCGTATATATACACCCCCGTCGCTTCCGCCATTCCTTCAGCTACGCGGCCAAATCGTAAAATTGTTGCCGCACGCCGCCGTTGTTTTCCTTTCATGGCTCCGGCTATGGTCGATTAAATTCGCTTCTTTTTTTCCGCTCTCCTTGCTCTGTATTTTCTTTCCGCCCCCCTTCGATCATCGCTCCCTTTATCGCCGTTCTTAAATTCCGAATTTAAGTGAAAGCACCTGCAGCGGAATCACGCGCGGCTGTGTTTTCTTAAACGTGATCGAATCTAAATATATGACGTATTATGTTTTTTTATATATTTTATAAATATAGAGAGATAAATATCTCGGGTAAAAATAGACAGATTCCTCAGGTGATATAATATTTTGATTCAATCAGAGTAAGATAAAATATTTTTACTCAATTATCCAACAATAAGAATGAAGAAAAAAAAACCAACAATAATATTGCATACTTTGCACGGAAAAAATCTGCAACTGTGGGAAAGTATATACATTTTTCATCATATTCTACGTAATTAATATCATTAAATCATTCTGTAAGAAATGGATCCTTCGGTGCGCATTATATGTATACGCGAGAAGTGACACGGAAAGTAACCTCTAATTAAAACGAGAGTCAAGGATGAGCACATTGACGCGACCATAATTGAATCGAGTCGGAATAAATACGCATTTTGCTCAGTTACGAGCTCGCAACTTCGCGTATCCACGAGGAACAAAGGGGCGCGCTGTTACCGCGCGCGTATCTGCAAAGTAAACACGATAATAATAGCGTCGCTAATGCACGGTAGACGCTACGCTAATGGCGAACAAATATCTTTTTCAGGGGCAAAGCGAATTACATCAGATAACAGAGGAAAATCTTATCAACGTCTTTGTACAAAGTGCGGAAATATGAAATATTTTCTAAGAGATGTAAAACAATCGCGATACTTGGAATGTTCTAATTAAATCGCAAATTTAATTTCGCGCTTAAAAATGTATTCAATAATGCAATCGTTTCGCTTTGTTAAATTATACCTCCCCCCCTCCCCCACCCCTCCCTCCCTCAAAGAAAAGAAAATTATAACAGAAAATATATAGCAAAAATATATTATTGTTCTGCAATAATTGCATTCTTTTAACAGACTGCATTTATGCAACAGCTTTTTCATTAAAAAGATGCGAAGTACATATTGCACGAGCACCGTCAATGTATCCACGCCGCAATCGTTCCATTGCGATAAATTATTTCCGCACAACGAGCGTCGTGCGTGATCGATATTCAGATTTTTTTTTTTTTCTTTTATACGAGCGGCGGGATTATTACGGCAATATGTTTTCCATAATATGTTTTCCGTCGCCACTTTTATTCGGCGTCGGTGATACACGCCGAAAGTTCGGGCTATTTGAGGGAGAGGGTCGTTTCGAAGCCATCGGTAAGCCAAAAGGCACTCAGCTGTATGCGAAAGTTTGCCTATTCCCGTATGCTAATAGATCCCGTCGTGGCGACGGCAAAAGAATTATCTGCCTCGTCACCGACGAGGTTCGCCGGGCCGATGACTGAGCGCGGGATAAACACCGTTTAAGATATCCTGTGTACTGTTCCCGCGAACGTGCCTCGACTGCGGAGGTGCGTTCACGCGGATACTCAATCCATCTTTGAGCCTCTCTCGGCTGAGTCTCTTTGGACGTTCGAGAGCGTCTCTTCCCTCCCGTAGCATGAATCATCATCCAGCGCGACATAGGGCGACCCAAAAATATCTCCGGTAAACGCCGGCTCGCGACGCGAATGCGCCTGACTGCGCTAGGATAGATTCACTAATGACCACTTATGCATTTTCACAAATAACCGCCTGCATTTATAATCAACTAAGAATTCAATTACTAAAAAATTATGTTTCTACATTGAAAAAATGCATAAATTATATTGCCACTATAAGGTAATATATAATATTAATATGTAAAATATTGTCTTTTAAAACGATCGATTTACCAATATAACGATCGATAATTAGCTGTTGACTAAGCTGCTGCTACTCTATTAACTGTCGGGGCAAAAATCTTGATGCCGCGACGAAAGCTCATATGCAATCCACTATCGTACCCGCGAAAATCTGATCACGAGAGCGAGCGCAAGAGGATGTCCAATATAACTTTATGCGCGCGCGACGTACACAATACACTGTAGATTTCTCGGTGCAAGTTCCGTTTAGACACCGCCGGCAGAATGCCTTGGAACTTCGCCGGAGGTAAAGCAGACTTCGCCAGACGCGGAACGGGGCCACATACGCCACGGTAGCGCGAAGTAAGATCGAGGATAAAGTTGCCGCGAATGACGCTTGTATACATTACGCGCGCGCTCGCGGACGCTAATTTCGCGCGAAACTTTGCGGAACTTACGGAATATAACGTTCGTCTCTGCCTCCAAAGCACTTTTTTCTCTTTCGTCAGCCGACATTTTCGCTTTAACGAGATACTCGACTTGGTGATACAACAAGAATCTAAGAAAATAAATGTAAAAAAGTAACTTAAAAAGATTCTGAAAGAAAAAACTATGTTTATTTATATTTATTTAACACGAAAGATTGAAAAATTATATATGCAAAGAATTCATTAAGAAGTAAATGCAAAAATGTGACATTTACGTAATAAAAATGACTATAAAGATATCTTTTCATTAAAGTTAACTGTTAATGTTAAAGGAAAAAGTAATTTGCCGTCAAAATCTGGATCTGTTAATAGGCAACTGCGCGAGGTGGGAACGTTTGCGCGACGCGAATTGCCTCTTCTCCGAGCCGAGAGAACCGCTTCTAATTATTCTACTCCCGAGACACTCGCGTCGTGTGTGCGGTGGTCTCGTTATTTTTTTTTTCCTTTTTTATTTATAGCCAGAGCGACGGTTTGGTTGCAAGCACGAGATAGAGCAGAAGAGAGAGAGAGAGAGAGAGTCGGCTGGACTACAGACGAGGTAGAGTGGAGAGATCCAGAAAAAGCGAGAAGGAAGGAACGGTAAAAGAGGGCGGGAGAGAAGGAGTGGGCAGAGGACGAGGAGATGAGGGGAAGAAAGCGGGCGAAGGGGAGGAGTATTTTTAGCCCGGACCGAGAGAGCCGAGCTTCTCTCGTTTTGCTCCCGTTTCTCTTTTCCCGTATACACCGGCTGCACCCATATTGACGGTGAAAAAGCAGAAGAAGAAGGGATGGGAAGGGTGGGGGAGGGGCGAAAAAGGGTGCCATTGTTGGCGGATTTGTTAAGATTGAAATCTCGGACGGCGGGGGGGCGCAAACGCGCCGTGACGGCGACGGATCACTGGCTCCTTCGCCAGTGTGAAAGGATTATATAATGCGCAGTTAGCTTCACGTTAAATTCATCGACCTTAAAGTATGACTCCGCGCCGGTCGACGGCTGTTATACAATTTTTCTGACGTGACGTGGCTGCTGAACGCGACGTATCCGGCCATCTCCGTCTGATCATGGCGCGTCCGCTTTCTATTCGACACCTGATACTCTGAGAAAAGCGGAAGCACTTCGGCGTGTCTTGACAAGCGGCGAGAGAGAAAGAGCAATTTTTAGTCCGTCCAAATGTCCGGCCTACTTCTCGCTCGGGCGTAGAATACTCTTTATAAAGAGGCACTTTCGAAACCTGCTTTACGTGCGCGCGTACGCTTTTGATTGCCCATTAACGTACGACTGCTTGTCGTTTGCGAACGTTTCATGTTTCACTATATGAATGCTGCGCGCTGTAATAGCACGCGGTTCACATGTATGATAATGTACGACTCTTTTCCTCGTCCGCTTTCTGATGAGATTGCATCCAAAATGATATATTCCGCATGACAACGCGCGCATTAAAGAGACGGATCAGCCGGGTTATAAAAAATTCTCTATGTCCGCTCACGCGAAAAGAGCGGGCTAATAATTTCATCGAACCAAATAATAATATTCGCTTTAACATTTGTCCCCAATGAAAATCGTTTCTCCGACTCCATTTCCCGTCGTAATTGTTTAACCTACTTCGACGCTCGCGGCACCGTGCAAATCTAAAAAGCCGAACCAATTCATCTTTGTGGAACATCTTGCTCGACGAGCGAGCAGATTTATAATTGCCGCCTGCTCAAGTCGTAACACGCTAATTGAGCGAAACACGAGGGATCTTCGCTCTCGCAATTCGAGACGATGACGCGCCGCGATGGCATTACGCAGATCTATGTCGGAAATTGGAGCCGTCATCATTTTCACGAGCGTAATTCTCGACGATCCGTGAAGATGTTCGCGTGTCGCTTGCAATTCGAGCTCATAAAAACGTTATCGGCACTTGAGAATCACCGACGCTACGTGACGGCGCGCTCGCGACTGGATCAGGAGCAAAGATCCCGGATCTGTTTACTCTCGAAACTCGGGAATAATGCGCGCGGGTATCGATTTGTCCCGATGCCGCGCGATGTAAACACGCCATACCACGGCGATATAGCGATAATGCGGATAATAATTTGCCGCGACAGGAAATGGGCGGCACATTAATAACGACGTGTCCGGCATACTCGATGTCCGCGTTATTTTACTGCCACGACGACCGGTGGCGATCGAAGAACCGCTCTCGCCGGGAGTCGCCGCGAAAAATATTTATATCGACGCATCTCTCTCTCTATCCCCGACGAAAATAGAACGGAGAAATATATATCCGGAGAGACACGAGTCGCAAGCGCGACTGCGTAATTGATATCCGTTTAATTAGTTTTACGCGCGTACGTTATTAACGCGTTCTCAAGAGAATGTCGGATTAAAAGAGGTAATGAAAACGAGCGCTCGCGGAAAGCGATCTCATTAGACGAGTGATATTTAAGTATTATTTTCTTTCACGATATGCTTTTCTCTTTGGCCATCGCTATCTTGCCGGTATTATTCCGCAAATAATCCATGTGTTATGAAACATAAAGTTGTTCTCGCGCGCACGATTTTAATATATTTTATCAAATTGGAAACAGTGAAGAAGCTTTTTCTCCCTGTTCGCAGTCCACGTTACTTCGTGATATTTAATAAATATAGAATTGCATGCATGCGCGTAAAAATAATTAACGTGCAAATACAAATAAGATAAATAATCATCAATTACCTTCGACGACTGTATCTGACGAGTGATAAATCCCGATCGTAACGCACTATACGGATGCGGGAATATAAACGACAGAAGTTGGCCGGATGAATAACGGGAGGGTGAAAAGCCTGGTGGCCAACAGGAGAGAGCGTCTTGAGTCCGAAGTAATTCATTAGGAGCGCCGCGGTGCTTCTGGTTTCGACTACCCGATGGGTTTTTTCACTCGTCGGCGAATCTTTCCCCTTATCAGTGTCGTAATCGCCAGCCAGAACAAACCGCAAAATGTAACGAAGGAAGAGCTTGGTTAGCGAACGAGCGTCTGACAGAAGCCCCGGAAAGTGAAGGAGGCGAAGAAAGAGAGAACGAGAGGTCTGAGGTCTCTGGTCGGCGGGAGGGGGAGCGAGGGGGGTGGGGGGGAGCGGCGGAGGGACAAGTACGACGGAAAGCTTTCTGTAGCAGATGTAGTACTCGCATCTGAAAACCATCCCCCGAGGGGCTTTTGTTGATTTAATAAACGCCAGCCCTCAAGCTCACCAGCTTCTGACTACCCATTGTCATACCCTTCCTTCCTCCTCGTCAACTCTCGCAACCCGCCGCCCTGCCCACGATCCGTCTCTTTCCCACCGCTTTTTCCCCCCCCGCATTTATTTTTCTATCCTTACTCGTTTATCCGTCTTCCGTTTCAGTCGCGCGGCTACCCCGCTCATTTGTTTCCGCGAGCGCTACGGATTATGTTACGCGCGAATCAATGTCCGGGCGCACTCCCGGACGCGGCTGGGAACGAAATACCCTTTTGCCTTTGTCGCGGAGCGCGCATTTGCATGATTCGCAAAAACACCGAAACGCATAACGAGGCGCGACACGAACGGCGATGCCGCTCCTCGGCACTTTCGAATTCGCGAATATGCCGCTTCCGATTGGATTACAAAGCGCCCGCGGGGCGGGGCGGGAGGGAGGGGGAGGAGGGGGGGAAAGGTTTTGCGTACACGATTCCGCGCGCCGGCTGTAATTACCTCACTCGTTATCCGAACTTCTTTCCACGGCTATGCATTCTCGTTACACCGTATCACGTTCCTTTCGGGATCCTCTGCTTCCTTTTTCCTCCTCCCCGTGCGCGATGGCTGTATCGCGTTTCGTTCGTTACGATATCGCGTTTTTATCAGGGCGAGTCTTCTCTTTGAATTTTAATATTCGCCGTCATAATAGAGAGCCGCGCACTCGACAAATAGAGTCGGAAAATTCCTACAGGATCTAGGAGCAACCAGTGTCAAGCGGTAATTTCCTGTGAAATTATTCAAATGGCGCCACCCTCCTTCGTGAAGCTCCCGCGATTGGTACGGGGAGCAAATCACCCGTATTTTCTCGCTCTTCGATTCCAGGACGAATCAGGAGCCTCGTTCTTCGTGATCCCGGTGAATCTCAAAAGACGACTCTTCGCGCGGCAGGATGAAATAAACTAAAGAGCGGCCACTGTTGACGTGTCGTGACTTAGTAATAACATATTTATGACTTTCATACTACTATAATAATTATCAAATAAATTACTTCGTAAAAAAAATATGTCATTCACTTTTCATTACATTTAGGTTCAATCAACTTTTAGTTAAAGCAAGAAAAGAAACGATAGAATCGCGCTAACCATTGACGCAACTTTCGTGTTTTAAGATAATTATTTTTCGAAATTTTTGTCATTTTTGTAAATACAAATATTACAATCATATCGTAATTTCCAGACGGCAAATCTCTTCTGTTGATAAGCGTTTCGTAGTGAATACTCACAACTCATTATTAATAAATTCTTCTCCCCGTCGAGTCCTTATGAAAGGGAATTACCTTTACATACAAGTTATCTCAGGCGTACTCGCACTATCAGCAATGGCTTCGCAGACGCACACATATACCGCTGCAAGTATCATTTGCGTAATGAGCCACACGTTCTCGGTTATACGATCGTCATAATAATGCGCTCTTGCACGGAATAAAATCTGATTAACGAGCAAGTTTGGCGGAAACACGATATTAATTACGATTTAGTGCTACGTAGGTGGAATTTCATTTCTGGAATTGCCCTGGTTATTTGGCGTACGTGCTAGTGTCGCGCTATCCGGAAGGCATACTGATGGTGCTCGATATTTCGCTGAAGGTTTTCGTGTCGCTTTGACCGTTGTCATAACTTACCGACGCGCTATTCACATACATTGAGAAGTGTAACTTCTCTATGAAGTTCTTGTGCCAACGATATTCGCAATTTTCGATCACTCTGCTGCGACGGTTTTTAAATACTAATTTTTGTAGATTTTACGGTGAGTAAAATTATGAGACACTTGTATTAACATTACAAATATAAATATCTGCAAGAAATCCCCGTATTGATACAATTATCTACTTAAAACGGAACAATTTTATTAGTCGCAAGATTTGTAGATCTAATTTTGGATTTATATGTAAATTCGTATATGAATGATTCATAGTGTATAATTTTGTTCTGAATAACGGGAGCCGATGATTTATGGACGAATATATGGGGTGCAAAATGTAGCTCCGCTACAGATAGATAACACGGTTGAACCGACTCACTTTGTAGAATTATTCCGTAAAAATGATTCATTCGGTCGCGCTTAATAACAAATTATTTCGCGCGATCTCTTAGATGTGTTTAAATTTTGCATATCTGCGCGTTCCACAGTTTTCAATTTTAAAATATTAAAATAGAGCGATGTCGAATGTTTTTTTCTAGGATTAACTCGGAACGCGCAAAAGAGGATTTAAATTTCGAAGATGACGATTTTCTCTCGCAAACATTTCAATTTATCCGATGATTTGTCCTCCGTCGCGTAGTTTAAGCGTAATGCAATTTAACTCCGGATCATGAAATGAAACATTCTGCATGTGTGTCCTCTAATACAATTACAATTATATACACACTGCATAACAGCAGTAACAGCAGTAATAGTCTCTATCTCGGTGAGCTTAGTGGTTCTGTACACCATTCGCTTTCATGTGTGCGCTTTAAGCGCGCCTTCAGTAAGAACGACTGCACGCGAAATTCCGCCCACGCGTGTTCTTACTACCGGGTCTGAATGTAAATTTTCTTTTATCTCAAACGCGACGAGCACCGTTTGAACCGTCGATCATTGATTGCCTCGGCTGTCTGCAGCCGAACGTTAAAAGAGACGCGTAAGAAAAATAAATAAATAAAAAGCAAAAATTTATATTGTTTTCTTTTGTAATTCCATTATTCCGTTCGCCAAGGGAGTGGCGCGTGAAATAATCACTTTTGCATAAGATGATAACGCCATTTCTAAGGCCACTGTCTTCCACGTAGCTTTACGTTCTCTCTCTCTCCATAATTGTCACGAATAAAACTAAACTGTTATACCACCATATTCCGTTTAATAATCCGACAACTTGGGGCTAACTGTACCTTCCTTTCGCGCAATTTTAGGTCTCGTAGCGCTTCGTTTTTACAGCCTCTTTTCTCCCACCTCGCAATAATTCGTCCGCGTTAATGTACAAACGAATTAGTGGCATTTTTACAGTTATGAGCGTGGATGCGCGCGAGCCACTCGTCGTTCGATTTCGCCGTTAACCGCCAGCAATATGCCGGCACGTCCGTGCCGCTGCTTTTATCGACGATATGACTATAACGGCGATATAGCCGTTTTATATCTGCGCGCGCGGAGTGGATTTACAACGATCGTTTCATGCAGCTTCGATACCTCTTACCGGCGCGTAGGAGCGGCTCCGATTTTCTAACCGAGAATCGCGCGCAGCCGTTAAGATTCCGTGAGAATCTCAGGATGAAGGCCCGATGGCGAACAAGATACCACCATCCCCGGGTGTACATTCTCGTTTGGCCTCGTGCAATCAAAAGCAGCTCGCTTCTGCGCGATGTAAACAGATCATCGAGTTGCCGAGAGTGAGGTGAAAGCCGCCTCTTTGCTGCTCGACGATGCGACATGGCGATCGACCCGGCGCTCTCGTGGGGATGATTCGTAAGATTTTCAATATCTCGTCACGTCCTGCGAGCACGTTTCGTTTTTCTTGACGCTTCATCTTTTATCCTTACCGCGCATACATGGAATTCAAAATATTAAACTACATTTCCATGTCTCTTTCATGGCAAGAAATGAAGAAGGAACGTTTCCTGAGAGGCGATGAATCGATTTATGAGAAATTGTGATTTTTGTTAACAATTAAATTTTGTATCTCTCTGCATAAAGCGATTTATATCTAATGTGAATATTTTTATATTATTATATAAAATATACAAACGCACTACGTTTATATTAATATCGCAGCTTTTAATAAAAAGGTCAACCCACTTTAGTAAAATAATTCTGCATTCGTCTCATTTAACTTCATGAAATATTATTATAACATTTAGACACAGATTTTTTAAAATAAATCTTGCGCCATGATATTATTATCACTTCTTTATTTTCTTATCAACATAATGTGTGCAAAGTTTTGCTGAGTTAGAAGCTTAGAGACGCGTCTATTTTCTTGTCATATAGTATAGTTATTGATAAGGCGCGGATGTTCGTGCACGATCCCGTGTCGCGCGCAGAGAACCGCTGCGTGCGAGTGAGTCGAGTACTCGCTGAGGTAGCATTTCTCGAGAAAACCCGATTGTCAATTCATCTGAATTCAATATATCTATCGTGTATAATGTGTATAATCGGGTCTTCTCGAGAAATGCTACTTTAGCGAATACTCGACTCACTCGCACGCAGCGGTTCTCTGCGCGCGACACGGGATCGTGCACGAACATCCGCGCCCTAGTTATTAATTTCAGACGGATATACGTAAAGATCCATAATCCTGAGATTTGAGTAAACACTTTCGAGCGCTATCGCTGAGACTCCGCCATTCAGTAGCACACTTGAAGAACGCATATTCAAACGTCGCGTTTTAATATCATCATCTTTGATTGATAATTCGCGCAATGTTGCTTGCACTACACGTGAAGAGTAATGAATAAACGCACGTAACATTGCGCTCCCGATCGATGTCGTGCCGGAAAATGAGAGAACTTTTCTTCCCCTCGGAGGGGAAAGTATTGCGCGGGGATAAATTATGCAAAGTGCACCGATAACTCAACTTCCACCATCTCGCGGCCGCCAGCGCCGCGGGCGAGTCTCCGCTTAATATTTCTTTTAAAACTTGTAAATATATCCGCTTTTATGCGCGCGCGCGCGCGCGCAAGCGAGCGAGCGAGCGCCGCTTTTTCCGTGATCATACTCCGTGGTATCGCCGGATTCTCGTTTGTTCCTCGAATCTGGCCGTGTCCCGAGACCGATCGAAGGAGTAATAAGAAAAGTCGAGTGGCGGGAAAGGGCGTGAGAAGAAACTCGAAAAGGAAGAAAAGGAAAACGGTACACGAAAACTCGGAACTTATCCCGGCGCGCTTCTGGTTTCTGAGAGTTAACAGAACTCACGTCGCCCGTAACATTCTGTCTTGAGGGTCGAGCACGCCCCGCGAACTTCGCCACCGGTTACTCCGCGCAATATCGTCCCTTTTCTCCCCGTTTCGTCGCGAAAGGTCCAACAAAGATCTAACGACGTTGCTCTCCGATGTAACTGTATAAAGGGTCGCTCTAATTAAGCCTTCCGCGTGAGTAACCGAGATAACCGAGACCCGGGGGGGTTGAAAAACGAGGAGGACGGAGGAAAGCCACCGTAAGTTCAATAAAGTGCGAGGCGGAAGTTTGCTGGGATTAATTAATTAAGTATTTATAACGCCGCGAAATGACTTCGCCAAGCGTACCGATACAACTGCTAATTATGAATTGCACTCGTACATAATTAAACGGACAAAACAATTGCTTCGAACGATAATAATAAGTATCCTGCAAACTTTTCCAAACGGAAGCTTCGACATTTATTTAGAAGGTGCACGCGTGCCTTTCAGACGCGAGCGACGCAACTTTCGAAAAATGTCACGGCGATTGGGCGGCCGATAAAGCCACGCGTCTCCACCTTTAACCTTTTTCCTCGAACGAAGGCAATTAAAAGTTTTATCGACGTTCTGTTCCCGTCTACCTCGAGAAAGGATTCGCGGATGCCATCGTCGCGCGGTATAGCGGACGGGAAGATTGCCGGTTAATGCGGCGTTATAAAGCGCCGCGATTTTCGCGAGAACACCAAGATAGTCGGCCTTTCCTCTTGGGTATATCCCGCTGAAACGGAAAAAGAGAACACCTTTCCAGCAGCACGGAGGCCGTCGATCCGGGATCTTCTTGCGTTTGAGACGTGCCCGGAATGTATCGCGCGCAGCTTTGCGTAATGCCGAATTGCCTTGGAAAAATCGATCGGCGAAATTCCTCGCATGACGGTGAGTTAATGTCCGTGCACACTCATCGTGGGCGAACTTTCCGAGTCTCTCCGATTCCTCCCGTCTGCGAGAAAATTCAGAAGGGAGCCGCCGGAAATGCCGACGCGCACCGTGGCTTCGTCGGGACATCCGCGGCATCCGCGTTGCGTCACCATGCGTGCGCACTTTTGTCGCGTTAATAAACGCGCATTCTACTGCATGGCTCTGGCAAGTGAATGGGCTCGATTGCACTCTTATTGACTATAGAAATGTAATAAATAAAAGCTGACAATCAATCAAGTTGAAAATAAAACTTGAGAAAAATATTTTGAAAAGAAAGATTTAAAAAATGTCTTGCATTGGTGACATTTAATTCTCCGCAAAATATTATCATTTAATATTTGAGCATTATTTTAAAGATTTACGCATGAGAAAACGGATATCATCTGTTTGACTTTGACGGTAGATGCCGAGCTTTTAAAGGGCCGTTGGACACGAATAAGGCATACCGGTATTCGTGTCTCGAGTCATCCTATATATTTTCCAAAGTTTTATTTGAATTGATGAGTTTGGATCGACGACGGTGTTCCCTTGTAAGTTTGACCCACATTTCGTTTCTGCAAATGGATGCCGCGGAGGTCTTGACTTTTATTCGAAACGCGTCAGGGACACTTTTAAGCACCGTGGGCAAGGTGGTTCGAAATGAATATCGATTTGGACATTAAGGTTTATGGCGAAAGATAGGAGATTTAGGAGCCGAGGTCCCGGAGCAACAAAAGTTTAATGCCACGATACTTGCTGTCGCAGGCAGTCTCCCTCAGAGTGTATATATATATTTTAGAATCCTCTGAAACGTACGGAATAAAACAAAGATTGCCGTCGGATGGGGGAGCGTCCTGCATTTGCATGAGAATTGAGTTCCTAGTATGTGTTGAACGTGAAATATTTTTCTGTTATATTTCTCTAGCGCGTGCACGATGTCCTGCAAGAGGTTTGCGCGCGCTCTTTTTCCTTTTTTTTTTTTTTTCATTTAACTGTCATCGGTTTGAAATAAATTTCCGCCGGACAAAAGTTTCGAAAGCGCTGACGGCGTTATTAAGGTGCTCTGATACTAATTAATCCTCGCGCGGCGTATTAAATTCTTGCAAATGGCTAACGGAGTCAACGCTCATACTTTATTCACTGTCAGCGATCAAAGAAAAAAAAAGAGATAGCGAGGCCCTCGCACAGACCTCCATAAAGCGCACCGCGGCGCATCGAAGGTGAAGACTTCGGCGAACAGGGGCGAGTTAACTCGTATAAACTTTTGCGAAAGTTAACCCCAGCTATAATTTTGTCGTTCACCCCACCTACGCGGAACTTTTAAAGCAACCCATTGTTACGTCTCACCTAGACAAAACTCGTTAGCGCGACCGACAGTCACGACTCTTCCTCAACTGACATGCAACGTTCTCACTTTCTCTTCGCGATTTTTCGCACCTCACTGTATACGCGTCGCAACAACTTACAAATTTTAACTTTTCCATCTGTAAAGTAACACGTGAGCTGCGAGAAAAAACGTATTTAAAATGTCATCTCAAGCCAACTAAAAACTCGATAAATATTACGCAGCTTTATATCGCACAACGCGGTTTAATTAATGCGACGAATGTCAATTGATTAATCGAGCGTCGAAACGGAAACACGGGGTGTCCAGCTGCTTCTGTTCTTTACAAATGTACGCGCCAATGTTCACGCTCGTTATTCCGAAAAGAAGAAGGGAAATAAGAATGGATTTTGGAACGTGTCATTAATTTTAATACCTGGAGCGCGAGAACCAGACGGCGAACGCCAGACAACAATGATGGTGTTAAGCGGGGGGGAAAGGGGGGGAGAGTCACGTAGGAAGGGAAAAATTGTGATCCGTTCCTCTTTACGCGATTACGCCCGACATCTTTCCCTTAATGCGGGTACACGCTCCCGCTCGCAAAATATCGTTAACTACGTGAAATTAAGGCGCGAGCGCACTTCCTTCGTCGCTATTACTTAGCGATGCCATTTTAATGACATGCTTAAAAAACGAGACTCGGGAAAAATTTCAATGCAAGCAAACAACGTTGAGTCATAACGCCTCTTCATTCTCATGCTTCTAGCTAATTTCGGCGTAGCGCGATAGTTTGAGATACGGGATGAAGATAAGAAGGATAATATCGTCCAAACGATTAAAGATTTGCTAACTACTATTAATAGGTTCCATTATCTCCGCGAAAGTCGGATTCTAAATGACATTAATTAGTAATGCAATTAAACATTGATGAAAAGGCAACAGTCCGAACGGGATCTCTTCAATAACTTATCCGTTTGTTATTGGCCAATCCGATTATTACTGCCATTGCTGCAACACGTTTTATATATAATAACGCGACGATATATTTTAATATTGCATTATAACGAATGAATCTGTCTCCAGGCAGCAATTGTTTTGTACAACTAATTAAACTATACGATTAATTTAGATATTTATTGATGAAAACCAATTTATTTTACTAACAATCATTTTTTCATCGAGTTGTAAATTATCGATGTAAAATATGTTCAAGTATTTCAAATAAATATATAATTTGATTCGCGCTACAAAACGGCGTTACCTGAATTTCCAATAGAATTTATTCACTACACGAAACGCAGACGATATTCATGTCACGTAAGAACTATTAAAGCCACTGAAATCTCTTGCTCTTAGCATTACAAATTAATACGACACTATCAGTAAAATTGTATCATTGCGGTACAAATTTATTCTAGCAATAATATATTATCAAGCGTGCATTTGGAAGAAAAAGTCAAAAACTTCTCAACATTGCTTAATTGTTGAATATTTTTTTAGAGCTTAAAATAAAATAAAATGGCCGATATGCGATAACGCTTTCGACGATAACTCGTGTGCCAGTTTAGTGGCAGTTCGATTGTCTCGGTGACAAAATCATTCATCAGTCGGCGATTTACACGCAGTTCTCCGCAAGCAAGTTGATAATGCGATCTGTTTTCCACAAGCGGCAAATTTCCACGACGGCGGCGGCGGTGGCGAGCAACTTGGGTGGTCGCAAGGGGTAAACTGCATAGTTAGTCATGCAGATTAGACGTCCGCGTTCGTGTAGTCGCGCGTGTACCAGAAGCTCTGGGCTCTCGTCGCCGGTTCGGGGTGTAGCGACTACGTGGGGCCGTCGCCATTCCGGCCGCATCCCCTATCCCGCCGCCCTCGGGAGTCCCTGTTGCAGAGAGTGCCGTTAGGACGCCGCTAATAATAGCGATGAATTGTTGATGACGTCGCTGTACTCTGTATTTATGTACCGACGCGTCCCAACTCCCAGAGAGACGCGCTCCACAGAGTCGTTCTTCATCGTTCTCTTCCGCGCGAGCTGGTCGTACGCGGAAGCTGCTCGGATCGCCCTTGCCGACTGTGGCCCGACCCTCCGCGCAAAATACGCAACGAACGCACACCAATGCTCCATTACGACGAATTCATTCTCGAAAGTCGCGCACCCGCCACCAAGGACGTTAATTCAGCGGAGTACCCTTCGCGTACGGCGCGCTTTCGACCCCGGAGTAAATGCGCCGAAAAATCGTGCCCCGACTGGAAACGAGCATGTTTAGGCGCAACGGCATTTCGCAGAAACCACGCACGTGTCGCGAGCAAACACTCGCCACGTGCGTTCGTTTAAAATTTCGACGCGGCCGAAGAGTGCCGTACGTGATTGAACTGAAGGCAGGAGCGAACACGGGGTTATTCTCGGATTACAGTTTGATGATCTTCACCTGTGTCTTTTTTACTCGATTTCACGCGTTAGAAATACGAGAATTTAATATGACTTTTCGTATTAATTAATTTATGCAAAAAAACATCGCGGACCGACTTTCCCGTTGTATTTTCAATATATTTTTATATATAAAATATATATTTAAAATATATTTTATATATAAAATATATATTTTTATATGTAAAAAGAATACGATATAATAGAATTTTTATTTGTCTAACACTGCAAGCTATGAAAGAAAAAATCCAATCACCACTTTGATTTATATTAAATAAGTTACTTTGTGTGTAGCGCTTTTTTCGATTGAAAGTTTTCATATATGCACAATCTTTTTCGATGCACATTGTACGTATTGCGCGCTTTTCTGCGTGGATACTAAATTAGTACGCACTTTTGTGTATTTATAGGCAGGGAATTACACGTGCGCTTTGGCGTAAAAGGAATGAAAACCCCTCTTTCGCGTTATGTGAATATGTAGGAATAATTAAAAAAAAAAATTTCCCGACCGCATGAATCTGACGCATGAATGGCGAAAAACGTTACATGCGATGCCGACTCCTAGGCTGCTGTATGGTCTTCATTACGGTGAATTCATTCATGGCTTTTGGGATTTGAAAAAAAAACAAATCATTCTGCCGCAAAAAAATATATGCGAACAGAGAAGAATCGCCAAGTCCAACAAAAGTGCAACATAATTAAAAGCAACGGCGGCAGCAATGATGCAGAACTGCAAATATCGGTTCACTTTTAACTTAATTAAATCAGATATTGTTCCAGAGCGAAAACCACGAGATCCGAAACATTTGTATAGAAAGCACGAACGTAAAGAGGAATTTCAGATGCTGCCGCGAGCAAACGGTATAACGATGTTCTTAAGTTCTTTAGTCTCATTTTATAGAAAAGTACCTCATCAGAGGAAAGATTTTAAATTATAACCAAGCGCACGGGCGCGCTACAAATAGAGATATGTATGAGCGGGCACAACAGAGACGAGGCAAAGAGAGCGGCTGAGTGTATCAAATACGTAAAAATACAGAGAATAGAATTTAATAAAATATAACTCCGGGTATTAATAATGTTATCCGTCTTTTATGAGAAAATCCGACATTTCATTAAATCGTGCCATTTCATTAAATAAAATAGAATTTATCTCCACGTTAGTTTCATACGGGAAATTAATTGTAACTGGAAATTTAATTAAGATTGACTGAAAAACAAGACGTAACGCTTCAGGACGCAAAATGGATTTAATGCGTTCGAATATCGCTTTCAAAATGCGAAATAACTGCTGGCAGCATCGATTTCACAGAACAACAGATGCGCGGCATACATTATTCGTTTCATATCAAGATTTCCACGGGATTTCTGGCAATACCCGACACGACACCTCGCCATTGTTTCCATTGTGTTCGCGGTAACCGAGAAAAGCCGATACCCCGCGCATTGACTCAAACAATAAAATCTTTACAAATATCTTCTCGCTTTCGCGCGCGTTTTCTTTTTTTTCGGCTTTTAATAATACAATGGCTGTACTGATGTATCGGAACATTGTTGCAATTAATTAATCGTTCAATTTGTAACATAATTATCAAATTTTGTTTACCGAGTTAACGAGAGAAGCATTGTTGCAGCTTCCGTTATGTACATTGCGCTTATTAAAATAATGATTAATTCTTGAGAGCTTTAGAGATCAAAGCTCATTTACATTTGACATATTTAATAATGAAAACGCTGAACTGCCGTGATACGTTAGTTGGACTAATATTACTTGTATGATATTATTTGTATATATAAGCTTTCATCTTCATGATTCAAAGTGCGCATAGACCCTCGTCTGTGATTTATGCTTGCAAATCGGCTTACGCGTCACTCGTCATCGTCGTTGCCGTCGCCGTCGTCGTCGTCGTCGTCGTCGTCGTCGTCGTCGTCGTTGGAATCGTCTTCGTCGTACTGCTCATCATAGATAATACAAACGGTACACAGTTCTATCGTACACGAGATCGTAGTTAATGCATCAGCAACTCTCAAAGATGCCAACTGCCTCTCTTACAAATGTTTATTTCTTGCACCACCGCTCTATGATCTGCTCCGGAAACGCGATACTCGATGAGATTCGTCCAATTACGTAGACTGAGGGATGTAGTGGTGTTCGTCCCATTTTACCAAGAGTCTTTGACAGTTCCGCAGTCGTTCGTTAATTAAAGGCCGCTGCTTTCCTCGCACAGAGAGCAAAGCGTAACCAGGTATACTTATGAAACTCTTGATTGACTAACGATACTTATTTAACTGGTCTGCGAAATTAGCGCTTAACGGTATCCGGATTTCATGAAACATTATCGTTGCATATTCACTCTAATTTTTAATTTTTATAAATAAGTAAAATCTCACTTTAAAAAAAAACACAATTACGTTTCAACATTTGAAAGAATATATTAGCGTCATCATTTGCCGGTGCGAGAAGTCGAGGAAAGTTCCGCGCGTTTTTGCATTTTTATTTCGCGACGGTCACAACAGAGAATTCGCTCCCACGAGCGGCATTATCGCGCGCGCGATACCGCGACGACGACGACGACGACGACGACGGCAAAAACACAATAAATACCCGGTCAAAAAACGACACGGATTCCCTTCCTGTTTATGGGGAAACTTGTCTAATAAAACGGAAACGACTTCGCACCGTGGAGACCACCGTCGCACCGTCGGCGCGAGAAGATAGAAGAAGGTGTAAGGCGACGGGGAGGGCCGGGGTGCCATTATGAGATGAAATTTTACTGTGCGAGTCACGCCGAGAATGCAAACTGCACGACCGCAGGGCGGGCGTGAAGTTTCGCAGAAACAACGAGCGGCGGGGATTCGGTTTCTTCTTCGACGGGCTCGCGCGTAAATTTATAAAACGGCGGCGCGGGGGTATGACCACTTCCCGCCACCCCGCCCGCTTATACGGGTTTCGGTCCCGGCGGTCGGAATGTCTGGCGTCGCCCCGGGATGGCGGAGCTTTTCGTACAAGACTCTCCCGAACCCGGTCACGATTGTAATACAAGCTACACACCGACCGGAAGTTCAATTCTCCGATCGTACGTGCGCGCGTAGAAAATTATGCGGAATGAATGCCGAGCGCGGAATGAAATTATTGTTCCCTCCTACGAAGAATGGGAATCCCGGGTATGTTGGACGCCGGGTAAAACATCGTTTTGAAATCTCGGGGGAGCACGATCCAGCGGTTTCTGGACGATTCGTTGCAAGCGAATTCCTTGGATTTTCCGCATAAATTCTCATACCGTTCCTCCGCCGACGAGAGCGAGAAGGAGCGTGTATAGGCAAGTAGGACAAAACGCCGGCGTGAAAACGAAAAATGATCCGCTCAACTATGCAATAAAAAGAAATATATGTTTCATGTCAATAGTAAGAAAACAACAAAAGATTTTTCGCGAAGAATGCGGACCGTTTTTCAAAGTAATCATACAAAAATGATACATATGTGAAGTGGACTGGAAGATTTATTAATTTTATATTTGCAAAATAATGTTAATATATCATCGCGTTGTATTTTGGAAAATAATTTTCCTATCTGTCGCATATGAGCGGTATAAGATATATGACTATTTTCTAACTGACCCTAATAATAACAGGATCAAGCATAATATTTCTTTCATCTCATTAATCTTGCAACGCAATTTGCTGATCTTGCCACACGCGCCCTCTGGCTATTCCCAAATGATTTCATAAATGAGAAATGAATCTTTTAGTAGATTAGCAGTTAATAGACGGCCGATTTTATACGATCTGAATAAATCATCATAAATTTCGCACCGAAACTAATAACGCGATTTCTCGATGATGCTGAATTAGTTGCATCGATAAATTTCTAATACACAATTCACAGATATTTGTAAAATGTAATGCATTTTTTTTTCACCCCTCTAACATTCCTCTTGCGCCTAGTTCATTTTAATAACACATTTTTAACGTTAACAAAGAGATGTGGAAACTAAATTCAAATTTCTCTGACTCCAACCTTTTCAAGCTCGTTCGTGCACGTTCAAGTACCACCAAGCAGCCGTTTCTCACAGCGCTTACGCGAATCCGCCCTTAATCGCGGACTAATTCAAAGTTATCTCGGTTACAAGTCGACTGTTTAACATACAGGGTGGATGATTCGCAGTATATTCCGCCGCCGTCGCCGCCGCCGTCGTCGTCAAACTGTCCCGAGACCGAAAACGTACGATGAAGGGACGTACCGGAGATACGTAGAGGAAAACGATGGTGGTCGGCGAGACGGGGGCGGCTCCGCGGAGGGTCGTTAAGAAAGTCGTTAGACCCGCTGGCGGAGAGTAGGCGAGCGGAATCCGGCAAATTTAAATTCGGCTCGTCTCACCGCGCGAGCGAGAAAATGTGAGCGTCGAAGGAGCGAGAGGGATCGCGGGGGCGGACCCGACCGCGCCGGTGCTCTCCGTCCCCGAAGGAATTATAAACAAATGGTCTCGCCCGGTATAGAGTAACCCCTGCTGCGGCCTTTTGGCTTCCCGCCGCTATATAACGACACGTTATTCGCGCGGTTACGACGTACTTGCGAACTCGCCGTATCGCTGGGACGCGCCACCCCGGGTGCCGCAGCAGCCGTATGTCGGCGGCGACGGCGGCACCGCCGCCGCAGTTTTGCTACCACTGCAACTGCATAATTTTCGCGCAGACGACGCTAGGCACGCCGCGAGAATCACTGGACTGATCACGCGCCTTCCTGCACGATTGTAATACGGCGAACGTAATTATATATTAAATCTTTGCGAATTCCAGAAAAAAAAAACGTATTGCGAGAATGCAATAATTGCTCGAACAGCGATTTGTCACATTTGGAGATTTTCTCTAGACATTTTCTAGCACCTTTTTTTACAGCGAATTTTTAATATTTTAATTAGAATTAGATTTTCAAAGTGAATAGTGATTATCGGGTCTGCGAATATTTGATTTTCTGAAATCGGCGACCACTCACGGGTTCGAGAACCTCTGGTTCGTCGGATCTCTAAAATTCCGACTAGACAAATTCTTCAATGTTTCAAGAGAACTCTCCTCTCGAATTCGACGAGACTTGGTTTCTCAATAATTAAGGAAACGCTGTAGACTCGCGTAACGGGAAATTTCTATAAATCTCACCGGAGGAGAAGCAACGGCTGAACTTATTTGCCAGCTCTGAGAACTACGTATTTATCCTCGCGATTAAATCATGAAGGTGTCGAACGTTATCGGACATCCAGCGACGGAAAATCAACGTCGCACCTCAGCTAATTGTCGTTACATATTTCGTCGCTCCGACTCTCAGCGTTGTACAGCGGAATAAGTTATTTTATTCGTCCCCTCAGAGATACGAGGAGTTGGTTTAAATTTAGTCGCGGTTACGACAGAGATAGATAGATAGAGAGAGAGGGCGATTGTTCCCATCGGCGTTATAGAGGTAATGCTTAATCGATAGCGGAAGGGAGGCTGCTGGAGCAACAGCCGCCGGAGAGAGAGAACGCGGCGCGGAGCGAGGGGAGAGCGGCGAGAGAACGGAAGACGTTCGGCGGTGGTGTTGCATCCCTTGATGCACGTAACCAATTTCGAACCGCACGCGCCATAACCATATCTGCACGCAGACGCACGTAGACGCGCGTAGACGCGGCAGGCTACGTGTGCATCGTCTACGTATTAATCCCGGCTCTGCACGCCACGCGTTATAGACGACGGGGCTTGTGCGCGCGTCCCGTAACCCTAAGCCCAATAAACATCGCCGCGCGGCTTCGGCAGTGATTTACTTATATCGCGAGAGCGCGCTAATAGCATTAGCGTTTAATTAGAGTCGCGCGGCTAAATTAATTAAATTAGTGAAATTAATTTCACGCCAAACTTTGCCGATGTTTTATCATATTGTAAGTACAAGTGCGAGAGCTTTGAGCTCCCGGCAGCCTTTGAGCATCCGTAATTAAAATTTATTGTCCGAAAGCCAGGGACTCATCTGCCAAGAGTAAGGAGGCCTTTCCACGAGAATATTCGCGGTTGACCGCGCGGAGACGCGCGCAATAAAATTCATTCGGGCGAACTGCATTAAGGGTAATGCAGTGCGCTTACAGTATGCGGCAATTCAATCTTCCTTACAGCGTTATATCCGGAAAATTACCCTCTAAGAGTTATATCGCTGCCAAGTCTCCCGTATCAAGCTCTCCGGCTCTTCTCGGGCCAAACAACCGGCAGACTAAACCGCTCCGTTCCGCGAATCCTGTGTTATATTACGTTGCCAACAGTTGCGGCGCAGTTATGTAACTTCGCGTGCAATATCGCGCGTTCGCCATGCGTGTTAATATGCTCGCCGCCATGCGTTTCTGCTTGTTGCTAAATCGTAATCATCTCGCTGCAATGATCTAGCAGATGAGCTCAACTGATGATAAAAATCTTCGCGTACATTTAGTTTCGACATCAAACAACGCGTTAGATCGCGCTTTTTCTTTCGTCAACAGTGCCAATCTTGACGTCGAAAGAGACTTTTATCGCGGGGGTGATAGTGCTTGTTCTCCGCGCGAAACAGTTCCACGCCGCTCAGCGTTTGTGATGTGCGGCTGTTCGCCCAGTCGGGTTTACACGGTAGTAAAGAAGCGTATACTGCATTCGCGTACTCTATATTCTCGCCTTCGCATTCAGAATCCTCGCGCCGAAGTTTACTTATACCCTAATTTCCGCCCGTCCCCTCTGACGAACCGAACGACGCCATCGACAGCGACTAGCATTACCGCTCTCGAGTCCGACTCGCCTCTGCATTCAGTAGGTCGAGTGCGCTTTCAAGAGAGAGAGAGAGCACCTCGTTTATATATAATAAGCAGCGGGCTAGATAACTGCGCCTCTACGTAGACTGCACTTAACTACTGCTTCATCCTCCACCCGGATTGGGTGAAGAGGGCAGCGCCGACGAGAGAAAGACTGGAGTGGCTCTCCGGAAATGAGCCTCTCCTCCTCGGGTAGATCATAAGCCCCGTCCGTTCGTGTTTAAAACCCAAGACGACTTATTGTTAGCAAAGCGTTATAAAACGAACGTGATTACTATTCAGCTAGATACTCGAGCTTCTTTTTCCTTCTCCGTCTCCATCAGGCTTGCGTGGAAGCGCAAATAAAGACGGATAAATTGATTCGAAAAGCTCGATACATAAAAAGATGTAAATAACATTGTCAGAATGTAGCCGATTGCAGAGAGTTATAGGGGATGGTGCAGCCGAAGAAAGAACAATTGATGAGACTAAATAAATGTTATAATGATATAGCGAGGATACAGAGAGATCGTGGATATTGTAGTCGTAAAGAATGGATAACGGAAGAAATAGAGAGGTCCGCGAATGCGAAATCGATAGGAGCGAAGTCTATTGCTGACGGAAGAAGTGTTTGGGTTGGAGGAGACACTTAAACCAGCGCGCCTCTTTCGGAAAACTAAATAAAAGAAACTTACGGCGACAATTTAAAGCCAATGAAGCGTGTAATATTTATTACATTTTCGTCGGGGCGCGCCGCGATTTACAAGGAAAATTGTAAGTACGCTTTCATCGACGGTACTGAATCTTTTGTTCGCGCCGCTGAAAGGGCCAGAACGAATTCTTATTGTGATTGCACGACACAAATCATCGGCGATTTACTCTCTTCTTTTTTTTTTTTTTTTTACATTGACAAGCGAGAAGAGAAGAATAATAGTGAAGTACATCAGCAAGTCCCGTATCATCGAGTTTTTTGCGACTGCAAGTCCCGACGTGTTCCTATTCATTCGACTGGCCTAGTTTCTTTTTTTCTCGTCGGATAAGAATGGCGATCATCACGACATATGGCTGACATTGCCGCCAGCCATACGCGATAATTCTTTTTAAGCGCTGCAATATATTCAGATTGTGTGATTTTCGCGCGCATAGCAAACAAAGCTTTTGTACTTGATATATTTCAGTTTTGCGGCTAATGCCGATAGACATTTTTACAGTTTAGTTTATTTATTTATCTAAATACTAATGTCAAACATTGAAAATTTTTGAATTTTTTTAAACTTTCTTTAAAATTTTAGAGATTTAAAAATCTTTCGAAGGTTTAATTGAACGTTGTAAAAAAACTAGTGCAAAAAAACGTTTTCTGTAAAGATAAATACTTATAATGTTGTTTTTAATCTATAATTAATATATTACATAAAGATGAGTCTTTCTTTGGAACAAATGTTTTATGAAGATCTCAAGATATTATTTTTATTTGTTTTACAATATCTCAAAAACAGTTGGCTGTCGTTAACTTTCAGAGATTGGGATATAAAAATCATCCAAGCAAATAGATTTGGGATAAAAACGCCGTAAAAACGTGCATTTCGAAGAAATGGTAATCCTGATTTTCATATTTCAAACTCAATTGACGTGTAGACAAGATCTTTCGACAGCTACGGGAACACATTCTGAATAATCGGAAGCGTTCATCTCGTGAATCTTGCTTTACATAATATAACATTGTACATTCAAAAATCTTTAACGCGCCGCAATTTTAAATAAAAAAATATGAAAAAGGAAATTAAAAGAATATGTGATGCGATATTCATTTTCCAACGTTAAAATATTTTTTCAAAATCTATTCAGTGTCTTAATGACTGGCTACTTTATAAAATAAGAGAAATATACCAAGTGCAAAAGTATTGTTATAAATTACATTGAAAATGACAATTTAATATCAAAAGAAAACAAGATAACTCTCAAGTTATCTTTATGGGAACCGATAAATCAACGAGTGCTCGAAGAACTAAAGAATAGGTGCGATCGGCTCTAACCGAAAGAGGTTATCGACCCGATATTCCGAAAACTATCACGAGAGACTGTTTGGGGTTTATATGCCACTTACGTTTGTTTCCCCGGCCCATCTTTATTCCCTCGGGTTGTATTGACACGTACGCGCACTCACGCATTTACCCTTCCTTAGTTTACGCGTGGGCTTTTGCATGTACAGGACTAGGGGTGTGCGTGTTAACGGTCCTATAAAAACGGCGGACACGAGAAGTGTTTCGTCCTGATGGGTCTGCTTAGGTTAAAGGCGCGCGGTGTCCTGGATTAAGTGGCTTTTGAAGGAACCAATGTGGCTACTGGTATCAGCGGAAAGTAGCAAGAAACACTTCAGCACATTGGACGCGTCTATGGGAGGTTAAAAAAAAACAAGAAGGACGCTCCTTTCACAAACTATTTCCTTTTAATTTCTGCTCAGCGAAAATTTAATTTCTAGCTTAATCGACGAATTATTTAATATTAAATTTAAATAGTTTTAAAAATGAAAAATTCAATCATAAATAAGAGAACCTTAAATGTTCCAATTAAACAGTATTCAACTCTGATAACGATTTATTAAGACTTTATCGTCGGTTGAAATATTTCGCTATAAATTAATTAGCACATTAGTTTCTGAATATCGGAAGTAAAAGAGTGGTATTGTAAAAAGAATAATAGATTAGAATAAAACATACACAACACGTATATGTTTTAAAAATATCAAATTAGTCAAATTATAATTATTTTGCTAAATACTTGAATTTGCGTATCCACATTTTTTTTCTCCCTGGAATCGTAATTTTGCTAGAATCTTCAATACTCAAATGATTTGATTTTAAATTAACTATTATTTTCTTACAAAAAGATTATTAGCGACGCGTTATTTCTGAGGAATAATTCGCTGTGAATTATCTCGCTACTCAGGTGACGCAGCGAGCGAAATGGGGAAATAAAATGAACCGAGGGACAAAAATAAAGCGCACAAAAGGGCATAGAAACGGGATATCTACGCACGGTCATACACGGGGAAAATGTACCGCGATCAGAAGCGTATCGCACGGAATGCCATTATGAATTTTATGTCGATCGATTCCGCCAATATTGCTAATAAAAGTACCACCCGCTTCGCCCGAATCCACAAATTTTTCCATTTGATTTTCATCATGCGTGACACGCGTTGCGATTCACGTGTTTCATGAATTCTTCCAGAATAATCGAAATTCCCTTCATACACTTCGCGCTCCATAACATAAAGGATCGTATTATTATACGTATCGTATTATTATACGGGAAGTATTCAAAGTGCAAATTCTCTTTTTTTTTTTCACATAAAGATTTTCAAAAATGCGAAAAACATTAAAATTGAAAGACGGAATAAAGTCGAACAATTCCTCATCAATTAGACGTGTGTTACCGTGAAGACGTCGAGTGACAAAAGATGATTGTACAAATTCTATTTGCAGTGGATACAATTTGTCGCATTAGCATTACTCAGCTTACTTCGTAACGGGCAGAGTTGAAGAAAACAGGTCGGAACGAGAAAGGATATCATCGTTGTCGTGACTGCGAGCTTCGCAAGCAGCTCGGAAGAAATAAATTCAGAAGGGGCCATTCTATTTAAAGAAACGTTAAGAGATATCTCCCAGGAAGAGGACGGGGCATTCGTCATTGTGCGTTCGAGGTGCTTTCCATCGCGAAGACGTATATCGTTCTCTTTAAACTCCTTCGCCTTTTTACCTTCGTTCTTCTCATTTTTTTTTTATTTTTATTTTTATTGGTCCTCTCTATTTCCCTCGACCCGGATGTGATGGGACTTCGAACGAAGACGACAACAACAACGACGACAAGCGCGCTCCGGACGAATTCGACCTTTTGCGCCGGAGAGAGCGCGGAGTTTCGTTTCCCGACTATGTCCACAGAAAAGGACGATCAGTTGAAATCGAGGATGGCGAAGGAGGGAGGAAGTGCTTGTACATGTGTGTATACGCGTAAGAGCGTGTAGCGCGTATAATTTTATTCCGACGCGAGCTGACCGCACTACTTTCTCCACCGGCAGCAGCCAGTATTACCGAGATCGATTTCATCTCGAGGGCGCATTTAAATTCGTCGCGAGAACTCTCGCGCCGAATCATATTGATCGTTTGCGTTTTGTCACATTGAGACTGTCCATTGCCGCCCGCGTATAAGAAATTTTATCGCGGATACCGCCGCGCATGTGACGATTTCCGCGTGTTTGCGCACATACCGCAACGGCACGCAGTCACCCATAGCGCCATTGTTACCCCCGGCTGGTCCTCGACTGGAAATTTCAGTTTATGAAATTGGATCAGAGGGCTGAAAGCCGGATGCATAAATTTTCATTTTAATAATAGCACCCGAGTTACTCCGGATATAAATTCGTTAAGGCTTTCATAGCGAAACAGCGGGGTCACGGAGGGGCGAGAGGGGAGGATGTGCGTGAAAGTGGAAGCGATTTTGTGCTGCGTAATCTACGGTTTCGTGTTTGCCGAAATTATTCGTGTTCCCTGAAGAGGACTTTCTTCCGCGGAAAAGAAGGGCTCCGTAAACAGTAGGTAACCTCGGAATCTCGATTCCCCTGTTTATTCTTCGATTTGAATCCGCTTTCTGATCCTCTCACCCGCCTGTCTAATACCCAGCGAAATCAACCGGTCTTGAATCACTCCCGCACGTCAAATATAGACGAAGTGGAGGATTGGGAATCGTCTTTCTCTCAAAAATAAACTAACAATCATGAAGTCTGCGCATCCTAAAGCAATTTCGCCAGATATCGGTAATTCGATTTACTTCATCCTCTTCCGCAAACATTAATTACTTAATTAATTTTCATCGCATACACGTGCGTCGAATGTATAAATCGAGATTTTGCACGAAAAAGTATTCCATTTAAAGCTTATGAAAAGAGTCGTCATAAAAACACAATTATTGCTGTGCTGCGAAATAAAAATTTGCGTCGCATTTAAATGTCTCGTTACAGCGTTTTTCCTTGTTCGCGAGATTGCAAAGCCGATCTCAAACAAGCTCACCTGGCTCGATTTCCCAAAAAAGGTACAAATCGTGAACGTAAAAGACGACGTTCACGAAAGTGCATGGATTACGATCGCTATCACGATGTCCCGCGCCGTTTGCTTTCCCGGCCCTCTTCGTCCCGCGCAATCCGCAAGCTTTACGTCGAAAGCCCGGGGATTGACACGACGCTAACAATAAGAAGGAAAAGCACGAAGATCCGGACAAACACGGATGCGCGCGAAATACGGTATCTCCGGTATCTCCGGTATTTCTATCTTCGATAACACAGCGGCGGATTAGATAGTTAGAAGTCCCGCGGATACAAATCAATTTTAACCGATTTTAATTAGTGCACGTACGGATACTGTAAATTTTATGAAGTTTTTATTATACTAATCACGAAAAATCTATTTGATATCATTAACATAAAAATATATTAAAAATTGTATTAAAATAATAATTTTTATTACACTCTATGTGTGTAAGATGGTGTATGTGTTGTGGCAAAGTCTTTTTATTTTTAATATTTTGCCATTAATTATAGCAGCTTTCTTTCATGCTACAAAATCTAGAAAAATCCATAGTGCCTGTTGCCAGAAAAAAGGAGAGAAAGAGAAAAAGAGCATTAAGTATGATATTATTCTTAATAATTAATCATGTCTTCAACAATAAAACTATCGATATTTTGCCTCATTAATAAATCTTAAAGCTCAAAAAAAAAAAAAAGCTTTCACGTTCGAGAGTTTGTATTTTTTCATACACACCGCCAGAAATTGCACCGTCTTTCATCCTCAGTTCTTAGGCATTGCGTTATATGTGAGACTGTCTTCTACAGCGTCACACGGAGTCGACTGTGATATGGCGACGAGTGCGTTATCCGAGCCGAAATACAAAAAATCATGGAGAATCGCGGGAAATAGAGGTGGACGAGCCATCCCGCGCCCATTCCACGTTCTCGCGTTCATTTTCTCGCTCTCTTTTTACGGACGACTCCGCATCCGCCGGTCCGTTCGCCAGGTTGGCTTGGCATTTTTTCCTCTGCACACTCTCTCCTCTCTCGCACTCCTCCTCGTCGCGGTCTCTTTACGAACTGCATATAAAATATGTACGACCTCGCTGCCTCCGACATCGTCTAGCCCGCCAAATTGGATTTCCCAAAAAATGCCCGTGAACTGTTTTTACCCGCTCTGCACATTTCATTTTCGTGCACTCGAATGCATTAATATGTTAAAATTGCTTTATTATGTTAGCTTGGTATGACGATCTATCGTAATGAATGGCCACTTTATTATTTAATCATTATGTGAATATTATATTAATGCTAAAAGCGGGATAATATTTCAGGAAATGTGCATGGAAATATCTTATAATTATTTCATTTCACACAAAAAGCAAACTAAATAAGAGTATATATAACTGAGACATATGTTTTTTTTTTATTTATTTGAAAATAAATAGGTTCTCAGTTTATTAAATAAATTGCATGCAAATTAAGCGGATCGAATTTTCTGTTCGTAGCGGTTTTTTAAAAACGTCGACAGCCAACGTGTTAATTTGACCGATGCAGGCGCATCGAGTGAGAACAGGGAACAGAGTGACACAATGGGTGTGCGTTCAGCGAGTGAATTAATGCACTCGGGTATATCTCGCGCGCAAGTATTCGACATTGCATTGTGACCACACACGACATTGTTTTGCACATTTTGTAACGATCGTCGCGCCGTCGTAGCATATCGCCACTTCGATGTGCCGTTTCAATATGTCACTCGAGTATTTAATCTGTCAGTTATCATAATAAGACGATAAAATGTGTCAATGTTCGGAAAATCGTATTGACCTAATGCGAATGTATAACGTTTTCTAGACACGCAACACAAAGCAATATAATCCAAATTGTAAAACAAGCGCATAAAGAAATGTCCTAAAAGCTCCGATTTTTATTTCAGCTATAAACTCTTTGACGATGATTGAAATTTATCTTTCGTTATAGGAAATATCGATGCGTTGTATGTGGACAATTCCATTTCGCACAACCATTCAATATCTAAAATTATGTCAATATGTTTGGAGAGCTTTCCTCGAACGCATATTAAACAATTGATTTTGGTCGATGATTTTTCATTAATGGTAATCAACTAGGACACTTTTGGAGAGCTCGGCCGACATAGTCGAAAATAGAGGACAAAACAGGCCTGACAAATTTCATTTTTCGAAGTGCGCAGGATTTATTCCCGTAGCTTTTACAATTGTTTTTGAACAAATAAACGTGAGAGTGCACGGCTATCGCCGAATCAATATGGAAAAACGCTTTATTCGCCAGTCGAATATTTATCGGCGCGTGCGTCACTAAATTCGCGCATAAATTGCAAAGTACACAAATCGGGAGCAATTTTTCTTGTCGCACGTCACGCGAAATAATTGCGTGAGTGCTTGCGACCATTTACCGACCGAGAAGAACAGCGCAGCAAAGTTCTTTGTGCAAAAAGGCGCGTTCAATTTACTTGGCCGATCGAAGCGCACTGATGATTTATCGTTGAAATTTTATTGAAATGGACTGGATAGCATAGTCGAAATTTACGATGCGCTCGCGCGTATATGTGTGAACTTGCACACACTATGGAAGCACGGACACGTTCAGAAAGGAGAAAGAGAGGGGGGGGGTGTATATTCACAGATAGAATAGCCGTTAATTAAACGGGAAGAAAAATTACGCTAGGCAGTCACGTTCTGCAGTGTATTTTAATTAATTATACATTGCGCACTTCATTAGAAATCACGACCGGTTAAAAAAGCAGCTTTTGTAATAGAGTTAACGAAAACGGTTCAATATACTGCTATAAAATAGACTCAATTCGCATCGCTCTATAGATATTTGCTTTTTAGTCATTCGAAACTTAATTAATTAATTAATTGTAATTCGACCAAAGAAAAATCAATACAAAATGTTATTTTTATTCGAACTAATTAAATTCTACACAATTCTATTATTGAAACAAAACGTGGAGCTTGCGTGAATAATCGGAACGAAATAGTTGGCATTCAGCCTCTCGGAGTGTCGAAAGTCGTTAGTCCGCTTCGCGAAAAAAATTGAGAGAGCAATTCACCGCGACGTATCAAGTTCTTCGTGGCGCGGAGTGAGTCGGCATAGTGAGCATCCATTAAACAGACGACGGGATTTTCGTGCGGGACCCGACGAGATATTTTCCTCTCTACAGAGGTCCTATTAACGTCCGCGGGATCGTGTGAACGCGACAGCAGAAAGGAAACGAGTGGCAGACCGGCGGTAAAAGCGGCGAAATGCGAAATTAACTGCGAACTCTTCGTCTTCCTCCACGACTTGGGTCGTAAGGCGGAAGTAAGGGAGCCGAGGAGGGGTCATACGGCTTTCCCAGGGCCGTCCTTGCTCTGCCCTGCCCTGCCTTGCCCCGCGGAAAGCGCCGGACGGAGGCGAGGAGCGGGCAGCAGCCACTTTGAAAGTCAAATAAAGTTTTAAATTCTTAAACACTTTATTGCGCCGAGCATTTAAATTTGAATATCATTCGATTACGGCCACGTCGCCGTCGCGCCGCGCCACGCCGCGCGGTAAGACCGCATTCAAATTTATTCTCCCGACGTCCGACTTTTCCCCCTTTTCCCTTTTCCCTTTTTCTTTATCTCTCTCTTTTTTTTTTGTTCCTACTCGGGACACTCGCCACGAACCATTATTTACCGGGCCTGGTCGGATTCTGGAGGCACTTCGGGATTTCGGGCAAATCTTTCGATCCAACGATATTGACGGCAAGGACAGGATCAAGTGGTATCAAAATTCGATAAAATATTGGAATCTTTCCGCAGAAATTGATACCTTATAATTAAAATCGCGAATAAATATATGATAAGTAATATTTCAAATTATGAATCATATGAATGATTTAAAAAAGATTGTTTCCTATTGAAATATCAAAGAAGCAATAAATCAAATATGAATTATGAAAAGTCTAGTTCGAGATTGCGCAAAATATCCACGCTGCAAGCTACTTGAAACGTCCTCTTTAATTATATTTAAGTTTCAACAATCACACAGAGATCTTTAGGTAGTTCTCGGTAATAAAATTATAACAATTCTTTCAATAGACTCCTCTGTCTTTGAAATGTCAGTTTAAATATATTTACTTGCAAATTTATCGCCAATGGAATTATCGGCGCAATATATTTTCTTTATCCTCTTATCCCTGCCGCCGCTTCCAGGTTTCGGTTATAAAGAAGAAACGAGAACAATGAAAGATGGATGAAGGCGAACGCTCTCCTTTCATTGTCACCCCGCGCCGATGATGCCGCTGATAGGAAACCGCTGCAGAAGTGCGGCGAGATAAAATTAGAAACGGCCGCCGCACGAGCGTGCCGATATATAGACGGAAATAAAATCATTCCTTATTATGTTATTTCTACCCTTGTCCGCCCTCCTTCTTCTTTTGCCTCCTCTTTACTCCGTTCATGGCGTGTCTGGCGGCAGCAGGGTGAAAAGCTCCGAAGAGACACTGATTGGCTCAGACTTCAGCCTCTCTCGTCTGCTTTCTCCCGCCGCTTCCTCCGCTTCTTCTTCTTTATTCGTCGTCCTCGCCTCACGTTTCTCGAGAGCTCACGCTGTCGGTCTCAAGCTCAAATGCCCGAGGAAATATTTCCGCGTAGACGCTATTCGTCGAAGGGAGAATCCCATCCTTGGATTTTTTGCACCTTTTTTCATCCCGCTCGTCCATCTCCGCTTGACCGTCGACCGGCCTTTTCCTTTCCCTTTCAGATGTCGGCGTCCATCGAGCGTACGGTCTTCGACCATGAAATTTTCGTCGCTCTGTTCTCTTCCTCGTCCGTGCGATCGTCCGTCGCCGGCTCGTCGACTCGTTGTTTCTCGATGCAATCTCTGTAATTACGATTCCTATATATAATTATAATTAGAATTTTAATGTTGATGAATACACGCTGCAGCGTTGTTTGTTAAGCTCCTCGCCGAGCAATGGAACACTTCTGAATGATAAGACGTTGGTAATCCCCGAGCAACAGCGTTTGTCGTCCGATTGTTCTTGTATCGCGAGTCCGCGGCAAATTCCGCGTCTGGAAAATTACACTCCTTTCTGCCTGAGGAACGTCGGATTATCCCTGACCCGTAGTGGAGGACTGAAATTAAACGACGAAGTTAACGTCCGTTTCCTGTGGGATTTCGAGATGCAGCGTTCCTCCCCCCCTTTCCCCCCAGCCCTCCTCGTCCGCCCGGCGCTCCTTGTAGTTTCCTCTCGATCTCGTTATTTTTTCCTTTCTTCCTTTTTTTATCTTATCTCACGACTCTTCTTTCTCCCGTTCTTCTCCATCCCGAGAGTATTTTCACTCGACAAACTCGCTGCAGTTGGTAATAAGACTCGTTTGCTCTTTATTTCGGCTCTCTTGACCGAGCGGCGCGACAATGCGAGTCTGCCCGATGCACTTGGAGATCTTTCGAAACAAATGATTAATTTATTTTTAAATTTCGAGCTTTCCAAATGTTGAATGAATCGTGATAAATGATGCAATAGAGAATATCATCACCTACATGCACATAGACGAGCGTGTTATCTCACTTGAAATTGTACAATATATCGCGCGCGTATAAACCGTTTTGACAGTTAAGAATAAAATACTCTGGCAAGTGTGCGCGGTAGCCGATGAAGGGGAGCGAGAAATGTGAACGAGTGAATGTAGCATAAAGAAATCCTGAAAACGGAGTAAAACGGAGCGCACGTAATATGCGGAAGATAAAATTCAATTTTGAAAATGGATCTGCATCGTGTTATTGAAAGCTTGCCGCAACTCCCCATCGCTCCCACTTTCTCTGTCTCTTCCGCCCGGCTTCGTGTACGTACATATTCGCGGAATTTGCAAAGCCACTATCTCGATTCCATGACGGCCGCAGTTCCGTCGTGTACCGATAGCGATAAACAATTTTAATCACCGGACTTATGGCGCGGGATTATTCTTTAATCGCTATGTTCGAATCGACCCGGCCTGATCGTACGTGCTGTAATCGGCGATTAGTAACTGCCACAATGGATTCTGGCGCACACTCGTTCAAATGGGAATACAAAATATGTCAAATCCAGAGGAAAAAAAAAGTACAGCGGACACAGTGAAAATTAAACGGTCAACTTGACAGACTCAAATAAATTTTGCGAAGCCGCCAAAACCAAAATTGTTTTTAGTTTTTACATATAAAAAAAACAAATATATTTTTCTTACGCAAATAAATGGACAAATGAAAAATAAGCACAGTGGCCAATATTGCATCAAAATAGTAATATGCGAGATAATAATATTGATGCGAGAGATGTCGTAGTGTAACGCAGCGCTCGCTGCACTTCGTAAGTGAACGCGTTATCGATGTTGACAGTTAATACAACGCGACAGCTTGTCACTCATGTAACGGAAGAGAGTTAAATCTCCTCGGTGATTAACCCGTAAATGAAACTCGCAGTGCCCGGACCGTGTAATATTACCGCGCGAGTTTCTGACAAAGTCTCCGGAGTGCCGCTAAGCGGCTGGGACACGATCCAATAGGAGTTAATTCCGGAATTCGACGGCGCTGTTTAGAGCTGGCGATCGAATCGGATAGCGATGGCGGGAGGATCGCCGGTGGCGCATCGAGAACCAATTCTGTACAGGCAAGCAAATTGCACGCCTGTCGACGTCACGTCCGTTACCAGTATGAGCAATTGTTGTCGCCTTTCCACGAAATATATCGTAATCGCAATGTAACTGACGTTGCACTTTAGATAATACAACATCCTGATATTGACATTACGAACAAAGTGTTTAAAAAAAATAATTCAGATTCATCGTAAAATTAAAAGATGAATATTGAAGAGATAATGCTAAATATCTAAAATAGCGATATAATTTAAAGATAGAAAATCTTGATCTGTTTTGCTGAGAATTTCTGTATTAATTCGTTATCTGCATGTTTAAGCATAAAAATATAACGTAATATGATTAATGAACTGTCAAATGAATGTCAAACGCCACATTTAATTCTTTACATTCATTTTTTAAATTGACTATTATCGAGTATATCGTTTGCACTTCTCATAACCATCGCTTCCAACGAATCCTAAACAAATAAGAAAGAAGAGTCGGGGAGTGTTCATTAGTTGAAGATAATTTTAATTCCGCGGCAAGGTTCAGGAGGGCTCGCGAGATTTGCAATTCACTCTCACTCCGCCGCGATTTGCCGCTGGCGCGGATCGCTTTAATCTGCGCGCGGATCTTGGTCAATTAATGAAACCTTCGAATATCTACCCCCTTCGTCCCCGTGAGGATCGTTAAGAGCCCTTCCACGGGATTCCCAACGTTATTTTCCAGATTCAATTAATCGGGGAATCGGGCGAATTTATCGTCACGATTGAATAACTCGCGACGAAGGTACGAATAATGCTGATAAAGATCCCGGATGTCTCTCAAGAAGAATGGCGGCAGGGAGGAGCTCTTTTGGAAACAAAGTGCGAAAATACGTGTGATAAATTCCTAAAAATTTCTAGAGTCCCACATCTAAGAAGTATGACATTTGTGGTACTTTTGCATTTCTTTCCATTCTTTTTAACATTTTCTATCGATCTTCTCTCTTCCTTAATTCAGTTTATTCTTTTTTCCGCAAAACGAACGAGACTTAATTGCTCGACCCCTTCAATCCACGAAATAAAAGTGTGTATGGGGCTGAGGACTAGCACTATGGGGAATAGATCGTCGTGTTCTTGCAGAAATTAGCCCGCGCCGTTATCTTTAACTGACAAATAAATCTTCCTTGCGGTCGAGAAAGGGAGTCCGGCTCCAGTATTCTCCGCGGCTCTGTAATTGGAGACGTGCAGCACATTTTCTTCACTCCGATGTGTTTCTCTTTTTTTTTCAAGGGGCTCCGTCGCAAAGAACTAGCTGAGGGGCAGAACAACAAACGGATTAATTCAATTGCAGACGATTCGGCGTGCCGCGAAGTATCGTCGATGCGAAAGTACCGGCGAAAGACGCGGAAATTCGCCTGATTCCTAATAAAAGGTGAAATTTAATTATGTATTCCGGCGAGCGCCTTTCATAATGCCCCGAGGTGAGAGTATACTCGGGCAGAAGAAAAATCCGATTTTTTTCTCCCCTTTAGTTATATTTCCATTCAACGCATCTCAAGGGGAGGGGCGGTTCGCCCCCTTGTTTCGCGCCCTTGCATCGACTATTTCTCGAAGGAGGTTCTACCTTGCTGTATCCCCGAGGACTCTCATCACAAAAAGCCGCTTCCCACGTTCCCCCCTTTTCCCCATAAAGCCCAAAGTTTTCATCGCAGCGGTCTTCAGGAATCGCGCTCGGAATCCGAAATGCCTTCCGGCCTGGAGAATGGACTATCAATGCGAGTACCGGACTAATCTCGAGAGTTTACGAGAGAACTAATAATTCTTTTATGTGCTAACAATTCAAACGGCTCGTTACACCACGCTCGAGATATTCTTTCGCCCGAGATTTCATCGGCAATTTTACGGGAAGTCGGCGGAACCGGATATGACGAGCTTCCGGCGACGGTAAAGTTATCGAATTTCGCTCGAACGTCCTGTCTCTTTCAGTCCTTTTGTCGAATCCAGCTCGTCTTGTTAATCAGCGTGATTAAGTTTTGTATAACAAAAGAATAAGCAGATAGATATATTGAGAATTATTCCACAGATAGATCATAAAGTATCATTTTACGGGAAAGGTCACTGCTCATAGCACAATGAACCATTGCACTTTTGATCCTTCAGTACGAATGCGACTGGCATTTCTATCTGGACGTAATGGAAGGGTTATAACTCAAAAAGGCAATATTTTCAGACGTAGATTTATACAAACATTTTTCACCCGTCTGACGAATGAAATGTTTCCGAAATTTTTGTCAGGGCTTTTAGACTCACCATATATTTCTATTTATACTCATCAATTTTAATAATCACCATATTTGCATACGCGGCATATACATTTTCTGCTCCGTTATAAATCACATTTAATCTCGTATCGCGTTCAATGTTTAATTGACCGAGATATTTTCGCGCAAATTGTCAATAATTTCTGTATCTAATGCGAAATCGATCTATTCTTAGGAAAATTATTTCGAGAACAACTTTCATTTATAGAACGAATTTTTCGTTCGATGCTACCGCAGCGAGCCACGCGATGTAAAACTATCGTTTCGATTAGGCAAAATGACGTAAAAGAGTGCGCAAAAGAGGAAGACGAGAGCGAAACAGCAGCTGCGCGTAACAAGCATCATCTTTTATAATAATTGTCAGGCAACACGTAGAACCGCGCGTATCACGTTACGGCGATCGTTGTTTCCGGCCGTTCTCAACGCGCGTCGGCCGGAGATTAATAGACATCCAAAATGTGTCACCGACAATCTTCTAGTCCAGGGAAAAATTATTCCCCTCGTGGGATTATGCCGGTAGGATATCTGAACAGGAGGGTGAACCAATATGGAATGACGGGGGCGAAGGGGCAAAAAGTATCGAGGGTCGTCGATACCTCTGAGGTTGCCGATGAAAGAGACGGCCGCGCAAGTCGATCAAATCAATATCCCACTCGTCATACTTCACGATTGATATATTTCACTATCTATCATTCCGCGATTGTCGAACATCGCAACTGTAAGGGTGTTCGAAGTGAGAGATTGAAATCATGCCTTTATTTTTATCAAATAAAACATCAAATTGGAAACATACAAGTAATTGTTATCATTATTCATCGCGACTATCATATACTTGTTAAAAATATATTAATATTTTAGCAAAAAAAAATTAATTAACAACCTATCTCTCTTTTTCTAGTTTTATATAGAAAATCATCGTATAATTCTATGTTTATTAGAATTTTTTAATTAGATACAGATTACAAATTGTTATTTGTGTTTAAGAAAGATTTGTTTTCAAATAATCTATTGTAAATTTATGTCTGTCTCATAATCATAAACGTTTCTTCACATGTTATTGTGCAACTGGTAGAATGCAACTCAAACATAATTAAAGTTTAAATAATTTGTACAGTTTTAACTATACTGACTTCATATTCAACAAATTAACCCCGATAGACGTCCACTTGTAGCATGGCAAGTGAGAGTTTTACAGCGGACGGATGAAACACAGGATAAATGAAATCCCCGGTTGCATACGGATGCAATAATTTCGTATGATACACACAGTCCTGTAGATAGCTCTCCTACTGTAAAATTTAGCGGTGTGAAAACAGGAATGCAACACTCATTAATATCATTTATTAAATATGGGCCAACCGCGGAAGTCCAGTAATTTAAATTCTTATCTTCCTTTATACATATATATGCTGATACATTAAAGCGCAGCAGCTCGGACATACATTTCCTCGCATTTACTGCGTATGCGAAACTACCACTCTGCAATCTGGAATTGCGTGCGATGATTAATTATATTTTCAAAGGGCAAAATTTAAAGGCAAAATAATAAAAACCGTCAAAAAATCGCATCTATATTATTTAACATATCTCTATCATTTTGAATTATGCAATTAAATTCCTGAAATATCATTCAACCGATAATCATGCAAATATTTTTATATAGATTAATTGAAAATCAAAGATTAATTTAGGTTCCAAAATTATTTGCAATGTTACGTACGTCATTCACATTAATTTCACGTTTTCAATTTTCGCTTATTCTCTGTATATGCTCGTGAAAATGTAACGCCAGCGAAAATGTAACACTACTGGTGCACGATACATGATAACAGATTACAACAGGCATGCGTGCTCGACTAACCGCTAAGTTCATTGTCGAGTAATCTTTTAATAGCAAATATTTGCGCGCCGCAAACTATGCGAGGCGAACGCATCCGGTCCCTTCCGCCCCGCGCTTTCCCTACGCTCCACCCACGCGCAATCCTAGGAGAATGAAATGAATAATTCATCGTTTCGAAGCGTTAAACTCGGCAAGCGCGGTGTATATATGTATATATATATACCTTTACTTCGGCCGCCGCACGCGCCGGAGAAAAAGACGAAGATTAGAAAAGAGCGGTGCGAAGGCCATTTGTTTTGCAGGAACGTTCGAAATTGGAGCCTCTGCTTTCAACTTCCGACACCATCTCCGTCACCTCCGTGTTCTCCGTTCGTTCTCTCCATCTCCGTGTATCCGACTGCAGCACCGGGCGTATAACCCGCCCGGGCCATCCATCAAATATAATTGTCTCGCGAATTCCTACCGCCGGCGCCGCTCTGTAATGGCTCTTGAGCTTCTGAGGTGTTGTCTCTTAAGTGACTACCGTCAGATTGAACAAGTAGCCGAGAGAGGAAAGAGCAAACTTGAAAGAACCACGTGATGTAAGATGTTTGCAATGCAAATGTTTTTAAAAACGAAGGAAATGTTTTATTGTAACAAAATTATTCACACGAAATGTAGGATATTTTTTATTCCGCTTCGTTTCGCGATGGCTTGCGCAATCTTCGTAAGCTTGCGTAAGCTTGTAAATTGAAGCTGTCACTAATTATAGTCAATAATTGCATGTTTATTTAAGGATCAGCGCGATAAACTTCGACTTTTGCAAGTTATTTTAATTACGAGAAATGCGAGAAACAATTATCAAAAAAATAAAGATTTCCAGGCAATGTCAATGTCTAAGAAAAATAACAGTGGAAACAGAAGTCTTTCTTTCAAACGTGTCTCTCCTCGAGTATTTTTCCATATTTTCACGCGACCAATGAGAGCGCTTATTATTCTCACTATTAATTACTTCTCCGGTATACGTCCGCGTTAATTAACGTTCAAGGCACGCGGCGACGAAGCCGGGAAATCGGAAAGCTCGCGCGAACTCGTCAAGCCAGCGTCGCGCGCTCGCCGGCAACAAATTTCCGGAAAAACGTCTCGTTTGCAATTAAGTTAAAGGTCGTCGTCCCGTAGACGAAGGGTCGTCGTTAGGAGTGCTACGACGACATCGAGCCCCGAAGTGCTCCTCAGCGAGATCCAGAACGAGCTCGTCCTGGGAGACAGGCAGCTAATTCGGGAGAGAGGCAGTCGATCGCCATGCGCCGGACGTTCCCATTTTTTTGCTCGCGAGAAAGCTCGAAGGGACGACGAGGGAAAATTTTCCGAAATTAGCAATTAGGAAGGGCTCGTTTGCAGTGACGTTCGTCGCACTGGCAAAAACCCCCGCTCGCTTCGGGCGAACGAGGTGAACGTACTCGATGGAACTTCCTCTTACCGGTACGCTACACCTCGCTCAACGGTAACTGCCATACTCGGGATTATGGCGACTGGTTTCTCGGATACCGGCGCGCCCCGGGGTTTTGCGGACGAGTAAACGGAATTTCCTCGCGCGAGTCCGCTATGCGAGAGAGTCATTTGCAGCGACGCTCGTCAAGAGTTTCGTCATCGAAAAAAGAAGCCGTCCCGACGCGCACCCGTTGGAGAGTTTCCTCGCGCGTTTCTTCCGCGACACGGCAAGAACCCGCCTCTTGACACCTAGCGATTATATTAATCACTTTCTGAGTGATGCGCGCGAATGTAGTTAAGAGAAGAGATCGAAGCTCGTGTGGGTGAAAAAGAGTTTATAGATGACTACGAGGCGGAGCCACGGTGTTGTCTCTCTCTCTCTCGGGGGGACGTTGACGATTAATAAATCAACGCTACTAAAAATTATCCTTCAGAACTTGTCGCAAACAAACGTGGCGATCACTTTTTATCCACAAAATGCAAAAACCCTTTGCGAATGCAAAAAGAATATCAAAAATGCAAAAAACTTTTACAAATGCACAAAAAAAATATAAAAAATGTAAAAAATTTTTGCGAGAGCAAAAAAGATATTATTAAAAACGCAAAAAAATTGTTGCGAATACAAAAAAGAAGATATTGCTAAAAGTGTCTTGCATTACTCACGTTGAATATTTCACGTTTAAACAATGTATACGATAATACGCGTCGGCTCTTGACGTTTTCGGATTATCTCCATGCGCGGGAATCACGTTGCGATCCGTTATCTGTCGCGTTGCTCCTAGTTCGGCTATTTGCATAATTGCGAATACCATGTCGTACTTTTAGATAATGCCCGACACAAGGCACTCCACGTAATTTCTGCTTCCCTTTATGTTTTCCCGTTCGACGTTGAGCGCCGGCCGACAATTCGTTAATACTACAGAGGACTCGCGCGCCGCGAATTCTGGACCGACCGTAATTATCGATCAGCGCGCATCTCGATCAGCGTTTATAGCCCGTATGATCGTTTATGTTCGCTGGGCGCTGTCATGTTCCGGCAATTATTGGGTTTATTCCCAAGCCGAGCGGCAATCGTTGAATACGGTCGTAATGTCGCGGGCACGTAATGCTTTAAATAGGCACGTTAAGCACGCAATCTGCAGTTGTTCGTAGATCCGACGGTCGATTCGGTGTTTCCGTCCATTACGAAGTAATAGAATGCCGTAAGCGGGATAAAACGGTAGAGCAGTAATAGTTAACATGTAGAGTTCTTCCTAAAAAAAGAAACTGAAAGAGTCCTTTGCTTTTTTGTCTCCAATCGACAACGTCGATATTGATTGTTTTGCTCTTCTTTACGACATCGTGGAGAGTACGTGACTTTAACGAGTAACATGCCATAATTTCTATATATTACGAGAAATATAACATTTCTCTCTCCATTTTTCTTTCTTCCATTGTTTGTTTTCTTCCTTTCCTTTCTTCATTTCCATCTTTCTATTGTAATTCTTTTTTCCTTCCATTCTCTTTCTTCAGTCCTCTTTTCCGTCTCGACAGCTTTATGACACAACGTCCGGCCATTAGCTGTGTCACTGGAATAGAAATAGAGAAAGCGGATGCGGATGCGCGAAAGGGCAGCCTTGGCTCGACAGCACAAAACATTGTATGTATGTGGTAACGCGGCGAGATGTGGTCGGCGGCAATTTCGCTAATTTCGTGGAATTACACGAAGCGCGACGCGCCACCATCGACCTGATAACGATATCGATGTCGATGGAACCATGATAACGTTCTCTCGTACGAATCTATAATTGTTCAATGTAATCAGGACTCAAAGAGAATTCAACATCACTGAGAAAAGATCAAATGTTTCTTTTTCTTTTTTTAAAGGAAAATTTACGTTATCACGTAAACCAAAGAGCTTCATCAGCGATATCGTGAAAAGGCTTTAACCGCGACGAGCGTTGTTATCAGCAGACGTAAATGTGTTGGACTTTCATGTTTTGCGTTCTATGTTCTGCGCACGCACGTGACCGCGGCACCTAGCAATGTCTGATTACGGCATTGTGTCCCGTACGATAATAGGACAAAGGATAATGGAAAGCGAGCCGAGTGGACGCGCATTTTACATAATTTTTCGAATTATCTATGTCACATTTCATAATATTACCATAAAAACAGTTGAAAAGTAGACAGTAAGTAAGAACATTGAATAGATTAAGTTGAGATGCATGATAAAATTTAATTTTAACTAATGTAATTATTATTCTCTCTTCTTGCTCCAAATAAATTTATGATAACTTGATTTTATTAGTAAATTTCCTATTCATCTGCTTACTTTTACTCGTTAATTTTATTAATGAAAAATTATTACGTTTCTATTTATGCGACAATTTTTATTTTTCTTTCAAATTATAGCCTGTTGCTATTACAGATGATTATATTGGTTCGTCGTGCGTTGTTTATTTCGCGATACATAAAATATTCTTTCTCAACTTCGCGACGATGGATACTCGATCCATTCCCGTGGAATCCCAAACCGTGGAAACGAAACTCGATAAATCCGTCGTTCCAATGTGATTTTGATGCGAAAGGTTTCGGTTTATTTCTGAGAAAAAAAAATATCCGGCGAAGCTTATCGGCTATTCCGGTTCACGTGCGCCGATCGTCGTACGTTCCCCGATAACGAGGAACAGCGTCGTTTGCAGTCGCGTCAAAGTCGGTACGCCGCCATGCTGTGCGACTCGTGCGCTTCGTCTGACGCTATCGGTCCGTTACTACTTCCAGATTTTCGCTGCGCTATGGCATGGCTTCGGGCCACTTTCTTCCGACGTTTGCGACGCGACAGGCTTATCTATCGTGTTTCAGATCGTTTACTTGCAGTCGCGATAATTTCGATTATCATTAAAAAAAAAGGACGTCGGTTGTGCAGAATGCAAGGCATGTATAAGATAATTGAAGAGCTCACTTCCGAACTGTCTTGAATTTTTATTTTTTTCAAGTAACACGAGAAACATAAATTTAGGATGATTTAAGAAAATATGTTCTCCTTTACCATTCATTTATTGTGATTTATACTGTTTATTAGTTCCCGGATTCGTAATAACACCTGCGTGCGAAAATGTATTTCGTAATATATAACGGGGATTCATAGCGCAAAACGACTTTATGAGAAACTTCCTCGAGAGGATGAGAATAAATGCGGTGTGTTAGCACCGGGGAACTAGAATATTAATACTAGATAAGGCACGCTTCTCTAAAGTACTGCCTAAGTTATAAACGCTTTCAAAGTTCCGATGACTCTCTAATATTGGTAGAAGGCCGAATTTCCGATTTCCAATGTTGCTTCTTCACGAACAAAGCCCAACCGATTCGGAACAGGGGAACTTTCAAACTCGCGACTCGTTCGTTCGCTCGTTCGCTCGCTCGCTTGCTAGGTGAGAGTGTGATACAGAGAGAAAAGCGAGCGATACAGCGTTCGACTAGCTGGCCCGACTTCGGGTCCGGTCATATCTCTCTTACGCCCGAATGCGAGCGAATCCGTACAAATTTATACGAACAGTTAGTTCCGGGGTAGTTTCAGTGGCGCGACCTCTTCCACACTCTCATGCGCCCTATCCTTCCCGCCTCCGACACTTCTCCTTTGACTTCTCGTCAGCCCCCCCCCCCCTCCACCCTTCTCTCGTTCACTTTCTATAGCCAACTTGGCATAACTCGGCGATTCCCCCGTCCCGCTTCGCGCCGCGCTCCCTCCTCGGCCCGCTCGATACGCGATCACACTGTGAGCCGGGAGGTTGCGCTAGGTCGGTCGTAGGTTAAGCCCGGATAAATACACAGCCTCATAACTTCCACGAGCCTCGCCGTGCCACTTGCGGGGCCTTCCATCCTTCGTTCCCGCCGCCGCTTCCCCGCCACCGCCCTCCGCGCTTATGCTCCTGTCTCTATATCAGCAGTCACCCCCCCCCCTCACCTCCCCCCCGCTTTTGTACATGCCACCATCCATCTCTTTCGCGCGCGCAACGATCTCGCACCCCACACGTACGATCCCTCCCCTCTCTCTATCTCTCAGTATCGTTTACTCGAGAAGATCCTCTGGTCTGTCTTTTGCCGTCGCTTCCTCATTCTCTTCCTTCCTCTTTCTCCTCTCTCTCCCCCTCCCCCCCTCCTCTCTCTCCTTGTCCTTTTCGTTGTCTAACCTTCTTCGAGGCATCGCTCTAGCGACTCTTCTTTAGATCAGATCGCGTTCTTGGCACAGTCTTGGAAGCGCTCGCTCGAGCAGAAAAGTGGCGCTTGGAGCGCGCAACGTGCGCTGCAAGACAGATTAAGACCGGTTAAAAGGTGAGAAACTCCCGGGCAACCGTCTTCCAGTCAAAGCTCCGCTCCGCGCTCGTCCGTGAATTATGCAGAATTTTGTTAAGATTCCGACGAGATATTCGTGAAACGCCACGCTGGAAATACCTGCGACGAGAGGGAATCGGCAATAGTTTCTTCGCTAGCTTTCTCCTCTGCAAACTCTGAAGTATTGCATTCCTCTTCTGCAAATCAACTAAATTGCCGATAATTTCAAGTAAAAAGTGATGAATTTGAAGAATATTTTTTTCTTCCTCTATCCTTCTTCTGAATTTCTCGATTTCTATGATAAATTTCTTCCGTCTTCAATGATTTGGTAATATAAAATTTGCAATGTTCTTGCAAGTAAATTTTATGCCAGAAATTATTCTACGCCCTGCATAATTTTCTTTCAAGCTGAGAATATTTTGTTTATTTGTGGAATTGCTTTTATGTCTCTCGTGCTTATAATTACCGACACGTCTTAGAGTATGCCGGGCTGCTTAACGTTCGGAACAAGTAACGGCTGTAACGAGCATACAGAACAAAATCCCACGTCGAACGACCGCACTGGCGCGAGGCGCAGAAATGGGAATATTAAATTATTTAAGTTCCACGAAATTAGATCTTATCCTCCTCCCCTTTATCTTTCCCCTCTCAAGCTAGAGATATTTCGAAACAACGTACCAAGATGTTCTCGCAGCAAATGTACTTTGGGTAATAGTAACGAATGCCCGCGCGGCGGCTATGAAAAATGAAAATCCTTGTTGCAGTTTCGCCGAGGTATCTCGATGTGCACTTACCCATGCAATGACCCTTCTCTCATATGCAGAGCCGAGAGTTCAAAAAATGCAATAACAATGTCTCTTATTATTCTTAAGATCCTCTTTACCTTAGAATGCTCTAGCGAATACTGTGCAGTCGACTTTTTCTTAATGAATTTTCACCATTTCGCACTTTTCTAATATCCGACACATTGAAGATATTGACAATATAAGAATAAAAATAGAAAAAGTAATTTATCTACTTATTCAAATTAAAATTCTTAAGAGTTAAAATACTAAAAAATAATTTTCGTTTGAAATTAGGTGGATAAAATTGAATTCTTGGCAAAGAATTTCTACGTAAGTATACTTGTTCCATTCCCGTTAAGATCCTTTGTTCGAGGAGATTCAAGCACCATCTGCCTTGTCTGTGCGATCGCCATTATCGAAACTTTCGGGCTGATATCGCAATTAACGCGTGGCTCAGACGTCACGTTAAGCACCGTTTCGCGTAATCAGCAACCCTGTGCGCATTCCCTGTGCCTATGTGTGTGTCTAAGTGTGTGTGTGTGTGTGTGTGCGCGCATCTACCCATCTACCTATGGAGATGCGCGTCAGACGCCGAGGTTCACCATCCTCGAGGTGGCACTTCGGTATGCGAGGGACGATCTAATTTAATAGCTGCTAGAAATTCCAGCTAGGTCAGAAATTGCCCCTTAGGTCGGCGATAGGACCCCGAAGGGTCTCGCGCGCTTCCCGAACAGATATCCATCTTCGATGCAATCCCGAACGTTTACAGGCCGCCGGAAGTTTCGGGCAAGACCGTGCCGTAACTGCGACCGCGACTCTCGTCTGTGTAACGAGAGTTTCTTCTTGTCCTGAACGACCTTTCTCGCTCGTACTTTTCGTAAAAGCACGCTCTACAAACCGAACCGGTTGGCGCAAAGGGTGGATAGAGAGGGGGAGGAACCGAGGGTTAGTCCGAGGGTTACGATCGTACGAACTTTCTAAAATTCCCACTACCGTGGATCTTCTCGCACCGGAGGTGCCTTCGCGATTACTACTACACGTCGCCTATGAGAAGAGGCGAGAGAATTCAGGATCGTGCTCGAGAAGCTTAAAAAGAGCTGGGTCACGCTGCTTTATTAACCTTTGGAGAGAACTCAGTAACACAACTTTACATAGGGTCACTCCTACATCCTGCCGTGCTTTCTCCAAAGTAGACAACCGGATTCGCCTCGGACACATCGCTTGTTACGACCTCATCTTGTTTCTCGTTCCCTTTTTTTCCACCGCGACCCCCTTTCGTCCGCGTATTCAATTTGCAAAGCTTTTTCTCGGGCAGCAGCGGCGCCTCCGGGCGTGCTGCACGCCGACAAACGCCGACAAACGAAATCGGCGGTGAATAAAGTCTGATTCTCGCGCAGGCTGATTACATCGGGGAAATTCATACGAGTAATATTACGGGATGCGACAGAATTAACTGTATGTTCTCTTTTTTTCCGCCTACGGATTCTTGGATCTCTCCGAGTGTGATAAAAATCTTTAATTTTGTAATTATTAACTATAATTATAATAATAAATAATGTTAACAAATGGTATTTTAATTAATGATAAATATAAGAGCAACGATAATTTTATAATTAAAAGCATTGAAAATTCAAAATTTTTTCCAAAATTAAACAATAATGAAACCTTAATTTGAGAATTAATTATTAAAAATAAAGAAAACTAACATTCACATACACGCAATCTTCAATTAAATGGTCTGTGACAGAAAAGTTGTCAGTAATAAGAAACATCCGGTACAAAATCGTGCGTAGAATTTCAGAAAAATAGAAAGCCTACTCGAATCGGTATCGAATCGCAACTACGTGCGCGATACTGTCGTCTCTGCAAATGCGAGTAGATTAAGTGCATTAACCGTGATTCAAATGCAAAGAGCTGCCCGGAACGTGAAAGAAACGCAATGTTCAACAATCCGACCTCCGTACAAGTGCTCGCGAAATGCATTACCAGAGCCGCCTACGCTTTTGTGCTTGGTGTTTATTGTTGGAAATTGTTTGTAATGTAAGAATTTAGTAAACAAAGATGAACATTCAGAATGTAAACATATATCGTTTATCATTCAAAAATAAAAATTTGAAGAATAAAGAAGAAGATAGAAACGAAAAACGTTACATCCATAAAGAATATTCCAATAAAAGATATTCTTCGCATAAGCATTCGCGACTGTCCTGAATTTTGATAGCGCAGGGCACAGCAATATTTGGATTCCATCTCGATATCGCGAATCACATATTCCGTGTCCCTTATTCCACCTGGTCTTCTACTTCCTTCATTATTTATTTTTTACTTCGTATCCTCGACTTCAACGCCTGAACGGAGATATCTATTCCCGGCAAACGCGCATGTGTATCTAGCAGTGATGATAGTAGCAGTATCAACCCGATTCCGTAATAGGAAAAGGAAGAAATCTAGGAAATCGAAAAGAGAAATGGAAAGATATAGAGTACTTTCTCGCTTTAGACATTTCAGGATGGAAAAGATCTCTGAAAATTCCAGTAGACGAATGCAGTAGAGACTTGATTCTGATAGAATTGATGCAGTTTCACTGAATATTAATTTCAAGGAAAAATATTGATTCAAGTATTTCTATGTCGGAGAAAATAAGTTGCGTGGAATTTTTAAATCGGAAAAATATAATAATATGCAAAAATAATGTGGTAAAGCCGTCTCGTAGATAAATTTCAACACTGAATAAAATTTGTAAAATTAGCGCTGACGCGGAAATTCTAAAATTATTATTCTGCTAACAAATTATTAATGCATAGTAACTTATTTGTTTATAATATTAAACAAGCGTTGCGTCTTCGCATTATCATATACGGAATATTCATAAGTTACACGAAACTTACTTCAAAGTAGTTGAGATAATATCGTATTTGCGCGGGAATATATTTTACGTAATGTCTCGGCAGTGCAGTTTGCGTACTTCATTAATTCTCGCTAAAGCTTCTCCATCTTGTATTAATTTTTATGCATATGAATACAGTCATAAAAGATTATCTTTAAGCCGCTGGAGACTGATGCGCTTAAGTTTACATTCCATAATGAATCATTTCGCGCTGTCTGGGCTCCCGTTCTCCTCCGTCTTTCTTCCATTCCTTCGCAATTCCGCGGTTTTATTCCCGACGCGGAGTGTCTGCGGCGAGACCGCAGTAACTATGTATGGGATCGCTAGACGAGGTCGTATGGGGCTCGAAAGGATCGAAGAGTGTGGAACAATAAGAGCCCTGCATTTTTTATGTCGTGCGGCGTAACTAATACCGCGGGTTTTACAGCCACCGGCAGAAACGTGCGGATATTGCGACCTCACGTACGCACACCATGACGACGTCATAAAAAGCCCACCGATGTTTGTTGAGAAATATTTCACGACGCGGTGTACCACTCGATGTTTCAAATCAGACGGCCGCCGGTGCCATTACCAAAATAAATCGACAGAAAATCGTGGCGGAAAAAATGACGGAAGTCCACTGGAAGTTTGAAAAATAAGGGTGAACTGCTGGAGAAATCGAAAACTGTCAGAGTATTGTCAAAGAATATAAAAAAATAACGATTAAAAAAAAATTGGTAAATAATTAACGTCATTTAATGTTTGCATTAAATGTTTAACGTAAATATAATTTAATATTAACATTATAATGTTTATTCAGCGTTTAACAATATTATTCGAGCTATTAAATAATGTGAAATAGCTAATTATCTTTGTCATCGTAAATATAACATTTTAACTTTATTAATCAATACCGAAAATGTCAGATAAATATAGAAAATTGAAGTTATTTTCATAAAATGACATTTATCAACTTTTCACCCGCGCGTCTGGAAACGTCTCTAATGATATTTAAGGCTTTAGCAAGTAAACGTCGAGAAAGAGAGAGTTTATTAGAGAGGAAAGTCGGGGGTAAGGTCAGGGAATTCACGAAATTCTGTCTGCGTAGCAATTCTAAATGGCGACGGGAGATCTTATCCGTGAGAGATTCCTCGGCGTCAATGCGCACGGGTGTTACGAATGGTTATAGTTCAGACGGAAATCTCTCTCGCAGCGCCATGGGAAAACATTGCGCCGAATTTTACGAAGGAAAAGATCTTCTCCTCCGAGAAATTCACGATATATTCGCCGTGTGTCGCATTTCATTAATATCAATCGTACACGAAGAATCCTCTTCCCACGTTACACTTCCCCGTCGTACTCGCGAAAAAATCTACGACAGGAGCTCAGGTGATTACGTTCGCGAGACTGCGATTTGTCGTCCGTCACATTCGCGATGGATTCGTGCCAACCGTTCAGTCCAATCTATTATCGTGGAATTCGACTACGCGTTCTCTATCACTCTCTGTCTGCCTCTTTCATTCGAGAAGCTCTTAAAAATGGTTGGTCCCCGGTTTGCCCACTTTACTCGTTTTCCTAGCTACCAGAAGAACCCTTCATCGTGAACGCCAATAACTCACACTCGGGCTTCCAAAATCAACTTGACCCATTAACTTCGCCGGCACTCTGATGAAGCACCCACGCACCTTCATCTTGTCGCTATTACGAAGATAACGCTTGTGAAAACTTGACATTGTTAATTTCATTCAATTTGTCCAAACAATTTCGATTTAAATTTATTTTAAAATATAGAAAAAGAAAAAAATATACGTAAATTACGGAAGTGCAAATCGGCGCAATAATTGATTTTACCTTTATAATTCATTTATTTTAGAACAATATTAATTGATTGTAGTGTCGTTTTGCTTATATTTAGTTAAGTATTTTAATTAAGAATAAATAAGAAATTTCACTTACAATTAAATATATTTTCTTTTGCAATAAATATTCTATTGATATTTAAAGGATTAATTCGGCGAAGGAAGCCGAATACCACTTCGTATTCGGAAAGATAATAGAATCATTGACGAATAAAGTTAAAGTCGCGGCTGTACATCCGAAAATCTAACGCGGATCGACAAGAATTTCCCATTAGCCGCGCTCGGTCAGAGAGCAGAGAGTAGTAAACTGTCGGACGTCAGAAATGGTTTTCGTCCGGAATCGGCCGCAATTTCGCGAACACGCGACACAAAGTTTACCGTCGTCGTCGGCTCTCTGACACTTCCAACTCAATATCAGCAGGTTCTCTTCGCTCTATTAATTCGCCAGAAGCCGGCTGACAAAGAAGCGACGTCTCTCTGCTAGAAATTTATTACAGCGAATCGTAAGGTCGCCGCGTTCCGTATTTTCCACGTTACGACCCACGTGTTTCACGCATTTAGATGATTATCGTTCGAAATGATTAATTGGGATTATCAAATTGTTCTCGCTCGTACGCGGCTTATCGCATTATGGAGAATACAAAGTACCACAGGCGCGATTGTTTGCGCAAATACGACTCGAGCCGTCGCTATTCTAGCAATTTTCTTTACAAACCCCGTCTTATTAAACGAGGCACTAGATCATTACTAATTAAATATTAAAACATTAATCAATATGTAATTCTAATTATGTATGTGTGTGTATGTTATTAGATTTATCTACATAGTATATGAATAATAAGCTAACAACTGTACTCACTTGCTGATACTGCAGTTTGCTCTACGCAATGCGGATTTCCCTTTAGTAGACTATTCCGCACTAGCTCTATCAAAGAATCCCGGAAATAAACACCGAAAACTCATATTTATTTAATGCGTTACGAACGAAAATCAACTCGCGTATTTCGCTTTAAACGATTCACGCAAATTTAACACGCCACGGTATATGAAATGTAAACGCGAAATGAAACGCTTTATAAAGTTAGAAATTGAGCGATAATTAGAGATTATTCGAATAATTATATAGATTGTAAAATACAAAATTGCAAAAAGTAGCGAAAAAAATGCATAGTTTCCTATGTTATGTACAAAAAGAATTTTTCGCGAAATGTATCGTATATAAAAGATTTTCAAATTTTACGATTTTACATTCAATAAAATCATAAAGGTAAAGCGATTATATCAGTCGTGATAAACAATGATATCAATAATTACGGCTTTCTCGCCAGATTAATAAATTATACTACAACAAACTACACTACGACTACTTTAAAACCGTATTTTGATCATTTGTACATACATATATTTACATTAAAATTATATTAAATATCAAAATCTCAAAATTTATATTTTTAAAAATTCAAATTTTTATAATTAATTTCTCCATAAAATATTCCTTTCTATATAAATACAATTTATATTTAAAAAATTTTGTAATTATATGATTTAAAAATCATGAAATATTCAATATATGACTTGTGCAAAAGAAAAATTTTCAATTTCAAGAAAAAAAAGTAAATTCCATATTTTATTATTAATTAATAATCATACAAGTCGCAAATAAGAATTGTCCAAATACGGTTTTTAATAACACACACATATAGTAAATATAAATCCACTCACCGGTGTTGTACCCTAACTAAGTACGCCTTCAGCTGCACCTGAAAAAATTAATATTTATTTTATTAATTATTGTAAATTATTAAATATACATTTTGTATGTTGATTATTTTGTATTATTTAATTATATCCATTTTGATGAAAACATAACTATATGCAATAAGTTGCGGAAATAATCATTTAAAATTTGTGATAAATATTCAATAACTGTTTCAACAAATAAACATTTCAATACATAGTTTCAAACGGATCTTATAAATTAATAAATACAAATTGCAAATGTGTGCAATATCACTATTATGTACATATTTAAATAATGAATAAATAATTGTGTACATACTCACCAGTTAGGGTATTGTAGTATGCTTCACTCGCTACTGGTTCCGCTTGAGTCTGCTCCATCCGAAATTGCTCCGAAAACCCGTATTGTTAATTACGCGCACTACCGAACGAAAATTAACCCGTGCACTTGATTTTCGAAAAAAACGTACAAATCACGAGTGGAATTGTATCGCTACAACGCTATGTAGGTATACGAAAAGCAAACGCGAAATAAAGCTTTACGTCACGAAGCAGGTTGTTTTTCACACGGTTGTTTTTCTCGGCGGTCGACTCGGTAATATAAACACACACATTCCGAACGCGTAAGATGAGCAACGACTACCTTGGCGGGCACGGTAAGGTCGTGTATGTACGCATACGCACACAACACAACTATTTGGTTTATGATCTAATTTCGATGAATTAGGCTCTGCGCACAATAGAGAAAATATTAGGAATAGGAATAAATATTAAATATTAGAAATAGAAAATTGAAATTATTTCACTTCAGAACAAGAGAATGGGATATATTAATGTATCATAAATTAAAAATTAAGAATTAGGAACAACTGATACATTTCATTCCTTTGTCTGAAGTAAAATAATTCCAAATTCTTCTTCCTAATATTTAATATTTATTCCTATTCCTACTATTTTCTCTATTGTGCGCAGGGCCTTAAACTTTCTTCATGCTATATTTAATAATTTAATTAAATGTATATTGCGCTTCAATTTTCTTCAGTGAATATGAGAATTATTGTCTCTCAAAATTGCGTATCCAGCAAAATCAATACTCACTGGGGTTATTATGAGACTATAATTTGTTCGAATCTACAATCCGACTGCCAAGACAATCGATAAAGAACTGTTAATTGCGTCAATCTCGGACAACGCGGTAAATAATATGTTCCGGTAATCATCCGTTACTTTAATCGGAATTCCTGACAAAAGTTTGCAATTATTGCGCACTTTTAACGAATAAAATACGCGATCAGCGCGGAGCGTTCACATTCCGTGTTTCGCACTGACGCAGAGTACGAACCAAAATGGCAGGGAGGGAGGTAGGTAGGATAGTACGCGCAGCTCCAAAATATTTATAATAGATAGGTAGGAACACGCTTAGCGCGAATAAAGCTCCGCGTAAGTGGCGCCGACGTGGTGGTGTTTAATATCTAGATTGATTGAAATATCATGTGTTACAAACAGATATTAAGAAACGACTTTTCTGTATCTTTTTCAACGAGTTATAACATAATAAATACGTAAAATAATTGACGGCATTCAATTATTTTACGTTCTTTATAAAATTTCTTTATAAAATTATAATTTAGATACATACATAATTACACGGTTCTATGTGCGATAATATTTCATCAAAAATAAATGTACCTACATTTATTTTTCAAAATAATACACCAACTAATTAAAATTTTTAAATATAACTTGCATAAGCAAAATTTAAAACAAGTATATTATGTAACAATTTTATTGTTTCTACAGTATTATTCTGCTGAGTAAATTTTAGAATATTCCACTGATGCATAATAAATTCGTGACGTAAAACCGTGATTTTCGAAAGTCGAGCGCATGAGTTAACTTTCGTTCAATAGCGCATGTAATTAACAATAAGCACTTTCCAATATTCATCGCTTCTTCGATGAAGTTGATGCAGAGCAGTTTTAAAGCGGAATCTGTAGTGGATGGAGCAGTTAACTGGAGAATATAATTATTTAATCATTATTTAAATATGTACATAATTATGACATAACATATACAAATATATATACAATTATATATCGGCATTTGTTCGCTTTTCTACCTCTGGGGACTCAAAAATAATAAACCAATAACCTGTCTCGTAAAAGCTACCGTTCACATGAAATTTTTAATCACCCGACTATTTAATTTCACAAGCTGATTGACAATTGACTCTTATGAGACTACGTGTATTTTTAATCAGTCAATCGGAAATAAACTAATTGTTCTAATTATACAATTAAATAGTCGACTGATAAAAAATGTTGTTGCATGTGAGCAGCAGTTTTAAAAAGAAATCTGCTTAATTTGTTGCGCTTTGTCGACGCAAGATAGATATTACTAAATTTCGAGAATATACATATTTCAGATCAACAAAATCTGAACTCTGTTGATGTGTGCTACTATAGCGATAAATCCTATGAATTTATTCAAACGATGCATTTACATGTTACATCTCTCAAAAATTGATTCCCTGATCGCAAATTCTGACCGCGCGTTTTTTTGCCCTCGTGTGAGTTTGATCGTTTAATCGTTTTCATGGCTTCCGCGTAATATCGTAACGCGGATTCGCTGGATGTGTTTTACGGATTAACGCATCGCAGAAAAACCGAGATAATGCTTGCAAATTCTCGCGCGAATTTTATGCGTAACGCTCGGCGGTTGAACCCATGCGGATCGGGATAAATAGGTCAACGGATTTTTTTTTCTCTTTAAAAACGCTTGCGAGACCCGTGAAACGCAAATAAAAAATCTCTAAATACAATCACTCGGCACAACTGTTTAGTTAATCGAAATTGCTTGAAAAAAATATATTGCCAACACCGCCGAAAATTCTCGGAAACTATCAAAGTAATTTCATCAAGCCCGTCAATCAAAGTACCAAGTTGTTTATCTCGCGTCCGATTTTTCCGTCCATTACGCTCGGAGCCGATTAAAAGCCGCGATATTTTTGCCCTTACATTCCGGGCACGGACAGAAATGTGTTAAGCAGCACTTCTCTCAGCTAATTCAGAAAAAGGGAGACTCGCAAGGCGAGTCAGTAAGAGCGGAAGAAGCCGGAGCGAGCGGAAGCAGAAACCGGGAAAGAAAAAGGGAATCGGAAACGGGGGAGGATATGTACAAGAAAAAGGAAGAGCAGTGGAGCTTTAAGCAAGAAGGAATCGGGAGAACAGAATGCGGAGGAAAAATCGGATAAAGACAGAGAGGGAAGGATAGGAATTGCGGCGCGGGAGCGAATGATTCCGAGCTCTCCAAGTAGTAACGGTCGACGCTCGGGCAGCCAAGCGTGATGCACTATTCCGCCGAATCCGTTCTATACGGACTACATAATTCCAAGTCACTCGATTTCGAAGACGACGAATTACAAGAGCGCAGCCGATCGACGTGCTATCGGTCTGACCCAGTTCGCGAACTTCACACCGGTGACAGATACTTCTCACCGCTCGTCAGCACAAAGAGAATGAGATAAAATGTAAAAGTGAGATACCAAAAATAAAGAACGAAAAGTTCTCATTTTATTATCGATTCATAATAAAGTGATAATGAAGTACCGATCAGAAAATTGTGAATTTTTCTCGATGAAGCGTACTATTAATAAATTTATTTATTTAAATAAAAAAAATTCTTTTGCACTTAATACTATATAAAACAAATGCAAGAAATTTTTTTATATTTAAATAAATAAACTTATTAATACATTTTTAGTTTATCAGAAAACATTCGCAACTTTATAATTAAATATATATAATAAATATTGTCACAAATCGCGTATCTGCAAACTCCTATCATTCGCGGAAGGCTATTTAGCGAAAGGGTAATCGCGAGGACATGTACTTCAATTTTTTCGTATCAAGTCTAATTAATAACCAATACTATACAGTATCAGGAAAAATGGAGAATTTGCGGCAGAGGGAATGTTGGACGTGCAGATTGTGACAATAGTCTCCACGAATCGAACATACGGGAAAAGAACGAGAGCTCGTCGGTGGTGTAATCTGCAGTGCCCTCAGGGCTGCAGATTAATATTGGCGCGCTCCTTGTTTTCGTCCGTCCCGAAAGCTCGCGATAAATCAAATAACGCGAGCGCGCACGGCGATCTCGAATTCCTTCGACGCCATCGAAATCCCCTCGATATAAACACACCGGGGACCGATAACGCCGGATGACGCGTTATCGCATGGCAGAAAAGAAATACGATTTACGCGCGCGAGGCCGGCGAGCCGCTGTGGATGTTTTAAAGCGTAGCTTCCGAGGATATTTGCACGTCCGAGGATTATCGCCGCGCTCGATTCTGCCGTGTTTTGAGATTTTAGCGTTAGGACATAATAAAATGTAATATAAAATAAAATAAAATGTTACCACATTGCAAAATATAAGAGAAATGAGAGGTAAAATATAGGTATAGAATAAAAAATGTAATATTATCAATATATTTGATAATAGCTATATGAAAAGCCTTTTGAAAGATAAATGTAATTAAAAATAAAAAATACAATTGTATTTAATGTTATACAATATTGGTTACAGTGAGGCTGTAAGGCCAAAAACGTAAATTTTTATGAGATTTATGTTCGCGATTTTCTAGAACATTACTCAGCTTTTACGTGACTAGTCGACCCTAATATTTTATGAAGATACTGCTCTAAGAACCATGTTGTTTTCACATCTGCATGATATAAGTGTTTCATCAGATAAAAAAGTTTACAGACATTTAAAAAAAAATCACAGTAAACTAGAAACTTAATATTTTTAATTCTCAATTTCTAACATTTTTTTAAATACGATAAAGATTAATATTAATTTTATCGAAAAATTTATTTTTGAAATACATTTATTAGATTTAGAATGACTTAAACATAAAATAGTTTTAAAATTCTGAATTTTAGTTTATATGATTCTTTAAAGTACGTTTGCATTGTTGAAAATTTAGTCATTTTCACGCTTTAAATTTTGTCATTTCCATTAAAAATCACGGTAGGGACGCGGCCGGCAAATTTTCCATTTACTCTCACCCTCCGGTGATTTCCTCTGTCTGGTCGTCGGTCGCTCGTCGTTACCCCTTCGGTACGAAAATATTTTCCAAGCATTATTTACAATATGTCATATTTACGTCGTCTGCAGTTTTAGCCGCGCCTATAGCTTTTTTCCCCAAACCGCCTCTCTATCGGAGCTCTCACATTTTTTGTTACGACTAAACATATATGATTCAAAAGAGATAAATTTCAGCAAAAATGTTTACTCGTGATTCAACACGGCCATTGTATAGGTCGCGTTAATTTAAACAAAGAATAAAGCTAAGATTTTAGACAAATTATTATTATCTAGTATTGATAGCGTTAACTGATAACTGAACACCGTTCCAATCGTTAAACAAAAATAATTATTTTCGCGAATAAAAAACTATATAAAATTGCCTCGCAGTTTCGTTCGTGGAACAAATGCATCTATGCCGTAGAACCAATGCCGCGATACGCAACTCGTCGTCGTTGCGGTTCCTCGTGCATCCGTCCGTCTATCTGTAGCAGAACCTTGGATTTTGGGCAGAATACGGGCGACGGGGGTTGTCGAGAGAGCGCAATTGATCGTCGTCGACCGCAACACGACCGCCATCACCGCGATCATCGTCATCATCTCTGAATTCCAGCACGTTAATGGGTATTGCGATTGGTCCGGAAGATTCGATCCCCGATTTCACCTGGATCACGCGGCTCAAAGCCCGGGCTTGTTTCATGACGATAATAACGCCGAGCGCGCGGCCTGATCTCTACCATGATCTCTCATTCGACTACTATTACTAATGATGAACATTCACGAGTAGCATCAAATGTGAATACACGATTATAATTACAGAGAAAGCAAAATGGAGTAAAGAAAAGAGAATCGCTGGAAACTAAATAAAACTAGATAAAACAAAAAAAAAAAACCAAACCGTCTCGGTAATTAGACGAGCAGAAAAAAAGAGCAAAGATACAGCGAACGTATCAATAATTGCATCGAGGTTTTCTCCTACACTTTTCGAAGATACCGGTTCACTTCCGGTTCACTTTCTCTTTCCTGCTAATTTACGGTAACTTCGGAGGAGAAGGAGAACGACACTTGTGTCCGCGTACGAGTATGAGTGTGCGAGGACATACTATCACGAGGCTGTTATGTCTTCAAGCTGCTTCTTCTCCCTCTCTATCTTTCCTACGGGGTCTCGGTGGCAATTTACCAATCAGCTTTATTAAATTTCGGTGCCGCCAATATGGCGGACTCACGGGGTAACTCGATTGCTCCATCCTGCAGCAGCCACTTCCGTAGCTCGCAGCAGGTCCTAATCCTTAACAGGATGGGACAGGAGCTCTCGCGCGGGGTCGTAGGAAACTCATTATAGCTCGATCGACTCCCCCAAGAATAACGTCGCGGCTAATTATTATAAGCGGCGTAAAGTGATCTAAGAATACTGCGAAGATGCTTTCTGATAGAAGAAAGGCTCTATTAATACAAGAGTTATTAATATAAAAATTACATTGATGTAAGAATAATTTTTCAAGATCACAAACACATAGAAAGTTTAATTGAATGTTTGATATTGTAGTAACGGGACATCGAGTTAACTAATTTCTTAAGTTCCTTCGTAAACGAAATATAAAGAAGCTCAATTTAAATTTTTCATAAAACGCTCGCGCTTAAATGTTTTCACAAAATCAAGAAAGGAAAGAAAAGCGAAGATTCGTCGACAAACAAGTCAAACTGATAAATTCGCGTAAACATCTTAAAGTACCGCCTGCTGTCGAAGCAGTTCCAAACAAGTGTACGAGAGAATTTAGAAATGCGCGAGCATCGCTGCAATCAGGCCGGCAAAATCTCCGCGATATGGCCAACTGGATACATAAACAGAAGCGAGATCTGCAAAACGATTAACTGTCGTTCGGCGAGGTGGCTGATCGCGGGCGTTGCGCGCGTGTAGTTTTTCTGTTTCAACGCGCACACGGACGTCCAATCGCGCCGAAGCGAGACAGCGGTCCAGCCGCCAGGGAAAAAAAGTGTATTAAAAGGAACGGTCGCGCAGGCAAACAGCGATAAAACCGCAAAAGCTCGGTCCAACCGAGTGCAGCCCATGGCGAACACATTGACGGGCAATGGGGGGATCAATATACACGCGCGGGCCTAACCAGTCGCCCAACCCCGTCGTCTGGACCGCTGCCGCCCTCTCAGCCCATCGGGAAATCATCCCCTAGGCCTCGAACTCCAGTCAGTCACCCCGTCCACCCTTCGGAAATCCCTTCCCCCTATCGCCGACTCGCCTCGCCACGCCGTCCACCGCGGCAACCTCCCCCCTTTCCTCCGCCGACCACGTAAATTGCTCCTCCAGCCGTACTCGCCCCTCGGCGATTGATACGCGGAGCTTAAATTATAGACGCCCCTGATCCCCGACGTGCCTTAGGCAAGTATGGGGCATGGATTTGCGGTGGATTCCGGGCAATCATGCGAACGCCCGAGTCGAGTCGAGCGAACGAGCGAGCGAGCGAGCGAGCGAGCCGGCACAGTCAGGCCCAACCTGGCTGCCAGAATTCGCTTCTCGCAAGAAGGATGATTCTTCTGTTATTTGCCAGAAGGAGAATTAAGCTACGGATAAGTGTTACACGACACGATAGGGCTGTTAATTACCGTGTAACGGATTGTCTGGCACGAGGGATGTTCTCACCCGCGGGCTTAGAGGCAAAATTATTACGACCCGGCTAGGAAATATGTCATCCGCGCGGACCGCGTGTTGGGTTAATAATTTTAAAGGTAGAAATTGTTCGAGAAATTCTAGAGGATTTCTCAGCAATCCTGGAGATTTGATTTATATGCGCAAAATGCGATAATAAATAATAATATGAATTAACGAAGGAATTAAAGTTGAAAACAATTTTTAAAAAATTTCTAAATTTCCATACGCGACAAATAAGATTCGCATTGTTCATTGAGCTCAAAAATTGAATCCTGAAAGCGTGCACATCTGAAAGATATCAAATTTGAATATTTGTTTGTATGAAGCTTACAGCTCACGAATATTTGCGTCACTTGCCTTAACAGAATCTGCAAAGATATATATTGAAAGTACGATGATAATATTGCGTTAAAAACTTTTCAATTTCCAAATTAGCTTTCGGAAAATATCGAGCGATACGTTCCATTTTGAACGGCCAAATTATTTTCATAAATTGGAATCGGTACTCTAGCGCGTGTAATCAATTTTTGCTTTAAACGCTTCGCCCGAGTGCATTTTCAATCAACACAGATATCGTCAATTTTAAATACGTATAACGTTACAGATACTGCCAGTCAAACGTCGCACACGTTTAATTCGAACGCTTATAATAAATTACACTTTACGATCGAGTCGTTGTGCCTACCGATTATCATGATGGCATATTATATGTAATGTAATATTAATATTGATGGATTAATTTAAGCAGAAGTATATATATATAATTCAGTGAACATGTAATTCCTATCAAATCAGCAATCAAAATTGAATTCATTACCGGAAAAAGACGAATAAAAACTAATATTGTTTTGCAGAAATCTTAAAATTTTATCTTGCACTAAAATTATGCAGCAAATATTAAAATTAGTTTCTTGAATAAATTCAAATATTAATTTCAATTTTAATTTTAGACATTGTGACGTTTAATATCATTTAAAATTCTCTGCTTTCTTTAATTAAAAAATGAAAAATAGAAACCACCGATGCTATAATATAAATATAAGCGTCGGTGTCAATTAAAAAAATATATTGCGACAAGCAACATTGGCATCGAAGATGTCCAAATCAGAAACTGCTTTTTCTTCCTATTTTTCGAGTCTCGCCGATACCATCGAGCGTTCGATAGTTCGCATCGACGTTTCGCGTCTACGTGTATTACGAGAACGGGCTCTGCATCAAGCGGAAGCTTCTTCGAGCATCCGTGGGAATCAGATGGCTGCATCCGGCTTTCGAGTCGCGAAACCCGGGAACCCTGAGGACAGCAACGGGGGAATCGTGTAGATTACGAAACACGTTCTGTCCACTTCACCTATCTTCGACTGTGCGCTGCAGGCAACACTTCGCCACTTGCAAACTCGCCGAAGTGCGAGCACCAGTTATAATCCGTGAACGCTCGCAGCCAGATACCATCGACGTGTGGTCTCGGTGTATATGTATCACGAATGATTTATCACCCAACAAAATGTTCTTTTATTCTCGTATGCAGCAAAATCTCGATAAATATTTTTCTTTCACGAAAGATTTTACGAAGCTAATCAATCATTCTTAATCACCAATTAAACTTACAGATAGATAACGTTTTCATTGGAAGAGATCGCAATGCGGTGCATTAAAAGTTCAATTGTTGTAGTCAATTAAAGTTCTCAACTATCAACAGATGTTTACAACTGTCTGCCACCGCTCGCGCAACGTTAAACTATCCCAGATTGCAATGTAGATTGCAGTATTTCTCAAGTGCTGCGCAATATGTCACGAGATATCCAGATTCGTAACTCCTACTGCGATGTCATTGAAATGTCGCTTATCGTCATGCCACCTGTGAGAGCCGGCAACCTCGCGAATACACGAAGCGAGGTTGACAGCGGATAACCCTAGGCTCCACGCGAAGCAAATTCGTCCTAGTGAAAGTCCTTTTGTCATCTCTCACGACGATGACTGACGATGTGGTCTTTCTTCACGGTGGTGTCTGCACGCGCCGGGACGCGCGTTGATGACACCGTTATCGTCGTCGTTCTCACGATGTAACTTTGGGGAAGATAACGGAAACTTCTTTGTTACACTTATCGAGCGCTCCTGCGCTCTCCCCTTGACAAGGGCTCGAAAATCAACGTTAGTCATCGATCTTTCGCTGTAACGCGTCGAGCTATTGAACTTCGTACCCACCTCCTCTGTCTTCTTAAGGTATACGTATGGAAATATCAAACTTTGATTCGCACGCCTGAGGCACAACTTCGGAATGTATCGTATATAGAGTCGAGTGCGTCTAAAACGTGATATTTTTCAAAGCTACGAGGGCTCTTGGAAACGTCTCGCAACCATTTTCTTTCAAAACAGTTATAATATCATATTTATGTGTATTTTTAGAAATGTCAAAAGCACATCTCGCGCACAAGTATATTATAATTACATCGATTACATCGTTGATTTTTAATAAAACTTTAATGATGCAAATAATATTTGTTGCGATGTATTAACGATAATTTACCACAAAGCCCCGATGTTGGATAAATGTATCTTTATGTCAGTCATCAAAATATTGTTAAATTAAATTTTCCGATTGTTATATGTATTATACGATTGCCATTTATGATACTAATAATTAACGTTAAACTTTTGCTCGTTTTATGCTTATCTGTGTACAAATTAATAAATAAAATTAATAAATTCAAATTTCTCGTTATTTTGTGTAACAACGTGTAACATATCAAAGGGATCGCATTACTACATTTGGAAATCATTAATGCTTCGGCCCATTAAGTTCTTTTTAAAACAAATATAATGTACATTTGACAGTACATTTGACACGTCGCCCGCTATTACGCCCTTTTGCCGAGTTGGCAGTTTTTAGATGACGTTGCACCTGCATCGTTATCGGCAATCGATACTCCACCTTTACGCATCAACTCCGCATTTGATGCATCAGAATTGCATGGGTTTGGACAAGTAGTCTATCAGCGGAATAGCAACCGTTCACGGTCGCGTAGTCCTGTTTAACGATATGCACATACATTATTGAGTGATATTAATTTATGTCATATTATTAAACGTTTCAAATCTGTGAAAGCCCTTACAAAATTAATGCCGTAATGCTACAGCAACTATTACATCAACGCAATGCAGCATTTATAAAACAGCATTTGTATCTAACATCTGAAATAGAAATATATTTATTCGTTTAATTTTTATTTTTGCTACAATAATATTTTATATTTTTCGTATAGCGTACGTTTTACCAATTTTATTTGTAACGAAGCGAAATAAAGCTAATTTTTTTTTATTTTTATTAAATATTGCAAAAATACCAGACATTTAGAATAAAAATAAATAGTTATATTATATTTAGCAAATCAACAAACGCATTTTTATGTTAGCTTGTTTATCAAAATTTGTAGATATTTAAAATTCTAAAAACAATACGTAATTCTAGTAAAATAAAAAATAAAAAATTTTCGGGACGCGTCAACAATGTTCACAATGATCTTCCGTATTCGCGATCGCTTCCAATCACGTAGCGATTTACGTGAGATGCTCCTTTTGACCCGGGAAATAAATCACTGCTCTCCGTAATCTAGGAGTCAAGATATATCCAACAGATACGCCGGCGGAGCGGAAGACACGGAGAAAGACGAATGCCACGCGCTTTTACTTTTGAGCCCGTCGACGTATTCTTTTTGCATTTGCGCGGTCGACGTCGCACCCGTTGGAGTACTCAAAGAGAATTTTAGTCGAAATAGTGCCACAGACACTCGAAGATTTCTCCAGTTCCTTCCGGATTTCTTTTGAATTACGGACATCGACAGCTTTGCCCAATACTTTTCCCATTCCCGCCTGCAGATATATATCAATCTACTCCACTCTCACAATATAAATCGTGTTATATTAAAAATGCATTATCTGACATTTGGTATTTTGCATCGTAAAATATGATATTTCATAAAATAATAAATTAAATGTAAACGCATTGATAATTATTATTCAAATTATTAATCATATTGACGATTAATAATCATTATTCAAATGTTTTTTATAGAGAGATATTTATATTATACATATAAAAGTCATTGTGATTGATTTTTTTGAAATAAATGTTAAAAGATTATATATTACGCTGCAATGTTATAAATGACGAACGAATACCTTTGGCGATTAAGTAATCCAATCAGGTCAGCACAGGATTAGAACCGCAAATCACATGCGCAATTTGCAAACGGCCGCTTCTTCCTGAACTATAGGTTAATTTCGAATAATTACGGTCGTTAGCAATCCAGCTAACAGGTAATTTCACATTACGATAACGCGATGCCTGTCGTTGCACGATTGTCATTCGCTTAATTAGTTTCTCATCTTTGTTTTTACTCGCTTTCTCCGATCGTAATTTTATTAATTAGTTACTCGCGTTAGTCCTTACTCGCGCGCTGTTTATTAATTCTACCTTAATGAAGGCCGCCGCAATATCAAAATTGTTCGACAAATATTTTTCAGAAAACAAACGCGCTGCCGATGGAAAAGCTTCTCACGTATTTAATTTGTTCAATTTACAAAGCACTCACAAAGCGCGCAGGTGCCTGCAAAGTTCCGCGAGCACAAATTAAATCCTTTTCATGCAAATATTCAATTAACTTGTATTTCGGTGTGCTCAGGCCGCAATGTGCGTGTACGCACGTCGTGAATACATGTATGTATAATATGTATACGCGTACCAAGAGCGTAAGACGTGTCAAAGGGATGTCTCGTGGCAGTAGCGTAGATAGAAATTTAAAATGCATACGCAAACCTTTTTCTAAATGTCAATGTTATATTCTTGTTCTGCGATAGCTGTAATTTTTATAAATATATGCAATCATTACGTAACACACATGGTAGGTAATTTCGAGCAAGGATTACAGTGTAAAATTCCGTAAAATAAATATATAGGGAAGTAAATTATTAATCTGACCAAATAATTAGATTATTCTTAGAAATTTTTGAAAATTATTTTAAATTGAACATTTAATTATTTGAAGAAAATTCTAATTTCAAAAACTCGTTTAACAGTTTAACACTTCTTTACTACTCCTCGCTCTTGATTTCTCGTGAGAAAAGGAAGAATGTATCTATAATGCTCCTTGTGCCTGTGAATCCTTTTACTTGAATTTGCTTACTCTCGCTATCCACGTCCCTGACCCGTAATTATTTCTTTGGCAAATATTCTCCCTATCGGCTGACTCGGCCGCTTGTTTCGCTTTTATTAAATCCCATGCCCCGTCCGCGGCTCCTCTCCCTCGTTCCGTCTTTCATTTCTGGTACGAGGTTTTAATAAAACGCGATATTAAAGGTATTAAGTGCGCAGTCATCCTCTGAGCGGAAGCCAGAGCTATACGGCCCGCAAAAAGGCCCGCGCGAATTTCTTTCGTTTCTTCTGCAAGCTTCTTGAACTCGCAGCTACGATTATTGCGATTGTCTTGACGTTCTTTTGAGAATGAAAAAAAAAATCGCATTCAGCTGAATCACGCAGGTATTCACGTATGGATGATAATGATGCTTGTATCGTTGTTTTTCAAATGTTTGCGAAAAAATAATAAAGTCAAAGCTGTTTAATTTACAGTCCTCACGCCTGTTCAAATCCACGAGATTGAGCACTTGAGAAATGAGCATTGCATATAAACACGCGTCTTGAGCGTTTCGTAATACGCACAGGAGGCCATCTTGCGAATCTCCTCGAATAATGCAAACACGCCGTCAACGTCGTCGCAAACACGACGCGAGCTCATGAATTTTTCAACCGCGCATTAACGATGTTCTGTGGTCGGCGCGAGCGTCGGTGCCCCGCGATGTCTTTGATGCGAGTAAAACAAAGAGCCCGCCGCACTACGCTCGGAGACACCATCGGCGGTAAAGGGGTGTCTGTCCCTTTTCCGTATCACTACCCTGCGGATAAGAAACGACCGCAGATCCGGAGGCGAATGGCTCGCACGGAGAAAAACTCCGGCGCCTCTCCTTCTTCTTTGACCCGTCCGCCATCATTTCTGGAAGCATCGCCACGAGAGGAACTTGCCGGCGATAAAACGAGGCCTCTTTTTGCTTGCACTCTCCTCCCCCTCCAACCACCTTTCCGCGGTCGCTTTCTCTCTCGACTCGTATCCTGAAGTCTATAAATCCCTCGGCATCTTACCACGCTTCGAGTGCGCGTCATTAATAACGACGTTGAGCCACTCACCGTCGAAGACGGAGGCCCTTGTCTGTGCTAACGGGATATTCTACGGAAGCGACTGCACGGTTGGAACAGGTGGTGCTCGGTCGGATGATACGTTCAGGATCTGAACTTGTTCGTGCGAACATGCAGTCGATGTCGAGAAGAACGACGTCGGACAAGTACAGATGAGTGACGATAACGAGTGCATCACGAAAACGATGGATGTCCGACCGGAAAGTCCGAGTCGGATAAATTATTGTAAATCTCATCTTTTATTATACACGCGCCTTTTTTTCCGAACGATTAACGTCAGATGTCAGACTTTGTTAGAATCTGTAGTTGTTTCTTTAATCGTGTTACGTCGAAAAAGTAATTTTGTTCATTTTTATACTACAAGAGTTTAACAAAAAATATTTAATAACATTAACGGTTAATTAAGTATTTATTAACCTGCAGGTTAAAATGTTCTTCTTTTTTTAAATCGCGTCCAATTATCTTTGATCACTGGTACTAAGGAAAAAAATTTCGACACGTGACGCAACCGTCGACCGATTTTCGACTCCATTTTCTAGACAATTATAGTTCATTACTGTGCGAAACTTTGTCGCACGACTCGTTATAGGTCGTACTGCGGCCATGAAACTTCGTTAATTGCTGGAGCTTTTTACGAGGCCCTGAAAACGAAAACGACAGCGCCGAGAATATATCGAGCCATTATAAAAAGACGTAGCAATTTATGGTTACTCCCGGTTCATTAGACACTATTCGCAATCTTGATGTATCTATGAAATCCGTCCGCAGTAATATTTTATTAACTCATTATTTCTTTGAAATATTTGCAACTCAAATAAAGACAATATCTCACACTTACTTTGTTTTTTCTAATTTCGAAATTTATTAAGTTCATACTAAAATCAAGAAAAATTTGCCAATTCCAAATTTTTTTAATGTAATTAATTGTAAAACATAACTTGTAATATATGAAATAAATTTATTTATTTATTCTTTTTTTCTTAATTTCAGAATGTTTTAAAGATATAATTTGGAAGATCACTATAATATTTCATTATTATAATACATTTATGCATAATATAATTATACATGACATTGCCCGAAATATGCTTCTCGCATGACAATGTAAATGTCCTCCCCATTTGTATCTTCCTGACAACTATTGCTATCAGCGCGAATTTTAATCGACATCCGGAAGACACGCCGGAATCGAGAGCGAATAATTCATTCCCCCCTGCCGTCTCGCTGGCATCGCCTACATAGCCGTATGCTCGATTGTTATGCAGATTGAAGTAACACCAGTCGCCAGTTACTGAAACAATTTCGGCGATACTTAGCCGAGTTAAGTTACCCGAGCCAAACTGACCCGTAAGTGATGCCATTTCCACTTTGGCGACCCGTAGTTCTCAATTCACTAATTGTAAGCATTAAATGCAAACGATATTTATGTACACGCGCCAGATAGATAACGCTTTATATATTTCTATATGACATCAGGTCGCTCACTAAAGATAAACCTTTATTTTCAGAAATTATATATTTTTAATATGGTTGATAAAAATTGTATATATAAAATTAAATTAAATAAGAATTTCGCGAGAATATGATATTACGTAGAAATAATTTTAGCTATAGATTTTCTAATAATTAGTTATTTTATTTGCAAATTATTATCATCCACAAAGCGCGCGAAAAAATAACTCATTGTAACGTCGCATAATAGAATCGCGATTGCAATAGTTTTCGCGAAAATATCACCGCATTTATTTTCGTCAGGAATAGACGGCTGTCACCGCGGCATTCGATATTTCTCTCTCGGCGGTAATCAATTATACGACTTGACGTAGTTGAACGAGCGGTTGACGCGGCTGTGATGCGTCGAAAAACACAAAAGCGATTGCATTCGCGACGACCAAGGAAAGGTGCATTTGCATAGCGTTGTGCGGGACGAAGCGGCGGGAAAGTGGGCGGCCAATAATTAGTGACAGTGATTATAATATAATTAATCGGCCCTGCGAAATGAGGAGAGATCAAAATCGATCCTACCGGCTAGTGATCCAATCTTGTTTCACGACAAAGAAGCGTTCGCCTTCGACAAGTAAGTGAACAAAGATTAATGATGCGCTTGATCAGATTACGCTTAATGAGCGCCCAAGCATCGCTCTGTCCTACTCTCCGGCGAAAAGGTGGAAAAATTTTGTTCTTGCACTCGCGCACGGTGTGAAAAGTATTTCTCTCTTTCGCAGCACTTTTTAATTCGCACAAGATCCCGCTAATCACACGTCGGAAGAAGCAGAATTATTGTGAGATAAAAGCGAGAGAATTAATTTCCTTTTTATCTTTCTCATCTTTCATTCTTCAACAGATGTAGCTCGGTTAAAGCACGAATTAGTATCCGAGTTGAGTATTATCCTTATAATTTCATGGTATTGTTCTCTTATAATTAACCACACAACTAGTCCCATTCAAATAATAATTATTCGTTATGTACGATAAATAGTGTATTATTGTCATTTGTGTATTATTGAAACAGTTTAGCATCATAATTTGTCTAAATGGCTACTGAAATATTTATTGATATAAAATTAAACTTTTGTATTTCTCCATTCGATTTTTCATTTTTCCTCGCACTGTCCTTCTAGTACTTCACATTTGTTTAATTATGACACAAATTTAGCTAATACAATTAAAATGAAAAATTACTACGCAGTAAACTTTTATATTAATCAAACAAAAAAGTATGATTTTCGTGTGGTTAATATCATATAAATGTAAAATAATAGGAAAAAAACGCTAGAAAAAAAGCAAAAACAGAACATTGGAAGAAAATGTACGAAAGTTCGACTATACTTGCAAAATTTTAACTTTCTTATTATTATCATGCTCTCTGAATATTTTTTTTCAATTCTTACTTTTATCTTTCCCATTACTTCCAGAGTTATTGCAACTTGTCATACCTTATCTATTTTTTTGTAATTCTCGAGTTTTGATATATCATCGTAAAGAAACTTCCGGTTTCCGTCATGCGCGACATCAGGGTTAATACTGCATTAAAGCTCTTCCTGAAAGAGCTGATATCCCTTGCAACTTGATGGTGCGCTATGGCTCTTTCGACCCGCAGTTGGACGAGCGACAGAGGAAGGCAAAGGGATGGCGGGCAGGGGAGGCTGATTCGATTTTCGATCCGTCGCTTTCGCCATCCCGAGGGATTTTGTCCTAGTCTAGCAGGCCGCCTAGCTTTGAACTGACTGACCGGAACCGAGCTAACTGGATATTGTCTGACCTAATGTGGATGTGATAGAAGAGCGAGAGTTTTTCCACCATTAAATCATCCACTCCTCGCAGCCCATATTCTGCTCAACGGTTTCCTTCGCGCACCGGTGCGCGCGTATTCTCCATTCTCTTGTTTCCGTTGACGCAAACACGGTTAGGCAGAAGTTACTTACTTCCTGCAAAAGTATGTTATATTGCGTATTCGCATTATTTAGCTACATCACACAACAATAGTTGTTGTTGTGTGTAGTATCCTTTATTTTACCCGGCCGTATTGTTTAATGCGCAATGAGATGTAATGTATTGCTGATTCAGAAACTATTGCAAATTCTAGAAACTCAGCTAATGGGTTCTTTTAACGAGACATATCGCAGCGCTGAAGCAGCTTTGCACGAACTTTAAGTGGTACGTTCCATATTCAATGTACTTTGAATTAGTTCGACGCGAAGCGTTAGAGTGGAGTTTTTCAGAAAAATATACTTTTAAATATGATTTACACGAACGGAAGCGATGCGATCGAGAATCTAGTTCTTTTCAATTGTTGCCTTATTTTCCATGGTCCTCTTTCATCTGCATACTATCCGCGTAGTACACTGCGAGCACGAACGCCCCATACAAATCGAATATCTACGAGAGGCGGTGCACGCGTCCGATACTTTATTGTGCGCGCTTTTGTTTCGTAAGTTCGTTTTCGCTCGGACACAAATTAGCGTTGCGAAAGAGACCATCGCGGCAGGGCGATAAAACTACGGAGTTTTCGTAATGTCCCAAGTATGAAAAGTTCCCACCACTATCCGGTCGCCCGTCTATTTGATTATGCCATGCTCGCGGAATTTCAAGAGATTCTTAATGCAGGATTGCAACGAGTTTGAATCGCTCGAACGAGAAAAGCTTAAATAAATCCAGTATTTCGCGCGTAATAGTCTTGCGCTTTAATAGCTTCATATCGAACGAACGGTGCAACGGTCAGAAATAACAGAGAAAGGGTTTCTGTTTTTATATAAAATGCCGACTAAAAACAGCGCACGGGAAAAATAACTCTTTGGTATTGCGATGTATTATTAGTTTATAGATGTCCCAAATTCCCCGCACCATTTGTTACCGCGAAACTCTTTTTAGCCGATGTCAGGTTATTTTTGCGCTGCCCCACTATCAGTTTCAAATATCTTTTTCTATGGCAAGTTCTTCAATATATTATGAAAACGACAGTGAAATATACTCGAAATTATACTATAACTTCACAAAACATCTAGATCTTTAATCATTTCGATTAAATTTCGTCGGGGTCGACGGGTCTGGGTCGGATTCTGTGAGCGACGTTACTTAGAATACTCTTACATATACATCTCGCTCTCTCCGATTAACTCGGCGACAGTCGTCGTTTTAGCTGTGAAATATAGCAGACTTTACTCCTGCAAGTAAATAGGTCATACATAGCTAATTCCGAAACGGCGCACGGGTCTAGTCGCGATGCCAGCGAGCAATATGACATTCATTGTATTTACAGTGGGGAATTACGGTGCACGCGCTGCGATCCTGACAAAGAACGCGTTATTTAACGTATTATTAATTACTGCGGCGAAATTGTTTCGATCCGGGGGGCGCACGCGCGTGCTACATTATTCCAATTATTATACCGTATAATCCTGCCCTCGATCTCCCCGCCATACCTTCCGGCGTTCCATGCATACATTAAGCGGCCATAATGAAACGATTTTTAAATTTGCTGCCGAATTTTAGCCAATAATTCAGCAGGCCGTCGAACGGGAGATCTATGCGAATATCCGGTGACTAAAGAAATTTATGCGATGAGCTTGAACAACGCCGTGAGAAAGCGCGAAATACTAGATATATCTGGTTTGTCTGGCGACAAACAAGCGATGAAAATATCAGTGCTTTTGAAAAACGAGAAATTTCGTGCAATTTTTCTCGAGATACAATTGTCGTGCTTCCCTTCCATGCTTAGCCGAAAAATTAAGAATGTCGGACCACCATCTGGGAGTCGTCCGATTATCATGATAAGCGCGCTATTACCAGCTCGAGCCACGACGAGGCGAACAGAGTAAACTCATTTATCGCTCAGCCCTTCCTTTTTTTCCTTACGTGCTCGTGGGACGCGGAAAGGATGGCGAAACTTTTTCATCAGGGCGCTACGCCATTTATTCGCGCGACCCTCCGGCTAACGACACGAAACGAGCGTACGGCCACGCTGTAAATCCGTCGCGGCCGGAAGTGCGAGCAGCGACGGAGGACCAAGCCGGATGTCGCGAATAGCTCGATTGTTATCAGTTTCGCAAAAAAGCAGGATCACAGGAAACCACGTATTACACGAAGGGAAGAGACTGAAAAAAGTTTATAAAAAGAGCACTAATATAAAAAGGACAATTTAAAGCTCTAAAGAGGAAGAATATTTTCGTAAATTAAAATTTAATTGAAAAATAAGTTTCCTCTCTTTATGTAACAATTTCTTCGCAAAAATTGCACATATATACTTAAAATTAATTGCATTAAGAAAAAAAAATAAAAAAGTCCACGAAATAAAAATATGAGATACTTAAAACAGTTTGCAGACGTAGCTGAAAGTTGTTAGAATTCGAAATTTCCAATTCTGCAGATAAGCGAAAAAGAAGTGCGTGTGTCCGCGACGGCGGGATGACCGGAAACAGACGGCAATGCATGATTCATGAGGCGGAAATCGGCATTGCACGCGCTGCGATATCGTCGTTGCGGGCATTGTCTCTACATATTGTTGGTTACGAGAAAATGCGGAATTCTGTTAATAATTTCGGATAAAAGCTTTATCAATTAATTAACGATTCGTTTTTCGATATGACTGGGCGGATAGCGTATAATTACATAATTATTTTCTCCGATACGTTCGTCCGGATATTTTAAATAAAAATACCAATATTTTCCTTTTCAATCTTACAGCATAGCATAATTTAATCACTAAACGTTATATAATTTTATAAGAATTTTTAATATTTTATTATCGCAATATCTATCAAATTAATTAAACTTAACATATTGATTTAAACATGCAAAAGCAGAAAATATGTGAGTTATGCAAATATAGATTTAATATAGACTTGACTTTTAATATTTCAAGACTTAATTATACTGCTGCATGTATTGCCCTTTCAAAAATTGATATTAATCTTACGCAAAGCGATCATAGAGTAATCATCATTCGCACTTCCACGTCACGCTTACACAAAGCGCTTCGCCGAGATTGTATCCCAGCAACCTTATGAATTCTAGAGAAGCAATATCCCCCTGTGTAATCCTGGCGACGATTCGGCAATACGAGACGCCGGTAGAGTACTTCGTCGTTTTGTCGGCAAGCGCACGAGAGACGGCTGGGTGAATCGTAGTCGAGAAAAAGGCCGCGACGCTGCATTGAAAGGAAGAATCGCGTTTCCACCTCCGTGTCGTCGACCTTAGTCGCTTTCGTTATTTGGACGGCAGTAGAAACCGTCGGAGATCGCCAAGGCGACAAGGATCGACACTCTGCGTCAGCCTCTCGAGAAACTGAGAATCGCGCGCGAAACGCTGCGGGGCGGCGAAGGGGGCTGAAGAGCGGGGCGACAACGACAACGACGGCGTTCTTCGATAGCTCCCACGGGAGACGAAACCTCCCGTGTAACGATCACTATCTTTGCACTGCGTTTCGCTATATGCACGCCGAGACCATCCCACCCGCCGTCTCGCCGCCATTACGCCCGCGCATTTTTCAACGTGAATTTATAACCATTTTTATCGAACAATCTTAACATTTGTAGAAACGTTTGAAATATTCATATGTGCTTTTAACGCGCGCTTATTTCTTTAATTTTAATGCGTAATATTTTAAAATAAATAAAAGAGATCTAATTATTTAAAATAATATTACAGACAAAAATATTTTTTTATGTGAAAAATTATTACGGATTCCGGCGCTGCGCATTGCGTAAAATCGCATAAAAGCGTAAAGTAAAAGCAATTTCAAAGAGATTTCACTTACTTGTATCAGAATATTTGTTCTTAGAGTTCCTTTGAACGTCAATCTTTTTGTCCATCGCAGTGTCTGCAATAAAAGCAATGCATAAGTACGCGAATCAAATATAATATACAAACAAATAATTGTGTACAAGCTTTATGATGTATTGTAACGCACATGTTATGATGTTTAATTATTTATTTACGATAAAATCTAAAACAATATTAACGCTAAAAATTGATAATAATTATTTAATCTTTTTATAAAAATCTTGCGGCATTCTGTTACAAAAAGAGACTCACCGCTTTACATCTACATTTGAACTTCTGTGCACGAAATATATTACGATATAATTCTACAGTACGGTAACGGCTTCTTACTACATAATTATCTTAATCCCCTCTTTGACGTAAGTCAACTGAAGTCATCTTATGATAGTCATCTTCTCCTATCTTTACCAAGAGCTATTTGCAACGTAATTATAAACGTATATATAGCGTGTCTGTTCCAGATTTTCCGCATTTCTCTTTAGCCATAAATCTTTTACTTATTTGTGCTTGGTATTTCTTTGAAAAGAAAAATGTCCAAGCATTAATATTTTCTCAATTAAAAATTATCGAAAAAATCTCGTAATTTTAGAATTAGAGAATAAACAAATTTATAAAATTGCTTTATTTCAAATAAAATTAAATAATTTATATTATTCTGTTTTTCAACGTTGAAAATGCTGTATGACTTATAACGGAATTAATAAGCGTGCGTGCAAAAAATAATCTTTGATATATGAATTATCACGTAATCGAATATGTACTGAAAATTCAAAGATCTCCGATAGAAACATTATTGCGAAGAGCGCCAGGCAACAGTTAGTCAAGCGTGAGGATTGTTTGCAGTATCGATCAACAGTTAATAGAAGCAAGAGGCGATTTACAAATAGCTCATATTGATTTGTGTCCGTACACCGTTGCGTACGCATGCATAAGCATATCGCAAGAGTGCATCGACAAGGTAATTAATAAAAGTGTATCCACGAGATAATTAACAGAAGCAGTCAGCAGAAACGCGATATTTTCATTACAGCCAAATTTGGAATTACGTAATGTTACATTTTATTGTATTTTTTTTATAAATCAGAAACTCACATATTTATTTTACAAATAAAAATTATGTTTTACAAATAAAAATTATATTTTTTCGATCACTAGACGGCCAATAACGACTGATGTTTGAAAAAGGGAAACATTGCCTTAATTGCTCTTTTAGCAACAAGCTATTCAATTATCGTTAAACTTCCACGCAATAATTAATGCATAACAATGCATGTGCATCGCCGCGTTTCGGACTTTTTACACGCGCGCGATGAAACTTTGGTCCGATAAATCCAACGCTCGGATCGAACACGCTCACGAAGTACTTTTCTGAAGTAAAACCTTCGTGCCATTAACATCGAGCGTTATGGGCAAAGTCCGCTTTGCATACTATGAGAGCTGCCCCGAATTTCACGACGGTAGAGCTCACATTGCATGACTTGATCGCGACTATTCAATTTACCATCCGGGATGATCGATCGATACGGAGCGATAATTCAAATGCAAAACTGGTCCTAGCCTTTATAGTGAAAAAATTCTGCGCTCTAAAAAAAAAAAAAGAATCGGAATAAGCGATAAATTGGACGCGTTTGTTACTGTATCACTAGCCATTCGTATAAAACGTACGAGTTGTCCTTTAGAATCAAAACAATGCTATGGCCGTCATGTTGTAAAATAACAACAGATGTTGCTGCATCGTGATAAAATTGTTTTTATAATCAAACAAAATCGATGGCTTCAATGTTATATGAACTCTAGTGACTATAGTGCATTTATTATAATTTTCAGAGCAAAAGCAACAGTCTCTAAAAACTTTAACGATGAAAACAGTATCTCTTTATCAATTTTTACAGCTCCATTTCAAGTATCATTTTTTAAAATTATTTTACTTTTTGTTTAAAATTCCTACGATAGTTCGTATAGACGAGCGAACAGTCGGGCGGAAAAACAAGACACTCCGAAGTACGTCGACATAAATGGAATTAAACGTTTGAAACTTCGCGCTTAAGCAAACCAACCGGGATCGACAAATAATTTTACCCAAATGTAACTAACTTGGACGGGCCCGCCGCGAAAGACGAGCGCGTGCATTCACGGGCTTCTCGTCGGGAGAAGGAAAACGGCAAGGCGGAAAAGCGAGAAAGTAAGAAGAGAGGAGAAAAGAGCGGCAACGGGAAAAGCCGTACTAATTCCACGGTAGCCACTAACGACGAAGGAGCGGTCGGAAACGGCATCGTGCAACCTCTCGTGATGCCTTGCACTTTTTATCCACCGTGTAATCGACTCTACTCCCGATTGAATCTTTTGTTTTGTACACGACGGGGTCTACGAATTTAGAAACGTTGCTTTCCGGCCGGCGAGAAATCTTGCTAATTCGATCGATAATTGTTGAGCTCCGCTCAGACGCGCCAGACCGACTAATTCCCCAAAAAGAAACAGAAATCGACTTTTCCAAGCACGATACATTCGTGTGGCAATTCATGAGAAAAAGTATGCAACCGATTATATATTTGTCGCTTAAAATATTATAAAACATCCTCTCCTTGAAGATTAAAGCAGAAATATGGAGCGACCTCATAAAAATGCGGTTCGTAATACCTCGATCTGTATATTGCTGGAAAAACGTGATAAGGATTGGCAGGTTTATATCGACCATCGCGACATAAGCATTCAGGGATCACGGATGCCAGGTAGAATCGGTTTAAATCGGTTCAGCGGAGCAGAGATATGAAATTCTCGAGACAGTTGGAATCAATGGAAACGACTTCACAAGGTTATTTTCCAGATCGTCTTCTTCCCTCCCTCCCTCCCCCTTCTCTCCCTGTCTCTCTTTCTCTCTCTCCTCTTTCTCTTTCTATTTTCCTCTCCCTCCGTTATAGAAGATTATATTTTTAAATCTCCTGCTTCGACGAGAACAATCGCGCAAGAGAAATTCGCCAGAACGGCAGAAGGAATGTTCGACGGAGATGTTACAAGAGAAAGAAAATATTCTTTAGGTGTATTGAGGTACGCGACCACCAAGCGCGTTTCCTGCGGGATCGAGAAATGAAAACTTTGACATCACATTAATTTCTTATTGCTCTAAAATTGAATTGCGTGACGGGGAAAAGGTCGACTCCCGACACTTCCTTGTAAACTAAAACCGGAATGTCCAGCGGTTTAAATAATTCAAACGATCGCCGAGATGTGTAATTATTTCGGACCAACCTTGACGTCTGACTTTCATTTCTGTGATAGACACATGAGATACGCCCTCGGGAATATCCATCCATCCCCATCCTTCGCCGAGCGCGTGAGAAAAAACCCCAGCCATCTCGTACATCAACTTTCACCTACTTTCAAAATTACGGAGCGAAAAAAGACGAGTCCCTCAACGACCGAGGGCGTAAATTCTTGTCATACAGAGGATTCTCCCTAACTTTCCGTTAAACTTTTTGCTCTCTCTCTCTCCCTCTCTCTCTCTCTCTCTCTCTCTCTCTCTCTCTCTCTCTCTTTTTTTCTCACCCATGTAGATGCTTTCGTCGAGCATCGATCTCACGAAACTCCCCCGGAAAATCGGCATCACACGTCGCGTGGGCAAACATATCGACATTGGGAATCGAGCGAAAAGGTCAGAAAGGTTGCCGAACAACGCTGCGAGATGAAAGGGCGAAAGTAGTGGTTGCCCGCACAGCAGCGACGTGAATTATTGCGCGGCCGGGACCTAAAAATAATTCAACCAGGAAACAGTCGCGAAGAGAATTAAAAACAGCGCAAGAGTGTTTCTCTTGTAAACGCCGGTGAATTTGCAAACCTATCGCGTGTAGTGATTTATCGAGTCGGAGTACCTGTCATTAGAATTGAGTTGCGAATCACTCTGTGTGCAACGTGCAAGGCTTTTTGAAGGCCGGTTGCGCCGAACACAGATATTGACGACCCTTCATGCCGACCCTGGTTGTGCGCGGAGTGGCTGAAAACTTTTCAACTTTGAATGCGGAAGAAAGAGAGAGAGAGAGAGAGAGAGAGAGAGAGAGAGAGAAAGAGAGGGAGGGGGGAAGAGCCAACCGCACTGCGTCTCGTCAACCGAACGCGCGCCAAATGAATTTATCGGCGCGTTGGAATATCCGGACGCGCACACCGAATGAAACAAGAACGACACTTCGATGATAGGCAGCATCGACGGAAGTTTCGACCTCTCGAAGAGTTCCGACCTTTGCGCGCCGCCGCATGACGACCGCAGCCACCGGCGATGGCAGGCAGTCGGGAAAAAAATTGTAAGCGCCCTCGAGGGTGCCGGACAGCCGCGTTCTCCCCGATCGCATTACCATGGCGAATTCGCATATCGATGCGCATACGAATAGGAATTTCCGCGGAGAATACCTGAGCTCGCATCGGCCTCGCTCTACTAATGCGCGGCCCCGCAGCCCGTGCGTGCGGCGCGGCCGTAGTGAAACGGTACAGAGACGCACACCACAGACTCTTGAAATATACATAGCGGCTACCTATAAACTACAGTCCGAGTTTTCAATTGCTCCCTTCGTGCTTTTATGGCCGACCGACCGGACAACCCACGTCGCGGATGTATATCTGTCCGTCCGGCGACCTTCCTCGCGCGTGGAAATGTTTTTTTTTTTTTTTTTTTTTTCCCCGCGATTTCGCTACCGCGTAAACGGAGTACGTGCAAAGCGTTACAGAATACTAGATGCATCGGCGAGCTTCCGATAAAAGCGCATTGTTGGATAATTCAACTCCGCTGCTAAATGAAAACATTGCTTTTTCTCATGTTGGATTCATTTCCCGGATATTAACTAGACTGAAAAGTTATTGGTGAAAATTCTGCGCAAATTTCAATATCTAATCGCTTTAATTCGCAATGACGAGAGATTGTATAAACTTGACAGAAAAAAAGCTTGGCAATTTAGTCGTATGAAATAATTTTTATATTTTAAGAGAAATTATTTCAGCTAATTAATCGAGATAGCAGCTGAAATGTGAATTATATGCATATTGCATTTGTAAAGACACTTATTAATTCGTCACATTTCCAAAAATCAAAATGTGTCTTTCGCCGTTCAATGCATATTGAGGTAACATATTTTTCCAGTATGTTCAATATGTCCGTGACGTCATGTCTGCATAGTTCGCACGCCAGAGACACGTTCTTCAACGCGAACCTACGAGCGGCGTTGCGACGTCGCGAAGGGCGACGGTTTTCAATTCCATCCTGCCCGCTCTTATGACTGACAGGTATTTACCGGATAACCGGCTGCCGCCTACGGGATGTGGCGTCAGGTGGAATCGCAAAAGCAACCGCCGCAAAACTATATCGACCGCTGGATGCATCGTCGGGAAGGCCGTCTCTTTCTCTCTCTCTCTCTCTTTCTCTCTCTCTCTCTCTCTCTCTCTCCCTCTCTCTCCTCGCGAACAACGATCGACAAAAAGAGCCGGGGAATAAAGCGCCACGGGTGTGCATCCGCGCAAAAGTTGGTTCAGAATTAAAACGCCCTGCGGGTTCGCGAATTTCCAGCTGTTTCGACCATTTCGTTAGTATGAAGCTCGCGGATTTCGCTCGCTCGCGCTCGACCGGCGCATCGACTTCGAAATAACGACCGGCGAACGCAACGTTCTGCCGCGCGTGCAACGTAATACCCCCGAATGTCACCCCGATTTCACAAAATCTGTCGCTGACACCGCGTCGCACGCGCATTCTATCGGCGGGTATTCCACACAGCGCAGTATTATTAACAAAGCGTTCGAAAAAAAGCATATAAAAATCTGTCCCGCACGCGAGGCAATAATTTTTAACAGAGAGTCTTTTTTTTTCCACCAGCCCGATGTATCCGTGTCATGGAAAATGGAAACATTTACGGGAAAGCCAATACCGGTCTCCTTGTTCTGCAAAAATTTTTCCTGCCACCCGAATGAATAACATTCCGACTTCCGATGATATTTTCATCGCTCTCGCGACGAACAGCTGTCTTGAGCAAGATTCTAAAAACGTACTTTTCTTTCGTTCGCATGCATTTCGTCACGAAAGTCATGTGAAAATCATCGGACAAGCTGTCGCAAGAGAGTTTCAATCCAATTTCTTGCGGAATCTCTCAAAATATGAAAAATTGATTTTTCTGAATTTCATTCATCGTTAAAAATACTCAACGCTCTGTCTCTTTTTAAAATTTTCATTCTGATTTTAATTACAAATTAATACCGAATATTTCCTTCGTGGAATTGCAATGTAAAAATCGACCGTCGCTTAAGATATGTTTTATTCCAACGATTCCATCGATTTCTAGCTGCACACGACTGCCGTAGAGCCGGCGGATGTGAGATATCATGTAATTCTCGACGGAAGAGTCAATGCGCGCGGATTAAACGAGCAGCTCGGAGAGAAACTCCTCGCGCTGCGTCTCCGGGATCTCCATGGAAAATGCATCCCGGCTGCATTATGCTCCGCGCACAAGGAGTCGTCTAAACTCCTCCCTTGTTTCTTTCACGAGCGGATAGAAGTTTGAAGCCGTTCGGCAGCCGAAGGGAAATAATACTTAGGAAAGTAGTTTGGTAACTCGTACCTTCCTTATTTGCAAGTAGGTATGTGGCAAGAGCTGCGCTATGGAAGCGAGACAGATAGTCGGCTTATCTGCGTGATACCAGCAAATTCGCGCTTTGTGAGTACTCGTCTTGCTGCAACGTTTCCTACTCCCGATAATTCATCAAACGCCCAAACGATAATTCCTTCCGTATTAGGACATTATGAACTGATTAAATAAACGTAGCAAAAAATAGATTGCATCGGTCATCAAGAAGCAATATATCCACGTCCGAAGCGTCCGAAAACGAAGCGGAAGGAAAGGAAATAAACGGCACGGTCGATGGTTTGCTCGACATGCGCCGGATTTACGGCAGCCAGAAAGCGCCGTCGCGGAAAAGTAATTTGCGAGAACAAATTTCGGTAAGGCGAACAGGCAGGTGAGGCCGCCGAGTGGCGAGAGTGCGGCACGAGAGGGGGAGAAAAAAAAATAGAGAAAAATCCCCAATGCCGTATCGCGGCGCACTCACGGGCATCCATTTTAAGTTTCGGCCCGGTACACCGCAATCTTCATGGAAAACTTCCGCGAAGAGGAGACGAAAGAAACGTAAGCGAGCGAGCGCGCCGGGCGAACTGCAAACAGAATAAAGTTTCGGTCTCCGGCGAATACGGCGCGGAAAGCAGTGGTAGTGTAGCGTACTGTGGTGTGGCGTGGTGTAGTCGAGATTGCTGGTTACAGGAAAGCGGGTCCGAAAGAAATATAAAATACTGTCCCCACTCTCTGCTCGCAAGTCTACCGCCACGGCCGGCCGTTTCATTTTGCTCGTCGACACGAACCACCGGTCCAATATACTTTCACCGGTCTCGCCCTTGCACGTTCTTTCATAAATTTCGCGCGCTTTAAAGCCGTCGATGAAGCGACGCGTAAAAGATTTTTCTGCGATTGCTCTCGTCTTCTGTTATGTCTGGTATTTATTCCCCGCCCGGGGAGAATTCCGCTGCTTAAAAAGTAATTTTATTTTAATATTATATACAACTTCTTGGCAATTATTATTTATAATATATTGTTCATAATTTATTTTCCATAATCTTTTTTCATGTATATATACATGAAAATTATTTATTATTATAATATATTATATATTATTAGTTATTTATCATTATAATGATAAATAACGGCAATAATTCAAGAGTATTGATATCTCGATATTATGGTGATCCAAATAAACAAATCGATCAAACAACTCGGAATCTGGTTCATGTGGTTGTATCACAAATATATACACATTAGACCGCGAGTAATCACGTAGGGACGTAAATATGACATATAATCTGGACTTTCCCTCCTCCCTTTGGCTAGTTCTGGGATGGAATCGGTAAGGCTTAATTCCATTCACGCGTTACGATGCGGTATGCCAGGTCACCGCAAGCCATCCGATTGGCTTGTGAGCGCATTACCGCACGCGGCATACCGCATCGTCGGTTCACGCGGATAAAACCGGACCTTCACGCTGCAAACTAAAACATACGCCCATAGAATAATCGTATCAAGCTGGCAAACAGATCATTTTCGATAGTAAGACGTAATAACTACTTGCTCCATGCAATAAATAGAATAGCAATAAAGAAATAGGATGTAAATAGCGAAAAAATCTACTTGGCTAATATTAAAAATGACATTTCTCATATTTTATCTGTAAATAAAATCCCATTTTATTATACACTTTTTGACCAATTTTTTTTTTTTTTTTTAACGAATAAAATTGATTTTACGACAGTCAGAGAGAAATTTGAATAATTTGCACGCTCCAGAAACTCGCACATATTTATTGTCGACTACTTTCATCCCTCAATTTTTTATCGTCAATGAGAGACTCGTCAAGACCGAAATAATCCGAATTTCGCGAGAATTTTAAAAACCGCCGTCATCGAACAATGTCGGCGTCAATTGATAAGAACAAGCACGCTCGAAGCTCGATACATGAATGGATTCGGGGAGAAACGGGACACGAAATAGATTACCGCATTTGCCGTCCCCTATCTCGACAACGAGAGGAGATCACGAGTTACAAGGGTGAAGCCGATTAAGAGATTTTTTTAGAACCTATTTGCCGAAGAGAGTCGAGAGGGAAGTCCCCCATACCGAAATACCGCACTCGAGCGCGTTTCGGGACGCTGAAAGATACATTCGTATTTGTCGAGACATTCTCTCCCGCCATCTACGTTTTTACTTTTTTTTTTTGCGCCAAGTCTTTTGTATCATCCTCTCGACTACAATCGTACTTGCGCGAGCATTGACAAAGAATACTTGTGACGCTTCTATTTACGATATTAACTCTTTGTACGCGTACTCTTGAGTCTCCCCTTCTGTAAATATCGCAGCAACTCTCAACGATCCTTTCACCAAAGATCTTTCTTCTTTGATTTTATTATTTTAGTTTCGAGACGAATGTATTGTCGTAATACCATCCTGCACGGAGCCATATTATTCTTCAATTAAAAATACATAGTCGAGAGATTACATGAGACATGATCTCGGCAGAAGCGATAGGGACAAGATAATTTTTATGTAAGAATGGAAAATGTGAGAGATGCTTGAGTTATCGAAAGAAAGCAAACGCAAACTAAAAACGTAAAGTATGAGATCTGCCGCTGCCGGAATTCATTTTGTAGGGAGATTCTCACGTTCCTGCGACATAATTGAAAGTACATTTCGGGACAAAGAGAGCATCCGAGAAATCGCGCTCCCGTGCGCGATTTCTTCGGATCGGAACGATGTTTTGACAAATATTCCAAAACTTTCATTGAAATTCTTGCCGAGGGGTTGGCCCGCTCTTGGTACAATCGCGATGGCATACCGGCCATGGCCAATATGGCGCAGCTCCATGCAAAATTAAATGGCGCAACATTCCTCGGGGCTAGTCGGCGTTTTTGTTCTCCGCCGCCGGAGGAAATCTGATCGTTTTAGGCCCGTGTCCAGCTGTCCGCTGGAAAACGAACGCGTGATAGGCCGGCCCGATCGACTGGTTCACTCGCGCGAAATTGAAGTGCGACTGTCGCGTGTCGAGCAGATGTTCGACGAAATGCATTCAATTGACAAAAGTCGGCCATGCCGTTTCAATTATTTCACTCGCTTTTGACTAAGTAAAACGCACTGAAAAACCGTAGATGGAAATTGATACGCTCATCCAAAAATAGAGAAAATATCTCAATGAATCAAACATAAAATCGTGAAAAGTCAATAGCAAGCGGTATAAAAATATACATTTCAAGTCGCATTTGCAAATTTTTATTTGAATCCTAAGCAAATATGTTATTTTAAAAGTCAAATAGTTTATACTTCCCTAAGAGAGAAGAAGATTATTTCAAAATGACACTTAATTGACGAATTGTCGACTAATGCGTGGCTATAATATATCAGATATTTCATTTACTTGAATAACAATCACATTATCGCAATGCGCAATTAAATTCTATTATGCAAACTAATTGTTGGCCTCGGAAATGAAACGCATTTGGTGCAAACATAATGGACACGAGCAAAACTTGTCTCTTTTCGCATAATAGCTCTTAATTTTGCAATTAGTTCATAGACACAATGATTGATAATTTCGTATAATACGTAGCTATTTTGTTTATCATATTGCACATCACAGAAATAATTTCGCAAATTAAATTATTGAACGCAACCATGTTGTCATATGTATAATGATCATTATTATAGCGATGACAAATATTACATTTCCAAAATCTCTTCACAGACAAGATTCGTGCACAAGATTCTTTAATATGTGAAAAAATTATACGTCAACATTTAATTTTAGTGTTGTTTAAAATTCGAATTACGTTATTTTTGGCAGAGACATACTAACAATTTTTACACATGTTAAAAAATTGTGTACGCGTTAAAGAAATTAAATATGAAATATGATAACTTGTTAGATTTTTTTAGTCGTTCGCTTTTAAAAGCAATCTCCGTTTTTTTCAAATTGCATAAGTTCGAATTAGCATGCTCTTTTAAGGCACGTGTGAGTGAAGAGAGAGAGAGAGAGAGAGGAAGGGTATGCTCGGCGTGTAGGCATTTCGACCAAGTGTGAGCATACCCTTGTACACGGCTACTGTACATGAAACCTTTATACATACATATGTAGTCGCGATCCTCTCCACACCTCGTTAGCGCAGGAACAAAAGGCTGATTACCTCGGCCATGTATTGCGGTGCGCAACGTGTGTTACCCTTGACGAGCGCATCTCTCGCCCTCTCCACCCTCGGCCTGCGATTCGATCGGTCGAATCTGAGGCAGTGTGTCAAATTTTCAGCCGATCGGAAACGCCCGCGTGCCTCCGCGTTCCACGCCAATTGCAACGAGCTCGCGCCGTGAGTGTCTGCGGGAATTACGAGGGCATTATAAAACGTCGATGTTTGCAGTTCGATGTGAAAACCGGTCGAGGGACCGCGATCGATAGTCGCGTTTGATTCGGGCTCGTCGGATTTCCGTCTCTTCGCTATTAAACGGGGAAAAACGATTAAAAATCCGTCAAAGCGATGTTATAAAATTCAAATAACTGCGCCTCTAAGCTTTGCATCAAAGATGAAGATGAAATGCATTTTCAGAATGCATGGAAGCCTTATGGCGCACTCTGCGCCAGTAATTTAACTTGATTCAGTATTATATATTATATTGCAGTCACTTGCGGATGCATCTGCGACGCGATACGCTGGGCCTAAATTACAGAGAAGGCAAATGCATAGCTAATGGACGCTCGGAAGGTCCGATGATCTCAATGATTCAGTATGCTTGAGGCGAAGGTGGACACAGCTGCATTATACATATGAATGCATTTTGCTTTGCACTTTCTAGTTTCCACGAGATTGTAAAGATTATTATTGCTTATTTTAAATTCCACAGTTTCTATTGCTAGCATAGTTCTAATATTTTTATAACATCTAATTTATACCACAAATTAATCGATTTACTTCATGATAAATGCATAATAAAATAAAGCATTATTCACGCATTTTTCTACGCAAATTTTCATGGTTATCGAAAAACTATATAAAATTACTATGGAAATTAATTTATCGACATGTGTCACTAAATTTGGTGCTAAAGTGCAAACGATATGAACTGTACTGTTCGATAGGCGGTTAACAAGGACGGGTCCTGATCTAACACTATGAATGATGATAAGACGACAGGATGCTTGATGGATAACTGTTGCATACACACGGGGAAGTTTGGATTTGAGTATCAGCTTGTTTAAACAGGTGCGTGCCAGGCACATCGCTCTTCGACACACCTGGTATTTGCAAAGTCATTAATTTGAAGAACGCTTACTGGCACTGCGGTGCATCGTAACGCGCATGAAATGTTCCTGAGAATGCGCGCGGCGCAACAGTAATCATTGCATTACCATTGTTAATGTTATTAGCAGAATTGTGCTACATCAAGGAAATATGTGGAGTAAATAATTACGAAATTACGCGCGGACATAAAGTTTACAATAAATGCGCTCGTATAAACGCAATATTGTACGCTTCGCCGGTTAATTTCAATTTAGGTCAAATGAAATTCCTGCACGAATTATGCCGAACAAACGTAGCGTTAATAAGTGGAAAATGGTATTCACTGCTCGATGAATGAAAATAAGTAATCAAAGCGCGCTATTATGTGCAATATCTTTTTCACGTTGCCGTACCGATTCGATAGCAAGCGCACTGTGAAATTGTCCATAAAATTATCGACTAGCGCAATGTAGGTATATTCCGACCTCACATCATAATATCCATAACACGTTCATATGACATTTTTCCGCGATGTAATATTGGAATAGCGCTGTGCAAACGCAAATTTCCATCTACAATATTTCATATTTGTTCTCCATTGTACTTTACAGAATTGCAATAATCTTTTTAAAAAATTGCCATCACGTTTTTGAATACAGTGTCCTAATACTACATTCTCATACACTTTGATCTAAAAATAATTCCACTATGAAAAAAATTTCTTGTACTTCGATAAAAAGAAAACTATTTTGTATCAAACATTCTCCGTTTTTTTTTTTTTTTTTTATTTGAACATTTGCGATTACAATCGTCGCTTTTATCGGTGACTGATAGAATTCTGTCTGCGTGTGCGATGCATCGTAACATACACCGACACCGATACCGCAATGGAGCGAAGCCGAAAGAGTGTTAATTCCGGGCTCAAAGCCCAGTCCGGCACCGTGCGGTGGTGCGCGTGAAAAACAACAAACTGCGATAGGGTGCAGCGCGCGTTGTACGAATGCGAAATATGCGGGAAACGGGGGAAAGGGGGGAAGGCCGTATTGGCGAATTACCTGCGGTCGGGGTCGGCAGATTGTATGTTCAATAAGCGGTCGCCAATTCTCAGCGGTATATATATCCGGCTGTCGATTGGACGTCGACATCACTCTCTGCCAATCACCATTTGTAACGGACGACGGAAAAGCGTCGAGCGGACGGTCAATCCCCCAGCTTGCGCTATACGGGGACAATTATGGCGCAATTGGATTTAGGTACCGTGACTAATTAATGCAAGTATCCTTGCAAGTATTTACGGAAAAAGTCTATAATATTTTTTCCGTACATTTAGTGCACATATTTTCTTCATTTAATCGCATCGCGCAATGTTTATTTATTTCTTAATAAAATTGTGAGTTTTTTATTTTAAAATAAAACATAATAGAATATACAAAATGCAAGTAACAATAAGCAAGTTATTTCATATTACTTTAAAAATTCAAATAATTAAATAATTCCAAGCAACATTATTGTGTGAATAAAATAAAATTTTTTGTCCACAGATAAAATACTGTGTACAAAATTTAGAAAACCATTAAAAGTAACATTATATTTATTAACGTAGATTTATGCACTCATATAAAATAGCACAAAAAATGTAAAATTCTTTAAAATAATTCTTTAAAACATTTTGCCTTTCGCAAAATTTGACTTTCAGTACACATTCTCTATCTGGTAATGAACATAGATATGTTATTTATGCATCTAAATAGGAATTCATCTTGTTAATTCAATAAAGTTAAAGCAAAATTTCATTTTGTATCAAACATAAATGATGACCGGCACATAAATATGTATAAATATGTATACAAATACGTTATTGATACGCATAAATATGTATACAGTATGAGTGAGAACTCGTTCGAGTAATTCGACGAAGTAAAAGCAAAATTTAATTTTACGTCAAACACAAATTATGACCGATGTATAAATATATGCAGATATGTCATTAGTGCGCATAAATACGCATGGGTAAGAATTCATTTGGTTAATTCGACGAAGTAGAAGCGAAATTTGATTTTGCATCGATATGAAATTTATTAACGCGCGTTATGCGCTTCAATAAACGTGCTGCGTGTAAATGTGTAATTGTTGATGCATCATTTTATTTATTCAGTTATGATCGCATGTATCAATTCGATTTACTCGATCGAACATAACGGCATCGTTAATAAAGTAATGAAATTTAAAAATGCAAAAAAAATATAATTTTCAAGAGTATTGTGGGAAAAAACAATAGTTTTCAAACAGCAACTTTTTGTCGCAAATAATTCTTTCAGCAGCGGTTGAAAATTTCGAATTTCATTGTTACAGTTAGAAGAGCTATTTCGACACTGTATTGTATTAAGTATTGATCTATACTGCAACAGCTAATAAATTGCAACATAGACATTTTTCAATTAAACTGCACATCAAAAGTAAATTTTCCAAGCATTTTCGTTCATAATATATAATGCGAAAATACACGACTAATAAAAAATTAATTACTTTCGCTAATCTCGCATAACTTCATAGTAATAAAAAAAATCAATACAGTTTTATTCAAGTATAATGTTTAAAAATTGTAATTTTTAATATAGAATTTTGCCGAATATAAAAAGAATTATGCATACACACGCAATATCATTATAAAGCAGATATTTTATATAGTGACCAGATAATAATAAAAAAAACTATGCATGCAACGAATAATATAAAGAATGTTCAATAATAAAAGCATATAATATGACAAACCCTATTATTAGTAATTAAAAAGTATGCTTTACACGCCATATCTGTTTGCCCTAATTTTTAACTGTGAACCTTAAATTTGCATAATTTAAATTCACACGTTTACATACGAATGTTTGCTGAATGTTTGCTGGGAACGCCCAGGTCGTAAAGTGAGCCGAAACAATGCCACTGAGCACCATAATCCCGTCCTTAATTAATTCGTCAGGTCATGCGTTGCACTCCCTGATGTATCGTTGACCCATCCCTATCGACATGGTCGGAAATATTTCGCAATTACATTAACATTTACATCGCGTCGCGCCCCCAATTTTTTCCATCCAATATTCTCAATTTGTTTCTTAAAACTTTAATTTGTCAAGAAAATGTTATCGCAAGATGTTACAAGCATGCATGATATACAAATTTGTTTTTGATACTTTCATATTCCACTTTTCAGCTTCATTTTTTGCCAGATCGTCTAAATATAAAATAGAAACTCAATATATTTTCATTCTTTGTGTATGTTACGTGTTTTGCTACAATACGATGTTTCTCTGAGTGTGACATGAATAAATCCCCGTCGGTACGAATAACTTTCGTTGTATCAGACTTGCTATGGTCTATTCATTTGCATGTGCTGTAGCCGCACATAAAACAACTGTATAAAACAATGTTATTTACGATAGCCAGAAATATCAATACAATATGGACCAACTACGGAGAACATCCATTAAATATACACACACGGAATATACAAACCGAGCATGCCGCAAATACTCGAATCGAAAGCAGCTACAGTGGCGATGCAGTTTACTCCAGGAAAATTCAGCAAATGTGTGCGCGACGTATGTTTACTATATATTGCATGCGGTTAATACCGCGACTCTCTCCGTTTCTGACGCATCTCCATTTTGCTTAATGTTTCTCTTCAGTAGCGAAACTAACACTCCAGAAATTGTGAAGAAACCAAGCAAAAAGAAAATAAATAGAGGAAAAACAGAGAGATCAAAAAACGGAGAAAATAAAAGAAGGAAGAAAATAATAATAACTAAATATAGAATAAAAGAAAAACTGTACAAAGAAAGAAAATAAAAATACGATATTATGTTATATCAATTAGAATTGGATTTTTTAAATTGAATTAATATTGAATTTTTAAAATAAAATTGTAGTAGATCAGCGCTAACAGCATAATATAACTTTGTGAGATAAAAATTAAATTAATTAAAATCAAATTTGCCTAAAATAAACGTTACAAAGGACTCCTAAAATAGAATCTCTCTGTGAATAAAGACTTTTGAAACTTCAATCACATCACTGTCCACGTTTCATAAAGATATCCTTCAGTTACGTCCGAATCCTGAATAATATTTCAAAAGCGCAGGTTATCCAACCGTAGGTTCAAAACCACGCGTTCTTTCAGGCAGCGATCAAAAGAGAGACGGAAAAAAATAGATGAAAAAAGAGAAAGCTTCAAAATAGTAGACAGGACAATCAAAGACGCAGTTACGTATGATGCATCAAGAGAACGCACCGGAAGAAAAAGAGGGAGATTTGAGGCAAGGAGCTTCGCGAAGGGATGAAAGAAGTCGCAGGAAGATACACTGGTGGTAGATACACAGGCAAGAATTGTAGGAATACGACCGAATGACAAGAGAAGGGCGGGTGAAAAAGGGCGGGAAAGAGACGAAGTGGTGGATCGAGCGAAGAATGAAGACCGAAGGCCGCGAGTTTGTGAGGGAAGATCTAGCGGCGGAAAGTCGAGGAAGGAAACGAGGGGCGCGCACCCTCTCTCCTTTCTTTTGCCCTGCGTTTCTTTCCTGCCTTCGTGCGCCTTCGCTGAGGAAACTCCCCGAAAAAGTACAAGGGACTCGCTCCCGCTCGGCAAACTCGATTTTTTTTCTCCCCGATCGGGTAGAACAAAAGGACAAGCGACCGTGCGGCGGTCTGTATCGAGCTTGTTCAAGCTCAGCTTTCCCCTCTCTTCGGAACTCTGATGAATCCTCCGGGGAAGTGATTACGATAATGCGTCCCGTTGATATTTTTGTGCGGGGGAGAAGAGTGGACGCGGGCGCAAAATATTCCGCAAGTTTTCCACGAGTACAGTGTATATGTATTAAATTCTAATCTTGATCAATATATAACCACGACAAGATTAATTGTGATATCTAATTCATCCATTACGACAATCTCTATATTTTTATAAAGAGATAACATGTTTTTACTCTTTCCGCTTTTTTTACAGCAAGTTGTTGAATAAGAAGAACGTCCACATTGCTATAATGTTTGCATCACCGTTGAACAACATTCTTACATTAAAGCATTTTCGCGCATCGATAAAATCCGCCTTCGATTCTACGCTTCTGCATCACATTTGCGGTGCGATATTTTTGCAGTCACGAGGTCCCTTTATTATTTCCTGCTGGGCGCAGTCTGTCTTTTGCAGAGACTGACCGGAAGGGATTCCTTCCTGCTCGATAAGCTCGATTTTTTCCACCGCGAACAACGGAAGGACAAACGATCGCATATAAGCCCCTCAGTCGTCGGACTCGCTTACTCACCGATTCATCTCTCCCTGTCAGCCCTGTCTATCGATCGATATTACTATCGCGCTCTCTTCTCCGAGCTTCTTTCTCCGCCACGGAAGATTCCCATAGGAGAATTGGGTCGTTTCGGGCGAGGCAAAGGCGGCTCGTTATCCCAAAAGTCTTCCGAAGACTGCGTAACGGGTAGCTCCTTCACTCAACGGAAACCTTTAGAGCGCTTCCTGTCAGTAATATTTAACAATTTCGACCTATCATCGGGGTTTTATGAAGACTCCAGCTTTCGCGTCACGATAATTCTCTCCCTTTATGATTTCAATGATTATCCGATTTTTCTACGCGTCAAGGAAAGTTTGGTACGATTATGGTTATCAAATCTTCCAGTGAACAAGAAATACGAAGTTTTTCTCCACTTAAAATTCATAGAAGACATGTTTGTAAAATTATAATCTTTTCTCTAAAGCAAAAATAATTAATTTCTATTTTATAAATAAAATCTCAGAGCAAACAGCATAGCGTGTTAAAAAAATTTAATTTGTAAGTCATAAATTAAAAAAATTTTTTTAGCATAATGATATATTCCGACATATTCTTTATTCATATTTTTGAAGCATAACACCTTCGTATATTATAAAAACTCCGAATACCCTGCGATTTTATGACATATATTAGTGCACATTTCACGCAGGCACATTATATCAGATTTTTTTAGAGAAAATAACGCGCGGGATCTCGCATAGATCCCAGGAATATGGTCACTGTTATAACACGCGTTATGCTGTGGAACGAAAATCCTTATCTCCGCGATAGCCCTGCTTTTCAGTAGCGTCCGTGAATGGCGTCACACATATGCAAAAAACATAAAGAGAGTTTTATATTTACACGAATTTTGTATCTGCTACCGCGGACATAGTGTCGGGGATAAAAGCTACCTAAAAAATGAAAAAAAAACCGTCTTTATTTCATTAACGCCTGTCGCATCACTCCCACGGGCTAAGCCAAACACGATATTAAAAGGAACGGATGTAGGAAACAAAACCATATGACAAAATGGCAACTGTAAATAACTTTTACAATCACAAGAAGAGATTGTCGTTTCTTTCATTGTAAATTTTAAAAAATTAATGTTTAACAATTTTATATCAGCAATTAAAACTTGACAAAAAGTCATTACTTTAATGTAAAAAAAATTTTAAATACAAAATTCTCGTCATTTTATTAAAAAGAATGTAAATATCATCCTTCTCAATCGCGTTACTCGCGTTCATTAAATAATAAATTAAAACGAATACTCGAGTATCAAATCAGCAGTAAAACGATAATTATTTAACTCCACATATTAATTTAATCTCTTCACTATCACTAAAAATGCATTTTTTATGATAAATTACTCACCGTATCGTTGTTCTGCAGTCGCTCGATGTCTCCTAAGCCTCCTTTTCCTCTCAGCGGTCCTTCAAGGCACTCACACGCGTTCGCGGCGCACGCATTGCTCGCGCGCGTACCCGATTGCGAAAATCGCGCGACACTTTAAACGGCACTCCCGGCATCAACGCGCATTTTGTTATATTACGACGGAACGAATATATTTCGTGGGACCGATCACGCGCACAAAGTTTATCTGTAAAATATAAATACATTTACATTACAATGAACAAATATTATAATTATATTAATCTAGCTTCTAATTTCCAAATTTATGTGTGAGTATGAAGGAATAATCGTAGAGAGAATGAATTTCAAAATCTCATAACCGTACAGCAATTATTCCATTATTAATACAGAATAGAATATATGTACAATTAAAATATAATCAAATATCGCATACACAGTATTATTGTCTAATATTAAACGCAAGTAAACTAATATTTGGCTATCCAAAGTAATTGAAATATAGCCGTTGAAAAACGAAAAGAACATAATCTAAATAACTGGAAACAAGTTTATTAAAATTTTAGTATTCAAAAATTTTATATTCTTATTTCTAATTATGTGGACGTTTCGACATAACTGTTTAACTATATACGATTCGTAAAACAGTGATAGAGAGATGATCCTCGCATTCTCAAAGCAAAGAGATGACCTTCTCTAAATGCTGCATTACAGTTATGGTGAGTATGCAGCATGTAGCAAACAGACGAGTATCTCGAGCGGGAAATCATTTGGCAAATAGCCTCGAAGGGCGCTTTCAGCGGTAACAGAGGTGCTTTTGAGGCGAGTAATGTACAGCCGGTATGTGCAAATGGTCAAGCATTACCCATTCTCTCTTTGTTCACGGCGAGAGTCGCGCGAAAGACACGGAGATTATCGTCGTGTCGAAAATGAGGCACATAATCGAACTGACAATGAAATATTTAATACCGCGTACCGATATTTATCATTTTCCTAATATATTGGTAAAAGTTCACAAATAATATTAAAAATTTTTGATTCCATCAACATTGTCGCAAATTTCGAAATCATCTTACAAATATTTTATCAAAATTAAGTATATTAATATTAGATTAATTATAATTATATAAAAGACCTAATTTATATGTATATCAAACTCTATGCAGTGATATCTTTTATGGAAATATCATTGCGGGAAAGACATTCAGATTATTTTTGTTTAACAAAATTATCTATATGAGTTAGGAGGTTAATCTTTTTAATTAACATCAAAGATACGAATCGCAAACTCAATTGCAAGTGAATCCAAGTGCTTGATGTCGAGTTGGTCGCCAACGGGTCGTCGGCGCCACGTATTTCATCTCATTACTCAATTCGTAATTGTCGACGCAAACGGACGATATTCATCGCAAGGATCAAAGGGCGCCCGATAGCGCCGAGCGGCGGAGCGAGACGTCGGCAAACAGAATACGTAACTGTTGATTTTCGCGAGAGAAGAGCGAATGATGAATATGAGTCGGCTCCCTTACCCACCCGGCTCTTAGCTTATGAAATAAGTGAAGCCGAATACGAGCTGCAACGCTACGTACGAATAAGCACATCAAAGGATAATTGGCCAGACAAGTTTATGCGGCCGACAGTTTCGCTCAGAGAGAGGCTATGATTTTTCCCTAAACGATATATCCTCCCTTTTTCCGCATATTCAGTCGAAAAACAAGCATTGCTCATCAAAGAACGGATAATTCAATATTATCACGATCTAATGGACCATTTGCGCACGCGTCTGAAACTATTACAGCGAAATTGTTACAGCATGGCTTTAGAAAATTTACGAAATTCTATCGTGCCTTTATTGATACTTAAATGATTGGAAATATGTGTTATTCGATTAGAATAAAAATAAATAAATTAATTTATGAGAAGGCAATCTATATAAATATGTTTATACAGTTATGAGTGTGTATTTTTTCGTCCGAAAAAATTATTACGATTATCTCTAAAGTTTATAAAAATTAGATATAAATGGTAGAGGTGTTGTTAAAATTGACTTGGAAAAACACATACAATTAGCGCGTTACTAAAAGTCCGTAAAATTTGGTTCGCGCAAAGAGGATTTCGTGGCTCAAAAAGTGCGAGATCTACTAAACCAGAATTTCAAAGGGCGGCTTTTAGGACGGCTTTACGCGATGCAAGTGCTACATCATTTTGGTACAAGTGCTCCCACAATTATATGAGCCGAGGGTCCGACGTGAGACGTAACGCATTTTATTTGAACGAATAATACGAGCGGGGGTAATCGGTCGTCTTAATTGGCCGCCGAGTGGGATCGGCGAAGAAGCTGGAGGATTTCTTTCTCCTGAGAAGAAGAGACGGCGAAACGAGCAGTCGTTTTCCCTTCGCTAAAGTAGCCGTCGTTTCCGCGATCGTTAAGCTCTGGCCAGCTTAAAGTTTCCCACGGGGATAAGACGATATCACGACGCGCGTACGTACGTTCTGTCGCTCCTCTATTTTTCGCAGTCACTGTTTACGTAGCGCCCGAAAACAGGACAAATCGCTGCGTTTTCGAAAAATACGATATGGCAAACCTGATCTGTCGCGGCACGCCGTTTCTTTCTTTCGAAAAACGCAAGAAAAGTTGACGTCTTGTATACGTTAGATATATATTAAAAAATTATAAATACACAAAAATTTCTGTGATGTAAATTAATGACGAATTATAACAATTTAGTGCAATAATTATTATTTAATTTAAAAAATTAAACATTTATTTTTAAATGTAATATAATACAAGCAATCGAGACATCAAAATCGTGGAGAGTTATGTAAGATAAATGAGACGCGCGCGAGGGAAGCAACGAAAGAGGTTGTTGTTGCCGAAGCAGAGCGGGTTACTCACCTCTTCGGCGTTAATTTCGTCGCTGCGTCGCTGATGCGATACGGCGAAAACGGATGCCAGAGGCATGACGACGTTCACGGAAAACAGTATGCCGGGATACGTGGTAAACTCCCCTCTCTCACGCAATTCTTCGTCTTCGTCTCTTCCTCGAGAGATTAGGTCAAACTATAAATACAAGGCGCCAACCTGACCGATCCGAACCGAAGTGACTGCTGGACCGAAACATCGTCGTTCTCTGTCTTGCGTGATTTCGCGAGAACATCCTCATGAATGAAGCGGAACAAGCACAGCAATGTTCGTTTCTAGTTCGAATTTTTTCCAACAACCATCTCCAATAGAAAAAAAATTACGAATAACACGCTTGGAATGCTTGGAGCGGAAATCCGTGAATAATGTTTAGATGCACATTTACACGCATCAAATATTTGGATCAATATAGACAGAATTTTTTCAATTTTATCTATTGGTATATATATCAATTGAAAAATTACAAAATTTTTTACCATAAGATTTCTAAAATAATCCTCAGACTGTATGATAAAATCATATTCATAATATTTCGTGATCGTAAACGCCCTAAATATTGCGCCTTAAATATTTATAGAGAATTGACATTGAATTCCATTGCCAGCAATTTCTAAATATTTCTTATATCATAATTTGATAATTGTGTGACAAGAATTTAAAAATTTCTTTAGAATTTTATGCAAATTTATTCATAATTGTTATGTATATATATGTTAAAACAATTTACGAGAAGCATTACAGTGTATAGTCTAAATACCTCTGTCGAGCTGGTCCCCCATCTTGCACAAATAAAAAAACCAATAGCGCAAAATTATAAGCTATTTATGAGCTTTCATATTCCGCAAATTAAAATTTTTGAGCTCGTCATGTTGCTGAGCATGAATTTAATGTTTTTCGTGGAGGGGCTGAGTCGATATCGATCATCAATTAAGGGTTGTTTGAGGACTAAGGGGGTGAGTTTAAAAATCGAAACTATGTCAGTTCAAAAGCTCATAAATAGCTCTTAATTCTATCGCAAAGATTGATCCAATATTTTTATTTTTAAGCGGTGGGGAGGGGCTAAGTCGATATCGACTCAGCCCCCTCACAAAAAACATTAAATTCATGCTCAGCGTGACGAGCTCAAAAATTTTAATTTGCGGAATATAAAAGCTCATAAATAGCTTATAATTTTGCACTATTTTTTTATTTGTGCAATATGGGGGGGGAGGGGCAGCTCGATAGGAGTCTAAATTTTCCTGGCTTGAAAATTTTTAGAAATTTTGACAAATACCTCTAAGAATTAAGACATAAAATTAATAATTTTTCATGTAATAAACTGTTGCATCTATTTGACTAATTTTTCATTAAATTCAGTATTCTGAAAATGATTGCAAGGATGCTTGCTAGCTAGAGAAATGCTTTTCATAGTTCATATCGCAACCATGATATAGTAGGTTCTGCAGGTGGTCTGGACTACATAACATGAACAAAAGGTGTCAAGTTTAGACATTCCGGCATGCAGGCTCGAGGTAGTCATAAAAGTGGTAAATAAACAACGATGCCGGCCATATTTTATCGCAAACTACCGCCTGGTCCGTCGGTTTCGCAACAAAAAATAAAAAAAAAATCTTTTGCGCAGCCCATTTTAACCTGTTGAAATGTATCTGTACCCATTATACTGCACGCACAATGGTTTGTAACTCCGCTTAATTCAGTGAAATTTACTTCATCGTGCATTTAAAACGAACTACGTGCAGTGTAGACAAAATTATTGCTATCTATGGAATGATATGTACGTAACCGCTCTCTTTTTCTCTTTCTCTCTTTCTCTGCCCCTCCACTGACCGTTGTTATTCAGTTCGAAAAACACGGTGCGTTTTTTAGAGTGTGTATCTGCACGTATAATCTATTTAAAACGGCAAGATAATAAAATAACATAAACACGTTATTCTGTTTAAATCATTACATAACGTTTTGATCAGAGATAAAATGAGATTTAAAAGGATTGTTTTTATTTTATATTGTTCGCTGAAATAGAATTAAAAGAAAATAAAGTTAATATAAAAATTAGATAAGTTGTAAATTTTTTATACTCAAAATTGAGTTTGCTCGCACACTGAATCGTCCAATTTTATTATGTTTGCGTTGCATACACCAGTGAAACGAGATTATAAAATAAAATCACCAGTGCGTAATTTCTACGATCCATTTCGAATGTCTAAGGCCTTACAAATCACGGACCGGATTCTTGCATCAAAGTCCTTGATTGGTCACGATATGACTAAGTGGTAAACGAAGCTTAGTTGGCAAATAGTTTCGCGTTAATCAGTTATAGCAAGGAATTCGCTGGAAGCTTATCGCGATTTCGTCGTCAAAGTCCTTCCCCTGCGAGCGCAGACACGTGAGTTACTTAAGGAATTAGCCATTCGGCACGAGGAGTGTCTCAACGGATTTAATATCATCCGTCTTCGTATACGCGTCGGGGACATCGCTCGGGTGACGAGTTACTTAATGATTTATTAGTTTATCCGTCCCGACGGGAAGAAACTCCGCGCGCATCATCGTATTTTACTGTCGCGACACTTACGCGAGCATGTACACCTCATACATAGTAGATTTCAATTTCTTAATTAATTAGTAATTATCTGTCTTCGCATGTATTGTATATATAATCATTATTATTTTTTACATTGTACAGACACGTACAAAAATTGTTGAGACAACCTGTATGTGTAAATTTTCTTTTGTTACAGTTAAAATTTTTCATATTTATTATTTTAATAATTATTAACGACTATCAATTTTATAAATATGAAAAAAAATATCTGCTGTCGTTAGTGCCTGATATTAATTGAACGCATTGAACTTTATATATTTTTGCCGGATTAACATAGTCCCGCCCCTTCGATTTGTGCAATTCATGCAAGTTCGTGAAGTGAATGTTCAGATGTTCGGAACAGTTCTCACGCTAGTCCACAAACGCTACTCTGACTAACAACTTTGACTAGGTATGTCATGACTGCAGAAGTAATTTTCCACGACTACGAACTGTATAATGAGAATTTGGGTACCACATATAACTTGTCAAGAATAACTCGCTAGTGGACAAGGGAGCTTTATTTGGAACGTTATTTGAAAACTAAATGCCTCATTCAGAAGTTAAATGCTTGGAAAAATCGTTCAGCCGTGTATATTGTAGTACAACGAATTTTCTATCATCTATCATCATACGAAAAGAATTCATCTTTCTGTTTCAAAAAACTTTTGGCTAAAGTAAGTTCATTAATTGATGCTTTGTGATACAAAATCGAATTTTTATGAATAAGAAAGTGAACATTATATATCACTTTTACTTTCAACATCGTGATTAATATTGTATAACAGTTTTAAGTTGTGGCAACTTTTAATCCATTCGAATTCACGTGTGTAGACGAGTGCATTGTGAAAAACAGAATGCAAGAAGTGTTATTACGTTTCTTATCGCGGGAGTACACTTGACCCCGCGAAGCTCGCGTTTGTGGTTTCGTGACTCTGTAAGAAAGCCTGACAAATTGCAGTGGCGCCTTAAAATCCAGTCGCCACAGATTTTGCCGCAGCGCCTAAAGCCACCTACTTTTGCGCGGCACTGCATCGCTCTGAGCATCATCCTCTCCTGCCTGCCTCGAGTCTCTTAACGCGCACTTAAGCGGCATGCATGCTGAAGTACCAACAACGCTCGAACGGTACCGAGAATAAAATGGAAAAGAAGAATGGCATTTGCCGAAGCGCCATATTTATACCGTCTGACGCACAACTCGATTCTCAACTCATTACTGCTGTGAAATAAAAGCCTCTCCCGAGCGCACTTTCAAGAGAGACCCGGCATTTTACTGTTAGTGGCGGAAATAAATTTTCCAGCCGCAGCATCCAACCAGAAAATTTCAGCAGAACGTTAAAATGCCAGATTATAGTTTATTTTAACGTTATATAAACGTGTACTTCTCGATTATACGAATGATATGAATATAGCGTAATGAAATTCAAACATTCGACGGGGGAAGATCACAAAATATCGTATACTGATAATTATTTAACAAATCAGTTAAACTACAAATTTGAAAATTTGTTTCGACGCAGTTCGGATGCAATTATAAACTACTATATTATTCGTGTAAAGCTGCGCAAAATTGAAAATACAGAAAATTTAACCGGATTGTATTATATATTTGCCGCGCGGCAAATCAATTGAAATAAATATTTCCGATGTTCCTCATCAAATTAATATTGATAAAGCACAGAGTATGCGAGTATCTACTTTAGTTCATCAGATATAAGCAGGACACCTTTATCCATATGAACTACCGCAGGGCGGCGAAGTAACAAAGCGTCCTAATCCTCCCACGCTGCTTACTCGATGTTTGACTTTTAGCTTGAAAAGCCGCACTAACGAAGTCCTCGCGACTTCTAAACTGAGTCACAGTCTGAAGGATCCCCGTAGATGAGAAACCTTCACCGCAGCCTCATAGTTCTCTCGACGAAACAAACGAACTGTGCACGAACGCTCACTAATTCAGCGACATCCGTTGCATTGGTATAAGAAAAACTTGGAAAATTATTCTTTCGGACTCGAAAAATATTATATAAATGTAACGCGTTGAAAATATAAAAAAATTAATGTCGAGTATGCATGTTTTTTTCAACAAAAATGTTACTTTAAAGTAAATAATACAAATGACTCAAAAACAGCGTTATACTTATAAATTGTAATTATTATTTCAAAATTACTTTTTAGAGATTGTCGTTTAATAAATTTCAAGTTATTTAACAGTATTAATATCATGTTTATTCGTTATACTTATAAATTGTAATTATTACTTCAAAATTACTTTTTAGAGATTGTTGTTAAATAAATTTCAAATTATTTAACAGTATTGATATCATGTTTATTCAGAAAGAAAATCGGGCAAACATTCCCAATCTATTCTAAATCACTATATTTTCCATATCCATGTTTTTTTCATAGCAATTATTGCGCGTAAAAAATATCATACATTTTTCCATGCCTACAGCATCAAAAATTAAGCCCGGTGAAATATCGGCTTCTATTCAAACGAACTGCAGCAACGGCGAACTCCGCGGCTCTCTCCAGCCGAATCTATGGGACAATGCGCGACGCCGCGGGCACATTCGGATTCTCATGCTCGTATGCGCACATTGCAGATTCGTATGTGTACATAACTTAGTTAGCTACATTGGAAATTACAGCCGGTACACGATATTACACTGCGCGGCATGCATGCGAGCGAGCGAGCGAGCGAGCGAACAAGCGAGCAAACTCGCGCGCGCGCTTCCATTTATATTCACGCGCGCGCCACCCACGAATAACTCCTATTCCCACGTGGTGCGCGGATACTACCACGTGTGTTTGCTACACGGTGTGCTATATATGAATGCGCATCCGTATATGAACACCGTGTATGAACTGTGCATTAGTACGCGTGCATCGTATCTCACGAATATCGGACGACCGATCGAGAAAAATTCGCCATTTGTCGTTTCGCGTCGCGTCGAATGAGACCTAGTTTCGATTCGCCATACGCGACACTAAAAACATTCGTATGTGATACCTTGTGATATTTTTTTCTCCTTACTTCACTTTTAGAAAACTTCTGTTCCGAGATATGAATAAAAATTACCTTATCTGTTCCTATATCTAAAAAGCTTATCTTTCTGCAAAAGAAGCACAAGAGACAATATTTTTATGTTCGTTAAGAAGTATTTTCAATATATACTCGATAATGACAGATCACATTTACAAGTGATTAAATTGCACCACACACTCATTAAGGCCATAAATACAAAAAGGCAAACAACGGTAAAAAAACTGTGAGCTGAAAAAGCGCAGCTGTTTTAATTTGTAATATCTTTTGCGCCCTGACATTTGCGCTTTTGGTTCACAGCCTTTTATCTGTTGTTTTTTGTTCTTCAGGAATTATGCATTACAAAAAATTACCGATAGAATCATAAAAAATCAGGTCATAAAAAAATAACTTCTTTTTTATCCAATACCCATCGTAATAGAAAAATATTATTAAAATTAATTATAATGTAGAAGGAGCAATTATTATAAAAATCAATTCATACAATGTAAAACGCGCGGAATACGCACAGTCAGAGATTAAATGATCACAATATAGCTCTTAAAGTAATAACGAAATAAGAGAGTTGCGAGGATTCTCGTAAACAGCTCCCGTTTCTCCCATATATCTTTATAGGTCTGCAGCGCCATACAGAAGCCAAGTGTTAAAACAAGCGATTATGTTACCGGCTACGGCTTTCGCATGACCGGGTCGCGCGTTCCCGTATGCACGTACACGTACATACGTCACGTATGTATCGGTAGATGGCTAGAGTTCAGAGCAGTCCCGCTCCTTGCACCATAGCGCAGAATGGAGTTAAATGTGCCGTGCATAAGTGGGTAACGTTTCCGAGACAAGGGTGCACGCCCCGTTTCTTCATTCCCTCTGCACCGTCGCCTGACTGGCTGGCTTCCCGCTGTCTTACTCTCTCCCGTTATGCCGTGGCCTTTTCATCTTTTTCTCGCATAGCACTTTGCGCTTCCGTTCGCTCTCGCTCTTTCTCTCTCATTTCAGCGCCTTGCACCTGGCTAACGCCAGGACTCTTTAGCCGCTCCCCATCGTACGCGTCGTCTCTCGAATTGCTGCGCATCAATGTAGCGATGTACTCGTAAAGGAAACGCTTTAAGCTCATTCACGTCATTTGAACTTTGGCACTAGAAATGGGACTCAGAAGCGAGATTTTGACGGTCGTTTCGTACGTTCGTTCGTTCCGCTGCAAGTTCGTAATCGGCGCCGGCATCAGAGACTTTCGTTGTGTTACATTCGACATGCACATTTTAAAAACTTGGTCAAAAATCATAGATGAAAAAGTCTCTACAGGTTTCTTAAAAGGGAAAAAATATAAATATGTATATGAAAGTTCTCGCACAAAAATATTTGATCGTACAAATCTTCAAAAATATAAAATTTTTAAATATAAATGTGTGATTAATATAATAAGTATAATATTAAATTGTTAAAAGAGTATAAATAATTAATTTAGAGAAAACCTCAGTAAATAATAAACAACCTTAATTTTCATCAAAAAATTACAATTCTAAATAGAGAGATAGATTATAAAACACACTACTAGATTCAGAAATAGCTGCACATCACAATAAAATTTCCGCGACTATCTTGTGTGTGTGTTATGCTTGCATAATTGAATTGGATATCATGCGTCGCTGGAGGGCATACGATGCCCTATTTAAAATAATATGAGGCGTTTAAATTCCCTCGCAGAAAGCAGAATGCAGCCTGCAGATGCTCTGAATTCGACGGGTTTATGAAAGTCGTCGTTTTCAACTTTTGTGCTTTTGTTCCGCATTTCCCTCATTTTCTCGCACATTAGTCGGTTGTCACGAGCGCAGATACCACTGTGCTCTCTTTCATCGCTCGAAAACTCGCCGCGCGCGTATTTGCATAGGACGCAACGGCGAAAGGTAGATTATTGCATTCGCGCTTTAGCACGAAGACGCAAAATTATCCTCCTTTTCCATGTTCGTTGCGTTAAAAACGCGCACTGCCGCAATGCCGAGAAAAGAGTATTTCTTTTCACACACAGGACAGATTAAGCAGTTCATGCAAGAATGCACGTAAAAAACGCACGTTTTTAAATTTTTGCGCGCACACATAAAATGTATATTATGTTGAGTGCATAGATAAAAGCAAGAGTGTTCCTTTAAATTTTTACCGCTTCGTAAAATTATATTTTAACATACAATTACATATTATATATTATTTTTATATTATTTTGTACATAAATATATTTTACAACGTAAATAAAAATAAAACGTCACGAAAATATTCTCATTACTGCTTTTGCTGTTATTAATCTTCTGTGTAATTATCCCTGCAACCTGTGTAAAGTTCTTGTTGAAGAGAAAAGGCGATTTCTTTTTTCTCTTTATTAGGAGAATGTGAATCGACGTTGTTATACTAATAGTCGCTACGGGCTGTCGCAGATAATCTTTTTTCTTGTCATCATATTGCTTTAATCGACGCGTGTGCGCCGCTATTTTCCGTGCAGCAGCCAGTAACGTAAAAAGTGCCCCGTTTCGCTTGATTTATGCGACCGTGTTCGACGCGATCTACTACACGCGAATAGAATCGACAGCGATTAATGATTGATTTCCAGCAAGAACTTGCGCATTTGACGTTACTGATTGATGCATGCAACAAATCGCAGGATCACAATACCGAAATACATTCGGTGGAGTTTTGAGAAAACAGCAACCGACGAAAATGTTTCTTATAAGCCAAATAAAATTCTTACATTACGTTCGCGATAAATAGAAAAAAAGCATGTAAAATTACGGTTAAACAATTATTGGATTATTTTACATTGTAAGTGTAACACGACACAGGAAACGTTTGTGTATGCATTTTAACTGGATGTTCAATATATGTCACTTTATTTTCGCGCACTAACACGCACGAAAATAAACCCCGTTACGTGTCATATACACCGCAAATCAAATCCTGGAAAATATTTTTAATATTTTACTTTTTCTTCTCTCGCGAACGAGAACTAATTTAATTTCCAACCAGCTACGCGTGAAAAATCGTGTCACATATTAATAGAAAGCACCAAAAAAACATTTCAACTTATTTCGCATTAAAAGTTACACGATATTTCAATTGCGCGTAACGGAGTAACAAATCGTGCTTTTTTTGCACTGGCAAAATTTTGCGCGATGGACAATTCACGTATAACGTGAGAGCTATGAATCGTGTATTCGGCACCGGGCGATTCCCCGTCCATTATTATTATCATCACGACCGACGTTTTCTGTTGGTCCATGGTGTGCAATTCGTTGCAACGGGCTGTATTACCGTTAACGGCAAATTAAAACTTTTAATGAATAACCGCGGTCACGAGAATCGCGATGCGACTGCATCGCCGACTGATGAACAATCGCGGTGACCAATCAGCGTTAACGCCACGACAAAATGATCCACGGATGCGCCGGAAACGAAACGCTCGGTAAGATTAAATTGCCAGCTACGCTACACTCGTCCTGCCAAGTGTTCGTTACAAAATATTTATCCGGCGTAATTCACTCCGATCTCGACGGCCAAAACGTGCTGGGCAAGAGTAACGGCGCGATTGCGACGCGGCACGAAATGGCGGCAAAATAGGCGCACGTGTGCGAATTTCGGAACGCTATCGATAACCAATTCCAATTACTTAGACCGCGCCGTGTTCGGCGTTAACGTCGATCGTTGACGCGCGATACCGACTCTCCTCCCTCAGTTAGACCCAACTGTAGTTAACTCTAACTCAAATGACGATAGAATCCCTCTTCGAGCTGATTTAAATTTGCTTTCGGTATATCTACGTTCAGTATATTTACAATGTAACCTAAAAAAGTGAAAACGTGCAAAAAGTGTATATATTTAATTTTAATTATATTTAATTATATTGACTAAGGTAAATTATATTTAATTTTTTATATTTTTTTTTATATATCAAGCTAAATGTAAATGTAATTAAGACTTTCATTCTTTGACAAATTTGAAAATGGCTTCTCCGCGGAACATCATCTCTTCTTCTTGTTAAGTATCTTAATTAAGTTTTAAATTAGAATCTTGTCAAAGAAAAGTCCATTTAATATTGCAAGAAGAGTGAGTTACGTAAAAGTAATGTAAAAGCAGCAGTTAGTTTGACACACGTATCTCTGTGACAGTGTAATCGTTATCTCCAGCCACAAATACGTGGACGGTTAACGCCGGCAAAACTGTTTCAGTTTCGAAATTCTAATCAAATAGCAGTGCGCGGAGCGCGGAGAATCCGCGGTGTTAATGCGTGCCGTTTAAACGCTTCGCGGTGAATTGGGATACGGCACTTCTGGTGAATATATTGGTTCGTCGCTTGTTTGCGCTGTTTCAAGCGGTTACGGTGACATCCAATCGCGCGACCCCGGAAAATGATCTGTGCGCACTTTATGTCGCTCGACATAAAATCCGCCTTGATCGACAAGAGCGAGAGAAAGAGAGAAAGAGAGAGAATTACATCAACGAATAAAGCGCAGTCGCCATAATTTATTCAGCTTATTCTATCCGCGAAACAATTATCGAATGCAATTTAACGCTTAAAAATGGCGTATCTTCGCAACACGATTGGTAAACTGATAATAACGAAATGATGGTAATCACAGTCAAACAATCGTGTGGAGAGCTAAACTAGGAGTAAATATATCGATTTTTCCTTTTTTACGACATTTGAAATACAATCTATTGTGACAGTGCTTCAAATAGAATCGAAAGGTATAATGGATTTTATATTAAAATTAAATCACAAATAGTTTATAGCTCAGAAAGAATCTTACAGATTATTGCAACAATTAATTCATAATAACTAAATAATTTCTAATTTAGTTTTCTTAATTTATAATTTTTTATGTATATTGGAGAATTTATCTCTAAAATTAAAAGACTGAAAATAAAATAGTAATTTCTTTTCAAATACAGCCTTAAGATTTATTATTTCCTATAATCTCAATACTCTTAAATATTCAAACACTGCTCGTCTTAGCTCGCAGTCAATTTCCACCGAGTCCGAGAATGGATTGCGAAACAGTTAATGCGCTCAGTCGAGCAATTAATGCGCGTCATTTAGGCATTTCGCGACGCATTGTGCACAATGTTGTTCGCACGCGGACAGGCCGGCCGGTTCGTTAGAGGCCCGTTTGTTTGCCACGGCTGGTAACACACTCTCGCAGTCAACGGTGCCGCGCTGCGGCGTCGGGTTTTACGGCAATCGAGGCGTCCAGAAAAGCCCTCTCCGCACACCCTATCGCAACACGGGCGGAGAGAAGGCGGGAACGTTCATAATTTATATGGCTTTACGGGAAATTAGTTATTGTTCCCGATAAATTCGGCGCTGCAGCGGCCGTGTTACCCATAACACAACTGTTCGCGGCGCGTCGCGCGATCCCGGCTCGGAACAAATGATTATTCCATCGAGCGACAACGCAGGTCATGTAAATATTGATATTGCGAGCGCAGTTTTTTTTCCAACAACCCTACGCGTCGCGGCAGTCGATAAAAATAGGTCACGTATTTCGGCTGATATTACACCCCATCCAAGATCATTGTTTAATAAAATAAACATATCGCGATTTATGAGATCTTTGAAGAAAAATACAAATCAAAATTTAATTTTTAATCTCAATATTTTTCTGGTGATGAAACGTTCCTCGTAATTTTTTTCCGAATAAAAAGAAATTCATATTTTACGCCCTAAATATTTCTTAATTTGTTTTTCCCTCTTAATTTAATTTCCCTCTAATTGCAATTTTGAGGCTCGTGTGCTTCGAAATACTTCGTCAACTAGTCGCGCGTTATTATATGATATTCAATAGTAATGCTTGCCGGGCGTATCATTTCCCGAGAGCAAAATTGTTCGCGCGACCGCTCGTCATCGATCGTTTCGTTTGATGTACGTTAATTGCTGTTTCCGATAAATTTCGCCGGCAAACCGTTTAGGTCCCGCGTGACCCGCGCTGTAACATTCGTCTCCGCCAATCGGTGACGTGTCGTTACGCGTTCAATAATCACTCGTTTTCCGAGGAATCTAAGCGAGCGAATGCTCATTTCCTTCCTAGACGGAGCCGCTGCTCCGTAAACCCCTTTTCGTTACCCATCACTGGGGCAGTGGTGGTCGCTCTCAATTTCGGGCATTCGAAATGCCCCATTTCCGGGGCACATTACCCGCGTCATCTATTTGCCGGTTCATCGATAACGGGAAAAACGGATCGATATCGAAAGGAGAACGTATCGTGTCTTATGATAGCGCGTCCCGAGCTGCGGTGGACGAAAGTTTCAAATTCCGGTGGCTACAAATCTTTCTGCGCGTATGTCAGTTTTGTAAAAATGGAAAAATGGAAAAATATTGACGTTAGATTAAATGTGTATCGTATATCCGAATAAATCGCGACGCTCGCAATAATTGGCTGTCATGTGTGCAATTTGATATCGTGGCGCGGTGTATTCACGCAGCTACAAATACATTGCGTGTCAAAATATTAGATTGCAAAATTTGACGTAATTAAATAATTCCGCAGCAATCATAAGCCAGATTCCCGATTAATTAATGTTAATTTAATATGCTCGGCACGGTAATCTATGCGGACGGAATTAACGGCAAAACCCTGTGTATATATATATATATATATATATATATATATAAAAATTTGACTTCATAATAGAAGTATGATCCACTAAATTAACTGTGCGTGCAATGAGAAAAAAATGTTAATCGTTTATTCGATGTCAGTCTTTTCTTCCACTTGTATAAAATGTTCGCGTGTATGCGCGAAAGATGCAATTAGCGTCGCGCGATACGAAGCTGGCCGTTGCAACACGAAACAACAGTATCGTCGCGGCGGAATTGGGTTATCCACTTTGCGGGAACACGTTCCGCCCGCTCGCTCGCGTTTCATACATTCGCGAGAAGACTCTCTCTCTCTCTTGCAGGTGCAGGTGCCGAAGACACGCGCGGCGGAAGAGACGGAAGATGCAGTGCGAGGCGCAGTTGCGCGCGATGCACAGACGGCTCGCGGTTGCGCCAAGTTAAGACCGGCTTGTTAGGAAAGTTGTATCAAGTTGGATCGTGCTACCCACGAAGAGACTTCGCCCGAAAGCTTCTCCCCAACATACCGCCCCCGTCGCCCTTCCCCATCGCGCCAAAATCCTCCGTAACGTCACCTGTATTCGCCAACCTTTGCCCCCGACGATCGTGCCGAGCCGCACCTGAATCGCTCACGCGTGTGTGTGAATCAGTATGGCTGTGCGGTGTACACGAACACGAGTGTACGGTACACGAGTAGATTTACCCATATTATTACGCAGTTTGGCATCGGTGCCAGAATGGAGAGCCCCGTGGTGCTTCATTAAGTTCGCAGAGGACACGCCGATACACTCATGCTCGCGATCCACTCCGCGTGAGAGTGGCTCTAGCTTCGCACACGAGGGATCTTCTAAACTAAGGATAAGTTTGCAAGAACCATTAATCGTTGATGTAAGTGTATGTAGATTCTAAAGAAAGATCTATCATTCATTTCGCGTACTAAAATAATTCTTAGAAAAAATAAATTTCGGAATATTTGACATTAAAAATTTAGTAAAATATAAGAATAGAGGACAGCGTTAAATATATATAAAACTCAAAACGTTTGCAGTGATTAGTTCGGAATGATTTCTAGGCATCTTTTGTTGTTGTTTATTTCGACCTGACTGTGTATAAAAATACGAGATTTATCGGCCATAGAGCCACGCATAAATTTCTTTCATCACGTGCTATGTCAGCGCAGTAAAAGCTCCTTCGACTTTACCGCCATGAAACTATACGAAAACTAGGCCATCTATTCAGAACATAACACGATTTTATTGGACACAGGGCGAAAGATGCTCCAACATTTTCGTAACTTCTTCAAGCTGCACGAGAAAACGATAATACTTTAAGTCTTTGATGTTCAAATTTTGAATTTTATGCAAGGTAATTTGCTTCGCAGAGAAGTGCAAAGTTTGTCGAAATATTCCGAAAATTCTACATATATATTACATAATTGGTATAAAATATAATGATCCAGAGAGTAACATATTGTGCATAGTTCCCAGTTAATTACTATACGCTTTAAAGGGTTAACTACAGATTAGATCAGACGTAGGACAAAGCGAGATAATCTCGTTGTACGAAAGTGATTAAATATCGCGTCTCAGGAGACTCTTTGTACACACGCGTACATACTCGTCTCGGAAAATCCGCCGGCATTATTATCTATTTTGGCATCGGTGCCAAGTTGGAAAGCCTCGCAGTGCTCTATTAAATTCCTCGAAGATGGAACGATTCGTTCCTTCTATCTCTCATCTTCGTAAGCGCACAATGAATAGAGGCATGTCCACCAGAGCGTGTGGAATGTCGGATGGGTCGATAGTTAGTTCGTAGCTTTCAATCTGACAAATATACATATGTGTCGATGCATAATTTTCGGCCAATAAAGGATTTTACAACAAAACAAAAAGAAGGAATAATTACTAATAAAAAATTTTTCTTTTTTTAACAGACTGTTATGTACACGAGATGCAATTCAAAAACAACGCATATATTTCCCTGTGACGTTCGTTTGTAATTTTTTTATGCGTTAATTTCGGATTGCACCACGTGTATATAAAAAATATTTTTTAGAGAGAATATTATGAATGAAGAAAAACCATGCAAAAATACTTTATTAAAAAGTATATCCTCTATTAGTAACATTAACTTTCTACCACATGCATATTGTATTAACATAAGCTCTTATCCTATAAAATTCTAGGGAAGAAAGTAGTAGTCACGAGATTTAAAAAATACGATAGTATAGTGAAAAAGAAAAATATAGTTAACTCGGAAAAGGTCTCTGCAGTGCAAAAGGAATCGATGAGAAAGAGGTCTCTTTTCGAAGCAACAGATTTTCGAATCCTCCATACGTATGGATACTTGAGATACTTCGCACTGAATAATAGGGAGCGATATTGTGTAAGAGCCTCAGGATATTATACCATTCGCGTTATGTTACCGAGAGATGCTGAGAGAAACTATACGTTTATTTCGTATCACGTAGCATAAATATAAAAGATATAATATTCTGATTGTTAAATTATACATCTGCATAAATTCTTGTCCAGTGATATGAAAGTGCAAAAATGTAAAAATGGGAACGAGAAAATAGTAAAAGCTGTTTTACTGACAGCACTATTTCTCTTAAATTACATGCATATAAAGGAATATTCAAATGAAGTGAAAGAGCGAAGTGTGTGAGAAAGAGCATCTACCAAAAAAAGCAATTAAGTAGGTAAAATAAAAGAATATTAGTGCGAAACGCGCTACAAAGTCTTGAACGAAAAGAAAATAGAATTACACCGCAGCAATATTTTAATGAAATACTGTTACGATAATTAGCGACGTAAAGTTTAATTATACAGTCGCGTTTGGACACGTTAACATTAATTTACATATTGCAGGTAAAAAAAATGCGTTGCTAATGTAAAAAAGCAGTAATAATCTTAAACAGTAGTCAAGTTTTAGGTAGCAATAAAGTCGTTCTTTAATAATACTATTTCTTCGAACTACATATGAAAAGATATTCGGTTGAATAGATAGAGTAATACGGAGATAAGTTCGCGGAATGATAGTAATCATACAACAGAAATAAAAATCCTCGAAATATTAAAGCCTGCTGTGGAAACTGGAGCAGAGGTAATAGAAAATAATGCTCGGTCTTCATCGCGGAGAAAATATATCACGGCAGTTAAATTATGCGCCTGAGAACGATGATTCACACACGGTAGCTTAGTCAGTGCTGCGGAAACGCGAGAAGCGCCCCGCCGCCTTAAACAGACACGATAGCGGTAATAAAAGTTCACCACATCGGCGATACTATTTCCCTCTAAGCTGCCCATAAATGGATATTCAACCGAACAAAGAACGAAGTGCGGAAGCGCGCCGTCCGAAGGGGTAATAATCGTGCGGATAAAATAAAATCCTCTAGATATTAGAGTGCGGATAAAGAGGAGTGTACAGGGAACTATGCGGTATCGCGTATCCTTAAAACTCGCCCCAGATCCTTATAATTTTCACACTCCACTCGGGAGTGCTCCGTCGAGAACGAGAGTTTCGTGGATCGAATCTCGAATACAATGAACCCTTCGCGCCGCCGCTGTTCTCGGGCGCGGAAGTACCTCCGTGACCCAGCCCAGCCGCGATCACGGCTCTTCCGGGGAAGTTGAAAAGTTGTTTCAGACGCCAATTCCGGGGAAGATGAAGACGAACAAAGAACCGCCAGCGAAAGAGGCAGCACGTCTTGCTACTCGGATTTTCATCCGGTCCGGCTATAATCCCGCTCTCTCCGACTGAAGGAACTGAAAACATTTACAGTCGGCTCGAAACTCACCGCCCCCCCTCTGCCCTCCTGCCGTGCGACTATAAATCCGACTTCTATCTTCCTCTCCCGCCCCGTACCGCCGTCGACCGCAAATTTATCAATCTCGATGTCGGCGCGCACGAGACGTCCATTCTTCAGCCAACGAAATGAACGACCTCGTCTCCCCAACGCGATCGCGAGCAATTTGTCAAATCACGCTTGTTTGCCCTAAGCACTTGCCGAACTCACGGAAACGGATAAGTTTCGACGACGAACGGATTCTTCGCCACCTTCACCCTTCTCTCATCGCCGTCGGCGCGTTCTTTGGTCGTGGCACTAATTAAAGGTCGCGTATTGTCACGAGCGAGGTTTGTTCGCATTTCAATTACGGCCCGATCGATTTCGCTGAATGAAGCGCCGCGAGCCAATCTGAAGGTCCCACCCTAGCCTACATTGTTCTTATCCCCCTTGTTCATCAGGAATTCGACGGCTGCAAGACATGGGCTTTGACATAGTACATACCGACCTCGAAAATTGAATACTACGCAGCGAGCATCAGAGATGTTCGGTTAGACCCAAAGCGATTATTGCATTTCATCCAATGGCGCACATTCCTTCAAAGCACGGCCAAAAATATACGTTAAAGTTACAATTAAATATTACTAGAATACTTTTCTAAATATATTATTTATTTTTCAAGTATTTTCTTTTAATCTTTGCTAAATAAATTTTTTATTTCGTGAATTCGATAAGAAGCGATATGATATTTTCATCAGACTATGTTTTGAATTATCGTAAAAAAGCAGTATGCGACTTGCAAATTTTTTGATAAAATTATAATGATTGTTAAATGGTTAATTTCACTATACAAAAGTTTAAATTTAACGACATAAAATTTCGCGAATCGAACCACAAGCCTATTCGCGCTGTATCGTCAATTTCGTTCTAAGCAACAAGTCTTCTTATCGTTTAAATTAAATAACACAAAAGTAAGTAAAAAAGTAAAAAAGTGCTAAGTAAAAAAGAAAAAAAACAGGTAAACAGCAAAGATGCACAGTTCCGATAAATAGATCTAATTGTATTTCTTATTTATTCTGGCAAAAGAAGACTTCCGTACAAACTTATGATATTAAGGTGACAGAAATTTGCTATTTTTATAAAATATCTTTTAATAATCGGATTTATTTTAAATAATTCATCACCAAATCTATTTTCAACCGCAGAGAAAAGATCGTCTAAAAAATTCATAAAACATTTAGTTGATTACGAGAATGAAATTTATCGATTTGAATCTCAAGTCGTTTCACATTGACGTCGTATTTATTTTTCATGACATGCATCAAGAAAAATGGATGAACGTAGAAAAGTTTAATGTTAGTTCTTCGTTTATATTTCAAATTCTACCGAAAAAAAAGACGGCGCAGAATATTTTATACATATTTTCGTTCTTCTCGACTTATTTTTTTTAGTTTCCGTAATATCCGCGGAATATAGTAACGACGTTTCCGAAGATTTCTCTGAATGGTGATCATTAAAATAAAGTCACGCGAAGAACGAAGTGCCCGTTGAAAAGAGGTGACTTCACCGCCGGTAACGAGCGGAATTAATAAAACGCCACTGTTTGCGAATGTAATTTGCGGGATGGAATCAACGTCTATTTAAGTCCTGATGAAATTACCGACCGGTTAGAGACAGATGGAGCTTCAAAGGAACAGGATAATATTCATTCATAAATTCTACCTGCCCCGAGGCGAGCAAGACGGAGGAGAAGGCGCCGCAAGACAGATAGGGATCAGATTGGAGCGGCTGTAAGAGGCGGGTCGATACTAATTAATCTAATTAACGAGGTCAATTTAACCCCCAGGTCGACCCTAATGGCTTTTTCAGCTTACTTTCGTGGCAATGTAATATTTTGGCCAAGTCTGTTGAATTAGCTCGTACTGCAAAGACGGATTAACTAAGATTTAACCAAGACTGCAGAATGTACGAGGAATCCCGGAAAGAATATCTCGCTCCCATTTAAGCAACATAAATCCCATCGCCATGTAGAAGTCAAATTATTCTAACAAAATGGATATCAAGAATAAAATCACGTTAAGCGGTTATTCTTTGCAACTTTGTGAAGAATACAAATTTTTACTAAAAACTATTTTCTCCGATAAGATATATGGAATATTACTTCTTACTTAAAAATTTGTAAAAGAATGCAAAGCGTTAACAACAATAATATTCCAATTTCTCCCTTAATCAATTAATTTCTCACTTTCAGTCTTCGAGTCGCGTGACGTCGGACACGGTCGACAGAAATTTCGATTTTCCGCCAAAATTGCAGTGAAACAGCCTGTTTCGGACTTCGCGTAAAGTCTGCCAACGCACGCAGTCCATATCCCTCGCGGTTTCCACTAATTTCGTAACTAATTACGTCTCCTTCGAACTCAGCACGACCGCTGCTGCGAGCACTGCCGGCACGGGAACTATTTCGATCCCTTTGAAAGCTACATTTCGGGTTTGTTCGCGGGAATGGAATGAGAAACCGCAACGCGTAACATTTTAGCGAATAACTCGACGCATTAAAAACGCGGCCGATCGATAAGCAGTGCATTTCAGAAAGTTTACGCAAAATTTTGAAATTATATTTTTTAATTAATTTAAAATCGATTTCTTTTTACTTGATATATGATGACGATAATTAATCAAAGTAATTGTTTCTCGTCAAATGTAAAATTTTACCGTATTCGAAATACGATATCGCAAAAACTCCGTAAGATTACCGAGGGCTGCGACGCATGGCATTTAATTGCACCGTGTGTTTTGTCGATCCCTGGTTAAAATTCCGCGGATCTTGCGGTAAAAAGCGGTTCGAAGAAGAGGAGCGAATGGATGGCGGTGAAATCTGCACGCGTAGCGTACAATACCGGCTGCAATCGCGTCTAGAGCGACGTTAGTTTTTCGCAGGGACGTCTGCTTGCCGTTTATTCGTCGTCGATCGATCGTTAAATCGCGCGTGACGATGAATGCCGACCCGGGGTGAAACCGACGAGACACGGGGTGAAGCGCGTTAGAAAAGATCGTCCGAGGGATTTTTCAGGATTGCGCTGTAGACGCGCGCGTGTGCGCGCGGTGTCGCGCCGCACGCATACATATATATATAGATGCGTCGTCTGTAGGGGTGGCGCATTATTTCCGGAGTGGCGGACAACGAGTCTCGGGCGGTGCATTAATTGACTATAAATTCAGTGCCCTCCCTTTCTCTCTCTCTCGGCATTAATCCGGCTATCTCGAGAGCGGCTTCCGTCGTCCGCGGCTGCTCCCGCGACTACAAAAGCAACGCATCGCCGTTAACGAAGCGCCTTAAACGCGCGCTATTTAGCGCGCTCCACAACGAAAACAGGACGACGAAATGTTTTCCCGGATCGGAGGCTACTTGGCAAGAGTAATTGATCGTTAAATGCATTTGCATCGCAGCGCGGTTGTTGTTTCGCCGCCGGATAACGATTACGCAACGCTCTGCAACTTAATCGTTGCGTAATGTGAGAAATAACACTTGAAACGAATAAAATATTTATTTACGTTACGGCATCGACTAGCAATAACTCTGTGGGTTTCTTTTTCAATGTAATATTCATCGCACAAAAATTTCGCAGAAAATTTGCAATATTTCGAAATTGTATATATATAAATTCTAGATATTCCAATCCGCTGTATCAGCACTGTTCAATTTGTAATTATAAATTACTAGGTATATTAAGGAATTTTAATTAAGAGTATATATATTTCCATACGTGTAATATTAGAAGATAAAAATATCTATGAACTGAATATAACGTAATTATCTGGAATATTATAAATGAAGCCAATTATTATCATTTTGCAGGTCGAACGCACGACTCGGTTTACACTCTGTATAGATTGGGCGAGAGATTGTCTACGGGCGCGAGATTATACGTGGAAACCGGAAGAGCCGATGGCTTGGACACGGACGGGGACTCGCCGAACAGTCTGCATTCCTTCACAGGCCCGCCGATTCCTCAAGGCGAAGGCACGAGCATCACTCGAGCCTTCTTGGACGGCAATCACACTCTGATTAGCATTATGGCACGCATCAATCCCAGTCCCGATTGGTTCGTTGGCGTGGATTCCTTCCAACTGTGCGTCGAGGGCAATTGGGTCGATACCGTTACCGTGGAGGTAATTACGTTTGACAATAATGTGCATGCAACTCAATGTGTCAATACGACCGAAATTGCTCCTCGTGAAAGAGCAAATTAAAATGTATGCATGTATATATCAAGAATGTAATGCATATATCATACTGTATAAAGCAATATAGTTGCATTTTTTCAAGAAAACAAACATTACTACGTCAATTTGTAATTATGATTCTGATAAATCTACATCAATCTAGAATTTGTGAGACTAATTTAAAATTTTTTAAATGTGTAACGAAAAAAAAGATATTTCTATTTTATATGACACATTATGTGATATTATTTTTAATTTATAATGATATTATTTATAATATCATTATTTATAATAATTTGAAGCTTTTATTACAATCACGTAGAATTACGAGAATATCTATGTAACATGCAAATCACGTTTAAATCTACCTCGACAAGTCAGACATTCCAGCATCGCCGGCTGCGAAATATAATTTATGCATTTATCTCCGCGAATCGTTACTGCGCGCGCTGTCATTTTGCTCAAATCCGCGAATGCTCCGAAAATGCGTCCGCTTAAACCACCTTCCGCTGTTCCTTTTTCAACAGCTCGACCCACTAGATGGGGGCACGGATAACGGCTTCACATTCACGGCTGCCAACTGGCCGACGCAGCCCCAAGGAATCGCTTACAGGATCACATCCCGATATCCGGCACATCCCGCGGGAAGCTTCTATTATCCGAATCTACCTCGTCTACCGCCGATAGCTACCCTCACATTCACCAAGGTACGTATCTCATACCTTCGTGCATGTGCGACCTTTTATTTTCTTCATTAATTGATCTATTACGTGAGCCAACAGTTTAGGTCAGTTTAAAAATTATATTTTTATATAAATCCCCCTCTTCTCTCTCTCTCTCTCTCTCTCTCTCTCTCTCTCTCTCTCTCTCTCTCTCTCTCTCTCTTCGCACACATATCTTATACATATAATTATATGAAAATTTTCCTCTTCGTTTAGAATCATAAAAAAGTAATGAGATAAGTGAATTTTATATGAATTGCTTTTAAATCTTTTTATTTCCTATAATTAGGAGCGTATAAATTATATCACTGACGGCTCGATATTATCTCGTTCTTTTATGCATTTAACGTCTCGATTTCATGAGAGTCTCTTTATCGTTCGGTAAAATAACCGCGTGCAACGCATAGCAACCCATTAAAAGAACATCAGGCTCCGGTAATAGCGTTCCCTATTAATTTATTTCTCCGGTATTGATATGCCGCGTAATAAACGCCCTGACAATATCAGTTACAGCGTTAAAACTGATAAATTGCGTTTGCTGTTTAAGCAATCTAATAATTCTTCTTGTATCAGGCGATTCATTAATATACGCTCGATAATGCAAGACCTGATGTCACTTTATTGTACAAATTTTCGAATATCGGACACAAAGTGTAATATTAATGTTACACATTTTCGCCCGACTTCTTGTAAATAGAACGGACAAATCAATAAAACTTTTTTAAATATTTATTCGTAAAAAAGTCGTATCAATGTCGCTTTACTCGATATTTGTAATCATGAAATTTCAGGTGATAGGTGAATTCGTTACCCTCTTCGTGTTGCCGACATTAAATAAGTTCCGCCGCGCAAGAAGGACGGCTAGGTTCAATGTAAATATTTGTTTTCGAAAGCTATGCGAACAGGTTCACCTTTCACCATCCACCTTGAGTTTCTGCAAACATCGAAGCTATCTTCTCGAAGTATCTTCCACCTTATTGCCAAACTGATATCTCTAACCCAGTTCTTTCGTCTGCTAGTCAATGTTATGCATCAAAGTTACAGTCCAGAAGTCTTTATTTCCAGAAAATCTGAGTTGATTATTCAAGAACCAAATTTATAAGAATACCTAAACGATCTTAATTATTGGATAAACGATTAATACTTTAATAAACGTTTTCAAGTCGATCGATTGATAAAAGCTTAAAAGTAACCTAATTTTTATTGTTAAAAATAGTTTAATCGCAATGTCACGAATTACACTCATGTGATTTGAATATAAATATTCTAATCGATAGAAGATTCTTCAGACAATCTTCTGTAGGATATTTAAGGATTAATTTTTAATATAACCGCAGGATGGCCACTTGTGCGATAACGAAATTTGAGAGGTAACGACTCGTATTAACTCGCTAATTATCTCTGCCTACAGTCCATCCACCTTCTCCCTCCCCCTTCGCTACCGACCTCTCTTTAACTCGTGTCACCTTCACTTCCGCTTTCCCATAGGGCAAAGGGTTCGCCTGCGAAATTCCTCCTCCTCGGCCTCACTTACCACTTAATTACCAAACTTTTGTCGCTAATCCGATATACCTACCCGCTCGCAGCTGGTTCTCCCATCATCTTCTCGTCGTCTTTCCCTCCCATCCTTCACTTTTCCTCGTTTATGATTATGTAATTTACACTCACTAATGCTTCCGACAGATTCGTTAGTCATCTTGTAATAAAAGGATAGAGAGCAGAGTAAAAAAATATATTGTGACGCAAAAATTAGAGAAAATATAAATACTTTGGAGCGATGTTTGTTTCATTATTGATTATTCTTGATTATCTTCAATGTTAATGATAATCTAATATATGTATATTTCCAAACTTGATTTAAACAAAATAGTGCCGAATCGTCATTATTTGTCATGTGCACTTCTCGCTGGCGTTTGAAATAAATTTATACGATCACCGTAATATACGTCATTCTATTTCGCTCGCAACGCGTTTTCACGAGTAGCTATCAAGAGCCAGTTTCAGCCCCATCGAGAAGGAGAGTTGCTCGCAACTGCGCTCGCGACCCCACTGTTTCCATTAAACTTCACGCTTCCGGAACTCCATTAAACTGAAAATCAGACCGCCTAATGTAATGCCCATTTCGTACAACAACGCACCCATTATCACCCCAAAGTGTCCGGTTTCGTGAAATCGAGGACGTTTGTTTACGCTACTTGACCGCTTGAGAGCTTTAAACAATGACGGCATGGTCAAGCGAAGAAATTAAAATTGGCGAACACAAATTGCACAAGAACTCACACATAGTGACGGAGCGCGCTTAATGTATATGTAATAGTTGAATGATAAATTCAATAATTTTATCTTTACGATATATTAATACAAATATATTGTAATATTTGTATGTTTGTAATAAAAATTACAAAATTTATGTATGCGATACATAAACTTGCTATAAATTCCTTGAAATAATAAAAGAACTTAGGAAGCTAAAGTTTATTTTGTTATGAATAGCACGTTCCCGAAATTAAATTTGCGACGCAGGATGCGGCGCGCGCGGCAACATCCGCGAAAAGGCTGAGCTGTTTAGTTCTTAAATAGAAAGAAGGAAATTATTAAGGCGAAAAAGAAAAATTTAATTAAAAAGTAACAGTGTAAAGAGATTTAATCCTAAATTTTCTCGGAAAGTGCGCATTTGTGTACTGACCCAATTAGATGAGCTAAAATAAAATTGTGATGTAAGATTAATTTTGTAAAAACTCATAAACATCATTCTCGAATAAGAAAATATACACAAGCAGGAAAACGTTTTTCAATTTATATGCAATTACAGATTAACTTTATATATGTCGAACCGCATCGTAGCGCTCTTCTCTTATTGAATTCTTAAAAATGATAATCAATGGATCTAATATACTACAATTACGATTATAACAATGTCAACTAGTTATATAAAAATATTTCAAAATAATTTATAAGTAAAAAAAATGTATTTAATAACTTAAGCACATTCAGTTCATTATGCAATTTGTTAGAATCTGGAAGCCTTTCATATGATGTGATCAGCGGAAAACGGCGAGTGTCATTTATTAAGACATCAATTTTTCCAAATCAAGTTGAAATAACATAAAAAATAATATCCAAGAGTCAAATTATCAAGTAATACATCAAAGCGATCAGCTATCAAAGCGATTTCCTCACCGTAGATAATGTTTACTTCTTAAACACGAAATATCTGCGATCCCGGATGGAAACTAGCCAACGTTTGCAGATAGCTAACATTTATTCTAGTCGATTATCAATTGTTAATGTTGACCGCACGCGAGAACAATTTTACGCGGACGACTAATGTGCGAAATGTTAATTATTCTCGAGTATGGTTACCCGCGTGGGGATAATTAGTGTCTCTTGAGGCTGGCGCGCGGACGTGCTGGAGTATGAGTTACTAGCCACGGATATGGATAAATTGAGGTTTACGGCGGTGAGCCAAATCATCGCGAGGCAAATTAGCTAAATCGACTCGAAAATGGCGCAGCACCCCAAATTGATTTAAATGTCAGAAACTGAATTAGAAGATGTATGTTTTCGCGTATCAAAATTACGATTCCGATTACCGCCGAATTTATATCTCCCGTTAAAACTGATTATTGACGACGATAAAACATGAAAATCGCGTAGTAGCATTATTATTACGGCGTCGTACGATAATTTTATATTATTATGATACAAAATATAATTGAAAAAAACGAGCTTCGAATATATTTAAACATTTACGATCAATGCGTGAACGAATTTTGTTCGAATAGAGCGAATGCACTTTGGCTACAGCGTGTGCTAATTCGCTGGCGTAAAAATACCATCCTAATCGCAGAGTACACTCAAATCTTCCCTCGGGAAAGCCACGATCATGCTCCGGGGGCTGGTTACCGCTGGTAACGCATGAATTACTATCGTCGAGTACCGCAGATAAAGGGCTACGCTCACGCCAGCGAGCGAAATCGGCATGGAGCGGATTAGGCAGATTAAACAGATTAAGCCGAAGCAATAGGGGCCGCTTGCCTGCCTCTCGCACGCAGGAACGCTCAACCCCCGCCGCCGTATCAACGTCAACGCCCCAAACTTCGCGATAAGGAACCGCTTCGCGCAAAGACGAAGCTCGCGTGTGTGAGTGTGTAAGTTCACTACATTTAAGCTCTCCCAAACTCTCGCGATCGCATATCGCTGCACTCGGTGGCATACTTCTTGATATCGGATGATTCACAATTTCCTTTCTTATTGAAGTATCGTCATACTGCACTATCTTTACATATATTCGTGAAAAGATGCATATTTTCTGGATAATTCACAAATTTTCATTACAAACATCAAATAGCAATTATTTTGTATATATCATCGCTGTTATAATTCCCGTGGTAATCTTGTCTCGAGGACACCGAAAATTGGATTTCAGTTAGGCAAAAAACGGTAGAATACATTGATGTATCTAACGAAAATTCCGAGCACGCAGTCAGCGGGGCAAACACCAAGGGTGCCTTCGAAAGTGCCGGCTACGTGTTTCGCTCCTCTAAACGCATGAAGAGAGCTTGCGATTATTTTTCTGCACGCGCCGTCGCGAATGTAATATGTAATATTCTGTATGCAGCACGTGCAACTTATTACTGATCCACGTACCGAAGGGCAGAAGGAGAATATCATGCGTTTCTCGAGTATAATATGAAAATATGAAAATTTATAAGAAACAAGTATTGAAAGCTTTAAATAATATATCGTTTTTGAAAAAAACTCGATGCAAGATACGTAAAAAATTTTAGTAAATATTTTATTAGTAAATATCGTTTTGGAACAAATGTTATTTTTCACAAAATTAAATGATTTCTGTAAGAGAGACTGGAATCTCATGCACTCACGCAAGCAGACGTGGAGGAAGAAAGTAAAAAGCCGATACCGGTGAAGTTACCTTCCTTCCTCCTTCATCGCGGCTGTTTCAAACTCCTGCGAAAACGCAAGAATTTATAACTGGTGACACGCTGTAAGTCTTCCTGACCGTAAAGATTTATTTTCAACGGCCGTGTTTTTTACGCGGCCGCAGGCGCTTCTAGCAGAGTTGGAAAGAAGTCACGTCGCGTACCTAGGATAAACTTTCGTTTCGGCGGACAGAACTATGTATGCCGTAGTTCGGAAAAGTATCGTGTCCGTACACAAGCCGATACCTGCGAATTGTGCCAAATACTTTCGACCTCGTTCTTGAAGCGATATGAGAATAAGACGAAAAGGTAGCAAGCGCGGTCACACGATTTATACGAAATCAATAATCGATAAGAGATATCGAGCTATACAACTAAAATATACAAAGAAAATTGTCGACTTGTATATACTTGAAGTAAAGTCAACAAATATTTTTCAAGAATTATAAGAAAAGCGAGTTAAGTAAGTTTAGAGTGAAAATTGCAGTGTACAAAATTAATACAGGAAAAATTTCTACTGTTTTTAATATAAAGTTAGTTATCTCTCACACAGACTACAACTAAAAGAATATTCCTTGTTATTCAGGTAATAATACGCAGAAATAAATAAAATCACTTGCTTCTAGCCGGAAGAAACTGTTATTAATGTTTTGAAGGATCATGAAAGAGGCGAATAAGAAAAAGAGAGATGCGGATCTTGAGTAAAGACAATGGGGACGGGAAAATGCGAAAAGGGAAGCAATTTTCTCAATTTTTCAATAAACGAATATTTTCTTAATTAACAGAATACGAAAAAAAACTCTTATTACTCGCATAATGTATTGAGCGTATAATACAAAATAATACTAATAGCTTAAAAGCACGAATAATAAAGTATATATTGCATTCATTGAATTGTATTCTATTTAAAGAAAGAAAACATAAAGTAATAATTCCAAATGATAAAATAAGAGGTCTTTCTTGATTTCACACTCTTCAAAATTTCTAATAAAGTGGAGAATTTCTCCATGAAAATTTAATTAATAAACTTGTAAGGATTAGCACTTATCGCGTTATGTCACGGCGTACACCGATAACGAATTGTATTCATTAAATCGAAAACCGATCAGAAAATCGTTACCGCAGCGAAATAGGATCGCGCGCGCTCGCGCGCGCAATGCGATACATTTCGGAATAGTTGGAACTTTGACATTTCCATATCAACATTGTTTCCTGCAAATAACTCTTTCTACCGGGACGTACTACTCGCGTCCGGCATGTATGAGCTGTGTGAAATATGTTTCGCCGGTATACGTACATATACATACATCAAGCGCCACTATTTTAACGAAGCAAAAATTTATGGACTCCGCGGAATTTAGCTCTCCGTTTCATCGACTCGTGGAACATGCTCGCCGCCGCCGTCGCCGCGGTCGTTGCAACAGCTGCAACAACTTGACTTCAAAGCCGACGGTGGAATCGGAATTGCAGCTTGCGGCGTACCGCGCGCGACTGCGAGCTTTTTATCGACCGACCGTACGCGTCCTGTGCAAGACACGAAAACATATTGCATTGTTTAAACGCTCGACGAGAACGATAAAAAACTAACCATCTCGCAGCACAGCGCACTTATTGTCGCAGACGCGCGAGGAAAACCCTCCTCCGTCGTCGATGACTCTCATTGTTGAAATCCGCGAGGGACAGTGATAAACGAGCGCGATGAATGCATTGCAACCGCGTTTCGAGAGCTCGCAGGTCGCGAGGAAGGAGAACGAGCTGAATACTGTGTTTGCCGGAAAAATTTACCACGTTATTTATGATTTAATCCGTCATGGATGAAACCATCTCTCTTTAAGATTTCTTTCCTTCTTCATGCAAATCGAAAATAAAAATACGATATTTTTATTTGTTGCCATTTTTTCTCAAAAATATACCGCGGTACTTAAAAATTTTTATCCTCAAGCATACGAAGAAAAGTCAATAAAGTAAAGGACTTTTTTAACAGATTTGAGAAAAACGTCCCTTTACTTTTTGGCTTTCCCTAATATATACACCACACAAAACACACAATAATTAATCTTCCAGTCTCGCAGTTATACACCTGCAACATTAATTCATGAAAATCTAAGGATTAAGGTTAAGTCGATTTCTGCGTAAATTTTTATCTTCGCTTTGTTTGACTTCGTTAATGACTGCTAGCCGAGTCACGCAATGGCGAAACTTCATTAAGTCTGAGAAACTTCGTAGGCAAAATTATGACTTAATCCGTGCCTTCGCGTAAACCATAAATATCATTAGCCATTGGTACAGATTAGTTGAACAACAAAGAAAGGGGTGCACATTTCTATCCCTCTAATAAAAATCACAACTCGGTTCTGCTCGCGAAAGTTGCAAATCCCGGGATATTCTAACAATATCGTGATGTAGCGGGAGAGATCGCGGAGAGATGCAGAAGTTTAAAATCCTAAGCGGCGGTTTCGATATCAATAACCTCGGAAATCGAGTTTCAGGCCGCATTATCGAGCTTAGCCCGGGATCATCCCCGCGATATCGCGCGATCGCGTGCAAAGTGTTATTGGAAATTACAATTTTGATTCAATAACCCGCCGACCCGCTTACAAAATTCACCATTGTGATTCCGACAAAACGATCCTGAAGCGGATTAGCGATAATAACGCGACGCGATATCATCCGAGAGGAGGGGTGAATCCGTAGATCCGACTGATACGCGTGATTTGATACTGGTATTAAAATCAGCCGCTGATAATCGCATCTATTAAACAAAGTGAATTTGGCGTATATATTCATGCACATCCTCCGTAATATATAGATATACATATACATATATATATATATATATATATATATATATATATATACCAATATATTATATAAATATCTATTACGTTTATTGGTAATATATGTAGCAACTTTTGGCAACTGTCGTGCATTAATTTGACATATATACCAATACAAACAGACGGATGGTATTACTAGAATTTATTGTTTTATCAAATATTCAGTATATTATATTAAACAAATGCCGATTGATCAAATTAAATAGATAAACCACAATTTATATTAATAACAATAATATACAATAGGTAAATAATATACTGCAGTGGGCAGTTACAAGGTCTAAATAATTTCTCTTAACATTTATCTACGTTTGCTTTCCAGAATATAATTTCTGATTATAGACTTAGACTGTAATTAATGAAACTCACTCGCGTATTATGTAGTAATTATTTTATTTATGTTTGTCGTTTAAATGTCACGAACACGCAACGCGATAATGGATTTTTCGTTAATCATGCACGGTCGCCTGTTCGACAGATTGCAATTCACAAATCATTGCGGTGCTGATAAGCACCGCTAATAATTTATCGACAAACGTTATCGATGAGCCAACACCTTGCAAATGCGATTGTCAGCGCAATGATCATTTCCATGAATCATATTTAGAAAATAGGATATAAATATTTCAGAATAATTTCAGTTTACATTTGAAGCAGTTCTATTTCATTTTAATACGTCCATTTTTATGAAAAGTAACAAGAATAAAATAAATAATGTATTCTAGTAAACTAAAAACTGGACAAGAGTGAAATACACACAATCATAAATATGTAAAATATACAATGTAAAAAAAATTACTAACAATTAGACCGCAAGGCAAACCTCATAGCAGAATGAATGCACGTTTATGCCATGTGCAATGTACATTTATTAAATTATACTAATTGCTCTAACTCGTAATTGAAAACTGCATAATAAATCGGAACGTCCGTCGTCCATAAGATCGTCACGTACGTTCAGAATACGCGATATAAACTATTTAACGAGAGCAATTTGCTGGTAACAACTCCGCAAACTGTCCAGAGTAGACGCATTATCAGAAAAATGATATAAAATTTCTATGAGACTTGTTATTATCACAAGTTGACCATTCTATATTTTCAAATAGTGATCTCCAATCTGCCGCAAAAGCAATGATTGCTGAATATAAAGTGACATTTTAATAATTCGCGACGGCAAAGAAAGGGGTTTTATTAAATTATGCTAATCAAACTAACATGTAATAGAGAACTACATTATAAACAAGAAAACGTTGGCAAAATTCTCCATTACACCAGTAACATACAGACGGAAAATTTAACGATAACGATTAATGGGAGGTAATTTATTCAATGCATAACGAAAATGACAGCAATTAAAACCTCAACGCTACAATTAAACATTCTGTTTGATTATCGTGTATTAAAATTAATAAAAAAATGTAAAACATAAAAGAGAAAAAAGTCCATCGTCAAAACGTTTTATAAAATTGCTTGTAATTAATACTATTATATGACTTAATACATTAATATATTAACCTAATATTATTTTTTTTAAATGAGATTAATAAGTATGCATGACGATAATCGCAAAAAAAAGATAAAAATTCAACAACGCGATGCAACTAAAATACCTAGAATTAAATATAATTAAAAAAATATTCATATATGAATATATAAATTTATAGATACTACTTAATAGTCAATTTTTAGTGACAGAAATGTTAAGTAATTTAGGTGGCTTTTTAATTTATAATAATCATATATTGCGCAAAATATTTTACGGTTTTGGGAATTTTACCAAACATTTTACGGTTAATTACAATTATATAATTTAGTCATTTTTAAACAAAGAAAAACTCACCACGATGAAGAGATTCACGTTGAACGTTGCAATCTCCGACCAAACTTTTCTGCAATGAATAAAAAGTCATATTTAATAAACAAATTATGTTAAATTATGTTAAATGTTAAACATATGTTTGATTGCAATTAATGTTATTGACACAATTATAGCCAATGTGTTACAAAATTCGAAAATTTTGCGAAAAAAAGAATCGTATGATTGACAAAATATCAAAGCTGAGTTACATGAGAAAAACTATAATCTATATTGCATATGAAAACTATAATCCGCATTAAAAAAATCGGAAAATTACTCAAAACTGGATTTAAAGAATTACACACGTCGGCGACACGGACTTTAACGTCGTTATTCAATTATGAGTCTGGCGAATTTATACATGGTGGTTTGACACGCGTGCGTGTCAACCTGGAAATTCCCGGCCCAGATCGGTTTTCCAGTTTCCAATTTCCCGAAATTCGTTGGCCGCCTATACCGTCGGCTGTTTCGATCGGCCATACCACCATCCACGTTGCAATTTGTCACGGTTCCCTAACCATCGACGTACTAACCAACGTGGTGGTTACGAGAAAAGCCCCCTGCGTTCGAAACGCCGAACTCTGTACGCTTCTCGTCGTCGCCTCTCCCCTTCGGCAAGTAAACGATGTAAAATTAGCGACAATTATTAAATTACAGTGCCGACCGCCGGCTGCTAATTACTGCGGGTTCCACCGGTATTAACAGATTTTATGTCCGGCAAATCCGATTAATGGGAACTGTTGGGCAATCGATGCATTGGGGCCGAGGAGAAGCTCGTTCTCGTGCTAACGATCGCAATTAATTGTCCTCGTTGTAACAGGGAATATTTATAAAAATAATAACACGTTCTAACAATCTCTTCAGAAGAATATCTAGAAAAGAAGAATGTAAACTAGCATGATTAAAATTTTATCTGCACACAGTGAATAAAAATACGCTTATTTAATCTAATATGTACTGAATTATCTGTTATTATATTTAATTGTGAAAAAAGTATATTTTTTTAACTTGGTAAATTAATTCATCTTAAAGCAAATATTAAAATGACTAAATATATTTCAAATAATAAGAGCAATCTGTGAATTAAAGAACAAATTTGTAAAGTGCAAACAAAAATTACATCAAGTATTTTGACTGAAAACACGAGTCCGTTCAATTTTGTGCAACGGTGCATTGATACATCTAGTTCATCACTGCAGCTTTTTCAGCCGGCGCTCTTATCATCGTTTCTCTTCGCTGCACTACCCGCACGCGAATGATACACATTTTCTTCTCTCTCACACGGCCTCTGTTCCTACGCTCTAGCCAAAACCGCAAGGTGATATAGGAGTGGCTTTGCGGTGTTGCGCTTCTCTCTGAGGGATAGCGCGAAACACGTTCCACCTTGCCGCTGCACATGCACGCCAATGCGCGCAAAAAGGCCCCGAGCGCAAGGTGAATTACTGGTTGTGTGCGTGATCATAGTCTGTGGTTACGGCGGATTTCGCGATCGAACATGGTTGGAACTGTAGGATCGATCGTTCAGAGAAACAGTGCATCTAACTTCAAGTTGCAGTAATAGCCATTAATTTGCGGTCGCGGAAAATCGACAGAATCTTTAGCATAAGAATAAATTTTGGAACAAGAAGCAAGACGAGAATGAACGAATCAGTTTAATACAAAAAATTAAAATTCTATTTTAGTTTGATATTTTAGAATTTAATAATAATAATAATTGCGGATCGATCGTTTATATTTATATTGCATTGTTCATGTAATTTTAATAAAAGCTTCGATTATTTCAAACTCAAAAAATTCTTCGTTATTAATCAATAGAGATAATTAAGAAAAATGGCTATCGATCTTAAAAATCATTATCTTATAAAAGACTGGAACTCTTCAAATATTATTTTAATAGACAGTGATTAAAAAATTAAAAATAATTGAGAGATTCTTTATAATCAGTGGCATGTAGTAACATTCAATATTTAACAAATTTATCTGCGTTCATTATGAGCATTATATATGTAATAAATATGCACAATGATTATGCATATCATTATCACGCATTGAAACTGTATTGCATTAATTCTAATCGATTTAAGTGTTTAATTATTTTGTGAGTGCCAACGCAATTACAAATATTATTGTACTTATGTAATGTCGTTTCCGTAATAATTATGCATTCACCATTGTGAACGATATCAACGGTGTTAATAACTCAGTATTCATTGTGACAAGCGATAATCGAGCGCTCTAAGAGACGAGGTTTATCGACCCTTTAGTTGCACGTGACGCATGCATGCGTGAGAGCGCGTTCTCACTATACTAACATATTACTTTGTTACAGCAATATCTTTATGGCATACTTTGTGAACTTATTATAAAAATATGAAAGGGAAAATGTGAAAATATGAAAATACATCGCATAATACTCTTACAAAGTTAAAGGTTTGGAACCATTTACGTGGAATTTGCATTTAATTTAATTTTTAATATTAGCGATATTAATTCCCTGCGATATTTCAAAGTCATAAGAAGCGCCAAAAATAATGTATATTCTATAATAAAAAATCAAATTATTCTAAAATATTGTGCAGGTAGATTTAAAAAACCGGCGGAGAGAAATAAGTAGACGGATAAAAGCAAGTAACTGCTTATGTTCGCGAAAAATATGACGATGCATCATTAAAAATGAACGCGTCAGAAGTGCATCAGCGGAAATTTATCGCGTTTTCTCATTTTTCACAAAAACGGTAGAGTACCTGGTTTAACCCTCTTATCCGGTTTTACCCTACTTTGCCTTATTTAATTGGACATCCGTGCATTCCCGCTCGCTTCTTCATCATCGCTGCACCAACACGCTACGGTCTTTACAAATCGAAATACGAAGACCACGGTTCCGTCGTCCTGAGTCTAAATAAACAAAAAGTGATAACACCACGGAACTACACCGACGCGGACGAGTCGAACGGCGTGCGTTGATGTGCAAACATCTACTCGCGCGCACATGCGTGCATCCAGATTCGCGCAAGAACAGATATCGTTTGTTGGCAGACTGCGATAGCCAGCGACGTAGCCAGCAAAGCGTGGGGTAATTCAGGGAGAAATAGTAGACGCGCTGCAGCGTCACCAACGGACCTCAGTAACCACAGATTTACGAGCGTCACGCTGCTCGCCGCAACGTAAAATTAGAGCGCTTCCGGAAATGCGTTCGACCCTTTTCCGAAACGTCAGTCCCGAAATTCTGGCTCCTCATCGAGGGAGAACGACGATTTAACTAGCGTCACTCTAAATCAGTCTAATTCTCAACAGACAAATTGCAGAGCGCACAAATTGGAGAGAATATTGCCGATCACAATATTTTCTCCCACATTTTCCCAAAATTATTATCCCCTGCGTTTTAATATTTTAATAAGAAATATTAAATATCTCGGCTTTTAAATGTAGTAAAATTGTTTACAAGATAAAATTCTCTTATTCACCATTAACATTGAAAATAAGCTAAGTTCTAAAGCAATTGAGTCTGAGTGGCATCTTGTTGCAGATTGCAACGCTTGTTTATCATTAGAGTTGATCATAAACAACTAAATGAAAGCCCGACTGCGTGTAGACGTACGTACTTGTTCAATATTACAAGCAACTTGTTGGCCCTTAACATCTCTGGAAGCTCCCAGCTTCAATTATGATTCGTTAGTGATAACTACGTAAGAGACTGGCAGCGAGCGAAACATTGTTTTCTCGAGGCGCACAAGCATGCGCGCGCGCGCGCGCGCCCCCACATCGGTAATTAATAATTTACATAATACATATTTACGGTGGCGTTGCATTGTAAGTCCGACAAGCCCAAGTCCGCGGATGACGACGACGGCGGATACGGCAACGGCGCGGAAAGTTTACAGAATTAATTTACACCGTGCCGCTCACGAACAACGGTTACTACGGCGGTTATTTCACCCCGGCGAGCCGCGCCGCCGTCGTCTATACTACATGCAACGGGTGTCCCGCTCTGTTCTCTCCTGCCATGAATGAATGACGAGGTGATCCTCGACACGACACGATCTATACAGTCGCGCGCGCACACGCACGTACACTCGCGCGCACCTATGGAGGCTACGAGAGAAGGGACAAGGATGAGCATCTGCGCCTCGTCCGCGAAGTTACAACGTCATTCTGTAAGTAGTAGCACTTCAAAAACTGACTACCATTATCCGACAGCAGGCATTACGTCGCACAAGTGCAGACACGCCGATGCTCTTACAGTAATCGGACGGATTCAAAGCTGGGAAAATATACCGTCGCGTATCTACGGACGAGATTATGACGCAATGACAGCTCGAAATTAAAGCCGCCCGATGATGAATCGCCTACCCTTGCCGGGAAAAGCGACACGATGCAATCGAAACGCGTTTAACACATTCGTAGCGCTTCTTCCGGTGTAATTTTTGTTCGATTGGATTAATAACATTGCGGAGGAAATGTCAAGTCGGAGAGATTTCATATTAATTGACGATCGTCAATCTTGTCTATTTGATATGTCAAATTTAAAAACTCGATCATCAATCTCATCTATTTGATATGTCAAAATTATGAAATGATCAGCGCGAATAATATTCCTGGTTGTGCGAGTAACATGCGCGAAATTGAATCGCCGGCGTCATGTCTTTTCCGCAAGTTTGAAAACCGATTAGTCGACATCTCACTCTCCGCACCGAGAATGGACTGGGAACGCCAATTAGTCGCACGGCTCGCGGGAGACTAATGAGTGCACATTGCCGGGTAAATTGTCCGACAAACGTCGAGTAATTCAACGTAAGTCACGTGAACGAATGCGCGAGTTGTTTAAACTTACAAGCTCGCAATTCTCGCAATTGGACGCAAGGCGACGAGTGCAATTTGGCTCCGCATGAGAAGACCTATACAAACTTATGCGATATTTTCACGCGCGACGCAGCGGTAGTGCCATAATATTAATTAGTCCGCGTAAGGAAATTAAACGAAGCTTTAACCTTCACATTCAATAACATGTAAGCAGACAGAAAATTGGACACAACAAGATCTGATCCTAACTTTTCTGTTACAATAATATAAAATTAGAAATGTCTGATAACATAGAATATTTCATAACGAGTTTCAGACTTTAGTAACAAATTTGGAAAGTTTTTTTACACTAGTCATAAAATACTCTACATAATTTTCTTTCTTCTTTTTATTTTCTTCTCATTTCCTGCCTTTCCTTTTGCCTGGCGCTCTCCTATCTCTGCAGCGCCTTCTATGTTTCTTTCTTTTTTGCTTTTCTTTCTCTTGGTGTTTCTTATTAATCTTGTTTCCTTTTCCGTTTTCTCTTTTTTCCCCTCTTCTCGATCTCAAAGACTCTTTGAGATCGGAGGTCGCTTAGTTACGACACCACGACGCGCTGCACTAATGAAAATCGTCGCGAACATTTGCACGGAAGGGTCGGTGGATGATGGCCGTGTGGAGCTCAGCGTCGCAGTTAACTTTATCAGAGCCAAACGGTTTTTGGACAAACGCGCCAGTTTTATTGGCTCGACGTAAACACGGACGGCGCGCGCCTCGCAATACATCGCGTCAATTAAATCGGACGAGCCATGCAACCGAGCTGCACTTCCGATAAGCGACCGTGCGGAACTCTTCGAGTTTTAATGTAAAAGTGCTATAGAAAGCTCTAGGAAATTCGCGGGGGTTTCACGACCTGTTTTGACTGCGCAGATCCGGGAAACACGTTTCTACAGATATGCAAATGGCGCAGTCGCCGGAAGGCCGGATTACCCTAGGGATCCCGTGTCGAAATGTCTCGGGATACTTTAATAACAATCTGGATTACTTTATATTGCAACAGTCTTCACATTGAAAGAGCCTTGGATTATGATGTTTTATACAGAAACGTTGGAAACGTGAAAATTCGCATATTCATTCAATATAATAGTAAATGTTTTACTTGCAAATGCAAATGAGAATGTTGAAGAGTCGCGACGGGAAAGACGACATTTTATCATAAAATATGAAATCCACGGAAATATATTCCATCTGATTTTATTATTGTTGAATCACTTTATTATTTCATACTATATATATTACGCGCGGCTGTGTAAAGGCAGAATGTCAGGGCAGGTTTTTTAATATCCTGCGGCATTTAATGAGTATTACTAGATTACCGGTCGGCGTTTTCAGGTCGCATGATTCACCATAATTACATATTCCCAGTATGACTGTACGATGATGACGTGATGTCTAAACATGGTGCATAGAACTTTGTGCAGTTAGCCGGGGTCTGAGACGAGCCACGGAGACGAGCCGTGGCTCACCCAGGGAGTTACAGCACTGTTTGCCAAGTAATAACGTCGCTAACTCAAACGCTATTCTATGGCTACAAACGCTGCCTGACACACGCTCAAATTATCGATACGTATCGTAACTGTAAGTTATACCGAACGTAAGTTTATAATGACAAAAATATGTGATGTGACCCGATGATCACATAAATATTATTTTAATAATGATAAGCGAATAGATGGCAAAGATTAAAAAAACATGTCTTTATATAGAACTTAAATGAAATGATTTAAGTCAACTAAACGATTAAATAACAAAAATATAACGTAAATAAATCTTTAAAATTAAAGCTGTTCCAAAAACTGATTTAACATTACATATGAATAATTGAGAGATAAATTGGAAGCTCGAGTTATTGAACACAGATAAAAATACTAGTAAACCAAATAAAAATATATCTAAAATAAAATCTGATTTAAATAAAATTATTTTCGGGAGAGCTTTATTTTAAACGAAAGAGAGTTTATTTAGCACAAATTCTCATCGTTAATATCTGCAAACAAATTTCACATTGTCGATAAAATATATTTCCAATTATCACAAATTTACATTTATCACTGAATTAAATTTTTATCGCCGAAAAAGGAGGGCAGGAAGAACCATCTCACTAATGATCCAAAAACTGATTTATGTGAGTTCGAGTTTGTCGCGCAAATAGCAAGCGAACGAGCGCGGCTTCGCCGATGCCGCCACCTGTCCTGGTCCTGCGCGATTCATCGATCCTACGCGTGTCGCACGCACGGGTGTGTGAGTGTAGATTAGGTTTCGGACGACATGGGGCGCTAATGAACGGCGGGTGTCGTTTGCACGAGGGGAACTCCAGAGAAAATTTTCAAATTTGTGTTTACGCCCCCCCGGCTAGGTCCGAACTTGTTGTAATGCCGTCCCTCGCTCCCTCATTCACGAGCCTGCGACATTCGACTCCGCAGCAAATGAACACACAAATATACCCGACGTAAATAGCGACGAGATTTATCCCACGGCGCAACCCCTCGCTATTCTCCCTGCACAGTCCCTGCGCTCATTTTATCAACCACCACTCACCCTGTCACGCTCTCACTCGCAAATTTATTACTCCTTAATTTAATCGTATCAATTATCTGTAAATTATATTCTTCCTAAATGTATCTATTATATTTACATATTCTGTTTCACGTAACATTTCAATTCTGATGTCTAAATATTTGTTTCGTTGATAACATTGTTGAAACGTTATTTTTTTGTGCGACATATCCCTCTTACTCATCCTGCGTTGCATTATTTTTGTCACCGTGACTACCCTCCTCTTTTCACCGCCGTTCTCCACCCCCTACACTTGCAGCACAGCTTCGAAATCACCTGCGCGCGAGTTAGTTTCGCAGAGTGCACTCACTGTATTCGACGCTTCGAAATGCACGGACGTCGAGTTCGCGGGAATCGTGCGAGAGTGAGAGATGTAACTTCGGTTGTCGTTACGATTTCAATTCCGTGTTTCGAACCACCTCAAATCGCTCGCTGACTGCGGATAAGTCCATGACGGAAGCGACACACAGATACAAACGGGAATGAGTGCCGCGAGTAGACAAAATATGTGTAGTGCGAATTGCACTGAAGAGACTAGGTATTAGCGGAAATGTAAGTTGAAATTTTTGCTATGTACGCTGAGAAATCACAATACATCGCCAAAACATTGAACGATTTCTAGATGAAACGTAACATATCAGACGCGAAAGAATAAAAAAAAGATCAAATGTGTCCTTTGAAATAAAGAGTTAAGAAAAAGTTTAACCCGAACATTACAGAAACTGAAATCAATGAATTGTTAGCAAGATTGATGATGCGTGAAATGTAATGGAGATAAAAAAATAAAACGGGATTTTCTTCATTTCGCTAAGTATCTCGCAATACATTCATTTAATTTCTCGTAATATCTCGCAAAGTAAAGCGAAAACGCGCGTTTACATAGTCCTCGCGGATAGCAAATGGAAAAGCTCTCGCTGCAGGCTCTTTATCTCGTACGGCGACATTTGATTTATGCAATGGCGCGAGCGTTACAAGATGCAAGCGAACGTTTCTTTGCAGTTACAGCGGCAATTTGTTACGGCGTCACAGCGGTAACGCACGTAATTTTACATAGTTGGTGTGCCAAGTTTATTAATACCCCGGACGATAACAAACACACCACGTATGTTCTTTCGCGTCGCAGCTGATATTAAAGACCAACAAGCAAATATTTTATAAGCATATAAATAACTAACCGCGTGCATATGTTAAACCTGCAAAAAAATATCACCGTTATATATTGAACTAGTAAATATTGCTGTTAAATCTCTGGTGTTGCGCGTATAAATTTAGTTTTTCACGTCACCTTATTTTTTACGCTTTTAAAACTATAATGTAAAAATTTTGCATTTTCAAAGCAGAGTCTTTTAAAAATTTCAGAGGTTTTATTCGGAAATTTTAATAAAAATTAAAAAATTAAATTAGATTTATTGTTAAATATTCATTCGTCGGTACATGGACTCATTGAAATATTCCTATCCTATAAAATATTCCTAATTTCAATCCTTTCTTCCTCTAAAATTATATTTTCCACTGTCGATAGTGAAATCACTCGAAAATGGCGATTAAATTCTGTTTTCGACCCAAGCGGCCAAAAAGCGCAGTCGTTTCTGATCGGAAAGTTTCGTTCGGACAAAAAGCGATAACCATCCACATGTTTTCGCAAAAAATATTTTGCTTTTATGCTTAAAAAATGTGATTTTAGGATGTCAATATATTCGTCAGTACATGAACTTGTTAAAATATTGTTATTATAACGATCTTAATTCTTTCCTTTCTTGAAATCATATGTATTCTCCACTGTCTATAATGGAATCACTCGGAAATGGCGATTAAATTCTGTTTGCGAGCGTTCTGGCCCAAGCGGCCAAGAAACATAGTCGTTCATGATCGGAAAGTTCTGCTCGGACAGGAAGCGATAACCGTCTCCGGGGGGAAAAAAAACGCATAAAAACGGCGGAAACAGACATAAAAGCGACATAGACGTGTTTGAAGCCACGCACTAATACGCAGCGAGCCGCCCTAGTCGTTACATCAAGCTCGATATTACCTCCGCGGTGCAATGTATGCCCAGAGTAATTTCCTCGGTTATGCGGTCTGGTTTGTTTTGGCTAGTAATATCGTCCCTTCGCGCGACCCCTCTTTCTCTTACTGTCGCGACGAGTACCGTTTTTTCCTCGTATCCTCGCCAGCCGTGCTTTTTGCCCCGACGACCATACCCTCTCAGCTGCGAGAAGAGGGGGAACGCGGAGACAACACACTCGTGAAAAATCTATCTACCGCGAATCGAAACCCTCGCCGCGAAAAACTGCTAGCCCTCTCGACGAAAAGGTTATTACGCGAACAAAATACGCGACCAGATGGACTTTGTTTGGGTGCGTTCTGTTTCTGATGCACGCTGGGGAAGCTTTTTCAAAAACACCGTTTCCGACATGGAGCGTGTTTGAAAAAAGCAGTGCCGGAAAAATAGAGAGACCTCCGTGTAACTGCAGCAATTTGGAGGAAATGCTTTGAACAGACTAAACGTGCCAGAAAACGACCAGAAAACGATCACTCTATGTTTGCTTCTGTGCTCGCACAACAAAGTAATATAGCTAGTTTCGCTGTTTCACTGTTTCCGGCCACGCTAAATCCCTAAATTCAGATTACATTAGCCACCGATATTTTTTGCTCCACCAGAACGATTTCCTTTGTGAAGAAAAAAAAGAAACGAATTATCGGTTTTCTATACGATCTCGCCGCAAAAGCGGGCTTGTCATTCGCAGGATTAATCTGCTTTAATGGAGCGATTCTGGCGATATTATATCCACATTTTACTGTTCGCGAGATCGGGCTATTTCTCTAAACGATGGCAACTCGCCGTGATTGCCGCAGCCTTTTCAATTAGACCCGCAAATCCTCTTTGATTCGAATTGCGCTGGCCGATGTGCCACCAGTTAGTCCGGGTCATAAACGTTTTGACGATTGCATCAGGCACCATGCAGATGCCAATCACAACTAATTGCTGACATCGTTATGCTTGAATACGCAAAAAGTCAACGGAAAAAAATAGATGTGAACAAAAGAGGTAGAGCACAAAAGAAAACCGTTACTTTTTTTTTACGACCAAAGAATATTTTTGTATTGATATCTAGCAGTTAGTACAGCCAAGCAATTAACGCGGTAATTGAAACTCGTACAATTTTGACAAACTCACACCTGGATACTATAAACACGCAAGTGACATCTACGTTTATTCGCTGTAATTGAAACGACACAATCCAGTTGCTGAAAGACGATTGATATAAATTGATATAAATTACATTTTCCCATTTTAGTAAAATAAAAGTGTTCGTAAAAGTATTTTTGTGTAAAAAATGCAAATACTTTGTATAACATTTTTTTCTATGAAAAGAAAAAATGCAAATTTATATCACACCACAATATAATTAACTCTTTGTTCCCAGCGGGTCGTCTGGCGGCTCTACGAATTTTTATATGTTCTCACCCTTATAATAGCCAACAGAGAAAAGTCTTAACCCCGCAAAAAAATAGCCATCGGCATTGCCGAAAGGAGAAGAAATCCCTCGGCTTCAATCGACGTAATGGCATCATAAAATACATATCGCAAAGTACGCGCGGTCGAAAATATATCTTGAGGAATTATTATTATTGACTTATACTACTGTATATTACTGTATATACTACTACTATATATTCCTTATTTTTTTATCATCGAAGAAATTATATTCTTTAGCACTCCATCAAATTCCCTAGATTGATATAAGCAGAGATTATATTTTATTACCAAATAATCAATAATTCGATAGAGATTGCGTACAAAGTGACGAATGACACACTTTCTTTTACGCTGATGAAAATGTGCGCTTCAAGGGTATCACACTTAACAACGGTAACAATTTCCACATTCGATATTCGCGAAGAGGTTATCGTCGATTAATTGGAAAACCACGTAGGGGTTTCGAGAGATTATTAATTGGACTGTTATTAATTCAGCATGTTCCCCGCGAGCTCTCTCCCAACTCTCGATGCGAGAGATCGCGTATTGCAGTTACTTATCGAGGTTAGTATCCGATTATATTTAATAATCTCATCAGAATGATGCATCTCCATTCATATCATTAGTACGAAAACAAAATTTATCTCAATTAACACAATACGTGTCCGCATTTACTTAAATTAATCGTGTTATCGCGTTATAATTAATCTACAAAGTAGTAATGTAATATCTCCCTCGTACATTTGTATTTTAATGGATTTAAAAATTCTTTAACTAAATATTTTATTTTAGTGTGTTTTTTTATGCTTTTAGAAAAAAGAAACTCTAGAATTTAATATCATGCAAAAAAACAGAATTCTATTACTCCATCATATTTCCATTTAAGAAAGAATTTTTCGATACAAGTCCAGATTTTATTATTTTCAACAAATCGATCACGAAATCGCGACAGGAAGATATTTAAAAAAAAAAAGAATTTTTAAATTGTTTGCTATCGTTACGGTAAACAATATGCTGGATAACAGACTATATGCTGGATTGAGAAGTAATATTTATGTATGACGCGCTATCTGCTTCACATTTACCTATTGATTTAACTCTTCATCCGCACTCTAAATAGAATCAACGCTACCGTCGTGGGGAATTTTACGAAATAGTTACCGAAACACGATTAGAAGCTGTCGCCCGACGCGTAACGTTTAATCAGACAATAATTAACGCTTGCTCCAATTTCAAAGTCTTGACAGCGTAGGCAAGCAGCAAGAAGCTATTAAAGTATTCATCGACACAGTGGCTTTCATAGCACTGAGTAAACACGAAGGAAAAAGAAGTTCTATCTTTGATTCATCCAATTATTGTGCACAACTCGTGCAACTTTAAGAACATTACCTTGCGCAATAATTTGTGAAAAAAGTATTTTAACACAGCTCTCTGCACATAAGTCTCTTTTTTCAAAGAGTTCTGAGAATATAATTATTCTCGTGCAAAAACATTCAGTATATCAGTTATTTGCCCGACAAAGTTTATCGAATAATTAAAATGAGCACCACTCATGAAAGTAAGGCAATTAGTTTCGTGGCAGCGCCATTATAATCCAGAAAGCAAATTGCTCAAAATAACCGGCGCTCTGCTGAAAGTTTTATCGTAATAGCGGTGATTATTAGTTCTTTTTGGTATTCGCATAATGAAATAAAAGGCATATCCGTCACTTTTAATTTACGATCACAGCTTCTATTAGCCAAAGAGAAATCGATGTATCATTAATTCATCCGGAACGTGAGCGCGCGATGATAAGCTTCATTAAGAATCGATGCCCAATATTAACCGCATACGCTGGTAAAAGTATCTGAAGGTGTTCGTTAAAGAAATACATACTTTTTTCTTATTAGCGACAATGATAAAAAATACATTAAAATTAAAATGTCGATATATTTAAAAAATTTATATGTACATAAATATATAAAAAAGTCTATTCTATTCTTTACTTTTCAAAACACAAAAATCCGCTTTTCTTTCTTGAACTTTCTAGGTATAAATTTAATTAAAAGCTTAATATATTTCGATTAGATATATAAAGTCTATTGCTTGCAATATGCCGTTTTTTGCGACGGAGTTAAGCGCAGGAGTTCGTCGTTTCGAAAATTCCGGCGAAAAACAAAAACGAGTCAGGCTAAAGAGCAAACGGAGAAAAACGGCGGAGTGTTGCTCGCTAAAGCACCATAAAGTCTCATTGGCTTTAATTCGGTCGTACCCCGCTGGCCACTGGGAGTGATTAATCGTAACGTTACTGCAACACGAAAGCGCCTTACCACCAATCATTCCTTACGATGCTTTAAAAGAAAGTCGACAATGTTGCTTAATGCGTTCTCACTTAATTGATTATATTTGTCTCGCGGAATTAACTAGAGCAAACATTTTATAAGGTGCGTTCTAAAGTTGATTCTTAAAATTGAAAAAAATCATTACGAGCTATTAGAAAAAATTTGTTTTAAATTATAAATTATATTCGCACATAACGCGCCTTTCCAAAAGTTTCTTTCTGTTAACCGATACTCTCAGTGACCACGACAAATATCCGTGTCCCCATTTATAAAGTTCATCATAAAAGAAAGAAGGGGCTTTCGGTTTACGGCGATGAAAAATTCAGTTACTTTAAAAGGAAGGGAAAAAGGTCGGTCAATCTTTAAATAGAACAAGATATACATTTTTATGCCCCGTTGTATCCGTTATTAAATCTTGAAACTTTTTAAGACTGTCTTTCATTATTTATCACGTTCCCTTTGAATTGCTTAAGGGATTCATAAGACGACTAGTCTAGAGAACTTTTATAAATGTTACGACATTTTTTATTATTAACACAAAACAAAACAAATTGTAGCGTTTACTTCTACAGGCTATATTTAGCTCAATTTGGTTTCTCGCTGAATACATTAATGCTTAAAAATGGGAAAAACATATAAAAAAATGTAAATCGTACTAAACGAATAGAATAAAATCGGAAAAGCCCTAAAAATCACATATATTTAATTGTAATATAGCAGATATGCGGAAATGAAGTCTCCCCAATATCCGTTCATCGGTATTTAAAAGCCAAGTATATCGTCCGTGGAACATAATCCGCGCGCGAGTGCAGCAGGTCACGTGAAACAAAACGAAACGCTTATGAATTCTCGAAGAGTACGTTTATTTTCCCGTCACTTATAAATATGCATGCGGCTCCAGCGTATTCCGCGGTGCAGAGGACCGGCGACACTTTTTTTTTCATTCGACCGGACGCCGGACCGTTGATTGAAAGCGCGCTCGCTGTTGCTGTTTCAGCTGCGCGAGTACACTCTGACCGAATCGTATCACGAAGACGACGTCGAGGTGGAATTCGTCAGCAACGACAATCTGCAAGCGAACAGCGAAGCTCCCAGGGGAATCGATCCGAACAGGGACCTAAACGAGGCCATAGCCGAGGAACGGAGGGAAATGGACACCCAGAGATACAGGTACGTTTCTATACCGCCGACCTTTTTCATCCTTCTTCCTCTTTCCCTCCTTCCATCATCGAACTTTTTACTCCGTATTTTCCGAACTATTGGGAGTAGAAAGTTGCCGCGAATTTGGCAACTGAACTCGAAAATCAAGAAACTATCATTTTTTGCCTCCTTTTTTTTGGACGCCTACATTTTCAATCACATTGTTGGATTTATTCGAATTGGAATTGGAATGTGTCAATCTAACCGAAAAAGTACAGAGCGAGAATTAATTAAAACTTTTAATTTTATTTTTTTCCAAAACTTAAGATATCCTTTGACATCTGAATGACATAATTTCTTTTCATTATTCAGATAAATACAAGTATAAACTGCATCAGAATTGTGTATACCAGTGCTCATTAAATTATAATTAACAATTAATCATTTCTAAATTAACAAATAAAAATAAATTAAAAAATTTAATTTTTAATTTAAAAAATTAATTTTTTAATTTTTTATTTCTTAATTTCTAAGGTGAAGCTAAGGTTTCGCGTTCAATTTTTTACGTTACTTTGGCAATGTTATTAAAATTAATTTGGATGCAAGTTTGAAAAAATTATTAAATTTTTATATCTAATATAACTTCAGTAAGTCCTTCTAAAAACTCGTTAAAAAATCTGCATCTTTTGCAATAAATTACTTACCACAAGATTACGCCAGCGCTGTCTGATGCCCCCCGGACCTCCTCCTCCTCTCAGTAGTCTTGATCCTTTATGGCACTCACACGCGAAAACGCGGTACAATCACGCACATTTCGAACTCGCGCGAAACTATTACGGCACTCCCGATATTAACCGCACTTTTAACGCGCATTTTTTATATCATGACGGAACGAAATTACAGCGGAACGACGATTTACCAATACCGAAGTAGCATGAAAGTTTATCTGTAAAATATAAACACAATTTACATTATATAGCAGCATCCAAAACAGAATTATGGTACAGTTTGATAACAATATCATCTATTAATAAATATAATTGTATTCTTTAGATTTTAAATTAATTAAATGTTAAATGATGTGTCGAAATGTTAAATGATGTGTTTGACCGCTTGAGCGAGTTTATCAATCCATCCATTTTAGTTAGCAAAACTCTATAAATAATAGCATTGTAAATGCCAATGCTTGTTTTACCAAGTTCGCAATTACTTGAGACGCTTAACTCGCTCAATAAAAAACGATATATGTAAATTAAATTGGCAATGCATTACACGAGATAATATTTTATATTTTTTGATTGAATAAATAATATATTGATTAAAAAATAACGGTAATTTTTACTATATTTCTAACACAAAAGAACCTATATAACAATCATGAAAAATACTTCTCACAATTGATATTACGGCATATCATTCTCTCTTTATTGAGCTATTCTCACTCATATGAGAAGGCATTGAGAAGCTAGTACCTCATAAATCTACTAATAAGAGGGTCCGAGAAAAATCCCGAAGTTTGAGTCAGCTCGTTAAGCCTAACTGCGCAGGACTTTCTCTTCAAGTTTTAGTTCCGCTGGTAAGTCATTCAGAGGCGAAGCTTACAAGCTTGGATGTGAAACGACAGACAGTAAACGCCTTCTTTCGCGGAGATAAGAGAATCGCATAAGTGACAAATATATATTCAATGAACACATCTGCGTCCACCATATTTCAGTCCGGGAAAGCGAACGAACGTCCGTATATCAGTATCAAATTTTTAAAATAGCGTCATTGACCGCTCGGAAGCAGTCTCTTCGTCTATCACCTTGCCTTTTCCTCGAAATAGTCGAGAAGCCAAACGCGTACGTGGAAACTCATAAAATTTTATGACGAAATAGTACACCGTGCGAAATGTTGAGTCATCTTTCTCGCAGCAAGACTCAAAGCGAATGACAAATATTTACAGCAAACGCGACATTCGTTGCCGTCAGATATCCGTTGAGATATTTCAGACTGAAAAGTCCATCGAGAAATGATAGTATCGATTGAAAATGTTATCGAGGAAAAGATTTGTTTTAGCTTAGATAAACAGTTTGCAAGCTGTTGTAGATAGAATCTGAAAACGCGAGAGAAAAAATAAACAAGATCACATACTACGCATACAAGAAATAATATATTGCACAAAACTCATAATAAACTTTCGAGAAATCCACCTTCGATCATCATGCACTTTGCAATTCGCTTGCGAGACGCATTCATAAGGACTTTTTCTCTCCAATGACCGACCGTCCGCCGAAATATTGACTTTTTTCCCTGAAACACTCTCGCATTTCTCTCACTTTATGAAAGACTCTGTACACGCTCGAGGAGAGATCCGTCCAACCTTTCACCGCTCTCTTTTATGACGCGAACTCGGATCGTTCTCCTTTGCCTTCCAGCGGCGCCCCTTCATGCCCTTACGAGATTTCTCGCCCGTCCCTCTAACATGCATCTTCTCGCTCTATTTCTCTCTTTAACTTTTACGACGGAGAGCTCGAGCGGAGGTTCGCATGAAGATCGCGAGAATTTTCTTCTCACGATGTCACCCTCACTCGGCCCTCACTCGGAAAAATCGTCGGACTTGCTCCGTGACGTTTGACAACTCTGTGCAACGTTTGCGCGATAATAGAGCGCGAATGCTCAGATACGCCCACAGAAGAAAATTCGCCTGCTGGAAACATGACTTTCCACTTTCTCCATATTGCCCTGGCGCAACATCGCCTCAAGTCTCTTCAATTAACCTTAATAAAATTGTCTGTTTTTTATTCCTAATACACGGTGAGGTGCAAACTGTGAATTACTGCTAACACCGTTCGCTCCAATTGCACGGGAATAAAAGTTTAAGGAGGATTTATGGAGATGTTTTAAGGCCACTTTTCCACGGCGCAAATAAAACGTTTGTATTTCCGGATCCAAATTAAAATTTTCCATCGTAAAATACTAAATAATCATGTTAACCAAGCATTAACGTAATTCGAGATATAAAATTCACGCATTTTACTCATTGCCCAATTTAACGATGCAGTTTTTTAATAGCCAATATTCGCATAATTTTATTTCTCCAAAATTTATCATTATTTAATCATTTTTTATCTTTATCTCTGACTCTAAAATTTTTAATAAATTTAATCGTGAAAAAGAGTGATTATAATTACATATAATTACATATATATATTTTGTAATATAACTTTTCCAAAAAAAAAATAAATAAATAATAATTAATAGCGCACATAAAAGCGAAATTTAAACGCAAAATTTGTGCGTTTGGGAAATAGAATATCAACAGAAGGACTAATTTATGGTCAATATGTATAGGTATATTTGCGCAGGACAAAGAGTAATATTCTCTTTCGTTTTATTTGTCAAAACAGAAAAGTCTACCGGTGTCGCCCCGGAGCCACAAATGCAATTTATCATGTAACACAACTAGTCGTATTGGATACATTGCAGTCGACATTGAATGTAAATAACAATATCACACGTCCGCGTCTGATCTCCGTCACTGTATGCCGATTCAAACACACAAACAGTAATTTATTAGTTCGATATGATATCACGTGCTACGCACGATGTTCTTGCGTTTTCTTCTAGTCCTGACCGCGAACGTACTTGAGGAGTGCGCTCTTTGAGACTCGACTTTGAAGTTACTCCGAGATCGATCGGTAAAGATGACTTCCATCGGACTTTCATCATAATGAAAAGTAAATTATCGGATATTTTCATTAACTTAGGTGAGAGTCGGGAAATAAATATTTGCGTGTAAACAGCTCAATCGGATAGTATTCAACTTCGTGTCTTTAATCTATATAAAAGGCCACACCGTCAATGCTTTAAATTTCATATTGTTTTGAATTTCAAATTTTGAATTATGAAAATTGTAAAATATCAACGAAATACGAATAATAAAAAATCGTTCACGTGCCTCTAAATAAATGATAGAAGAGAAATAAACAATACTTTTGAAAGCGACAATAAATTTCCACGGCAATGAATAAATTTTTACGGAACATGATAGATGCGGCGCGCGGCGCAATGTGTGCTTATCTCCCGCATTTAAGGCGCAATTGCCATAAATCCAATGTTTTCAACCGACATAAAGTTCCGTCGTCTTATCTCTTATCCGTAACATTCCACTACTATTTGCAACGTGGCGAGCCATACGTATCTCTCTATTCGCGCTCCGAATATTATTCATTTCTTCTGCGTCAGACTCGGAATGTCGTAAAAGTACAATAAAGTTTTTCGAGAATCGAATGTTTTTCCGCGTTACAACCAGGTGCACATTTGACATCCGTTGGCTGATTACAGTATTATTTATCGCGGACGTCCTGATTCCTGACAATTTCTGCGATACGTACAGTGCGTCTGGCGGCTCGTCGTAATATCCGGCCGGAGCTCGCGATAATGTCAGGTCGGCGGAAAACATCGACACCGTGCAACGACGAGGCGCGCGTACGACAGCAACCTGAAAATAACGTTATAACGCGCCACTCCCGCGTGATATCGTCCCGCGCCGCATTTTATACTTGTTTTACTTTGCCGGGACGGACATGCTGGCGCGTAGCGAGATTTTCATGACCTCCAATTTCGATCAAGCTGCCCGGCGAAATTGAGAAAATAAAGGGGATATTTTCTCGCGAAGCTGACCGAGCGTTGTGCGAAACGTTACAGGTGTCGAAAAAATGTTAGTATGTGAAAGAAATACCTATTCGTACAAATATAAATCCAAAAAACAGTAATATGCCAATTTGTCTAATCTTGATATAAATAATATTAAATATCAAAAATAAAAATCATCGAATGTATACCTTTTTAATTTTATATAAAATATTCACTAGCGCAATGCTCTAGAAAAATTCTGTTCGAGACACCCTTTAAATTCGATTATATTTTCATCTGTTGTTTCGAGGTATCGAATAGTTGCTGTCATATCTTTTATCAATACATCGTAACTGCGTGAAAAATCAAAATCTATAGTGGAAGGTACATCCGGTGACTTTAAAACATCCCATATTTTCCATGCCTTTTTATCGTCAATAAATCCTTTTATCATTAACAAACATCTCGAAAACGCGATAACTGACGCGTTAACGGATCGGCGGCGTGCAAAAAAAGTCGCAACGATACGAATCGATACACATGACCGGCACGCCGATCGCGTGCACACCGCGTGAAGACCGACCGCGTCCGTTTATAGGCCTCGCGCATCCTTATTCATCCAATATCCGGCTGACGCGCTTGGCACCGACAAGATCGATAAAGCTTACGTTCGATGACACTCGAGATCGATCTGCTGACCCTCCCTTCCACGCCGGGTGGCCAATCTCTTCGGAACGTTACCGCAGATTCGATTCCATTCGACGCTATCTGACCGTTCGGCAAGGAGCGATCGTCGTTTCTGGTAATTGCTATTGTGCCTTCGAGGCTGTCGCCCTGGGATGCTACTATTGCTGCTGCCCCACTTTGAGACGAGACCCTCCGATCTTTCTATTTTCCTGCTCTCTTCGTCTTAACAGATTAAATCTTACGACCGGATCATTCTGGTCATTTCCTAGTCCGAGATCCGTGAACTAGGGTCATTTCGGAATGGAACAACACGATCGCAGCAACGATATATCTCATTACTGAACAGCCATCGAGCTGATTTCTTTAAAGATCAAAGATTAATCTTCCGGGAAGTATTAACTTTGTCAATGTATTAAATGGCACAGTGAACCGATGCATGTTGCATTGTATTTAAAATTGTAAAATTATAAAGAATTAGACATTTTTAGTAATAAAATTAGACTACAGTGGTTTACAACAGAATAAATAAAATAAATTTTTATACGCAAATCGCTTTTTGATATACTAAAAGGAATGTCGATAACAGCAACTACGAATTAGTGATAAAAGGTAAATCTCGTTTAGTAATATTTCAATTTAGCTAAAAGTTTCTACGCCCAAAGCCAGACGTTTTACGCTCTCTGGCGTGAATAACGTTACGTCCTTTCTACAAAAATAATTCGCCATTGTTCGAATAAAAATTTCTATTAACAAAACAATACAGTTTCTTCCTTTGTCATCATTGATATTCTATCATGAAGAACATCATAAACTATATGCATTAATAGAACTTCAAACAAATAAATGAACAGTTTCCGATTTCGTAAATTTGTTGAAAGCACGCGGAAATGGAATAAAATAATAAATCAAAATAAAAACAGCCGTGCGCTGCGTTTTTATATGCGATCAATTTTGCATGATGTCCATTAAAATATAGAAATATTATAAAAGACAAAAAAAAAAAAAATATGTTACATTATTCGCGTTGTTTCTACAAGAAAATATTTTTGCATCATTATACAATTATTTACATACGTATGCTTCAGGGCGCATTAACGTTGTAGTAAATTCATATAAAAATAAGAAATGCAAAAAATAAATACTGGTAAATTATGAAATCAACGCAAAAATATATCAAATCGTCTGCATTCTTCGTGTGTTATATTTCTTTTCTTTTCCACCAAAAAATTGAAATCCGAGAATTAATAAATCATAAAAATGACCTATCACAATGACAATCAATCTTTATAAAATCATTAAACTTTAAAAATAAAAAAGCTTTGCTAAATGAAGCCATAAAGTTTTGTATTTTATTTGAATGGAACTGAAATCTATATTGTTATACATAATTTATTTCAATAAATCGCAAATTTCACGAATTGCACACCGTGCGTTTTTTTTTCGCGCTTCAGAGCATCACGAAATTTTTATGGATTCCAGCGGTTCCAATAACGCAAAATTCGCGTACTCGCTTTCACGTAATCATAAAGTTAATTAGCGGAGAATGATAGCCGCGCGCCTATCACAAGCAGCATGCGCGACCGCGTAAATCCCCATCGCACCTAAAGTAATAGTGCCATTTGTGAACTGGCATACAACACGTTCCAATGAATTTACTGCGATAGAGAAGAGTGAGTGTAACAAGAAGTAACTATAACAGACGACGTGCCTAGGTGGTATCGCCCGTCGCATCCCTTTCGCCGCACGTCTATGTTCACCGGAAGGACGGGGAAGAGTCGCGAAAACACGCGGCAATCGTAATGCGCCCGGTAATTTATTTTCCGCCACCGGTAATTTATTTACACGCGCGCATTTTTCAGCGGCGCACGCGAGGCTAAAAAAAAATTCAAGTAAAATTCGCTCACCCAAGACGCTCGTTTCGTCCGAAAGATAGCCTGCCGCGGCGAATCTTAATCTATCAGTGTCAATGGCGTGCTAAAATATTCACGATAATATTGCCGCAAATAACTCTGTTTTCCTTTTTTGACATCGGTAGCCTCGAATACGCGTATGTATGAACGCGTGCACATATGTATGTATACCGTAATATTCCGAAAACATTTTTTCATATCTCGCACGAGCCCTGTGATAATCCGCCGCGAGCCGGGCTACGGAAACAGCTTGCATAATCCAAAATGTAAATGCTATTACTACCGTACCGTTGGAAAATCTCTACCATAGTTCGCACTCATATTGAACAATATCGTGAATCTCCGGGATCCGGAAATCCGAGCTACTTTTTTCCACGTCCCAATTGTACTTTAGATTTTTTCATATTATAAAGCAAGAATATACATATATGAAAATGCGCGTGATTAATTGATGATGTAATGAGCATTCAAAATGGACTGAAAAGGAATTAAAGTATTCGTTAAAGGATTCTCGACGAGAATTTACAATGTATCGCAATTTATATATCAGGAAAAAAAATATATCGATGAAAAGTACAGTATTACAGAATAATGCATATTATGCATATCGCGAACAAATGCATGTAACGAGAATGCGAGGCACAATGGAGCTAAAATCCGAGACTAACAACGAAGTGCATGCATTAACGCTCAAAGTCCCCCTACTCTCCCTCCCTCCCTGCCCGCCGTCAAATGCAAGCGCATTAGCACGCAATTAATTCACCGGTGTCCATTGTATCGCGTTCTCTCCCGCGAATTAAGTCCATCGCTTGTAAATTCCAACGAGCACAACATAAAATAAATCACCGCGCCGCCGCCGCGGCAACGTATCGATGGTCCCGTAAGAGAGCTCGGCGATGGCATTACATATTATCGTCATTGTTAACAACCCCCCAAGCTTTTTCCGTTCGACGAGACTCAAGAATATACGTATAAATCGAGCCGATACTTTTTCTCCGCCACCGCGGAATAAAATGACTCCGATGGCGTACAGGTCTAACGACCCGCGATAAGTTTCGGCGCCCGCGCGATAACGGGGCACTTGGACCTGTTATTTTGGACCTGTCGAGGCGACGCAACAAATATATTCTCGCCCGCCAGAAGAATGGAAATCGATACAAAGCAAACGGCACGCGATGAGGGAATTCGTAAGCAAGCTGACGTACCTGTACATTGACATTCACGAAATGGAGATTTATTAGAGCGTTACTTAATTTTATTGCAAGCGTTAATTGTGAGAATATAAATGTGCACTTTTGATCGATATCAGCAGAATAAATTTTTCTTAAATTTTCTGGATTTTCTGCAAAAGATATTTTGCCTGTTTCATAAAGCAAAGTAACAACGTTCAAAGACAATTTCCTGTGCCATTTCACTATACTATACTGACTGCCAGCGACTGTGTATACTGTTTACCCTACTTCGCCAAACTTCCGAGACGCGCGACGTGACTATAATCGTCGGAAACGATGCCGTTACACGAGCCTGGCAGGGTGTAACAAGGATCGAGTCCTCGATTAGATCCAAATATAGTTCGCCTTCCTACGTGGTAAAATTCCACGAGTGGCGCCTTGCGGGCACGGCGCGGAAACGGCGATCGATTCTATTGTTGACATTCGAACGTTTGGTCGAACACAACTCGGAAATGTCCGCGGAATTAAAACAGTTTCCACTCGCAATCAGGCAGTAAGTTTCGCGTAGGGCGGAATAAAGTTCGCGCATTCGTTTAGGTTTTTCGGTTGACAGCGGTAGAGTAATGGTAGGTCAGTTTAATTAAAAAGTTACGACGACCTACAAGCTCGGTTCTTAGCTTAGCGCGGCCAGCCGCGAAGCTCGGAACTTCCTGGAGGAATATTAAACCGTAGGAAAAAGTAAACTTATAACGGATCTGCATACATGCAAATTATCGTGCAGAGAATACGATTATGCTAAACATGCCGCGCCGGTATATTTTTAATACTAATAAAGCTATCGGTATTAAATGCAATTTAAGAGAGAGATTACACTCAAACTACAGAATCATTATTAAATGACCAAGTATCATTACTGCTATTTATGATCACGTGAAATATTATTTTATAATATCTTCTCTCGCTATAAGTAGGTCATTGAAATTCGTAATTAGAGGATAATCGTGATAATTAGACAATTCCGATTTCGTAGTTGCGCTCAGACTGATGTGCACTGATTGCATATGCATTGCCTACATATTGCAAAGCGTAATTGCTTAATTAGGTCACAAATTACAATTGGTATCAGTAATTACCATAATTAAGCAGAATTTTCTAATCGATTGCGTCTGGAATTGCAAATTTTCGCCACAAATCGCTGCAATAATTAAATCGCAAATGTCACAAGCGGCGATGTATGCACCGAGAGTTGCGGGATCCAGTGATCACGTATCGAGGGAGAATAAATGCTCTCGATGAAAATGGCGACTCGTTGCGCGCGGATATACGACGAGCAAATTTTCCACGGCTGACAGCATCGCGAGAGAGAGCGAGAAACGAGGGTAGGAAGAGAGAAAGAAAAAGAAAAAGAGAGAGAGAGAGCACAGTGAATAAGTTTCCCCGCGTGAAACGCAAGTTTCGGGGTTGTTGCCGTCCAACACAACCCACACAACCCCTTGATTCGACTCTCTTATGTGTACCACATGCCAACCGTAAATCAATTCTCGAAATTGTTTTCGCGCGCTCACACGCCTTCGCTTCGCTCGCTAAATTCGATTCGTCGGAGTGCACGTACCGACGAAAACTACGACGACCGCTCGTATAGACGGTTCATAACGAACGACCGATTCCGCCCGTGTGCACCGTTGCGAGTTCGAACGACGAGAATTTAAGAAAAGATATTATTATCATTTAATCGATTAAGCATTAGCCTGAAATACACTAGCGAATCCAGACGTTAATTAATATATATTAATACATCATACGTTAAATTATATATTATTATATTATTATATTATACACATTATGCAAGTATGTTTTTCACTATTTAACTCGTGGTTATTTGATCGTTTCTATTATTTTTTTAAATTAAATCGTGCGAATAAGTCGGTCTCTCCATTAGCAGAACTTGATGTATACCTATCGCTTTTACAACGTTTCAATTATACATATATATTCTTTTTCCAGAACAGACGTTTTAATTGTAACTTCACAAAAACCAAATATTAATGCATGGCTATAATATGCAGTTTATTCCATTATTCGCCGTCATAATTAGAGCGTAAGTTGTAACGCTGCTTGCAATTGTAATATCGGTCGGCTAAATTAATTCGTCGGCCAATCGACTGCACGCGGGCTGCGCGAATATTTTTGTCATTCGCAAAACTCGCGGATTTCACCCTCTCGGGAATAATTAATTTTCAACTTTGCTCCGCTCCGCGAGACGAGGCACAGGCATTATCCCGGCTTTATACAAGTAACACGTATATGTTTAGTAAATGACGTCCGACAAGTTCAACGCCGCGTGCACGCGCGCGCCGCGCCGCTAATACCTGGCCAGTTCCATTTAGTAATTGCTACCTAACACGCCTCGTCCAACTTATTACTGTCTAGGCGCTGTCTACACTGTGGCGTTCCGCTGCACCACACCGACCGACTGCATGTATATTCATCGTGTATTGATTGCGAATATATGGACGGGACAGTAATGGAAATTCCGCCGATTCGCGTTAAAGCGTCCGATGCCGTCAAAACACGCGGTGCATCGGAACAACAACAATTATACACTGAATAATATTAACATAACAAATGATATTCATGTAAATAATTGTGGGGCATACTGCGGAATCGCCCATGGCGATTTACCTTTATCACATACTTTCACAATTAATTGCGGAAATTCCAAAAATTTCACGAATTTTTAATTTCTCTGAATTCTGCAATCTTAATTAAATTCTCGATCGATCGATCTTCTTTATTTTAATTAAATCATTTCTATTCAGCTTCTCTCTATGAACTACAATTCCTCAATTTTTCTCTCTTCTTGAAATTAGAAGATAAATATAGTGAGAAGAGAATATAAAAAAATAGTTTATAATTGCCAAAAACAAATATCGGTAATGACAACTCTCGTAATTTTCATTTCAGATACTGGAGCACGACCGGAAGCGGTCAGCAAGCCGTGACAGACGTCCCGCGGGACAATAAAGCCGCAATCATCAACAGCATCGCTTCGTCGTACGCGTGGCAGAGGCCGAGATACACTGCGACCCCGTTACCACGTACTTCGAAGATCGCTATCGCCGCCGATGGTAAAACGCGATACAGCGAAACAGGAAAATCCGACTGGCCGTACTATCAGACGTACAGGCAAACGGCGGAAGCGCAAAAGGCACAGATCTACGAGGACATTCAAAGGAAGATGCTCAACGTGTCGAGCGTATCGAGTATGGGTTACTCGTTCGTAAACAACATGACCAACCTGGCGGATCAGCGCCAGCACAGACTCAGGATGAAGCATCACGGATTGACATCCAAGGGCAAACGAGTTAGAACACGTGAGTATGAGAATTTTGAAATAAATCCTATTACTTTGCACATTTTTATAACACAATATTACTTATTATATTTATTATTATTATTATTATTATTCTATTTTTATTTGAAATATTGTGCCAAATTTCGTCATTTTTTTAAATTAAATTTACATCATATTTTTTTCAATATCCAGTAAATGTCCTCGTACACCTCACAACAATATTCTATTCTCTCTTTGAATTTATAATCTAAAATTTATATTTTATCCGAAAAAAGTTCCATTATTCAATAATATTTTTATATTTACTTACAATAATGATATTAAATTTATAAGTTTGTTTAATTTTTGACAAATGTATATATCATATTGCGTAACATTATTCAATTCTATTCCCGAAGTAATTTATAACAGTGATAATATCCGTCGCAAAATACTGACTTCATTAGCATAACAGAATGTGGCGAACGGTATAATATATGGCTATCGACACTATATCACCACGACAACGATCGATTGCCTATTGCTCACCGCTAACCCAGCGAAAGATGATTAGAGACATAATTCAAAATGTTTTTCGATCCTTCGTGAAACCTTTGCTTTTGCTATCTAATCGAGTCTCTAATTAACTCTTCAAACGAAACGGTGCAACGGCAGAACCGAACAAACCCTCGGCGCAGTTTTTCATCGACGGCAGCTAATGCAAAAGCCGAGCGCTCTCAATAGCCATATTTCCCGCGTAAATGATCAAAGCGCGCTTCCACGCTTTTCCTCTCTTTCTCGTACCCCTTCCTGTCTCTCGCATTCGCGTTGTGTCCTGCACCCTGTATTTTCTGTCTCACCGTTTGCTGGCCGTTCCGGTTTCCGTGCTATATCGATGCAACCCTTTCCTCGCGCACGATAAAATTCTCACATGCGCCTAGCAACACGTTGTTTAATCTGATAATGGCGTAGCTATTAAAATGTTGCAAAAATAATAACCAATCTCATGAATTTTTCCTTACTTTAATAAACGATAGAACATCAACCAAAGACAGAAATATTTCATTTTATGATTAATAAATAAAACATTGAGCAAAATTGATAACTATTTTTGCGCCAATTTACTATTCGCTATTCTTATCATTTATTTAGTCTCAAAATTATCGCATGTCTCTTAAATTTACCTATCCTTCGATAAATATAGAATCAATCTTCACTAAAATTTAAGATGGTCATTTATCGTGATTTTTAACGTCTAGTAAACAAGTCTGAAGTAAATTTTTCCAAGATTTCTAGCAAAAGAAAACTTCAACTTAAAACAAAATTTCAAGCTGGGAAACTCTCTATTTTCATTACGGTCGCCCATCCCAAAGATCACAGTCATCTACCCAGAGAATTTCCCCGCACGTCGCGAGATTAGACGTGGACCCGCAGACCCGCTCGAGCGGAATAATTGCATTCGTGATTCCAGGTGCACCGAGAGATTGCAAGGTCGGCGAATGGGGTCCGTGGAGCGCGTGCAGTCGCAGCTGCGGGGTGGGCGAAACCCAGAGGACGAGGAAAGTCACGATAAAGCCGCGCCGGGGCGGCGCACCGTGTCCGCCGCTGAAGGAGACCAAGTGGTGCGGTAGCGTCAATCCGTGCTCGGAGAGTAAGGCGATCATCGACTACCATTGGTAGTCATCGTCCGCGTCGGTTCCCCTCCACGAACACGTGTACCAAAGTGACTCGCTCACGGACAAAAGGTCGTACAGGCATGCGGGCGAGGCGAGCGAGGAGCGATTTATGCGAGAAACGCACGCGCCGGGACGTGTGCGATTGTAATGTGAGAAATTCGATTAACCGAGAATAATAAGCCGGAGAAGAATATCTTTTGTATCGACGGTCACGCAACGACACGACTAGGGATATACTTATGAGCTACGAATTACAGCAACCGTTCTCTGTGTGTGATTTGACAATATATATTACACAAAAAATTCGTAAACGGTATCTCTGATATTCTAAGATAAAAGGCATGTATAATAATTCCGACGATTGTTTGTAATGATCATGCACGACGTAATCCCGATGACGTGTGAAATCCCTAACAATTAAGTCTTGCTTACTATTACAACGAGTGGCTGTGATGAGGGCTTAAAGAGTCGCGTAATCAAATCATATTTTTTAATACGATCGGTATTTCCATTCGTTATGCAATCTCGAACGACCGGAAAAACATTATCATTCAGTGGCTTCATTCTGCTCGATTGCATTTATCGTCGTTTGATGTCACACGTTCATTGTACGATATATACACATTGTCCAAACAATGAAAACACAAGTTTTATCAAAGAGAAATTCGAAAAGCTGACTCGTGTCGTATCACATTTCCGCGTGTATCGCTAAAATGCGTTGGAGGCTCGATTTTCACTCGTCAGAGTGCAAAACATTTAAATTTTTTTTTTTTGTTTTCGGAGTAATTGAACAATCGGTGCGGTTTGTCGAATTTGTTATGACGGGGTTACGGTAAAACTATCGTGCAAAAAAAAAATATATGTCTATTTGAAGTATCTGTCTAGAGCAAAAAGTATCTTGCTAATGCAAATTGAAGAAAAGCGCGAAAGCTTATAACGTTTCCACTGCAAATAATATCTCGCGATGTCACGGCAGATAAAGTCAACTGTTCAGTATTTGCATCTCAGTTACAACTGCTAAAGATCGTAGATTCTCTTAATTTAGATGTTAGTTTAACGAATCGTCGTCGTAAATTAAATTAATTCCCGATTTTCCCGCGCGCGAAAGGCGAGTTTAACGACCGTCGGGACGTGGTAATAACACGTCTCGGTCTTCGCACGCGATCAAAAGAAGAAATAAACCTTGGCATAATTGGAAAATTGGCCCGACTTTCCGGAAGAAAAACGTTAGGTGCAATTAAGCTGACAGTTTAATCGCCGGTACAAATGACGGACCGCGGTGCGAGCGCGGTGATCGGCGGGCTACACGCTCAGGTGCGAGAATTCCGCGATGAAATTCAACCGTCGCGTGCCGCTCCGGAGTCTCGCCGAGATTAAGCCGGCGTTCCAGAACGTAGTACGTTACTTAGAGCGAAGTTTTTATCGACTCGCTATTTCTCTCGCGAAACGGAAATAGTACAAGCGTACAAGATTCGCAATGGCGTAGATGGAAACCCTTGTCAAATAAAGCAAATAGAGTTAATAATGAAGTTAATATCTAAATGAAGTCTGTGTGAATTTAACAAATCCAGTCCAAGTTATTGTATTCACATTACTCAATTCTGTACTTGTGAAGCTCTACGCTTTGCCGTCTTTTCACTACTGCTTTACTTCCAGGGAATTTCATTCTCGAGAGAATTCGCGAAATACGCTTGCACATAGCAATTTCGAAACGTCGTGCAATGATCGAAAAAGTCAAAATATTTCGCGCGAAGAGCGTAAGATCGGCGCCCGCGTTGGCCGTATCGGATAAATGTCAGGACGATTTTCAGCGCGGGATGCGCACTCGCATAGAATTCGAGACAAGGTCGCGTGGGCGTTTTTCGCAAAGCGTCTCCTCGCTCGACGACGCCGACGAAGGATACAGGAGAATAAAGGAGGAACCTATAGAGCGGGTTCTGTAAACGTTTTCTTTTCTCCACTGTCACCGAGAGGGATACCGTCTCTCCCTTCTCTTTTCCTCTGTCTATCTCCCTCTCTTTCTCTTTCTCCTTCTCTCTCCTTCTCTCTCCTTCTCTCTCCTTCTCTCTCTCTCTCTCTCTCCCCTCTCTCTCTCGCTCTCTCTTTCTCTCTCTCTTTCTCTTTCTCTTTCTCTTTCTCTCGTGGCGTGGTAGGGAAATTTTTACAAAGATATCATCAGGTATGTCATAGGTGAGTGTATTATAATATATCTTAGGCATAAATTTAACGATAATAATTAATAACTAACGTCTAATTGTAACTCTCGTTAATTATTAGGCCCGTATTAATCGCGCTCGCGACGTGGAGTTCGGCGTTGTGTCACTCGTTGGACAATGTGAAACTCGAAGTTGTAAGAAAACAGCGCACGGACAGCAATGTCGCAAGGGAATGAATCTAAAAAAAGGTGCAACGTTGAATTCCACATGCGACGCACGTCGACGCACGGCTTGTCCTTCATGTCTAGCGTCCACAGCCGCTATTCTCGCCGGATCGATTGACGCTAAATGCGGTTGCCCGATCGCGAAATCTATGACGACCGGTTAAATTAAATTAAATTTTAAAAAGTAGTCGTAATTTATCTGATATAAATGGTAGTGAGTGTAATTGAATGTAGAATGTTCGATTTATATGCGCGAGAACTGCACAGTCGCATTTAGCGCTAAACATGCGGCGAGGACAGAGGCCCGTATAGCTGAAGTATTGTATCTGTACAACTGTTTATTCAAATTAAGAGATTAATTTCAAACAGGGAAATGAGCGAAACAGTACGCTATTGTGTCCGTTGCTGTGTACGCTGCCATATTAAAATATCGTGTAAATTTTTTAAATCAATATCAATATCAAACGTGACGCAATAGTAAGGATTTCCCTGCTGCGTTGGCTCCCACGAAATGTGAAACGCGTGCTATGAAAAGGGATAATACGAGCGGAAAATGTACCGTGAAAACTCGCATGCCGCCGCATAACATACGTCTGTTCATCCGCGCTGCAAACAGAAATGAAAGACCAATCCTCACGCTAGTAATGGATAAACACGAGGGAAGCTCGATTGCGCGTAAAAATTTTTCCAAACGCGATTTGCCGCGTAGCGCCGTAACGTAGCTTCCGCAATTACACGCCTGACCTTTCGGAATCTATTACCGTACTCTTAAAATTCGTAAATAATACTAAATAAAAGTACGACAAATCTGCGTCACGCACCCTTGGACAATACTCATATAGAGTAAGATGGTATATCTTTTTTATACAAATACAATTTTTGCTCGTGCTAAGACTTTGTTTCGACTTTTGAAGCTATTACAGCTATTTACGCGACTATGAACTCTAAAAGACGAAAAAGATAGCCCTCACACACGATCGGAATAGTAGCAACAGAATTTCCCACGAAATTTTCTCCATTAAAACAAAATCGCATTTAACGGAGATACCTTCATTAAAGTTATGGTCGAGAATCTGGCACGCATTTTATACGGGAGGTGTACCGCTTTCAGCCTATCATTCAAGCGCGAATACAGGAAGCACGCGGACGAAGGGGTAACTTTAATTACGACGATACTTGTGGTGCTCTCGTATTACATTAAAACCCGATCGTTCGCGATAATTAGCGGCTGATCTTCGCCAGAGAGAATCCCTCGAAAGCCACCGCTGGCGGCGGAAGCGCGCGGTCGAGGTAAAATATCGAGCCGGGCTAATCCCTGAGATGGAAATCTAGCCTGCGTATTGTAAAATCTTTCATGGAACAATACCGCACACGGCGATAAGAGAACCGCTTTTCATTTCCCAATATATATATATATACATATATATATATATATATATATATATATATATATATAAATATATATATAAATATATATATATAGGAAGGAGGACGGAGCCGTTGCTGTCTTGCAGTTAGATGCATTAAGGATAAACGTTTTGTAAACTAAACGGGAACGCACGAGAGCTTCTGTGACACGGAAAGAAGAAAGGAGCGAGTAATGCTTGAAATAACGATGGTTGTAAATTCATTACCACCGGATAAAAGTATTTGTGTTCAACGCACTTTGCTTCGATGCAGTTGAATCAGAGTTTGCTTTTATCAAAGTCTGTAATATAATTCGAACCGCGGTCTGTTCTTTATCCTAGTTGAGCGATATTCGATTGCAAAACTTTACTCTCTTCAATACAATCTGAATATTCATCACAAATGTCTTTCATGTTCTTAATCGCATATCTGATTATGTTAATTACAATCTCTGCAATTTATTCTGTGATTTCCTAATTTATTTACATAAATCATATAATCTACTTTTTGCAATGAAAAGAATAATAATCGCGTATATATTGTTATACGTTTTGTCTTGAGTTTTATTCAACTAATAAATGACATACAAATGCATCTTCATCCTTTCCTCTTTCACGCGTTACTAGTCTACACGACAATGACAAATCAATGATAGATCAATGGAGGAATAAGTGGAGTGCCACGATGATGATTCTGTACAAGTCACTGTGCATTCTAGCCCTGTAAGGATAGCCAATAGGACTAGCGGTTAAGCCAAAGCATATGTAGCTATGTATAACACATAAGTTTATATTACATAATAAAATGTGTCGAGAAAATAAGCGGGTTCCCTTCTCGATCTTCGAATACATAATATTTTTCACTTGCGACGTATGAATGGTATTCGTATAATAATAAAGTAGTAATTATTTCAGGAATTAATTCGTGTCATGCTTTGTTACCCATTTTTACTTGTCACGAGTACGTTACCACGAGCCTCTTCTTGATAAAGTTCATATTTTTTCATAAAAATTCTGTTGAAATTAACCGTTAATAAAGTAATATGATATAAATCATATTTTAAGTGACATAAAAAAAAAATAAATTTCTAATAGAATAACATGTTCGCCATTTTTATGCACTTCAAAAGCTGCCACGCAGAGCGTCGTAACATTTTATTTAATATATCTCTTTATATATCTCTTTTTTGTTATGCATAAAAATTAATTACTAGAGCATAATAACAAATGTCTAAAAAAAACCTTTCAGTTCTTCAAATAAAATGCTGCAAGATGCGCCTTTTATATTTCGGAAAATGTTCAAATATACTTTCAATTTGATTTGAAATTTTCAAGTACTGCAAATAACAAATACATGATAAATAATGATAAAATTACTTATTTTAAAGTTGGTTTGATAGTACCCGATGTCCCCCGGACTTCTTCCTCTTTCTATCGATGACTGTTCCTTCACTCGCGAAAATAATTACAATCGCGCGATATTTATATGATACTAATCGATATTAAATATTATTCCGACGCGACTTTGCCACACTGTGACAAAAGAAAAACTCGATAAAAGCATGAAATCGCACGGAGCTACGATCTATTCGATACTCACGTCGCAAACAGATAACGACAAGAAATCGAAAAATATAATTAATTTTACATTACTCGTTTCAACCATGTTAAACCCAAAGTATTTTTGTAAATTTCCGCGCTTTTCAAATATGAAAAATCAAATTGTTATAAATAAGTAGAATATACGAGTTATAATTAAAAATTTATAATTGTAGAACGAAATATGAGTCATTAATTGCAGTATTAATTGTCGCTAATAAATCGGCAATAATTGACAAATAATAATTTTATAATATTTGTCACAATCACGATTTCAAAAGTAATAATACAGAGCGATCTTCCACCGCCGTCTGCTCTACTTGTGAGCCGTGCGAATAGTAACAGCAAGATGATAGCGCGTAAACACCGCGCGTATGCAGAGCTGGGCAAAATACATCATTAAGTATTTGAAATACAAAATATAAAATACTATCAATCTTCTATCAAAATACTAAGATTGACAGTATTTTGTATTTTGTATTTTAAATACTTAATGATGTATTTTGCCCAGCCCTGCCTACGCGTTATCATCTTGTTGTCATTCACACAATGATACTCAAATAGGGTAGACAATAGCAGTAATCCATATTAGAATATTACTTTTTTACTTTTTCGTAACAAATATAGAATTATTTCCTACAAATCATTGTTGATTTATTAATCACGCAATTTATCCCCGCAATTGGCGCTTACAATACGTTGTTCTAAAATAAAAAATTTTTAATTCTAACTTGAGTATTTTTATCAATTTATTATAATACGAGATGTAATAAAATGTCTTAAATACTTAAAAATTAACTTTAAAATTTTCAATTGCTGTCTATCATTATTGTCTACTTTTGCACGTGTCAAACGGATCGTGACTCCGTGTGATTTCGGACTTTTCTCAAGTTTTTCTTTTGTCATGATGTGACGTATCGAGAAAACTTAATATCGGTTAATATTGGTTAATCTCGATAGTATTCTATAAAGTATCGTGCAATTGTAATTATATTTTCTTGAATGAAAGAGATTTCATCATTCATAGATCATTGGAAGAAATAAGAAAAAGTCCGGAAGGCATCAGTCATCGGTGGAACAATTTTAAAGTAAGTGATTTATTTATTATTTATAGTGCTTGGAAATTTTTCAGATGGTCGAATAAAATTTGTATAATTCAGATCTTGATAATTATGACGACTCGATATTGTAATAAATATATATATAAAATAAAATAAATAATTATTAAAAAATATATCATAGATATATTAAGATGTTATTAAGATGATAATAATAACAACTATTATTGTTATGTAACTGATAAAAGGGCCTCCAGAATAAAAGCCGCTACTAAGTATGCAATTACAGTGTCGTAAGTATGTAAGTACGCCGGAAGTAAGCAATTTCGAGGCAAATTATGAAGTCAAACGAGTTCTATCTCTCATCTACTATTTTCCACCCTCAATTCCATCTCACTACCGCACTGTCGCCATGGTGAAACCGTTGGGTGATGGTTCGCAAATTCACGCTTCAAGAAAATCGATCGTTATGGAGATAGCGTTTCCCTCCCACATAACAGCCTTTTAACTGTGTTACTCCGAAAATTTTGGTTATCTTCTTTCGCGCGCGCAAAAAATTCGGTATATAACACACACGATTTCGAGAGCATGCATAATTTTTCTCATTACGGTGAGATGAAAAATTCCATTGTAAATTGGTTAATTTACAGCACAATGAAAAATTTTCCTAGCCAGCGAGCATTTCCGTCCTTTCAAATACGATTAGAGAACGACCGCAATATTTCCGTTTGTAATAAGTATTTATTACGTACCAAAAAACATAAATTTTTCGATTTTTGTGTTTTGCATATATATCAAGTCTCTAAAACTTTTAAATACAAGAAATGTATGATTAACAGCTGTAATAACGGAACATAATTTTGATAAGAAAGACAGCTTCTCAGTAACATTTACCAAGAAAACACGAAATTCACAGCAGATTATCGCATAACTAATGAGATTCTGCCACTTGAGAATTTCAGTATCTCATCATGTCGATTTGCTCGCATTATCATTTCAACGTTTACATTGTTCCAAGCAAATTTTAATCAATCAGCCTATGCAGTGGACTACGCAAACAAAATTCATATCTAATATGTAATATCTATTCTTTTCTTTTGAATTATATAAAATAATTTTTTATACGAATTTACTTTCATTATATTTAATTGATTACATTATTTTAATTAAAAATATTTGGACCATAATTACCATTGAGAAAATTTCTGAATAAATATTTGATTTAATATATATTAATCAACTCCATTCGGTTCTAATATTCAAAATATTTTATTCAAAACATTCCAAGTCCATCATAGTTAAAATCAAATTCTCTTTATTGAATCTCGAATAATATTATATATCCACAGTATATCTGCCGATAGAAAATCACGCCAATCGAAGACAGGATAGACAAGTCTTTCTAACGTACTCGGAATAGCAAACGCGAGAAGCCGGTATTGTTAGCTTTTGTCGAAACGGTCGTTGAACCCACGTTGAAATCCATTTTTCACAAGTAGCTCGCCATTCTTACTCACTGCGGCCGGCAGGCGGCATCATTCGAAGGCGCATGCAACGATTCTATTCATCTTTCACTACTCTCAGAGCGATCCTACTCGACGGACTTGTTTCTCCTTGCTCTCTCACGTCCTCCTGTTCCGACACTCGACGAACCCAACGAGTAGCGGTAAACCCTGAAGAGAGGCGAGGTACGTAAGTACGTAGATACATAGGTACCTAGATACTCTCCTCTATTCTTCTCTTTATTTTCTTCAGTTTCGTTCCTGCCGCGCTTCATGGTGTGCACTTTATTATGCCGCATATTTTGCGAAGAACCAAGTTGCCGAGGAAAACTCTTTCTCTCCCTCACCCCTTAACTTTTTGCCGTTCTTCTTCCCCGTCTGAAGTGGACGTTCGGGATAATATTTGTTGAAAGGAAACATCGAGACGAGGATAATAAGGAGATGCGGCGTGTGTAAGATACTCCTACGGCAATTGCACTTGCCGCCACTCCTTTCTCTGACGTACGATTACGATTCGCGGCATTGTACTTGTTGCGAATACACGGATAAAATTATTTCGCGTACGTTAGAAATGTTTTAGAAAATTTAAGCCGACCAATTAATTAAAGCGAGCATTAAAGTCCAATTATTGTCAGAATTAAAAAGAAATAAATAATTATAATAATCTCTAATTTACATATATTTTTAGATAAAATTGCAAAATAAAAATAAATATTAATATTGGACATAAATGAGGTGGAACAACGCTACAAAAATGACTGGGGCAATTAATTCGAACAATATGCAATCAATTTTTGAATAAAAATATCTAGCTAGAATAATAATACGCGGCTCTACAAGCTCCTTATCGACGGGCCGGTCTTCAAGGAACTGCAAGCGGCACTAATAATCGTCCCGCTGGGACAATTCCACCCGTTCGTTGTTATCACGCAACATTACCTCAAGATAAAGCGTTCAACGCAGCGATGGCAATGGCGCTGCTGCAAAATTGCACAGAAAAGATCGTAAAAGGAATAGTCTCAATTCGCATTATAATACAATTTTCCTTTTAATATCAAACTACACTAGCGTATAATTTTATAATATTAATAATTACTAACGTTTTGTCTTCCATTCTTTCTAAAAATCTTTAAATTTAACATATGCAATTTGCTTTAACATTTATGTCAAATTTTCTTCGTATAATTGAGTCACCTTAATATTTTATTTCACAGACTTATTTATATTTAAAAATTGCCTCTTAATGTTTTCAGTTTTGATAAAATATCAAGTGTATTTTAACATTTTTAATATTAAACTGTCTTACTAATCTAAAATCAGATAGTACTGAATTATTTAGACATTTTACCAGAAACGAAAATTTCTCTGCAATATTTCATACAAAAAAATACAAGAATCGTTAAGTAATCAAACAAACTGTCATAATAAGTTTCGATAATTTCTAGCTCTTTATCTCATTCTCTTTAAAAACCTACCAACCGTACCGATAATCCTTCCCCCGGGGAACGATCCTGAATTTAGCTCTTAGGTAGTCGAGCCAGCTTTGGTTGTTATCACGCAACATTACCCCGAAATAAAGGACAACGCATTCGGTGCTGGATAACGGAGGGCGGTTCAGGATGGTGTGCGAGAGAGAAAGAGGGAGTGACGGGGCAGAAGGGGGGGTTGAGTACAATACCTAGAAGGCAGCGCGTGATCTCACGGCCCGCCACAGATAAGGGATAGAATACCAAACCCCCGCACATGCTTTGGACCACGATCCTTGCCGGCAATATGTAACACCGTCGCATAAACGAGAGTCAATGGACGTACACACGGACACGCATGCCGAGAAACGAACCCCGCTATTGCGAGCTTGAGCACCTTGCACACATAATGACGCCCGAAAGCCGTACACAAGCCGATAAGACCGACTCGTCGAAGGATCAAACTCGTTTCGTCTCCCTTTTTAAGAGTCGAGCGCGTATTTGCTCGCGAGTGTTAACGCGCAGCGAACGTGTTTGTCGGCGAACTTTGGTGCTAACAATAAGTGTTACGGAGTCGTTCACGAATTCCGCTGATTTTTATGCGGTAGCGAAACAATCGAGCGTCGATTCTACAATGTTTGAAAGCGACGGGAAATATTGCAATATTCGTCTTTTAATTCACAAGTGGCAGAATAGCATTAATTATTTTCGTAAAAAATGCATCAAAATCTTTTCAATTATATGATATTAATTAAATATAAAAAGCTTAGTCTATAATGATAAAGTTTTAAGTTTTTAATTTCAGTTGTTAGCGATATCGAAACAAGTAAATATATCCGCAAAAATATTTACGGCTAATTTGCAACCCATGCATAAATCAGCTGTTAAAAAAAACAACGCGAAACGCTGGAAGGCATGCAGGCCGATGAAATCGATTTATCGGAATCGCTTGAAGCTCTCGTTAAAGCACCGGACATGCGTTTATTCCATTTACCCGCATGTTTACTTGTGGAAATTAATGCAACTTGTATACGATTTTGATCGACAAGCGTGAAATATTGGGATCTAAAATTGTAAGTATAAAATCTTTGTACACACAAATAATTTTAAAACATTTTTAAGTAAGTGTCCTCTCTCAACACAAGCGTAGAACATAATTTTTTATACAAAAAAATGCGATATGTCAAATTTAATAAATAGCATTAAAAGTTTCCTCGAATATACAGTTACCAGCTCAAGTATCTCGAAATTGTTTATAAAGCGCATTAAAAACATAACTGTTACTTTTAGGAATATTGCAGTTGCAACGGCTTCCGCACTAAAATGGCTCTTAATGAACGCGAACTACGAGGAGTCCCTGCAACTATTTTATATGTGCATTAATATTGTTTTTGTTTTAACGTTTCACTCAGATTTGTTATTTAAAAAATCTCGACAGTAATTTAATTTACAGCAAATTAGTCATATTAACATTTCAAGCAATGAAAACACGGAGAGAAAAGACATTTAGTATCTTTAAAATAACAAAGCTTCAAGTTTTTATAAACGAAAGATAAATCTATCGTAGAATAATACAGATCACACAAAGTAAAATGCACTAATAAAATAATAACGAGGAGCATTATCGATCATCGAATACCGAACGTAATAATCATCATACAGTGACTTCTGTAATTTTCTACTGACTTGCGTGGAATCATTTTGTATGTAATAGGAAATAATGAAGTGTCAACGGAGTAAGCCCAGAATCTCGCGAGTCTATAATAACGAAGGGGGGCGCACGGGAGATCGACCGCAGTCAGTCATAATAGAGATATTACCGAGGAGGACACGTGCGCCCGGTTAGACGCAAAGATAGCCGGGGGTTCATAAAATTAATAACCCATAAATTTCTGGGAATATTGCCGGGAAAATTACTCCGACATATATTACCGCGCTCACGGCCGACCGACTTGGCATCTACTATCCCGAAACTCTTTATTGTTCCGAAGATGCAGCGAATACCATATTTGGCAAGTTACTGTAATTTTTTTTCATCTATCTAATGTGGGAAAAGTAGCGTTTATCTTGCGTGCATATGTCGAAGAATTTTATAAGGATACAAGAAATGCTACCGCTTTTATATGCAAAGATAAATAATAGAAATGGACATTGTTTCAAATAATGGCCCACGTATCCAGCTGACACTATCAACTGTTAATTCAAAATGTCTCTTCTTATATATTCAAAGTATAAATCTGTAAAGATCAGGATATTTCTATTTGTACCCACAAATGAAAAGATTAAGAGTTAAAATAATATTTTTATGCCGAAAAACGAAGAAAAATAAATTCTTTCTTCGGTCCTTTTCCATTATCCAATCATTGTCGCTCACGTGTGTAAACAGTGATCAAGGATTCGGTTAACAAATTATTCACAGTTTACTTATCGAGCTTCGTTAACACGCGCGCTACTCCATTGCACGGATGGGCTTGATAGTTCCCCCAAGAATATATTCTGTTTCTGCGACAGTGCTCACAAGACCCGACCGTTACTTCAGCCGAGAGGAAAGGAAGGAACGCGGCAGTCAATATTTATTCAACAAACAGGGTGGCACATACCGCATTTCACGCACTGTGCATCCGTTACGATCGCATTGTTTGAAACTATTCCCAAAGGTCTCACTGCGCCTAATCAAACGTTAAGCGAGTATTCAAAGTGAATTTCCCTTTCCTTCGCCAGCATTCTCCTCGATCAGCTCTCCCTTTCTCGCGCTTTGTCTCCCCCTGCCTTATCTCAATGCCGAAATCCGTAGTAAAAGCACCAATATCTTCCAGCGTCATGACTATTCTCGGTAATTGCGATAGCGATGAGTTATTGTTACAAGAAATGTGAGTCTAGCGGATAAAACAAGTCGACCCGTTTGGCATACATTCCTGACCAAACTCAAACAGGGAAACTTATTAAACCTACGGAAACTTTGGCAAACTGCAATTTTCATGAAAAAACTGGCAGCATTATTCGAGATTATTTAGCGTACATTTAAAAAAAAACACACAATTCTAAACACAAAATATTAATTAAAAAATTTAATTTAAACTTTAGCTATTTGAGATGATTCGCGCAATACTCTGAATTATTTCGATGAACTGTTATTAAACAGCTAATCAATCCTACAATTTCGTTCACATTGCTCGCCTGAGTAAATCGAGAGTTTCTGATTCTCTTTTCATCATCAATATATATAGCGAACGAAACGGTAAGCCTTCCATCAGCAATTGACGTTACGTAAATTCGCCCTTCAACGTGCATCACGAAGTCTCCGTTAAATTTCGCATATACGCCAGAAGCAATCACTTAGATCACCGCTTCAAATCCCGGTCACGAACAGCTAGATCGTGAGATCCTAAGTTCGGAATAGTAAAGTAAAGTGCGGCTCTTCGTGCTTCGATGTGCGCTTACAACTTCGAAGATACGTACATTCCCAGAAAAGCAAAAAACTAGGCCAAGAAGAGATACAGGCGAGAACGAAAGACAAAGTCGCGTAAGACTTGTTAACTACTAATTCAACACATTAAGGCCAAAGCGTAATTAAGAACATTGAGTAATTTGGAGAATAGTTTTCCAATAATAAGATTCATAGTAAACAGTTTTCAATAATATTACCAAATTAATCACTTTGTACTGCAATTAAAAAATTATTGCAAAATTATGTCTACTAAAAAAATACATGCCACTCATCTTAAAGATAAACATATTTTGCATGATTTTCAGAAGAAACTAGCGCATATTTGATACTACTTAGTAGTGTGCAGTTTTAATAAAGCAGTATCGTTACAAAGAGATTATAGTAAGCCACCACCTAAGACCGACTTCTCAAGCGATTAATCTACTACTCGAAAGCGTCAAAGATCAAATAATTAGTTTCGAAAGGAATGCTTCGGAATGCAACACTGAAGAATATTAAAAACATATAAACTTTTTTTTAAATGCATCTTTCTTCTTAAAACAAAACATTTCTTCATTTTTCATTATAAAGATTTGTGCATCCATATATTCTCTTTAGTAATTTAAGCGGATTACATGGCAAATGTTTGGCGCTGAGCACAACGCCATGCTGAATAAAGCAAAACGCTATTTGCCTGGGGATGCAAACGACTTTGTCGTCGACACAACGACTTTCGGCAGCAAGAAAACAATTTTTATCGGATTCATACGAACTATCCCCGCCGGTTACTTTGTCCACGATTGCAAAATCTATTAAATGCTCGAGGGAATCCCGCAGGGAGATACTCGCCGAACTGCCGGCTTCCTCTGTGATCGAGGCAGAGAAAGACTCCACAACCGAGTTCAAAGATGCTGCGCTCAAGGCCGCTTAAACTTTACAAGCGAGACGTTCCTCATGTACGATACCGTGGCACGGAGTTTTCAAGAATCTTTTGCTCCTTCCCCTTTGCTCCCTTCATCCCCTTTCCATCATACCTTTGCTCGAAAACTTTCACGACGCTCCGGATAAAGCCGGGGCGCAAAGCAGGCGCGATGAAATCGAGCCCGGAGAAAGCGTCTCGTAAATTGGGTAAGATTCTGTTTACCTTTCCGCGGCGCGCAAAGACAATGATGATCAAAGCTGAAAGTCTCTTTATGAGCTTCTATCACCTTCTTGTCACTATGATAATCGAATTTGACCTGCATTTCCATTAATTAATTCACAAACTTCGTTATCGGTCGATATGTCGATTAGAACAATACTTCCGGTATTATCAACTAATTTACAGATACTATTAAAATGTCTTTCTATATATTTGCTGGAACAAATAACGAGTGCGATAACATAACCTATTCCTAACTATTTTAACAGATAAACTGATTAATTATAAAATCAAAACTGCCTAAAATTAAATTTTTTGTAGTTTCTAATTTTTATTTAGACAATTATTCTTCGGTTATTTTTATTTCATTCCTTTCATTTTGCAAAAAACACAACTAATGTAAGCAGAAGAAATACTATAAAAATAATTTTCATAATTATTGCAATTTTTCCAAATTAATTGTGAGATTAATTTGAAACTCATAAAGCCTGATTATGACAAATATATACCAAATATCGTCCGTACATAGAGATCACAGATGAGGAAAAAAACGAATTGGGGATGAGATTGGAATTAATGAAGAGAATAGCGGGCACGAGAGAGAATGGAGAATTTTTTAAATCGCTAACGGGATTCCTGCGCCCGTGCTCTCGCATCCGTTAATCAATGTAAAATAAAATAAATAGAATAAAAAAAAACTCTTTTCGACGAAGTACGCGTTACCAAAGGACGGGAGGGAGGATAAACTCGGTCGGCACGCTTCGCGCGAGTTTCATCGATTGCTTTTATCGGGATACGCCTTCGGATTCCAGAAATCGTTAATAAAACGCGATACTATTTTATTTTTATAACTCTACAATTCGCGAGAGAGACGTTTCAACGTAACTATAATAGAAAAATTCGGCGCCACGTTTTCACACATTTCTCTACAAGTTTTTTTCGCAGCACGTTCTCTTCCTCTCTTCGTAGATAAAATAAATTAACGTGTGTTGCGTTATCGCGGAGTTTCACTCCTATGTTAAAATTTTATTATTGTTGTTGCAGCGCTGCGTCCACAATACGGCATACTTTTAGAAGATAAAATCAAATTGCAGTGTAAATTATCGCAACTATTATTGTAGATGTGCCTTACGTGTAAGTTCGTTCCGTTTCGTTCCGTTTCGTTCGCGATTGATCTCTTTTATAGTAAACGATAACATTGGATACATTCTACAGGCATATAGCAATATATATTGCTTCTGGTTTTTGCTGGAACACTCTCGTAAATTAGAACGCATTGCTTTTCAGGACGGCAGATAGCGACAAACAAAGCGCTCCCTCTGAACTCTGTTAAAAAATCAAATGCTCCGGGCTACGCGCACGGAGTGCAATGACGTGAATAGTAGGTGCAGCGTGTATATAGAGACAACGATATCCTCGTACGCTTCATCAATCAATAGACAGATGCCAACTGTGACCCACCCGGCTGTCGATAGTTTTACAACACACTCCGTTCGTGTAACGGCACGTGACGAATCGCGCTAAGCGATGTGTCGTAATTTTCCAACACGCGGACAGCGATAGCTCGCGAAGAACAATATAAATCATAGGTTAAAAACCGCAATTTTTAAATGACACTTTCGTGCATTTTCTATCCATGTTACTATTACTTGTTCATTCGATACAGCACTTAATCATTTGAAATATGTCCATGGTATTCACGTGTTTTAAATTTTACATACATTTCAGTAATATAAACGAAAGTTACAGATAGAAAATTATCTTATTACAGAAAATTATATGCGCTCTAAAAATCTTATCACTATTTTAATTTTCCATGTCAAGTGCATTTTAGGCAATTGTTGCGATGGAAAGATATTGCGCGGTAAGTTGCATACTTCTAATAACATCTAGTCCTTTTTTTTTGTCAATAACTTTTGTCCTCGTTGCAGCGCGCATTTTATTCGGGTCGTCTAATCTCGCGCGCGAGTAACACCCGTCGAAAAAGTAATAATATGCGTGCAACGCCTGCAAGCGAGCTGCAGACTAAAATGTTCCATAAAGATGCAAATAGCCGAGTGGCGTCCGAAATGAGAAATATCGAGTATCGTTCACGGAAGGGGAGAAGATCGGTAGTCGAACGCTTCAGCTTCCGCCTATGGATTCCTCCCCTTTCGCCACGTATCGGGGAGCTTGCGAGCGAGATATTTCAAAATCCCTTCCGATATAAGCGCGATTGCCCAATCATTTTTTACAGCGCGGCCCAATTCGCAGCGAAAAGTTATTTTACGCTTACACTTCGCGAACATCAAGATAGCGGCGTCGAATTTGTTGCCGATCGTTCCCATTGCATAGTATCCATTAATTAAATTTCTTTGTTTCGCTTGTTTAATTAATACACTGTCGATTTTCCGATGCGATACTTATTAAAGCCAACATAAAGCCCAATTAAATTGTTTGCTTTTGCTCTTGCTATCTTTGTAAACAACTTCGACGTGATGTAACATGACGTAAATATTCGCAAGTAATATTGTGTACATCGTCATCAACATCTATCTCATCTTCATTGCAATATCAAATTTTTTGTAGCAAAGATATAATATTCCACAGCAGAAGTAAGAGAAAATAAAAATTTCAAATTAAAGAAACAAATAATCTCTAGTAATGTTACAGTATTATAGTTTTTATGCTCAAATTATCAAAAATTGTCTTAAAAAAATGATTTTATATTTTGTTATAAAAATAAAGATTAAAGTTCAATTTTTCGCTAAAACTATTGCAAATTATAATATTACAAAATTAGAGATAGCACTTTCAAACTTAGCGACTTGAAACGTTGCAATCTCTCTGTTAGTGAAATAAAAGCTACGATTGTGTGTGCGAGGAAGCCTCGATTATTGTTGCCATGCATTCTTTACACGCGCGTGAGACAAAAACACTAGACGCTGGTTTTAAAATTCACAACAGCTAGATTACTCAGACATTTCAAGAATGGTGCAGTGTCCTATTTTCAGCGTGTAGGTATATTACTCGTCTCCGGAATAATAAGTGGTTAAGAAATATTTTTATTTTCACTGTAGCATATGAAAGATATTTAAATAAATTAAATAAAAAGTAGCGTTAATACATAATAATAAAGTAATCAATATTTAATTTAAGCGATGTGCTGCAAAAGTTAAAGTTAAATTAAATGAATCTTTTGTCTCAAAAAAATTATTCAACTTAGTTTGACGTATTTTTCTATATAATTATACATTCGTTAATATAATTATTGACTATTCTTTCTCGACATAATTAAAAATGCATTAAATGAACAATTAAAAGTTATATCCGCTGTCAGTTAACATAAAATTAATTAGTAGCTATTGTATTATTTTATCAATTAATAAAAAATTAATTAATAGCTATTGTATTATTTTTTGCTAATACAATTTAAACTAAGATTATTTTTGTAATTCTCATATACAATAATAAAAATATTTTATTAATAAAATAATTTTAATATATTGTCTGTTATTTAATTTTAATAAAATATTTTATTTTATATATGCTATAAATGAAAACAATAAATTTTGCAATATATAAACCTGCTTTAAAAAAGGCATTAAATCAAAAATTTTTATATTTATAATTTCTATATAATAGCTTTTTGATGCGTTAATGTAATATCTAAATTATATCGACCCACTTGTTGATCTTTCAGTAACACCTTCCATACACAAATTTTTTACGCGCCTACCGGAAATTACAGAGAAGTGGCAAAAATATTGCACCTTTTCCGCAGTTCTTTCTACGCGAAGACCATCTTCGAAAACACTCATACTTGGCACAGATGCGAGAAAGAGAGTTAAAAGCTTATATGCGTTTGTAGTCTTAAATATATCCCCGACACGGACACTTTCATTTCCGAGTGTTTCCGTCCTAGGGAGAGAAGTATCATCATAGGAAATTATGGCCGCGGCACGGAATATAAGAGCCGACGCGCACGCAGACAGTCGACGGACGCGATGTGATCCCCGTTGTTTCGGAACTCGTGCAAATTACCAGGCAGTCTCCGGTGCAATTACATGCGCGAGTTAAATCACAATTAAGCGCCAACGTGGACGCGGCGAAGAAGAAAAAAAGAAAGCCGGTGTAAATTCTTTCGCAGCCTCGACTAATTAATTAGTCAGTTCGACCGGATATTGTAACCCGAGCAATTAGCGCCTCCCCGGCGGTGGACGCAATATCCGGTGGGAGCATAGTTATATTCGTCGAAGATTAAATCAAACTCGTGGTTATTCACGGTGCAGCAATGACGATAATATCTATTGAACTTTACTGCCGTGCGAATTGTACGATAATTACTTGCCCGGTAGAGGGTGCGGTTTCTCGAATGCTCTGACTTTCCCTGAAAAAGCAACTTCTCCCTCGGGGTGCTCCGGGGTTACTGCAATGAGAGAAACGCGCCTGGCGAGATGAAGATAATGAGAAGCACGCATAAGCTTATTCGTGAGTTATGCGAAGTGATAAGAACCAGTTTGCGTACATATTTCTAAAGTATTTCAGTCCTGGCATCCTCTACATTTGTACCCCACTTTAGTAAGAAAAATTACTAAAATTTAAAATTCAAGAAGAAATGTGGCTAGACTCAATTCGTATTAATTTCGTTTATTGTGCGATTTATCGTAGTTCCCCTACTCTATTGTTCTTAAGCACAAGATGAGACCTATTCATTGACTTGAGATTGAGATGGTTACTTCCGCGAGTATCTCGCGGAAAAGTTAAGAATAACCCCGTGTGGATTCCAATGACAACATCCAGGAACTTTCCCGCGACTGTTTATCGATGTTCGACGAGAGAGGAAGAAGAGTGGAAATTAGTGAACTCAGAAGTACACCTTTGCGAGCGGAAAGCGGAGGAGAAATTCGTTACGCCCTCTTCACGGAGGCGGGTGTTACCTTCCTCCGAGAGGAAGACGAGAGACAGAGTGCCGAAGAGAGATAGAGAAAGAGAGAGAAGAGGAGAGGGAGAGAGATAAGGGAAATACTGGTTTGGCATCTACGCAATTTCCTTCATTAGCATCGAATTTCCGCAGGATACCCCTTTCCCACGCCACCTCGCCACTCCATCAGCATGTTTCTCTCCATCTCCCGTGGCGCTTCTCGTCCTTCGTCTCTCTTCCCTCCCTCCCTCTTTCTCAATCGCTATCTCTACATCCCCTGGCTTTCCCTCACGGCTCGCTCCCGGCGAGCTTCCCCAGCCAGTATCCTCAGCCGCCTCTTTCTGCCTCCGCCAACGCGTCGCACCAAATCTCGGGGCTCGAGACTGAAATACACGGTATCCACGTTGTCACCGCCCACTGCAATTTGGTTAGTAAACTGAAGCCCGCTAAATATATAGGTGTGCGCGAAACGAATGAGAGATAGAGAGAGAAAATAGACTCGATACATCGACGATGTCAACTTTCGGCGATTGAAGCTCTCGCGCGATGCATGGAAAAGCGCAGGAAACTCGCGAAGCGTACGAAAGAGAGTGTTAATTCTCACATTCAATGTAAATTGCATACTTCTTTGAGAATTATATAAAATAAAATAGAAAAAAATAAAGAGAATTAAATAATGTGTACTTTGTAGTTATCAGATAATTAAATAATTTTTATTATAATTATCAGATAACTACGAAGTACACATTATTTAAAAGAAAAATTCTCTTTCTTTTATTAAACTTATTACATTACATTGTTAAATTTAATACAAAAAAATCATACAAACTTTCTTAGTTATCTGATAACTTTTAAAGATTTTTTTTGTATTAAATTTAATAATGTAATCAAGTAAATATTTACTTGAATCAAAAAAATCACTTACTTTAATCAAATAAACATTTACTTGGACCAAGGAAGGAAAGAAAAGAAGAAAAGGCGCGCGTGTAACGCGCGCATGTATGGCCATAATAAATTTAACAATTTAAAATATTTTCGCTTAACACGCGTTTTAAACTTCAACGCTGTAATCGATTTAATTCTTTTTACGTAATCAATGATCTCTATGATACGTAAATTCTGTTGCTTTGATTATGTGCAAGGAGATAACAATATATTTTTTAATGGTTTTTCATTATAGCATTATTGTTATGTCGCGCGCGGCATCGGATAACTGAATTACTTATAGGCCACGGCGCTTACGAGTGCGCAATTGGGTGTGTGCATACGCATTAGCATATAACAATGGAGTGTACGTGTGTACAAGTGGGACAATTCGATTATGCTTGATAAAACATATTTGATTCCGCGAAGAAAAATAATAATTAAAGGACAACTAATATTATTATTTATAGCAATTCTTCTCTGAAACCTCCTATTTAAAATGCAATAGTAAAATGCAACAGTCTGTTAAATAATTAATAGTTTGCCTCGCTCTATATTCCTAAATATTTTTAAATACATGTGTCGGTTTTTTCAAAACATACGGAATAAAAATACACGGCATAACTCAGAATCTGCGACCATAATTTTAATAAAAGATTCTGTACTTACTTATTACTTATTCTTTTTTTAGTCGACCTTAAATCGACACTAAAATTATCAAAGAAAATTGGGTCGGTGTAATAATATATCTTAACAAATTATTAATTATGCCATTCTGTAACTTATTATTAGAAACAAAAAATAAATGTCTTACATTTATATTTCTCTTTTTACATATCAGTGTTGGACATTGATTGCATTTACTCCGAAATATCGCTACGGACCTGACAGAACCGATATGAAGAATCTTTGAAATAGATATAAAGAGACGAATGCATCTCAAGTAAAATCGTTCACTAAATCATATCATATCTCGTGTGCAAAGCGCAAAGTGCACTTTGTCCGCAGCATCGTCCGCGCCCCTAGTCGATGCCGCCCGAGATCAAATATCGTTTGCCTTGATTCTCAACGACGACCGAAATGCAATTTTCGCGCAAACTCCGGCACGGATCCAAACTCTGCGCGAGCGACGAGGCGTCGATGTAAACTATGACTAACCAGGAATCGGGTTTGCGAGTGATCGAGTTTGATGACACTCGGCAGATTTCGAGAACGGACGAAAATATCCCACGGTCATTTTACACAATTCAGAAATAAATTCAATATTTACAATCAGCCATTTGATTATCGAGTTACATGCAATTTTATCAGTATGAAGCTCAAAGAATAATTTTTTTTAGCTATCAAAAATAAGTCCAATTTTTTCTAATAAATAATTTTTATAACAAATATAAGATGTATGTCACAGGAATTTGCATCATTTTTTTAAAAGTGCTCTTATTAAAAATGCCAGAAATATTAAAATAACTTTATATTTTCAGATCAAGTGTGATCCATTTCCATATCGATCAATCTCAAATGTCAAAAGACCAAGAGTTCATCATCAATTATATAATTATTATGTTAATTATACATAAATTATATAACAAATATTAATATTAGGAATTTTTAGAATATAAAATCGTAGTATATAATCCTGAAAATCCGTAAACTGAAGATGCGTCATAGGGCATGAACACGAAGCTTGTCGGTTAAACCGAGCGGGAAAGAAGGAAAATGAAAAGACCATGGTGAGATAAAAGGAGTGATGGTAGCGTGATATCGAATGCCGGATTGCCGCCGTCAAGTTGCGGAAAAAGGAGTACCAAAAGAAGTACGGCGAAATTGCGGAAGAATTGCGATGCACATACCTATAAAAGACGGCCTGTCAATAGCATGGACCCGCCGCCGTCGCGTTGTGCGCGATTTCAATCGGTATCTCCTCTCCTTCTTTTCTTCCTTTACCAAAGCGATACGCAGTGCATACAAGGCAGCACGGCCATACGTATGCATGTCGCAGTGTGTTTGCACCTGCGCAAGCACAATGGCGGATTTCTGTATGGAAGCTAACGAGACAAGTAAGCAAAGATTGAGATCGATAATTTCGGTGAATTCAACTTCCGATGCGATCGATACACAAAAGAGAACTTTATCCTAATTTCTACGCTTCCATTGTCAAAGATAAACATAGTTGTTATTTTTCCTTGTTTAAATAATTTTGAAATTTAAATAAGATAAACAAATAAATTTAATAATAGAAATATTGTAAAAACGTTTCCTCTTTCACGGAGAGTCTTCTTTTCATCACGTGCAACAAATCCAATCTTTACTCTCAAAAATTGAAATTAATATAATCTTGTTGAATTCAAATTTCAAATAGTACCACAGCCTAGATATTTCTGTGTTTTGAAAAATAGATGCAATATATTTTTAATTAAATTTTCTGAGTTATTCATTGTTAAAATGACTCATCCTCCTTCTTTGCTATAACTGATTCAATAATAAGTTCAAGATTCCGAGGAGTAAATAATCCGCCTCTGCGCGAACAAAAATATCCCTCAAGATGTGTATCCATGATCACGATATAAAACTCGTCCGAGAAATTTTCCGTCGCGGCTCATTCCGCCCGCGTCTTATTTCGTGGTCGAAAGGATTTTGTGAGAATCGAAAACTCGGCCCCGGCCAATGCAGTTGACAAGCACAAAAGAGGAGAAGTAAGACTCCGATATTGCCTCTGAGCTACCATGACACGACAAAAAATGCGAAAATACTTTACGAATTCACGTGAAGAAAAATTTACCGTTATATAATGCTGACTGACAATTTGTTAAGTTAAAATCAATTAATAGATATTTTGTGAAATCACAAAATTCTGATTTTTAAGATTAAATATAATCTTTTAAGAAAAATACCATTGCATAGAAATATTACAATATTTAAATTAGAGACTAAAGTGTTAAACATCATTATAATCTTATCAAAAATGTATTAAAATTATTAAAATCTTTTAATGCATGACTGACAATGCATGTATATTCTTAATTGCTTTTATATATTAGTCACATTTTGCGTTTGTATATTTAGAAATATCTACTTTAAAAATATATATAAACAACTTAATAAATATTGATTTTTTTAATTAACAATTATTTACTTTTTAATTAATAGTGATTTCCACAATTAATTAAAGCTTATTTCTGTACAATTTCTTCTTATTTAAAAAAGTAATACTATGCATTATAAAGAAGAGTACTTTTGAGTAACCATGAAGCAAGTTCTAAATGTGTGTGCGCGCGCGCGCGCGTGTGTGTGTGTGTGTGACATACAACAAGCAGCATTTATCATTCTCAAGAATTCAAGAAAAGAAATTTTATGTATGCGTGCAAATTGCATGGCAATCTTTCAAAATAATAAGTTCCACAAATATCCTTATATCAAATAAAACCTTATACTTAAAGTTCTTAATTTGCTCGCGACAGTATTAAAAAATATTTAGTATTATTAAAATTTCCACAAAATAAAGATGCGGTCACATTTCTAAATTTACAAAGAACTTATTCTACTTTTATGAAATTTTCTTTGGAAAACCTCTTGCCCTTTACAATGCTATACCCGCAACAAAAGATAGGGGAAAATATCGTCTCGCTTCTTATCGTGTACACTCAAAAATATGGTTGCATTTATCTGTATGCAACTATTATATGAGCAAGTATATCTTACATTTTTGCACATTAAGATAATAAAAGTTTATGTGCAAGTAAAATGTAATATTTAAAAAATCATGCACAAAGTTATTGCGAAAAATTATGCTTTAAGAGCCTAGTAATGGCATCTTGAATAAAGATCAATAAAAATTATTATAAACGTTAAAAGAAAGATGCATTTCGACAAAGATCCCCTATAGATGAACTTGTCCATGAAAGTAAGTTTTCGTGTACCAATAACTGAGTCGGATGAAATTACGAGCTAACTGGGCAATCTCCCGAGACGCCGAAACGATAGAAGAATTTGTTGCAAATATGATAACCTTTTCATTTTATTTAGTATATTATGCGGGATCTTGAAAAATAATCGAATAAATCGAAAAAAATATCCCTGTAATATCCATAAATAATATACTTCCGACTTTTTATTGTCCTTATTCTTATCGAAAAAATTATTTTGTAATATAATATAATGTTCTTCTTTTACATGACATATATTTTGTTTTTGGCAATAAAAGCGTAACTTTGATTTAAACTATGTAAACATTTTGTAATATTTAAGATGAAGTTTGGAATACTCTTTATACGTAACAGCAATAAGAATTATGATAAAAATTATATTATTAAGTGTTTATTCTCTTATCACTTCTTGTAGTAATATTATAATAAGAACACGCAATAATAATAATGTATTGTGTGCCAATAAAAATGCTGTTTATTAAACTCTTAAGGCATAATTTTCAGTTCTATAGTTGCTGCATATGCGATTCGCAAACATGCTAAGAAATTGGTTGACTTACCCATACAGCTATATGTCGACACTGCAAACATGAAGATCGTACGATGATGATGGAATCAATAGAAGTACCCGATACATAGATTAAAACACCATATGTATATCAGCCAGAAAACGGTATGATAGATCGAATAGAAGAAGAGGCAGGAGACATCATTTGGTCCAGTACGTACAACACGATATCGAATTTTCGCGGCCTACTTTGCACACATTAAGCTCTTAAACTTGCAGATAACGAGAAAAAGCAGGCTCACCACACAAAAGGCTTCTCATCTTCTATAATCAGAATAAAACGAGAATCGATAAACAAAATCATGTCGGACTTAGCATCGAAATTACAAATAATTCGACTGACGCGAAAAAATAGCGTTTAAAAAAGAAAACAGCAATGCAAAATGACAATAAAACTTAGCATTATTTTGTACAGATATAAGCTTCTATTCTTTTGTTTAATACACATATATTTCACATGTGACAATATGACAATAATCGATTCAATGGAAAATATCGAAAAATATACAAAATATTATGCTCACCGATTTCGTTGTTCGTTTGAATCATAGCATTATGAATGTCGTGTTACATCATAAATACCGTGTTACATCATGGACGCTGCATTTCATTTTCTTGAATTCTGCAAATAAACGAAAACGTGAATTTTCCAGTAAATCATAGCAAAGCTCTCTATTCATCGCGAACGGTCAAACGACGCACCGTGTCAGCGCGTTCTTATCCAGGCTTCAATAATAGTTATCGTAGGACAAAGACACGTATACGTATCTAGCGATGATTAATCGTTTCGTTTATAAATCGTACTTTCGAGGACAGTTTCAGCCAACCGTCGAGTACAGTAGCGCATCGCTCCGAAACCGAAATTTTGATAATAGCGTATAAAAAGGCTACATATGTTTACGTTACGACGAATATCTAAGACGCTTTCAATAATTTTGATTCTTGAACGTACGAGATTTATTTTCAAACGATGATCTTGCAAAAATGACTTGCAAAAAATACGAGCCGATTCGAATGCAACTTCGCGACACGTTCGACAAGAAACCGGAAATACGAACTTTCGAGAACAATACTACGAAAGTCAAACGAATGAAATAGCGAACCAATCAGAATAATTGATTAAATAAAATTATTCGAATCGCACTTTTCGCACTTATCATGAAATGGGTGTAACAAATATGATCTAACCTTAAAAAAGGGTTAGAAAAGATAAGCACAAAATGTGCAGCTAAAACAAAGAGACCAATTATTTAATATGCTATTCCTTACAATGCTTGTGATACCTTTCTGTCAAACCGCAATTGATTGTAAAACAGAAAGATTGAATTAGATATCCATAATCGACGTAACGTTTGAGAAAACTACACCTACCACACAGTGAACCGCGTCTGTATTTTGGCATCCCTGCGTATTACCAACATAGAAACACGACTGAACTGCAATCGGTAATGGCGGGAAATGCCAGCCAATAATGATTATGTGATGGAAATAATAATGTCACATGATGAATACAAATTGAGCCAAATTAAAAATTAAAAAAACACATTTTTTTATAAAATATGAAATAAGTTAAAAACATAAATAAAGTTATATGCGTATTGTATGAGATACTTTCTAAATTTATATTAAATTTATACATCAGCATCAACTGTGAATAATAACAACCACTGATAATTTTGATTGCGCCAAAAAATTAAGTACACAATTACTACAATTTTAATTTAAATTATAATTTGAAGATAGTAATATAATGAATATGCATTTCCAAAGTCATTGTAAAGTTATAATATTCTACACTATTTCGTACTTTCCTTTTCGATATAATAAATTATTTGCTCACCTTTGTCGCGCCTTCTGCATTCAATTTTTTTCGTATTTTTTTTCTCCAAAGTTGAAATATGTACTAAATTTATATTAAATATAGGATAATTGCAAACAAGCAGTTCTCAGGTCACGCGTTGCGTTTGTTTCTTTTTGAGACCAAACCCTGTGAAAAGCGCAAATAGCCGTAACTAACAATGCATATTGTTGTTGCATTGTTATATATAATGTTATTATAATACCTATGTGTTGCTGTTTTTAACTTTTCCTCGGATTTTTCGTATTCAACGTCTCTTAAATTCACGTTTCAACACGCTCGATATCGAACGCTTACCAACAGGTAATGCTTACCAACCTAACCAACAGGGGGTGACGAGCAGCGCTTGTTTGCTTGGCGCCAACGAAAATTAAAAATCTATACGTAACGCCGGCTGTAGGAGTGACGTCACGACGTTCACTGAGACAACATCCCCTGGGAGGATGGCGGCTCACCCTCGTACAAGCCGGACAGCGCACGGAAATATTTCGAACGTCGTCGTGTCATAGAAGAGGCGAGAAGGAGACACGGCAAATCGACGTGAACAGAACGTTGTGTGAAGGTTGCCGTGAACACGGCGTTGCGCTTCAACGAGACGACGCCCGTGTTGCAGGACGGAGACGGCGACGGCGGCGGTGACCACCACCAGGGTGCAACAAGCGTCCGCGGATCTCACGCCGGGTAAACATGAGTGAGCTAAACTCGCGATTAGCTGCTAGGCTCGTCCTGTGCATCGTGAATCGCGCAGAGTTCGCTGGAACGGGTGAGTGAAGCTCTTTTCATGAGGTTAGTTTCGTTCTGGAAAATGTCTGGCAGCTAAATTTGTTGAGCTCGATTTTCGATGATGTGAGTACAGAAAAATAAAAATTTAAAGTGGTAAACAGAAGCTTATGGACATATTTGACGTTCGACTTAATTTTGCCACTCGTCTTTTTTTCTAGGATCTTAATTATGACGCAAACGTGATGAAGATACATTTATTTAATTATAACCGTTGATGTGTGCAGCCTTTAATTTCTATTCTCGCAACTCAATGATATTAATATTGGAGATTTTAAAGATTCTCTTATGTCTCTCAAAGCACTCCCTTAACGATTGATCTTGATGACGGTGATACATGCGCCGCGTTGACGATAGTGATTCGAGGAATGTATGTCACGCACCTAACTTTCATCCCTACGACGCAATAACTCGGAGTATGTACGTACGTACATATATGTGGCTCGGCAAGTTTAGACATTTTCAATGATATACAGAGGGAATAAATGGCTCAAAAGATTGTATTGCAATTCAGTATATTGCAAAGATTTTTTTTTGCAAAATATTGGAAACGACATATGTTTGATATTGTGCGTGAACTGTACTTCTCCAATTAAATTTGGAAAATGTATTGCACGAAAAATTTTTATTCAATTTTTTGTAATTATAAATATTGCAGAATTTTTTATGTCACATTCTTATATAATGTGTCGAGCTTTAATTTTAAAGTATTTTTATATCAATACAAAGATAACATCGATAAATGTAACAGCGTGTAACTTAATACGTGCCATTTTTCAAAACTTTGAAATATGCCCTCAATCGTTGAAGGATGAGTGCTCTGTGAAGCGAATGTCGTATAATAAGGGGCGTACCCTCTTCGTTTGTCGTCTTCGCCTCGTGTTAATTACGCTCCTATTAACACCGTTCGAATATAGCTACAACTTCTTGAAAGAGGAAAATATTGCTGTCTACTTTTTAAATATACGATAATTTATTTCACACCGAGTTATTGCAAAATTTATTTTTCTAACAAGCATTGAAAATTGTGCTCAACGAAATTTATATTGTTATTCATATCATAATACGGTTAATTTTTTTATATCTCTTATGATTACATTTACCACAGATGCTGCTTGCATGCGATGTTACTCGCGCTTTATATATAGTGATGGTGTGTTAGCCATGTCCTTTTAATTATTTGGAAAAAATAATTTACGAAGGCAAATTACTTCAATTATTTCACGTACTTCTGTAAAAGAACAATTCTATCATGCATTGATTGGACCAAAACTCCCATCAAGTTATTATAGTATTCAGAATCAAATGCAAACTATATTCCCTAATTCTTAAAAAATTCCACATATGTTTAAAAATGTTTCTTTAAAATAAAAAAAAATATATAATAGACTTATATTATTTGAAAACAGATCTTAGCATTTTTATGCCTTTATGTTATAATTCAATTTATATTATTTGATTATTTCAATCTTAATCAAAATTAACAACAATATAATATCTAAAGCAGTATACAATGAATATTTTACTATTCTTAAATGATGTATGCTTCAATGTCGTGAGGCTATCACTTAAACCAAACGCGTGATGTGTCCATTTCCATAATGTCGTCTGTACGCTTGTCGTTCATTAATTGCTCATTATCATTGCCAAGATGTACGTCGGAAAGCAAAGGACATGGCACACCTGTAGATACGAAATGCCGGACTAGCGTGCGCACGAGAGAGCGAGTTGCCGACCAGTAGAGGCAGAGCAAGCAAGAAGCGCAGAGCAGAGTAGTGAAGAAAGGGTAGAAAGCAAGTACGTAGAGAACGAGCGAGCAAGCAAGCAAGAGAAAGAACGATTTAGCAAAGCATCCCCGTCGCTCGAACTCGCGGAGAGAATGAGTCACGCTCAACAGCATGTGCTTGCGAGCGCGATAGTACTCGCGCTGTTAGTGGTATTCGGCATCCACGTCTTCCTGTTTCCCATGTACACGTCGACCCCGCCGGCGCGCCACACGAAGATCTCCGTGTACGAGCAGGCACTCTGTCGCACGACCCTGAAGAACAACATCCGAATACCGGCGCCGGAGTGGCGCAACAGCCCTTGTCCCAAATACGGAATAGTTTCGGCAGTACAAGGTGGCAGACTGGGCAATCAGATCTGGGAGTATGCGTCCGTATGGGCAACAGCGCGGAGAACCGGCCTGGAGCCGTACATGCCGCGCTGCATCCTCAAAACTCTGGAGGAACATTTCGAGAACCTAAGCATCCCGCCGCTTAGCTACATCGGCAAGTGCACGCTGGACGTCAGCCAGATAGTTAATTCGCTTGGCCAATGGAACAGCACGGAACAGAATATCATTATACCAAGGTATAATTTAATTAATAAGATTAATTAGATTCTGAGAAAAATATATTTTTAAAAAGCTAGATAAATTTAAAATTAAAATTAGAATAAGTATGGTTGTATATGTTATACATATAAAATATATAAAATATTGTATAAAAAAAAAATATATATATATATATATATAAATGGTTGTATATGTTAACGACCGCGATAAATATGATAGAATAATTTTTTGTAACTTGAATTTAAATTTAAATAATAAATTAACATATAAATTTTCTATGTTAATAAAACAATCAAGGATTTTTGCAAGAGTATTGGTAAAATTAAAATTAAAATTATGACTGAATATTTATGACAGCAATAAATAGCAATAAATAGCTAGAATAAAGAGAAGCTTAGAATAGAATAAGTTTTAAGATGTATCGGGCTCCGTAAAAAGTCCTGTCATTTTTTTCAAAGCATCTTGTTTACAAATATGCAAATTTTGAATGCAAAAGGTAACGATTCCATCAAAACAAAATGAAATGAGTGTAGATATTACAACAAGATGCTTGAAAAAAGGGAACAGAAAAGGTTCGACTGATAGGACCTTCTCCTGCAGAGCCTGGTATTTTGTAATTTAAATATAAATTTAATTAACATATAAATTTTTTATTAGACACGCGGCTTACTGGTCTTTGATTTTGGTCTGGCTGGATGACGTACGACGGGAATTCACGTTTAAGCCGAGTCTAAGGGTCTATGCGGAAAAAGTATTGAGACGCGTGGCAGAGAAATTTAATCTGTCCTCGCCGACCTACGTCAGCGTACACGTGCGCAGAACCGATTACGTGGATTATCTCTGGCAGAAATTAAAAACACGACCCGCACCGGTAAGTTACTACCTGTCGGCGATGGATTACTTCGCTGACAAATATAGTAACGTAGTCTTTGTAGTAACAAGCGATAATATCGCCTGGTGCAAGTATAACTTGCGCAGTAAGCGTCACAGAATTAGTTTCGTGTCGGACAATGACGGCAAAGGCCCCGGAAAAGATCTGGCGGTCTTGTCCGCGTGCAATCACAGCATAATAGATTACGGCACTTACGGCTCGTTCGGAGCCATTTTGGCTGCCGGCGAAACCGTAGTTTACAATGTAACAACATACTTTTCTACGTTGATCGCAGACGTTCTACCAAACTGGAGAATAATGAGTTGAACGAGAAATCAAATAACGCGAAATTAACAATTAACGTATTTACGTTGTATCATCTCTTGTAATACGTAATTTTTTCAAATGACGCGACAAATTATATATTCTTGAAAATTTTTTATTAATTTATAATAAGACAATTTCTGAAAACTTCCTTTTAACACCAATAAAATACCAAAATTTGCAATTCAATGTTTTTAAACTATTTTACATATTTTTATCAGGCGAAAAATGTATAAAAACTACGCAGATAATCATAGTATACTATTTATTTTAATACCTATGCAAGTATGATAATTTTTAACTACTTGAAAGTGTATCTTGCCTTTTTCCTGCTTAGATAAAAAAAAATACTCACTTTTTCCTTTTATTTATCGTTCAACTGTATGAACATCTAAATGAAAGTATGTTGCTACATCATGTTAAATTTTATATGTGTAACGACGTAAATGCATCATTGTCAAAATGTTAACAGTATTATGCATATATTACGCTCTTGTTTAAATTTAGTGTGTGCACACAAACTAGGAATCGATGCACCTGTAAATGTAGCGAGCAAACTTTTCAACAAACTCGAGGAAAAGGTTTACAATGAAACAATGGACCATTAATATCTAAAATTAAAACAGATGCTTATTTTTTCTACGACTCTGATACAAACTCGAGACGGCCGTAAAATTTAATAAAAAGGGAAAAAAGTGTAGAGATCAGATATCTTTTCCGAATAAGGTGGTAACCAAACGAGCCTAATTCAAAAAACACGCATATGAATAAATTCTAAATTTTGCAGTGCTCATAATTGTGTCTGGTAATCTTCAACTTTCGCGTGATCTTTTCCAAAAACTGGATTTTCCCCGATATTAGTTCGTAATTTATATAGTTTTCTATAACGTAGCCTAGCAGGGTTTCAAGTTGATTGTGTTTTACACGTTTCAATGTGTATTTCATATCGTAGAAGAGCGTGTAATATATACTTCACAAAAAATACGAAACCGACGTATTGACAACCATCTGTAAATCTTATGATGTACAATGATTTCAACTGTGATTCTATTTCTTATTGTGCCAAAATTCTTAATATACACATAAGCATATAAAAATATATATGTATATATATATACAACACACATCTATATATGTATTATAAAATTATATCTATACAAAGCGTTGTATAATATTTACAAATCTGTGAGCAAATGATAAATTATTTCTTCACACTTAATCGTTAAGTATTACCAAAAAAAAGTTTACTACTTATTACGCGAGAGATGGATGGAGAAGTATTTTACATAAAGCCAGTGTTTGAAATTTATTAACCATGTGACCTGATGTATTTGACTTACAGTGTTTTACAATCTAGACTAGTCAGTGTGTCTAATATCTATGTGTTAATATCTATATATGAATGTATCTTCAATGTATTTGTGCCTGTCAGTTGTTAGATATCTATGAAATGTTGAAACGTTATGCGATTAATAATAGAATTACAATAGAAATGTATGACCCGTGCGTGATATCAGATTTCTCATTGCCAACAGTAACTACGACAAGATTAGAAACAAAAGTTAAATGTTAAATAATTGCTGAGACTATACAACTTCCAGGCATCGATACGACCTACTCTATACATTCTCTGTGATAATTTTATGTAATTTTTGAGGACGTAAAGCGTAAGCTGAAATGTATTCGTTTTACAGAATAAAAATACTCTGTGTCAAAATTATATGTATATGTATATTAAATATCTATATCGATTATACTTTATAATTAAAAATTATCTTTTAATTCTCAACAGACGCTACCGCTATGTGCATCAAGTGTATATATTACGGAACGTCATAGTTATTATAGTTTACAACACAAACGTCATTATCAAACTTTCTAAAAATATTGTGTTTTGATTCTTTCATGAAAATATATAAAAATAGTAATAAAATGTTACACGGCAGTGTGATTTTCTCAGGTAAAGAATATATAAAATTTCTATAAATCGATTATATAAGTGCTTATGAAATATGTTATTGATTTGCAGTTACGAGACCAGCTGAACCTAAGCCTAATTTTGTGCCAGTTATCCTCATTCTCAGAGGTTGAAATCCAAGTTCAGCCTTGGGAATTCCGTATTCTTGAAGTTTGCTTTCATAAGTCACCAATAAGTCATCATGCGCTTTGCAAACTTTCGCCAATTCGTATTGCAGATCTTGTATCGCTGTATTTTTTCTATTGAGCATATCCTACGGAGAAAATGTCACAGTAATATCATATCGTTCAAACAGTCGTAATGAGATGAGTACCTCTAATTTCTTGTTCACATTGACGACCGCCGTAGGATCCAATTGAGCAGCGGCTAAGACTTCACTAATTTGCGCTTCACGTTGCTCCAGTAAGTCCGACAATTTTTCTAATTTTTTCTCCAAGAGTACATTCTTTAAACCTGTCTTTTGTTGCAGCTCGAAAATAGCCGAAACAAATTTGGAGTGTAATTCGTCTCTCTCAGACTGACACTAAATAGAAAATGATATAGCATATGAAAAAAGTTATTTGTGTTTTGTAAGTCTGTCATATCATGTATATATTTAGGTAATTTACTTTTTCAAAACGCAGCTCGAGTACTTCATTTTCCCATTTTAAATTTTCTAGATCTTTCGCTACTGCAGACAATCTGCGTTTTGTATTCTGTAATATATCATTTCAATTGTATTTTCGTTTTTAATAACACTATTTTATACTAAAAATATGTTTCAGATACTGACAGTTAGACATTGTTTATCTTTTTCGTAATTCGAAAGCTGGCGACTAAGTTCCTGCGCTGTTTCCTGCGAAGCTTTCAAGTCAGCCAAATATTTTTTATTCTCCGCTGTCAGTTCTCGCACTTGTTTCTTCATACGTTCTTCATTATTTCTCATCACTTCCATTTGTTCCTATTATAGAAATTTTATATAAAAAGATTCTTTATGTTAATCAGAAATTTTTTAATTTCTATTTTTTTTTATTATTCTGTAATAAGGATTTAATATAAAAAAGATAGCAAAATTCACACACAACACACACCTTCATGCTCTTAATCAGTGATAAGTTATTGAGAGTGATATCGTTGTAATAATTTTTCATTTCCGTGAATGCATTCTCATGATTTTTTATCAGATTCGCAATTTGTGCATTCTTTCTTTCCTCCACTTCTGTCATCTCCATGCGATGCTTCAATATTAAGGACTCGTATTGACTGGTCAATTTTTGTTCGTACTTCTGCTCCAATTCCACCGCTTCAGATTCAAATTTTTTCATCATATTGCTCATTTCCTCTGAATTGTGCTGTATTTTATATGTATAAAGATAAGTGGCTAAAAATTGTTTAATAGGTGAATGTATCCATTACACTTGCATCTTACCAACTTCAACGCACGAATTTCGTTCATGTACGCTAATTCCTGTTCTTTCTGCATTTTTTTCAGCTCTGTTTTGTCTTGAATAAGCTCATTCTCTTGCGCAACATGATCGTCTTGTGCCAATTTGAGAGCAACCAGATGTTCCGCCTTGGTTTCAGACAAATTAGTCTGATGCTCATACATTAAGTGTTTTACTTTCTGTTTGTATAATTTGAGTTCAGCCTCGTGTTTTTCCGCCAATTCCTCTTTCTCACGTTCCTTATTTCTGTAGGATTTACAAATATATTGCACACAGCGCAAATCGACAATCGTTATCACCGTTATCGAAAGTACCTGACTGTAGCACGCGCTTCATCCAACTGATGTCTCGTAATTTCCCAAAAAGTACGTAATTTATCCCTTTCTATTTGAAAAAAATTTCTCTCCTCTCGCTCGCGTTCCATTTCTTCTAATATCTTATGGGCATATATCTCCAACTGTTCCCTATTCATTTTTGTTGTATCAACCCCCTCGACACTGTCCACCGCTTTCCCTTTTGCCTTCTTAGGACCCTTTTTATCAGGTTTAAATAATTAAAATATTGAACAGGTTTATTAATTTACAAAAGATAAGAAAGAGAGAAGAGAAAAGAACAGAGTCACGTTTACATCGTATTTAATATTTTAATTACGTAGAATTATAAAGATATGATAAAAAATAGAAATGCTGATAATATACTAGTAAAATTCATACTTTTGTTACTTCAAAAATATTGATAAAATTTTTATAAAATTCTTATGTTATATTATAAAGAAGTTGATTAATTAAAATTAACAAAACTTACCATTTTTTTTATCGATGTCAATCAAAAACACGTACAAAAATTGTTTTGTGTGATATACTGGTTTCTTCAAAGATTGTAACAAAATGTAACGTAAATGACGATAATAACGACACTATCACAAAGTTTATAAGTTTTATCTCACGTCAGCTGACTATATCTGCTATGTCTGTCCTGAATAACTTGACATTTTAGCATAATACTGTTTGTGAGATCGTTGCTAAGTAACCATGTCTCACATCATATATACACATGAGAGATAAAGATTATTTCTAAATGTATCTGCAAATTTTAGACTTTGGACACAATTTTTAGCCAGGAAGCGAATGTAAAATATACACCCTTAAAATATATAATAATACATTATTCAAAATAAAATATTTAGAATATTTAGAATATGTGCATAATATATTAGCACGCTAATTTATTAGTTTCATACTTATGAGTGATATTGAATAATATGAAATGTGTTACCATATATTAAAATGATACTTTATTTTGCAGAAATATCAAAGTCTGTCTTCCACAATATACTGCAACGAAAACAAGTTATCTATTTTATAAAGATGCTTGTGGTGAATTAATCGCAATGAATTACAAACAAAATATCCACAACTTAATAAATTGCTACATTTTGATTAAAATAGGAGACAAATATATCACGATTGCTGTTTTCCAAAATTATAGATGCATTTTTTTACAATAATATCATTGTTTTAACAATAAGTTTTCCTTCATTCATATTACAGTATCATACTTCTTGAAAAGAAAATTTAACATCCTTCACACGTTGACAACTGTATACTTTGAAATACATATTGCATTATTTCATAATATCTGCAGGAAGCGTGTACTTTTGCATTACAAATATCTCATTGGAGCATTATATAAACAGCATAAAAAATTCTTAATTTTTCTGCCCTCAGTATCAGCGTTTAAATGATTTCATAATATTAAAAAATTTCATTAATATTCAATTAAAAGCTTGTATTAAGAAATCCCTCATAGCGCATAAGATATTAACAAAATTACAATTACCAATTAGTGCGGCAGTATTTATCGCTACGATCATTATAAACTTACGAAAAGTCGTGCAAGTGTAATAACGATTGCCATTATATACATAAAAACCTGTGCATCCGTAGAAAAATTTCACAATATAAATTATGAGGTAGAACTAGTCTATACGGCATGTAACGAACATTGGGAGGAGAGGCAATTCTTAATCCCTTTAGATTTGGTCCATTATCGATTCTGCCTGTCGAGTCGTGCTAAATTTGTGCTCAAAATCGAAAAGTACATTAAAACGAGATAATAAAAGAAAATACCCTGACGTAATCATTGTTTCCTGTATAAAAATTATGATAAATAATTTAAAACAATGATAATTTATAAATATAATCTTAATCATACTTCTTAAATGTCAAAATTATTTTATGTTAATGAGAAACAATTAGATAAAATCCTAAACAATAAAATTAAATTAACAAAAATAAATAATTACGTTGAACAATCTTGCTCATTGGCAAAATCAATTCTACATAATTGGTAATATGGAATGCTGTAGATTGCATCTTTCATTGTGTTTAGCTCGATTCGCCATTAAATTGTAATAGACATCCCACTGCTCCGAAGTAACCCTAAAGTAAAAAAAAAAAATATGCATCCATGATATTGAATTGTTCATTTTTAAATATACTTTCGGTTTTGTCCTTACTTCATGTTCCAAAAACAAAGCCTTCAAAGTTCCTTTTGACCAATAATCCATAGCATAGGCCAATAATTTCATCGATATGGGATTCACCCTTAAAAAGTTCCCAACAAATACAACCTGCAAATGAAAATTGTTAAAGATGCCATTTTGAGATGCCATTCTATTTAACATAGTTTGTATTATATTATTACCCTTTCTATTTTTTCATTAACAGCGCACATGCGGGCAATGGAACCGATATTATTCGTGATAGTAACAAGCGTTGCACGTGCTAGGTCTTCCTTAGTAACAGCGTTTCTGCGTTCCTTAGAATTCATTTGACCAAAACTAACAGTAAAAAGGAATTGTAAAAAGTGATAATAATAAATTATAGGCTTTAAAACTGCAATTAGTAGTTGTAAATTTACCTGCTCGCGACTAGATCTCCAGGAAGACCAAAAGGACCGTAATCACCGCCATATATATCTTTGACTAACTTATCTACTCTTGTGTTATCACCACCAGTTGCTAATTCTATCGCCTCTTCGAAGGTATTGCATCCGGTGAGTAAACAACATAATCCCAAGAATGTACCACCACCTAAACTATATAAAACAATTAAATGTTATATTATTATTTAATAACGGATATATCTTGCAGATATGTACATGCAATTTACCTCGTTCCAGATATCCTTTTGTAATTCTCCGGTCCGTATACAGCTAGTATGCTTACTCCAGAGCCTATATTAACGAGCTGCAAAATACGTCAGAGTTATAAAACACTGTTTCAATCGAACAAAACGTATGCTAACATATTCTCATGCATATTTCCTTACCAAGAAAGGATATGGTTCGGAAAAGTCAAAGGGTACTTTCTGACATTTGCTCTCATCGGTGGGATTCGTCCAATAATAGCATTCGTGTGGATTCGTAGTCTCTATGTAAAGCATCCCGCGTATTAAACTATCTAATTCATCGAATTTAGCCAAGTTCATGTTTACTTCCTGTCAAAGATATTTTATTATATTTCGAAGATGATTTATTTTGCAATGATAAGTATTAAGCTACGCGATTCCGTACCTTTTTAAAATTGTCTTCGAACTTAAAGGCACCGCCACCTGTAGCACAAACGGTAGTCACAAGATTCGCCATGCCTTTTGATTTTGCCAGTGCTAAGAAATTTCCCATTTCACTCGTGGGAAATCTAATAAAATGTAACGTTCCTCGTCTGCCTCTAATATGAACATTATCCATCTAAAAAATTCAAGCAGATAATAAGAAAAAATTATATAAGCATCGTAATCAACCATTTTATAAATTTATAAATTATTTAACAGCACTCACTTGCAAATGAGTATCACGATGACCAGTTTTTCCATATGCTGAGTTTTTAGTTAGATATCTACGAATATTTTTTAACGTCTCAACTTCTGCATCTGCTTCGTCTCTGGTTATATCCTTTGGCTCAAAGTACACTAATTTGCATAGCGTACCACCTATATCCATTCCAAACCAAGGCATTGCTATAACAAAATTGAACGGTTAATATTTTATCTTACATTTTATACAGAAATACAATAATATAGAGTGATACAAATATTTTTGTAAAAAAAGGACAATTATTAATGATCAAAAAAGCACAATTTTGCAAACAATGTGAGATTAAATTCTTCTAAATGTGATTAACAAGCTTATCGTGCAACAAAATTTTTGTAATAAAATATAATATATACACAGTATATATCTAGTTCATCTAAGTAATTACAAATGTTTATGTGGCTGATATTCAAACAAATTAAACGTAACAATTTTATCATAAGCGATATCTACTTTGTTGTGAATGTCGTTCATTTTATGTGAGCACCAGATCACTAGCTATTTTATTAATATTTTAAAACATATTGCATGCAACTAAATTGACAACTTACTAAACTTCTAAAAAAATATAATTAAAACAAAAGGTGTAAGAGCGAGGTGTAACACCAAATTTTATATGGGAAAAAATGTATCAGGTAGCACAGTAAAATAATGTATAACAAAAAAGTAAAATTGGCAATCTATGCACACATACAATCCACTGACTCACAAGGAGATGAATGATTTCTTTCTTCTATAGCCATGACTTTGCCAGCAGAGTATCCATTAGACTCCATGCCTTTTGGAGTTAAACTATTTTTGTGACTTTGTGGACTCATTGCTCAGAATTAAATAATTTACCATAGATTCCTGTCTTATAGTAAATAATCTTCTTGCTGCAAAAAATATACTCATATTAGAAAAATTAAAAGCACATTATCAATAGTATTTATGCTTTGTATTAGGATTCTTCAAGCATTTTCCTCTTTCACATAAAAACTACTCTATAATAACTCTGAATGTAATTATTTTTAAATATACAAGGGTCAAAGATTATCCTGTATTTATGCGTCAATGAAAAATGTATGACATACGTAAAAGATTTACATTCAGTAACGTCACATAATTATGCACATTTTTATATTTGTCATACAATGTAATGTAACGCTCTTTTGATCATGCTGAATGAAATAAAATATTATAAAAATGATAACACAGAAATAAATTAACACATAGAACAAATTTAAATTTTGTTCTGTATCATCATGCTTTCTATTGTTAAAATTTAATATTGATTAAAATAAAATATAATTATTTCTCAAGATGCAAGTTTGAGATTAATACCTTATCATAAAATATAAATATACTTTCCACTAGAAATATCAAAATAATATTGCTGTCTTTGCAACAGCGAACAATTCATATTTTAATTATAGAAGCACTTATTTTCTAAACAAACATTTATCGATTTATATTTTTAAATGACAACAACATGTTATATAAGCAAATGATAAATTTGAAGTCAACTAGACAATTAATTTTTACCTCTATATATCATTGTTCCCATTACATAGTTTACGTTATTTTACTTATCAATCACAAATATTGTAACGCTGAAATATTGTATATCACACCGACATTACATTAATAGCAAACTATTGTTACAGATTTTAATTATCGATACACGAGTCTACTGTCCCCGATCGTGCGAGACGCGTCGTTGTAAGTGCCGTCCTCGACGACGTCAAACACCACGTTGATCGAGATATCGCCGTATCGTCGTGTATTCGACGAAGAGCGGCGATGTGGCGTGAGGTCTCACGCCAGGCCGACGTGACACTTACTCATCAAATTTTCGTGAGAACGCCGGTAGTCACGCAAAATCACAGCACAATACAGTCTTCGACCGGACGTTCCTTTCCGTTCCGCTTCCACCGACCGACTGTTCACAACTACCGAGTCTCGAGCACACTGACGATTGCAGCGATCGCAGCACCACAAGAAAGTGCTGTACAAAGTGTGGCACGATATACTATGTTAGAGCGATAACTGTACAACAAACGGGATTCACGAGGACGAAATGGAAACTACGCGGAAACGCGGCGTCCGTTTGCTTCTAGCGAATAAAGTCGGATGTACTAAGCACATTGATAAGACATATTAAAGGCCACTATACATGAAGTTATCTAAGTGCAAAAATATAATATAGACATCTTATGTAATGAAATATCAAATGTATGTTTTTTTTTTGTTAAATAGTGTGATAATTGTGCTAAGTATCTCATAAATTCTAAACATATTTGGAACATGCGTCAGTATGTGCTATCTATCCAATAGATTATATTACGTTCACTTTTTTTTTTTTATAGATAATGCATTTACTCTTTTTAATTTTTTACCTAAAATTGTCATTTTTTTGCTAATAAGATAATTCTGCTCTGCTCCATGACAAAAATTCCTTTAGTATAATGGTTCACTAATTATCGAATTTTTTTCGTTTTCTGAAATAAATATTTGTTGCCTTTAATAGAGAAACAAATAGGAACCGTAGAAACTATCACTTTTCTTGCCTGTCACGTTTCTTTACTTTCCTTATTATTGACTACAGATGTTAATTTTATTTAAAATTGTTTAATTATTCAAGAACACTTATTTTAATCCTTTTGTTTTCAAGCAATTAAAATTAACACTTTGTTTTTTTTCTATTATAGATAGATGTTTGATCCTTTTCTAAGACATGATATTCATGATACTCATGAATAGATAGATTCCAGATATTCACAGATATACAGCGCCACGATCATCTGTTCCACGTTACAGGCATGTTTTTTTTCCATTTCTTATTAATTGCATAAAATTGTTTCTAATTACATAAAAATGTTATCACTCACATTTTATATAACATTCTGTGCGAATGTTATTTCAACAGTAGAGTTCTATATACAATTTTTCTCACATTGTGGAACTGATTACGATCTATTACAGCAGTCAGTCACGCATGAACTGTCAACGCCTGTTGTCTTATCACTCTTATCGCTGTGGTGTCGCGCCAATTTAATCTCTGCGAAATTTGACACACGGGTTAACTCGCGGCTGATTCTTGCATCTCCTACCGAATAACCATCCAGTATTTCATCTGATCCTATTAAAATAGGATTGTCCGCAACAAAAATATATTCCTTGAACGGAAAAGGCTTGAGTTGAAACGATTTTTAAGCAATGTATGACAGAGCAATTCGCACAACCATTATGTCGTACGATACTATCGTACAACATTATGACGCCATATTCGTGAATCATCACTGCGCTCTATTTAAACGACTGTCATTAAACAGCTGCATTCTCTCACGCTTCCTGCAAAATTTAAATTAAAAGTAGTTATATCAGAAACTATATCCTACAGTATATGTAAGAAAAATTCTAGTTGCCATAGATTTTTTTTTATTAATTCTTATCCAACAAGATAATTAATAAAATTAAAAATACTTATTATATATATATAAGCCTTTTCTGAAAATAATGCATAATGAAGAGTTTTTATAGCATGCTGTAAAAATGTAAAGAAACGTGCGCTGTGAATTGGCACAGTATCAAGGTTATATTTCAAGAAGACAAGACAAACTGAAATAAGCTGCTAATATGAGTTTCAAGCCAAACATCTTATTACACTCTGTTGCACTTTTCGATACTCCATCGTGGAAAAAGGGATACCACCCTTAGAATTTATTATTCTAGAGATGATTTTCAGGCATGCGCACATAATATAAAAATATTCCGTCACCTTTTCACTATTCCTTTAAAAAAGGAACAAAAATTTGATCCAATGCAGCATGTAGTTACGTCAGAAAATGTTATCAGTTCGACTGAAATAGTTGTTGCCTCTTTTTTTTACGGTGACAAAATTAATCTTGTGCAGTCAAAGAAATCAGCGCGATGAACAAAATCGGGAAGAAATGATTAACGAACGTCGTTTTACGAATATTGCTTCACATAACCTAAAACTGCGCTGACGTTTCGTCTTCTCGGCGGGAATCTCGAAATTTTCATGTTTTTTGTCAGATTCGCCTGAAAATGCCACCAAATATTTTGAAAAGCAGCTTAGAAAATGCTTCCTTCAACATCATATTTCAGGTATGTTGATAAAAATATTTGCGAGAAAGTTTGCGAATTCCTTTTAAAAGAGATTTTATTGTACTTATGATATGGTTTTCGTTCTCCAGTGATTTTTCACTCTTTTCAGAATACTAATAAGATGCACAGTTATGTTCCTGAATGATATCTCTACATTAACAAATGTTATACTATGTAAAATTTCAGAAAAATTCTTTTTCCAGATATTCTGCCGCTGTGTCACATTTGTTTTGAACGCATTTGTTGTTCGACATGTAGGTCAAGCGGTTTTAGGTGTCATTAATGTGAGATTATTGTTGCTGGAATCTATGATACTTTTCTTATCACGAGAACCATTTATGAAGGCATGTTTGACTAATACTGCTGACCATAATTGGGCGCAAGTTGTGAATCTACTCTGGCTAACGTTAGTTTGTTATTATTTTTATTACATGTATGTTTAATCGTTGTTTAATAAAATTAGATTAACGTTTTCTAGAGTGCCTATATGCGTTATGATGTCTTTCCTGTTTGGATACGTTTGGTTGTTCTTGCTTCCTATTACAGAGGCGTTACCACCCTACTACACATTTGCAGTTTTGGCAGTTGGACTTTCGTGTATCATAGAACTGTCTTCCTTAATTGTACAATTAGTCGCGAGCGCATTTCTATTCGTTAGACTTAAAGTAAGGCTGCAGAGAAAAGATACATAATTTTTCAAAAGAAGAGCCTCTCATCATCACATATGTTTTTTCAGATAGTTTTGGACACAATCATGATTGCTATTCGCACTATGACGTTTGTCCCGTTAATATTGTATCATCCAGACAATGCATTACTTGCATTCGGTATCGCTCAACTCGTCGCAGCAATATTTTACACGACTAGTCACTACGCATACTTCCACTATCACATTGCGAAGTTGAATAAATGCACACAGAAACGAAGAATGTCTTTGAAGGACAGCAGCGACGAGTATGTAGTGAAAGAGTTCCCTTTTCGTACTGTAAACGACTTTTTACCTGGCCAGCTGGAAAATAACGTATGTATAAATGCATCATCATCACTCTTTAAAAACAATACAACAATTATTTTGTAGGATTCATATCTTGATAAAAAGTTAACTATTCTTACATGGAGTTTCTTTAGACAAGGAATATTAAAGCAAATTTTAACGGAGGGTGAGAGAGTGATTATGACTGTAATGCCAGTATTGACGTTCACAGAACAGGTATACTTATACATCAATATATATTATATTATTGTTACAGACACTAATTTTTATTCTTTGTAAGGGTATCTATGAGGTTGTGAATAATTTAGGTTCACTAGCCGCTAGATTTATTTTCCGTCCAATCGAGGAAAGCGGATATTTTTATTTCACGCAAATAGTGAAAAGGGACAAAGCGATATCTGATCAGAATCCAGTGAGTATCTGTTTTACATATTTTATTTTCAATAAAAAAAAAATAACATATATTTTCATAAACTACGATATTTTCAGATGAAAGTACAAGAGAGTGTAAACGTGTTAACACATTTGTGTTCAATCGTTACATCTATTGGTCTAATTGTTCTAGTATTCGGTCAATCTTACTCAAGCATGTTGCTCTGGCTGTACGGTGGTTCGAAGTTGATCTTACCTTTACCCGTCCTTCTGTTAAGAGCACACTGTCTTGCCGTATTATTATTAGGAATTAATGGTGTGACAGAATGCTACACTAACGCAACGGCCGACAGTGCAACAATAAATAAAAGCAACTTAATCATGGTTTATCAATCAATCGCATTCTTGGGCGCCTCGTACATATTTGCCACTTGGTTTGGACCTGTCGGCTTTATTTTTGGCAACTGCGTGAATATGAGTCTGAGAATCATACATTCGTCAATATTTATCAACAAAAGGCATCAGGATACGATCTATCGTCCCTTACGTGGATTAGTACCAAAGCCCATGTTCTCCGCGTCTTTACTCGTTGCAGCGCTCATCACTAATTTGTCACATGTAAAGTATCCAAAGAAAGGGTTTCTGATACATGCATGTTAAAATTAGCACATTAATGTAATTTTTTTCTATTCCAGGCTTACTTCTTCACAAATAAAAAAGTATTGCACTTACTGATTGGCATAGTGATGTTTACGATTGTACTTCTATCTTGGATGTATGAAAATTACGAATTAATCAAGCTTGCTACAAACAAGTGGTATGAAAAGAAAAGTAAACAAAGAAAAAATGATTAACTTTAAATCTTTATGCCATGTGGATTATTTTATTTATGATTTGTGTATATAAATCATGTTTGTTACAATGTAATAGATTCGTTACATTGTCAGAACTTGTAAATGTTAAAAGACGATATAATATGTACAAATATTTATTTTCTATAATCTTACAATTGTAGTTAAATACAAATCCTTATATATATAATCTTAACATCTATTAAAGATCATAATAACATTAATTATTTCAAATTGATTTATTTTTATATATAGCTGCAACTACAGCCTCTTTACGATGTATAATACATTGCCTAAAATTGAATCAAAGTTTGTATATTAGCTACGTGTATTAAATTACTAATATTGGAAAATCGTCAAATATTCAGCTTACCTGTTATCATTTTGAAGCGACACGATCGGTATCTCGGATTTAGGCTCCAATTTCACAACTAAATCCATCACAGCTGTTATCAGCCCTGCACTATCACTTGATGCGTAACCTTTAGCTGTAAAAGATTTTATTAGATCTCACGTTCTGTTGTTATTACACATGTTGCATGTTTGTAATTTTTTGTATTATTAATTTATGCCATATTTCACACAATATTGTGTTTTTAATAATTTATTACCTCCTAAGCAGAGACCATTATTGTCAGCTAATATACAGCCTTCAACATTATCCACATTGTGCCTATTGATAGATCAAAATACAGTATATATTATTATTACATGAAACAAATTCACTCTCAAAAAGTTTATATTGAGAAAAATTGTATGAATTAAAAAAATTTAACCTAATCTATACTCCTGTAGGTTAACTTCTCATCACTATGTAAAATATAATCTGTATTACGAAACTTACACATCGTCCAAAATTTGCTCCAAATTTTGTTCCATTTTCTCGTGATTTCTTTCCGTGAAAATGATTAAATTGTCAATTTCATTAAAAACAATAATAATAATAATCGGCAATCGTTCGTGTATCACTGATTACACTCGAAGTTTGACAGTTTTGACAATGTTGCCACCTGGTTTGAAATTAAAAGGTCGATGAAAGAATCTAGAAATAATCCTCTCTCACTCTCCAAATACGTGATTTGCACACCCTGATTTTCGATATATCGTTAATTCGTGTAAACCACGTGATCGATCTGACGACTTCATGTACTGAGCGCACTTCCAATTATGCAAGTTATAAAATGGTGACCGTACTTTGTCCTTCCTCTATCACATTATAAAACCTAATGATATAAATATCATAAATTACGCATGAGTACTGGATTAACCTAAGAGAAGTTTACTATATAAGGAGACAATCTTTATTTGCTCGCATTTTGTTTTCTTACAATACATTATTTTCTTACATTTTACGCTTTATCTATTCTATCTAAGATAAAACTTCCTATTTACAGAACTGTTCTATTTTTGTTTGTCCAGCGTATATGTTATTCATATTATTCATGTAATCAAAAATTATCGAGAAGATTATATAGATTTTATCTTTATTGTTACGCGAGAATATGAGACACCCGGTATAACCCGTATATAGGTATCATTCAACGCGGCCGACGTGACTTGTTCAGTGACAATCATGGCTGGTAAGTGAGAAGATGTGGATTTGTTTGTTGCTGTTATTTTGTTGAAGAAATGTAAACGATCGAAGACAATAGATTTGTTAATGTGTTATCATGATGTTAAATCGATTTATTGCCCTAAAAAATATTAATTTGCGCTTTTTTACTAACGGTATTTGAATTTAATAGAATTAAATTCGCAGATGTTATTACTCGATTATAAATCTTACAACATTAAAAAAATAATCTTTAAAGTTTAGAAAACTTCTTTAAAAAGTTAGATATTTTATGTCAATATAAATGTATTGTATAAATATTTTAGTTCCTCAAATATTTATCAAGAAATTAATTTATGTGTGGGTATTTTTTAATTGATTGGTAATATTTATCAAAGAACACGTTTTAAAGTTTAGAAAGGTTATTTGCCAAAAAGATATAATTTTCTAAATATTTATTATTTATTTTATAATCATATATATTTTACAATTTTGAAATACAATATTAAATAACATTACTAAACATGCAAAATTGAATCATTTTTATTGTAATAATAGCATAATAAAGAAACATTTTTGTAATTTTTTAATTAAAAAAAAAACTAATTATATCTATAGTGACAGTTTTGTTATCTTAGGGATAAATCCGTACAAGCATTTATTAAAACCAATCAAAATCGAATCCAAGGAATGTCAATATTATGATGTTGGAAGTTTTGGCACAAAATATGGTAAGATAAATTTCTTATTTATTATTCTGTGATATCTTATGTTTATTAAATAAATATGTTTAATTTCTATTTTACAGACAAATTACCATTTTCCATTCGAATTCTCTTGGAAAGTGCTGTGCGCAATTGTGATGGCTTTCAAGTAACAAAAAGTGATGTTGAAAAAATTCTGGATTGGGAAAATAATCAAGCCCTTGATAATGGAGTTGAAGTGGCTTTCAAGCCAGCAAGAGTTTTATTGCAGGTAAAGAATCTTTAAAAATTTTATATTTTATTAATTTGAGCTATATACAATAGATAGATTTATTGATTGATTATATTACAAATAGGATTTTACTGGAGTACCAGCAGTTGTGGATTTTGCTGCAATGAGAGATGCTGTGAAGAAACTTGGTGGCAATCCTGATAAGATTAATCCAATCTGTCCATCAGATCTTGTAATTGATCATTCGATACAAGTCGATTTCACAAGGAGGTATGATTCGCTGCTTTAGCAAGCAATATTTTGATTTTTTATGATGATATTTCCATAAGGAGTGAAAGGTTATCACATGAAGTAAATGATGTTGCAATACACATAAAAAAAGCTTACATAATTCCCTTGATAACACGCAAAAAGAGATATAAATAACTTGACTAAAACTGACTGCAGCAATTTCAAATGTTATATCATGCATTATTACAAATAATTGAATATTATTATATGTTTTAGCCTTGATGCTTTAAAGAAAAATGAAGAACTTGAATTTGTGAGAAACAAGGAACGTTTTATGTTTCTCAAATGGGGCGCAAAAGCGTTTGAAAATATGTTAATAGTACCTCCTGGAAGTGGTATTGTGCATCAGGTGAACTTAGAGTACTTGGCGAGAGTTGTATTTGACTCCAACACTCTCCTGTATCCTGACAGTGTAGTTGGTACTGATTCTCACACCACTATGGTTAATGGTTTGGGTGTACTTGGATGGGGAGTCGGTGGTATTGAAGCAGAAGCCGTTATGCTTGGTCAAGCGATTTCTATGTTAATACCAAAAGTTGTGGGATACAGATTAGATGGTATGATGAATCAATATGCTACATCCACTGATCTTGTCCTTACTATCACAAAGGTAATCTCTCATATATCTCTATATAACCTAGTTAAAAAAATAGAAATTTTTATTCTGGTTAAATGTCTTGTATAATTAATATGATTTGCAATAATTATATATATCTTTAATGAATTTTTATAACACCTAAAAAATATTAACATATAAATTATATAATATTTAAATTAGTCAAATATTAACGAGACGACATTAATAACAAGGCAATCATAATAAGTGTATATATATAATATATTTTGTATATTCATAGAACCTTCGGCAAATCGGAGTAGTCGGAAAGTTTGTTGAATTCTTCGGACCGGGTGTGGCACAATTAAGTATCGCAGACCGTGCTACTATATCCAATATGTGTCCAGAGTATGGCGCAACCGTGGGCTTTTTCCCAGTGGATGAACAAAGTTTATCGTATCTCAGACAAACAGGTAAAACTTTAATGATGATACATTGGCATAAATATATTTTTTTTATAGATTATTTTATGCACTGTCTAAATCTCATATTTTTTTACAACACTAGGTCGATCCGAAGAACATATTAGTAGAATTAAGAAGTATCTTTCAAGCGTACGAATGCTAAGAAATTATGACGACCCGAGTCAGGATCCAGTCTTTTCCGAGATGGTCACTTTGGATTTGAGCACTGTAGTTTCGAGTGTCAGTGGACCTAAGAGACCTCACGATAGAGTTTCAGTGTCCGATATGCAAATAGATTTCAGAAACTGTCTCGTAAACAAGGTTGGTATTTTTAAATATTTCTTCATAAAATATATTGCACTGTTGAGCAAATCTGTTTCACCTAACATATTTTGTATTTTATGAATTAATTAGTTGCACATATAACAATACACTATGATTGATCGACAACGCGTTATATACAATTTTTAAAGTATATATAAATCATGATACTAATATCAATGCTCCAGCAAAGATGATTAATTAGCACATGCAAAAGACGGATATTACCCAGTGACGGTTCCATAAATTATAGTCAAACTGGATTACATCCATCCTATGCTGTACCTCTCTTCTGTTAATAATTAGAGCAAATACAATTTTTTAAATTTTTTTCTAGAGAGGATTAGTAGTATTCTCTTGCTAAAGAAAGTAAGATTCGTGAGCAAAGATGAGAACATTCGACAGAGAACAAGGTAACTTATTGCTGTGATATGAATTACAATATAAACATATCACAGTAAAAGTTCCTTTGGACTCTGTCCAAACGTCTAAAAGTTCTCTATTTCCATAACTATCTGCGGGCACTACTGTAAATTTGGTACAATTAAATCCTTTTATTTTTATGCACATTTTGAGAAGATATCGACTGTTACATAACTTGCAATAGAGATATTCTGAATCTAATTGTGATAAAATAAGTTTACAGCACACAGATATATCTTATTTCACATACACATTAGTGTTACATATTAATATTAAACTGATATTTTGTTATTCATGTTGTTTTGTCTCAAACATTTTTGCTTTGCTAATCTAGCTTTATGATCCTTCAATTCAACATACAGTTAGATTACCAAAGATAAATGAACGAGAAAAATGTGATCACCGAGCGACGATTCTCAGGCAGGAGACGTTCTCTTTCCATTAAGGACAAGTACGTGATCTAGTCACAAGTTTTTGCAGTGTGAACTAGATCTATACTCGTCCCCAGTAGCAAGAGCACTCGAGGGTGGATGACTTCAAGAGTGTCGACAGTACAGAGATCCAATATTGTACATAATCATAACCCGGTGAAGATTTCATCGCTACTTTACCGGACATGATTACGTCCAATAATAGACCCTTACAATATCAGATTGCAGACGCTGAAAGTACAAAGATTCAATATTTATCACTGGATACTTACAATAGCTATTCGTTAGCACAATTTCTTCGATGACTTCGACGAGATTTCTTCGTCTTTAGAATCGTACAATTGACGAACTACGATATCTTCTTGAAATTCGTCACTTTAAAGGAACCGCAGGAGAAGCACGTTCAGAGAATTCGAAACTTGGTCGATGTGCATGAATAATAGAATTCTTTACACTGCCGGATTGCTGACTCCACTCGTTGAATTAAACTAAATCTTCCCTCCACTTCTGTTTGCCTGTAGCGTCAGTAGCTCCTGAATGCTCACATCAGCTGATTAGTCAAATTTCCAATTGGAAAGCTTTCGAAATTTTTCAGGAAACGTACAATTTTTTACTGAAATAAGAAAATTATATCTCACAATTTTTACAATACTCATTTAACGTTGAGTTGCTTTCAGATTCACTTCCTAGACAAATATCAGATTTGTACAAAAAATGCAAACGCCGTTGTAACTCGTTCATATTTGAAAATGAATCGCGCAAAGTATTTATCGCACGGATATTACCTCGCGACCGCTAAGAAAGTCGTGATCCTGATCCGGCAGGCAGACTGTAATGAATGATCGTTCAACGGACAGAAACAATGCATGTTTATGAGTTTAAAATCGTGTCGATCGATTTCTATTCGAAATGTTCAACATTGGTATCACGTTACTTGGCCTATGACAGCAAGGACACTTGCCGAAGAAACTCATCCACATGAATCATAAAGCTGACGCTTCTCCTCCGATGAAATTTAATTCCTCTTCGCTGTTAGATTTAACGATCGAGAACGACGATTGAAGTTGATTAAAGACCGATGAGATATATTCTGTATACTTTTCACAAATACAGAAGTACGTTTATACATTAAATAGATAAATAAATTAATAATTAATTTTTTCGAATTAATTTAGAGGAATCGTTTAACGAAATTTTAACTAAGAATTTAATTTAGAAGAATTTAACATAAAAAAAATTAGAAAATTGTATATATATATGTATAGTAAAGAATATTCTCTCTTATTATTTTTAAGGAGGAAAAATTGTCCGTATTCTGAAGAAACTGTTATACGAATTCAAAAACAAAAATTAATTGTAACATTTGGAAAGCAATATTTTACAGCTTAAAAATATTTTAATATTGTTATTTTTCTATTTTCTTCTGTGGTATTTAATTATTATAATGTATGCTTTATTTCGTTATTTCTACTTCTGAGAAATTTAAAATTAATACCACTTAAAACATCATTAGTAATTTAGAAATTATATTTCGAGAACATCGTTTGTAAATTAATAGCAGTTTTCGACCATTTATAAAACCAAACGCATTTGAATGAAACTGATTAGCCATTATCAGCCGCCCATTACTTATGCTTTCTTTCTAAAATCAAGAGTTATAAGTTAACAAATTTTACTTTTCTAAATTTACTAAAATCAAATAGAAATTAAGTTTTTCTTGATAATTTCAAAATTTTACGACTTTAAAAAATTTTAAAATATTTCACTATTATGCAAAATATGATCAGAATGCTAATTTCTATAAAAGAACAATCGCGTATTAGAATGAAACCATCTTGTTATTCAAAACTTTCAATAATTACATATGAGAAAGATTATTTGTATATATATACATACCGTTGATCGATCGATCCGTCCGCTTCGTCGGGGAAGACAAGAGTCTTTGGTCGCACCTCGCACAAGTTCTGGAAGACGTATTCAGAGCTCGCGTTGAAATTGCTGATACAACATCCTACTACGTTCGTTTTGCAAAGCTCACACATTTCATTGCAAACGAGCCATCGTTTGACGTGCATGCTGGTATATAGAGAGGGCTCGGGTTTCCGATTAAAGCATAGAGTGCCTAGAATCGGTGAAGAAAAGGATATATTTGTGGAAGAATAGAAAATTCAATTTTAAAGATTCAAGTTTAATTTAGTTCATATTAAATTTTCTGCATACGATATGTGTGTAATAATTGTAATTTTAGCAGCAAAGTGTTAAAACAAATTTTTATGCCTTTTGTTTAGCACATTTCTTTATATTAAGGGTACGTTAAAAGTATTTCACTTACATAAAGTTTCAATTTTTGCGTATTTGCGAATGTAACTAAATCACTAACTTACTTATTATATTTACAAAAATTCTTTGTTTTTATTGATTAATAATCTATGATTTGCAAATTATAATTTATATATATATATATATATATACACACACGAGTTACCCTTATCACATTATTGTCACGAGTTATCATATTTTAGCTTTCACTGAAAACATTTTAAGAAGCATTCGACATTTAATAACGTTATTAAATTTCTTAATCCATTCTCTTTCAATAATACGTTATACGTCACTTGTTTATCATGTTTTTCTTCGTCTCTGAAAATATGATATATGTCATCGACGAGAATCATTGAATTGTGCACGTGCAAGGTATGCACGAGGTCGTAGACCTTGCAATTGCTTAAAGATTATCGCGAATCGGTGCTGCTTTTTCAGCAAATTGTTTATCGAACAATAAATTCCGTCATCGCGATGTCATATGCTCGCTTGTTAAAGCCACAAAATTTCTAATCATTAAATAATGAAATAATAATATGTTAAACCACTTGAAGAGAAACCCCGCATGATTCCTAGCTTAATTGCTTGCATGTTTTATCGTGGTTTTCAAGAGAAAATTTGTTGTATTTTTCACTAAATCGAAAAATAAGAAGTAGCATATTAAATGCTATTAATGATTTATGGCATCTTTACACCTTATCTATTATCACAAATATCTTGCTAGTCATGTCTCAAATATTGTATGATTCAACATAGATGTAATTAATCCGATTTTTAAGCATTCTTATTGAAATGTTTTAAATTTTATAATGTATATTACATTGAGAGACAAACTGAATTTCCTATCTTTTTTTCTTGCAGAACTAGACAATGTTTTACGTTTAAACAACATTGTCGCTAATGAGCTTTAAAATTCCAATGTTCTAATGTCATAACCGATAAGAAATTAAATATCGTTGTGTAAGCAAAAATAAATTTTTTCTTGAAAACTTAAATCTAACGAAACATCCTTTACTTTTGAGGTTGAAAATACATCTCAAACTTGTGATTTTTTTTTTATTACAGATTGGCTTCAAGGGCTTTGGTTTGAGTCCTGCAAAAGTGAATACTGTAGGAAAGTTTAAATTTGAAGATAAAGATTATGAACTGAAGCATGGTTCAGTGGTTATCGCGGCTATTACTAGTTGTACAAATACTAGCAATCCCAGCGTTATGCTTGGAGCAGGTAAGGACTTCAATTTAATTTTTAAAAAATCTCAAATCGGCAATTTAAAACGATAATTGAAAAAGTGAAAAACTTACGAACTATCTGATGTATATTTAGATTGCTTTATCATGCACTTTTTTTATCAACAGCATAAAATTGCTTGATAAAAAATAATGAATAGAATATAATAGAAATAATATATAATAATTGTAATAGTAAAAATATTTTTTATTGAAATTTACAGCTGGTGTGGTCTTAACACTTATGTCAATACCCGAGTACTCATTTCAAATTTTTGGCAATATCTAAAATGTTATAAAAGAAGGTGACGGCCATCTACGTCAAATTTTGTCTTGTTATAAAAATGCACAATTTCTGATGTCTCTTTTTAGCGATAAACGATAACGATTTCATATCGTCTTAGGTTTCGAATGCATCGTTATCATTGCTGCTTTCGTTTTCTTCCTCGCTCTCTCGTCTTTTCTATATTTTATTACATACAGTTCCATCTTTTGCAACAAAAGTGTTCGCGAACGATAACAATTCCATATCGTCTTGGATTTCAAGTGCATCGTTAGCATCACTGCTTATGTTTTCTTCCTTGTTCTTTCGTTTTACAGCTAAAAATAAAATTTATACGTATGCTATCATATAAACACCATTTATTGAAAATTTAACGACAGAATTTCTATACATACCATTAAAATATGAAGCTTTTAACGCTAATGGAAGCACAAATTCACCCCTAATTTGTGCTATCCAGCCATCATCCTCCGATAAATTATTATAATTCAATAACGAACTAATTTCGCTAATTTTCCAATCTTCTGTGTAGTTTTCTTCTTGTTTTGTGGTCAAACTGCAAAAAAAGTACATCTTTCACACAATGCCAATAAATAATTTTTCGTACATATTTCGTAACTATTCTTACTTCGTGTTCTCTGTTGCCGATTGCTTATTCATTTTTCTCTCGAGAGGATATTCTTCGATTATAATCATATTTCTGATCAAAATTACCAGCAAATTATTATATTAAAAATTCAATAAGGAAAAGAATTAACTTTGTAATTAACACGAAAATCGAAGACGACCGAATAATGATCGCTGAAACGAAAAGATATTTCAAAATTGACGCACGTAGTAATAAAGAAATCTATAAAAGTGAAATAGGCAGAAGAAGGATTGTTGACGATTACACAGCCGTTGTTAGAATAAATCGAGACAGGATTCCTTAAGATTGTCCAGGTTGTCCAGGTTACTTCTTAAGATTAGATAGCAAAGAGAGATAAGACAGATTCTTCTCTATCTATAAAATTTTATAATGGATATTTGGGTATCCTGAATATTGACGTGAGCGTGTATTTTTAAGTATTGACATAAGTGTTAACTATTATGAATCAAGATGTAAGTCATATTTTTGCTTTGCAGGTCTTCTTGCTAAAAAAGCAGTGGAAGCTGGTTTGAGTGTCCAGCCATATTTAAAAACATCATTATCACCTGGCTCTGGAGTGGTTACTTATTATCTCGAGGAAAGTGGAGTGATTCCATATTTATCAAAATTAGGATTTGACATTGTTGGCTATGGATGTATGACCTGTATTGGAAATAGCGGGCCGCTTCCTGATGCTATAATCGAAACCATCGAAAAGGTAAAATATTTGTTTTTGTGAATTCTATTTATAGATATTGAACTAATTCTTCTTTTTTATGTCTTTTTAATGTGTTTCGAGAAATAACAATTTGATAAATTATCATTGAATGAGATGAATAAAGCAACATCTGAAGAACCATCATAAATTCAATAAATATCGTTTAATTTAGAAAAAAAATCAGTCTTATATATTCTTTATAATCAATAATATTTTTGCTGGCAGAATGAACTTGTTTGCTGTGGAGTTTTATCAGGCAATAGAAACTTTGAAGGTAGGATCCACCCGAACACCCGTGCAAATTACCTAGCATCCCCGCTTTTGGTAATAGCTTATGCTATCGCTGGTACCGTGGACATCGACTTTGAGAAGGAACCGCTAGGTAAAATGCAGGATCTTTGTTTTGATGCATTAAAGTTTCGAACCGCATTTCATACAGCATTTCTGTGATCTTTAAGGTCACAAGCCCGACGGCACCCCGGTATTTTTGCAAGATGTATGGCCGACCAGAGCGGAAATTCAAGCTGTGGAGCAGAAATATGTCATTCCAGCCATGTTCAAAGAAGTCTATGGCAAAATCGAACAAGGTAGCAGCAATTGGGCGAGTTTGACAGCGCCGCATGGTAAATTGTATCCGTGGGACATTAATTCTACGTTCATTAAAAGTCCACCCTACTTTGATGACTTGCAGAAGGTTATTAGAATTCTATATAACTATCATTGCTTTAGTACTTAATTTTTTTGTTAAATTTAAGAGAAATCAAATTTTTATCTTTTAATTCCGAGATTAGTTTCGTTGACTGTTTATAAAACTATTCGTTTTGCTCGATATTTATGCAAATACTTGGATTATAGAGACTAGTCACAATTAATAATTGTAAATTAATAATTATTTTAATCACTTTCTAAAACTATTTACATTTACTATTGGAATAATTATATTTCTCTCACATCTATAAAATGAAAAATATGTCGCTTTATAGGAGCTGCCTGAGATAAAGCCGATCACGAAGGCACGAGTACTCGTGAATCTTGGAGATTCCATTACAACCGATCACATCAGCCCGGCGGGTAGTATTGCACGTAATTCACCAGCGGCGAGATATTTAGCAAGTCGTGGGTGAGTTTAGCTTATGTATACGGAATAATGGAAATGTGATCCGTGATTGTTGGTATTTTTAACGTTGACACTTTTTATTTTTAGCTTGACACCGAAGGAGTTTAATTCGTATGGGGCACGCAGAGGAAACGACGCCGTGATGGCGCGGGGAACATTCGCTAACATTCGTTTGATGAATAAATTCATTGGCAAAGCAGGACCACGAACAATTTACATTCCAACTCAGGAAGAGGTATATATTAGTTATTCTGTGTGTTGGTTTTTCACTATACTTAGCTTCGATGATTAACGCGTTTGCTATTATATGTATATTTTAATAAAACAACACATTATAATATTAATTATTTGTTTATATATAATTAAATTTGTTTATATATAATTAAAATATTAACACTATGTTTTAAAAACTTGCAAAAACACAGCATTATCTCTCACAATTAATTTTTTTAATATGACTACGAACGTTTTAATAACATTTTGATGTTTAGATGGACGTATTCGATGCGTCTGAGAAATACGCAAAAGACGGCACACCTCTTATCGCTTTAGCCGGTAAGGAATACGGATCAGGATCTTCCAGAGATTGGGCCGCCAAAGGACCTTACCTGCTTGGTATCCGTGCGGTCATAGCCGAATCATATGAAAGAATACACAGGCAAGTTCTTTCTAATTACCATATATTTTCTATTAAATTTAAATGTAATGGTCACCGAACTATAATGTACAGTTGTTTGTAAAAAGAATTTAAGTTAAGAGTTTATAATCTAAACGATTTTAGATTCAAAGAAAAAGATTAGCTACGAAACAATCATTTCCTAAGAAACAATCCCGTAAAATATTTGTATTTAAAATAAATACTTTCGTTCATTTATTCACAGGTCCAATCTTGTGGGCATGGGCATTGTTCCATTGGAGTATCTTCCTGGAGAAAATGCAGAGTACTTAGGATTAACGGGTCACGAGCTATACAACCTTTCCATCCCCCCGAATGTTCAACCCGGACAAAAGATTACCGTATTCACAGACGATGGCAAAGAGTTTAAAGTAATTGTACGATTCGATACGGAAGTTGACTTGACTTACTTCAAGCATGGCGGTATTCTCAATTATATGATTAGAACAATGCTTTGATCAGATTGTTAAAGAAAGAAAGAAAAGAGAGAGGGAGTTTATAAATGGCTCTCTTAGAAGGTTACTTAACGAGATACTTAATGTTGGTTTCGGGATGTAAAATACGATATCTCTTTTAAACAAGATAGAGATTCAAATACGTGAAGAAAACAGATAAGTTATGATATTCTTATTCTAACAAGACGGCTATTGTTTTTGTTGTTATGAACGATCAACACAAATGTAATATTTGTGTAAAGCAATGATTGATATATTTATTCCATAACATCATAAATTTTATTTATACCTGTTATTTTGCAAAACGTAATAGGTTTTGGTGCATTTAAATGCTGCATGAAACTTATTGATCTTGAAAAGCAAACTTGTTTTTGCCGTGTTGTTAAAAAAATATATTTTTTTTATATTTCGTAATCGTTATATTTACTACATTTGCATGGGGAAAATTATTGTCTTTGCTTTTGTGTATGTATTGCAATAATAATAAATTGTTGCAGAATTGTTGCAGTATACATATTTCTTGTCACGTGTCCTTGTTATATATTATAAAAATAATTACGGTACTTAATATCACAAGACTTTGTATTAAAAGGAACACTGCTAATTTTACATAAATATTCTATTATTTTTACTAATGTTAATAACACAATATCTATCAAGATTTTATCATTATCTTTGAATCATTTTTTACTCTTTTGTGCATTTTGTGTTATTAATATTTATCCTAATAAAAATGATATATTTATAATATATGAAATATAATACTTTTTATTTCAAAATCATATAAAAAATGTGATATTTCATTAACGTGATGCAAGAGGTATAAATATTTTATATATATTTTTACATAAAAAGACCTTTAAATAATAAAAAATGTCTTTATTATTACAATAATAAATCATATCAAATTCTTTATACAAAACTAGCACAAATTATAATATATATTTATGACTATACATATATAAAATATTCGGAACTTATGAACACACTTATTTTATAACTCTGCTACTTCGCAATGTTTCTGCGCCTCCTCAGGCGTTCTCCATTCATTTCGTGTGTCTGCAACAAGTTTTTCTTTTAAAACATTTTTTTTAATTTGTTACATTTTAATGATTAAAATTACTTGGTTCCTTACCTGGTGTTTTATACTTTAAGTACAAAGTATGAAGGACGAAGTACATTAATGCAGAGAATGCTGCGACTATTGAAAATATTCTAAGGGTTATTGCGCCACCAACTTTCTTGTATAAGATACCTCCTATCAAACTGCCAATAGCAAATCCTATAAATATTACATTAGCATGAATTTTTATTGATCAAGAAAATATGTATTCATATTAGGTACTAAACTTAGTTTCCGCCGCTCACTAGTAGATGGTGCCAGCTTCAGACAAAATAAGTTTTAATATTTAAAGTTGCTTGTCTTATGAAGGATAAACATTGGTCAATACAATTTAGTGTGCAAAGGTTGAGTATTGTGTAAACAGAGATTTTTTAATCGATGAAAAATGAATCGTAATAAAGTATTTTTTCGATATGTACTTCTCCACTATTTCGACATGAGGAAAACTGCAGCTGAAACGCATCGCTTACTGTCCGAGACTTATGGTGAAGAAGCTCCATCAGCAACAACGTGTAGAGAGTGGTTTCAACGTTTTCGAAGTGGTGATTTTAGCATGGAAGACAAAGAACGTTCAGGACAGCCGAAAAAGTTTGAGGATGCCGAACTTCAAGCTTTACTGGATGAAAATCCATCTCAAACGCTTTTAGAATTGTCGAAAGCGTTAGGTGTTACTTCAATGGCTGTTTCCAAACGCTTACACGTCCTCGGAAAAATCCAGAGGAAAAGAAGAAAGAAAAATGTTTCCTTACAGAAAGAAGAGCAAAAGTCAAGAAAATGAGGGAAAATATTTTGATTAGTGTATTTATTTTACTCTATAACTTGAAACCCGCCTTTTAGCGATAAATAGCTGTAACTTTGACAATCGTCAACTGTAATGGCTGAACATGGCATCATTTTTAGTTTTGATATCTGTCAATAATATTCAGTATATAAAAGTTTGTATTTGTGACAACAACATAGTTTTTTACTGCGAAGAAAATGTCTGAATTTCAACCAAATAAACATCATTTGCACGAAGCTTTGCTTTTTTATTTTAATTTGAAGAAAACTGTTGCTGAATCTCATCGAATGCTTGTTGAAGCTTATAGGGGACTTGCTCTATCGGAAACAACTTGCAAGGAATGGTTTCGACGATTCAAACTTGGTGATTTTGACACAAATGATAAAAAACGTCCAGGCCAGCAAAAAAATTCGAAGATACAGAACTGTAAACATTAGTGGATGAAGATCCATGTCAAACACAAAATCAACCTGCAGAAACGTTGGATGTTACTCAAGCAGCCATTTCCAAGCATTTAAAAGCCATGGGAAATGTATATAAGGAAGGAAGATGAGTGCCATATGAACTGAAAAAAAGAGACATCAAAAGGCGAAAAACCATCTCCGAAATGCTGCTTGTCAGGCAAAAAAGAAAGGAGTTTTTGCATTGAATTGTGACTGGCGATGAAAAGTGGATCTATTTCGATAATCTCAAACGCCGAAAAACCATTTGCGACCCAGGCCAATCATCGACATTGGCGCAAAAACGCAATATTCATGGGAAGAAGGCCATGCTCTGTATTTGGTGAAACCAAAAGGGTGTGGTATATTATGAGATACTGAAATCTGGTCAAACAGTCACAGGAGATCTCTACCAACAACAAATAATCCGTTTGAGCCGAGCATTGCGCGAAAAACGACCAGAATATGAGACAAGACAGCATAAAATGATTTTGCTTCATGACAACGCTCGACCTCACGTCATTAAGACTGTCAAGGAAACATTGGAAGCACTTCGCTGGGAAGTGCTACCCCGTGCGGCTTATTCACCAGACTGTGCCCCTTCCGACTACCACTTGTTTCGGTCGATGGCACACGCACTTGCTGAGGAACACTTCAACTCTTATGAAAGCGTCGAAAAATGGGTCTCTGACTGAATAGCCTCTAAAGATGAGTCGTTCTTTCGCCGTGGAATCCGCTTATTGCCAGAAAGATGGGAAAAAGTCATATCTAACGATGGTCAATACTTTGATTAATTTTTTTTCATTTGTTTTTTAAATAAAGACTTAATTTTTGCAAAAAAAAAAAGCGGGTTTCAAGTTATTGACCTAATAATAAATGAATTTTGTAAGACGAAAAACGGCGGAAACTAAATTTAACACCTAATATTATTTCTGCAAACCACTTTTGTCTCAAAATGATGTTTTATATGCAAATAAATAAGGAAGCTTACCGAAACCATCATCCATTCCCGCCACAATTCCTTGAACAGTAGCTGATGTCCCAGGTGGTGATACTGCACTTGCATATGCTACTATTGTCGTGTAGCAAAGTGCATACGTTGGCCCCTGCATGAAAAATTCTACTGGAAGCACCCACCATGGCGTTGGCGCCAAAGATATTAATGCTAGCCGCAACGCGTAGCATACAAAGCAGAATGTAAAAGTATAACCATATCCAAATTTCTTTAATATTTTGCCTAAAAAACAAAAAATTTAATATTTCATCAGAACACAGTATTTCTAGATATGCAATCAAATTTTATGTAGCAAGCTAAGAACCATTTAACATTACCAGACAAAGAGAAAAATATTATCTCGCCACCGAGAGTCTCCGCAGCTACTGTTAAACCCTCTATTAATTTAATTTCGCCCATATGGCCGGTTGTCATAGCAAGATCTTCTAGGTACCTGGTAGAATAAACTATATTGAATATAATCAATTTTATATTAACTACTTAATGATAAATAAAAATACAAAGATATCAGTGGAAAAATTAATAAAGAAATTTACCAAAATAAAAAGTAAATCATAAAGCTATCAAGGATGCCGGCAAGGGTAGCAAAACATAAAAATATAACGATAGGCTTCAATTTCAAAAGTGCACAGACATCTTTCAATATGCTTGTCGATCCTGACATGAGTGGCAACTGCAATGAAAATATAAGAATAAAATTATAAGCTATTTTGTTCATTATTTTTCTATTTAATGCGTAATATAATTACTTCAAGTTTTCTACAACACAGCAAATCAATACTAGTAAATCCGAGCACAAGAAGGAACGCTGGAGTGTAAGTTTTATAGATTTCTCCTTGCGACCACAAGTCAACTGTATAACCAGCTAATAATGCTGCGATGCCAAAACCGATTGTACCCCATACTCGCTGCCTACCGTATCCCATTTGTCCACCTTCACCTGAAAAGATGAACAAATTTATTGAACACACATAAAACAGTTCTCTGTAAAATTATTTATTGTAAAAATTCAATAAATTTTATCTTCTGATAAAACTTTAAAATATGTCTCTATAATATCATTTACCTAATACGTCGAAGCAAATTGCGTCACTAATGCAGTTGGAAACGTTAAATCCAATATTGCCAAGAGACATCAAAAGAACAAACCCCCAAAAAGTAAGAGATGTATATAAACAATAATTATCTTCAAAGTTATCACAGGTAACATCGCAACTATTTGTTGTGTTTTCTGGACACAACAACGTTTCATTAATATTTAATAAGCATATAGTATCTGGTGAAATGACTGCCTCTCCTTTAGTTGAATAAAAAGATACTTGTGTAGAAAAATTTGCATTGTTGCATATCCAATAACATGTAGTATCTTTTGATCCGTTACATGATGCCATTGCTGAGGTATGCTTAAACAAAAAAAGTTTTTTTTTAATATAGTTAAAAATATGTTTGAAAAAATATTTAAAAATTGAATTTTAAATTACATATAAAATATATTTTTAACGTATAAAAATAAATACATAAGTAGAAACGAAAACTTACATATTCCATATCGCAAACTGATAAGGAAGTGCAAGAAATATTTTGAAAATGATGATCAGGTAGCATCGGACCCGGCAATACCGGTAAAAAGTACATAAAAATGTAACAGCCACTTGTTACAGCAAGCAATGCTATAAAAATTAATTTTCTCCAAGTACGGAAATAATCCACGAGGAAGCCAAAGGTTGGTTTAGCGATCAGAAATAGAATAGGCAAAATTCCGGTGATGCTGCCCATAATTAATGGTGAAACACCTAGTTGCTTCCCATAGACTGGTAGAAATGGTAAAATAGGACCCATAGCTAAAAAATAAATCGAATAATTGTAATTACATCTATGTACTTAATAATATAATTTATTAAATTATTCATGATTTATATATATTTTTTAATTTTTCAGATTTTTATATCTTTTTTAATTAAAATATAATATATATTTACGTATATAAAAGTTTATAGTATAAAGAATCTTTTAAAATATAAAACATGTCTATATTTATAATTTTATAATATAGAAATGTTTATAATATATGTAAAAGAAGATGTAAAAAGACATGTACAAAGATTTTGAAATTAAATAAATGTTGTTACGTATTTAATGAAGTACTCACCTGCCATAAAAAAGAAATAATGCGCCTTTACAGGCAATTGTATGTAATTGACTTTCATGATTTATATTTCAACAGATTACACTAAACACTTTTAGATCCACTATTTTGCACTTCCTCCTAAAAATGTGCTAGATTGGCACCATACTGCAAACTATTAAATATCATATGTGAGAAGTTCTTTGAAAATGGCACTCAAATTTTTTGCAAATGTTTAAATGATACTAAATGCATTCTAAACTTTCAATAGGTCTGTTCTTTTTAGCTGAACTGGCAGCACTAGTTCAGAGTTTATCTTTTTCCCTCCACATTGGAAGGAACTAAAAAAAAAAAAAAAAAAAAAAAAAAAACAGACCTAATATTCTCCTAAAAATTATTTTTATACATTACATGCTTATTCGAGTTTGAATTAATCCTCCGGTCAAGCTTCAAAGTATCATACGCACGAATTTCAAACGATTCCAAAATAAGACCGCACGATGTCGCGATCAACTGCATATTCACGTTTATAGTGCCTTAGTATATACTGCCACAACTGCGCGGTCTATGACAAACGATGCAAATTTATACAGGGCCGCATTTATACTTTTGAAGGCTCTAGACGCAACATCATTGAGGCCTCAAAAAACCAAGTCTATTTCAGTTAATCAAATTCATACGCATTTTTTTTAAGTGTTTATTGAAAATAAAAGTCGACATGCATCACATGATGCAAAAATGCGAAATTTAATAAACAATTACCGCTTACAAGTTTTTCACGACCTCTAGTTTTTATATTATGAATTTAATATTTAAAAGTAAGCATTTTATTTTGCAACTATAACTAGGCTGTTTTTTATATTGTCATTAGTGAGGAGTAAGATTTCAAAATGAGGCCCCAGCTTGCGCCTAATGCACCTTATGGTAAATGCGGCCGTGCATTTATATATGCAGTCCAAAGTTTTTTTAGTAAAGTTTTCTATAAATTAATCGCTTGCTCGCCGTGCTTATGATCGCTCACAAATCTAAATTATTTTCGAGCTGATGCCCGTTGTTCGATAAACTTACCATATTTTAGCTGGCTGCATGCAGTTTGCTCTCCGACAATCTCTTGACTCTTAATCTTTCGGCAAAACCGCATACTGTCAGTGATGCAGATACACTGTCAGAGCAATTGAACAACATGCAGGCAACATGTGTGTAGTAGATCTATCTGTTCTATTTGCACTCTTTGCACCTAAAATAAAATGCAGATGTATTTACGCTTTGGTGAAACAAGGAGAAATACAGAATAAAAAGTACGAGTTAATAAGCATGTCTTATGTACAGGCGTCATAAAAGTGTAATTGTTCACCGAACAGACACTTTCAGAAGTAACACATCATGCTTAGATATCAAATTATTACCGAAATTACACCAATGCATCGACACGCTCGGCGAGAGGAACGCAACTGCGTAACTGTGGCGGTGACGAATCGTGAAGTGGGACGATTTTAAAAGTCAATTCCGAGCAGTTATCAGGCACAATATACCGTTACATAAAATATCTCTTATTATCTTGATAAATTTCGATAAATTTGTGCTGAGCAAACTTTAATTGCATCTCGTATTTTAATTATTAGATGAATTTATCGTAGAATTTGATAACGGTATGATTAATAACTTATTTGTAGTGTTGGTACACCCTATATTCGTAGTGACACTAGCATCATTAAGCATCGTTTCCTTCGATAAAAATTGATAAAGATGCGATAACAATACAAGATGTTTTTACAAATTTATCTAATAGGATATCATTTGAGAGACGTGCAATATATGTATAGTATTACATTATTTATTGTACGATGACACTGGCAATCTGTTTTGTTGTTATCGATCTCACTGCTTGTTTAGTTATCAATAACACATTTGAAGGAAAGGAAATTTTCTAAACGAGGGGGAAAATAAAAGGAAAATAAAATATGGCATTGCATTGCAAGTAAATATTTTCGTAGCCGAACATGTACTTCATTATTTTGCACTGATGCGAAATAGAAAACGTCGGTTTTTTCCTTATGCATTTTGATCACGTCGACAGGAAATTCCGATTTATTTAGAATATTTACGTCATTTTCATGCGATTAGCACAAGAATCATTTTAACAATCTTGGATTGTACGTGTAGAAGGTCGAATGACTTTTGAGTAGCAACATTTCCTATGTTGTGTTTCAGCTTTAACAATGTATAATATATTGTGAAAAGCATCATATTCATAAATCTTAACTATCTTAAGATCGCTGTGCAATATATCACTTTATACAAATAAAGCCTATGCATGCACACATTGTTAATGCTAATGTCAATGACGATGAAATCTTATCTTGTTGCACAGATAATTGTGACTCATCTATATACTTGTTACATTTCCCATCTATTTATATTGCTAATCAATTTGTTGCAGGCGCATGCAGCGACGCCCATTGATTTAACAATATTCATAACAAGTCAATAATAATTGCTACATAAAAGTAATAAAAGAAGCAAGAATGATATCTGATGAGAATAAAATCTAATTGCCATATTACTAATGAACAGTATGAGTCATGTACGTATATTAACTACAGTTTTGTTTAGATTGCAAACTGAAACAAATTACAGTATCCATCCTATACTAAAAAATTATTTGGAAAACATTAATAAGATAAAAAAGCTAGAAAAGTATAACTTTTAAAGTATAACTTTTCTAGCAGCTATAAATAAAGCAATTAAAGTGGAAAGATACGAAATACGAATTCTTAGGTGAGTCAAAATAATTATCTATTTTAGAAATAGTAAAAATAAAAGTAATATTTAAAAAAGTAGTATATAAAAATGTAATGAAAGAAAATATCCATGTATTTTATTTATAATTTTAAACAAAATCAAATAATGATCATTCACTAGAGTTTTCTTCTTCGTAACTGAGAATCTTTTCTTTTTTTGTAACATGACCTTCTTTATAATTCAAGTATGCATCAATGTGGTAAGCGTTAGAAGATAATCATCTGGATACACTTATTATCTGGAGTCAACAGATTAAATTCCTCGCTGTGTTTCTACATTAGACAATGCAATAAAAGAATACATATATACATACAAAATATACATATATTCAAGAGAAGCTGATTGGAAAGGATACTTCCTAAATTCATATTTGTCATTAAACGTTAGAGAACTATGGCAAGGTAATGATAATTTCGTGTAATTTAAAAAAAGATTAACGCTTTTATAAATAAAAATAGACACTTATAATTCGTTAGAAATGCAAATTTAAGATAATTTGCCGATTTAAGCTGTACAATTTTCAAAACGTTTCCCGCTAAACAAACGAACTTGATTCTATCTTGGTCTCTCATGAGCTGTGTCACTTTCATATAACACGCGTTTGCACACGCGCGCGTGTATTACGCCGGAGTCTCGCGTTGTTCTCTTGATCTCTCCCACCAGATTTAATGATTCCAGCTCCTTGTACATACACACTGGACTTTCGGTCGGATTAGCGCGGGGCATCGTCAGCTGTTGTGTGTGATCCAAGTCGCCAGACAGTCGGAAACATCGGCCGGCCGTCGTTACTCGTGCTCTCATGCATACCGCGACTCGCAGACTCTACGTTCAGTGCAAGCGTCTTTACACACATGTTGAATCACATTAGATAATATTCTCCTTGTGAATTCTTGAAATTCAGCAACTTACGAGTGTATTCTTAAGTAAGTGCATTTATGAACGTCTTTTCAAAGCGTGAGTTAGACAAGACGAACGAAAAATTGTTACTTCCTACTGCATTTATGACAAGAATCTTGGTGTGAAGGTACGTAACGAAAAAATCGGAATAACGAAGGATCATAACCCAGTATCCGCAAAATTTGAGAAAATTTTAACAAGAATTTCAGAAGAATTTTGAAGAGTTTTCGCGAAATATATATTTGAATGTTTATATGAATATTTAGTTAGACAACAATTTATATTTTGGAATGAAACTAACAAAGCGAATACTTGGTCTTGATGATCTTGGTTTTGAATTGTGATCAACTGCATAGATCTTCAGTGATGTAAACAGACAGTCTAGCTAATTCTACAAAAAAAGCATTCCTTGTATCAGCAAAAAGTCTCAAGGCCAAAGAGTGAAAGTATGCGATTCCCTGACTATATTTCGGCAAGATGCATGTTCTTATGCCCGAGTTCTCTTCGGCACTTGTCTTGTAATAATTCTCAACGAAAAAATTCATATTTCTTTGAATAATTCAACTTTGGTACAATATATTTTATACAATACATTATGATCTGTTTGTTTTACTTTAAAATATATCTAAATAACGCTTTATTTTATAATCAAGAAAGTTTTTAATGTTTTATTATGACAATATATTTATAGAAAAGATTATAAAAAAATTAAAATAATTTAATTTTATCTCTCATGACAGTTAGTTTGTTAATAATCTTTCAGAAAGCATATTTATGAGTACTGTATTTCACAAATAATTTTCAACTTCAAACATTGAAACTGTCTTTTCTTACGAATGTACTTCGTATATAGAATACTCAATGTATGTATATAGAAAATATATTGTTTTAAGTAAATTTTGTATCAATATAACATACTAAAAACTTTCAGTTATGAAACAAAATAAATTTTAAACACATTTAAAAAGTAAAGCAAACAGATCATAATTTGTTATAACATGTAACATTTTCAAATACAGTTTTGGTCGTATGTGTTGATACGAGAAAATATAACTCGATGATAAGCATATCGTAGTATAATGTGATTATTATAGTTAGTCTTTGTGAGATGACAATGACCGCGTTAAATGATTCAGTATAAATGATTCATGCCAGTATAGACTCGTTAATTAGGAAATCTCTTTGGAGAATTATGTAAAAAAAAACAAGTTTTGTTTACAGAAGGGATGCAGAGTCGGGGTTAATCATGGATCTTCGAAATATGTCTTGTTGGTTCATCTTCATACTTTATACGTCTTGTTGGATCGTTTTTGCAGATGAATTAGGTTACAAATATGTCACTATTGATGATAAATGTAAGTAAAACAAAAATCGCAGTGATATCATCGGATTATCTACTACTTTATGATAATGTTTTTTTTTTTAAATATTTTTGTTGACGTTTGTGTATAGAGCGAAGTACATAATTTTTCAAAACACCATAAAGAAAGTAATCTGCGAACAGAAAATTAATAATAATATAATTAATAATAAAAATATTAAATATTATTATTAAATAATTATTTTACGGAAATAAAATTTTCTATATAATGAAGTTTGTATCATGGCAGGAAAATTACTGGATTGTTCGAATAAACTGTTCAACTATAAAAGTGCTAATTGCGACACGCGAGTTATCATTCCGTCATAAAAGGTAGTTGGAAGGTTACGGTCAATACGCCTTCCGCATTCTTTTTTTTTCACTAACAATAAGTAATTGCCGATTAAAACATTTTTCACTAGAAACTTGTGGAATCTGCAGACAGCTTTTTTTTATTTATAAAAATGATTATTAAAATTAATGGTAATTAACAATAAAATTGTGCTAATTTATGTCAATTTCATGATTAATTTTTCAACTATCTTTTTTTCACAAATGTTGACGGATTGAATTTGCTTTTTAAATGTAAAATTGAAGACAAGGCCAAAAATAATATTGTAATACTTTTTTCAAGCACAATAAATATGCTTTGAAATAATAATCAGAATCATTTTCAGAACGACAAAAGAAAATTTGTCAATGGACAAAAGAAAATGTTTTTTTTGTCCATTTTGAGAAATAGTAGAAATGTATGTAATTTTAAAAATATTATAATATTTCAGTGAAGGTCTGCTTAGTCGAAACCGCACGTTCTTCGAAAAAAATTCTTTTACTCTGTCCAAAGATGCTGACAAGTGCAGTAGAATGTGTTATCGAAACTGACAGGCAAGTACTGCACATAGTTGAAAAAAATTTTCTTTAATTAATTTTTACAATGAAATATCCGAATAAAAAGTTTTTTCAGTTAAAATAAAATTGAAAGTCTTTCTTCAAGAAAGCCACATCTCCTGTTTTTATTTTTCAAGAGCGATAACCAATTGTTTCCAAACCAATAATCTGATCAGAACACTATTACAGTTCGAAGTTTTTGAAACATGTTATTGAGATATGACTTTCTTAGAAAGATCAATTTTTCATTGGACTTCTTATATGAAAGTAATTTTAATTTAGGTTTGGCTGTATACGTCGATTAATGAATGACGACGCTGATTTCACTATATTAGAACCAGAAGAACTTGTAGCGATAAGGAACTATGACATCTACAATTTCCTAATCACGAATGAATTAAGACTCTTTCAAAATGGTAATTAAGATAAAGATGCGAACAAAATACAGAAGTATCCTATTTCTTCCTTATCAAAAATGTTGAAACTTTTTAAATTTTTATATTATTTTTTATAAGACAGAAGATACTAACAGCAAAATTAAAATTCTGTCAAAGTTGACTAAAAATTAATTTAAAAATATGATTCTATTATTTATTTATTCAGTTGAAAATTAATTACTATCTATGCTTTTCGCATTTTTGATAAAGGAAAATTGATACAAATTTGGCGTCGAAAAATGTATGATTAAAATATTATTAGAATATACTATTAAAATTTACGGTTATTTTCTTTCAGAAGCGATGCGTTTTGAAGTGGTTGCAATAGGGCATAAAAATTTGCACCATGCATATGACGTTAAAGGCAAGCGGTTGTGTCATCCCGGTTTCGAGACTGTCGGAGATTGGACAAAATCTTTTTCAACGGTTAGTGTGTTTTTTTAATCCACCAATATATTTGTATAGTTGCAATTAGCCGATGTATCAAATCTGATCTTTTATTTTACAGTATTTTGAAAATTTAATAGCTCGCAAACAATGTGAGCCAAATATGTCGCTGCTGGAGAACAGGATACAAGTTTTATCCAACCTCTTTGAAATGGCCTGCATTGCAGGTCCATGGTCATCGGATACTACGATTGATTATTATTTGAGTACGTAATTTCAAAAATACGAATTCATTACGTATATGTGTACTGAGATTTATTTATGAGTACGATTTATTGATAAGGATAATTATATGATTTATGCTGATTAAGATTTATCGTTGCAAGATAACAAGTTTATTAGCGCAAGACGTGCGTGACTTTTCATGAAAAGTATTATACAATGAGATGGAGCAAAACGTAAATACTATTTTAATTCTGCAGATTTTCTTTAAATATGTCTTTGCTATCTTTAGATTCTTAATGTAGTAAATTAATAATGTTGACTAATAATTGAAACTTATTTGATATTATTGCTTGCTTATCGTTAATTTAATTAAAGAAAAATACACGATTGTGTATGTATGTGTGCTATGTGATCAATTTGTTTCCAAACGTTTTCGTTTCAACCATATATTGTGTAGATAAATTTGAACGATACGAACCACACGTTTGATGCCAGGTGCAAGTGAAGAAATCCTTGTTGTCACTTGCAGAAACAAAATACAGGAATCTCTGTGCTGCGTGCGAAAACCCAGCCAGCTGTTACAACACCGACAAGTATTACGGGCGACAGGGTGCTGTACTCTGTCTCGTCGATGGCGTAGGCGACGTTGGCTGGGTCAGACTGGATGACGCTCGCATACATTTCAAGGTAATCAACAAGTTAACACGATTGTCAATTCGATCGCGATATTCTTGAAGCGAGAAACGACGTATTGTAACAAATCAGAAACAATTTTGCCCTTTGATCTCAGAGAAATCTATGACGATTTGTAGAGAAAGAGAGATTTGTAATATAATTATGTATTATTATTATCATCTTATTTAACATTTCTGCTGTGACTTATATATAGGTCGAGAATGTTGACACGCAAGATTACAGATTTCTGTGTTCAGACGGTACTACGAAACCGCTTAATTTTGATGAACCGTGCGTCTGGATTTCAAAACCGTGGCCAGCAATCGTAGCTCGAGCGTAAGTATTTACGCCGCTCCTACGCGAAGTTATTCTGGTATTTTATGACAGAGAATTGGAGAAACGCAGAATGAAAAAATTATCAATTATATTCTTTCTCACCAGCTTTGCAGCCAAGACAGTTGCCCGCATAATGAACTTAAATAACATGACAGCGTGGGGGACGAATCTGTTGGAGTTGTTGGAAGATTATTATGTCACTTCGGTCAATGTGGAAGAGCTGCAACCACCCTTCGATCATTTACAACAATGTAACGTATATACAATGTTTTCAACATTTATTTGCAGTGTAATTTTAATTCATTCTTGACGCGCAAATGTCATTCTTTTGCATTGCGGGATCAAAGAAATTCATTAAATTAATAATGATTGTGTAATATCTAAGAAGATTTACGAACATGTAAAAAGCCTTATTTCTGATTTTATTTATCGGTTAAAGTTCCAAATTTTCTAAGCGCTAACATACGAACGGAATGCTCGAGAGACGTGAAATGGTGCGTGAAATCTCTTCTCGAAATGCGTAAGTGCGAATGGATGAAAATGGCTGCTTCTGCTTACGGCATCCAGCCGAACATCTTATGCTACCAGTATGCAGATACTGGTAACAAATCGTGTTTGGAATCTGTGCAGAGCGGACAAACGCACATATCCGTAATACTGCCTGAAGAGCTTCTTGAAGCTAGAAAGTGAGTAAAGAGCAGAACAAGGAATGTGGTAAATAAAAAAAGAAAAATGCTTTTATATCGCTTTTTTTTCGTAGAAAAAATCTAGAGCCTATCGCTCATATGATGACGAACACGAGACAGGGATTGAGCAGAGTCGCAGCGATTGTCAGATTGAGTTCCTCATTCAAAACGCTGCGTGATCTCAAAGGCTTTAAAGCGGTCTTCACAGGCTACAGGAGCGTCGGTATGATTTTATAAAATAAAATTTCATATTTATCGTCAGTCACTCCGAATTGCCTGTAATTTGTCCATAATTTCTCTCTTGTTAGGTTGGAATGCTTTCACGTCAGTGATGAGGAACGAATCGCAAGAAAATTGGGACTGTTCTGATACGCAAGCCATCTCGAACTTTTTCGCAAACAGCTGCGTCCTTGGTCTGGAAAACAAAGATAAAAATGTGCTTCCGAGCAATTTACACTCCTTGTGCGTAAAAGGTGAGGCGCAAAAACGCGTACAATTATGATTAAGCGCGTGGTACCGATAAATGAGCATCGATCATAAAGATACGAGCATACACAATACATACAGACACACGATAAGCTATCTAAATTTGCACAGTTCACTAAGAATATATTAAAGCGATATAAATCGTGCATAATAAAACTGACATTTTAAAGCTAATAATTCAGCGTAATTATATACATGTGTAAAATATGTGAATCTTGTAAACGTGAGTAATCAAGATTGATCTCTTCGCAGATGGAGAAGCGAGCGATGATGCAACTGCCTTCCACTACTTAACTTCCGGTATCGTCGATGTCGCCTTCGTCGATCTGAATGTCGTAGAAAATATTACAAAACCTGGTAAGCGATGCTAATTATTTAAATTTATTTTTGGTATTATATTTCTGTCTAACGTGCGTGACTTTTGTTGTCGTAGGTGATTTTCTTCATCAGAAAGTTGACCTTAAGAACTTGAACTCTAAACCGAAATATAGAGTATTGAGTCAGACTCTGGCGGAAGCTATAAAAGGAACTCCATATGTGCTCGCTTGGACGGCTCTTGGCTCGGTATAATCTTTAGCGCAACTCAAAAGACTTATACGCGTTTGACGTAAAGCGTTTGATTCTTAACGTGAGATAATACTATCTCAACATAAAATCTTTCTGTGTGAAATAAAAAAACTCAGAATTGGATAACCAATTTATTAGATGCGCAGTAGTGTAAATATAAATCTGGATGATTTCAGTTTATGGTAACATTTTTTTTTCGTATTTACAGATAGTAATGCAAAAGAATGTGACGGAGGTAAGACATCGGGATATCTATTCGATGCTAGTCGAAATGGACAAGCTGTTTGGAAAACATTTCAACGGAGAGACACCTGCATTTTCGTTATACGCACCTTACGAAGGCAATCTCGGTGTTATATTTCCCGTAAGTTAAAGGACAAATAGCTTTAGAGATAGAGAATATATTTTTGATCTTCGAATCCTGAAAGGGAAAATAATAGCGGAGACGTTATCGTGGAAACAAATGATAAAATTGCTTTTAATCTCTGCAGAGAAAGAGATGAGAAAAAGAGAGATACATAAACATATTAAATTGTTTTGGAAATTTAAGAACAAATAAGAGGGGCGCAGAGTATTTTGGCCAAAGAAGTTGGCCTAGTTGAGATCTTTTTCTCTTGATTTACGTCTCGATACGGATCTTGATCAAAACTTCGTTTATTCAAATTTTGTCACTCGCAAATGATTTGCAATGTATAAATAAATTGAAATACCGTAATAAAATTTTGTTGTCACAGGATGGAACACGATACATAGAGTTACACGGTCATCAGACAGTACAAGGGCGCAATTATGATGAAGTCGTGGAAGATATCATAAACCAAAGTGCTTGCAATGCGGCGCATGCATGGCTCACACATTTCCCACTAGTCCTGTGTATAGTTGTCGTTTTTCTATATCGATCATTGGATTGCTAATGATGAAAGGTAATGCCATGTATATAGGATAGTCCATTATTTGTAGTAAAATCGACGAGATTATATGTATTAGGTATTAAACTTAGTCTCCGTCGCTTACAAGTAGATCGTGCCAGCTGCAGACGAAATAAGTTTCGATATTTGAAGTTGCTTGTCTTATGAAGGATAAACATTGGTCAATACAATTTAGTATGCAAAGATTGAGTATTGTTTAAACAGAGATTTTTTAATCGATGAAAAATGGATCGTAATAGAGTATTTTTTCGACATGTGCTTCTCCACTATTTCGACATGAAGAAAACTGCAGCTGAAACGCATCGCTTACTGTCCGAGACTTATAGTGAAGAAGCTCCATCAGAAACAACGTGTAGAGAGAGGTTTCAACGTTTTCGAAGTGGTGATTTTAGTATGGAAGACAAACCACGTTCAGGACCAAGATCTATAGAGAGAAAGTTACCTCATGCGCAAAGAGGGACGAGCGGCAAGAGGGGCAAATGCAGAGAGGGACGAGCGGCAAGAGGGGCAATGATGATCTCATCGGCAAACAGAAGCTATCTCAGACAGCTACTGTTTGTCGATGAGATCATTATGCTCTCCCCTTCCTTCATTGCCCCTCGCCATCAAGCTATTTCTAGCTCCCCCCTTACTTCATCGTCCCTCGCCCACAACCGGTTTTCCTGAGGTAACCTCTCTATAGATCTTGGTTCAGGACAGCCGAAAAAGTTTGAGAATGCCGAACCTCAAGCTTTACTGGATAAAAATCCATCTCAAATACTTTCAGAATTGTCGAAAGCGTTAGGTGTTACTTCAATGGCTGTTTACAAACGTTTACATGCCCTCGGAAAAATCCAGAAGAGAAGAAGAAAGGAAAATGTCTCCTTTCAGAAAGATAGGCAAAAGTCATAGAAAATGAGGGAAAATATTTTGATCAATCTATTTATTTTACTCTCTTTCTAATAAATTAATTTTGTAAGACGAAAAACGGCGGAAACTAAGTTTAACACCTAATATATATAATAATTGGTAATATTTCATTAGCTGTAAATAATAGGTAGTTTGCAATTATGTTAATTTTTTCGCTTGTATCTTTTTTTTTTAACATCATTTGATAACAGTAAGATATGACTTTTGATAGATTCTTTATAAATATCGTTCACATTCATGATAATTGCTGTTAAAACTGAATGATAATTATTTTTATACTAATAAATAGTTACTAATTACCAAATATTAGAAATAATTGAAAAACATCAACTGTTGATTTCTTAGTAAAATAAAGTCTGTCAAAATTAAAGCATTTTGTAAAAAATTGTATTTACCAAAGTATTTTTAAAAGTAGAATAATTATCTTTGTATTATCAATAACGGACTATTTGTAGTGAAAAACGCGAGATCAAACCGGCTAGGCTATGTATAAAATCTTACATATATTTCAACTGTATAGTCTTATTATTTCATCTTCTCTTATTTATATGTTTTGTACAATACATGATATAAATGTACATATAAATGTGTCATAAACACTATTTATCTACACTGGACGGCGTTCAATATTTCCTAAACGGAACTTACGTTTTAAAAAGATATGAAGTGTGCAAAAATCTCATTTCCTTATACATATAACTCGCTTTTGTAAAGTATTCAAAATTATAACAATTTAAATGTGCTCGATTGCACATTCGAAAAATTCAATATTATTTGAAATGATCAAAGACACGATTGTGTTGTTGTATTACAAATCTTACGAATTAGAGTTCCGAGATATGCGGGATTGTCCCTCGTCAATTAAAATTGCCAATTAAAAATACGAATTAGTTTTTCAACTTGTCTTATCTGATATCTAAATAATGTATATTGCAGGTGCATCACGTGTATATTGGAAGTATAAAATCCGTGAATTCCTCCAAATCGTTGAAAGAATTAGTAATAATTGGAACTCTATGCGAGACTATTAAGTGCCTATAATTCTCTTTGACTAATCTATGAAACCGAAACGTATCGCAGGAATATGTTCAGTTCTTGTGAAAATTCTTCTTTCTTTGAGGAATAGAAACCTTTTTCCAGTTTGTGTACTTCCACATTGCCAGACTCCGAGCCAAGAGCCTAAATAACACATTTTAAAATTCAGAGAGCATAGAAAAATTCTTTTCGAATATATAATTTGCTTAGTTCTTTAAACTCACCAGGTACTGATTCGTCATATCTTGTTCCATTATGCAAGGCGACAGCTGCATGCTGCTTATCTTTCCCCATTTTTGCGGAGATACATGACATGTATATACGGGACAGATGTCACTTTTACTCAAATCCCATATGTGAATTCTGTTGGATTTACAAGTTTTTTATTACCTTATCTAGGTAACGCTGTTCATTTTGTGAAAAAATCTTACCGAGAATTATTGTCCAGAGCATATATAGTCAGCGGTTTTGTTTTCGACCATTGGAGAGCTTTAATTTTATCCTTATACTGTTCATTTTTCAGTTGTACAATCGGTCTCTCCACGTTCAAGTAATGCAGTCGTATCGTTCCATCTTCACAGCCGACCTAATTGATAAAAATCAAATTGATAAGAATGATATTATATAATTATTTCGAGTTAAACTCTAGGAAAATCTTACCCAGAAGAAGGATTGGTTAAAAGGACAAACGTCAATGCAAGTTGAACCACCGCATTCACCTGTAATATTTAACATGATTGATAAGTCTGTTGTTATCGCGATCACATTTGATGGGACACCAATGCGATAATAAAACCACCACTCACTTATCTCGGCCGGTTTGTACATTAATGGATTAGTTCTATTATTGATGCAAGTAGCATGCAAAACATCAATACTGTTAGTCGCGATATAAATGTTATTTGTATTCGCACTGTCCACATGCATATCGACAAACGTATTCATTCTAGAAGAAAGTGGAAAACGATTAGGAGGTTTGGTTACCACAACCAGACAGCTTTACGAGTATTATATTTACATTTCCGTGTTTTTTCTCATCAGAAACATTTTCTGATTCTTTATGAGTCTTATGTCACCCCAGTGAGACAATCCCAAGTCATCGATAATCACACCCATGCTATGAACAATGCTCCAAACTATAAGCCAACCATCCTCATCTAAGCTACATATCTGTTAAATTCGTTAAGGACAAGCAGGGATCAGTACGGCTACATTTTAACAGATAAATATTAATAATTGCAATAATTGTTTAATTGGATAACCTGGATGGGAACAAACTTATTGTTCCTTGCTTTAGCAGAAATGGTCTCGATCTTGGACAGCACGCGTATCGCGACAACCTGCGATGTGTGTGCATCCTGCTCTATATTCGCCGTTGTCGTGTAAGTAGGCGTTCTTATCACCCAATCCAATTCGTTAGCCTTATCCGTAACCTTCTGATGCCACATCTCATCCTCCTTGAGATCCCAGAGACTCAGCGATCTGTTTTTAAATCAATTTTTATTTTCAAGAATTAAAAAGATAGATTATCTTTTTTCAGAGTGTAGAAACTTTGAAAAGGATTCGAGCTGCATACCCGTCCTCGAGTCCGGCGAACACTATGTTGCAGTTGGTTAAATGAAAGCAGCAAGCAGTAATGGGACACTGAGAATAAAAGAGTTTCTTCGGCATCGAAGGCTCAGAAATATTCCAAACGCATCCGATGCAACAATCGGTGACGTAATCTTGCTTGCTCACGGTTTCTATCTCCTGTTTGGCATGAAAAAGTAATTAATCACGTTCTTTTTTTAATCCGCACAAAATAAGTTTCTTACCTCTTCCACGGCAGCATGTATGGTGAGCAGAACTTTGTTTAAAACATTCGAATAATGTATGATCTTCACCGGTCTAGTAGCTAGAAATGTCACTGTGTCTACAGAGAGCTTCACGAATCCATCGCTGAACGGTAATTCATCCACATCGTTCTGAAAGACGGTACCGCCATGCTCCTTCTCTTCCAGTAACGATAGCATGACCATGCCCGCGCGATTAAGAAAATCATTCAACCGCAATACATCGTACGACGGTCGTAACAGAACACTTATTTCGTCCGCCTCGTCGAAATCACCTCCGACGCCAATTTGTTCCTGTGAAGTTTTGTAATATTTAATATACTTCTTTGTGTTTTATCAAATTTTAAATATCGGAATAGAAATTATATTACCATTTTAAATAAGTTTATATCCCGTTTATCATGTAATTCCTTTCTGCAAGTTACGGGAAATTGCGTCCACTTATTCTTGCGGAGTACCTCGTCCGTTTGTATCTCGACATCCATATTATCGTCGCCGGTTTGAGTAAAGACCTGTAGAATATGAGCAATAAGCGATCTATCGCACTACAATTCAATCAATGTGTTACATACTTGTTGAGTATTTAATTTTCCGTAATTTCTTATGAATTCATCATAGGGTACGGGACTGCACTCCAGAATTGACCATTCCATAAAATCCAGCTTTATCATTTCCAATAATTCCTCGCCTCTACTTCGAGACTTCCGTGAGTTCTGCAAAAAAAAAACAAATAATATATAATAATACATAATTATATTTAATATTATGATTAATATATACATTCTCTTGGTGGATTACCTCTTCAAGTCGATTTTCTTTTGGTTTACGAAAATCGATAAACGGTATTTGCGACAATGGCGGTGACTTGGTAAAGTCGCCGGAGCGACTATCCTCGAAACCCTCATCGGTCGACGACGGCAAAGATTTATTTTCCACCAGTCTGTCATCGCTGCTCCGATAAGCACATTAAATGCATTAAATTACACGCAAATTTTTTGTAAGTTTTTTTATAACACAAAACATCTTAGAAAAGCGTGCAAGATAAGAACACAACTATAGATAACAATAAGATAAATGCAACTAAAAAGTCTGTAAACAAATATTCATTTATTCGTTCTGATATTTGATCTTGGTTATTACAAACCTAAATGCTTTGCCAACTGGCGCTCTCAATTCGGGTAACGGCGGAGTGTTGGGCTGATTTGCAAACATAGATTCTACTCGCGCCGCTCGTTTCCTCGCTTCTGCGAGATCGTAGTGTCCTGAATCAAGCATGCGTTCCTCTTCGACCTTTGCTTGGTCGATATTCACTACGCTTCTCTGTAAAAAATATTTTTTTAAATCATGCATCTTCACATCTATATATAGAGATTGGTATTAAAGTCGACAATACTTTCTCTCGGCTGCGTAACTCGATGGGTTCCAGATGGGAATTGCTACCGCTGCTGTCTGACTTTTCGCTGATCACGGAAAATTCACTGTCGGTGCATTCTTGAAAGTCCGACTCATAATCCTGAAAGAAATGATATAATTTTGATTCACATTTGTTCGCAAATACCTTTAGTTTCTTGTGAATAAGTTAGTGTGCAAATCTGTGAAAGTGTTAGAAGTTGAATCTTTCTTTGTAAATTTTTGGAAATTAATTCTCTATTTTTCTTATGCTTTCTTACCTCAAAATCATCTTCATAATCGTAAATTTCCTCATCTGAATCCATTTGCACGTTAGAACGAGTATCATTTTTCTTCTGCTCCATTTTCTCAATATTTGGTCTTTTTATGGCGCTATGCAGCATTCTAATTTCACTTGGACTCAGAGTTCTAGATTTTCTTCGTTCTCTGGATGGCATTCGTGGTTTGGTTCGATCAGGTATGGAAGAATCTTGCAGTTTTTCCTTATCTCTTGATGTTCGATGCGCAGTCTTCTCGTTGGATTTAACATTAAGCTTGCTTGTAGTCGATTTTGGCATGTATATTGTACTCGAACCTCTTTTCTCTGAATATTCTGCTTGCTCTCTGGACTTCCTCTTTTTGACTGTACTGTCGTCGCTCGATTTAACAACATTCTCAGATCTCGTTTTTGAACTTGTACTCTTTTTTGTTATCGACTGACTAGATAAGGCTTTAATCGGATTAGATTTCGACGTTGAGGATGTGAGACTTTGCTTTGTGGTCTTAAGCTGAGATGAACCACTCGACTGTTTACTAGTACTTCTAGTTGAGTGTGTTCTGCTTGTCACGGAATTCTGTTTTGATCTGTCTCCGTCTCCTCTGTGTTCAACACCTTGAGATTTCTTTGGAAGATTAGACTCCGATTTTCTCGATGTTTCTTCCTTGCCCTCGCTGCCCAATAGAGCCTTTGTTTTAGACCGCGTACGTGTCTTGACTTCATCTTTAAGTTCAGTTTTCTTAGTAGCACCCTGAAAAGAAATAAAATGCTGTCGATAAGAACAGTTGTGCTCTGGTAATAATATATTACATATCTGATAAAAATATTTTATATATTGTGAATTCATGGCACAGACAAAATACATTTATTTGATTGGCGTTTTCAAAAAGAAAATTGTTAGTTCATACAGTGTTTTCCTATCATTCTCGTACGTGTAAAAAGTAGAACGTAAAACATATCATTACGTGGGAGACATTAGTGCTAATATAGTTCTTATATCAATACCTATGAATAAAGCATTACGCAAATGAGTCATGCGTTCTAATGATTAATTAATGAAGGATGTGCACAGTGGGATTGCGTTGATAATAAATTATGTGAAATCTATGTCCTGTTGTTGCATTATTGTAGTGACGTTTTCCCGACATTTACGTTGCTTCGCAAGAAATGTCAATAATTTCGAGATTGACGGGAGTCGAGTCGCGATTAAGTTAATTAATACAAACGAAAGAAATGCAGTTTGCAAATGTATCTCTCTGCAATCGAAAGTGTGATATACGACACGATGATTATGTGAATGTATTAAATTAAAAGTTTTCGAAATACTCACTTTACTGGACATTTTGCCGCTAATTGATCGGCATTGACAGTTGCAGACAGTTGCGGCCAGTCATACAGCAACCATGATGTAAACTAATGCGATTGCAACGCTTCGAGACACTTCTTGCAACTACGAAGTAAAATGCATTTGATAACAACGCATGATAAAAACGATTACTATATTTTTCTTGTACCTATTGAACATAATAATTAGTGTCGGTAACTATCATTTCTTGCGCTCTCGTGATAAAATAGAAACATGATTAATGTAAATAGCATGATTATTGTTGTGTGTGTAATTGAAAATTGAAACAGTAAAAAAGACGCTATTTCATCATTGCACCATCAACCTAAATTTTGGTCTTTGTTTTGCACTCATGTAAGATAATTATTAATAATTCACAAGGAATACATTTGTCATTTTGTCATGACTGGAGAGCGGAAACTTTATCAATCTAGAAACGTGCACGGACGTCGCGTCAATTATGGATATAGGTTAATTCACTATGTTGATCTTTTTTTACATAAAATGGGTTAATAACAAAATTTGTTCGCTTTTTGTTTATTTCGCTATACAGTACATAAAGTGATATAATGATTAAATACATCAGCTTTGTTGATTTATTGTAATTTATTGTAATTTATTGTAATTTTCATATTGTGTGTGAATAGATCAGCCACTTCAGGAATTGATGATAACTATTTTTGGGAACGGGATGTTGAAAAATTGACAGTGTACGATTTAGTGTACAAATATTTGCGTAGATGCGCTGACAGAGAAGGAAAAAGGAAGCAGCGAAATTGTGCATGCAATAAATTTCAGAAGCAAAATGCGAGAAAAAAGGATCTTCATGGACAAACTGCACCGTCCATTTGGATAAATTTTGACGATGGAATTTTTGATAACAATAGTGAGCAGTTGAAATCACATGCGGATAAAAATGTACTTTCTAAAAGAACATCTAGAAGCTCATCAAAAGAATGCATTGCCAGTTACATGAAAGCTATTCACGATGGTACATATCTATAAATTTATATGAATCAACAGTAATTGAATTGTTTGGTGTTTAAAGAATTTAATCTTCTAAAATTAAATTTAAGGAGAAATAGAAGAAAAATATAAAAATGTTTAGATAATCATTGATCTACGTTGATTTTTCTATGTAGGGCAAAGGCGAGCTAAATTCTACGTGCAGAAAGCACTTTTATACGGCTTACAATCTGGATTGTTGATTCCAATTAATGAGCAGAAGAATGTATTGCGTGTATCGCAAAAGTTAGGAATTTTCCCTTCAAAAGGAATCGAAGAAGAACAGTTGAGTACTGCGACCAGCGATACTGACTGTGAGTATCTTGTATGAGGCTTAATTTAATAATAGAAATCACAGTATAACACTACTTATAATATTTGCAATTATGCTAATTTTCTATTTAATACATGAATTATTAAATATCTGATAAAATTTTTATTTCTATTTGGATTCACATTTAACATAACATGAATATTTTGCATCATTTGTGAGAGACAAAAAATTTCTATTGAATAATTCAATGTGTTTTTACAGCACATAGATTAATTTGTACATGATACGCTTTATTCCAAATATTTAATATTTTACAATTGAAATGTTTATCACATATAGCAGTAGTGATACCCATATTTTTAAGAATCTAACAAATATTAGAATCACGGCATTTAAATTTTGCGATTAATTTTGTGAAGATACGCTTAAAGTTTACGCTTAAGAAAAACAATTAAGAAGATATAATTTAGATTAATTTTTTCAATTTCTTAATAATTTATCATATATTAGCTGTTTGACATCCGTTATCGCGCTCTCATACGTCGTTCGCATTCCTGCCGACAACGCCGAATCCACCTTTTCAGTTCTCGTTCGCGTGCCTTACTTCGTCTGCGAGGACTTTGCGCCTTCAAATCTCTGTATATACTGTCTTCTGTATCTTCATCTTCCTCTTCCACTCCTTCGTCTTCCTCTTCCATTCCTTCGTCTTCCTTTTCTTCGTCTTCTTCTTCCATTCTTTCTCCAATTTCGTCTTCTTCGTTTTCTTCATCATTCTCGCGACGTTGACCGTTCCGTCTAACACGATCTCTGATGAAAACTCGATCACGGGGTCGTCGTCTTCTCGACTGTTCTCGTGAAATCTGAGCGTCAGGGTGACAAATAACGCAATCTAAATCTTCTTCTGTAGTAGTCTCTTCGTCGTCTTCTGCGCGCTGCGCTCTTCGATCCTCCATTCGCGCTTTCTTTGCGTTTCTCGCTGGAATCGGCGAAGGCATCCTCGAAGGCTTCACTCCAGAAGGCCCAGGAATCGGATCTTCATATTCATCACGTTGTTTTATTTCACGTGTTCTGGTTGCATCACGTCGATGATCATCACGAGTATCCTTGCAACCGCAAAGGTGTTGTAATTCTTCAGAATCAAACTTTCTATCATCGCGATCATCCGCATTATTTGTTTCATTGACTGATATTCTAGTTGAATGGAACCTCGGTTCTATCGAATCTTCAGGACGATCGGAGATGAAGGTTTTTGTAAGAGATTCCTCACGCAGCGATCTTGGATATTGGCGCGATAATCCGTTTCTTCTAGGAAATCTTTTGCAATGACATGCATGGTTTTCGTGATTATTGACGCTTTTTTGTCCTCTTAACAAATCATCTGTAATCGTCGATATGCGACCTTCGCAATCCAAAGAACAGTCATTCTGCCTCTTAAAACTAATAACGGGACCGACCAAGTGGTACTCGTTGTTCAATAATTCTTTGGCAAATCTGTTATGAAATAATAATTGTTAACTCATTTCAGATAACAGAATTAAGTAAAATAGTTATTAATGACTTAAGAAAAGTGATTATTTTGTACAAAGAAAAAAAATTTTTGCATTATACACATATTTTATATATTTATATTTTGCGTTAATAATCTTAATGACTCTCGTGATATTTTGCATCGCAATTTATTAAGTTAAGAGAGTAGACTTTTACTGTAATTCTATGATTGCCTCTCTCAAGCACTAGATTTTGCTGAAACAACTTCGCACGGGGATACATGCCGTACGAGTTTGCCGTACGTAATTAGCATTCGCCCGTAAACGAAATCGGTCGATAGATGCACAACCTGGAAACGAGATAGGCTGCACAATAGTAGCGCAATTGCCTTGAAACGCGATCACGTCCTCACACGCGAGATTACGCGTCCTCTCTCCCTCTTTCCCTCTCGCCGCTCTCTGACCTTCGACCTCTGACGGAGTTAGGTCTCGCCGAAAACTAACCCTTGAAAACAGACCTGTCTCAGCGCGGTCCGCACCTGAGCGTAAAGGTCGCCGTCGCTGCGATAATTCGCCCGGATGTATTCGACGATGTCCTCGGCGCTGGACGTGGACGGCTGGTCCGCGTCGCGCTGCAACGAGCGCATCGCCTCCATCACGCGCAGCGAGAACCTCGATGAATTCTCCACGGCGCATTTGCATTGCCGGCTTGTCTGCGATAAGAGAAAATTTTTTTTATCTTCATCAATAGGTTCTTTGTCTTACAATTAATTTAATTACGATAACTTATTTTAATCTAATTTAATTGTCAAACGTCAAATTGTCAACCAAACTTTGCATTATGATTTTCATAAAAATAAAAGCTTCGTTATTGGTTGTAAATCAAAATTTATTCAAAACTCGCTAAAAATTGATTAAAAATATTACTGCTTGAATGAAAAGCTACTTCTTTCGTATAATTTACTTCCTTAGGCGGTGTTTCGCAATCTTCTGGACAAGTTTCTGTTGCATCGAAATCATTTTCTTCATTAAGAATTTCATCAACTATGGAATTGATTTTTTCCTCCGTTCTTTTGGTACTCTTCATCCCCGATTTAATTATTATTCAGAAGGTTAATGGAAAATATGTCATCTTTGCACGGCATGCATATGTCTGAATGTTGTCATAAGCGAACGATTCGGATTTCTCCAACAAAATTTGATCTCAGTAATATTCTAATATATCGGGAAAAAGTCTAAAGGATTATGAATGTGTGAAAAATACAACGTATAAAGTACCATGTTTCAATACGCGCTATAAATATGTGAGTTAAGCATGGTAGGATTAAGAACTTCAATTGTAATATTCGTGGAAATACCGCTGCCAAATGAGTTCCACGTGCCTCTTTTAATTTTAATTTTAATTTTGAAGAGTTTCAATAAAGCGAGCTGCCACGAATTGTTGTGACTCGCGGTCCCTGTATCGATTCGCAATCGAAATAACGCCTACGGTCAAGGGGGTAAATGAGTGAGGAGAGGAAAAAAAAGTGGGAGGAGCGATATCGGTCCGCGTGGGCGGTAGGGACGAGTGCATATGTGAAATATTAATAGTGCGAGCAGTCAGTGAACGTGACTGTGCTATACACGGAAGCACCTTCATATTGTCCGCCCCGGACGGCTTTCTAGACTAGCGGCTAGCTTGTATTGTACACGAATTACGATAAAATTGCCACTACGTACGTGCGAATAGCGTAGACGCAATAGACGGCGCGCCGGCGATAGATCCGATAATAACAAAATTACACACGCCGTCATCGTTTTTCCATAATAACGGCAACATCTGCAAAACGCCCACTGCGCTTCCTAGTAAGCGCATAAAAGAAATTTTTTCTTTGTCCCTCTCTCCCCTCTCGTATTAATTTGCATAATCGCGATATTCGGATATAAAAATTATTATAAATTAATATTATTACGTGTGGATATTATATTTTTATATATATGAATTCTACGTCTCGCAGAAATTATTGCAAATAAAAGTGGAATATTTTTAGCCGTCGTACTTTACAATTTAACGCTATAATTTTTTGCAAGAAAATAATTTAGTATTTTTCATTTATTTGCAGAAAATTGTCATTGTTGCGATTACCAGTTCAACTACAACGCAAATCATAGCACGACCTTTCCGCTAATAAGATTTATGATGGTGATTTATGATAGTCCTGTAAAAGCGGCACGATAAAATAAGATTACGCCGGCAGGATGGAGGTGAATCGAAGAAGAGGTAAGACTCGCGGCGAATCGGGCTCGGGCCGGCACCACGCTCCACTTTTTCCTCGCCGGCGGAGAGACGGGTGGTGTGGGCGATTTCGTTTGTTGTTTCGCGCCGTTTCCGATAAGAACGACGAAGCGAGGCCCGCCAAGAATTACCTGGACGAGTGCGCGCCAGGATAAGAACCGTGCCGGCGCGGTAAGCCGCAATTTGCCGACAGCCTGGGAACCGAAGGGCTGTAGATGGCCTGGCGTGCTCCAACGGGGGCAAATAGTCTAAATGATTAAGCCCCCTTGGTGTGGCCGTTGCCTGGAGCACGTCGTTCACTCGAGCGACTTCTTTCGTCAGCCTGTATTTTTTTATCACAATTTACTGATTGTTTCAAAGAGTATATTTCTTTTTTCAAGAAGATGCGCCGAGATTCTAAATTGTCTAGCTCATATTTTAATTCGGAACTTTTAATAAAGAGTTAATTGCATCTCACATTGCATAACACGCGTTTTTCTCTTCGATTGAAGATAACAAATACGCTTGACACGTCGAATGCTGGCATTGAAGTCTATTTATGCGAATCGCCGCCGTTTAACTGCGCGTTATTGCTGAAAGTACAACAAATAAAATACTTTTTTTTAAATAAAAAATTATTGATTTGACGTTGCGGATGAGAATTAAGCGCCGAATTGAGAGAATTAAACGAATCGACATAATGCGGGCGCTCGGTATAACTGAAAAGACGTAAAACGCGAGCGAGCGATGAATTCTTTTCCACCGAAATGCCGCTAATTAGTTAAGTCCTGATAACGATTCTGCGGCTCTGAGAGGGCGCGGAGAGCGGCGCGAGATTATAAATACCCTCCCCGAGCCGCAAAAGTAAGAAAAGTTTAATCAGGACTTGGCGGGGGATGGCGGGAGGGAGGCGTCCTCGTGACGACTTGATGAGATAACTTTGCCTAAGTTGTGAAACAACGGGCGTCACGATACGTGACTTCGTGCGGAGGGTGAAAGGAGAATCCGTGCTTCCTGCGGATGCAGGGAGGGTGGCGGCGGGACGAAACTAAGGGGCAGACACGCGACCTCCTTGGATACCGCCCTGTCCTGTTCCGGGGTGTACAACGACGAACTTGGTGTGTACGCTGCGTGAGAGGCGGCTTCGTGCGGGGAGGAAGCGGCCGCGTTTCCGCGGGAAAACGCTTGTCAACTCTTGAGCACGGGGTCGTTGATAACACTCCAAGTGATCTTTTCCTGAAATTCAGACAACTTCGCAAACGTTGCTGCGAGATCAATCGAACATTAATAGAGCAATAAAAAAAGTCCTTTGAGAGATTCTTTAACGCAATTTTGTCGCAATAAATTGCGAATAGAATTGCGAATTCCGAATAGAATTCTATTTATAATTTTATATGTGTATGCAGAAAACGTTTGAAAAATTAGAATATACATACATGTGCAGTATATGCATCTATAATGTGTGTATTTTGATTTTTTACATATTTTTTATTACATGAAATTATAGATAGACTTCCGTCTTGAATTACGTCGAAAATTATAAATCCGTTTAAAGCGGATGTTACACATATCTTTTGAATTAAGATAATAATTGATATTTTAGATACATAAATGTAATGTAGGCATGTAATAATATTTATTTCTCTCTTCACAGAATGAATCTATACAAAAATAAAATTTAAATTTCAAGCTTTTAAAGTGTAAAGGCGCGTTCTGCGAAACAACTTCGATTAGAAATATGTCTCAATTTTTCTAAATCGCATTAATTTGATCGTTGTTTTCTTTATGTTTCTGACGAAGAAAAGTAGCAGCACTTTAAGCTTACTTGAGTAAACAATCTTTTATGAAGTAAATGAAAAATCGCCACACGTGAATCCTTTATGTACCTACTTTTCTTGGGACGTCGATTAGACCGATTACCTTCAGGACGCGTCACGGAGCCGGCGGGGACGGGTTCGGGGGTGCGTTCGCCAGCTCGCTGGCTCATCACGTGACGTGATGTCACGTTACCTGGTGGTCGCCGACAGGTGTTCGGGTTCGCACGAGCAGGTCCGATCGCGAGCGCGGAAGCGCGCCCCGTTATCAGCACAAATCCAGCCACATAATGATAACGAGCACATCCGGGCACAACAAGCGGGCGACAAGAAGCGCATTCGTAATGTCTGCGGCTCGATCGATCTCTACAAGGGTTGAATTTTATAAAAAAAGACGCGATTAAGAGAAGGTGCGTGTACTGTTAAATCTGCCGGAAAGACAGAATTTTCTATAAAAAAAAAAATTAAATCTATGTGACAGATAAAATAGATAAATCTCAAGGTATGAAAAATTTTACAAGCGAAAGAAAATAGCGCAGCAATATTCAAACGTGCGTTTAATCTTTCGCTCACGCGGAGGGACACATCATTGTTTCGAAGGCGCCTGTAATTGCGGCGTCGTGGGATCACGACCATGTGGGCCTCCCCCCCCCCTCCGTTCAAGGCTCGTCGCTCCCTTCTGCAGTAAATTAGATATTACGATACTAAATGACGTTATTTAACCCCGTCCGTGCGTGCCCTGCCGGGAGTTAAATTTATGTGGGTCTACGGTATTGTTCGCGAATGGCAGACAGGTGTGTAACAGCTCGCTCATCCTCAATCTTCCTCGTTATCGTTGATATTGAAGAAGTAAATTGTATAATTGTCTCCTTCATCCTTTTATTCCCGACGAAAAAAATGCGGTTCAAACAGCACAAGAATTTAAGAACCGTTCGAGAAAGTTAGAGTGTATTTTCTCTTCGCGATCTTTCTTAGACTCTTTTATGCCGACTGAATAACATAATCGAGAGGTATAGGTGTACATATAGAAACGCGAAGGTCAAAGGACTCGGCACACGTCCGCGTGGCACGATCGCAACCGCGAAGGCAATCGATCTCTTGACCGTTAATCGCGGGCTAGAGGATAATTACAGGAAGAACGAGTTGCAACATTAATGAGATGGAATCCGGGGGGGTGAAAGGGAGGGGAGAGCGATCTAATACCTACAGCGCGCCGCCGGTTAATTTACTTCATAATAATTACCGGCGGCGCATTAAACATTTGTGTGTGTATATATATATATATACATATAGAGTAACGTGAAAGTGTCAGGTGCTGACTGTCCCAGAGACACATTAGTAAGGCCGCGTACGTACTTACGTGACGGCTATGTGAGACCGCGAGGAGGCGCGTGTACATATATAACGCGTTTCTCCTCGCATGTTGCAAGACTTGCACCTGCATCGCCGCCCGAAGTCTCCCAGAAGGGCGAAGGAAGAAGATCGTAATTTCTGAAAATAGAGCGGCCGAAGAATCGCGTTAAACTCGCCCGCTCGTGCGAAAAGTTCCTGGATTTCCCTACCGATTCGATCAAACTTGCTCGACCTCGCACGATTTCTCGCGGCTTTTCCTTTCTTCTTAACAACATAATCTCGCGGTTCTTCTTCCCGCAGCTCCGAAAATTCGAGATAACGCGAAGAAATCACTTGATGATTCGAAGCAAATGATGCTTCCATCTCATAATCTCGGTTATCGCTCTTGGAGCTTATTGTTTGTTTCACTTAATGTAGCATTTTGCATTTTTATTTTTGTCTCCTGTTATTATTTATATATATTTTTTCTGTCGTTAGGCAGTATACTTTAGGATTAATAAACAAATGTTTCTCTTTTTCTATATTAAATAGGATGAAATATGCGATGATAAATAAGTGACAAGTGGCTTTAAAAATTACACATGTCATAAGAATTACAGATCGAGGCCGTAGATATGTACATGCGATAAGCACCCGTGATCAGTCATCGCGAGACCGCGACTTGTACCGTCGAGCGATGAACCACACGAATCGCAGATAATATGGGCGTAATGATTGGAAGATCAGAATCTCTCCGGTTACTTGAAATTGCGGGACTGGTCGTTATTCTTGCGCGCCAATGAATATTTTAGGGCGCACGATATATAGTGCCTTTATTACAGGTCAGATTCGTAATTCTGCTTTCATTTTAAGTACAATTTTATCTCTAAAATTAATCGAATTCATCCATCGATTCATATAGATTAATTATATCATTTATGTATTTATTATTTATATAAGAAATAATAATGCATTTTATAAAATTCACTCTCCAGATATTATAGTCGTATCTAAACCGTATCCACTCTGAATGCTTCAGTATCTCGAATTAACGCCAAGATGTCGTTAATGATACGATACAGCGAAAGAAAAATAATTATACATTATCCAATATTCATTGCTACGGAGAGAGAGCGTTATAGAACTCCTGTCGTCGATTATCTGATTCGACGTGTCCTTTCGCACATCGTCGATGATGTTCACGCGATGTATTATGTGCTGCGGATTGCAGATTGCCTTTGCGATACGACGGCGATCGCTTCGTGGGGGTGACACAACGCGATTGGCCGGCTAACGCGTCCGTACTCTCCTTTCACCCTTAGCTAGCTACCGCCTAATGACACATCGGCGAATCAAGCTGCAGGTCAGGGCGCATGCACCCAGAGGCGGGACGTTCTTTCACCGTCGACGAATTGAGTGGCCCTCGCGCCTACATGTTCACGATGCTGCAACATGTGACGTGACACGGCACGTCATCGCGCTAAGGTAATCCAGCGGTCGGGCCGAGTTGTAAATCCGATCGTCGCAGCGACGAACCGAGTGCTCCTCGAATGTGCGACAGCTCGCGGCTTCCTCGACAGAGATGCTGGAACTTTGGTGAACTTATAACATTTCTCAATCGACTTTAAACCTTTCGATGAAGTAATAGCATTCTTCAACGGACGTAATAAGTGATTCGTGTGAATGTCATTAAACAAATTAAATAAAATATCGAGTTCAAAATTCTGTCGCAAAATTCTTAATCATGTAAAATGTATCGATAGCGTTGAAGTATTCAAGTAATTAAGTTACCGGAAATTTTGATATTAACAGAGTTATCAAGGATAATGAAGCCATATGAGAGTTAAGTAAGATACCAAATCTAAAGTTTTATCTTCGTATTATTGTAAAACTATATCTAAAACGCATATATAAATAATGAAATAAACTGTAAAGGAAAAACTAAAGTGAAGTAAACTGTAACGATAAAAGAAAACACGTGTTATTGGAAAGAGATTTCTCCGCCGTGATTGAATGTGGACAATTATTGACAACTGAAATCTCTTGATTTATCGAAAGATGCGGCACATTTTATACTTAAAACGACCGTTAAAGTTGACTTTAAAAATTATCGTATTTAATTAGTGTAACATTATGATCTAATGACTGCATCGTGATGCCTATAAATATTTTGGCAATTAAGAATTCATTGTTTGATCGAAGATATGCGTGGAATCTACGATAATCGTGAATATTGAAAATTATCTTTCAAGAAATGAGTTCGCACTCTCATGCGAGGACGATGTGCACCGGAAACGCAGTCTCTGGCGCATTTTCCGCGTTGCATCTCTTGCGAAGTTACAGTCTCTTCGCTCCGAGTTCAGGTGCGTAAAGTGTGCATTAAATTTGTCTAGTTAAAATCATATCATCGATGACACCTGAAAAATTACCATTCTTGTTCATCTATCATTTACATTCTCTCCATCAAAAATTCTTCGGCGATGCTGGAACACCTTGAAATCCAATACACCTTTTTATTTTAGTTCTTATGTTATGTCAGATTGAGAAATATTTGGAATATAATAGATCGCTTCTTTGTTTTCTTTACATTCGCTTCGTTATGCATAATTGAACAAGTTGTCCAATATCAACGTTGATTTTCAATAATTTCCAGTCCTTTCTCAATTCCTCCAGTAGCCGTGATCGTCTAGTGGTTAGGACCCTACGTTGTGGCCGTAGTAACCCAGGTTCGAATCCTGGTCACGGCAATGTACAAACATTGTCACGGTGGAGGTTTTTTTTAAACTCAGTTTCTGTTTTTTGCATTTATTAATATTCTTAATAATTCAGATAAAGAAAAAATAGTTAAAACTAGTATTGCATTATTTTTGAAATATTGGAGAATTAATTGTAAGACAAATCAATAATTATTATTTATCGAGATTTTAGAGTTTATGCAAAATCTTGTAATTAATTAATTGTTTACAATTTAACATTAAAATTCTAATTATGAACGTTTTTTAAAATTGTAACTATGAGCAGTTAAAGTCTAAACCAATTTTACGACTCCAGTTATAACAGTCACAGCAATTTGTGTGGACGCTAACGGTTGTATAGTTTCACACGAAGCATGACGAGTCATTGCATTATCACGATATTTAGACTCTAATGTTTTATCGTCGGTAGCATGCCGCACATAATTGCCACAGTGTAACCGAGCGGAGTAAAAGTTTCACCCCTTGTTAGCAAAATTTCCAAGTGTCAAATAAATTTTCCATCGATCAAGCAGTGAACGAACTGAAACTTTCATATGAAACTGATTAATCGTGTAGGAAGAGGAGGAAAGAACAAAGTTAGTGTTTGTTTTATGGAAAATCATAAATGTTAGGTAAATTCACAGACATTATATAGAAAAATATATTGTATGCAATGAATTAATTGATTGATTAATTAAATATAATAAATAAATTGATTAATTGATTATACAATAAAAAGATTTTCTATTGACGGAATAGTATTTCTATTTAATATCTTGAGTTTTTACGTCTTAATAATATATAATATCTTGATTACTAAATGATATAAAAAATTATTGTTAATAATTAAAAAAAAAGAAAAAAAAAATTGTACCCCTGGTGGGACTCGAACCCACAATCCCCGGTTTAGGAGACCGATGCCTTATCCATTAGGCCACAGGGGCTGTCATTGGGTTATCCTTTAATCTTGTAGTACCTTCTGACAATCAAAAAATTCCATTTTTTTTTTATATTTAATAATATCAATTAAATAAATAGGATAAGAATGTACATTATGCATATTAAGTTAGTTAAGTTCTCATTTTTATTATAGATCTGTACAGGTACGAAGCGTATCCGTCTCGAGACTATAGCTTCGAATCGGATATCTTATCGAATTCCATGGCAGCAGAGTCTCCATCCTCGCCGTTAAGACCCTCTTCTTTGTCGGCAACGTTTTCACTTCCCGGAACTCTGCTTCAGCCACCTTTTTTAGCGGCAGTGCCGCCCTTGATGCAATCCTTGAGTGTGCCTCAGCCGCTTTCAACTTCCCCTACTGGTAAGATAATTTTTATTTTATTTTAGTGCTCGATTTAGTCTACAAATAATTGTTCAATATATTAAACATTTGTAAAAGATGTTTAAGTGTTTATTTGTATTCTTGAAAAGACGATAACAACTGCCTCGGTAGCGCAGTAGGCAGCGCGTAAGTCTCATAATCTTAAGGTCGTGAGTTCGATCCTCACCCGGGGCAATTTTTTTTCAACTTTTTAAATATTGCATTAATTGTTCATATTGTATTCATATTATATTAAAACAGGTTCTATGAATCGTCATTTTATCACCACGAATGGTATAACTAGTTTACACAAAAGACCTAGAAGCGAAAAGAAACCTATCCCGGACGATCAGAAGGACGAAAAATATTATGAGAGACGTAAAAGGAATAATCAGGCGGCAAAGAAGTCGCGAGATGCCCGCAAAATCAGGGAGGATCATGTAAGAACAGAAATAAATTTTTTTTTCAAGGTTTTGATAGGAAGCAATGTAAATTAAGTTCGACAAATAACAAGTGGTGCAAATAAGTTCAACATTTCAATCAATTCACACACGAATCTAATTCCCCTTTGAATATATCTCTATTGTATATATATCAATTTATTTTTTATACGTACAGATTGCTTTAAGGGCGACGATGCTGGAGCACGAGAATGCGATTCTGAAGGCGCAGATAGTGACCCTTCGAGAGGAAGCACAATCCCTGCGGCATATGTTGATCAAACACGCCCCGGCGATACAATCGATCGAACGATCACTCTCCTCGATGACACCGGTAACTCTTTCTCCCCCACACACGACTCCGAATCTAGATTGTTAATTCCAGAAGCTTTTTTGAAGCTTTTTTGAAGTGTTTAGGTATTTACATTCAGATGAAAATCCATGTAATCTCGTTGAATTTAATTTTCGTGAATAATTCGCGACAATGGAAATTTACTGAAATTGCAATGGTTTCAAAAAACCTTCGGTTTGAAGAAAAATAAATTATTCAATATATCACTCTACGTTGTGCAAATAATAAGAGGCTGATTAGTGGTAGTAGTTAAAAGTGATTAGGATAATCGTAAGACTTCGATGGAAATTATTATTTCTTGTTAATTATTATCGTTCATTATAGGTGTAATTGTTGTTGCTTGAATAAAAGTGATGATGCAAAATATATACGTGGAAACAGATTTATGTGAAATTTCAAATTTCACCGATATTTTGTGAAAACAATTGAAAAGAAGTGCATTTACGAGACATCTAATAACGTAGTAAAGTATTGAATACCAAAATTTCTAATAACTGGCAATGCCTTATGCTTTTGAAAAAGCAAAACATGCATATCATAATTGCTTTAAAATTTGTTAACTACCTTATTAAATGATTAATTAAATCAAATTTATGTTAATTGTCTTTTTATATATATATATCCATTTTTAAACTATAGTTCTCAACATAGCGCATTTTATGTTAATTTTTAACAATAAATAAATAAATATTCCTTACGTATTTGTGAAGTAAATTAAATAGAATGACTTCGAGAACAAAACATCTTAGAGCTCTAATATTCTATTATATTTAACACTCTTGGGGGATTAAGTTAAAATTAAGAAGAGATCACACATTGAGAGCATTTACATAACTTTCAATCAATTTCAATCCCAATCAATTCTTGATTCAATTCCTTTTTAATAGTACGACGGACAAACTACTTTCTTTATTAAGTAATTATTATTTGTAAAGAAATTACTGAGGTAACAAAAATATAATAAATGGAAATAACACAGCAATGATATTTCTATTGATCTTTTGGCAGTATATATAGAAGGGGATAAAATTTATATACAAGTGCTAAAAAAATAACAGACTGCCGCCTCATACGCCTAGTTTCGTGTCTACCGTATAAAAAGTACTTTAATTACAATACAATAAGAAACATTGCGACGTACATGTTGAGAATTATATATATACTATATATATAAACTTCTTCGATGTATACTACGCTAATAGAGACTACTTATATGAATATAGATTATTCGTAGGAGGAGAATGTATAGATACAGAGACACATAGAGGTGATATAGACGCTCTAAGTAGATAGAAATACGCATCTACTTTTATTGAAAAAAAGGAAAGAAAGAAAATAGAGACAATGTGTACATCTATCTTCATGATCACGCACATGTATGGTGAGTGTGAGTGAGGGTGTGTGTGTGTGTGTGTATGTATGTGTGCAGGTGTCTGTGTCATTGTGTGAAGTGGGCGTAAAACTCGCCAATTTTTCAATATGAAGCTCTTGGAATCACAGACGCTTCTGTGCGGCTTCTCGTGACATTTTCACATTTTTATGTTAATCTTTACAATTGCATTTATTTATAAAGTGTCGGCAAGGCCGAATTTTTTACAAATGCCGTTGATCTCATCTCAGAACGACGCTTTTGAAGCGACGAATCCAGCGCAAGGAATTCGTTCCCTGATTTATATTTAACGATACACATATACAGCGACGTCGTCTAATCGTCCAACGAGTCGTCCCTCCGCTCCGTTTCCTCGTTAAAGAATCACTAACGGTCACACTCTTCTACAAGGCATTATACATTCGTCTTTCTTTTAAAAACGCGGCGCAACGTCGACGAGGACGCGAATCGTAAATCGTGTGATCGCGTCCGGACACCGCGTGCATCGAACCATCATGCAATGGCAGTAATCGTGTATTGTACGCGAATAATGAACGCGGGGATTATTCGACAAATCAATTGGCCGCTATCACAGTGGCAGCAGCAGTAGCTGCCGTCGACGACGACGAGGATGACGACGAGGACGACGATTTTTTCTTCAACACGATGTCCTTGATATTGAGATTGACCTTCTCCTTGTTCGGCACCGGCACCGATTGTAAGCAGAATCTCTTGAAGGCCTCCACCTCGCGATCGCCCTCGTCCATCTCTCCGTTCTCAAGGTCTTCTATATCTTTTGGTCTGAATACGCTATCTGCAAAAAAAACATATTCTGAATATTGGATATCGTGAGCCCGGCAATGAATAGCAAAATCTGCTGTGCATTCGTCTTTTTTTAAAATGTTTATCAAGAGTGCTGTGTGAATATGGGTAGAAACAAGAATTGAAAAAAAAGAGAAAAAGAGCGGGAGAATTGTGTGTGCTATGTTTTGCATGTCGTCTTCGACAATCAAAACACAAATTCATATCAATGCTTTTCAAGTTTTTTCTTAAATTAACACTGCATTGGCAACAATTATGCAGACTTTAATTGTGTTTTATTACAAAAAAGCTATTAATAGAAATATCATATTTTATGGTTTTTATTACAATTAAGATATTTCTTAAAAATAAGATAAGAAACATTTTTGAAAAATTCCATTATTTTAAATTTATTGTGATCTGTAGACAGTAAAGTTGTAATGTCTTGAATGAAAGAAAAGAAAAAAAAAATGAGATTGACTACCCATACTCATGCAGCATTTCTCGAGAAGCATCCATTTTGAAAAGGGAAAAAGAGAATATAAAAAAATTATTAAAGAAAATATAATGTTTCCTTTTATTTAATGCCATCAGCAGATTAAAGAATATCGCATATACTATGGTGTTACACTCTATAATATAATGTATCACCTATCACAACGAGATTGTTCCATTGTCAAAGTCAATGTAATTCTAGTTAAATGATTTATCTATTCATTATTTTTCATTTCCATTAATCGAACGTTTGATAATGATCTATCATAATACGACGATGTGACATCTAAACTAGCAACTTGACATTTAGCTACATCGAGCACAAAATTCGAGCATTTCATTTTGTAGCTACAAAAAAGAATGTACACTACCGCTCATTAATTTCAATACACCCCAGATTTGTTAATTTCTCTGTAAAGAATGAATGTGATACGTATATTTTGCACAGAAATGAGTCCACCTGCTGTTAAAAATACTTTCAGCACTCACATGCATCGTATTTAAACATTATTTATATAAAAATTTTTGAAAACTAGTTTTCGAAGAAACGAAATTAACAGCCGGATAATGTCAGATCCCTGGAAATAAACAAAATACGTGCGCAAGGTTACGAGGTTCTCGTAGTGATCAGATATACGCCCAATGCTGTTTTGAAACCCATTTATCAACACATACACAGTGAAAGGGCTCCGGTGTTCGCCTTGTACTGTGATATTGTGAAAACTTGTGAAAATGTGTAAAGTGGTCTCGTAAAAATGGCTCCCAAGAAGGAGTTATCAATCGAAAAGCGATCTGCCATAGTCGTTTTGAGAAATGCAGGACATAGTTTGCGTGAAATTGCTCGCCTGGAGAAGGTTTTTCTTGGTGGTGTGCAGTGTACCCTCAAGAGATTTGGGTGGTGTATTGAAATTAAGGAGCGGTAGTGTACATATATAATATATGAAATAAGTTAAAGAACTAATTAATTCAAAATTCTGTTGCTCATATCTAATGTGCAACAATAATGATTTCGCTAGCAAAATTCTTTTTTTTCGTGCAAGAGTCAAAAGAATCGAAACGACTTGCGCGGGAAATGCAAAAAAGAAAATTAATGAAAGATAGTGTTCATTGACCACCTGTTTTTGTCTTCTGTATTTCATGGAGATCAATTTTCGAGGGCATCTCACTTTTCTTCTCTTACTCTCTCTCAATCTCGAGAATATTCGGCATTCAAGAAAACCGTTTTTTTTTTTTCGACTTATCAAAGACAATTCGAAGTCATATTTCAATTTTTCCGACTATATAAAACGAAAGAAAAAGTCGTCATCGTGCGACTAAATCTAGAAATGTCTAAAAAAAGTAGTTTTTACTATAAAAAAAAAAAAAAAAAAAAAAATACAAAAATGAGAACAATTTAGAAGATGCATGTTCTGTAATGCCTGTCGTGTAGTATATAAGGTGTGTTGAAGAAAACAAACAAAACGAAAGAAGCAAATTTACATGTTAAAGTCTGATTATTGTTGTTTCTCACCAACGAGGTTCCAGTCATCTCCGCTCTGCTTTGAACCGTTTCCGCGTTTCTTTTTCTTCTTGCTCTTGCCACCGCCGCCGCCGCCGCCGCTGCCGCCGCCGCCGCTGCCGTTGGCCGCCGTAATCGAGGCGACGCTTATCGTCGTTTCCTTCGCCGCGGCGCTCTTCACCTGACGCGGATCCTCCATGCTCGTTGCCTCAGGCCTAACCTTCGTCAGAGTGACGCTGGTGCCTTTGAGATTGATACCGTTCTCCGGTATCGGCTGGCCATTTGTCACCTTGCTGATCTGAATGTTTGCGAGGCCTGACAAGGACGACGCGCAGTCCGACTGTCCGGTCAACCGGCTGCGCAATTCTGCCAGACTCGACGATATAATACCATTCGCGTGTTTCACGTTCAATGTGCCACAATCGGCCGTTGCTGTCGTCGTCTTGTTTGCCGATGATGACAATAGGTCACCCTTGACGATGTAATCGGGCTTGGGCGGTGACGTCAGGCCCGCATTGATCGCCTGCTGCAGAGCCGGACTGCGAATCGTTACCATACCGTTGTCTGACACCTTGATGATAGCTGCCTGTTGCGTCGGCGGCACTTTCATCGGCCCGAATGACGGATTCCTGATAGTCACCATATTCGTTCCAGGATTGTGCAGTATCCTCGCGGGCTCGTCCATCGTGTGCTCGCTCGCGAACGTGTCGCTGTTCTGCACCGGCGACGTAGACGCCGCATTGCCTGAATTGGCCGAGTTTTTATTCTTCTTCTTCTTTTTTTTGCTGCCAGTGGTGCTCTGAGGTTGATCCTTTGACGAATCTATATACAATAAAAGAATGTTTTATACGAATCATTTATTAAGAGCAGAAAATTCTATGTTAGAAAGAGTGTGTTTAAAAATTTTATTTTATTTTGTGAAATCTTTAAAGATAACTACAATTTCATTGATTGTTAACTGTTAACAGATTTTTATAATTGTCTTCAAGTTTTCTTGAAAAAAAGAAAATTTTTGCATTTATTAAAAAGATCATAATTGTAAAAATAAAGCAGCAAAAGATTCACTTAATCTTTACATACCTTTTTCATTGGGTTTTGGTAGCAGATCTTGCTTGAGCTTGCCCGTGTCCACTACGATGACATTCCCACCGGCCTGCGGATTTGCATAGCTCGACTGAACGCCACTCATCGGCGCGGCGATAATAGTAGTTTGTTTGGGCGGATTCACTGGTTTCGGCAAGGGAGCCGTTTTGATCGGTATCGGCTTCGGTGGCGCGTCGACCTTCGTAATCGTGATGCCCGGTGGTAACTTCAGATTTTCGATGTTGATCTTGGAATTCGGACCGATGTCTTTGAACTGGCTACTGAGCGAGGGCGAGCTAACCCGCTCAGTACATGCATTTTGAACCTCCGTAGGCGCACGTTGCTTGCTCATAGTAATTTGATTCATCTTATTCACGTTCTTTTGAGGCTCACTTTTATTCGACACGTTCTTATTATTGGCGTTGCTAATATTAATATTTTTATTGCTTTTATTGGCATTTGATTGTACATTTTTATCTTGCTGGTGTTGTTGATGCAGCTGCTGCTGCTGCTGCTGCTGTTGCTGTTGCTGTTGCTGCTGCTTCTTTGCCTTTTTGCTAGTCGCAGAGTCGTTCGCAATATTCTGATTCTGCTGTTGTTTCTGCGAAACAGGTGTTTGAGGAGGAGTACTTGCTTTGTTCTGTTTCTTGTTGTTGGTAGCATTTTGTTGATTCTTGTTCTTGTTCATCGTATTCTGCTGTTGCAGCACATTTTCCTTATTTTCTGTATTTCTCTTGTCTTTCTTCGATTTGGAATTTTTCGTCTCATTGACATTCTGCTGTTGAACTTTTTTCTCGTCCACCTGTTTGCCGGTTTTTGACTTCTCGTTATTCGCATGCTGCTTCGAGTTTTTACCATCGTTGCAAGCTTTGGACGAAGTTTGCGAAGTCTGTTGCTTCGAATTATTCGACTGCTGTAACTTGTTTCCCTGTTGTAAAGTATTATTGTTGTTATTTGCTTTGCCTTTCTTCTTCTTTCCACTGTTGCTCTGATTTTGTTCCTGCTCCGACTTGTGGGGTGGTTCTTTAGTCTGTCCGTTCACTAGTGTGAATAAAACTTTATCCTCAGCCGGAGTCTGGCCTTTCAGAGTGATCGTGACCGTAGGTTCGGCGCTATTTGAATTTATCTCCCTCCTAATAGTGACTATTTGCGGTTGAGATTCTGTTTGTGCCGTATTTTCGCTCTCCTTTGCCTTCGCTTCTTCCAATTTCTTCATTTCCTTCTTCAGTTTTTTCCTTTCCTTCTTCGTCAATTTCTTGTCTAGTAAGTCGACGTCAGATAATTTATCCACATTATTATTTGAACTATTTTTTGTACACGCAGTATTAATACTTGCTGGTAGCTTGTTGCCTTTATTGCTTTCAACTTTATCGCTCTTCGCGTTACTCTTGTATCCTTGGTTAGAACTCGTACTTCGTACCTCGCATTTTTCTGCGCTATTAATACTCTTGTTCTTCGCATTTAAATTCGCTGATACCGCTTTCGCTTTGTTATTCAAATTAGTAATACTATGACTATTGCTATGACTATTGCTACAAACTTCTTGCTTATCTTTTTTCCTATTGTTCAACTGTTTTATCGTGGGTAGAGAAACTGATGGCGACGTCGGCAAAATAGAAACTTCCGGTAAATTACATTGAGGTAATAGTCTTTGAGGTACGGGTTTTTGAGGATCGACTACAGTGATCGTTACCTCTGGTGTCTTTTTTTGCAGTTCTATCAACTTTTGTCTCTCCGCCTCTTGTCGATCCTTCTTTAACTTTTCTTCAAGCTGCCAAAAGAGAATCAACACATCAATACTCTACGTCAAACTGAATACAGTACAGTAAAGTATAATTTAAAACAAACCTTTCGTTGCTTCTGCCTCGCTTTCTTTTCGGCCTTCTTATTGTTCTCTTTTTTCCCGCTTTGATTGCCTTCGATGAACTCCAACAACTCCTCCAAATCCCGCTGATCTTGTTGATCGTGAACTGAGGACGACAACAAAGTCGGAGTGTTCGTCCGGACAATCGTCACAGGCTTAAATTCGGAGTTGGTTTTAGGAGTCAACGACTCCGATGGGCTCTTTGGCGGGCTGCAGCCGGCTTTACATTTTTTTGCTTTCTTCTTCGTCAGAAGTTGTCGCAATCGTTCCCGCGTTTCTTTGTAGGTTCGACTTACCGGCGCAACGGACGTCTAGAAACGATGCACTTATTAATCTTACTCTCGTCACTTCTTCAGTTTGGACATTCGTCCATGCAATTTCTTTCGTTCGTTTGAAGTTATATTGAGACAGACTCACCATCCCGTGGCCGAAGACTTCACAGTAGCAACAATCGCAATGCCTCGCGTTTGTGTCCCTCTGCGCGGAGCTACTGCTGGAACAAGAGTCTCCCCGACTGCTTATCGAATCCGAACACTCACCGTCTCCGGAGCTCACTGAAATTTTAGATTAAAGCGTGATAAAATTCTGAAAGTCCAAGCGATGAAATTCAAATACATAATACATGTATACTGACAATCATTACACGACACTCTCTTGATGTGCTCAACATTGGCTTGCTTGTGGCACGCATGCGGTGTATGATTAAGCTGGTGAAGTCTGGGATGAGACGGGGCTGTGTTTTTCGCTATATCCGATAGCGGTCCGTGGGTATGAGAATGAGTATTACCTGTCCCCGTTTAAAAACAAGACATGTGAAAATATGCACGCAATAATAAATAACAATATAAATAAGCATACATATATTACAAAATTAAAATATATGATAGAGCTATGCTTAGCCCGTGCTAAATTTCGTGTTTATATATTAATTTTATTCGACATACATTTATCTTGCTTCGCACACGTGACTCTTCAATACTTATAACACTTAAGTTTGAAATATTTATGTTAATTTCTATAATATCCAATTCTTTCAATATTCTTAAAAACTCGTCCAAATAAAGAATGACACCGTCGGCTAAAACTTTTAAAATATATAAATACGAGCACGACCATTTATCATCGATCTAATAATCTATCATTGTAGAATTTGATTTAATTAAAATAAACAATTGTTGAAATGATAAAGAAAGGATTCATCGAGACGGGATTACGAAAATGTAAGAACAAATCGCTGCTCGCGTGTTACCAACCCTGCATATTATGACTGTGAGTTGTATTCGGCGTTTGCGTGGTAGAATGCCTCGTTTGGGGCTGGGCGGATTGCATAGAACCAGTCTTTACGGCAGGTTTCTGACTCGGCTCTGAATTGGCCTTCACGACAGAAATCGGCGACGTTGCTTTGGGTCGACCATTCGTTACAACAGAACCGACTACAGCTGTATTAATAGTTATATTGTTAAAAAGAAATAATTTTGTTTATCATAATTTGACTAAATTATGGCTAAACCTATGGATAAAAAAAAAGGGAACTTCCCAACACAACTTTGAACTCAACATATGTTATTAAGGTCATTACCCAGAGTAATGTTTTAAAAGTTTTAGCTGTCGATGATTATTTATTAAAGTTATTAAAAAAAAGTTTACTAAGTAACACGTAATTTTCTGACACCATAAACATTTAATAGAATTTATTCTTAGCAAATTTATTTATTTAAACTTGGTGAATTAAATGCGTGAGTAAAACTTCTTCCCTTGCACCCTCTTTCCGAAAAAATTCTAATCCAATCTAACTCATGCCGAAGAGGCAAAATATTATTTGGAATGAATAATTCTTCGGGAAATTCGGGACCTCCTCGTAATTTTCGGACACCATTTAAAAAGGAAATATAAATATGTATGTTATGTATAATATGATCATGTGCGCTACACATTCTTACCATAGTCGAAAGCAAAGAGAGTAATATTCCACGTGCTACGGCGCACGTGATCGTTCGATTACTATTTCTTTAAAGAATTACTTTAAAGAATTTGTATTTAAAAAACTCTATAATTATGATAAATATACCAACACTTTTTTTCAATTCTGATATATCCATTAAATCGTTTAAATACTAAACTATAAAAACTAAAACTGTTCAGCAAACACACCGAGGAATCATGTGCCCCGAATAATAGTCTTCAATATGTTAGGTTGGGGTAGGTTAGGGTTTTTTTTTTGGAGGGGGGATGCAGGAGAGAGAAGTTACTCCTACGCATTCAATTCACTATGTTTAAGTAAATGATTTTGTTAAGAATACATTTTATTAAATATACATGCTGGGGAAAATTATGCTGTGTTCTATTCAAAAAACTTCTTTTGTTAATAATTTTTTAATAAATAATCACCGGCTAAAATCTTTCTTTTGTTACTCAGGATTAGGACCTCAAGAGGTGCCCTATTCTTCAGTTTTACCAAATTATGTAATAATGTATAACAGAAATCTTACATACCTTTAGTCAAGCAAGGACACGTTTCCCACTTGTGTCTCGAATTCAGCAAACAGGGACAAGGCGGTTTTTCAAGAACTTCCCTCTTCCTTTCTGCTATTTCTCGGGCATGTTGATAAACACACAAACAAGGCTCTTGTTCGGATGTTTTTGAGTTAACGTTCTTACGCGAAGTGTCACGCGTGCCGGTATCTTTCTTCTTTTTATCTATATCAATCAAAACCTCTAGTTTCTTCTTAAGTTTTGTCGCTGTACAATTCGTGGGTTCCTCTGAAAGTAAATTTAATTTTTTATTCAACGTTTTTACTTATAATTTGTTTTAATTACTTACCCAGATATCCATTGCTAATGGATGGAAGAGAACGTACATAGTTTCTCTCGGCATTTTCAACTTTACTTTGTGTACTCTGTATGATAAAAATGCATCGTAAATAATTAAGTGTAAATTACTTTTCACATAATTTTTAACTCAATCATAACTCAGAATTCTAATATAAAAGTTTTAAATTTTACAATTATTTTTATAATTCTTAAAAATTTATAATTTTATAGACGTTAGAATCATTAAATAGATAATTTCTACTTAAATTTTTTAAATATAGTAATTAAATACTAAAGTAAAAAAAGAACCATTATTTACTAAAATTATTTTATATATTCACAATAATTTTGTTTCAAATATTCAAAAAAGATGGACATTTTTCGTTATTGGATTACTGTTGTGTACTTTAAAATAATAATATCAAGAGATATGCTCATGTTTTGTAAATATTTACCGTACGGTCTACTTCTGTTTCGTTACACGTGTGACACTCGCATCCTTTGTCGTTTTCTATGTCACTGGAATCATCACTGTTAGTCCTAAGGCAAGATAGAATTATCATTAAAATAAAAATCGAGACATAATTCTTGAAAATTAGGTAAGGCATACCTGACTGATCTAATGGCATATTGTGCTAACTGGCATGTTGCACGCGCGTAATCGTAACAGTTGGAATCGTCTTGTCCGCTGACGTCTACTTCAGTTGCAGTCAGTGCCCCAGCTATGTCGGCTAATTTTTGATGCTGGGCCTGATTCCAATCATCTAACAACATTTCAACTATCTCTATAGTGGATGGCATGGAATCCGAACTGAAGTCTATCATTGGACTTGAAGGTTGGCTGTCGCTTCCAGATGTATGCGCAATAAGCGACGAAAACTGTCCGTGAATCTCTTGCATTTCACTGAAACAGTGAATGGCAAACAGGTATGTCACAAATTAAGAAAATTTGTGGAAAACTTTTCTTTTCGTAAATATGATATCTTACTTTCTGATATCAGACGTCTTGTTCAATATGCTTTGTTCTACCAGCTTATGTGTTTCTGTGAACAATTCCCAGGCTTCCCTAACTTGCTTAAGTCTTTTCACACGAATGGCTTGTTCTGCACTGACAAGCAAACATACTTTGCTTATACAGTCTTAGTTTATTTTTTTATAATTCAATTCCATCGAGTTGTTTGAAATAATTGTGTGACGATACGAAGATGTTATTCGATTCGTATTATATATAATGTTCTTTAACTTACTTGTATTTATCCATCCATGGTTCTGTTTCGGGCCATAAATTACCAATTCTCGTCATCTCATCGTCAAAAGATAAATATCTATGAACAAGACCGTGGTATTCCGAGCCTTTTAATGGTAGAAGTTTCCTCAGCTGCAAGTGTGAGCATGCACACTTAGATTCAAGATATACCATTTTAGAAATATTTTCAGTAAAATATATCATTTTACCTGGCCGATGAAGGTAGGTAAATTGTTTTGTACCAACGCATCGTTGTACACATAAATCTGATATAGCTTTTTGATGAAACAGTCCCATGTCAGATTAAACTTAAAGAGGTATTCTTTTAATGGATTTACTAATTCAGAAATGAGATTCGCTGTCGATACGAGAGCGTCATAGTCATCCAAGAGACCTATATCATGAAAATTTCAAGTAGACTTTGTATCTATTATGTATTATTTAAAACTTTTCTTTACAGAAAGTAATACTAACCGGTAAGAAAAATTTCAGCTAAATTATTTACGCTAAGATCGTTTAAAAGAGCGAATAAACGAACTTTTACTTCTACCACAAACTCTTGCGCTTGGCTTACTAATCTCATGAAAAGCTGATGAGGATCTCTTTTACATAATCTATAACAAACGACAGTATTATGTATCGTTTCATCCAAAGTGACAATGGAGTAAAGAATAACTCAAGCTTCAAAAATCCCTTACTGAATAACGGTATCTTGCATGTCAGTCGAAGATAATCTGCTATGTGGAGACTGCGAAGAGTCGGCTGCATGAGCTATTTCCAGAGCGATGTTAAAAGCGGCACGTATATACTGCCGTAGTTCTGTCCACAAGTTCTGGAACTTCATAGCTTTCTGCAGTTCCTCTCTGAACATGTCTCTGCACATAATCAAAACACTTTCCATTAATATCACTTGTTTGCTCTTCATCTTTGATTCATCATGATTGTTACCGTTTATTTTTGTAATTATCACAAGAACAAGACTCTTTTCCGTGGCGTGACGAACTATCAGCAGCTGCTACAGAAGAAAACAAATTGGTCGAGACTCTGCTTACTCGAGGTGAGCCATACTGATCTACATTAGCCTCTCTTCTGCCTTCCGTGAGACGGCGATCTATATTAGCATCTCTCATGCCTTCCATCAATCGATCCTTAGTCGTCTCATGCTGCAAAGACCAAGATATTCACCGAATTACTCATTTGAGTGACAAAGTTTACACATCTGTAAGTATAACTTGTACAAAAATTGACCATCTAATTTGTGAAATAATTCAAAATTCTTATTTGTAATATAAATTGCCATTAGAGATTTTAAGTTTAGTGTCTATTCAATAGATTTAATATATATATGATTATTTATATCATTGTAGAAAAGTTATTTCTTTCATAGCACTGTTGTTATATTTGTGTCACTTAAAGAGAGTTTTTTTATATTAAGATCATTACTATTTACTGTTCTGTGACTATTCCTAAAGCAATAAATTTAAATTTTATTAACAAATAAAACAATACAATTGAATTTACCATTGAGTACCATTTTCAAATTAATCGTTGTTTATACAAAGTAAATTTGACATATTTTGACATATTTTGACATTTGATCTCATTTATTAGATTTAAGTGTCTCTAATGATTGTTCTCCTAAACAATAACATGAACATTAAATCAAACGATATACATGTTAAATTCTCAAAGTGAAAGAATAACATGACTGTTTTTTTAGTCTAAATTTTTAATTTACGACAGAATTTTCAGTTTCAGAGAAGTTAATTGTGGGATTGTTTGTTTTGGCAACGATTTCGGGCTATTATAATTTCATTATAATTAGACGATCAGCTGTCGCACATTATCGCGTCATTTCGGTGGTGCAACGCGCAAATTTTCAACGAGGATTCGACGTACCCCGGTGGAAATTACGTCCATGGCAAGAGGGAACACGCGTGCGTCCCCGTTCTCGTGGTTGCTCGAAGCGTCAGCGTCTTGGCGCGTTCGTGCGAAATCGTCACGGCTGGCGACGACGCCGGTGTCAACGACGTCGCGGCCGTCGTCGTCGCACCGTTTCACCAGTGTTATTGACGAACCGTCGTCAGCTATCGCGAGTACCAAAGGTTCGTCTTCGCCGTCGCAGCCGCTCATATCGGCAGTACGCGTCGAATAGCACGCTCGTCGATGGAGCACCGTTCGCACTCCAGGCAACGGCTACGGGATCGATTTGTAGTTATCACAGCTTCTACCCGGAACCGCGTAAACACCCAGGCCGTACATTCGGTCAACACTCGTTACCTCTCAATATGGCGTCCAGCGTGCAATCACCCTGTGCACGCTTCGACACAGTTTGACACAGAAGCGCACTTCAATTCGCTCTATAACCGCGTCTCCACCATCCACTTTCGGTTGGTAAAGCCGGTGGTGGATTTGTTTTTCTTACCTGCACTTCTTTCCAATTTTCATCTCTTCTCTTGCTCTCTCCAATGCAATTATATATCTATTTCATTTGGAGTGCAGAAAGTACAACGTAGATAAATAACGGTACAAACTCCCTTCTCGAAAAGATGGTGGTGATTTTCAGCGACATCTACTTTAGAATCTTATAGCGTTTTCGATTATACAGGATTTGAACGACCCAGGGTTGGTTAATGACGTCATTGCAACCTCTCCACCAATGAAAGACTTGCATTTATAGTAAAATAGTGATTGATCAACCCTGGGTCGTTCAAATCCTGTATAATCGAAAACGCTATTACAATCAGTAGAATCTGAATCTGAGGAACTAAAATGGGTCATAGGTAAAGACGCGCCAAATTCAAATGCACGCATATGCATGTTGCGTTGACAGGTTGTGCAACTTAACCGGCCGTATGTACGCTATACATAAAATTTTTGCATACGCAGATAAGTAACGGTATATTTCTATATTATTGTTATACTATATTTATTCTGTATGTCTTTTAAATGACAATATGCATTGCGGAACAAAATTCGGAACAGAAGAATACCGTCCATCTAAATTGTGAAAGCCAATCTCAGAAATCACGTAAAGTAGAGTGAATTTTAACCTCTTCTTGGCTAAAAAAAAACAAATCTCTAATGTTATTGAAGATATTTTAGTTAATGAAAAGATCAATAATGCTTTATGTTTATGTGATTAATTCATATTTATTGCGTCATCGAATAATCGACCAAAAGTGATTTACTAAAATTAATTTACTAAAATTTTCTTTTTCTATATTTTTTAGGTCCACGAGATAAAATTTTGCAGCTGTGCAAATATCTCGATTGTGCAAGACAGTAGCGATCTCTGGGCCACACGTACACGTATATTACGTATGACTTGCACCAAGAGAGAGCAGTGCACTCAGTCTATAGTCTATATACTCCGCATACCGTATCGTGGCGCGGCGGTGGCGGCCGCGCGCTCTCTCGCGAGTTCGCCAGCGCGGAGGCAGTCGGCAGACAGAGGAGCAAGACCGCGTACGTCGGACGTGTCGAGTCGTCGAGCCGCGCGAGACAGACGGGAACAAGTCGTCCGATTTTTACTTCATCTACGTTGCCCGCCGTCGTCGTTGCGTTCCGTATGCGCGGCCCACGTCGGTGCGTCGCCATCAGCCATTGTCTCTGACATGGAAGCCTACCAAAATGGCAGAGATCGTGCAGATGTTTTTGTTCCTATATAAATCCAAGTACCGTCGGAAAGGCGATCATCAGTGGCGTCGGCGATCGCGTCGCGACGCCGACGGGGACGACCGGGTCGCGATCGCGACGAGCAATCGGCAGCGGCAGCGCTGGCGGTGCAACGGTCACAGCACCGACGGCGCGGTCGCGAGGAACGTGCCGTGGGCGCCGTTTTTACTGTGGGCGGCGCTCGTCTGCTGGGTGGTGCACGTAAGCGCCGTCGCCGCCTCCACCTTTCCGACGTTGGACGGAAGCCTCTGCGACGCTTGCATCTACGGCAACTGCATCAATGGCACCTGCGTTTGTCACGACGGCTGGCAGGGCGCGAACTGCGAGTTCTGCGGCGGGAAGGTCAGGTAAGGCTCTCAGCTGTCACGCGAAATTCGTGGCATTCTGTCTATTTTACTCCTTTTCTGTTTTTTTTTTTTCTTATTACTTTATATTTATTTGGTCATTCTTTCGTTTGATACGCTCCGCCTCGCATCGCTCTTCGAAGCACAAGACGGAGCAATGTATGCATCGCGTTGTCGCTCTTTCGATAGACGACGTTCGATAATTCAAAAGGATAACCGCATACATCCGTATGCGGATACGCGTACGATATCCTAACGAACGCGTCGAAGCGCGCACGGTTCGTGTCAAGTGCAACGGGATCTCGCCACTTTCTAGGTCGTTCGTTCTCGTCGCTTCGATCGCGATGTTCCGGGTGAGCGAGCGACGATCCATCCACCCCCCTCGTGCGCAACGTAAATAAATGCCTGCGTGCATGCGTATACGTACGTACTCCTGGTTCCCTTTACGAACGGAACATCCTTTGATGTATTCTTTCCGCATGCACTTTCAGCCTCTTCCCTGCAATCTTCGTTTGTTTTTGTTCCAATTTATCGCCTTTGAAGCTCAAAACAGCGACTACTTCTCAACTATTATATCTTTGAATCTTATTATTGTATTTTATTCGGAACGCAGAAGATGCGAGGATGGCAGAAAGGTAAACGGAGTAATGTAGCATTGTTGTCGTCTCGAAGTATGTTTCGGCGCAAGGTCGTTGATATTTTGTATCGGTGACACTGACCGAACACCGCAAGAGGAAAAGCTGAACAGCCTCTCGAGACGATCCAAGATTAGATTTGTGCGTCGACCGACCGATCGATCAATCGATCGCCATCAGTGTTAAGCTTCCGACGCCGCCGTCGTCGACGCGACAGGGAAAGTGTTCTCTGTCAAGGGTGCTGATTACGCCGCGTCGTAAAACTTGCCCGATTACAGAAGGGGAGCAAAAGCGTTCGCTTCCCGCTCATATACAAATACATCGCAGCCTCTATTGTTTTAAGATCTTTCCCTTTAGATATATCAACCTGAAATGCAAATTTCAAGGCTGTAATGAAAGTGTACATGTTGTTTGCGTTGACAAGTTGTGATTATAAGACTAAATTATTTTTCATATTATATACTATTTCCTTTTTTTAATTAATTACACAATTTAATATTAAGTATAATTATTATTGCAAAGTTTGCAACTTTCAATAGCATTGCCAGTGCTTAAATTGTTGATTTTAAAATAACAAAATTTGGAACTGTTATCGCTGAACAATCACGAATCGGATAAAGTATTTTTATTCTAAATTGGGCAAATTTTGCAGTTGTACGGTACATCTGCATTCCCGTTCGCTGTGCCCGATGTATGTTCGAAGTTCTTTATGGAAAATGTCAAAGGTGCGCACCTCGCCGGATCAGTCGGCATTCGCATCGTGAGCGCTAGAACGAGTGATCGGAGTCCACGGCCGAGATATCCGATAGATATTCTTAGATATTCAATGAATATCCAAAGTTATTCAGCAAATATCCAATGAATATTATCGGATTTTCTTAAGTTTTCATGGAAGTTTAATATCAAGCGATAAGATTTAATAATTATTCTCGCTCCTTTTTAAGTATTTAACGAATATTTGAAGATATTGTCACTACGAATATTCGCTCAATATATTTCAGGATTCTCTTATTTAATCTTTAAAGAGCTTATGAGATACCGCAATGTCGCATTATTTTATCATATTTTGTTGCCAATCACGCATTAAATATGTACAATTTTTCCTGCAGCAAAATCTTTAAGATTTTAAGATAAAATCTTTAAAGATTAATGGATTAGTAGACGTCTCGCAATACAAATTTCTTGGTATTACTATCGTTTATAATAATTAATAACATTTTTTAAATAATAATGAGAATTTTTTTTAATTCTTAAAATTATAAGTTGCTGTCTCGTGAATAAAGCATTGAAATTTCAATCGTTCAATTTAAAAGTTTTATAGTAAACATTTATTTTTCAATAATTTGGGATATTGTTTTTTCAAATATTCTTACAAATATCATTGAGATATTTCGATTTTGTCTTCAATATCACGTTTTGTCGCTTCGCGGAAATTGTAAGACGATTTTTCTCTCAAAGGCGGAAAAGCCGAATTTCTGGTTCTTTTTATTGATTTGACGATGAATATCGGTTTCCGAATTTCGCGATATGTTCCGGAAAAGTTTCCATCGAAGGAAACTGAATAGTCACTTGCACGCGACTAAGGCAAACTTTCGCGTGAAATTTTCTATCCATCTCTGAAAAATTAATCCTAGTTTGGAATGTCGCGGTGTCAGTGACAATGATTGATAATCGCGAGCGTGAGAATAGATCACGAATCTCATCATCTTTTTCTGCTTCGCTTAGTACTTTTTGCATTACAATGCAGGCTCTACATCGCAGCTTATAGAAATTGGTGTCTAATATTTACGCCGAAAATTCATAAAGTCAAATGATTATAGATGAACGAATAGTCTATCGCCACTATTATCACGCATCAGTCGATTATTCATACACTGATAGGAATTATAAATTATAAAGAATTTCTGTAGACTTGGAATATGTTTTATCTGTGGTTTTCCGTACCTGAAAACAGTTTGGAAAGTATATAAATTTATAACTATATTTCAAAGTATAACTCACATTAGAAATTTAAGTGGTAAATATTTATACATTCCGCATAATTTTCGTTTTATAAAGATGTTAGCCAAGCGATTCTGTTAATAATAAAGTAATCTTATTTCTCGAAGATCCATATAGAAGTTTTCACATTCAAAGGTCAAAGAACTCAAAAGAGGTTTCGATAATCTTAGATTGTATCTTGGGATCTTTTAACCTTTAAATCACGGAATTTGACACTTGATGCCTCGGTCTACTATCTTCCACCTATTATCAGTGTGAAAACAACATTGATAATGCAAAAATTATAACAAAGTTCCTCAGAAAAAATTGAGAGAATAAATCATCGCTAAAATCATTGAATATTCAATACCTCTTAATAATGTTTTCTGCATAGATTTTGGAATAAAGATGATTAAATTATTATAATTTATTGAGAGAACAAAATGTTACACTTTTATATTATCAAATTTTTGAATAAAACTTTATTTAATTAAACTATACATATATTGAAAAAGGGAAGTAAATTTTATTTTATTTTATTTCGAATTCTATCAGAAATATTATTTTGGCCGCTGATAAAACTTTTTTTTATTATTTCCACATTGTTTTATGTGTACCTTGTTAGCATTTGCTATATATATTGCGTTTATATCCCGACGCTTTCTTGTGTAGAAAACAACTTCGAAATGGCTGCACATCATAAATTCACACGCTTGATTCGTCAATTAATTGATGCAGCTCTCTTATACATTCTCGCGCAGTGTGCGATTCTTTATCTCGTTGCGTGATGATATACGCAACAAAAGCGTGTACGAGAAAGATGAATAGATAAAGTCGTGAGTTTTTTTGCAGGTTTTTTTTTGTCGCGTCCGTGTAATGCGGCTGTTGCTGCACGAGTAACTTCATCGTGTTGATAGAAGACGCGTGAATGCGAAAGCTCGTTAGTTTGTCTGGTTAAGTTTCGTCTCCGCAGTAGTTATTAATTATAAACCGCGACGCATTCATTCTCATTTGTGCCCGATGCAAGTGCAGCGCATCTGCGCGCCCAATGTCGCCGCACATGTTGAAGATGTTGTAATTGTTTTTTTTTTAACTGCGATCTTCTTTGTAACATGCAGCATTATTTCGCTAATTCTTATTGCGTCGAGAAAATAACTTTGTTTCAAATAACTTCTTTGTTGAAAATAATGAATATTTAATTAACTTTTAATTAATGCATGATTTTATATTTTTCCATTCTCGATTTCAAGTTAATTAAGAAATATACAGATGAAAAAAATACAATTAATTTCAATTGTATATTCTAATGGATTGAGAATAAAGGTAGTTATTTATAAAAATAATTTTTATTATTGTTGCATAAGAAGAAACTATTTTTTTATCTGAATGACGCGTTTACAGCGCGACTATTTGTGTGTTAATTGGTCGATAATGGCTACACGAAAATAATTACTCGGTGATTTCCCCTCGTGCTTCGTCCCTTACAATTCCGTCGCGCTGGTTGTAAATTACGTTCAGTGATTATACTTAATTTGAATTCTCTTCGGTGTAACAAATGCGTGATCATCGTTCATTTGACAGCATCGCGTTAGATTGAGAAACTATTAAGATAATTATTACTTATTATGATCTCCTATTTTTGAAATGATATGTTTGAAAAAGTTTTTATCTTGAGCGATCTATAATTCATGATAAAATTTAAGCTCTATTAGAAATCTATTTTTAATTTTATATAATAAAAGATATTTGAAAAATATTATTAGAAGAGTGTTCTAATTTTTAAATTATATTTTATATAATTGATAAATTTATAAATATAACTGTATCTTAAATCTCTCGCGAATTATAATTAATAATTCAAAGCTATCAAAAGATTACTTATCCTAAAATTCTTAGTTTTCAACAAATTTACGCTATCGTGATTTTGTTAGCGATTTAACGCTGTTAGATGAAGAAATATATTTAACTTTTACTAGATTGTACACGTTCGTTGCTATCGTCGATGAACAATGTGGAACAAACTTCCTATCTCTATTACTTACAGTTAATCTCCTGCGAAGTATCGCAATATCCTAATCCTATACTATCTTGTTTGTTTTCCGACGTGATTCTATTTTGCGGTCGGTGCCGACATGATAATATCGCGAAATTATCCATTAGTAATATCACATTAAGCTGTGAATTCAATTAGAGTCGTGTGTGCTCGCGAGCAGTGGCGAATCGTTTTAATCCATTTTAATTGTCAACATTAATTTCGTGTCTCTTTTGAATTTTCGCGTGTTCTGCAAGCTGCTGCGCATTTTCAACCGTGGATGAAATACAGAATTTCAGTGATGCGTTTGGAATATCAAAGCTAGTTGAGAATTTTCTGCCGCCCGGAGCAAAATTCTATTAGATATATATATATAGAGAGAGGCTTTCTCTCGGATTTTGCCAACCTGGGCAGTTTGTCTTAAATTTTCCTTTGAAGCTGTCGAACAGTGAAACGAAGAAATCCATGAAACTTTCTAATTGTCGAAGTATACTAATTTTATATAACGTATTCATGCATTATTTTCTGTTTCATGGTATTTAATCAATATTGCTTCATTTTATTTTACTATAAAGAAATAAATCACTCACTATCATGATTTAAACAGTCTTTATAGAAGACTGCTCAAAAATGCGTTTATAAATATTTATGCTGTTTACGAGCTTTACACTTTCTCGGCGTATAATCACATTTTTTGCTACTTATTACAAGTTGCGTTGGTAACGTGTGAACGTACTTTCTAGTTTTATTATACGCTACAACAAGACTATTACACGTATACATATATATTTTTTATGTTGAAGTTATCTTTGAAACATGCAACAAAAATTTGCTATTCACATTTTAGTTGTATTATTACAAGATAATGGCGTTCCTATTTCTCGTCATTGTTTTTTTTGTGACAATTATACTTTTCCAATATAAAACAATACTCTGTGTAGAAGTATAATAATATTACTTCGAAAAATATTTTTTTATCCGATTACTGTCGTGACAAGACCACTTCTCATTTTTTTTCGTTGCAATAACATTTCTGTCGTAATAATATCTCTGGTTGATGCCGCAAGCGTCTTACCGTTTGTAATTTCACCGCTGGATACATTTTTTTGTAGTTCTCTCTTTTGTAGCTTGTACTCTCTCAATTTTCAGCTGTATCCTCCGCGCATCGATTCTATTATCGCGGAGAAGGCGTTTTGTTTCATACCACGTGTTACATTATGCATAACTCTACCCACTCATGCGCTATCTTCTCCACGGGACTCCGAGGTCTTGTCCGAGCACGTGCAGCGGCTTATGTACCAATATAGTAGCGACGCGTGTACATGGCGAGGCGTGTTTAAGCGCGATTAGTATCTCAGAGGGCACTAACTTTTGAAGAAAATGCTTAGAATAAAAGTTGTATTGTTTTGAGGACGTGTGTAGAGGCTGAAGTATTTTCTATCGCGGATAACGTCGTTTTCTAGGAATAACAATGAGGACTGTTGTTTTAAATTCTACTGAAACTCCTTTCTTAACGAAATTCATAGTAGAGTTAAAGATTTCATCAGTCTAACATTTTTATGTCTTTTTTTTATCTTATTCTAAAATTGATAGTTTGGGAAAAATTGATTAGTCATGCTCTGCATATCTCGTGGATGTGTATATGTGACACAATTCCAGTATGATATGTCATGCGACTTGATCCTTTTGTTTAATAATACACATGGTAATTCTTGAAAAACCGTCGTTCGAGTTTGCATATTAAAATGCAGATCGATACGACGTTAATATTTAAGCATTGCTCTGCTATTGGCGCAATGGCAGTTCTTGATCGACTATTTCATAAAACTCAATGCAAATGCAAACTCTTAACAACAGATAAATGTGCAGAAGATAATAAAACCGATATTTTGCAATACGCTTTTATGTACATGAAACTGTAAAGTATTTTCAATTTACATCATTAATTTTTAATTATTAAATTTTAAATTACCATTTTCTCTCTCTTGAAATCCATATAAAATTAAAGGAAGAATAAAACTTCTATTGTTAAGAATAAAATTTACGATTGTTTAGAATTAAAAAATTATTAAATATGATATATTATTAAACGCGGTTATCTGTCTCTATGCGTTAGTATTTGAGAGAAATGATATTAATTTTGATATTCTTTATATTGTTGATTACGATATAATATCCCAATATCATATTTACACAAAATTTCAGATTTATCTAAAAATATATATATCTCGTTTGAAGAAATAAGGTGACCTAATTATTCAGAGAAGTTGAACAAGTATTTTAAGTTGAAATTAGATAAGATAAGATAATTACTTCATAAAATACTTCTTTCTGATTTATCGCACAAAACAAATAAACATTGAAGTAGAATTTTACATATCTTGGTCACACACAAAGTGTTTATTGAACTTGTTATTCATTATTTCTACATGTCGCGTGTTATTTATTATCATATCGCTCAATGAAATTTCATTGACGTATAAATTGATACTCATATTTGAAAAACTTATCATAAGATTACACTTCACTGTTCCATAAATAACTTATTCGGTGATATAGTGCTTTGCCTGAAGACATATTTTCGTGAATTCACACGAAAATAAACGCATTAAATATTTTAAAATAATGAAGTGAAAATGTTGAGGAAATGTTGAGAAAATGCAAATGAGATTACAGCCGTGTTATTAAATTCAATAAGACATGCAAAAAACTTTTATAAAATATCTTAAAATTAATTAAGAGATCTTGTTAACCGCGTTTTTACGGAATTAATGTTTTCCATTTCTTCACGTTCTATTTATAATGCGCTGGCATACGCAAATTTGGTTGTACATTTAGTCTTCCGGTGTGGATAATCTTGTTAAACGTATTTACGAGTTTCGCTGATGCCGCTACAGTGTCCACGAAACTGTTACGTCTCTCACGAGGCGGATAGACTCCAGCGAAATTGGAAAGCGTTCCAAATGTCACCTCGGCCATAAAGCCTCCTCTCCCGATCCCGATGAGAGTCTTTCCGTCCACTGATCCGTCGTATCTGATCCCTCCACGTTTGTCCATAACAAAATCGTTCAAGATTCAAAACGAGTTCTACAGGTAGCGGAGGAATTCCATGATTTTCTCTTTCGAAAATCGTTATCCTTCAATATTTTGTAATAGAAAATATATTCCATCGTATTCATGATTTTGTATGAAATTTTTTTCTATTGTCGCAGTTTATGCCTTGTAAATAGAAATAATAAAATTATTTGTTATTTTCTAATTTAGTTTGAGAAAACTTTAAATCAATGGAGAGCGCATCAATTTTTATTAAATTTCTTATTTTTACAAAAAAAATTTTCAGTTTCTCTAAATTTGCGACATTTTCGTTTTTAATGAATTGATGGAAAAATAAACCAGCAGCGGCGTTTCTCTTTCTATCGATTGAAGTGCGCGAGTTTGTTATTCTCGCAGCCGAAGTGCACTAAATTAAATTATCGCCGCGAGCATTGTCATTCATATTCTTGTTTTCCTTTTTTTCTCTCGTCGAGCACAGTCGATTCGCGCACAGAAAAGTTAGGCGGTTGCACGTTTCAATGCATCTATTGACGCATTCGAAACATATGTCGATAAATTATATTTGAAGCGTATGTCTATTGACGGGTTACCCTTGCTCGTACAATGAACCGGCTCGCCGTTAATCTGAATATCCTCGGATTTAAGTAGGAGATTGCTCTTTTTTCCCTCGTTTAAGTACGAATGAACGATATGTTTCAAAAAGCGTGGCTTTTCGCATTCTGTTTCACTTATCGACCGCTGTCTCGCTTGAAGCCTGCAATATTAATTACGCCAAACGAGATTAGTCTAATGAATATTGTATCACTGAAATATTTTTTTAACTTTGTCCCACAAATATGACGCACTGAAATATGTAATTCTTTTTTAACAAAACAAAAAAATATAGCAGGACTCTTCTGAGTATTTTTGAGACACTGCTTTGATATTTGCTGTGAAAATGTAGTTGATGTGCATGAATGATCCGCATCAATCACCGATGCTCCGAATTTATTTGCCAGTAATATAATTATGGCATCCATATTGATCCATGTTGAAATTGCTGCGAGTTGAACTCTTCAATATCGGTCTCGCAATCTATGCGACAATTAAATGAGCGCGCATACCGCCGATACCGAGCAACTTTTATTGCTCCTCGAGAGAGGTACCTTTGCACATCTCTTTATTTCATTCGTTCATTTTGCTCGCGGGTGCAATATAGCGAACTGCAGTTCATCGCAATGTTTGAAGCGAGAATCGAGATCAAAATACAATTTTGTTGATTTCAATTTTTAATGCTGTTGCTGCGCCAAGAAGAACCTTATACCGGTTATTGCGTTTTATTTTTTTCCGCGTAAGAATTGCGGGCGCGAGGATTATTATTATCGCATGGTTGTGATTTTAATTCCCGGGTAAATATTTTTATTAGAAGCTTGTCTTCTCCGATGCTTACCTACGTTTGCGAGCGAAAAGTACATCGATCCTCTACGCGGTTCTCGCAAAACGTTATTTGGCGTCGGGTTTAAATTAGTCGGCCACGACGTCGGCCAACACTAATAAAAACCGGATTAAGAACCGGTAGAATTCGCGATTTTTACAAGCTTGGCGTCTAGCACGCGGCCGCCTGCGCGATTTCCGCGATGAAAATTTCGCAAGACTCACCGCGGAAAATGAAAATAAGAAATGATGATATGGAAGATGGGAATGTCTGTCCTCAAAAGAATTTCAATTCGATGATGTGTCCCTCCCATGTAAATTTAACAAGTAACTTTTGCGGCGCGGCTAGCTTTTCAATCTGCGGTCTAAAGTGATCCACTTTAAGCTCATTAAAAGTGAGATAAAAGCGGTGAGCAACTTGCTAATTAAACCTTTGACGAAAATTCCACGAATGTTGAGTCATACGAAAAATACTATTCTACTAATTCTTCTTTTCTTCTGATTCTGATTATGTGATACGCTACTGTGAACAACATTCTGTTATTCATGTTATGCAAATAGAATTGAAGTTTTATGCAAAATAAATGTATATTTTTATATTAAATAAACATTTAAAATATATTTAACTGCAGTGTAAATATATGTAGAATTCTTTTTCAATATTGCATCAATTTTTTTTATTGTTCAAAGGTGCATTATTGTTTAAAGAAGATTAAGAAATATTGTACTTAAAATTTATGTATAAATTTATGTTTTATCGAATTTTTTAAAATCTTATTTTTTAAGTTGCAATATAATTAGCAAACTTTGAATAATTACAGCAAAAATGTTATTTTATTTAACGTTATCAATTTATATTTTAATAGAATTTATGAAGATTTTGATTTTAACGAGATCGAAGAATTTTTCTATAAAATTTTATTTTGGACGAATTTAGTGTAAAGTGAAAATTCACGGAAAATTCTCTGCTGGCGTCTCACGTTGAACGATGAACGAACGGTTGTGTACCGAAGTCGTTTCCCAAAATAATGGCTTCGCTTTATCACGTTATAGCGCGCTTACAGTAAACTTAACGTTGGTGCCGGAGAAAATTCTAATTACGACAATTTCGTCGTAGGAGAGCATCTCATTAAGTCTGTTTCTTTTCTCTGTTGCATTTCCTACATTTATTGTCTTTCCTCTTACACTTTTCAGGCGAGCGAGTGTATACACTCGTTTCGTTTTAAATACGGAAAGCATTGCAAAATGAGAGAAGAATAAAGCTGTTACGTTCGAGTAACAGCTTTTTTTTCTCGCGTACTTAATCTTGACTTTTTAATTCCGACGCGTTATAAAAAATATGTTCGAAAAACTACTTATATATATCGTTTCTCTCGTATTTTAATATAGACAACTGAACTTTAATCGTTTTTACAAGGCTAGCGAGACTAGCGTGATAAATACAAATTGCATGATGAATATAAATACGACGTAACGTATTTTTTTACTTTATTTTATTTTGCACTATCGAGTAAAGTTTGTGTTTTTTTATGTTATTAGGAGAGAAACTTTCGTGTACTAATTTCTCCTGTTCGAACACACTTCTGATAAGTTTTCCAAATCATTAAGGCGCATTAAGTGCAAGTAGATGCAATCTAGCAGCCGCGACATCGCCGTAGATCGTCGTCTTGTCCCTCATCGGTTCCTAGAGTCTCTTCTAATCAGAATCAAATTATGTTCCTCCGTAAATCTTCAGAAAACCTCATTTTACAACCGCGCTTACGCGGCGTTAAATGCTTTTCTCGTTAAAGTAAGAATATTCTTTCTCAAAACTTTTTTTCTCGCTTCGTCTTTTGCCTTTATTTCTCTCTTTCTCATCTTATTGTTAGCTTCTTCAATTTTTATTTTTAATCTTATTCGCTAACAACGCCATTACGTAAGTAGAGATTCAAGAGAACTTTCACAAATGTTATCTAAAGTGTGTCTCATAGCAACACATTATTTCGAGAGTCCGTGTTTCCAGATTTAGTTATTTTATTTTATTTTCATCGGAAAATTGGCAGTAAATGCGTTATGTCGTTTATTACGCGCAATTTGAATCTCCTGAATCAGAACAGGGAGGTGGGGAAGAAACATCCGGAACTTGTAATTTCAATAATTTACCGGAATAATAAATGATCGACGAGTTCATCGTGTTCACCGAGTTACGCAAACACACATTCTATCGACAAATATGATCGATCTTGATTGAAATGAAAAGGTCAAGACCAATTTATGTATGAAAACATATATAAAGTTCGCAATAACCTTTCTATTTTTCATCTTTCATGTTCGGATTTTTCACATCAGAAAATTGTATCAGGAACTTTAGAACTCTCTAACGCTGGAGTCAGAACTCTGTCAGTTATATTGATATTTTGGGTTTTTAACTTTTTATTCTTTGCAAAGATCAGAAATCATCTTCATGCTGATTAATATACTAGTAACAACCGATGTCATTGATATTAATAGCTTTCCACCACTAACTAGATGTACTTGTCTATTAACTCGCAATATCGCGAGTCACGTTTTCCATAAGACGAATCGATATCGTAACAGAGAGAAGTCTTATTCGCGGTGAATACGTATTTTTACATCGTCCGAAGTTTAATTAATTGGAAAGTGGAAATCGATGTGAAAGACAAGTTTTATCTAATTAAAGAAAAAAATTAATTGACGTTAATACACGAAATACAAGAAATTTCTGCGAGCGAACGAGCGAATACGCTGATGTTCGTCGATTATAAGTCTTTCAATTCACACGAATTCTCTGCGCTGCTTTATATCTCTCGTTCGGCTTTGAATAAAGAATAAAGCCGGTCGTCGAACCTGACGTCGAACGTGACTCATTCATCTCGTTGATCGTCGCAAAGAAACGCGATTCTGTGCGAGACCCATTCCTGACCTGGCCGTGAATATATTTACGAGACGCTCTTAATAAGGCGCGGAATTTCATGCGGCCGCGTGTCGCGCCGATAACGATTAAATTATTAACATTCTCGATAAGAATTTGAAGTACTTCACTGTACGTTGATCCACTTGTGGATGTGATTCTGCTCATAGATAATTTTTTATAACACCCTGTAATTGTATAGATCTTATATCTTTATCAGGTAATTATATCAGAACATACAACAGAATTACGATAGGAAGATTTATTTATCTGTTATTGTGCAAGATTTTATTATGTTATTCCAATATTTTTAAAATTTGGTTTTATATTAGACATCCGAAAATTATAGCTATTTCTTTTATTTATTTTTGCCTGAAGTGATTTCATAAAAATATAGTCGAATATTCTATTTTTAATTTTATTAAAATACTAAATATACATTTGCGCTTAATTATTTTACATTGTGAAAAGCGGAACTTTGCAGCTTTTAAAAGTGATTACCTCTCTTCCCAGTGTAATTAATTAAATGTTATTTATAACTGCTTGTAATCTCAGTCTTTCATTTTGAGCTTTAAGCTCGCAGTTGCGTGTTTAGTCTTTACACGATATGCTAATTTCAGTGCAATTCGTTCTGATGCTTGCACTGCAACAGGCATGTTGCAACTTCGGCAATTGCGATAATAATACACACTGCGCAATCCTCGACGGAGGCGTAATCTACAATCTTATTTATACCTCCTTTGTTTTCATTTCGAAATTTTTGGTTGTGATTCTATTAGCAGAATGATATATCTCTGTTAAAAAATTAGGAGACTAATTACATTGTATCCTAACATATAATAACGAAAATAGATGCACGGTAGAATTTTAATTTTGACTGATGTTTGTGTTATAATAATAGATAATTTAATTAAATGTAAAAATTGCGAATACTTTGTCGAGCCAAGTTTTCTAATTAATTGCAATAATTAATCTCGATAATAGATTGATTTATATCGTTAAATAGTAATCAAATAATAATCGTCACTTGGAATTCAGAATAAATGGATGATACTTCATGAATATCTTTCGCAAATATCAAATGATTATTTCCGACACAATGGATTATTCGTTGGAAAAAAAATGTATAATAAATGTAATGGCAGCTCGTAAAAACGTGAAAATCTCGTAAATCGTTTTTATATCTAGCACACCCTTCGTATTTATTATTATCACGAAGATAGCTTTTTCAGTGCAAGTGTCGGCTTTTTTACGGAGCGACACATATAAAATCTTGGTCGAAGAAGATCAGCTTTTTTATCGCGATATTGGCTATTGACAAATAAAAACGTACCCCACACATTGTATTATCCTCGAAGCTGCATTTTCTAGCAATTTGCTTTTTCGCTAACAATTTAAAGATTACCGATATCGCAATACGATAATCATCGTTATTCTCAATTTTATTTCTGGTCCATTTGTTCGCAGAAAGAGCTATTTCCGGAATACATTTCGTATATTCACATAACGTAAAATTGTTTGAGACAAAATAACTGGAAGATTAACGCGCGAGTAATCGTTTACCGCTGTGCAACATAAATACACGTGACATCGTATCATTAATCTTTGTACTGATATCAAATTATAATACCGAACGCTCTTCACGAAAAGCTATTCTTTATAGAATATATTATTATTCCTCGTCGCGCGCATTCTCTCGACGTGTGTTTGACTGCGGAATGCATGTGAGCGTTACTAAAATGCAAGTGCTCCGCGCGCGTCGTTGTCTCGCAACGACGCTATTAATTTAACACGCTCTCTCAATTAAATTTTGCTACAATTTTTTTTAATTATCAGATATATTTTTGTATTGTAAATGATTGCGCTATATTTTTTTTCTAGTTACTTTTATTAACATTTCCGAATAAAAAAAAATCGCAATTACCAGCATGGAGCTTTATCGATACTTCTAATGAAATTTATTAGATGAATAATTTAATGAATATCGAAACCGATCTTGTTATAACATTATGACATTTTGACAAGCTCGTTCCAGAAGCTCGTTATGTCTTCCTTTGATATTCTGGAAACAATCGGCAATTCAAGCCGGAATAAGAATCAATATTAATCTTCGGATGGCTTCCTAATGAGAACTCAAATCGCAGAAATACGGTTCCGATGAATTCAGATTAAATTATTGTCGTGAGATAACTTAACATTTCTCTAACAATTATCTAGAACAGATTTCCTGGGAAATTTCCATCTGGAGTATAAAAGTAGGAAAAAAACAAGTATAGCGCAAAAGAAAAAAAGAAACGCTTTCAAAGAGCTCCTTTTGCGTATTCAAGGATTTTTTTTTTCGGACAAACTTCAAGCTTAATATCTTTTCATACATACCCGTTTAATTAAATGCCACATCCGTTTCCGACGCATCTCCGTGTTCCGAGCGCAGAAACGCAGGTGGCTCGCAGCGTTTAAGATGCACCGCACTTTCTCTCGTCTGTCGGATCAGCCAAGGACGTCGGACGCCGTTTTTCATTCCGCCGGCTTCCTGTCTGTCTCGCACCTACCTTATTATAGGCTTGTGAACGATCGTTGGAAAACAGGGAATTAATGAAGTTAGCGTGTTACGCTGCTCCAGTTGACGATGATTCGACCCCGCTCTTCCGTCCCGTTGCATCCGCCCGATGTGTTATCGGTGCAACGATGTACACACGCTCGCATAGATTACTGGGATTATGCTCGATTGCTCGCGTTCATGAGTGTTATCAATTGAATCGATGGGAATTTTACTCACATACGAGTTATCGATGAAAGTGTAATTGCAAATCACGATGAACGAGAGAACTTGTATGTAACGAAAGAACGATTGCGCGTAGGCTCGCGCGAAAGCAGGTGTGTGGTGAAAAAAAATCGAGATCCCCAACCGCACACTTCGACGCTGAATTTTGCGCTTTACGTATTTTACGAGATGCTTTTTTTGACTGCCTACACTTGTAATTTCTTGTTTACAACTAAAGTTATTTTTAACAGTTAACGCTGAGACGTATTTGTATATCGTTAAGATTGCATAAATTATATCCACATGTTTCTGCCGATGTTAGTCCTCGATCTACTTCAGAGAAATTATCATAAAAAATAAAACTCTAAACTTACTTTTTTAATAATTTGCTTCTATTTTTTTGTATCTTGAAGTTAAATATAAGTTAAAGAAAGTCTAATATTTTAGTATTTTATTTGGTATTAAAGTGTATTTTTATGATATAACATTTTTTTTTATTTTTTATGAGAACGTCTTATTTTTTATGCATTAGATACTGATTTATCGCGTTATGTATGCGATTAAAAAAAAAAAAAACCAAATATATCACGACAACGATGATAACATGTAATATGTTAAATGATCATATAAAATTACATATGCTATTAGATCTTTTCATGACTAATTATATATATTTACATCTGACTAATTATACCATTTTTTCTCGGAGATGATATATCTGCACTTCGCAAAATATAAATGCAATTTATATGTGATAGAATTTAACGCGCGTTTATACATACATGACACGTAATCGAAATGTTTTACTGTGCTTCAGATTATCGGAAAGGAGTGGGTACATCCACGACGGTTTCGGCAATTACTCGGCGGACGTGAAATGTTCATGGTTGATCGAGGGCCCATTGAACACCAAGATACGGATGCATGTGGAACAGTTCGCGACGGAATGCGGCTGGGACCACTTGTATATCTACGACGGTGATAGCGTCGAGGCGCCGTTGCTGGCCGTTTTCTCCGGCCTGATGCACAAGGAGGGCTATCACATACGCCGCGTGCCGGAAGTGATAGCACGATCCGGCAGCGCATTGCTTCACTTTTATTCCGACGTCGCGTACAACATGAGCGGCTTCAACATTACGTATAAAATCAACGCTTGTCCGAGCAGGTGAGCTGATCACATGATAAAGTTGGCTTTCTTTCTCGAACAATACGTACTTATAATGGCATTTCGTTGACGTTACAAGAAAACTTTGTGTATTTCAAATTGTCTTATATAATTTTGTCTTTATGTATGTATAATATTATTTGCAGTTATTTATATATAATTTTGCATTAAATTTAAACGGTATTTTGTTCTGTAGAAAAGTACAAATAATCATAATACAACGCTTTGAGCTATAAAGCCAAATGCTAGTTGTTTGTGCGATCCTATCTTCCACGTTTACATTATATCTTTATAGACGTTTCAGTCGTTTCTTTAGATCTTTTTCAATGTGATTACAATTTACTTTATGATATTTACCATTGTATTATCGCTAATATTGTTGTGCTCATAATATGATCGAAATGTTTGTGAACTCATAGCTTTATAGAAACTTATATTTATTAAAACATTTAGGTCTTATAAAATTTAATCTATAATGCATTAAACACGGTTAAGACTTCTGTCGCCAAAATTGTCCTCGCGAGATAGAAAGGAATTGGAGCGGAACATTTTGCAGAATTATCTTCTATATTTACGCTGCAAGCTGATACGTTACATCGACTGACTTTCAAAAGTGAATAATCGTTACGACTGTATTATCAGACAATGGCTTTACTGCTAAAAACCACCGTGTGTATGTATGTGTGTGTGTGTGTGTGTGTGTATGGGTGGCTTCCAGCAAGTGAAGTTACAGTCTGGCACGTGCAGGGTGATTTACGTCAGCCAAGGGATTTGGAACGATATTTTATTCAAGCTAAATATAAATTATATGTATTTCGTGATCGGCGCATCGAATCAAATGGCAATGTTCCACTTTACTTCTTTTTTCTCTTACGAGGAAAATTTTTGCAACGAAATTATCAAAGCAACGCACTTTTACACTTTCGCTTGAATCAATTACTGTTTAAATTTGATACGAAATCTATTTTAATGCAATTAGTACCGAACAATTGAGATACGTTTAGTCGACGGAGCGAATAATCAAATGGCAGTGTAAAGTGCATCCTATCGCGAACGGGAGACCGCGGCCTTGCGAGATGGACAAGGTGGCGGTCAACCCGGATAGCGCGTAATAGAGCGCCGAGATTACACGGAATGGCAACCGCCGATAACTTGTAATTGGGTCGCTCCCGGCTTAGGAACTTTATCGAGCTTCCACCGCGAGTCGGAAATACGCGTAACCCTATCTATGTGTCACGTTTGATAATGTTACTTGCGGTCACAAGATGATCCAATGCTTGGTCTTTGATGCAAGAACCGTTGACGTTCGCTAACGTTACTCGCGATCGGTGACGATCCGGTGGCGATTAGTCCGTGATGCGAAAAGTCGAGTCTGCGTAAGAGAGCGAGCAATTTTTAGAATATACGCGATAGCGCCGGCGTTTTGACGTTTTAATTTTTGATGACACGAAGAAAGATAGATAATTTCTTTCTGCCTCGAAATTCCCCGGTAATTTATCTTCCCGATAATTTTACTTAATATGTCACCCAAGAAAATGGTGATTCAATTTCGTTAAAGAGTTAATTATTCGTTAATTTGCATGTTTTGCAGCGTTGTTTCGCATATCTAATTTACATTCTTCAAGTATTGAAGCGCAAGCAGAGCGCGTCGACAACCCTCGTTTTTCAATAAAAGATTATCGATACAGATAAAGATTTATTTTGCGATTGAGTAAATAACGAAAGTATGTATTTGAATATGGACGGCGTTAGATTGTTGCGATGGCATCGGATCGCTCGAAACCAAAGATTGATTTAACGTATCTCGTGTATGCATGTTGCTGTTTGCAGGTATTCCCATATGGACTGCTCCGGCCACGGTGTGTGTATCGAGGGCACATGCACCTGTGATGCCATGTGGACCGGCGAGGCCTGCGATGTGCAGGTATGCCCAAACAATTGCTCGTTCCATCATGGACAGGGCGAGTGTGATCGCGAGAGTCATCACTGCCGCTGTTTTCACGGCTACAAAGGTAAAGAGATGCCGAGGAAACTGTGACGCTTCGCGTGATGTGTAATTGATGGTGAAATGTCAATTTAAAGCAGATATGTATTTAGTTACGTAAAAATAATATAAAATTAATTACCACATGTTCACTCGGTGACTATAAAAAAATTGGACGCATTAAAGACCTGTGAATTGATATAATAATCGTGTAATAATTACATAATATTAATTACCGGAATGATTATTGGATTAGAAATCTAATATTAGAATAATAACATCTTTAATAGATATCACGCGATCGATTGACATCATATCTAACGTTCAAGTTTAATGTTACTACTATATATGTATCTGTAATCGTCATAATCATAATAATATAACGAGCTTTAATGTAACGAGCGTCGCGTGACTGAAGATAAATAGAATGTATTTGCGATCAGAAATAAGATCGACGATAATTTGCTATAAATCCAACTTCTCGCATAAAATCTGTCGCTTTATCAATTTTTTATTTTTTAATAAATTCTTATTTAATAAAGGAAATAAATATATGTGCGATTAGATTTATTAAATTTATTTATTAATTAATTTTATATTAAAATACGTACATGTAAAAAGTGAAAGAAACAAATCAAAGGAGATATTTATAATAATAATTATAAATAAAATAAAACACAAGATGAAAAAATCCATTTGTGCATTGCGTAGGAGCGGATTGCAGCCAAAAAGGCGACCGTGGATTTTGGGAGAGCATCACGTACAAGGATTTACCGCCGGATGGCTCGGCCAGTCACTGCTCCATCATTTGGAAGGACTCGTTATACGTGGTTGGCGGCGAGAGCTTCCATCGTGCCAAGATGATATATGTGTACGATTATAATGGTAACGTCTGGGAGACGCCCCATGTTCAGGGCCGTGTGCCACTGCCGCGTTACGCGCACTCGTGCGTGTTGTTCGGCGACAAGATATTCATGTACGGCGGCGTCGTGCATAACTCCACTGTAACTAACGAGATCTGGGCGTTCGACGTATCTTCCAAGGTCTGGGAAAACGTTACTGTGCATGATGACTGTCACAACAGAACGATATGCGGCCCACTGAAGGTGCGTCGAAGAATATAATAAGAATATGATATAAGAAATATATAAAAATAAGAATATAGTATTACTTGTCGTAATTAACATTGATCTGTCAATCGCATATTTAGTTGAGATTTTATTATTTACTTGAGATCTGATCTTTCTGATTTTTTTCAATGTCTAACTGGATCTCGTAGTAAACGAGACTTTCGATTATCTTAATCCTTCGCTCTTACAGGTAGCCGGACACACCGCGACCCTCGTGCAAAGTCACGGCAAAAAGGAGAAGATGGTTGTGATATTCGGCTATTCGCCGCGATATGGCTACTTAAACACCGTCCAGGAATACTATTTAGGTACGCGCGAATGGCAGATCGCCCAAACGACCGGCTTCCCGGTGAAGGGCGGTTACGGTCACAGTTCTGCTTACGATCCTCTCACGAATCTCATTTATGTGTACGGTGGATACGTGTCGGAGTCGCAGAGCTCGCAAGTTTTAAGCAGCATGCTGTACTCGTATCATCCCAATTTTTGCGAATGGCGACTGCTCACGTCGGCGCCATCGGCACGATTCTTTCACACCGCCGTCTTTGTCTCGGGCGGACTGATGCTGGTGTTCGGCGGCAATATACACAATGACACGCAGCAGTCGCACGGCGCGCGATGCTATTCCGCCGACACTTTAGGCTACGATGTCACGTGCGATACGTGGCATCATTACAGCATGCCCAGAGACATGAGCGATCTTCCACGATATGGACATAGCGCGACTGTCTTTGAGAAGTCGATGTACATCTATGGCGGCTTTGACGGCCAAATGCTTTCTGACATGTTGAGGTACGATTCAAAATGACATTAAGACATGACAAAAATCTTTAAACTCAATTGCATCAATTGCTTTTATCCAAATTAACTTTGTTTTAACGCAGAAAATATAAATTTCTGTATTATATTTGTTACAAATTTAACAAACATAAATTTCTATTTTTTTTTGTAGTAAGACAAAGTTAATTTTGATGGAAGAAATTGATATAAAAATATGGACTAAAATTTTATTACTGCGCAGGTATACGCCGGGCAATTGCGAGCATCTGACGACCCAGAATCAGTGTCTGAATGCCAGGATAGGCGTGAAGTGCGTGTGGCACAAACGGGACTCTCGATGTGTGCAGATTACAAAGCTACCGCAGCACGTACTCAATCATATGGAATACAACGAGGACGACAGTATTTACATGAAATGCCTCGACGACACACCGCCGCGTGGTATGACGTCACATGAGGAACTCTGCAAGCTCTTTACCGATTGCGTCGCATGTGTGCAGACTTCGTATAATTGTGTATGGTGTGGCAAGAGTTGTTTACACGAGAAATGCCGGGACAATCCCAGTTCGTTAGGTTCGAGACCCATCGTGCGCCTGTTGGAGTGCGATGCGAACACCGGTGTCGAATGCATGCAGCTACACACTTGCCACGCTTGCTCCAGCAATTCGCGCTGCATTTGGTCGTGGTCCAACGGGCCCGATCGTTGCAAGCCGCAGTCAAAGATCCGAGACCGAGAGGTGCGTGTGCGTATGATTTTTAATATTTTTTGCCCTATCAGATGAAATATTCACAATTCCAATATTTTTTTTTCAACGTTTCTAATGTCGAATAATTATAATTTCAAAAATATATCTTGAAAGTGAGAATAAAATATTTAACATTGACCGACTTTTTAAGATAATCTTAGCTAGCAAAGATTTAACAGAATGCCGAAGCAGATGATACTTAATCTTAAGAATCTTTAAAACAGATGAACGGCATTCTGAACGGCACGATCCAGGCGCAACGTCTGATTCTGGATCCGTGCCGTCATCCATGCGTGGAATACACATCGTGTCGCAATTGCACGGAATCCGACTGCATCTGGTGTCATAATGAGGCCAAATGCGTGGACAAGAACGCGTATCCGGCCAGCTTTCCGTACGGACAGTGTCGCGAGTGGACAACGATCGACGTTCGGTGTCGCGCCACCGAGAGCGGCAGGGAATGGTGCAGCTTCTATTCGTCGTGCGCTAGCTGCCGAGCGGATCCCGGATGCGGCTGGTGTGACGACGGGTCGGGCACCGGGAAAGGCTTGTGCCTACCCGGCGGAGCTCGCGGTCCCAGCAGCAAGAGCTTGGACAAATGCTCGTTCGATCACTGGTACTTCACGCAATGTCCAAGTAAGCGAGTTTTTTTTTGTCGAGCCTCGTTCCCTTTCCACGAATTTATTATCATCGGTGTTATTAATTTTTTTCATTCTCGCAGCTTGTCAATGCAACGGTCACAGTAAGTGTCTTCCAAACAGCAGCGTGTGCATTCAGCCGTGTGGAAACTTGACTTACGGGCCGCACTGTGATAAGTGTATCCCCGGTTATTATGGCAGTCCACTCAACGGAGCGACATGTCAGCGTACGTAATTTTCTGTTCTGTGTGTCCGCGATCTTAATTGCAGCGGTCACGAGCGAGCGACGGATGATTGAATGACACTTGCAACTATTACAGCTTGCTCCTGCAACAATCAAGGCACGCAATGCACAAGCGAAACGGGCAAATGTTTCTGTACAACTAAAGGCATCATCGGCGATCACTGTGAACGTTGCGACGTATCCGGTCTCTATCAGGGAGATCCTACGAATAAAGGATCCTGCTTTTGTGAGTTAACTGATGGACGTCTTTTATTCTATATTTTATTAACTTTATTTTATTAACTTGTATTAACTAGTTGTAAACTGTCTTATTTCGCGTGTTTGCATTTCAGACGACTTAGCCATCGATTACCAGTTCACGTTCAATCTTAGCAAGAAGGAGGACCGCCACTATCGGGCGATCAATTTCAAGAACGCACCGCCAAAACCCGACGTCGACGCCGAGTTCTCCATCACGTGTTCCGTACTGGCCAAGATGAATGTCACCATTAAGAAAGTAAACAGTCCGGAGAAGGCGCTGTTGTTGGGTGCGAATTGCACGACGATTATGTACAAGCACCGCTTCAGCAAAGCGGATTACAACTTCGGCAACGAAGATAACAATACTCTCACCACGTTCTACGTGTATGTCTACGATTTTCAGCCGCCGCTGTGGATCCAAATCTCGTTCTCCCAGTATTCCAAATTGAACTTGCAACAGTTTTTCATTACATTCTGCACGTGAGTACCATAAACTGGACTTAGGGATAGTTTTTGATCCAAAATAAAGCGAGTTGAAGTTATGTTATGCCTTTATAATGCAGTAAATTTCGCAGAGTAATCTTGAGAGGCAGCAACAGACTTATCGGTCACACGCTTTATTTTTTTTTACAAATTTTCCATATTCTCTCCATCGTGCTGAATCTCAGGCAGTACTTACTTGTAAACTAGAGATTACATGCCACCGCACAGGTGCTTCCTCGCTCTGCTACTGGTGGCCGCCATTCTCTGGAAGATCAAGCAGAAGTATGACATGTATCGACGGAGACAACGGCTCTTCCTAGAGATGGAGCAGATGGCCAGTAGAGCTTTCAGTTCAGTTTTAGTCGAAATCGAGAGACGCGACGTCGATGGCTGGGATGCGGAGCACGGCGATGCCGATTTTACAGATTGTCATAACAAGATAAAAGTAAGCGTCGATCTTAAGAGACCCCTCAATTCATATTCTCAATAACATTTAACTATGAACTCATGAAATTAAACGTTGATTGTCATTAAAGAATTTTATTGTAAAACATTTAATTTTTTCCAGAATTTTTACATATCTCAGAAAAATTATTTATATTTTACAAATAGAATTATAATTTGAATGTAACTTATAAGTGGAATGTAGCTTTTGCTTATGGATTTCTTGCTATACAGGATGCTCCTAGTCCGATCGCATTGGAGCCCTGTTGTGGCAACAGAGCGGCGGTCCTCACCCTGCTAGTCAGATTGCCAACTGGCGGCGAGCCTTACACGCCAGCCGGACAGAGTGCTGGCTTAGCCGTGGCGTCCGCTTTAGTGACGCTAGGCAGTCCGCGCCGACCGTCACAAGAACTGGTGATGAAGGAACCGAAGAAGACGCGAAAGTGTGCCAGCCAGCATCCGGATTCTACCTGCATTTAGCGGTAAACAAGCGGCGAGATCGCGACGGAGTGTAACTACGATGAGCCTTAGAGTTGTTTCTGTGATCTTGCCCACGCTCAGTACGAGAGGACCTTTATCTTCGAACTCCGGCGGAGTGAAGAAGTGCGAAACGATAATCGCATATGAAGACGAAGAATCTAAACGAGAATCTTACTGGTCGACGCGGGATTGATCGGTGTATCGAACATTTTGGATGAATCGAATAATTGGCTGAGCGCTTAAATGCTAGATATAGATGTACGCGCGACTTATCGAGTAAGAGGAAACGCCTTCGGCCGTAGAAACGAATGGATTGTTCCGACTAACTACATCCGTTTCACGGTAAGTTAACACATTCTGCTGACGTGAGCTGCATGAGGTACGTTCATGCGCCGAGAAAGACGATCGATCACTCGGCTGACTTTCGAGTTCTCTTCTTGGATCTCGATTGTATATTGTTGTATATATGAATGATTAGAAGATTTACGTTTTCTCTTGGAAAAAATTACGATGTTGGTCGTGTGGATAAACTGGCCTCATGCATATTCGAAAAGCTTTTATCCGCTGCTGTTTTTTTTTTAAATTTTTTATTCATAATTAACGATATAGATTTGTGAACTTAAAACATCTTTAAATATCTTCTAAAGTTAAGAAGCTTTGAGATAAAAATTTGCTTAAGCTTGCAAGAAAAAAAAATTAAATATAACATATCCGTAGTTTATTGTTTCTTAAACGTCAATATGTTAAATCTAATGGAAACAGTTGCTTAGAATCTCAATGTGCGGCGGATAAAAGCTTGTAAATGCCATAAGAGTTATTAAAAAGATTCATTAATGTTACTGAAACGATTGAATTCGAAGAAGTACAACGCTTCGACATAAGCTGTAAATAGGCTGTATTTTTGTCGAACGAAGATACAGATCGTTAATAGTGATATTCAAAAGACATTTGACATTAAAATGACGGACAATTTGAATTAGTGAATATGATACAGAATTCACTATTCATGCATCTGCTCGTAGCGAATATGTATAAGATTCATATTCTAAACCGATCGAAGTGAGTAGAGATAACAATTGCAACCGAAGCAGATTTATAGAAGGTACAAAACGCGTATTCGATCTTATGTGTGTACTTTGCATTAAAATACTGTGCCAAATCAGCATTTCCTTTTCCATAAAAGGCAAATCATTTGTCGCAGCTACCTTTGGTGAATTAGAATCGGTCGAGCGAGTACTTTTACTTAGTTTGTTACCTCTATTCACTGTTGCAACTAAATTTTACCGCGTGATCGAAAATTTGCAGGATCAGGGATCAGCTATTATGTATTTGGAAAAATTTCTGAAATTGGAACAATTCCCATCTTTTGTCTGTTGTTCTATTATTCAGATAAATTCCGAAACGACACTTTCGATACAGCAAATGGATAATTGATTTCAAACAAAATGAATATTAACATTGACGTTTGAACGAAAACTTCAAATAAATATTCAAAATTTTCATACTTTTACAATAATTTGTGAAAAGTAATTTAAAAGAATTTTATCACTAGGACTTTAATTAAATTACTACAATGCCTAATGATAAATGACTATTTTTAATTTTTTTATTGTAATTACGTATATTATCTTGCATTTTTATTTAAGTATTTTTATTTACGAATGAATTTCGTTTCGATTTTAACAAATTCTTAATAGGCCGAATACGCAGATGGAATTGTTATCGGAATCCTATAAGTTACATAATAGCTGCTCAGGATATTAGTTAATGACATAATTAACAAGAAATTTTAAAGAATTTGTCGATCACATGCTTCAGACTTTAGCAAATAAGAGAAAGATAAGACGGTCTTTACAATAAGTATCTTATTTGTGAATTCAATTTCGTTTCATGAAGCAAGTAACGGTACTGATTATTTTGCACGTTGATTGCACGATTGTCTTTCTGAGCATTTAATTGACGCGTTTGTAAAATTTGCGTGTTTTTAACTTTTTTTTAAGAAGTTGCAAATCTTTGCATCTCTTACGTTAATTTTAATATTTTGTACTTGTGTCGGGAAGAGTGATTGAATTATTTATGAATATCGTATACTTCCATTTTTTTATAGTAAATTTGTACTTTTCTTCTCACTGTTCCAAGTACGAGAAAATAACTTACCACGAAGACTTTGAGAATTTTATATACCTTATTAGCAAGAAGTTACAATAGTTATTATATACAGAGAAAGTTTCAGCACTTCAATTCATCATCCGTAAAACGTATTTATATTAAGAATGTAAGCCACCTTTTTCTTCTTGAAACTTTCGTGGTAACATGGAAAAAAAGGGATTTATTACCGTAAGAGACTCATACATATACATTAAATATTTTTCCTATAAATACGTTAACCTGTGTTACAATAGTTAAGCTTCTCCTTTTTTTACTGTGGATATGACGTACGTATTTATATCCGTGTTGGTGCGTTGAGAAGGTAGATAAATAATGAATGATGATTTGTTACGGATTGGCGTAAATGTAATGCATTTTGTTCCAACATTTAATACTCATGATTTCTTGTTTTTTTTTTTTTTTTTTTTTTTTTTTTGTAATGTTTAAAATATTAATTTATGTAAAGGCGTGGTCAGAGAGACGCAAATGTGTATTATAAATTAGGATCCCTCCTTTTTAAGCGATAATGCGCATTCTATCTCAAATATATTTTTCGTACCAAAGAAAGCTCTATAGATGTGAATAAATCGTTATTGCGCACGTAGAAGACTAGATAGCACTCGACATAATCATTCATTATATAACAATTAGAAATAAAAATATATTCGTAATTACTGACCGCGTCTGAAAAATGATCTTTCGTCAACGGTAATATATCCGGTTATTATTTGTTGCCGAATTTACTTTTGATACGATCAGCTTTTGTACTCGAGTAGCGGAAGAGTATAGTCTCATTTGGGAGATGATTGCGACTCTTCTCTTGTGAGCGCCAAATATTAAACATATTTTATTAAAATATATTTTATTGAATGTATTGTATATTGCGGAAATATTTTTTATCATCTGATTTGTATAAACGAACAAGCGCCTTCGATCCTCTTATTGCCACAAACATCTGTGCGATCAGCGATATTTATTATTGACTGTTTGTAAATTGTGGTGGTCTAACAAAGTTAGAATTATACAGCCGCATGTAAAGATCGGAAATTTGCTCAGGCAATAAAGGGATTGAACTCGAAATTGAAAAACATTTAAAAATATCGTTTGTCTAGAATTTTTACATTAGTAAAATATATCGACTAAAAATATGTGTTGTTAGGAATATTGTTTGAATTCGCGATACTTTCAACGCCCATATAAATAAGGAATGTTCTTAGTGTTGATTTTGAATTATCAGGACGACGCTCCACCGGCGCTCATATTTTTCTTCGCCCCGTTCTTAGACTGCTACACTTGAGAGTTTTACTGGCGGCCGGTCGACTCTCGAAAAGTTCAATTGTCAAACGAATATCTATTAAAAGTCATTCTTTGGATTCTATGACAGTTGGTAGATTATTACTGTTGAGAGTCGCTTCCGAGGGATAAAGCTCTCTAGTGTACAACCTAGCTTCGATTTTCTGTCGCGTTTGTCGTTCATCGTAACACTGCCAATATAATATTCCTTCTTCATTAATCTTTTACAATCTGCTTCGTCTTCGACCCCGAGACGACAGCCGGGGAGCACTTCCCCGCGCCGATCGATCTCTGCGACTGATAACATCGTGCGAATCATCGATATTCCGCAATCTCTTCTTATCTATCTCTTTCCAACGAAAATCGCGCACCAGTGTTGTTCGCGATCGCGACGGGATCGACGTTGTTCATCGCTCGCGAAAGACTCTCTCAGAAGGCTTAAGTAATATAAAAGTAGAATAGTTAGTACACTTCTGCACACATATTCACTTTTCTCACCTTCACTTACCTGACACACTTAGGAAAATTGCAAAAATCTTCTATCAATAGTTTTCCGCTAAGAGGAAAGTTCCAAATACGATGAAGAACCTGTCATGTACATATATATGGTACATAAAATTTATATGCATGCGTGCAAGATGAGGAACGGTTTTTCGATTAAATGAGTGAAGGCATATTGTATAAACGTCAGTATATTTCTCCGAATATTAGACTATATTCGGAGACAGAGTAGAATAAAATAGTGAATTGTGTAATAGAATTATATTAGAACTAAATTTATGAAAGATAACTAGAGCAAAATTTGTGCAGATCGGCTGGATTACCTGATTAGCCTACTTGTGTACTATTTGTCTAATAAGATAAAGATAAGCGAAAGGGCGAATGAACGTCGCGAAAGTCCCGTCGCGGTCCATCGAGTCTCTTCGATTTTCTTTTCTCGATAGAGGAAAAAAAATGACCGGAGGGATCTCCTTCTCCGCGAAGAATTCAAAGAGCATTCAGTCATAGTCTTTCTTAATAGGCGAGGTCTCTAGATTCTTTAATCGTAAGAGATAGATTTTAGAATTGGAAGCAATGATGTGAAATATATCCGTTTCTATGGATCACTCGAGTCACCGATCTTAGCTGTTAAGAATTCTTAAGCGCCGGTATGTGAGACTCGGACAGAGAACGATAATGCTTAATACGAGCGCATACGAATCGGTAGACGCAACGTCAGGATGTGATCGAAGCTCGAATTTACAGAATAAGGGAGACTATCGGTTTCTCACACCGACCGGGAACATAGATGGACGTATAAGAATACTTAATAATCGATAAGTAGATAAGTACATGCGATATATATATATATAAATATATATAAATATATATATTATATATATATTATACATAGCTTGCAACAATTTTTCTAGGACACAATCGGAAATATTTATTTTTATTCGAGCGTAAGCGTAAAACAAACTATTTGATAAAAGTCTGTAAGCCAGCGGAATAAGTGATGCAACAATTCCAATCTCTCGGCGCAAGTCTTACGAGCATTTTTGAGAAACGAATAGTGGAAACACAAAGATAAACGCGTGTTTGTGCGACGCGTATACGCAGTGTAAGTCTGAGACTACCAACTCTTATTGATACTGTCATTAAAAAGAGCGAGATGTCTTAAGTGTCGAAACGATTTCGGATCATTCGGAAATTTGTATTGTGACATTAAATTATTTGCGTTATGTTGCAATGCGGCGATTTTTGGATGTTGTCAAGAATGATTAAAATTGCTGTCGTATAACTTGTTATTTAGTTAGAAACTTATTTTCCGTTTTGGACACTTGACATCTTTCGCATACCGCCCGCTAAAGTCGCTCGAGCTTAATAACGATCGTTTTCATCTTATATGTAAGCTCATTATTTGTACATAACGACACATGACGCATGAAAAGAAACGTTTATTTCAAGAAGAGCAAAGGAGGAATGCTTCCGAAGCGATTTGTATCTTAAAAGCATTAATCCGCTCGTTTTCAAAGAACGTACGAAAAGTTGGAAATGGTACTTGATTTTTCTTTTTGATTGAGTTATTTTATAATCGAATTGTTTTGTTTATTAACGTTATTATGAGCGTTTCTCGCTGTGTTTTATTTAGAAAATGCTTAGATCAACGACAGTTTCGAGAATTGGACTTCTTCGACTTGGCGCACTGTTAAATGTTAAAACTATTTCCTTAGTTTGACAAATGCGAATAATATCTTTGTTTTTTGCGACACCCCCGAAAAAGTTTTTATCCTTATTTCTTTATTTTTCATAAAATCAGAGCATGTGAAATAGAGAATCACTGAAGTTTTTCGATTGGAAAGATGTATTGCAAATGTAAAGTCATTTCTTAGGATTTATCACGCGAATGTTTTGCGTGGAGCACTTAAACGATTCGTTGTATGTACTTTAAAATTATCAATCAAGAATTGTAGAGCTTTCTGGTCATTTTACTAGTTGTCATTGCGGTCTCAACAAATTGGGACAGTGATTAAATTAGACAATTTTATATCGCTGATAGAACCGATCGAGATTTCGTATCGATTATTCATGCTGTGCACATGTGTCAAATTTTTATATTGTATTTTATATATTATATATAAATGTGCAAAATTTATATTTTATTTATAATATTTGAATTGTACAATTTATCTAAATTATATAAGATAGTATTTATTATATTTATATTAGAGAGGAAATTGCGTATCCTAGCTTAAGCTTCTCGAATACCAAGTATAATTCCTTAGCCTTATATAAATGCCACGAACACCAAGTATAACTTCTGACTTTATAACTCACTTTAATATTATATTTTATACTTTTTGAATTTGTTTAAACGTTTTAATGCGCGCATTAGGAGATACATTTAACACATGTGTGCACCATGCTATCGATATTTAGAACCCAGCGTGTGTACTAAATTTTCCTGAAGTGTTGTCGGAAGTTAAGCCGAGGAAACGATTGTGAGGAGAAGAAACACGGATGTATTTTGAGAAATTTTTGCGAATTATATGTGCATCGAGCAACACGTAAGAGCATAAGTGATTGTAAATCTGTACATGCACATACCGTATCATTCGATCATATATGCAGCTTTATCTAGTCTATAAAAAAAAATGAGCATGACTGCGAATGGATGGTTGTAATATCCGCGAGCTTTTTCTCGTGTATTTTATGAAATGTGATTTTCGAGTTTGCATATATCTCGAACAGGACGGCAGACTAAAAATCTTTTACTTCTCAAGATTATTTAAGATCATTCAATGGCTCTCGCTAATCAAATTCTTTGTCCGATATAGGATTACTCTCAACGAATATTCATTCCATTTTTGATTGATCCTTGACAATGAAATTCTTTGTCGGATATAGAATTACTTTGATCGAATGTGCATTTAAGGATTTTTAATGTCTGAGAAGAACTTTCCATAATGAACCTCAATTACATTTAAATTAAAATTGAAAAAATCTACATAAGCATTCTACTTTTGTCCCTTGTGAACAATGGGAATTAAGAGTAAAATATCTCTCGACAGACACTCTTTGTGATAAAATCCTCGAATGCGCAGCCGAAGTAAAAGATCATCTGCTCTTGACGTGCAATCAGAAACAGAATATATTTCAATTTCTTTGTCGTATGACTGCAAGAATAATTTTTTAGAATTAACAATACATAAATGAACAGTGTAAAAGTAAGGCATTCTCTACTTTTTGCAGGATTTGTAAAATTTAATAATAATTTTATCCATAATGTGCAGTTTTTTGTGGAATGATAATTTTGTCTGTTATATATGAATTTTTTTGTTATATTTTTACATTCCGCAACGTACGTATCACATGTAACTCGAATAAAGATTAAATTTAACTTATTGCACTATCAATTTGCTCGTGAATGGTTATGACATTTGAAAATCGCGTGATATGCAAAGGATAAACGTTATTAAGAAGTCACAATAGTCAAGAGAATTAAGTATAATTGTCAAAAGAGAATGGCAAATGAGATTTTGCCTAGAAAATTCATCTTGACTAAAGTACGAAGAAGAGTATTGAAAGAGCGAAAAAAATAAATAAAAAAAAAACGAAGCAGAGAGAATGTGTATGCGTGTGTGTATACGTACGTGAGATTGTGAGCAAGAGACTTCAAATTATTCCCGTATTTTTGTGCTAGAAGTTAGCATGCGTAGAGAATGTACAATGAATGTCGCGTGAACGTGAACAGAAGAATGACACATATTGTATTATATTAAACGAAACAGATATTGTTTAAATAAAATTGATATACATAATCTCGATTGTGTACATGTATTACTCTCGCCATCAAAATGCGATACATTATCATTTCTGAAATTATAATTGCAATATCGTTGGGATAATACAAAATAATTTGTATGAATTTTATGGGATATAATGTTTATTTATTTATGCATTATTATCATTTCTCTCTTATAGGTTATAAAATGTGATATTATTTGATTTATGTTCTTTCTTTCATAATTATGCAAATTTTAATTATATAAATTCTGAATCATGCAATGTATAATAATTTACGTTATATTAACGCATAATATTTATACAATAATAAACATTTTATAATTATATTATTAGTCTTGCATTTGACTAGTACATTATTAGACTAATATATATTTGACTAATGTAGTTGGCGGGTTGAAGTAAAAATTTGAACAATAATTACCAATTTTGTATATATTTATACATTTTTAAAATTTTTATTCACAAAATATACTGTCATAGATTGATAGTTTAATTTGAGAGCACATAAGAGATCATATTTATATGCGTAAAGTTATCTGTGGGATTAAAATAACTAAATTTAGCTACAAATATTTTCAAAATAAGGTAGCGCGCGAATAGCAATGCGCATGCGCATTAATGCTACTTTACAATTTTTCACCGCATTACGGCCTTTTCCCGCGTCGCGTCGCATCGCATCACAACGGAAACGTGCTGGCTCCGCAGTTTTTGCAATATTTGATTATTAAAATAGATTCACGCGTGTAAACAATGATCGGGAGTGGCGTAGAAAGTATCGGACGATTGTTGAAAAGTATCAGTTATCAAATGCGATCATTATTTTTTGTGTTTTCGAGTTTGCGTTTTTCGTGTGGTTGGAGACGATGTAACTTTAACCTACATGTGGCGCTGAGACGGCGATTGGCGAAGCTGTATAATTCGGTAAGTGAATTTATTCATCATTTTCATTCGAAAAGTATTTATTATTTATGTCTATTTTCGAAGAATATGTACATATGCTTTTTTAGTCATAACTTAACTTTGCTGCTTGTCGAGCGCAATTTAATGAGAAACACGACTACGCCTATTGATATTTTTTAAATTATCTAATATTTTTCATGCTTGATTGCTGTGAAATTTATAAAACATTGAATTTTTTGAAGCACAATTTTATTCTATCATAATAATATTACACATAATCTGGGAAAAGTGCATTACAGCATTTTTAATTATTGCTATAAATATATATTAATAATGCTATAAAATATCAACTAAAAAAGTAAATTCATGATTTATTTTATCTTATGTTTTATTTAATTTTTTTAAGACGTACATGTAATTAAAATAATAAACGATAAGATATGTAAATAATTTATAAAAATTTGTAAAAACCACATTTTAATTGAAAAAATGAGTTTAGCGCAAAACAAAGATATCTTTAAGTTTTATAGCTCTCTCCGGTTAAGATTTTATTAAACTTTTTTTTATTTGGAAAATGAGAGAAAAGAAAGTATTTCAGCACTTGTATTACTCTCATGCGACACTTGTGTTCCTGAAGCCGCGAAATCTTGCCCTATAGTCTCGTTTGCTAAATCTAGCTATAGCTAGCTTCATTCAGCTGATGGCAACTGAATGCATTTCCTTTACGAGCGCAACTGCTCAAATACAAGATGCCCTGAGACGTTCGTTTGTCGAGCAAATACGAGCTGCCAGTTGTCGAGTTATCGAAGGATCAAACCGTAATCCTTCGCGCTCAACAATTTCCAACAGATTCTCGCGCGATATTGCGTGCTACGCCACCCTCTGCGAAGCGCGGCGTGCGATTTTGTCTAATCGTCGGTATAAATACACGGTATCCTCCTACAATCTCTCGTGTTACGTTATCGATTAGATTACGAGTAAACGCATCATTAAACCGTAGAAGCTCTAATAGAGGTAAGATGAGCTTACAGTCGAGGTAAAAGATGTCAGGATGTTAACGAGACGCATGATAATAGACTCATAATAAGTGTGATAGATGACAGATATACTAATCAGATTTTTAATAAAAAAATATATGAGAATATTTCCAAAAAAAGAATTTAAGAAAATGAGTAGTTTATATGTGAATTGGGAGAAATAATGAATTTTATTTTTAATCAGAAATGAACTAGAAACTAATACAGTCTGATAGCTTTTGTTTTCTATCTTTGAAACAATTAGAATATATGCATTTTTATGTTTTATATGGTTTTCTTTTTTTAAAATCACTTTTTACTATAAAAATATTTATTACATATATCGCATTTGAATCATATGCTTCTGATCTGATCAAACAGAAGTAAAACTAATTTTTGTTGAGCTTTTGCGTTACTCGAATAAAACTTATAATTAAAATTGATATTTGTGTAAATAAATAAATAATTATTTTATTTAAAAGTATTCTGATTTAAAACTTAAAAATTAAATATAAAATGTAAAGTCAAAAATATTCAGCAGGTGTTTTTTTATATGCATATCTATTTTACACATATTCTTATTATATAATATTAAAAGCAAGTTTACATAAATTGGTTTTAATTACACCGAATCATCTGATTAGCGTTGCATGAATTTAAAAACTGTAAGTACGTTTTCAGAAGCGCCAAGTCAATCTCTCGAGTGTCATAATAATTAAGTTAAGATAATACTAAAATTAATGTCAATCATAAAGAGTGACAGCGGGTTTGTTCAATTAATTTTAATTTTAAGCCCGCTAACTCGCCGCACGCTTGGTGGTAAATTAAGCAATCTATTTTTTAAACTTTGTTCCACTTTCTCAGTATAAAATTGGCAAGATCATTTAAGCAGCAATCGTGTAAACAATATTAATTACGTGAAGTTTAGCCAGAGTTTATCCTATCAATCAAACATCACAAAATCCTTATTTTACTATTAAATCTGATAAATTAAATAATTTTTTGTACTTGTTTTTTCCGTAATCACAAAGAAAATAGTCGAACAATTTGCAACAGAAACATTTTTTTATAAAATATCAAGTTTTTAATGAATAATTAATGTAACAAGAGTAACTGAAGAAATTAATTAGGTTTGAGAAAGCGAATGACGTTATGTTGCGAGTACACAACATTTTAACAAAGCGTTTTGATTTAAAGTCGCTAGCATCTGCCGGTTCCCAAAGCTTGACAAACGGATCCCACTGACAAACGATATATTTAATTGCTGCGCGATTCCGTACAAATGTCTTGGGACATCCTTACAGTACGTCTCCTGCAATTTCTGTCGTCTCTTAGAAAAGCTTTATCATATCTTATTTCTAAATTATTGTCTTAAATTTCACAAGGCATATTTCTAACATTTTGTTTAACAAGATAATAATCTGTGTAATTAAAATTTCTTAATTACTGTTACGTATCTGTAGATATCTTTTCATTATGAGATGAGCAAAAATCCTCTCTGAATATAATTAAATTAATAATCGCACCGTTACGAAATCTCTTTGCAATTCCCAGCACTTTCGTGTTATTACATAAATCAGGAAGTTAAAAAGATTTCATACTGATGAATCTCATTGTCAGAATTGCTGACTTAATTTATAGATTAATTTAAGTACGCGGCACGAAATATGTTAAGGATCTAAAAATAAATATACAAAACGTCTTAAACAATTATTGCTCTTATTATTTGAGATAATAATATTAAAAAATAAAATAGAAAGTTCTCACATTTTATTTATATTATTTAAAATGTAAGCAAACAATTAATTTATAATTTAACAATTAAAGGAATGCATTTTCTCATTGTACTTATTATTGATTAAATTCTAAAACTAAAAATTTTAATTCAGAAGAAATGTGCTTGTCTTTGCTGATAATAATAATAGAATAATAAAAAATAAGAATATATGCACAATTTAAAAACTTTTATTTTCGGACTAAATTTTGATTAAGTTAAAAATCATTAAATCATTTTTTAATTATTTGAACTAAAGTGCGATCGTAACAAGCGAATCTGTGAATTACCGAGATATCGGGGCCACATTTCACGGATCATGGAACATATTCATACCCCGTCAGTAAAGAGTTAATTGGATCACTAAGTGGGACTAGAAGGCATTTAACGATCCAGATTTTAATTGCCAAAGTTATTCAATTGCGTTCGCATTTAGGGACATATCTTCGCGGCCCAGGACAGTCGAGTAGCAATGTTGTATGATAATATCCGGCGACTTTAATATCTGCCAAGCCCGTCCTGAGGCGCGATATTGCTTGCCACTGTGTTTACGTAATATGCTATCGTCTTCGTTGCAGCAAACAGATGAGTTGCCGCACACGCGCGTAAATTTACGAAATGGTAGCAGCACGACTTCACGTTATTAGCGCGCGCTATTTAATTAGGAATGTTAATTAATAGAACAGTGATCCCGTTCGTTTTCTGCTGATCATGAATACTCTTTGACGTAGCAGCAGAAAATTTATGCGAAAATCGCGGAATATTTTCCACCTTATAATTTTTATCTTTCATGTTTTTTATCTGCATACATTTTTTATGTACTGCAAATTAACTTCAGAAGCGTTCAGAAACGTTTTAACGAATTATGAAAACAAAAGATCTTTTTTTAAATCGTCTGAAAGTTTTATCGGAAAATTATTGTTGAGATATATCCTAGTTTAAGTTTTTACAAAGAAATGAATATCTAATCTTTTGAAAGCGCTTGTAAGTCCAATTTTGAAACATTATAAATTTTAATGAGATGTGAATTTAAAACGCTGCGGAATATCGATTTTAACGACAGTTTCAAAAGCGCTGAATTTGAAAATAGATGAGATAAATATAATATTAACTAACTAGCTAGCATACGCAGTAATGCGGACTAGGTGGATGATACTAGGTGCGCAATTAAGTTTCCGGGTTTTTTTTTATCAATGCAAAATGGAAAATTTCAAGAGAAATACAAAAAACGGTTTATTCAAAGTATCGTCCCTCGCTAGCTACACATTTTTGCCATCTCTCTGGCAATACATGAATACCGCGACGATAAAACGACGCGTCTTTGCATCGAAACCATTTATCCAATCAGTTTTGCACTTCTTCGAAATTGGCCAAGTGTAGCCCAGCTAAGCCATGTGCCATCGACCGGAACAAGTGATAATTGGAAGGGGCCAGGTCTGGTGAATACAGCGGGTGCGGTAGCAGATCCCATTTCAGCGTTTTGATGGTGTCCTGGACGATGGAAGTGCGATGGCACGGAACGTTGTCGTGCTGCAATATCACTCGTTCGTGTCTCGTGTCCCATTCTGGCCGTTTTTCGAGCAATGCATGGTTCAAATTTATCAGTTGTTGTTGTCTTGTGTTTGCGTATCATTTTCATCCAATAACGCTTGCAGATCGGCGTCCTCAAATGTTTTTGGTCTTCCGGAGCGCTCCTTGTCCTCAGTGTCGAAATCGCCATTTCTAAAGCGTTTAAACCAATCTTCACAAGTAGTTTTCGATTGTGCATGTTCGCCGTAGGCTTTCTCAAGCAAACGGCGTGCTTCAGCTGCATTTTCTTTCAAGTTGAAGCAGAAAAGCAAAGCTTCCCGCAAATGCTGTTTATTTGGCACAAAACTCGACATCTTTATTGTTAGAAAAAATATTTTTGCGTTGCAATATGTGTTGGTATTATGACTGGTTATTGTTGACAGATGTCCAAGTTAATAAAAAAACACAACTTTAGACATGTATATCGACTACATGTATCGTTAGCGCCATTCATGTGTGAAACCCGGAAACTTAGTTGCGCACCTAGTACAAGCTAAAAACCGTGCGTGTTTTTACAATAATTTTTAATTATAAGATGACAAATAATAATAATTGATATGTATATATTTAAATAGAGAAATATTAAAATTATACATATTATAATATTTAACAAAGAAAAAACTGTTGTAAACCTATCGAGAGACACGGTAGTCTCGCGCCATTATATTTACATTTACGGCTTTTCCATATTGAAGACGATAACATCGCGAGAGATAAATTGGAAATCTTGACTTAATACATGCCCGATAGATGGATAAATCGAACCTTCTATGAGAAATTTTTCCGTTCTCATGAAAGAGAAGTGTTCTATCTCGACCGCCACAAAGAAAAATGAGAGCCGTCAATCGTTTATCAACATACTACATGTAGGGACAGAGGGAAATTGCTGCACCGGTTTCATTAATCGAGATAGATAAGTTACTTTCGCGTGCAAAAAGAATTATTTATCATATAAAGCAACACTATAATTATTGGATGTCGAGAATTTTTTGCTCATTATTCTTTTAAAACTGCGAAAACAGGTGCTTTACGTATCTGACAACTATTTTTTGATACGGACACTTTATGTTTCATTCATAAGAACTGCTGTGCGAAATAGAATAATTATGCAATTAAGCTATGCTTGTATTATTTAACATATTTACAAAAAGGAGCTGAGTTTCTAAATTTTGAATTCTTTTTGAAGAATATAAATTTTTTGTTATTGAAGAGCTCATACAAATTCTTTTTATATTGGATAATTATGTTAGAATTACTTTACTAAATAATTGGCGATATGTTTACCTTTTATACACCTCGTCCAAACTTCGCGCGAAATAAAAAAGCAAAATTCTGTCGACGTGGTCAATTGAATGTAGACGTGAATATAATTTCGATCGGGGAAAGATGGAAGTAGACCGTGTTAATCGGCGTGGGAGGCCGTTACGGTTGGCGACGTAATTTTCATTCACGATGTGGTATTTCCTGTGGTAAGCGCGAAGAAACGAAAAAGGAAATAAAAAAAGAATGAATCGTGTTCACTTGTCCCGTACTAAGCTTGGATCGTACGTCAGAATTCGATACGGTCGTCGCACCAGTTTCGCGACGAGGAAAAAGCGAAAAGCTCGACGAAATGGAAACGCGCGTTCGTACAACTGTCGTGCAAAGCGTTTGCGACATTGGTCGTAACGTAATTCCATGCGAAACGAGGAAAACGAGGGAAATAGTCGCACAGTCGATATTAAGCTGCACTCTCTTCCCAAAGCAATGACGTTCAAATTGCTCGCTCGAAAAAGCTCACGCTAGAATAGTCGAGATAGCTTTATTTTTTAAACAATAAAAAATTTTTGATTTCTTAAAAATTAATTTTGTAATTATATTTAATTACAAAATAAAAAAATTAAGATTGTAATTATTTTAATATTTCTAAACATTAAATATATATTTCTAAATGAAAGAACGGAAATAAAAAAAGATAAAATAATTATTTTCAAATATTCTAATGTTAATAAAGTTTTACGATAGTCTTGAGTTTAATAAGATGCAGGTTTAATAGATAAATCAAATTTTAATTCTAATTTTAATAATTTAATAAAAATATTTTCTCCCTTTTAAAGGTTTCGAACAAAAATGTTTTTGTATGATATGTCAAATTTCAAACAAAACAAACTGATCGAAATCGAAGCAAACATTTACTCAGTTGCGCAAGATACGAAAATACTTTTGAAATGTAAAAAGATAAATAAGTTGAATTCGGCCAATCGCAAAATTGGTAAAAATTAATACGATGAGCAGCTCGTTCGTTTGGAAAACGGGTGGAACGATGTAACTTTTGATGCCTGCATAACGTTAAAAAGGTAAACGGAGACGCGGCGGAACGCGTAAGTAAATGTATGTGTAATCGTGATAACGTATTATTTTGCGATGTTTTTATCGCGACCTCGTAGGATCGTAAAATTTTACAACTTCATCATTCGCATCATGTCTATGCTGCAAGATAATGTCGGATAGATAGACGTGATTTCGCATAAAATTCACAGAGATCGTTAAATTTATATTCGCTCTCAGAAAATCTCGTATTTCATGGAAGAAGCTATAGGCATCTTTAGTGATTGATTTTTGTGATTGAGATTGTTTCTTAGATCTTCGTAGGTAGACAAACATTTCATTTTAATCAATTATTTTTTATTTCTTGTTTTTTTATCAATTAGATTACAGCTATGTATATTATACGTTTGTTTATTAATTAAGAAGCTGCGTTTTTATAATTATAATAGCAACGAAGTAAATTCTAAATTGGGGAAATATGATTTCTAAATAAATTAAGGAATAATCAGTTATAAAATAAATTCAAGTGATTGATGTTGACTTCCAAAATTTAATATTAGTCAGACAATTTCAATAATTTAATATTCCAAACAAACTCAGTGATTCAGAACTGCACGAATATATCGTACGCGTTCTTTTATTTAAAACGCAACAATATGCGCAAACTGCATGGATTTTGTCTGTATATTAAAACTATTTCCATCGCAAAAATCGGTAAAAATCGATATGCGGGAAAACACCGACACCATGCATTGCTCGTGTATCATATAGTTTTTTTCAACCCGGAATGAGTCCATTGTGTGTGATGTTGTAAGTGGAATAAATTTTTAAAACAATGAGATAGCAGAGCTATTAGCACGCCTTAATTATCTCGTGAGAACTACATCCGAGAGATGAGCAAGTATTATTATCAGCTCTCTCTTCTTTTTCAACTCTTTCGCTCTCTTATCATAACAATTAACAACTTTATCTCATTTTTAAATTACATCGTTAACAAAATATTGGTGTAAAAGAGCTTGATTTGCATTTCCATTTGCTTATTTTTTTCTCTCTAGATAATGCAAAATATATTATTTTTATATCTTTAAAGTCAATATATCTATTTATAATGAATTTATAATAATGAATTTATAATTTATAATTAAACAAGCAATCACACAAAGGTAAAAAAATCCAGATGAATAAGAAGATTAAAGTTTATCATTTTATCAGATTTTATGAACAAAAAGAATGAGAACACTTCGCTTTAAATTAACAAGCTTTTGTTGGGACGCGTTTCATATTGTATTGAATTAATGGTGATTCATGTTAACGTGATGATGGCAGACGCATGTTGCCGGTAACGCAAACAAAAGACCAATTTCCTGATACGCCCGATTTTAAAATCGATCCCACTTTATGCGCATCGAAACGTGCCGTTTTCAATATCACGCGACCTGTGACCTATAACGCGATGTCGACCTGTCCTGGACTTGTACGAGTTTCATTGCGGTTTGCGCGGAGCAAGTCACCGTAAGCCGAAATAATGGCGCTGTGAGATCATCGTGAATTAGGGAAGCACTTGGCTATCTTGCATTTTAGGATAATCCTGTTTGTTAAACCGTAGCAATCAATTTCGCCCTAGTGCTTGTTGTCAGTAGACACGTAACTTTCGTTGACGACAAAAATAATATACTGCGACTATTGTCGCCCAATTTACGCCTGCAATGTCTCATCTGTTTAGAGATACTTTGATAATATTTATTTAAATTTAGAATAAATAAGCGCAGCATATTTAAAAAAAAATTATTATTGTTTTATCTTGTATTTTTTTTCTCGACAATTTAAGCGTGGATTAAAACCAAGTGAACAGTACATTTAATTTATTTACTTAATAATATTTTCGCAATTTAATTAATGGTACTTATATATTGTACAGATCTAAATATTATTTATGTTGTAGAAACCGCAAATTTATGTAATTTGATTGTGCCATTGAGAATCCAGGTTGCAGGGTTCAATCAATTTAATGCGCTTTCATTGAGCATTGTTATACTATGTTATTTATGAAAATTGCACTTGCAACGAGCATTTGTCTGAACATGTTATATTTAATTGAGATACAAAGGCGCCGGTAATAATTAACGACCGCGGTACGCCCAATAATTAATTAGTCGGAAACGTCAATGATCATTGATTTCGACGATTGCTGCATTGATGTGCTGTATAACATGGCAATATGTTTTAATAATCCATAAAGAAGATTATCATTTATTTCTGTTTGCATAAATTTAAGATTTTGCACTTGACATTCGCAACTTAGCGTTAATATTGTTGCACTCAAAAACTAAAAGTAGCATGTAAAAAAGTAATAGATAGATGCAAAATGTTGAACTTAAACTCCGAAAATATTATAGCTCTTAAAAGTATATGTTTATTAAATTTATTACATATAAATTTATCTTATTATATAATATATTATTATTTGATATTTTTATGATTATTTTGCACAAACTCGATTGTAAGGTTTGCGTGAAACTTTAGAGAAGTGCTCTCCGGTAAATTTAGAGGCGAGCTTTTACCCGCAAAAATTTTCTTAGACGTCACACTTTTACGTAACTTTTAAATTTACAAGATAAAACATCTCGCTAACTAGGTAACTCTGCTTACTACGTAAACTTCAGATTAAATTATTATTAAAGTGGACAAGCTTTTGATAGTTATTGAATAATAAAAATTGATTATTTATTCGCCGCTTAATTAATCGGCATTCTTCGCGTCCTCTCAACAATATTTGATAAATATACATATAAATCGGATTTACATTTCTCATTATCAGATTATTTTTCTCTCTGTTTTTTTTACTGTATCCTTGTATTTTCCTTTTCGCGCTGTTTCTTTAATTTACAGCGTGTATCCTTCTCTTTTTTCGTCGTTTTTTTTTTTTTTTTTTTTTTTATCTGTACTACATTTTGCATCTAAATGGAGCAGCAGCGTTTATAGGAATGCATATAATCAGACTCGCCTTATATACGTATAATCCTAATTGTAAATCAATGCGCAAGGAAAGAAAGAAACAAAGCGCGAGTAGAAGCTTTACGTAACGCTTCTCTCGTACGAGGTGCATTATAAAGAACTCGAGGTTAGAGCACGGCTATATGTGATAAAATAACAAGATGTAGTATCTCGCATACGAGCGAGTTCGTACGCTGCTCCGTTTAACGATGTTAAATCGACGAAACATCGACGTCGTCGTGATGAAAACGCGGTAAACAATGGATAGTGTTTCGGCGAAAAGCTTTTCGTGATCTTCGTTTCGGACGTAACTTACATCGAGATGATTCTATCAAATCGCGTTGATGGATTTACAATAGCAGCGATGAGTCATCATTGACCTCTGCTCTTTTATTCAATAAATGAAAGCTTTTTGGCTGAATTTTAACTGTAAAACGAATTTTTACCGTTTTTTTCCGATTGTTCCGCTTTCTTTTTTTTTGGGGGGATGCATAATTAATTCAATGTTACGTTTTGCCTGCAAGAGATTTGATTAATTCATTTTACATTCTTAAACATTCTTTTACATTCTGCAATATCTCTGTAGATATTTTTTTGTTTTAAAATTTTACGATTTTTTAACAACTTTTTCTCCATTTTTATGAATATGTATTTTTGCAATATAATAAGCAAACGTATTACATAATCGTGTCAATTAAACTCGAACTCCAAATATATATACGCTTCTTATCGCATGCTATCCGCAAGTTCACTTCTCATACCTCACTCCGAACGCTATAACGCATTGCTTTAAAAATATATATATCTCGTCCAGAGATTTCTGGTCGTATTATATTAAGTGGCACAGTTTTATAGCTATGCTTGGCAGACACCAAGGAACAGAGTAGGGTGGGTCAGTTAATTCGTGAAATATATCGAGCGACGAATACCCCTCCCCGGTATACGACCCCAGTATACGCTGCTGTAACGTAGTAACACCGGCGATTTATTGCCACGGCGAAACGAAAGGTTCATTGACAGTAATTCCGTCAATGGAAATGCACGAGAAGCCGCATAGAGAACACGACCTATCCCGCCGTCGATAAGACCCCTTGACAGTGGCGGCCGATGGCAGTCCAACGCCGGCCGTCGCTGCGAGCGGATATGTCGTCGTCGCTGTCGTCCGTTCGTCGCGTCTTCCGTTCGCCGCGAAGATAAACGATCAAATCCGGGAGCCGCGATCGCCGTGAATGTAAATTTTCGTCGCGACCGTTTGACATCGCCCGCCCGACGCGTCTATCCAGCGATGGCGATAACATCAATGATCGATGACGATTGACAGTGGACGCGACGATAAGCGCACGTTTTTTGACGTTCCAAAATTGCTAAAAATCTCAAAGATGATGTTTTCCGGTTTAACACACCCACGTAGTCACTCATGACTTGGCAGCGTTTGTTATGTGAATGTTTCTCTCTGCGAGTGTTCATTTTTGAAACTCGATGTTTACCAAGTTTTGTGTGTTTGAGAAAAATCGCCGATGATCCGGAATGATCGAAACCGACAGCGCGAGACGTAATCTGACGTGGCGGCAGTTTCGTACTTTGTAAACAACCGCGCTTTTGTCGAAAGCTACGTGGAAAGTAATCGCGATTGGAAGTATCGTCACAGCGCGCGTTGTCAAGACATAATTTACGCATGCTATTATGCAACGTTATTATTATCCATTTTCCGACATGCGCGCTTATCGCACCTTTGCGAACGATAACCCCGAGGGCTTTTAACCGACCTGCACTGCGTGCTACACTGGATGTACGCAATAAACGCGACGGCCCGTTTATCTCGAGTGCATTAACGTATCTCGCGCGCTTAGTGCGTTACACGCCATTTGCGGCGACGGTCACCGCCGCGGAAAAGATAGCGATCGATACATCAATCTCTACGTAACCGCGTCAGATCGAATAGCCGGCATAGATTGATCTAGCGCGCGCGCGATCGCGTCGAATTTCCACGAAGGCACGTCGAGATGCTGTAATCGGAGATGAAACTGCGCTAATTCGAAAAGTGCAGAATTACACCGCTGTGCGAGTGCTCGGAGAACAGCAGTATCACTCGACAACAATTCAGCTAATATTGCGCGCAACGTGATAGCTGACAAATTGTCGATGATTTCGATCGTTTGATCTGGCGCCGGAAAATTTGCGGATGCTAGACGATGTAAAGTGCATCCGTTCGTGAAGTCCGTCTCATGAGGAAATCAATTTAGCGACATTATTGGTGACGCGGCGAACCGACGGTGACGGCAGCATTTATCGTTGAATTGAAAGTGCACCCGCAACGGCGCACTAATTAACTGCGATCTTGGTCCAGTCATCTCGCGGAGACCGCAACCCGCCCGAGGCCGCCGAGAGGCAAGTTCAGATTTCCATTGGTTTCGTCAGAGTACGCTTTCAAATAATACGCGCCTGCATTTGAGAGGGAAACGATGTAACGGGAAATCGCCTTCTCAAGAGCGCACGAAATGGAAGGGTTGGCCTAGTTAATTCAGAAAGAGACGTAACTCTTGTCGCGAGACAGATATAACGTCGTAAAATTTTTAAATGCTCTTGATGAAGAAATTTCAGTCAATTACGCATTGATATCTCGTGTTGCATTGATTACCGTAAATTGTTATCGTAAACATGACAATCGAACATAAATGCAATTTAAAGTTGTCTATTTTTTTTTATTTGTGGAACGCGCAATTTTAGACACGGAGATTCATAAATAATGCATATGATATATATTTATCGCTCGACTTGCGATGGAACAGCGATAATTAAAGGATTATAAAAAGGATTATAAAGATTCTTAAATATAATATTATCTATATATCTCTCAGTTCCATGTTATGACAGAAATAAATTTACTGTTATTCTTCTTAGTTTATCTCTGGCTAGTTTGTTTCATTTTTGAAATATGTTTCGATCTTTTTTTTATTTGATATTTATTGAGGAGAAGTAATTTCTGAAAACAGTCACTTCAAAATAGATGTACTTAAACTCGGTAAATGCAAAACGGCGAGTAATTATTAAGACTAAGCCGCTCGGGAAGTGATTGTCGGACGTTTATAGAGTCTCCCTGAGGTTGATTGGCCCCTTTATTGACGACATAATCGAATGAATTACGCGACCGTTGGTGGGCTACCGTTTGCGGCAATACGACATATTGATTTCCGGAACTTTGGCGGAGTACTTAACTCGATAGCTTTAGTAACAAAATTACTCATCGAGAAAGCGAGTTACGAAGATATTATAATGAATAAATAATATAATAAAATATTAAAAATTTACGATACTTATACTTATTTAAAATTTTGCAAATAATTAATAATAAAAAAAAATAATAATAATTAATAATTAAAATCGGAAAACATATCTGTCTTGTTAAGATGTTAATGTTCACTTTAGAAGCTTTTAGAAGTTTAATTTATACGTCGGACGAAGTAAATATATCGACGTCTGTTCTAATTTGCACTTATTCCTTTAAAAAAAGTTGGCGTGGCATTACTTTAATTTTATGCATAATGATTTTATTGACATCATCTTTTGTTCCTGAATCTCACCGCTTAGGATCGTCGGCAATTTCGACGGTCTCTCTCTCAATTCATCCGTAACAAAATTATCGTCATCTGCCAGAACTTGAGGTCGATCACCTTCCCCTAATATCAACTGATTTAGAAACCGTTATAAAGCGTCAAAGCGGCGGGCATCTGAGAGAACAGAACTTTAAATTTGTTTTAAATTCGTTTTATATTTTCTTGTAACAAAAAATTATCGTTTATATTTTTTATTTTAGAAAATATTTAATTCTCCCTTTTTATTTAAAACGTCGATGAAGTCATATAGTCTGGACCTTATAGATATAATTTTGAACTTTTATATAGAGATACAATTTCAAAGATATATAAATTCGTATAAAATTATAGCGTCATAATATGATTGTTAATGATATAAATGTGAGACAATAAATTCCTTTGATTTAAAACGATCTTTGACATAAAAAGGAAATATTCCAATACTGATGCTCTGTATTAATAAAGCTAATATTTTTTACGCTAAACCATGCAAAAATAGTACGAAAAAATTGTTTACTACATCCTTTGCGTATTTATGGCGATGGCGCAGCGTCTTTTGTTGGCCGTCTTTTATGAAAGAGAATGAAAGAAAAAAGAGCAACGAGCAATAGGAAAGATGTCATCTACAGTATGCCCACGCAGCTCCCAGTTACTGGCGCACGTCCTTTATAAACACACACATTATTATCTCGTATTTTTCCGAAGCTGTCGCGTCCCTTCGCACACGTTAATAAGTATGTTAACTTACGAGATAGTAAATTAAAATAGCGACGCGCGCGTCGCAATATGCCTGACTTAAAGTAACATTATTTGCGGTCAACCGAATTTAACTCGAAGCACTGTGAGAAATATGCTTTCATCTTGGCGCGCTGACCGCGCTTCTTTCTCAATTTATCCTAAGCGAAAGATACATATTTGATTTAGATCAAAGCATTACAGGGCTCGGCATTACTCGGGATGAGTTTTCTTCTTTTTCGTTCTTCTTCGAAGAGCTGAGTGCAAAAGTTCAAAATACCTTGATTTCTCAGCACGCTACAATGATACCCAATTTAATGATCGGGATCTAGAGAAACGCAACGGATGCTGCCTGCATCTCCGTTTTGCATGCCATTGTCGCGGATAAACAATGGCCAAAGTACGCGAGCGCGCGGAGTCGGCTCTCTTTCATTCTCTCTTACACGTCAGTCCTTGTATTTTCCTTTCTGTGTGCGCTCGCCTTGCCCGGTATCTAAGAGATCGCTCGTCTGGAAACTACCCTTTCCAAGCTCACACAAGCTCGCGACAACGCGAGATTTCACGAACGAGATAACCTGCGCGAAAGGAATCTCATTGATTGATGAAAAATGTTGTCATACGATGGCTTGGCAGATATTTTTAAAGATTGCTTTAGATAGAATATATTTTAATCAACAATGGCGATGAGTAATAGCTTAAAAATTTTTATTTTTTATTTTTTTTAAATCTAGTTTTATTTTTTATTTTAATCTAGTAATACATCGTGTACTTTATAAAAAAAATTAATTTTGTGAGAAAAAAGTCATAACATAATTACAAAAAATTATTTTATATCAAAACATTTTATGTATTAATACTTACACGTGTGAAACAAGAAATCAATTTACAATTATTACAAATTTTATCACACGAGGTTGTGTGGTATGTTTGTAAAATATTCGGAATATAAAATTTTTGACAATTTGTATATATAATTGCACGATTTTATTTATCTTATGCGCCAAATAATCAATATTTTATAATTCACGAATGCTCGCTTTACTTGCGAAATTCATTATATAAAAGAATCGCAGACCATTATTAAGTCGCCATTAGGAAGAACGATAGCTAGAAAGAGGATCGTTATGATCGGCAAAGCGGCAACAAAGCATTGTTAATAAAAAGAGCTGCAATATCTTTCGTATGCAGCACAGTAGCAGTAGACCTCACAAAGCCCGGTGATATTATTAAATCGATCGCTGAATAACGTCATTGGTCTCCTTTTCCACTTCGTACATTTATACTAAATAGCGAGCGGTTCTTTTCTGCTCGTGAAAAAGATGGAGGTGGATCTTCAGAACGCGCATTTCGAATACTTCTTTTGTACTTCTTTTGTACACTTCTTCTGTTTTATATTCTAACCAGCGACGATCTCAACACATTTTGAGTATTTTCTTCACAACAAGGCGCGCGTGTGCGCGCATCGACCTAAAAAGATATTCTCGGAAGCCACTTACAAGAAACAAGATATTGTCTTGTCGCGCTAATTAATTCTGACATTTCTGTCACCTGTCATTTTCAAACTCAGTAAGCCCGAAGCTCGATTTTATTTTTATAAGAAAGCAAATGAATAATCTGTACGATACTTCGCTGATATTTGATCCCTTTTAGTAATAATTGATTAAAACACGTTGCAAGTGAGTTTAAAGCGATCATGTATCAAGAAGAAAATACCCAAATAGGAATGAGCAAGAAGAGTTCACCTTCCTCGCTGACTCATAAACCGGAATAGCCTCTTAATCAATATAGCTAGCTGTGTAATCACTAATACAGATTCTTTATTAAGACATCGTGGATTACTTTAATTAAATATGTTGATTGCAATTTATTAATTTTAGATATAACAATAGTTGTACATTATTATATTTTGCAAAGTAATTACAATAAAGGTGTAAATGTTTATTTAAAGAATTTGCACTTTTAATAATTAATTATTGCCCGCCAAAGATTTATCAGCAATACTGCTGTTCACATATTAATATAATGCAAATAATATGTGGACAGCACGAATTTTGCCGACGAATCTTTGGCGGACAATAGTTAATTATCAAAAGTGCAACTTCTTTAAATAAACATTTTCACTTTTATTGTAATTACTTTGCAAAATATAATATTGTACAACTATTGTCATATCTGAGTTTCTAAAATTAATAAATTGCAATGAACATATTTAATTAAAGTAATGTGTACTATTCATGTGTAATATAATAATTCTAAAAAGTTTGTCATCTCCAAGGACGCAATTCGATTAAAAAACAAATAATGTTCACGTGGTCAATTATTTTCCGATATGCAATTTGCACAATCTCTCCTGGTGCTATTAATGTGCTGAGAGGCTAAACGTTGCGATACAAATCGTCTCCCTGCCAATAATATATTGCACGCATATAGTCGCTATGATGCAAAATTGCAACATTGTAATCATACGATAAAGTACATACGAAAATAAAGCCAAGTTAAGCGCGAATACGTGCTCGCAATAGATTATTCGTGTTATTCGCGGGTGATGCATTTTGCGAAAAGAAGCACGCGCGACGTTTTACTCGATAAATCATGTTACGACAGCCGCGAGACTCGCAGACCTTATTGCGTACGAATATCCAAGACTATGCGACGTTGTCATAAATGACGGATGTAGCGTGTCAATGATTTTTATCGCCGCACGTGCGCCACTGATAATTTACATGTGTGCAGAAAAAAGATACGAAACACAGCGGAAACATGTAATTCGTAATGTATGCATCAAATATTTAATATATAACGCAATTTTTATCAAAACTTGGTACGTAAAGCTGTTGCTCGTAAATTGTAATAAAATGTTTTTGTTTTAATTAGTATTTATTTCGAGATAAAAATATTTTTGGTATAGAATATTGAATTGTCAATTATCTCGAGATATTTACGTCACGCAAATTACAAAATATGATAAAAGATATAAATTAATTTTGTTTCAATTGATTTTATGGCAACAATGTAGAGAAGTCCATGATATATCATCGCTATTGCCATTAATATCAAGTGTTAAAATTTCACGAATTTTTTTTAAAAGCATTAACTGATTGTGGTATAGAATTATTTCTGTTATTTCGTAGAAATTATCGGGAGATGATATTGGTAGGAGAAATTAAAATGGAATTTACGATGAGGCGACTTATATTATCACTCGCTGCGCAAAGTCTTGTGAGTTTTAATCATCTGATGCAGTCATTCCGGGAAAATGTACGTGAGTGTAATTACTGTAACGTAGAGCCGCATTACACTCACGGTTTCTTTTAAGCCGCCTTCCATTTACCGTTTCTTCGCAGACGCGTCTTTCAAATTTCAGCTGAAAAAAAAGTGATTTTATGAGACAGGGTTTTGCGAAGTAATTCGAAGGAACATTTATTCTCAACGATGTTTTTTCGCTGGAACGTACAGCGCATAAAATTATTAGAATTCTATAACTTGACTAAATTCTTTGACGAAACCACTCTACACCATGCCTTTGCTTGTTCGATTTTTGCAAAAGTTCCTGCGTGATCGTCGAGAATGTGGCACGTTTTCTTGCGAGAAATTTTTCCAGCTGGGCGAATCGTATCATTTGGGGGAAATAAACGTTACGTAAGCGAAAGGTGCCATAATTTGACCGAATTCAATGGACACGTCAGCCAATTCACTAGATAACTAGCGTAGTCCAACCAAGTGGAACTCGCTGATATACAGCAGCAGTGCGTTTCTTTTTGTCGAGAATATTGATTTACCTGGTCAGTCGTGTTAAGAGATAAGCCCGCTTACGTATCGCTTACTACACAATTCTTAAATAGACGATGCAAAAATAGACCCTGAGCAACGAGCGCTTCGTATTTAGCTTGTAGTAACTGCGATTAGGATCGCATCGGGAATAACGCTTACTCGATTGCAATTCCACCGTTTTAATCAGCTTAATCTTGTTAAGCAAAAGTTCAATTAATTTCAAGAACGTGTTCCAAGAAAATACTCGCGTAATGAATAAATGAAAAGAGTAAAAGTTACGAAGGGAAATCAATTATACGGGTAAACGATTATAAGTCACGCGTTTCAATAAAAGTTTAATCCTTTTCGTGAAACACGTTTATATGTAATTTTAAAGCAAAGTATATGAATGTATGTGTTTACAAGTTATATGCATAGCATGATCATTTATTATTACATATATTTACATTTGCTGCTAAAATTTTTCATCTTTGTTTGCATTGATGTAAAAAAATGTGTTAAAATAGTAAAATTTAAAGTATTTTAGTTGATTGCTCGCTCATTTAAATCAGATACGTGCTTATCGCAGTGCTAATTGTGCTTCCTGCATGCAATGATATGCAATGATATGCAAGTATTGGTGCCGCAAAATTGTACGTTCTATTTGCCAAGAAAATTTCGCAAAATTTAGTTATCTGTGCGTGTGCGGCTGAAAATAATCGTAAATAAATCGGCTTTTCGCGAAAGCTTTGAGTTAATTAAATTTGAGGGTAGCGTCGCTCGCATTAATTATCGGTGTGGAAAGAAGCTTTTGAGAACGACACACATCGCTCGTCCTAGCCCCACACTCGGGAGAGGGCCAAAATTCGATAGCCTTACGGCACGATATGGCAAAATTTATAAAGTTGAGCTACTGTGATAAGTTGTTAATTAACTGCGCAGTATCATGTTTCTCGTGACAAAATTCATTGTCAGATTGCATTAACAAACACGAAAGTAGTACTACATTTTTATTTTTGAAAGTACGGATGCCGCTCGTGCTTCATTATAATTAAAATTTAGCGTGACTTACCAACTTTATTTCACGATAACAATAGAAAAATTTACTTGTCGTTTCGTCGCGGTCTAATTAAGCGATGAGCAATTTAATCAAGTGACATGCAAATTGTACGAGCTCCCCGCATTATTTATATCAACGAAAAGACGTTCGATGATTTATGTTAAAAAATAACTTTCTCAATATCAAAGAGCAACTGATTACAACTTCGTAGAACCTGGAAGACTCTTAATCTTTATTCGAGAAAGCGGACTTCTTTGAACTTAGAAAGTTGTTTTTATTAAACTCTTTTAACACTGAACAACTCATTCTCGTTACAAGATTAACTTGTAACAAACAAAGGCGCGGTTCCAACAGTAGTAACGAACAAAGGAACGTAACAGTCACTTGGTCTAGTTGTAAATTCTGAGGTCACATCTGGTTACTTTCTTTCAACGTTTAAGCTTGTTTTCCTGAGCTTCGGAAGCTACATGTACGCTATCGTTTACGTCTCGAATGTGTTGCCCGAGCGCGAACCGTCCTACACTCACTTTTATTTCCTCTTCCGCCTTCCTCTCATGCGGTTTGGCCTGGCATCTAAACAAGTGCCGCGGATTACGTACATCCATTTTCACACGGATGTGGAAACACTAAAAACACATGTCGTGCTAATCTTCAAGTAACCGCGCGTACGGACTTTATTTTACTCTCGCAAATTTATCCTGACAATAAATCGCGAACGAGATTTTCGACTGATACGATGGTGTCTTTGAATGTCCTGGGAACGAGGGTGTTTTTTAAGATTTAAAATTGATTTTTTTTGTCCGCGAGAGATAAGTTTTTCATTTAAGAGTTTAATATAAAAACCACTGACTTACGAGCCTTCAATATGTCAAGTATAATATAAAATATATTCATTCTAAACTTGGAATCAACTTTTAGAGAAAATTTAATTTTATCTATACATTTCTCTAAATTTTTAAGGAAGATAAAGAAAATAACATACAGATTTTTAATCAAAATTTTTCAAATCGAGTCTTCTTCAAACAAAATAGTGATTTTTTAAATGAAAATTTAATGAGAGAGAGAGAGAGAGAGAGAGAGAGAGAGAGAGAACAATTTTTTTTACAATGTGTGATTTAGGTAAATAAATTTAAAAGAAACAAAATCACAATTTGCACAAATTTATTTGAAGACTGAAACTAATCTAATCAGAAGATGACATATAAATCATATGATTGTCACGATACTTTATTTATTTATCCCTGCGGGTCGTGAAAAGAGAAATCTATAAACTTGTCGAGAGTGCACCTCTACGAGTAATCGATTTTCTTTCATTGCCGGGACGAGATCGGGAATCGCTCTCGTGCGACGAGAGTTGCACAGGCACCGATGACATATTTAATTGGATTTAATCTCGATTTAAGCATCTGCCTCAAGCAGAGCACGCTGACGTTCGGTCCAACAATAGAAATCGCTTTTGGCTCTGTATATGTACACGTGCCAGTCATTTTCAGGCGATGGCAGTATCCTGCAAAAAGAATCTGCCTTAAGACGGCTCGAGAACAATCTACAATTTTTTTATGAGCTATTGTTGTAAATATTAATTACAAATTGTCACATAATTTCGCGACGACTAAAACTAAAAATAATTGTCCAAAAACAATGTTAGATAGATTGAGGAATATGAGAGCTTTAGAATGATATAATATGAATAAAAAATTAATTTTTTATATACATTTTATTTAATTAATAATAAGGTAGAAGTGATATAAAAATTGTTTGTACATATCAACAAATTATTTAGATGCTGCAAATTGTTTAGATAACAAATTAATCGTCTTTCTTTCTCGTGATTAAATTTAATCAATTAAAGTACAATATGTATCGTGTAAGCGTTTAATAAGTTGGCCGGGAGTCAACGGTCCGTTAAATTATAAAGCCAATATTGAAGAGATATTGTGTCGGATCTGCCATGAATAATTCAACTCGCATTTGTCATAGGACGCAATTTAACTTGGAATAACGGGTTTGAAATTTCATGATATTCCATCGAACTCTCGTGGCGCGACGTTTCCGAACGAATCCGCGGTGGCAAAACGATTCGGCCGTCGTTAAATTTAATTCCTCGGAGATCGTTAAGAATGGCGACGAAGCGCCCTTAAACTCGCTTTTAACGTTTCCTTAATTTTGCGGCTACGCTCGATTGCGCCTGAAATCCGAAACTTTTTCTTCGGAAAAAATGAAATTTTTACGGAGAGATAAGTTCTCGCAAATTGTCGAGAACAGAAGTTTAAAGGTCTCGATTTGTCTTCCAGCGTGCGAGAATATTTTCCCCGTGTTAAATTAGTTCGTGAAACATTAATTGATGCCGTTGGTATTCGCGCGCGCTTAGGGGCTGCTGCGTCTTAATGTGTAACATGCCGCCTACGCGACTTCGTGAACTTTGTGAAGATGGTCGTTTAATCTTAATTCTTCAGCCAGTCGTTCAGTTTGTTCTTTTTTTGTTTTGTAAAGTCTTTTAACTTTATAATGTTCTTATAATGCAACATTTGCAAAGTCTAGCTAGCTTTTTGTTGTCTTGTTTAACTTGTTGAAAATTGCATCATCATAATACAGTTATTAATAATGATCCAATCTTATATAATACATTGTACATTGCCGTGTACGCGGCATAAAGTGCGCGGTTATAAAGGCTAAAAGCACGGATGAATTCGTAGCAAAGTAGTAGATCCAAAAATTGTGAAAAAAATGCTACTGAGAGTATCAGAGGTGTCCCGCGATTGCGATCGGCGGCAGACTCGACCTCTCACGAAAGCCCACCTGAAATTCCGGATCGCGTGATATCGCGGCATGAGTATCGTGGGAGAACAAAGCGAAAGCTGCCAAGATAGGCCGAACGTGACTCATGAAGAATATACCGAAGCGTATCGCGGTATTCGTAGGAGCCTGTTCGAGCGTACGGAAATGGTTGCAAAGCAAGAATTTCCGTACAGATAAGAGATGCCGCACGTTATCTGAACGTGATCTCCGAAAGCGCTTTGCTTCTGGAGCTTTGACGAAACGTAAGGTTGAAAATTTTTGAAACGTTCATAGTCGTCTTCCCGCCAAGTTTTGGCATCATAAAATTACAGTACAAATAATTACACAGTTGATTAAATAATATAACAGTTCTTTAATGAGCGATATTATTAGTTTTATAATTTTACCTGATTATTTTCTCAGCTCAGCGAAGCAATACAATGAATTAATCAAAATAAAATTAGTAATGGTTAAATAAGGAATTAAAATAAGTATTAATAATGAATTGTGAACTTAGAAAACATTTAAAAAATTGAATTTGATTGAACATAAAATTTTGAGTTATATCGTGAATCTTCCTTTTCTTTGTTGTGTGTATGTTGATAGATATACTTTGCAAATGGTACATTACATAGAGAGATAGCACACTAATCGTGTCATCGATTTGTAGTCTATACGTATGAGGAAATGGATATGTTAATAGCTAGCCTCTTGCCGACTCTCCAAGATATATATGTATGTACGTAAGGACATATTAGGGCTATTTACGTATCACGTATTGGCGACTGTTCACAAATAAAAATCAATATGTAGTACTACATCTCGATATGTTCTTTTTGTGCTCTTATACAAACATATCTTTCTGATCAGCCTGCAGTAATAACAGAGTTTTAAAAGAGGACAAGTGTTCGACTAATTGATACTTTTGACATATTTCATCGTTATCACGTAATTGTAACTAAATGTAGGTTGACAATTCTCGTATCTTTTTTTTTCTAATTTCTTTGGAACAAGCTTTTTAATGTACAATTTTTTAACTCTCTTGTAGCAACAGTGACATATATTACGTAAAGTTAAATTTTATTGAATTTTTCTTCAAGACAAATATTTCGGAACATTTTATAAATATACTTTCAGAAACAGGTACAGAGATTTAACGAATCTGGATGACGAAAAGTTAAGTCGCTCGAATTAATGCCCATCGAAGGCTTAAACAGATTTAGGTTAAACTTACATCGCCGAAAGCACTTGCTGAGTGCTCGCAAGCGCAAGATGAAACAAAGTTACATTTTGAAACTCGTTCGTGCCGGCAAGCGCTTTCGCGGTAAGCAAATCTATTTCGCTGACGAGTGTTGAAGGGCTCCGCGGTGTTTTTAAACGCACGCGAGAACCGCAATATCGCGACCATGAAATCAGCCGCGAAATTGGAGCCTCCCCGTTAATAACGGCTTACTTGTAGCCGGCGACACGATCGGCGTCGTTGACGGCCGGCTTCGGCGTTATTTTAAAAATGTGAAGGCCAAAGAGGGCAGTTTGTCGATAATCTGAGCAAGTCACCGCGGACTTTATCACTGAATCTTGCAAACTGTTGTGCTTTTAAAAAAAAGAAGAAAAAATTTCGCGTCCAGATGTTCGAGTCTCCAGGTTGATTTTTATCGAGATGAACGATTTAACGAACTAGATAAATACGTTATTCAATTTTTTTATTCGCCGTCGTGGAAATTTTTTCACACGTGTTCGGCATATTGTACGACTCGATTAAAATCATAACATATCGCTTCTTATTTTTATCGCCAGATCACTTTTTATTTATTCATCTAATTTTTTCTGTTATTGAAGATTTTTATTTTTTGGGGTATCTGTAAATAGAACTATTTGTCTTTTAACGCGTGCCCTTATTTGCACTTAGTCAACAGAACAACGACATCATCAACACATGTTTATCAGCTCTGTTTATATTTGCTTTGCGCAATGAATTCGCACGACGCATCATTGTTTCGTCGATATGCAATATGGTGTTATTACGACGGGTTTATAGATATTTTACGCAAGGACAACTATTTTTATCTTTACGTACAACGGCTATGCATAGCCGTTTATTTAAAGCTCGAGACGTCAATTATTTGAAATATCATTCCGCCCACCGTGCCGTTCATTTATTGCTTATCGTGGACATTGACATTTTAACGCCTTCGTTCGACGCATCGACGGATTTGTTTCGCTTTCGCAGCAAATATTTCGCAGCAATCGCGAGAAAACATTTTTAAATTTGTGCCCCATTAAAAATTAATATTGTTTTGTAATCAAGTTTTACAGCTTAGAATGTCGGGTGTAATCGTACACTTAATGCCCATCGAGTACACTCGACGTAGAATGTCGGGCGTACACACGTATCCGTGCGCATTTTCCTTCTCTTATTTCCAGGTGACACAAGACGACATTGGCGTCGTTCACGGGCTGCTATACTGATATATGTACAACATATATATGTGTATAACGATATTACCGCTGATCCCCTTGCCGCGCCGATGTAAATCGTCGGTACGAGTGTCTGGGATTTATGCTTTCCGCAGACACGTCCCAGGGTTTTCCTTCACACTGCCGGCTAACTCGGCTGCAGTGGATGCACTTGGCTTTCGCCGACGTCGTCCAAGTCTCATTTCATTCATAGCACGACCGCGTCCGTCCGTACCGTCAGCTCCGATTTCTCTTCTTCTTCCTTCTGCTCGCCTTTCTGTTTCTCAACTTCGTTTCTTTCTCTCTCTCTTCTTCTCCTCCTCCATCCCGACCTCGACTCCGCATTCATCTTCCTTCAGTATGTTTGTCTCTATTCGGCTTTCTTTCTCGCACCCCTATTTTTATTCTCTCTTCTTCTGCGCTCCTTCTCCCGCATCTCGAAATGTCACACGTATATAGCCGCTAGCAAAACCTTGGTTTCATCTGTATTCTTGAACTTCATCGGAGAACTTAAAAGTAAAAAGAGAACAAAAGCTTGGTGCCGGATAGCTTTTGTATGTGTGCACGAGCGTGATTGCTTGCGTGAGCGAGAAAGGAAGGGTTTTAGCCGTTGCTCATTGGAGCAAGGGCAGAAGAATGACGTAAGAATCCTTTTAATCCTTCCTCAAGGAATAGGTCATCGACGACAGTGCAATTGTAGTGGATACAAGACGATTCTCTTTCACCGCACATGCTGTCGTTTCTGCGTTTTTTATCGATGCGAGCGCAAAATGAAAAACTCGATAGATGCGATTCCCTTTGGACGTAGCCTTCTTACGATGTATTTCTTGATTGCCAACTGATATTTATGGCTCTAATTCCGCCTTCTTTTCTTCTTCTTTTTTTTTTAAGTATACTGCAGCCACTGCTCTTTTTGGTACATTGCAGCCGCTTTTGTTAAATTGCACTAATTGCACTAGCGGTAACTGCTTAAAATACACTTTTTGTTTTTTTTCTTTTTTTTTTACATTTTATATTTTCTTCTCTATGATAATTTACTCCATTTTCTTTATTTCACTTCTTTTGTTATAGTCCTATTTTAAGCGGCTTGCACCAGAAACATCAATCTGCAGTACTTTTTGGTTATTTTATTTTACTGACAATTTTAGTCTGTCTTCAGAGAATACCGCATTTCACATATAGTATTCGTTGTTTTTAAGAAATTAAATTTCGCATTCCAAAGTATAAATAAATACTGTCCGCCCTTCTGCTCTTTCTCCGCCGCTAATACATATTAATCGTATTTGCGAGCTGATACGATGGTTTTGTCGAACGATCGTGTTCGCCACTAGAGTCAATTAAAACTTTCTTGTTTAAGGCGGAAGGCGGATAGTCGATTTTGCCGCCTAATGCAACCCACTTTTGTTTTGCGGAGTTACAAATTGAAAGAACCAATATGACTGTAGGACGAAGCTTGGAACAAGAAAGAAGCTTACCTCTCATTGCGTCCGCGTTCGTTATTCTTCTCAGCACGCGAGTCGCACAAATCCTTCATCGCTCATTTTTCAAATTAGATATTATTGCGTTTGAATTTCAAGCAACAAATAAAATTCAGATATTAAAGACTAATATGAAATTTTAATTAATAATAAATCCGCGATTTTATTTAATAATTTTAAGTTTTTTCTTCCGGGCAGTTTCATTATTTTATCGGTACAAAACTTGGTTGATTGTTTCTATATAATCTCCAAATATTGGATTTCGTTACTTCCTAGACTATTTTAAGGCGTCTGAAATAAATAATAATCCGAAAAAGTGTCAGAAGAAAATAACAAATAACATACGATATCGCAACGATTGCAATATTTGCAGCAATTGTAATAATTCTTGTCTTTTTACGCTTTCAAAGTGAAGCGATAAGAAATTCCGAAATTGAGCGTTAGAGGAGAAAATCACCGACACTGAATAATGCAACTATTCACAACGTTTTCGCATTAGCTCTGCGAAAATTATTCCCCTGTATCTCACGGTGCGCTCTGCGAATACTGACACGGTGTGCGCGCACGGGAGAACATAAAAAGATAAACGTGACGACAAATTGGCCGGTTAAATTAGTTGGCTAATTTTCTCGGTGGAACAGCGCAAACATCCATTAATTTAATCCGTGGTGAACTTAAATAGTTTAAACACCGCGGCAGCGGACATCGCTACACCGAATAGGTAGCCGGAGCTGGTTAGTCGGTCGTAGGTCGAAGGGTAGTTTGACCGCGCGATGGTCGAAGAGGAAGGGGGCAGCGGCGGGTATGCCGACACGAAATCCTGGTTTCTCGAGCCCGGATGCTGAGGGGTTGTGCACACGGCGACCCGTGGGACGAGACTCGCGGCTGGCTAGTCTCGCAGTGGTAGTGGAAAGTCCTTGGTATGCCACATGAACACCCTGAATATTGGTTACGTACGTGCCTGACCTACCGCAACCAGCTGGATATGTCACTTCCGGATGCACGGCGATTTCATTGCACCGCCTCCCTGTGAAATCCGACGAGCTCTCTCTCTTTCTTTCCTCACCTCGTCTTTGTTCCTGTCTTCGGTTCTAACGGAGACGTTTCTGTTACACGAATCAGTCGCCGTTGACGTAGATTAGTAGCAGAAAATTGATATTAAATTATCTTCCTTCGCGCGCTAATAAGATCATAAAATTAAGCCAAATTATCGTCGCTGCAGAATTATTGAAATGACATCACACGCGAGATATCATCGAGTGTATTTTATATAACTTACAAAAATTTATATTCAATTTATCTTTAATTATTTTTTTATTAAAGATTAAATAGGAAAAATAAGAATTTGATTTTAATTATAATTTTGATCTCCAATTAAAACTTAAACGATTAAAAATTAAACCATTAAATTTTAAATTGAAGGAGAAAGATTTTTCTTCTATTTTAATATAAAGTGCATTCAATGATGTGTAATGCTTTAAAACGAAACCCCGTTAGTTAAAAGAAGCTATAAATGTAAAAATAGTGATCGAGAAAAATTTGCTTTCAGACCGTTTATTAATTCGTTTTTCCTCCTTTTGAGGAGAATAAATTTTCCGAGATAGTAGCTCTTCTCTCTTTTGTAGTTGACTCATATGTGCGTTATCAACGAAGTGCGCGGAAACTTCCATTAAACCTTGAGAGGTCGAAATGAAATAAAAGCGCGTTTTCACATAGTACTCTTCTTTTTTCAGGATCCTTGTGAAGTACGCTGCGCAAGTCAGCAGGGTTGCGAGAAGGGGACGAGAGGAGGATTCACCGTAGCGAATCACGTGAGTACATTATCCAAGTGAACAGGCCTGTTATCGAACCGTTATCTCCGTCAAGGCGCTTTTTTCGCCGCGATTCTCGAGACAATTCTCCCGTTCCACACCATTGTTTTCTTTTCTCTTTTTTTAACGCAACATCAAACATTAGTTTCGATTACAGTCAGTTTGTGTTACACGCGATGATGATAACACCGAATTGATTGATTCTACCGATCGGTTTTGCCGCTCCGCGCTTGTACATTATTTTTGGCCGCTTTTGTTCAAGCGTGTGTTATATACAGCGGATATCGCCGCCTTGACGATTGCTTCGCGTGCCCCACTCCGCTTAAATTCGATAATTTTTAGTCGCCCAGTAGCTCTAATGCATATTGACGTTCTCATTATCGCGTTTCGCGAACGACCTCGTTCTAGCCATAGCGTAATTTTAAATTCCAAAATAATTTTAAGCTTCACCAGACGAATTTTTGTTTGTCGATTCTCCGAATAGTTTGCAATCTTTTTTTACGGGAATTTGTTTAGGGAGAGGTCTGTCTGTCGCAATTTTTTCCATTCTTAGCAAATGATAACATGAATATCATTTTTAGTTTTATATAAATGATGGCGCTTTCGCGTTCGGCCGTCTCTCCAGCATCCCCTTAAAGTAGAGTTCTGTGAAAGTAAAGCGCGCTTTAAAATTATGTAAAAGATAAGATTTCACTGTCTATATAGGTTTTCATGAATGTTTGTTGTATTTATCGTATAGTATTTATTGCATATTTATGCTATAGTTTGGAAGTTTAATTCTCTGTCTAATTGTAAATGATAAATTATTACGAAATAATAAATTACATTGCATAATATTCCTCTCTTGACTAGCTAAGAGAAAGTGGAGAGTCTGAACTAGTTACAAGCTTTACAAAGGAAAATTAGCAGCTGAGAGTCAACCTGCATAGCGCATTATCTAACGAATAGGTGTTTAGATGACTTGCGCGAGATATCGGGGTGGCGTTAATAATTTATTACACTTCTCTCTGATTTTCTCTGTACGTTTACATCACGTCCGTTCTAAGTTGTAACAGAGTAGTTTGCGGCACCGAATGCTTATTAAATCCTTTGGAACTTTGGTTAAAACGCAAAGTGGCGCGTTTCTAGAATATGTACTACTTTAAAACTTGCATAATATTCTACCATATACGCGTACATATATATGTTGAGATAGCAGTGTTGCACGACCACAATTCTAATGTTACGCTGGTTTGTCATGTGGCTGGCTGTGGCTGGTTGTTGAAAATGTGAATAATATCACTTGTGTGAAATGCGTGGTTTTCTGCAGTGCAAAACTGTTCGGAATGAATAAACATATCGCATGCGTAACGCGGTTTGGTTTTACAACATAATTCTTTTATGTCCATTTAAGCTTCTAGTAAAAATAAAAGCCTTTAACTATCGAATTGTTTTAACGAGGACGGCTGTGATATTATGTACAACAGATATTTAAAGTTTTTTATTTTGTCACATTCTGAGCGAATTATACATTGTATTTATATGGATTTCTCTACTTGCGCGCATTAATCATATTATACGAATCGGATTTGACTTGTTTAAAAATATAAAAAGCAATCGGGTGTTTCTAGTGCCTTTCTATTGAGTTATTAAATAATTATGGTGATCAATATTACATTAATTTGGTAAACGTAAACATCAAGCAAAATTTTTTTTTAATCTGTAATTAATCTCTATTAATCGTATAAAATTTACTTAATTTCCTGTTAATTAGATCCGCATTTTGACCCAACATTTAATATTTGCTAAAGAGAAATTTATTTATAATTCACTAATTTGTTAACAATTTTGAAAATGGAATATGCTTCGTGCGTGAATTTAATTATATATTTTTTGCAATATAATGTAATTCCACCTCAGACATGAAATAATTTGTCATGAATAAATATGGATGACTGAGCTGGAAAGCTGGACTATGATAAAATTAGTGCAATTTGTATGTATATTATATTGATAATAAAATGAGAGAGAGAGAGAGAGAGAGAGAGAGAGAGTAGCATATAGATGAAAAACTTTGATACACATTTATAAGTAGCAAGTTAAGGTGGCATCAGCTTTTTTTTGTGAGTTTGCTCATAGAAAGAGATAAATTACTTTTTCGGCCATCGTCCATCATAGTCGTTGAATTAGCGATGCCATCGCGTATTTTATTTTTCCTCTCTTGATGATACTTCTACCGAAAAAGTATCCATACAACCAGAGAGAAGCCTGAGAGCGGCTATCACGGCATTTTTCATGAGATGTTCACCGATCCTTATTCAGTACCGCTATCTGCATCCATTTACGCTGTCGATAAATGACACTGCTATTTAATATACGTTCACACTACATCAACAAATTGTGAATTAGAAATATGTTAGAAATATGATTTAATTATAATATATTTTTCCACTCTCTGAAATGCTTGCAGATATTTTGTCATCGTTAAATAGATTAGAAAAGATTATGATAAAATTAGCGCATTGCAAGAAAAAATGCGAGACAAATACAAAAAAAATATAAACAATAAATTCAAAATTTTAATCAATTAATTTATGAAAAAATTTAGACAAATAATATAAATTTAGCCACTCTCACATCTGTTTTTGGCAATTGATTGCGAAACGCACTAGAGACATAAATCTCGAAAATTTTGGGTGCTTATTCTCATATACGTTTCGCGTACGTGATAATTTCGGGATCGCTAAATCATAATTGAGAGCACGGAAGGAGTCATAATATTTAGATAAAGCCGCCAATCTCTCTCGAGAGCAATTTGTATTTTCATCATATTTATTCAAGGAGTTTATCGCATCTTTATGCAAGAGTGAAAATATGAAAAGTAAAAATTTTCCGCGGATTTAGTGGAATTCTCATTGCGGCGTGAAATGATAATATCTAATTCGGTGAAATCGAAACGACGTGAGGTGAGGAAGTTATTTAAGTTATCCACTCGTAAAGTACGCAAGTTTATTGCGTGAAAATAGAATATCTTTTAATATACAATCCGTTTAAACTGCACGAAGTATCACGCTAGGCAATATACTAGCTCGACAATCGCGTATTTGAGTTTTTTACGATCCACTCGAGCTTAGACGAGGAATCGACTATTTCAGGCATCATGAATTTATCGTGCATGGGATTTATAATATATTAGATGGCCACAATTCCTGGAAACGGGGGTATGAATTTTATAACATTGACGAGAATCGATTCAAAATTATTATGGAAAACTAGTCACGTAATATCCATTTTTGCCTTAATAACGGTGTGATTTTTATCATAAATTGCACTTTTCTATTTTTGATGATATCGTCAATGGAAATATTCAACAAGAATCTTCTGATTAAAATTCTTTTTATTAAAATGAAGTTTGATCAATTAAATGCAATTTCTTCTTGCAAACTTTTTCGCGCCAGTTTATTTTATTTTCTTGCGAATTAACGTTCGCTCACAATGGTTGATTTAAAATGTCCGCATTAGTAGTTTTCAAAGTAACCGTACGATTATTTCTTATAATGAGTAAGTTCTTTGTACGCGAGGAAGGAAAACTGGATTTTTACATGGGTGCTTTCATTATTACGCCGCCGGCAGTAACGCGAAAGAATTATCTGCCTTTATCGCCGTTTGTTTCAATGCACGATGCAAGCTATCGGTATCTTCGCTTTAATAAGATACGTCATGAAATTCAGCGTTAACATTTAACTTAAAATTCTTTTGAACTTACAAGCTTGCTTTTCTTCCTGTTAAGTGTATTTGTATTCCGAAGTAATTTAATCCTTAAAAAGTAATTGTGCTGTCATTTTAATTCGACGTTTTCAGTGATAAACGAGAAATTAAATTGATAATAGTTTATCTATTTGTGCGAGTTGTTTCTTCAACATTGACAAGCAACGTTTGCTTTCATTTCCTTTCATTTTCCCTCGTTCCTCACAATTTTTAATTTACCGCCGTCAGTTAGTTTTCTTTTAATCCACATTATTGTTTACAAGATCGAGTACGACGTTTGTTTCCTCTCTATAATTACAGTACGTAAGTTATAGAACTCATCCTGGCGCAAATAGACTTTTCTGTCTTCTTCTTTTCTCTTTTCTTTAACTTTATCTCGATCCTGCACTCTTATCTCGGATTATTTTCTTACCGCACATTGTCTCATCGCATTTGTCTTTCTCTTATCTCTGCTTTATATATCGCGTGAAGAGTGTTTTATCCAACGACTCAGCCGTAGATTACGGTATAAATTTTATTTACTTTGACTGTCGTTATCCGTCGTCATCTTTTTTTTCTTTCAAACAACTCAGCCATAGATTACGGTATAAATTTTAGTTTGATTGCCGTTATCCACCCCGTTATCTCTTGGTCATTATCGTGTCTAATATGCGAGCTTTCCGTGTACTCGTACCGGGCGCTGCATCCATCCACGCATACCGGCATGTTGACATTCTCGTCGGCCCGTGTACTACGTGCGAGCTGCGATAGCTATATACACGGGATGCACCTTGGGAAGCACCCGCGGTGCTCGCTACATATGCCGCGAGTTCTACGGTACTCAAGACGTACCATTCGATTTCCCATCTGCGACGATCTGCGTTACATGATTTCCCGCGTTCCTGTGCTTTCGACTCTTAACCCCGAGAACGTGAATACTTCACGACGGTATAAACGCGTCCTCTGCCTTTTCGCATGCGCAAAGTGGAAATTGCACTCCGGTTAAGTGCCAAGAGTAATATTTATTTTGAAACGTAGAAAAGAAGAGAACGAAGGGGCTCCATTTTAACGAAGAGGCGAGAAACTTTTGTTACACAACTTTCGCAAATCCATGATGATAATCAATCGCGAATCTCGTGGCGTTTAATCCATAAATATATAATATAATTTGCGTGATCTACTTTAATTATTAAGCCGTGTTTAAAGTGGACTTTACAAATTACAAACTTAATCCGTTCCTGCTCCGAACGTCTCAAATTATACTCGCTTTCTAGAAAGTTTTCCGCGAATAGAGAAATGCGCTCTGAATTCATGACAAATAATAAGGATACCTCGTCTCATTCGTGCTTAGCGCGTCGAGCTTTCCACACCGAGACAACGTTTCGACATTACCGCGATTATTCTGCTGTTCTTCCCTTTCTTTTTTTTCCTTTTCTTTTCACCGACGGAATAGCATTTCATTTATCTCTCTCGCTCGATGAAACATTCTGTTCTCGAGTTCCGAGGCGCATTAATTTCATCCAGCCGCATCGGCGTCACATTGTTAGGACGAAACAAGGAATTCGTGCTTCCCGCTCCTTTTAACAGTCAGCGTATCGCGACCGGCTTTCTCGCTGCATCGCGACGCGCCCGTAATTTCGGTTGCGCTCTGCCGTCGAATCTCTATTCTCGCTGAAGCAAAAGCGAGCAATAAATCCCCACCGGTCTTCTTACATCGCGTAGTAACGCGTATTTATGGGCGGTACGGGATTAGAGCGCGTTTCTCTCGTTGCGTTTTCTCCGCGCGATAAGAGCCCCGCATTTTCCCTCCCTCCTTCCATCCCCATGCCGCGAGAACGCAGTAAATTCTTTGTGCCTTCATCCCAAGGCTCGAATTTCACGAAGAACTCTGCCCGGAGGGATCATCCCTCGTCCGTGAGTTCGCATCAGATGAATGTGCTCGCTCGCTCGCTGCAATATCCCCATCTGCTTAGGCGACGGAACGGAGATAAGCCGATGTTTCCAGTTCCCCGTGTCTTAAAGGAAGTATCTCGCGTCGAGAAGGAAGTTATGATGAAATGCTTCGAGATCTACGCCGACAGACGGGTATATCATCTACGACTGACACAGGGTGTCCCGCGCTTCTTTTAATTTAAAGTTTGATTACTGAGATATCAAGCGTTGAAAACAATTCTGAAAAAAATAATGTATTATCTAAATTTTTTTCATAAAAATTATTTTAAAAATTTACAAAAAAAAAACGAAGGGAAAAAAGTGAAATAAGTCAAAGTATCTCTAGTTGAAAAGAAATACGTTTGATCTAGCACACCTTGTGCAATATTCTCGATCTTCTCTCCCACGTTTTGAATCGACTGCGTGGGTGTTTCAGTCGTCACTCCGTAGGCACGTCCTATTTCTTCATTAACAAGTGAACCGTGTTAATGACTTCTATATATTTGCGATCCACTGACCGGAACATGTAAGAATTGTAGCATGAAGGATATATAAATGATTTTATTAGTGTGACGAAATTGTCACACTATTTCTTGATTAATGTAAAAACTTTTTCCATTTCTTAAGGCAATATTGATTTTTTTCATTTCTCGAGACAATATCGCGAAATACTCGAATAGCAAGAGATCAAAGTTTTCTGGTACACGTCTGTGTTATTTCCAATATTAGAATTCTGCAAAGTGAATATAACAAATTTAAATATAAGTATGTTGGTGACAATAGAAAACGTGAACGATATTTTAGAAAGATAGTCCGTTGCATAAGGATTTTTATGTTGGACTTAGGAACGGCCATTTGAGGTAATATAGGTTGAGATTTGGTTAATGTCGTCCTCTCTTTAATGTTGCAATGCAAAAACACGACTTTTCCGGGCACGGCATTAGGATTATCACAATATGAGAAAAGAACTCGGCATTATTCTCATACATTTTCATATGGAATCCACGCTGATCTCTTTTGCCTATTTATATTGTACAAATACTGATCAAATCATTTGACATTTGTTAAAACTTTTTTTAGTTTGTTGTTACATTCAAAATAAAATATTTTTTATGAAGTTAGTATTATACACAGCGATCCACGGATCTGGGCCGAGCTGTAGTACTTGTTCTGTTGAAAAAAATGATAGAGGAAAAAGTTAAATGGAAACATGAAACATAACATGACATGAAAAATTTTTCTATAAACTTATTTTTTTCGCAAGTGCAACAATGTATCAGAAAAATGCAATTGCACTTTTTTTTTAATGGACATATATATTTTTTTTGCCTAAATAGGTTTCTGAATAATCTTTGCATAAAGGTATTAGGGTAAAAAACTCGAAAAATTAATATTTTATGAGATATTTGACATTTTTGAGTAAGGTATATGCTTTATTATACCCTGTATATTATCTAAATTTCTGTATCAATAAATTTTTATACTAGATATATGTTATACTAAATTGAACATGAAATATATTGTCAGTCAAATGTCGAATCATATACTGCGTCAAAATATAATTGGCAAATCTTCTTTTCGTCACATACATTTGACTCAGAATAAAGCCGTATTTTTTTAAGTGAACAATTTTCTTTCTGGTATGGTGACAACACGAATTTATTGCGTTTTTCACGTCATTTGCGGTATCATGTGTCAAAAACTGCAAATTGCGAGTGTCACATGATGTTCTTTGAAAAGAATTAACTGCCTGTCTCTCTCATTACACTCCACAGTTTCCGCTTTTTTTACTTTATCATCAGTTTTTTTCCATTTATCGCATATCACATCTCGTCCGCTACTTTCCTGCGAAAAAAAAGATCGATGATATTATGTGATATAAATAACGTCAGTAAATTGTGTCCTGTTCATTTTTCATTTGACATGTTTTCAGGATTCGTGAAATTATTTTGCATCATCGTTGTTTTGTTATATATATATATTTTTTTTTTTATAGCATATTTAATCAATAATTAACATACACATATTTTGTCTTTCAACAAAATAATTGATAGGTGTTAATAAATAGATGTTAGAATTGATTAATTTTGAAACTTTTGATTTTAGAAAAAATCTCGATAAATCAGTTGTTTTTTTATGCGGTTCTTATTATTATATATTGTGTCGAAATAATATATTTGTTTTATATAAGCACACAGTTTATATATATCATTTTATCGATTTAATACATGCGTACACACGATACAGGACCTTTGAACCTTCCCACAATTCGGTTTGGAAATTTGCACGAAGAGACACTCGAGAAATTCGAGTCGCCGCGAAAATTAATCTCGACCACGTAGCGTCGCCGCCGTTAGGATGTAACACGATAATCCCTTCACACGTTCTCGGATTTGTGGAATTAAGTCGATGTTCTCATTTTCCGCGCCTTTGAGTAATGAAAGGGTACACTTGAGACATCTCGCTAAGCTTAAGCTGACAATTTGTACATTCTCCTTTAAAAAATTGCTCAAAGCTTAATCGTTTATCTTTTTCATTAGAGTTGATTAATCATCAATATTTTTTATTGTATTATAACCAATTTAAACTCCTGCGATTATCAGATTATCTTTAGAAATGCCTTGATAATGCCGATAGTTCTGTGTTTCATGCTGTCAGCATTTAAAAATCGTAATTATTTTTTATTCTAATTATATAAAAAAATTGATAGAAATGCTCAATTATTTTTTTTTCTGGCATATATAAAGTATATTAAAATTTATTTACAAATGTCAAGATAATTATTCCTTTTTTAATATATGTACAAAATAAACAAATATTGCTAGTTTCAACTTTTAATTAATGTAAATAGTTTTAGAGATAATATAAAACCACTTGTTGATAATTTTACATAAAGAGTGAATATTTTCGAGACTGTTTGCAAGAAGTTATATTATTTACATCTTAAATAACAAACTTTTATATTATTTTTTTATAAGTTTTATTGTAACAATTAATGCTCGGAAATTTTTGATAGTCGAGCAGTTCGGGTAGTTTGGATCTCAAAATCGTCAAACAGTTCGGATCCTTTAAGCTAACTCTTTAAGCTACAAGGATGCTTTAAACTGTTCGAACTAATTTTAGAACTGAAAATTAAAAAATTGTTATAAGTTGTTATAGTTTAAACATAATACTTATAAAATGCGTAAAAATGTATATGTATGAGTTAAACACAGAGTTCATTTTTTGAACAAATTAATTTATTTAAAAAGTCACACAATTTTCAGAACATTTTTTACAAAATATTTAACTAATAATTAAATTTTTTAATATTTATGTAAAAAATTAATTTATTTAAAAAGTCACACAATTTTCAAAACATTTTTTACAAAATATTTAACTAATAATTTAATTTTTTACATAAATATTAAAAATAATCGTAAATCATAAACATGTAATAAATATTTCATGTTTACAAATTAAATAGTATAAGTATTTTAATAAATATTCAAAGTATTTTTAAATAATTTATTTTGTATACGTTATACCACATAACAATACGAAATGCCGCGTGACCACTGCAAAAATAAACGATTAATATTGCACAAGCAACAAATAATAAATAAATGATAAATTATTTACTTTAAAATTGCTCTGCCGGTGCGCAATGGTCTCCGGATCTCTTCCTCTTTTTAATGTTTCATCGATGGCTGTTTTTTCATGGCATTTATAATATCGCGCGATATTGCGTGTACAACACAATCATTTATTGTTATATTATTCCTCTTTCGGACACGAACTTTATTATATTATGACAAAGGAAAAAGTAAGCAAGCAAGCGACAGAGGGAAATTGAAATTTGCGCAGTTAATTTTGCGTAGCATTCGTCGCGATTATATTAAACCCAAAATATTTTTGTAAGCTTCCGCGCTTTCCGGATATGAAAAATAAAATATATTTGCATTTTAAAGCGTCGGATGATTATCTTATATACAAACGAATAAAATATACAATTTACAATTGAAGATTATACAAATATTTACGTGGAATAAAATATCTGAATTTTGTTTCGCGCAAAAATATATATAAGTTTTAATTGTAAAATATATATTTCAGACGTTTGTTAAAATTTAAACGCTTTAGAACACAAATTTATTTTATTTTTTTAATCCGGAAAGCGCGAAAGCTTACGAAAATATTTTGGATCTAACATATTAGCCACGGCAGATGGTACACAATATTAATTTTTGATTTTCTTCTGCTGTTTGCTAGCTTTTTCAGGATATCTCCGTGTAATTTCGTATTTTTTTTCGAGTTTATTCTTTATTCTAATGTGACAAAGTTCGCGTCGCGAAAATGATTAATATCGGTTAATGTTGCGCGTTAATTATCGCGCGCTTGTAATTGTTCTCGCGAATGAAAAGCCATCGATGGACTATTAAGAGGAGGCCCAGGGAGCGTCGGGCACCAACTTCAAGGTAATTATTATTTTAAAGCACACAATGGAAAAAAAGGTTCATTATTATTTTAAAACATTTAGTATATCTATATTGTATTTTATTATTTGCATAGAATTATTTAGTGATTATACAAACAATAAATTAATATTGTATAGATCAATTTACACTTTGCAGCTTGCATTTAATTTTATATGCATTTAGTTTAAATATTAAAATTTTGAAATTATTTATAACAATATTTATTGAATATTAATTAAAACTTTTAAATAATTATTTATACAATTATTATACATAATTATGTTTTAATTAAAATAGGAATAATTAAATAATATGTAATGATCAGCATACATAAAATATATGATAATTTATAATAATTAAAATATATATATATTATATTTATATAAAATATTTATAAAATCAAAATATATTTTAATTTTTCTAGGTGAGAACGCATTCAACTAGACTACAACGATTGGTGAGTGAATTTATTCATTTATTAATTGCGCAAAATACTGATATTTTTTTTGTACATATAATTGTGATAACACATATTCACAATTACATACTTTCAAATCTGACTTGAACGAATGACTTTCTCTCTTTGACGTTTATGTAAAACCACCTGTTGATAATTTTATATATGTAGCGCATATTTTTGCCTTTGAAGGCTCTATATTTTTTACAAAAATAAACTGACACGTTCTAAGAATATTAATAATATAATATATACGTAATCGACGTACAATCGACATACATTATTGAAAAATATCAAAGTACATGTTATAAATACAAAATCAAAACTAATTAATCGAAAAGTAATTTAGTGAAATATTAGTCCTTTCCAATATGAAAACTGACGTACAATTTAATGTACTGATTTTTTTGTGTTGTAATAATTCTTTCTTTTTTTTTCTTTAAAGTGCGAGCATACGTTTTTATTTTAATATAGAAAATGCGAAAGAATAGATTTAATATTGGTTGTCTAACTGCTCACACACAATTGGCAAGGCATTTATTTTCATTTACAAAGGATTTTCCGACTCATGTTGTTTGGACGCCTTTCTATTTGTGTTGGGAAAACGTGTTGCGAATTAGCGATTTTATTTCGCTGTGCAGCCGGGCGAGTGGTTGCCAGAATTTCGCAAAGCGAGCTTGATACGGCGGTGCCCGATAAATTCGCGATGGCTCGCTCGGTCTTTTATCCGCACATGCTTCGGGACACGAATAAATGCCGATTCAGCGAAAAGTCTGACATAATGCTATGGAAGATGATGCAAGCGCGCACTCGATGCACACTCGAGCGGATCTGGAGCGTCTGATACGATACGATCGATCTGAAGGAGTCGCAGGGGGTGGTAACAGGGAGGTTACATATTTTTCGACGGTTTTGGCGATGGGCAAAAAAGAAACGCGATACAGATTGTTTGTAGAATCCGCAACGAGCTGTAAAAATCACAAATGGAATATGGTTTTAGTGTGCGCGGGTATATCGTGTTTTGATTCGAGCGCCGCGTACTACGAAGGTAAATCCTCGCTTCGATGGACTTCGGATTTGTCGAATACCATTGGATATTGCCATAGTTTCTGTTCCTTTTTGAAATGCCAATTAATTATTCAAACCGCATATGAATGTTCTCATTAAAATATTCATTATTAACTAATTAATAAGATTGCCAAAGAAAAATTATATTAATTATACATAGCATTAGAATAATTATTAAGTATTACAAGCTGCATTTAATAACATTGTGTAACAAGATGTATTTCTTCTTTACTGGCATATCTTGATTGCGAAATTTATAATCTCAGTCAAATAAGCTTTGATAAATGAACGAAATGAACAATAAACTCTCTGTCAAGGTTGACTGTCTCAAGTGGGCACGCGACGAACATTTTGTCGGAATGAATAACGCGGAAAATTGTCAAGGAAGTTTTGAGGAAGGAGATAAGGTTTGAAAAATTGTTCTTCGCGTAAACGAAAAAAATGCTCGGCGAAAAATTCATCCGGATAAGGTCACTTTGACGGTGGCAGCGAATTAAGACGCGCTGAATGAGGTCGCTTCTCTCGGCGCGCCGTTTCTCATTACGGCATTAAGTCCCTTGGAACTCTGCGAACGTGCAGACCCTTTAGTATTCGCCCCACCCTCTCACGCTCACGACGCTTCTATAGGATATAATTTTCTTTCTTTGTGAAATATTATTCCCAGATATATATATCATGACGGGGTTTTCAAGAGAGAGTTTTTCTATCGCTAAAATAACACGCGATATACCGCTTTTGAATTAGGTGTTCTTTTATTCACAACTGAAGTTAAAAACGACAAAGGGAGACTCTTCCAGTTTTTTTCACATTTTGTCAATATTGTTATTCAATCGATCGTGCTTATCGTGAGAAAATAAAACTGATCACTTTGCACACACACACATATATATAAGGTGAATATAATTATTTAATAAAATTTCGCAAATCTCATTATTAGTGCCGTGCAAAATTTATTATTCTGAATATCATGTAAATACAGCCCATTACATTATAATAGATTGTTACAAATAATTACGCAATGGAAATAATCGGTTTTAATTTTTTAAATGTCAATTAAAACCGGCCGCTTTTATCGTTTCAATTTAGCAGCTCTTGGAAGCGGAAATTTATTTATATATATTGTTTTTGTTTACTATTTTTGTTTTCAATCTTATTTTATATACAGAACGCTATTTCCAGAATTTCGCGTAACGTTTTTAGTAACGTTTTCATTCAGCGTTCGAGCAATTTTTTTTTATTTACAATCAAATTCCTTCTAAACAATCTTTTAGATTGATTTGCATTCGAGACTTGATATTTATTTATTATTCGCGAATTGATTGGTGTAATTCTACAATTTTTTTACACGAAATACCAGAATGCAATTCTTTACATTTTTCACATGTTCACATTTTCACATTTCTCTTTGAAAATACGAATATAGGATTACGAGTCGCTGTTATAAAACAAATCGTAGTTAATCAGCGAATGCGTTGCAAGAATTCACTTTGCAATACATCGATGAAACATAGAAAATACCCTGTGCGCGTGCATATTATCTTGAATTACGGTAGCTATTGCGGACTGTTTTTAATAATAACATCTCGCGAGTCTCTCCTTTTCCTTCTCCGTCGCGAGAGTGACAGGACGGAATTACGACGGCCACTGTAAAACGACGAGATATTACCATAATCGCGATCTTCCGTAAACTTGTTCGCGACGTAAATTAATTTAAAGCTAGCATGCTTTTGTACCGCGCTGCTTTGCGGTCGACATACCGAGACGAATGAGTTCTCACCCTCTGTTTTACGCTTTCATTATACGACGACACTTTACTTTGTCCTCGGCATTTTATTGTTGATTCAGTTATATCGTTACGTTATAATCCCGGAATTTGTAATCCTGTCTGAAATTATAAGAATCTTACATTCAATCTTGTCGGACCTTTTTACTAATCCTTTTTACACGCCAAGAACGTCATGTAATCAGAAACTTTATTAACACAATGACTTGACACTCGCGTCAAATGAATGTGCGTTCACCCGTGATCTGATAATAACGGCTTTCCCATAATTCCGCGTGGCTAGACACATGTCGTATTTTCAACACGAAAGATATTACTGAGCTCTAAAGCTATGATAAGGAAAAAAATATAGTCGGTTACAAATCATTATATCCGGATTGTTTTTTTGACGTTGACTCGCGGAGAAACAAAAATAGCATACTTCGCTTTTCGTAAAATCGAAACTCTATTACATATGCGGGCTGGCGACGAGCATATTTCTCTGTCACATTTAGCGTGTATCGATATACTCTAATTTATGTGACTTCGAAATCGTGTTATGTTAAAACGAATAAACAGAATAAATTACATTTCAAAAAACGGATTATTTAATCAAATAATATTCAGAAAATAAAATTAAGCTAATTTTATTTTCGCTTTACGTATTCGATCAGATATTTGATGGAACTGCAATGGTCTGTAATTGTCAAAGTAAATAATAAATAAGATCTTGTTTTTTTTAAAGGTACTGTGTTTCGATCTTTTGCTATTTATATTGCCTATTAATTGGCGTTTAAATGCATTTCCATTAGTAAAATCGATTTGTGCTCTGATGTAAGTGCTCGATTCACGTGCCCAAAAGCCTGCTCCATTATCGAAATCAACCCTTTTGTGCCCACGCTGCGCGATTAATGGACCCTTTCAGCGAGAATCGAATATCTCCTCCACTATCGCCACGCTATAAAAAGTTTGATGATAGATACAGATCAAAATGATATTATCTACGAACGGTGAAAATTTTAATTACAGTATATTTCAGGATAAAATTAAAGTTAGTTTTAAACCGAATATTTTGTCGATTTCCCGTATTGTTCATATTATTTATTTACATTCTGAGTGTATCAAACCACTATCGCTTTATTGCTATCTTTTAATTTCACACGAAACTGCATCTGGCGCAATGACAAATGTATCGACACGATAAAAGCACGATAAAAGCGGCATGTAACGTACACGAGCTTTTAACGTATGTTCTAATCTATTATCCTCCATTATTTCGCATTGCTAACGCGATGCCACGTAAGAATCGCGAAATTCGAGAGAAATATCTTCGATTGAGAGACCAAACGGACTCTTTTACTGGCCATTCGTTTGTCATGCGTCGCAAAACGTTTTCTTATCGCTTTTTCCACTTCTTCTCGATAACGCATATTTTCCAACCATCTTCTTGCTAGTTTTTCGTGGAGTGCTTACGACACGTTTTACGGTCGACCTGGGTAACATAACGCTCGTCTAATATGGTATCAAACGACGCGATTATGCCACACACGTGTATACACATGTGTATAATAAACGCAACGACTGTTGTTTGTTGACGGACTTTCACGAAATATTTATCGCCAGAGTTATTAAAATTTCATAAAAAAATATCATAAGCCATTAAAATTTTATTTATGCAAAATTGTAAATTATCGTGCAAAATGTAATAAAAAGACGGTTTATATATACGGTTTGTTTGGCAGTAAAATTAATAATTTTGAAATAACAAATACTTGCACTATTATTAACACATTTACAGAAATGATACTATCGGTGGATGTAATTATAATTAATATTCATCAGCTCGGTTTCTTCTCTTTTATCTCTTTCTTTGTTTTATCAGAGATTTCCTAATCCTAGATATTTTCGGTTATATGTCCACGAGAGAAAAGTTTCCAACATAATTTGGGTTTCCGCTGAAAATAAAGAAAAACTCCCCCACTGCGGCCGCCCGTTCCCAAGCGTCGCGCGGAAGAAAGCGATTTCCACTTTAGCGCGCGAACTTACCTTAACGCGCGTAGCACGACATGCTACCTGGCGCGCCTTCCCCGGAGATTAACCGTAATCCCTCGTTCTCCGTAAGATAAACAGATTTAGATGGAGAAGCAAGGAGAAACGTGCAAGAGTGGGACGAGTGAGAAGGACGTGGAGGGGGAGGAGGGGACGGCGCGGAGTCTGGTCTGAGACGTAACTGTAACGGGCGGTTAGTTATGTCCGGAGCGAGAACGAAGCTAATGCGCGTTCTATTTCGATTGATCTTACCTTCGTGTACTTGGTAACTTGTTAAGGGTTAGATGTATACGTGATAAGTCGAGCATCTCTCTGGGCGGAATTCCCGACTGTTTCGAGCTGTACGTCGGCCAAGGGAGGGCAGAAATATCCCGCGATATAGTTGCCCGGAATCATCGACCGCGGCTGGATGCGCATCGCGGAATTCCTAGTCGGTTCCTTCCGCTTAAAATATCCGAACGCGGTAGCATCGCCGCAGTGGCGCGTCGTTCGGTACGGTACGGCGGCTCGCCGGCTATCCGAGATCCTCCCAACACATCCGGGCGAGCTCTCATCCGAAAACATTCGTTATTGCGGGCCGAGAGCTCCGTCGAAATTTCAAACTTCTCGAGTGATATTTCTCGTTATGATAGTCCTCTCACGCGGATAATGATGCCATAAGCAGCGTGCGTTCCTAAATTTTCCAATTAACCAAGTTTACGAGCATCTCCTTCAGTCCGCTCATCGCGATTAATATATCGCGATGTAATTTTGATCTTGAAAGCTTTATGGAGAGAGACGTCGCGTTGAGGGCGTCTGAAAAGTGATAAAGTTGAGATAATTTGTGTCGTAGTTAATTGATTGAAAGAAAAGGAGTATATATTACATTGTTGTGACGAGCAACGATGTTGGAACCATATATCTTCTTCGTCGTTTTTCAAGAGTCTCTCGGTTTTTTTTCAATCGATTAAAGTAATTAAAATAATGAAAAGTAACTGAAATATATTTCTTTGTATTAAGAACCGACTACACTTTGCCAAGTTGAAGGGCTCGTAATCTGATCGATATAATTTCATATTATAGAATATTCTTGTTTAACATGGTATTTTTGGATATTTTATTTCTTGGAGTATTGCTTGAGCGGAAGTAATGGAATAATCGATGCGCTGAAAAAATATTGGTTCAATCGGGTGATATAAAGAATGGACGGAGTATCCCGCTGGGAAATAATGTGATCAAAAATGTGACCGAGAATTCTCAGAGATAGCTGATATATTCAATTAATGTGCGACGCGCAGACGAAAATTATTTCGCGACATGTATCAGATTACTGTTCATTTGCGCAACGGAACGCCACGTATTGATTAATATTTTTTTTCAATTTGTCTTAATATATTTCTGCGCGTGACTCGAATGCCGAGCAACCGGAATTAAACACGTTTTTAATATTGTTAAATGCGCGATGTCAGATTATGAGTTGAAATATTAATTTGAAGCAAAATTAATAAGCACTTTTATTCTTTAATATTCTTTTGTGGTGGGATTAATCATCAATTTTTTAATTATCAAATAATAATCAATTTAAAAAAATTATAAAACAAATAGAAAAGTATCAAATAATATTTTAGACAAAAAAATTATTTTCAGCTCTTTGAGAAGTGTAGATTTATTTGGTATTTTGGCTTTTACGTAAATTTGTTATTACATAACTGTTACATACTGTTACACAACTGCTATTACATTTAGATCTTCTTTTTCTTGTTCGATCTACATTTCCCTTCCTTATTCCGCATCGACAGTATTACGAGACCGTATTTCTCTGCTGATATAATCTGTACATGCTTTTAGCAGTAGCGATAGTTCTCTCATTGCACCCCTAACCACTATGAACTTTGCTATCTAATTCATACGACCTGAGCGATACGTAAACTCAACACGACTGTACTTCTATTGTTACCGCCACTACGTTATTTAATACGACGGTTTTGAAACTCGCATCCTCTTGTTTCTTTTAAACTACGACAACGATGGTAATGTAGGATGTGGAAATACTGTAGAGTATAAATATGATACATTTGGTTGTGTGATAATATTGTCAACGCAGTTATACAGAGTGGTCGTATGTTTTTAATGTCTGAATACATATTTACATGTGACAGCGCGTTGCAATTTAATTTAATTACAAATGTAAAACGACATTGTTTTCGTTAATACGCTAAAAAAATGAAGCGTGATATTAGATTATGGTTGGTTTATTAGATTAGTTGGTAATTGTGTGTGTGGATTTATAAAAAAGAGGTCGCGTTAAAAATGCATTAGATGCATTCATCTCCGCCATCGTTGCGAAAGAAACTTCTTTTCGATTCCTTCTATTTTTGTTAGAATTTTTTATCTGAAATAGGTTTTTTCCATAAAGAGCTACCGAAACTTAAAAGAAAAAAAATGATATTACTCGTAAAGTTTATACACAATATACATTCATCAAACTTTCCGCGATATGATAAGGAGAAAACTGAAACTGACACACTTTTGTAAACTATCTTATATACAGATCGTATATACGTATCTTTTTTTATAAATACATTATGATAAAAAACGAGATATAGATAGATATGCAAATAAATTTTATAAAGTTATTTTTAAAAAAATATAAAATTTACAGTTATTATAATTATTTTTGAAAATAGAAAGACTACATTAAATGTGATCTTTAATTAAATTTTACTCATTGACGAAATTTGTTATATTTATTATTATTTACAGAACGCTTTACATTGTGTGATAGATAATAATCTACGCGAGAAAATAGGTGGAAAATAAAAATAAATTTTTTTTTTAAATATATTTCGCATACGTGTAATTAGGGTTAAGATAATGGCCAATGCGCATAGTTTCATATATATTAACATTTAGTACGCGTATCGTAATTCTGCGCATAAAAGATCGTCATAATTTTGATTTAAAATGCATAATACTGGAAATTAATTCGCGCCCACTTTCGCGCGTATTCTCCCCGGGGAGTTCGGGGAAACTAATTTACGCAGAAAACAATTGTCTGCCACCAACACTACCGGCGCATTCACTGATACAAATCGGACGAACGCGGAAGCAGCTGCCGCCGCGTTTTATTGTGCGATGCAGCCGGCTCGAAAATATACTCAATCAATGCGATTTACGGTACGAAATTTACAGATGATGTAGCGTTGCTATTCAGCGTCGATAATTCATGAAGTCGGCGAGTGAGTTTGTTTTTGAAGTCAATTTCCAAGATGTATTAATCCGTTTAGCACAAAGCTCCACCGCGAGAATCGCGAGTATGAAATCTCACGATATTTAAAACGTCGTCTTTCCACGACGACTTCGACAATTTACGGATGAGATTCGAAAATGAGGAAACGCGAGATAGAAGTGAAACGGGAACGTGCGATTGACATCTTCGGATAAAATCGGAGAACGCGCGACACTCGAGACAAATTGGTGAGAGAAGCCAAAAGGAGGGAAGTGAGAGAGCTCGGCAGAAAGTGAAGGAGATAGCGAAAGACTAAAAGACGAAGGCGTCGGTGATGCTGGTCTAGGTAATTTCCGAGGACGAGATATAACGAAGTAAATTTCTCCTTCTGGACGGGACGTGCTAATGAGCCGGGGGTTGGGGGGGGGGGGGGGGGTTGTCGACGAAAAGAACAGTTGCTTGTCGGGCCAAAAGGATGATGACTTCAAAGGATCTCGGTAGTAGACCGAGAAAGTTTCGTATCGCTATTTTTGGCGTATTTTCTTATTAAGTACAGGAGGAAATTTTTTTACTTATTATTTTAGTGAAAGATTTACATATTTAAAACGAAGAAATAGCGGATAGATGCACCAATCAATAAATAGTTGAAGAAAATATAAGGATATTTTCGAATATTTTTAGTTTGCTTCTCTCTCTCTCTCTCTCTCTCTCTCTCTCTCTTCTCTCTTTCAATTTATCGTCTACATCTCTGTATCATCGAATGTGAGAATAAAGATGCCCGTCATTATTCAACGTCTAATTATAAATTTATATGCGGTCAGTAACGTGTTATTTCTCACGCGATTGTGTATTGCTACGCAACATAGACGTCGAATTATTTCGACGTGTTCCAGTGTTTCGAAACAATAATGTCGCGAATCAGTTAGCAGAAAAATAGACAAAGAAAACATCCCCTTCAAGAATGGGGATTGGAGCCGGATCAGATGACTAGACAAAAGACGATAGAATAAGACAAAACGTAGACTGATGATGAAGCAGCCAGAGATGCCGCAGTAGGGTGCCGATTTCAAAGGCTGACAGAAGGCAGACGTGTCTAGTTAGAAATCGAAAACGTAAACATTCCATTGTTCTCCCTTCCCGCATCTTATTCTCGCATCCGCGACTTCTCTTTAACTCTTTGCTTTAAATTCATTCTTCACGCGTCGAAGCATGAGCAAACTCATATGATCGAGTACGGAAAATACTTTCCCGCCGTTTGACGCGCGAGTATATCATGTTAGCTTTTAATTCAAGTGAAACGACGTTCAATCATTTAACAATATTTTGTGACACATCACAGGATAAAGAGTAATCTTTTGATAATAAAAACAATAATGCGATAAAATAAATTTTTAAAGTCAATTTTATGATACTATAACAAAACTTATGCAATTATAACAAAATATATGTAAATAGTAGTATATTTATTAAGAATTTAGGCAAAATAAATATTTTACTTATTTTCTTGTATTAAATATTAAATATTTAAATAAAAATATTAAATGTTAACTCTTTAAATAATCTATATTTTTTAAATATTATACGTATTTTTTTATCTAAATATTACATGTATTTATAAAAATTTCTCAGGTAGTCTGTCTGCAAAATTACAGCTATCGTTTCTCATCTAGTCATCGCATTCCTCTGTTACATTGAATGGTTACATTCGTCTCTCATATACAGTTAACGAACTTACCAACAAAGTACTAATCACATCTGGTCTATATTGCTACAGAACCTAAGTTCAACGTGACAGGATTATTCAATAAGCAGCGTGCAATTCATATCTAACGCAGGGAATGTGATAACGGGCAAATCTAATTGCTGCACTGTATCGTGACGGTGGGCTTCAGATGTTTGATTGAACTGTCAATTTCAGTTACGTAATTATGATTTTCCGTAAATCTTATCTCATCTAGATTTTTATCGATAGATTCACTAGTATTAAAGTCCAATCTTGCGTACATTCATACCTGTATCATGTATATATTAAAAAATAAGTAGATTTTATATTTTATATGTATTTATTCGCATAATTTTATATACATATGTACGTAATTGGAATCTTGACACATTTTACATTTTTCCGCCTTTTCTCATTTTCCACTCTTTTAATATAAATTTCACGATGCTTGCTTCAATATTTTTCTCCGTAATTTTACAAGAAGTTGACATTTTCTTTGTACTATAATACACTGTTTTGCGCGATGAAAAGAGGTACCAGGAATGAATCCATGATAATGGAGCTGGGGGTAGATTGTCGGAAGCTCAGAGAGTGTCTTGGGATTGTCTTTCTCGAGCTATCTACTTCAAAGAGCGCGAAAGGGGAATAGAAACGATGGAACGGAGAACGTAGACTGTAAAGACACTTTTAAGGAATCGGAAAATTCGATGTGAGATGTCACGCGAAAAAGTCAGTTGGTGTATTCAATATGTCAACTCAATTGCTCTTTGCAGAATTTTCTATGAGATATATCTAATTGAATGTGTATAAGGTGTTACTCTTTGTTGCGGTATTCTTCAACATAAAATGTATCTACCTTTATACATATATATATATAAAATTATTATATATATTGTATATTGAAGTTATTAAATTTTTGATTATTTTTTTATTAAAATAATATCACTAGATTTTACTATTATATTTTTATGTTATATTATTGATCTCATTTCTATTTTATCAGAAAATTTGATATATTATGATAAATGATAACAGTACGAAAAATCAAGGAGTATTGAAGCGTAACATTGAGAAACACAGTTCATTGATTACCGGAGTTGAAGAAAATCGCGGTGCGTAAATGCCAGAGAAGACATAGAACGGATAATTAAATGATAAAAAAATGCATCGAATCTCTGCGGCTATAAAGATTGTGATCGCTCAGTGCAATAAATCGCGATTCGATAGTTTTAGTTTGGCTTCGTTTCTCTTGACGATTTATGGCTTCGCTTTGCTCTGCGCGGCAGATAACACAATGAAGGACACAGCGTGTACTTTAGCACAAAATTAATTGCGATTGCTGAAATTAATTGAGATTTACTAACGATCCGTGGTATCTCGTGTGATTCACGAACCTAGAGGAGACATTAGACGAATGGAGTGTCGTTGAGAGTGACGATGAATCTCCTGAGACTGAAGACAAAGATCGACGACAATTTGAAACCGCGTTAATATCATTGAACAATTTAATAGTTTTGTTAAACACTATTTTTGTCATTTGTTCAGCTTTTATCAAACAAAATTTAAATTTGCAAAAATACTTATAAAACTTATATAAAATTAAAAATTTTCAGAAATATATTCAAAATCTAACACGAAAGAAAGAAAGATGTAAAAAATATTTATAATTAATTATTAATTGTTGAGTTTACGATCATATTTTTGAGAAAAGTATAATTATATTTCTTTGCTTAATTATAAAATACACATAGATTTGATAATTATTCTCATTTGTTTCATGATGGTGCATCTGTCCTATAATATTAGAATTTATTGTAACATCGAATTTGATCGCAAATAACTTAATTTTGCAATTGTAAATTCAACGCCCGATTCGGGGTTAAACGAAGAAAGAAGAAATAACATTGTGATTCTCCCGCGTAACAAATATCGTCGAGTAGACAGGACAATTCGTCACGTTCCACACTTGACGTCAAAAGAATATGGGTCATAGCGCAATATAAGTTCAACGAGATCCTTCGAAAGGCATTACATCATCGTGAGCTTCGTCATACGAGAAGATTTTAAGGCACCAGCTGCTGAGCTCGTGGCGTCTTAGGGGTTAAAGAAAGGCGAGGAAGAGAGAGGATTACAAGTTACGTTCTACAGAAAAGATTCGCGCCGAGATTTCCTCAAACCGATTCTCTTCACGTTTCTCCGTTAGATTTTTCGCTGAATTTTCGTGGAATTATAAGTTCTACGCGACGTATTAAATGTCAAATGTGTCGTGTGTATATTTATGTAATTTTTCATTTATTCATATTTCTATGGAATGTTTGAAAAATCGAAGTTGCAAACCAGCTGCCGACATATGTACTTATATTAGAATATACCACGCTCATCTGTGCATTCCGTATGAGGTGAAAATTTCTGTCGAAAGAAACAGCTCTCCATTCATATAGCGAGGGCTGAAAAAAGTAACAAACAACTTTACAGCGAGATGTAAAAGGATGTTATATAATATCAGATATACGACGCGCATTTCTTGGTTCAAGAAAAATAACAATTTAGGCAAAAGTTACGACTGGGAAGGAAAAGAAAATGAAATAGCGAATAAAGCGGAATCACGTGTTTTCGCGTTTCTGAGCGATGAAATGGATCCTCGATGTATAGAGCCGAGGGTTTGGGTGTGCGTGCCTCTGCTCGGTTACCGCGTAACATTTCAGTCGGCTACAACGCGCGTTGTTTGTGCGAAAACCACGTGGAATTAGTCGACTCGAGTTCCGGCTCTGCCACTGGCAAATGGCATTTGTAAACTGCGGAAACGCAACATAGTGGCATTACCTTGTACCGTTGCGTGTTACGTGTGTTCCAGATATATAAGCAACTCGGCTTAAGCCATACGGTGCTAATTAATGACGCAAACGCAATCTCGGCATTTAGCAGCGATTAATAATCCTTTCATCACGTTAATGTGTCGTTAGAGTTTTTTCAATACTGCTGGAAACTTCGTTTCGGATTGGTTGACTAAATTCTATATTAAGCGATCCTAAACTGATGAAACACTAAAAACGTTTCAATATTTGAATAACAAGAGTAGGTAACAAGAGCGATAAATTCAATTCTTGGACATATAAATAACAGGAACAAAAAGTAGGTCACAAATCGAATTGTAATGAACCAGCTACCTTACATTATAACTATTAGAGATAGACAATTATGCTAAAAATAAGCGGGCATTATATTCAAATTATATTCATATTGTTTCGTGTAATATTATCCTACACATGGAATTTAACAACGGATATTATTAGATACAACGTGCTTCCATACGAAATCGAGTTTTACGAGGCAATAATACACGATCCAATTTTATATACGAATACATCGTAAAATTGCGCACGTATTTCGTACGTAAATATAGCAATCATTATCAAACTTTATTCTACGTAAAAGTTAGAAATCACCCTGTATACGTGAATATCGTAATTGCGTATTGACGCAGTGCGGCTATTAAAATACCCTCGTCTTTCGCGAATTTTTCTCGTTTATGATGCTGTATCAGCAAGTTTCAGCTTCCTGGATTAATTATCTTGCCGGTGAGATCGAGGCAGGAAATTTATCGGTCTCCCGAATTACTCTTTAATCTATCTTCGTCCACGTTGTATCATTAGACCTAATAAGTATTCAATTTTAATGAGCTCTACGCCCCCGCGTACTATATTCAAAGCACTTAATTGTGTAATATAACACGCAATAGTTTCTCATGCCGAATATTCTTAGCTTTCCATATTAACCATATTAATTTGACGCAATAAAATTTGACGAAAATATTATTTTTCTATGATTTTTACTGAAAATCATATATGATACAATTTAAATACGTTAGTGAGTGTATATTATTTTGCTACCAATCTGAAATCTAGTGTAACTTTTCTTACTTATTTAATTTATCTGAAATATTAATTTTGGCTTTCTTAAAATATTATTAAAAATATATAATAACTATTTTCTATCACATTATAACGATTGTATTAGTGTATAATATGAAGCACGCGGTTAATGATCTAACTGTCATCATAAGAACCCGGTTCACGGTTCCATCAACTCTGCGTATTCAGCCGAGTGATATTTGTGGATTAATTCTCGCCAGCTATTGAGCTGACGCGTTTGAGTTTGCGTAGGCTGTCGCTAACATTTCATCTGGGAATGTTCTCACGTCTATTAGTTGGGAATATTCAAAGCTTTTTTGAGGATTATATAGCTTCAGATTGAGCTTTATTTCGTATTGGCATTTTGATAAATGGCGACTCGTATCTCACGGCATGAGAATCGAAAGATCATCTCTAATGTATCGAATATCGATCACATTTAACAAGAGAGGTGCTAAAAAGATTATTATCGAGTCTTTGAAATTTGTTTTGCTACTTATTTATTTTTATATCTAATATTATCTATGTTTAACATCAATTGTAATTAATAGCTATTTTTAAATAATTTTATTGAAAAATAAAATTGCGATTATTTATTATGTCTGTTTTGTATAAAAAAATATGCGTAGTTGCTTCGAAAAATTTTTACGATTTATAATGAAACGACTTTTCTGCGATTCTGCGGTCTGAATCTGCAACGTCATGAGGCAGATAAGAGTACTTACCGCGTTGCTCAGAAGCAGTCAAGAACATCGAAGGCTATTTTATAACTAATTAGCGTCCTTCTTTAAGAAATTGCATACTACAGGATTTGTAGTCTATCCTTCGCCTAAGAGCCGAAATATTCAAGAAAGTGCTGAATAAAAAAAATTAAAAGAAAGAAAAATAAATATCCACTACAAATAATCAACGAAGATTAATTAAAGACCTTTTTAGCAAAAGTAGTTTTATTTATCAACTTGATAAATAAAGCGTGTCTCATAACTTCCAGTTTTAATTTCAAGGCAGCGTGATCGTTGCTTTTAAAAATTTAATCTCAAATAAAGTTTATTCAAAGTTAACCGGACAAGATTTTATTATTTGATTTTAATTGCATCTTAGAAACTTGGTTTTTCTCCTCTGCTATTATGCACGTAAAATAGAGGTTATTGTTGCTTTGATATTTTAGAGAGAAATTATAATTGGCTGCACATTTCATTAAAATCAAGAGTTTCAAGATGTTCTACATTGAAAAAGATTTTATTTTATAATAATGCCGAAGAGCAGTTTTACATCAATACGAAATCAACTTCCGCTTTAATTTAATTGACTTTCGAAACTTCGAAATTGCGTAGCGATGCATTAAGAGAGACAGCAAGATGAGACAGCCGTGTACTTTCTAAGATGATCAAAAAGTAAATTAATTTTTTTATAAAGGAAAACTATAGGGATATTGGAAAAGACTGAGAGGCAGTGGATTTTTTTAAAGCTTCAATTTTTTTACTGATCTTTTTTTAATCCGTTTCTGTTTCTTGTAAATGAGAGAACACCGCTGATTGCACCTGCTCGCTCGCTTTGTAGAAGATTACCGACACCGTTGTACCGAAGGTGCTATTTTAGGTGGAAGCTTTCAGGATAAGTCTCTCGGCAATGCAAATCAACGTCGCGTCCGACGGTGAAAATCGGTATTAAGAAATCGGTTCTAAGTCCAGTTGATCTCGACGCTGAATTGCAAATTTTCTTTATTCGTAGAAAAATTTTTGTTAATCGTAGTTTTATACGTTTCGTATTCTAATATATTAAAATTTATACAAACAACATGATAATCCTAAAAGAGAAATTTATTGAAAAAGAATAGTGAACTAATATTTCATTCTGAAAGACTCGCGTGAAGGGAATAATTTTTTCAATGTAAAATAATTTTAAAGGAAATATAAACATTATTGCTACATTACAGATATCTTGAAATAAGAAAAAAAAATCACTTCATAATAATGATGAAGAGTCGCTTTTTATAGTATAACGTGATATAAAATATCCTATTACATATTTACTTTTATAAGAATATCATATTATTTCTTCGACAAGCGCACCATTTAAATACCGTCAACTTGTCGACTTCCTTTCTACGATCTTGAGTACATTTTCTACGAGTGATCGATTGCTTCTCCGGTCTCAAGCGCATTTTGCGCTAAAGGAAGACCTTCCCTTCGGTGAGGTAAGACGTATGTATTCGTCGCGGAGTGTCGCATTAGTCGAGGTGAAAAACGTAAGTCGAAGAAAATGAAGGATCGATCGTGGAAGGGTATTCCGGAGGGCGTAAACCCCAGGAATTTCTTGTACGCGTATCTGCAATCCGGAATGCACTGAGAGATGCCTGTCCCTTTGCGCCGTACCATTCCCCGCACTCTTCCTCACACTCAATATGTACATATATGTATGCGCGTGTAAACGCGTTCTCTCAGGAGAACTCGTATGGATATATCTCGTTTCCAGCAAATCGAGATTGCACTATAAAAACATGCGTGGAATGCGTTATGACCGGGTTACCATCGTCGCACGCGAGAAAGCGTTTTATCTCAAATCGAATGTTTTTCCCCTTATTACGGAACTTTACGCAAAACACCCTGACTCGAAGGGGTAAGAAGTTTAAAGGGGAAGACACTTTAATAATGAGAAATTTATCGGCGAAATTCGATAACGAAATTTATGGCAGATACCTCGGAAATCGGTATCGCAAATTTCGATCACGCAAGCCCTCGCCGCTGTGGCAATCTTTGGTCGACAGGTGATCGGGATACAAATTCGCGGCGGAAGTTTTATGGATTTGTGCCAAAAACGTAAGGAATATTACGATCGATCGCTCTGCAGTAGCTATAAATAATCATAGGTAGGCGAATACGACCATAAATAAAATTAGTTACTTAATAATTCGAAAAGTATCAATATTATCATAAGACATCACTTGCCTATATTCGTCTCAGAAAAGTGCTTTTATTAGTCTTTTCCCCTTCCTTAAAATTGATCGGTGCCGCTTTCCGTTTGACACATCTCACTAGCTAGCTAGCTTTAAGATAGAGTGAGAGATGGAATTGCTGCGATAAGCTCTAGTAAGCCGATCATCCGAACGTTAGCGCGCATCGGAGAGTCAGAAAAACATATATCATTTTATAAGTCTCCGAGACATGTTATACAAGCGAAATAAAAGTATAAAGTCTGAAAGGCTGTTTTATTTGTGCGATAAATTTTGAAGTTTGTTGAGACTCGAAGGAGAAATACTTCCCTTTTTCAAAAGTCAGTTTTCTAACTATTGTAGTTTATTTTTGTAATATCTAAATTAGATAACAAGTTAACGCGATATTTTTGCGCAATTTTTTTTAAATATATACTTCAAAGATAAGTAGTTGAAAATAACAGTAAAAAAGTTTACTTGTTAGAATTAATTGTTGAAAGTGTGCGGTAAAACGGACAATAACGTCATAGATGGAAAATCAGATCGCGCTTTCATGTGCTCCTCTATTATCTTCATTTCCGCGCAATCTCGTTATTTGCACCCTCGTGCGCGCATAATGCGAGGAAAAGTTGCGTTAAAATTTTCACAAACATATTTACCGCTCATCAACAATGTCAGCTTTGTGTCATTAGTTCCGACACCTCGTGTATAGCGGGCGGATGAGCGGTATTTAATTTTGCAAGAACGCGAAGAGCAAAAAATATGGAAAAATGGACGAACACGCTGAAAACACATCCATGGACCGAAACGATGCTTGTGAAACTTGTTGAGAATAAGCAGGCACAATGATTGAAACGTATCAAATGACGAAGGCAATTGAATGTTGCTTTGAATGTAATTAATTGCCGCAAACGCGAACGATAAACGCGATAAACGCGATCGCGATCGGTCCTGATACGAGGAGATCCTCGCTAATAAATCGAGGATTAACATTTATGCGCGTTTGAGCTCGCTTGCGTATTGGCGCTCTCGATGATTTGGTCGAAAACGATGAATAAATCGCGTGAGCGATAACTCGCGAATCGCGTTATACGCAGATTGCGTGCCCGGCTCGCCGAGTAAATTGACGAGGTTAGATAAATACGCCGCTTTCATGTTCGGTTACTGTTAGTGACACATAAACACGTACTCTCTTTCGACGATACCGCGTATTCTGAACTGATCCTTTTGCACCACGTGTTTATATTATTCATCGTGACGTTTTGAAATAACATTGGATCTCGATTGTGTCTGAACTCGGGATTAGAATACCACTGTCGGAATGTTTGGATAAAATTTCCGTTTCGATGATTCGACAATTGCGCAATGTGTATTGTTTCGCGTATAAGAGTCAAATGTTATACAGGCATCATCTAATTGTACCGTGTGATAAACAATTCAAGTTAGTTGCTCGACTACAGACAACTCGCTCTGCTCTCTCTAGCATCACGCTTTTTCCTCTCATCAATAATTATACACGAAATTATTCACATGTTATTTTGCCTTGTGCAATTAACGTCGCATTTTTTCCAAAATTTAATTACGCAAATTTTTTACTCTACACTGTAGTGCACAGCACTGTTCGATGGATTTCGAAATTGATTGAATCATCATACACGTGCAATAAGCAAAATTGGTAACCAATATGCTAACAGCATTTTGCTAACCCCGACTTGATCAGTACATTGTAACAGATTGGTATCGGCTGCGTTTATATTAAGCTCGAATTCTGCCGGCAAAGCCCACGGGTATAACATAATGGCGAAACCGAATAGATTTGTCAAACGCAATATCGTGATTGATAGACAGAATACGACAGATATCAATTCTATCGCTTTTCCACACGAAGCTTTGTAGCGGACATTTCGTAGAGTTCGCTCTCGAACAATTCAATTTGACTAAATATTCTGTCATGCTGTTGAATAAAAATTCAATTTCCGCATGCGTAATCACGCGTTCTCACGCAGCTTCCGTTATCGGTCATGCGATTGATGTCGCATAATCGAGATAATCCCAGTATTCACTGCGGTCTCTTGCGATCATCCGGAACGACGCATCTCGCAACATCCTAACAGCGTTATGAATTATATTCGAGCATTATATATGCGCCGACAGGGATGACAAACGGTTCGTTATCGTCTCTGATATGATATCGGCGTGGCGGCGACCAAATGGAACAAAAAAATCGCCGGTGGCCCCCTCGCCAGGTCACCGATATCTGGCTCGGATTTGTTCGAATAAGTACGTGAGACGAATATTCCTCGCGTGAAACTGACGCGCGCGCGTAATGATTTTCCAAATGTCTATCCGCGATCGCGAGATTAATCGGTTCGCGACATAGATTTGCAAGATAGAACGACTTGCGAATAACGAAATCTGTTTTAGCTCGGGAATAACCGCGTGATTTTTCGTAGCGCGAACTTGTAGCCTGAACTGCACTTTACAACTCATTCATAACTCATTATTGCTCGGCAATCGAATATTGTACATGACAGGTGATATTATGTGCTGTCAATAACAGGACACTACATGCATAATATTATGTTCGAATTAATGAGTAGCAAAGGTTATGGACAATTCCGATGAAGTTGAATGAAAACTGCGTTTGTATTAAACTAAACTTTTAACAATGACATATTATCAAGATGAATGAATATGGGAGGTTTGCGGCAAAAACAATTTAAGTTATAACCATCGATATTTCTATATTAATCCAAAATTGTGTATGTGCGATTTTGCACAAAAATATCGACTCATCAATAATTTCCTGCAAATCAAATTTTAAATCAAGTAAATAATAAAATTGTGTTTTTTAATTAATTTTGGATAACTTTTGTTACAATAGAATTGTAATTTAAAGTGTAACAATAAAGATATTGAAGTTTGAAAATTATAAAATGGCATAAATAATGATCTTTTTTAATGTTTTTAATAAACAAAAATCGGATTTAAATTTATTAAAGTTCTATTCAAATTACATTCATTGTCTAACGTGATAATTAAATCGTGATATTTAATTGGCTAACTTGTCTATATCGCAAAAATTTGATAGAAGAAGCGTATACACAACATAGTCAGAATAACTGTATAATAGCTTCAAGTGCCATGAAATTCCGCGACCAAACGCCGTAATTTGTTTGAAACAACCTGATCGACCAAGGGAATTCTCTGACTGTTTGCCATGTAAGCGCCACGTCCGGTTTGGACAGGACGAACCTCGTCATTAGGCTAATTATTAATGCCATGAGGGACAAGTTCGCACAGTTGCACGTAAACGTAAGTAACGTTAGCGACGCGTTAATTCGGTCAACATTACGGTGCTGTGTGGCGAGAATTTGCATAAGGCAAGCTAGAGTTTTCGAGCAAGATGATCGCGCCGGGATGCTTACTGGCTTTAACTGGATGCCTCAGCAGAACACAAACGTGTTTTTATTCCACAATTTATTATATAAATCTCCTTGAAAATAAATAGAGATACATAAAGATCTTTGATATTTTACACATGTAACGTCATTTCGGATTTTGATTGCGCGTATTGCAACAATTGAGTTGAAATCGTATAATTGTACTAACAAAATCGTCGAATATCGCAGTATACTAAATCGCAACTCTTAACATTATTTGCATTTTATTTCGTTCAGTTTGTTTTCCATTAATAGTAAATAGATTTCCTGGAATATAATTCTTTGATTACGTCCGATATTTATATTGCTGAAACATATCAGTATTTTAACTTCAAAAACGATAATTTCCTCCTACATTGCGTGAATAGCGGAGGATATACAGATATCCTCTCAATTGAGTTATACGTTTGCGTATATTTTAATAGCACTGGTTTTGATATTTTTCAACGATACGAAACATGTGTGTTACGTATAATATTGGAGAAATATACTTTGCCATATTTTTTAATCTTGCACAATTTATACGTATCGTACATTCGTTTGCATAAAAGCGCACCGAGCACCATCCCGTGGCGCACGTATGTGATTTTGCTCAATAGCGGGCATTATGCATAATTTATAAAGAGAATTTATTTCAAATGGGAGCGCTATGTATGTTTAAATAACTTCTTAAAGTATTAACGAAGCAGGATCCACGTGGCGAGTAATCGATTCGCACATGTGTGTGTGTCGGTGGCATTTCATCTCAGCTTTAATATTATATCTCATACATGTGCACAAATCAAGAAATAAGTGATTGCTAATACACTGAGATATTCTCATACGGATGCGTATACAGAATGATAGATTCCGGTAAAAGAAATACAAATGATTCGCGAATGCTGGAACTAATTTTGGAATTAAATATTATTGTCTGCAAATCTTGTTTGTTCAATGTTCATCGTGGTTTGATCTTAACTCCTGGATAATGAACGAATAAATAGTTATATTTTCTTTGGGATCATTCTGTATAGTCACGTTGATCGCGCGAAAACGGCACGTGGGATAAGTTAGTCGCTTAATCGGGATTAGAGCATTTGCGTGGCTTCGTCACCCTCGATAGACGAACAACACCGTCGTCTTTAGGAAGCCAGCGACAAACTTTGATTCGTCGCCATCTTCTCGAGAGAGTCGGCGATTATCCCGGGATGCTTACATTATGAAACTGGATCGATGTTCCGATATATCTTGATTCACGACGCGAAGTGAGTCGATTGTTTCCTGGGCGGAATATCGCGCTGCATTTTGTTTCAAAGGGTGATTAGAATGGATACAGATAGAGGGATCTGCGACTAACTTGTAATAGAATTTCCTGATGTTCAGTAATACATTAATGTAATTGTGAGATTTTATTTCTCTATGGTAAATTTAATTAGTAATTTAATCTTAACACAGTTTCGTGAACTGCTGTAAAGGTGTTCTTTGCGTTTTATATTTCTGAGATTATAAGTAATTCAATATAATATAGTTTGATAAAATTATCGGACTGTTTGATTTAAAAGTCTGACACTCTATATGTATTACATCTCCGTTTCCTCTTTTTAACTTACATTTCTTATCGCGTTATACGTGTTATATCTAAATGTTGGAATTTTTTTTACATTACCATAATAAAATCTTAGAGCAGAGGAGTTTGAAGTAGGTTGTTGCAATTTGAAAGTTTAGTCACGTTGCTTTCATGCTTTTCCTACTTTTATATAGGTTCTGCTCCTCTTATCACATAGCTGCTTCAGAATATATAATTCTCTCACATTGTGGTAATCTCACAAGCCTATCTAATGATAGCATCCGTTCGACGCTAACCGGTCAAAACTCTTATAACGCCGTTAACAACGTATTGTATCTTGGTTACGGGACGCTTTACAAAGTCCGTGAAGCGTTACGACGACGAAGATAACTTTTCCGAAGTACCTCAGCCGTCCTCTTAAGCGAACGACAGCTCTTCTGGAAGAACGTTCTCTCGACGACCGGCAAATCTCGTTTCTTAATAGTGAATCACAACTTTCCAACGAGCGTGTAAGGTAATTGTCGAGCTTATTTCTGTAACCTATCAAGTCGTGAACTTTGAGAAAGGAAAACCGAGATTACAGGAGCCGGCTTATTAAGAAGTCTCTACGTCCACGTGAGTGGAACGTCTATTTGCAAAATGGATTAAGGTCTATGCTTAAGATTCTTGCCTCTCGAAACTTTTATCGTGTGCGTTTTCCAATGAATAAAAAGTTGAAACAATTAATTCACGATTGCGTCCTGCCATCAATTTGTTATAACAATTTATTGTATCTTGAAAAACAATGCTTTAAAAATTTTAATTTGATATTCTCTTGGATATAATTTATTTTACGATTTCTGTGCAGTTTGAATTTAAATTTAATTATTGCGTCAATTAATTCATTAAAATAAATAATAATGTAATGATAAATAAATAATGTTGGTTGTGCAATGCATTATTTATATAATTTTGGCAATATTTTATACGAAATGTTATAATTGAGAAAACATAACGAACATTTTGATAAATAATGAAAAATAATCAATTATAAGAGAGTTCGACAATGATATCTAATAATAATATAACAAATTATTAATATTTTATTCAGAGAAAGTATTGGGCATCTTAATAGCTTGAAACACACAAAGTGTATTTGAGGATTATAAGTTTTACTAGTGACAAAGTTAACTTCAAAATCAAGGTCAGCAGGTTAGTACGTGCACGTGTCACGAAAGGTATCGGAGTTCTCGAGAGGGATTACGAATGTATTAAAGTGGCATTCGGAGCTTTCTTCGGATCTCGGAACTTCTACATTACGTATTTCATAAGAGATGAGTTAAGATATTAGGACTCGGTTCAGATTGTTGCCGATAATAATCCTAACTATACCTAATTTTTATTCAATCAAGTAAAATTACTACAAATTATCATTTTCTTTTAATGTCTTCCAAGATCTTTGGAATCTTTTACTGATATTATCTACTAAATTATGAGATACGATACAATTATGAGCTAATATGCAATTATTATAAAATATTTAATTTTACGAAGTAAGTAAAAAGACTAATATATTTCTTACAACGTTCAATGTTTTCCATCATATGTATCGTTATCTTAATACTTTTTAAGATTGCATTTTTTGTTTTTCTCACATTTTATCACTGACATGTGTAATTCCATGTTTGTCCCTTTGAATTATTGATCACGTGTTTTCCGAGAGATAGTTAACAGCGTAGAGAATGCAGACTCGAAGACCGCAACTCCCACGCCGTTAACGTCATCGCGCCACGTTTTAACGATTTACAGGGTACGGCTTAAAAAATTTATTACCACGAACTTTCAGTCCGCGGCTTATACATTGCGTCGCGTCGAGAAAGTTTCGTCAGAAAGTCGATATTATCGCGTGACGCGACGATTGCACGCGACATTACTGGCATTAATCTATAAGCGAATAATCGACGTGACTCAATTTACGTGACAATACAATTGTAATTAGCGGAAAAACGTCACGATAACATGGAATTTATGCTACCCGCTGTCCCTATTAATCGTTTTACATAACGATTTTCACGCCTTTCGTCGAAGCGTTCACCGTTCTCTACGCTACACGCGATATTTGCGATCGTTCTTTTGCATGCATACTTTGCAAACGTGAAGATCGTGCAAATCTATGCTTTTACGCATTTCCAAGCGGACTAAAGAGTGAGGCGTGTCTTGAATATCGATAAAATAACGAAATATTTCATACGAAAACTCTGTTTAAGATTACTGAAGCCGTCTAAAGATTTTTTTTAGATTTTATTATGTCGGAGAAATTCCAATTGACAATTGCAAATTTGATTTCTTGTAAACTATGTCAAAAATATTTTTCTATTATCTGATATACAAAGTTCCAGAGAGATCTTTTACCAAATTTAATTTACAATTCTTCAAATAATATTAAATTTTGTAGAATTTAATAAATATTAGCACAAAATTATTATTTAATTACAATAATTGAGTTTTTCTAAACTGAGTTTTTTTAGATTATATAAGTTATATGATTTTTAATCAATTTTATAAAGCTTTATGGCTGCGATAGGATATTGGATGCTATTATTTATTGTTTGTTGACTAACTATTGCTTAACAATGCATTAACATACGCAGAAACCGTTTGAACATTTTGCTATATAAATTACTCCTTTGATTACTGATCCGCGCGTGCTTGCGTCACAGTATGCGTTTCTGTGCTATCTAGCAACACTTAATTAAGACATTTGCATCAAATTCTATATCGTCGCAATATTCACGCTACTAAAGTGTCGCATGTAAAATTAATTTTCATTAATTGTTTTTACGTCTCTTGCGACAATCATCAAATATATGCAAATAACATTATAACGAACATTCGAAATTAACATTTATAATTAGCTTGCACGTCTAAGCGAAGCAATGCGTGTGATACAATTTGTTTCATGTCCTCCGTGTCTGTACAGTCGAGTATTATTTCAACGTCTTCGGCACGCTCGTCGTTATGAATGAACGCGTATCGCACTGACCTAGCTAACTATGAAGTAACTCGGCAATTTAGTTACGCAGTTCGCTTATTGTTAGTAGCATAATGTAGTCTCTAGATAGAAACTCACAGGTAACTCAGGATTTGAAACATTCTCCCTATAGTAGTTAGGTACATGATGAGAAATGCAGATTTATCATACATACGCACAGATGCATTGTACATATATGTGTGTATATTGAAATGATAAATTTGTGTTATCATTCTCTACTTTGCTGCGTTACTCTTTTATATTCTTTTTTATACGCATATACTAGCACTCGCATCATACTGAATAAATCACTAAATCATGTTTGCGGAAGAACTGGTCTCGACACGCCGCGTTAACCCCGTTCATTATTAGTGAACTCGGTGCTGAATAGCAGTCGGTGTCGGTGACATACTGTTGACGAACGACAGATTTATCGGCCTGCTCACGAATCATTTGACGGAACGACGAGACTGTGGGCGCGCATCGGTTTCGAAAACTCGTTCAAATCCGCATGTGATCATCGCGCTGCGATTATTATATTGTCCACCTGGGCGCACAATTTTTGCAAATGGTAAATGGCGCTTTCACCGAGGAAACTTTATTAATACACGCTCGGTATTGCCATTCGATAATATAGACGATTAATATTCATCGACCGATCTCGGGCTCTTGGACCGCATACCTCTAACGCGCAATTAGCGGGTGCGATGGAGCTAGAATTGTGATTTTTTGCTCACGTGGAAAAATTATAATAACGCATTTTTAAAAGAGAAAAAGTTGCACAACGCTGAAGAATGAGTTAAATAAACTAATCTATGCGTTTTTTATTTAGCGCGAATGTAACAATATTATTTAATTTTGCACGATTCCGCGTTTGCTATTTGCGATGAAACTGACCGAACCGATAACGAACGGCTCGAACTCGCTGATCGAAATACCGCATAAGTGATTATGAGTTTTTGCCCGCTGGCATAATGTAATAGAGCTGATTATCATCGAGCGCTGAATCACATGCGACGATGAAACGTATACTATCAGTTGTTGAATTAACGTGTAAATGGCAGAAAATTATACAGATCGTATATGATAATTGCATATTATTGAGCGGTTTATATTTTTTAAACACAAATGTTTGGAGGCAATAAATGCTTATTATATCATGCAAAGCACATATGATTAATGTTTATACGATAAACGCGTTAAAAATGTTAATAATCAATATCAGCATACGCAGCATACTCTTTGCGCGTTGTGATATAAGAAATCGATTCTTCTATGGTGATAATGAGGAATAAATATTGTTTGAATCGGCATTACGAAAATGCTAATTGTTACGAATGAGTAATGATAATGATATATGCTGAAACAATATTAATTTTTCCATGAATATTAATTTTATCACTCTTATATCTGGAACAGTGAGCTGTTAACGCTTCGGATAGCGCTTCTTCAGCGGTAACGAATTTCGTATACGTGCAATAAATTACATATGCGGCGGCAGCAGTAAATTTCAGGCGAGCGTAACAAGAAAACTTGTTACAATTCAAGCAAATAGCTTTAGATCAACTTGCGCTCATTGCAATGCCATCTGCGGAGCAATCGCTTTACTTTATCCGAGCACGGTGGCTAGAAATAGTTAGAAAGCATTCCTCGACAGAATCGCCGTATTACGACTATAATTACAAGTCTCGTGCGCAATTATTGGCAAAGCGATATTTCATTTGCTATCAAAAAAATATTCGTCGGATGGCGTGTCGTAATTTTTATATGTCGTAATACAATGTACGAATAACGTCACAATATATTGAATTTGACGTTAAATCAATTTGGTCGCGAAGTTGCGATACCCATGAGAATTGCCGATGCATCTCAGTCGAGAGCCCCAACCGGGAGATTATCCATCATCTATCTGCGACTTAATAAACCCTTTTTGCAGGCAAATGGATTATACGAGTTAGGAGCAGTAATTTTCTCAAGCTGCGACAGTTCGCAATTAAGCCGGTTTGTACCGGAAGCGATTGTCGGTCGAGAGACGTTCAAAGGGCCGACTTTGCTTGCTCGCTCGGTGGAAACGGGCGAAAAAGAGGGTTTCAGGACCAGAGGTGGCGTGGGCGAAAGGGTGACGCGTCTACTGAATGTCAATGGGGCTTATTAAAGTCAACACCGACTGCGCGGGCTGAGCTTTGCATCCGTTCGGTCGATGTCACGCGAACATGTAGTACGCAGAAAGAGAGAATGGATCAGCTTTGCGGATGCACTCTCGCAGAGTGCACTGCGCCCGCGTGCGCACGCGCACACGTGTGCGTATGTGTCTGTGCACTCTCTGCGATATATGCATTCCAGCCAGGGAATAGCTTTCAGGCAATACCGCGTTATCATACGGATAGTGCTCGCTGATAAGAGTTTATCGATCGTTGCGTTACTTAATTTTACGCGTAATGCATAAAATTTTTCAATAAAACGATGTTTTATTTATTATTAAAAAAATATCCGTCGAATTACGTATCATAATTTTTACACATTTTTATGCAGCTCAGATTCGTCACCTTTGTTTCTTATAATAAAATTGTGCAATTTACTAATAGAGAAATATAGGTACATGCGAAGAAGGAAACTTTAATAAGCACGAATACGAGAATTTCAATCCAATAACATATCAATCATTGATATACAATTTCCTCGAGAATCTTCTCGACATGTTTGATACCGATCGTTCGTAATATTTCCCCAGCGATCGTTGCGTGCAATTCAATTTTCTCGATCTTCCACTTATTGTTCGCTTTATTTAGCAGGAGCACTCTGAAAAGCGTTTGCGATCAAAGGCGAAGGACGCAGGAAAAGAGAGAGAGAGAGAGAGAGAGAGAGAGAGAGAAAGAGAGAGAGAAAGAAAAAGAGGAAGAAGAGGATTTGATCGTGCATCTTATCGTAATTAATTAATACTGTTCACAGTTTGCCGCACCGGTTTTCTTCGCGATCTAGCTGCGCAAACAACGCCCGTCACCGCCGGTGTAATTCGTGATGAGTCTAACGCCGCCACAGTAAACATATTACGCACGAAACTAGCTTGAAGACTCGTAATTTCGACGTAAGGTGATTATGCGAATGGGATTTGGTCGGTACTCGCGCCCGGCTTTTGTGCCCGGAAAATGAGATGCAAAGCGGATTTTAAGATGTAAGATAATCGTCTCGTCTCGACAACGAGTGCCAGAAGCGGCTCGAGCGAGTGCGCGGCACATTTAAAGCAGCCACGACCGAGTACGTGGGCCCGCGAATGATATCATGAAATAAACGACTTTCGAGTGATCCGCGAGAACTCACCTTTTTAACCACAACTTCGCTTTCTCGAGATTTTATTATGTGCTATTTTTGCCTCCTGGAATTGCGTTTGCTTTGAAAGAGCGAAATAAATGACGCCTTCTCTCTCTTTCTCTCTCTCTCTCTCTTTCTCTCTCTCTCTCTTTCTCTTTTCTCCTCTTTCGTTCTCCACACGCTTTCTCATTGCGCTTCCCTTCCTATTATGAATACTAGTACTTTTGTCTGAATATATTAATGCAATATCGTGAATGTTCAACTAACCATAAAATAGTTCTGAAATGTCATAGATTCTTGCAATGTTAAATGCATTTCAAAATGTTAACTTTTATTGGTGTCCAAAAGTAACTTACGCGATGCGAATAATATTTTTAATAATGTTTTTCAGTTATTTATTCATCCGTTCTACATTTCGGTCGCGTTTGACGAATAATTGATAACATCGAATATGATCTCATGCAAAATCCGCGAAAATTTCATATTGAAGGAGGATTATTATTCTGCGCGACGGCGTATCTCCGTTAAAACCATGAATATTTAATTAATGAAATATTTTGACATAAAAGTAATACGCTCGTTGATTTCTGCGGAAAATCGAAACCACATGTAATTAATTAAAGCGCGGAGGCTGAGCGATACTTTTGCATATACCGCCCACTGCAGTTCGGATGCGCATACGCCGTATGTGTATATATATTTTAACTAAATCTCGTTCGCGCGAACACGTATCGATTCGCGCTGCGCCCACGCGCGCAAATCATTGTCCCGCCTCTGTGTTTTATGTGTTTCCCTTTTTTCAATCAGTGGCTCCATTGAATCGGCACTTTTCAATCTCGGCGGCGCGGGCCTAAGCGACCGTTGTGCGTGTACATTGCTCACGTAACAATTCGTGGAATTGCGCCGGATGCGTTTTGAGTGACCGCGCGCGGAAGGACTCACGCACAAGATTGCGCGATTCAATCCACCCAATTGCACACTCGAGATAGAGAGCCGCGCACGCGGATTCGCCGCGTAACGTCGCGTGAATGTCAATATTTGTCAATGGCCAAATTGCATCCGGCATTTCGCAAATACAAATGTAAATTCTTCCCCCTCTCGCTTCCCTCGATTGCGCATTCCGCGTAGGTGTGCATATACATATGCGCGCAATTGTGTTTCTTTACACGCCGACGAGCGCGAATAGGCAGTAATTAAATTACTTACAGAAGTTCGCGAGCCGCGGAATAAAGAGCGTTCCGCGCTTGCGGAATGATTGGCGATTATAAGAAAAGGGAGAAAAGAGAAGCATTCGAATTACGGACGTTACTTTGCTTGTTATAAATTGCGTGCCTGTCAATATTATATTCTTTGAAATCTGCATCCTTGGAATTATATTTTCCATCGAACATAGAATTGCGATTGTAATTACCGTTTTCTAGGAATATCGATGATGAGAGAAATACAAAAAGTGCTTTTTCTGCGCTTCGTGCAAATACATGTACAGCGGCCCACGCAAACATTTGAACTGTATTTCATTCCATTTATGTATCTTCCGTCGTTCAAATATTTTTCTTATAGTCGGTCTATTATCTAGGAAAATAAATCTGTTTGAAATCTTGAAAAACGCTTGCTGAATAAAAACGACGGTTCAAGCGTAGAAAAAGTTTCCGAATTTACAGTATAAAACAGGAGGAAATTTAATCCAGTTCACAGAGTGTGGAAACGTGGGAGCGTGATTTCAAGTAGGGTAAATTCATAATCGATAGAGATTCCCCGGCCGGCAGGAAATTTCTTACGCCGTTCTGGGAAACGCTCGTGGATAAATTTGCGTTTAGTGCGCGTGGATGAGCCGTGATCCTCCCCAGGGTCGTTTATATCATCCCGTCTCTACGAACCGTTAAATCGTGCTTCATGGGTAGTAAAGGCGGAATCATCGATCATCGCGCGATCGTTCAAAGCAGTCCGGTCGCGGTGATCTCTGACACGGGCGAGATAGGTTGAAGATCAACCGCGAAAAACGGTATTAGCTTTCGTGGGATCTTCGCCGCGGATGTCACCCGCGGGAATCAAGGGCGCTGCACTTGTTATTTTTCATCCCCAATAACGTTGTAACTTCTCCTTCCGATTCTGGCCTTCGACCCCCCCCCCCCCGCTTATTACTCTTTTTCTTTTTTTTACGGAAAAGTGCGTCGCGCATATCCCTCCTCGATCTGTCAGTCCCGACACGAAGATCGAGCAGTTTCGCACACACGTCCGCGCTCTTCTTTTCTTCTGCGGAGGCGAAACTTACCCTCCGTCAATCCGACGTCTTCCGCGGACCGTAAAGTTTCAATAATTTGCGCCCAAGGGAACGTGTCTTTGACATTTACGAGTGTTAGATTGCAGCGTGTGTCAAAACTTGACTTTGCACCCAAAACACTAATACAACTTTTATAGATTACACTCTCTTTTCCTCTCACAAATAGAACATGATTCTTTAAGATAAAACATCACTCGACATGAACGATAAGTACGAAAAACACGAGCAACGATTCCAAGCATCGGCACGATATACAGCCGACAGTAAACTTTTATAAGATAATTAGAGAGGAACAATATCTCACGACTGCGTTCAGTCGCAGTCGCACGCTATAATTATCTCGCATTTCATATCCGTATTAATTTTACGCGTCATTTGCAAATAGTTCCTCCACGTGGCGGGCATGCAGGATGAAACTGCTATCACCTCGCGTTCATGAAGATGAACGAGCGTATCATGGCTCTCCCACCTATTCAAATATGCGATTCTGAGATGAAAGACCGTCTCAATTTCTCTCCGGCGCACGTACGTCGTCGCGAGGTCTCTCTTACTCGTTTCTTTCGTATTCTTCTTATTTGTCGCCAAGAATATATCCGGGCGTGTCGCGACACTCAGTTAGATTATTGCAAAGAGAAAAGTAACGTAAATTCCCGATAAACATTATCTGTCCCACTTTCGTACCAATTAAAACATAAATTTAATATTAAAATATTGAAATTTGAAAATGTCAAACATCTTTAGCGCGACGGGGATCGTAATTTTATTTACACGATTTTATTGACGCGGCGCTGCCGCATATGTAATTAAATATTAAACATCGAAATATCTGTGAAAAAACTTCCCGATGTACTTTACCGCAGCTACTCGAGATACTTCAAACGGCAAGTAAATTGCAACTTAAGTAAGTCGAGAGGAAAATGAGGGCGCCATATTAGCGGACAGCCGAAGTATATTTGTGATGCACCCTTCAAATATTTGCCGAAAGTTCGGTACGCGAGAGTTGATGAGAAAGACTTCTGCTGCAGATCTTATTAACTTATTAACTGCCTTTTACTTTTTGCGCGGTAAACTGTCGCGGCTTATGATCGTTCTTTTCCGGACTCTGCGTGTTGTCGCTTTTCTTTAAATACTTTGTTCATACGCGGTCCTGCATTAATATATACATGTATTGCGTACGGGGGCATAAAATTACATTTTTTATATATTACGACACCCAAGTTTCGCACGAGGATGCGTCGTAGACGAAGTATAAATTTTATATGAAACTCTCATCATTTTAATCTTACATATCTTCGGGCGATTCGAAGTTTAAGAGAGAGGAAAAATGAAAGATATAAAAGGCGCGCTCTATTATCAAATTAACTACTAACAAATGTTCTTTTTAGTGTGCACATTACATCTTCTTTTTAAAAATATAACCAGGCTAACAAATTCTCAAAAGTGTCTCTTTCAAAATGCCATCACTACTCGTGTGCCGCTTTTACGGAGAACTTTTCGATTCTAAAATATTTTGCTTGCACTCGTTTGATCGTTTCCGTAACATTTGACAGTACATTCAATTTTTTGCAATCTTCAATTCTATTATTACATCGCGCGCTATTTATCTTCTTTCCCTTATCGCTATACAATTTTCAAAGGATTTAAAATCCTTCTAAAATTACTCGCTGGAAAAATACTTACATTGCTCGAATAAATGATGCAGCAAGCGCGAGAGAATATGCAGAATGTTAGCGAAAATATTATTTTCAGCGAGAAAAAATCTCGAGTAAAGTTGTACAAACGGTTTTAATTACGCCGCAACATCACGTGTCGACATGTGAAAGCGGATTTTACATAGATGGAAGATTAAGCATGAGATGAAGAAACGAAGCCGTCGAAAAGTGACATGCGCGCGATAGGGAAATATCTCCTCTCGCTTTAACTTTAAAATCGACCTTAAGTGCTTGCCGAAAGCGTTGAATTATGTTGTCAGAGGTAGCTGAAGAAATATTTTCTGTCTGAATAAAAATGTTACCGCGGGATATAGGCACCGTTTATATCATCATGCGTTTATCATCACATATAATGCGCGGTAATATTGTTTCGCAATTTCTCGTTGTGAAGTTAATATCTTGGCGATTTTATAATCTCGTTTGAACAAACAACTTGCGCGTGCTTGTGTGTTAAAGCAAATAGAATATACATCATTTCGAACCATTGATAAATTCAACGTCACCTCTTTGACCGCTTTAATTTCTCTCGCGCAAAGCTTTAAGTCATTACAATTTTCTTAAAGCAGGAAAGAATCGACACGCACAAGGCCAGTTTTCCAAGAGCACAGTTCTTCTAAATGGCTGACTTTGCGGAGAGAACACGCGAATTACTGAGCTTTTCGACCGAGGTGTCTCTCGTACGAGTCCTCACTCCAATATCAATTAATCAATCGTGCGGCGGTCGATCGAGCGCGCGAGCCGCGATTAACCGCGTTCTCGTCTTTTACTTTTCGTTGGACTACACTCGTGCTTTTTCCGCGAGAGGTTTAATGGCCGTGTCCCAAATTGGCACTCCGTCGTCGAGGAGGCGTCGTGGGAAGAGTGGTTCTAGCTGGAAGATGTGCCTCGGCATGATGTCGCTGGATTTTGCTCTGATATTAAGCAACCCACAAGCGTCTTAATGATCTAATAATACAGCGTGTTTTCACGAAATGTTCAATCACAAGTTTGCAAAGATTAATAAACTAAGTAAACAAAATTTATAAAATATTAATATTTTTCGCGATAAAATAAATTCATAATGTGAAACTATAACAGAGGAGAATAATCTTGCAAATTAATGTTCTAAAATTGGAATTTATATAATTTTAATGAGATTATATTCTCTGCTCTCAATTATTAATCAATAATCAATTTAAATACAAGGCTATTAAAGCATGAGCTAGTTATTGTTGCTCGTTTATTTCATTTGATTAATTAGTGTACAGGCGTTTCGGCTTATGGGATATGGCCATCTTCAGTGTTACAGTTACAATTAATATTATTTAAAAACTAAACGCTAATAACGACGCATGAAATTGAAGCAAGAAGAATACTGCTTTAATTTCATGCGTTGTTATTAGCGTCTGTAATTAATCAAACGAAATAAACGAGCAACAATAACTAGCTCATGCTTTAATAGCCTTGTATTTAAATTGATTATTAATGATATAATTTTGTTACAAATATTTCTTTTCTATCTTTTATCTTTCGTCGTTTTGCCTTTTATTTCTTCTGCTCTTTTCTCCTCTCGTTCTTTTACATTTGTCGCTATCTACTTTAAAAACTTCTATCTTTCATTATCATTCTTATTAATGCACAGGATCTACATTTTTCGATTGTTCTTGTTCTTCTGTCAGACCAGTTATATTATCATAATTATTGTCACTTACAATTTTCGAATTCTCCGTTTAGCTGCAAAGTCTGTTTAGCAAATTGTAAAAATTATATTGGAGTCACTTCCAGGAATAAAATATAGATAAATATTATATATTAAAATTATGTTTAAAATTAAAATATGAATTAAGTAAGAAATCTACATTTTCTTATTTTTTAATAAGAATCATCCATTTTTGTTCGTAAAATTTAATTTGACAAAATTATTTATTTTTAATCGCATATATTTCAAAAGCTTATTAAAGACGTTTATTAAAGAAAAATCGATTTTGGAGGCTTCTAATTCCAGGTTTATTCAAAGAATCTATGAATAAAATAAAGGTTTAAAAGGCTATTAGGCCTGCTAGGATCAATTTAGAAATAATATCCATTTAATGATCATCGTTACAATATTTCGACATATATTTAGGTACTTTGCTAATAATAACCGCTTTCAATCCACACCTGCAAACCTCTGTGATCCGCGCATGCGACGCAACATAAGCGGGGGATTATAACAACCGCCCACAGCTACCAATATTACAACGAGGAATCAGAGATAGGAACGGGGTTATTGCTCAACGCGTTGGGAAACGGGATACGTGAAACTCTTACATTCCGACCTCATCTTGCTACGCCGATCATGGACTGCGAGTTTGCCGCAAGAGAAGTTCTCGAGGTACGAACGTCATTTTACGCGGTAACAACTGCGGTGGCCCGACGGTGTCGTTCCCGACACGATATCTCCAATCGTCGGTTCGTTCGATTCCACGGAAACTGCAGACCTTTCGGAGCACGTGAGAGCACGTTTGAACTTCACGTTCCGTGTAATGCACGCGAATAATGTCGCGCGCTGTGTTGCATCGCATGCACACCGGCGGCGCCAGAGCGTTCGCATGCATGTCCGGGATTGAAAGTTCGAATTTGGCTCTCGCTCGGAAAATTTTGGAAATTCTTGCAATAATGGGGGACGACTATCTAGGTCGATTAAGGGCGTAAATAAATCGAATGAGGGGCAAAAAAGGGAGGATTACACGAGGCGATCGCGAATCTTTTGCCTCAAACTGTTCATGAATCGTAAACAATTGTGGGAAATCGTGCGAAAAATAAATCCGGGTTTTTAAATATTTATTAGTGTGTATTTTCATGTACTTTTTACCGAATTAATGCAAATGCGCTTTTAAATGTCACGAAATAGTAAAATAAATATACATGTTTTATTATGTGAAATGTATTTACATGTGAAAATACACGCGCATGCTTTTCCGTTCAGTGTCGGACTTATATTTTTCTCGTTAATCATTTTTGACATCCGTATCACAACATCCGCTGTCGCTCCGATTTTTCATCACATGCGGGGAAATATAAAAATAATACCGTCTATGTGTATATATAACAGTGCAAACAATCGAGGTTACGCATGTCCAATCTTTTGTTTGTCGTGAATGAAGTGCAGATGGTATAGTATTTTTAGGAATATAATGTTGACGTTTAGCCGAAATAAAAACTTCCGTTCGTGATCGATCTTTCTGTTGTTTATTAGCATTTATGCTTTGAAGGATAGGTAGAGATAGATAGAGATGAACAAATAATCTTTATTTTTTGATTGATTTCAAACACATTTCATCTTTTGCAAAATGTAAAAATGCAAAAAACACGACGTTAAAAATTTTTTAAAATTGCGAGAAATTATAAAATAATAGATAATTTCCAATCGAATTATTGCTAGAGAAACGTCGGCTGCAAACTACCTCGGAAAATTCTGTGCTTTTTTCACAAATTTTTTATGATTACAGAAATTGGTTTTCCAGTTTCAAAATTCTCAGAACAATATTTTCATGATCTAATTTTTTTGCTACACGTCTAGGAAAATACACTGTGGAAATTTTTATGCGAAACTGGAACAAATTCGTAAAGTTTTACTTCGATAGTTTGCTCGGTGCCACACGCATCGTTTGCAGTGCGACATGTAACATCGAGCGGTTGCTTTTCTTTCTACAGAGATCTCATGTGTAGTATTTCACTGCTAGTGTAACAGACGCGAACGATCTAGCGAGTGATTCCAACGATTGTGCGGACACAAATGAACACGATTTTTGGTTGTCCGAATTTTTGCCGCCAGACAGAAGGGAGCCGTTCGTATAGTCGTCTCGGAAAAATACTGACCGTCGTGGATTTCCTTGCTGAACCATGGCATTTCGACTTCCAGTAATTTCGTCGTTTATTTCTGACCTTTGCCTTCCGCAGATCGGAAAATTATTCAACCGTGTCAAAGTATAAGCTTTCCTTCCCGGATGTCTTTCATAGCTTGCTCCAAAAAGTCAATAGAAATTAAAGAGAAAACTATTCAATGATTTTTAGAACACTGACTAAAAAAGTATTTGAATAGAATAATTTTTCTAAAAAATTGTAATGATATAAACCAAGGACTGCGCGAATAAAGAAATTTTAATTGAATTGCGTATAAGATAATAAAATTTTTATATATATCATATTTTTGTATAGAATTACAGTGCGGCATAAATGTTTATTTTTATGGAGCTATAACAAAACGTTACGATACAATATATAACCAGAGAGATTTCATATTAAATATTTTATTAATTTTTTTTATTCTCGAAATGAAAAAAAATAGACTTTTCAATAATATTTTTTTCCGTTTACGAGAAGTTATGATCTCGAAAAATTATTTTTTAAGATTAATCTATATATATATATATATATGATGACAATTTGACAATTGCTAGATTCAGCATAGTTAATATTTTTATTATGATACTTGTATTGAGATATAATGCTTTATTGTGTACTTCGATAGATGCTTTTCTAAGGTCGCTCTAATTTCATCGCAACGATCGACGATCGTAATTGTTATGGCCAAGTCATGTAATTAACGGAATTACGCACATAACTGCGGTGCTTCATCCGCTTTTGTCATGTGCCGAGCTTCGATGTTACGTGGCATGCGGAAAATGACAAAAGACACCCGAGGTATAATCGCGATATCTGAATAGTTACGGTACGTGATCATTAAATACATTGCGCTAATACCCGTGAAAAATCAACTATTGTTACACAAAAGTAATAAATTACATCCACTTTTACGGAAAAATGTATCAATGTGGCGTGAAAATATAGTAAAGCACGATTCATTGAATGAAAAGAGCCGTGAAATTTAACTTTCTAATGAAAGGTAATTTTACTCATTGTTGTGATAAAAATAGAATGTATTCATCGACCTTTAATTTAAGTGCTTATTTAACTTAACCGTGTGACTTAAGTGCGACATTTGATTTAACATGTAACGCAAAATGTAGATAAAAGATAATGAACCGCTGCGGCATTATTCCGCGCGGCGTGTTTAATTGTAAGTATCAAGGCGCGCTCCATAATTCCAACACGCAAGGATAATATCGCGCATAAGCATGAAATATTTGGTGGTGCATAATAACATTGCCGCAGTGCTCGACGGCGTGTAGCGTCTTTTTTTTAATGCGCGTATTCAAGCGCATCGATCTCTGCATTCTCTCTGTTGACTCTGAAGTTCATTTTTCCCTAAAATCTCTCGCGGCTCTTTTTGCCCCTTCCTCTCTCTCTCTCTCCCTCTCTCCCTTTCTCTCTCTCTCTCTCTCTCTCTCTCTCTCTTTCATTCACTCACTCGCACACACACTCTCTCTCTCTTTCTTGTCTCTTCACACCAGCTCGACGGATCTATCAACGTTATGCACCACGACCTACATACAAGTGTGCAACATAAATATTAACAGAATACCGCGCGAGTTAAGACCGCACTTTGTGGCCGACGTTTGCTCTAACTACACTCTGTGCTGGCAATCCTTGAAGTCCTAATTGACACTCGACCCGGACCGATATCTAAGCACCATAGCTCTGCAAACTCTGCGCTTATTGCCATTGCGCAATCCGTCAGCATTCGTTTAAACATCTTGAAAATGCGTAGTCCTTTGCGAATGTGGACGGAAAACTTCGATTTAATGTTTCAACGTGCCCTAATTTTATTTTAATTAAAAACGAGGATGAGCGAGGAAGGAGAGAGAAAAGGGAATGTTTGATAAGAAACATGGCTTTTGAAAATAAGTAACATAAAATTTTTATTATTTTTTAATTAATAATTGTTAATTTACCACGCTATTTTTCTCGAAGTCGCGAAGAAAACTTGAAAAGGCTGTTCTCTGATGGATTATTATTTCTGTATTAGGATAATTTTAGAATTATTTTGTAACAAATCAGAGTAGCAAGGCTTTTTTTACGCAAGTCAGAAAATATTGCGGGAAATAAGGCGGAAGTGTTATTTCGCTGAATTAACTTCGTCTTCGCCATTTATCAGATCTATAATTGCAAAATAAACAAAATCTTCTATTATCCAAGAAATCCCCAAACTTGATCGACTCGTTTCCCTTGCATGATTCCGTTTCCGATGTACCAGAGTGGTGCACTGTCCACCGACCTTTGCTTGTGTGAACTTTGGCCGAGCGGATCGCAATATATTGCAATAGCATTCGGTGTCGCGGTCACACGTGAAGTTTTGTTTGTTAGTCTCTGAATACCTCCTTTCTCGCAGCGACGCGCGTGTACGTGGCAATCTAAGCTTAGTCGGCGTTACTACATTCGTGAACACGAATATGGTTTAAGAGGGACACTTCTGCATGGAAATAGTTTGAGCACATAATAGAGTCTAACTCTGATTTTGATGAGGTCCGAATGTGTAATAAACCGAGAATCTCCGAACTTTTGGAGCGCTGCAGTCACGTGAACTTTAACTCGCTATATTAAACGAAGCAGATTACGCATATTGCAGCTACATTAGATTGACAGAGAACATCATATCTTTTCTTTTTTTTTATTAGTTGCTTATAATTTTATAAAGACACTGTTTGACAAGAAAGAAATCAATGCACCTCAAACCAAGTTTTCCCATTAATACTTTGCATGTATTATGTTGAGAGATAATGTAATGACAATATCAAGAATCACATATTTGTATAAAAATATCTCTCTTTGTTACAAACTATAAGATATTTACATGCTAAATTTTTCGATCTAGAATTATTTTACTGGAGCACGTTGCTTCTTTTTTTTTGTCAAACAATGTATAAGAATGCATAAATGGAAGAAAAGAATAATTATTGTATAGAACGGAGTTTGTCCACGAATAATTGTATACATTTACATCGCAATGTGTCGTGTGCATGCATGCATAATCTGATATATATGTATATTTTACAAGGCCGCCTTCAACGTGCTTTTTTATAATGCAAATTGTAATCGTTTGTAATTACCGTTGGATGAGCACGATGAATGTGACACATTGTGGGCGTTTAATGTCACAGACATGGTTAATGTCATACGTGGAAACATACGAACTGCGATTTGCACGAAATATTCCGATGTAGGCGGATTCGTCGGAATTTCATTCAGCGCGACCAAATAAAAATTCAGAGAACTCTTCTATCTCAGCGATGCGCGGATATACAGTGAATCGCGAATATTATATTACATATATTGGGTGTTCACGGACGCGAATGCCCGTATGTCGAAATATACGCAGGATTGAGGTCCGGAGAGAAAACCGGGCGATTTGAAAATCTCGCTGCCCGATGATTGCCGAATTACATATGAAAATCGAAAAATACAAGCGCTCGGTCGGATTCATTATTTCGATTTTAAACGCACGCGCGAATGAATCAGGAGCTTTTTCCTTGTTCACAGCATTTCGATTTAAATCTTATTCGAATGTCCCTCGCAACGTCAGATTTATTTCATATTTTATATCATGTGATTAATAAGTACTTTTCACAAAATATTAATATTTATCGTATTTCGAGATAATAATTTAATTTAAATCGTACAAAATATATTGATAGATGTTTGATCATTTTGGAAAAAAGGAATTTATTTTAAAATACGAAAACCGGACAACAAAATTGATATTAACAAACATTTAATTTTATGTTTGCAAAACGCTACATCTGTTAATCAACTGCAACTCTATTAAGTTGTCGTATATGATATATCGGATTTACAAAAGAATATTTTATAGAGGGATAATTTCTTCGATACATTTGGTATATAATACATTTAATTATTTGTGTACTTACATGCACAAATATAATAATTTATTCTCAAAACTGAAGACAACAGTGGTGATAGTTGACGGCAACACGTGCCAGCTTAGAATGCTACCTATCCAGAATAATTTTCTATATCAATAACCCTTATCGCTCCGATGCGGTTTGCAAACAGTTCGGCTGACTCGAGCCGGATCTTCCTCGTGGCTGGCCAGAGACATTTTCTCGGGGGCGGTTCACGGAAAAGTAGCAAACTCCGTTCCGTCCTTTTATCGGCGAGGCGCAGCTGGGAAATATGAAAATAATGTTACCAATATCTAAGCGTGTACATGTGTGCAGAGTACAAAGCATGACAGTAAGTGAGTCTGGCGAATTTCAAGTATAAAATATTGACAGATAAAAAAACATCAATCCTAATTGTTTCTGATTATTAAATGCATCATCAATATAAAGTATTTCTATAAATTTATATAAAATAAATAATATTTAGGAATACTGCGAACACATATACAATTAAGATAAAATATTTTTATAACGATTGTAGTTTGTGATATAAAGTATCAAAGAGTAGGTATAAAACTAATTCTTTATACTATTATAAAATTTAAATAAATAAAATTATACATAAATTCTTTTCAGCGAGAGAAAAGTTATAAATTTTATATATTAAGTGAATCATAAAACTTGTTTAAAATGATTTATATCTTATTTCCAGAGGCATTTATACCATTTGATACTTTTGTAAGTTTTTTCCTTGAACAAACTTGTTTTTTGAGGAAATGTCTCATAATCTAGTTTTCGATAAACATATTTATCGAACATGAAAGATTCGATGCATAAAAGGCGAACGAGTTCTCCACTAAAACTGCCAATAGTATTGACAGTTTATATCTATTTGATACAAAGAATAAAGCCCTTAGACGTATCATTCAAAATACAGTTTCAGTCCCTTGTAGTCCCTTTTTCTAGCTGTCGCCTCGATTTATTCATCCGCTTCGCGTTAAATGCGGAATCTTCTAAGCCTATTTAAGATTACACCCACGAGTTTAAACGCTTTCTTCTCCACACAAAGGAGAAAGCATTCGCTTCGATAACAATAAGTACAAAAAAAGAGAAGGCTGAAAATAGATGCTGAAATTCCGTTCATAGATCACGTGTATCCACGTGAGTTATAAATATTGCGAATATATACGCGTACATTGAGTGCGAAGAAGAATGACAATGTATCGGTTGCAACATCGTGTCGGGTAAAGAGCCTTTCCGCACGATGAACTTGAACAGATCTGTTCTTAGCACATGACCACGCGCTTCTCATGCTTATCCTGAAATCTGCGCGATGTGCGAAAGATCCGCCGGCCGAGACCGAGCGGGACAATTGGGAGCCGGAGATATACCTGCTTTCTGCATCGCGCATGCGGCTGCAGTCGCACGGGACGCCCGGATCCTCAGTGCGCTCGTCACTCGCGACGCGTCCGGTACGATTCTCTCTCGCTTCTCTCGCTCATCCTTCGGGACTCCCCCGGTTCCGTCTCTTTTTTTTTTCTCTTTCTCTCTCATTCTATCTCTCCCTCTTTCTCGCAAAGATCGACATTATATGCGAGCGAGCATGATTTGCAAATTCGCCGAACATATTTTTCGCGAATCGCAAACGCGTCCCGAATTTCGGGAGGAAATTTTCTCGGGAACGAGCGCGCCGACGTAAACTCGCCGGTCTTCCGAGAGGAAATTTCGCGAACGGATGATGCGACTGAATGTCGCAATGAAAGTATAAACAATTGCAAAATTGACTGATGATTCCGGGATCGGGATACAGCGCGAAAAGTTTGATACAAGAGATTTTCAAGTGACATAAGTGTTACCAAATCGTGCTATCGTTCTAAATGAACGAGGTAGTCCTACAGCTTGCAACAAGACGAAATAGTTTGGAGGATGCCAAGAGATTAATAACACTTCGGTACAATTAGGTAAAGATAGTGAATAAACGCGCGCACGATGTCTGACTCTATCGTATTCATTACTACTTGCCGATCAGCTTGTCTTCTTTTGAAAAATGCCTTTACGTACAGTTTTCAATTTCGCAGTTACATCTTTACAAAAATAAGAATATTTTATTTAATCCGAATTGGATTTCATGATAAATATGCATTACCGACTTTTGCGCGGATTTTAGCGTACAATTTTAGATTTATTAATTTTCGAAATTTCGTACTCACTTCACGATTGTAAATCTTGCAGTATAAATAACATAAACGATTTTGTATTGATATTAGAGTTTATTATGTTTTTTAGTAGCTTGAATCACGTTTAAGTGTGAAGTGTGAAAATGTTACATTGAAGGACTAATTTTTCCTTCGTAATACTAAGCGAAAAGTAAAGAGAGTTTAAGTCTACATTTTTTCTACGATTTGCGTGATAAAATGTCTAAAAGGATTACTTTTACTCCTAGACTTTCTGAATTTATCTTCTTGAAAACTCAAACACGGTCTTATTGCGGTGACTGCAGGCTACTTGAGGACGGAAGTAAGTCCCGCCATGGGACCACGATGAAAATGTTTCGCGAGTATTTGTCGTTGGAGAAATAAGCGCTACTAAAAGCAGAACTGGGTCCTATAAATTTTATGTTTCATCGTAAAAACTGTTAGATACAATATTTTTTTTACTGTTAAACACTACTGAATTTTCTTTTTTTATGCTATATAATCAGCATCGGAATAGTTAAGGCAGTTCTCGCTATTAATTTTCGCATGGATTTATTTTTACTCAAGTCGAAGATAAGAATTAGACAAAGTAAATATTGCATTTTTTAAATATTATTATCATTATTTCAACTTCTGTAGGAAAATATCGCTAATTATATATTTTTACTTTAATCAACGTTTGATAATTGCTACATAGTTTTTAGCGTCCGCAATTTTGACAAATTGAAAAATTAACGTCGTAAGTCAGAGGACACAAGTTTCATTTATATACCATTTATAAATATATCTCTTTGCAAAACACAAGCACGACTTTATTGCGCCGGCCGGAAAGTAACTGGGGATAAGTGTAATTACTGTCATACAAGTAACAATGACATCTGTCCTGTGTTTCTTTCATTATTTTTCCTTACTCTCTTTCTTTTTAATATGATCACGAACATCTGTGCGCAAAATTCAACATGTGAATGGCAGAGGTAACAATAGAGTGAAACTTTTAGCAAAAATGCTAAAATACAATAGAAAGTTTCTAAATTGCAAAAAAGTTTAAGTTAACAATGGATTAAAAAGTTTAAATAGTGAGAAAAATTTATTTAAAGTCTGATTCACACCAAATTATTACACGGTCAACTCTTAATTATTAATTAAAATCTGAAAAATTTATGAGAAATTATCCAGTGCAATTTTTGCGGAGTAATGGTCTGATCTGACAAGGAAGATGAGAAACTAGAAATATATTGCGCGTTTTATAAGGCTTGCGCAAAACTTCTTCTTTTGCGGATTGCTTGATAAATTCAGAGAATATCTGAAGTTTGATCGCGTGAACTTTACGAAACACTCAGCATATGTTTGCTCCGTGAAGTGCGGAGTATGTCGGATTGGGACCCGCGCGCGCGTCTCTCTCTCTCTTCTCTCGAATCTATTTTCTCCGCTTCTGTAAAGTGGCTCGCGGCTTTATTGCAACGGTCAAAACAAACTCGAGGAAGATGTAAGTACGGCTTGAGTGCGTTCTCAGAAAAACCTACGAGTTTTTACGCTGGAAACAACAGTCATTCTCCCGAACGCGAAGTGCGATGAAAGGAAAAAAAAAAGAGAAAGAAAGAATCTCACGGAGGCGCAAACGTCAGGGATGATTAACGAGCGCGTTTGTAGGCGCGATCTCTCTCCGTTATTGTGCTTGGGCGCGGCAATATCTCGACGTCTATTTCGCGCGATCTCGACTGTATCGAATGACGAATTACGACGGCCATCGTGAATATCGATGAATCTTCGAATGGCATGCTAATTGCCGCGTTGATTTACCGGAGGAAGTTTGAATAGCTCGGAGCGGCTTGTGAAGAGCAGAAATATCGCTCTTTGAATCTGCGATTTAGGAAAATGGACGTATTACATTAATAATACGTTCATTAGTGACTGTCCGCGGCGTATATCAATTTGATTATTCGCTAATCGCACCGATGGTCTATGACATATCGATGTAATTATTCAGCAAATTGACAGCTATGAGATTTTCCATTTTTTTAGAAGCTACATCTGTATTTCATTGGTTCATAATAAATGAGCAATTAACAATGTAATGAACGAACTTTATTCATGACTTTGCTGAATGGAGATTATCCGCTAATTAGTGGATATGTTCTGTTGTGTGAAGTTGAAAACGAAATTTATTCATTGTAGTTCCGGCTTTTCTGAAATTACGAACCAGAACAAATAATTTATATAGCTGCCGGAAAATTAATATAAATCATCGATTCGGTAACAGCAAGCGGCCATATTTAGTACCGTTATATTTATTACTCTAAAGGATTAAAATCAAATTTGTTTTGCATAGTCCAACTGGATTTTGCAGAGATTGCTAATTTGCATATCGGCGGGTAACCACTTGTGCATATAAGAAAATATTCCGAGTAATGTTGAATTTTTATCCTAGACGATTACCCTCGTTATTGATCACTGCGGCCAATATAACTCTTAATTACTGATGCCGCGTTGCTGCGACCTCGGCATGCTTCTCTTGTTTGCCGTTTTTTTAATACACCTCTTCTTTGCATATTATGCCACAGAAAAAAAAATGAAAATGTTGCGAACATTTTTAAAAAAAGAGCGTTTCATTAAAAATCTTTTAATAGTCTTTCAACTTTCAATGAGAAGCAGCAAAGTGCAGTTATTAATGCAGTTAACTTTAAATTAAAATGTTTAAATTTCCATCAAATCTAGAATATTGATTAGAAATTTATAATATATAATGAAACTGAAATATTAAGATGAAAATACGCAATTTGTTCTATTCTTATACTTTCTAGAATCAATTGATTGAAATTGTGAAAACAGCAGCTGTACAATTTTGGAGAGAACAATAGCTTTTCAATTAAACGCAAATTAAATTTCGGATTTAGAAAATATGGAACTTGTGAAACGGGAGGATTATATATATAACTTTATCAAATATAATGGAAAATATGATTGTACTTTTCGTTCGATACCGCGCACAGCTTTATGATGAAGAATAAAAAGTATCCATTGCCATGATGGTTCAGTAAGTTCAGCAGCCGATATTACTTCGTTGGTCTAGTTTTGTGAGAAGTTCGTTCTCTTGCTTCTCTATTCGTTTCGATCTCAAGCTTACAGCCGCGGAATGATAAGCAGAGTTCGTCAGTGATCTTTTGAAGCCCACGCCTTTATTGCCCGACGTTTTTCGTTTTATATCCGTTAATCTCCATAGAGTTGCGGCGCTCGCGTGTCATCATTGTTTCTTCATTGGCCTTACACTTACTGGCGAAATCGTCGACGCCGTCGGGGTGCGGCGGGCGAATGCTTTCAGAGGATTACGAGTTACGCGATACGTCGGGCAAGTTCTTTCGGTTTTATTGCGCGCCTTTTCTACGCGATGGGAAAAAGCGCAAGTTTTGCACACACGTAATCGTCACGATGCACGTTGCAACGTTTCGGGAGTTTCTTTCATCTACGAATTCTATTTGCTATAGAAATGCAAAGATAAAAGTTGATTTTTAACTTTGAACAATTAAAAATAAAAGATTTGCCATAAATAAAGTTTTACTAAAGTTAGAAAATGTTATATTTTATTTTTCTTAACTCGAAATTCTAGTCTGAACTGCTGTTCGAATTTGATATTTGTGGAGTATCCCAGAATAAGAGTTAATAGCTTTCTTTCTAACGAATTTGATCTTCCTTTAAAATAGAGAATTAATTATACGATTATTTAATATTAAATATTATCTTGGTAGATATCAATGTAAAAAAGGATAAATATTTAATTTAAGTTAATTTTGCACGTATTTTATTTTTGTAAGAATTTAACTTTATTATTAAGCTATTCAATGTTAAAAGTTTTAAAATGGCAAAGGACGGTGATTTCTGTTTAAATTTTTATTAAGAAGATATCATACTCAATTCAGCGTATTCTTGAATCTCTCGTTTTTACAGGCACTTCTTTTATAATCGACGTATTTCCCTCGTCACGAAAATGCAGCCCGCAAAACTTGCACACGTGAATCTTAATAACAAAGATGAACTGCGATTAAATGCTTTCTCGCGGATATTCTAATCCGCGTTAAGATTGACAGGGCGACGCCCGAATAATTTCCCGTTCGCGTATTCAGCGTGAATTATTATCGTTTGACTAGTATATCTCTATGGATATACATATCACGTCGCAGAACAAATATTTTCCCACTATGCGCAATTTCCTTCATTTGATAGGCAGATGAAAGAGCATGTACGGGGTGGAAAGACAGGGGTTGCCGCATGCAGAGCAGGATCACGAGGGAACATTAAACGGAAATGGGCATCGCACGGGTGAGAAGGGGAGAGACCGATGGTATTAAAATAGCCGGTGAAATTGATCTGGGTTCAAGATGGTTGTATTCTTAAAATTTCAGATTATAATATAGTAATATATTTTTCTTATATTTTAAGATCACTAAAAGTTTGCAAATTGTGGAATTGATAGTGTGGAATGCACGCGATTGTTGGTTGTTACATTACATAAACTATAAATTGTAAAATATGCAAATTGCATATTTTCTCAGATTTGGCGTTTTTTTACTTAAATTAACAAAAATTAATGTATCGATTAATACTTATCTTCTTTTTACAGCTTATTAATAACTTAAACTTTTACATCAAAATTTTACTCTAATTTGCTATTAAAGTTTTAACTATTGCGAATATTTAGAATAGTTTCTGCAAACATCAATTTTTTTTATAAGCGTACCAGCTGAATTTTTCTTTGCAAGATTTATCCATCGCTAAACATCGCTAAGAGTAAATTTATTTTTCGAATTTTTTCCAAGTTTAGTTATTTGAGTTGACGATGCTCCATTTGCGAAGATATAATGCGGCTATAAAACATTAAGTAATTTCATAAATTATTTTAGTCATGATTTTCTCATGACATGTTGGAAATCTGGTGTTTTATTCAGGGCGCGAGAAAAAGACGAAGACACGTCGGCATTGCGAAAAAACTTTTCTTTGAATCTCGTTTCGAATCGCGACGGAGAAACGCGGGCACAGAGGCGATTGCATATTTCCATCTTATTTATCAGTTCCGTGGGGACAATCTACTTTTGTAATATATTACACATTTTTAGAACGCCAGAAACAATTTGGGGACACGGAGCGAAAAAGAAGCAACATTGCATGTACTACGCGTAGGGACGACATACGACGCTAAAAAGAAGTGCGTTGAATTATGTTCTTCTCAAACGTCTGGTATATAGTGCCCTAAATTCTTCGCTGATCGTATTTTTTAAGGTCTTACGACTGATCGTTTTGTACAATGACGTGAAAAATACGTGATCTTATACATAGAACTAAAATAAAATTTAATAAAAACATATATAATAAAATTTAATAATAAAATTTAATAAAAACATATATGATTTAATAAATTCATATTTGCACACAACATCAAAGATATAACCAGATATAATCAAAGATAATGTATACAGTATTTATATTTATTACAGTATAATATATATAGATAAAAATATTTGCATTTATTAAATAACATTTAAATAATATATTATAATAAACTTTGAGATAGATATTTAATTATTATCATATTATATAAATCAAAGAGATTTAATTTTTTAATCTTCTTTTTTTTATCGAGAAAATATATAGTACATGTTTAACAGTGTATGTTACAATTAAAATTATATTTTTAAAATACGCGGCTATATCAGTCTGACTAGCGTAACGATTACACTACTGAATATTTATCGGAGCTACTTAAAGAAAAAACTTTTGCAGCTTTGTCTATGTATCGGTATAAAGTGATATTGAAAAAACAATTGCGAGCGATTGATATTTATTGAATGAATATTCATCAACAATAATCGATAGAAACAGCGTAGGAGAATCAATCTGGAAGACAAATATGAAACGCAGTAAATATTGGTACGCAGTAGAAAAATAAAAGGAAGAATAAAAATGGTTATCGACATGAATACTCTCGTTTATTATTTGTAATGCTGCAGTGTGAACTCAACGCGCGATGTACTCATTATTTTGAAAGTTTATTTAACTATATATCGTGGAAAAGTAATTGTGTTGGTGTTTATCAAAGGACGCGAGTGTAAAAAAACAGAAGTAGATCGCGGTGGATGATAATTAAAGTAGAGCGGTGACAGAAAGCGAAAATTAAATACTGCGGCTCGTTGTTAAATATTGCGGACGACCGAAAGATCGATTGTCACCGAGCTCGATCGGTGTCCTTTTCGACTACACTGTTTTCGCTTTGTGTGCACTGTGAGAGAAAAATAATATTTGCATTTAAGATGAAAGTTATGTTCAGATGCACACACAGAATATAGATTTATCGATATCGTTTATCGTTTGCGGGTGAAAATTTTACAAGATACATTTGAAAAGAATAAGGGAAATTTGTGTGTCGTGTAACTTTAAAGTGTTATTCTATGATGCTTTGAACGTGAAATATTTTGGACTTTTTGATGAAACTGAAATTGATATCCTATAAAATAAAGTTAGGAAAAATCTGATTATAATTTATTGCATATTGAAAATAAAATGTTCTTTTTTTAGCAAATTAACTTTCAACGTATAAAAAATTAATAAAACCTTGTTTTGTTAATTTTTGATCGGCGTTATTATAAGCAACATGATACTGGCAGCTGCACGGAGCGATAAAGTGGTTGTTAAGTGATCGTTAAAAATTAACGTGTCATGATGCAAATTACATAAATTTATCGCGCTTGTTACAATATTGTCATCAATATTATTCTTCCAACTTCTTGATATAATATTATTTGTATTTCAGTACAACATTAATTATGTTCACCGTAAAAATAAAAACAAAAAAATTACCAGCGACGTTAATTTGCCACGGAAAATTCGTTATTGCGAGTTGCGCAATTCTTCCGTCGTACCGTCACGCGGTAGTTCATCGGGGATAAGAAAAATCTGCCCGCGGGAATCATCCGGGTGGATTTCGTGCGAAAACTTGGACGCAACCGTTCCCTCTGCCACAATCCTCCACAAGAAGGAAACCAGTAACTTAGTTTGTCGAAGGTAGATTAGAAGCTGCCGTAGGCTATACGGCAACGGGACGACCCGCCCGCTCCGCACTACTCGTTCGCCGTGCACATTTGATCGTAAAACTTTCTTCTCTATACCTCCCCTATAGCTCGTGAAAAAATCACCGGGGCGTGCGTGAATGGCTTGTGGGCGGATCACAGTTATCGCAGTATGGATTATATACATCTAGGTAGAACGCCTGGTGGTTTCTATTCCGTCGACAATTCTCGTCGCCGCTCGTTACCGAGAATCGCCTGTGATTCTACAGACCGTCATTCGTTACGCAGCAACCCCAACAAGGAAGTTATTTATCCGTTTGTTATTCTAGGGGACAGAGTTTGATAAATCAAAATGTGCCAAATGTGACTTGTTTTCGTTTCTTTTTATTTAAATTAAGTACGTTTCTGGATTTTTTTAAACTGAATTAAATTCAATTAAAACGTTCGTTTAAATCTTCCGGTTTATGAAGGATTTTCTGCTGAAACTATATCAGTGGAGGCTATTAGCAGTATCTGTGATAAATACAGACAGGACAATAAAGTTTTGCATGCAGAATAAATTATTTTTTGTTTATCACTGTACGCAAAAGCTGTTAACAAAGTCGCATATTTTTCGTCAAAACTTTTTCCCGTACTTACAAAGTAGCTATTTTATGGTAATAGCGGTTAATATAAAGCTCTACTGCTCTTGGTATAACATGAACGATATAAATTACGATAACTTTGGTTAGATATTCTATGATAATGAATTGAAAATAGATGAGGAGTACGCGGCCAACTCTGAGTTTATTATGCGGGAAAATGTAGCGTGTAATTAATATGGAAGGAATAATTTTGTAAAAAATTAAATTTTTTTTATTTTATATCATTGATACGGCACGTAATGTGGAAAACTGAATACTTTCGTATTTCATTCAGGCTGTCTTCTTGAAAGCCACACAGCGACTCAAACTATTTTTAATCACTTTCCATATTGTAATCTAACCTTTCGCGTTCCTCTGCAGACTCTTATCGTCTGATTAAAATACTGAAAAGCGTAAAAACTCGTTAGAACTTTCTAGAAAATGAAAATTTAAAATACGCGGCATTTAATTTTCCTTTTCCTTTCGTTATACAAATGTAATATTGTACCGCATTACTCTTGTTAATTAAATTTAATGTTTTATTTTGCTGTTTTGTATTTTCAAAAAGATAATATAATACTAGTAGTATGTTAAAATGTTTATGAAGTAGCGCACACAATATTTTATATCAAATAAAATAATGTAAAACCATATAAATATATATATATATATATATATATATATATATAACATTGTATGCAAATTTATTTTATGGATGAATAAAATTACGCGCTTTTGCAAGAGAAAATAACAGGGTGTTAATCAGATAAGAATAGGTAACGGAGGAATCGACAATACCCTCTTTACTGAATTCAATAAGGTAGACTGGTTTTCGGGAAAATTGCTTTCACGCTACGTCATACCATTACACCGCTATCGGGATGGGGGATAAATGCAGACTTGCAGAAATCACGGGACTTGAAGCTCGTTACGAGTAAATATCCTTTCGTGCCGTGGGTATTTATCTTGTTTCGTACCGTCAACTCTCTTCGTTTGCTCGGAGATATGTACATCCGGTTATATCTGTATTTACTTACTTAGCCGGAATTCGCTTCGTTATAGACTTCAACGGGCTATGATTCTTAATAAGTATCCCCGGATCTCGAAGTTAGAGAGCGCACGCCTACTTCGCAAGAACATTTCAATAAAATGACTCTGAAGAGGCGAGGGGGTGACGGAAAGGAAAAGGCGGTTAAACGAACGGGCACTTTAGGCGACGAACTGGTAATTGCACGAAGGCAAGCGAATTTCTGCTCGCTTTATAATATGGTTAACGAAGGATAAAGAAGATCCAGGTGGCGAGGATCGCGTGGGCGGAGATCTATTGCCGGGAGTGCTGCGGAAACGCGGAAAGGTCACGGGGCGAAATCCTGGGATCGTGCTGCGTATCTGTGAAAATTCCGGAAAGATCTACGGACGCAGCGATACGGCAGAATAGCGTTCGCTTCCGCAGTAAATAGACGATTGGTTTTTATTGGAAGGCACGCATATATTTTTATACATACGTGCGCGCAGCCACGAATATTTATATTCTCTTATATGTGAAATTTATTTTATCTTCCCACATATTGAGTCTGTTTTATTGCGATGCACGAAGATGTTTCTCTTCAAGAGACGGAAACGATTTCAAATATATCTCTCTTTATATCTTGTACACATATCCGTACGCTCAAATAATATATTTTATTGCCGTTTTATCGAATATGTATATTCCTGCGCATGCGAGATAAAAAGTGAATGAAGAGTCTGACGTGTTAATTAACGCAACAAGTGATAGCTGCCTATTACAACCGATGTAGCCATAGTAGCATGCCCTTCATTACCTCGGTCTTATATGAAGGGTGTTACAGGTATTAGGTCCTCTAATTGAGAAGTAGGGATGACAGGGGAGTGAAATGGGATGTGCTTATAATAGATGGAAGCTCGCTGAAATCAAGCAAGTTTACGTAAATTAAGAGCATACACGCATGTGCTCTCATCGATCGTATTGAAGTTCGTGCGCCAACAAATTTTGAGGGAAGTCAATCAAGCGTTCCGTCTTGTCATCGATACCTTTGGGTTTTATAAAATCTACCTGTTGGATTAAAATATGATTTATACAATTGTATGAATAAATGGCTATATTATTATTTTAATCTCTTCAAACACTAACCGACAAAACCAACTGCAGAACCAAGCAACAAAATCTATACTGCAGAACTTAAAATATTTTTGCGTACATTTCATTTGATATCTGTCCAATGGTATTAACGACATTTTATTTGCAATATTTCTGTATTCTAAGATTAAAATAGTCAGTTGGAGAAATGCGAGGAGGGGGACGATTTAGAGAACTCTCGCGACCAGATCGACCAGAATTGCTTTTGGGATGAAGTGTGAAGGCACACGAAATAGATCTCGCTCGTGAAAATCTCGATTTCTCGATTGCGAAAACCTCGTTAATTGTTAGACTTGATTATCATGGAATACGAAAACGCACTTCCTCTTTCCAAAGTGAAGTTTTGAGAATAATTTTGAAATAGCGAGAGAGAGAGAGAGAGAGGGGGGGAAGGGGGGGGGCGTGGATCAGAAAGTGGAATCAAGTCTGCGAAAGAGTTTGCGCTCGAAACTCAAGAGGGATGAACTTCCTGCGCAGAATAATTCGATACACTCGGAGCCAGCAAATAAAATGAATTAAGTGAGGCGAATATTGATGAATGTATTTCAATTCTTTGTACGGACAATAATCATTGCGATATTACTTTTAAATACGTCTTTTAATTACATTTATTAAACATTGACTAGTTTTTAACTGTTTTAACAAAAGTACAAATTTATTTAAAAAATTCAATTTAATTTGTATTATAACTGTATATATTTTGATTATATTTTAGAGCAGGATAATTTATTGAAATTCTGAACGCGTAGTGATTTTATGAGATATCGTATTTATCGTACAGAATTATTTAGCGCTTCCGACGTAATGTACTGTATATTTGTTAATCAATCTACCGGCCATATTATTTACACTTAATATATTATTAAAAAATTATTTGCATATAAACAGTTATATTAATGTTTTTATCTAAACGGCTTTTTAATTATCTTACACGCTCTCTCTTCTCCCTTTCTTACTAAAATAATGTCAAATAGCGCGAATTTTTGTGCATTCTCATTTTACGTGAAACCGTGAAAGCACTATACGAAACGCTGGGTTATTTATAATTGCTCCTATGTTAATTTCCAATTTAATTGACAGGTGATTGATTATTACTGTGCCAGTCATTCGAGATATTCTGGAGATAATTAGCTGCGGTTGTACACGAAACGAAATTGGACATGCCAATATTTGAATGCAACGATATGTTAACGATACGCGAAAGTTCAGCGGACGTGTTTCTAAGCCGTTTAATAATTCACCAACAGAGTAATGTCCATAAGTGGAGCAAACTGTAATTACTGAACTATGTCGTCCGTTGCAACATAATGCGACTTGTTCAATAACAATTATGCGGGCATTAAATTCCGTCGCATATTTCGTGAGAAAATCGGACAGTGGAAGTTCGGCGCTAAATTCGTAAAGATGATAATTCCGACGATACAGAACGACGAGAGTAATGATAATACCTTTAGTCGTTCTAACTGCGCGCTTTGTATTTAATTAAACTGGCAACCAGGGCACCATTTGTTGGCGCGTCCGCGATTTAAACTACACTGGAACGAACGCGACGTTACAATACGCGTTATGAAATTATTATAGTTTCACAAATCTTTCATGCAATCTTCATCTGTTATACGATTAAATCCTACTCCTGCACAAAGTGAGATTAATTTTCAGATACGAAGTTAGATACTTTCGCTCCGCACACCGCTAATGAGGCGACTATCGCCACTTGTCGCTTAATCATCGGCCACCGTAATATTCGATGATTTAATTACACCTCGAGATTGCGACTCAGTCTAGTCGATCGTGCAATGATTATGCGCTGTTTACTACATAAATTGTCACGCCTCGGTGCACTCGCGATTGCACTCGATGTATTTCGGTCGCGGCATCAAGCGCTTTGTCATCTGCCGTATTAAAGGCCGTCGTTAGCGCGGCTCTAATCATCTTAAAGTTTTCGTTAATCTTTTTCACGTGCCGTTTCTCGCTTTGTTACGATTCATTAGGCGGTAAGTTTTAACGACGCAGGACTCTTCTCTTTGTTGTAATTAATCGATAAAGAATCTGAGAATGTTTACCTTTGAATCCCATTATTTTGTCTGCAATTTCTATTATCATGCAATGCAAATATTAGAAACCCGAAAGTACTTTTTTATTATTTGCATATAAAATAAGTAATTTTATACTTATACATTTTCTTAACAGAAATTTTTGTTCTGTCATCTTTTCGATTATTTTTTAAATTTACTGCTGCTTGTTAAAAATAATGAAATATATATCTTATCGGTATAAAAATTTTACGTTAATAAATTTTGATAATGGAATATTCTTTGCTTTTCTTAATAATTACCACATTTTATGTGAAAACTTTTATCCTCCACGATTTAATTACATTCTTTTAATTAACTTTCATGCAAGTTGATAATAAGACGAGATTATTTTCCTCGAGCTCAAGATTCTTAAACTAGTGCGGATTTATCTTCCGAGTTTTTTTTATAAATATTATTTTCCGTATTTAGTTCAAAAGTATATTTAAACAATTTATGACAATTATATTTGTGTTTTTTTGTTGACCTCGAAAAGTCACTGATTATACCGACTCGATCAGGTTTAAACGATCGCGTATCGATTTGTGCGGCGACCGCGCTTGGATGCGCTCTGATGAACTCGCGGTTCGTAGAACAAATGAACAACCGGCCTATTGAGCACGTCGTTAATAACATTTCCAGGGCTTTAAGTTAGCTGACGATTGCTTTTCCCGTTTGCCTGCCGCGCTGCCGTTTCATCTGTAGATGCCTTAACGTCAACGTCGGCCACTTTCTCGATTTGCGCTACTTTGCAATCGTATTCCCAGTGAACTTTGAGATGAAATAAGCTCGCGGCAAGTTCTCGTTTACAACTACCGTAATTGCGTGCGCAATGAATAATTATAGAGACTTCGAGTTTGATTAAAACGCGTACCCACTGTGAAAATAATTATACCAATTAAATTATTTGTTAATTTCCTCTGCGGTTACGCACAATTGCCGTTATCAGACAGTCTCTCGAATTATGCTACGGTTTTGCATCGCATACGTTTCTCGATGAACTTATAGCTGCGGTAATAATAGCACCAGTATCGTCATTAATGTCGATAGCATTATCGCGGTTTCGATTATTACGATAATAACAACAGAAAGCAATAATCGGTATTTTATTAAATAACTATTGGCGTAAATTAACATAGGCAATTTAAAACTAAAATTATTGCAAACGGAATTAAATAATGATAGCATTTAATGAATAAAATGTTATTTCTTTTCGGAAAGACCACATATATGCGTCGGTTATATTGAATTTTGTATTAAAACAATTTATATATAACTGATCAATATTTTACTTTATTACTTATTACGCAAAAAACGTTTGGAATCCACGATATAATGGATTGGTTTTATTCCGCAAATTTACCAATACAAAGTTGATTGCATTTTTATATCGACGTGGAAGTTGAGCAACGTCATAGCAACGATCCGCTGAAAACTGACAAATCCTTTCAAATCCTCGTTTAGTCGCAATTTAGGCTGCCTGCGAACTTTCGCCAGGATACCATCGGTCCCCGCTTCTTTCTTTCACATCATTTCACCGAAGTTGCGCTTTAAATTAAATAAGCGACGTTCACTAGGGAAGGAGTGAATCTATTCTGTGTTCGGGATTAAAGCCGGAGGCAGATCCGAAGGGACTTGCCTCCAGTTTCGCAACCCTCGTGTCAAAAATTTCCAACAATACGTTTAGCACATTTTAATTGTAGTTAAAAAAAAAACTCGCTGTCTGTTCGCAAGTAATCCACGTATAAACTCTCAATCAAATATATGTTATAATTTCTCATTGGAGCAACCTAATTGAACGTAACTTAGATTTTTGTTACTTTTTACTGTTGATCAATATATTATTTTAAAAATACGATTATTTAATTTTATCAAGGATTAGGTTGCAACTAATATTATTCACCGAACATGCAGCTAATTATGAAATAAAAAATAGTAATTAATCCATGCTATAAAATCTCTTTTTATGATAGACAGTATATTGGTTATTTTACGGTTTGGTCGATTATTACATTGCATATATTAAATATTATATAAAGAATATATTAGAAAAAAGATTTGTGCTTTTATGTTAATTTACAAGACAAGTTCGTGATTTTACACGAAGATGCTCTCGGAAATTCTCTCGGGCGCGCACAGCTTTGGTCGTGAAGTATATTGAAATATATTGATGTACGTATGCACGCTGGTATACTTTGCATCTGCGCTCTTAGGAAGCGCGTTTCATAGCGAGGTATTCTCACAAAGGCGTGCGTCAATCATCCGCAGACCTCGACATTGATTTTCGCCGTGTACGTTTATTGTATTTCGCGTGTCGATGCACTTCGAGAGTTTCGCGCTCAACTTCCATTATTAATTATCGAAGTGTAATTTCGCGCGACTTATGCTGCCGTGGAGAAACTTTTCTCAGACTTTTCCCAAAGACGAAGAAAGGAAAAGCGGGCAGGCCACCGCTAATATCGAAGGCGCGCGAAATTTATGCCGGATCGAGATCTTTCGCGAGAGAGCGAGAAATCTCACGGAAAGATACGGAAGGAAATTTATATATGCCGCCGGAATGAATGTTACGGAAAGATACCGGCCGCGTCTAGGTAATGTCCCGGAACTTTTCGTCGATAGATGTAGCAATTTAAAGTTCTCGCACTCGTTAAATGGTCTCGCGCGCTACTTTAGCATCGTCGTGACTGCAATGAGAGTCTTTGTCATGCGCCGATTGAAAGTCGATCTTGAAAAATTGCATGAGAAGTCACGCGAAATCGAATCAGAGGCAGATTTAATCATGAGAACAGGTTAAATTTTTCGTAAATAGTTGAAATATAGCCTATGTGTTTTGCGTAACTATTACATTTCGCAAATAACGAAAATAACGATTTTATCACAATTTATATTTTACAAAAACTCCACGTTTTCTCAGCATTTGGATTTTTAAAATATATTTCGATTTTTTTAATTTAGATTTCTAAAGCCAATATTTAAAGTTTTCACAAATTACTCGTTGATTAATGACACAATTAATGCATTGCATAAGTTGCTAAAATAAAATCATGGTCGCAAGCAGCTGTCGTTAATTAATTAATTATTATAAACTGAATAATACGATTATAATTGAGGTGGAGTTCCTCACACAATACCGTCTCTTGTGCTTCGTATTTTACTCCTGATTATAGAAATGCTTCTTGATCCTGATTGCTTCGAGCTTCTGCAAACATAAGAACCGGGTGAAAATCTATGTTTTCAGTGTGAAAATCCATGTTTCTACCAAAATAAATGAGATAGTTGTATTAATTATTATAGATTGAACGATATAATTGAAATAGCTGGTGCTTCTCGCACAATACGCCTCTTGTTCTTGACGCTTCCTGATTATAGAAACGCTTCTTGACTCCTTCTGGAGTTGGCTGCTTCTGCAAACACAAGAGCGGATGAAAATCCACGCTACCAGTATACTCCAAAGACACGCTGTACGCTCGCATATAACCGACTCTATTCGCGCGCTCATAAAGGGCCATCCTTTTTCCAAGCCGATGTACATGCATACGCGATGAATGTGTACTTATACGCGCACTGTAAGGCCTTTCATAGCTTGTACATATTCCTCTTTATCGTACACCGCTCTCGAATTTAGATATGTTTATCTGAACATCCCTTTCTCTCTCTGTATTATGTATATATATATATATATATATATATATATATAGAATCGTTTTTATCAATATTTATATCTATTTGCTCATTTGCCATTTTTAAATTAGATTATTTTGCAAATAACGAAATACGTGTTGAGCAAAAATTTGCGCTATTGTTTGGACAAAAGCTGCAATTTTATTGCACCCAGTGATATTTCAAAGATATTTAATACAGTAGAGGATGTAATACATAACAGTGTTACATATGTAATTTAAGCGAAGACTCGTAACAGAAGTGACACGTTGACAAGACTAGGTCAAAGGAGAGATAACTTACGTATAATCCTTTACGCATATTTACATAAGCACAAAGGGCAAAAGTTAATTAATAGACGAAATGTTCTTACTTGTTGTAAGCCAATGCACTGTATTTCGGCGCTGCATTTCTGCATTTCTAGCCGCAAATATACGTGTGTGCCTGGTAATGTACGCGAACGTTTAGTTCTACCTTTGCCCATTTCCTCCTTTCTCTTGTCTATCATTCGCTACTTCACACTCGCAGTCTCTTTGCCGTATCAGCGAATATGTATCTCGCGCCCGAACAATAACAGGACAAAGCCGCGCACGTAATTAACGCTTTGTGCACGTTGTTTTTTAACAACATTAATAGAGGTAAGGAAATGGAGAAACGAGCAGAAGTTTCTTTGTAGCAAACGCAAGTTTGTATTGTCTGAATTTAGGCAAAAAATATTAGTTAAATTAATATTTGGAGAAAAGTAATTCTGAAGAATTGTGCATATAGATATTTTTTCATTATATTATAAGATAGATACGAAAATATAATTTAAACTGTAAATATGTGAGATTAAAAGTGAAAGAATGTGAAAAATCGAATTATTTCTTCAAACGTGTAATATAAAGAACGTAAGAGGAATAACGTACCCAAGCAAATTTTACAGACGAACGATTGGAAAAGGTCATGAATTAACAGCGAGATTTAATTTTCTTTACGCAGAGCGTTTCAACAGGCTTGGTATTTCGAAAAAGAGTATAAAAGAATGCTAATGAAAGAATATTTTCATTTGAACGACGGCGAACAAAGGTCTGTAATCATTTTAGAAGCAGGAATAGATAGAATTTATCGAGACTTCTATGAAAAATACTTGAAAGAGTGTTAATACTTTTAATTGTTTAAAGCACGAAACGATTTCGTCTTGTCACTCTGCCCTCGACTATTTTCGATGAATTACGTCAAACGTTTTTATCGAGCGGGTGTTTCACTCGAATGCACCAGGTGCACATTGCGCAAAAAAAAATGAATGAACGAAAGAGAGTCATCCCCAATTTACAAACAAGACGATGACAAAAAGTAAATATATTCTACTTTATTGCATATTTAGGCGCAATCAACGTATTACAAACACGTTTGCTTACGCTAACGAAATTGCGAAATATTTAAATGCATAAATATGCAAATGCATTGTACATATGAAAATATTTATCGTTTGCTTTTTGCGATTAATGTTTGAAAGTTGACATGCAATTACGCGGGGATAAAACTAAAATCGCGGAAAATTGACATCGCGCAAACACGATTCGCGATTACAAGCGTTCGTTATCGACGATATATTCTACGTTTTTATCGGGTTTGACATTTACAGTTTTAACAAAATCGTTCAATGAGAAGCCATTCGCACTGCGCGAATTGCAATTTTTGCAGGAGGAAACGCGCGCGTGACAACGCTGTACGGTAATAGACCGATGACCTTCATTTCCAGCATTCGTCGACGCGTATATTTCGTATTTGACTGGCTGTTGTCGTCCATCGGCATCCCGCTTTCGCTCGTCCGGACTTGTCCATTCATCTGCGTTCGATTCCATTTAGTCTTTGAACCGAATCCTCTATCGACTTCGCGCACACCGTTCCGCTCCTCATACATCCGATCTGTTTGACAGCTCAGAATAACCAAATTTGTTCAGAATTCCACGCAGATTTGAAAGCCGCACACAACAATGTAATAATATTGGAATTATAAGATTGCAAATATAGATAAAATAAAGATTATTGATAAAAAAAAAGGTAATGGCATTAATGTCATAATTTGAGTTATTGTAATAATTAAATTTGCGTTATTCTCGTAAATTAATTTTGTTGTATCTTTATTTTTAACACATTCGCCGTCAAACGTATTTTGGCTGACTTTTTATTCACGCAACTTGGATTATTTTAGATTCAAGAAAGAGAATAAATAATTATTTGTAAAATTTTAATAGATAAAAGCATTGATTTGTTCGTCAAAGAACTTTGTTCATACTTTTCTACTATTATTAAACATAGTCATACTTTTACAAATGTAAGTAATATTGCGTGGTTAATTGTTTTCAACAATTACGCCTTGTCGATCACCGGTGACCATCATGGCGGTGAATGTGTTGAACAATTGTCTTATACATGTATATATGGGATAAAATAAAAAAAAATTATTAATTAATTTTTAAAGGAAATAACATATCGATATTTTGTTCTTTAGAATCATTTTTTCAATCAATTAAGAACCGATCAAAAAAATTTAATTTCTACTTTATTATTAGAACTCAAAGGGATATAAAAAGATTATTAAGTTTAAAGAGGAAACTTATTTTTTTTTTTTTTTAGTATAAGATTTTTCTTCCACTTTGTTCCCGTCAAAGAAACCGAGTAACTGAGTAACGTTTGAATATTTTCCTGAAAGCGCAATTTCATCATTGTTTCACTTCGAGATTAATCCGGTTTGTCGTTGCCAGTTGATCGTCAGCCCTTGCAACAGTAACAACGAGATTTTTCTCATGCTTTCTTTTACAGACGCTGCCACGTGGGGGCGGAATGAGCTCGAGGGCGGAATAAATCATCGACAAGTGCGTACCCGTGAGATGCACGTTGCCCCGAGAAGGTCTTCTGGAAACGCCGATCGTCTCGCCGAGCGGAGGTCGATCGAACGAAATAATGCGATCGAAGCGCATCAAGAAGGCGGCGCTCTTCAGATTGCTGAGATATAGATAGTGCGCTAGGTGTCGGAAGATAACTCGGCGCATCTCCGTGACTGTAAGTCGAGAGTGAAGAGAGGCGGGAACACACTCAGACGAGAGCACACGAGACTGATCGCGATTGCGGCGACGATCGATGAGCGCAATTACACTTCGCTGGCTGTGATTTTTACTCCTAGACACCCCGACACCGGATGCTTGATGCGCAAAGACCGTTCAAGACTGATCAAGTTAGACTTCTCACCGACTTCCCAGGAAGAATAAGTGAGCCCGGGACATTGTCGTCGTAAGTTATGACGTCATCCAATTAGATCGATCGTTATTAATATCTCTGTTGTATCCTGTCACGCGATAAACATTGCCGCGCACCGGTCGCGCTGTAAACGTTAACTATCCGAGTCGCTATCCGAGTCTGAGTGCTATTCGCACTCTTTAAAACTAGCTCTACCAAAGAATAATTAAGGCGAACGAATCTCATTTTCGCGAAGACGTGCGTTGCGGGAGTACTCGTTGTTCCTCTCGCATTCGCGTTTATTAGCGCCGTCGTGAAGCGCGCCGGTTGCATACAAACGACGGCGAGAGAATTCCCTATGCGACGTCGACGAGAGCACGCAGCTGCATCGTCGACTAACGATCACGCGCGCGGAAGAAACGCGAACGAAATGCGATCCCATCGGCGGAACGTTCTTGGTATACGAACTTGGCGCGCGCCAATCCGCGATTAACCGCGTTCTACAACACGCTGTCGATTGTTCCTACGATCTCTCTCTTTCTCGTCATTGTCAACAAGCAATCGCTGTTCCCGAAAGTTTGCGGAAGATTTCACGAGGTGTTCGCGCATGTCGATCGAAATTCACGATAACTTTGGTCGCGTCAAGTGACGAAAGAATGTACTTGGAGACTTGCCAAAGGAGAGAATCGCCGGCATTGGAAAGTTCGAGTGACACTCGTGCTGTCCAATAGTCGAGTCACACTCGTCGGCTAAAATTATTTCGCTGCATCGGCGGAAAAAAGGGACGTCGTTATCGTCATCGTCAACGCTAGGTCACAAGTTAAGGTTATTCGATGTTTCAAGTCTATTGCAAAGATTCGCGAAACTTTGCAGTGTTTTGTAGAACGTAGATAGAGATACTAATTAAAGGAGAGCGACGATTAAAAAGCGTAGGCGGTTGAGAGGAAATATTAAAAAAGAAGGCGGGGAGAGAAGAGAAATTACTCGCGAGCAAACGAGCATTTCAAATGAATTGGGAATGAACATCGAGCGGCAGAAAAGCCGAAGAAAGAGCGATTAAAGAGGAGAGAATCGGGGGCCGATTGAAAGTCGAAACGTGGAGAGGTGAATAGTACTCGAGCGGATAATTCGCCGGCTGTAGTCCGACGCTTCGAAAAAAGTATAAAGGCAAAGAATCACATTGAAACCGGAACTTTTATTGAACGTTTTAACGGAAATATATGTACTTGTACGCGGCATAATCAAAAGTGTAGTTGTTGAAAATTTAGCTTAAAATCAAAAACTGATTTTAACGCGATTTTCTTGGACACAATTATTCGACTCGAATTTCCGGGAAGAGATTTTCAGCGCGTTTAAGAAACGATAAAATCAACGATAGGTCGCTCAAGACATTTCGGTGAAATTGAACTATCTGAAACCGGAACTGACTGAACACTGAAGTTTTCGCGAAGAAATAATGTGCTTAAAAAAGTTACTTAGTTGAGAACTGGTCGATTGTTTTTTAAACACCGGTGCTTTCCTGGAGATGCTGATTAAATATTATCGCAATGGCATCGGTATTATTCAAGTTCTCGTCGAAATCAGACGGTGTAACAGCCGGACTTCCGCAAGACGGAAGTGCGATAGTAGCAAACGATCTCATCAAATATTCACCCGGCGTTTTGCGCAGCTTCGGGAATAAATCGCAACCGAGCCAAAGGGGTTGGGAATTCATTCGGCATATTAGATCACCGTGCAAACGCGATGTAATTAAAGAAAATTTGCAAGAGTGTCGGGAAAGCTATAGAAAGGGATAATTGAAAATTCATGTAGCGCTTTAGCGTCTTCTTCTCGAGAGGTGCGAGGGAGAAATAATTGGCGGTTCACTGGAGATCTTAACCGATCGTATAGAAGGGAAAAAAAGAGGTAGAATCGAGCGAAGGTGAAAGAAACGAGTATTTCGACCGATCGACTTAACAGGATAGCTCGGAATATCCGAGCGGGAATTCAGACGGCTGAATTAAAGATTCAATCGACTACTTCCGCGAACTCGAATTAGAAAGTGCGAACGAAAAGTGCCGTCGTCGACGAGCTATCCGGATATTTTATTCGATTCGGGGAAACATATAATCCAACGGAAATTGACGAGCGGAAGAAACGGCGGAGTTAAGAAAACGTCGGCGAGCGGGAAAAACTAGTCGCAGCTAAATCTAGCGTCACGCTCGATAAGTAGAAGTCGCATCGTTTATAAAGATCGTCGAAGCGAAAAGAGGAGAAACAATCTCCAGGGAAAAGTGTGAAAAGTAACTTTGGAAATCTGTCGAACGGTTCCTGAATTTCGCTGTCCCTTTTTCGGCGGTGGAAATCAATTGTCGAAGAGGGAAATAAAATTTTTCCTCTAAAATAAATAAAATTGTCTGTTTGTTTTGCGTAAACGACCGCAGAAGGTACGATTCGAACCGGAAATTTCTACGAACGAATAAAACGCGCCCACGCACGTCCGGAGGGAAAAAAGGTATAATACGGTTAATCGTCGAAAGGGCGGCGCGCGAAGGCAATCGATGGAATTGATCTACGCGAACGTTGCGGGAATTTTCAGTATCTTCGATTCGAAGTACCTTGCATTCACCGACGCATCAACAAACGATCGCCGGGCGATTGCTGGAGGAACTGCGCGAAAAACTCGATTCTCGCTATTTCGAAATACGTGATCGTACTTCTAGGAAGTCGCCGAAAAAGCACCCGCCATTTCGGTTGCGCTTTTTCCACGTAATACTGGTGGGTGGAAGAGAATGTGAGGAGACCAGGAAGAGAGCGCAGGAGAAAGGTTGCAATTTGCCATTGGCCACGTAACAGTAAATTCATTGTGCCGGAAGCGTAATCCTGAGGGACGAGTGGCGCGCGCGTAGATACATTTTGAATCGGAATTTCGAAACTTGATACAAACAAATACAAACGTACATCCGTAGGAGCCGTTTGTTAAAGACAGCACGTATACACGCGAGAGCTCAGGCGAGCCGTTTCTTCCAATCGCCCCGATACACTCGGGCTCGACGAGAACGAACGATCGTGCCAAACGGCAAATAGGGAAATCCTGATTCGCGCCCGGAAGGACCTCCGTCCCCGGGTCCGTCCGTCACGTCGATCGTGAATAAGCGCGATCGTCGGGAAGAGCCGGGCCGTGAACTCGTTCGTGGAAAATCAGAAGTTGCGAGAGCCTGGCGGACGTGAATCTTCGTCGTGAAGGCTTTACGGGGCGCGAGCGGAAGCGAGCGAGAATTGAGGGAATTTAATCGAAGTATGGCGGAGAAAATTGGGAAAAATAATTTTAATCCTCTCTCACTCTCACTTCCCGAGGTCATCAAATATGGAACGACGAAAGTAATCCGATATTTACGTTCGGCCGAGAATGTAACGAGCGGTCGTTTATACGCGCTCGTCGTAATGGAGATTCTGCCGGTGCAAAAAAAAAGACAGCAGCCGGGGAATAGAGATTTCCATTTGACGAAGTGAAATATTCGTCGTTAGGGTCGAGTGAGAAGCCAGCGGGCTCTCGGCCGCAAAGCGAGCAACAGAAATCGCTACTCTGCCATCGTTCATCGCCATTTAACATCGCGATGAGCGACATGTGAGAGGAGAATAATTTGTATTCGAAGCAGTCACGTAGAAATCACAGCCGTAATCCGCTCGCGAGGATCGGTCGATCGTGTGTGCTCAAATGTGAGAGTCCCATTTAAATTCGTTCGTTCTCATCTAAAGGCACCGATAAGAAAATCCCACTTTCTTAACTAGCGCGACAAACACGACGGTGCGAGAATCGAGAATTTATTTAACGAGTTTGCGCACTCGGTTTTTCCTCGATAAAATTTCAACTCTTAAGCTCAGAATTTTTAATTATAATTATTATTATCGAGCTAAGAGAGACAAGATAAAATAATAATAAAAAGCACAAAATTTCTTTCATTCTAAGATTGTTTAAAGTTCTTCAGAGGTATTTCTTACAAATCCTTTCCGCGATATATGATTCTCTCTATGCGAGCAAACGCGTGCAATTAAGCTTTTTCTTTTTCGAAACCGTCATCGATTTATACCGTAAGTCTTGCCCACCGCTTTCTGGAAGGATCAAGTCGCTTCTTATCGGGAATCAGGAGGCGACTGAGGTCGAAGGAAAAGGCACTCAGCCGGTCGTACCAACGACGGTAAAACGTGAGGGGAGAACGCAAGTCAACTACGACGACGCCTAATAGAAGCGACGACGCTGTTTTCAATTTCTCGCAGGATAACATCGATCTCTCGAGCGGAACGAGTGTCGGAAGACTTCCGTTGGATTCGATTTGGTAAAACGAGAGCGGGAGCGCCGTCGTGCGGAGGATGCTGGGCAGGCGGTGGGAGGGAGGGTGACCGTGGGTAACGATAGGTACGTGATCGTCGTGGGTGGCGTGTGCGGGGGAGTGAAAAGTGCAATCGAAGCAATACAGCGGAAGCTAAGGCCACAGCCGGGCTGGCGGGGAGGATTGCAGGCTGCATAGATCCCGATATATTCGCGGTGAATGGAAAAAAGGAAGAGACGAGGTATGTGCGCGGCGGTAGGGGAAGGGAAATCGACAATCGAGTGGGACGAGCGGTGTCAGTGTGTCCCCAGGGTGCTAAGACACTGTTTCCTCTCTGCGCCGCTTCCTATCGTCTCTCTCTCTCTCTCTCTCTTTTTTTATTTTCGGAAAACGTTAATGGACCGCGCCGCACGTGGATCGCGCGACAACACGAAGCTCGGGGACATTGACGACCGATTTTATCAGTTTCCGTGAACTAGAGAATCGTCCCTCTCTCGCTCGTTTCCGCGTGAGATAGTATGAGGGATATCATTTATAGAATCGCACACTCCATTCATCCGATAATTCCTGCAGCTTTGGACGAAAAAAGCGTCACAGAGCGCCGGGCAAGGAAAAAAGACACTCGGCAGTATTGAAGAAGTCGAACTTTTTTTTTCTCAGAGAGAAAATTCTTCTCCTTGGAATAAAGCGCCGAAATAAGCGAGGAGAGAGCTATCTATAGAAAATATTGTCTCTTTATTCACGCTGGTAAAATTCGCGATCAATTGATGTCACGATGATATAGATCGCAAATTGGAAATTCACAAGAGATGGAGAATGGAGGCGACAGACGAGCGGCAAACAATTGACGAAACGCAGACTGGATCGAAGCTCGTCGAATTCGATACTCTCAGCGCTGTCGAAAACACTGTCGTTTAAAGGTCGTGTAATGTTAGACGACATTTAAGGTGCAATGCGTGTGACTATGTGACCGGAAAGTGAATACTATTGATTGTGCGGAACAACGTTTCTGCATTTGCGACCGCGAAACTAAAGCGCCGGATTGATTAACGCACAGTGTACGTTGAAGTCTATCGACGAGAGCGTATATTCGATGTACGCAGCATTAACGAGCTTATCGGGCCGTAGATGTGGAAATATCGACGCAAATTTACGAAGATTGGACTTTAATTAACGGGCTGCGTACGACGAAAGTAATAATAATAGTTTCCGATAACGATAAACAGAAATATCAGAGAAAAAAGAAGTAAATAAAAGCGTATAATAATTAACTTGTTACGTAGCCGGTGTAAAAGCCATTGCATTTTATTCGAGAGAAAAATCGATAATGCCGCGGTGACAAAAAAACAGCATGAATAATCCCTCGAACGAGCTGTAATTCCTTTCTCCATTTTAAAGCGACGATCGATTTTTGATTGCGGAACAAAAAGTTACATGAATTACCTCGGTGGCATTCATAAGATGTAAATCAATTGAGAAAACAGTTAACTGATTTCTTACGAGTCGACAGGATAACACATTAAGGAAGCATAATTGTTTTGCGGTCCAAAAGTCATATGATAACCCAGCGGGTTTTTCTTTCAAATTCCAGTCACGCGACTCGTCGCCTCGCTCCTCGTCATCGAGTGAATCGATCCGGCCGGTAGCAAAGTCTTCGATCTGCATTCTCGATGGTGCGACGACTCTGGTGTTCTATGAAAATCGTAAAAATATTACAGTGCGGATAACCGACAAGTACTAACGTAACACTCTTTGTGAACGCGGACGGACCTCCCCGATGATGGCGATACGAGATGTTTCGTTCATCGCTACGAGTTTGCGTTTGCCGTCGTCGTTGCTGTATGCGAAATCCTCTGGAGTCCTTCAACGGGATTACACGGACCGCGAGAGTTAACTAAAATGCGAGAGTTGAACGCCACCGCATGCGCTGCTTTGCACGACGGCGTCGAGTGGTTGAGCATGTGGAATGTGGTTACCCTAATCGTCCTGGCGATCGTCAATATCATGGTGATAGTCGGTAACGTCCTCGTTATACTGGCCGTCTATTCCACCAACAAGCTGAGGAACGTGACAAATATGTTCATCGTGAGCCTGGCTGTTGCCGATCTGATGGTCGGCATCGCCGTCTTGCCGTTCAGCGCGACCTGGGAGGTCTACAAGGTGAGTTTTTTTTTCAATACAGAAATACAGAGTGTGAAAAAACTTAAAATTCATTATTTAACATAAAAATATAAAACAAATTGAGAGACGGAACATTGTCTTAAAATTGAGAGAAAGATTTTAAATATTTTTTTTCTTCTTTTCAAAAAAGTGTTATGTCATCATCAATCACTGCCATGAAAACCAAAGCAAAAAAAAAAAAAAACATTTGATAAAAATTAACCAATATTGTAATATCACTCGATTGTGCTTGGATTGCGCTTAAAATTGAGAGGAAAAATTTACACATTTTTTTCTCTTTTATAAAAATGTTACATTACCATACTAACGATTATTATTCGGAAACAATGAAAAAACAGAATGAAAGGAAAACACTTGATAAAAATTGTACATCATATCACGAACACTCAATCGTGCTCCATTAAAATAACGTATCGATGATATTTTGCGTTTTGGATTGTCCTGTCAAAGTTCATCTTGAATCGACGATATTCACTTTATCGCAATCAATAGTGCATTTTTCACGCAGCTACCGAGCACAATGGCATCAATCGTGGTGGTATTATGACGCGTCGATATAGCGACGAATTGGTCGCCAGCAAAATTTCATTCATCGGTTGTTCACTAACGCACGGTTTTCGACAGGATCGATGTGTTCTCATGGCTCGGACAAAGCGCCCAATTCCCTCTCACAATGTCTCTCTGTTGTGTTCATTGAGCTACATAACATACCTTTGGAGTGAGCCTTTTCCATAAGAACCAATGCTTAGTTTGCGACCGAAGGATAACAATAATAGGCGAGGATGTTTCCTTCCACATTTATATACCGTGTATGGTGAAAAATATTAAAAACAAAGACAGACTTGACAGACGTCCCCGTTCAAAATAATTCTCTCTCTTCAGCATCACTTCTTGAAGACTCACTCCAGCGTGTTATATAACTCATTGATCGTATTACACGAAGCGCATTTTATCAAGATGAACGTTATTTGAATAGAGCGTAAACTATTGCGTTGTTAAATTAAGTGCGAATTATTCTGACGAGTAGGAAAAATACATGCGAGTTTATATTTGAAAGCGCAATTTTTCCAATTAGTTCTATTTTTATTTTTGTTTGATAACTACAGAAATAGTGTTTGGAACAGCGTTTTAATACGCGTTTTATTTCGAATTACGAGCATCACAATTATCCATCTCAATTTTTCCGCCCTTTTTTTTTTTATGAAACCCTTGTAACGTTGACAAGACGATTATATAAAAGTGCATTCTTCGATCCACAAATTGCTGGTAATATATCTTTTGCTTGTTAGCTATTCAACGTAACTTGCATGACATGAACCAATTTTTTTGAAAGAAATTGTCCATTATTTTTCCACAGCCGAGCTTTTAGCGCATAAAAATATTTTTCTCTTCTCGATAATAAATTCACGGTACAAGATCTTATTATCGGGATATGATCTTGAAGGAAACGTTGACACATTGTTAATAAAAAATGATCGTTTTCCTTCACGACGATAGAATAATTTTTTATAGCTTTCAAGAAATCATTGGATTATCTCTCCGCTATGATTAAAAAAAGAAGATGTAGCAAGACGGTACTTTAGCACTTTATCCCGAAGTCGTCGAACGAGTCGGTTTAAGTAGGATTCGCGGAGGACGCAACAGTTTGTTGGCTTTTCCCTTTGGTCCTTCTACTCTGGGTTTCCGCGCGCCTGCAATATTCACGTGTGTACGTATGTGTGGGTGTGCGCGAACCCGGAAACGGGTCGGTGGGTGGCGGATAGTGCGGGTATGGAAGCGGCACGAGTCTATCTTAGCTCGTGCTCCATTTAGCTGAAGTTTACACGATATAGCGTAAGTTAGTTCTCTTCTCTTTCGTTCTTCGTGTACTTATCACGATACGGTTCTTTCTTTTCGAAAAGATCCTGCTCTTCCTCCCCTTGCCTCTTTCTTCTGCCAAAGGAATCGCTCGAATGGTACAGAGACGCGGAGACAAGAGAAAAGCAATAACGAACATTTTCAATATAACGCGCAATAAACGATTCGTATATATTTCGGGTGAAAAAAAAAATAACTGCAATATAATAATATTTATAAAATTATTCCAACTATTTTCAATAAGCGATAATTTCAGTCAAAGCATTTTTTAGAAACTAAATATCGTTAAGACTCAGAAAAGTCAGATGGTTACAAGCTAAAAAAATGAACAGTCGAAGTCTTTTAAAAACCGGCTATTCAAATATTGAGTATGATGCAGCGTTTGAATAAAAGATAAATGAGATACAGAAAGTAATTCAAAATATAAAAGTGCAGAAAGTGTAATAAAATATTTATCAGACTTTTAGTTTATCTAATTGTTATTCTCGATTAAAGACAATAAAAAGCAAGAGGGATGAGGATTATAAATAAGATGTATGTTACGTTTTAATTTAATTTTATCTCTTGCTACTTTTCTAAAATTAAATACCTCGGGACATTATTTAATTAATGTAATTTTTCCTCGAGTACGGAACGTACCTATATACCCTACCTGCTGATTATGAAATAAAATTGGCTTTAATTAAATAACGCACCGTCAACCAAGTTTGAGGATAAAAATAAAAACGAGGCAATTGCGTCGCAGAATATATGTATGTGTGGTATACATATATACATGCAGCTATCGATGCACATATATAATTGCAATCATGTGAACACTAACGAGCGATTAATAGAATTTTCCAATCACTGATAGTATATAGAATTCAATATATTCTATTTAGCAGGAAATTTTTACAGAATTTCTGCTATAAAAAATTAAAGATTTTATTATATTTGGCATTTTTTATCAAATATTGCACTACAGCATTTTATTTCTAATATTATCATCTACAGTACATTTTATGTTTGATCAGAAATGACTTTTAGTAACTGCGTAATTATTTACGATTAAAAAGATATTCTCAAAAATGATACTTTTGAGAACTTTTATTATTTGCTCAATTCATAATACGATTTGATTTGAGAGGAAACAAATGCTCGATAAATGTTACAAGAAATCGACAAAGGGTAATAAATCCTTTAGCGATTATCGGCAATGCAATCGCAGTTATAGTAATCTAATAGTAAATAATGAGGGTTAATTACTGAATTCCAATATCAGTGACGCTCAGCAAGCATTATGCCAAAGCTAATTTTGAACAGGTGGTTGCCGTCCTGCACACGTTGTATTGGCGGTCATTATGCCAATGCATTGTACATGCGACACGGCGCAGACGCGCCGTATGTCGTATGCGGTATACGAGATTCCGATGCGTGGCTGTATTGTGAATCGTCATCGACCTGAATAGGAATTGATCCGACGATTGACATGTGTCATACCCTTATCTTATCTACTGCGTTTTGTGAATAATGAGATGCGCATAATCTATCCGCTTCTATCTCGCGATAAGTTATGTCGTATCCGATACTCAGCATGTCGCAAACGTTTCCAATTTTACTCGAATTCCGAATGTACCGCATTACCGAAATTTATCAAATATTTTACATAATTGGCGTTTTAATTTTCCAACCCGAACAATTCGAATGAGATGGGCGGAAATATTTTATTGACATTTAGTTCGAATTCTTGAAAATAAATGAAGTATAAGGTTTTATTAAATATCTTTTTGCGCTTCCGAAGCTTGTACGTTGAATGGCAGAAGATTCTCCGCCGTTGCTATTTCATATCGAATATATTTCTCTTGAAAGGTTTGGGTATACGGAGATCTCTGGTGTTCCGTGTGGCTAGCGGTCGACGTTTGGATGTGCACGGCGTCGATATTGAATTTATGCGCCATCAGTTTGGATAGGTACTTGGCTGTGACCAGGCCAGTCAGTTATCCTCAGGCAAGTACCACTCAATATTCGTGCAAAACGATTATCTTGGTGAGATCAGACACGCATTATGCACCGATCGATTTGATCGTCAAGTTTGATGTATTTATATTATGCATAATAAATCGACATATCACTCGAAATGTTTTGCGTAATACGAGCATTTGCGATAACAAAAGCTTATAGGGAAGAAATAAAATTGAAAAAAACTGCAAAGTTTAATAAAGATTTTGAAATTATCTGCATTAAATGTTTTGTACGCAATGATTGATTTCACTAGTTTCTCTTATTTCTGTAAAGAGACTGTAAGAAAAGAAAATAATGCGGTATTATTGCACATTTTTCTTTTTTACAATGTAAACTGATACACCGGATAAAAAATAATAAAATAAATAGCTCAAAGAGCAAAGATATAAGCTACCCAATATATCTATAATCGCGTAATCTCTTTATACAATTATCGCGTCCTTGTTGCGCAACGTATTTTTCAATAACTGTTTATTCTTTGTTCCAATAAATCCAGCTTATGTCGACGAAAAGAGCGAGACTGCTAGTAGCCACTGTTTGGGTTTTGAGCTTCCTCATCTGTTTTCCACCTCTGGTAGGCTGGAAGGACAAACGGGTACGTTAGTAACCAACGATTAATCCGCATTTGTGCGATCATGCCGTCATTTCGGTGTGACTTTCAATCGCTGTCTGATCGCCCCCGTACGCCACCCCCCATCCCCAGCCCGGATCGCTTTTCCGCGCCCGTTTAATCGCTTCCTCTTTGTTTTCGTTTAGTCGCATCCCACGCACAACGTGACGTTTCCTCCATACGGCCCGTCCAACACCACCACTATACTCATACCGGTGAAGCCGTGCCCATGGATCTGCGAGCTTACCAACGACGCCGGCTACGTCGTTTATAGGTAAGTCTTTCAGCCTCTAATAAAAAATATTCAATTATGACATGGAAAAATTATTTTGCATTAGACATGATAAGATAAATTAGTTCTTGCATATTATTTATTAAGTTATTGTGTTCGATAAAATAGACTGGCAGAATGTATTGAAAATATTCTTCTTGTGCTTTTTAATTGATAAAATGCCGTATAATTTAATCTACTTGTATATTAATTTATGAAGAAGAAAACTAATTTATTTTAACACACTGCGAGAACTTAAATCAGAATACTGAATTAAAAGTTTATATTTTCCACTTTTTCTTCATAGTTTTTATATTTAAGAATATTAAATATATATCTCTCTGAAGATACTGATATAATTGTATTGCATATATAATGCTTACTCGTTTATATCATAAGTTAAATCCGATTTATATGTCACATCAAGACTACATTATACCGATAATAGTTTATGAATTTTGAAAAAGACAAGTAAAAGTATAATAAGTCGATATATTTTCGTAAAATAGAAACATATTCAATTTTTAAGGATGGTCATCTTCCATATATTTGATCCCCAATCCAAAAATAAATAAGAGATAGATCGTATTTATTATCTCAACATTAGTTTTGAATATAAAGAGAAAAACGTTTTATTTTGATCTGAAAAACAAAACGTCATCCATATCATTCAACTCGAAACGCCGCACAGGCTGTAGATTAGGTCGCGCCAGTAATAATTGTTTCTATTTCTGCGTCATTATCGTATTACACGTGTGTATCGGTCAAGACGATCACGTATATACGGTTTGTCGCCGATCAATAAGTTGATAAATCATTAATGCACTCGAGCGATGAGTCAAGATGCGTTTCGAGTGCCCGACCACCGGCTCCCGCTCGATCGAATCACCCTGCCAGTTATTAAAGCCAAAGTGCTGGAATTAATATTCGCGGTGATCTGATCTGCGTCGCACTGCACGCGCGAAGGCGCTCGATACGCCTTCACAAAACGGGAAACTGTGATTACCGGACGCGTGACGGGAAATCACACACGATCACCGCTGTGTTGCAGCGCCCTAGGCTCCTTCTATATACCGATGCTGGTGATGATGTTTTTTTATTGGCGGATCTATAACGCCGCGGTTTCCACGACGAGGGCCATTAATCAAGGTTTTCGGACAACAAAGCCCTCGAAAATGCTCGGCACCAGGTAAAACCCCGCGGCAGAACCGCAGCTTTTGCCAAGCTTCTATATACACGACCGGCGGAGAATTTATTTGTTCGCACAATCTTGTAATTGATTTTTCATCACATTTATTTGCATTCTCATGCGTTTGATGTGGATGTCGATCGTTTCACCGTTAGCTGTCTTTTTTGAGCATGCATATCTAATCAGAGGCTAGTTGTCATCGATACATCTCCCTTCAAAATGTATATAAGGCAAAGTTAGTCCCTCATCATCATCCCCCTAATGGCAGAAAGAGCCGGAAGTAAATTATCCTACATTCGAATATATTTTTTCGCATTTTCCACGTCTGCGTCATTGAATTTTCTTTCTGCTAGAAGAAAAAAAAAAAGTCCTTTTTACGCGCGAGCTTTGTTATGTCGCTGACAGATATAATGGAACGTCTACGTAGCAGCGCGACGCAATTCTTATTCTTATGCAGGTTCGACGAACAAAGACTGACCTTACGAATACATCGCGGTCGCGGTAGCGTCCACAATGGTAGCAACAACGGCAGCTCGCGGAGCCCTGACTCGAGCGGTCGCAATTCCGTCAAGCGGGAGAAGATCAAAATCTCGGTCTCCTATCCCAGCACCGAGACGCTCAACACCAAGTGCAACACCCTTGAGAGAACGCCGTCGAGGTGCTCGCAGATCTCGGTCCATTACAGCAACGGTCAGACGCAGACGCAGCTTTGTCCGACCTCGCGGAACACGCACCTTAAGGTGAATTAGATTCTCACAAGCTTTATTCGCAGAATTCCCCCGAGCGCGTAATTAACTGCCCGAGATATAGACACCTTTTTTCTCCCGATCGTTTTTTTATCTTCCAAGAATAATAAAGAGACTTTCCTCGCAAAACAGAATTACGATCGTGGGTGGGTATTTTAACGTACATATTTGTTTCGCGGCGTAAAAATAAATATCTCCGATGGCGCGAAAGATTTATGTTTTTTTATTGTCGCACAATCATACACGTGATCGCAGTTCGGCTGGGGGCGACTCGCGGCTCTCACTGTTTGAAAAATGAGAGCAGTGTCGGATGTTCACAAATTTCATGTTTCGTACATTTTGTAATCCGGACAGTTTTGAGAGCACACACAAACATACACCCACACTCACACATACACACTCGCGCTGTTTATTGACGATTAACTGTCGGCATTTTGCAAAACGAGACGTATCAAGGATCAGTTTTTCGTTCAATAAAGCCATGGCACTCGTTCGATCCGACGGGGCTATCGAACCGTATAAATACACTATTTTTTTTCTTTTTTCCCCTCGCTGTTTTGTTTTAACCGAGAACCCTCGAGCTTTTATTTGCCGTTTAAATCGCCGATCGTGATTATTCTCCCACATGTGAGGTTGTACGCGCGGATTGCAGACGAAAGTGGGATATGGACACGTACCCGTTTTGCTGAGAGCTTTTATGTCATCCCTCATCGTCGATATTGATAAACACGCACAGAGAAGAAATGCATTTTTCATTATTCTCATCATAAAAAACTGCAAAAAATATCGCGCTTTACTTACAAAAGCGATCTATAAATATTTGTTTTTATATATTCCTGAAGCGACATACATAAATATAAAATAAATCATCAAAATAAAACAGTAATAAAATCATTTATGGTTTGTATTTTAATATGAATAATTTTTTAAATTTTAATCACGATCAATTTTTAGCTTTCTGAAAAATTCATAAATTACGAAGTAGTCCGTTTTACTTTTCGACTTTGTCTGCAAAAAATCGCGAAACAGCTGAAACAAGTTTTTCAATCGGATATTAGGGCGATACTGATCGAAGTGCGCGCCTTTGGATGACAGTAACTGATGCTGGTCGTAATCGTTATGAAAGAACGGCTGTTTTACAGCGTCCGTAAATCCTGCGCGAAAGTGAATTCATGTTTTATTGGCGCGTTCACTGTGTGTACCGGAGTCGTAAAGATCGACTTATTAAATCCTCTTTCAGGTCGGCGGTGTCAATAGGGTCGGCAGCAGCAAGAGACCGAGCAGGCGGAACAGCTGCGAAAGTCAGGTGACCGGCGATGAGCTGTCGCTGCGCGAGATGACGACAAGCAGCGAGGAGAAACCGCGGGTGATGAAGTTGGGCAAGAGAAACATAAAGAACCAAGTGCGTTTTGTATCGATCCGTTCGAGCTTTCACTATTCTAGCCATGCGTTAAATACTTTTTTTTTTTTAATATTTTAAAAACGAACGAGAAATATTAAATGTATTAATAGTTGCGAGTTTGCAAACGTACAATTTGATGAGAATGTTTCAAACTGATTTTTATTTCAACCAACTGTGTTGATATCGGCGTTGAATTGCAGAGCTTTAATAATATACGCGTATGCATTGATTGAAATTTTTTTTAACAAGATAAAAAATACGAAAAATATTATTAGTGCGTGGCGACGATGTGTGAAACAAAGTTATGCGCAGGTGAAGAGATTTCGCATGGAGACCAAAGCGGCGAAGACTCTGGGCATCATCGTCGGCGGCTTCATCCTGTGCTGGCTGCCGTTTTTCACCATGTACATCGTGCGCGCGTTCTGCCCGAATCGAATCCATCCAACCATCTTCAGCGTGCTATTTTGGCTAGGATATTGTAATTCCGCGATAAACCCCTGTATCTATGCTCTCTTCAGCAAGGACTTCCGATTCGCTTTCAAGAAGATCATCTGCTGCAAGTGTTCGTGCATGCGACGCCCCGACACTCTACGACGCGGCAGCGACGGCAGCCAGTTGGCAATGAGGTCAGTGTTACGATTTTGTATTACAAAATTGAACAATGTTGCGCGCCGCGATTTATTTTACACGGTCGCATTTTCGCGTCATGTAAAAACAGCAATGAACCAATATTACAACTTGTTATGCAAATGATGTACTTTGCGATTTATTTTTATTTCACGTTCACGTTTTTTTGCATCGTAAAAAAAAAGCGTTAAAAATCAACGTTTATTCGCTAGATTTAAAATTTATTTTTTTAAAAACTCTGTCATAATTTACACCGTATCTGATTATCGTCCGCATCTATTGATCTTTTATGCGAACAACTTTTTTCATATAACCGCATAAAAGGAAATCCTGAAATTTAATCATATTTTATGTGTCATAAACATGCAGTTGATATATATATATATATATATATGAAAATATCAAGTTCCTGTTTTTTTATTTGATGATGTACCTTCGCGAACAATTTTCCGCCGATGACACATAAAATACGCTCAATCAACATTCTGCGGATGTAAAAGAGCCAATTTCCAGCGGAATCGAGTTGTCGAAAATAGTTTTCCATAAATTTCCTAAATCCCGAGTTTGTAATCCAATTAGTCGAGGAAACGATGTCATCTCTTTTCACAAGGAACCCGCGGACCCACACACTTTCAATGGTTCACGGGAACGGTACTGTGTGTGTGCCCCGCAGGAACGAGCGAAGTCCAAGCTACACGATCCGCATGGGATCCGCTCAGCAAGGGATCTCGATCGACGACTCGGATCCGGATCCGTCATCGGAGCCGACGCACTCGCAGAGCGAGTCCAGATGATTGTAGCGGCGCGTCCGAGCTGGCGCGCAACGCGTCACCTTCAATCGACGATCCTCCAAAGCGAGGATATGCTCCTTTTGATGATGGCAGTGCTTCGGAACGTGCTCAGCACGTCGGCTTGCGCGTCGCGTCACGACGACGAGTTGCAACACTCGACGCTCGCTATGCCAACGTAAATTCCGTTATGCCATTCTGCCAGACTGACGTCGCGTCAGCGTTTCGCGCTTGTAAATTACTCCTCCGACAAAGCCGGAAACAGCCGGGCTCTATCTCCGAACGTCGTGAAAACGCAAAATCGCTAGACAAGCAAGTCGAGCGGCAAGCCGAGTGGCTAAGCAAGTAGCGAACGACCTGTTTAGCTTCCGTGATGTCTTTTATCGATGATGGGGAAGTTTGTCTAGCTATCGATAACATGTAATGTCGCTACAACGAGTTTACGCGAGGTCAACGGGTAGGCAAGCCAAGTAGTTTGCCGAGCAAATAATTTGCCACTTGACTTGGCTTTTCCGAATTGCGCAAACTTGCCATAACGTTTTCGTATAACATGTTTACATGAAATCAGCGGAGACGCGAGTTCGTAACTGTTCTTCCCGCGTTTCTATCAGCCATCGTCGAAGAAACGTAAATGAGCGATTTGTCGCTCGACTTGCCTTTGCGCCGCGATTGCGATGAGATCGATAGAAAATCGGAGAGAAAACTCTGTGGCTCCACGCGAAAATTGGATTTTTAGTGCGATACACACGAAACGCGTTGGAGCATTTCACCTGCGATTTCTGGAAAAATCCAGAGAAAAAAAAAAGAGGAAACGAACGATCGACTCCCACACGCGGATTTCGTCGCGCGCATCATTTCGCGAGAGCGTCGCGGCGCTTCGCTTCGATTTGTACTTTCGGCTACGTTAAGAGCTTAAAACGATTTGTCTTTCTTAAGTAATCACCTTCTTGTGACCACCGTCCGGTGAATATAGCAAGCCATCGTACACACTTAATGTTACATGTATCCCGCGCGGATCGCCAGACAGTAATCAGTCGTTTTATTCGGAGCGAGAAACAAGAATCCGAATAATGTATTCAATCGATGTGCCTTCTCTTTTCATTGTATAACAAGTCACACTACTTTCACGACGAGAGATTGTTATTATTTTCTTTTTCTCTTTCGTACAAAGCCATTCGAGAAAAATATTTATTTGAATTCAGAACGATTCATAACCGAATCACGCGTTCATACAGCTTTCGATCTCCACGTTCTTTACGATTTCAAATCGAAGATTGATTGACTGATTACTCTTGGTCGTTCGCGTCAAGAACTTTGCATATACGTATTGCGCAATTGCATTCGTTCTACGTCGCTAATAAGATCGGTACTGAAATTGCGAGAGGTGTGAGGACGGGACGAAGAGAAAAGGAAACTTGGACGATTATTCGCGATCGCAAGTATGCACCTTCGAGAGAGAACGGCGCATTCGAGAGACGCGAACATAACGAGCGACACAGACCTCCTATGTACATATCGATATCTCTATGTGTACGCAATAACACGCTAAGTATGTCGTTATCTTCTATATAAACCGATGTTCGCGCGCTCGTATAAATCGGCGTTTCTCCCGCCCCCTCGTCCCTTTCCCGTCCCAGCCTCCCTCATCCTCCTTTTTTCCGTATTCGAGCGATTTTTCCGGGACACGGCCGGAAAATGACGGCATCATCGATGCTGTTGATTTCTACGTTTTTTTTACATAATGTTGCATGCGATTGTATAAATAAACATTGCATTACATCGTTGTTATCGCCGCGCGTGTGATACATGCGTATTGCGTTGCCGTGCGGATATATCGTTAAACGAAACGCTACATACGGCGCTGGCGCAAAAGTTCCGGCGTCTCATCTTCGCAGAATTTTCCGATCTACTCCCCCCCCCCCCCTTTCCCCCTAGATATCGCTGTTTTAGCAATGTAACTGTATAATTCGGGGGCGGCGAGATAGCCGATCGACTTCAATGCGTGATTCGTGTATTATGTGATATATCGTATAAATACGTAAGAAACGGATGAAAATAAATATGTGAATACGCATATAAGATGTCCCGTCGCCTCGCATAACCCATCCCACAAGTCTGCGACACTTGCGAATTCAACGGCGAACGTCACTTCGGACTTCTAAGGTACGTATAAAAAAATTTTGCCATCGCACTATTTTTCTCTTTAAACATAATTGAATTTAAATACTAACGAACTGATTGAATTTAAATACTAAGCTTGAAATACATGAAATTTTTATTTCATGTATTTCAAGCTTATTCTCAGTTATAAAAAAACCGCAACTTTTGAGAGACTCAGAGTATGCGTGAAAATTTTTTTACCTAGATTTTTCAATCGAATTTTGTTGGTAAATATTACTTAAATTCAATTACAAATGATTAAAAATCTAAGCTAGTCACAATTGTGAATATTTCTACAGTTTTTTATTAATATTATTTTATTTTGTGTTATCATGTTTCGATTTAGAGTCTACTTTGTTGAGATTCTATTCCGTACAATTCGATTTGAACCTCCTCAATGCTCTTGCCTTTCGTCTCCGGCACCATGGTGGAGATGAACACAGTGCCGACCAAGCCTATCAGGCCAAATGTGGCGAACGACGAGGAGATTCCCATGAGATCCACCATATCCTGGAAGCACTTTGTCACCAAAAATGCTAGCGTCCAATTGCACGTCGCGGTAGCGGCGCTCGCCGCGCTCTTGATGTTGTTGGTGAAGAGCTCGCCTACCATCAGCCACGGTATCGGACCAAAGCCGATGCTAAAAATTATAATAAATATCGCAAAAGAGAGCAGAGGGATCCAGGAAACGCTGGTGAGATCGTGCGAGTTCTGAAATAACAAAAGATTCCGAAAATTATAATTTAATGGAGAAATTTTGCTGTACAAATATTAAATTACAAAATGATATGCAGCCAGATTTTCATACGAATAATTATAATAATTTTTGATTAAACATTTAAATACAAATTTATAATTAATTTTTTTCATTAATATTTAATTATTTTAATGAATTTTACCTGAAAATGAAAATATCCCGATAATGTGAACATACAAGCGGACATCACCGACCCACTAATGAATAATAGCAGCTTTCTGCCGGTGCGCTCAATCATAACAGTTGAGAAATAGGTGGCGATTACTTGCACGAGGCCGACGATCACGGACGACATGGTCGAGCTCAGAGTTGACCCCGCATCGTCGAAAATCTTTTTCGCGTAAAATATGAGAGTGTTTACACCGGAAAGCTGTTGGAAAACCATTAAACCTGGAACGTATCGCGAAAAACAAAGCATTAACATATAATTCTATAAAATTAAATACAAATTAAAATTTAATAATTTAATAAAATATTAATAATAATAAAATAATGATTTACTCTCATAAAATTATTCTATATTTTCGAATTAATGAATTATTAAATCGGTTAAAATTAACAATTTACCGAGCGTAATGCAGATTGCTTTCCGATAATTTTTCAAATCCAAAATACTGGCTTTGGCTTCTTGCATTTCCGAAGCCTGGAGCTCGAGTCCGGTCAGTTCCGTCTCGATACGATAGTGAGCCCCTCTGTAGTATTTCAGCACGTCGTTTGCGTCATTCTTCCGACCTTGCATGACCAGCCATGCCGGTGATTCCGGTATGAACGGAAAGGAGATCAAAAGCAAAGCGGGCGCCACGGAACACAATATCGCGATGACGTGCAAGCTATTGGTGAAGGCTGCAAACATTGTGCCATGCTTATCATTTCAGAAAAGTTACACTGTACCCTAGAAAACTTCTCTTTTAACATTGTATTTATCATTGCAAACATCGTGAAATCATGTGCAGCGAAAATCAAGACTATCTTATGCAATTTTTTTATCAACATATTTCTTCATTCTTTACGTAATTATATGTTTATTATATGTTACGTAGATATATGTTTGATAAATGCGAGCAAAGTTTAGATAAATAGTTTTGTTCAAAAATCGTACGGTAAATAGAAAATCTGAAAGATAATCATTTAATTTATAAATTTTTGTAATTATTGATTAATAATTATTATACTAGCTTTGTTAATATTGCAGTAGCAGATTACCGATGTAGAAAGACAACACAGTATATATTTATCTTGAATCTAAATCATACTACATACTTTTAATTTTATTTTTAGATGTTGTCGCGCTGCGGGATTACTTAATTTTGCTTTCGTAAAAATGCGACATTTTACCTGTGGCATATGCGAAGAGGATTCCGGCGGTGATCTGCAACTGGAAAATGGTGCCAAGTAAGCCCCTGATGCTCTGCTCGGCGATCTCGGAAGTGAACATGGGAACAACGACGGATGCTGCACCGCATGCTGCCCCCGCGACAAACCGAGCCAGAAAAACCCTTGCGATGGAAAAACTCGATTACGTAACTTAAGTAGAAAATCAATGAAACCGCACAGTAAAATCGCTCTTGCTGGAGCTGGAAACGCAGCCAATACGATTGATGGATAAAATGTCTGCGACGGGCAGTAGACTTCCGAATTCGAAAAGCTAATTATTTGGGGTGAGTAATTTTTTTCTATTTATTTCGAATAAATAATTTTCATTATCGATTGAACCGCTGCGCAAATTAATAATAAAGCGAAAGATAAAAATAAGATTTGAACGTGCACTAATGTTTTTATATATAACACGTTTATCATGATATTTGGATTTTTCCCTTCTACTTACAAAAATATCAGAATTTATAACAACAAATATTTTATAAAATTATTTTTAGTCCGAAGAGCTTAGATTTCAATCCGAAAAACTTAGGTTTTAATTGTTATTGATATGTAGATAAATTGTGCTATTTTGCAAATCGCAAACGAAACCCTTATCGAAGAAAGAGTCTGAGGTGAACTCACCATATCTTACTCTGCGCAAATGCGATGATGTACCAGCAGAAAAATAAGGGCACGGTCGTCGCCCAAATCGCTTTCTTCCGACCGAACTTATCCGCCAATATTCCCGCCGGCACGGTAATCGGGATGGCGCCGAGGGGGACCAACGAGGAAATCCAAGAACCCTCCTGGTCGCTGACAGAGAATGTGCCGTTTTTGTTGTAAAGCGGCAAAGCGGAGGACGTCCATGATAAATACGTGCCAATCGAAAACGCGGCGAGCGTCGCTGAGGAATAACAATAATGTCAGAGACATTTTATCTCAGGAATGTGTCTTGAGAAATATTCTATTTGATCTGTCACCAGGACATATATTTTATCTTCGAAAATACTCTGTCTTGAGAATTCTTCCGCTTCGCGCGACTCTTGATATTCTCCGCTTGGATCCCACGGGCGTACCGCAATGGAATCGCGTAAAGTTAAGTTACATAGTCGGGAAGTGTCTATCGAGAGAACTCGTTTTAACTACGGTACGAACTTGCGATTAAATTGAGACGCTCGAGGATTAATGTGACAATCGCGTGTAAAAGTTCGGGCTTTTGAAAAAGCTATATTTAAATTTTTCCAATGTCATTAAGATAAAAGTAAATTTGCATACTTATTCCTCTCTTGCAGTCTAAAAATCTTCATGTTTTTAACGTACGCAATTCACCAGTTTCGATAGCATCATCGCGGAACATTATTGAATATTCATATGTAAATGCGCTGCTGCATTTCAACACCGCGCAAGTTCGCGAGAATTAAGCACAAAACTCACCCACGAGCACGCCCACGTACTGCGTATATTTCGAGGTCGGTTGCGCGCACGACGATCCTTCGTCGTTCTGTGTAATTAAAGCCATTGTGCATTCACATAAACTGCGCGACCACTTTAACTACTTAAAATACTTCGCCAAAAAAAAAGAAAAAAAAAAAAAAATAATTGTCGCAATCGTTACTCGCGAGAAGGTTCAAGTAACGTTGAACTTAAAAACATTGTGTACCGTCGAACGTCGCGGACTCTATTCAGTTCCAATCAACATTTATCCACAACGCGACCTCCTTATCATTATGCTGACGATTATGTGCTGTAACCCCGACGCTTACGTAATGACCTATCCCGTTCTATAGTACTAGAAAATTATCACAATCCCGCCTCCGAATCTCGCACGTCTCAAACTAGCAATATAATTGCGCGCGGATAAAGTTCATCTGCAACCATTCAGATTGCATTTACATCGCTTTGGATATAGCGTTTCACGCGTCGCATTTAACACAGCTGCTGCTCCTTTCACAATACGCTCAGTGTAGCCGAAATATACAAGATGCGTTCTGTGAATACGAATATATCGTTCAATTCTTTTGAGAATAAAAATGTTGAAAAATTTGATATTTCACTTTGAAATATGAGCAAATCGTACTTTAACAAAAATAATTTTAATAAATCCGTAAAACAATCCATTAGGTCATCTGAATATTTTTAATTAAAAGATACGTGAAAATAAAATATAAAAAAATTTACAAAATTAATAATTAAGTATTATTTGAAATTGTTGGGTTTTTAATAAAATTGAAAACGTTTTAATATATTATTTATATTAAGTCACGAGTATATATAAATCTGCAAAATTATGTGTTATTATTTTATTAAAAACCGTTAAATAGAAATAAATGAAAAGACGGATAAATATAAAAAGGGAATGATAGAGGTTGCAGTTTTTTATTCACGAAATATAATCAATAAATGCAAAGAGAGACTCTACTAACAATTTCAAAGTATGGCATTACTATGCGCTAATGATGCTAAAGATAATGATGAAGGTAGAATGTCTACGGTATTATCAAATAATTTACCATATGATGATCACGGTCGCAAAGCTTAACATTATAAACAAATAAAATTAATCTTAAAAGGACGCTCGAATACGAATCAAGTCCGTTCCTCTGCATTTCCGCGAGTATTATTTGAACAAACTCGAGAAGCATTCGCGAAATATTTCCTCGAAATCCCGACACCGGTATTTACTGAACGAGAAAACGCATTAAATAAATATACGAACCACATAAATTTAATATATTCCTTCGTTTTTCATACTCTGATTCAAATGAATTTCTCAACATACTCGAACTTTACGAAAATATATATCATTTTTTTGTTCTCTCTTTTAATTTGCAGAAGTCCAGAATGCACTTCAAAATGCACTTTATCTATTTTCGCGCGAAATTTCGCGAGATGAAATTCAGCGTTTGATTTATCCAAAATTTTGACAAAAATCATGGATCAACATTGCGTTTTGATAGACAAAAACGCTTTCACGTCTCACGGGACATTTTCTACGGCTTCATCGGTATCATCATTTCGCTTCGGGCAGATTAGTTGCCAGGACCCTGAAGCCATTCTGATCAGCGATGTAGTGCACCTGCTGAAGAATCCCATTGGCGTCGATGTAACTGTAGGCGCCCCTAGTGGTGCCATCGAGCGACCTAGATTCGGTTTTGGCACTGGAGTCGCCGGTGTAACTGTAATCATATTGGCCCAGAGAGTCCTGGGTGTGATGTAACGAACTGTGAAGAAATCTGTAAGGTAGCACGGAAACTACATAAGGCGCGGGCATGGCCATCGGTCTTTGAATGCTGCTGGCAAGCGGCACCAACTGCAAAGTATTCTGATTGGACGCTTGTTCGTCGTCCTTGAGAAGAATGTTCTCCCTCAATGATGATGAAATGGGTAATGACGAAGTGATGGCAGTGGTGGAGCTAGTGGGACTTGCAGGCGATACTTTCGAAAGACTCGGATCCGGCTTAGGAACATCAATTCCCTCTGCCTCCGATCTTGACAGTAAGAACGGATTCTTGGTGTCCTGAAAGAAATCAGGTTAGATTTGTTACATTCTTATGTAGCATTGAGATGTTCGAAATTTCAACTTTCGTAAATATCGTTCTTCAAATTGATTCTTAATCTCATTGCAAAATACTTTGCAAGTTTTATCGAATCATGTTTCTAATGACCAATCGTGAACCTCGTATCGTTATAAAATAATACAAAAACAATGGTTTATATTTTATTATTTTATTTTGTGTTTGTAAAATATAGGAATTTTATATTATTGATCGCTAAACTTTAATAGGGTCAAATAATTAAATTTCAATTTAATAGTTTTTTGTATAAACTGGATATAGTAATGCCACGAATTTCCATTTGAACTTTCCAAGAACGCGGATCGCTTTTTTATTGCCACGTTCCTTTTATCCAGGCAAACTTCAATTGAAATATCCGGGAAACTATAACTCACCTCTGTTTCCCGCGTGTTCAAATTCAGGTCGGCTTTGCTGTTTCCCTCTTGCTGAACTTGAGCGAAACTGAAATACGATGGCAGGATTTTGTACGACAAGAGATTCTTATCCTGCCAATTAGCCTTTCGCAATTCTGAGAGATGATTAGTCTTCGCCGCGGCTACTTCCGGCGTGTCTTGCAATGTTTGCAGGTCATTTTTCGGAGGTTGCGGCATATTACTCGCTCTGACTCTAAATCCATTTTTATCGTCCGCCGTGTACGAAACCGTTTGCAAAATTCCGTTTGCATCAATATAGGAATATCCTGGGGGCAAATAGAGATAATGGCTTTCGTCAAACAATGTTGTATGTTTGAGGAATAATAATTACAATTTACATTATTGTATTTGTCACTAATACATAATAATAAATAGTTATGAATAATATATATTATTTACAAGAATTAATCGACTGCCAATTATTAATTAATATAGAAAATCGTATCAATTAGATGAACTTTGCTTTCGTGATTACGTTCGTGGTCGTCACGCACAATTTCACGCATGTTATATTACGCGCCGTGAGTCATCACATTGCAATCGAGAAACATGCAAACGTGCAACCGCGCATTGTCATCCGAGAAAATTTGCAGGGATGAGCATGCGGCGTATGGGCGTCTTTCTTGCGTCACGCCGGCGAGCATTAGCGAGAGATTCACGTACGCACGTAGGCTGGCAATGCACCTCTTGTAACACATTTCGCAAAAAGAATGCATTCCATTTATGCGCTTGCATGACATGCGCGTTAGATCACGAAAGCGAATCGCGACAAGCCACTACAATAGCCGCAAATGAATTTTGCTTCGTTCTTTACACAAGGCTGTTCAAAGGAAATTTTGTTGAAATGCGCGAAACTTGGAACTCACCACCCTGCGTTACGCCGTTCAAGGTGGATTCCGCTTTGGCATGATGCGGCCCCGTGAAAGAATACTGATAAGACCCCGATCCGTCCTGCATGTGATACTGCCTCAACGGCGAAAGGGCTGGTATCGGACTCAGCCAGACATTGGCGATTGGCAAAGCAATAGATTGTCCGATGACGAGACCGCACAAAATCGTCTGTAGACAGAGATAACAAACGTTAATCTCTTAAATTATTATCCGGATATAAAAAATAAATATACAGTTTTGGTCGAAAATATAACAGGTTCTCGATAAATTGCTTTCAGCGAAATTAGTCGGTGCTTAAAAATCTGGTAAAATTTGTCATATATATAAATGCTGCAAAATACATACATGTGCATTTTTACGAAATTACATAATAATAATTAAATTGAAATTTTACAAAAACATCGAATGTCTATATTTTATATTAATTAAAATTCCGCATTAAAAATTTACAAATATTTATTAACAGTAGCTGCAGGTTTTGATTTAGAAACACTAATTAATTTCATTTACATTTATATCACAGAAATTATCAAAGGATCTGTAGAACTCTGAGCAAGGCTGTAGTACGCAATAAAGTTTATTAAGACGTTTATTCTAAACAGGGATGTTTCTGCTTTAAGCTTTTATCGCATTTTGCAAATAAAGTATGGGTTGCCGCAAAGCAATTACGTTTATTACTCAATTAATGAAATTGCGTTGCATCAATTGTAACAGTTGCGCCGACATTAGGGTGCGACTATCATTACACGGAGTGCGTAATTTTCTACATAAAATCGCGATTGGAGAGACAACATACATAAGATTACTATCAACTGCGACGATTTGCGAGCGCGAGAGAAGATAGCATCGCGGCGCAAGTGACATAACTTTTATCGATCGCGGAAATCCAATTCGATTACACGGTCACGTCTTTCCGCTCGACTACAACTGAGCAGCATTTATTATGAATATTTTTTCCGCGGAACGAGGCGGTATTCCTCGAACTGCAAATGGCGAATGCAGGACTTCGATCGCCACGCGCGAGCAACCGCAACCATCTCGCAGTTCGGCGAAATCAATAGCTATTATCGTGAAAGAGAAACGATGAATTCACCGCTCGTATTATACTAACACTGGTGCAACCGACAAGAGTTATTGACATTAATATAGCTCTCCCGTGAAATATGCTCGCGTAATTAAACAACGTAAAATCAATACAGTCGCAAAATGTGTGTCGAGTATCTTTCCTTTCGGAAGCTCCTTGCCGCGGTAAATTGAATTACAAAACTTTAATTTCACCTCAGTCCTCGTTTATCAAATAAGGGTAAAATGCCAAAAGTTTATTCGTGCACATCGCGAAGGGATATAATGAAATTAAATTAGAATCCACAAATATGATAAGCCCCCTTGAGATTAGCTCCAAATTGATCAAGGAATTACGGGCATTATTCGTACAAGGAACTTTGGCAACTCCAACATACATATATCTGCGTCAAATACAAACTTGTACTTGTCGTCATTAATTAACTTAAAATTCAATTAAATTCACTCACGAGTATCATGATCGTCTTGAGTAGAATCGCACCGCTGATGAACTGTCGATCGATCGTGAGTAGTGGAACCGGCCTCTCGATCACGACTTTCTCCACTCGTCTAGGATAATCCCGGTGAGAGCCGCGTAACGGATGTGAGAGTGCAAGCTCTCAGTCGCATCCTCTTATATAGCATCCCGTGGATCTGCCTCGCGCGCTTACGGTGGTTCCCCACCCTAGCATCGCGTGCGTCCGGGCCCTAGCGGGGCCCTACGGGGCACGGGACGCGCTCTCGCGCGCCCTAAGAGCCGGGTCCACGGTCGCAAATCACCCCGAGTTCGATTTCCATGCCGATAAATCAATGTTTATTGGCCTCGGATACGAGCCGTCGATCTTCCGCGCGTTCTGGATGCCAGCGCGAGGATCCGCCGCGCGAGAAAGGATACGCGTTTTTCGCGCGTATCCTTTCGTGCGTACCCTGCGTAATAAGAACGCCGAGCACAGCATGATCGTAACAATAACGAGAGATAATTCACGCTGGCCGGATTGAAAGCTCGCCCACGCGGCGGGTACCAGCTGAATTTCAGATGTTGACTTCATTTCAATTAAGTGGATATATGTAAATTATTTTATAACCGCGCAAATTTGATTTTAATTTATGTCCAAACCACTTTTTATTTATAAATTCTGTAAAAAATTTCTTATCAACTTTCGTGCAGCAGAAATATCGAGTGGGATAAAAATATTTTGAACTAATAAAGTTTATGTATTTCGATATTTTTAAATTATTTTAACACTGCTTTTGTATTATAAATCGTAAAAAGAATTGATTTAAAAGTTTTCAATTTTCAACATTATTTAGTTCAACATTAACATTTCACTGAAATCACTTGAGTATTGTTGATGGTGCCTCAGATCCGCTTCACGCTTGTTAATAATATCTCATTACAATTGTAAAGACGCTCGCACATAATTTATGTTGATCATTGTACGCGTAATCTCCATTACTGCTAAACTCGCATTATTGCTGATTGCTCAGCATTCACTTACAGTGATCCGTAATAAGCTACGCCCCGTCACGTCACAAAACGCCAAAACGACAAACACGCGTGTGATTACGAGCTACAAAGTGACATTGGAGGGCAGATAATGGACGGAAACGATGGATCGGTATCGCGCATACCAATGCAAATACGGCTATCGCGCAATGTTGCGAAGCACTTAAACGGAGCAGAGATGAATCTCTCTCTCGAGAGACAAGTAGATCGGCATCGTATCTCCCATCGAATCATGATATTCAGATTTAACAATAAGTGATTTGCCCCGAAAGTGTCATGATAATGGATCAATCGATCGATGGAGAGCAAAATCGATGATATTCGCGTTTTTCGAGAAATTAATTTGGCTTGAAAAGAACTTATTGAATAACGTAATTTAATAAGCACCGATGTATCGACTTGTTAAACTATATTTCATCTTTTTATTAATACCAAATATGTTACATATACCAGGAGGCTTCGGTAATTATAAGAGCCGTTCAGATTTTTAAATTCCGCTTCTTAATTTAAACCGTCACGAAGAAAATAAAACAGCCTCTAGCGACATAGAGCAAGATTAAACGTTATTTTAATCTCTTGATTAAAACAACGTTCGCCGGTGCGATTCCCGACAAAAATCAGCGGCCGCGCGATCCTCGACAAATAGAAACGAACGCAAATGCAATTAACGGGCGGCGAAAATGAAACGATAGCGGCGAGAGAGAGGTGGCATCTCTTTAGGGAAGGTCCAGGACGCGGCCGCAGGGCCTCCTTGGCCTCTATCTCTCTCTCTCTTTCTCTTTCTTTCTTTCTCTCTTCTTGCTTTGCCGATCGCATAAATAATATCCGCCGCGAATTTACGGCCGGCTCGCTTAATCCGACGATGTAAAGGAACGATATGAGCGTAACGAGTTCATCAATTCCGACGGAATTACTCACGTGCTCGCTCGCTCGCGCAACAAGTCGCCGCCGATGAGAGGATTCTTTCGCTGGCGACGCATACGAGCTCGTGGGCGGTGTGTTGCGTTGGTTTTGACATTGGCACTAAACGCTCCTTCTCCTTCGCCGTCTCTCTCTCATACCGCATTAAATGGCACTCGTAGAGCCGACTATCTAACCGCATATATGCGGCACCGATGTGCTATGCGCGGAGAATGCAGCGAGAAGACACCGCGTTCGCCGGTGATCTTAAATCAACTCCCCCCGCGGAGCGAAAACAATGGTAACTATCAATTCTCTCGGTATGCGAAAAGAGAGAGAGAGAGAGAGGAGGAGATTCAATATCGATGCAATTTAATTTTAAAACTTACATGTAACTTCATGAAGTTGTATAGTTTCGAATTTTTATATTTTTATTATTATAATTTTCATATCCATTCACGAATTTCTTGTCGTGGTTTCACTACCAATTACATACTTTCTAATTACAAATTATAAATTATTAATGCAAATACTTCAATAATTCCCTTTTTTTTAATATATCTCTTTAAATTCTTTGTAAATTTTTAAAATTACTAATACAAGAAATTACAAATATAAAATTATAAATAACTGCCATTAGATTGAAAAGGACCAGAAATTAGACCAAAACATTTTTATAATTTTATTCTGTATTGATTTGTGATATATTTCTCTCTCTCTCTCTCTTTTTCTTTTTTGCACCTCGACTTACCGTTACTTGGTTTTCACAGCTTTTTTTGTTGTTTTTTTTATAAATAAAATTTTCTGATATTTTAAAACGCATTAAATTATAATGAGCAATTATTCGTTTTTATTTTTCTTCTATAACTACTCGAACTATTTAAAAACAAGAGCAATATCAAACTCTCTGATAATTTTGAAGTTTCTATCTTCAAATTTATGTTTAGTTCTGTGGAAACACACAGTTTCGCTGTCGACGTGAGTTTCCCACCGTCGGCAGAACCCCTGCAATGATTTCTATGCGGCACGGAACAACTACCGCATCGCTCTAATCACCCTCGGAGCTCTCACAGCCTAATTGCAAGCTGCGCCGAGCTTATATATACTTTACCTCGGAGAGAGCGTTCAAGTATTGCGAATTCTCACATGGTCGCGCGCGACGTCTTTATTACGGCGGCTCGTATTCCGCTCGTAAAACTTGTCTCCCGGAATAACCGGGGCGGCGAGATTGCCGCCTTTAATGCGCCCGGAACCCCTTTTTTTCGCTCGCGAGACACAGTTGCAATATGTACAATCTGAACGACGACCGTCGATACATCGTCGTCTGTTAGTTGAATCGATGAAGCGGGCGGATGGCATCGTAAAGAAAAATTTACATGTCGAAATTGCACCACGCCCTCGTAAAAACGCCGCGTAAATAATATGTATCTCGCGACGTAATAAGATGCAATCGACCGGATTGTTACCGGTTACAAACCGGTATGTATTTGCGATAAGTGACAATTTACCTTAATCGCAGGATAAAATTGTTGCAGCTTTAGTAGTAGTTTTTTAAATTACGCTAAAGAAATATTTACAACAATTCTATTATAATCCTTCTATCTCATTTCTGTTTTGTACTTTGAAGAAAAATTTATAAGAAGTGGAATTATTCCCAGCGAAATTACTCGCTAAGGAAATATTTATTTTAATTCTATTATAATCCCTCTATAATTTTCCTTATAATTTTAACATCGTATTATTGATTCACTTTGCAGCACCAAATCTGTTATCTTTTACACATGATTTTGGAACAGCAATTTCATCTGCGGCGGTCAATGTCCGGGCAGTAACTCTATCTGTAACGAACGAGCTTTAAGTACATGCTATTGTGTACACGAAATGTCCATCTATTACTAGGTACACAATGTCTGGCCATCATTTAAGTATTACATTTCCCGGGCATTCACGTTTGCTTGTTGTTTACGTACTACATAACTGCGTTTCTCTCGCCGTTTTACTCATCGATGACATAGCAGAATCTACGATTAATGGCAAAGCCTTTTCTGCTTGTTTCCACAGCTTCATCAAAGAGCTGCTGCGGAGAATCTGAGTATCCTCTGCTTCTGCATTCGTACGTGTCACATAATTTCAGTGCACCCCAGCCGGTGCATCCGTATATTTCTCCCGTGTAATGCTATTCTCGCATTCGCGCGCTCAGGATATTCGGCTTCATCTTTTATGGGAAAAGTGAATTTTTCTTGCGTACTTACCCGCCTCACAGATCGTTGACTCCGCTCGTCGCACGACGATGCCTAGCAAGAGATTTCGTTGACATCTTATAATTTATCTATTATTTCAAAAAATTAATAAATATAAAATATTGATGCAAAATAATCATTGATAAACAGTTTATATTAAAACTTTTCTATTTCTATAGATTGATATAATAATTATTTTTTATCTGTTTTTTCAATATATTTACACTCTTAATTAATAATTTTTTTAGACCCAAAATGATGAATATTTTCTTATTATATTTTATTACTGTATTAATTCTTTAAGATTACGTATTCAAATAATTTCTAGACAGGTTTCATCCATCCATGCACCACTGCAAACTGCTGTAAGAAAGCAATGCCAGTTTTGATACGGGTGAAACGCACACCGCTCCAGCGACATCGAATACAAATAGGTCCAACATTTCGCCGTACGTATCTCCCTGTCGCCTCTTCGCATCAGTGAAGGCCGTTTCCAAGCGCTGCCAGGAACAACCTGATTTACGAGCGCGAGGTCCGTAAAATCTTTCCGAAAGACCTGACAACCGTGGTCTGAATAACTCGCCGTGAATGTCTTCGCGCATTCGTACATCTCTCACCCACGAAGCTATTTCCACGAAACCAAATCTTTGAGTTCAAATTATCAACGCAATTTATGGAATGCCCAGAGATAAAATAATAAATCCGAAGATTTTCTTTCCCGGCTCGTACGCCGATACGCGCGATAATGTACAACCGCCTGTAAGAACGGCAAGCGAAATTAAATTAGGCACCCGACGTAAATCGCCAGGCGCGTTACTTTTGCGTCGGAAATTCGCGTAGGCAATTATAAAAGGGCGATAAATAATATGCTAATTAGTCGGCGCGCTTATACGGGCGATAAACGACGCACGCGTGCGCGATTCCTAACGTGGTTCGAACGCGATCGTGAATCACGATCGTTGGCCGCGAGCGTGTATTACAAGGAGGAACTAACGTCCGATCGAAGATTACGGGGACTAACTAACGATTCCATTTACTGATTGCTCGGCCACCACGGCTACTCCGGGCCGCTTTTATCGGCTCGCCCTTCCACGAGAGGAGGGAGAGCTTAGCGCGCGCACGTAAACGATAAGCGCTGCAAGGTTGCGCGTGCTGGCCGCAACGAATGACCGCGATCAATTAAGATCGATCGATACTTTAATAAACCGGCGCGCCAGTGCGTGAGGCTATCCCTAATATCTCGCCTAGTCTCACGCCAGCGAACTAAGTAGTTATCACTGAAGCTAAATATTTATCGCTACCGTTATTATCGCATTCATTATTAATGGCAGCGAGGCACAATTGTAGAATATTGTATGAAGCGATCGATAAAGATACGCGTTTGGGATATTCATTGGATTTTAATAATATATTAGTTTACGTGTAAGCGTGAATTTCGTGAAACTCATTTTGCAGCTTACGAATATTGGTCGGATTGGAAAATCTCTTTTAACTTCTTCTTTTTTTTTTTTTAATTTGTTACAGGGTCTGCTATATTAAGCTCTGAAACATTAATGATCACTATGCAACTGGTGATTTAAAGTATAATTACTGTCCGCGGCAGATAACTGACGAGATTCCGTGAAGTTTTCATGCCGTAGATAAGCAAAAGTGGATCACACATAGATCGTGACGTGAGATTGTCAGCGCGGGAGGTGCACGTAAGATTAATTTTCCCATATCTCCGACATCGCCCGCTTGACTCGCAGAAATTGCAATTCCTTCTTTTTGTCCCATTATCGTGCTGTTCCGGCTATTTTCATGCATAATATACGTGCGAACGGAGAGCGCTGCATCAAGCGGTATTTGTGAATAAGAAACTTTATAACAATTCGTTTATCGGTAAATTAAAGATAATAACGTTTATATCAGTATATTACTTCTCGTTGCGAATTTATTTATTTTCAATTTGTAATTCATTTTATCTTCATTTCATCGAGTCAATCCTTTCGCCTATAAAGCGAAACCGAACGCAGCAGGGTTTTATCAGTCGAGTCTATGACTGGAGTATCTCGCATTTCACCATTCAAAACGCGTTCATTGGAGTTCTTCAGAGCGTTCACATCTAGCCACTTGGAGAGAATGCGAGTTTACGCGCCATCGGCGAGCTCCATTTCGGTGAATGCACGCGGAAATGTAATCTCGAGCGTAAACATCGCATACCCTATCTCTCCTCGCGTGACGCGAAAACTGCGAAAGCCTGCATACGTGTATACGTGTGCCCGGTCGAACGTCTCGGAAATCATTATCCGTCGTTTTATCAGGCGTGGACCATCTATGGGCGCGCGTTATCCGTGCGTGTGAGCGCAAAGTAACGTATGCGCCGCTTTTATCGGCACGGATGCCTACGTACGCTACGTGGCTGGACGTTTCTATTATCGCGACTGTGAATCGTCGTGCCTTTCCACCTTCGTCCATCCGTCCGTCCGTGCATTCTATCCTGATCATCGCGATAGCTTCTTCGCACGGACGAAAGCTGATTTTCCCGTTGAATGCACCCTCGATATCGCGTTCCGATCATCAATTTAACGAATATGCGGCTTAAATTTTTCCGCGGGGATCAGACACGATTAAAATAACCATTAAAATGATAATTAAAACAACCAGGCTATTCGATAAAAAATTAAATTTCTGATAAGAAAAAAAATCAAACCTGGCTCGTTTATGTGAAACTTTGAATATACATTGTTTGTTAAAATGAATCAACGATAAAATAATTATAAGCGACATTTAGCTTTAAAAAATATTAGTCTCTAACATTTAAAACACAGATTTTCTTGTACCGTAATATTATTATTTTTTTTCTTAACTTCTCATCAACGTAGCAAAGTTGCACTGAATGGAAAAACTTGCTTCGAACTGCATCGATTTTTTAGAGAAATAGCGTATTTTTCAAAAAAAGCTGTATTTCTTAGATATACGTTTTACAGTCATTCCTATGAGATAATCGCCTCTGAAACTAATCCAGAAAGATTCACTTCCTTTACGAGATAGCGCAATATAATATCGAAAGGGACGAAGTACTCGCGGGTTTATAGCAATTCCATTTTCGCATCGCGTATTGCGCTACATTTATCTCTTCGCGCTCAGGTCTCGATAGAAATATTGGAACCGCACTTGATTTATGACGACCATTATTATTTCGCATTTACTACTCTCTTTCTCTCTCCCTCTCTCTCTCTTTCTTTCTCCTGCGCGCTACAGATACACCGCAGAGTTATCCGCGACCGCAGGTTCCGCAAAAATTTGAGAATTTATACGGCGTTTTATTAAGGCTAATACGAAGGGCGGCACCGGGGTTCGACAATAAAGGAATATTATTAGGTACTATGCGACGCCGTAATGCGCCGATCCGGCATAATCTACGGAACGTTTCAACGGTCTTCCCGCGGGCCATCCGTTATGCGTGCCCACGCACTTACGTACGCAAAAATAACACGCACGCAGATCGTAGAAAACGGATTCGAGAGTCGTAACGAGAGCGCGATCTCTGCGCGCGCGGGTTACGACAGATTTCGCGGCGACGATCTTCCTCTTCGGATCGAATCGGATTGGATTCCAATCTCGAATCGAGCGACCTTCTCACGCCGGGGATGCTCGTTTATCCGCTCGTTAGCCTGATCCGCGGACGTCGTTTCATAAACGGTCATGTATATACATTTACGACATCCCGGATGCCTTCATTTCATTCACCCTCGAAGGTGAAAATAAGCGTTAGGATCAACGTATTCTATTTAGACATTTGCGCGTTATGTCTGTTCGTAATTAAAAAAAAAAAAACAGCGTATAAAGTATGTCTGTATATTTCAATAATTACTATAATTACGTAAAAAGTGAAAGAGAGAAAGTATGCGAGTTTCGTCATTTGAATAATAATTAGTATCATTAATAAAAATTTGATTAAATTTATGCTATGCTATCGTAATACAATATGCTAAAAAAAAAAAAAAAAAAAAAAAACAAGTAATTATAGTACTTTGTTGCAAAGTTATAAATTTACATTCCTCGAAGCTGAAAATCGAATCAAAGACCTTACGAACAAGTTGGCTTGTCTAGAAAGAATCGATATTCACATCTCCCCGAAGCATACTTCTTCGTTCTTACAACTAGCTCGTAAAACTCCACCCAGCGTGAAGCACACTCTCTGTACCACCTGTGGAAAATAATTCCGTCAGATACTTTTCTCTGGTATGCGAGTGCACGAAAAATTTCCACCATGAAGACGTGTGTAAGCACACAGGACATGCCGGACGCGGATTCGAGATCCCCCGTTAATCTCATCGTTACAGGCGGACACGCGATATCCGAGCATGAAAGTTTAACGCTGTAATATATTCGCGGCGGTAAGAATCCGAAGTCAAGGTCTCGCGATTTCTGTCCCATCTTGGGCGCAGAGCGACACGGCGACAAATCGCCGTGTCGCGACCGGTAATAAGAGAGTCCCGCCCGGGATTGTGATGTAAATTTCGCGTACGTTCGAAGAGAGCGAATTGGACTCGACGTGGCTAATTACAGACACGATTCGGACCCGCGACCTGCAAGATATTCCTTTTTTTGCAGCGCACGCGATTAGAATAAACGCGCGATTGATTACACGACTCGACCTTCAAACGAAAAAATTTTTTATTCAAACATGACTGCTGGACAGCTCGATTTAAATTCTCGCACTGATTGCCATTAGATCGGACATTATACAGCGCGTTCGAGTAAAAGAGACTGGATTAAATTCGATGTTAATGTTTATGTAAGTATGAAGAGGAGTGATGATTTACACAAAAGTCATAATGTATTTTTAATGAATCGTATAAATCGTGCAATAATTTAATGCAAGAATGCCGAGATACTTGTTACAGAAGAATGAATAGACAGGCGAGTAATAATGAGCGAGCTACCACGAGTTTGTCATTGATCAGCCGTTCGTGGAACTCTCGCTGAACACGTATAAAGATACCTTATCTTAATTTTTTGAGCACGATGCAAGTGACTGATCCGCGTAAAACTTTTATCTTAATCCTTTAAGACTTGGATATTTTTTACGATTAATTTAGTGGCATGCATAATCATACAGAGTTAATTTTAACAGCTAGTTCTGATGGAAAAATGCGATTTATAAATCATAGTTATCGATTATTTCTATAAAATTTTTATTAATTTGTACATTAATTGAATGATTATAAGTCAAGCAGAATCTAAAGGATCGAATCAACCAAAGTCATTCGAAAATGTTGTAAGAATAAATATATGAACGTCTGAACAAAGTCTTCGCGATACAAGCAAAACAGAGCGACCGAATTCTTATGCGGTCAGCGGTAGAGCTTCTCGCTCGAGTATATCTGACTGCAATTTTGAAAAAATTGAGCAATAGGTGCCGTCAAGATCGGCTGCGATTGGACCATCTGTTTAGTGGGAGCCATCACGGAGTACATGATCGGTTCGGTCACGATCGGATATATTAGTGGTTCGAGCTTGGTGTTGTGATGGATTTGAGTCTTGCTTTGGCTGGAGGCGGCAGTGACGACCGGAAGTAGTACTTCTCTGGAGACGATCACTCCCTGGACGACAAGCGGACCCGTTTCCTTGGTGAGAACAGGAAGTGGTTCCCTGGCGAGAACCGGAAGCGGTTCCTTGACGACAACCGGAAGTGCATCCTTGGCGACAATCGTTTCCTCGGTGAGAATCGGAAGCGGTTCCTTGGCAAGAACCGGAAGTGCATCGTTAGCGGGAACCGGAAGAGTTTCTTTGGCGAGAACCGGAATCGTATGCACCTCAGTGATCGGTGTTTCGAGCGGCACCTGCGGAGCGTCGATCTTTATGGTGTTCTTGGGATTCGCGCCCTCCAGTCCGATACTTTTGTGAAGCTGGATCCGCTTTTCGTGGTAATCGGAGAGAGCAGCGTTGAGCGGAACCGACTGCAGCTCGACAGCGGCCGTCTGCGGTTGTAAGATCTCGACCGTTTCTACGTTCTCGTGCTTTTCCGGCACTTCGATGCGGAGATTGTTGTGCACCTGGACGCGGCTCTGATGGGAAGTCGCCAGCGGTACCTGACTTGGCAGGATCTTGTACGCGGGCTCGGACAGGACTCCGATCGTCTCGACGGGTTGAGCGGCCTTCAAGCGGACGTTATTGTGAACGTCGACGCGGCTTTGATGGGAAGTCGCCGCGCCGCTCAATCGCGGGATCAAAACCGCGTCTAGGAGTCCATAAGCGGGTGGCACGAGGATGGCTCGACCCTCGGCCTTTTTCTCCTGCGCTGGAAGCTCGTGGGAATTCTTCGGCGAGGCGTTCGCCGCGCCATCGGCTTGATCTGCCTGGGAACTCGGATTTTCTGCCTGACGACGATCTTGATTGATCGGCGCCTCGAGGCTGCGCTTTCTGCGGCTCGTCGTGAACTCTTCCGCCTTCGATATTTTCGGTACGACGGTTCTTAAGTACTTGGCAAAGTTTTGGGCTTGGGCGTTCCTGGCTAAGAGGATCTCGCTGTTCTCGAGCTGCAAATCGTTGTCGGTCGGCAGATTCGTCGCCGCGACGCGAAAACCGCCCTCGTCCGCGACGTAGAAGACGGATTGCAGGATGCCGTGCGCGTCCACGTAGCTATAGGAGCCGCGCGTGACCCCGTCGAGACCGCGGACTTCCTCCTTGGCGGATGGGCCGCCGGCGTAGCTGTACGCGTGCACCCCGGTGCGCGTATCCTGCGACTGATGGTACACCGGAAGCGGATCCGAAAGATAAGCGCGGGGCAGCAGGGTCAGCCGCGCGCCCGCCGCCACGGCGAGGATCGCGAAAACGGGAATCTACGGAAAAAAAACGAGATTCTTATCTCGGGAAGCCGTTAATGCTAATAAATAACAGAACCGGTCGATTCGACATTTTTTCCCCTTCAACCGAAGGTTGTAGAAACGGAAAAAATTTCCGCGCGTCTATTTCTGTGTCTCCTCGCGAAATTGCAAAACCATAATTCACTCGCTCTGTATCAACGTGTTTATTGTGCGCTCCCTTGCCGGTTCACCGATAAGACTCCGACATCCTTACGATCCTCCCGGGATTAAAGAACGGCATCGATGCAATTTCGCAAACTATATTCCGATACTCGATATCGAAGATCCGCGGGAAGATAGAGACAACAATAGGATATGCGATATGCATTATACACACGTTCGGTCCGCGTGCAACAGAAAAAAGGAGCCGTTCGGTCGGTCGCTTTATCGGACGTGCGCGCGAAAGGTAACAATGCGGAAGGCGAATGCGCCCAGGATGCTCATTTCGAATGCAATCGTCGCGGCGGTGGATTTATTTGCGCAAAGTGGCTGGCACGTTCTTCGGAAGGTGTGAGAATTACCGCGTCGGGGGAATATCAGGGTCCTTCTTGGAGTGAGAAAGAGAGAAGGAGAGAGAAGCGAGTAGTTTGGCTCTCTCACAAATAGCCGGCGAAAACGTTCGAGTTTTATCTGTAGCAACGCGGGGGCACATCCGCAGGCAGCGCGTGTGGGACGGGGTGAGTTTATACTTGCATGAGCCTCTTGGGAGATCCAGCCTCTCTTTACGATCCAATAAGACCTGAAGGAGTCACGACAGGACCCTGAAGGAAAGTGATAGAACGTCGGCCCTTTATGCGTCGTCGCCGCGCCAAGCAAAAAAAAAATCAACGACTCTAATCTGTATTTTCATTTTAAACCGCATCTCTACATCTTCACACGTGGCGAGACGTCTTATCGATGAATGTAATCGAGCGCACAATTATTGCAAATTTCATTTGGAATTCATTCATTCAGAAATTTAAAAAAATTACGAGTCGATGGCTATTTCTCAAGGAATAAATATTATGAAAATAGTGCATTAAAAAAGCAACTGGCCAAATATAATAAATAATATTAAAATTTATTTATTTTATTAAATTCTATCATTATTTATTATGATAGAATTTAACAAAAGAATAAGTCTGCTGTTACAAAGAACGCGTGGCATTAAATAAACATCTCAGATTATCTTTAAATGAATAAGTAATTAAATAAAATGTTAAAAAAAATGTTAAAAAATGACATTAAAGAAAATTTTTGTTTAAGTTGATGATGAAAAATTTCAGAAATCGTGATACCGTATATAATAATTTACATGTTTGAAAAACAAAATTCGAAGAATTTTTCAAAAGCATTATAGAATAATGTGTTTGCCACATATAAAAATTTAAACCATCATAAATGTCGAATAAAGATTTGTAAAACATTTGTAACGTTGTACCTCGACAAGGTCAACTAGGAAAATTTCGTATTACAAGAAACAGAAGTGTTTTACCTAGTGTAAAAATGCCATTCAACGAAGGTTTCGTCGCTGTAAAACGCGCGCGGTTGTCGCGCTTTCAAATTGTGGATTTCGCATGCATACATTTTTCAGCGCTTTTACATCTCGACAAAACACGAGTAGCCTGACAGGCCTCGCATGCAAATCCTCTCGCAAATAAATTATAACGCTCGCTCGAACATCGCTCCCGCGGATGTGTTCGCACCCGGAATCGTCGTAATTCAACGACATTACCTATAATAAAAACCTCGGTGTACTTCGCTTACGGCATTGTAAATAGTTGTTTAGAGACGAATCTTGTTTTTTATACATAGACATACAAGGAGTACAATAGCAGCAATAACTTTTGATTGATTATTTATTAAATTCACTAAAAATATATTGCAAAGTACTTTTTAATGAAAAAAAAATGTAAGAGTTTTAATTTAAGTTAATTTTAAAATAGAATTTAATTTATCAAGCTTCCTCTTTTTAGACAATCTATAACTCACGACACAATTCGAGATATAATTTTATTTATAATTTTATGTGCCACGCGTGTTACGCATAATATATATCGACGGTATGGATTTCAATTCTTCAAATAATTTCTGTGTAAAATCATAAATAAATTCTTGAATTCCATCGCGAATAATAGACCATCTAAAGGCTTTACGAAATAATTATTTTATATTGTAGTATGTGAAATACCGAGATTTTTATTATAATTGATTTTGCATCTATCGTTTATTTTTGTTTTAGGAGCTGAACAAAGCTGAACACAGCTCGAGAGAATTGTGAAAATGTAAAAAAAACTTTACGGACAGAAAAAAGGGCGGGTAGATTGCGCTTACCAGTGCCTGCATCGTGCTCGATGTGCTTTTGCCGACCTCCTTGCTGGCTGAAGGACTGTCCGGGCTGTGCACCTTGCTCGCGATCTGGTTTTGACTTATATACGCGGCGCGGGCCGCGCGGGATATTTTCGAACCAGGAACCTGAGGAATCTTCGAAGGACAAGGCGTTCACCACTGATGCGACGGGATATGTCGATCCCGGATCACACTGGTCGATCCTGAGATCCCCGCGAGCTCTTCCTCGCCCACCATGCCACCGGCATGGCAATTTCGCTTGGACGCATCGTAAAGGCGAGAAAAGTCGCCGTACCGGATTCAATTCTTGCTTTTCTTCGAAAAACGAGTAGTGTAAGAATTTTGCTTTCAGACACTCAAAATTTAATTCTAAAAAATCATAATAATAAACTAATAAATTTAATAAGTTTATTGTTAGAAAAATTATATAAGTTTAATTCTTATTTTTATCATATTTTTATATATATTATCTTTCACATTTTTCTATTTATTTTTTTTTTAGAAGTGGCGCTCACATTCGGTTAATAATCGACCGATATTGCTAATGAGAAGAAGCGAATGTTCAATTATTTGCAACGAGAGATAAACCGTAATTATCCTTATGACGTACGGCACGAAAAGTTTTGTACAACAATCAGAGCGCTGAAGTTGAATGAAGTGAGAGCTCGGGGGAAATGAAACTGGTTCGATTTACTCGAGGTCGTTCAACGATCCCAATCGCATAGATATGGAATCTCTTCAGTCGTAACGTGAGATTTTCTTGCAACAAGGGCCACATTCGACCTCGGATCGCTTAATTGACGACACTGTGACGCATTTTAATGAGGTTCTATGCGAGACCCTTGTTCCGGTTACGGTAACTTTAGTCCATAATCATTTAAACAACGTAAAATTGGTTCGAGAATTCTCAGTGTCTTTAAAATATTTGTACTGTAAAAAATTCGCTAAATTTACGCAGATAAGATAAATAACAGAAATATACTAAATAATATAAAATTTATAAAGTCATTTTACAATATTTATTTATATTTCCATTATTTATTATGTAATTTCTTATTTGTTTAAATTTTTTTTATATCTTTATTAGAGTATTTTTACATTTTAATTTTTGAAAATTTAAAAAATTATATTTTAATTTTGAGAAGTCTATTTTGTAAACGAGAAAATTCATGTTTATTATTAACCAAATGCTACCATTATAATTGCTACGATGGCTGGACGGCGTCAAAAGGCGTCAAGGCTATCAGGATCCGCTCTTGGTAACACAGTCTCATTTTTATGTTTATTAATATGTTCGTGTTATAAATACATATTTGTTTTGTACATGATGTGAAGCTTGTTCTTTGGTTCGTGTGTGTTTAATAAAGCGCATATCGAACCGAAAACTCATGCATATCACAAGTTTGTAAACAGGATCAAGTAACATGCCTTTAATTTCCTTGGCAGTGCTTGAGGGGAGGAGACTCGAGCCTGATTTGTTACTCCTCTTATTGCTTCCTCTAATGAGAACCGTCGTACATTTAAGAAACTCTTTATATGAATAAAAAAGTATGCCTCTCTCTCTCATATTTTTTCATAATTATTATTAATTATAATAAGCTTATATGCAATCGCAATATTTAACTATTTAACAATTAAATCAATCAAATATTAACAGTAAAATCAAAATTGATTAGCGATGCAAGAAATATCTTTAGACACTTAATACATGAAAATACTTAACAATTGATTTTTAAATCACTAGGTTCTCAAATATTGTGAAATTAATATGGCTAAGAGTTGAAAAATAATCCATTCGTATATGTAAATTTTTCTTACAAAGATAAAGATCAATTTATATAAATAGCAGAAAAGCGGAGAGAAATCAATATAGAAAACTTGGAATTCCCATCTTGATACTCTTTTTAAAAAATGCGATAAACCACTTCGTTTTTACCTGCACAGAACCACAACTCCTGCGATTAGAAGTAAAATCGTGCCTGAAGATCGTCGGCGATTGCCGACATTCTTCAATTGCAAGTAATTCGAGTGGCCTTGATCAGGGCCGCGACACGCTCATGTTCAGCGAAATTGTTTGCCTGCCGCGGCTTTTTTACTCCTTTCCCCGCAGACCGCAGACGTCCAGGAATCCTTCTCCTGGTACAATAAAATCACATGACCCTCGTCCTTGGCAATACCGGCGATTACGATGACCCGGACCCGCGGACGGTGTATGGTGCCTGCGCGCGAGTATCGTAATGACATAAAGGGTTGATGTGAAGGATCAACCCGTCTACTGCACTTTGTGTAAAACCGAGACGGCAAGCATTTGCATATCTTGTTTCTTTGAAAGTTGGAAACGGGGTTTTCAATGCACGCGATCGATAAATTGCATGTAATGCGCAATATCAGTGTGAATTACAATGTTAAACTAGCGATTATTAGTTAAATTGTTATACATATTTGCATTAATCATACATCAATGTTATTTATTAATAACTGCAAATAGTCGATTCTATAAAAGACTTTAATTAATCATTGGATTATTAGATATTAATGCGTGTCATTTTTGTGCGATCTCGATAATTTCATTGAAAATTGGAAAATGCATTTCTCACAAAAATATTAATTTTTAGTAAAAACATTCTATGTTATCAGCATTTCAGTTATTAAAAAGAGAATCATAAAAGAGAAAAAAATATTTTAATTTAATATTTTAATTTTACATAAAAAGGGCAAAAGTCGTTTCTAGAATTTCAAGAACACACGATGATAATCTTAGAATTGACAAAAAAAAAAAAAAAAAAAAAAAAACGTATATACAATGATGTTTTTTGATTCCACGTTAATTCTGTTTTCATATCTGATTTTTCCTCAATGCCGAGATTACTCTTTCACGAGATTTATCCCTCGTAATCAGATATTCGGTGCTGAGCTTCGAGAAGATTTCTCATTCTTCGTATTTTCTCGTTTCGTATCGATGAAAAGTCGGAATATAAAAGAGCGTGGGCGGGCATCCGTGGAATATATCACGTTCAATCTCACTACGGACTGGTACTCAGGTGTTTTTTGTTATGCCGCATTAGCGCAAACGCGATATAAATAGGAACACGATAAGCAGGAAATATAACTCCCACAATAACGATGGTCAGTTACCTCCGCATTATTCTGAATTTTAAACAGCATGCACGGAAATGACCCTTAATTCACGATCGTGCAGCATGCGCATCCTAAACACGCGATATAATATACCGTGATATTCTAGATTCATAGAAAAATTATAATCTCACCGAGATTCTTTAAGGAGCGATCGAATTTGTCGAAGAATAGTCCCGCTACCGCAACCCGGACGTGAGCATCGGCGTGCGGAACTCTCACGCGACGGGACGCATCTGTTTAGCAATATCTAAACGTTCACGCTTCCTCATTCTTCCCCACGTCGGACACCGTTTCGCGGCGATTAACCCGAGGACACGCCTTTCCAGCGAGATAACGGCGTGCCGTGACCCTTCAGGTGGTTCTCGCTCGCTTCCGGTCGTCGCTCGCACCGGCTGGTGTGGGCGCGATCTTCGGGATATCTCGTTCCGCGCTCGCGGAAACGCGATGGTGATTCCGCGCTTGCCGAGAGAGACCCGTCGATTCGTTCCTCCGACCATTAGGTGCTACCAGCAGCGACGGCAGCTGTTGCTGCCGCACGTGGGAGAGAAACATCGGGGCGTGTTGGCGCTCGTAGGCGAGGATAGCCGCGAAAGCGTGGATAATCAGGGAATAGGCTCCCGCGTGTCGACGTGAGCGTTGAAGGCCGGGAACGCGGCGAGGAGGAGATAAAAAAAAAAGCGACGAGAGGATAAAGGGAGAGGGCGAAGGGGACGGCTACGAGAGACGATAATGGTCGGGACCGTGAACACGGTCGGCAGGAACACTCGATTACTCGCGCTCGCTCGCGCGCTGCACTCCTCCGCGCACCGTAGGTCAAGGCACCTCTTATTTCCTTAACCCTTCGCGACTCTGTGTGACTTCAAAGTAACGCACCGGCCAGCGGCTCTTCCTTTTCTTATCTCCCGGCTTCTTTTTTCTTCTTTCTATTGCGATATGTAGAGGATTTATGATCTCGTGGTTCTGAAATTATGATAATGACATTGTGCTACGTGATGTATTCGCCGATATTCGCCGGCTCGAAATGTCGAGTCAGCAGAGCAAAAATAAATTGCGTGATTATTTTTCTTCGTTCGGATGTGAAGTTTCGTAGGAGCGGTATCGAAAATGGAAACGATTATCTTCTTCATCTTCTTTAATTTCACTTTTTTTTACAAACTATATGTGCTGTATAAAGCACCTCTTCATAATAAAATATACAATTCAAATTTCTTTCATTTGCGCGAAAGTTTTATGATCTATCTCTATCTTTGAAATTTAAATTGCGATATTCCTCAAGTTAATCGTCAAGCTGTCACCGCCGCTTCGCTCTTTCGCGAATCCTACGCGTGTCGCCACGGGACTGGACGGAACGATCACTTAGAATTCCAACAAGATGCACGCGTCCGCAAACAGTAAAATCTTGCCCGCGAAAAAATCGCCGCCGGTAGAAGCCTCGTGCACTAAAGACCACACCCTCGCCGCATCGTATCCCTCGCAGTTAGATCCGGTCACATATTTGCGGAGGTCGCTTCGCGTCGTAAACAACATAAACATAATGCAGTCAAGACGATGGACCACACCCGGCGTACATATGCATTCACACACGTGCACTTACACACAGCGATACGTGTACGATTTATACTTCTATACATTTGCATATCACGGCAAGGACTCGGCACGACTGTCCGCACGTGACATCACTCTTAGCGGCGGCAGAAAAAAGCTGGATAAGCGATAAATGAACGCATGATGCTTCCTCGCTTGATAAATCGCGTAAGTCGCTAAGTGGACTTTCATCGTGTAGATTTAAATTAAAACGAGTGTACAGCCAAAGGGCGTGTATATTGGAGGCTGATAATGTGACTGATGAACTGGCTAATCAATTGTAAAGTGTGCAATTTCTTATAAATAAATAACAATCGCTACATACATTGAAGGCACAAATGCTGTACACTCTCAAAGCAAAGAGACATGATACGAATTTTAGAAATTTATAAATATACGCTAATATGTATATAATAAGATGTATATTACAAGAATTTATAATCACTATGTATCAATATTAGAAATCCATCATGCCTGCTTACTTTTTACTTCAAAAATTTCTATTTAAGTAAAAATACCTCGATAATAATTTCAGTTATATATCCTCAGGCTCGATTTGTATAGATAAAACTCGTCCTTTTCTTACAACTAGGAAATTTATATTTCTTGAATTATTTCCTGATTCTTCTATAATTTTATAAATATCACTCGTACTCTGCATCGGCTTGCCATTGGCGTGTGTTATTACGTCTCCAGGTTGCAATCCGGCACTGTAATATTATATGCAATATTAATTATAACAAAGTGATTAACAATTAGATTTTTTTATAATAAACACATTTGTTGCAACTTTTTCAATATTAAATATCTTTGTAATTAAATATCAAGTTTTGTTATCTATTTTGCCATCTTTGTTATTTATTTGTATTTCTGATATTTAATTCATAAAGTCCCATAATTACAATAACTTATAATTCACATGTACATTACATTATTTAAAAAAAAGTAATCTGTGCAAATTTTCATGCGATTAAAATTGAATATGATAATAGTATGTTTCAATATCACTTACTTATAAGCTGGAGACCCAAGCAGCACTTTCCAAATAGCAACTCCGTGCTTCACTTGCCTGTATTCATTATATTGTTGCATATCAAGCAAAATATCTGGCAACAGGCTTTGCATCGTAACGCCTATGTACTTTTTCTTGGGTATGTCCTGAGGATATGTGGAAGCTGCAAAAATAACGTACAATCAATATTTTTCGTTAAATTGCAATAACAAAATTATAGTAGTTTATTTTACTTTTTCCCTTCTTATGTGATTCGATTTTTTTCAAGAATTCCTTTGCGTAGTCTATAGGAACAGCAAATGAAATACCGGAAGCCATTTTTATTGCATTTATACCTATCGTTTCCCCATTCAGATTCACCAGGGGTCCACCTGAATTTCCATACTAAAAAAAAATGCGATTCATCAATGAGATATAACCTAATGTTTAAACTTGATATTTACATAAAAACTAGTTGTTACTGACGGTAATTGCTGCATCCGTTTGAATGTACCCTATTTGCGATCGAAGACCAAGTTTTTCACTCGACCTATTTACACTGCTTATAACTCCACTTGTAATAGTGTTGTTAAGAGCCAGCGGGGAACCAATAGCTACTACAAACTCTCCTGGTCTGATATTGGACGAGGTGCCTAGCTTCATCACAGGCAGATTAGTCTGTGCAATTGAAAATATAAATTAGTAACTGTAATAGATGTCTCAAAAATAAAATAAATAAGATTCATGTATAAATTAACAATGTTACCTTATTTATTCTTATTGTAGCAAGATCACTTTGCAAATCAACATCTTCTATTACTCCTTCATATGTACTGCCATCATAAAGCTGCACCTATATGGGAAAAATCACAAATTTGAGGTCAGAAAAGTTTGAGGTAAGAAAACAATTTTAGAGGCAACAAATAAAGTATAACATAAATTTATGAAATAATAATTTCAAAAAGTAAAAGTAGATTTACATATAGTATAGTTATAGATATAGTTAAATATAAATATGAAGTATTCACACAACAAAATGTAATTTGTTAAAAATCCAAAATCTTTCATATTACTTGTAACATATTTACAACATGCTTGGAAAGGACAATAGGACTCTCGGGGGACTCACATTTACCTTAACTGTAGCATTAGGCCTATTTATTACAACATGAGCATTTGTCAGTATTAATCCATCTTGACTAACAATAAATCCTGATCCATTACTTTTAGTACCTAATTTCCCTGTGAAAGGATCTATCCTATTTCACAATTAGCAATAATTAGTATACATTTCAATAATTGTAAGAGAATAACATTGCATCTGCTTTTCTAGTAGAAGAATTTAGATAATAGATAAATAGATTTTCTCAACATCAATCTCTCACATAGTAAAGAATATTTTTATGTATTATAGCAAATATAAACTATGAAGCTTACATGTAATCGGTATTTGTTTGTATTTACCTATTGTCCTTGATCTCAATGTATACTACACTTGGTGCACATACTTCCACCACATCTGCTATAAAGTTAAATTTATTCCTATTCTCATCAGACGAAGACAATGAAATAGTATGAACCACAGGAAGATTAGGGACGCCAAGATTTCCGATTCTCTGCCGTATGTCATCTCTCCGGTTATACAAAAGGTAACCGAAACCCACTCCAGCGATGAGAGCAGTACAGGTTAGAAATCCTTTTCCATTGATACTGTGCACCCTTCGTGCCTGCCTTTGCGAGTGAAATGCTCGAACTTTCGCATATCGTTCAGCGAGCACAATCGTAGTAAATCGAGATACATTCAAACTCTTCTTTGACAGAAAAACCCACGGCAATCGTGACGAAGCAAATGCCATGTTTCAGATCATACGGCAAACTGAAATAGACTGTTGAAAATCACAGGTATCACTAGAATCCAAACGTGTGTGATCGCATTGAATGCCCATTTTAACGCGATTTTCAAGGAAGACGGTTAATTTACAATAAGCCGCATCATGTCAGTTGTGTAATAATTCTTGATAATTTTGAATACTCGCGCTCGATTGTTCGAGCGGTGACTTTCGGCAAATTTAGATCTCTGTGCATTGATTGGCTGAAAATTTGAACGTCGAGTTGGTGCACCAGACAAAATAGTTGCATACGCGATAAAAAATAGATCATGATCTTTAAATTTCGGCTTTTTAACAAAATATTTAATTAACTACCAACTTATTTCTATAGCTTTAGATTTTTAACTAGCTGTCATGATGTGCAAATATTTAGATATTATTTGTTTAAAGCCGAAAATACCCAGCCGGAAGTGTAAGACACTAAATTGACTTTTATTGTACTTCGCATATACGCTTGCAGCGCTAGGTCTTTCTTTTTGTACTCGGGGAACCGACTTGAAAGGACGGAAAAATCCTGCGCTCCACAATATACGAACATATAGGCGGCAAAAAGAGGTAATCGGACCGAATTGATATAATTATTAGCAATAATTTTACTTTCCGAATCAATTAAGAGAATATTTTACAGTTTTATGATATATTAACCGCAATTTCAAAGATCGACGATCGAATGATTTTTTCGATTTAGACAATTAGCCATTAGACGGTTTAATACCGTCCATTTTTTTATCACTTGTACTTTTATGATCGAGTTTACTGAAATTTTAACAGAATTTGATAATATTAACGATTTGATTAAGTAATAATCTGATATTGCACAAATAAAAGAGAGAAAATTAGCATAATTATATATTAGAACTTGGATTTGTTTCTCTAATCGTAATAGCTGATTTTTGGAAACAACAATTCTCTTGAAGTTTTATTATTAATTGCTTGTTATTGATTCTTAAATGTTAAAAATTTAACGATGTTTATTGCTATGTCTAATGCTTATTTTAATCAAATTACTTTAAAAAATTAATTACAAATGTATTATAATAAAAAAATTTAATATATTGATATATAATTATATTATATTAAATATAGCAGGATCTAATTCAAAAGAGTAAGCTTAATAATGAGCGTTTTTTATTATTTTTGCATTTGTGTCATTGTTATATGGCATATAGTTGTATTTTTTATAAGTTGATACATCAAAGTGATACAATAACGATGAAATTAATTACACTATTGAAGTATTTCACTAGAAACTTCATTGCCTGGAATGATCATATTCAGATCAGTATCGATTTTGCGGTTGTTGTCAACGATATTAGAAATTCTGCATGATGTATCCATATGGCAGGATTCTAAACAGAACAATTTTTACATGAATATTTCACAATTTTTCAGCAATGCAAATGGTAATTGTTTATTTCTAATTAAGCATTTATTTTAATTATTATTACATTTAACAGTTATACTACTTCAATATTTCCATTGCAGAAATAAAATTTCTCATAAAAGTATTTATATTTATAATCAAATTCTATTTGTGAACTTTGTTTTGATTAAATTTCATCAATTATAAATCTTGCTTGGAAAGTGAAACTTCTTCAAAATTAAATTTTTATGCTCACCTTGCGAGCAGCAAATGCCATTTGTGGCGCATCTTGCTGTTTTTCCACGACACATTGCATATCCAGCAATGCAAGGCCTGGTGTATAAGCTTTCCTTTCTGCACCGGTATGTTTCCGGTGTCCCTATAAAACAGCCGATACTGGGGCCACAGCAGATATGTGGTCCAAAGCATTGACCTAGATGATTAGGACCACATGAGGGACACTGGAAAAATTATTGCAATAATTTGATTATAAATATATATTGATATATAAATCGTGAAAATATCATTAGTATATTGCAAATATAACAAAATTTTATTATACGTTGAGGATAAATTCTTATCACAAATTCTCTCTAAAAAAATATTAACATATTAAATTTTATTAGCACACCAAACTAAAATTCATTTTCGATATAAATAAAGAAATATAATATATAAAATATATAAATATTAATTTATTATTTATTTTATAAAGTAAATAAATATGTAAGGATTTATTAAAGATGGGATTTATTAATAGATTCTTTAGAATTAAAACCAAAGATTTTTAAGAAAATGAATAATATGATTTCAAATATAACTCACTTCTCGAGCAATAGTTTCTAAAGGTGCAATGTCGCCTCTCTTTCCACCACGAGGACAATTAGTAATCAAACAAGCATAACTGAGCAAAATTAGATTTGCGAACACAATGAGCTCTTTTAACATACTGAATGAATTTTGACGATGTCTTGTGAGATGATGTATCAACGGTCAGAAAGAGACTGCTGTATCTCGAGCAGTTGCGTCAGTACTTATATCATCGAATTTTCGTACTTAAAATTCTCGTTGTATACTCGAGGCTACTCTGCATTTCACAATACAACACTCTAAGGATTATGGAAATATCCATATGGAAATTTCCATATGAGGATAAATATAAAAATAAGATTCTTTTCATTCATCGTTATGGAAGCTAGTTTTAGCTCTTTTTATTGAATATGATATAAGTGAAAAATAGAAAAAAGAAAAATTTATTTTGCTGATAAAATTCTTTATATGTAAAGTTTTCTTTTATTTTTTTTATTGCTATTTTTTATCTTTTCTAATTTTGAGACTTTCTTTTTATTAGTTACAAAAACTTTTTTTTTAACAAGTTTTTTTGAATGTTCAATTTTGCCTCTTTTAGTCGAAGATATCTTTAATTCATTCTCTGCTTTGCGTTTCTTAACTATTTTGTCTTTCTTTACACTTGTCTCATTTGTAGCTTCAATAGACGATGAATTAGGGCATTCTTTGCCAGTATGACCTAGTAAATTAATAAAATATTATTAGTAAGAGAAATAACTAGAAATGCATGATTAAAAAATACACTATAACACTTACCAAATTTATTACACTTGAAGCATTTACCTACAATATTTGGAATTTGACCACATTTATGTTTTTCCAACAAACATCTTTTGCATGTTTCACAATGTTTCCAAGTAGGCTTCACACATCGCTTGCATATCTTACAGTGTTTGTACGTACGACCATCTTTGGAAGTACACTCCTTACACCTTTTGCAATGTTTGTTTTCGCTAGAAACCCATTTTTCACAATCTTTGCAAAATTTGTATCCATCAGATGCAGGAAGCTCGAGCAGTTTTAATGATATATTTGTAAAGATTCTTACTGGAGAACCCTGCTTTTTGCTTTGTTTATTTGACATAAACAATGGGTGGTTATCATAATCAACCTTGTAATCAGACATTTTCAAATCCCTCAAACCACCAATCACTGATGGTGGATTGCTCTTTTCTCTCATTATGTGCTCCATAAAATATGGAAATATAAACATAATCTTTAAGGAAAAATTATCATCATTAATTTTATTTAATTTTTTATGCAAATCTGATATAGTTTTCAATGTATATGATATGGGTTCCACACGACCCCCAAATGGAGGATCACATATTAAGTAAGTGTTCTTTCCTTCATTTTGAGTGATGAAATCTTTGAACACATCAACTGCATCTTTGTTAAAAAAATGATTATTGAAAAGATTGTACCAACAATAATCCAATGGTCCAAAAAAGTTATGCTATAATTATATAATTTTAAAATTATTATAATTATTAAAATATCTTATAATTTAATATAAAAATTAGTAAGTCTTAGAAATACTTACAAATCTTCCATCCAAATCTAAAAGGAGAGAAGACATTTCATCTATGTGGTACTCAGTTATGTATTCATGTATTCTTGGTGTTCCTATGCAAAGAACTTGCTTAGCTCCAAGCTTCAAAAGCATGTTTACTATATCTTTCGTAGATTTCTTAGAGAATAAGTATTGTGCTTCCTTCTTTGCGTTATCTAGAGGTTTCAGAAGTTCTGTTGGATGATGCATCTGATGATCCGTTAAATTCTCTATAACCTCGTGATCAATATGTTTATCCTTTTCTGAATTAAGTATTAATTTTTCACAATTATGGCAATAACATCTATTTATCACAGATTCTGCTTTGATCTTATTAAAACGGATATATAATTTTTGATGAGGGCAACGCTGAACAAGTTGCTTCTTTTCCTTCTCCCATGCATTTTTTTGAAACTTTGACAGTTTTTGTTCATACTTTAAATAGAATCTGCATAATTTTCTGTGTCGACAAGCAGAGCACGCGTAAAATTTCTCTAATTCACCATTAATGTATCTACCAAAAAGTAATGTTGGTCCTGTAGAAAGAAAGATCAATTAAAAGAAATAATTCTTGACATAAAACTAATAAATTTTACTATGTCTACAGGTATGAAAACTACCGTGAGGGCATTGCGGATGATTTTTGACATCTCCCCATAAACACTCTACACCATGTTCATCGCTCATCCTGTCTTCATAACACTCTACACCTCCCACGTGTTTTCATTCGCATCAGTAAATAATTTACAGGTAAGTTTAGGTATATATTTATATGTCAAGTTTCACTTTGTGACTACCAGATGGCAAACGAGACAATGGGCGCGTTCAGCAGAACAAACCGCTTAGTAGCAATCGAACGTGATTGGTTCTTACTTTCAGAACCAACTAATTAACAGTCGAGATTCAGCGGAAAATCTACAACTGTTGAGTCTGCTGAACGCGGCCATTCATTACTATCTGCTAAATTATTTGGCGCTAAATATGATTGCTCAATTTTGAGCTCGAGCGATTGAATTAAAATAAGCGGGTTTAAAACATATTGCAGAAATTATTTATCATACATTACGGACAAAAATAACAAATATTTTATATTTTAATTGATTTGGATGAATTTAACAGTGCTTTATTTTGCGAATCTTAAATAGTTTGAGGAAAATCGAAATCAAAACTCACAAGTCAAATATGTTTTATTTATATTTGTTCTACAAGTGCTGTCAATGTTTGCTATATTTGGTGTATACGCAAATGTCTTTATTACAATCTTACGAGAACATAATAGCGGATACATATATAAGGCATATCAAGCCTTCACAGGCTCTACACACGATTTCTCAAATGTGCAATTTTTATTCTGCAAGGAATATATGAATTAAAAAATAATTAATTCTAACATCTTAATTTTTCTCTTCTAACATCTTAATTTTATCTCAAATTTCAATCAAAAGAAAAAATTAAAAAATATTCTTATAAAAATAGAGAAAAAGTAATATTTTAAATTCTTGGTAAATCAGTTACTGGTTTCGAAGATTAGCAATCTGATTTCACACAGAATTAATTCAAATATTTCTCGCAGAGCATAATGTTATAACTACTGCAAATACGTGATAACACATCACACAGATTCGATATTAAATTTGCATTGGACCTTACATTGCATTCATTGAATAGAATTTAAATACATATTTTTTAATGATTATTTTTTTTTTAATTAATTAGTAAATAACGACTTTGTGTCCAGTCAAAATTAAAATTCTTTAAAAATGAGTACTTACAAACTGTCTAGTTACATGCTTCTTATTCTAAAGCGTCGCTAAATTTCTTTCAGAATGCATACATTTCTGAATCATGGATCTGAGCTGTATGTATTCTATAAGATTATATCACAGACTATTATTACGGTAAAAAGAACATTCGCTAAAAATACGAGTTTAGGACTGCTATAATATTAATGCGTTTCCAAAACGGAACTGGAAACTATCGGAATGAAATATTTACAATAGTGGGCAATGTAAAGTCATGATTTCCTAACTTTAAATACAATATTTGCGCAATAATTTATTGTGTCTAATCTTCCTACATCGTTGATTTACATACACACAAATCTTGCAGTTTCGTAAATAGCATATATTTGATATAATACTGAATCTTTGCTGACTCTTGAGACACTTTAAGTTTGTAACAACTATTAAAGCATCTAAAATTAGAACACTGAAACGTCATCACAATAAACTTGCTATTTAGTTCTGCTGTTGCATTTTTAAATTATAATTAATAGTCTAATATATTTATGAATTTAGAGAATTTTAATCAACTTTATAATTCAACAAAAATTTTTAACTCTTCTACATGTGTCTTGTTTTTCACTGTTTTTCAAATCAATTGTATCATTTATACGTTTTTCAAAAAATTTTAACACACTTCGAAAAATTAACAAGAAATAGTTATATCTGACAACCATATATCTCAAAACACATTTTCATCATTAACTTTGCTATATATATTTTACTAAACTATATTTAAATAATTCTCTGTATTTACATAATTGACTATGAAGCTTCTTTCTTCGACGTCATATAGAAATAAATCGTCTCATCTGCATTTTTAATTATTCATATCTTTTTATATAAAAAGTTATCTACACATATTAATAGAATAAAATATTTCTGCTAAAAAAAATAAAATCTCGATACTAAAATAGAGAGAATTTAGTTTCACGCAAGAATAAGGCAGTCAACAAGAATATATAAGGCATTCAATCCCTTCAAAAAATATTCAGACTAGTATTTTTTCAATTCAGATTGGTCGCATTAAATATGCTAATTTCAGAAAAATGCCATTAAAAAGTTGTAAAAATATGCCCAAAAAATTTAGCAGGTATATAATAAGATTTATATAGACGCTGATTCAAGAAAATAATGTGCTAAAAGCTAGCACAATTTCATAGCGATACAGAACTTGTTTGGTATTCATTAGCTCGTCAAATTAATTAACTACGAATAAATATTGACCACATTGTACTCTGTGTTAGTTGTGTTCGTCGTAGTGTAGATTCTGCTTTCTTTCTTACAGCAGATTAGTTTTTATATGTTTCACATCAAGAATACTGCATTCGTGAAGTGTGAAAATACGAAATAGGTGCAGTGAGATCAATTTATAAGGATTTTCTACAAAACGTGATCGAAATTGTTCGCTATTTTCTACGTGATATTTTTTTCATATTAAACTACACAATTTAAATAGTAAAACTGTCTATAATACAATCCTTTAATACTTTATTTCAATTTTTTTTTAGAGAGCGCGTAGCATTTGCATCGCTATGATATCGAATTCGTGGTATTTACGAATATACAGTAAGCCCTAAATTTGATAATTTACGATGAATTGCTTTCGGAAAGCTGGTCATTCTAATAGTAAATGTTTACAAAGCAATAAGTCTAGATTGACAAGAGATCCATCTTTCCTGAAGCTTCTGTCGCTCTTCTATTTGGTTTTCCGACAAACGCATCACATTACCTGTCTTTAGCTTTCTAGGATCTAAATTAGCCCCTAACGTTTGCACACCCTTCGCAAACTTCGAGAACGGCAACAGAATATCCTTGGCCGTGGACGCTACTGGACTAGTAACATTTGTAATATTATCTTTTATGGACTTCAAAGCGGACTCGCTTTGGGATGATGTGATGTTCAGCGTCAGATCCTTTTCGGAAGCTGATCTTTTCTTCTCATCCAGTCTGCCGTCCGTTTGAAGTGTAATACTCTTAGTACCGATCGATGATGCTTTATTGTCGACGTCTCCCGTCGAGTGACTGATATTTTTGAAAAGCGTTAGAGTTGACGGTATCATTCGCTCTCTCTCCTCGCCTACGCTATCCCCGACGTCGTAAACTGTTATCTCCGGCGTGGTCGCCGTGGTCTTCTGCGGCGAAGCGCTCATGATACTGGCGCCAGATCCACCTTGCGGTATTAGATGCAGCGCGTCAATTGCCATATCGGGTTTTGAACTTGAATTCATATTGTTATGTCTTGGTGCAGATAACTCGTTCGCGTTTGTCTCGCAAACATCACCGTCCACAACGTTGGTGTTCTTCACGCCCATAATAATGCCGATTAGCGGCGTATAAGCTTCCATTAAATGCTTGTCGTGACTGAAGTTCGCTGGCTTCTCGACGGGTATGTGCGTCATTTCGATATTCTCGCTGCTGCTGCTGTTGCTGCTACTGCCGCTGCCGCTCTTCTCTTTTATGTTGCCCGCGATATCTCTGCTACCGACGGTAAAGATCGGTTTCGATACTTCATCCGTTCCTTTGCCACCTGTGCCCTTGGCCAGATCAATTGGCTTCTTCGCGCCAAAACTTAGTTTATTCAGTTTGCTAAACTGCTCCGACATGTTGCTTAAAGCTTTTGTACCTGAGAATTTTCACTTTCATAAATATCTTATTCGTTATGTGTGTCTAAGATTATATAGAAGTTATTTTAAACAAACCTGCTGTCTTCAAAGCGAGTAACTGTGTTTCGGACACATTTCTTGTCATTTCTGGGAACGACGAAATGTCCAGTAACCCTGTAGAGCCTTTAATATTTACCAATTTACTCTTTCTCTTATCTAACGCGACATTCAGGACTACAGGAACCTTTGGCAACCCTGCTATTTCCATGGCTACTGAAATTGCTTCGCAAATTGCTTTTAGAGATTCTGTAATCAAAAAAATGATAGATATATTCATCGAAACATTACGATGCGAAACTGAGTAAGAAGAGTTAAAGAAAAATTCCCACCTATGCTTTCTTCTTCAGTTTTAATCACAACCGCCATGTTATTAAAAAATCTTAAATTTGTACTACGGAACATGTGAAAATAACCGTATTCGCCATTCACTTTGTAATTGATTCGGATACAGTAGTAATGCTTATTCTTGAAGAAGGAAACTGTATTCTCAGGCTGACCGAATTCGATCAAGACGATATCTTTGAGAAGAACGCTTTGATAATTTGTGACTTTATCGATCTGATCGTCATAATCCGCTATGTAATAGCTATCTCGAGTCAATATTAAAATAGTATCCATTTCTGTCTCCGTTGGATCACCCGTGCTGCAAAATTTAATTGAACAAATTAATATAAAGACGACATTAAAATACATTACGAATATTTAATTTGTTCATACATACACAGGATCGGCATCGATAAGTCCCCAACTGCCCAGAATGATTTCCGGGTCAGGTATTAATAATTTTTTACAATCTTCGATCAATAGTTTCACGTGAATAGCAGTTGCCGCATTATCTTCCTCTTCTGTGCGTTCTAGGAATACTTCTTCGCTCACAGTATTTCCCAGCATCATATCGATTGTCGCTTGTCTGTAGACATCCTTGAAACGATTCAAATAATATCTGCAAAGATATTTCAATTTTTTTATATACAGCTGTGCTGAAAAAGATTAAGTAATAAAACAGCACCAAAAAACTGTCAATCCAAGTACTTGATAAATCAGACTCTATATATATGTATACAAGAAAATGTTTAAAGAAGAGAAAGCAGCTTTTTCCAAGTTTACTAAGTGATAGCGATATAAAGATGATAGACCTAGATATCAATTGTATTCTTAAACGAAGTAAGGGAGAGGTCACAAAGCTGAACATGCGAAAGAATTTGTACAGCACAATAAATATAATTTCATGCTGACAATAGCACAAAGCGTATCCTTATGCGCCACATGATTTGAGATAAAAGCAATTAGACTGATTTCTAAGAGTAATTAGATTAATTTCTTTTTTAATCTCCGCTAAACTTGTCCAAACGCAAAGCTAGAAGCAAGCAACGAACCTTGCTAAATTATAGAGGGCATTGGCATAAAGGAAGTCAGGGTGTGTAGCAAGTTGAAGTTGTATATTTGGTGGTTTCATAGGTATAAGTTCGAGACAGCAATTATCAAGGACATTTAAATAATGTGACCAATTGTTGTTCAGTTGATCAACGTCGATCGGGTTCCCGAGCAACGTATCTATCGCCGCCTGACGTAAGTTGTCCATAAAGTGTTGCTGATAATATCTATAGGAAAATGAAAGGACAATGTCAAGGCCCTATAGAACAACATTCGATTATCTAACTTGGGATATTATCGACGGTTTCTCGTTTGTGTCGTGTGAGATGTCGGAAATGAAAGTACAAATGAAAGATACGGGGAGTTTAAGCAGAATAGAGAATATAAAGGGCAGGAATGTGTCGTTCTACCTGTTTGCGGAATTCATGCCGTCTTTCATCAAGCCGGTAAATTTTCTCTCTCCGGTGCGCGTGTAATCTCCCTATAAATAATAATGAATTATGTAGAGACAATTTATGTCACACCGATTGTTATTCGGTAAGATGGACTTTGGACAGTTGAGCTGTACAGACCTTTAAAGCGTTTGTTCCTGCGTATTGCTTGCTAATAATATCGCCATTATTAGCCCACAGCGATTGAAAAGTCTGTCTTATGTTTGCGGGTAGAATTCCGTCGGGTGGTATTAGTCCCAATTTCGAAAACTGCATTTCCATAACAGCTTTACCCAGAGCGGTTTGCACCACGTTTGTTCTATCTAAGCAATCTATGCAATTCACGCGGAATACGCCCTTTTGCATGCAAATCGTACCTTGTCTATCGCGCCAGCAGTAACCCATGTCTGCCAGCACTGTAGCCAACGCGCTAACCAGAATAGACACGTTTTCGAAATGCATTCCTCGACTGTGTTAGGCACAAAATTTTTCAGATACAACATAAATTCGTGACGCAATGATGCCGATGAGAAGCGTGAGAGCTACAGTTTGCTTAGACACTTACCAATACTCGTGGAAATCGAAAGTGGTGTATGTTATAGCCGAATTATTATAGTTAAACACATGATTGCTGTAGGCTTCCCAAATTATCCTCTCTTTGCCGAACTGTTCGACCAGATTAACGATGCAAATGGGTCCGTACAATACAAGTTCTTCACCAAAGTGCTTCTCAAATGCTATCTGCGTTTCAGCCTCATCTGTAACAGCGTTATGTATCGGATTACCGTGCTCCGCGAAGATCGCTTTGTGCACAAAATATCTGTGTCTTATACCTTTATCAATCCGTGGTGGTGGTTTGTATTTATATCCAGGCTGCGACCAATACACTGGCACACTTCCCCGTACTTGTACAAAAGATACTTGATGATCGTGATACCAAACCAATTGTTCAGTCTCGACATAATTCGCGCACTTGCCATCGTCGTCCACTCCGCGTCTCTTGTACCTGCGTGACGTCACGTTTAGAAATATTTCTTCGAATTTCGATATGTTTAAGACATTACCGAGTCGAGACTAAACTTATAATTGTAAGCAAGCAATTGTCAAAATCATTACGTAAGTTAAAATTACCTGGTTCCAGCACGGAATCTGCTCCTTCTCGATATAATCGCCAAGTTAAATGTCTCCTGCTGTGGTTGTCCATCAAAACCTACTTCGACTATACATTTTTCTATTTGAACATATCCTTGGATGATTGGTATTATCCAGCAGTTTGCTTTATCTGTCTGCAAAATGAGTCATAGTTTAGATAAGCAAGTTTAGATAACATATATTGCGTAAAGATATAAATAGTAAAATGGTGATTAATTATTGTTATCATTGTATAGCTGGCTTCAGATATCTTCAATTGTCAATTATTAAATAAATAAAGATATGTTATGAAACAAATTTTGCTATCACACACAATATAGTTTTAACAATATCACGATGTTTATGTAAACAAATATATTGCTTGTAATTTCATTATCTGCACTCAGCTATAGATAAAACTGATTTCATAAAAATTACTAACATTCAAATTAATAATGTCGTATAACATGTGTTTATTCCAGAAGAATCTGTCATCCACACGCTGCCACAATGGCTTCTCTTGTTCCTGCTGAAAGTCTGTTATACATTGTCTTTGCAAGCTGTTGGTGATGTCACCGGTCTGACAGAAGAAGAAGGAATCAGTTTCGGTAAATATCTTATTCAGCTCCTCCAATATCCTCTTCTCAAATCTTTCTTTATCCTTCACTACGCTTCGTTTTATGACTGTAGACTTCACCTATAAAAATATTACATTTATAAATTATTTATCATTTATAACACATGGATTATATTGTCAATAATGCAGACTCCTTACTTGAGACGTAGCTAATGCAGCAGCATGCTGCGTGGTGTTTTTTATGGTATTTGTGGCATTCTTAATTGTACCCCAAGTTTTTGCCAGTGCTGCTTTCTGTGGTACATCAAACAATCCACTGCTCCCCTTCTTCTTCAACACATACTGATGTTTCTTACAAGGCAGCAAGCCAATATCTGTATTCTCTGTGCCAAAGTGTAGAAACGCGATGGATTTGATTTTATAGATTACATGGCCGCCATGCAATTCTCCCACTGGTGTCACATCCTTTATCAGCATCAGGCGAGGTTCCAATACAGGCAGTTCGATTTTTCCTACTATTCCATAAAACATTCCCAGGCATTCTAAATCTTTCGGAGCAGCCCATTCCCAATCTGCAAAACCCATTGTTTCTAATTAAAATGATCATTAAAAAAATGTCTTTGTTAAGTGCCGAGCAGAGCATTCCTTTAAAAACTATCAAATATTTAAACACATCGAATATTAGAAAGTATCATCTACATGCATAAATATACGGCCGTAGTATACGCGTTCATCCACTCGAAATAGAAGTGATTCGCGTACCGAAGATTTTACGCGACATCAAGCTCGCTTTTGACAAGTGACGCTTTGTCTCATTTGTGTGTCAAAACGCAATTGCACGCATACCCACCCGATTTCGCGGCGAATTCGCCGGTATATTTGTCGCACCAGAGGCTGTGCCTCTCTTTCACGAAGATAAAATGCGTGTCAGTACGAAACAGCTCCATTTTTTGCCCGTTTACGAATTTGACAGCTACCAGACAGCATGTGTGTGACGTTTCCGCGTCGGGCAAAATATCCGCCTACCACCAAGCACTCGCCATGTTGCTCATGACTAACACTTACATTAGGTAACTTCGCCTCCTCGATGTGGGAGGCAACAAAGACGAGCGATCGTTCGCGACGCGAATCAATTCTATTATTTCTCAATAGACACAACAACGATATAGCCAATCACTCGATAATTCGACGAGGCGGTTTCTCGATGTCTACAGTTACGGAATTGTTCTTGACCTGGTCGGTAGTATATGAATAATTGAGGCGGGATCTCTCCGCATTTCTTTGATTGTTTATCGATAAACGTTTTTTTTTCATGCATAACACAATACTAATAAAATAGTAATAAAATAGTAATAAAATAGTAATAAAATGTTTAAGTATACATTTTATGTACAGAAATTTTATTCTCACATTATTAGAAAGAAGATATATCAATATTATCCGTAAGAACATATGATGAACTTTTAAATAATGAAAGGGAGATTTAAACATTCTTTTTATATAGGCTGTATAGCTCAGAAATATTGTTTAGCAATATTTTTTTTAATCACATTCATGCGGAAATATCCATAAAACGTACGTAAAAATCCAATAAAAATGAACTCATGCCAGCAGATTTTTTATATGTATTTTATTGCGAACATATTCTGGGTAAATATATGTTTGATCGTCATATTTTTAACAATTATAGATCCAAAAAACTTCGAAAGAAGATAGACAAAATTGAAAGCAAAATTTCCAGATAAATGAGCTTTATTACAATCACCGTATACATTTTTTATATTTTACGTCCTTTTTTTAATACTTCAAACTTTTACAAAAAAATGGAAACAGTATTTTTTTTTATGAAAAAGTTTAAAAACTCTTGAACACTTCGTGTATTAGCAATCAAACTCGTCATTGTTTGCGTATAATATTTAAGTTAGCGAGACATTGCGATTTGCATAATTGGTGTGGAGCGCACACATTACGTGTTAATAGCTGAAATATACCGCACGGAACCCGCAGTGTGATCATGTAAATGTAAAGAATTAAATTGTTTCATGTCGTGTCGCGAAACTCGATAAGTTTACCAACTTTCGCGAGACATATACATATAGAGAATACACGTAGGAAATATCGCACGCATGACGGAGCAGGCGGACTTACTTAAACGCATTATAACATTGCGCGCGCGTACTCTTACTCGACCATACGTGCGTTTTGTTTAAATGGCTCTTATATATACGTACAGTATAACACAACCAGTAGATACATCACAAATACAAAGAGACATGTGAAAATATGTGTATTTTTAGAGAGTTTAATATCACGCATTATTGTAAAAATTTCTTGTAACAGAGGATCCATTAGTCAAATTAATCCCATTGTTCTCACATATAATGCATGCGATGGGACAGTCTTGTAGCCACAATTTTGAAATAACTGACAAATGCATCCTTTCATACATACATTTCATTATATACAGTCTTCAAATTGCTTTCCTTTATCAATTGATATTTGCTTGCTTCCACCAAAGTATAGATCAGGAAGAAAAATCAGTGTTTTATCAAACATTTAACTCTTTTCATCGCTGGTGGTTTGTTCTCTGGTTTGGTCATTCTTTTTGGGTTTATATTCTTCCCATTTTCTGTGATTAAGTATTTGAAAGTCATCAACGTCGGCTATTAACTCTAAGTATCTCGATAGCTTAAGCAGCTCAAAGTCTTTGACTCTACTGGTGTGAGCGTGTTTAAAAGGTTTTATTCTCAATCCTGATTGTGGATTCATTATGAAATTTCTTCTGATGTCGTCAAACATTATTGTATTTTTCGCTGAGAACTGCTTGTACTTTCCCCAGATAATGCCCAATGGTTTTACTCCAACAACACCATACTTTGGTGTGTGAACAGTGATCATAGCAAGGACATCCAGGTGAAAAGCTATTTTGTAATCTGGATGATTTGAAACTCCCAGTAATTTCATTTTTTCATTAATCCATCTCATGCTAGTCGCCGACCAGATGACTATATCATAATTTTTGTAAGCGCGTGTCAAGAATTCATGAAGATATGGACGCATTAGTTGTGATCCACTTTCTGCCACTGATCTATGATCGAATAAAGTATAGTCTATATCCAACACAAGAAGCTTTTTACCTTCCCTTAGAGGATTCAGTTCTGTGATCACGTAGCGATCGATTCGTATCTGGATTTTACGTAGATTTATCTCAGCTTTTTCAATCTCTACTTCTTCTTCCTCTATATCTAGATCATTGATCACATCAGGTACGTTCTCTGGTGCTTGACTGGCTTCTGCGATATCTTCCTCACGGGAGCCCATTAACATCAGTTTAAAGCCAGGTTTCAAGTTTAGCTTGCCAATGATGTCTTCATTTTGCGCTGCTTTACCTTAAAAAAATAACAGTTTTTATAGACTTTTCTCAAGATCTTATAAAAGTCAAATTTAGAATATAAACTAAAATTGTTATCAATTTATCTTCATTGACGAAACATCAATATGAGAAGCAAAAGAATTATGTGATAAGTCATTAAATTTAACATATATACAAGAAAGAGACACACAAATTTGTTTTGACAATTTTCTGACATATTCCAGATATAACAGAAATACAACTAAAACTGTAATTAAAATTTATTATAATGGTTAATAATGTAGTTAGTCATATTTCAGAGATGATATTGATATTATTAAAATCACACCAATAACTATTTTCATGAGACAAATATTATCAAAGAGAATTCAAAATATAACCTTTAAATTTAAGGTTCAGTAGTTTCTGTCGCTCAGGACGGACGCCCGTTTCCCTGTGTATACGTTCTTTCAGGGTGAGAACAGTATCTTCCTCTTGAATATCGAGAATATCATATTCTTTTCCGCTCCATTTCACCACAATCCTTAATTCACCCTCCATCCTTGTTTCTGTAATCACGTCAATGGAACGAGGTGCATCGCAAATCTAAAAAAAAAAGTCCAAATACACTTGCAACTGCATTATCAACTGTGTCACATATGACTCGAAATCTTTTATTCGATATTATGGAAAAGTACGGGTGAAGTGCAATATCATAAAATTATTATCTTATAATGAATTCGTTTATTTTTCACATTGATGTTTTATTAATAATATTGCTGATTTATTGAAGCCACCAAATTGCAACTGACAATAAAAAATTACAAGTAATTTTTAATTTTTTCAATAATTTTCACAAGTAATTTTTTATTATTTTTTGCAATATATGTAATATTTATTTTTTGTAAAAATAATTTTAGACTTTTGTCAATAGTTTACATAATGTTGTGCAATGAAATACCATTAGACGGTAACAAAAATATATACGTGAACTTTATTATATTTATGAAACGAAATAAAGTAAGCTGACAGCTGATTAATTAATTCAACTGCATAAGACAATTTTATTATGAGGATATAATAGAAAATACATTTTTATAATTATCAAAATAGGTATAAAAAATAACTTTGCAAAAAGATTTGTAGAATCTTATTGTTGTTATCATAAAATAATTAATCTAAAATAAAATTTTTTTTTTAATTTGTTTGATTAATTTAATATAAATGTTGCGTTTAAAAGAAATGTAATAAAATAAATAAGCAGCATAAGAATATATGAAAATGTAAGTATATTCCGCTTTTTGCGCAATAAAAATATGATATTTATTTTGCAATATTGCTCAATGATTTAATAATTAATCTATCAGAGAACTTATATATAAATCTTTTTTATTTATGAAGTTTTAATTATTACGACAAATCTAAATTGGAAGTGTAGTTTCTTCTCCACGGCGCAAGAGAAGGCGTTGGTATGTTCTCGCAGGATATTATAGGATTGTCGGGTCCAACGGAGCGCATAACTTGCATCTGAGCTCGCGTAATTCCATCGGAACAATCGCATATTAATTTTGCCAGCGAAGTCTTGCGCAGTTCCACGAGTTGATCTGCAATTTTTGCAAATATGATTTAGTTCTCTGTTGCATTTTTATCGTACTTACTTTTTTGACACAATACGCTTCTATAAATATTAAAAAATGATAGCAATATTTATTTAACATTATCAACATTGTTATTAAAAGTGCACAAGGTAAAGTGTTGAATCAATAACGTTAAAATAAACTTCTGGCAATTTGCTCGTTTCGAAAGCAAACTTTATAATTCACATATTCACCTTCTGTAAATGGATACGGTTGTTCGGCAAACTCGTACCAGAAACGATCCCCCTTCTGCAAACGCGTGAATTGCTCGACGATCAAGCACGTAAACGTCGGTCCGATCAAACTGTCCGATTCCGGAATTTCCGCTAACGCGCCGGTATACAGATCTACATCGTCGACGGACTCATACAGCATTGAAATCTGTTCCAGAGCCTGATTGTCCAAGTATCCTTCAAGATCACTAAACGTCTCCGCCTTTCCCAGTCCGCAATATTCTCGCCACACGATGTATCCCGGTAATCCGTGGTCCCGTCCTCGTTGGATGTTCAACGATACCAGATCCAGGCCGCAAGGCACCGTAGAGTTGCCCATTGGGTCTTCGAAAAGATGACTCGTCAGCTGCGAAGAGACGTGTGTGGAATACTTCTGAATGACGTTGCTCGTGGCGGAATTGATTGAGCGCCTGATGCCATCCGCGGCGTAGAGGCTGTATGGATTGAAGAGCATTCTGTGCAGCTCCATGTAGGACGATGTGCCCTTCTCGGCGTCCGTCATTCTCATCAATCCCGGTAGCAAAGTGTGAGCGAAACGAAAGGCCGCGGCCGCGAAGTTATTGGCTACTGTCGGATCGTTCTCTGAATCGTCCGGATTATGCGTCCGCTTTCTGTGACCCGAGTTCAGAGGTTTCAAGTCGTGCTCGTTCATTTTCTCTTCGCCCAGAATGATGGGCAGGAACTCGCGATAGGTGATGTGCTGCAGTTGGGCGCCGACGATGCGTCGCGCTTCCTGATAGAGCGTTTCGTCGTGCCAAGTAGGATTGATCTTGGCCAATTCGCTCGCGATCTTGTTGTGCTGCCGCGCCCAGAGAAGATGCATCGTCGTCAGATGCAGATTCTCGTTCGCTCTGGTGTCGCCCGCGGCGAAGCAATAGCGACCGCGACGTTGCTCGGCTTCGCGATTGCAACCGTCGTTGAGATTCGTGCTCGGTGGTAACAGAGTCCTGTTGTCGGAGGTGAGCTGCATCCTTAGATGACCGCTGGTGAACTCGCGCAAATCGCGGGCGGTCTCATTGTCGCAGCCGTAAATAGCTGAGCCGTCGATGAAGGCGCTGACCTAGACGCAACATTATTTATAACATTTCTTCTTTTGAATTTTTCCCAATCGTAAATTTATATCGTAGAATATAACAGAAATTAGAGAGTTTCATAAATTTTATATGTGAAAAAACTTCAATTTAAAATCAATTCATTTTAAAATCAGAAGTAAAAAATTGTGAAAGTGTATAATGAAAATATACTGCAATATATTTTTTTCTAAAAATATATGTAATTTTTACTATTTTTCTCACGTAAATAAATTATATTTTAGGAATGAATCCGGATTACTTGATTGAGCTGCTCTCTGGGACCGAGTTTGCATCGCGGAGCAGGTGCCGATCTGACGAAGTCCATGCAGGTTCTGCCAGTCTGATCGTACACGGGATCACCGATTCCCACTCGTACGGGAAAGCACTCGGGATGTTCCTTCGACGGAAAGCAGCACGCTATGGAACTTCCATTAACACCCTGACTGAGCGCAGTAGCGGTGATATCGTGGTCGAGGAATTGGCCGAATACAGCCAGCATTACTGTAAAGGATGGATTACTGCTGGCTGAAGGTTTGTGCACTATCAGACTGACTTCCCTGGCGGAAGGCAGTTCCCTTCCGGACTGTGCTTTGCGAGGCGATTCGATTCCGTCGGCGTAATCAGCAGGTAAGACTCTTCTGTAAGGTGTCACGCTGGAGCCCCAACCTCGCGGTCGATTGCAGCTCCCATCTATAGTTCTGTATTTGCCGATCTTGCAAGTGCGATCGAAATACCGTTTGCACACGCTCCTCGGTACCCAGCCGCTGTCGAAATAGGTATCGATTGCCGATGGCTCGTCGCGACTGGATCTTAAAAATAAAAACATGAAGCTTTCTATTAAAAATTGCCGGCTAAATATATTTTGTTACTTATAGCTACTTTATAAGCAAAATATATCCATTATTCTCTCAAGATTAATTATGGAAAAAAATCAAGATAACAAAATCACCAATTAACTATCAATAACTATCAATGTCGAAAGATCGAAGGTTTAATTTATAATTATTAAAATTGCTAGACATACATACATATATGATGTATAATGTTTCTATATTTTTCGTCAAAACTTGAAAACTCACTAAACCGTTCTTTTTTAATACGACATACTCTGTTTACCTCATATTTTCAATCTTTCTCGTTGCAGCGATTTCGCCTACAGCTGCCAAGGCAAGGGCGCTAACTTTAGGACGCGTGCTCACCGCGTAGCGGTGTCTAGATTCCGGGGATGGAGACGGTAACGGTGATTTCGCGGCGAGCATATCCGCGGACAGACGGTCCTTTATCGCCTGCTCGCCAGCTCGTAATCCTTGCGTGTATTCCTGTTGACTGAGATTCCTCATCGAGGACTCGATATTCTCACCGGATATCAAGACGGAGTTGGGTTCGGCCGTAACACTAGCGGTGCTGCTGAAGGACGCGTGCAACATAGATTCTGGTACAAATTCTAATTGCAAAATACCGCTCAAGTTTCCGGAAGATGTGTTATCGATCGCGGGATCGGTGGAGTTAGTGTGATTTATGGAATAACCGATGGATATTATCAGAGCCATAGTGAAGACCACTCTGCAAGATCACAGATTGAATTAGAAAAGATAAGCGCTCAACAACTTTTAGTTTACAATGTTTCAATTTGTCGACTTACATCAGAATGCCGCAAACACAGCACTGGAACTGTCGTACTCGCACTCTTCGAGTTCGCAATAAACCGGCGAACTCAACGTAATCGGGCGACTCCATGTTCCTCCTCAAAGGCGTTCTTTCCGTGACGTTACGCATTTTTGACGTGCGAAAATGCAGACGACGATGCAAATAATTAATTCTTCTTGCAATCGACAGGCGCGGCTTCGACAGAATTGTTCTCACCTAGTAATTTGATCTTCTCTCAGCTTGTATGACTAGCACGAGGGATATATTATTACATATTTGTAATAAATTAATTGCTATTTTAATATAAATACAACACTGCACTATTAAACATCACTTTTTGCTGGCGAGAAGTTTTTATTGAGAAAATGTTAATGAAAAAAAGTGAATTTAAAAATAATTTTTAAATGAAAGATTATTATTAAGATTTCAACATGCCACCATAATTTACAAGATTTTAAATGTGCACTTAAATAAGATATTTATAGATTTTTATTTTTTTGTCGTCGATTTACAGCAATGTGACTCTTCCGACCGCATGTAAAGAGAAGGATCTAATAATGACTTTGGCCCTTGGATTATTCACACATTCGCACAAGCAACTGGACTGGTTATATAAAGTGGTGAATCGAGAATCGACAGACGAGAATGAAACATGAGTTGCCTTGCCACATTCTTATTTTGCGGTGACAACTCAAACAACAAGCTGCACCTCGACTTGCGCAAGCGATCACAGGTAATCTATAAAAAGTATATGTTCTTACACGCACAAAAATAGAACGACGAAACACAATGTAAATCGCGATTAACGATTATTCACGCAATTATTATATTTTAGTTTAACAGCACTTCACTATCGTATAAGTTTCAAAAGCAGAATAACGTTAATTTAATATATGAATGTAATGTACGAATATCTCTTATCACATTACGTCAATGTGTGAGATTTTATATTGTTTAAGCCTTCCATCAGGACTGATGTTAATTTTATATGCAACAATGCCGTGATGTCGACAATGAACGCCGACATCGGACTGCGACTACGGTGGATGCACGGTTGTTGCGTTGATTTTGTCGCCACATATCGTACCGGTGTAACGTAATACGTCGTCGGATCCGAAAGGTTTCCGTCCTTTGCCGGGCTTCTCGAAAATATAAATGTATATTAACAGCAAATAATCATTTTGCGCACTTTCGCGTAATTTTCTTAGTGTTTTAAGATGCCAGTGGAAAATATATTTTTAATGCAGTGAGTTGCTGCATTCAACTAACGTTAAAATTATATAAAGAAAACATTACAATAGTCAGAAAATTCGAGACACAATCGATTATTTATTTCTTTTATTCCGTACAACAGAAGTTGTATCGCTTGGGAGCGCGCAGTTCGAGCCACTGTTCTTGATTCGGAACGTACATTTCAGCCGGCATGCGTTCCAAGCCTGGAGATTCGGGCGATCCGCGATCATTCGTTTTCCGAGCTGAAAAGGCACACAAAAAACTCAATTTTCTATTCGGAAAGCTTCAATTCGTGCGAATTTAGATTTGTCATTGTTCGAAGAATTTTTACTCAATTGTTTCTGCATCGCAATTGCTTCACCCGGATGTCTCAACAGAAGTCGACCAACTCCCTCGCAACGGCGCAAAACCTCGTTCTTCAACAAGTGATTCCTCACGTTTTGCGAGATAATCGCGCACTCCGTGACCCATGCCGATACGTATGCAAAATCCGTCAACAACTGCTGCGCACCGTACTCGCTGGGAATTTATTGAAATATACGATCAAAACAAAAACTACAGAGATTAAACATACGAGAAAGAAAATTGCAATGTTTTTATATTTGATAGGTAGTTTTAATTGGAATATCAAACAAATGCAATTTACCTGAACTTAATGCGGTGTAGATAAATATAATCTAGCCATGCCTCGCACATTATTCGCAGAATCATGTTTGACGTTTCGGGATCCTCTATTACTTCCAACACTGGCAGCAACACTTTTTCTGCAATGCATAGTTTTTCACGTGTAAAAAAAGAAACGTACGCAAAGAGCAACGAAAATTACGCGTTTCGCGTAAAATTTTAAATAATAATTTCAATAATGTTCTACTTTAACTGATTTTGTTATGTAAATAACATAATTTTAAATATAATTATGAAAAAAGCGTACCAAAATAAGTCTCTACATAAAGACTAGCCGTCATCGGAGATACGCTGCTGTTTCTTCTCCAGTAATTCGATCGTGGAAAACACATGTGCAAATTCGCAAGGCTGACCACACGACAGATCTTGGCAAGTATGTCAGTGCACTTAGCAGGAGAAATCTGTAGAATCGAAAAGAGATAAAATTATTTACAATTTTTTAAGCGACAAATTTGAAGAAGAAAGTTTATCTTACAAAAAATTACTATTCAACTATTAACAAATTTACTTTTGGCATTGCCATCATAATACTAATAAACGCGATGTCTCTTACATGAAGAAAAGCTAATTAAAGAATATGCGTCATAAACAAATTTATGCATGTCACTAATTATATGACTTATAAATTTTCTATTAAAAATTTATTTTTTCTTTCGCAAGTTTATATTCAACATTGTACCTGAAGCAATTCAACGTTTGCCTTGACTTCAGAAGCGATTTTTGCTCTCATTTTCGTGCATACGTACACTTGGACGCTAATGGAACCCGTAGACAATGCTGTCGTGTGATCAGCGAGCTAAAATCATAATCAACCATAAGATAAGATATATAAAATGCACTTTTAATTTGCATTACAGAATCAAATGATGGATAAAAAAATACCTTGAGATAAGACAGTTCCTCGAGGTAATTCATTATGTCGCCTTTCACGAGAAGAAAGAAGACGTCCAGATCCCAAGTATGAGCTATGATCTTGGCTTCCTGAATAGCCCACAATCTCGCCGTATGAACCGAATGGTCCATTCTGTGCAATACGACAATTTGCTCCGACAATGGTAATTCTATCAAGGGTGCTCCAATCACCCACTCGCCGCCCACCTCGCATTCGTTGCTGAGGGTAACCAGTAATTGGAACAGCTCGACGAACATTTGACCCGTGTCGGTTCCCTACAAGATTGGTAATTATTTATTTTTTATAAAAAAACCTCTTAATATAAGAAAATTATTGTCACTTTCTTCCTTAGATATTTGCATTGTAAATTTTTGTCCAAGCGTTAATACATTCTATCGAATATGCATTTCTGAAATTCAATTTAGGAGGAACTTTTACCGTTCTCTTTTCTTTCTATTGTGGGATACGAACCTCCGTGGACGACGGTTTTGAGCGGCATTCGAAAGCCGAGGTGTAGGCTAGTCTAAACAGCTGGTCCCAAGCGGTGATGGTCGTGTGATACCCGAGCGCGTCGCATAAATTTTGCAATGCTGGTCTGACTGTAGGTGGGACTGAAATTTTAAGGATGTAGATGATATGGACCAATTTTTTTTCCTCTTAAAGGAATAGATTTGTTGAAAGCGGAAATATATTTAAACAAAAAGTAAGTTTACTTTCGTTTCCCTGAATAAACTGTCGCAGCCAATCCTTGAGATGTTGAGCACCGTGGTTGTGATGGGTCGCAAGGGCCTCGTGGGACCACCATAGTATCACATGATCTAGTATACCGGATAAAGCACCCCATGCGACTTCTTGATAATAGCTTTTTACTTTCTTTATCGCGATGCCTCTCAATCTCGTTTCGCCTAATGAATATCATCGTTGAAATACGCAATCGATACCCAATTGTTTCGTGTGCCACGTTTTATCTTACTATCAAATTATGTTTTATTATAAATAAGACGCAGAACTATGTAAAATAATTAGCAAATTTCGTAGGGAAAGTACCTTTGCTGGTCTTCAAAGCATCCGTGCCGAGCAATTGCGGCGAGATCTCCTGCACGACAGTTAGAAGTCTAAGGACTTGCTCGTTTTGCGTATTCACGAGTGCCTGGACACTTTCGATGTTATTAGATACTTGCACTTCAGAAGTCGATGCCGCACTCGCGATCGGTGGCGTTAAATGTCTCGTAAGAGCGCTGCAGTTTAAAAGATAATTGACAAAAATATGTTTGAGATATTGTTAGATTACGTTTGTTTGATCGATAATGTTGCTATAAATATTAGCGCATTCTATTAGACGCAATTATGACTGTAAACTAACCGATAGATCTCAATGCTAGAATTTTCCGAAACATCCATGTCGTTCGTTGCAGTAGAATCGATTTTCTCACGGGGCTCGTAATTCGCCAGAAGGCAGTCGATAAGCTCGTGACAGGATTCCTCCGCTCTGTTCTTTGCTAATATCTAAAATTATTGATGTTAATTTTGCAACTTTTTTCATTTTTATTACTCGCTGTTCAACTTAATTAACTAATGAACACTAAAACACTTGCCTGCAATATTTTAGTTACAGAGATCTTTTTCAACGGCTCCAACATCGAAGGAGTGTCATTGTAAAAGGCATTGACGGAAGGATCCGACACATCTCGATCCACATCGAGCATACTGTTGTAAGCATTTACCAATCTGCAATTTATTCATTGTGTTATCATCTGATAAGGGAAAAACCTAAGTATTACACATTCACGAAATAGCAGATTGATGGAAAAATGATTAACAAAGATAATTAAAAAAATTAATTTCGATATTAAAATGCAGCATTTAACTAAGATAATACAAGAAAAATTAGATCATCAAATAGAACTAAAATAATATAATTGGTACAATAAAAAAAATTATTTTGATTTACGCTACCTAAACACTATTCTGATATTTTCTTCATTTTTGCAATCGACAATAGCAGTGATTAAATCTCGAGTGAATTTTGCGACAATGTTGAGCTTGCGCTTTAATATCATCAACAGATAATTTATTTTATATTTATATATCGGATGACTGCTTAACTCTTTCGGGCTGCATGTTAATTTGTAATTCTCTATCAATTCTTCCAAATTATCGACGACTTCCTCAAACACCTAAAACGTAAGAGTAATCAGTTATTCACGCGTAATTTTAGTACATTTTATTTTATATATTTATTAACGCTCTTAAGTACGAGAAAAAAATTTTGGACCTCAAAATCACAAACTCGACTCTCTGCGAAGTCCTCGATGATTAAAGCCACGCATCCTGCGAGCTTTCCCACTTTCTCATCGAGAACGGAAGCGTCTACAAGCCATTTGTCGAGAGCACCATCGGAAAGTGGCAGCCACTTTGCGATGTTTGCTCTGTAATTGGTATCCATGTGTTGTCGCGATCGTGAGATCTTTAATTCTATTCTTTCGTCGGTCAGCAATTATAATGATTTTCTCTTGTCATTTTTGTAGCTCGCGAGATTTAAGCGTTTTTAATCTTTATTGGAGTAAATTGTACATTTTGTTTAAAGCATATAATTTTGTTTTTATCACTGATCATGAGATCTTGATTGATGGATATGTTATGTTACACATCACTTTCACGTTGGGCAGTGAAAAATCATTAAATATTAATTGATTGTGTAAAAGCTACATTGTAGAAAAGTGGTTTCTAGAAAACTGCATAATAATATGTACACGATTATGCAGACAGAATTATGTTGATAGTACAATTGTTGTTTCGAAAAGATGGTTTTATCACGCTTGACATTTTGTCTATTTTAAATAACACAAATTATTGTCACTGATTGCGGATGACAAGTGTTGCACCATGCTTCTTGCTTCTTAGTTGCCACGGATACGTCTGACGCATGGCAATCGAGATATATGTAACATGCAGAATGTATAGCGCGTTTTCTTTATTCATCCAAACAGCTAAGTCCATAAAGAATATATTTTGCAAAATGCAAAGAAAAGATTTCGACGAAAAGGTGGCAAAATTGATTAAAAGTGTCTATTAAATTTAACTCAATTCTAATTTCTAATCGAAAACGATCAAAAACAGAATATTAATTAAAATACTGTAAATCACATTACCGAATATTTCAAAACATATTTGCAATTTTTTGGATTAGATACTTGGATTTTTATTGCATAGTTTTGAATTAAATTTTCTCAATTACATCTAATCTAGTGTCGAAAATCTATAGTGTTCTTTGAAGTATTAAAATTAAAATTTTATATTGAAAAAGCTTTGTTAGTATGAAAAAGTGAAGCTTGAATAAAGTCCGTTTGACACAATTCACATTAAAAAAAATTCTAATCCTCCTGAAACTCAATTATAGTGGTTACCCAGGCAATAAAAGTATAAATTACTACAGTGTTTTTTTTTCTAGGGCAGCTCATGGCCGGCTTCCAAATTTAACGTGTCCAAATTTAAAATTTAATTAATATTTCGATTCAACAATTTATCAAAATTTTTATTGTGTAATATCGAGAGAAATTTATTTGGAAACAGCAAAATGGTACGAAAAGATAGTTACATTTTCTAAGTAATCGTAGAGAATGTGAAAGGCGGAAATGTTATGCAGTGTATCGTTAAATTTTTTAAGTCGATAAAAAAATGCATTGTGTAATTCTATTTACAGCGCGAGTGTATATCGGTGCACGTTGGCCAAGCGGGCGTTCAGATGGGCAACTCTTGCTGGGAGTTGTACTGCCTGGAACATGGAATCCAGCCGGACGGAACTATGCCGTCCGACAAAATTTCCGGCAGCAACGATTGCTTCAATACCTTCTTCAATCAAACGAACTCCGGGAAGATGGTTCCGCGTGCCGTGATGGTTGATCTCGAGCCAACAGTCGTCGGTTAGTCACAATAATATTGTAAACATTGCAAATCATAAATCAGTTATTCTTATAAAAATAAAATGATACAATGATGATAGCATGTAATATATGTCTATCTTTACATCTTGCAAATTGTTACTTTTATAGATGAAGTTCGAGCCGGAACCTATAAACAACTGTATCATCCAGAACAATTAATTACCGGTAAAGAAGACGCCGCGAATAATTACGCTCGCGGTCACTATTCCATCGGGAGCGAAGTCATCGAGTCGGTGATGGACAGAATTCGCAGATTGACAGATCAATGCACTGGTCTGCAAGGCTTCTTCGTCTTCCATTCGTTCGGAGGTGGCACAGGATCAGGTTTCACTTCTCTGCTTATGGAAAGGCTGTCTGATAATTATGGCAAGAAAAGTAAATTGGAATTCGTCATATATCCAGCGCCACAAGTGAGTTTAGGAAAATTTAATTTATTTCTTATTTATCTTGTGAAACAAGTTAAAATTAATTGAAGAAAAATTATTTCATCTATTTCACTTTTTGAATACTCTTTTTTAATTAAAATTAATAGATAAAAACAAAGTGGGATGTAAAAGAAGCTTTCCAAATTTAAAAGTTATTTATAATTTTACAAAAGTCGAAAATAAATAACTTCGCAAAATAAAGAGACGATACATTTAAAAAAAAATTAGTGATTCTTTCTGAGAAAAACACATTATACTTTTAGGTATCTACTGCCGTGGTGGAGCCTTATAATGCAGTATTAACGACGCACACGACGATCGGTCACTCCGATTGCGCTTTCATGGTGGACAACGAAGCGATCTACGACATTTGTCGGCGAAAGCTTGGCATCGAGCGACCCTTGTACGCGAATCTGAACCGATTGATCAGCCAAGTGGTATCGTCGATCACCGCATCCCTGCGATTCGACGGTGCTCTGAACGTCGACCTGACCGAGTTCCAAACGAACCTGGTGCCTTATCCCCGTATACATTTTCCTTTGGCGACTTACGCCCCGGTGGTGTCCGCCGAGAAGGCTTATCACGAGGGCTTGTCGGTCGCGGAAATCACCTCCGAGTGCTTCGAAGCCTCCAATCAGATGGTCAAGTGTGACCCGCGTGAAGGCAAATACATAGCCTGCTGCCTCCTGTACCGCGGCGACGTTGTACCCAAGGATGTTAATGCCGCAATCGCGGCCATGAAGGACAAAAGTTGCATTCGCTTTGTCGACTGGTGTCCCACAGGCTTCAAAGTCGGGATTAATTATCAACCGCCCACGGCCGTGCCAGGCGGTGATCTCGCAAAGGTGATATCGTCGTTAAAAAATATTTTTTAAATTAAAAATTGCTATTTTATGATTAAATTTAAATGTATAAACATAGAATTTCAATTAATCAAATTAAAAATTCCAACTGTAGTTTAAATTAAAATTACGGTTAGAATTTTTTAATTTACAATCTAGCATAGTAATAGATTACATAATATATTTCTTATATATTATGTACATTTACAGGTTCAACGTGCTGTCTCCATGCTATCTAACACGACCGCCATAGAGGAAGCATGGGCCAAGCTCAATCACAAGTTCGACTTGATGTACAATAAGCGAGCATTCGTTCATTGGTACGTAGGAGAAGGCATGGAAGAACTCGAATTCGCGGAGGCGCGCGAAGATCTCGCGGCACTCGAAAGAGATTATGAGGAAGTCGCCCTCGAGTCGCCATCCACGCCGGACACACCGGAATATTAATATGTAAACACGCGTTTTTGGAAAATCTTTTAATGAGCCGATATTATCGCTGTCCGACGATGAAGTGGAAACTATAAAAAAAAATAACATCACTTATGTTAAATTTTGTGTATAAAGATATTCAATGTTTATATTCGTATAATTGTTACCGTACTTTTTGTGAACATTTTTTGTGAAAGTTGTGTAACAAGTAGAAAAATATATAAGTTGCTGCACTACTCTACTATAGAGATTTCATTCAGCGCATGGGGAAAAGTACATTATTATGTAAGAATGTGAACTACAGTTTTGTATCGAAAACTTTACTGAATCAAAATAATATTTATGTAACATATACAATATTCGTCATTTTATCAACTTTTTTTGGTGACATTTATAAAAGTACGTCAACGAAATTTTCTTTATATTTATTTACATTATTTTCACCACCTGAAATTGCAATGAGAGCGATTGTATACTTACAAAAAAATACGCTGAGGTTTCAAAAAACGCATTATATCACAAAACGATGATATTAATAATCATTAATTTATATACTAAATTAAAGTCCATGAGAAAAATAGATTATAATACAAATAATGTAATCATATTACAATAACGGAATCTATTTGATAAAACAAATACTAGGTGTATCTATATCCATAATTGCCATCGTATTTAAAGTAAAAGTAAATGTAGTATTTTCACAAAAAAATATACCATGATAAACATGGAGCGGACTTAAATATTAGCACTCATTAAATTGTCCTAAAGATGTACACTGTTTTGTGAAATGACCTTCTCGGAAAGACAATATTGGATTACAATATGCGAATGGTAATTTTTTTTATTACACTAGGAGCGTCGGTATCGGTTTTTTCCCGGGCCATGCCTCTTTGGCATATTTCTTCTTCTTCGGTTCCATCGCTCTTGACTCATTCGTACCTGCCATGTGCTCTTGTACTTGCTGTACTTCCTGCGGTATCTGATTCGGCGTCATTTCCACTTCGGGCGCTGGATTGGGCAACGCGATGCCGAGCCGCGATGTCAGCGATGTGAGGGCTGTGGAGAATGGATTCATTGCCGACAAGGCGGACGGTGTGAATTGCTCAGGAGGTAGATCGTGATAGAGCTGAGGAGTGGTAGACGTAGGCTGCATATGCTTCAATAGATTATGATCCTCCGTCAGTGATATAAGACCACCTTCCATACGCATTCTCTGTAATAAGAATACGTCTTGTTAAATTAAACTTCTTAATTACACGATTACTTTTTTGACACTGCTTTTTCTGCAGTAATCCATAGGAGCACAATGTGTACCTTGCTAGGAACAACTGTCGTTTGTACAAGATTACGAAACCTCCCGACTGAAGGATCAACATCCTCAGGATTGATTACTTCTTCATCGTCATTGAAAGTAATCCCTTTTTTCTTTCGTTTACGCGTTGGCTTGTGCATCTCGTCGTCTGTTATGCCAAGCATGGAGATCCGTCGATTGTGAGCTGTATTAAATTCCGTTAGATTCTAAAATTTATAATTAATTAAATTACATTAGATAAAACGAAGATGTTTCAAAGTTTTAATACATATTATTGAACTTTTGAGACCTACGTCCAGTTCTGTTTCTGTTTCAGGTAGACCTAACAATCCACCAGCATCCATATCCTCAGATAACTTTTCCAGTTCTTCAATTATAGGCCTAGCACCAGTCTGAGGTCTTTCTCTTATTATATAATAACGAGTAGACGCTCCAAAATGAAACGTACTGTCAATTGGTAACTGAGTAGGTTTGTTAGCTTCTAAACGTAAATTTCCAATGAAAGTCCCATGTGCTGAAAAGTTGTCGGATAGTTTTCATGAAATACAATAGATATTTCTGCAGTTACACCAAGTTTTTCATAAGATATAATAATATTTTTTCTTTGAACATATAGATTTTACTATCTATTTAAAAAAAAGATTCAATGCTTTATTGTTATAAAGTATTCATTTAAAAAATATTAGTAAACTATTCATAATATTCATTCATAATAAAGTATTCATTTAAAAAATAAAAGTAAACTGATATTGACATAAATTTTGTACTCACTACTTCCTAAATCAACTAAGAATGCACGATTGAGATGCTTGTGGTAAACAAGAGCAGCGTGAACCCGAGAGCAGGATGCGTGATCAATGCAGAAGTCATTCAGCTGTTGATTGCGGCCAAATAAGTAACATTTTTTCTCATCCACCATGAGTTTCTACAGAGAATATTTGTAAAGAGTGATATAGTTTAAAAGATGATAGAATTCCAAAAAAGTGACAGTTAACGATTTACCTGTATTAATTTGTCATTTTTCAGTACATCCAAATGCAATCCCACTGGTGGCTTCCCTGCCCTGGCAAATGTTACAACATATATGTAGTAAAGTGTTGGACGTCGCTACTTTTTTTTGCAGAGCAATAAAAATCGTAATACGTAATTGCGTAAACAATGTAAATTCTTTACTAAACCGCTGAGAATCCATTATATGAACTTACCAATTTGGAACCTCGTAATGATTAGCCATTGTCCAACAGTACAAAAATTTATTCACTTAACCATCCGAAACGCAAAGTAGTAATAAACATCTCCGAACGCGGTTGAAAACAAATCCTACATCACACACGTCACGTAAAGTAATCTAAAATAGTACACATAAACCGTATCTGAAGATTCCCTATGATCACGGAACAGTTTCTAATAAGAGTGCATTTCTAGTGAGTTCGAATTGCACTTTCTTAAGGCACGTTCAAACTTGCATAATGCATATGCATAAGAAAATTGGTCAATTGCATATCTAATGTATATTTATGTTAACAAATTAATAAATTTTCTTATATTCACTTGCAATTATATAAATTTATACGAATTTATTCTTACACTTTGAATAAGTTTAGAGCAAAAAGGAAAAAAAATTACAGACTTTTATGTAAAAAAATTTAATAAATGTAAAAGTGTTAATATAAATTTTAAGAATTGAATGTTGAATTCAACTGATGTAGTATAAAGAATGTAGATTTTGATAAGAGATTATTCGATTTGAAGAGTATAGTGCACTTTGTCGATTGGCCAGCGTGACATTAGGAATACAGCAGGTATCGCTCGCAAGAATTTATTCGATCCGAAAATCCAAGGCGTAGTGCTCTTGTAAATTGACCGTATTCTTGCAGTATTCAGAATATATAATTCTGCAAAGGTTATTATTTATCAATTATTATTTTACAATATTATTTTTCTCATATATGCATATTCTGTATTAATAATTTATATATATTTTTTTACAATTCTGTTGAATATTTCATAACATTGTAAGATATTCATATTCATATAAGTCATTATTCATTATTATTAATTAAAAACGACAAAAACGATAAAAACTGTCATTTATGTTATACTGCGAGAAGAGGTTATATTCTTGCTCTATTGAAGAAAGTTTTTCGCTCGATAGTTGCAGAACCGTCCAGTTGTTGCACAAGCAGTGCATTTTCTAAACATAGCTGATGTTAATTAACTTTTCTCTCTATTAAGTGAAAACTAAAAGAGCTAATCTCTATATGTGCCACCTGCAAAAGTGTGATAACAACTGTCAGTAGACATATAATATCGTAACACAGATAACACGGACAATCTATCTTTCTAAAAGGGTTGCAATTCATCGAACAATCGACACGATATTATTTTCGAATATTAGTTCGCGAAGCAAGTGTAAAGTGGCGTTTACGAAGAACCGCACGAAGGTTAGTAATATACAGCTGATGCGTTCGTCTGCGACGAGTCGCGGTTGACAGATTCAGCGCGACGAAGATGTCATTCAAAGCTGGTCAACGCGTCGAGGTTCCTGTAAAGGACTGCCAAGGCGTAATAGCCTACGTGGGCCACCCGGCCTTCGCGTCGGGCAAATGGATCGGCGTGATACTCGATGAACCGAAGGGGAAAAACAACGGCACTGTCAAAGGCCAGGTGTACTTCAAGGTGAGTAACGAGTAAATATACTAATTTTTTCGAATTTCGAATAATATTATATGGTTTACAATAGTAAACACTAATGTTTAATCATCCTCAAAAAGTTGCCTCGGTTCTATTAGATAAGTCAAGAAGTGCACATTAAGGTTACATGACACATAAATTTGTATAGGTCGCTGAAAGTCTTTGACACGCTGTGATAAATTGTATTATATTTTATTATTGTGGATAAATTATATATTTAAAAATGTACAATTGTGTAAAATGTTGTCTCTTTTTACATGATTTGCGACAATATCGCTTTCTAGATTTTTTATAATATTTTTTCTTCACATGCTTTATAATAAAAACCATTTTTTAAATTCAAGACAAGATAGCTTTATATATATATTCTTATTGTATAAAGCAATTTATTTTAGAAGAAGAAACTGTATTTTTTGTTTCTATTGCCACAGTGTGCGGAAAATCATGGCATGTTTGCGCGTCAGACACAGCTTATACTTCTGGATGAAGCTGGCAATAGGACAGAACCTGTTAGTCCTTCTTCGGCAGGTAGCAGTGCCACTACACCTGACGACAGCGCTGCTAGAGCCAGGAGTCGTCTAAATAGGTAAATTCTCACAAATATAAAATAAGAGCCTCCCAGATTGTTGTTTCTACAAATGTAATAAACTGTAAATATGAATTATACTGCAAATAGCAAACTATATACACCTTATAATTAAAATGCTACAAGAAAGTGCTACAGTAATATAGCACATTTGAAGTAAAATGTTCTGTATATTGCAAAATTGAAAACTGTAGAACTAATCGGTAATTAAGCAGTGCCCAATCTATTTACATAAAGAATAATAATGTCTGTTGAATTAGTTTCATGAAATTTAAGAATCCTTATTCCACAATTTTCATGCTAGCATTAGTATGCGTCGAAGGAACGAACCTACAGCGTAAGTTTTACGTCATATAATAATGTTGAGGGTTAAAACAAGCAATTATTGTGCTATTTCTCTTGCTAATTCCAATACAAAAATAGACAGGCGAGTATATAATTAATAAATTCTTAAAATGTATATGCTGCTTACATAAAAGTGTACGGAGAAAAACATCTCCTGCGAATGTTACTCGCCAGCAATCTGACAAACTTTCTGGGTAAGATTACTGTAAATCGTAAACTAAATTTTGGCAAATTGGTGTATCAGCAATGTGTATTTTTTTTATCGCCACTGCTTATATAGATATCTTGAAAGCAATCGTACTATGTCGCTATATCAAAATGCCAACTGCATTATTGAATATCTAAAGTACTCTGCCGCCTTAAAGCATAAATCATTGCCACTATGCTTTTCATAAAGCTTTTATATGTGTATTTTTTTTATATTTTTGATTAGTAAAAAATTTGCAATTATTTTTGTTATCTTATTATTACATTGAGTAGTATCGATAATTGAATATCAAATGTCGAAATAAATATTAAACATATTTTATCATTTATAGCGCATTTTTACAAGAATTCTTGCTTCAAACCTATATTTTCAGTAATGTTCTAAAGTTTCTTTCGGACAATTATATTAATATTTTTGACGTTTTTATTATGATTTCATATCATTTTGTGAATCTTTATTTTCTCATTCTGATATAAATAATGCAAACTCGAATTTCTATCACGATCACGATGTTGCAATCAACCTAGCGCAGCAAATATATTGTTAAATATCTTCTGTCATTTTACAGTTCTCGATTATCCTTGAGTGGAAGTAGAACATTATTAAGTGCTCCAAGCACAGAAAGTTTAACTGGATCGCAGCATGAACGTAGGGATGGCGGCGAGTCATTAATTCCAGCGCCAACCACTGCTTCAAAGCGCGCATCATTTATTGAGGTAAGACATATACTGCGAGCTATGATAATAGACTATATAATATAGTATAAAAATTATATTAAATATAGAGCAAAGTCTATCCGCAAAGAATGTTATCCAAAAGATTTCAAGCATGATATATACATATGATGAGTGGTATACTTCCTACGGACAAGTTGCTTATTATATTTTTGTATCTTTACTATTTTTAACTAACAAGCAGGTTCGAATATTTTGAAATATCTAGGTCTTTCGATTATTTCTATGTTTCTTACCTTCATGTGCAAAGAATCTTATTCTGTGACTCGGTGATAAGACAACTACGATTGTGCACGTATGCGTTTTGTTATGACTGGAAAGTGGGCTTGGAAAGACGTGAGATAGAATTAACGATGCGAATTAAGAGAAAAAAAAAGAAATTTGTAAATTTTGAAAACAAGTTAGAGGACTCCGTTGCCACAGAATGATTCATATGGAATGCACGTATACGTGTTTCAGAAGTCCCCTAGCACGAGCTCGCCTCCCGGCAAAAAGCCAAAGGCCCAAGATGATCACAATAATGTAATTAATTCTCATTAATTGTAATATCTCTCAATTTTTTTTAATCACCTCTAATATCTTGTTCTTTCTCATCCTAGCTGTTTGTCGATCATGAAGCATCGTAACACATAACTTTCGTAACAAATAGCGTCATTGCACACCTTTAACGGGCACGCGCCCGTCCGTCCTTAGCGGATTACGGATTTGGTTTCATTTTATTCTGCGCCATATCTCCACCATTCAGTTTAACATCAGCTTCACTAACTAAGTTCTATGATGCTTCGATTTACAGCGGAATCGGATAGCTTGCGATTCACAATGGGGGGAGGGGAAAAAAAGGGTATCCGACACTGTCCTTCCACAGTTAGGACTGATTCCTGTTGTATTGTGTCGCAAGGATAATAATACTAACACTTAGCGTGGGCGAATTTTAATAACAGCATCATGGTACAAAGACGTAACTTTGCCTGACCGATTCATGTCCCGCAGTTGTATCTGTTAAAAGTTAGTCGTTCTGGAACGCGGGAATGCAAGTGGCACATGTGCGACTGTCGTTAGGACGTGATAGATGAAATAGTTTGATGCTCTGACTTTAGTATACCCTTTTCGTAAATGTTACCACATAACACGATTCAGCTCATCAACTGGGTCTCCTTATATATTCGTTAGTACTAATAGAGTTATTCGGTGTAGCTTGTTGGTGTTTTGCGCTGTCACTACTAATCTCTCATTAATCACCGTAAGACAAACTAATTCCACTCAAATGTAAATACAGAAACAATGGCATTATCGCATAAACACCATTATATTATTCTCGTTATAGGAAATGTGGGGTGTTTTTTTCATTGCCGCATTTTGAGAGTAATTATGTTACCTTTGTTTGTGCGCCATTCATATATCATTCAGTTTATATACCGTGTGTATATGTGTTTCAAGTTGACACAGGTACGCAGGTTCAGAGGACTTTGAAGAGACTCTTTGGCGATTACACAATTCTTTCATGCGATAATAAAAAGAACACCCAACTACGAAGCGCAGATAAATTTCTTATTTTCTCCTTTCTGTAATTCAGACAGGTTTTGTAGAAACGTTGAAACCGCAGTTCGTGCCCGGCCAGGTGATGGCAGGTTCGGCAGCGGCCGCGAACCTGGTGGAAGAAAAATTGTCACACTTGCAGCTTATACAAGAGAATGATAACTTGAAATCTCAGGTGAACTGAAATTCTTCTTACACGGTGCATATTCACAGGAAATTTTCTGTCTTATTGCACTGCAGTCATTTACTTTTCAAAATTACGTTCACACATATACGTATATCGTATTTAATATTTCACAGGTACGCGATCTTACTGACAAAGTAGAAACTTTACGTGTGAAGCGAATGCAGGACAAAGAGAAGATGAAGGATTTCGAAAAGACAAAACTCCAAATCGAACAGCTTCTCGAGTTCAAGGCTAAAGTCATGGAAAGTCAAGTGAGTAAATGCGACATGAAATTTATTTTTAAAAAATTGGTTTGTGTGAGCATCGAAAATATATTTAATTTCGAAAATGAATACCCTAATTATTTCTATTACTTCTACAAGGCGAGCCTCCAGAGAGATCTTCAACGAGCTCGACAAGAAGCCAGAGAAGCTTATGTGGCAAAGGAAAAATTCCAGGAAGAAATGTCCGGTATCGCGGAGACAGCAGAAATGGCCACGTTAGATAAGGAAATGGCAGAAGAGAAAGCGGAAACCCTTCAAATTGAATTAGAACAACTCAAGGAAAAATTGGAGGAACAAACGTTGGATTTAGAGATATTACGCACAGAAATGTCCGAACGGGTATAACATCTTGTTTTCATTTTATTAAAAATAATTCAATTATTATGTAATATTAATATGTCAATATTATCTTTTTTTGGCGTGGTTTTGAATGATATTATTTCTTCGCAAATAGGCAGCCGGCGGTGGAATGACTACAGGGACATCGAACTATGAGGTGAAGCAATTGGAACAGCAGAACAATAGATTGCGCGAAACGCTCGTGAAAATGCGCGATTTGTTGGCGCACGAGAAGCACGAATTCCAGAAACTGCAAAAGGACATGGATCAGAAGAAGTCTGAGATTTTGGAGTTGAGTCGCACGAAAGAAAAGTTATCTGCGCGTGTCGAAGAAATGGAACATCAGATAGCGGATCTACAAGAACAAGTATATATCGTTTTCACGAATGAAAATAATATCTCTTCCCTCGGTTATGTCTTACGTATTTTTATCTTGTAGGTTGATGCGGCATTAGGAGCCGAGGAAATGGTCGAAATGCTAGGCGAGAAGAAAATGGCTTTGGAGGAAAAAGTAATTGAATTAGAAGAGGCTGTCGCGGACTTGGAAGCTTTGCAGGTACGCAGAACTTTGTATTACCAAATATGTAGTCTGCGACAAATCTATTAAAATGACGGAAATGACAAATGTAAAACTTATGCGACTAGGATATGTCTGATCAATTGGCCGAATCGTCCAAAGAATTGGAATTGGAGCTTCGCGAGGAATTGGATCTCGCTCTTGGAGCGGCACGCGACGCGCAACGGCACCGAGACGCCGCGCTGGAAACACTCGCGGATCGCGAATTAACCATCACGAAGTTCCGCGAACTCACGCACCAACTGCAGGAGCAATGCTTGCAATTGCAGCAACGAGTTCAGTCGACAGAATCCACCAAGACTAATATTCGAGGTAGAAAATAAAATAGCGTGTAAAATTATTAGATAAATAAGTTAGTTTTCTTACAAATTCTTGTACTGTTTACGATTCAGGCGCGGACCAGCAACTGGCAGAGATATTAGACTTCCAGAAAACGTTCGCCGAGACTCGAGCGCAAACCAAGGCGGTCGATCTCGAGTTGCGTCGCTTGGACGCCGAGGAGGCGCGGAACCACGTGTGCTATTTGCTATCCTTCATGCCGCCCGCATTTTTGACTCGCGGCGGAGACCACGACGCGATATTAATGCTTCTTCTGATACCGAGAATGACGCAGAAAACGGAGATATTAATCTCGCAAGTGCGAGAGAAGTACAGATCGATCGAGAAGATAGACAGGTAACGCGATAATTTTATTTTATTTCATCATACAATTTAAATTAAATTAAATTTTTATTGTGCGAGTTTCGAATAACTTTTTATATATTTTATTTATTTTTGTTGCAGAGCTTCTGTAGTGAGAGGTCACTCGGTGGCGCAATACTCGTTTAGATCTCGTCTGTGTTCACACATGTATGCCTTACAAACGACGCTAAGCTGCTTCGAGTCGACTCTGAACTCCTGCAACCCGGAAATGCTGCTTAAAGCGGGCGCGGCTTATCCGGAAATGGCGGCGCAAGAGAAATCTTTGGATTCACTGATCGAACTGGCTAAGAGAGATCAGTTGGATGAGAATTTGCCGATGGACGCTATCGAGAAGTGTTGCGGATACTTCGCGACGATGTTCTCAGTGCTGTTCGGGGAAAATACGACTATCAATCAGGCGCGTTTGATCGTTAACGGCACGAGAACTTTGGGCAGCACGTGCGATGCCATTGCTACCGACGCTGCGGCGATTAAAGCACTGATACAAGGAGAGAGTGGTGACATAGGTACGTAACATTTGATGGATTAATACGCTGTTTATAAAAACTAATCGACGCATTTCAAAGCAAACCTTTCCATTTAGTAAAACTTTGCATATTCAATGTTGATGAGAAGTTAAAGAATCGACAACAATATCAGAATACAATTAGTATTTATTTAAGAAAATTTACGTAAATGTTAACTTAATATTTTGTAGAACCAAATGTCACTAGAATTATTTTATGGAGTGCATTGATTTTTTTTATAAACAAAGTATATCTTGGTATAATACGTCCTTTATTATTAGGTCTACTTTGTCAACACGTGGAAACAACGTGCGAAGTAATCCAGCAACACTTGAAGTCGGCTAGAAGGCGAGTACCGCGCGATCACGCCGGCCCAGCGTTCTCCGTAGCCGCCAATTTAGGATTAGACAAAGACTGCAACGAGCAATTCTCGACGTGCTATCAACACGCTGTAAAAATAATAAAGACACTCCAAAATCTATTGAAGAGCGCTTTGCAGGCTATCACCGGAAATGGCGGTGAGTATTTGATGAATTTCTCTTAAAAATCGATCTTTCTGTAATATTTACATTGAGTTCAATTGTCTCCAGATTTGGATACGGGACTCACGGCCGACAAGTTGAAGGAAATGGCCGCGACTTCTAGCGAAAAGGTGTACGATACGGAAGACCTCGGACCTGTCGCCACTATCAAAACCAGCTTGACGGTGATACAACAACTGGCGGCGAATCTGGCGCAGAAGATGGCCGAATGCGAAAACGAATTGGCTATAAGCGGACAGACGCAGAGTCAGCAGCAATCTATGGAGAACGAATCGATAACGCCAATCGTGGTTAGAGCGAGTGCGGTGAGGAAGGAATCGGAGGAAACGAAAATACTTAGCAGGTGTGTACATCTGGATATTTGTGTACTTTTTGAAGATTATTTGATAATCTTGATATCTTTTTTTTTATGTTAGAAAACTCGAAACAAGAGATGGCGATATACGCGAAGCGAGATTAGCTCTGCGGGAAAAGCAGGAAGAACTGTCCCAAATGACGTTGCGAAAGGAATTGGCCGAAAAGCGATTTGCGACGCAACAGCATGAACACGAGATGAACGTTGAAAAGCTAAAGAGAAAATTAGACGAGGCGCAGAATCAGTTAAAACGCAAGGTATTTCTTTTTTTTTCACAATAATATATATTATAATTTACTGATAATTTTTTAAATGTTATATTTGTTTGATAATAGGAGAAAGAATTCGAAGAGACGATGGATCATCTACAAACCGATATCGACAGTCTGGAAACGGAGAAAGGACAATTGAAGGAAAAGCTGAAGTCGGTTGGCAAGAAACCGACATCAACATCTGGCGCGGATAGCATGACGGGAAGCACTTCGATAATGAGCACTTTGGATAACAAATATTACGTACAGGAAATAAACGCTCTCAAGGAAGCCTTGAGTAACGAACACCAGCAAAAGAAAAAGATATTGTGCGACGTTCTACGACGGAAATTAGATAGTTTGGAGCCATTATCGACGCCGTCGACTCTCAGATCTCCGGACTCGACGATTCAAGAATTGCGGAAGAGGACCACCGAGCTCGTTAAGGTGACTATCGATTGCTGACTGAGGCCTCACGATAATTATTATTGATTATCGAAATATTCCCTTATATAAAATACACTTGTTCACATTTCAGGACGTCGCGAAGACCGTAGTGTATCCGACGGTTCCTGATTTGAGGCGTAAAGTGCCCGAAGTGTCTTATCATTACTTATTGGAACGGCGAAGGAACATCATACAGCTGAAGGAACGAGCCGACGAGCTGGCGGTAAGTTAATGGATAGATAAGAGTGCAGATTACACGCACTGTAAAACACTGAATGTTCAAAAAATGTATTTTCTTCAGGCTCAGGTGCGTCGCGAGGCTATCAAACGTACGCCCGGCGGAAGAGCGGAAGCGAATTTCGCCGTGTATCCGAATCGAGAGATGGCGGCGGCGATGCACGAACGCAAGCTACTCGCCGCCGAAATAAAGATCCCTTACAACGGCCCCGAACAATCCTTCTTGGTTAACGTAGGACCGCAAGAACTTAGGAAAATTCACACTCTACTATACTATTAGAAACCCGCGTTGCTTTATTATTTATTTCCCGGCGGCAAAGTACGTGATCACAGAAGCATTCAAGCAATATACCGTGCAAGAGACTTTTTCTAATATTTTCATGATTTATATAGTGATATTTTATACTATGTTGCCGCACCTTATCGCATTCTGTAAGGAAAAAAACAGGAGGGAGCTAATTATATATATTGTTACGAAGAGTTAATTAGGTTTTTTATACGGAGAATTTTACGCGCGCACGCGTTGCGTCGGTGCGAAAGAGGTACAGGGCAGATCTAGTAATTCGTAATTTGCACTCGTGCAATGTTTATTTATTTCCGATGGGCTACAGCGCGATGACCGGTGCACCGCGCCTTGGGAGGCTCCGTTCGTTACGTTATAAACGCAATGTTTAGTATTAACAATTCAGAGGAGAAATCGTGTGCCTCCGCGGCTTTTCTGTATTATATATATATATATATGTCCTTAAGAATTGTCAAATATACGATCTAAAAATATTTACACAATTATTCTTTGTTATGTGTACCCTAAGTGGTGATGGTATCACAATTATAGAAAGTAATGTTCGTGGTCTCGCGGAGCAGGCACGTCACCCACCTCGACCAAAATATCATATATATACTTTCACCGTTGCTACATGTCATATAGGCAACGGCCCGATATCATAATATTATCACGATTACCGCTAAACATTTAATGAAACAGAAATTTTTATAGTACAATATTCCAGTTTTTTATTTGTAGAGATAAAAGGAGCAGTAAACCGTTGATGTAATCCTCAAATATTTATGAAATAATGTATGCCTTAATTACTGTCACAATTTTATTATACATACAGGCATGTATATGTGCGTATGTGCGTACACGTATCCCGTACGCGTACATACGTACACACATACACACAGCGGATAGTATTTAAGTGCATATATCATTAGTTTATTAACTTACTCGCTCATTCACTCTCACAGCATTGGTGACGCGCACTCTCTTTTACACTTTTTATTTATTCTCTTTTAATAATAATTAATCACGCATTCAATCGAGAGGACTGGTTATTGGTTATATCTTTCCTCGTATTCTCAAAAAAAAAGAAGAAAAAAAAAGAAAAAACAAAAGGTGTCCAGGCAGCGTAAATCCGCTTGTTCAAATTTAATAAGCTTTTTTTTTTTCTTTAAAACTTCGCGTGCGTAATCGCAGTTAAGGCTGACCGGACGACTGGTAGTACCTACTACGAGGACGTGTAACGCACGCTTAATAGTATTTCGTTAAAGATATATGATTATAATATTCTTTTGGAACTAATGCTCGCAAAAACATGGACGTGAAGAGTTTAGCGTCTAGAATGAATAATACAACTAAAAATCTTAAATGAGATAGAAACGATAATTTTCTAGTAATCACCGACATCAGTAAGTATATTCTGACTGTCCGAGGCAATTCTTTTTTTCTCGGTGTATGTGTATTTGTTTATATATATATATATATGTGTGTGTATATGTATATATACATACATATATATATATATAATATGTATGTACGAGAACATTTGTTGGTCATGAAGTCCCTTGTGATGTGTATACAAAATATGAAACTTAAATTTGAAGCAACAGCACGTGAAACAGCTACTGCACAGTCTCAGCTATTAAAACTATATATACGGAAGAGTTGTTCAGCTAGAGCCTCAGTTACAGGGATACTTTCCGAACGAGACAATACCCTTTACATCGTCGAGGCAAGAGTAAGCCTGTAACTACTTCCCGCCATTTCGAAGTTTCTTCTGCTTTCTTTCGCGACATTTTTTTTTTTTTACTCTTTTGCAATTCATAGTAAACATATTCACAGACAGAAAGAGAGTAAATCGAGGGATATCTCTATGGTAGAATCGTTAGTCGTTTTGTTCGTTTCTCGATGGAGTACGATTCGTTACTCGATATAATACGGTACATACTTAAAAGTTAGATTGTTGTCTTAATATTAAGGTATCTTTAACTCTTACTTGTCAATATTATATCGGGGAGGGTAGGAGAACATGATCGTTTATTCATGTAAAAAAAAGTTATTCCGGTCAAGCGTGTCAAAGATACCGTGCCAGGATCTTTGATACTATTGACATGCCATTCTTGTGATAAGAAAAATATTAACATTTTCTCAACATTCCACATACGCTAGTATTATGCTCGTACGATATATTGAAGACAAAACAAAAATTCAGGAAGCAAGGATGTCAGTTCGTCTCTAATGGTAGTGCTCATACTCTCACAAAACACTCACGTATTGTTTTTTTTTTTCCCTTTTTCTTTTTGTTTTCATTATCTCTCCTTCGGTTCATAGAGTAGATATAAAATGTTACACGACGCGCTCCACGGATTAACGCGAGCATTCAAAGTATGGTTTGAATGTCCTCTCTTTCTCTCCATGAAAGTTACACGGCGAACTCCGCGGATTAAATCACCCACTATAAATCAAGTCCGATACCACATGCACTCTTTTACAAGGATCTTCTTTCAGAGCATCAAAACCTTTATTTTCAATGATTACCAACGGTAAATTAAATATGTAATAACAAAATAAGAACAAGCCACTTTCTGGCTAGCTGGTCTCTCACTCGTTTCCAAATCCAAAGAGTTTAATCAACCGAAACTCTAAGTTGCACAGAAAACAACTCGTGTGTAGCCTGGTAATTGTGCAACACATCATGTTTCCCGTGTCGCGCACGCACGAAAGCTGCGTTTGTAATCACATAATTGGATTTTCGTCTCTGCGAAGTTAGAGTGTTGACTGATGTGACTCTTTGAATAACAACTTTTTTTTTTTTTTTTAATAAGTTCGGTACCTCGTTTGAAACACTTTAGCGATCGAGATTGTTGCTACAATGAGGAGTTAGTCTTAGCGCGCTCCTGGAACAAATAAAAATTTGTTTTTGAAATTACATAAAAATGATTCTCGTACCATTCTGTTGTCACGACAATGCTATGAATAATGCAAATTTAACTTTTCCTTTAAGTTAATGCTTTGCATTTAACAGCAGTGCAAATGCCAAGTCTTATTTAAGTACTTTTTTGAGATCAGTATCACTTCGCGCGATATACGCAGATAAAATCAAGAATAACACTGGTATTACATATATATTCTAAAATGCAGTATACGACGCTAAAGTCTAATCTTACTTAATCAAAAGAAATTAATTCTGGAAGCACAATATAGCACAATAAAGCAGTTCAGCGTGTGGAACAAAAGACCAAAAAAAAAAAAAAAAAAAAAAAAAAACTTTAATATAATGAGTTTGAATACATCACTTTCAATGTTTCAAATGATTCAACAATGTTCTTAAATAAAAAGATGAAAATAAATTAAAAACAAACAAAAACAACAACAAATTCAGAATAGTTTTTAAAAAAAAGACTATTTTAATCATTAAGACTAATCATTCTATTGACATGATGTAACATAGGAACATTAAATTATTATACATGAAAATAGGTGACCAGTTGTATCAATCACAATACAAATTAATATCACGAAAATAGATTCTTAGTGAATATCCATTAGTAAAGTTTGGATGTAATGTGAATTTTAATACAAGTTCATATATTCATAATGTCATGGAGTGAAATTAATTGTTATTAAATGTTAATTAGCATACAAGCATACTTATACAAATCTCCATTAGTTTCAGTTGTTAGCATTAGTAAAGTAAAGAAAATATATTTTCTCCGCAAAATTTCGAGTGTTGATCAGAAAGGAGGGGAAAAAGCATACAAAGAGCCTCTGCTTGTGTTATGGCTTCTTGGAAGAATGATTTGTGCCGATTGAAACGTCGTTGTGTTTTGCGGGGTCCAACCATCTTTTAAGCTTGTAATTTGCTGTTAAAAACGATAACTCATATAAGCAATATAATTAAAAAACATAAACAGTACTTCGGCGTTAAGTACAGTGGTTAAGAAACATTAATGCGTGAGGTTTCAACAATTCAGAGCGCAATATTATGATGAGCGTTCCGACTGAGCGTGAAATGATGAGACGCGAAGACGCACATGAATTTTTAGCGAAATCTACAAACTATGCGAACATGCTATCAAAAGTCTATTGCAAACATCATTTTCATTGCACCTGATTGAGCGTTGGCTTGAGTTGGTGCCTGACCTTGGCTTTGTCCTTGCCCCTGAGCACCTTGAGCACCTTGAGAGAGACCTGGTCCAGCTGCTGATACTCCGCCGCTAACAGTACCACTTGCTACTTTTTGCTTCAACATCGTCCAATCGAATGTATAATCGTATTGATGGTTCAATGTACGGAAAAGAATGCGGAAAAGTTGGCGCAGATACATGTAATCCGGGCTTTCTTCAAAACGTAGACCTCGCGTGTAATTCAAATACATTGCAAATTCGGCGGGAAATCCCTAGAAAATAGTAATAAATCGTACTCGTATGACACAAGCGAGAACGTGAAAAGATTAGCGTAAAGCTGCCGACGTACCTTGCATAAGACTTCTACTGGCGTAGACATTTTTTTCTCACTAATTTTTTCATACTTCTGCTTCTTCGTCGCCGCTTTGAGACCTTGCCAAGGTAATGATCCGCGATTGAAGTACATAAGAACGTAGCCGAGTGATTCCATGTCGTCGCGACGACTCTGTTCGATCCCAAGATGTGCATTGATGGACGCATACCTCGCGGTGCCCGTTAAATTTTTATCCTCGCGATATATTATATGCAATCTTGTGCGACTATCCCTGTATTTCTTTGCCAGTCCAAAGTCGATGAGGAATAACTGAAACATTTGTTTAATTTAGAGCATCTATGTGGAATGAAATCTCTCTGACATATTGCGTAGAAATAGATCAAAATATGTACCTTGTTACAGTGTCGCCCAATTCCCATTAAAAAATTATCTGGCTTTATATCTCTGTGAATAAAGTGTTTGCAGTGAACGTATTCAATCCTACCGATCATCTGGTCTGCCAACATTAAGACTGTTTTAATCGTAAACCTTCTTGAACAAAAAGTAAACAAATCCTCCAAAGATGGTCCGAGAAGATCCATAACAAGAACATTATATTCACGTTCTTGGCCATACCTGTGAGAAAAGTTTTCTTAGTCATCAAATTCACATAAATTTTAAATGATATTTGAGTTGCAAAACTTTCATTACAATGGTTTTTAAAAAAAGTGAAAAAGTCTTTTAATTGCATGAAACATTGCATGAATCTTTCGATTGCACACATAGAAAACATCTATATAGAGAATCATCTAAATAATATATAATAAAAAAATTAATGCAATAATTACCAGCGTATGTGCGGTATGCCTATGCCACCATGCAATATTTTGTACAGCTTTGATTCGTATAAAAGCTGAGGATGCCGAGCTCGCATATTTTCCAACTTAACTGCGACCTCCTGAAATAAAAATGTACAGTATATGTGTAAAAATTGCATTTCAAAGTTTTATCTGATACAAAGATTAGAAGCGTGATGCAAGAAGTTAAATTCATAAAGTAAAGCGTTAATATAGTTTCTTTATGCAGAGAAAAACTTCTTTTGTTTCTTGAATACAATATGTATGTATGTTGTATGAATAATAATAGACAAAATTTAAAAAATTCAAAAAGTAATTAAAGTCTAAAAACAGAATGTGAAAGTAAATGCTATCTGCTGATTGTAAAAGTTAATATATTTAAGTTCATATTAATTTTGACTTCCTTCTTCATTAAGTCTTTAAATTCTATTATTTATGACTCATTTATTATCACCTATTTATTATTTCTTAAATCATTTATTGTTTTCTAAAAAAATATGCCGTTATCAATATTGGTATTCTTATTATATTGCAATAGGCACATTTCTATATATGGATCATAATTGAGTTCAGCTTAAAATAAATTGCACAGTGCACTAATAATAATGATAATTGAAAAAGAAACAATCTGCAAAATGAATAAAATGAGGGCTAATTGCATCATCATCGCGAGCGCACGGACGTCATTGTTAATTCAATTTTTCTTATTTATAAGTGAAACTATAACCTGGTAAGATACAGGATAACAGGCAGGTTTAGTTAGGCTGTTCAATCCAGCTCGAGTGAGACATAAAAATCTGCCGCGAGCCACTTCTGCAGATGGTTGCAAAATACGCGTACCCAAATCCCGATAATCATCATTATTATGACAAGCGTCAACTTATATTTATCTCGACCGCGTCGCGACTTACATACGTCATTCGCGATACGCATGACAATACGAATTTTCGGATGGAATTGTAGTCAACGATTATTCACGACACACGCGTGCACTTCTTTCGCGAACATCCGTCCGCAAATCGCTTCTCGCACGATCGTTCTCGAAAAGACCTCGCCGTTTGGAAGGCAGACGAACGAATCCTTCACTCCGACGAAATCTCCCGACGTAACGCGGACGCCGTTTCGCGCCGCGGACGATCTCGCCTCCGTTTCGTCGCGCGAGCATCGCGGTGTTGTCGAGGAAAAAAAGAAAAAAAAATAGGGGAAACACTATCGCGACGACGATCACAGCCGTGAGTTCGCTCGCGATCAAAGAGCCAGAAACGGGAAATACGAACGGAGGGAGGCCGCGAGCTGGCGGCCAGCGATGGGTCGCGTGCGAAGAAAACCGTTTCCGTTTCCCTTACCTCGCCATTGGAGATGTTGATGCCGAGGTAAATGTCGCCGAAGGAGCCCGAGCCGATCTTCCTCATCAACCTGTACTTGCCGCCCACGATGAACTCATTCTTCACTATTGACATCGCTAACGACGCCATGTCACTAACTCTCCTCCGTCTGCCTTTTCTCTTTCCTCCACACTGTCTGGCTCGTCCCTTGCGCGGGGACCTCTACACTGCGGTGTAGTTTCGCACCTGCTCTCCGTCTCTCTCTTCCACTCACGCTCTGCGTCCCGCAATCTCACCGCTTGCTCACTCCCTCTTTCTCCTCCTTTCTTCCAGCCGTCTCTTTCTTTCTCGCGCGTAGTCGAGTCAAATTGAGATACGCACTGATGAGAGCTCAGCACTCTTTACCGACCGAATTCCGTTGGAGTTAAGATCACCGGGCTCGCGATGCGGTCGTTATTACGTGTCGGGCGAGTGGTCACTGGCGGCACGACAAGCCCCGTCGACAGTGCGCCGACATTTTCCCTTTCGCTATGGACACGAGATAGCAGCAACTGACGACGGTCCCGGAAGCTATACGTCACGCACCAGACGGCGGCCCACTGCCGCTCAATGAAGCTACTCGCGCGCGATGTCGCACGCGGACGACGATCGTACCGAGCGGTATGCGCGCGCGATAATCGGCGTATATTTCATTCGCGATCGTATCGCGTGTGCGGATAACCGCGTCGCTCGTCCAAGCGTTCCTCACATCCAACAACTGATCCGCGTGAAGTCGCTCGCTTGAGAACGAAGTACCTGCCGCTCAGGCCCGTAGCGCGCGTGACGAAATAACGGATCTTGAAAAAGCCGCGATATACAAAATTGTCGATGACGTCGATTCAAAATTTTTTGACGTTCACGACTGCGATAGCTTCGCGGCAACTGTTCGAACGAAACTTGTGGCTTACGACGCAAAAAATAGAAGCGGTGTTTCAGGTGAAATGAATGATAGAAACCTAAGATAGAGGTATCGAGCAGATTTACGACAATACAACTTGCGAACCCGGATCTTTATGAGAGATGTGGGTCAAAGAGTGCCGCTTTCACGTGGTTACGGCACTGGCGTACCGGAACCTCGTGCTACTTATTCGTATCTTTATAAGCTATTGTTTGAACGTGCCCAGCGCGGCTGTCCATCACATAAACATTCGACTGAGGCTCGTCCAGCGAATAACAATGCCAGCAACACCGCTACAGCGCTGTACAGCACTGCAAGTGATCGGAAAGTGTGCACAAGTTTTAGCGAAGAGATTTAAAGCGCCGCCGGTGACATCTGGTTTCGTCTGCTGACGTCAATCGCAATTCAAGACGATGGCAGACTACGTTTTTTATACATAAAGCTTTGATGAACTTGTGCTCCAGAGAGATTACTCCTATTTTTGTTTGATATCAATTGACAGCCAATGGCAAGTGTCTTACTGCGAAACGCAGCACGTGTAAGATTACATGGACAGCTGAAGGATATTCGGATAGCTACGAGGACAAGCGTTGAGAGGTCTATCATGACGAGCCGGGCGAGACTCGAAAAGGTTTTGCAGGAGCTGGAGAAAAATCCTTATTATGATAAGTACGCACAGAAAATCGCGAAGCTGCAGCAAACTAGTCCGGATGAGTTTTTGCAACGCGTTGAGCAGCAGGAGACGAAAGTTCGCGAGAAGAAAGGTATATAACCTTCAAGTTTGTAAAGTTGCACATTCCTGCAATATTAATTATTTTGATTATTTGAAAGGATCATTTATATTCCCCTTCCTTATGATTATTATACATTATGCCTTTTTATTTTGATGGAAATATAGTTTTATCTAGATATTGATAGTGTAGAGTTTTTGCAAATTTTATGATTACAAATTGTCAGCGATGCATATTAAAAACATTAGTTCTAAGAGTCGGATTATTGTGTGATAAAGGTATTGAACATTACTGTTAAAGAGAAACGTGAGAAAGCTGCTAAGTTCTGTCAAACTGAGGCAAAGCCAGGTTTGGAATCCAGTGCGCAGGCAAAAGAACAGCGATTAGATAGCGTAATGAAAATTGATTTGATAAAAGATAAGTCAAAGGAAGAAATCATAGAAATATGGACCGAGTATCACAAGCAGAAGGACTGCATCTGTGGAACTATGACGCCTGAGCAGTATGATAAAATGTTTACACGCGGCAAACAATATTCTACCTTCCTCTTGCCATTACCGAGAGAGCAAGGTTATGAATTTATAATGTGTCAATTCTATGGATCAGAAGTACACATGACACCTCTTTTGTGGTATCAGACGCATAAAGAGAACGCGCCTGAGTGTTTAACTATGATACATTACACCGAATTGAAAGATGATAAAAATGTTGTACTCATGCGCGGAGAATTTGACACAAAATTGTTACAAGTACATGAAGCACAATGTCTAGCTAATGAATTACAGTTGTATTACTGCAATGATAACAAACAAAGATTGCAATTGCTTGAAACATTCACTCAGAAACCTAATGAATTTAAACACATGGATCTTATAGCTCAGTTAGAAACAATATCTCTAGAATCTTGAAGAAAAATTAAAAACTGTTGTAATATATTCATTGTTCTTGAATATATTCATTATATTTTAGTGATATGTATATAAAAATAGAAAAATAAATATTTGTGAGATTAAATACCTGTATCTTGTTTTTTCTATAAATTCACAAATACTATTTTTATTTAACATATTGTTTTAAATAATCATATCTAAAGGGAACATAATATTGAAGTATGTTAATTATATTGATATTATAAAGTTTACTTTATATTTATTTTTAAAAAAAACAGTTTTTTTGTAAGGCAAAATATATGTTTTTCCTCTTCTTAAATGTTTTGATAAACTTTAATTATCCACATAAAATAATAACTGTTAATTTAAATTTCAGTTAAACACATAACTCCAAAGTATCAGTCCTCAAAATCGTCAATATTTCCATTCCTGTTAAAAAACGTACGGTCATCATGGAGTCAAACAATAAAGAGGCAATATGTAAAAGATCTATCTCAAAATATGTATATTACTACGCCTATTTTTTACGTAAACGCCGGTACGCAAAATATTCTTCAAATTAATAACTTCTCTCATTAATTATCATCCAATTATAGTAGTTACAAATGTTTTATACATTAGGTCCTCATATCGGACATTTGTACAGTGCGGTTCTGGCCGATGCTGTTGCTCGATATAACACTATGTTGGGTCACAAAACATTTTTGACCACTGGCACTGACGAACACGGCAACAAAATCAAAACTGCCGCGACCACGGCGGGCCTGCCGAATCTCGAATACTGCGATAAAATTTCACAGCAATTCCGGGAAATGTGTGATAGGTTTGAAGTGGATTACTCGCGTTTCATTAGAACCACAGAAAAGCAACATTGTGATGCAGTGCATCACTTTTGGGTTCATAGAAATAACTTTATCTCAATCTCTACACGTATACGTTTCTAACATCCTGATTCATGTTAGGTAATTTAATGTTTTCAGAACCGGTTAGAAGAAAGAGGACACATCTACTTGGGAAAGTATTCGGGATGGTATTGCGTATCGGACGAGGCATTCTTGTCTGACACGGAGTTGGTGGAGCAGAAAGATTCAATCGGTAAAGTAATTAAAGTTTCCGCTGAATCAGGGAACACGGCGGAATGGACGGAGGAGGAAAATTACAAATTCCGGCTTAGCGCATTTCAGGATGATCTCAAGTATTGGCTCAAAGATGGTATAAGAAGCGTGGAATCTTTAGTCTCTTCTTCTTTAATCGCTGCAAATCATGAACTCTGGATCTTTTGTAGAAAACACAGTGAGACCGGCGTTGTATCACAAAACGTTGTCCGAGTGGATAGAGGAAGGCACGTGTTTACAAGATTTGAGCGTTACTAGAATTAGAAATAAGGTGCCGTGGGCTCTGCCTTGCCCGCGCGATGAATCTCACTCCATATATGTGTGGATGGATGCTCTAGTAAATTACTTGACGGTCTTAGGATATCCAAATGAATCATTCAAAGAATTTTGGCCGCCCATTGTTCAAGTAAGCATCGGAATTCTTAGATAATACCTAAAAGAAAACAGACATGTTAAAGAAAAGAAATATCGATACAGATAATTGGAAAAGATATCCTGAAATTCCACGGCGTCTATTGGCCAGCGTTTTTAATAGCCGCGGGACTTGAACCTCCAAAGACATTACTGTGTCATGCTCATTGGACCGTTGATCATCAGAAGATGTCGAAGTCGAAGGGAAACGTAATATCGCCTTTTAAAGCGGCGAACGATTATTCGGAAGAGGGATTGCGATACTTTATTTTGCGAGAAGCAGTGCCGCAGAATGATGCAAGTAAGACAAATACTCTTACATATTTGTAAAATTTGTATCATCTCTTTCCTAAGCTTACACAATCTTTTGCATTCCAGATTATAGTTCGACAAAAATTGTCAACACATTGAACTCGGAATTGGCGGACTCGTTGGGCAATCTGGTCAGTCGCTGCGCGGGTAAAGCGATCAATCCATCCAAAGAGTTTCCCGATCCGGCGAAATACTGGAACGTGTTGCGGTCACAGGCAGCCGACGAAATCAGGGAAGCTTTAGAGTCTGTGGGCAAAAAAGCGGGCGAGAGTTACGACGAGTACAATTTGCATCACGTTGTGGACGCGGTGATGAGTATGGTCCATTCCGCGAATAAAATGGTGGCGTATCACGAACCTTGGCAGCTGAGGAAGCGAGTCGATGACGCGGATTCGATCAACGAACTCAAAGCCGTGATCTCGCTTGCTCTGGAGAGTAGTAGAATAGCTGCCTTAATATTATATCCAATTGCACCGAGACTGAGCAGCGGTCTGCTCGATTTCTTGAATGTCCCAAAGGAGAATCGCATGTGGACGGACACTACGCCTGAATTCTTCAACAGCGGTAGAGCGAAAGAAAGGCATATCGAAAATAATAATGTAATATTGTTCAAGAAAATTAGAAGTCAATAAATATTTAGATATTTCTATATTCTTGTAGTTAGAATTTGCCTGGATATCCTTGTGTATTAATTATATCGACAATAAAAGCAGCTTTTGCATCGTTTTCTGTACGTAGAAGCCTCAGAGCAATCAGAAAAAGTCAAATCATAGAAGTTGAACGCTTCAGTTACGCATAAAGTATAATATTTTGAGTTATAATAAACAAATATTTGAAATCTTGCAGAAGAATCATTCGTCGGATTTATCGTTTTACGATAAGCTTAATCTTCATAATTTCTTTTCACATTTCGCTTCCCATGCAGGATGTGAGCTAGAGAAGGAATCAATAAAAAAAGCCACAGATCGAATACTCTTGTCGAAGTCTTAGTCTAATGTATTTACAGAGAACGGTCATTCGAATATATCAGTAGTATACATCAACATTGCGCACGTGTCGTGCCGGCTAGAGAGCTCTACGTCGTTCCTTCAGCCATTTCGTTTCCACAGCAACAATATGCATTCGTGTACGCCGGTAGTTTTCTCTCTTTCTCGTTCTCTTTCTCTCATACCGGATCGCAATGCGCTTTGTATCGTAGATATAGATGTACCAAGGAAGCTCGACGGATCCTCACGAATGCCAAACTGGCTCGTGACTACTTCCTTCCGCTTGGATATGTAATGCAGAATTGAGTTTAGATTCGACGGGTGCTCGATTCCGCTAGTTTACCCGATGAGCGCGCCCATAAGTCGAGATCTCCGCGCCCCCGCGAGCATCTCTCCGTGCATCCCTTTCGCGCCCCGTCAAATAGAAAAATAATTAAATGGCTATTTACAAGATGGAAAATGAATTCTGTAGTTCACGGCGTGTCTCGCGCGCCGTCGCGCTGACCTATTGCTATAAAGTATTTTCTTTTTTTTTTTTTTTTTTGTTTATGACGTTTCGACAGACGTTACTATTTAGAAACGTATCGGTATCTCGAGTAACATCCAGCTTTTAACATCGGCTATCGACATTGCTCCATTAGAGAATTATGATTGCTTGACAAGATTAGTATCCTAAGCGCTACACTCGGATTCCTTTATTAATCGACAAATCCCACTCTATGCCTGTCGTCGTACCGTTTGAGTAATAAATAAATGAATGGAAAGAAAACCACTACAAATTTCGGTGGATTATGTCTTCTGGATATGTTTCGAAGTAAGTTTTGGTGATTGTCTTAAATTATGGTGACTGATGTCTTCGCGACCCGTCGCGCATACACCACAGCCTCCCGCTGCTCTTTCGTGATGAAAAAAATTCTCATGCACTTTACAACAAAAATCGCAAACTTTGAACAAACTCTCGCATCGCTCATTTTTCATCAGTTAATCGCTTCAAATCGCAAGGATTACGACGATTGTTCTGAAGATAAGGACACGAGGTCTGTAATATCCGGTAATATCTTAGTTTTTATTGCTCGAGCATTTATTATATTGTTTCTCTAGAATCCGACACGTCGAAGAGACACGAGCAACGTTACCCACTGGCCGAGTGTCAATGATAGCTAACTAGAACATTGATATTACGTGTAGCCGCGTCAACTACCGCGCACTACGTTTTGATGGAGGAAAGATTCAGTAATATGATTGAGTATTATCAGCGTCCTCAGTTTTACATTTATATTACACGAGCTAGCGAGGCGGTGCCGTCGTAACTGCAGTTGCAAGTCTTCCTTCGAGCAGCCGGGCGCTTCGGTGCTTCGATCCTTCGTGGAGGCAAATACTAAAGTTTAGCACGCAAGAATAAACTCTGCTCGCTTGTTGATACAAGCGACGTCGTATGTAGGTTTTATGTACATTGATGCAAGTTTCGTACGAAACGATAACCGCGCAATCGTCCCATTGGAAGTGCAATTTCTCATCGATTACTATAGATTTTTCTCTGCAACTTCGAAACAAAGTAACAAACAGTGATTTGTTCATTTTAAATATCGAAATAAAACTGTTTTATAATCGAAAGTTTTTTTTTTCGACACGAAATCAATACGGTAAAAATTATTTTGGATACAGCATATTCAAATTTGCACATCATGTCACTTCCTATAAGACGATGTCAATGTGTCTCTAGATTCTGTTTCGCAAATTCCTCATTAAGAATAATAAGGGTGAAACGACGACTCTGGAGGCAAGCGGCGAGTGAGATCCAAGAGAGAAAATCATTTAAGATGATCGAGAGAGTTGAAGACGCTCGTTGACATTTATATGGCGCTGACGATGGTGTCGCGATGCCGTTGAGCCATTACGCCGACCTGGCAGCTGTCCGCGCTCGATCTCGGGCTGATGTTGCACTCGACCATGGAGCCGTTGCGCTTCTGCACCACAACGGAGCGGAACTCACCGCACTCGCTGGTCGACGGTTGATTGCCCCGCGCGCGCGCTCCCTTCGTGAGGATTCTCTTGAACGCCTCCCGGAATTCGGTGTTGAAGATGCTGTAGATTATCGGGTTGAAGGCCGAGTTACTGTAGCCGAGCCACGTGAGAACCTGCTCGAAAAGAAGAAACGACTCTTAACCGCGCGACATTTAAATATTGAGATTTCATTGTTCCAGATATTTAAATCTTACGAATTTAATATGAAAAAAATTCCTTAAGAAAATGTTAGTTTTTAATTTTGAAAATTGTATTAAGAATGTTTCCCAAAAGCTTCCACCATTTTTAAAGCAATTTTCTTTAATAATATCTCATAAATGATGAGTATTTTTAGTCAAAATATTATCCGGTATTAACTACTACCTTTTGCCTTTTGCCAGGCAAAAGATGAATATCGCGATAAAAGAATATCTCTATTTTTGAAACGAATAATCTATACCATAAACGATGGAAATTTGTGCATCCCTAATAGTTGAAATAAAATGAGCGATCTCAGAGTGTAAAGAGTAATCGTATACCTGAAATGCTCGGAGAGATATACAGGTCTTGCAGAAGGCTGCGACAATATTGACGCAGAAGAAGGGCACCCAGCATATCAGGAATACGCCCATAATTACGCCGACGGTGATCGCGGCCTTGTGGTCGGACACGTGGTAAGGACTGGTCGGCTTCGTCTTCGTCTGCGGCTTCGGCGGCTTGCAGCGACTGCTCTTTGAACGAAAACTCTTGGCCATAGAGGTGTCCGGCAGCTTCGTCACCGCACGGATACTCTTTACATGTTTCTGCGCGTAGCAATAGAGCCTGGAAAAAAAAAAACGTTCTTCAATCAGTGAAAAAAAAGCTTCTTTTATCAATTATAATCGGCGCACTTTAAAATGCTATTTTTTTGACGATGAAATAAACAATATACTGTATCTTTATGTAAGCTTTTAAATAAATAACAAAGTGTAATAATGATAAATTGATAAAACTCCCTGGAAAATGTTTTGAACTTCTTGGAAATTTATTTTATTAACACTCACGACAACGATGTTCCACCAAGAAATTTTACGATATATTTATGTTTATTATGGCGCACACAATTTACCTTAGCGTAGGTGTGCTTTTCCGAGAACGACGCACTATTTTGGTTTTCCAAGAAGCTCGCTCGAAACCACGGAGGCGGATGATGTTTCGCGAAACAGCGTGCAAGCCGCATCGCTTATAAAGATTACGGCAAATACGGAAGTAAAAAGTTAAATTAATGACTCGCGAGTAGCTATGAAGGCGCCGCGCGAGGCGCCCGGATGGGCGGTCTTACCTGCAATAAATACCCAGCATCACGATGCAGGGCACATAGAAAGATATGCAAGAGGACACCACCGCGTAAGTGGGTGTAATGTCTAGGGCACACGTAGGGTGCTCCTGTAAGGGTAAAAGACGAGGTTTAATTAACGGACGCGAGGATTGCGCAAACCGCACACGGCGCGACGGGGTGAAATGGGAGAAATGTCATTTATTTTTAATCCCTCTGATATTCAGCAAAGCAACAATCTGCGGCGATTCGCGTGCCGCCGCCGCGGAGCTCGGCGGCGCGAATTTAATTTCACACAGCCGATATATCGCAGCTGGTTAATATTTATAATTGCAGATTTTTTAATATTACATGCACGCCCCAGATATTGTAGGCAAAATGCATATATTTCATAAAATTCGAATGGAAAGGATTATCCGATAATTAAAACCGATAGTTTGCTTCGGGAAATTGAGAGCAGGACGAAAATCACTCCGTCGCGCGTTTTACATATTTAAGTAGACCACTCGATGTTGCCGGGATATTGATATTAATCGATTCAATTGACGTGAACGAATTCTCGTACCTCCACTCCGTCATTGTACTTAGGTTGATCGTCATTCCTGTGAAGATCTAGACTGATCGGTACGAAGGATATGAGCCCCGCTAGGAGCCACACAACGGCGATGCCGCCAATAGCAACTCTTCTGGTCACCCAACGGCCGTATCTGAAAGAACAATATAATCCTTTCTATATTTAATTTTCTTCATTCTTACTAAAAAGCTATACGTATGTGGTCGTCTTGAATTAAATTAAATTTTCTTTACAGAGGATTTTATAGGAAGCAGAAAACAGTTTAATGAGTTTTATTTAATTTTTTTTATGTCTTTCGCACTTTCATTAAAAAAACTTTTTAATGAAATTGACTTTCTTTTTTCATTTACGAATTATCCTTTGGAATCGATCTCACCTGAGGGGATCCTTGATGTGTATGTAACGGTCGAGCGATATGGCGCATAGATTCAGAATAGAGGCAGTGCTGCACATAACATCGAAAGCGATCCAGATGTCGCAGAACCACAATCCGAAGATCCAGTAGCCGAGGAGATCGTTGACCCCGGCAAAGGTCATCACCAGCCCACCGACGAAGAGGTCGGCGACGGCCAGGGAGGCCAGGAAGAGGTTGCCGATCCTCCGTAGCCCGCGGTCAGTGTAAATTGCCACGCAGACCAAAACGTTGCCGGCGACGGAGAAGAATATGAGGATCACGAGGAGAAATCCTGCGGATATCGCAGAGGCTCGTAGGAGAATCGCCGGGACACACGCTGCTATTCAACACATCGCCCCTCGAAGCTACCGTACCTTAAGAAATCCGCACCGATGTCACCGATGAAATATTACTCACCGCTATTCACCGAATCGGATCCGCAGAACGGATCGACGAAAACCGCGGACGTCATGCTGACATGGCGCGGATGTACGGATGCTGCCGTTCACAATAGACATAGCATCTTTCGAGGAATTTTGAAAATTAAGATATTTCATCGTGCGATCGTCGATACTTTTTACGTGCTGAACTTCGGGAACTCCGATTTTTCTTTCGAATAAAGTGATCCCAGTGCTTGATTAGGAAAAATTCGGAACTGGTCTTCATTTCGTTCTGGTAATAATTTTTAATATTCAGTGCAATATAGGTAATTAAATCGCGAGTGTGAATGCTAAAAAGATAGACTGAATTTAGGTGAATAGAATAAACGAGGATACGGCAAATCCGTTCCAGCTCGTGCGTCTATCCCCTTTAAAAGACTAGATTCAGCAGAGTATGTAATTTGCTGCGCAAAGCTTTATTTTCGCGAACCTGTATTTTCTCGATAACATGAGCATTCTATATACAGTAATTCAGACTTGACTAAGAAAAATCCTGCTGTCTGTCCCAAAAAATTTCAGGAAGCATTTCTGCACGCACTGCAATTTTTTAAGCAGAATATCATATCGTTTCGTCTGACACATTTCGCCTTCACAGAATTAAATTCTGAATAATACAAATAGATCAGCATTTAAATTGAAATGTGACTAATAAGTTATTAATCGATTACAACACATAATAATTTTTTTTAAATTTAGGAGTCGAGACTTTCGATTCTTCGTCTGCTGAATCTTAAATGAAAAGATCTTCGCACAGCCGAAATGTCTGCATTTCTGGTGACTATATCGATTCATGTTCCGAAGGCACGTCGATAAGATAAGAAATAAGACACATAGTGACAGCTCATAACGAGCGTGGAACAGAAATTATAATACTTGTCTTCAGGGCTCGTGTCTAATCAGAATTTATGCGATTCTATCAGTTATATTAGGCGGTGAGAGGATGCGAGGGGGAAAGTAAGGGAAAACGATATGGAAGATAAGAGCGGTAGGGTGCCAAGAAACAAAAGAGAAATAGAAGAGAAAAGGGAGAGAAGATAAAAACTATTGCGATTTGATTGGACGAGATCGGATCGGAGCCTCCGAGAGCAGGCACTCTCGGGAGAGGCAGTCTTCGAGGGGCGACTTCTCGCGATCGATCAAATGGAAAGTTTAGCGAACCAACTAGGAGCACCGACAGCAGCGAGAAAGCGTCCTCAGGCAGATCTTCTTCCCCGTCTGTCAAGTTGCTCTGCGAAAAGACAAAGAGAGACCGTGGTGAGAACGCGCGGTTTATCGGCGCGACGCGACTTATGCGAAGCGGGGAGGAGCAGGCGAGTGGGGCGACATTAGCTCGACTAAATTATCGGTTTCCGCATCACACGCGAGTACATGACAGTTGCGGGCTACATTGCGACAGCGTCTACGACAATTTCTACGACAAAACATGTTCAAGATAAGGTTGGCCGGAAAAAGCGCAGGCAGCACAAGAGGCGGCTAAAGAAACGTCTAAAAGACGCCGTGGAGACGTCTTAGTAGGCGAGACGTCTTCTCTCGTCTTCCAGATGTCTTCTGGATTTTCGAGGGCACAGAGTGAGATTTAAACGTCTTCATGCATATGTATTTGACACAAACTTGCAGTAAAATTGTGGCAAAAAAATTGCAGCGTGTAACGGTCGCATTAACTTGTCATTTCGCACGAAGGAAGAGAAAGAAGGTGATTACAGTTTTTAGTATTCCTCGCGAACGCTGTTCCTCGTCGCGGGGCGTAGCTCTATCTTCGCGTAAACGCAGACTATCGCTCCGCAATAAAGTTACTTTAGTCTAGATTCTTTTTTACGGCGGCCGGCGCTGCGATAATTTCCCACGGCGGGCTGATACATCGCTTGTAATTGCGACCGCCGCCGCGTTTATCGCGGGATTTATCCGGTTTGACGGCGAGACGACCACTCGCAACGTATGCTCTTGTCTCGTTGATAAAGCTCGAGTATTACTTATCCGCCCTGACAATTCGACACAGAACGCGAACCGCAAACGTATTCGCGGTGACCGCGGCTGACTATTAATGCGGACTACATGTGTCGTGTGTGCACGCGCGTGCATATGTGCGCGCGCGAGCGGTAATCGATATTTATGCAGATTTCGCGGTTAAATGCATAATGCATGAATCGAAAACAAATAAATCGTAATCGCGGTGTTTCGTCATATTTCAAGTGCGGGCGCGACGTTACCCTTGGAATCAATCGGCGCCGGTTTCGCGCATTCGTAATAATTTATGTAATGCGTCGCACACTCGGAGGGTCCCCCGGTGAACTTTCGAAAGTGGAACGACGCTTATCGATTCATTAGATATGCAATGCAGCGTGCAAGCGTAGCCACTTTATATTCTATACTCACGCAGTTTATATTATATATTATAATACACATAAGAGCTGTGTACTTTTTACTTTACAGTACTTGCGGTACATCTGATTCAAAATTCGGCTCGTGGAATAATTACGCCGATGCAAATTATTGCGCAAGTACTTATGAATTTAAAGTAAGCAGAGTAGTAAGCGACGGTAAGCAGTTTGACGCAGTTGAAAATTCCAATTCAATCATGGACGGAGCTTCCACTTCGATAAGTCGAACTGGATCAATACTCGATCTCTTTCGCTCCAATTTTCCACTCGACCATGCTTGATTCGCAACTAATTGCTTCAATTTGCACCAACTGCTGTGACTTCTTGACGCTTTGTCTTAGATCAGACTCGAGATAGAATTTCCAATTATTCGACGCCGAGTTAGCACAAGTTTGATCATGCAAAGAATAACTAATTTTTTTTCCCATCACGATATGAACGTTGAAAATAAATTGTTCCGATTGTTCCCGAAAAAAATTATATGTAAAATAGGTTTGCATACGCTGATGCGGCAGAATTAAAATTCCTGCAAAATATTTTCATTTATCTATGTTGGAGATTGCTGTTTTACATATGTTTCAATTTAATGGACATGTATTGGTTAGTCAAAAAACTAAAATATTTCACAATGTAAACAAAAACACTTCAAAAAAACTATAAAAAAAACAACAATAAAAAATATAAGATTTTTATACAAAAATATACACGTTGGTCCATTTAACTCTTTTGTATACGCTATAAAATATACTTCATAATATTTATTTTTCTCGGAATGTAGATCACAGGATTGACTTCTCGATACAAATTTTTGCCTGTGTTTGATATTTTTTACAGCATTATATAATTATATCGTTTTTAGACAATAGATATTCTGATAAATATTTAAAATTGGATAGAATTTTTACTCTGCACAAAAATAATGTTATTATGAGAATAAGTCAAAAAGTAAAGAGACATTTAAGAAATCAGATCCTTTAAAAAGTTCCTTTACTCTTTGATGTTCCCTCGTAATAAAGTTCTCTAAGGATTTTCCGCACAATGTCGACATCTCGTTTCGTCTTTAAAATGATGCATATAAGCAGATCACGTTTTCTTGATATAGCACGGTCAGGTTAGTGAAATGTATCTTTGCAGCATCTCACGCATAAAAGGTTCTAATGGTGTGTGTGTGTGTGTGAATGCTACCTCTATCTACATACATATACCCTCTCAATGTAATACAGTAAGAGCGTGAATGGACTCACAATGGACGAAACGTATTAACGTTACGAAGAAGCGCTTCCGAAAAAAAAATATTACGATTAAATGCGAGAATAATTGGTTCCTGCCAGTTAATCTATTACTGAGTAATTTATTAAAAGATTTTAATTAAGTACATTTATTGATAAAATCGTATTTTCAAAAATGTGAACTTTTTTAAGGAAAATAATGCAAAAAAAAGTATTAAATAATAATAAATGAGCTAGTGGAAAAAAATTCAGAGAATTTATTAGAAAATTAATGTGCGAGTTTTTTAAATCCTCCTCGCGAACGCGGTTTGCGCGATAAATTGCGCTTTTTAAATTTTTTCGATAATCACCGTATTCGATAATCACGTAATTAATAAACCATGTAATCATTCGTAGAAACGTGCCGATAACTTTCTTCCGATTAGCATCTCGTCAGTGGGTCGCATCGTTTTCTACCGTGCGAATAGTTCCGCCGTTTGAAAGTCCTCACGTTATATACACAGTGCTGACGTGTGTTTTGTGACATACAATATCCCGATCGTCGTTTATTTCCTTTCTCCCGTGACTTTCGTTCGAGAGACCGGTTTGGGTCAACGATCGATTCTCGTCTTGGGAACCACCTGTATTTGATAGTTTGCTCGTAGCACGAGGACTCGCAGAAACGTGGGATACTTGCGTTTTCTTCGAAACGTTTCGGGGACGGCTATCAATTAATTTGAATTTACGAAAATATGATTCGCGCGGTGAAAGCGTTTCGTAATCTATCGTATCTTTCATTTTGCCGCCAAGGTTAATAAAATCGTAGCGAAATTTTGATATTAAAACAGTCGGCGAAAAAAAGAGGCGAGATTAAACTTTCCACTGATTGAAAGTAAATTGCCATTTTATTTGATCTACGAGATGGAAAATTATTTTAATTAATAGCCCATCACCTTTGTGCGTTCTGAGATCATTTCTGCTGTCGACACCGAAAAATGGTACATGGTTCGTGTTTATTAATTGTCGCGCTTGTTTCGGTAAAACGCGCAGCTCGTAACTTGTGCAGATTGCGCATTTTCGATATTTGCACCTCGTGATAAACGAGCTCACAGCCCCGAGCTGTGTATGTACAACAGTTCGCGAATAAATCCGCTACAGTACTTATTGCCGGCGCGTGTTTAAAGACAGCAGACGTAGTGGCTGGCGGTGTTGCACCAGCTGCAGTTTAAAGTTCGACCAAGAAAAGTTAGTGCGGTTCACACGTGCGATGAAAATAATAAAATGGCCGTAACGGCCACGTGCCGTTCGATCAAGATTTAATGAACGGCAAAAAGGAGAGAGAAAAAACGTATCAAACGTATGAAAAAAAATGAAACCGTTTCTCGTTAGTTTTATGCGAAATTGCTTTCGCACCTTCAAATGTTGCTGTTAGAAACGATCGATTCCGTTGGGCCACGTTATAACCGTTTTTCGTACTTCATACATTTCGACACGTGTGCGAGCGTCGTCTTTCTCCTTCTCTCTCTCTCTCTCTTTTTCTCATCGAACATAAATCAGCTGATAGTCGGATAGTGAAACGTCCGCTGTCTTCAATTTTCTCCAATTCACTTTCTTCTCATTAGATAAACCTACTTACAGCGAATGTTATCTTACATGTGTTTACTCGAATAATTCAATGGACTCTCTATCGTCTTGATCGTAATTTATGAATGCGTACGGTGGCAGCGGTTCCGGTATCCGGAAAAAGTTGAAACGCTTGTAAAACAAATGCAGTTTATCATCATTTCATGTTTTCCAAGATTCCTTCACACACACACACACACACACATGTTTCTCGCATCTCGCATTCTCAAGCAATACTTTACACGGTCATTGACACGTCAAGTCTCTAATGTGATATATCGTTCAACGTTGTGAACACAAGCGTCGTGTGTTCCCCCTCGCGATCTTCTCGGTGCCATAATTCAAGACGACAAAAAAATGTAGCTCTCGAGAATCCTTGAACAGAATTCTCCATGGATATTCTTCCGGGCGTGAAATGCACTTCACTCGCCGTTTGATTAATATGTACATTCGATTTCGCCTGTTCCGATTTGTTTTTCCATCACTCCGTGCGTTGCGTGACTCCGCCGGAATTCACGGTTGTGCTTCCTAAGGCGGCCCGTATTTCATCAGATGCGACGCGGCAGAAAATCCGCCGATGCGCCATCGATTTTCCGGATATAGCAGCGGCATCGCATGCATATGCACGGGAAAAATATTTTATTGCGTCGTTGGCCGTTGAATATCGATGTGCTGCTGATAACAAACGATTGCTCAATCAGCATGTACGTCGCAGTCGCGCACCGGTATGTCTCTGCAATCATCGCGTCGCAAAAGCGTACGCGAATGGGTGTGTGTGACCTCCCCCCCCCCTCCCCCCCCCGGCAGCGATTGGTGGTTTCGACAATTTACGACGTTACAGCAAAGCGACAAAATTAGAGATACCGAAATTGCATTTTTCCATCATATATACGGCATATTCACAGACCGCAGCACGCGCGACGGCCAGTTTTCCCAGTAATTGGCGTCAGTTTTCGCGAAATCTCCGAGGTCATAAAAGTTTACCGATGTCGCGAGACTAATGAATTGGACGTTTTTTGCTTCAAACGTGATGAATTGCTGCACACAACATTTTCTAACATTTATATTTACTTATTTTGCTTTCATTACGTTTTTACACGTGCAAAAAGTAAGAAAGATTAAGAGATGTTTCTTGAAAGAACATTTCTAAAAAGAATCTCTTCACATTAATACGAAAATAATTAGCCGCGGTCTATAAAATGACGCTTGGACACACTCTCACCTTTTCCTTTCAAGAACGCACCTCGCTCCCGACAGATTAGACACGTGTCAATAACCATCATCGAAATTAGCTGCGGCTTATCGTTTTGATGAATCAAAGGAGACAGTTTGACAGTGTAACATGTGATTGCCAGGTGGTCAATTAATACGATCATACTGTTGACGTTGATGGAGAGAGAGTTGGTACCGCGCATCCGTATTACGTGCGCCGATATGAACGGTTATGCTTGCTGGCTTATTACTCTGATGATTGCTCTGATAATTTGCGCTTTAACGGTAATCACGTTGTTCGCCGACGATTGCGCGGGCGTCTTCGATGGGACGATATTAGAGATCCTAGAACGATATTACTGTACGTTATTAGACGCCACGCGGTATATTGCACAGGCATTGTGTGTATGCCGCAACATATACAGGCCTATCTGTTAATTACTAGTTTATGTCGTCTGTATCTCATATCTGACAAGACCGATCGATGAATTTATGCAGATGTTTACTATTAATTATGCATTTTAATCTTTGACTTTCCCGGCTTTTGATCTGTTGATGGTGTTGTCGAAAAATATTCGGTGATTTTATAATTAATTCCAGAGCATATTAAAATGAAAAATGTAACGCAACCGAAAAATGGCTCATGAATAACTGTGTTTTTCATATTTATCAACATTTTCGCTTAATATATATTTTAACGAAACAACATATTTTTCCACGTTAGTTTTTATCGAATCGAACGTGTACATAGTGAAAGATTAAAGTTTCCCGTGCAACGTTCGTATCCGTCGTGCCGTATAAAGATTATTTCGAGATTGGGTCCGAAAATATTTGTTCTTTGATTCCTCCTACACTTTTCCACGTCTTTCTCACGAGAAAAATCACGCGAAGGAGCTTCTCCATTATTACGATGTATTTTAGGTCGAGTGCGAATGTTTCATTCCGAGATTTTTCCGCTGTCGATTAAAAGGGATCCGCCGCACGTACTTCTGAATGAGATACCCATAAATATCAATTTCGGCATCACTGTTTTCCTCCGTGAACCACTTTGCCGAGAACATGCCTCTCTCATCGTATGTTTCTCATTTTTTTTTTCTTTGGGGACACGTATAATGTACGTTCTTCTCCCAGCACGATCCAAAATAAAAGATCAATTCTCTCTCGGACGACGATATATAAACTCCCACAAAGGAGCGCGACGAGTATCCTCGTCGGGCTACGTGACCTTTCTGGACAGACAAAAGGTCTAAAAGAATTCAGCAAAACGAAAAGAAAGGGTGCATTCGGAGACCAGTTTTCCACATGACAGGAAATCGTATTGCGTTTTGGCCGTGGCAGCGAAACGTTATTTATTTTATTCCCAGAATTGTATGGCATCCAAATTGTATAGAACATATTTCATATTGATTTCGAGATATGAATAAATATGGAATACTTTAATTCTTGAATGTTTAAAAACAAACGCGACAAAATGTATTATTAATACAAAGTGTCGCGGAAAAAAAAGAGAGAGAGCTATTACTTCTTATCGATTTTAAAGTAAAATTAGCTCCAAATAGTTGAATTCATAGATGTTCGCTAGATCTAAGCTACTCCAAATTTTAGTTCCTATTCGTGTGCTATCTGTTCATGGTAGTCGGTATTCCAAAATCTAATTTCGCGCGAGGACGGGAACGTCTTAAACTCGCGTTCAGTTCGTTAAATTTGTGAATCCGAATAGAACGCGAATCCTTGACAACATAGTTGAATAAACCGTTTGCCGGAGGTAGAACTTCGCTGTTTCGCTATGATTCAGCTGCCGAGATTACCGCTACGAATAGACTACCGAATACGACAGATGCCACGGTGTGCTGAATACGGTAAAATCAGAAATGCATAATTTCGTTTCGAAGTACTCTTAAACGCGTTGGCGTCGTCGAGATTTAAGACGTTCCTTGGTCGTCAACGTCTTTGATACGGAAACCCGCGAACTCATTAATTCCGCGTCGGGAAACAAATTACGCGGCACGCGAGAGTCGTGGGACGAAAGTTGGAATTTCGCGCCACGGCGATTAATCGTTCAAAATAGCAGAAATGCACGCGCGCGCTGTGTATTGTAAGACCCCAGATTTAAATTTACGATTTCTGCCCTTTCATTCCTCACATTGGAATCGGAACTTTCGCTCTATTTACTACTACACCGGCAATCCTCGCAGCCGCGAAAAGCTTTGAGCTGAAAGATTCATTCGAAGTTCGGTTGAAAAGACTTGAGACAGCCTTTTAAACCCTTATAACCCTTTAAAAATATGCAAGAGAGAGAGAGAGAGAGAAAAAGAGAAAAACCTCGCTATTTTTATTTGCTTAACCATCGTCAGTGTAATATTGATATTACAGTAAATATTTAAAAATATCAATTTAGAGCGACAACCGTATCGTTAGATTATTAAATCTTCATTAATTATAAATACGAAAATAAAAATGCTCTCTATTATTTTCAAAATTGTATGTATAATATATTACATCCAAAAATATAATTTTGTAAAAAAAAAGTCTGTTATGTGGATTAATTTTATAATTCGCGTTAAAAAAAAAAAAAAGAGAGAGTCATTTGTCTCGGAAGAAAAACGCGTGCGATCAATATCTTTTATTATCGGAGCATCGGTGGCCATTTGAGGGCCAAAGTTAGGTGACCTTGGCGAATAAATAGAGAAGTTCGCTCGTATATATCGCCCAAACCCGAAGAAATGCGTAAAATACTGCGACGAGCGTGTTATCGGGTGTCCGAGATTTACGACGTGTCTCTCGTGCCATCCCTCGGGCTTGATCGACGCTCTTTCCCTGCTCATTGCGGAAACTCGCACTCAGTTTGCATCCGGTCGCACCGTATCGGATGGAAAGTGTTAAACCGCTTCTCTTTCTCAACATTTGTCACCCCACAGTAGTTTATTTCATTGTCGCGCGTCGCTACAAGTGATTCATCGAACTGTCCATCCCAACTGGAATACACGACTCGTAACAGAGACGTCGCGATCGCGCCATCAGTCAGGAATTCTTCGAAGGATTTAGAACCGATTTTTTTTCTTCTAACGTTCTGAACAAAAACTTATTTACAGTGAACGATTCTTTTCTTTTTCGAAACAATCGTATTGTAATGTATTGTGATATATATTGGCATTTTGAAAAAAAAAACTCGGTTATCTATTCAAACTTATGAACACTGATCCGGCAATGCGCTTTGCTAATGCAGACGCGACCTACATTAATCTGAATTATCAAGGCTGCATAAGTGATACCATCGAGAATCGTCTCTACGGTTTCCACGGAAAGCGCCCTCGCGATATTACGATGTGACGCGGTCGGAATCTAAAAGGATTCGTCGGGCCTGACGCTTTGTCGAAACCGTATTGCTAAGGCCGACGATAAAATCAGCACGAGGTCAGGTTTATCGTGCTGCGCCGGTCGGCACGATGCCGCGGTACGATGTCCCGTAATCTGCTGCCCGTTGTAATTACTTTCCAACGGATATTTCGCTGACGAACGAACGAACGGGGAATATAGGTGAGTCCCTTTTCCCACCCCAAAATGCGACCGGGGCGGTTTTTAAGAGGTGCGGTTAATTGTGCGAACAGGGCAAAGCGCGTCGAGAGTAAACTTCATTTTAACGGCCGAACAAAATTACTTCCTCTTTACCCTCGACGCTCGTCGACGCCGTCGCGATGCCGCGGTATATTTATTTACGTCGCCTCTTTCGCACTCCCCGTTTCCGCGTTAAGAGTCGGCCGTGTTGTTAAGGGAATTTAAGCCGTAATTCAAATAGGGATAACTCTTTACGGCGCGCATTTTACATAATGCATATTGCACCGTGAAATTGTTTTCCGCTGGACTATGAGGTCGTACATTTTTCACAAGATCGGATTAACTTTCCCGCCCACTTCTCTCGCGCCTCCGGTGAGTTTTCGAGAGCCTTTAAACGCAATGCAATATTTAGGTCCCTAATTTAACGCTGCGTCCAGCGCTAAGTGCAGCCATTGAATATTATTTCAAGCCCTATTAATCTTATGTGAAAATCGAGTTTTTAAAGCCTGTTAAAGTTGATGGCTCTTTCCGCCTGTCCGAAAAATCGCGCGCGTACAAATTTATAACAAGTTTTGCCGGTTGCAAGTTGCAGTTTTGCCGTTTCTCATTAATAGCGCCCGCGCGTTATCACGAGATATTCACACTTCTCAGAATCTTTTGTACCTTCTATGATAATTATTTCCGTGGAACTTATCAGAAGTCGGGTTTCATATAAAGTTCCATTATCATCGTGGACGAGAATCTGCTCATTTGTTAGCGACTTAATAGAGCTTTTTTCTCGTTTGCTTATCTCTCTCTGCGCTCTTTACAGTCACGGTTTCCATTCGGCGCACAAACAGCTACAAACGAGCGTCGACGCGAGTTTGTTTCCGCCTTCGATAACAAGTACTTCTGCATGAATCTCGGTTTTAGTTCACTACCACTCGTGACAGCTGCGTGATTCCCGGAAAACCGTGTGATAGTCACGTTGAAATGATATTATCCTGACGAACTATACGACTATTTTCCGCCACTAATTGGTCTTTGTGCGGATGTTATTCGTACGCATACGAAATGGTTACCGGTGAAATCGCACAGAAATGCATTTTCTATGTATAAAGTATCCTTTTACAAAATTTCAGCATGACGTAGAATTAATTTTGTACCTGACATTTCACTAATAGAATTTGAAAAGCCAATAAAAATATACTATACTTAATTATCTCGGGTTAATTATCTAAAAAATAAATTATTTATTTTTTATGAAAAGCTTTGGTTTTAATTAAAACATAGATATTATATAACGCATACATCCGTAAGTAATTGCATTTTTTGTAAAATTATAAAAATTTGATAAAAACGTTATTTTCAAGATATACTAATAAAATTTTTTTCTATGTTCCATGCATTGAGATATTTCTTATTTGATTAAAACGCGTATGCATGTATATAAAATTTTTGAAAAGATTTAAGTTAATTCTTTACGAAATTTCTTTAATTTTTATTTGATATGTACCCTTTCACATACGTGTATTTGTAAAGAAAAGTAAAAATTGACTTTATGTCTTTTGTAAAGCTCCTTCAACAGTACAAGAATACATTCGTCAGTGTCACTGACATACACTGACATACACGTTTATTCTGGTCGGAATATATCGCGTTAGCTAGGAAGAGATGTTCCTCGACCCTAATTTTTCAACTCCTTTGCAACTCCTTTTACGCGAGTAAAGTGGTACTTGGCAAGTGTTGCTGTGAAAAATAAAGCTACTAAGAAGCTGTTTCAGCGTCAAACGGATGATTTCTTCAGAGACGAAATAAAAACTAAAGTGACTGTATTCTCAAGTAGCAAGATCGGTCCTTTCAAAGTTAAATAAATCATTATAAAATTTTTCTCAACTTATCTTTTTCTGCAAATCTTCTGCAGTTCACGTTTATATTTGCTTTTACAGATGCGTGTTGTTTCGATTTGTATTGATATATTTTTTTTGGTAAAATCAATTATTGTTTTAAACTTGGTTCTGTAAATCTCCAGCTCACGTTTATATTTGCTTTTACAGATGTATTGTTTCGATATGTATTGATATATTTTTTTTTATAAAATTAATTATTTTTTTATTAAAATATTAAAGTATTGACTTCTATCAAATTTTTAAGCCGAAATAAAATCATAAAATATCATTATTCTCTTCAATGTGTGTCAGAAAAATAACAGTAAAAAATAGTTTTTCTAAATTTAATACAATATTTATTTTAAAAAATTTATGGTTTTAAAATTTATTCTGTACGAATTGATTTTAAATTTGTAAAATTTACTATCAAAATTAAGATTATGTGTTCTGGACGTTCTTGCATGCTGCTCATTATCTCATATGCATTAATTAAGGGCTCGTCAGATTATTGGTAATTCTCGTTCGTCAATGATCGCACTTGTTGGCCTCACTGTTAAACCGGAATCAATTTCCCGGAGTTCTTGTTGGCAAGTTCGCGCATATCGACAGGCTATTCGCTGATATCTCTCACCGTCCTGAACCGATTCTACAAAATTAATAGGATCATTTTGCGTCTAATAATATTCAAAATTCAATCAACACTTCTCGACGCAAGTTCGATTTCTGTCAAAAATTTATTGCAAACATAATTTGCACTTTTCTGACTTTTATTAATTAATATATCGCAATGTCTTACTTTGTTATCTATTTGATTTATTAAAGTAAAAGTTGCGAAACGAGTATATATATATATATATATATATATACACAAGATATTATCGAATATTGTTTTAAACTGCCAGCGAAGTTGTTTTCTGCACCTCCATGCGATTACCGTGCGATTTATTATTATTCGCTAACCAATACGAAAATCGAAATCCAATTTCACGTACACCTGTTTATCGTGCGAGCGACGCGGCAGATTAGGCTACGAGAAATTCTCCCGCCGCTAAACGTGAAATTGAAACGTGTATTTCTGTTATATTCTCGTCACCGGGAGAACGATCGCTGTGCCATGACGGTGTAGGTGTGAATATACGGCCGCATAATTCAAGCATCTCGTTATACACACTCGCCAATGTATTATCCAATACACGAATTGATTTTCAATATCTGGTTGGCAAAGCCGCAGCTAAGCTAAAACTCGCCTTCGGGCGCGCCAGAAATATGAATCTTAATATATTAACTGCCGTCCTGTATCACATTTTAAGTACTTGTATATTTTCCACTCCATGCGCTCCTATATCGTATTCCCCCCGAATGGGTTTGCATAAAAATCTTCATCTTAAGAGGATAACGTTGATTCACGCTGACGCATAATCAAAATCATGTCTCCTTATGCATTATTGAATTCTTTGAAAAATATTCTATACGGATGATATCGTTTTTTCTCAAATCATTTCCATCTTTAAAAAATTCAATAATCCCGAACAAACATTAAACAAAATCAACGATCGCGCGCTTATCGTTGAAACGTTTGCATGAAACACGTGTGCCTACTGATTATTTCAATCGTCCACCTGTGGTTATCTATGATAGAACAGGAATTGTTTCTGTCACACGTAGACAAACATACATCTTCATTGTTTTTACGAAGGTGTCATCGAAAAAAACAATAGAAAGAACGGGAATGACAAGTTATATTCAATCGACAAGCAATGCAGGCTTGTTGACTATATCTCGCTCAAATAATTTAACGTTAAATAAATTGAATGTCCAAGAAATTGTCGAGCAAAAGATAACGGAAGATAGAGCGCGCTTGTTACGTGCGCTATAAATAACGAAGAAGGTCGGAGACAAAAATTTCATGCGACGCGTTTTCTTCCGATCGGAAACGCCTCGGAAGAGATCGTATCGAAAATCCATCTGTAAATCGTTCCAGGAGCTCCCGATGTACGTCTTACATTGTTCTCGAGAGCCGATGATTAATTGGGCAATTATTCATAATAAATAAGACGATTATGTCTGACGACAGTATTTGTTTTCTGGACGATTCCAAGCACAGTTAAACGGAACTTTCGAAAAGGAAAAAGAGAGAAGTCGATTGAATAATGCCATTTGAGGCCTTCAAGCTTTTTCGCGTCAAACGTGTAATCCTTTGAAGGTCCCTTTCGTTTTATTTTCGACAGCGCGGCACAACTGGACCGGTTGTTATTGAAAGTTCATACGCCAATCAATAACTTCGCCGAGAGAGCGGTTGAAGAGCGAAAAAGCGACGTGGGCGTTCGTAAGTCTTCCATTCTCATTTTAATCGGCTCTACTTTCAGTATTTCAAAAATAATTCGCGAGCAGCTCGTCCTCTGTCTGTCATCTGTTCGTTAATGAAGAGAAAAATACTTCCATGAAAGAAAATATCTTCGAAAATACGAATACGTGACAAATTTTTTTGTCTATACCTTTTAGCACGCATGAGAAGGAAATAGAAGTAAAACTGAGAGATTTACAAGTGAAATTATAACGCAAAGAATATTATTTTCCACGCAAGACTACTTATGGTTAAGCGTGAATATGTGATTAATGCGAGAAAATTGAAAAAGCGAACTTTATTTCTGCGAATAAGAGTTGCGCGCCTTTTTCCGCAACTGGCGTTCTAAATGCAAAATGATGTAACTCATTAAATGGGTAAGTTTAAAATGATCGTGCCATTAGCGGAAAGAAAAGAGAGTACAAGAGCGGAAGAACGGGCGTGTAGTCGCAGGCGAATCCGAAAATTTAATTGTAGCGAGCCATTAAGCGCGGAGTAACCGGCTCTACGAAATAAGTGGAAAATGTCAATGTCTGGTCGGACGACGGGAACAAAATTGTCGACGCTCGCGATAAAAAGACTCTTAATGAAGGAATTCTGCTTTCGCCGCGATCCAAGTACGTGTTGTAATTGTGTTATCGACCTGAAAGGACATCGATTGAGTAATAAGAAAATGATAGTAAAAACCACGTGAGTTATTATAGGCCACGTTTAACGAAGATGAAGTCGCAAGGCTCGAGTCATGATAAAGTCTGTCAAGGTGGATCTTAGGCCTATTATGGCAGGTCTCGGGAGCTACTGCAGTAGATTACTTCTAAATGAACACCTGTCACCTAAGGGCGAAAAAAGTTTATCTAGAATTCGTGCTCGGCATTGATGACGAAGGTCGTCAGAAGACGTCCGCAGATTTATGGCTCTTCTGAGACAAGTGCGGCGACATCCAATTAATAAAAAGTGCGCACGTTCATTTATAAAGACACAATTATGTCACCTTTTTTACGCATTCAAGTTAGTTTGAAAAATTCCATTTTATTTCAATATATATCAATTAAAAATTTTAAAAATAAGTTTTCTTTTTCTTTTAATTCCAAAATAAACTGTTTTTTAATAGAAGATAAACTTTTTTATCAATCTAATATATAGATGTCTGCAATAAACCTTACGGTATTACGATTTGTTTGATGATGTAATTAAAGATTGCTTGTGCCAATATCAGGCACGATGACGCTCGAATATTAATTCAATCGATATTAGAACCTAAATATTAATTTAATCGAAGCGGCTGCAGCGGGCGTTTTAATTAAGAGCAGTTCCGCAGAGTTTATATGGAGCAAATTGTCTCGTGTGTCCTTTTGGGCGCGACTCTTATCACAGTAGCTTCAGGCAATCATCCCGTGGCGAATTCCTTCTCTCCCGAAGATTGATCGAACGATCTGTCCGTCGCATTAGGTCCAAAGCCGAGTCCGACATCATTCGTCACTCGGCACTGCACGATGATAGAGATTAATAGAAAAGAATCACTGTTCCTTTTTCTGTTTTTCTAGCAAAACACACGATTTAAGTGATCTCATCAATCATGTATGTTTTTTTTCACAGTGGATACATGCGCTTGTAATTAAAAATACAATATCGAATATTTGTTTCATATTTTTCATGTATCTTTGTAACGTTTGATATAGCTGATAGCTGCCCATTTGTCAGATATTCAACGTCTCGCACGTGATACTGTGTCATGCAAAGTCTCGGCGGAAAGGAAAACTGGGTTGTGAATACTTTGCATGGTATGTAATCCTCTTTACTTGCCATTCTAGATAGAATCGTACAGCGTACGTGGAATCTTTCACCGCTACATCTAGAGTCGCTGCAGATTCTATCAAAATTCCACACATACCGTTTTAAAACGCGTACGTCGAATTAGGCTCTTCAATGAATTCGATATAAAACGTGCACTATACGATTTTACTTTCAATTCTCCACACATAATTTTACGCTTGCAGCCACCTCCAAGTTTATCACTTCGTATAAATTTAAATCAGTTTGAAGGATTCATTCTAAAACGTGCGATACATCGCCTGTACATATGGTATTTGACTTTTTATATATTTAAATATACGATTATTGAGAAAATAAATCATTTTAATATACTATCTTTAACATGTAAGAATATTTAAAAAATCCGTAAAAATATTTAAAAATTACGATTGATATTTATCTTAACTGATCATAACTTCGTATATTAAAAATATTTTATTGATGCACTGATAGTTTTATAACTTAAATATTTCTTGAAATTCTATTCGATTCGATAAGCTTGCCAATATATTCAAAAATGGCACAAAGGTATTGTATCAGATAAAATGAGGTACGAGAACGAGAGATACGAGATGACAGAAAAACGTATGAACGAACGTCGACGTATCTTGATCACAGCTCAAATACGATTTTTGCATTCATATATGAAATCACACTGCTATTGGCAGATTTTCCGATTTTTCCATCTGAATAATAATGATAAATTCAATCGTAACTATCGCTAAAATTAGTTAAATGGCAATTTCAAAAGGCTGAAATTCTGCACGTCTCCGTCATACGTATATCCGGTACTTTTTACATCGTATCTTGTTGAATATTCGGAAATGCCATAGAGCAGCGTGCAGTTGACGTTATATCTCCATTGCAACCAACGCACATGGAGATCTGTCTGCGTTTGGGAAATAGCTATCGTATCTCAAGTATCGCAAGTATATTTACGTTCTCTTGGAGGAGAGACGTGCCGCGAAAATGTAGTGAGAAGCTAGTTTCCCAGGCTTGACATTGAGCTTTCGATTCGTCTTCAAATTTGAACGACTGCAGCACGAGTGGAATTAAACTCGTACGTAAACTATTTTTTCGCAATCTTGTCGTGTACTTTAGTTATATCAACATCTTCACCATTGCAGATAAAAAGCTCGCTAAAAATTCGAGAAAAACTTTGCACCGAGTTTCAAAGTGTCTATCGTGAAAAAAGGAACTTTGGCACATCCTTCATAACGGCTGAAAAATCGAATTCTCCCGATTGTAGATCTAACTTTTGGCCAACCATCGCACGATTTATTTCCGCCCACTACTTTTTTTTCGAACAACAGTCACCGAACCGACATTTCAGCCCCTTGAGAAATTGGATCTGCCGCGGCACCCCTTTTCCGTGCATTTATCTTGCGGAACGTTATTTCTCATCTCGAAGTCAACCTCTCCCTTTTTTTCCTATTCGGACGGAAGACGCGATGATTCGCTGATGACATGCATCATCCACGAAAACCCGGTAGGAATTTTTGATACACTTGATTTGAGTTTTTCCGCAACCTACATTTTATGACTTTTGATTTCCGCCAGTCGTTTTTCATAGAGATTTCTCTAACTTGATGTAAATGTATTATCGATCGATTAAGAAATATTGTTATGTAGGTCAATTCTTCTGGCTTCTAAAACAGTAAGTTCCTTCCTACATTTATCATACATTTATACCTTTGTCTCTCAAGAACGGAATTGTAGAAATTAGCAATGTTATATTTTTCAATTTTGACAGAGAGAAATAATTTTATTGTTTTATACAATTCAATTTTTTATTTATTGTTTTATACAAATTGAAAAGATTTGGAATAATTTATTTTACCATCTATCGATCATTTATTTCGCAATTAACGTCTATCGTAAAAGTCTAGTCTAATATCTGTCAGTCCATCAGTCTTAATGTTTTTTTCGTTGAAAAGATGAAGCCATAAATCATGTGCTTATAGCAAGAAATTTTTTTATTAAAAATATTAATGAAGCGAGTAGTAATATAAAGACGTAAAATTTAATTGATAAAAATATATTAAAATTCCTTGCATATGTGCCTGAATTTACTGCGATATATTTAGCACTTTTAGTATCAATAAAAAGATAAAAATGTTTTAATATCTGTCGCATTTCTATCGAGTAACTGGAAATAAAAGATTTATTTGCAAATCATAAATTTGTGAACGCATAAAATATTTAAGCATTGCTAAAAATAATTTTAATAATAGTTTTTATATAATTCAACATAATTCTATTTATAGAAAGAAAACTGATTAACTGCAAAATTGAGTTGCATTATTTAGCACAGACACACCGGTTGTTAAAGTAATGCATAATGAATTTCAAAATGAAATGATAATTATACATATAAAGTAATATATATTTTATCACAAATGATAATAACATATTATAATGTAAATAATAATCTAACCCCACTGTGTGATATAATAGCTGACTAATCGTTCCACCGTGTTTCCGATTCATCGGAAGGATATTATATTACTATCGCCCACCAGCGAGATCAAAATACGATATTCCATTTTCGTCCACGGCAACATGTATACGCAATGCGCGTTAATTGTCGCGGAGTGCAAACGTTTTTACAAGAGACTTCGGTCTGCTACCTTCCCTGGCAGCGGCATACAAAATTCCATTTTCCAAACGAATACGTTTTTCAATGATAAATGAGTGCAGTCACGCGAAGATCGAAGTCATCGCGATCAGATCCTACAGTGACACATATTACTTTTGCAAAGAGAGCGAGTCTCCTGCGGAAAAGTTATTTGCAACTTTCCGTTTGCTTTGCGGTATGACGAATTTTTAATGCTCGCTGCGGGTTAGAAAGTTTTTACGTCTCAGCGGCAATTGATGTCGCTTGGGACGCGAGATTCTTTCCAAGTTGCATACGTAGCTTCGTTTCAACTTCTACTTTCGAAATGTCGTTACAACAAAAATAGCTGAGATATCTACATCGACGTAAGATAAACGTTTCGGAAAAGTAAATGATGAATTTCCTACTCTTTAAAAATAATATTGCGTAAATAAGTTATATTTACACGATGGAATATAATTTATAAAACTCGGTCGCGACGACAATCCGGAGATTACACAAGACTAATAGAGTTATTTGCTCTTTAAACATAATTTATAACATAAACAGAAAAAGAGGAAAAAAATTTATTTAATCAAAGTTCAAGCTACATTAATTTCAGCACAAATTACAGCGTATTTGACTGCAAATAAAAAGACTCTGGAAAGGTTTAATCATATCGCGCAAAATACATCGATACGTTTAGGTATAATCCTTCGTCAATAGTATACTATTCGCAGCGGCAGGAATTTGGTCGGGGAATCCGAAGGATCCGAGTACGGAAGGGCGCATGTTCGCACTAATTAGGCCATTTACGAGCTCGTTTGTCACGGAGTATGGGGCGCGTACTGGTAACATCACAGAAGCGACCGGCCACGACCGCGTACTACACTGGCAGCTGAGGCCGGCTTTCCTAACAGGTTGACCTCTTATCCACTAGAATCTAATTACATAACGCGGCCGGCCGACTTCGTCGTCGACGTCAATGTCGACGTTCACGGTGGCGAAAGAAAAAGAAAATCGAGCCAAAGTGCAGGGGAAAGGTCTTTTACTGCACACACGCTGGTAGTGCGTCGTGGTAGCGTGAGAGAACGGTTCCACGGCTTTGATTATTTAAGATTTAATCACGAGCCGATGGCGAGTATCTTCTCTTCGCCGGCTAGTTTTGCGAGAATAGAGGTTTCGCTCAAATTTGGCTTAATTTTTCTTTAGAAATCTATATGTTACGCGCAATGCATTATGTAAGATGAGGCATGTAACTTTCTGGATTTAGTGCGAGTTTTAGAATTTTTATTGCGAACAAAAGTCGTTCGCGCGCGCTGCATGGCTTCGAATTGCGTCATGAATAACATTATTCACGCTTTCGAAATCATAGAGCGTTCAACGGTTTTCGTTTAGAAGAGTTCTGTAGCGTTGTGAGAAATCAGTTTAATATTCGTTTATGAAAAATATGCGTTATAAAATATTTTACTATTTTTCAATATTATTTAGTAATATAAAACGCAAGACACATGTTTTTCATCGCGCATATTGCGCGAATAATACGTATTTCATAAATATCTGTCTGTTTCATAAATACCGGGGGAAAACAGAAAAGAAATGCGTCTCTGGCGGGGCCGAAAATACTTTAAATAAATTAACAGCGCGCTCGGCGTGGATGGAGGTCGGCTGCACAGGGCATTGGTCGATATGCCAACGTCTTCTCGCAGGCGGTGCACCTGAGGTCATACGCCAGCCGGCAGGTTAACCTGCATCCTCGACACGATGTGCGGCGGCGTTTTGTTTCGCGGCAGGCAGGTAGTTCACCCCCTTAGCACCGTGTTTCGACGCCGACATTTTATAGCGTTAAGACACTAGAGGGTGGAAGCATAAATCACGTCTTATTTTATGGTGTTTCCCCCGCGGGAGTGGCGCGGGGTGTAAGTAGAGTTCCGGAATATATTTCTTCCGCACGGACAGTCCCCGTGAAACCAGATCGCTGCTGTGCAAACCGAAAGCGGCGCGCCATCGAAAGGGCGATTCACCTCGGCGACCCGGAAAAAAATTAATACGGATTTTATTTTCGCGCGCGTCGCCGATGACACGAAATACACAATCCGCATGTGTGTGAAAAAATCACGTTTCCGCGACGTCAATCAAATCCATTTCACGTTACACTATAATGGTTTCGTCGAGCACTATCCATGTGCTATTTTGTATATCGATCAATCTGGTGTGGTGGCAGCATGAAGCGTGACAAAAGCAAATTGAAAAGATAGGATTGATCATATCGTATGAAGGCGCTTCCCTCAATTGAAATAAAGTTGAAATAAAATTTCTTTACTGAAGAAAGATATTGTTTCGTTTCAAGGAAAGTTCAATCGAGCACGAGTTGAAATTTCCAAGTGCTGTGACTTTTTATTTGAGAAATATAACATTTGTGACAAATTGTCAAAAGAAACGACGAAACTAAAAGGCTTTCCACTAACATCTACTTTTCATAATACCTTTAACTAATCGATTAAATTTTTCTTAACTTGTACAATAAAAAATAATAATAGAATATTCTCACTATTAATTTTTATAGTTTTAAAAAACTGATAACTTTTCAAGTTAAATCTCTTTCGCATATATCTGTAACCGAGATATTTCATCATGCGCACCGTCGCGCAGCGCAAGCTTGTTTCGCAATGCGAGCGAGATTTTGCACGACAGTTCACCTCGCCTCGGGGTGAAGGTTTGCATTCGCCTGTTATGTTTGCATAATCGTAATGTAAACTTTACACTTGAAACTTCCGTCTTTATGAAGTCGGAAACTTCGGCAACCGATGCAAAGATCGTTCTAACATTTGCAACTGGAATGATGAAATCACGCGCAGTCGTGACATCGACAGGAAGAACGACAGTATAAAATTGCAAATCTTTATGTTTTGTAATTTGTATTTTACAGCTTCAACTCGATAGGTTGAAATTTCCGTTATATAATCTTTATTACTTCAGGCAAGATTCTCATCCATATGCGTGGCAAGTATGCATAGTTTATTGATTAATTTGCAGCTATATATGCGTGTGTAAATGCAATATAACGTACACACGTATCGTTGGCATTCGAACCTGTCGTTACACGTTCGCGAGAATTTCTGAATTTAATTGAATCATTGGAGAAAATCATATTCTGAAAATACATTTTGAAAGTAATTTTCAAAAAGAATAATAATAAAAGATACACGTATAAAAAATAAAATAATGACATGCAAAACAAAAGTAAAATGTATCTTGTTTGCATCTCTTCAAGTAAATTAATATCAAACAGCACTCGCGTTCATTACGGAGAGAGAAATTGCGTGTACATCTTGTGACATTTTTCTCATTCGTAATTCATACCGCACACAGTGCAATAATGTCTGAGAGAATTATGATTCCACCTAATCATGGAAAACGTGTATAAACGGCATATATTTTTTTACAATGTGTACTATGTATGTATAACATTGTTTATTTCTCCATTACCGCCGCTACCGGTATTACAGGAAATTGACGAAATAGCGGCCATTGTTTACTGTACGTATATTCAGCAGATTAAATTTCCAGTCGTGGACAGGAGCAAGTAACATGCGTGCTTACATTTGCAAGAATTTGCGTGCAAAGAGCTGACTGCGGTATCTCACGAGATTTTTGCAGAATTAACAAGTCAGATTCGTTGACAAAATATTGCTCGTTCTTAACACGCACACGCGCGTATATGTATGCCTTACTGCGCAGCAGACATGTGTGATAGAATAAATTTTTGACGATATTACGGTAAGCGCGTTAAATGTTCGCAGCCGAGCGCTGCCACTTCTCGTTGCGATTGTAGTTTTAACAGCGCAAAGCTTTCGGCGTACCGTAAATGCAGCGTTGAGGCTTATTAATTTAGTTCGCCGAACGGAGTTAAAGTGGCAAACTCCGGCCTTCCGACGGTACGAGAGAGCGGCTAATCTCGGTAGAGGCATAATTATAACTGCTCCGTGACGTGCTCCACGAGGTGGAGCAGAGCTCATTAATATTCCACTCGCCGCGGGGAGTAAGTATGTAGACGCAAGTAGTACGTGCGTTACGTGCCACCAGTTAATTGTTAAACTCCGTCACTCGCGCCGATGATGCCGCACAATTCTTAACATTTCTTTCGTGCGTGTTTTAATTAGAGACCATGGGTTGATTCTGTTGAGTATTCATCACGAGTGAAAAGTGGCAGAGCAAACAAATGTCAAAAAATGATACTGATATCGCGCGAATAATATTTTTATATCATTTTCGAGTTTTATTAAATTTCAATCTATTTTAATAAATATTTGACAACAGAAGAAAGCGGCGGACGCACGACAGTTTCACATGAAAAAAAAAATATTGTTATATTTTACGTACATGCTGAAATGAAATTGATGACAATTAACGCGCTTCAATAATAAATCAATTTAACGTAGTTCGCAAAACTAAATATTTACTTTTATAACATCGATCTCTATTGTTGCTAGAATTAAACAATTCGTATATATTTCTATCGTAACATTGCGGATTACACGTGTAGGATTACGTCGGCATTAAAGCATTATGATTACTCCTTGTAATCAGGTGCTCTATTATTGCCAAAGATAAACGCATCGTCACATCGTGACGAGTTTGCAAAGATGATTAATATCCAGCACGAAGCATGTAGCTTTGGATACACACCATGCCATGCTGAATAAATAGGAGTGGGAAGACGAAGCGTTACAGTTTCAAAGGAGTTTACGCAAACAAATCATGTCCTTCCACTTTGACGTCATACTAAAGTACACCTCGAAAATATTACACAGACTACTGATTGTACTTCGAACAAATTGACGTTTATTATTTCATTGTCAACGTAATTAGAGATCTCGTTTCAGATCAGGTTACATTTTTTATACGCGTATTTTTAATCTCTCCTTATTAAATTGAAATGTCAATAATCTCGATTTAGTACTTCGCGTATAGTATTTCATCTCATTAATAACAGACATTTATTTTTAATTATTATAAATTATTATGTAAAAGTACAATAAGTTATTAAATTTATAATGTTAGATGTTATCAAAACAATTGTCCGAGCACGTGTTTCGTCGCTCTCATCTTTATTTTTGTTTCGCCAACATCAACTGCTGCCTCGTGCTTCTCCGCAGAAAGACTTTTATGAACTTTGCATTATAACACGACACACGATGTATACAAGATTCTTCTATAATATCGTGAGCGCAAAGCGTACGTTAAGCCCGAAGGAACTTGTTACTTGAGTGCATGCATACTTGACATCGCAATCGTTGCTCTACAATCTTTTCCCTCTGTGCGGAATGTTGATAAATTAAAGTTCGTCATCCTTGCATGCTGCAGCTCGATTTCCAATTCAAATTTACACGCAATTGAGACAAAGCGAAACGTTTCATTTTGTTTAAATTCGCGAAAATGTAAGATGAAGTCGCTAACATTTTATCCTTCTTATCGAACTTAATTGCGTTGAAAAATTTACGCAAAAAATTATATAAAATACAAATTTTATAAACAGCTATTTCGACATAAAAAGCTGTTTTGTGCCTGTGAAAATATATGATTGCACGTTGACGAAATATAGCAGAGAAAACACCACCCAATAATTCAAATGACACGAAGATAAGAAATTTTTTATATGTTCTTTCACAGCCGGGCAGGGCAACTCGAATAAAATTTGATCGTACTGTACGAGTACAGTGATAAACTTTTTATGGTACAGCAGATGGGCAACTAAAACGAGAAATAACGCAGTAATATCATAAGTATCGCTACTTCGCGACTTCGTAAAAATATTATTTAATTGCATAAAATTCAAAGATCGAAGAATAGCGACAAATATAAAGAAACCTGTATGCAAACGCGCATTAAAGTCTGTAACTTTTTAGTATCTTTAAAAGCAGCGCACAAACGAATTTTAAGTTTTCTTTACAACGATTTTCCGAGTTAGAAGTTTTTAAGCCAACTTTGATGAAGTCTATTAATACACATAAATTCGAGGAAATTTAAAATACATGTCTGTTGATGTAAGACGCGCTGGCGGCTTTTAAGTTCGAGCAAAAAGTTTGATCGACGGTAATAGTATCTATTAACTGTTCGGCGGCTTGATATCGACCGTCGCGAGACTTCGGGACTTCATCTCGTGCGGGAAGCGACGGCTGCGGCGCAGTGCATTTTCTTATAATACCTGCCTCAATTCTCGTATTGATCCGGCGGATTTGTCACCCTAAAAATAATGTCGCTCATCGATTCACGCGACAATGTGTAGTCCCTCGTTATTAATTAATATTCGCGCGTCTCCGCGGAATCCCGTGCATCCAGATTATATGCGGGTTTATCGCCCGCGGTGCTAAATCGGGCATCCGCGGCATTCGCGGATGTTAATGAGACGAACTTTCGGCGGAGTGACGTGCTTGCATAATTCAGCGTTCGCTCGCGAAATCGAGTTCAGCCGAACGAGAACTTTTTCCTGTTCGATCTTTGCGTCGCAACCGCGCCCGCTTTTAAAATCCCCTTACTTTGTGCGGGCGCGGAATTTAATAGCTTTACTGAAATTTTCACTAAGAGAGAGAGAGAGAGAGAGAGAGAGAGAGAGAGGCACTAAGAGAGAAAGGACAGAGAAGCATCTTAGAGTTTCGAGTTCCAATAAAACGAGGGTGCTCGTAAAATGCTTCTTTCCTTTGGTAATAAATCCCTCAGTATGAACTTTCCTCATGACTCGAGCCACGCAATTTCGAAGCTTGTCTATAAAAATTCGTCAGACGACAGATTATTAAGATATTAAACTACGTTTGATTATAACCTTGGTACTATAAGCGCGGGAAAAATAATATCGCGGGATAAAAAGTTGCACAGCTTTTTAAGTACGTATTAAAAACTTTTTCAAAATTTTTAATTACATATTTGCTTTAATAAATTAAAATGTGTGTGTGCTGCAAAATAACTGATATAATAAAATATAATAATACGATAGAAATATCGTGCAAGGGAAGTCGAATAAAAAGTGAAAAAGTGGATTTGTTATAAATAAGGCGCGTAGTATGCAAAACTGGCACGCGTGCTATATTGGCGTTATCTTTAATCCGATCTGCGATATTATCTGTATAATTTATGTGAAGTGCCCTCTTTCTGTCGAAAGGAATACTGACAGGAGCCCGTCCTTCCATCCCATTTCGTTGGGTTCGATTATGCAAACGTTTATCCGTGATTTAGGGGATGGTGTACATTAGGGGATGGTATCTGAATTTCAACTTTTTTCCATAAACATTTCAAGAAGTTCAATCCAGTTCGGGAAGTCGTAAAATATCGAAATTTTTACTTTACGTATCGAAAAATTTTCTTTACAGTTTTGTTACTTCATTTTCGTTATTCCACGATTTATCGGTTAATCTTCATCGTGAAAAAATGCTTGTCGCATAAATTGGAATACAGGATGTAAGATTTGTCAGGAATAATCGCGGTATCGATACGTAATTGGTCTTCCACGATATTATCTATCTATTAGTAATAGAAGCGCTATCTACTCTTCTCGATTTCCGACTTTAGCTTCGATTATGCGAATGCTTATCTACAATGCCTATCTACCATTTGGCGAATATAGAGATTCCCCTTTTCCGGATCTCGGCCGGAATAAAAAGGACCTCCCTCGAAAAAATTCGCACTGCTATAAAAAATAAATCAGGATTAGAGTGAATTTTTAAGATCATGAGATACTCGACGCGGGTGTCAATTTCCCCGAAACATTTTTCCATAAAAAAAACGTGATAATTTTGGAGTCGCTTGGAGCAACGACAGTTTAAATGCTAAGCACGGCAGAGTAATAAATCATGCAATATGCGCCGGAACTTTGTTCGTTTACACGTCATCCTGAAGACTCGGAGAAATGCAAAACGGAGAGATGAGGGAGATTTGCGGAGGAGTGACGACTAATGTCACGCGGGAAGATTGAAACTCGCGCGACGTAAGATCTTCGTTGCTTCGAACTTCGCCGAGTTGCAAACTCGGCGGCGGCGCGTCTACTTCGCCGAAGGGAGGAAGTTCGTTCCCCGTTTTTGTCACAAATTGAAAGTGCATTTAAAAAGTTGCGATCGCGCGCAGCAGGCTAAAGTGACGGACGTTTAAGAGATACTTTTGAAACTTTTTGAAATATCTCTCCGGTTTACAAATTACGAATTTAAACATTAAAACAATATTTTCGCTCGCGAAAGACAAGCACTTCCGAAATCATGAAGCACAAATATCTCACATATTTCTCATTTTTCGCTGCAGCCGCGTAGGTATTTTTCTGCTTTCGCAAAAGAAAAAAAAACATAGTTATTACGTTCCGATATATTTACCGTATATTTTCGGAGCTCAAATTGCTTTCAGGTGTATAGGTAAACATCTCTTTGTCGCGCGACTGTGAGACCGAAGCGCGGTCTGTCTCTGTATAAACAAACGGAAAAATATTTCGACTATCGAAAATATTTTGTCCCGTGCGCGCTTTGCCGGAAATTGCAAAGCTGCCGACGAAGCTTAACGAACCGCGAACCGCAGGCTCAAAAGCCATCTATTTCCGGAACGTTCATCCACTCTTTATTCGCGACGCATCTGTTTTCGCCAATCAATTGCGCATCGCCGATTCGTAGGGCCGCGCGTGGGTGTTGTCGCGGACACGCGAGGAGCGCGCTCCCGTCTGCGGCACGCACGTTGCATAGACGCGATGTTCACCGGACGGCCGGGGTATATATTTGCCAGCGGTAAGTAACATGACGTATTAAACCGGGGCATCGAATGTGGGCGTGAATGTGTGCGAACAGGCTCGGCCCTGGCGCTGGCGGGCTCAACGGTAGATGCAATCCACCGGCCATATACGGAATTTCGCCTTAGCACGCACGTCATGCATCGGCCGCGAATGCGACGTAGCGGGAGCACGTTCGCGTTCAATGCACTTGCGACGAGTCGCAAGGAGATCCGTCCGCTGGTCACTTCGCAATTCGGCCCGCATTCTTGCTGCATAGTTAATAATGAACACGAGAAACACAATTGAGCACGATTTACGACCGCTTGCTTTACGATTTGCTTGAAATACGAGGTTCGTAATAGAGAAAATGTATTCGATTACATTCAAATTAATAATAATTAAATCATTATCGGACGCAATATTTAGATGCACATGTTGCTGCGCACGCCAATATTCAAATTTAATCCTCTTTATTTTGATTAAATTTAGTGTTTCGTTTAACGTCATACTTTCTCCCGATATAAATTTTCAACAATTTTCTCTCGATAAAAATTTTCAACAAAATTAAAATAGCGTGAGCAAAATGTTTAACAAAGCATTCGTTCTATTAGAACAATAAGCATCTTCTGGCGTGTGTAAAACAATTATAGCAACGCGTTCATATTTACGATGCAGTTGACGGCAACGCATCGCGGGAAGTTTGGTGAAACTACATACGTTTTCGCTACGTCGTTTTTTGCCGACGCAAAACTGACAGAAACAATATAAAAACAACGCAAAAATGTTGTACACAAGTTGTGCATTTTCACCGGCGGAGGATCCCGTTTTGCAGTTACACGCTCGCATTTCGCAGTTCTATCGGGCTAATATTGCCCGACATCGTATTTCTGCGCTCCCAAACGCGTCGAGGCGCAAAAAGCACAGGAGAGATACGAGACACGAGAAGCGGTCGAATCTCGATCGAGCGAAAAAACTCGATTGGTTATATTTTTTTTTTTTTCCAGGCGCCGATTTCCCATCTCGCATTCTCTCACGTCGCCTCGCTGCCTCGTCTGACAAGCATCTATTGTTTTTTCCTCGCGATGCTGCGCGATGCACGCTCGGTGATTGCGCGTCGATGCAGCTCGACACGGCGCGGCACGGCGCGGCGCAGTGTGCATCACGAGAGCCGAGAATCCGCCGTGCGAGGAGCGTGTGCGGGCGTGTGTGTGGTGTGTGTGGCAAACTGCACGCTAGATTAGTATATCGACCAATGCCAGCCATTGATCGACGCCTAGGCCGCGGGACACGACCTACGCGCGCGGCTAGATAAAGCTACATGCATTATGCATGCATACTGGATGCACGTACACACACGCACACACCCTGAAAGGCGTTAGCGATACGTTCGGCGGAGGCTTAAATTGCGCAAAATTTCAAATGAGAGTGTACGGTGAGGCGAGGCGGATTCTCGGCCGTTTTGACACACAAAATTCGCCGAGGAAAGCGACACGCTTTATGACGAGCTACTTTACGAGGAGCAATGACACTTTGCAAACACATGTACGATATTACAATATATATATATAAATATTGCTCCCGTATTATTTATATTAAAAATTCTTTGATCACTTAACTGAAATATTTGACGTTGTAAAGTTTTCTTGAAATTTCCATTCTTTCCAAGAAGGTGATATAAATGTTTATTAAAAGCTTTCTCTCACATGATACATTCAGCGTTCCGCTCCATGTATATCGAGTGCAAAGCTATGCAACGACGTGAGCTAAGATGCAATCTAAGTATAATGATTTTTTTTAGGACGCCATCGCTTCGAAACGACGTCGTTATCATCAGCGAGCGTAACGTATGTATTTTGCAAGCTCTCGCCTCCAATATTTTCCACCCGTACACCTTCTTGTCATTCCGGCGGTAAAATCAATATACCGATATCGCTTCTGTTAACTTTGATAAGAATGCAAACTGATTTTATATCGAAGACATTATTTGCAAATTTTTCAATGCGACATTAACTTACTGAAATTAACACGTTCTTCGGAAGTATATTTAAATTTTTAAAAAATATAAAAAAATTATGAAATTTTTTTCAATGTTAACGTTTTATGGCGCAATATACTCGTATATAAATTACTTAATTTAAAACGCTCTCTCGGAGCGAAGTTGAAAAGAGCAAGCGGCGAGCCGACGATTAACTACGCGGGGCCCGGTTTCATAATGGCGCGATTACCATGCAAATTTCAGGAACAACCTTTCTGATAGTTCAATCACAAGGTACGCCGCACGCAATTGTACATGTACCGCGTCGATGCTAACAATAAACGTACTCGTTTCGCGAGTGCATTCAGTACCGGAGTGTGTCGGTCAGGTTTCATCGACGATCGATGAGCCGGTGTGCGAAATTTCTGCTCCGAAAATCGGGATGTTTGAATGTCAGGGACGTGAGGCAGCGTGATTAGTATTTGTTTGCGCAACAAACCGGGCGCTCGACGAACCGGGGGTATTGTCGATAGCGATATGATATAGCGGCGCATATTGATACGATAATGGCTGGCTCATCCGACGGATTGGCAACGTATTCATGGCTATTTGCGGATAAGCAGCATATGCTGATACTAAGTGTCCTATTGTTCGCACGTTCATCGATAAATCTAATTATTAATCACGCGGAAAATTTAAACAGAATTATACTAACACGAATTACGTTCCGATCGAATTGAAAACTTTACAGATTCGTTAGTGTCGTAAGTTTGACACAAATTGCAATAAATATAATATCGCGAGGAAATTATTTTACATACAAACTTCAATTTGTATTTAAAGAAATTTAAATATTCCTGCAATTTATAGATTGCATATTGTAGAAAATATCGTAAAATATAATAAAAATATGCATTTTAGTATCTAAGTTTATAACCAATATCTCTATCTACAATAGTGTGATCGTTATAAATATAAATGGAATATTCTGCTATTCGAATAAATTCCATTCGATTATAAAGATAGAAGATATTGCTATTTTTATCTTGCAAATTCCTTCAAATTGCAAAAAATGTATTTCGTTAAAAGCATTCTTCACATTCTTCACAAAGACTGTATTGCAGAATTTTGTACAATCTGAAAGAAGGGAAAAAGTCAAATGCAAAAGTCCTTTTCTAGCTGCACGCAAATGTGACTTTTATAAATCTCGGTCAGAGATTCATAACGCATCGGAATGAGAAACTGTGACCAACCAGCTTTGCAATTATGAAAGACAGAAATTATTCCAAAGATTAATAGTTGTAAAGTAAATGAAAAAAAAGTAGCTTTGAAATTTTAAATAGAATTAATTCTGAACAATAAAAATATGTTTTATATACAATATGCAATATCATATATAAAATAGAAATATAATCCTATCACAAATTTTTGATTATTTATAAAAATATTCATTTCAAAGTCGTTTTGCTGCATAAATGAGATGTAATCGTTTGTATCAAAGCAAGTTTTGTAAAAAGATATATCTAATATCTTTTCATTAGGCAACATGGATAAAGTAATCGAAACATTCGCGCGAGTTTCTCATGCATGCACACAGCAAGTGCTATTGTTCACTGACCATTCACGTCCGCATCGCGAACACCACATTCCCTTCGTGATTTTCGCTCTGCGCGTTATTGTGTTCCATTCTCGTAAATCGTAATCTAGAGCAGCGGTACAACCGGTTGCACGAAGATACGCATAGATTTCTCCATAAACGTAGATCACCGACTCGGAAACATTGAGGCGTGATTAATGCACGTTAGCGGTTCATCATGACGATGTTAATTTCTATGACAGGCGAATGTGGCTCATGTTTCCACATCACGCAGCTTGAATATGGCCACTGTTACGTTTAACAACAATTTCATCTATCAGGACAGATGAGTTGCATTATAATTCCTGCTGTTGATAACCTAATTTGCATCCGTGGTTCAATTTTTTCTGAGATTGCGTTCGAATTGGAAAGACGAATAACCGAGTTACGCTTCTTCGCGTAACGTGAGAGAATGGGTTATTTATTATAATGATAAAATTTAATTAATTTTTACAATACATTAATTTTCACAATCAATACTCTCTTATTATTCAAAATAATTCTATTGTTCCGAAGTGTAAAGCTCCAACGGATATCTGTATTGCACGGTAAATGTTAAAACGCACGTCTGCAACACGCGCGGGAGAATAATTAAATGCTAAATCCAGCATTATTATCTATTAAACATTAGTAAATACGCATTCATTAATAATTAATTCTAGTCATGTCACGAATGGAAATTACAGCTTAATATATTAACACACTGCATAATTAGTGAACGTTTTGTTACACGTACATAATTTATTTCTCTAAACTCGTACGTAGCATTGTAAATTATGTAATATCTGCTAGAGCACAGCGAAATGTTTTCGTCTGATTAATTAGCAGCACGGTCGATTAATATTCTATACAGACGCGTCACTAGATTTAAGACATTGTGCATCACTACGTCGCAAATCCCTTTCAAGCGGTGTCTATGGCTTTTTACGAGTGCCGGGGCTCGACGTCGAGCGCACTAGACTGAATTTACGAAGGTACTTCTGCGATTCCACGACAACGAAGCGCGTAATGCTCTTGCGCACAATATTATACGGCATCCATTGTGCTGTAATTACATCAATTCTCTACGCGCGACGGGCTTCTTTCAAAGTTCCACGCGAGGCGGGTCGTATTGCACTAAACATGCCCGCATTGCTGTATATTCATAAAACAGAGAAACTTATTAGCTGCCCATAATTGCGCTATTTTCGCACAAAGATGATCGCGACTGCCGGTTCTAATTATTTTGAGGAGGAGACAAAAAGAATAACGATGCTCTCCGCTTCTCGTAACAAGCTACGGAGCAATGAACAAATAAACAACTGACATTTCTCACTTTTGTCTCTCAATGTGTGAATAATATATTTAAATTAAAAAGAAAAATTTACGAATATATTTAAAATAATATATTTAAATTGAAAAGAAAAATTTACAAATATATTTAAAAAAAGATATGTTCTCTCTGTGAGAATAAGCAAATAATTATGTATTAATTCATCTTTGCTGCCTGTAATCTTCAGATAGAAACTGACGAGTTTTTAAAGAGAGAACATATGATATGCTTTTTAATATAAAACATAAGCTTAAAATCTATTTCACCGCAAAGACGAAATTCCATCAATTTCGAAATATAAATCTGATGCATACAAAATATTAATTCAACCGATGCTAATCGATATTATTCAATAAACTTGGAAACCGTCGTGAATGCGTTTCAATTAAAGGGAATACAGGATTTAAGCAGGCTTTGCCACGGACGTCAATAATGTAACTCTATCTGTGCCGAGATAGATAGATAGAGAAAAAAAGGTGTCATTCGAGATCAGTTTATTTATAAAAAAAAAAGGAACCATTCCGTCTCGAAGCTCCGGCTTAAGTCTTATCCTCTCCCGAGGAAGAAAGGAAATGAAATATCGGACATCTCAATACATCCACCCTCGTCGTATGAGAGTTTCCGGCCGGAGTTTTCTAAGTAAATTTAGTTAAAAGATTTACCTTTCGGCTAAACAATCTCCATATATTATGGATATTTTCTTTCGACGCGAAATACGACAAAATCTTTTCAGTCATGAGTATCTGGAAAAATATGCAAAATGAAGAACGAAATGAGGACTTGAGAACAAGATTGAATAAAAGAATCCTTTGTAGTTCGTCGAGAAGATCGTGGATGAGGAAAAGTATGAAGTCGGAGATATTTGAATACGCGCGTGTGTATTTCACTGCGTTTACGCGATTACAACAGCGAAAACGGGCCGAAATAGGTGACAAAACGAAACGATACGACACGATCGGCATCGACGAAATCATCGCGCTGCCATTTGTCTTCGGATTACGATGATTCCATTTCAGTTTACGTTTATTATGCAGAATGAAACGCAATTCCGCTGTGTACATTCCGGGAGCAACTTTGTGCGTGAACAAAACAGCACCGCGTCGCACGTGCATGCACAATCGATGCCACGTATGACAAATAGTCTCGCAAATTGCCGGCCAGTAGTTTATGGACAGTATAATGACTATTGTAAAAAGATCGTTCCCACATCACGCGGACCGGATTTCCGAGATGGTTTCCTGACGTGGAATTTTTGAGCCGCGGGCGAACGCGCCTCTGAAAACATGATTACATCGCGTGTTAAAAAATAAGAAAATATATTTTTATATTTTCACAATATATATCTCTGACTTCCGTTGCACACTAAATTAAAATAAGTTATGTGTAATTATTAATAACATTATTACTTAATCTTTTAATTTATTAATACCAAAACAACTCGGTAATTAATACAAATAATATGAATGTAATTATCTCTGAAGGTTATTTCTTATTATTATTCATGGAACTTATCACTTGCTCTTTCATTGGAGATTTAACTGTAAGATAATATATCGCTGAACAACATTCCGCGAGACGTTCAGTGTTCTCTTCGCTGTAACCGATATCTATCAAACGTCGGAAGCGATAGAAATCGCGATGGTTAGCAATATCAGTTTTAACTCGTGCTTTAGTCAAATGCCTGTTCCTGCTCGAATCGATTACGTCGGAAGAGAAGGGTCGATAACGGCACATCGCTCGAGATAGCTCGAAAGCCCATGAGAAGAAGAAAGGGAAAACAAAAAAGAATAGAATTCGATAGTGAGTTGAGATAGGAAGTGGTGAGAATGGAAACGCAGAAGAGAAGAGGGAAACTCAAGACACATGGTTCACGGTCGCAGATGTGAAAAGATTTTTCCCATTGGAAATTGAAGCGAATATAGAGCAGATATTCTATAAATGGCGAAAAAATAGCTTTCTAATCTCGATCATAGATATTGGTTCTCAAGGAATTGTTAAATAAATTTGCGAGATCTGTTCCTAAGATTTGGCGATGTTTGCGATATTTTCTGAAACTTCCTGAACTTTTTAATGTCCATTCTAAGACGTGAAAGAATAACGGTTGATTATCAAGTCGCGGCTGCAAATTAATTAAAATCTCTAAAGCTAATAGAAAACTTCCAAAAGCATTTTAAGATGTATAAGCGATTTATTATGCGCGAAGAATTGAATAATACGATCTAATATATATTTAAATGAAATGCTTAATTAATTTAATCCTCAAAGAATAATTAATATATTTTTATTAACCAGAATGGAAATTCATTGTTGCTTCTGCAAAATTGCATTATTTACAGATTATGTTGTTATCTATGCAGAGAAGATTGCGATATTGCATAATCCATCGTAATCCAACACTATACGCCGATGTTCATGTAAACGCAGGTATAATTATATTGCAAGCAAGAAGGATCTCTGCGTAGAATAATTATCAGGCTAGTAATAATTAATGTATTTTGCCGGCGGTGCGGTGTCAAAGGGGGAGCAAAGGGGGAGCAAAGTGCCCTTCACGACCTTTTAAGGTGCGTGATAAGTGTGTACCGATATAATATATTACGTCACGGCGCGTTAAGCTAGTTTGTGGAACAGGGAGACTATGGATTTACCGACATGCTCGGCTGCATTAAATTTCTTTCGTCATAACGACGCGTTACATTTTACGATAATGGGATATAAAGACATTTACGCGCTGTAATTATTCCGAGATTAATTATTTAGTGACCACAATTTTATGGTCTTTCTATGAGAATAAATATTGCAATCTAAAAAACATAATCTAATTTTTCGTAATTATTTTGAGAGAACACATTTTACGAGCAAGCAATTTGCATGCTTGAGAAAATTGTGTGCATTTATATTTCGAAAAGGATTTTTCTTTCACACTTTACGCAATTTTTAAGATGCTTAAGAAAATCACGTTGATAAATTTACTTAATCTCTTCATTAAGGAGCAACATCTTCCAAAGCTGAGATTTCTTAATCAATCTATTCAACGGCAATTCTCGCGCGCAACATTTAAGTCCGTTTCAAGCGGCATTTGCTGAAATCGCATGGACGTGAAATATAATGGTATACGTTTTTTTTGTGCAAATAAATACATTTTCACTAATAAAAATTATGACGTGAATATCGTTTCATTTATAAAATACAAAACTCTGACTTTAATTAAAATATTAATATTTCGTAGATTATTAATAAAAACTCTCTAAATTTTTATTTCATTCCGCGACCTGCACCGAGCGATCCCATTTCTCATGCAAGACTGGATAAAACAGATATTTTAAATAGATAATAAATATTTTATGAAAAAGAGAGATGGTTGAAAAAATATATTCAAACATTGAAATAAAATATAAATACGCGCACACCGACAAGATAAATTTAGCTGTGATATTTAAACAAATAATACATAAATTACACTCTAATTAACTTATGTTCAAAAAAACTTTCGCATTATCGAAGCTTCATCGAAGTTTAAAAGTAAAAACAAGAAATATATTTCAAAATGTTTTGATGTACAGACACGTTATAAACCATATAAAAAAATAAATCTCTGAATTATCTTATAAAAATATCAGTTTGTTTCTTGCCTTTATGTGCGTTTAAATTATGTAGGAAAAAATCAACAAAATATAATAAATTTTTAATTTTCCGATGCTTACTGAAGCGAATTCTCGCCATTAAATCGTCTCAACAATACCAGGTGGAAATATTTCCTTCCCATGGTAGTTTAGCTTATTGCGGACTATCATTGTTGTACAACCTTGGTTGCTTATTACTAGTCCTTCGGGACCTGCGTGGCTCGCATAAGGATAGAATTTCATGCGCAACGTAAAAAGTCGCAAAGGGCTATTCATAAAAAGATGAAACTCTACAGGGAATGCGTAAAGCAATTTGTTGTATCTTAGACCTAATAAATGCTATAACCGTTTATCAGTTGACTTTTTATGCAAGAGATCAAAATGCAATTATCTGATAAAGAAAATATTTTTTCTTATAAATATTTTGATTGCAATAATAAGATTCAAATATCAAACTTATCTAACAAAATAAAACTGTAGTAAATTGTTTTAAAATATATTCATGCATTTCGAATACGGTTATTTTTAATTTTACATAAAACTGATTACAATATATCCAGTTTTATTATTAAATTTTGTTCTGCTTTTAATAAAATGTAATTATTATTTTATTTTGCTAATAATTACCATTTTTATTATATTGTCACACTCTAATAAATATACTCAAAGCAATAAATAATGTATAATGATAAGGTCTGTGAAACTGGCACTGCAAAATGCGAATTTTTATAAAACTTACGACATCTGGATTATCCATAATTTGACCATATTTTTTTGGTCCTTGCTTGCAGAAAAAAATTATGCACAAACAAAAAATGCATTTAGATGTACTGATGGCAAAATGTTATCCATTTTTCTATTTGTGCTATTAGCTTTCTCTGCAAAATGAGCAAAAAAATTATGTATGAACAAATTGTGGAAAACCCGCATAAATTTTATAAAAATTCGCATTTTAGAGTATCAGTTTCACAGATAATGATAAATGTGTAATTGTACGACTGTTAATGCAAGAGACAAACATGCGTAAAATTAGTGTAATTATATATGAAATTTATTATGCAAGATATTTATCGTTAATTAATGAAGATTATTAGTCTGATGGAACAGTTATCATGAGAGAGAAATAATTAGTCTCTTTAAATGTTATCGGATAATTAAATTATTAAAGATGTAATTACTGACTATTATGGTTTACGAAATTTGATTTATTCGATCGTCCGAAAGCAATTAGTTGAAATCAGGATTTTGCGTGTTTAAGCAAGATAGATTAGTGAAATAATTCAGTAAAATTTAGTGATGTCATCATAAACGTATGTCTTCATAATCAAATACAAATGTTCGTGATGCTGTTGACTCGAAAGTTCGCAACGTTTCGCAAACACTCTGACAAAGAGTTTTCTAAAAAAAATAAACATGTCACTTTAATGTGATGCAAAATAGCCGATTACTCGAAGACTTTACGCGAAAGTTCCACAAAACTGAAACTTTCAAATACGGTCGTTTCGTACAAAACGAGCCAACGTTACCGCAAACATGAGCGACACCAGCTGCGCGTTTTATCAACTAGCATTCTCGATGCATCGTTAGCTGAAATTTTCATTCATGTTACGATTATAGCGTGGTAGTTCGAAAATCAGCATATCCGCGGGATGTTACGGTGCAGTCGTGCGAGTCTACGCGCGCGTATATTCGTCGTGATTACCGGAAATTCGTCGCGGCGCGCACATCCGACGGATTTGCTGAAATATTGTGTGCGTTGACGACGTAAACGGCGCGACGCGTGCGAGCAATGGCGCGTCGTCACGCTGCGGAATGTGTGCATTCATCTTCCGTGAATCGCCGATTCCGAAAGGACGAAAGACAATTATATTCGCCCGACAATTTGCAGGGATTTGAATCGCTCGAAGGTACGCTTGCCGCCAGCTGTTACATGTGTATGATTCGATTTTATAAACAAGGGTTGTATTGTAAGCGTGCGATGCAGTGGATTTGCGTTTCGAAATCCGCATTTAATTTGCGAGGATGAGAACAAACGAGGCTTTTAATAACTAATTTTTGCGGTCGACTTTCGCTTTTATCGAAAATCTGTTTACGAAAATTTCCGGGCTGAAAATTAATCATGTTTACGCATGTACATTGAAAAGTGGAAATAGAGTTAATAAAACTGAATTTTAAAATTTCTGATATCATATATGTTGTGGAACATAACACGTATACATTATAATATGTAACGCAAATTTTCCATTAAAATCTTCATTAAAAGCCGAGGTCACACAATAATAATCACATAAGCCAATAAAACGATACAAGTGCTATTATAACAAAGAAATTTCGAAATGTAAAATAAACGTTCGTAAAACCTGAAAACGCGAAACAGTCATGTTTACCATTCAAACATAAAATGTATTTTAATTTTTTGGACGTAAAGATCTGCTAGCTTTTTTTATTAATGCAACATTCTCTTATAATACTTGTTGGAGCAATAAATCAGAATGCAAAATGTCGTTTAATAATAATACTGTGAAAAAATCACAAGGGAAAAGTTGATCGATCCAAGACACCGCGAGACCATTAAATTCCGGTGCAATTTAAGACGTTGAGTTCTCGCGCGTGAAATTGTTTCTTGAATAAAATAAGATCTGGATAGTTACAACTTCATCTATAATTCCTGCCTGTGTTTGATCAACTGCGCAGCAAAGGCGAAGTCCACCTCGAGACTATTTAATTTTAAAAATAAAAAAAAAGTTTTCATTTTCCCTTAATTAAGCCGAACACTCCTCGTAATTAAATTAGTCTGATACAAAAGAGCTTTCCTAGATCTTTTATTATGCCTGAACGAGGATGACATTTTGGAACGAGCAATTCATTAAGCGATGAAGAATTAAAAGGTCGAGACCGAAACATCGCGTTCGTGTTCGCGTTAACGTTGCGAATAAATCTGGATGATTAATTATGTCAACATTAAAGTGGAGATCGGCGATATGTCAGATATATTAAATATTATACATCAATAATTTCGACTCTAACATTCATTAATCACCAATTGGTCAAATCAATTATTTCCTTCAAACATTAAATGGAAATATTATAAATTCTTTAGAATTATTTATTATTATTGTAGAAATAGAAATAAACAAAAAAAAAACTATTTCAAAAAATAAACACACAACAATTACGGATTCGCGAGGCTGCGATTATTTGTCTGATAACGATGAACAAATACAGTTCTAAACGTCGAAGCGGTCCTTCGTTACGTCGCAACGGAGGAGGCTCTCGACACCGTCGCAAGTCGTTAAACTTGTTCTTGCGCGGGATTGTCAAGATCTCTTTGCAAAGCCCGGCCGTGAGAAAATAGGTGTCGCGATGAATTTGCATAAATTGTCACGGACGCGATTAATCGCCCGTTGCCCGAGCACCATCACGAATAACGTCGGCGATAACAGCCACGCGCGCATAAATCCGTAAATCCCCCGGACAATTTAATGCGTCGGCATTGTCACTCCGGGAAAATCCGACGGAGATTTCGCGCCGCACCTTGTACAACCGTGTCCGCGTGCGCGCGACGTCGTGAAATTGCTATTGGTATTAGCCGCCGATATAGACGGACTTCAATCAGAGAGATGTACACGAAACAGGCGGCGCCGTGCAGCGCGCCGCGGTATATTCAATGCAACTTTATTTTATTATAATAGCTTGTGAGATCCGCTTTTAAGATTATCAGATTGCCAAGAGACGTCGCTTGACTGAGAAAAGTACATTAAACATAAAAGAGTTAATAAAAAAGAAGCTTTCAAGCTTTAATGCTCAAGTAATTTATTTTGTAATGGCAATATTTTTTTAAAAAATATTGAAGATAAAAAAACGGAACTCAATTCTACATTTCATAGATCGCCATTTCACTAAGGCGTACGAGCGCATAGTGTAACCTTGATAATGCGAGGGTAAAGGAGCTCAGCTTTCCATTATTGCAATCCCATTTATTCAACATTGGGAATCGCGTGAGCTTTGTGAGAAGAACGAATGAGTAATCACTTTTGCGCGTTAATACAGTCTCATGGATCGCAGATCGAAAACGAGGGCAATCCTTGGAAACCTGAATGTTCTCTTAGCGGATGAATAGCCGGTATTTCTAACATGCCAGATCATTGGACGACTCATTCAAATTCACGAGGCGCTAAAATGGCACGAATTCGCACGATTTATTACGTGAACTGTTAAAAAGCGGCTAACGTTGATCTATTATTTTTTATCTCCTTCTTTCGGTGACTTAACTTTTTTAAATACACAGCGTAAAAGCTAATATACAAGAGAAGATAGTCAGACACGCGTCTAGCTAAGCTGCATCATAATTAAATGCTGGATATAATTTAAATTAAGTTGCCACCGTAGCCTTAGCTATTTCGCACGAGTTTCGGGCGAGCTTCTTTTTTCACTGGCGGCGGTGCAATTATCCTTTTTCTTCGTTATACAAATTAATTTTTCGCATGCGCGCACACAGGTCGGCTTCTTCATCAGAGTCGGTGTCCTGCATGCGGCCTAGGGATGGTCGCTAAATAATCGCGTTGCTCGTCTCGTCAACTTTTCACGAGCTCGCCACGAGCGATAAAATACGCGAACAATGCCAGGTGTTTCCCGCGGCGAATAATGGAAAGTTAAATTAAAAAGATGCCGGAGGCTCGAAAATGAGAGAATATCTCTATTCTTTAACCCTTACATACCCCTTTTTTCGCCGCAGGCGGAGCGATAAAAGACGTTTTTTAAACGTTCTCTAAAAAACGTTCGTGCGATATCGTAATCCTTCTTTATTACGGCACCGATATTGTACACCATGTTGGGGATGCTATTACAACGTCGCTCGTTATAACTGATAAATTTATACGCGTTTATTATTATTCATATTTTCGTTGCTCCACGTTTATCAAACCATGTAAATTTAATCAGTGAGAAAAAAATTACTACCTTATATTCAACATTAACATTCCACCTCCTGCAAGTCTATTTCAACATTTATATATTCTGGAAATGAATTCTTTTTAATACCCCTTGATTTTAATTTAATTTTCAATATGTGATTTTAATCTCTCTCTAAAATTATATTCCATTTTAATACAACAATTTGAATACCGACAATGCCGAAACAGCAATCAGCAATCGCGCGAATCGAATATCGGATCTTACCGATTCCATATCGCATAACAGAGCCGGTTATCGAAGATTACGCCAATATCGCGCATTTCGTCCGGTGCTGTGACCACGCTTCACACGGTTAGCCAATCAGCAGCACTTATCTTTATTCATGTTTGCTTTTGCCATCGTCGCATCGGCGGATTGTTGATATAGCGGTGGTAGTTCGCGCGTGTGAAGTTGTCGCTTGGAGGGTACTCACGGACCCAGTTCCATTTCCAATCGTGACCAGTGAGGGGCTTGCTTCCCTAATAATGGAATTTCAAATGTCAATAAAACGCTCGCGCCGGATAGTGTTCCTTATATCGAATTCGCTTGCGGAAGACCGACCCCGTTCTGCTGTCGAGTTTCAATTGTGTTGAGATCGTCGAAATCTTAGAACGCAATCCGAGCGGTCTATTTTCAAGAAAAATTAATGTAAGATACTATTTTTATTTTATTTGACTTATATTATGTCTGTGTTTGGAATTTAAGAAACTTTGGAATTCACTTGAAATCATTTAATACGATTTTATGCAGTCAAGCCAATCGCATGTCACATTGCTCGAATTCTGAATAGAGTGCCTTTGAATTCCTGATGAATGTGTAATGGAACTAACAGACATTAACGAGAGGATAAAAACGTCGATACTAAATGAATGAGTTGAACCGACGAACATCGAGTTAGCTGGAGTACATTCAAGCAAAAATATGCGGGCTCTCGAATTGACAGAGAGTGACGTTTTATCGTGAACGGCACATCGGCATAAATACACGAGAGCAATCCAACGTTCTTTACGCAGTTCTGTTTAACGTCTTTTGTGCCTCACATTTGCGTGTTCGTAAAAAATATATTTAAATCTTATCATCCTTCAAATGTTTAAACCATTTCGATTTTAATCTCCACAAACATCTACAACGAGTGATTCTCTACAAGTTTATTCTACTTTTTCAATGTAAATGTTTTATTATTTTAAAACAAATAAAATGTGTTATGTACTTCACATTTAATGAGCTTTATATAGGAAGACGAGATCTTTTCTAATTTCTTCTGTATCAAAATACCGTGAAATACCAACGCCATAAATGCCAACCGCGCGACCGCGGTGGAATTTTATCTGACTTTTCTTTTTTAATTAAAACCCCGCTGTTGTATCGTCACTCTGCCTTCTCGCAAAAAGACATTCACGAGCTGCGCAATTTTCACGGAGGTTTCAATCGACTGTCATTAGCGTCGCGCGGTCGCCAACTATACGTCCAATAATGCTTTTTATTGGTTTGCAAGCGTGAAGTCCAAGTCACGTAGAACATGTACGTCGTTTTTCTACCACACGAGTGGTGTTATAGAGACCAAAGCGCGACTCGCGAGAGAGTCGCGTGCCAACTGCGACTGCACGAGTTCCGAACGGAAACGCGTAGTAATTTCCGCATGGAAGCGCGTTTTTACGAACAAAAGTGAGTTTGGCGAGGCAATTTGTCGCACGAGTCCACGAATTCGATTTGCCTCGTGCGTAATGCATGTAACGTAGTAATCCATTTATTATTAACGGTCGCGTCGCAACCTAGGTAAATGTATCTCCGCGAAATCGTCGTATGTGACAACTCGTCGCATACGCACCAGCGCAGTTAGAAATTAGAATTGCGGGAATTAGAAAACTTTCGACACGAATTCATGAAATTCAGATCTCGTGCGATGTATCCTTTTGTACCCGGAGCGTATTTCACGTTGCTGAAAAATACAATACAAATAGCGGCTTGCTTTGGGATTTGGAACAAGACTTCCTTGATTTTCGACAAATTCGAAATTCGAATCCGTTTGAATTTTCTGTTTTTACGCCTCAATATTCAATACGTTCAATAGTATTTTATTTCATTTATTATATCAGTAATTTAATAATTAGTAATTTAATAAAAAACTTATTTTTATATGCCAATAAAGTTGTGGAATTCTATAAATATTTTGCATTGTTTTTCTTTAATTTTCCTCAATACTTCCTATTTTTCATTTCTCTGATTTTTCCAATTGTTACGGTATTTCTAGCAATTTTTGTCTGTAGCAATTTTTTATCAATTTTTCAATATGCATATAATGATAAAAAAATTATCCTTAAAAATAACATTCGTGAAAACATTTAATAATGCAATAATCTTGTAGAAATTTGTTATACATGTTTGCTTTTGCTATAAAAAGTATACCAAGTAAAAAGTGCCGAGATATTTCTCAGCTTCGACGGAAATTCATGTCTCCTTTCGACAGTCTTTCAAACAAAATTGTAAGATGAGTGCCGCAAGAGAGCGACGCGGCACGCTGTAAAAAGCTCCGGCGCTTCGCGAAATTATCGCTCGCCTTTCTTTCCTGGCGTGCGAAACTTTCCATCATCCATCGCGGAAAGTGACGACGAAACTTCATAATACAGACAGTAAATTGGGGCTCAGAGTCTCGCCGCAAATACTTTTGTCATTGAGTCTGTCAACCTGGTCGTATTCAATAAAATATAAATTTATTTTTACGTCACAAAATATTTTTTATCTTTTTGTCGAAATATTTCTAAGATATTCCTGCGTTTATCGCAGACTAGCATCAAAACTGCATGTTTCATAAAGTAAAGCGGAGCGCCCAAAAGAAGATAAAAATAATTATAATGCGGTAATTTAATCTAAACTTAAGATATTTCGTTGCATACGTTATTATATAGAACAATATTCGCGGATAAAAAGTTAAAAAATTAGTAAAAGTACGTAAATTAGTAAAAGTATTAGTAAAGACGATAATGGACTTGCAATTAAGTCGTGTTGGTGAAGTTTTCTCGTCAAAGAAGATCTTTCTTCAATGTTATGACAAAAATATTGAAGATAGGGGTTACAAAATAAAATAACTGCACATAATGACACAAAACATCGTTGAAACTGTGGCTGTTTATCTTTTGGTATTGACGTTAAATAATGACTATTTCTCATGAGATAATTGCAGAAGTTTTTTTATCAAGAAGCGGAAGAAATTTTAACGGAAGAATCTTGAAACTGTTTTTTATAATTTACAGTAAATGCTTTTCACTCATAAAACCGCATCGTTAAAAAATTATTAAAATTTATTTTATTGTACTAAATTATCATCGTAATTAACTGTGCTTCCGCTTGAACAATCGCGAAATTCCGCAAAGTTTAGATACCTGACATACAAAGAGATTGCCTCAAAGAATATTTTTCTACGAAAGTTCGCTCTACTTCTCGCATTCGCGCCGATCAAACATTCATACGGGCAGCTGCACTTTGGAAAAAGCGACGCGCAGCAAAGCCGCAGCGTACTGTAAAAACAGGAAAAACTGCACCACAAGCGGGTGTACCGCGATAAGTAATTGCATATTGATCAATGATTACTATCTGCGCCCACAACGCACTTCGGTATTTGACACACCAGTGAATGATCGCTGACTGTATACTTATCGTCGATGTAGCAAAAAAAAAAAAAAATAATACAAATGTATATTTCGAGTGCATGGACACATCGGCTTTTCGTTGTTATACTGTTGCAAAGCTGAATTAAAACTCTGAGTAAAACGACATGTGCACAAAAACGGGTTGTAACAGATAGCATAAAAGTATTCAAGAATTCCGTGTGACGTGAAAGCGAGTGCATTTCATTGCGATGTCAAAGGGAATTTTCGATTCTCGCGATTCGATCAGAGATGCAATCCGTCATCTGATACAAGCTTAACCCAATGTGGCTAATTGATCGAGTATAAAAACAGGAGTAACGAAGCGCAGACTCGCGAAAGCTTGCGAAAGCTCGCGAAATCCCGACACTATAATTGATCGAATTCGATTGCTGCCTTTGTAAAAAAAACTGTTTTCACTTTGTAAAACTACCCTAAGAGATGGTTAATACAAATTTGCAGGGAAACGCAGCGAATCCCGTGCGCAATCGCCGTGAAATGAACCTGAATTTAGTGGGCGCATCGAACAATATTTCTCCGTGAAATCGATCATAACAGCACGATTACATCCAATTTGATCATCGTATGATAATTGTGTGCGTTCCGTTATGCATTATTATCGCTTATACTAGTCTAATTGCAAATGCCAATTTGTCGCAAACATGCTGCATATTGTCAACATAATGTCGATTGCCATTTAAACGCTTCTCTTTAACTGGCGATGATATAATTTAGAAAATTTGATTTAGTATATATTGTATATTCCGATACATTTGCGTTCGACTGTAATGAAACGATAAATATTTCGCGAGAAGAATTTCACGTGTTATTTGCATCAAACGCGATTATATCGGAAACGAAATAATTTTCAAACGAAACGAAACATACGAGACATCGATTATGAACAAAGATCGTTCTCGTGTATTCGCTGCGTCAAGTTATTCGAGTTTATTTTATCCATGAGATTACGCAATCTAGCTAAGTTATTTCCTTCTCCGACTAGAGGTGAAACGCGTAGCAGACAGATTCTGAATCTGACTGATATAATTGTTTCGACGTGCAAATATATCATCGTGGGTATAAGTACGATACGGCAATAAGCGCTGCAAATACGTATACGAGGTAAAGAGGAAGGATCGCAGTGACAAATAGTCGGTTATATATACCGGTAACCGAGAGGCACGTACGGCAATTCGGCAGAGTGAGATGCATCGCGGGATTCCGTGGCCGCTCCCGATGTCGGCGAAAGGGTTAACAATAAAATACGGATCTGTGTGATGGGGGAGACGTGCGTCATCGCGGTTAAGAATAGGACGAAGGTGGGTAAATTGGTCGGACGGGTGGAACCGCGCGAGGCATCAATGGATCCCTCGTCTCTATTTGGAATGTCGACTATGCGAACGCGAAAATGCGATGCGATCATAACGCGCGCGCAGCACGACGCTCACTTCCGTATAAATATTTTCTTGCCGTCGATGTGTGTCGACGATATCTTGTGCGGGGCTGGTGGAAGCATCGATTATCGGGTTTCAAATTATCCGTCGGTCCGTATTACACGTCGGTGCTGTGCCTATGCGCGCGCGCGCGCCTCAGTTTTACTCAATTTTTTACTCAGTTTTATATTCAATGAGAATAAAATTTCAAGACCAAACTGTGAAGTCGACGCACAAAGTTTTATTCTGCGAAAATCGGAAAGTTTCTCTTGCGTATTAATGATAAGCGTCTTTTATTAGCAGGCGATTAACTAACATATTATATTTGCGCTTAACGACCACAACATGACATTGTAATATTAATAACCAGTAAATAATTTTATTCTGCAAACTCATACGATTAAAGTTGTTACAATTTGAACGGATATTAATAGGTAAAATACGAAGAGTCTAAAAAACTTGTATTCTCTGTTTTTCAAGAATTTGTCGCATAACCAAAAAATGTACAATTTTAAATAATATGAAATTTTTACCTTTTCCTAAATATTAAAATTTCTTTTATATAAAAACTGTCATTCTTAAATTATAAAAAACGAAAACATTCACGTCTAAAATTCAAGCTGCGCTTTTTTTCAATAACCAGTTTAACAAAAATCTAATCAAATAATAAGAAAAATTATTCACAAGCAAGAATTTATGGCGCTGAAAAATCGTAGAAAATATCTGAATTCGACGCACGTGGAGTGTTTCACTCATGTCGCTTATTTTTCTGCAACTCGATTTAAAGCGCAGTAAAAGGAAGAAAGATGTTTCAACCAAATAGGGGCGTTTTGTATCACTCCGGTGAGACTAAGCGGATGTGACGGAAGAGCCGTGAAATCGGACGGAATTGGCTTTGGCCCGCTTCTTGTCGAGGGTGTTTCTGTAAAGTCGAATCGTGGAAATTGTAAGCCTTATTTCACACAAGATGGAGCATATACGAATGCACGACGTGTGAATAACTTCAAATAAATAATATATTCCGCGGTTTCGTAAATAATAGTGATCCATCAACGTATCAAATTTAAACAACTTTCAAGCTTCTTATAAGCTGCAAATCGATTTTAATTTAATGAAAATGTCGAGAAAGATTATTTTTATAATTTTTTAACGTTGCACGGGGTATCCCACGGGAAATTGTTGAAACTATGAAGCTGTTATTTTTAAACGCACATAAGGAGTAAGAAAAGTAAAATATCTTCTAACAGAGGACATGAAATTCGGGATTTTTTATAAACGTTTATTTTGTTTTTTATTTAATAATAAAAATATTTTAAATTGTTTTCAGTTTATATATAAATAAAGCTGCAAAATGTCCTCTGTTAGAAGATATTTTTATTTCTTTTCTTTCTTATGTGCGTTTAAAAATAACAGCTAATTAGTTTTAGCAATTTCCCATGTGATGTTGCTAACCTTATATATATATTTCTCACTGATTATCAAATCCGTCGTTTAATTTGAAATTCAAAAAGGAAGCCGCGTATCTCATTAAGCCTAATGTGGCATGCAAATAAATTCTTCGATGTTGCAAAATAATTCGTGGGCGAGCTTCGGAGTCACAAAGATGAGAATAAATAAGCGTAGTCGTGAAAATTACATCTCAGAGTTCGCCGGAATTAAATTTATTGTGACGCGTTGGGACCGGCGTTCGCGTTCAGCGAGATTTGCGATCCAGAGGTGGAGGAAACACAAATAAATGGGATTACTTTTCGCCAAAGTACGTCTTATGATTATTTTATTGTCGCGAGCTTTGTATGCACCCGGCGTAAACGTTATTGTACTGCCAAATTGAATTCCATTCGTTCTACTTGGATTCTCCGCGGCGAAATTCTATTCGTAGAACTTGACTTTTTTTGTTTAATCTAACATTAGTCGACGCTCGTTGCGGGTCGATTTCGTGATTTCGCACTGATTCAATCTCGTAAATCCATAAAATTTCAACGTTTTTTTGCGAGTTTCAAATACATATAAAAACTAGAATCCATACAAACCCTTGAGATGGCTTTAGATTGTAATTAATTTAGTTTTTTAAATGCACAATATGAATCGAAAATTTATTACTGTGCGATATAGTGAACAAAGTGAGCACGAACGTATGTAAAATATGTAACGACAGTACTGCGTGTTTCCTCGTGCATGTTTTTTTTAATTCAATATGCTCCAATACTGTTCTGCTACACACTTTAGTCGCAAGCTTACAAAGAAACAATGGAAATTAAAATCCATTTTCAATTAATGGTTCATGCGCAAATTGTTCTCACGTCTGTTACATGTCCGATGATGAATTATACATATAGCTAAAAGCTATGTTCTCAGCGAAGAAAAGATAACATAAACGAAACATTGAAATTTCTAATAACAAAAACTTATCGAAAACGGTGTCGTGTTTATCGTTAAACATTTTTATTAGTGTTTCAAATAAAAATAATAATACTAATATTATTAATAGTTATTAAATATTATTAAACTTAATAATTTTTTTGAATTAGCTATTTTAACAAACTAATTTAAAAGTTAAAAGAATGAAATATTTCAATGTAGTTGTAGCATCATTATGTCCACACGTTTTCCGGAAAACTTGAAATATCGATAAAAGAATTATAAAATATAAAATTTGTTAATAACACACATTTCGAATGATAAAACAAATAATTTAATTATCTCACTGCGGTGTACGCGTGATTCACTGATTGGAAAGTCCATAAAAGGGTCATATAAAAAATATCGTTCAACTATTGGTTGAAAAAATATCACCAGCTATATCTTCTTTTACAATGAATTAAACGATCGTGAAACCACGTGTTATATGCAAATCACGTCGCGCTATCAGCCGATTTAATTGACATGAGATTTATTCATTATCACATCGTCGAAAAAAACTGCAACATTTTGCTTCATTATTCTCAATCTTGTAAATCCATTGCGCTAAACGTTAACGGTGATGCATATGCAATATTAATGTCTCGTAAAAAAGTTAGGTTTTATTTAATTTATATTTCTGATATTTATATTTTTTATATTTCTGCGCTATTATTATCGAAATGACAAATATATAGATGTAGATCAAAATAAAAGAGTAAAAGCTCGCAGGTTTTAAATTGTCAATATCGCAATAAAGGGAGATTTTCGGGCCAATGAGTGACAAGACGAAAATATTTCGTTTGACATTCGGCTACTTTAATCTTCTTCAATTCCGATTTTAGCTCTCGTCTTTTTTCCCTTATTGCCGTGAACCCGGGGATGAGATTCTGACTCTTGAGGCCCGGTTTAGATTCGTTTCTGGGCTCCGCCCGATACGTCCGTCTTTATTGGTCTCCGCGTCTCGATCGAATTTTTATAGGTAGCAAATGTGACTGGAAATCAATTCTTATATAGCAATATCCTATTTTATAAAATCTCTTCCAATGTTTCTTCATGAGCAAAACGCTTCTTCTTAATACCGTGCCAATTTATACGGCGTAAAAAAGTAAGAAGTAGAATAAAAGTAAAATTCAGTTCCCAAAAGTCGACCGAAGGGTAAATCCCATGTATTATGTATCGAAAGTTGTCCTCCATTTTTCTCCTTTGGAATATGTGAGTTTTTCCCGCATCTCTTCCGAACTTGCGTTCTCTCTCAAAGAGCATAAATCACTTCTAAATGTCATTGCTTTTTTTATCACTTTAGTATCGGAAATTCAACAAATATTTGCAATTAAGTGACTCGATACTGTAAAGCAGCCTTCAAAGCGTAAAGCCGAACCAATACTGATTCAAGCGCGAGTTGTAATCGTTTCACGTAATGAATGATCAACTACCCACGTACGTATCGCGTAACTAATGATTTAATATAATACTCCGGTTATAGGCGTGATAAAATTCACCGAGCATTATATTACGCCATCGTTCAAAGGCAATTCAGGCAGTTATCGTTATTACGGAAATCTACAATAACGATACAAAAGGTTATACTAACGCGCGAGCAAATATTTGAGTAATTATCGTGTACATTATAAGATAATGTTAATGTACAAACTTTCGCAGCCGCCAATATGCAAATACAGCAACACAACAATCTAACGATCTCTTTTAATATTCCTAAACTCCGAGTAAACAGCCGAGCCGTCTTGGCCGAGTTTATTCAGTAGTACGCAGTTGTCTGAAGTTTCCTCCAGCCAGATAATATTTTCGCTGTGTAGGTGAGCGTCGTTAATTTTCCAAAGGATTCTCATAAAGGAGCAAGATCATATCCTAACGACATTATTACCAGCCGCGGTCCCAGAAGGTTTGATCCTTCCAGCGTCTCTTAGTTAATTAGTACATTTCACAAGATGAACTGTACATCCCCTTATCTCGACAGTGTAACAGAACGATTCCTCAGTCTGGGAAATATCTACCGTCGTATGTTTGCGAACATCAAAAGATAACGCTGTCATGAATCGAGATTAGGGTCAAACTTTGAAGTGTCGCCGACAACAATTTTTTATTGTGATTAATGCGATGCTTCTTTTAACTGATATATCTCTTACGGTATAATTACGCAGAAGATCAAGATCAAGATAGTTATAATGATTTCTTAACCATTCAATATTGCAACTTTTTTCTTTTACAACAATATGTTGAAAGTATGTCAGTAATGCATAACTCGAATAAAAAGAGAAAAAAGTAAAATTGAGAACTTGACGAGAAACTTTCATAAATTCACTAATGGCACGATGTAGGTAACGGCATCTCCCAAAACCGCGTTGCACGAAACTGATTCGAAATTCGCTCGTCGCCGGCTACACAATCGTCGTATTTTTGCCCATGACATCCTCGGAGTTTCGGCAATTTACAGGATTACTTTGTATCGGGATGCGAAGCAGACCGAAGAGGAACACCTCAACAGAGGCAATGGTTACATGTATACGTGGTCACTGCACGGTGCGATCGCAGTCGAGCTGTAAATAATCGAGAACAAAATCGCCGTGGTCGTTCATTCTGACGCGAAAACGGCCATGAATTTCATCCTGCAATTTCGACCAGAGATCTCGTTCGACCACAAAGTGGAATTCATAAGCGCCCGTTAACATATACGATACAAACGAACACGAGGGTGAATGTCGTGGTGAACAAGCAATTTCGCCGGCAGGCGAACGAAACCGTCACCTGTGTGCCGAATTCGACGCGGTCTTTCTTCTTCTAATATCCTGCCAAAGATTATAGTTGGGTTCCGTGTAAAGCCGGAAGCTATAGAAAATTGTATTACTCTGTCCAATACTTCCATTTGAAGCTTACCAGGATATGGAATAATATTCTTTTTCATCTATGCGAGAATAATGGGTGTATTCGCGGAAATTAACGAGTTAAATTTTTAGTACATTATTTGTTCAACTATAAAGGCATGAAAAGCTCGCAGAATATAAAACATCAAAAAACATTAAAAAATATTTAATAAACACTTAAAGACTAAAAAATTTACAAATTAATTTTTAAAAGAAAACTGTTATTATATTAAAGTAACTATAAATGCTCTTTTATTAATCAAATAAGGTATTATTTAGAAAAATAATTAATCTTAATACTTTTACATAAAAATATATTTACATTTTTGTGTCTTTTCTTTAAATTTCATAATTTTTGATACTAAAAATTGAGAGTTTACACTTTTCGACGAGATATTCGTTTAATTTCAGGTTCAATGAAAAGAAAATATTTAAAGAAATAAATTAATAGCACTAATGATATATTTTTGTGTTATAAAAAAAAGTAATACAAAACTTTCAAAAATCTCTCTTCCTTTCTCGACTTGCGAACTAAAGTTGGCAAAGATAGAAAAAGCAACGAGACGACCATTTACAACCGTGCTCGTACGATTACGGAACAACGTATCAGACTGATGGACTTTGTGCATGCACGTTTGTAAATTGAAAAGCCGCGGCCGTGCCCAGTGTGAATAGTCTTCCTTTAGTAACGTGTAAAGTGTATCATGGTCTTTGCGCGATTATCAGTAAAGAGATTGTTGACCTTTAAGAGGGTTTTTTTTTTGCTTGTACTGCTTGCAAATGTTTCTTTTAATTTTCATAATATTTTAATTTGCATAAATATGCAACACACGCGATACAAATGCTTTTGCAGATGCAAATAATAGTAAACATTTTTTAGAGGTTACTAAATTCACTCGATTGAAAAATAGAGCTTATAAATAAAAATAAATAATCAATTAATTTTATTTGTTAATAAAATTTTCACCGAACTATAAAACGAGTTTCTATATAATCCGGATTTGATATATTTCACTAACAAGTGCATTAATTTCGGAGAACTCAGAATAAAATGTTAAGTAAATATATGAAGTACTATGTTTGCGTATTTATACGAATCTCAGTCTGCGAAACAATCTCTCGAGAATTTTAAGTCAACTTTTGTAAGTGGTCCTTGTCTTTCTCTCGAACAATTCATTTTGCGCCCTAGTTTTCTTATATCGATCGCATTACAATTGAGAATCTACAATTCCGTGCAGTTGTAATTGTAGCTTTAACAGACATAATTCTCATACAGAATATGTGCTTCAGCAAATCATTAAAGTTATTAAAATTACATGCAATACAATAAGTATCAATTTCGTAAATAAAATAAAATTTATTTATATAAATACAAATAAATTTATATAATATATAAATTGTATTTATTTTTACAGTATTTATACAATTTGTTTAATTTATTTGTATTTATACAAATAAATAATTTATTTATATTCATATTTATTATTGTATTTATACTTGTATTTATTTCACAAATAAATAACAGAATTCTGAATTTTTCTATAAAAGCACAAATACAACTAATCGATAAAAAAAAGAACTGAAAGAAAATCAACGAAAAATAAAAATTAATACCAAAACTTGTTGTAAAATGTTCGCATGAGCGCTTCAATATTTTTTTTAAATATTGCTTGTGTTATGGAAAATGAGAAATGGCGAGAAAGTCGCTTAATAACACATTCTATGGCGTTGGACAAACCATGAAATTGCGGTCGCACAATTCTTTAGAGGTAGGTAATGCATCTACTACTGGAAAATTAATGCGTACCTTTATCATTGTCGCGGACACTATCCCACCGTTGTGCTTGATGCAGAAGGCAAAAGCTTTTTACAATGAACGTTAGCGCTTATACTGCCTGCACAACAAAAAAAAAAGATTTTTTTCTGCATCAAGAATGTTTCAAGAACTATTTAACTATCTTGGTTTTAGATATCTTCCAAAGCAGAAAATACCGGGGATATATTATCTTCCTGTCATTAAATTAAATTTTAACCGCATCCTGTTTCATAATGAATATTCAAACATTTCGTTCTCGGATGATTAACGAAACCACCACAGTTTTGCGATCAATTGAACCTTTCACGTTGTCGCTCCTCTCTTTTTTCACATTGTCATAATAAGATTCCAGCGCAGTAAAAGCACGGTTTAATCCTTTTATCGCCGACACGATTGTATCGCCGTGCAAACAGGCCAGCAGCCATTTATACAGAGTCTCATCGACTACATTGACTTAGGTTTAAAGTGGTTGGGATAATCCCTATTTAAGCGAATGCCGAGGAAAAAAAGCGAGTGAGATAGAGTAGCAATTGTGTCAGATGAGAGTAAATGGACGGAAATATGAAAACCGCGAAACCTTAAAAACGTCAACGGGAAAAATTTCAATCCGAGCCCGGGATCAAGATTTCATTGAGCGGCGCGATGCGAGAGTGAAAAAGGGCACGAGTAACTCTACTCCGACGATGAACGGAGAATTAACGAATTTAGGGCGTGGCGCGTTCCATTATATCCCTGTTTCTTCCTTGTCCGATGAGAAATATCTCTGTAAATCCCCTTCGGACCGTGCCAAATTGGATTCGTTGAAGAAATGATTCGCTCAGTTCACGACTCTCGGAAAAAGCACAAAGAATGATCACAAGCACGAATTGCGCTTGTTTTCCGTTGCGTGCTCAAGAGCGCAGAAGTCACCATATCTAAAGTTTTTCCTATCGTAACCGGCGAGGCATTTGAATAATCCGGATTTGACGAAAGTTCTCAAGCAGCGGTAAATTGGAATGACCTGAATAAAATATTGTACCAAAAATGGCAAATTGACGGATAAAGCATATCAGACAAAGTTAGCAATTTGAACATGCTACGATCGTCGATAAGAACCATTAATAAAAATACTGTTAATGGTGACAGTAACACAATCATCTTTTTATATATAAAAAGAATACATATCAATTTTTTGTTTATTCTCTCTCGAAAAATAAACCAACAATGCATAGTCAAGAGAGAAAAATGTTGCAAGCGCAATTGAAAAACCCGAGTCAATATCCACATTGTAAATATTATAACGCTGGCCGTGTTACAAGGCTGGTGGGTTAATTCGCAATTTGGCTGAGCATCAAATAACAGCGGAATGAGGGTGAGCGATCGAGGCCACACTGAAATTCGCCTTTTAAACGAGCTTAATTAATAAACTTCGTTTTGCCGAGGCGACTTGTTCGACCAACTTCTAGCATTAATTAGGGATACGCTTTGCTGTGCGGCGGGCAAACGTATCGCCGGAGGTCGACGATTCTTCAATTTTTGTTAATTATATCGCCGACTTGACGGATCGGACGAGACGTCATCGATCACCATGTTAATCGCATGGAGATACGTGCGTCGCGCTCTAATTTCATTAATTTGTAATTGGACAGCGGCCGGTAAAGAACGAGCGACGGATGTACGAATTTCGGACGAATCTCGCGAACGCCCGCGGGTGACAAGAGCGTCGCTCTCGCAAGTTTCAGCGCTTACGTGTGCAAACGTCGCGCCGGCTAATTGTAAAATCCACGCGTTAATTAGGACTCCGCTAAGAGAATGTCGCCTTTCCCGCCGATGTAGGGCAAATCACTTCGCGGCGCGACGTAATTCCGATATTTTATTTACAAAATGCTAATTGGAGCCGCGCGAGCGAAGACTCCGGCTGCCTCTCGTCAAATATCAAGCCGCGGGAGCTTTAAAATGGGGATGCAAGAGGTATCAGTTGCAAGTTCAATATTATACATGCGCCAGTCGGGGTTGTAAACGTCGTTAGGAAGTTGTTTGTCGCGTCTCTTCTGTGCGGACCGTGTAATCTTGCACGATATTTTGTATCGGTCGTCACTTTGTTCGCTGTGATATCGAATGACAAAGGCCGGCGTCTGATATTTCTTAATTATATTAGAAATTTAATCAATAAATAACAAATTTTTTCATAGCGCCAGCTTGCTTTTTAGAAATCGCGCAGTCGAATGTCCTTTTGGCTTAAAGTAGCTTCGCGCCTCTCTAATAATCGTTCAACTTTCGACAGATTGACGGCAGATCGTAGACATATTGAATTTATCTAGATTAATTACATCGTGCAACATCAAAGCCGAAACTTGCTACGTGTTAAACGCGCGTATAGAGTGATAATCGATCTCATGTTTGGCAACGCCTGACAGCTCGGTGCAGTTAGCTGACGCGCCAACTAGACATCCTAATACGAGCACAATTTGAATAAGATTTACTCAAAAATAAATAAAAAGTAATAACGATTAATTAATCATTTGGCAATTACTCACTGGCAAAACTCTAAACTCTAATAATATAAATAATTGGATTAATAAATGCACTTTACAAAGTAGTGCGAAGCGCGAGATTGAACTGGCATTATTTCACACAACAGTGAGATACAAATGCGTGCGATTTGTTTATTACAGATTAGAGTAATTTTTCAGAAATAATCTGCAATTGATTTTAACGATTAAAATTGGGAAGCAAAACATATACGTTTACTCGACGCGCTAAATTAAGCACGGATACAAGATAAAACCTGGTATATGCACCTGATTGTGCGATAGCATCATCGATCGTGTTTACAATGTTACCAGTTCGCGTGGCCATTAATACCTTAATGCAACTTCAGGTACAGTCGCGCGAAAGTTTATCCGATTTTATCGGTCGCTAACGTCGATTAATCGTATGCGAACGTACGAGCGATTAATCACGGTTTCGTTACGGACGTCAATCCATCCAGTTTCCTGTAATCTATTTGTCGAAAGAGCTTCGTAAATTAGCACATCCAAGGCATATTGAAAATTCAATGAAAATTGCGTTCAGCGAGATTCATCCAAATCACCAGCAAGATTCATCCAAAAAATATTAACAAACGCGAATAATCTCCCACCGGCGTGCAAATACGCCATGTAAATATGCGGCTCTTAATTGGCGCAAAAAATTTTAACAATATCGACAGTTAATAACACAACAGGCGCGGCGCGACGCGGCCAAAAGTACACATCACGACGCACGTCTCGAATTATACGTATTTTGCGTATAATGCGATTTTCCATCAATACATTTTCGCGCGGGGCGATGTATTTGCGAAATTAATTACATCGCCGTCGCCGTCGAGTGAAAATGTTCGTTTTAATTAAACTATTGTTCGGAGCGGCGTGCATTTAATCGCGTGTAATTTCGGTCAGTGGCGCCGAGCGCAAAACGAGAGCTCGCTTGTTGTTTATAATGGGCGAGCGAGCGACGATGCGACTTTGCTGGAATTCGACTTTGACGTTACGACAAGTGTCTTTGAGCCACATACATAGGGTTACTCTTTTTAATTAAACTCATTGCCGGCGGCAATTACTCGCGTGCGGCTTAACTGATTAACGTGGAACCGACGTCTCTAAGCCGCGCTCTTTTGTAGTAATCCGATGAGGCGATTTTGCAAGTCGCTTGCGCTCCGCGACAGATCAAAAGCGAGCTCCTCCATTTGTGCTCAAGTAAAGCGGCTCATGCGAATTGCACGTGCGGTCGAGAAAGTTATTTTAAGGCAATTACAATCTGCTGCGATAACTTTGATGAGAGACGAGTGAAAAACGACGCGATCGTCTCGATCGAGGCGAAAGCTTCGCTCGAATCTATCGCGAACAAACTTCACGGATTCTTTATACATCACGTCGAGATATCCTCCGAATGTATCTTTCCTTTGAAAACACTGACGCAGTTTTCTAAATTGCAAGCAATAGAAAATACAAGTTTTCCAATTCAGCTAAAAAAACCAGATCTGTTAGAATCACGACAGAACAACGAATGGGTAACCCATGATACGCCAATTAAAAATTCGCGTGCTGTTATTGCGATCGCTGAAACCGAGTGCTTTCATCGGAGCTTCGTTTACGCGCTTTACACGCAGTAGTATTACCGGCGTAAACACATTTTTCCGGGAAAAATTGTTTCGAGTAAAACCAAACAGATCTCTGTGGTAAAAATTGCATATTGTGAACTTCGTCGCGAGATAAAACGTGGCTCGAGAGAGACTTCATATCGACTCATAATTAAATCCTATTTATACTGATTGCGATTCCTGACAGAGTAGAAAATACGTAGAATTGCGCACGAATAAAGAAGATCGAGACGCAGCAAACTTGATTGAAATTAGAATTATCAATGGAACGAATGCGAGCCGGTCGAGTCTCGCCAGTGGAATAAACTCCAGACGAAATGACATCGTGACACGTTTACGAGCTGATTGAATCTCAGCGAGTCAGAGAAATATCTCGGCCAGCAACTTCTGTCGATTGGAGAGACGCATGGATAGCGTCTTTATTGCGTCTGTGAAATCGAAAAATGAGATGTTTGTCAGGAGAAAATACGAATGAAATCTCAATTCCGCAATATGAAAGCTTCAACAATTTCGTTTAATAAATTCTTTAAGAATTCAAACTCGTAATGAAAATTTTAGATAAAATTTTGACCGCGCGTGTTTTCGTGATTTTCAATACGATAAAGTCAATTTTATATTATTAAATGCTCCAAAGGCCTTCGACTATACGAAACATCGCACAATTGCAAAAGAATTAATTTAAAAATTGCACTTTTGCCAGTCACAATAACATTGTCATACCTGGTCAATTCATTTAAACTTTGTCATTTGCGTAATTGAAAGAGTGAAATAAAATCAGAGAAGTCCGCTGAAATTTTATCAGTACACTGTAACGGAAGTTAGCCGTAAAATCGAAAATTCATTACAGCGCTCTCGATTTTAATAAAATAGAAGTGAACTGCAAACGATTCTGCGAAGTTGGAACACTCTTGAGTAATATTAACTTCCTTCTTGGAAAGTAATACTGTACATTACCGGCAATAACTAAGCGCGAAACTTTAATTTTACTTAAACGCTATTTTCTTGGTAAAGCTTTCACTTTTAAATAAAATTGTAAATACGCGACTTGAAATTTCACAATAATATTATCTTGAATTTCATTTTATGGAAGAAAAAAACTATGCGAGAAGAACGACACGCCATATCCTGCAACACATCGCGCCTGTCCATTGTATGACGTGCTGCGCCCTTAATTATCGGAAAATTAATGAGGGTGGTCACGATCATAAACGTCGAGAAATAAATTAAGAAAACGCAGAAAAATTCAAAAGGCTAAAAAAATGCATTTACCGTGTCGCTGCGGCCGTAATTTTATAGTTTACCAACCCTTGTAAAAGCGCGAACGCGACGATTAGAAAATATTACACATGCACAAATATCGTATACTGATAAGGCTTTTTTTCCGAAACTAGGTTAATTCATTACGCTCGCGATGAATTATCGTTTATAATACATTAGCACATTAAATCAATTTCCATAATGAAAAAAGATAATCAGAGCAAGATAGATGGCGACGCAAAGTTGATTAGCGGCACATGCCGATTATCTTATTATGTATTATTATTTAAGCTAACAATCGAGTCTTATCGCAATCAAACAAAAATAGAACAAAAATTGGCAAGTGAGAATTGCGTCTAAGAGTGATACAGTATTTTTTCACCGTTATAGAGAAAGATATTCTTATATATTTGTGAGATATATTCTTACATGAGATTAAAATAGCTCATCCTTGTGCTCTCTTATTAGAAGTGTAATTAAATAATTAAGGACTAAGTAAGTTACGTGCAAAGATATATATACAGACTAAAAAATTTAAAAAACGGAAAGCTAAGGCGGATTAATCTGAATCAGCTAAGCCGCATTAGTAAGTCGTATGGAATTAAATTTGCATTATCAAGAAGCCATCTTAATGACGCTGTTATCACGGTAAAGTTACATTTACTTCCGGATTAGGTTCGCAACGGTCGCTGCTCCGACTAAGACGGTCTTCAACCCCCCTCGGAGAAGGATCGTTCATTACGATTGGCGAGTTCATTACGATGGAGCGGGCACGGACGCAGATATTTCGATATGTCCTAGATACGCAGCAGAAACGTCGGGAATAATGATAGGAACGCCCGTAAAAAACGAATGCTCAGGTCTCGTACAATCTTATTATTCGCTTTCCCGTTCGTTAAGCGCATTCTGTTAAGCACTAATTAATTCTCGCAATTACAGATCAAATCAATTACACAGTGCAAATTAAATTTGTTTCTTTTTAATTCATTGAAATTAATGCTTAATGCTCTTCAAAATTTCTTTTGTTTATATTTTATTTTATATTATTTTCCATTTTATATTTTAATGGATATTAAAACAAGTCTTAAATTACTTCTCTTGCATTTGAGCTTTGCTCCGCCATTGCATATCACATGTAGAAATGTCAAATGTAATTGAAAACCAAAAAGATTAAAGCTGTCCGTAAAAAACAACTGCATCTATCTTTGTTGTATGGGAGTGAAAAGTGCTTGGAAGGATCATTTAATTTGTTACAACCGAGCGGGGTAGATTACTCTAATTCAAAGCTGGCTGACCCTACGCCACTTCGTAAAGCTCTCGGATCCTACAGATCATTAAGTGAGCACAAAAGCCGCGGTATGGAGGAAGAGTAATCGTGCGAAGAAAGCTTCGGCTTCGATCCGCGACGAAGGAAGAACCTTGAAGGGGAAAGCGAAAGAGGAAGAACCTTGAAAAGGAAAGCGAAGGACGAAGAAAGGCGACAAATCGTGATCTGACAAGCTGCTACGCTGCGGCCTAATGACTAAGAAATTTTCATTAAAGAGAGATCGTGGAAATGGAAAGATCGTAGTATCTTAATTGCATCATTTATCGCGCGACTCCCGTTAGCTTACATTCGACATTTCGAACAGGGATTTAACTTCGAGCGAACAAAAGTTTTGATAGCCACAGGTATTATTTATAACATTATTATTTATTGTATCATTGGAATATGTGAGGAGGATCACGGTACTAAAAATTCCGGAGAATGTTAACTCCGTAAATATTAATCTGAAATATTTTCTCTTTACACAGCGGCAAAAATGGAATATAAATATTATTTAAAATCATATTTTATAATTCAAAATTTTTCTTTAATTAAAGACAACAGAGTATGTTCAGAAAAATTATTTCTACAAATGTAGATTTCTATTTGTACATGATAGAAGTTTTTATATAAGTAACAGATAAATATACAAATCTTTTCCCTCTTTTAACAGTGTTAGATTTGAATACATTGTAAAAGGACGAAACTGTCTCTTTAATTGGTTCTGCCGGAGTGATATATTCTTGCGCTTATTTGCTCGCGTCTCATTGACCATCCTCGCTGAATTAGGCAAAAGCTAATCCCGACGCCAGATGTGCTAGAGGAAACGCGATTAAAGACTGCGGAGTCCATCCTGCGCGCAAACGAGTTTCGCGTCTGACTAGGGATAGTATGCAAGCGTGATGAATAAAGTACGTACGAACGGCGAGAGTTGATCCCTTGAATAAAACCTCTTTTCGGGTTCACCGATAAATGCGAGCGCAAGGTTTATCTTTCAGCATGCTAAAAGGCTCCTTGATCCAAGTAACACGACGCATCGTGTTGCTTTAGCTTTGATTTCCATCGCCATTAAAGAGCTAGTTAGTCAGAGCTTCATCGTCGAAAGCCGATAATGAATCGCAGTTACGAGTATCGTGAAGCTGGATTCGCGATTAAATTACAGAAGAATGTTTCAAAGGATAATAAAGAGTAATTTCGCGCTGAATAATGATAAAGCTGAAGATTGCAACGTGGAAGAACTAATAAAGTGAACACGAAGACGAAAAATAAACTCTGAACGCATTACTTGGCATAGCTGGCGTTATCGCGAGTCGTGCAAATTATTTCTTTTCATTAAAAAAAAGCGCCGTTTTTTTATGTGCGTTAGTTACGATTGCGCTGATAATCACCCGGGGCTGAATAAGTTTCGCCGTAATGACGTTTAACGAGGCAATAAGTGCTTGCTCTGAACACGATGGCACTCGCAACAACTCGGCCAGTTGGAAATGATGATGCTAATGCACCTTCGCGAGACGCTGCAATTGCAGATTAAAGTACGCGACAGTCATCCCGAGCGGAAATACATTCGCACTGAGTTATGCAGCGACACAGAGACTCAAGAAGCACATGCGCTGTGGCACGTAATAATAATAAAGTTCAGAGCGAGTCGAAAGACTTCTTGAGCTTGGAAATACTCAGCGCATCGCACAAAAGCTAATGAATGGGAGCCGCCGCCCGGATTAGACCGATGACCGAGTTCGAATATCGATCAATAGCGACGAATGGCAGCGCTCCTTTTTTATAATAATTCTCGATCGCGAAAAGAAAAATAAATCGGATTCGATTATTTTGTATTTTTTTTTTTTTGCAATCAACTGTAAGATAGTATATAGAGTAATTATCATGTAATAAATTTTAACAAGATACTTGCTTTGAAATCTTATTCAGTAAAATACTTTAATGCAGGATATTTATAAAATAGCGTAACTTATACTATTTCTTGCCTCTCATAGCCTTTTGTAGAAATCTTTGATATTTAATTTAAACAGAAAGGCTCGAGTGTAAAGAACAAACGTGGATAAAAAAGTGAAGGATAAAAGGTTAAATTGTTTGCTACATCGGCATGTTGAGATCGCTCTATTTGACATAGTGGAATAAACAGTGGAATGGGATACATTCAGCGAGTTACGGTACTAAGATGGTCCTGGGCACTTGTATCCGCAGTTGACAAGCAGTCTGTGTCAGCCGTCGGACGTTGCAACAAAGGATAACGAGCGGAAGCCTTCTACTAAATTGCGATTGACGCAGTCCAGGAAACTGTTGACGATCTGGACTAACAATCGTCCAAATAAATCGAGATCAAAATCAGCGAAATAGAATATCGCCCCATAATATTATTAAATAGGAATTCAATAAATTCTGCAATAATTACGACGCTCATTAATAAGCAATTATTACGATAATTATATCAATTTTGGCGATGCGCAAGTTTGATTAAAGCCTTTCGTCATGATTGACGCCACGCATTTAATTAACAATAATTAGCCTGTGTGTAATGTCAGGAATTCGCGTTATCTCAATAAAATAATTTCGTCTCTTTTTTCTCATGAAATTTATGTAACAGAGTGACGTTTTTCGTGGAATTAACAACGGAGAGATGTCTGGAATACTTACAGAATATTAACGTTTGTGGAAATTAATATCCGCAATGATGTAAATGAAACTGTCCGTTTTATCGCATAAAAGGACGACGGACAATTAATGATATTTCCAGCATGCGGCGGAACAAGCTAATAAAAGTGTACAATACGTGTATCATCGAGCGAGCGTAAGTTTAACGGCGTGCATGTTGCGGGCACCTTAGTGCCTACATATTGAACAGCTCGTTGACCCGAGCACCCGGCGTCGTACAAAGGCTAACTAGGAACCTTTCGTGGCACTTCGATTGGCACAGTTTGCGGTTAATGATGAAACTGGGCTAGGAAAGTGACCGCGAAACTTTAGACATCGCGAGAAGGATGGCATCCATATTCATCTTGCTTTACATCCACCAAAGTCGATAACGTCACGAAGTTGGCTCGCGCGGCATTATTGCTTTCTGATGGCAAGCCCCCGTCGTCCGCGACCGTGGAAGATGAATAAAAGCTCGACGAAGATGCGCGAAGGCTGTGAAAGTGATAGCGAACTTCAGCTCCGCGAATGTCATTATGCGAAACGTTTACCTAAGTCAGCAATTATAGTGAAGACAATATGAGGATTACTCAGTTCCACAATGCAACTTTGTCTTTCCGGCAACTTTCGAGATTGCGCGTCTCCTAAATGCTTAAATCTCATTACGCCGTTTGCGGAGAAACGCGGCGCGCGTTCGAGGGGGATGCAAACCCGGGCAAATCGGATATCGCGAAATGCTCGCTTCCCCTCTGAAAGAACCGTTGTCGCTCGTCGAGACTGATTAGGCCTTTCGTTTTACGTTTACTTTATCGCGCTCAGTCACAAGTTACAAATCCAGTTTCAAATCCACTTTAATGTCGGTAGGGCGCAATTAGAGCGTACTAGAGTTTCCTGCGTAGTTACAATGTAGTTACTTCCTGCGGCAAATACGAAAATCCGGCAGCAGGTACTGCGAACTTGCGTGCATTAACAGACACTGTTTAATATTATATGGCTTGCATATGCGGTGCGGCGGTTTGACTTGCGTGACATAATACACGAGCAATTACATAACTATGAAGTGTCTGCGTGCCATCGCGTACTCTTCAACAAGTGCTCTGTCATACACACACCACACACTGTTTCGCGAAAAGCGCGATCGCTTTGTGGGCGGAACATCACGTGAAGCATCGCGAAAACTTTCTTCTCTCTCAGATTAATTTTAGATAACTTAAACGGGTTTCCCCTGGCGAGAAGAAATATTGCATCAAATATATGTCCGAACGCGTTCTCCACGGACGGTATTCTAGATAGATTAGATTAGATTAAAAAGACGTACTAAAGTCAGAGCTTTTATAAGTCTGGAGAAAATACAATAATGATACACTTCGACTTAATTTTAGAAAAATTATTATAGTAATAAAACATGAATGATTGATTAAAATGAGATAAATTTCTCACCGTATTATAAGATTTGCTTCGCGATTCTCCATCTTATTTGATTTAATTAGCTTCTGCGATTGACTGCTAATAATCAAGAGCGCAGATAATTATCTGCGATTGTTGAGTCAGCTTTCTGAGATTCTCTACCGAGTACAAAGCCTGATTGGTAATTAGCAATTACCATGCAAATACAAGTAGAGCGAAGCACGGTGAAAACGCAGTGTGGTGAGTATTTGCTCAGCGAATATTATTTATCACACACACATATATACGAATGATTTTCACTCGAATATTGTAAGTTATCCAGCGGAATAAAGACGTGGACAACGACAAATTTCCTCGCAACGCAAATATGAAATGGATAAAGTGGAATACATAAGCTAACGCAAAAGTATCGCGACTTAATTTAATCCTTCTTTTGAATGAAAATATCGTTTTTATTCAACAAGTTTTTTTTAAGTATTATTATAAAAATGTTATATTAATGTTCTAATAACTATTATTATCGCCTTCGATTTATGTAGGAATAAATCCGTAAAGGTTACAAAACAAAAACTTCTCTATCATCCTGGCGTCAAGTTATGCAAGGAGGCGTATTCTTGTCACAAACTTTCTTATAACGCAAAATAACTTTACCAATAACTGAAGTTGTCGATATTAAACTAATTTCAGAAACCTGAAATCCATTAAATAATCAAACTAGACTTCCGATACGCGAGTAGTCAGTCATGACATGACTCGTATTTTGCGGATGCTCGTAAATAAATATTAATTTTCGAACATTTCACTTTTACTGCCTCCTTTGTTCTCATAATTAAAATCTTGTAATACAACTAGGAAATTTGTCGTCATTATTATGAAAACAGGAAAATTTATTAAGATTTAATTAACAAACTTCAGCCGAGAACGTCACAGAAAGAGTCATCCAAACTTATCAAACATACAAACATACTTAAGTATCAAATATTCGCTCATCCCGATGAGGAAACTGCAATTCAAGTTAAATCGAATTTTGCGAATATATCCACGCACATCCCTAGAATGAATTCTCCGTAACATGCAACAGGCGCGGCCGACGAACGCGGTCGAGTGCAAAGCGGAAGTAAGTTTGCGTGCAATTGCCGTGCAAATGAATGTGCCATCGAATGGAACATTACAGTCCGATCGTGGTCCATCGGCGGTCGCAGTGGATTCCTGCGGAATTCGCCGCGAGCACGCGGATTCGTGCTAATTATTATTTCAATAACAATTCTACCGAATACTGCAAATTTTCCAACATAAATTATCCAAGTTGGCAGAAATTTTCATGAAATCGATAATGCAATTATATATAAACAGGATGCTTTGACTGATGGATAATTTGCACCAGAAACGAAATTATTCATCGTTAATAACGTGCTTGCAATTGATCGAGAGATACATTTTTATATCAAAGATTATATTAGTTAGAAAACTATAGAAAACAATATAATCCTTTTTCTTCTTCGTACGCAAAGTAACTCGTAAAGTCGTAAAAAAAAATTCTCTGCAGTTACCAAAGCAAAGCAGTCTGATATTTTTATTTGATTCTAAGTGGATATAATATCCTCTGCTCGTATATACGAAAATGTTGATCAATTTTATTCGTGACAGGGAAGATAAAAGGATTTCTAGAAGATTGTAGATCCATTTATTATTTTCGCGAAGATATCGCGTGCCTTGCGAATCCCCCCGTGCTGCGCATTAACATTTCTCGTCTGAGAGAAACGCGATGGCAGGGGAAGTCGATAAGAGTGTATCGCGCTCATGGAAAAGGGCCCTGCGGATCTTAAGCGCTCTCGAAGATCGGTATACCCTACTTCAAGTACATCCATTACAGCTCCCATCGAAACTTGCGTGATATACGAAATTTAGGGGAACGTACAAACTTCTCCCTTTCTGCCGGAGTCGACAGAACACTCTAGCAACTTATCGATACATCGCGCGCGATCGATTATCTTAGAACAACGGGGAGGAAAACGTACAGAAAGCGGCGGTGGCGGCGCGCGTGATGGGAAAACGCTTCCTGGAAAAGCCACTACGATTTAAATCCGTTCGGAACAATTCTAGAATATGTCGGAAAAAGCGACGAGCCGCTCGGATGAAGTAGGGTGCATTCCACCCTCTCGTCGGAACATGAATCTCTCGGAGGATCGGACGCGAGCGATGGTCGGAATTCCCCGAGAGATGGAAGACTTCCGCGCGCGCGTACGCAAAGATCGTGATCGCTAATTACATTGTTACACGTTAGTAGCGGTTAAACAAAGCTACTGATGAGATACAAGATATCCGCGCGGCCGCATTCGAGATAAAGTGCCCTGATAATCTGCAAAAACATACAAACTTGTCGGGGGAAACTCCGCCCCCGCACGAAGAAAAAGTCACTGTTGCTCGCTAATTAAAATAATAGAAATAATTTTTATAATATTTTCCGCAGCAGCGCTGCAAAAATTGGACGACTATCGCGAACTATTCGTCGACATAAAAATAAATTGTGCTTACTTTTCAGCTTATTCGGACTGCATTAGTGAGTTTATGTATTGCAATTCCGATGAAACTGCATTCTTCTCAGGACACTATATTGGGAACGGATTTTTCCGATGGAATCGAACATTTGGACTTTGGCGATATCTTGAAAGCATTGTCGGGAAACTCGTAGGAAAAAGCGGAACTATTGCGCGAGCAAAGTTTTCTTCGATCCAAATCGGATTTATCCCATAGATCCGATTGGATCTGTGTGCGAGGGCAACCGGAAAAGCTATGAAACTCGAAGAGATTTTACTTCGTCAAAATGAGAGTTTTTCGAGAGGTTCTGAGGGGACTTGAGATCTCTTCAGTACCTCCCTATGGGCGTATATCTCGTTAGTTCACCCGCGATTCAAAACTGCGTGTCGCTAGTGATAGTCCTCGCTTTGTATGAATTTTTAATCTTTGCAGGCGTATTGCTTCCCGAATTCATTTATAACTGAAAATTGCAGAAAATTTGAACAGATACTAGAAATGTAAATCTTGTAAAAATTTCCAATGTTATGAATACGAAAACGTAACTGCCATATTTCCGATTTCATTTATAAATCTAGAGATTATTTTCACGTGTCTATTCCGGAATTGTATAGAATTATGTAATTTTTTTGTTCGGGTTTCGATAAAGAAATACTTAAATTGATTTTTCTTTATACTACACATAATGCTATTTATTCCGGATTAATATTTTTACTATTAACGGTATACTGTATTCATAAATCAGTGACTGATACTATTTCAATGAATTACGATCGCGTGTATGGCACGTATTCATTGTTTACAGTTTATTGAATGAAAATTTATACGTGACAAAATTATCACCCGGAGTTATTTATTATAATTCGCACGAGTTTAAAACAGCGCCAGCGACAGAGATAGCTGAAATTTCACGCGGAATTGCCTTGCATATCTCGATTGAAATCGCAATGCAGGAAACTTTCGCAATTGAGAATGGAAAAGCTCGAAAGACGTAACCCATCATTCTCGCAAGAATAGATATACGTTAACTGCATCTATATTCGTGAAACGACCGAGAGAAACGGCGTAAGCGAGACTCGTCGAGAATTCACCCCATCATCTCGCACAGGACTAAATTCGTCCGATGAAAATCCGATCGGAACAATTTTCGACGTGCCGGCGATTCTCGCAAAGTTCGCGTCGGGCGAATTCCGCTCTGTCAAAAGGAGAGTCCACGCGCTGTCCGGTCTGGTCGCGGCGCGGCGCGTCTCCGAAGTTTCTCGCGGGAAAATCCGAAACTTGACTATTGCAAACTGTGGTAACATTAGCTACGTGGAGATTAAAGTTTGCTTCCGTGTTTCGCATCACGACGTTAAGCTCTCCTTCCTCTGGTCTCGATGGGAGAATCGAATAATTGCGGACGCGGCTCTGCGCGGCAGGCTATGGTGTTCGCACAACTATCGCGATATATGGAACCTCCTACTCTTGATTGCGCTTGAAAAGAAATTTCTCGCTTCGCTGCAAAGACCTCGATGGTACTCAGTATGTAGGACATCCGGTACAGTTGGAAAAGTTTTTAATGCGCTTTAATTCTTCAAAGGAAACGACATTCGTCCGCAATATCAGAACAGATATAAAAACGTTGACCGCAAAATACTTTTTAATTGCATATTACGCTTGATATGTTCCAAGAAGAATTTGTAGCAATTATTCGATAACATTGATGATATAAATCATATACAAGTGAAAATCCCATGTTATTTATTTCAAATTTCCATTTTTTTAATATAAATCAAATAAAAGATTTTTTTGCAAAAACTCATTAATTCTTGAATTTTCCGTACATTTTAAATTATTTTCTGATCTCAGACCTTTCGTATTATTGTCGTGATATTTTAGTGGCTGGAAGCTTTATTTTCAAATGCTTGCGCTTTCTGAGTAACGAGGTACACTGCGAGATGCGTATTGCTGAGTGTAGCATGTGACATTACAACGTTTCGCGGTTGGTCGAGTACGAACAAAAACGTTTCACTCCCAGTGTTACGCAGAAGTTTTAATGAGCGTTTTGTTACGAGATACGGAGAGAACGTATTAATTTGTTTACTCCGATGGACATCAAAGAGTTCAGCCAATGCGAACTCTCTTTTAAACCTTTCATCTTTTGCGCAGTAACGATAACAGATGTAAATATTTAATAATTCCAGGTATTCGAGTTTAATCATGTGTCACTAGTTATTCGGAGCTGCGGTCGTTGGCTAATCATAAATCTGTTTCGCCGATAAGGCACATGGACTAGCATCTATAATATCAAGCTCTATAATTAATAAAGTTTTCATTGAAAAATTGGGAAAGCGTTTGTGATTGTGCCGCGCCACGGACGTTCATAGCAATTCGTATTTCTTAGTGTCATAGTTTCTCGTGTATCACGTAAATAATCCGCGCATTCGAAATGAGCTTCGTACTTTTTTGCACGCGAGATGCTAAGATATACCGCACGCAAGATATTCCGTTCTTGGCGGCGCGTTTAAAGAAGATGCCGCGAGGTAGAAAGCATTTCGAAGACATTTCTGTAATTGCTTTCAATGGACTGACATTACGACTGACTCTACTCTCCACCGCTAAGAAACGAAGAAATCCTTTTACTCCGTCTAGATTTAAAAGTCGTATGAAAATCACGCTTTAAAAGTTCTCCGGAACTTGGTCATTGTATATCATGAATTTATTTTACTGATAAGGCCGCATACGGACTGCAGACGTTGACCTACAATTAACGAAGTTTTCATTGGAAAATTGAAAAATGTCTTTGCGACAGTTTGCAGCCGTAGCTGAGAACACTGAAATATTTGATTTTCCTCTCAGATTCTCGAAAGCACGAACCAAGTAGCACGTGCGCGACATCCAATCTGCTATTGCCACTTAGCTTCGCCCTTCTCCGAAAGTTTGGTCTTTCAGCGAATTAATCGCGTCGATTGCGTCCAAGTCATCTCTCGATCAGGTATTCCGAGTGGGCGCTTAACCCTCCGGTCGCTTAAGGGTTCTCTTAAACTTTGCCCTGACGGAAAATTATTTTTACGAACCGTCAAATCCGTGGAACTCGCGACGGCTGGCGTAGCGAACTGCGCGGCGTTTCTCTTTTTGACTATACTTCCGCGAAATTGAATTTCCATCGCTCCGGAGGTACGCGATTTTTACATTTTTCTTCCGGAAAAAAAGATACAAATGTCTGTCTACGAATCCTACGATTTTATGAATATCTTAGTTTCCTCTGCAATATATTTTCCGAGTTTTCTCTGCAATGTAGGGTAAATTTTTTTATGATTTGATAATGGCTTATCATTTAACAGCAGAGTTTTTTTATGATTACGGCTATGATAATGTCGGTAAATATTCAAAGTAAGAATAATCGCGTAATCGCTGTAGCGTGTTAAATACTCTGACATTTACAATGCGATACTAATGTCAGAACTTTCTATTTTAGAGTTATATTATTATATTAATCAGATTATTGTTATCCGAACAAAGTTTATAGATATGTTAAAACGGTACAACACTTTTATGTACCGTACTTTACTGCCGAGAAAAAAAAAACTTTTCATCTAAAGTCATCTATAAAGTTTTATTCCACTTTATGCTCTCTCCCGGTTTATTAGAAAATATATATTTTAAATTGTTGAATAAATTAATATATATTTCAATTTCTCCTAGAAAGGTCTCTTTAAACGAGTCTTTAAAGCTAATTAAGTTATACAGTACTTAATATATAATGTATATACAAATATATTGCTGTTAAATATTCATCGAAAATTTATGTGTTATATTATGTGTTATATGCTTGCTTGTGAAATAATTATGCGTACGTGAAAAATTTGAAAAAATCAATATGTTGTCTCTCTTATATTTCTGTCGTATAAATATCTCAAAGTCGCAACATCAAATTCGATAATTCTATGCATTCTGCAGTAACAAAGACATGCAAAATTACATATTGTGCAGATACAGGTGATACAAACTAAGCATAACAAGTGCAAGCATTTAGCTTCCTTGATATATAAATTTCGCCTTCCGCCCTCGCAGGCTCGTTTCCTCCGACCAATCACTGATAATCAATCTGCGGAAGTACGCGATAGAGGAATTAGCATTATCGTGACGATAACGACCAAAACATACGAGAACCTGTTGCGGCGATAGAAAAGCTACTGTTCACAGGAAGTCCGATTCGTAAAATTATCTGTGAAGTTCCGTGTACCGTAAAAAATTTTTCAAGCTTAAATAAAAAAAAAAACGCTCGAGGTATCCGCAACAATTCATGACACTAAAAAAATTCTAGCTTTGATACAATTTAATTTTTACAAAAAACTCGCGTTTTCTGCGTACCAACGCCTATTCGCAATAGTTTTAAACCGACGATAAACGAGTTTTTTCCTTTTTGGTATCAAATTGCGCGAAAAAAATAGAAATATTGACTTGACGCGTTTTTTCGACTTTTCATTGATCGAAATAAGATTTAATATCAATTAAGTTCCGATTAGATTGCAGCAACGATTACGCCTTCGTTTCTCATAAATCAAACTTTACATCGCCAGCGTTATCTTTTGGGTTATTTTTACCCGCGAACTCTGTATTTCGCTGATGAATGAATCGATTTTCCCGACACGTCTGGCATCAAATTTCACGATGTTAAATATGACGATGCAATTTGTGGTTTTCACGAAACTAGAAACGTGCAGTATATTCGTCACCACCCCCGATACGCAAAATCGACGAGAGGGCTAATGACACATGAGAGAACGTATTTTTCTTCGAGCACAATTCGGTTTCACTCAAACGGGACCGTCCTCCCCCGGCTCGGCGATGAGATCTCGTTTCTTCACTCACTTCCGGCTTTAGAAACAAACCCCGAAAGTCGTTCTCCCCCGCGCGGTCACGGCACTGAAAGCCGAAACACGCCGAATTTTCATGCCGGTCGCTCACATCACTGCGATATATGCCCGCGGTAATACTCGCGTACTTGCACTCTGCGCGGCATTTACTTTTTTCTTTTCCGATCTTATCTAAAATTTCAAATTTTTCACGTAAATACGTGTTACACATAACGACACATAGGGCGGGGTGTCATAGGAATGTCAGGGGGCAACGAAAAAGGGAGAGGAGGGGGGAGGAAGAGTGGGAAAGGAGAGACGAGACAAGATTTACTCATGCTGTTTCGTGCTGACGAAATGAAGAGCCAACGTAAAAGGTCGCCGACACTCATCATGCACTGGACAGGACTATCATTTGAGTGTGTATATTCACGATTATCGGCGGTCGTCCTGTTAACGACGGGGTGGTACTGGTGTCTGGGTACATCGTCGCTCACCTGGGGTAGAATCATGACGTGCGGCAGCTGGCGCGCCTCGCCGCGCACTGACTCTCCCGCACGCCCCGAAGAGCGGGCGGCGCGTTCTCCTCGGCGCGCACCACCGGCCGAATCGGTCCCCCCGCCAACCCTCCCAGCATCCACCACTCTTGTATAACTTACCCCGTGTGTCGTTCTCTCTCTCTCTCTCTCGCTCTCTCTCGCTCTTTGCCGAGAGAAGAGAAAAAAAACCCTTCGAGGTGAAACGGCGAGATGTCGAGCAAGACGTATGCGGCGGTCGTGGCGTGAAAAGGTGATCATAATTGCCATTGTTTCACATGTTCGCTTATTCAACCGAGTAAAGCGTTATAAAGAAGTTTGATCTTTAAAATTTGGATAGAGAAAAAGGCAAGATATATAAATATGTGTGATATTCGATTTTTGAGACTTAGAATCACGCAAATCTTAGTTTCTTCGATAAGTTTTTTATACAAAATTTAAAAGGTTAGAATTAGTTTCTCCAATTTACGTTTATATAATTAAAGATAATTAAATAACGCTTTATAATTAAAGATTGAAAATGACAATGATGATTCGATAACGCTGGCGCAAATATAGTTGTTAAGAAGGATGAGCTGTGTCATTCTTATCGCGTTACGTGAAGAATTGCCTACGTGAGAAAAAAACTGAGTAGCGGCGCGAAACGATAAAACGCATAATTTTGAATTCATTGCGCAACCCCAGAGGTGGGCGATTCATCATTTTTTACTAACAATCCTGACATTGAGGGTGAATTACAGTCACAAAGAAGAGAAACATCCGACAGACACGTAACAGACTTTTTCTACTACTTATTGCATTCGCGTACATAGAGTACACGCATTTCTATAAAATTTAATTTTGTACAAGAACATGCAATCATGTTACAATGGAGTAAAAGTTGAGAGCTCAAGTCAGAGATAGAATTAGAAACAGCTCGATAACTCATTCGCATCGGCACCGGTAATCTCGTTGAAGTGCTCGCAAAATGCGTTTTAGAGTGCGCATAAATCCGCGTCTCCAAGGTAAATCGCCGGTACATCACGCCGACCTTTCCCATGCAAAAAGCGAGGATTACCTCAGCTGGATGCGCGGCGTCTACGTGCCAATAGATGGATAGACTCTTGTCGGGCAAAAAAAAAAACTGATGTATGTTCCGCAGTTTCGGTAAGATCGAGACGCGCAAGCTGAGCGATACCTCACGGCGAATCCAAGCGATTTGTCTTGCCAGACGAATTACGAAACGAGACAATAGCTTGATCGAAAGCCGCGTTGCAACCCTCCATTCGATCAAGAAGCTACTTTTTTCGAAGGTATAACCGAAAAATGCCTCATTCGCTCGGCAGAGGGAAAAGTTCGGTTCTATGTCAGACCACACGCTATGAATAGATATTGGGAACATATCCTCTACACAGAAGAGCACCGACGATCGCGAGACATTGATCCGGAACAGGCGAAGGCACATAAATTCGCTTGGAATCACTCGAAAATTTGCATTTCTCATCGTTAAAGTATCTCCACTCTTTTCAATGACTCCTCAATGGCTCAATAAATTAGAAAGAAAATTGCTGCGTTATCTTTAAAAATAACAATATAAAACAAAATAAAAAAAATATTTCACAGCTCACGAAAAATAGAATTATATACATATCGATGTAATAATTTAATAATTTTATAATAAAGTAAACATATCGTTCATATGACAAATGACAGGGTTTAATCCTACGTTTCCGAATTAACGAATAAATGCTGTCGCGAGGACCTTCTTTCTTATGCTGTTGACGCGTTTAATAATCAGCAATTAATTTAATGATAAGAAGCCAACTAATAAAGCATCGAATAACAAATCTGGGGGTGCGGCAACCATTTCGCGTCTCGCTTTGTCGAGATGAGTGACAGATCTCATGATAAATCAAGATTGATCGAGATCAAAGAGGAACCATGAAGGTGACTCTATCGACATCGCCGTTTTCAGAAACTCTGAGTGGCAACCCTTGTCCGATCGAGGTATTTCTTCGGGATCTCTACGCCCGTGAATTAACACTCTCCGGCTCTCGAGACGAATGTCGATAGCAGAACTAATGCTCGGGATCAAGAATGAAATTAGTCCGCTCGATAACCCGCGACGTTCGTTCACCGTTTCGAATTTCGAATCCACGGTTATGTTATCCTTGCTATTCCGTTCTGTACATACTGCCTCGTATGTAGGTTTATGTACTTTTCTCTATACCGCGCCCCTCATTTCCCCCTCGCTCCTTTCAACCATCCTATTAAATTTTATTATGCTGCAAATCGAACTCGCCGACCCGAGCAATCAGGAAAAATCGATACGCCGAACGAATATGCACTTCGAGATCATCGAATATTCAACTCGCAGCGTCGAAGCTTGATAATCAAATAAGATATGTGTGCAACGCGTTACATTTATAACTTCCATATATTCAATTATAATTAAAATGTTAAAATAAGAATAAAATAATTAATAATATAGTAAAATTATAAGTGGGAAAAAAACTGAAATGGAAAAAGCATATTATTCTTCACGGAACGTTAAATCTGTGCATTTCCGATAATATAAGTGCTGATTAACATTAGCTAATGTCGAAGTACTTTTCACGACAAATTTCTTTCAAATAAATATTTGGAACTATACACTAAAACAAATCTTGAACAAGTTGTCGAACGAACGATTCTTGTTCGAACGTGATTTCGTATCCGGCAAACACAATGAAATATTGTATCGCGGCAGTAGGTAAGGTTAAAGGCTACCCGGCTAGAACGTGTAACGGGAAAAATCAGCGACGAGAAGGAATTCGTCTACCGACTTTCTACGAGCTTTTCCAATCTTCGGGAACCTGGCGCGAGTGTTTTTCCATGTTACAGTTTTCACGCTCCAAATCGTTCCGGCCGCGCGCCATCGCCTTGTACCTTTTGGTCCCGTCAATGAAACTCTCGCATTTCTTTGAATCTTGCCAAATGTACGCGACGTTTCGCATTTTAGCGGAGCAAAACACGATTCTCGAAAGAAACTAAGGTTTACGACAGCTCGACGTATCATTCAGAAATGGTTTAAATCAAAAAAACTATTATCAACATTGTAAATAAAAAAGAAAACAATTTTTTTAATTATTAAAATTAGTGCTCGAAAATTTCAGAAACATTTTGGACAGTTCAGATCTCGAGATCGAACATCGAATAGTTTGAATTTATTAAGCTAAAAGTATGTTCAAACTAATTTTAAGCTGGAAAATTCGGAAAATAATATAATTCGAACACAAAATTTACGAAATGCATAGATAACTTAACCACCAATTCAAAAATATTATTAATTAAAAAATATAAATTCAATCAATTAAAAAATTGAGTAATATTCTTTATAATAAAGAGTAATATATATATATAATTAATATATTACATATTTTTAATTGCATTTTTTTAAATCTTACATGTGCAGAGTATTTTTTAGCATATAAAATACCTATTTTGCTTTTTTGTTTCATTTATGATTGTAGGTTTGTCTTATAAACTTTGGACGACTTAGTATCTTGATAATTAATATTCTTTCGTGATAACAAAATACCAAAATAATCGCATCGATGGATGAATGTAAAAAGCTTTACTTTACAAGCTTTGTACGTGCAATTTTGTGTGCACACAATAAAGATAAATTACACACATTATAGAGTTAAATATTCCCATTAATCTATCTTAGCTCATGCATTCTAAGACAATGAATTTACGAAATCTTATATCTATTTTATGTTTCTGCATTATTTAAAATTTTTTAATCTTTTTAACAGTATCTCTCTCTCTATAATACAATAGTAGTAATAGTTCGATAACATCTACTGTATTAAATATAGTATTTTTTTTCGTAGATTCATTGCTTCAATTTTCAATAAAATAAAGATAAAATGTAGCACTCACCGATTCGATGCGCAGCAGGGGAGTTGTAAACCATGTCGATCTGTAAAATAACACATTATTATTAGTATTGGTCAAAATAATAAATATTTTTTAAAAAATAATAATTGCGTGTATTAAACTTTTTACAATTTTAGGTAAATATGCATTTTAGGTTACACAGCACCGATTTTGTTGCGCTTTAGATATGCTGTAGGAGAAGTTATTCTGAGTAATTCCCCGCAAAAATTAGGTGGGGGACGGCATTTAAGAGATATAACAAATGAAAGTTTCACAATTTTAATGTTCTACTTTAGGTGTTATAAGCTGATATTAAGAGCAGTGGAATTTGTGTACGTCGTTGAAGAATGTAAACAAAGCTACTTTGGTCGTAGATATTTTGTCAACAGTCGCCTTTACTTCTCTTTTATTTCTCGTAGTTCATTATTTTTCCTTACTTCTCATTCTGGTGAAAAATATTTACGGAATACGTGGGCGGTGGAGAGGGGCTCCGCCCACGCGTAAATGTTGTAAACAGATTTTTGATCAAATAATAACCATTTATTACGGCGTACACGATCTTTATTGTGAAACTTCAATTTGTTATATCTCCTAAATCAATGCCGTCCCCCACTTAATTTTTGCGGGAAATTACTCGGGACAACCTCCCCTACAACATATCTAAAGCGCAACAAAAAATCGGCGCTGTGTAACCTAAAATGCATATTTAACCTATTTTATTATATTTGACAGACAAATCACATAATTACCAAAGAAAATTTAATTCTCATATAAATATTTAAAATAGTAAAATATCAAATATGTGAAAAATATTTGCGCCACGAGAATAAACAATTAATATATTTTGTAAATAACAAATAAAAAAATAATAAAATGCTCACTTTATAGTTGCTCCGCCGTTACCCGATGCCCATCCCGAGCCTCCTCCTCCTCTCTCCTCTCAGTATGGAAGCACGATTCACAACTCGCGAAAACTCAATTAATTATTATTAATTAATACGCACGATATTATTATTAATTAATAGCACGATATTTTATACGGCATTCTCAACGCGAACTTTATCATATTAAGACAAAGATAATACTTGGATATCATTGCACGGAACTAGAATATGTTCGACACACTATAAAAAAAAATGGAATAAAGGGAAGTCCAAAACGATTAACAATTAATTTGTACGCACCGATACCGAACGATCTGCCCTGTACGAGTGTCGCCGTACGCGAGTGTCGCCGTACGCGAGTGTCGCCGTACGCGAGTGTCGCCGTACGCGAGTGTCGCCGTGCGCGAGTGTCGCCGTACCAATGTCGCTGTACGAAGTAAACAACCCCACCAAATGCCACAAGTCGATCTCGAAAGTCTTAAAATTAAACTCGATTTCGATCAATGTTCGATAAATGCTCAAATGTTAAGAGTTTCAAAGTCACCTCGCGACGTTTGGTAAGAATGTTTGCGCTGTAGCTGCGTACTCTATATTTTGGATTTCTCTCTGTCGCTTGTTTGTTTGCTCCGGACACCCTGAGTGTCGAACAGTATCATAACTCCGTGCAATTTTCTCCGTGTAAATTCGTGTTTTTTCTCGAGTTTTTTCTTTGTCATGAAGTGACAAGGTTTGGGTCGCGAGAACAGACAATATCGGTCAATACCATATAAAATTCGCGTGATCGTAATTGGCCTTCGCATTTTATAAATGCGATGAAAGAGCGGCCATCGATGAACTTCAGAGAAGAGAATGAGACTCGGGGGGCATCGGCAAAGCAACTTTAATTAGTAATTTATTATTTATTGAAATATGATTTGTGTGACATTTATCGTTACCTGTAATTTATTTTCTATTAAATATAAATTTAAATCATGATATTCTACAATAAATTTGTTACATGATAAAAAATAAATTATTTTAAATAAAATAATATTGTAATTTCGTAAATTAACAAAAACACATATTCTCTATATATGTATTATATATACTTATATATCTTCATAATTTTTTCTGTGATTTAAAAAAAATATCAGATGAAATATATTATTCTTTCCATTTCTATTATTAAATAGCGAAAGCATTCAAGCGTTTATGTTGAAAGAGAAAAATATCAACTGGACCTGTTGCGCGTTCGTAATATATGAACATCGCTATCAACACAGGTAGTTTATTGCGCAGTAAATTAAGGATTACGTCGTTGTATAGCTTAATTAGTCAAGACTATAAACTGTGGAGAAATTTTCACTGTGCCAATTTTTTTGCATATTTAGTGAGATGCGCATGCAATAAAACATTGATTAGCGATGCGTGATTAAAGATAAAAAAAAATTTATAATTTTGTCGCGCTTTTGTGCACTTCTTTTCTTAATAAATCGCTGTCCATACATTGATATTTAGAAATGTATATATTTTCATAATTATAAATTTTTAAATACACTTCCACATTATTTATAAAAATATATTTGCTACAGTTAAAGACGCTGCATGAATACCAGTTATTAAAAAAACTATTATGCTTGCTTCGTATTTCACGATGTATATTTCTATGCATACATTTCTACACAGCATTTTTAAATTGAACAAGCTACCTATCCGTTTTATTTTTGCGCGAAAAATGTTCTCGCTGTTCAAAACACCAGCAGGAATATTAACGAAGTTACGACGACCTTTAACCTCCGAAACCACGGTTCGTAAACCCGGCATCGCATATTACGAGATTAATTTTACGCCACCTGGGCTCGTTTCGACTTACGTGGAGATAGCATCGCGCGAAAAGCGCACGAAAGTGCTAGAGACTTGCGCCACGACTCTACTCTCGATTCGTGCCTCGTATATCGTATCCACTTAACAATGGCCCGATATCGTGGCATATTTTCCCTCGCTTGCATTATAACATGCTGATTTAAAGCCGCACAAATAAACCGGATGACACGATATTCTGAGTACGATCATTCCATTATTTAAAGTGCGATACGCGTGAATAAAAGCTACAGATCGAAGATTCTGAAGTCAATTCAATTCAACAAATAAAATTATTCAAGTGTTTACGATACTGCTTATAGCACACTATTACGCCGCATCATAAAAATACCGATCCGCACGTTCTGGACTGAAAAGACCTTTTTCCAATCTTCCGCAAAACGTGCGGCGACATACATATACGTGATAAGCCAGCGAGGTAGGCCAGCATCTTTCCTTAGTGAAGCAATGTATATTTTTATCATGCGGAACTGTATTTGAGAACACGTACTCGACAACTGCTTGCACGTCTGACTATACACGAGACTTATTCACTTACAGCTACGTATACGCGAAAATTTCAAAATAGCCGCGTTTGCAGCATAAAAAATTTAACAACAGAGAACGGATATGTCATATTAGCAACAACAGTGCATTTCTTTGATGTAGAAACAGTAAATATAGAGTTCTCGATTTAATTACTGACACGAATTTTCGCATCAGCTTGCTCATTTATTATGGAAGTCTTTCAGCTTTAGCAAATTATTCTCGTTTAAAATGTAATGTGATAGAAGTATTTTCAGAAATTTTTTTAATATTTCTGGTTCTCTTTCATAAAATAAAAAGATCCGAACTTTGGCTTATAGCGAAATGAAATTGAAATGTTCGCGCTCTCTCTCTCTATCTGTCTCTCTTTCTCTTTGCAAATATCACATTTGTGAATGTAGCATAATAAATATGAACGCAAAGGAAAGAAAGCTCAGTGAATATCCCAGCGAGCCAGAATTACGTTACATCGCCCATGGTGCATCTATTTGTACCAAATATTTGATTATGCTTTGAGTTTTCTCTTCTAGTAAAAATTGTCACATGAGTACGAAAGTAAATATCTATAAAGTTTACAGGAAGAACGCCGTTGTTCTTTCTAAGTTCCTCTGTTCGCAAGCAAACGCGCTTTATTGTTTCACAAAACATGGATAGGAAAAAAAATATCTGTTATGCTTCCTTGTGAAACTTCGAAAAGCCACCGAAGTGAACGCGGCGCGCTGCGGTTTGTAAAGGAGGTGACTGAATGTAAAAGCCGCGAGAAACGTCCCAAAGGAATCCCTAATACAACACATCGTTGAGAGATTCGTTTCCTGCTTCGTCGCTTTATACGCGTTTCGGTTGTCCCTCAAAGAAGTTGCCTTGAGGCAAACAGAGATAAGCCACAAAATTAATTCCGTGCGAAGCAGGGCGAATTCGTTATTGATTGAAAAGTATATTTTAGACTTTTTTTATTTTGGCAGATAGAATTAAAGACTACCGAATACACATCAAAATTGTGCATTCGGTAATCTTTCACATTGCGCCATTCTTAAGCACACTTATATAAAATCATCGTTTAATTTCTTTATATTGTAAATTAATTAATTTTTGTGTAAATTTAAAACAGTAATAAAAAAAATACTTTTCTATATTTAAAATAATAATATAGTTATATTAAAAGTATATTTGAGATAATCGCTTTCTCATTTAGTACCATTTTCCCGCTGTAGCAAATATATTAACGAATTAGTTATATTTTTATTGCAGTCGTACTTGTGTGCTTATCATAAGTAATCTGCATAAAGCCGATTCTGTATAAATATTCGCGTAGCGGTCCGAAATTGTCTGCCGAAAGCGGCAAGCGGCCTTACTGAATAGCCGTTTCTGAAGAAGAAATAGAGATTAATGAGGATTATCTGCCGTGAATAATGGCGATGCCAAGCGGGAGGCTGGAAATTCGCAAAATTCCACGGATGACGGCTCAGCACGGAACGATAATGAAATGATCGCGTCATTTCCCATGTTAGCTCGTCCCGCTCTTATAGGCGCGCGAAAAGCTCTTCCCCTTCGGCCGAGTCTCCGACTGTTGACGCAAGATTAATAGATTGCCAGTTATCGCCCAGCATCCGCTCGCATTGTCTGCCATCGTTGCCAAGCAACGGCGTTTTATTCAGCTTCTACACGAATTTCAGCAATCGTTCTCGCCAGAATATCCTTATTAAGAAAAAATTCTTCCAAGTCACGATTATCTTTTACTCTTACTTTATACGCTGTATTTCCGTAAGTAATATAATTGCAATCGTGAAATAATAATTTAAAAGTAAAAAAAAAAACAACTAAAAAGAATTGGAGTAGCTATTCTCGTAGATTATCGACTAAACTATTATCGCACAAACATTGCGTTTGCTCAACAAGAACCCATAAGAGATCTTAATGTTAAAAAGTTAATAATACCGAATAATGACATTTACATAATAACATTATGCAACGGTGTTCGAACGAATTTAGTATAACTAATGAATTTCAAATACGAGCCAACAATGTTTTTCGTCCGGAGTATAAATAAACGCATTGCAAATACGTTTCCACTGTTAATTTTTCAATATTATTTTCCTCGAATCGGATTTTTGTTTTCGATTGCACGGTTGCACGCTGAGAGAGTTGATCCAATCACACATACCGTCTATTTCTGCGGTTCGGTTAATTAAATATCAGCGGTGTAACGCGACTCGTGAATTGAATCAATTTTCGCTCGCCGCCGCATCACAAATCCGAAAGTTCCTTCGCAACGTAATTATGACTGTAATAAACGATCTCATATGTCACTCGCTAAAAATACACCGTGCAATGAACGTGTTCAGAAAGGATTGCTCGTAATTAATTTTATCTAGAGTGAGAGTGAGAGAGAGAGAGAGAGAGACAGAGAGAGAGAGACAGAGAAGAAAAGAGTTTCCACATTTGCAAAAATAGATCAAAAGCTGCATAATATTCATTAATCAATTTCAATAATAAGAAAATAGCGTATCAATTACGCTACGACCGAACACGATTAATCCTTTTTATAATATCTTTTTTCTAGCGCGCGCCGTTATTAAACGCATCCAGCGTGAATTGAGACTTCAAAGTTGCCCGATCTTTTACCTTGACAATACATCAATAAACGCGCTGTAAACGTAGGCTCGAAAAAGCTGCATCGTGTTTCTCCGTTTAATGCACCTGCGACCTTAATTACCCTGTTACACGGTACTCATCGTTCGAGAAACATGCTTTGTCACCCGTTTACCTCGTATAAAGCTAAGCCCTACTATATCCGTCGTGTCGATGAAACTATTGGCCCACGTGATACCGCTTGTAATCTGCCGTGGGGTTTCTAATCGATATGAAATTAAAACGTCGTTTGTCGGCCGGCTCTCTTTATCCGATATTCACCCCAAATAGATTAATCGACAGACCAAATAGTGAAATATATTTTTAGAAAAATGAGAGTCAACATCATTTCTCGAATTAAAACATTTTAAAAATTCACCACGTACGAACTCTTCCTTTTTATACAAGTGTAATACACATATGGAAAATTCTGAAAATAGCCGCAAGCATTTAAATACATAATTCTCTGACACCAACAAAAACAAAATGTCTACGACTCAAATTCGCAGACACACATAAATGTCATATTTCTCTAACATTCTTCGAAGACTCTCGTGAAAAAAGTTTCTTCACCGGAATATCAATTTTACGCTGCATCTGGGAAAGTGTGCCAACGGGCTGATAATAACCTCGTTGCGCGACGACGGCGCGTGAGGAAGTCGAATGCAATTAGCGGTGTCGTTGCCTAAAGCAAGTATGCAGGATGTAAACGTATATGTGAACCGAGCGACTGTTGTTGCGCTGGGATTGTCAGACCGCGTACGATCCTGTTCATAATCCGCGGCATGGCCTTATCAATCGATAGCAAATTAAAACGCCGCTTGTCGAACATGCCATCCCACGTATTATGCGTCCTCGGTCCGTTGCGCCGCATTACGCGCTAAGAGCAGACAACGAGAGCCCTCGCTTTCGGCTGCATAATCAGCTTGTGTTTGCGGGAAACTTGCGGATTGCGGTATACCGATCGTTTTGCTTCATTATATGAGCCACTCTCTCGGTTCCCTTCCTTCTTAATTGCTCGAAATAACCGAAGAAATTGTTTCTCGTTACGCTGGTTAAAGAAAACAAGTTTCCAGTATGATAAAAAAACACGAAATAAAAAGAAGGATTCGATACAAAAATTTCGTGATGTATATTTACTTTTTTTTAAGAACTTGCAAAAATTAATCTACTTAATTAATAAACCTAATTATTATTATAGCTTCAGAATTAAAAAAAATAATTTTTTTAAACTCTTAAAAAGGTATATTGAAACGCTGTTGTATCAAACTCTTCAATTATATTATAAACCGTGATTTATAACATATTGTATTTTGTTACATCATTATCGTTGCAAATTTAAATAGATAGAATGCAGTAGTCCAAAGCGTTCGTTAAATTCTACGGGAAATAATAAACTAGTGTAGTATTCATTATTAAATTAATGTTTAATTTGAATTCATATTTGTACAAAATAGTACTAACAATTGACAGTTATTTGAGAATTAAACGTATTAATGTGATGCATGGAGCATAATTTTCATAATTAGTTCAGAAATGTACTACTTTATGAAGAGATCATACGAGGGATTTATCAAAAGCGTTTTGATGATAGACGTGTACCGTGAATGCCGCGAAAAGAAAACACGAAACACGTAATGGAACAAGGGTGCTATGATTGACTGACAGAATAATTACAGGACGATAAGTAGCGTGATGGATGAACTGAAGAAAAGAAAAGATTCCAGATCGATATGCCGAGCCTACATTCGCGCTTTCCCATTCTCGTGAGCAGTTCTCAAGTGCGCATACCGCGCGTACAAACCTCATTAGTTTCGCGCGGGATAATACGCAGCCTCATTAAAGTTGAACGCGACAACGTTCGGTCTATTAAGCAATGGACGGATACACGTATTAACACGAGTAAATTAACTTGTCATGCGTATTTGACGATAGCGCGAAGTGCGACTTCCGTGAAACGAAGTGTATGGGAAAGTCAAGATTATCGGTATACGTGGATAATGTTTGACGAAGTACCGAGGTAATTGCGAAATGTGTCACGAAGGACGCGTTACAAAATTATAACCGGTGGATCGACTTTTAATTACGTTTCAGTAGACAAATATCTTGTATCAAGCAACATAATACAAATTGAAAGTAAAAAATAAGTAAAATAAATATAATAATAAATAAAATATCAAGCGTCGATGCTCGTACATTGTATATTATATTATACTCAGGCAGACACGTGTCAAATTTCCCCGATCAGGTTTACATTTCCGCACATTTCTTAGCCATGTCGATCAGACACCGGATCGTGTTGAGATTACACTGGGAAATTAACTCAACGTGTAACAGCGAGTAAAATCGAGCGAGCAAGGTCTGTAACGTAAGCAAATTTGCCTTTTCGCGGATAATTGACGATCGAGCAAACCAGGTTTAAGGAGAAACAGGAGGTGGGAGATGTTGAGTGAGAGAGAGGGAGAGAGAGAGAGATAGATAAATAGAGAGAGAGGCAGAAACATAACCAGCTGCACATTGCTGGCACTCGAGGGATCGCCGAAAGGGGTTTGTTGCGAAACAGTTGCAAGGACGATGTTCGCGGAGATGAGGCCCAACAGCGCATGTCAAGAGGAAGAGAAATAGAGAATGGAGGAGATGGGGAGAGAGAAGGATGCCGAGGGGTTGAACCCCGATATCTGGGACAAGTTTGTGTATCCACAAGCGCTACTCGAGTTCAGCCGGCTCCGGCTCAGCCGACGGAGTGGGCGGATAATCGTATTTGTCGAGTCGCGAGCGCTGTACCGGTGCTGACACGGGGTTAGCAGTGGCAGCATCATCGTTATCCCTGCCGCTGCCAGACGTTAACGAGCGAGCGCGACGGTGTCCTGCAGATGATTTTATCGATATGCGTTTATCAACGCTTGTCCATAATCGTAAAGCGGAGGATCGAATAACGAGTATGAAGTATTGTTGCCGTCGAGGTAACGACCCACCGACCGAGGCGTCTCCTAGGTCGTCTGGTCGAGATCATCTTTCCGATTTTATGCGCGTCGTTAAGTATCGAAACTTTTCGCGTCTTCTTGATCTTAGCATTTTACGGCTGAATCTTTCTGGCGTGATAGACGGAAAGTTAAATAAAATAAGTGTGTCCTTGAAATGTCACCGGAGAGAATTCTTGCGCGTTGATATCTATCGCAAATTAAATATGCATTAGCCTTAAATATTTTTTGTATAGGAGTACATTTATCCGCTTTATAGATAATATAAATAGATAATAGAATAATTTGTGGAGAAATTGGAATAATTTATCATTAATAAGTGACGATCACACACACACATATCGATAAATAAATCATTTTCACATTTTGATCAATACTCTGTTGGAATAGAAGTTCCGTAGAAATCTCTGTTCAACATGCATAACATATTACACGTAATGCAAAAAGAGTTACGCATAAGACCACACACAGCTTTTTCTCGAATTTGTTAAGCCCTCCTTTATAATGGAGCTTATTTCAAAATCCTCTTTACCGTTGCCGACTAATAATTAATTCACAAGCTGTGAAAAGCTCGTTGCGCGCATTTAATACTTTTCATCATGCAGAAGTGCAAAAAGACGCAAAGCAATTATACAACTGCACTGTGTGTAATTTGCAAGAATAATATTATCACTATTATAATTTCCATTATTTAACGAAAATCTTCTGAAGCTCTTTATGTCCTTTACATAATACATTTTTTTTTTTTTTTAGAAAACGCCAATTGTTTTAATAAATTATTTCACGTAATTTCTTTGCGATATTTCCAAGCGCTTATCTGATACGATTTCGACTAATATTCTACCGTCTCTGAGCGATATCTCTTGGCTCCCGGTCTTGTGACATTTTGAAAAATCGGGGTAACCGAATGAGAACGTGGAAGAACGGGAAGAAAAATGTCCGCCCGATTCATACGACCATGTCGTTAGGACGACTTTCGGACTTTCCTTAAGAAAGAACATGATTCGTGACAAGCGCAGTCACGAGTAATGCGGCGCCGCCGGTAGTTACCGGAAAAACTTTTAAATTGCCAGAGCTTGTTTTACTTTTGCTTAACTAGATATCTGATACGGCTCGTGAACGAACGTTCTGTATAGCGAAACGGGAAAGCGGAACAAGACGACTCTAAGCGAGCGAACACACAGATAACGACTATTAGCAAAAGGACCTTAAAAATATTAAGTACGTTAAATGCGTTAAAGATAGTTATGGATATATAAAATACTTTTTCAGTCTGCGCTCGTGGTTTGCTGCATTGCAGCGGCGTTGGCGATGCAATCAACGGATAATAATCGAATCACTAATCAAAGCGCTAATCAAAACGTTCGCGGAACGGACCAAATTTCAGTATATTCAGGCGATATGATTTCACCGGACGTTGAAGGATCAGACGCGTATTCAGCGTTGCCGGATGGAGAAACTTTTTTAATGCCGCGTAAACTGCATTACGCGATGACGAGGAAAAATTGATCCTGTTTTTCCAGGCGGTTCTGAGTTAATAGTCGGTTCATAATATTTACAGTCGGCTGCATTTCCTGCTCAAATTGGATTAGCGCTGATATTAAAAATATAAAGTACATTAAATTGCAAATAAATAATGCCGATGTTCGCCGAATCGCGTTGTTTTAATAAAAGTATGTAATCTTCATATTAATAACCAAATTACCTTTATCCTGAATAATTTTTTATGTACATCAGTGTGTATAATTAGTTTTTAAAATAATGCATTAATGTCTTTTTTATAATCTGTGAAAATTGTGTAAGCAGAGAGATATTAGATACAATATTTACGTTTTTCGAGATACTGCGCGTTAAATAAGCGCAACCCACGTCATTCCCATTTGGTTAATCTCTGAACTAATTATGTCACATTATTTTTTCAAATATCCACAAAAATGCAAGCACAAAAGAAAAATAACGGCAGTTAGATTCCACCAAAGTCGGATATCGCTGTAAAAATTTTCGCTGTGAAAATCACGATTACAACTTGGCATAGGAAAATGTGTTTTTCAGTAGTTATTACGAGCAGATGTGCACAGAGTTAAAAAAAAAACGCAAAGTAGTTTAATGCATACGAATATGATGACCTGATATATGATAAAATATTTTAATATTTTACATATTACATACTTTCTCCAATTAAATCTTAACGCTTTCATCTCGGACATCTCGTATTTTCTGCTCTGCACGAATCAATTATGAGATATGTCCTTGTTATACATATTTTACTAATGCATAATTCAAATAAGACTATATCTCAATAATACTATAAAATATCTTATGATAATTTATTAGAATATAAAATAACAGCTATCGTAAAATTCTTTCACTAAACCTGAATCTGAAACTGAAGATGCGTAACAAATGGGTGTAAAAATGTTACGACTACAATATAATTCAAGAGCAGACGAGCATATGATCTCACAGTGAATATACGGCTTTTCTAATGCGAAACTAATCCATGTCATAGAAATCCGCAATAAAATACTTTCCTCTCATTTTTGAGTAAATGCTTTATAATTTATTTATGATGTAATATTTTGAGAGAGTTTCGCAAGTTACACTCGAAATCTGCTGAAAATTAGAAACAGTCCTTAAAGTTTAAATCAACGCGACTGACTTTTCAAACTATCCACACCTCGCGTTACTGATCCTTATTTGTGACAAGGAGAACACGATGAAGAGGCAGACTGGTTCCTTGAAATTACGAAAGTTACGCCGCGAGCCAAGCAGAAATGGAAGAAAAAGCACGAAGATGCCAGATGCATTCGAGGACACGAGAATGGTCGATAAGAAGAAGAACGGGCATCGCCGCCTACTCGCACAAACTTTGCCTCGCTCGCTCGAGGCGGCGTGTTCCCTTCTAGCCCCCCCCCCCCCTGCTGCAAGATCCCTCGAGCGGCACGCTCTAATCTCGCCAGACGAAATTACGACGATCCTCGACTTTTTAGTTCTTCGGGTTGCGCGCGCATACAGCGATAATGTACTCGACGAAAGTCGCGGACTGCCGCGCGACTGATAACGCCGCGCCGTGAACAAGATGAATGAAGAGAGAGAATGAAGTGAATCAGATTATGCCTCGCGAAAACTTTCCCCACCAGCGATTAAGGAACGCAGGTGTTCCTTGATGCGCGCCAATGGACGTCGATGAATAGCGCGATTGATCGTGTTCAAAGTTGTGAAGCTGCAGAATCGAGTAAGAAGAAAAAAAAGATTATTTATGGGAACATTACAATGTTTCGTAAAATGACGGAACAAGAATAAAAATGCAAAAAGTGGAAATGCGTCACGGAAATAATTTTTAAAAATTGTAGAGGATTTTTTAACTGTGGATTAACAAGGACTTTAAAAAGATGTATTTCAAAATTAATGTCAGAATTAAGCTGATTACTTCCTTGCACTGTTATTTTTAGAATTTAATATCATTCGCGCTCGCGTATAATTTAATATATTTCCTTGAATTTCTAATTTTTTCCAGCTTTTTTGATGTCATCACGGTGCAAGATTCCGTGGCGGTGCCGATTAATAAATCAAGCGGCTTTTCATTTCAGATGGTTACATATTGACACACAGAATCTGCATCGAGACTGGCACACAACATCCCGTATGACACCCGATGGACTTATTGCGTGTGCGAAGGTCTCCATGTATTAGGAACCCGGAACGTTGATCGAGCGGCTGTCACCTGTGCGACAAACCGCCATACCGAAATTCCTGTTAGTAGTTTGGTTAGATATTATGGTACCATATACAGTGTGCATACCCAAATACCAATGTCTCGGAAAAGCAAGAATGCAAGCACATGCTCCCGTAATTTTTTATGTATTTTTAATAAAGCTAACGGTGTTAAACAGATCGTATATATTTTTTCTCCATAAAAACATTTTTTTTTTTAAGAGAGAGAGGAATATTCCTTCTCTGCGTGCTGAGTAAAATAAAAATAGGGAAAACAATGATTGCATATTAATTACATTAAACAACAAAAGTGGTGCATTATTTCTCTGCAGCCTGGCACGCTGCATAAATAAACGCAAAAAATAATTGCATATTAATTACATTAAATAATGGAAGCGGCGCGTAAACTTTTAATTCAATTTCTCCTCACACATTCAGTTTACGCACACGAAAAACGTATATTATATACGTCTTTCTACAGTATCCATACAATTTTTAAAACTACAAAATTGCATGTCATTATATCGAACGTTGAATAGTGTTAAATGCGTTAGTGGAAAGCGTCAGGACAATTGCTGGTGTTGTAAGCGTTATTGAAAGCTTTAAACGTCAGCTGATTTTGTCGTGGAAAAAGCAACCGTGACCTTTGTAACAAATCTAGTCACCGAAACTAAATAAATGGCACGAGCGTCGCGAGCTGCGCTAAGAGAAAACGGATGAGGCGCGGACGTTTCTCTAATTACCGAGCCAGGCGGATCGTAAAGGCTTTTACTACTGCGAGCGAGGAGCGAGGAGCGCGGAGTTGGCGTACAACGTGTCCAAGACGTCGGCTCCTTTTTCTACAACGCAGCAAGGATTCTCGTTAGGAAAGAGCTCACGAGAAGTCCTTGATGGAAAAAGAAGTCGGAAAAGGGATGAAGGGTTTAACGAGAAATGTGCCGGATTAATAAATTCTCCTCAAATTCTTGGCACGTCAGAAGACCGTAATTGTTGTCGCCGGCTTCTTTCGCGTATCTCGTTGCTTCTGATTTTCAATTCTACTTCCGCGATTATTATTCGCGATTTTATTCAAGACGATATTTCAGTCGAGGGGATTGTATTAAAGGAGAATGTTCACGCCTGGTGCATATATATACGGCGGCCAAAATATCCGTGGTACAATTTCGTGCTCCCGGTGTATCTCTGATACTTCTAAATCATACGTGAAAAAAGGAATCCCATGAAAGCGCGTGCTCACACTCCGATCCGATAATAACTCACTCGGAGAGTCCCGACCACGACCAAGGCAGCGGTTGCAGGCCTGCTACGATAGAGCCAAGCGATATATTTCTCGGATACTTCGTGTGTCTGGCTCGTGGCAGCTGGCGGTAGCTGGAATGTCGGATAAAAGCGAGCGGGCTGCCAGGCGACGGTGTTCCAGGGGTCGCGCGGGGCTACGAGGATGGCGCTCCGGGGAAGGTAGATGTAGTCTCTGCCCTCTCGCCACCTCACAGCCGACTAGTTTTTCGTTAGCTCGTCGTCCCGTGAAATCTGTCACATCCCGCCTGTAGCCTATAGCCGGACGGACGGACGGACGGTCGGTCGGACGGATGGTCGGTCGGTCGGTCGGTCGGCGAGATATCCCTCGTAACCCATCGCCCCCGGCGCGCGCGTGTATGTGCACGCGTCGTCGCGCGTCGGTGTTTGCATATTACTGTATGCACGTGTGTGTGTAGCGTTTATATATCGGGTGTGCGCTTTGACAAGCGCACCGTTCGACGCAGTCATTCACCGACCGCAAACGTTCTCGATTGGCCGTGCTCGCCGACCGAACCGCCGCCTTGATTCAGAACGAGGTTACCAACACCGGCTTATAACGCCGCCAGCGGCATCGAGGTGGGCACACAGGCGAGGCCAGGCAAACCCTGAATGTACACGAAGTGGCCTCGCAATTACGCATGCTCTCGCGGAGAGATAGCGCAGGAAATATGCGCGGTATGAATGGAGCGAGCGAGCGAACGAGCGAGTTCGCTCGCGGCGAAGTCGAAAACGTGGCCGCGATCAGCGGAGATCGATGACACTGGCGAACGTGAATCCGATCCTGAATCAAATCTACGATTTTGTCCTGACGCACACTTCGAATAATATTCTTCCCTTGCGCCAGAACAAACTCTACAATGGGTCCCATGTTGCTCGTTTAATCTCGACGCAAATCTAACTCGCGAGGGTGGATTTATCAAAAGACGAAGAACTCGATCTCGTACTTCGTATGTCGCGGAATAAGAATTTACATCTTTGCGTGGGAATCGTTAGTTCACCGCGAGATAATACGTTGCGTAATATGTATCTCTGCGTAAAACTACCTTAAAACCGATGGCACGAGGTAAGCAAACATCGTAGAGACAAAATAATGCCCGAGAAGGAAAATAAATATTAAGAAAATGCAAATTCTTATCTCTCGGAGTCTTATCGTAATTCACGACTTTTTACGAATCAGACTAAAAGTGTATGAAATCATCAGAAATACAAAAAGGAAAATAAGAATTAATAGTCCTTCTGCTCTTTTTCGAGATAATTTACTGTTTAATCAGCCGTCAGTCCTTATACACGTATTTGCGTGCAGTGTACGTATCATTACGCGATGACACCCATCACGGGCCTATACGCGTCCTCCGCGCAGTTCGTTGGCTTTCCCTTTACGTACGATCGCCTACGAACTGGGTTATCTACATCGGATTAACACCAGATAGGTAAATATTGAGCATAGGGGGGAAACATCGCTGCGTACTCTCATCGGGAAGACAAACGTATGTATATAGACACCCACACATTTGCGCGCCACATCAGCATGCAGCATGGGGGGAATAAACTTGCTGTGTCACCGGCGAAAAGGGATGAAAGCGACTTATCGGAACGAACGGTCAGACGTTCAGCAATCTACACGGTAGATTAGAAGCAATAAAGACAACGAAATTTCTCCGAACTCCGCGCCGAGATATGCGACTAATTCATACGCTACGGAATTCCCGATCGAAAGGCTAACATCTCGGCGGGACGGAATCTCGTCGCGAAAATGCAGAGATGTCGTCATCTCGGAGAAAGCCTGAGATCTCTCGCGGGATTAAAACGTCAAAAGGATGAAATTTCGATATTCTGTGACGACACGGGCGAGGTTCCACGATATACTTTCATCTCTACATACGCGTACGATTCTCATGTGACGTTTACTCATCATCTTTTATATAAGATGAAGAGAGAGTAGTTGCATGTATGATAAATATCTGCATTCGCAATTTGTCTAAATTCCTCCGCCAACTTTTCACGTTTTCCTTCGTAAAATGAGTTGCGCGAAACAATGGTGTAAGTCATGTTTCCTCGTTTGGGAAACAAAAGGGAAATTTATCAACGCGCGTGATAAAACCTTCCGTCTAATTTATCGCGGTAATTTTTATGGTTTTATAAGCGTGCATACAGCGTCGTACTCTTGCGCAAAAGTTGTTTTTTCTCCAGCAAAAATGTCAGAGAAGAGATCGGAAGTTTTTCAAATTCATATAAAGATCCGTATTTAGAAGGACGACGCGAGACACCCTGTATGCACGCTCTCGGGAGAAAAAAAAAAGAAATAATTGCGATGCGCCGAGGGTATCGACAAGCATATCGTTTTGCGAGTTCGTGCCGGCAAACACGAGTTGCGCTTTCTCGCCGCCGTCGTAACGCCGATATCCCCCCCCTGCAGCCCTCCGTATATTTATGTATATCGCATTATGCACCTGACGCGAGAGTGTTGGCAAACACGGTGTGTACGTGTGGGTTATGGTGTGACGGAATGGCGTTGGTATGGGGCGGTCTGGTAGGGGCGGTTTAGACCCTATCGATCACAAGCCTCGTCCACGACACATAACGTGCTTCCCTCGCTTCGCTTCGCAACCTATTTCTGCAGGTCTCTCGAACGCGAGAGACCTGCGGGAGAGAGAAAGGGCGTAAAAATCGTAAGGGTTGAAAATGGGAAGTAAGCGCGACGGACGGAATCGTCGATCACGGCGGGCCGTAAAACCTTTTCGGCGCATTTCCGCGCAACGGATGGCGCGATTCCGGAAGCTGCGCGCAATAAAGAGCAATACGCCGGATGTTATACCGAGAATATGATCCTGCAGTACACTACTGCGCTGAGATAGACCGAATTGTCCGTGCCACACAAAATACACTCTTCCGATGGGATATTTCAGAGACGAATGTCGTAAAATTTTTACTTACAGCTATATCCGATAACGTTTATAATTTATTCCGTAATATTTTAAAATATCTACACGAACGACTTTCGTATAAAAAGAATTTTATCAATATTTTATCTTATTTTTTTCTATCGGTGAAAAAATTATTATATTGTAAGTTACTGCGCGATAATTAAAAAGTCAGACTCACAAAATCCTAAGAAGAGACATATTTCTCTTAAGATTTTCCGAGCAACCATTAATTTTAACGCGAGTAAGAATCTTTAAAATTATGAGAAAATGAGATAATATGCATAATAGAACTGCCCCTCTGAGAGCAGCGATAGTTCACCGTACTTTTACGTGCTACGAGCAGTACCGGGGCAACATAGTACTTTGCTTCCGGTGATTGAGGGCATTGTGCGGAATCTTATTGTCAAGAATACGCCCATTATTATCGTTGAAATTTATTCCTCTCCCCAATCTATTGTGCGACTCATTTCTCAGAATGATAAAATGCTCGCGACTTCTTCGATTATCCATTGACATAATATTCAAAGCTTGATTTTATGCATTTTTGTAATCTTTCATAACGTGATGGCGTTCGAAAGGAAATATTCAGACGGTAGAATTTACGGTTAGGAAATACCACGAATACTGCAGAAATAATACGGTAGTCGTATTTGTACATCGTACTTACGTGTCTAAGAAATACATGGGACCAAACAAATGCACTGGACACGTATAATGGACGTATTATTGTGCGGCAGCAACATTGTTACGAATAAGTTCCGCATTGTTATTGTTGAAGATTATTTCAACGTAGTACATTACGAAGTAAGTAAAAATACTAGGATTATATTACTTCATATGCTTGTATTTTATACTTTTAAAATTAGAAGTAAAAATTTGATTTTAAACTTGAAATGCTTTTAACAAAAATAACTTATATAATATAATCGCAAATATTATATTTATTTTATTTATTCTTGAAATGATCAACTCTTCTCCCTTTTTCTCTTTCTCTTTTTATAATATAACCAGGAATAATCTTTGTTTATATTTAATCATATCAGGCATTATATCGTAACTCTTCGATTTATGTTGTAATCACATGATGTAATCGCGAGACACTTCGATGGCTCGCATGGATAAGTTTGAGTGATTGTTCCGTCGACGAATCAGACAGTTGATCAATGTGATAATCACGTCCGCTTAAAGCTCTTAAGACAAGCGGTAAAAAAATACGACAGAAGAGGATATCTAGATTCCAAAATAGGTTATTTATTTTTCCTATAGGAGCTGATATGAAGTGCATAAGCTTCCTCTTTAATACTCTCTCCCAATACTCCATAATTGGAGCTTCTAATGGTATACGTACTGTCAATAAACCAATCAATTCGTACCTATGGCCATATGTTTACTTGATTGATCAAAGCGCAATACAGACGCACATATAGCACTCTGCATGCATCTGTGAGATTGGAGAGACATTACAGCGCTTAATTGTACGGCTTATAAAATCAAAAGTCAAGTTTAATATGCGGCAATATTTTTATCGATATCGAGTAATATCGCGAAATGCAAATATGCGAAGTATCACGCATTAATTAATTAATTCACCAAGCAAAAGTTTGCACTTTAAAAATTCTGCGCTAATTAACTTGTTTATTTTTCGAAATAAAATTTAAATATTGAATTTATGGTTTACAATGATTCGAAATCTCAAGAGAGGAAAAAGAAAAATATCAGTCGTTTGAAATATGCAAGGATGGAACGACTCAAACCACTCGGAATAAGCGGGCGCTATCAATCACGAGAAACGCATCTATTATTCGTTGCAGTCTTCTCGGATTATCAACGGCGTAAAAAGGATGAAAGTAAAGTGAACCGTCCTGTCGCGCGCTAACTTGCGACATGCTTTGAAAAATATTTATATGTACACAGGCGGGGCCGCGTCTTTAACGGTAACAAAGACCCCGGCAGCGCGTACTGTAACAGTACGCGTGTATCTATACATAACTGTAAAAAATCAATATATCTGTGCGTTTTCCTCTACGTAACGCGCTTAACTTACGGCCGCGGTTTTTAAAAATATTCACCCTTGCTTTCACTCCAAGTGGATTCCACAGCTGTCTCGCGTGCGTGGAAAATTCAGAAATCGATATACCCATGTGTGGCACAGCACGTGGCGATACATCAAACTTGCTCTACGTGTAAAACATAATGATGGATAATGAAAGGTCTTCCACCCTCTAAAATTTGACGTTTCCATTTCTGGTTTTTTTTATATAAATCGGACTAATTTTACAACTTGACAAGCGTGATAACTTCGTTCCATTTTTATATAAAATGGACCAGGCGCGAAATCATAGTGTATTTTAGTTACTTTTATATAGTATTTGCATCAACTTATTGGTATTAATTTTAAAAATAGATAAATATTTCAAATCTAAAATAAAAATTTTTGAACTAAAAAATTTTCATATTAATTGTTATATTTTTTGTGAACAAATAAAAGAACTCGCGCATTCAAGCGAGAATTAGATATATTATCGTCAAACATTCTCGGACAATTTGAGAACCTCATAACGCGACTACTTGAAAGTTATTCATCCTGATTCCGAGTGGTTTCCACTGCGCGAATAAGAAACTTTCGAGTCGCCATCGCCCCGAAGATTCCTCCTCGAAACTTTCCGGAGAGCTTGAAGATCGTTTCGGACAGTAAAAAAAATATATGTACCCTACAATTTCAACCTCCTGCGAAATTTTGCTCGTGATTTACGCGTTTACCACCCACACCGCCATCCATTCGTAGTTAAATGTGTATACCAGAGCGTAAATATTCAAAAGTCCGCTGAGCGCACCGAATGCATAACGACGGGATTAATGTCTACCTCGCGTCGCTCTTCATTTTTACAGATGCACTTTTTCGAGCATTTTCCAGCGTGTTGCATAATGCACCTACAACATCTACGAATTTTTAGGAAACGCTCGGACAATTGCCATCCTTATTCGCCATTTCAAGAATTATTTAAAAAATTCTGATATTTAAAAATATTAAAGTTATAATCGTGTCACATTTGCAATAATAACCTATCAATAGTGCAAACTTGTATTTATAATATTTATCAAATATACGCAAATCAGATTTCGCAGAAATTTAATCTCGAGTCGAGAATGTATAAATAACCACAAACTATGCCCTAAAATATCTACTGAATTCGATCAATTTTCAGAGTGCTCGGCAACTATTACAGATATAATTTACGTTCCAGCTAAATCCAAATGTAGAGCAGCTTTATCTCTGCTGCCAATAATAAAATAGAAATAAGGCGCTGTTGTGTGACAGGATGCACACCGTAATATTTGCAGACTACGTTAAAAATAATAAACAGATGATGTGCACTTCGGAATCAATAGAAAGTATAATTCACTTCAAACAGGAATTAATCACCACTTTACATAAAATTAAAAAAATTGCGCTTAATTACAAAAGAAAAACTTGGCTCTAGATTCACCGAATAACCTGTAATTGAGAGAAAGTAGGAGATCAGTGAGATGCGTCATACATCTAATAACTATGTCTCATAATAACGGTGTCATTTCTTTTTCGCTATCCTCTCTCGAATCTATTCCCACTTGTTTCACGGTAAATTATGAGCCGGCGTGTTGATCATCTGTACATTGCAATTTGCGTTCCCGCGCGTTAATCAAATTCGGGTTAACCAGAGCGAGTGCAAGAGATTGCGCTTGTTACTCTGCGGGATTTAATACCAGGCGAAATACACACGTTCTCATTTATCAAGCATTCTCGTTCAGGCCGAGTATCAAGTTTGCTCGATCGAGATACGGCTCGATGCGTTATGCTGTTGTATGCGATTGCGAACGATTTAACGGGATTATTTTCGCGTATTGTATTGATCAAGCGCTCAAATTAACATATCAATAAACTGGTGCAACATATAAACGTTGTGTTGACATGCAGCATTAATTGTTGTCTATTTAATGCACACGTTAGACGAACATCCAAATATATATATGACTAATTTTTGTTTAAATCATGCGTTTATAAAAGAAGCGTAAACATAAAATATAATAATATTTAAAATATTCTATATATTTTCATATAAAAAACAAAATTACTTCATTTATTTCTTTCTACTCTATTTCAACATATTAAAAAATTATCTTGATGATTAAAAAATGGCACAATTTCTATTAAAAGATAACAGAGTTTTGTTCATGATAGGGAAAGAGAGAAAGAAAGTTATCTCTAAATAAATTACATAAACTATTTAATTAAATTCATTAATGTTTATTAAATTAATGCAATTAGGGTAATTAAATTACATTACGTGATATAATAGGATATATAAAAGAAGATATCCACTTTAATAATATCGTCATAGAATCAACTTTTGCACACCTATAATTAAGAGATTGCATTTATAGTTAAATATTATTAATTGTTATTATTAATTAATTAATAATTATTATTATAAATTAATAATAATTATTATGAATTAATTGTATTTTTAGCTATTTTTGTTTATATATATATTTTTTTAAACATATATATTCTTATTTGTGCCATTTTTTTTAAAGCATAGTCAAAGATTTATTAATGAGAAATGAGTGCTGCAGAGTTGCTAACCGATTAACGTTTCTCAAGAGCACCGATTTCATCGCGCTCATTCTCGTACACTTGACACACGTGAATCTACGTCGGCAATTTCCGGCGGAAGAAAGATTTGCTCCGACAGACTCTCGGCAAATGAATCAAACGTGACTGTATCGTGTCGGGGCGCCGGTTTTAATGTCCCGCGGAGAAAGTCGCGGCTTTTCGCCATTCGATCGCTCGAACCGGTCGAAAGATAATTCCACGACGCGCCGAGAATAATGCAATCACGATCAAATTTCAACGACACGGAAAACAACCGGAAAGGTACAACCAAACCCAGCTATTTCGATGGAAATGTAAGAAACGAGAGTCTTTCGAGAGATTGAAGCAACGGGATTCTAGATAAGCGGCAGTGTCATCTTCGCAAATGGTCACCGTACCGTCGTAGTATCCATCGTAGTATCGATCGTATCGATACAACCCGATGCTTCCTTTCTTCTCCTTTCCGCCCATCAATCGCAGCGCACGCGTCCCAACAAAACACGCACTCGCCGCGAGCAGATTTTTACCGGTCACTTTTCTCGGACGTGAGAAAATGCATCATCTCGGACTCATTTCTCTCCGATCACTCCTATTACCTGTTTTATCTCAGTCCCGACACCTCGTTCAACCAACCGACGCCGGTGTAGAACACTTTACAGCTGGTTTATAACCCACAAATGTGCTATTCGTAGGAATCGTTAGACCGTGCAGTTACACCGCGCGATCGCAAAAATAGATCTTTGAGTGCTACGACTTTTGACTGTGGAATGTACTTGCATTTTTATAAACGTGTCACTTTAACAGCTACTATAATTACTAATATTCCCGTTTTAGAATTTCCTAAAAAATTGACTTAAATGCTTTCTATAATCTTAATTTATCCTGCAACTCATACAGGAGCAATACGTATAATTATAGGTAGATATTGATCTCCACGGAACATATACAATATGCATGTATACATAGTAGACATAACATGGACGAAGTTTGCGGTAGTTTGACAGACGATGTATCAGTACTTAAGATGGTATGCTAGTTGATCAACTGTATATATTGTGACGTCAGAAGCGAGGAAGTTCTGACTTCGTTCGACAAATGGCGTTCTTATAAAAGCACAGCTGTGGCGAAGTATTTCGAATACATCAAAAATGTAAAAAATAGCGCTACGTTTTTTTCAGTCGAGATTAAAAATCTACAAAAAAAAATAATTAAATAAAAATTCTTCTTTTTGTAATATGCTTATTACAAAATATTGAAATAAAAATATATTTATTACAAAGTTTTGAAATAAAATGTATAATATGAGAAATCGGAGAAATTTCCGCGCTTCTCATAAAATGCATATTTGAACTAATTGGCAAATATTTCCAGCAAGTAACATTTATTTTTTTCCGGCAAGACATCGGTGCGTCGTTTTGTAAAATTTGTGATCTGGTATTTCTGCGCGAACGAGGGCGATATCAGCGTTCGAATGGCGGACATTGTGCGTGTAACAGGTACTGGAAACGATCTCGTCGGATCGGATACACAACATGGTTCTCCTCGTGTGCATACACATTCCGGACAAATTACGCTGCACGTGCAGACGCATACCATGCGCGCGGTAATCTCTTCGCGCGGAAGGCAGCTGCAACTTACGTGCCGATCTCTTACCGCGCAGCGAAGTGTGCGCGACGAAAGGGACGATAACGGAATCTTCGTCCGCCAGCATAACGTAACGTCGAATTAATGCGAGACGACAAATGTGATCACATCGCCGGCGGAATGTGCGAATGCGAAAACGCTCATCTTCCGACCATTACTAGGCTGCATTGTGGCCGACACCTGCGACATATAGCGGTCCTAGCTACGTCACGTCGGAAGCATTTCCGAGAGCTGTTTCCTCCGCGATTTTCATAACCATCGCTTATGTCGCCGGGTATAAGATAACTCAGTTATTCTGCACCGAATAAAAAAATATCGAAGTTATCACGAGTAAAGCATTTCATGTTCACATATCACCGTAACGCGCGGAGATAAAACGACCGGTGTAAATATCAATGTCAAGCATTCTCGCGAATATATCGTCACTATACTTCGCGCACCTAACCTACTTTATTATTGTAAAATTAAAATCTCTTAGTGAGTCAGCAGTTTTCTCAAATTCTTTGTACAATCTCATCTATATAATTGCACGATTCATTCTTCCGCGTTATGTCAATTAAAGCAAAAAGTTAAAACTTCGCTGGTGAATCTTAATATTATTGTAGGGAAATACTGTAGAAGCACGAATAAGATGAAGAACAGCAATCTACGAAATCCAGAGACGCGAACTTATCCTTGTAACAGCGGCGGGAAGAGCAATAGCGATAGTTTCTTTCCGGACGAGCGATTCGTCCTCATCTATGTGCAAAGCAGGGAATTCTAATTCGTATAAGTGCTTTACAAAGGCGCGCACACTCGTGCAGCGACCAGACAGCAACGGGAAGAGTTCTTTGAGTTTGCGAAACGAGAACGCGTCGACGAACAGTTTGAGACAAAGGCGCTGGAACGCTAGATTAATACAAGGTGATAAAGAGGGCCACGCCCGAGCAACCGTGACGATCTGCGTCATTTCAGTATCCCGATTGTCGACAAGCCGAGCCGTTCCGACGTTTCATTTTCGAATGGCTGCCGTCTAGGTGCGATAAAAACCGATACGTGTGCCGTTAAAAAAAAAGAGCCACAGCAAGGATACGCGTCGCCGAGTGTATCGCAATCTTTCCCAAGCGGGTTTTGTCGATCTACTGTTCGCTCGTCGTCCTCGTTTTATATCGATGACCCGTGGCACATATTTACCCGATGAACGCCTTAATTGGAACAAGCAGGTACCGTCCACGTTAAATCACTTACACGTATAAACAGAGCAATGTTCTTGGATTAAGGCCGGCAAAAAATTGTTCCCTTAGGACATTTGTATTGATTATTTGTTAAGTTCATGCAGCAGGTAATAATTTTCAGAGGGTAATTTAATTTTACCTTTTGAGCTCTATTTGTATCGCAAATACAATTTCTGCATGTGACATAGTCATTAAGAGACTATTTCAATAATTCTACAATTTTTTGTAATAATATATTGAAAACGCAATTTATTTTTATATACAGAATAAATGTTTTTGAATTTCTGCAAAATTTGTATGCACATACGTATACGCCAAACTTGTACGTGCGTCCAATTTACAAAATTTATTTTAGAAAATAGGCTAGATTCTTGTATGCCGATAAGACGTTTCAAATAATAATTTCACGAGTCATAATTTTCTGATTTTGTTACGACTTTAATCCGAATGTAAGGTACAAGACAGTAATGAATAATGTAAATGGAAAATTATATACGTTTAGAAGATTTTAATGAAACAATAAATTGCGCAGTAATATCTGATGCAAATCTGATGCAATTTGCGCGCATAAACAGGAAGATAAGGAGGCACTGTTCCGTTTTCCGAGTCTGTAAATTTAATTCCCCCAGTTATTATTACAAACCATTTCATCCTTTGTGCCAGGAAATCCTACGGGATGACAGGGATGCATCCGAACACGGAAGCTTATTAATTACGTCCGCGAGTGTAGCGACTTGCAACAATTAAACTTTCAAAAGTAGGCAAAACCAGATTATTGCTAGTAATATCGCTTCTCCGCAATAAATGGTTTAGCCACGAACTTATTAAATAGCAATTGTGACAATTACAATGATATGTCATGCCGCGTTTCATGATAAACAACTAAAAGTTGCACGCGTCTTCAATTTGAGATAATTATTAATAATTCGCGACAAAGCTCCATATTTAAATAACGTGTATCAGTTCGTTTGAACTTTATACATTGTGCATAAATAATTTTTAATTAACAATTCCATAGCTTTAGCACACTCAAATATCTCACTTCCGTGATACCCAGCAATTTCAATATTACTACGAATAACGCATTACACTTCGAACAGTTTACGCAATAAAAAATATAAAAAACCACGCGCAAAGCGTTTAAAATATATCAGAAACTGTGAATCGAGCGCGGTTCGTTAATTAATTAACTTCTGTACGGTGAACTAAAAATAAATATAAAATATTCGTAAAAAATTGCTGCGCTGATAACGAATCTCTGTAAAAATTAAGTGCATTTTTAAATCTACGGACTCGCCGACAAAGGACAGACTCGCATTAAAAAACATTAACACTAGCGATCCTGGTTTGTCGCGATGCGGTTAACCACACTGTAATCCATTCCGCCGGCTATCAAGTGGAAAAAATCGTGTGAACAGAGACGAGCTAGTCGTCACACGTGCATATCTCTTGTCCTGCGTAGATCCCCGCAGATTTTATCGCACTTATGACACGGAAATCGCATTAAGCTTCACGCGGCAGCGAATCAAACTCTCCCCCCCCCCGCCACCTCCTCCAAATCCCCTCGTGCAACAACATAGATTAAAAATCTATCGCGAAAAATCTATTAACCGCTTCGTTGCAATGGGATAGATATGCTAGTGCAGAATTGTTTTCCAAATTCCGTTACGGATTTAAATGGGTAACAATAATTTTGACAGTAAATATGGAAGAATGATCGCGCTGCCAAATAATCTTGCCAAACCGCTTTTGTTGTTTAATCGGATCTAGGACTGTTAAAATCCGAAAGATTCCGAATGTCATATTGTATTTTTATATATAAGTTTTTGTGCTAAAATCCACGGAATATAATATATTTCATTGTTCAGAATTAATGAATGATGAAACGCGGCGAGTATAAAGCCACCACTATATCCGAAAATTTACAAAGAGAATTTACAAAGAGGAATCCTCAAAGAGAATTGCTTGGAAAAAAAATACAATTTAATTTCGAATTTAATGCAGAATGCAATTGTGCGCTTGCCCATTCCACGTTTCCAAGATTGATGTCGAACGTAACTCACCACATCCGCGACTGCTTGAATGCGAAGCGCGACTGCGATTTGCATTATTTAACGAGACGCTTTTCGTATTAATATCCGTAAAATGTAGCGCTATAAATACGCACCGAAAGTGCGTTGTGTACAAATCGGCGGAAGTTCTGCTCATAAAGCGTTTTGTAAAATTTTATGTAAGATATTTATGTTTTGCAATCACATTTTGATATCAATAAATGAGGTATAACTTTCGAAAATGAATAGAAATGTATATCTTCTTGTGCAATGGAAATCGACATTTAGACATAATTTATCGTTACGAATGCGTATCGATTCTCCTTTAAACCACAGCGAAGTATTTTGATTTAATCAAAATATAAAATATATATAAAAAATATATAAAATTATATATACAATTTACGCTTCAGAAATTTCTGTAAATTGAAATTTTCGCTTATTTCATTATTTATTCATTTCATTATCAGCGTAGCAAAAATCATATCAGAATTCAGTTGACGTCTGTCATCGCGCGAACGTGCCTGCGAAATTAATTTTCTCCGCGAAAAAAAATCCAGGCAAGTAAAGCGTCGCAACGACGTGCACGGATGAATGCAAACATTCGCGGTTAATATTACACAATTACGTAATTTAATCCGTGTGCATTCGTTTGCTGTTGCACCGACCTACGGCATGACTATTACCGTTGCCTCGATTACACGTACACCGGATCTTCGTGGAATGCCTCTGAGAAATTACGTGAGAACAAAAGCAGTGCGATGATCTTTATTCTCAACAAAAATCCCGCAAGAAATATGATTTAAATGCTTGACGGTGGGATAAAAATGTTACATTTACATTTCAGATAAAAAACATGCTGTTACCATGATAATAATGGTGTGAATTGGGAAAATATAAGATGTTGCGTTATATATTTATATATCTTAAAATAGCATAAAGTCTGCGAACACGTGAGAACTAAACTATGTATGTTCTTGAAGAGCAAACTATTAAGCTAGGATACATCGGGATAAACGGAACTTAGAGAGAAAGTGGAACTTTACACCCATTATCTCGCTGTTCGTTGACTTTGAGATAACACTGGCTAGAAGTTATTCATGGCGTATTATCACGTACTCTGTAATATTATGACTTACTTTAATCAGTGTTATGTAAAAATAAATTTTAAAAATTAGATATATATTCTTTCTAGATATATTCTAATTTTCTTTAAAATTTTTTAAGTTTTAAAAAAACAAGAAAACAGCAAGAAAAACGCTGTGAATCAAAAGCGTGGATGTCGAGATATTTTTAAATTTCAGTCGTCCCGCGGGGACCTTATTTTTACTACACAAATATAATATCATTACTCATAAATATTATGAAAATTAATGAAATACATTTGTAGCAATAATAAAATACAGCCTCCTTTGGGAAATTAAAAAGCGCACGTGTCGCGGTACAGAAAAGAAAAATAAATAATTTGCACGAGAATCGAAAAACATAAACAAGTCATCGAGATTGAAAAGTTTTAACGCGCGAAGGTGGAATCGAGATGCATTGAATGCAGGCATGTAATATAACCAGGACGGTTTTAACAAATTCTGCGCGCGCCCACTCCTGAAAGGCTAATTGACTTTTCCGAGTCGGATCAGTTCTATTTGCTTGCTTGATCGAACGAATGGCCCGAAACTGTACATCTCTTTACAGAATCGACTGTCAGTATATGGTATTAATTAAAAAAACAGAATAAAAATGTATCTGAGAGAACAAAATGTTTCCGATATTCTATGACATGATTAATTCGCGCGACTGCGAGCTGTTTTCGGTGGCTCGATCGATGAATATATTTTCCAAACTGATCACAATGATTTACAGAATTTTTTTTTCACGAATGCAAAAATATTTGCAATGCAAATACAGACAAAACTGCGGTGGATTGGCATTGAATAAAGAGACGAATAATTTACCGTGCGTTTAAATACGACGTAAGAGTTACGGTGCACGATATATTTCCTTTTCATCTGAAAATCAAACAATATAGGGTGAAATAACGGGTCAATGTTTGGCGATGTTACTAAATCCACACGGTTCTCTGCATTTATCGAATTATTCGCAGGCAAGTGTTTATTGTTTCGTAAATTTCGTATGCGCGTTGTGATTACAATGTTACGTGATATGCTATTGCGAAGGAGAAAATGCATTCGCTGTTTTCGCTCGAAAAACGTTTGTTGTTTAGAGAACGCTCATATTCGTGTTTTAATGCATGTATTTGCATTATTTAACAAGGACGCAAAAAATTTCTATAACCCACAATATAATGTTGATGAATAATTCAAACCAAGTCAGCGATAGCATTTTACAGCAGAATGCAGACTCCGATATTAATACCGATATGTAACATCAAGAATAAAATACAAATATTTATCAAGTGTTTTTGCATTTACGATTTTTTTTTTTTTTTTAACATTTTGTCACGTCCGAAAACAGTTTCGCCAATGTCTGCCAATTTCGTTTCGCGTCGCGCTCCAAAACTGGAATTAGTGAAAGACAAACGGCGCGTTGAGCCGCGGTTAACGTTAATCGACGTAGAGAAAACCGCTCGTTAGCCGCGCGGGTTGTCCGGGATAAATCCGCGGGAGACATATATTCACGTATGGACCCGGGGCTTCGTGACTTTGGCGCGCCGTCGGCGGAACATCCTCTCGGTAGAAAGCATCCGCGGGGACCGCGCGCGCACGCGGCACATGTGATTTACTGGGAAAAGTTTCGCGAATCGTGCGGCACGAAGAGCGAATCGGCATCGCCTTTCTCCGGTAAACTCTCTATCGGACCGCGAACGATCGGGATGGAGATGCGCGGCTAAATGATCGGCCCGTCGGCGCACATGTGAGGAGGAAGTTTCTGGGTGTACGCGTCTGACTTCCCTCTGCCGATTGTGCCGAGTAGCGGTATGCAGGACAGTAGGTCGCCGTCAGCGTCTCGGCGGCGGTAGACCGGTAGTCTCCGTCCTCTCTTTTCTTCCTCCCCTTTCCCGCCTTTCTACCCATGTCGTCGTGCAGGCGGATCATGTCTTTCTCGAACGGCTGTTCACAGCTGCCTTTTTCTCCTTCGTGAACACACAATCGGGAGCTCGTTAAAGTTCGTTACTTAGAGACTTTCCAACAGGTGGGCCGACAATGGTGTCGAAATTTTTCCCGCGCACGCAAACGTTTTTCATTCGGGAAGGAACTGAGAGAGGAATTCTCGCGTCATCGTCTCGACGCATCTCCCGCGCTTGTCCGCATTCGGAGTTATTTGTCCTCTGCACGCGACTACTCTTGTCTCCTTTTGCGCTTCGCTGCGTCAGCAAACGTCTTTCACTTCCTGTATTCGCAATGCTGCAGATAAGTCTTCCACTACCGGATGACTCCTGCTTTATCCTAGCGCGTCCACCTTTCTACGTATTCCTTCACTCTTCCTGCCGCTTTCTCTCTCACTCGTGTACTCATTCACAGAGTCTGAATGTGTCGTTTTTCGCTCGTCTCTCTCGTCGTTTTCTCGCTCCTTCTTTCCTTCTCTCTCGGACCATCTCTCCCTTGCAACTGGTCTCTGTCTCATTCCCCTCCCATTTCTCTTCATCACACGTGCCCGACGATCTCGTGAGAGCCGTTCGGCCCTCGCGAGAGCCTCCACTCTTCTTCCACCACCCATCTCCGAACCGGGACCTTACGTATTCTTGAATCCGAACAGCGACTCCGCTACTCGCATTCGCGACCGACATGTCGAATCGTCCGAAAATCGCCAGCAAAAACACGCGCCGCCGCAGGCTCGGCGAGTACCGATAAGTGTGACCGCGTTCGATCTCGCGCTACAAGTTCGCGATACTGTGAACGTGTGCCCGGTTTGAAATCTAAATCGTGTAATCCGCGATTACCTTGAAGCTAAGATTGCCCTTCACGAGGAATGACGGAAGTTTGATTGCAGTGTGGATATTTCGGATTTAAGGCTCAACAAGTGCTGCATCGTTATCACAAAACTTCTAACGCAGCGCTGTAAGTCTGCACTGAATTAAGAGATTGTAAAAAAATGAACTGGAAAAAATATATCGATATTACGATGTTGTAATACAATTTACAACTTTTTAATATAATAATTCAGTATTTTTGCTCACTTTTTCATTTTATTTAATCATTTTCGTACGACATGTAAAATATTCGATAACAAGTTTGCAATTAATTTAGTAATGAGCTTATTATATTAATTTGCGCTCCAAATTAGAATATTAAGTAATAGCCATCATCTAATTAATATTGCTTGGAGAAGAATTCGTTATTACGCCATGTATGAGTTTTTTAAATAACTCAACGTTAATAATAAATGTTTGTAATTCTTTAATTAACGTACCAGTAATTTCCAATGTTCTTATTAATAAATTACGCTAACTTGTTACGATAACATTTTTTGCAAATTAATTCAGCCGATAATAACATTAAAAATTATGAGAATTCACTCTTATGCAATATAATATAATAAATTTTATGCATATAAAATCGTAAGAATAAAAAAAATGTGTTGCTACTTGTAATTGGGGCGCGATCAAAAACCAAATTCTTTATATAATAAATGTAAAAAAACGTTTCATTAAATACACGTTTAGCTTTACTGAAAAGCGCGGTTTACGTATTAATCATTTAACGAATAAAATCCAGATATTTCAGATTTAAACGCGATGCAAGAGTATCAAGGGATAGTTTATTACATAAAAAAGTTCACGATTCTTATACAAGTGTAATAACTTTAAATTTAATAACTGTTCAAATCGATATCTACTCTTGCTTTGTACTTTTTGCTGTCAACCGATATTTATATCATTTCGAATTATTCATCGTAGAATTATTCGTTCTTTCATTGTTATCTCTCTCTTTTTCCATTTCAAAATCTTTTATACAATATCTCTTTCTCGTTTGTGAGTTTTATATTGTACTATAAAAGGCACACATTCCCAGCAAAGGTATACTGAAATTTGCCAGGCATTCGCGTCTGATGCGCCCAGCGAGATTATACACCGCAGTTCCGAGATCCGATGCATCATGCATGGACCTTCCATTTCTGACGCTACGGAGTGTCGCATCACTACTGGCAAATATTTTATTCTAGCGCGCCGTGTGCACGTACACAAAGCGTACAAAAAGATTGTTATAGAAGAAAAATAGGTTCTCCTTCCATTTATGATGATGTCTGTTTTTAAATTTACTTTTCTCTTTCCACCTTATTTTACGAAGTAGCGCGTGCGAGAAGAAACTTCAAGACATGCATTCTGGAATATTAACTTGTTAAATTTCTTAGATCACACTTTTGATTATTTATTATAAAAAATTTCTAGAAAAAATCTAATTTTAAAAATGTTTCGTATTAAAAAACAAAGAGGCAAATTATGTATCTCATTAGTGAATAACAATTGTTGCGTTAATTACTTTTGACTAAAATTTTTTTAATACAATTTCAATGCAACTTTTAATTACAATATGTAATATTCAAATTTATGTAAGATGAGAAGAAAAGATTACGTCAAATCCGAGTATCAGTCACTAAGATGGTTTTTGATGCTGCAGCACCCCGCATATAAAGTAGAATTTTACCACAATTGAGTTTCGGCGCTTATTTCGCGAGAAAGGCGAAAGATATATCGTTGATTTATGCAAATCCCTCGACACCGCCACGTGGATCGCATCGCGGCGAACACGTGAAAACATTACGCCCGAGCATATCGAGAAAGAACACGACTCACGCGGTGAATAATTCCGTCTGCAGGTCCAGCTCGACCCGCGCAAAAGTGGGCCGATCGCCCCCGAGGCTGTAGGCCAGTCCGTGTTTCGAGGAGGGCCGGGCGGAAGGAAATTTGTGAGAAAGGGACGTCGAGAGAAGAAGGCGAGCGGCGGAGCGAGAGAGAAGGAAGCAGGATTTTACTAGAGGGAGGAAAAGAAGGCCGAAAGATCGTTAACCGTCGGGCGACTCTATAATCAAAAATCAAGATTGAGACACCGTTGTGAGAAAACGATCAACGGATACCGGAGATAATTACGTGACGGTAATGAGATTGGCTTAGAGGTAACATCGGTGCGAAGCGAACATCGGGATTTAACAAGAGAAGAGGCGAGATTAACAAAAGTGTCTGCGAATTAAGAATGAAATGTTCCTGCCGGCTGTTCCTGAGCAGAGAATTGCGAAGAGTCCGCGCCGGGGAGAATAGCGGTTAGAAAATTAGACGCGCCAGTCTGCCTTGAGGCAAGTTACGTTTCTACTGGGGACCAGACGTGCGGAAAATCGCGAGGGAGAGAAAGGAAAGGGCTAACCTCGTCAAGGACGAAGTGAAGTCAAAGCGAAGAAAAACGAAGGGTCGAGCGAGCGTAATCAGCACGCGCCGCTCTAATGGATGTGATTATATAAAAAAAGTCGATTTTTAAATATTGTTCTAATCGTGGAGAAAACCATTTTCGTGGCCCATTTCTTCGTCTATTATAAAATGTGAAGGAAGAGAAAGAACAAAAACGTTTTTTTAATCAATTGACCCAGATACAAAATTTACGTAGACAGAGATTCAATGAAAATTCGGAGAAAACTTAGAGAACGAAAACTGAGCTGATTAAACACGTGTTAATTAATGAAACGTGCAGAACGCGAATAATCAAAGAATAATATTGACACAGGAATAAAGATATTGATTTTAACGTGAATAGCATCGGCAGAGAAATTACGACTGTTTGCTTAGGAAAAGTCGACCGTGCAGTATGCGATTGAAGAACCAATTCTCGTGAAGAAAGCAAACAAATAATCTTATCAGATCACTCTCTCAGCAAAGAAATCTGAGAAGATCCAATAAAAAGACAAAGTAATCCAGAATCATTGAATCAAATTGAATCAATCAACATTAATCGGGCACGTAAAAAAATATTTATTCCAGTAATAGATAAAAATCACTTTTACTCGATAAAGGCGAAAAGACGTCGCGGAATATTCAAAGCCGACTTAGTTGACAAAAGCTCAGATTACGAAGGCAGCTAAGGATACGTAAGTAAATCGACAGGAGCAGCGTAGCAGAGGATCCATCATTGCGACAGGCTCGCCATCGAATATGTCGTAAAAAGTCTCAATTTGCGAGAGAATACTCGAGAGGTGGAGTGGAGGGTTCACGGAGACGCGTGGCTGCTAGGTCAAAGATCGTGCCGAGGACAGAGAGAAAGGATCGTGAAAGCGTCCTAAAGAAAAGCCCGACCCCGAGAAGTGAATGTCTTGAGTAATACGTCTCGAAGAGGCGGGCGGGGCGGCCGTAAAAGTCATTCTGGGGCGACGTTTTTAACCCCCGCACGTGCGAGGAAAATAAAGAAATACGGGTTCGGCGTCTATCGAGCGGGAGATAGGTGTTAGGAAAATAAGACGGGAGGAGAGCGGACCAAAAATGAGTAGGCAAAGCGTACCACTGCCAGGTATCAATTCCTGCGAGAGGATCAGGCCGGAGCGACTCAGAAACACGATACAGAGACTCGTGTGGGGTCCCGGTTCGCAATTCCAAGTCGGTCATATGGGCATCCCGGAGGATGAAGGCTCGAATCCGCGGATGGCGCTGAGAAGGTATGTATTTTACGAGCGTTATTAAATTTCCCGAATCGATACTGGAGCCTATTGCTTCGGAGAAGCGACCCTAAAGTTGTGCTTTCCGAACGCGTAATAAAAAAACCATAGCCTCAGAAGTATACTGTGTAAAGTCACATTTTCGAAAATTGAATTATTATTATCACAAGATTATACTCCATTTTTTATGTCCAATGGCAAACAGTTTTAAATCCTTAGCTGCTGATAAAGGAGTTCTATTCTTCAAGAAATTAATCTTAACAAAAATCGTCGAGCAATCGTAAATATCTCCAAATTATGTTCACGTGACTTCACTCCGCTTCCGAGGTGCTGATATGTTATTGGCACAAATAAATATTCGCACTATTTTGTAGAACTCATGTATCCACTGTGATCGAAATTGATTAAAGATATAAAATAAGTATCGCGAAAATTTATTTATACAAAAGAGGTGCCGCGTTAGAGTTTAACAGAAATTTCTCGCACTTCTAATTAATCAACCTTAACTAGAAGGCTTCACAGCTTCTGGCAAAGAACGCGTCGTCAAAGGCGTCAGATATATAATTCTGTTCCTACTAATTCTTGTGCATTCCATTCCAATTACACCGTCTTGTATAATGAATACACTGCAAATACTGATTATGAACAAATGACGCTGCGTCGCAGCTGTAAGGTATAAATGCTTCCCGTGTATACGGGAAGAATCGCAACAAAGGATTCTGCGGAGTGGCAATTTATAATTATAGTTTGCTTGGCGTACACGTCGACGTGTAAATCCGCCGTGACGCTCCGCTGTCTGCGTGTAACTAGCAGTCTCCCGTATTATCGAATCACATTGTGCGTTCCTCTCCCGCGCCAAGAATCAGAGATAATTACCGGCACATCCGTCAGTCAGACAGCCGTGACGTGTAATAGGTTTATTTAATCTCCCTTGTGCGCGTCGCGCGCTAATAGAACACCGGCGGGAACCGGTGTGACAATCAATTACACGAAGACGAGCGATCGAACGCAGAGCGTACGAAAGCGCGGAGCGTACGAAAACTGTACAATGTATAATGCAAAAAGCAGCCGTGAAAGTAATTCGCGCGCAGAAGCACAAGTGTGAATTTGCAGAGTCGAACGATAAATCCGCTTAACGTCGTTTCCTAATAACAGTAATCCGCGCCGGTAATAAATCGCCGGCGGACTTATTCGTCCACGAGGCGAGATAAATTAACGCGTCCTCGACGCGACTTCTTAATAACGGTGATTCGCGATTACGATTGATTGCCAGGCTTTACGTAAGACTAGCGGGATACGTAATTAGCAGTAGCCCGGTGTACAGTTCATCAAGATATAATCATATACTTGTGCCGTACTAATGTATTATTAATTATTCTATTAATCTTTATTTAGAAAAATCTGCAAGAGTTTTTCCCGAACGTATTGAATTGAAGAAAAAACGCGATAATCAGAAATCAGATGTATTTATCGATAAATGTTCGATAAAAATACACGATCTCTTTATTAATTATTTCATCAATTTTTATTTAACAAAACCTGCAAAACCTTTTGTCGTATTTAATTGAAAAAAACGTGGAACAATAATCAGGAATCAAACTTATTTACCGATAAATGTTCAATAAAAATACGTTCTTTTAAATTAGGAACTTTTCGTTGCTGTGATACAATGCACTTTGCGCTAATTGCTGTGTTTCCATTATCTGAGACGAACGTAAACATCGTACACACACCGTTGTGTCTAACATCTAAGTGATTGAAATTAATTAGTTCACGTTCCTAGAGTTGACGCTTGATTCACTTTACCCTCCCGACGACCCTTTCCTTTGTACGATAAAAAGTACTGTGCGGGATAACAGGATGGCCACGTCCTTTCTTTCAGACTGCTGAGATTGTACGAGGGCAGACAATACAGAGAGGCGGCCGGCTTCTTGATGAAGCTGCCACATTATACTCTGAAGACCGCCTTACCGGATATTCCGGTAGACCTGTTGATCGAGACGCTGCCGCACAGCCTCGTCCTTCTGGAAGCGCTCTATTCCCGGCTGGTGGAGTTGAATGTCAGCGACACAAAGATTCTGCGGATCGAGCAAGTTCTCTGGAGGATCGTGCACCTGATATCGACCAGTCAGGACCACTTTCAACCGCGGATCTGGTGCAAACTTCTCGTGTCTTTGAATAGATTATCGCCGAGCACGAAGAGCACGCTGATCTCGAGAAGACGCGCTCTCGAGAGAGCCGTGGAGGGACTCGGCAAGCATGGACTAGTGTCTTCTTCGCAAACGAACAGCACCGAGAATTCCATGACGTCGAATCTAGTGCCGTTGCCAGTCGCGTTGAAAGAGGACCTCGAGACACGAACAGAGGCGTACAAATTGGCATTGCACAAGATCGAGAATTTTGGCAAGCACGCCGGAACCCATAAAGGTACACGCTCCGATTGTTATTAACAAAGACCCAAGCGTTATCCCCGATATCCAAATCGTTATCGTGCAAATCGATGATAGAAGAGAGATAAACGCTTCTGTGCGGTAATTTAATTTTTTATTTTGAGCAATTTATGAATAAATATTCAAATCGTCGGTTTAAAATTAAAATAATAATATGACGCAAATTTTGACAATGTGCATAAACGATCGTATTCATAAATCAAAGAGTAATCCAGTTTCGTTCTAGCGACATGTTAATTGTCAGTAAAGATATACGATAATCAACCGTCAATTTGCGCGCTTGATCCGAAAAACGAGTGCGAATTGCCGCGGGCAACAAGCGCAGTGCTAAACTAGCGAAGCAATATTTCGCAATTATACGTTATTTCGCGAATCCGCCCGGATTTTCATATGAGATTCGACATTAACACTAGCGCGCCGTCGAAATATCCGCGCCAGCAGTCCGTGGCGCGAATTTGCCGGAAATCCGACGAAACGCGCTCATCGATGCATCGTAGCAGCACACGCTGTAACATGCAATTATTATCGACACGATAGAGATGCACGATGAGATTAGCACACGCCGCTAACTTTATCAGAATAAAATTGAACGGTTGTTCGTTCCTGTCACACCAAGCGTACATCTGGAACTCTATGAAACCGTGAAGTATCGAATTTTAACGGAGCCACGAGCGCCGCGTTACGTTTACGAATGCAAATGGACTAATGTCGGTCACGTGTTAAGCCATTTACATAGTCGAATGCACCACTCTCGTTTGCGCATATCAAACGCGATGAGCAATCCAAGATGATGCATTCCCGAGGAGAAAGGTACTAGAAATGGTACAAGAAACGTGCATAAAACGATAAGCGACATCGTTATAGATATTGATAAATATGTGCAAGTTACTTTCACAAGCGTCACCTCATAAAAACGTTTAAAATATCAGCGTCAATGTTTAAAAATAGAATAACCAATTTATATATATATATTTCTTTTATGACTTCAAACGCGTATGCATATTTTTTTCCACAAGTTACGACAAAATTTCGTCATAATTTAATTCTAATTTGGTCTCAATTTAGTTCTAATTGCCAAATTGTTTCAATTATTGAAATTCATTCCGTTAGTTTCTAACTTCCATTAAAACACTTCACGTAATTAGCAATCACTAACGCTATTAAATGTAAAGTTTATTTACTTCATTACTTAGCGCCAACTCAATTACGCGAATGATGAAATTAATATCTCTCGCTGGAAAATAGAAATTATTTCACAGCTTTATTCATTAGATGAGGAAAATCAATATCTATTACGATATAATGAAAATAGACCCTCGGCCGAACTATAATTTATTGAAGCAAGCACCCGCGGCAATTTCTGCCTCACGCGCGAGAGTGTGCGGATACGCCGCATAATTTAATCTTGTCTCATTATATAAAGGAAAGTACATGTATTTCGCTACGATGTCAGTAGCGAAATACTTCGCAATTTCGCTGTACGTGCCGGATATCGTCTAGGTATCTGCGTATAGCCCGAGGCGCCGTAAAAAGGTGACGAGCGGATGCAGTAATAATCGCTTCGCGCCATCATCGGTTCCGCTCTAATAATAAAAAATAATAATAACACCCGAAGAGAAAGAGAGAGGCCCCGATCTTTTTCTTGCGCTTTTGTAGCAGATCAAGGTGTACAAGCGGCTTCGCATCAGCGGCAGCTTTCCCTCAAGTACAGCGAGATCCAGCAGCGGCTGATCGATAATCAGAGCCTGCTGAATACGTTGGAGAAAGCGGGCGGGCCGTGCGGCCTGGAGAATCTGCTGGCGGAGCTGAAGCGCCGGGTCGAGCAAGACAAGGAGGCACTCCGCCAATGGACGGCCTTGAGGAAAATGACCAACGGAACAACGAACGCGAAAAACCCGGCTCTCGCCGCCCGGCTGTTGCAGTTTTCGAGAGGCTGCGCGCTCGCTCTGCAGTTTATGAGCGAGAATAATCCCCAGGTAAGACTGGAACAGAGTTTCACACAATTCCGCGTCGAAATACCCCTGAAATTTAATCTTCGAAAATGCGCGGAAGAATGAACATTCGTTCCTTCTTTTCGTATTTTTGCACAAGTTAAACGAAAGATAGAAATAATTGGAACGCGCTCGATTTTAAGCTGCACGTTAAAAAGTAAAATTAACTGCCGATAATTAACTGTAGCTGAAACAATGTTTACGACGGATAGGAAAAATTCGACTCTAAGTGGGTCAGGGAATACGCTCTAGGATCACTGTTGCAATAATACTCTGTGTAAGAAGATATACATCGCTAACTAACGTTATCTACCAGCGAAACAATTTGCGCTTCGCACAACCGGCTCGGGCGGGAAGAGATTTGACATAGAAATTGCGGCCTACTGGAACAATAGATGCGTCATTTGCGCGCGCAATCGCGATTTATTTTTCGTGCCCCCGCGTGCCGCGTGAGAAGCTCGTAAGTCGACCGCAACAATAAGAAGAAAGGTAACTTGTGCGGGAGAACGGTTTCGGAATACACGACAACAACGTGCAACTGTTACCGTTCCCGCGGGACTGTGGCTTGCAACTCGGCAAGCTGATGCGTCCAAGACGGCGTCAAAGGCGCCATGTGTAACCACTGTGAAATCCCGTAAGGGCCATACCGACGATCCTAAATTACACGAGTTTACTCTTGCAATTGCTCGCACTTGACTACTGACTAAAGTGACACGCAAACCGCGCGCGTCACATATGATATCAATCTCCGAGTCGTATCGCGTGCAATTAATAAATAAATGAAACGCGATTGATGAAATAACGATATATATCGCAAAGTACAAATAAAAATTAACGTGATAAAATCGTACTTATATTTGTGCGAGCAGACTGTGAGAATATGCAAATGTAAATTATTTCTACCAGCGCGTAACTGTAATGTAATTTAATAATAAATATTTATGAATACCAAAAGCCGCTAAAACTTTAATTGGAATGATACATCATTTCGATGCATATTAAACAGTTTATATATATCAGCGCGTGTGGTTTGTCCGCATATGCTATTAACAGATTAATGATATATCGCAATGGGAAATACACTTATGACACGTACGCTGTAAAATATCACGAGCGCCCAAAGATTAATGCAAATCAAATAGAAATAATTTTTGTAATCAAATAGAAACAAGCGCTTCTGAGCAACGCGCTTGGCCGTAAATTCCTTCGTAATTCGGTTGTAAATTTTTCACAATTCATGAACGAGTGTGCAATTATAAAGTTTCCGAGTAACATTACGCCCTCGATTTTTAGGCATGTATATGAACCGAATGCGCGATATTAGTGAGAAATATTTTCGAACACGCGTGAAGTATTAATGCACGCAAAGCGTTAATATGCGCGTTATGATTAATATCGCGCATATTAATGACGTGTCATAAATGATCGCCGCTGGGAGATGCAATGCGTACGCCATAAATATTTCACGCGTCCAGCTACCGTCGCGGCCGTGCGCGGAATTTTGCGATGCAATAAAAGTTGAATCCGCATCGCGCGCGCGCGCTGGTTAGTTGTACGTTTAGTTTTTACGTTTTTAGAAAAACGCGCGCGAACGACCGGCCGCGCAATATGTGCGATACGCGTCACGCTGCAACACGTCCTCCTATGAGTAGAATTCTATTTCGCAGAAATACAAACGGCAAAATTAGTTTGTGCGTCATCTTTGCTTTTCTCTTTTTGAACAGGCAAGGACGACATTCGCTTTGACAGTCAAAATAATCACGACCGGCACAATCGATTGAATTCGACACGGTGTGGCGGAAAATCGCACACCGAACTGCGCGTCTAAAATGTTTCGCGTCCAAACACGTCTTTCACAAGTTCGTATTCACTCTTTCGTAAAATTTAGTCGAAATTGGTTGGAAATGCGGCAAATCTATCGCAATGTGTTTAAACAGCTTCTCGATAATGAATGAACGCAATAATGAATGAGCGGCGGTGCTTTTAGAATCGCGTCACAATTATTAAACAGAAAACAAAAATACGCTTATAATCATCTCTTTTACTCCCGCGACAACTGGGACTTCAAACGACGAAAATAATGGCGAATTGCAAAAAGGATGGAAAGTGTTATATAACAGAATCGAATTGGAAAACCGCTTCGACATGTCGAAACGCGTTAATTGCTCTCTACTGAGTGCGTTTTAATTGAAAGCCCAGAGTCGACTGCAAATCCCAATCGAAAATGGAACGAGTGGATCGAGGTGTGGGCGTTACGATTGTTCAGTAGTTTCTCCATAGCACGCGACATTTACTCGCCTGCCCTTCTACGAAACATGATTATATAATAATATTCCGTTTTTTGTACATGCAAATGGAAGGAAAGTGTTATTTCTCGGCTTTTTTTATAAATTTAACATATTACAGAATATTGCAATATCGATAAATATTATTACACGCAATAGAGTAAAATAATTTTTATTTCGTTTATAAATAGGATAAATTCTAACATCTTATAGTTATTAACTTTTTCCGTATTCCCCGACTATTTTTAATTGCTCTGTCTTTTTTTATCTTTTACACTCACGCAATTCTACTTAAGCGCAATGAAAAAATATTCTGTTCCATTAGAAAATATTAAAAAAATTTTTAATTCTAAAATTCAAGCAAAATATTAAAAGATTACAATGACGTCAGAGAGAAAAAAAGTGGAAAAATGAAAACATTCTCGTAGATAAAGATGTCTGGTCATTCTAGATTATATCGCAAAGAGAGCGCGCGAATGTAAATGCACGTATTAAAAAAACATATTTAATTACAAAGAGAAGGTACTTTGTAATATACTTCAACTTCTTACGTCTGAACTATGTGATATCTGCGCTACTTCATAACCATATTCTACGCTAGGCATTTCACCTGAGTGAGAATCTCGGTGACGACTACGAGGAGGAATCTAGTAGCGCTGGTTACCACACAGACGAGAGCTGCAGCCCGACTCCGGAGCCGGTGGTAACAAACACCAACTGCGAGGTTCTCAGCGTGGAGGAGAACTGCTCGGATTTAACTTCAGCGGACATTACAGTGGAGCGACTAGCCGAGAGATATAGCGCTCTCTACGCTCAGGCGAACTTGCACACTCTGGACGCCCTGGATGCGCTGGAATCACTCAAGGACGCGCCCGACTTAAAAGCGAAGATTCTCTACTCGGTGGTAGTGGTGAGTATTTAAGCCAACTAACATAATTGTATATAATTTCAAAGATCTTCCCCCCTTCGCTGAACTGCGATATATGCCACTGAAATTGTGCTTAATTAGAATGGAGTATCTATCCTTAATTAAAATGGAGTAATTTCTGATATTGATATTGTAATTCGGATATCAATGAGAAGTATTTAAATTAATATTCAATTAAAAAATTTAATAAAACATATTTTTGAGATAATAAATAAAAATAACATAAAATATAAACTTCAAACTCTAAGAAAAATTATCTCCGATAAATGTCATCACCAGATAAATCATGAAGTAAAAAAACCAAAAACTGCACTCCTATCGAAAGTCCTATTTTTTTTATATCATCGATCAATTTTGCGCGACAAGTAGAGCGCGGGACTTTTGCCGGATGGAAACGCAACAAAAGGCGCAACGATGCGACCGCGGATTATTATATGAATAGCACTCGATCATCCGCAAAAACGCATAAAAGTTAGCCACGTGTAGATTTAAAATTATACGAACGCCCATTGTCGCAATAATCATGCACAATACGCTGTTTTGCGCGTGTATATTATCCACAAAACCTGAATAAGCTGTCCTCCAATGAAAATGCTCTTCATGAATAGTATGCTATATGTATAAGTAATAAGTATGAAGCTATTTGTTAAGATCACGTGTGCAAATGGCGTTTCAACATACGTGTTGTTCAATTAACATACTGAATGTAATAATATAAGTACGATTAATTATGCGTGAGATAATTGTATAATGATCAGCTTTCAGCATCTGATTGTAAAATTTTCCATTTTCCATCTTGATTATTGCGAGCAAATAGCCACCTGCGATCTCTCTCCACAAAACGCATAATTAAAACGCCATTTCTTAATCATATTGTTTTACAAACGCGAATTAATAATAACACGAATATGTAAATTTTAATTATTCTGCAATTGAAAGATTTCCTCGCTTAAATCGTTAACGTATGTAATTTAACTCTTAACGCAATATTATAACACTCGGCATAAAAAATATATATAAATAAATATATCAGAAAGGTAAATCGTATGATTGTCTGTTCAACAATTGTACGGCAGATTGTACAGAAGATAAATGATTAACAATAAATGCGCGCATTCTCATATATCAATTTTGCTTTTCAAATTGAAGTCAAATTTTGTATAAATCCCGTGATGAAAATGTCAGTCGAGTCGAACAATAGGGATCAGCCTAATGAATGAAACAATTAACGCATGTACACGAGCACGGACCTAATACAGGACTAACGTACGGTTCGTATCGGGCTGTATATACGTCATCAAAAGCAAACGCAGATCATGTCAAAGGTGTCAGAACGTGTAACGAGATATTAGATTACACCCCATATGTGAATAACTCGCAGCAAAATTCCAGCGCGCCGTAATTACATCATTAAGCCACTTAGCGTGTCCTGGGAATATTCTCGACATGTGTACGGCATAATTCTTTGTGTAAATATTTTTGCGAATCCGCACGCGTCCGTCGATAATTTTCGTATTTCGAAAACACGCATATACATCTGGCTTGTCCACCAAATTCATGGCAAATATTTTTATTCAAATTACAAATATCGAAGATTGGATTACATAACATCTCCTTTTTTCTCCCCCCGCTAAAAAACCAAATGTATTGTATATTCAGCGTCCCTTAAATTCTGCCGCTCTGAATACAAACACATTTCTAAAAATAAAGTCGCATTAGTTTCGCGTGTCAGCGGGAATGATTGAGCGTACCACTGCTCATTTTCGCGTGACATTGCATCACGACATTGAATGTTACCGCACAGATCGCTATGGAAACTGAATGTCGTGCTGTCGTGACATTGAACACTAATGATATCGCGCCAGGATGATCAGTTATTATCGCAATGTGCAAAATCGCGTAAAATGAGTCTCTAAAGAACACGCTGACAAATGAGACGAGTGTTTTCTACGTATAAGAAAATGAGATTCCAACATGAATACGCACGTGCAGTAAAACGAACGAAACGCAAACTATATAAACGCATCCGCGGTCGGTTTTAACATCAACCGAAATGTACCGAAAATACGCCGCGAAGAGAAGTGAGTGGACGAAATCTAATGGGGAACGCACACATTCGGAAGTGTGGTATGTCAATAAACACTTGTTCTCCACTTGTACTCTCGCGCCGGTTAACGTGAAAGCCACCTGCCAATGCGGACGCGATTTCACCGCGAAGCGTGCGCTGCGTATGTGATTTACACGTGCCGTAATCACGTTTTAAAGCTCGTGTTATACGATATCCTCCCTCCCTTTCTTTCTCCCTCTCTTTCCTCTCCGACCACCGTATTTCCTTCCCGTCAAATATCCTTCGAGTAATTCCGCAGTCAATCTTGCCTCGACAAAAATTTAATGAAGAATCCTCCCGCGGCCTTTAAATTACCTATATTAAGTAGCTTGATAAGAGCAAGCTTATTGAAGTTTTATTAAAGCTCGCATAAAGTCGAGCGAACAATGAGATTCCGTTATCTACCGCTGAGACTCAATTCGCGGAAAGCTCTTCATTTTCAGTGGCTCGATACCTACTTCAGCTTTTCCGATGAAGAAACATGGCCAAACTAATCATATCAAACAAATACATATAGATGATGAAAAATACGAAAAGCGTGTAAAACGCGATTCTCCGTGTATCTTTCAAAAGTTGAATATACACAGAGCAGAAAACGAGAATAGCGGCTTTGTGCAATTTCAGACTGTGTGATAGGTGTGAAAGAAAAGTGGGAATCTACGGCGCACCGTGAATCGATATCACATACATTAATGGATCTATAAATCTATAGATCTTCGGATTTCACACTATGTGGATAAGCAATAAATTCCTTTTACCGGTTTAAACCGGTATTTACAAAGTAAACTTCTTCATTGTAGATGAAGCGTAAAGCGACCTATTTCGCGTCCGCGTTGCGTCTCGTTGATCCAAATAATTTTATTATAACGGAAAACTCGATTTCACGACTGACAGTCTTTGAATGCAAACCTATAAGCCTCGCACGTATTGTTTAAAAATGAAAAAAAATAATCATCACGTTGCGAATATGGAATGTCCAATTAATTGTTCAAAAATGGGTTAATTAATAATAGTATTAATAATAGTATTAATAATAGTAATTATTAACATTTCATAAGTACATGTTGCATTAGTAACCACGCTTCATTGTTTACACTATAATTAGATGTGATAAACGCGCGTATACAAGAGAAGAATAGAATTAATTTGTAAAGTGTCGATGCGGGAATAATCTCTTCATTAGCAACGAACGCAGAGTGTGCGTACGATAGAGTGTTTTGAAATTGCGCTTGTTTCCGAGAAAATTGCATTATTCAAAATAAAACGCGTATCTCGGAACAGAGTAATTGAAAGTCCATCTAGTGTTGGTTTTTAATATTTCCTTTAATCGTAAGTGCAAAGTGAAATGCAAAGAGACGAAAAAAGTAGTCGAGGACAGTGCGAGAGAGAGAGAGAGAGAGAGAGAGAGAAATAGAAAAAAAAAGAGAGAAGAGCAGAAGAGAAATACCTGTTTATATGCGAGAGTTAATCATGAATTTTTTTTTTTCGAGTGGAGCACATCGACGGTGTTTGTATATATAAGTGTGCTGTAAGATTATTTTTACTACCACCACGCACCTGTCTCCCGTCCGATCGATGGACCATTAACGTCAAAGCCGCCGGCGGGAAAGGAGCGAGGGGACAGTCGGGCGATGCGAAAGGGGGGACCGAGGGGCGCGCACTTTTGCGATAGAGTATACTCGGCAAGTGGCAGCGAGAGAGACGCTAGGTCCGTCAGCCTGAGGCTATTAGGTACTTTGCATACATACAACGGATACATACAGGTGCCTTTCACACCGATATCTGGGAAATCGATGAACTAAAATAAATATCCACGAAGAAAGCGACACACACACACACACACACACACACACACACACACACACACGCGCGCGCGCGCGCGCGCGCGCGCAAACACGAACTGTCCCTCTTCAGGAGCTCTCTTTCGCGCGCGTGTGTTTATGTCACCTTGTAGAATGGACTGCTGTCACTTGGTCGATAACCCGGCTGAGACAATTAGCGCAATATCTTCTTCGAGAAGCGCGCAGACTATGCAAAATCGTAATTTTCATGACGACTGCGAAAATTGACGCTAAATCTACGATTCCGACATACGTCACTTTCGGATGGGACTGCGACAGTTAATTCGGTTGCAGATAGAGAATTTTGCAATCGACAATACGATTTGTACTTGGAACCGAAATAACTCGATGTATGCGGGATATCTCTCGCGCGAAACTAGGAGACGATGAGGTAGAGCGTAAGAAACGAGCTAAGATGGAGATGAGATATCGACAGCCGCTGATCGATATCTTAAAAGCCCGAAATCCGGTAAAATGTTCTTCCGAGAGAAGTCTCGGCGCGTGTCAAATAAAGTGCGAAAGGCAACCTCTTTCTTAAATAATGCAGACGGAAGACGTAATTCGTTATTCAACCGTCCCTGTCTCGTTTCACACAGAGATTTGCCGGTGATAAAATAAGCATGACGAAAGCACTCCGTTGCCTTGTGTGTTGGTTTTATTTTTCGAGAAAACTTCCACCCTAGTGTATTTTGAAAATGTTCGTAAAACAGAGTGACACACTAGCCGATAAATACGTCAATCTACATATGTGGGTAATTTATGATGCTTTCCTAAAATACAATCAGCAATTTCTACTATCATTAATTTGTGAATAATTGCAGAATATCGACAGTCGAGACACAAAATATCGACAAAAAATAAGCTGAATAAAACAATTTTTCAAATGACGAATTATATTTCATGAGAAAAATAATATTTTATTTTTAAAGATAAAATTAATTTACGCTAAGAAAAATTTTTTCTACAAGGATTTATGTAATTATTTTTTTATAAAAAATTTAACGTTCCGCAAGCATGAACAAATTACTGGACGATACTAAAAAAGGATTTTCTTCGAAAGGATTTATCTATTCATAAAGTCAAATGATTTTTATCCTAATATATAATGGATTTTCTCTCGCTTATATGCAATTTCGCTTATACAATTATATTTAAGCCGAATTCTGTAGAGGACAGTTTCAACTGATAGTCAAAATACCTTTGCCTCTTTTCCGCAAAGTTTTATCCAATTGTGAACAGTCGAGCGTGGTGCACCTATATATATATAGTGACAGCTCACCGTCCCGCGGCTAATATGTTGCATAGCGGGAAGATGGCTTTCACACGAATACGCGAGAAGAACGTGATAAAATAGCTATTGCAACGGAAGCGGCTTTTTTTCACTCTTTCTTATACACCCACCCATACGCTGTATAGAGTGTCCTAGAAATATCACTCTTCTCTGCAAACACCGAAAAGAAAGCTCGAGAGAGGAATGTACACGTTATCCAGTATCGAAGCAACATGCAATTTTTCGCGTCACCGCATCCATAAATAATAAAAATTCAGCGGTAATTATGATTCAATTTGATACTTGGCACGATGTGAATTACGGCCCACATTGTATTCAGCGTGGCAGTCACGCAGAGCGCGAGTCTAAGTTCTAACTCAATCTCGCGGATTGAACATGTTGCGTGTAGCAGCAGTTCCGTAACTTTCAGCATTCTTGATACTGATAAGCCAAGTTAGCATGGATCTTTTATAAACTGACTAGCATCGGTTTAAACGCTCCTTCTTGGGAACCGACAATTGATATCATCTTCAACGTTCTTAATATCCTACTTTTCTTTTCATCTTCAAATTAGGTGGAATATTTGAAATGAAATCGGTATTATAAAAAATAGAAATCTCTTTCTAAACTTTCCAAATTAATTTCAATATTGCTGTATTAATTGCGATTCTATTCAACGTATATTACAATTCCAGCGTTTAACTTTAATAACTTTTGCTTAAATATTAGTTTCTTTCAAGTAGTGAGTGCCAAACGTATTTATTATTGAATTATCTGATCTTAAAATCAAGTCGTCCGATAGCTAAACACGATAGAGTATCATAAAATATATAAGAATGCGCAAAAAAAATGAAAGAAAAAATTAGATTGCATTATTTTCTTATTGTTAGGAACACCAGAGAAAATTCTTGAAAAGTCATCTAAAGTGCCGGGATGACCGCTCGCAAATCTTTCCCTAGTAGCACGCTGACTTGCCAAGTCCAGCTTATTTCTTTCAATTCATTATGCATAAAATATGATTGTTGCGACAAGTGAATAGAAAACGCACAAGTGGTAATACGGCAGCGACGAACTTTTGCACCTAACGGTTCCGACCGAACAGTTAGTCGCGCTGTTCAGAACAAACTGCTGTTAAAGGCAGCAAATCATCAACAATGCCAGCAAATTGCTATTGTAAACACGTCGAGGGTTCTTCTGCGTGAATGATCCCGCGGATGTGATTTACGAAATTCCATCGTAATTACGCGATAACCGGAAGATACGCGTTTGCACACCAACTAATTAAAACGACCGGCATTCTTCCGATAATGAGTTGAATGTTGCCCCCGATTTCGTGAAGATTAAGATCGACATGTTCTCCACAATGAGTACAATAGCGGCGAAACATGTTCGCGATATAATCTCTATGCTCTGTTATGCGCAACTATGATTGGACGGTTTCGATTAAAAGATGACTCGACAATAAATACGTAGCACTTTGTGCACACGTAATATCAGTTATTGCGCGAATATAGTTTTCGCATTAGCGGTATTAAAAAAAATTGTCAGCGTAATTGAAATTGTCGCAAAATTGTCGAAAGATAGATTACATAAAACGCGCGACTTGTAAAAATAAATTCCTCTATAAAATATCGAGAATATGTTTTAATAAAGAATACATCGGCGAATTAATGTTCACCGTGTACGATTGAAAGAATCCAATATATCGGTACATCATAAAATTGTCGTATAAAAAAACCTGCTACTCGATCGTAACAAAAACGAGCGTACAACACATAAATGATGTGTCGACGTCAATCGTGAATCAGCAGACATGTTCTAAAACCTGTTCCGCTCTAATCCCTATCTAACATCCGTTCGTGATAATTGTATTTTGCCGCAAGCAATGCGCGACCCATTTTTTTTTCTCATTTTTGCTTCATTCGACTAGAATATTCCACATGTTCATGAAAGAAAAGAGCTGACAGCGTCTCGCCGCGCAGCAGTCGCGCGTAATTTACCGCGCGTTTATTTAACATACATGTAGATTTTTGATGGATCACTTACCGGTCGCAGACCCCGCTAACCGTGTCTCGTGTCCGCAGCTCTCGTGGCGTCTAGCCGGCATGGTCCAGACGTCGAGACGCCTGCAGGCCCTGAAGATCCTGAACGGCGCGTCCGCGGCGCAGACGGCGGCGGCGACACCGGAGCTTGAAGAATGTATAAAACGGCAACTGGCCACTTCCGGAGCGCAGACCGGTTCCCGCGAGGTCGCCGAGCAGGTGGTCACCCAGCTGGAGAGGACACTGTACGATTTTCCGTGCCTTCGTGGCTGCGCCGAGGTCAAGAGTTACGCCATCGCGTGCTCCACTTTGGCCTGGGCGTGCCTGGCACGTTCCACACCGCTGGTGCTCGATGTAGCGCAGAGCCTGGAGTTCCGTAGGGAGGTACACGTGAGACATCACGCATCCCCGAATCCGCACGGAACTAGGATCAGATCAGTCCTGTGGCCGGGACTTCGGGAGGGCTGTCAAGGGCCCTGCCTTCACAGAGCTGTCGTATTGACTTACTGAAACACGTGCGATTCTGTAAAAGAAAGTTTCAAGGGATTTGTCAGTTGAGAAATTACACTTCCAATGAGAGAATGTCTTTTATATATGGGAAACTTCTTGAGAAGGAAGAAGTACATGAAAGTTTATGTTGATTCATGAAGTACAACAGGCGAGTTAAGGGATATCGTAGAGAAAATTGAATAAAACAAATTTCTAACAATACAATACTTGATAAATTCATAATTAATATTTATAACATTAATAAAAAAAATTGATAAACATTTATATAATTACGAGAAAAATATCTATCTTTGTCTGCAACTGCAATTCGTTTCTTTAAGTTATTTTGCAGGTATCGTGAACAAAAATTTCGACAAAATCTTTTTATGGATTTATACAATTATAAAATTTATACAATTATAAAAATATTTAGATCTTTTTGTACAATTACGATTGACAAAATATGTATATTATTTCAACAGAGTTTGCAAAACTGTAATTGCAATTTGACAACAAAGAGAGAAAGGAATATGTATGTATGTATGAGGTTGAACTCGTAAATTGAAAAACAAATAACAGAGACAATTCCGTGTAGAATGTTGTACCGCAGCGTGCTCCAATTTCGTTCATGCTTATGATATGCATGCTACGCCGTTGACACTTGACACCGCAATCGGACCTTAAATTTCAGAAACGTATCTCGCGCGTATTGCTCGCGGCTACATTGACCGCAGAATCAAGAATTCAGGATAGCATGATGTATTGTGGTGTGTATATTTCCGCATTCTTGTTTATGCGGATCTTACCTGACGTTCGCGGAAAACGATAATAAATAAATAATCCATATAAAAAAATCATAAATGACGAATATTATACAATGTGCGATGAATGTCTATCTTAGTAACAAACTTGGAAAAAACATCTTAAAAATATTCGTAAAATCGATATGATGCATATTTTTATATATTTTCTAACTAGAAACAGCTAAGTTAAATTATATTTTCTATTGTTTTTTCATGAGAGCAACGGATTGTAATAATTGTAATAAAAAATAATCGATATGTAAGGATATTTTAATATTACAGGAGGATGCGCTCTTTTTATAAAATGCCTATATTTTCGATAACTGTGTACCTGTAAAAGTATTTACTTTTCTGCTTTAATAATTGGTGCTTAAAAAAATTACTTGATTTATGTATAGCTATTTATCTGTAATTTAAGCTGGTTGTACAGATTATATTAACTTATCGGTTATAAAAATACATATGATCATAGGATTGTAATGATAGAAAATAGCAAGACAATTGTTTTATAACATTTAGAAATATTAACACTTTAATATTTATATCTAAACTAAGAGATTAATGCTCGAGTTTTGCGTTAATACAATTAGTACAATACTAGCAATTGTTGTCTTAGATACGACATGATATCTTATTAATCAATAAATTTTATGTTACGATTGTTATAACAAACATATTGGATATTGTTTCTATTATTATATCTTTACATTATGTACATTAACAATAAATATGTTCATAAAAACTTTTACTAAAACATTTATCACGACGTCTATTAAAATAAATTCTATCTAAAAATGATTGTACAAGAAAGAAGCGATATTACGAAAATTGATACCAAGGCAGAAATTCAAATGAATCAAGTGTAATTATTAAAGTGCAGCTAGCGCGGTTTCGTCTGAGAGGATGTCCTATTACCGAAATACCACATAATTCAAATGAGAATTATGCTTTAAGAATTCACTATTCTAACTTTATCTGATAGACATCAATAATTTTATCTCATTAAACGGTCTTTATATTACTGTTCCTGATATAGTATTAGCATATAAATTAGCACATAATGTTTTATAAAATAATGTAACTTCAATTTAACACTTTTATATTATTAAATATAAATTTTGGATCTCATATACATATATACTTTCTATTTAACAAATTTAACATTTTCTCAAAAAATAATGAAGTAATTTCATTTCAGCAAAACGACAGTAATAATGGCGTTTTAATTATTAAATTTTTTAATTATGCTGTTAGCGCTACGTTAATGTAGAAATAGTAGCATTTATATTAATATTTTGCTTTTATCCGACAAACTATGAGATGTGTTGCGTTTGTTTTTTAAGTTAGTAGTATTAACTTAACTAGACCATGCATCTGATGGGAAATATCTCTCTCTTGTTGCTTAAATGCCACATTTCCGGAATGCGATTAAACCAACAAGAGAGGAATACGAGATTATTTCTTTAAATCTCTCGAGATTTTATCACCGATTTTTATGTTTCGCTGTACTTCATTTCCATGCGCGGACGCGCGCTTCGATAAATCTTTCAGCATCATCGACAGAATTTTTCTTCATATTTATACCTGTTCTACATTTTAAATAAAATGTATGTTACATTTATAATAAATACACAATAAAAACATAAAACATAAAAGAGACAATCTCATAAAAAGACATAAATCTCATAAAAAAGGTACAAAAATATAAGACACAAGAAAATATCAAAAACGCAATTTTAGATCAATAATACAAATTCATCGATTCAAGAAACATAATAATAAATTGATACATTGTTATACAATTGAAATATATGCAATAATTTCATGTTTGAAATCAAGTCTTATACATATACATAGATCTGAAAATAAAAATTTGTGGATTATTCGATGAAATAATCAATAACGAGGGTTTCAGTTTGGAGAATTTATTATAAATCTCATAAGGTTTTCTATGTACACTCTCTTGGATATGTTTCTAACGCTCCTACTAATTGAACAAGTATAAAAGTATGTCCCAACGACCGTTCGTTCAGTCCTGGATAATTATTAATCTAAATTAATTTCTTACAGAGTATCTGTAAAATCGATTGGTGGAAAAACTATTTCGTATTGCGTTACCAATATATATTGTATAACTTTAATAATTAATAATTATTCTCGACAAGTCTAAACGAATAGGTCGTCTGACACTGAAAAATTACTTTGGTCAAATCGTCTTAGTCGTTTCATTTATCGTATAATGGAAGGTCAAATATATCTACCTCGCTACATATATATTTATATCCCAACAAAGATTTAATATAAAGGCAACGTAACATCATCCTTAATGGATGACATGAGGATATATCTAAATCTATGGTAGATAAAATGAAAATCAAGATCTACATAAGTTGTTTAACGATTAAAGTTGCGAAAAAAATGTAAGATCCTTCTAGAAATATATGTTCTTTCTGTCATATTTTTAAAGTGCACTGTATAATACTATACAGTTTCGTATCTACACTTTCCATCTTTACACATTGTAACAAATATTCATATTTGTCGATAAAAATGAGTATTCTTGTGTCGAAAAAGTTACATGAAGAATTATTACATCATTTTAAAAAATAGAGAATTAATCTACGTCGATTAATTCAAAAGTTATATATGCAACATTGCTATAGTTATTAAATCTTTGAATGAAATCTTTTGTGGGTATTATTCATATATCGGAGACTATTTGTAATAATGTCATGAAAAATGTCTCATCAGAATAGATCGGGTAAAGCTGCGTATATTTAAATGCGGAAATAACATTGTAACTTATTTCGTAGTAACGATTTACTATAACTAAGAAAATATATAAGATTAGATTCGTGTTGCAATTAACTTCCAAAAATTTGTTCGAAATACAATACATTATCATACTCTCCAGCGGAATTTTCGTCAAATCTAACGAAATAAATTTACAAAAATATAAATAATGTATTATACTTTTTATTAACAACTAAATTCTTTAAAACGAAGAGATATGTCTTTTCAATATTACATATAATATTACAAAAATTCACGTATAGAGTCTGAATTTTCTGCAGATATTATAAGATAATAAGAGATAAAAAGAGACAACAAAATGCATGAAATAATATGCAAGAAATTATTCTTTATCAGATTAATATATCATTGCGTTATAGAACTATTTCTTTTTATAATAATAAGAATAAAAAGCTTATTCATTTGTATATTTATCATGTGTCTCTATATCTAATTTGTTTGTGTTGATTAAAGATAAATAAAAATTGTACGGGATACAAAACAAAGACAAGCACTGAAATTTAAATACACATTACATTTTTATGTATAAGCTTAATTATTTTGTCATCATTTTATAGCATCAAGTTTTGCTTATAAAATAGTCATGTCAAAAATTAATAAAATTGTACTCTTTTGTTATTATATTTTACTTCATCCTTCTAGATTTCGTTCCTCAAAATTTCTGTGTGACAATAAAAAAATAAGCCACTAGTTTTAATAGTCTACGCGGTGGGAAGTAGTATTGAAATACTAATTTACTAATCATTGAAAATATACATTATATTCTGGTATTCCTTTGACAAGAAATCTTCAAAAGTTGTAGGAAAAATATATTTGTTCGAGCGAATTTTAGGAACATAAAGAGAAACAAGGATTCAAGTTACTTCAATAGTGATTAAAAAAAAACTATTAATTGTTAAAAGGTAATATGACTGTTGCATTAATGTTTAAAATTATGTAACATTTCACACTTTTCGAAAATATAAGAATCATTTTCTCTGTCTATATAATGACACATGATTTTCACGACGTTTTACATGATGACACACCATTTCTTTGTACTCTCAGTTGTTTCAGCCGTTATTTTATTGTCATCATCCTTTATTCCGCTAATGTCTAACTTAGATTCGAACTTATAAGTTGTAACTTTCGGTGTGGATACCTGTATGTTACGAAAGCCTCTCAAAAGTCCTATGGATGTACTTAACAAACTGCTCTCTCCTTCAGTTTTCTGCTTCTTCACCGAACCAAGATTTTCTGTTTCTATCTTACGCTTCCTATCCAGTGGACTACCATTTGTAGGGAAACTATCAGATAGTAAATCACTATTGTAATGTAATACCTTAGATCCCGTCCCTTCATCATGTGGTATCGATGCGGTCGATGTGTTCACGAAGAGAGAACTATTCGGTGATATCCTTCTGTCGCGCAAAGTAATATGGCGCATTCTGCCGATCGAATGTCTTCCGGAGATGTTTCTCAGCGTCTTTCCAAATGACATGTCTTTCAGATGATTCGGTGTAACTTCCGCATTCTCATCAAAGAGCTTTGAATTGTCTTTCAGACAATCGTTAAGTCTGATTTGTACATCTTTTAGCATTATAGATGAATCATAAGAAACGAATGAAGCATCATTGTTTAAATTGTCATCGATCTTCTCTTTATCCTTCTGCGTGTCGCTCTGACTAACGGATTCCGATGTTTCGGATACCTCACATGTTGTAGACTCAACAATGTCCACCGAGTAGCTTTCGCTGTCTGTTTGTGGTGTTTCGCTTTGTATCTCTTCTTTTTCATTTGTACCATTCTTCAGTTCGTCTTGCACCGCAGGTAATTCTTTTCCCTTGGCATCATCCTTTAACCGTTTGTCGTCCAATTCTTCGCCTCCATTTCTTGCAGAACTTTGTTCAATTTCAAATGTTAATTTTATGTCGTTATCTTCTTGCTCGTCCACTTCTTTGATTTCATTGTTAATATTTTCTGAGACTTCCTCTTTTTCTTGCGAAATAGTTCTGCTCTCCACTTCTGGAATTTTTGTAGAAACTTGACGTTCTTTTGATGTTTGTTCAGAAACGTGTTCTTTATCAACAGCAGATTGTTCTGTCGTTTCAGCAGCTTTGTTGCTACTACTCTCTTCCTTGGCATGTAATTTGGCTTTTTCTTCTTCCGGTCCCAACTGCATGTTTGTAGTTTTTGCTTCCGGATTTTTCATTGAAACTTTTAATTGTTTTGTGGCTTGATTCAGTCCAAGTTTTGCTGGAGTACGAAGTTTACTCTATAACATACGTTATTTCCACATTGCAAGATAGCCTAACCGAGTTACTTATTTAATGTAACCTAATGCAAGTTATTTATATTTTCCAATATATAATTATTTAACAAAATATGTATTTAATTATAATATACATGTATACAATTTTAAATAAATTAAATTTTTGACAATATATAAAAAATTAAAATTAAAATTACAATTAAAATAACATGTCATTTGTTATTAATAATTTAATAAGCATTAATAAAAAATTATATAACAAAATATATATTTATCATATAAAAATTATATATTAATTAACATTTGACAATTTTAATATGTATACATATTATAATATATAACATTAATAACATATAAAACGTTATATGTAGAATATGCATATGCATTAACATAAAATATTTGTATCAAATGTAATTCAACCCAAATAAATAAAAAATTAAAAATATATCAAATATTATATAAATATATAAACATATTATAAGATTAACATGTAAAATTACATACTATTTTGATAAATTCATACTTAATCTGGAAAAGATAACACTATCTTAATTGTAAACATGTTTAACAGAACTGAGAAATGTCAGTGTCACCATTGGAGATAAATATTCAATATTTTGTAAAATAATAAAATATCAACATGTTGAATACATAAAAAGTGCAATATTATAGATCTGATGATGATATGATTTTTGAATATATAAATATTTAATATATAAATATTTAAATATATATATATTTAAATATATATAAATATATTGCTGTGTAGATTTAAAAAGAATCACATTATACAGTTATATTGCTTGACTTTACAACTTCTGTGTGAGTATATTGTAAATAATAATTAAGAAAAAAATTAATATGTACCTTTAAACTCTTTCCTGCTCCAGTTGGGATTTTTTTCTGTATTCCACTTTGTTTTGGCCTAAAACAGAAATAAGATATTTATAATCAATGAAGAGATAAGCCATATGGCAAAATGGCCTTTGAGCAAGAAATGCTGGAGGTGATGAGAGGTACTAATTGAAAAATATATAAAAGAAAGTATGTAAACCAAAGTTTCTCATGTTTTTACAGGAATAAAAATCTCTAATATTTTCTCACACATACATCATTACACTCTCTTAATGAAATAAGTATAACAATACTAAAATATTTGTATCTCGTTTACCGATCTGTTCCATTGAGTCTTACAATGACTTAACTCTTTTATAAAAGTTGATCCTTTAGAATTCTTTAGATTACTGACAAAATTAACCCTTTGCGTTCCAACATTTTTGCAAGGTCAGATACTAGCTGACACTGCCAGTGCCTGAGAGGCATATTTGGAGTGCAAAGAGTTAATTTGTTCCAAACTTATGCAAAGCAGACATTACGATTACATGTAGATATACTATAAAAGTGTGACATTACAAGATGTAATGAAATTTCCCAATTCTCTTCTAGTAAACGATACATAATAGAATGTTGATATTTTTTTTTAAAGTACAATGGCAAGTAATTAAGAGGTTTCAAATGTTGCAATCAATCAAATACTAATACACAAACAATTTACTACAAATTCCACAACCATCTACTCTGGGAGACCTTGAAGTCAATCAGGCAGACTCAAGAGAGACAAGCGTATCCACGTGATTGAGAAACTCTGGCGGAACTTGCATTTCGCTGTTGCTGATTTATTCTACAAACCTGTTCAAACTCTCGAACTCGCGCTGTTTCTCGGGCAAGCTAGATTCAGAAGCTCTCGACGGCGCGGTCGTTGCCTTAAGCCTCCGAACGTACAAATTCCTCTCATCGCCCCCAGGGGCCGCCTTCTTTGGCGTCTTACCCATGGCCACGAAAGCGATTAGCGACGTGCCTACAGTCGCGCCCGGTTAAACTCCACGCCCTTTTTCTTATCCGATCTTACTTTGTATAAACGCAACAAGCCCGCCTGAGATCCCCCACTTAACGGCAAGAAATATGTCTATATCTTGCTTCTCTCGCTCGTCCACTCCCTCTCTCTCTCTTTCACCCTCTCTCACACACTCTCTCTCTCTCTCACTCTTTCGCTACTCTAGCGCTTGTTAATTTTCTCCTTCTCAACTCTAATATTAATAGTCGCCCTTCCTTACTCTCGTCGCGACCGACTACTCGCGACGTCGACTTCGCCGTACAAATGAGGGCGCCGGTATCTTGTGCACGGACGGGACGAAACGGCTCCGTCGTTTTCAAGCGCACGTACAAACTACGCAGGACGCCATGCAACCGTCGACCGACTACGAGGACACGATGAATGTAGATGCATACGCATGCGCCACCGATCGGTCGCGATAAACACTTTCAAAAATTCGCACGACGCTTTGCCTCGGTACGCCGGAACGTAAGTCGAACGACGAAATCGCGCAACGCGGACAAGATGCGCGTTCAAAGATTCGATGTCAAGCTTTAAACAGCATCGACGGGCAACGAGAATGCCCACTGAGTATGCGCACGGAATAAAATGTCAACGACTACAAGCAACGTTGTATATATGTATATACGTACGCCTATACAACCGGCTCACTCTCACCACCTTTTTGCGTGCGGCGAATTCCGTTAGCGAACTATGCCGGACACGAACACCGGCCGCAACATGGCGCTATCGTCGCTTTTGCGCACGCGTATACATGAATGTGAAAAATCGCGCCCTTTAGGGTATATCCATAAGCAAATGCGTAAAGAAATGAACCAATCCACTTCTTTATGCATACGCTTATTCACTATGCAAGTTCGCTAAATATACCTTTACTGTCACCATTGCGATAACGTGCAAAAATAAGAAAGATCATTTCTTTTTTGCACTGATATTAAATATGAAATTGTAATATACTTACCGCTATTCAAATCTCAGACAAAATATAATTAATACTTACCTAACAATGATAGTGCACGAATTGTACTTCCACTGCATTTCGGAAAGCAAATGACTTGACATATGCGATTTCAATCCACTTTTAGCACAAAAAATTAGATCATCAATATCAAAATCACAATATTGATTGATATCAAGCGATTATTCATAATGTTTGTTACAATATTTTACGAAACACTCGTGAAAATTTTTCGCGTGCGAATTCACTTTTGATAACACTGTTCGTAAGACCGTTAAAGAGTACGAAGCAATTTGAATACAATTGCATTCGTCGCAAACATTGCTCTTGGTAGTCGTTATATCGATGACTGTATGTATATTAGCAACATTAGTCAATTTGGCGTAGGAAGATAAAAATTATAAAGATTATAAAAAAAGTTTTTGATTAATATTAGAAATTGGAGTTGAAATACCCAATTATTACGGTAAGTGTAACGCAACTAACTACAGAACATACCTGGGAATGATTGTGCATTTACTTCATTCTCAATATGCATATTTCGACGAAAAAATGAAATATACAAATTAGATTTCGACGCATGAATTTGGACTGCCGATGTCGTGACAGCACTATTAACACATAATAACGATTACGCGTGATATTTATATCACGACAAACACTTCACGAGACACTTGCGATAATTTTTCGCGCACGATATTCACTTCTAGATAACATTGTTCGCGAGACAGCAAAAGTAGCAAGAGAGTTGAATGTAATTGCGATTCGTCGAAACATTGGTCTCAACAGCAGTTACTTATATCGATGGCTATATAGTGGTAACGTTGGTCAGCTTGGTGCAACCATAGTGCGCGAATAGCAACGAATAGTCTTTGTCCTATTCTTACCGGAGTGGTTAGGTTTGTAATTCGGATTGTGCGTTGTAATTGTCTGTATATTTATAATTTATATTAAAGTGAAACAAGCACGTGAAACGTTTTCTTTCAGCAAAAAGAGAAACATGATTGCAATTTCGTGGCTGCTTTTGATCGTCGGCGTTTTGGAATCTTTCGCCGTAGAATGGAATACAAAGGATTATATGAAACGAGAACATTCTCTGATTAGGCCGTATCAAGGTTTGTCAATTTTAATTATCTTTCTTCGTACTCGTTGAAATTTCGTTCTCGCATATGAAATGCTCTTTTATTGCGCGTCGCCAAAAATATTTATTTATTATTAAACTGCAACTGTGAATCGCTTTACTCGCTATAGATTTGAGGTTACAAAGCAAGGAATTAATGCAGATTATGAAAAAAAATTCATACTTACAATGTAATAAGGAACAAGACAACGTTGGCAATTATACGTGAAAACAATATTCGCGATTTCTTGTACGTCGCAAAATTAGGTGAATGTAAATATAGGTGAAAAAGGTATAACCTAAAAGATGTGTGTGCCAACTATTTTTAATTATATATTGAGAAATTTCCAAGCTACAATAGTAGGAAGACTCTCTCTATTTAAAAATTTGTTATGTAAATAAACGTATAAAATATTATATAATCTGTATAAATATTAATAAAAACTAATGTTTAATAGCAAGTTAATTATTAGTGCAAACTTTTGCTGTTTTTTATATTTTAATTATAAAATAGCAGTGTTAATAACAGTTATTAATGTATAATTGTAAAATCTATTTTTTTTAATTTATTTTAATTATAATAACTATGTGTACTTTATTCTGTTCAAATTTAATTATATTTAATACACAACAGGTTCAGGTATGACAATACCTTATTGGGATTTCATGGGAAGTACAATGGTAACTAATAATTATATCAGGTTAACACCTGATTTACAAAGTAAACAAGGTGCCTTATGGAATTCTATAGTAAGTAATTTGCTTATATTTATGCGAATTTTAAATTACAATGTTAATTTTAAATTGCAAAAAAGATAAAAATAATATGTATATATTATTTATTAATTAAGATTTTATTTGGTTATAGCCATGCCATGTGCGGAATTGGGAATTGCAAATTCAGTTTAAAGTGCATGGAAAAGGATCAGAGTTATTTGGAGATGGTTTTGCTATTTGGTATGCCAAAGATAGAATGCAAGCAGGTCCAGTGTTTGGAAGTCAAAACTATTTCCAGGGATTAGCAGTAATACTTGACACATATAGCAATCATAATGGCGCACATAATGTATGTTAAATATAATTTTATAGAAATATGCAGATATTCCTAAAGTTCTAATTATAATTTTTATGATAGATAAATTTAAAAAAAATCTTTAATATGTTGAGTACTTAATATATATATATATATATATATATATATATATATATATATATATAAATTCATATATTATAATATCCTAACGTTCTTATATTTATTTATCAATTCTTTGTAATCTTTTTCATACGTAATGTATTTGTTACAGCATAAACATCCTTATGTCTCAGCAATGATTAACAATGGAACTTTGCATTACGATCATGATCGTGATGGTACTCATACGCAGCTCGCAGGGTGTGAAGTTAAATTTAGAAATTTAGAACATGATACACATATTGCTATCAGATATGAAAGAGATGTTTTAACAGGTATGTAAAATCAGATATAACTAAAATATATTACATCTCTTATACTAAGCATGCATCATGTGTTCAAGTATAGCAGGCTTATTTATTTCTTGTATTTTGTTCTGTCATATTGTATTAACTTGTGCTTTTTATTTATTGCGTCATCTTTATAATTAGTTTCTTGGTTGTGCAAATATATACACGTACTGAACGACTGGAATCATAAAAAACATAATGTAAATGCGTTTTTTACAATATTTTTTTTACCATACCACAGTTTCCACGGATCTTGCCAACAAAGCAGCATGGACGCAATGCTTGCAAGTGAACGAAGTTAAACTTCCAACAGGATATTATATTGGAATTTCTGCAACCACGGGTGATTTGTCTGACAATCATGATATATTATCAATCCGATTGTACGAGTTAGACTTGCCAGATGATGTAAGCATTAATTTACTCTTTTTTTTATTTTTTATTTTTTTAAAATCATATTTTGTCATACATTTTTTTAATATAAAAATGTATGACAATGTATATATTCAATAGATATTTCATTAGTCATAAAGGTATAAACTACTTAATGACAATGATTAACGAATTAACAGTATTTAAATTAATTTTTGCAGCCTAAAGAAGACAGATCTCAAATAGTGCCATCAGCATCATTCTATGATGCACCAAGAGGTATGTAGTCAAATAAAATGTTGTTAAATGTGTAATTTTTATTCTAATATCCGTTTATTCCAGAACGCGTGGAGGATCAAAAAAAATCTGGCATGAGTGGCATATTGCTTTTCCTAGTCATGCTGATACTTGCACTCGCAATAATAGCGTGTGTTGTCATTGGTATTATATTTTATCAGAAACATCAAGAAAATAGCAGAAAACGTTTTTACTAAGTCAGTTTTTAGTACATATGTTCTGAGCGTTGTAACTTACCGATTTCTCCTTTACTTATGATCTTTCGTACGTAAGATATAAGACATAATGTGTTCATAAGACTGTTCTTTTTTTGTTTCTCCAAAAATTAGCATAAATTAACATTTTTTTTAGAACGAAAGGTTTCAGGATAAAGGAGAGATATATGTATATACATTGTATTGTGTATACGTTGTATATACACTATCAAAGCATGTATGCATATAAATTTAACCAATGCCTTGATTAAATTTATATGTTTTGTATTTGATTTTATTATATCCAGTATATATTAAAAATACATATTTACAGTTTTGTCATCAAAATTCTTATTTCTTGAAATGCCACGAGGAAAATTTTGGAATAAGTTTTTATATACTTGATTATAAAACAAATACATAGGTGAGATAACGTAACTTAAATGTATCATTACACGCATGTGTAATATATTGTTAATTGGATCTTATAAAGGTCTTGGAAAAATGTGTGTATTATATACTTTAATTTCAGGCCAAGCATTCAAGATCTTTGTGATGATGATATTTTTTTTCCAGAATTTTTGTATAGGTAGCTCAGTATAATATTAAATTAATTATAACAAGTCCAATAATTTTTAATATTTAAGAATATATCACAATAATACATCACAAACGAAAGGAATATTTGTGTAAAGAAATAATATATGTATGTATCATATTTAATTCTTATTTGTGTAGACTATCTTACTTTGAGTGATTATTTTCATAATGAAAAGATACCAGTGAAAAAGACTATTAACATAAATTTTATATCTGTACATAAAGAAAACTATCAACTATGAAACTCCCATGTTGCGTAAAGTTTGTGTTGGAGACTGTTCTCAAGAGTGTATATGAGTCTGCAGTTTTAAACAAACTATTGCCCATACAAATTACGCAATATTAAAATAACATCACATAAGAATATATGCAATATGGGAAATTCTACTTCAATATAAAGTCATTGCATGATATAATTCTGTATCGTAATTCTTTTATATGGAAATTGAAAAGGGAACCAAACCGTTTAATAAACAAATGTCTTGTTATCGACATGATGTTGTCATTCAAAACAATAATGTATCATGCTCTGTTGCCAAAATAAAAATATCTATAATTCTAAATAAATAAGTCTGGTTTTCCATAGGAGGTATGAGGTATTAGAATTTATTACTTCTAATAAATATTAGAATAAGATCATATTTTGAATTTTCTACTATATTTCTTACTATATTGTTTATGACAAAAATATACTTTTGCACATCAAAATGCAAGAATTTGTAATGTTTTAACATATTTAATCGGTTTGTGTTTGCTTTTAGGAAGCAGATAGATTATTTCATTATTAACAATAAAATCATTCAAACAGAAAACACCAAGGCACATCTATATCTGTCTCATTTCTTTGCTATTGCACTTGTCTTGGTTCCTATTGCCTTTGTGTGGTACGACAAAATTTTTTAGTTGTATAGACAGATATACTTCGTAAAGCTAAACACTTAACATTCATGTACAATGAGTTGTTGTTCGTTATTGTATATACGTTTTCAATATTCCTTAAAATCTACATTATTCAGGTAACTAAATTTTAAAATATTTAGTATATTAGAATAAAATGTTTATCAAGTAGAGGTTTAAATCGGTTAATACATGATGTTCTCTATAAATATTATAATTTTCTTTCAATAATAATAAACCGAATAATCTAAAATTATTTGCATTATATTGCATCGGTTGCATACTGCCTTTGCTTGCCATATAAACTAACGAAAACTTTATTATAAAGATGTGTGTATATATAAACCTAGTAAAAAAATGCAGTTTTTATTACATACAGTATTAAAACAAGATCTTATCTTCCTCGAATCATTCCTCGAAAATACAAAGAAATATAAAAATATCAAGCTTCTCTTTTCTTTTATTGGCAGTAATGCTTACGAAAATATATCAATCTTAAAATATATCTTAATACTCTGAAGCGGATTATGGTTTCTTCATGAAAGCCTAGTATAATAACTAATGTATATTGCCTGAGGCATCGGTAACATCGAAACACTGGCACTAATTCTCTACTTTCTTATCACACATGTGTGCATGTTTATATACTTGTGTGTTCATGTGAAGAATTGCTGTTTTTTCATATATTTTATATGATTTGTTGTTGTGTATAATATAACAGTTTTTTCTTTCAATTCTTTTTAGATTATACTGTACATAGCATATCATCAGACATAGTGCGATATTATTAATATATTTACACATATATGTAAAATAATAATCTGTTATCGTTATAACAGATTATATACTCTAAATATCTGTTGTGAGATAAAACGATGCATCGTATTACATCGACGTCCAAACATAAATCTTTCAATAATCGTTACGATGCTTTTAGAACAAATATATTGTACCGTAAATGTATTGTACCAGAAAATTAAATTTTCTTGGTACATTCTTATAAATTAATTCTGCTTTCCATAAAACGACCATTAAAAACGATATTCCATCTTTAATATCAATTGTTAAACAATCTAAGATATTAACTAATTATATCGAATTAGTACCATTATGTTAAGTCAAAGAAGCTAGAAAGATTGAAAAGATTCAGTCACATGGAACATGATCACTTGAACATCACAATCGGATTTAACAAAAAGTTTAGTACAGTCTTTACGCTGAGACAAAGATCCCTGATGATAGAGCTTATACTAATACGATACCTATAACGTTTGTAAGACGTTTTCAGGTCAACGGAGTTGCACGCGAGACATCCTGTTTCTTCCAGCTCAACGTGTGGCTCGGCGCCACCGAGAAGGAATTCTTTCTCCAAGCCGTTGTTCAGAAGCGTACCGGAAAACCAAATTTTGTCGCCTGGATATATGTTCAGACTAAAATTAGTGAACGAATGGTCCGCCACGAGATGTATCTCCGTTGTACTTCCCCATATACCGTTTTTCATCTTAACGGTGATCTCAAACTCATATTGATCCCAAGCCGGAAAGTGACATTTACTTCTCCTCTTTTGTACACTTGCAATATGCTTGCAGTTCTTTCTACGTACATCATCTCTAGAATTACAGCTTTCCTCGTACGGTTCTCCGTACAAGCAAGTCAGTATCGTTTTAATATTGTCAGGCAGCTTATTTAATACAGCTGCAATATTGTTTTTTACTGATTTTAATTTAATATTTGTCACGTAGCCTTCCCACGAAATTGGTACCCCTTCCAGCTGAGCACACTGCACCTGCACTTGCGCTTTCGACGACAATTCCTCCCACGCAGGTTGATGACAGTAATTTTGATACTGATCCCATGTTAAAGTAGACGCAATTTCATACGATGCCACGTCGGATTCCTGTTTATACTCCATTATCATCGGCCACGATAAGAATGTCGCAGCGCCAACGCCAAAGACAATCTATAAAAATTATTTTTAGAATAATATGCATATATAAATAAATGATGATACTTAACACAAAAAAAAAAAAATATATATATACGTACTTGAACAAGCGTAATGATCCAATTAAATCTTGATGCTCCAGTTTTCCTCAGATACCACGAGGCCAAAAACGGCATTCCTCCAAGTACAGTTGTAACAGTTATTCTCATCGCCATGTCATTTTCTGATAAATATTTAGTGATGGCCACGATCGGTAAAATGATCGAAGCTATACCGGCAATTGGAAGAAATAGAACCATACCAACCAGCGCGAGAGTGCCTCTGATCAAGCCGTACCACGTGGCACCTTGAGAACTGAAGATTGCTATCTGCCACCAACTCAGAGTAACGCAGTGGGGTATCAGAGTACGATACGTGCCGCGCCAACCGTCCCTCGCAGCCATTTTTGCGAAGACTGCTGGTATCAGGAAATAAAACACCGCGCGGAAGTTTAGACAGAACTCTATACCGTTGCCGACAACGTAAGACGCGAACGTCGGCACTCTTACGTCTAAGAATCTCCAGCCCTGCGCCACGACCATATCCATCTCGTACGGATACTTGGCGAGAACGTGCACGCCAAAGCTGAAGAGAGCCAGAAAGTCAGGAAACCGTGAGCCGTCCTTCCATACAAAATTGTAGAGCGTGATGAGAGTCAGCGTGACCGCTATTACGGTAAATTCAGATTGCGGCGTCCATTGGTGAGCGATCAGAGGATAAATCATCAAGTTTAGCAGCAACGCGAGAAAGAAGTGTCCGTACGGCTTCAGATTGTTGCGGCAGAATTGGTACTCCGCTTCTTCGGGATTCAAATTGCCACCGGAATAACTCAGAAACAGACCGGACCACACACGGAAGTTGTTAAACTCGCGTTTCCGCTGGAGCACTTGGAAAGTGGCCATCACCATGACAGCGAATGACAGATAATACAGAGCTATCGGTATGAAAAGTATTAGGCTTTCCGTACCGAATAAAGAATATAATAAAAGTAACAATAGAATGTGTAGATTTGATGTGAAGAGAATCTTTCTGATGGACGCGCCTCTGTGACCAAGCGTATCGATTAACCAACTGTAGAGACGTTTCAATGACGCAAACGGATGAATGAACGATCTTTGCAGCAGCGGTATCGTGTCCAGTGTCCGTTCAATAGGATCTATCATGCAAAGAGCGTGCGACACTATTGGAAGCATCCCGCGTGCGTAACTCGTAGCTGCGGAGACCAAAGCAGCTTCTGTAATTTTCTCACCTTGATGATCGGCCCAATCTACAATTGTATGACAAAACGCATGTAAGTACACAAAGAATACAATAAGATTTAAAAATTTCTAAGAAATTTTCCTACCATGAGCATCGTTTACTCGATCTTCATCCTTTATGGATGGAGAATCATCAGGAAGCCCGTTTTTGGGGAAGCAATCGTTATCGTCGTTATTTAGTTTTTTTTGCGAAGAATTGTTGCTAGAGTTTGAGTAGTCGAGGTTATTACTTGTCGACGGAGACGACAAACTCCTCACACGTCTTTGCAGTTGCTCTGTAGTGATAAAGTCCTCACCGTTTGATAAGCTGATGAAAAGGCAATTTCAATGTATTATATGATAGTATATGCATCAGAACTTTATTTACTTTTTCAATAATAAAATTTTCTATTCACTCATCCTTTACCTTGTAAACATCTCTCTCGCTGCTCTTCTAGCCAATTTCTCATCTTGTGTCATGTCCAGACAATTCTTCACATCATAATAGTTGTGTTCCGTTATGCCGCGACCTGTAGCTAAGCATTTCCTAAGAATGTCAGTTGCCTCCAAGTTTCCTTGTTCCGAGGCTTTCGTCAGCCAATAAACGCCCAATTTTGCATTTTCCTCTTTGTCAACCTCAAGCTCTTAAAATATATTTTATAAATTAGATAACTTTACAGTGTCACTCAGTGTTAATCAGATAACTTACAGATAATCAGATAAATTTACAGTGAGAATAAAGCAATGGACAATATTTTAGTAATTTATATTACAGCTTACCGCATCGTTCCTCCAATAATTGTTTAGCCAAAATCACTTGAGATTCTGGACAACCATCTTCTGCCATTCGAGAACGTAATCGTCTAAGAGAACCTTTTGGTCCATCTGTAAATAGAACTTACAATTAGCAAACTAATCATAATTCATTATCTAATCACATGAGACACGTTAATAATAAATTAACAGTTTCATACATTCCTACTATATAAGTGCATAAGAGACTGTGATTATCTTCAAAATCTTATTTAAATTTCTTTCACAATCTTGATAATATAATAATTATATATCATTACGTAATTAATTGACAATTAATGACATACTTTTATCAACTTGAATATTGCTAAGATAAAAAGAACATTTTAAATAAAATATTAATTGTTGATTTACTCAATTTTGCATCACATTGTGTAATAATACCATTTGGTGATAATAAATCAATTTTCATCAATTCTTGTTTAATAATTATTTGATTTATTTGTGTATTTGTGCAAAAGACATATTACACATGTCTTGTATGTCCCGCTCTTTTTATTGCAGGTCACGTGTGCTCGTCAGACATAAACAATTTTTGTGCCCTTGTTCAAGTAGCTTCCAGGCGTTCGTGTTCTCTCAAGGTTTTATCGAGATCAATTCGGAGATGATTACCGTGCAGCGTCCACTGTTTTCTGCCGGATCTACCGGACAGCGGCACAATACCAGCCATCATTCACGATTAGAACAGAAAACACTTTGCGATCGTCGCGAGATTCCGCGCACTCGAACCTCGCTGGCGACAAGTATTGCCTGTTGTCCTGCGGCCCAGATCGCCGAGTACGGAACGCAAAAATCACAACATTCGTCGTATGCTTCGCCGAGGACTCCTGTTGAATAACTAGTAAGCGCGGGTGCACAATATAATACGCGCGCGTGCGCGTCTCTAGCCACAAAATTAGGTTAGGTCAAATAGGTTAAGTTAGGTTAGGGTTAGGGTTGTAAAGTTGGGTACATAAACAAACGCCGGGCGCATCAGTGCTGCTCTAAAAATTGAATCGTTCGTTGAATATATTTTAGTTTTTCACAGTTGGAAGACTGAGATTTTAATTGCTTGTTCACACCGCAAAAATCCGTTAGTCGTCCGTTAGTCGTTAGAAATTTCTAATCTAGATTGATTGCTAAGGTATCATTTTGTAATAATTATTTATTCATAGTTCTTATATTGTTTGTCCTCTCAACTCTGCCATTTTTTCTTCCATATTTTTATTTTATCTTACAGATGCGTTGCACAATCACATCAAGTCTTTCCAAACACAACAGCCGATAGAAAATCAACGGACATCTCGCTGAGGGTATGTAATTAAAAGCTTTATGTTAAAGATTTTAATGATTCATTTAACAGATGATACATAATTTGTAATTCGTTGAATAATTTTTATTTTCTGAGTAAATGTACTTATCTTACTTCTCTAGTCGCTATGTAAATAACGCAATATAATATCCGCAAAAATTGCGAATAACCTACACAGTCGAACACAATATCGAAATCGATTATAAATGAAATGATCAACGTTAATGAAATTTTAAATACCCATCATTTGATTGCGCAACAATCAAAATACGTTTTTAATATCGTATATTTATTGCTTATTTCAATAGAAATATATCGCGCTACAACTATTTTAAAATACAATCACATCAAATGTCATACAATATAATTTGTTACAATGCATAAGTAGTCCTGTGCAACATATTGTCCAAGAAAAACAGTCCTTTATGTTCACAACTCTATTTGCGTCTATATTTGTCTACGAAAAATTTTCTAGACGCAAATCAACTTCTCAAAAAGCACTTAACATATCAGCGAACCAGGCTTGGGAAGCGTGACGCAAGTACATATTTATGGTTACCGATAACTAGTGACACATGTATTTAATATCTGATTCAACTTGCAAATTTGGAGCTGGTTTCGATGAATTTACCGGCATACCGTGAATACGTTGATTGAAAGCCACCCGCGAACTATAATTCAGCAAAACCATGTCTTCGCGGGCTGCTCGTGTAGTCAGAAATCAGCACGTAAACTGGCACTGTGAACGCGAATTGAACAAATTACACAGACTTTAGCATATATTGTATATAAAAATCGCAATCGAGAATACTTACAAATTGCTCGGTCCGGTATAAGGTGGCGGGTTTGGACGAACGTATGGATTACAGCGTTCGCCAGAGATCCTGAAAGATAATATTCAATCATGATATATAATAGACACCATAGAGACAAGTAAAAATTGTCAATTTTTCAGATGTTTTTTAGACTCCTTTTAAATATTTTTCTAAATTTTATTTTTATGACTTTATATTAAATTATCCGAAACATTCCGTGATGTAGATTCAAGCGTATTTGTTACAATACACAATTAAATTATGTCGTGCGTAATACTGTTGTAAGAAGTGAAAAAACTCATTTGAGAGGCTTCGCGCGAACGCCTCTTTATGACTTCTACGTAACAGATTCACAATGCGATTATGTTGGGAGAGAGAGAGAAGTGCATTTGACTGGAAGCAATTATAGCGCTATATATTGTCTAATGTAGTACTGTAATGCATTCGTTTGATTAATGAATTATGAATTACACGCGATATTCTCTTCCCAAGAAACGATAGCCTGTTATGCAATAACGTAATAATTAATTGATGTGACTTTTTGTATCTTATCTAAAATAGGATTTTCCGACATGGTAGTTCCACGTGGGAAAAAAATGTTTAAATATTTATCGAACATTTAGTCATACTGATTTCCACAGGGTCATACTCGTATGAGTTCAGATTCCGTTATAAAGAAATAAATTTTTTGCATTATAATTCGCGACAAATTTGCACGACAAAAGTTTTTTTATGTTTACAGTCGAAAATTAAGTTTGTCGAAATTGTATTCTATTAATCACTATGTTGATGTTCTACCTTGGGCTTCGCGATAGAGATTCACTCGGGCTCGGCGGTTGAGCTGACAGCGATTTCAGAGTACCTCTCTCCGACATAGCATACTGCACCATTTGTATTCCGTTGTTTCCGACTCCCTCCATTGGCGTAGGTTCCCGTTTCTCGCTGCAAAAGAGCATCGGGTCGTTAAACCGGACATTTAAGTATAACAGAACTTCTAATTGATTCTTTGCAATTCGGATTTTGCATTTACATAATGCAATAAAAACAGAGTTATGAGCACGAATAAAATTCTTATTTTTAACATGAATTAAATGAGTGAAAGAAAGAAAGCTATTCTAAGTAATGTTGTTTTATTATCATGATTATCATATCATAATGATACTCGTGTATTTATTAGTATGCGCTTCTAAGAAGCAGATATTGTAAATAATTTAGTATTCAGTCATATTTAAATATTGTCGAGTTTTATGTGACAGACATGCGGGTATGATAAATTAGGGAAGCTTTTTACATGGGGAAACTAATCAAAAATAAAAATTTAAAAAACTGAATTAATTAAAATTATGAATTTAGTTGAATTCTATTAATATGTGATACATTATTGCTCACGCCAAACTGAAAGTTAGTAATATTTTAGCAACGTTGTGTCATTTTGCAAAAATTAGCACCTATCAAAATATTGAATAAATTATACAGAGTGAACGTACCTGACGGGTTGTTCTCTGATAAGGAAAATATTAAAAAGTTCGTCAAAATATTCGTCTGACTCCGGGTCCGTCCTAGGAAAATAAAATATAAAACCCTAGGTTTTGTTGAAAAAAAAGTGATCTTTAAATAGCAATTAATTGATAATTTTAGTGTAAACACCACCGCCGGTCGGTTTGACCTTTGTATCAATCATAAATTATATTATCCGATTAAACTATATATCACAAAAAATGACTTTTATAATTGGATAATGGTGATTATTTTTCTCACAATGGTCGACATCTTAATTACCATTTGCGTCAGAACATAATAGTCACAAACGTCGGAGCTATAAAGATATGCAGTAAGAAATGAAAAAATTCTATAAATATTTATGAAATCTCGCCGGACAAAGTTTAAATACCATTCAGCATTCATTTGTTATTGAGATAGCTTTTGATATTTATGATCGTTTGCCGTAGTAAACCATGTAAACACATAATTGCTGTCGCAAGTATTCCCATTATCCTTGCAATCGAGATATAGCAATAAAATATTACTTCGCTAAAATAATATTTTCTTTGCGATGAGATTTCAAACTGTTTAAGATCTCGAAATAGGAAGTTTGCGCCATTTACGACATTTAATTGAATTCTCATAGCCGATGCGATAAGAAGAAAATCGATAGATATTGCCTTAAAACTCCCTGAAATCCCCTGAACTCCAGAAAGCGCCATGGTAAAACCTCTTAGTCGTACAATTATAGAGAAAATCGAATTCCTTTCGCGTGACGAGCTTTTACAATCAGCGAATTCTGCCGACAAACGGGTTTTCTGCGGGCTTCTCTTCGCATTTGCGACCAGAATTTTTTAATGAGTCATATCGCACGTCATACGCGCGAGTCCTGTTCCTGTTTGTGCAGCGCCCGCATTATCAACCGCGCGATTACCTTGATCGCGCCGCGTGGACCGCGGCCGCGATTTCTCCGCGACCCTTGGGAAAACGCGAACGCGATTCCGACAAATATGCGAAAAGAAATTCGATCGCGCGCGGTCGCGTTACGCGACGTCGATTGTAACTTCAATGGATCCCACCGATTCCCAATGCCATAGCCACGCGAAATGAACACGGGCTGCGTCAGTGCTGCGTCAATCGTCACGTGTGACACGACGTAATTGACTTATTATCGCGACGCGCCAATGAAAATTGTTGCGCCCCACGGATACGCTCGAATACACGCACGAACAGCAGGGTCGCCTTCTCGCCGATTATCACGCACCGCGAATAGCCGGCGGACCCGATTAAAAGTCGTTAACAGAGTTCTGCTGCATTCCGCGCCGCGATATGCCTTTAATTATGATCGCAGATCGGATTTGCTGTGACCGCTAGCTTGCAGAATTTTGATAGAAGAAACCTAGCTTCCGCCAATTACGGTCAACCTTCGTCGTCACGCGAATAAATGCAGAAATCTAAAACGCCGAAATATGAATTTTATTCAAGGTTTTATCTATGTTTTGTAATAATTTTTTATATCTAAAAATATCTAGAAAAATTTTTATAAAGATTTAAAATCGATAATTTTTCACATTCTTACCGAATGTCTTATTTATTACCTACAACCAAACGCACTTAAGCAAAATGATTAAAGATTCATGTTTATTTCTCGTATTAATTATATTTCACGATATGAGATGTTTACAAATTACCTAGCAAGATTTATCCGTCTCCATCGCGAAAAATATTGATGTTAAAACGAAATATTAACGATTAGATTAGATGCGATTTTGTGTGTTGTTCGATACGCTTTATCGTCGAAACGTTCAAGAGGCCTCATTAAATATTTACGATAAACATTGATATTCTCTGACGCAAAATGTCTTATTATAATAGATTAGCTGGTATCATCAAAAATATATTATGTAAGGTAAAAAAGTGTGTCGCGAAGTCGCTGAAATTAATAAAAAGTTACTTGGAAGAACCGTACACATATTAATAAACTCAATTAGATTAATTGCTTGGAAATTACGAGCCGTAATATAATAGAATTAAAGGAATTGAGAAATAATCGAACAATTAATAATTTAACAACATAATTCCAGATTAATTATAAACGATACGTCTCTTAACATAAATTTTCATTCGAGCGTTTTATGCAAATAAAATACGGAAATCTCCAATTCTCAAACGCTTTCTCATAAGTGCACAGAAAAGCCTATAGACTTCACAGCGGCACTTATGACGGTAACTTTGTAAAGTGGCTTTTGTAGTCATTGTAAGCATCATTTCCGGGCACTTTACACCTTTTACAGTGGTATAGCTTGGCCGGGCCATGTCGCTTTTGTGACCAGTAATTGAAGCTGAGACAGCATTATGTCATTTCGCAAACTTGTTGATATTATTAGAACCTGCTATATCTTATCTTACTTGCAGAATACGAATAGTTGTTTATAACTGTAAAATATGCAATAAAATGATATTCCAAATACAATATCAAGTATCTTTAAAGACGTCTGAACTCTTCAAACGTTTTGTGAATATCTCTCAGATCTCTGTTTTGTGTTTAAGATAATATTTAAAAAGTATTAAATAACACTTTTATATATTTTAATACATGGTTGTTTTTGTCCTTTTCATATACAATACGCTTTGTATATGAATTTTGGTTATAGAATTCTTTTTTCATATTCTTCTCATACTTTACATAAATTTGCAAAATGACAAAGCGTTTAAGCAGTGAATCGTTGCTCGATGCATTGCAATTGTAGACAAGCGGGAGTGAGAGATTTTTAGTGGACCAGACGCGCGACCAGACATGCGACTCAAGAATACAAAACTCAGACGGTGTTTACATCGATCGGTGCGTAAAATTAGCACGCGGTCGCCGATCGGCGGAAATAGCTGCACACACGTCGATCTATTTCCGCGTGAACAGACGAACCGCGGCTGCCGATAAGTGATTCTGTTGCATCACTCCGATTCCGAACGCGTCACATACCATCTGACCGTTGATCGTAAAGTACCGATCGCTGGCGGTCACTTACCCGTTCGCCGTGCATCGCACGCACGAACGCACGCCACGCGCCCAGCTAATGTGTGTATCACGACCACGTGAGAGGCAAGTGTGCGACGATATGGTAACCGCGTACGTGTATGTACACGTATGAGCGAGCCTTTGATAAAAGAGAGAGAGAAAGATCAAGTGACACGATTTCGCACTGTCATGGCCGTGACTAGGCATAACTATTGAAAAAAAAAAGATTATCAACATTTTCTTAATACAAGTATCATCACCGCGGCGCGAATGCCTTGAGAAATATATATTGTCAGAAATTAATGATATTATAGTATCAGTAGATATCGTTGAATGATGAAGGGAATCGATTATATATATTATATATATATGAAATTTTAAAAATTGATATCTTTTTTTCTTACTGTCTTCCTGTCGTTATTTGTCATTACCTTTTCTTTATATTTATTATTTGGCTTCTTCCTTCAATTTTTTTACGCGTTCTTTTCAATTTTTTTTTTTTTTATTTCTTCTCTCTCTCTTTTTTGTCTGCTTTCTGCTGTGGGAGATTCCATTACCGATATTATTGACAGCCAGCTGATTAAGCAAACCGCTAAAGGCTACGAAGAGGCGGTCACTGCACTCTCTCGAGGATATTTGGAAATTACCGCTCGAGATTGGATAGACAGTTGTTTCGGCAGTTTGTATAGTGATCTACAAAATGATTGAGGTGACGGCTGGCGAAAACAGACGCAATAATATTAAATTAAAAAATATAAGCAAGATGTTAAATGTCACCGCGTGGCAATTATCAGTTTAATTGTCGTCAATGATCCGAACCCAAACAACTTAGACATTCGTCGAGCTAAAATAACTGCATTTTGTTTCATGAGTATTTGTACGAGATAAACATGACGCACATAGCGTCCATAATAAGATCATAATTGGATCAGTTACATCACACGTATAAGAATCCCGATTCGATGCACGCCCGTGCACGCCCGCAACCGGTTATTTGTGTTCGCATGTGCAATGTGTAAACTATATTGTCCCGACGACTGTGTAATTTTGATCTTTTTACCGCCTCTAGAAAAGATAGCCTTCGCTTCTTTATTAACTCATTAGTCGCAAATTACCGGCCCTGAATGGCCGTTTTTTTTTTACCGCCCCGAGCTGCAAGCAAGGGAAACTGGAACGTCGCGAGACACGAAATAAACTGCCTCTAATTTTTTTAACATACAAATATACTGAAAAAATTATTCCTTAGCGACGGTTTAATCGTGCGCTATTTTTGTGAAAATTATTAAATTTCGATGATAAATAATTGTGACAATTAAGCATAAAGAAGTGTCATTTTTCAGACGTTTTTTAGACGTCTTTCAGATATCTTTAAGATCTTTAAGACTTGTGTGTGTCTGGATATCTTTCTATTTAACTCCTTCAAAAAATATTTACGAAAAAAAATAACTTTGAATTCGTCATTGAGATGTTTTTGGTGATTCTGGTCGGCCGCTTTGTAGATGAAGCTATGTACTTAATAACAGCCGCTTGTGTACGCGCTTCATACTACTATAATTACGTAATATACATCGTAATTACTGATGTACGTCATAAACTGAATGGTGCTTCCGTTCGCGCTTATGCCAAAGCTAATATTTTACATTCAGTTAGATTTCTTGCATAGATTCGCGAAGTAATTATTTATATATATCTTATCCTTTTTCTTCATCAATGCGACATGTTTTATCGATGCGCGATCAATTTTATTGACTATAATAATCAATTGATTGTAATAATCAATTGATTATAATAATTAATTGATTATAATAATCAATTATGACGACAAAAAGACGTCAGATAACGATCATTTACTGCTTGGGTATTTTTTTATTAACACAGAATCCTACGTTGATGATGCCGAAAACAGCGTTTTACACTAATTTCATTTAATTGATCTTAGGTTTGCGTTTTTCCATGTGCGTCACGAATAACGGTTGCAACGCGCACACTTTCCGAATTTATTTGTCAAGCGTGCTATCCGACGCTTTGTAATTTTAATCATGTCAGCGGGTGTGTCGATCTACGTCACTGATATATCTATCTGATCCGATATTGTTACTTGTGAATGAAACTCGTAGTAGTAATAACAACAACAATAGCAGCCCCTCTCCATATCGCTCCTACTCTTAATGCGTCTCTCTGGTCACGGTCAAAAAAATTTGGTCGGCATGCAATGATATGCACGGAACAACAGATACATTTCGACGCTGTAGACTTTCGAAGAATGTCGGTTTAATGTAAGCCGATATGATAAAAAAATTTGTAATCTTCTTAATCTTCGCTTGATTTGCATTTAATGATTGAAGAACTCGAATAGAAATTGACGGAAAATAAAGCGTCATTCATATGCGTGCATATCGCAATTATCAAAGAAATACAAAACGTCATTGATATATGACGTAGCAGTCAAAGCTGCGTCATAAAACAAACAGATATAATCGAAGTAAACGTGAAGCGGAGAAAAAACACTGATTAGACGCTGACTAGACGTATTTACAGATTTTCTCTTTTTATGGGCATATCCGCTATACGCAGAAAAAAGATACGTCAATGCCTTCTTAAATATAGTAAAAAAATATTGTAATCTTATGAAAATTCAATGAAATCTGTTGAGTTACAACAAAATATGAGATATAAATTAATTCACGACAGAAATCCGCGAATAAAATCGCTAGAAACATTTTTTCCGGAATGCAGATGACCATCGCGTCAAAGCAACTCTCTGACCGGTTTTCCTTCGATGAGCGCTTACATTTTCTCGTGATGCAGGCAGAGAGCGGTGCTAAGTAAGGCGCCCAGCACGAGGAGCAGAATGACCGGTACGAAAATCGTGGTGGCGATTTCCTTGAAGTAGCTTCTCGTAGGTATGCTGGCTTTCGTCGAACGAGCCCAACGCCACTCGGTGTGTTCGGAAATGCCCGACGAAGGCAGATCCACAACGTTCGCGCTGGGGCTCTTGTGCTTCAGACTGTGCTGGTCTTCGTCGAGCTAACAGGAAATGATGCCTTTATGCCACTGGCGGAGGGAATGTCGTATAACAATGTGCTACAAAACTAATTACAAAAGTGGCACGTGGGACTAGGATGATCGGTATCTTTTACGAAATTGCACGAATCAAACGTGTCTTACGTGGAAATTGATTAATTGAGATGAGTATGCGGAAGACTGGCAACTGCGTAAATTAAGGATAATTATGATGACTGTAAAAACATTCGAGAGGTATGCGATGACGATCGAGTGCAATGTACAGTGTCATGCCTGGAAATCGACAAAGATCGCGAGAAAATAATTGCATGTTTACAATGACGTGATAATACATAACATGGCGATTGCATAATTTTTGAAAAGGCCAGGTGATGCGGATGAATGTAAAGCAGGCGAGTGATTATTGAGATTTTCACTGAAGATACGTGGAATTTTTCTCAAGCGAAGTCTCGCGTGTAACAACGCAATTTAATCAACTTACCAATCTAAAGGAGCACCAATCTAATCTGAACTCAGCCTCGCGGAAAAGTATCTCCACGCTGGTCCTCTTAAAATCTCTGGGACACGACGGCATTTTCCATAGTGGTTTTACCTCCTCCTGCAGCTCGTTCAGCTCCTGCGAGAACGGCACCGTGCTGCCCAATCTGACGACGACCCTGCAACAAAAGCGACAACTTCGCTCTCTTTTTCCTTTTCTTTCTCAGGAAGACATTCGGGAACGATATCTGATTTCGGCGAAATGTAAGATGAATCGGGTGAGAATCGGTGAGTCAAAAAGGACTCGCTTGAGTCAAGGAGCTACCGCTCGCGACGAAGAAACTTTGACTCGACATCGCAAACGATCAGACGAATCATTCCGCGATATTCACTCGGTACTTGCGTCACTCCTGTCAAGGATTCCTTTAAGTAGCACGCGTGGGACTTTTGCCCGCATGTGTGCCCGCCGTGTGTTAACAATAAATGCGGCAACCGTTTTGTCTGGTCTCGCAGATTGTTAACACTGCACGTTGTTACACACGACGAACTATTTTTAATCTCCTTTTCTCATCGGCGTTTCACAATACATCTTATTTCATGACCTATTCCAACGTCGATATTATTTTCAAAAGATTATTTCGATCAGCAAATTCTGATTGTTAAATGATCGATTACGAGTCATAGCTCTGATTGTGTCTAATGACACTCTGACTGATGATCTCAACCTCTCGCTCATTCGAATAATTATATTATTGCGCATTGACAGAGTCTAAATCATAATCCCGCTGAACGTATCCCGCTGACTTTAACCTTCCGTTCGTCGTAGAATTACATAATTTATTACTCCATGAAATCGAGCTTTCTTGTGTGCGAATGACAGATCGCATACCCCGCGCGTTTAAATTCGATATCCCTCGCAAATATCTCCATCGATCAAATAACAGCCCTCGAGGCTAATCATCGCGATACGCCGCGAGTAATACATGTAATATTAATCCAACGCTCACACACTACGCGGGCTCACCACACCGTGACCGATCAGCATACAGGACACGCAAGATTGATTGATGTTTGTTATTTACGTAACTCTTGCTTCTGTCCGAAAGAAAGATTTGCCTACTTTCGCATAGGCGAGCTAATGACACAATGCGATTCGATTAAAAATTAATTAATTTTGTACTTTTTTCTATTCGATTTGGAAACTTATCTCTTAATTATATACGTGACTCCTTGATAATCGAAAGTTCACGTTGATAATCCGTAGTTAATTAATTTTGACGAAGCCCGCAGCGGCCGATGTTGACGCGCAATCAAAGCCCGACGATCTCACGATCGCTCACTCCCGGCTTTCACTGATACGCAACGATACGATGCACTGATACGTATCTAAGGTCGAATGCACGAGGTGGCTCCTTAGGCGCGGCCTTATCATCTGCCAGTGGAAACAAGCCCCTGCCAGTCAATCAGTTAAGTGTCCCGAGCGCGGCGACAATGTCACATTTGCGTTAAGAATAATTGCCGCTGACTGGTGTCATCGTACTTTGACGCAATAAACCTGAAAGTGATAATCGGCGGGAATAGTGTGTATATCGATTGATCGATGTAATCGATTTATCTCAATCGTGACAGAGAAAAGGAAGAATTAATCGCGCCACGGTGCACGTCGTCCCGTCGTCGCAAGCGTGCAATTTCGCTCCGATCACGATAACTCGGATAACATAGTTTCTAAAAAAAGAGCCAGACGGACGAAGGACTGGGCAATAAAGTCTCGTGGAGTCTGACCCCGGTCGCAGTTTAGATGATTCGCTCTACTTGTCTCTAATTAAATACACATTTTGCAGTGAGTGTTTTCGGTGCTTTGCAATATATGTGTGTGTGTGTGTGTGTAATAGGTGTAGTCGATTTATCTTGCCATCGCAGAAAGATTAATCGCGTCACACGTTTCATCATCGTAGACGCGCGATTTTGCTCGTTCGCGTGATACGTGCGCCCCACGTCTTGGCGTTGATCACAAAGTACGGTGACAACACGCTGGTGATTCAAACGTAAGAGAGATACGCGTAGGCGTCACGCCGAGACGAAAAAGGTAACTCCTCGATTATCTAAATCTGTTGAACACATGGCGATATCGTATTATAAGAACAATAGCGTTACGTTAGAAGCGGCCTACGATTCGAGGCTGTTATCCATTGCGGTTTTGTGTCACGTTTTTTTTTCTAACAATAGTATCGCAGCGGCGGCAGACACGGCGCACCAGCCGGCGAAGCGGGAATGCATATCCGTTGCAGATGCAAAACCGCCTCGGCAATTTTTAACGGCGCGAAATAAAAATTTTTATCCGGATGATTGTGCAGATTACAAAAAAATGACGCACGTGTGATAAAAACAAACGAAAAAAATTCGCGATTCTTTATTCTTGAATTTTTTGTTTCGCGAAAATTGCAAACAAAATATAGCCCGAACAATTTTGTTCGCATTATACATATACAAATCATACATGCATGCATTATTTTTAATCGTAACGCACTTTTTTTCTTAAGAGAAGATAATTAATTTTTTTTATTTGCTTTTATAAAAAAGTTGACTCATATCGTTTCCATAATGACTGATTCGATTTTAATTAAATTGCACGAGATAAGTCAGGTGCGATGAATCAGAACATCACTTTGAGCGAACACGAATCTGGACAGATTAAAACAGTAAGAAAACATATTTATCCAATATGTTATTAGTAATTGGCCTTGTTCCGTGAGAAAGACTGTTGTTTTCGATCTCACCGATCGGGATTGAGAACACGTCGCGGTGTAAATGTGAGTTTGAACTGCTTCATAATGAATCGATATCTCGTTGCGAAACTGTTCCTCACTTCGCCCCGAGGTATTTGTCCAAACATAAATCTACATCGGGAATAATGCATGTCTCTCTCTCTCTCTCTCTTTCTCTTTTTTGCCCCCAGTGCGTCTCGCGTCACGTCCTGTGTCACGTCGACGCAACAACGGTTTCGTAACGAATTGAAATTTCTTTTGATGCGGCGCGCTCATGTTCAAGTACGTTGTTTTTATGCCGTATATTGTTGCACCGGAAGGAAGTCTGCCCACGCCACGCCGCGCTTCAATAACATCAACACTCGTCTCACTATTACGCGCGCACAACAAAATTATTTTCCTCAGCTGTTTCGCACGCAACATGCTTGGATGAGTAAAATTTCAATTCCGAGACTCTAATCGATCGTGATTAAATTTCCGTTATTGTTAGTACGCGGAAAAACGCAACGCGCGCTTAAACAACCGACCGACTTCCTTGCGCACACCGCCATATCTGTCCGGCAGTATTTCCTTATTTTTTTCATTTCTATTTTCGCGCAAATCTCAGTCAGCGTTTTCGCACGAATCTCGCCGTGAGAAGAATAACATTATCTGTGTCAACAACACGCAGTGCATTCATTCGATTGGAGAAAATCCACGTCGCTTCGGAGACGTATTTTCCTACGAGAAGCGTGATAGATACAGAAGCGGGGAAGCGCGTCGCATTATCAGGCTTTACGTGCCCGTAAAAGTACCGCGATAAGTCATGATCGTTGATCCGTAAAATTGGAGATCTTAGGGGAGTCACTCGGCGCGCGAATCGCGCGATGGTGAATTCTCAATGGAAAGTCCACCGATTCGCAGTTTTCTGCGAAACTGAAAGTTTATTCCGGGGAATACGCGTGAATAACGGTACTGTTACTCACGGATGCTATGGATGACGGCATCTTATCGCGTAGTCTATGAACCACGTCACGAAGGCGCGTCGATGCGATCCACGAAATTTGTCGCACAACACATTTAATCGCGGTGACGCAATCGATAAAAATCGTGAATTGCAATTCGAGTCCGTTCGCACAGAATTTCTTCGGCGCGCTAAAATTTATGTAAATTTTATTAGTATGCATTATACGTTGCGAAAAGCGCGACGTCACGAGCTCAACGTTACGACGAAACCTGTTTGACATTATTCGCTTCAGTTCGGCGCGGTGTAGGCGTGCTTAATGAATCATTATTAATTCCAATATTCTATAATAATAGAATACTTCGTATATTTAAAGCGTGCGATGAATAAAATGTTGGACAAAAGCAGGCGCGACCGTGACATCGATCGCTATCTTTTAATGACTTCCATTCCTCAAAGCTATCGGCCATAATTAGATTAAACATATCCAGTTTCCGATAAGAGCGTACCTACGTTCTTCCCGTCAGTCGCATAAACGATAGCGCATGTAGGAAGTAGCAATATGTATATAATTTTAATAACAACCGTCGGATGCACATCACGGCACTGCTTGCGGTTAATCGGATGATTAGTACGTCAGCGATATCAGAGAAACTGCTTCATCTCGTCGTGGCAGTATCGTTTTCACAACCATGTCACTAAGTTACTACGTTTCTATAAAATTTTATTCGCCCGCCAATTTGTAATTCCAGTTAATATCAATCGCGTAAACGACTAATTTCTTTAATAACGTTCAATGAAAGAATCGGGAAAGAATTCGTTTAAAAGAACTATCGTCCACAAATAATTTATTTTTCTTTAATTAATTATTGTTCAATAACTTTAATACTTCAACTCGCGTAATTGTGTGCAAATATTTGTGTGTACTTTCTCGACGATTAATAACTCGAAACGCTCTGAGATAAAAAAAAACAGAAATTATAACTCAAAGTTCTGTCGAACTAATCGCAGAGAAGCCTCGGGGCTTAAGGGCTAAGTTAGTTTTGACAGAGGATAATCCAGAAACGTGACTCACCCTTCACCTTCGCTAGGCTTGAGAGGTAAACGAGCTCCCAGCTCAATGGCAGATGCCAAGAAAGTCACGTACAGATCCGCAGCACCTTTCCACAACTTCTTCCTGCGGTGAAAAATAGAATGTGTTTATCGCGCTAACATAATTATCGCATTACTATATCATGTGTCAAGAAATTTCCCTGTTTACAAATCACGCTCGAGGAAGGAAATTGCAAGTGCGCTATCGGTATCAAGGACGTTGGAATTATGGAATCGAAGTATCGCGAGAAAATTTTCGCTCAGCAACAAACCTAAATATATCGAGGAGTTTCTCGGTGCGATTGTGATCGAACATATCCTCCACGTTGAGGTTGTCGATCTTCAGATGCACCTCGTATTTCGTCAGATTTTCCCTCTCGAGTACATTCATGTCGAGCACCTTGTAGCGGGTTTCGTAAGTGTGCTTGTTCAACCCGACAATCTCCAGCTGAAATTATTATCGCGTTTATTTAATACGATCGATGATATGCCAGAAACAAAGACTAGTGAGTGAGTTGATATAGCGATTGCGTGTTACCTGAAAATATTTCTGATCTTTGGGCGCGACGCCGTATAAAAACCCATGATGATCCTTCTTGCTGTACGTGTAGTGTATCCACGATGGAAGATCGGGGGCGTTTAGTAACGATGGTTGATACGAAAATTGATCGGAGTGCCCTGAAATAAAGCGGCACAGTAAAAGTAATGCCTGCGGTAGAAAATACGAAAAATTAATTATCTTTAAAAATAATAAATTTTTTTATAGAATTCTTGAGAAGAGTTGAAAATATTTAATAAAAATTTTCCAGATAAATGTTTAGGATTTTTATTAAAATTAATACGATAGGCAGAATAACCTTAACAAGAACTTTTTAATGTTATTAAAAAAAGGTAAAAATAAGTGCAGAAACGTGGTAAAAGAATATCTTTAAAATAAAACTGCTAAAATGTTCAAACATATCGTTACGTGGTTTAGAATTTCTATGATCTCTAAGATCCCTTTACTTCTCTTGAAGTGATTAATCGATTGAAGTAAAGATAAAAAATGCATTTTTCTACTTGAATGTAAAAAGTGGCCTTGTCTGGTCTGATAAATATGATATTCTAAGAGCGATAACTTTAATAACTTGTTTTGTGTGACAGATTTGAAATTGTTTGAAGGCGTTGAATTAGAAAGTATCGCGGTGTGTGACAATGTTGGCCATAAGGTCAGCGTAACGTTTACAACGGTCTAGCAAGTAATTGCTATTCGCAGCGCGTTACGAATGACGTACGGAGACATAGTTTAATTTCGTATTGTAAAATGGGTTAACGGCTAACTATGTATAATTATAGCTACCTGACATTTCTTCTTTTAGGAAAACTTTTGTCGCGGAACATTTATTTAATTTTGATTCGTAAACAAAAAAAATGGCACAACTGATTGTTACAGAAAAATTATATTCTATAAAAATATTTTTTAAAGATTATGTTTTATGAAAATAATAACCTTTATATTGTACAACTTTAGTACATAAAAATGGAAATATCTTTTATTATAATTTTCTTGTCATCTTGTATCAAGAAAGAAAAATGTAATTGGATAAAACAGTGATGTAATCAACAACTAGCAATAAGACCACCCTCGCAAAAGTCTTTATGATTATTATTATTAGAATAGAACTCGGATAAAGCTGCATTAATCTTTATTATTTTTCTTCTCGATTTTCCGAGCTTTGCTGATAATAATACGCGATTATGTATCAGAAAAGATAAAATATAATATAGCATATTGATTTTCTCTTTTTTTTTTTACAAGATGACATCTGGTTTTTTCCGGTATTTTTTTACAAGATGATGTCTGGTTTCTTCCGTTATTTTTCTTTTCAATACATCTTTTAACAAAGGCTACAAGGCTATCAAGGGGTTATCTACTGGATAAAGATCTATAGATCTACTCATAATGAAATCTTTCTGACAGTTGAGAAGAGTTCAGAGAACCCGAGTGTGGTTTTCTTACCATCTGCACTCCAATCAAAGATCTCAGGTCTAATGGGAATGACAAAGACCTCAGTCATTAAGATGCTTTCGGCAGTGATGGTGGCCATCATGGTTGACAATAGTATTATGCTCGGATACATGATCGTGTGCTGTGCTAGAAAGGTGAATGACATCGAGATATGACGTTTCATTTATAATTTTTGTAGAGCCTATATAATGTTTTCGAGTTGATCCATCAAAGAATCGCTACAAAATTAAATTTGGTTCTCATAAGTTCGTAAGATAAATGCATGGATGGATAACCGTTAAATTTGTGCTCGCTTCAATATCATGTAAAATAATGCAGGCTTTTGTATAAGAAGTACAAAAGATGCCCAAAGAAAGGATTCGAAAATTCTTAGAATATATTAATATCGCATGGATAATTCTATCTCTTAGAAAAAAAGAAATGATAAAAGAATAAAAAGAAATAACATTAATTTTTAATAATTAAGTATCTAAGGATAAAAACAATTGTTTACTAAAATAACTGGTTATTCATCGATGACTTACTATTAATAATTTTTAATTACATAAAATTTTGAAAAGTTTATATCCTAATTAAATTCCCAATTAAAATAAAGAGATCATTTATAAATTCGAAGTACACTCGTTCTTTGTATACACATCAAATAAGCAATTCTCGTGAAATGTGACTTGTTCAAAGTTATATTCATTCGAACATTCTACTAGCTTTCTTTAAAAATGACGCGCGTTGCATTAGAAGACGCAATTTCCACTTACAATGAAACAGCATTCGATTAAAGTGTCTCCGTTGATGGTGCTTTTCAGCGAAAATCACACACGATACGTCCGTCAGAATCAGCGTGTGACTCATATATAATACATAGTACGAAAACCGCGACGCATTCTCCAGTTCCGCGATTATCGGTGACACGTGGAACGATACGCACTTGGCGTGAGAAAAATACACGCGTCCTTCTTAACCATAGATCACTCCTCTCCGTATCGGTTATTCCCGATAATTTTTGCAGGGATATAGCATTAGTTCTAGTCAGGCGCGATGCTGAGGTCTTTTGTTTTCTGCGACGCAAAGTTCAGTCTTTCTGCAACGAATTGCAATGTTAATCTTAGTTGCAATTTTAATATTTGTATCAATGAGGCGGAAGAATGCAAGCTCAAAAATCTTTTCAGAAAATTTGAAAAGTATTCAGATTATGGTTGACTTTCCAAGCTACATTTATTTTCAAAATAAATTTTGCGGTCAGCATGGAGAGAAATTCGGACAAATTGAGATCAGTACGTAAAATAAGATAGACTTTTAATGTTTATTTAAACAATTTTATTTTGAGAAATATGAATTATTTATACATTTTTTTATTGTTACATGGATTTATCGCGTTATGTTGTTAGTCTTCAAACAATCATATATGGAAATTTCCGTTTGACTTACGTTTCTGACAGCGATGTAAATATGTCAAAACTGGAATTCTAAACTGCTTGTTACTTTCCGCGACATTAAAGCACTTATCAGAACTTCAGGTTCACCGACCTTTGCACATTATATCATAAAAGATTACAAAAGGGAACACTGTACAATATTCTAAACGCAACGCGTCTAAAAGCATTGAAAACATGCCACTACTTTCGAACCTAATTTTTTGCAAAAATCTGTTACAACAATTAATATACAATTCAATTATTAATGTTCCGAAATTGGACTCGGGAAATCTCGCGGACAATCCTGCGAGTAATAAGCCCAGAAGAACTCCAACTAAATGCGCCTCGAGTCAGCATCGCGATATTTCTGGCGTGCCGGTCGTGGTGTGCCGCTTTAATTTTCCGACGGGTCGCGAAAAGCCAGCGACGTGGTATCGATTGTTGCGCGAAGACCCGGCCAGGATTCAACGATCTCGCGTCTTGTCCAAAATTTATTCCCGCTCTTTACTCCAACAAAAATGCACCGCACTCGGTCAAGGCGTTATATTATGAAAAACCAAACGACGCGATTCTCCGTCACGTTATTATCGTCGTCGTCGTCGACGTCGCCGTGTATCGGTCGGTCCTCGTCGCGTTCCCGTCGCGCCTGCGTCGCCGACGTACTACGCGAAACACGACGCACGCACGCATGCACGCACGCACACGTGCTGAGAAACTTACGTGCTCACGGAAACGGATCGTTGCCACGATGCGTTGTCGGCAGACGACACCGCCGATGTGAAATTCACGATGAAACAGAAGCCGCGGCGGCCCAGGTAGAACCCGTTCGCGATAACACCGGGACTGTATGCAAAGCTTGAAAATTGCGTTATACAGTAAGAAATGTTTCCGCCTGGTCAGTGACGGTGTACGTCGCGACGGAACGCGACGGAACGGGATATTACATCCGGATCGACGACGTCGGTGACAAAAAAAAGCTGAGAGAACCGAACCGACACAGAGCATAGGCACCCGCACGGCTTCTCGTTTCACATGCGCAGCTGGAGCATTGCTTCCGACAGATCTTTTGCAGGGGCGTACAATCGGCGATATTATTTACGTTGATCTGTGAAACATTGTGTCGGAACATAATTTTAATAAATGTTTTAGACAGCGTAGATATATTCAACGAATATTTCTTACAATGCCCGAAATGTTTAATTTGCATTCGATTATTCGATCGAGTTCAAAATGTCATCTTAGATGCGATTGTTTAGAAAAAAAAAGAATACAAATACAAAAGGAATACAAGGAATAAGAAATAAATTTGAAATACCGTGCAAATTCAATTCTTCAATTTTTTTTATCATTTTATGCTTGTAAAAATGTTCTAATTTGTTTCTTTGCAAAAGAGAGTTCAATCTGAGTGTCTTAACCAGTTATGTAAATTTTAAACAGTTTTTAATTGCAGTCGTGAATCCTTTTAGCGACATTAAGAGTCACGTTTAAAAAACAGTGTGCATGTGTCAGGCATCACTTCTTAACGTAATGATATTTTTATGCTTCTCAGAAATAAACGCTATAACGGTTTGCTTCTATTTTTTTCTGCCATTATCTCTGAAATTGTAATAAATTTCAGTTTCATGAGTCCACTGACCATAAATTATCGTTTTCGTATATTGAGGATTGCAGGATTTATCTTACAATAACATATTCGCATGCGAATGATAATGACGTTCGTTGATATGACCAATCAAGTTCCCAACAAACGTAATCGCTTTCATTGACGCAACTGTATTACCGCTTTTCGCGCGCATCGCGGTGACATATTTTTACTGAAACTTCCGCCCCGATCATTATCACGACACTCTTGATGGCAGATAAATTCGTTTGTCGGTTAAAAAAAAAACGCTGAACGCCTGCTAATTGTCAACCGAGCGAAAATGTCACTTATACGAAGCTCGATGTTTCATTGCGTAAACTCATTGTCTCTTTCGTGGAATGCACATAATTTAAACTGTTTAAAATTAAACAAATTCATGATGAGCAACAGGCTCTAGAAATAAAACATTTTCGGAAAAAATACTATATTGACGGAAATTTTAAGTTTATTTTCCAAAATTTTTAGACAATTACATTTGGAACATCAAAGCTTTTTTTTAAACGAGACCATTTTTTTCAATTGCCATTTCAATTTTATTCACAAATATCAGATAATACAATGTGATATAAAACATTAAACGTATATTGCATATATTGATAGATTTCGATACATCCGTAATCAACGCGAGATTGATGATGAAACTTTCTGAAAAAGATCTTTAAGATATAAAGTTGAAATTTATCAGTAAATACCCGTATATTTGCGTGTGATTCAAACAATACCCGACTCATCGACTTTTTTCCCAGAGTCGAAGTCTACCGTGACGCGGGAGACGTGTTGTTGGTCGTCACGATAACGCCGATTTTCGTTCGTGCGTAAGAGCCCCGGTTTTTCTTTGTCCATGAAACAGCTAACGATATACCGATACCAGAAAGTATCGATCTCGTTGATTGGCATTGACACTTGGTTACCGATATTGCGGTTAGGAGACGAATATTTTACAACGAGTATCGATAAACGATATACTGCCGTTGAAGCGTGTAGTTTTTTTTTCTTATTTTCTGTGTCACTCGCAGATGACTTTGGTCTCCTTCTGAAATGAGTCGGCTGATTAATTTTTGATAGACTTTCCTCGTCAAATTATATATCTTCTCCGCTCTCACTCCAATATTTTTTACTCAGCTATTTTTATTGAAATATTTATTCATCCGGATGATAATCGTCCATTATCCGAAACAAATTATTAGAATATTATCAAGACAAATTACTCTCGCGACTTTGTTATTCGCATGAATTACAATTATCGCTTGAATCGAATTAAAATTGAGATAAATGCTTATTAGTTTCTTTATCTGCGAGTTGTTAGTCAAATCGTTGTATATTTCATATTATTACTGCTCCGTATTTATTATTCAATATTGAAATATATTATGTCTCTTATTCACTGACAATTACCTCCTACAAACATTGTTGGTCTTTTTTTACGTTATATATAAGTATTATTCATATGTCATTAATATTTTTGATCGCTCAGTTATTCAAATATTCCTGCTCGCTCGCCTGTTTGTTGTATTATTCAAATGTCAGCGGGTTTCTTTCTCTGTCAGTGATTATTCTAATGTCTTTTTTTCTTCGTCAGCTATTGAGGATTAAAAATTGTCGGTTCTGATTTTCCAGCAGCTGATCGCCGGCCGGCGGCGTGAAGAACCGGAGTCAGATCGTCTCTCCGTGGTGCCCGTGCACGCAAGTACACTCGCCAGCGACATAAATGATCAACACGGCACTGCCTATTGACGTCCGTGGTAGGCGTGGCTTCACCACAGCCGATAGAGGGATATATTTACCGCGCGCACGACTTTTCTCTCTCGTGCGCCAACGCAACGCAACGCAACGTAACGCCGCAACGCAAGAAACGGGGAGGCTCTCCTCTCCGCTGTTCTCTTTCTCTCCCGTCCGCGGCGATTGACAATGTGTACATACTTGCAGCGCGGCAGCGTTGAGATCGGACGCGACGACGAGCGGTGCATCGTACGGTGCGCGAGCATAACTTCTCCTCGGCACGAGGGTTGACTTGTTCCTCGTCCGTCATCATCGTCAACGTTAAGTCTTCAGTCATCGCCGTCGTTGTCGTCATCGTCTACGTCTCTGTGTGCGCGATCCCGTGGACTGTGTTTATTTCGCGGCGCTGCCTGTGCGTGCATTAGCAGGGCTGGCGCTTTCCCCGAAAGGTGCGAGGCGGATAACGCTCCGACGGTAAGATCGGAAGAGGGGTGGTGAGAAGAGGAGGACGGACAGCGAGATCAGCGTGACAGAAGGAGAGAGAAAGAGTGAGTGAGATAGAGGTGCATCCACGAGCGACGGCCGACGGACCGATCGCGAGCCAGTTAAGAGTGTGGTGCGGGCGCAGTAGTGTGCGAGTGCGTGCGAGCGAGCGACGTGCGCGGTCGCCGTCGATCGTCGCGCGGTCGCGGGTGCTGCCAGTGGCTCGTCCGTCGCCGTTGCCGTTATTCGTCGTGTCGTGGTCAGTGCAGTGGGGTGCGGGTGTCGACAGGCTGTAACGCGTACCGAAACGCGCCTTTCGTAGCTGTCGTAGATCGTCGTCACCGCTCATACGACGACCATCGCGGTGCCAATAATTACGCGCTGACGAAGACCGAGACCAGCTTTCCAAGACAACACCTAATCGTCCCGGCTGTGAGAATGGCAGGCAACGGCGTCCCGGTCCTCCTGATCACCGCCAACGTCGGCAGCATCTTCGAAGAGGTACGTACCGCATTGTAATATCGTGCGACCGGCGAGGCGCGGCCGGCCGTGCTACCAGCAGCGAGATCGATCACGCTCGTCGATTTTGTGCGATTATTTGCCCGCGCGACACACGACCTACTTGCCGCCGTCATCGCCGCCGCTGCCGTCGCCGCTCTCCTCGTCCTAACCGCGGCATGCCGAGGTTGGCGCAGATTTCGTATATTCGTATACACGTACGCTACGTCGCACACGTGCCGAGTAATCGGTTTTCGGGCGTTCGGTTCGTCGTCACCGGAGCCGACGGCACTCGAGAAAGTCGGTCCGCGGCGAAGTTTGAAAGTCCACTCTATTTCAGCCGCTTTCTTTCCAAATCTTCGTCTTTTCTCTTTTCTCTCTCTCTTTTTTTTTTTTTTTTTTTTCCCTATATCTCGTTTATTTCACCTTGAATTATTAACATTTATTAATGCTCATTAACATCTGATAATGTGACCTTATGAAACCTTGACAACCGTTCTAGAGTTTTAACATGTGTAAACTTTGAAACGTTGCTGTTTTCGAGATTTAGACGTTCCAGGATTCGGTGTTATTTTTTTTTAGCATGTGCTCCAAAATATTGCAATATACAATACTTGTTAAAAATCGATTGTTAAAAATTTTCTTTTCTTAAATGTAGTTTTTACAGTTTTTTAAAAACCCGGAGTTTAAAATATTCCTGTTGCATTACTAATGGAATAACATTTTCGTGAGGAATATACGTTTACTTTTAAATAGCAAATGAGACAGAAACTCTCCTTGGAGCAGTCCTCGGATCTTTACGCTTGTTTTTGTTATTTTTTTATGTTGATCTTGTCACGTGTTCAAAAAGCGTCACGATGAATATGTAAATTTGTCATGTCGTAAGAACCATCATCCTTCATGTGAAATCAACGATCGCATAATGTAATCGCGAGATGAATCATTAACAGAATTATGTAATTTAAAAAAGTTTGCGAAATGTATGTACATATGTGTTTATATTATACAATATTTCGGAATCGTTAGGAAATATCATTCTTCTCGAACAGGATGTATTTGAAAATTATCGGAAGACAAACAAGAGAAATCGTCATTAAAAACCAATCATCAACTTGAGAGATCAACTTTTCTCAGTTTCCAATTTATTTCACATTAGTATTTTATGTGCTTCAAAAATTTTTATTTTTATAATTTCTGTGATTGATTGTAATTACACATTTACACAATAATAAATAGATATAATAATAATAATATATTTCAAGAATCCTTATGTCGATATTGACATCGCGAACGACAATTACGGAACACGCGTACCCAATATCGCTCGTTATCGGCTCGCGTTCGCTTATTGACGTTTGTTGATATTTCCGTCATAGTACTAATTCTCTTGTACGATCGCCGCGGCGTGTCCGCTTTATCACGCCGCCTACGTATATGCACACTCACACGTTTGTTTATACCGGATTCGCGCGCGACTATTACCGCGATCGATTATTATATTATCATTTATGTGAAATGTGAAGAAAAGAACTCGCGGCGCTTTATCGTCGCAGGGACATGTGGAGAGAGGGAAATGCGGCGCGATATCGATATCCTTGCGTTGTGACGTTAACGATCTATTAATATATCCACGCGCCGTCGAACATCTCATTAAGCTTTTCTTTAAAGTGCACGAAGTATGAAGGATTGAGAGATTGATATCAGTGATTTTCCTTGCAGCCTAGTGTCATGCTAAAGATATGGACGGAAGAATTTTTATCCGTAAGTATCCTTGCGGGCTTTCAGTACGGTACACGTATAAAAACATCGCGCGCATGGCGCCGGCTTTGTGTGTTTACAAGCGGACTGCCTTTCTTTCAGACCATATCGAGGCTGGATCCGAAATTTATAGCATTGCACTGCCAAGAAGTAGGTGGAAAAAATTACGAGCAGAGTATGAGGCACGTGGAAGACTTCGTTAGGTAAACCTCACACCTTTATCTAGATTTAACACGCGCGTGTCGTTTTCTTCTCTCGCAATGTGTTTTTATGGCAGTCGAGACAGGTATACTTGTCGTTTCTAAAGCATGCGAGTTGCAGCAAAATTTAATACGTTAAAATAATGTTTGTGCGTCTAAAAAAAATATTTGGTAGACCTTAAAACCGTAATCTTCTTAGCGGTATTTCTTGGAAGGTTTCGACGAGTCATAATATTTGGCTCTAATCAAATTATTAAGACAAGAGTCCATATGTTCGTCTGGAGAATTTATTTGCGCAAAAATTTCTATGAGAGATATCTTTATAATTGTGTCTATAAAGTGTTGATTTTTGATTCTTATCAACGTTGAATCGAAGCTATGCGAACTATGTATTAACCACGCTAAAATAAGTAGCTTTTTCTTTCCACATACGTGATATTGAATATGATTTAACGCATAATTGGTAAAAAAAGCTAAAAATAGACGCATCACGCATGGTTCTATAGTTGAGTGAGTTACTTCAAAAGATAAGCTGATTCTATGATATTGACAGGGGAGAAATGCATAGGTATACATATAAAAAAGAATGATTGGAAAAATGTAAATGTATTTTAAGCTCAAAGCAGATGAATTTTATTATAATTCGTAATATATTGGAATACGAAAATATTGCAGATTACTTATGTCGTCGGAAGAACTGAGATTGTTTGACAAAATCAGGGTATTCCTTGATGAGGATTATTCATCCGCTGAACATTTTACAGTGAGTAGTGAAATATTTGCTCGAATATTTTTAATCTTTTAAACAAAGCGGTATTCTTATCAAAACTTTTTTTACAGGCTTTAGGAAATTTCTACTTTGTTCATGAGTCCTTAAGCGATGTTTTATTATGGGATTTTAATGGTACGTTACATGTGATTTTTAATTGGCTGTCAACAAGTAAAAATAATCTATTTTTTCCTAATTATCTGTATATCATTTTAGAGTGTACTTTTGTACCCGTAAGTGGAAAAGAAGTACATTCGGGCAACATAGAAGCAGTCACAACCAAAGAAAAAGCTAAGTTCCCTCAAGAATTTTTCCCAGAATGCAAATGGTCCAGAAAGGGTTTCCTGCGAACGCGATGGAGTATTAGTGGAACCATTTTTGATCTCATAAACATACACTTATTTCATGACGCGAGCAATTTTATTGCTATGGAGACGGTAAGGGGAATTTTTTACGCAAGTGTTTTCTTGCACACGCATTACCATACGTACGTTTACTCTTCTAATTTGACAATTTTTTTTACAGTTTCCATCGGTGTACAGTAAAACGCGCAGAAGAGCGCTCGAGCACACGTTAGATAGATTTCATAACGACAAATATCCAAATGTGCCGTATTTTTTATTTGGTGACTTTAATTTTAGGACGGACACAGCAAGTGTGATAAAGGTGAGACTTGGCGATAAAATTGATTAAGATTAAATAAAGAACAAAGTAAAAATTAACTTATAGATTAAATAAAGAACAAAGTAAAAATTAACTTATCAGGAACTTATTAATAACGTATCTATTTCACAAATAAATGCATTATTGTTAAAATTAGTGTATTTATCCATATAATATTCATAATTTTACTATGTATTACTCGTATTAGGCATCGCGTTGAAACAATTATATTAAAATCCGATGTATTACAGCACTTTAATTTATCTTTAATAGAAACTGACAGAAGATACTCGAGAAAAAAAGTTATCGAATAAGGGAAATATTTCGAAACTACAATTTCACAATAGAGATGACGATCTCGTATTAACACTAGGGAAAAAGGAATTTTCGCATCACGAGCATCAGAATGTTTTCATGAAGAACGGCAGTGAATGGGTAAGTTGAGCATCCTTCTGTATATATCGCGCAACACAATATCATATCGTATATCAATCGATATTCAACAGATGAGTCAGAATGCTAACAATAAAATTATTAATATTTATGCAGTTACGCGAGTATGACAAAGAACTGGGGGACTTCGATGGCAGATTGTTCGAATTTCCAATCAACTTTGTACCCAGTTATCCGTTTCAAGAAGATGTTAACGAGCCCGTAAATTACATGCAAACGAGAGTGCCAGCTTGGTGCGACCGGGTTTTATTGAGCCCCAGTGCGAAAGCGCTAGTCCAAGATGTACGTGTTCTTATAAAATTTACATTCGCTCGATCGATAAGCGAGCTTAAAAGTTGCATTCACTGGTCTAAAACGTCGCGCTCTTGTTCCTCTGTGCAGATAGATGATTCCGAGGCGATGGAGTACAGCATAATCGGCCAAACTACATGCATGGGTGATCATAAGGTAAAGCGAATGCCTTCCAATTATTGTCTCTTATACATTTTATAAAATCGATATACTGCGACATTTTTTACTTATTACGCTAGGAACATATACTTACACACTTCCTAGTTCTTATTCTGATGATCCATTCTTTCAATTATTATAATGCAGCCTGTTTTTCTGGAGTTTCGAATGAATCTCTAAGCACTAAGGTACCTATCTATGAACTGTCTGTCTGTTCTTCTTATCTCGAAACCCCCACATCTCTTTCACGTCTCGTTATTCTGTTAGTATTCCGTTATCTCGGCAATAAACATATAGGGGCTTGTTTAATGTAGCACCTCCACACGCGTAGTGTCCTCAAGTCTTTTACTTCTACGTTACTTTGGATCTCATAATTCTTGTCAGCTTCACTATCGTTATCATGGAATAATTGTACTTTTTCAATCTAATCGCAAATACGCATTATAACGCTTTTTGCATTTTGCCGTGTTTTGTAATGCTCAGAAACATTTCATTACACAAATACATGAATATTTCACTTACATAAAGATAATACTCGTTATACGTACATATGATACTGCAGTAAGAAATGGCAATAAATTGTGCTAACATTTGTCGATTCTAAAATCTAACTTTGGAAACGTTACGTTATAGAAAATAAATATTGATACGTGTAAAGTAGATGACACAATTAATTAATTAATTACTCATTATGGCATAATTATTACAACATTAAATTTAAATATAATATTAATATTATAATGTTAATCATAATAGGATCGTGTATAAATAAACAATACACACAGACAGTTAACAAACATCGGTGAAATTGTGCGGAAACATATGCATATTAATGAATGTTTTGAATTAATGAGAACATTTTGAAAATATCATTTTGCTGAATTTATATCGTTACGTTTGAAAATATTTTTTGAAAATTTTACACGTGCGATAATCGTCATGTTGACAGACTTAACAGATTGAAAAGTACATTACTATGATATATCATTATTCCTTGGAAAAAAAAGCGTTAACTTTTGTGAAATAGAATTCCTTTCTCATAGAATCCCACAATACGAGCCTTTCATATAGCGCCTTATCGTCTTCTCGTAGTGACGCACGATAATACATAAAGGTCCGTTACTTTTTTTTGCCATTTACAGCCAGTCTACTTGAAGGCTGATCTCATCTCGGACGCAGGTATGATAGACTGCTGCAACTTGCCAATTGCACCCGAGTTTTGCTTCCGAGTGCCCAACAATTATCCAGAGTTGTTGTCCATGTTGCCTGATTGCAATAGTTATGCTAACGCGCGTGCGGATTTTGTTGATTCGTCTAATCTGTTGCACGCAATACCCGTTAAGCATGATCCCTACACACCAGATAGTATGGATAGTCCGAGTCCGAACGCGGTGATGGCCTCCGGGGAGGTGCCCGATCTCGACGCGGATCACATCGGCGGCGAGAACGCGTTGTCCGCGCCGCGATCGACTCACACGTCGAACGTGTCGAAGCGGCACATCGATCGCGCCGTATCGCCGGCGTTACTCAAGTCCAGACTGGAGCTGATCGTGCAAAATAAGAAGCACGAGGACACGGAGCTGGACACTTCGGACATCAAGAGGAGCCCGAGCGAGTGCCATCTGCGCACTTGGCCCGATGCCGAAGATCGGCAATGGTGTGTGAGGAAAAACAGATGCAACAGCGACGTGTCGTGGCAACGGTCCCACGTTCTAACCGAGGCGTGGATTCAAGGCAGAGGTCAGCAGGGCTATCACTCCTTCAGCAATTTCGCCAATCGGTCGTCCTCGAACTCGAGTCCGCCGGACATCGTCGACGGCGTACCGCCCGATCTGATCATACCGCGAATAGCCATAATAAACCCGAGCAATTTCGAGTCGAACGAGAGCTCCGTGTACTTCCACGACGACAGATTGAGCAATTATTCGGAGAACAAGCTGAGCGCTTATTCGGACGGCCGCACGAAAACGCTGAGCGGCGAGGCCGTGAGCTCGGAGAAATCGGACGAGATCGGTGACAAGACGGACGAGGAGGTGAGCAACATACTGAGCCCGGCGGAAAGAATAGTGGAGATTACGGAAAAGACCATCTATTCGAAAGGCCACAACGAATCGGTGTCGAATAGAGAATTGTACTTCGGCAAGGACGGCAGAGAATTCGTGGAGGAATGCGACATGTGCAAAGAGACGAAGTGTCAAATAATAGAAGCGCAGGCTGTCGTGAGAAGTGCACCTTACGCGAAAAACGAAGCTCTTTCCGATAGGACGAGTGACAAACTGACCATGGAACGCCACGTTCCGGACGAATCCTCTTTAAAACAAAATAACTCGCGGTACACCGAAATCCTGTTAGAGAATCAACCGACTTCTCGAGCGTTCCGCATGTTAAACCTCTATAAAGCCAGCACGGATCCGGCTAGGACAAACGCGAAAATCAGCGGCGCGCCGTACAACAGTTCCGGCGCGGAAACGGAGCTTCTCAGAAATCAAGATCGCGATGTGATAAAGATATGCTCGGATATACACGCAGATCATGCGGTAAGTCACGACGCGGAGATTATCAGCTGCGAGAGCAAGCAAAAAGTGTGCACCTCGAAAGACATTACGAGAAGCAACTCGGCGCACAGTCAGGATATCAATGATCACGCAGGAAGTATCAGATTGAAGTTGAAAGCTTACAAAGTCACTGAACGATACAAAAGCAACATTATCGGCAGGCGGACTAGATGTAGAAAGTGTTGTTGTGTAGTATCGTGAGAGCTCGCTTTAATCTGCATCCTAGAATCTGTGTATAATGTTCCTCGTTTATTTATCGTATTGTCGCAGCCGCGCCGAATCGAAAGCGGAAAATACCGAAATATCGAATTCCTCCTATCGGAAAAATGTTCACGCGTGTCTCATGTTTCTTGTTGGAGCGAAACTTAATATTTTTCCGCTCTCGATTCGGCGCGAACGCGCGACAAAATATATCATCGCGATATACATGTTTTGTCGCGCGTTCGCGACAAAACAATGGCGATCGGGTATCCTTTTTTTTTTCTACTTACGATTCTACAGAGTATTCCTTTGATAAACTTTATTTCCTTATTTTCGTGTCGTTCTCGTGACATGCTAAGTAGTAAACGAGATAGCGTCTTTAGTCACATCACCATTGTAGTGTAAGACTATAATTTATTTTCAGACGATGCGCATATTGTTTTTAATCGTGCCTAAAAGAACGCGATATATTTTCGGACATGCGATTCGTCGATCGTATAAATGAGCACTCCTGTAATATTTGAAGGAATCGCATATTGCGAAAGCGGGTAGACACTTTGCATATTTATCGTTGACATAAAACGACATAAACGTGACGCAAGAAAAGTGAAGAATATCATTTTAGTCGGTTGACGGTTTTCTCGCTTGCGTCTCGCGTTCCGTCGTGAGATATGAATTTTCGTACTCCACTTTGCATGTCGTGAGAAACGTTCTGACGTAAAGCGTTGTGTGCATGTGCATGGTACTCTAATGTCCGAGGTTCTGTCACATGTTTCTTAGGAAAAATGCCCGAGTGATACAAAACTGTTCATGTTTTTTTCGCCGTTGTAGCCGTTGTACGAATTTATAACCAGTATAATCACATTACGTAATGTCACATGATTTAGAGTACGGAGAATAGTGATATAATTACGCCGCTGTACAATGTCATACAATACGTACAGACTGATAAAATCGTTACCAGTATACACAATGCACTTTTACCGAGCAGTGCTATTATTATCCTACTATGCTATTTTATATAAAGTCGATCGTGTGCCCAGATCCTTGATAGGCACGGTTAAGTGCTCGTTTTCAAGGAGATTGTTACCTCGCAGTGTTCTTGTCTTTAATTATATTCTCTTACGTTGTACGCTATGAACGATTGTTACAAATTTCATTTTAGATTTATAGACGACACGTATATATACATACATACATACCTATATATATATATAAAGATTTTATTTATTATATGATCGCACTGTCCTCTCGTAATTCAATAGTATTGTCATCGTATCGTTTGTGTCGTTCCAACATTTTACGCTCGTATCACGTATTCCATGTTGTAGAGACAAAGATTTTATGGTGATGCCGCAAAAAATCGCATATTTTTTTTTTTTTTTCCTTTTTTTAGAACATACGCGAACATATTGTACTGCGTTTTCGCCAGGAACAGATCTGTCCATTGGATTCTTTTTAGAAGAGCGTTTTAAGTGGATTACTGCCAAAGTTAGATTCAATGTAGCTTGTTAAGGAGATATTAATTTATGTGACGAATGTCGGTTGCGCGAGAGAACGACGGAGAAGAAAGGAGGGGATGGAGATTTGCTTCGTTTAATTTATCGTTGTTACTGTATTGTTGAGACGATCGTCATTAAATTCAAGCTTTTGGTGTTACATACGAACGAACATGCCATTATTTCGAAGTCATAAATGCGCATGGGAAGTCATTAGCCGTATATATATATATATTGCGTGAATCGGATTCGACGTAAAGAGAAATACGCTGAGGGTTTCTCGGCGACGCGAAAGACGCGAAAGTTTGAGCTTACTTGTGATGTTAATGCACATTACTCCATGCCGCGATCATTAGCGCTTCATTTCCACGATCCTTTGCCGACAGGAAGACACGAGAGCGCAGAGGTATATATCGTCGATGTGTAGACAAAACGGTGAAATTATTTCGATCAGGACGATTTTCGCACAGCGGGATTCGATGAGAGAATAACAATTCGATACTTGATTAGTCACGAGCTTTTTGTTCAGAGTTTCCTCGCTAAGCGTGGAGTAATGTGACAATTGTGACTTAATGTTATACCTCTCCGCGTTCGAAATGGAATTCGATGCGGAATCCGCTTCGCATCTACCACAGCAATTGTCCGAGGACCGTATCAATCGACTTTCATTTGCCATATTAGTTTTAAAACGATGAGAATCTGCGCGTACGCGTGACGGAGAACCGAGCGCAGATTCCGACGCTGTTGTACTGCATTTTTGTTTTATTTTCTATCGCGTAGGCTGATTTAAAATGTACCGTGCATTCCTGCCGTGTCGGGATGCGCGCCGTGTAAATAGCTCACCGACGAGACCTTATATATTGCCCTATTTTGTAAATATAAATTTATTTTTCATACATATGAATACTGCTTTCTTTATTTATTTGTTTCCTTCAGTTTCCATTAGTTTTTCGTTGCGGATGTACGGTCGACTTGCCATAAGTGTGATTAAATGATATGGTTCTGAGAAAGAGATAAAGGAGCGCGCGCATATTTATGCTTATTTTTACCTACGTTGTGCGTACGACGCGGAAAAAAATTGCTTTGAGAAAAATATTCGAGGTTTTTACACAAACACGGTGAATAACGTTCATTATATTGCGTCTTCTTTTTTGATTCCGAGAATTTTTTTATGTGGAAAAAAATATTTACGTGTGTAGAATAAGATAATGCAATAATCTCCGGAAAGTATCTCTTCGTTAAAATTCAGAATTCGTTACGAATAAAATTTGCGAGAATTAGTATTTATTAATTTATGAAAAGTGCATCTCTAAATGAAAATCTTTCAAGAATATTGGATAAAATGGGTTTTCTCACATGCTTATACTAGAAACACCTAAAGTTCACTAACGTTCGTTTTATTATTGTATGTCACGAACGCCTATAGATGTGTTATTGCTGCTGAATGGCGATTTTGCTGCACTTCCTTTTTATCTCACTTATCGATTATTGCTTCACATAGTATGTACGTGTATTTTCATTTAATTTTACGCTCCGCACGTTGCGCCGCACTTCCAATAACCGCAGCCGCAAATTTTTAATTGTGGGGCGCAGTATGGCAGATCTGAGGGAAACTCGGAAGCATATAATAATCTCTCCATTATTTCTCTTACACTGCGTATTTCGGCATTGTTACAATATTATCGCTATATATTCATCCAAACGATGCATAACAGTTTTATCGGAATATGATGTCCGTTTACAAGCTTCGGGCGCTTTTTCAAATATTCAGCAGTAGCTTTTTGAGATAATCTAGCTTTTTTTTACCTCTTTTTATCTTTCATATTATTACTTATATTTCTCTTATTACTATATAGTTATTTGTCTCTCATGATTACGATTGTCTCTCTTTCTTGCGTAATGTAATTGGAATTTATAATCGCCGACACACACGTACCACGGAACGTGGCGCGATTGTTCAGGAAAAGAGGCACGGTAAGCATTGTAAATATAAAACAGATGCATTTGTCTCTGCGATCTGCGTTGCTGCGTCTCGAGAGCAGTGTCGTTAACCACATACTTGCGCGCACTTGGTGTACGAAAAGCTTTATATAGTACGAAACACAAATATATATATATATATATACATACTATCGTGTACGTGTGGTGGCTTATGATCTGTCTGATGATATTCTAGGTTTCTCACATACTCGACTGTTATCTGTACATTTATGTCATTGTTACTTGTTGAAAGAGATAAATTTATAGATTCAATAATTTTTATTGTCGTTTCATGTATTTTTATGTAAATGCACATAGCAATACATGAAACTAGAATAAAGATTATTTTCTTGAAGTTAAGATGGAAAGATTATTCCGAGATAATTTTATTATTCCTTTTTGATGGTGAAAACATTCGCCAGTTATTTGACGTTTCAATTCCTGTCGAATTAAAGAATGTAAAAATTGTTTAAAAACCATCCGGGAAGTTAAACTTGCCAAATAATGTCATGAATCTCGGTGCCAATTAGGTTTTTTTACGACGCATATTAAGAAATATTATTTAGAATATTATCGTTCCTGGTCGCAGAGACGGCGAGGGAAACGCAGGCAGAGGCGAAAACCGGGTTGAAGAGCGGCGAGGTATTCAACGGTATTAACAACAATAACAACGCCGTGAGGACGATAACGAGATACGTACACACTAAACGTGCGGACTCGTCAGTGAAGATCTTTCGCGAGACGATGGTTTGATGCCGTATTCTTGGATAATACGTTTGTCGCGTACAACGATGTCAATCACATCGTATAAGTCTTGTAATCGACGTTTTTGATCAGTCGATTTAACCCTTTCGATACCATTTTATTGGCATAAAAAAGCACAATGTGTTTACAATTAATTAAAATATAAAATATTTATTTTGACATTTTACATTGAAAAGAAGTTTAATTGTATTAAATTGTATTTTGATCTCTTTTTATATCATATTTTTGACAGGTAAATTTTAACAATTCGTGATAAAATAAATCTTGTTAATTACTTTTGCTTCGCCAAACAGCAACAGCAGCTTGCAATAAAACAAATCTCGTTAATTATTTTTCATTTTTGCCCCGTCGAACTTCAACGGTGTGTGATAGAACGAGATCATTAATTTTTATTTCCAATGGAATTTATATAAATTCCACATTTTTTGGTATCGAAAGGATTAATCACAACGTCTGATTTCATCATTGATGAATGATAAATGAAAAATGATGAATCGTAAGACACTCGGCACGTTTCAGCCGCAGTATCTTAATCCGATCCACTGAACACTATTGCGAAATCTGAATACTATAGCTACATTCCACTAGTGTAATCGGCAAGGGAATTTGCAACCACGAATCCAACACCGTGCTTAAAGTTGCAAGCTACGTGCCCTTAACGCGCTACACTTAGGAAATAAAGGGGCTGTGTAGAACTCCAAATGACGTATATGTCTAAAAAGAAATGCTGTAAAGGTATTTAAAGGATGCCCGAAATATTTTAATGAATCTCTCGGACATTTTTCAAGTGTCTTTCGTGTTGCTAGACCGTCAATGTTGTGTCGAAGCGTGAACTCGCGTAAGCTGGCAAACATCACACTTTTAAAATGTCAGCTGCACTCCTTTGCGGCGTCTCACTATTATTTTAATCCAATGAAACCCGTGAGCTTCCTTACTTTTGCCAAAGGTATTATCGTTGGACGCGTTTTGAAGGTCCCTTTCACTGCCTCCGTTCGCGCATCGCAGACGACCAAAGATTTCGCATATATTTATTATTATTGGTACCTTGCCTTCCTCGATGGTAATTTTACGAGATGTAAAACGTTGTAGTCACTGTATACTATAAGTGTAATTGATGTTTGTTTGCGGACTAGATCTCTGGAGCTTTAACGTAGCTTATTGTTCTTGTGCCACGCCGTTATATTCATTACTGTAATTTCTCGTAATGGATGTGCGACTCAAGTACAACAAATAATATTCTAATTCTTTCTAAGACCACTTTGCGTGCATTATACTTAATTTTTTAACTATACAAATTAAAAAGAAAAAAAATATATATATCTATACATACCGTTTACTGTAACAAAATTACAAACGAATGACAAGTGTTGGAGGAAATTGATTTGCAAGAAATTTTGAAGGAATAAGAAACTGTTGACATGAGAGTTATGTTATAAATCAATAGCAATAATTTTTCAAAGAATACTATACTTTGTACGAGTCACTATTCTGAAACCATACCTGATATTTCTTGCGAAGGAACAGTTATTTTGATGTAGTATACTTCTTCGTGAACATATCGAAGCACATTTTTCATATGTGTATAACACACACACACACACACATTATATATACATATATAATTTATATATATACAAAAATATAAACTGATGTCATTTAGAAGATATAAGATACGGATGACCGAGGGAAACTTATTGTTAATTAATAGTTTAAGTGAAATTATGTAGTCTGTATATGAATATCTCGAACTGTATGGACGACATAAAATATTCGTGAGTCGTTCACGACTCGCCGTGCCAATCCGTTCCATCTTAGAATTTTGCACGTTTAATATGAACATACAAACATCCACGCGCAAGATCTTTGATTTGCGTAGGTGGAATTTTTGGAAATCTTGTTGAAATATGCACATGTACTTAAATTTGTTTGTGCTTTGAAGGATCGTTCTCATGAATGTTAAAGTTAACCGAAGAATGCTTTTGAATGCTTCTTCGTCTCCTTTCGTTTTTAACTCTGAAAATAGAGTTTAGAAGATGTTTTTATGGAAGCGATTCAAAGATGGCTAAACAGAGCACGTGTTAACGTGTTAAACGCCGGATGAATCCAGCGAGAACCGCAATTTATAAACGTTATATTACTCGATATGTCGTCTTTCGAAGTGTGTATGTTGAGATACTTACCATGGCATTCCACGGAAATTAGCTGATTAATTCGGATCGATGTGCTAATATCTTTATATTGTAGATTCGTAAGGTACTTACGCTTCACTATGTAGGAATCGTTAATCAGGATCTTTATTTCGTGTCGTCAGCTGAATAGTACTTCTATATATAGTGTCCACTCTTCCGGAATTATATTTAATTATAAACTGAGAATTGCGCTTTTCATGATAATCAAGTTGAGTCATTCTATATTCTAATCGCTGTACACGGTTGTCCGCTTCTCAGCTTTTCGTTTAATATGAAAAAGTTTAGTGTGAGCAAAAGACGGAGAAGCAGGCAACAGCGTACGGTGCTAAATGTGCGATGGGAATTACGAGCCTTTATTTCCATCGTTTTTACTGTACGTTGTTGAACTCTGATATATATGTTGTTGGACATACATATACTAGGTGCGCAACTAAGTTTCCGGGTTTCACACATGAATGGCGCTAACGATACATGTAGTCGATATACATGTCTAAAGTTGTGTTTTTTTATTAACTTGGACATCTGTCAACAATAACCAGTCATAATACCAACACATATTGCAACGCAAAAATATTTTTTCTAACAATAAAGATGTCGAGTTTTGTGCCAAATAAACAGCATTTGCGGGAAGCTTTGCTTTTCTGCTTCAACTTGAAAGAAAATGCAGCTGAAGCACGCCGTTTGCTTGAGAAAGCCTACGGCGAACATGCACAATCGAAAACTACTTGTGAAGATTGGTTTAAACGCTTTAGAAATGGCGATTTCGACACTGAGGACAAGGAGCGCTCCGGAAGACCAAAAACATTTGAGGACGCCGATCTGCAAGCGTTATTGGATGAAAATGATACGCAAACACAAGACAACAACAACTGATAAATTTGAACCATGCATTGCTCGAAAAACGGCCAGAATGGGACACGAGACACGAACGAGTGATATTGCAGCACGACAACGTTCCGTGCCATCGCACTTCCATCGTCCAGGACACCATCAAAACGCTGAAATGGGATCTGCTACCGCACCCGCTGTATTCACCAGACCTGGCCCCTTCCAATTATCACTTGTTCCGGTCGATGGCACATGGCTTAGCTGGGCTACACTTGGCCAATTTCGAAGAAGTGCAAAACTGATTGGATAAATGGTTTCGATGCAAAGACGCGTCGTTTTATCGTCGCGGTATTCATGTATTGCCAGAGAGATGGCAAAAATGTGTAGCTAGCGAGGGACGATACTTTGAATAAACCGTTTTTTGTATTTCTCTTGAAATTTTCCATTTTGCATTGATAAAAAAAAACCCGGAAACTTAATTGCGCACCTTAATATCTCAATAAGATATAATCTTAAGTGTCACGTGTGATATAATAATATTATAGATTAGAAACCGTTGAAACACTACGAAGATCTTCCCAATTTCACACGCTTTTTGGAATATTTGAATGTTATAAGCGGAATTAAAGAAAAATTTATTTCTGTCCAAACGTAACAATGAAAAAAAAAAAAAAACTTTATTTTTAAGTAATCTTTTAAACGATACACCTCGTTTTCGTACAGTATAATTCTATATGTATTGCACAGGCATTCGCGTCAGAAAATTCGAAAGAATCTTCTCTTGAATTTTTCTATAATCTTAATGTTAACTTTTTAAATATATTTTTTTTTTAAGTTCTCTACGGTTCATTATAGAGAAAAAAAATGGTTAAGTAAATCGTATAATTCATCGGGAAATATTTATGGTACTCATTTCTTTGACATATAAGAGACGTATTGTTTCTTGCACCGTCGCAAGAAATGTTAATGTCGTACTTTTATAAATACGTACGTACTTATATTTTTTACTGATGGTACTTTACATCTCTTGTGCTACGATAACGGATGTATATTCGAAGAGAAGAGATTATGCATATATCGTACATGTTTCGTGTGATTATCATGGTGTTTAGGATCGATATCATTCGTGAAATCGCGATATGAATTATATAAGGAAAAGATGTTTTGTTGATAATTATTTCGAACATTGAAGCGACGCATTCATGTACCAATGTTGTACGAAAAGAAATAAAGTTATGATTCCATAACTTAAATGGGGAGATATAGCCTTCTATTTTTTAGCCTTTCTTCAATATAATATTTAGTTTTATTAATAATATTATTACAGAATACAGTCATAAATTTCATAATCAATACAATAAGAAATTACTTGATTTATGAACAATATTTTTTTTGTAAATATATACTATTCTTGTTGATAATCTTAAAACGGTATAGCTGTTATATCATATGCGAGCTGCGGTATTCAAAGTGGCAATATGGCTGCTCGTGGTGACGTCCCCTATGACGTCATTGATGTAGTAGTGCTGTACAGTGCGTGCTAACACAGAGTAACGTTCGTTATTGCCGGTATTAATATTATTTATCGGAACATAGCCGGTGTAGCTATTATATCCAAAAATGAGTAAAGCACATCCTCCAGAGCTTAAAAAGTAAGTGATCTTTCACAATCTGATGTAATCTCTTGCAATCAGTATTATTTTATCTTTAAATGAAAATAGCATGCAACATTATTTTCTATATTAATTATTTCTATATTTTTTCAGATATATGGATAAAAGATTGTCACGTAAGTATCGTAAGAATATGTTAAAATAAAAATTGCATGCTTAAGAAATAAGTTGGAAGCTTTAAATATTTTACAGAAAGAGGTTAGGTTGAATATTTATCCTTATAAAATTGAACAAAATTAATTAAATTGTTTTACTAATTTAAAGCTAATGATTTAAATATTTTCTATATTGATAAATAAATATTTTTGTAAAGAAAATTGAAAATTGAAATAGAATGCACGGAAAACTTGAAGTTTCTGTTATGTCTACTATGTCCGGTTTCTCAGAGAAGTTTATCACAAGCATTTGTAGAGTTACATTATTAAAAATAAAATATAGCTTTATATATAGGTATTTCAGCTTTCATATTTAAGAATATAAAAGACATTCAGCATATGTCTTTTATATTATATTATAAAAGCGATATAAATGCATCTTTATATTAAGCATATATTCTGAGCTTCTGATTTTAATTGACACATCTTACAGTAAAATTAAATGGAGGTCGACATGTTACTGGCATACTGAGAGGTTTTGATCCATTCATGAATATGGTTATCGATGAAAGTATAGAAGAATGCAAGGATGGTACCAAAAACAACATTGGGATGGTGGTTAGTTATAGTATAAAATTATATTATAAAAAGTAGATTATATACAAATTAAAAATTCATTATTGCATAATATTATCATATAGAACAAATATTTATGAAGATAAATTGTATGCTTTTTAGGTGATTCGTGGAAACAGTGTCATAATGCTAGAAGCTTTAGACAGAATATGAGTTGTACTATCAGTATTTAACCTAATTTTACTTGCTAATATGTAATCTATTCTTAATATTTTCAAATAAATCAAAACTTTTTTTAAGATATTTAAGTACTTGAATTTTTTTAAATCAAATACATATAATTAAATTATGTTTTAATAAAATTAAGTTTATATTTATATTATCTAATTTTTTATCTGATGTAATTTAAATGAAATTTTTAGAGTGTTTATGATTAATTTACACTCAATAGACAAACACAAATTGTTTATTAACAAAATCTTCATTTAAATGCAAATAAAAACAAAGATACAAGAATTGTAAAATTGCATCTAAATTTTAATATTATACTTTTCAGTGCTTAGATCAAATACATATAAACTTAAGCTTACTTTACCAGATTTTATATATTGCAAACTAGGCTAACAGATTATAGCAAACTTATTATAAATTTTCAATTAATCTATTTTCTTATAAGATATTCAATAAATATTTTTTCAAGATCATTGTTAATATTTAGTTTGTCTCCATTTTAATATGGCTACATTTTGTATTTAATGTAAGCTTTATGTATGTTTTATACTGCAATAATACAAAATATGTTATAAAAACTCTGGCTAAATCTCCAAGTAGAAAAGTACATGAAAAAATATTTAAATATTTAGAGTTATTATATCAGAGTTGTGTGTAACACATTGTTTCATAATATATATATTTTCTAACTTCAAATCCACGATGACAAAGCTTAAATCTTTGTGTGCGTCCTATATGCAAAATACATAAATTCTGTTTGCTAGCTTGAGATTTGCTCTTTATTGAGTAAGTCTTGAGACTTAATAACGAAGATATAGTGGCAATATTTATATTCACAGTGCGAAAATATATGTTTATTAATGCCAGAAAAATACATAGGAGGCATTTAAACATAGAATGTGTCCAAACAGATTTTATTTTCTGCAAACAATTGTCTATAAATCTATAAAAAATAAATATAACTATATTAGAAGAAATATTTCAGTTTTACAAGGCACTCGATATTTCATCGACCTTCCACATTCAGGAACATCATTTATCCTCAATAAATAATGGATGTGAAATATCGTATGTAATAAAATATTTTATGACAGCAACAAGACAGAGTATAGTGAATATTGAATGATGAATATTTCACGATGTATGCACAATATATAGATCTAAATTTTTTGTTAAAAATATTTCATAGCTTTATATTGTATTGATTTGATCTCTAGTATCAATTTCATAAAATAAATACAAAATTTTTTAAAATATTTAATAATTAAAAAATTTTAAATTTATTTTTTTAAATATATTATATATATATATATATATATATATTTTTTTTTTTTTTTTTTATATAATATAATATAGGCATATATTATAATATATAGAGTAATATAAACATATCGGTTTTTAAAAAGAAACTGATATTTAAATATAAAAACAGTGGAATAATGGATACCTTGTGCATACATCTACATATATCATAGTACAATAACCCTCGTACAATGAAAATTCATGTGATGTTAAACGAAATTAAACAAAACCTTGTTATATGTGATGCATATCATGAAATAATACAAAACATGAGATTCTGTTCTAAAAAAAATAACAAACTCTTGTTTCAAACATCTTTAATGATTTTAAGAATTTATAATATTAAATGAGGGTTCGCGCAATTTTCATATCGTGTTGCATCAAAATCACGTTCTCTAAGTACTGTGTTATATATATTGTATATACGAGGGTTACCTGATAAATAAAAATAATTTATATAAATTTTTGTATGCCTCTTTGCATAAAACATAAAAAATGGTATTGTAACTCGCGTCATACTAATTTATAATTGAAAAAAATTGTCTTTTATACAAATTTTAATCTGTGCTAACTAAACTTATAATTATTTCGGAAAATATCCGATTTTATACCTTATCAAACTAACGTATTTTTTACACATAAATTATGTATTAATGTGTAAATGTCAATTTATTTTACAGCAATTATTTATATTTTACTATTAAATGCCTTAATATGCCAGTGAATTGTACGATTTCTATTTTCACAATTGTGTTTTGAACGGAAAAAAATAACTTTTTAAGCGAAATTTATTTAAAACGTTAAACATAATGTAAACTGTTTAATCAATTATATATAATTTAATTTGTTGTTATTAATGGATCAATAAACCTCTTAAAAAAGATTAATGAATACAACACTGGTATGAATGCATTTAAAAAAAATTTATCACAGTTTATTAATCTTAATTTAATAAGATTAATTATATGTCATTATGTTAAATGAAAAAGTTGTAATACATGACTGTTCGCGTGATGCTTCATATAGATTTAACATGTCACATATGTCTTAAAATTTTCTGAAAATAGTGTAAAAGATATACTAACTTGATAAGTAATGATATTTTAAAAAGTCAAAATAAATTGTGATGCCTTAAAAACTTTACAAATTTAATGATAGCTACATTGTTAATTGATATCTTTTCAGTTTAATTTTTATAAACATCGAGACAATTATCGAAAATAGATTAAGGTAAATGTACGTTTTACCGAACTGCTCTAATTCCCGACCAATTTACTATTTACGCTAAAAAGTAATAGCCGTTAACAGTATGATCGTCAAAACAACTGAGAATATATTGCATGAAGTTTTATGCAACGAAATCAGTTGTTTTGACGATCTGTACGGCTATTATTTTTTAATAACAGTACGATCCGACGTATTGTTAACAGCTATTATTTTTTAACGTAAATAGTAAATTGGTCGGTAAATTGGAGCAGTTCGGTAAAAAGTACATTTACCTTATTAAAGAAATCTCTTTCATCATTTACAATAATTACAAATTATATATCAATTGTTGCACAAAATAATACTATTTATCTTCCATTGTATTAAATATCATTTGATCTACAAAGATACAAATATCTAAAAATTATTTATATATGAGAATGTAAAAAAAAACTTTATGCAGCGAAAATATAATCTGAAATATTCATAGCTATAATCTAAAGTATGACCGTGTAAAACCAAGTCTATTTATATCGAAAGAAATTTATAAATATTCATATAATATCGTTATCACACGACTAATTCAAAAGCATATTCGATATTTATATATCAAAGTATCACATGTTAAATTAATCTTTTTACGAATGTTTTACTCACGCACTGCACAAAACACGTATCAACATTTACATTTAACGCTTTTTGGTCGTACAATAGAATAATTTCTCAGTTGCTCTTTTCCATACATTTTCAGACTTTTTAACGAACGATTCTTAAAAATAAAATGTAATCTAGTTTTAGAAAAATAAAATGCAGATATAATAAAATCCATTGCACGTTTCATCAACACGAAACAACTATTTCTTGTTCGAAATTTTCAGAATCGATATTTTCTTCTACAGAACCGAAAGAGTGTCCATTCATGTTTGTATTATCGTCTTTTTTAATCGTTAATTCCTTGTTATCACACTTTTCAATACCTGTACTTTTAAGGGACTCGTCATTGTCTTCTGTCGTTTTTCCATTAACAGATACTTCTTTATTTTTTTTAGGGCTATTTCTGGATTTCTTGATAATTTTCTCGGGTATATTGTTAATAGTAGGATTTACATCCTTTGCCTGTAGCTTTCGCTTTATCGATTTGACAGATTTACTTACGCACGTTTTATAATGGACGTTTTTATGATGGTCTATTCTATCGGCGTGTGATTTATAAATATAGTCGCACCTTGAACAATGAAACTTAAAAAGGTGCTTCTCCTTATATTCAAGAGTGCTAAAACATTTTCCGCACTTTTTGCAGTTTAAATTGTCTTCACCTTCGTGTCTCGCGACATGCATCTTGTAATACCAGTCAGTGGTAAAGCTTTTCCCACAGTAGGAGCAAGAAAAAGTCCTTTTCTCCTTCTTTTGAAACAAACTGACGTTGCTGTTAATTTTAGGAAAACTGTTGAAGTGCAATTGAACTTTTGATGTTTCATTTTTCTTGTCGGTCTTTTCTTGTGACGTAGTATTAACAGTAACTGCAGAAGGTTGTTGAACGGTCGTTGGATTCTGGATCGCCATGATGCAAAACTTAGGGATACCTTGTGTGCGATGTAACAATGACGGAGCGGTTATTAATTTTGTTATAGGCATCACGCGTATAGGCGCTAAGACCGGCTTAAGTTGAATCGGCGTGGTCGATAAAACATTCGTTGGGGTTTGCGTCGGCGATACGATCCATCCTGTTAGGGGTTGACCGGTGGTGTTACCTTGAGCCGGAGTTGCGAGACGAACGTATTTATTCTGTTGAGACACCACAGGAATGGAAACGGGGATGGTAGCGTGAACGGGAATAGAAGAAGTAGGAATGGCAGAAGTAGAACTAGTAGTGGGAATAGAAATGACAGTAGGTGTAGGAATAACAACAGGACCAGGAGTTGCGGCAGGGGTCGAAGTCACGAATGTGTTCCGTTGCAGATTTGATAAATTTATTTGACTTATCTGCAATGATTGCATTTTACTTTCCACCGGCTGTGACGTGCCGCAATTTGTGGTATTTTGTGATGTAACCGTGAAGGAAACATTTCTAAAGAGATTTGTGATATCATTTTTCAATGAATTAATTTTGATGGGTTGAATTTTAGACAGATTAGTCGACTGGAGACCAGGTATCGAAGTTATAGTGATGATCGGTTGTTGACTAGGCGCTGTTTTCGGGATAACTATCAGTTCGTCATTCTTCTGCAAGGTTTCTATCGCTTTAGCGGGATCTGAATAATCGTTCCTTTTCATTTTTACAATTTCCAAGATCTGTAGCTCTCGTTCGCGCATTCTCTCCCTCAACAAATCCCTTCTGTTCACATTGTTATGTATATATTCGTCTTGTCTTGTGCAATCCTTGTGACGTAACCGAGATTTCCAGTTTTTTAACACGATCTCGCAAATGTCACACTTATAAGATTTATCGCATCTATATAACTTTATTAATACTTGACGACAACGATTGTGGTCGATACTCAATGCATCACAATATTTGTTCTCGCAGTGCTTCGTAACTGGCGCGTTTATTTCGTCTTCTTCTATGCTTACTGCTAACATCGGTGATGCCTCGTCATTTTCCACGTATTGCTGCACCATTACTTCGCAAATAATGTTTTCACATGGTTCATAGTGACCGCATTGTTTCTTTTGAATGGGAAACAGGACAATTTCCGATTTTTTGTCTTGTATTTTTGAAGGCAGTAGATTAGCATCATTTTCTTCGTTCGATATCCTCACAGGAACTATCGAGATTTCAGGTGCTTTTATACTTTTCAATGTTGTGTTCATATCATTCTTATTCCTAAATTCATTTTCCATCGTTTTTAGGAGAGGATTGGTTTTAATTATATTGTTTTGATTTTGAAGGCGTTTCATTTTCTCCGACTGGACCTACAAACAATAAATCATATTAGTCAAAGTTCTTAAAAATTGCGTATACTCAGAAAAAAATGAGTTTATTTTTAAATTCACTCTATTTATATAAATCATAAATGCATTTTAAATATCATTATCATGAGATGATAGTGTTTATCTAGTATTCAGTAGGCTATTTCTAGGAAGAAATCTGAGTGACAGATAAAAATCGAGGTCATTCTCTTTTGTAACAGAGTATAAAATTGTGCGACACACAATATGTGGCTGACTACTCTGTTCCATTATCACTTAATATCGTACTCCTGTCACTATGGGAGTACAATCATTTTCATTTTTTTTCTTAACAATAAGCCATGCAATACTATTTATGGAACTTACATGCCAAGTAACTCCGCTGTCGACTTTATGCAGCAAATTTACTTTATGCTTTGTTGAACACATAGATACTCCTGCAAAGGGTGCTATATGATGCGTCATTTTTACCATATTAACATGTGAGAAATAATATAAGGTTTCCTGTAATTTAGAAAAATTTGGTTAAAACACAATAGAGCATAATAAAGTACCAATTTCCAAATTGTTAACGATTCAGTCTTGTCTATTCAATTACAGCATAACTGCGTAAACGCAATATCTACGGAGCGAACGGATTGAAGCTACTATTGCATGCAGAGAAATTAATTCGTAGGTTAGCCTAATTTAAGTAATAAAGCATCAGAGCCCGCATGTAACTAACCATGTTTTAGGTGTCTTTGCAGGCGATATTTCAAAACTCATACTTACGAATTAAAGTTATTACGATTGATGTCTAATTAGTGTCATGATTCGCAACTCTGATATAGTAATTTTCGTCACAATTTGCGGTTTCGTGGATTTCACACAACGATGTACAGTTTTTTTTTCAATCAATTTTTTTGACCCAGTATGTAGGCAAGACGAGTGTAAGAACAGACTTAGTTAACCGTTTGATGGAACAATACCAACAGTCGATCAGAGTTTTACAACATGAAGCTCTGTCAATCGTGAGATTGCAACTGCAGAATTTCGTTAGAAATTCGTTAGAAACACGTATCTCTCTGTCACTTTTTGCAAAGTAGATCTTATTTAGACGATGGCGGCATCTCAACTGTTAGGTCATGTAAGAATTCAGTGGCGTGGTGATTTCTACTCTGCGCTTGCGCCTGCCCCGCCGCAGACAATTGATTTTAGATCACATTCTTGAGTTCTTTTTTATTTTTTTGTATTTCTCTTCATGTAAATATTTTTGCGTTTCATTCTTCTTATCTGTCCTCTTTTGTACATTTTCTTCTAATCTTTTTGCCTCTTGTAAACAACTGCATGTAAAAAAAAAAAAAAAATTATTGTACAACACAACTTTGCATCTATTAAAAAAAAAATATGCACCTACATAAATTAAATCTTTTTAGCTTTGTTAAATTTTGCAATTAGGTGAAATATTAATATTTTATCTCTCCCTTTATTAGTATTAATTGTTAATTATATTAGTAAAATATATTATGGTAAAAAAAAAAACCATGGATGCGTCAGTAGGTTTGAAACAATATAGCATAGCTATAATATAATAACAAAAATTAAATTTGCCATTATAATTTATTATACACTCTACAGTGTAGTTGCGCGAAATGTTTCATTGCATTTCTTCGGCAATGCAGACCAATTTAATTAAATTGTCTTTTAAAATACAAAAGCAATGCAAAAGGCAGTAAAAAATAATTGGAATAAAGACTTTATTGTAACATCATTATGGTTTAGGTAATGTACACATTAATTAATTATTGGCTAAGTAATTAATTATTGTAGTACTTATCTCAGCAGTGTTGTAGATAGAACGCTACTTATCTTTGGTACCGAATGTACAATATTGCGACATGTATTGCGACGATGCTTAGTTTTTGTTACTTAATAGACAAAGCGTTGTAAAACTCAATCATCGTGGGCTATTCTGCCTGTACGCGTTAACAATCGTTGTATTTTAGCCAATTCGTCGAATATTTTTATATAGCAATTGATACGATCACTCGTTGCGCTTCAGTTGCATTTGTTTTTTCTTTTTTTTTTTAAGTCGTCTTCTTATAAATAATACTTATTTATTAATAACGGGCTGAAGTAAGCTTTCTCCTTGAATGCATATACTAAACGAATGTTTGATTGTCCTTTCAATAAAGTAACACATGTGATGATTATCTATAAAGAAACAAGCGCGAAAAAGCAGAGAACGCGAATAAATGATGAAAAAGCTTTATTGAATTATAGTGAAACAGAAGAGTGATCTGAACACTTGTACGTAGGAACTATTACAAACTGAATACTATGGATAAAAGACTGGATAAAAAACATATTTTACTGGATTCATACAAAGAGAAATCCGCTGCGCGGAAGAGAAAGAATAAATGCATAAACACATAGCCAGCTCTAAGACTTCAATAAAATCTCCTAACTTAATAGTAAATGTTGAATAAATTTGAAGTTATTTCTCGCGATATAAGGGTAACTTACAACTTAATTTATTCAGCGCGAAGGTACATCGTACAAAATTTTACTTATCTCCTACATATCTCTATCTTATGAACATATTTACAAGGATCAGTCAAATAAATAGTTTTAGTCTTTGCATCTAAAGCAAGCCCTTTGTTACTAATTTACGCGGAGAACAATGATAATGTAAAGGCGTGATGCTGCGCGACTGAAAGGTGAAATGGTTAATGATTCCAGCCTATAGTTTTGCCTATCGAGAAAATATCATCTTTGCTCGATTCGACGGTGTTGATGAACACTAATACCTAGACTCTCCTAACTAACGATGTTTCAGTTTTGACTCCCGCGGAATTTTCACGGCATAATTTCGTACCTTTTTATACAGTAATCTTTGGAAAGAAGGACCTTCCATTAACGAAGCTAACGTCTGCCTGTCAGATATGACTGCGATTTTCGATGGCTTTCAACTTAACGGCGCCAACTTTTAATACACAATCCGTAGTTATGTCGTATGATATAAAATAATTTGGTCGCATCTATAGCCTGCTAGTCGTAACAATGTAGCGTATAGTGTTTCTGTTGTGTTTGTGTGTGAGTGTGCAACATTTCTTTATACATACACATATATCACAGAGGTCAATTAATTTCGTACACGCCCTTTTCAGTTTCAAGCGAAGGTTTCGAAAATAATGTCACTTACACCTCGTAATATCGCTTATAAAACGCTTACGATAAATATTACGGTAGTTATTGGCAATTATCGTGTATGTACGCTTCGAACATCGGCAATGGATAGTCTCTACAAAAAATATGAGAATTTTTAAGTGGATATTATTTACAATTTTCAATGCCACGCCTCTTATACGCAGCGGTCGCATTTAATCGCGTGATCCATCTTAATATTCCGACAAGAAATATAATATTCGCTCATAAAATAAGCGTTTTTATGGATCTTAGAGAGGAAAGATTCGTTCCTTGTACTATTTTTTCCAACTTCCGTTTAAGAATTCTTAAATATAGAAGTTTACAGAGATACAGCGCTTCGTATCTACGTTTATACTTGCACATGCTTTTCGTCAAGTATAAACGCGCATACTGTTTTCACCTCGCAAACCCGCTTATACCTCGCATACTCCACTGAGAATGAATCAGTGATGGACTAGAATGTTTCAAGTGTGGATTTTTCTCGCTTCTCCTCCGGATGATTACTCATTTCCTCACGCCGCCGTTCACTTCCGTCGTTCGCGCCACCGGCTTTTTACTCGCACTCGTTATAATCCTCGTGACGCCGGAATTGTTCTTGTTGGCTTCGAATTTCTGCTGGAGCGACGCCACGTTGGATTTACCGTTCGCAGCTCTCTGCAGTGGATTCGTCTTCGCAGCTGCACCACCGTCCCCATTTTTGGTTTCCATTTTGGTGGGCGTCTTCGACGTTAACTGCGACGTCTTCGTGCCGCCGTTACTCGGTTCTTTGGCAGACGGCGACAACGATTTCGTCACATTCGCGTTGCCGGTCGGAGACTTCTTTCTTTCCGAGAGACTAGCTGCTTTGGACGTAATGTTTAGAGGCTTCAATGGTGTAGTGGGTGTCTTCTGTCCGCCTCTCGGCAGCGTGGGTGTTTTCTGAACGGTTTTCAGTGGGAGACTGAACTTGGAATTGCTGCCCACGACGTCCGGCGACTTCGTACCGCCCTGATTGGAGTTCGAACAGCTCGACACCAGATCCGGGCTATTGAACTTCCCCGGATTATTCTTAGGACTACAAGGCACATTTTTTACACATACGGGTGTTTGCGACTCTTCTTTATCCAAGTCGCTGTTGGATTTGCTCGCGTTCAGTTGCGTTTGTCTCACGGTTGGACTCGCGTCCGAACTCGGCTTTGGCGTCGCCGAATTCGCGTCGCAAGTTTTCGAAGGTTTCAAGGATTTTAACGTATTATCTGAACTTTGTCTCGCAAGTTTTACGCTCGACTCGGCCGATTCTTTCAGAGTCGGACTCTTCGCGATGTTCGGAGGTGTCTTAGTCCTGCTCAACGACGGTTTAACTTTACTCTCACCTTGGTCGTCCTTTTTGATATGTATCAAATGAGACGGTCGAGTTTTCGACGGCGCGAACGGTTTGTATCCTACAGGATTCTCAGGCGGCTTCATACCGAGTTCCTTGGACAGCTCGTCGTTTATATTCGGATTATCAGACTTGAGGGTGTTCAGTTTGCTTTTGTCGACTGCTGTCACGTTGTCGTTTGCGTCCGATGGATTCTCGTTCGACTCCTTTTTGTGCACCTGCGGGACGTTTATCACGGATGGATGAAGGTAGCCAGAGCTGGTGGTGGAGCTCGAAGAATTGAATTTACCGGAAGTCGAGTTCGAGTAAACGCTCCCGGGTGTTTTGTAGTGGCCTGAATTCATGTAGCCGCCCAAGGAACTGTTGGAGCCCATATTCTCCGGACTCTTCGGAACGTTCTCCCCGTTCTTCTCCTTCTTCTTTCTGCTTAGCGTTGAGGTGGAGTATATGGAGTCGAAATTGCGATTCGATATCTCGGACACGATCTCCGACAGTAAACCCATCGACTCGAGGCTGTTCGTACCAGCGGACGTCGCGTCGATGCGCTTTGGCAATTTGTATTCGTTATCCACCGTCTGCGTGGTCTCCGCGTTCTTCCTGTTCTTCTCCGGCACGGATTCCTCTATCACCGCGTAGATGTTGTCGTTCGTGGGCGATTCCTCCGTGATCTTCGTCAGGGACGATTCCGCGATCAGGTTCATGCAGTCGTCGTAAGTGTTCTCCACCGGCTTCTGAGCAGCTATCATCGGCGGATTCTGGTAGCCTGGCAGTCCGGGAATTTTTATCGCGTTCTCGGCGGCTTTCTCCGTCTGCGCGGTGTTCGGTGGACCCGGAGGTGGTGACGTCGGCCTCACGCTGGCCGGGATACTGGTGGGCCTCTTGACAGGTGTCGTCTGACGCATCGAACCGAACGTGTGGATCGGAGTTCTCGGTGTGACCTTGCTGTCCCTCATCGACTGCGCTCGCAGAACCACGTTCCTCTTCTCGATCTCGACCGCCGGTATCACCGGGATCACCGGCGTCGCAATCTCGATCTCCTTCTGCAGTATTGGATTGGAAATCTCTAGGTTCCTCAAGATCTCCTTGTCGATGACCTTGTTGGCTTTGTGATGTTGACTCCTCGGCAAAGAATTTGTGTTCTTGTCATCCTTCTGCGAATTCTGAAAGTTACTTCTCATGATCCCGGATCCGGGACGCAACATCGACGCGATTCGATTCAACGTACTGCCCTTTTCCGGCTTCTTCTCAGGCTCCGGTAGGATTACATTCGTCAAAGGAGTGCTGTTGGGTCTCTGCGGCTTCAGAAGGGCTGTCGAAGCGATAGGCGGTGCCGGTGCTGCACGCGTAGGTATATCCGGGGCAGGTCTTGTGGGTATCTTGGCTACCAGTTCGACGGATGTGCAGGTTGTGGCCGCCAATACAGGACTACTTATCAGCGGCCGCGCCGTAGATCCGGGATTCAACGGCGGCAATGCCGGCGCGATCGAATTTGATTCGCTGATGTTAGGATTTAACAGATTGCTCCTTTGCGGCGCATTGCACTTTTGCACGATTGGCTTCGTTACGTTTGTCTTGATCGCTACGGTGGGTATCCATCCTGGCGGAGGCGGGGCCGGTTTCGTTGGCTCGATCAATTTGGATTGACTCGGGTGTATCGGCGTGATCGTGAAACCTTTGAACTGGCCGAACATATTGTTGTTGTAGCGCTCGTCCGTATCTGTTTTAGGTAGCAGACTCGCGCACGCCGGATCTTGATTCAAACTAGAGTCGATCGTTTCGATGTTACGAGATATGGGGCTGGAACGATCGATCGTTTTGATTAGCAATCCATTGTGGCCACGATCGGTCCTGAAATTCGAAGCAAAATTATAAGCGGAGGAACTGGGGAACTTACAAGCGTAATTATGATACATAATGACCAGCGAGTATACGTTGGCTGATAGCCGAATAGGTTTAAGCGAGAATCTTTTTTCGTTTAGCACAAATTAGAAAAAAGTACTCATGTATATGTCGCTTATTGTGCACATCTTGATAACGAAGCGTAATGTGTCAAAATATTCAAAGCTACACAAAGTAACATAAGTAACAAAGAAGTAACATAAATTTTAGATTTTTTTTACTACATGCTACAATTTAGTTGCATGTATATGTACTCCAAATATCGCTTAAACAAAAATCATGTGTAAGCATTCTTCTCAAATATTTAGTTTGTTTACCGCAAGTCCAGTCATGCACAGGCAAGAAAGTTGCTGGGAGATATTAGTCACTGATTAAGACGTTAGTAGCAAGCATTGGAGAAAAAGGAAATCGTTGATTACAAAGGAAGACTAAAAACACGTCTTATCGATACTACATTTATTTAATAATAAAATCGTACAATTTTATTTCTAAATATGAGTAACATTATCGGATGTCCATTCTTCACATCCAAGGAATGAGTAAAGAATTAAATCTCTACTTATTAATAAAAATTAAGTACTTCTTATTATCAGATCACTAATATCATATCATCAGATCATTAATATAACAAGAAATGATAATTAAAACTGATTGTTTTAATGTTCAATTTAGTGATTAAATTATCAGTTTTGTAAAATGCAAAGCCAGTAAGAAAAGAATCTTCATTCATGCTCATGCTCGTATAACATGGTGTTCTTCACATGCTCTAAAATCTTTTGTCAACAATCTCTCTGCCTTTATCATGGCGCAATATATCTTTTAAAAAAGATTGGATTTATATGTAAAAATTCGTTAGTCGCTCAAAATGAACAGTATTTTCTTTTGCAAAGTTTATTTTATTTGATATTAATCGTAATATGCATAGCCTTAACGGATTAATAATTTGAAAATTATGTAGAAATAGCAATAAAATATTTGTGTTATCCTCGTTGTAAAAGTATATTGTACATATGTGTACGTGTGCATAATAATGCTGTGCCAATAAAAATTATTCGTATAACTCCTACGTTACTTATGTAATTAATATGCAATTTGTAAAATAAACCCTTAGAAATCGAAGTAAGTTTATGTGTGAGCAATTGATAAGAACACAATACTGTTCACTTTCTTAAATTTTCTAAATCAAGAGACACGGTAGTGTCTCGTGCCAAGTTCACGCGCAGCGCATTTACTTAACGCAAAAATCAATCAACGTATATATTGCACCAAAAATGCATTAATATTAAATTCGAAGTAATAAATAAAAAGTGTACACATCAAACTACATGCGAAACTTTATATCTCGCATTCATTACATAAGAGAATCTGTTTTGAACAGATTCAATCACATGATAAATATCTATTGTCATTCTTAGCTGATATTAATCTCGTTTTCTCGATCTAAAATTTGTGCAAAAATATTAATTTTGTCTAACCATATTTTGAAGCGTAATATTATCTAGTTGGAATCACAGTAGAAATTATTTTAACGCATTTTGGCATCTATTATGTCCAGATATTGATTCTATATACCACCACCATTTTCGAGTCCCCTTCTATGATAATGCAAAGATCATAGCTCGCACAAAAGTGCGCTACGATACTTGCACTATAACGGATAAAATTGTTCTTAAATGTAATCTCATATTCAAGTCGATAAATTATATCTCCTTGATATTTTTCTTTTATCTGTTATCATGTTCTCAACATTGATAAGATCTAACAATTTTTTTAGTTTATTTTTTTACAAGTAATAAACTTTAATTGGAATAATACTTTTCCAATCTCAAGCTCTATTACCATAGATAGTCTAGAAAACACAGATTTAAGATCTACAAGTATCAATAATACAACACATATAAATATTAAATCAAATACTAAATTTTTATAATGATACGTAAACTTTTACGCGACGTATTTACGCGCGATGAGATTCATGCAGGCAAACAACAATGAAAATCAGATCTTTGGCTTTAAGCTTTGAGCAGGTGCCGGCGGGGGCGGTGGTTTTTTATTGTAAAACGGAGCAGGCGTCTTTGTATTGTTGAATATATCCGCCGATTTCGGAGTAATGTCGGATGTGCTGGCTGGACTCTCATTCAAATGCTCGAACTTAAATTCGGTATTGAGCGTGAGTCCTTTGACGTTCTTAGGCGATTTTTTCTGAAGCTGTTGGATACGCTCTGATATTTTCGAGCCTAATTCCAATCTAAGTGGAGGGACTTTCTTCGACTGAATTTCAACGGCCGGTACCGAGAGAATCGCAACGCCATCCCGCACTTGGGGCTCTACGCTAACATCCGACTTTACATTGCCGAACAATAACGACTTTCTGTACTCGATATTGTTGCTACACTTGATAGCATCCGGATTGGTGGTAGATATCAAATTAGTTTTAGTTATCTGAAGTGAGTTTTTGAGCGTGGCACTATCGTCGCTGATCGTGAATATTTTATTGCCCGCGTTACGGGAAATATTCGTTTGCTTCGGCGCGAAATAAGCGGAGATCACACCAAAAAATTTGCTACCGGCGATGTAATGTGTCTTTGACGCAGGCACAGCGAGTGACTTATTAACATGCGGTTTGCGTTTCTCTGTAAAACGTCCGAGACTAGATACGTACGTAGACATCACATCCTTCTTCCAGTGCTGTCCGGAATTCCTGACGTACCAAACTCCGAGTAGCAGCAGGGCTACGGCGGGCACCACTCCCAGGAAGATAACGTAAAGCGCGGTTATAAAATCGTTCCTCGCTGAAAAGTATATAAAATGTACATCAGATTATCAAGACACAGTCGTGTCTCGCGCTCAGTTCACGTGCACCGAGGTCATGACAATACGCGAGACGATTATTGAAAAAGTACCTCGATTTATCGCATCTCAGTAGGGTCTGGATCAATCCAGCTCCCAATAGATTTAGTCATTAGTCCATTCAAGTATTTTATAATAAAAATATTTTTATTTTTATTTATTAATGGAAAGTTTAATGTCTATGAGATGAGAAAATATGGAGGTACATTGTAAAAAGAAAAACTGTTGTGAATTGTAATTTATATAAATGCGAATGTAATACGTAAAATGAGATCAGTAGAAATAATGAAAAAAAATAATAAAACAAATATATTAAATTGATGTGATTATTACATTTTCGAGGAATATTTCAAGGTTAAAGATTTTTAAAAAAGATTTTAAAAAAATTGTGCCAAGTACAGAAATCTGTCGAAAAACTTGTTGCATACAGATACCTACAAAATAATTAATAACAGTTGTTAATCTTTGCTTTTTCTTAATTGTTTTGATAGATTTAAGTAAAGCACTCACCATTAGGATCTTCGGCTGGGCCGCTATCTTCAGAGCCTCCTACTCCAGGATGAAGGCAGTCGGGTGGTCGGAAGCCACGATTGCAGTGGCAATGACCAAGACTATTGCACACTCCGTTACTATTGCAATTGTTCGGGCAAGCTTTACCCCCAGATACAGATGCTTTCAAATCCTCCACTGACATACACTTCTGATTCACACACATCTGTATAAAAAAATAATTATTTAAAAATTACATACAATAATTCCTTGTTTTATATAATATTGTTATATATTTGAAATAAAATTGATTTAAAATTAATTAGAATATAAGGCTCTGGTGATTGTTAAATCAAATAAAATCAATAAGGAGCGTAAAGAGCCACAATGCTAGATCTTCGTGCGAAGGTTATGATATATTCGTTAAAAATGTTTACAAACGTTTACAAACGTTTCAGCCTGCCATCAGGCCTTCTTCAATGTACAAAATAAGAAACAATAAAATATAAAATTCGCTCGCAATGATTAAATAATTAAAAGATGTGGAAGACGTATTTGCAATCCTTTATCGACCATATTGTTGTTTGTTAATAAATTAGATAGGACTGCAATAGATGCAAAAGAATACAATAATAGTTAAAATAAATAAAATAAAAAGAAGGTAAAATTAAGAAAAGAGATAAACGTACTTGTATTAATTAACGACTATAGTATTAATTAATAACTGATTTCTGAAATGGTCTTTATTAAAAGACAAAATGCAGGGCTTAACAATCAAAACGACACGGATTCTTATTTTGTACATTGAAGAAGGCCTGATGGCAGGCTGAAACGTTTGTAAACATTTTTAACGAATATATCATAACCTTCGCACGAAGATCTAGCATTGTGGCTCTTTACGCTTTTTATTGATTTTATTTAAAATTGATTTATCTGAAATTATGGTATATACATATTTGTAACAAAATCATACATTGTACCAAATGTTTGTATCAGATCATTAGTTTCGGAGTTTCATTATTTCTTTTTTTATCATTTTTGATCAATCAATTATTCCACATAATTATTTTACGCTCAAAAGATTAAAACTTAATAGTTAGGCACAAATAGATGTGAATATCTCACTTTGCCAGGTGCACATTTTGCGCCATCCGGTGCGAGTCCAGGATCGGTCTGGCTCAATCCGAGATCGACCATGGCTGAACGACACGGTATTATTTTGCCGCCGTTATTGATGAAAGAATGGCTCAACGTCGCGACTGATTCCATTCCGAACTCTAGTCGTTCGTTCAAGTGTTTGCAATGTAGCATGCCGCAGAGAAGATTTCTATACAGTACATCCGTATTAAAATCCAGTTTTCCGTAGTATATTTTTTTATTTTAATATTTTATAATTGACTTACTGATCGTTGCATTTGATGAAGCTCGAGTCAATGCGATTGTAACCGCAGTTACCGTTCCTCGTTCCCTTGTTATTCATCTGGTAACACTGCGCGTCGGAGGACCATCCGGTGGGACCCCACAACAACTTGCACTGATCGTCGTGAGTCCTGCACGAACCCTGATAGCAGAAAGCCTCGCCCCTGTTGCAAGTCTCACCGTCCATCTTGAACACGTCCGCCGGACAATATTCGCTCTGACCCGTGCAGTACTCTGGCAAATCGCACTCATGCTCGACATTCCGACACTCTGTGCCAGCGCTCTTCGGCTTGCAAGTCTTCAGGTCACAACATTCACCGGTCGCGCAGCTCGCATTGCTGTGCAGCATGCAGGTGGTTACATTACAGCAAGGATTGTCGCAGTTCTCCTTCAGGCCGCAGTCACACTGTTCGCCCGGCTCGACAAATCCGTTGCCGCATATGGGGCTGTCGAACAGCTTCTGCGGTTTGTTCCTCAGACAGTAATCCATGCCGTGCTCGAAGGCGACAGCTAGATGATTCAGTGAGCATGTTGACCAGTGCGTTGGCCCGGACGAACCGCTAGACGATGCCATTATACACCTGAAAGCATGATAGAATAACGATGTAGTTAAATCTTGACCGATTAATCAATTAGATATATCGCACAAAGATAACAGTTCTTCAGAAAACATAATTCGAGCAATCACAAAATTTTTTTCCAAATTAATCTTCCAAATCATTTTCAAATTTATTAATTTTTTTTGTCACAACTTCATGCAAATTGCGAATAAGAATAAAATTCCTTCTCAAACGTTGGAAAAGATTAAAGAGAGGCTACGACGCACTTATCCTCAGGACAGCTGCAATCCGCTGAATCGTGCTCCATGCCAAAATTATGGCCCATCTCGTGCGCGACGGTAGCCGCCACTAAGCCGACAACGTTGGAATGATCCATGGAGACACCGCCGGAAAATTCGTAGGTGCATATCGGTCCCTTGAGAGCCTTGCCGACCACCCCGTTGTCGAAAGTGATTCGCCTGCGTTGTCGAAAAAAAAAAGAGATATATCAGGCTCGCTAATGCTCGCAACATTGCTTCGCTGGCGCGTTTATATTATCTACAGACGCGTTTCGCACTCACGTCAGCAGCTGGGCGTTGTCGTTGGGAATGTCCTGGACCAGCTTTTCCCTACGGTATTTCAGGAAATTGGACAGAGTCTTGTCGCCATCCGATGACATTGCTATCTCATCCGACTCGGACCACACCTGCACGCCGACTAGGGCGATGAATATGTTCAACGGCATATACAGCTGCAAACACATCGAGATACTCCGTCTCATATTTTACATAGGGATTTCGTGTACTGTGATACGCGGTAAGGTCGAGTCCGCGCTAATTAATCTCCCTGCCTCGCTGTGTCAGAGACAACACGGAGATAGACCGAGTGCACCGCTCTCCCTTCGTTGCAGGTATTAAAGGTCAGACCGCGATCCATCATTGTCATTGCCGATAAATTGAAAGAAAATAGAACGGTGCAGTATTAAGCTTCGCGAAAACTAGTTAACAGGATCCAACTTTCATGTAACATCGAGTGCGATGCTAACGGGTTAACTCGAAGTTTAATTACGGTAAAATTTAATCTTGAAAAATGAAACATTGTGAAAAGGTTAAATTTTTCAATATTTTAATTTTATTAACACAATATACTGATTGTAAAATTTTTTTTTTAATATAATGACTTTAAGTAAAATACGAGTATGAAAATGTTATCGGTAAAATTTGACCAAATTTATTAAAATTCTCACGCTCTTGAGGTTTCTCCTTTCTTGAGAAAATAAGACTTGAATGTCCATGCAAACGTTGTAACAGCTAATTAATTCGGATAAAGTAAAATTCATAGAATCCAACTGCTAGGCGCAGCAGTTAAAAATACATTTCAACGAATTTTAGGAAAAGGAAACCGCGGGTGTGCGATGAGAGTAATTGGATAATGAGGTTGCTGAATTAGAGCTCTGTGCTCTAAATCGTTCTCATTCGACTTGGGGTCGAAAGGAATCATATATCCAATTAAATTACGACGGCGGTCACTTACAGCGTTAATAATGTTGGCGATGTCCTTACAGTGCTGATGCACTTTGTCCAGGTTCTCGTTGAGTGCTATGTATTCCTTCTTGTCTATTACGAGTACCAACTCTACGTAGCGTGATTGCCTATTTGCATTGTAAGGCCCACGAATAATTTCGGCTGCTCTTTTATGCTATAATAGAAAAAAAATAACGTTAATCCTAAAACTCATTATATAATTATAATTTCATTCGTTAAAATTAATGACTCATTGCAAAAATATAAAGTTACACGAAAAAATCGAAAAAGTTTGATTTTTAAATTATGATCATTTTTTAAAATGTCTCTTTACTTTTTGTCTTTCATAATGATTTCTTTTTAAAGTTTAATTTGTCAAAAATTATTATTTCCAATTATTAATTAATTATTTTAAGAAATTTGATTAAATTTTTGCTAAATGCAAAGCAATTCTGAAGCTACCAACCATTTCGCATATTTTATTGTTTTACCCTACATAAGAAATATCTGTTATGATTCTTCCAATAAAGAAGAAGAAAAGATCGGAGGAAAGGAGCGTGTAGACGCACAAGTCACCGAGGATACAAGACCCTTACGACTTCGTTCTTTGAAGTCGCACAATTTACCGAGAAGTTTGTGCAAAATTTTTTTCTTTTTTACATTGTGTACGTACCCTGGAGAGCCTTTTAATCTCACGATCGTCAGGAGGCGAGACGAGGTGCGACGGCGTGCCTTCGTAACCTGCAACCGTAGAAAAACATCAAACGGGGATGGTCAGCAGCAGGATTCCAGGTAAGGCCGAGGAGAGGACAAAGAGTCTCCGACCGGGGCCTTGCTCTCACATTCGTTAAGACCGTTAAGGAGAGACTAGTCTTTCCGAGACGGGTCTTTGAGCCCGCGCGTGTTCAAAGAAGCAGCAAGGGCACCGAGAAGAAGAACCCGAGCTCGCTTCTTCGTACTGACGGTAGTATTACTGAGAGGTTCGCGAATACTCTTAAAGAAATCCGCGGAAATTGCTTCGCTAACGGGAATTTTCGCGACAATGACGGAATCTTCGAATAAATCACGAATAAATCGCGAATGCTAAGTTGTGAATGACAACTTAGTTATTCTGTTAGTCATGAAACATGGAGAGACTTTAATGATGAATCTCATTAGCTTTCGTAAGAACAGACACGTGTCGCGTATCTTCTTCGCAGAAAAATATCTCGATTTTTCGAAGTGATGCAGTTAAAGCATATATAAACGATTATATAATAATTATTTATATTAACAGGATAAAATATTAATGTTACACTAATAATAACAATCTTTCTTTCTTTTCTTTATATTCTCATGTTATTACGCACATATTTTTTTGCGAAAAATATGCAGATAGAGTAATGATCGATGGATCGCAAGAGATGCTTACCGCAAGTGTTATTGGCAATGAGATCGCTGTGTTTGTAAAGGTAATGTGCGGAATCCAGGCTCTCATCTTCTGGATGGATGTGGTGGAGGTTCTCGCCATCGAAGATGACACCGCGCAATCCTTTGCAAGTGGATAACGCCACCCACGAATCGGGAACATCTCGAACGCTGCCTTGGTAATGACAGAGTTCCTGCAAGATTCACGCAATTCGCAAACATCGTTCGTTAAAGCAGCCGACGCTGCTGAAAAGTTTTTCTTCTCTTTAATTTCTCGAAAGTTTTACATTTATCAATTATTGACACTTGTGAAACTCGATCAAACTGCGCGATTCGCCTTTTCCACTCCGCACATGTATGCTTTTAATTATTCTTCGTTACTCGCCGCGGAAAACTGGAAAAAGCGTTCCTTCGCAAATTCATCGAGCAATAAACAAACGTGTAGTTCTTTTCGCGAATAAAACTTTTAATTAAATCTATATTTGGTTTTTCTCCATTCATTCGTATTCAAATCACATAAACATTTGCACAATTAATGTGATCTTAATCTTTCATTTAATTCTGTCATTTAACTTTTATCTGATTCACGATACGTGTAAATCACGCGATAACGCGTCGAGGAATCAGGATGCTAGTGCGCTCCGGTCGCGGCTCGCAGGCTTATCTCGGTTTTCTCATCGGAATCGCACATCGGCCCGGTACAAATATAGTTGTCCCAGATTCTGGGACGTGCACACGCTACCGGCGAACCTCGACGATTTTTCACGTTCCTTTTTCCGACGCGTGGAACGAGGGAGGAGACCCGTTACTTCGGAGAGCAAGCGCGTTACTCTCCCGAAAGGAATTGCTCCAACAAAGAGGCACGATCTCGCAGGCAGGACGTATCAGGATCGTCTTTGAAAACGAGACGCTTTCTCCGTTACGAGGAACCATCGATCGCGGTCCATTATTTGATTGCCGCGTAGAAACGTGTACGCGACGAGGTGGGATTGAGTTAACGGGAACGTGTCGATATCATTAAATCGTCGTATCGATTATTTAATGCAAACCGCGACTCTTATTTATTGCCAGCAATACAGCTCGCGTTCTCATTCGTTTTGCTCCGATATTCCGGACATCCATAAAACGTCACAGCAAGATTTCTCATTGCGAAGTTTCAATCTCGATGATATTCAAAGTTGGTTTTACTCTGTAGTGCAAATATAATCTTGGCACTAAAAAAAAACTCAGTATTTCAGAAATTTAAATATTAAACGAGAAACACTGAATAGAGAAATATGTATCTAATGCAAGAGTGTGTGCATCTAAAAAAATTCAATCATGCAAGAATGTAAGCATTTACATATTCGAGAATCGTGTTTTACTGCGCATTTCAGCGAATTCCGAAGGTCAATACAATTATAGCTGGAGACGAATTTTTACTGGAAAGACAAAAATATCATTCATAATATTTTTCATGTACATATATTTTTTCAGAGTTCAAGAATTTGGTATATTTACACTTTCAATGCACAGCATTTTCAATTCACGTTTCTGTCTGCATCGCGTATGCGCGCACCTACGCGTTTAATTCAGCCATCATATAACATCCACAGATAATTATCACTCACCATCTATATAATTAGCGAGATGTAACAAACGGACAAAGCGTACACAGCTTGATTCATTGTCGGGTAAAAGAAAAATTTTGCGAGAGCGTAACGTGCTCTATGGAAAGCGCGTTACGAGGCGTGTCGGCGGAATATGAAATTTTGTATTCGCCCACAGTAAAGCTTATCCTCGCTTCTATTAAATGTAATATCGCGTGTGCGCCGCATCGAGGATTATGTAGATTTATATCATGAGAGCTGAACGAAAGAAAAATACATTTCGTAACAGCCGCCGTTCTTATTACCGGGACGTAAATTTTAGAACCGCGTTGAAAGCATAAAAGAACCCTATATATTCTCATAATACAGACTGTAATCGCTTTTCCTTCGGTAGGAATAATTTTTCCGATCAGAGAAGTCGACTAGCGACAAATAGAAAAATACAAGATGGCCATTACGTATATATATATTTTTAAAATTATGTAAAATTCAAAGCTTAATCGATCATCATTTGTGTTTCGAATTTTATGTACATTGTCGATAATAATTACGAACATAAATTATAGTCTATCGAGCGCACATCAAATCTTTATGCGGAATAACATCGGTATCTGAAATTTCTACGTGATATCCGCACTTTCTCTTTTAATGAGCTTAAAATTAGTTTATCCGCGCGGATAAACCGTATTTACACCACGAGGAGCGAGAGGTGGAACGACGGAAGACAGAGTCGTTAACCGGAGCCGCCAATTAATTAAATACAATTGCGCAAAACAGTAAATACGATACCGTGGCCGGCGCGCAACGAACTCCGACAGTTGACGGCGAACAAGTTTTACGTTTCCCGCTTGACTTTTGTCCCACATTCGGGATGACTTTTTGTACTCATCATCATTGGCTGACTATATGCGATCGAACAAGATGTTACAATCGATTGAGCAGAAGCCAATGTCTTTGTTATTAATAATTATAATATAAATTTTTTTTAATTTTTATTATTTGATATTCATTATTATTAATTATAATTTGCTACTTGACATATTGTATTTTCTGATATACACATTCTATTATCCTTAATATTATCCTGCTTTATATGAAGATATATATCTAAAGATTTTATCTCAAAACGAATAAATCGACGCCTTACATGTTAGAATTTCCAACATTAAATTCACTAATAACTTAAAAATATTTAAAATTAATTTTTTTAAATAAAAATATAAGAAAATAGTAATCATATTAATATCGAGTTTACAGACTCTTCTACGTTCAAGTAGCAAAGCACATCAAGTTTTGTTACTGTGTAAAATCCAGCGCTTTCACCGAAGCAATGTAATCATCACACGATTTCGGGCAAAACTTGTAATTAGACGAATAATTCAGAAACTTTCGTAATTTCCGTAAAATACGGTGAAATTTGATCATCGCTGGTTCAGCGAGCGATATTTAACCTATTTTCAGCGTTAATAGGTATATGTCGAATAATCGGATATATTTAATATATCCAATTTAATATCGGATATATTTAATATATTCAATTTTTCATTTTTTTGCGTCCTGTCTTTCTTTTATCTACTTTATAAGTAGCAATAAGTAACGCTAATTAAAAAAAGATTATGATAAACAGCGAAATTAGACGATTAAGTTGGAAAACTTTCCAACTCTTGGACGAATCTCGCGTTTTGCGCGACTGCGGCAATTTAATTCTGGGTGTTCCATCAGCTTTTCTCCTTTTTTCTCATCCTTCCTGTCCTCCTCTCGCCGCGCGGCATTTGAATTATAAAGCGGAAACATTACGACCACCGCGTACAGTTTTAACGTGACGGGGTTATATTCCCGTCGCCCACTGAGACCAACACGTCGGCTACGTTTGCGTGTGTTTACGTTCTATCAAACATGCAGACGGCAGACAGAGTGACTCATTCCGATCGATTTCAGCGGTGCCGTTACACCTGCACAGCTATCTACCTACCATTTCCGTCCGCTCGACGACGACAGATAGATTTGATTAAAGAGCACGAAATATCCGTGGAGATTTTTAATTTTCGTGCGACCGGAAGTTCCAACCGAGCGCGCAATAAATTTTTCTACAAATAGATTCAGGCTCTCTACAAAAGCATAATAGTTCTTTATTCAAAACAAAATTAATTTATTATAATAAATTTTTCGTCTGCCGTAATCTCGATTTGATTCGATAAGGCATCGTCTAGAATTTAAAATGTTGTCTAATTATGTCGTAAACGTTGCTAGTAGGAGCAATGGAAAATCTTGATAAAATGTTAATGGATACTAATACAATGTAATGACTCTGAGTTCTGTTAAATTAAAATGAAATTGCATGGTACGGCCTTCCTTACATGGATATATCGTAAAGTCGATGAATTCTATAGCCGAGTCGACCTATAAAATTACTGCGAGACCGATCTGCAAGGATGACTAAGAAGTATTAAAAGCCGAAACACAAGAAGGAAATGAGAAACATTATGTATTTTTATATACGTTTAATGAATAAATCTCGATTTCTCTTTGCAGTGATGCGGCGAGATCAGTCTGAAACACGTGATTTATGATCGCTTAGCTGGCATTCGTTGTGCTCTATAAAATCAAATCGTGAAAGCGAAAGACCGTGTTGAAACATAACGATGAAAATAATATCTAATCTGAAAAATATCCGCGAAGTCACATCCGCGACGATTATTTTATAATTTTTTTTTCAAAACATTATATGAATTGTCAGCCAGCGAGAAAATATATATCCATTATTTTCTTTATTCGCGGAATGAACAGCCGTGTATACGATCGTAAATTTTATGTCGCGTATCAAACCATTAAACGACGATAATGCCGTTCTTTATGTGCCATTCGATACGTCGCGAGTCATGCGTGAACAGCGAGGGCGGCGAATAGTGGGTTAAGTTGAATGAATCCTCGACGCTTTCTCGCGGTTGATGCTGATAAAATTACGCTCACTCGAGATCGATTAACCGACGTTGTTTGTGGAAAAGCGGTTAACACGCCACGGCGCGAACACTGAAAGCCTGAGTGTACTTACAACTTTCGACGGGGTGTGCACTTTGTACGTGCCGCGATGCTGGTGGCGTTGCTGATAGCCGACCGGAATTAGATCGGTGTTCAGTCGAAGGTCGAGAACGCGCTCGACGCCGTCCACGTTGAATCCTACCGTCAACACGTCCGCATGTTCGATATCCTGAAAAGAAGGAAAATATCTTGAATTTCCGTTTAAAATTTAATTTTTCTCACCTTGTTTTCTCAACGCGAGTTTACAAAATGAAAAAAATACGAGCCCGTAAATTGTCGAGTTTAAGATATCATAAATTAATTAACTACTCCAAATATTTTTACACTATAAGTTGGCTAGACAGTTAGAAAATAAAAAGAATAAATCTTGGATAAAATTTGTTTATGATTTATCGAAAGATACATGATATTATTGTATAAATCATGATCAATTACAAATAAAAAATAAATTTCTAATTAAATTTATTCTAATTTTTCGATTATATTCTACGTACATTTATATTACGTTCCACTTATATTATCAATCGTAATTATATTATACATATATCAGCAGTCTATTTCTTCGACAACAATATCATAATCTTCACATATTCTTCGCATATTACAATACTTTCTACTTATTCATACTTTTCTCTATTACAAATTGAGAGTTTTTCCCGCATGAAAGAAGCGATTTGTCGTATCGTCGCAATTCAATGCTTGAACGGTAATATAGCCGATTCTTCCGAATACACCGACGTGCCCGATCGCGCACCTGTTGCATTAATAGCGGGAAAACTATGCTTAAGCCTGAGAAAAGAAAAATTCTCCCGTGAAAATTGAATTCCCGAGATCGTTGCATCGAGCTGCAATTAATTTTATACTCGGATGCTCGCTTTCTCTGATCATGGAACCAATGACTGAGTATCCAACAACCCGAGAACATTGTCCACGCGGTAAACAGGAAGACCGGATATCGATGATAATTACAGCACATTTATATTAAATACTAAATTCGCAGTTCGAATAATACGAATAATAAATTGGCACGTATAATTTATCAATCTGTTTTAGCAATTATTTATATGTACAGCAATTAAACATGCATTATTAATTTTATTATAATAATTATAATATATGTCATAATATATCCGTCGTGAAAAATGTGTTAAAAACAGTAATTAATAAAGAATAATGTTTACAGTTTACTAAAAAAATAATATTGAATTTCCATTTTTGAATTTTGGCGATCACGAAAATAATACGATAACAATTCCACGTCTAAAATCGCAAAACACAATTACCTCGGCGTTCGAAGCAGAAATACCATTTTCATGCTGAATTCTTCATCCGTGTGATTTCTACGCTTATTGATCGCGACGGGCGAACTGCACAAATCCAGTCCGTGATTACGAGAGCAATGTCAATTATAGGCGAAATGGCCGAGCTATGCGCGTCGCATTTATCGTTTCCGGTACGATTAACCCGATTTTCCCGACTGTCATATCGTTGAGCGCATAAAGCAGTTAGCGTTATTAGATTACGATGGCGGGGCCGGAGAGACAGAGAGAGAGAGAGTCCGGCCCGAAATTCATAAACTCTCCGGGAATCCAGCATATACAACGTCCTGGCCTTTCGAGTATGGTCGCACGACGCGCGTGCCGAGTGTGAAATGAATTTGCGAATCTAGTTTGCGCCGAGAAGCCGGGCGCGCACTATGTTTAATTCATGGAAAATGTCCCGGTCGGAGTACTTTCCCGCGAGCGTTCTATACTGCGACGAATACGGGAACGGATGCTGCGATATCTGCACAAGCCGGATGTTGCATCCGAGCGATGTCGTTTAAACAGTAATACTGGCGCCTAAGAGCGCTTCAGTCGGCTCGATGGCAGACACCGGTAAATCCCAGGACGATAGTTGGGATAAATTTTTTGCGACGTTGCACTTGTCAATAAAAATTACATTCCAATCTGCTGCTTTTATTGTACAATTCGTCCCCGAATAAACAAGTTAAATTGTAACGACAGGTTATCAATTTGTAGTTGATTTTTCCTCAATAAAAATATAGAAGCAAAATACTACAATTCCAGAGAGAGTAAAATCGGCGTGATTGAATTTTAAATAGCATACATTTCTCAGTTTGTTTATTTTCATCCGAATTTAGTTATGTGAAATCTCTATTTTTAAAACTAAAATAAAAATGCGTCACTGCACGGAAATAACACTTTTGCTGAAAGATCTAAAAATTGTGTCAGATACAGATCTGAAAATAAATTTTGGACATTCAAAATTTTAATTCAATAGAGCACTCGATCTATGGATCGTCCAAACTTAACTTTTTGCTGCGATATGAAAAAGATCGAGTGCTCCATTGATAAATTTTAAAAAGTTTAAAATTTATTTTTAGATCTGTATCTGGCACAATTTTCAGATCTTTCAGTTAAAGTGTCCTTTCAGTGTGACACAAATAAAGTATTCTTTAAAATAATTTTTTTCCATACAACGTCTGAATATTCTTGCGCTATATTTAGGCAAAGTTGTGATTGAGAAAAAAAAATACAAGAAACTTGGGCTAACCAGGATTCAGTTAAGCAAGATAGTCGCTGCAGCTGACGTCCTAGAAGCTTACGGGACTCCGCGTAACTGCAATCCCTCGGGGTTACATTTTACGTCGGTCCTACAATTTATGTCGACACGAAGAAAAATGTAAAAGAAGCTTTTAACTAACCATCTTCAGTCGCGCGCAAAGACGGCGGAGCGGCGACTCTTAATTACTCTAAGTGCCGCGTTCAACTGAAATTGTGGCAGTAATTACTCGTGTAACGTAGCGCCGTGAAATTGTAGAGCCGCGTTTCAACAGTGGAACGGATGGACCGAACGAAGGTACTCTGTGTGCCGTCATGAATTATTGATTAACCTCCTTGCGCTTCGATAACAAGCGTGTCTAAACATACAGGCAGATGAACACTTATTTATATAAAAGAATCTATATTCACAATTAATTCCGAATGTAATATTCTCTTTAAATAATTTAATGTTGCAGCCAGTTACTGCGAAATGAAATGTCATCAAAGGCAGCTCTCATATTGCGAATATGGGATCGCTAAAATAATATAAAACACAATTTAATTTTATATCATTTAAAATATTTTATCTCATAACAGAAATCATATTAAAAGAAGAAAAACATGAAATTATTTATAAAGGTATAAATAATACCGGTGTGAATAAAAATGAACTAATTTAGTAATGCTTGCTAATTTAACAGTGCCCGCTGAATGTAATAAACGAATGTTGAGTTTTCATTAAGCTTTTAAAATTAATTTAACCGCTTTTACACTGAAAAATGTATATTACGTAATACATTGAAATTTATACAATAAAAAATAAATTTCAATTACCAGTTGTATTATTAGATTTTTTTATTTGTCTACGTTAATAAAGCGGCGATTTCCAGGGTACATATTAACCAAATTGAGAGGAATCTTCAATGTAATATCTGCAAAGCGGCTCACTATCGGAAGACAAATGGTGCAGTAATTCTTAGGAAGCCGTCCAACGATACACGGTTGACAGTGCACTTCTTTGAAATCCTTTCACCGTGGTGTATATCATTGTCCAGTGACAGTTAGCAATCTATATTTGGCTCGTGGCCACCGCAGAAATGGTTTTTGATATCGCACCGCCGCTGGCATCTACGCTGGCATGACCCGCATTTATCTTGCGTCGATATCGAGAAACAAATATATCGTTGGGTCATGGCTATTGGGAAACCGTGTATATAGGATAGCTAATATAGATTTATCGCGTAATCCTCCAAATTTAAACTTGATTTCGTTAATTTAGAATCAATCCCCTTCTTTTCCCCTGGAGAATAAATTTTTGCTCTGCAGTTAATTTTTCTCTCAAATTCTTTCGCAAGCTAATGTTAATTTTTTAGAGAACACGAAACAAATAATTCAAAGTAAATAGAAAAATTCACAGATAAAGGGATAATGCTCGAAGTAATCTAGGGCGTAATATGTGCGCCATATATTATCTGAAAATTTTATACACAGAGTCATTCGCTATAATGTCATCGAATTGAAATCGGTCGAAAAAGACCCCAGGAATTGCCAAGGTAAACGTGTGAAGATTCTCAAAAGTTCGCGAATACTTTTTGCTTCCTGCTAGCGCATCTCAAACAATTTACCGAATAAATTCAACAAACTGCATTACCCGGCTGCTCGGTAACGGATTAAACAGCCGACGATTGACTCAACTTTCTTGGTGGAGAAATTCCGACTATGGTTCGGACGAGAAAAATTCGCCGCGCGGGGCTGTCCTTTAATCCGGTAACAAGAATCGAGTTAATCCAACGGGAGGGAAAAGAGCGTCACGTCGGGAAAGGAAAACGGTGCGCCCGTTTAAAAGCGAAAGCGAGAGAGAGACCGAGAAAAAAGTTCTCTTCCAAGCACCGTAAAACTCGGCCGATGCGATCCTTACGTTCTGTCCATTGTAAGTCCTCCGTTAACCACCTACCGGAGTTTCCGGTTCCGCGGTCCTTATACTGTCGCCGATTGTACGTGTGCCGCCCCTCGGAAACCCGAAGAAAAGAAAAGCTTGGCAGCGACCCTGATCTTTTTAGGAATATTCCGGTGGGATTGCGGAAATGTCTATGTCTTGCCTTGAAAGACGAATTGTAAAGGACATTCGCAGAAATAGAAATGTATCGAACGGCTCATCCAGGACGTTCTGACTAATCGTGTTGATCAATCATGAAGCTTATGCAAATAGCAAATTACTGCGAGATACTTAGAAAAAACTGTTTTTGAATTAAAAAAAAGATTACGGATTCGTTAATCAAAAATCATTCATTATACAGTATAATAGCAAATTACTGCGAGATACTTAGAAAAAACTGTTTTTGAATTAAAAAAAAGATTACGGATTCGTTAATCAAAAATCATTCATTATACAGTATCGTCATACAACAGTAGATAAAAATTTACGATTTAACGAACTTACGATTCACGTAAATGGAAACAAGAGATCCTTTATGCATCCATCTCTGCGTTTTTATCTTTGTGGTAACACGAGCAATAGTAACACGGATATCACATATGCGATTGAAACTTATATGTGTGCGTCATAGCCGACAATGAGCTTTTCACAGCTTTGAATTCCGCTAACGATTTTACTATCGGCAGACGTGACAAACAGAGCCTTTTATCGTTCTAAGGCTATCACTTTCGGTCGATATTTTTCTTTGCATAACCAAAAAACCGCACGGAAAACAGATACGTCGCAGCAAAGTTACCTATGCAAAGATCTCCATGCAGACTTATATAGATTCCACTTTTCAGAATTCAAAAAATAACAAAAGTTATAGATGCCTCCCGCAGAGTTCTTCATTGAATTTAAAAGGAGTTCTCTGTCGTTTAAAGTAATGAAAACGTCACTTAAGAAACCGAAGGATCAATTTCAGTGCTCCTTTTGTAAAAAATTGAAATTCTTTTTACCATCTTGAAAAGATTTCAAATAGTTCTGTACTTCCCCATATAAGTTTTAAAAAGAGTTTTGCAGAGGAATCAAAATGAGCCTGAAAATAATTCCGCTCAGAGTTCTGGTCGCCCTCAAGGAGTTCTAACGATGATTCTTAACACTTGTAGTGTTAAAATCAAAATAAAAAGTTTTTGCGGCTTAAAGTATACACTGTCGAAAACTTTTTAAAAGCCCCGACTGTGTGTACACTTTTAGTAAAACTCTGGAATTCTTCGAGGAGCATCCAGGACTCTTATTTTTCAAATTTTGAAAAAGCGAGGCTAACTTCATAGAAATTGTAAAACTTTCCAAAATTATTTCATCAACCGGAAGGAATAACCAACGTGTGTACTCATGCGTGTTCCCGTACGTTTCCGCACGTGTTGCACGCATGGCTACATCAGTTGAAAGCGAGTTAATTGATCCGGTACGACATTGACACAAAATGCGGGCATTTTGACGCTTTTGATTTCCTCAATCTCGAAAGTTAAAATATTCTTTATCGTTGATAGAAATACTTTAAAATTAATTTTTGAGCGATTTTTTATCGTATTTTTTAAAAGAAAATTTCTGTAATATTTCTGAAATTCTGTGATGTTTCTAACATCAAAAGTTTTAATAAAATTAAAAATATCATACGTTTTGCAATAATTATTACCTGAAATATACAGAGAAAAATATATTTTTCGAAGAAAGATATAAAAAAAGTTAAGATATATACCGCAATTTTCAATCGTCATTCGCTTATAATTATGTTTTAAATTAAAATTACAATTTGCTTAAAATTAAATAAAAGATATTACTTTGCTTTTCATTTTTGGTCTTAAAATTCATTGCACCGAAAATGTCTTATCTGCAATTGCTAATTACTCAATAATTGTAAATGCATTTTAATAAATTTTCATCAAGCAAATTTTAAATTTTTGGACGTATTTTTAATAGTGATTGTCAAAAGCATGTTTCGTATAGTGTCATTTTTAGTTTTACTACAAGTTACATGATTCTTAGCGCGACGACGATCGGGAAATCGTGCGCTCTGCACGCGCGCTGCATACGTATGGCGCATTCATTCTCACGACCACGCCAAGGTTACGGTGATTCTGTGTTTTCTTTGTGCAGGCCTTTCCCTCTCTCTAGCGGTATTTCAACATGCTCCGGAGAATGCATAACAAACCACGCAAGCACTTGCACAAGCTATTTATATAGTAAAAAGAGAATCGCAACGTCATGATTTATCCCATCCCTCCGCGAAAATTGTTGATCTACCGCCCGAATATCCTTACGCCAGGATGCGAAATATGTGTGCAATTATATTCAGTTGCTTAGTACAGAATGATTGCAACCGTAGAGCGGTGGATCATTTATTTTCTATATTTTAGTTTGATTCCTAGAGTCTTGCATAAGTTTCTAAAGAAATTATCATATAAAATGTTTCGTATTTTAATCCTTTGATGTTTAATTAAATTTTTGTAATCTTGTTTGTAATTTTATAAATGCAGATTGAATGGAATTTTTTCGACTCTTTTAATTTCGTTATCCTAGATTTAAGTCCGCCGTGTATCGCGATAGCACAGAACCATTGACTTGATTAAACGCTTAAAAGTCAGCAAGCAGTCGTTAAACGCGAGCTTGAGAAAAGACCGAAAGCAATTTTCGATATATATAAACGAAGTCGTTATTTCACACAGTATTGTTCACACGGCTCGATAAACTATATTGAACTTTTCGCATTTTCTGGTCTCTCTTGGATCGCACTTACTGCCTTTGTAAATGGATGACATACGTAAAATTACTTATAGAGATCTCTCATAGTTACTTGTGGAATGAAAGAAATCTTTAATCTCGTCGTTCTACACCAAGAGTTGAGAGCTCGCGAACAGAGGAAGTCTCGTTTCCGCAATTTGCTGTCACTGGCAGATGTGAACAAAGAACTTGTCGTTCCTATGATTACCGCAATCTAATAAGGAAATTTACATTATGCGCTGCGGCGACGCAGTTCCGTCTCGACGTGATGCGATACTGACCTGAATCTTTAATTAGACTTAGAAAAATTTACCGCAAAAAGTTAAAAACCGAGAAACTCCGACATAATTTTAACGCATAAACAATATGAAACACGAATATGCACGTATGTATTTTGAAATTGCAGAATCTCACCAACACAGATATCAAAGTACGTGAACATAATAATGCCTTAATTTTGAAGTAATAAAATGAGGAAAAGTTAGAAAGAAACTCTTGCGTTACATGTCTTGCGAAGGACAATGTTGGGAAGTTGGCAAGTTGTAACGTTCCTGTACATCTTTGCAAGGTCACACGAGCTCGCCACTCGTACAAATATGTTAATTAAACATTAATTTTATGATAACGAGCGAAACCTTATATTCGTGGAAAAATACTCAACCTCATTTCATGTAGCTGAGAATGCGTAATCCAGTAATTAAATGGGATCTGATCTAATAATCTCATAAGTACAAGATAATTCTGCTATATTGAGATCTCACCCTCTCTACGGGTGAGAGCTCACCCGCTTTACGATCCAGGAAATGAGAATACTGTACATCAAATGGAATATTCTTTCAATCAATTTCGTTCCATCATTTTATTACGGTTTTAATTAATATCATTTATTATATTTTATTAAATTTGGATAGATTTTTCGCGATAATATCATTCACCAGCGCGTTTACTATATCAACTCGGATAATCACTACGTCGAAAGCGCTTCATCTCTCCTTTATAAGCTCAAACTTTCAGTACCGAAACTCGATGTAAAGATCCAAACCACACACAAGACGAGAGATCTACTCCTTTCAACCCCTTTTGCCTTATCCGTCAGGAATATCTCGCGGAGTGGTTTAAAGTTGTAGCACGATAAAGCCTGCAGAGCTCCATCGAGAATTTATTGGCTAATCGCGTTTACTCGTCCCACAGCTTCCGTTACGCGCGCATTAGCAGTTCAATCGCTTAATAGTCGTTGCGCCTCGATATAACGTCACCGCGCTCCACAGGTTTCGGTACACGATTTTGGCTGATTATATTTCGGTGCGTCCCGTACGCAAAGTTGATCATACGCGTGAAGTTAGCCCCCCAATATTAGAAATAATTAAGTTATATTACATGATTCGATTGCACATTGTTTGCACATGATTGCACTTCTTTTGTTTTCGTTTGCACGCCTCTAGTAAAAGAGTTATTAAAAATAAAAATTTGGAGAGGCCAATTTCACATTAACCCCCCAATTTTTACAAAAATGGTTTTCAATCAACCTAATCGATAGATTTTCGTTTGCACATTTACATATAGTTTGAATTTTCATTTGCACACCTCTAGAAAAAAAGTTATATAAGTTATATAAGTTTGACCTCTCCAAATTTTTTTTTTAATAACTTTTTTGCTAGAAGTGTGCAAACGAAAACAAAAGAAGTGCAATCATGTGCAAACAATGTGCAATTAAATCATGTAAAATAACTTAATTATTTCTAATATTGGGCCTAACTTCACGCGTATAAGTTGATCATCATATTTTAAATCTTTTAAATTGTCGAATAAACGATTATCGGAACAATTACAAGTTTTTCGGTATTTTTTAGAGACATATTTATGTAATAAAAAAAACAAAGAAAATAGTAAAACACTAGTATGTATGTAAAAAAATAATTTTATTTTTTAACCGTACTGTTTCATGAATATAAAAACGCAGTAAGATTTAATAAGTATTACTGACCAAATAAATGTTTTTCTTCATTGTTTACCCACCGCGCTAAAAAATTTTAAACGAGTTTTCTCAGCATCTCTACGTTTCTGACTGTGTTAAATTTCTCTGACCTCACACAGTTTCCACGGTTTTCTTGCTTTAGACTCGTTATGAGAAGACTTCGTGTGGAAACTTTGCTTTTCCACTTTTTAAGTGAGGCACACATGCCGCTCTCGCCACTCAGGATCAATTGTTATCACGTGATATAATAATAAATGCAAAAATGTAAGCAGCAACGAATTATAGCTGTTGCTTCTATCAGCTTGATACCGCCTGTTAGTGCGTGTGATAACGAGCAACAGGGTCAATTGTTTGTCTCATCGAAGACTAAATCGTGCGGTTTGCATTCGGTATCGGCCATCACCATGACCCATTATCCTAGATTGAGAAAGTTGCCGGCAGTCGAAGATAGCGATATTGACATGGGCGAACAATAGTTGAAATATGTTATACGTTGTATAACGGAGCTGAGAATTTCGCACATTGTTTCAAAACATTTTTGTTTCGAGCAATTATTGATATTTCCTTATTTATGTACGAGAATTTATTGCGTTAAAAATAAAAATTCGACGGTTTTAATCATTTTTTTTTTTTGGTTTCATTTATCGATAAAACTGAATTATGTCGAATATTAATAAAACGAGCAATTTGCGTATTTAATAAAGTTAGAAATTCCATAAAAAATTGAAACACGATATATTTTAACGATATTATTCTCAATACCTGAGGCTATAAAATTATTTGCAAAATTCAGTGAACTAGATACATGTACGATGTGTATTGTATCCTTCTATTGATTTATTGCACGCATCGACTGGTTGCTTCGTATTCATTTTGGATTCTACTTGACATCAATCAAGAGATTTACTTCGCAGTCAACTCAGGAGCAAACCGTGCATGCGAATTGCAATTTCCGTAATAGTGGCGACTAAATTACAATCCGCCGTCGCACGCTAGAATCCGCAATCTTGCCCAGCCGAGTAACCGCGGTATTTGGAAACTTGCACGTCCATATACTGCAGGATCACATGTCAAACGGCGTTTGGCAACATTGGGAGACACTAGTGTTGAGTTACTCGACACGGACTAACGCGCGGACACATGTGTGTATATCTATATGATCGCAGCATTCGAGATTGCGAGACGACCAAAGTTTGTTTCACAATTCTAGAATTCCCTGATGTTAGTGTGAGAATTTCCGGATTTAAAAAAAAAGAACCGGCGAAAGCGTGTAACTTCAGACTATATTGTTCCGGGTTCTTTAAACGCATTAAATACTTCCTAAATTCAGAGCTAAAGTAATATAGCTAACTGCTAAAATATTATATTTACCGTTTTTTAGATCTTTTTTGCTATTTGCAACAATTCAATTTTGAAACAATAATTGATAAAAATTTTCCGTCATTTTATACTCGATATCCATAATGGAACAATAATTATCGCGTACGATTTTAATACATTTAGTAGAACTAATATTTTCTTTTTTGCTTAATGTAATGTTTTAAAATTTTTTCCCGTTTTTTTCTCTTACGCTGTTTGTCACATATATTACAATTACGCGGCATACATTCCGCAGTCGACGACTGCACTGGGCGGAGACCAATAAAGCGAATTGTTCACAATGTCCAAAGGCGCGAATGTCCCAGAAGAATATTGCCTCACTAAAACGCGGATTACTACCCGCGATATTCCACCGCGTCACCTTTTATCGTTATATTTATTGCCACGCCGTGCGCGAAGCATGCGTTATCGTTCGAATTTGTTGAAATTTATTTATTGAAATATGCAATTCCGAAACAGTCGTGAATACGTTCTACTTTAGAGATGATGCAACGAACGAACAACCGATGCGATAAAGTAGAGAGATATTAAAAACTAATGTCAGCGCTGTGTGCAGAATTAGATTTTATTCGCGAGTTGCGTTAGAATAAATATCCATTAAATATTAACGCGAGGAATTTTTCAACATTTAAATCGATGTAACAATATTGAAATGAATACACAAGTCGCATAACATCTGCAAGAAAGATAACAGATTATCGCATCGCGGAGTCGCGGTGTAAGCCATAAGTGAAATATGTGTTTTCTTTCGTATTTTACATCTTTGTCGCGCGAAACTTTTAACCATTGTGACGCGAACTGTCGCACGCGTATGTGTATTGCACGTCGTATTTTGCGAAGTGGCGCACGTACGGGTCCATTGCGATACTCGCCAAATAACGGATTCAAGAGAGACGACACCGAGACGTGTATACACCCGATGTAAATTCTGTTGTTGTCCCTGTAAGTATACGTCTTCTGCCATCTTCTATTACACGATACACCGCTCCAGAAAAAGAAGCGAAGATGGGATAAAAGTCTAAGAACGCGCTGTATTCAAAACAGCTTTCGCAGAAATGAAACGTTGCTTTGCATTGCCTCGGGCATCGCGTACTGTTTTAGTAAACGGAAAAATTATTGCGCAGTCGAAACTCGAAAGTACTTGCTTTCGCGTATCTTGTCACGCTTATTTCTCGTACCTTTTAACGCGTCTTCTCGAATTAGTCGTTAATTTGAAAGCTTTAATAATCCTAAAAATTATTTTTAGATTCGAAACGTGTGAGAAGGCTGAAAACGTATAATTGAAAAACCCATCCTTACAGCTTATCGCTAGTCAATCGTTGACAATATTATTTTTATTCCACGAATGGTACGATACAATACGTGCAGGAATGTATTTCTTTATTTCTGTAACAGTTCCATATTTCCCTTAAAAACAAGCTCTTTCGCAAACATCAAAAAAGAAAGATCAGAAGTTCTGCCATTCAGGTAACATTCCCCGGAATTCAGTCACGTGAATTGCATCTTTCTTGTTGCATATTTTCCTGACAGATTTTTCCGAATTTGCCACTGGCAATGGTAACTGCCAGATGAACTTTTCTCCCTCCCTCTCACACTCTCTCCACTCTTTTTTCCTCTTTTTCTTTTACCCTCTGTCTTTCTCTCTCTCTAGTCGAACCGCCGTTCTATCTAATAGTACGGCAGGTTTTGTATTCGCTGCACGCTGCGACATTTGCATTGAAATTGTTGCACCCGGCGCCGATGCGCGTTTCGCATCGTAATCCGCCTGAGCGAACGACAAGCGCCTGCGTGTAGTCGCGCAAAAACTACCGGAAAAAAGGCATTTGGTGACCGCGGCTGATAGCGAACGATGCACTGTATCGAGAGAAGGTCATGGATCACGCATGTCAATTTGTCAGGTCTCTGGAATGTCCGGTGTGTTTGGCAATTTGTACGACTAACGTGCAATTTCTTGTAGATACGTTGCGAAAGTGAAGACGGAGATATTAGATCGCAAGCCACGTCACAAGATAGATGCACCAGCGAATGTTCAATTAAGAACTTTCGTCAGACAATTAAACTTTAATAACGTTAATAATTAGTTAATTGCGAGAAAAAGAGAAAAAAAAACTGTCGGCACATAAAAGACTTGCTATGTTCGCAAAAGTTTTCACAGAAGAGTCATGAATATAAATATCTTTATACGAAAACGCTATCACGCGATTCATATTTGCGGGTCAAGTGTTATGCGATAAAGGAGGGTGGAAGAGGACTTGATCCACAAAACCTTTGAATATAAAGTGCTTTTTTTCGTAGCGATAGCGCGATCTCGAATCTAAGCGGCGTATTAGAAGCTTGGGGTTACGGTTTGCGCAATATTTCACATGAGGCTTTAAGGATCTCTCATCTGAAAAATATATCATACTCACATTCTCTTTGGTCGATGAGATCTGCCTCTTCGTTCTGCCGTGATACACTCGCGGTCTCACCAAAGTGTGTCTGCTAAAGTCTGCGGACGGACCTGTAACAATCAATTAAGTCGATTTTGAAATATCGTACTTGCAAGTTGTACAATGTAGTAAAAACTTTAAATCCTCAACTGAGCGAAAATTTACCACTTTAAGACTTTAAAATACCATAAAACTTCTAAATAAAAAAAAATAATCTTTTCCCCTTAACAAAATGATTTTGTATCTTCATAACTGTGAAAATACTTTGCGCTTTTATTTCATACTAACTTCAGTAGCTAACTTTATAAGTCAAGTGACTCTTACAGAACTACTCAAGTGTTAACAAGTGACAGGCGACGTTGAAAAAAGGCTGCATGGAAGTCTACATCGTAGTGCTTTTATGAAGCTTTTTATAAAGCTTCTACATTAGTGAATATAGCTAGTGAACATTGATGTATCGACTGAAGCTGCCTACTCCAATATTTTTTTTCCAACACCGGATATCATAGTTTTCTGTCTAAATTTACCGAATGTGCATATAAAAAAAGATACATCGTATGCAATATTTAACGCGCTGCTGAAAGATTACATTAGCGTTAAAAATTATACAACGACCGCTGATAAGCAATTGTTCGCTTGCTGACGAGGCGTTTTAATATCCATTAAACTGACATCTCTCATTATCGATAAACGAATTTTTCACTGTTACAAAAGTCCATTCTGTTGATAAAAATATTCCATTTTCCATAAAAAAAGTTGTTTTAAGTTTTTCATAATATAAATAAAAACTATGAAATATAAAAACTCGAAAATTGTTTATAAATTATCATTTATACTGACTGTAAAATTTACCATATAAAAATGATAAATTCGCAAGTGTGATCAATTTCATTCTATAAGCAGCAAAAACTTTTTAAATCAAATGTTTTTTTGCACGTGATAAACTTGAACGAAATATTTTCAATGGCGACGTCAATCGAACGCGCAGTGGAATTCATACGCAGAGCGCTCCCAAAAATCGCAAAGCTCTTTTCGCAAATAGAGCGGTTCGCATATTGAGCGACTCGCGTAATCGAGCAGAGCAATCAACAAGCGACGCATAGATAGACCTGCTCTTTGCATCGGCATGCCCGCCGCAGGAAACTGGCCCTGCTCGAACGCCATCCTCCCTTGCTGGTGGCACTTCGGTCAATGTGATTACATCGACAAAAGTCCTTGACATCGGTGCGGGCTACAACGGGTAAATTCAGCGGCTTCGGCCTGGCCTCGGTTTTCGCAAACTCAACTAACTGCGACCCCGTTCTCGTTTCCGAAGTACCGAAACTATCGATCCACCCAGTAACGTAGGAATTTGTTTTTGTCAACTTGAGCGGACAAAGTCGATGCTTCCGGGTGATATCATCCGATCATTTGCATTTGTTCGCACAAGAAGAATGCAATTCGAGACTCAACGAAGCGCGCTGTCATTCTGAAAATCTTGCAAAAGTACTGAATGTTTTCTCTAGAAGCGTTTTATACTCCAACTAAAGAATAAAATTAAATTTTCTAATATGACAAGTGTAATTAAAACAAGTTTGCAAATAAACATGATAAACATGATAAACAGGATCTTCAGTCATGCTATAACAATATTTAAAATATAAATAATTGATATGACTTATATAATAAAATTGGAGTTTTACTAGATTTATTAATTTCATATTTATCAACTGTTACTTTGGCACAATTATTTCATAAATTTCTGTACAATTATCTTCCCATTGTTATTATTAATATAATTACTAAATAATTCAAATTAAATTAACATAGCCATATTTAATTAATAATTTAACACAGCTTTACTCTTATTGATTTACCAGTTTTCATATGTTGCTGTGTTTCGAAGTATCGTAACTGTATTGCGCAGAAGAGGGCTTGGCTGACGCAATTCGTCATGCTGTCAACTATACATTAAATGCGCTAATTCTTCTCGCGTAGGTGTTAAATGAATTGAAATTATTACCTGACGTTTTCTTTGCCTCTCACGAATCCAGCGCGGATCTGCATTTCAATTAAATTCTGTCGCGTATAATCGATAGATATCGATAAACGCCGGATGCACGGTGAAACCGTATTCGGCATTCAATAATTATTCCTGGTTAATAAATTCTCGATATATTGATAGTCAAATTTGATCGAGAGTAACCGTTTCCGGTTTAAAAATGTCCCAAAGTACTTTATCGGTTATCGATGTACTATCTATTGAGCGAACTGTCGACGTGTTTCGAAATAAAATTCAGACCATGATTTGTTGAGTCATCCGTTTTAATATTCGGACGTAGTAATTGTAAATTGATGATTTAGTGTTTTGTTTCAATGAAAAAACTGTAACGTTTATTTAAAAAAAAAAAAAAAAAAAAAATTAATCATCATTAGCGTGGATGTCAATTATTGCACAGGAAAAATCGAAAGATGTAAATTCTCCCATGCGATTTTATATTACTCAAGCAAATATTTGTTTTTTCCCGATTAAAATTCGAATATTTTATGAAGCTATCTCCTTTCAAGCAAATTTAACGAAAATTTATTTTCTATAAAAAATTTATTCCATAAAGTTTTTTTTTACTTTAAGCAAATTGAATATTGCTTTGTCTACTATATGCGCGCCCATTACAGAAAAATATATATTTTCCGCTTCAAACTCGAAACAAATGTTCAAAGTTAAAATAAAAAAAATAATAAATTTTAAAATCTTTTTTCATATTGCTTTTGTTACGATTGCATACACAAAATATCGGATCCTTTGTTTGCGCAGTTTGCTTCACATGCAATTTGGCTGACAGGCCGGTGCATGGAAGCGATAATAACTTCCTAGTGATGGGCAGCAGCGACGTACGCGTTGAATCGCGATCACATTCAGGAGCGATTATCAGGTTGCGTTGTCGATTCGCGTATGGTTCTCCGTCGATCAGTTACAAAGTAGGTCAACGTGGAATTTTGATTGGCTCTTTAAAGCGCACAATGGACGATGCAAGTATCCGCGTATCCGCGGATCTGTTCGGAACCCGCGAATAGCGCGTTCGCACATGTGCGACAGCGTTTATGAGAGTGAAATTGACGTCAGTGGCGACAAAGATAAAAAGAAGTCACGCGTAAAAACGCGAATATACGAGAACGCGAGGAAACGGCGTCAATGGCCGCACGAAAAAACTACCTCGACACGACTAAAATTTTTTCGTTCGCTTTTACGTTTCGAGAAGCAAGTGCCTTTGACCCTTATCCGGGCGTTACCGGATATGAGTGTTTCTATCTGCATATAAAGCAAGAGGATGTACATATTTCTTCTCTTGGCAAATGCAATTACAAAAAATCAAATACCGATCCCCAACTTTTTATTAAATAATAATTTCAATAGAACTCGCTGTTTTCTTTGGAAATATTTAAAACAATATCCATTTACGTCGCAAAAGGAAATTTCATCAATAATATTGAAAAGCGATAAAGTCTACGGCAACAGAATTATCGTGCATGCAAAGTTAATAAAAATATCTATTGTCTTCAATGATACAAATACTTTTATGCAGAACAGATTAAAACAGATTAAAAATCAATGCTATTCATGTGCAATTAAAGTTTGCGGAAAAATGCAGCGAAATATTCTACCGTATCTGGAGAAATGCATCGGTATCCTAATCCGACAAATCGCAACAACGGAAATCGCTACACGCGCGTGACATGAAGGCGTCTCGTTCAAGCGCATCGTATAAAAACGTAAATATTTACGATGAAAATATTTGAATGCGCGCGATCGAATGAACTGTAATAACAACTCGCTAGCTGTTTCGATGCAACAACGAATCAGCCGGGTTTGACATGAGTTTGATAGCATGTCAAACTCGCTCGCGTCCGCCGCAAGGATACCCATTCACCGTGAAATCGCGCGCGCGCGAGAGAGAAAGAGAACACAGATGCACGGGACGAGCGCGAATTTTTGCACGCCAAACAAAAGTGATCCGCATAAGCCCGAGCTGTCGTTGCAAAATCGCGGCTTCCGGCTCGCCCGGAGCGGTGCGCGCTTTCCGCGTATTTCCGCGATGACGGGCACGCAAATTTGTTCGGACAATTCGGCCGCCCGGTTATCCGTTATTCGTTGCCGCACACGCGGATATATCCGCTACGGGCGGATATTAAATTCCCTCCCTTCCTTCTACCCATCCTCCCGCTCGCTGTCTCCGCTATACTGAGAGCATGTATCCCCGGTTAATACGGGCACTTTGCCCTACGATTAAATTCAAATAAACTCCGACCGCCGTCACACACGGCGAGCTCTGCTCGCGCGCAAATAACGGATATTTAATATTTATATAATGCCGACTAATACCGCGATGATAACTGGTTATGTACGCGGTTTTATACAAAGCACGAGGCGTGAACGCACGCTAATGAGGTTTACATTAAAGTACGAACGAAACCTGCCCGATGTCGCGTCGCATTTGTTTGGATTCGTCGGAAAAAAATAGCACAAAATTTTTTATCGGTTTAAAGAAGTCTCTGACGTTTCGCCTGCGATCACAATCATCAATTTTACAAGCCTTAAAAGAATTCTTATAAAATTCATATTACTTATATTTCGCAAAAATATATTAATAAGATGTGAAAAGCACGTTATCAAAACAATTTGCATAGCAAGTGTTTCCGGATGCGAGAAGGAAATTGCAGTGGACAAAAATCTCTGTGATTTCTAACGCACATTACAGAGAATTATCTGTACAATGCGAAATTTGTAAGAAAATAATACGGCCTTCTTGATTCTATGATGAATGTCATGAACGCGGATTGTCTTATCACCATTATTATCCTGCATGGAATTTTACACGCTTTCGAATTTCTCTGAGTGATGTTCGTGCATTACGAAACGTATACGTGGCTACGCATTCGTGACAGGTGCACTGGCGGGAACGAGTTTCTTGCTTGAACCTTCATTTCCGCGGTGCTCTCGACAATTGGCACGGGTATTTGCAAACGGTACAGCGCGAGCCGAGCGATAATTCTCTCGCGTCGATGTAATTGGACTATGTATCTCCGGCTATCACAATTACGGCACGACGGATTTAAGCCTATCAGGTAACTCGTTACGCACCGGCCGGCCGATTTGTCATTAATTTCCTGTCGGACAAGTGGCCGCGTGTACACGATACAGGGGCGGGAAATCGGATCCAGTAGTACAACATCGCGCAACCGAGCTGGCTGCGCATCGCGAGAACTCTAACGATTCGATGATCACTCACGACGACGGGGAATGTCCTATAGCTAGTCACCTGGTGATGTTTCTCAAAACAACATCGACGTTCTCTGTCTGTTTATCGATAAATTTACGATGGTTGTAATTCTGATGCCGCTGTTGTCTGCCGTAATTTGATCAGTAAACACACCCCGCAGGCGTAGCCAAAATCATAACATATTGCCTGATTACTGTAGCATCCAATCCAAACAGAGCAATAAATAACCCATTAATTAGTTTGCTCTCTAAATTTACTGTATTAATGAGGATTCAGTAGAAAAATGAAAGATTTGAAAGATCAATTACAAATTTTCGATTTCATCGTTTCTTATTTTCATATTTCTATTTTTTCTATCCTTTTCTCTAATTTATTTTCAAAGAATTATTTCTTCAGATTTTGCTTATGAGCGTCTCTCAATGATATATTCAACAAATACGCAATAAAAAAAGTGTTGAAAAATGACTGAATCCTGAGCGCGTTAGGATGATCGAAAGATTATGCGAATTCGGAAATGTGGGTAAATGGAAATTATATTCCGGAAGAAGGCCACGACATTTGTTTCAGCCATATTCCATATCACGGCCGAGGTCCCAAGATAATCCTGATTTACGACGTGGGTCGTCCTATATAGCGCAGATAGCATAGCCAACTAGATTCTACCATCTGGGCTGTCGTAGTAAGCTTACACAGGCGAATGGTCAAATACAAATCCGTCCATGTCGTTTATCAATAAACTGTGCAGCTGAAAATGTGTGCATGTGTGTGCTTCACTAAAAAAAAAAAAAAGCGTCGAAAAATCGGAGAGCGAGCTAAAAGCCGCCCGGTTAAATTCGAATAAAAAACGATTTTAATGCCATTTAGTTGAACACAAAAAAAAGAACGCAGAAAACTGCAACCTTTCTTTTTCGACACGTAAATTATTTGCAATATAAATTCGATACAAGTTTGTGGTATGCTTACTGTTCCGAATACCGAATATAACTTACGAACAAAACCTATCATAGAAACTTGAGAACTGTAGACTGAAAGTGCAAAGACGATCGAAGTTTCGACATTTTTCATACACATATATTCTCACTTCGTGTACTTTTCGTCTTTTCTTTTTAATACAAAACTGAATTTTCCACTTATTCTCAATACAAATTATTTTTTTAGCTGTGATGCCATGTAAATTTTAAATTTCTTTAAAATCTATTTTTTTTTTAATAATCAAACAAGTTCACTTCTTGAGGTTGCACGAGTTAATAAGCAAGTTATTTAAAAATCTGATTTCAGAAAGCCGTTTAATTAAATATTAATATTATGACTATTGGCTTTACATAAATTATTTCGGCATTAATAAAATATGCAAGAAAAAATTTGTTATCTTAGAGCTTCACTCAGTGATCTAGCGTTGTTTTACATTTCACGGCTTCAATTGATAGAATCACGGCGGAAGCGCTATTTTATGGTTCGCCAATTGATGCAACTGCAACGAGCGGAAGGTCGGAGAGATGCTGCGATGTGGTCGCGCAAAGATGTTCGTGTAGTATATAGCACGACAGCTGCATGCTCGGAGGTGTATTAGCGACGGTCAATTAGGATGCAGCTAATTCGGCGCGCGGCGAGTAAACGCGCGCGTCGGATCGGTGCATATGCGAAGGCGGATCTGCGTTTCGTGTTCCCATGACTCGCATCCCGATTTCACACGTGTCCCGGCGATCGTGGTTGCACGCAAACACGACTCTCAGCGAAGAACGACGGCCATAATCGCGCTTTCTGTATTTTGCCCCGGTCGACTTGTATGCCACGTAACTCTCATTGTCAGTGTGCTGTCTCACTTCTTTCGTTCTATATTATATACGCTACATCAACGTAACGACACGTGTTCGTTCTTGATGAGTAAGCCATCAGCAATGCAAATGTAAATGTTCGTCCGCTTACACAGTAAACTTTATTTCTCTTGGAACAAGATTTAAAAAAAAATGTAGCGCAAATACGCAACATATGTAATTCTAAGTATCTAAAAAAATTATGCATAATTTTGATATTTGTTATTTTATTTATTGATAATTCTGATTTCAAATATTTTTATTGTAATGATTTATGCTTGTCAATTTGTTATTGACAAGTGCACACTTATTTTCCGCAAGTGTTTGTCACACTTTGAGAGTAAACAAATGAGAGAAAGAAGGGAAAGTAATGTATGTAAAATAGTACGGATACAAATTTGCGTGTCAAATGCAGTATGTATTCTGCGTAATTTAAAAGAAGAATGTACACTGAACAATAGGGACATATTTCAAAGAAATAACGTGAAAGTAAGGAAAGTTCTTCTTTTGTCTCGTTAAAATAGACACTCGTCTCATAATGCAATATTAATTACTGGCAAACAAATAAAATCAATAATCGTATAATAAATTAGTAAAGTCGTGTAATTAAAATAATAAAAAATATATATTATAAAATTAATTAATATAAATAATAGAAATTTTCTCTTTTTAAATTTTCAAAGTAATATGCTTCAGTCGCCCCGATTGTAATTTCAAAAATTAATTAAAAAATTCGAGAAGTCGGTTAATTTATTGCAGAATATCTCCGAGAGAGATAATTTTAATCATATGACCGCAAATTGTGATACTAGTGCTTACCAGACATTAGCGTTTTCAAATTAATCGCAACGTGTTGCGAACGAACGTGTTTAGTGAATAGACCAATCAGAGATTCGTTTCTGCACTGCTTTGCCGATCCTTGGCTAGTCTCGTTAGCCAATTAAACTTCATAATTATAGCCTTCGTTCGTCCGCGGGAGAGTCTCCCAACGCATGACTCAGAACGGATGTTGCTAACTCTCTTACGTTTCACCCACACAGACGTGAAAACGCATTGTTAATTAACATGGTCGAATCACATCTATCGATTTTGCGCCGACGGCGCGGACTCGCTCGTGGATCAATCATAGAGATATAAAACAAAGGTCGATGGATTTTCAATAGAGCTACGAATATTCAATTTTGCAGAATATTCTACGTTTCGCCGCTTTCGAAATCCATTTTCGTCAAAAATGGAACACAAATTTCACGCTATCTATATCTCCATCGACAAGCCGGCGCAGCGCGGTGCTGCCGTTTCCTACGTGAAAGCAAAATTTGCATCAGTGATGACAATGTTCGTCGTGCCGAATCTGTCGTTCTTTTTTCACTAGAATAACTTTATTCGCATTTGATAGAGCTGATGCGATCCAAAGCAGCTTATCGCGTTAACGGCATTTGCAAGGCTTAGTGAGGAATTGGCTTCGCGAATCGGATATCTCGTCGTACGTATCGGACGGTCGCTCTGTGCGCTGTGGCGATTTTGCCGCATTTAACGGATTAATGTGCATCGAAGCGCAATTGTGAGACGTATGAGCGTAAAATGGACTTATTTGTATCAAGACCTCACGCGATACGGATTTTTTGCTTATTTTGCAATAAACTACACTAATGACATAATAATAAACGCGACAAAATAATACCAATGAGCATCATATAACATAATATTGTAAAAACAATTCCTTATCTACATCACCATTTATTTTTCAGTATGCATTTTGCAAGAAAAAAATTATAAGCGTTTCAAATATCGATCGCGCGAATTTTTTTCTTGCAAAATGCATACTGAAAAATAAATGATGATGTAGATAAGGAATTGTTTTTACAATATTATGTTATATGATGCTCATTAGTATTATTTTGTCGCGTTTATTATTATGTTAAAAAATGTTAAAAAATGTTTAAAAAAATTCGCGCGATCGATATTTGAAACGCTTATAATTTTTTTATCCTTAAAAATTTTTTGTTAAGAGATACTGTTTAGCCCGAAAATTATACTGGGCCAAATTTCTCGGTAATGTTTCGAAAGAAGTAATAAAAGTATAATCGATCAAAGTCGGGAGCGGTCATTCACCTTGTCTGCGCTATAGCCAGCTGGCGCATTTACCTAGTGTTGAATTGGCTCTGCCAATAATCGCTCACCTTCCTTTTCGGGCGTATGTAATTTCACCCCTGAGTGGATCCGTACACATAAAGGACTCGCGTAAGAGCTGCCATTGAACAGACTTTACGGTTACGAGAGTCCTTCTGAAACGGCACGCATTTTCGTCGTAATGCGGAGTCGTGAAAATTGCTCGCTCGGTCGAAACACAGCCGAGCCGTAATTGCACTCGTGCAAGATACTCCGCACCGTCGTGCCGACACTTAGAATTGCTTGAACAACGGCGCGCGTGTCTAAACGATCGCTTGTGTGCCCGTCATATCACCAGTCTTATCGCTGCATTCGCCGCAACGAAGTAACGTTATGTACTCACGAACAAATTCCAGTCTTTTGTGCAACACGCAGTGGAATTTACACGAGGATTTCGCATATCACAAAGCAAACGCGAAAGTTTTTACGGACAATTGTGGAAACAGAGCATTAACCTTTTCACCACGGTATAACGATCCTGTGTGCACGAGTTAATCGACCTCGCTAAAAAAGCTGGCGATATTCTATTAATATCCTCCGGGTAGCGAAAGAATTAAATGTTAGAAGATTAACAAGTTTCCATTATAATCGTTAAATTATGCATTGATAAATTATCGTTCAAATACACTTTACAAACTTCGTCTGAAGCTCACTTCAAGCCCGTTACTTTAACAACCATTTTTGCAAATAAAGTCTACGAAGTTTAAATTAAAAAAATTTTTTCCAAACTATGCTAAAAACTCTGAAAAGTCTAACGAAATTTTATCAACAAGATAAAAATGATAAAAATCTCGAGAAACGTTCGCATATATTTTGCAATAGGATGATTACGTTTATCAGAGAAGATTCAATTAGCGTAATGTGGATATCTAAAGCATAATATTGCAGTAAACCAGCACACCGCATATTCGGCCGGCTTTCATTGAAGATTTCCATCCCATTTAATTTTGACATTCATCGCCTTTCACCGGATAGAATTGCACCCTCGCGGGTATCCGTATGCATAAAGGCATGCAAGCTCAATGCGCATCATTTACGGCCGCCTGTTAAGAGAGTCCCTTTCATGCGGTAACTGTTCGTTCTACAAATTCAGGGAGATACAGCGTACTGACACGCCACATATTTGTAAGATTGACTGGCACTGAAAAACAGATATTGCATTGTCAAAACGATGCACGGATGACGGCCTTTTGTATACCTGAAAGCATTATGTTTACGATTTCCGGCACTACTATCTCGCGTGTGATGGGAATTTCTATGAAAACGTATGTCGGTTTATTATCTTTTGTTGACGCAGAAATATAATCTCTGAATTTGCAGAAGATTTCCTCGACAATCTCATATGTGTGTTCGGCATAATCTTGACTAATGTTAAAAATTACGCGCAAATTTCTTTCGAAAAGTAAATTTATGCCACACTTCGAATGCACGGAAATAGAAGGCGGGGAAAAGAAAGATAGTTCAAGTTCGTCATGTCGACGTTAATCATCTCGGGGTTAATTGCCGTGAATAGGCGTTAAGTGGTCCTTTCTTAGATTACCGGCAGCGAAACCTGCTCTCTAGTTATCATTTCTGTCTCCTTTCGTATGATGCATCGCTTGCCTGACTTTTTGTCCGTATAATGACTGACATTAATATATCTCCTAAATTTTTAAACTCTAAATATAAAAATATATTAACTGTATTTAATAAGTGATTATAAAACTATTAGCTGAATATAAAAATATATTAACTGAATTATCTGCACACAAATCATTCAAAAATTAACATAAATATGTATATTATCAATAATTTAATATTGTACTACTGCAAAATATAAATGAAAATTTCCAATATTCATAAAAAAATAAAGTATTTACGCAGTATAAACGATTTAAAGCTTAATCTCTTCTTTTCTTTAAAAAAAATTTTTTTCCATTGATAATATCGAGATAAAGCAATCTCGATATTATCAATGGAATACATCCAGCTATCTCTCTACAAATACTTAGCACCTATCATCGAGTGCGTAAGAATTCCTCAATCAAGGTTTATCGTACGAGAGTCAATGCTCAGAGACGCGATTGTACAACAGTGAACAATTCTATCAACGTCCAAAGCAAGGTCAACCGATAGCTTTGATAATTATTATTAACAAGTACATTAATCTTTTCGCCAGTACGGTGAACAACGGCTGCATTCGCGATAAAATGGGATTCCATCTTGAGAAATTACTTTATGGCTATTGTTTCGAGCCGTCTCCGCTCTTATCTGTGTTAACTTTTTATCTTCGGTCGGAGTTTTTCGCGAAAACTTTTCTTCATGGCCGTATGATCCGCTTCATATTTTCGCCAGTTCCTCTGAGAGAAATTGCGATAAAACCTCTTTTAAGTCATTCTGCTATCTGATTGCTTTTATATCTTCAACAATCCTTCATTTAGAGTGACGCGAAAGCGCCATTTTCAATTTTACTGTCAAGATTATTGAATAAATTTCAAATCAATTTTTCCTTAGACAAAATTTCGAAACAAATTGTTATTCGTTGTGAAAGAATTTTCAATATTTATCTTGACAGTTAAGCTTTAAATTAAACTTCACAACTGTTTCCGCTGTTAAATTAATATCTCAATTTTTACGTGATTTATTTATATGTTACATGATTTTATTCATAATATATGCTAAATCGAGTCTCGATCCATATTTTTTGTACTTTCTCGGTCTTTTCTCAGGTAAACGCTCTTTTTCTCTGCAAGCCCGATGGTCCGGCATTGCGAGGAAAAGAGAATCACGGCTTGGCTGAATCGCCAGACCGAGTCCGAGGGGAAGGAAATTTCGTTTCGGCGGGCACACCTCCGCCATTTTCATTCCTTTATCGTCGAGAGGATATAGTGAGAAGAGAGAAACGCCGAACGCTCAAATATTTATTTCCCCTCGGCTTGATGCGCCAACTCACCCGCAACCGAGAAATCGCACTCTGTCTAACGTAAAAAACATCGGTGAGATTTTTTTGCATGCTTTATTCTTATTTTCATGACGCAGCGCTCTCGCGAGATAGTGGGGATTGCATATTTCTCTTTTTTTCCCTCTCTTCCCTCTTCTCTCTTCTCCCTTTTATTCGCCCCGTCGAATCGAAATCCATGAGAACACGGAACAGTTGCATCGCTGACGTAACTAGAGAGTTTACGCACGGGGAGGGAAATATTGATTGAACGAGAAAAATAGACCATCTGATTGATGGTCTGCTTCTGTCCAAACATAACTTTCTCGGTTTCTCGGAGATTTCGGAGATTAGGATTGAATAGTTTGGAGTTAACAGCTTCTAAAGTGTGCTAAGTTGTTTGCAGAAGAGTCCGAGATTTCTAGTTTGTCTTCAATTAAAGACTTGATTATATTTCCTTGAAATTTTTCGCGCATTAAGAAGTTGAATCACAGCTGAGAAATTCTACGAAATCTCTGAATTCTACTCGAATAAAGGCGCTACATAAATACAAACGCGGTGAGAGAAAAATTAAAAATCAAATTATCGTCGACTATCATTGTGCACGAATGCTTATGTCATTATTGCAAATTGATGTTGCATGATTATAAATTTACCTTCCGAGGTGAATTTAGATTTCACCGGACGATGATCATATGACGAAATGCATTTCTACTCGAAAGCATCGTAAAATATTCCTGAGAATTCCTGAATACATCGCTGCGCATTGATATTTGTGAAATTGTGCAGACATCAGTGTTTTCTTATTCTAGAAATAACATGCGCCCTTGCCTACTCTCGCTATTTCTCGTTCTTCTCTCTTCCCCGGATCTCCTATTAATTCTCATTTCTGTCCATTGGTGCGCATCAACGAATGCAGAGACTCACTAATGAGACGAATGAAGTAATAAGAATTCCTCGTCGGTCGCCGGTCTCGGACGAGACATCCAACGCGGACAGCATCATAGTTCGCTATATCGCGCGCAACAAAAAGTGCATCCCCGCGACTGCGATCGCAATTCCAATTACTCGTCCCTTCTTTCGCGCTTCGCAATAAAAAATTCAGTGATAAATAATCCTGTCATATTCCATCTTATAAACCGACGGGGGTCAGCGATGAAAATTCTGGCTGGAAGGTCAGTCTATTTGTCCCTAATTTATTTTTCATTATGACATTTATTGGCATCATTACTATTTCAACGCGCATGTCAACACACACCACACCACATTACCGATCACGCATGATCGGCTATTTAATTGGTGACCATTTCGCCCGTTTATTTAATGATGTAGGTGCGCACTGCATGTGTTTCGCGGATTATTGCGAATTTGATTGCCGATTAGAACACATTCCGACCAATATTGATATTTCATCTCATGCATATCTAAAATTGATTACGACGAATATTACAATGAGAGAACGGATGATTCGTGTTTATTCCGTTAACAAGCTCCGCTCGCACCCAAGGCTCATGTTGTTATCCATTACGGAACGGCTTTTGCATAATGTAAATGCGGTAATCCCGACCGCAAAACTGCGCTCACGCAGGCACGATGGATTCATATCCGGTTTGACGGGTAAACGTGCCGCAGTCGATGATACGAGAATGGATCATTCGTCCGCGAGCGCAGCGCGGGCTCATCGCGGTTCATTGTGATTCCCGATTTTCAATTCGTGTATGACGAAACGAGCGCGCTCTTCATTGAGCCGCAGGAAAAGCGTGGGTTGTTCCTCATTTACTACTGCTGGCCTTATCTACGGAATATTTTCAGTCGGATAACGTATCTCAATTGCGTCTGTGTTTGATATTGATGTGTTCCGGTTCTCTAATAGTAAATTTGTGGACGATGCGTATAGTATCGTATTGTGGACTCGCGATAATATTCTTTCATATTTACAATCATAGTAATCATTAAAAATTAAAGACAAGCAATTTTGTTTTAAAATTTACACGAAAAAAACACTTTTGCTGAAAGATTTAAAAGCTGTGCCAGAGATATAGATCTGAAAATAAATTTTGTTGAACATTCCAAATTTATCAATAAAACACACGACTTTTTTCATATCGCAGCAAAAAGTTTGACGATTCATACCTTCAAATCGAGCGCTTTATTGATAAATTTTGAACATCCAAAATTTATGTTCAGATCTGTATCTGTGACATAATTTTCAGCAAAAGAGTTCTTTCCATGTAGGAATTAATTTGTTTGAAATGTAAATCTCTCATAAATCAAAATTCGTTGCAATTTATTAACGACGTCAACGACGCAAAATTGCACGCAATGGAGCACAAACAAACCCAGCCACACCTATTGACTTTGCCGAGGAGTGAATGCATACGAGCTGAAGGTCAGAGAGCGCAATAAAAGAGCGCAATATCACTGAGAGACACATGTTTCATTTTCCATGCTTCCGGAGAATAATTGGACGGCGAATATGCGAGCTATGTGTATGTGGCTGGAGGCACGCCCACGCCTCGGGCCGCTGTGTTTTTAATTAAGTCGTAATTGGAAATTTGATTATATGACGATTAACAGAGCACGAGCGAGCATTCTCGTGACGATGGTACCTTCGACGATAACGACGAATAATTGAAGTGTCGAGAATGTCGCATTAACGAAGCTCGTATAAACCAAAACGTTAATACGGCAAGAACATGTTAAATATATCTTTGAAACAAATAATATACGTACGATATTTTACAATTCCATATCTCATTTTATACATATATTAATACAAAATTGGAAACTTGAGAAAAGTCGCTCGTAACAATTCTGTGTCGGAAAATAATTGTTGAATAAATCGCCACCGTTTCCCGCATCGTTCAATATTCCATATATACGCGGATAATCACTTTCTGAAATTTTAATCGAAAACCGCGACCAGATCGCAATGCAAAAAAGTCAAAAACAAACGCGACAGAATGTGAATAATCAAGAAATTCCAGAAAAAGCGGCGATTCGTTGCGAACGTGAAATTCACTTTGGAATCAATCCCGCATTGGCAAATTCATACGTCGCTCGTGAGAAAATTCCTGTCGAGAATACCGAGCGTCAAAAGTGCGCGCGCGCGATAGTCGCGCTGAACTTTTCAATTACACGTTAATTGGAAGCGAGATTACCGGGCGGTTAGTAAATCGCCGTGGCATCCGTGAAGACGGATCGCTGCATCTTCGACGGAATTCCGTTAACGACCGCGAGATGAAAACGTAAGCGGGGATGCCGCAGGGGGAAGGAAGTTTCCTTGTTCGGTAACTCACCAGACATCGACGTCGAACGATGGTTTTTCGATAACAGGGACCCAGCGATCCTTGCCGAGGCGATAGTGTCGATGGCGAACATTTTTATTCCGCACTCATTTGAATCGTCGGACAATCATTTTTGCCCGGAGGGAGGCGGTTTTATTATCCGTTACTGTCAACCGCGATTCCGGCAAAAAAAGATATACGATTCCACGTCGAATTAATATTTCTCGTTGCGATAACTTTGGAACTTAAAAAAAAAAACGAAAAAATCTCTAATTTTTTAATACACCGTAAATTTCACGTAATGGAAAACTATTTGAGAAAACAATTATATTTTCTATTAGAGAAAAATAGTGTTCATTAATTTTACAGAAAAAATTTACATTAATTGTGATAATTCATGATATTAGACAATATAAAAATTGCATAAAAAATAATATAAAATAATTAGTAAAATTGTTTCTATTTTTTAAAAGTAAAGATATCACGTTAATCATAATTTATGAAAAAAGTTAGTGCTTCTATATCATTAAATAATCTTAAACTGTGTGTTTGAATCGTAAGATTGTTGACCGCTTAAACGCGATTTACTGGGCAAAATAACGGGCTTGGCTGACTCTAACGTTAAATGTGCACCGTTTATTTTGGGTGTTCACCGCGTCCATTCTTGACCGCCTCTGCATGCCCTCGGGTAAATGCGGAATGCAGCTAAACGCTTCGCAAATTTCAGCGCGAGTATACTCGGACAAAGTTCTAAGATCTATACGCAAGTCCTATAATTAATTGACATTCTTGGAAATAGCCGCTTCTGATTGATTTAGCCGGCTATTCGCGTAGAGATTGTATTTAATTTAAACAATTTATTTAAATATACGCAGATTAACAAGTTACGTAAAATAGACTCGTCAAAAGTCCTTTCAAGTGTCAAACATAGAAATTAACATTAATAAAACTTTACTGCGAATCCTTTATAAATACAGAAAATCAATTTTATATCAATTATCAGATATTCCACAAGTAGACAGGAAGGTTATTTGAAAATATCTGCAGTATTAAAATAAAAATTAGATCAAGATTCGACCGACGTCCCCGATCTAAAAAGATATCAATTTCTTTTCCTCTCGATGACGTTCGTTCGTAATTATTCCTCTGTAAGCGAGTACTCTTCTGAAATAACTGCACGCGTCCTTGCGCTAGAATTCCACAAATAATTAAGGTTCGTGCTGGCGATCAATTTCCGAGGACCTCTACTTCGGAGATGGCAGAGATGTCCGCAGCACACGTATATACGTGTCTCCTTCTCTTTCTCCCGAGGGAGGGGGACAAAGTTCGTGATTTTGGGGTGGAACGTGCTATCGTCCAAGGGAAAGTAATACCCGTATGTGTTTAGGACGCGTAGTAGCGTCTCTACGCCGCCGCGTGCAGGGGCGATGACACACGCCCAATATAAAATGCATGGGTGTATATATGTGTCGGCACGCTCACGCACGCGCGAGCACATGACGCGGGCAAACGCGCGCGCGTGCGGAGATGCGTGTGCGGAGTGCGTTACACTCTTCGTGGAAAGCTCCGAGGTCGCCCATAGGGCGCTCGTCACTGCCTCAACGGCGCCTCTGCGGTAATTTGGGGTCCGGATCAGCCGTGCGTATCGATCTGCAAGAAGTTACCGAGGAAACCTGACCGACACGTGACTCATTCGTTCCTTCCATCCAGGAATAAAAACTTTCACGAGATGAGAAGACCCTCGGAAAGATGCTGCTACGAATCGGCCGCTATCTCTCACGCGATAAGAAGTGCGATAAATGTGTCGGCAAAAAAAGTACCAGCGAGTGAACTGCATCTTTGAATGTAAATGTCGCGGAAGCGAAGAAAGTACGAAATAGAATTAATGTAATCTTTCATAAATAAAATATTAAGTTACAGAAGTAGGAACTAAAAATTGGAACAAACGAAATAGCTGCAGTGGAAATTCTCTGCTCCTCATCTCTCTCTTTCTCTTTCTTTTTTTTTCGCATTTATTTTAACAGGCGAGATGCGCATCTTCTTAAGAAAGATCTTTTGGAAAGAAAGATTAATTAATTGCAGCGATACAGCATGCTGCCTATAATTTCCTCTACGCTTGAAAAGCTTGATATTTATTACGGCTATCGCTATCGGATCTTGTACATCGCGATGAAGTGGCATTTCATTATGTAACACACTGCACTACTTTTAATGAGCGCGCCGATATTACGTTGCCCATCGTTAACTATTTACCGCAGCTTTCAGATATAACGACGCGACTGAACGTTACATCTACCGATCGCTGTATTTATTATCACAGCGATAATCAGTCCAGGCAATGGCGATATCAAATAAGCGCATGGCTACGATTCCACGGTTAAGCTGCAAGCGCTCTTTCAAAGAGAGATGTGCAATAAATCACGTATGATAACGTATTTCGTAATATTCAGACGAGGGCGGAAATAGTTGCACAATACACCGCGTAGGTATATTAATTCCTTGCGCGATTCCAGGAATAGTGTGGTGGTTCAAGTATTTAATGAGACCCGTTTAACCGCCGCCGCGTACATTGTAAAGTTCAGACCGAAATACATATCTCGGCGATCTTATAGAGTCCATAATAAATCATTCAACACGCGCCTATTTTCAGCTCTGATTTTACGTTCCCTTTGAGCGCGCTCGTTACCACCCTTTCTTTGTCTTCATCAAGATCTTTAAGTAGTAGAGCCATTAAAACGGCGAGTGAAATAAAGAAAATAAAAGATGTGATCGCGCGGCTTTTAGTATACCGACGCGAGCAAAAGATTACAACTTGCCATTAATAAAAATATCAAAACGCGGAAACATATATATCACATCGTGATCGCTAAGTTGCTTGTCTCTCATTAAAGATTTCTCAAGTGCAACTTCTCCGATACTTAGTTATCGAATTGGGCGGAAGTCGTAAGGACGCGGAAGTGCCCCTCTTCCCTCTCCTCTCCGCGCAACTTACTGCGAATATATTCGCGTCAAGAAGAACGAATACGACTCGATCGATTTGCGAGGGAGTTTACTTGAGGTAAAATTTCTCTGAGTCACTGGTATTGATCTTCACTACTATAAACTCAGGTTACTGCGCCCCTTTGGGATAATGGGGAAAATGTGTACTCTCGAAAACTTCGCCTCAACCTAATGTTTACGGCTGAAATGTTTAAAGTCATAAAAACGATTTCTGCGTTCGCTATATACAGCATCGGCTCATTTTTTAAAGATCGAATTTAATCCCTAAATGCTACTGTAAAATAGATATCAATTAGCATTAACGTACAATTTCATCAAAAGCTTATACGATCAGCGCGTAAAATCAAACAGTAATGAAACAATGAAACGTATAATAATATTCACATAGCAGTATTCATATATTTCATTTATCTCGAGAATAAAGATTACTTTTTCACATTGGAGGATTAATGGACATAACGAGTGATTTTTCTTCGTAATGTGCTACAAATCACAAAAATAAGCATTCTTTTTCACTCTTCGCGTAATAATTTTACCTAATTTCACATATGCATCATTTTATTTCCGCATTTACAGCGCGTTTTCGCGGCGTAAGAAATTCCGCGCCGGCAATTCCGTAATCACGTAATTCCATTTTGCGGCGAAATGCCGCGCAGAAGTTTAAGAATGTTGGATTCACTATTCCATTACCCATAGCGTCGCAGCACAGAAACATTTGCGGAAATCGCCATTTCGAAACTACGAGAGATCGATCCTACGTCCACATTTCATAAGTTTTCGTATATATAACGGAAATATGATAAACATATATACCGCAACTTTTATTGAAAGACCCGAGGGCATGTAAAAATATTACGCAGCGTTCGAGCTTATTGCTCTCCGCGTACACATACATGTATGTTACACGAAAATTAAGGTCAAAGAAATGACAAATGGTGCTGTCACATGTAAATACGTTATGGAACCATTATACTTTTACATCTAAATTATTACAAAATATTTGACGTGATATCAAAAATTATTGTCAAAAATAAAAATGTCTCGATGCCGTAAAAGTGAAAATAAAATGTTATATTGTGATCGATATCACGATATTTCGTGCAAAAATGTCAATTTCTTACTTAAAATTTTGTTAAAGAGAGAAAGTTCTGTTAAAATTTATTTGACTACTCTTGTTTTTGTAAAATTTAATTAATAAAAAAGTATTGTGCGCTTTACGTAAAAAATCCGAAAGTTACAAAAATAATATCTAATTCAATTTTTATTGACGATAAAAACCACTTGGTTGTTGCGTTTCAGAGTGTGCATGAACAGCACGCCAGATCTACTGTATTGATTACTTCAATTTGCGTTGCACTCAGTCAATGTAACAGATCAACAAGAAAAACTGCAGTTTCGAAATACGTATTTGACTTTCGAATTTAAATGAACACTTTATTCCGCTTATATTATTCCATTTGTGATTTCATTAATCGCGCTTCCGTACACACATTTATGTAAATAATTCAGAAGCTATTAAAGCGATTACAAATTCGATAAACAATAAACGGGCATAAATAAATGTACGCTTCGTGTGTTAAATATTAGCTCGAGTCAGATGCGATTTCCTCGGATCGCACCATAATTCAACAAAGTCGTATAATTTGCATCCAGCATCCCAATGCGCCCGTAATCCATCTCACAATCGGTGTTACGAGCGAGCGGAATCGAGCAGAGATTCGTGTGACGGGTATCTCGTGATCAAGGACTGTAACACGTGCGATACGAGTCGAGCGGCTCCTTTCGCCACGTGTCACGATCTGAGGATACGTTCCGGACAATTCGCGGAAATGAATGAGAATTCGAAGCGGAGTCCTGTTGAAAGGACACGCTGGCATCTGGAATTTGCTCCACATTTGCACGCTGCACGCGATGCACAGCGATTCTCAATCCGGTATCTTCCGAAACACGACTTCTCTCACGACATTTAATTTGAACTTTAAAGCGCTTTCATATCATCAAAGAGTTTTACTTTTTGTAGAAAATAAATATCAAATTTAGCACAGTAATATAAATAACGCATTCCAGTGTTAAAGTAAATAAACGCCGAGCCGCTAAATATAACTTCACAGAACGTATGCGTGTATAAATTGCGTTAAAATTGAGGGCTCTTACAACAGCCAGTATTAAAAAAGATATTTTACGAGAAGCAACGGAAAATAGGATATTTTCTTGGTGGTTGAGTGCGGAGAGGCACTGATACAAGATGCATATACCCACTTCGCGTGTGCCAGAGGTCCGATACGTATACCATATGCATCGGTACGTGATACGAAACTCGACCGTCGCGATCGATTGATATCGATAACGTACTTGAGTCCCGGGGTAAAAGGGCTTTCGAGTCTACGTGAGGACCGCCAAGATTCACCTCCACATCTCGAGAGCGATATATGTATAGTGGGTTTATAGAAGATAATGGCTCTATATCATAACATCGCGATAGAGGCTTGACGGCGTGATATTTCTTTATTATGATCGCCTTACATGATCGCCATTGTTACGAACAGACAACTTCCACGTGCATTATCGCATGTATAATGTTATTGAAAAACATGTAACATATACTTCGATAATTTATATTAGATATAATTAACGTAGAAAAATACATAATTAAAATAAAACAGCTTGCATAAAAAATAATAACGTAAAAATTTTATGATATGCGTGCTCAACTTTCGAAATGCACAGTACACGGATAAATGCAGATAACAAATAGAAATATTTTTTAATAAAAGTATTTTTCAAATATGTTTTAATGGAAATATTTTGCAGATTGTACATCGCGCACTGGTTTAAGCGCGAATAACATTAGTTAGCGTAATGCAAATTTTGTGTTCTCTGTCCTCGTGCCATCATTAGCATCTTCCAAGCGAGTGTAATGATTACAGGCGTGAAGGCGTGTGGAGGAGTGGCAATCTACAACGGTATTAATTAAACTTATACCACGTATATACGCATCATTGCAAGCGTTCCGCAATGCCGCCTCGCGCGCGAGATAATTACTATCTCGTAAGCGTGTCCTGTCGTGCTACATAAAAATAGGCGCTATTTGCATGATAATGAGACGTTGCTCGTATTTCTAGGTTACAGATCTCCACAAGGACATCTGTAGAAGAGAGTCTATGAAATGAAAGAGCAAACTATCGCATTACGTAATGAAGATATTTCTGGGATATATAAACTTCTAGTAGCGATAGAGTGATCACGTATTTCTCGTGATTTTTGCATTTTACATTAACACATTGACATGTATTTTCCCTTTGAAATTTTTTAGTTAATAAAATATTAAAACAAGATAATAAGAATTTTACTCCAACGTTTGTCCTTTGATAATGTCAAGCAGTTTTATGTATATTATGCAGCAAAAGGATGGGTTCAATTATTATTAAATCAGCTATCTCGAAAACCACGTTCAAATGCTGCATAAGGGACGCCTCAGCGTTAGCCATCGATAAGAATCGCTATCTGCTTTTCCATTTTCTCCGAGTGTATCTTTTTCTTCTTTTTCTTTTTTCTTTCTCTTTTTCTCTCTCTCTCTTTCTCTCTCTCTCCCTCTTCACTCCCATCCTACACAGTGACGTACGATCGTCCGTTGAGAATAGATCAGTCTTTCCACTGGCGTTTCTTTATAAAATATCTCCGAGCCGGACACTTCCTTCTTTCCCGAAATTCGATTGACAATGAGTGCATGGTGCGCTACCTTATAAATAATTTATCCCGCATGATTCACATACTACATGCGTTTCGTTCCGGCGACGGCGCCCACGTGGACATTGCCAGTCGTTGGAACACGCTCGGCGATGTTCGTTCACAACTCGCTAGTTTAGGTACCATTGTTAAAGGCATATGGCCGCACAATGCAGCTGAGCGACGAGCGCAGAGAGACAGTAGCACGGAACGTTGAACGGAAATGTCGCCGCTGGATTGCGGTCTTATACGCGCCGCATTGTCATCGAATTACGGCTTTATCGTCATCGGGCCGGACGTGCGGCGGCTCTTTGAATATCCTGTGTAATCGAGCAAATTATCCGAATTTCGACATTGCATCCGTATGCTGCGGACTATTCGGCGATTATGAGTGAGCATTTTACTTCCCATTTTCGCATTAATACCTTATCGAACGATAATGGATAGATGGATGGAGAAGCAATTACGCGATAAACGTATAGCGCATAAAAATACTCCATTTTGAGAAATGAGATTGCTGCATGTAAGAGAACGCAAGCTTTACCTCTATGAATCCTTATATCGCACATAACATACGGATTACTGACAAAGAAATTAGAGCGTAAGAATAAAAAGTATTAAGATTTTCTTTTCCAATGTTCTATTTATCGAAATGCTAGTCTTCCATGGCTTCCTTTCTGCAAGATGGCAGGAAAATTTTAAAAACACTCGCGACTGAAAGAAGTGGTTGACCGCGTCGTTTGAACCTCGGTAATTTGAGAACCATGAGTTGTCGTACATGGATCATGCGATGTTGAGAAACCCTTCTACTTCCACCAGACACTACCATCGATACCGGCGACAAAACGTCCAATAGTGATTCGCGCGGTCGATCACCATCGATGTATTAAGCAACTAATCCCACCTGATACATTGGTAATTCCATCATCCATCGAAAATTCACCCGATGCACAATTTATCCGTATATCCAGTTACGAGCTTAATACCACGTGTGGCCTGTAGTGGCAAAGTGAAATGAATGGGTCAATAGTACAGATAGCTCGTAGAACTGCAAACAATGCGTCCCTATTTCGAATTGAAGTACGGCGATTGCAAACTCCACATTGAAAGGTTCGCACGCTCTTGATTGAAGACTCGAAAATTTATGAACGTGATTCCACGTGAATTTACCACAATATCAGAATCAATATTTAGAAGCCCGGAAAGTTGCTGCGTTTTGTAAGCACTTAAATTAGCACAAATTTAAATACGAAAGTAATAAATTTTTTATTTCGCAGAATATAAAATAAATAAAATTTAGTTTAAAAATAAAGCTCTTATTTTTCATTTTTATTAGGAATCTTATAAATGTCTACTTGTTCAATTTACGAAGTATACATGTCGAACCTTCCAATAATCGCGATCGATATCGCGTGCTTCAGTTTTACATGGAAGAACCTGCAAACGTGATCGCTATCTAATAGCGAATCCAAAGGTGTTCTTGAGACAGCACACGAGGCCTGGCGCAATTTTATTGGAACAATAAAACGCGCGCCGGCTGCGCGCGTATCCGCCCGACGATGGAAAGTCGATAAACCGTCGGCGGAGGCAACGAACCTGACGTGAGTCATCATCGTCTAGGCGCCTAACGAAACAGACGAGGGACTTACGCCCACGAAATCGAGCATCTTCGTGTGCTGGTATACCACTTTTATTCAGCTGTGCTGCGTTAAGACACGCGTCGTCTTAAAAATGCGCGCGCGGCTGCCAAGATTCGAGATCAAGTATAGCTCGTCGTTGAGAGTGCATCGACTAGACAGCACGTTCCACTTCTCTTTGATCAATCGTTAACGGTCAAATCTTCGCAATTAACAACGTAGCCGCGAGATAAAATTACGTCCCCGCATTCCCTTTTTTGTCCCGACAAAGTTTTATTTAACAGTCCTTTTTTATTCGCGATCACAAGCAATCAGTCATTATCCGGCAAAAGCCTTCTGTACACGCTTCGTCGTGTCACGAGCTTGCAATTTAATTAACTGTTTCCGAACGAAGCGTGGAAACGAGCGACGAGCGTATCTTCGAAATTTTATTTCCCGTCGCAATAAAACTCGATTCAACGACAAAAATAACTTACCACGAGCAAGGGGGAAAAAGGTATGCGAATCAAATGTTTCATTTTATTTCTTTTGGCTATTCTCCGTGATATTGCGCGTTGATTGACAGAACGATAAATCGAAAATATACTCGCCAGCGCGGCGCACCGCTCATCGATCCGCCGAGGTGCTTGATGAAGTTGCCGAATCTATTTGAGATGCCGTTCGACATAGAAAAATAAACATTGAGATTGAGAGAGAGAGAGAACGAGAGAGAAAAAGAGAGAGACTAGAATAGAGGAAAAAGGAATAGCACTTAGCCCGCGAAGTAGCGAGCATAGTGAGTACCGAGTAATCAGCATTAAGTCGAGGAAAGGGGAAGCAGCAGAGGAGATTGCAATGTAGTGCTTCAAGCATCATGCAAATTTGTTTCTGCGATTACGTGATCCATATTTCCAGATGCTAAAGGAATTTTCTATGCTGTGCAGCAGAATATCTCTTATGCTTTCATGACGATCATCGTTCAAACGCGTGAATTAAAGATGTGACACTTTAGTCGACGTATCAAAGCTCGCGCGCGAGTCACGTATCGCAGCGAGCTTGACAGCGATTGCCTCGAAATCGCAGCACGGCAAATTTACAGCGGCGCGCATTTATCGCAGTTATAAATAAGATACGCGGTACAGAGATGAGATCTTAAAAATTTAACGGGAATGAATTCTGACTAACTCGTATATTTTTTATTTTTCCTTTAAATTCCGTTAAAGCGCGAACGAGCGCGGGAGATGGATTGAAGTTGTTTTGGGACGGACGAGCGACTCTCTCGGGACTTCTTTTCGTATTTCATGCAGTGTCAGGAGGCTGCCCGTGTTATTTCAGCCGACTGAGCGGATTGCCTCGGGCACGGAAAGCCAGGGAAATGAAGAAATTGACTTCGATGTGCACCTCAATCGAAGGCACGAAGGGCAAAGCCGGATGCGAACCAGCGTCAAGGCTTTACGCCGGTAAAGAGATAGCGATTTTAGAGCTGTGCAGATGCGCAGAAAGCCAAAAGCTAATCGTTCGATTGGATATACTATCGCGCGTAAATGCACCTTTGAAGTAGCATTACGTGGAAAACACGTTGCTTCAAATCGCTAAAACGTGAGATCGACCGAAAGCGAATTTGAAGAAGATTGCACTATCCGTTTTGAGTTTCAAACGAATCCGTTTTAAATCAACTAAATTTAGACACTGAAATATATAAACAATTCAAATAACATTATATATTCTCGATACCTATCAGAATATTTAAATGAAGTGTGAATTATAAATAAAGTAAATAATTTGCGATCGTCACAAAGATAGATTTGAAAATTGTAGTAAAAGTAAACCAAATATTTGATTTATATTTGTAGATATTTGTAGACACATATTTACAGATTTATTTTATATGTATATGTGAAATATATCATTTGACACGCAAAAGTTTTATCACATGAACTATCATCACTTTTAGGGATGTTCGCCGATTCTCGAAACGAGCGACCAATATTGTTGCGACGAGTCGAGAAAATGATCAATCTCGCACAGAGTCACGGTGGTATTGCGAAATTGCGGCGCTAAAAGGAGACAACGAGTAGATAACGAGACGCCGCCCAGAGCATGGCGAACTTTGCTTCGCTGCAACAAACGAATGGTTCAGCGAGTCTAACGCGCCGCGAACAACGGTGCACTGCCCGTTATGCTGCCCGGCGATAATTCCGTCGTACCGCCGCGGGACACGCGAATTTACGTGGCAGAGGGAAAATGTAACAAATGCACGGGAGTTGTTGCGCGAGCCCTGTAAATAATAACCCGGCGACAGGATGTCGCGGAGAAGGCAAGGGCCGGGGCTGACAAGCGGGGTTATAAGTAGAAATCGCGATTGCGAATCAGACGCTGGTTAGGACGTTTACCAAGATTGAGGCCTGAACGATGTTGAGAATAATAGGCGCCTGTCGTGAGAGAGGATAGAAAGTTTCTCCTTGCGCAACCCGACGAGATTGTATCGACGAGAGGGATATCGAAGGCAAATGAAATCATCGCGGCTCCAAGTCGGAACGGAAAGAATTGCAAGGGAATCCAACGTGAAAAATCGCCTTATAATTTGTACTGAAAATAATACATGACTAAACCAATTAAAATAGCACAAGTTACAAGTTGTAAATTTCTTAATGAACAAATAGATTGTATATGTTTGTAATATTTCACGTCTTTCGCTTTCATTTGAAAATATTTTGTGAAAGTTTCTTTCCTTGAATACGTGTTTAACGGGGTTTTGCCAAAAATATTGCCTCGGGTTTCAGAAGGTCAAGATATCTTTTAATTGAACTTTTTTCTGCCCTTTTGAAGCTACACAAAAGGATGCAAGGTAAACGCTGCCGAAAGCAAAATCGTGTCGTGCACTCGCCCAGTGTTTGTGTACGTTCAAGCGTGACCGCGGAGATAAGCCGGCGTCTGCGACGGTGCATCGACCTGTGCCAAATCGACGTGCCGATAAGAGAACCGAAAACCGCTCGTTAGCGATTAGCGGTCTGGCGATTTATCATCACGGATCTCGTTTTTATCGTGAAGCTATTACATCGATACGCATCGCATCAACGCCGCCACCGTCGCCGCCGCCGCCGCATCGCAATGATGCGCCGCTCTGGCCGATCACTTACCGCCTCGTACGCAATTATGCATATGCAATTCAGCAGCGCTGTACGGGAACTGTTCCACGGATAAGGGTTATCGTTGCTGCGACGTGACAAGACCCCTCATAAATAGTCTGTGAAGAAATGCTACTCGAGTGTCGCACGTTTTTCAAACCTTATCACTTCTGTAACGTTGTGCATTTTAAGATTACTTACCGGCACAACACGTTTAAGATTATATCAGATTATATAAGCACGTAGAGAATTAAAAAATAAACTGTTTGAAACAACAGCATTTAGTGTAAAAGAAACCTGTACATGCAAACGTCGACTGGAGAAATTCTAGTTAATTTTACTTGTAATTTTGTATTAAAAAATGTCGAAAGTATTTTTGATAAGTGACTTCACATCAGTGCGATTGGTTTATTTTTCGAGAATTACGATAAATCACACGAGCGGATATATTATATGTTGCTATGTCGAGGTAACAATTTCCACGCTTCTTCAAAGTTATCGCGATATATCAGTTCAGCGATACATCATAGCAAACGTGTCTGCTATACGCGCGTGGATAAGAATTATTGCCTGTGCTACAATGTTTTAAGAACGATAAAAGAAGCGTTAAGTTGCAATAGCGGAGCGACTAAAAAGAATCTGCTTTTGTAAGTTACAGCTGCATGGAATTACAACCTATTTAATCGCAATTCAGGTCACGCTAAACTTATTCGATAACAGACTATTCAATCGGGACTTAAGTTTATTTGTGACAAAAACTAACAACTAATTAACAAGTTGTCAACACGGTAACGTAGATTAAAAAAAAAAAAAAAAAAGAAGAGGGCCCTCAAATTTTTCTGGCCGCGCACGAATGAGCAACAAGCAACTCGTGCCGTGCTTGTAAAAGCTTTACGATCTTGTCAAGAAAGAAAAATGGATTTACACCCGCTTCGCGTCGACCAACCAACGTCAGAGTTTCAGAGAAATGAGCCAGTTTGCACAGCTGCTTAGCTGCGCCCCCAAATCATCTTTTCTGATGACGAGAATGACCCAAATAAGTATTGCAAGCTATTTATATATATAAAAAAATATAAGTACAAATTTAAAATTAAAACTGGCTTTAAAATTGAATTTTAATGCACACTGCACAATTTTTGTTAAAAATTGAAGAAATATTATTACTAATAGATATTATTTTAATATAAAAGTTATTTTCTTCAAAGTCAGTTGAGCACATCTGTAACGATAAAAAGTAAAGCAAAAAAGATTTTGTGAATAGTGCGAACACAGGTAAACCAAATTTTCAAAGGACCGGACGTCCAAGAGAGAACAAGACGGTCGAAATTCCAGGTTTATCGTGGACCGCAGAAGAATGACCTGCAGTCGCCCGACTTGGAGCGGATCCAACGGCAAGTGAGTAACGATAATTTCTATGTGGGTTAACAACCAGTGCTTTAGAAAGGAGGAAGAAGAAAAAGTCGCGTTCATTCGACCGCAGCGGCGAATCGGATTTCGCGACGTTTGTTTCGCATGCTCGGGGTTAATGGTGATCCTCTCGATCTATCTTTAAGCGGCGACGAATAAATGAACGGCCACGAAAATCACATTCGCAGAGAAAAAATGCACGGAAGAATCGGTTTCTGGGCACGTAAGTGACGTAGGTATAATCAAGAATTGTGTGCGATAATACGATAGATAGTCGTAAATAGTTTCAAATGATACACAAGTCGGAAATATCACCGTAAAATATCATCTATGTCAAATATAAACATATAAGCAGCAGAAGAGATTAATATAACGGGATATAACAAAAATCTTGAAATTTATTTCAAGTAAAAACGAGATACGACACGTACACACATTATATGCAAGAATATATATAAAATAAATATATTAAAAGAAAATATGTAATAAAGTTGACTTCGTTTCTGTGACATATTCCGCTGCGCTTAACTCTACTCTGTTTACTTAGCCTGACATAAAGTCACAAAACATTTGCAGGCTGAGCCGTTTAGAATGTTTCATGGTCCGCTGTATTATACGTGCGCGCAACTAATATGAAAAGCTTGTAATACGCATGAACTTTTGTTGCTTTGCGCAGCTTTCACGTTGTACTGCATTATGCAGCGCGATGGTTTACAAAAGGATGAGACTGCGCGTACCGCTGCGAAAGATTGCTGTAAATGTCTGTGCGCGGCTTTAACGCTGCATTAAAGAGCGACTTAAAAGCCTTCTCGGCGAAATAACGATCGGCGATTTTTTAGCGAGGACGACGGGGCGATTCGGGGACGAGGGAATTTATCGAAAAACTTGCAACAATCCCAGCGAATTCGCGAAAGTTCTTCCCGAAAGTACGCGAAGGAGAGGAGAAGAACGAGACAGATCCATTTGACTACGGACAACGGATTCGGGGTTATTCGTTTCTCCACGCTCGGATTTAACGGCGGAGTCCCTCGAATCCATTTTTAGGTGACGAACCCTACTAGTAACTGTGGCGGAGTTACTCCACGAAAATAAAAGTTCGAAACCGAGAGAATGGAACGACGACGAACTCTCCGGAGTGCGCGACGGTCGGACTGGGCTTATTGAAAAACTTTGCGTAAATCTGAAGTGAAACTTGGAGGAAAGCCGGATGAGAGGCGTTGCGCGAATACGAAACTTTGTTACCCGAGTATATAATTAGCGTTTCCAACAATTTCGTGACACTCAGCGTAGACCGCGATTGCTGATACCCGAATTAGCACAATACGTATTTCATGTTGTACTTCGAATGGATGTCGCATTGTATTAAAGTTCAAAAACGTGTAAATTAAGTAAAGTACCGAAATTAATTCATGTGATCAAAATGTCTCGCGATACGCAAGGCTTTAAATTTAATCTCCAATGCAAATGAGACTAAATCTTCCTTTCACATACGTGATTACGCGTAATCTGAATTTAGAGTATAATCACTATGGCAGGATTCAGCGCGTTTGTTAATGCTTTACCAGCGCGAGGAAGAAAACGACTAAGTATACATTGAAGTAACATGGAGCCCGTCAGACGCGCCGCGGAAGCACTTAAAGGTTAATAATGAAATTGTGGAAGTGCATTCGCCATACATCGACCCCGCGACACGCTCGATGCTCCACTTACTATTCTTATAAGTGCAATTCACCGCACTGGTTTCCGATGCGCGAGCAAACTAGTGCTGGCCATTTATCGTAGGAAGCATTGAGCATACGGGCATAGATAAGAACTGGAAACGGGCACGCACGCTCAATACTACGAACTCATTCGCAAAAGCTGAAAAGCATTAATATTAACGCGTACGCTTATTGTGTGTCGAAATTACGATATTTACAGTCTTGCGTCACATTTTGTCTTCTCTCGTCATGTTCGTGAACCTAGCATATCATTTTCCAGCAGATCAAAAATAAAAGAGAGTTCTTGTCGCATGCAGTCGAGTTCTATAGTTCCTTATAGTTTTTAGTAATAGTTCTGGTGATTTTATCCAAAAAAACACCAATCGAAAAAATGATCTGCTAACTTCCCGTAGCAGATCATTTTCTAGCAGATCAAAAATAAAAGAGAGTTCTTGTTGCATGCAATCGAGTTCTATAGTTCCTGATAGTTTTTAATGATAGTTCTGGTGATTTTATAAAAAAAAACACCGATCGAAAAAAATGATCTGCTACGGAAAGTTAGCAGATAAAAAATAGAGGACACTGAACATATATGTGATATGCTGGCCGTATATTGATAGTTCTGTTAATAATTAAAGAGTTTTCGTGTAGTTCTGGGCAAGTACATTGCTTTTCCAAAGAGTTCTGACGACTAAAATAATTAGAAAATTTTTTAAACAATTAATTTACCCGAAAAACGCGCATTTTTGAGCATATGTGTGATATGCTGGCCGCATATTGATAGTTCTGCTAAAAATTAGACAGTTCTCTTCTAGTTCTGTTTTCTAATTATTTTAGTCGTCAGAACTCTTTGGAAAAGCAATGTACTTGCCCAGAACTACACGAAAACTCTTTAATTATTAACAGAACTATTAATATACGGCCAGCATATCACACATATACTCAAAAATGCGTGTTTTTCGGGTAAAATAATTGTTTAAAAAATTTTCTAATTATTTTAGTCGTCAGAACTCTTTGGAAAAGCAATGTACTCGCCCAGAACTAGAAGAGAACTGTCTAATTTTTAGCAGAACTATCAATATGCGGCCAGCATATCACACATATGCTCAAAAATGCGCGTTTTTCGGGTAAATTAATTGTTTAAAAAATTTTCTAATTATTTTAGTCGTCAGAACTCTTTGGAAAAGCAATGTACTTGCCCAGAACTACACGAAAACTCTTTAATTATTAACAGAACTATCAATATACGGCCAGCATATCACACATATACTCAAAAATGCGTGTTTTTCGGGTAAAATAATTGTTTAAAAAATTTTCTAATTATTTTAGTCGTCAGAACTCTTTGGAAAAGCAATGTACTCGCCCAGAACTAGAAGAGAACTGTCTAATTTTTAGCAGAACTATCAATATGCGGCCAGCATATCACACATATGCTCAAAAATGCGCGTTTTTCGGGTAAATTAATTGTTTAAAAAATTTTCTAATTATTTTAGTCGTCAGAACTCTTTGGAAAAGCAATGTACTTGCCCAGAACTACACGAAAACTCTTTAATTATTAACAGAACTATCAATATACGGCCAGCATATTACACATATACTCAAAAATGCGTGTTTTTCGGGTAAAATAATTATTTAAAAAATTTTCTAATTATTTTAGTCGTCAGAACTCTTTGGAAAAGCAATGTACTGGCTCAGAACTACACGAAAACTCTTTAATTATCAACAGAACTATCAATATACGGCCAGCATATCATATATATGTTCAGTGTCCTCTATTTTTTATCTGCTAACTTTCCGTAGCAGATCATTTTTTTCGATCGGTGTTTTTTTTTATAAAATCACCAGAACTATCATTAAAAACTATCAGGTACTATAGAACTCGACTGCATGCGACAAGAACTCTCTTTTATTTTTGATCTGCTAGAAAATGATCTGCTACGGGAAGTTAGCAGATCATTTTTTCGATTGGTGTTTTTTTGGATAAAATCACCAGAACTATTACTAAAAACTATAAGGAACTATAGAACTCGACTGCATGCGACAAGAACTCTCTTTTATTTTTGATCTGCTGGAAAATGATATGCTAGGTTCACGAACATTCTCTCGTCAGGATAAAGTATTAACATTCGTATTGATAATTCTTCTTTTCCTGCAATCTAAATTTTGATTATGCGTGACAGTAATATTGTAAATTATATCTACATATTTTCAAAATTCGCAAATTGTTCGGAAAGTGGACTTGCACTGAGGATAAGCGGCTTAATAACTTCGGATTATCACCGCAATAATTCGCGCAATTTGATAACACCACTCGAGAAATGGCTATTTCGAAACTGTAATATAAAACGCATTAAACAACTTAGCGAAATTGCTTAATCCCTTGGACCGCATATAAAAATTTCAAAAGACTAATACTGAAACATGGATGGCGGATATCTTTTCGTCAGCAAGATATTAATCCCGCCAGAACCGGAGAATGCACTCAGGCGGGACATAATTTTTTTTTGGTAGCCGGATCTTGTAAACGGAGCTACCCGGTCATGTTAGAACTGTAGACCATTGTTAAGCCAGGAATAGATTCGGCTTTCGTGGAAGACGCCAGACTTCCCGACGGTTCTCAACCGTATGGTTCCGCGTTAAGACAGGGGCTCTAAACATAGATCGGGGTATCGTGATTAGGTTGCAGCGGGATGTAGTGTACTGCATGTAAACCGGACGGATAAAATTCAAGGTTTTATATATCCACGTCCGTCGGTCGCGTGTTTTCCGATAGGAAATTACAATAAATATCACATCCCATCGGCCCCGCGTTCTGAAGCGCACGTGTAGATTTAATTAAACGATCACGATTGCAGCTGCAGCGAAATCTCAATCTCTCTGTGTGATAAAGCTGCTCCTTCCCGTCCCAGAATCGACGCTAACGGAATTAATTTTCGATACGTCCAAGATACGCGTATAAAATATGATGCATTCCAGTTACAAGCGATCGAAAAAGGAGGGACGAAAAATTACTAGATAAAATTAAATAGCAAAAAACCTTATTGCTTGATTTAAATGCAAATAGGTTCTGGCGTCTTCAGAATTTTAATTCGATATTTGAATACGGAGGAATGTTGAATATTAAAATCTTGCAACAAACAATGGTATCTTTCGGCATTTTCTCCGAAGAGAAGCGAAATTTGTCAAAGAATCTTTCCATTAAAATTAAGGGCGAGGATTCTGGGACATTCGGTATATCAAATTGCCCACTTTTCCTAACTTTCGTCGTTGACGCTGATGAAAACGAGAGAGCTCGGCCGATTTTATCCGTATTCAACGATTTCCCGGGATCTTGTACGATCATAAAGGAAAAGCGAAGGTATTTACACTTTCTTCGTCAGTAACGATTGTCGTCTAACCGGGACGCAGCAATGTCGGCCGATTATGTAAATCGCAGCGTTACAGTTAAATTGCATCCGCCGCGCGATACTAATGTCGGGCTTTCCACGCTCGGTGAATCGAGAGCGGGCGTAGATTACGAGACCGATCGGTGTGTCCTCTATTATTCCGTTGCCTCCGACTGATTTTTCTCATCCACCAAGTAGAGCGAGCATTTTATACGTTAGAGAGAATAATCTTGCGTAAAAGATTGAAACGTAGAAAATTTTCTTTCATTTCACGTCCGTTTTCTTTTGAAGATAATTGAATAAACCACGACTTCAATCGCTAAGTACTAGGTGCGCAACTAAGTTTCCGGGTTTCACACATGAATGGCGCTAACGATACATGTCAAACACAAGACAACAACAACTGATAAATTTGAACCATGCATTGCTCGAAAAACGGCCAGAATGGGACACGAGACACGAACGAGTGATATTGCAGCACGACAACGTTCCGTGCCATCGCACTTCCATCGTCCAGGACACCATCAAAACGCTGAAATGGGATCTGCTACCGCACCCGCTGTATTCACCAGACCTGGCCCCTTCCAATTATCACTTGTTCCGGTCGATGGCACATGGCTTAGCTGGGCTAGTATATGGAATACTACATCTTTTCACTCGGTTTAACTATGATAAAAATAATTTTCAAACATTTTTAATGCAATATTGTAGAAAATTGTTTTCGTGCATGAAGAAATATTTGCCGAGTGCCTGTTATCAAGCACCGCGAATTTTGATCGCGCCATGACAGCTGCATCGGCGATAAAAATTCTTCTCGGTCTAAGAATACTTTCGCGGAACATTGAAGTATCCGGGATAAAAAAAAGAATCGATCGTCGACAGGGGTGGACGAAATATCTTGCGTGTGATTGTTGGAGGGGATGAACCGTGATTTGGCGCTTGCCAAATATCTTGGCGACCACTAGTCGTGGTCGATATAATATACCAAGTAAGCGTTATATTGAGAGGCTAGAATTGGCTCTCTATGCGAGATCCGCTTCTCTCGCACAATAGCACGCTGAGAATTTCTTGTATTTTATGACACTCGCACAGCCGCCGCGGAGAGAGCTTACGGTTTACGATCCAAACATCGGCGAGATTCCGCCAAGCTTTTCTCCATCCGACACGGGGCGGGCTCTATCTTTATTCCGACTTTATCGTTTCCGTAAAGTCTACCTCTTGGCGCATTTGTTTTCGATAGGTGAGCGGCCGCCAACATCGATGGAGCACGATGAAAATTTTTCACGCGAACGCGAGATCGAACCGCGGCAGAGAATTGTAAAAGCTCGAGACTCGAGTTCATTCTCGCATATAATTCTTTGAACTCGATATATTTTCCATCACTGTGAAAACTATAGAAGCTACTTTTTTGTTTTTTGCCTATAATATTGACTTGGCTCTTCTTTTTGCATGACACAAAAATGTAGGAAATTTACAAAATTTATTATCGCGTCAAATTTTTAACAGAATAAATATTGGAGAATAGATATATATGATACTTTTCTAATGATATCTAAAATATTAAGGATACACTATTGTGAAAGGCACTGCAGAAAGTATACCTTGCACTGAGATACGCATCTTGAGCCAAGTGACAGCCGTAAAATTAATTGAATTTAAATTTCTTTTCCCTTATATCGTACCGATCAGTGGAACACGAAGGAAAATAATGTTTCTCTTTTGCGTCACGCGTGACTAAAGGCGAGGAGAAATATTTTCTCGCCTGTACGTGATTCATCGGCTACCAACGCTAGGGCGCCCGTCATCTTTTTACGATTAAATAAAAATTTTTTTTTAACCGAAATATCAGAAGCACGATCTTTTTGCGTGAATCGATTAAAATCACAGGCGTTGTATACTTGAAACAATTTGTAAATCTGCATTGAAAAAGATTATAAAGCATATTTATGCTCAGACTTCGATTCGCAATTGTACCGCGAGTTATTTACGTCAAAAGGTAACAGTTGATGTCCATGGTTAATTGTTGTTTCACGGTTAATTATCGTCTTCCCACAATTCCGCATGGCGTGATGTTGCCGAAATTCGCACCGAAGAAACTTAAACGCGAACTTCGCCGATGCACTGTCCTGATTAGTAGCAGTAACTCCGTTGCGCGCGGTGATGCTTCGTGTCAGCTAGCACATACTTTGAGTCACCGCAAGCAGATGCGGCGTGAAGCGACGACATTGGCTCCAGATGACTCGCGTCAAAACGAGACCGTGTCCACCGTTCACGATGAATCGAACGTGATGACTAAGAAATACGTCGTTGAAACTTTAAATTATTACCGCGACAAAGTAACGGTATTTATTGATGGTATTTTAACAATACGTACTCGTTATTTAGACGTACACGTACTTTACACGTCAAAAAACGACGTCAAAGTTCGAACTAATTAGATTATTTGTTAAATATGCTTTCTGTCAATTTCACAGATTGTCTAATGTGGTTTTCAATAAATTTTATACAATTAATGTCCCTATTAATTCCGTCAGCGTAGAGATATAATTATCGTCGAGGGAAAACTTTTACTTCCGGCTTCAGAACACCTTCGGTTGCTATTTCGAAGGGGGAAGAGAGTTATTACGTACGGCGCGAACATATGGCGGACGTTGGCACGCGTCACACAATTCCCAAACGAGAGCTACATTTAGAAATGTGAAAAAGGATACGAGCGGAAATAAATGCTGCAACGAAAGTCGGACATGTAAAAGACGTTAATCGTGAAGCGATCCAGCGCGACGGTTTAATGCACTTACGTCTTTCGCAATACTTCTCCTTGCAGCTTGGGAGCGCTAAGAATGATTAATTCGGTGCTCCGGGTACGTAGATCTCGAGATATCGTATAGCCCGCAATAACGTTTTTACCGCGGCAAACCGCAATGTGCATACAATGGCGGCTATTAGAGAATCAAATGTCAAATATTTCCATCAATCGTTTTCGTGCCATGTGGCGTGCTCGGCGCGCATGTTTAGAAACGCGAGAGACCCTCGCTTAGAAGCGGTCTCTTTCAATAAAAGTTGAGGGGGGAGGGGGTACAATGGATATCGGACAAAAAGGGGGTTCCCAATGTCGGATACGAGGCATAAATCCCCGTTCAATCGCGCTCTACGTATCCGCATTGACCTTCCCGGCCATGAAAATGGGTCATAGGTGAGAGTACACGCGCGATTCAGGAGAGCATTCTGCAATCGCCGCACGTATGGAATGCTAGGTATTTCATCGGACGTGTCTTCGCGAATGTCAGATTACGCGCGTTTCTCCCTACGTCCGCGAATTATTCTGACCTAAAAGCGAATTACGTCCTTCGATTAACGTCAGCTAGATTTTAATTAAACATGCTGTCACGCTAACTCGTGACATTTTTACAGAACAGACGCTATAATAAAATAAAATCTTGACTGATAAATGAGTAGAAGAAAGGAAAAATGCAATATTGTTCATGACAGTTTTAGAATAATACGATTGCAAACTTAATTATCTTTTTTAAAGTCTGTCAGAGAAGACGAAAACATTTGGTTGCATGAAGATATCGTCATCAAATTGTATCTATGCAACGTTACTACGAATATATCTATGAATAAATGCAATCAGCAATAATTAGAACACATAAATTTCGACGATACGATCAATTCCGTCGATCTGCCTTCTACGATACCGTCTTTTTATATTGTTTCGCACTAAAGACTCCAGTGCGGATCCCACGAAGACGGTTTACGTTCGGTCACCGCGTAAAAAGGACCTTAGATAAAAAGTGTCCGTTCTCGGCAGACGGTTAAACCCGTTACGGATATAGCTCGAAAAGGAGAAAAGGAGAGAAAGAGAGAGAGAGAGAAACAGCGCGAGTGGGGCGAAAGGTTCTTATTTTCGAAGCGGACTGCCAGCATCTGTCGACGGGCATAGAACGAGCATTGAAACAAATGCGCAGCAGTAGCGCGGAACACGAAGAGGATTATCCCGACCGAGGTGCGTACTTAGAGTAACGGCGAAGAAGACAGAAGTATATCCAAGAAAAATAAAAAGTAACGCAAAGGGATCTCAGTGAAGAAGGGCGAAATAGGATGGACAACAAACAAGTTGAGCTTTCGACATGAAAGAGAATACTCATATGTAATCATTTAAAAACTCTCCTTTGATTTTTTTGAAGTTAAAAGCATTTTTAATTCGAAAACATGTATTATAGATATTATTTACTATAGATACTTGTTTTTAATCAATAACGAAGTGTATAACAGCCCTAAATAAGCAATCGTTCGATAACTAAGTTATCGTTTGTAAATAAGTAATTGTTCGTTAATAAAGTAACACTATTTACACATTTACTTGTAATATCTATATAAAATTTCATTAAACTTCAATGTATAATGTCGCCGTATATTAAACACAATATTCTATTATTAGATTCAATATAAACTTCCAACACAATCAAAGTTTTGTAACATATATATCCACACTGTTTTCGGTTTGATGCAAAACAAACTTCGTGTTCAACGTCGGAAACACCCACGTCGCGAATCTAGGACTGGCCATCAATAGAGAATCCAAGGCCGAAACTGTCGATCGTTAATTATACGCGATGCCAATGCCATTCTAAATCCCGATAAAGGAAGCGCGTGTATAATTTAATGATATAGTCGCGGTTATAATTTATTCGAATTTAGCATTTTGCATAAAGAATATTTACGTGTATTATCTTTCAAATGTATAAGCTTTGAATAATTTGGAATCAAAAAGCACAGAGAAAGGTTTTGATAAATACATATGCTTTCACATTTGATATTTTATTTCATTCACATTGATAATAGCATAATGGGCTTAGCAACAGAAACTACGTCCATTAATCATTAGCATCACAATCTGATTTTATATCGCCAGCAAAGTTCGAAACTCTTGAGTTTCTTCATTAGCGATACTAATGCATGAAATATAAAGCGCCTGGGATTTTACAATAATTAATTTCGTTTACGCGGCGTCTTTGTTAATGAAGTCCAATCGAAGTTTAAAGTCAATTAGAAAGCTTGAAGTCTCTTCTGAGGCCTTTATCAAACTTCTTTCAAAAATCCATAGCGTGAGGGAAAAATCGAGATTAGATTTTTCTCTCTAATCTTAGCGCATTATCGATGCTAAAAAAATGTTAGTACTGCGACAGTACAAAAATATTAAAATATCGAGCTACATTGTGTATTTCATTTTTAAAAATGAAAAAAAAATATCAGCCAATGAATGAATGAATGAACACACACTCATCATCTCTCATAAAGAATATACATATACTTTTGAAATATTCTCTGCACATACTTATAATTAACGTCAACTAATCTCACATTATCGATTAATTTCATATAATTTCCCATTATTTTATCACCAAAACTTTTCTCTGTATTTTCAGAGGTGTTATTATCTTGTGAAACATTAAATATATTTGATATTTAAAGAGAAATATTGTAATATTAAGTTACTTTCAAAGAAGACGAGAGTATCGAGCAGTATCGATATCAAACTTAAACATGCCTTATCCCCTATTCGTGCTAATCTGCGGCTGACGCGGATGATGCGCTGACTGGCACGAATCGCCTACACTTCGTATATTGCGTTTCTGCCCACGCATGGCACGAGCCTCCTCTTCGTCGTCGTCGATCATTTTCATTAAGTTTAACACTTTCGAGCAGCGCTCGCAAAGCACGTCCGAGCGACGTATCCTCTACGCCCATGCTGTACGTTTAAATCGGCGTCGCGTAATTGAGATTTCCTACGGTCGTTCTAAAAAGCACTATCGATCAACGCGTCTCTTCTGTCTCCATATCCGCGTAATGCACTTGAGCAATCATTTTTCTAATTTCCTAATGCGGTTATAGATCAAGATAAGTGGAAATGTGGAAAAATACGATCGGTATTACGTATCGTTCCGGTTTTAATAAATAATAATAAAAGAAATAAAGGGGGGGGGGGAAACAAAAACAAAAGAGAAAAGCACGGTAGCGCCGAGCAATACCATCTCGTAATATAAATTTTTATCTTGCTGCGAACTGGAGCAATAATGTTTTGGAATGACGCGATTTCCCAGGTGATGCGGTTTTGCCCGCTCTACCTTCCTCTCGCCGATGCGCTACTTGCAATTTTATGCGGAACGCCCCAGGTGCGATGCATCTAATGCGCTACTGCGCATTCGCGAGACATACATTACACGCAGATGCCTCGCATCATTGCCCATTGCCAGCACGTGAGCTTTCTTGCTGCGAGCGCGACGCATCGTCGCGTCGCCGCGCCCGCCCGCAGCAAGAAATTCTTTGTTCGCGTCCCGTGGGTGGAGACGAGGCGATGCTCTTCTCCATTACCGGCCGATTAAGCCATTAGTTTGACAATGGACCACTTTCTGGCGGGCTATCGAGGTGTACAGCTCCGGCAAACCCTCTCCCCGGCACAAGCGTTCTAGAAAAATATTTTTCCACGCAGACTTGGCGAATTGTTTTATTATCAGTGAAATATCTCGAGTGTTAATAACGAGCAAACTGCTGGGAAAATTGAGAAAAGCAGAGAAGCGAAAATAATGCTGCAATTAGATGTTTATTACGCAAAGTATTCCTGGGAAATTTTTATATTCAAAAACAAAAAATTGTAATTGTTATTTTATGATAATCCTTATCTTTTTTCTTTATCTCTGTACGCGTGGATTTTAGTGCTGCGATTTCTTTCTTAAAAATATTAATTTTGATGTCGTATTTTCACATTTTTATTCAAATCAATCATGATTATATTGTTCATTTTTTTGACGCGCATAAAACAAAATTTATTAAAAGATAGCAAACATGCACTGAATAAATTGTTTTGATATAATTTTCAAAATTATATGTGATCGTCGATCTCAAAAGTTGGTTCCAAAAAGTCAAAGCGCTTTGACTATCTCCCCGTTGAATACAAACAAGCAAATTTCGTCGGGCTTTGTTTTCTTTTTTTTTTTCTCTCCTACCAAACGCTTCAACGATCGGTCCTTTTTCGCGCGCGACACTCTTTTCTGTCCTTCCAAGCGCACCCGGCAACACGATAGGGCGTTTTGACGTCGGTACAATGAAGAAGAAAGGTAAAGCAACGCGGGCGAGATTTCATTGCCTTTCTCGGCAGCTGCATCCCCCAGTCGGTGGACATGTTCAATCGAGCATCAAAGCGCAGTAAAAACGGTGAATTTTCGTCGCAAAAAAAGACCGAACACTACAAATCGTGACGTCTCGTGTATTTATTTTTCAGATCGATACGATATTTCGCGCGATTGCTTTTTTTATCTCTAACAAGTTATTAAATTGTTTTTGATTTATTATTACGCTAGAAAAATTAATTAGAAATAGGGATATATGGAAAAATATATGTAATTTAATTAAAATAAATTATTCGTATTAAATTATTAATATTTAATTGAAATAAAGAAATAAAGAGCGCGAATACCTTGCGTCATGAAACACGTTGAATTTAAATACGATATACGATTGTAAATTTATGCAATTGATACGTATATTTTCAATTTTGATAACATTTTTAAACTTGAAAGCATGTATTAATAGGTTATGAAAATGATTTACATGATACATTTAACATTATATTTTTATTTCAGCAGTACGTATATTTGAATATTCTATTTTGTATCATTCCGCGGATTATTTATTAACTTTAAGCTGGATATTTTAATATGAAATCGGAGCATATCGATTTACGAGTTAAAATATTTCGTATAAGATAAACATATGATCATCATAAAATAAACATTCTGTATAAAATAAAATATTTCTCTTTTTCCCTGTCAGATTTATAGCAGAGACAATTTCAAGTATATGCACAATTTATTTGGTTTCAATTATATGCACAATAATGTCCATCCACAGAAGTTGCAGATGCAATTATGATAATTAGCAATGGAAACATTTCGGATATTGATGGAATTCTGCCAACGACCTATATCACTTGAGCGCTAATGTAATCGCGATAATAATATTCATCGGAATTACGTCACATTGATCAGGCCAGTTATAACCACAAACCGATAGAAAACCGATAGAAAACCGATAGAAATCGAATATGGGTTCATTGTATCGCAACATCTTGAATGCAATAATGCTAAAGAAAAAAATTTAGAATCTCGACAATAATCTTAATCGCCCTCAATTAACTTTCCTTCATTTTGCACGTCCAACGGATTTCATAATAAAATATCGAGAGAGAGAGATATATATATACAGAGATGTATATATTAATTTGAAATAATATCTTATTACAAAATTTCTATAACTATTAATATGAAGGGTATTCTATATATGAATTATGTAACTATAAAACGTAATATTGTACGAAATGTAATATTGCACATTTCCTTGTACTTTGAAAGTTAATCAAATCATTATGACAGATGTTAACATAATTTTCCATTGCCGTATAAATGTATTTCGTTTCGAACGGAACGTGGCTTTTCGTAGGTAATTGCAAATTCAGTCGCGATAATACGGGCGTCAAAAATGTAATGTTACATTCATGACACGTAATGAGAAACGCGTCAGATCATCAGCAGGCGCGATTTATCTTCGAACGCTTATCGCGCTAGGCGCGACATTCAGCAAATTATTTATGCGATCGGCCGTAAATCGAAAATGGTAATGAGTTCCTATCGATGCACGCGATGCCTCGCGCACAAACCCGTAAACTGTTATTACTCGATCAACTCCATCTCTACAAATGCGCTCTGTAGTGCGCCCAGCGCGAACGATAAATTTGGCATATTTACGACTATTTAATTGTCATCGAAATTACATATACGCCAGCGAATCGATTATTAATGGTACTATTTATGCGGAAGAGGCATCTAATGAGCGCGCCGTGAAAACGGGATTTTTGAATGCGCTTTAACTCTCGGCTTGCGCATTGTGCGGATGACTCATCATAGCGTTTTCAAAACCATTCTCGAATTTGCGTAATCCTGCTAGGTAACACAAGCTGACACATGCGGAATGTAATTAATCTGTTAGAAAGATAATTCAAAAGTACTAAACACAAATTGAACAATAATAACAATCATGACTGTTATATCATTCATAAATAATGTATATTTGAGAGAAAAAACAATTAATATAAACGTTCGCTTGATGTTTAAAAATTACCGCGTTTTGCAAGTCATTTTGTATTTACAGCATAAAGCAGACAACGCGTCATGCTGCGAGTATCGCGAGTGATCTTTACGATATAACGGGCTAGTCCGTTAACGCCGTGCTTTACAGTTAGCCGGTTGTGCGATTCGCGCGTTTATAATTCCGGTAAGTAGAAGTCTGCTTAGAAAAGACCGCGCAAACAAGTACTCGCAATGTAGATCGAAAAAAACAGGGCGTTTACAGTGGTAAATGAGAATGTTTTAAACGTTCCTCTAATAAACATTTAATCGCGTACACGTATAGAGTGCTACGCTCGTGTCGTTTTCTTTTGCGCGGACGCGGTCAGTAAAGCGACATAAAGCTAATGTAATTTCGAAATAACGACGGAGGGTGCGGTGCTGAAAAGAGATCGCGAAACCAGGTCATATCGTGCGTATAAAGGTAAAAATTGGACGTAAAACGCAATTTGAGTCGCTCGCGCAGAGAAACGAATGTATTACGCTTTTGCAGCAAAGTCATTGCGGATCGACGTTGTTATCGGTTAATACGCCGTCGATTTTATTGCGAAGTGGGTAAATAGGACGACGTCGAGAATTTAACGAGCGACTCCGATGCTGCCCAACGCGTTCTCGTCCGGACTACTTACTCGGGCAAAACATCAGCGAATACAATCGGTCGGGTCGGATGGAACTTTCGATTTTTCCACACAACAGGCCGCTTCGACGCCCTTCCGTTCAACCCCGTGCGAGTTTTCCGATCGATTTCTCTCTAGGGTCGACATCCGCGCGAGACCAGAAAATCTCTTCTGTTCTTTTTTTTCCCTTATAGGACGAGTATACGACGAGAAAGAGTGAAAATATTAATACGCCCCTCCGATTGCTTCCACTCGATAAAACTGTATAAGAGTAATTAATTTCGCTCATGCAACACTGTTGTGGACAGTCATGGATCGATACACGAGGACAGAGATACGAGAATTATTACGAGATTCAAAAAGGAGCCCGTGCCATCTTTAAAATGGTTTATAATCCAATACGTATTGAAAAGTAGAAAATATGACGTTAAAGTACCGCAGTAATACCTTAATCTTCTCATAGACTATTACGGAGCAAGCTTTATTATTAAAAACCGTTTCAACTGCTGTAAAAAATATGCAAGAGGATTATAGATTTATAAAGATTATAGAATTGCAAAAGAATGGCCCGCTTTTATTTAAATTACATAAAAACGAGAGTGTTTATTCGTGCTTTTCTGTTTCTGCTCATAAATTATTTCCGTTATTAATACTATTGAAAAACTCTCGAATTATTGAAAAACACTTTATAAATCGACATTTTGTGTATTTTAAATTAAACTGACATATTTATAAATGTATATATTCGCAATTTCTGAATAATATATATTTAAATTAAAATATGAAAATATCTTGTTGTTTTTGCAATATTAATACGTTATCGAGTTGAATTGGAACAAAACATTATGAGGTCAATTTTTATGCGAAAATCCGCGATATGTTATAATCGGAACAAACAAAAATGATATGATTTTCGATATATTTCTTTACACATTTTATACACTGTTGAAACGTTTTTTGAGATATTTTATAATTAATGTTTTTGGGGGAATATGACAAACATACAGTATGTTTTCGCGTCAATATTTTTATCTAATGTTGGATCTGTTGAAAAGAGAAATGAAACAAACTTCTGACTGCATTTTCGTTAAAAAGAAACGCAGTCTGAAATTCATAATCAGAGGAAAACAGTGGCGATGAGGCAATTCATATATTAGTATGACGTATAGTCCGTCGATACTTCATACATAAATTATACCAATACGATGCTACATTTTCTTCGTGCGACAGAATATCTCCGCGAACAAGGCAATGTGCAATTTGTCATCGGTCCACGTCTGCACATAGTAGAGTGAAGGAGAACAGACGGAAGTCGCTGTAAATCGACCGCTTCTGTTAGACACTACTTGTCATTACGAGCGAATGCTTAATGAATAACACGCCGACCCGAAGGAGTACTCTCGACTAGATCGGCATCGTCGAGAGGGTTATGCTAATCATCGATTAACAACGATCCATTCGCTCCGAGTCGTCAACGCAACGCTCACGCAACGTCATACGGCTGCATGACGGTGACTCAACTCGCAGATGATTCGTTTTCTCGGATGGGTACCGGAAATGCGAAACACTCCAGGCTCGTTATAACGACGGATTCTTTTTATAAGCGTCATACCTCGTTGAAAATCGCGAAACAGAAATATAACCGAGTTTTAAGAAAGACGCGGTAGAAAAAAATATACTTTGTGTACTTCTTTTGTTGAACTTTTATGTAATATTTTATTTAGTTCATTATTATGATATTTCTGATGCATGTAAAATATTACGATAAACGTAAGACGGCAAGATTTCGAGAAACTTATGATTCAATAAGAATTCAATAAGAATTTTAATGATGGCAACTTACAAAAGCTAGTGAAAGATATATAGCACATGGATGTTCAAAGGGTTGAAAGCACAGTAAGAAATTATCGAATGACGAAAAGGAGTAGTTAGATAAAATCCGCAGCTCTCAGTGCGCTGAAGTACCAAGCGGCCGCCTCAAGGACTTTTTGCCGGTACCTTCACGGCCTGTCGAGTATTCTGAGAAGGATGAGAAAATCGCAAGCGCTAGCAAGGCTTGGATGCGAGTTTACAACGCCAGTGGTAAATGAAGTCAATGCGCCGTTATAATTTTGCAGCGTATTTTATCAAATAAATTTAAGAGAGCGCTCGCCGTGGTAGTTTTAATTTAGCCGAAAAACGGGAATATCACAATTTTTACACGGAACGCACAAAGGCCGTCTTGTAAAAGAGTAATAAAAATTTTTAATGTAATTTAAGACGGTATTCCGCAGCCCGATGATAATTCGATGATAACCGCTTGTCAAGAATGATTTGTGACGGAGAAAAATTAGATTTATGATTTGAAGAAGAGAAATGATATACGATGCAAAGAGGAATTTAGCCTCTGTAAGGAAACCGTATAGAGCGTACAGAGTGCATAGCACGAGCTTCGTCGACCTAAAGATTATATGTCTCTATTCCATCTCCGCTGCGCGAATGTGATTAACTATTTTCCCACCACGTTACATATCACGCGAGCACTCTGACATTACTCATTTGCAGCTGGCGGCTTTTTCATGCAGCTGCGAGCGCAATGCGCGCTTATACGAAAGCTTGGCAGATTTAGCTATCTCAGAGATTTATACCGATGATGTACGTTCGTAATATAATTACAGGGGATAATCATAATTTTATCTTCTTATATCTTTCGTCCACCTGTGCTTTCTCTTTAATTGAATGTCGCAAGTTTTATTTGTTACTCTTATGTGACATCTATATTTTCAGACGAAAAGTTATGGATATAAGGAAATGTGTAGGGATTGTGCAATGCGATCGATTTAACGCTCTAAGGCGAACAGCCTCTAAATCCGACCATTTTTGGGGCCGCCAACGTGCGCTCACCTCACATGACCGGAAAGAATAAATAAATCGTAATGCAAATCCTCATAAATCCTTCGGTTCTGCGCCGCCATCGCATTTACATTCAACATACACCCATAAATTTTTATCGACTGCATTGACGAACTGGCGATTCCCCTCCCCCGAGTTTAACAATGGACATAAATTCCACTGAGCCCTTTGTCAAGATACCTTCATTCTCGCGCAGAAGACCTCCTTTTTATACGAGAAAGAGAGAGATTATTTATACTTGCTCCGAACTACAGCGGAACCAATCACGACGATTCATTCGTTTAATAACCTTCGTTATCGGAAAAGAATATCCCTGGACTAAAATTTAACGTCCCAACGTTAATCGAGATATCGAGTTGATTTCTCGAACGACTCGCGGCTCCCCAAATTAGGAAAATAATGGAATCGTCCCTGGTGGTCTCATTCGATTGTCGATGTAATGAATGTATTCAAATCGATCATTGAATATCGTATTTTAATTGCGATACTTATCTAAGTAGCGAAAAAATAACCAGTGTTAGTACTCCACGCTTAAGCTATATTATGCTAATTATTAAGTATTGTGAGCTAGCTACCTGATAATTGTGGTTTTATTTGCATTGGATAAGTCAGCGAAATGTACGCGTAGCAATTTGCATAATTACGCTTATACCTCAGAAAAATCGTCGATACAAAGAACTCGTGACTCACTGCGTCCTTCCCAACGTAAACGCAGTCACGTCGTAATTTTTATGACAGAATTTACAATAAGATGCTATTTTACAAGGAATGTTAAAACAAGTAAGCTTACGATCACTCTGACTTGCTGTTTTCTTTGTATATTTTTCTTGTATTTTCTAGTGTGCACGAAGCTGACGTAGCATTTCATAGAAAGTACTAAAAAGAGCTCTGCTTTTTAAGCTAAAAATATCATTTACAATTGGAGCTTTCTATTAAAAATAAACTCAGAGTTCTCAATAGTCCATGTGTTTCCACGGAGATACGCTAGCTTCACATACGTAATGATTGATATACTATTGCGAGAATTTTACAATAACATTTGTTGATGATCACACAATCGTTGCGTAAACAATTTTAGAATTAAAGTAAATAAATATATATTGATAGCGATAAAATTCTGCTATATTCTGCTTTGATATAACAGAAAAGTGTGGCTGACGTAACGAATCTTAACATCTAGCACTCACCGTTCGCAACTGTAACCGAATGTATACCGCAGCATTCTATGCGTCAGGAAAATCGAGTCTGACCTCTCGGCAGCCGGCGACCGCAGCATGCATCCTCGATCACCAGTTCGAGTACAAGTTTCTCTTCACATTTTATACACACATACGACCGATAAGACGGCGATTACAAGAACATTTCGGTTCTCGAATCTCGATTCCAGTGTAAAAACTTTGCACAATCATTCACGTGATTTTTCGACTTCCGCAAATTTCCTGCGGAAATACGATGAACACTATTTGATAATTTGCAATCTTTTTTCCGGCGTATAATTACGCGTAAAAGTTTACTATAATTGCTTCCGCAATATAATCACTTCTGGATGCATGTCCGTAAATTAGCCGAAATGATAAAAATGCGTAATATAAAACAAGATGAGTCAGTGCAACTTATTGTTAAACTTTAATATGTGCAATCGAGTTTGAAGAAAATCAAACGATCGCCGATGCTCGACCGTCTCGTATGAAATTTTACATAAATTCCAATAAATGTTGGTGTGAATAATGCTCGCGCGAAAAACACATTCCAATATGATCAGATTTTATGCAATACGGTAAGAGATGAAAAAGTCAAAACCGAGTAAAATTATGCAAATTGTTTATCGAATTTTGGAGAATAGAAGATCGTCTTCGAGAGTTAAAAAAAAGCGTGTGAAGAATTTACACTGAAAATATAATTATGTTTTTGTTATCGTCGTCGATTTTTCACGGCATCAATTGTATATTTATTTTTCTTTAATTCCAAAAATTTTTTTGTGCCACAATTTTGTTGCTATTAGCCAATGTTAATATACAATTCTAGCAATAGTATAGTCAATATGTTGAATTTTTTTATTAAAAAGAAAGTCTGAGCTTTCAGTTCATGAGTTTTCATGAGCGTCACACAGTTTTCTATCATAATAATGAATGCATTTTTTTGAAGATGTTAAAAATTATGATAAAATATTCTGACAAGAAATAAAAAAATAATATAAAGAATTAAACATTGTACATCGATAGTGTAAACAAATCAAATATTTAGATAATATATATAATTTTATATATAATTACATTATATATAATTTTAATGTAGTGCAGATTAATACATCTGTTATAATTTTCCCGATTAGCAGTCAAACTTGTTTATCAATTTTCGATATTAAAAATAAAATGATACTTTGCATATAATCCTTTGATCATTGATGACTGTTGCTGATATTTGCATAGTGTTTATTTTCGCGATAATTAACGTTGCAACGATATATAAATGAAAATTATTCTCCATTGGAAAATTTAATACTCGTATATTATAAATAAAATCAAGAAGTATTGTATTATAATTCTCATCTCTAATTTCATATGCGTTAACGCATAAAATATATATGAAAAATAATCTAAGCTCCAAAATATTAATTTTTAAATAAAATAAAGGGTTACATAAAATGTGAATAAGAATTATAAAATTTGATGAAACGTAAATTTTGATTCAGATACACAAACACGTATACAAAAAAGCAATATAATGTAGAATAATCATAAAACTTTTTTAATCAAATTTAGCTAATTTGCAAAATAATACTCAGATAATCTTGTAACGTATGTGGCATGTGCAAAATATGTAAAATACATAACACGTATAAAATATAAAATAACAGAAACTAGTTCACTATTAATTCAAACGCGACTTGTGGAGTTTGGAGGTCTGTTCCTGAAGTATTATCACGACGACATAACAACGGACAGAGGAATTCTCGGTGGCCAGAATTCCCCGAAGAAGCAAACCACACAAATCGTCTCGCGCAAACTACGGGCGCATGTATTGTGAACGAAATCAGATGCAAAGACGTCGATTATTCCCCATGAATGCGTAATACACTAACAGCAATTTAAACGAAAGAAAACGAAGTTTTGATACTTAAATATTTGTACAACATGAACAGCGTTAGATTGTCGTCACATGAATTGGTGCAGAATTACGCGCTGCCAACTTTAGAAAAAAGATATGTCAATATTTAAATATAAAACTTAAAACAATATAAATTTCGTTTAATAAACATGTATAATAAATCATAAAAACATAGAACTCCGTTATAAGTGAAATGAGGAACAAACGACTGACCTTGAAACTGCACCGAAAAGTAAGAGCGCGAAATTATATTATTCGATCAACGTGAATTTCACGCAGAAGTTTTATACAGTATTTAATCATAATTAAACATTACAATATTTAGAATCAAATAAAATAATACCACAATTCATTAGAAGTAAGTAATAATGTTTGTATCGCGTGTCGCCGTGGATAAATAACAGATCAGCTGAATCGCGCCATGCGTGTTGAAAAAAGTTAATGACATCCGCGTAATAAGGCACGTACGCAACGCTTGGAAAGAGAAAATCATGTGACTCACCTTGGTTCTCGGCGTACGCGGTAGGAACGATGATCGCCAGCAGCAACACCAAAAAGACCAGCACCAATTTGCACCGCACCGTCGCACCGCCACCACTACTGCTGCCGACGGCGACAACGCGTCGCGAATCCGCGCGCCGGGAATCGCGCGCCATGTTTCTGAGACTCGACATGGCTGGTTGTTTGGCTGCTAGACGCGCTGGCCGCCACTCACGCAAACGTCATGACAACAACGGGCACGCTTATCTCGCGTCACGCACGCTTTTCGCACGTTGACTGTCTTGCGTCTGTCACTCGTGCGCACACCACACTCTCGTTACCGACCACCCAGCCCGACTGGCTACAATCGCGTAGACTGTTGCGACACCTCTGAAATCAGTCCCCTTCTCTTTCAGAGACGCAGCCGAGTCACACCGAAAACTATCGAGCATGCACGAGTATCAAGACGCACGAAATTCAAACGTGCGTAGTTAAACGTGATTTAACATTGATAATGTAAGTTGAAAAAAAGAATTTAACACGCGCAAAAGTAGTTAAATTAGTCCATTTTTTAATAATTTAATTTTATGTGCTGCAATTTTGTATTAGAAAATTGTTATAAAATAATGTTTTTAAGATTATTTCTGAAATAAAACTGCAGTTAATTAAGTATGATCTCTTTGAATACATACTGTATAACTATTTGGGCAAAATCATAAATTTTTGTTTTATAAATGAAGTTTGTGCTTCTATACTGTGATGTGTGAAATGAGTAAAAAATATTAATCGATATAAGAATATATTGGACGTAATTCTGTTTCTTATGTCAATAATTATTGTATAAAGCCATCTATTTATTTGTCTTCTCATATCTGTAATATAATAGTATTCAAAGGAATGTTCAAACATTAGCAACGATAGGTGTTTTCAACGCAAGTATCGATCAAACTTTATGGGTGGATGCTTCCGTTTGTATCTACAGATTGTAGCAGGTGAAAATTTCAAAGCAGCTGCCGGAACCTCGTTGACGCCCTTATTTATCTCTTACAATGGAAAGTCTGCGAAAGGAATTGACAAAAAGAATTGTAAATCAATGTAAAGTGAAAGAAACACCAGTAACTAAGGATTTGGCTTCGTTCTTGGTAATTCAATAATCAACGAGATATTATTAAAATGCACTTGACTAAAGTAGAGCAACTTTAAACTTTTCTTAAAAATAATTTTAGCTTTCTCTGTATCAATTGAATCCAACATATCAAATAATGGAAAACGATGAAGAAAATAATGCGAGGATAATCCAAGTTGTAACGGAGACATTATGTGATCAAAGCAAGTCCAGTTTGGTAACATTGAAAAATCAGCTATATTTCGTCAAGCATTATCATGAAAGAGGTAAAAAAATTATTTGATATAAATATTATTTACATACATATATGAATTGTTGTCATTGATTTCATGTTTTATTCAGATGAAACTGTCAAAAGACATCGATTACGACTGCATCAGAAAACTGGACCCCTAATTGCAGAAATTTGTGAAACTAACAAGTTAGAAAGTGAAAAGGATACCGAAAAGCTGTATCAAAAAGTATTGGCAGTCATAACATTGCTCAGTGGTCTGGGAAGTCCAACAGATTCTTCGATTTTAAGGTATTTAACAATCACATTCATTATATGAAATTAATAAAAATTTTAAATTGTATAAAATCAAATAAAATCGATGATATTCGATTTTCCATTACGTTTCTATTCCCATCTTTTCGGCTATAAAAAATTTATCTCGTATTTAATTGTCGTATCATCATTTTTTGCTATGGATAAGTAAAGATTATTCTTTCATATTTTAAATCAAAACTTGTATTCAAAAATGATAACAAATATATTTAATTACACCATAATAATTATATCAAATTATATTCAATTTCTTCTAAAATCTCCGACGAGTAATTCGACATGTATAATATTATAAAATGTACTTTACATTAGAGAAGTCTCGGTGGCGTTGCAAAGCATCTTCCAAGCTTCCGAGTTGGCTCACTATGTAACTTTGCCGAAACGGGAGAAAGAGGAACAATTAATGGAATTAATGTGCATAGTTGCTGGCATTCGTCTATTTAACAGAGACTGTCAACGCGGTGGCGAAGGAATTGACGATCGTGAGCACGATATAATTGTTAATCTGACTGAGAGCGAGAGCTTTGAATTCAATAATCTCGCTGTAATTATGCTTCTCCCAATTGCCGCCAGTGATTATAATGATAATTGTTTTCAGTACCGAGCATTCTGCAAGAAGCTCTAACAAAGACCCGCAACTCCATTCTCGAGCTATTAGAACCATTAATGACTAAGGTGTACAAGTTTACGGCTGTCGTGGAAAACGCGATTACACGCGTATCGACTGACATTTCAGATGCCGTGTGTTGCAGTACGAAAGAAGCAGCATCGATATCCGATATGGAAGAAAAGGTCAAATGGGCCATCGAAATGTTAACGGCTAGTCGTCAGCAAGAGATTTATATCAGGTTTCTTCCTGAAACATAACATTTAATATATTTAAATATAAAATTAACGTGATTTCTAATATAATCTCATTGTAGAAAACTACTGAATGACGTGGAGCGTAGCGAAAATGTGGTAAAAAATTTGATGGAACGTCTTCAAGCACGACTCTTTAAACTGCATGACACTGTTCGATACAGAACGGCTATCCCCACCACTCAAGTCTATGTAAATATGACTATCATTATCTAAAATAAAATCACAATTATTTTGTTATTTTGATAATTAATAGTGAAACATTTCCAATTTTGTATTTTTAGTTTCAAATTTTCAGTAAAATCTTTTCTTAAAAATCTAACATGTATAATACATATATAAATAATTGTTCTATATCTAAAAAAGATTTTACAGAGAAATACTTTTATCGATAAAATTGTGATATGACAAGATAAGACATAATCTACTGTTCCTAAAATAAATCACTGATGCAATAAAACAATATGATTAATAATGTATACTTTGCTTACTAGCCACAATTTATCGATTTAGCGGATATATGGATGAGTTTGCAAGATGAGGTGATCATTTTGAGCAGCATTAATAATTTTCTGTGGGAATTACAAAGTTTGAGTAATAAGGTATACATTCATCAGAGATATCAATTACATTTTATAAAGAAGTACAAATTCAGAATTGTTCACATTATAGTCTGTGAATGTCTACGATGTAACAAAGTTGGATGACATAGCTGAGGACGTGGATGTTCTTACTGATGCTGAAAGATTGGAACGTTCCATGGGCAATTTAATAAGTATTTATATTTTTTTAGAGAAATTAATATTAAAATAAAATTAAATTCAGATAAATATTTATCAATTTCATTTCAATCGCACAAATATTTATGTAGGATAAATATGTGATTTACAGCAGAGTGTGGTGAGTGCTTGATATACTATCCGAACGTCACTAAGGACTTTGAGAAAATTAATTTGGAGGTAACTATAATAAATAATTATTTATGCTTATATTTCTATAAGTTCATGAAATATAAAAGTATTTATCTTCATACAATTTATGCGGTTTATTTAATAAATTTTTGGAAAAAAAAAAAACATTAATATTAGTTTTTAGGATTCTGTGCATGGACATTCGCTACAGGCAAAGGTGCTCTAATACCGGCAAATCCAAATAACGGTGTAGCAAAATGGAGAGGGAAATATTATGCCTTTAAATCGCCCGACGCAGCTGTCAAGTTTGGAGAAAATCCCGACAGGTATTTTTGTAAAAATAAAATTAATCGATAGATTCTTTAGCGCTGATTGTTGGTAGATATGTTTATGAAGTGCTCGATTTTGTACGTAATCATCCGGAGTACATCCATCTATTCCAACTGCACGAGGAAATCGAAGCTATGCAAAGCCAAGAAGAGTGAGTTCTTGACCATAACTGTATTCTATTTACTTAGATAAAATGTAAAAAAAAAAATACTCTTTTCAAGGTTGACAGAAAAAGGATTACAGTTGAAAGTTCGTCATAATCAGAAAGTTCAAACGGATGTTCATATACTTCCACCTTATATCGATAAAAATTATACTTCCAGCATTTGGGAGTTAAAGCGAAAAGCATTACGTCTGGTGAGTCAAACTTTACCAATATTATAAGAAAATTATATCTGATCAAAATAAAATATTATTATATATATTTATATTCTGTCGATCAATGATAATTTTAATGTAATGTATTTTTTCTTGTAAAATTGATATATATTATTGCAACATAATAATATAGCATATATACTGCTTTTGCGTCGCATCTTAATTTTGTAAATAAAAAAATGCTTAGATTTCGTATATGATTTATCAGGCAACTATAAGTCGGTGCGTTACGCGTAGTACGCAGACATTCAACTCGCACTTTCGATATGGTGTTTACGTGCAAGCGGCTCCGTCTCAGGATAAGGAAGTTCAAACCAGAAGAGATAACTATACAAACACAAAGAATCTCAAGACATTTATATTCGGATTGCGAGGCAGGCGGGATGATAATCAGCATGTTATATCGTTCTTAGAAGACGGACTCGAACATTTATAAAATTTAAATCAATTTCTTACGACACCTTATATATGTAATCTTGTATACAAGCAAATAAATGCTTCAATATTAACAATGTGAGTTATTTAAATAAAATGATGAAATATTTTAACCAAATTACATATTTAAAACATTAATCAGTCACTTATAGCTATATTTATTTAGATCATTAGGGAATACGTATTGGACCATGTTTAAAGGAGTGCTAGGAAATAAACGATGTAAATTACGCGCGATTAAAAAAAATGAAAGCAATACTTTTTAATGATACTTCCAAATACATTTCACGGAACATTACAGTTTAAATCATGTTTTTCTTTAGTTAGAAAAGAAATTGGCATTATAATTTATCAATCCATACACATTTTCCTCGCATATGTTTCCTTTATTGAAAACTGCAGTTTTCATTCGTGTGGCTTTCCTCGTGACTTAGGCCAGCATTTCTTTAATTTATATTCAAAATACATAAATTTTACATATACCGAAGCTCGGATAGACATATGCGGTTAAGATTCCGCATTTCGCTCCAAGAGCCTATTATTTTCCTACATTTCATTGCAGTGGTCGCTGCTTACTGCGTTGTGACTTTAATATGCTTATATCGTACCTTTCAATGGATACATCGTTTTATCATTAGATCTTAAACGTTAGATTCAATTTTTACACCAAGAAACCTATATTACGACAATAATTAGTAATTACACGATAATACAATTAAACTTTGCTTACATTTTCATGTGTATAAGGTAGCTATTATACAGAAGAGGTACAGGATGTTGATTTTCGCTTTGCTTCTCTGTATTTTTTTTTCGAACATCCACATATATTTCCCAAATGCAAAAAAAAATAATTGTCATTCTAATACATCTTATTTTTACAAAAATATTTTTTTAATAGTAAAAGTAAAATATATAAACAAGGAATATTATTTTAACTATCTTTTAGTACGAAAATATAGTATTTTTAAAATATAGTATTTTCGTACTAAAAGATAGTAAAAATAATTTTCCTTGTTTATATCAATTTATCTTTTATTAATTAAAAAAAATATTTTCAAAAAAACAAGATATTAAATCAAAATATTTTCTTTAACGATAAAAATTTCATAAATTTATGTTACATCATCAGTGACTATAAAAATATGGTATTTTTATACTAAATCATTTAAAGTTATTGATGATGTAACATTATATTGTCTATTTATTACTACAAACAAAATATTCTTGATACAACAAAATAGATATAATAGAATGATAAATAGCTTTATTTTAAAAACAAGGAAATATGGATGCTTAAAAATAATGCAAAGAAGACGTTTCTCCAATTTATATTTCAAATGTACTGAAAGCAATTGTGCTGCCAATGTAATAAATGTGTCAGTTGAAATGTCACGGGATAAAATTGAGCTTCTCAAATATTAAAAGAATTACTTTCAAATTCAAATATGCTTTTCTAGTTCATTTAAATGCCATTGCTATTATAACAGCATGAGATGTTATCATGTTTGGAGTAAGATATTGTTATTAATAACGACCATACAAATGATATAACATTTATCCTGAATCAGATGACTTAAAACCGGCTTATTGACTATTGGCCACTGTAATGTCATTTACATTTCGATATTATCTGAACGTCCATGGTAACAATTGTCCCAACGTCAGGTCGTCACCGTTAAGTTACCGAATACTCGCGATTATTTATTACATATCTGAATGTTATTTCTAACATTTGTCAAAAGTAATGTCAATAAGATTAACATACGATATTGCGCTAAGCGATGGGACAAAACGGTTACGACAGGCGACAGAATACGTCGGAATGATGTAAACATGGTCTAAAGTCTTAAGTCGCAGGAAATACATTTGTGTTTTATGTAAATGTAAATATGTTGTATCGTGTGAGAAAGATGGAAAGATGCACGAGATGCACCCTGGAATATGTTATATGTATATATATATATACCTTGTCGGAGATCAGGATTGGAGGATGATTTAATCTACAAAGTGATTTTTGAGGTATTTCATCATACCAAAAGTTCTGAAGCGCTTCACTCCAATTACCTTCATCAATTCCTCGTCGCAAATTGCAAATTGTTTATTCTTAGGGTCCTGTAAAAACAATCATTATTTTTATTGATAAGGATTTATTTACTTTACGATATAATTGTAATAGTAAAAAAATATTGCACAAATATAAAAAATCTTAGGTATATGTGAATGATACTTACATAAAGATTTCTTTCTTTAATGATACTCCATACTTTTTTCACGACTTCATGTCGAGCCATTTGTTCTGCACCGACAACCGCGGCAAGTTCTGGAGACAATGTGATAGCACGTGTGTAACCACCTCCTTTACCTTTGGCAGCACCACCACCTCCTTTCTTTGCTGTACTTCCTGGAGCTTTCTTGTTTTTACCCCAATCCTCATCACTATCACTATCACTTCCCTTCTTCTTTCCTTTCTTTCCGGGCTTATCTATAAAAAAAATAAATATTAATATTTAATAATATTGAGATATAACATTTTCGACAGATTTTTTAATGTAAAATAACTCAATAAAATATTACAGCCGGAACAAGTGCCTTACTTTTTTTGGGTGCAGGTTTAGGTTTCTTTGGGCTATACTCTTCGTCGCTAGCATCATCATCACTGGCGCTTTCTTCATCATCAGATGAACCCTTCTTGCGTTTGTTAGTAGTTTTCTTAGCAGGAGTTCGTTTGGCTGGTTTCTTTTCTTCTTCCTCCTCCTCTTCTTCAGATCCTTCTTCCTCCTCCTCTTCGCCATCTTCAGACTCTTCACTAGCAGCCTTCTTTTTCTTTTTTCCTCCATCTTGTTTCTCTTGAAGACACTCCATGACTAAATCATCGACCTCTTTCTTCCTACAAAGAAAGAATGCTCTACGTGAGTGTGTATGTAATTGTTATCAAAGTGGAAATAATATGTAAACCGAGATGAAAGCATGTCAGAAGAGGAACGAAGTGGTAACTTATATCTATTTATTACTTCAGTTACCACTCAGAAATCCTCTTTTTTTCTCTTGGACACAGAGAGACTCTCTCCTGCACTATTTTATGGTGCACAAGTGCCTATTAATGTCCGTCTTAGATTTTAATTCAATTCCAAGAATGCGTATGCTTAATAAGATAACTAAGTGTATGCTACGCTGAAAGATGAACTATGGCGTAGTAATATGATCCGCATACCAGTGAAATATCATGCACATGATAAATTATCAATTCAAATTTGATAAAGAAATTCTCGCCTTAATTAAAAATATACATTATAAACATTTATTTCAAATATAAAAAAAATTAATTATTTTACACATACTGATATAAAAGTTTTACGCACGCAACTTAGTTTTAAGATAAACATTGATACTTATATTTCATATCTTTATTGTTTTATTGTATAAATGTCTTTATTGCAGTTGACTAATGTAACTGGATTAACACAATTTATTAAAAATATTTAGATCTGCGATAACATTTTTATTTATTGCTTACCTTTCTGTGAGATCAACATCAAGTTTCTCCTCAATTTGTTGCCTCACATTTTTAGCTGACATTGTAGTAAGATCAGCATTCTTAAGAATGGCTAAACAAAATTAATAAACATGATATTAGTACATGATAGTAAAAATTTTTTTACATTTTCAAATTACTTATAAATAATATCAGGTAAATGTTAATTTTTATTATTTTATCAAATATAAGATTGTGTATCTTAAAATTTTTATTTACATTATTAATATCGTTTTTGTAAAAATATTAATTTATTCATTATAAAATTTCTATATTATTCTAAAATTTAGCAAAGTTATGCATTTCTAATATTTTTTAATTATATTATTTGAGAGATATAATATTGAAGAGAAGAAAATATTATTTAAAATGTGAGTTAAAAAATTTATTAGATTCCAATATCCTTATTTATAAACGTGAAATGAATACTTTGCCGTTCGTAAGCGAAGGCTGTGTATGGTATTGTATCATGTATATATACGACGTTTGCGAGTAATGTAGTTTCCCGCGTCGAGGGATCTAGTAAATATCGAGCGTAAATGGCGGTTGTGGCGCGCGTTGTGCCGGTCACCGCCGATCAGAGCAGCGCGCAACTAACAAAAAGATATCTGCAAGTATGCGACGAAGCGTCGATACAACGCGTGGAGCGAGACGCAGAGGGATTTTTCTCCGTGTATTGCGGTCGATCGGGTGGCGCATTGATTCCCGAAACGATCGAAAACCGCGAGAAGACAGAGGGAAAGAAAGAGACGGAGAATGAAGCAGGGGGGAAACGGAGGCCGCGCGCGCGCTCGGTCGGTCGATTCGCGGCGCACGCCGAAAACTGCTCACGAAAAAAATACGCGCGCGGCACAGCCAACGCGCGCGCTTCGTTAATCAACTGCCGCTTTACAATTCGCGACGGGCGAGTCGTGGTAATGGCGCATGTTTTACAGCACACGGCGGGAAAAAGATAGCGAACTATGGTAATATCTCGGAGCAGAAGAGTACTGGCGGTGACGGTTATAACCAATGACGATCCAATCGGCGATACGTGAGGCGCGCGAAGGAGGGAAATGAGTACGCGCGCGCGCTCGGTTCCGATCGACGAGAAGCCTATCTTTCTCGAAGGAGATTCGCGCAGGAATACGCACTTTTTTTTATCTCTAATGGCGTAAAAATCCGTTGCGACGCGATATTGAGAGTACGGTAGAGAGAGAAGGAGAGAGTGAGGAAGCGAGACACGAATATGTGAATGTGAATGTGGCTGATAGGCGCGCGCCACCACACATACTCGAGACGCGTCATACGGCCCGCCGCAAGGACGGGTCGAGAAAGCTATCTTTTTATAGCGAACGACGAAAAATCCGACTTTTCGCCAGGACACCGAAGTGGCTGCTTCGAAAATCGCGAGCGGATTGCACGCGGCGATTAATCGTCCAATCTCCTTGTTAATCCGATACGTAGGTGACAAAATACGGCGAGTCGCGGTTGCAATGGCCGGCGTGGGGCACGCCACTCGGGCACATACGTGCGCGCTAAAGTCGTCACGTCGCAAGAGCAAAGACCGCGATTTCGCCTGTATTCCCGATGCCGTGGCCGCGCGCAACGCGCGCGTACGCCCGTGAGAAGTTCGATTCCGCAGTAATTCGGCTCCGAAATCGCCTATATCGTGTGATATCATCACTTACCGGTGATCTCCTTGCGTAGCTCGTCCTTTGAGATATCGGCCATGGTAGATGCTACTCGCTGTGCGTACTGCTGCCAACTGAGCCTATGCCGGCTGCGGACTCCCGTAGCGTCCGTTGGTACAGTCAGTGTTGGCAGCTCTGTGAAACACACAAACAGGACGCGACTTTGATCGCAAATAACTCGAGAACGATTGCACGAAGACGAATACTATATACACCAAATCGTGTTAGTTTTTTATGATCGACAAGTTTCTCATGACGCCCCACGCGTAATTCGGCGATCCGAGTGTGCCAATTCGGACTTTACATACGACTTGCGCGGCACACTTCTGAATGAAACTGTACGTCAAGCGGCCGCTCTTGGCTGACGGTGGCGTCCACGGTACAGTCCGCGTGCGCTGTTGAACGGCGGTGTATCTAGAAAAAGGACTTTTGGCAGAACATAACTCTTCATCGCGGGCCTGAAGACGGATACTATATACACCAAATCGGGTCAACTTTTTTTTCTCTACAAGTTTCTCATGACGCCCCTGGCACAATATTGCGATTTAACGGCTCGATACACGATCCTTCAACGCGAGCTGCGCGAGATTTTCGTTAATGACTGTACAAGCGGCAAGCATACTCTGGAGTTTCGTAGCGTTGAGCGCCTACTCGCGTCATATGACAATCAGTACATGTTCCAGGGATATCATTAAGGGACAAACGAAAGAACTGCCTGAGAAAATGACGATGGTGGACATCGATGCGTAAAAATAGGTGTGTTCACTTTGCTGTTGCAAGCATTTGAACATTTTACATTATTTACTTTATTGTTTATTAATATTTTTATTGAACTATCATAACCCATATTCGCAACATGTAACGTACAATTTTAAAACAATGTATGTGTATGTTATATAGAAAACAGTAGATGTCGACGTGCGTTGAATCCGTCATGCGACTTGTATCGTAGAAATTCCTCGCATATCAAAAAGTCATCCTTTAAACATAATCGCATCCAATCAGCGCGATATTTTAACAGGCCGCGGCGGCAGAAACGACGATTCAGTTCCTTCATTGTGTTAGTGGTACAGTAATGGCCAAAAGTATCGACACACTCATCGAAATAAATGAACTTGGAGGATCCATATCTCCGAAAAGGTACATCGTACGACGATACTGTAATCACATAATCGTGTTAGTTTGACGTGACAAAGAGTTTTCTCATGAAGCGCCTTGCCTGATTTTATCATCTAAACGGTCCGTGCGACTTGCTCGCCGTATTCGTCAATATTATTTTCGGCATTAACTGTACTGTACTCAGCGCATCAATTTATGAGTCAAATATCTTGGCAAAATATCGTATTATTAATTTATTTCGTAACTTCCATTGTAGAGATTTAAAATATCTTTTTTCTTGAAATATGCACTTGCATTTTTTACGATTTCTGAGTGTTATTTATTGATGACGTGTAGCAACGTAATGCCGCCACGCTTGTTTGAATGTGTTAACACAGAGGTACCAACCTCGCGAATGCATCTGGCCACGCGGCATCTTGCCCGGCTATTGCGTTCGCAATGATGCGATATTGGACGGATCGATCGCATGCAATTTTTACATATGCTCGATCAGCTTACGAAAAATTTAATAAGACCGATCTAATCCGTCGAGATTACATGTTCTCTCCTGAAAATATTACTTTCCCTCTCAATTCCACGTCATTTCCGCTTCAAGGCAGTCGTTAATAACATCCATAAAACAAATGCATTTTTTTTTGTCAAAACGTGTAATTGTATTATCGAAAATTTTAAGCATAAGATTGATTACATTTCATACGACATATAAAACTTATTTAGTTTTTAATACGAGATGGAATGATATTTATAGTTGCTGATTTGTTCCAGAAATATTGATGTTTTTGCATTGTTTAGAGGTATGTCGCGTTATCTGTCGGCGATTCCAAGTATTATTTCAACGGTGCAGTCAGATGCAGTCAGAGAGCAATGTACAGTTCAGATTTGGTTAGGTTACGTGGCGGATGGCGGCAGAAAACAACAATACAATTACATTTATCACGGTATTTAATATTATATACATTACTTTTATTATTTTTAAAAAGTTAATTGTGAAACAGCATATCTTAAAAATATATTATAATTGAAATATCATCAATCAAATGGAACAAAAAGATGTGATTTACGATTATAAATATTTTATAGCTTTTATTAATTTGATTAAGAATTAATTGCAATTATTTTATTTTTAATAGTATAATGTGATCATTTGTATCATCGAAACCATACTTTATTAATGTCTAAATGTGTTAAAATACTAATTTGTTTTAATCACTTTTATCGGTCAGACATGGCATATTTTAATGATGAAATAATGTCATCATGACAGTAGTTATCAAATTGAAAGTCACTTCAATATTTAATAGATGCAAATAACAACAACAAGAAACTTCATTTCTAAAATTTCTTATTAGTACAATCATCTGTGATACTTTGAATTCTTTTTCTAATGTTGATATAGAATTGTTAATCGATGGTAAGATCATTTTCTATATATCTATTGTCCAGAATTGACTAACTTATCATCTGAGCAACATTTGTTGATATTGCAGAGTTCTGAAATTGCATTACGGCATTTCTTATTGCACCGCCAGATGTAGCCAGCATATACGCGCGCAACCGCGTTAGGATTTCTAGTTTGAGAATATCGGACGGAGGGACGCAGACTTATATTATTATTGCTATTTGGTTGTACCATGACCTCCTTTTACATTCGCGTACATGCAATCGTACTAACCGGCTGCGAAAACATCGATTCGAAATGCAAGCGTCAACGACTTCTCCATGATTGATGCATTATGGTTAAAAAACAACACGATTCTTCTGATAACATGGAGAGCGGGAGAGTAAGAAAGACAGAATCGTCGCACTTTTACATTGGTATTTATTGCTGTTTGTCTAAATATTTCCTAATATTAGTTACAAGTTATTATATTATTAATATATATCATTTATTTATTATATATAGGAAGCAAATCTTTTTATTTTGCATGTATTAGTCTATTTGCCGATTTGTGCATATTAGGTTATGTCAAAGGAAAAAGGGATTTTAAGAATGTTCTCTGTATAATTAATACTTAAATAGACAAAGTTATTACAGATTGGAACGTGATGCGATAGTATTATTAGGAGCTTCAACGTTAATTTGCTTCGTCAATGCGTGTCCGCGTGAGCCTCGAGTACGCGTTTAATACTGGACGACAATAGATACAAACACAGAATTAAGATAAATTTTCAAAGAGAGAGAGAAAGAGAGAATAATGTTATGCAATTGTTTGATTTTTAAACGGCTAATCGAATTAATTCATTTGCTAATCGTTTTATTTGAAGACAGTGCATCCAACAATGCAACTAGTTAATATTCATAGAGAAAGAAAAGAACGTGGTTATCAATACTTGTAATAATTATTTTATATACATACTATCATTATTGTAGTTCAATTATTACTTCTACGTATAAGAATTATTTGGAAATGTAATTATATTTATCAGAGATATTTTAAAATTTATTTAAAATTTAGATATTTTAAATTGAACGATAAAAAATCACACAATATTAATTTGCAAATACCACGCGTAATACATATTCTCTATATAATGTGCATCTGTTTGCCGAATACATATTCTGACAAACTTGTTTGTTGACATTTATATTATTTTACACACATAAGTTTATTATTTCATAAATTATTCTAGTCTATTGAGGTGTATGCGAAACGAGACCAAAAATCCGCACAAATCTTCTTCTCCGGTGTATTTCCGGCGTAATGCTGCTTCCTTTAACACCCGGTATAATGCAAGTGGCAGCTCGAGAGCTCGCGATGGATCAACGCGTTTGTATATGTATGTGTGGCTAAATTCGACGTGCGTCGGAGTGGTCTCGCGCGGCCGAATGCATATACAGTACGGCCGGACACGTGATGTATATGTATATATATCTATATATATCTATATATATATATATATATATATATATATACATACACGTACGTATGCATTTAGAGCGCGTTGGTGTCCATGCCTTGTCACGTGTACGTGTCAAAATCAATATTTGGCGTCACTAGGTTATGATAACGCGGCGGTGTGTCGCAGCTCGTATGTGTACGATGCGTGGGTGTGTACACACGTGTACGGGCGGTGCAATCCGCCGGATTTCGCGGAATTTCCGCGTCGCCCTTGCAACGCGTGGCGCAAACAATGCGTGCGCGTCCGAAACTTTTCCCATCTCGAAACGACGGCCGCGTCACGCCACGTTTATTGGACATTTTTGAATCGTCAGAAACTGCAGACCCCCCCACTGTAGCGATAACGTGTGTTGCCACGGAGTAAGGCTCGATAGCGAAGTACAGAATGGTTTCCGACATTCGTCAATGATGCTTCTGAAATTTTCTGCTGCCGGATTTCTCGATTGTTTTTGTTTGGCAGCTGCAAACGGCAATGCGCGCGCCCTCAGAATCACTAATCCTAATTTTAGTTAATTGATCTATCAATTAGATTATAAAGTATTTGAACAGCTGACCGTAGAAGCAAATTCACTTTCTTAAAGAATTATGAAAGAATTACGAAAAACTGTCTTAAATTCTATGCACTTGAAATTGTATTAAAGTGCTTTTATTGTCATTAATGATAATTGTTGACATTAGTAATAATATTAATAATTGTATTAGTAATAATTAAGCCACTTGCATTTTAAAATTGTAACTATGATATATCTAAAACCTTTTCGAAAAAAATAAATTTGCATTTTTTTAAACTTTTAGATTTTTACGATTTATTTAATGATTACAGTTATAACGTTCTTCAGCCAAAGTTGTTATTTCTACGCTGGAATGCACGTAGCGGATATCTCTTCATTCAACCGAGCCAGACAAGTTCACGGTCGCTATTTTCGGCAGAGCTCAGAGTAGGATCGAAGCGGAGGCAGAAGTAGAGAAGCCGAGAGGAGTCAGCCAGCGGTAAGTAGAAGTAAAATATAGAACTGCCACCTGTTCGACTGCACCGCTAGCGCATTGTGCCGCGGGCTTTTTCTACTGCGGACCGAAAGATTATCATTGCAAACCGGGACCCGAGCGTTGCGTCTATATCCTGACTCTCCGTGAAACTTAATTGCTGCATGAAAATACATGAGAACGTTTTAACAACATTAATTCTATCTTTGTTGATTTTCAACGTAGCTTCGTTGATTTTGATAATAAGACTGACTATATGACGGTAATTCTGACCATTGCTTAATCCATTAAGAAAAAGAAAGTATTGGCTACGATAATTTATTGATTATTTACTGACTATTCGATAACTCGATATTTTGGAGTGTTATATTATTCTAAAATTTTTGCATTATTTCAATGTAATTGGTGATTTTGTCACGGATTTCTTTGCAATTCTACGTGCAATTTAACATGTTTCCTTCCAAAGGAACATTACGTTCCATGGATGTAATCAAGAACGTCTGTTATCGCCTTTAATTAATCGCGCTCGCCTGTCGATTTGCTTCTTGAGCGAGGACGTACGTCCCGGATTATGCATCGTACTACTTTCGTTTCTCTCGCTTCCTCTTTCCTCTCTTTCCCACTGTATTTCCATCATTCCCAGACACACTCCGACAATTCTCCACGCATGGCCTGCCACGTTTTTCGTGCCGTTCATGCCTATTTTCCGGCGACCGATTCGGTCGACGACGCGATTTTCCCGCACGCGGCATATTTCCTTCGCCGGATATATCTGCAGGCATCGCATTGATTCACACATATATACCGATGCCAGCTTCGATGATGTGTGTGAAAACACGCGTCTTATGAACTCTTGCGAAAGAAGAAATAATTTAAATAAGATGATCAAAATGAATTTCGCGAAATATATAGAAATATAATAGAAATAGATTTAAAATGAAATCTTTTTTTATTATTATCGAAATTATTGCAATAGTTACTTTGTTATGATATTTGCTTAAAAATAATAATTCATGCCATGATCGAAATTCAAATGCGATTAAAGGAACAATTGTTGATTAATTTCAAAAATATTTAAGCAATTAAAATTTTCCTAACAATTTCAAAAATATAATAGTTCTATTCTATTTAGTATTTCGGGAGTTAATTATTTAATTAAAGCGGACCAGAAGGGAAGACGGAATAAAACTTTTTCTTTTGTTTTTTCACAAGGATACACTTCGCTTCAGCGAAATTTGCGCGCGCTCGCTTGCTCGCTTGTTCGCATGTGTTTCCACATCGTACATATATGCATCTTCCGGAGCAATACGTGCATTCGATACATACTGCGCTTGTACATACACTGACGATCGTACTACTCCCTTCGAATGTAGAATCGTCCCAGCAGGCGGTTGGTTCTCTTCTCTCAGAATATCTATATCCGCGCACGTGGATGTCGGTGGCGTGTGCTGATACACACACACACACAGTCGCGCGAATACACACAAACGCCAGGTACAAGTATAGACGGTATCTATCGAGTCTTCTCTATTGCAACAGATGCCTGTTGCTACGCGCGGCCCGGGCAACGCTGTCACGTTTTCGGCTCCTCCGCTTCTCGAACTTCTGCTTGCCTTTGCTGGCGTCCCTCCCGTCGCCCTTCGCGTCGTTCTATCGTTACTCACGGAGAAACGTTTTTCGCCCTTTTTGCCACGTGATCGGGCATTGACCCTATCCCCGACGCGGCTCGGGGGTGGAAAGCACGAGGCGCAGCAGCGACAACGAGGCGGCCGCTTCCTTCCTCTCTCATTTTTTTTTCCTCTCTCTTTCTCTCTCCCTCCCTCTTCTCTTTTTTTTTCTCTACGGAAGACAATACTTTCGAACCAACGAAGCGATAACAATCGTGATCTCGGGATAAATGGTACTAATCGGTGATTAATTGATTGTGTAGTTTACGCTTGAGCGGCTCTTACGGCTTTATGCCGGCGATTCGAGCGTCGTTCATTATGCGGAATGAATTTTAGAAAGAATAAAGAAGTCGATGAAAATATAGTTTTTGTATTTCGAAACGACTGACGTTTCTGTTCGAAAGATTGGATTATACCGCATTTGTCACGTAAGATTTCGCCAATTAGTAGGTGCTAATTATGCTGAGTAACGATTAAGTAACGTATGCATTGCTGATAACATACTGCATGTATGTTACTTTATAGCCACTTGCATAACTAGTCATCGCAATGCGCCGATATTATCGAGCAGGCCTGCAGAATTTTACCTATCGAAAATGATTTCTGAGCGGCGTGCTAATATATTTAGAATTTCCGGGAGAGTGCCACTCTTCCTTTACGTAATACTGTGGAAATGGATCTGCACTCGGAAGTAAAACAGAATCCAGCGTTCGACTGGAAGACACAACACATTTCCAGACACATGCGCAACAGTATTTCATTGTATTGTTATCGATTACGTGCAATGTTGAGAATACACAGTTCGGATCGCAATTTTTCGTAGATCTTCTTTCTGATAATAATATTGCGCAATAATAATTTATTCCGAGCCAAAAAATGTGCGAGATTAAATGCGATCGTTTTAAACAAACGTGTTCGCAGAATGTTATAATAAAAAGAACTATACCGGGCAAACACACCAATTATGCGACGCGTGTGGAATACTATGCGCGATCTATGCTATTACTGTCCTTTCCGTGTAAATTCCATTTCCACAGACAGTTATCACACTTGTTACATAATGCTTACATGTCTTTATGACACATCTCGCCATATGTTTGCCAGGATTTTACGGTATACAGACAAGCGTGTCTGTATTCCTGCATAATTGATTAGACTTCGAACACGACGCTGCTTAACGTATAATTTTTAAACGCTGCCAGATCCAAATTTATCTCAATGAAAATTTCACAAAACATATAAATATATGCTTTTATCCGTATAAGTATAATTATAACAAATATACAAAATGAAAAAGTAACACTTGGAGAAAATTTTATATGAAAAATTACTATGATATGGCAGAGTAGCCGCGGACCATAGGAGGAATTATAAGTTTAAATACTATGGCCATTGTGTGAAAAACATAGTAAACATTTTTATAATTCCCTTATGATCCGCGGCTACTGCCGTACATAATAATTTTTGATATAAAATTTTCTCCGTGTACTTTATGCTTGATATATATATCAAATTCTTATTACACAGTTATCCATGATTATTTATGCGTTTGTTTTTGCATTATCAATAAAAAATTTCATCTGATTTTTGGGAAATATTATAATATGAGCTAGTCTTTATACAAAAACACGGGACAAATGGTCCGAGCGTCGCAGAATTAATACTCAAGCACAACTTGAGCATGAGATCAGAGAAAAAGATCGCCCGCATTAGATGAAATCGAACGTGTCGTTCAGCGGCGTCTTGGCAGAATACGGTCTGCGCCGAGGGATCAAGTCGGATCATCCTTAGCCGGGCGATGCAATCTAAGGATCGGGCTCGCGTTTCGAGATCGAGCGTTAGAGATGGAAAGAGAGAGAGAGAGAGAGAGAGAGAGAGAGAGAGCGAGAGAGAGAAAGTGAGAAAGAGAGAGAGAGCGTTTCGTTCGGTTCCGTTGCTGAAGCTGCCGCGTCGCGGCGGGAGAGAGAAAAGAGTGTAGCGTCCCGCGCGCGTAATTAAGGACCAAAGGGAGGGTATGAGGCGGAAAAGCCGGAGGTAGAGAGAAGACGAAGGGGCGGCATTTGAGGAGGGTGGGTATGGGGTGTAGACATCGATCGGGTCGGACGTGTGTGAGCGTGTACCTGCACGCGCGTCGTACGTGTCACATACAACTACCACACACCGCCACCACCTGGCCAGTCCCGCGTGGCCAGGATGGTGCGAGTCGCCGGAACAAGGGCGGTGTGAGGGCAAAACGGGGGAGGTGCGGGAGGAGAGTATAACCGGTAGAGCGGCGCGAGGCAGAGGGTCTGAGGGTGGTTCGGTTGGCCCCGAACCTACCCTAAATCGAAGAAGCATGGGACACACCCTGGAAGAAAATGGGAAGTGGGGTAGTTGGCGCGGATGGCCGGGCAAGGATGGGATACCTCCGTATACTCTCTCTCTCTCTCTCTCACTCTCTCTCTCACTCTCGTTCTCTTTCTCGCCTTCATCTCATCCTCCGCTTCTCCCCGCACTTGATGCTCTCCTGCTGCTGCCTCATCCTCCCTCTTCCACCTGCCGGCCCTGCTGCTCATCCTCCTCCACCGTACCCCTCCTACCACCGATATCTTATTTCGTTCTCTCACTCTTCTCTCGCCACGGGCGAGCCGCCTCACCCCACCGTGCCGACTGAAGGCGCCCGGCTACCCTCGCCCCCGTCCCGCGCTCCCATTCCCGTGCCCTCCGCCGTCGACACGCCAATGAGGGCCACCCCGCGACAGGGCAGGTGTGCGAGCCACAATGGAAGACACTGTAGAGACAGCCGCGGCGAAGTGAGAGGACCGACGGACCCGCGGAGTGGCCGCGAGCGAGAGGAAAGCAGCTTCTTCTCCCGTGCGACCGCGAGAGTGAGAAGATCGCAGAGAAAAGCACGCGCGCGGAAGCGAGATGACGGAAGAGAGTTAGAGATGAAGAAAGGGAGAAACAGAACCGGCGGAAAGAAAGGGCGAGAAGGAAAAACATCGAGAGAAAAAGGGTAGGAACCGAAGAGAAAGAAGGAGAGAAAAGAAGAGCGGCGAAGAGGCAGGGAGAGCCGGCAAGGGATGGAAGGAAGGAGAAGGCGCGCACGAAAGAGAGGCAGAACGGGACAGTGAGAGGCGGCAACGCCCATTTTTTGATAAGCTAGTTACCCGCCGCCACCCGCCGCCGCGAAAGGGGCAGAGGGTAGCTCTCCGGTACAAGGCGGCAAGAGGCGCGCCGGCAGGAGGTCGAGTTGGCCGTAGGGCGTTTGAAGGGGTGGGCGAGGGGACGGGGAACACAGGTAGGAGCGCGAGGAGCGCGGCGCGGGGGGAGGAAGGTTGGGTACGCGGCGGGTGTCGGGTTCTACGGAGATCAATAACTGCATAAAAATAAAGTGAGGCTCTGGCCCGCTACCTTTAACCCACCGCCCCCTCCCCCCCTCCGAGTTCTCCACCTTCACCTTTTCCTCCACCTCCGCGGCGGCGGCGGCGGCGGCGGCGGCGACGGTGGCGGCGGCGGCTGCCTCGTTCTCCTTCGTTCGACGCCCCTCCGCGCCGTTGCCTCTCGCTACGCAGCGTCTTTCCAGCACTATGCCATCCTTTTCCTTCCCCCCGCGTCGTCGCGCCCATACCCCCCCGGTATCCCGTCACCACAGCCTCCCGGTCTTCCACCTCCAATGAGGATCCGGAGGTTATTGCCTGTATTTTCTTAAGGGATGAATTCTCCGCGAGGACCGCTACCGCCACCTTCGCCAACTTCCTCGTCGCGAGGGGGGCAGGCGAACGAGCGACCGGCTGGAGGTTGGAGGACGCATTCGCGAGAGGTGGGTTGGGTAGGTGTCGGTGGCCGGTGCATTCCGCTTCCGGTGTACGCGGCCTGTTAAGTCTCCGGGAGATTCGCGACGGAGGGGGCTGATCAATTTTCCGATGGAGATGTCGTGTCGGATGGATCGCGTTGTCTCCGGGCTCATGCGTGATGCTTCGGATACATCGCGAAGCAGAAACGAGAGTGGGGGGGTGGATGATGGTATATGGCGGAATAAAAAAAGATAAGAAAAGTTTGCTTTCGGATATTTATCGAAGACTATCTCGAAAATGTTCGCTTCGTGGGGCTTGATTGAACGCACGTTTGTAAGATCCGCGTTGACGCGACAATGGCACCAGCGAACGAACTCGAAATGTTTGCGAAATTTCTGATCGTGCAATATGCGAGTCCACGATGCTTCCAAGCGCGGTAGTGCGATATTTTTTTTTAGCGTTCGTACGTGGACAGGCATATGATATAAAATCATATTGTATACAATGTCTGCAGACTCTTTTTATGGAAAGCATGCTTTGTGTTACACAATGGATTATTTGAATCATTAGTGAAAAAAAAAAATGAAAAGTTTTAAATACGGGTTAGATCACGTAGACAATTATCCTGAAAATTTTTTTGTAATAATGCGCAGTATACTTTTTCCCCACAATTTCTACATTTGTTCGTCATGTATTTGCGCAGCGCGCAAATCGCGTATACAGTCGAGGGAATCACGATTCTGTGCGTTTCGAAAGCAACAAGTACTTAGGTACGATCCCTCCGTAGGAAACCTAAAGAGACTTCGCGAGGAGAGTTAAAAACAAAGTTGCGACGGTTCTTCAACAGCACTGCGATTACATACTTAATAATGAATCGCTGTTGTCAAAGAGAACTCGGCTTCGACGAGCCTAATCATTTCTTGCGGTTACAAATAAATGCGCTTATATTGTAACAATATTGTCAAGGGTTGACTCACGCGACTACGATTTACAAAATATAACTCTTTCCAGTAAATCCCAAGTATTATCTCGTAAAAAAATAAAATAATATTTTATTAACAAATATTAACTCGAACAATTTTGGAGCGAGAGGTTGCAAATTGAATTTTATATAAATTAAACTTTAAAAATACAAATAGATAATAAAATATCATTTTTTAATTAATTTCAAATATTAAATTATAATATATAATTAAAAGTTTTTATATATAATTAAAATTTCGTCCATGTTTTAATACAAAACCAAGAAAACAGAATACTTCCGCTCTCTCGGAAAGTTCAACAGCGTTTCGGAGTAATTATTGGTAGTTCCTGGAGAACCGTCGCTTCCCCAAACGGCCGTTCCGGATTTCCTGCCCACGAAAAACTGTTCATCCATCGAACGGTACTTTCCGCGAAAAAAAAAATTAGACTCGCGACCATTTCCTGCGAGCGAGAATGGGCCATATTTGCGGAAGCTATACACGGCTATTTTTTCTTCTTTCTTCTTTTCGTGGACTGTTAACGTTTGCAGGACAATTCTCCGCATGCAGAATGCGCGTATACGCACACGCACACATTTCTCACCCAATCCCCTTTCAAGGGCCGTATCGACCGCGAGAGACGGCGGGCCACGGTTTTCTTTTACGAAAGCAATTTTGCGGGCTGCTCGTAATTTAGTAGCGCGAATAAAGGCATGTGAGGGTGGCAGCGGGGATGGGAGCAGATAGAAAGTACAGGTATTTGTTATACGCTGCGAAATAAACGCACGCATCCTCCGCGGATCAAGCGTGATACGCACTGACGCTGTATTGAGGTGAAAGTGCGTATCAGAATATGTGTTTGTATGTACATGCCTTTTTGAACGCCAACTAAGGCACGTGCTTTTTTGGGAGGCATGGCACAAAGTGGCTATTACGGTTAGCCGGGATGAAAAACAATGCAGTGCACCTCCCAAAGAGAGGGAGAGAGAGGGAGAGAGAAAGAGAGAGAAAAGGGAGAGAGAGAGAGAGAGAGAGAGAGATTGCAGTGAACTCACGAATTTCGATTCGAGCTTTGCTCGATTAAGCTGTTTGCGGTGGAATTAATTAGGAAACATCCCTGAGCTTTTGTCTCGGATTCGAGCAAACTTTGTAAACGTGGAGAAACGGTCAAAATATAAGACACACATAGTTTTACGTCGGCAAAATTTTTCTATGACTTTATCGTTCCATGAAATAAAATTCATCGACTAATTGTTACTCTTTACATTTTGAAATAAATCACTAGATATTAGATATTTAAATAAAACGTAATCGTCTGATTTTTAAAATAGAAAATTAACGAAATAATTAATTTTAATTGGTTATTATTGTTATTATTAGTTGTATTTTATTGAGTCGGTGTTCAACATGGATAAATAGAATATAATGCTAATGTATAGAAGCCATAATTAAAAAATTATTCTTTTTTTATTCATCTCTCTCGTGCTAAGAGCGCGTTTCGCCGCGTCGTTAAAATATGTGAGGGAGGCACGATTGCTGGGAGAAATTTTTTAGCCCTCCCTTCGAGACAAGTACTCGTGCGCCCGGTGTGTCTCGAAAGGGCTAAGAAGCAAAGAGGGGTCTCGTCGCCCTTGAGTCTATGCACGGTACTCGTACATAAATCACGTAGTAGGGGTAGGTCAGTACGGGCTATCCTCGGAGGGTTGAAACTTTTAGGAAGGGAGCAGTCTGCGAACCGCTCGAACACGCAAATTTAGGGTGGGTCGTCTCCCTTCGTGAGACAGACTTAAGTTCGTCCCCGTTGTGCATTCGAAAACCGTCGAGTGCGCTTGGGAAAAAATAAGGTTTCGTCTTGAAAATGCGTGTGAGATATCTACTATAATGTTGTATTTAGATTTTTGTGTTTATAGATTTTATTGTACATTTTATTGTTATTCTTTGAATAACAAAGGGCTTTGAAATGTATTTCCATTGTTTATATTTTTATATTTTTTGTTAGATATTTGTAGGCGCAATAGAATGGAAATTTGCGTTTATTTATTTTTTAAATGTGTTTAAAATAATCTTTTTTATTACATTTTTATTATATTTCGTACAAGTGCAGTATGCTTCTTTCTTGTTTTGGAAAGCTGTAAGTCTTTCAATATGATAAGGAAATTAATATTTCTATAAGCTGAATAATATTTGTAAATGTGCAGTCAGAAAATACGCCGCTTTAAGCTTTGACAAAAGCAACGTTTATTAGCTGACTTAAATATTGCATAAAACTTTGTGTCTTTATATGATATTATATTTTTCCGTGTAAACCGAATAAACTGCTTTGCATAATAGAAAACAGCAAATAGAAGTCAGTGGCAAAGTGATAGTTTTTAATTTCACGCTGTGAAACGGCTCTCTTTTTAATCAATCTTGTATCTCCTGTTTTTTGTTGTAACGCTTTTACGAGAAATAACATCATTCAACAAATAAAAATATTCGGTCGTGCTTCCGCGGCGGATTTAATAAAACATTTATTTACAGTTTATCACGAGTAGAAAAATTGCCGCGTCGGTATTCGAGAGAGATTTTAGCAGCCCGGCGTGTTCGCCCGAAAATAATGCAACTCTTTCATCTGTCCTGGATTACACTGTCGACGCTCGTCCGAAAAAAAGGCACGCACTCGTGACAGGACCGTGCGATGATGTGTTATATGAAAAAAAACAAACAATACCACAGCGTTTTTATGATCCATTCAGCGAATCTTTTTCTCTTTGTCTCGTAGATTAAAAATCGCGTTATCGTTTCACTCACAGTTTGCGCAATGCATCGCAACACTAAATTTTATTTTTTAATAAACTTGATAAATCATCCTTGCTTAAGCACGGATGACACGATATGTCACAAAGTTGATGTCAAATAGCATCGTAATATTAAAATATTTGGTGAAAACATGTTTCCCGAAATTCACCAACGTATCATCGGTTAAACATTATTTTTGCTTCATAAAATCTGTGATTAACAAAGACCGAAATAGATTATTCAATTTGGACTGTCTGTTCTTTAAGCGAAACTGTGTGTCAGGGGGAAAAAAAAAAAAAAAAAAACGCATACCGCTATTCCATTACCACGTAAAATATACCATAATTGCGAGGAGTGTCGCTCTCGGTGTTAGCCAAACGAAGCGATGCCGCCACAATGGTCATTGTTAACGGATCATTACTGGAAAAGTGCTCTCCTCGTTTACACTTGCTTTGCGCGGCATCATGCCGATGCGTTATCGTAAAACAAACTACGCTTTGGCGACATTTACATTGCCCGATGGCAAAATAACAATTACGTTCCGCGCTGGCCGGCGAGGCGATCCCCGAAACTACAGCGAAATGTGATTAGAGTACGTAGATGGGTCGCGCTGTAAACCTACCGCGTGTTATTTCAACGAATTTGCGCGGAAGTTGTTGAAATTTCGAACAACTGATGGCTGCCGTTATGTGCTGGGTTATTGACGAAATCGTAAATTAGTAAAGTTTATTACGCTTTCTACGTGTCATCACCTATTATGACGGTGCAGTTGCGACGGTGGAATATATTTATTATTTGGACGTAAAGCACTCTTTGAGTATAAAAAATATATCACGCTTTTTTAAGAGGCTACTATAACTATTTGATCATTAGATTAGACTTTCATTTACACGTTAATGGTGGTATGTTATACATCACACCATATAACACAAACACAAATCAATTAGTAAAATTGAGAAATATTTTTTCCATATTTTTTTAACAAATAATACCGTGTGAAATATTACTGATCAATTTTCTCTTTATTATTTGTGAAAATTGTGCTTCTGAGAAGTTATGTTTAATATTTCTCCTTTTATTTGCAACTAATTATAAAATGTCGATCAAGATATTTGTTCATATTTTTCCAATTGACAAATGATGTACGCATAATACCGAGGCGATATCCCACTGTGGATGGGTTCTTGATTGTCGACGAAGAAAAAGAACGTCCCTACTGGTAGCTCGATGCTGACGAGAAAAAAGGTGTACTGATACAGGTCGTTGAGCAACGTCCTATAGGACCCTAACCCGGAAGTAAAGGCGTGCATACGCATCCGCGCGGCTGGATAACAAATCGGCCATGGTGCTAGACAGTAAAACTTTTCCTCAGAATTTTCCCGACGCATTACTGCCGATCCGTTTTGTGTGATTTTTCGCAAAGATGGGCGGCTTAATGCGTGTGAAATCTGAACTTCGCGACACTCTGAATCTCTTTCATTTTTCATAGCGGAAGATAATACATAATAGTTTAGCGTAATAATTTGCGCGATAGGGTGATTCCGGATAAAGCGTTATCTGAGACTTACACATTTTATATTCATATTATTATAGCAAGTGTTAACATATAATCAAGATATAATTATTAAAATAATCAATTTATATTGCGAATTTAAACGAGCTTTTGCCTCGATCAATCGTTCCCCCTTTGTTTCAATTTCAGCCAGACGGCAAACTTTTTGTGCTCTTGACTATATGTGTACACAAATTGTCAGCATATGACAGATTCATAGAGAGGTATCGCGGGATCCCAGGGCACGCAAGGGAAAGGGAAACGAGAACAATCGTAGGGAGGGAGGGAAAGCGCATATTGAAAAGGGTTGCGATGAGTGTACAGTACTTTTACGTGACGTCAATCTTTTTCTACTTGTATTTATGTGTGCGTACATTACGTAGATCTATACGCCGAAATACAGAGGTACGAAAATTACTCGCGGACAAATGAACATTTTTAATCGTCGTTCAAAGTGTTTCTTACTTATACTTTGGACACCGTTCAATGTTCACTTAAACAACATACTATTTTAAATTCTTATCAAACGCATTTATTTCAACATTAATAAGAAAGCTTTCTAAACAGACAATAGAGATTATGTTTTCCGGCATTTCTTTTATATAAATAAATTTTATGTGGAGAAAAGTTTATACTCTTGATGCTTGAACTATATAGATTTTACTTTCCGTCAGTCTGTTTAAAATCTTTTCTTCGTCTGACGTTGACCAACCGGATTTTTCAAAACGGCGGTCAACCGCGCTTCTGCAAGAATGCTCCTTCTAACCGACAGCCACCGAGAAATATCGCGAGCAGCTCGATAAATCGGTTCGCGGCAATAAGGGCCGAGTAACAAAATGAACTCCGCTCGGCGACACCTAAATTCTTTTTTCTCCGCTTAGCCGTTATTTAGTCGTGGAATACCTCGAAGGCCCGGTGTGTAGAAAGATGAACAGAAAGAAAGGGAGACAAAGAGAAGAGCGAGCGTACGCATGGCGGTAAGGCGATGAGGAAGAGAAAACGAAAAAAGTGACGAAGAGAAAGGGAGAGAGGAAAAGAGAGTAAGAAAGACAGGAAAGCGCGGGCGGACGGGCGATAGAGAGGATATAAGCGCGGAAAGAGGCGAGGGGGAGGAAAGAGAGCTCCGACGGCGCGAGAAGGACAGAGAGAAGGTAGAGTTCTGAAAGGGGGTTGCGATGCGAGTGCAATACTTTTCCGTGAGACGGCACCAGTGTCGTCGGCTCCGAGGGGTGGGTTCGGGCCGGACTGGGAGTGTGCGTGGGGTCAATGACCGCAGTTGGGGTGGCTTCCTCCTACCTGGCGCCCTGCACCCCCCGCGCGTGCCAACCCCCGCGCCGTGCACCCCCTTCGTCGCGCTCCCGTCCCCCTGCGCGCTTCCCTTTCTGCACTCCCCTTTGCTCTACGCCAGGGCACGTTGCGGTAGGCGGAGGAGGTTGGGGCAGGTTAGGCTTAGCTTAGGGTTCAATATCGGGGAAAACACGCTTTTATTTGATCGCTCGCTACGTTCTCTGCCCGGTTCTAAGGGGGGAAATAGGGTTTGGGGGTGGTCGAGAGAGCGCGAGAAAGACGGCAAGCGGGACTAGGGGGAAGGGAGGAAACTTGGATACACACTCGGGTGCGTACACGCGTCGGTTTCCGTAGCTCTATGATCCCCTGAATGCGAGAGAGTTTTGCAGTGAAAAGGGGTGATATTGATACTGATTGCGAGCGCGGTTCGAAGGGAAAGCTCCATATATAATTCATCGAAAAATTTTAAGTTCGTTTCTGTTCGCCGTTCGGCGCGCCGACTCTTAGTTCACACACTTCGTTCATTCAAGTCGGATAAGGAAAGCTGTGCCTAAGAGCATCATGCTCGGTGTCCTTAGCAGACCTTTGATGTGCTTTTTTATCTCCGTCGATGTTAGAGGAAAGGAGACGGCGATGTATCTATTTAGAGTTGAGAAACGATTTTAAACAAATCGAATCAGTTCACATTGTTTTCGTAAATTAGATATTTATTAGTTAGTTTTCCTCGCGGTAATTATTATTGTCATTATTGATATTATTATTGTGCATTTTTTGTTCATAATTAATAATTGTGATATTTTGTCAAGATATCATGATTGTAATAAGTAATGATACTATACATACGGTGTCCGAGACCATGATGCTTAGCAAGCTCCACTTATCGCGAGTAACTTTAGTGCAATTAACGCAAGTTGCAGTTGATCGATCGGTCGGTGTCAATCGAGACAAAAGTATCGACTAAGTGGCGAACATTGAATCCTATCCGAACAATTTGAATCCGTTGAACATCCACCGCACGCGTCTCCTTCTCTTTTTCTCCCTTTTAACCACATCTCTCTTTGCTCTTTCTCTATTCGTTTCCCTCTCGCGTCGTCCGCCCCGGAAGCACACGTGTTGCACAAACTTTAAATCCAGTTATAACGGCGCGATAACAATTTCTCGCGCACGATATTTCACCACAGTCGGAATGCAGCGCGCACTATCGATCTGTGTATTAGAAGTCTTTATCTATATTTTTTTAACTGTCGCGTGTTTTATGCAGCAATTCGGCAGTTCCGGTTTCTACTCTCTACTTGTTGGGAATCGAGTGTTTTTCAAATTCTTCTCCAAACTATGGAATTCACTTATTGTCGCGCTCTGCAAAACAATCCTATTTTGCAGACACACGTCGCCTCCAATGCATGGCGCGTAAAATCAACGGCGACTCTCGCGCGAACCAGTTTTTCGTATAATTCTTCATAGATTGATGTGATATGCGCACAAAAACGATGTAACGCAATAGATTCACTTATAGAGAGCGTACGGTAATCGATTCGATCTATCTAAAAATATTTGCAGCATAATGGATCGTTGTAAAAAGGACAAGTGTCGATCAAACTTAATTCATATACCGTGAAGGATAATTTTGTCGCAATTGTGTGCGGTATAATGTGAAAACTGACAGATCTGACAGTATACTTTCATAACTTTCATATCACATCACGCGAATTAGACCGCATATTTGGGTTACAAATGACGACATTGTCTGCCAAATAAAAATTTTCGTAATGCACAATTAGTGATTAATTATATCGATAACCAACTCGGAAGAGTTCTTTTTTATATTTTTAGTACTTAAATGGAATAAAATGAAGGTGTTTATTTAAATTATTGACTCTAATTAAAACACGGTGGATTTTAGTAACAATTAGCTTTGCTGTTTAGTCATCACTTCATGATTTTCGAACAGCAAACACTTTCAGCGTCGAGCATAATATTGAATTAATCGATGTCCGATGCTGGCTTCGCTAATCGAAGCAATGCGTTTGAATACATGCCAACGAGATGAAATGATGGCGGTAGGAATGCATTCGTGCGTTGGAAGACTAAAAAAGCAGCGGATAAAAGACCGGTCGACTCATCGGTTGTTAATTAGGAACTAAAAAATGTACGCTTCTTCGTGGTTCTGCTTATCTATTATGTGATATTCGTTCGATACAAAATATCATACATTACTCTTAATTTTTGAGATAATGCTAATGGTCAGAATATTGATCGAAAAATCGTTTTAATCGTTAATTAAAAAGAATATGTTGATATTAATAATGCCGCGTCGCTTAGCCAGTCGTTACTTATTCAGCGTTTCATTTCTCAGTTAACAGTCTTTCTGATGGGTTTCTTTCAGCACGTTGCATAATTTATATCGTGCTTCGTAATTTATGTATAACACAGACTGCTGCGAATTCGTAGAATCGAAAGAGAGATGGCTTTTTGAAACGAATAAATAAACGTGAAGATTAATTATCGTCTTTCGGCCTCTTTCAGATTATTCATTTAGCGAAATGTATACCTTTAGCTTCCAATTTTTCTTCCGCATATAATAATAGATATTTATTTTAGCTTTGCACGGAGCTTATTAATTTTCTTGCTTTTCATATTTTTTTATTCGTTAAGATTGAATATTGATTAAAACAGAATGACGATATGATAGGTGAATCGAAGGTGTCACACGCCGCGCTTGATGTAACAATTGTTTTATTTCTCTCTGTCTATCTATCTTCCTCAAGTTCCTACTCGTGTGACTGTCGAAAGCTTCAAGATCCTCGGGAATAGCGTATAATCTGCGTTCGGGGGTTGATCGACGTGACTATTGTCGTATCGCATCTCCTCTCTCAATGTCTTCCACTGGATGCAAGCGAAACGTGTTTGCTTTCACATTTTGCACGCGCGCGGGCGGAACTGTGCTTTGCGGAAAACTCCGCGCCGGTGACGGTGGTGACGGTGGTGTGGTGGGCGCGCTACGACAGTTATAAGCCGCTTCCATTTCCGTAATTAAATTCTGACGCCTCAGACGTCCGCTTTTCGTGGCTGCAGCAGCCAACATATCCGCAATTTTCGTCACCACTAAGGAACTATCGATTTAATGTAGACGCGCAGAACGACATCGGGGAATGACGTTCACCATCGAATAAAAAAAAAAAGGGGGAGGGGAAAGTTCGCGGGATGTGGCAGTGTTAGTTTCCAAGCCGCGAAAGTCGCCGTAATGAAATATTCATTGTTACGTTGTAGTGCCTAATTGCCTCGTAATTATTGCAAAGTACGATCGAGAGAGGAAGACCTACGACAATTTTTCCTCGTGGAAAAAAATTATTGCGCGGCAGAAACTGCGGTTCGACAAATTCTTGTGATCTGATGGCTCGCGGAATTACTTCGCGTGGAACGAATAAAGGAGCGATAATGGACTGCTGTTTATTGTCATATTTTCTTCGGTACGGCGAGGCGAAGTCGTTCTCTCTGCTGCTTGTTTCTATATTAATTATTTTATGAAATAGACGTCTCTCTCTCTCTCTCTCTCTCTCTCTCTCTCTCTCTCTCTCTCTCTTTTGGTATATGTTAGGTAATATACAAAAGCGAAGAGAGTTCTTTACAATAATGTCTTTCTCCTGCGAATGTATTGGAAGAAAATTATCTTGTGCGTGTCGTTTCGCCAATACAGTTCGAGACATTAAATTATTCGTAATTACATACACGTGTACGATACGTTAGAATTAAGAACTTGCGGAATACAAATAGACGGAAATTATATATCTCTCTCGGAAATGTAATTATATAATTTGCATTAGTCGACGATTCTGAGGAAAAATTAAATTCAAATAATGATGTCATAGTCCAGAGAATAAAAAATTCAAACGTGCAGTTGTTTACAAAGTTACAAATAGAAATCTTTCATTTGTAAACGGAGCTGTTTTAAGATAATTGCTATCTACTTATACGATTTTCTAATTATTACAACTTTGTCGTCTAACTACGCGGTTCTATAATTATCGAAAAATGCTCGAAAATTGAAGAATGTCTCTAGATATTTTTCCTTTTCAATTGAGAGAGAATTGGTAATGTTGATTTAATATTCACTGTTCATGATGCCGTTTAAAGATTTAGGTTCTTCAGAATAACACTAGCAATTAATGTCATTGGCATCGAAAGGGAGAAAAGAAAGAACCGCAGAAAATTCACAGAAAGCGTAGTAACTATTTAATTTTAAAACCAGTACGCGTCTCTCCCCTGCGCAAAATTGGACTAATTGCGAGGTTTTGCTGATGAGGGTAAAAGAAGAAAGACTAAACGTTACAAACGAAAAGGCTAGAATAATATTTTTGCGCAGCTTGTCGCAGGGAATATTTACAATGTTTGCAGAAATTATGTGGTTGGTTGCATGTTATATGCGGCAATAATAATTGCGTATTATTCCTCGCTCAGCAGGATCATCGGTCACAACCCATTCTCTCGACCGAATAATGTGTTTTCTATTATTTTGTTGACATCCCGATGTTGTTAACATCGTAATTTATTATTTTCGCTTGATGAATGGTTTGTAATTTACAAGCACTGGACGATCGATCTACCGCCCAAATTTACGCGGAACACATTAATATATTACAAAGCTAATAGATCTCATCCACGTTTATTATGACGGTATATTGCTTATTTTGAAATTCCGGAAATTTCTTTTCGATCTTACCACGGCATTCATTCTGAAACAATTGCTACACGCCATCGAATTTCTAACGACCTTGTGCTACTGCTGTCGAGAAAAACGAAAGGGGCATTCGCGAGAGGGAGCAACTTTGTAATCGCCCTCGTAATCAAGTAACGTATACGCTAGACTCGCGACCGTAACTTTATGCCCCTCGAATTACAACGGCGACTACAAAGTTGGGTAATTTGTATATCGCGTTATATTGTGGCGCGGCCATGTGTACGCCGCACTGTTTCTGTAATTTGTCACGACGATAATCACAAAGTGGCCCCACGAGGAGCGGTTGGATTTTTCTTTTTTTAAACGGCATTTTTCCTGGCGTTTCGGAGAACTTAAATGGTATCGAGGAATTATTTCTCGTAATGGCGCCAGTGCGCATCATTTTAAAGTGTATATTTTTTCGCTTTCTCGTTTCGCTCGCGCTCACTTCTGTGAATCTCGCGGGAATCTGTTATCACGGTGACTACAAATGGCTCAATTTGTATGCCGTATGGAGTATGTCATTACGATGATTGCAAATTATTTACCCTCGAGTGCAATGTCCGTTTTTCTTCATGTCAGTGTACAATCTTGGTTTACAAAATGTGTTTACTCTTTCTGAGATTTTAATTTCTATCATTTCATGTATATTTAAGTACTGACCTCGATGTTTGCAAAATCTTTATTTATCTCAAGATACTTTAAATTATTTTTTTTTCAATTCGTCAAAGTTTAAGACAAAGTTTAAAATTTTTAAACAAGATATTGTTTTTCAAAAATAACAATTATTATCGCTCATTTGCAAGTGAAAATGAATTCTATTGACGCCGAATTGGTATCACATCCTCTTCTCATGCTTGCCATCTTTGGTCGACATATGCGTGCTATGCGACCGGGGTTCGCGTGCCGTACACACCTAATCGCCATCGAATCAGAGCGCGACACGCGGCCAACACAATTCGTGCCCGGCAATTTAACGCAACCTAAATTTCTAAAAATGTGCAAGAGTCGGTGAAACGAACGTCGAGGCCAGCGACGAGAAGGAGCCGCGAAAGGCTTTGAGGAAGAGAACTAATCGATGCTCGGCCGAGTGGAGACGGAAGGAGGAGGCAATCGGGTCGAGGCAAACGCGGACATCGATTCCTTCGAAACGTTTCTTTGAATTCACGCACTTTTGTGAGAAATTGAAGGAGCCGTTGAATGAAATAATGATATAAATAGCGAATAAAAATGAACAAAAATAACATTCTCGCACATATGCGCGTGTCGCGCATAATTATTTTGGCAGAACATAAACTTTTTTTTAGATTTGTTGAGGTCGGAATAACTTCTATTTGTTTTTTTTCCTATTCTCGTTTCCATCAAAAGTGATGAACGTTATTTCGTGAAGCTACCTGTTGCACGTTTTGATATTTGTTTCATACGGTTATACGCATAGATCTAATTATCACATAGATCTAAAATGACTCGACTCTAAATCACTCAATAGCGCTCGTATCGATCGTAATCTTCCCGCAATCGCTTCCTCACAAATTTACAGTTCCGAAAGATACAATCTTCCGTGATATTTTTCTCATCCGTTCGACTCGTCGTTAGAGTCCCATAACAATTGTTTGTCGTAAAAGCCACTTTAATTGTTTCCCTTTACATGTCCTGTTTATCGATTCACCGGCGGAAGAAGTTATCACAGGTGACTAAAGCTCTATCTCGTCGCGCGACGCCTACGTCTTTACGCGACAGAAACGAGGTTGCCACTTGGGAATCCCGAGAGTGGTTACGATGATTATTGTTGTTGGCAAATAAAAGGTGAGCGCGTTGCTGCGTGAGAAGTCACGTAACGTCAAGTGGTCGCGGCTTGAAAGCGCGGTGGATGATGGAATCGTGAGTTCGATCGTTTGATCTCGCTTTGATTCGATGAATAAAACATTGATCGTGTCTTAGATGAAGCATAATAACATGATTTTTTACACGTTATATATGAAAAAAGTTAATGTAAAGGAGAATCCGCGCATTTCATTATATTTACAGATTATCTTCTGAAATTTGTTTGAACAAATCAGATTAAAAATTGTGCATCACTAAAAATATATTTTTTTTTTTCGAGAAATTGTTCTTTTCAGGAAAGATTAGTTGTTTGCGATGGAAGTTTATTTGACGTTTTGCAATTCTTTCAACAGCTCGCTATAATAACAGTCCAATAATATTGAGAAAAAAGCGGATTGCCTCGGTAAAGAGTAAAAGGTCCGCATGAAAAGTCGAAGACGATCTCTCGAAGAAGCGGCGAGGACGATCATTATTGGTAGATGAAAGGTGAGCATCTCGCGGTGCGTTAGAAGTCACGTAATGTCAAGTGATCGCGCCGAGTAACGAGGTGGATCGTGCGGTCGTAAATCGGCCGTTTGAACTCCGCGTAATGCGCGATGTAAAACATTAATTATTTAATGCCCGTGCAATGAAATCGGAATTTTGCAAAACCCTTTAAAGCACAGCGATAACGAGCGAGAAATATGCGCGATTTTGCAATTAGCTGATTGCAAACAGTCGAGTTGTCCCGCACTTCATAAGTTGCGCAATACAAAGACGATAATTTCTCACATCGATTGTGAAAATCGCGAAGAAATATTAAAGTGTTGCGTAAAACGCATCGAGAATGACTGGCAAAGAATATCGTGAGAAGTCTAATTGTCGTCAGACGTTACGATCGTTCTATAAATAGGATAAGCACATCTCATTGTCCGATACGGATACTACTTGATCGAGTAATGAGATGAATCATTCAGGACTATTACGGACACTTGATCTCGAGGAAATTTTTGACAAAGCTCAAAGCTAATTGAATATCGAGACTTTCGTTGTACATTCGACAATAATTATTTCTGGACGTTAAATATATTACCGCATTCAGAAAGATAATTAAAAAAATGTAATAAATATTATACAGTTTACTAAAAGCATAGCTTGTTCATGGAATTTCACGAGTCTTCCGTAAGAGGGGTTAAAGTTCCAAGCACTTGGCAAATGATCGATAATGGCGAGCAAATAAGCATAACGCGCCGGGCGAATGGCGGAGATGCGAAAACAAATCGATTGCGTGATAGAAAATGTACGAGTGCTGTTGTCGGTTATTATGTAGATTCATTGCACGATTATGTTCGCATGTGTGTGCGTGCACGCGTGTATGCAGACTAACGGCATCCCGTAATTTGACAGGTTTTCTATAAAATTACGAGACGTAAAAAGCACCACGCAACCTGTCACAGAGATGCAAGTCATGCGTTTCTATTCGGGCTCGTTGGCTTAGTGGTCTCTCATGGACTGTCAGATTTTTGATAGTGGCTCTTTGAATGACAATGGGCAGAAGGGAGAGACGAAGTGGGGATTTATGTATCGATGGGGAACCGAGTCGCGGTAAAATTTGCATCGCGCAATGCACATTGTACTTACTCTCTCGATTGCGGATCGGTTTCCGATGTTGATTGATGTCGCTTTTTCCGGTTACGTTTAGTTTAATCAAAACAACAGTGCTTTCAACGTCGAAATAATCGGTTCGACCGGTAGATATTAATTTCGCAGAGAATAATGGGCTATAAACCGCGCTGCCGAATTATTGAATTTTCAAAGTACTCATGTATCTACTACTACGTTCAATGACAAATAATTAATCAGGATTTATAAACCGGCCGCGCGGAAATTACGCATCGTTCGATTCGACGCAACGGTGTCGGTTCGCTAGCGTTCATTAAATCATCGTCGATCGATCAATCGGCGAATTACGTGCGTTACAATAAAACACGACGGCATCTCACCGCTGTCAAATCGTGACATTTGCGGCAAATTGAATTATAATTAATAATAAACGATAAGGTCTCTTATGAAGCACCATGCGGGCCAATAGTTCTCGGTTAGAAACAGAATTTAAAGAATCTAACGAACAACCAATTAATGTGCAACATGCAGCTTCGTATAATAGTGACGTTTTGCGATTAACATCGCACATCTGTTTTTAGAATCGTTCAATCGACGAGTTTAATATTGCAGAAATTTAATATTTTTATTTTCCGTTTGCAATCTCTCTCTCTCGATAAGTAAAATTACCAGCGATAGAAAATTGTAAATCATTTACGATCATTTATTATTGGACGTGATGTAATATATTCTGATTGGTGTGCGTGAATATAATGGCCCGAGACAACGAGATCACGGGCTGTCGTGAAGAATTTCCGCGAATCATCCGAGTCTCTTTGCGCCACCATCATTATTCTATTCTCAGTTTGGAATCGTCGCCACTCGAGGGAGATTCTTCTTTCACGGCGGCTCTCTTGCAGACGCAGCCTGCTGTGAAATTGAAAAATTTTCGCGCGTTCTGCGAGGCCTCGGCAGACGAGTCACCCGGTGCGCGTCTGTACGAGCGTGTGTGCGTGTGCACAGGCTGCCGGGTTACCGGTTAGGCTTTGAGACCCACCAAACAGACCGGAAAATATGCAGGCTGCATAATTCAGCATAGGCGCGTGCGTGCTCCGTACACGTATGCGCACGAAACGTTCACGGTTATCAGCTCTGCGAGTGATACCTACACGTTTGCCTCTTCCTGTTTCGCCGTTCGCGTTCGAGACGCGCGTTTCTTTTGTCACCGGCGTTGCGTGGCCATTGCCAAATTACAAGCTTTCCGACAAACGGACGCGGGATATCGAGGTCGAGACTGCCTTCTTGCCGGCCGAATGCCATAATCGTGCCGATCGGGATCATATGATATACGTGGAAATAGCAGGTGCGCCCACTTTTAGACGGTGTACTCGATTAACCCTTCGCGATACATCACGCGATCCATCCGACGCGTCGCGATACAGTGAAATCTCCTTCTCTGTCTCTCTCTTCTCATAAAAATGAACAAATTAATTTAATTGACGAAAATTGGTAGGAATTTATTTTACAAATTTTTTCGTAATTTCACATATTTATTCGCAATTTTTGAAATTTTGCATGTTTAAAGGGTAGCCCTGCAAAAACGTTGCAAAAGTTATTATTTATTTTTTAATATTTTACACAACTTAATAAAAGTGTTATTTGTCCCGTGAAATATTTAATAAAAATATTTAATAAATATTTAATAACAGTAATAAAAATTGCTATTATGTTAGATGGAATTTTGATAGAATTGTTATTTGCTACGTAGAAATGTTTAACTTACATTATGCGTACATACATATGTACATACGTTATCATTTTCAAGCTTTTTATACAAGGACCGAGGTATATTACATATTAAGAAAAGTTTATAAACATGATTTTTACGATACACGTTTGCGATGATGCAAACTGCACAGTACATTATCGAGTGAAACCGAACGCCGAAGGCCATCGTTATAATTCACCGCATTGAATTAGTATCTTAAATTTAGCGTTGCTCTCGTGTAGTGCGCGCGTTTCACTTGCGAAAATGAATTTCAGACCTGCTATAGATATAATTCATGAAACTTGAACTTTTTTATGAATTTTCAGTTAATTTTTCTTCAACAAAATTTTGAAAATTATAGTATTATTATCTTCGTAATAAAGTTCAGCACATAAAATTAACTTAAAATTAAACGATGAATAGGATTGTTTTATCCATTTATATATACGCTAAATTCATCAAGAACATTTAACTTTTAGTTAAAAAATTTTTATTATAATTTGAAAGTTAGTTTATTATACAATTTTTCGTAAGAACAAAGTGAAAATTTATTAGAGATTCTGTGATTTATACATATGCACACTTATGTAGAATCTCATCCTTATACAACGCATGAATAATTGCGAAGGGAAGATAGGGAGAGAGAAAGTATACAATAGTTATAAAAGTTTAATGCGAAAGCGTGATGCGGATGTCGAATATTGTCGTTGAGGAGGGTCAGGGTCCTCGTACGTACTTCGGGAACGATATTTTCAGGCCGGACAGTAGGCATATAAATGTTTGGTGCTGTTGCTCGTTGAGACCAGCGGTTGCGGGTCACTCACCGAATATGAGTGAGCATCGTCGCTCTTCGAGAGCGAGCATCGCGATTGGCCAACCCATTTTGCTCCGATAGCATCTCGATCATCGCTATACGATCGAAAAACGAACAAAGGTGGCTCGCAAGCGTTAGCGAACATCTGGTGATTCAACGAGTCTCCGGAAATGCATTTTATTCGATCAATTTCACTTCTACATGTACCAATATTTTTTTTTTTTGTATTTGTTATACAATTTTTCTTGTCACTAACAAAGTAATTACGGTTTCGATAACTAATTATGTGTCATGGGTCTATTTGTACAAGGTATTCCATTTCAGCTATTCGGTATTAAAGGTTTGCGACTTTATTATTAGTTATCAGCGAAGACATTCTTTCATTTTCTGTTAATTTCTGTTGACTCTTACGTTGATTGATATCGTGCCACTTGTTCGATTCTGACAGCATAATCACTTGGTTCAAGAAAATGTTCAAGTAATAAAAGAATGTAAGTAATGATACGGCTACGAACGTCTGAGTATTAATTAGTAGAAACACGATGTTTTAACGGTTTATTTCATTAGTGAGGAAATACTGGGTTATTTCGGTTACACGATCCGTTTTAATCATTTTGATTCCGGCAGGATATACGTGCGAAGCGGAGGAATAAAAAAAGAAAGAACAACGAGATCTAATCGCATGCAAAGCATTCACGTGTGGCCGTATCATCGCCGACTATACTTAATGATAAAAGTGTTTCGCGTCAATGACCTTGCGTACACACGTGCGAGCTAAAAGTGTACGTTGCGAATATGCAACGCGCTGGAAAAAGTCTATTTCGGCCCATTGCTACGTACAATGCCTACTAATCGATCGATCAGTATCGACATCGAGTAACGCACTAGTTTTTGCATTAATTTAGTATTTTATTTTCGGCATTAAAAATTTTTGTAAGAAATGATAAAATAGCGCTTCATATATATGTGAAATTTTTAAGATAATGACAAGATAATGTAATCCTTTTTCTAATAAAATCATAAAATACTTTGATTAATTTAAAAAGTTTAGGACGCTGCGAGCTAAAATATAAAAAATTTATCAAATAATCATGTTTTCTCGTGTCAAAAAATCGCAACTGTCATGCAAATTATAAACATGTGCTGACGTGCGTACGATTTAAACGGTTTTAATGAACTAACTCTCTCTATCTCTTTCTCTTTCTCTCTCTCTTCCCCTTTCTCTGTTTGAAAGAGCGCGTATCACGGGAGCGAGTATTACGCAAAACGTTAACGATAATTATCGGTAGCGCGAGCGTGATACCGTAACGTATTACTGTATCGCGTCATAAAAATGTTGTGATAGCATCGGCGTGAAATCGCCGCGTATTATCCAACGATCCCACGCACGAACGCACGTTCTGCGTCTTGATTCTCGATTATTCGTGCACGCCGCTTTGCCGCGAGCACCTCTGCACGCGATGATTCTCCTCGAAAATGCAAACCGAAGCATTCACCATTTATTGGCAAATAGCAACGGATTTACCGATAAAGACTGTTCTCATTAGCGCCGGTTAAAGTTAACTAATTCTCAAAGAATTACTTAAGTCGCAATTAACTTTAACTAATGTTTGTGAGAAGAAACTTAAGTAGTCTCTAGACGATGCTTTCAGGACTTTGACTGCTGCAGGCCCAAACTTACGCTATGAATTTATAACCATCTGTTTTTCGAAACTTTAATTATTTTGGTAAATAGTTATGGATAGTAATTAAAAATTTCTAATTAAAATTTTGTCTCTGCAAAATATAAATATATTATTTTTATTATCAAGATTTTTATGCGTTTAGAGAGTTTCTATTATTATTATCTCGTTAAGAGAGCGTAGAATTTTAGCATGTAAATTTGTCTCAAAGTTACGAACTAAAAAAGTTTTGCAGATATATTTGCGCGCGAGCCGTCGATTTTCCATGATTAGTCGTGATAACGGCGATCTCGATTTCAATTCGCAGCGAATTGAAATACGCAAATCTCCACATCGCGCAAAACACGCGGGGGATTTAAATAAATATTAAACTCAAGTACTTTTATAAAATATTTCCCATGTCTGTGTTTGTCGAACGGGGAAAACTTACGCGCGATTCTTCCGTCGATTCCGCCGACATTTTTTCACGGCAAAGTGATAAAGCCAACCTGCAGTATGGTAAATACATATGGAAGAAAAGCAAATACTAACTGTTACGCGGCGTCTGGGGTTTGCATTAAGCCAAATTATGTCAATATTAACTTACAAGAAGTTGTACCAACATCAGGTGTATCGGGCTATATACTTTTATGTCAATATATCGAAACGTGGACTTATATTTACGTTACACTATTCTATAATTAAAAGAATCGATGTGTAAAATATTCCAAATTCCACCAGCAGGAAAACACTGTTTCACTGTGTGTTACTTACATATTTTTTCCATATTACCAGTATCGCTGTGATATATGCAAAATTGATGCGCTTATATTTCACATTTTACATTTGATTAAAATAATTTATTATCTGTATTACTGTAGTAAAATATGAAGCGCGAAAAATAAATGAGAAAAAAAGAAACGTAAATTTTACAAAATATGAGAAGCGAGCGCATGTGATACTTTTATTAGTTTAATGCAAATAAAATGGTGGAAAATATAAAAAATAATATGTTCAACAGATATTGATAAAATAGTTTTAGCCTACTTATTTATGAAAATACTCTTCATTTACCATATTTGTTGTCACAATTTTTTTATTTTTTTTTATAAAACATGTTAATAGCCAACTTTTGCAGTTTAATAGTATTTTCGTTTCACATGATTCTCATTTATATTGGAATGCAATTGAGATCAATTTTCATGGGATTGTGTTTAATTAGAAACGTGTCTGCTGCATATATTTACAGAGTTACTGTTAAGCACTTTTGGTTTTCTAATTCGCATTTAGTATACAAGTGTCTCTCTCTGATATTTTGGCATACTTATTCGGATATAAATTCAAAGTATTTTAAGGGAAGAAGAATTCATAACAAAATTTATTTAAACTACCTTGAGAAGTCGCGTATAACAATATCGAAAAATTTCAATCAACTGAAATTTAACGTTTTTTAAGAGTCAATTTTCGTCGAGTGCAGAAAGTCCGGCATGACTGCAGGGACTGTACTATTACGCGTTGGACAATATTTACGCCAGAGGCAGGCCACGCAATGTCGTGAGGAAGGTTCGGGCCGGATGTGGTACGGCGAAAGTTTCGTCCTTGGACGCGTGGCGCGTCGCCTGAGAGGGCCTAACGGGTGATTTTGGGGTAGGTCGCTTCGAGCCGAACATCCATGTCGGCCTCTTTTAGAAAGGGGAACCGCAATGGTGGTGATGCCAAATGAGCGAGAAAGAGAGAGAAGGAAAGAAATGTAAGCTTTTGCGGCGAAAGTTTTGTCGATGCATGCGGCACGGTTGTGCGTGCAGAATGATGATATTATGCGAGTCGTTTCGCATGCCACACTCCTCGTAAAGCGTTACTTTGTTTCCGAATTAATATCGAGAGATCGGTGTTTATCAATTATTTTGATAATATAATCTTGATAAAACTAAAAACGCATTTTTTTCTAGTTGTATGATCTGAAGAACATTGTGTTTATTTTTAGGGCGGTTTTAGTTTAACAATATATTAAAATAATTTATGCACGTATTTTTAGATATGTGATAATAAAAAAATAAAAATATTAATTATGAAGGAAAAAAATTAAACAAAGAAAGAGAATATTGAAATGTGCATGACAAACATGTACCAGAGAGAAGCTTGAGAGCGGCATTTCTGGCGTTTTTCGTGAGGTTTTGCCTTTGTATCATTATTATCTGCATATATTTCAGAGTTCGAAATGCAAAGTCACATTTTTCGCCATCACCTAGTGCATACAGTTGTATTACAACTGTAAATTCTGAAACGGGAGAATACATCTTGTGTGCGGATTTAATTTAATTTAATTATTATTATTTAATTATAATACAATTTAATGGTAGTTCCAACTTTAAAATAAATGCAGATACTTTGTTTTGGGCAAATATGGATAAATAAGAAAGGCTTAAAGACTGCAAAGCTGACGTATTGCAAAAATAAACATAATTAGTAATTTATTAATCGCAATTGCGCTTTTTCATTATATAAATGATATGTCACGTATGTACGTTAATATATGAAATGTTTGCTGTCCACACTTTTAATTTGTATTTATGCTTATGTTTTATGAATTATTTAAAAGACTCTCTATACTGCTTTTTCCTACGTCAATTTATAATATTTAACCTTAAAAGAGAATACGGCAAGCACTTATCTTAAATTATTGGAGAAATATTTGAGAAACAAGGAAAGGAAAATTAGGAACTATATTTAAAAAATTAACTTTTCCTATCATTAAATTAATCTTTTCCTATCGCGTTTTTATTTCCTATTATTTTTTTTAAATTACCCTAGACTGTTCTATAAATGTTGACGACTTTGTATCTTATACAAAATAATTAATATTCTATCGTATAACAAGATATTAAAATAATCGCATCGACGCATCCATGTAATGAGCTTTATTTTATAAACCTGTATGCATGCTTTCCCTTATGCACAATAAAGCGGCGAATGATCGCATATTTCAGAATCAAATATTAACAATAATTTCGTCCATCAATTTTAAGACCATGATCTATGTTGTGTTTATTTATTATATTTTTGCATGCACTGAATAAATCTTTTAATCTTTCTGGGTTCGAGTGTGTGTGTGTGTGTGTGTGTACACACATAAATCTGATATAGATTTTGCAGGACTTATACAATCTTAATATTAAAATAAAGATAATTTAGTTTTGACTCACCGACATGATACGTAATAGCAGAATTGTAATCTACACGTTAATCTATAAAATGCATACAAATAATAGTGTATAAAATAATTATTTTAGAAATATTAGAATTATTGCGCATATTGATTTTTTGTCTTCCTAACAGATATTTAACAAAAGAATTTCTAATTACCAAAAAATATAATTATTATATAATTATTCGAAATGATTATAAATACACGTGTTGGAAAAATTTAATATTTATAAATATTAAATTTAAGAATGCCATAAATACCATTTTATACAGATTTATTATAGATTTTGTATAGATCTTTTATGGAGAATATTTTAATATTAGGGAATATTTCACTGATTGTATTCCAAAAACATCTCAAATATTTTATATTCATTGTATGACACAAAATGCAAAATGCCATATGCAAACGTCGCAGGGATAAACTTTTAATATGTTCCGCAAATAATTATATGAAAATATAAAAAAATTAAATTAAGTAGAAAATTATTTACCTCACATTTGCTCCGCTGTTGCCTGATGTCTTTTGGGTTTTCTCCTCCTCTTAGTGATTCATCGATGAGATTATTTTTTATTACGGATTAACACTTACTCACGAAAACGCGGTTAATTACGTTTTTTTATCGCATTCTCGATATAAATTTTAAAGCGATCGCGATATTTTACACAATATACTCGATGCGCATTTTGTCATATTATTGGTAAAAGAATGACTCAAAAAACATGATCACATAAAGCTATTATCAATATGACACTCTCTTTGCATTCGTAAAAGGCAATGGCAGCGGAAGAAAATCGAAAATTTACTTTGCCGCCGCGACTATGGTACATCTAGACTACTTTTATACATTTCCTACGTTTTCCGAACATGAAAAATACTATACACTGACATTTTGAGACATCTATAATTTTTCAATATTTAATATTATAATGTATAAACGTGAATATAGAAATATAGAGTGCTTTTTCGTCGCGTTATGCCTTGCTCGAATGAGTCTTGCGAATAATAACAAAGCGATAGCGTACGGAAACAGCGTGTAAACAACAGTGTGCGTAAGCCCCTCACTTCGCACGTGTAGTCGAAAAATCAAAACACGCGCACCAAATATTTCGGAGTTGACGTGCGGCGCTAGGTATGTTTTTGTTTTTTGTGGTCTACAACGTAGCGTACGTACCTTGTAACGTACTCTCTATCACTTTCAAATCATTCGCACGACAACATTCTAGCGAGGCAGACGTGGCAGGAATTTCGTTCCGCGTTTCTATTTTCGCATTTATATATTATAATATGAGATAGTAAAACGTTATAGGACGTCCTTAGCACGAATGTATAGTAATTTTTATAAGCGAAAAACGCGAAACGTACAAAAGCAATTTAAACGTAGTTTTGTAAGTCGTAATGATAAAGTTAAGTGCGCAATTTTTGATTTTCCTGCCATCAGAGTCTGCTCCGGTCGCAAAGAATGTTGAACGGATCGTAGCTCCGTGCGAACGCGCTTTTCGAGTTATTCTTTCGTCACAATATAATACATATCGGTATACCATGCAAAATCACGCGATCTTGATAAAATTCGCATCAGGAGTGCCGTAGAAAGAATCGCGCGATCATAATTAATCATGTTTTCGTGAATGAATAAAAGAGTAGTGATCGATGAACGACTGAGAGGAGGAGGAGGCCCCGGGGGCATCCGGCATCGGCGGGGCAATCGTTAGGTACGAGAATTTTTTATCTATTTATTATTAAATAATTATTTATTTAAGATATGTAAATTGATTATTCCCGGCGCTTGTGTAATGTAATACATATAAAATATTTGATATACATGGAATAATCAATCAAATATTCTCAATATTTAATATCTATAATTATAAAATATTTTCAACATGCTAATATTTATAGTCATGTCGAATTCATATAAAAATATTACATTTTTTCGATAACGGAATAATTTGTTTATTAAATATTTATTGATGAAAAAAATCAATATGCACAATAATTATTTTAAAATTATTAATTATTTTAGACGTTTTAATTGATATATATTTTTATTTTACAGATCTACGTATGAGCTATAACTCCGCTGCTGCGCATCGTACTGGTGAGTAAAGATCAAGTTATCTTTGCTTTAATATTGAGGTTGCGGATCTATGAAATCAGATATATAGTTAAAGAGATTAAACAATTATGATTAAATAAATGTAAAAATATTATAAATGTACACATTTTTTCATAGATCTATGACCTTAAAATGGATAGACTAAAAAAGATTATTGCTAATATTTGATTCTAGAATTTGTGTGACTCAGTATTCCATTATGCACACAAGAAGATATGATTATTTTGATATTTTATATGACAAAATATTAATTATTGTGTATCAAATACTGAGTCAAAATTTAGCATAATTAACTGTTTCACTGTCGAGATAAGAATACATACGAAAAATGCTAAGCAATCGCGTTTCTTCTATTCATGATTCTTTGAAAAATGACAATAAGCATTATCTGTTGCCTTTTTTATTTCACTATTCAATTTAATAATTGAGGATAATTTGTGAGATAGTCGTACAGTTTAGTGTGTTCTCCATTTTACCTATAAAAAAATTAATTTAATTTCCCGAGAATCAATGAGCCTACTGCAATGCTCGCTGGTATTTTTCGATACAAAATAACAGAGAATATAATAGCAAATATCATTTGTGTGTCAAAGAACTATATATGTAAAGATTTTGGGAGATAAAATTAAGAACATAAGATATATTAATTTATTTATTCTCAAAATAAGGAAGGAATGGTCAAAAATAAGAAAAACAGAAAAACTATAATTTTTACAGTTTTACATTTAGAATATAAAATTTTTTAAATAAAGTTTACGATGTTCAGATCCTAATAAAGATCGAAATAACTACGTATTTTTATGTGAAACAAAAATATATTGATATATAAAACATGATAGGGAAAAATTGTTAATTTTTTGGATGTATTCTTACTTTTTCTTTTCTTCCTGTTTCTTCAAGTTAAACATTTTTTTTCTCTATATATCTTTTTATAAACTGACATGAGAAAGCAATATATAAAGAATGTTCTAAAATGCATGCGTGACAAACACAAATACAAATTAAAATTTTAAAAAGCAAATATTTCACATATGATGCATAATTTATGTAAGAGAAAAACGTATTCGAAATTAGTGGTGACTAATTATATTTATTTTTGCAATGCATTAGTTTTAATCTTTTTCCATCTATCCATCAATATTTATCAGTAACAAAAGCATCTATTTGCATCCATTTTAGAGTTAAAATTGCGTTATATAACTATTATATAATTAAATTTATGTACGGAATATATTCTTCTGCTTCACAATTTACATTTGTAACGCGAGTATGCATCAAACAATAGTTGAAAAATGAATGTGGCTTTGTATTTTGAATTCTAAAATAGATGTAGATAGCGCTGAACACGGGTCGGCGAAACGTCCTACGAAAAACGCCGGAGTAGCTATTCTCTGGCAGACTTCTTTCCGGCAGTATACAGAAAGTACCAAATATACAAAAAGAGATTTTTGCTTGCGCACAAGTACCTACATTTATTCTGAAATGAGATAGAACTGCTAAGATATTTACTATGGTTATTAAAAACTTTGCATCTAATTTTTATTAATCATGTGTTGTGAAATTTATCACAAAATAAATACTTTTGAAAATAAGGCGTGGAATACTTCCGCAATATAAATCCGGAAATAAATCTTTTGAAATACAAACTACACATATAAGGATTCGAATATCTGATTATAAAATGACTACTAAATCATTTTTCCGTCGTTACTCTCTATATATTTTTTTATTATTATTTATTATTTTTATATTCTGGCAACGCTTTTTAGCGAATTATATTTTGAACATGCGTGAATATACATTGTACACACGGGTGTCACGGGCGCGTGAGTATTCGGTCGCGTTTGTCGGTGATTGGCCATTGAAACACCGCATAAAAAATTGACGAGTGAGGTCCGGTGCATTCGATTGCAACGAGAAGAGAATCAAACTGAACAATACGGCGCGAAGCCTCGTTCGCTCGCAGCCTAAAATAGGACGCATTGCAACAGCCTTTTTTCCGCCGCGGATCGATAATCCGCCGTGCAACAGCTTAACCTTCCACGCCGTGACACAACGGGCGAGAAGAGAATTTCTTAGTATGAAACTAGGAACTAACTTATAGCGCGCATAGTTAGCCGCTGCCTTACTTTGTGCGGTTTCGTAGTTATCAAAGAAGAGATCGATTATCGTATACATGCAATATTATATCACACGACGAAGAAAACGCGAATTAAAAGTTATCGGATTAAACATTAACAGATTTGGATATAAATTTTTAACACAGAGCAAAGTAATCCGTTAAATCCGATGTTGAAAGCAGAACTTTTTTTATATTTAGAAAACTTTTGTTTTAATTTATACATTCTGAATTGAAAATCTCTTGAAATGTTAATTTATAACTTGTAAAATGTCTGAGTTTCTACTAAAACTTACGTTTCTGAGTTCACCGTTTATTGAATTTATGAATTCTATAATTTTGAGGTCATCTGTTTTAAGATTTCCGAATTTGAATTTCTAGAACATTGAATCTGCAGGAAACAAAATTGTTTTCACACAAGTTACATAGACTTAAGATATATCAATTATGCAGTTGGAAACTTCCGTTTACGTCAATGTGCGACAATAACGGTAGAAAATTCAATAGTGTCTCACGGAGAAATTTCGGAACGCGTAAATTTGATTTCCATAACCGAAATGAATATAAAATTGGATAGACCGTCGAAATTTTTCTCTTTGCGCGGGCGGTAGACGTGAAATTCACGCTATATCAAGAAACTGTCAACAATGAGAGTGACAGTCGTCTTTCCTTCTTTTCTTCAAAAAGAAGTTTCTGCCTTGGTGAATGTCACGAGCTATAAGATAATGAGAAAAAGACGCAAAAGTTACGCGCGTGGGAATTATGCATCATTCTTTGGTCGTTTGACGAAGGCACAGTATTTTATGCAACCTTGCTCGTTGCCTACTATTTACGTTTAACGGTCGTATTATTTGTTATTTCATGAATGAGATCATCTGTCTCATTCTCTAGCACCGAAGGTTGCGATTCTATAAAATAATTTGACGGACAAAGTCAAACTTGTCTTGCGCGATACTCGTATATAATCTATGAACCTTATTCATTCTGTGTGGACGTCACGGAATAAATTTAACGGGCCGTCGCGTGTACGATTTACACAGATTTGTGATTGATGAAACGCCTAATTCAACAAGCATTATTAAAAAATATCGGATAATTAGTAGGTTATACTCTCTCCGGTTGTTAGTAGCGCATTATCGGTGCTTGAGCGAAAAAAAAGGTGTAAATAAACTCGCTGTAAATATTAAGCGTTGCGGGGGATAAATGGACATTATTTATACAGCGACCTGATGGCAGGCTATAAAAGCGATTTATAAAAAAAAAATCTTCATGCCGTAGCATCCAACACTGCACGCGCGATGGTGCAAAGACAAAGTACCTTCCCACCTCGAAACCTCGTGTTCTCCGAAGAAACGCCCTGAAAGAAACCTCTTCCGCCCGCCTAAGCGCGCTCTTTATCACGAAGAAGAATGTTTATTACATAAACAACGGCCGGCGGCGTGATGCAAAGTGCCGGCAAGATAAATAGTATATCGTAAGGTTCGATGACAGATTTCCGCGTAATGTGAATTAGCTCTAAACACGCGGCGCATCAATATGTTTCCGGCACGCAGACGACATGTCCCTTTCTTAAGAAAACCATCAATTTTTATCGTTAAACAAAATTTTTACAAATACAAGACACGGAATCTCGCGATTTAAGAACTCTCTTTTTCAACAGACGTATTCTTTTTCACCAGTAAACTTTTCGATTTGCTGAGAATAATTGGAGCATTTTTATTTTAGACTATGGCATATCTAGATTCGACTATAGTGCACGGAAGCCGCACAGCGGTTCGGGAACATGAGAATCGAAATTAATTTCTGAGAGCCCGTTCGTGGAACTCGCCCCCGGCCTTCGGCTAAGTGTCCTCTTCGCCGAAAGCTTATCGCTCCGCGAAATTCAGTCGCGTGCTCGCACTCGTGCGGCGGGTGGTACCCGCCTGCGACTGCACCCCGCGCACGTGGACACCGGCGCGAGCGCGCGCGCTCTTACGTCCACCCGTACACGCGATCCCAACGGACGGACACACGGCCGTAATGCACACACACACGTTATCGATCTGCGTTTTTACGCGTATGTCAACTCGTTACCGGACGTTGATCGAAGAGCGCAAGGTACACAATTACGCGGCGAGACTCTCGCAAGCTGACAACGCGAAGAGAAGAATCGTCGGAGAGAGTTTCACCATTTCGCTGCTCGTGAAACCGCTCTCGCGAAGATTACAATAGGGTGATACACTATCGCGTATCGGCCGGCCGATAAATGGATCGTAGCAGGAAAATCTTTTTTTTTTTTTTTTTAAATCAGGGATAAGCGCTACTTTCATAGCATTAAATTCTTCGGTAACAAAATCGCTGAGTAAACGTCCGGTCGAGAGTCCAACGTGGTACGATAATCTTTGCTAAAACCGTCCTAATTTCTCTCCGATGTCGCGCGAGATGAAATGAAAGCCAGCGCGAATCAGAATGGAGGGAGGCGAACATAGAGTAGAAGATAAAGCTAGTCTCATCGCACTGTCACAGTACGACCCTTTTTTTCCGCATCAAACGGCTCGTTGGGGATGGTAATATTAGCCCGACGTTTTCCTGCTGATTTGACTTTAATATCGGCAACGAGACGATATTCATTTCCGTAGCTGCGGGCAAAGAGCGCAATGAAAATATTGCGTTACATCCGCCGGGATGGTATTACCGGGCGGAAAGAAAAAGCGGGAAAGGCTCCTTAGAACATTGTATGGCGGCGCATACGTACTTTAGACGACGAAGAGAGAAAAAAATATGTCAACCGCGCGGCGCGCAGCCGAGGTAAAGCGGATTACATTACGCAGTAGAAATATCTGGACCAGAGGAAAGGGAGGTGGAGTAGGAGAAGCGGGAGGAGACGGATTCGCAGTAGAAACGTTACCAAGTAAATAAGGGAAAAGAAAATACATCGAAATTTCAAGCAAGCATTCGTTAAATTTTCCGGTTGAATTATATAATGTCGCGCGCGTCGTATGCCAAAAAGAGCACTCGACGAGTCTTTCGATCTTACTTTGAAGCCGCTGTGCAAATTAAGCGTTTTTCACTCTAATTGCTTGAATATTATCTTGATAATGCTAAAAGATATATTCTTATTTGATATTAATTTCATTTCTCTTCAAACTTAATCTTAATTAATTGAGTCTTTTAATGTTGCATAAAATTTGACAAAAGTATTATTTTAATAGATATATTTAATCGATTAATCTACTGAATTTTTATCAATTAAATTAAACACCAATATCGCATCTATTTAATTAGCCAATATATAAAAAATTAATTTCTTTTTAAATACACAGTGTTTTTTTATATTTCACAATATGTGCAAGGAATTTAACAAGACAAAATTAATTTTGCAGTAATTATTTCGAATAATCATTAACGCTATTTTTAAGTAAGTATACTTACTTAAAAATAGTATAAAACTATAGTTTTAAGTATACTTACTTAAAACTATAGTTTTAGACATTGTCACGAAATTTGTTTTTACAAAATTCAATTTTTCATTTCTCGAGTATACAGGAAATTTTGGCTATTTATCGGAAACAAAACGGCGGTTGCGTTACTGGGTCGCTCACGCGTAGCACGCGCACTATCGATTTAGTTTCCTTGCGGCAGGATGACAACCTAGGGTAACCTAGCACGTTAATCGTGTGTGTGCATATATAGGGGCAGGTTCGTAGGCTAGGTTACGGTGAATCGGCATGCAGGATTAGTCACGAGCAAGCTTGCCTCTGGGTAATGACAGCTGCTACCAGTATGCGCTATTCTAGTCATCAACCGCAACTATCAACGCCTTCAACCACCAACCTCGGGTAATAGTTGTTGTTGTCGAGACGCAACTTCGTGGATAATGACGGGAATCCGCTGAACAATGTCGAAAATTCGTTTCTAACGTTGGTTCTAAGCGTATCCGAAATTTACCGTATTCACAAGTGGCGAATGTGGAGAATTTGATTAAATATTTATCGCTCTCGCGTGTAATGCTTAATATGTAAATAATATCCTAAATATTCCAATTTAGAAAAAATTCTATAGATTAATACAAAATAGTGCAGTCTTTAATATCAAAAAAGTAAGCAACTTGATTTTTCTTCTGCCTGTATGTAGATCTCTTTAGTTTTAATTTAAAATCTTCTCCCTGCCTCGAAGTGTCACGTCCTAACGCACTTTGCTATAAGTATTCTAATTTTGAACTAGCCTCTAATTGGTCATATCACTGAAGATGGCTTGCACTAACACTTAGGCAGTGCCTCGAAGGCACCTTCGACAGATGCGCTGACGGCGCGAAAGAGCTCTTTAAATTTTTCCTTTTTACCCGATCATCCATCCAGCGGCATCGCTCTCCGGTTTGGAGGCTGTAATTTAGCGCAGTTTCGACGTCGCGTAATGGAGGAGAGACGTAATACACACGGCAGGCAAACGCTTGCCGATGGGTGCGGGGTACGAAGGATGCGCCGCCAAATTGGGCTCAGCGCATTGCAACCGCTAAAGGGACGTACGGAGAGAGAAGGGACGTTATATCACGCCATGTAGGATCGTTGCCGTCCATTAGCCGTTGAACTCAGGACGACTCGTCGCCCTGACGTGGCGTTTGAATATTTTAATGTTACAGATTGCCTGAGGAGACGCGCAACAAATTTTACGACACCGTGAAAGCGACGATTCCTCATGATTACACGAATCGTATCGCGTGGAAAGAAAATCTTGGTGTGTCGCGATTTATTGTTTATCTAATTTATTCACGTATCATTTACTGCGACGAGGACGAGGAGTTTGTTAGTTCACATCATGTTTCGATGACTAATGCAGCATGTGTCGAGATTTTATGGCGAGGAGAGTTTCAATGACTTATTTATGAGAGAAGCTTGAGGAATAATATTTCTATTTTTTTTTTAGCTCTTCTTGAAAGATAAAGATTAATATTTGTATTTTCTAATTTTTAATTGTCGCAAATGATGAATTTAAGGGAGAAACGGTTTTAATTTTCGTATTTTGATTATTTTCGGCTAACAGAATGTTAATTTCTGTATGAAGGACGACTTTCTGGAAAGCGGAACGATCCGCGATGCCCGCATGTTTTCTCTAAACGATTTCGCAGAAAATGCAATTACGATAAAGTACTAGCAAGGCGAAATTGTATTTGGCACATAATCGATAATTCACTATTCTCTTTCTCCGCCCCTTCTCTCTCCCCTCCACTCTCTCTTTCTCTCTCTCTCTCTCGTTCTCTCTTTCCTTTACTTTTATTAGAAACTGCTAGTCAACGGTCTTGGAAAAAGAAATCCTATATACAGAGAGCGATAATACTCTTATTTGTTGTACGTTACGTTCCAAAATCCCGCCGCATTAACATGGATTAACATCGCCGTTTATCTCGCGGCGTTCATATATGTTTAATCGCTCGGACTTTTCTAGGAATGTAATCCCCACAAAACGGCTTTGCTTTGCGTGGCCAGCGGGAAAGCGATCGCATAACCAAATGTAAATTCTAGGCACGTATAATCCCCGGGACTGCGAAATCCTCGAGGGTACAACACCCTTACTAGTGATCCCAGATCAGAAATAGAGCTGACTATTACAAAAATATAAATATATTGATATTTTATTCATCTAAATATTATTAAAACGGTCATAATGCTATTTTAAATCATTTAAAAGTATTTGCATAAAACAGTATCTACAAATATACAATTATTCTACATGAATAAGTAAATGAAAGATGAAAATGACTAACGTTGTCTGAAAAACCAGAGCGTCTTTCAGACGATATTCGCAAGAAAATTCCGTCATCTGACTTTCTAATATCGATGTATTGGCTAATCCCTAATCGCGGAGCGTCGCGTTGATCGACGGCGAAATTTCAACGAATAACGCAACAGGAGAGAGATGGAAAGCACGTCTGGACGGCTACGCAGCTTATCTTGCCGTTATTCGCGTTATCCCCCGGCTCTCCAGCGAATTACTCGAGCCTAATCGGGCGTGCGATCGGCGGTGCGCGACACAGGGCGGCGGGAAGGGCGCGACGTGGGGGAAAGGGTCGCGAAGGGAGAAGAGAGAATGCCGCTTCTTTCGCCTCTCGAGAGACGCTCCGAACAAGAGAGGGCGCCAGGTGGATGATCTTCCGAGGACGGTTTGACGGAGGCTGGAACAGGTCGGGCGAGCGGACCGGAGAAAGAGCGAGGAAGGTGGTGGACGCTCGACGTAGAATCGGTCAGGGCGAGGCTGGAGAGGATAGGCAGAAGGGCAAGATGGCCCAAAAAGTCGCACAGGAGTCAAGGAACTCCGGAACGAACCAAGGACCGTCGGCGATTTTCTTGCCCCTCCATAAACCGCTCGTTATACGCCGTCTCTTTCTCTCACCTCCTTTCTCCATCCCTTCTTCGCATACTCCTTTCAATGCCTTAGCCCTTTCGTTCTACCTACCTACCTACCTACCTAGCTACCTACCTACCTACCTTCCTTCCTCTGTTTCTTCTCGGCGGAGCAGGATAGTCGGATTCGTGAAGAAGGAGAGGAGAAGAGGGCGGCGGCAGCCGGCGGAGAGACGGCACTGACCTAAAGCAACACGGCGGGCAGTCGGAACCCAAAGTGAGGAGAAGAGAAAGAATGTCGGGGCTGGAAAAGGAGCAGCGAGAACGAGGGAAAGAGAGAGAGCGGCTCGGGGCGACGCGTGGAGCAGCGGGGAAAATTAATGGCGGCGTGCGCTCGACATTTTTGCGGGCCAATGTCGGGAGTTTTCATCTTCCGCGAGCGAAAGAAATTGTCTTCGAGGGGTGGGATCGCGCACAGAGCCAATCCTCGACACGAAATTTTCGCCTGTTAAGTAGGAGCGTTCACTTTATCTCCGATGGAGTTGAGTGAAACGTGATCGCCACAGTTTCCGTTTAGTTTCGCGGATGTTCTGACATTCTCGTTAATGACAAATTTTATTTGAAATTCATAAACGTAAGCAAATAGAAAATCAATGATCAATTAATAGTTGACGTGAATAAATAGAAAATTAATGATTAATTAACGTTTAATACGAGGAGAGAAATGTTACACGATTGAATTAACACGCGAACGTCAACGCATGAAGGATTATAAGGCATAGTGGTGTGACTTAATTTTTCTTTTCTCGTGAGATATTTACATGTTTATTAGAGGCGCTGTATATATAATCACGTACTCAACTCTGTTTCTTATAAAAAAAAACTAACATATACCACTCTGCCGTCCACTCCTTTATATAACCCATAAGTGGAAGTAATTCGCAACGACCTGATGGATTAAACTCGCGCTCGGGAAGATCGATGTCGATCATAACGTCGCGGTAACGCACGTCTCGAGAGCCCGGCAGTTCTCGATTCGTTACCGTGATATTTACGGCGAGGCGTACCTTCTTTACTTTGCTCTTCTGTCCGGCGCGATCGCGTATATTACCGTGATAAGACTCGACGAGAGCGCCGTACCGCTGGGATTCCAATTTCATCGACCGGCTCGTGAACCTGTTTCTGTGAGACCTTAATATCCGCTGCTCCTGGTGCTTCCATTGCAAGGTCCGATCAGGAGGCCTTCGATCTTCCTACCCTTGTGACACTTCATCTTCGGTCGTTCTGATATCGCTCTCCGGCCGTCATTTTTTCTCATCTAAAATGTAGACGATGTAGACGAAATTATCGTCTCTCTGTCTCTCTGTCTCTGTCTGTCTGTCTGTCTGTCTGTCTGTCTGTCTGTCTGTCTGTCTGTCTGTCTGTCTCTCTCTCTCTCTCTCTCTCTCTCTCTCTCTCTCTCTCTCTCTCTCTGTTCGTCTAATTTTTGCATGTAAAAATGATTTAGTCTTGTCGCCCGTGTTGAATTTTTCCTCTTTCGATATTATTCATATTTATATAATATTATGACGACTTGCGACGAATTATTAGCGAGCGAAAAATGGATTTCAAGTTGAAAAAAATGATCTTTTTACGATGAAAAAAGATCTAACTAGCGAATATATTTGAATCAATCTTCAATTTCCCTGAAATACGACAATGCGAAGATTTAAGGTAAATGCGGGTGAATCGAATCGCCGGCGAAGCGGATTCTTTTAAATATTTTATAACGTTTTTAAAAATCGATCCGATTTCCCTGCACTTACCTTATTTTAGAATAAATTAAGGTAAGTACGGGTGAATCGAATCGATTTTTAAGAATGTTATAAAATATTTAAAAACGATCCGCTTTGCTCGCCTAAGCAATTTATCCGCATTAAAATTCGTCTAATTTTTGTTTAAATTCGGTTACCCAGTAAAACAATTACTTTCGTAAAAACACGTGTTTGTTTTCAATGTATTATCGATACGCTTGTTCATCTAACCAGATGCACGAATAAATGATATCCCTAGAGAGCAATTTCATGAAATTTGATATCGGTCAGTCCTATAAAAATTTATCGTAAAAGTTTCTGCTTGGCTGAAGTTTGATAAAATTATGGATTGGGCAGAATGGAAACGAAATCAATTTATGAGTCGCAGTTAGAATCAATTCTGTCCTATTTTCCTTCTTCCTTTATCTCTTTCTCAACATGCGTTTGCATGATACTCGATACGTTTCTTTCGATCGATCTAAAATTTGCAACGAAAACGCATAACATCCTCCGATGCGCGACATAACGTATGCTACGTATCTTTTTAGAGTCTAACGGATAATCGCAAAGTGAGTGCCTCTTGACAACAGATCTATGCGTTCGAAGATGTATAAAAAAACTGACTACATATGAAATAATATGTTTGAAAAATGTTTGCGAGAAATTTGAAAAATGCTTTATCAAAATGCAACAAAATTATTTTTCAGCATTTACACGTAGACATAAAAATATTTGTCGGTGTCTGGATATTTTTTAGTAATTTTTTTATGAAAAAAAGGGAGGAGATTTTGATGAAGAGACAACATTTCGCATTTGTTAATTTCTGGAATTTGACGGTCTGGCATTTCTAGCATTAATCTAATGTAATAACTCGATAAATATATGTACGCGTGCCGACGATGCTGTATTTTTCACATATGTTCTGTACGTAGTCGGGCGGCAACTGTAGCCGACTGAAAACGAGTCAATTTGAATCAATTAGCGAATGCATGTGTAAAACATGGTGACGATGAGTTACTGATAAAAGCGCGCGCGAAGCGCGCATGCATAGGTGCAAAAAATCTATCAGTTGCGCTTCTGGCGAGCGCGTGTATATACGCACACAATTTCGCGCGGCGCGCATATTATTCGTATATTTCACGGCAAATTTTTCCATCTCGCCGTCCATGCGGCGTACATTTTTCACCATTTTTTGGTAATTCAATACGTCGCACATACATAATACAGTTAGCGGCGCGAAAGAGCTGACGATAATTGATCACGTCGCAGAAACAACGTTTGACCGCGCTGTAATAATTTTTATCGCCGTTACACTTTTTATCGACCGAAATGGCACACACGTGCGGGACAGCGGAATTATTTGGCACCTTTCAAAAAATATCTCGTGAAAATGTACACATCGCGGGAATATCGCGACCCGTTTTACAGTGGATATTTATTCGCCAATGAATCTCGCGGGAATAAAAATGCATTCTTCATTATAGTAGTCCCGCCAAAAGCGCAATTTTGAAATTCCCCCTCGGGAATCCTTAATCCCTCAAGTTGCATAAAACGAAGTTCTTTCAGTCTAATTAACGTTAAAGCGCGACGCGACACATAGTCGGAGGGACTCTCCAGAATTTCGCTAGAATTCCGAGAAGGATTTCGTGAATTCCATCGGCTACACGTGTGACTTGGTGTTAAATGAATTTTAAATTTCACGGAGGGCTCACGAGTGTGTTGATTTCGCATCTTCCCTTCACCGAAATATTTAATATATTTTAAGTATTTTTCGAATACTAAGGCCGACAAGTAGCGGAAGATTCCTTGAGAATTCCATTTTCTTCTCCGTGGAGAAACCAAACTCAATGTTTTTAAGCGAAAGGGAAATGAGAAAGAGCGAGAAAAGACGAGCAAGACACCGCTAAGGTGTATTGTTTCGGCACGATAGACGGCCACACCTGCATGAACTTTCTACGCAAAAGCTGGCGCAGAGATGGCATCGCCGGTGCAAATAGAATTTCAAGAGTCGCGCATTAAACGCTTTATATCGTCGGCGCGCAACCTTTTACGACCTTACGACCCGTCTCTATGGTGACATCGCGAGGACCTTTTGTACGGCGGTGAGGAAGTAACGTTCTCCGTCCGACGAAACTTCTGCGCGAGATAAACAGCGGAGAAGCGGTGTCTCGGTCGCTTCACTTATTTAGTCAGTTTTCAGTAGAGAGTGAAGATGCGGCGAACAGAGACAATTTTTTTCATCATTTAGTTTGAATAGTAAATATTTTTAAGATAATATTAAATTTTCAAATATTTTAGTTTTAGTTAATAATTGTTGAAATTATTCAATGTGTAATAAAAAGAAAATCTTTATTTAGCAGAAAATTCAATTATTAGACAATATTTTTGCATGAAAAAATATTCTACTTCGTTAAAAATTTACTGCTTTAAATTTAAACAATTTATTTTAATAAGAGTAATTTTTATTTGTTATATAGCTACTCTAAGTTTGGCAGGTAAATTACATTTAGCAAATATTTTATTGGAAACAAATCGATCGAGTATACGTCAGCACAATTGTATTTTCAGCAGTCGTAAGGGAGCGCCTCTCGCAAAATAGAGAGTGAAGGTGTGGCGAGCAGAGACAAATTTTTTTCAACATTCATTTTGAATAGCAAATATTTTTAAAATAATATTCTTCAAACATCTTAATCTTTGACTCGCTGCGGGGTACCATCAGCCGATTTTCTCTGATGAGCTGGGGTCTACGCGACCCGATTCGCGAACAAAAATAAGCGCGCGTGTCTGCCGAGTGTTAGATCCATAGATCACTTTGTCGCCGATTAAGGCCTCGGTCAACGAGCGCGCGACTCCCGAGTTACGCGCGAACGATCCTACTTCGTGACCCACTTTGCGAGATCGCTGCTCATCGCGTAAAAGCCGGAGACGCCGCATCGCAATGTTTCCTGGACTATAAACGAGACTCTCGATGACCATCTAAAAATATCACCGACAGCGTAGGTAATTGCCGGCACTCCGAGCGCTACGGTTCGGAGCGATGTGTAAGTCATGCATAAGCGTGGAAACGCATAGTGCGTCAGGTGGCCGCGTCGCTTTTGATGTTGAACAAGTCGTTAAGTTACTTTCGGAGTGTAACATTCTCCTTCGGCGACAGCGAGATCGGCTGCGAAAGTAGCATAAGCGTTCTTAGAAAACGATGTCATCGTTGAAGTAACATCAGTAATTGCATCTGAAAGATATAGTGGTTCTCTGAAAGTTTTCTGTACTTTGGGATAAATAATTTTTAATGAATGAATTTGAGAAACAGCCCTTTGTCATTTCTTAAATTTCTGTTAAACATGATTTAATTTTTACACATTTAAATTTGTAGAATTTGTATAAACAATATTCAAGATTATAAAAGCAATCCGTTTTTATTAATGTGAAAAATATCTCTGAAAAAATAATTTTTTTTTCGTAAATAATTAATATTTTATAATAATATTATATTTTTAATAAATGCAGTATTTCAAAATTTGTAAAGTTGTCAGTTCTTGAGAAAATTGTCGTTCTAGAAATTCCGAATATTCCTATATTCTGAAATTCCAACGTATATCGCAACTAAGTGATAATATTGCGCGATAAGGGAATACCTAATAGCTTAAAGACGGAGACGCGCATCTGCTGTGCTCGAGTAGCTAATCGTCGCCGATCAATATATCGTACGCGCACATACGCAATATAACTGCACGTAATTAACACCCATTACTAACCACTCAATGCGCGCTCGCACGGCCGCGCGCGCTTATGGCTTCTCAGTAGGAGCCTAAGCCCGCGAAATTAGCTCGCAATCGAAGAAACAGCCGAACACGATCGGGATATCGCGTAGGAGACGATCTGATATATACCAGGTGCGAGCTGTATATAATTCTGCAGCTCGTAGATAGAGTATAGCACATTCCACGCGGTGGAACGTCGAAGGAGGCAATCGCAGGACAGGGGTAAAATAGGAAGAACGAATAGAACGGGGAGTGGAGAAAGAACAAGAATACGAGGAATGAACGCACGAACGAGAGCGAATCGCGGTGCGTGTACGAACTACTTTTTGTCGGACTTCTCTGCCTGGCCTGTCGGGCCATCCTTCGTGTATTCCGCGCGCCTCCTTCAGCCCCTCGTCCCGTCGGCAGCCACAGCATCCTCCTCGTCTTCCCCGGTCCCCCCAAACATGCTCGTCCGGCTTTGGCCTCGGTCTCTTTTATTTTTCTAGATTTCAAAGCGCTCAAACAGGTTTCAAAATCCCGCCCGCGGAAAAATCGGAGTGCCTCCTCTCCCTCTTTCGTTCTACCTGGCTTTCCGCCTCTTCCTACTACTTCTTTTTCTTCTCTCCTCTTCCTCCTCCTCCTCCTCCTCCTCCTCCTCCTCCTCTTCCTCCTCCTCCTCCTCCTCCTCCTCCTCCTCCTCCTCCTCCTCCTCCTCCTCCTCCTCCTCCTCCTTCTTCGTCTTCTGTCAGACGCATCGTTGGATGCTGTAAATTCTTGCTCATCGCATCGGCCAACTTTTCATCGCAATCCGTCATTTGTTCTCTCCGCTTTTCTCTTTTTGCTAACATCGAGATATCAAAGTGTATCAAAGTGCGAGCAAGAAATGTATCGAATTCCATGATTTTCGTTTATGTAACGTTAGAATTTTGCGAGAAACTGGATAACTATTTCCTCGCACATCTAAAACATTTGGATGAGGCATCGCCGAGAGAACATTACAAATATTTTCTTCCTTTCTTATTCTTCCGTATTTTTGTTTAACCCATTATACTCTTTACAGTTACAGATTTTATCAATGTTCATGTTTCATTTTTACGTCCCGATTTACTTTTGACAAATCTGGTTAACAATGATAAATATTTCTTTTATTTTTCTTCAGTAATGTAAATATTTTTTTTATACTTTATGGAAAAATATATTTTTTCTCTTCTTTGAAAGCTTTGTGGATTCGTATGAAACTTTCTAATCATCCTGCCGAGCAATCCATCGAATCCTTCCGCGTTGTTCCCGAAGTACCAGCCGCGCAGCATTGGCGAAGCGTGAGGTTGCAATATGTTCGATGAGCCGAAGAGGTCTTATATTGTTCGTCCGGCGTCAGATTAGATTTCGATTAGACGGAACCCGAGAATGACGCCGTACATGCCGTACGGAAGTTTTTCTCGTCGCTTTTAAACTGCTCGTGGTTGCCGAGACGATAAATCAACGTGCTCTCGTAAAAGCCGCTTTTTGTCGAAAGTTGTTTCCAACGTATCTTGTAACTCATCTCCTCGTCGTGTCATTATTGTACCTCGTGCGCCGTCGAATCGCGACGAAATCGTAGATTCTGGAGCTTGTCAATCATTACACATTCCAAATTTCACGATGACGAAAGCAATTTATTGATCTCCACATTTTTTTTACCGCATTGTTTAACGCACTCTCCGTAGGATTGTTTAATATATGAATTATACAGGAATTAAGTAAAAAATTCTCAAGAAACTTTAATCATCGGATTTAGAAAATACATATAATACGGCATGCATAATTAATCATGAAATTAACTCGTAATAACGCGCATTCTTCCCGAGTAATTATTTATTAAGATAACTAGCAATGACGCGCGGTCACATTGAACTGCACGCGCGAAAGAAAAAAAATAATATGCGTCCTTGCCTTGGGTTAGCGTAACCCACGGTATCAAAACGAGACGGGCACACACGGGCGTGATTTTTTTCACGTGGTTGAAAAAGCCGCCTTGAAGCAGCGTACCTCTCGCGACGAGCGCGAATTCGGTTATTTTGCTCGCTACTCTTTCATTTAGCTCCCTTTTTCGCCCGTTTTTTAGACCATCGCGTAAAGTAATTAGCCGCACATGGTTGGCCGTATACAATCTGCGCCCGCTCGCGTATGCGCCATCGAGAAATCTCATGTTGTTCCGCAAACTCGGAAGCGTGTGTATATTTCACGAAGGTGTGCGAGTATGCGAATACAAAATGCGATAATGGATGATCGATGAATGAAGAACTGCGAGAGAAAAAGAGAAAGACTGGTTATTAGTATATTGAGATGGATATTCCGGGACATATATGCGAGTATAAAAGCTGCACGCATTCAAAAATACAAACAAAATTTAATAATATTGATGGTACACGATCAGGATTAGAGTTTGATATCATATATCGACCGAGACGATGGCAATGTCCATTTCGGCGCATTAAATTTTATTAATATTACATTGGTGATCAGAAAATATAGTAGATATAACTACAATATTGTTTCAGATGTCATTGTAATGTTATGTATTTATATTTTACAGACAAACTTGGTGCGCGTGTAATCAGTGCTAATATATTCGTTTCGTCGTAATACAACAAAGTGCGTGTCAGAAGTGTCATTAATATCGGGAGTGCCGTTTAAAGTGTCGCGCGATTTTTGCATTCGGGTACGTGCGCGCGAGCAATGCGTGCACCGCGAACGCGTGTGAGTGTCTCGAAGAACCACTGAGAGGAGGCCTAGGAGGCCTAGGAGGCATCGGGCGACAACAGAGCAACAATATGGTAAGTAATTTATCATAAAAAACGTATTTTTTTAACGATAGGGAAGAGATTACATATATATAGAGAGAGATATACAGCGGAATATTGTTAAATGAAATGTCTTAAAACAAAATAATATCTGTTCAGCAGCTGTTTACTGGTCTAAATTACATTTTATGATGTACGGTTGATTTTACATTCAGAAACTTTGTATTATTTAACAACAGCTAGGAGTTTTCTGTTTTATAGTATTTCAATTAGTGAATATTTACTATACATATAATCCGAGCGTGTTATTTATTATTTAAAGTTTGTCCGGAGCTTAATATCACTAACGGATGTTTTTCTGCTTCGGGGGACGAAACCGTAGGAAAATGCATACTGCTAGTAACTAATGTCTCGGCATTAGCGTTAAGGAGCGAACGTTCGGAAAAAATGTTGGAACCTTTCCATCGAGGCGTATAATAATACCTCGGGGACGAGAGCGGAAAAAAGTTCGCGGCGGGGCGAGGTGGGGTGTGGGCCGCGGAGAGAAAGCTTAAGGAGAGGAAGAAACAACATCAATTTAAGCCACATGCATCGCTCTGGCTTCGTATTTAGGTGGATAATCGGCTTACCGTGGCGGCCTGCCGGGCAGCCCACTTGCAGCGAATGCATCTGCACTGGCGGCGGTTGCACGTCGCGTCGTGCCGCGTCGCGCCGCACCACACCGCTGCCACTGCCACTGGCGGCGCGCATGCACGCTTACTGTCATTAGCAAGGAGTGTTAATGCCGAAGGTTTGCGCGTTAATGACGAGGTCGTCGCTACGCGACTCTCGGGAAATGAAAAAACATTCTGAAGAAACGCGGCATTTCGCGCGGCTCCTCTACGCATCACTTTTTGTCCAGCAAATTGCGCGTCTCAAGTTTACGCGTTGCGTATAAAGAGGATTATTGGCGCGGATTATGAGATTTCCGATGAGGAAAATAATGGCGCGAGTCGGCAATGGTAGCTGTCGCTTTTAGGATGCATAATACTTAATCGCATCATTTTGTCACGATGTGAGATTTAAAATTTTTCCCTTTGTCACTGCAATAAAAAGTGGAAAAGAAAAAAAACATCATTTATATCGTTATGGCGTTAAATTCGCAAAGCGATTTTGTATTCGAGCAAATGCAAATTTTCGGAAACGGATGATTGAGACGCGAGTCAATGCGATAACGAAGAGACGCATCACTACATAAGGTATTCTCGTGTTCACGTTAATTAAATTCGTTATCGTTAAAATCATTATCGCCATAACTATTATTAGTACCGTTACTATTACCGCTACCAAAACTACCACTATTACGCGGATAATTAAGCGGCTTATGATTACGCGGTAATAGCAACGATAAATAGGTCACGTGCGCCGACCTGCTCGTGTCTATTAAATTATTTATCATACCTGCGATTCCAAATTATTATATACGCAGCTTATGATCGTTAAGCTGTTTAAGTGCGCTTGTGCGTGAACGTATACGCATCGTGTAATTTTTTTTTTTCAAGTTGGCCACAATTAAAAAGGATTATAGAAAGGATTGTTAAAATGTAGAACTGTGGCATGCTTTCAACGCATATTTCTCATAATTAAAGAAATTAGCTTTGTTTGAAAAGGAGCGGCAAAGTAGCGAAATGAAAAAAATATTTTTGTGTACAGCACATTATGTGAAAATAATTGCTTCGAGCGTAAAGAACATTCCCAAAAACGTATCAAACATGTCGCCGGAAAAACTCGTTCCTAAACAAACGAAACTTTGCCACGCCAATTATTAATATGATTAGACACAATCTTCTTACAGATTTAGAAAATTTTGTTTATCTCTGTTATTTCTGATTTTTGGTCGAAAATAATTCTGAGACACTCGGTACATGTCTACACACAAGACATACAACAATACACGTACTATTTGCCTCGTAAGCGTGGCATACAGAATGAAAGGAAGAAAGCTCGGAGAAGGTGAATGCGGAAGATTCTATTTTTTATGTAACTTACTCGCGCGCCAGGGAAAGAGACAAAGAGACTAACACGCGAGACCGTGTAGCTGTGTTTCGCTGCTGCATTTGCATTCCTTCCTTTCTTCGTGGATTCCACATTGCTACTCTTCGTGATATTCTCGGGTAAGGGCGTACGTCGGCGACGTCGATGTTCAGCCACTGTTCCGCGTAAGTGAAACTGGTTGGCCCACCGGGTGTCGTAAGCTGTCCCAGGTATTACGGTTCCCGATTTACATGCGTGTCTCGCTACGGAACACGGTGAAATTTCGCTAGGCGCGAATTACGAATCACCGTGGATTATTCGGGGAAGAAACGACCCTCGGCGGACGGAATATTTCACACTGAGTACCAGCGCAATTAACTCTTTGCGCTCCAATTTTACTTGAGCATATGTTTCAAGTTATCTTGTTCCTTTAGTTCTGACTGTTTCGCAAAAATTTCGACGATAAAGTCTTCCCGCGTGAAAATAATTTGACATACAGATTTTCCATCTTGTGTGAAAATAAAAACTGTCAGATAGCGGAAGTTACAAATTTTATGCGGCTCATAGAAATCCACAAATGCGATTCTAAATCACACATCCGATAAGTTTTCCCGATAAGTACTTGTGTAAAATGCCTTATAGTCGGCCGAAGATTGTACGAGTTACGGCACTTTGTAAGGCTGCATCTGTTCTGGTTCCGAGTTCGCGACTTATCATCAACGGCGAAACTTAATGTTGGAAGTCGTCGAAGTCGAAAAAGATTGACGCTACTTGCGATCCCTTTGAAAATTCCCGCGGGCGGTCTGCGAAAGTTTAATACGCGATGGACTCGGGTGGAAATTTTCAGAAATCCCATCGACCTCCTCGTGTTATTATGTTTGAAAGTAACCATCGGTTATTGGGTGGAGAGGGGAAAGCTGCGGGAGTACAGAAGTTAAGGGGGGGGGGGAGGGGTATCAAGAACGATTCTTAAATGCAAATATCAGTGTGCATTTTTATGCACCACGCCGAGGAGTCGAGCGTCGTAAGCCTTTGAGCACACCTTTGACTTGCAGATGGCGAGCGAAATTTAGAATGGTAAAGTGGCCGTTTTATGCGGGGCTTACTTATATCTACACAAATATTTGATGGTACGCGAGCCAGCGAATTATGGTAATCGAAATATCGTGAATAATTTCGCGAAAGAGCAAACCGTGTGTGGGCAATCTTGACTACGTTTAGGAAGTGTCTAGACATGCTTGTCAGAATGCATCGTGTATTAGCTCCGCGGATGAACGCTGTCGGGATCTAACGGGATTCAGTCATTTAATGCGTCGCTATTTATCTCTTCTCCATTTTTTGATAATCAAAGTTTGCCCATATGAAGTGTCGCAGAACTTTTGCAAATTATTTTTCTCGCTTATATTTATAATATATAGAGGAATATCCCTTTTATATTTATGATTATTTTTATAGTATTATTTCAGTGCTCAATGTTCAAAAAATTTTAGTAATCAATTATATTCTCACAATGCTATGTTTTATAATACATTAGGAAATTTTTGCAAAGAATTAATGTCTGAGTGCAACATATCGGAAGAAATTTATAATATCGAAGAACGATATTCCGACGTGAAACACTGACGTGAAATTATTTTGCGTACGCGATATGTGATAATCGCCGATCGTCGGCCGATCGCTCCAATTAACGCGAGAATATTTGCGCTAAAATTACGGCTGCCCGTCGCCGGGGCGAAACCTCGCCCAACCGATGGGTAATCGATACAAAAGTCCACAAGGGTTGGGCCGCCTTAGTGGCCCCGGCATTACGCACACACAAACAGCTGCAGCCGGCTTGCAGTCAAGTGCAATTGCACCACGAGTATTCGTGAAATCGAAACTCGCAACGAAAAAAATTACTTCCCCGACGAAAAAAAAGCGAGACCGAGAAGGATAGATCTTTGATGTTCGAGATTGCCCGTCCACAATTTCCCTCGTAAGCACTTCGAGAGAATCTTTTCCTTTGCTCGAGTAGTGATTATACAATATATATCTTTTCGAGAGATTTTTGTCATGCATCTATTGTATGAAGATCAGAGCAAGACTCGTGCTTTATTACTGATAGAATAACTCATCAAATTGTTTTAATTGCAATATATCGTTGCAAATTATATCATTACATACACGATACATAATAAATTGCCAATTATAAAGCATTCTAGTGGACGCCACGTTGGACTCTATTCTTTAACGGTGCGATTATTGATCCGCACAGAAATTAGATCAAAGTAAAATACGTCAGCGATAAATCATCGTAGATTACATCCGTCGCGGCGCGCTTATTGTCGAGCTGCGCGACGATTAGTCGCGATCTACTACCTCCTCGCGCTCACAAAGGAGAGGATTTGACAACCGGTTTAGAGGGGTTAATACCCTTCCACCCGGCAGCAGTGCGCGTTTCCGCTCGGGAATTCTCTCGAGCCGGCAATTGGGTGCCCGAGCGATAATATGAGCGTCCTCAGTGATGTAGCGGCCTCCGCGAGTGCCCAGCTTTGGCGACGCGTGCCTGCGCTTTCGGCACGAGTATACCGGGTGATCAGATTCTACGTATTCTATGTATACACTTGACGAACAAACAATGTAGACGACACTTAAAGCGACAATGCCGTGGTGGTGCGCGGGGACCGCGGCATCGCTCAGGAATACCGCTAATAGTGATATATAATTAACGCATTGCGCGCGGCCGGTTACGGGAACGCTGAAAGGGCAAGAGGGTATCCAGAGAACCACCGAGCGTGAAGGAAGGAATAATCGCGAACAGAATCGACAGAAATAAATTTATGACCTGAAGTTGAGAAATTTAAGATTAAACATTGCGAACGATTAAGATATGATAAGCGGTAATAAAGATAAACAGATAATCGTATGCGTACGATAAGAAAATGACATCTTCCTAATGATTTTATCGATTTTTTAAATTAAGATAGTTCGATTTAGTCTTGACACTGCGAGAAAGAGATGGCTTCCTTCTTTTTTTAATACAATTAATTCATATAATTTCTTACAGTCAAAAGAAGAAAGCCGCTATCAATGTGTTAGAAAAATCTCCAAGTGTCGTGTTCAGATGCGAATGATTTTTAATTACGTATTATTTGTACAGAAACATTGCTTATTCTGATTCAATGCTCAAGATATTTAAAATCTCAATTTAATCTAAATAAAATTGCTTACAGCGAGATTGGAATCTAAAATGTAGTCTATTACAGATTTTATAAGATAAGCGATTTGTTTATAATATTATTGAACAAGATATAGCAATAACGCAACATTTATTCTTGCGTAATAAGTATGAGCGAGGTATACGCATGGGACGCTTGCAGAGCGGTATCGCCGGGCACTCGTTATACTCGCGAGGGGCTGTCCATTCCAGGGAATGGAAGAGTGGCGAAATAAAGGCGTCCTTTTAATGGGCAATACTAATCAATGAAATACGAAGCCACGGGGGCGCGCAGTGGATATGCGTGCGGAGGCCAGGCACGAACGTGCCGTACAAACAAAAGGGATATGCGCCCGCGTGTGTGTCTCTCTCTCTCTCTCTCTCTCTCTCTCTCTCTCTCTCTCTCTCTCTCTCTCTCGCTCTCGCTTTCCTCCGTCTCGCTCGTCTCCGACTTTCTCCCTTCCTCCGTCGCGCTCCAACCCCGCGCGCCCTTCCTCCCCCGCTTGTTTCCTCTTTCTTTTTCTCTCGCGTTCGCTCTTTTTCTCTTTTCGCGTACACACAGATACCCGGCGGCATGTACGCGGACGCGCGCGCGCTCACGCGGCGCCATCGTCGTCGTCTTCCTCCGCTCCTCTCTCGGACGCGCGCACAAAAGCGAGGGAAAGAGAGAGGGTACGATATTTTTCAGGATGGGATATTTAACGCATTGGCCAGGTCAGTAACCCCGGGCGAGTGGGGCCCCGCGATTGGCCGGCCTCGTCGGCGTTCTGCCACGAATTCCCGGTCCCTCATTGGCCGAGCCGGGCCCTAGACCTACACCAACGCCCTGCGTATTGCGTACACACACGCACTGCGTTCTACGTGCTCGCGGACGCCGACGAGCCGAGCCGGGCCGAGATGGTGAGCCAAGCCGCGGCACGCAATGCCCGAGCGTGTACTGTGCGTGAGCGCGTATGCGTGCTCCGTAGGGCACGCGATACGTCATAGCGCGCCGATGTTGCAGCGCGGTGCAGCGCGGTGCACACCGTCGAAGAAACGTCGTCGAATGAAACCGCGAGCTCCCGATGCACCGGCGAGAGCGCGCGAAGCGTTAGCGAGTCGCGCACACTCAACGCGGTCGAAGATTGCGTTAAGCGAAGGACCTAGGTACGATAAGAAGATAAGTCTGAAGTCTGAAAAGGAGCGCCTTTCGCTTCTTCCGTTTAAACAGCGAAATTGTACACGCTGTGTTGAAAAGTATGAGCACTATTTTCTCTAATAGTTATTTTTTTTTATATAAATAGCACCATTGCCAAAACTTAAATATTAATATCAACTTCTACTTTATTTTAAAACTTATTTTAATTCTTCTAATTTTTTTTTAAATTTTTACATGCAAAACCTAAGACTGTTTCATTCACCAATTTCTAACTTTATTTTGGAAGTAGTACATGTCCAATTTTGAAAATTACGACCACCAATTCGATACAAATACTATGTCAGTATTAATAACTTTTTCAATATTCGACTTTTGGAATCAATAAAATAAATGTACCAAAAAGGCGGCGCAGATGTTAAACTTCCAGTCGGAATATAAACAAATTTGAGAACAACTAGGACAGCACATAGAGAAAAATCACACTAGTCGCTCTGCGCGCGTGGCATACTAACTGGAGGTACGCAAGCTGTTCGTGCGCTCTCACGCTACCGGAACAGATTTTTCAGTCGTTTTCGACCGCGAAGGTGACCGCAGTGAAGGAGTCGAATTTCAATGACCAACGTCATTGAAATTCGACGCAGTTAAACGAGGAAAATAGGTCGTGGGACGAACACATGCCGTTACGTAAATTCGATTGTAAATGTCAGAAAATATTTTTATCGCGTATCTAAAAACCCACGTGTCACAGGCGACAACGAATAATTTTAGCAAGCTGGAAAAGTATTGAAATACATTCGCTCTGCGTGCTGCGCGAATTAAAAGATGTACAAATCTTTCTTGCAAAGGACTGTAGCATTGCACACATTATCGCGGATAATGCGATCGAGATACTTTCCAGTCGCGCGGCGGATTTTTGTTTACTCTACCAATAAATCTCATATTCGCGATATGAAACCAAAACCGACAGCGCACGTACGCATTTTCATTTACATGCCGTGTGTATCATTATATAAACGATTGCAAGCGCGCACGAATTAAAACATAATAAGATAACGGATTTAATTAAAAATGTTTGCGAGCGGCAAAAACCCATTCGATAACTTCGATAATTCGATACCGGCAGATTTTTCGACGATCCATCTCGCAGCGTGGCCGCCCGATTAAAAGTTAACCCGGCGTATTTCCATCGCTGTTAATGTCGAACTCGCATTGGATAATATTCCAATAAACGCGTCGTTACTGATAACTGTCGCTGCATGACCGATAATTGGATGATGTTACGCTTGCACGATCCGCGATTCTCCGCTTGTCTGCAGAATTGAAAAAAAAAGACCGAGCTAATTTTCTTCTTCGTAAAGTTATTAATGCTTGCAAAAATTATTAATAATACATCTGAATTGATTGAAAACCAAATATGATGAAAAAATAATTAAACAATATTTTTTCATGATAAATATATGCAAACTACGCGTAATTTATATATAATTATGTATACTTGATTTTTCTTTTCTTTTTTTTTGCGTAATTACTCGAAGCTTAAGAGGATAAAAAAATGCGCGAAAGAGTTGTTGCACATTGAATAAGTATGAAGTCAAATAAAAAATTTATTCGACGGCTTAAAAAAATTATGAGGACTCCAAAGTACGTTCTTAAGAGTTATTCACATAAATTGCACGGACGTAATTATCGTTTTTTTTTTTTCGCGAAATTGACGTGAGCATCCGGAACAAAGAGTGCACGGCTCTAGTTGTAAACCAGTATATTTAGATATTGGGGAAAAATCCAGCAACGATTTCCCAGCGCGTTGGCGTGACTTCATTTCGCTCTCCGGGCGGTTTTCAGTGGCGCGTCGCGACGTTAGTAACGTAAAGGTTAAAGGAACGTGGCGTACGGTTAAGAGCCGTTAACGTCTCGGCATAACCGAGCGAAGTGTCTGCGTGTGCAGCAGTAAGGCGTAAAGATAGAGGCGGAGAGAGAGAGAAAGAGATAACTGCGTTCGGATGTAGGCTACCAGAGTCACGACCCTCTTCCTCTTCCTCGCGCGCTGCAGTTTCGCCTTCTTCCTCGTCTGCCTCTTCTTGTTCTCGCTCCTCCGTCCCGTCGCCTCCCTCGGAGGTCAAACGCTGGTCGAAGGCGATCTGGTCGATGTAAGACGCTTAAACATAACTTGTAAACGTTTATTTCCGACTTAATCAGCAGCGGAATCATGCATACCGGGTGACGATGTGTTTACGGTATCGCGTGCCTCGTAACGGATCTCGGAGAAAATACTGGATCGCATTGCTCAAGAAGAAATAATAGTGCAATAATCGTTAATTCTAATGTCATCACGGGTATATCGGTTTTATACTTCACTTTGCATTTGTAATTACATACAGATCTTTTTCAAACGTGGAATATTTAAATAAGCTCAAAATAAGATGAATGACTATTATAGCTTATTTAATAAGCAATGAATTAAGGATCAGTATCGTAGACTCCATTTATCATCAAATTATTATTTTAAAGTGTCGACAATAATCATAATATTATGTGATCATCTTTTGATAGGTTAATATATTTATCAGAAATGTATAATCTTGTAATATTATGTTTAATGTATTTCAGGATTCTGTGAGTATCCGAAATCTCCTGTACTCGATAACCGGATTGAGATGGGTTTTATCGATTTGGGTTTGTGTGAGTCGAAAATCCGGACGTCCCTATGTGAGTACTATTTATACATATATTTCGAAAATTTGTGATATTCCTTCAATGATGCGATTGCATCTCAGGTCTTCTTCAGTCATCGAAAGTTTCAAGTACTTGTACATAGCAATCAATCAGTCACGAATTTTTCAGAAATTTGGAGAATCGAAATTTCACTCGCCGAAAATTTTATTGCAACATATTAATCTGAACTATTGAATTTACAATACTTTAATAATTAATTCTTAATTAAAATCTTAGATATCTTCTGAAATATGCGCGTTTATTAGAAAATATAATTTTTTTCGTTCCTTTTAAGTTTAATCACTTAATTTTCGATTTACCAATTTTACCAAAACGTTTAAAAATAAGAGAAAGCGCGATGATATTCGATATATTCTATATGTATACAGTAAAATCCTAATTTTCGTTCTTTTTTATTGCTTCGCCATAAGCTATCCGCAAGAGTTTATGCATACAGTCTTTGCGGCCTGTGTAAGCCCTCCCAAGATCATTGCTCCTCCCTTTATCTTCAGGCAATGAGCAAACGAGAATAAGCTTAGGAACAAATTGCGGCGGATTTCGACGAAGGCTAAACATTCTGCCGTCGTAAAATGAAAAATATCAAATTAGTTCTTTTAGAGCCATGGAATTTAATTTCGAAATTATCCTTCCTTCTTGCAATCCTCTCTTATATAAATTAACTTCCATTTTATTATATTTTTAATCTTTATCTGTTTTTATTTTTAATTTGTATACACACAAAAATGCAAAAAACAAAGTAGTTGAAAAATTTTTTACACTTTTTAATTAGTGTGTATCTTTTTCGCATTAATTATTTTTTTTATTCTTGAGAAGGTTTCTTTATAGCTTCTTTTCTAGCCCATTTAATCGGCGATCATTGACCTGCTCTCAGTCTAGATACTGCAAACGAGAGTCGTTCAGAACACGCGGCGACACGATGGGCACACGCGCGCACATATAGCCGTGAAACTTTAAGTAGGCCATCGTACGCTTGACATTACGCCTTGCTCTCGCGAACGTGCGAACCAATGCGAAAACGGGTTGCGACGCGTTTTCCGGCGGCCGTGATAACTCGTATCGACGGACTCTGGCCCGACGATTGAGAGTAAAAGGCGCTCGTGGTCGTTGTGTACGGGGTTCGCGTGTTGTAATGGCGCGACCAGCAAGCTGCAAGGCTAAGGCACCGCCTTCAACCGGTAATAGATTAGCTGGTAGGTACGTTACGCAGAGAGAGCGGTATAGCGATTGCTGCACTTGGACTTGCACTATGAAGCTCGCGCTTGGCAGTGGGATCGAAGGGAATGGGGAGAAAGAGAAGGAGAGAGAGAGACAAAGAGCGTGACAGAAGAGGGGAGGAACGGGGGGACAGGTAGCGATTACGGTAACAGATAGAAAGAGAAGGAATAATAGCTATCAACCTACTCGCGAGACGAAATGATTAAGGCCTGTGTGTAAATTGGTCGGATTCGAAAATTGCATGGAACGCAAAATTAGAGGCGAGGAATTGTGGTTTTCGTGTTTTCAGACAGTGGACAGGAGAACAGTGGTGTCGATCGCGTACGAATGTTGCGAAACGTGACAGCCGAGTTTTTCATTGGCATCAAATGCGGGAAAATTGCAATGTCGGTGAAATTAAAAATTCTATAATAAAGATGCATAATTAATTTTTGGAATTTTTACACGGCCATGAACAAGCTGCCACCTGCATGCGGTATAGAAATAATTTCTCAGCGGTACGATTGCTCGATAACATTCCTCTTTACGTTGAAAACGATTAACTCTTACGTTAACACGTAACGCGAATGAAACGCGATAACAGCTGTTTCTACTACTGGTAAATGCTATTCCGCGATACCTAACTGCAAACGTTACGATCGTAACAGTTTCTTCGACTGCAACGATAATAATATATTGAAAAGCACGACACTTAATGATAATTACGAAATGAAGTACGCACTCAAGTGCACGGAAACTTTCTTTCCCTTTCTCGGTGGTGTTTAACACCTTTTGAAGTCTCGAAAATTCTTTTCTGGCACGCAGCATTCATTCATATTTCATTAGCTGTATGTCTCTTTCTTTTCACTTTTCTCGTCTCGGTCCAGTGCCACTCTAGCCGAAATTGGATATACTTGAGTGTCATCCTTTTAATTCACCGCAATTACGTGCCAGTTTGCATGGATTTTTTGCATATCTCATCGTAAATAATAATTGATAAATAATTTAAATTTTAGAATTTTTGTTGCATAATCCTAATATTATTTTTATTGCATCGATTCAAATATAATAGTAAATTTGCGCACTTTGTCTTATCTACACATTATTTTAACAACTTACGATTAATTTCTATTTAATTAAAAATCGAGTCCGAATAACTTTCGAATTATAGTTAATTAATGATAATATTTTTCTTCTATCTTTAAAGCATTTGAAGGTATGCAATTTCAGTACACCCAGTACATGTGTCATACATTGTCATACGTAGTAATTTACTTTGAAATATTGTCGCGTTGGTCGTGTCCGAGAAAAGTTCTTTTATCCGCAGAGTACTTCAACCCTTAACTCTCGCGATTGAGACTGATTGCTACTCAAGAAACGTTTTCAGTTTCCTTGAAATTCTTACGGTTTCGTGAAGTAGAAAATGGTACGCTATACTTTAACCGGTGAACGGATATTTTCAGCTAATAAGCTTTGCAAATCATATAATGTTTCACTCATACAACAGACACTTTAATTATTTGTACTTTCGCATATCATTTCTGAAATACCTCGTTTATATCCTCGCTAAATAGTGCAATCTATTCGTACAACTGCTTATTCATTCAATCGGGACGTGTTTTAAAATACATTTTTATAATTTTGTAAGTTATGTTAACTTTCAACGTTTATTAAATTAAAATTAATATTATTTATATCCTTGCATATATATTGAAAATTTTGCAAATTTTATTAGCAAAGTTTGTTGGCCCATCGCCTTAAAAATGCCCTTGATCTTATCGTGTCTTCTTACTTGCATTATACATTATGCGGACGTAAGGATTACGTGAATTCACGATCTCAAAATTCCACCGAACAAAGAGACAATAACTTAATAAACTTTCTATCCCACTCATGAAACTCGCCTTGAAGTTGCCAAATTTTTCTGAGGTTCCTGTAGAACGGAAATCTTAAGATAAGCTTTTCTGCGGTAGCTTGCAACGCTCAGTTGCGGATGGCTGCAGAAAGTTGCCGAGCAAAGATAAGTAGTGTTAAAAAGAAGATGTTGTAAAATCGCATCTTCTTGCGAAGGATAAGAAAGGCGGCTGAAAGTGTACAATATAGAGATATTGGGAGAGAGGAGTATCCTATAGCGGTATGCTATGTGGCGGTATGCTAGATATGCTTTTGGCGGTCACAGTCAATGAGATGGTCTACTCGATCTTGCAGGTATACTCGATTGCAAGTAGCTCAATTACTATATCTCGCATATTGCACATATGCACGTACGTATCAAGCTCAATATCAAGCAATATACATATATGGGTATGCAGATACCACTCTTGTGTGTATATGATAAATTAATATAAATATTTCTCAAATATATCTAAAAGTTGATATATTTTTCTATTAATTATTATTACAGTTGATATCGCATTATGACATATTTATCACATTTTGTAACAAAAATAAAAAGAATAGCGGGAGTGAAAGTAGATCTTCTTTGCATCAATGATGTGTGAAAGATTTAGTTGCAACTAATTTTATTATAATATATAAGTATTGTTTATGCTACTTATATGTCTATATTGCTTTATTAATATAAATTGCATTGTTGAATGCATTAACAATTTTAGAGCGAATCGTTATAGTAATCGCTCCGGTATGAATTAACGACACACAGGCCGATGCACTTTTATAGATATAAATCGTCGATATGCAAACAGAAAAGTATCACTTACAATTAGATAAGCGCGGGGAAAAAAACCGGTTAGCGCACCCCTTATTTTCCAGACACCATTGACAGATAAAATACACGGGAACAAAGCGGTTTATCGGGAGAAAAAAGTCCGCCGTCGCCGGAAAAGCCAGTTTTGTCGATGAGATCGCGTTACGCGCAGCGACGCTTTTAATAAGCTTAATTCCTCTAATCGTTTAAGCGTAATTCCAGCTACTTGCTTAGTCGTGGCAAGCGATTGGACATAAGTGCAGACGCTTTTTACGCTTAAGGTCAAATCTACCCACGCGCATTATCCTCGCAGAGGTGTTTATTAAGAATGAAACCTTTATTGCTCCGCGCATAGGTGCGTGCGAAATAATGAAAAGCGGAAACAAATGTACAGGAGCGGAATAATTTTATAGTTTAATCACACGGCATTCGTAATTACAATCACGTCGCGCTCGCGTACGAGAAAACCCGGAAGAGACTGCTTTCGTGCGCTTGGCTTTTAATTAACAATATCAGCGGTTGTCGGGGAACCGATCTGACGCCCGCCGCTCCCCAACGCGTATCTCCTCGAGAGATGCAACCGCATCAAAATCATCGCGGTGACGGACGGAGCGTTAATCGCGGCGGATACGCGATGTTTCCACAGTGCGCGACAAGCGGTGGCGCCGACCGGCAGCTTTTAATTCCCTTGAGGGTTGTAGTCGAGCACCTCGTAACTTTTGTAATTAAATCAAGCGCTCGACTCGAAATGCGCGTACCGTGGAATAGTCGTCGTCGTTCTCGTGTATTCCTCCCCTTTGGCCCGGTCTTTCGTTCTCTCTCTCTCTCTCTCTCTCTCTCTCTCTCTCTCTCTGTCTTTCTCTTTCTCTCGTGCGGCCTTCTTCCGTTGCGCGAAAAGAACCGCGCGTAAGTTCGGCTCAACTCTCTGTTCGCGCGACCACCATGACGGAAAATCGTTGTTGACAGACTCGAGTGTGCGTGGAGCACGTCGAGCACGCGGCGCGCACGTTGTCGAGAAGCTAGAAGAAGCTAGTTAGAGACGAAACATGCATCGCAGTTATTACGCTTAAGCCTGCTTCGAATCGACATTTAAGCCGTTTTTTTTTTTTTTTTTTAACTGCCACGTACTCTCACTCTAATTTTGATTATGCTTTTTAGCACTGTGAATATATTAAATATGAAATATATTTTCAGTTATCTCTCAATAATCGCAGCATATCAGTCCTAAAACAGATCTAATTTCTCGATAATTGAATTGGAGAATTAATAAATATTAAAGTAATATTTTTATATTCAGCAAAGCAATTGTTACACAGTAGAGCGCTAGAGAGTTTTTAACATTGATCTTTGTAAAATAGCCGGAAGATTATTTTTTGCGCGTTACTTTTTGCCATTTCCTAGAACGGTATTAGCCAGCGACTTCATAATCTGCTTTATAAACCTGATAAAAACATGACGTTTATCCGTTCATATATTATCACATTATGAACATTGCGAATTTTTCGAGACGTTGTAAGTCCATCGCATGTATTGGTATCGATGGCTCAATTATCGATAAGAATCGGCGCTGGAATTCTCATCTAAACCTCGCAATCGCGATCCAGCGTACAGTCGCCATCGGCCGTTCCCATGACTCGCCGATTCGAAAACAATCGGTAGGATGAGGAGCGAAGGAAAGCTCGTACAAAGATCGAATAGAAGGCGGGTAGGTAAAGGACGGCGAACGGGGGGGAGAGAGGAATAATAAGAACGGAGCGAAGAAACCGCGAGCGAGAGAGACGGCCGGCGCGAGCCCGGTCTGGTTTTACGACGCGAAACCCGAAGCCCCTACCGTCGTCTCTCTCTCTCGGAATTGAAAGGCATAGGCATGCCGGTGTTCGATAACTTGGCATAACTCGATTTTTTCGCGATCGCGGATGCAGTGCGTGTTCGTGACTCTAAACAAACCTCTGAAAACATGTCGCGCTATCGGCGCTTATTCCTACGAAGTTCATTAAGCGGAAAACAATGACGGCAGGTTAAACTTCCGTGAATTCGATAGGAATTCGCGAGTCACTTCCACTCGTGGAAGTTTCCACATCGAAACCAGTTTGATAAATTTTTATTGGCACTGTTATTAAGTGCAAAACAGAAAGAATAAGCGATATGTTCATCGACACTTTATTCTTTAGAAAATGAGAATATATATATTTGAAATTATGCATATAATGAGAACTATATAAAGAGATAAATGTATTTTACATATAATTATTATTTTCAGAATGCGCGCGTGCGGTGTAATTAGGAACTTTATGCAAGTCTGAATTTCATCTCGCATCCATATGCAATATGTAACCCGCAATGATACGTAATTATGCGTATAACGTATTACCATATCTGTATCTCGTGCGCCTAATTACATTCCTACATGCGAATCAGTCGAACGACGTGATCAGCTGCGCGCTCTACAGATCTGTTCGAGTCGGGCTTCGCGACTCGTAAACGCCGGTCGCGTCCGTTCCGTTCTCTCGTTGTCGTCGAGACGCGCACGCACCCGCGAACGCCCGACGGCATACGGAATCGATCCTGAGAATCGAACTTCCGGCGGTAACTCCTTCCGGCACGACCGCGTTATTAGAGGGTAGTCGAACGAGTCTAAGAAATTGTACAATGTCATCGTTACTCATGGCTTCCTGACCTTATCCGATACAGTCGTAAAACATTCTCAGTATTCTTCTTTTCCGCAGAATTGTCATAATTTACTTTTGTTTTACAAAATTAAAATTACGAATTCGACTGAAACACGAAATTTATTTTATGCGAGTAATATCGTGAAAAAATGAATGAGTTACTGTCAAAATCGAAATCAGAAGTTTTGAAATATTTTATATTATTCTCTAATTTGTTTGATAAATTGTACTTATCGTTTGCTTCTCTTAATACCAACACGCCATTCTTGTTTTAACATGTATACATTAATGCGTTTTCTTCTTTTTGAATGTGACTATAGTACGTCTGCATTTACGATCTGTTGCTATCGCGATGTAAACGGTATGAAGCACATGAATGACTCGGGAAGAGAACGGATTTGATGACGACAAACGGATGGAATATGTAATCTTCGTACGCAATCATCGAGTAGTCGTCGCGCCAGTGCTCCTCGCTTCGCCAGCCGCCTTCTCTTTATCTTTGTCTCCTCTTCTCCCAAGCGTGTGCTTCCTCGAGTACCCTTTATCGCGGCTAATTTTCCTCCCCATTCTGTTCCCGCTCCTTCGCCGAAATAACAGCCGAGGGTATCAATAGCTGCTAATTTATCGTCACCGTTCGCTTGATGGCGACGTCCGGCTTCGCACCACATGTCGACTAGCCAAAGTTTATTCACGTACATTTTATACGATCAAATTTTCTATTATAAAGTTTTTATTTTTTTTTTTATAAAATAGAAAAATTTGCTTCAACAAATATAAAATTTATGCTGAACGTATTTCAGCGGATAAAGCTTTAATTAAATATTGCATCAGTAAATATTTCATAAAATAATAATATATATTTTTTTGAAAAACAACTCGTTTATTGATTCAATTACTGCGTAAATTGTACAACAAACTCTACGATATCTTAAAATCGAACACATGCGAATGCTTCAGAGTTTCCAAATCTGCGCGAGTCTCTTTATATAGTTAAAGTGATTTCACTTTGCGACAGCTATCTAAATTTATTACACTAATTGTAAATTCCATTCATACAATCTTACTGTGATAGATTTTTCCTCTCGCAGACGTAAGCTTCCGCTTTTTTTTTTTTTTTTTTATTCTTCATCGGTGCTCGCTCAATCGCCTCCTATCTCCGGGCAACTGCATCATCTTCACGATTCACCTTTCTCTCTGGACGTTCCGAGATATTCATATCGATACAATTCGACGATGTCGTTCCGATGGTGTCGCGGTTATGTGCATGCAAGGCGTAGCGAAAGGACGAAGGAAGGCGGGGTGAGAGAACACGTCGTCTAGTTGAGTCCGGGAGATTGGACGAGATGAAAGAAAGTGGAATAGAGAGAAGAGAGAAAGAGAGAGCGAAAGAGGTGGAACAGAAGGCGAAGGAACAAGGCAAAGGAGAGTGAAAGAGTTCGAAAAGCAAAGGACGGACGATATAAAAGAATGTCGAGAGCGGGTCCGGGGAGAGGAACGGCGGGTCGCGGTCGAAGAGGGCCGTGATGCGGGGGGTTGGAGGGGGAGGGGAGGAAATCTCCCCGCGTCTTCGGTCCGTGCCTTCCTTCATCCTTCGTGCCCGAGCTTCGGCTGTTTTCATGGCCGTCATTTAGTAGGTTCGTTCACCCCTGGGCGCAGGGCCGCGCGCGAGCAAGAGCGAGAGGGAAAGCGAGAGGGAGAAAGAGAGCGATTCCGAGCGGGGTGGTAGAGAAGAACCGGCGGGAAGGAGGACGAAGTACGGCGGAGGAGGAGGAGGAGAAGGAGGGTTGGCAGAAACGTGGCAGAGAGAAGGAAGAAGAGGAGAAGGAGGAAGAGAGTGCGGACGGGGCAGAGGGGCTAGACGACACGTACGGCTCGCCGTGCAACCGACGACTGAGGCGACGAGCGCGGGCGAGGGGATTCCGTAGATCCCTGTGTGCCTGTGCGTGAGTGGGGTGCCGGAGGGGGCCTTCGAGAACGAAGGGTCGAGAAGGTGGATGAGGAGCGCGAGAGAGCGAGAGAGAGCGGGACAGAGAGCAAGGTGATGGTGTGTGCCGTTGTTGTTGGTGGTGGTGGTGGTGATGGTGGTGGTGGTGGTGGTGGTGTTGCTGGTGGTGGAAGCGAGCGAGCGAGCGAGCGAACGAGCAGGCGGGCCGGCTGGATGACGCGAAAGGGGGCCGAGGGGGATTGGGTGGAGGGATAGGGGGCCGGGAGGAAGGGTCGGGAAGGGACTAAGGGAAAAAGAGTTCAGGCAGGTCTGGGATCGGACGAGGGTGAATGCGTGACGGTGTGTATCGTAGGCTCACTTCAGCGCTGGGGAAGGCTGCCTTCTACCTGCCCGGCTTTGCCTTGCCTTTGCCTTCCTTGTAAACCTGCCAGCCGGCCGGACGGCCGGCCGCATGTAGGTACACTCTTCATTGCCCCCCTCCTCTCCCCTTCTTTTCCTCTCTTTCCTGCACGTACGTGAAGGAAGGGCGGGAGGGGGGGGAGAGCGAGTGCGAAGGAAAGGAAGAGAAAGAGGGCGAGAAGGAGAAAGAGAAAGAGAGCGCCGAGTGCGAGTGAGGTGAGCGAGTGAGAACATTGGGTTAGTTTGCCTGACTGCAGCCTGTACGAGGCTGATTGTGAGTATCTAACGCGGGGCTGCGCGAGGCCTAAATTTAGGCGTCCGCCGGAAGTACGCATACAGGAGGAGGTTCCGTGCACCGGGCTCGATCGCGCGGCGAGATAAGGCGCGGACGAGGAGGATATCGGGGCAGCCTATAGAAGCGACGCTGCGAGCTATTGCCAACGCGAATTGCGGCGATGTTATTCGGCACGGCCGCGTTCAGTTGACAATCGCTTTGTGATTGCCGCAATCTCGTGAGCCTCGTAAATTCAGGAAGACATTTTTCAAGTGGTCGGTCCATCACATTCGATAATTTCTATGAAAATAGAGATTCTTGAACTAGTCTGTTTTAAATACCGTCTTCCAATTTAATTTTTATTGCCGTGAAATGAAGAAAAAGAGCGATAATATTGAATTAATATAATTGAATTGAATTAGAAATTGTGTACGTGTGGTACATATAGGATTTAAAATACACTTCGAGAAACATATTTGTGAATGATTTCAATCTAGATTCTCTCTAATTAAACAATGCTGATCCAAATTTTATAATTATATTTGTCTTTTATCGACTAAAAGTAGAAGACTGTCGATAAATTATATTTTTCTTTGAGATTTTTTATTTGTTTCCAACGTGTCATTTGTTTCCGCCTATTTTAAATAATTTTGAGATATTCTATTTAACAGAGCATAATACAATTTTATTGGATTATTTTGTTGAATACTGTACACTAAAAGATTGCTAAATCAAGTATGAAAACATTTTGTCATATATGTGGAGCTCTCAATCAATCAAATATGTTTGAAGTCATGTAATATTTCAGCTTTGAAGACTGTGCAGCTCGGATCCTTTTCGCTGCGGCCGTCGGCACGTAGCCGTTTGCGGTCGACGGATTTAATACGCATCATAAATTTTCAGGACTGTTTCGGAGCCCGCAGGTTGTTATTAGCGTGGAAACTTCTTCCTTCATAGGTGTTAAATCCATTGTAACCAGAAACTTCTGTCTCAGTTTATTCGCGCTTCTGGGATCGCATCAACGAGTCGCTGACTCGTTTTGTCAATAGAAAATGAATGAAGAACTTTGAATTTAACATGTAAATGTGACGAACAAAGTCTATTAGAAATTTGCATTTTATTATATAGATATAGCGTTGATGATTACATGATTCGATTTATCAGTATCGGAAAAGTGTTGCAAAGAAATTTTATTTTACCTTGTCATCACATCTTATCTCACTCGCGATGCAATATAAATATCGAATTTCGCAATTATGCATTATGTATAACATTTATAAATATAATCTGAAAACTGGGCAAAATTAGGTGATTGGGAAAAGTTAGACCAGATTCGTCGTAAATTTTCTAATTAGATCTCTGAAAAGATCTTGGAGTCGCGGACCGGACAAATTCACGTGATTTAATTAACCGCAAAACTCGAAAAGCCACCGGAAAATGCTCCTCGGGTTCTTTTAAACATTCTATAAAAACTATTTTAATTCCGCGCAACCCTTTCTCGCCTGGAAGAACCGTTGCGAAATATTACGCGACCCGCGTATAACGAGCGAACGCTTGCTCGCGTGCGCGCTTTCGCCTTTGCTTGCCGCGCATCCACGGGCGAAAAGACGGTAACAAAAGTTTCCTCTTTTAAGAGCGAAGCACGTAATAAGATATTTAATATCCCCCGGGTATAATTCGCCATAAAACAACGCGCGCCTTATCTCTCGCCCGCTATTTTTATTCGCGACCGGCTCGACGGATGCGATCCGTGTTACTATAAAAAACGCCGTGCTTTCGCCACCGCGCGAAGAGACGTCGACGGTGCACTCGCGATGCGCGAACGCGCGACAGTGTTACAAGGAAGATCCGGGAGGGGGGTACACGAGGACGCGAGACAGGTCCGTGTCTGTCTCGAAGCAGGATTTACTACTGTTACGGCTACAAGCGCGCTCCTTGTTATGGGGAACTTTTGTAAGAGCCCGTGGAAGATGCGGTGTCGCGTTTCGAGAGTTGCAGCACCGACACAAAATAATGCGACGCCAAAAGGTAGCGTTCGCCCGCTCGTTTCATTAGTTTCTTGCAGCAGTGCGGAAGTAAATTTATATACGAACTAATATAACTTGACATTTTTATATCGATTGTACGTTTGCAACAACTTTTCATGGATGTACATTTCACTTATATTGATTTTCAATGGAAAGAACTGTATATACTTGTTGAATTACGTTAACGATGATGTTGATTTTGTGATTCCAGCATTATTTATTATGCGCGGGTTTATCAGGAAACGATTAATTTCGTGCCCGTAGGAGTCACTGTATATCCCTGATCTCGTTTGCCAGCTCGTTCGATTTGGCTACTGGAGATGTATACAGGAAACGCAAAGTTTTCATAGTATTATACCATCGTTTCGTTAGTTTCGGAACATCCGATAATAATGTTGCCCTAATTCGTGTTCGCTGTCAAACAGCGGCGAGTGTAGGGCTGGTTGCAACAAGGTGGGTTAGCGCTCTAACCCTGGTTAACTAAATTTACCTTCTCCGCTATACATAATATAGGTACAGCTACAATCCAGAAAGGGACAACGAATTGCTAACCCCGGAGTTGGTTAACCCCGCCTGTCGGTGTGTCCCGGCCATAGACATGCCACATGCGTTTACAAGGGTTTACACGTTACCGCGTTCTGTCTATTAACATGCAGCAAATAATTTTGATCCGGAGAATCGATTTTAAGGTTTGAAACAAATTGCGTGGAGTTGAAAACGCTCGGCGAATCGAATACTTTTGAACAATCGCGTTTCTAAATTTTAACCCTTTTATATTTCGGATGCTAAAAAGTGAGACAACTCTTTAGTCGAATTTATACATAATTGTGATATTGTATTGTGGTTGTACGCGCGGCTTTGCGCCAATTAGCCGAAAGAGTTAAATCTTGCAACAAAGAAAGGTATTTCTAAGACATTTCTGAATTAGTTATAGTTGAGAGAGATTTTTAATTAAATCAGCTCGGTTTAGATTTCATTAGTTTCATTGGCACAATTAAAATTTCGGATAGCGCGCCGTGAATTCCATCTCGCGATATTATTCTGATATGCGACAAATCTGATACTGATCGTGTCGTTGTCATATAATTCTGATTTAATTTCCTGCCAGCGTGAAACGAGCGACTTATTTCCCTCTCCTTGGCGCGCGCGCCGTTACGTTGCAATGCGAATGCATTCGTGTCTTGTAGCATGCCTTTGTTCGTTCAACAGTAGATTAGAGGGCAGTGTAACTCGGCAATAAACTTAGACGCGACACTGTTATTATTGCGGTTATTATTATGAGGCAACACAACCTTGTCCGGACAATGCTAAATCCATTACGTTGTGAGTTACTCACGGACTTCAATAGATTTGGGGCGAATAAATTACAACATTAATAATCATTATCAATTATTACTTACAACAATTATTACTTATTACAATTATTATTAATACTAAAATCGTGCCAGAAATATTATCTGAAACTTAGTAGGCCAATTTCATTCGGAGTTAATCATCGTTTGGCGATCTCGAATTGATGCTTAACTATGCTTAACTATGCAAACTATGCAGTCTTTCAAAGACATGATGGTTTGATTTCTCGAATTTCTAGTTATTATGTTCAGATCATTCTTATGAATGATAATCAGACAGATGGTACTATTTCGTTTGAAAATTGATTCAAACTTTTCAACTTGAACTTGCCAACTTGCAACGATTCAGCGTTCTGGAAACTTGTCAAAAGATAAGCTAACACATACGAGATAAATCTGCTCAAATGACTAATTGTCAATATGACTTCATGCTTAAATTATTGTGCAACTTAAATGGTTTTTCTTCTATTTAAATGAATCTTTAACTCTGTTTAAGAGAAGAATCCTGAAAATTAAAGACAAATGTAAAAAATTTTTGTACCAAGGCAGATCTATGTAATTTTGTTTACATCACGTCGAAAGTATTAGTAGGAAATGACGTTTATTACTTCTCATCTTAATTGACACAAAATCTCAGCGTCCGCCGTCGCGTCCGTGCACGGTCGGCGATCCGCTCGTACGAGAACTTAGCTTGTGTGCACTCGTTCTCTGTGTGCGTGACACGTGGCACGTACTAGTCGCATTGTTGTCGCTGTTAGTACGATCCTTCTACCACTTAAACGAAATACTTACGGCTTAATGTGCATGTAATCCGAGCACGCAGCAGTTGTTGTTTTATACAGTGTATATATCGGAGTGAAACTAAAAGAATCGCGATGCACGATATTCCGACTTACTTTTCAACGTGTACATGTACGTGTATAATTCTGCGTTGATATATTTTTTTTTTAGAAATTATAATTAAATTACAACTGAATTATAATATTTAGAAACAATCGATACACGTTTATGATGACAAATCGACTTTAATCAAGCCTTTGACATTCTTTCATCTTTCCGTTTGTGCTTGTAAAAAATAACTCTTATTATTTGTGTTGCTAATACGATAAAATACGGTTAATATTCAACAAAGCAGCTTATTGAACTAAATGTGAATTTCTCGAAGAAAACTTCACATGCCGAGTGCACCGAGGCATTTCCTTCAGGACGCTTTTACGTCGCTAAAGGCGGCGCCATAAGCGATGTAAAACTGCTCGCGCAGGAATTCAATTTTACGTTCAACTTTAAGAAACGGGCTCAGCCGTCGTCGCTCGAAGAGCGCCTCGTAAAACGCTAATATCGTCGCCAATTACGCATGGCGGTTAAATCGTCGGGATCGATATTAAAAAATAATTATAGCCGCGCCGATGAAACTATTAGTGCTGAACATTAAGAATTACTATCGATTATCAATTTACGAGTAACGGACGCGATTCGTGTGCAATCGGCGCCGCCCGTCACAAAGCGCATCGCGGATAGATGCGTCCGTGCATACGTGTGCGACTATACATACCGTATAAGGGACGACACGGAAACGTCAACGACGACGCGGCGTGCATCGGGCATAAAATCGGCTACTGCAGCGTTTTTGCGTGGCGACTGGTCGCCAAAATGCACCGGTTCTACGGGTTTACGGACGCGCAAACGTGCCTCGCGTATCTATCGGACGGAAAATCAGCGTATGCATTTGAATATTTCAACATGCTTCAGCCAGTGGATTTTGATTATTGGCCACGACATTTCGCAATTCGAGCTAATTAATTAGATTAGTTGAAAAAAATTGTATTAACAGAAGCGGCGGAATTTTCGCCTTTGATTTGTATATTTTATTCTAACGGAGATAATTAAAATTTTATTCATATTTTTTTTTTTATATTCGTGTATTTCAATTTAATGGAAGTAATTGACAACTTTTTTGTTTGAGTAGGAAATGAAATTTTGATTCGTATTACAGTAGGAATACCTTTGTTACCCCTCAATAAACTAACTCGAACAGCGAATCGCGATTAATTTTACAATTCACGCGGAGATGAAACGAGGCAGAAATCGTGCAACGCTGTTAGGGGCAGCGGTTGAACGCGAAGAGGGTCGAGACGAGGAGAAGCGTGACGATAGGATCGTGGATTCGTAAAACGACGTACTCAAGCACCGGAACGCCGTAATGCGCGGCTCACGCATAATCTTAAAAACGAGGGAGAAGACACGAGGGATGGTGGGAAGGCAACCGGGTGAAAGAGAGAGGCAGGACGAAGAAACTAAAGGAGCCACCTCGGGTTTACTCGCTCGGTTCGTATCGCGAGAGAGGTATTAAGGGAAAAATCTCACCCTCTCTCCTCCTCCCCCTCCCGTTTGGCTTTGCGGGATGGCCGAGAAGGCAGAGGGTGCGTCGCCGGCCGGCGGCCGGTTTGGCCGAAGGAAGGCGGCGGCGCGCCGCTTCGCGATACGAACGCGGAGCGATGTCGCCGCCGTCGACGACGACATTTGGAACAGATAATGGCGCGAATACGCCGCGGGGGTGAACGAACCGCGGGTCGGACTGGGTTCAGTTGGGTCGGCTTGGGTTGGGTTGGTATCACATCAGCTATCGATCTTATAACGCCGTGCGGCCCCCGTTGTCTCCTCGTTCCTCTCTCTCTTTCTCTCTCACACACACACATACACTCTCTCTTTCTCCCTCTCTCTCTCTCTCTCTCTCTTCGTTCTCACCCTACAGTTTCCCCTGGCCCTCCGGCAACCCTCCCGTATCCGTCGTCACCCTCGCATTCTCTCTCCATCTATTTATCTCGCTTTCTCGCACCGTCCTCTATTCCACGCGTGCCCTCCCCGCGTGTCACCTCTCGCTTCTTCTCCCGTCGCTTCCTCCACCTGTGTCTCCGCCGTCTCTTCGCGCGCTTCCTGTCTCCATTTCGCTCTTACTTTCTCGCCCCCACGTCTTCTTCTCGCGCAGCTTTCTGCGCTGCTCTCCCTCTCTGTCTCTTTCTCTCTCTCTCTCTTTCTCTTCCTTTCTCTTTCCTTTCGTTGCATCGTCGCGCTGCACTGCCACCCTCGAACGTTCCTTTTTCTCCTCGCGCGGCCGATTCACCGCTCGCTTCTTCCTATTTATCAAGCACGACGCGTATGCGTTGTGTTACGGCCGCGTGCCCGCGGACGTTAATTTTCCAGGAAATTATTTCGCCGAGGGAAAAACTTGAGCGCCGCGGTTCCTACGACGTTCTCTCATGAGAGGGCGAAGATTACGACGAGGTGGAGGACAAGCGGCGAGATTGCCGCGGAGGGGTTCATGACCCACATGCGTGAGATATCGTCACGCTCGCGATCCTGAATTTTCCTCGCTCTTCCCGCGAGGGTGATGCCTGCGCATTTCAGTGTGGTCGTGGCTCTACGCCCTTTTGAATTTATGCGAAATTCATCCACTTGTTGGGATCGCGAGACAGACGAATTGTTCTTTTAACGTAATTAAACTTAGTTTCGTGAAAAATAAAATTTTTATTTAAGGCCATAAAACTTTACGCGTTTGATTAAATTTTCACATAAAATGAAATAACTTTTGAATAATTCGAGGCTTGAATTAATTTCGCCGATTAATCATGAGATTTCTTTCCTCTTCATTTAATCTATCTTTCTCTCTGTTTCGACATTATTTATTACTCGATTAAACAGACACAGGTACACGAACTATTAAGTTTCCTTGTGTAATTTTCTGTAAATTCATTAGTCACACTAGAAAATTGCATTGATTATATTAATATATGCACACATATTTCAATCGCGTAACAATACCCGGAAGATCGATACGAAAAGGCGTAATGTTATCGGGGCTCCAACTTGTAACGGTAAATAATAAATTACCGCTAGCAAATTGTCATTAAATATTAATTATTGGAAATATGTTATTATAATTTAGGATGCAGAATCTATATCGAATGATTACAAACTCATCGGGTAATTAACTACCTAATTTTGCTCGCAATAAAATATCGTTTTATCTTCAAATATTCGCTTTTCGAAATTGCCCTTCGTTATACGTCTCGCTAATCTTTCCAAGTACAGTCGAAGACTGTAACTCGCCGCTTTTAAGGGGTTAAGTCGTTTCGCTCGTTTGAATGGGTCATCTAAAATTGAGATCGAAATTCGAGAAGACGTCCATTTCACGCTCGACGAGCTTCCCTTTCCCGTATCCTTGCGCCGTTACGATACGCAGCCATCGCGCGAGTCGTTGATCAGCTGAGATATCGCGAATCATTATCCGCGACTGTGACAAAGGTCTCTCGAGCTCGAGTTATATCTGGAAAAGACGGACGATTCTCGAGATCGAAGTAGGGAGATGATATACGTCGCCTATTCTCGCTCGCAAACAGCTATACATTTTGCGCTTCTCGTCGCTGCACTTTCCGATCATTTTTGCAACGGACAAAGAATTATGGATTGATTGTACAGCTGACATATAATTTGATAATAGAGAGATAGTGTTCTAAAAAAAATTTCATCTTAATAACGGAAAAATACCGCAAGTTTATCAAGAATTGTTGAAATTGTTAATCGCATTCGTGGCTAACTCGTAGATTCTCCTCTCCACTGGCTTTGCGCCTCACGCGCACTCTGGAATTCTGAACGCCACTTGAAAATTAATTTGCGCCGCACGAAAGTCCAAGCAGCACTCTCGTCATTTCATACCGCGCTCCGAGGCGTGGACCGGACATTAGAATTTTTAAGCACGATTAATATCGTATTTAACGCGCGGACGCGCACTAGAATTGGCACCGCGCAAACGTATAACTATGCGTTTTTACTTAACTATCCTTTTCTTATTAAAGAAAAGAATTCAGAAAATGTGGGACAAAATTAAAAGCTCGGATGAGAAAATATTTTAAATGTTTGAAAATAGACGAGGTGGCTTTCATCATCATTGCAAGTTTTTTTGTGTTAAATTTTTGGTATTTAACTTGTCGAATTATTTTAAGTCTATTACATAATAACATGTAATTAGATCACAATTACATTTTGCAAAGTTACAATTATTAACAAAAATGTATAAAAAATTAATTGATGATAAAAATAATCAATCGATAGGAGAGTTGTGGAATTTCACGTGAAATTCGACAAAGCAGCCAAATTCCAAAATGATTAATTTCTTTCATAGTCAAGAAAGCTACAATAATCATAGACGTAAGTGATGCACACACGTGACAAATGTATATCTCAGCGTGTTTTGCATTGTAATTACAATCTAATCGATAAAAGTGTATCTATATTCTGACACCCGTCATCAAAATAGGGAATGATAGTTCTACCGATCTCCAGCGAATTCGCGACGTTCGTTCTCAAAGGGTTAATTGGTTCGTTTCCTCCACAACAAAAGGTTTGCGCTCGCTCGAAATCGCTGACCTGGTTTGCGGTCGGCCGTAGAACAAAACCGATCGACAAACGTACGACAAAACGCGCGCGGCGTTGAGCGACACGTTCAAAACTAAACTAAACGTTTCGCCTGTCAACACTCGGCCGTTTCTCTCTCGCTCTTCCCTTCTCTTTCTCTTTCACTCTCTCTCTCTCTCTTTCTCTCTCTCCGATCTCTTAATCCGGCCGCGGGAGTCGATGGCAGTCGGAGGCCGGAAGTCAGTTTCTCGGTAGACAGCGGCAGCCTCCGCTCTTCTGTTATAGCGACGGAGAGCCGCGCGTGCTGCGTGTGTACGAAGCCGGAGAGAAGCTGAGAGACGTGCCGATCAGACCTGTCAGGTTATTGTCTCGGGTTTTAATGGAACATCACGACGCGAGCCGCCAACCGCGCGAAATACCGCGGCGTTAAACTGAACTGAATTAAATGTCGGCGCGTTTTGCATTGAGGTCCCACTCGTCGTCGTGGTAGTAGACACCGTCATCGTCGCCGTCGTCGTCGTCGTCGTCGTCGTCGTGGTCGTCGTCGTGGTCGTGGTCGTCGTCGTAGTCGTGGCCGTCGTTGTCGAGGCCGATGCATAATGGAGGTAGGCCGTCGTGGGTGTAGGTGTAGGTAGTACACTTCAATTCCGGGAGAACGAGGGAAATAACGAGAGGAGGATGGGGAAGCTGCTGCCGAGCCGGGCCGGAGTGGTGATCGAGGACGGGAGCGGGAAGGGCACTGACGGAAACGGTGTCGGCGGCGTGAAAAGTGTCGGCGTGCGAGCGAGCTCGGACCGGTGAATAAGGGAGGGGGGGGGAGGGGCGCGGGTGGGGGAGAAACGACGATGAATAATTGAGAAGTGAGCAATTTAGGCGAAGTCGGCGAGCCGCCCCATTACCAACCCCCTCTGTGCGGATCTGTGATGATCTCTCTTTTCCTCTCTCCCTCAATTTCTCTATTTTCCTTTCTCAAAAGAGGGAAAGAGTCGGCGCCGTCGCCGAAAATGCGCGGGGGTTTTCAGCGGCGCGCTGAACCGGCATGCGAATAATTAAATGCCGTTATACCGGTAATCGTGTTAAGACGTGCCTGCGGTTAATTAACTCACCGGCAGCGACAGCGGCGGCGGCGGCGGCGGCGGCGGCGGCTCTCGTCGCGCGTTTTCTGCGACGCGTTTAGCGAGACACGCGCGGCCTTGTTGCAGTGTCAATGCCGCGCCTCGGAATACTCTGTCGAGCGGCACGGCGGTTCTTCAGAAACTTTAGTTAATGAGCCGAGAGATGGAAAAGTGACTGTACGTGACAAAAGTAGATATCGCGAGAAAAAATATTTTCTCATAGATAATACTTTGTTTCCTTGCAAATATTTGTTGCTTATAAATATTCACCGCCTTTTCGTATCGAGCGGAGTATTGCAGATTTCGCCGTGCGGTCACGAATTTGCACACTCCGTCGGGGAAATAATGAAGTCACAACTGCAACGCGTAACTACGTGCGTTCTTTCGAATCCTTCGTTTTTTAACCGTCTTTTATTTTTCCGTCTCCGCATTGGTTACATAACTGGAAGTTTTATATAACTGTCCTCTCATAATCTTTTCGCATTTATATATAACACAGTAATCTCCATATTTAACCTAGTTCAAGTTAAAAATATGTATTAAATTAATGTTACACGGTCTCGTGCTATAAATTAAATATAGCCAACAGGCCGCGCAAACAACGGTGGATCAACTATACGAATAATGTACAATTTTTATGTTGCATGTAACACGCACATGGTTGGTTTTTTTTTCCGCTTACAAACTTCGTGGCCTATGTTTAACGCGTCGATGCAGTTTTAATCCGGCGGAAAGCTGGCCCGTTTTTTTACGCATCCGGTTCATTGGCAGTATCGAAATCCGTGCGCCATGCGGGATTAATTGGCCATTTCCAATACGTATATATGCATTTCCATTTCGGCTACGATGGGGTTTCATCGATCGTCATGCGCGTAACACAAAATAAACGCTTGTCAATCACTGGTCGAGCAAAGAGAGAAGGACAAAGAAAGCGAGAAAGAGAGAGAGAGAGAAAGCGAGGAGAGCTGGTGTGGGAGGACCTGTGATGCAACGGTGAGAGTGGAAAAGAGAGAGACAGAGAGAGAGAGAGAGAGAGAGAGAGAGAGAGAGAGAGAGAAAAAGAGAGGTGGAACGAGAGGGAGAGTGAGACCGGAATTGCCAGAGAACAACTGCGGACACGTGCCACGTACGATTCAGCTCTCGCGGATTACGCACGCCGCGGCGTGGAACGTTTTGATAAAACATGGCTCTCGCAGCGGGAAAGCGGAGCTTTCATCGTCTCGTTAATATCTCTGTACGCATCAGGAGATTCGTAATAAGATTTGTATTTATGGCTGTTTCTCGCGGAAGACTAATAGGTATCAGTTATTTGCCAACCGTCTAACAAAGATAGCGGGCACGAATAGTGGTGCCGTGCTGAGTAAGAGGTCGAAAAAGATGTAAGCCGTCTCTAATAAGACGCGATATTAATTAATTTAACAGTGTATACGTATCCGTGAGGGAATCGGTGATGGATCTAATTAAAAATCTTGTGTCGCTATTTAAAGTCCACGCGTTAAAGAACCCGTTCGTGGACTGCGGAGCGCTAAATCTCATTAGCGAGTTGTGGCAATTTAAATTCCTCGCGCGTAATAGCTACCGGTCCTCGAAAACCTGCACTAAGGAGACGTGACAACAATGAAGGCATTGCACTTGCGTGGCTCTCTTTCGCGTATTACATTACTACGTTTCATTATCCACCGTTCACGTGTCGCAGTTACTCGGACGCGTCCAGCATTTCACGGCTGCGAAGTGGAACAAGTAAATCTTTGTCGTCCCTCTCATTATCTCTGATCATCTCCGACGATACACATCTGCTTTACATATCGCGCCATTTATCTGAAAGAAAAGCAAATGGCACGCGGCCTTCCGAGTCATCCACGATTGCGCAATTAGACGGAAAGCGTTATTATCATTGCGATCATTTGTCCTGGCTAAGAATATCCCTCGAGAGACGGGCGAAAGCATCCCCCAAACCGATCCGCGCCGGCTCATCGCCGCGCGAGGCAAGCCCAGCCAGGCAGCCAGGCAACGTGGTGATTCGAATTTACCCACGCCCTGCTTATCGCGCGAAGTTCATCTAACCACTCGCTCATTGCCTATAAAAAGACTGCAAAAAGTCGCGGAAAAAAAGCAACGAGCCCTCCCTGTGTGCGCGTGCGTGCGAGCGCATCGCAAAAAGGAGGTGGTGCGCGCAGCAACCGGCGTCATGAGAGCAAAAGGGAGAGAGAGAGAGAGAGAGAAAGAGAGAGTGAAAAAAAAGAGGCGGTCCGCGGTTCACACCGTGTTCACACCGTGTGTATGTGTGTTTACGTATGTGTTGCATGTGTCGAGGCCTGCCACGAGAGGGATATTTTTTCGAGAAGCCACTCGACGAGAGAGACGCATCTCGATCGTGGAAGCGTGCTGCCCGACCACCGGAAGTTGTCGCGCGCTGCCCATCTCGCGGGAGAGAGAGAGAGAGAGAGCGCGAGGAAGGGGGAAAGAGTTAAAGAGTGGAAGCAAAGGGCCGGTGCGGAGGCAGGCGGCCGGTGAGTAAGAACGCGGGGTGAGGGGTTGCGCAGAGGGAGAGCGAGAAGGGCAGCAACGGGTGCTCTCGGGCGCTTTTAAATATAGTCGCGCACACCCGAGTATACCGGACCGGCGTGCACACACGGCGACCGGGCGTGTGTTAGCGCGTGTTGTGCGCGCGCGGGCGCACGCAAACAGCGTGTTATCAAAGGATTGGAAGCCAGGCGAAGCGCCTCTGCATGAAATTTTGCGTGCATTATAAATGCGCGCGGAGCCTCGCAGGCGGAAGGGAGAGGGAGCGTGCAGCGCGCTTTGAAAGAAGAGCGAGAGTGAGACGGATAGAGCGATGGGACGACGGGACGAGGGGACGACGAGGGGAAAGAGAAAAAGAGAGGGACGGCGATGAGAGGAGGAGAGACAGACTAATAGAGCCCCGACTAACCCGGGTTAGGTTGGGCATGGTACGTCGGTTGGTCGGACGCGGCTCTAACCTACCGTAACGCTATAAAAATAACGGCCTCACTCCGTCCTCGTCGCGCGCGTCCGCGCGCACGCCGCATGCGTCCTTCTCCGCCGACCGGTGCATCGCTCTGCGTCCTCGTTGTACGTGCGATTGTCACACCGACGACGTTTCTCTCGCGCCCACAGGAGCGACCGCGAGGCGAGGGGCCGCGGGCGAGAGAAGGACGCCAAGGGATAGGACGGACGTGAAGGAGGAAGAGTTGAGGGGACCCGCGGGGAGGCGGGTGATGCGTGTGCGTGCGGAGCATGTGTTACGTGAGAGGCCCGTTTACACTGCGCGAAAATTGCACCGTGCCAACCTTCCTCCGCGAGCGAGCCTCCGCGAGGAACCGTCATCATCGCGGACGCGCGATAAGCAGCGCGGGTATACAAGCGCTCGAAACATTCCGTGCACTGTCCTCCGACAGTCTGTACACATTGAAAGTTTCTCCTATCAAATTTTCAAATTCTCCACCACCCTTTTTTTTCAAAGGTGAAGGATTCAAAAAATGTTTGTCTCTGAAATTATATATATTATTCTAATAATAATATGCATTTGTCGCTTTATAATAATACTGGTTAAATTTTTAGTCCACTTCCTCTGTTAATTGAATATTTTAACTAATTTAATTTTGATTTATACCAATTATTTTATGTCAGATTAATAATAAACGAGAAAGCAAAGCATATATTATAATTTACACATTACATATTATGGCTTCAATTCATCTGCGTTCTTGGTGAATTTATTCTTCCGTTTCTTTGCCACGGATTAGAGGTGGCCGTAGTCTCGAAAGTGTGATCCGATACGTCTTATAAATATTTTAGCGTAGGCGCATCGACGTCGTCCGCCCTCGTGACAGCAGAAAGAAATATCTCTATAAATGCCCTTTTGCGATTTCATTTTCAGATGACTGAGTTCTTTTCGCACAGTAGGACATTGCATTCTAAAAGCATCTCAATACCGGAAAGAGTATGAAAAATATATCACAACTTCATAACTTGCTTAATGATTTTCACATCAATAATTGCTGTACAAATGCAAATATGTATTAAATGTATATAATTATTACTACATTGCGGAATAATAATATCGCGAAATTTAATCGAAAAAATACATTTTGGTGGCGAAATTGTTAAAGCTAATATGAGCGTTTGTAACATTTAATATAAATTGCGTTTCGTCATGCTCGTTAATTGCCGAGTGGTATTTCATATTGTATTAATGCACACAACAACAATATAATTATTTAGAACTTTTAGCGTACTCGATTGATTTCGAGCTTATTATACGCGGCATTGTTTAAGATGAAATACGGTTAACGTGACGATTGACGATTACACGATTTAGGTACTCGATGATTTGGTTGGGTATCATTGTGACGGATAATTATTCTCTGACGATCGATATCGTCGGTCCGCCGAGTATCATCAGGTGCAAATGTACGCCGCGTCGTTTGGCAAGTAATTAGTTTTTAATTCAATTACGGACGCAATTGGTACACAATTTTGATTTCCGTTCGTACGAGTGCGCCAAGTTTTCACGGGCAATCATTTTTGGATGATACGAATCGTCGTCGGCTCACCGAGTGCGTCGGACGTGTATGCGTTATACACACACACACGCTGGGTCTGGAAAACATAACGGAAGGCATAACAAATGTAAATCGAGTTATGGCGAATTCCGCTTATATGGTTTTGATATTCGATCGTTATTTACAAATATGCTCAATACTCAACGAAGCTCATCGCTGATGACGATAAAACGTTTCGCGAACATTACCGTGTAAGCATTTTCACATTAATTATATAGCTGGTGCGCAAACATATAAACATGTAGTGCGTCATCCGTTTTTAGTTGACGTTCGCTAAGCAACGAACTTTATTTATTTTAATAATAAGAATTTTTAATACTGTTTGTGTTGTTTCGCAAAGATTTTAGGTGAAGATAATTCTATTTTTTAATTAGAATCAGATTTTATATCATATTGATTGCGAAATAGGGAATGTGTTGTACATTATTTACGGTAACTCGTAAATATTTTTAAAAGCGTTTTAAAAGCACGATACCATCTGCTTCGGCCTTAACGACAGCGAGAATCTTACGTCACCGTAAGACTACTCGATTAAGAGATGTAGCAGAATTTACTGTCGCTTCGCGTTTCGGTTTCCCTGAAATTGTACGATGCGTCGTAAGACTCCGTCTCGAGTGCAGGGTCAACGATGCACCGGTCGGTCCACCTGTCTCGCGGGAAGAAGGGTAAGCGTACTTATTGACAGGGCGAAGCTTTCTCGAACCGGTTGGCACCTGTTCCGCGCGCACTGCATCCACTCGGCCACGGCCTTTCGTTCATAATGGAAAGAAGCAAGACGGGTCGTGTAACGCGAATGAGCGTACGATGCAAAGAGTCATTTTAAAATAAGATGTTAATTTTATCTCTCTGAATAATAGTCTAATAGCGCCGTAAAGCGTATTATTCGCGATGCTGTCAACATATACTATTAAAAAGTATGATAGTGACAGATATATTGTTAGGAAAATCAAATTTTTCATTCTGGATTATAGTGCTTCAAAAAAGAAAAAAAAAAAAACAATGAGTATCATTCAGATAGTATTAGAAATTAATTGCTAATAATTTTCAATCGATTAAAAATTATTTTGCAAGATATGGATAAGATGATTCTTGTTCTTAGCTTCCAAGTTGATAAATGTAAACTTCCAACCAGAATTATTACAAATTCAGAAAGAGCGTTGAACAAATTCTAAATAATTCTTACAATTAACTTCAAATCAATTTTGCGCGTAACGACGGATTAAAGCAGCGCCAAGCAACCTTGCTGCCGAGAATGCGGCGAGTCGCGACAGGAAATGCAATGAAGAAAACTTCCGGTGTAACTACGGAATACACGCGACATTCCGTAATCTTGAGTAGCGGGAGAGACGTTAAGCGTGCGTGGTCGCGTTATACGCGCGCGAGCATTAGACCAAGCGCGCGCTCGTCGGACGTTTATTAATATTTATACGTAAATAGAGATATCGAATCTGCCGTGCGGGAATTGAGATATCATACGAGCGAGCGCGTGGCGCGCTGCGGCGCGCAGCGATCTCGCGCGATCGACGATCGCGATCCGGCAATCGCGTGGCGGCTCTCTCGAGCGAGGCTGTTGCCACGATTGGAAGATAAAACGGGATCAAGTGCGAAAGACTAACCGGAGTTTACTCTCGTTTGCCGCTTATGAGAGAAGCGCGCGCATAATTCATCGCGGTGAAGGGCCTGAGATGACACGGATGAATTATTAATGTCACCGATATCGTTGCCGCGTCGTGATTAACGTTTGACGACGCTAACGATTCATCTCTCGCGCTCTCGCGAACGCAAACCTCATCAGAACAAACGAGTCGCGCTTTATCGCTGTCGGGGTTTTTTTCATTCGACGTCTCAAACGCGAATTTGTTGGCGAGCGCAGGATAATCATTTCTTGCTTTACAGTCTCTTGTTGTCAGAAATTGCAATAACGGCTACATTGAATCTCTTTTTTTTTCCCTATCGTCGTTATTCCGCTAAAATGCAATCGCGTTCTCTGAAATTGATGTTTAGCTGGAATTTGTAATGTTACAAGTTTTGAGAACATCTCTACAGAATTAAATTGCAAACTGTCTATATAGGTTTTGTCTATTTGTGATATTAAGATATAACATTTGCAAGAAGAGAGATAAAGATAACTGCGATATTCTCTTTCTATTCGCAGAGAAGTCAATAAAATCCGAATCGTCCGCAGAATGCGACCGACATTTTCGATACATTGCGTACAAAAGAAATAAAATTTATTTCATATAACTGTGCTATATCGAGATTTAGATAAAGGTCGAGCATCTGACCCGTTGCGGTAACGGTAAAATAAACGTTAGAATTCCCACAGCAATTTATTATACATTTGCAGAAAAATCCACGAAACGCACCACAATAGTCTTATCGAATAGAATAGATTGAAGAACTCGCAATTCTAATCAATATTTTTCGCTTAATTGTTTTTCCTTCGCGAATTATAGATCATTAATTTGGAAGATTCTATCGTGAGATACGTTTCGTCGGCATTATGTTTCTCTCCGATGTCCACAACACGCTCTCTTTTCGTTTTATATGCAACGGCATCGCTGAACGATTACGATACCCGGGAAAAGATCCACCTTACCCAGCGCCCTCCGCTGTTCGATATTTCTCGGCACGTGCCCGAGTCACTCGCCGCGAACAAACACGACGCCGGCCACCCCGCCGACTCCCGTTGACCTGGAGCACGTCGTCGAAAAGCGCACGCACTTCCGTCAGGCGCGGATTTTCCAATCCGCGGTCCAGCGGCAACTTGCTTCGTCCTACCGACGGAACCCCCTGCCACCCATCCTCTTGCCGTGGAGCGGCCGACGGCTTTCCGCCCTCGGCATCGAAATGCGCGCCACCTTCCGTCCCCCCCGTTCCTCCTCGCCCCTTTCCACTCGCCCGTCGATGCAAAACGTGCACGTGCAACCTGCCAGGACTGGCAGACCTGGCCGCAGTCAGGCCGCCGTCGCAGGCAGGGGGCACGTACACGCCCCCTACACGTCGCCTGGATCGGGGGTGGCTGCCGGCCTAAAGGGTAGATATACGCATCGCGAGTTACGTTGGGGTAGGCCTACGTGGGCTCGGCCTGCGTGGGCGTGGGTAACTCCACCCCGCGGTAGGCTCATCCTTCTGGGGGGATAAAAAAAAAAATAGAGACAGAGGGAGACCCGCATCGTGGCCGAAGGGCAGCGCGGGGGATAGAGTGATAAGGGAGGAGGTCAGACTGTGAGGACCAGAGAAGTAAGCCTAGTCGCGCGCTTGTGGTGGTTTGCGGCACCCTAGTGCATACTCAACCCTCCGCTCTCTCTTTCTCTCTCTCTCTCTCTCTCTCTTCGTCTTCTTCCATCCGGCTTCCGGATTTTTCCTTCGGTGCAAGTCGTCAACCCTCGCCGCCGAGCTGCGGTCATCCACCTGCACGCCCGCTCGAAACTCGAAACGCGCAGTCACTGGTCTCGTTACTCTTAATGATCTCGACGGAGTCGACATCTGATGACTTTTAATATCAAGAACCAGCGACGTTGCGCTCGCTATTGGAAACGTTAATCGGAGAATAGCTAGATTTTTAACTTTGATCTGTTTTAACTTTAACTTTGAGAAAAAATTGCACAATTCGCGGGACGCGCGTTGTGACGTAAAATAATAATAGGTAAATAAATAGCCTTATATATTTTTTTGTTAATTTCAAAAACCTTTCATAAAGGTTATCTATATTTTTCTCAGAAAAAGGACGAACAAAAAATAGCCTATTAAGTGCTATGTGGTTAACAAGTTATTAAAGCTATTTACGATCCACCCTATGAACGCCTTTCGATACCCTTAGGGAAAAAAGTATTCCGCCCATGTTGGTATAATAATGTCTGTTCCATGTAAATCTTTAAGTAACATATATCACACTGTGCTAATAATATTAATATCAATGAATTTTTATTACTTATATTTTTAATCAATATCAAAATTATAAAGCCTCTGCTAATTAAAAATGAAAAACGCTTTAGATTTTATTAAGGACACTTCTAGATTTGCGAGAAATTTTTAAGCATCTTATCAAGCTTTCCGATAATTATCGATACGCTTTAATTCATCACCCAGCCGCACATTGTATTTCGCAGACGTCCTTGAGTTTCGGTCGGTTCGCGTCCGCTGGACGCTTCGGACACGCCAACTGACCGGCAGTTCTTATTTTGCTCACGCCCCTGAATAAGGCCGCCGCAGAGAAAGAGAGGAGTCAAGCGAATTCGCGATGGCGTAGGTCGGGCCCTCCTTGGCCTTGGCGGTACCCTTGGATTTCGGTCGGTGGCCTTGGCACTGATGGCGGCCACTTGAACCGGGTACCACTTCATTCCCTCCTCCTCCGTTGCGGCACGTTCTCCTTCTTCTTTCAATTCGCTTCCTTCCTCCGTCTTCTCTTTCACTTCTTGCTCGGTGCCTCTTTGCCTCTCTCTCTCTTTCTCTGCATCTCTCTTTCTTTCGCTCTCTATCTCCCTTTTTCTTTTGCTCTTCCCCTCCGCTTTATTTATTTATTCTTTTGGGCCGGCGGCCGCTCTTTGTCCCTTGCGCCGGCCGGTTGGCTGCCCGTTCGCCGTTGAACGTTGCTCCTTCGAATACTTCTGCTCTCGAAACAGCGACGTTCGACGACGTCCAGCCCAGACGAGCATACAGTGACTACACGACTAGCGGGAGAGAAAGAGAAAGAAGGGAGTACCTACCTGGCAGGTAGGTAGGTACACACCTCACTTCGGCGGGCCCGCAAACTTCGGGTACAGTCCCCGCCAGCATGGAACGACGATTCTTCTCACGGTGGGATGGTCCTTTACCGAGATCCATCCTCCATTTTAATCCCAATCCCAGCAGGGATTTAAGAAAATATGTATAGACCAAAGATTAGAAATTTAGATCTTTTTATTGAAAATTTGACTAAACAATATTATTTGTTAAAAAATTTTAATTTTTTTAAGTTAGTGGATTCGAAATAGAATTTCGAGACTTTTATTAAACATTAATAAAAATTTGAAAAATATCCCAAAATTATCTGATGGGAATTCTTTAGATCTCTGATTGATGTATCTTTGATTTGGATATTTCTGAGATGGTTCCTTTGAATTTTTTATTTGATTCAGAGTAAAGTCTAAGTATCGCGATACTAGCAATAACGAAGCGTCATAGGCATTTGAAAGAGCGACGACTTTGAGAGCGGCCGATGAAGCGGGGGCACGGGACGGGCAGATAGATGAAGCAACGGGGAAAAGAACAAGAAAACCGCGCTCAACAGCCGCAGCAGCAGAGGCAGCGAGCGGCAGCTGCACTCGCAGAGCCAATAACCTTGTTTCGAATCATCTTACTCACGTAACGTCGTTGCTATAGTGAGTCCAACTATATCTACTCCTTCTTAGACCTGACGCCCGCGGTGCACCGCTCGCGGACTTCATAGACGCGTTGCACACGTATGCAAGAGCATATAGAGGGTGTCCTGCCACGATTGGTTACCGATGTTTGCATTCGAATCTCCTCGAAGCAAAATTCAGCGAAGAGAGTAATTGAAAAGCTCTCATCACTATCTTCACGTGCAAATAACGTAGGGAATATCGAATATATTATACCATTCTATTTTATTCGTTATTTTATCCGTTGTTTTTCATACGTTTTCTAGAAAAATTAGTTCTCCAATTACATTCAATTATTTTCTGTTATATTTACCTTTATGTTTCGGAAATAGGTTTATTTTCGAAAAGAAAGATACAAGCTTTTAAAGTTCTACGTCCAGAAATGTTTAACAGACAAGATCACGAAAACCAACAATGACATTTTACCAAGTTTCGTGGTTACGGAAAGATCGATTCTAATCTCATTTGAGAATCTATTATCAGAGGAGAGGGTGGTGACAGTGGGACACCCCGTATACAAGCTCGCGTCACGGAATTCACGTAACGCGATACTAATACCATCTCCGCAAATCCGCGGTCACGACGTTGACGCGCCGAAATATATGTGATATACGCGGTGAGTGTGTCTGCGTGTATATATATATGAACGCACGGTTGCGGCTGTGGTAGTTGTCGAAGCCGCTGGTCGGTGTGTGTTAATTTCACCGCTGGTTTGCCGGTAGCCACGGTAACGATTACTTACCACGTGTGCACGTACACGGGCCCGTATGCGCGCCGTGCGCGCGGCCTGTATGTACGGATACGCGAGTAGTGCGTGCGTCGATCGATCAGGCCTCCTCTCGATTTGTATAATGCGCAACATATGCGACTCCGCCGATGATACACTCCGCGCAATAGTGCGCCGATAGTTTTAAACGCGAGTTTGGCCGAATTCGCTGCGGAATACGAGCTGCAACGGATGCAATTTAACTTTTCGCAGTTTCTACTTCGAGATAGGCGCGATACGCGGTTTATGAGCATTCTACGAATATTTTCTTAGATATTTGAAACAGTGATTAACTGAGTTTTGTAAACTCAGTACGTTCGTTTTCTAGCGAAAAATATATCTCGTGCATTTCGTCTTTGTACTTGGCACATTTCGTATTAATGAAAACATCTCATAAAAAAATTCAATATCCCAGAAAGTTGAGACCACCCACATTTCTATCATCGCCGTTTGAGCGGTCCGATAACATGCGATTATTTAGATATACGAAGGGAGATAATGCCGAACACGGAATTAATTGGACATTCGCAATGAAATAAGGAGCAATTCCGCTTTTCAGATCCGAGTGTGCCGTCTTCGCCGAATGAGATAATGAAGACGCGCACGCCTTTTTCCAATTCACCGATGACTGTGTAATTGCGAACGGCGCGGCAATCGGCGAATCCATCGGCGAATTTAATAATACACAAACATACATACGCGCGCGCGCGTCTTTTCATACTGCGTTCCAACCTGACGCTCTTAATTCGAACTCACGCTTCGACTATTCCGCGTAATGGTGAGTATATTTCGCGTAGGCACAACAACGGAAATTCGCGATAAATGCGCCGGTTTTCTGAGAAGCCGGCCTGCGGCCATTGTCAAGAGGATCTGCGTGCAGCGTCGCTCAAAATGTTATTAAGGCGCTGCAGATAACAGCCCAGGCGCGGATACGCGCCCGTGGAAGTAACAACCAAAACACACGCGAAATCCCTCGCGCATGACGGGACATCGCTCGGTCTCGCTCGGCTGTCGAAGTGCGCTGGATGGAGAGGCGGAATGACTGAATTCAAGGTGAAGCGCATTCATTATTACGCCCCGTGTGCCGTATGTGCGAGCACATATTTATTTCATTGAAAACGGCTTCACATGTCGCGGCGGGATTTCGACAAATGCGAATGTCCGCGCGGTGTGAAGCGAATCGGCATTTTCTTGGACGCTCGGTCGAAGTCAACGGTAAGGCGACATTTTATTCCTCTCGCGTGCAGTTTTGGAATCATATTTGAAAAATTTAGATTACTGCCATCTGACCTCATATTATGCAGTGCAATATATAGTTATGCGTTATCGTCAAAACTTGAATATCTTATTAATTGCGAATTAATGCGACTAATATTAACTTTCATCTTGTGCATTAATCAACGAATTATTGAGCAGTAATTGGGCTTTTTACTTATAGATAGTATTTTACGATTTGGAAATATAAAGAACGAAATTATTCAGCAGGGTATTCGATGTTTCGATAAAATAATACACGATATGATATAAAACACTTGTTTCCGATGTAAAAAAGATCGTAAACTGTTCTCATTTTGACGTATTATGCAAATTTAATTCAGCAAGATTTCTCTCGCCTAACAAGATTTTTTATCATTCCTTTAATAAATCTAGAAAAGAATTATAAATGAATCTTTTGCGAAACGATCAGTGTCCAGTAATTTCGCGGTCGTGTAACATAAATCATCGCAATAGCCTGAGAAGCGAAACTCCACTCATCGCCGCCGTTCACTAGAGCTCCGATTCTCCCACGACGACGGACGACGACGACGACGACGACACGAAATAGCAGCCGGAAAAAGGGGAACGTCGTGCAGGAATACTTTTCCTCGCGCCGTTTTCTAAGAAGGTTATTTTTAAACCCACGAACGTTTCGCTATTCCCCCGACGTGCCCCGCGGACCCTTCATCCTTCAACGTGGCCCGTGTGGACCCTCGTGAACCGCGGTACATGTAATGAGGGGCGGGGAAGGAGGCGCAAGGGAAAAAGAGAATCAGGGAGTTCGAGCTGAGCAGTCGCTCGGTTAGGAAGGCTAGGGGAGTAGGAGAAAGAAGAAGGAAGGGCAGGAGGTGCGGTGAATCGACGTGGAAGGATGGAGGAAACGAGAGAGAAGACGTGCAGCGGCGGAGGGGGGGCCAGGGGATACGGGAGGGGCAACGCAAAACCGTGTTGCCGCAGGTTCGGGTTCGGCAAGTCGGCTTTCGTTGGCAATCGCGCTCGTTCGGCGCGTGAAGGTCGGGATCAATGGCCGTAGGACCCTCCTGGATACAGTGAGGGACGACGGAGTTGGCGGGTGCGGGGAGGGCCCATCGCGTTCCGTCGTCGGGGCCTGACATGGTGGGGCAACCGCCGCCGCCTGAGTCTCAAGTTGGGTACCAAAAGAGGAGAAATTGAGTTGGCGCACCGGTACCCTTCCGCGCCTCGCCTCTCACTCTCTTTCTCTCTCTCTCTCTCTCTCTCTCTCTCTCTCTCGTTCCCTGCACTTCTTCCAGCAGAAGAAACGAAGAACCCTTTCGAGCGAATAGGACGGAGGTCGGCGCGAGAGAGACAAAGAGAGAGAGAGAGTTCCTCTGGAAGGTTCCTTGTCTCGTTCATTTAGAATCGGAGAAAACTGTCGGAACGTTGAAATATTTGCAGCATGAGAAAATTTGAGCAATTTACGCTTCGTTCAATATAAAAATTGTAATGCCAAATTGTAATGTTCCATCCCTATTTTATAACTAATCAATTTTCAATGCGAAACATTTCTGTGCGCAGTTTGGCCTCAGCAAAATTGTTTCAAATTTTAGACGTTTATCGACAAATTTATTTTAAATTGATATTTAAAGTTCTCGACTTTAATCTCTTTATATTTTCAAAATTATTGATATCTTGAAGGATATTTAAATTAAGAAATAACGTTAGTAGTTTGATACTTTGACGTGTCTAAATTACTTTGATCTTATATTTTACTCTCTGATTTTATATTACGTCTTGTTTCTAAATTTCTTATTCTTACATGTATATGCATTTCCCTTCTTTTCGCTGGCTGCGATCCTGTAGAACAAACGGCAGTTTCTTTCATTGAACGCCAGTACGTATTGAGCCGTTGTTGATTATCTTTCTTCCTTTCATCTCCACCTCCTGCTCGCGCCTTCCTGGTACCACGAAGCAGACGGCGGACCACCGGAAGAGGGGCCACCGTGAGAAAAGCTAAGGAAAGGGAATCGGTCTGTTGGGTCGTTCACTGCCGTCCGCCGTTGTCGATTCTGCGTTTAAGAGGAAATGTCGTTGATAACGGTTTCAGTTTTGGAGCGAAACGAGATGTCACAAGAAGCGGCAGGCGGACGGTGGCCGCAGACGACGATGACGGACAATGTCGGTTCGATTAAATAACCGATCAATCTAATGAATGTCAAGTGAAACACGAGATAATCAACATTTTATAGAATTAAGAAATTACTCTTAAATACATTTAAGATACGGCAAATTATGATTATCAAATTTTTAGAAACGTTTAAATTTTCTCTAATATAAAATTATGTAATATAATTTATGTTGCATAATATTCTCGATTATCGATCCAAATGAATGAATGAATTAAAAAAAAAAACGTTTAGAATGTTATTTTTAACAACTGCAATTTAAAGAAATACGTGATAATGTTTCATTTATATGTTGGATCTTGCAATTTCATCATCTCAGTACCGCGAAGAATGAGAAAACTAGCAAAGAAATTGCAAACCAAAGCCAAAAAGAACAGACACAGCGAACGGATGTGTCGGGAGCCATAATAAATAGTGGTGGCCATCCCAAAATGCCTCAGGCCGTGATGCCTGCTTCCCTTCCTCCTCCTTCTCTTCGTCCCCTGCCCCCTTCCGCCGCTGCTCCAAGAACTAGGCACTCCTCTCTCTACTTTGCTCCCACTCTGCCCGGTCTCTACCTATCTATTCCACTATGATTGTACCTGAAACCTTCTGCGTCCTATACCATCCTAGTAACGTTTCTATTTCTACCTCCATTACTGTCATTCTCTGTCTTGCATCAAGCTCGTCTATACTTTATGACCGGTCGCGTTTTACAACTTCTCGCTTCTTCGTATATAAAATATTTACATATGCATCGTGCCGTGCTCGATTGCCGTGCATTTTTTGCGTAAGTGGGGATGCGATCCAAGATTCGAGATCGAAAATCCGTCATGACTTCTTGGATCGCTGGCATTGGTCGACGCGTTCTCACTAAACTTGTTTTAGAATTCGGGAGGTGGAGTTAGACCCAGCGATGGCGTTTAGAAAGAAGGCCTTATGGCGATGGTATGGTCGAATGGTCACATGAATACATGTATGAGACAATTGAGTTGAGTAAACTAAATATGTATGTTTTTTTATTAATTTTCTAATTTTATACATTAAAAGCTATGAAAAATTAATATTATAAACTGAAAAATTACATTACGATATGTAGTAGTAATAAAAAAAAAAATAAAAAAAAAACTGAAAAATTACGATGCGCATTCGATGATGAAATATGACGCGAGTTGTTTGACAAAAACAAAATTCGCCCGTTAGATTGTAATCAATCTCAGAAGTCGATTTCTCAGATTACCGTTTTCCGGTCCACTTTTGTCCGCGTACGGTTCGCAATGATCCACTCACCGACTTCGGCGTGCATTTCTGGCCGGCCCGGTTCTCGGTCCGCGAGACGAGTAAGCAAGGTTCTCCTCAGTTCAGGGACGAGCGAATTTGGGGACGGGAGTTGCGTGAGAGAGTGCGGTGCGGGAGGGGAGGCCGAGGATGCAGACGGAGAGAGAGAGAGAGAGAGAGAGAGAGCGAGAGAGAGAGAGCCCGTGAGCGTAGGTCGTGTCTCGGAGGGTTCGTTCGCGACGCAGAAGAGGCGGCTCTTTGCCGACCTACCCTAAATTCCAGCCGGTCCCCCCCGTGTCGTCCCGCTCCCGCTTCCTGTTTTGCTGGGTGAGTTCCCTCCATCCCCCGACGTCCCCCTCGCCCGTTGACGTGGCGGCTTCGCGTCAGCTGCGGTAGGCTTGCTTCTCCTTCTGCGGCGAGAGAGCTCGTTTATTCCGCGGAGCACGCATTGTGTACGGGTCCTTGCCTTCTCCTGCTCGTCCTGCTCTTTCGTACGCGAAATCGACATCCTGCTCTCTCTCCCTTTCTCTCTCTCGGTCTCTTTCTTCCTCGCTCTTTTTTCATCTTTCCTTCAGCGTGCGTATGCGCGCGCGTGCACGGCACAGCAGCTAAAATTCACTCTCTGTTCGTGTACATGAAACAGAAAACCTCGGTTCTTTCAAACCGAGGCTTTTCTCGACCGTCTTTTGAAAAGTCTATTACAATTTTGTAATGTATCTTAATACATTTTTTGATATACGGAATAGTTGGAACCATTCATCTTAATTTTAATGATATTCTTTTACGAAATTGAGAGCAATTTTTTTCAGGGAAAATGTGAAAAGTCACTTGTAATTTTTCTATATATTGCACTATATATTCTATTCAATAGTAAGTTAATTAAAAGTCCACTTCTTTATCCTCTTTTATCAAAATTTCCTGCACTCGTCACTACTCTCGGTGGTTACTGTGTGCGCCCGTGCGTGCGTATATACGTGCATCCATCGTTTCAACGCAAGCAAGACGTGCTTGCATCGGGCGGGCGATTTCGCGTGTCGAGAATGCGAGCAGTTTTAACCCATTTCTGCGCTGCACGAAGCCGCCAGTAGCGTTTTTATTCGAAACGACGGACAGCAAATAATTGCGCGAAATAATTGCTCGGATTACAATAATGGGTCACTCCGAACGACAGCGCGTGATGATAGCTTCTGAACCGCTATTTGGCGGGCATATCCTTTCAGAGTTGCTTCGTTTGGGAATACTCGTTATTTCGAAGTGACGTTTATCAAACGGGGAATAACGCCGTATGAAATTCACATCCGTGATATTATCAAAAGTAGCGAGTATAATGAGCCACGATTCGCCGAAATATGCAATTGGCGCTAAATTAATATTAAGCGAAACGATTGTTGAATAACGTTAAATAATATTAAAAACTAGCAGAAGCTTTGCAAACAATTCAGATCAAAACGACTGCTTTCCCACTGGAACAAAAACCATTCATTCTTCTTCGCACATTCAGATCAGGGTTAACAACTCGCTTCCTCGCTGTTACAAAGAGATTCACTTCGCTGGAAAGGCGATACGTCAAAATATACTTTACAGTCGACGGTAAACTTTGTAGCATCCTCCGCGGGCGCTCGCACACCAACGCAAACGTAACAGGTTCGTTAATTATATGCCACGAGCTTCGAGATCGTAACTCGCTCCTTGTACGCCCGCGTCGCCCCCAAACTTGTACAAACGAGCGTTCGCAGCGGCGTTCCAATGACCAGCGCCATTTCAATAAATACGTTTCTTTTATCGGGCTGTATGCGCGTAACAGTTTTTTCAACCGGTAGTTCGGTACATTCCACGCGCACCCGCGAGCTGTCACAATCGAGCGAGAAGCACCCGGTCGAAAAATCCATTTTTCCGTATTACGCGCGAGCATGCAGTTGGCAGTACCGGGGCGGAAAAACCTCGAAAAAAAGGGGCGAATTGATCGTCGCAACCGGCACGTCCATTACGTTTTATTATACGAGCTCTTCTCTCTCTCTCTCTCTCTCTCTCTCTCTCTGCGCGATCCACCTCGTGGTTCTTCGTCGTTTGGAGATCACTCTCTTTCTCTTTCTCCGTCTTTCTCTCTCTCTCGACGAATACACAAGCGGATGGAGACAGCCAGCCGCGGACAGGTGGAAGAAGAGACAGAGAGGGATGAAAAGATAGAAAAAGATGGAGGAAGGAAGAGAGATGTAACCAAAGAGGGAGACTCACCGAGAGAGACGCGGAAGAGAGAAAAGCTTGAAATGGTAATCACGAAAAAAAGCAACGAATTATTTCCATCGAACCTACGGTTGAATGCGCGCAGGCACGTACGCAGGCACGCACGCACGCAGAATGCGCTCTCGCGTATAGGTACGTATCGCGCCTGTGTGCGAGTTACGTTTCATCGTGGCACCCCTAACGGGTGGCTTACGGCCGTCAAAGGGATGCGCGTGTGGCTATGTGCATAATACCGTGCATCGACGTATGCGACGCCGGCCCGTGGATGCGTCGAAGAGCGCGTTGGTTGCGGGAGCGTGAAACCCCGTGAGCGCGCGTGTGTGCGTCACCTTCGACGTGGCGTGAACGACGACGGCGGTACAACGACCCGCGTCGCGGGTCGAAATTGCGAGGTCGCAGCGACGATCGGCTCGGTCCTCCTGGCATTAGCATGCGAACGCGTTAAATTCGATGGCGTGCGTGGAAGATCAATTCGACAGGACCGGAGAAATTGTGCGCTGGAATACAAAATTAATTTTTCTATCCGTGGCATATCGTGTTAAAGTGATCAAAGTTTTACATATTTTAAGCTGTATAGAATAGCGTTCTTTCGCATATATTGTTTTTACAAATAAATTAATAATTCAAATATGATACACATAAGCTACGCCTGGGTGGATATGCCTGGATATATTTTTTTCTCAAAATTGTAAAAGGAATCTGATATAAAATATTAGTATACAGAGCGGCGAGTTTTATCAATTGCCATCGTTATTTAAGACTTGTGTCAGTTCGCCGACGTAATTTCTCTCGTGTATTTTTAGCCGGATAATTTTTCAGCCGTTATTCTTCCTTTTTATCTGGACACCCGCGAGTTCATCGCCGTAATTCCGAGAGCGAGATTTCTAGGCAGACCGTCGGGCGAGGAATTACCGCCGTTGTATCGAGGCTACATCTGCCGCGTTAACAAAATGTTTAGCAGTGGGGCAATAATTCTCGTAGAGATATCGCTAATATTATTCAACGATTATGGAAATTCGAAGATTTGCGTATGTACCGCGTTGATGATATTCACTCGCGGCGATATATAATTGTGGATTTATATTCGTAGTTTAGAAGTCGTTTTGATAACGACTGCTAAGTATAATGAAATCAACAACTTAAACCCGCGGCTGATTATTATTAAACAAATGCTTCAATTATAACGCGGACTTTGAGGTTCTCGCATATTATCGCGTATAATGCGGTATACGTTAACCGGCATTACGAATAATTATATTCCACGTGAAAATTATTCGTAACAATTGTTTTAGTTTTACTTGATAATTTCCAAAGAAACTCGTGCAATACGTAATTTAGGATCAAAGATTTCAATATCTAATATTAACGCTCGATTATTTATCGCTAATTAGATTCGTCAAACTGAAACTTAATAATTAACATGAAAAATCGCGTTGCAAAAATTGGAAAACTTTTTGAAATTTTAAATTGGAAATTTTTAATTTGAAATTTTACAATTTATTCCAAGTTTCGTAGTTTCCTGCCATTGAGTTTCTTTATACAGAATGTCTCAGCAATATCAGTATTCTACAACTTTTTGACAACTGCGAACTAAATGAACAGATAGTTAATGGAGATATGAAACGCGCGCCTTCTTCACTCTCCCATGAATCGAATTTTCTATTCCGCGGCACTCCGAGCCTTCGATAACATCTTAAAATGCGAACTCGTTGGTTCCAGCTAATTTCGAGCAGCCTGTGTTTGCGTTCGTTTATTCATTCATACCGGTACCACGGACCGGAGACTGCACAGGTTGCCCCTTTTCGTGCCGCTTTTCCACTCGTCCCCCTTATAGCTACTTCCACAGCTTCTCCCCTTTTTCGAAGGTACCCACGAAGGGTCTGTCAGGCCTGCGTGCACTCTCCACGATCGCGTGTAAGGGCGCGTACACAACAGGCCACTTAACAGACTCCCACATATCAATGACGAGAAGTTAATGCCAGGCGAAGGAATAATCGATAAATTAGAAGCTCTAGATGGTGTTGGTTGGAACACGTTGGTTAAATGTTCCAATGCTGTTTTAATGTGAGAAATATTCAATTATTCGATTAAAGCCAGTTTTGAAAGGAAGAATTTAATTATTATTCGTGTAATAAATTAAAAACTTATAGTTATTAATCACGTAATCGATAATATCGTTATGAGAAAGTGCAACTTGAAAAAATAGACTTTAACGCTTTCTAATATCAATCTTCGTATCTCTTTCTTCGTATTCTATATACGACGTAAAATCAACGTTACGTAAAATCTCACGCATCCCAGGCGCAGGTAACGACCGTCCTTAATCGCGATCGTAATAGGACACGCGGATTCGCCCCAGTTCCCGAGTCCCGCTGACGTCGTCGTCATCGTCGTCGTCGTCCTCGTCTTCGTCGTTGTTGTCATGGTAGTGCCGCGGCATTCTTAAGTATCCGTAACCCCGATAATCGAGTCGTAACTGCTGACGGACAAGTCCGATAGCGGATCGCGCGGCGCGGCGCCGTACAGTACCATGCATCTCGTGCTTGCGGGCTCGTAAAGTTCGCCAATCGTTGCGCAACGTAGTTACGAGCGCACGTTCGCGCTCGCACGCGTACGAGTGCTTACGCGACGTCAAGCGTGCGTGCGTGCGTGCGTGCGTGCGTGCGTGCGTGCGTGCGTGCGTACGTTCCGCACACAGTGCAGCGGTGATGGCGGGGGCGGCTGTGGATTCAGTTATAATCTCGGAGGACTCGTGAAGGAGTCACCGAATAAAACTCGAGGCCGCGTCGTCGTAACGGTGCCTTCCTCTCTCGCCACAGCGTGCGCCGGTCGCGCTACGTCGCGCGATCTCCCGCCACGCGCGCGTACACGGGAGTTACATTAGCCTCGGGCCCGAGATAGCGATACCGTGTAACACCGCGGCACGGCCAAGTCCGCTCCGGGAGTGCAGCCTCGTCGAGGTCCAGCCTCACTTTCCGGATGCCGCGACGCGGTACCGGAGCGTATATGTCGAAGGTCTTCCAGCTAATGCGGTAATCGGCTTACTGTTTACTCGGGCTGCCCGCTGCCCGATCGGCCCCGACGTGCTCTTTAGAGCCTCGCCGGACGCTTCCGATCTTTGGCCTGAAGGATTTTGCTCCGATGCATTTTCTTTTATTCCCGTCGGGATCAACATCGAATTATTGTAATTGATGTAAATTGAAAACGTAACTGCGCGGCATTTCGCGTGCTTATAAAGAATATCAACAGTATAATAATGATACAGCGACTCCGTAATTGAAACGTGTAGATGCGGAGGCTGTACGATTACCGCATGATCGAAGGTTTCAGCTTGAGAAGCGTCTAAATGCCGAGGCTATTGACATTTTCGAGCCATTGACATTTACAGTGTCTATTAAAAACTCCGGCACACAAGCTCTTTGAGATCATTTCATTTCATTCTGCTGGGAGGAATATTGTATAAAATCGCCCGGGAAAAAATAGTTCAAAATTTGCGAAAGAATTTTTTTCCAACTAATTTATTCGCATTTGTTCGATTTTCGAATACATGTAATAAGCATGCGTGTTGCTTAACGTACGACTTGCGACGAGTACAAGAAAAACGCGTCGAGCAAGCGCGCGGTTTCTTTCGACGTCTGGAATTTTTGCTTCAGTACGTCACCACGAACGAATACTCGCGCGCATCATTCGTCAGAGCGTTTGTGCGGAACGAGACAATTCGCATTGAAGCGACTTTGCGACGGACACGGTCGGGCATTAGGAGGAATGCGACGTCTCACCGACGTGTCCGGCTGCAGTCCACGGACGGAACGCGATCGAAATCTTGGCGTATCATCGAGCGATGATACTCGAGCGACTAGTCGCTTCGATTTCCTGTTGCTCCTTTTTGCGTGTCTCAACTTTCCAGCCGTTTGTCCGTGCTGGCGCAGTTGATTGCGAACAACGCGTCGGTCGATTATCAACAGTAAGCATCGATCGTAACTCCACTAATTCAATATTATGCGTTTTCGAAGTGCTTTTAAAATAGCGTTTCTAAACATTATGTATATATATCTATTATATTACGTTGCCTCTGGGTAGATTCGTGTGTCAATTGCATCAGTGCGCATTGATTCGGTGGAAATTGTTAATTATTAGCACATTACTGGAAATTATTATTATCACTTAGTTTTTCGCGCTAACTGCTAATTTTAGCGCCAAACACAATGCGTAATTAATAATCCGTAAATGAACGGCGTGTCGCGGGTGTAAAACACAATCTGTTGTATCTGTTTCCTAACAGCGGTTAATAGTTAAATGCACGTAACGATATAATTTATAGCCGCGACTGTATGAAGCTCGACTTACTATTATATTCATTCACCCATAGCGCTCGCGGTCCGGTGCAATAATGCTTCTTTGCAACGCCTATTTTACCCGATGATCGCGCGCACCGATGAACGATCGCGCCATGTCGAAACGTCAAATTATCTATCATAGTTGCGTGCGATTATTGAATTAATCGCATTACCGTTTAGCTGAATTATGGCACGCGTGGATGAATCCGCAATCATTTACAAATTCATCTGTGAATTACCGCTGAAACGCTTCGTCAAATTAATTATTAAAGCATTGCGGTAAAATTAAATGAAGATTTGCACTTTCTCTCGGATTTATCGCGCGATCTGTAACTCAATTACTCTCCTCTTTGTTTCTAAACAATATCTTTAGAACGGAAATTTATGCGCTGAAAAAAGTTTACGAGAAAATTGTATATTCTATGATACGTGTAAAATACGTATTTTGCGACCGACCTGACAAAATTGTTTTTTTTTATTCGTGTGTTCTCGCGGAAAAAAAGATCTTTATTCATACTGCTCCGCATTTATCACCAAATGGAACCTTTCAACACTGAATATGTTGTTTATTCGGCATGAAAAACGCATACATAGCATTATCTCGGAGGCCGAGAACCGTATTTAGCGCTAAATGCGGGGATACGAATACGGGCCAGCCGTCCTCCTCCGTCAGACGGACGCGATTTTTGAACGACCGAGACGCACGATCGTCGGCACGTAGGGTCGACGCACGATTAATAAGAATCTCGATTCACGCTCGTATATATGTGTGCCACACGCGCGTGTACGTTTCGTATATACATATATATATATACGTACGCTCGATCCTGCTCTCGGTTCCGAGCGCGACCGTGGGCACACCGAGGGCTTAATAACAAGACGCGTATACACACGGGCAACGATCGTCGAGGGGCGCCGCGGGGGAGAGGGGAAGGCCCTGCGGAGCCCATAAAGCAAGTCCCCGACTTATCTCCCTCGTTCCCTCCCCGTTGCGCACCTCGCCGAGCTATTCCGCCGCATTCCCGCGGGCCGAAAACGCGAGACCAGTACCAGGGATCCAGTCCGAGAGGCAGCATCGCCCCTGCCCTCCCCCCGCCCTTCCTCGCTCTTCGTCCTGCCGTCATTTCGTCGACCCGTTCGCCAGGTTTGCCAGGCCGGGCTCGCTCGTGGTCGTGTACCACCGCCCGTTCGTCTGTCCGTCCCCTCGGCGGTGGCCGGTGCATTGCACCGCGGCACGGCGTCAGTGCAGCGTGGTAGGGCGCGAAAAAGTCCAGGCGTCTTTCTCTCTCGATAGTCCAGAATAAATGCGGGATTACGACCGTGCCCGGATTGTGGCACAACGTGGAAAAGCGCCTACTAATGACGCGACTCGCCCCGAGGCGGGAATTAGTAAACGCGATGACGATCGTGCCCGGAATGGTGCCGCAGCGTAAGAATTGTCATTAATATTTATACGATGGAAATGGTCGTTTGGGAAATGGCAAGATTCTGGAGCGGTCGGATAAGTAATAAGTGGCGACTTATGAGCCGTGTCCTGATTGATAATTCGCAAAGATAATATTTGTCGAGCATTTTATGGCGACATTAGCTGAATCCAGATGTCAGTGCGATTTCAGCAATTGCGGATCGAGATAGATTTTAAATCGATAAGCAAATATAAAACCACTTATTTAGCGGTTGAATTGAATCTTGTTTCGATATTTCTGAATGCCGCTTCTTAATAGACAAAATTATTTTTATCTTAAGTAGCAATTATTTCGTTAGTAATTCATATTAATATTCAATTATTACTTGGTAATTTTGCTTGATAATCTTTTATTTATCGTGCTCGATACTTGAATTATGCTGAATTAAAATTTTACGGAGAGTATGTAGCAGATATAAAAAAATATGCATCACGGCCAACAAAGACAATATTGTCTATTAAGAAGCGGCATTTAAGAGTGTCAAAACGGGATTAAATTTGAGCGCTAAATAAATGCTTTATCCTTTGTGTGACGAAGTTTCGCAGTTCTTTCAAAATAAACGACTTATACGTAGGAGAAAAAAACGATCGGTCTCCGAGGACTGATCTACGCAACAAAATGGTCACCGGGCAAAGATTTCGACCAGCACCTGGCGCTCGCCATCGTGGAAGCCTACGCGCGCGGACTGTAGGCACGGCGAATTCTTGCGCGACTTTTGGCAGGCAGTGTACGGTGAGAGGAAAGGGGTTCGAGGGGGCTGGCGGCACAGAGGAGCGAGAGGGACTGCGGTGTGCACCGCCGTCGGTCGTTGGGTGAGGTCAGTGTCGACCGTTCGCGAGTTGGACCGGGCCTCCGGTCCCCTCGTTGGGCCGGTGCCGACACGCCTGTACACGTACACAGACGCAGACAGGCGCGCAGCTGCATCGCTCGCGTACACAACAAACGCGAGCGAGTTGCCGCGCGTTGCATCGCCGCGTCTCTCCTCTCTCGAATGCACTCCGTGCAAGCGCGCGCGTATGTCTGCGTGAGTGTGCGTGCTGCGAGCGACACGCTCCCGGTTTCGCAGTGTGTTCGCCAGGAGAGGTGCATCGCCCTCCGTCGCTGCGTCAAGGCCAGCGAAAATACTCGCTCGCTCGGTTTGTTCGTTCGCCTCGTTCCCTCTTTCTCCCTTGCACCGGCGGCTCTTCGGGGGCCCCCGCTCTCCCCCGCCCCGCCCGCCGCGGCTCGCGTTCCCTTTTCTCCGTTTCAGTCACTCCGCCGAAAGGTCCCCTCCCTCGCGTCTCCGCGCCCCCGTTCCTCCCACGGGCGATCCAGCACTTCGACTGCATCGCCGCTACCGCGGGAGAGAAGACTTCGATGAAGAACGTAGAGAATCTCTAAAGAGACTCGGGAAATCACTAAATCTAACTTAAATTGCGCGGCGTCATGTTTCAACGAAACATCGGAGGAGGTTGTATCGATTCTTGTGTTTCGCTGATACTAAAAATTTTTACCTCTAGAAGTATGGATTTCAAGTATCTTGTTTCAAAAATAATAATGCGGATCCGAAAATGTGCAAATAGCATTGAATGTATATGAATTTTTTTTTCCAAATCTGTCAAGTCTGTCTTGAAACTCTTATGAAAAGACATTTTCGTGATCTTTTTCTCGTAGAATCACTACAATTTTGCCGGAACAACCGGTTTTGAACAGCGGGAACAACCGGGCGAGCTATTCGCGACTCTCTTATTAGAGGCTCTCTAAAGAACGCGCGGTTTTAAGGACGCGGACGTATGTTCGCGTACGAAATGTGTGCGAAGCGAGCATTGTCAATAGCCTGGCACGCTGCTTCGTTTGTTGTGCGCGGCGCAACGACGAAGATGGAATTAATTCGAGGCCCCCGAGCGCGGATTCTCGCGAACTGCACGAAGTACGAGGTTTTGCGACGACACGACAGTACGCCCGGAGAAGCAGCGTGGCAAGCGAGAGATTTTATTCGTGTAATGGTCCCCGCGGTTATTGGATGCCGCAAAAAAAAAAAAGATTAGGATTTTTCAGCGTATTTCCACATAGATGCAATTTCATACGAAACATTTTTACACGTGAAATATAATCGCGCGTAACTACAGATATGTAATAAATTCACTATCTATCTGATAGTTCATATTCGTTATCAGCTCTTTTTTTTCGTTTTTTTTTTTTTTACCGCCACAGATATTTCGAGCGAAATTAAATTCGTATCATTTTCAGGAGACGAGCGCGCGAGGCTACTTTTCCGCGGCGTGCAACGAAATTAATACGAAAATCGCAATATTTCATCTCGGTCGCGCGCGCCGCGTGTACATTAGCCGTATTATTTGTCGCTGCGCGTGCTGCTGATCAAATACGGATCACATACGGCGCTCACCCGAGATCGTTATGATTAAAGGAATTAAATATGCCGATTGTGATCGGTTATTCGGCGGTCACCGTGTTGACGCAAATGTTCGACAGACGGAAAGCACGCGCGCGGACGTTGACGTCGCGCTGAACACTTTCTATTTGTTCTGATAAGAGCGATTGACCGAAACGGGAGCAACGACATATGTGATTGCTGAGCTTCGAGTGTTATCATTACCCACTTGCAGTATCCAGAGGTTTCGTTTTCGGGGAGTACAGTATTTCGCTTGTAAATTGCGATTGTACAGTTTGTATTATTCTTGCACAGAATTCTGAATTCTAAACATTTCTCCGTATTTCTGTTTGGGACTATTATTAAATGTCAGATTGAAATAATATAAAAAAAAGCGAGCATTTTATCTAAAAAAAAAAAAATAGTTTTTACATATTGTCATAAATTTATAACAACATAGAATGAAAAGAACCTTGAAACTTTAATTATCTTTTCTATATCTATGAAAATAGGTAGAGAACGAGAGATCATCTTTCACGGTCGCTATTTTCATCAAGCAATGTAAATGTTTTAAAATCTGTCGATCTGTTTTTGTACACAAATCGCTTCGTTTGTTTACAGGGTGCACCTGACTCGTTAGTAACCTTACGATGCGATGAGATCGCGCATCTGTCGATGTAGATCGTCACAGTCGTCGAGCAAGAACTCTTTAGCCGCGTTTCCTTTGTACTCGCGAAAAAGGATCGCCATGGTGGTATTAGCACGCGGCCCCCGGAAAAGCGCGATTTCGCAATGCACGATGTAACGAGAAACACATAAATATTGCATGGTCGCGCTGGAAAAGCCGCCGTGCATCGGATTCAGGGCTTAATACATATTTCATAGGCAGCGCGCAACAAGTATTCGCCGCGCGAGCGCAAACGTATCAAACGATTATACACGATCGCCGTTGTTCACGGCTCGCGAAGTGCACGCGGCCCCTCTGCGCGACAATATAAGGCCCCGGGATGCAATGAAATACTGCATAAGGTGGAAGGAAATGGTTGCAGGAATTTTTCACACAGGGATATAGATATTTCTTTACGCTGGCTCGGATTTATAAATTTCGAAATCTATGGGCGCGCGGAGAAATCACAATCTATTGTATTTATGTACAAAATAGGGAGAACACAAATCACATCGATATAAGCGTCAATCATTATTGATAAATTATATAAATAAGAATCGCAAATATCTCGGAAAAAGAAATCCCGAAGAAAACATTATTCAGCGATAAGTTTCGAGACATTCCGAGTTCGCATGTGCCGAGTTGTGTTGGACCGATCAGCTGCGAAATTTATCACCGCGCCGGGAATGAATGAAGTGATCACGATTCGCTTGTAAAACTCAGCGATTCTGGCGGCCGGGCGCGTTCGTTACGCCGGTGCTACCGTCCATCTAGCGCAGCTACCGTGGAACAGGTGTTCCCGGGAGTGGCGCGAATTATTGTGGAACATCAGCTTACGGGGGTTCAGCGAGTTAACGTTGAAGCCGAGCGATATTGTGGCCCCGCCGTGCCGGCAATAAGTGCGAAGTGTTTATGGGTTATGAGCGATAAGCTCCCTGTGTGCAAACTTAAAAGCTCGCTTACTCGCTCGCGCGCATCGGATATCGTAAAATATTAACTCGCAACAAACTAATTAGCCGTGCGCAAAGCATCGACTTATAAGAAACTAATTAATTTTGAGCACCGCGTTCGGGCTTAGGAACGGATTAACTACAAATTCTCCGTGACGCAATCTTTGCTTTGAACAATATTCGTTGCATCGTAAATAACAATTATATGCAGCGTGAGACGAATTCTCTTCTTCACGATTGTCGATCAAAGGATAGAAAAGAGGGAGGTGGTAATTTCTGAAAGAGGTGGCAGTTTTCGTTTTTACGCGAAACTCAATGCATCTTGTGTGTTTAAACAATGCGAGATATCAGAGTTATTTGTCTACATTTAGAATTAATTTATAATATGAATTACAAATTCAACAATAAAACTCTACTTTCTCTTTTTCATTTTAGTTTATCGTTTAGTTTTCATAATATCCAAATAAAGAAAAAATGGAATTTATTATATCATAAAAATATATAAAGTTTTAATCACACACACATATTGCTTTGACTTAAACTTTTTAGTATTGCTAAAGTCTCTCTTCTATTTAATATTGGATATTAAGAAGTCATTGAAGGTGACGGCCTGCAAGAAGAATTCATGCGAAATGATGAAAGAAATCTGTTAAAATTAATTTGTCGAAAATTCGAAATAGAAAACTGCATGCAAATATTTGCGATTTAAATTATTTCCAGTATTGCGTTAGCTATACAATATCCGCTGCAGCGAGAGCGAAATCGAGCGAAGCCCACGTGACGCGCTCGCGAAATTAATAAACAGCGATGTTTATTGCGCCTTGGCAGCCTCGCCGTGAGCATAAACGAGGCGGGCGAGACAAAAAGGATCCTCGGAGCGTAGGTACGCGCTCGCACCATGCCGCTGCAACGGCGCGCGCTCGATGTTATGCAACGCCGGGCTTTTAGTGGGCCGTATAGTTGCGCCATTCGCATAGTCGTCCGCTTATAGTCGCCTTCAATCGCGCCACGCGCCGTCCGAGCCAGGCGAGCGTAGGCCTAACGTTTATGTCGCCGGCGCACAGATTCTACATTGCCGGTCCACGTATCGCCGCTATTGCGATCGCCGCTGTTGCGACCGCCGCTATCGCGATCGGATATCCGGAATTTAGTCCGCATCATTACCAGGACTCCGTAGGTCTGCTATTACACGATCCGACTGTAATTTTGTCTCAAGAGAGAGCTGCTCGAGTATGACTGGTTATATTTCTTATCCAGAGATATCCAGAGATATATCGAGAGTGTGCGATAGAACGCGACATCAAGATATAGATGTTAGATCTCTTACCTTTTGATCCGCTTCGAATCGCTTTTGATTTCCGTTGCGCATCAGTTGTGCACTTTCGTACAAGAAAAGAATTTGAATGTCGCATGAAAATGTTAAAAATGTGCGAAACTCTTGGTTTTATTCATGAAATTACTATTTTTTTTCTATACATTAAACAAAAAATGTTGGTAACTTTTTCGCTTAATTACGCCAAATTGGTTCCTACATTTAATTGGACTTGGAAGCAACGTTAACGAGATTCTCTACTTTGTTGCGAGAATTACGGTGCAAGTGTTCAACATTCATCACAGCCTGGCATCAGTGAAACGCGCGAGGCTGCCGAGGCTCGCATGCCGGACGGCGTGTACGTTGCCCGCGGCAAATGCGATGCTCGCCAAATTTAAGGCATCGGCCTTGAGGAGTGAGTTACCGCGGTTCGTTCGCGGACGACAGAGTCCTCTCTTTGTCCTAAGTGCATGGTGCGCTGCGGCGGAACAGAGGAGACATTCTCGGTTGCGGCCTCACGGTCGCAGCTGGTGCCAATTTGCTTGACCTTGTGCCGAGTTGGCGAGCAGCACTTTTGACACACGGGCAGCGACAGCGGCAGCGCATTACTCTCACGGGCGAGAGCGCGTACTCGTACACGTACTTCGTACTCGTACACGTACGCGGCGATGACAACCACGGGAACGGCGATGTCAACGAACCCGCGCGCACCGAAATAGCGCGAGCGAGGACGTAAACGGCGAAACGGGGCGTAATACGACGACGCAAACCTAAAATTACGTCCGTCGTCGAGCGCGGTGGTGGTGGTGAAATGGTGAACGTTCGCGCGCGATGTACGAGCGACATTGTTGCGAGAGCGATATAAAAGCGAAGGTCGATCTGATACGAGCCCTCTATGAATCACGCGCAATTATGAGGCGAATTGCCTATTTGAGAAATTGAGATACGTCATCGAAATTGGGAATCCGTCGACTATGGATATTCCTCTGTGATACAACGTGGGTGGAGGTGATCCGAGGAATGTCGGTCGTAACTAGCGCAGTAGGTAGGCAGCGATAAATAAATCCGATTGAACTTCTGGTGCGGCGATAGGTATGTACCTGACTGGCACGACTGCCTACGTACCTGTGCACTCGTGTGTTGCACAGCTATTCAGTAGACTGGCGCGTAGGCGAGCCCCCAAAACGCACAAACTCGATTTCATTTTTCAAAGTTTTATTAATTATTGGAGAATGCTGAAATGTATATATTTAGACGTTCGCAATATGCTTTTCTAATTTAAAATTTATTATTATTATTATTATTATGATCGATATGTACAAATATATTTTTTCCTCGCGAAAGTATACGCGATGTTTTATTTTTGTGACAATGCAGCGAGAAACGTTGTTGCAATTTTTAGAGCTATCGATCCGTTTCATGAACGATGTTTCGTCATTGATAAACGAACTGAGAATAAAACGCTCATTTCGAGTACGATCTTTCAACGCGTAGAATTTGGTTTAGGAATATTAGATAATTGTTTTCTTATTAACGATGTTCTCTTTTTTTTACAACAGAACCTCTGCATTAGTTTTTTTTTTCAATCAGAATGGAAATAAAAATCTATGTGTTCTCGCAATTTTCGAGGTCGCACATGCAATATTGTGGCGAAGGCATGAATTATAAAGAGAACAGCGATGATCTTATCTGGCCACGTAAGCATGCCGGAGTTCGCGTGAATCGCGCGAAAATGCGCGCTTATTTTCCATCGATGCGATATGGCATTGATAGAGAAGAGTGCGATAACAAGTTGCTTCTTTTTTTTTTCAGGTTGTTGCAATTCGGTGGCGGAGTGTTCACAAGTGCGCAATGCATCATTGCATGCGGACACACAAGGACGTGACAGGCTTTGCATTTCGTTATTTCAGGTATATTTCCCACGTACTTATACACATATAAATATATACAGAGCGATAACTCTGAATTCCACGTCGAAACTAACAAACAGAATGCTGAATGTTTGATACACTTTTAATTTTAATTTTCGAAAAAAAAAAATTAATTGCAAAAACATTTTCGCTTCACACGAGAAAAAGTCAATAAAAGAGATTATATGTAAAAAGAAAATCGTTATCAACCGTATATAATATTATTATATGAAAACTACAGCTATAAAACAAGATTGTCGTTTTAAAAATAATTTTCTGGGTGGCGCTGATAATAACTGTCCGTCATAGACTTTTTAATCGCAAATGTATTATTTCAATAAACGCATATTCGAAAGCGCAAACGTCTATCACGCATTCGCTATTGTAATTTAACGCGACGCAACGCGTTTCATGACGCGACACTCTCAAGAGTTAAGGATAAAAGTCGTAAACGCGTATTGCCGCATAGATAATTTCACGACGTAGAGAAGGTGAAACTGCATTCGCCTAATGTCGTTGCGCCTGGCATTGTCCGCGCCGCGACGCCCACCCGGGTCCGCTTATAAATCCGCAACGGGCGCGCTTAATCCGCGTCCGTGCGTGTGCGTGCGTGCGACGCGGGAACGCGACAATGCACCTCGCCGCGAATACGCGGATTTATCGGCGATGCTGAGACAATGCGTGGCGAGATAGGACAGCTCTATTAGGATCGCACCGAATTCCCGTGAAAGGTACTTAGCTTTCGGCATTGTTGCCGGGTTAACGATTCACGCTACGGCGATATCAGCTTATCGCGTGATACGCTGAGCGAAAGAATGGATCGAGAGCGCTCATAATTTTAGCGAAGAGCGGGTGATAAATATCCGAACGTGAAAATAGGCATAATGAACGTTTATCGTATAGAAACGACAGGCGCTGAGATCAATGAAGAATTAATTAGCTCCAAACTGCCCGTGTTGCGTTAAATGAGCAAAAATGCTCGCGCGGTGGCGCTTTGAAAAAGTGTGGCGATAAAAATATTTATTTTTCAAATAATCCATCGAGACTCTTCCAAACTATTGCAAATATAATTTAGATTTTTAATCTGTTATAACAGCTATCTTCTTTCGATTGAATTTCGGGAACTTTAGCTCTCCTTTCCCAAGAGTATTGCGTTCAGTGAAATATATCAGTTTAGGTATGTGTATTTCAAGTGACCGGACATGAGTCAGCAATACATTAGAACACAAACGAAGGCACGAAGTAATAATCTAGGCTGACGTACATATATCGAGCGATACTTACTGTCGGGTGTATCGTGCGGGCGTCGGTTTCGCAAACGCACGTATCACGTTGCGGTACGATAATTCTTGGCGGCGGAGGCGGCAGACTCGGCGAGAAGTCGAGAATCCGCCATGGGCTTTTTCGCGAGAGGAAAAAGAAGACACCGAGGAGAGACCGAAAGAGACGAAAACGTGTGGCGAAGGACCTCGATTCACGGCGGAGTTCGAGGTCGGGCCTTGTCTACCTACCGAATGCTCCGCCGGCTTTTGGGCCCGCCCCCGACCTTCGTGGCGGGCTGAGCAAAGGACGGCCTCGAATTCGTTTTATTAACGTATAGCTCCGACAAACATTCGGACAAGAGGGATCGACCTCTCCCGAGGTCGAGCTGGTGGGATAGCGCGGGTCCGAATACTTCGGAAAGACAATGATGTGGAAGGATAGCTGCATAAAATGCTTTTGAAGCGCGAAACGGAAGTTTGATTAAATTCCTTCAGTTAGCGCACTAAATGAATGAAAAAATAAATCAGCCTTAGTTTAATTATTTAAATATTTGTGGAATGTGTTGGAGATTTTTAGATTAAAAACTTTTGAACATCAACTTGACGTTTTTATCGCCGAAATTATTCAAAAGAAAATTTTCACTTTCTTTTATTTGCGAAATGGTAATTTATGAAATTGTAACCTCGCAATTTTCACAGGATTATATTCACAAATATTTTTAAGAGACTGTTGAAGCGAAAATATTTGCTAATCGCAAAATTAAGTGCGTAAATTATTACACGATTATCGCGCGCAGATTAATGACGCAGATACATTTTTGTATCTCGTTAGATATTACGCAAGTAGGCTACCTCGAACTTTGCTTAAACTGCAGAGTAGCGGTTCGCTTCAATTCCCGCTATCGTATGATGAAATGGCAAATTCCGAACGTATCTAAAAATTGACATATCACAAGCACAATGAGATAGATTAGTACATATTGTACACAGACAGTGCGTATTGTACAAAAAGCGATAAATCATTCTATCAATGGTCGAGATCTTTATCGCGCGATGTCTAATATGGCGATAACAACTAATTTGTTTTGAAATTCTATTTTATTATTGCGTTTAACATTTCACTTCACTTACTTCAGCCAATTTGCAAAAATGTTCTATTTGCATTCTAAGGCAGAGTCCATCGAGTTTTCGTGCGATAGTGCATCCGGGCCGGAAGGATCGATCTTACTCCTCGTAGCTATTTGATGATGCTAACGAGAAAGCCTACACCTGTAATAATAGTAATATTCATTACTTTCATACGTCGTACGGAGTCGGCGTGGAGGAGCGGGGAGTACAGAGGGCGTGAAAACCGGGGCGCGGTTGTAACATCTGCTTTAACCGCGTAACTCGCCGCGCGATTATCAGTAATGTCGGCGCGACCGGTGCCGTAATGGCACGCGGTTTGCACTTTCGTGGAAACGGTTAGCCCTGCAAGTTTAATAAGGCGCCATTGGCGCGCAAACGAACGACGGTCTCCCCACGATGCCTCCTCCTCCCCGAGTCATAATAAAATATAAGAATAAATTATGCAAAAATGCACAAAAGATACGATGTTTTCGTACACAACGCAAACGTTATTAATTAAGTAAATGTAGCTTTAATGAAAAAAATTGTTATCGCAGTCTTTATTCAAAAATAGGTATTGCTATAAAATTTGGAAAAAAAAAAAAAAAAAAACTATATTACTTCATTTATTAACAAAATGAGTAAAAAATTAATGATTCGTTAACGTTACTCGATTTATCAACGCATTTGTCCTGTACTTCTGTTTCCTATTTTATATAATCACTGTTGTATTTTATATTACACACGTTTCATTGTGTTTCGATTCTAACGAGGAACACGTGATGAGCATCGAGAGCGGAAAGCGGCTTCGCGCATCGATTGCACACGCCACATTCTAGCCTTATCTCGGAATGCGAAATTAAAGTCAAGGCCCGATGCGGCGCTTTCGTTTTGATACGCCGAAAAATGGGTCAGATATAATGTATGCGCGGTTGAAATTTTCAGATCGTGCCTGCACATCGGACCGGGTCATGGAGCTATTCGCGGAATTGTTCGCCATTGAACTATTCCTCTAAAATATTCATCGCAGTGGTCTGCGTTAAAATTAGCTTCGCGTGAAATTAATTCACTTTTATCCCCCTGACGTGATTTACGGATCGTTGACAAGACTGAATTTGTAATTGTCGACAATTATCTCGGTGCTCGTTAACAGACATGATACGACGATTAGATTTTGTAATATTTAAAACATATGGAATATTTTAAAAGCTCTCAATCTTTATTTCACACATATACACGCACAACGATACGGAGAACTGACGTTTGCGCGATTTATTTGTTTGGCTGGTTACGCAAGTTACTCGCGATGAAATTGAATTCTGTCGTGCAGAGCGACGTTTAATCTTGAAAGAAGCCGCCATGATATTTCATGATCGAGATCACGATGTGGAGAAAAGTTTTGGAGCAAATTGATGGATCGGAGTAAAAAAAACGCCATATGACTAGCCTTGCGAAGCTCATTTCAAACTCGTTTGCGACACTGTTGTAAAGTTCGTAAACGAGCTTTATTTTGCGAATTAACTACGAATCGATATGGCGAAACGTAGCTGCGTTCACCACACCCGCATAGTCGTACGTATTTTTTCGTCATAACGCGTGTTGTTTTTTCTCGCGTGCTCGCCTCTGTGCATTTATCAGCATCTCATGTACATTGTGGAAAAACATGACGCCTATAGTGTCGGATTCGCGTAATGAAAGCAACGTATCTCGCAAAACATTCAATTTTGTTTCTTCACTTGAATTCATTTCGCGTTATGAATTATTCAGAACAACAAGTTGTAATTTTGTTGGCTCCTAAATATTTTTTTTGTTTTAATATTTTCAACCGATATTTTGTAAATCTCGTAAGCTTTAAATTCTGTAAAACAAGTGGTATTTATTTTACATTTTATAAAATTAAATATTCGCGATATAATCAAGCGTTGCGATTTTGAGAAATATAATATGTGTATCTTTATAAAATCAAAAGAAAGGCATATTTGTTGGATAAATAAACTACCGTAGTTTATTGGATCACGTTGCGTGATAACGTAAAAGTATTATATTCGCACTGATGCCGATAAAGCGGCGATATACGGGGGGTTTTTTTTTCATCTCTTTCGTCAACTCGGTAATAACGAAATTAATTTCTGGCAATATATTATCGAAAATCCGTTAATGCATTTCGAAAGCGAGCGATTCGACGAAAATGCTTTTTCAATTATTTTCGCGTGGCATGGAGTGCATTCCACGTCATCGGTAAAATAAAATTTTGTCGTCTAACCGGGTAGTGCGTCATTGGCTGAAGCTCGAATCACCGAGCGGTCATTGCACTGTCGGTAGCTCTGTCAATGAAGCGGTCCGGGTGCTCTAATTTCGATCAATTAATAAGAGACCGTGGCTGCCCGCCCAGAAAGAAGGGCTTGTGAGATTCTCTCCTTCTAAGATTAAGCGAAAATGTGCAGCATGTAGATGGAAAGAAAGAAATAATAGAAAAACTTGATGCTTGACATTGAAAGATGATCAATAGATATAAAAAAAATCATTAATTAAAAAAAAATTACTCTCATGTCCACTTTAATATGCTACACTAATTCTCATGAGATTTTATTAATTGCTTTGTTTTCTGCATGTGTTGTATTATTTTTATCTTTGTTTGTAATGCATTCAAAATAAATTTTCTATAACGTTTCATATATTGTACAAAAGATTACATTAATTAATTAAAACAATGTTAAGCGGATAATTAATATATAATATATTTTGTAAAATGTTTAAACACCAATTTTTGGCACATGCGATATAATCCGTATAACGGCTTCAGCACAATTTCACACAATTTGTCGCTTATTGAGTCGCACAATTTATTTGACCTACAAACACGGCGATGCGGATAAAAGTACACGCGGACGATTGGAATCCAGCCAGATATTCCCAATGTAATTTATGCCAACGTCAATATATAAATGCATGGACTTAAATTCCATTATCTTAACGACATCGTGCAGTTCTGTCTCATATTTTCCAAATATTTCATCAGGCGACACTCCAACGAAATTCCCGGAAATTGTAGAATTTATCTAGTGTACCGCAAATTCTTAAATTATAAAAAATAAAACCCAAATATATAAAGAAAAGAATAATGTAGGAAGTAATAATGTTGATTATTATCAGACGATTATCAGTATAATTATATTATTACAATTGTCGACGAAAATTTGTTACAATACAGTTCAAATTTTTAGAAAAGTTAAAAATATTCCATTGATAAATTCAGAAATAGGAGATCCTCGCTAATTAAACAGAAATAGATATATATTTTCGAGATCAAACGTAAGTTGCGGAAGGGAAGGAAAGAATTCGAGAGACGAGATGGACTGTCAATTCGTACGAAACGTCGATAACTGGCGTTATCGATCGTCCCACCGGATGCACTTTTATAAGCCTTTTAGATTACGCGGTCCCCTCGTCGCGTTGCATCAAATGCGACACCCTTCCTTCCCCCCCTGTCCATTCACCCCCCTGCCCGTGCTGCCCCTGTGATTTATCAACCTCATCCCTCTCCCTTTGCTCCCCCCCTCTCGCCGATATTCCTCCTCGCGCGGGCTTCAACGCAGTTTTGCAATTTCAACCTCATTTTTGCACATCGCTATCGCCCCGAACAAACAGCGATAATGCGAGCCGACCTTATCAGGCTCCGGTGCTTATCGGCGAGCGCTTATTTTTTCAGGCCAGTCAGGCATTTTCGCAAGAATCCGCGCGTTGCACCGCGCCTTTGTAAGATCGTGCGTAAAAAAGTGCAAGAGCTGTCGCAACGCGCTGCGACGCGGCGCCCCGCGTCTTTTGTCTCTCTCTATCTTTCTCACAACGCGAGTTCGATGGCTTTTTTTTCTCGACGTCATTCCGTTACATATTGCACGGAGATTTATTCAAGGCCGAGTTGAATCGCATCGACCGATAAGCACGTTCGCAGGTTCCACGCGATCTTCTCCTCCATTCGCTGGCCGGGCACGATTGAGGCTATTTTTTTTTTCAATATCCAGTATTTTCCTTGCAAATTTGACGAGTGGACACGGCGCGTTCGGGCATTCGCAACGATATAATTAGTCTCGGAGACACATAGTGACAGTATCGCGCGATTCAGTTCGCAAAACTATTCACAAGAACATTCGTAAGATTAAACTTGGATCACTGTAGCGCGAGCACGGCGCTCGCCAACAGGTGGTCCCCGATAATATGCACAAATCGATTTTACTGAAACGTCACATAACAAACTTATACGACTATTCTATTTGTATCGAAACTGATTAATCGACGAATCGAAATTTTGCAATTAGCAATTATGTACTTCGTCTGAATCATGATAATCTTGGCTGCGTGTAATTATTTGTATTTGCAAGATTGCAATGCAGATGTAAATAAAATCAAGTGCAATAATATAAAATAATGGAAACTTGACAATGCAATGCGCTAATGACAAAATTACTGCAAAATAATTTGTAAAATGACCGTAAATTTTGTAGAAAATTCTCGGCTATTAATGTCGTCAAATCGGAAAATTATTGCCTTATTCTATTATCGAGGAATTTCAATCGTTCCCACAACACACTTTCTAAACGAGTCAGTAAATCATCCGTAGACATGTAGATAGAGAAATCATATCCGCAGTTTCATTGGCAATTCCGGAAATTAAAAGCATTTTTATTTCGCGCGCTTGCGTCTGCACAAAGAGATCACACGCGGCCGTCGGGTAAAAGCAACATGTTGCGGCCACGCTTTGAGCGCCATCCGATGAAAATCGTCGAATTACGGGACCGTTTCTCTCTCGCGGCAGCTTAACGACGAGCTTAGACGATTAGATTTCTACTAGAAAATGCTGCATTATGCCAATTTGTTGCGCCTCCTTTCCTAACGAGAGATTTCCTCGAAGGTGTCGGAAGATTTTTTCGGTGCGCGCGCGCACGACCATCTTTAGCGTCCATCGGCGATTCTTCCATTTTAATAGGACTTATAAAACGTAGCATATATGCAGAAGGCGAGAGAGATAGGGGGACGCGCGTTTCTCAGCCCACCGCCGACTTATTGCACCGGCAGCAACCTGTCTCGGTAATGTCAGTCGTTTGTACTTCGTATAAAGACGCAAACAAGCATTTACGAGTGAAAGTATCTTACGAATCTCCGTACTTTTGAGACTTCCTACACCACTAATCTGAACAGCCACAAACCTGAAATTTCGCGTAGCGCTCGCGAAATCGCTACCGTGCATGTCCCTTTCTTTCCCGTAAATTTCCCGTAATGCCACGTATTTATGTCGTAAGTCGCTAAAAATTATGCTTTGCTCCCGGTATGCGCGCTCCTTTCGCGTTCTCCGTTCTTCTTCTTCTTTTTTTTTTAATATTCTATTGCACGGCCGGCGATTAATTCGAGTTTTTCCGTTTGTGAAGCTTCTTTCTCTATTTCTCGCGTGTCAACTTAATGCGATATGATTATTATCAAATTAGAATGTATACACTGATGAGCGCAAAAACTCTCGGAGCGGCTAGATGAAAAATGTACATGACCCTTGTGTACGTAATCGTTAACAGTTACACCGATAGTTACGCGATATTATTTACGCTCTGACACGCGCGCATAGTTCGATCAATCCCCTCTTACGTATAAGGGATTGCAATCGCGCGAATAATGAGACAATATAGCATAACATACATGGACAGGCATAAGAAATCCATAATATATATAAATGAGCAGCGGGATTTTATCTCTTACGCTCGTATTATATCTCGCACCCGTCTTCGCTTCGGAAAAAATTCAATCGGAGTTTCTAGAACCTTTCATCCTCCTTGAATTAATCATCGTCACAGATGGCTTCTGATAGTTCGGCATGGCGAAAGTCAACGAATAAATTGTCGAAGAATATGAAATAACGTTAAACTTGATTAATTTCTTGTAAAGGCATTATTTAGCAAAATTATTTTTGACATAAAGCGGAATTTAAATCAATTTTTTCACGACTCAGCCAAAGTCTGCAGCTGCCGCATAAATATATTCACAGATTATATACTTAAAGGATTTAATAATATTTTATTACAATATACAGCGTTACAAACAATTCCTAAAGATTTCATTTAAGTTTTGCAACAAACGACGCATCGACGATTTATATTGATGCGACGTACCTCGCTGCATTATCAGCTTTCATTAAAACAGATAAGCTCTCTCTGGATTTACATGTCACGAATGCAATCCGTTGGTATTGCATTCGCGAATGAGAAAATTTGCATCACGAGCGAGTTAATATACTGACTGCTACGGCAATCGCACGCAAATCACATCTGCATTTCTTCGCAAACTGTGACAATCGATTCAAAGTTTTACGTTTCATTATTATTCGTGTATGAAATATCGCCGAATTAAGTGGAAAACAAAATGGTATGTAAACATGCGTCATACTTACGCATATATGTATATATGACGTAGCGACGGAAGCATTAATCGAGCATCCCTTGCCGTTCCGATCTCTATCGCGGCTGCATATTTTTTTCTCGCGGCTGCCCCACCCGTCGTCGTTCTTCTGCTCCGCCGGAGCAAATCGCTACGTCCCTGCGGACACCGCTGATCTCATGAAAACTTAGGTTTTACGTAATAAGATGGACGCGCCAGTTTCCGTGTGCCTTTCACGCGGCAAGGCCGCAGAAGCACGCCGAGTCGCCGTGGGATCGTAAGGGCGCGTTTACACGCGCCCGATTCCGCGTGTAAGTGCCCCTACGTAGCCGCTAACGCTGTGTGTGTATACGCGATGCAAAATATTGCACACGTAGGTAGTCCGTCGCAGTGTCTCCCAACTTACAATGCCTTTCGATCGAGTCGAGTCGAATCGGTAATCTCGAAGACGGTCTAAGATTATCGGATTACCGAGACAGCGAGCGGAACGCCTAAGAACGGCCAAGTTGCGCGGAGTGTGTGAAAACAATGTAGACACACAACTTGAGAATCGATAGATATGAGTCAGAATTGCGCATACCGCCGTCGCGCGGCGGATAATCATATTGGTCGTGACGATCGTACTGTATATATCCAGCAGTAATCGTTGTCGTATTTATTCCGCGGGCATAATAACTCGTTCCGTAAGAACGGCGGACACAACAGGCGCACAACGCAATAACGACTGTAAAGCCCGATACCGTTACGCGAAAGTGATTCCCCGCCACTATGCCGCGTCGGTTGCATCGCAAAAGTGTTACAGATCGCGAATCGGTATTCGCGTTGCGTGTTTAACGCTAAATGTCACCGCCCGATTCTTATCTCGCATCGACATAGATCATACTCGGCGCTAAATATCCGACAGAAGCATGACAGTTTTCAGTCTCCGGAACAACAGCATTGCCGACACGAATATGGAATTTTCGACTCGCGTTAATTAAAAAGAAAAATGCGGAAAACTTGAGAGTCGCAGCGTCGTTTTTCCCGACAATCCGTACGAATTCTTAAGTAATCGACGATGAAACGGTTAAATTACCCATAGCTGGACGATCACCAAAAAATCCCAGCGTGCTGCCGCGATCGGCGGAAAAAAAAGCGTTGGGAAACTCTGGCCGCCGTTATGCCGCGCCGATCTCCGTTGGCTCCGCGAGCCGAGACCATGAACCGATCGTGGGAGCCTGCAGCTGAACGTTAGACATATACCGAAGCTAAGAAAATACCTAAGAGCACCGACTCGTTCCCGCTCCCTCTCTTTCTCTCTTTCTTCATTCCTCTTTTTTTTTTCTCTCTCATTCTGTTTCTCATTCACTCTGTCTCGATCTAACGCCGCAGTTTCATTCATTTTTATTCGTTCCTGTCCTTAGACCTCTCCCGCCTGCCCCGGCATCGACCGTTGCGTTTTCAGAATCGAACTATGCGCGCTGCGAAGCCTCTTACTTTCATACCGATGCACCCTATTTGCCCACGCCTGGCACCTGGCGAACCGATTACGCGAATCGGATTGTACGGCTGTACGACGGCGGCGGCCGTGTCTCTCTCGCTCGGTAACGCGGACTTGGAATCCCTCGCCATCCGAATTCTACCGCATTTCCGTACGATATTCGTGCTGCATCTCGATTCGATCGGCGCTCGTTGCGTTTGCGGTATCATATTAGGACTTTATCGTCCGGAAAGAATCGGGAAAGAGATTATAAAGAGCGTGCAAGATGCGCTGATGCCGCGAGAGATATAAGCACTCTTTAATCTCCTGAAAATTCCAACTTTTTTTTCGTTACAACTGACACGCGGAAAGAGCGTTGGCTCTTCCCGAAAATCGTGGCCGAGATTTTCCCAACGAATTTTAATTCTCCGGCGTAAGGTTAATATTGTTTACAGGATATATTGTGACATTTGCCGCATATGTGATTCGCGATATTTAATAATTTTATACGACCATGACATCCTCTCTCCCATTATATTATCGCCGTGCACGAATACATGGGAAAAGTCTTTAATATCGCGTGCGTGATTCTTTATCTTTTAGTGCCGCGATGTCATTCTACCGAGACGAATGTCCTCTCTCTGTCTCTCTCTCTCTCTCTCCCTCCCTCTCTCTCTCTTTCTCTCCGCTTCTCTCACGACAATTTACCTTCATAGATAAGTGTATATAAATTCGCAATAAATCGCGATATCTTGCAGCTCGTATTTTCCGCAAATTTATACCCGATAGTTCGAAACATGTGAAAATAATACTGGCCTAATAAACCGGCGTATTAAAATAATCCGGAGTTCGAAGGGTCAACACTTTCGCTCGTGGAAGAACGTGTGCGTATCATAGTATCATATTGAAGCCGTAAATGTAGGGCAGAAATTTATTGCGGCCTGTCGTTGCTCGCTAATGGCGTGGTGCAAGGTACAACATAACGATTTCACGATCGAGACTTTGTCCCGCCGATCTTTCGTATCATTAATTTGCAACACGCTGCGCTTAATACGCGAGTTGTAGAAATCACGCGACGTCTCTCAAACTTATACTGCACACAGCCACGTACACGGGAGATACATAAAGCGCATGTTGCGCGCTCTCGCGCGCGAACGACAGTGAGATTTATTCGTAGCGGAAAGGTTAATCGCGAGCGCGCGGAATCGTGCGTTTGCTTGACCCTTGACACCCGCGTTTCGTCGCAGTAGTTCCTACATCGTTATAAATGATTCGAAAGTTTTCGATTAGCGTTACAACGGAACTATACTGTCACGTCAGCCGCTCATGATAGAGCGCTGAGATAAAGTGCGCGATGTAAAATGGAAAATTGGAGCCGCGCCAAGGCTAACGCCGTGTTATTTCGCAAATCCGAGGCTATAATTAAAAACAATATTGTGAAAATAATTCAGGAAACAAAGGATTAATTTTCCGCGCCACGCGCGGATTCGTGCCTCCTAATGCGATTTAAATATTAATCAAAGCGAAGCGAGACGTTAGGAACGGCGGATGCATATTCCTTTCCAACGTTCTCAGGCTGCCTTGACGGATTTTTGCGCCGGGGAAATGGTCCCTTGACTTTTTGTCGAGCCACCGATTCCTTCGTGAACGAACGAACGAACGAACGAACGCCTCTTACTTTCGTGCCGATCGCACGGCGCGGCGTTTCCATTCACGTTTCCATTCACCGGCTGTCAGGAGTTACGATGTTAACTCTTTCATCGGCGATTACGTTATTAACACTCGCCGACGATGCTCGAGACGTTCAAGTGCAGTGAGTTGGTTTGTTGCTGTTTTCTTTTAAAATACTTTTTTCGCGGAATTTCGAAAAAAAGAATACGCAAGAAATTTTACAGTAAATAAACATTCCACGATATTGTAATATTTTACAAAAATTTCGAAACACACAATTCATGATTTTCGATTAGAAAGTACGTCACAAACTTGCTTCAATTATAAATTTGTAAAATTTATTACTTTTGCTCTTCTTTTCTCTACAGTTTTTTCTTGCTTAAAAATATGAATGTAAACATAACTTAGTATTATTGCAATTCTTTTGCAATATTCTCATTAATTTCATATTATATATTTATTTTAATGAGAGCAGAAAGCAATTATTCTGCTTCCCAATCACGTTTTTGAGAATGTGGATTTTTTAAACCTGGTTCGATTCGCCCTTCAATTCCGTTCATTCGCCATTGTTATACACAATTATCCACTCTTCAGGCGTACCGTTGTTCACCGGGCGAGCCCGGTGGGCTATTGAGCGTGGCTATCCCCATGAGATAGGCAGAGATAGGAGTAGAGATAGGCAGGAGCCAAGCGTCATCCCGCCTGTGTTTCGGATTATCTCAACAGAGACTTTCTCTCGTTCCATCTCTTTCGCGCGGGCACGACGAGCCGCGCCGATCGAGCTGGCAACCTTCAACGGTGATTTTTACGATCGATCGCGAGGAATGTCGGCCGTAAATCGAACGCGCGAATTCCACGAGCCTCCGATCGAACGACGGCGCGCGGCGGTGGGCGCGCGTTCGGCGAACTTTTCTGCGGAAATCCGCGCGCCGCGTCGGAGAAAAGCGGAACGCCGATAAAAGCGGGCCACCTCGCATCCGCCAGTCTGTCTGCGAATCGCTTAATGAACCATTGGCAAGACGGGCCGTCGGACGCGCGCTAACGAGGATATCGTTATTCGATTTCGCGGGTTTCGCGTCGCGCTCAGCGATAAGTCAATCACACGATTTTGCTATGACACGCGATAGTTACATTGGCAACAAAGAGGATTTGTTTCTCCATCATTTTGTTGAATCGAAGGAAGATTTCCGTTACTGACTAAACAACGGCTTAGCGAGAATACTTTTAAATATGCTTGTTTTGTGCCGTACAACAGGAAAACTTCACGCAGAACAATCATATTTATTTTTAATGTCGCTTTTATCTCAAAAATGAAAAAAAAAAGAAAAAACAACTGGTAAACTCAGATGACCAATCTTCGTATTACACGCTGACGCGCACAAATCACTTAATAAACTATCGGTAGCACGCAGGCGGTAATGATACCGCTGATCGGAGCGGATCATGTGTACCCGAGTATCATTCCGTCGACGGAATTTACGCACGTAACAGTTTCGCGGTGTGCGAGTGTTACCTACTCCGCACCTGCGCGTGTCCAAACGCAATGGATCGATCGTAGGATAGAGGAAGCCGATATATTTCCTGCGATATTGCGATCGACGAGATATGCCTCGATGCTGCGCGTTAATGGATTGACGACGGGCTAATTCGCTCGTGTCTCCGTGTGATTAGCTCGGTTTTGCCGAAACCGATCCTGCCGGGCTGATGCCCAAAATGCGCACGTTCGCTTTATGATTTGAGATAGCGATCTTTTGAAACCCTATGCGCGGGATAATGGGTGTTAAGTTACTAGTAATTATTAGGCATGGAATAGATATCGAGATTCGGTTGCGTGTGCATCTGCATTCTCTACGAGTGCACTGATGAATTATATCTCTTTCAAGCTGCAGCGAATTCGAACGAGATTTAGATCAAATTTATCAAAATGCTCAACTGCATTGTTTATAAATTTCTTAATTTTCGTACCGAGGTTGATCAACTTTTTGTTACTATTTTATAGAATTGATAAGTTTGACTTCTAAAAGGTTCGCGTAACAATAAAACTCTATCTCTTATTACTCAAATATAGCTGAAGGAAAATCTTTTTCGATGACATTTGCGTAAGATGTTGAAGTTATTAGATGTCATAATTGTTCTTTATCGAGTACTCTCATACTCGAAATTTGCGTACACGTAGCAATGACACGCAGCCGGAGCGAGGCGTGCGTGCCATCTGACGTTCCATGTGCTCTTCCTTCGTCTGGAGCTTGCTCGTACTGCTGTTGCAGCAGAGCGCTGGAGTATCCGCGCCCGTATAATTTCGTTATTTTATTTTTTTCCTTTTTCATCACGAAACTGATGTGCGATCGGCGCTGACGATAAAGAAAACTTGCGCGTGGGAAACGGATGCGACTTCAACACTTTCGACCAGCTGAACAATACTGGTTACGAAAACCCGCAATATAATTCGTATTGTTGACGACGAAAATTCGCGATCGCGTGAGTGCTGATACGAGCGTGCACGATAACGCATTATTCCGCGTGCTGTTTGAAATCCGAATGACGTCGATCTGCTACTGAACATATTTGGGCTGACACGCGAGGATGAATAAATTACGCAATAAAAGAGAAGTGCTATACCGATGACATTAGTAATATTTCGTGCAAAGTAAAATTACGTAAAAAGTAAAATTTGGTTTCTATGAATAAAACAAATAACAGAACATTCCGTGTTATTATTTAAAATAATTGTCAAAGCGCGTCAATGATGATCTAGTAATTAGCATTCTTCGACATTTAACGTAACGTAGGTTACGTAACAAGGCACTTATCAAAGCTAACGACAATAGTCACGTTCTAAATATACAAACATGACACGACACGAGTATTACGCTGTAAAAAGCAAGCTGAAGAAATAGTCGCTGCTGCGCGAAAATTGTACGCAGATAGCCGCCTTCGTCGCCTCGCGATTTTCTTGCTCGTCGCTCGGAGATAACGTGCTTTGCACGCGACAACGCGGGTCACCGGCCTTCGCGAGGTGGTGCACTCGTTATTTACCGGCCAGAAATCTCCCTATTTCATTCTCGCGTCTGCGAGAGAACAATAGGAGGAGGCTTGAATTATCGTTAATACGATTGCTACAAACGAATGTCGCGTCTGATGACGTGGTTCGACATATGTTCCGAACACATTTTCGCAAGAAATAAGACACAATAAAATATATATTTAAAAAAAATACAAAAAAAATTTTTAAAGAATAAATAAAAATCTAATCAGTTTTTTTAGATTTTTTTCATCAAAAAGTCATTGTATTTACATACATAACATGTCTCAAATATTTTGAGCCACAATTCCGCAAAAGTGTTTCAGAAATATATAAATACAGATATAAATTTAACTTTACTATTTAATACAATGTGATCGACTCGCAGCAGAAACTGACAGAAAATATTTGTCAAAGGTTCCGATTTTCATTAAGAAAGCGTTTTCATTTCTCGGACAAAACGGCGGGGGAGAGGGGGGGGGGAAGAGAGACAGTGTGTGAGAGAGAAGAGAGGTAGGAAATGGGAATAGGAATTTATCTCCAGCAGCGAAATGATATCGCCATCGGGCATTTTGCGCGCCCTGTATCGAGTACAAGGGAACCCTTGTGCCAGGCGAACGATGGAGGAACGTGGACGAGGAGAGAAAAGCGAGCAAGAGAAGAGGAACGATCATAAACGGTGCGTTGTACTGGTAACTCGCATGGCCATCGAGCAAGTTAGATTTTGACCAGAAATTTATAAGAGACTGCTGTTCATCACGCGCGGTCGAAGTTATTATCTAATAAATTTTACTTCTAACATTAAAGACGTAAAAGCTGGATTCGTATTTTTCACTTTCGCAATCTGACCTGAAGTCAAAAGAATATCTCTCACACGAACAGATTTAAATAATTTACATTTGGATGTTTTTACTTTCAAATATTAAAATTTAATTAATAATTTATATATTGATATATAAACTTTTCCTCGAAAAGAAGAAACAGCACAATAAAATATAAAATAAGTTTGTGTTCCTAATTCAATATATAAGAAAATTGGAGAATACAAGTTTTGTGTTTTGCTCGGAACGCTATTGATAGACGAGGTCAAGAAAAATGTGACTTGCTCGCACCCGAAACACGATAATACATTTGCACACTAATTAATGCCCGAGATAAGAGAACATTACGATGAAATTGGTTACGTCGTTGGCCGATTTCGCATATTTTTCCATGTCAGCGATAAGTATTCTTAAGCGATACAGACCATTTTCTTTCTTACATGAATATAGAATGATTGGTAATTAATAAGTTTATTTTAAAGTAAATATTTTAATTAATGCTTAAAAAATATATTCACATTTATATATTTGCTAACTTAATATATATAATTACTTTTGATCATCGTTATATTTCTCAAAATTCTTATTGTTATAAATTGTTACAACAATATTGAAGTAAATCAATGGTATAATTTCCGCAAAAATTCAGTTTAAACCGAAAACGATTAATTTACATTAAAAATTGTTTATTACATAACGGTCGTAAAATAAGTGACGCCACAGATTCGTAGAGATTCACACCATATCCATGGAAAATTATGATCAATCGACAATGCCTATCATCATTATTACTATCGTTGTTAGATTATGGGTAGCTTAGTGCGCATTCTCGATTTTTAAACGCGACTTTTTCTGCAGCGATAGTGACAGCGCGTTGGTACGCAAGACAAACGTCGCCTTCCGTAAAAATAAGCCGCAGCGCAGCGCAGCTTGAGCCTTCGTCGATAAAGCGGCCCTCGCAAACAAACTCGTTCAAGGCCGGTGTTCGAGTGTGCTTCAAATATTTTTCGCGACTCGCGTAACCCTGAGAATCACGCGCGTGTGATGACCGACTACGTGGAAGAGCGTCTGGGCCGATAAAAACGGCGATCACGAACGAGTTTGACGATCACTGCACTGATGCGAATGCGCGATTCTTACGCGCGCGTCACTGGACGGGTTTTGTCAAACGTGAAATCCGTCTCCTTTGTGCTCGCGAAGCAATAATAGAAATTTAAAAATAACTCTTAATTCAAAGGTGAACCTTATTCTTTAATTATGTAAAATTTCAATGTCTTCGGTAACGCCGCCGCTTTAAATTAGATTTATTGTAAAAAGAAAATTCACAAGATGCAAATTTCTTTTCCTTATGAAAAAGCGCGAATATATATTTTTTTAACAGAATATATGCAGTATCGTGGAGTCGTCGCCGAGAACATCGTAAATGGTCGATTTTTCAAAGTAGGTACATCGGCGTGTACGTGATATACCGACGACTCCGCTGGAAGGCTCGACCATTTCGTTTTGTCGAGCTGAAAACAGGTTTTACCATGCTGTATCTGTACCGATCAGCGATCCGAAGTGCCGGCGAGCAAATTACTTCAATTATTATTAACAAAATTACTCGATCGCTCTTACAGAGGCGAGACTCGCGCGCGAAACAGTTGGACGGCTAAAAAGAACATCGGTCAGTAATAATGAACGTGAACGGCATTCGACGCGTATCGGCGATTTACATGCGTCCGTGTTTCGCGTGTGTGCGCACCTATACCAGCGAATTTTCGCGAGTCCGTCGCATTAGACATTTTCAGATAACGTAATTATTGCGATAAGGCTTATCTTTCACGCGCGAACGCTACCCTCCCGCGCCACTCAATAGCGCGGCTAGATAAAGCTTGTTTTCAACAAATTAATCTTTTTCCTTCGCTCTGCTTGTGGCGCGAGAAAAATCCCTATCTCAGCTCTCCGCGTCATCTTTGCCGATTTCAGAGCTTTCGATGGCATAGTTGCGCATTGCGATTTCGCAAAGAACTCTCGTACTCGGTGCTGTGCGAAGGCGTGATTCGAGATTGCTGGTTTGTTTAGAAATTAGAATGACAATGCCGTCTAAATGTCGCGCGTGAGTCATTTAAGCTGCGAGGAACGGAGACTCGACTCGAGTAACAGTCAATGGAAGATAATGGAATCCTACACCGAGAGCAAAAAAGGAGTTCATAAGCCTTTATTCATACACATACACATTTTAACGTAAAAAAATAAATTATGAAAAGAGGTAAAATAAAATACAGTAATAAAGAACCTGTGAAAAGTATTGTGAAAATTAATAGTACCTTTAATAATTATCTGATGATTTATTAAATAAACGCGCGTTTATCATTTCTTAAAACATTTTAATCATAATTATTAGCTTTTTCGCTAGCGCACTGTCTTATTTGTTCAACAATCGCAATTACCGCAATGTTTGAATTTTGCATAAACATCATGCGAACGAATAAGGGAGACGATCGAGTAAACCTGCATTTAACGCGGATCTCCGCGCTTGCGGTAATACTTGAGAAAGTTTATTGTCGTCGTGTATTAAACCAACTGCGTGTTGAATTTATCATGGGTGTTCATTAAAACATGCCACAGGATATCACCCTCATTAAGAGCAAACAATCAATGCGAACCGAGCGACGTGAAAGAAACTGTCGGCGCGGTGGCGCGCGACTGGGATACTTGGTTGCGCGAAAAGCTTTAGAATACATTAAGTTTTCCTAAGTCGTTATCTCTATTTTTCCACCGCTGTGATCTATGAATATCTTAAACGCGTTCGTTTTGCCTTCAGAAAATCCATAAACATTAGAACATTCATGTCTACCGGTCTACAAATTCGCGATTATGATCCGCCAAGCACACGTGATTCATGTTTTTCCGCGCGGAAGAAATAAAATCGAAGCGGGATAAAATGCTATCACAGATGAGATTCATTTCCCAGAATCATTTGCAACAAAAGATCGCAAATTGCTCGTCGACGGGCAATCCGCGAGCATTGCTCTTCCGCTTCTTTGACATGCCCCTTCGACTGCTATCCCTCCGACTGTTATCCCTCCGACGCGGAAGTACGCCGCGCATTATTCGAAAGAATTATCGCGATATATACGCGCGATAATTTTTTCTCATCAAACCCCGCGGTTGACCCCGCATTTCAGATTAGCATTAACGCCTCGGGGGCGAGCGAGGCGAACCGCTTCTACAATCCTGCTTGTACGCACCCGCCGTGCGTTTCCGGCGTAATCTTGCGCCCGTTTCCATAAATTACTTCGATTACAATATAATCCTCGCCGAAGGGGGGAGGGAGGGAAACAGGACGTTAACGGAATCGCACTAGTATCAGTGTAAATGAGAAATTGCGCACGCGGAAAATAGCGTAAACGCGGGTAACGTCCCGTTCGCGCATCTAATGCGGCGCACAGTTCAAGACTTTCTCATTGCGGGGTGCTTTTATTAGCGGCTCTCTCCCTCGGCCCCAGAGCCGACTGGGACCCGTTCTCCGGCCAAAGTGCACGCATCGTCGATGGTAAAGTGTTATCTGCGATCTAAGTTAACAGGAACGTATTATGACTTATCGGGTTTTGCGGCTAAGAATTTCTAAATATTCGCAGCGAGAGAGCAAGAAATATTCAATTTCGTGTAATATTGATTTTTGAAAACTTTTCATAAATATTATCGAATAAAATTACTTCATGCAAGGTTCAATTAGAGTCCGAAGCTCTTTAAAGATTCTCAAAGAAGACGGGATCAAGCAAAGAAGTGTTAAAGGCAGTGTATTAGCTCTCCCTCTCTCTTATATTTCCACAATTTAATTTCAAAAGTATTAAAAATTACCCAAATAGAATTATTCTGATTGACAATTGCAAGTTTCATTAGTTTCTATGTAAATCTCCGTTCCTGCGAGCGGGCGAACCGAGGCCGAGGGGCGATTTTTCGCCCGTTCTCACTTCGACCGAGTTGTTACGCCGCTTCCCGTCCTCTCCCGTTCTACGATGAGCGTAATTTTTTTCCTAGAACCTCGATTCGTACGACGGCGCGACCTTAATTACCACACGCCCCGCTGAGAGGAGCACGGCCGGTCTTGCGATGGCTCTATTCCCCTTGCGCTTAGCGCGCGGAATTTTCCGCGCGTGTGAGAAAAAAAATGGCATATGACTGCGCGTAGACGTTATAAATATCACGAGGAAAGCGCTCGACCGCTGTTCGCTTAACACGTTTAACGCTATTTTTTCCTGTTTTGCCCGAAGGTTCTATGATGATACATATTTTGCTACAGGCTTGTGTCGAACCAGAGCGTGTGCGTAGGAAGTAAGCAATTTCAAAAGAAATTGTAATTCTTGGTAAAAATGCTTAGAGCAATAATTAAAACGATACTTGGCCGGAACGATTAATTACCCTACTTTGAAAAAGAAAAAAAAATACCTTAGAATAGTTGAAACCGAATTACGTCTTTGTAAACATTGTAACTTTAATGACTAGTTAATTGGACGAGTTGAAATTTACGATCAGTTGGCAAGTTCAGAGAGTGCTTGTCGGCCGCGAATCGAAATCTAAGCCCTACATATTACACTTGCTGCGTATGGTGGATCTGCTGTATGGGATCTTTAAGCGAAGTGTGTCGAGGGATGACAGAGATCCTCGATAATTTCGTCCACCGCGACTGGCAAACATCGCGAAATGCCGGAGGATTAAGAAGAGTGAAAGGGGAGCTCGCGCCGTTATTAAATCGCGGAAGATGATCTCGGTTTCGCTGGAAACAAAGAGCCTGGGGGTTGCCGGGGGATGAGGGAGCAAAGAAAAAACATATACTATATATAGAGAAACAGAGAGGCTTCCCGACTGTCATGACAACGGAAGCGTGCCCAGAGCGGAGTGTCTTCGGAGCGGCTAGTTCAATTTATCGGTGTTGTCCTTTTCTCCCTCGCCCGGGCTTCCTCTCCGTCTCATTCTCCTTCCCGCCGCACCGCCGTGGTTTCAGAGGAACGACGGGGTGGAGGGGGTGCCCAGGAGGGTTCTGTCCATCCTTTGTATCGTCGAGCAATTACGACCTACCCCACGAATACGAGCCATATGTGAATATACGCCCCCCCTCTACTTCCCACCCCAATTCGATCTATTCCACCGTCTATCCTTCTCTTCCCTCTCGTCGTCCGCCCTTCTGTCTCTCTATTTTTCTCTCTTCCACTTTCTTCCTCTTTCTCTCTCTCTCTCTCTCTCTCTCTCTCTCTCTCTCTCTCTCTCTCTCTCTCTCTCTTTCTCTCCCTCTCCCGCGCCTGTTACCGCGGCGCGGACGTCATTTCGTGCTCCGTGGGGTTGCAAATGCATCCGCGATGACGGCCGCGTACTCCCAGAATGACTGATGAACTGCAACGGCGTTCCTTCTGCCTTATAGGCGTGTACAGGACGTTTCAATTACGCGGCGAGCAATGGAGTCTCTTATACCAGCTCTCTCTCTCCCTCTCTCTTCCTTTTTCTCTCCGGTCGTGCATCCGCAGTCTCTTGTCTCCTTTCCCGACATTCCCGTTTCCTTCTCGCTTCTTTCCTTGACTGCACTTGCGGCCAAGTGCGGGGGATGGAGGAGAGTCACGCAGTCGATGACACATGTAAAGGAAAGCGGAATGAGGGTAGGGTGGCGGAGAGGGGAGAGAGAGAAAGAAAGAGAGGAATTTATTATTATGTCCCAGGGCGTGCGCTGCCCCCTCGGAACAATATGCTGTAGCCGCGAGAAATGAAAAAGTAGACGCGAGCGCGGTTGGGTAATTGGATAAAACTCATCGTGCATGCGAGCGCGGCGCGATGCGGCGCGCCGCCGCCGCCGCCGCCACCGCTGTGACGGAAAAACTCTCGAATCCGGAAGAAACGTCGCGTTTCGCAGCGCGGCTGGGTTATTTCGCCGCGGCTAATTCTATATATTTTTTTTCGCAGACGAGCGCATTCTGCGCGATCAAGGGACGCAATTATGCGTCCGAATGTAAAGCGGAGTTATTAAGAGCCGCGAATTCACGACGCGCTTCGCGTTTATTTCGACGGTTGTCGACGCGAGTCGAGAGATATCCCCGGTGTTTATCAGAGCACGCCGCCACTCTCATTTCAATCGTCGATGGGAAGCAGTGTTGTAATATATTGAACATTGATAGACGGAAACGATTACAAAGGCTTCGCTGAAATGAGCTGTAAAAAAAAAAAGATGGGAGATTGCTCCGATTTGGTGTAGACGGCATCAAAGACCTTGCTGTTTGCACGAATTATTTAATGAAACATTTTATAACGCGATAGATTTAGACGGTTTGGGAAAACAATGCCAGTTAAACCAGTTTAAGCGCTGAGCACGTGTCCAGATAACCATTGAATGCGCCATATTGTTACACTTCGGAATACAAATCGGAATGTTGTTTTTGGATGCAAACACTCGCAGCTCGCTAAAAACGCACTTTCATTGTAGTCGACAGCGCGACACGGTCGCGATGAACGAAATGAACATTTAAAGCGTCATAGAAGGTCGTTGACCGGATTAAAAATGTCCGTGAAATTGGATCGACTTGGTTCACGTCGGAATTTAGGACACGCGCATGCTGCAATCGGCGCAACAACCTGCCAAAGCGAGCACGCGTGTCGCGAGCGCGTTCTCCAACAGAAATTCTGGACCCAATGACAACTGATATCAATGTCCGGCAAACCGGTGTCTGTAGCGCGGTTAAGTGGATCAAACTAATCTATTCGCGACTTAATTGATGATTTAAGTTACGAGTTGAGTAACATATAGTTTACATGCTTTTAATAACGCATTTAATATTGCTAATTAAATTCAATAAATATATATCTTATGGGTTTCATTAGTTATCATTAGTTTCTCTAACAGGATAATAATTTAAAATTTGTGAAGATTTACATATAACATTTTTCTCAAAATTAATTTATGCTAAACACTACGATAAAAATTTGTAAATAGTCATGTTTGTAGATGTATAAATTTCGTATAATTTTTTTTTTTTTTTTTTAGATTGCCACACATCACCGGATTCATAATATATGAATTGTTTCATAAAGGTGCGCATGAAAAATCATCAAAACGGTGCTATGTTAATGGAGAATGTTACGGAACAAGGTACGTAATTAGCGACGCTTATGCAGTTATTGCCAGTGGCTTCAAGGTGGTATATTAATCTATATTTATCGGGGGAGAGGTAATAATAACGGCAAACAAGTTCTCCTTTCATTTCTTCGAAGCATAAATTGCTTTTTCAGACGCGCTGAGCTCAGCGTTACGTTAGTAGAGACGAAATATGATCAAATCTGTTAAACGAATATGACGCATAATTTATTTCATTGCTGCGATCTATATTCACTAAATTGACGCAAATAATAAACGTTTCTTTTTAATTTTCTGAAGTCTAAATTTGCTAACATTTTTTTTTCAACTTGTTTGAATTTCTTCTTCGTTCGAATCCAATTGTTACGAAATCGTTACGTAATATCATTAATTAAAAAATGATATTGAATGTCTTGTGATCGTCGCGAAGCAGTGAAACTTAGGAACATTCGCTGAAATTCACCACCTTGTACTGCGATCGCTGCACCTGCCGTCATTAAGCGTGCATGCGTGCGGGGAAAAAAGAATGATTATTACATCGGCATAGGCAGAGCGTGAGCATTAATATACTACGGAGAACGCACGCCGACCCGGCATTGCGTTCGTGTTCCTAAGGTCAGTCCGTATTACCCGGCCAATAATAATGATAAATAACGCCACGCGTAAGTTTAAGTCTCTCTCCACGGCATATTTTGGTTATTCCCCCTTCACGAACACGCGCGGCACAGCGCGCAAAGTGGAAAAGGGATGGCGGAGTCTACCTTCCCTCCGGCGCACGCATAATCTATTTAAAAAAATTAAGCGTGCTCGTGTTTTCTCATAAATTCACAACTGCTTTTCTCACGATAGACGTGTAAATAATACAACGTAAACATCATTATGTATTATTGCAAATTATATACCACAAAAATCAGAAATCATAAACAACGCACTCCCTCGCTTTCAGAATATACGGCACGTTGTTTACTGACATTGCGGAAGGACACGAATTGGCGTTTTTACTTTTCGCAGCGCGACCGTGATACCGCGTAGCCACATGTATCGTGTGCATTTTTACACGATTATTGGCAAACATGCGTTATCTGCTATCGCCAACACTTCCCGAGCATATCAATGTTTATAATCCACTCATAGTGCATATCTTGGCCGTTGCATAGTAGCCAGGACATGCGTGTACGTGAACCAAAGGCAATGCACACAGACACTGTGTGCCATTGTGGCCGGCGGGAGATCACCGGCGATCGGAATACAGCAAAAATCTATCAAATTCTCGGCGCGACATCGGAAAACGACGCGAAACCAGTTTGGTCGGTTCGAATGACCGGGTTGGTTCGAGCGAACCTGAACTACCGGCGGACTGCCCGTAGGAAAGGGGCCAAGGGGAGGAGGGAAAGAGAGTGCAGCGAGGGACAGAAGGGGGAGATCGAGATAGGCAGAAGGTACTGACCTACCGCCAGGTTGATGCGCGCGTGTACTCGAACACGTCGGTACACAATTTATGACGACGCACGTAAAATTACATTTTATTTTAATTACGCCGTGATCGTCCTACAAATTCTATCGAGAAACCTTTCCTGTCGCGCATGATGATACGATATACCTTTGATAATAATGTTATTAACTTTTGCTATCAGATTAAATTAGTCGAAAGCAATGTATTTGTTAGATCAAAAACAAAAACAATAAATTTTGAAAAAGTTTATTTGTATTAAAGATTAGAGACAAAGAAACTTGAAATTGGAAATTAATTAACTTGTTTGAGATAAAAAAGTTGGATTATTTCTAAGTAATTTCGTCGTATCGAAATAAGATATCGAAAGCATTTTTAATTTGATAAGTAACAAAATGTCTGAAAAAGAATATTGGCACTTTTTTATCATTTTATCGGAACATCCATTCATACACCAAACACTTGAAATGATTCCCTCTAATCTCCAGTTTTTTATGAACGCAAGTACCCTGAAATTCCGTTAAGCGGACAGCCCATGGACTTTGTTTCAGCGCGTTTGGTTCAGGGCGGTCGCGCGCGTACGCGCGTCGAAACGGGTTTGAAATCATTGAGAACCCGGCGGCCTGGGCCGGTCGTCGGCCGACAAAAAGTGGGAGCTCACGCACGGCTGTTCATCGACCGTGATGAGAGAAGAGGAGAGCGCTCGCGGATGGTAATGAAAGGGGGGGAACGGGGACGAACGGGGACGAGATCGGGGCCCAGAGACCGGGGGACCGCGCGCGAGAGGCAGAATAATCCGGACCCGGCGCATCTCTCCCTCTCTCTTTCGTATACGGTGTATGTGGAAAGTTTCGCCGACATTAGCCATCCTGTGCCGAATGCGAGTGCCGTTCTATCGTTGCAGGTCATGAGATGTCCCCGCGATCCGACTTTTCGTCGAGTGACACGGATCTCGCGCGAGAGTAGAGATCGAACGATCGTGTAGCTGCGAGACTCAATTGAACGGCGGCGCGTCGCCGAACGTCGTGTTGCCCCTCTCTATTGCCTTTTATTGCGGTCGACTGCATCATCAACTTGCGAATCGTTTTTATGAGGTCTCGCTACCGATGTATAGCTTTTTCTGTGGTGTCTCTCTTGCGCAACTTAGCCAGGTGCACAATACAGAAGATGGTTCAAAAGTCACATATTTTCTCTCACACTCGGATCAATGTAGAAGGATACGGCGATTATGATAATAACAACATTTAAATGTGTGTAATAAAAATTTATACCTTGCTTAATTTTTTAAATTTACTTCAATAGGACTCTACTCGCTTGTTACACTTGATTATATCTTTACGAAGACTTTTTGATCGTACTTCAATTTAAATATTTTCCAAATCGTAGGAAAAAAACATAGCAATAATATTACAAGCGCGTCTAAAAAAGGAAAAAAATTATGAAATAAATGCCGCCGATACGTCGACATCCGTTCACGGCGGCATTTATAAACCGTTCATCGCGTGCGTCGATGCACCGCGGTGAGTGGAGGGACGAAAGGAAGAGAGGGCCGAGACGAAAGGAGGGAGAGGAGGCGCCCGATCAGCGGAGATGCATGCGAAAAAAGGCAAAATTACGTAAACATCTTGCGAACGGCGATTACCACACACTTGGACTAGCAGCTCGGCGTTCACCTCTATTCGTGCCGTCTGAAAGAGACTGCTGCTGCTGCCGCTGCAGCTGCATCGCGGCCTCCGCGCGCATAATCGCTGAGGTGACCACACGTCCCTCTTTAAACGCGACAGTCCCATTTTTAGACAATAGATTCGATAATATTGCTTATGCACGACGCGCAAATATCTTCGCAGCAACGATAAGTTCGCAATTCACTCTTACTCTCTCGAGAAGGAACGCGAAATTTTAACGAGATGAAATTAATTTAACAAAGAAGTCGCTGAGAGCTAACAAAGAAAATATTTTGCGAACAAAATATTAATCTCGGTGATTATATCGGCAAAAATATTCCGTAACTGGTTCTCAAAAATCTATTTCTTTTTTCAATCAATCGAAAGGGAGACAGAGACTTGAAAGAAGTCGCGTGCGAGCGGTTGCTGAAATTGGACCGATCATTGCGAAAGCGCCGCATGCTGTTGCGGCGAGGCTGTCGCATCGCGTCGCGGCGCTTAGCATGCGATAAATATTAATGCGCCTCGCTCGCTCGCGCAAATATTTGCGATCGGCGAGTGCATTAGGACAATGATAATTATTGGTCTACTTGATCGCGACGAGCACGAGACCCGCTGCCTCGCGTCAGTACGTATCCTTCTAGCGATCGATCGTGATCGTGGTTGCATTAACCTTCGCCATCTCCCCCGGTGCATCGAATATACGATGAAAGGAAATGTTGGTTTCAAGTAGATTCATCGCGAGTGGCGTGATTGTTCAGCAGTAAAAGTGTTCTATTAAAGAACATTGTAATCGTGAAGATTTGTGCCAAGGACCTTTCATTTTTTATGCATGATTAATCAATTTTGTCGATATAAACATAAAGGAAATACATGTGATTTTAATTTATTGTAAGTGCGATTAAAAATGCGTATATAAATGCAAACGTCTGTTGAACTGACAATGAAAAAATATATGTTCTATTGATATTGCGAGAGAATAAGTTGACAGAATATTAACATGATTATTTTGAAAACTTTACGATAAAGTAAAGTTTCAACAATATAAATTTTTAATTTTGCTAATCATAAATTCGTTATGATACATTCGAGAGATTAGACCTGTGTTATCGAAAGTAGCCATTTTTGCGTCACCATTCCATCCAAATACACCGATATTCTCACGACGAGCGGTAGGGCCGCTTAGAAAGGGGATCCTCGTTGGCGTACTACGATTGGCCGCCTAAATCCACGGCTATGTTTAGCCGCCCGGGCCCCTCCTGTTTAGAAGGGTATGACGTCACCGGTTGTAGCGCGAAGGCCAAGCGTTGTGAAGCGCCGCGAGAGAGGGAGAGACGCGCGCGGCCCGTTACACGCGCGGCTCGTTTTTCAGGAATTTTAAAAGCGATAGTCTTCCAAATGGCTAATATAATTTTTTATACGATATATCTCCAATATGCGATAATAAAATGTTAAAATATACGTTCCGACATATTTTGTTGCCGCATCTAAACGCAATTCCACTGTGTTAATTCTCTTGAAAAGTTGAATTGTATAATGCTCATAATTAATCACCTTGCACAATTTGAGGGGATTACCTAGAATTGTTTGCATATTACAACAAGTCTGTAAGAGAGATAGAGAGAGAGAGTAATTCGCATAAATTGCGGATTATTAAAATTTGCAACGTGAGGATGTAATCTGCCCGGTCGGGTAATGATCGGAAAACGCGAGAGTATATTTAATTTTACATTTATTCCATAAATTGATATAAATTATGTTATTTAATTTAATTTGCAGAGACTCTTCTCAATACGCATTTATTTTATAGATTTATAGCGAGAATATAAATCATATGAATCATTCTCGTAGAAAAAAAAGCGCTCTCTTTTTAATGATAATATTTATCCGTTCAAAGCGCACGGCAGAAGTGCGCGTATCTTCTTCTCCATTTTTCATATGCGTGATCACCATTTTAGGCACCGCCGAAGAAGGAACCACGCAGCACTAACGCGACGCGATTGGCCGTCTAAATATCTGCGGCTACGCTCGGTCGTTTAGGCCCCTCCTGTTTAGAAGGGCCTCGTGCCTATAAAAGCGCTGCACAATGATTGAGACGCCTCGCTCGAAGCTCATATTTAATAGCGTTCTCCAACAAAATATTCCAGTGATAAAAATTCGTATCAATTTTATCGCGTATAAATTTATTATTTGCAATAATGTGAAGTAAAAACTACATCTGTCAGGTATAAAAGTAGCAATACGGTTGCATCATAAGCGGCTGAAAATTTTATTGAAATTGCTAAATCAACTCGAGATTCTCCCATGCATTCCGTAATGTATTCTCTGCGACGTTCCTTTATCGTCGCGCCCGCAGCAAATTTGCTTCATGAACGGCAATTTCGGCGAGTGTAATGACGATGCAACGCCGTACCTCGCTTGAGCGAAACTCTAGCGCAACGTAGCAGGCAACTCTGAATTAATTTTGTTCCACGAGCTTCTTTTTGCCGACTGCCTCGGGAGTGGCAGCGTTCTACGAGAGCACTTTAAGGTCGTGTCATGCGTTGTTGGTCGAAGTCGAATTCCGATCTCATGCACGTTCACGAAGCTAATCCATATTCACGCTATCTCGCCTATCGGATCTACACGATTAAATAACGCTTAATTATAAGGTTTAACAGTGTTGGTTATCTATCTCATTATATCAGAATCGAAGCAAGGTATTTCGGCGCCCCAACCGCAACTCTCATTTGGCGAGATAAGTATTCTACAAAATCTTCAAAATTGAATATTATATAACGTCAGCTCTTATAACAATGTTTTCAATAGGAATTTAATTAATTAACTTTTGGATTTTCCTTTTATCAACTTTTTTTAGTAAATCTTTGCATCAACAAATTTTCAGTGTTTACAAGAATCACTCGCACTGTGATTGAAAAATTTACTTATTTTTTTACGTATGTTATCGCGAAATCGCTCTCGTTTTAAAAAGCCATGAAGAGGGTATTGTATTTACTTAAGAATCTCGTTGAAATCGATATTGATAAATAAATATCCGGTTTGCAAACGGAATATTCTTTTAGTCAACTAATCACCGATCTAATCGCGCCGAGATAACATCAAAAGTATCGAGTTTTGATAACGGTAAAGAAAAAAAGTCGAAGCAAAATGTGTTAGTATATACGAAGAATCGTAAACATCGTCAAATAAAATTCTTTTACGTTTTCTAAGACGAGTTTCCAAGACTCGCTATGATGTAAGAAATGCGATCGATAGATAGCTTTATTCGGGGAATCACAGAATTTTTACGAGTAAGGCGGGAGATAACGTCGCAAAAGCAACAAACCAATATCGTTTCGAAGACGAAAACTCGCGGTGGAAACGCTCGTGGCGATGCTGAAAAACATAAACGCGATTACCCCACCGCCGATTCTGCCTATTTTCACAGCAGTGGCGTAATAATTGCGTTACAATCGGCGGCGATGTAAATTACGATCGGCGATATAATGAGCGGTGGGCAGATTTCACACACGTTGCGGACGTAACACACGCGAGCGATTATCCTAAGTGGTGACACGCCGGTGGGTAAGAAATTGTGCAGCTTACTTTCAAACGTGGTCGGGTGACTTCAAGGTTCTTAAAACCATTGGTAATGCATTCCAATCGGCTGCACGAAAGATAGAGAGAGGTTCAGAGAGACGGATTTATAGAATTAGAATCTACAAGGACAGCACGCCGCGGATACTCGGTCGCCGCGCTGAATCCAGCGAAACGACGTAAGACACGAAGAAAATTCCTCAAGCAAGTGGCGAGTATGCTTCTATTGCATTTATGGCCGATCAACAGTCTTTCTCTCTCCTTCCCCCCTCTCTCTCTCTCTCTTTCTCATGAATACACGCAAACTCTTGCTTTGTAGCATTCACCTTACCATTACGAGCATGCATCGCGACCGTACGATTCCGCTATTTTAATTGCATCCTTTTCATAGATCTCTATGCGTTTGCTCCGCTTTATTCGCGTTTCACATGACTTTCACACACATATTGCGCTTAATTATTTTGCACCTTGAAATTACACGTACTTTGATATCGAGAAAACTTCGATTCTTCGCGATATTGATGCAATATTTCATAATTGATGATAATGAATGCTTTGATGCGATATTTTTGCTAAGATGGCTGACTAAGTTAGAACAGTATTAAAAATATCGTTCTTTACTATCAGTTGTACGACAAAAACATCTCATACAGAATACATTAACTCTATTCTCCGTTTATTTCTAGTATATTTTCTTGTCGTATCGATCGATAAACCTTGAAATTATTTTTCAAAGCGTAAAAAGATCATTAAAATTAATGTCTTATTAATCGACATATGCTGATTCGCGTTTGAATAGAAATTTGATTATAAGTTTAATGCCGAAATATTCAACACCGGCATTCATAAAAGAAATGGCTATTCGTGAAATTATTTTCGGAAGGAAATTTCGGAATCCCGGATTTCTGTTGAGAAATCGTGAACGATTGACGTGATGCAAGTTGGACACGTATCACGCCGGACGGCGCAAAAAGCGTTGTTCTTTGTAGAATGCTGACGATCCGCGCACAGAAACGCAGTTACTAAATGGAGTGGAACTCGACTCGGCAGGTGCGGGCGCATGATGCACAGACCCGCTCGCTACCGCGACGGCATCGCAACGGCGACGCGCACGCCGTTTATTCGCGACGCGATCGCGTTCTAAGCTCGCGTTAAACGAGCTCGCGTAATCCGGCGTTGGGAAAGGGGCAGTAATAATTGCGACTCATTGTCCGCAGAGAAGTATTGTTTAAAACGATGTAATAAGGGAACCTTTGTCGTCGTTATTTATCACGGCGGTATAACGGCGCCGCGGCGATAGCCGCAAAGTAGAATCGCCGTGTAAGATAAGGGCGAATAATCCCGCGGACAAACTTTTCTCCACCGCGTTTCGTTCGTCGCGTCGTTAAAGCGGCAGCTGTATACAAGATTCACGTAATTGTCCGTCTCGTTGTTTATCATTCAGAAATTTGCGTTGTCCTACATGTAAATATAATTTTGTATCTTTCATTCATTACGTAACAGGGTGGGTGTCAATTAACTCGCTAGATTATAATCAGTTTTTTAAGAGAGAGAGAAAGAGAGAGAGAGAGAGAGAGAGAGAGAGAGAGAGAGAGAGAGAGAGAGAGAGAGAGAGAGAGAGAGAGAGAGAGAGAGAGAGAGAGAGAGAGAGAGAGAGAGAGAGAGAGAGAGAGAGAGAGAGAGAGAGAGAGAGAGAGAGAGAGAGAGAGAGAGAGAGAGAGAGAGAGAGAGAGAGAGAGAGAGAGAGAGAGAGAGAGAGAGAGAGAGAGAGAGAGAGAGAGAGAGAGAGAGAGAGAGAGAGAGAGTTCTGTTATGTGAGTACAGATTAATTAAAGATTGATTAATTATTAAATAAATGCGAAAGAAAAAAAATACTTAAAGTAGACATTATGAATTGTATTATATAATGTGACGGTGGTCGAGATACTTCAAATGTGCAAAAACTTAATCTAATTTTGCAAAAGAAATATATATATGTACGTTTGATAGGCTAGATTCGCTTATAGAAATTCCACAGTAAACGTGACGTGCAAGCGGATCTCCGCGATTTGATCGAGAAACAGCCTCGATAGCCGCATAGCATCGCGTCGATTGCCACGAGAGGATGAGAGGCCCGGCTCAACATTGATATTTTCAGCCGTCGCCGATTGGTCGTTTCCGACCGGACGATCGGCGATCGCGATTGGGCACGGCCGCAGGTAGCAAAACTGTCGGAGCCGCAACGGGAAGCGCGGCGGCTACCGAGCAAGAGCGGGCGAGAGCGGCTTCTAAACCGGTCGTCGTAAAAAGTCGACCTGGCCTTCGGAGCGGCCATTTTAGTACGTTCTAACATTTGACGGTCGCGCAGGCCTCGGCGGGCCGCCTAATAAGCGGCCGTTAATCTATTATTCATCACGGGAGCGAAGCAGAGATATCCCGAGCGACATGTAAATCGAACACGGCGCGTACATGTTAACTATTGAGATCCACGCCGCGAGTACGCAAAGTGTCTGCTCTCTCGGCTTCTTCGAAAAATTACTATCGACGCTTTCAGCGAGATTTTAGCGCTGCTTTCAATTAAAGATTCCTGAAACAAGATACACCGGTGCCATACGCGTTTTCTCGAAGCTTTATAACTTGGATTTAATAATACGACTTCAATAATGTAACTTTAATGACAGGTCTGGAGATCTTGCGTGAGATTAAATGGTCGTAACTGCAAAGTTTTGCGACACTATGTCTAAAACCGATATTTAACATTAAATGCGAAGAATATTGAGGTGGTTGAAGCAATCAATACAATGGCGGTGTGGGCGCGCCTCTTCCGGGTCGCCCGATCCGTTCACCTCGAAGGACCACACGAAGACACGGCTGACAGTCCGAGTATTCGGAGGTGGAGGTCGGTATTCAGGTGTACTTACTGCCGGCTTAATGACTTCGGCGAATAGCCTCGCCCGCGACGTTGCCTCGGCTAAATGAAGGGAACGGCTCTTATAGCGACGTAGACAGCACACAGTTTTCCTAAGCGCTGTTTAGTGGAGATAAAACACTCTGTATATAGTTAAACTCACTATCTCCTCGCTTGAAAGTGGACAAAATTTTCAACCTGTTTAGAATATTATTAATATTCTTCTCCTTTAATTGCTATTACTATTATTATTTAAAAATGTATTTCAAGTTTAAAGGTTTTTCTTTGATGAAATACTAGTAAATATTATCTTCTTTCTATGCAAATAAAACGCGATTATATATTTATGGAAACAGGCGAAGATAACATTTCGAGTGTGCAAGAATATAATAAGGCATAAAAAATATTGTAGAAATTTTGTCGCATGAATTAATTCTTATATTAATCTTTACTGCATTTCGATTGGTCGTTACGGCACCTTTGACCGATCGAGTTTGCATCGAGACCTTGGCAAAAGTCCTCAAGCTCGGACGGTGATCGAGTTTGGAACTTGAAGTAAGCGCGCAGAAGTGCAATAGTTACCGATTCGTGAGCGAGCAGAGTCATTCTCTCTAATGGGCGTCCACAAGTGATCGTTTCGTCACTCGTGCGATTTGCAATAGCTGCGATAATAATGCGCGCGTCAGAACCGGTTTCGTTTTCTATTATGTGCATCGCCAACATATAAAAGAATAAGAATTGTCAGTAACTACATATTGACGGGCGAGGGACGCTGCAAACAATCATGAGTGAGAAAATAAGCATCTTAATGTGCTATCAACATCGGTTTTCGATTCACGATTTCAGACTTTTCAAACGCTACAGTAAAAATTTAAAATGCCGAAAATAAATTTTATTTACAGATCACAATTCAATTGTTTATCGAATTATTAATTTAATTTTAGAATTTATTTTATTTTCAAAGATTTAAATAAACAACAATTTTTACCTTTATCAAATAAACTAGTTAGGCAATTTTATTCCCAAAATACATTTCAAATGTGTATATATATATATATTAAATTATTGAAAATATTTTTATACTATTAAAATTTTAAATTAAAATCTGTTTCCGATGTAACTAAATTAAACTATAAAAAATTTTGCCTTTAATGTAATGTTGCCTTTTCAATTCATAGTAATGTTTTTCATTGCGTTTCCGACAAAAATGAATACGTGATAAATTCCCTCATTTCGATACGTTGCCGCGTCGCTAATCAAGATCAAGCCGCGGGGAAAATGCAGGTAGTAGGGAATGCAAGACGGTCATCGATCTTGAAAAACCGCCGGCGGGTGGAGGCAAGGCTTAGGGCCTGGTTTTTATCGGGACGACCGGTCGCCGCTTTTCGCGGAATCGCGATAAACGGCGCCGTCTGAAATATCTGATTTAATTGCGCCGGGATCGCGAGGCAGACAAAGATCGGCAGCGTGCAGAGCGCCGGTCGCACTTAATTACCCCGGCCGTATTCTTTCGCCGCGGATCCTCTTCGCAGCATCTTCGCAGCATCTTCGCAGCATTTCTGCGACGGAGGGGGAGAAAGAACGAGAGAGAAAGAGAGAGAGAGAGAGAGTCATGAAAATGCGAGCATTCACAGCCGGTGCGAAACGCGCTTGTAAACGGTGCGTTGCTCCCTTGTGCCGGTTGCGTAAATACTTGCGTTCCTTTTGTGCTCTGGGATTCAATGCCCGCCGCACGCGAATACATATTTACAATGCTGCGCGGCGCGAGGAGTACGCAATGCGCGCGTGAAGATGTCCGAAATAAAAATCGCATTTGCGCTTCGCAATTTGCGTAATAAAGATATAAAATCAAACTGAAACTGTGAAATTAAATGATTCGCTGCTATTCTTGATTGATATTTGACGCAAGTTATTGACGCGAATACAATACAAATAACATTTATGTTACAGTTAAAGTTGGTGAATTAATTAATTTATCGTTTTACTATTAATTGTTTAAAAATCATGCTGGTTTAACGATACCGGCGCGGAGATTCTCGCGACGTTTCAACAGAACGACGTGCTATTTGTCGAGATCGTACATTATTTGCGACAACCTTTCGAATCGGCGAGGATATCAAGGAGGAGAAGGAAGGGAAAAGCGATTTCACCCACTGAGTCGTATCTTCTCGCGTGCGTAAAACAATCCCGACGAAAAGGAATCGCCAGTTGGCGCGGCCGCGAATCGTGCTGCATCGCTACAAGGATCCATAATAAACGGGCGTGATCTCCCACTTCGCGCGTCCTCCGAGGCGAGGAATCCGCGCAGGACGTCGTTGCCGGCGAAGCGAGCGAGCCCGTTAAAATTTCACGACTAGCTCGCGCCCCGGTTGGTCGTAAAAAAAAATTGAATCCATCGATCCGGCCGCCGCCTCGCCCGACGTCGCCGCTCTGCCTCGCCCGTTACGACTTACGTTCGTTCGGTACTTCGCGGGAAACGGTAACGTCTCTGATGCGCTTCGCGTCGTGTCTGCTCTCGCCTCGATGGGTCCTTACGAGGTCGTGCGACGCTCAGGGAAACGGCGAATTTAATAAAAAGCGCCGCGAGCTTTTACGCGAGCGCGAAACGCCGCTGTAACGCCGCCGCTGACGTGATCGCGCGCGCGCGCGCGCGAGCTTTGGAATCCAATAAATTTTCATGTATATGCGACGGTGAAGTCGCTATAAAATTAGCGTCGCAGGCAGGAACTCACAGCGCGAAGCCCTGGCAAAGGGCGTTACTCGAAAATGGAGCCGCGAACAGGAGGTATTGCCCATTAATGCTTATTAAAAATAGCCGTTCGATCGGAAGTCATTGCAAAATTATTATCGTTGAATTGATCGATATTTTTATCTCCTGCAATGTGCGATTAAGTTTTTACCTCTTACTATAAATTGCAAGCTATTAACAATTAATACTCAAGTACGCGTCATGTAAAATGTAAAAAGATGTTTGATATTTAAAATGCATGAAAAAATTAGATGGGTTCGGAATAAATTACGTTAATTAAGGCTAAGTGATGAAAGATCAAGGAAATAAGAATCGAGAAACAAGTCAAACAAGAGAGCGGTTTGTGGAATTCATTCATGTAAGAGAAAATAAACTACTGACGCAAGGTAGAAATTTTCATCTTGTAAATTTATAAACCTATCTTCATAAATATTAGATATTTGACAATTTTTATTCGAACGAAATGACGCTCGTAGAATTACAATCGCAGCATTCGTTAAAAATAGCCGCAATTGAAACACTTTGGACCTACTTTTTTATACTTCACACGTTCATTCAAGAGCTGAATCTCGCACGCTCGCGAATGTATGCAATTCCCCGAGTTTCTACATTTCCGAGCGCGACAGGAAGCGCGATGGTGGACCGAGACAAAGAGCCAGAGGTTCACCGGTACGCGCGAATATATCTGGTGCCACAGACACCGCCGCCGCCGCGTGGTGGCCGGCCAGGTACACCGAGAGCCCGAGTCAGTGAGTCGCAGTATTTGGGACAAGGTCAGAAGGTTCTGCGCTCCCCGGTTCGCCGAGACACTGAGAGTCGCCGCTCGCGCGGAGAGCGCGCTGCACTTTCACTTCGCCCGTTCTGACGGCGTGCATTCGCAAATTGTAACTCTGATACCGCGATGCCACCGCGCTGCACTGCTGCGCTTCTCGAGCGAGAGAAGCGTGCTCCTGCAAAATTACGATCCTTCGCGTATGTATGTAAATTCGTGACCGAACGCCGCGAGATGACTGTGTAAATTCGGGCCTCGCAATGCTGCGAGCGAATTCCGAAATTGGAAATTCCGTCGACATTTTGCTGTGCGCCTTATATAGATGTATTGCAAATTCGGTTCGACGGTTGAAAAGCAGTCGCTGCATCATGTATGCATTGGATTATTTCTATTTTTAATGAGGCGCTTACAATAAACCGCTTCTGCGCTCATTAATTAGTAATCAATAAACTCTCGATTTGACAGACGTTAATAAGATTTAAGCAGTGGCTGAAAAAAGGAAGCACGAGTAAAAATAGACTTGGTAAAAGCGTGGTAAAAGCTTCTATTTAGCAAAACATTTGGATTTAAATCTGCGATTGTCAAGGCACGTAAAAGAGGAGAATCAGAGGCAAACATATCCCGCTCGGCCTACATTTTTTATGCGTTTTTAAGGCTTACGAATAAAGCAGCTTCGCACATAATTTGTAAATCGGGTCATTCGAAATGTTATTTGTAAATGACATTTTGACGTGAACCGCGATATGTATTCGCATGTAAATCGCATGCGATACACCTTAAAAGTCGGACAATGCTGCTTAAACGAGACGTTACTAGCGAATGTTTTCGGAACGGCGCAAGTATATAACTACCACTACGCCGCGCTTGTTTAATAATGCAGAACTTTCGCGCTTGCTATGAAAAGTGCAGAATAACGCGGGGCGCATTAATTCCTCTCTTACGCGTACTAGAAAAAATTTTTAAACTGCCGTAAATCTCTCAAATTTATCTTGCAAAATTCACAAAAATAATGGCATCAAATTTATCCTAAATTATATTTCGCGAAAAATTCTGCGCGGAAAAATGTAACGATACTAAAATAAATATCGCTCTGATGTGTTTAACACTATATTATTGCTTTTCGTACAATATATTGCGATTTACGTCGCAGCGATGTCGAGAAAAACCGGCGAATATCGCCGATAAAATTCGCGACTCTCAGTCGACGTTCTCCGCGACGGCGAACGACGTCTTTACGTCGACTATAGTGATTCGATCGATGCTCCAAATGACCGGTTTCGCGATGAATCTTTTACGATCGTTCGTCATCGTCTCGTGACAAAGTGTGCGAGAGCGCTCGCCTCGGGTGCTTTGTCGCTTTTCTCGGACACGACAATTAAAACTTCCGCGCGCATTAATCTCTTACGTGAAGGCATTATCACTCGCATGTGAGCACCGCGCTGCGAAACTACGGAAAATATGATATTACTGGCGCAGTTAGAAATTTTCGGCTTTTATCCAACTTGCTGATGTAATCCTTTCTCCTCATTTTTACTCGCATCGTGTAAAAAAAATTTCGTATTTATTTAATATTTTGAATTAAAGAGAACATATGTATGCTATATGAACAGTTTCGAAGAGCAATTTAATTTAAGTTAGTTGAGTCTAGCCAAAAATTGAAAAGTATAGAAGCATCGCGTTCTATCGTTGCATTTTATCATTGCTTATTGCAGACGTTATTGAAATCTTTCTTAGAAGATAGAATGAGACTTGATATTATCTACTCACCAAATTATTCAGAAAGTTAACGTCGCCTGAAACTACGCGCAGTTACCAAAAAGAGAGATTAAGTTAGCACAATCGATGCTTTTCACCTTCGCGATGTTTTAAAATCGACGCCATGGTCTACAAATAGCTTAAAACTTATCTATAAAAATTTATCTAAAAATGTTCCTCGTACGCGAATATCTAGTTTTCTCTATATTTTTGCAGTATAACGAACCTTGAAAGTTTCATTAAAAAAATTCGAAAAGATAATAATGTTAAGTGCAAATTATCTCGCATATCGGAGAAGGCGTAGCATTTATTCGCCACGGAAACGCACAACGGAAGTGAAGTGCGCGAGCATAGCGGAAAGATATTTTTGCACGCGATGACGTCGTCGAATTATTCCGTCGCTTTCGCAACACCGCGCCCCGCGTATCACTCGCGCCGCGTTGCGCCATTCGCAACGTAATAACGGCGTGTCATTTGTGCGCGTGTATCGTTTTCATTTCTCACAATCGGAGATTTTCGCGGTTCACGTCGCTCGATCGCGCGGAAGAATAACACCGCGGATCGCAAACGCGTCGCCTGTCATTAATTGCGACATTGAGAATGAGCTCCGCGCGAGCAACATTTGCCCGTCGTAACGAGGCGGATGGTTCATTCGACGAAGCGATACACGAAGATGAATATTGCGAAAAAAATTATTAAGGAACGCGCGGTTGCAGTTGCCTGTTCGAAAAAATTGTATCCTCGAATATTCGTATATAATCCCCTTCTTCAAATAGATACACTTGCATTAATTATCAATCCTGTTTTGACAATTTCAAGCAGTTAATGTTTAATTCACAATGTCTAGCTTGTGAGAAGATGTGCATTTTTTTTATTCCCGCCACTGTTGAATATTATGTGCAAATGTTAATGCACTAAAGAACATGAGGACGCGCGTAAAGACGGGCGCAAAAATGTGGGACACTCGAGACGGGGGTTGGTGGGGGTGGACAGAAGACGCTCAGTTGCTGTCCGCGACTGCGGTTGGCACAATGGCCATTGAAAACAGAAAATAAGCGCCATTGTTCGGCGCTTTTCAGAATCGATATTTGCGAGTACAACATCGACGCGCGTCGCGAGTACGCGGCGCGGCGTGATTTGAAGCGCAGATTAAAAATAAAGGGGACACACGTCGATGCGCGGGCCTCGGTCGATCTAGTCGCGCGCACGTGAACATCGAACGCTGTTTCATGACAAAGATAGACCACGTGACGGTGCACTACGTCAACAGGGAACAATGGCAACGAGTGCACTGTGCCGCTTTTGTTTTTTTTTTCGCCGGTAATTGGTAGCGCCTGTGTCTTCGAGTCGGGCGAACGGCCCGCAAAAGTGTCGCTGATAACGATTGTTAAATACACGAATGCGAGAACAATGAGCGATTGAGCGATTAAGCTCATGTATCGTTTCTTTCAAAGCATTATGTTCGAAAATGTTCATATATGCTTCTTAATTTCATTAAAAACTTCGTCGAGTTTTTGAATTTCATCGCAAATTTTTCAAATTCGATAACACTTCGGTGCATCAATTTAGTTTCATGTGTTATATTTTTATGATACTTTTTATCACAAAAGTTAGTTCAAAATTTTACAGTGGAAATATCTGTAATACTTGAATATACTGAAATATCTTCTCTTCTGTATAATAAACGTCTGATTATTATCCGTATTTTCTACTTTTTCGATAAATAAATAGAAATGTATTTTTATAAAAAAATATCTCATTTTCTAGTTTCAACGTTGGACATAAATTGATACAGCTAGATCATAATTTAATTTGTATTCTTATCTGTTCCATAATGCGAACATAAATTTTAAAAGTTATTTTATTTTTCATCTTTCAAAAGCACATTTACTCCGCGTTGTATAAAATTAAAAAAAATATATCTCGACGAGAGCATCAAAGGGCAAATCAAATAGTTCCTTCGGTGTGAAACAAACGATTAAAATGATGCATCTTTCGCGGCAATATGTCATAAGTTCTGTCTTTGTCCAAGGAGCATATTTATGCTCGCCTGTGTATGCTCGGGCCGCCTTTGTGTAAGCTCGATGTCGGTGGTACAGTTCGAGAAGTAGCCAGCTTGTGTATTTTCCAATGTAGAACCAGCCGCCACGTGGATGAGAAACAATCGTCGCTGTCAATCGTCCTGCTACCAGCGACAGCAGGCACTCAACGTCCATTACATTACACGGGCACGTTTTCCATTTTGATTGATCCAAGGTCGATCGATAGCACAGTTATAGGTGTGCAGGATTTAATTCGACAAACATTTTTTTTTAATTTGGCAGATTTTCGTCAACAGCAATTTCGATCTCAAACTGTCGTTAACACTTTTTATTTTAAGATGTTACTCGAAGAAATACAATAACACAAGTAATTTAAGCTGGAGAAAATAAATTTTGCGAAATTTTCGATAAAATAAAAAAAAGAATTCTCGTGTCTAGTTGTTATAATTCACTGTTGTGCAGAAGACGAGCATCATCTATCCGTTGTAAATAATTCGAAGACGCGCACAAATTTATCTCGTATACGAGTTTAGCCGACGTAAATATACGATGTGATTAAAGAGCGCATTAATTACGATCTAGTTAATGTTTTCAAATTTTTGCCCGTATTCGCAATCTAAGTCGCCTATAAATCACAAGCGAATACGCAGTCATAAATCCATGCCGATACATCACCGAATCAGCGCCTTTGAGTCGTTTTATCGGAGGAGAAACCTGATTTAATGCGGAAGGGTTACTAAATTAGATACAGCAGCAGTTGCACGCGAACGTTGCATTATTATTGCCGTGGACACTATTATGTGGGCTGATGTGGAATTCGAAAGAAATGAATCGCATGTACGCAGCGCGCGACGGTGCACCGACAATCGTACGAACGATCTCGGAACGATAGCGCCCCAAGTATCGTTTTTAATTGTACGGCGCCATTTTTAGCGAGGCGTGCGATTCCCGCATCGCCGCAAGGCGCAATGAAACCGGCAGGCACGCGAAACATCGCTCTGTGTCACTGTCGCTCATCGGGGCAGAAAAACGTACAGTTCGCAGACACGCGCGTATAGTTTAGGCCGCGCACAAGCACTTGAATATTTGTCGTAAGTTGGCAGTGATGAATTGTTGAATTTTGGATGTCTTCCTGGAAAATTCTTGGCGTGTTGAGAGATAAACTCATGTTAGCTCGCAGCGTTTTCTTTTAAATTTGCAATATAGGTTTCAATTTTCTCAAGTAGAAAATAGGACTTTTATAACTGGGACAGATTGCCTACATTTAAACGGATATACGATTTACGTTTATAGTTTTTATATAAATTATATGTGACATTTTCAAATTTTCGATCTGCGCTAAATATTCATATAAATTTAGAGTTAAGAACTGTCCGCTTGTTATGACAATGACCGCAATCTATCATTCCACAGCTCATTGTGTTACATATCGATGGAAACATAAAAATGTAAATGTGCGAATATCTCGGAATGGGATAAGTGGCAGTTGCCACTACTCTGTTTAGTAGTAGTTGTACTTGTTGGACGTCGACAGTTATTGGCTATTCCGACTCGCGGGGTGATATTTTGCGCTAAGCAACGTTTCTACAAAAAACCGCTATAAATGACCATCTCGATACGGAATCTAGATTCTATCGCAAATATTCCTACAATTTTGATAGAAACTTATTACACTTAAAAAAATTAAAATGTATTTTTTTACTGTTCTTTAAATTATGTATTAAATTTTTTTATATTTTAAGTAATATTTGAAGTGATAACAAAGGAAGAACAAACATGACAAACAGACATTTATACTTTGGAGACAAGATGACATTACGTTCGAATGACGCAAGATTGCAACAGATATGCTAATTGTTACTCTCGGTCTGATTATAATTTTACTGCCGTTGATTTCGCTCGGAATCACCGTCGCGCCGCTGGAAGCGCAACGTTGCAAAGCCGTACGTTCACTTAAGCACGCTCATTTATATTACGATCGCGCGAACGCATTGCCCCTCGTATAATTTCCGATTCGTTACGCCGAGTTCTACGTCTACACAAAAAGGCGGGCGATATCGTTCACGATCGATCGGGTTCTCTCTCCGCGAATGGAATCGCGCGCGCGCGCGCTCGGCCTCGTCACCACGGCTTACCATCGACGGTTCGTCGTCTCACGACGCGGCGGCTGCACCACCGCTTGATACCGGAAGCGACGATGATCGCATTATTAATTAACGCGTGGTCTCATCACGGGTTACACGGCCGGCTACAGAGACGTTGTACCGCGTCCTCGTAGTGCACTCAGCAATTCCTGTACATGCATAGAGGTGCGTGTTCGTTGGCTGCTTCGATATTTATGGCACCTCATCGGTATGATAATTGCCTGTATGTATGGCAAGCAATTTTTACAATTATAATGCGAATTTACTACCACTTGTTTTAATTAATTCCAAAGTATTGCTTATTCAGTGAAGTAACACGATAGTACGGCGAGTAGCACGATCTATCAAGCAAATATTGTTTACGTTAATAATGCGTACATCGCACAAATATCTTCCGCGATAATGTAGCGTAAATATGCAAATAACATTCGCAGATTCGAGCGCGCCGTTTATCCTTCCAGCATTTGCTTCCTTCTCGTCTAAATTGGAGCAAGTGGAAGGAAAAATGAAGAAATCCGACATGGAGTCTCGCGGCGCACCGCCCACGGGATTAATTTATTCACGATGGGCATTAAAGCCACGGACGAAAAACCCGTTCGGGCCCGCGTCCCGGCACCACTCTCTCTCTCTCTCTCTCTCCGCGTCTCCTCCTTCGCTCGCCATGACGCGGCCTGCCATCGTGACGCGAGGAGCAGTATCCCTGAATTTCCGTGACGGATCGTTTCCTTGGAGCATCGCGAACGATCCGGCCGGCTTGATCGATCGACGTGAGAGCGCCGTCCTTGAAGTGGTCGTCCTATCTCTTTCTCTGTCTCATGTTCTCTCGCGGGCGAGCGCGCGCGAGTACTTCGGACGGTATGAAAGAGCAAGCGAGCAAGTGAGCGAGAGGCCCCTCTGCCGGCAAGGGACGGGCGAACCACGGCACACAAAGAGAGTTAGAAGTTTCTTTGTCGCGTTAGAGCTACGTGTATGTGTGTGTGTTGCGGCATTCGGCAACGCACATGCCGCGGTCTAGGCAAGATGGCGTATTCTCCTCTCCGTCCCCGTGAAGGGGAGTAGGCTTGGACGCGGGGTCTACGGACGGAAGAGGGGCCCGCGGACCGGGCAGGACCGCGGGGGCCACGGGGGGACGATTTCAGACCGTTGGAGGCCGTCCGGTTCCCCAAGTCGCATTAGAGAACGCTCGAGGATTATTACTTGCGCCGGCGGCGACCGCGCGATCCTCCGGCATCCGCATAATAAATCCGCGCATCTCGCAGGACGATTTCTAACGCGTCGTTCGTGCCCTCGTGTATCGGCATTCGCAGATTTATCGCGGCACGTGAAATATTTTCGCGACGCCGGCCGCGTATTGAAGAGATGCGCGATACGATCGAGCTCGCGATAAACATGTAGCTGGAAGGATCGTTCTTGGTTCCTCGCACAAGAACGCTCGTGATCGGAAGATTCTTCAAACTTATGGTGCTTTTAGAGCTTTAGACGAGATATGTATTGCAATATCATAATTTCATTACTTTGAAAATAAATTTTTATCGCTTTTTTTTAAATAAACTATATGTAGATTAAAAAGATATTTTGCATTGTACTTCTTAATTAAATTTTTTTATCTAAAGTCAAATTTTTCTGCAAAAAAATTAATCCCAAATTTGCCAAGAGAGTTATTAAAGCTAAAAAAATAAAAGTATACACATTTTAATTAACTCGTACGTGTAACAGTTTATAATTAATCACATTTGAATTAATCTGCTACTTAGCATTTATATTTCTTACAGCTGCATACTTTTTGCAAATCTACGAACATGTAATTTTGAAATTATTAAATTCCTATTCTCTTTCTCATATCCTTAATTGAGAAAAGATTGTGTTACCGAGATCTAACAACCGATGTTTAAAAGTTCATAGGTTCTCACAACTAATTATAAAATATCTCTCTCTCTCAACCGCGTAATCCACTCAACATGCTAAACACATTGTATCTCGAAGGACGATTGCTAGGAATTACTTGAGAAACTCAACGAATCGAATCAGGAAAATGTATCGAGCTGCGCTGTTAGATCCAATGATGGATACGCTTCTTCCACAAGGAGACACTTGATATTTCCGCATACGTGCCAACACCTTCTCTTTCGATCGATTTTTAATACAAAGCCGAAGCTCATATACGCAAATTGCGCCGACGATACGTGCGAGATCTCTTAAATATGCAATGCATTAATTAACATAATTTTGCAAGAAAAAAAAAAACGTTTTTCCGATAAACAGTGCTGTCAAAGTCTTAGTGTCAAGTTTACTTCTTGCAATTTTTCGCAGCAAAACAGGTTACATAAGATTTCTGATAGTCAAAGTGCGTCATAGAAGTATTCCTAAAATTACGAATTATGCAATCGAATTGCGTTTGCAATCGACACATCGTACGTCGCAACACGATGTATTAAGGGTACGCGCATGAGAATGATTGATGAATGCTTTGTGGAAAATGTCGTAATGATAACTTAATAATGTGATTAGCTGCATTACACACCGATACTGTTAACTTAGGTTGACTTTTCACTTTAATGAAAAATGATTCATGGCGAAGAAAACTGAAGTTGCAAGCATAAGTATATTTTTAAAATTAAAAATTTGTGATTAAAAAATTAATAATTAACAATTAATTTTTGCTTTTTGAGCTCACTTGATATAATTTCTAACTAACTTGATTATAATTTCTAGCTCACTTGATTGTAATTTCCAGCATTTCGAAACACTTAATCAATGTTTATAAAAATTGATCGTCAAGTACGGATGATAGCAACACAATTTCTCGAACAAAAGTTTTTAGGAGACATTTTCGCGGCCACAGGATGTCAGTCGGCAAATCTGTTCCGATTTGCTCGATGAAACGGAGACTAGGTCGAGTGGCGAGTCACGATGTTACGAAGCGCCTCGAGAAATTGGACGCGCGGCCCCTCGAAGGGCATTTCGCAATGCGATTGCCGGGAAGATTGGCACGGGATATTAGAAGCCGATGGAAAACTAGCCACTCAAAGGTTATTTTCTGCGATTTTATCGCAACCGGCAGGCACCTACTTTCGAGTCGTAGGAAAGAAAAGTGATATAGTGCGGCGCGCATTTGCCTCTCCGCGCGATACGCCGCGTTTAAACATAGCGCTGCACCGCGAGAATGCGACAGTGTTATGTTATGATTATGTTAACTGCTAGTTAGACCGCAGTGCTTAATTGATCGCAGTATTTTACAAAGTTATCGAGTTAAAACTGTCATTAAGGCGATCGTAAAAAGTGACAGTAATAGAATTATGTACTGTAAATTTATTCATCGAAAATTCGTCATTTATGAAGTTCTTGAGCTTAATATTCTGACAGTAAAAATTTCATACACTGCAATGGCAGTGAGATGTAAAATTGAAAATACCACACTTAACACAGTAAAAACAAAAAAATGTTATATATCAAGCTAATCTTTCATCATTCAACATTGATATGTGAATATTTGGTCGTAATAATTAAATTGCGCAGCTAACGATAAAATAATAAAGAAAACCAAGAAATTCTGTGTCGAAATCGCATCAAACTCAATTTCGCGCGATCAGCATTCTAAGAAATCGACTTCGGCGTACATTTTGAGCTTTCCTCTCTCCCTCCCGCTGCACTGAGCAATGCCGATAATGCGTCTCAATGATTCGCACGCGTATGCGTGTAGACGTCAGGAGCGGTTTGTGCCACTGACTGGCCAGTTCGTTTCTAGGACAGCCAGTTTTTCATGTGATTTTCGCGCCGTGTCTAACATGTACACCACACGGCCCGGTCTAACCTTCTTTCATATACCAGCGGTGCGATCGCGATCGGCGATACGGCAACCGGTCGATCACGGCGACGATAACGCAAACGATTTTTCCCGCGACCGAACGCGCTGGCCGACGACGCGACTTTTGCCCATCCGCGCTGTAACGCTTGTCTCTGGTTCCCCTTCGAATCTCCGTCGTTTACGTAATTCAAGGTTTTTTGCAAGGGAATGACGAAATCACGGAAATATGTACGCCGAGATGCATCCGGCTGCGACCTCCGGCAGCCTCGAGAAATACGCGCTCTGATTTAATCGAACAGGTTCGATCAACGCGAGTCTATAGTATTAAATTCCTCAGGAGACATCAAGAATTGATTCTGAAATAGTGTCGTCTACAGTCTACATATTGAGTATTTAAGGCAATTATTTTATATCAGAATGTCTAGACTATTATTTCGTCAATAATCCAAGTATACGCGCGGTGAAATGCAACAGTTATGGTCGATTACTAGTTATTGCCAATTTACTTATCCTAGATATAATAATAATAATAATAGTTTACATAGAAATTCTATACATAAACTAAACTTAGCTTGTTGTTGCTTGTTGTGATCAAAATTATCTCATCTAGCATCAAATTGAAACGGATATTAAATTGCGATTGCAATGTTCATTACGTATTTGTTTAAATGGTATATAAATTTGCTACGTTAGATTGCTCTGTTACATTTTAGATTATCGTAATAGTAAGCATTCTAAACTCTATCCTTTTTTGCATATTTTACTTTTAATATTCAATGAATCTATGTTACATTTATATCGCATCGGCAGTACAAGTTTTATCATACTTTTTTTTATAGAAATGCAAAAATAAGGTTCTTGTGAGGATTACAATTTTATCTTGCTTATTCATTGCGTCAAATCTTAATCCCTGGATAGGCCGATATAATTTGTTTGTTTGACGAATGCAGTGACTCGGTCTCGATGGCAGCGCAAGTATCCAAGGTGAATGGAACGAGAATACTCGATAAAAATGCAATTAAGATTGCGCTTGGGGTGGCAGTGAACGCCGATTGCTATTACGGTCAACGGAAATGTATTTTTTTTCGGGGCGCGCCGCGGACAAGAGAACGGCGAACTCTGCAAAATTTTCCTTGAGCGAAATTCCTCCCGTTTTCGAATTAACATACTCTTCTGAGTATTGTTCTAAAACAATAGTCGCGTTTTATTTACATACGATTGATTACACTTTCGCTGTAAAGTGAGCACATTCATAGACTGTTTCTACGAGTTGCAGTGGTAAATTTTTTAATGTACAGCTATTTTAAATTTTTGAAACTCTTATCATTCTAAATTGATATTTATATTTGAATTCAGAATTCTGTGAAAATAATTTTTTTCATAATATTCATTTATATCAATTAATTTATCGAGCCATGATAAAAAAAAATTAATGCATTTTACAATTTATTTTATATTCAAATATTATTATTTATGAATATATTAATTTTAGTAATATAAAAAAAGTGAACGTGATGCTGCGAACGAAATTTAAGATTTGTTTTTCACTTGGAATAAAAAACACGAGAATCTTTAATGTTGAAAAACGCGACAGGGCGTATCGTACAAATTCGAGAGCAAGGATAAGTATATCAGCGCATGACGATTACTCCAATTAGAACCTCGTAAATTTAAGCGCGCGATAAATATACGATGACCGATAACTATATGCTACTTCTCGTCTTATCAGCGTCAAAAGACCAGGAGACGAAACGGTGCCGGTGCGGTTTCGGCGAGCGCTTCGTCGTCGATCAGCGCTGATATTGTGTATGCGTCGACACATACACATACCCGCACACACGTATATACGCGCGCGCGCGCGCGCGCGCACGCGTGCACACGGGCACCAGGAGCACGGGTATTTGGCACAAGGCCGACATTAGCATCTCTACCGGTATACCCCCTACCATTCCGCCGCGTCGTCGTCACGGCACAACTCTATCCGCAGAAACCTGTATTCCGGTTATCTCACTCTCGCGGGAACCGAGAGAGACTGGCGGCGTCCGTCGCCATCGTGAGAAGGCGAAGGACCTCCTACTACCGCCCGACGAGCGTAGAAACCGTTTGGAAATAGGCACGGCTACGGCGATTCGACGTTTCGTTTCCTTTTTTTTCCCCACTTTTTTTTCTTTTCGTTCTCACAGCAGGGCACGCGTTTCCTTCATTTCGCGGTAAGGAAACTCATAGGCCGGGCGTTCGGCCTGCGGACGTCCGCTCTCGAATCCTTAATGTTCTTCGCTCCAAGCCTCGCCCTTTCCGAAGAATTCGTACGTCCGCTCTATTATGTCGATGGGAATTCGTATTTATGCCGCAAGTCTTTTATCAGAAATAGAAGGTGACATAATTTCGCGACGTTGAAATTTTATTGACATTTCGATGCTAAAAAAGGTATTTTTTTCACAAAAAAAAGAAAAGCAGAAAAGCTGTAATTTTGTAATATTTCGATTCTCGAAAAACCTTTCAAAACGATATCTATTTAGATAAACAGAGCAAATTTTCATATATCTTGAAGCACCAGTCACCCGATGATTAAAGAGTTATCAAGCATCACGATAATATCGTACTGTCAAATTATGTTCGCACGCTGTGTACTTACTCAATATTTCCTCGAAGCTACGATAAGATTTCTCAAAAATTGTTGACATTCTCTTTCTCGTCAACTCTCATATGATTAAAGCTGGCCAATCGGAAAAGTGCATTCGATAAAAAACATTCACAATTTCATCTCATGACATTTCTAGGACAAGTAATCAAGAGTATACTTGTAACTACATAAATTATCGTGTTCTTTGCTTCGAAATAAGTTGAAAATACAAATACGCTAATTTCCGCTTAGATTTGCATTATTGAAAAATCTCTGACATTTGTAAAATCTATTTCTGGGATGCAGAAAATTTTTATCCATCATAATTATCAATTTGATGTGAAAGTACCCATATAAATGCATACATAAAAAAAAGTTACTTGAATTTGCCGTGAAATCAGGTGTAATCGATTTGTATGTACATTATCGCGCATACATGCACAATAATAGGAAAAAAGGTGGAAAAAAATTAATTATGCAATTATCATCCGCATGACACCGTAAAGTAGGTCTATACCAACAGGTTTCGCCATCGGAGCGCGCTAATACGCGCGCGACAGTATTTCGAAACGACGGTTTCACAGTGCGAGACCGCTTCCAGTCTACGATCAGCGAGTACTCCATACGATCGAGGAGTTCGAGTATCGCCGTTGCGGATCTCGCTGGCATTGGGCTATCGCCGAATCACGGAAACGCGATCGTACGGTTTGCAATCGTGGTTAGCTGCGTACGGTTCGAGCAAAGTTTCGCTCGCGGATTTCCAGGTCGTCGTGGAATCGACACTGCGGCGCGATCCAATCGAGATTTCTCTTTCTCTCTCTCTTTCTCTATCTTTCTTATCTCTCTTTCTCTCTCCGCTCATCGGCCGTACGAGAGGAATCTGCACGTCCGATAAGTAATGGGGCATCGAGTGACACCTTAACCTGGATGACCGGTATATACGCGCTGAAAAGCTGTGTGTATGCGGCGACTCGTTCGCCGGATTAGCTGGTAGATGCGAATTGCCGAGATTCTAGTTCGCGTTTCACCCTCGCGAAACAGCAACGACCGGATGTCTAATGAGCAGTGCTCTTCTGCTCGTTTCTTTTCTTCTCTTTCTTTCTTTCTTTTTTTTTTTTTTTTTTTTTAAATATTCTTTTTCTAAACAAATTAATTTATAATAAAAGCAAGAGACAAATTTGTATTTAGAAACGAAAGTGGATTTAATAAAACTTGGTCTGTTTCAACAATTTAATTATCAAACGTAATAATTTGATGTATTCGGCAATTTACTTGCAGAAGATTTAGAAAGGATGCGCGCGTGAAGTTAATTTCTTTCGAATCTAGTTTATGCAGTCGTTAATTTTTGCGAGGGAGAAGCACATTAATAGGATCGCTTCATGCAATTTTGGGCTAACTGGCTTTTTGTCGGATTTTTGGTTAATAGCGAAAGGATATCATATTTTTCGCGATTTAAATAAAATTATCTCTCTCTCGTGTACCGCGCAATTTTCATTTTATATCCAAAAATGGTATATAATATAATTTAGAATAGTAATTGAATTTTCATATAATGCCGGCACAGTATAATCTGATAAGTGTAGAATGAAATAAAAATCTCAATAAATCAATATATCTGAAGTTATATGCGACGCTTTGCCAGGTATATAAAATTATATGAGAATTTTTTTTTAGTTTTAAAATCAAAACGCTAAATATCGCGGAAATTAATCCCGCAGAAAAATGTTATCAATAATAAGAAGCAAACAATGCAACCGTAATAATATATGGTATTATGCGATTCGTTTATTTACGTCGTTAAATATGTTTTTCATTAAAATTCGAGGGAACGGATGATTTTTAGCCAATTAGAGCCGCGCAAAATGTCCCGTGTTTCGCGTGTAAAACATATTATATTCCATAAATTTTAATATCATATAATATCAATGAATATTGTCTGGCCGTAAATTTTAACGGGCAACTCACAACGCCCGCGTTTCTCGTTACGCTCTCGGAGTGAATTGATTGTAATTATTACGCGAGGCAGCGAATGCAAAACATCGCTTTGTTTCGTATCCTCCACCTGCTTACTTCCCTGACTGCCACTATTCATATTTTCCTCTATTATATTAGGCAACGCCCGGCATCGGATTTGGTTTATTAGTATTACTGCTAAACAATGCAAAGTTTACTAAATAAAGTTTGCAGGTGTTTATCAGAAAGCTCTATATAATACGGAGCTTTTCAAGCAGTGTGTTGTTATTTTACATTATTTTACATAATATTGTATTACTTATTATAACAAGCTTTAAGAATACGTAAATATCAATTATTATTTTATTAGATCTTTCCATCCTAGACTTGACGATAGCATTAATTAATGCAATTATAGGAATTTATTCTTATAGTTATTTTAATTTTATTAAAATATGAGAAAAAAGGTATTTCATCAATAGAGAGATATTTTATTAGTATTGATTGTGATTCGATAAAAATATACAATTTTGTTTTATTATGTCGTTTAACGCAATATAATACATGTAATTTGCAAATTATATCACCAACGTAAAGTTCTAACTATGCAAAAACTATCTAAAAAATATTACACGGTATTAATATTAATAAATCGTGCTACGTCGTCAGTTTGGAGTGGCAAGGCAAATCTGGAAAATTTTTAACAACCATACAAGCGCCTGCGAGAAACGCGCGACACGTAACGAAACGGATACGTCGCTGCGAAACGAGCATAATATCGGTCTCCGTTATCGTCGGATGCACTTTGGGCTCGCAATTCGGTGCCCCCCCTCCGTGCTCGCTACAAAGAGTTCGTTTACCCCGTTTATACGTGTGCGCGAGGCCGGCCGCTATCGGTCGATTCAGGCACGACATTCGACGAGTGTCGAGAAACGAGTGCGACGAGATAAAGCTGAATTTAAGGCGCGATCGGAGAACCCCTCGAATAAACAAACACAACTGCGTCTAGACACTCGTCGCAGATATATACGTATGCAAGTCGTCTTACGTGCAGCGCGTTGCATCTGTCGCATATGCATAAGTAAAGAAGAAGAGCATTGATGTGACCGTCAGCGAGATTGTAACAATCCGCTTAACGCATTAGTTGTCGATTACATGCGCATTAAATATTCTTGGAGCCGAGATAAAAAAAAATGTTTTTAATTTTGCGCTAGAATACCCTTTTTAGTAACTCCAAAATTAATAAAATTTCCTTTTTAAAAACGTTAATGTATAAAAGAATGTGTATAAAAAACATATACACCCAACTAGGTGGATTGTGAACTGTTAATATTGGATATATATAATGCGCATTTCGTGTGTGCAATTGTGTACAAAATTTCAGAAACGGATGTTTCACCGGTGCTTGCTTAATGCGCGTGTGGCAAGTAGCTCTGAGAAAAAGAATATGATTCACGCCGAAAATGCTATCGCGATTTTACGATTGCGCATCGAACGAACAGCGGCGCGATAACCCTCGATCATTGCGGCAGATTTCGTAACGGCTTTCGCAATCCATCAACTTTCGGATATCGCGATATTTTTCTGAAATCGCTTCCAGTTTTTCGTATCTGTCTTGTGCCACGATCACAATGTCATTGCTGCGAATTCGCAAGTATCGAGGAGGATCGAGGATCTAATTTTAGTGCGGACTCAACGAACGAGACTGAAATGCTCGCGATCGCGAAGTGACGCAGGGAAAAGAGAAAGACGAATGCGTGGGATGCATCTGACGGAGATGCAACGTTAAAACCAGTTCTTCGTTTTCAGCTATTTATGCACTTAGCACGAAAAGAAAGTATTGAGATAAGCGTAAGTATGCGCCGCAATCAGATCCCTCGACATTAAATTATTACCGGCGGTACTAATTTTAGAAGTGATCGAAATGATCCAAATGCCAAGAATACATATTTTTGATAGATAAAGTAGAGAAGATAAATTGTTCAGAATTACTGCTAATTGAAATATTTTTTCTCACTGCAGTCTCGCGCACATTCCACCGGGGATCACGATTCGCTCTTGAAATCTTGAACCGCTATTTCTGAGATAGAGCGTTCTCCTAATGTTGCTTCCTCTCTTGATCACCTTTTCGCGTGACGGCGGGCAACGGCAACACTCTTGAACTTTCTTTTTATGTGTCATGCTAAATTAACGAGCTCGTGTGACATAATGGTAAACTGTATTCATTTAATGTAGGCACTCATAAAATATGAACGAAAGATGTTCGCAAAATGTAGAATCAATTTTACCGTAAGTTTTAAACTTTCAGTTAGATTTCTATAGTTTTAAAAGGCAAACGTTTGTATTCGCGGAATAAGTGTTATAGAAACGCGTAAGAACGTTTCAAAGTTTTCTTAAGTCATAAATAAAATAATCATAAACGTCTTCCAGTTCACAGAAATGCAAACTCAATGTCTGATGATGTAAGCCTGTTAATCAAAGCGTTTTCACGCACTTTTGCAGCGTATTTTTAATACTTTTTGTAGTAGCTAATATTAAATTCAAATCTGCAGGCGACTCGAGTGTCTGAGAATCAAAAAAGTATGTGCGTCTTGATAATGTTTATCGCTAATTTCTGCAATTATTTTTCCATTATATGAAAAAAATCACATGAATATTCAATTCAGTTTTTTTTCGCAACAATAACAAGGCAATGCTGCACTAATTAGATGAAAAAACATATCTTCGATCTCGCAGCGTAATATTCGCGCATCATTTGAAACATTTTAAATTTACGTGCATTTCTAATCCTAAATTTAATTTAATAATAAATCTAGGTATTTTTACATTTCAAAATTTATGCAAACAGTTATTTTGTCATTTATGAAACTCTTTAATCACGTAATATTTCATTGCGCGATCGATCGTGAGATGCAAAAAGATGCGATCAACGGAAGATTAAATGATAACAGCTTTTTGCAGATTCGTTTTTTTCCCCGATCGTCCACTCGAACGGTGTTTGCGGTGATCTCGTGATGAACTTAACTCGGCCTTGCCACGGTATTTCCGTCGGAAACTGCGAAAGAGCATTATTTCAGCGCGCCGATTTTATCGCACGCGCGCGCGCTCGCGCGCGAATGCAAGCGGCGGAATTCAGGATCTGCACCTGGCAGCCCTGGCGGGTCGGATCGACGTCGTCGACGCGTTTCGAGTGACGTTATCATCGCCACCGAAATAGCGCGCTGATAAGGTCGTCTCCCGGACGCGCGGCCAACGACGCCGCGTCTGCTCCCAATAGAATTCCATTAATCTGGCTTACGACGATCAGTATGCGACGGCGGTGGCGCGTCGCGTCGTATCGATAATTTAACCCAAGGATGGATAGCGCGCGCTCTCCTTGTTTAATGAGCGGCGCGGGGGGAGACAACAGGCGGAGAGCAGGTATTTTTTTGCGCTGGTCTCTGATGTTGCGTTCACCGTTAAAGCAAACGCTAGTAGTATTATTTGCGAAAAGCGTTAGGGCAAAAAAGAGCGCTTTTAATCGCCGGTCTTGCGTATGCTGCGCGCGCGCGCGGAGCTTCTTTTCAACCACACATGTGCTCCACGCGTTTAAAACACTTGTATACATATAGAGTCGTTTACGACATACTACGTCGCCTCGGAAAATGTACACACTTGTGACTCAGGTGAGTAGTTCGACTAAACATGTACGACATATTTTAATTATCTTACAATTAAGCGAAATGTAAATTCATGTACCTGGAATAATTTGTTATATTTGTCGATGTCTCTCTCCGAGATATACAATATTTTTTCGATTTATTTTCACAGCAATTTTTTAATATCATATAAACGTGCATATGTATTTTGTTATTATCGAGTTTTGATGAGTAACGTAACCATGAATACATAGTTAAATGACTTCATCATTTCCTCTTCGGGAATTTCCGAACTAATTTTAACGTAGTTGCGTGCAATCTTATCGGGGAGGCGCAGTTCCCGGTGTCTTTTTCGACGACGGCGATGTCGTTGCAGCGATTTTGGCATGCGGCGATAAAGTTTGCTGGTGCCTTCGTTAATTGCCCGGGAAAGAAGCGAGGAAACTGTGGGGACACCATCTGTCGTTGCAATCGCAGGCGATCGACGAACTGCATCGAGCGCAGATAATTAAGTTTACCGGGAAAGGCACAGTCATTGATGTGCGCAATCGTTCTCGCAACGGCGATGCGACAACATAGCATCGATAAACTGTCGAAAGAAAAGGGAGCGAGAGGAGAAGTAATGTATGAACGAGTGCATCGTTTGAATTTTCCAGGAAGGAAGAAAATATGATGCAAGAGACATCGTTTTCCTGATTAAACTTAAAATACAGAAAGCAAATATTAGTCGTTTTTATTAATAATAATAAGTCGAGACATTATAGAATATTCTAGTTGAAAATTGAATTCAGGATTTCAATAAATCAGTAAGAAATATTAATGATATAATTAAATATTTCTATTATTGGATATTAATTTATTTAATAGCTAGCATTTATTTATTTATTTCAGTATATCTTAAACATTTAAAAGAAACAATCAGGAGATATAATTTAATTTTACGTGTGTGTACGAGTACTCTTTTATTGTTGTTAATTGCTGCATCAGCGCAAAAATTGTAAAATGATAGATCGTCTCCGCGCCAGATAATTCTACTGCGTATCTTTAAAAACCTGTCCTGGGACGTTTATATACATACCTCTGAGAACACTAATGTTTTCTTCCTAAGAAAATCGCACTGGCGTCCATGAGGAAGCACAAATTCCGGTGCAACATATTTCATTTCGCGGAGAAAAACATTGCGACTCGGAGCAATAGCGAGTATGCAAAAAAGGCACATGAACTACGTCTCGGATGACGATTTTCTTATCGGGGAAGGATAAACACATACTCGGACAAGGAGAACACATTAGCGAGGCTAATCCGCGGCCGTAATTATATACTAATTTCGTAGCAGGTTTCGCGATGTTGAAATTACGATGCGTTGTCGTCGCGTCGCCGGGGTCGATATTGTGATGTGGACAGGTCTTTCGTATCCTGCTAGATCACGAGATTTCGTGCTGCCATTTAATTATACCGCTCGTTACAATGAAACGCGAACTGCGCGCATCGTGCAGTTCCGGGGAATCGGCGGCGCAATGTGAAATCGATGAATTCAAATTATGAAGTATTGTGTGATCAGCTGTGACTTGGAAATTCTAATAATTAATGCTAAATCTCTATGACCATTTGTTACCATCCATTTATGTAATTTATGATTTAAAGATCATTGAAAAATATTTATTATAATAATGAAGAAGAATGAAGAAGAATAGCGACGATTTCATTTTTTAAATAATTATTACTTTTTAGTATTTTTTATATATTTTGAAACGCATAATATTTTATTTAAAACTTGTGTATCTTAATTCAAACTTAATGCATTTTATGTTATTTTTTATATTATTCTGTGATACACTGTCGCGATAATAAATAAGACATACATCTAATGTGGAAAACAAAGTTTGTTGTAAAAAGACATGTTATAATATATTTCGTAATGATTTATATATATATTTATATGAAATATTTATAAACTTATAACGTATTTTAAATTATTTTCTTAAAATACGTAATGTTTTCAAATCGCGAAATACTAAAAAGGCAAACCAAATGTTGAAATAGTTTATATGTTATATGCCACGTGCAGAACAGTTTTGACCCTCGAAATGCATCGGAGAATTGCATGCGGCCGGTCGACCGGGCGTTAGTACACGAACGATCGTCAAACGGCGGCGCTCAGCCGAGCTCGGCGGAGCGTGGCGCGCATAATTTGGACCACCCTGTAGGAGTGAGGTAGGTTAGTGAATCGACGGGTGTTATCTGGATGCACGGAACGTGCAGACGGCCAGTACGGAACAACATGTTGTCCGAGTCAGCGAAACAGAGACACTTTAAGCAAAGCTGGCGAATCGGCTTCGCGGACGGCACTTAAAGTACACTTTCCATACGTACACACAATCGCGCGCCACGCACACGAATCCGCAGTTTCTCTGCGCGGTACATGCGAATACGCGAGCGTTGCAGCGTGCAGTGTCGGCGTGTCGTCGCCGACGCGTTTAAGCGACCATTTTCGTGGAAAGTAGACGCGTCGTATCGTAACGGGAACGTCTCCGCCGAAAGTGCGCACGTATGTATATGTGTGTATATATGTGTATGTTTATGTGTGTTTCGACGTCATAACAACAGTAAAAGCTATTGACGCGAATGGCGCCGCGCAAACGCTAATGATCGAAGAAACTCGAAATCGTCGTTTCTGGGGATTACATTGCCGAGAGGAGATTTCGCTTATGTGATTTCCTCGCAACATTCGAGATCTTTCGGCGCATTCCGGAGCATCGAGCGCGGATCGCCGAGAATACGCGAGAGGTAAGAATTATCAAATGATCGATTATTACTTTTTTCCTCGCCAATTACCGCTTATCGCACTCGATATCGAATGATATCGGGGTGTGATTTCCGTCGCGGTGCAGTACATTGCATTTTGCGCAGCCAGCGTCATTGTACGCTGTCCGCGTTGATGTCGAATTTCTCGATTTCGGCTGGAGGATTCGGTTCACGAGTGATTAGTGCAATTAGGCAACACCGTTTGCCGAACATTGTGCCGCACCGCAGCGAATCGCGCACACGGGCTCCGAACGCGAGTAAAAACGCAGTGCGAGCGCAGTCTGATAAAAATATCTCCAACGCACGTAAATCAACATTTATACGCGCTCTGTTAATCGGAAGCAACGCAAGCAAGCCGCGCTCGAGGAAAGAATTCACGAACGCATAGATTCCTCGTAAAACGGTTTCGCGATCGCGCTGCTAATTTTTTGGAAACTCCCCGCTGCGTTTGCGACGAACGATTGCAAAACTGAACTGTTTTTAACTGTCGCGACCGCAACATTATCGACGAAAGTTTGCCCCGAAAAAGGGACCGCCTTAATTTCCATTTCGGTTTTAAAACGGAGTGGACGAGCATTACTGGCAGAGGGAAATCGATCGGCAAAAAATTCGTCTCCTACATTCATTAAAAAGTGACAATTTTCGAAGACCGAGGGACGAGAGCTGCGATACTTTTTCCTTCAACGAACGAAACTGGCAACTATGAACACGCATAGATGGGAGGACTTTGCATTGAAGAAAAAACGCGGTACGTACTTTGTGGCAACTTTCCTGTAATATGGCACGTCATTAAGCGAAACATTCGGTCGGAGAGCAATGCAAACCGCGTGCGTTATGCGGTCACGATTTTCTAGCAGCGGAATACGCAATTCGGCGTGAAACATTACGCGCGATTATTTGACCTCTGCATTTCTCGCTTTAGCGTCCGGCAAAGCGAGGATTTTTCGCACGGCAAAATTGAGATTCTTGAGTGCAGGTTTAAACGAAGTTGATTCGTGTGTTGGATAGTGAGCGGATTTTTGCGCAAAGTGAATTGGCAATTTAGCAAGTGCTAGTTCTTCTCGATGCTCCGATGAATGCGTTCCGGTTTCGCGTTAATGGTTTCTGTCTACTTTGCATTTCGATCATCGAGCTTAGTTTTCTTGTTGTGATTTACGGTACAAAACGATCTTTGATTATTGCTACATTATTATTGCACTATTGCGTATTACATGATATAATACGATACGTAAAGTGAAAGGAAAGTTAATTGAAATGCTAAATAAAGAATGTGATTAGTTTTGCGTAAAAAGTCGCAAGCTGTAAATCAAGTTTTTATTAAGTGCTATCGAAGTAAAATGAAGCTAAATCTAGATTCATTTTTGCTTTATGACCTTCGACAACGTGAACAAACATGTTTTTCTGTCAACGGCTAAACATACTTATGCAAAAAAAAACTTATCAATCTGTGGTAATTTCACAACACTTATGCTAACTGCAACTAGCGTGCGATATCTAAGATTGCAGCATAAGATTAACATTTCATGGTCGCTCTTCCGTAAACATTAACGGTAAAATAATCATTTATTAAACAGAAAATTTATATTTAGGGCTTAAAAAGCCCGTATAAATAATACACATTTTCAGAAAGTGATATTTTAGGAAAGAAAAAATAGTTTTAGAAAAATCATTGTAAAAGTAATTCCAATATTTTTTAAAAGTTATATTAAAATGTGTAGAAATATAATCTAAAAAACTTATTTTTAATAGCACAATATCGAAAGATCGAATATATAAACGATGAAGATTTTGTATAATATTATTACAATTTAGAGTTTTCATATATTGTTTTTCGGATAAACTCCTCAAGTAAGCAATGCGGGGGCAAGGCGATCTTTAAAGGGGATCATTTCGTTCTTGTCTCCGCGGCCTTTCGGCTCGGTCGAGTCTGTGTTATTGTTAACGGAGAGTCGTTGTCGAGGTGAATCGCTTTGACTCGACATTCGGTACAGCGGTCAATGAAACATCGTCGCGCTGTTGCTGCTGCTGCTGCTGCTGCACGCGCTGATAAAGCCAAACGATAACGAGATGCAGCATAGCACGTTGCATTACCTCACCGCGCACCAAGAGTACAATGCTACAAACTATCACTTTTCTCGCACAGTAAGACTACGCGCCTGGATATGTGCCGTAACAGTTGTGAAACTTATTGTAGAGCTCGGTGTATGAAATCGAGTCATTACAACGCCCACGTACAACGCGCGCGGATACGTTAGACGAGGCTTGCAGGGGGACCGCTGCGATTTACTGTTAGACTGTACGTTGTCAGAAATTATGATTATTACCGAGGGATTATTCGATATGTTAACTGTTAAGCGTGCAAGTTTATTATCCGCGTGATCTAAATTCTTATAAAGCGAGTCTGGAATTCGATGTGATTTTTGCTTGTATAAAGTGGCGCATAAACTTGTTGCATTCGTAGATATTTTTAACGACACAATAACGTTTGCAGATCACGCATGTGAAATATTTGTAAAGATTATTTGTGGAACGGAAAGCGAGACTAAGAAACTGTCAATTGCTTATCTTACGTCTTCGTTCTTCCAATAATTTAATAAGATAGCAAAAATATTTTATTTACCCGCGCGATTTTAACACAGACACGTTTAAAGTAAATGACGGCGATTAATCCGCCGAGAAACATCGAAAGCGAAGGTATCTTGGCTCAAGATGTTCAATTCGTGTTTAAATAGCCGAGGCGCGTAAACAATAGAGATCAACGGCCGTACTGCAATCGTTTCTTAATGAAGCGCTTGGCTCTTTCATCATCCTTGCCGCAGCCGCGCAGATAATGCACGACGAACGGAACGCAAATACACAACTTGACTCGGGAGCGATCGAGACACGGGCGTCCTTGTATAAAGATTCCTTGTAGAGGTTTTCATCGAGAGAGCACCGAGCGCTCTGATAAGATTAATATATCTGCTCTCGGAGAGCACAAAAGCCCGCGTACACGTGACTCCGAGGAAATCCGAGAAAATTCTTTCGGCGAGCATCATTGCGTGATACAAATAAAGCGCGAAATACGTTAGTAGCTGCTCGAGACGACGGTACTTCATTATTTGGTTTGAAGATTAATGAAAATTTAGAATTATTGGCAAATAAATTGATTGTCACGATGGTGACTAATTCTATTCGTTAATTCTATTCGTTTCAATAAATAAGAGTTTTACATATTAAAATCTTTAGTTAATTATACTATAAATTGTTATAAGATATTGATTAAAATATTAATTATTTCTATTATTTTAGGTAATACTTTTACGTAACATTTTTTGTGATACTTTTTCCTCTACAGTGAATAAGTGAAGAAATTTGTCTTGCATGTTTGATATCAAACATTTCCTTTGCGATTGTCATCGCATCGGAGGTTATTGACTGACAGAGTCGTGAGTGTCGCGAATGAGTCAGAGTGGTCGTGTCCGGTTTCAAATTGTTTAGAGTGTCACGATCGGTGCCCGATAGAGCTCGGATCGATAGAGTGCGATGTTTAAAAAAAAATTGGCGAGCATAATCGATTCGTTGTCCGCTTGCGCGCGACAGTGCGGCCAACACAATTCCGCTAATTGCGCTTTATTGATACCATGTATACGTGCGCTTTGACACACCATTCGTGCGGCGCGATCCAAAAGACGAATTCGAGCTGCGGCTCGGCCGCGGTCGAATTTTAACTGCCGCGAGTTCGTTTAGAACGAGCGTTTAACTCGCGTTCGTGGTATCACGCTAGTTACGATAGTTCGACGCGTGCTGGGAATTCGGGTTCGACCGCAGTCGATTTTCCGCTTTGTGATATGTGAATCGGTATCAAGTAACGATTAACGTCTATTCTCGCGCTTGTTATTCCAAATTTATCAAGATAACTGTGTTCGATTAACCATATTTCGTTCTTCAAAAAAAGAAATACTATCTCTATCGGTAAATTTAAGACTGTATATATTGATTTAAAATATCTTTAATTAGATTCCCAAATGTCAATTTTGCCTTATCGTTTTAAAAACATGTAATCGCAACATATTGATAACAATTTTGTTAACATTATAAGCTTCGTGAAAATGATTAAAACTAATAATTAATAATGCGGTAAAACATAAATTTTGAACGCGAAAAATAAATAACCTAAAAATAGTATTTTAACTGCAATTCTTATGCATCAATTTATTTCTTCTGCATGTGAGAGCTCAATGATGCTTGCGAACTCGATGCAAGCGGGCGGCTGACGGACCCGCTTATACACGGCGCGTCTCGCGTGCATACGCGTGCTGGCACGCATTGCGATAGGTCGTGGTTGGTTGTCGGTAGGACAGCGGACGCTTTGTTTCAGGAGTGCCCCGGGCACGTAATCGTCGCGTCGAACCACCACTTTCCTGTGTCGCGCATTCCTCACAAATTCGTCCATAGTACGCGATAAGTGCAAAACCCATTGTCAATGCGGCGCAAATTTTTTTAAAGGCCGCACAGCCACAAAACATCCTGTATCTATTAAAAATTAAGAATTTTTCACGGCGCTTATTATACACTCCAATCAATATTAATTCTTTAATATTGATTTTTTAAATATTGCACATTAACGTGAAATATTCACCATCGTCTCGATTGCTGTAAAAAACTGGTCTTCTCTATTTCGGTTTAGTAACCAAATATATTTTTCTATAGTATATAAATTTCGCAACGCTACTCAAAATAATATAAAATCTAGAAAGTCGAATAATAGGTGTCTGATACACGACGCAGGTAGCGCTTAAGAGAGGAAAATATTAAGTTAATTAGAAGACACGACTTTCAGAGCAAGTGTTTGCTTAGAAACGGTAAAGAAAACCGCAAGTGTGTAATGTCATTAGAAACGTGTGAATAGACGTAATGTTAGGCGTCTTGAGTGTTAATTACTAAAGACATATATACGCACACTATTCGCTCTTGCTTTTTTCATGTTTCACGAGAGTTTGCTCTTATCAACATCCCATTCAATTTTATATTAAATACGTAATAACATAGAGCGCAATTGAGGGAGTAATCTTACTCCAAAATCTGAAATTAATATGCAGTACGCCGCATTTTTTTTCTCGGATAAAAATATCAAAACTTTTATCTCTAAATAGAAAAAAAATGTGTACATTTACAGCATTGAAAGTGAATGTAGGCAAAATTATTCGCGATTAACTAATTATTATCATAATTGTGTCTCTTTAAAAACTTTTATAGATATTTAATACTTTTACGATCGCGAAGCAGCGCGCCATCAATGATCGTGTTTCATGAATCAGCCTGTAGCGATGCATACGTAGCCATTGAAACTCGCCGCAGCGACGACGAAAAAGAAAGGGAATACGCGGGAGCGAGAGAGAGGAAAACGGAATCTGTATCAGATGCGGCGAACAAGAGAGAGAAGCAACAAAAACGAGGCGCGGCCGTATTTTCGGGTGACCGTGGCCCTGCCCTTCGGTTTCGTAGCATCGTTTATGTGCCACTCGGTGCATTCCACCAATACTACCACGAACGCGAGTATGGTGTGTGTGTGTGTGTTTGCACGATGCCACTCGGCGCATTTATATTTGGCCGGAGGGCGGAGCGGGTTTGGCGATGGCATACGTATGCGCACGTATATGCATATAAATGCATCTGTATACGTGCAGAAAAGGTCAGTGGTTCCGGCGGTTTTATTATTCGGCACTGCGCGTCGAGTTATCCCAGGTCAGTGTGTGGTAAAAAAGCCATACGTTCGGCGAGCTCGCCGCACGGGCGTCCGCGCGACGAAGCGGGAAGAAACGCGAGAGAGAAAGGAGGGAGGAAGCGTAGAGGGATGGCGAACGGCCAGGCGGGAAGGAGGGCGACGCAAATGTGCACGGTGTGTCACACACGCGCGCACGCATGCACACACATACGCACAACACCGCCGGGAATGCATTCGCGATGCGGACGACCGTCGAATGTCGTGTCCGCTGCCAAACCAGGCTGCGCCTGCTCGCAACAGTTCGCTCACGCTCGAATGCGAGCGAGTTTTTCGCGCGCGACGTGAATTTTCGAGACTTTTTCCGCTCTTCGTGACGACGACGAGTAAATACGGAGCGCGTTATTCAAAGAAGTAATCAACTTTTATCCTTATTTTGTACAGATATAAGGTCGTAAGTCAGTTTCATTATAAAATATCATGATAGAAATTCGTCAAATTTTTCAAAAGATATTTAAAATTTCATTTCATTATGTAAATTGCAAATATAATATAAATTAAGATAAAATAAATATGTATGCGCATCGTTGTCTCTGAGAAAGTTAATAGACCAGCAGCCGGGATTGCGTATCTTAAATGTATTTTTGTCAGAATTCTTCATTAATGGAGAAGAAGCAGATGGTTATACATGAGTTAGTGTCTCATATTAATTTAAATGCGAGGTTGAAGTAGAAATGGACCTCAGATGTATATCGTGATATCGCTTGAATTATGATGAATAACTCGCAAGATAATACCTTAATCCCAGATCTGACGAATCCATTTGGCTAATTAGGCGACGTGCACAGACACACACACGCATAATCCTTTATCCATCATATTTCATTTCTCATTATTATTACTGTTCTCTTTTATATTTGTATGCTTCCATATTCGGATCCTCCCGCGCGCGCGTGTGTGGGTGTGTGTGTGTGTGTGTGTGTGTGCGCGCGCGCGCGTCGAAAGAGCGCGCGAGACTGCATTGTTAGTACTCAAAATTAGAGCAACTGATATCTGTCCTGGAAACGCTGAAGCGTGTGTGGAACATGTCGCTTCTCATACAAAAAAGCCACGGACATAAACTCGATAGTTGAAAATGCCGAACGAATATTCCGGTAACTGACAAGCGTGTTGTATTTTCACTTCGATGGCAAACCTATATATAACGAGTAGTATAATTAAAAGCGCGTTACCTTTGATCTCGATGTTAATTTCGTTGTTTATCTAAATCTGAATGCAATTTTAAATGCGATCGCGTTTGTTTTTGCACAATTTCATGCAAATCGAGTTTATTACGACGCGATGATCTTTATCACCTTAAAATTTCTTAAATCGTCTATATATTGCGTACGTCGCATTCAAATAATTATATCTATGCGTGTGCGTAGAACAAAAAAATGCTTGGCATAGATAACGCTTCGCATATGAAATTTATAAGAAACGTATGCGAATAGAAAATATCACGTAAAGGCAAAGTTCGAAGTCGGTTCTCAAATTAAAGACACATAGTGATATTAGATGAAAATCTAATACAGCTTTATTAGAATCTACGAATAACACAAAAATCATTTGAACCAAGGAACCTATTAGATAAAAGAAATATATGCCCCTTACAATCTTTCTCACGCCAGGTCTCAATTGTAACAGTACTTGTTTATTATTTCGTATTAGCATTTAATAGACGTAACGTAGCAAAAATTAACCTGACACGCACACCGGCGTGCGACACGTCCACCTCCGTCCCTATCGAATTACTGTTTAACGTTGCGTATCCTTGAGACAAAGGCGGACACGTGAATTTTAGAGCGGTTCGGCCGCGGTGAAATCACCATTGCAAAAATCGATCCATATCCGTAAATACTACTGCGTTGCGTGATGCAGCGTTCGGGCGACGGGAGTGACAGAGAGGGTCCCCGAAGAGAGCGCGTCGGAAAGAAGGGGAAAGTAATAGGGAGGAGATACATAGGCAAAAAGAGAGAGAGAGAGAGAGAGAGAGAGAAAGAGAGAGAGAGAGCCCCGAAGGTAGGAGGGTGGAGAACGACGGAGGTGGCTCCGGTGGTAGAGTTTCGCCAGTTAGCCGGGTTTAAAACAGCTGCCGAATTTCCCTCTCGGCCGAGAGAGTGAGAGTGACCCATCGAGAGCGAGTGTGTTCCACATCGCGTTTCGCCCTCCCTCCCGCCCTCTGCTCCCCCCGCGCCCCACCGACACAAGTCAGCGCAGCCGGCAGCACATGCACAAGCAGCGTTGCAGGCTGCCGGGCCATTTGCGCGCATCCATGCGCGCGCTCCTACGTGTTACGTCTATATAGATATCAACCGGTCAACGTGGAGCACGTATCACCCACACACACCCACACACACACACACATATCCACAGATGCGTATATTCACAGTATGTATACTCTATACGTGACCGAACATGCAAGTCTGTGCAAATAGCGAACACATATACCGACCCTCGCACAAGTATACGCGGTAGCACGTGGCGAGTTTCGAGAACGTATACGTATACAGCGTGTAGGCGAGTCGCTGTGTGTGTGTGTGTGTGTGTGTGTGTGTGTGTGTGTGTGTGTGTGTGTGTGTGTAGCGGCGAACACACACGGAAAACGTCGTCGACGACGACGACGACGATGCTCTGCGGGCGTCCGCGTGTCTGCGTTACATATCTGATGCACAGAGGATTCCCACACGCGCGAGAGCTTACCGGTAGACAGGATGCGTTCCCACCGAGTTCGACTTTTCCTCTCGTACTTCACTGTATTTTCCTCTCCGTACTCCGACTGCTTTTCCTCGGTGCGCTTCGAATCGCTTTAGAACTGGTTACCCGCTTTTCGCGGGTCGTCGCACCGGCATGTCGCTCGAAACGAGAGAACGTCATGGATGTACAGACGGACGGAAAGGGAGGCGGGCGGGATGTGAAAACGTACACGGTAACTTTAAAGTCGCACGGTTTTTTTTCACCGCTTTTCCCTTCCCCCCGTTTCCCGTGTTTGAGCTACTTTGATATCGATAATCAGCACCGCCGAGCGAGCTGGGTAAAGGTAAGCTCATGTTAAGGAGCTTTACGTCTCTTTGCGAATGCGCCATCGTATACGGGCTGTGGCGAACGAGACGATATGTAATTGGACGCGCACTCTAATGCGGCCGAATTTACTTAGCGGCGTTAAAGCGGGGACCGACGAGGCGTATAATCGCGGTCGAATTTGTGCAGTAGTTTTCCACGTATATTTATTTATATATTTATAGATATTCATATGTTCTCTGTATATATTTGTAGGATATTTGTAGTGAAATCTTCTAATTCTTACATTTTACATTTAAATTGGATAGATAGATTAAGTATCGAAATCTCCGTACAGTGGATTAATTTTTAATATCGCGTTCTTCGCCTTTGCTCTTTGCCTTCAGCTCGAAGACGCGTGGCCGAACGAGCTTTGCATAATCGACCGTTATTGACGTTATTGAAGTCAGTTCACAGCCGTCAGTTCGCGATTGAATTGGAGCCGAAAGATGCTGTCGTTTATGATCAAGATTCCTTTTTATGAGATCCAAGGCTAGCGCGTCTGCAAAAGTTAAGATCAAATTTATTTGGAGGAAGGCCGCCGCATCGACGGAGCTATATTTTAGAGGATGATCCGCGTGTTTACGATGCCGTGCGCGAAGCTTTCCTTCCCACGTCCGAATATGACGTTCCACCGACGGTTACATGACCGTATGCTTACATTATCTACGGCGTTGCCGGAAACCGTCGACATTTTTGTCTACAGTGTATACGTAGGCGTAACCGCCACGCCCAGACAATGCAACAATGCATAATTTCCGAAAAAAGGTAAAAACGAAGTCACCAGCTGCAGCTTCGAATCGAGGTTAGTAGTATGTCTGTAACTGCCATTTGGCGCTATTGGATTATAACAACAATGCTGGGTCTTCTATTCGCGTGTGAAACATGTGGGTGCCGGTAACGCGGTCGCATTTGATCGATATTACCGAGTTGTCAGCTTACGCGTACATTATGACGCTTTTCTGTGCGCTATTTCAGCATGTCGTTCTACGCGTTTTAATATTCTTTACTCTTCCACGCTATGCAAATTTTAATTCGCGTGAGTAGGCGGTTTTTTACCGATTTAAAAGAGAATTGTTTGTTTATTAACAAACAAACGTATGACAAAATAGATATAGAATAGAACAGGATTTTAATTTAAAAACAGAATTTAACTTTAAAATCCTTACACAATTTCTTTTCCCGATTTACTAATTATACTTTTGTTCATTTATATTCGAGATTTATTTACAAGTAATGTACGATAATTCTCTCTGTATGTAAACCCGCTTACCATATGAATAAATATCAAATACTCGTAATGTAATCTTTTTATTACAACTAATTAATTAAAAATACCTCCGTTGCGTGAGAGATTAAGCAATTATTATCAACAATTTCAGCATCAGGCCACATTACCATAAATCTACATTCATATTTCTATTAACCGGACACCGCGAGTTAAACAAACATCTATTAATTGTGCGGTTTTGCGAGTGTCGTGGAACATGCGTTTTCATCCATCAAGTACACAAACTATATACAATAATTAGATATCCAAACCGTATAATAATTATAATATTAAATACGCATTTCGCGGTGCAGTTTCATTCGCTTTAACCCTTTGCGGTCCCGCAGGACGCCCAAAGAATATTAGGTCAAATTTACGCCGATCGATATCCGGAGCGACGGGAGAGTTGCCTCCAATAGCAACCAGCGGGCCTGCCGAATCGCGCGAGTACTCTCAGTTTCTGGGAGTGGTGCAACAAGTAGTAACGGTGTTTATATCGCCGCCGTTGGCTACGATGCGACAGTGTTAGTGCATATACGTGTTTATGTACATAAGCGAGTATATAGGTCGGCGGCAGCGGCAGCGGCGACGGCGGCCGCAGCAGCCGGGTTAAAGCGGCCACCCCCGAAATTTTCCAAGCGGGATGAAACTGGGTGGCCGGGTGGTTCGTTGACTATCCCGCGCACTATTCACAGCCGAAATATACACGGTGGTCTATGTACGAGCAAACTCGGATACATAACTGCGCGTACATGTACATAGCTATGTACGTACATACACTGTTTCCGCGTGCCGCGTACGTACATAAGTACAGTCGATCGTCCAATGTCACAGCAGCGAAGGCAGAGGAAGGAGAAAAGAAAAAAAAAGGCAATGTAACGTTTTTTTGTGCGCGACCACGGTCAGCCGGCTCGTAATTACCTAACCGCAAAAGTTCGTTAATGTAGACGAGAGAAAGAGCCGCGCCGAAATATCCGCTTTGCAGTCAACAGATGACGATATGCGTTTATCGGGTATCGCGTTTATGCAAGCTAAGCTTGTACTTGTGGGAGAACGATAGAATACGATAACGAGTAAGCCTTTCACTAATATTCCTTCATTTTTTTTTCTCATATAAGAGAAATAAATATAAAAAATATATATATATATATATCTATTTTAAATTTATTTTAATTTAAAGAAATAAATACGAGATTTAAACAAATATCATTAATCTTCGTACCTAGAAGGATTAATTTCAATTACGAGATTAACATTTAAAAAAAACGGTTGAATAAAAACCGAGTACTCATTGGCTGTTAATTTTTTAATAAAAACATATATCACCTCCATTTTTTTAGTTTTAATATTGAATATTATATTACTAATAAAAGTTCGTCAGTGATACGAGAAAAAAATTTACTGAAATGTCCGTTTTTACAGAATTTTTTTCGTTAAGCGATATCTCATTATCGTTTCGCTCACGTTCTGCGTTTTGTTAATCCGAAATAAAAACGATATTTATACTTATCACATTTTCGCAGTATAACTTTATAATAAACGATTGCAAATAAACCGCGGATAAAATTTTATTTTATGAGTTACTTTTAATTTTTGCGCATCAATAATTTTCATTACATCGAGTTACACGCGCAAAAAAAACGGATGTCCCCAATTTCTGCTTGATCGCGCAAGGCGAACAATTAGATAATCGTTCTTTCTAATCTAAATAAAGTTGATTGTCAAAAATGCAGTCGATGATTTAAACAGGAATTACCAGAGGTAACGTTAAATTTGCAAAGGCGCGTGAAATAATTTCGCGATAAGCGATCAAAGAGACGTAAAACAAAGTTTATACTGCACCGAATTCTCGCTACATTGGATGCGTTATGCGTAGCTTCCGTCTGCGAACCGATTTTCGGAAAATTGCCTGCTAATAACCATAAAATCCAGTTAGCCGAATCTTTTCACGCGTGTGCGCGACGATTGAGCGGTGCGTCGCGTTAAATATCTATTAACTTCCGGTTTAGTCATGAGTGCATAATACGCGTCCAGCTCAAACGATTTGTTCCGCTGAGTTAATTTTGTCGTGCGTATTATTAATATTTCTATTAAACGCGCGCGCTGGCTATGTCGCTCCATGTTTTTAGTGGCACTATTCACCATTTACCGCTGTCATACCATTCTTTTTTTTGCATGTGCAATTTGCGTATTTCATGGCGCACCGCCGTGGACACGTACGCTCTTTTAAAGAGAAAAACGCATTATGTATTAAAACAATATCATGCCGCTCGCGCAATTTTTTCCACGTATTACGTTGGTTCGCACTTTGATCCGCGAACCTTTTTCAAACCCATCATGCGAAAATTTAACCCTTAATTAATATGGTAGGGTGTCATACGACTTTATCCGTAATTATTTACCAGCTCCGTCGCACCAATATTATTTTAATCATTTGCGGTGTTTCGTAAAGCTTCAAAAAGTAAGGACGATACAAAAAAGCTATTGAGTATTGTTCAAAACTGTTTTTTTGTTGAAAGCATCGCTGTTTCCAAGGTTAATAGCTGTTACAATCGCGGTTTTTTATAAAACCAAAATTAAAATTGTGATTAATGTAAAATATTTCCTCTGAAAGAATACTCTTTGAACAATTTTTAGCAATTACAACGTTTTTTGCGTTAAATAATTTAATGGTTAGATAAAGGAAATGGTACTTTCAAGTATCTGCAAAATTGCATTGCGCGATATCGTGTTCTGTGAGATGTAAAACCGCAAAGAGGCTTAAGTTCGCGTCAGAAGCGAATTCGTTTTCGCGTGCATCGAGAGCGGCGAAACGGACCGATAGAATCGCATAAATCACCGGGAATGTCGATGGGGCGAACGATCGTCGGTCGTTTCGAAGAAAGCAGCGAAATTATTTCGAGCCCGCGGTCGTTCACTCTGTTTGCGCTCGTGCCAAGCAACCGGCGCGCGCTCTGACGCCGACTGTACCTACACCGGCGGTATGTAGATGACGGCGTACATATGTGCACATAGGTCGTTCCTCGCGCAACAAGTAGGTATCGCCAAAATATGACCGTGCGCGACCGGTACATAGGAATGAGAGAAAGAGAGACAGCAAGAAAGAACGCGTGTGTGAGAGAGAGAGAGAGGCATAGAGAAAGAGAGAGAGAGAGCAAGAGAGAAAGAGAGCCCGCGGCAAGATGCATGCGGCGGCACGCTCGCGTAACACCGAGGAATCCGCGCCGCGCCGCACCGCTCCTCAAGGTTGCCGTCGCGGAAAAGCCGGAGCGATCCACGCCCTCGCGACGACGACGACGACGACGCGCCTCCGACGAAAATAGATCCCGTCGACCGAGCAGCGATTGCCGACAGAGTGGAAAATTGGCTTAATTCCGCAACGTGTAAACGAGCGCTTAAGTGTGTCGAGAAAGTTTTATGGGTTATCACGGCGTGGAAACATTGGCGTCGCGCCAGCCGACCCTGCCAGCCAGACCGGGCCAGATCTCTGAGTCGCTGGATTATTAATTGTTTGACGATCCGTTAAATCGTACTTCCCCGAGTTATTAACGGCACGCTTGGCGGGAAGTGTCTGACGGTCGCATGGCGTCGAAATTTACGATTATGAATGGGACAACGTATATCATCGTGCTGCACGTGTGTTTTTTTTTTTAATTTTATTTCGTTAAAATAAGCTTCGTGAATCAGAGTTCAACAAGTAATTCAGCGATCGTACAAGATCGAGATGGATGACACATATGGGGTTCGGAAAAATTTCGAAGTTTTTATCTTTAAAACCCACACGTTGAATTTGAATCTATGCACGAGCAACTATTATTATTCGCGATATTCATTGTTAGCAATTTTTCATCAATTAGATTGCTGAATGAACTTGGTAGAAATGTTGCCTTCCGGTACAGTTATTTTGTTTATTTCATCGCGCTGCTCTCTTCGCGCCGGTCCCATTCAATGCTATCTATCCAAGACTGACATTCCTTGCAAATCGTTGTTCGGTTTCGACGGTTCCCGTGAGTCGCCCACAGTCCCACGATCCCTCGGACGATTTGAATGCAGGAGGCGAGCACGGTCGATCCCGGCGCGAGAACGCAATGCAGCATACGGACTGCTAAAATCGTTTCTGAATCGCTTCGACCCGGTGCTTCTAACTGCGAGTTACTTGGCGTAGCAAACTACATGGTTTTTCGCTTTGCTGAGCGCTTTGACAAAGTCGGTTCCAAAGCGAAGATGAGAAATATAAATTTAAGAATCTTAGAATCTCGGCTCACATTTGCGCTAAACGCGCGATGAAAACCATTTAACGTTAAATTCAAAAAGAGATACTCATTCTCGAGATACTGATCGATGTATTCGCGCTCACTTCACAGAATAAAGTGCAGCCACGCCGGAAATGGCTCGATTGAATAAGACAGATCAATGTGTTAGCTTTTAATTGATACTCGAATATGACGCAACTCGCGCGTTGCGCGAACCGGCGATTTCTAATGAACCGCCTTCGGACCGATTAATATCGCGGAGAAAGCTATTTTTGGCTCAAGGGCGATCGCGCGAAACGTGCGACGAGTGTCCCGTTCGTTGATTGCGACTCGGCTCGGTGCTAGCGGAGAAAGGTGACGTTTTGTGCGCGAGCGCGCGCGCCGCAGAGTCGTAGGGACGAGTACTTACGTAATACCAATTACGATGCCTACGATACTTACGAGTAAACATCGCTTCGTTACGGTGCGTTTATGCACGCGTTATTCTGTGTCAGCATACCTTGCACTTGCTGTTACCGCAACGACAGCGCGAAGAGAGACCCTTTTGCCATCGCGCCGTTGTCCCAGATAACACGAGTGAACGTATCCGTGCGCGCTCCGCGGTGCCGCACGAAGCGGGGACAGTCGTTTTATACTTGACGTCAGAATAAAATAATATTCATTGCACGCGATACATATGTGCCACCGGTGTCGCGGCTTTATCAAAGGGCGATCCACGTAGATCTTGATCTCGCGCAGCTTAATGACATAACATCGCGATCGATAGGCAATTTTACACCTTCCTGGAAATATTTGCCGACTCTTTTCATCGATGTAAATTGCAATGTAGAATTTACATTTTACAACTGTTTGCCGGCGCACCGCCGTGTATCCCGCTTGGTGCACGAAATCCGCGAATGAGCACACACAGCGCGGATGGATTCATCTAGAGAATTTTCCGAGGCGCGCGGAAGCACCGGGTGCACGCTTAATTACCGAAATATCGCGCTACATTTCGCAATTTGTTATTATTGAACGACAAGCTAGACGATTAATAAAACAGAGTACACCAATTAATAATAATTTGATTTGCGTAATGAGCGCACCGGCGCATTTGCATTTATTGACAAAGTCAATAATGATTTATCGATCCGCAACCGGTAAATAATTGTGGGGCAAATTAAACTGGAATTAGCGTAAAAGCGTCGCCCTTCCTCATTTTAATTAATTACCTTCGCGACAACGCAAACGCGTGCGCGCACGCCGCCGCCGGCGAGAGATGCCCTTTCAGGCCATCAAGAAACTGTTATTTCTTTCAATGAAAATAACGTACGCGCACATTGTGCGCGCAACGGCGTGCGCTTAGCGATTTACGTATGCAATTGAATAACGTCGAATAAACAGCGATTTCGCCGTGCCACCGTATAACATTTCTTAAAGTCATCTAAACCGGTTCCGCTAAGAATTTAATCTTTACCCGTACGCGTGGTGAACCGCAGATGCGGTTTATCAGCAGCATAATGCGTCGCCCATGGATTTTTGCGCGTAACATTTACGTAATTATGCTTCGGAGTTAAATATTCAAGTCACAATATAGCACAGTCGTAGCTATGTAGACCAATGATTTTATTTCGTCTTTCAATGAATACTTGAATGTAATGTCGATACATGCTCACGCTAATTATATTTCATGAATAGCAGCGTTTTGCATATCTTGTACATTCACAGTAGCAAACACATGGATCCGCGTTGTAGAACGAGTCGTTGCAATTCTTAACGATTGTCAGAAAAGAATTCTTCCAGTCAGACTATACGCGTATACGCTAGAGAACATCTCGGCGTCGTCATCTCGCGTTGTCGTCGTCGTCTTCGTCGTCGGATGACTTAACCAACGTGACGTGTGATGCCGAGCGTGCAGCGCGAACGACGCGATAAGCGGAGATACGGTCAAGGCCTCCTCGGATGCCGGCCTATCCGTTCCCTTTCCGACATGCTGCTGCACGCAGCTATGCACGCGTGAGACGGAGAGAGAAAGAGAGAGAAAGGACATCACTTTTCGTCTCGAAGTTTGCGGGCGTTTGCTCGAGACGCGAGTGTGAGCAAAAGAATAAACGAAATGGCGGGAATAAGTAAAGAGGCATAAAACAGTGTTGTCTAAAATCATTATGTATCTTTTATGAATTTTATTAGGCAACGATGTAAATTCGTACGTTTATGATGTTTTTAAAAATGTTTATTCGCTTTCCTTTTAATAAAAACTCGAGATATCTTTAATAGAATATATTTCCAATCATATCGCATTCAAAAGACATGAAAAACTCATTTTCTGCTTTGAAAAAAACTTTCATATATGTTGATTTAAATAAATCGTTCGAATTTTTTCTTTCAATATTTTCTTAAACAAGATGCGAAATAAAATTGCACTCCTAATTTAATATATTCGATAAAGATTAAGATTAATATAAATATACTGCCATTTCGTACACATTATACATATGATATGTAAATAAAAATTAATATTTGTCTTGTCGAGAAGATATTGATATGTTACATTGAGACAATGTAGAAAAAAACGTGAAAAATAAGTATAATGTAAACGTTGTAAAATGACGAGTCGGACGGTGTCCATTTCATGTTACTGTGCAAATTCGGCGGAGGCCTTCGGCCAAGCTGCGACGCGATTGGCCCGACTGACCCACTGGCACTGACCTTGGACCCACCCGACAAACAGACCAGACCGCCTGCCCGACAGCAGCAGGGTCACGTGGCCCTCGTGCAGATTCGACAGCCGGTCGGACCCACGGCTGCATATCCTCGAGGAAGCGAGCGAGACAAAAGATACGAACTGCGACGTAACCGCTTGAGTCTCAGGGCCGAGTATGCACCGTCGACTCTTTGTAATGCCGAGCAGAACGGAGCGAGTTTGCCTCGCGATAAAGTAGGGTAATTCGTTGTCGCGCGCGTGCGAGAAAGAAAGAGAGAAAGAGAGCGAGAGAGATTAATGTTGCATTGCGAGAGATTTTGTTTGGGATTATTAATTTTTTACAAGTAACGCGCGGCGGGATATAATAAATCGCGAACAGTCGGATTAGAGTGCGTTGCAACATTTCTTCGCGGAGATTAATTCGCTTTCGTGATGTTAATTTTTTTTTACGTTGCTCTACATATTCGGAGTTTGTCGAAATTTATTTTTCAACTGTGATATTCTCGTTGTGCGCGCGCGTTAAAATCTTTTATCCGATTTTGATCGTTTTGCTACACATGTTACTATTACATGAAAAATAAAATAATTTTTTTGAAATATTTATTTACTTCTAAAATATATATATCTTCCTAAAGTTTTCTGTTAAAAGAATATCGTATTAGGTTAAAATAAAGTCGAATCTTACTGCTTTGGAAAACGTAAGAAATATAAATAAAATAAATAAATAAAATTCTTTTTTACTTTGTTTCAGTTTATCGGAAGTTATTAAATAAGTTCGTCCTATTGTAAATTTGTTCGTTCTATTTTTGAAATCCCGTCGTGTTACAGTTTCCTGCGAAATCTTTTATCACACTTGCGACGAGTAGCATAATCATTTCCTATTGAAACTTATGTCTACAAGCACCGCCATCGCATACGATCGTTCTCCTTTCTCCTTTTTTTACTCGTGCCAAATAAATAATTCATACTTCTTTTCGCGCAATAACGTTTACCTCATGGCCTTGTCGCGCTCCTTGATCCCACAGTGACGAGACAACGCTGTAGCGATCTCTCGCCGATTATTGTTCGAGGGCACGAAATTCGCTATGAAGGTGCACCGAAAGTTAACGAAATAAAAAGTAATGGAGGAGAAAGAAGGACGAGGTGCCCGAATTCGGAATTCAAGTGGACGAGGCCGCAGTCGCCGATGATTTTGTTTTATTCTCCCGCGTTTATGACATTTGTGTATACTAAAAAGAAAGAGAACGTCACGCGCGTAGGTATTTTCTAAAAAAATATATAGATTTATCTAAATAATCCTCATCATTTAAAGAAAGCGAGTAAATCTCTATTGCAAATACAAATGTGCGACGTTACAACAAATTAATTTGATATAAGTAAAAAAATATGAAAAGTAATGTTCAGAAATTTAAGGCTTCTATCGAGCAAATTGTGCGGAATTGCGACCATTCTTTCAATTCAGCCGGACAAAGAAAACCCAATTCCGTTCTGAGGCAGAAATAATGGCGCAACAAAGAAAAAGAGAGCACATTGTTGCGACGCGCCGCAGTTGTCCGAAGAAATGCCGAATTGGTCGTCGGGAGAATCAGTGCCGAAAAGCGACAAAGGAGTAGGCCGTTCTCTCGGCACGATCGGACGCGCCGCTCGAGGCTAAAACGCTCACGAAGATTTCGTATGCGTGGCTCCGCCTCCTACTCCTATCCGACCCATTCTAAACAAATGAATCATGCTCCAAAATGGCCGACTGAATTTAGACGTCATGTGGCATCGACGCACGCAAACCAGCGCGTGTACGGCATCAGCGTACACACGCTCACGCGGTTACACGCACGACGCCCGTCGCGCCGGGCCGGGCCACAGAGCGTAGACTGCACGTTGCATTGAAGAATTTTGCGTACATGAAACAAAGAAAACTGCAGCTCGTTGCTGAAAAGAAGCGTGAACTCTTGCTCTGCCGCGGAGAAGACGCGGTTTTTCTTTCAGGCTATTTTAGTCTCGAGTAAGTAACTTATTATCGTTTCATGTACACGCTCCATTAATACATAGCATTAATGCAACAACGATAATTATTCACTTCCGACTAGTTAGCTATTCTTCAGAAAAGTTTGAAATTGTTCTATCAATTCTTGATGAATTAACTTGCGATAGAAATAAATGAAACGTAAACGACCCGTGACAGACAATATTACAAATCGTACGCTATATGCAATAACTATATTATATAGTTTTGAAATAATCGCTCAGAATTACCCAAGTCGTAAAAAAAAGTAAAAATATAAGACGCAAGAAATCGAGACGAGATAAGTCAAAGTTTCAATGTAAGCATCGATGCCGATAACAAAATGATGATGTGTCTAATTACTGATACATGTATTATATAATATTCTCGTGTCGAGGAAGTAATGCAACGTGCATGTATTAATATCAACTTATATGACGCTCTAGCGTAAATTAATCTAAAAGAAAAAAAAATGAAGCAACATCTATTCATGTTCGAAATTGAAAACTTAGAAGTCCAGATTTGTATTTTTTCATTCAATCGTATTCTCGTTGCATTATGCACGTGGGACGCGCGAAAGACGAGGCAGAAAGCACGCAGGCACGTTTATCGTGATTCCTTTTCTTCGACGCCCGTCGGCGCAACGTAACTACGCTGGCAGTGATTCTCTCTACGTCGGCACGGTGATCAGCAGTGAATTGGCGGGACGCGACGGTAGGCGGATATTTTTCGGTACGTGGCTTAGGCATTGGCTCGCAAAGAGAAAGGCTTTAGAGCGGGCTGACTGACTGCACATAACGCGACTAAGCGCTGCTTAGAAGGCCGGCGGAAAATTTAATGTCAAGTATACATGGAATCGGATTTACGGCATAATGCAACGATGTCGGTGTGCGCGGCCGATCGACGTCAGCCCTCCTCTCTACTCCTCCTAACCCTCTTGTCTCGCTTTTTGCACTTGTATTTATGAATGCGATGCTAGTTTGCGCTATTTTTTGTATTTCGTTATTAGATGCATTTAATGATATTAAATGCACATTAAATAAACGCGCATTAAATAATCGTTCAACTAAAATATGCAGTTAAAATCGAGATTGCTTTTATGTTAATTTTATTTGATTTATCGAATCAAAAGGGGGGAAACGTTGGCAGCAAGAAGTGTTTTCATTTCTACTTGAACACTGAATAACTTTGCAATTATTAGTGTCGATATTCAGATAACTGATAAACAGTTTAGTTTTTAATGATACGATTAAAAAAGTACTCGATATTCTTGGGAAAACCAGTGTGGCTCCACGCCTTCGCTGATTCAAAGGGAGAAACGAAGCACGAGTTTAAAAATAGTATGATGAGATACATAAAACCAGAAATCTAGACAACGACTAATGTGACCATTTGATTAATCCACTTTTTTTTATCGCTCTTTATCTACATGCGGAATCAACTGCGAGATTGCCGGCGAAAAACGCGGCGCGATTATCTGAAAATTCCCCGAAGCGTTGCACGCCGCGCAAACCTCGGTCGCGTATGCGCAGCGCGAAAAAAAGTAGAATATTATTTCAGAGTTCTCTCGATTCGTCATAGATGACCATGAGTGATAGGCGGACTTACACGCGCGAAACTTGCACATCGTTATGTTTCTCTACGGACGAATCTCTCTTTCGCGCTGCACGTGCTCTATTAACCTGCGGAAATATCGTGCTTTTTACAGGGATATCGACGAATCTCCATAATGCACAAAATCGACATGTTGAATTCGCATCTTTGCCTCGAAGGCAAATAACAATTTCTTGTGGGTTTGAAAATAATTATTTAATTGGTGATTACAAAAAGATGCGTTAATCTTTTGCATAGATCTTTTATATAGATGTTTTAAAAAAACTTTTTAAAAAGTTTGAAAAAATTTTTCGGACAAATTATTGGATTAAATTATTTTTTTATTGATGGAACTATTTTTATGATTTTTATGACAATTATATATTTTTAATATATCTAATAATAATTTCCACGATTTTTTGATATCTGAAAATTTCCTCAACATATTTATTCAATGAAAAATATTTGCCTTTGAAATAATACGAAATGGCGATCGTCAATTTGGATTGACTGTTATATAACGACGAAAGAGACGCCTAGAGATCCCCTATCTAATCTTCAACTTTCGGCTGTTATCTTGAGACTAGCAGTATGCCGTGTGCATGGATTATCTAACGAATTTTCTAAACCGCCAATCTGCTTCAAGGTCCTGCCTCAACTTTGTCACCGCCCCCCCTGTCTTTTTCTCAACTATCCCTTTCGTTTGTGTGCGGGAAGCAGGCGACTCTTGCGTAAAGTTTGAAGCCGTATGCGATACAGATAGTCCGTGCGTGCACACCGATAAGATAAACGATTAATAATAGGACGCTGCATGGTTTATCTCGACGTGTAAGGCTGTGCGGTCCACTTACGCTACAAATGCTTCGAAACGTTCTTCTCCTTATTTCTTCATTGAAAGGAAGGAGAAAAAGAATGTTTTGTATTTGTAGCGGCAAGTGGACCGCAGCCTAAAATGCACACTTTAGGAGCGGACGATTGTCGACGCTTGCGACAGTAATTATATAAAAACGCCACAGTTGGGTGATGTGAAAAGAACAATAAAGCGTTAAAAACGCTTTTTTTTGTAGAAAACAAAAGAAATATAATTTATGCCTATAAACATCATTTTGTAACGATTAGATATATTGCTTCATGATAAAAATGTTCATAGTATTATCTATATAATTTTAATTGAGTAAATAGCATATGATATCATAGAAATACAATGCATTAATACTTTTTCAACCACTGTACAGAAGGAGCTCTTTTCGCGAAGCGCACTGTATTTAAAAACCCTTCAAATTTTATACACAATACCCAACAAAAAAAGAGAATCGTTCAATGAAACGCATGCCATAAAAACAAGTCGATTATATCAATTGTTATATAGGCGATTCAATAACCACGATTTTTTCGTTGCACCAACAATTGCACATTCGAAATCGTACTTTGACAATTTGCTTTTTTCTTTTTATAAAAATATTGGATTTGTTAAGAAGATTAAATATAAAATTTTTTTACACAAAAATTATATTGAACATCATATTTTTAAAATTTAAGTCTTCAAAATTTTAGTTTCCAACTTCACTCTTTTATTATTTTTAAAATTTATCTCCATAAAATTTTCTTTTCTACTTATCATCATAATATGAATATTATGACTTATGTTTTCAAACTTTTGTAATTGTATAATTCAAAATTAATAAATTGTATAATTGACTTGAATAAAATTTGATACTCTCTTCTGTTAAAATATGGAAAAAGTAATTCTGTATTTTATTATTTTTAAAAAAGCAAATTGTGAACGAGAATGTGACTGTGGAGGCGTAATCTTTAGCGTTTATTATTAGTTAGTAATTAGAAGTGAATAAAAAGCCAGCTGTTGATATATAATTATATCAGCGATTGATATAAGTTTTTATATAATTGCGCAAGTACAATAAATAAATCTACTCACCGGTCGTTGTACTCTAGCCAAGTATGCAGTCACCTGGAAAAATTAATATATTTGAGTTATTATAAATCATATATTTTATATATTATTAGTGTATATATGTTATTATATAATATTTCATTATTTTCATTTGAATCAAAACATAATTATATGTAATAAATTATATTAATAACTTTTCAAAAATTTTAATGAACATTATGAATAATTTAATTGATATTTTCAAAGATCTTATAATAAATACCTTTAATAAATACATGAATGTGATTGTGTATGTGTAGGTTATCACAATTATATATATATTTAGATAATGAATGAATAATTATATTCACCAGCTAGAATATTGTAATTTGTTCTACCCGTTGCAGATTCTGCCTTAGGCTGCTTCGCACCAGCTCCATCGAAGAATGATGAATGACCGGAAACCCGCATTTATGTTGTTACATGCACTACCAAACGAAAGTCAATCCGTGCACTTCACTTTCGAAAATCACAGATTTACGTCGCCATGGTACACGGAACGCAAACGCGAGATAACCCGAGATACTTTGTACCGCAACATGTCCACGCATAAAAGTGACCAATTGTTTTCATTTTACACATTCGATAGTCCTCGTGACACTGTACACATACTAGAACGAGCGAGACAAACGATGATTGTTTTGACGGCAGGTATGGACACGTACACAACAAGCTATGTTTTGCCCGATTCATTTCGACGAACTGAGTTTTCAACACACGCTATATCTAATAAAAGATACATCACGCTTCGATTGAGCAAACATTTACAGCATCAAAATTTGTATACTCGTTAAAATTATAACCTAAATCCACGCTCCGTCGGCCAGACGATGCACGACGGTCGTCTGATGGCACAAAAAATGCTATTAATCGCGAACATTCTCGGTCATCGCCTGTCACTTTAATCGGCACTTCCGACAAAAAACTCATTATGCACTTTCAGTACGAATAATATGTGCAATTAATGGAGAAACGTTTGTACTGTTTAAACCAAACCGACGCGATGATAAAGACGATAAAAATTGACATGGCGATCGCAGGGCGGCAGCATTGCTTGACAATGTCGCCAATATCTTAATAATTAATAATCGATATCGATATATCGACGCGTTGCTATTTTCTTACCAATCTCTTTTACGACTACATCAGCACAAAATGTGCAGTGTGAACGAAGCGCTCAATGATTAATCAGGTATTTTAATTAAGAATATGTAATCACACACGAAATTGTGTACGAATTTATTTTCGACTAAGCTCTGGCGGCAATTTTATATGAGAAATTCCTGTATCTGTATTTTGTAACTTTCTAACGACAATATTGCCGTCGTTACGTGTCGTTGTGTAGGTATCATGCGATAACCGTGCAACATACGTGCAGCATACGACGATAGCGATATTATCGTTAAAAATTACCGAATAAGCATACTGGTCGATTGTATATATCGCGCTTCGAATCTTTCAAGCGAATGTAAAAAGTAATTTTCTCAGCATTAAAATTTATATACTCACTGAGATTCTAACCTATTTCAGTACAACCCGTCTACGTCTTGCACGATTGACGAAACGCTTTTAATCGTGAACACAACAATTGTCTATTTAATCAATATTCGACGTTCACAAAAAGTTAACATTGATTATGCATTTTTAATACGAATAAAATACTCAATTGACAGCGATACGTTTGCGCTATACATTTCGTTGAAGTTGTAGTAGTGACTATCGCTGTCGTCGGAGCAGTGACGGGCGCGACATCAATTGACAATGTCGCCAATCTTAAAATACATCGATATCGGTGTTGGCCATCTTGTCGTCAATCTCTTTCGTGATGCGTCGGTTCGGAGTGTGTAACATGAACGAAATGCTTGACGATTAATCAGGTATTTTAGTTGTTTAAAGTACATGATCAGCACGAATCTTTGTTGCTAGGTCTGATTAAAGTAACGGACGATTACCAGAACGTATTATTTTCCGCGGTTGTTCGCAATTAACAGTGTTTCGCCCATCCGCTGGACAGCGAGGTTAGGGATTATAATTTCAATAAGTACGGATTTTGATATCATCGGCTGTGTTCATTGCACTAACAGTGAATATTGAGACGCAGCCATCTTAGGCATGTAAAAATAATTCTCTGCGTTCGCTTAAGATGATCGAAGCGCGATTTACTTTTTATTAGACATTAGTGTGACAATAGCATGTTGACAAAATTTAGCTTCTCGGAAGTGAATCGGGCAAAACATAATTGTGTTGTACGCGTTCTGACAATTCCTGCGTGTTGCAATGAGAATCGTTCGCTTTGCTCGTTCCGAGTGTAATAGTAACGGAAAAACCGCCAAATGTATAAAGTGATTTGTGTTATATTTATATGCGTAGAGACATAAAGTACATTTGTTGCGTCATAAAGTACATTTTATCTCGTCTTTTGTTTTGTATATCGTCGGAAATCGGCGACGTGAATGATTTTCGAAAGTGGAGTGTGCGGATTTTGATGTACGATAATTCATATAGCGTTTTCGATTATACAGGATTTGAACGACCCAGGGTTGATCAATCACTATTTTACTATAAATGCAAGTCTTTCATTGGTGGAGAGGTTGCAATGACGTCATTAACCAACCCTGGGTCGTTCAAATCCTGTATAATCGAAAACGCTAATAGAGTGACGGTAATCAAAATTATATAAATTGTGTATTTCGATATTCATCGGTTCTTCGAGGGAGTTAGTGCGAAGCAGTCTAAGACGGAATCTGTGGTGGATGAAGCTAACTGCAAATGCTCTAACTGGTAAGCAGAGTTATTTGTTTATCATTTAAATATATACATAATTTTGTAATAACACACATAACAATCATAATTATGTATTTATTAAATATTTATTATGTATATATGCATGAAAATATTTATTAAAACATTATTAAATATTAATTATATATATATACATATACTATATATATATATATATATATATGTTTGAAAATATTCATTAAAATATTTATTAAAACAATTGTTAAATAATTATTAAAATTTTTAAGGAATTATTCACACAATTTATTGCATATAATTATATTTTAATCGAAATTAAAATAATTGAAAGATATAATAATTTATGATAATTAAAATATATGTTGATTTTTGCAGATACAGCTGGCAGAATACTTAGCTAGGATACAACGACTGGTGAGTGAATAAATTTATCTATTATGTTGCGTAATTACACACATTGATATCGCCCGTTATTTTTTATTTGCCAGTGCTTAATGTATGTACATATACATATAATTGTTTAGGATATAATTGTATTTTTGTTTGCAATTTATATTTATACAAATAAGTATTAAAATACAAAGTTATTTTTTTCTCTATCTTAACAGCGAAGAATTCTATATTTTACATAAGTCATATATGCAATTTCCTATTTTTAAATCGTAACATTATCGGGTGTTCGAGGAAATATTATAGAATCATACATTGTATAACTGACCGTACCGTTTTGCCATCTGAGTTCATGACTCTCACGTGACAATAATGTTGTTGTCGTGACTGCGATTTAGCCAGAAAGTATGACTGTCGAACGTGCTTCGGACGTCTCTTCAGCGCACAATGCATGTGAGGCGAGTGAGTCTGACCGCGCGACTCCGAGCCGTCGTCTTACCCTCTCCGTAACGGGTCGATGGCGCCGTTCTCTATAAATTAAATTCGAAACATCGAATTCCACTTGAATCGTTGATGCGATTCGTTTCTCGTGCCTTGTGATTTTTCGTTGCGACGAAACGGCCGTCCAACTGTGACGCGTCGGGCAACGTTTAAATTTTGCAACGCAGCGACGAGCTGCATATTAGATTGTCTCCTAGTCAAAGTGTCACGGCCGCGATGCGCCGTACTTAAGGCGCGAGTCCGGAGCGGCGGAACTCGTGTACAAATATTCCAGTAAATAAATTGGAGAGAGAAGGATTTATGCAATGCGTTATGAGAAAATTTTTCTTGAAACAAACGCGAAGTATAGCGATAATAAATATACGAGACGGTCATTTCGAACGTGCTTTATCCACTTTTAACTTTATATAAAGCTTTACTTTAAAATATATCTGTCGTGATTTATAAGAGTTATACTATTACTTAGCGTCTTATTAACGTTTTTAAAAAAGTTTGTGTGTGTGTGCGCGCGCGTGTATGTGTGTGTGTGTGTGTTGATTTTCTAAAAATTTTCTCAATGTAAATAACAGGCATTTAATATCAATTTCTTATATCAATAATATATAAAATTTACTTATCAATTAAATAATAATGGAAGAAAAAGTTTAAATGCAGCCGGTGAATGCAGACATGTTATTAGATATATATTTTAAAATCTTTATTACAATTTAGATACTTATACATTAATCTTCTACAGTTAAATTCTAAGAACAATAAGATATTATTAGCATTAATGTTTATCAAGTTAATATTTGAATAACTAATCGCTCTGCGCTCTATCTCTGAGATATATAGAGAGGAAATAGAGGAGAAACAGATATTTATACTTCTCAATTAAATGTAGTTGGCCAGAGAGTAAAATTATGCATGAAGCAAGCAGTTTTAAAAGCTTGTTCTTCGATTACGACTCTGTTTTAGTAGATCATCGATCGTAATATTCCACATTAACGCCATGTTAAACGTGACAGAATTCTGATTAATCCTTTTTCAGGATTCTGATTAACAATTCCGAAATGTTATTTCATCTAAGTGCGGACGAAAGCGGCTTTCGTTTCATATTGCTTTTGTAATTGAATTCTTCTTGCATAATTCTGTCCAATTACAAAACCATAATTTGGAAGATTCGATATTCCAACGTAACAACGCTGTTAGACCATATTTAAAGAGCAATCTCGGTGAAATGCAATTCAACATTATTAATACGTGTAATGGCTCTTTCGATTCTCCAATTTTCGTCGCGAATATTCGCGGATTGTGCGAATTTGCATTTTTCATGAAGCCACTTGATAGATCTCGAATACTAGAAGTCACGATGCGGAAAACATCGTAGGCGACATACAAATTGCGGTGCCAGCCGGTGTTGCTGCGTCCGTGACTAGACGGCATAATTCGTAGACAGTACGTGTTACCGATCAAGATAATTTTGATTGGAGCGACGCCGTTGTATGCGGGGCGAGTTTCTTTCCGCCTTTACGCCGCGATTGGCCGTGCGCAGACGTCTTTCGCGATACCGCCGTCGTTGCATCGCGCGTTACGCGATGATCCTCAAAAAGTGAATCCGCGTGCGATGACGAGGCCACGCGCATGCCATGCGCGTGAATAACGTCGGCGTTTGTTACGCAACTCCGGTCGCGACATTTCGCGAGGGTCGAATTCGCGAAGCTCCGCAAGAGCCGCGTCGCGATGTTTTTCGTAATATGCTAATTAAGAGTCTTACTTAATTACTTCAGAGGCAGTTTTAATTTAAAGAAAAACAATTTGCACATGTTTCTTGTATTTAAAGTTGCATTAGTCAAAAACTTTTATCAGAAAAAAATTTTTTAAATTTTAAATAAATAAATTTTTAAAAATTAACATGTATATATGATTGTTGTTTGCATAAAGATTAAAATGCCAGTTTTATATACCGATTTTATACTACAATGCAACAATTATTTTAATTTTATCATCAAAATTATTTTTTTACCAGAATATTCCATTCAGAAGTTGGATTAATAATAAAATTAAATTTTTGATTTTGAAAATTTGAAATTGTATTTTTTTCTTTGTGATGAATATGAAGTGGAACAGGTGCAAGATGTTTCGTAGAATTAGCAAAAGTCTAAAAGTTGCGAGTGCAAACTTGGAAATGAGTTTTCGTCAGCAAGAATTTGATACGATAACGTGACCTGCCACAACTTGAAAAATTTTAGTATTAAAGACAAAATAGTCTAACTAAATTTAACTGAAAAATTTTTAGAATGTAGATATATTTTTGCAATCCAAAAGTTTTAGTTTTGTTGAAACTAATTTAATCTTTATTCTTATATTAATTGTTACATAGAAAAAAATATATTTCTTACCTTTTAGAGCAATTTTTTTTTGTCTCTTATGTAGTAGAAAGCAAAAATATCCATTTTACGTTTCCCAGTATAACATATATGTATTTTTTAATATACAAAAAAATTACAATAATATAATATACAATAATATTATCATATTGCTAATTTTAATTGAAAGTGAGAATTTTTAATGTTAATTTTGAAAAAATCATATTTATAACTATAGTTCTCCACGGTAAAATTTGGGAAAGGTAAAGTGGTGAAATTTCTCTCTCATAGAAGAGTCTTCTATTCAAAACGAGTTCTCGAATGCAGAGACGCGTCAGAAGAGTTGGCAAGCGTTCGCGACGGAGGACAATCAATAGAGACTCGCATGTAAGAATGCATTAAAGCGATCTACGAGCGTAAGACAAAGCGACCATGTGACTGGAACAGGTTCCGGGGAGCCGAATGTGTGCGCGCGCGTGCGATTACATTTGTGTGTGTATTTCGCGCGCGAGTTCTACGAAATGAGCGAGCGTTCGCTCTAAAGATAGAAGTTGATGTGTCTTCGGCTAACGCAACACGTAGCCTTTAAATCAGATTGCAAGCGCGAAACAAAGACAAATAACGTCGCGATCGTGCGCGGGAAAACTCGCGAAACCGTTTGATAAGTGCCACATTGCAAATTCGTTATTATCGCACGACGCGATGTTTGCCGGAAATGCCAAAGTTCTTAAGGCATTGATTTCTGTTACAACAGAATTGCAGAGTCTCTCGTTGAGGTCAATCGGTTGAATTGCAATTAATCGGCAACATTAATTTTCAAATGCTATTGAAATACAATGACACGTATGCATTGAATATTGAAAAGTAAAAATGGTATATGTTAAAAAGTGAAAATTGCCACTCATGTATGTTCTACTTGAAAGTAATCTATGCAAATCGGCAAAGCAAATAGGAGAAATAAAATGTCACTTTTTATCGAATCGATGTAAAGTAAAGTGTCGAAGCATAATTAAAGATCCAATTTAGCTTGGTAAAGCATAAGAACTGAATTCGTGACGGCGCTCTCAAATCTCAGTGTCGCCGGGAAGACACGCGCGAAACGCTCTCGCGATTAACTATGATACGTCACAAAAGCGAACTGCTTGCGTTACTCGAGAGTCGGCCCCGGCGTCGCGGATTTATACCATGTATACGAGCCAAGTTGCCGCCGCGCTCGAAGTTAAGGCGTCGCCTCGTATCTCGAATATCAATGTTAATCGTAATGGGCGATTTAACCTCGTCAGTATGCGCGTTCCATTTTCCTACTCGACACGCGTTAGCGTGGCACACGGACTCCGACGGATGTATGAATGACGGGGGAAAATGATCACGCTTGCGCCAAGAAAGTGGGACCGTTCTGTTCGCGATCGCGCGGAATTGAAGAGCCGAGGAGATTGAAAGTACTGACGATCGAAATGACGAATCTGCAAATTTTTCTCAATTTTTATTTCATTTGGAAAATACGAAATTTCGGTTCAAATCACAATCAATAGCATTTTTCCAAAAAAAATTATTGAACTTTTTTTCTTGTTAATAAGAGTTAAAAGCAGAGTACTTCAAGATAAAAAATTTTTATCTTATCGAAATATTTTAGTATCTTTATTTGGGTCTTATACGTTATACGAGGAGCGCGCTAGAAATGCTAAACAAGAGCCGGTCGAGTGGCCTTTATCTTCCCTCCGTCTTTCCGAAACATCGAGTTCGCGAAGGAAGTCGAAACTTTTGCAGCGCTCTGTACTCGGCGTGCACGCAGGTACAGAGGAAGAGAGAACGGGACGGAGACAGCACAGAGAAGGGAGAAAGAGATAGAATCGGCGAGCGGGCGCGCACGCAAAATGTGCAATTGGACCAAACGGCGACGACGACAATGACATCGATGACGACGACGTCGACGTCGATGACGGGCGCGAGGTGCAGGAACGGCTTGGCGTTTCGTGGCTTTCGGTGGCCGTTAAAGACGCGCATCTATACATACACACGTGCACTCCGGAGAACGGGTGATGCATCGGGGCATTCGTGTGCGCCGGTATCGTGTCGTGCTGCTTCACCGTCGTCGTCGGCGTCGTCTGCGACATGCGGATGATGGTGATGGTAACCGGTCGCGATGGTGTGACGGCAAGCGTAGAGGAAGGTCGTGGTGTTGGTAACGTGCGATGGTGGTTAGTGGTAGTGTGCTTATTTGCGTTGCCAATAGTAGTAATAGCAGTAGTAGTAGTACGGGTATTGATGGTAGTAGTAGTAGTAATAGTAAGTAGTGGTGCCGGCGGCAGTGATGATAGTGGTGGTAGTCGTGCTGGTGGTGGTGGTTGGTGGTGGTGGTGGTGGTGGTCGGTAATGGTGGTGGTAGTGCTGGGTGGTGGTGGAGGATACCGAAGATGATGGTGGGGTGGTCGGATGGCGGCGCTCCTAGCGCGCAAGCCGTGCTGCCCGACGCGGATGCAGTTACGGGAGCGCAGCGCGACCCAACGCAACTCGACTTAACGTCGCATATCCGGAGCCGGATCAAACGTCGAGGCCTGGGCAAGTGGAGTGCGTGTGCGTGTGTCGTCGTCTCGTCTCCCTCTCGCCCGTGTTTAACGCGCGAGTACCGGGAGCAGGGGGAGAGTGACGCAAGGGGTGGACAGAGTGCAGGGAGTGAACGAAAAAAAAAAAAAAAAAAAGACGCGGTGCATAAGGACGGAAGGAAGGAAAGGAGAAAATAAATCGGAAGAAGAAACGGAGGTTCTTGGTCCGTCTTGGTCGACAATAGAGTGAGAGACAGAGAGACCGGGAACGAGGGTGATCGTGAAGGGTAGAGAGGCCGCGAAAGTGGAAACGAAAGATCCCATCCCGCCGATCGAGACGCGAATCGTTGTCGCCGCTGCCGCCGCCGTCGTTGTTATATATTGTTGTTATTGTTGTTGTGCACGCGCGCCGGATTCGGTTTGAATTGTCGATCGTAATAAAAACAACCTCCGAGTTGCGAGTTCGCCATCGCTGCAAATCGGCACGAGACTAAACAGAACGAGGAAGAACACGAGAGATCAACCGGGTGGAATCGACGTGCGAGAGTAAAGATCCTCGTCGTTGTTAATCGTTGTGGTATCCGCGACATCGTTACCGCATCGTGATCGCGAGGGGTGCGAAACGGAGAACACCGGTGCTCGACGAGAACCGCGTAGACCGCAGCGAAACGGAGCAACAGGCTCCTTCCAGAGAGAGAGAGCGAGAGAGAGAGAGAGAGAGAGAAAGTGAGAGAGAGACGAAGGGAGGGGGCGGACGGGGGTGCATCGGTGCATCCGTCGATCGTCGCGGCGCCCGCGCGTCCGCGTGTCGTCAGGCCGCCCGACGTGGCTCTTGTTATCTCGCGATCGCTCGTGCTCCATTTTCGCGAGTGTATATTGAGAAGAGGAAATTAGCGCGGAATAAGAAGACTTCGGAGCGAAGATTGTCCCGAGGGGGTGGAAGAAGGATGTCGTCGGGGAAGCACGCCGATCGCGAAGACCGGCTGCTCGGAGCTTCGGCGAGCCGTCTCGAGAAGCTCTGAAGAAGCGCGACAGTTCTTTTCACCGCGAAAGTGAGTAGTTGTCGTTTTATTCGCGAATTGTGAAATTGTAAGAAAAGAAAAGGAGAGAGAGAGAGAAAAAGAGGGAAAGGGAGGGAGCGTAAAAAGTGCGTCTATTAACGGCGCTCCGAAATCCGACGATTCCCTATGAGCGCGCGGCAATTAGAGATATACGAAGCGAAGTGAGAATGGAGTGCCGAGGAAGAACGAAAGAGAGGTGCATGTTTCTGTGCATGTATGTAGATCGTGTGCGAGTGAGAAGGAGTGTCCTCCAGTGCGCGCCCGCGCACTCGCGCTCGCGCCCGTTTGCCGTCGCGTTCGCGCGTGTGCGTCGAAGGAGAATGTGCACGTGTCATCGTATGTATCTCTAGGTGCGCGAGGAGAGGAAGCGAAAGATGGAGAGGAGACGACGAGAGGAGAGAAAAGTTGTAAGAGGGGCCGACCGACGGCCCGCGCGAAGCGCACTAGCTCTTAGACACCAAAATGGCCGAAAAGATCGTACGCTCACGCGCGCGAGCGTTTTCGCCAGCGATTACGAGTGCATTGAGACGAGCGGACGACAAATCGTCGGACATATCGTCCTCAGATAGAGCGAGAGATTCAGAGTCGACGGCGCAATTGTTTCGAGACGTCATTTTTGTTATCGCTGTTTTGTCTACGGCCATCTTCTACGGGCATTCTACCTTTCGACCGCTTCTTCTTCTCTCTCTTTCTCTCCCTGGCGGCGAATTGACCTGATTATGATCGCCACGGGCGAGGTATTTCACACGCTGTGTCTGTTTGTTCGTGCTGCTCGATTTTTCTTACTGTCGACGCGAGGGCAATATCAGCGAATGTATTTCGGAAAAATTAACTGGTTCGAACTGATCGAAAACAGTCGTTTTGTTGAATGAATTCTTTAAGCTCTTAGTGATCCACAGATGGTTTCATTCGAAATCCTTGAAAAGCATATTTCAAATTCTCTTGCTTCTAATGTCATCTGCGCAATTTATTGTCAGTGCAACAAGCAATTTCTGTCATCCATTTAATTATGAAATTTTTACTTTGTTTTCTTCAGTTATTTGCTGAAATTGTTATGCTATAGTGAAATAAAAGAACCTTGGAATCTGATGTGAGGAGAAAAATGACTAAAAATAAGTGTGAGAGTAGAGCGTTAAGAATTAAAAAACCAAGTTTATTACATTTATTCATTATATTACTCTTATATTATCAAATGATAATAATACTGGTAAAAAAAATAATGGTACGATTTGTAAAATATTTGAATCTATATATTAAATATTCATTAAAAAATTGACAGTTATTAATGGTTTTTAATGGATGATATAAATTTTATGTTTTACGAACTTTCCAATATTAGCGATATATATTACGAAAAATTTTTCTCGCGCTACTGCTTAATGTTTTCCATTCGTCAAGTATTAATTATAACAAATGCATTCTCATAGCTATCGCGATAAATCGTTGTATGTATGTGAAAAAGTGATTCGACAAATGACTTCGCCGAAATGAGCCGCATAATTATCATGAGTGGTTTTTTTTTTTGTTGAAATATTCGCTGCTATATTTTTTTACGCGCTATAAATTCTCGACGATTACGTGTAAAATACATGTGACGGCTAAAATTTCCGCTAGCACGCAGTGTCCACGTAATATCGAATCATAATTTCGCTTCGATAGAAAAGCATCGTTGTAATTATTAATCCGCGAGTTGTTTCACGCGAGCGAATTTGATCCAGATCGATTCCAATCGCGCCATTGTGTCGGATAACGTTTACCAAGGTTCTTTTGTACTGGTGAGTTGAAAAACACGTTGCTCCGGTGGCGAAACACGTTTTCCCCTAAAATCGATGCAAATCTGTAATAATTCACCCTTTGAGAAACGAAAATATCAAATATCTCTGATTTTATTTGTCGTCCGCTTTAGACAAGCATATAATTACTCAAAATGTAACGAAATTGAAGAAAGTTCTATTCAAAAAAATAAATTATTTATAAACTTTGGACGGAATCGAAATATTAGCGAGTATGAAATTAGCAAGTATTATATGAATAATCTATTGTTTAATTATTATCATTCTACTGTTCTGTCATTTAACTAATATTTGTTATTTTTTCGCACAATTGTTAACGTCAAAGTTTCTAAATTTTTTAAAAAGTACTGTTCAAAAATGCTAATATTTTAACCTAATATTTTTATTATATTAATCAAGTCGTGCTAAAAATGTGATAATTTGTATAGAATTTTTCCAATTTAAAAATACATCAGTTACGGCATGATTTGATACTGTGATGAACTAGTGTTTGATATCTTTGAAAAAAAAGAAACGTATAGCAAAATAGATATAGCTGATCGAATAAAAATTGCACGGCTGAAACGGGTGTCGAAGAATAGTTAGATGCAACGCGCGACGCGCGTCTGTCAGTTTTATCGAGCGAAGCCGGTCATCACGTGTTCCGCACGGAAACCTGTCGCTCCGACAAGTCGGAGAGACCGGAACCTCGTTGTCTCCGATGTTAGCGACGTGTATGGGCGATATGGATGTCCGAAAACTGAAAACGGTGAGATTCGAATGCACATACAGTCGAACGCAAATCGAAATTCTTTCGTCTCTCGTCGGATTTTCTCGGTTCTGGCGATTTTGCTTCATTCGGAAATTTTTCCAATAAATTTTAAGCGTTTGAAAAAGTTTCCTTGATATTTCTGACATTCTAGACGTGAACAATAGGATGATTCACGAAATTGCAGAGACGTATTATAAGCGTGCAGATTTTTTCTTTGTTAAAGGTTAAAACAATTTTGATCCTTATTGAATTTGGGATTGATATTGGTTCGCCACTTTTGATCTTCATCATTCTTTGTGGCTCTTCTTAGACATTTGATAATTTTAATTTTTATGCATAATAATTGTGCTGTCGAGAGTTATATTTCTTATTATTAGTTATGTGTGTTCCTTATATTAGTTTATGTGTCTCACTCGCGTCATAGAGTTGACTTGAGATTTATATGTACATGCACTGTTCTCTTAATTAATATATCAAACAACTACAAATTCGAACGTTGTGCAGAGGTGGTGCGTGCAATTTTCATGCGCCTTGCGGCGCGACTCAGGCCATTCAGGCTTGCCGGAAGGGCGGGAGCGCAGCCGGCGTGCAACGGCGGCAAGTACTCCACAGAATGCAATTTTCTTCCGATAACAGAGGCGCGATCTATCGTGTAAACAGATTCCTGGATGTTTACGTTCTACGAACCAATTACACTATGCCCAGTCGAGCGATGCTTAGCGCTTGGTTCGCGGGGTAATTAGAACGTGCATGTCGCAAAAAGAACGCACAGGCTGTGTGCGAGGCTAATTCGATGGAAATGCGTGTAAACTGGCGTAAACTGGCCTCGCCTGACGCTCCTTTTTATTGTCTCGATCGAACGCTACACGCGAAAACCTCGCGATGATCTCGCACTCGATTCCCGATCGGCCGCTTCGCCGTTTCCTGCTTACTCGAAAAAACTGCGACATGTATTAGAATCGCGGAACACACGCGAAATAGCATTCATCCGAAGCTGCACAGTTGCGATGTTGCAAGATCTTTCCTCTCTTTTTTTCTTTTAACTAATATTAGAAATAATTCTATGAGTTCTAACTCTGTCCGTTCCACAATATAATCTTAAGAGAAAAATAGATAGATTATTATAGATAAAATTATGGATTAATTAGATTTTATAGGTAGAATATAAACTTACTTGAACACTGTAATTAGTCTTAAGCAACATAGTGACAGGTTGCGACATAAAAGCAGAAAGGAAAGGTATAAATACAACAAAAACGACTTTATTCTCACATAATAAATAAATTAAAGTAGAAAAAATATGTGCCACGATTTATGACATTGAGATACAAATAATCGCAATTTGCGTTTCTGATGTCACGCATAATCGACCGTTCGTCGAAGTCCGGAGATCGGAGTGAGTTTAGGCGCATCTCGTCACCGCGATCTCTTTGTCATTCTCCTCGGAAAGTTGGATTCATCGAAATGACTCAGAGCCGCGCGTGTAATCGTGGCCTCGCGAATTTTCTCGGCCATGGCGATAAATCGCGTATCGTTACCTCGGAAGTGCCGCTCGGACGTTTAACGGCGCGTTAAGCACGGACGTTTATTGACGTAATAATTTAGCGGAATTAATTTATGCGCGCGACGAAAGATCGGTCGTATCGGCTTAGATTGCGACAACACGCGCGAATCCGTGCGATATCGGCAAACAGTCGCGGCGGACATCGCCATTTTCGTACGCGGTCGCGCGTGCTTCCAGCCGGAGGAATTATCGCGAATGCGGTTCCCGCCTCGTCCTCTCTCTCTTTTTGTACAGGCTGCACCAGAATTATCACTGCTGCTCTAATCTGCGAATTCGTAATTAATTTTCTTCCTTTTGCGAAATTATACTGTCATAAAATTAAATCTAATGTAATATTTTCCCCTTTTCTTTAATTGTTTGAATATTTTGGTAGCTAATTGTGAAATTTTACCATTTACATTGCTTGAAGCTTAATTCAGATATTAATTTTAAGGAGTTTCGTAATTAGATTTAATTATCTAATTAAATTTTTTTTCTATTTTATAAGTATATGCGCCGAAAATTTAAAATAATTTTAATTCTGAATTAAGGAAATAGAAAGCAAATTGTTGGGTAAAAATCTGGAAAGAATGTCGTCTCAGGGCTTTGTTCTCATGAAAATCATGCGCGATTCTACGCGATTAGAGAATTTTCAAGAATATCGCGGTAGGCGTCGCCCGCACCTCCAACGATATTTTATAACACGCAGATAGCGATCGAGGCAGTATTAAAACGTAATCAGCTCGGCCTCGCGCAATTCTAACGCGATTATCTCAGCGCGCGATCGGGAAAAAGCGCGATTATCTTCGACGTTTTAGAATCACTTTGATTCCGTTTGGTTGCTACATCTATTCTCGCGGTCGTCGCGGCCTGAAATTGATCGCGCCTCTCTTTCTCCCTCACCGCGAAATGTCAAGGCGAGATTCGAGCGCGCGCGAGAGAGCTTGATTCGACGGCTCGGCTTCCCGAAATCAAGCGATTTCGGCGCCGCATCATTGTCACGTAATGTCGAACTGTAACGTGAAAGAATTTGCGTTGTGCTATTCGCAAATGTCATTTTATCACAATTTGTCTTTATTGTTCTTTGTTCTTGACTTTAAACTCCCATTTGAAGTAATCCTTTACGTGATGTTTGAAAAGTGGATATGCTACTTAAGAATTTTAATATCTTTCCTAAGGTATTTAAGCGATAGGTATTTCTTTGTAATAGTTTATATATTTTTTAATAAGAAATGTACTCTGATCTGCACCTGTCTATATACGTATCTTATTCGATATAATTGTAGTGATCCTTTCGTGATGTGCTTGAAGGAATTTATGCCGACGTATTCATTAGAAGATGAACCATTTCAACATGATAATTGTTAAATCTTAAGTTTTTGCAGAGATAAAAAGATATAATAACACAGTCCGTTGTGAATTGTATGATTTGATGGGCTGACTGCATATTTTTAGAGTTTGCCACCAATATATTATTAACAGTATGCCTGTAGGAAAAAGCAATATATGTGTAAATGTGTGTTATTTATGACTTTTTATAGTTAAAGACTTTTTGTCTTAAAAAAAGGCAACAAAATCTTTCGTTTGAATAGTAGATCAAACATTTAAACATTTTTATTGTTTGATTTATGTATTTTTATGTACATTTTGATATTTTTAGCATAAATTTTGTTTTAACATATGCAAGAGATAATACTTTTCTCTCCAATTCGCTCTCTTTTTTTCTTTCGACACGATGACACTTTTAACCATACGTGGAACGAAAACGTGTTCTATAAAGTTAAGGCATGTTTTATTGACAGTCGTTTTCAATCGTGAATCGGCTTAAATGCAAACTATTGGTAAACTCGGTTCCCGGTAGTTTTCGAAAATTTCGCGCATATATTTTTAAAAGTCACTTTTGATACGGTGCGCCAAAAAGAAGAGAGGGCAGCTTTTTTTCCTAATTTTTTTACTATTAAATTATAGTAAATACGCGCTTTCATCTGCGCACATTTTTATTGCAATCGAAATGCAATCGCGAACAAGCGCAATTACACTCGAAGATAAATGCAAATAATGATCGTTGCGTGCGAAAATCGCCGACGGTACAAAAGATCGAAAATGACATCGTGTTGCGCGATGATGACACGGCAAAACGACGCTAGCAATTATTATATCTGTCGAATAACAGCGTACTTATGCGAGACGTTTATTTTGTAAGTGACGTAGGTCAGGTATCAGCAAAATAGCGAAGTTGAGCAAAATACAGACACAAATCATATATTGTTTCGACAAGATTTTCGAATTTTGATTTATGCCACGTGCAAACGATGATTATTCATACAATTCCTTGCCATCTTGGTGCTACCATATTCGTATGATAATGAGCGACGCAAAATTCTCGTCGTGCGTAACCACTGGCCGACGCAGAATGCTGCACGTCGTGCGCAGCATCCTTAAATCTTTAGACGAGCAAAAGCTTGCGTCGCAGTTGAACACCTTACCCTGACCGCGTTAAAATTCTATAAATAACTATGTTGCATTTAAAAATGCAGTTAAAACTTAAACTAATACCTTAGAAGATGAACATAAAATTATAATTAGTTGCTATTTATTACATATGACAAAACAAAATGTTATATTAAATCCGCGGAACAATGGAATGAAATATTCACCAAATAATTAATATAATTTTTTTTAACAAGACATGAAGTGATTATCTCATTCTTTCTGATATATCTTAAAATTGTAAAACTTTAAAGGAAGAGTTAAGAATTTTTTAATTTTATCCAATTAAACAAAGAATAAATTATTAAGATTTTGAAAAACAAATTAGTTTGAGAACTGCCTCGCGCCAATAGACGATATCTTGCACCGCGTGTGCTCAGCATGAGATCGTCTAGAAATTTCCAGAGTCGTTGAGATTAATTTGGAGACTTGTAGTTTCGCGACGAAGATCACCCACCGCGGCTCCCCGCTTTAGAAAGCTGAAATTTGCCGTATTCAGTAGGTTAAAGTAGAAAATTCGGTGTGACCTCGATTTAGAATTCCGCGTACAACGACGATGCTAAAGTCCTCAGGCATTGATGAGAGTGGAAAAAAAGAGTCTAGTTTTCCTTTCACATAGCTATGCGTTAGTAAAAAATTTACGACTCGAAATACTAAAAATATCGCGTAAAAAGACGTCTCTCCATTTTCCGCCGGTGTAATTTTTTATGACGTTAAAATATGACCGATAGTTCTCTGTGTACAAAAAGTAGGTGTACCGCGAAAAGAGCAATTAAATTAATTCAAACCATCCATTAGTTAATCCGAATTCTCGAGGGTAAGTAAATCTCTTGGGTGTCAAGCGAGCAGAAAGCTCGCGGATTGATTTAAACGTTCGGGTGAGCAGCGGCGCGAAAAAGCCAACGAATTTTTCCGACCGCGCTCTTACGAATTTCATGAGCGATATGTTTTGTCGATTTCGGAAAAGTGACGGAAAAGAGCCGGTGCCCATTAATCGGCATGAAAAAACCGACTCCATGAAACGTTTCCATGAAATGAAAAAAAATGGCCGCCAGCTCGTGGACGTAATGGATCTCGATGAAGTTTACTATGACGCGGGCACATACGGGCGTAGTTATCGCGGAAAGCGGCGCGATGCTGGTAAAAAAAAATCATCGAAAATGAAGTTTATGGGGAATGTTGAATTATCGCGAAAGAGGGACGAGAAAGTTGATTCGCTGCGCTGTTCCGTCGGCAATCCGCCGTTATTAAGAGCGTTACGTTAAATGTTTTAAATAGTACGCCGACGTGACCGTGGAATTATACTTTTCAAGTTGTCTCTGCTTCTTGCAGACTTTTGTCTCTTTCAACTGCTCTCGCTAGTCTCTAACGACTGCTTCACTGTCAGAGCGTAGGCTGTTTACGTCAATTTCCTTCCCTCGCAGCAAGATTACGCAATCTTTTTTACTCGACAAATTCAGATTTCCATGTTTAGGTTTTTCTTGCGTCACGTTTTTTGTTGCAATGGAGTAATTTATGCGAATAATCAAGACAAAGACGCTAAGTAGATCTGTGTACGGACTTAACATTTCGAATCTAAGATCTTTTTGATGTATCAAATATATTATTATCAAAAGTAATGTCGTCACAATGTCAAAAATAAGAGTTTTATTACGTTCGCTGTGCGGCGAGAGAAAAAAATCCACATGAAGAGTTCCAAAAAATAATTATTGCCGTTAACGAGTAACGCCAGGCGCTAAATACTACAATGCGATAAATAATATCAGACTTTTAAAACGTTGTTAACTTCTGGCGTCGATAGAGTAACGGCATTAGGCGAGCGACGCGCTCTCGTTACGCGCGTTAATTCGCGGAATGTCGCGGCGTGCAATCGATATCGCCGCGTTTTGAAATAATAATAATCGAGTCCGTTGCTGGCGCGGGTAATGGAGCTTTTCCGTATTAATGTTTCGCGACAACAAAACCCCGGGTCGGGTCGAGGGAGGAATAGCGCCCTTTTCGGATTATTTGCGCGCCGCGAAATTTCATGGAATAATACGCGGCGCGGCCGCGAAAATGCATGTGAAAAATTAACACGGTCAATTTGCCGCGGGCGAACGGTCGATGGTGGTGGCGGCAGCGACGGCGGCGAATTCTGTTACGCTTCGTCACATAAATTCGGCCGCGATGCTAGTCAATATTTAATTCCAACAATGGAATGCCGAGATGCACCGTAAAAATGTGCGCTGCGGCAGCCCGCGCCGGTCGCGGCCGGAACAAACAAAACGTGTAACTGCCGTTAATGCTTCACGACGTTGTATCGGTAGGATTATATCGTTTTCTATAATGTAACGAGCCGGCAGCACTTAACTCGCAATGCGAGTTGCAAGTTCTCTAACGCGACGTAACGCGACAAAAAAATAGTTACGCGCGTTGGAACAAAACGCGTTGTGTGCTAGATTTTTTGCACTTTACACAAACAGTGCGCGACAAAACGGCGCACGGCTGCCTGGCGCGGTGGAAAAGAGAAAAACCGTGGGGTACGTCTGTTACCGTTTAAGCTCAAACCTTTAGTTTCTAAGCCCGACGAGCAACAGGTTGCGCCATTGTGGCAACTTGAAAACTCCGCTTACGCGGATACTTTCAAAATCCTTCTCTCTTTTCGCGCGCGCGAGAGCGCGCTCTTTCTTCCCTTTCCGTCTCTCTGTGTACAATTATTCTTTATTGCTCCACCGCCGCGCAGACTTCCCGCTGCACTTGAGACGCCGCCCGAAGAATTTCTATTGCGCAAAGGCTTCTCAATCGGAATGAACTCTCGTTGTAACTCTCGCATCTATCTTTCTCCGGAATGTAATCGAGACCTTTAATGATCGTCACTTGCGCGAGCGGAATCTCATCAAGAGCGCGGGTTCTTTGTTGTGTCCGTGGAAGATATTACCCGCTTCTGTTCCGCATGATATCGTTTTTTACGAATGCTTGCATGAGTAATATTATTTCTCTAAAAAAAGCAGTAGTTATGTAACTCATTATCGCGATTATCAGTTTGAAATATGCAAAACAATAGTTTTAAAATTGTTTCATCTTTATAGTATTTTCTATTTAATGACATGCGATATATAGTGAATAAGGAAGTTAGAAAATTAGATAGAAATATCTTGTGACAAATTGTAACAGAAGTATGTTATTTAACAAATATTTTAAACATGATACTTGAAAGAAATCAACAAGAAAAGCAAAATATCACGAAGAGAATAAAACGAGAAACTAATTAGAATAAACTAAACGAGAAGCATCGCATGCAATCGTGCTTTTCGCGACGCGCGTGCGCTTGGCATCGCGCAGTATCGCGCTCTCGCACACGTGGACACGGCACGGGTCGCACGGCTCGACGTGTAACTGCAGTGGCATTCGAAACAGCGAGAACGACATCGAGGAACGTGCGTGAGAACCGAAGGCGGGAAGAAGAGTGCATGCCAGGCATCGCGCGAGTTAGTAAAATGGCTGTCAAATTTAGTCCTACGTAACAATTCCTATATGCGTTCCGCCCCAAATGCGATCCGCGAGCCCCGGTTCTTTCTTTTCTTTTACTCCAGCTGTTGAATATCGTGAAGGGACTTCCGCGCGGGGTGCATGTAGTCATGACGGACGCGGCTAGAGCGTCAGCATAAACACTTGTCAGCATTGTCAGAATTGTCAGCATAAACACGTTTTCGAAAACTTTGATAAAAGTTTATACGAGAATGCCAAATATTTTTATGAACGTTTTAAAATATTTTAAAATATTGCGCCTACAAAAGTACGAGCTATTTATTTTAAATTGTGGTATATGTTCATTTAAAACAAAGCTCTTGTTTTTTATGGATTGTATTTGCATAAAGTCTATTTGCATACAATATGCATAAAGAGGTATATAAGAACATGTGTAACATTCAAGATTAAAAAAATGTTTGAGATAGAATTTTACAACTATCTTCCACGAGAAATGCATTATATATCTTCATTAAAAAAAGATTTTTGCTAATTTCACATTGAGCATTGAAATTTCATTTCGCGATGGCTTGAATGATAAAGCAATTATTTTCATTGTTAATGCAACCGCATTGTCAAACCGTGGAACGATACTGTGTGTCGCGTTAATTATTATTCTCATAGAATGTTTATATTTTGGCGATAATTAATGACGCGAAACATTTTTAACCAAACTATTGGCAATAACAGAATTGATTTTTGTTTTTATATTTTAAGTTTAACGAAATAAAATATAAAATTTCTATTATATTTCGCCTTTTGCAAGTTCAGTTTTAAAATATTTGTTAAGAAAATACGAATCGCAATACGAATCTTATTTGCATTTCTACTTGACTGCGCTATGTTTAAAAATCTGGTTTGTATCGGCCTCAAAATAAGCGACTCATGTAAGTTGCACAATAGATTTATTTTACATTTTTTAAAAGAGGTATAATGCGGGACTTTGCATTTTACTTTGAATTTATTATGTTTCAAGACCTGATTTGTGTCGCTCTCAAAATAAATGCTACAAGTTGCACGACTAATGTTACACTGACAATTTTCTGTCACAAAAGCTGGTAACACGGATCGCAAAGTAACGCTTGTTTTAATAAATTATAGGAAATCTTAAGTCAATATCCATTCAAGTTAGTCACGGTATAATATTAGCATATCTCAAGTGTCTTATAAAGTCTTAGTAAAAATTGCGCGGTCAAGTCAATATATTCATATTAATTATGGTATAATATTGACATACTTTTCTCTCTCACACACATGTCTGAATAGTTAAAGAATTTTTAACCGAAATGGAATAGTAGCAGCTTATTGATTTCTATTTTTTCTTTCGCTTCCCATCCGTTTTTGTTTCCATGAATTAGCTGATCTACTATATTTCGGATGCATTATTGTACCACAATATCGATCCATTTTGCTTGCGTCAAGGCGATCGATAAATACCGGGCCGGTGAAATATCAGACGTCGACGAACAGTAACGTGCGATAAAATCTGACGATTATTTGACATCTTCTATTACGGGTCATCGGGTAATTCTATTCGCGAAATACGAGCGTAAGTGTCGTGGACAGTTGCATATATGTACACGCGTGAACACGTACAATTAGGCAATACGAAATAGCGGTCAGGTTGATATTAGCAAATTAATAGATTTAGGCTTACGTAATCCAGACTATATGCTGTGTCTTCGACTGAGGTCTCTTTGGAATATTTCTGATTCTATATACTAGTATAGTGAGCTTTTGCATATATAATAGGACAAAAGAAGGAAATTGCACCGAGTTACCTCATATTGCTTTCTTTAATTATTTTCGAATTTTAAATTACATTTGAAAATCTTGTTAATATATCAGATTTTTACAATGCATGTTGTTTTTAAATTCTTGATTACGCACAAAAATTAATATTATTCCGTATAATTTTACTTTTTAGTACAGAATAACCAAAGTAACAATGCAAACGCGATTAACAAGTTAATCAAATATCCCTTTTAATGTTCCACTGCGCAATAATGTAATCGTGAAAAGCACAACTCGACAATGTAATCGTGCAAAGCACAATGATCAGCCGTAGAAAGGCGGAGAATATTGCAACGTGCATAAAAAAGCTCATGGAGTATAAGAACTGCTGTCGAACGGATGTCGGTCCTGATCCTGACGCGGAGATGAACAGGAGCGCAGTCATTATATCGGATTGAATAAAGATTCGCCATGCTGTAGCAAATACGTTACTTGCGTTCAGTCGAGCAACGGTCGAAGTCTACAAACCCAAAGAAATCCATGCGATAATCGCGCGCTGCAAAAACGACGTTTTCAAGGAAGAATATCATGTCTAATGACGAGAGAAAAAAGGATAACGCGCGATCAGTAGAAATAGAGGATAGGCGTGCCATTAAGTGCGGCAGGATGCGCGTCTTCGGATTTAGCCTCTGTCTCTCTCTCTCTCTTTCTTTTTCTTTCTCTTTCTCGCGTTTTCGTTTTCTAACCGCATTCATTCACATGTCCGATGATTCCTGCGGCGGGGAAGGGTGGAGGTACAAAAATCGTGATTCGCGCGCCTTATGCGCATTCCGCGAAGAGCGGCGCGATCGAATTAGCGACGCGGCGGCGCTTCGCGAGAGCCGCCGCGTTACTAATTCGATCGTGCCGCTCTTCGCGAGAAATGGGTCGCTGATGAAAAAAAGCGCAACTGGCCGCGGACACAGCCGGCTTTACGTGACAGAATTCAATGCATCTCAATGCCCGTACGACTGCACCGAATGATTCGTTATTCGCGCGCGCGGGTACATACGTCGCCCTTTCACCGCGAAACCTACCGGGTCGACCGAGTTCGATGTATCCACGCAGTAATCCAAACCATCGGTGGAATTTACATTCGGCCTATCAAGTGAATTACGAAGTGAGCGTAACGACACAATTGCATTACGATTATTGTACGATATTGGCATTAAATTCGCGTTAGCGTCGATTGTGACGTACTTCTGTGCGCGCAAACGATTAAATGCAATTTTTTAAGAGTTATTGTTCCTAATATCTATACGTATACTAACACATATTTTTTTAGTAAATAGTCCTTGTTCGTACGATATTGAATTGCTAATATTTATGCTGTATATCTATGAATATACGGCTCAGCTTGTACTTTTGTGAATTATAAATTTTATAGAGTGAGCATCGATGATAATATGATAATGTACGATAACGTTCATCGCGCACGCAACACATTTTTCAACGAAATGCTTCGATCGAATGTTATTCAGCTTTCTAAAATTGTTTCGTAACTTTCTCAAATTTATGTGGGCATTACAGTCTGTTTTGCAAACTTGCTAAACACACTTTTAAGCTCTACTTTATGCGATTCGTCCGCAAACGGACGAGATTTCCCGACGGCGACCGTGAGGAAAAAAGGTCGAAGCGGAATCGATCTGCGGCGACGTCGTAGATCGTTCTCGGAGCCGCTCTCTAGAACAGCTAATGGACCAAGACTCTATTAATATTGATAATGGCGAAAATCAGGCCAATAAGCGTTCGTGGTATACTACTCGTGCTCGAGGCTATAGCGTCCGCATTTAGATTGCATGACACTACGATGTAGATTTAGTTCGCGCGATCGATCGATTTCCGGATTTCTTTTCGTAGGATTTCGTCTATCATATTAATAATAGTCGTAATCGTGCGATTTTTTATTTTTTTCATAATTTTACTTACAAAAAATTATATTTTAGACTAAGTTTATACTGACAATCGGTTATCATTCGTTAGTTAATATGTGTTGCAATATTCTGAAGTAAAACAGTTGAGTACAAGGATTAGGTTAATTTTTGAAAAATATTATTTTCTTGTTGTTAATATGCACTACATTTTGGACGCTTATTTGCTAATGTTTGCATAAATACGATTCGTTCTACATACGTGCATACACATATTTCACTTGAAATTTGCGTAACCAGATTAGATATGTAGGTTTCACAAAATTGTCAAAGCGAGTACTTCACGCATTATTTAGAACATTTGTACGGCTGTAAAACAAAATATCTTACGTATTAAAACAAATTCTTTCTAAACGATTCCATGGAAAAGTGACGCCTAAGTAAGTTTAACAATTGCTGTACAAAAGACAAAATTTTTATTTTTTTCCTTGAGATTTTTACATTAAAAAAATATTAAAAAGTTTCGTCATTTATCCACAAAGAAATTGTATAGAATGAGAAAATGTTCACTGCGATAGTCGATTAAAATTACACGATCGTGCGAGTTTTCATTTACAACGCACCGCATAAAAAGATATAGATCGGAAGTTCGTGCGGCGTGAGTCAGTCGTAAAATTAAAAAAAATTAGTAATAGGGGCGCCGACGCGCGCGAAAAGTACGCAGCATGATTTTTCGCACACGTTGACTGCGCGGAATAATTTTCTGCATATTCCTCTCCCCGTGACCGCTATGTTTCTTGCCACACACTATTCGCTGATTCTTGTTATTAAGATCTTATCATCGGTGACGTAAGCGTCGGTCTGAAAAGCGGGCACTGTGGAAGTCAGCGCACCACCAATTTTACTACTTCTTGCTCATTTGATCCGCTTTTATTGCCGCACGATTGTATGGGCGAGTCGCGCAGGAATCCGACATTGTTGCGACATGCATGTTCGCGCGCGACCTCCGTCGCCGGCACGTTTTGCGTAGAATTAGTTTCGTAATAACTGTCCATAATGCCTTCGTAATTCGTCACTTATACACGACTTATACACGACGAGTAAATACTGTCTCTAAAAATTCGACTCGTTTAATTTTTGAGTCGTGTAAGACTCAGCTCTAACTTATTAGAGAAAAAATTGTGTAATATTTTTTACCTTAATGGTCTTTTTGAAGCTTTTGCGGATATAAAAATTTTTTAATAAAACATTTTTTGCCGACAAGATTTCTCGGTAATGGATTTAATGCTTTCGCATTTTAACGCTTTTGCTTTAACGTCGGAGACATGTAGAGCTATTCTGCTGTTATTTTTTCTTTGTTAATTTTTCCGAGGATGGACAGAAACTATACGCTTGACTAATTAATCTTTTCAATGAATAATTGTACTTTTGGAGGTTTGTCACTTCCAAATTGTTATAAAATCTTATTACTTTTACTGCGTATCGCATGCCCATCGTCGATCTAAATCGACAATAAGCGTTTATGTAAAGTAGACTGTATTTCGCAGTCGCCATCGAGATGGAAACGAAGAAAAGGCCGAAGCGGTCTCTAAATTGACCCGGACGGAAACTATGGCAATTTATTCATGCACAGGCTACATGACGCGACATGATACCGCGTTGCCGTCGAGACATGTTAAAAATCACGGTATGACTGAGCAATTGTCACGACAGATGAAAAATATGCAATGAGAGAAAAACGACAGATAGTTTACGATCGTCAAACACTTACTTATTGAAGTAGTATGTATGAACAGGACTTTTTATTAGCGCTTTAGCACTTCAAGTTGAACACAACATTAACATGAACAATTTTTTAAATATTTTAATAAGAGATGCAAAGTTATACGAAATTTATATGCAACTAAAATAATTTTCAAATATTTTCTGAGCGTTCAAATGTAGACAATTTGTGGTGGTGATATAGATGTTATTTAATAGCGGGCAACCGTTGCGGATATAGTAGCCACAACGCAAATTTGACTATTGTACAAATTGGAGCATTGCGAATAACATGAATGCTTCAATTATTGTCGGTATGTCGAACTCTTAGAATTAAATCATGTTGATGTATTTAACAATATATACGTAGAATATTGTTTACAAAAATTAATTATTATCTTAGAAATAATTTTAAAAGAACGTGATATATTATCATTAAAAAATATTCTCATTGAAAAGTATTCACGTTATACTCTATGACACATGGAAGAAAAAAATATTTGATATTATACGAGAAAAGAATACGTTATTGAATAATTCGTAATAAATTTATAATTAGCACACTCGTTAATTTTAAATCAAATAGTGTTTTGCGAATGCGATCCATTTGAATTTGCATTATTATTTTCGCAGATCGTCCTCTTTTTCATAAGTATTCCGCGTACCTGCATGACGCGTTATGAAAATACTGCGAAATAACGATTCGAAGAGAACCATTTCATTAATTCCAGATTCATTTTACATTCCCTAATTCCGCGATTCTGAAATATATCCGTATCATTTCATCGTATTATTCCAGCGTAGTGTTTTACTCTTTTTGCGACTGTGTAACGACCATGATCGCTCAATCATTAACCCTACAACTCATGGTAGGAACCTTTTCAGGATTGAGCAAAAAATTCTGGTAATTCTATTTCTCTTTCATATGAATATTCAAATTAGAATATTGGCATTATTATTTGTGGTCTTTTGATTCACAAATTATTGTATAATACTCAAAGATAATAGAGATATTCCATATATGATACAAATGACAATTAAATATTCAATATTAACGAGTTTTTAGGATGTTTTTCTATTTTAAGAAAAACACGGTAAGATTAGGCAAAAATAACTAAATGTCAGAGTGAGTATGAAAGGTGTGAGTTGGAATTTTTTCGTCGGGTTTTGTATCTCGAGCCAAATTCGGAAATTGTGGATACGGTCGCATTTGGCCACGCAAGAAAGCCGCGGAGTCGAGTGATTTCCTGTTCGGTAAAAGCATTGTCTGTCGACCGCCAAGTCGACCGTAAGCGATTTGACAAACTTCGTCGTGACCGATTCCAAACGCAGTCGCGTCGCATATCCAATCTGGCACGGCTCGATGCGACGCGAAACCGCGTCGCTCTTGTATTTTCCATCCCACGATTCCAGACGTTACGCACACGGTGGCACACACCGAGACACGCGCTTCTCGTCGCCGCCGCGTCGTCGTCGTTACCGTCGTCATCGTGACGTGAGTGGCCGTACTGGTGTGCGCTTACACGCTTATGTACGTGTGTGCGTGCGATACACACACTTTGCGGTGCAACTCGAGAGTTGCCGTGTATGCGCGACGCCGCGTGTGCATCGCTCCTCGTATGCGCGCTTTACGCGTGTATGCGTATACGGTTACCCGGTGTGCGTGACCGTGCGTACGCGAAGGAAAACGGCTGGAAAGAGAGACGGGAAAGGAGAGGAGAGGGCTCCATGTTTTTGCGTCGAGCAGTACCGCACGCAAGTGCATTTCGACGGACGGACGAGTCGCGCCGACAAGCGTCCCCATTCTAGTTCGGCTATCTACATCACTAAGTTTACGTAACCGCACGAAACCTGTCAGCCGACATTTCGGTGCTAACCAATGGCAAACCAACGTGGCTGTCCTTCTTTCTCTCTCTCTCTCTCTCTCTCTCTCTCCCTCCCTCCCTCTATATCTATCTCCCTCTCTTCCTCCGTGGCGGCGGCTTTATCATCGGTCTTTCCTCCCGCGTCGGATTAGGTGAACGCGACCAGAAGCCATAGGGCGGACTGCTGCCTCGTCGAACCGCCTCGCGAAAATCGACGCTCCTTGCAATCGATCGTCGCTGATGCACCACTGAACCAGATGCGAGCGCGATCGATCACGATTCGAGGAACTGTATACGTGAAACGTGAGCGATGCAATCGCCTCGACAGACCGCGCAATTTTCATGCACATTAACGACACTTGAAAATGTTCGTCGTTATTACAATTTTTCTGTCGCATTTGTTAGCTCTAGTCTGATCTCAATAGATATGAAATTTAAAATGCTGCTAGATACATCAGCATTAAGCATCTCATGAAATGTTTAAAAGAATTCCATTTAGGACGTATTAAGTAGGAATTACGTACTTGTTTTAAAGAAACTTGGGGCACATAATTTTCAGAATACTAGGCTGCATGTCGCGGACATACTAAAACTTGCTTACTTTATTTAATGTGAAAGCATATGTGGCCTCTTTATGCTTTATATACCAAGCTACTGATTATCTTATATGCGGTCTTCAATGTAGAGAATACCAGGCGAAATCACCAACAGAATTTAATGATCGAATACTGCACTTAAAGACTATGAATGCGATTTGTGCAACTTATGCAACCCACAAAACATTTGCATCGATAATATGACTTGATTAATTGTGAATTTTGCAGCTTACTATTTTATTTTTATTATTACATGTCTGTCTGTCAAACAGTCAGAGTATGAAGATTAATTAAATTGTATTGAATTAATCTTGATCATATTTGATGTCTGATCTTGATATATTTTCAAGGAAATATAACAAATCTGACATGCAATTGATATGCAATGAATGCATTTATAAAATAATTCAAGTGTTGACGGTATCCGGGAAAAATTTTAGATTTTCGAGATTTTCCAGGCTGAAATAGATATAGCACGTTTGTCCACGCATTTATATATATTATACATATAGTTTCTTCATAGTCAAAAAGTAAAGTATTTTTTCTTTGAATTTTTATCTTTATTTGTCATTTCTTTCTTTGTCTATTTGTTTCTCTTTCTCTTCTCTCTCATTTTGTGACTATCCTTATTTATTTTCGCACACTGAATGTTTTATTCTTAATAATACAACATTGATACTATATTGATAGGCGATTTGCAGTTTGCCATAATTTTTGGCTGTGACAGATTCAAAATATTATTCCAGACAATTCAAATTAGCTTGCCTAAAGAATTCAGTCTACCATAAGAACAAGACAAGCGTCTGGGTGTCTGGATGATTCCCGTGGGTGAACCCTACCGTTTGCTGATACAGTGTTTATGAAACCGATGGATGATATTGCCAGGCTTATATTTCGTCGAGAGTGTGAGCCTCGCGTCGCGTCGCTCGGCAAAATTTAACAATAAGCGTCTTATCGTTGCGTCGTTCGCTGAAAACACTCGGGTGGGTCGCTGTTCTGTTTTCGGAGGCTTACTTCATGGTTTTGCGAACGAATGGCATTAAGAATGTGTTAATAACGCCAAGAGATTTAACTGGGAATTTTTTTATACAAATTTTTCGAGATATTTCCCTCGACAATTAAAAACGAAAGCATTTATTTCATTCTCGTCACGCGTCTCACTTTGTTTAACAAAAAAAAGCTCTAATATTGTTATTCACGTATATGTGTGAAAATACTTTTTCCATTAAACAAAAGCGAAAGGATTTGCTGCGTTTCATTCATACGATTCGTTTTTTTTGCGAACCATACGAATTTCGCGTAGCTCCCGGGCCACTTTGCAAATTTGGTGTTTCATCGAACGCGGTCCCGTCAGCCGCGGACGCCGATATGCATATATACCGTGGCTGCGTCGGAGTCAACAAGTTGTTCAGGCGGACCACCCTTTCCCCCAACTAAATTCCACTTCCTATAATTATTAGACGTCATGTATCGCGCCGTTGCCGACCAATTTATAGCGGAGCTGACGCGATGCATCGGAACCTCCTGCCGACCGGAGTGTTGATTTTCATGGCGCGTTTCAATTTTGCATTCCTGCTCTCCACGTGATTCCGCCTATCCGTTGGATCGCGTGTACTATTCGCTCGTTTGGCACGCTGCACTTCTATTGTTCCGCGTTAGAATTTTCGAACACGCAGTCGTGCTACGCTACGCTCGTTACGTGCTCTAACCCGAAGTTTCTTCGTAATTTACACGGCCAACGTGAATCTCGCTTGGTGTGTTCGACAATTCATCATTTTTTTAATGGATGATTGGAGAACGAGCGATCTTAATTACTGATTGGCGTTTTCGTTTTGCGGTACATTGATTACTCTTGAAAATCGGCAGTTGTAATGGAAAAAAGAAAGCATGATAAAGTATCCGCTCTTGTAAAGGAAAAATTTTTCAATATTTATTTGCGAGTTTTTAAATAACTGCAGAATTGTAGTATTATTTTTTGAATTACAAATGCGCTTTCTGCATGGGCAAAATTACTATGGTGTAAGATTATTTTAATAAGGCTTAATTAAATTAATTTCACGAGGATTGTAGAACGAATAATTTCTCGCGCGGAGCTTCGCTGCAAGCGGATTCGCGGGTAGTTGTTAAGGTAGTACGTTCGCCGTATGTGTGTAAGAAGTTGCAGAGCGCGGAACGTACCGTCGATACGTTTCTTTATACACCTATATGCGCGGCCAGGTCAACGCCCTTTCACCTCCCGGCGAGGCGGCGGAGAAAATATTAATTTCAAGATTTTTTGCCGAGCTTTTCCTCGCTCTACCTCGGCTCCCTACCATCCCCTTCCCACCCCCTGGCCCACCTCTCTCCACACCCCAATACCGACAAAAGCGGAAGCGAGGAAGAGCTCGCGACCGTTCGGCCGGGGCATTAATTTGCAAAGTCGTAAACAAGACGGCGCGCTGTCGATACTTTTAATAAAATGCCAGCAATTAAATTGTGCGGGGACCAGTAATGGTCGGACGGCCGTGACGAGGGGCGAGGCGACGGAAGAGGACATTCGCGAGGGTGGCCGAGCGAGAGCGGTCGGGTGAAAGGTAATATCGAACTCGTATTTTAGGTGGACGGTGGTAGGAAGAGGAATAGGAGGAGGTGGAGGATGAGAGGGCGAGCCAGGGTGGCAAAGGCGAGCGGAGGAATCGAAGCTCTCTGACGGCGGGTGGGTGGGGTCGGGCAACGGGGAAAGAAACAAAAAGGAACTCGCGGGGAACAAAAAGAAAGCCGCGTCTTTGGGGGGTAGTGGTAGTTAACCCCCACCCTCGCGTACGGTCCGCGACAACCCCCCCACCTCCGGTGCCCTCTCTTTCCCATCCCTCCTCCTTTCCCGACCTCTCGTCCTCTTTCCCTCTTCCTCCGGTTCTCGTCTTCTCTGGCGTCTCCCCTCTTCTTCCGTCTATATCTCCTCGTTTCTGAAATTTTTGAATATCCGATCAATAGGTAGCCGCTCGCTCGGGAAAAAACCGGGTGGGGAGGCATGAGATGAGTACCGTCGGAACCGCCGTCTCTTCTTCCCCCCCTCCCCCTCTGCCGCCCCCGCACCTCTTTCCGCCCGCAAGACCCATCGGCGTTGTTTCAGACAAGATTTATCCGTATTTCATCGCGAGCGCGTCGGCCGATGCTCGCCTCCCTCCTCCCACCCTCCTCCCACCCTCCTCCCTCTCCCACGCGTCTTCGAATTAATTATTCGATATCCGTTCATCGTGCTGCGTGCTCGTTTTTGCATTCGGGAATGCTCAAATACGATCGCCAGAATAACCATTACCATAATGGTCATTACGTAATTGCTCGCTACTTAACTCGGAAACATGCGCGATTTTGTTTTATTATCGGCAGGAAATACGATATTGGGAGACGACGTGCGTGTGGGACGTGTACGCGAAAAAAGATGTTAATCATACTTTTAATCTGAATAAAATTATACGCGACAGTCAAAATATCGAATTGTTTGATGAATTATTGAAAGTTCCAATTTCACCAATTAAAGCTCTCCCCGTAACACGAGCTGAAACGACTCTCAGTCGCGTTGTGATTCGCGGATTAAACAAGTCAAATTTGGTCTACGTATATTTTCACGACACCTGTGGAACTTCGAGTATCGATCCGCCGGCAATCAGCCATCATGCGCCTCTACTTTTCACACGCACACACACCCACACACCTGTCCGTTCAGTATTTCGCACCGTGCGACTTCTTCGGAGGTTTGCACGCGAGAGCATTATTCATGAGCGAAGGCGAGTCTTTTAGTAAGTTCGCGTATGCGCTTCCAAGTATATCGTGCGGGGACGAATGTCTAGCAGGCCTGCGAATCCGATCGCGCGGTAAATGCGCTTACACGTCGCATTTTCGCCCCCGCGCCGCGAGAGCGGAATTTCCTTCTCTCTCGCCGGCGAATATTATTCATAAGAATGCGAAGTTCTGCCTCGGGAACGTCGCCTCGCGCGCGCGCGCGAATATCGAAGTAACCACCTGTCACACTTCCGACCGAAGCTCTAGCTGCTTGGTCCTCTATGCTATTCACTATGACAATAATTCCACCGCGCGGTCGTTCGATCAATTCGCGGGTATAATCAAAATGCGCCGGGCTAAAAAGTATTGCGAACTGGCTGGCTGGCTGGCTGGCTGGCTGGCTGACTGGCTGGCTGGCTGGCTGGCTTTTCGTGGGACAACGGTAGATATCCGACGTGCCGGGAAGTCCAGTGTATATACCCGCGTGACTGAAACCCGCGGACCGTTTCCGCGAATATATATAAATAATCGATGCGTAATGCTTTTCACCTTTGCATAGTTTAGTAGGGCCTGATACGCAGTTCGTATTGAATCATTATTTCTTCGCTGGGAAGAGTCTCGTTTTTCCGCTATCTGGTTTGGACTAGTGTTATCTTCTTTTAAATTCTCGCAATGTTATCTGTAACAGAAGGAGCGAATTTTTCTTAATTATTGATAATCGAGGCATTAAGGCGTTCAACTTTTCTCGATTATAGGCAGATAATGATTAAATTTTTTTTAGATTGTTATTTCATAGAATGCAACAAGATGCTTTCAGACTGTGGAAAATATTACAAACATTTTAGAACAAAAATAGAACAAAAGTTGTAAAAAATATTTGGAGAAAAAAATTACCAACACAGCCGAACTATTGTGAGGTCGTGAAGAGTAGTCGAGGGTCTTTCAGCTTTTCGTCTACGTGCCACGAGCTTATCGTCGTGCGAAACTCTCCTTCCGATATATTGTCGCGCCGCGACTATGTAAGATCCAGCGTACAAAGAAACGTCGCGCGCTTTAGATTTCGCTGACTACGTTCGCAGATTCGTCAGCACGGAACTGTGCATTTTCATTTGCCAAAAACGCTAAGGGGACTTCCACGACGGTGCCAAAGCAAAGCCCCGACGGGGAGCGCATCGCGCCGAAAAGCAAGCGGAGCGCGAGTTGCTGCAGCGCGAATGCATTTGAGGGTTGGTGCAACAACGCGTTGAATTCTGGGCGAGAGGGCAAGGGGGAGGGGGGGGGGGGAACTGACGCTTTTCATCGGTCCGCCACCCAGTCGTCTTTACGATAGGATCCGCACCAGCGGAGGAAGAGAGGACGGGGGGAGATATTCCTATTTCGGAGCGTTTCATAATTGAGAGGCGCGTGGAGGCAACGAGAGCGAGGGATCGATAGCATTTTTTTTTCGGGGTAGGAACCCAGACGCGTACGTGTTCAAGGTAGGGGCCACGAGGCAGTGGGACGGGGCGGGGAGAGGGGAAACGACGAGGGGGCGAAGGGTTCGCCGCTCGTGCGACACGTCGACGCGTGGTGCGACTAGTATAGCGGCAACGACGTGCGAAGAGGGTGCGCACGTAGACGGGGTAGGGACGACGCGGGGGATTGGGACGCGGGTCGCCTAGGGAGGGCTTGCTTTTCGACAAAGAGGCGACGACGTTTTTTTATAATTGCGTTTTTAATTTGATGGATTCTTTGATGCGTTTCGCCGTCCTTTCCCCCGCGGCGAGGGAGTTAGCGAACGAAGGAGAAAGGGGGAGAGAGAGAGAGAGAGAGAGAGAGAGAGAGAGAGATAAAGCCTGGGTTGGCAGAGGCAGGAGGGGGAGGGGGTGGAAATCTCGCGCGTGGTTGTGTGCACGCGAGTGCGAATGGGTGTAAAAGAGGATAGCGAATATGGGTGAGAAGGGAAGGCGAGGGGATGGCGGCCGAGACACACGACGAGAGAAGCTACGAGAGCTTTTCCCGTGCCCGGCATGACACCCTCGCTCCCTGCCTCGCTCTTTTGCAATCTGTGCGACGCGCACATCTTCGCCTCTCCGTAGTACCGTCGTCGGCCGAGAGAAACAGTTCTCTCTCTGTGCACGAGCGTACGAACCCGACGTCAGTCATTGTCCGTCTCTCTTTTGTTTCCCCCGAATCTTTTTCGACTGTATTTCTCCTAAAAATACACCGTAAACTTTTGGAAAGCTTAGGCTTTCCAATTTTACCGAATATATTATTATCTTTGTACGCTAGGATTACATATTAATAAAATAACAAAATAATGAAGTGTGAAAAGTACCCAAAAAAATCTCCAAACGAAAAGAAAAAGAAGTATTAAAATTCAGATACACGTAATAAAAATGTGGCAAAGAGAGTGATTTTCCTACAAAAAATACAACTCTGTATTTTTTAAAACCTTTCACACAATGAAACTTTAACAGATTAACTTGTTTAAAATCGAATAAAAAGTATTTTTCATTGCTATGTTAATTGGCTTAAAGCTCGAAATTATTCTATGAATACTGTGACAAGATGTATGCTTCAGTTTTCGGTTTTAAAACGGTTTTAAATGTTTTAAACGTTTTCTAAAATTTGTAGTTACAGTTCTTTTAAAAAAAATAAGAATCTTTTATGCAACACAATAGGTTTGTTTAATAGAATTTTCTCTCTCCATGTTTTTTCTCATACTGCTCGTCTAGAAATCTCTTTCAATTATACTTCCCAGTGTCACTTCCGTCAAGTCAGTTTCCATTACTGCGCTGCAATAAATTTTATCTTATTTTTATTTTACATCTTTAAGACTATAGTTTATCTGAATAGATTTGAAATCTCGTAACGAAGTTAAATGATACGAATGCTGTTCTCGAACGCGATTACAAAGCCTATGCGCAAATTGCCACACGATTGCAATATATTGATGAATATATTTGAAAAAGCCAATCTGCCGTGTTGGCGTTTCTACGTATCGTAAAAGCTTTTGTAACATAATTGATAGCATGACTAAATCGTCGGTGTGCATGCAACAAAGACATTCTCTCTCATGTCTGTTTTATTACGTTTGTCTCTTATTTACTATGACGAAGCTAAATTTAATTTTTGTGAGTATTTTATTAAGTATAAAAAAAAATAAGTCAAAACTTCTTAAAAATTGGCAATATGGCAAGATATTATTCAAAGTGGAAAAGCAAAGAACGAGCGAATAACATTGGAGAAACGTAAGATAAAAACGAGAAGATTATAATTTTTGCATCCAGCATTAGCATCCTTGTGGAAAAACGCAAGTTTCTTATCGGAGAAACGACTATCACAAAGAAATATTATATGATCAAAGCGTGCGCCTCGAGGGTTCCTTTTTTGTTTTTCTTAATCATTACTATCTTCGTAGTTCAAAGCAAAATTCTTGTTTTATGTAGCCATTAATATAATGTATGCATCTTAATTCATTTATGGAATGCCACAAAGCAAATGATATATCGCGAGCAACCTGTAAAATTCTGCGAAACGTTATAATGTCATATTATATCACATAAACGATATGGGAATGTAATATGTTAATATTAGGTAGAAATAATTATTTAATATTCCGAAATTAACAGCACGAAAAAGTACTAAAACCGCGCAAATAGCGCAATATGATAGCTTAGTAAAAATCCCGCTGATATGAGTCCGTGCGGCCGGTACTTTTCTCTCGTCAAATCATAATTAATTTCATCCGATGTGCATTATCTCGCGGTGGCGCGTGCGCGCGTGTATTTAGCCGGACGACGTGCAGTCTCGCTCGTTTTCAAATTCTCTCGGATAACGGCGGCGAGTATGTGGGTGAAACGAAGCGATTTTTATTGCATTTCGCAACTCGGTATCGCGGCTGGAAATTGCGCCCAACGAAACATTTTGTTTTACAGTGTTTTCATCGTCCCTCTGCCGTCGTTTTTTCTTTCTCTCTCACGTTCTCGCTCTCCCGCTTACACTCTCCATCCGCTCTCTCTTTCCCTCTCCCTTCCCCCTTTTTCTGCTTGTCATGACATCACCGCGTGTGCACATATTCCCGCTCGACTTCCACGATACTTTTCGCGATGCTTTTATTCGCGTCCCGACAAATAATTTTTCTCTCTTACCACCATTAATTCCCGTTTTCGAGGCTCGCGCGTCATCGTGGTCATTGCGCGCTGCAATTGACTCGAAAATTGAAACAATTATATCACGACGGTCAGAACTTTTAATCCATTAGCGGCTCGATCGTGTGTCGTACATTTTTACGCGGGAATTAATTAAAATTGTATCGGTATTTGTTTATCACTAGCGACGGCTCAGCTTGAAGTGTCCGCCTACGAGCGAATGTGGCGATTCGTCAATGACGAAAATATTGACGTCGTATTTTGTTCCGATAAATACATACACTCGTATTACGCCAATTGAGTCGTCAGTTCTTTTTTTCCCGAAACATGAGTCTGATTGTATCGTAACTATAATAATACGAAATAATTATCAGTAATTGCAAACCACAAAAATATCGGTTGCAAACCATGAAAACAATTGGCGGTTAATCGTAATACGTATCACTTCAAAAATACACGAACGTTGATACTTAATTTGTATTATCAGAGACTATTTATATTATTCGTCCATTAAAAATTTACCAATATTCGCGAGTTTCGATGTATTGGCAAATCTGTCTACAATTTTCCATCCGCAACACCGTATACCGTCGGCGTTACGGAGGATATCGCGTTAAAATCGTTGCGCATTAATTTATCGCTGATTTCGTTTTTACTCTGAAAACAAGCCCGAGCGTAGATCGCCATTAAATTGTCATAAAAGTATCGATTGAATTTTAACGATGTGCCCGTTGCGTTTTCATATCATGCTGAACGTTATCTTCTACATCCTCTCTCTAAACTTGTTTACAATTTATTAATAATAATACCAATAACGTTGCAACAATTCTCCTTTAAATCTTTTTAAGAGACAAGGTCTATAGAAAAACTAATAAACTTGTATAAATCTACAATGCCAATAGTAATTTATTTCTGTAATAGTTTTCAAAGCATTCTGTTTTTACAACTCTCGAGCTTATTTACGAGGCAAAGAATACTCTAACTTTATCGTGCAATGCAATTAAACTTGCGTATATAATATCAAAATTTTTATTAAGTTTTTTTTTTCAAAAATAAATAATAGAGAAATAATTTTTTATTTCTAATTAAAATGCATAAGGTAGTTTTTTATATTCGATTTATTTTAAGATGCGACATTAAAATATACAAACTTGTTAACAAATTTGGCGGGGGAAACGAAAACTGATTTTTCTTATCAATTCGAGTATCATTGATTCTCACTGAAAGCAAAGGAATTTTTCGAATGTTTGAAAGAAATGTGAATGTTATATATTCCGAAAAATGCAGAACGCCAAATGTCTGCAGCAGAATTTGCATGATCACGCGTGTATGATGATTTTGTACGAGGCTACACCTCGCGCCTCGCGTCATATGGGGAAGAAAGTGGCGTCTGAAGTGTAGTAGGGACGTATCCCTCTTTTCGTCGCGAAGCGATAGTGCCTGTGAGAGGCGAGACCTAGAGCTAGTAGTGTGCGTCTGTGCACGAAAGACGATAGGAACAAAAAAGGGGCCGCTGACTACAGAGGACAGGGAGAGGAAAGTGGCAGCCTAAATTTAGTAGACACCCAATGTATAGTCATGCAAGCGTGCACAGAAGAAGCGGGCGAGGAAGTAAGCGTGAAAGAGAGAGAGAAAGAGAAAGAGGGTGTCGGAGAGCTCGAGAGTGGGTCGGAGGAAACTCTGTGCATTGGTGGCGGCGGTTTAGGATAGCAAAAGGAGGACAGAGGGTGGAGGTTGAGGGTGAAAGGAAGAGGGGGTGAGGAACGAACTGTTGCTTCCAGCCGTGCCGTGTTTGGGTTGCTTCCAGCGCAGGATTTTCAAGAGCCACCAAACAGGATTTAAGCCTCTTCACCATCCGTGAAAACTATTGCTTCTCAGTATCCCGCGGCAGATTTCCGCGAGGCGTTACTCAGCTGCGCGACTTTGATTTAAAAACTTGAAAGTCAGCGAACGTGAGTGATTCACATACATATGCCGGTAGCTCTGGTTCTCTGATTCGTTGGTCTGATCGAAGTTCTCGTTAGTCGAATGACTTCGTAACTTAATTGAAGTGATCGCTGTTGATTACATTGCATGATTACTGGTGACATGAAATTTTATTAAACGGACAATATATTGATCGTGTCGTATCTTCTCAGAATGTACCGTGTAATGTAGATACCATGTATAATGTGTTATTACTGTCGTTGCTAGAGGCGACACGAAGTTAGTGTGTGAAAATAGCTCGACATCGATGATCTCGGTACAATTCATAATTACTGCAATCTGTTAAAAAAGCATATATAGATGACTTAATTATAATTTAACGATTAAAAATTGATGGTGCAATATTGCATAAACGTTGTGCAGATGAATATAAACTAATACTTGAGTAACGCAAGAGGGAAAGCTGTGAAGTGAAACAGACGTCGGGGCAGAGGAACGTAACACTGACATCAACCGTCAGTCGGTCAGCTGCTGGATGAACTATCCGGGAGATTCTCTGTCACACAAGAGAGTAAGAAAGGAGAGTTGCGAGTGGGGAGAATATCTCCTTCTTCTCTTCCACTCTCTGCCACTGACCCGGGATTCTCTTTCTTGGTATTTATGAACGCGAGCTCCGTGCGCTACGCATCGCGCCGAGAAGCTCTGAAGATATTGCGTGCTATGTTACATTCTCTTAAAGACGATAGTCACGCATCGATGTAGGACATACAAATATATTTATGTAAATTAATTCACGATAATATATAAATTCCAAAATAATTTAAACTTTATTGCAATATAAATTTGTACAATTTCGTTGCAATATTTGAGGAAACTTATTGCGATATTTTATTTACTTTTGTTATAATAAATTATTATTTCCGTTAAAGAGAGAAGTAGGATTAAATTTTAGTAGTTAATAACGCTTTCTCGCATTAACTCAGCTCTAAACGGAGAACATGTCTGATTGCGACAGTTTGCGAAACGGTAATTGTTGGCGAAGACATTATCTCGCGCTTTTGACGAGCCCGATTGCTGCGCGGGTGTATCTCACATTTCGGAAAATCGATTCGATACTCCGAGATCTTCTTTTAACTAGTTCCCTATTTTCGATATCGTCTTCAGCGCGATTCTTATCGACGTGCTCTGGTGGTTCTGCCTTTGGCAACAAGTTGCACCAGTGACCCGTCCCGGCTATAGAATGCCTTTGTAAATACTCGCTGCTCGTGCCTCTTAGAAATCCTTTGAGATTTTCTCCGCTGTAGATCGCAGTAATATTGTAAGTGTACCGTTACCGTGCAACTTTAGCCTCGATATTTATTCCTGTGGTGCAACAGCGTCCTCGTTGTATTTGCAATATTAACGACCAGCGGTTGCATCGTGGTTAACCCTAGCTAAATAAGTTTTCCTTCACAGTTTATGTTACAGATAGCATTATAATCTATAGAGGAACTCATCATTAACCCAAAACTCACTCACCGTATAATGTAGCCTGAGATTAGTTGCAGAATAGTTAATTGTAAAAAACATTTTGAATGACATAAAGTTTCATAATTCTCATTCGATCAAAGTTTCGGTATTTAAGGCGAATAAAATCAATCTGAGTTGATCAAAACTTTAACGTGATAACGATGTAAATTTATACAGCCAAAAATATTTATTAGAAAATTTCTTAGCATTGATAAAGCTAATTGTGAGATGAATAAAAATAATAGTCTTACAAGAAAAATGTGCCATCTATTTTAGAAAATAAAATAAGAAATAATTTTGGATTGAATGACATCGGTTTTTCTTTTCACAATTTAATTAATTAATATGCATAAAAAATTGACAAAAATATAGATTTTGTAACGAGACACTTACAAAATATTTAGTGTTTAAAATCGCTCACTAAATAATACTTTGATGAACTTATTACGTTAAATGTTTATACATTTATGAATACCACAAAGTTATAAACAAAAACTAAACATCAGACAGACAAGTTTAAGTGAAACAGTACATGGATTTCCTGCTATCGATCGGTGAACATATATACATTTCTCTGTGTCTAACTACACAGTCTTACTTAGGTGCAAATAAATAGCCACCAAAGGGTAGTAAAACACCTCGTCGGCCATTGAGAGGCGAACTAATCCGCATAATATCGCTCTTTTCGCGAGACTCTCCCCGCTTCCTCGCGCAACAAAGGCCAAAAGGGGTAAGTGGGCTTCGCTAATGGCGCGAGGGTTCGCCAAAGCCGGCCGACTTTACTCTCTCGTTCAACTTTTCGTTTGATAACCGTAATCTTTTCTTTCTCACAAGCTTTCGTCGCGATGTATTACATCAAATACTTGCAATGGATTTACTTGAGGGGCGAATAAAAAAGAATGGGAGGCTAAAGAGCACAGATTTATATTTCAGAATACCACTCTCGACTGAATTTTCATTCATGCTAATTATTTCGACCATTTCATTGATATTATAGAATGTTTAAAGTGACTTGCGAGAAAAAGTTAATAGACGGGAAAGACAATATTTTAATATTACGAGTAGAAAGATTTTTATCGCGAAAAATGTCAAAATTTCCCGATACCATCAATGTTATCTCCGACACTGGAAAGTACGAATATGCGATTAATTTTAAGCGTCCAGTGAGAAGATTCACCCTAGAGTGACATTCTCGAATACAGTCCAGAATGGGTGATATAAAAACGGAGGTGCGGGGGATAGAGGAGCAGGCACACGGATACGTGTGCTGAGCTCGGACCAGAGGGCAGCGTCGGAAATATGAGGAGGCGCAGATGGAGGAAGAGAAAAAGCGCGAGACGACGAAGGGACAGAGAGGAGAACCGTGCCAAAGGGGTGGCGCCGTTAAGGGAGACGAAGGTAGAGGCGTACGGTGGGAGACGCGGACGGAAAAGGAGAGGAAGGACGTAAAACAAAGTAACGACGAAATGCACTTCTCCCCTCGGGCCCGTCCCCCCCGGCCACCCTCGCGCCCACTCGGCGTTCACCCGGAGGGAAACGTCGAACGAAACGTTAAAAACCGGGAAGAGGAATGAGAGGACAGGTGAGGGTGAAGGGGGGGACGAGCAGAGGGATGAGCGGGCGTGCTAGGTGGTGGCTCGTCGGTTCGTGGGCCCCGTGGAGGCGCGAGGCGGAGGTCGGATGAGAGGGTGGGTTTGCTGTGGCAGGCGGGCCACCCTGGGAGGTTGGCGGGAGGTTATGACAGCCGAGGTATTGAGCGGATCCTTCGTTAAAAAAACGAAAAGCACCGCGCTGAGGCGTGCGGCAGGGAGAAAGAGACGGCGGAAAGGGAGAGTGAGCGAGAGAGGATGAGCAAAGGGAGCGCGGCGGCGAGGCGGCGGCGGCGGGAGAAAGACGGAGGGAAGAGAAAGAGGTTGCTGCGAGGGGGTGGAGATGGGGGGATGGAGTGCACGGCTGCTGCTGCCGCCGTTGCCGCCGCCACCGCCGCCGCCGCCGCCGCCGCCGCCGCCGCCGTTGCTAGAAGCGGCAGTAGTGGTGGTCCAAGGGGTGAGACCAAGTAACCGAATCCAACGCACCCTTGCCTCGCGCCCACCGCCACCCACCCCCAGCGGGGAGAAAAAAAAACGGAGCGCACGGATCTCTCCCCTACTTCCCTTCGCTCTCTCACTCCTCGACCGCCCCCGACAGCTCTTCCTGGAACAGTTCTGCTATCGTCTTCCTCTCTCTCTCTTTCTCCCCCGGCCGCTCCGGACCGTTCTATCTTGTTTGCTCATCGGCGGGTTCCTTCCGCCTCTGAAAAATATTTTGACGTGAGTGGGTCGGCGTTGGGTGGGTGGCGACGGCAATGGTGCAACGTGGCTACGAATCGAACGGCACAAAAGGTGGAGACCTCCCGGCGCGACTCTTGATTACTATTTTAATTCCGTCGACGTGCTACGGAGAAATGCGCCTGACGCTAATTAATTCTCTCCCGCGGGCCCGCGAAATTTGCAACCGCCTCGAGAGAGGCCGCGATTACGGCGTACACCGCGCGGAAACTTGCTGACCGTGGATATTAAACTTCAACCGTCGGGCCGTCGTCTTCGATGCCCGCGAGCCGTATCGCGCCTCGATCAAAGGGCTCTTAATTGAAAGAAACGCAGGAAGCAATTTTGCGAGTCAATAAAGGTATGGAAGCGCAGGAGGGTATACTACGCTGCCGGCGTCCTTTCCGGCCTTTATTTAACTCCCAATCTGTTGCAAAATCCAATACCTATGCGAATGCAAAACAGAGATGCTAATTACGTACTTTGATACGTTAGCATTGATATTTTACATTACATAAGAAAAATGTTGCAGTTTTTCTTTCAATTTTCACATAGGTAATTATCGTAGCATTTAAGTTTTTAATTTGAACAACAAATCGGAAAAACTTGATCATTGCTAGAAATCTGTTAGACACTACGTTATTTTTTGTTTGCAACCTTGTGTTAAACTTTAATTTCGTTTATCTAATTTTGAACATTTCTGATCCGATTTAATTGCGTAATTAGTTTAAACTTGAACTAGCTTGTTTGCAAGTTGACAAGATACTGCAAAAGAATGCAATGAATAATTGATAAATCCATAGTTACATGGCGTTATATAATTATGTTTATCAATTTGTAATTTTCTCTTTTGAGAATTAACTGCACTGTTAAGAAATAAATAACGTAATATATTTTTTCTATTTAAAAAAGAAACATTTTATACAAATTAATATACATGTTATTAATTTTGACAAGTGAAGTGATAAAGTACGAGATTGCGCTTGCGTTATCTTGAAATCAGCGGCTCACTGCGTTTCGAAAACGAGGATCAAAAGACGAAAGAAAGGGTGGAATCAGCGGAATAGTGGAAAGAAGGGAAGAAGGGAAAAGGGAGGGAAAAGGGATGGTGACTCGGGTGGAGAGGTCGATAGGAATCGAGAGTTCGTTTGTTCGCCGCGCAACGGAAATGCACGCTGGACACGGAACGATGGAAGGGAGAAGTGTGTATGCGAGGCGCTCTCCGGATCCGCGTAATGGGAAAATCGATTAGAGGCCGAGTAAGCAGTAAGGTGGTCAACGAAGGTGTCGCGGATACGTCGCGCAAGTTCTTTCAGAACGCCCGATTTTCGCACGTGAGAAGCTGGGCAAAGTTTCAAGCGGGCAATGGAATACTTAATGAGCTGAAAATATCAATATCGTCCAGACATTTTTTTTAAATGCTATCAGATTAATGAAAAAAAAAAATTTTTTTTTTATATATGATTGTAACATTAATTAAAAAGCTAGATAAACTTTGATTAATTTAATATTTATGTGTGTAAGTAAAACTTTTATCTTGGTATCGTGCAAATATACGCGTGTCATTGCGTGTTTGAGACGCCGCCGCCGCATTCCTCGTTGACATTCGCGAGAATCGCAAAAATAATATTTACATATTCATAGTAGCGCGCGAACACGCGTGTAACACGTTTTCGAACGTTTGCGGATTTTACTGTAGCGGGTTGCGCGAGATTACCCGTGCGTTGCGTTTCTTATCGGTGACTCGTGCAGTTTCTTAGCGAGAAGAACGGTATTTCGCGATAACAACTGAACCATGGTTTTACTTATGCGCGCGTAGAATCGATATAAAGAGAAAATGCTAAACCTTATAATCTCAAGAATAGGCAAAAATGCAACATCTTGGAAAATTTTGTATAAATATAAATTGTATATGTGATATTGATTGGGGTATATTGTATATTTTGCGCGAATAATTGCGCATAAAAATCTACTTGAATAACGGCAGATTAAAAGTGTCGAAATCACATTACAACATCTCAATTTCCACATTTCAAAATCTCTTTTGCAGTGTTTGAAAAAAGAATGCATAAAATCACGAACCTATTATACTTAATTCAATATATTATCTCTAGTAGTTCAATTATTTTGCGGAAATGTGATCTTTCGTAATCTCAAAGGATCTCGTTTAGTTAGTTTGTCTAGTATATGAGTATTATCGAGTAGTTGGGTGGAAGTTCTCCAGTGTTCTTTGCAACCGGCATTCCACAATGACTCACGTCGTTACTTAGTGACATTCTACGCTAAATCGATTCGCGAAACAGCACGGACGCTATAGAACAGGCTTCCAGGGACTCTCGATAATTAAACGGCTGCGTTTAATTTCCACCTACTCAAACCTTAAGTAAACTATACGTTTTAGCAGCACTTGAAATAAAATATCGAAATATAACGAATTGAGATAAGATGTGTGTCTGCAAATTATTTTAACTTATTGAATTTTATTTCTTCATTTCAATGATCTTACTATTTGAACCTCATCTCATTTTAATTTCATTTTTGATATTTGATTATGACAAAACACGAATCGCATAAAGTAAGGATTATTAAAAAGTCGTAAGGCTTTTAAAATGCAAATCCATCCTAATTGAATTGATTAAATTAAAAGCGTAGGCTTAGTACGTCTTCGCTCGGCGAAAATACATATGTTTGAGAGTCAACCTTAAAAAGGGGTTGACATGCAGACTTGATCGATCAATATTAAATTCCGTTTTCGCGTGATCGATACAACCGTCAACGATTCTAAGACGCGCATACCATGACGGATGCGCATACAAAATTGTGCACTCGCGACGTTCTTTTCTCGCCACTACGAAAGGCATTATCGACAAACAGCTTGCATCGCGATGAACGTTCGATCGCGCCTCGAACACGTGTGCACGACGAGGCGTGCAATGTGCATAAAGATATCGACGTTTGTCGTTACGTTCTCGGAATGATCGATGCGCTTCTCGAATTCGAATATTCAGCGTGAGACACTCCAATCGATATTACATAAAGTGCTTTTTGAGACTGAGCGCCGGCAGCTAGTATCTTTGATAAGTACTTTCAGCCATATAAAGTTTGCCGAACTTCAATTATAGTATGCAGTAACATACTTATATCCAGATTTATTCCATATATCTAATAAAGCTTCATCTCGAGACGACCTAATCTCGAGTCAAAATTATCAGGCAATCCTTAATTGCTCGTTAATTGCTTAAATGCAAATTAACATATAATTATTAATTTCAAGCAAAATCTAATCAACACGAGTCTTTCTATTATTAAGAGATATCGATGAATTTTTCACTTTTACATCGGTCTATTTTTACTGCGCGTAATATTTCGCGTATCGAGTAACGAAAGACGCTGGGGAAGGTGCTGAAGTGAATCATACGAGATGCTTCCAAGTGTATTTGCTTTCTACTTCTTCGTTCAGTTGGTTAAGTCTCGATCGTGTCATCGTGAGCTGAGGCATCTATAAATATATAGCGATCGAAGTGTAACACATACTCAAGGATATCGGAGGCTGCGTGCGACGGAACGAAGAACGCTTTAGATAATCGTTCTGAAGAAACGTTTCTAACTTTGCCGAATTATAGTGTCAGTATTATCCGTTTTACATTAATGGATCAATGAGGTATTATATGTAGCAAAGGAGAATATAGAATGTCGAACATCCATCTTTTCATTTTCATCCAACGATGTCAACTATTTTTATTACGCCGCATACAATCGTCTAAATTAAATTTTAATATTAATCTCCTCCGTCCTTTTTAAAAAGGAAAAAAGGAATCCTTTCTGTTATGTGATATCTACGTCATCAAAATCTCTCTTCACATTATCCAATCTGTCATGAAAAAGGTAATGATACCTAATTTCGAGACTAAAATAATTCCGGCCGTTTCGACGCACGCTGGAGGGTTCAATGACGTCGACGAGAGAACTCGAGTACCGCACATTCGTGTATACGCCGTGGCGAGAGTATAACGCGCGTGGAGATGATAGTGACGTCTACCGCGGAGAAACAGGCCCCGGCGCGTCGCAATTGACGAAAGTTGCGGTGGTATGTTCGCGCGGTCGTAAGTAATGGGACCAACTAATTGCCAAGGCAGCGGAAGCTCCCGGTCGGAAAGCCTCTTCCCTCATCAAGCGTGCTCGCGACGGGGTTCAATGACGTTGCACGAACGAGGAACGAGCTCGAGAGCACCCGGTATGCATGCATATCGCGCCGCGGTGAACGCGGAGCGCGTGTGTACGAGCCTCGAAAGCCCGGCGCGTTTCATCGATATCGTTCGCATAGGCTTACCTAGGACGGGCATCGAATCGATCTTATGCCGTCAGCGGTATCGCCGAGTTAACCCGGACTGCGAACCACGAAGAGGCGCGAGCACATGCGAACGGAATATCAATCGCGCGGGGATCAAATGCTTTTAAGGAACATCGGTAACCGCGACTTCGATCGCTGCCGCGTGTATTCGATGATCATCGTCGATCTGTTGCATCTCGTGATGCGCCGATGAAAATCGATGGCGCGGAAGAGGCATAGTGCTTCCTGGTTCCTATTCTAACCGCATCAGCACATGCAGAGTTAATACGAGTATCTTGCTGCGTACGTTCAACTGCGAGACGCGAACGAGACGCGGTTTCATCTGAAACGTACGGTGTATAAAATTTGAGAAAAAGTATCCATATTAAACGACTAATTTTTCTCCATTAGGTATTAACGTCGCGCGATATAATATTCAATTTCGCTCATTTTTATAGAGTTTGACGAACGATTGTAAAACGTACTTTACAAATTATAATTATTTTGGAACGATGAAAAAAAAACACATATATGATTTTCATGGACCACGTCAAGTTTTTATCTCGCGAAATAAAATCGCGACGGCTAGAGTTATAATCGTGTATTGTAAAATTTCGCGAGTGAAATTACGCGGGTCTTTTCCTCGGAAACGCGATCGAATCAAAGTCAGGTACGAACAGCTCGCGAATTTACGGTGACTGGCGCAAGGAAAGGGTTCGGCGCACGACCGAATATAAAATATGCAATATTCTCTTTCCGGACTGCCGCGCGCGCGCGCCGGCAGAGTCGGCGGAGTGATGTATAAAGCGGCGGACGCTCTTTCTGCGATCCGGTATAAGTAAATTGCACCTGTGCGAAAGAAAGATCAGACGCGTTCGGCACACGCTCGTCTCTTGCGGGTCACGTGACTGCCGCTGGGGCGAGCGTGTCCTCGTACTTGTTTCTCATTATTGCGCGCGACGTAGAGTATAATTTCACTTTGGATCAACTGACCGCTGGAAACGCGGACAAACCGACCCGAGGGAATAAATGCTCTTCCACGATGGCATCTTTCTCGTTTTATTGTCAATCTTTCAGAGTGAAATGTATTTTCGCTTTCCTTCTTAGGAATTGACGAAGGCGAGTGTTATCGTGTAACTTCGGGCAGTTTCGAAATAATCATTTAGAAATCATCTTCCTTTCTTCTCGCACTTGTGTTCTGTTGATCAACCGTTAAATACACGCTTGCGAAAAATGCATTTATTATTACATATACGTAATATTAATTAAAATCGATACAAGTTTAAATAATTTTTACGTAGCGCTTATGTTCAATGAGCCGATCGATCATGTATCCTTTTCACATTTTAACGAACATTCCTTTCGAGTATTTCTTTCTTCTCAAGTATTTGCGCATCAACATCGCTTTAATAAAATCAACGAAGGTGTCGAAACAGAAGGAAAGAAATAACCAGCTAATTAGGTGATGTTTGGTCTTGAGAGGCGAGACAAACTTAGGCGCGCGCTAGGGCGGATGTCTCGGCAACGAAGGCGATGGAGTAGCGGAGTTTCGCGATGAACTCAAGAGAGAATCGAGAAGGTGGGACGGGGAGGGGGAGGGGACAGGGGGAGGGTGAAGGTGGCCAGCAACGACGAAGGGTGGGTTAAGAGGGGCGATGGCGCAAGGATGGAGACCGCCGAGACGAAAGGAGGCGAGTGAGCGAGAGGAGGTGGGCCGCGAGAGGAGGACGGGGCGAGTGGAAAGGACGAGGTGTCCGCGGGGGCGGATGAAAGGACGCTTACCAGCTACTACCTATTGATCGCCAATTCTTTTTCTCTTGTTGCATATTAGGCGCACTCTTCCTTCTTTCTCCTTCTCTTTCTCACTCTCCCGCTCACGCTCTTTCTCTTTCTCTCTCTCTCTCTCTCTCTCTCTCTCTCTCTCTCTCTCTTCGCCTGGTGCGCTCACCCCCGTCTCGCGTCTCGCAGCCAACCTGCCCCCTCGCGGCCGTACGCCACGCGAATCCGCCCCTATAACCACCCTCCCCCGCGTTCCACACCCCCTTCCTCATTCTCCTCTTCCTCCTGCGCCTCCTCTACCCTCTCTGCTCGTGTCGCCTCACCGCGCGAGAGAGTGCAAGCCGCCCCTACCACCCACCTACTACCTACACTCTGACGCTCTTCTTACCGGCAATGTTTCATTTCGAGCAGCAGCAGTACCCTTCCTGTTTTGGGATGGGGCCGGCGACCGCCCACTTTGCTTTTTGCACGCAGGTGCGACGGAATCGGCGAGGATTCGCGGTGTCTCGTAGCCGCGGCGCGACATAGTCGTAGATAGGATAGACACGTTAAAGGTGGATATAGGATATATCGAAGATTATCGATACGCTAAATAGGACGTAAGAAGTTTAGCTTCTTATTATATTTTTTAAGAGTGCAAACACATGTATAATGTGGTACACTTAGCGAGGACCTTAAGAAAGAACGAGGAAAAGAAATTATCTTTAAGATTTCCCTCTCTTGTATATTCATACACACTCACACACATCCATACATATACACACCAGCCATTTCTGACGGTGTACCATTTCTGTTTCAGATAGCGACCGGCGATCTGCAAGCGTCTTCGCGCGAAAGAACGGCGAGGAGGGTAAACGGAGCCGATCGCCGTAGGAGAATTCGGCGGAAGAAAAGGGAGAGGATCCCCGCGCGAGAGGTGCACGCACAGCGGGCCGGAAGCAGGAGGGTGGGAGGGCGGTAGGGTGGCAGAGGGATAAAGACAGATAAAGAAAAGAAAGAGAGAGAGAGAGAGAAGCAGGAGACGCGCCGCCGGCGACAGACTGCACTCTCGTGGCGCTCAGGGCGCAAGCGTGCACGTGTGTTGTGCGTTTCCGTACCCTAACCCTGTCCCGCTACCTGGGAGGAGTAGCGTGGTCGTCGTCCCTCCGCGACTACATCCCCACTTCGCCGCCGTTGCCGCCGTTGCCGCCACCGCTACCGCCAACGACACCGACGCCGACGCCGCCGTCGGCTCGCCATCCCTCCGACGCTCGCGGAGGAGCGCCGCGCCGCGCTACGGCCGACGAAACGACGGCGACGACGACGACGACGACAGGACCCCCACCGCCGCTACCATTACAACTGCTACTACCACCACACCGGCGGACCTCGACGACGACGACAACGACGACGACGACGACGACGACGACGACGACGACGACGACTTCGGTCGCTCCTGCCGACGTGCTACGTCACGCGTGACGTCGCACCCGACAGCGCGCACGTTAGCGCGACGACGTGAACACGCGCGCTACTCTTCTCCCTCACGCACGCCTCACGCTTACGGCGCGCGCTGAAAGACAGAGGAACGTCTGTCGGTGGTAGAAGAGGGAACAGAGGGTGCCGGCGTGGAGGGAGCGACGGGAGGAAAGGAAGGAGGAAATCGGAAAGAGGCGCGGAAGGGAAACTAGAGCCGTAGGGGAGGCAGGGGTTGGTGGGAGAGAGCGCAAGAAAGAGGAAGAGAAGGAGGTGCAGGAGGACGACGACGAGGGCGACAACGGCGACGACGACGACGAGGAGGACGGAGGAGCGCCGGCGGTGGAGGGGGTGGACATCCACGCGGGAACACGAGGCAGGCGTACCCGGCCGGCACGCGCACACACATCCTAAGATGTGATTTCAAAAATGGCGGATTGCCCCTATGCCCGCTGCATACAGGAACGCAGACACATCCGACGGGAGCTGCTGCGATGGACAAAGAATATGGTCTTCGTAGTCGGTGAGTAAAAGAGTCCAGTCGTTCTTTCTGCCGACACAAGTCGGCGGAATTGCACGCACTTTGTACAAGCGTAATAATGTGTGTATATGATATATATATCAATATATACATATGTAATATAATACATGTATACATATCGATGTGTGAGGCGCGAGAAAAATTTCTTCGCGAAAAAATGCACCAGCGTGCACGGCGATCGACTGCTCGCACGCACACAGGAGAAGCATGTCATCAAGCGTGCTTGTTGCGTATGTGTATGTATGTCGCGGCAAGAATGGTATATATATATATATATATATATATATATATCTATCTATCTATTAGAGCGTGTGTATGTATGTATACGTACGCGTACATACGTTTGCCTTCCGCATGGCGAGTTTCTCTATGTTGAGAGTACATAGTGTAGGCGCGGGTTCTGTCAGTGTGCGAACGCGTGTAGAGCGAGCGAGGAAGACCGTGGGAGAAAGAGAGACGCGGTGAGAAAGAGAGGGCGGGAAAGGAAAGAGAGAGAGAGAGAAAGGGTGAGAGAGAGAAGGAGAAAACACGCTGGTGGTTGAGACCTGTTGCGAACCAAAACGCCGAATCCTGGCTGACTATGTGCCAGGCGTGACTCCTACTCGCGCCTGTACGTTCAACAGGGTGGTACCACGTTGCCGGAAAATCCGATAATATTCTGTGAGTAGTTTCCTGTGCGGTTTTAAGTTTTCTGCGTGCGCGTCTGGTGAGAAATTGTTCTCTCTCTCTCTCTCTCTCTCTCTCTCTCTCTCTTTCTCTCTCTTCCTCTCATCGATCCGCGAAAAAGATGATTACGATTTCTTTCACCGGATGCCATATCTCGAATATGACGATCGCATTGTGTAATGCAATACGCAATGAAATGACGTGTGCTGTAATTTGAGAACAGTTATCTCATGATTTAAATTTTGCTGTTAATATTAAATATAGATTGGATAATGAAATATCAAAATAACATAATACAACCCGCAGAATTTTTGTTTGCAAATAAAAATAGGAAATATAAATTATTATCTGAAATCTGAAGATTTTCGGCAAATTATTTAGTACGGAACGATCCAACTGTACAATATGGCAAATTTTTGTTAAATGAATTATGTATTAAGTAACGTAACTTTTTGCACTCAATGAATAGAACTTTCTATAAATATTCTTGACGGATGAAATCAGAAAATTTTATACGAATAGATAATTATTTCTTTTTCTGAGAATGGTAATCGATATCCGATATCTATATAAAGATTAAAGCTTACGTTTCTAATACGGGATTGAATACGGCTGTCTGATTCATCTTATATCTAACAATAAGACGTGCTTAGCAACAGAGAAATGGGAAAGTGGGTGGTGGCGTTTTGTATCAAAGACCACGCCGCGCTTGACGCGCTCATTAAAATAACGTAGGATTCGCGAAAGTCGAATCATTTGTCAAAATTCGCAATTATTAGAGGGAAGAGTGGCGCGGCGTCCCCGTTATCGCTATGAGAAACGACGAGAAGCTACGAGAAGAATTAGGCGCCGCGCGTGCAATTTCCCGTACAGGGAAGGGTGGCGAAATCAGGCTCGCGAGACAGACCCCTCCGCGCCCGCCCTTTCCACGTCGACGACGCTTACCCCTCGGTCGGCGTCGTTGAGGGGAAGCAGGCGGGCATCGTCAGACGCGCAGAGAATACTGCACAAGCTGCGTGCCTTGACCACAGACAACCGAGCGATCCCGGCCGCCGCCCGAAACCTTCTTTTCTTCTTCTTACGGCCTCTACTCTCCCCCTCGCCCTCTTCGCCGTCCCCCCTTGCCACCCACTCCCGTGACCCCTCTGCCACGCCGTCGCGTCCCCACCAGCCCTCCACCCCGACTTCCCCTTCTTCGCCTTTCGGTTAGTTCGTCAAGGGGCGAGCTCCGGTACTCGCGGAAGGCACGTTTCCGCACGCGTCGGTGTTGCGTGCACTCGCCGTTACGCTTCTTCCTCCACTTTTATGTCCCCTCCCCCCCCCTCCCCCGCCTCGCGCGTTTCGTCGTCCTTCCCTTCCCTCCTTCTTTCTCCCCGCGGTCCTCACGCCGTTCGTGCGCCCACCGTGACTCTCTCCCTTCCTCTACCACCGTCGTCGTCGTCGTCGCCGCCACCTCTCGTTCGCTCTTCATTTCGGAACGCAGCTGCCGCTGGTGGTCGAGAAATTTTCGCGAATCCTTCCTCGGGGCACCCTTCCCCTTCCTCCCTCATCGTCCTCCTCCCCGGCGACCCACCGCCGCCGCCCTTCCTTCTCTCTCCCTCTCGTATCTCATCTTCGCCCCCCGCAGCGAAGAGGTCCTAAAAAGGGAGGCCGACAGTGGAAGTTCGACGAAGACTGGGGGTGGGCGGACGGGCGGGCAAGGGGAAGGGGCGACACGAGTTGCGTGTGTGCGCCGCGTTCCTCTGCCTCTCCTCTCGAGACTTCCACGATCTTAGAGGATCGACCAGTGCGCGTTCGGTAAAGGGTGACGGAGGGTGGAACCGGCCTTCGAAATCTCGGTGTTGTTCCGAGCGGTACGCGCGAGTGGCACGCACACAATACGTCGGCCAACGGTGACGGCGCGTCGCCAGCGCGTCGGGATGCGAGACGAGAGTGTCTGTACGCGAGAGGAGGGTGACGGGTGAGCGGGTGTCGAGGTAGACAACCGACGCCGGTAACGGCACGGCAAAGGTGTCGGTTCAGTGAGTGAGTTCTAAAGGCGGGAGGGTCCAGAGGCGAAGGGTCGTCGTCCTTTGCGCGGACAGCTTCCGTAGTTGGGGAACTGTTGCTCTCTCTCTCCGTCGAAACAGCAGGATTCTCACCTGGTTCTTCCGACAGAAGCGGTTACACCTGTTACGCGCGCGTCGCTCGATCTCCGCCCGGTGTGAATCGGAGCTTCGAAGTTTCGGCAGTGCGAACGCGAGAGCGAGAGAGAAAGAGAGAAAGAGAGAGAGAGGGGGAGAGAGAGAGGGAGGGAGGAAAAGGGAGATCAAGTGTACACGGGAGACGCGCGGTAATCGTCACGCACTGCGTAATCCCCGACGTCGGCTCGCACGCACGTAATCGCGCGACACCCATCGTCGCTGCTGGCGAGAGGACATGGAATTGGACGTAATGAAGCCTCTTCCCCCGCGTCGCGCCGCGTTTCGTGGCACCGAGGAGCCGAGAGCCGACGGTACGTCGCGATCTCGCGAGGGCACCGCATGCCACGAGTGTCGGCTGTAACGATGTCGTTCGAACTGCGTTACTGCGTTGTCACGAGGTGGACGCCATACGATTGCACGACAGAGGCGGCGTATTCAGCGAACGTGAAAACGCAGAAGTGGATCGACGTAGTATAGGTAAAGAGAGAGACGACCAGCTGCTTCTTCGCGGCCGAGCGCAGTTGCGAGGCAACGGCGTGGCGCGGCGTACACGTGCACGCGATTAGAAACGTCATAGTTTTGCTCTTTGAAAGAACAAATCGCGCCTTTGTGGTCAGAAATTTTTAGAAACGATAAGAGTTGAAATGAACGCCGTATTAAAAAAAAAAAAAAAAAAAAAAAAAAAAAAAGTGTTATAAATCCGCCCTTTTCAACCGCGTTTTGTTAAATTTTCTATAGTTTACGCCTCCGCGAAGAGAGAAGGAAGAAGAATGAAAACTGTAACAAAAGGCAGTTGGAAAATGTCAAAAACGTAACGAACCGCGGTTGGAAAAGTTAAATAGAAAGTTAGTTTCGTGTTTTAGTTATTATCGCTAAAATGGGAGACGAGAAGTAAAAAGGTGCGAAGAGTTCTATCAAGTAACGCCTGTATTGTACGTCCGCGAAGTCGAAATGATCGCGTTAATCTCTGTGATGTTAAGAAAAGTGAAGGCCCATCTATCTCGCACGCTTGCTTTTCATTCATGCGAAACGTGGATTATGCGAGCATGCGCTTTGCCGCTGGATATCCGGTAATATTTCATTGTCTAGTAGAAGATTTATAGAGGGTATAGCTTTTATGAAAGATGTAATATTAATAGTTCTTAAGAGCTGGATGTATAAAGACCGTTAAAACACGATACCTTTCTCACGAGATCTGAAACTTGAACCAGTCGGAGCAGATAAGGCTGTGCGCAACGTCATTGCCGATTAGCTCGATTACTTCCCGTATCGTGCCGGGGAGGCATTACGAACGAAAACCGGACGCGAACGCGGGGAGCAATATATCTCGACGCACGTATCATCCCTTTTTCCATTGTTCCGCCGCATCCGCTCCGTTTCCCGAAAAAGGCTCGGCGCGGCAAGGCAAGGCAGGCGCAAGCAAGGGGGAGGCGGATGGGCGCAGTTACTGCTGATCGTTAAAAGGCGCATAAAAAAGGGAGAGGAGAAGGTGGTGGGTGGCCGGGGGTGGGTGGGGGCTGGGGGAGTTGAAGGGAGGTCAGAGGAAGCGGCGCGAGAAGTAACAATAAAAATTCGTCGGCGTTCGTGTTTCGTCGCCGCGGTAGGAACGGCGGGACTCGAGGGGGGAGGGCGAGAAGTGAGGAGTACGACGGGGGTTAAAGTGAGGCGAGAGAGAAGGCGCAAGAGAGGGCAAAGAGACAGAGAGGGAAAGGGGGGGTGGAGGGCGGTCGGGTGGTCGGTGGAGCAGGGTGCGTAATGAAACGATATTGAGTAGCCGTGGTAGGGAGGGTCGTTGCAAGAGGGTGGGGGTCGTCTTCAGCCCTCTCCGTCGATTGACCTCACTTCGACGAGGCGAGGGTGGGAGCGAGCCAGGGGCGGACTTTGGTAGGGCACTATCACGGTGGGGACTCACCGAGAGACTCCGCTGCTTCGCGAGTCGCGGGAGGAAGGGGACCGTTAAATTGACGAAAATGACACGGCACCTTCTCACCGTCCGTTTCCCTCCCGCTTATCCCTTTACTTCGTCTTTTCTCCCCCCCCCCCATCCCCCCATTTCGGCAAGTCGTGCGTTGGCGTTACGCCCGAAAACGCTCTCCTTGAGCAATCTCAAAGCGGCGTTAGGATGCTCGAAGGAAGAGTGGATAAAAATAAATCGCAACGCGCAGAAATCGAACTGGTATGTACGAATGTAATGTCCGAAAAGTCCTACGTCATCGTCGATGAGAAAAAGAGGTAGAAATCTAATTAAACGTTCAGTGTCGTACGCTTCAACCGCACACTCGCATAGTTAAAACTAAATTAAACGATACGTTCCGGAATCAAATTAAATGATATATTCCGATGTCGCATTATTAAAATATTATATACTGATAGAAGATGGCTACTCTGAAAATTAACAGTTAATTTTAATTGCGCTTTCGGCTGAAATGGCATAACTTCAGTAAATATTAAAGACTGGCGTACAGTATTTGTGCATGATTATTTTTGGATTTCTCTGTTTACAATTAAAAATATCAAGTGTGACATAAAATAGTGATTATTTTATATCTATAAATACTTTCATAAATTTCTCTTGTACTTTTAAAAGAATAGAGTTTCATTAAGCTTATACAAAATTTAAAGCAGTCGCAAGATTATTATGTTTTAAAGTTTTGTTTCGTACTACTTTCCAAATAAATCTCATATATTAATCTTGCGACTCATCGCGGCAATTAAATCGTTCCGCTTTGAAACTTTGCGCTTGCCTAACCGATTGCCTCAGCGCGACGAAAGAAAAGTTTCTCAATGGTCTACTATGCATCGAAGTGCGAAACGCCATTTTAAATAATAATCATCTGGACACGAGCGGCGAAGTGTTTCGAAAGTGGAAAATGGGTCAACGTCCGATACAATCAGATAACAGGGTATTAAGCGATTACATAGACTCTGGGGATAATTAGTGCGGCCGACTAGCTCGTTAACGAACAACGTTAGCGTTTAGCAGTCGCTGAATGGCGAAGCGAGCGCAAATAAAGTATGGACAAACCGATTGCCCTAATGAAGCTGAACGAAGGGCGCCTCGATTCGCTTCCTGGCCGTGTGTCCTAACTGATTAAAACGTGTTGCGATAAGCTGCGCGTCGATGAATTCGTCGTGTATTTATTTGACATTCATGGGCGTGCAGCCCGTCTCCCATCGTGTAGATGACGTCTCGTAACTCCAGTTCATAAATCAGTTACTTCGTTTCCCCGTGCCTCGTTCGCGTCCGAATGCGCCGCTGGGAGAGAGAAGCCCGCAATACGATAAAGCAATTTACAACTACTCCTGTGTTCTTCGCGCTCTCCCCTCCGCGCCAAGTTTCCCCTGTCATGCTGGAAGTTAGACGCTAATTTCGCGTAATTAACGCCTCTGGCTTTTAAATTATTTACGAGATAAATAATTTCGAGCGACTAAATTTACTATCGCCGTATCGTCAACTGTAAACTGCTACCAATTAAGAATCGAGGCGATCACAATGTTTCTCGAATGAATAAAAGCTACAATGGTGAATGTTAGAATTAATACCTGAGAGATACAATATCGGACAAGATTAAATGAATCGAAATCTGTACACTGATAATTTCCGCTCTTTTAACTCTTTCGGTGAAAAACTGAAGAGTTTTTATATTTAGTATCTTTTTAGGCGATAATATAAAAAGAATAGTATTTTTTTCTTTGATTCTAGTGCAACATTATTAATTAAATCAATATATTAATATTTAAATTAACTTTACTACAGAAATAGCAGTAGAAAAAAAAGGTACATTTTTTAAATTATAACTATAGAATTAAAATTTTAATCTTTTTTGCAAAACTAAAAGCGCAGCGTACCGTAAATCCTTTTCGTTTCTTCTTATTTTTTTTTATTTTCCACACCTGTCGGATAATACTAATAATAATAGGATAGAATGATTAAACCGCTCTCCGGACGTAGCGTAATTCATTCCGAATGATGAGGTGCGTTCCACACTCAATACGTTGTCCGTCACGATCCGCGAGCGGGCCGTTAGAATATCATTCGCATTCGCGGCGGTGGAGCGAAGCGGGGTTGAAAACATGGGAGCTAATCCAGTGACGGATGGCGGCGGTGATCTGTTGCGTTTTAATCGTTCCTCGTGCGTACGCCGCAAAATTTCATCCGCGCGAGGCTTCGCTTTATCATGCCAACCGAAATGCCGATATTCAACCGCCGCGGAGCTGCGCTCGCTCCTTCGCTCGTGCATGTGCGAGCGCGCGCGCGCGCGCGTGTGCGTACGCGTATATGTTGAAAAAGCGACATTGTGTGAGACCGGCACAGTTCTCTCTGTCTCTCCGTCTCTTTCCCCCGTCGCGTTTCACGCCGACTCACGTGCACACGTCGGCAATAGCATCTCTCTTCGCACCATGCGCTAACTGTTGCATTCTGCATGCATGCAAAGCTCTCTCATTTTTTTTTTCCTTTTTGCTTGCGCGCTTTTATCTTCTCTCTTGGCTTGTTTGCTTCTTTCTCTTATCGTCTCGCCTTCCTTACATCTCGCCTCTTCTGGCTGACCGTTACAACATTTTCGTTAGCTTGTTACCCTACACGGCATTCGTGCTATACAGGATGTGTAACGTAAGATAGAAATATGATGGTGCTTTCTTTCAGTCAATATGAAGGCCAAAAATTTTTCTATGCAAATACTTCTAATTTAATCTCTCGTCTATAAATTGTGAATTATCGTGTTAAAATAATATACATTTTTACGATGAAAAATTCTCGGAGTTGTTTCGATAATTTTATTTGAACATATTTTTGAATAATTTACTTGATTAAATTATTATCTGCAATGTGATATAACATTTTTTTTTATTACGATAATTAGAAAGTGAAACTATGCGTGATAATTCAGTTATTTTTATAAGTAAAATTTTTTCACTCTTAGAATGCAGTTCGCGTACAGTATTTTACATTCCGTACAGTATTTTCGTATTATTTCGTATATTATTTTTGTGAGACAAATTGAGAGCGACGTGTCCGAACTTTCTTGGCAGTTTTATCGGATGCATCCACTGGATATTGCAACTGCGAAGTAAGATAGATGAATAGGAATCGACCTGTTCTTCCGCCGATGTTCGTCACGGTCTGGTCCATCACTGTCGCTTCTTTGTCACTGACGAATCTACCGTGGCCCGTACGGTAATATTTTGCGACGCGACTCTTCTCGCGGTTGTAATACTAGACAGCGTAGAGCGATAAATGGGTCACCAGACAACGACTCCGCTGCCTCGTTTGGTGTCCGATTACCGCTTAGGCAGACGCCGACGACGACGAAAGTCTCGTTAAACGTGCACGATGTAGACGAAAAAGTTGAAGTGCCTCACTTTCGAAAGCTCGTGGTGCAAAAAAAACCGTCGATTAATCAGATTTGTCGCTGATTGAACGTTTTATTTTTATTTTAATGTTATCACCGCGTGCCTCGCGTTCTAAACTCGAGTCAAACCGGGGAATGTGCCACGACGATTATCGGATTGCGAGTCTGACAGTGTCGTGGTGTACGTTAAACACCACCGAGTTTCCTCGACCGGCTTCAAAGTGGTTGCGATGGTTCCGTGAATGTCGCACTGGAGGTATCTCTCCCTTCAAGTTTTCATACGCGCTCGTTGCCGCAAAGAATGGGAGTGGCCATTGTTGCAAAATGATTGCTAGTTGCGAGCTGTAGAATAATGAACGGCCGTAATTCTGAACAGTAATGATACTAAAACCGAGATATCCCGTGAGTGTGTTTGCGTAGGGTGTATTGGCTCAGGCTAAATCACAATTAAGATGATGACTATTATTTGTTCTAACGAACACTATTTTTCTCCTTTTTTCAAAGAGGTTTCAAAAATTTGGAACAGTAATAAAATTTTAAATTTCCTTTAAATATCTTTTATTTTATAACTGAAATACGCTCCAATATATCGATTTATGTATAAAGGCAAATTATCGAAGTCAGCTCGTTTTTTGTACCATTTCTGCATTTTTGTATTTATAGAATCGAATTTTATACATAGAGATAAAAAAAACTTCAGTTTCAAATGCTGGTAGCAAAATTCATAAAATTTATCTTATTTAAAAGTATTTATCCAATTTCAATATCGTATTATTAAATCGTTATTGCGTAGAGTAAAAAAGAATCAAACAAGTTTTTTTTCCAACATATCTCCTTGCGCGATTATACTGTTGCTAAGGGCTAACTTTAAATGATTCCCCAAAAATGATTAGCCAAGTCCTGACAAGTCACCGTCCGACCCTGTCTGCGTATGCACGATGTATGCACGATGTATGCACGATGTATGCACTGTATGCACTGTATGCACCGTATGCACTGTATGTACTGCATGCACACACCTTCACAACTGCCGTTGAAGAAAAGGAAGCGGCCCCTCGATATAGTGCATTGGCTGCCTCACGGCCGTTAGTAAGCCAGGGCTCTTTGGTGAGGGTAGGAGGAGGGGGAGGGGGACGCAGAGAATGGCTCTAAAAGATTCGGCAGCTGGTACCTCGCCCTCCCGTGTCTGAAAAACCCTTTGGCTGTATTTTCGTGAGCGCGTCGAACCTCTGCGACGAGAATGCACTCCGAAAAATTGTCACGATGTTACGATCGTCTAGTAATTACCAGCGTCGCATTGCCACGATCGCGTTGCGAGTGTCGTGATGTTCGCGGCGTCACGCGAAGACCGAGTCTTCTCATGCGGCGGGGGAATACCGAAGGGGGACGCGTCACGGTTTGGGAATTATCTTTTATTTCATAGAGCGCTAATTATACGCCCGGGCGATTACGATCTTATGCGGGAACGTGTAGGTGGCATGCGCTCGAAACGTGGCTCGTGACTGTCCCGTTAGTACTTTCATGCTCAAGGAGACGCGATCAACGGATCAGACAACGCCGACAACAATAAGTCTGCATGGGAACTCTCGTTTCGCGCAACTTACTATTCATCGCGGCTTATTTTTATCCCCGGTCCCAGATTGCGAGTTTTGATACACGACGAATTCATGCGAGCGCGCGCGATCGTCCTCGGTGAGCATCATCTCGAGACGTTAATGAGGCACGGCCGGGCAGGCACAGGCGTACCGTGCCTTCGCGAGAGATAGGCAATTGCTCTCGAGCCTTTCGACATCCACATCGTGTGCACCGTCGTCCTTCGCTCGCCTCGGAAACCACTAAGCGATCCCGCCAGGTGAATGGGATTCTCGCGATCATGCAACAAAGCGATGCAGATAACTTGCGCCTAAGCGCGGAAAGGGGGAGAGAGAGGGAAATGCCTATCTTTCTTTTTTCTTTTCCATCAAATCGCAACCGTCGCGTTTACCCGGTCGCCGTGAAACGAGGTCTGAAAGTAACAGCGATCTAGTTTTCCACGACAGCGTGCATTATGCAAACAGGAGTATCGTTAACGGAAACCCATTCGGCATCGTTCTGCTTTATCACATTATCGCTCGCGCGATGTTCATTTATCGATACAACAATTTTTGAATATTTCCATTGAATTAATAAGCGCGATTTTCGCATGTTATTATAACTGAATGTGATATGTTAAAAATTGATCGCATTAGAGATCATTATTATGCACACGTATATTCCATATTTATTTTATGTTATTATATAAATATGATATGTTTTTTATTAATAATAAATTCCATTCACAGAAAATTGAATAGAGAGAAAAATTTAACAGTTATTCCTTTTGTACGAGAAATCTTTTTATATAAATTACGGAGTTACGAGTAGCCGTCGGCGCGATACGCCGTCGAGACCCGAATCGGTGCTTTGCCTTTGAAGCGATACAATGGCGAGGAAATATTTCGGGTCTACCTGTACAATGTGGATCCGTAACGTGACGAACCGATGATGGGGGGAGGGGTGGTGGGGAGGAGTTCATTATCGCAATTACGATTCGATTACAGCGTCTGGGAGACGTTTTTGACGCGACCCAGTCTCAAGCGGGTTTCGGACAAAGGATAGCCTTGTGTACGCGCTCGTGAGAGTCCGACCGCGGCCCCACCACGGGCCGGAGGGACCGAGACGGGAAGGAGTGAGAAAAAGAGAGACGGAAAGTAATCATTTCCAGCCTTCTACTCTCGTCTAAACCGGATTGCCATTGGTTGGTCGAAATGGGCCGGCGATTAGAGAAGGCACCGCTGCGGTATAGCAGCTTAGGGACCGTGGCGAGCGGAGGGCCGTCGTCGGACCTCGCTGAAAATCGCGGCTCCTCTATTGGCTGACGGACCCCTCGAGGTCGTTCGATTTAGAATTGAGGAATGGTGCCGCTATATCCTCGGCGGAGAACGACCGTGGAAAGTGGCTGTATTTTCGAATCTTCGTCATTTTGATTACCGAGGCGAAAAGAACGTCAGCTCCGATGTTTTCCGTCGATTTGGACGGATCGCGAATGGTTTTATCATTCATTTCTTTGATTTGGCGCAAAATGTAACTATCGCGTGTAAATTTTAGTTACATGTGTAACGCAAAATGAATTATTTGTACTATTTGATTTATTAATACAACCTTTCTTTAGGTTATATTTGTGGCGTTTAATATTAGGAGATTATGAATTATTATCGTTAATGAATTATTTAATTCAAGTGTACATTATGTAATAATAACAATAGCGATAGTAACGGCTTACCGCAACGCATTTTGATCAAGGTTCTGCGTATATTAATATTTCAGCATTTAGTACAACACGCAATATAAATCAAAATGTATATTGTTAAAAAATGAAATTTACAAAAAGCAAATAAGAACTATGTGGAAAGTTATTTAGAAATAACTGCATACATCTGAAAATATAGCGTAAATAAGAAAATGCATTTGTTTATGTTAGTAAAAAGTAGCACTAATAAGCTAGTAGTTACTACAGTAATTATTTTATTTTAATAAAAGAATAAATATTGGATGTGAATTTTTATACGAGACGTGTCAAATACTTTGGACTTATCGTCTATGTTTTTTAGCTACTTTTTTTAAACAAGAATTTTATTTTTTTTAGTTTTGATATGTCATTCTTCTTCTTCGGATGCATTCTGTGCAATTAAATTAATTATGTTTATAATTATGTTGGTGGAATCTCGGCAAAGCATGCAGAGAGTATCTGTTATTTTATTCTTACAACGCATATATATATAACTCGAAAATCTGAAAAACATGACGCGATATCGTAGTCGCATTTAGCTCGCAAATGGCCAATCTACACGTACAGACTGATAATGATTTTATCCGTGGAACTGTTTCCCGGTGTAACGTCATTGCTTTAATCCCGGGCGTGGTCATCTGCCCTACTTCTTCGTCTTCTTAAATGGCACGAGAGATAAGATTGGTTCGGCACCTCCTGCTTGGAATTTTATCCGCGGGCCGCGCCTGCAGTCTAATTACTTCTGGATAGGAATCGATCAAGGCCTCGGACTTCGTCCGCCGAATGATTATACATATGTACGAGCTGGTGTAGATTCCTCAATGAAACAATCGCGGAAAACATGTAGATCAACTGCGTTGTTCTCTAGCTCGCCATCAAGGCACATTGGCTCGCTTGTTAGGAAAAGCACGCGTTAAGTAGATGCTAATAAGATGATAATTTTAATAGCATACCATTTTCACACACTATTGAGGATATACATGGAAATTTATTTATTTACTATAATATAATTTAACATTGGTGGTACTAAATACGTAAAAATAGAACCAGCAAAATTGCAAAAAGAAATAAATTTGCAAATTTTTACAGTAATAATATATTTACTGCTTTCAATACATTATTTCATAACACAGTATTTTCTGATAAAATATTCTCTATATAAAAATATGAATTTCGTTAAAAATTAATTATTTTGCGTTTTGGGAGAGAAGTATTTTGATAAAATATTATAGTATATTAAACTTTTTTGGGAATAAAAATTTAATTTATAATTTGCTTGGATCTCTCTGTTATATTTCGCTCGTTTATACACGAGCGATGATACGCGAGACAGTATTATCAATGCACACATGTAAGGAATCGTACATTTACAAATCGTCAACACAAGCTCCTACTTCACTTTATGAATTACGCACAGACGAAGCCAATTCGACGTTACGAAACAAAGGAGCATCTTTGCTTCAGATCAATGCTTGGAATTAGTTGAGCATCTGAGGCGATTTTCGTGATCGACTCCTTCTTTCCTCTTCTTACCGCGCGTGCCATAACGGGGCCAACCGAGCAGCCGAGGAACGGTGTTATTCAATTAATGAGTCCTTTTCCTGTAAGAACCCTGATTATTTAAATTTATTATTAAAAGTATTGTTTTTTTATTTTTATATTTATCATATTGAAATATCACGATAAGACGGATGACATGGAAATTTATTGTCATGATATTTTAATATAATAAATATAAAAATAGGAGGAACCATATTTTTAACAATAAATTTCAATAATTTTGCATAAATTGCAATCATCTTCAAATTTAAGTAATCAATATTCTTACAGAAAAAGAATTTACCCATTAATTAGATAGCTCCTAATGCTGGGCTGCGCTGGCCCATGTGGTGAAAAGAAGAAAGGAGACATCGACCACGGAAATCGTCTGAAATGTTCAACTAATTCTGAACACTGCTTTAAATCGATTATTAATCTCGCGATAATCTGATTACAATCATCGCGCTAATCATTGTGAGATAAGCGGCTTGCAAGTATCGTCACACGTATGATTTATTTCACGGGAAACACTGAATCGCGCGATTTTCCGCATAGTACAGCAAGTTTTGTGATTTCTCGATCACTTATAAATTTTACTTAGAAGTCATCGAAGTCGAGAAAATATGAAATGTAAATTTAATTCTTTGTTTCGTTATTTTAAGTTTTTACATTTTCATGATATTTTTTTTCCTGGTTGAAACCAGTTGTTTGGGAAAATTGAGATGCCAACGCGAATTTCTGCGACGAAAGGAAAAATATTTGTCGGACAATCGGCGAGCTGCGGCCAGATTTTCATGAGTCATTACGCAACCTTGAAGTTTGCACGCTCTGGCGCGACGATGACTTGGCCGATTCCTGCAGTCGCGATCGGGGCGTGCACATGGTGCAATTCCAAAGAAATTAGATTTTCTCGACACCTCCTCGTTAATGCGCAATAATAATTTTTTTGTGATTCACAAGATTGCAAACTCTTGGGTGTTGGCGGCAGTTATTGTTAGACTTATTATGCGAATTGAACATCCGAGCAAATACCGGGAACAGAAATAAGAGGATTGAAAATTAAACATGATTATTGAAGTACTCGAGTTCGAAATGTTAGAAATTATTCTCAATGAAAATATATGAGCAATGAATAATTAAATGTTATTAGTAACAGATTTGAAAATCACACACCGGTTGCGACAATGAGATTGTCGCAACCGGTTGACTTGAAATTTCATGTACATTTTAATCATTCATTTTGTCACCTCTATCGCATTGCGCATAGTTTGCATTTAATTTTAAACGGCTGATTATCACACTATCGATGAAACATTAATGTTCATTGTGGAGGTATGCCGTGTACGCTTTCTCCCCGCCGCTGTCTTGCATATCCTGAGTCTTAATTAATGCATCGCCTTTCGAGCACATTCATCGTCAATGCGTTATCGTAAATTTGCAGTGCGATAAGGAACTCGTCGATAAGCAATTAACACTTTGCTGCGAAAGCGCGCGTCGCAAGTCACTTGTTACGCGAGAAATTTGGTTAATTGATGCGAAATCTCGTAATATAGAAGGGATTGAATAAATCAACGTTACGTCCTTTCTGTGAAATGTGCGATCGATTGAAATTCGGTGCGATCGCATCGAGCTTAGGTCAAAAGGTCGACGGAGAATTACGTCAAGACACGTGGTATTAAGAATTACTGATGACGATATTTTTGTTTCATCAGCGATCGCTTTTTTGTATAGCAGATTCTCGGTCACTTGTTCTCTGTCCAAAAAAAAACATTTTTTAAAATATTTTCGCCGATACGTAGAGTATGACGAGAAAGTATCACAGAAATAATGTTATCGGATATTTCGCAACGACTCGCAATTGAAATCAGCAGTGAGTCATTGTAGCACGCAAACGCGAAAGCTCGTCCTCAAGTGTATTTATCGGGATGCATGTAAGAGTCACGGTGTCTTATTGCAACCTAAAACTTTACTGTCAAGGATGCGCTGGCGATATAAAGGCGCACGTATCTTCATCGATGTCAATCAAGTACAATTGTCATTCAAGCGGAAAAATTGTATTGAGCGAGGCAGTCTTTTGAATTTTGCAAATGGTTTTTTGTACATGTTTTCTATTGAACCAAATTATTCCGAGCGTATAACTTTTCTTTTCAATACATAGATTTTTTTGTTAAAAAATGCACGTGAAAAGCACATTCTACAAATTGGTCTGAATATAATGAATTATACAAGACTATTAATTTTTTTTATAATGACAAAAGCGAGTTATAAAAAATTAAATCAATTTATAACCAATTTGACTACAAATTCTCGATAAATAATAAATTTTTTTTACTGCTGTACAAATGTTACCAAATGGAGATTAAGACGCAAGTAGCTGCGGTATTAATTATTTTTGAAAATAACCATAAGGATGTAGGAACTCCACCTTAAGACCGCAGCGTTAAACTCGTCCCTGGCCGTAATATCCGACGTGCATTTTTCTGACAAGCATGCGCAAACCCACACATACGTACATACATACGCACGTGTCTTGCGGCGTGGATCCAGTTTGCGTTTCCGCAAAGCACATTATACCTATATTTGATAAGCTGCGTGGAAGTAGAGCGTTTAAATAATGGTCGCACACGTCGGCGATGGACTAGCGCGATGGGCGTCGCCATTCGTTCGAAACGTTCGACAAACAATAATAATTTATTCAGATGTTTTTCATGCGCGCTTCCAAGCGACCGCGTTAATTCGAGCAGGTCTCTCGCTATATATTTTCTGTATGCTCTTTTACATGCTCGTGTGCTTCTAAAAGAATCGATTCTAAAAATGTGAAATATGACAAAAAATTACATTAGCACATTTTCCAGTTTTATTTGATCGTGTGATTAAATTTAATTATTTCTCAATTTATAATAATTGCCTGAGATATAAAATATTCGATACTTATAAAAAACATGTAGAATTTTTATTAGTTTTCTCTGAAAATATCTATTTAATTTGCATAGATGTAATTACAAAGTACTTTAGAAATTTAACCGCGGTAGCTAAACTTAGAAATTAGATAGATCTGAGAAATGGATGTCGTCGGTTTAGGATTAACATTTCGTTTGCTCGGGCGTTCGTTGTATAATTGCGAGCTATCCAAGGTGATCAATGGTGTTCTCGTTCTTCACAAGGTAATTCGCGCTTATTCGTGAACTCGAGCGAAACCCGCGATATATCTTCCGCGATCACTATACTTTAGAGCAATTCCCGAAAATTGTGTGCGTTTCACACGGCAGACCGTTCATCTCTTCACACTGAAAGTCAATTCTACAACAACTTGTTCTAATTTTTTTATCATCTCCATTGGAGAACCGGTTAATATGCTAATGTCGTTACATATTAATCACCAATGTCGGCGAGTGTTCGATTGAAAACAAACTAATACCAATTGATAATAAATTTAAGTGACAAGGCTGCGGGCGACCTACAATCGAAAATATACTATGACTGCACAAATCCAGTTGTGTTAATTTTCTACGATAATATTAAGAATATTAATTATTAAAAATATTAGTAGAATCCGAATGATGTTTTGTACAATTATCTTGCACAATGATTATATTATGAAATAATTAGTTTGTGAAATAGAAATTAAAAATAAAAATTTTAAATTTATTTGGACAATAACTTTTTTTTAATGATTATTCTATTTATTAATATTTAATAATAATATTTTGAAATATACAGTTGTGCAGTTATCACTTTCTTCTATTATATACGTTGGACGTCGATACATGTAAATTGATAACACAATAATTATCGAGCGAAACGCATAATTAACAACTGAACTAATTAACGGCTGAAACGCATAAGACTCATTACGCTCGCGAAATTTCAAACGGCGCACGACGGATGCACTTTCGCGATCGAGTGACTTCGATTCCCGATTCGCACTCGGAGTTTGCTTAATACTCTCGTGACGATAGGTTATTTCGCAGATGCGAGTATTCTGCGTTTCGAAGAAAATAACACGATTAAACTAACTACGATACGCACCGTTGAGTTGGGCGATAATAATTGCGGCGTGCGAAATATGCTACGGAATAATTAGCTGTACGCGAATGTCCATTTGCGTGAGATAAACCGACCTTAGCGGACTTTAATTTAGAGAAAGAGCCTAATGTACTTTCGAAAATTGTTTTCGCAGTTATATTATTATTACGGATTGAGGCTTCTAACTACTTCATGCTGCACAAGTTCGCTGTTATCTGATGAATTAGATGTTGTAAAACAAAGATATTTATTCTCAATAATCTCCATATTTCAGCAGAATATCGTTTTAATTAGTAAAACCACATTTTATCCACATCTATAAAATTCAATCATTCGAATACAATTGCATGCGAATATTATGAGCAGAAAATTTTCGAAATTGCATTATAATTGAGTCACTTTTACAATTTATTCGTTTATTATAAATGATATTATTCTACGTAAATTTACATAGAAAATGTACCGACATCAGTTTTATTATTTTAAGCGTGCCAAATTTTTTCATGCTGTATTTTTCGATGGTTTTATCATATAAAACCATTGCTTTCCAAATTGATCCTAAATTAAGCAATGCAATATCACGTTTGCATTCCCTTGTTAATGAGATTTATATTTTTAAAACAACTTTTTATAAAAGCTTTACGTAATAGGAAAATGATATAGTCGAAAATAAATATTAATAAAATTGCGATTCTTGATAAAATTTTGATTATCCCGAAGTTTTTTTATTCTGTTCGCAAGTGTGTGCTAAATCTAATTAAAAGTTTTCCTCTTTTCGTCTTTAACATATATAGAATTATAATTATGAAATAATTTGTCAAAAATTCTAAATTATCTGACTGAAATAGTAATAGTATCGTTCATATGCTTGTTTCACACAACACATGTGCCGTAAAGCTCCGAAGTTTCGAGACTTATCAAATTGCACGCCGATGAACGGTCGCATCGATCCCAAGTGCAATTTAATTTACGAAATTCCCGTCGTTTCACAGAAACAAACGCGTTTCGCAGAAACGACGTGTCGTGGTTGACCCACGATCGACTTTTTGCGTTCCTAATGACAATCCCGCCGCATGGCAAACGACAAAATCAATTCAGCAGCGCGAAGGCAGGCGCCATGAAAAATCGTCGCCGGACTCGGTTCGCACGCGATATTTTTATACGTGTACACATGTACAAAAATATATTTGCCTCGCGAATGCGGAGGAAGCGCTCGCGCGTGCTCGCGCATCGCGCGGACACGGCGAAATGTATGCGCGCGGTGCATCATACACACGCGAGTACCGATTGGCGTGACGGTACGTTGCATTTGCGGCACGCGTGCCGTGATACCGGGTGTCCGCCGAGAAGCGCGGCTGATTGGCGCGTCCAAGCTGTAATTGGACGCCTGTTGTCGGTTCGCGTTTGATCGACGATAGAACGTGCGGAAAGAGCTCTTCGAGCGATAAAGGCCGGCGATTAGACCAGCAAATTCTGTTTTCTCTGAGTTTTACTTTGTCGCAGTAGTGTTGTAAAACAGTATAAAGAAGGTGCGATGAAACGTGTGTCACGTAGAATATTGAGAAGTTGAAAGAGAAAAATCAATTGTATGATATTGTAAGTTGAATGATTTAAATTATTTAGAGAGCAAGACTCTCGAACGTACTCGTCATCGTCCGGCGGCTTTATATTCTTTCAAACCCGATTGGAGCTTGACAGAAATGCATAAGTATTAGAAATTCCAAGTGTAATCCGGTTCAGACGAGAGAAAACGCAATATTAAATTTGATTATCGCAAATCAAATCATTTTCACGGTCTTCGATGACGAAATGTACGACAGAGCTTTTACTCAAATGAATATCGAATACTGTTTGCTAAATTAATGAACGAGCGAAAAACACAAGCTCGCGCTGGCGGGCATATTTCCGCGATGTTAAATATTTATTCAGGAAATTAACATCCGTCACAAATGCACACATATCGCATCGTACTATGGCGCGGCTCTGATAATTGTTTCGACTAGCATAAATATCATAATTTGTAAAATCCCGGTGATGATTTAACGCCGCATCCGTTGACGCTACGACGCTACAACGGCGTTGAAAATCTTTTCCACGGAGCCGACGGCGGCAGTTAGGCACGTCATGTCGGTGTGATAACAGTCAACTATTCGGCCTTTGGATAAGGAAGCGAAAAAATTGCGTTATCTCTGTCTGTATCGCGAACCATTCTGGGGAGTGAAACGGAATTCTAACTGGCGTAATACAGCCTGAGACACGAAACCTAATATCTTCGAAATGCATTCTTTTGCGAAGGGATTATATAAGAATAAGATAATTTATTAATACGATACGCGATCTTTTCAATATACTTATCCTCTCTATTAGAAGAAACGCTAATTGAAAAAGCCCTTCTCATTTTTTAGCGGCATCGATAAAGCTTTCGCGACAATCTAGTAATCACTCATAAATAACACAAAGAGTAGCAGAGCTCTATATTATATTTCCATATGTTTTAATTCGCACAGAGCGTCCGACAGTAATATGCACATATATTTGTCCAGAACGACGAAAAAAGGTCAATTAATTAGATTAACACGTTCCGTTCCCAGGCGCGTGCAATTAAATCCTCGAGCATTCTGAAAAGCTGCGATAAATCTCTGGTAAGTGAAAAATTCGCGCGTTCCAAATAACAAAAGGAAAAAGAGAGATAAAAAATGCCATTCTTCTCGCAAATGCGGTCTTTCTCCCCGCTTTGCTGCGCTGGATAGTGCAAGCCGTGTCCTTCGAAAACCACCATGTCCGGTTACTCAATCGCACGCGATCCGCATAATTTCGCCTGCAACTCGTTGGAAGAATTGCATCCGCATCTCCGCGCTGCGAACACATCCGCGTACTTTTCTGCGCAACTTTAATCATCTACTCCATCATTTCCTATGACAAACGAATTGGTCGGGCGCATACGGCGGCGGCGGCGGCGGCGGCGGCGGTGGCGGCGGCGCGCGCGCGCGCGCGTGCGTGAATTTGTGCAGCGAGCTAGATATCGTCATCCGCGGCAAATGCATTTCTCGTAACCCACGATTATGCAACCGCGATTATAAAACCGCGGGTCCACACTTCTTTTAGTGCGTACAACTACGATAGCGACAGTTTGTATTCAGAAAAGTGCGTCTCGATAAATTTATCGCTCAGCTCTCGATATATTGTATGTAGCACTAGATATATAATTATATTATTTAACGATTTAGAAATTATAGGTGGAAATTAAAAGTAGAAAAATTATTTAAATTTATATTATGCGTCGAGTGTGTTTATATTTGCTGTTCAATAATTAACTTATCACAGCGTTGGAAAAAACTTCTCAAACTTGAAATTTCAGATTTTCGAAAATGTTTCATCGGCCAGCTAATGAATACACCATAAGATATATAAAATATTAGCAAAGAGAGAATATTGACATTAAGAGCCGCAGTTGTTGGGCGCGCAAATAGTATTTACATAAGTCCAAATTTTATCCGAACAAATTAATTAGTCAATGACTGGACCTAAATTAAATTGATTGATTGACAGAGATTCTAATGAACAACGAATGGAAAAATTGAAAGAACAAAGAAAAATATAGATGAGAAAAATATCAGGTGGTTCTTAAGTATCAGTATTCTTGCGCAAATCCTACAGAGCCTGTTTTACTAAAAAACTAATAAAATGTTATTTATCATTATTTAGTACGTTTAATGTTGACAATGACGTGTCAATATGTTTAGATTCCTTCGTTTGATCATCGAGAGATTATCGATCCGAAATCGATCCCACAAGCATGTGAGCTAATATTGCACGCCTGTTTATCTTGCTGAAAGCAGCACTTTCACACACAGGTCCCGGATGACCGGTGCACATCATTGTTTGATGTAGTTGCGGTGGTGTCGCAGGTCTGGAACGGGTAGCGGAGGAGTTGATGGGCCGTAGGAGATGGAAGCATTACCAGGACACCCTGTACAGCGGCACCCGCAGCAGCGAATCAGCGACGGCACAGCCCCACCATCGGCTCTACCCGGCGTTGTCGTCGTCCTGCAATCCGATACCCGGGAGCCTGGACCAGATTGGGCCGCAGCTGCATCATCCGGTACCCTCGTCGTTGCCCCCGTCGGCGGTGGCGTCGACGGTGCTGACGACGGCAACGACAACGACGACGACGACGGCGGCGACGACGCTCGCAACCGGCGTTGTGAAGCAGGAGAGTCTGCAGAGGCATCACCTGCAAAATCACCATCATCTGCAAACGTCGGATCATCATCCGCAGCCGGAGGATTCGCGCCGTCTGAGGCCGGGCGAGATCAAGGTCGAGGCCGCCGACGAGGAGCCCGCGGACGGTGTCGCGCGGGAGGACACCTCGGCGAGAACGGCGGATACGGCGACGTCGGCGACGACGACAACAGCGGCGACGACGACGACGACGACGACGGCGACGACGACGACGACCATCGGTGTTGCAACGACCACATCGTCAACGACAACGGCGACCGGCACAACGACGATAGCGACGAGACGGCGACGTGGACGCCGGCAGAACGACGGGGAGGACGCCGACGGGGAGGAGGACGGCGACGAGAACGACGACGAGACGGGACGGAGTCAGAACGAGGCGGAGAAACGGCTCAAGCTCGACGAGGACGCCGACAGGTCGGCGGCCAGCCCTCTCAGAACGGAAAACGATCGTGCGACTCGGGATCATCCGACTGCCAACGCTACCGACACGGAAGGGACCAAGGTCGGTATAAATCTCTTCTATAGAATAATGGTTTTTTTTCTACAGCGAAGGAATAATTGAATTTATTTACTTGAAATAATGAAAAATTTTATAATAATTTATAAAAAATTGAAGCCGTCGCACTCGTGTTTCTTCATTTTTCGTTTCCTTTTCCGTTTAGGAACGAGCGGAGGAAATCACGTTGGAGCGGGCACCGGTAACGCAGGGCTTATTGAGGGTAAAGAAAGAGGAGGAACTGCAGGAGGTGCCGGGTTCTGGCGGCGGTACGACGATATTGACGACGCCGGCGACGGAATCGGAAGGGACCAGGTCGGGGCTACTATGCCGCGAGGGGAACGCGACCGCGACGAGTGCCGCGGCGCCGTTTCTCCTTGGAAGACGCAGGAGCCCGCCGCCGGAGGACTGGAAACCGCTCGACAAGTGTTACTTCTGCCTGGACGGCAAGCTACCCCACGACGACCAGGCGCCCCTTGTAAGTATCTGATCGGTGCGAGTCGCGCATGACTTGAGCATCGATTCTGTCCTTCATCACTGATCTTGCATAGAGATTATCCTCGAATACTGTGGTCGAATAAACAAATAAATAAATAAAGTAACATTTCTCTGGAAAATTTGGATCCGAAACCTACATCGCAAGAGAAATGCGATTGGATCTACTTGGATGAGATATAACTTCGGTTGACTCGACGATAATCTTGTCGATAGTTTACTGAGACGTAGATCACACTAATATCTGCTCGTTTTGCCTTGTCACTTATGCAATCCCGTCATCGGAATCTTGTTTCACCCTCGTTTCATACACCTGTTGTGCCTCTGCGAGCGCGACTCAAGTCTGACCTAGCCTTTTGCCGCTTTTGATTAAGTCGAGCGTACTTGGGCGCCGACCGCCACACCGCCAACCTCTCTCTCAGCTTTGATCACTTTGACGCGTCCATAAAAGATTCACGAGGACTCGCGAAGACTTCGGTGCGCCTTTTGAAAGATGAATTCGATCAGAATTCGATCCCGTTGCACCGCGTTTCCTCGCGGATCCTCACTCTCTCCCCCTGGTATCCTTTTCGCCGTCCTACCAATCCAGCCAGCCGTCCTTTTCGCCGGAACGGCGAATCGCGCGAGCCGGGATGACACGTATCTCCGCGTTGTGCAGAGTCCGCAGAGCGACAGTAGCAGCAGCTCGCGATCGGCGGAGTCACCGATGTCGGTCCAGGTGGACCCGATGGCGGCATCCATGGTCGCTGCCGCCCTCAGCGGCACTTACCCCACTTTGCTGCCTCAATGGTGCTTACCGCCGAGGGAGGCGCCCCTCGTTGGGGTGCAGGCCCATCAGGACAGCTCCGCGGCAGCCGATCAACCGCTCGATCTTTCGGCCAAACCCAGAAATTCTCAGGTAAGTCTGAGACCGCTCTCGTTTTATCGCGTGTGCAAATACGCACTCTTTCTCGATTTTTCTCTCATCGTTTTTCTGTTTCACAATGCTCACTCAAATCATTTCTCGGATATTTATTTCACGATTCGCAAGTCATTCGATGAAAGATCGTGCAACGGTGAATAATAGACGAATTATCGATTACGCATACTATTTAACGGATCATTACGATACAGTCATCTCATTTTCATGAAGATCGCTGTTTCATATACTGCTGGATAATATAATTCCTCTCACAGTGTTTTATTAACGCTTGTCAGTCGTGTAATTAAGTGACTAATGCTGACGTCTAAGTAACTAAGCCGTATGCTTCCGTATAATATGAATTATTTATTTATTTGTTTACGTCCCTTGATCCTTCCTTATATTAATATCATAATCTATTCGTTTGTTCAGGACAACAACATATCTCTACTGGAGCAACAGAAAATACCTCTGAGGATGCCGACAGGCATCGATCCCAAGAGTATCCTCAAGTAAGTAAATTTTTAATATTTCTTCAATAGCGAAACGATATAGGAAATTCCTTATTCATTGATTTAAACATAAAATACAGCGTGAATAAAATTCAAACGAACAAAAATTATTTACAAAGCAAATAGCCGCGAACAGAAGTGAAAGTTAGAATTCCGATAACTAATTTTTATGTAAAAATTATATTTTTATTTAAATTTTTTAATTAATATATATATATATTTCGTAAACCACGCCATAAATTTTATTATTTTCCGATAAATAACCTGTTATTAAAATATTCTAAAAAAATATGGAAAATATTGATCTATGCTTTTTAGTTTATTCTTCTTTGTTACCAAATTTAGAAACACAATGTGAAACAAAAACGCTACAATAATTAGAATCTAAACTCTCTAAACTGCATATTAAAAATAAAAAGGGAGAAAAATTTGGGTAGAAAAGAAAAAAAAACGAAGGCAAAACCGTACGAATATTCGGGTTCGACGAGAGAGTGTGTCCTCCTCGACGCGCTTGGAAAATCGTCGCGCGCCAACAACAGCGCGTCGTTTCTGCGTTATCGCACAACTCTCGCTTTACACCTCGAGGCGAGCCGCTGATACGAATATGCATTCCGTACGAATGGGGGAAAAAAAGAATACGACCCGCGATCGCATTCCGTAGCGAACATTCCTCGTGATCGAGTGGCCGTTTAAGCCGGCCGGGAGCGCGTTTCGATAAGGCGTCGATTAAAACGCCGTCGGCAAACGACTTTCGAAAATCGCGAAACTGACAGCCAGTCGATCCGGAATACCGTCGCAATTAGGTGCCAATCACGCGACCGGGCATAACCGTGATTTATCTCCCTCGTAAAGACGTCATAACGCGACAACAGCGGTGGGGAATCGTATCGTTCGAACGACACTCGTTCGGCCCGATCAAATTCGCGTTTGTGCGCTGCATTTTCGGACGTGTGCGGAGGAATGTACGGAATAAATTTGGTAATTGATGACATAACTGAAATCTACGAGATTCTTCTTGCCACGAGATTAATCGGTTCGTTCGTCCAATCAGTTTTTCAGATTGCATTTTTTGTTATTCATAATTAACGGAATTATTTCCAGTCATCTCTTTTTGTAATAAAAAATCATACATTTGCCGAATGCACCACTGATTGTTAAACAACTTTGTGCTGCATTGCGTGTACGTGAACAATTTAAAAGTCTCCGTATGCATTATATTTACAGTAAAAGGTAAACAGGGTTATAGATAAAGAGCCATTGTTATCAGAATCTATGATCGCGGCGAAGCTCAAGTTCGCTGGTTGAACTTGGAAGTGCGCGCTCCATTGCATGGAACTTAATAACGGTATTGCGAATCTTTGACGATTATCTTAGACATGTTCTAATCTCACAGTTATAGACTCTGAGTAAGTTCTAAGTAAGATAACAGCACTAGGATTAATATCGATACAAAGACGTGGAAACATGCGACATTTTAAACTTTCCGAATCAACGATATTTAATTAAAAATTTACAAAACCCGTTTCTCCTATTGATTTGTACAAAACTAGCTTCATGTTTAAAACAAAAATTTTAATTATAAGTATAATCGAATTCTCGTCTATCGTGAATGGACTCTCAATTTTCCGCGCGGTTGCGATATTTTTCTCGCGATTCTGGGCTATCAAGCGTACGGTGAAATGACGATAATTCCAATAGCTTGAAAAGAACTTGTGCACATCGGGACAAACAACGTCGCATTAGATATCCGACGCTACGTCCACGAACCGTCAATTTGTATTTATACTACAGTAGCTTGAAAAGGTGACTGCTAACTCGCCGACTGATAAGTCATCTGCTTGCAAGAAACTCATATTTCGCTCGTTATATTGAATCATGTCATCGCGTGTCAATTTTATTCACATGTATAGTAATCTTGTCAATATTACAGTAAATGGAAAGAGATGTTGTATTTCAAAATATGATAATTTATCACATTTCATCTCCGCAGATTGTGTGTGGCGGTTTTTCGAAAATGGATTTAGGAAAGATTTAATTGGATTTAGTAGACAAATATAATTTATTTTCCGATTTTAAGAATTTTATTGCTTTAATTTTGAATAAATATTTAATTATAAGAAAATAAGTGGCTCCATAATTTATGTCAAATAATATTGCACTTATCATTATCAAGAATGTTGAAAATTGATAATTTACTGCAAATTGCAATTACTTTGTGAAATATGACATTCAAAAGTTTGTAAAAGTTTTTTGTAAAAAAATTTCAACAGTATTTTCTTCACGTAAAAAGAACATCCTGACTTTCAATTAAACGTTGTTCGACGGGTCGCTTATTGCATGGTTCCCATCCATAAATGCTTAATGTATCGCGCTACAGTTTTAAACTGCACGAAAAAATTTCGTTGTACGATCGCGGTAAACAGTCAGTACCCTCGAAACCGTAATAATACCGAGTTGCTTGAACTTTTCAACCCTTTGAGCTTTAAACTGCTATACGTCTGCGGTACGTACCTCGATAAATATTTAAGCAGTGCGTTTCACAGAATCGATGCAACTCGGTTGCGGTCTCGAATACAAAACATGATAGAATAAATTTCGTAAATTTATCCGCACGTCGGAATAAATGACAATAAAGGAGGAAGAGTTTTACACATATTTCATTCCGCCTTTCTATTATGAGAAAGTTATCGGATGGATTAATTATGATAATTTTGTATTTATATATCGATTCTCTTCCGCGTACGATTCGTGACAAAATTTCTAGAGAAATTTGACAACGGGTGAATATTGAAAGAATCTTGGATTTTTTAAATTTTTGTGAATTATTCAAGTCTAATTTTTTTGATCACATTAGTGTATATCAGATTCATGAAAGTTGTACGCGTTTTAATAATCGACGAGAGTATAAATTTAATTTGTGTTTCCAAAAGTTAAATTCCTTCAACTACTGGTAATTAGCGAACGTCGTGGTCAACTTTTATTTTTGTTGCGTAATTTATGAAAAATGATCGCCGGGCGAATTGTGCGAACAGAAGAGTGTCAGATCATCGTGCAGAAACATCGAAGGCGTACATTGCCCCTGTGTTTTTGCTGTTTTCCCCTACGGAACATTTTGCGCGTCAAATTTTTATCATTGTCTATAATTAGTCCACCGTAATCTGCACCTCCTGATATATCGAAGACGCGGTGTGTCGCGGCGCGTTGCAAGGAGTGTGAAGAGAGACCAGAACTCGAAGTGAGAATGATAAAGAACGAAGGAGAGAGCATAGCATAGGGTACGAACGAGCGAAGAGGGACGCGGGAGGGAGAAAAGATTGAAGGGGGAAAGAAAAGAAAAAGCCGAGAGAAGTTCGCGCTAACGCATGCGCGACGGCGTAATTAGCGATAAGATAGGACCGCGAACGAAACGGAGGCGAAATTAAAACCTAATTTAGAGCACGCATATCTCGGCTTTTGCGTTGATATTTAATGACTGGACCGAGCGGAACTAATGAAGCGGATTTAAAGTTGTATTGCAACAATAAATACATACATAAAAAACGGAATCAGCGCGATTTAAATAATTAATTATGCAAAAAATTGTCGTTTCTGGAGATAATTATGATCTTTAAAAGAGACGCAAATCGATCGGACGTAAAGAGTGCCTTTGCCGCGGTATGTCGCAAGCAAAATTGGACGTACAGTTCACACATGCGTGTTCTCAATACTGAAAACTAGGCGAGCCGCAATAAAACCAGACAGGGATATTGAAGTAAAACCGGTTCGTAGAAGGCTTTGGAGAAGGTTTGCCAAAGAGCCAGCGCTGTGAAGGACAAGATTACGACTATCTGGTTCGCGATTGCGTGTGGCTTGTAATTTATGCGAGAATTTGCCGAACCATCCAGTTCGATCATGAAACTACGTCTTCCGGCATTGTTTGTAAACAGATTGATTGAAGATGCTTGTATGTGTTTTAACATTAATTGATGCCGACTTCGCTAAAGATTTCTTATTGTGCTTTCGATAATTTTACGAATACATTATTGCTAGTAGATATTTTGTTCTTATAAACTCTGATAAATATTTATCTCCTGCGGTTAAATATGCATTATCACGTCGTTTTATTTAGCGAATGTATACCGTTTTCTTTAAAATTATATGACATTGCTCGAGGAACGTTGAATCTGAGACGCGCATGGACTGTGCGTCGACCGAATTTTTCATGCCGTCGGACGTAGCGCGTATTGTCGCGTAAAACCGCAGACAAGTCGACAAACAAAAATCGCAGATAAATCAGCGCCGGTCGATGACTGACGTAGCGGGACCTATCCGGGAGACCAACGTCGGACGAAATGCACTTTTATCAGCGTCAACAGCGGCGCAGGTCGACGAACTTGCCAGAGGGCTCCTCGGTGCATATGCAAGCGGGGGTGGGACGATGAAGGGGGGGTACAAAGCTCACGATGATTTCTTACGCCTAATCTTATCGTTGCACTCTGTGACAAATTACACCGGTCCGATACTCATCGCCTTCGTGCTAACATCGAGTTTTTCTTTTATGCGAGTACAAATTATTGCCTTTGCGCCGAAATTTTTCACTCTTTTTTTTTACTTATTTAACGCGGACTGAAATAACATATTTTATTATTATTAGAAGGATTAAGAAAATTAATTATTAAATTGTACTCCAAAAAATAGTACCAGAAATTATTTCTTGATTACCGGTAGTACTTTTAGATTTTAGATTTTTTTAATAAAGAAATTTAATAATGAATTATTCATTATTATACATATTGGCGTTTAAAATATATTATGCTCTCTAAACAAAAATAGTTTTATTAGTTTAATATTAGACAACTGTTAAATCTTATTTTTATCTTTTTTTTTTTTAAGTCTGGAAGCGCTTTGATAAAGAAAAATAGTAAATGCTGTATAATAATATCTATTTTTGTAAGAAAGAAAATACTAAATGCAGAAGTTTGACGTCACAGACACAGACGTCATAGATGCTTTAGAAATAATTTGTTTCGACGAAATTATTGTTTCGTAAATATAAAACATGTTTTAGTAATGTACAGCGTGTTCAGAATTGCGACATAAAAGTGTATGATTGCGGCAAAAAAAATTTCGACAAACAAGTATTAAAATTATTAATATATGTATGTCTTCCGGCAATATCAAGACGATGATGTGCGTTGTTTTTCATCTTGATGTAAATCTTGTTTATCTGACATGAATAAATTACGCATTTAAAGAGACGTGAAGTGCTTGAATATATAACATTTTTCTCGGCCGTAAATTAATTAGGTAGCAATGCGCGAGATTATTAAGTTAACAGATTTTTCAAATTGTTCGTTGAAAAGACGCGATTTACACGATTCAATGTCTTCGAGCTATAAGATCAAAGTTATACGGATTTGTGATTTACCGTGGACATCAAACACGTGCGACCGACGGAACGGCCACGTGGCCGTTTAATACGGATCACCTCTCGAGTTGGCCCAAGAGACGCGAACACACGTGAGCTGGCATTGCGAGAAGCGATGGATAATCTGACTTTGTTATGCGGTCCGGTTTGAGCGAGTATCGATCGCGTCTATTGGCCGACCAATTGTTAAACCACGGTCTCTTGGTTACCTGCTTACGACAATGTTTGCGGCGAGATTCAACGCAGGCTATGTTTCAATTAGTATCCGTTTGTTTCGCGATAATTTTAAAGTAAATGTAAATGAAAGCTTTTAGAGAAATATTGTATTGCGTTTTATCAAGGTAGATAAAAAACAATTTTCGAGTTATTTTGTTCGTAATATCGATGTTCTCGAGTAGTGGTTGTTTTTTAATGTCTTGTTCATTTCTTTCTGTTCACATGCGGATTTTGAAACCAGAATTAATTCTTTGACGTTAGTATATATGACAAATAAACGAGATCTGTTATGATGATTGACGGATACTTATAGAAGCTGTCTTAGAAATCATGGACAGCGAAACGGAAAACCCGCGGGGTACAAAAATATGTTTTCCTAACAAAAGCAATTGACAAGCGATGTGAATTCCAACGATTTGTTTCTGCCACACGACATCTCTCAATACTTTATAAATATCTGCGGTACAGCGAAGGTATACGAGAGATGCGATATATTGGAAACTTGACTCGCCAAACGTACAGCCGAGCGCATTTTTATCCATGCACGCCGTCCCGAAATTACGTTTTCGAGACAGCTTCCAGTCACCAGAATTGTAGGCAAAAATGCCATTCAGTTGGCCTCGATATAACGTTGATTAACGCTGTTTCAGCTCGTGTTACCGCGCGAAACCGCGAATGACCGGACCCGTTGCGGCCGCGGCGGCGGCGGCCGCGGCGGCTGTGGCAGGCGTCGGTGGTGTTCCAGTGGTGGGTGCCGGGGGCGGCAGGAGGACTTACACCGAGGAGGAGCTGCAGGCCGCCCTCAGGGACATCCAGAGCGGCAAGCTCGGCACGCGGAGGGCGGCGGTGATCTACGGGATACCGCGTAGCACCCTGCGCAACAAGGTCTACAAGCTCGCGATGGAGCGCGAAAGGGACGCGTCCCTGACTAGCACCCATTCACACCCTCACGAGCCCGGCGCCCCAGCCACCACCACCACCACCATCACCACCACCACCACCACCACTACTACTACAACACCACCAAATACGACCCAAAACGCCTCCGCGACCACTCCGCCCCCGCAAGTGGACGAGGTAGGTTTTGGGGACAGAAAACGGAAGATAGTTAGAGATCTGAACAGAGAGCAAGAGAGAGAGAGAGAGGGGGGAGGCGCAAAACAAAGAAAAAAAGGAGAGAGAGCAAGAGAGAAGGCGAGATGCAGAGAGCGGGGGGTTGGAAACGTGCCATTGACACGTGCCGAGGTCTCGTCAGTCTTTCACGCGTGTTGGATAGAAAAGCCGAGGATGCAAATTGGCATAGACAGGGACGGGGGAAATCTTGTGAGGGAGTGATGTGACGAGGCGTTTTCGTCTACCGAGATAGTTGAAGCGACGCGCGAAGACGCACCATCCTCTTATCTCCGTAATTTTCGTTGTTGATGTCCGTTGATTTTCATTCGGAAGCGAGTCGATGGCGCGACAAAGTGATTTCGGAATTGCTCTGTTGACTCGTTTCAAATAACGCGGAACGTCGATGGCGCCGTAATCTTCGGGGGATCCGCTGTGAGTGCCTGACAATCTAACGTAGATTTTTTATTTTTATTTATGTGCGAAGTAGACTATACTAATCAATAAGTTATAAATATAATATAAAAATGAATATTGTGTTTGTCGTAGTAATATGATCATCGAAAAAGTAAATCAGACCTTTGATTTAACATATTAAGAAATAAATATATTTGCACACGTTTCTAGATCGCAAAATGTTTCAGTTGTAAAAGTGTTCAAAATACATTGAAATCTTAGAAGTGTACAGATGGATTAATTCAATTTAAAATCATTTGTCAACATTAGAATTTTGTCAGGCATTCGAGAGATCACGCACGATTTTCTTTTAACTAAAACTTTAAGTCCGCGGGCAAGAAATAATTCTCTATTATTTAAATACACGGCAAAAAGCAGGCCGATTACCATGCAGAGAAACGTGGCAGGGTGGGAAACCGAATGATGCACGAAGGAATTCTTGTCGGGAAAAAGTTCGCGAATACATATTCCATTTGTATCTAAGTGTGGTTTTGGTTAGGAAGAACGAATGAAACTTCCCCAAAACATACCTCTGGCACGGCGATCGCGGATTTTGCGTGGACCGACCGTGTCTTGTATCGCGAAACGACACCCGGTAGTCGCCAAAAATTCGGACTCGGTCGATCGTTCAATTTGAAATTCAATTTATTATACATTGGTTACGATAGTTTCGTCACAGATTAGTTGCGATAGTTGTGAGATTTTTTGCTAAACTCTGCACTTGCTAATGTATGAATTTGAACAAGATTGTTAAATTATTATTTATACATTTCTTTTTTTTTTTTTTTTTTTTTAATTACATTTTTTATATACTCTTAAACACTTTCACAAACCGTTAAAGAATTCTTACGAGTTGATAAATTTCCGTTTTCTTTTTTTTGAAAAAGTTTAAAGTTTAAAGTTTTCTTACGTTATGGATGAATCGGAAATAAAATGACAACGGTATCGACCTAGTGCGAAAGAATGTTGACGGCAACTGTGCGTTTGTTCGATGACGCTGGAGGAAAGGGACGATGGTCTACGCGGCTCCGCACCGGTCGCCGTGATGCTCAGTAGTGTCCAGTGTTTTTTTGCATGGGCTGTTTAACTTTTTTTATCTCACTATTTGTAGTTTAACACACGGCAACTTGGTGTCCGCGAGGTTGCAAGACTCGAGGTAAGTTTTTGGGAAGATCGTGTCGAGACGAAAGGAGGATCTGTCCGGGCTCGATCTTTCTTTCGTCCCTTACGGGCGCTTATGGCCGCGCCTCGAAAATTAATGGTCGTGAATGTACGCTTCTGGACCTCGACACTCTGCATCCTCGATGTGCCGCGCATTACAACCCTCTGCGTAGAGACGTCCAATCAAATAGTTGTTCCGAAATAGGCGGATTGCAATTTCAGTGCGAACGCGCTGTCATGCATGAAACAGTCGCGCGATCGAAGATTACGGCAGATTAAACACGGTGGCCCGATTTAATCCTCATCACCTGATAGTGTCTTTTGCCTTGATTCTCGATTTGATTGCGATTAATTTTGCTTAGCGTGTTATAGCACAGGAATCGATCGCAATTAGATAATTGAGAATATTCATGTTGAAGTACAAGAATCTCCGATTTAATTTAGAAAAGCTTCGTGTAGTATTATTTTTCCGCGAATATTAAATGAAATTTGTATCAAAATTTTATTTAGAATTTGAAATGGCATTTTTGTTAGAAAAAAAAGAAAACAAGGTCGAAAGATACTATCGTGAGAAATTAAAAAATTTCAGGGCGTTTACTGCATTATTATACGAACGTATAGTATTTTCTTAGTTGGTAAAATAATATCCTAAGTTGCGTTTACCACGTCGTATATTGCATTTTCTTTTTTATTTATAATTGCATTGCACGGTCTGTTAGTTGTAATAGTTGCTGTTCAAAATTGTCTGCCGACTAAACATCGCCTCAGCATGAACACTAAGAGACGCTATTTTACGGTACAACTTGTCGAGCTAGCAAGCACGGTCTATGCACGAGAACGGTTAAAGTCTCATTTTTCGTGCCTGCATTTCGTGCGATCGCACACCGCGCGTTTATATACACAGCAACCATCATAGAAGACTGTTGCTTCACTTTTAGTGCAATGCATGCGCCTTTAAACGAGCCTCGAGTGGTATCTCTGCACTTGAATTCCGGCGTATCTCGTCGAAACGCACGCCGAAGATAAGTTTTTTTTCTCTTCGCGAACTCTGCCCGCTTTTCCTTCTATCAGGAACTTGCAAGGAAAAGATAGCCGCAATCATTATTATAAGGGGTGCCTGTTGAAAACGTTGAGGACGTAAAATACTTGCTGCTTTTTTTTTCAAGTATATGATCTACTGATTAGCAGCTCTCCTGCATGGCGCTTGGCTATTTTACATTTAATTGAGACATATGTACTCGGTGATTCGCGCAAAGTGACCCATATTTATATATTTAATTATACGAGCAACTTTTTTTTAAATAAAATACATTAAAACTTTTATGTCAAAACTCATGAAAAAGTTTTATAGCGTCGTTTTCGAGATCTCTAAAAATAATATCCTCAAAATAATTAAAACTTGCACGTGATTCTTTTTACGCGAAAGCGCCTGTTCTCAAAGCTAAAGCACTGTTTCCTGCGTTTTTCTCTATTTTAATATTTTTTTAAAATATGCAATGCGGTCACTTTACGGGAAACACTTTGTATATATTTACATGGACAATTGAATCTACACACGATACAGATACACATACATTCCAGACACACACCTCTCGACGAAGCACTCTCGAACAAAAAGTTGTCATTTACAAGCAACAACGGTTGCTTAATGACTATCGATGATAAGAAAAGCACCGCTTCTATTCACGTCTCCATGGAGAGACGGAGTAAAAGCTTCTACTTTTACTTTCCTCGAGAGGACAACTTGACCGTAATCTGCAATTTAGATGCTCTTTCGCGAGCAAGGAGTATGCAGAAAACGCTAGAAAAGATGTTTTTAACAGGTGGACGACAAAGAGCTATCCGGTGCGGAAGAGGAAAAGGAAGTTGAGAAGGCCCTGCTGAAGCCTCTGCTCTCGTTGGAGGATCTCGTGAGGTTCTCCGCGCTCGAGGGAACCGGTGGCGATTCCCTCAGGAACTTGCTGCAACGGGGCCATGAGGCAGGGGCCGAATGGCCGGGACTGGAACACGCGAACATCGGTCCTTACATTCAGAAGATGTTGGCTGGCGTTGCACCATTAGGTATGATAAATTATCTGTTATTATCGAAATTATATATCATTACGAAATTGGTGTACGAATTACCGATTAAAATTTGATGTCTTTTTTACTCTAAAGATTGCAATTTTCGGCTCTTATTGTTAGTTCTTGCTTTCACTAATTATATCATGGTTCTTTAATTATATTTATTATATTTAGTATTATGAATTGGGCGAGGAATAAATATCGTGCATTAAATTAGCTCCTTTTTGAGTAAGGAGTTGTACTATGTCAGTATTCGAAAATTGGGTCGTTTCTGACAGGCACTTGTTTACTTTGTTCACTGACCAGCCAATTTGCATGAAGAGACGAAAGCCGAAAAGTGTATTACGTCGCGATAGGACTTCTGGAATCGATAGAAGCCAGGCTCCAGTCAGTAGCTTGTCGATATTTTTTTGTCTTTAAAAGTAGTAACTTAACTGCTGCAACTTAATTAGCTGAAGCTTAACTTAAATCTGCATCTACAATTGCGACAAATGCTTGAGGAAAAATAAAATATTACAGAGGCAATTATGAGGCATGTGTTGAAGTTATAATTACATCGACATCTTTCTTTGGATTATTTGCTCCATTCATCTTGATTAATATGCATCTATATTTTTTATACATTAAAGAAATTTATACGTATATAATATTATATAATGTAATATAATATTTTAGTATTCGTTAGCAGTTATCAGTAACTATTCTATTATACAAACATTACAATGAATAACATTTTCTAAACTCGTAGGCATAGAGACGCGAGACTATCGCATACCAGATGTGGTAAGGAAGCTGATGAGTGAGGACAAGAGGCTGAACAAGAATGTGAACGGAGACCAATCGCAGCCGCACCACCAGTCGCATCACCATCAGCAGCACCATCCTCTCGCCGCGCATCAGACGCAGTCGCAGCAACAGCAGCGCGCGCCCATGACGAACGATGACTTCAATCCCAACATCGAGGAGGAGGCCAGTGACAGTGCTCAAGGCAGAGCGATACTGAAGATTCCGTCCTACAAGCCCGCCAGCACGCCGGGCTGTTCCAGCAAGAACGGCGAGCCGACTTCCGCCGCGTTTGCCCAGAGCTTCGCGGCTGCCGCCTCGAGTCCGGGCCTCCTGGAACGAGCCAGTCCAGCGTTCTCCGGCACCAGCAGTCCCACGAACTCGCTGGTGGGCAAAGCGGTGGCCGTCAACTTCCGCGATGTCATCGCCAAGAGCATCAGCGTCAAGTTCCAGGAAGGCCAGACACCGGGCGCGGCCGGTATGCCGGGCTGCCAATCGGCCGGCGCCGTTTCGTCGCAGCAAGCCATGATGACGGATCCGAGTCCGTTCAAGAGGGGCCGTTACACACCCCCGCAACCGCAGCAACAGCAGCAATCGGCATCGCAGCAGCAACAGCAGCAATCCAAACAACAAGCGCAAGACGCGAACAAACCGAAACCGGGCACCGGCGGCAAGGGCACCAGGCCGAAGCGCGGCAAGTACAGAAATTATGACAGGGATAGTCTCGTCGAGGCGGTGCGTGCAGTCCAGCGCGGCGAGATGAGCGTGCATCGTGCTGGCAGCTTTTACGGAGTTCCGCACTCCACCCTTGAGTACAAAGTCAAGGAGCGGCATCTCATGAGGCCGCGAAAGAGGTAAATAGATTCATCTTTGATAATATATTTCCGTTTTAATTTTTGTGATAAACGTATTATTTATATGTAAAAAAATTTTGGGACTTTCTCTCTTTTTAACTCTAAAAACACACATTACGGATTGTTAGAAAAATAAAAAAAAATGATAAAGAATTAAGAATTCTAATACGAGCTTTTTTTCTTTTTCTCACAGGGACCAGAAGCAACCGGACGACAAATCGAAGGAGACCGCGACGACGGCGGCGGCGGCAGCCGCGGCAATGCGACCGAGCGCTACCGGCGTCGACAAGAAACCGCAGTTGAAGCCGCAGAAGCCGTTTACACCACCGGGCGGTATACCCGGTCCGAACGGACTAAAAATGCCCCCGTTTATAGAGGGCATGCCCCACCTGCCATTCGGGCCCTTCAACTTCTGGAACCCGACGCCCTTCATGCCCTCCCCGTTCATAGGTGGCGCGCCGAATGTGCCGATTTTGCCAGAGCAGTACTTTGCGTCGCAGAGGATGCGCGGATTGCAGGAGCAACAACGAAACGCAGCGATCGTACAGCAGCATCAGCAACAGCGAGACCGAGACGGGGTTGGCGTATCCGGGACAACAGACGCGGCCGGAACCTCGAACTCTCGAAGCACGCCGATGGTGAAAACGCCGCGCGACATGGTGGAGAGCATATACGACGGGCCCGGGGCGAACGGTAGTTTTCTGGACAATCTGATCAGGTCGAGCCTCGAGACAGGCATTCCAAGGGACCAGCGGGCGTTAGCGGAGGCGAGGACTCAGCAGCAGCAGCAGCAGCAATCGTCGTCGCAGCATCCGGAGACGATGAGCAGCAAGACGCTGATCGACCAGCTCTGCAGAAACTCGAGGAGAACTCCGCTGCCGCGGATGGCGCAGGACAGCAGCGAGGATGAGAGTTATCGAGGACCAGCGGGCAGGATGGTGCCGGAAAGGCCGGAGCGCGTGCCCACGGTCGATCTCAGCCCGTCACCGTCGGAGAGGGGTCGCACGGATGACGGCAGCGATCGGCTGACATCACCGCCGACGCCTCTGTCGATCTCCCGAGCGGGTAGCAGGGACGAAGACAGCACCCGTGACTCGAGGATCGATCGCAGCAGCAGAGAGCGCGAAGTGCATAACGGTGGCCAAGAGGATCGCGACCGAAAGCAGCCTCTGAGCTTAACGCAGCAGCAGCAGCAACAGCAACCACAGCTGAACCACTACCCGGATATACACAACCTCTACGCCGTATCAACTGACAAAAAAAGTGCCTGTGATAGTAAGCTTATAGTAGATCATTCGAGCCAGAAGACTCAGCCGCAGCAACAGCAAAAGGAGTACGCTGCCGTGAGCGGGCTGGTCGTGCAGCTGCAGAGGGGCTACAACACCGGGAGCAACAGGTCCGGCGAGCCGACTAACAGCCAGCAACCGGCGGCGGAGCAGCGCGGCGCCGCGCTCAGCATGGAGGACTCCGTAGAGCAGTAGACGAAAGTCAGTATCAGTTATCACTAAAGTTATGAGTACAGTAAAGAAAAAAAAGACCCGTATACAATAAGCCCACATTCCCGCCCAAGATCTTTCCGCCATCTCTCACACCACCGCACACACCGATCCCGTGCGCCTTCTCTCGTTGTTGCGCGCCGCGAACGGGGCTTCCCTTCGCGCTCGGTCTCTGAGAATCCCGAAATTTTCAGTGCAAAGAGACGATGTAAGAATCGAAGGGGATTTCTCGCGTCGAATGATCGAATTCGACGCGGCGGTGTTTCGCAAGGAGCACAAAGACGAAGGGAATCCTCAGATACGTCGCCAACGCGATAGTACAATATTCCACCTAACCCACCTGCTCCCCCATGACCTCTCCGTTTCAATCGGAAAAAAGAGAACTCTCGAACGTTGCGAGGCAAGTCTTAGTGCAGGAGAATTGAAAAGAAAAGAAGTGGCAACGCATGATGCTAGCACAACCAACCATTAAACCCACTGCGATTCCGCCAGTTAACGCATACCCGCCGTAACGAATCCGCGTCCAGCTGGCCGCGGCCCGGCCAACTCCCGGCATCCAGGCGCGCGCGCGCAGGAAACCCTTTCGATCATGACGAAAGTACATTGCGGAGAATACAGGACGAAACAGGATAAAGGACACGCGCGATATGTTCATCGTGCCGAGTGCTCACACGCGACACGCTTTAGCATATGCACTCTATCCATTCTAACAGCGTTTCTACAAGCCGGACATTCCACGAGACTCTCTCTCTCACACACAGCGACACACACAAATACAGATCGACACACAATATACACAATACGAATTACATATACGCAAGTATACAAAAACGGGGAACACATAACGAGATACTTAGGCGTTGCGCGTCGTCACACGCGTCGTCGCACGGCGTTGATCGTGATTTTATCTTCGCTGTACCATCGAAACTACGTCAATCATACCGCGAACTCCGATTTTAGCGCAAATCCATCAGCGCAGTATTAATGTTTATTTGTATAGACAATAGACGCGGAAACTCGGAATGTTGCTACACCCGAGTCTGTTAAATCCCGTGATCAAGTCCGCGACATCGTGATACTGGCACGCGCAACGCGAAACGTTAGCCGTTCGATGATTATTATTACGATTATTAATTACTGCATACCACTACCAATCGGTGGATGACGACGAAAGGTCAAACGATGGAACAAAAATGCCGACGCGACAACATATTTTTTCCTCTATAAGTGTAAAACTACTTAATGCAAAAAGAAAAAAAACTTATTACCTACTATTAACATTACTTAACTCGTAAGAAGCAACATAAAAAAATTATATAAGGAGTAATATATTATATATACATATATTTTTGGTCATTACGAACGTGTGCGAAGCGAGAACGAGCCAAGGCTTTTGTTGGCGCGCGTAGGTGGTGTTTTTCCACATGGCGACAATATTTCTATAATGTCGGTTGTTTCGAAGCCGGCGTTCAACGCGGACGCGTCCCATATTTCGGACGTGTCAGACACGGCAAAATGGGAGGAACGTAGAAAATACCGGAAAGCGATCTTCGTCGTTGAACATTGCCTACAAAGCCGCGAGTGATGTTTCTATCTGGACGATCAGCGCAACAACACGTTTAAGATTCACGTCTGTTGGTTTTTTTTTTATTTCTAGACAGTTTTTTTCTTCTTAATACACACGAAGTATGCGATTATGAAAGGTTTTAATACTTTTTAAATAATGTCAAAAATTTTAAATTGTTTGACATTAAAAAGAAAAAAAAAAACATGAAAAGTGTACAAAAGCATTAATTTGCATTTGAAGTAATCTTAAAAATTTTTCAGCTCTTGTTATAAAGTTTGAAAAAATTTTTCTTACATTCCAAGTTTTCATTTTTATAAGCTTATATTCTTAGCAATCGTAGCGACGAGGATCGCGATGTTGGATAAAATCGTGGTCCAAATCCAGACAAAGCTAGAAAGATGCAAACGCGAAATTAGAACGTCGGATAAGAGAAACGGGAAGTTGAGAAAAAAAAATGGGATACTGTTGCAACACACGCGCGCCCGCTCTCGATTCGGTTTCTCCGATAGGTACCGAAAGCGCAGACGTTTTTCTTAAGCGCGAGACGCCCACTTTTTGATACGAATACAAATTTTCTACCGCGTAGAGGGAAAGAGTGGAAGCGAGAGAGAGAAAGAGAGGCTGCGGTTGCAGCAGCGCGAGCGTTGTATCGTTTCTTCGCGAGGGCAAAGACTCACTCGAAGTTTTCACTAGGAATGTTTTAATCTCTCCGTTTTTATTTCTCATCGGCTCCCGCGAGCGACATACTCATTGTGAACCAGTAGACTCGTCGTGACGGATTTTGGGCGGACACTTTGAGGATGCGCCTCGATCGTCCGTCGCCGGTTTGAAATAACGACGATATGAATAACGAACGAATGACGAATCGACGTTTCGAGCGGCCACACGTCTCTCTCATTCGGTTTTCTGCGGATTCACGCGCGGTCGTGCACGTTCAATTATGCCCGCGCGATTGTGATATAGAGAACATATTTGATAGTACGGTAAATTTTCAAGATTCTTGAAAATCTCAAAGAAAGTCTGAATTTTTATTAATTAGTAGTTATACTAAGAGATAATTATGCAAACGTTGAGATAAGGTGCTCAGTCAAAATTCGTCGCTTCGTTTGACGCAAAATTAAAACGATAAGTTGATTAGGATAGACACGATGTGATACAGAGATTCAAAAGTTCTTCATTTGCTACTATGTACATATGTTAAAGATTGCTCTGTTGAAATTTATAGATAAGTCTATTTTGAATTTGTATAGATTTTTGGAACATACCCTTATAGATAAATCTTTAAAAATCTTGTAAAAAATGAAAATTGAAATCTTTTCATTTCTCTAATAATGACGTGCACGACCATCGAGATATCTCGTCGCATCTCTCGATTAGAAATTCTGTTTCGTAAATGATCCGCGGATAGAATCGCGATAAAAAAAAAGCGATTTCGTCATTCCGTTAATATAACAGACAGGATGTTGGACCAAGACGAAATCGACGGAGACGAAGGCCGGAGCAGGAAGGATCGGAGGCCAGACGAACGCGAGAAAACGGCGATAAAAAGAAAAATAAAACGGTGCTGTAGTGCGGGCCAGGATTTCCTATTTTTCTCGCATAGTCGAGCGTAGTCGGGAAAACGACGCGAACAAATAAAAAAAAAAAAAGGAAAGAAAAGATAGAGCAGCAGCAAGAAGCAGAAAAGGATGATCCACACGCACTCATCTCATGACTCTTTAAAAGTAACGACTGAAAGACTCTAGGCTGTACATAAAGTATAAGGCATGTATGTTCGGTGTTTTAAAAATGCAAAAATTCCTTATTAACGCAAAAAAAATTATACCTACGAAAAAAAGTAAACCATATAAGCAAGGCTACTCTCTCGGTGTTTTTTGGAACTAAACTTAAAATTTACCCTATTTAAAGCAAAAAAACCGTGAATAATGTAACTTTAAAGAAAGCGCGCGTAAACGCGGAAAACAAGTTATTGAGTGTAAACGTTAAGGTCTCCTTAGGGTTAAAAAAAAATAACAAGCTGAACAGCAAAGCGAAATGCAAGCTAATTATGATTGTGTGTAAACGTAAATTTAAACCTTCCTTCGCCCTGTGTCCGCTAAGTCACTTTTTAACTATCCAGCACCTCACATCACCACCCCCTTACTTCCCCATTACTCTCTTCCTTTTCCTGCTCCTTCGCCTTCCCCCTTCCGCCCCTCACAGACACACCCTCGACGGAGTATGCAAATCACACGGTGTGATCTGAAGCTACTCGATGCCTCGAAATCTTTTTCTAAACGTCCACCAGGCATTTTTATGCGAATAGGAGGGAAATATGTTTATACACTTGTTCCGACCACTAAACTCACTCATCCTCCTCCCCCCCCACCCGCGAACCACCCTTTATACCCGCGAATTCGCATCCACTGACACACCTAGAAATTCAAGCCTGATACCCTTTATCGAAAGATTTATCGTTAGATGTGAAAAAAAATGATATTTATCGTGCGGATGATAGTAAACGTGCGTACACTATGATTGTCGTTAATTCAATTACGGTTACGATGTTTCGTCGCGACATTTATTGCGGTCTATAATCGGCGGATCTCAAATCTTCACGATCCATCGGGTGCAACGCGGTACGTTTTTCGTCTGTTTTTTTTTCTTTTTTTTTCTCGCGAAAGGAAAAGTGATACATCAGAAATAGAAAGCGCGGAAGCAAATCTGGGACAAACGAGATTATCGGCATCCGACGTCCGCGTCGCCGAAAATAATTCGCGGTTGCTATGGACACCTGTCTTCTTTGTGTCACTCGTAATTGGATCAAAGCAGATTTGCTAGCAGAAAATTATTGTCGGTTTTTTTTCGATAAAATGTATTATGGTACCTGTAACTTTGGCCAGCGGAAATTGGAAGAAGAGAGAATACGTTGATATATTGGAATTTAAATTAGAAGTGTAAATAATGAATATAATGACATTTTTCATACTTTAGAAATACAATGAAATAATAATTTAAGGTACAAATTTGTTGAAAATTGTTGAAGCGATTTCTTTATATAGGTGGTTAACTGTATTTTTTTTTAAATATAAAAAAATTCGACGTTTCTAGCCGTCGTAAATTTAAAACATGATAAAAATTAAACTCGACGTAACCGAGATTATTAATTATGTCGAACAGTCGTGTGACATTCATTCATCGCAACCAAAGAAATTTTCAACGATGTGGACTGAGGATTTACGTGTGAGGTTCGCCCACATAGTTTAGGATGGGACGATTGAATCGCGACAATTAGTACGATCGACGCGCTGACGGCGTAATTAACGAGACGTTCGCGTAACGATCTCCCAGCAGCACGTCGACGTGTCTGCCGCAGCAGTTTAGACGCGCATACGTACACCACTAGTTTCTCTCGCGGTAAAGCCGAAAATCTTCACAATACGGAAAAAAGAAAGTCATCGACGTCGAGAGAGATATATATATCTGTCTATCTTTTTCGCGACAATTTTTCTCATAAAATCTATAAGACTCCCGTTCCAGAAATTTGCGATGCGCGATCGTCGGGAAAGAGGAAAATAAAAGAAGACTCGAGGCAGGTACCGTTGTAGACGCGATTGTTGAAGCACTGTCGATTTTTTCGTTCTTTCTTTTTTTTTTCTGGGAGAGACGGCGGGACAGAAGGCGCGACAGAAGTCTCTTCAAGTCGAAATCATATTGTTCTTCGTTATTGGGAAATCGAATCTAAGGTCTCTTTCATGCGTTCGCAATCGTGGATCGCACGACGATAATTTTCGTTCGCTTTCAAAGACATAGAAAAACGATGGAAAATCCACTTTTAATTCAATTTGTTATTTTTGCAAATTTGAAGTTATTCGAAGTGAACACACAAGTATTGAAAGAATCACATGCGAGAAACATTTCAATAAACATTCGAAAAATTGAGACATCTGTGAAAAGTCTGCTTTCACTTTCGGATATTTGCTTTAGAAATCTTGTTGTCTTTTTAAACGCACGACACTTATCGTGCTGCGGCACGCACGCATGCATAGAAGAGAGCTTAATGTGTAATTTTGTTCCCTTTACAATTAGAGATTTCCAGAAGTATCCTTTTTTTTTGGTCCGTTCGCGCCTGCGCACATCCTGTCGTCCCTCTCTTCGTCGCGGGCGATACGCTAAACAGTCCGGCGAGTGACGGATTGGTCGAATATACGGGGAGGAACAGAAATCTTTAAGAATTAAAAGATGATATATTATATTAAAATATCTGTGATGTAAAAAGTAACAAAATTTTGATGTATATTTTTCACAAATTATTGTAACCAGCTAGTGTATATGTAATAAGATTACGGATATATTATATATATATATTATATATATATATAAAGAAAAAGACTATTGTAATTACGGTGTGTGAAGACAAAGTAAGATGAGTAAAAGAGGGCAAACTGGGAGCTAACGGGACAAAACGAGCAAGTAAGGAAAACAGAGAGGGAGAGAAAGAGAGCGAGAGAAAGAGAGTGAAAGAGAGCGAGCGAGAGAGAGAGAGAGAGAGAAAGAGAGAAAGAGAGATAGATAGATAGGTAAAAAGAAAGAGAGACAGAAGTGATCGTGAAATTACGTTGATCCACACCGGTGGTCAGACGGGACCAAGATGGCGGGCATCGTTCGGAAAGTCGAGTCCAAAGATTCCCGTTTTTACGCTTTCGTTCCACGCCTCCTCTACGTTCTCGCGCGCGCGTTCCTTCCGCTTTCATCGGGCCTCGGTCGGCAGAACGGAAGGAACGGAGAGAGCCTCGCTCTCGTCCTCCTTCTCCACTCGTCGCGAGAGGCGGAGGGGGAAGAACGGGAACCGAATTTTTCGCGGGCCCTCTCCAAGGCCGCGCGAAGACAGAATCCATCGATCTACTTCATCTCGGGCGTGCATCCTCGTCTCGTTATGACGAATAGGATTCGGGCGCGAGTCGGATAATGGGAAAACTGGAAGATTTGGTCCGATTGGCCCTGAAACGGCTCAATGTCAGCTACCTCACAATATTGTCACGTTTGGTATGGTTCGAGCGAGAGACGCTCGTGTGTCACGAGCGTGGATGCGAAGGAGATGTTTGCGATTCGTTTTATTGAATTTCGAATGACCGAATCTTATTTACATGCCGACAACACATGTGCTCTTTTTTCCTCAACTTGTATATCCATTCATCCACAAGTTTGAAGAGATATCTGATTTAAAAAAAAAATATTTACCGAAAACTTTACTTTTGATAGTGAAAGTATTACGTATTTGTTTCGTCTGAAAAAAATTGTCAAAAATATTTCAAGAGTTTTTAAATTACAAAAGAATATTAAGACGGATACTTGATTTTAATAATTTTGATTGATATTTAATATTGGTTTTTTCGTTTTCGAGCAATTTTCTTTCTTTCGCGTTACTTTTATCACCAATTCATTGATATCGCGAATGGGAATCATCTTGCTTTCACGATCGACGGACACACGGACGTCAGCAGACGGGATCGTGTGAAAATGGTCTAAACAGTTCCAAATTGTGCCTAAGTTATGAGATTACGTTTTTACGACTTGCAGTAGCACGAACGAAAATAGATGAGAGTATTGTAGCAGCAAACCGATTCAGTTCGAGCGCGCTTGACCGGCGAACGCGATAGAGACAAAAGCGGTGTATAAAGTTTCTTATTAAAGTATAAATTAAACAAGGGTGTATATTACCTTATTACCATACGTTCCAGGGCCGTCCGGCCGCCATCTTGCGTTCGACCTTATGTTCCGTTTTTTCGAATAAGTGCAATTAGGTACACGAACACGATCCACACATGCATACACTCACAGACACGCTCCAAACATACACATACACGCGAGACACGTCGAGGAAAAATGGAGTAAAACGAACTGTTACGCGTTAGGTTACCGTTTTTTAAATTCTATTTTCAATTCATCGCATTCTCGAATGTTGGGATTTTCGTGATCAACGAAGAGCTGGCCTGTCGTTCATATAGGGATACACGGTTTTCACACCTACATACACACACGCACACACGAATACACGCACGGGACACAAGTACATGTGTACACAATCAAGCGACCGACGTCGATTCGACGAAAAGAAAGGGCACTGCCTTCGCGTGCACGCAGATCTTCCCTCCTCGAAATCGCTCGCAATTTATCTCAAATGATAATGCAACAAAATTATTTTGTGTTTAATCTAAATTCCCGGCTGCGATATGCGCATTTCTATTCCCTGTTATCGTTGCGCTCGATATATATAACGAGCATTGCTCGTTGTCGATATCGATCGCACACGAATTACATTTCAGGGATGAACGCGATGATACTCGTCGTTGTTATGCTCGCGAGAACAATGATTACGCGGATATCACTACGTGACTGTTCTTTTATATTTCATCGTTTATTACACATTTGTACGCAAGTGTCGTCAACCGATGCGGAATTAATTATTAATATAAAATTAATAGAATCAAGAAGCTATATTAATTTTGAAATATATTTAATCATCGAAATTAGTGTGTTTTGCGATATTTGTGTATTGCGCGTTTTTGCTTTAGAAAATATTAATTGCAGAATACATTTTTTTGTGTAAAAAAAAAATATTGGATTCTTACCGTAAAATAATTACTAAATATGTCACTAAATTTGATATTTACTTGATTGAGTAACAACACTTGCTTGATTGAAAAAGATAGTACCTGATTGAAAGAAATAATATCTACTTGATTAAAATTGACCTGTCTACATTTACTGCCTATTTCTATACATTTATTACGAGGACAAATTCTGGAATATTATATTCCTTTCACGCCACTGATGAATAGAACAAACAAAAAATATATACAACCGAAAACTCGCGAAGGGGAGATCTGCGTGTTTGCGAGTCCGGCAAGTCCGCGCGAATGCGCCTGAACCAATGTAGCAAATCGAGATGGTCTTCCCCGTCGTCGGTCGAGAACTTGGTACCTTCCTGATCGGCTTTAATAAGCTTGTAATTTGTAGGCTCTAGTCATACATTGACTCTAAAGGCATAAAAAAAAAAGCTCGACGAACGAGCAGCATCGTATACGTTGACCGACCGTACGCGTGGTGACCGTAAAATAAATAAGAAAAAAAGAAAAAAAAAAAGAAACAGAGTATCGACCGAATTGTGTTCAACTGGGCGAATCGCCGCCGTCGTCTCGACGTCGGACGATGAACATGTATCGTAGATAGGGTAGATAGATATACGAACAAGTCGGAAGATTTGAGCGCGAGAATGGCAACATGGGGAAACTGGTGCTGAGATCTCGTCTCCGAGGAGCCACGACGCAAGACGAAAGCTTCTCATACTGCGACTGTCGGGAGTATGTATCTCTAAGTGTGACTCGCGACAGCTGGAAATGAACGAGCTCTCCGCGAGATTGTATATTTTCGCCTTTTTCTATTTTTCGTTTCCCGTGCCGCACGGATACTCCCAAGGCGTCAGAATTCGGTCCGCTCTGAACATTTTTAATCGGCTTAAATGAATACAAACTGCCGTACCTTAAATTGCGAGAAGCAAAGTATTACAAAATGGCGTTTTGATAAATTATCGTGCAATTATTGAATTGCATCGACTAATCGCAACGGTTTACTCTCGTTAATTTGCGAATATAATGAATCGTAGAGGTGAAATGAATTTCGCGTAATTCCGATATGATGCCAAATTAAATGTCTCTTACAATCAACATATAATTCTAACATATATGTATAATAAGATTATACGTAAAGAAATTATCGCAGATTATTATTCTCAATATCTTGCAAATTCGTATAAGTTTTTTTAATATAGAAAATTTTATAAATATCGAAAATTGGCGGAAAAAAAGACATCGAAATTCGACAGTCGCCAGATCCTCATTCTTGCGAAGAGGCCGATCAGAGACGAGCGTTCGCAGCACCAACTGAGCCTAGACTTTTCGACTAGTAGCGATTAGGTAAATGGCGCTGGTACTACGCAGCTAGCACCGATGGTACTCGTAGTTTGGCGCTTTAATTGTTTATATATCGTGTTCTTTTCTATATACTATCACTATCGCCGGAACCCGGCCTGATTGTGCAAATCGCCGAGATCGTGATACGCCGAACCACGTTGCCGAAACGGACTTATTCGTCGACGACGAGTGCCGATATTGTCGAAGAGAAACAAATTTTCCTCCAAATAGTCTTGAATATTTCGCCAAATTAATCTTATCCGATTAAATATTTCTGTCACTTTATTTCGTTGTGCAATTCGGACGAAAAAAATAGTACGTAACAATTCGAGTAAAAATCTTCAGACGGCTCTTGAGACGTCTTTTGGCTTTTTTACGTTGTCGGAAAGAGACACTAGCGTGCGGGAAGTACAAGAATTGATAAAATTGCATTATCTTTCGGAAGATCGGTCGTCGGTACTCTTAATCAAATGACAGTACCAAAACCTGAAGTACGCCGGAATTTCAAAGTACGACCAATTAGTTTACGGACCAAGTACGCTGAATCGCCGGTAACAAATCAATCAAAAGACACACACACGCTGAAAGAGAAGAAAAAGAAAACGCGTAAGTTCTGTCGTTTCGCGCGGTTTTCGCTGCACGGTCTCGGCGACGACGATTTGAAGGCGGCGATCAGGCCGGGTCTTCTCTACGGGCAACAATGATTTTAACGATTAATTAAAAAAGAAGTGATTATAATCGAGGGAGAGATAAATTAAGGAAACTAAGCATCCGATCCTCGGAAAGTCCCCGAGCCCCTTCCTCCGCACCACCCTTACAACAGGATTGAACCCCGCCAACGAAAACCTCCGCGCAAAACCTACTGCTCTCAACGCAACTTTCACCCCGCAGTTAACTTTTCTCCCCCCGGCCGCATTCGCATACTCGGCGGATACGCGAAACAGCATACCAGAGTAATAACAGTACACGCAGTCTGCTCTCTATAACATTACAGCTACAACAACAGCCTCCCGATACCAGTCGTCTCCTTACAGTAATAAGACGGGCGGTCAGGACGGGATCGGCGGTGCGCCACGATCGCGTTAGCGAAGATCGCTAGATACGCGCGACGATTAGCACGACCAATTGACAACGGAGCATATCACGAGGAACCGGTCGGTTGACGGCGGGACGTAGGATGTTCTCGAGAACGCGTAATCCAGAACGAGAGTTCAGCGACTCAAACTCGCGATCAATCACGCTCTAATCGTTGCGACGACTGACTTGTGCGGTTCATTCGACCTCGAGACATCCGTCCTTCCGAAACAGACTCGGAACCTTGATTCGGGTCCAATCGGTAGATTAGAGATCGAGAGCGCGACTTGATTGCGGCAGATCGTCGATCCCGGATCGGACAAGCGCGCCCGCGCGCGACACCGGGCTGCATACTCGCCCGGTGTTCAACGAGCAAAGCAAAACAAAATAACCGGCAACAACAACACATACACACTACAGGCAACAATAGAACATTTCTCTCAGCATGGGCACGCGAGCGATCGCGCGGCACCCGCGACCACGATCGCCACAGGCGATCGCGCGGCGTCCGCAACAGTCGCCGCGCGGCAAAGCAAAGAAAATAGGAAAAAAAATAATAATTAAATAAATAAACAGGTACAGATTTACTAAAAGTCTCTACGTCATATACATATATCCAGCAGTGATTTACGCTAATGCAGATGCCACGAAGAGCAATGCAAAAAAAAAAAAAACAAGGATCGCCTCGGCCTCGAATCGCGATCGATCGGCTGTCGGGCGAATCGTCGGCCTGGATTGTGGCCGACGATCTCGCGATAATCTCGCGATCGCAGACGCGTCGGGGGTACAACGACGAGAAAGTTCGAATTTTCGCTCGGAAAACTGTCGCGCGATTGCGACGAAGACAATGGCGAAGGGACGTTGAATCTTTCAGTCGAATAATCGATCGCGACATTGCGAGGCCAGGCGAGATTTCCTACAAATCAAAACCCGCAGTCAGCGCAGAATATAAACGATAAGTGCAGAGGAAACAAACTACTATAGTATAAACAGAAAGGTATATTATATATAAAATATATTAATTATTATTATTATGATTCTTATGATTATTATTATTATTAAACGATACATAAAACAATATTATTAATAACACCGAAAAAAAAGTACTATATTACTACTATTATTAATTATTATGATTCTTATTATAAATTTAATGAAGACAAAATAACATTCCAACCGTCAATGTGCCACACGACTTTTTATATGCTCTTAAGGAAAACTAAAAAAAAGATGCTAACGCGAAGTTAGGGGTACGCGAGGTTAAACAGTACCGAGGTGATCGTCGTAAAGCAGCAAGGAGAGGCTCGAAGCACGAAGCGTTTGTGCAAGGGCTGGTAAGGCTTATACGTTAAGAAAGGCTCGGAGGGAGATTGAGAGAAGGCTAACTTTAACGAGAAACGGGCGCCCTTTGTGTGAGCTTTTTTCCTTCGCTATACCCGCGAGAGAGCACGTTGCTCACTTTGCAATTAGGAATCTTTCGTCGAAAGTTTACGTTTGCAGAACGACAATTCAGCGATTGCCGGAATTAAATAGTAATCGATAACTTTGCGAATCTTTTTCTTACGGATTTCAACTCTACGTTGCCGTCAGATTTTTCCTTCGAGAACTACTATTCGCCAATCGCTTCTAAAAAAAAGTTGCAACTTCTCAATATATTTTGAAACAAGGCGAACGATTTGAAGAATAGCGCGCCGCTATTCGGTATTAATATAAAATTGTAATTTAAACAGCGACTGCGAAATCACCTGATAATTTAATTCACTCACGGTCGACTGAAATATTCGCCGCATATTGGGCGCCAGACAGCAGAATAAGCGGAATAAAAGTGACATAGAAACGTTTATTAAATTAAAATGAAAAAAAAAAAGCTTTTGGCACGTGCCAGAAATATTTGTCCAGGCGAACGAAATTCTTGTCGGACAAGTATTTTTACGATTCGTTTATAATTTACGGCATTCGCGAACGAACAGTTGGGTCAGTCTTCGCCGAAAGCTTAATATTGGACGCTTGATCGAAAATATTATATTCTCTGTCCTTCGCGGAAGCGAAGTCTATTGCGCGGTGCTCGTTCCGCGAGAAAAGAGCGTCGAGTTTCCGCCCCTCCCACGATAGATCGTTAGTGCATTATCGATAGGAAACGCGTCCGTCGATCGCGCGGCGGCGGGAGAACCGAAAACAAGCATGCCAGTGATTACGATGATTATCATCACGATTGTATAATTAAGTAGATGTAGGCGTAAGCACATTTATTAACTGGTTCATTGATTGCGTGCGTTAATTGCCGTTGCGGCCGTTACGCACGCGATAGCGATTGGCGCCGGAGAGTGATTATCATTATTATCATCATCATTATTATCATTATTATTATTATTATGTGGTTATTGTTATAAAGGTGAGCGGGACTATTAGAATACACATGCTAGTGTGAAGTACACATAGGTATGGACACACTTATCCTCACACACACACACACACATACGTACGGTGGACGTGGACACGACAATGATATATACACATCATACATACACACAACCGCTGTTCAGAGACGCGAAGTATTCCAAGACATTTGATGATCCATATTACATATAAATATATATAGACATAAAAATATATATATATGTATATACATATGCAAATATAAATATACCGATATATGAAAATTATTCTATGTATACGTACAGTACAGTGATTTAAAAGTAAAGAAAAGACTAAATCTCTATACATATATGTGCAAGTATTATTTATCTTACCGCGATCATATGCAAAACCGCGGCAAAGGGATCGCTGTCGCTTCAGATACTACGAAACACAAAGCATATACTTACATACACATACACGTAATCGCGCAGAGATTCAACCGTGGGCGGTTTGCCTGTGTCAAATGCAAAACCAACGGACGACGTACATAATACCGACTTACTTATTACGATATACGTATATATGTGTGCATACGTATGTAATGTCGATCGAATATTTACTGACGACGACGGTTGACTGACATCGCCGTCATTATCATCCTCATCACATCGTCATCATCATTATTGTTATCGCCGTCGTCGTGTTATGTCGTTAAATATCCCCGTAAGTTCGTTATGATAATTATCGGTTTCGCAAATGACACTCGTACGTTCCTTTTTCATCATCGCGTAGCCTTAATCGATTGTCATCTGTAAAAAAAAGAACGATTATATTTCAGAACGATTATATTTCGCTGAAGATGAGACACGTTCATACATTGTGAACGAATGTTATTCGCGTCCATATACGAGAAATGTATTCTTATATATCTGGAAGTTGTACATTAAATATCATTTGAAGCAAATAGATCTATAAACGCTCTAAGAATATAATTTCAAGAACTGTCGTTTTTTTATAATCCGGTTTTTGGCGGTTTATATTTTAAGTTAGCTTTTTGTATCACAATTTTTTTATATTGATTATATAACTTGTCGTTTCTTTCTCTACATTTATTATTTTTATCTGCTTAATTTTTTTTTCGATTTTTGCCAAAATTACTTCTTACGCGAAATATCTGGTTTTGGATATTTTTGCTACTGAAAATCACGGTTATTTATACAAATTGGACTAAATTGAAAGAACTAGATTATATAGCAATTTTTTAATTTTTAGGTACTAAATTCAATGATGATGATTAATAACATATATATATATATAATTTCGTATAACATGTGCACACGTGGATATATATTGTAGACTGGAGTTAAATATTCGTTTTCTATATTAGAATTTAGCTTTCTCCTCGGAAATTCCAGAAAATCGACAGACGAGATTTCGATGTTACTTTTTGACGCTCTTCATGTACAAAGCGGCAGCTTGTCGGACATTAACAATCAAAAATATATGTGTTCATAAACGCGACTGCGTGATCGTAATCGAAATCGTAAAAGAAACGAAATGATGCAAAACGAAAGATTCTAAGCCGAATAGGAAGAGGAGGTAAACGGGAAAGAGCAGTCAATATATTCTCAAACATCGATTTCTCCTGATACTTTTTGATCTCCGTAGATCAACGTCTGATTCTTGCTCCTCTTCATGAGTCCTCAAACTCGCGAAACGATCGATCTCCGCATCGATTTTCGATCTCTCGTCGTTCCCGGGATTTTCGTCATTCCACAATCATTCCACCGCGTTCCTTTAGTCGTACTTTTCAGTAACTCGCTATTCCGGGTGAATCCACGTGATCACCGGGAGGTCGACGGACAGATCGTACGCGGCTGTGCAGAATGCTACGTAAATTCATTCCAGTGGAAATATAGACTGCGAGTTCCTGCTATAACATTAATTTCCTCCTTTTTGCTTCAATTCTACTTCGTGGACCATAAAAACTACAGGACTGCCGAACTCAATCGAACATCCATCGATACATTTGTTCGTTTTCGTAACGCTAGCGTGCGAACAGCCGCAATTCGAATGTGTTTGCGTGCGTGGCACACTTGACTTGCGAGTGCATTGAACGACAAGCTACGGTGCGATTGTGAGTATTGTGAAAATACTTTTACTCTCCATATCCGCACGCTTGCTCTTCCGGGAGTAACAAATTTCCTGGCAGGTGTGCGGAAGGCGCGTTGTAGCAAGGCACGCACGATCATAAAGAAGATATCGGAACGCGTTATGAAGGAAATGGGAAGGAACGTGTAAGCGAAGTCTAACAGCTCTCTCGAATTATAGCGAACGCGAATGGCGCCCATTGATTTTGCTGAAAATGACGGAGGTCGGAGGTTGTGAATCAAGTTAATCCCGTGAAAGGCATAAGTTTCCGGTGCAAGTATAATCGGGTTAAATATAAGCCGTCTATTCGCACCGGCAGAACTGAGCACTTGGACATTAGCCGAATTACACGATGCCATGAAAGACGGAAAGATTTAAAAGACCTCTAAATACGTCGTGGAAGACATTTTGGACGTCTTTTAGATAATTGCGCGATCTAAATCAGTGCGTGTCGACGCTAAATCCAGCAGAGCCCGCCGAGCCACGGAGCCAGCTACGCTGCTTTACCACGATGCGTCCCAACGTTAAATAAATCGTAATTCTAATTTGGTTGTATATAGATTGCGCGAATCATATTTGTACATACCGCGTAGACGTATATACGTTTTTCTGTAAATTGAGGAACACGTTTTAATAGCTCCGGTCGATCGGACCCATTCTTCTTCATAGGCAAGGACACGCTTAGACATCCGTTTTGAACCAGTCACGATCCTATGTTAAATACTCATCGGTGACGATCGTACGATCATCGCGGCAGCGATGACAGACTTTTCGCGCGGCTGCCGACGACCGGCGTTTCGGAAACCGATCTCGATGTTCCGACTGTGTCCAATAAGAGAAACGCGACGTAAATCGTGGAAACTGGATTTTCGAGAAGAAGTTGGTCAGCTCTGCAGCTTTTCGGTATTCGCGCGCGATGACGAATCGCTAGTTTTCGTCTCCGGTCACTCGAACGTCAACATCTCTTCATTACGCCGAAACGCCGTTCGTGCGGTCAGCAGCCGCCCATGTATATTATCCATTGTTTTGCTCCTCAAGCGATCCATGTAACACGATAGATGTTTTGAAGGCACAGCAATCGGCTGGATCCTCAAGAGGTCGTCGACCGCGTTAGCGACGGTGTCCCAGCGCGACCGCAGACCGATATTAATCACGAGGGGGTGGCGTCGGGAGCACTCGTTCTCTCCGCTATGCCGATCGAATCCTATTTACCGCTCTTCCCTTCGCCTGCGAAGATGCGATCGGCGTCTCTCTCTTCGTCGGGGGTGAAGGAGCGCACAATTTCAGGATCGATCGCGATAGTCACGCTAACGTCGATGGTCGTCGACCTTCCGTCGATTCGGCCACCAGGGCACCCCATTAAACAGGGCGTTAATTAATCCCCAGCTAATCAAGCAGCAGAGCCAGTTTCTATCGCGTAAAACACCGCGGGCGCTTATCCGGCGCCGTCGTTTTTATCGTTGTATCCAGCACGGCGGAAGCTTGTTTCTTAAACGAAGCACCCCTACCCCCTCACTCTTTTTCCCCCCGCCCGCCCCCCCCCCTAAACACACATAGACAAACCCTATCCGCGACCCTCTCAGCCCTCTCGATTCAACCCCTCGTGTGGGAAGGACCCGGGTTCTCTACAACGGTGGCAGTAGCGAGCGGGTCAGTTACAGCCCGCCGACGTAACGTTTAGTAACGCGTCTTTTTTTGTACCTTACTTCTTTGTTCTCGTGTCCCTTCGTGATCGTTCGTCAAGTACAACAACAACAACAACAACACAACAGTGCAAGCGGGATATAAAGCGTATCTCACAGCGCTCAATCGCGTACCTTCGTACCTTCTCGATCGAGCGGCCGACGCTCGATTGACCTTTACGCTCTACCCTCGATCCCCTCCCTCCCGCCCTTCGTCCCCCTCTTTCCCTTTTCCGACGCCCTCGTCCCGGATTTTCTCCCCCTTTTTGATTTAAACGATGTATCTTGTAGTTGTTAAGATTTATCCGAGCTAAGTCCGAGGCGTATCGAGGATCGCACACATTTCTCCCGACTCGGCGATGAATTACGACGCCGCAGCGTGCTAAAAAAAGGGAGCTTTAATCAGGCGCGAAAAAGAATGGAGCGTCCCGATAGCGGAGGCAGTAAAAATACGACGAGAAAATTGACTTATCGCCGGCCGTCGATTGTTACCGAGTTATCGCGCGAAATGTCTAGGTATTTCTCGGCGTTTTGCGCTGAATGATTGAGCGGTAAAATCGTCTTGTCGAAATAATTGACGCCGTTGTGATAATCGTCGTCTTCGGTTAGCGCGCCGCATTCCGGCGAAATCCGGCGTATCGATGAAAGAAAGAACCGCGTTGAAATGCCAAATGATCGTTCAGGGATTGCTTTTATAGCTGACGTAATGCGAAAGCGTCCGCGGTAACGCGAGTCAGTTTGGACAATAACAGTGCGAATAGGTTCGCAAAACGTACTGTTAGATCGGAATTAAAAAATTACGAAACATCGCGGAGGATTGAGAATATGCGAGAATCGCGATCTCGATCCGCGATACGCCTCGATCCGACCCACCACCCTGTCTAGACGTAGCACTTTCCCGTAAGCTTGAAAAGGAACATCGTACATAAAGCTGACAGGAGCAACATGACCATACACACCTCTTTGCAAGCATACGTATATACACACACACACACACATACACACACACATACACGTTTCACGAGCGCGAACACGCGGGTATATACACGCATATACGTTCGTAACGAAGTATACAGTCTTAGTGCAGTGTTTGATATAGTTAGATAGAGGCGGCGAGAGAATATTTTTTATATTCTACATGGATTTTACAGTTATATATTATCGTTTCGTACCGGAAGGGAGAAATTTAAGGCGCGTCTAACGCGGTATATAGATACGCATATATACTATATATACGAATACAGTATACACATACACAAACACAGACACACACACGTACACAGAAAGAAACATACGTACACATATACACACGATCTCTGAAATACGTGTCGCCATTTATTGTTTAGACCGCGATTGTGTATATTCGATTATCAATTATTCTTATTGCGGTAGGCGCTGTCGTTTATCGTATATACATATACGTGTATACATATACGCACATACACGCAAACACACCACTCACACACACACACACATAGCGGACACATGCATACGTACGCGATACGTAAGCATTACGTGTCACTTCGTGATCTCGTCGACGATTATATTGTATCTCATCGTTCAACGACAGTGCGACAGGTTTATCTAAGGACTCCTCGGGGGTCGATCGATTAAATGCGGTGTCGACAGCGGACGCAAGTGCGTCAACGCGTCACCCCTCGCACCCCTTGCACTTTCTCCTTCCGGCCCGAAAGGCTTTTCCTTACTCCCGTTACGCGAAAGACAGTGCATGCCGGAGGAAACACACGGCAGGATCGATCGCGAGATACATTGCAGGGCATTTCTCTGACACGCGTACACATAAACATACATACATACATGCATACACACACGTACGAGTACAACGTACTTGCAAATTAATGTACTGATCGTTTTTCAACGGAACGAGGTAGTCACGAGCAGAGATTGAGACCGGTATTATTTTAGAGGTAGCGATTTTCGTTGCTACGCAGATACGGAAAATATATACCAATTGTCACACGAATTGCTTTAGCGTGTCTATTGCATTTAAACTTAAAGAATTATATACCGGTGCCGATCTGCTGATTACGAGGAACAGGAAAAGGAGGTACACATATAAAACACGCGTACATGCGCCGGGCGAGAGCAATTTCGGAATCGATTTAACGTATACAAGTATGATATAATTAAGGTATATCCTTTAAAATGTGTAATTAGTAGTGTTATTTTCGTTACGACTTTGTTTGAACGTTCGACACGAAGCGATGATTTGTTTTGTCGAGCGCACCGTCGAGGAATCGAAACAATCCCGATTCCCGTCTGTCGAAACAATGGCGGATTTTAAGCTTCGAGTACTTTGAATGATTTTTTTCAATTAGAAAAATTTTTCACACGATTACACCGCGCGCGAAAGAATTTTACTGATAATATTAATAATAAATATATTACAATCAAAATTTTGTGATATTTTTCATGGATATTGGAGTATGATATCCGGAATATTTTTAATGGGATTCCAAGCGATCGCTGGTAAATCCGCCACTGTGTATCAAAAGAATATCTCTTTATTCGCGGAAAGAAGATTTGTGTAAATTTCACGAATCGACGAATGCGACTTCGACGGAGAATCGGTGCCGGGCGAAAAAAACAAAAGAAATGGTGCGCATTTCGTGCGACAAGATGCGATCGAGGAAGGACGTTCGCGGGGAGAATTAGGCGAGTAATAATTGACGAGGCGTGGCGAAGTGGAAATTCATCGGCGGTCGTCTGCTACTAATTGGACCGCGATCAATTTTGGAGAAGCGAGCCAATTTCGCGCCGAGCGATAAACCAATTGAAGACCAAGGACTGTTGATATTGTTAATTGTTAATGGAGTCGGGAATATATCCGATCTAATTGAGGCTGCGACGTTATCGTGGAAAAAGAAAAGAAAGTGCTTTGAAAAGTTAAACAGCGATCACGCGTGATATGCAAATCTACGAGGTATGATTATCTTTCGTCCGCAGTCACCGTGATTGATATTATTAACTTGACGGCGATTCCCGAGCTTTTTAAACGCGCATGGAAATTGAACACCGCGTTTTTCCGATACGGCCACGTGCAAAAAAAAATTCTCCTGAAATCCAGGTTTTAGTTATCGGAAACTGAAATCCTCACAGTCTCTATCTCCATATTATTATCGGAGAATATTAAAATGCTATCGAAGATACTTCCAACCGATTATTATCGAAAGCGGGGGCTTTAATTAAATTCTTTTTCAATAATTAGATTTGACGTAAAAAATATAAAACCTTCTCTAATCATGTGAATGGTACGGATTTATCTTTTAAAGTGAACACCGTATATTACCAATGATTTTCCACTTGGTTGCGAGCGCCGCAGTCAAATACAAGGCTTTTACTACGAAAGCTTTATATTACATTGGAGCGAGAATGTAATGCGAAGAGAGAAGCAAAATTTATCTTTAATAATATGCGAAATGGCGATAAAACCAATTTCATGTAAGCCTTCCGAGCGTCTTTCACGCGACGAATATGACGGTGTGAGGTGAGTGAAGTGCAGTCGGAAACGGAATCTTAAGCAGCGAATGAGAGAATGAGAGCGAAAGAGTATGAGAGAGCGAGTAAGAGCGCGCGGAAGACGAGAGCGAGAAGAAATCAAAGGGCATTTTGTTGTGCGATCTGTGAATGAGTGCGAGAGAGTGGTGCGATACGATCGCGGTGCGTACGTGGTTCGTAGTTTTGAAACATGTGATACGTCAGCCGGCAAGCTCGACTTCCGGACAGCGACGAGGGGAAAGAAGGGCGGGGAGGGGAGGGTGAGAGAAATCGACCGTTTTCCGGTCGACAAATCAAAAAGACACGCGAAAGAGTCGAAAGTGTCGCCGGAGGTCGGCGCTGGCTGGGTGGCGCACCTTTTGAAGGTTTTTTGAGGTAGGACGCTCTTTTGTTGACGGTTGATTGTTGTCAAAATGGTTGTGAGGTATATTACTATTTGAAGTATGTTAACGATACGCAGGCAGGTGATACGAAGGGCAGAATGATAGGCGCGGCGCGACTCCGACGAGCGTACAGCCGTCCTGCGTCTTTGCGATCAGTTTCTCTCAGGACGGCTCTCTTTTAACGAGAGGAATGCGAATAGTCCCATGCGAACAATACGACGAGCGGGGGTGGTTTTCCCGAAGTCGCGTCGCTCCGCTCGCGAAAGCCCGGCACGGGGAGACGAGAGGGGAAACGTGCGCTCTCCCGATCTCGGGATCACGCCGAGAGGCGAAATTAGTGGTAGATATACGCGCGTGTACGTGGTATGTGACGTCGCGATGTAAATTTGCTTTGACGTTGTTGATCGTTGCGTGTGAGTTCGTTACTAGTCCGTCGGCGGTGTGATTGCTTTACAATTCCGCGATTGCAATTGATACGGTCAGGTCGAAAAACCGAGATCGAATCGATTTCACTGCGACCGACCGTCGAGTTCTCAAATTTTATTTAGAGAAAGCGAAAGCGGCAGAATGTCATTGCTCGCGCGACAAAGCGCGAATGACAATGCGAAACAATTGCTCGTATATCTTCTTTGAAAGGATTTAACACGGATGATTTGTTCGGTTTTCAACCGTGTTTCAATTGGAACGATTTTTAATTAATGAAGTTCAAACGTTACACTTTAATACGTAATTAGAATGCTCAGGCTCTTGTTTTGAATGCATAATGATATTCATAAATTGTAAACAATTATTATACATTCTATTAAAACATGTGTTGCATTTATGTTGATGTTAGTTTAGATGCGTGTAATGTGTCTTTCGTACAAAGGTTTTTATCGATCATACATAAGAATATTGCGCATTAAATTGCAATACGAAGGATTTGCGGATTTGTAGAAAGAGGTCGGAGAAAAAATTAGAAACTATACGAGCGGACAGAGGCCAATTAGAGAATACGTTTTTCGCGCAGCGCGCGATTTACTGTAAATTGTTATTGTTAATTATTATCACTTGTCATGTGTGATTAGGCGAATGTTAATTAGGACGCCAAAGAAGGCCGGACGCCTGATCCCGCGGATTATTCTGCGAGTGCACGTTTTCCCTGAGAAAGGACGAACGCGTGATACGCTGTCGTCTCCGAGATGAAAAAAAAAGAAGAAAATGTACAACTGGCATTACATTTATACGCGGAGCCTGGTCCGAGCACGTAGCGCCGACGATGAATAGAATCGATGGCGTCGCGGCGCCTTCCCGCGTTCCCTCGAAAATCTCGTAACGAACGCAGACACGCCGTCGACTCGACCAGGCTCGGCGGAAGAAATATGAGACTGACATAAACCAGTATTTGTGCGAGAAATTGTAAGTTGCGAGAAATTGCGTAGCCTTAATAATAATAAAAAACAAAAGAAGTTGATTAGATTTATTCGGCGACGCCAGTGGCGTCGGATCCGCGAAAAATTCTTTCAATTGGCTGTAAGAAAAAAAAAGAAGAAAGGGATAAGTAGAAGAAGTACCTCTCGCCGAGGTTCGGGGAAGGATCGAGACGGTATCGTCAGCGATACCGTGGCGAGGACATCGAGAGGTCCGTCCTCGCACGGCGATGTATCTAGTGAGAGTAATGTTATTAGGTAAACTTAAGCGTACTTTAAAAGCGAAGTGCGGACACACGGAGAACGGAACGCAATGCCAGTTGTAAAAATATTAGGGTGTGAACGCGAGAAGAACGCGTTCCGGCGGCGAGACTCGTCCTCAGTGATAACGAAGGTATATTCGCAAGGAAAGTGAGACGGGGGAGGGGGGGTGGAGTGGAGAAAGTAAGACACACACGGGTAAAGCGGCACCGAGATCGCAAGAGGGTGGGCGGGGGGGAAGCGAAACGACGAGCACGGGGCACGAGACAAGCGATATGTATACAATGTAATCGCGATATATATATATATTTATATATATACATATATATAAATATATGTGTATGTATATTTTATTAAACAGCGTTGAAAACGCGTATTTAACTCCCGGCCACCGAAGGTACGGGAGCGATTTTTTTTTTTTTTTTGTCTTTTGGTTGTCATTTTTCGCGGTACCGTTTTTTTCGGGGACACCCTATCATACGCTCCGCGAGATACGGGTGGTTCCGAATGGTACACACTCGCACATATACGCGACGCAACGCTGTCATGTGTATACGCGATAGATTATTTCGGAATACGGATGCGGGGGACAAAGGGAAATAGAGAAACGACAGCTTTACTGATAGCGTGACAGTAGTTATTTGCAACACGTGCACACACACGTAACACACACGCATACACATGTAAAGCGATCCAAGCGATACACACAAAAAAAAAATTGTATGAATATAACGTTTGCAGTTAGGTGGGACCAAAAACGACTTTATATCTCTATGTGCATATCCAAGCAACGTGTAATTTAATTAATGAATTAATTAATTATCCATTATTAATGACTAGGTAAAGTAAAAGATCCATTGATAGCGATCGAGAACGATGACGAATGATTAACGAGTAATTAGCCTATTAAGTTTGTTTATTGATACATTATTCTATGATATAATTATTATTATTATTATTAACTTTATTGCCTTTATTATTATTATTTTATTATTACATTGATTAAAATGACGATGATAATATTATTATTTAAACAATATTTTAAGGCGATTATCTAGATATTGAGTAGAAAACAGTACGTATCTATAATTATTAATTATTTTTAATTATTATTATTATTATATTCTTATTATTATATTATTATTATTATGAGACATTTTGTTGTATTATTTTCAATAAAATCGATTGAAAAATATTTAGTTCACCAATTGGTTAATTTTCGCTTCTCCGATTGTATTGTGCAACTGCATGTTTCCAATTTCTTTTCCGTTTTAGCCCTTGCAGTTGCACTTTAAACACGTATTTTAATGTACAATGCAAGGTACATCTTAAAAATAACGAAAGAAATTGAAACAGCTTATTGTTCATACACGGGGAAGCACGCCTTATTCCAAAGTCTGTTGCGATCTCACAAGAACGTTGTTCGCGATTGTGAGCAAGTTTTCTGAAATGAATAGAGACTTCTAAAGAGATATTAATCTAAAGACATCCGGCGTCAATATATTACAGTTTTAAAGTTCTAATAGTTTTACATAACTTTAAATTCTTATAAAATCTTATTTATTAAAGCTTTGAGTACATTAATTTAATAAACGATTAAAATTCCAGTAAAGTTAAATTTTTTAAATTAATTATATTTACATTCTTTATAAAACTATTGTCCTTAAAAAGTTGTTAGAAAACGACAAGAACATAAATAATTGCGAATTTATGCTGTAATAAGTAGCAGAAAAATTAAAAAATAAGGGGCAATTTTGACACATTAATGAGAAATCTGATTTAATACATAGAAGAACTTGTGCATTTTTATATTAGGAGATACAAATTGTACACGTTAATTAAAAACACTTTTTTTTATTAATAAAGATTTATTGTTTTAAACTAGTGCATTTTTAAAAATATTAGAATAATTTTTTGAAATTAAAATGTTCGCAAGATCTTTGGTTCTCTCGGAAAGCTTGACACGCAGCGAACGGCGTGATGAATTGCGATCGCAACTGCCACCATATCCCACCTGTATGTAATTTCTTTCTCTTATTTTACTTTGATTCACAATGTTGATTAATTCCGTTAGCCGCGTCTGTATACGATTATCTCTCCGCTACCCTCCGACCACTCAATCCTTCAAATCCCTCCTCTTCGTACCTCTCTATCCCTCTTACTCTCACGTGTCTCCGGATAATTTTCATGACTCGGAAGGACGGGGGAAAGACGGAACAAGGCTACCGAAAAGTGAAAGAAACGGGGAATACGAGGTAAAACGGGGGGAGAAACGATCGAACAAAGCGAAAGCCAGAGAGTGCGTGTTATTATGGGACAAAAAAAAAAGTAGGAGAACCAAATGACGGAAGAAAAAGAAGAAGAAGACACGGAACAATAGACAAATGAGGAAAAATAGTTGTAAAAGCCACACACATAACGCGTACACACACACACGAAACACAAATGTACTAAGTAAGTTCATACTGCGTATTGCCTTTCTGACTTCGGTGTGAAAATATATAAATAAAAAAAAAGTCAGTCGCGCCGGGGCACGCGTATGTTCGCGCGTACATATTATACATATATTATATATTATAGTTATTAGCGTTCGGAGACGATGAATAGCTGCTTCCGCTTCTTCCTGCCGATGTCCACGTATTCCCATTTCCCTTTTGAAATTCGATCAATTCGATGAAATTGGTCGAGAATTTTTCAACAGGTACAAACGCTTCGCAAAGAAGATCGGATGCGATTTTCGACTTTTATGTCCGATCGAAATCGCGTCATTTTCCCTTTCATCCACGAGTTTTCTTAAATTTGAAATTTAGGATGCCGTTCATCCAGTTTGACTCATCCTCGAATCAGGCGGACGCGGAAGCAGCGAACGGTAGCGTCCGTCGCGAAAACTTTTTTCACGGTTCCGTAAGAAAAAGTCCCACGCCGAAGTCCGCGCGTCCCCGCCGACTGTGTCTGTTTCATGTTTTTCAATATTTGTAATTTATCGATAAAATTATAAAAGGTATCGATACATAACAGTCTAAAGTGTGCGCTACTCTACATAATATTATTATATATAAAGTATAAAAAAGTATACATTATATATATATTATATATATATACATATATATTATATATGAAAAGTATAATATATATATTATACATACATTGGGATTGGTGAGAATATACGGTTTTTTCGCTTTGGAGTGTTATTTTCTGAAAATATTGAACAAAATATGGAAAAAAAAATTAATAAAACCAATGAGTAAAAACAAAACAAAGCCGTGTCCGTGTGATTTTTTCTTCTCACCCGATGGACGACACGTCGTCAACGACAGGCGATTCTCTGTTGGATTTCGCAGTTGTATTCACATTCCGTGAATGCACAGATGTGAGTATCCGATGCGAATAATTTTACATGACGCGTAACCTGATTTTCAATTCATAATATATAAAATCATCTAACATGTCGAGCTCTGAAAGAAGTTCAGTATTTAAAGAAGACCACGATAAAATGATTGAAAATGAGGTTATTTAATAACATATATTATTTTTAAGATCTAATAGTTTAACCTGTTCTAATTTACACAGATTTAACCATGGATTTATCTTTTATTAATTTTCTCAGTTAATATATACGAGCAAAGGTTAATTGATGACTTAGATTTTACCTTCGATATGTCATATTGATTATATGTCGCATTGACTAATGCAAAAGTTACTATCTTGCGATGATAATAATATTGTAAATTTCAATTTGAGGTCACAGATACGCGACGGGATTATATGTATATGCCGATACTTCCAAGCACTTTTAAAAGCCTTGTAGGGAAGGCAGTAAAGATTGAGATAGAAGAACCGCGATATGTCATCGAGTTAGTGAAATTTTTAATATAAAACTTTAGATTTTATAACAGTTGGAATTACGAAGAAATATTTAATCGCTGCGCAGATTGCTAGGTGATCTTTTGGGAGTCACAGATTACAAAACTAACAAGGCTGCTTTCTGGTTTTTGGACACAATAGCGCTTCAAGTTTTACGTTACAAACATCTAGATGATCATTATAAAGGCGTTTTAATTAGCTGGTTGGCAGGCGAAATGAAATTAATTCGAGGTGATTTTAACTGTCGACTACATTAAATTTGTAAAAATATACTTTTAGAAACAGAATATTTTTGTAGATAAAAAACTCTGTCGCGAAAATTTTATCAAGGAAATGAGAACTTTATTTCTATCTGCTGAAAAATTATTTAGTGATGATCAGTTACCGTACTGGGAATTACTCGTGGATGAACGTTCTGAAATTATATCAAAAAATCTCATCACTGATAAACTTGTCACAAATAGAGCAAAATATTTAATCACGAATGAATCGTCTAAAGAGGAATTAATGGCAGAAGATAACGAGCGTGCATCTCGAGAAAATAAACATTCTTTCGTTGAAAAAAATTCGAATAATTATAATTATGGAAGGTAAATAAAAAAGAATTTTCCTTTCCTAAGCAGAGAAGAGAGAATGCGATATACTTTCCGTTAATTTATTACTGTCTTTTTTTGTCGCACAGAAACGAAACAATTTTTATTTTAGTGTAACGAATAATGAAGAGAAACCAAAAAATATTGAACTACCATTAAGCACAGAAAATTCGCAAACAGACACATTCACAGATGCAAATACGATTAATGAATCCTCCAATTTAAAAAATCCAAGCATCGTACTTGATATGATTATTGAAGCAACATACAGTATGTAAGTTTAACAAAACACATTATATTATCTTGAATGTCTCTTATATTGTTTGAACAATATACAAAATGCAAAAAATATTTTATATTTTTAAACAGGTATGCTAATGAATTGCGGTATGCTCTTATACATGCAGTTTTCGTAATGCCAATACAAATAAAAATTTTTCACATGCCACATACTCTGCGCAAACCACGTCAAATTAAACTCGCGGATGAAAAAGGATCATTTGATATGCAACTTTGTCAACGCTTGGAGAGGACTGCTAATGAATTGACAAGTCGCGACCGCAACGGCAAGAAATATAAAGGTAAAGCAGCAACAGAATCATTATATAATTTTCTACGTTCGATATAATTCACAAAAACGCTTCTAGGATTGTAATTCTTGTAACATTCGGATATATATATTAATATTTCTTATTTTTTATTAATAATATTTATTATAATTTATTCTGTTATAGTTATATAGCGGTTTATCCGCGATGTTAGACAATAATTGTAAACTACTGAATGCTTAATTTTCAGAAAAAGAAAAAACCAACAATATAAAAGAAGAGCGAACAGTAGCGGAAGATTTAAATATGGAAATTCCTCCGACGCCACGACCTTCTTTCAGCGAGGATGAAGCATTAGCCAACAATCGTCGGTTTATCTTGCCGTTAATAGAAGCAAAGGAGGCGACACGGATTTTCGAGATGCATACTGGAGATACGTAACGAGGATAAATACAAACAATCATGTGTGATTAAAAAAATAATTATATTTCGTTCTTTTTAAAAAATAAAAAGTACAATGTTACTCTGTAATTACTGCCGTGCCCCATTCGTGACACTTAAACGTTTTCACTGTTTTAGGATCTAACGGTGTTATATCTAATTTGACAAAACGACACGGATCTTCCAAATTCTGCTCAAGTTTTCCTAATTGGCCGTACTTGTTGGTGCCACAGCCCCAAAAGGAGCCGTCGTCTAAAAAACAGAAACGGTATGACAAGTCTCTGGAAAATCGAGAAGTATATTGACAAAATATGTGTTACCTGTTAAGCATACAGTGAAGGAATTTCCGCATTCGACCTTCTTGACATTAATTTCTACATTCTCTCCTTTGTCATTTTTAAAATCTATTAAAGTTGGAACAGCATAAACCTTTGTGTCTTTACTTTCAATTCCTAACTCTCCGTGTGAATTCCATCCCCAAGTATATAGATCACCCTGTCATGTTAAATTAATTTTATTTATGCGACTTGTATAATGATATGTGCAACTAATTAGATTTAAAGCACTGACTTGATCGGTGATTACAGCACTATGCCAACCGCCCGCTGATATTTGTACAACCTTCAGACCTGCTAAGGCCTCGATTAGCCTCGGATTATCACAGTTTTCCAACTCATTGTGTCCTAATTGACCACGTCTATTGTAAATAATAGAATTTCTTATTTAATTAATAGAAGTTTCTTAATAAATTTGCGTGCAATACGAAACAATACTACATACATTCCCATTCCCATTGAATAAATATCTCCATTTTCAGCTAATAAAATGGTATAGTCAAATCCGCAGGCAATGTCAATAAATTTAACTCTCTTTGGTATCTCAACTAAGACTGGGACATTAAATACACGTCCTTAAACAAAAAAATTTTTCTAAAAATATATTAAATTGTGTTTCCAAGACTGAGCATTTTTTCTCTTCAACATATAAATTAATAATTTTTTGAAAATGTGATTTAAAAATATTCTTTAAATTTTATTTTTCTCAAAATTTTTAAAATTATCAAAAATAACAAAAATAAATAAAAATATATTTAAAGAAGTGCTTTCTTATTTTTAGTTCTATTACAAAGTTATTTAAAGCTCAAGATTAATGGAAGACGTTCATTTGTTTTCTTATGAGTATATCATTTTTCATTGCATACCTAAATTAGTTAGAACCACTGTACATCTTTCTTGTGACAATTTAATGGCATATTCAGCTGATGTGTTATCACTGCTGGGAATAAAAGGGGTCACTTTTTGCCAAGAGTCCTCATATATCTTGTACTTCCAAAGTTCATTATGTGTCGATAGAATAATTATATAGTCATGGCCAGGAACAGCTATTTTGCAACTATATAAAAAGTATATAGTAAAGGAATTGAAAATAGAAAAATGTACAGCAAAAAAACTTTTTTGCGCCTATTACCTTTCTGATGACTCCCCTGGAATTTGCATTAAATGAGGACGAGTTTTATCGTCATCCTTACTAATTTTTCCAGCAATATATAATTTTGTATCTTGCCATAAAAGGAAATAATTCCAGCCAATCTCAATGTCAGTGATTCCAGAAAATGGAATTTGAGTCAAATGTGATATCGATGTGATAATTTCATCCTGATCGAAAAAAAGTGAAGTGGCATTTAATCCAGTATAGTATACCGACATGACTCTGTAAATAACACATACATAATAGTAATATAATATAATATTTATGTAATATAAAATAAGAAATTTTGTAATTTATTTACCGACTGTTGTTGTTGTAGGCGACGTGTTAAATTGATACGCACGTGGTAACTGACCTGCGACTACTTTAACTGTTTCAGAACAGCAAGTAATACTGGTCACAGTACGCAGATGACACCATCTTCCTTGGATACCAGAAAAACAACATACATTTCGATATATTGCACATTCGACGTATTGCAGTAAATCGTTAACGCGTCTTCGTTCCAGTACCTGAAATACCAACAATAAAATGGTAAAAATGTTACGCGAATTAAATGCCAATGCACAGTATTACGCACTCTCTTTTTATTTATTACCACTGCCTATTATGTCCTTGGATGCACAAAGTAATCAAAACATAACCTACTAAAGTTCTACACTGATTGCAATGTATATGCAAAACGTATTTATATCAAGCATTGCATAAGAGTTTACAAAACGGTTTATTAAATAAAATTTATGGTTGTCATTTAGTGTATTTATCTTATAAAATCCATTTATATCTTTTTATGCACTGCACTCTGACACTATCCTCATGCATTCAACGTAACTGTATATATATCCTCGTCGTCATAACTACTTCCATACATGCCAACATAAATGAGAATTTTATTCTCGCAAAGTTGCATACACTGATCTCATATGAAATTTGAAAATTTTTATGATACGCGAGAAGATCAATATTTATTAGATTTAAATCAATTAAACAGTTTTTATAAAATACAAAAGTGTATATTTTGTAAAACATAATACAAAAAAATGGCATCAAGTATGTATAAAAAAATTTTTAGTAACAGTCGGTGTTTATATGAAACTTTTAAGTATTGTGTGATGTTAAATTTTATAATAATGTGTATTTTATATGATAATATTATTATTTACTTATTTTTTACTAATAATAGAAAATAATGCAATTCTAATCAACAATTAAATTGCAATACATAAAATATCTTAAAACGTATTTATTATAAATAATTGATATTCAATCTTAGGGTCTGCTCGCTATTTTACGAAAATTGCGATCAAATCCTGACAAAGAGTTACGATTATTACTGTTGGGCTTGGACAATGCCGGAAAAACGACTATTTTAAAGTCTTTGGCGAGCGAAGATATCACGCAAGTAAGTTTCTCCTTATTATCGTAAAGATGATTCACAAAAAGTGCGATAAATAGACTGATATAAAATGCAATATATATAGAAAAAATTAATTTATTTTCATAAATTTACAGGTCACTCCAACACAAGGTTTTAATATAAAAAGTGTCCAGAGCGAGGGTTTTAAATTGAACGTTTGGGATATTGGCGGAGCTCGAAAGATTCGACCTTATTGGCGAAATTATTTCGAGAATACGGATGTACTTGTAAGTGCTTTTCTATTACTTTTTAATGCTTAAACTTTTCAATTTTAATTTTTTATTTATAGAATCTTTAAGAATGTTGTATTTTTTTCTTGACAAACTTGCCCTGTTTTTTTAGAAATTAGATATTAGGCCAAAGATTAAATTAAAATTTTATATATGTTTTAAAATTTTATAATATTTGTTGACAATAGATTTACGTCGTCGATAGCGCTGATATCAAGAGGCTAGAAGAAACAGGTCAAGAACTGTCGGAGCTTTTGCTCGAAGAAAAGCTGCGCGGAGTGCCATTATTGGTATATGCGAACAAGCAAGATCTAGGACACGCGGTGACGGCAGCCGAAATAGCGGAGGGACTCGGTTTACATAATATCAAAGATCGTGATTGGCAAATACAATCGTGCATCGCTATCGAGGGCAAGGGTGTGAAAGTACGTGAGAAATATTCATTTTCTCGATCTTGCAAAGAAAATTTAAAGTCATATTTATATTTAATCTTAAAGAAACATATATTTCTATTATTGCTCATTTTTGGATTTAGTTTTTAACGTATCGTTGTTTCTTTTATTTTTCAGGAAGGTTTAGAGTGGGCGTGCAAAAATATAAAAAAAAAATAATATAAGCATGTCGACATTTATTCCACATTAGGGTGCACGAAAGGAGCAGGATTACACCGACCATTGTATATCTCACATATAATCTTTATTTATCTTTTATCTATACTATTTACAAAGAACAACTGAGAACACTGTTATTTGTGGATTCGGTACGAACATCCGAATGCCCAGTGGATTCTTACGAATCCGTCGTTGTACCGAACGTATCCAGTCGTCGGACTTCCGTCCACTTTGAAATGAGCTGTTCGACATCAGCCGGACTCGAGAAGATCTATTTTTTTCTTAGAAAAACAGAGAGAGAGAGAGAAAGAGTCGCCGTCCGTAACAGCGAGCTTTATTACGTGCCTTCTTGCTGTTGTAACTAAAGATTAGAATTTTTATAGTTTTATCTAGTGAAGAATAATAAAGAAATAAAACAAGAGAAAACACACACGATATGTATAGATATATAATAATTAATATAATATTTATACTTATAAATCAGATAGAGATTTGAGCATCACGCGAAAAAAATTCGCGGAGACGCGTTAAAAACATAACGCGCAGCATATCAATATCTTAAATCCAAAATCTCATAACTAAAAAAAAGTTTTATAGAAGACATTAAAAACTGTTTATTTATAATGTATTCCGACTCATTTGTCAAACTTTAAATTTAAAATAATTTTAAGTTGTTAATAAATAAGTTTTTGGGATTATTAAAAAAACATTTGATACATAAAAAAATAAAAATACTATCATAATAACAGAAATAGTAAAATTAGTAAAATTAGTCAAAAATTCGAGATGTGAGCTTTTGAATTTAAGGTATCAATATGCAAACTATCCATAATTGTTTTTCTTTTAACAACGAATATTATATAAGTGATTAAGAGAAATAGCGTTTGAAGTAATGTCGCGATTAACGTATCTCTCCTTCATCCTTCGAAGAAGTTAAACTTTCAAAAAGTTATTTAATATGCTATATTCTCTAAGAATTTGAGTTCGAGAACATAAGTTTTTTCAAATAACATTAAAGAGTCCAAAAAATAATTGAAAAATATTTTAACTACGTTGAATATTTATGGAGATAGACACATCTTCTAAACGATTACGAGATTTTAAATATTCGTGTTTCTTGATTACATTTAAAAAAAATTTAATTTAATTTTAGATTATTTTGAAATGTCGTTGCTTATATGTACACGTGAAGAAAGCAAAGAGACATTCCTTCATAACCTAGTCGTCTCTGTTAATCAATTGTCGCAATCGTATGCAACATCGTCTGGCGCATTTTATTTCTCGCAATAAATATAATAAAACAAAGAATAAAAGAAAAACACAGTATTGCCGCATGTTTTTTGAGAGACGATTCGGCAATATCTTTCACAGATCGCTAGCAAACTAAACTTAAAGTTCATTATGGATATTTTCCGTAGTCACTCTAATCTCCTCTTCGTGGAAGGCCGTGCAGTCCGCTGGGTATTTGCTCTGAAAGTGGAACAAGAAAAGATTTTTACACATTTTTTCATAATTCACAGTCGAGATAACGCGAGAAACTAACGGGAAAAAAATACATATAAATATGTTCAACTCTAAAAAATCTTTGCCAGTTAACTTCAAATAACCGTGCTTTTATTTCATTTTTTCTTATAATTAAATACTTTATAAAAATTAATTAATTTTAATGTAATTGAAATTTATTATCAGTCAATCATAATTTACTCACAATGCATCCGTCGTTCTCCATGATGGCTCCGTAGAGAGACCAGAAATTAATTCCTAACTTATGACTGACTCCCCAAGCTGCAGGGAAACTTGCTACCTTCAGCAATCCGCTGCGTACGCGTGACTCGTTGCTGTCGTCCTGCTGACTCTTCTCGTTTATGGTACACAAAATTTGACTAGCACAGTGCGGCACTTTGGTCGCCCATTTGTACGCTCGATACGACTGAAAATAAATGACATATCAATGTTGATAAAAATTATCAAAATTTAACTTAAAAAAAAATTGTGAGTGCAATAATTGTACATTATTATGAAAGACGCTTTGCGCTGTTATGTGCAAACTAATTTTGAGAGAATATCTATCTATTAAAAATTTGAAATTAATAAGATTTTATTGAAGAGTGAAATAATATTAGTTTCAAAAAAAATAAAGTTTTAAATACCTTAAGAATGGGGGAAATGAGATCGTTGTTGATAACATCGCTTAGCCGATTGCTGAGTTCTCGTGCATTTACTCGGGACATGATGAAGCCCTTTTCAGAAGCCAGATTTACTAATTCCTGGAAATACGCTATCGCTGGCCTTACGTACTTTGAGGTGTCGATGTTCATATTCAGATATCTCTTAGCTATTCCGTTTGCAAGTCTAAGAGAGAAGTTTTACAATTCTATGAAACAATGTAGATTTGCGAAAAATATCGAAATATAAAAATATATAAATAAGAATTATTATGCAGAAGTGAGCATCACCTGGAAAGACTCTCCGTTGGTCTCGTGGCGTCGAACATCATCGTCTTCGGGAATCCTTGAGACTTCAGGAAACTATTACCGATGAATTGCGCGGTCGTGAGATAACGCTGCTGATTCATTGGGTCAGAAACGTGAGAGATCCATTCAGCCACAAAGTTCGTAAGAGATTTGACCCATCTTCGACGTAACATAGGATTCTCAAAGCTTTCTAGGATTTTCTCCCATAGAATATTACCATTTTCGTCTGTCATGTGAGCTATTATTTTTGAGAGACCACTATTCTTCCATAACATTTGTCCAAGTTCCGAATTACTAGAATACAGAAAAAATTGTATTTTAGTCAAAAAATTCATAAATATCTAGTCTTACGTCTTCTAGCTTTTCTTTAAACACATGTTTATTTCTTTTCTTATCTTTAAATTCAAGTAAGATAATATGTAAAAAATTGATTTAATGAAGTTTTTGGATTTATTAAACTTTAATTTGTTTCAACAGTGCATATTATATTTTGATAATGCAGAATTATACTGTCGTGGCCTATCATATTTCTATCAAGTTTCTCTATGCAGTTGACGTAATACCTGAAATGCTCCCACATGACGTGAATGTTCTCCAATACGGGCGGCAAGAACCACGAGTGACCCGAGTGATCTTTAATCCCGGCGTCGTTGTCGTTAGTCGAATGACCCATAGCATCCAAGAGCATCGGGATAAGACCCATCACCATGTCATTGTTAACGTTTTGCTGGAAGAACATGCTGCCCATTCTGACTATGTTGTCCCAGTCTATGCCCTGCTCTTCTCTATGCTCTATGTCCTTCGTCGACCTACCATGATTGTTAGCCGCCATGGCACTCACGATTGAACCCACCATCGACATATCGAAGCCTTGATTATTTTGGCCTGACATCAAGCTGCTGATGCCGGACAAGATCTATCGTCGACACCATTTTATTAATTTTTTTGCACATATTTTATATCGAGATCTTTTAACGCTGTATCCGTTTTTATATTTTTGTCTTAAAAGAATTAAATATTCGTAAAATTAAAAAGAAAAGATTATTAAAACGTGATTTCACGTTAAAATTGCACCAAAAAATCGTAAAGCGGACGTGATAAATAAAATAAATTAAAACTAAATTAAATAAATTGCAAAAATATATAAGTTTCTTTATCGTACCATCTTGCCGGTATCCGAACGTGTAAAGGCGCGGGCAAGATCATCCTCAATGGATACGTCGTCCTCGTTCTTTTCGGAACTCGTCAGCCCGAGAAATATGAGTAGGAGTAACGTCTTCGACAACCACATCCTTCTCGCTCCTGTAACACAACATTTGGTGAGCGCGACCACTCGGTGATCTACTTAGCGCATAATAATCGGAGATTCCGCTCCAGCTCCGAAGACGAATATCTCTCTGCAATTTGAACATCCAGAAGAACCACTTCTGGGCCGAAGGCAGAGATCTTCAAGGTCGTTGACCGCGAGATTCACTTTGGTGAATTCCGACTGAGTTATTTTTAGGAGTAAGTGCTTTCCGCGAGGTCATTGTCGCGGGATTTTAAACGCTGGCGACGTGCCGGAAACGTTTCGGCTCGTAGCCACTTGGATACCGTTGTTCTTTTGCCGTAACTGCTTTTACCTGTGTTAATATATTACACTTGCGCATATTTCGCGGAACGTACGAAAGTTTCGATGACGAATACGTATTGAGTCAGCGCGTGAAGGACAGATATGGAACAACGCGGAATTAAATACCTTTAAATATGCGTCGTATGCAGATGCAATGCGTATTTAAGAGAGTCCAATGACACATACATAATAAGTACAAATTCTTGCATACGTTTCAAATAATGATTTTTTTTGCAAATTTTAAGTGAGTTTGTTTTTAACGGAAATTTAATTACGTACTGCTTTTTTTTACTCGAATTTAAATTTTGTAATATTTATAAGAATCTAAAAATTCACGAAATATAAAAAATGGATAATGTAAAACCAATTTAACTAGATTTAACTAAAAGAGTCCAACTTTTAACTTGGTTTACTAACATAATTCTAAATTATCTCTTATTTGACGCTTATTGATCATCCTGAAGGATCTGTCATGAAGGAAACAATGGCGATAAACGATCAGCACAACGCTAGTGTATACTGAGGCGCAATTTGAGTACCGTAAACCGCATGAAATTGACATTCTCCAGCTGGAATAACGATTCGGCCTAACGGTACGGACTGTTAGTCATCGTTACCCCAATGCGCCAAAGTCGTCAATGGCAGACCGCAGAAATCAGCAGTCTAGTGTGTCACGTCTTCTAATAAATGAATATTAAACACGTATGATACATTATATTCGAGACTACGTACTGATGAACAATGTTAAGTGATCAGAGACGAAAAACAAAAAATTTATTGTAGACTGTTTAAAAATGTTAACTTTTACAATACGATATCATTAAACTTTTTAATGTTTTTACAACAATGAAATAAAATAATTTAAAATTAAATTTCTTTAATTCATTAATGTTTTTTCTTTATTTTTTTAATTTAAAAATTTTTAATATTTTTTATTAAGTTAGAAAATAATATTAATTATTTTAATTCTAAAATATGTGTTATAGTATAATAAAGAATATAATCTGACATCATTGAACATAAAAAAAATTTCCAATGTTAAAATCGTGATATATTTATTTTTGCAAAGAAGTAATAAACGTCATCATAAAGATAATATATCTATCAAATTCACGTTTGTTTCTTGTTTTTTATAATACTTCGTAAACAATGCATAAAAGTAAGGAACACGGAAATTACATTACGTTTTCTGATTGTCGAGAGGGAAAGCGCGTGCGAGATTTTTGCAATGTCGTTGCGGTTTAAGGTCAAGGAAGAAGCTATCTTCTTTGTTATAAAATCACACAGTTGTACATATTTTTCCAAACAATAAACAGATTGAATAAGCAATTGGATCAGCGATTTGATGGCACAATATCGTTTGAAGTAACTTGCTTTCAAAATTATGATGGCACATTTGTGTCGAATCTCACCGAAAGATATTCCGAATAAATTATTACAATAACGGTGACCTTGGTAACCGCAACTGTAACAGTATCTCTTATGTAATAGTAAATACTTAAAAATGCACATAATGCATAATCGCAATTTTGAAAATTGTTAAAGAAATACCGTTAATTTTTAATAAGCATGATCTCAAAGTTGAGTACAAATTAAAACGACCATTAAAAGTCTAATTAAGCTAATTGAGGACTATAATGATGTTAAGCTATTCGGTACGTTATATTATAATTTTTACAATATTACGTATATCTAACATACATTTGCATTTATAATTAGCTCAATTTTCAGCGAATAAAACCACACAATTTTGAAAATGCAAGTGATGACTTGTTTACTGTACAAAGGAAAACCTTGACTGACGTAAGACTAAAAGTCGTTCAAGCACACTAGTTTGACGTTATCGCAAATTGTTTGGCGATAAACGCTGAACATTTAAAGTTTGAAATAAGCACTTTATAGTGCATTTTTATGTAAATACTATCAGTTAGTGTTGTCACTATCAACGAGTTGTAAGTTTTTAAAGTTTCAGAAAAAATATTTATTTTCCATATAATTATATAACTCCATAACCCCATTACATTTTTTAAATCAATAACAAAAAAAACAATTTTTTAATTTAATATGACTAAAATTTTTTAAGGAAGAATAAAATGTTAGTCATTGTAGAATAAATTTCTAAATATATATATATCTACAAATCTTTGCATGAATTAGTATACACATTGCAATTTCAATTTACATCTTATTATGTGTTGATTTTGCAAGTTGAAATGCGTGAGACATTCTTACTTTTACTAATAATGAGATACAAAAACAGTTGTCTTAAAACGTTTCAAAGAAAGCTCAGATAAAGCTCAAATAAAGCAAATTAATATGATTAAAATTTGTCAACGATTAGTAAGATAAGCGAATCCGTCGTAGGTTGCGATTACACATAGTGGCGGCGGAATTGCCGGTTGAAAAATTCGCGTGGCCGCGCCAGCAGCAACGGTAGTCGCAGTCAAGTAGAGCGTGTTCGATGGTGTTTCCAATGTGGAAAGGCGATACGATCATTGGAGCTCGAATTGCCGTTACGTTATTTACTGCGGAAAATTTTGCGTGTATCTCGCAGAAGATTTTACATTTATGGAGGCTTAATCTGTAGAATGCGTGAAGTGAATGTTCGCCGACACAATTGCACCTTACGCTGCATTTGAAGCTTCGCGCGCACGTCACATATTTAAATTGTAATAAAAAAAATCAAGGCCGGTTAAATTTCAAGATATTATAATACTTCTGTAAACAAAGAATATGGTTATTATTATTACAAAATATTTTTTTATAAAAAAATACATTTGTATACATAAACGTCAAATGCAAATCAGCGCATTTAACGTTTATTATAAAATTTAAAATTATCTAAAATTATAAAATAAAAATTATCTGTACGAAGATAAGATAAAAAATACAAAGATAATCACAATATTTCGAATCAGCCATCGTCGATCCATCGCGACGCTTGAATCTCAATAAAACCTTATTCGAAAGCTTTTTCTTGAAACACGAAATTTCAACAATACACTTTATCTCTTATTCTCACATTCTTATGATTTATTTTTATATCTTTTGTATCAATCACACAAATTTACAAAAACACGCAAATGTCCAAATATTTAAAAAATTAAAGTATAGAAAACACAATGGATGCAAAAATGTTATGCGTGGCAATCTTTTTTTTCACGTACCTTTGAAATTAACGAAAAATCAATGCCTGCGTTCAATTACGAACGAATTGTACACGTGTAAGATTTTTCAGGAGCCCGTACACCTGGACACGACGAAGGTTGTAGCGTGACTGGCGTAAGACGTAGCTCATCGAACGGTACTTACCTACCTGGGCAAGTCCCCTGGCTTTGGAGCGTAGAAGCCAGCAGTACAATGCACTGTACATGCATATCTCCGACTCGATGCAGATCCCTGCCGGAATGTTATCTGATCTTAAAATTCTCACGCCTCTGCTCCAAAAACATTTTCGCGTCTGCGTTTAAAATTTTGCTCAACGCTATATCTTTTGTAGAGTTGAATAATTTTATAATGTTGGATAAACAATTTTCTGTAATAATTAAGATTAGTTTTAAAATCAGATTGAATTAAGTTGATCAGTTTTGAAATTGATGGCAAAAGAACAATTTTTTAAGCTTGCTTTTAACTCTGAAACAATTGTTTCGTGAAATATTATTTGTATGACAATAGACATGTTTTATACAAAATAAAGTGGAAAAAGAATATCGTGCTAAATACCGAAATAATTGAAAAAAAAAAAACAAGTAAACGCGCGCGAGCGAAAGAGAAGGTTGAAGTCATAAGATTCCGGAAGACGTATTTGCGAAAATACTTAAGCCCGCTCATTCACTTTCTTGTTTAGCTATTTTTGTATTAATAAAGAGTATAGCGGAATCTGTCATTACATGTAATGTTTAAAAATTAAGCGACTATAAGATATTCTCTCTTGCCGCGACAGCTGATAATACAATACAGTTTATTAACGTTAGATGATTTTACATAGACACCTGATGCTTCCATCTGACGCAGGCACTGTAGCCTCGTAACGCCATGAAGGATCAAATCAACGACATTCTGCCAATAATAATTGCGATAAATGAACTCTTGAAATGCGTTCTCGTGGAATTCTCGACAGTGAAAATTACCGTTATCGAGATCGAGTGGCTTTGCTAGTTTTTATTGAGGTCACGATAGTATGTAAATTACAGCTGTGCGAGAGACGTGCTTCCTTTTTGCAATCTAACAGGATATCTTATGATCTAATTGGATGGAGGAAAAAAAAGAGATATATTTTGGATGCCGAATAAGCCAGAAGTCTTACCGGACGAAATGTTTCTTCCATGAAATTCCATGGGTTTTTTCCATGAAGACGTCGGTAACAACTTCTCTGCTATAGCTGCTGCGCGATGAAACCGGCTCTGATACAAATACACACGAAAGTCTCTCAGCGCACAGTCATTGACCCTATGAAGAATTAGGGAATGTGGGTTCGACGAAACCGACCTTTTGCAGATCGCAAGGTCGCGCCTGAAACCACATGCAGCATAACACAAAGTGATTCGCGATTGTAGGGAAGAATCATACAACCGGTTGCTACTGTTATTCGCGAATTTTTGAATAACTGGTAATTATAGTTCGTCTCATCCTGATTCTGCGCGAGAGCTAATTGATTCTATTAACGTTGAAAGAAGAAGGCTTCTCACGAGCGTGAATTTCTGAAAGAAACCAGAACAGTTCTCGAAGAATACAGTTGCAAAAGGCCAATCCTGCGATTGACGTTCCCTTTTATGAAACAAAAATATACATACGCGTGTTTTAAAAATTAATTGAATGCAATTTTTTATAATAAGAATTTAATAATAAGGCAACGTCTATTTTTTTATCAAGAAAAAATAGAATAAAAATTGAAAGTATGCCGTAGTAAATGTATACGTCTTTTTTATATCTCGGCTCTGCTATAAAATACAGCGTACGTTTAAACTCACTGCTTATAAATAAGGAAATAGAGAAAAAAATTTTCTTTGCGACGTTAATATGCAGATATGACACTACATGTATCTTTTATGAGAAAGACAACATTTTAAGATTTAAATATTTTTACAAGAGACATATAAGACCTGCAACCAGTATAAGATAATACCTGAATAATATCTGATAATATCTGAATACCTTAAGATATATAACGGTTTTGTAGACTGCCATATTCGTAGCGTGCAACTTTTTTTTTCAAGAAAATATCTCATCGCTATTCCATTGCGGTGTCTTGTAAAAAATTAGTACGGCTGTGGATGGTCACACGCAAATAAAAGATGCAACGCGGTGATTTGATTCGAAAAGACGAAGACAGACTTCTACGTGTCTCATTTTAATCAAGCGCTCGCATACGTAGAACGGAAGTCCTCGAACACGGAATGATCTTCCATAGAGACATTGTGACATTATCGGTGCACAAACTGGCCCTCAGTTGCATTGGCATCTGGCCTGTGAAGAAAACAAACATTTTCATAAATCTCAGATGGATTATCGCCGTATTTTTCGAGGCAAGTGCCGCTAAGTATTTGCTATGATATTAACACATTTTTGTCAAACACATTTTTTTTGGCCAAACATAATGTAAAATACTTTTTTTTATAAATTTTAATAAGATTTATACATTAATTAATACAATTTGGCAAAATATTCTTATATTATATTTTAGCAAACTTGATTTATGCGAGTTGTAAAATCACATTTAAATATTACTCCGTATTTTTTTTTATACTAAAATATACACGCAAGATAAAAATGTTTAAAATAGAAGTGACCGTAAGAGAATAACATGTGCATTAAAACGTCGTAAAATTTATCGCTGAAAATTTTGTTGATTGTTTTAATTTCAAATACAAATAATTTACCGAGCGCACTTGCATGCATGTCAAATGCTGTCTATGAAACAAACTAATTATGTTTACTGTCCAAAAGAAAATGAAGGCAACAAATTGCAGTTCAATCACTTAATTAAACAGATGTTTTGTTTTATCTCACATTCGGATGAAAGCAAAGAATTATTATGCATTTGAAAGTTTTTATTATAGCATGTGCAGTGTTAAATATTGAATAGTTTTACATACATAACATTTATTTAATAAAACTTCCAAACATAAAAATTGTAACATGAGAGCTGCATCGTTAAAATATTTTATTTCACATACAAAGTCGAATGTGAATATGCATAATAAATAATGTGCATAATCTTAATACGATAGTTAAAAGCAGGAAAACTATTAAGTCTCTTGCATCAAAATAAAAAGCTGTCTTTTACGAGTTTAAAAAATTGCTCTAAACGCTCGCTAGATAAACGCAAGAAATTAACCTTTTCGGTATGAAAAGCATATATATTTATATAAATCGTTCCAAGACTGTACTGCATGTTTGAGAAACATTCCTTGCGATTGCAAAGCTGTCTCATGAGACACACGATTGTGTCTCACGTCAAAGATGCAGCAAACCTAGAAATTCAGCGCGCGTATATCCCAACCTTAAAGTCCTGCGCGTCGACCGCGACTGTTTCACGCTTTTGGGTCACGGTGCTATAAAAGCCATGTCCCTTACATCCCGAGTGGTCCCGATCTAGGCCGAAACCGACCGATACAGCCACTCTGCATAAATCAAAGACTCACAACCGTGACTTAACTTGTTACTTCTATCAGCTGATCGTAGTAGCACAATAGTTATGTAATCACGCGTATCGCACATGTGTATCGCACACGGATACAAGCGCATCCACTTACAAACGGTGCACGCGCGCCGAATTTTTAATACATTATAATTCGACGAAACTTGACACAGCGATATGCGGTAAAAATGGATCTTCTGTGCTTCTCGTTCCGCAGATGCCTATGCTCGGTACGTATGCTTCTGTCATGACACGTGTATATTTATTAAAACAATGAATTATAAGAGAAATATGGAAAAGCCTTACTTAACAAGTATAAAATATGTACTTATTTGTAAATAATATTCATGTCTAGCTTGCGGAGATTGAATTCCATAAAAATTGAATTTATTGAAAGTGTTTCAGATATTGATATTAATCTGTAAATATCTAAACATTTTTGTGTTTTGCTATGCAACCACTAATTCGCTAAATTTATTACAATTTTTAATATAGACATTATCAATTTTCTAAATTTAAAATTTATTATCGCATATGTTAATTAATACAACTTTTAAAATCAAATAAATTTTATTATTACATCTATACTATTTTCATGTGTTTGAAAAATTTTATATCTTATTGTCACAACATGTATGATGATCTTTTATTATAAATTTCTAGGTAATGCCAATGAGCATTTATTTCACCGAAATTTACCTTCACTGCCATGGCGCTAAACAATCTTTTGATTCGGTGACACCAGCTGCTGCTGCTGCGCTGGCTCTCACAAGATTAATCACACCTCGTATTCATCGAACAAAATTACACGAGATAGTCACTTCCATGATGGATGACTGGACTACGCAGCAGGATAAAAGGGTTCGTTGGCTTATGAAGAAATATGCGTCGATGTCAACGCGCGTAACGGTGCTTACCTTCATTTTGGTGGGCATCATAGTGGGTGGTTACATGTCCATGGCAATATCAACGATCAGAGCAAGAGCGGGCAACGAGATCGACAACGCGAGCACAAGCCACGGTGTTCAGTACTGTGTGTTTCGAAGTCCATCGTCGCATCAGGCGTTCATGATCGTTCAAGCTGTGCAAATGTTTATCACTGGCATATCAACCTTTGGTACCACCAGTTTTTTCTTCGGCCTGGCTATGCATCTGTGCTCCCAGTTTGACGCGTTGGGCGTCAAGCTGTCCGATTCCCCAGTCGACGAGACGCGTCACGCGATAGCCAATGCAGTCCAAAGACATTGTCATCTAATACATTTGGCTGACTGTATGGAAGAGTCGTTCAATACAAACATTTTGATATATTTATTCGTTACCACAACTCTTATGTGTATAAATGGTAATAAACTCTTCCAATGCATCAATAAAATCGTTAAAACTAGAGATTCTTTCTAAATTTTCTGAGCTTACGTGAAATTAATTCTTAATTGGACTCCGTTTGCAAGACGGTGTTTGTTATAAAATTAAAATTTTAAATTGAAAATTAATTATTTTATAAAAAATAATGAATCTTTGCAAGCACATCACAAGCTAGTTTTCTTATAAAAACTTACTTGATAATTTGTGATGTTCATGATACGATTGAATCTCGCAGAATCCGGTTCAATGAACACTCTATGTCTAATATTGCGGTAATATCTTCTAGGCTTCATGTTAATCGTCTCGCTACAACTTGGCGATTTATCCATGATTATACATAACGCTAGCGTTTTACTACTCATGATGATTCAGCTGTCATTTTATACGTTTGCTGGTGATTGCTTGGAGATGAGGAGCGCGGCGCTGTCATATGCCACTTACGACTGCGATTGGTATGAGCTGCCTGCCAGTACAGCTAAAGATTTTCAGATTATTCTAATGCGAGCCAGTATCCCTCATCAACTGACTGCTGGAAAATTTATAACCATGAATATGATGACGTTCAAAGATATTTTAAAATCCACGGCGTCGTATCTCTCGGTCTTACGTGTCATGTTAAATGAATAAATAATTCTCACGTTACATTCAACTGTTGAAATATTATTCATTACGGTATCGTCGACTACACTTTTTTATTTTTTTTTTGTTATTCTTGTCACGCTCGAATTTATACAAAATTTGTAAATTAAATATTAGATTTTAGTCGATTTAAAAAATATTTAATTTAAAAAATTTTGAAATTAGCAATGTAACAAAAGTTTCGAGCTTTTCTTCAACAATACACATTAATATCACTTGCTTGTTCTTGTTTCAGTTACTCGAACTGCTAACAGTAGTAAAATGATAGAATAATGTTTTATAACAGACAAGATACTGCGCGTACTGCGATGGCACAAAATGTACCACTTTTGGTTTTGTGAAATGCAACCTAGTAATTTTCGTACGTCCTTTAATATTTTTGCCACAAATAAAAGAGACACGTTGTTGTTTACGTTATGTTACATTGTATACTATAAATTCGTATTCGCGCACATGTACTTTCGGCGGAGACTGTAATAAGAAAAAAATTTAAAGGACAGTTTACTTCCTGAGACAGTTCTTGGTCACAAAGCGACCTATCGTGTGGAAACATGTGATTTCGTTTTGTCGATTCTGTTTCCGTGCGGCGTAATGTCATTACTCACGTGAATAAAAGATCAAAGGAAGACGCCTCGCCCTCGACGACATGGATAGCAAGACGGCTTTACTCACCCCGTGCTGTTCATAGCGAATCCAGAATTTGAACGCGCAGGAAGAAAAAAATCGAACAAACGTCGCTGAAACGGATAATCGATAATTCCAGTGGATTTTTGTGTAATAATTGTTCGTATTTAAAACATAAATCGGATTCTTAATTAAACTGACATCAAATACGTATTGAATATATTTGAATTTATTAATATTACAGTGCATTTTAATATATTTGCAAATCTATTAACAGTGCGTTTATGCAATGATAAAATTTATTAATTAAAAATATTATTTATTACATTAATTTGATAAAACTGACAATTAAGAATGCTGTGACGAATTTTTGTTCAGTACAGAGCAAAGTACGTAAAAATTTATTCAAATTTTTAATTAACTCTTATATAAAAGGAATATATAAAAAAGTGTCAACGACATTCTTAATAATGAAAAAAGCAAAAGACTGGAACAGTGAGGTTTATTACGCTATAAATTTTTATGAAAAAGTTCTAAGTATAATTGGAGTTTGGCCTTTGAATGCAGGAGAATTCAAGTCAATCGTACGGTGCTTCTTAGCTGTTTTGATCCAGGTAAGTGTCGGTGAAATAATTATTTACGCAATTAAAATTATTAGATAAAGTTAACAATATGTTTAAAACATGTCTCCATTCTCGTTATTCTTTTTACAAATCTTTTTACATATCTTTGTCTCTTAAATGCCTCTAAGTTTTTTTATAACATCTGTAAACATTTAAAAAATTGAGATAATTGCGGTAATTTTTTTTTTTTTGAAAAAAACATATGTAAGAATTTAAAGAATTGAGATAATTGAGATAAGTTAACTGTAATTAGCTGTAACTGCGCACAGCTAATTATTGCGAGAATAAATAATTAGCTGTGAATAAATAATTAGAAATAAAAGAATGTCGCAAATTAACGCGATCCCGTCAACGATTAGATCAGTACTATCATCAGCCTGTCTCTGGAAGCGTATCGGCAGTGCCTCGGCACCGAGGACATGATGGAAGCTTTTCTAATGGACCTCTCGTCTGTCGTCAGCCTCTCCAAGCTCCTCGTCGTTCGTCTTACCTGGAGGCACACTTACGCTTTGGTCACCTCGCTCATTGACGACTGGTCGATATCCAGAGATACTCAACAGCGAGAGATCATGATGAAATACACGAATGTCGGCAGGATGGTATCTTTGACGATATTGTATCTGGGCTATGCATCCGGCGTGTCGTTCCTCTTCATGGCTCTGCCGTTTGACAGCTTGATACCGTGGCTGAATATATCCAAAGTGAATGATAACGACACGGCGTTATCGACGTATTTTCTGGCGACTTATTGCGTTTTCGGAACATTGCCCACGATCGCTCACAGCTGCATCCTGCTGCTGCAAGTTGCGCAGATCTTCGTCAACGCAACCTCGCATTGCGGGAACGACGGCTTCTTCTTCGGCCTCACGATGCACCTATGCGGGCAATTCGAGGTGCTCGAAATGGACTTTGCCAACATCGAGGTGGAAAAGCGAGCCTGCAAGCAGAGATTACGGATGTTAATCGGCAGGCATTGCCGTCTGATAAGACTGGCTGACAGTCTCGAATACGCTTTCAATATGGCCATTTTTGCGCAGTTATTAATGAGTGTGCTGTTGCTTTGCTTGGAAGGTATCTAGTTTTTAAGTTTATTTATTAAAAATAATCATTGTTTAAAAAAAAATATTATTACATATACAATTTATTACACTATACAATTTATTTATTGATAAATAATTTTAATACAATTTAATGCATATGACACTTATATAAAAATATGTTGTATGTTAAAAAAAGAAGAAACATACACTTTATTAGTTACAATTTGTCAAATTTATTGCCGACAAATATTTAAAACTGAAGCGATTGTAAAGCCTAGAACTATAGTTCTTTAAAAAGCCAAGAATTTTTAACAAAAAAAGGGTGGCGATAAGAATTGCAATCGGCTCCAATTGTTCTTGTTTTTAATTGATAGTATTACTAGTAACATTAATAAATGTATAAGTTGTATTGAAATATTTAGCAACCAGTGACATGGTAATGGTAATCTCTATATTTGCCGGTGATTATAAAGTGGGCTAAGTCAAAAATTTTTTTAAATTGATTTTATCATTATTTTGTGTTATATCGATTTATAAAGTCAAAATATCTCAAAATAAAAAATTATCCAAATTTTTTACTTAGTCTAAATGAATCACTTTTTCTGGCGTCTTTTAGACGTCTTTAAAACATGCGCGTTGCCTGGAATGATACTGAAATAAAAGAAATATTTTTATATTTCTCCAAAGACTCCATATCTTCTATATTTATCTATATTTGATACTACCCGAGAAAAAATGGTATAATTGGTCACATGTAAATATATATAATTAGTTATAAAAAGATATGATAATATATGTAATTTTATATGATTATATAAAATATTACATGTTATCAGATCTTTTCATAACTAATTATATATATTTACATTTCATCATATTATACCATTTTTTTTCAGGTATCCATACAGCATGCATATCCGGGGGACGTTTGAGGAACATCCCGAAGATATCGTATCTCTCAAAGGTATCTTCGGGATGTCTCAACGTAATACGTTTCTTAATACCTTTGAGAGATACGATATCTTCGGGATGTCTTCTGGATATGTGTGCTGTGTGGGTAAAATACGAGAGAAAATTGTTTCCGTATATTTAAGAAAAAATGGTATTTTGGTATCGATTTGGTATCGATTTGAGGACATATCATCACCTATATCTTTTATTTCAAAGATAAGACATGCAATATTATTATAGTTCATACCGATTGTTTAGTACGCGTATCAATTAATACAGAGATGGGAATTAGTTGCAACTTTCGGCTCGATTCTCTGATTGACGCCTACTGTTCCCTCCTTGCCGCTCGCATGCTAGCAACGAGTTACCAAACGCGCTAACAACGCCCGTGCAACTAAGATGCGTGATACTCAGCCTCAGAAATGTCCATGTCACAAATGCAACAAGATAATAAATATGGAACAATAGATTTCCACATCACCTGTGAGGTACTATTATTGACGCGTTCTTCAACAATAGTACCTCACAAGTGATGTGAAAATCTATATTTATCCCATATTTATTATCTTGTTGCATTTGTGATATGGACATTCCTGAGGCTGAATATCGTGCACCTTAATTACGCGCGTTGTTAGCGCGTTGGCGACTTGTTGCTAGCATATGAGCGGCAAGGAGGGGGCAGGAGGCGTCAATCAGAAAATCAAGCCGAAAGTTGCAACTAATTCCCATCTCCGAATTAATATATTAACGATAAATTTGTACTAAACAATTTAATCTGAATGATGTAAACGATTTAAAATACCAAGTAGAGTATAGATAAAATGTCGAATTAAGTTAATTAATACGAATTTAGCACTAATTGATAAATAATCGGTGTAAACCGAGCCATAGTTACATTTTGTCCTGTGTGCTATTCTACATTAATCTAAAACTTCCTTTCAGGTATGCAGCTGATAATTTCGTTGAAGATAAACGACAATATCGCAGCAATAAAGCACGTTGTCCTGATTCTGACAATGCTGGTGCAGTTGTATCTTTACTGCTACGCTGGTGATCAACTGGAATCTATAACCGGAAGGCTCGCATACAACGCTTACAGCAGTCCATGGTATAATTTCGACGTAAAGGTAATGAAAGATCTGCCCATGGTGATGCTTCGGGGAGAGCTAGCTCATCAGATAACAGCTGGGAAATTCCTGCCTATGAATCTATTTTCCTTCAAAGAGATTTTGAAGGCTACAGGTTCTTATCTTTCCGTTCTCAGAGTGATGATAGACGTGTAAAATTATTGATACACAATTATATACTACGACTGATATATCTTCAATGCGATGTTTCCAATAATTTCAATTTTTTCAATTATTGCATACGTGAATAGTTTTACATGTGTCCGCGATAGTGATAATATATTTTGCCAAATGTTGGATAAGAACATGTCATCAAAGTTTGAATGTTTGTATCAGTTCCACGTTATAATAAAATAAACCGCAAAACGCACAACTTTACAGTTTGATTAACATGAAAATACATAATTCAGAAAATGTTCTGTGTTCAATTGTTTTTTGTTCATATTGGATTTTCCTCGTCGGAAAAATTTGAGAACCTGAAAATACATTAATACGTTATTAGTAATGATATATCGCAAAAATAACACGTCAATATTGTTCAACGTGTAATATTTATATCGCGAGAAGATGTTGAAGCAATATTGATATATATTTTTATATATAATTTTTCTCCTCTGTATACTTATGTTTTTTTTCTTTTCCCTCTTTGCTTCTTTTTCATATGTATTCATCTGAAATTGTACGAATCTTTCCCCTCATAAAACTATGTGCGTAGGTGGATTATTTATTTATCGACAAATAGAATACTCAAAGGATTGCAAGTCCATTATTGCAGATAAATTAGTAAGTATCGTCGGGGACAAACGCTGAACCGCGTAGCTGTATTATTTGTACAAATAAAAATGCAAAAGTGGGCTGTACTTACGTTCCTGAGGAAAGTTGCGAGCCGAAGAATATGAATAATAGAATCGAAATAATATTTAGCGAGTTGGTTGCCGCGGGGAGTTGCTTCAAATATCGTAGGGTGTTGCGTTTACAACAAATCGAATATTGAATAATGTATTCATTGTAGATGATTATAGAACTATAATCGTTTTCGGAAAACAGTGATTTGAAAAATACTTGGAAATTCCCTGCGGTCAGCAAATAAAACAATAATTAAAGAATTCACGGAATTCTGAAATTTCGAAATGTCTGAAAATGGGATTAAACACGAATTGGAATACCGATATCGCAAATGTTTTGATATTTTATAAAAATCTTCTTGATGTGATTGGACTTTGTATATTAGACGAAGAAAATGTTTAAGTACTTATTTTAGATTTCGATGGTTCATATCGACGATGATAGAAGTAAATTATACTTTTTTTAATATCATTAAAATGTTTACTATAATTTGAATTTTTACGTATTTATGTACGCTATGTTTTATTTCTCTAATTTTTATTTATCACACATAATAAAAATTATGTTGAGAATGCTACGGACGCTTTTATGACAGGTTGCTCGTCAGTAAATGGTATGGCGAAATTGCTCTTGCATCGCGTGAATCGGAGATACAAATTAATTCTGGTAAAATCTATCATCGACGATTGGACTGTCGTGAGGAATACTCACTCGCACGATATCTTGCTGTTTGCAAAGGTATATTGGGCTCCTCAATATTTTGTTATTTCGGTTGCGCCTCGGTTGTGTCTTGCTCGCTTATATTAATCTGTCCTGAACACCTGGAAACCAGATTTACAATAAAACGTATGAAAGAAAGCTGCTTTTAGCGGCCTATTGCGTGTTTGGAAAGAATACGTTTTTTTCCACTTACTTCTTTGTTGAGATTCTATAGACGCAGATCCTCGTCAATTGTATCTCGCAATGCGGAAACGACGGATTCTTCTTCGATCTCACGACTTATGTGGACAATTCGAGATGCTCCGGATGGAATTCACTGAAATTCGTGATAAATTTTTCTATCGCAACAGACTCGACATTTTGTTGAAGAGACATTACCGTCTTATATGTTTGGCGCATTATCTAGAAAGAACATTTACTTTAGTCATCTTAGCGCATCTCTTTATGAGCGTTCTTCTTCTGTGCACCGAAGGTAGACTTCCGTTTAAATAAATCAAACTTATTGTTATAAGATTTTTATACAATGCACTTATTAATCAAAAGTTTTATATCATGTTAAAAAATGTGTACAAAATATATTAAAAATTTACAAAAAATTGTTAAAACTTATCACATTTTTAACACATCATATATTTTACACATTTTCAACACATTATATTTTTTAGGTCTTTCAGTTACTCATTTCGTTTAAATTACACGACACTTAGGCTGCCACAAAGCACATTCTTTCATCGTTGTGCTGTTGATGCAACTTTTTCTTTATTGCTTTGCCGGGCAAATGCTGAGCTATGCGATTTATGAATCATTGTGGTATAATTCTTATGTATGCTTAATGATGGATTTACCGTTGATAATCCTGAGCAATTATTCCTCACCAGTTGATCGCGGGAAAATTTCTAAATTTCATGGGTTTTAAGGAAATTCTGAAAGCTTCCGCTTCGTATTTATCTATTAAGGGTAATGCTAGAAACGTGAGTAGAGGAATTCTATTATATAGACGATGTTACATTACATATATTACTAATGTTTCTTAAAATATAACACTTATATTTAAACTATGTATATTTCTTTGTAAATAACAAGAAATAAAAAGTTCGTAGTATGACAAAATGTCAAAATCACTTTGATATCGTGTCCATTGCGAGATATGCAGATATACATAAAATTGTTAAAACAATTATAAAACGATATAACAACTCTATAATAATAATAGTAATAAAAATAATAAAAAAATATTAAAATTATATAATACATAATATTTATTGCAAATATAATATTATAGATAATTTTTATATCGTCCCAGGTAGAAATCTGGTCTAGGAGAAAGCCTGGACCTGGATATTTTTCCCCGAGTATAGATTGGATCTGTCCGGGAAATTTAGCTTGAACCCATGTATAATGGGAGGCATGGACGGATTCTTTATCTAAAATGTATCTAGGCCCAGGCTTGTTTCCACAGTTTTTCCTAGAAATTATCCTGGAATTCCATTTAGGGCCCTTATTTTATCCAAGGTTTCTCCTGAATTATTCGATAATAACAACAACAACAACAACAACAATAATAATAATAATAATAATAATAACTTGTAATATTAATAAATAAATATTTCCTCCTTATATATTTTATTGGCGGTTTTTAATCTTTATTACTGTTAGATCGCAAATACTTGTTTTTTATTAAGTCACTTTTGTTACACGTGTTACTTTCAGTTTCGATGTTCACTATTTTTGTTTCTAATTTTTTCCTCGCCCGATATTTTCGCTTCAACAGTAGACGAGAATCCGTTAATATGCGATCACACATTTTGTACGTTTTAAACCGTTTTATCTTTTATTTCAAACCGTAAAACTCTTTGATATGCTCTAAGGTATTACTATTTTGAGCCGTAAAATATTTAACAAACGTTAGAATAATCTAAAAGTTCAAAATAAAAATACTAGTTTTTCCCTGATCAAACCCGGCTAGATCCAGGAAAAAATACAGATAGATATTTTTTAATCAAAACCCGGAAAAAATCGTGAAAAATTTATAGCGAAAAGCCAGGACCCGTCCGGATTTTCCAAGCTAATATTTCCCATACGGGGCCCGTATACATTCAGGGAAGATCGAGGGAAATTTCTACCTAGGGTATTTTGACAAAATAAATTTATATAGAAATAATTATTTTATTTAAATCAATAAAATTAAGAGTTTTATTAAATTTGTCACTGCTTACGTGATAGAAATGATAGAAGAATTCACCCATTGTGATATCGAAGTTTGCAGAGAGTAGTGTAAAGACTGATACTATGTATACCGAACTCTTTGCTTCGCACGTATCTTACCAGCATGAAAAGTGTTCTGCGCAGTCTAATAAAACATGAGATGTAATAAGCTCTATTACTGCGCAGTCATGATAACTCACTATAATGCCTGATGAAGATGATTGTAAAATGATGTTAAATTGACAAAACTTTGTCTGTAACAACTCATCAAAGTGGTTGAAAATGGACAGTCATTCGAGTTCTTCCATTCGATAGAATGTCGGATGAACGCTGGAACGATGATATCGCTTATGCTTTTTCTACTCATAGACTATGGTTAAGAATATTTGGTCTATGGCCATTCGGAAAGTTTACGATATTCATGAGAATGCGACACATCTTCATCATGTTTATAAACGTATGTATACAAATAATTATATGGAGAAAAATAAAATATGAAATATCATATATTATTTAAAAAATATTAGGACCTTGAATAAGTTCTCGCTGTTTTTTTTGTTAAAAAAAAACATTAATTTAAAATATAAGGCTTACAATAACTTTACTCAAAGTATTGTCCATCATTAGAGACCACTTTCTCCCATCTTTCTGGCAGTAATTGAATTCCCCGTCGAAAAAACGATTCATCTTTTGACGCAATCCATGAATCGACCCATTTTTCGGTTTCTTCGAAAGAATGGAAGCGCTGCTCGCTCAAACCATGCGCCATCGACCGAAACAAGTGGTAATCCGAAGGGGCTATGTCCGGTGAATACGGCGGGTGAGGTAGAACTTCCCATTGAAGCGTTTCCAGGTAAGTTTTGACTGGTTTTGCCACATGTGGCCGAGCATTGTCATGTAACAAAATGACTTTGTCGTGTCTCTGCCCGTATAGTGGCCGCTTTTCTTTTAGAGCTCGACTCAAACGCATCATCTGAAGTCGATAGCGAGCTCCCGTGATAGTTTCATTAGGTTTAAGCAGCTCATAATAAATTACGCCCTGCTGATCCCACCAAATGCAGAGCAGAAGTTTCGAACCATGGATATTCGGCTTTGCCGACGATGTTGATGCATGGCCGGGCTTACCCCACGATTTTCTACGCTTAGGATTATCGTAGTGTATCCACTTTTCATTTCCAGTGATGATACGGTGCAGAAAACCTTTTCTTTTATGCCGTTGAAGCAGCAATTCACACATGAGAAAACGTCGTTCAACGTCTCTCGGCTTCAACTCATACGGCACCCAATGTCCTTGCTTTTGGATCATTCCTAACGCTTTTAAACGTTTTGAAACTGTTGACGCATCTACTTGCAATGTTTTCCCGAGCTCTACTAGCGTCTGACATGGATCTAGATCAAGCAATGCCTCCAATTCTTCGTCTTCAAACTTTGTCGGTGCTCCAGAACGTTCTTTATCTTCAAGGTCAAAGTCATTATTTTTAAAGCGCCTAAACCAGTCTCTGCATGTCGTATTCGACAGAGCATTGTCACCATATGTTTCAACAAGAATTCTGTGTGCTTCAGCTGCAGATTTCTTTTGAATAAAGCAGTGCAATAAAATTTCCCGCAAAAACACTTTATTTGGCACAAAAGTAGACATTTTCGCAATAGGTAATTAAACACGTGGTTGACACTGTGGTAAACTGTATCTACTAGAATTTGAGGTTACATATAGTACTACTTAGCTGATGCGTTTCCGTACGAAATTCCATGCACAGAGTGCCGCTACGCCATCTTTTAAGAAACAGCGAGAACTTATTCAAGGACCTAATATTATTATATGTTATGTAGAAAAATGTATTTATTACGTGCGCACCGTTATTTTACGCAACAACAGAATTTGCACATATATATTATTTTTTAAGATAGAAATTATTATTTAGGCCATAATAATACCTTTTGTAATAATGGATTTTATCTGGACTAAAACAAACACCGGCGTAAACTTGGAAAGTATACTATATCTTGTGGGCTCGATAATGGGAAGCGTAAAATTTATTTGTATTGCTGTTAGTCGAAAAAGATTGCATGCAAACCTCAATGCTGCTATGGACGATTGGTTATTGGCTAAAAACGATAAAGACACTTGGAAAATCATGAGGAAATATGCGTTTAGAAGTAGAATACTCACCTTCTCGATACTGTACGCAGGCCTCGGATGCTTTTTTGTTTATATATTCGGCATTGTGTTTATAAACTTGCAGCAGATATTTTTCATGGATCCACTAGAAGGTAAAATTTGATTGTACTATTACTTTTGTGCATATTTTTTAAATATCAGATAATCAAAAAAGTTTATACGGTTTTTTAAATTAAATCTAATATAAAAAGCCACACAAAAGTTTTTGGTTATCGGATATAATTTTTCAATTTAGTTTGTATACTAAATTATTGCATTGTTACAACAATTTCTACGATATAAATTTTTCATCGTGTGTAGCTAATTCTACTACAATAAATTGGATGTTTCTGATCCCATCTGGTCCATTGAGTAGCTTGGTCACTGGTACGCAGTATATAATCATCCTGGCTCTGCAGACTTTTCAACTGGGTTTGATGTGTGTTGTACAGCCTGTTGTGGATAGCTTTTTCTTTAATGTCACAATGTATCTCACCAGTCAACTCGAAATAGTTAAAAACAAATTTAAAAGTTTCGCGAATGAACCGGATACTGAAGCAAATCATCGAAAAAAATTCGCCCAGTTGATTAACAGGCACAACGAGCTAATGGAAAACTATCAAAATTTGGAAGACAGCTTCCACTTCTTTATATTATTCCAACTTGTGGTAACTACTCTCATGCTTGCGATCATAGGTAACGTATGGCTAAAATTAAGTGTAACAAATTTATATATCACGATATATATCAATTAATTTTACTCAATATTTCTATTTTGTTCGATTTAACTATCTTAATTACTCACATCTCACGTTGTTTTGCTCTATCTGCAATAAAATTTTTTTTAGGTTTACGCATAAATATTTCCCTGAACGAAAATAATTATCTAGAAGCAACGAAGAGTTTGTTGGTTTTGAATTACTTGTTGCTGCAATCATTGGTGCTTACATACGGTGGTGACTTCCTGCAAGGGGAAAGTGAAGGTATATTCCATGCGTTGTACATGACTTCCTGGTTCACATTTCCCGTAGCGTTGATGAAGGACATGCACTTCGCGATGATGAGAGCAAGCGTTCCGTTTCGCCTTACCGGTGGAAAATTCTTTTACGTTAATCGTGAGACAATGATGTATATTCTCAGGACGGCGGCTTCGTACATTTCAGTTTTACGAATAGCGTTATTGAAGTCATAATGTTGATCGGCAGTTCGTATGCGTGTGCTTGCGTACGTGAGTGTGTGTATAAGACTGAAAATTTACAGAGAAATTGTACAAAAATTAAAACTATTGCGTAAAATACATAAATATATTTAATTACAATTATTTTGGGACACATATTTTAATTCCGTAAGATAGTTCCAGAAAGAATATTTGCAATTTCTACAAAGATATTTTATTTAATTATTTACAAGCAATAATTCCAGTGCAATAATTAACAATTGTATCCAAATGTATCATAAAATATGCACATATTGACAATTACTAGTCCATAGAGAAAACTTTCATACTAGTATGTGTTTCTTTTTTCCATTAAAAACATGACAAGTATTAAACATAATGTAGTTTCAAAATTATATGTACATTGTTTGTCCACAATTTTTATTCTTATCTATTTTTCTTTTCTTATAATATTTACTATTTTTATAAACGTTTGCAATATGTGTTTTTCTCCACGCTATCACATCTTTTACAGATTACATGATATTTCATCGTTATACATAATAATTCGTCGTTTTTTATTCACAGAGCAATTTTTCATACTGGAAAAAATTTAAAGATCTTAAAACATGCTGATATTTTATTAATGATAATGCATATGTGGCAGAACAAATTTTCGTCATTGTTATTTAATTTGTAGCATTTGTATCGTGAGAAGATATACTTACAAATATTTTCACATTTTAATATGATATTTTCTCTACGGTTTTTTATTACATCTTTCCTGATATATAATGTTCTTCTGTCGTTTATTTTCCGTTTATACTTATCTATCTAGAGAAAGTACAAATTGTTTCTTCGACGACTGGAATGATAATTTCAAGGGGCAGATTACTACTGTTGAAATAGCAAATCTTTTATTTATTAACAAATAGAAGCCTTATGCCGGTGGATCTATTATTCCAAACATTAAAGTATCGTCGAGGACAATGTAGCGTTGCGCAAACGTATTATTTATACAAATACAAATGTAGAAGTAGGCTGTACTTTCGTTTTCAAAGGAAATCGCGGGAGCCAAAGGTATGAATAATAGAGCAGAAAGAAATCCCAAGACTTGGGGTTACCGCAAGGGGTTGCTTTAGGTTTTGCGGAGTAACAAACGTGGATCACGTCAACAATAAAGCGAATATTAAATGATGCGGTCATCGTGGAGGAAAGAAGGATTGCAACTATTTTCGAGGGGAAGCGAAGCGGAAAGAAACTCGGAGAACTTTTTGTAACAATCGTCGATTGACGAAATCGACGAAAGTAGACTGTAAATTTTCGAGCGTTTGAAAATGGGATTGTCTACGAAATGGAATGCTGATACTGCACACATTTTAACGCTTTATAAGTATCTTCTTGGTACACTTGGACTCTGGGTGTTAGATGAAAAAAATGTATTCTCGAGAATTCGATGGTTTATATCGACGATGGTGGAAGTAAGTGATATTTTTTAAAATATTATAATGTTTATATATTTTTATTTTATGTGCTTTACATTTTTTTGTATAAATTTTAATATTTGTATGTAAATCTGACTTAATTTTGTGTTCGAATTAACAGTTATCTAATATAAATTAAACTAAAGTTTTATTTCAACCATACTTGTACAATATAATTGAAGGGTTTATAATAAAAACAACCCTTGTCAATTTTTTCATTTTTTTAGAAGAAGAAAAAACATTGTCATTTATAAGTTTTTAATAGAACCAAAACTCAAAGCATGAGTTGTTTTTATCAGAATTGGTACAATCACACTATAGGTTCCACCTGTGACTACTATAATACGTTATTATCTCAATTTTTCCAATTTCTGACAAGAATTGTTTTTGTTATAAATTCTTCAATTTGATAAAAACCAAAAATTTGCGCGAAAATTCAAAACATTGTATTTTATTTTCATAAACTAGATGAGTGCGACAATCAGCTTGTCACTGGAAGTTATTCGACATTGTCGAGGCCACGAGGATGCTCTGGACGCTTTTCTGTCGGCGTCTTCGTCAGTGATTAGCATATCAAAATTGCTTTTGCATCGCATAAATTGGAAACACAAATTAATTCTGGTGGAATCCATCATTTACGATTGGACTTTTGTGACAAATTCTCATTCGCGTGATATTATGCTCAAATATTCGCGCATAGGTAGATTCGGATCCGTAATATTCCTTTATCTCGGCTGCGCCTCTGTCGTGTTCCTTTTTTCGTCCTTTATATTCGCCAATCTCGATTTATCTTGGATCTCGGAAGTGGAGAATTATAATAAAACGAGTGAAAAGAGATTGCTCTTAGCAGCCTACTGCGTCTTCGGGAACTATACGTCCTTCACTTATGGTTTAATTGAAGTTCTGCAGGCGCTGCAGATCCTCGTCAACTGTATCTCGCAATGCGGGAACGACGGATTCTTCTTCGATCTTACGATGCATGTGTGCGGACAATTCGAAGTTCTCAGGATGGACTTCGCTGAAATGAGCGACGAATATTTTTCCCGCGACAAATTCGTCATCCTGATAAAGAGACATCATCGCCTCATATATTTGGCGCATCATCTGCACAAAGCATTCAATCTCGTCATCTTCTCGCAACTTTTAATGAGCGTCATGCTCTTATGTATTGAAGGTAAATTTTATTTCAAATAAATCGTATTTGGATATCATTTTATCACATAGTATCATTGATTAAACGGTTAGGACAGTAATAGTTTGTTAGCACAAATTTTATATTCTCTAAGAAGGATTTCCGTTTCGATTCAGTTATACAAAAACTATATAGATTTAAAATTTTGTAAGAATTATTTTATAAACTTACTATTGATTTAATCCGTTATCGTATGTGTTTCAGGTTTTCAATTGATTCTTACACTTTCGATACATGATACATTCGCCCCTATGAAACATGTTCTCTTTATCGTCGTGTTGTTGGTGCAACTTTTTCTCTACTGCTTCGCCGGACAAACGTTGGAGTTGCAATCGCAAGGACTCGCCTACGCCGTTTACGACTCATCATGGTACAACTTTGATTTGAGCGTGATGAAGGATTTGCCACTGGTAATTCTTCGGACAGCGACTCCTCATCAATTGACTGCAGGGAAGTTTCTAGCAATGAATTTTGCAAGTTTTAAAGAAATTCTGAAGGCTTCCGCCTCATATTTATCTGTATTAAGAGTAATGTTAGAAACATAAACAATTAAAAACGAGGTATTTTAACTTTTAGCTTATAACTGTTTTAATTATATTTATAATATTTTAAAAAATATAACATTTGATAAAGAACATTTCTTATTACGATATTGTTTTTTGTGCTGATGGCTATTATGAAGAATAATCTTGATAATAATCAATTAGAAACTCAATATTACATTTACAAATAAAAACAAATAGAAAAATTTAATTATTTTGTCTATAAGTAAAAATTTAAATATATATGCATTACATCTGTCATTATTGCAATAGTCCGCAAATATCGGCAAGTTAGTAAGACAATTTTAAACAATAAAAATTTAGATATTAAAAATAAAAAGAAATAAAAAAGAGCTTTAACATATAAGACTTACCATAACAATATAAGTAATTCTCGTTTAATCAGATAGTATATACTTTAAACAATAAAAATAAATTGACACTGAAGTCGAAAAGAAAAGAGAAAGCAAATCCATACCCAGCTGAAAATAAAACTAAAAAAGTTTCAATTTTTTTTCTTACAATATAGTAACGCGATCACTATTTCTAACAGACGCTATGAGTCAAGTGAACAATGTTGTTACTTCGTTCGTAGTTATTTAAGAGTTTCGGTGAATTACGAAACTATCGCAGACCATAGAAAATTGTGCGCACTATAAAAAATAATGCACGAATGTACGATATTACAAGAATGTATGGTTACACAAATTCGTTCTATCATTTATCTTACTACCATAAAGACCGATCGATCAATAAGTGATAGCATCGAGGATAATAATTCTTTTTGAAACTGTACGTTGCATAGATCGAGCTATATTCTGTCACGCATGACTACAATTTTTTTTGAAGATCAAACTATCCAACCAAAATGAAGACAAATTGGAACAGTGGTATGGAATATGGTTTCTCGTTTATAAGGATAATAATGTGGATACTCGGTATATGGCCTTTACAGAAGGACGACTTGGTTTGCACATTTCGTTGGTTTATGGTATTGATAGTACAGGTAAGAAAACACAGCGTAAAAAGATAATACTTAGCTTCTTAGCTGAAATACAAATAATAAATTAGGATAAATTAGAAAACGTGTTTACGTATTTATGTTTAGGTTCACTTAAGAAAAATCAGTATAGTAATAATTTAACTAGAATAACTCGGCTAAATTTTTTACTGCTAGCTTAAAGTTTTTGGGAATTTGAGAAATTATTTTTGTCATTAATGTTCCTTCTTTTTAAATTAATAAATAAATTTTTTAGAAGATTTGTATTGTAAGACTTTTACTTGTAATTTAAATTAAGTTTTTGTGCAAAATTTATATATTTAAATAAAGTCTTACATTTTTATTAGTCAGAATCTTATATATATAATCTAATTCAACATATTCACTTATAAAGCAGAGCCTTTGCTATCGTATAGTCTTTCACAATGATCCTCGTGCTGATAGAATTTTCTAAGAATTGTGGAGATGCCAAAGATTCTCTGGAGGTATTTCTTATAGTGGAAGCCAGTTTACACGCGCTGATAAATATTATTTCTTCACGTTTTTATATGAAAAAAATTGCCATAAATGTGAATTCTGCTATTGACGATTGGTCTTCTACGTCAGTAAAGAAACATACTAATAATGTAATAATGATGCGGTACGCACGAATTGGTCGACTAATCACCGTGTCTCAATTGATGATTGGGCTTATGGCCACTTTGTTATATTTCCCCACCATTTTCTTTGGAAATAAACAACAGGTGATGTCAAGATCTTTATTCTCATCGCCTTTGACTCTATTAGTACTTTTATTACATTATATACTCTATTAACGTAATATATAATTCAACAAAAAAAACTAAAATATAAATTTTTACGAATCTGTTTATGTTTATTTTTAATATTATGATTGCCAGATCTGTTATAAAAAATAAAATAAATAATTTAAAAAATAAAATCTTTCTACAGTTTATGTGCATATTCTTTATCTATAAAAATTTTCTATATATAATTTTTTATGAGGTAACCGTAAAACTGTGTAATATATCTTAGGCTATTTTAATAGGTTGTAATTATTGGTAACGACACCGTAACTTTGTGGAATTTCGTCTTTCCAACAACATGTCTGTTTAGCGGGATTTCATATTCCACGTACACAGCACTTTTTCTCTTGCAGTTATTACAGACGTCTATAATGTATATAACAGAATGTGCGACCGATAGCTTTTTCTTTATTCTTACTATGCACCTCTGTGGTCAACTAAAACTTCTGAGAATTCGTTTTGTTGAACTTGGAAAAAAAATGAACGAAAAAAATTATTATCGGAATGCATTAGGATCTTGGATCAGAAGGCACTACGAACTGATAGCACTGGCTAAAAATATTGAAGACTCTTTTAATATCAATCTTTTGATTCGTTTGTTAGTAATTACCATAGCAATTGCGATATCAGGTATTGTATATGTGTCATAAATCTTCTCTTTGTTTTTTATTATTGTTTCAATGCAATGAAAAAAAAAAACTTTGCACGATATATTAAAATATAATATTAAAATTTTATATATCAGTTCTTCAAAATTTTTAAGAATAATAATATTGGAATAAACTAGAATAGTATGACAAATAAATTAATGACAAAAAATATATGTATATTAAAGTGCAAATAATATTTTATATATTAAGAAAATTTAAAAAAACACAGCTCTTTTCAGGAATGCGTAGTATGGTGTCCATTAAACATCAGAACTATGTTGACTTAGTAAAAAGTATAGTCTTCGTTCAGTACTACATTGTACAATCTTTTTTGTTTACGCATGCCGGCGATGCTCTGCAATATCAAAGCGAATCAATCGTTTCGACGATATATAGCACAACGTGGCACGAATTGCCGTACACCAAAATGAGGGATTTGATACTTATCATGATGCGAACAAGAGTTCCTCTTCAGCTGACTGCAGGGAAATTTTTTTATATAACAAGAAGGACTACGACAGACATTCTAAAAACCGCCATGACATACATATCGTTCTTACAGGTGACAATGGAAGAATAATCAAATTATTATATTGCACTTGTTCACTTATTGTATTACAACATTTGTAGATATAAAATAGAATATAAATTATATTTCAGTACATTACAGTTCACCATTTTTTAACCGTTATACTTGAATTTACTGTTATCTTAAATCCTTCTTTTAAAAAGACATGTTATCAATATCTCGATAGTATCGAAACTCATTGCAAATATGAGCTGTCAATAAAGCTAAAAAAGTTTCAATTTTTTTCCTTACAATATAATGACGCGATCAATATTTCTAACAGACGCTATAAGTCCAGTGAACAATGTTGTTATTTCGTTCGTAATCATTTAAGAGTTTCGGTGAATTACGAAACTATCGCAGACCATAGAAAATTGTGCGCATTATAAAAAAAAATGCACAAATGTACAATTTTGCAAGAATGTATGGTTATGCAAATTTGTTGTATCATTTATCTTACTGCTATAAAGACCGATCGATCAACAAGTGATAGCATCGAGGATAGTAATTTCTTTCGAAGCCGTACATTCTATAGATCGAGTTATATTCAGTCACGCATGACTACAATTTTTTTAAGAGACAGATTAGCCTATCACCATGAAGACAAATTGGAACAGTGGTATGGAATATGGTTTCTTGGAAATAAGGAAGATGATGTGGATACTCGGTATATGGCCTTTGCAGAAGAATGATTTGATTGGCACATTTCGTTGGTTTATGATATTGATAATAGAGGTAAGAGAACATAGCGTAAAAAAATAATACTTAACTTCCAACTTTAAATGTAAATAGCAAATTATGGTAAAATTAAGAAGATATTTATATTTAAAACTTTAAAAGAAATTGATATATATAATAATAGGTCGAACTAGAATAACTCGACCAATTCTTTTTTACTGATAGTTTTATGTCTTTGAAATTTAAGAAGTCATGTTTGTCATCACTTCTTTCTTTAAAAAACTGATAAATAAATTCTTTGAAAGATTTGTATTGTAAGACTTTTACTTATAATTTAAATCAAGTTTTTGTGCAAATTTTATATTTAAACAAAGTCCTATATTTTTATTATTCAGAAATATATATTATCTAATTCAACATATTCACTTATAAAGCAGAGCCTTTGCTATTGTATAGTCTTTCACAATAATCACCGTGCTGATAGAATCTTACGAAAATTGTGGAGATGCCAAAGATTCTTTGGAGATATTTCTTATAGTGGAAGCCAGTTTACACGCGCTGATAAATATCACTTTCTCGCGTTTTTACATGAAAAAAATTGCCATAAATGTAAATTCTGCTATTGACGATTGGTTCTTTACATTGACAAAAAAAAATACCAACGTAATAATGGCAAGGTACGCACGAATCGGTCGAGTAATCGTCGTATTCCAAACGGTGATTGCGCTTGTAGCCACTTTGATATACTTCCTCTCCGTTATCATGGCAAATAAACAACAGGTAATGTCAAGAGCTATATTATTATATCTTTACATATATTGCACATCCTTTCTTCTAAACAATTTGACATTTTTAAATTGTGTCACTTTTCTTGCGGATGTGCGTTATTATTAATTCTATTATAATAGATATTATAATATTCTAATTTTTAATAGGTCGTAATTATTGGTAACGACACCGTAATTTTGTGGAATTTTGTCCTTCCAGCAACATGTTTGTTTGGCGGGGTTTCATATTCCACGTATAAACTACTTCTTACTATGCAGTTATTACAGGCGTTCGTAATTTTCATATCGGAGTTCGCAGCAGATAGTTTCTTCTTTGCTCTTACTATGCACCTCTGCGGTCAACTAGAGCTTTTAAGAATTCGCATCAATGAACTTGGAAAACAAATGAATGAAAAGAATCATTATCGATATAACTTGAGATCTTGGATCAAAAGACATTATGAACTAATAGCACTGGCTAAAAATATTGAAGATTCCTTCAACATCAATCTTTTGATTCGTATACTAATAATTACTTTCACAATTGCGATATCAGGTATATATGCGTTTTAATTGTCTTAATTGATCTTTTTTTTGTCCCATTGTTGTTTTAATACAATAAAAAAAAACTTTGTAGAATATATTATATATAAAATATAAAGTTCAAATCTCCATATATCAAATTTATCAAATTTTTCTATAGATAATAATAATATCAAAGTAAACAAGTGTAATGTGCCATATAAAACACTGAAAAAAAATATATGTGTATTTAATTGTATTTAATATTTTTTATATTGGTGAATTTAAAAAAACACACAGTTTGTTTCAGGAATGCGTAGTCTAGTGTCTATGAAACATCAGAATTATACTGATGTAGCAAAAAGTATGATGTTTATCCAGTATTATATTATACAATCTTTCTTGTTTACACACGCCGGCGATGCTTTGCAGAATCAAAGCGAATCGATCGTTTTGGCGATATATAATATAACGTGGCACGAATTACCGTACACCACAGTGAAGGATTTGATACTTATTATGATGCGAACAAAGATTCCTCTTCAGCTCACAGCTGGGAAATTCTTTTATATAACAAGGAGAACTACGACAGACATCCTTAAAACTGCCTTAACATACATATCGTTCTTACAGGTGACAATGGAAGAATAATCAAATTATTTCATAATTTGTTTGTTTCTTATAGTATTACAGCTTTTGCAGATATAGAATTGAATATAATTATATTTCATTACGTTACAGAGTTTACCATTCTTTAACCATCATGCTTGTATTTTACTGTTATTTTAAATGTTGATAAAATTACAAATTAAACATTAAATTTTCAGAACGCATATATTTTATTTTTTACATAAATATAACACAAATATAACAAAATATAAATATAAAAAATTTTAATAATTTATTACATACTTTTTTATTAATGTAATATTAAGTAATTTGACATATTTTAATAAGGAAGAATTGTAAATTATATATAGAATAACAGTAAATTAATTGATAATTTATAGTACAAAATTAATTAATAATAAATAGCAATTATATAATTCACAAATTTATTTTATTTACAAGTTGCTTAATATATATTTAAAAATGTAAAAGTATAATTATTATATGATTTTTTTTTAGTAATGATATTATTTTAATTTTATTGTCTATAAAAAATTAATTAAATAATAAATATTTCAGCTAATTTGTGCGAATTAAATGTTTAAAAATTTAATGTTACATTTATTATTGTATTTTTCTCTTTTTTTAAAATTAAAAACCATAAATGTCTTTCTTACTTACATTTTGAAGATACTTACATTTCGAAATTTAAGTCAATTTTGACAGGACTGTTTTTACAAATATAGTATACCACTGTGTTGTTAAATACTGTAGCAATGGAACCGACATGCAAATCATCTTGTGTTATCTATATAAAGAGATATAAATTTAATTCAATTCAATCTAAATAGTTTATATATTTCAAAATATCGCAAATTTTTACTGTAAGCTAAAACACATTTATGATTCGTGGACGTTATATAACAAGAAGAACTACGACAGACATTTTTAAAACCGTCATAACATGCATATCGTTTTTACAGGTGACAATAAAAGAATAATCTAATTAATTTATTGCACTTGTTTACCTGTATTTCAACATTTGTAGATATAAAATAAAATATAATTTATATTTCAGTACATTACAGTTCACCACTCTTTAATTGTTATATTTGAATTTTATTGTTATGTCAAATCTTTTTTTAAAAAAGACATGTTATCAATATCTTGATAGTATCGAAACTTATTGCAAACATAGGCTGAAAATATAGCAAAAAAAGTTTCAATTTTTTTTGCTACAATATATTGACGCGATCACTATTTCTAACAGACGCTATAAGTCCAGTGAACAATGTTGTTATTTCGTTCGTAATCATTTAAGAGTTACGGTGAATTACGAAACTATCGCAGACCATAGAAAATTGTGTGCATTATAAAAAATAATGCACAAATGTACTATTTTGCAAGAATGTATGGTTACGCAAATTTGTTCCATCATTTATCTTACTGCCATAAAGGCCGATCGATCATCAAGTGATAGCATCGAAGAAAGTAATTTCTATCGAAGACGTACATTCTATAGATCGAGTTATATTCAGTCACGCATGACTGCAATTCTATTAAGACACATACTGGCCTATCACCATGAAGACAGATTGGAACAGTGGTATGGAATATGGTTTTTTAGAAATAAGAAAGATGATGTGGATACTCGGTACATGGCCTTTACAAAAGAATGATTTGCTTTGCACATTTCGTTGGTTCATTATATTTATAATAAAGGTAAGAGTATATAGCGTAAAAAATTATACTTAACTCCCATTATAAATTTGAATAGCATTTTATGATAAAATTAAGAAAATATATATGTTTAAAACTTAAAAAAGATTTGTGTATAATAATTGTTCAAATTAGAATAATTTACTAACAATTTTTTTACTAGCTTTATGTTTTTGGGAATTTGAGAAGTTATCTTTGTCATCACTTCTTTCTTTAAAAAATAAATAAATAAATTCTTTCAAAGATTAAATAAATAAATTCTTTTAAAGATAAATAAATTCTTTCAAAGATTTGTATTATAAGACTACTTGTAATTTAAATAAAGTTGCAAATTTTATAATTAAATAAAGTCCTATATTCTTATTATTCAGAATTTTATAGTATCTAATTCTACATATTCACTTATAAAGCAGAGCCTTTGCTATCGTATAGTCTTTCACAATAATCATCATGCTGGTAGACTCTTACCAAAATTGTGGAAATGCCAAAGATTCTCTGGATACGTTTCTTATCACCGAATCCGCTTTACACGGGCTGATAAATGTTATTTCTTCGCGTTTTTATATGAAAAAAATTGCCATAAATGTAAATTCTGCTATTGACGATTGGTCCTCTTCATTGATAAAGAAAAACACTAACTTAATAATGGCAAGGTACGCACGAATCGGTCGAGTAATCGTCGTATTCCAATCGGTGATTGCGCTTATAGGCTTTATCTTATACTTCCCCTACGTTATCATTGCAAATAAACAACAGGTAATGTCAAGATTTTTATTATCATATTTCTATATATATCACACATACTGAACAATTTGCTATTTTTGATTTGTGTCACTTTTCTTGCGGATGTGCGATATTATTAATTCTATTATAATAAGTATTATGATATTGTATTTTTTAATAGGTCGTAATTATTGGTAACGACACCGTAATTTTGTGGAATTTCGTCCTTCCAGCAACATGTTTGTTTGGCAGGGTTTCATATTCCACGTATAAATTACTTCTTACTATGCAGTTTTTACAAGGATTTATAATTTTCATATCAGAATGCGCTATCGATAGCTTTTTCTTTGCTCTTACTATGCACCTCTGCGGTCAACTAGAGCTCTTGAGAATTCGTTTCACTGAACTTGAAAAAAAAATAAATGAAAAGAATCATTATCGAAATAACTTGAGATCTTGGATCAAAAGGCATTATGAACTAATAGCACTGGCTAAAAATATTGAAGACTCCTTCAACATTACTCTTTTGATTCGTATACTAATAATTACTTTAACAATTGCGATATCAGGTACATATGCGTTTTAGTTGTCTTAATTGATCTTTTTTTTGTCCCATTGTTGTTTTAATGTAATAAAAAAAAAACTTTGTAGAATACATTATATAAAATATAGAGTTAAAATTTCTATATATTAAATTAACCGAATTTTTTTATATAATAATAGTATCAAAGTAAACAAGTGTAATGTGCTATATAAAACACTGACAAAAAATATATGTGTATTTAATTGTATTAAATATTTTTTATATTAAGTGAATTTTAAAAAAACACACAGCTTGTTTCAGGAATGCGTGGTCTAGTGTCTATTAAACATCAGAATTATACTGATGTGGCAAAAAGTATGATGTTTATCCACTATTGTATTGTACAATCTTTCTTGTTTACACACGCCGGCGATGCTTTGCAGAATCAAAGCGAATCGATCGTTTCGGCAATATATAATACAACGTGGCACGAATTGCCGTACAGCGCAGTGAAGGATTTGATACTTATTATGATGCGAACAAAGGTTCCTCTTCAGCTCACAGCTGGGAAATTCTTTTATATAACAAGGAGAACTACGACAGACATTCTAAGAACTGCCGTAACATACATATCGTTCTTACAGGTGACATTGGAAAAATAATCAAAATATTTTATATAATTTGTTTGTTTACTATAGTATTATCAGATATAGAGTAGAATATAATTATATTTCATTACATTACAGAGTTTACCATTCTTTCACCGTCATTTCACTAGTATTTTATTGTTATTTTGAATGTTGATAAAATTACGAAATAAACATTAAATTTTCAGAGCGCATACTTTATTTTTTACATAAATATAACACAATTTTAATTATTTATTAAATATTTTTTTATTAATAAAATATTAAGTAATTTGACATATTTTAATAAGTGAGAGTTGTAAATTATATATAGAATAACAGTAAATTAATTAATAATTTATAGTACATAATTAATTAAGAATAAATAGCAATTACATAATTCACAGATTTATATTATTTGCGAGTTGTTTAATATATATTTAAAAGTATGCAATTATAATTATTATTTGATTTCTTTTTTAGTCAAAATATTATTTTAATCTCATTCTTTATAAAAAATTAATTAAATAATAAATATTTTCGCTAATTTGTGCAAGTTTTATGTTCAAAAATTTAATGTTATATTTATTATTATATTTTTCACTTTTATTTTAAATTAAAAAGCACAAATCTTTTTCTTACTTCCATTCTCGAAATACTTACATTTCGGAATTCAATTTTAACAGGGCTGCTTTCACAAATGTAGTATACCATTGTGTTGTCAAATATTGTAGAAATACATGGAACCGACATACACATCATCTTGTGTCGTCTATATAAAAAGATATAAGTTTAATTCAATTCAATCTATATAGTTTACCATATATTTCAAAATATCGCAAACTTTTATCGTAAGCTAAAACACATTTATGATACGTGGATGTTAAACTTTCACAATAATATGTATGCGTAAGTAGGGTAGAGCGAGGCTAAATGGGCAACTTTTCATTCAGACTAATATATATTTTTATATAATTGTAATAGACTAATGAACATTGCTTTAAGTATATATTGCATGTTTATCTAGCTCCAATTAAGCACTCATAGATCCTTAATATATTTTCTAAATAAAAAAAAATTAGTTTCAAATACAAAAAAATCAGAGTGGCTCAATGTATTTCACTCATGGAGCATGTTGAGCCACCTCAAAAGGTAAGTTGAGCCATGAAAACAATTGTATAATAAAGTCATGTATTATTAAAAAAACAAAGGAATTAGAAATATTAATAAAATCTCAATTAAAATTTTATCTCTTATTTATAATAATTTGTAATACTTGAATATTCTCTCTTTCTACATGTTTTAATTATCAAAAATTAAATTGAAATTAGAAACGTTAAGTTTTATAATAAAAATTATATATAAAATATATTTTTAAAATACATTGTTAACAGTAAAAAAAAAATTAATTTTTTAAAAATTACAAGAAGAAAATTTCTTTTGTCAAAAACAATTTAACTTAAAATTTATCTCTTAAAATAAAAATAAAAGATTATCTTTAGTCAAAAATGATTAATTTTTAAAATAATTTTTGAAACTTTTTTTATATATTTTAAATTAAAAGTTATTATTGTTGCAGTTAATGCAAATAATTATTGTACCAGAAGTAAACTTTGAATGAAACGTTTAATCGTTGTTATACAATTAAGAACTAGTTTATTTCATTAGCCCTTTTTATTCTTTGCTTTTAATCTGTTGAATTTCGAAATTATTTTATTTTTACATTAATAAAAAAAACAGTAAAAAAAGCCAGATTTTTTTCATTTAATTTATCTCAGTTTAGTTGCGGGGTTAATTGAGATTCTTGGCCTAACTAGTCCCATACTGGTGTCGACTGAAATATTACTTTATAACTGAAAACTTTAAATATGCAGTAGTAATTTGACTATTAAGGTTAAAAACTACACTAATTATTTGTGTAAGAAAACATACCTGGTTTTTATTAGTTACGTTAACTATTACGTAGACCAAGAAAGAACAGTCATGTAACAATTTTACTTTTGTTGCATAAAAATTCAAAGCAAATTAATTGTTTCGACGATATATTTATATAGCACAACGCGATACGAATTTCCGTACACCAGAATGAAGGATTTCATACATATTATGATGCGAACAAGAATTCCTCTTCAGCTTACTGTTAGGAAATTTATTTTATAACAAGAAAAACCACGACAGACATTCTAAAAACCATCATAACATGCAAATTGTTTTTACAGATAACATGGAAGAATAATCTAATTATTTTATTGCACTTGTTCACTTATTGTATTACAACATTTGTAAATATAAAATAGAATATAAATTATATTTTAGTACATTACAGTTCACCATTTTTTAACCGTTATACTTGAATTTTACTGTTATGTGAAACCTTTTTTTAGACATGTTATCAATATCTCTATATATTAGTATCGAAACTTATTGCAAACATAAGCTGAAAATAAAGCTAAAAAAATTTCTTTTTTTTTTCTTACAATATAATGACGCGATCAATATTTCTAACAAACGCTATAAGTCCAGTGAACAATGTTGTTATTTCGTTCGTAATCATTTATGAGTTTCGGTGAATTACGAAACTATCGCAGACCATAGAAAATTGTGCGCATTATAAAAAATAATGCACAAATGTACAATTTTGCAAGAATGTATGGTTATACAAATTTGATCTATCATTTATCTTACTGCCATAAAGGCCGATCGATCAACAAGTAATAGCATCGAGAACAGTAATTCCTTTCGAAGCCGTACATTCTATAGATCGAGTTATATTCTGTCACACATGACTACAATTTTTTTGAGAGACAAACTAGCCTATCACCATGAAGACAGATTGGAACAGTGGTATGGAATATGGTTTTTTGGAATTAAGGATGATGATGTGGATACTCGGTATATGGCCTTTACAGAAGAATAATTTGGCTTGCACATTTCGTTGTCTTATGATATTGATAATAGAGGTAAGAAAACATAGTTTTAAAAAATAATGCTTATTTTCCTATTTTAAATGTAAATAGCAAATTATGATAAAATTAAGAAAATATTTATATTTAAAATTAAAAAAAAAATTAGTATAATAATAGTTCAAACTAGAATAACTCACCCAATTTTCTTACTGCTACTTTTTTGTTTTTGGAATTTGAAAAATCATTTTGTCATTATTTTTTTCTTTAAAAAATTAATAAATAAATTTTATTAAAGATTTATATTGTAAGATTTTTACTTCTAATTTAAATCAAGTTTTTGTGCAAATTTTATTTTCAAATAAAATCCTATATTTTTATTATTCAGAATTTTATACTACTTAATTCAACATATTCACTTATAAAGCAGAGCCTTTGCTATCGTATAGTCTCTCACAATAATCATCGTGCTGATAGAATCTTACCAAAATTGTGGAAATGCCAAAGATTCTCTGGAAATGTTTCTTTTCTTGGAAGCCGGTTTACACGCGCTGATAAATGTTATTTTCTCGCGTTTTTATATGAAAAAATTTGCCATAAATGTAAATTCTGCTATTGACGATTGGTCCTCTTCGTTGATAAAGAAAAATACTAACGTAATAATGGCAAGGTACGCACGAATCAGTCGAGTAATCGTCGTATTCCAATCAGTGTTTGCGTTTGTAGCCATTTTGATATACTACTTCTTCATTATCACGGCAAATAAACAACAGGTACTGTCAAGATCTTTTTTACTATATTTTTATATATGTCACACATTTTGAACAATTTGATATTTTTGATTTGTGTCACTTTTCTTGCAAATGTGCGATATTATTAAGTCTATTATAATAAGTATTATAATATTTTATTTTTGATAGGTTGTAATTATTGGTAACAACACCGTAATTTTGTGGAGTTTCGTGATTCCAATGACATGTTTCTTTAGCGGGGTTTCATATTCCATGTATAAACTACTTCTTATTATGCAGTTATTACAGTTGTTTATACTTTTTATATCGGAGTGCGCAGTTGATAGCTTTTTCTTTGCTCTTACTATGCACCTCTGCGGTCAACTAGAGCTCTTAAAAATTCGTTTCAATAAACTCGGAAAAAAAATAAACGAAAAAAATTATTATCAAAATAACTTGAGATCTTGGATCAAAAGACATTATGAACTAATAGCACTGGCTAAAAATATTGAAGACTCCTTCAACATCAATCTTTTGATTCGTATACTAATAATTACTTTCACAATTGCGATATCAGGTATATATATATTTAATTGTTTTAATTGATCATTTTTTTGTCCCATTGTTGTTTTAATACAATAAAAAAAAACATTGTACAATACGAGGGTTGTCTGAAAAGTTTTAAGCCTCAATACGAAGATGACTCGTATGACTCGTCAAAACCATTTTGGTATTACAATCGTACATGCTTTGAAAGATAACTGTGAAAATTGTAAACATTTTGTACACTCAGCTATTGTTTGGTGGTTATTTTTGCCAGTTGATGTCAATATTTTCGTAAAAATGGAAAAAAACGAATATCGTGCCGTAATTAAATTTTTGCATTTGAAAGGCAATATGCTTACGGAATTTAAACACATCGGGCGGTATTCATAGTCCGTTCTTATATTCAAAATTGTCTTAAGCACGGACTTATATTCGCTCTCTTCGTCACACATAGATTGTGTCTGACGAAGAGAGCGAATATAAGTTCGTGCTTAAGACGATCTTGAATATAAGAACGGACTATGAATACCGCCCATCGTCTAACTCGGCTTTAATTTTCGTAGGCGTATTGCTTTTCAAATGCAAGAATTTAATTACGGCACGATATTCGTTTCTCTCCCATTTTTACGAAAATACTGACATCGACTGCCACAAATGACCGTCAAACAATAACTGGGCGTACAAAATGTTTACAATTTTCACAGTTATCTTTCAAAGCATGTACGATTGTAATACCGAAATGGTTTTGACGAGTAATGCCATCTTCGTATTAAGGCTCAAAACTTTTCAGACGACCTTCGTATATTAAAATATAGAATTAAAATTTCCATATATCAAATTTACAGAATTTTTTTATAAAATAATAATATCAAAGTAAACGAGTGTCATATTAAACACTGACAAGAAATATATGTATATTTAATTGTATTTAATATTATATATATTAAGTGAATTTAAAGAAACACACAGCTTTTTTCAGGAATTCGTAGTCTAGTGTCTTTTAAACATCAAAATTATACTGATGTGATAAAAAGTATAATGTTTATCCAGTACTATACTATACAATCTTTCCTGTTTACATACGCCGGCGATGCTTTGCAGAATCAAAGCGAATCGATCGTTTCGGCGATATATAATACAACGTGGCACGAATTGCCGTACAGCGCAGTGAAGGATTTAATACTTATTATGATGCGAACGAAGATTCCTCTTCAGTTTACTGCTGGGAAATTTTTTTATGTAACAAGGAGAACTACGACAGACATCCTTAAAACTGCGTTAACATACATATCGTTCTTACAGGTGACAATGGAAGTATAATCAAATTATTTTATAATTGTTTGTTTATTTATAGTGTTACAGCATTTGCTGATATGAAATAAAATATAATTATATTTTATACATTACAGAGTTTACCATTCTTTAACCGTCATGCTAGTATTTTACTGTTATTTTGAATGTTGATAAAATTACAAAATAAACATTAAATTTTCAGAGCGCATACTTTATTTTTTACATAAATATAACACAATTTTAATTATTTATATTCAATTTTTTTTTATTAATGAAATATTAAGTGATTTAACATATTTTAATGAAAGAGAATTGTAAATTATATGTAGAATGACAGTAAATTAATTGATAATTTATAATACATAAACAATTAATAATAAATAGCATTTACATAATTCACAAATTTATATTATTTACGAGTTGCTTAATATATATTTAAAAGTATGCAGTTGTAATTATTAAATAATTTTTTTTAGTAAAATTACTATTTTAATCTTATTCTTTATAAAAAATTAATGAAATAATAAATATTTCAGTTAATTTGTGCAAATTAGATGTTCACAAATTTAATTTTATATTTATTATTGTATTTTTTACTTTTATTATGAATTAAAAAGCATAAATTTCTCTCTTACTTACATTTTGGAAATACTTACATTTCGAAATTTAGGTCAATTTTGACAGTGCTGTTTTCACAAATATAGTATACCATTGTGTTGTCAAATACTGTACCAATATATGGAACTGACATGCACATCTGTGTCACCTTGTGTCATCTATATAAGAAATATAAATTTAAGTCAATTCTATCTATATAGTTACCATAAATTCAAAATATTGCAAATTTTTACTGTAAGCTAAAACACATTTATGATACGTGGATGTTAGACTTTCACAATAATATGTATGCATAAGTAAAGTAGAGCGGGGCTAATTGGACAACTTTTTATTAAAACTATTATAAATCTTCATATAATTGTAATAGACTAATGAGCATTGCTTTAAAACGTTGCATGTTTATCTAGCTCAATAATTAAGCACTCATAAATCCTTAATGTATTTTGTAAATAAAAAAAATTTGTTTTGAATACAGAAAATCAGAGCGGCTCAATGTATTTCACTCATGGAGCATGTTGAACTTAAAATTCATCTCTTAAAATAAGAATAAAAGATTATTTTCAGTAAAAAAATGATTAATTTTTGAAATAATCTTTAAAACCTTTTTATATATTTTAAATTAAAAGTTATTATTGTTGCAGTTAATGCAAATAATTATTGTACTAGAAGTAAACTTTGAATGAAACGTTTAATCGTTGTTATACAATTAAGAACTAGTTTATCTCATTAGCCCTTTTTATTCTTTGCTTTCAATCTGTTGAATTTCGAAATTATTTTATTTTTACATTAATAAAAAAAACAGTAAAAAAAGCCAGATTTTTCATTTAATTTATCTCAGTTTAGTTGCGGGGTTAATTGAGATTCTTGGCCTAACTAGTCTTATACTGTTGTCGGCTGAAATATTACTTTATAACTGAAAACCATAAATATGCAATAGTAATTTGACTATTAAGGTTAAAACTACACTAATGACTTATGTAAAAAGACATACCTGGTTTTTATTAGTTTCGTTAACTATTACGTAAACAAAAAAAAAAAACAGTCATGAAACAGTTTTACTTTTGGTGCATAAAAACTGAAAACAAATCAATCGTTTCGACGATATATGTATAGCACAACGTGGCACGAATTGCCGTACACCAGAATAAAGGATTTCATACATATTATGATGCAAACGAGAATTCCTCTTTAGCTTACTGCTAGGAAATTTTTTTATATAACAAGAAGAACTACGACAAACATTTTAAAAACCGTCATAACATACATATCGTTTTTACAGATGACAATGGAAAAATAATCTAATTATTTTATTGCATTTGTTCACTTATTGTATTACAATATTTGTAGATATAAAATAGAATATAAATTATATTTCAGTACATTACAGTTTACTATTCCTTAACCGTTATACTTGAATTTTACTGTTATGTGAAACTTTTTTTTAGACATGTTATCAATATCTCTATATAGTATCGAAACTTATTGCAAACATAAGCTGAAAATAAAACTAAAAAAGTTTCTTTTTTTTTCTTACAATATAATGAGGCGATCAATATTTCTAACAGACGCTATAAGTCCAGTGAACAATGTTGTTATTTCGTTCGTAATCATTTAAGAGTTTCGGTGAATTACGAAACTATCGCAAACCATAGAAAATTGTGCGCATTATAAAAAAGAATACATAAATGTACAATTTTGCAAGAATGTATGGTTACGCAAATTTGTTCAATCATTTATCTTACTGCCATAAAGACCGATCGATCAACAAGTAATAGCATCGAGAACAGTAATTCCTTTCGAAGCCGTACATTCTATAGATCGAGTTATATTCAGTCACGCATGACTACAATTTTTTTGAGAGACAAACTAGCGTATCTTCATGAAGTCAGATTGGAACAGTGGTATGGAATATGGTTTTTCGGAATTAAGGAAGATGATGTGGATACTCGGTATATGGCCTTTACAGAAGAATGATTTGGTCTGCACATTTCGTTATCTTATGATATTGATATTAGAGGTAAGAGAACATAGTTTAAAAAAATAATACTTAATTTTATATTTTAAATGTAAATAGTAAATTATGGTAAAATTAAGAACATATTTATATTTAAAATTAAAAAAAAAATTCGTATAATAATTGTCCAAACTAGAACATCTCGGCCAATTTTTTTACTGCTACCTTTACGTTTTTGGAACTTGAGAAATCATCTTTGTCATCAATTCTTTCTTTAAAAAATTAATAAATAAATTTTATTAAAGATTTATATTGTAAGATTTTTACTTCTAATTTAAATCAAGTTTTTGTGCAAATTTTATTTTCAAATAAAGTCCTATATTTTTATTATTCAGAATTTTATACTATCTAATTCAACATATTCACTTATAAAGCAGAGCCTTTGCTATCATATAGTCTCTCACAATAATCGTCATGCTGATAGAATCTTACCAAAATTGTGGAAATGCCAAAGATTCTTTGGAGATGTTTCTTTTCATGGAAGCCAGTTTTCACGCGCTGATAAATGTTATTTCCTCGCGTTTTTATATGAAAAAAATTGCCAAAAATGTGAATTCTGCTGTTGACGATTGGTCCTTTTCGTTGATAAAGAAAAATACTAACGTAATAATGGCAAGGTACGCACGAATCGGTCGAGTAATCGTCGTATTCCAACCAGTGTTTGCGCTTGTAGCCACTTTGATATACTACTTCTCCATTATCACGGCAAATAAACAACAGGTACTGTCAAGATCTTTTTTACTATATTTTTATATATATCACACATCCTGAACAATTTGATATTTTTGATTTGTGTCATTTTTCTTGCAAATGTGCGATATTATTAATTCTATTATAATAAGTATTATAATATTCTATTTTTTGATAGGTTGTAATTATTGGTAACAACACCGTAATTTTGTGGAATTTTATCCTTCCAGCAACATGTTTCTTTAGCGGGATTTCATATTCCATGTATAAACTACTTCTTATTATTCAGTTATTACAGTTGTTCATACTTTTCATATCGGAGTGCGCGATTGATAGCTTTTTCTTTGCTATTACTATGCACCTTTGCGGTCAACTAGAGCTTTTGAGAATTCATTTTAATAAACTTGGAAAAAAAATAAATGAAAAGAATCATTATCGAAATAACTTAAGATCTTGGATCAAAAGGCATTACGAACTTATAGCATTGGCTAAAAATATTGAAGACTCCTTCAATATCATTATTTTGATTCGTATGCTAATAATTACTTTTACAGTTGCGATATCAGGTATATATATATATTTAATTGTTTTAATTGACCATTTTCTTGTCCCATTGTAGTTTTAATGTAATAAAAAAAACATTATACAATATATTAAAATTTCCATATTTCAAATTTACAGAATTTTTCTATAAAATAATAATATCAAAGTAAACAAGTGTCATATTAAACACTGACAAGAAATATATGTATATTTAATTGTATTTAATATTATATATATTAAGTGAATTTAAAGAAACACACAGTTTTTTTCAGGAATTCGTTGTCTAGTGTCTTTTAAACATCAAAATTATACTGATGTGATAAAAAGTATAATGTTTATCCAGTACTATACTATACAATCTTTCCTGTTTACACACGCCGGCGATACTTTGCAGAATCAAAGCGAATCGATCGTTTCGGCGATATATAACACAACGTGGCACGAATTGCCGTACACCGCAGTGAAGGATTTGATACTTATTATGATGCGAACGAAGATTCCTCTTCAGCTCACTGCTGGGAAATTTTTTTTTATAACAAGGAGAACTACAACAGACATTTTAAAAACTGCCGTAGCATACATATCGTTCTTACAGGTGACAATGGAAGTATAATCAGATTATTTTATAATTGTTTGTTTACTTATAGTGTTACAGCATTTGCTGATATAGAATAGAATATAATTATATTTTATACGTCACAGAGTTTACTATTCTTTATCTTTTTTGCTTGTATTTTACTGTTATTTTAAATGTTGATAAAATTACGAAATAAACAATTAATTATTAGAATATATTAAAAAGCATAAATCTTACTTACATTTTGGAGATACTTACATTTTGGAATTTAAGTCAATTTTGACAGAGCTGTTTTCACAAATATAGTATACTACTGTGTTGTCAAATACTGTAGCAACACATGGAACTGACATGCACTTCATCTATATAAAGAAATATAAATTTAATTCAATTCGACTATCTATATAGTTTACTATATATTTCAAAATGTCGCAAACTTTTACTGGAAGCTGTAATACATTTACGATACGTGGACGTTAAACTTTCATGATAATGTGTATTCGTAAGTACATATTATTTGAAAGAATATCAAACAACAGTGTATACTCCGCGCTTCTTGACAAATTGCACGGGTCGCGAATTCCGCGTACAATATTTTTTATGCATGTTAAACAATTTGAGGGATATTGGAAAATTGTAAAGGAATGATACAATGATCGAGCAATTTGCCGACCTACTCGGCGGGATCTTTAAACATTTATACATCTCAATGCGCGAATAATGCCGCCACCTATTCTCGAGGATCAATAGTTCTAGGATGTGAGAGACAGTTAGAATAGATGACGAAGAGACACTATAAGTGCCAGCGCCGTAGTGATATCAGCGTGGTGAATCGGTTAATGAAGGGAATATTAATGCTTAATTACCTTGCTATGCGCTATTAAAGATGCATATCTACGTGATCTGTCTGAAATCACTGCATGGTGCGCTTCGAGGATGGTCTTTTGGAATAAGGATGCTGCTTACGCGCTGTCGAGTTGCAAAATTTTGGCATGGCCTGTAGGAGCGTGGCCGATTGAGGATGACACTTTTTATTCAAGAATACGTTGGCTATTTGCGATTATAAGCGAGGTAAGGAAATCGGCAGAAAGTATTTATTCTTGGTAAACCTGATCATATATTGCTTATTAAAAATAAAAAAATTGGTGTATTAATATAATATTATTTAATGCAGCGCGATTAATGCAATAGTTAATTGTAATAGATCTTTATAACCTTTTAATTATTATTATACAAATTTAGATATTTTAAAAAATGTATAAAAATATTTATGTTACTTGTACTTTATTTTACGAGAATTTAGATAATTTTTAATGTATTATAAGATATAAAAACTGAGAAAAAAAAAATATTTTGTCAACTTTCTTAGTTTGCAAGTACGAAGATCAAAGGGGGATAAATACACCGATCTATCAGAATAATCAATTATTTCAGATTTTGCTGGTGACAACACTCGTAATGGACGTGTATCTCGCTTGCAAGAACACCACCGAGGATCCGATTGATACATATGTGGTGCTCGCAAGCGCGATATTAGTAATTGTCAAACTCACTCTGCTGCGCTTGCAACGATCCACACTCTCGATCAACATTTACTCTGCTGTCCAGGATTGGTACAGCGTGAAGAATGTGAAATCGCGCGATATCATGATCTATCATGCTCGCACGGCGAGAATAATCTCATTATCATTGTTTTATTCCGGATTCTTCGCCTTTATGCTTTACATGTTGAAGCTCTTGCCGTTCGTAAACGGGACCAATGAAAGGGTGTTTTATCTTCCGACATCCTGCCTCTTCAAGTCGGTTTCCAATCTGCAATATGTTCTCATTACGTTCTATCAGGTAGTTCAATTGCTCATCACGTACGCTGGAAATTGCTGTACGGAAGGGATTTTTGTCGGTATCACGATGCATCTGTGCGGGCAGCTTGAACTTCTAATGATCGACTTTCGGCAGATTGATCAGCACAAGAAAGAGTGCGAAAGAGGCAGTATTTTTAAAGAACTCGTCGTTAGGCATCGACAATTGTTAAGACTTACAGAGACCATCGAAGATTCCTATAATATGATAATTTTGACTCAAACTCTCACCAGTGCCATTTTGATATGTATAACAGGTAAGTTTACAAGCTTTTTTATAATTATTTTTATGCATGAAGAAGCTTATGATATTCAAAAAGACATTTAATTATTCTTCCAAAAATGTAAAATATATTTAACATTTAATGGAAAAATACTCGGCGCTGCTAGATTAAACATGTTAATTATTTGTATTATTATGTGAAATAATCTGTTATGTTAATTATTTAGTGCAGTTGAATATTATATGTATGAATGTTGAATATTAAATGTATAATTAACACATATTGTTAAATCACGTTAATAATATTACACGATTATGTAATATTAAAATAAAATAATTTTTATCCATTTTTTTGTATTTTAGAATATTTTGAAATCTAGCCGCATCAAGTCTTTTTCCATTAAATATTAAATATATTTTGCATTAAATGGAAAAATTAAATTTTATGTATACAATTTTTTATTTTTAGTTAGCGCCAGTTTTTTTATATCTATCACATCTTTTGTAGAACTACATTAAAACAATGCTGTTTTGCGTGCGTATAATAATATTTCGACAAGCACGTGTACTAGTCTTTTCTTACCTTTTTTTTACATACATACATAATTGTCGTACTTTATTTTAATAAAACTTGCATTCTACTCTACTCAAGCAGTATTTTAAATTACTCAAATTGCGATAATAGATATGCAAAATCATTTACGTGAATCATCACGCTTTGTCTTAATAAAACCTTTCATCTATTCTATTTTATTGGCATTCTTAAAAAAATAGCGCATATCTCTCTTTCTTTCTCTCTCTGTCGGACCACTCGAGACGTTCCACTATCCTTTCATTTCTTAATCTAAACAGGAACTTTTTTCATTTTACTATTGACAAAATGAAGTGTTTTGAATCACTTGACCACACTCCACTATCCTTTCTCTTCGCATTTAATCATTGTGTATAGATACACGGTCGGCTTCGCTGCGCATATACATGGCGCAAAACTCGACCGTGTCTCTTGATAACTTCATTATTTCACTGAGAAAGACAGAAACAAAAGAGGATATATGCCGGTGATTATGAAAGTAGACTAAATAAAAAATTTCGATTTTTTATTTTGAGATATTTCGATTTTGTAGATCGATATGACACAAAATAAGTGATAAAATCAATTTTTTTTAATTTTTGACTCAGTCCACTTTTATAATCACCGGCACATATGCCGAAGCACAATTTATAGATTAAATGTAATAATTATGTATTCTCCTTCTTTATATATGCTTATCGTCATTAGAACAAGCTGCGACGGCGTGAATGATTGCGGATGGACAATAAATGATTTCTGCGCACGCTGAACTTGGATCAGCTTGCTCTAAATAATATTCTTACAAACATAAAATTTTCTGCATTCTATTTTACTTGTTAGCAAGCGTAGCGGAGTAGCAGTTAGTTAAATTAATAATGAAAAAACTAATCTAACAATAAAATTTACTGATTTAAGGTTTCGGGCTCATCGAATCTTTGTATATTCACGACACAATTATGATGGTGAAGAGCATTGTAATAATGATCGTCATGTTGCTACAATCTTTCCTGTATTCATACGCGGGCGATAATTTGAGAGATCAAAGCGAGGCCCTGTCCTTTGCCCTTTATGATAGCAACTGGTGCGATTTTTCGCCCAATGACATAAGAGATCTGGCGTTTATTATGTTAAAAACTAACATATCTATTCGTCTAACAGCCGGAAAATTCTTCTACGTAACACGTGCCACCTTCACGGATATCTTGAAGACGGCAGTATCTTACTTGTCTGCTTTACGCGTTATGATTGAAAAACAAGAAACAAATAGTCATTAAAAAATATTTTTCTAATGTCATCAATTATTAAAAAAAAAGAACACCTATAAAAATTGCATATCTGTCATATATAATCCTTTATTAGTCTCTTTATTTTAATAATTAACAACAAAATAAAAGAAAACATTGAATCATTTACTACTGTTATATATTTGTATATTTTTTGACACATTAAATTTATGTTGTAGAAATATTATCGAAATCGTCAAGTTGAACAAAACTACAATCAATGCGTTCATATATAGTGAGCAAAATATATAAAATACTTCCTACTAGATTATATGCAAGACAAAGAAACAGTCGCTCAACAAACAATAATATGAAAATTGTAATTATGTCAATTATTACTGGATAGTTGTGCGTAAACTGCCACAAACTGCATAAAAAATAAAGCATAGACATTCCGCCGATATATCGCGTATCGTCAGCTATTGGCATCAGTTACAATTATTATATCGATGGCGAGTAAACGATGAGAGGATAATCATTGATATTAAATATAAATATAAGTACGACAATTTTTATGTTCACATTACTTTGCGCTAAAACTTTAGTATCCGGAACGACAATCAGTTTGGTAAAAATTCAATGTTACATATAAAAAATGTCGGATACATGTCATTTTTGCATCAAGTATTGAAGATTTATTAATATTTAAACAGTAATTTCTATCAAAATAAAGATTTTTTTTCTAAATGTGTGTTTTTAAAATTCTATGTAAAAAAATGCATTATTCATACATATCAACAGAATATATTAGTGATTTTTTCTTCTGTGGAATTATATTATGGATTGCACTAATGCAAGAGATAAACATGAAATTTCTTACTTTAACTTGTTGCGGAGCGCTCGGTATGCTAAAGACATGTTATAGTATTTATGCAAGCAACTAAATTGACACTTACGGCTGTGCTGTGAAAAATCTGACAATTGAAAAAGAAGAAGAATGTAGCATCATGCGAAGACACGCTTTTATGGGAAGAATTCTCTGCTGTTCTTTGCTATCTTTTTCTTACGATAATTGTGTGATATATGTGGTAGAGGCTGCTGTAAGGAATAACCAAATTAATATAACGGACGTGAATGTTGCATTTGAGTATTCATTACCATATTATAAAAAGTATTATGACAGTTTTTCAGAATATATAAAAAAATTATAAAAATTTTTTTAAAATAATTAATACTATACAGGATGTTTAAGAGATAATGTCCGCCGTGTACAGGTAGAACGCAGTAAAGTGAACAAAAAAAATTCTTTACCGTTTTGCAATTGTCGCAATAATAATTGAGATATTAATTAACACTTTCGCTACCAGCATCACATTGGAGTGTTTAGACAAACATTATGAAACACCCTATATGTACAGAGTGTCTGGGAAAGATTAGTAATCTTTTCCAGATACCTTGTATAAAACAGTATTATTAAATTATTATATCAAAATTGTAAAAAAATATGTGCAATATACAAAATTATTTATTTATGACGTATTATATGCTTTGGAAAATTCGGTGGTTTTATTTATTCAAAAAATAAAATTAAATCAAACTAACATTTAAACACAAACTTCGTGCTTCTTATTTTTTAACACTATAAGTCCACACTATTTAGTCAAAATAATATTAAATTGTCGAGACGAAGTAAAATGTAGTGCAGTCGGCGAGCGCATAATGAGTGAAATACACGTAGTTTCTCTTACATTGTATTCAGTAAAAAAAAACAAATTTGTTCGAAGGGATATTAACATAAAATATGTGATCACGTAAATTTCTTCGAGGCAATTTGGCATAAAAGTTTAATTTCATACATTTTGTGATAAAATGATAAGTGTATAAAAGTGCATACTGGCTGTAAGTCAGTAAGTCTCAAGCTGAATAAATAATGAATCGAAATGTGCAGACGCTATGTTGTTACTCCGAGCGCATTATCTATTGGCATCAGTTACTATCATTACATCGACCCAATGAAGAGTGCACAGAGAAAAAATGATATCGCGTATGCGATGACACCCTTCAAAATAATATCATGGACCATCGGCGTTTGGCCACTTCAAACTTATAACATCTATTCGATAATGCGATGCGGTTTGGGTATTTGTGGCACGGTATGCATTTCTTCTTTCAGTTTGATGATCAATATCCCGCATTTGTAGATATACTTGGACAGAAAAATTCCTGTTTTGACATTGTTTCAATCTAGACAAAATTTTGTCGTCGTGAATGAGAATCAATTTGGCTAATTTATATATAATTTCGACATTACATATAAGAAACTAACTATATAACGTATTATTTTTTTTCATCAAGTTTCAAGCATTTTTAGTGTCTAAATAATAATATTTATAAAGATATGTTAAATTAAAATAAGGATTTATTTCTTTAAATACTAAATGCTGTGTATCAGAAAATATATCATTTACAACAGAGCCTAATGGTAATCTTGCCTTCTATTGAGCTTTATATGGGCTGCACTAACGCGGAGCAAAATGTAGATTGCCTCATGTTAATTTGTTGCGGAACGCTCGGTGTGCTGAAGACGGTATGGTTTCGCATTTATGCAGGCAACTTAACGAACAATTACAGCTCAGCTCTGTACGATTATCTGACAGTTAAAAACGCAGAAGAGCGTGCCATCATGCGAAAACATGCTTTTATAGGACGATTTCTCCTCTATTTACTGCTGTCTTTCTGCTACGTTAGTTGCATAATATATGGGATAATCCCTTTTCTGGATATTGACAACAATAATCACATTAACGAAACAAATAAGGAAGTTACATTAAAGTATCCAGTGCCATCGAAATGCTGTATGGAGTATTTCAATGCTCCGAAGAAGTTGTACAAAATTTTCTGCCTCATCGAAACTATCGCGCTAATATTAGCGACTACCGCCAATCACGGTAATTTTTATTTGCGTTGTTTGATGTTTTCATGTATCTCCCGTGTATCTTACATGTGACATCACTTGGAAACTACGAAAATTTCAAAAGTAAAATTATATCACTCCATATATCGGTTTTTTTTAAATTAATTTTATTAATGCAGCCTATGTTTGTGTTTATAGTAAACTACATTCCACATAGGACGCGGAAATTCTTGAGATTTCATGGTTCCACTTACAATTAGTTCAAAATGCATTAATGCAACATTGCACAACTGAGTGGTCCTAAAGACTATAAAATCACTCATAAAATATTCTATGCATCGTGCGGCTGCATTGTTCATATTTAGCTATTGTGCAAACTTGCATTAAGGCAGATCAGCTTTAATAAATTTAATAGATGGACTACCAACATGTTTAGCGCACTACTTACCTGAAAAACTTAAACTCCATAACTTCACTTTTGCATTAAGCATTGCACAACGTAAAAAAATATGATAAAATATACAGAAAAGGTATAAACATCGCAAAATTTCAATCTGTAAAAAATAAAAGTCAAAATATATTATTTTACGATTATAAAAATGATACACAAAAATTCTGTCACACATTTTGACGTACGTCTTTTAATTATAGTACTGTATATTAATGTATTTTTTTATAAAGGAAATGACTTGTTGTTTCACAATATTGCATTGCATCTTTGTGGTCAAGTGAAAATTTTGAAAATCAATATCGCCGATTTTGATGTTACAAGCCCGCAAGTATACGATCGTTTCAACGCATTAATTCAAAGGCATAGCTATTTAATAAAAATGGCCCGGGAACTTAGCGATACGATCAGTTTCATTTTACTGATGCAGTTACTTGTCACTAGTGTACTTTTATGTATAATAGGTGAATATTATATTATTTAGAATTTTCTATGTAAAAAATTGCATTAAAAGAATCCATATTAAACATACTAATTTTTTTTTTAGGATTGCAGTTTATTCTAGCGTTGAAAGTCAATGACTTTGTTATGGTATCAAAAAGCACAATGGTGTACTGTAGCTTTCTAACGCAATTTACGCTATACAGTTTCATCGGAGATTACCTGAAATCCGAAATGGAAGAAGTAGCATCTTTATTTTATCAAACAACTTGGTACGATCTTCCTAAAAAATTGAAAAACCGCTTAGTTTTTATTATTATGCGAGCAAAATTTCCCGTAGCGTTACAAGCTGGCAATTTCATCGTAATAAACCTTCCTACTTATATGAATATTATAAAAACATCTGTTTCATATCTTTCTGTACTTCGCGTAATGGTAGAAATTTAAAATATAATATTTATGAAAGAAATTTTATACAATAAAATTATATGAATTAAACCTTGTGTGTAAATAAAAAAAATAAATACAAATATCTTTAAGAATAAAACGTGAAAAATCTTTCACAAAAGACTGTGAATCTTATGATTATAAAACAATATTTTGGATAAATATTCGGAAAGTTTTAATCTAACATAAAATTTGATTAGCTAGGCCACACAAGCGTGCGCCATTTTTTTCTTTTACATAATAATTTACATTTTTACTTTCTTTAAAATATTTCTGCTTTATGTATAATAACAAAGATATAAGCTATTAAACAGCTGTCAAAGTACAAGCTGTCAAATGCAATCGTCTCGATAACGATCGAAAACTGATCGGTAGTAAACAAAATCATCAACGCGAACGTCGCGATGATAACTGCTCGATGACACGTAATAACGCGAATCGACCAATGAGCAATGCTGGAAAGAGGCCTCAAAAGTAAATAATATGCCTCTTTTAAGGTAGGATAAGTAAAATAATATTTTACATGGAGTTTTGTGTGTGTGTAAAATTTTGTAGAAAAATGTATTACATAAATCGATTATTTACTTAAATTAAATCTTACACCAAAAAATTCACAGAATTACTTACCTGTAATATATAATTTTTACTATTACATTCTACTATTTTGTGTTAGTTCTCTATCTTCTAGTAAATATATTTCATTTGGATCTCCAGCATATTTTTTTATCGCGATCTCCGATACAAAAACTTTGCAGTAAAATTTCTCAACAGAATTATTCACAGTGCAACAGCGTGCATCCCCTACATGGGAAACTAACATATGCTTTATTATTAAGTTGTTGCATCAATGACACGTATTAGAACTGCACTTTTACGAATTGCTACAAACGATCATTTTCTACCACGCATGATGATTGTAGTAATACAGATCACGAAAATATTCAACATTGGGATATATAGCGTGATGTATCCTGATTAATAATAAATGAGTGCGAGCAACTGCCCCATTTGCGCTCGATGACTCTGCAACCCTTAACATGCGAGAATGGTGTCGTGCAAAACGTGGAATAAAGAAATGTCTTATGAATTTTCCCTGTATAAGCCAATAATGTGGCCAATCGGTTCCTGGCCATTGGATCATGGCAAAAATTTTGCGAAATATCGCGCACTATTTGTTATAACTACGCAGGTAAATCGAAAGTTCCTAAGTTATTTTTTTTATTATTTTACAAATTGCAATTTAATGAAAAAGATATCACAATTCGGTAATATTCGGTAATTTGGCAATAGACATATATAAATACGTGAAATAAGAAATTACATATATCGTCTTAAACGCAGCTAAAGCAACGGGAAAAGCTTTTTTCTTATTTAATAAAGAAAAAATTAAAAAAACATGGTTTTATTCGTAAATCGATAAAGCTCCGAGCAAATACATAAGTATTTATTTCAGGTTTTAATATATTCTTGTATTATTTAGATTAAAAATATAATCTATATTACTCGCTTGTGTATTGTTTTTTTTATAGAATATAATAATTCTTAAATAGATTCTAACTTATTTTATGTCGACAGGCTATCATGATAGTTTGTCTAAGCTTATATATTAATCACCGTGACGATGACACTCTGGATATGCTCGTCGATCACTTGATGTTGATAGCCTGCGGCGTTTTGACCATCTTAAAGGTATTCCTGATACGGTTGCATCGCGATGACCTGCTGAAGAACTTGTGCAACGCAGCAAGTGACTGGACGTACATTACGAATCGGGATCATCGACAAGTTATGCTTCGCTACACTAAACTGGGCAGATTTGTCTTCTTTTTTCAGATGTGTTCCTCTTATATTGTTCTTATACCACTGATAGCTGGATCTTTTCTGTCATTTGTGACGCAGCCTACTTCTTGGAACGTCACGTCAAACACGAGATCCGAGGAAGAGACGCGAGTTGTGGAATTGCCTCAGGAAATGATCTGCCCGTTCGACGCGCAGATCGTTTGTTTCGGTATCTATATTCTCCAAACTGTCCAGCTGATCAGTACATCTACAGGGAACGTCGGCACTGACGTTTTTGTATTCGCTGTCTGTATGCATCTCTGCGGTCAATTGGAAATACTCGCTTCGGAACTGTTGCGGTTTCACGAAGGAAAAGAGAACAATAGTTGGGCGAGAGCTAAAATGATCACGCTAATCGATAGGCACTGTTTGCTCTTGAATCTAGCCAAAAATATCTCGGATACGCTAGATATCATCTTGATCGTTCAACTGGTCGTCCACGCTTCGCTTATATGTTTAATAGGTACAATTTACACTTTCAGAATAATTAAAAAATTACACTTTAAGAAAATAGTTTAATTGTTAAGAATAAATAACTTATATTTGTTATTTAACCTCAGGTTTGCAACTTATTTGGTCGTTGGCAATGAGTGATTTTGTTCTTGTCGTGAGAAGTATACTTTCTTTTAATATATTAATGATTCAAATATTCTTGTACAGCTATATGGGTGAAACTTTGTCGTTCAGAGCACAAGCGATTTCTCGCGCAATTTATTTAAGCAAATGGTATGACTTGCCGGCAAATATTATTCGAGATCTATATTTTGTAATAGCTCGTGCAAACGTGCCCATTTGCATAACAGTGGGAAAATTCTTTAATATGGATCTTAATAGTTTCAAGAATATTTTGAAAGCGTCGGCTTCTTATTTTTCTGTATTACAAATTATGCTCATGGAATAACAATTGTTAGAAATATAAATATATATATTTGATAAAAATAGAATGCGCATTAACTTTTGTTCTTTTGCTCATCCGAATGACTTATGAAATAAGAAAAATAATGTATTATTTACCTGTTTTACGTATCATTTTTTTAAACAGATTAGATTCAGAACATTCAACCAAAGTAGCATCAAGGCTGCCAAGCGAGAACACGATTGTAAAATAGAAGTAGAACATTCAAAATATAAGTGAAAGAAGACACATCGGTAAGCATTTCCTCTGTCAGTATGTATGGAATAAAATGGTACAGTAGTCGCTCGATGCTATAGCATTAATTTGGAGAAAAAATAATCATGCAAATTCCTATTCAGCGACAATTTGACGTAGTCTTCTGAATTTTGTAATAATACGTCTATTGAGAACGCGAGGACAATTTCATAAGCGGATATATGTCTCAAGCTGAATAAAAAATGAACATGGAATACTTACATTACGCGGACTTGCCGAGCACATCAAGTTATTGGCATCAGTTACAGTCATTATCTGGACCCGATGGCAAGTGAACGATGGAAGAACGATATCGCATACGCGATGACTCCCTTCAAGCTGTTAGCATGGCCTATCGGCGTTTGGCCACTTCAAGTTTATAACGTCTATTCGCTAGTACGATGTGTCGTGGCTACTTGTTGCATGGTACGCATCTTTCGAGTTCGATCTTGATGATTCTTGTCACGCGATCGTTTGAACATAGGTACAATAGCCTTTACGTTGACATTATAATACCTTAAATAAAACTTTATTATCACAATTACAATGTACAATAGTGTTTAAATTTCTCAAAGATAGAAATTCTATTATTGGCTCTATAAATGGTGAAAAGCATTTTTTTTTTCCAAAGGTAACAGTACGTTAATGAAGAGAATCGTAGACTGGCGTAATTTTAAGCTGTTGAACATTAACAAAAAAATGTTTCTCATTAAGATTTGCAGTTTATTTCTCATTTATGTTTAGAAATAGTTATATGCACTCAAACAAATATTTCGCTGATGTAGTTAGATTTCTAGATATCGCAACAAGAATGTATCGCTATTTTTCGTATCTGTGAAAACATTGTCACATATAGAATTTATAGCAGTAATGTTCTAGCAATAGCTTCTGAAAAATTTAGGTACAATTGCTAAATGTTATTCATTGCATGATCTAACACGTGATTGATCTTATATAGATAGGCGCTTTAGATAAACTTTCTTTTTAAAGTTCACAAACAATACAGATATATATTCTGTTTCTGTCATCTAAACTGATTAAGTAATTACATATGCAATATCACAACAGTTGCTAATCATTTGTCTGTTTTAGTTAATTTTTTACACCTAGAAAATTTTAGCTATTATTGCAAGATCATTTTTTTGAGTGTGATTGTTTCTAAAAAATTCTAAAAGTAGCGTATATGCTCTATTGTTTATTTTATAATTTTGTCGATCGCGATTAACAATATATAATATTCTTTGACAGCGTATTATATGAAAGACAAGCTAGACGAATAATATTGTTAGAAAATGTTAATTACATTTATACTAACATCAATTTTAATTAAAGAATACATGGGCTAGTGCAAAAAAGTAATAAAGTGTAACATTTTTATTATTTGCTATAGTAAAAATATTTATCTTGTCATTGTTATTATATTAAAATTATACTGAGATAAGTTTTGAAGTTAACATATAATCCAGTTCTTTATATTCCTAAGCAAGTCTGGATATATTTTCGGCATTATACATGGAAAACTAAGAGGAAAACGTTATTTGTATCAGGTTCTAAAAATCATTATTTATAATTAGATAATTTTGCGAAAATTCGTCGATTTAGAATTGGGACATATTTTTTTCTAGACCCAAAACGCTGATTGAATGAAAAAATATACCATTTACGCATATCAACAGAGCATAATAGTGATCTTGCCTACCATGGAGATTTACATGGGCTGCACTGACGCGGAGCAGAATATAGACAGCCTTATGTTGATCTGTTGCGGCGTGCTCGGTGTACAGAAGACAATTATATTTCGCATTTACGCGAACAATTTAAAAGCCAATTACGGTGCTGCTTTAAATGATTATAAGACAATTGAAGATGCAGAGCACCGTTTCATTATGCGAAGACACGCTTCTGTCGGGAGAATTCTCTCTTGTTTCATGGTGTTCTTCTCTTACTTCAGTGTAATAATTTATTCGCTCATTCCTCTCCTGGGCGATGACCAAAGTTACCAGGTTAACATAACGAGCGAAGACGCTGTATTGGAATACCCAATGCCGTCAAGATGTGCATTAGAATATTTCAATGCTCCGACGAGCATTGACTTATTTTATAGAATAATCAGTCTTTTCGAATTTATCGTACTAATACTTACGTGTACCTGTAATCACGGTAATATATTTATTGCTTTATGCTTTCTTATGTATTTTGTATTATAATTACCATTTAAAACAATTTAGAAAACGCAAAATTGTGCTTCTTCGAACATTATAATTTTATTCATCTTTATTATAAATAGCACATTATGTATGATAATATCTTATCATGAAAATATATTTATAAAAGTATAACGTAAAAGATGTACAAAGTTCAATGCATATGTAATAAATATTTGTTGCAAAATTATGTTTTTTTACAGTAACATGATAATTAAGATCTATATTAATACGTTTTCTTTTTCTGATTTTAAAGGTAACGACTCCTTGTTTCTCAATATAACGTTGCACGTTTGCGGTCAAGTGAAAATTTTAAAAGCTCGTTTCATTGACTTTGATGTTACAAAACCGCAAGTCTACGATCGTTTAAACGCTCTAATTCAAAGGCATAACCATTTGATAGTGTTAGCCAAGAAACTTGCCAGTACAATTAGTACTGTTTTGCTGACGCAATTATTTATTAGCAGTCTACTTTTGTGCATAATGGGTAAATATAATTTCTAACAATTTTATGAAACATGTAAATTATATTATAAAAATTTATATTAAATCAATAATATTTTTTTCAGGATTTCAATTTATTCTAGCGTTAAAATTCAATAATCCTGTTATGATGGGGAAAAGCTTTATGGTACTGTGTACCATGACAACACAAGTGACGGTATATAGTGTTGTCGGGGATTATTTAAAGTCCCAAATGGAAGAAATTGGACTTTACATTTATCAAAGTACTTGGTATGCTCTTCCTGCAAAATTAATGAAACACTTAGTTTTTATTATTATGCGGACACAATCTCCTACCAAGCTGCAAGCTGGAAATTTCGTTGTAGTAAATCTGGCAACTTACATGAGCATTCTGAAAACGTCAATGTCGTATTTATCTGTACTCCGCGTGATGGTAGAAACATAAAATATAATACACGTAATACAAGAATTTTAGAAATTATAAATTTACAATTGAAAAACTGCGTTCTTCAAGATAGAAGTTTGTGAAAACAAGAGTTTATTATATACTATTGTTTTAATAAAATTGTTAATTATTGTCACAATTCAGCCGTTTATTCAATAATTACTACATGAATTTTTTTTTCTCAAACAAAATCGGAAATACTAATACTTATTTTCTTAAAATATTTTTTTCTTGTTCAACGTTTGTCTCTTTTATAATAATTTTTTTCTATTATTTTAATGCAGTTACAAGATTAAAATTTTTTATGATCCGTCAATATATTTTGATTATTACCTTTCAAACACAATTGATTATTCTGTATTATTGACGTTGCACAATTTTGTTGAAGCATTTATTATTTGTTGAAAATCAAAACACATCATAATCAAATTGCACTAAAACTTACACTTTTAAATACATTAACTTTACATATAAATCACTTTGATTTAGTTTTCACATTTCTGTTAATCACTTTGATCATTGCAAATTCGCAATAAATTTTTTTATAATACAGAAAACACTGTCACTGCAACAATGCACGTTCCCTTTAGCGTCATTCTGCTGTTACAACTTCTCCACTACTGTCTCGCTGCACTCCACGGAACAGTATGGGAAGGTATTACAGCCGTCTATAGGTATGCACACATGCGTACTGGTCTCTTTTATGTTTCCCTTACTACTGTTCGAAGGATCTCCCCACATACGCCTCGTAAGCTACTTCATAAAATATGAGTTTAACAAAAATGTTTGAGAAAAGTTTCAGAAAAATGTTTTAACCGATACGATTAATAGCTCGCGATAATTGTTCACGATAATATACGTAAATTAACGTAACTTAAAATCGTAACAACGTAATTTAAAATTGAAAATTTAATCTGCAAAATCAAACAATTTTTACATTTTTATTTTTGCTTTATAATAATAAGATTTTTATTTCATGATTAAATATAACATTCTATTTGCGAAATAATAATTATGTCAAAGCAGTGAAAAGTATTTCAGTTTCAAACTTCATGTTCATGCAGTCGCAGATGTATTCTTACGGCGGCAATTTTATACAAAAAGGTAGCAAATATATTCCACGCAATGTTTATTAGTTCCCGCGATATACGTTTTTATGAAGGATACTTTGCGTTAAGTTTAGTTATCCGCTTTATCATATTGACGGAAAATTGTATATTTGCGCATTGGAAAGAAACTCAAAATATCTGGAAATCAGAACGTTTATATTATAAAAATTTATATTAAAAGATGTATATTTTTACAGAATGTGCATTCATTATTGCGCTGATAATCAACGATTTCGATATAATGTTAAGAAGTTTTCTGTTACTTGGAGTTTTTCTCGCACAGTTAAACAACATGTAGCATTGTTAGAAGTTATTTAAGGTTCTAAACAGAGAAGAAGTTATACTGTTTGTTTACTACACTTAGTAAGATCTTATAAAAGTGCCAAAGAATATACATAATATTTATAATAATATGGATTTAAGTCCAAATCAAGCTATAAGCTGAAAATTGTATTGTTGTAGATCTGCAAACTAATATACATAAATAATCTAAAAAATTTTGTTTTGTATTTATTTAGCTGTCGAGTGATAGTGGACGCGTAAAGTATATACAATATACAATATTTCAAAAGTAAGAAAAAAACAAACAGAAAGACAAATGGCTAAAAAAAAACAAACAGCATAATAATATGACATGTTGTGATAAAAGTTTAATAAAATCACTTATTATGAATGAAATACATTCATCTAATCGGTTAAAAAAAAATCTTTTTTGTGTAATATGCAGAATGTAGCTAAAAATTAATTAATTACCTGTTATCGCAGAAACTGGTAGACTAAAATTTAAAACTGAATCGTATTCTGTCGTACACATTCTCGATGATAAAATGTGGTGCTTCAAAGTAAAGTACATTTTAGTATCAAAACAAAAAATCTAACTAAAAAGAACATATTGAAATAAAAATAAGACTTACTTTTTGCATTCAATTTTCTGTTCTTTTTACTTCGTACAAAAAAGTTTTTCTGTAATTTTTAAAATAACCGCACTTTGAAAGATAACAGTTCAAGTTGAGAAGTAATTGCGTAACTTCAATAAGATATGAAGGTAAAAGTAGATGTACTGCCGATGATCGACTTGTATTATGGATAAAGATCGACAGTGCCGCACAACATCTCTACTTGACTACGATAATGTCATGGAATGACGATGTGTCATACGCTATGACTCCCTTCAAACTTTTAACTATACCAACGGGTGGTTGGCCCTTGCAAGAATACAATAAATTCGCTTTAATGTGTCATATCTTGTCTAGTCTCGGTATGGTACGTTTTCAATTTTTTTATCTTATACTGTGTAAAAGTTTCTGTTCTGTTTGTGTCTTCAAGATATGAAGTGTAATCAAATCTAAGTTTAATAGAATGTGAATTAAGTAAAAAATTTAAAAAAAATCTAATTTGTGTTGAATTGTCCATCCTGTTTTTACCTGTGCAGCTCATTATGATGATATTAGTGCAGCTTGAAATGTATCACGGTTGCAGCGATATGTATCAGAAACTCGACTCTCTTATGATGATCACTTGCGGCTTTCTCGGTATTTTAAAGATAACAATGTTCCGCGTTTACGCCGATAATTTGATACGCAATTTTACTTCTGCCGTGAACGATTATGACACAATTGACAGCGAGGAGAAGCGAATAATTATGCGGCGACACGCTTTCATGGGAAGGGCAACTTGCTACAGTGCCGTAATTTTCTCTTATTTCAGTACAATGGGTTTGATTCTGGCGCCTTTGTTGGCAAATGATAAGGATGTCAAAATTAATATATCCACCAGTGAATCTGCATTGATATATCCAATTCCTTCATCATGCACATTGCAGTTTATGAGTAGTTGGACGATCATATACATAATAATCTTTGTGCTGCAATGTATGGCATTAACGATCACTTGCAATGCCAATTTAGGTAATAAAATTAAAAAATCATTGTCTTGTCGAAACATGAGTTACACAAACTGCAAAATATTTATTATTTACTTTATTATTTACTTTAAATCTCTTTGTTAGTTTTTTTTAACAAAGAAATGTACATTGATATCTTTATCTTAATTCTTACAATTTTGTTTTTACCTCAGGTTTATTAACTATTAATTACGTACAATGCTTTTGTGTAAAGTTAAATAAAATATTATTATAAAATTGTATTGAATTATAAAGTTTTATTAATTTTAACAATGCTTTATTTTTGTCATGCATATATTGTGAATATTCTATATTGTACAATTTATAAAATAAATGCCATAATGTTATATTTTTTATATTACTTGCATTTGACTCTAAATAAATTTTTTCTATTGTTAAAGCTATTAATATCAATTATTTTAATACGAGATTGGAACATTTATTTACAAAGGCAGTGATTCACTTTTTCTCGCGATTACTCTGCATGTTTGCGGTCAAATGGAACTTTTAAGAAAGGAATTTACTAATTTTGGTGTGAAACAAAAAAATATAAATGAAGATTTTTCAAAATTAATGGAAAGACACTGTTATCTATTGGATCATGTGGAACTTCTGATCCAAGCAATTAATTTTGCTTTATTACTGCAATTGCTTGTTAGCTGCATTCTTATTTGCGTAATGGGTAAATATTTTCTTTATATATGTAATACTTTTAATTAATATAAGCAATATTATACGTACACCTATAGAGTATTGCGTATTAGTATACTTTACAAAAAAATATAAAATAAAAATTTTATTAAATGTTTACAAGATTTCGTGTAATTGATTAATATTTGATAAAGTACATGCATATTTTTGTATATTATATATCTTTTAATATTCTAATAATATTAAAAAAGTGATAAAACTTAAATAATGCTTTGCGTATATGTATGTGGATGTATGTATATTTATGTATATAATATATAAAAATATGTATGTACTTTATCAAATATCAATTATACAAAATCTTGTAAACATTTAATGAGATTTTTATTTTGCATTTTTATATATATGCGAAAAGTTGCTGCTCGCTCGCTGCTCGCATGTCACTTATTCTCATCGAGCGATCAAACTTCTTTGCCGTGCGACATTCGCCGCTGTCATTCGCTTAGAGAGTACATATATTTTACGATCTAGCCGCGCAAAACGTGCGCTTATTTGCCAATCCTTTTTCATTATTATCTCAATAATTATTGCAAAATTTGCAAAATTATAAAAAACTTTCTTATTCAGTTTATTGCGCTCTACTCGTTCATGGACTGCATGTACGTACGCATGACAATGGCGAGTGTCGCACGGCAACAAAATGTTTGATCGCTTGGCAAAGACAAAAGTAATACGCGAGCAGCGAGCAGATAGAAGCTTTACTTTTAGAGCATACATCTCATAGTTTTGCAGCGCGAATCGCGCACTTATTTGTCAATTCTTTTTAATTATTATCTCAATAATTATTGCAAATATTGCAAAACGGTAAAGAACTTTTCTGTTCAGTTTATTCTTCTCTACCCGTTCACGAGCGTTGGTACGATCATTCTGAGACACCCTGTATATGTATATAAATTTATGACAAGTGACAAAAACTATGACTCTTTACCTGCAAAACGCATGTTTAAAAATGTTCCTACGATTTTTCTTTTTTGGCTAAGTTACGTGACTTTGGAGCAATAAATTCAACTATATTTGTTGTTTAGAAACTTTTGACTAGCAGTGTATATAGAGAATTATTAATAATTTTTATACTTTGTATAATTGAGATATTTTTTCAGGTTTCCAATTTCTCGTGGCGTTGAATAATAATGACATAGTAATGTTAATTAAAACTGGAGCGATATCAGTTACTTTGCTGTCACAGTTATTTGCCTATTCTTACGTGGGCAATTATCTGAAGTATCAAACGGAAGAAACTGCATATTCGATTTACTGCTGCAACTGGTATTACTTATCGGTTAATTTGATGAAGAATATATTATTCGTCATCGCACGATCGCAACATCCCATTCAATTAGCAGCTGGCAAATTTTTCGTCATTAACATTGAGACTTACATGTTTATATTAAAAACTTCTCTTTCATATTTGTCCGTGCTACGTGTAATGCTGGAGTGATAAAATAAAAATAAAAGAAAATTGCAAAGAAAGATAATTGCACATATCTAAACAATGTTACGATTCTGTGCACAATCAAAAAATTATTATTACTGCATAATACTACGACACTAAAAATATGTTTTTTTTTTAATTAGAATGAAAACTAAACGTGATCCTTTGTCATAATAATTAATAAATGTATTTTACATTATTGTAATACAGTTTTTACAAGATAACGGTATAACATTAAAACTTATAAAAATAAATTTGGCATTGTTTTATAATTGATGTTTTTTATTGAAATAAAATTAATAGGGATACTCAATACTGAAGCATAATGCGTTATTTTTTGGAAGAAATTAGATTATTAGCTAATATTCTTTTGTATTTAAACTATGATAAAAATAAAAAATAACGTAATGACACAATCACTGATTCGATAATAGTTGACCACGTCAATAATTTTGTTTTGTGCAATATTAAAAATTAAAAATATTAAGAAGAGTATCTTGCTTTATTGTCTAAAAAATAAAATGTTTCAAAATTTACCTGTACTTAACATTGCGCGTGTATAGCACGTTTGCGATTGTAGTCGATCTGATCATGTCGCGTCTCGTTTCTGGCAACACAGTGATCACATATGGCATCTTCCCCCTCCCTCCACCCGCCCTAAATAATTCTGATATAGGCCGAAATTGACTGCAAAGTGTATTAGAATACATACTTTAATTATGGAAAAGGATTTTTCATTCTACACAGCCAAAAAAGAGATTTTCTAAATAATTTAAAAATTGCGTTTAAGTATAAAATAAGTTTTTATCTGCACAATTAAATAAAAAATTAAAATAATAAATTCAAGATATCGAGAAAGAACCGTGCAATATTGTTCAAATGTTTGAAGTCAAATGTATTTCAATCAATTAAAATAGTAAACATAGTAAAAGTTTGATTCCTTATTGAACCATCTTCAGTATATAGGCTATAATTTCGATTAACAATAATATTTAAAATAAAAAAAATGTTATTAAAATATTTAGATTTTATAATTATTAAATTACTATAATAAGTGCGCGCGCGTAGCACGCGCCTGTATTGTTCTAGTTAAATAAAAATAAGGTTGTAATAGTGTAGCCCCATCGGTTCCCGATAGAAACATTGCGTTTACAAACATCTAAGGTCCCTATCGGGTGTACTAATCAGGACCCGATCACTCTTGCCTGATCAGTTCCTTATCAGAGCCTTATTAATATTTCCATTCGGGACCCGAATAAAAATATTAATAAGGTCTCGATAAGAAACTGATCAGGCAAGGCCTTACTTAGTGATTTGGTCTTGATGAGTACACCCAATCGGGACCTGAGATGTTTGGTAACGCAATGTCCCTATCGGGAACCGATCGAGCTGCCCTATTACAACCTTACTTTTATTTAATCAGGATCCTTATCGGGTGATTATAAGGTTTATTAATTATTTTTATTTTTGTGAGGCAGCTAAAGGATTCACTATAGTAAAATTAGTACTTGGAAAAAAATTTAAAAATACAACTTTATATAATTGTACAATAGTAAGGTATGTTTTCTTTCTTTCTTTTTTTTAATATTGTTTTTGGTAATATTTTTGTGATATTTCAGATATTATCTCGCATTATAATGTATTATCATCAAAAAAAGAAATTCAAGACTCAAGTTATTTAATAATGTAAGGTATTGAGATGGTACGTGTCAAAAACATCGCAACACGATGATAGAATAAAATTCAATAATCTGTATTTTGTTTAGCCTCGTTATGTATTACATACTATATATCAATATGCTATGTTAAATAAAAATATATAAACTTTATCGAAATTATTTGTATTACACATTTTCTGACGTAATATTTAATAATTATAATAATGATATTATCATATTTAATAATTTAATAATTAATAAGCCTATACCTCATATTCACCTCATAAGAATCACTCGATCCACTCTTAAAAAAGGCATGAAAGATCGATATTCGAATGTATCGAAAGTATTGTTGATGCTTTTCCGCGACGCTGATTGGTTATCGCGATTATTCTGATAGTTTGATAGATTGAGAGCAAAGGTTATTTTGACGGTTATTTAAAATAAAAAAAATTTATTAAAATATTTAGATTTCATAATTATTAAATTACCATAATAAGTGCGCGCGCGTAGCGCGCGCCTGTATTGTTCTAGTATTGTCAAAAATAAGATTGAAATAAATTCCACAATATCTCCCGTATGAAGTCTTATTCTTCTAACTGCAATGTTATTTACTTATACTGAATGTACAATATATAAAACATATGTATACGTGCTCGTATTATCTTGGAACCTAATATATTTAAGTCCAAAATGAATTGCACATATTCTTGATAAAAAAAGTAGTTCCCGAATAAAAGCATTATTATAGCGTCTGTCTTCAGATACTAACGTCTATCAGATAAAGTAACCGAACACAACGCATTGGAATGAAAATAAAACTATCATTTTTTTTCCATTTCACTTTCACTCTTCTTTACTTTGTATAAAAAAAATATTTGCATCAATTTTCAAACATACATCAATTTTCAATCATACATTCGAACACAAAACCTGTTAGTAACTATACAACTTAAATAAAATATGAACGTAAAAGCGAACATATTGTCGATGATCGACTCGTATTATGGACAAAGGCCGACATTTGTGTATAGCGTATAACATCCCCTTGGCTATAATGTTATGGAATGAGGATGTGGCATATGCTATGACTCCTTTCAAATTATTAACTGCACCTGTAGGCGGTTGGCCCTTGCAAGAATACAATAAATTCGCTTTAGCGCGTTATATCATATCCATCTGCAGCATGGTACGTTTTCAATTTTTACCTCATATGGCCAGAAGATTTTGTGTTTCTGAGATGTTAAGTATAAAAAGTTGAATGTTTAATATTATATATAAATTCAGTGAAAACAATAAAAAAATAGAAATAAAATAAAATTTACAATTCTTAAAAACATAACAAAAAATTACGTCAAATCCAAGCTGGGTCTTTATTGCTCAACACATTCTTTAAACGAGAAAATTACAAACGTTTCGGCCACTAAACATTTGCCCATCATCAGTGTAACAATTCAATCAAAATAATATACGTGTACAGTTCTTAGAAGGTTAACGGTTACAACAATCTATTTTTATAATAAACAATTTATTTTTCTTATTTTTATAGAGTGTGGAGCTCATTATGTCATACCTCGACATTTATTACGGTTGCAGTGATATGTACGAAATACTTGACTCAGTTATGATTATCGTTTGTGCCATTCTTGGTTTAGTAAAACTATCGATGTTCCGCATTTACGCCGATAATCTGATTTGTAATTATTCTTCTGCCGTCAGCGATTATCTTGCGATCGACACTGAAGCGAAACGCACGATCATGCGACGGCACGCTTTCATGGGAAGAATATTTTTCTACAGTGTTGTGTTATTTGGCATTTTTGTTAGCCTTGGTTTGGTGACGGCGCCTATAATACCAAGTAATAAAGATGCTCAAGTTAACGTATCTATCAATGACGATGTATTGGGATATCCCATTTCCTCAACATGCACATTAGCGCGCTTTCATTTCTCAACGACTTTGTACTTGGTGATTTTTATAGTGCAGAGTTTTTTGATAGGAGCCACTTTCTTTTCCAATCTCGGTAATAAAATTGAAATATTATCATGATATCAACATAATTTGCATGCAAAATATTAATTTATGTTAAATGTTTTGTTTTTTAATAACAGAATTTTGTATTAAAAATATTTTTGTCCTAAACTTTATAATTTTATTTTTATTTTAGCTTCTTTAATCGTCAGTTACATAAAAATTTAACTCTTGTGTACAATTAAATTAAATTATATTATTTATTATAAAATATTTTTATTAAATTAAAATTTTATTGATTTTAACAAAAGTTGAATTTTAATGCGTATTGTAAATATTCTATATTATGAATTCTTTAACACAATTGCAATAACATTATATTTTTATATGTATTTACAGTACGTCTTAAATTAAATTCTTGTATTATTGTTAAAGCTATTAATATAAATCGCTTTTATACAAGATTTATATATTTATTTATAAAGGCAATGATTCACTGTTTCTCGCGATCACTTTGCATGTTTGCGGGCAAATGGAACTCCTAAGAATCGAATTTAGTGATTTTGCTACGGAAAAAGGAAATGTCAATCAAGATTTTATGAAATTGGTAACAAGACACAGTTATTTATTGAATCTTGCAAGATTACTGGCCGATGCAGTTCATTTCATTCTATTAGTGCAATTATTCATCAGCTCTGTTCTTATTTGTATAATGGGTAAATATCTTCTGAATGTAACACTTGCCACTAATATAAATAACATTATTCGCACCAAGCATTGTAGGTCAGTCACTTCGCGAAAAAAACGTCGAATAAAATTTTTACTTAACAATAACAGTTTTTTCTATAATTTAATAAAAAAATATAAATATGTATATATAATATCATCATTATCATCATATATTATTCTAATAAAAAATGGATAGGTGTTATCCTATAAAATAGGATAATGCTTTATATAGAAAGTAATATTATAAAATTAACAATTTTTATATTCCGCAAATAGTTGTAATATTTTTTTCAGGTTTTCAATTAATTGTGGCATTGAAAGTAGGTGACGCATTAATGATAGCTAAAACTGCAATGGCATTACTTACTTTTTCATTAGAGATGTTTGCTTATTCTTTTGTGGGCAATTATTTGAAGAATCAGATGGAGGAAGTTGCGCACTCAATCTTCTCCTGCAATTGGCATTGCATGTCGGTGAAATTGATGAAGAACATTTTGTTCGTCATTGCACAATCGCAGCAACCCATTCAGTTGACAGCTGGTAAATTCCTCGTCGTTAACTTGCAAACTTACATGTCAATATTGAAAACTTCCTTTTCATACTTGTCTGTGTTACGTGTGACGCTGGATACGTAAGATAAAGGTAATTATGATAAAGAAAGGTGAATATACATATATTAAACAATATTGCAACATTATGTACAATTGTATAATGCTGTCATTAAAAAAATGTGTCTGAAATAAAAAATATCTTTTTTCACAATATCAATAAAAAAATTGTGTGTTATTAATTGTGTGAAATAATGATATTAATACAGTTTTAATAAGATGTACCACGAGATATATGTACGTGAGATATTGTTGAAATAAACTTTGTACACTGTTTTATAATTAAATAAAACTATATAGTTACAGACAATTAAACAAAATTAATTATAAGTATATTTAATGTAAAAACATACTGCGCGTTATAGAAAAATAACAAAATATTCTGTTACAATTTTATTCATAAATTAATATAAAAATAACACAAAAAACTGACAAAAAGTAACGACATACTATAACAGAATTTTAATAAAATTTTAATTATAATCAACATAGATATATTCACATATTATCACTAAAAAAATTCCTTTTCGCGCAGCATATAAAAAGTGTAAAAAAAAATTAATAATTACCTATGTTGTATCACGGAAACTGATGGAATAAAGTTAAACTGCAGATCGCATATATTTTCAATAAAAAAAAGTAGTTCTAGTGCAAAAAATATTCTGCAGCATCATATTATCAACTAAAGTAACGGTAGACAATGCATTGCAATAAGATAAAACTTCTATTTTCCCCATTCAATTTTTGCTCGTCTCTCTTTCAATAAAAAAAAAAATGTTTCTATCAATTTTTCAAATAACCGCACTTTGGAAGATGACATAGCATGTAGTCAATAAATGTGCCACTTTAATAAGATATGAACGTCAAAGTGGACATATTAGCGATGATCGACTTCGTATTACAAACAAAAACCGCCATTTGTGAATTCCGTACATCTCTACTTGACTATAACAATGTCATGGAATGACGATGTGTCGTACGCTATGACTCCTTGTAAACTCTTTACTTTACCTATAGGTGGTTGGCCCTTGCAAGAATACAATACATTTGCTTTAGCCCGTTATATCATATCCTGCTGCGGTATGGTACGTTTCCAATTTTTATCTTATATACCGCATAAAAGTTTTTGTGCTGCCTGTATTTCCGAGATATCAGGTATAGTCAAATTGAACGACTAATGTGGCATAAATTCCACAAAATTAAAAAAAAAAGAAAAAAAGTGTAATTTGTAATAAACAATCTATTTTTTTTATTTTTGCAGAGTGTGGAGCTGATTTTGTCGTACTTAAACCTCCACTACAATTGCAACGATACATACGAAAATCTTGACTCTCTTATGCTTTTCGTTTGTGCCATTCTTGGTTTAACAAAACTATCGATGTACCGCATTTACGCTGACAATTTAACTCGTAATTATTCTTCTGCCATCAGTGATTATCTTGCGATTGACACTGAAGAAAAACGCATAATCATGCGACGACATGCTTTCATGGGAAGAATTATATTCTGCTGTGTCGTAATATTTGGTTGCATCGGTTCACTTGCTTTAGTGGTGGCACCTATTGTGACAAATTATCAGGATGTCCAAATCAATATATCTATCAATGATTACACTCCAGGATATCCCATTCCCGCAACATGCACATTAGGGAATTTTCATTTCTCGACGAGTTTGTACTTGATGATTTTTATAGTGCAGTGTATTGCAATAGCGGCCACTTCCTCTGCCAATCTCGGTAATAAGATTGAAATAATATTATGATATAGACATGATTTGCATGCAACTATAAAGTATTAATTTATATTAAATGCTTTGTTTTTTTATTTTTTAATAACAAATGTATATATTATTAATATTCTTATTTTTAGTTTTACAATTTTGTCCAATTTTAGCTGTTTTTATACGTTAGTTACATACAAACTTAGCTCTTGTATGTAAGAAAATAAAATAACTTTTATTCAAAATTATTTTTATTAATTTGAAGTTTTTAATAAAACTTTCTATATATTATTTACATTATAGATTTTAATAAAATTTTATTTTTAATGCAAATAGTAAACACTCTATATAAATTTTGTAACTGCGCTAATGTTATTTTGTATCATTTAGAATACAATCTCTTATTTTTTTTATTATTAACATTGTTAACATAAATCAGTTTAATACGAGATTGGTATATTTTATTTATGAAGGCAATGACTCACTTTTTCTCGCGATCACTTTGCATGTTTGCGGGCAAATGGAACTCCTAAGAATTGAATTTAGTGATTTTGATATGGAAAGCAAAAATATCAATCAAGATTTTATGAAACTGACGAAGAGACATTGTTATCTATTAAATCATATAAAATTACTGACTGATGCAGTAAATCTTGTTCTACTAGCGCAGTTACTCATCAGTGGCTTTCTTATTTGTCTAATCGGTAAATATCTTCTGATCTAATGCTTCTTATTAATATTATCAATACTATATACGCAAAAATTATTATAAATTACTTACTTTGCGATAAAAAATGTAAAATAGAATTTTTATAAAATATTCACAAAATTTTCCATAATTTATATTTACTCAAAAAATAAACATATTGTACGTTATTATAGTAATATAAAAATATTAGTATAAATTTATAATGATTTATAGATACAATATTATTAGATTATTAGCAATATGATAATATGTATATTCTATGATAAGGTTGCAAAAATTGTTTTAGGTTTTCAATTGATTCTGGCGTTAAAAGGGGGTGACCTAGTAATGATAGCTAAAACTACAATGGCGTTAATGACTTTCCTGTTGCAATTATTTGCCTACTCTGTCGTGGGCCACTATTTGAAAAGTCAAACAGAGAACATGGCGCATTCTATTTACTGCTGTAATTGGCATTGCTTCTCATTGAAAATGATGAAAAACGTCTTGTTTATCATCACGCGGTCGCAACAATCCATTCCGTTCACAGCTGGCAAATTTATCATTGTTAACTTGGAGACTTATATGTCTATATTAAAAACTTCCTTTTCATACTTATCCGTTTTACGTGTAATGTTAGACACCTAGACTGAAACCAATTTTTGTAAGAAAAGTTCATTAGACATATGTAAACAGTAACACAGTATTGCAGTATGTGCAGAACCAAAAAAATTATAATTACAATATAATATTATAATTATGTGTCTAGAATTTAAAAAAATATTTATTATTATATTAATATTTTAATAAAATTCATAACGGAGCATAATTTAAAATTGTGAATATAAATTTTGTACATTACTTTATAATTAAATAACATTAACAATTCTGTAATTAAATAAATTATATATATACACATATATATATATATATATATATATATATATGTGTGTATATATATATATATATATATATTCAATGCAAACACACACTATGTAACTGTATTCAAAAAGTAAGAATGTGTATAAAGAAGTATATTATATAATGTAAAAGTATATTAACTAATTTTTATTCTACGTTTAATTATTTTGTTTCAAACTTGTGATATTATTTATTAAATTTGTATACACTAAAGTCTAAACTAGATCGCACATATTTTGATAAAAAACCAACAGTCTCACAAGACATATTTATAGCATCACATCGACAACCAACGTAACGGAAGACATATGAGAATAAAACACCATCTTTTTCATTTGTTTTCTTTTTTTTCTGTTTCATAAAAAAGGCATTTTTATCCAATTTTGAAATAAGTATGCTTAGGAAAATTACATAGTATGTGAATCAATAGTTGTACAACTTTAATAAGATGTAAACATAATAGCGCATGTATTACCAATGATCGACTTTTCATTATATATAAGCAAAGATCATCATTTGTGAATTTCGTTCACTCTTACTTGAACATGATAATGTCATGGAAAGACGATGTGTCGTACGCTATGGGTCCTTATAAATTTTTTACTCTACCAATAGGTGGTTGGCCTTTGCAAGAATACAATACATTTGCTTTAGTCCGTTTTCTCATATCTTGGTCTGGTATAGTACGTTTTCAATTTATATTTTATACCGCGTTTCTGTTCTACTTGTATTTACGAAACGTAGGTCAAGTTAAAAGTTTAACACTTCATAACATTTCCAGAAATTCATAAATTTCAGTGGTAGTAAAGAACAGTATTATTCGTAATAAATATATTTTATGTGTTAATAAAAATGTATTTTATTTGTTTTTTGCAGTGCGTGGCGATAATTCTAATGTATCTCAACATATATTATGATTGCAGCGATATGTATGAAAAAATTGATTCTCTTATGCTTTTCGTTTGTTTCATTCTTGCTTTATTAAAATTATCGGCATTCCGCATTTACGCCGACAACCTGACAAGCATTTTTTCTTCTGCCATTAGTGATTATCTTACGATTGATAGTAAGGAAAAGCGCACCATCATGCGACGACACGCTTTTATGGGAAGAAACATTTTCTGTTGTGTCGTATTAAGCGGTTACATTGCTGCAATTGGTATCATGGTGGAACCTTTTATGTCAAGTGATAATGATGCGCAAGTTAATCTATCCATCAATAAACAAGGTTTACGGTATCCATTTCCCACATCATGTACATTAGCAAACATTTATTTGCCGACTGGATTGTACGTGATGATTTATGTAGTACAGTGTATTCTATTATATATTGGTGCTACTGGCAACACAGGTAAAATTTTCAATATTACAATAAAATTAAAATTTTATTGTAATATTGACATGTGATTTGCATGCAACTACAAAATATATATTTATGTTAAATGTTTATTTTTTCGTTTTAATGAGAAAGATGTGTGTTTATATTTTTATTCTAGTTCTTACAATTTTATTTTTATCTTAATTTATTTACCTACATACTTAATTAACTACATACAAATTTATTTTTTGTACGTAACTAAAATATTATTTATTATGAAAAATTTTCATTACATTAGTTTTATTGACAAAAGTCAAATTTCTTTTTCATATATGTATAGAGAGTGTGGATACTCTATTATTATAAATTCCATAACTACATTAATATCATATATTTTACATTTATATTAAAAATCCTTTTATTTTTTTTATTGTTAAAGCTATTAACATAAATTGCTTTAATACAATATTTGTATATTTATTCATAAAGGCAATGATTCACTTTTTCTCTCAATTGCCTTGCACGTTTGCGGGCAAATGGAACTTCTAAGAATCGAGTTTAGTAACTTGAGTGCGGAAGACAAAAATGTCAATAAGGATTTTTTAAACTTGGTAACAAAGCATACTTTTCTATTAAATCAGGCAAAACTACTGAAAGATACAATTGGTTTTAGTCTGTCAGTTCAGTTGCTCATGAGTTGCATTCTTATTAGCATAATCGGTAAATATATTTTGAATCTAATATTTCTGACTAATATAAACAATATTAAACGCATTAAAGTTTTATAAATCAGTAATTTTGTAAAAAAAGACGTTAAATTAAAATCGTATTAAATATTTGCAAAAATTTTTACTATTTATATATAATTAAGAAACGTGTGCATATATCATATTAATATAATATAATATAATATATAATATTCTAGTACTTTATAAGAATTGATAAAAATAATGTTTTATATGAACATGTAGTAATAGCATACAATTATCAGATTTATTATAAAATTATGAAATTTTTATAAACTGTAAGTATATAGTTTAATAATTTTTTCAGGCTTTCAATTTATTTTGGCGTTGAAAGTAGGTGACATAATTATGACAGCTAAAACTACAATGGTGTTACTTACCTTTTTGACTCAACTGTTTGTCTATTCTGTCGTGAGTGAATATTTGAAATATCAAGTGGAGGAATTTGCGCATTCAATTTATTACTGCAATTGGCATTGCTTGTCGGTGAGATTGATGAAGAACGTGTTGTTTATCATTGCTCGTTCGCAGCAACCCGTTCAGTTCGCAGCTGGCAACTTTCTCGTCGTTAACATGGGGACTTTTACATCTATATTAAAAACTTCCTTCTCATATTTGTCCGTACTGCGTATGACACTGGACATGTAAATATAATTATTAAAAAAAAAGGTAATGGCACAAATATTTAAATAATATTACAATGTGAAATTCAAATAATATTACTATGAATCGTAATCAAACGTTATATTTTTTTCTGTTAGTATCAAATATATTGTTTATCATTGTAAGTTAATTATATTAAAATTTATAACAGCGCATAATTTGGTACTATAGAAATAATTTTTGTAGATTATTTTATAATTAAATAAAATTCTTAGACAGCACAACGACGTTCTAAAAATGTACCAAAAATGTATGCATTGGACATTTCGTACGTTCTTAAAACGTCCTGATTGCATTTTCAAATATTTTCAGGAGATTTTAAAAATATCCAATATTATTTTTCTAAACATCCAAAAAACGATGATTTTAAGGCCTAACAGACGAAAACTGGATCTTTTTACACTTTTCACACTGAGAGCAGAAAACAAAATACAGAACAGCGGAATTTTTTGAGCAAATCAGAATTTGTATTGACAGCAGTTAGTATTGCTTGTTGCTGTCAATACAAATTCTGATCAATTCAAAAAAATTTTGCTATTTTGCATACTGCTTTTCTACTTCTAATGTGAATAGATCCTCCCGTGAATCCTTCCGCCATTACCGGAAAACAATATTTAATAAGTAAATAATAAATTTAATACATAGTAATTTTTTTTATTATATATTAATGCTATAATATTATTTATTACTATAACATACTACTACTACAAAAAATGAGAAATTGTGCGAAGAAATATATTATATAAGATTGAGTTTTAGTCTTTATTTAATTATTTTTTTGTGTGTATTTTTGATAAGTTTACATTAAGATGCAAGAAGCGTTTATTATAAATATTCAAACTTTGCATTAATAAATGTATGTTATATTGCTATTATGTATTGTTTATGTACGCTTTTGTAATTTATTCAATTACTTCTCTTGATAATCCAATTTTTTTATTTTAAACACAATTTAAATTATTTTTTATTGTGACAAGTAGTACTGCAGTATTATACTGTTGTACTGTTTAAAGACATAGCTTTATTAAAACAATAAGATTTTACAGCAATACCTTTATTGCAATTGATTACTGAGTTTAATACGAGAAGTCAATACAAGAAAGATTAATATAAATCACATTATTTGTGTCTATCAAGATTATTAATATTTTATATAAATATAGAAATATAATGAATTAAATTATTCTTTTTACACACTTGAAATCATATAATTATCGCCAAGGAATAAAGTTTTAAGATTTACTTGTTATTTTAAATGAATACCAGAGCATGGTTGTCTTGTTTCATAGAATGAAAAAATTCTGTGTTTCTTCCATGACCATTCGTACAGCTTCTTCTGTTTATCATCTTTATTGTCGCTCAACATATAGCTTTATTCTTTCTATTTCGTAGCTGTTCGTTCACTCGAGTAAGCGACAGATGGAAGAAAAAATATTTTTTTATGGAAAAAAGCGCAAACTTGCTATGCCACCCTTCAACACGCAATTGACCACGAGCATCTATGCACTGACAGTAGCATTGAATTTGCGCGCATTATCGGACATCCCAAAGATACGCGGCAGATAAATTTGTTACATCACTTATCTTACCACCCTAAAGACTGGTCAGTGCGAAGGGGAATAGACCCTCCCGTGCACATGATAGGGGCAATTCTTCTTGGAACAAAAGTAAGGCATCGACCCGACCGAGTCACGCATATTCAATAATGCTCTACATTTTTTTTTTTTTTTTGAAGTGGTAGTTCAAAACGAACTACCACCAAATATAAAGAAAAATTGGAACAGTGTATTTATAGCTTTTCTACGATAAAATCAATGATGTGAATACTTGATATGTGGACTTTACAGCGGAATAGCGTAATTTACACAATTCAGTAGCTTATAATATTTACGGCAGAGATAAGATAACATACAGTAAAGAAATTAATTGCCACTTTTAATAAGTAAAAGAATATTTATATTTTTGTAGCAATTTTTGTAATGAAAACCAACAAAATTATAAAATTGCAACAATTCGTATAATTTTTTTTCAGCTAGCTATAAAAAATTATAAAAATTTTTTAAATAATAAAATAAATAATCTAAAGTGTATTATTTATAATTAAAATAAAATTTTATGACATTTATATATATTTTATGTTTAGTTGCAATAAAATTATTTGTTATATACTTAAAATTTTCTATAATTTGACTGTTTTTTCTTATAGTATAAATTTCTTTTTTGCTTTTTAATTTTTTGCCATTTTTGATACAGTCATTTGTTCGATACAATATCATATGAGAACGTAATTTTATATTTGTCACCGTATAGTCTCTCACAACTAAAAGTCTTCAAAACCTGCGATCAGAGATGATCTGGAGATTCTTTGTAATCGAAAGCGCAATAGATGCGTGGCAGAACATTACTTTTCCGTGAATTTACATGAAAAAAATCGCGGTCAATATTAATTCTGCAATTGATGATTGGTACTTTAACTATGAAGAAGGAGTCGCGTGTAATAATGATGGCATATGCATGTGTAGGGCGATTGATCGCTATGACTCAATTTATCATTGGATCGACAGCTTGCACCTGATAGTTTGCATCCGTCTTCCTTAACAATAAACAGGAGGTTGTGTTAAAATTCTCATAAGACCATTGCTGGATAAAGTTTGAACATATTTTGCTAATAAAGAAAAGATTTTATCTTAAAGTAATTAAAAAATATGTTAATATTTTATGGAATATTTTGATAGATCGCATTTGTAACTAACGACACTGTGGCCATGTGGAATTTTGTCTTTCCATCAACGTGTCTTCATATTCCACGTACAAAGCACTCTTTATGGTGCAAATAATCCAAGGATTTATAGTATTAATAGCAAAACGTGCGTGTGACAGCTTCTTCTTCAGCATGCATCTCTGTGGTCAGTTGGAGCTTCTTAGGCTGCAGTTTATAAAGATCAACAGAAAACACGATGAAAAACGTCGTGGGAATGTTGTAGGACCATTGATCAAAAGATTGTCAGCTCATAGCACTGGCCAGAAATATTGAAGACGCTTTCATTATCAATATTTTGCTGCGCCTTCTAATAATCAGCGTAGTTATTGCAACTTCAGGTATATATCCGGTGCAATTACTTAAAAAATTTTATCGTTATTAATTTTATTCATTCAAAAAAAATGTTAAAAGAATTATGATTTATATCAAAGAATTGCCGTTTTTAGGAATCCTGTTATTTAATCATCACGATTACAAGGAAATAATAAAAATTCAGTTTTATATAATACAAACCTTTTTTTGTACACGTACGTCGATGATGCCTTGTAAAATCAAAGTGAATCGATTATTTATGCAATATATAGCTCCACGTGGCACGAAATGTCATCCATTTTGGTAAAAGCTACTGCTATTTGTTATGATGAGGATGAAGACCTCTCTTCGAATTAGTGCTGGAAAATTTTTCTTTCTAACGCGAACCACAATGACTGATATTCTGAAACTACTTTAACATATTGTTCTTACTAGTGTCAGTTCAAAATTAAAAAAATTCTAATTCTATTAAACACTTTCTAAGAAAGAAATATATGTAGATAAATAAACTAAAACTTAATTATATTTTATTAGAAACAATAGCGATTAGTTCTTTCCACTCATATTTGTATCTGATACATATTTTCTTTCTTAATTATTTGAATTGATTCAAAACCTGATATATAAAATTTGCAACTTACTGCCATTTTTTAAAAAATATCTCAAAACGAGAAAAATTATTATAGCAACAAAGCAACCGTAACTGGCAGTAACTGTTGTTGAAATAGAAATAAAGTTATTTTATACTTTCTTTTTTTCCTTCATATTTTCATAAAAAATTTTTCCATCAATTTTTTTCATCAATTTTAAGCAACCGCCACTCAAAGGTAATAGAGTATATTATTACTGAAATTGCATACCTTCAATAAGATATGAACGTCAACTTCTCTGACGGTCGACCCATATTATAGACAAAGACCGGCATTAATGATCATCGTGCAACATTTCTTACTCAACTACAAAAATGTCATGGGAAAACGATGTGGTATACGCTATGACTCCTGTCAAACTCTTAACTATACCTATAGGTGGTTGGCCTTTGCAAGAATACAACAAATTTGCTTTAGGACGTCATATCGTATCGAGCTGCGGGTTGGTATGTTTTTAAATTTTGTGTCGCATATGATAAAGTTGCTTGTTTACAATAATCTTGCGTTCGGAACATGTAAAGTTTAATAAATGAGCCATTGACATTTTTATCATTTGACAAATAGTAAAAAAAAAGCGAATAAAATAACTTCGTAAACAGTCTGTTTTCTTATTTTTTGTACAGACCGTGATGGTGATCGTACAATTTCTCGAACTTTATTACAACTGCACCAACGCGTATGCAAATCTTGACGCTCTAACACTATTTGCTTGTGGCATTCTTGCTGTATTAAAAATAGTATGGTTTCGTATATACGCTGATAATTTAATTTGCAACTATTCTTCTGCCATGAGCGATTATCACGCAATCGACACCGAGGAGAAGCGCATCATCATGCGAAAACATGCTTCCTGGGGAAGAGTAATCAGCATTATTGCTCTATTGATTTCTTATGTCGATTCCGTGATCTTTATCGTGGGACACGCGCAGGGTTGGTTTTTTTTTTCAAACAACACGTTTGTCTGTTCAAAATGTGTTTTTATAAAATAAAAATATTGTAATTATTTGTCTTGAACATAAATGTTTAAAACGTGATAAAACTGGATATGCGTCAGTAAGCAGCGAGGAGGCTCAACTCAACATATCTATCTGGGGTCATCGAGCGGGATACGCTGTTCCGTCAACATGTACTTTAGCACACTTTGACATCTCGACGGGCTCATATTTAGTAATATTTGCTCTGGAATCTATCTTTCTAGTAATAATGTGCCTTAGTAATCACGGTATGTTTATTATACAATTTCTTAACTTCCATGATTTTAAGTATTCTTTATTCTTCTTATTGTCAAGTTCACTTAAAATTCTACATGGAGTTTGCTTTTACATCGTATTTAATAAAGTATATGGTTTTGGAAATAATAAATTTAATTTTATTAAAATTTGTGAAATTTAATTGCTAACATATTTTATGAATATTTTACGAAATATTCAAAAAATACATCAACAAATTTTGTACAATACGTATAACTGCATCGACAATATGCATTTTATATTCTCGCAGCATATTCTTGATTATAATTTTTAAAGGTAGCGACTCTCTATTTCTTCAAATTACCTTACATATTTGTGGCCAACTAAAAATTCTAAAGGCCAGTTTTATGAACTTTGATGCAACAGGTCCGAAAGTTGACGAACGTTTTAATGCATTAATTTTACGACACGATCATTTGATACAAATGGCCAGAAAGCTTGCTGAGATAATTAGTTTTATCTTAATAATACAACTATTTATCAGCAGTATGCTTATATGTATAGTAGGTAAATATTCTGTCGTCCACATAATAGATTTGCATATTAACATAAAAGTAAAATATGTATTAAATAAATTTAAATGACAAATAATAAATTTTTGCAGGATTTGCATTTATTATTGCGCTGACAACCAACGATTTTGGTATGATGTCAAAAAGTTTTATGGTGCTCAGTGCTTTTCTAGCACAGTTAACAGTATATAGCGTTGTGGGAGATTATTTAAAATCTCAAATGGAAGAAGTCGCATTATCTGTTTATCAGTGCAATTGGTACAATCTTCCTACAAAAGTGGCAAGAAATGTAGTCTTTATCATGATGTGGTCCCAACTTCCAGTTAAGCTACAAGCTGGAAATTTTATTGTTGTAGATCTGGGAACTTACATGAGCATTTTGAGAACTTCTGTTTCGTATTTGTCCGTCCTTCGAGTAATGCTAGACACATAAAACATATATATTATAACCATTATTTCACAAAAGAGATAGTTAGAGAAACAATGACTTATTATAATAGTAAATTTTAATAAAACTTTAATTACAATCAACATAAATACATTCATTTGTCATAAATGAAAAGAATATTTTTGTACAGCATATAAAAAGTATGCGAAAAGTATAATTACCTATGTTATCTCAAAAACAGGTACACTAAAATTCAAACCAGATTAAACATATTTTTGAAAAAAAAAATGGTTTAATGCGTAAAAACATTATAGCATCATGCTACCCAGTAATACACTAATTGAAGGCAACGTAAAATAAAAATAAAATTCTCGTTTTCTTCATTTTCTTTACCCTAGAAAGTTTACAAAAAAAATGTTTCCTACAATTTTTCAAATAACAGTAGTTTGCAAATGATAAAGCGTCTTGGTAAGTATAATAGCTTGCACAAAATATGAATAGCTTTAATAAAATATGAACATGAAAGTGAATTTATAGCTGACGATCAACTGGTATTGTGCATAAAGACCTACAATTGCAATCATTGTGCAACATCCCTAGCTAACTTTGATTATGTGGAATGATGATATAGCGTACGCTATGGTGTTTAGCAAATTTTTAACTTTACCCATAGGCACTAGCGGATTCTGATGTCGATAATAGGGGGGGGGGGGGGTTTGACCTGCTTTAATGCATTTTTTACCAAGATTCTTGAAACGGATCCAGCAAAATTGATTTTTTTTTAACTTGGAAGGGGGGGGATTTTAACCCCCCCCCCCCCCCCCAGGATCCGCCGGTACCCATAAGTGATAACCCACTACAAGAATTCAATACATTTACATTAGTCCGTTAAATCATATCTCTCTGCATTATAGTACGTACCTAATTCTTACTTTATACTATAAAAATTTTTATTCTGCTTATATTTCTAACATGTGAAATATAGTAAAAGTTAAGCATTTAAAAAAATACAAGCTGAGTAGAAATAAAAAGAAGAAAATGTTATTTATATCTTTTTTTGTCTTTCCAGTGCTCGACTACAATCAATTCATTTACGAATGTATATTACATGCAAGCTAATACCAATTGTGGGTACACATATGAAATAATGGACGCTCTTATGATTGATTTTTGCTTTTTTCTTGCTCTAATGAAACATTCGATGTTTCGCATTTACGCTGAAAATTTGACACGCAATTACACTTCTGCCATCAGTGATTATTGTGCAATTAATACTGAAGAAAAACGTACAGTAATGCGGCAACACGCTTTCCTGGAAAGAATGGTTTTCTACTTTGTCGTAGCAATGGCGTTCACCTGTTTCACTTGTTTAACAATGACACCCATCATCGAATAGTCTAACAATGTACAAGTTAATGCATTCACTAATAAGCATACTGCAAAATATTCTGTTCTCTCAGATTGCACGTGGGGAATGTTAAATGTCTCGATGAGGACGTATTTGTTGCTTTTTGTACTGCAGTTTATTCAAATAGCGATCAGTTCCTGTTCTTATGTCGGTAAATTAAAATAACATTGTGTTATTGACATGATTTGCATGCAAGTACAAAAATTTTGTTTTTATTAAACATTATGTACTTTTTTAATAACAAAAATGCTAACAATATTTTACTAACAATATTTTTATTTTCTAATTTTTTAATCTTATTTTTATCTTAGCTTTCTTAATCGTCAGTTATATGTAAATTTAACTTTGTTAACAAGTAAATAAAATATTATTTACTATAAAAAATTTTTATTATTTTAAAATTTTATTGATATAAACCTAAATGTAAAATTTTAAAATAGGTAAATCTAACGTTTTTTTATATAAGCACTATAAGTATAAAATATTATAAATTAATTACTTTGCAAAGAAAGACGTAAAATAAAAATCTTATTAAACATTTGCAGAATTGCATATTATCCATATGTTTTTATCAATGAATTGCATATTATACTAATATCATATGTTATCCAGTAGTGCATAAAAATTAATAGATAATGCGAATTTATATACAATAATAGCATACAATTATTAAATTTATTATAAAATTAATAAATTTTTATAAATTATATATATTTAAATTATTGTAAAATTTTTTCAAGTTTTCAATTGATTCTGGCGTTGAAAGTGATTGACGTCATAATAATAGTTAAAGCTACAATATTGTTACTTACTTTCTTGTCACAATTGTTCGCCTATTCTGTTGTGGGTGAATATTTGATAAATCAAACAGAAGGAGTCGCATACTCGATGTTCTGTTCCAATTGGCATTGCTTGTCAGCAAAATTCATGAGAAATATCTTGTTTGCCATTGCACGATCGCAGCAACCCGTTACATTTTTAGCTGGAAAATATCTAGTCGTTAATTTATCAACTTATATGTCGGTATTACAAACCTTTTTTTCATACTTATCTGTCCTACGTATGATAGTGGACAATTAAAGTAAAAATAATTACTGTAAGAAAATAAAGAATTGCATATATCTAAACCATATTTCACAATGTTGAATCAAACTGAAAGGAATTATTAGCATAACTGAAAATGTATCTAAAATCCTACCCTAAAGTGGTTTGCGTGTAAATTTCTTAATAAATTGTTCAAATTTATACCATATAAATTTATACCATATAAATTTGTACTTCATAAATATAATTTCACAGTTTCAACAATATTGATTTATTAAGGGATGCTGAAATGATATCCGAATTTCAATGCAAAGGCGCCTTTATTTAGATAAAATTAAAAATGATATAAAATTACCGATGTAATGTCTGCGTATACGAATTGACAGATCGATTATCTGCTCATAATCTTGCAATAAAAACTTTTAACACTTTATATGTAGTATTCAATAATTCTTCCGGATGATGATCAAAATAATCCAGATAAACAAACGTAAAGAGAATGTTATATATTGGAATATTTTCAGTGCTCATAATATATGCGCAAAACATTTCAATATTGACAAATATTAAAATACATTTTATAGAACATCTGTTATAAATTTATTTTTCCAATACTTTCGCGTGCATTTGTAATGACGGTGACACATTATTGTCTTTACATTCTTTTAATATTTTGTATTATTGGAGAAACAATAAAATATTATAAAACATTTATTATAATCAACATAAATACATACTCATGTATTCGTCATTAATAAAAAGAATTTTCTTGTACAGCATATGAAAAGTATGCAAAAAATATAATAATCACTTATGTTATCTCAAAAATTGTTATATGAAAGTCCAAACCGGTTCAAACACATTTTTGTTAAAAAAAATAGTTTAAAGCATAAAGACATTATAGCATCATGCTAGCGAGTAATAAAATAACTGAAGGCAACGTAACGAAAAGAGAATAAAATTCTCGTTTTCCTCATTCTTTTTTCTCTATTTTCATGAAAATAATGTTACTATCAATTTTTCAAATAACAGTGTTTTATAAATGATAGAGCATGTTGATAAGTAAAATTGAACAGCGTTAATAAAATATGAACATGAAAGTGAATTTATTGCTGATGATCGACTATGCATACAGACCGACAATTGTGATCATCGTGGAACATTGTGAAACTCTAGCTAACTTCGATTATGTGGAATGACGATATAGCGTATGCTATGGCTTTTAGTAAATTCTTCACATTACCCTTAGGTGGTTGGCCACTGCAAGAATTCAATACATTTACATTGATCCGTTTTATCATGTCTTTCTGCATTACGGTACGTTCTTGATTTTTACTTTATACCGTTCACTTATACCGGAAGCTTACTTTTACTTTATACCTGCTTACATTTCCGACATGTGAGATATAATAAATTTGAACATTTAAAATGATATAAGATCAGTAAGAATAAAGAAAAAAAAAAGTTATTTTTATTTCTTTTTTTGTCTTTGCAGTTCTCATTAATAATTACTTCATTTATTAATGCGTATTACATGCAAATTAATATCCATTGTGGCAACATGTATGGAAAAATCGACGCTCTTATGATTGGTTTTTGCTGCATTCCTGCTGTAGTAAAACATTCAATGTTTCGCATTTACGCTGAAAATATGACACGCAATTACTCATCTGCCATCAGTGATTATTGTGCAATTGATACTAAAGAAAAACGTACAGTAATGCGACAACATGCTTTTCTGGGAAGAATGATTTTCTACTTTGTCGTAGCAGTGGCATTCACCACTTCCGTTGGTTTAATAATGACGCCCGTAATCGAATATTCTAACAATGGACAAGTTAATGCATCCACTAATAAACCTATTGCAAAATATCCTGTTCCCTCAGATTGCACATGGGGGCAGTTAGATGTCTCAACGGGAATGTATTTATTGCTTTTTGTAGTGCAGTGTATTCAAATAACGATCGGTTCCAGTGCTTATGTCGGTAATAAAATTAAAATAACATGGTGTTTACATGCAAGCTCAAAATATTAGTTTTTATTAAACATTATGTTTCATAAATTTTTATACATATTTTTTAATAACTGCAATGTATACTAACAATATTTTTATTCTCTAATTTTTTAATCTTATTTTTATCTTAGCTTTTTTAATCGTCAGTTATATGTAAATTTAACTTTGTTAACAAGTAAATCAAATATTATTTACTATAATAAATTTTTATTATTTTAAAATTTTATATATTGATTTAAAGTTAAATATAAAGTTTTATTTTTAATGTATATAATAGATACTTTATATTATAAATTTACTGCACATTGACATTACATTTTTATATCATTTGCAATTGTTACATAAATGCTTTACTTAATGTTCAAAATCTTTTAAAATAAATTATTTTAATTTGAGATTCATATATTTATTTATAAAGGCAATGACTCACTTTTTCTCACAATCACCCTGCATGTGTGCGGACAAATGGAACTCTTAGGAATTGAATTTCGTAAGTTTGCGGTGGAAACCAAAAATATCAAGATGGATCTTTTAAAATTAACAACGAGACATTGTTATCTATTAAGTCATGCTCAACAACTGGCTGATGCAATAAGCGTTATTTTATTAACGCAGTTATTTTGCAGTAGCATCCTTATTTGCATAATAGGTAAATATTTTCTAAACCTAACGCTTTTTCAATTTTCATGTAAGCGATATTATAAGTATAAAATATTATAAATTAATTACTCTGCAAAGGAAGACGTAACATTAAAATCTTATTAAACATTTGTAGAATTGCTTATTTATTTATACGTCTTTATTAAAGAATTGCACATTATAATAATATCTCTCATATATGTATTATTTAGTAGCATATAAAAATTAATAGATAATGAGAATTTATGTATAGTATTATAATAGCATAAAATGATTAGATTTATTATAAAATTATCAAATTTTTATAATGTCCAGTTTAAATCAGAGGATGATCTTACTCGTGGCTCATCTGTGAAAATTATACTATAGTTGACTTTCAATCGTATTAACTTTAATAATTTTTTTTTTAATTGGATAAAAAAAAGTAATTTGATACAGTTGATACGATTGGAAGCGAAATTCAGTATAATTTTAACTAACTTATCAAACTATCGGAGCCACAAGTAAGATCATCTTTCAGTCTAGACAGGCCATAAATTACATGTATATTATTGCAAAATTTTTTCAGGCTTTCAATTTATTCTGGCGTTGAAAGTGGTTGACGTAGTAATGATAATTAAAGCTTCAATAGCGTTAATTACTTTCTTGTCACAGCTGTTTGCCTATTCTGTCGTAGGCGAATATTTAAAAAGTCAAACAGAAGAAATCGCATACTCGATTTACTGTTCCAATTGGCATTGCTTATCATCAAAATTCATGAAGAATATCTTGTTCATCATTGTACGATCGCAGCAACCCGTTACATTTATGGCTGGAAGATATCTGGTTGTTAACTTACAAACTTATATGTCTATATTAGAAACCTCATTTCAATATTTATCTATTCTACGTATGATGGTGGAGACTTAAAAATAATTATTATAGGAAAAGAGAAAATTGTACATATCTAAACAATATTTTCATGTTGTGCAAAATCGAAAGAATTATTATTATTGTATAAAACCGAGAATGTGTCTAAAATCCTACTTCAAAATAGTGTGTATTTACTTTTGAGGACTCTTTTCCGCGTTACTAATTGATTCGATTCGCGTTATGCATTACTACGTATTATCGAGCGGTTGTCAACCGCATCGCGACATTTGTGTTCATTAAATCGGTTGTCATTGAGACAATTGCGTTTGACATTATGTTGACAGCTTATGTCTTTGTTATTATACAAAAAGCAGAAATGTTTTAAAGAAAATAGTAATGTAAAATATTATATAACGTTTAAACGCAAAGATAAGTGTATTTCAGAGAATTTAAGAATGAAAGAGATTTTAAAAGAATCAGAAAGATTTAGAAAGAATGAAAAATGAGAGAAGAAAAAATGGCATGCGCGCTTGTATGACCTATTAGAAAAAAACATGTTACATTTTCTCACAGTATGAAATGTAAAACTATAAAATAAATTTTACAGAATATTTTATAGTTAAATAAAACTAACAAAGTTCTTTACCGTTTTGCAATATCGTAATGATAATTAAGATAGTAATTAAAAAGGATTGACGAATGATAGCACGTTGCGCATGGCTACACCGTGGGCTGTACGATTTGAACTTTTTTATTCAGTTTACTGCGCTCTACCTGTACACGAGCGTTTGGACAAACATTATAAAATACCCTGTATATTCGAATAATTTCAGTGCCTATAATATATGCGCAAAACACACGCACATTTCAATATCTTGACAAATATTAAAGTATCTTTTTATAGAAAAATCTGATGTAAATTTATTTTTCCAATACTTTTATGCGCATTTGTAAAGACGGTAATGCATACTTGTTACTTTACATTCTTTTAATGTTTTGCATTATATTGAAAAAATAAAAAAATATTAACTAATAGAATTTTAATAAAATATAAATTATAATCAACATAAATATACATTTATCTATTTGTTATTAATGAAACAATTTTCTTGTGCAACATATAAAAATATCCAAAAAATATAATAATTACTTACATTGTTTCAAAAATTGATATATTAAAATTCAAACCAAATTGCACTCTTATACGCATACATATACTCCTGATTAAAAAAAGTAATTTTTATGCAAAAAGATATTATAGCATTATATTATGGAGTAACTGAAAGTAACGTAACAGAATGAGAATAAAATTTTTGTTTCCTTATTTTTTTATTTTTATAAAATTTCATAAAATTTTTAAATTAAAAAAAAATGTTTTATTTTCATAAAAAATATTTCCATAAATTTTTCAAATAACAGTACTTTGTAAATAATAGAGCGTGTTAGTAAGTAATTGAGCAGCTTTAATGAAATATGATCATTAGTAAACTTATTGACGAGGATCAATTCATTATTATGGACAAAGACTGACATTTGTGATCATCGCACAATATTTCTACCTAATTTCGATGATGTCATGAGACAACAACGTAGCGTATGACTTTTATTAAACTCTTCACTATATAAATAATTAGTCTTTGCAACAATACAATATATTTGTCAAAACATATTTTTGTAAAAAAAAAAAAAAAAATGGTTTAATGTATAAAGACACTATAGCATCATGCTATCCAGTAATACACTTACTGGAGGCAAGATAAAAATAAAATTCTCGTTTTTTTCATTTTTCTTCCCCTAGAAAGCTTATAAAAAAAATGTTTCCAACAATTTTGCAAATAACAGTATTTTGCAAATGATAAAGCGTCTTGGTAAGTATGGCAGCTTGAATAAAATACAAATAGCTTTAATAAAATATGAACATGAAAGTGAATTTATAGCTGACGATCAACTGATATTATGCATAAAGACCTACAATTGTGATCATTGTGCAACATCCCTAGCTAACTTCGATTATGTGGAATGACGATATTGCGTACGCTATGGTTTTCAGCAAATTTTTTACTTTGCCCATAGGTGACTGGCCATTACAAAAATTCAATACATTTACATTAGTCCGTTATATCATATCTTTCTGCATTATAGTACGTTCTTAATTTTTGTTTTATACTATGAAAATTTCTATTTTGCTTATATTTCCAACATGTGATATATAGTAAAAGTTAAACATTTAAAATGATACAAGATGAGTAGAAATAAAAAGAAGAAAGTGTTATTTACATCTTGTTTTGTCTTTGCAGTGCACGAATATAATCAATTCATTTATTAACGTTTATTACATGCAAGCTAATATCAATTGTGGCAACACATATAAAATAATCGACGCTATGATGATTGGTTTTACCTGCGTTCTTGCTCTAATAAAACATTTGATGTTTCGCGTTTACGCTGAAAATTTAACACACAATTACTCTTCTGCTATCAATGATTATTGTGCAATTGATACTGAAGAAAAACGCACTATAATGCGGCAACACGCTTTCCTGGGAAGAATGGTTTTCTACTTTGTCACAGCAATGGCATTTACCTGTGCTGTTTGTTTAATAATGACGCCCATCATCGAATATTCTAACAGTGTACAAGTTAATGCATCTACTAATAAGCATACTTCAAGATATCCTGTTCCCTCAGATTGCACATGGGGGAAGTTAGATGTCTCGATGAGGACATATTTGTTGCTTTTTGTACTGCAGTTTATTCAAATAGGGATCAGTTCCTGTGCTTACGTCGGTAAATTAAAATAACATTGTGTTGTCGACATTGTTTGCATGCAAGCACAAAAAATTTGTTTTTATTAAACACTATGTATTTTTTTAATAACACGAAAATGCTAACGTTATTTTACTAACAATATTTTTATTTTCTAATTTTTTAATCTTATTTTTATCTTAGCTTTATAAATCGTCAGTTATATGTAAATTTAACTTTGTTAACAAGTAAATAAAATATTATTTACTATAAAAAAATTTTTATTATTTTAAAATTTTATTGATTTAAAGCAAAATGTAAAGTTGTTTTATGTATATATATTTTTTTATGTATATAATAGATACTCTATATTATAAATTTAATAACTGCGCACACACATTCTATTTTTTATACCATTTACAATAGATTATAACATAAATGCTTTACTTAATCTTCAAAATCTCTTTACATTAATTATTTTAATTTGAGATTTATATATTTATTTATAAAGGCAATGACTCACTTTTTCTCGCAATTACCCTGCATGTTTGCGGACAAATGGAACTCTTAAAAATTGAATTTCGTAAAAATTTTGCTATGGAAACCAAAAATATCATGGAGGATTTTTCAAAATTAATGACGAGGCATTGTTGTCTATTGAGGCTTGCTCAACAACTGACTGATGCAATAAGTGTGGTTCTATTAATGCAGTTCTTCGTCAGTAGCATTCTCATTTGCATAATGGGTAAATATCTTCTAAACCTAACGTTTTTTTATATTTAATATAAGCACTATAAGTATAAAATATTATAAATTAATTACTTTGCAAAGAAAGACGTAAAATGAAAATCTTATTAAATATTCGCAGAATTGCTTATTATCTATATGTCTTTATTAATGAATTGCATATTATACTAATATCATATGTGTTATTCAGTAGTGCATAAAAATTAATAGATAATGTAAATTTATATACAATAATAGCATACAATTATTAGATTTATCATAAAATTAATAAATTTTTATAAACTATATATATTTATATTATTGTAAAATGTTTTTAGGCTTTCAATTGATTCTGGCGTTGAAAGTGATTGACGTAGTAATGATAATTAAAGCTACAATAATGTTACTTACTTTTTTGTCACAATTGTTCGCCTATTCTGTCGTAGGCGAATATTTGAAAAGTCAAACAGAAAAAGTCGCATATTCGATTTACTGTTCCAATTGGCATTGCTTGTCAGCAAAATTTATGAGAAATATCTTGTTTATCATTGCACGATCGCAGCAACCCGTTACATTCTTAGCTGGAAATTATCTAGTCGTTAATTTACCAACTTATATGTCTGTATTACAAACCTCTTTTTCATACTTATCTGTCCTACGCATGATGGTGGACAATTAAAGGCTCATAATTAAGCCAAAACATCTTGTTCTTGATAATCGTATTTTATGTTAATTTACAACTAAAATTATTTTTTATCATGGCAAGCAATGCTTTTGCACTGTCTGACATATTGCTTTAAGAGAATAACAGTTTTACTTCAAAATCACAATATCTTTGAAGCAAATGACAGATCGATTATCCGCTCATAATCTTGCAATAAAAACTTTTAACACTTTATACTATATGTAGTATTCAATAATTCTTCCGGATGATGATCAAAATAATCCAGATAAACAAACGTAAAGAGAATGATATACAGGGTGTCTGGCAATAATCGCCCCACCGGTCATATACAGGTAGAGGAGGTCAAATCGAGTAGAAAAGTCCTTTACCATTTTTTAATTTTCATAATAAGTACTGAGTAATTAACGAAAAAAGATCGGCGAATCCGCGCGAGTAAAGCGCGCGCGGTGAGAAAGACGTCCCACTGCTACGCGATCACTAGGCGCGCGATGAAGCGTTGGGAGGAGCGCTCTACAAATGACAATGGCAACATACGAGCGGCGCGTAACGCTAGATCCTTGTGTCCTAGTGATCGCGTAGCAGTGGGACGTCCTTCTCACCGCGCGCGCTTTACTCGCGCGGATTCGCCGATCTTTTTTCGTTAATTACTCAGTACTTATTATGAAAATTAAAAAATGGTAAAGGACTTTTCTACTCGATTTGACCTCCTCTACCTGTATATGACCGGTGGGGCGATTATTGCCAGACACCCTGTATATTGGAATATTTTTAATGCTCATAATATATATGCAAAACATTTCAATATTGACAAATATTAAAATACGTTTTATAGAAAATTTGTTGCAAATTTATTCTCCCAATACTTTCGTGTGCATTTGAAATGACGGTGACATATATTTGTTACTTTACATTCTTTTAATGATTTGCATTATAGTGGAAAAATAATAAAATTTTAAGTAATAGAATTTTAATAAAATATATATTATAATCAACATAAATATACATTTATCTATTTGTTATTAATAAAACAATTTTTTTACGCAACATATAAAAATGCCCAAAGAATATAATAATTACTTATATTGTTTCAAAAATTGATATATTAAAATTCAAACCAAATCGCACTCTCATATGCATACACATACTCCCGATTAAAAAACGTAATTTTCATGCAAACAGATATTATAGCATTATGTTACGGAGTAACTGAAATGTAACAAAATAAGAATAAAATTTTTGTTTCCTCAATTTTTTATTTTTATAAATTTCATAAAATTTTCATATTTAAAAAAATGTTTTATTTTTATAAAAAAATGTTTCCATAAATTTTTCAAATAATAGTACTTTGTAAATGATAGAGCGTGTTAGTAAGTAATTGAGCAGCTTTAATGAGATATGATCATTAGTAAACTTGTTGACGAGAATCAACTCGTTATGGACAAAGATCGACATTTGTGATCGTCGCACAATATTTCTACCTAATTTTGATAATGTCGTGAAACAACGACGTAGCGTATGACTTCTATTAAACTCTTCGCTATATCTACAGGTAATTAAGCTTTTGCAAGAATACAATATATTTGCTTCAGCCCGTTATATCCTGTGGCTTTAGTGTGGTACGTTTTTAATTTTTTATTTTATGCCGTGACAGTTTCTGTTCTGTATATGTATATTTTCGAGATGTCAGATACAGTAAAAAAAAAAGTTGGATAAGCTTGGTACAAATTTAGTAGAAATAAAAAGAAATAGAAAATGTTATTTGTAATGAATAATCTACTTTTTTTATGTTTGCAGTGATCGGTAGCAGTCATGTCGTATCTTAACATTTATTATGGTTGCAGCGATATTTACCAGAAGCTTAACTCTCTTATACTTGCTATATACAACATTGTTGAAATTACTAATGTTCCGCATTTACGCCTACAACCTGACCCGCATTTAAGCCATCAACGATTATCTGGCAATTAACACTGAAGAAAAACTTTAATGAGAGAATTTTAATAAAACTTTAATTAAAATAATCAATACAGGTATTTATTATCCATTTATGGCAAATAGAAAATTTTTTCACATGCAGCATACAGAAAGTATTCCAAAAATTTGATAATTACGTCATCGCAGAAATTGATAAACTAAAGTTCAATTTGAATAGCACGATAGAAGAATGTTGATTTCAATGCAAAACATATTATAGCATTATGTTGTCAAGTAACGTAACTGGAAATAATGTAGCGAAATAAAGATAAAACTTCTATTTTTCTCATTTGGTGCTTGGTAGTTGGGGTATAGTACGTTTTCGATTTTCATCTTTCAAATAACTTTCAAAATTTTATTTTTATTTGTGTCTTTGAAAAGTCCAAACGTAGTCAAGTAAAAAATGCAATTTAGCATGAATCCAATTTAAAAAAAAAAAGACAAATAAATAAATAAAGTGTGATCGTTAATAAAAAATTGAACTTTTTTGCTTTTGCAGAGCATAGTGATAATTATGTCACTCTTTGAAATTTGTTATGATTGCAGCGATATATATGAGAAACTCGATGCTCTTATGATCTTTACTTGCTCCACGATCGGTCTATTAAAAATATCGACGTTTCGCATTTACACCGATAATTTGATTCGCAATTTCTCTTCTGTGATCAACGATTATCTAGCAATTGATACCGACGAAAAGCGCACGATTATGCGACGACACGCTTTTTTGGGAAGAACAATTTTATACAATATCGCATTATTCGCTTTCTTTGGTTCGCTTGGTTTGATTCTGGCGCCTATTATGACAAATTATAAAAATGATCAAATCAATGTGTCTATTAATAATGTTGCATTAGTATATCCTCTTCCCGCAAAATGTACATTAGCATACTTTTATATTTCGCCAACTTTGTACTTGGTGATTTTTGTGACACAAAGTATTGCAATAGTAATCACTGCTGCTGCCAATCTCGGTAATAAGATTAAAAAATCATTCCGATATCTACATGGTTTGCATGTAACGGTAAAGTAATTTATTTTAAATTTGTTCTGTTTTCTTTTTTTTTTATATAAGGCTGTATCTATTAATTGCATCCGTATTTTAATTTTTACAATTGTATCTCTATTTTACAATTGATATTTCTTATCTATAAGTTACATGCAAACTAAGTTTTTGTAAATTTTCTTTAATAAGACTTTGTTTAAAATTTATACTATGAATATTCTATAAGATTTATTTTATAACATTGCGATAACGTTATATTTTGTTAAGTTATTTGCAGTAGATCTTACTTTTTCTATTATTGTTGAAACTGTTAATATATAATTTGCTTTTATACAAGATAAGTAAATTCTTTTTTAAAGGCAGCGATTCATTTTTTCTCGCAATCACTCTGCATGTTTGCGGACAAATGGAGCTTCTCAGAATTGAAATTGTCAACTTTGGTGTCAAAGATAGTAATACAAATAAAAATTTTACACAATTGATAACAAGGCATTCTTATCTATTAAATAATGCAAAACTTCTGGCCGATACAATTAGCTTTGTTCTGTTAACGCAATTGTTTATCAGTAGCATTCTCATTTGCATAATCGGTAAATATCTTCTGACTAATATAAGCAATATTATAAAGTATTGTAAACCGATTAATTTTTCTTTTCTTTTTTACGAAAAACATAAAATAAAAAAATTTTTTTAATACATAAATGTTATGATCTATATATATTTGCAAAACTTTTTTTAGGTTTTCAACTTATTCTGGCGTCGAAAACAAATGATGTAGTAATGATAGTCAAAACTATATCGGCGTTAATTACCTGCATGTCGCAGATATTCGCCTATTCTGTCGTGGGTGATTATTTCAAGCATCAAGCGGAAGAAATCGGGTCATTCCATTTACTTCAGCAATTGGCATTATTTACCAATAGAATTAAAGAAAAGTATCTTGTTTTTCATTACACGATCATATCAACCCGTTCAGTTTGTAGCCGGCAAATTTATCGTCGTCAATTTGCAGACTTATATGTCTATATTAAGAACATCCTTCTCTTATTTGTCCGTGCTACGTGTGATGTTGGACACGTAAAGGTAATTATTAAAGAATAAAATAAATGTACATATCTAAGCAATGTTATGATTTTGTGCGGAATCAAAAACAATATTTTTATTGTACAACAATAAAATGTGCTAAATATATGTATAAAATTAGAATAAAAATAAAATATTATCTTCTTTTATAATATAAAAAAAAATATTATAACTTTATCGTAATACCATTTTAATGCAATTTATTCCGCATAATTTGAGATTATAAAAATAAACGTTGTACACTGTTTTAATAATTAAATAAAGTTAAATAGACATACGTTTAATATAAAAACATATTATGCCGCTTATTAGAAAAATTATAAAATATTCTTGCAGTGTCTTATTTAAAAATTGATATAAAAATAATATAAAAAAATATATGTATATAAATTGTGCTTTCTCTTTCTTTCTTTCATTAAAATTTGCTCTCTTTAGTATTCGCTTATTTTGTTGTTCGCTAAATTACTTATTTCTTATAATTTTACTTTTTTTATTTTAAACATAACTTAAATAATTTTTTATTTAATAAGTATTGCACTGTTCTATTCACATTTTACTCTCTCTTTCTTTCTATCAGGAACAAAAAGATTTTACATTAAAAGCGCAATAAAAATATAATACATACATCTACTTGTCATAAATAACAAAATAACTTTTGACGAACCATACGAAATGTATTTGTAAACCATTTTAATTACTTGAAACTGATACATATTAAAATCTAAACTGGATCGCGCACATTCGTGATGAAAGAAAGTGACTCCAGTGCAAAAAAATATCATAGCATCATGTCAACGATAAACGTAACTGTGGAAACAATAGTAAAATAAAAATAAAACTGTTATTTTCCCCATACGGTTTTCGCTCTTCTCTACTTTCATAAAAAAAATATTTCTATCGATTTTTCAAATAACAGTATTTTGTAGATGATAGAGCGTGTTTGGTAAGTAATTGCGCAACCTTAATAAGATATGAACCTGAAGGCGAACATATTGCCAATGACCGACCCGTATTATGGACAAAGACTAACGTTTGTGAGTAACGCGCAACATCTCTACGTATTGATAATGTCATGGAATAACGATGTGACGTACGCTATGGCTCCCTATAAACTTTTAGCTCTGCCATTAGGCAGTTGGCCTTTGCAAAAATATGATAAATTTTCTTTACTACGTTATATTCTATGTTGCCTCGGTATGGTACGTTATTAAATTTTGATCTTTCAAGTAGTGCGTAAAAATATTTTTCTTCCGCTCTTTTCAGATATTCAAAGTATAGTCAAGTAAAACGTTCAGTATAACATAAATTCAGCGAGAAAAGAAGAATAAAGTGTAATCCGTAATAAACAATTTATTTTTTTGTATTCGTGCAGATTGCGATGCTAATCTTGATGTACGTCGAAATCTATCACGATTGCATTGATACAAGCGAGAAAATCGACATTTTAATGCTGACCACTTGCAGCATTATTGCTTTATCAAAGATATCGATATTCCGCATTTATGCCAACAATTTAACTCGAAATTTCACTTCTGCCATCAACGATTATCTCGCAATCGATACTGAGGAGAAACGCACGATCATGCTGCGACACGCTTTTATGGGAAGAGCAATTTACTACAGTATCGTGTTATTCGGTGTTATGGGTATATTAGGTTTGATTTTGACGCCTTTTATAACCAGTGATAACAATGCTCAACTAAATGTATCTATGAATGAATTTACATTAGTGTATCCTGTTCCTACACCATGTACATTAGGGCGCTTTCATATTTCGACAAATTTGTACTTGTTAATTTTTGTGACACAGTGTATACTGATAGTGATGACTTGCACTGCTAATCTCGGTAATAAAATTAAAATATCCTTTTTCTTTTATTATTGTTAAAACTGTTAATATAAACTTTCTTTATGCGATATCGCTATGTTTATTTTTAAAGGCAGTGATACACTTCTTTTCGGAATTATTCTGCATATTTGCGGACAAATAGAAGTCCTCAGATTTGAAATTGCCAACTTTGGTGTCGAAAATAAAAATATAGATCAAATTTTTTCAAAACTGACAAGAAGGCATTCTTATTTATTGACTCATGCAAAACTTCTAATCGATGCAATCAGTTTTGTTCTGCTAGTGCAATTACTCGTCAGTTGTATTCTTATTTGCACAATCGGTAAATATTTTTTAATGCTTCTGACTAATCTAAATAGTATTATAAAGTGTTGTGTATCAATTACATAAAATAAATACTTTATTAAACATTATCAAAATTTCTGATATTTTATATTTAGTAAAGAAATATTTATGTATTTATATAAATTATTAACAATTTTATAATTCATATATACTTATATAATTTTTTCAGGCTTACAATTTATTCTAGCGTTGAAAACAAGTGATGCAATGATGATAGCTAAAACTGTTTCAGCATTAGTTACCTTCATGTCACAAATGTTCGCTTACTCGTTCGTGGGCGATTATCTCAAGTATCAAGCGGAGGAAATCGCGAAATCGATTTACGGCTGTAACTGGCACCGATTTACAGCGAAATTAATGAAGAACATCTTATTCGTCATTGCACGATCACATCAACCTGTTCAATTAACAGCTGGAAAATTTTTTGTCGTTAACTTAGAGACGTACATGTCAATTTTAAAAACCTCCTTCTCATATTTGTCCTTCCTACGTCTAATGTTGGATGCATAGAGTAAAGATAATTATTGAAAGGTAATTGTACATATTTAAATAATATTACGATTTTGTGCGTAAAAACAATATTATTATTGTACAATAATGTAGCGCTAAAAATGCATATAAAATTAAAATAAAAGCCAAACGTTATTTTTTTCATATCTTAATTTATATAATATAATTTTATATAATTCATACATCAATAAATGTATTGTGTGTTACCGTATCGTTTTTACGAGATAATATATGATTTGAAACTGTAAAAGTAAGTTTTGTGTATTACTTTATAAATAAAACTAATAATTCTGTGATTAAACGAAATTCATATACTTAATGCAAAAACATACTATGCCATTTAATAGAAAAAACATCCCAATAGTGTTTTGTTAGAAGCGCATGATTATGCGGCGTCATGCTTTCACAGGAAGACTAATTGTTAGTGTCATATTTTTTTCTCACACTGATGCTTGATTTTCAAAATGACATTTATGCTGACAAATGATAAAAATGTGCAGGTCAATGTATTCATCAATGATTACTCAAGATTCTTTATTCCCATAATATGTATATTAGAGCATTTTTCTGTCTACACCCACACAGCATGATTACCTGCGGAACGTTCGGGTGACATTCCGAAGATATCGTATCTCTTAAGGATATCTTTAGAGTGTCTTTTGGACGTCTTTTGGACCTGTGTGCTGTGTGGGCATGAGTTAATATTCAATTATTTTTGTGGTACAATGTGTTCTATTAATAATTACTATTAATCTCGGTAAGATTAAAAATAAGATTAAAAATTATTGCAAAATCAATATGATTTACACAAACTAAAAAATATTAATTTATTTTAAATACTTAATTTTTTAATCTAACCAAAAAATTATTATTATATAATAATTACTATGACGTTGAAAATGTGTGTGAAATTAGCATGCAAATTTAACGTAATTTTTTTCTTGCAATATCAATAAAAATATTGTACATACTGTAATACAATTCTAATGAGATCTATAGTGACACATAATTGAAAATTGTAAAAATAAATTTTGTATATTATTTTATAATTAAGTAAAATAATAATTCTATAATTAAATAAAATTGATGCATATATATTCAATTTTAATTTTTATAAATCTTGTTACATTATCGCACAAAGCGTTTTAAATTTTTAAACTTTGTATTTTAATTGCAAAAATATATGTTATATTATTACCTTGTTTTATTTGAGTCCATTTTTGTATTTCCCACAAGAAGTTCAATTATTTATTATGATGGTAATCGTTCTCTATTTTATCGGCGACTAAGTTCGATTTATTTCTAGGTATGTGGATAAGAGGGCGGTAAAATCGATGGCTCTGCTGTTTATGTGTTTTTTTTATCTCCGACTGCAATAATTTGAGAATAAGTTGTTATAATTATTTATAAATAACAATGTTTATGTTTATGAAAGTGCATATTTATCGAGAACGATACAAATAATAAGTATAAATCATGAGTTTAATCTTATATAACTTGTTTTGATCACGTGTGAATTCTGACAGAACATTTCAATGTGATCAGTTTGTATTTTTATATATCGACAGTTGGAAATAATTTGCATAAACTCGAATAAATACTGCAATTAAAATGGCGCAACGATTAAGCAATCAAGCAAAGCTTAAATCACTTTTTACTGTAACGAGTAGTGCTGTTGTATTGTTCGGTGGTATTTCGCTTTATCAGGGCAATGAAAGATTTTACAGCAAAGTCGTAATACCTCTGGTGCAATTATTAGATCCAGAAACTGCTCATAATCTTGCAGTGAAAACTTTGAAATGGGGTTTGATATCAAAACAGAAAACAGAAGACTCCAATTTGCTTCAAACAACCATATTAGGTTTGCAATTTAAAAATCCCATTGGCATGGCTGCAGGATTTGATAAACAGGGTGAAGCAGTAGAAGGATTGAACAATATTGGTTTTAGTTTTGTGGAAATAGGTAAAATTTATCTAATAATTATAGACAATATTTTAAGATGTTTCTAAATGTTGTAGAATCTGTTGTTAGAATATATTATTTTATATTTTGCAGGATCTGTGACACCTAAACCTCAACCTGGTAATCCAAAACCTAGAGTTTTCAGATTGCCCGAGGATGGAGCAGTTATAAATAGATATGGCTTTAACAGCGATGGTCATGATGTTGTATCGGAACGTCTTAAGAAATTAAAAGAGAATAAAAATTTTAATTGCATTCTTGGAGTGAATTTAGGAATGAATAAAGGGACAAAAGATGCAGTTGAAGATTATATTAATGGCATAAAGAAATTCATGGATGTAGCAGATTATTTTGTCATTAATGTATCTAGTCCTAACACTCCAGGATTAAGATCCTTACAAAACAAGAAGAATTTGGAAGAGTTACTGATCAGAATAAATGCAGCCAGAAAGTCTATGGGTACTAAGCAACCATTGCTTTTAAAACTGGCTCCAGATTTGTCAGATTCTGAGCGACAAGATGTGGTGGATGTAATTTTAAAGAAAAATTCTAAAATTGATGGCTTAGTTTTGTGCAATACAACAATTATGCGACCAAATTTGACTAATTCGAACAAGAAAGAAAGTGGTGGCCTCAGTGGTGCACCTCTCACAGATATTTCTACTGCTATGATTTCTGATATGTATAGACGAACACATGGCAGGATTCCAATTATTGGTGTAGGTGGTATCTCCTCTGGCGTTGATGTTTATAATAAGATAAGAGCTGGTGCTTCCTTAATACAACTTTACACTTCATACATATACAATGGACCACCAATAGTTGGAAAGATCAAAAGAGAATTATGTGAAATACTTGAAACTAATGGTTTTTCTTCTGTAAGCGATGCAGTTGGCAAAGATTCTGGGAACAGATGATTATTTATTTCATTTAATTCATTATAGATTATTTTTCAATGCTTTGACACGATTTTTACATGCTATACATGATTAATATTATACATTATTATGCATGAATAATTCTGTATACCTAATGTGCAATATATAAAGTCTATTATGCATAATATATAAATAATTATTAGAAAGCTTTTGTTCAGAAAGTTTGTAGGAATTTTTATTTTAATTTATATTTTCCCACATAGCATGCATATCCAAAAGACGTCCAGAAGACATTTTGAAGATATCCTTGAGAGATATAATATATTTGGGATATCTTCTCAACGTCCCTCAGATATGCATGCTGTGTGGATTTACTTATATAATAATTATATCATTTTTAATAAGCTTTAAATGTAAGAAATGTCATTTTGTCTTAATAGCTTTGACATACCCCAAAATGCTTTTACCATTTTTTGAATTTTTGTTATAATTAAATAACCGTTTTAATTAATTAACCAATTTGTTTTAATTAATTTATTAAATTATAAGTGCATATACAAATCTATTTCTAATATACCACATACTGCGCATTATTAATGAGTTTATGATAAATTTCGAAAAATTAAATTGCTAAATATTTATGTAAATATATTTTTTCCAGAACATTACGTAAATCTAAAGACGCAGTATCGCGCGTCTATGCAAAACAGCAAAAATTTATAAATATGTCATCGTATTAGTGCTTACATCAACAAAGATTTATTTTTCACATACAAAGATTTATTTTACACAACAATTTTTATTAACTGTTATCTCAACTGCAATTTTGCATTAAAATCAATGCTAAATTGATCTCTTATACAATTAAATATTAATACGAATAACGGATATTTTTTTGTTATGATTAGTGTGTAAGTGCATATTACGTGTACTTAAACGATGCAAAAAACAAAAGAGTTATTAAAGCAAATTACTTATCGGAACCGATTGTGATGCATTATAGATGTAAAATAGGCTATATAAATTCATAAAAATGACAATAAACGATAATAATAATAATAATAATAATAAAATGAGATCATTACATTGATCTTTCGCATAAGAAATCAATTCATCATTAAAATTCATGACTGTATATTTTAAATAATATTCATATTTTCCGTTTAATTGAATTTATCAAACCAATAATCACTTTAACACAAAATATGTTATAATCGAACAAATCATAATTACTTATTCTGTGGATTGTAACATTTCCATTGATCCACTCTACTCTATGCTATTTTCAATTTCGTGGGGACGTAGTGCATAATACTGATCGCTGCCGCTTGAGGGCGTTAGTGATGCGCGTTCTAAAGTCGTCGTTGCACGCGCTATCTCTGGTTCTTTCCCGTGATACTACGACCGTAATCGGAGCAGTCAGCTGTTGTGTCAAGTGAACATCCTTAACCAACAAATTGCGGGAATATTCGGCCAGTATTACGCGATCTGAACATCCGCGACGAGCTGTGTATGCCCCGACGATCAGCTGGCCAGATTCGATAATACGGCGGAGGTACGTTTTCCTCGGCATTTGCCGCAATTGTCCGTCGTGGAGAGATCGGAGTGCTCGGCTCCTTCGTACCTGCTAGTCATCGACACGCGACGGAGTTTAACTACGAGCGTAGTCTATCGCGCCTTGTCTCGAAACATTCTCTTCGCGATCCCGCGAACATTCGCCAGTTAACGCTCATTAATACAGAAGAAGTAGTGCACGTTCCGCGGGTAAACAAAATCCTTGGAGAGAAATTTTGCAACACGCTGCAGCTGTACGGCTTTACCGTACCCGCTTGTCTCACGTATATATGCATATACTTGTTTAAATACGATATATCAATGACGATTATTTGACGTCTATTCGTAAAAGTACGATTGCTGTGGTTTGTATGACAATTTGTCACTGCCATTACGACTTCGACGACAGGCTCTCTTAGGATGGACGATGCCACATTTAAATCATACACAATAAATTTACGTTACTTGTATTATCTCTAATTTGCGATTGTACAAACTGCGATTGTGCATACAATCATTTCTTAATATTAAAAAGAACAATAAGTTTCTCTAAATCAGTTGTACAATATAACGTTAATTAATAATGTTAATTTAGTGAACATTTTGTTTGGAACAACTTAATACAGACTTTTTCTTTGTATAATATTAGTTTCATTGTGCAATTTGACAACTCAATATTAACTCTGATTTGTTTATTCAAGAATACTAATGAGAAATTATCGACAAACAAAAAGATGACATCATCGTCATCCTTGGAGGCAACTTGTCACTTTTGTGAGAACTTATAAGTAAAAACTTATTCGTGTAATTAAAGCGTTTGATAAATTAAATTAAAAATAAGTTAAATTAAAATTAAAATACAAATAAAAATAAAATAAATTTCATCGATTAGTTTAATTAAAATAAATAGGTGATTTAAAGTCTTATTTTAAACTGATATTTTCGTGTGAATTCTGTTTTAACAGATATTGCATTTTGGCATTGATCGTCATTCAATCGTAACGCAATGTGACGATTACAAGGTAAACAACTTCTGCTTAACGTGCAATAATGTTTCACATCCCTGTGGTTATTTTAAGAGATAACGAATGGTACACAATTCTGGAAATACCTTTCACGAGACACAAAAGAGACACGGTGTCTCTGCCGTGAATCGAGTGTGTCGAAATTCTGCATTACATGACTTTAAGAATTGCAACACACCCGATTATTCATGCGTCCTGCAGACGCGGTGAAATCGCCGTGTCTGCGACTTGTATCATTTTTTTCACAGAGAAAGTAGTGAATCGTTTTGACAAAAAGCTGTTAAAAATGTGAGTGAACGAATGTGCGACGCGATACCGATTAAAATAAAACTGCTATTGTTCTCAAATCTTACGAGACGAGCCAGCTATCAGCGATTACAATAATGTAAATCCGATGGAAGAATAAGACGTATCTTGGACATGGCGCTTTTTTTAATGCTTTACTGGAGTGTTTTTCTTTTTATAAATAAATATTTTTTTTATAGGTATTATATTTACATTTGTTAAAATTCCCGCCAATGAAAATAATTTCGGACGAAATAACAATTTGATCAATTTATATATATTCACTTTTATTGAACGCTGAAGGATGAATTTTATTTTTGTATCTCCTTGATACGCGTAAGTATAACACAGCCAGAATGCGATCACTTTTGCAACCAGTTTTCGAGGAAAACATATAATATGCATTCGTCAGGTTAATTATCTTTGTACTGAGTCATTTGAACGTGACAACGAATGAATGTGCGATATTACTGCCATTATCATAGCCATGCGTGCGATTCTAAGTTTTACAGAATCTATTCTTATTATTTGATTAACAGGTTCGACATTTCGTATATCACGTCTTAATTGTATTTTCGTGAATTTTATGTTGTGTACACGAAAAGTGAAACAACACGTTAATAGGCATATCTCAATAAGATTTTGTTTGATCAGCTGTACATTTACTAAAACTTTTGCGTTCGTAGTGTAATATAATCTGACTGGAATTATCATTTTTCTCAAATTTGCATTAAAATGACATAATGATGTTTAATGATATGTTAATGATCTTTTTATTAAAATCGTGCATTGATTAAACTTTGAGATCCCAACTTATGCGCAATTCTGTTTGATTTCAGAACGTACCATTTTTAGCTTGCGAGACGAGATATGGTCTTGTAGTGTGCAATACTTTTCGATACCTCTCAGAATGTTTAAAGAAGGCGATAATGGTACGGGAGGTTGCAATGGCGCGCCGCCTCGTCCTCGAAGGATATTTCCTCGATTTTCCTTGCGAAGATTGTTGTATTCCAGTCCGCTAATCGGTCGTCGTATTACGAGAACGCCTAGCGCTAGTAATAGAAATGCAAAAGGTAACTTTTAAATTTTATTAAGATGCAACTGTAATTAGAATATTTCAAAAAAAAAGTATGCGGCTATATCATAGGTAAAGACCAAGCGAGCAGTAAGGTGACGGATGTTGAAAAGGGAGAAGCTAGAGTAAGCAACGGTTCGAGTCATTTTCAATTTCACAACATAGATCTCCAGCGTGCTTCCAGCAAAGGCTCCGTGCTTTCCTCTGCGGGAAAGGTATTAGTCTCAAACAAGATAATTTTTTTTAGAAAAAAGATTCTGTAAAAAATTTATTTACTCGTAATGTTTGCATTATTTCAGAGTAATGAGAACGGCATGATGGAATGCCCATTGTGCTTGGCCGAACTGCCAGGAGAATTCTTTCCTATCGTCCAGTCTTGCCACCATCGCAGCTGCTACGACTGCTTTCAACAATATCTGAAAGTGGAAATCTCTGAATCCAGAGTTAATATCGCTTGCCCCGAGTGTTCCGAACTGTTACATCCAAATGGTGAATATATTACTTTAACTTTACGCGCAATTCCGAATTTCTTTTCATAAAATTAACCTCCTGTCACTCACAATTGTCTGTGTTATATTTTTGCAGATATTCGGATGATCCTGAATGACCAAACGCAATTGGAAAAGTACGAGGATTTTATGGTTCGAAGAGTACTCGCCGTAGAGCCCGACGCAAGATGGTGTCCCGCTCCGGATTGCAGTTTTGCTGTGATCGCCAGTGGATGCGCCTCGTGCCCGAAATTACGTTGCGAGCGACCAGGTTGCGATTCGTACTTTTGCTACCATTGCAAGGCTAGGTGGCATCCTAATCAAACGTGCGATGCTGCCAGAGCACAACGATCTCAATATTACGAGCGTAGTTCCTCTCTAAGTTTCAGTCAAAGCGATTCTCAACATAGTAAGTTAAAACTGTATTACTTACGGAGTGACATTTTTCGTTTGTCCAACTGATGTTCAAATTATATTTATAATTCTTAATTCGCTTAGGAGATGATATAAAGCCGTGTCCCAGATGTCAGGTTTTGATCGTCAAAATGGATGATGGAAGCTGCAATCACATGACGTGTGCAGTTTGTGGCGCGGAGTTTTGTTGGCTCTGCATGAAAGAGATCAGCGATCTTCACTATCTTAGGTATCATCGTATTTTGAAAAAAAAAAAAAGAAGCAAACAAACAGTAAATACATTAAATATGAATGCAGTTTTACAAACATTTTACTATTCTCGCAGTCCATCTGGCTGTACTTTTTGGGGCAAAAAGCCGTGGTCCAGAAAGAAAAAGATTCTTTGGCAACTTGGAACTTTGGTGGGAGCGCCAATCGGAATCGGTCTAGTTGCTGGTATAGCAGTTCCGGCCATGATCATAGGTTGGTTGTAATACATTCGAAAGGGGACATGTTACGGTAGCAGAGAAATATGTTACAACGTCGAGAAATTGCACTGAAAAGAAATGTATTGTTACAAACATCGTATATTTTGTGTTTAAGGTATACCAGTGTGGGTAGGACAGAAATTGTACACAAGGTATGAGAAGGCCAACAAGCACAAGAGAAACGCTTTTATCGCCGGAGGAGTTACTGCATCGGTGAGTTTCTTAAATATTTTTTATAATTATATCAAAAGTATCAATATTTTTATCAATGTTGATGAGATATTAACAAATCAGTATAATTACGTGTAGATATTACATACCTGTTGTTAACGGATCGCTTATGGTTTCAAATATTACGTTAAATTTGTGCCTCGCGAAAAACATTTCGATAATATGAATTATTTCGTTGAATTTCCATGAATTCCGTTTCGCAGCTAAAAAAAAAAGAATAGAAATGAATGTATGTTCTTACTAATTGATGTAGGAACTCTGTTTGTTATTCGTGATAACATCGAAGTATATTTTATCCATAATATAGTTTATACAGAGAAAATGGATAATACAATAATTGTATATAGCGTTAACAAAACAGCACGCTCGCTGGAATAATTAGTCGGAAGAAGTTTATCACGGGACGTATTCGGGCAGATGGAACGTAACTGTTTTCATGCACATCTCGAAAATACTCTATAACTTTGATGCATGTCCTATAATAATAATCGCGAATCTAATTGATTCTTCATCTTAGCAATTATATCACAACTACTTGCCTAAATCTTTGACGACTTGGCACAGCACATTAAAGATGTACCTCAGTAATCGGAATTGAAAGACCGTATCGGAAAAATCAATATATCTGTTGATGAGAAATCGATATTTTTATTACGTAGCTTCTCTTAGAATATTTTCTTCCAATTTTATCTTACTTTTGAGACTTTCATCGAATCGCAAGTAAATCTTGCATGATCGTTAAAATAGCTTAGCCTTAGCCTTTGAGTAATAATCGACACGTTCTCGAAGCTTATACTAATGTATAACCGAGTATATCCATCGTGCCGTTTAAACATATTGATCTCGACCAATTTTGTCCCGCTCGTTTATAATATCTCGTCGCAAAGAGAAGAGATTGAGTAGCGCAACTTTCTAACGTCCACTATGTTCTTCCGACGTGCTTCTTTGCAACTATCTTTTTATCATTTACCCGCATTCGTGTTATTGCTGGCTTAAGCCTTCTTCGGATTGAAAACACAAAGACTGCGTCTTTATAAGCTATGGACTATCGAAGTGTCTATCGCTTCACGTAAAACTATTCGCCTCGCGTCACAGCCCGGATAGAAATATTAATTCTTCGGTGCATGCGCTAACGTTTAACGGTGGCAGTTGTGGATTAAGAATCGGCCTCATTCGTCGCGATGATGGCTTCGTCCGTTAGTACGCCGTCGTTATACAAATCTTCGAGGACGTCGATCAGTCGCTGCTCTGTGAGAGGATCACCGAGCGCGACGTCCACCGATCCGATACAAAGCAAAAGCGCCAGCAACTGCGACTTTCTGTAGTCCTTGTTGAGATCTTCTCTGGTGTAGCCCAAGTCCTTGGGGATGTTTAGGCCGAGGCGCGAGCATGTCCAGTTCAGCTTGTTCCAGTACGTGTCGAGGAGCGATTCAGTGTGCTTGCGACGTAACTCAGTGGGCACTGAACTCACCAACAACAATGCCACATCGTTCGTCGGCCGGCTGTAAGTGACCATTTGCCAGTCGAGGATGAAGCACTCCGTAACCCCGCTAACGTTCCTGAAAAGCAGATTATTGCTCCAGAAGTCGGTGTGCGTTATCAACGCCAGCGGGCCTTCCGGAGCGAGGAGGGCCGAGATTATGTCTTTGGTGCGCGGTCGTAGAACCAGCAGAGTCTCGAGCACCGCCTCCAGCCCCGGTCTGCTCTCGAGAAAGTGCGCCAGCTGCGGCAAGCCGCGCTCCACCAGTTGCTGATAGGAATCCGTCGCTTTCGCCGTTTGGAAGAGAAACGGATAACGCTCGGAGAGCGATTCCTCGTCCACGACTTTCAGCGACAGGGAGTGAGCGTGTATGCGGGCGATGGCGTCCAGCGCGACCGTCGCTTGATCCAACGTCAATCCTTCCGAGAACTTGACGCTCTTGAAGCGCGCGGCGCCTAAATCCTCCAGCACGAGTATCGATTCCGGTGGCACGGGACTGTCGTCGGTGCCGCTCGCCGGACTGTAGTGAGCGTGATAGCACATGGGAACCGGTAATACAATCCGTTCCTCCGGGCACGGTCCCAGCTGTCTTCGATTGAACTCCTTCAAATCCGGCATCACCTGGCGTACAAGCGCTCTATTAAGAATTCATCGAGCGGCGACACCTGAAATCCGATCACCCCGATCACGCTGTCACTTACCTGAGTGTAAAACTTAATCTCCCGGAGATCGAATTGGCCCTCCGTGACGAAGAAGCGGCTAAACGGATCCCTGGGAAGTTGCTTTATGATAACCGATAGATTGCACTTTTCCGACGGCTTATCCGTCGTCAGTGCTACCAGATAATTCCCCGTCACGCTGGTGATAGCGCTCAGCACGCTCTCACTGGTCGTACATCCGGGACTTACGTTAAACTTTAAGACGTCGACCTGGAAAAAATCATTGCAGCGATTAGTGTTGGCTGAAAGCGAACGTTAACGCGCCACTATCGGTATTATCTATCTGCTATCGCGTCGTAAGATATCTACATCGCTCGTCTACAGGACTAACCGCTCTCCCTTCGTGGTGCTTCGACAATATGCTCTCGAGCCACTCCTTCTGGACGTCCCAGTCCGCGACAATCTGTTCCTCCCCGCACGAAGTGTCGGTCTCGTCGTCCAAGTCGGACATGACTTCACCGTCCTCGTCTCTCAGCGCGGGCTGCCCTCTTTTCTTCTATCTCACACTTCTGGATTTCTCGCCGGCCGCGACGGTGCTCGGTGGTGCTCGCTGGTTCTCTCGCTCGGCCAACAAAAGTAGTCCGGCCTCGGCCAGCGCTAACGAGGCATGTGCGCCGCGGAAACGACGATGCCCCGGACGATGCGGACGGTGTTACACGGTCTGTACTCAATTACCGCACATGTACACACACGCACGCATATATATACGCGCGTCCGTGTGCCCGCCACCGTGAAATCACCGTCGCTGAATGAGTGCCCTCCTCGTTACGTGTCGCTGCCTCTTCCCGGTTACGTCCGTCGATTCTGCGCCGATTCGCGACAGACCATAGTTCGACGCCCCGGCATGAGAGAGGAGAGGCGACTCTCTGCCTCAAATCGGCACGCCCTCGTCGGGGGGGCTCAACGACCGGCGGCGGCTCGCTCCTTCCTCGATCTAGGCGCGCTGTACTCTTAATCGTTGCGGCGCGGCGTGGACCTCAAAGTACTGACCGACGTGATGCATGCTTCATTGTCGCCCACCTTGAGCTCTCGGTGCCTCGGTCGCCGCCGCCGCCGCCGCCGCAGGGTGGGACGAAAACGATAGCGCATGCCTACTCCCGATCAATATTCTTCCTTCTGCCCCTCCCGGGTCTCCTCTCCACCCGCGTACACGCGTTCTCGCCATCTCTTGTTACGGCCACGCCGTATCAAGCTCCGTTCCGGAGCCTCTTTCTCTCTATCTCTCTCTCTCTCTTTCTCATTCAGGAAATCTGAAGATGGGAGTGCGCTAACGCGCCTCTGTACATTCGCTATGTCGATGATTGCTCGGAGCTGACACGTTGTTCTCTCCTTCAGGATTGCGGGGAAAGGGAGAGACGTGACAAGTACAATTGTTCCGCACGTGCGGAAACATGTATGCATTTCTCGCTAATAATTATTCAATAAAAATGTAGCGCGCAAATAGATGCTCATTTAAGAAATATCGAGGCCAATTTCGATATAGTTACCGGTAAATAAGATAAGATTACTTATCGTCACGTTGTAACTAATAACCAAAGATTACGTCAAAAATAATTGATTATTTTTTTATCATCATCAAGGATAAAGTATTCGTAATTGAACCAATTAAACTTGAGCGCTGAACTGTTGTTATCGGATCTTCTTAAGAGAAACTTATTTCGCGGCCTTCGATATATCCGATCGCTCCTATTTATATTACTTAACAGGTGTCAGCCACATTATTAGAGCATAGAGAAGCCTTAAAGACGCTAATAACATTGCCTCCACAGACACCGTACTTTGATCATAATTTTTTGTTGTTGTGACAAGCGACGCGTGACGAGGGATGAAAGTTTCCAACAAAGGGGACGGAAACTTGTAATGTATGTTTTCCCCACAGGTATTGGTATCACCCGTGCTAGCAGGAATAGCCGTGGGTGTCGGCGTGCCTATTTTACTATTTTACATCTACGGCGTGGTTCCGATATCGCTCTGCCGAAGCGGTGGCTGCGGGGTGACCACCAGCGGCACCGGAGTGCGATTCGAATTCGACGATGAAAACGAGCTGATGGGCGCTTTAGGCGTGCGCAACGGCGGAGGTAAATAACGCGATATTTCAATATATACGCACGTTACGCCTGATTAAATCGCTTTCACCCGCGTATGGTATCATATGCTATTCATATCGCGCTATCGCGATTCCATTGCACGTTCCATCATGTTGCAGATGCGGCATCAATAGACGTTGCGAGTCACCGCGGCGGCAATCCTTCGATAGGAGAGGCCTCGCTTTCATTGGGCAGCGGCAGTCAGCTGGAGAAATTGGGCCGAGAAAATGACCGTGAAAGCGCCAGCAATGTGGCCCTCGCTGGCACTAGTCTCGCAGGAAGTATCGCTTCCAGTGTACTTCCTGGAGGTCAAAGGTTATTATTCACTCATTCACAAGAGCGCGTTAATAGTCCTTTTTTTGGACATTATACACATGTCTGATTATGTACATACGCAGGCTGGAGGTCCAGGCTGACGTTACGTCCACGCAACGCTTCAGTTTATGTAGCGAGACTGCTTCCGCGGCTACTAGCTTGTCAGAAAAATCCGTAAACGCTTCCATCGCTTTAGATGACGGCGCGGCTTCCACAAGAGCCTTGGCTGGTTCTGTTCTTAATTTTAAGGTACCCACACCTCACCCTTATAAATATTTCAAAAAATTATTCCATTACTGAGTAAATAAAAAAGTTTATTTTAAAGAAGTTTTACTTATACTTATTAAATAAAATACTAATTCCGTTACTTTTGTCACGATCTCTTATATATAGATGGATGGCAGTTCAATCAGTGGTGGTAGAAGTACGGAGGGAGAGCAGGCGGCTAGCTCTGTCAACGGTGGTCACATGGATTCTGCCGGGCAAGCTACTTCCTTAAGCTCCCTGGAAGAGGTAGCACCTGGCTTAGCGAAACGCACCCGTCGCAAGCTTACATTTGATCGTCAATGCAGTGATTCAAGTACTTGGACTATGTGCGGAGAGGACGGTGGTTCTGAACGTGTGCGATTCGATGATCACGTCAGTGTGATCGAAGCGGATCAAGAGAGAGTGGTGGGCGGCAAGTTGGAAGGCTGCGCGATGAATAATCGCTCGGCGGGTGGGCGTAAGAGAAACAAAGATTTGGAGCCAGAAACGGATGCTCAAAAAATATCCAAGTACGAATCGCGGAATTGAATCTTGTTATAAATGAAATTTCCCAAACTGATCGCAATAATGTGTTTTTTTTTTTCTTTCTCAGAAGTCCAAATGGCGAATTAAACGCCGAGAGCCCTGTGGACGATACTCCACGCGAGCGCGTCAACGTCGCCAATTTAAGAAATGTATTTTTTCACGCTTCAACTGTGTCCACGGATCGCGAGAAACGATTGTCGGTGATAGAGGAGCCGATGTCGACCGTCTCTCAGACTTCCAGCAATCGGATCTTGTCGTCTCGCGACGAGACCCAGAGTCCTAATAGTACGGACGAAAGCTTGCACTGCTAAGAAAATTAAGACTGAGCCTGTGGATGTCATAATATACACGTGTCTCTCAGAATGTTACGATGTATGTATAGATGCGTATATACATATTATGAAGTGTGTATATATGTATTAAATCACATAATTGTAACGCTCGAATAACTATAAAGATTGTATATATATCCACATATATGCAACATTATAGTACGGAAAACGAAAGAGGTAAAGTAATTGTAACAATTGTGTGCACTTGCGCTGTGATTATGCATAACCAGAAACTTCTAAGTGTAATATACCTACGTATATGCATATATATGTACTGGCCTCCAATTCGTTATAAACAATGAAAGAAAATAGTTGAGTATATACACACAAAATTTTCTCCTCGCAATCTCACCATCGATCTTGCGCGAATAAAAAAAAAATCATTTATTGCAATAGATAAAATACAATTCCATTTATATCTACATTATTTCCTGACCCTCGGAATCTGGTTTGTAACGAACGGGCGGACAATACAAGCTAAGAAAATGAATTACAAAGATGAAAGTTAATGTTGCAGATTGTCGCTGCATTTTATAAGTCGAATACTGCTCATTGCGTCTTTAAATATTACGCATTCTTGTTTAATATCTATCGGCCAATATATATATAAGAATATTTGAATATGTTTCTCAAAAAACATGTCTGCCCTTGCTGTGTGTGAAAATACATGTAATATGACAAGTAGCCTTATTTTTCAAATAATACATTTTCCTTCGCGTTGTATTATATATGAGAATGTTTCAGGTGTGGAAGAAGTTGTAGTGTTTTGTGCGTATGAAAGATATATGCAATTATACGTATAATATATACCTACATATGCGTATATAACATGCATACATACGTATATGTACGTGCGTACATATTATGTATGTATATATGTATATGTCTAAATTATTCAGCACATAACAATTTTTATTTGTTTTTAATATAAATGCAAAATAACGATTTTAGTTACCATATTATTTTCCATTTATATGAAACTATATAACTATGGATCATATATAAAAAAAAAGTGATTAAAGATTTCAAAAAGAGCTCTGTACTCACGGATATAGTTCTGTGTATTAATTAGCATTTTTTTGCCATTTTGTAATTCTTTTCTTGTGTTCCATATTTCGCCAAGTCCTGATGTGCATGCATATAATTGTTTTATGCTTTTATGGTTATAATAATGTGTGCAATATATGATTGATTCTATGAAATACGATTTTACATTTAAAAGTATTAGATATTTTAATTCTAAGCACTTTAATATGTTTTACCCTTGTAAATTGTATTTTGTATATTTTTACCCTTATAAATTTCATATATTTTACTCTTATGAAATCGAAAATGTGGTACAATAATTTTACAAACAAAGAGAACAAAATTATTTTATATACACAGACTTAGAAAATCCGAATTTTGAACTATAAAACTGCCGCATCTTCTATGATATATGTGCAAACAATGCTAGTTGTATTTAAACGAACTTTACACCAAAAGAATATATTGGAATTTATTAACATATTTAGTATGCAAAAAAAAATAACAAGATAAACATATTATCTTAAATATACAAAAAAATGGAAATATTAATTAAAATTATTAGTATGTTTAGAATACTGGGATCTATGAATAATGTGTAATGATATTTAGTTTTGCCTGTACTTGCCTGTCAGTAAAATATTGTACAGCACAGAAATATCTTTTGAATATGCACTATTATTATTATTTTACACATAATTGTAACAATTGTATATATTTCTCTGGAAAGCGAAATAAAAAAAGGATTAAAATACAACAAAACTGTTTTCAAAATTTTATATATATATATACACCATTCAGAAATATAAATATAAATTAACACCAAAATTCTTAACGTGTATTTCTGATTTTAACACTATAGTTTTAATCTTGTATTGTGTAGAAATAGTAATACAAAACTAAATCTTAAAAATATAAAACAATACATCATATAAAAATTTGTATTATAGAATTAATTATTAATTTAGTTTAACTTGTTTTTGTATACCTAAAGATTTTATACTTTTATAATCTATAATGATCGACTTAGAAATAGAGGTGATTTCTTAAATAGTTCATCTACTTTTATTTTGAATAATTCACTTTGTATTGGTTCATTTAATTGGCATAGTGGATTCTTTACTACATATTCCAGATACACCTAAAATAAAAAATATACACAATTATGTAGATATACGTAAATCTATACTTTCATAAAACACAAATATATCAAATCTTACTTCTCTATACAATTGTTGTAATAATTCTCTGGCATTCTGACTCGCATTATCTGTGTTCAGTACAAACTTAAGACCCGATGGTGTTTCAAAATAATGAAGTGTATATTTGCTTGTCTTGTAATACAGAAATCCCTCCTTAGGATCCAATGGTGAGATTTTACTTACAAATGATTTTATGGAAAACAGCATTCCATACATCAACTTTGCTTCCTAAATTGTAAATATGCTATTAATAATTAAAAAATTTTGTCTTTATAGTTATTAACACCCAAAATATATCATAAATATTAATATGTAGAATAAAAATGTAATGTTATCTTTTACATTTTTGATACAATTTTTTCATATTAGAATATAACATTGCACTACACACCTTAAAAATAAAGGCATAAAAATGAATAAAATAATATATATTAATGTTGAAATGTACATTTTATTCATTTTTATGCTCTAAAATCTTATATTATTTGGCAGGTTTAGAAGTTTACTACAATGCATTAAAATCTTATATTTTAAACAAAGAAATAATCTAGAATTCTAAAATATAAGACTTTAATGCATTGTAGTAAAGTTCTAGACCTACCAAATGGTATGATATAAGATTCTAAGATATAAAAATGAATAAAATGTACATAATGTTATATCATAAGATTTGTTAGGTTAATATTTTAGAATGTACATTTTTTATATGCGTTGCATTGAAATCTTATATTTTAAACAAAAAAAACTGTCTAGAATTCTAAAATACAAGATTTTAATACATCATAGTAAAGTTCTAGACCTATCAAATGATATGATATAAGATTCTAAGACATAAAAATGAATAAAATGTATATAATGTTATCATAACATTTGTTAGGTTAGAACTTGAGAATGTGCATTTTCTTCACAGGGATGAATTGAAATATTATATTTTAAACAAGAAAAACTGTCTAGAATTCTAAAATACAAAATTTTAATACATCGTAGTAAAGTTCTAGACTTATCAAGTGATATGATATAAGATTCTAAGGCATAAAAATGAATAAAATGTATATAAATGTTATCATAACATTTGTTAGGTTAGATTGAAACTTGAGAATGTACATTTTCTTTATTGCTATATATTGAAATATTATATTTTAAACAAAAAATGGTCTAAAATTTTAAAATATAAGATTTTAATACATCACAATGTATAATACATCGTAATGTTCTAGGCCTATCAAATGATATAATATTCTAAGACATTCTAACGCATAAACATAAATAAGATGTATATTTTAACATTCAGAATGTTCAACAGATCATTGTAAAAGTCTTGATTATTAATATACAATAATCAGATTGACATTACCTCTTCTTTTGTTATCCCCGATTTATTCAATCTGTTCCACTCAGCATAATATAATAATGTGCCAGTTTTCGAAAAAATATACAAGTTATGAATCGTCATGACTGTTTTTCTTCCGTTTTAAATCAGAATCTATCAATGCTCGCTTTAATTCAATCGTTTTGACGTCTCGACAACAAAAATGTTTGATACAGCTGTGAGTGGTACACTTTCGCAATCTGGTATCAAAGTAACTGAACACTGTATACTTTTTAATCGTTGGTAATATTACCAACAGCTGTGAATAAATTTTCGTGACTATAGATCTCGTCGGTGCTACAGAGAAGCCTCTGGATTATCCGATTATCCGGAGATTACTAAAAAATAATAACATTATTAATTTAGATAATTGTTTTATAATTATTTTATAATATTTATTTTATATTATAATATTATAATATTTATTTTTGTATAATTTTATATAAAAACATATATTTTATATTGCTTGGATTTTTTGAGTCTCAAAAAAATAAATTTAATCTGCCATACACAAAGCAATTCAATTTATAAATTACTTTTAATATTATAAAGTGTTATATTTTGCTTCTCTCTATGGCAACTAAAGTATCATAATAGAAATGACAAGCAGATATCTTCGTATCTTTTATTGTCAATCTTCGCTAATCTTCATGTCTTTAATCACGCCTTCTCATCAACCTGTCAACAAACCAAAACGGCGAAGCAGATTATTTAAAAATGTAAGCTAAAATCGCGCAAATGCTTCTGCCAATTTTATTATTTATCATAGGCCGTAAATGGCACGCTTACATGAAGTTCTTATTTGCTCAAAATTAAATCTCACTTTGAAAAAAAATGATTATGTCTTTTTGCGATAAAATTAATGGCAAGAAACATTGTTCTAACACTAATTGCTGCGGTTAGTATGTAAATTAAATAGCTAAAATAAGGAATAAAAAAATTAAAGCGTGTTCATGACTATGTAAAAGATTAAATTAACATAAAACAATATTTTATACACATAATCATATATGTTACAGTTTTTTATTATTCTCATCAAGTTTCGTGAAATTTATTCATTTTATGTTAATAAATGTATGCATTTTCATTTGCCAGAAAAGAAGAGAAAATTATTGAGATATTCATATATGATTTAGCATTGTTTCATTCCGCGATGGATTTACAAGGATTACGATTTCAAACAGATACTTTTTAAACAGATTTAATTTATTTTTGAAAGATAATCATAACAAATAAATTTATTATAAATAAACATATTGTATATAATTCTGAATCATCTATCTTATTAAAAGAAATAAGAAATATGAAAATTTATTTCTATTTGTCACATCTGAATAAATATATTATCTTTTGTAACAGTGAAGTATACTTTAAGTACTTACAAAATCATTAAAAAAATTCAATCCCAAATTTGTTTCCAACAACTTTTTAATTTGCAATCCGTATCTCAAAAATGTTATTACTTTGCGATATTATCGTGCAGGAAACAGTCGTGCACCAGGCGGTTGTTCCGAGACGCGCATACCGTCGTGTAATTGTCAAAGTAACGTAGGATGTCTGGATCGCAGTGATTGCGGTGGCTTGCGGCCCGCTGGGACGGCCGCGACGGGCGCGTGTCCTGGAGCATGTCAGTGCGTTGAAGAGGAAATCTGGAACAGCAACGCACCACCTAAACCGAATTGTCGATGGTTGAGCAACTTTGCCGAGTTGCGCCGTCAATGGAGCGATCACGGCCGCCAGCGGACGTGCAAGTGTTGCGGCCGCAGTCGACCGTGGTAAGGAAATTACGATAGCTAAGCTAATATCGCGGTGCCGAGAGAAAAACCAATGTTGTTCTGCATGCGACAAGGGTTTATGAAAAAGATGAAAGTTCCACATGAGCCTTCGTAATGCTCACTTTCCCTTGCTCTCAAGTCATAATATCAATCTCGGTCTTGAATATCGATATTCTGCTTGACAAATGTATTAGTCCTTGCTCTTGACCTTACATAAATATTCGTTTAGTGAGAAAAAAATGTTGTCCATGATAACCACAATGTTTTAGAGTGAATTTATTGATGGTTCGGAGAAAATTTTAAAGATAATACTTTTACTTACTTGATGGTTCTAGTTTTGTGAAAGTCGATCATTTTTAGCGTTGTCTTTTACAATGAAAAGAGCCATTGCGCTAAACGTTAAGCGAATATTTCTTTTTGAAATATCGAGAACATTATTGGACTTCCTTATTTTGCACCGCGTTGCATTTTATCCGCAGCAGAACTGTCGCTCCGTGTAGGCGGTGTCTTCCAGTGACGCTCCCGTGTTCCGGTACCATTTTAACTGCATCGGACTGTCAGGTACACTGGAATATGAAATTCTCGTCAAGAGTAGAGAACACTTGTGATTTTATATGTATTTATATTTCTTTTATTTTAAAAAGATATATAATGTAAATTTTAGTGCAAAGAAACTTGCTTGATCCTGTTGTTCGGTTCAAGATCCATTCTTCTTTTAATCCATTTCTGTTTTTAAAGCACGATAACTTTTTATCAATCTTTCACAATTTTATAATAACTTTCATTAAACACGTGTTTCTGTAATAAAGAAAAATAAATTTCAATAGAAATATTATATGTCAAAACATAAATAGTTGTTTTGAATGTACTAAATTTAAGTACAAAATATATATATATATATATATAAATGTTGACGCAAAACAGCAGAATTAAGTAATGTAAAGCAAGCATAAACAATATAGAACATAGTTAATGTTTTTGACGTTCTCTGTATACGTTTTAATTAATGTTGATACAAAGACTGCGGGGATTTCATTCAGGTGCGGTTAGTTCGCGTTTACTCGATTTATGTAAATTAGCATAGCATAGAGAGCTAAAAGTAAAGCGAGCGTTCAAAGTTTCTTAATTATTCGGTAAAATTCGTAAAGTTGGCCAAACTAATTTGTATACAGACTTTAATGGCTTAGTAATTGGAACATTTATAACCTGAAATATTTAAAATACATCCTAACTACAGTACCATTCACGAATGGACAAAAAAAAATTATTGCATTGTATTATAATTTTCATGAACGAACAATATTTTAAGCAATGATAATCCCGGTAATTGTGGATAAATCGAAGGCTAAATCGTATCTCGCTTTGTAACTGTCGTCAGATTTTTCTACCTTCGACAGAAATGCTGCGGGAGCCGTCGCTTAGCGGGTGGGGCAAGCAAATCGGAAATGGCATCGATAGATAAATCGTCGTCACCCGAGCGACCTTCGAGACGGGAAGCGGGCGGTGGTTGTCCACCGCTGAACTGCGTCTATCCGTCAACCAGCTGTAATTCCCCTAATGCGAATTGTTCATCGACCGCCTCGTCCTGCTGCCCCTCGCAGTGTCGTTACTCTCAAGCTTCGTCGCACCAAACATCGCCCACGAATTGCCGGTCCTGCTGCTCGTCCGCGTTCAAATCCATTTTAAAGAAGCGCAATTGCTGCCAGTGCGACTTGAGCTACTGCATGTGCCAGCCGATGCCGCGCGGCTGCAACTGCCCACCGCCGGTTCAAGTAGACGCGCGCGCTGCCCCCGGATGTTCCTGCGAGTGTCCATCCAGCCCGGAATGCGCGTGTCCACCCAGCGAACGGAGATTCCCGAAAACGACGGTCAAATGCCCTAACGCGCGTCTTTGTTGCCCATTTCCTCGACTACCAGCCGGCCCCAAATGTCATTGCGCGCGATGCCGATCGTGTCCACCGCCGTCCTGCGATCCGCGCGCGTCCACCAGATGCCGAAGACCCGTCCCGCCGAAGAATCCTTGCCGTTCGTGTCCCACATGCCCGCCTTGTCGGCCGGTTTCACCGACTTCGCGTTGCCGTCCTCCGACACCCTGCAAGAAACTGACCTTCTGCACCGAGCGAAGCGGTCGGCTCTCTTCGCCCTGCACAGGAACAGGTCAGTTTGAGATTGTTGACGATGAGAACTCGGAAAGTTATGTTTGTAGCGAGCGAAATAACGTTGAGGGACAAGAGAAGCGCAGTACGAAAGATAGTGATAATACGCGCGATTGTCGTTGCGCGGCGGGGCTCGAGAATAGAACCGAACGCTCGGATCAAAGTTGCGATCCGATTCTAGACGAGGAATATTTGGAAAAAAATTCAACGTCGCAGAGATTTATTAATTCATCGGAGACCGCAAACCCTTCGCAGTTTGTCGATCCGGATTCGCACGACGCGCCGGTAAAAGAAAACGAATCCGCTCCTGAAAATGCAGCGAAGACTCTCGAAGAATATATCGCCGAAAAATCCTCGAAGGATTCGCGGCGTACTCCGCCCGTTCCCGTTCCATCCGATAACCGTGCGAAATCCAATCGTTACACATTCGCGGAGAACATGCACCCGTCGACAAAAACATCTCCGGGAATTCCGTACTCGCGAGATTATCGAGTCGCGCGAAATCACCTGCTCGGATAAGACGGCAAGATTTATCGGCGTCCAATAAATTATTGCCTCGGCAAGTCGTTACTTTTCACGACACCCCACGGACACGTGTCGGCCCGTTGGCGGATATTTCAATGAATAACCAGACACCGGTCAGGATCGACAAACGACGCAGGGGTGGTGGATCCTCGGGAGAAGACGCGATAAATTTTAATCCCCTTCGGGAAAATCGCGCGATGAAACGTTTCAAAACTATCATCTCTCGCGATAAACAACCGTTTAACATCCGCTTTACTTAAACCGAATAAGGATTATCGCTAGTTCGTTACTCCATAAAAAACTGAGACCTCTCACTTCTACAATTTATCAAAATAATCAGAAATGATAGAAGCAAATAAATTATAAATAAAATATCAAGTACTTATCTATAAAATTTTTACGATTAAACTATTTTTAACATTTTTTGACATACCAGTTTATTTATGTGACTTGTTATATTAGAAAAAAAAAAGAGTATTTGAGATATTATTAATTCTATAAACCTTTTTTTAGTAAAACTTTGTAATTTTATAGACCATTTTAAAAGTTTGCACATAATTCTTATAAATAAATATCTGTATATAAGTTTGAAAATTTTTTCGAGGCAAATACCTTGTTTTATTAATTTCCTTATTCGATGCGCTAGAAATTGATGTTTATTTGCATCCTTGTGTTGTGACCAAAGGACCAATGTGACACGTGGTGCATCCAGTAGGTATCAGCTGTACTTCAGAAGGAATATTCACAACAAGGTCGAGTTCACAAACACACGAAGAGAAGAATGGAAGTGCATGCTGGGACGTGTTTTCTAATCTCGGTGGCATCGGTTACTCGATCCTCGTGCCGAGTCCATTGGCATTAATATCCTTCGCGCTACTGATCCTTGTTGCCGTTACCTGGTCCTCCGGTCTAGCCTTTTACCGTCATTACTTAGTACACAAGAAAATCTGTTGGAGATATTTAGGCTTATAATTACAAATGTGAATTAAAAAACAATCTTCTATTGAATGTGGCTTTTGATAAAAATATACAAACTTGTCGATAAGCAAAAGATGGCACAGAACTTTGAAAATCTGAAAACAGACATCTATTAGTGCAGAACGTAAAATATAAAATCTGTAAAAAAATGTATTACAAGAAATAAATAGCAACAAATATGCTAAACTGTGTAGAAATGTTAATCTTATATAATAAACATATTATTTTATCATCATGTAATATTTATAATCAGCGAAATGCGAACGACGCTAAGTATTGCAAGACTGTATGAGACGGTTATCTTGCAGAATTTTTTTTTTAATATACACGATGCATTTAATCTCCCTCTTTGCATCGGCAGTGACACGACGAATGACGCTCGCTCTTTCTGTCAGTCGGCGAAATGACGCGCCGGAGAGCGTTCGCGTTTTTGTCGGCGTTGCTGTTCTGCGCGATACTCCAACAAGGTGCATCCGCTGTCGCTGAAACTATCGAAAATAAGAGTGTCACCGAGAAAGCGCAGGCGGAGGGTTGCATCGAGTGCGGATATTATAGGTATATACGCGACGCTCAGAGATAAAATTGTATTTTTTTTTTTCTGTACAAATGGAATTTCAATATTAGAAATATTCCACAGACTCGATATTTTAATTTTTCAATGCATATTTTTATTTATATTATACGCAGAATTATAATTTGAGAAAGGATTGATGACTTTTTAAAATTAGTTAATTGCCGCCACAAATTAGTTGTGAAATATTTTGCTGTCGCTCATTGTCGCGCAAATAGATGTCCAGAGGACCCTGGAAAATGTTTGTTGGGTTCAGTACCCGACCCGTGCGGATGCTGCCCGGGTGGTTTGTGCGCTCGTCTCCTTGGCGAACCATGTTGGAATGCGAGCATTCCTCTTCTCTCTCCAAACAGCCGCAACGATGGATATTGCGCGAGAAATTATCTCTGCGAACTGCGGTCCGATTTACAAGAAGAGGTATAATCACGTTATTTGCCCGTTTTTACGAAAACTAAATGAGACGTTCAACTATACGATTAATTTAATTTTGATATTTAACGTTCGAGAGCAGCAAAATCTAACATCTTAAAAAAAATCTTCCTTACATATTATTGCGATGAGTAAATATTATTTTTAAAATTGTCCTTGTTTCATCAAAATTATAATGGATTATTTATTTTCGCGTATGTATAAGTCACACGCTGAATTGCATTACATAACGTAATCTAGGAGGATGTAACGACCGATTCCTTTAAAGGCTGAATCTGCAAAGCTGAGAACTCGCGTCATTATGTGCGACATTTATCACCTCCGTAAGTGATAAATTCACTTCCCCAAAGAGATCACGTTCCAGATCACTCGGCCTCAACGAGCTCCGTAATGAGGCTCCCCGTTTTCTGAGTTAGTTAACACAAAAATAGGAATCGCGCGTCGTTGCGCAAATGATATCTAACACAGACCCGTGCATCATCCACCCACTGAGCTATGCCGTCATTCGGATCTATCGCGGTTCTAAGATCGCAGCCACCGGTGACTTACGGTCGCTGACCCGCTGGCCTTTTCGCATCTAATTTCGTCTTGTCGCGCATCGTGGGCCGTGATGGCATTGTGAGAATTATATGCGCACACACGTCATTCATGCAATCAAACAATCAGGCAGACCGTTTATGATAAATGCAGGTTGAAAGAATAATCTTTGCTATATGATCTTAAGATAAAACCGTGTTTAAATAGCCGGAAGATTTCTTGTAAAAAAAAAAAGAAAAAAAAACGCATCGCGTAACTGCACGCGTACTAATTATTTAGTTACATCAACTTGTTATACTTGCATAAAATGGTAGATTATTGAAATGACTATTAATTATTCCGAATTAAGCGAAACTAACAGCAACTATCCGGGATGGCGTATGAAACATTATGTTTGTGCCAGTTCAGTAGAAATGCTCGGGATTTTGTCATGCGTGTGTAAATAGCAAGGATGTGCTGGCGCAAGAAGCATCGCGTTATTAATTTCAAACAAGTTAAGTTCTCCAAAGCGTGGAATTTATCTCCGAATTAGTTAATAGTGCGTTTCGAAAATCCAGGAAAATTGTAGCGTTACTAATAATCAAAATAATAATAAAAAAAAATATAACAACAGTGTCTCAAGAGACGAAGCTGCGAAATTAATAAAAGGGATCAAACTGCAGGATGCTCCGGAGGCAATTTGCGTGTGCATGGAACAAAGCCCTGCGTGCGGCAGTAATAATGAAACTTACTCGACGCCATGCGCGTTGCACGAGGAGGCGATGAAACTCAGGAACTCATCTTCCTTAAGATTGCAACACCTCGGTCCTTGTGAGAGCAGACCTTGGATCCTGTCAACTCTGGAAGACATTGCCTCATCCTTCGGTCAACGAGTCGCGCTCAATTGTGAGGCAAAGGGGTTTCCCGTGCCGGATATCTTTTGGGAATTTCACTCTGCTGATGGAAGAAGAGTGCTGAAATTGCCAGGTAAAAGCATTATATGAAAAGAAAATATTTTACGACACTTTTACACACCAATTAATCATTACGATTAAATAAGATTGTCTCAAATGTGGAAAAAATCTCTGGAAAAAATTATAAACATTTAATTGACAAATTTTAGCATTCGATATTTCCTATTCCGTACGAATATGATACACTATAGAATTCGGTAAATAAATTTAACATTTTATTTACAGAAGAGAAGCACGAAGCGACGGTACATACGAGCGACGGTCCAGAGCCCCTTATGCGAACATCCTGGATGCAATTGGCTCGACTGAACAAAGAACACATTGGAATATATTATTGCATTGCTAACAATTCCATAGGTGAAGCGAGCGCAGCTTCATTCGTGTCCATGTCGTGAGATCGCGCTTGTCTCTTGCGAGACGATTCCTCGTGTAATCGCTGTAATAAATATAATATGGAAAGAAAAATACGCTGGCCACATGTTCGGAAAGTTTATTCTTTAACAAACAGATGTATAATGAAGAATCTCTCGCATAGATAAATTTGAGGCTGAGTGGATTTCGTTCAAGTGTATGAATGGCAGTTGGTTTTTTTTTAACTTAGAAATCTGCTTACGATAAATTCGATACAAGTAAGACTTATTTTGTACGACTTATACTTCAAGCTTGTTCAATACTTCTGACTATAAATTCTCATGCCATATTTATATCTTTCTAAGCCTGTCTGCGAGTCCTCCGTCTTTGCTTGTTACCAATCGCTTTGCGGCGGCGGCGGTGGACTGTAAAGTATAATTGCCGTAATATAAAATACAATTTTATTGTATAAAGCATTATTTATACGCTTTCGATGCCATATCATAATAATCTAAATATAACATTATAGAAAAAAAATATTATACTCATACTTACTCTGGCGTTTGCCATGTTCTGTCGTCGTCCGTGTTAAGACTATCCCTAATAAAAATGTTTTCATATTTTAAATCCGTCTCATTAAACAATTGAGCTTATTAAATTGTTTATTAAACGAAAATAAAATTGAAGTACTAACGTTCTTGTCGGCAGTAAAATAGCGTCTCTTGCGAAGTGAGATGGTTTCTTGTATACCAATGATAAAATATGAGCCGTTGGTGTGCTGGCAATCATGACGACTGCACATACAAATGTAGCGAACCAGAAACCGTTCTAAATATTCATCACATAAGACACTTTGTTGAAAATGCGAGATTAATGTTTTATCAGTTGTTCTGTATGACGTCAAATATTAAATATGTATTTTTTTTTTCAATTATACGTACGAAAGGGCTCAGAATGTGAGCGCATAGTAAATGCCTGAATCCTTCTAGAATATCCCACAAAGGTCGACACTTGGACACTCCCGTACCTATTTCAGAGAGTACGTGAGTCCGCCATTGATCTAGATAATTCGCCAGTCGGTCCACGTACAATTTTGTTTTCTGCAAACGATGAATTTCAGTGATTTACCACTTCTTATCAGATGAACATCTATAACGACGGTTTTGCGTGTTTTATAATTCACGAGAATTTCTCGTTTGCTCTCACCAGCTGAGCAATCTTCTCCCCCTGATGATCTATGTAATATTGTATAGTTCTTAGATGAGAGATCGATTGGTTGACTTGGCGCCGAAGAGGTTGCACTTGCAATTCCAAAATTGCGAGGCGATACACCAAATCGTCCTGTAGTCGCATCAGCGGCTTCACCCGCCGCGACATTAGATCCCGCATTGTTATTCCAATGCTTTGCAATTCCCTGCCAATACTTCGATCTTGCAGCTGACGCGATATATTGTCCAGTTGATCGGACATTGTATTCAGATCTTTACTCAGAATCGATCCTTGGATCTGCGAAAAAATAGCGAGAATCTCGAACAATATACATTAATGCCGAGAAATATATTTTTCCACAAATAAATACAAATATTCTATTATCATATTTAATTAACGTGTCACCACAAAAAAAATGAGAAAGCCCATTTGTTAATTATTTAAATGACGCTTGTATATGAATTATTACAAAGTGAAGATATTAAAATAGATATGCGTTATATGTTAAGTTGATAAATTGAGCGGATATGCACAACTAAATAGACTTTAATTAGTGGCGGCATAACCATAATCGCGGAAACAACTCGCTGTGAAATCCACGCTGTTTATCATACTAGCCGTCTAGCATTACGGAGCGATGTAGCTGCGTAATTTGTTACTTTCCTTTACTGATAGTGGGTTTTTCCTTGAAAAGGATTTTTCAAAGAGCCATGTTGAGTTTAATCTCGAACTTTAATCAAGTTGTTAAAGTCTAGTAAAATCTCCGCTTTTATTTTTTGCAGCTTTTATTTGAAGGGATATGAGAATGAAAAGATGGAATATAATGTGAGTAGCGTACAAATAAACGTAGTGAATACCGTAATTCTATGCGCCGTGAGATTCAAGCCGCAAGCGTACAGGAGATCCTGAAGACGTGCCCGCAGATTCGGCGTTAATATTTGAAGGCCTTTCAAGTCAACCTTGATATTCGAGATTGCTTTCGATAAGCCTAACCACGTCCAATGCGCAGTCAAATGTTCGAGTTTCATCGTGCTTTCGAGCCCGAAGGCGGGATAAGCTGCCTCATTGTTTTGGCATTTTCTGCAAATAAATATTGCCGCTGAAAGCCATAAAATACATTGTACAAAGCCGGTCGCTGTGTTTGACTGCATTGCAGTCTGAGAGACGTCTAATAAAGAAATATAAAAAATTTAATTTACGCTCAGACTGTAGTAGCTGCATACATATTAAACGCAATAGTATTTTCGTCGAAATACGGGGAAAATATTTCATTTTCTAATAATACACGACATAAAATTTATTTTAATTTTTCGTACTTATAAATGGAGCTACGTTAAATCTTTTTTTTTTTCCTTTAATACACGGCTAGCTTAATAGCCGTGCAATATCAGTCTGCAATTCTCAATTTAATATAAAGCTTTTAAAGTGGAGTATTAATATCCGCGTAAAGCTTGATTAGCTTGATTAGAGCAACGTGGCTCTTATAAGCTTACTCAAAGAGCTCTTTGAGAGGAACAGTGAGCCTTCTTCCTAAGAACACTCGGGTTTCCAGCACGGCTTCCATGGTACGATAATCGGGATCGTAGAGCGTTCGGCATATCAGCATCTCTGTATGGCTCGAAATGCCTAGAGAAACGATGAGCACTGTCCATAGTGCAATCGAGACAAAACAGCTCGTGACCGCACCACTGAAATCCGATCGACACACTCAGACCGGCGATCTGTCTTATTATAGACATACGGGGGGTTACTTTCTATTTATTCACTATTTAGCTCCATGTTTACTAAATAATAATTTACTATAATATAAATTACCGTTAATATAAATATTTATTTATGTTCTGCAATACTGGTAAATAATCTATTGTGTATAGAATGTTAGACAATAAATTCTATTGTACGACATTTGTAGTATTATTTTCTCTCTCTCTCTCTCTCTCTCTCTCTCTCTCTCTATCTCTGTCTGCTATTATTTATGTAAATTACATAACGCTTACCACAAAAGGGTTGGACGCACTTTATTTTCGGATGTTCCACAGCGACAACACAAAGCCCCAATTAATAGCGAAAAGACTGGTAAAATGCATAGAACAGTAGCTGCATGTGTCACAAGTAAATAGAATGTACATTATTTTTCGTTAGTCACTTACTAAATTAGAAAAAATAAGCGGCCAGTGTATATTATGCGTACTAATTAAATATATATTAACATTTCTGCGTTGCTCTGCAATAATTAGTTAAATATTTATGGAAACAAATTCTTTTCCATTGTTAGAAATATTATTATTATTATATTATTTCAATCTATATATAAAAATGTGTCTAATCTAATAATTATGTTATCGACTTATCTTCTTAAAATCCGCACTTACTTAAAAATGCTTGGCACGATTGTTTTCCAAATACCAGCGCGAACGCGACGAATAACGGAAAAATATTCAATGTAATCTTGAAAAATTCTACGTACTCAGACCGACGATCCACCTGATATGTTCGAAAGCGATGACATGAGGTACAGCATAATCCGCGACGCTTCTCGCAGAATCCAGCTGCTTTGAGAGTTCGAAACTGTTCATCTCTACGCTGCGCGTTTGATCGACAATCCTGGCACGTGCTGCATTGATCTCACGTCGAATCTCTATGGAAATATAGAACTTTCTCACTTTCTTGTAATTTCGCAATTTATTGCTATGTGACAGCCACGAACATTTTTGTAGAGAAAAGATATTTATAAAAAGATATACATTTTAATGCATCGTACTTTTCACAATTTTTAACGTAAGAAAAAACATGCAAGTCTAATTCGATAAGTTTATTTCTGACAAAAAACTCGTCATATTTGCGAAAGTTATAATTCATATTATTACTACGTCAAATGTCTAAGTTCTCAAAATGACTGGATGATATTTTTCTCATAAAATTATATTTCATTGTTCCGACGAGTCGGAGTTTCTCACGTAGTAATTTTCACGTTCGCTGTGAAAATTATTAAGACATCAAACACAAAAGGTAAATAGAAAAGTGTAATTACGTTGTTGTACTCATTTCGAACAGAAGTGCGAACGGATGTTTGTTAATTTTGCATGGAAGTCGTTTATCACGTGCTAACAAGCAGAATATTTTGTAGCAACCAACTTTTCAAACCGACATTTATTGCAGAAACGTTAAAATTGCTCGACAACAATTACAGATATTAAGCTAGTTCGATTTTATCGTTTTTACCAATGGGATGAATTTTTACGAATTTTTTCCAACTTTTTTTTCACAGAGTAATATTAACGTGATATGGATTTCGCATTAGACGCCGACCGTCACGTCTTTATCGGATCTGTCTGCCGATGGATAGCGGCGGGCGACAAGCATTATTGGTCGATGGCGAATTAAGAGAAATCGACAGGAGTACAAGTTCGCATCGCTTCGGTTCATCGACATTACTGCGCTGTAGCATCCATCATTTCTATTTCCTTTATGAATATCTTCAATTGCTTTATTAATAACTTTCTTCTCTTTTACGTTTCATTAATTAGAATTTAATTTCGATTTTAAACTGTAGTCACAAATATCACGTACATGCTCACTTTTTTAATTAAAAAAAGTTAATGCTTTGGAAAAAAGGGTAAGTTATGGATTAAAAGCTAGCTATGTATTATTAGTAAAAAATATAACTTGAAAATTTAATATTTTGATAATTTTTGCATTTTTAGAATTTCGTCTCATTTTAAGAAAAACTTATAATATTTCAATTTTTAATTATTTATACAAAAAATATTGAAACTAATGTTAGCAGTAAATACACTGCATATTAGTAATAAATATACAATTTATATTTGTAAAATCTTCTTCAAATTTATCTCGCTAACGTTACAGAGTACATATATCGGAATCCAGAGAAACAACAAGTAGAACAAGTCTGTAATATTGCCCGACACGACGGGCCGTCAACGCGCGACATTCTCGGCATCAATCACGATCCCTTCGCGAAAGTTTATACGAGAGAAGATATATAACACGATCGCTGGATCCACGAAGATGTTTGCTCGAAGCATTTACCGCATTTCGTTTGTCTATTAAGGATAAAGTCTCTCGAGTCTCCCTTTTTCATCATTGATCTCATCGCACCCCGTAGTAGAAACGCTGACGCGTATTCCCTCGGCTCGTGACGAAATATCGTTTATACAGTACGATGTAGAAAGAGAGGTAAAAAGGGCGTGCAAAAACGTTATTGAGTAACGCGACGTCCCGCATTAAACGTCTAAAGAGTGGAAAAGAATGTGTAGCGAAATCTTCTGAATAAACTGTTGATTTTATCCGTAAATAAATTAAATTAATGTTAAATAAATTCTGTAAGCAGTTTTTTTATCAAATACAAAACTTTCGTGCATTTGCATAATTACAAATCCACATCACATGTTTACAATATGGATATATTGCGTTCATGTGAACTAATACACGCATAGAATTAAATATATTTGTTTAATGTTTTAAATATTAATCATATGGTACGCATTTCATGTAAAATTTAAAATATTTTTTTAAAAACAAAATACCTCAGCGATTTGGTTTCGATTTTTACAGCTATTTTGATTAAAAAGTGTTCTTTCTCTTGCAGTTGGAAATAATCCATTGTGCGAATATATATATCTAAAATATTCCACGCTGAAAATTCGCGCGTTATGTGCGGCAAAGTCCGGGATTAATATATGCATCACATATTTCTTGGAAGCTGTCAACGTTTTGGGAAACTTTACGCTTTGAATCTGAAATAAAATATTCTTTATAAATTCTTGCGAAAGAGCAGAAATATAATCTTGCATAACTTGAAAATGATTAAGAGATGACGATAAATACTTGAAATAGTTCATTCTTATGGCGTAAGCAAAATTATATGCGGATATTAATCGTATTAATAAAAAGTAAATAAAAAAATATTATTGTTATATTTATATGAACTTTCTTTCCATTGGTCTGCAAAATCTTAATTATCGGAACATCAAAACGCACTTTCATAAAACTAGCAAGTTTGTGTTTTCCCAGCTTTGTTCGCTTCGAAAATGCGATCTAGTTTAGCCTGTTTTGTTTACCTATCCTCAAAGTTATAATATGCCTTAAACACATCACTGTCACTGCAGGATCTATAAGCAAGGATATATAGACAAGGTATAGACGAGAAAAAGTATCGAAGAAGTTGAGATAACGCGCGCGTTATATAATCTGCAAAAAAGATTATTTTTCTCGGAACTTTACTTTCTCATCATATCTCTACTTTTTCGATAGTGGTTTTATGTGAAAACATTGTCTATAAAATATTACAAAGAGCATCCGAAAAATTTTAGAAGTTTGATATTGTTTGCTTCGAAGTATGCAGCATTCTAAATGCTTATAATCGCGCGGTTCTACTTCTGTGTGAGAGAAATCTATTTTCGGCTACCTTCATTTTATCTACACTCTCAGTCGGCTTTATTCAGCTTTATGTCCTCCTTGAAAGTTTTCAAGTTATACGAAGTGCTGATATTAGAGTGTTTGGAGCACCGAAAGTCCGCTGCGTAATGTTGAAACGAGTATATATATTTGTATACATGAGCGGCTGCGGTTGAAATAATTTTCTCGCCACAAAATCCATCAGATTTATTTCTTCGAAACTACGTAAAACTTCGCTTCCCTTGTTTCCTTCAAGGCAGTCGAAATACGCGAGACGCAGCGTTGCGCAGCGTTGACTTAGAGCGAAATTTATCGGCATTTGCTGTACGGTTTAATCGCGGCTCGTTCACGTCTTTTTTCAACTTTCCCATTGTTTGCGGCTGTCGATTGCGTTCTTCCCGATTGCCGCCAGAATTTGCATTGCGATAGAAATTATTCCGCCAAAGAGGTGACGCGCATCTGTTCATACAAAACCCTGAGATTAATCGGAAGCTGGCGGATATTTTAGTGCGATTATTATTATTATTATTATAAACCCAAATTAATTTCTTTTTATTACACATTAAAATTTTTATCATGCAAAAATTCTCTTCAATTTAATTAAAAGCAAAGTGCAAAGAAAGAAAGAGACTATAAGAAACACACAATGTGTATACATCTTCGTGTTCCGTGAATTAGCGAGTTACGCTGTGAAATAGCAATTATTCGTGTCATTTATTACCGTCTTTAGCGGAGCGCCGTGAGCCATTTATTAAGCTTAACTCGCGTCATCTCGCATAACATCTGGAGAAACCTGGCGGTGAAGGGACTAATTTAGTTTTCTTCAGGGACGCGAGCTCTCTTTGGAGCTCTCGCGGAGTTTCCGCGCTGAAGTGTCGTCGCGATTTCAACGCGTCGCTGCGCGTGCCATAACGTATTGTAATACGTGGCATCAATGTCGAAAAGTTTTCTGACGCTATAGTGCATCGTTCTCCCTCTCCTCCACTTCTTACCCCCTCATTTCGGTCCTCCTCAGCCATAGTTACACGCTCAACTAAATTCTACAAGAGTCTACGTTTGCAACTCTCCCGAGACACGCTCGATTGCAACCGGTTTGTATCGAAAAAAGCTCACTATTGAGAATGCCAGTCTCACGACTCTTTTTCCGATATAATATCAATTCGGAGAATGGAACCGTGAATATTCTACCTACGGTTACGAGTATCCAGCGTAGTCCGGGCGATGTGATGTGGTACGTGGAGGTACTCTCCGCGAGTCTGGCGTCCTGCCTCAGTCAAATTTTCCCGACTACTGCTCCGTAGACGCAGCAAACGATCGTCTCTCAGTAGCTGCAAAAGACAGTATACAGGATTCCTCAGAAAAAACAGATCGGATTTTAGTGATCTTTTGGTTATTTTGGGGTTAATTTTTTTGCAACTATGGTGTTGTTAAGCATTAATTTGTTTTGAAGCGAAAAACTTTAAACAAGCGAGTAGATTACAAAAGTTCTTCAGTTAATTTAAAATAAACTAGGTTTTACTTTATCAGAGTTTGTTAGTTGAGGCTTAGTTACAAGCATGTGCAGTAATAAAAATCTGAAAATTGAAACAAATGATCTCTCTTGATAATTTCCGTTGTAAAAAAAATCCACTGCAAGTATCGTCATACAAATTTTATTGGTCTATTCTGAAACAACCTGTACGGAAAATATAAGAATAAAGTTGCTCATACGAAGATTGAAAAGTGCATCGCGATATCATATTGATGATTAAAAAATTGCCTGAAATGGTAAGTCTAATAATTGTTAGGAAATTATTTTTTATTCAATACAAAAATAGCATAATTATAAATTTAAAAAAATATATATAAATTTATATATTTTTTCAAAGCATCGATATTAAGAAGTTCTTTAAAAAAACTTATATCTAAAAAAATTTCGAGAATGGATAATGGATTGAAATGGAAATTGCACGAGAAAAACATTACGCGTAAAGTGATTGCGTTCATTCAATAGCAATAAGAAGACGTACTTGAAAGTGTTTACGTGTATGCGTGAAGGGGCGTTTCATGAACAACAAAAGATGGAAATCCTCGAAAAGTTTCTGCCGCAGCACAAGCTTTAAGTTGCCGATCTAAATTATTACTATTTTTAACTAGAAGTTGATAGACTTTTTAAGTACAGTAAAGTATAAAACTTCACTAAACAAGATGGAAGAATAAAAATTATACGAAATGCTACGAAAACCCGTGGTTGCAGCTTACCATTGAATATAACATTTTGCGTAATTAATTAACATAGCAATAAAAGTGTAAAAATAAACACGGAACAAGTAAAACATGTTAAAAGCAGAATCGGAAAAATAGTAAATACTGATATAATTGTTGAGTGCAATTTTAACTTAAATTTCGAGAAATAATAAAAGTTAAACATCGTCATAATCATTGAGTAAACAAATGCTAGCCGCAACTGTTGTTAAACTTGTCGATTGCATTTTACTCATCCGCCCGTATTTATTCAGATATATTTTGCAGCATCCCACGCATGAAATATTCACACGCAAGCGAAACAAAAATGCCGCTGCGAGTCGAAACGCTCGCACCGCCGAACGGATCCCAGAATCCGTTAGAATGGACGTCGATCGTAAAGTTTATTCACCCGCTCTATCCGTAGATCCAGACGAATCCCCGAAGAGTCAATGACAGCACAAAGAGAACGATCTGGACCCGAGCATGCTCTCACCGTACCTTCCAAGTCCCGCCGTATCTCGTCCGTTTCCCTACTCAATTCCAATCCGAGTTCGTGAGCTCTCTCACCCTCCCTGAGTAAAGATTCGGTCCTGGCAGATAACTCTTGTGTGGCTGAAACGCGCGATACGGCACCATTAACGACGTGTATATCCTGTATATTCACTGTTCTTACCATCGCTAACACCTTCAGAAACCCGGCATGGAAGTTGCCTAAGTGTGTAGCGCGAAAGTCGAACCTACTAAAATTATATCTGTTCCACAACTTCTGTTTCAAATTCCGAGGAAGATTATCGTTAACACTTGTTGAATACAGTGCTCATTTATTAATGAGGAGTAAATTTGAATTATAATTACAATAAACACGAATTAACAATATTACGCGCCTGATATGAGACATCTCCGCAATTTAAGAACCACGTGTATTTATTGTATTTTTGTCGTCTGATAATCCAGATTAATAGCGTTAATAATCTCGAAACAAACTTTCGACATACTGGGTGCTCAAATAGGCTATCAAACTATTAGCCAGCAACTAAAAGTAATAACGCACGGTGTAACGAAGCAATTTATAAGACGCCGCTATTCGCCATTTACATGTTAGACATCGTCTGCACTGATGGGGAATATACGACAGCGATAGCACGCCGTATCGTGTCTCCGAGCACTTACCGCTGTAACAGGTTTTCGTTACTTGAATTAATTCGCTACAAACGCACACCGTCGCGGCAAGTGCGGCTCTCGATTCGTGCCTATGTCTTTAGCCGAAGTATATAGCGTGTACTGCAAATTTGCGTCCTGTACGCTGCGCGGAATTCAAAAGGGAAAGTTGAAGAAGCTGTAGCATCATAACGCACATATACATTGTTGCTATTAATTTAGAAATACATTTGAGAATAATCATAATATCGAATAATTATCATGCGACAATTCAAACAGCAAAGTTTAAGGAACTTCTTGTAATTAAAATTTTTTTCTAATTAAAACTTTCAGGCGGCGCAACTTTGCCTTTCTTGTTTATGTTACCTGAATATCGGTAACCCGCCATTTATCCTGAATTTTACTCCGCAGCGCTCTATTTTTCGGAGATTCTAATAAATTGTACCGTTAATTGAAACAAGCTAACTTTTCGGTGCAAGCAAGGACACTTAAGTGGCTTCAAGAAACAATAACTTGCTCTTTTCTTTTGCTAAAATTGTGTAAATGAAGGGGGTATTATGATTATTGGAACACCCGATGTAGAGTACTAAATATAGCGTACACGTATGATACACATACAGTGATTATGCGAGGGGGAGAGAGTTGCCCGAAAGGAGATAGCAAGAGACTCGTAGTTGCGGTAGTACCTGCTAATTTAGTTAGTATACTGTTAGTAACTTAGTACCGTGACTAAGTGACACTCTAGGTCGAGGAGGTCACTTAACGGCAGAGAGTTCACTTGAAGACCGAATAACCTTACCAGAAACAACCCTAAACCACCCGTGACGCCGAGTAAATTTGTGGTCCCGAAAGTAGCGTTTACATGTGTACAGACGGATTAATTACACACGCTCAATTAGTTAGACGATATCAGACACTCGAGATCAAATGCGAACTTATTAGCACGAAGTGCACTCGAAATGCTCAAACTAATTGGAATTGATGTTCTCCATTTTTTTCATTAAAGTAATTTGTTCATTAGCGTTTAATATCGATAAAGTTTTAATCCGCGCGATTTAATATGAAAATCGTTCTATTGAAACGTTAAATCTTCGACATTGAATAAACGGTGTTGTATGATGCACCACAGGATATGATGAAACTACAGGAGTCGTCAAATTTATTGTGACCACGCGCAGCTCGCGAGGCAATGAGTGAACGACGCGGTCGCTCCTCCACGCGAAACATACATTTCGACGCATAAATTAATATACGTAGGACGAGTACGACGTGTAGATATTGCGGTTATGAATATGCAAACATTCCGGCGCAATGCCGCCACGCCGCTCTAACAAACGAACTATAATATTGGCACCGGATATTCCCCGCGTTATCCTTTGCAGTTAAAGTTCAAGTTACGAAGGATACCAATTTCTCAGAGAATTTTATAAGTTATAAAAGTGTAATAAGTTTTTACCGCTATTGTCAGATGTAGTCATAAGATATGGGAACTTAATATCGTGATCACTTGAGATTCTATGTCGTAAAATTTTGACAGAGTTACACTGTAAAAAAATTCGGTAAATTTACAATATTTATTTAGTGTATTTTGTTATTTATTATGTAATCATTACATCTTATTTGTGTAAATTTATTGAATTTTTTTTACAATGTACGCTGAATTTAGAAATTTTAAAAATTATATGTAATTTAAAAAATTGAAAACGGCATAAAATTGCGTTAATATAATTTTGATATTCTGTATATTAATCTTTTTTTTCTCATTTTCTTTAATTCTTTTTATTATATAATTTACCATTTGCCAGATCAACTAGTGCGTCCAATGCTACGTCGAGGCCAGTCTCGGCTGACAATTCCGCCTGCACAGGTCTGCCCAATAATTCCTCGACATCTGCAAAACACGAGACACTATTTTATGTGCTTGCCTATATTCCACAAATATTCCATTAACGTACAGACATTACGCATGCACATACAAACAACGAATATCACAGGCGCAATCCGCTTGACTTTTTAGGACATTTTAGGTAATACATTTTCGTCCCGTCAAAGAGATTTCTGTCAATCAAAGTCACAAAAATCCCGTGAGAGCACAAAATTATTAAAATATCAAACCAAAATAGATAAAGGGCGATGGGGCGCACGTTAAAAATGGACCATGATCGCCTCGGGCTAACGAACAACCATGTGACATCCATGTAGTATATAGATGCGAGCGACATTGTAAATCCAGTCACGTCGGTGCGTGGCAGTAATAATTTATCCACCCTGTATCCGCGTTGGTTATCGTCATCTGATAGGAATTTCAGGCCAATGCAGGTGGCTTGATAATACAGGGTCTTTGATGGTAACGCGGAAAATTTTTCGCAACAATTAAAAATGCATATCTCGCTTTGAAACAAGGGATTGACATAAAAATTTGAGGACAGATGACTGAAAATATGCATCGGTATAAACAATATCTAAAAAAACTTGTTTAATTTGCGGCACCTATCGATCTCGGCAATTCTATCTTATGATACACGCTTTTCGTATATAAACAGTCGAAAGAAGCCACACAGTCACGTTGTCGATAAACCGTATCGTTGTCGTTCGACTTGGCGTGCAGTACGTGATCTGAAATCTAGACGGTAGCGTGTATGCGCAGGCTTTGTGCTGGCAAACGCGCATAATGCCCATGGTTGCATTGCACTAACGAGCCCAATTTGCTCGAAGGTTGTTAACGTGTCAGCGACGATGGACCCATTACGCTACGATTATAGACTGCCGATAGCTCTCATTAGACGCCTATGCGTCTCTCGTCATGAGAAACGTCATTAGAAAATCGTGCCGGACATTGGCGCTTGGCACATCAATAATTTGCCCGTTCAATCTACGAACCGCCGACCATTGTCGAGAAGATGGATTGATAAATCCAAAATTACTGTTAATTTGATATAAGCTGTGCAACATATTATTTTTATCTTTTTCAACTAATTATTAATTTTTAAATTAAATCCGTAAATCCGCTTTTACAAGACAGATTAAGATTTAATTTTCTTATCTGTTTAAGCAATTAAGTAACTCCCGAGATCAGAAAATTTTAAATTGTTAATAGTGTAATCATAAAAATATAAAAAAGGCGCACACAATTTTTTTCCCGACAGAAAATTATTTTAATTATTACCTTATTACATATTTTTCCCGCAATGCTATAGAGACGCAAGTTTAATCAATTTAATCGTTATGTCATTTGCAGCAAATAAAATTATTACATATGTGCAAGCGAAAAATGATATAGAACATAAAATATCTACCGGTTATTTTGTGAGAGTACGGTTAAAAATATTCCAATCTACCGGTAAACGAATGGACGTATCGTGTAAATATAAATGTGTTTATAAGTCAAGCGTTATACATCATCCGTCATTTAACTAAAAATATTTCTGCTTGCCACATACAGTAAATTACTCTGTCGTGATATCGCGTAGAAAATGAATAAAAAATAATCGGACAAAACAAAAGCTTTTAAAAATTTAAATACTATAATTTCATGTTTACCTTTGTCAGATTTCATTAACTGCAAATATTAAAAACTCAATGACCTAATATTGTTCCTCATTATTCATATATTTATTTATTTTGCTTAAAAAACAATTATATATTGTTCAAGTATTTACGATGTCAATTGCGATATAATTTTTCATCGAAAAATTTGATGATAGTTTAGCTTTAAACTAATTCTGAAGTGATAATGCAATTTGATTGATATATAAATGTCGGATTTATGCATGTCATTTTCGATTGACGGTTCAAGTTTCTTCCATTTGTCGTGTTAAACGGTCGAGCAATGTTAAACCGTTCGTTTGCAGCCACATTTGCGGTCACGTTCGTGCGCGTGGTAAAATTGATTAAAACCGGGATCGCGTAGACCATTTTAACGCTGAATACGAGCCTACGGGTTTAGTGGGAAGAGTTAGCCAGTTTGCGGCTACGTTTCAAGAATCAAGAGCAGGGAGTCGCTTACAACTGAGTGCTATGTTGCATCAAAGTAGTGGAGTTCCAGCAATCGAACCGCAAGCGGTTCTCCGCTTTCCACACTTGACCTCCTCCGGAAATTAGTTAATCGGCTGCGAGCTGTATTTTCTATTGCCACTAACAGTTACGTTACAAAGCAATCTCTTTTTTTCAAGTATTTTTTTTTCTCAACTAAAGAAAAAATGTTTTCTTAAAGAAAAAACGAAAAACTAAGAGCGTCATTTAAATGTTAAAAATGCGCAACTTCTATTGAAAGATTCTATTTATCTCATTTTAAGCATTTTGTATAATACTTTCAAGTGAGTATCTTTTTAAAGCTCTCGCATTATATAATTTTATTATTTCTTTTTTCTTAATTCCTAGTTTCTCGTGTCTTTTTGATACTTTTCACGTCGACCGTAACGAGCGAAGGTAAAAAGTCTGGAAGAAGCAGCACACTTAAAACAGAGCGCAATTATAGCAACTCCGACGTGGATACGTTTCTGTTGATAGTAACGATAAGAGGATGTTCGGTAAGCGCCTCAGGATTTCGCGTCTGTTGTTGTTAGTATTGTTAAAGTGTAAAAGTGGGTTTCGCACCCCGTCTTTATTAGACGCGACAAAATGGAGCACTGTTTTTGCCCGAAGAACTTTCCGCGTTTAGTGTCTTAATACTGCGAGAAAGAAAATTTCACTCACTGTCCAGATCGGCGAGAATCGCCTCGCTGGCCACGTCCAGGCTCCTCGTGAGGCACTTTCGTAACTGCGACGTGGTGTCCGCATGGTAGTCCTTTAAATCCTGCAACGCCGTCTCCACTGCCGTAGGAAGCTTTCCGATCCCCGCCGTCACCGCCTCGTTGCATATTATCATCGTCACCATGCAAGACCTTGGAGCCACGCGCGAAGGATTATGAATAACGTAGTGAGTGCTTACTTTAGGTAAAAGGTTTTCCGGCGTCGCGATAAGACGAATAGCCACCTTACTTAGATCTCTTCTCTCGCCCGCCTAACTTCATTTGTACGCGCCGCACTTCTTCATCCAATATTAAGTCATATTGTAATTGTTGTGAATATTTGTAAAAAAATAATCATTAACTTCTTTCGCGTACAGTTTTAATTTTTTGACTGTCATTGAAAGTCACTCGGAATAAAACGACGTAAATGTAGATTTGCAAAGAGACGTATTAGGATTATTTCAACAAGTTATCATACAAGTTAACGTAATTGTAGGAATTTTATCACTGCTAAATTCGCGACGATTACATACTCACGGAACGTAATCAAGAAGGACGGAAGAATCTGAGAACATGAGTAGGGTTGGAAGTGGAGGTAATAAGTTTTCAGAGCGGCGTCTAAGAACGGAGAATCGTCATAGGTCCTACCCGAGTATAAAGGCGAGAACGCCGAGGAGAAATGCGAGAACACCGGGATACCGAGACGGTTTGTAATCCTCTCTGATTGGACGACAGGCGAGCCAAAGTTCCATGCAAGGTATTATGCAGGCCAGTACGCAGCACACGCCTACTAAGCCGAGGAAAGCTGCTTCCACGTGCACAGACTGTAAAAGTTAGAACGAGAGGCTTGTCAGAAACTTAACAGTAGCATCTGCGCGATATCGGATCGCGAAAATTATGTATCGCGTACGTCGGATCGCGCGCCGCAAGAAATTCTCTTCCTTAAATTGAGACGGAAGCATCGGGAGCTCTCGACTGCGAGACTTTAATGGATGATGCTACCTTTAATAATCCGCTCCATCAATTGCCGGCAGCTAAATATTTCTGTACTCCCAACACGATTTTGCCTTACCTGCGAGATCAATTTAGTGGCGCTTATGCGATTTTCCACGGCGTCCGTTAATAGATCTGTAACGAGCGAGAAGAATTATAATTCTCTCTCTGCATCGCTAATTGCAAGTATAGCGCTAATAGTTTGATAGCGCGCCGAGAGATCTATTAAGCTTGAATTACTCGGCGAACCGAGAGAGATATCAAATTGTCGGATAAAACGTGAATAAATTGGTGCGTTAATAATGTGCAATATTTGACGAATTAAATAAAAAAAGACCGATGCTTTCTCTTTTTGTAGCGGTATCAATTTGATGTATTGATGGTTATTGATTTCTGTTTTTCACACAAATGAAAAATTTTTTTATTAAGATTCGCAATTATCTATAAAAATTAATAAACCATTAATTGAAAATATATTTAACGTATACTCGAGCGTATAAATCGAGCTTTGTAGCGTTTCATGTGTGACAAATATTTTTTTTTCCTTTTTTTTATAAAATTGCTTTGTATGAATTATCGACATGGCCGGACAGTTTGCGAAACAGTGACTATTTGATTTAAAAATGAATATGTTGAAAAATGTATATTTTTAACAAAAAAAACATACAAAAGAGAGCGTCACAAAAACAAAGCGCGCGGAAACCTCTTACAATCGTTTTATACTTTACCGATGGGTAGATCGTAAGGTTGCACGATAGATAAAAAGCCCCGGAGAAAATCGAAGACGAACCATCCCTTATCGAGATGCAAACTCGCCATCTTGTAACGCTCCTCCGTGGCAAATTTCGGGAATTTCAGCTTCGGTTTCACGTCCCAATCTTTGGGCGAGGTCAACGTCCGCGGATGCGACACGTTCGAGTTGTTCTTCGTACTGTCTACAAGCACGTCCGCCGCCATCATGTCCATCTTGCTCTCCCGCGTCTCGTTTGGGGAGCGAAGAATGAGCAAGCTGTCGGTGGTCGAGCAATTGTTACCGCTCGGGGTCGAATCAGTCGAGACTGACTCTTGAGCCGTGCACGCTCTCGAGCCAGCGGCAACCAGAAGGAATACTGCAAGTTTTTGTAATTTAAAGTAGATCTCGCTTTGCTGCTCACAAAGAGACAGCATCGCAGATTGAAATAAAAATTTACCAATCTCAAAAAATTAATCAAGTATACAAATAATTTTGATATAAAATTCAAAAAGTTATAATTTACATTTATGACACTAAATCTTTTTCTATCGCGGTAGATATAACATATGTATATATTTGAAAAATCTTGTGCGTAAACTATCGAATTGTCGCTCCAACTGTTTCCTTGTTTAATTTCACTTAGTTTGTAATTAAATTTCTTCGCGTAGCAATTGAATTTTAATATTCGACAAAGCATAATCACGAAAAGCATCACAGGAAGTGGTGTTCAAAATTGGAAGACATTGAAACGTTATGGTTGGTGATTATAAGGCACAAGTGGAGATGCACAAGCCTTGGATTCGCGATTTATTGCTTGTAGCACAGCTTTTACCACCGAGGCATTTCAAATAAATCGTTGTTTCTTGTTGTGCTCCTTCGCATTGAATCTTCCCGAGACTGATATTTTCGAAGCGTTTCGACGAAAGCATCTTGGTGCAATAATTAATTTTATGTTGACGCGTAATGAAAAAAGATAAATATAAGATGCAAAATGCTCATGCCTCGAATTACGGTCATTTTCCATTTGAGTGTCGCCATTTTCCGACGTTTTCCTCCATACGATAATCAGAACTGACAACAGTCGCGTCCCTATTGAATCGCGGTTAAAGGCAGACTGTCATCTCCAGTATTTGTAGAGGCTTCCGCGAAACCTCGCAAGTGTGGATGTTGTCGAACCACCTCGCGGAGACAATGAGCTAGATGGGGGCCAGACGAGACAGACGGTGTCGATAAAGCTCGGAAATTATTCAGGGACGCGACGTAATTAGGTCATACAAGAGATTTAGCTAATAAAGTAACAATACGAATGTGAAAACGTATCCTACGAGAGAGTTTTGCAATGATATAGCGTATCTAACGTATTTAGTTACCAATTTAATTCTGAAATCAGTGCAGTACATGTAAGTAAACTTTCCAATAACTGTAATCAAAAAGACTAAACTGCATCAAGCTGTCTAGTAGTTTGTAATATATCGTGCGGGTGTTTCGGACGTATAATATATGCATCGAAAAATGTTTTGCAACATTTGGCTTTCCGCTAAATTAGGCGCATAATCGCTGACTCAGGCAATCGTGCAACGACGAATAAACTTCAAAATAGTGTTTTACGTTACGAGTGAAAATCAGTTTTCGCGTAGTTCCTGTATAACATTATCCATACGACCCTAACTTTCTCATTTAGTGCACATCTGCATTTTGCGCAATATGTACTTGGTTTATGAGAACGTTAATGCAGTGTCGGCCACAGATTTATTTTTATACAATATATAGTTTATGGAAAGATGTTAATGCACTGTTGGTCACAGATTTATTTCATCTGGTCAAAAACACTCCGCTCGAAAACAGTCTGGCTCGAAAAATTACAGTGCTATCGAACGGAAAGTTAGTGAAACTTATCGATGAAGTTTTTACTTGCTTTATAATTTGTTACACAAGTTGCTTACAGTAGGTAAAATTAATGACGCCACTATTTCAAACCGATTTCTATCTTAAACAGAAATATAAAACAAAAAAATACCAAATATACTTTTACATCCATAATTAAAAAGTTGTTAATTCTTTATTAAATACTAATATATTTTTTAAATTATATTTATTAAATAAAATTGATATACTTGTCAATTAGAAAAGCATGAATCAAAAGTAAAATAATTTTTATTTTTATTTTTAAATAAAAACGTTTTATCTTTGATTTGATTTCGTAAATGAACACCATTAGTGACATTTATACACATATATTCTATTCTGTTTCAATTATTATGAATTGTAGTTATGTGTTGAGTGCACATGCGATGTATTATGTTTCAACGCTTTGTCCTTTAATGTAGATCACAAATATACGTACGTAAATAAAAATATAATTAATGTAATATTAAAAAACAATTTTTATACATGTTATTCTCTATTTTATCATGTTTATACACTCGTCTGATTAATATAATTTTTACTACTGATTATGATAAACTGTATTATATGTACACATAATAATTTGCAATGTGATATATTGAACATTATGTTATGCGTCTAACAAATTAATATTAATTTAATATCAAGTCTAAAAACATATAACATATGAAAATAAAAATGATTGGCTTGGGAAAAAAATAGATAAAAAAATTGCCCTGCGGTAATTTCATTACTCTTCGCAGCGAAAATGAAATACAAAGGAAGATATCCCCCGAGAGTCTCACACATCGCTTTAAATAAGATAGAAGACAATTTTCCGTAAGAAAACGTGCATATAAATTTTAAAGGGTCGAATGACAATATATCGCCCGGAGGGATTATGTTTATCTTCTCGGCTATGGTCAACTCACGTATATACCTTGTAGGACGGGACTGTTTTACTGATAAAAGCCTTGAGCTGCAGCAAAATGGCAGATATTTGCGTAAAAATAATGCAAGAAAGAAGCAAGCATGAAGTATCTTTTATAACTTTAAAGGAAAGTATTCGTACAAAACTTTTAAAAAGGTAATGCAAAAAATCGCGTTTTAAAAATTGATCGATATTGGGTATTTCGTGGTTTAATCTTTAATAAAAATACGATTTACGCAAACTTTATCATATTTTGTGATTCTAACAGTTTCGTTTTGCTTGCTACACACTTGTGAAAACGACGAGACGAATACTGGCTTACGCTTAAACTTCACGTCGCAGATAAACCTCCGAAGAACGGAGATCAGGCGATTGTAGTCTGTTTTATTGTTCACCGATTTCTTGTTACGAAATCGTCAAGTTGAAGCACGTCTTCACAGATTATGGATAAACGGCGATAACGAACTCGCAAAGCGAAATTTCTTATCAAACGCTGATAATTCACGATTCATCGAATCTATTTAATTATTCGATAAATTCTTCCGTGGAATATTTGCAAGGAGTAACTCACAATCAGAAAATACGTTCAGAATACGTCGAAAATGGTATTAGTGATTGGAATTCTTATTTAACACTTGTTCACTTTTCTTAGATAGCGTTGTAAGATTCACGTGAAAATTTATCGTAATATAATAAAAAACATTGTAAAAATTATTTAACTTAGTTAAATAATGAGAAATAAATTCATTCGCGCTTTCTACATTTAATGTCAATTTGCGAATCTCGCTCGGAAACTTTAGATATATTCTTATTTCAACATTTACTTACTTATTATAAAAGTTTGCCGAATTTTAAATGCATATTTGCGTAGAAATTGGAATATATAAAATAAAATAAGAAACAAAGTTAAATCAGTAATATTATCATGCGTAAAGTTTTGTATATTTTACTAACGAAATTTTTAATTTCACGAACTTCAAGGCAAATTTGCGATTCTTCGTCAGCGTGTTTGGCTTAAAGTATTAACTGCGCAATGTCTAATTGCAAATAATTATACAATTCAATGTAAAAAAAGACAAGATATTGCGCTAAAATATGTTTAAGTATATATTTTGCTACAACTGCAAATTTATAGCTTTGATGCAACACTTGGAATAACGCGCTACTGTGCACATCGCGCACTTCTATTTAGATTTTTCTCTTTCGTGAAATCTGAATCGTCGCGCAGTTTGATCCTTCTTCGCCCGATAAATTCCGTTTCTACGCGGTTAACCTTGTGTGGACGAACGACGGAGCGAGGATTCGAACTCACATATAGTTGCCCGCAGTATGTGGTACTAGAATTGGGTTGACTTGGTGGCAGCGGTGCCCAACCGCGGCTAAATCTTCGCGCGGACAAAGTGCGAGATTACTTTCGTCGATCGCGAATGACTGGGTGCTTGGCAGTAAACCTCTTCCATCAGCAAATGGGTTCTTTTTACTGTTATACGAGGGTATATACTCGCTCTCTTAATTGGCTGTACTGTAATTCCTGTTCCACTTCTCAAAGCAATTCTCCCCTAAAACACGGCTAATTACGTAACATGGCTAAGAGCAAATATTTCGACATCTGTGACATTTCATATCAAGGATGGATCAGTGATATAAACATTCAATTTAATATACGGAGAATATTATGCGAACCGGCAACGTTAATAGAGAAATAATATATCTTCCGTCGGAATCTCTCTGCGTGTGCATAGTCTTTGACTATAAATTCAAGAAAAATGTTTGGTTATGTTTAATTTAATATGCTTCATAAATTTTTACCATTACACAAAATAGATAAGGATAATTTATTAAATATACCGTAAATCCTTTATACTTGTACAACCATCGTACGGCAAACAACATTACTTTATTGTAATCATAACATTTAACTCTTCTCTTTTTTGAAACTATATATAGTAACTTTCATGAAACAAAGTGCAAAGTACGATATATCAAGGATAATTTAAAATATTATTATTTTACTCGTATTATTGCATGTGAAGTAGTTAGAAATATATCGTGATACTTGCTAAGAGACATGAATACTGTAGCGTTTAATAAGTAAACACTATTGTACGTTATTGTAATAACATTTGTAAATAATACATAATTTGTCGTAAATATGATATCAAATAGCAGCCATAATTTGTGATTCTTTTACAAGAGAGTCTGTAATCACATAATGTTGAACAAAGGTACGATAAAAGTACAAATACTGAAAACTTGTCGAGATATTTACTCGCAGAAAACGTGGGTTACGGTTATCAAAGAAAAATAACAATAATTCAAGTTAATTAATTGATTGCAAGCTCGAAAGTGGCTTTAATCTAGAGTACGTTTTTTGAAACAAAAATTGAAAAAAATTATTGTTGATTAAAACCTTATATTCTTGTAATATCGAGAATATTTATATTAAACCCATATAAGTTATTTATACTCTATTATTTTTTGGAATTCATAAAAATATATATAGCGTAAATTTATCTTCATTTTATGTGCTCAAGTAAGTATCAGTTTTTACATAATTATTTTAAAAGAATAAGCTGTTGATTTACTATTCGCAAAGCGCAGCGAAAAAAATTTTGACCACTGCAGTGGCACTCGCTAATAGAAAATAACTACTCTCCGTATCCTCATTTGACGTTGTTACACGTATTTTATTATTTTAAATCGTGTAATTATATATTTAGATTTTATCTGACAGTATTAAATCATTTAATTGAAATAAAACTCTGTAGTTATGCGATACGCGCTGAAACATAAAATATGCGCGCTCGGATTTGAAATATGCTGAATTTCCAAATATATATTTGTGCGGAAAAAAGCACTCAAGTAATTATATTATTTCAATCACAGAGATGCATGTACATACTTCTATAAGTCACTTCATCAAGGTATAAAGTGCACTGTATAAAGTGCGACCTCATTAAGCAGTCTCGTTATCCCCATACGGTGGATACAAGAGCACGCCCAGAATATGTTACATAGTTTATGCTGCCTCCATTTTATACCTGCCTTTCGTCCTTAGACAATGGAATTTTCAACGAGGGAAGTTTCTGGTGAGAATTTTCCCGATCCCGAGCTTTGTTATACGCGCGCAACGTCACCGACGTCGTCGGAAGTGTGCCGCGTTCTTCGACGCGCGCGATTCTCGATCAACCGAAAGCGAGGATACGTAAGGGGTGTTCGCGAGCAAACGGGTGTGTGGATGAATTTTGGCACGGCGGGTGTGTGTCGGTGCAGTTAGAAGATCGCGAGACTGGCTGCATCCTCTCCCTCTCCCTTTCTCTCTCTCTCTCTCTCTCTCTCTCTGTTTCTCTCTCGTCCCTCCCACTCCTTCCCTTCTTCTCTGTCTCGTACTCTCTTTCTCTCTCACTCAGCGCGACTACTATCGGGAGCACCCAGGCGGGCAGTCAGTGCGTCGTCAGCCTCCGCGTCGTCGTGACGCTCCACTCTCTCTCTCTCCCTCTCTCTCTCGTTTCTCTCGGCTCTCTCGGTGGCGTCCGCAGCATCGCGACGCTACGACGCGCTCCGTCGACTATCCTATCGGGAGAGACGCCGTCTCTTTAATTTTCCTACGATATATACGAGCGACACGGACTTGATTATTGATAACGATCGCAATAGGTGACATTGTAATAATAAAAAAAATATTTGTTGCTGCACTTTGAAAGTGTTTCAATCAGCACAAAAATTAAAAAAAAGTGCCGATAATAACTACGTTGATTGTAGAAAATAGAAAAAATGGTTAGTATCTCGGCTTATTATTTCTATGTGGGAAAGAATTTCGTAAAGAATATAGATGAGATGATTTTCAGCGGCGTACGTTAAATAAAAGGATTAGAAATTAAAAATTTCATGACTATTTACATTTATGAGATTAAAATAGATTTCAAATATTTATTAATATCTTTTGCGCGGGATTTAAGAAAGTTTGTAGAACTGTACATTAACTTTTAAGGGAGCACTTCTTGAGACGTAATATTCGCGGAAGATTGAAGCTACCGTGCATCTCTTAAAAGTTCACTACAGTATCTTTATTCCTTACTTTTCGTTGCATATTTTATATCGAAGGGAGCACAGCGCGCAATTTATTACTTCGACGTAAAACATTCTTTGTCACGAACGAAAATAGAAGAACGGGAGATTGAGTGACGATAGTACATGCATTTCCTACAGAGGAGTTATTAAAGGCACGTCGAAGGCGCCTTCTCTCGTCGATGGGTGAACAGAAAAGCCAAATCGTGAAGTTTTACCAGACGTGATCCATCTTGGTGTCCCGATCGAGTGATCTATCGGATCTCACCGCAAAACGTACTGCAGCCCTTCAGGATTCCTCGCCTCCGAGAGTCACGCACGAACGTTCTTCCTCCCTTTGCCTTCCGGCGCTTCGCGTACTCGCTCAAGTCTTATCGACACTCGTGGATTTACTACTGCCAAGTACGTATCTAATTGCACCAATTCAAGCTGAATCTCTTTATTTCGCATACCATATAGGTTAACGCAGGAGTAAAATTGAGTGAGATGTTTTTGTTAGCTTACCTTTTTTCTCTCCTATCGATGCATTTTCTCCGTCCTGTATGTGTCATAAAAAAATAGATTTATAGCTTTACATACCGGTGATGTTACTTCGCAATTTATCATCGTTATCGTACATTTGCAAGAAGAATTATTCAAGTTTTACTTAAAAATATGAAATAATAAAATTAATGTTACGATTAAGTTGCGATAAAATATGCAAACTTCGTTGCTTATCATAATGGAAAATTCTTGAAAATTTTGTTCAAACTTGACATTTCTAAAATTCATACCGCACCTACATAGCTAGCTTGATATTGTCTCTGGAAGTGTTCATCATCGTACATCTTTTTATTCGGTCGTTATTTCTATTGGTGTCTACAGCTGCACTTAAGATATTAAATTACACACACCGTGCTGGCGTTAAGTCGTAAAGAATTACAGAAGCCAGAAGTTTCTGTCTATGTTCTTTTAAGTCACAAATCAACGAAATGCAGCAAAATTGTGCAATTTATATTTTTAAAAAATACACGCAAAAAGGCGAAGCATTATATAATTTTAATACTATCGTCGTGTGATATTTTATTAATGGATCTAAATCGTATTTTACTAGTGCTTTAATGACGGGGTGTGCGAAGCAATATTGATCTTATATCGTTTGAAAGTTCCTGTTATTCCATCCAAAGGATATATGTAGTTTAGAGATTGATACAAACTACGCAAAACAGGACACCATAACTTGGCAGATATCGAGCGATACGCTTGCAACACGTCTGCGGTTACGAAGCAGTTTGATCGTGTTGTTGCTTACAGTTCTCTGACCAAGTTTTCAAAACTTTCCCCGCAACCGCCTTTAATATTAAACGATTCCTCAGATCCGGGATAAATTTAACGAGAGATCAAATCGTAGGAGTTTTCTCGACTTAAATATCTTTAACGATATACGATTTTTATTTGATAATTGCTTAACTTTAATCATAATAGCTTGATAAATCAAAGCCTTACTGATTTCTATTCAGCACTATTTCAATGAATTTATTACGGTAAATGAAAGTTGTATATAAAATTTATACGACTTTTTAAAATAATTTCGATTGAAATATTTCAGTCTCTGCTCTGCTTTAGTGAAAATTATTGCGTTGGCAGAATTCACTGACACTTTCAACAGAACTTTACGTTTATTTTGGTATATTCAATTCAATCAGCGCAGCGTGAATTTAATGACGCAATATAATTGCTAATTGATATTGCAAAAACGTGACCTTTTCTATCTAATGTAGTAATATTGAATATTACATTTATTACAGTTATAAATTATTACTCATGTAAATTGAAAACAACTTGTGTATTCCTAAATAAAATCAATAGAACCGCTTGATAATTTCTTCCATTTTGATGAAAAAGGTTTCTCTCTTCCTGCTCCGTGACAAATTCAATATATGGAAATAGCTGCATTCATCAAAAGCTACGCTTCAATTTGTACTTGTAAACGTCTCACCTTAATGGTTTTCCAGCAGCGTCGTTGCTGATGGCTGGTCGTTCTAAATTGATCGTGAGTCCCGTGCGCGTGATATCCATTTCAGCGAGCTGCGATGGAATTTATTACATTTTTCCACGATCATCGATTATGACGGAAGTGGCTTCTCGGGAATATTCAGCATAATTTAAGTGCGGCACGAAGGGCGTATAAGTATCGTTGTTTTTTAACTACTTCTTCACTGTATATTTTTAGTTTTTTTACTTTTTCTCGCGAGACAGTGTCTCGTCATCTGTGCGTATACAACGACCATTCGCAGATCTCCATTTACGTCGCAAAAGGTACTTGCGTTATATGATGTACTCTCCTCTGACCGTTTTAATTAATGATTTTACCGTAAAACGCTGCGCATTGCCCCTCGCCTAGGCAAAACTTGGAACGACCTTTATTTTACGAGGCGCGAAACTCGTTTGGGCGGAATGCTTCCATTTCGTGTCTATTTCCCGAGGAAGCAGAACGCCAAGAATGTGTCTCATTGGGATTCGATAGCGTCGCTCTTATGATATATCTTATGATATATCTAATAGAATTACAAAGACTACGTGAGGAAAGAGTCAAATCCATAAAAGCAACGAGACTTCGAAAAAGTGTCGAAAGATAATCATATCAATTTCATTCAAGCATACTTAAGATAATATATAATTTTTAGAGACTTTAATTTAACATATTTAATATTAATAATTGTAGTACGCACATAATATCGGCAATATAATCAATATATCACAAATAAAAAATATAATTTCTCACAGATTTTAATAAATTTAAAAAAATAGTAACCAAAATTTTTACAAACAAGATATACAAGTAAACAAATAATTAAAATAATAAACAAACAAAATATAATATTTTGTACGTTTGCTAAATTTTTTATTCAATTAAAATATGTTAAATGATCTTTATAAAATTCGCGTTACAATATTACAAAATAGCATAAAATAGAAGTATTATGAAAAGGTAAATTGTCATTACAAAAATATATAATTATTTGCCGATGAGAGGCGCGTGTATGACTTTTGCGGAATATTGCGAGCTAGTATTTCACTGATAATTTTTACGGCTGAAACTGGCGGGTCGCGCTTAAATGGATCACGGTGAATTTTTACGGATTTGTCGTGTGCACTCGATAGGCAGATAATATAAATTGGTTGTGAATATTAATCGCGACATACAGCAGTAAGCATTGAGTGTAAACATTTAAGCCGATGACGATGTTATGCAGAACAAGGATCGCATATCGCCTTTATTGGTAAAATTTGTTTTAGTTTATTCTTCTAATTCTACATTATACAATGCATCTATAAAAATGCATTTAAATCTTAGATATAATATTTTTGTTGTTTAAAAGCATGCAAAGAAATTTTCTTATTTTGCGTACAAAATTACTTTTGAACACTTTGACATTTATATAAATATTACAAACTTTCTTACGTCTTATACATTTTATTAAAAATAAATGATATATTTATTATTTATTTTATAATTGAAGTAATTTATTAGTTTAATTTATTTTTTTATAAAGCTAGCGATGCTCCAAGAAATATATGTATCATGCTGATTATACATATTCCTTGGAAAGTCTGCTACTGACAAGGTGACTGACATTGGAATTAAACTTTAACTCAATGCGATATGCAATATCTTATGCTACTGCAACTATAATCATATTTTGATTTGATATTGACATTTGGACCATTTTAGATTTCATTCGAAATTTACTGTCCTTATTGCATTTATTATTATATAAACAAATATTATTTTTCAAGGTGTTAATTATATAAACAAATGTCATATTTCAAGGTGTTAATTATATGTGCTAATTATTCCGTGTGCATTATTTGACACAATTATTTGACACAAGGCGATAAAGCCTTTTTTATTTTATACTAATTTGCTAATTATTTAATTATAACAAAATTTTGTTTCTTAATAATTCCTACTTAGAGCACTTAACAATTCAGTTATCATTTTACATTTACTTAATCTTGAATCTAATTTACGTAATTATGAATTTGACAGTGCTATACAGGAAAGAGCAAATTGCGCTTGAACATTACACTTTGATGTTATGTATGTTGAAGGAGGAGCAAGCATAACGCAGAAAATTATGTGGTCTGCGGACATTCATGCGATATAACTTGATAATCCGTACATATACGCTTGAACTCGCCGCTCTACGATCGACATATGTGCGAAATGATATGGAACCACAATTTTGTTATCTTCCGTGAATAAGAATTATTAGAGACAAATGCCAACTGTTTAATGAGATTCCTGATTTATTTATTCGTCATAACATTAATCGTTGCATAAAATAATGTTATTATGTAATAATTGAATAAAATTTGTTAATGGATAATTGTGAATAATAATATTCATTTAATGCAGATATAAATAGAATTACCGCGACACGCAGGAAATGATTAAACAGTTGTAACGTGAGCATGCATTTTCGCATGTCCATCCATCACGATTATTTCAACATTTATGATCATTTAAACAACAGCTTGAATGAGTGATATATGTTTTAGGGAATATCATAATTTTGATATTCCTGTGGTGATAAAGCCTTTTTCAAAGTGAAAATCGATAATCACAAGCGCGCGGAATTTACAACCAAAAATTCCCACTTTATGTTCTATTTCGTTTTTGGGTACTATTTCGTTTATTTGCAATTGAAACCATGCTCGACCTTTCGGCCAATGAATACGAATATAAAATTGTAACAGCGCTACAGTTTTATTTCCAATTTCCGCGTGTACACAAATAGGATATCTGGCGTAAATCCACTTCCGCAGTAAGCTTTGCATAGTTTTGCAAGATAATATCCGTGCATTTCGTATTCAATGTATTCGCAGAACATTTGCCCCATGAAGTAAAACATCATACCCCCGTATACACGAATACCTTTAATACCTTGTATCACACGAACCTAAAATCCCGCTTTTCTATTAACCTCTCCTTATCCGATTAACGGTTTCTTCTCGCTAAATGTTCGCCTTGCGCTTTAGTATGCATGACCGTTATCACCATTGGGAATTCTGCGCCTCGAGTTTTCACGCTAATCGAAAGATGTAAGTAAGATACCTCCTTACAACGCAATTTCAAAATCATGAAAATTGATAACTTGATTATTGAACTTAATTATCCGCTTTTCCCTTTTCCGCTTTTTCTTTACTTTTACCGGCAATTGATGAAGTTTCTGGCGAGCAATTATAAGAATTGCGTTCAAAATAAGTTACGTTTTCATCTTTATTCTCAAAGCATTAGAGTAAAAGCAGTAAATAGATCAAAGTTAATTATTTCTTCAACGTTCTCGGGGTCTGTATTTATTTGCGTCTTTCGCTATTGATTAAGCTTCTTGTTATTATTAATTATGCCTGAATCTAACTTGGATCATACATTAATTTTCTATTCATGCAACATACGTTGTTCATTCTGCACTCTGTATTATAGGTTATTAATTATACTAGACCTTCCCCACGATACACATCGACAGATTGTTACAAATGATGTATCCACATCGCTTCTCGTGAAATTGCATGGCTTTTCATTACATTGGAAAATCATTAAGTTCGATGACAGGTGTCAGCAATCCGTTTATCATATAAAACTATGCGGATAGCATACTAAATATCTAGAACACAATTTAGAACGCTTTAAATATTACGTGACAGCAAATGCATCGTATAAATGACATATAGCGTCATCATTGCGCCAAGAAAATGTGATTTAGCCACATGGCGTTTATCGTGCAAATTTTTTTTTTTTTTTTTTTTGCGTACTACATCAGGTTTTTTACATCACTCATATTGATGGTGAATATAAAATATAAAGAGAACACGCAAAGGCCTTTTGCACGGCACTGAAAGAAAAAAAAGTCATCATTGTTAAATTTTCGTGATCGCGTGCCAGACAGCGTATCTCGCGGAAAATACAAAAGACATTCCGTTGTTTACCTGTTTTACGGGCTTTTCCTCACGGCGATATAAAATGTTAGAAATATTATGCCGATGGAAAAAGAATTTTTCCGGCTTTCCCCGACAAATATTGTTGTGCTTGGCAAATCGTGTTTCTAACTTTATCAATATTTTAGTAAGGCCATTAATACGTATAAATTCGACATGCATTTTTCAACATAAAACTACGTTCGATCGGAACCAGAAATTTTAAAGAGATACGTTACGTGTCGCTTTATAAGCGTTGCGTTAATCGAGTCGCTCTCAGAACTTGAGCAGTATGTTGCGCTGAGAAGTGAAAGACAGATGTGCGTCGTTCAAAATTCATGCTTAAGAGAAAGCTGCGCACGCTTGGATCTCATCGGATCAACAGGTATACAGAGCTACCGATATTTAGTCTAAAGAGACTTTAATAAACACTTTCGCGCATACGTGCAACGAAAAACAATAAGATGTTTGCACTTCGCTCGTTATACTAATGAAACTCTAGACCATTCCAGCAAATATATACTCATTAGCAACACGTGATGTTAATTTAGCACTGGTTAATTTTTTTTGTTCTTAACTTTAATTAAAAAATTAATATTTAAAGTCACATATTCTCACATTATAACTGCTATAAAATATATTTATGAAAGAGTGAATTATGTTTTTGCTGACACATGGTCATTAATTTGCATAATTAAATTAATTTATTTATTTTATGACTATCTGAAAAACTCTTGAGAAAATATTTACAGATGAAGAAGTAACTGCTGCAAAAATATTGGAGATCGCTAAATTAAGAGAATGTTTGCAAATATTGAGATTCGCAGGAATTAATATCAATGGCAATATGTGATACTTATGCACAAAAAAAAATTAAAATTAAATTAATTCAGTGAAAAGTTTGATAATCACTGAGCAGGAAATAATAAAACGAGAGCCCGGAGAGCCGTATAGTTTTGAATGCAATCGTCGCGTGGTTCACCGAAGATGCGCACTCACCGGCTCCTCTCACTCACGGACTTTTTTAAGCGAACCTCCACGAAAGTTTTAACATGCTCGACAACCTCGTTTCCGGCCGGAAAAAAACTTTCATACGCATTAATTTCTGCCGGGCTTATTTATGCCCTCGGTTCTTCCTGCGTTACGACGGTATAACGGAAGTCGCAATGGCAAGAAACGCGGCGAATGGCGAGTGAGGGTGAAAAACGCAGAGTTTATTCTATCGTAATCCCTCCGTGTCTTTCGAACTCTCGGCGAAAATATAAGAAGAGGGAAAGAAGAAGAAGGAGAGCACGGAGAGCAACATCGCTGCGACAAATTATACGGCATAAGCGATAATCACTACGGAATATCCGTTTTCGATTAAAGATACGCTTTTGTTCTGCTGAAGCAAAAGAGAAAGTAATAACCTTAGTTAATATCGGCTGATTAATAAGAAATCAATAAACAATTGCAATTTCGATATTAAATATCACAACGAAGTCAATAAGGTCGAACCAATGGCAATTTTACGTCCGAATTTTCAAAAATTTGACAAAAGAACGATTTATTTTTCTCGCTGCCACATTTTAAATATTAAAATATTTCACTGTATATCTTTAAAATACTTAAATTTTCACGAAACGCAATTCAATAAATAAGAATTTCAAAATTTACAATATTGCAAATAACAGAACGGTGAATAATAGCGCGAACCACACGGCAATCGAGAATTAACCAAACATTAATACGCCTAGTGTGCCTAACTTAGAAAACAATTATGCTCATTGCTGAAAATGCAATTTCAATATGCACGTACGCTCAAATACGCGTCGTGGGCAAATCTATTCGGAATTGCGTTTTGCGTTCATTTGGGAATGGGAATAATGTCGTGGTCATTGCATCCTATGCTACGATAGGTGATGCATGGCGCAATAGTTTACATAAATTTGAATTCACGGTCCGCACATTCTATATAAGATTTAAGGTTTTCTATCAAGCCCGTTTATTCACGTTTTGAATGAAATGCTGAAATATCGTGAATTTTAATCAACGCTGAATGTTTATAGACGCGCGAGATTACGCGTGCTTTACCGCACATTCGTCACATGTATCTTTTGTGGGAAAAATAACTGATAAATTTTTCACTTGTCAATGCGTATTGCAGGAAAATTGTAAACATAAAGAAAAACAATTTCCATAATTAGCTCGGTATATGCTGATACCGATTTCATAGAAAATGCACTATAGCTTTATGCAAACAAATGCGTTTCGTAATTGCGTTCTTCATTATTACAAATTTATGCAACACATAAATGTGATTACCATACCAGCACATTTATTATCGCAATATGAATTAATCACGTAATGTGTGATTGTAACGGTTGCAACAATAACCGCAATACATTTGCGTCGTAATTACTATTGAATCATATATTGTACACATTTTAAATGTCATGCGCTAATTTTCTAATGCAAAGAAGCAATATCATGCATGCTTAATTGTCATTTTATCATCACGTATACTTTTTTTGTTATTACTTTTGCACTGATGTAAAAATAAAATAAGCGCTATTGACTTGAATGAATGAAGCGTAATGACGGTTGAGAAGTTCTGAGTAGAGAGTACGTCCGTTTATCCAAAATTTGATATCCCGTAACACGTTATGGCTGGATGTCAGCCCACTCCACTGACGTCTGCGCCAACCGAATAGCTAAAGTTACTTGCGCGAACATATACGACAATGCGTGAACGCAAGCGTAGGGAGCAGTCCCATTATTTATCGGTGGAACTTCCCCGACTACGACACCTTTGGGAAAGTCCGATCGAATCGCGCGTTCCTCCTCTTCCTTCGAGTTTCTATTTTCCTGCCAGAATGAAAGATGCTTGCCACAACGTAAATTTCACGCCAAACGTATAACGATAGCTATCATATATTCTGGTAATCTCAGCGAATCGCGATATATCATTTTAATAACGCAAGTTCTGCAATTTGTACGGAGATAGATTTTGATAAAAATATATCAAGCACGGAGAGAGATGTGTAATTCAAGACGAAGTAGTTCAAGCGGAGATATCCTGCGTCACGTAGTGCTTGTTATACATAAACTTCACTTGACTATGTAACTTTGCATGACTTAAATATTCTATCATTTTTTACGGCTCGTGCTTGCGTCGTAAAGGTATGTCGTAGGATCTTGCAAAAGTCAAATCATCGTGCATTATCGACGCTATGGAACAACTCTGGCGCGACAAAAAACGACGAAGCTTGGCACTTTTTACGAGCGATGCCGACGCTCAGACTTTTAGCAAACCGTCGGGTTCATTTTTTACGATATCGCGAATACTCTCTTCGTCACCTTCAGACTTTAGTTGTTATCAGAGCCGGCACGTGAATCCTCTTATCGTATATATCGCTTCCGTTTCGATCGTAACCACACGCTTGTATAGCCACGAATTGCTGAAACAACAGCCACACGGATGCATACGAGAAACCACTTCCGATAGGAACCAGTTCCTATCTTCCGGGAATGCGAGCTCCTATGCGCCAGATAATAAAATAGAACGTTGATTTTATGTCCCGTGAATGTTTATAGGGTGCTAACCAGTCAAGCAATGAATTGTTTTTTATTTGACGTCAACTCTCAGCGAAACATTAATTCAATTCAGTTAGTGCTTTCAAGACGCGAATCAGATCTAAAGGTTGTAATATTTTAGAATAGCATCGCTTTATCTTTACAGTAATTTGCAGTATTTTATAAAAAGATTTGCGTTATGGAAAAATTGCATATATGAAAAATGTAAAAGAATAAAAAAACTATACCCCATCGCGAATAATGTAAATAAAGTTATATAAAATCACAATAAAATTCATGATACCATTTCGTTAAATCATTTTGCATCTGCGTTTAACAACACAAAAATAATTTGTATCATTACCAATTTCCAATACAATTATATTTCTAAAGTTATTACAATATTATTTTGTAATTATACAAATAATATAATATTTTGATGTAATATTAAATTTCTCATTAATACTTTTGCGTATTATATAATGCAAAATAAAATTTTTTTATAGTTAAATTTTTATGCATAAAATTACAAACATCCTATATTTTTTATATTTGGAATTGATAAAATAATAGCAAAATCATATTACTGTAATGCAGTCGACTCCGCTTTACATAGCGATGCATAAGAAGAAGAATTACTCTTGCGCTCAAACCTGCGCGGCTGATCCAAGCTAGGTTTTACTACTGCTGCGCGGTCGACGTAGTATGAAGTACCATAAATACTATTACATCATTTTCCTCTTCAGTTTATCTGTGCATATCTCAACGTTTAACTCAACATCGTAATGCAAGCTTATCAGATTACGTTAAATAAATAATAAAGAGAAAAATGTACGAAACTGTAATAAAAGAACCGAGACACGTAATTTATTGCAATACGCATATCAAAGGCACATAAAATTGCATTAAAATATTTTATCGTTAAAATACTTAATTTAATATTTAAATATTTATTTCAATTGTCTGTCAAAGATTAAAAAAAATCAAGAGTAAGGAAAATATCAATTGTTGTATAAATTGTTATTTATCGCAGCACTTTAATTAAAAAAAAATACTTTTATCTTACGCGCGTCTAGTCGATACTCATGTTACTCGTGATGGGTTTAATTTTCTCAAACAAAAAGATCAATTCACGCAATCCACATCAATCGTTATAAATTTCTACCGACATTTGCTTTTCTCTTGCATGTGCCGGAATTCTCGTTATCGCAATTGACACGCATTCTCGATCATTTACCTCATATTTTATCTCCACTCTGACATACTGAAATCGATGATGTACTCCGTATATGTATTCGATATGCATAATTGGCACTCCCCGACCACCTCGTGCTAAATTGATGCCAATATTTGACACGTGTAATCCCTAGTCCTCTCAGCCAGTTCCATTTACAACATCGATCGGAGGCTACATCAGTAAGACGAGAAATACAACGCGGAGATGTTTACTCGCCAATATATTAACTACATTTTTGCAACAGTGTATACTTTACTAATACTTTAAACATTTTTTTTATAACAAACACACGCATGTAAAAACACGCTTAGAATTTAACTTACTCGGCATTTTTATAAAATTTAAATTACAAATAATAAATTTTCCATGTAATTTAACAGAACGCTCCACGTAATTTCGTTTAATTTATTAAGTATTCCACTTCGATATCATATCTCCCCTTCCATTCATCCTTGATTTATGTTCGATTCCAGAGACCCAGATACGTTTTACGGAGATAAATACGCAGTGATATAGCACACAGACGTGCGAGTTACATGTTCGTCCAACATCGCTTGCAAGAACTAACCCAATTGTGCCGCGAGTGCAATACGCGACGCAAGCGATACAAAATATTCATAACTCCAAGTAACGATACGAACGAGACAGCGACAAAATCCACCCTACTGGATGAAAGAACGTGAGGCCGTTGCGCCATCATTTATCGTTAACACTTCATTAACGCGTGGCCCAATCCGTTTGCGCGCTTTTAAGCTATCAAGCGATGCATTACGGGATACAGCAAACACCGGTGCATGCGAGCACTCAAGAAAAGCAGATTGGATGTGCGGGAAATTTATGACGCTGACTCGACGCAAACGGCATAACCGTTTTCCAGCGGAACCGCTATCGCGCGTTGTCGGTCGCTCTTTAACCTTTCAACGGCTGTGACGGTACGCATCTCGTTTCGCGGAAGCATCTGTTTCGCACTCGGGATATCCAGCTTGCACGCGAAATGAACTTTTTTTCTCCGTCCCCGTGCCAACAATACTGCCGCGTGTTCCATTTAATACTTTATTGTCCCGAGAGAATACTGAACATTGGTGTGTCGATTGCGCGCAGTGCCCGTTCGTTACGAACTTCTCTTTTCATTTATAAATCGCGACGTTTTTTTCCGCAATGTCGTCAAATAACATCGCGCGCGCTCTTCAATTCAATGTTTTTTTCTTGAATAAAAAGCGCAATACAAAAATCCGTGCCGTGAACGCGAGCGCATTCGCGCGAAAGATGTATTAGGAATTTGCATGCGAGGAAATAAAATTCCACGACACGTCCGCGCTTTTCGCATAAGCTGCACTGTGAGAATGATATGCTGAATTAGGTTCCGCAATACAAAGATGCTCGCCCCCGATATATCGTCCCATACAGCAAAATACCATTCTCGTCGCGCGTGTAATACAATATATCCGCTTGAACTATTGAAAGTAATATAAGACTCATCCGCTCGCAACTTTCCCTGTCCTTACCCGCACATTCCACAAAAGTCTTTGCCGAATACTTTGGTTTCCGTACATCTCATTACGCCTGCACAATCTATTGCGCTCTCACAAAGGGGAAATTTTGATCTCTTTTTTTGTTCTTTTGACGAGTGTCTCTGGAATTCGTGAAGAAAAGCACGCGAGGCGGCTGCTGCAAAAATGACATAAAAATCGACGATCTGGACCATTTCAATTCCGCATTCTCATCTAACTCCTTTATCGAGACGCCCGATTGAAACTTTTCCCCGTTACACACTGACGGCTCCGAATATTTTTTCGTGCGTGCTACTTTCGTGCAGGCGAATGCCGGTCGTGTGTTTTATGAAAGGACGCGTTTATTCCCGCTCGTCTGAAAACTTCGCTCGTTTATCTGTCTGTTCGGCCCGTTACTCAGTCCGCTCATAAATCTCGCGATTACGGATCGTCGGCTGACTCGTTACTCTCGCGTGACGCAGTTTCTGAAAAATCTCGCTTGCGGCAGAGTTCATTGGTGAAGCTACCGAATGCTCATTTAATCTAGCAATGCAATACGTTATTACTTTGGTGACGCATACTGTATTTATGGATCACATGAGTGAAGAGAGTTCATGTGTGTGTGCGAACAACTCTGTGTTTTTAATCATACAAAAATCATTCTGTTAAAATTATTTATTTTAATTAAATATTTAAAGCATCTTAAATCAAGAAACAATATTTCAAAAATACATTTGTTAAACGTCAATTTTTTACTGCAAAGATTTAGTTATTAAGGCACTAATTAAAAAATCTAAGTTATTTAACTATTTCACACGGATATATGAGAATTAAAAAATTAAAAATTCTCTCGTTTGAGAGAGAACAGAGAACCGCTAACAGATTACGCCGGGTTACGTTCACTTTTCTGGTCCGCTTTTCGCGGACAATGACTTTTTTCGGCCGCACGTCGAAAACTGCTTCTAGTCTACGCACCATTTTAATTTAACTGGTATAAGTCAAGAGCAAACGTACGGAGTTTCAACTGCGCATTCGCAGTTAAAAACTGCCTGCAGTTGTATGCGTTATTCGCGAAAGCAACGCGGAAACGTCAGCGTCGATTCCATCGTGCATACGGTTTTCGGGACGCGCGGTTTAACCGCACGATGGCTGAAATTTTTTACTCTCTGGTCCCTTCCGTCTTCCGGAATGGTAGGAAACAATTGAAAGACTGTTCTTTCTATCTCTTTCTCTCACAGTAATTGTTCTCGGATCATGCTAATAAAATCTGCTTTTTCTTTGCTTACTTGCTTCTTCGCTGATAACATTCATCCTGTACACGATGATGAATTTCAGTAATCGCGATGATACCATCAATACTCAATGTATAAAACTTTATCTGGATTTTTATTTGATACTTGAAAATAATATTAATAATCAAAAAATAATTGCGATAAATGCCAAACTTTTTTAATTACACTTGTTTAATATACATAATACTTTTATTTTTGAAAAATAAAAATTTAGTAAAAATTGCTAAATTCTGGAATTTGTTATCACAATAATTTATTATTCTACTGGCTTCTTGTATCAATCAGCATTGCATTGTATAAAGTTTATTTGTACTATGCGATAAGGTATCGCGTATGAAAATATTATTCCAGCGGAAAAACTCATTTTAGAGGTATTGTGCTTTCAGTACACAATGGTCACGCTCTAACCAGATTTTCATTTTGCGCTGCGATGTAGCGACAAAATAGCTATCGGGATAAAGTCAATTAAAGAAACGTATAAATGCGAAAAATTCGTTCAAATCAAACGTACGTACAACAATATAGTTACAATTATCTTACGATTTTACATCTATATGCCTGAGATATATATATTTTTATATCTCTGATAAACGTTCACTGACACGTTGAACACGGTTTGCTATATTTACATACAAAAGAGCTTTCCTAAGAGTTTACGCTAAAATATTCTGGATCAGCCAAACAATGGCAAAAATTCTCAAAATGTGCAACATAGGTAAAGAGAGAGAGAGACTAAGAACGTGAACTATGTTCCGGTTGAAATAATGGCCTGACAAGCAACAAAGTTGTATTGTAATTGCGTTTGTATCTAGTAGGGAGTTCAGATTCTTTGGTGTTGTATTACGCTACGGCGGATACATCTCTATTTATACATATTTACAGGTATAGTGAACATTTCATGTATACCAGCGAAGTATTTCGCTTTCGTAATAAAGGCGGAAGGATATTCTGCTCGGATGCTATAGTGCTCGCCCTCGGATATTTCCAAGGTTTCCCAACAATACTCGCCATAGCTACCGCAAATATTTTCCCGTGACATGCGATTCGATCCGCGTTTCCCGCGTATCGTCGTTCTAGGCTCCTGAATACGCATTGATCGCCTTCGTGAATTTCGCGATCCCGATACGTGCTCCGCTCGATCCGCATCCGCGATACGTGTCGAAGCCGATTGCGACTGTATTTGTGCCGCTGATGTGGCGCGACAAAAGATAAAAAATTTTCCAGTTTTGCAATAAAAATTTTGATAACATAAAATGTATCTCTTTTCTCGGCAAACTAAAGTTTTATAAAATATAAAATTATTGTAATAAATTTTTACTTAAAATAAAAAAGTATTGCAATCTCAGAAATGTCTATATGTTTGCATATGTAAGTGCAAAAAATAGACGCAATAAAATTAACTGAATAATGTGGCAGTAGATATTTAATTTTCGAAGTCAGTGATTACTGTCGCTTCAGATTCTTCCGCATTTCAATTCAGTTTCTCATCTCCGATCCTGACGCAGCGCGATCGTCCCGGGACGCCTAAGCTCGTTCTCGTCCCTTCGAGACGACGAGATAATCCTTACGAACGTAAACACGTCAACATGGACGTCCGAATATAGCCGCGGGACGAAACGAATAGAGATAACAAATGGTTATTTCGCGCGGAACTAACGACTCTTCTTTTTGTCGCACGACTGCTTCTAACCGGGGACCGGCAAAAAGAGGGAGGGTAAAACGTTTCACGGAGTTGGATTCGGCGACACCACTTTTATGGATATCTTTTGCAGCGAAATTTTTTTCAGATTACTTCTTTTATGAAGAGAAATGTATGAGGGCCGGCAAGTACCTTACGGCCGACAGTGACGAATTGACGGAGTGTTGTGCACAATATGTTTCCCCTTTAAAAAAAAAAAATTCCGTTATCAAACAGAATATTTCTATTGGATGATTTTTACAGATGGCCACGGGAAATCTAACTAGGCAATGTCAGCCGCGCAATACCTGTCGATACGCTCGCAAAACATGAAAAGTAATCGTAGCCGACATGATAGATATGATAGAGTTTATAGAGACTACAAATATGCTCAACTTTAACGAGACCTATTTTTTTGCATACGAAAGAGAGATATGAAAAGGCTTTAATTGCGTACGATATAAGCCGTTGCAATATGCAACTATCGATTCGTTTGATGTGTCATGGTAGCGGTTTTAGTCGTAAAATGTCATCACGCAGAAGTACATATTGAGACATAAATAATAGAAGTACTTCGTATTCAGCAGAGGAAAGAAATATATATACAAGATAATTGGTACGCACACAATGCTCTGCAAAGTTTGTGTGCTGATAACTTACTAAAAGATTCTGCATACAGACGAAAAGTTGTTAATAAATGCGGTCATTAAATTTCTAAAATAAAAACTCTAATGTGAATTAATGTGACGCAATTAAACTTAATGGTAATAGTATTATAATTTATTTTGTATAATTCACCATGCGAGATGTATGCGAAATTTAATCAGAATTATTCTGATGAGATGTTTATCATAATTTAATGAAGAGCAATGAAGACCGTTAAAAATAAAACAAATTCGTCTGCAATTAATTTTGAACGTGGTTAAATTGATAACAACAGAAAGAATACAATTTCGGGATATAATATAAGGAACTTTCGGGATATAACACGGAAACTAATGTAAAATCAATCGTGCATGCTCGCACCCCCTTCCTCACGTGAACCATAATGTATCCCGATTCAAGGCGGTGAGTTCCAAGAAGAGCGAAAGTATACCCTTTAGAAATCCACGGACGACGATATATCCCGGCTATAGAAAAGTCACTGCGAGAGATAGTAAAAAAGACTTACCGCACGGTTTCGTCTTCCACCATTAAAGCTAACGACCGTCGTAAGTCGTTACGTAGGTACGTCGATCGAGCCACGCTAGAATGCACTTTACGGAGTGTATCCCGTGTAGCCAACTATTATGAGTGTAGTATTCAATGGATTCGCAACCGCTTACGCATGACAGTCACAGTCAGAGAAATCTCTAAAACGGTGGGTGGTACCGGAACGCATCGTTCATGAAAAAAAATCTTAATTTCGCCGTCTAAATGTATCCGGCGCCGGTGTGGCTAAATTGTCGGTACTCGACGAATTCCGTCACGGGTGGGTGGTAGTTTCTGACATAATAAAGCCATTCCCGGCTTAATCCCCGTCCTCCCGGTCTGCATCCCGCCGCTGTCGCGCTCGGTATTCCCGCCGTGCCACTTCCGTCGGCCAAGTGACTGCGTGCGAGCGAGCATTTCAGCCGGCGAAGTTCTCGGAGCGGAGTGTCGCGCACCGTCTTGCTCCTGCGACGATGTGAATCGGTGTCAGCAAACGAACTTACGCGACTTATCGGTGTACACCCTACCGTTATCTGTTTCGCGTCGCTCAACTGTAGCGAACTTGAGCCGCAGGCTCCCTCCGAGGAAAACGGCGCGAGTTTCCTTTAGAAATTTCTTCGTTCATCGCGTCGGCTGCACGTGTTCCTATATATTGCGTCTTGCTGCATCGACATCGGTGCAGACTTATTGTTCTTTGTTCCAGAATTGTGCACAATTGTTTGCAGTTGTTTTAGCAATAGCGCGAAACAGACAAAAGACAGCGAAAATTGATAACAGTTTATCAAGAGGCGATATGATAAAAATATAATATATTTTTCTCGTAAAATTAATTGATCTGTCAATCTATCGTTGAACACTTATAAAAACACGATGTTATAATAAAAAAAAAAATGTAAAAGCAACACACGAAGAGATGTAAACAACCGAGGCGCTAGAAATAAAATATAAAACCAAACACACTGTATCTTTCTACTACAAATATGCTGCTGACGATATCGAAAAGTTCGTGAGGTAGAATGCGAATAATGTTGAACATCTCTCCCCGTTAGTATGTAAAACGGGAAAAGCTGACATCGTCAGGAAGTTAGAATATTCTACTTTGTCACGGCGCTTGAATATTCCGCGGACTTCGCGTAAGACCAACATTGTTTTCGCAAATGATATACCGTACAACCCCAAACTAGAAGAACTTCTGAAAGTTTGGATATATTGTAGAGAAGAAATGCATTGTGCGCACTTGGAATAAAACTTTTGAATTCATTTTGCAACAGTTTCATCTTCCGCGGAAAGTCTATCGCACACTAAAGCGCCTAATATTCGCGCCTCTACCATAATGATTTATAGTATTGCGCGCACGACGTGAAAAAAAGTCCGCGATTTAAGAGCAGATTGAGAAATTATGAGCTGTAAGCAATGGCATCGAATGGATGCCGTGTTTTCGCGTTAACGGACAATGAAGGTGATTTAAGCATTAGCTTCGCGTTTTCGAAATTTACGATTATTACTTATACCACGAATGATCTCGTTCGACTTATTAAAATTTGCCGCATCGTTGCGCGCTCTGTCAATTTGGCGGAACGGTTTCCAATTACCAGAATTGCCATCATAATTAAATGGAGATATTACGATATGAATGTTTAAGTGGCGATACACCGGAGAAATTAAGACACTGCGAGAGTCGCTATCTCTCAACATTAGCGTTAGATATTTAATCATCGTGCCGAGAAGTATTTCGTGTTGTTGTGTTGAAGCAACGATGCGATATTTGCTGATATAATTACAGGAAACGAAGCTGATCGTCTTTATTCGTGCACAGCGCACATCACGTGTACATGAAGTATATGATGTATCGATCGCACGAGTGCTTTACTCATGGAAAATGCAAAAGCGCGCGTTGTGTTGCCCCATACATGTGAATATGCGCGTACGTAGGATGCGAGACTGTTTCCATTCCATTCGCCTTTCTATCCGAGCGTGAAAACGAGAAAGCTGGCAAGTCAACATTATTTATCGATTGCGCACCAAGTAAATGAAATCGAATGTTCGAGTGTAACAGCTACGCAAACTCTCTTTTCTCGATAAACAAGTTAGTTGCCCTTTGTTTTGAATGAATAATGTCCATTGACGGAAGAACTAAGCGTATTAAAGATAATTTATAACGCGCGTTGTGAAAAAAATAACGGATCAATGAGTGTAAGAGATTACAAAATGTTGAACATAGCTTATTTCTCTGCAGTGATTGAACATGTCGTATACAGAAGCAAAAATACTGCGACTTTACTACCAGTTTTATCACTTCAATAAAATAAAGCAGGATTATTCCACAAGATTTGGATATTTTTGTAAATAGATACGCAAGTGTTTTACTAAATAAGCTTTATGCAGAAGAGAGCTTTTTGCAGCAATGCGCATTGTAGAGGCACACGTGCCAGCCGCATTTTTGCCCCGATAAATGCAAAATGAATAACGGAAGTGGAGCCTAAAGCAGCAGTGCGAATAATAGGCATGAATACGTGAATAGAGCAGGCTCTATCTCACGCCTGGGCTTGTGCCTGTCGAATCATTACTGAAAAGAACGAGGGGAATCCCCGCGAAGGCGCGAATGAATGAAAGGAATTTCCGCCGCTGAGCTGGGGATGAGATACCGGTTCACTTTTTAATTATACCAAAACTTAATACCATCAAAGATAATCTCGCGCTCGTTAAGTGCCGCTCCGTTCCTAGAGCCTCTCGCTATCGATCGCGCAAATAGACGGGATAATTCGACCGTGTAATTTACCTGATTCTTCAATAATCAATACGTTGTTAGCGTTCAATATGATTTATAATGAAGCATGTTTGTAAATGGATAATGAGAGCCAAAATGCGTTACGCCCGATTCATAAGTGAACAATGCCGCATTCGGGCCGCTGGCAAATTTTATTGCGTTTTTCGGATTTTCCGTTTTGAGAAATGTCTTCGACAGCAATACGCTTGCGGCTATATATCCGCTGCGCGCTTGGATAATAAATATACTATACAAGCATGTTGCCGAACATATGTTAACATTTTTGCTCTGTTTTTGTCGCGCATGTCGCTAAAATTATATGCTTATATGTTTTTGAAATATCTTTTATTGTAAAATATGTATATGCAAGTGTGTGGAAAAAAACAAATAAAGTTAAGCAGATGCTAGGACTTGTGCCTGTCGAATCATTACTAAAAAAAATGAGGAAAATCCCCGTACCAATAAAATTTATAAATGATGATTACATATATTTGGTAAATGACATTAGAATCGTATTTTCCACTCTTTACTTTTGTGTATTAAAAAAATAATCATTCTCTAGAAAAGACTTTTCTAAATATAATAATAGTAATTATATTATATTTTTCTAGTCATTTTCAATTCTTTTATATTTCTGCTCTCTTGAATTCGGATTTGAAACATAAAATGCAATCTAATAGAAACTACATTTGCACACACAAGCGGCCACTATTCGCTTAATTGTACGAATTTATATTGGAGCGGCAATCACTTTACGGATAAGTGATCGTAATCAGAGACTAAAAAAATGCACGCATTTGCAAAAGTAGTTTTGCAAACACTATCTTTTTGCTTTTGATAGTCTAATATATAACTCGTATTGCAAATACAAAATTGTTATCACTCGTACAACATAATCTCACGAAATTAAGCAAATATATACAATCAATACATATCTAAATAAAATATTGTAATTAAGTTTTCAAATAATTGACGCAATTTTTAATTAGTAAATCACTAATATATAATATTATATTTTTTAATTTAATTATAATTTAATTACTGTTAAGCTTAAAATGGAAACAAGCTTGTTTATACAACGGTTGAGGCTTTTAGCTAAGCGGCTTAATATCATATTAATGTTGAATCTTTACTAGCGCATTCGCAAGGGACCAATACATTAATTATTATCTGAAAATCAGACGAGTAATAGTAACCGACGTGAGCTCGTTCCTAACAAAACTCACAACGAACAAGAATATCCGATATCTGCTGAGATTCAATTAATTTTTCCATTTTCGTCATTTCAAACGCACGCAATGCGAACAAATTCTTTTGAATTTTAATTACGACACAAATCGCCTGTATATCATAAACGAAAAATCTGGCTTCCTTTGGCTGATGGGTCTAAAAGATTTATAATTAATTATTTAAAGAGCCGTGCTTATTATGGAAAAGCAATCTGTACGAATCCGCCGCGTTCTATTCAACTTCGGCGTAGTGTAACACATCATCGAATCACCGTTCGTTGCAAACGAAATTGACGCTCGCGATCGATCAATGTCAGATTCGCGGACCAACAACTTCGTTCGTTTACGCGGTACAAATAAAATTCCCGGAAACGTGGCAGGATGCGCCGGTATGCTTGATTGTTGGAAATATTGCGGGGAAGAGCAAATAAAACGTCGTAAACTCGAAAATGTACGAGTTGGAAACAGTCTGTGATTCCGCAGAGCGCTATCACGTAACGCTATTCGAATCGCCAGTGGGCACTCGAAAAGTCTGTTGAATTTAGAAATTAATTACAATTAAATAGAATAGAATAAAACGAAAATCTTCCTCTATATTTTATAAAATGTATCTTAGAAACCTTTTAAATCAATAAATAAATATACAAGCGGGCTGAGAGAAACCGCCCTGTTTATTTTGTAACTGATTGATTTGTACGGCAAAAAATGCCGTAACAAATTTATTTTGTTTTCGAAGAGAATGATCGCGATAGATAAACAAGATGGAAAATTTTCTTTGACTCAACATATATATATATATATATATTTTTTTTAAGAAACTTTATATATATATATATATATATATATATATATATATATAAATAGTAATGTAGATTAAATAAATATAAATAATGTAGTTCAGTACATTAATGCAACAAATTATACCGCGAAAATATTGTTTTCTATACGCATCATCCCTACAAAGTTTTCCTACTCTTGAAGTTTACACACCGAGAAATTTAACAACTAGTTATGCATAAAATAACCACCAAGTTTTTCCTTATTTTATCATAAATTTTACTTAAAATACAGACGCGGCAAGACAGCCACGACAGCTTGCAAACTGCCAAGTCAAACTTTTCTTTAGTTCGACTTCGTAATTTGCGCATAGAAGAGTGCAAATTCAGCCGGCGGGAGTAACTGAATTTCACATTATTTTTATCCACTACTTTATCTTTTCCCTCCTCAGGACTCGTCGATTCGCCCGCGTAGCCGTAAGCGCAGTAGATGCAAGCTGCAATGCACCGCGCGTCGAGAGCGCATCGGCAGAGGTCGAAGCCACGCAGCACTGCTTCGCAGGTGCGCATGGACGACTCGTGAGTCACGATTGGTCCTTCGAGTGCGTCGTTTCAGGCGCGCTCAAACGTTTGCAATCGTGCACATCCTCGACGCTCTCGACGATGAAGAAGCAGTGCTTAAAAAAACTGGTCGGCCATCAGCGAGGCAGGTCCTCGAAAACTCGCGACCGACAGGGATGAAAGGTTCGTTACGATATTTGATCGTCGACTCTCTATCCCTTTTCCCTTTAAAACTTGAACCGTTGAATTTTATCGAAAGAAAAAACACTATCCCTTAAAATAACAGTGTGCACTCTCCTTTTATAGATATATCGGCCAAAAAAAAAAGCAAACGATATTTCTAATTTGGCAAAAGTTATTCGACAATTTATTATCGTGACATTTTTTTATATGGCACCTTTTTAAAATAGAAATAGAATTTTGCTGTGTATTATTACAAGATATTGAACAGCAATGTGTCTCTAATAATTGCTAAATTGCTCAAAACCTTTAACAGCATACTCGAGCTTCAACTTTACATAAAATAATTAAGCAAATATTATAAAATTCCATCTGAAACTTATCTGTGCGTAAAATAATAAAATCTATTTGACAAAGGTTATTCAGAAACGTACGAAGTACGTGTGCCTCGAGCGGGACGCGGGTGTCTCGTCTGGAGATTCAGCACCGTAGTCACGTGGGAAAGCAATTGGCTTACTGATGATGACAATGGAGCACAAACAGACGATCTTACTGGCACCATCGCTGAGCAACAGCAGCTGTTGGCGAAGCGGCACGTCCGAGGCCACTTGGACAGGTCCAGGACCTGGAGAACTGCTACGAGCCACTCTGATACTGCTGCTCAGTCTTGGTATCCTGTGCGCCAATCTTTTGGTAATATGCGTTATCAATTGCAGGCAGTACAACAAGTACATACATGCTCAGGTAAGTAAATTGTAATGCAATTATATTTGTATAATCTGTATACTAATAAGTAAGCCGGCTTAGTTCAATTCTATCGATGGGATTTATATTTCGTTAAATTTGCACCTTGCCGAATTAAGAAACTCAATTCTGTTATCTTGGTTATAAAATATTTTAATAACTTTAAAATTATGCGCGCAAAGGGAATAATATTAAACTCTGCTGATCTCGGCAAAAGAATATAAAAAACAACAAATAAAAATTTTCTCATAATTGCTGATAATTCCCTGAAATCCGCTCGCTAGCGGAAGAATAAAATAGAACGTACAGTAAAATCGAGATGCGTCTTCCTAACAAAAGAATATCAAGAGGTGATGAGATTATATTATATTTGTTTTGTAACTTGTTGGAAAATTATACGGTGCGTAAAATATTTAATACGAGTACGAAGGTTCCGGTCAGTAATATAACTTACGGTCCATGAAGGAAGGAACCGCGATATTTTCTCCACTTCTCCCTATGTAAATCAGTACGAAGTGGTTAGCTGCACGAAATACGAGATAGTCATGCTTCTGAATTCTAAATTAGTAGCACCAAGTCGTGGAGACTAATGATGATGTCCGCAAAAAATTAGACATTTCTCGCGAATGTTACATCTTCCATTTATTCGGTTAATTAAAATTTGCTGGCGCAGTTCGCGATGACGCCGTGACGTGCAAAATTGAGAACACGTTTATTAAAGTGCAGTATATAGCGTATCGTTCCCCGGCATTCATCAATTCGGCATTCATCTTCCCTTCATGAATATGTAAATCTCTCTGGCGAGTTAAGTATATACAGGCTGGTTATTTTTAGCTGCATTGTATTCGCAAAGTACGCTTATCCCGATGCCGCGGCGCGTACATTAGTCGGAATGCTTCCCGAGAAATGGTTAGCCTGACAAGTATTTATCCCGCGAATTCGTTATCGGGAATTATACAATCTCCCACGCCACAAACACAGCCACAAAGTCCAACTTTTCTGCATTTTTCTCTCCAGCTTTTTTGCACCTTTTTTCTATTCACCGACTTTGCGCTCGTTCTAATTTATGCGTATGTAAAAATTATGTAGCATCTACGTATTAACTATATAAAAATAACTCTCATCAATTTTCAGAGAATTACTGACGAAAATAAAAAAATAGTTCGCAAGAATTGAATTAAAATGTTTTTTATTTAACTCAAAAGATTAAATTTTCCATTATTAAACATTTGTGGAATAATTTTTCCTCACAAATAGAATTAATTAAAAAAATTAATAAATAAAACAAAAGGCAGTTAAAAATAACAGCCACTAATAATTATTAAAAATTTAATTAATCAATTAGTTAAACTTCTGAAAAAGCTAATTATTTCATTAATTAAATTTATGCAAATTTCAAATAAAATTTTCATAAAGGCAATCGATTTTTTCTCATTAAATATTGCATAATGGAGCTAGGATCGCGCATCAGTATACAGCACCGTTTAAACATCCATTGACACTGACCAGAATGATCAACAGGTTCTTCTCAACTTTCTTCCAGCCCAGATATCTGCTGACGAGCTTGGCGTTTAACGACCTAGCGATTGGTCTACTAGTGACGCCTTTCGGTTTCTTACCAGCTGTTTACGGATGCTGGCCATACGGCGAAGTTGTTTGCCAAATTCAGGTAACTTTTATAATATATTCTACTCTTCCCTTTCTTTATAAAGTTTTACTCAATTTTTATGTTTATCGCGCAAATCGTGATTGTTGGAAACCTGCATAATCAATGTTATTCTTTACTTAATTTTAATTACAAAGTAGAAAATAAATATTACATGAGCGTAAAATCAATACTCGGGAATGTATCGATTAAACGCCGGCACTGCATTTTTATATCTTGCGTTATAATGAATGTTCTCTCTGGTGTATAATGTTGGAGATTACGGTATCTCTTATAGCGTTGCGCATTAAGGAGTCGTTCAATAACCTCGCGCATCTCGACAGCTTTCTTTTTTGCCAGAAATCGAGGAATTTATGGGAAATCTTGGAATGGTGTTCGCGATGCTTGGCAGGAAATTATTATCGTTTGAAACTCGCGGCTGCGCTTCCGGCAGCCGGCACTTCTTCCGCTATTTCCTCCACCAGTCGGTGGCTACGACGTTATCGGAGTTCCTGGCGATAATCTTTACGCGTTGCTCCTTTACCCTCCCTATCCCCCTTTCTCGTTCTCCACGCCATCTTCTGAGGTAACGGCGTGATTTGTGTGACCGTATATTTCTTCATTTCGCACGTGCTAAACTCTCTGAAGTGCTCCGTTTCACTAGTAAATCTCGAATTTCGTGGTATTTGCTTATCTACTCGAAACGGGAAATTGCCATAATTGTATTGCGCGGAATTATTAAATACAAATTATATACAGATAAATCAGATTTATATGCAGTTTATAACAAATATTTGCATATGCTAAAATATGTATCTGCCTTAAAAATAAAGTAAAATGCGACGTATACAAATTTTCATATCAAGTTTATTTAATTGTCACATGTAATTATAACATTTTTAATTAAATTTAAAGTGTATATGCAATGTGAAACATTTTTATATATTTATTAAAAATTTTGAAATAATTATATAAGTTTTAATAAGCGAGTAGCAAAATTTACGAAAATTTAATGAGAGAAAATAACAGAGATTTTTTCATTAAATAAACAAGTGTAGTTTATTTTATATAATTTTGATTGCATAAATAAGTTTTCAAACATTCAATTAAATTATGTTATATGTAATAAAAGTGAAACAAATATAATCAATAGAATACAAATTTCTGATACAACATTAGTTCAAAAATTAAAACACATCATTGTTGTACACAGAATAGCAATACTCGAGAACTGCAATGTCACATTTATCTGTATATTGTAAGTTACAGCCGTATCTATAACGACAAATCATCTCTCTTTGCCACATTTCTTCGATAAAACTCTAACTACGTGTGACAGAAATATATGTTACGTCGGAATAGGATTCTGATACCTAAGATATTGATGTCTTCCGACGTTTCGGCTTTGCATCTGAAAGTATGCATAATACTACAGCAATCGCTGTTCGTTACTATCAAGAGTTTTATGCTACGTCGCTTTCGTCGGACGTGATAAAAATGCATGTCAATTTACTGCAAGTGAGAAACGCAGTTATCACCTAAGACGATCAACTTCCAACTTGAGCAAATTGAAGTCGAAGTATTGCATAGAGATCTATCAAACATTTTTTAAAAAATACAACAAAGTTTATGGTAAATATAGTAAATCGCGAAAGCTTCTAATTTTATAGATCTTTGTGTAAATATATAAATCTGTTTTGAAAAACATCTCAGCAACAGTGCTGGAGAATAACAGTCGAGCAACGCGTGTATATTTTCTCAAAGCAAATATTACACAATACAATTGAGGGAAACTTAGTTATACTTTTTAATTGAAATTTATGAAGCAAAAACTTTCCGAACCTTTCACGAGGTGTACGTTAATAAATAGTATCATATATTTTAAACACTTCTCGAGCGAGACTACTTTAATAAAGATCGTGGTGCAACTACTGAGATAAGCAATAAAGTGGTAAGTGACTAAAAAGAACAAAAGATAACACGATAACAAATAGAAACTATACAAAGAGAATTAATGAACAGAAGAAGGCGAAGGAAGTAAGTTTTCTCATAACTGAAAATAGGTCGCAAATTCGATGAAAATGTGGTGCGATTAATAAAACCGAACTAAGAGGAAGCAGGTGGCAGAGACTTAATAAACAGACGCGGGACGCAGATGTTGGATAATTAGGAAAAGATGCTGGATAATTAGAAAAGTAAAGGTTAAATATATACATGATGTACACAGTAGAGTTTAATTATCCCCGTAAGTACTTGTCTCTAAATATATCTCAAACCATTATCGGTACACTACACGTTAAAACTACTAAAGAAAAAGTATAATATAATTCTTTGAATGCGTTTTCACGAAGCTTTCAATTTTTTTATATGTGCAAAATATTCCAATCTTAATAATAGATTGTGTATACATATACGATACGATGCATCGAAATATGTAACAGCTGCGTAGAGATTCAGACAAGATCCAATTTCTTATTGCGGACGATGATCCTATAAAACTTTACGAGAATTACCGATCGAAATTCAAAGTCGGAGTCGGAGTTGGCGCCTGAATCGAAGAAATTTCATAAAGTCATAACGATAATATTCCTATGCAGAAATAGTCTTGTCTTGGGAACGTACTTCTGTACGTTTCTTATACCTGTACAGTATCTTAGCCCACGTATCATCTTTCAGATGGATATGGGAGCAATGGAGGGTTTAACATATCTAGTAAGCTGTAATCTTGTTTCATGCTATGCACGTCTCCTGCATATGATATACATCCTATGTATAGCCTGCTTAATGTCTTTCATATTTATAAACGTCTTTGAAATCTTTTGAGATTTTTTCGAAAGTTCTTTTCATTCCAAAAAAGAAAGATATATCATCGTGAATGCATGGGTGTGAAAAAAAGTTGCACAATCCCGTCAATTATTAACAACACTTGATGAACGCTGGAAAGTAGCGCTGTCCGAACCACTGCACGGACAGTGTAATCTCGTTTGCACAAAGAGAAAAATTCGTACAGATCTATTAACTCCGCAGGGCGTGACGATAGTGTCGATAGTACGCGGATGACAAGCGAGAAAAGATACGTGCAAACAATTAAAGTTCCAAACGATCAGGCTTTATGTGATCGGCGAATAAAGGCGATGCGACTAACGACATGCTCGTATGTCGAGTATTCTTTTGTACTCTTTTGTCGAGTATGCGTGAGAGCGGCTATTCTGTATCGAACGCGACCAGCTAATAGCTTGCGTGTCATCTATAAACAACAATCCACTAGCATTCAATATTATTATTGTTTAATATTCTGTTGTGTTCGCGGGCGGACGATAACACCTCGTCCATTTGGAACGCATGCAAAAGAACATTTATACCTATCCGTATTTAACTGTGGCTAACGAGCGGCAATATACGAATTATTAAACAAACATTGAATTTCTATCGATATCTCCAATTGCACCGATTGATATCAGTTCACAACGTTCGTGTTGTTGGACTTTAACAAACTGTGAAAAATACGAAAAAACAAAACAAAAAACAAAAAAATAGCGCGTGATATTTTGTTCTATGATTTTATTTGAGAAATCGTACCGCTTCCGAGATCAGTTTTACTGCGAAAGGGATGAAGCTGTCTGGAGCTTCACTTTTCGTTAATCCTACAACTCAGCGATATCCACCATAAAATAAGCCATTAAATGAGCCACTAAAAATAAAATGAAAAAAATAATAAAAACCAGCTTGTCAAAACCAATATTTTTAGTTGCACGTTTGTTTATTGGCGCGGTATCCTTAAATCCAAAATATAAAAAAATCGTCGAATATTTCATGACAAATATTCGAAATATTTAATGTCTTTTTATCAAATAAAAAAAACGACGGATAAGTTTTATACATTAATGCATGTTTTATTTCATCAAAATTTTTCATATCGTGGTCTATTTTAATCGTTCTGCTTTAAGCTCTGAAATATGTAGATTCAAATCGCGTGTATTTTCATGACCCGTAAAGAATCATAATTGAGAACGGGTCGATTATAACGCGTCGACGAATATCTCGTACGCAAAAAGTACGAAAGGCGACGGAGATTACGCATTCTAGATATTGCGGGATAGTAAATCGTTTCCAGTCACTCGATATTCATAGAATCTATCCTTAGCGGCAACAAATCTCTCGCGCGTCTCTCGTGATAACCTGGGAATACGATGGCTGCGACGGGTTTGTGTATTCGGATTTCCGCTCGGAACCAAACCGTAAACTTCGATAAACTAGCATATCGCTTGTTCTTGCTCAACAGTGTACCGAAATGGAATCACGACACAATCGTTGTTAGAACAGCTTCGCTACCATTTAAAGCACCATTACATCTCTTAAACGGCGTAACATTATGCCTTTCAGAATGCAGTTAAGAATATTCTTTCGTGCTTAAAAACATTTCTCATTATATAAAAGGGAAGTGTCTGGTTTTAATAACAAGAGCAATAAAAAATCTCTTTCTGCAATTTTCTTAAATATATTGAAGTCCAACTTCTCCGCTCGCAATATTAGCTCTAAAAAGAACGATAAAACTCTGTCGCAAGTTTGCTTGCTAATTATAGCTCGTATAAAACCAATTTCAAACTGTATATAGGTAAATCCTCCACCGTTCGCTACCTCTATTTAGCGACATAATGTCATTAGTTATCCGCAGAACGAGGTACATCGACGAAGCGCCAACGCTGTTCATCGCTCGGCGGCAATGTTTTCTCCTTTCCTTCTTTTTTTGCGACATAAACCGACCTGAAAAATTCTTGCGCCGTCGCGGCGATAATACGATTGCAAATTTAATATTCTGCAATTTCACGCGTACGATCCAGCCGCGCGGTTGACGTGCCGATGCTCGTTTCATTTTATTAGTGACAAGCGAGAAATTATATCGCGTTGTCAGAGATGATTGCGAGATATCGCGAGAGATGCGGCACGTTTCGTGCGTGTGGCGTGACATGACGGTGACACCTTTCAAATTTTACGCGTGCGTGTGCAGTAAACCTTATGAAAGAAAAATAAACTCCGAAACTATTGTTGTCACAAGTGAAAGTCAACTCAGCCTGATTATTAACCTTATTTGTCCGCTGTTTCTGTTGGCGTTGACAATATTTGCACAATCAAGCGTAGAATTTCAGCGAACCGGAATTTGCAATGAGAAAATGTGCCTCTGGATACGCGCCGTAACGCCACAACTGCATGCAATCCAAGGTCGTTCCGAGACAAATGCAATTTCATGAAATTCCAACGTGGCACGCTTGCCGTATTCTCGACGGTGTTTCCCAACGCGGCGAATAAAAGGATCGAACTCGTTATACAAGGGCGCGCAATTATTCCAGTTGCGGCTAAGTAAAAGTTTCGTCAAAGACAACTCCGGCGAAGAGTTGGCGGGTTCGTTCGCGCGCGAGATCGGGTAAGTTTGCGGCGAAAATATTCGGTTAAGGTCTCCTGGGAGTGTTTCGAGAATGGACACGGAACGAGGCCAGGCTGATCCTGGTCCTTTCAGATTATCACAGCTTTTTCCTGGCCGTACGCCAACGATCACTATGGTAACCGTGTTCTTAAACGTACACTTGGTACACTCGCGCCCTTGTCTCGGCCGCGACTGTCTTTTTATGGATACATCGACGTCACTGATTCATCGAATCGTGCTGTCGCCTTCGGCAACTTGCGACATTTCGAGCCGTTTTCTTTTCCCAGAGATCGAATCACGCCTATTTCTGCCTCTGTCTCTCCCTCGCTTTCCTCGGTAAGCTTCTGCCGGTTAGAACGTGTCTCGCATCTCGATAGTGTACATCTCGTTACATACCAACTGTCCCGCTTCAAAGCAGTCCAATGTATCGGGTCAGTACGACAGCTGATAGTGTCAGTAGATAGCTACGAAATTGCTCAATACGTGGCTCAGCGTGTGTATGTCATAGGCGGACATGCGTTATATTGACGTTTCCTTGAGAAAACGCGTTGCACTTTTCTTTCGTTCCTCTCAGCTTCAGCAAGAAACGACAAAACGTTAAATTTTTATAAACTTGTTTCATGTATATAAATAGCTCTCTGAATATAAATAAAATCTTGATGCATATATAAATTTTTGTCCATCTGTAATCTGTACGGTTTTCATAATACAAATATTTCTGCAGTCGCAATTGCAATTCTCCTGTCGCAAAAGGGTTTCAATTAAATGGAAGAGCCGGTGATGATCCTACTGATAGTTTGTTCATTCGATTGATAGCTTGTTTCAGGTAATGCATGTACGTTTGGCGAACGAATTAGACTGTTTGCCAACATCTGTTCGAGGACCGAGTTATGAATACAAGTGACCTTGTATCGCGCTGTAATCGATACTACCTACGTATTGGCCATCTCGAGCAATATTTGCGCAATATAAAGAAACACAACTGCTAAATATGTACATAATTGTATTTTTTCAAACACCACTCGTAAAGTTTATCTTCTGGTAAATATCTTAATTTTTTCTTGAACTCGTAACAAAAAAGGATAACTTGTTTTTGTGCTTAATTAAAATATTATAATATATAATTCAAAGTTACGCTAGTTATTTAATTGTATTTTAATTATCTCGTAATTTTACTTTTGAAAACAGTAGCTATTATTATACCACAGAAAATCCGAGAAATTAAATTATATAAACCGTCTGTATTTCGTTGCTAATGATAACGTTTGTTATTAATTTCTGGAACCTGCAAAATCATATTCTACAATTTCACCGCAATTAACGTGTGTTAATTCAATTTTGTACTGTTAGCATATGCGGGATATAAAAATTACGTCATACAGTTTAATCGCAGACTAAAATTCGCAGACAGATAAATACAACGATGCGAAAGCAACATGCGTCGTGATGAATGTGGTCCTTTTTATTCAAGCGTGACATTTAATTACGGCACCAACTCGGAACCAGCTTTATGTAGCTCACAAACGATTCCTCATACGACGAGATCGTGTGTAATTGTGCCACCGTGAACATGAGATACAGACGTAAATAATCGACAACGTCATGATATTAATTAAGCCAATCAAATATTTCTCTACAACGAATAATTACGTGATGGAATTCCACTTCTATCCATTAAATCTAAATAACAATGATCCTCATGCGAATTCTATTACCGCATAGCTGTGACACAGATGGTGAACCGCAAACCTTCGTCAATAGACGACAAATCCTAATAATTTTGATAAATTTTACAGCAGGCTGTACTTCATTAATTGTTGAATATAATTTCATACAGACAGAACGTACACTTCTCAAATTAACTAATTAATCAATTATTTAATTTTTAATTAAATGCAAAATTATTATTAATTCTCTATGTTCGTAGAAAATTAATAATAATTTTGCATTTAATTAAAAATTAAATAATTGATTAATTAGTTAATTCGAGAAGTGTAGAGTCTGTTCTTCTTACTTTCTTTAAGCAAATCGAGAAACGTGTAACTGGCGATTTCTACAAAACGTAACTGTCAGAATGTAATTATAAAGTCTTCGTTTACAAAAAAAAATACAGTTGATTTTTTCGACGTCCTCTCGGCTCATCAAAACTTGCCGCTTATCCAACACGACGACTCGTCTCGTTGTTCGTCGAGCCATGTACTTTTCCAGGAAGTTATAAGTTATTTTATTTGAAAAGACTGACGGGACGACACCCGAAGAATCTCGTTTGCTCTTTCGGAAACTTTTACTGTTCCAGGCACTTCTTAGAGGCGCTTTGACGCAACAGAGCGCCGTAATCCTCGTCTGCATGGCAATCGACCGTTACGTTTGCATGCTGCATCCTCACCGCTATCACAAGCACTCTTCTAAAAGGGTAAGTCATTAACTGTCTATATTTATTCGTTAATTCAACCTGTCTTACACATTTCTTATTGACAATATGTTAATATTGCAAATTGCAATTTTTCTGAAATTTCATTATGAGTTATTTATTATATTTCATCAAATATCTGCTCTCTATTTTAATAATAAATTTTCCGAAATTTTATTTATTCGTAAAAAGTGAAGTGCGCACTAATATATTAAAAATTCCATCTACTCACATCGCGATAAAATGACACGTTTTTAACTATTCTCGATCGAGAGAAGTAATTGTGAATTCATTATCATTATATATTATATTATCGCGTACTAAAAATTATATTCTGTTAAATAATATCTAAAGATTTTCCTTCAGCAATCACTTTCTTATTCCACCTATAGCCGAAGTAGAGCCGAATACAATCTCTTTGCGACTATCTCTAACGGAATTTTATACCAACCGGTATCACCTGTTTCAAACATTTGCGGAATTCATTTTCCTAATTAATCTATCAATTCGTTCAACCTATCGACAATCAGATTCGCTCTTAAATACAATATCTAGGTGAAACGCTGGAACAGTTGATTCTGCAGATGACTATCGTTTTAGATTAAAATAGTTGCCGCTGAGTGAAAATGACAGCTATTAGTAAAACTTGTCCCATTCTTTTGAATTTGTGAGAGAATAGAATACATTTCGAATCAGCTATTGGCACATTCATTTCACCCATGAATATAACATGAGAGTCTAAGCGATATTTATATTCAGGAATTTGAAGAATAAAAATATTTCTCGTTACATATCACAATCATTTTATTCATAAGTAAGATACGAGAATCCAAACGATATTATTCATCGCTCGTAATCATAAGTTTGAAGGATGAAAATATTTCTCGTTACATGTTACCTTTGAAAGTTTAATACCGGTAAAATATCGATACGAGAGAGAAAAAGAGAGAGAGAGAGAGAGAGAGAGAGAGAGAGAGAAAGAGAGAAAGAGAGAGAGATCTACGTCCGTAAAGCATATATCTTTTTTAATCCGGTATCTATTATATATTATTCAGTTATGAGCGTGTGTGGTGGTACGTCAAATACAGATACGTGAGCCATTCATTGAAATGGATATTAAAAAAGATTGGAAGCTTAACAGAAAAGAATAAAAATTTTATTTAAAAAAATAATCTCTTAGTCTCTACGGACTCTAGGTTATCTCACGTTTTTCAAACAAAATCAAAATAAAAATAGTAACGAACACTTCTGTTTTGGCAGTATAGTGAAAAAGTGCGTAAATTATATAAACATACATCGATTTCCATAGTACTGAATAAAATATTATATATTTTCCTTATTTTTTTAGAAAAAAGTGTAGTATTGATATTTATATTTTAATGTTTGATGCTTTTTAAATAAAACTAAAAATGGAAGAAAATATCTGAAGAAATGGCCTATATTTTTTTCTATTAAAACTGTAAAGTTTAAGTTTCACAAAGGATTATATCTTAATATTTATATTGATTTCTTTCCTTATTATTCTCTTACACACATTTTACATGTTATAATTTACATAAAGCATCGCATAACCACTTTGAGTTTTTTTAAAGTTTAGTGAAAAATAAAGTTCGTAGAAACTACTAGCTTAACTGAACGCGTCGGAAAGCTCGTCTAATCTACAACATTAGATTGCCTTTGCAACTTTCGGGTGTGTCGATTACCGCAGGTTATAATTCAGTAATTTTCCATTGCTTTCCGAATGACGGTAACAAAAGCGATTGGGTCGGCGGTTCGTCTAAAGGCAACTTTCGCGAAGTTTGCGAGTGATATTAGCGAGATCCTTTCGTGCGGGATCGTAACATACCTGCGGTTTTCACACCGCCGTTTGTCGAAGCTCCGGCGCACGTCGGTTTACCCTGGCTTAAGCGCCGAAATGAATTTCGGGGAGATTTAAAAGCACATCAGAATGCAAAGTGCCGCAGTGCGAGCTCTCATTCACCCACCACGTATCTCGCCAATCCCGCGCCTGTAGCAATGAATCGCGTAACCAGGATGCAATTTATACACGTATAGTAAAGACAGGTATACAGAACGGTTCAAAATTATCATACTCCTAACTTCCAAGCAGTTAGGAAGAAATGATTTAATCCTAGATGGAACAAGGTAAAGTTAACGCTGACTAAGATTGCTTTGACTGCTAATTGCTTTAAGGGTATTTCGCAGAAACGTCGGGAGGGAAATTATTTATTCGCGCGCACTCCGCGTAAATGAGAAGGGATGGATGGTATAATTCTGAACTGTTCTATACGCGTATTTGATATCGCACCGACGAAGTCACCGACTCTTCGAAGAATGCGGTTTCCCAGACCGCGCCACCCTCACGAACTTTTTTATTTATCCTTTAATATATCGCCCGTCGTTCTTATAATTCTCCTCTCGTTTTTGAAAACACGCGAGCCACCTACGTTTTCTTAATACCACTGTAATTTATTGGATAATAATTTTTACTTTCCAGATCCTTTTCTATACTTGAAAAATGTACCTACATAGAATTGATGTTAAAATGTTAACAAAAATTTCACAAAATACTTTTTGTTAAATTTGAATTAAGTTTAAAATACTATTCAAATTTTGACTGTTGCTGATATACTATTTTGTGCAAGTTCGGTTAACGTGTCTTAATTTTATTCTTTTCATCACGATAAATATATCGGACGGTACAGCGCGGAGCTATAATAGAATTGCTATTTGCACAATTGCTAAAACGAGAAAGGGAACGAAACGTGTAAAAATCAAAAATAAAAGAAAAAGATCTGACGAATCGCTGAGTCATGTCTTCCATTTATTCCGTAATTTTCCGCCTATCGGATGTTCAGCCGCTCATCGAATTCTAGCAGTTCTCGCCTCTGCGACTTTTTTTACATCTGATTGATAGAAGCTGTTGCTTCTCATCGATTTTGATTTCAGCTTGATGTTTTTCTCTCTCTTTCATCTTGATTACAGTAGTAGCTTTCTCATTTTTTGTCAGATTTCTTTTGATATTTTTTGTTTTAATTTTTTTAAATCTTAATAATTGCTATAGTATTCTATACTTTTTTAAAAATAACAATAATTTTTTATTTAATAATTTACGATATTATAATTTTGCGGAACAAATTAATAAGACAAAATCTTATCCCTGATTAGTGCATTCCTTTCACGTTTACTGTTTTGTATTATATTAATTCAAAAATAGGACTTTGCATTACTTTAGCTTTATTATTACTTTACTCATATTGGCAATATTCAACTGTATACAGTTTATATTTAGTTCAAAGTGTACAATAATTTTATTTTTACTTCTTTATAATATATCTCTTTATAACCAGTGCTTATAATGCGTAATAAATATCAACTCTTACAATATTCATGCGAATCGATAATCTTTGATAGCATTTCCAGGAATTCACAATTCAGTAGCTCGATTCAAAATGCATTTCATAAATTTTATGCATCTCATAAAATCTAGAATGGCGTTTGTATTACAATTTTATTATTTATGTATAACAGTTTCAGCGTTTCTTTAAGTATTATTCACGATTAGATCTGCCATTATCATGTAATTGCATAATTCTTGCAATATTAATTGATAATATAATATGAAACAACACACACATTGCAAGTTATAAATATTCAATTGTTTTTAAAAATTTGCTCTCTCTCGAAAAATTGTATGCGTTAATAAATTATTATTAATCTCATGCATTTTAATTCGCTTTTTTAACACATTGTTACATTTTTCTAATAATATTTCTCAAAGTTAAAAGTGAATTTTATATTTATAACAACAAAGAAAAAGAAGACGTTGCACAAGTATTTGGTTCTTATTACACAAGGGATAGTATAGGATCGAGTATCCATTGATCGTTCTTCGAGGTCAAAACGAGGTTCACCTGATCTCGATAATACTTAACACACAGGATTTGTGCCATAAAAATGGACCGTCGATAAAACTAGTCTGCAGAGGTTTTTGTACTTGCTGAGAGATTTGATCAAGTGGAAAGATGATTTCACTAAAGGTGCAATGTCCTTAAAAACACGGGACTGAATAATCGATATCTTTAAACAATAACTAATTTTTACCAGTAAAACTTTGAATTTTGAGCAGAAATGTTTTGCAAATTCAACTATACTAAAGTTATATGACATATATTTAAAAAATTTCTGTTTTTTATCCTTTTTTGTTTAATAAATATTTAATTTTAGATATGTATACTTGAGTCAAAATTTTGTGCGTGCTGTGTTCATGTTTATATTTTATATCAATATTTACAACATAATACATTTATATTACACACGAGGACTGTTTGCACACATTTGTTTCGCCCAAAATGTAAAATGGCGCAACACGTTCGTACGTTCGCGAGCATATATTGGTGTATTTACTTATTGCATACACCGATATTAGATTGTGCCGTGTCGAAACATGCCCGATTGGAGATTTGCAATGCCCGCTCTGAGATTTCCGATAAAAACGGCACAGGATAATCGTTAGAGTAAACAACCCATGATATACTACGTTGTGAAATGCGGAGTGTGTGCAAACAAACTCTCACACTGACCGATAAAAATACACAAACGAACATATAGAATATATGCGCACACAATGTATACCAAATCCATAACGTGCTTGGCGTTTCGGTGAGAAATAGTGATCGTTTTCTGTCTATGTTGACACAGTATTACATGCGGCAGGGTTGCGTGGCAGTGATGTCGGCCACCTGGATAGCGAGCGTGGCGATTTTCGGGGTACTCGTGCTCCCCCGAGGCGGATACTACTTCAACGGGTCTGGCCTTCTCGCCTGCGACCCTTTCTTCGCTAGAGCGTCTCTTAGGTATCCCTGCGGCAAAGGCCGGTGATAAGACCGATGTTTCACGATCTTGCCCACGGCGTTTGTTCGCCGACATTGGTCGGTGACCAATTGCGGACAATTACAATTTAATGTTGAGGACGGCCGATCGTCTCGGAGTTGCCCCCGAGGCGATCAACCGTGAAAGATAGCAATATCCGCGTCTAATGTTCCCAACTGATAACGTCTGATCAAACCCGGTGCTAAATACGAAAGACCGTCTGTCCGAATTGTCGTAAAGCTTTTATCGCGCTGACAACTCGGAAATTCTTTCGCCGCGTTAATTTGAGTAGAAATCAACTTTTTATTAACTGTGAAAGTCAAATAAAAGAAACTTGAGATAATTTGTGCTTGGCATATAAAGTTAAACCGTGAAACACATTATCGCATTCATTCATATCAAAAAGAGCGGAAGCATCACAAAATTTTCTAACTCACTATAAATACGACAGTTTTGGTACAGCGCTAGTAAACTTTACACTCGTATTGCAGGATTTCGCGGATTTCCTTGCATAATTTCATCGCGTCCGCGCGCGTTGATCGTCTTTAATGCATCACTTTATGCGTCAACTCGTGTATAATGCGCTAATTGCTACTCTTCTGGACCGGAAAATGCTCTTTATCGTATTTTCTCTTGCAGAATCCTGGCATGTTGCTGTTTTTATTTCCCGACGACGATGGTGTTGATGTACTGCTACGGATCGGCCTTCCACGTTAACAAACTACGCTTGAAAAGAGTGGTCTGCGTTAACACGCCGGAGGTCGTTAGCGGTGGCCACATAGAAAGGGTAAGTTAAGTTTACGCGCTTTGATATGTATAAACTGACGTTAGTCTCGCTTGGCAACACGGTTGACAAAGCAATCTCGAGAAATGTAAAACAACAATACCATCGGATTATAAAGATGTGGAGTAAAAAGATTACCTCGCAACATGCATTTCGCGAGACTGGCACTCTGGAAATTAAATATTATTCATCGTTTTTACGCGTGACATTTAATAAAGATGTAATCTCGAAACGATCTTGTTTACCAGCTATTTCATTTTTCGTTTCATTTTTTCTATATAAAAACACCAATAACAAAACATAACAGAATAATAAAAAGAAAAAACTTATTAAAAAAAAATTAATTTAAAATTTTTTATTTTAAAATCAAATTTATGCCAATACGAATACTTTTGTTAATACTAATATTAAGTCGGCTATTGATTGTTGAAAAGAAATAATATAAAATAAAATTTTTAGCGGGTATGTTTGAAACTATATGCTTTATTGCTCACCGTTTGCATTGAAACTCGTGTTTTCCGGCAAATTATGCAATGAAATTATAAAGCTTGCAAGCAAATATGCCAAGGAACTTTATACAAGAGTTTACCAAGATTTCTCGTACATTCTCGCAAAAGGACAAGTTGCAACTCTCAGACTAGTTTGCTAATTTGTTACAATTTGTTGAAACACGGTAAATTTGCACGGAAGGCATTTCGCGACTGACGAACGCGAATTTGAGGACAGTTGGCATGAAGAAAGATCGATTAATCGTACCATTGACATATTTCTTAAAGCGGGGACGCCGAATATCGGTCGCTTCTTTTCGAGGTCACAGAGACCTCCGCCAAAGGCAGTATGAGAGTATCGTAAGGGGATGATGTGAAAGTGCTCTCAATGCTGGAGGTCGAACGGAATACCGCCTGTCCAAGTAAAATATATAGATGCAATTAATGAAAGCCAAATGTCTTAAGCTATCCAGCTAATTGCTTATGTAATAAATTACTTCGCAAAGTAGAAACATAAACATATTAAACACTTCACATATTATAACTAAAAATATCTCATTATTTATCAAGAAATAAAAGCGCGATTAATATTTATTATTACAGAGATGCATTAATAACAAAATTGTTTTATCAAATCAAATGAAAAGAAGTAACGGTTTTATAAGTTTAAAGTATAATCTCCAAAGTGCTTGGTTGAACGATTATCAGAATGAAACTGTACCCTGCGGAAATACATTGTCTTATTTTCTCAACTAAATCTCCCTGCAACCGTGAGTTGTCGTAACATCTTATTAAATCTGTATCGTATCCGATGTCTAATCTAAAAACACGAATACGCGATGGATCGATCTCTTCGATCTGATAATGAGACTGCATTGTTAGTCGTTGGAGAAGTGACCGAAAACCAAGCGATATCCGCAGCGCTCAGAAAGACGCGCAGTTTCCGCTGATAGCACCCGCACCGGTGGCTCCTTGGACCGATATCTTCGGCATTACCGGGAGGACAACCGTCCGAAGCAAGATAGATGGTCAGAACGCTGAGCCGGCGTCGCTTGAATTCGCTGTCGCTCGTTGTCGTACGCGATGCATTGAATTCATCCACGATAACGAGCTCCCGAAATCGGTCTCATTGGTCCGAAGCTATGCTATGCTGGACATTGAGCGATCGCAACAGCGACGGCGACTCCACTCGCCGCCGATCCGCCAATTTCGAAAATAGTCGCGAAAGCTGGACAATACCGACATGAGATGTGAACACGAACGCTGCCATGGTCCTCCGAATAAACGGAATTCGGAGGATCGCCGTGTATTCTCAAGATTCTCAACGGAGAATGGGAGGGTCGTATGAATAATCGGGAATGTTTCTAGAATAATTGCCGCGCGGCGAGCAGAGTGATAATGATCGAACTGTTCGCATATTCTGAGGTAAACTTGATATTTGCATTAGTGCAGCTACTACGAAGCGAATTTGATGGCTATTAAGAGCGTAAAACTTCGCAGCGGCAAACTTTTCATATTTCCTATTTTCAATTTCGCGTAAATAAGTACGGAGCATTCTGAGAAGCATCAAACTTTCTTCGCCAGACTTATTAAACACAGATTTTTTGAGGAAATTGCACGTACGTAAGACGTTTGCCGGAATCTCTTTGATCTCTTTATTAAATAGCTTGCTTTATAGTTGTTTTCAATTCGTGGACAGACAAGACGGATAAGCAAATGCAAGAATCTCCATGGAAAGGAGCACAGAACAATGTATCAAAATATTTTCTCAAATTAGTGATAATGTCTGCTACTGAAGATACATTGAGAAAGGGATCGCGTGTTGCGGACTTCGCCGTGCTTCTCCCTGAAGTCATGCAAGAATCTCTGTGACCCGGTTAAGTAACCGAAACCTATTCTAAAAGCTTCCTCCTCTTAATTCCGCTCTAAAAACGAACCTTAAGCCTTGGAAATTTTGGCAAGCTCCTTCGACACGAGAGCCGACGCGCTTTTGGCTTCCTCTGCTCTTCGCTCCCTCCCGCCTCGTCCCGCGGCCACCAGCGTGACGCCTTCGCGGTCGAACCACCGCCAGCGTCCTCCTTCAGGATGTGCGCCCCAGTTTTCGTGGCAAACAATATTTTTCTTCTTGCGTCCCCGCGTCACCCTTGCCCCGCGCCCCCATCCCACTTCCAGGAAATCGCATTTATCTTGACATTAGCCAGAGTCATCCTGCGAGGAGGCCAAAGAGTTCCAACCTTGTTCTCGCTGGTGCACTTGACCTTTTTTTTGGTCGCATTCGGCCGTTTGTATTTAGCGATCTTACGCCATCGACAAGAAGCACGAAGGAGACAAAGGAAGCATCCATTTATCGCGTTAATATGCCTTCTTTATGAGAACGTAAAATAGAAGTGCTGCTTAAAATTTTGTTCGCTAAAATAAATTCTGACAAAATAAATTTTTAACAAATTTACATCTTTATATATTGTAATACTTTCTCTTGGTTGAAAGTCCCCTTAAAAATGAGAATAGCAGTATTCTTCAAAAGTCTCAAATCGCTGGCGATTTTAGTTCCGCGACGGTAAGAATCCCTTGAAACTAACTTCGAGTCCAATAATTCTACTTCACTTCTGTCTATGCTCTGGGTTCCAGTTTCGACGTCGTAAGTCGTCTCGCTCGTTCTCCAAAGCTCTGTCGCCAAGCTCTGAGCGTTTAAGACCTAAGTAAATCGAGAAAATTAAAGGCGCACTGATTAAGTCAATCAGAGATCCTGGGAGAAAGCGTTCCCAAAGAAACTTGTGCCGTTTCCTGGTAAACGGTGCGTTTAATGATAAATCTCAAGGGTCAATTCAATTCACTTTGATTTTTGTATCGTTCAATTGACAATAGCAATGTTGACGACGAAGTAATAAAGACATCGAGTTTTAAGGGAAATGCGTAGCACGCAATCTATAATCGATTTTTATCTTTAAAAACTTTATATTATTATTATTATCACGATAATTCCACACGCGATATTAAAGTCTTGTGACAAATTCCTGGAAATTCACTGTGCGAAAAATCGATTCCAAATTTATCAAACGACCTGTCGTTAGGATGAAAACCGACGAGAACGCTAAGTCATCCCATAGACATTATTTTCGTGAAATTTAGATCACATCTTTAGAGCTTTTAGTATTTTTACGCAGGCCAAAAGAAACGATATTAAAAATTATAGCTTTGCCTAATCTACTGTCCCCGAAGCATTGAAAAATCACCCCTCTAGTACCGTAAACGCGCGCGATGGCTTAATCATTATAAATCATCTCGTTGCGATCATTAACCCAGTTCAAGTGACGGTCTCCAAAGCGGTCGTCTATGCTATTTCTGCTATGCCGTCGCCAAGAAATTTCGCCCGCGCGTCTTCTAGGCGATTTCCCTCGCGCGCACACGAGGTAATGGCGCATTAGCCGCACATCGATAAATTCCTGGTTCGCGCGACACGTCATTCTAACGATTACAGCACGAACCTGGCACATCCGAGAAGGAAAATCATGAGATTTAAAGATCGCGCATTGTCTCGTCCCAGCCTCCCCCTTCCTTCGCATTATTGCGGCGTGTTTTCGCGCTCCAAAACGGTAATCAGTCAAGAATTCGTGAATCGTTAAGTTTTCCTCGCTCTTGTCGCCAATATTTTCCGACTAGGCAGGATCTCGAGACAAAATGGATTAAGTGTGCGACACGAAGTCAGAGAACGGGAAAATTACAGGACGAGGGCGGGCGGGAATTCCCCCCCCCCCCCCTCCTAACCACGAGTCCTGATGCTCGGGAACCACTTCCCGTGGGCGGCGTTCGTGCTTTATGTCATGGTCAACGTCCGTTGACCGTCGTCGACAGCGGGCAAGTTTACGATATTAATGAATCAGTCGAATCGATTATTCGGACGCACGATGCTTCGGAACAGCGGTTGCGAGCCGAAACGAGTGCGCTCACGTCTTCCGAACAAATTGTCGCGGATATTAGCGTCGTTCAAAAACTATTGAACATCGGGACTCTGTCGACGTGGCGAAATTTAGGACAGCGTCACAACTGCTGTATCTCGCGCCGCGTTGACTGCAAAGTCGTAATTTAAAAGCGGGGGAAAAAATGTAAAAAGGATTGAGAAATATTACAGCAGACGTGTCTCTCTGTAATACATACTTCAGGTCAAGCAGTATAAACTCATTTTTCCTTTTCTCATAATGTTTCTAGAGTTTATTGTCAACGCTACTGCAATAATGTCGTGAAAAAAAACTTGCAACTGTTGTTATAAAACAGCAAAGTTGACGGTGTTTTTATTGGCGCGTACATATTTGTAACTGTGTCCGAACAAACAAATGAGAAATTAGAAATGCTGAAGTTATATCCTGTACTGTACCTGCACATATGTTTTTTGTGCAGTAATTTACTGTTTTAATTTGATAAAGTATTTTAATAATGAATTGAATAAATATACATACTTATATTTGTTTTTAAATATTTGCTATTTTTTAAAAGCATTAATTTTAAAGCAAAAATATGCAGAAAGATTTAAATTAATAAATTTGATAAAAGAACAATTTTTTGTATAATTTTAAACCAGTGACTCGGCGAGTTTTTTGCTTCTAACGCAAATAAATTTTCATTAAGATGAAGTGGAACTTGTCACGTATCACAATCTCTTTTTATTTTACGCGGGATGTCACTGTGACCTACTTCTCTCGCGGCAACAACTTTTTAGCGGTTTTCGAAGTACTAAAAATCGAGTATTTTATATCACTGCATCGTCAAATCGCGTCGTCTTATTTCACCGTTATATCAGTTGTATTTCTGTCATAGCGCTTCGATCAATCGACGGGACAAGTTTGTGTGTGAAAAAAATCGCGACTTTAAGTTTGTGAGAAAACTTTGGCCGTCCGATGGCCACTATTGTTAATGGAAAATATTGGAACCGAGTTATTTGTAAGTAACATGCCATCCGGCTGTGCCTATATCATTCTGTCTTTTTTACCGTGGCGTCGATGTAGGTCAATAGATGCGGGAATGTCTTCTAAAGGTATTCCGCGCCGATATGTGAGATCCCACACGAAAGAAAAGAAAGGAGAGCAGCCCTACTTACTCGAAAGGAACAAAAACGGAGGCCCTTGTGTCCGAATTTGTCGACAAGCACCGAAACAAATGCATGCAATTAATCACGCTAGCTCTAGATGTCACGATGTCACGATATCATTATATAAAATTAACAATGCTGCGTAAATTTTTCGGCTATGACAGAAGTATGTAAAATATAAAAAAATCAAAATATTCTGATAGAAAAGATATTTACATCGCTCAGCATATTGTTCGCGTATTCTAATAAAATTATTGCATGTCCGATGTTTGTTAGATTCATCGCATTGCTCTTATTGGCACAACGATAACATTTTCCGATAGCTCCGTGTCGCTACGACTTTCTTATATGCGGGGTTCTTATATCCTCGACGTTATTGGATATCATCCAGTTTTCAGACCAACTTGCTACAGTTCCCTTGGGATGCACGGCTGTTGGAACAGAATTTCGCCGATGATAGGTTGCGGGTTAAAACCGAAAGGCAACACTACAGTTTGGAGAAACAAACTAATCCACCGTCTTATTGGCGAAGTGCTCCAAAGCTTCTCTTCAAATAACATTTTTTGAACGAGCAGAAAAACGGAAAGCACCCGAGAATGATCTTATTTAGCTGTCGCGTGCGTTGTAAATAATTCACCGTGCCAAATTATTTTTAACTAAGAAGATATTGATTTAGAATAATTTTACATATATCTATTCGCATTTTTAATATGTTATATATCTATCTTACAATTACTGCAGTTTTATGAACATTTCTAGAACTCTTTCACGTTCTGTAGCAACCACTTACTGGAATCAAAATCGAATCGACGTGAGGTACTATGGCTGAGTGCAAAGTCGCGGACTGTGTATCAAAGGCGGAGCCGTCCAATAGTTTCAATGGTCATTTTATAGTAGCAAAGAAAGTATACAACAGTGGAGATTGCTATTTGAGTAACTGTTAAAGTAACACGTATCACGCTACGATAAATGTAAATAAAGCAACTTTGACTGCCGTGGCAGAATAATGATGTCGGCAATAAATTGTCTGTCGAAAAATTAGTATAAAATTTCAACTATTATTATATATGCAATTTTTAGGACTGTTACAAGAATAAATTTCCACACAAATTTGCAGCTTACAGGTAAAATTAATTGCTAGCGTTGCAATGAAATAAATTGCATGTACGAGTGAATTTAGCGTAATTTTACACATATCTATTCGCTTGTGCAATTTGCTTTACATTTCATTTACAAACACTAGAAATTAATTTTATGCAAGCTGTTAATTCACATACATACGAAAATTTACATCTCTGTAATAATAAATCCCAAAATTACTCACTATAATACTTGCAGTCTTAATTAAAACCATAATTTGTTTAGAGTATAGAGATTTTCTTAAAAACAATTTGAGAATCAATAGTCTAATAATAACGATAGAATAGTTTAATAATTTAAAAAAAGAAACTCGCTTTTAAAGTTTGAAAATAATTGAAGTTTTTAATGACGATCACTCGCAATCAGTCGTCGAGTTGAATAGATGCACACGAGGAATTAAATCGCTTGGATAATGCCCAGACCGCTATGTCAAATCTAACGGGTCACTTGAAATTCACGAGGATACCGCACGGTCACCGAGCAACGGAAGGATTCTAAAGCCACCTTCAATTTCTTCATCCTATCTTGTTCGTTTTTCACCTCATTTCGCTCCTACTTATCGCGGGATAACGAGATGAAATGAATCAGATGAGAAATCTGAATGGAGACTTTACATTGAATCTGCGGCTTTCCGCGTCGTGGATTATCTCGATAATTTCCTTGTCTACCTTTTTCCTTCGTTCAATCTTTTTCAATATCATTAACGCTACATTTTCGTCAACTTTATTTTATCGTTCTTTACCACGATGTGATGCACGCTTCAAAGACGTGATAAATCTTACACTGCGTTATTATGTTTTGAAGTCATAATTTTTATTGAAATTAATAAACGATTATCATTTTAAAACATTTTTTACTTTATCACCAATTCTGCTATCTTTTTCAATCAACTATTGTTAAAACAAAGACATATGGAATACAATAATGTTTTATTGTTATTAATTTCTTGTATTTCTTACGCATACTTCTCGTAGTTTTTTTTTTTTTTTTTTTAATTGATACATTCAGAATACGTATGTAATTGTTTTATTTCGAGAGATAGAAAATTCACTTAAGAAATTCCTGAAAGGAAGAACCTGCGATTATAGGTACTCGTATTATATCAGTACAACGCCTTGGGACACGTTTTAATGTACCAGAAGAAAATCGTTTCACACAGTACACGGTAACTTGCAATACTTGCATACAGCTCGATTAAATGTGTTGCACCGTTCTTGGCACGCAAATTGAATTTTGTTCATGAAAATAGACCAATCCACTCTCTCGAACTATTAATGAGTTTAAATTTACTTTATATTTCCTCGCGCATGTTTACGCCTTCCATATTTATCTGTGTACATCGCAAAATATTAGCATGATATTAGCATGTACAATGTAATTTAAAATTTCGCTGTTAGCATATTAAACGTTTCTGGCAGTGAAGCATTTCAACGAGTATAATGCAATTCCTAATTTCATAGAAAGCAGACGGAAAACACCAGGAGTCCCTCTTAAGTATTATAGCACATGTTTCCTGCAGCGTGGAAAAGATAGATTTTTGCAAGGAGATTGCACCTGCGGGAGACGTTATAATCCTCTGTGTGCCGAGGTGCCGGTTTCCGTATTCACGGTGGAAAAGCATTTTCCGCTTAAAATCCCTTTCCCGAGATGCGGCGTGCGCCATAACCAACAGCTATAATGTCTTTCAGAACAGCGTTTATGAGACTTTATTTTATTTTTTTCCTCGCGGGCTCACTAAGAGGAACTCTCGGCAACAAGAGTTCGCGTGTAACCACCCAGTGGCACGATAAGAACGGCGCGCGTATGAACCGCCAACGGCGGTTATCCCCGTTCAGTAAAATAAAAATAAACACTAAAGAACAAGTATTAATTCTACCTACTCTGATCGTTTGCTGGTAATTTAAGAATGATTTATGCAAAAATTAATTACAGGCGTGAATATTTATTTATCTGAAACCCCGCAGGAAGACTCCGATGAAAACGCTCATTTCCGACGTCAGAAAATATTCCACGGCGGTGATGTAGCGGAAAGAAACTCAACAGAGGCAAACTGTTCGCGAGAGACTTCAAAAATTATATCTCAGCTGGCATTTTGTCAGAAATTAATGACACGTAATAAAAAAAGAACATTCACGAACAAATTTCTATGCTACATTTACATTACTGAATTATAAGCACGTTTAATTCTTTTTATGACTGTCTTTTCAAACATTTAAAACAAAATTTTCACTAGTGCATTTTCACTATTAAAATTATAATTGTTGAATCAAAATAAAATCAAAAACGTATATATATTGTAATAGGAAAAATTTCAATTATATAGTAATAATGTACTAAAGGAACAAAAGTGAACAAAATCGTCGAACTGTGCAATTGCTTGTTACTGCCAAAGTGCTTGTGCAAGATTAAACGTTCGTGTATCAGCGATATATCCCGTGGTGGAAACGTTAATTCTCGTTGAAGAGGAGATTGAATGTTACGCATTAAACGTACGATCACCATTAACGTGCATTTAATTACCGAGCGTAATTATTTCCTACGCGGACATTCACGATAACGGCCAAGTATTCCATAACGCACTAACTAAAACCAAATTTAACTAAATAATACAATCGATAATTAGATTGTAATTAGAGAATTTGCAAATGTCGGCGTGATAAATGCAATTAAAATTATTTTACATGCAAACATCATTATCATTCAAGATTTAGATTTTATTAAAAAATATATGTTTCAAAATAAATTATCGTCTTTCACCGAGCAATGTGTGTATGAGTGCGTCTGTTTAATATTTTATTTTTGTTCTCTGTAATGGAATACTTGTCTCGTTTAATTTAAATTTTTATAAGCAATTATTTCAAAAGTAATTGTGTTTGAAGAAATTAGATATTATGCAAATACTTTGATCCGCAAATAGTGCCCTTAATGCAGTCTCGCATATCATGTAGATTGCTCCGGAATAGTGTAACACCTTGCATAATTACGACGGAAACAATGTCTGCATTGTTGTAAATGCGCGTATTCTGCGAATGGCACGTAGGGAGATATGTAAATTTTATTCTGTGCACACTATGTTCCGCCATCTCTTGCGATAATATGATTACTCGTGAAATTATAAACCGCGTTAAGAGCTTGCTTACTTTATAATTGCTTACGCAACGGTACAAATCTTACCTGTCTTATATCTACTTCTCCTTGCGCACTACAATCACATGTAAATTAACATCATATAAATGCAACTTCTCACTGGCAAAATTCGTAAATAAAAATGGGATAAGAATATAATTTTCGAAATGCAAATCAACAAATTCTACACTTAATACATATCTACACTTAATATATGTCACTAATTTGAAAAAAAAAGTTTAATATTAAATAAATATTCTATAATATTGTTTCTAGTCTGTTCTATAAAATATTATATCAAGAACGTTGTAAAAATTATTGCAAGACATATATCAATTCTTCGCAATTTTGTGAATCATATTTCATCGTAGCAAATATTATTTAGCTTTCTCTTTTCGGTGAATTATTTTCCTTGACCGTGTGGAATTCAAAACATCTTCCAATTTTCTTCTGGATGCCAGATAGATAATATCTATATCCCCGGAAACTCATAAATTCGAAATGCATAGCGTTGAAAAATATAGCTCATCGATAAAATGGCTCTGACGAATTCAGCAGAATGAAAAATACAAAGTTGAGATTAAGATCTCCGAAATGTTATTTCATAACTAGCCATATGTTCTCTCGGGAATATACAGAATAATATAGTCGACCAAGTTTATGACATACAACAAAGCACTCCTAAAGATCCATTTCTGATTTCAAAATCCGTATTCTATGCGAAATGTAGCTGAAAGATATTCTTTTTTTTATACGGTTTTTTTTCATCTTTAGAAAGATGCAAAAATCCCCGATTAAAAATTTAGTAATATCAGACCTCTAAATTATTTCGAAACTGAATTATCCTACGTACGTATTTATGCCGCAAAATCCACGAATTGGCCCTCTGCGTAAATCATGGGGAGCGCAGGAGTATATTAACAGAGTTACATTCATTTGCACAATTCATACTGAATATTGCAGTCGATTTCGAATCCCAATATCTCGAAGGTAGCGGTTCTTATTCTATTGAGGCAAAAGTTCCATTTTGTTATAACAGAGCTGTGGTTACATATAGTGAAAGTTTAACGAGTTGTAAGCTCGGCAAGAACAGTCTCAGCGCGGCACATGCGCGAGATACGTGTCTCTGGGTTAAAGAGAGCGCCGGGATTTCCTATTCGCTAAAGTTTGGACTATAAATCGAATCGGAATGCTAATACTTCGACCGAATAGTTTGTCTCGCGCTTTGCCTTTCCGCCGCCGGTAGCAGCATGATATGCTAATAGCGCGGACGGCATTTCCGTCCGGATTCTTGTCTTCTTCTCCACCCGTGTCCCGAGCGCATATCCGCTCCTCTATTTTAATACATTCAACTCTCTTAGGCGAAGAAATGAACGATATACCGTTAATGAATAAAGGAAGAAAAATCGTCATTCGGAATATTACAATTTTTAAAGTACTTTTTTATCAATAAAAATAATTTGCGTACCTGATATTATTTACATAATTTTTAAACAGCTACATATGTGCAGCAATATGCAATAAAAAAAACCCTGTCATTCGGTGTAGAGGCATCTCGACGAGCGTATTATTTTGATAAATTTGCTAGACGTTTGAGGAATCCTGCACTTACTAACCTGGGTCACACCTGTCCAGGCATTAACGTAGTAATCCCGAGACTTGCGAGGAGAGCCAACACATACAAGGCGCCGCGAAGGGGATGAAGAGGACGCGAAAGAGAGCGGGGCGGGAGAGGGTGGTATCGTGACAGGGGACAGCGAGCGGAGGTAGCGGAAATGGACGGATCCAGCTAAACGAGCAGATTCGTAATCCCTTTACTGCCGCACGACGAGAGGCTTTGATGCTGACGAGCTTAGCGCTTAGCGACTTTCGTAACCGTGTCAAGCCGGCCTAAAAGACGAGTCGAGACTGAGACGCGTCCGCGAGCCTTTTCCGCGTTAAAAGCCATTCGTCCAGATCTTTTTTGACATTACGTCTGCTCTCGAGATTACAGCTGCGAGACTGTGGCGCGAGAGATTTACGCGCGATAAAGTCACACCCTTCTTCCGTTACGTGATCTTGTCTCAAAAGTCGTAGATGCGGCTTTTCAGCTACAAGCATCACTCCTATTCCTCAAAGACGCTTTTTACCTTTGTCTTTCAGAGTGTTTATTTCATTATAAGCAAAAGAATATACCAAAGATCGAAAAGTAAATCAAAGGTACTCTTATTTCGCGCTTGAATGCGATTAATTATCAGAATGTATTATTTAAAAATGTTACCTACTTAATTCGACTTGAATTTAAATTCATGACACTTGAGAGCGTAATGACGCCGTGAGTAATTAAGACACGAATGTTCTTGAGATAGATCAACGTGCTTCTAAGAAAATATCGATAATACGCGGCCGTTAGTCTTCCGAACAATTGCGTCAGCGAAGAACAGGTCGTTATAGATTTAGAGCGTCGATAGTGATCATAAAAAATGCGTCTTGTACTTAAAACTTTTTTATGAGATCGACTTTAACAAGATTATTTGCAAAGTCGTAATAATATTAAAAATGTTAAAAAGGCAAGATTCAAAAATTGGATTTTCCCGGCCGTTCCGGGGTTTAATACGAAGAGAAAACAGTCTTGTTTAATCTTTCATTCAAATTTCGCTCACGGTATAATCGTTGTAATTAAATATGAGCGTCAAAGTCTGGAAGCCAACGGTAATCAAGCCGATGTTAAGCTCAACTTTCCATTCAAAAATTCATCAGCCGAAAGAGTTATTAAGCAGATGAGTCTCACCGTCTGAGATACTTAATGAAGAATGAAACGTCGCTGTTCCGTTAAAAATGTATTCTTTCGTTATATCCCACTGCATCTCTCTTGATATTCTCATACAACGCTATACTTAAATCATTGTTATAATATTATACCGAATTAAAATGTCATTCGGCTAAAATTATGTCAGCTCCAGTATTGGAGGTGAAATACGCTCCTCACTCAGGCAACACAAACTGCGAAAGATGTCTAGAGAATATCTAAAGAACATCTGGAATATATTTTATACGTTTCCGCGCTTTTTCTTATAAACGTTTGTGTTCTCTGGGTATCTACTCAAAATATAAAACAGCCACTTGCTTATTCTCTTCTTTGTCGTATAAGAGGAAAGCATCTAAACGAGGCGAAGACACTACGGAGAAGGCATCTTACATATTTCAGCTTGTCGCTCACGAGAGACGATTGTCGACCTCGGCCGCGCGAACAATGGCTGCAATGAGTTTGGGTTTCATCGTCATGGTCACACCGTGGACGATTCAGGAAGTCGTAGCAGCCTGCACCGGAAGCAAGCCACCGCCGTTTCTGGACTTCCTAGCCACGTGGCTAGCTCTTTCTAACAGCTTCTGGAATCCCTTTCTCTATTGGCTGCTCAACAATCATTTCCGCCGAGTTTCGAGGGAGCTTCTTTACACGAAGGTACGTAACTAATAATTAATTACGACACTGCGTTTGTTTCAACACGATAAACAAAAACATAAATCTTAAAAGAATACAAACAAGTTAATTCTACACTACAACGATTAAGATTTGTTTTCTAAAAAACAGCAAGTTTTGTTACTTTTAATCCAAATATTTAAATATAATGGAAACTTTACTCGATTCTGTTTTTTTTTTGTGCTTGTCTCAAAGACCAATTCATTCGGCTTTTGCGAATTACACGCTAAACCATTACGGCCGACACTTTGTTACACGTGTGAACACTTCGCATAAATCTCGTTACGCGCGAGTGGGAGTTTGAGTGTACAGACGCGTATTTTCAAACGTCCATTAAAGGCTAGTCTATTGCAGCACTTAGCGACTGAGAAATAAATACTTTCTCGTAACTGGCACAATAAAAGATCGCATTTTCTGCTTTACAAAGCAAATTTCGAGCCGTAAAGACAAATTAAAGTTTTTTCCTCCATACACAATTATGTATAACATAGATTATTAATAAAATTGTACATTATAGAAATGTAGGTTTACTTATTTATATTTCGTGTTACTCGTTTATTTATATTTCAGTCGAGTGAATTTGGGCGCAGAGCAACGTTTTAACCCGGCATTTTCTACGTTGTGCGGAAAGCAGGAAATTTATACGATTAAAAAGATTCGATAGATTCGCGAGGCGAACGCGAATGCTTCCTTTTGTTTACCGTTCCCCGTTTCGCTTTACCTTTCCGTTATATCACGACTGTGCGTTTTCCCTCTACCGATTTCACACTCCACTTCTTTTATTTCGCGAAATCAATCGTACGCCCGGCGGTGCAACAGAATCAGTAAATTTCTCGATGGGGATGGCCGTTCGCGTCGCCGGCAAACGAATGAAGACGGACGACTTAACGCGACCTCACTCCAGGAAAACACGTTGGAAAACGCGACAGTACCTGCCGGGGAAAACAAGATTTATCCGGCGCAAAACGCGTTACGCAGCGCGCCCGATGCTTTCCGCGGCGGATTCAGCAGCGGTCGGTCCGCTTCTTCGCCGCCGGACTCTCTTTTCGGATTCAGCAGAAGCATAGGGGAAACGGCCGTCTACATCGCGCAGCTCAGTCGCGGCCACATAGATCTTGGCGTTTCCACTTTACAGACCATGAATTCCGAAAAGCTCGTTGGCGTGCAGTAAATCTTTAATCGCTGCGCGGCCTCTTCTCTTACCCCTGTTCGAATGCATGCGAGTGCAGTAAAGCGTACGTGTACAGCGAGCTTGATATTCCTTTACAACCGATCCACGTCGATTCGATTGATAGCAGATAAACAAATTTGTTTGTTCAAAGTAAAAGCAACTGCATCTGTATATTACATCAGCTTTGCTGACTTTTTACGATTAGAAAATGGTATTCGATTTGCGGTTTACTGAAAACTGTAAAATTGCACGCGATTGTAATACGATATAATTAATTTCGTACTCAAGCTTCGATTGTAGAATCGTTTGCAAACAGTAATTAATGTTCACATTATTCTATCGGTTTCAATATTAGGTTTCGTTACAAAAACATAACTTAACTAAAGTTTTGTAACTAAAAGGTTTCAAGAAAATACCTCCCCTCGAATCTCTAGATGAGAAGAACTGATTTTAACTTCGAGAATCCGTCATTAATAACGAATGCGATTGACTTCATAAAGAACATAGTGTAAAAAGAGTTCGTGAAGAGAATCCTAAATTAACTTTTACGGGCACTAGATTTTGGTAGAAAATGGACCGAAATGTTAACGCGTATGGCACCATCTCATACATGTTAACATCTCGGCAAAGCGATAGATCGGCCAGTTTATGGGAATCACTTTGCATAGATAGGAGTATACTCTTAACAGCGTAAGTACCCTGAAAATCACATGCCGGATATTGCGGTTGAATCTTGGTTTCCACTAACTTAAACATTGTCTATAAAGTTTATATAACACATTTTTTCGCAAAGTCTAAAATAAGTCGTAAATGTGTGAAATTTCTTAAGCTGTTTTCAAAATATCATTAAAAAAAATAAAATATAATGTTGTTTTGCAACAATTATAAGTTTCTTCTCTATTTGTAAAAAAACTCTTTGTCTGTAGGAAAATTATTATAATAAAAGCAAATTTTGCGAAAACAAAAAGACATTATATTTTGTAGTAAATTGAACAAAGTATAATTTCAATAATATACCGCTGCAATGTTGCTAAATTCCAACTAAACGATTGATATATCATTTCAGTTTGCGGCGCTCACAATGTATTATTTACTTCTTAATGGCTAAATACGTAATATCTGGCAAAGTGTATTCCTAGAGGACCGACGTTGCATTTCAAGTATTCCGTTTCAGAGCATTATAGAGCGCATAAAGTTTATGAGCAACAATATATACAGTCCACAATTAGAGCTATTTTGCATTGATATAATAAACGAATGCATGTATGCACTCGCGTAATGCATCGCAGTGATGCATTCGAATGCCAAGGAGCTTCGAGATAATATCGCGATTATTTATTACTCGTTCTCACGGGAAATATCGTGACTTTATCACACAGGTAATCAATAAAGCTTATAAAATCTGCACATACCTCGTACGATTGATTTATCGTTTGCGAGATGACAGGCATTCTTCTCTTCCATCGATGCTACATAACTGTCATGATTGATACTTCGGATAATTTTAATTTCCTTTTTATATGCAGATTCTGTGCAGGTCTAAGCCGTTAAGTGCGAAGCAACACTGCTGCGCGACCAGCACGGGTGGCTTAGATGTTTGCAGCATCGCCGGTGTCGACTTATCAGGTGCGCCAAGCTGAAAATTTCGTCCTATTAAATTTCATATGATATTGATATGCAAAATATGTCTAAAGAAAATGTTAAAAAATAATATTATCAGCAGCGGCAGCGCATTTAAATATATATTGTTTGTTTCCAAAATTGTTGAAGATAACATAATTTTTGCTAAGAAAACAAAGACAGTAATTCAATATATTTAATTAATTTTTACAGTTAAATTCAATAGTACTATTTTTTTATTATTTAAATCTGTAATTTTTTTATTACAAAAATAAAATGTATTTTAATATATTTTTAGATTTATGTAAAATTATCTGCTTATAATTTTATTTGTATTTGTAATATTGGTATAAATAATTCACGTAAATTGTCCATAAATTTTCATATATCATCTTTCTTTAATAAAAAAAAATTCAATTAACTAAAACTTTTGAAGTTTAATAATTAATTAAACTTTTCTAATAAAATAGAATTTTTTAACTAAATTAAAAGAGATTAATGTAGATTTCCACAATTTTTAGACTATTGTGTTGTATTACATTATCTGTTCATCCATCGTGTTAATTATAGAATTTATCCAATCTCTTTTACATTGATGATTTCACACCGACAATGAAAGGATTAACATAATCAGTGTTTCACGCCAATAGCGAGGGAAATCAGCCTTTTGACTACATGCATTATCAACATTAACTGCGTTCTCGCACTCTATGTGACATCCGTTCATAAACGGAGATTTAAAGTGATTGCTGCTAATAATTAGCGTCATCACGCACAAATGCGAACTGTGTTGTAATCACGCCTGAAGAGCATATATCACACTGAACTTACAGCTGCTACTATTGATTGTGCCGTAATACATTTTCCATTCATACAATGTCACATTCTATAAATTCAGTTATCTTTTTCCATCAATATTTAATTCTTGTTATCATAGTTAAATAAAGTTTTTATAAGTTTTTATCTAGATATAAAATAAAAAGTAGATTAAAAATTTAACTTGTAAAAAAATTGTTCTTTATTATTACCATAAATTATAAATATATATATATATATATATTAAAATCTCGGAATAAATATTTTACATGCAAATCTTCCGTAACTTTATTTAATTAAATCTTTGTCATAATTCCGCGCTAATCTCGAATATATGTAGCACCACAGTATTTTTTAATTTTCATAGATATGGTAAGATAAATTAAAGTTCATAATGAAAAGCGTACTTCTTAATCAGTGCAAAATATATAGAATAAACGCAATATCTGCGCAGTTAACGAAATTTCATTCTTTCGCGGAATCATATCGCAGCGGTGATCGCGAGAGTATCGCCAAATTGGATTAGGGAATATGACACGATATTTAATTATCGGGCATTGAAACAAGGTATGCAGTGCCCCGGAGCACAAAAGCAAATTAGCTCGTAACTGCAGCACTCGTTTCGAATCTATATTGTCCGATACGATGTAAACGACAAACAGTATTTCGCGCGCGACGTGAAAGTAATTAGTTCGCACCTACAATCGTTAATACCATAATCAATACGATCAATATTTCCATCTATTGTAATTTTTATTTCAGGCTTAGAGCGTTGCTCAATGGAACGATGCTCAATGGCACGTTGTTCCTCATTATCATTAGCGAATACGCCACCGCCGCTCCCTTGGGAGACCGGACACGTGACACATAATGACACAGCATCCACGTGAGGTATGTCACACATAAATCCTCTACTCTATCATTTGCAGCTCTATCTATATTTTTTTGTCGTTAAATAGGATCTGCTGCTACCATCGCATTAAAATTCATTACCAGACTCTGATAAATTTGCAAGTAATATTTTAGTAAAAATGTGCACATCTATCATTTTTTAGATATAAGCAAAATGTAAATGAAATTCAAAAGCTTTCATGAAATAAATTTTTCAAATAATTTTCACGGATCTTCTTAGAATATTAATTACAAAATTATATAATATTAAATATTAAGAAATAACAATAAATGGTAATATGTTCTTTGAAACTTTTTGAAACCGTCATAAAAATGCAATGCAGACAAATATCTTTTATAATTTTTCAACTATCGTATCTTCTTTACTGCTAAACATTACAGAAAATTCTTTGAGACTTATTATCTTAACAACAAGAGTTTATTTCGTTTGTAAAATACAGCTTTCTAAATGCTAAATAATCAAAACTGAAAAAAGCATGCCTTCGAAAAATTTTCTTTAAAAAATAATAATGTAATTAAATATCAATATAATTAGAATACTGTCTAAATCTTCTTGTACTTATAACAGTCAAATTACATATTTTTGTTCAGGAATGCTTATACTTTAATAAATTATCAATCAAAAGATTTTCTTTAATTTTGCAAAGCATATTTAAAATAATTACCATTGTTATGTTAAACTTATTTATAAACTTATTTGCTAGAATTTTATAAATATTTTGTGTTAAACGGCAAAACAAAGCATGTAATCGATTCAATTTTCTCATATTTGATACTTCAACTATTTTCAATATTATTGGAATATTCAATATTATTTAATATTATTGGATAATTATTATTGGAATTTTTTATGTCGCATAATACAATAGTTTATCGGCGATGGCTATTTTTAGCCAGAGATGCCGCCACGCAGACGGAGGATTTCGGATCTCCGGACGACGCCAGTTAGTACAGCGTGGCGGCAAGCCGGCACCCGACGCTCCAACGTTACTGGGCACAACATTCGTCGTCATTTAATCGAAGCAATGTCACATCCTCGCTAGCACAAGGACGAGTTTTACACGTCGAGGAGGACAGCCGCGGCAGGACGGGCCGGCGTCTACACGATCGACGGCGACGTTTCGAGTATACGCGCTTCAAGAGCTTGCCAGATCTTATTCAAGATTTGGAATCGTGACGAAACGTTAATTACAAGCACGTTGTCGAATCAGGGTATTATCGTTCACTTTGTCGCAGCGCGACTCTCAGAAGCGCGGCTTGATCTCACGCGGCTGCAACAGCACGTGGAAAACATTCTAATCGCAAATTCCACGCTCCCAGGCAGGATTGCGCGTAGCTTGCGTCGACACACTGCGATTAGTTCTCGTCGCGATGAGATCAATTACGGAAATTAATTACGGCATCAACAGGGATGCTAATCGCGCCATTCTCGATGCACATGGAGATGTTTAATCACGGCGGAGCGCTGTGCGAGTGTTAACGTCATTCGCGCCCGCATTCACCCCCGTTTTCCACGATTGATTATTAACGCGCGAGCGCTCGCGCCACAGGCGGTGCGCTCAAGTATGAAATTGCTTCTTTCTTTATAACTTTGTGTACTTTCTTTACGACTCTTCAAACTGTATAAGTATACGTTTGAAATTGCAGGTACCAAAATTCACAGTACCTCTTTTCAACTTGCGAATTCTTTGATCAATTTCAAGCGTTGAGTCAAGTGTTTCTTCAAGAAGTTTTAATGAACGTCTTAAAGTATTTAAATAAGGCGACTGCAATCTCCGATACACTCACGTATTCAAAATGACGTAAAATCGCGTGTAAAACGATATCTTGTGGAAAACTAAGATAAAACTAAGATGTAAACGTGTAATTGTTTGCTCAAGACCAAGAGCTCATTGGCGTGAGGCCAATACACAACCCCCTCTATATATTCATAAGTATTGTTGTTACATATACTTCGTAAAAAAAAATCCGGCAAGAAGAACGCACAAGGGGTGCAAATATCCGATCATCCTTTTAATATCGCAGAATTTTATACTGTAATGAACAAACTCTATATACATAGATAAAAAGCGCACGATATATAGCGATGTTATTGCATTTTCAAAAATGCACTTTATACGATAGTCTCACACTTTCTTTGGAACCTCGAATCGTTACGAATTAACCGCGATATTTTAACCCAAGAAATTTGTTCTAATAATGGTATCACAAATTACTTTTATTTAGCATAATGCAGGCAAAACATTGCAGAAATGACTTTATAAACTTAATTACGCAGCAGACCTGAATCAATTATAGTACTATTGACTTTTCATACATGCGCGTGAAAGACACCAATACATGGATTTTCGTTAGGCTTATTGTAAAAATTGCAAGTGTAGAATTAAGAAGTTTTTAAATACGAAAGTAGATAGCAAATATATAAGAATTATATTGAATATTATCGAGAGATTCATCAGAATGCTCGAGCAATGGTAATGGCATCTCCACTTTAAACGAGAAACACCGAATCGATGCCGTGCATGTTTTAGCTTGTGTGTTGGTGGAACAGAATCGTCTTGTACGTAAGAAGAAATTATGTTTCACTGATACATAGACTTTTCTCTTTGATCAGAAAAAAAGATGTCAAACGATCGCAGGTTGAACTGCTAATGAGGTCGACACGATACCGTTTCATACGCAGCGTTCTCATAAATAAAGCCTGACTTTCCTCGAGATTTTCATACACGTGAAATAATTACATTTTCAATTTGTAATTAAAAACGTCGCGCATCACTCTGATACAAAAGGATTTATATGTACTTGAATAAGAAGTGATACTTTATACAGTTCCCATTGCTCTAAAATTCCCGGTCTTGAAAATATTAATCAGTTTTTTAGTTATTTATTTCTTTTCTTAAATCTTTTGCTATTTTTTAATTATTTAAATTATATATATGCTTTTTCTTGTTTTAATTCATGTCATATTTTATGTGTTTTTATATACCATATGTGTATATTATGCAATTTTAATTTTCACTGTATATTTATGAGTTCTCTAATAATATGTGAGCTCTTTTAGAATAACGAGAACAGACTTTACATAACTCCGATTCGTACGATAGAAAGAATATCGTTAGTTATACAGAAGAACATACATTGTTAAGTCATGAGAAATAGTAATTTTTCAAGAACTTGTAACGGATTCGTCAAAAGACATTTGGCGATATATTTCCCGACGTAAAATTTTTACGCCTCCGTGAAGAAAAAATGACGCTATTGTTAAATATCTGCATGCTCACTCACTTACGGCGATTATTCGCGTATTCTAAAATGATAACACCCAACTTGATAACTTATTCGCTTAAATTAATATGCAGCCGACTGGCGAATCATTATCTATTTTCAGGTTACTAATAACGAAGCATACTGTGCCTCAGAGCTCTTCAAAGTACTCGTTTCAAGAGTCTTCTCCTGCTTCGTTCAAAATCTTAACAAGAGATTATTTATCAAAAGTATCTCCTATGTCTTTGCATATATGCATATGTGAGAAGAAAATGATTGGAATAGTCAGCTGAATTGAATTGAATTGAAAATTATTAAATAAATGTCTCCTTTCTTAGAGTCTGCGATTTATTTTTATTATTTGTCATTCATATTCAGCGATAGCTCACTTAAAGAGCATAATTCGTTGTATGATTCAATTACTAATATAAGCAAATATATATAACGTGAAGAATAGAAATAAATCGCAGACTTTAACGCAAAAGTTATTTAATAATTTACAGATTAAAAAAATCAAATTTAATATTCTTCCACAATTGATTGACAATATTTCTAGAAAATAAATATTCCCTCGTTTATATTCATTGATTTTGCGTTACGCAAAATATATTCATGCAAAAAATGCATGATTAATGAAACATTAATCAAGTCAAATTAGTTTTAGTGTTTAAGACATCAAATCTCATAAACTGTATTCTCTCGAAACCTCTTCAGAGGCTAAAAGATTTTTTTTGTATTTTAAGATTTATTAAGCTTTTTTATTAATCATACAGAGGAAATCAAGGCAAATGAGAACCAACCGCGATAAAAAAAATCGTAATACCATAATCTTCCTTTGTCAGCAAAGTTATTTACAAGACAACGTTTTCGATTCTCAGAAGTGCAGAATTATGCTAAAGACAGTTATCGCAGATTCATTCAACGCAAGCGAAAGGAGCAAGTCATCGCGTTTGGCTCTGACTTGCCTTAAATTCCTTTATATGATTGAATATCAAAGAACCATTATCGTTACACATGTATTTTCAAGATATATCGCATTATTAAAAAGCCGCACAAATCATACAGTCATTGAAATTTCTCAACGTGATAAAACTGAAATGCAAGCTTAGCAATATAGCGTTACAGAGTGAATATAAAAAAATAGAAAAAAGTGATCTCTCGTCATTATAGACGTAGCGAGCCGATATGAAAGGTTTGTTTGAAGGGACAGTAAAAAAAAAATGAAACACTGCCTGCAAATCATTCACCACCGGCACGAGACAGCTCGTTGTCCGCGACAATGTCATGATTCATACTACTTTGTATCGAATCGAATGCGAATCGTTTTTGTATTCAACAATTTGACGTATACCAATTACGCGTATAGAACTTTAGATAAGATTACTAGCTAAATGCAAAAAAAGGCGACTAGTTAGATTATTGAGTAACCACGAGACTTTTAATAATCATACCACCGAACGAATGCCTTAATCGGAGAATCTTTTGTAAATCGGCAGCATGAACTGAAAAAGAGGGAGAAGCGAATATTATACATACTCTGCAAAAGATCACTGCGTCAGACAGTTTAACTCAGCGATTTCTTGCAGAGTAATAGGAATTGAGCGCCATAAACCATAATTCATTTAAGCACAAAATAATTGCGTTTTGTATATTCGTATTTATATTGTCATTAGACCATCGATTACTATTGGCGTTGTAAATTGTCGCAAAATAAGATCTCAATTATTTCTAGAAATATATTAAATTATTGTCATGTAAATAATTTATCGAAAAATATGGAAAATATTACTCTGTATAAAATCTGTGTAAAGTCTTAATTACCAGTTTAGCAATAATAACAATTATTTAAGATGTTTTGACAGAAACAGTAATGAATTTTTCTGCATGTAGACGACAAATAAGTGTGCGTAAAGCACACAGAAAATAAATGTGTATGTATGTAAGTCGTACAAAACGAGACTAGTCGTATATACATCGCAGTAAAAATCCACTTAACTGCTATGTATTCTTTCTGTATTAAGAAGATTGTTAACAATAAATCAGGCAGAAACCGATTGCAGGTCGGTCGGTAATTTTATTGTTACGTTGTTAGTTATTCAATCCTTTATTAAATAATATTTACTAATATTAATTATTATATCATTAAATAAATTTTTTCAATAATAAGGAGAATTATATTTCTGTATTTTATTATAGTGAAATATACAGAATGTTTTTTTCTTACTAACAATACAATTTATTCTGGAGTTAAATTGTTATTTATGCTACAGTACATTCATATAAGTGACAGTATATTAAATTTCTAGTAAATATTCTATCATAGATTCTAGAAAGAATATTTTGTCTGATAGAATAAATTCACTTACCAATCATTATACTTTAGCTAAATACGCTCTCTCAACTGTACCAGGACAAATTAATATGTATATAATTTCAGTTATTATAAATTATTATCAATTATAATGTATGTTGATTATTACATATTATTTAATAAAATTCTAATTATACATATTTGTTATTACAATTATCTGCATATACAAGGCGACATGAATATCTTAATAAACATGTGTTAAACATTTTATGCTTTATACGTTAAGGCATTTGTGTCACCATATGTATATATTTAAATAATAAACAGATTATTGTACTCACCAGCTAGAATATCGTAATTTGCTCCGCCTTCTGTAGATTTTGTCTAAAACTGCTCCAAATTCGTTTCATCGAAGAGATTGATAAGTACTGGAAACTCGCACGTAATTGCGCGTACCATTAAACAAAAGTTAATTCGCACACTTCACCGATACGAGAACGACGCAAATACTCGCGTTGAATAATACGTTCCGGTAATTACGCGTTACTTTCAACGACACTCCGGACAAAAATTCACATTGCGCCTACGTACACAATACTATAACCGTTTATTATCATTATATACATTCAGTGATTCATTCGACGTGTGTATATTGTGTAGATATAGTGATTCGATTCTTCCGATCATTTCATGTGTGACATCAAAATGTCTGCTCTGAGATTGTAACCTATTTGAATTCACGACCCAACCGCCGACGAAGCGCTGTTAATCGCGAATATTCATAATAAGTGATAAACACTCTCGTTCCGACAATTACACATTACTTTAAACGGCACTTTCGATAAAAATTAACACTACTTACGCACTTTTGATATAAAATAGAGATTATTTTTGAAAGTATTCGTCCTTCTCGTCCCACAGCAACGCGCCGAAAGACGTTGAAAACGGTAAAGAAATAGTACGTCTAGTGGCCGAGAGAGTGCAACATTCGACATTGGAAATGTAACAGCGCTGGTAAGATAATATCAAGAGATACGATTACGTCTCGCGCCAAGTTCACGCAACAGTGAAGTCGACTGTGTATCTTCACACGATATTATACCAGCTATTGCCGATAGCCGGTGTTGCACTCTCTCGGCCGCCACAAGTACTATTTGAGTATCGCTGTGAAACGAGAAGAACAAACGTATTCGAGACTAAAGAAGACGCAGAGTGTAAATATTTTGCGATTATATATTTTATTCTTATTAAAAGTGCGTAAAAAGTATAAATTTCTATTGTGAGTGTTGATTAAAGTTATAAGAAATTGTTGGAACGTATTACTTACTGCAAGTTTGGTAGTTATGCGTCGCAGATATTCGCGATTTTCGTCGATTGTCTAGCGACTGCGCCATAGATTCAAATGGTTATTGTTCTAACGAGTACAAGTTTTGATGTTGTAAAGATCCAAAATAATCTCTGCGTTTGTTGAAAAAGATCGAGCGCGGTGTAGTTTTTATCAAATGCTAACAATCTAACTCAATGAAATTAAATTGAATAAAAAGCTGTTGTATTAATAATTGACGATTTTCACGTAACCGCCAAGACAATCGTAGTTCGTCCCGTTTGTTCCGTGTGCATGTACAGTGTCGAATGTATAAAATAATAATTTGCTGCAATTATATACTTTCGTGTAGACGCGTTGTTGCAAACAATACGTTTTATCTCATGTCCGCGTTTGATGTATTCATGATGTCAATCCGTGATTTTCAAAATGTGTGTGAAAAGTGAAGTATACATGTTAATTTTCGTTAAACTGTATGCATAACCAAGTGTGTGTTTCCAATACTCATCAATTCTTCGATGGAGCTGATGGAGAACAATCTGAAAGAGTCTTCAGCGGACGGAGCAAACTGCAATATTCTAGCTGGTAGGATTATAATTTCGTCTTCATTATTCAAATATGTACATAATTATAACATATACATACACAATTACAATTTATATTTATTAAATATTTATTGAGATGTTTGAAAATATTAAAACATTTGTTAAATATTCATTGAAAATTTTAAAATAATTATTCACGCACTTGCTTTTAGTTACGTCTTGATCAAAATGGAAATAACGAAATAATATGTAATAATCGTTATACATAAAATGCATGTGATAATTTATAATATCTAAAATATGTATCAATTTCTCCAGGTACAGCTGAGGGCGTACTTAGCCTTAGGGTACAACGACCGGTGAGTGAATCCATTCATTATACTTGCGTAATGACACAAAGTATTGATATCATTCGCTGTCTTTTCATTCGCCAATATTTACCATACAATTGCTAAGAGTCGCGCGTTGACAATCACATCCTCATCTGCAATTTGCATTTTTACAAGTAAATAAAGAAATACAAAATTATTTGTTTCCTATAACAAGAAATAATATCAAATTTTGCAAAAGTTGTGTATGCAATTATTGTTACTACTTTTAAATCGTAAAATTATCGTAATTGTGATAACATACACATACACAATTACAATTATATGTATATAATATATATATTTCTTTTTTTTAAATACTTGTAACAAAGTTTGTTGTTAGAGATTAGAAATAAAATAACAAATTAGTTATTAAACCATACATTTTTAACAATTTCACATGAGTATGTAATCGTCCTGATAAAAATTTTAGAGCACAAGAGCTCAAAATTTTGGATACAATCTATGATACATGTATTTAAATAGCCGCACGCATTCGCACATTCGCATATACCTATATATCTTTAATGTCTTAGAGTTACGGCTTACAGAATTATTAAAACACATTTGACTTCTCTCATTCGTTTCCTGATATCTGACGCGCTCATTATTAACATTCATCGAATAGCGCGTATTAACAAATTAAAATCGGTTCTTATGTCGAGCAACGACATCACAGGAATACACGAGAAATGTTCTCGAATATACATCTCAGTATTTGATTCAATACTGTGATATCTTCAAGTTCTTTACAAAGTGCACAGTACACGTTAAATATATATTAATAATCTCTGTACAAAATTAGATTAAAGGCTTTCATTTGTTATACTAAAATCTTTCAAATATAGCAAATTGGAATAGTCACGTGTTATAAAAATGGAATTAGTTTGCGTCTGATATAGCCGTTAAACATACGCGTTTTCGGAATGTCTCAAGAAATGCTTTGATATTAAATTTTCGTGCAAATGACAAAGTGAAGACTCTATTGTTTTACCAGTCTTTCTCTTAAATCACTTAACAAAGCTAAAATAAACGCGAAGATATTAAATTAGCGGTGTACTCTACTAATGTACAATCTTTAATATGTACATTCCACGTACTTACATTTGTCGTTTGTCCACTAATATTTCACTTACGACTAAATTGCGCGGAAATTATTGCGTTGATATATTCCTACGCATAGTAAAGCTTCCCCAAGAAATCGAGATAGCTCAGTTTCGTACTGCAGAGTAGTTACAGATTAGGAAAACGTAAGAATTGAATCCTCTACAAATTGTAGTAAAAATAATTTTCCGTGGAAATTGTACATATCGACGATATATGTGATTCCAATAATCGCAAATTAAAAAGCCTTCTATTTTTTAATATCTGTAGATGACCTGGATGCAATATATTTACCGCATCAATATACCAGTCAAACAAAACGTGCTACACTAACTACTAGGATTATAACACTGCGAAAGCCTAACGTCGTGGATCTCTGTTGCATCATTTAAAACTATATGTATAAAGACTTATCTCTCTATCCCACATACATTCACGATATATCATCTAAATTCGCAACAAATGAATCGTTGACAAACTAATTTGTCAGTCACGCTTTTGCGTTGCGTACGCATTTGTTCGTATTGTTCGATATGACTTGCGTATTTTAACACACGAACTCCCTTGCGTATCATCAAAACTTCATTAACAATGCAGACTTATACGAGAGAGACAAGAGATATTAGCCACATACCTTCAATGGAATGTAGAATTGACTTTTTTCCGTGACTTTACCATGATCTTTTAAAGGAAAGCTTAATTTTTATAACGCCTATAATTTTAAACAATTCCCAGAGATGATGGAAAGGAAAAAAGCTCACTATACGTAGCTGACAAGACATGTATACCAGCCCGTAATGTTTCGCAAGTAGTATGGACTGCAAATAACATATGTATTTGGTATATACATTTCTACATTTCCTACGATATATGAATATATCACTCGCGTCATCATATCGTGCAAAATATACATTTACACTATGCCATTTGTCAGCAATGTATAGCGTTCCTTCGTTAGATTCAATTAGTTTACGTTAAATTACTTTGTAAATTCTCATATTATATCGGCAGCTGCAGTCCGTGTGTACATACACGTCAGTCAAATAACGTTAGCAATTATCTATCAATTATAATATACCGATGCATCGCCTTGAATCGCGCGATGACCGAGATTATTCAGAGCTTTCCTTAGATAATCTTTGCCTTCACAAAGTAATGACCAAAATACATTACTTATTAGAGTCAAACATAGTGAAAAACAATGATAAAATCAGCAAATTTGCTAAATATATAACCCAACTTAAGGCAGTATATATAATACAAAATTGGCATCCAAAAATGCCTCGTCATTATCACCATGGATCGTTAAATCCAAACATAGTACACATATTTAAACGTGCGCAGCACACTTAAATAAATGATAATTTCATAAACTTTTTAAATTATTTGACCAATACTTTTTATCATATTCAAATAATCTGATAATTGTACTATAATAATATTAATTATTATAATAATAATTATTATTATAATACCAAAATTTGAATAGAAATATATTATTGCAAAAAAATGAAACATTTTCGGACTGGACTGAGAATATCACTGCCGAAAATCGATATACGAGTCAATAAACAATGTTTATGGACCTAGATACGATAGTGCTAAAACATTAACTAACACAAACGGCGTATCATCTAACTATGAAGAATAAAATTGAAATAATAAGCGTTGATGTACTTAGGCCAAAACTGTCTGACGCACAGTGGAGATAGTCTTTGTGATAATATATAGAGGGTGGTTCCTCATCCCCTGGCTTGCATATTTCGCCTCTTGATTTAAATTCCGCCTTAAAAGTAAAGTAAATTTAATTTTTAAACATTACATCTACTGTATTTGCTATTATACCTGACTATACTATATCTGATCACATTTTATGCGTTGCAATTTGCGCTTTGTGATAAATTGTAATATATTCATAGTATTCGTACCTGGCAAATCTCTCGACAGGGCGGGCAAATTAGAGCACCTTTATGCAGCCAACCATTCTGCATAATCCTTATAATAATCTCTTGTCCAGCGTGGTAACAAGTATAAGTGTAATTGCCGACCTACGAAAAGAGATAAAGCTGTCTCGCAATCTATTCAATTTCTTTTATTGATAAGTGTATTATCAGAGAGCTTTTCTAAATCTTCATATAAATCTAATTTGTCGTAACAAACTCACCATAATATGTAGTTTGCCGGCTTCGCACTTGTACAAGTAACAACCGGAACCCCAATGCTGCCACTGTCGCGCTTGTTTGCAAGTTCTCTCCTCCCACATGTCGTTAGTGTGGTCGAAGCATCTCGAGTGAGGGCCGTACTTCTCTAACGCGAAATTCTTGTCGGGATCTAAAAGGAGGATCTATTTCACGAGAGCTCCGCTCTGCATTTCTTCGCGCGAGACGTGTTTGTCGTGTGACTTACGCGGATTATTCTCTTCGTACAGGCAGTGAGAACCTCTGACTACTATATTCCGTACTCTCCACGTAAACTCCTGTATGTAAGGACAGTAATCTGCTAGAGATACCGAGCCGCCATAGTATTGTTCCTTTCCCTCAGGTACGTGAGGAATCGAGTCGAAGTTCTGCGGCGAGAAAGAAATTGTTAATCGCATAAATGTTCTCAAGTTGCCGATGGAAAATCGATTGCACGTAGACATTAAGCTTCAATATCTTATTCACTTTTAAATATTCCAATGAATCATCAGATATTTCTTACCTGGTATTTTTTGGGAAGCGGCCGCGGATGCTTCACCAGGTTACACAAGGCCACTGAACTTCGATCATCCGTACATTCAGTTTGCAACGGATCTTGTTTCACTTTATTGCAAAAAGGATGTATCGATTTTCCTCTAAAACATTAATAAATATTGTCGTATAATCATCATAATACGCGGTTCGCTCATTCGAACATTCCCGTGTACTCACGAGAAGGGGGACGATTTGGAGGATATCCATTCCTTGCAAGATTTCATGGCAAAATTGCATCCTAGATTTTTCCCCCATCCTAGCTCTTGCGCCATCGAATAGTTGGCGCTGTACCAACCGGTATCTTCCATAAGAGCGAGCGTTATCCTCGAGTAAACTGGATTTTGCGTATGCGTTCCGGTCATAGCTTCGTTCTAAAACAGAAAAATTCAATCTATGATAGCAAATGCTGTTATTGAAAAATTCAAACGTGAAATACACGAGCATGGACTCTGCTTGGAATTTGAATACAATCTTAAAATTGTGCCAATATTCAAATATTTTACGAGTGCTGAAATATCAAAATCAATTTCACACATTTCGTTGTTTCGCCGTATGTCGCGAAATGCTTGGAATTCTTGTTTGAGTAATTATCGAGTTACGCATGCGGCGAAGGATTAACTCGATACATCGTTACGCACCTCGAATACACGTTTCTCCCAATGCGTGAGAGCTGTACCGTCCTCGCCCTGATCTTCCAGTTCCGCACCCTCGAGTTGCGAGCAATTGAAGTGCGCTTGAACTTCGGCACGGACCCGAGGCGTGACTATCATTTGCATGGTCCTCTCCACGTAACCGCCGTGCACTTGCCAGCGAGGCCTGACTACGGTTTTGATCGTGTTCTCGCTCCACTGGTGCGTTTGTAACCTGCCCGAAACGAGTATCGAACGTTATTAGCATATGCTGATTTGGCAGTCGAGGGCTGCTACTGCCCAGTATAATAATCTCATCGCTATGACATCGTACACCACTCAGATTGCACATTCGTAAATGCATCTCTCTCTCTCTCTCTCTCTCTTTCTCTCTCTCGGAATAGAATCGAATTTCGGCTTATCAAATACTCATAAAAAATATGTATGCTAAATTATTCAACGATATAATAGATTCTTCGCAGTTTTCAATCCGTTGTGAAATATTGTAAAAAGCCAGTTGCAAAATAATTCAAGATGTACGTGCGCTTCGAGCTATAACGTCAAAACTCTTGGCAGGATTATTTATTTCGTTCATTTTTCATTTATTCTCTCAAAAGAGATAATTCTCTTTTATATGATATAATATATTTTATATTTTTCTATATATGTATATGTACGATTTATACTTACGCAATAATAGAATTTTCTGCAATATATTTACTACGTGTCAAATGTTGCATATCTTTGTGACTTCGCAGTAGACCGGTAGATAAATATAATTGCACTTCAACCTTTCTATCCCTCGTGCGCTCTCTCTCTCTCTCCGTCTATCTCCCCGCATAAAGTGATTGATGCGATACGTCGGCAAAACGCTGTTTTCGACAGCGAGCGGCCCCTCCTCTATCCTATTCCGACATGACGGATGAATTCGCGAATGGCCATTTTGCCGGGAACGAGCACGAGCACGGTGAAAAATATTATTACGCTTGAGCGTCAGCGCAAAATCGCTCGTCAGCGTATCTCATATGCATAAATTGTTAGGGAGTGCGCGCTGCGCAAAAATAATGCGATACAACGCAAATAGAAGAGTCGAATGTAATGTCGTCCGCAAAAAAAAAAGAAAAGAGGTTTCAATCTCATATTACAAAACGGCGAGGGAAATTACAGTCACGTGCTGATTCAATTCTTGTTTGCTGTGAAAACGCTTGTAAATCTTTGAAAAAGCTTTCCGAAGTTAATTCACAACAATTGTTGTGAATGAAAATCACGCAGACCATAAAGATATCAACTATTGCAATACGTTGTCACATTGTACGTCAATTTGGTGTTCCAAAATAGTGATGCCGTCGGTTGTCAAATTCGTTATCAAATACTTGAATAATTTGCATTTATGTAAAATGACTAATTAGAGCTAATTAGTATCGAAATTAATGTAAATGTACAACTAATTATAGTCAGAAACTTAATACGCGCTATTAACGGGAATAGCTAGATAAGAATAATGTTGGAGTATCGTAAAAATAAAAATAGCGGTATTTCTACCTCGTTTTGATTACATCTAATACCGCCGCGTCGTGTTACAAAGTCTATATCTCGTCTCAAAATCTAAGATTACAAAGATCCCCCTCTCTCTCCGTGCGCCCCGCTGTGGATTAGCGTAAACCTTAAACGTAAGAGGATCTCCGTAGAGATATTCAAGCACGGTAGGGTGAGAACGCGCGAGCTCACGAGCAGATGGATGACGAGAGACGCAAGGAAACGCTGGAATTTGTAACGAAGAAACGCGCGGGTTACGAAGTGGAGCGAAAACGGACAGAAAAGACTAAAGCTAAAATGAGAAGCGACGAAAGGACGACGGAGAGAAAGAGAAGTTGGCTAGGAAATTAAAAGGACGAAGGACTGCGACGAGCAGGAAGAGAGAACGAGCAGCTATCTTCAACGAAAATCTCTGTTCCTCAATTTGAGTCCCGGAACGTCGTCGAGAAAGAATCATAAAACTCCGCGGCAAAAAGTTCGCGGGAGTTTAAGAAGTTCTGCATGTATTACCGAGTAGCTTCATAATTCTCCAACGCTATGCGACGAGTTATATTCTATCAGCGGGCAAGAGAGAGGACGTTCCATCTCTGCCGTTGGAAACGCAAAAAATTTCCACGCGATAATTCATGAGATCGGCTGAAGGGACCAGACACACTTGAAGAAACGCACCGAGAACATACGGGAAAATTATACGCCAGAGCGAGCTGCGGAAAGAAAGACTTGCGGAGAAAGTCCAAGTCATTCCCGAAATCTATTACGGCCCCGGGAACGCCATGGATCTGTTGTTGGAATTTCGCCGATTCGAGGTGAAAAGGCGTCGATTTTCGCCACTTGGTGAAGCGAAATAGCGAGTGAGAAAAGGAACAAGGGAAGCGGCGGAAAAGTAACTACGAGAGCAGCGAAAGTAACGGATGGAGGACGGGGAAATAGAAAGAAGAGCATGCGAAGAAGGATCGCGCGAGGAAGAGCTCGCATCTGCCAACGCCGGAAGCCAGTTCGTTACGGTCCGTCGACTCGGATAGAGCGAGGTAGTAGGAATTTTCCAATTTTAAAGGCAGATACACCATCAGACGGCCGGTGAAAGAGAAGAGGAAAAAAAAAATCGCATCGTATAGTCGGATGATGAATTGGCGCACAAAGCAAACTATCTATTCCACTTGATATTCAAAAGTATTATAACACTGGTCTCAATCAAATTGATTGTGAAGATCTATCCGTCGGTGAGACAAATTCGTTAAATTTAAATCGGCTCTACTGACTGATAAAACCTGACAAAAATAATCGCGTTATTAAACATCGCAGATGGAAGAGTTTGGTCGATTCGGTCACGACTTCTATCTGTACGCGGTGTAATACTTATGCGATGAATCCGGTTTCCATTCGAGAAATCCCTTAATGTTAACTTTATACTAACGGTTTAAGCTTTATCCAGTAGAAATCCACGTAGAGGGAATCGATCGCAGATAGTGTGACATTTGGTATTCTAACTACAGTATCAGACATTCCTTGAATACGTAACTTCAATCGTATTTGCAATCGAATTTGAAGTACATCTTCGTATCCCGAGCAACTATTTATCCTTGCGCAAATTATTCATTCAACAGCCAAAAAATACAACAGCCGTTCTGCATCCTTCACACATAGAAACTTAATAAATAAATATAAGACGCAAGGCGGACGTACTTCTCGTTAAGGGGTGGTTTTCCGGTATCACTTCTTCGGGGCGTTCTGGGCTCGCCATTCTCGTCTCTGTAGAAAGCGAATAAGCTCACGGAAAATCCTAAAGCGTGCAGGATCTCGTGTTTAACGGTGCTGAGCAGTGTTTCCAACTCCTGCGGTTTTGTGCTGATACTTCCCGGACATAGGTTGGCATGACCAGCTATCGGCCTGGAAGCAATTTAGTTCGCTTCAACTGCCACGAAATCTCTCCTTTTGCTCTTATTTTAATTATAGCGCAAAATTTGTATTAATTCTTCCGTTGTTTTCTCAAGGAACATTTTTCGTGACGCTTGAAAAATAAATATGCGATATGAACGAGAACATAAATTTGCATATAGAACATGATTTCCATAAAAGGCACTTGAATCGATATTAAAAGCTGCGTAATACAGCTGTGTGTATGTTATGTAAAGTGTGTTTTTTCACACTCGAATATTTCAAGGATTTTTCCATAAGCAAACGGCAACGCACGAATATCGTCGATCTATCACGATGAGACGTCGTGCGAATAATAAAATTCGCGCAACGCCATTTACATCGACCGTGGCACGACGTGCGCGACGTATGTACCTGACAGACAAATTTAATCTACTCAATATGCGTTCACGTTTCGGCGAAGTCGTAAAGTTAGACGTCAAATCAGCGAGTGGCGAGCTTTGCTTCTACAATTTTCCACTACGAATTCGATTCCGAAAAATATTTCCTCAAACTATATCTTGTCCATTTATATTTCAGAAAAAATAAATAATTTTTAATGGATTTTGTTTGCTTACAAATGATGCGTTTTGTATCGCTATATGTACACGATTGCAATAGCTATTTGGCAATCAATTCGGGAAACAATTCGAAATAAAGATAGAATCAAATAAACAATGCGAATGCTGAACAATCATTCGCCGTATAAATAGAATGAAATATTCCGTTTTAATTAAAGTTATTAATTTGAGCGTTCGTCATTGTTAAATCGCTCGCCTCGCACAAACAATCCCTTTTATAAATCTTGTCAAATATTTAATCCGACGTCCTCATGAAATATATTCATGCCAGATGGTGTTTGCTTATGTTCTACCCTACTGCTCATACAAACAGCTGGAATTGCGCATGCTTCAATCACACTTGTTCAATGTATTATTAATTATGTTCTCGGATAGCCAAATCATCAATCGCAACTAATAATTGAACTCTCGCGATTCATACATTATTACTATGCAATGATCAAAAATTTATCTTTAATTCATATGATAAAAGTTTATAATTATGAGAAAATCATTTATATTTATTTACGTTGAATATTACTAGTAATAACTAGTAATAACTAGTAATAACAATACTTAGTATGTAGATCTTTATTCATAATATAACATTGCTAGTCAGATCTGCTGTACCGATTGTCGTGATAAAATATTACTTTTACCAAACAACTTACCGATCCAAGGCAGCTTCCTGTTGACAGTGAGCGGCATAAGCTACCGTTAACCCTTTGTGACACCTCTCAGTCTGCATGGCAGATACGTAGAAGACGAAATCAGCACCGTCGATTCCCGGACCTGCTCTACTCCCTTCGGCTATTCCGCAATTATGTCCCGTCGCGTTACACGTTCTACAGACCTATAGACACGTGCATATTCAAAAATATATAATTTAATCGCAATAGGGGAAAACGCAATTGTTATTTTAAGAAAAAAGAGAGAAATTAAGATGTTTGCAAGTCCACTATCATTATCAGTTTAGAAAAAGATCATAACGTCTCTTGACGTAGAGAATTTATTACACCAGAGAACATAAAATGACGCAGGCAATCTTGCTCATCATAATGAGTGTCAAACGTAAAGTCTGTAAAGAAAATTGTATCCTGTAAACGACGAAGTATCTGGAAACATTAACACTGACGAACCGGAGTGGAATCGCATTACCGTCGAGACACCTCCGCTGAGGAGGTAAATAATTTTACGCTGTCAGCGAATGCCGTCAACGACAAGGACGATGACGCCCCTCGCTCTAATAAGTTATCCGACACCAATTCGCCTCTCAGGGCCACTCATCAATTAGCGCCTCTCGTTTCCGTGCTGCTGTCGTTAAAGCGTATCCCTTGGCGGTGCGAGTTTCGGTAATCGATCAAGATGAAGCACCAGTGAAATATCGCGCCTCTTATTTCGATGAATACACGCGTTCTGCGTGAAAATATAGAGATCGTGTCATCTGTCGCGATCACAGGCTGTCATCCTTCGCGGAAAAGATGAATCTTTTGAACAATTTTTTTTCTTTCGTATATATTACGACAAGCTTGCATAGCTAATATTCATTAAATAAATTGACAATTATACACAAATAGATTTACATACAATCGCAATAATTGATAACATAAGATATTATAATATTATAAATTTTGAAAATCAAATTTATGAACTAAATTTTATAAATTTATAACAATAATTAGATTTTCTGGAAATAATATTAAAAATTACTTTGATCGTAATAGAATTATCCAACGTTTCTTAAAATTATAGATGATTTGAATAAGCGCTGTATTATATATCCAATTATATATATAGAAAATATATACATATATATAAATGTGCGCAATTTTACAGTATAATAAGTTTTGTTTAATTCATATCAAAATGACAGGCGATGAGTTGTAATTCCATCAGAAGCTAAATTCAACAAGACCAAAATATAAAAATTAAATGTAAAGCTTATCAATTTATATTACGTCACAAATTACACATCGTTTTTTTATTGCATATCATATATAATATCATATATAATATCACTAATGGAATTACTATGTAGAATATATAAAATCTCATTTCTGACAGAAAGAAATTGATAAACCGTATAGCAAATATTTCTTAAATTTTAATAGCTACAAACGTGTAAAATATATATTTCTTTTTTGTTGATTACAAATTTGTCAGCAAAAATCTATAAGAAAATTCTGTATTTTCATACAAATTATTAATTTTCAATATAGAATATTGCGATTTATGTAAAAATATTTATTTAAATTTAGTTAAAAAAGATTAATAGTCTTTCTATAAGAAATAACGTAAACGAAATTGCCGATTCCACATAACTCCCTAATGCACGAAATACCACGCTCGATCTGCTTCGATATTTATTGCACCGTTTAACTTGGCTTAGAGAACTTATCGGGTAATTACTTACGTCAAGATGATCCTCTGGGACGACTACTTCGCCGCACATAGTAACAGACCGGCAAGTGTCTATACAGTGTGTGTGGTGATCCTTAACGAAAACTTGACTGCTCTCGCATTTCCTGTAAGCATGCCAAAATGCCGGAAATTACTTACAGAAATAAAAGCTCGTTAGAATTAGATTGTAAAATATCGCATTTTCGACAAGCGCTGAAACACCGTTGTTATTATTTACGGAAATAAAGCTCGTTAAAATTGAGTTGTTAAACATCACGATATGATGCACGTCAGATGTTGCATTTGATATGAGTTCATGATGTAAATTAACGTACTTGTCTTCCTGTGGGACATTCATTCCTATATAAATACGAAAGTTTCAATATAAATTCTCTCATGGCAATCGTATTAAATTTTAATGAACGTTCAGTAAAATGTTTCATATCGAATTCACATAGACCAACGTACCAACCTCGTAAATTGCCTTCATCTCGCCCTGAAGAAGGAAATAGCTATCAGGGCTTACAAGTGAGAGGTGCAGGATTTTATTTTCGTCCTTTATTGGACATGCTCTCTGCAAGAACTTGCGCGGAATTACTAGCCGTCACTTAGACGAAAGCACTTAAGAAAGTCGGTTGAAATTACGGATATTAACAAAAGAAAACCAGAGAGAAGGTAATTAGAAATCGTTTTGAATACAAGGAAACTTGCAATATTTATAAAGCTTCACACTAAGTGGGACAAGCCAACTTGAAGTAAAAAAAAATTAACAAAGATTCAACACCAGCATAATTGTAAATGCTTCTATATATTGAACATTGTAATTTACATTATTATATATTATATCATCTTTTAACAAATTTTTTAAATAAATTTTTACATGTAGCTATACTAACTATAACATATATTTTCACATACATTTATGACATTTTTTTTCAATTATAATAGAAATTTCTGAACAATTGGGCCTCAGATTTATATTTTAAAGTCTACTTAAAGATTAGTTGCTACACAAACTACATTTATGTCATTAAAATTCATAGATTATACGATGACATAATATAGCATCATAAAACTGATCATAGATTTTACTCTCTTCTCTGCACAAAAGATTTTATTGAAGTGCCGTATAGCTTCACGCGTTTTTGAGCAATATTATCCGCGAAAGTCATAGCAGCAATGCTGCTCCGGAACATCTCGAAGGAATTGAAACAACCATCACAGGACAACGATCTTCCATCGACGCCGGACGATATCGACCCACGAGTATATACTTTTATAAGGTAAAAGTGGATACGACTATATCAGATACGATGGTGCTACTGGCAAGCAAGGATAAAGAGGGCTCCAGGGAGAAGCGAGTACTAAGGAGAAGGTGCACTTCGCTAAATAAACGTAGTGACACAAGCATGTTTGACGTCCCTGAGAGGAAGATGTTCTCGTTCTTGATGTCACATTGAAGTTGGAGACATATGACGTACACTAGGAAATCTCCACGAAAATAGAGATCAGTTAACAGATTTTGGTAGTACATAGAAAGCATGAATAAATATTATTTATCTATCCTGTTGCAGAATTGATTAAATAAGGAATAATGCAATTATAAAAATAATTTTCATTCATTTCGTTAAATTCATATCTATTTCGATTGAAGCGTTAATTATATTTTGACACGCATATGAAAGTCATGAAAATATATTTATTAAATTTACTATAAGCATGTACTATATATATATATATATATTTCAAGTAATAATAGAGGAATTACCCAGATTTGGATACCACGAACTGATTAATTTTCGCCGAACAATATGCGGATAACGTCAATAATGATATTATGCGATATTGATCATTGCAAATTATATTGAAAGACCAAGGGAATTAATTAATATCATATTAACAATGAGAAAAACTTCCATTGTTACCACTACATAATGTAAATTGCGTAATTTGTTGTTGTACAAATTTTAGACTTTTTTTACAAAAACAAAGAGGGGAAAAATTAACTTTCCAGCCGGCCAGGAATTACGCGCGTGAATCTGAAAAACTCTAATCACCCGCTAAATCCACGGCTCTACGGCTTCGACGAGTGTATGCCAAGTGTTTAAGTCGCTAATCGGATCACGTTCCGGCCGAGTTGATTTGCATAAGGTTAAGCAGTTTTCCGCCGAGGAATTCCAGATCCGAATCGCCGGAAACGGACATCTGGTCGTCCGGGAGATTTTTATTTCTCGTAAAGCTGCCTGATGTAACTACTGTTTGCTATAGTAAAAACATCTTTCAACCCTAAAATCTGTTAAGATCACAGTGTATAAGTCTTTCAATTTCTTGAAATTTACGAGTTTGATCTTGCGTAGCGACGGGTTGAAAATCGCGTAGCGACAGGTTGAAAATCGCGAGCTTCGAAATCGGCCGCGTAGTTCGTAGAAGAAGACGCTGTCCGTAAATAGTACAGCAGTTTCCAGACAATTTACTATTCCGCTAAGAGTATCCTCCGGCTTCTTCTTTTGCTTTCCCCGTTCAAGATTCTCGCGATGGGAACGGAGGTGCGACTTAAAGCGTTTCTTCGCTGCCGACGCGAGATACATTCTTGTCAAGATAGAATCTCGCAATTTCGGGGACATCGCAAACTTGGCTCGATATCGCTACCGGTTTTTTCAAGAAAATTATACACATTTTCCTTTCCCAAGAGAAATAAGATTCAACATGGCTTCTTATGTATACGAATATGTCATAAAATATGTATGACATTATTTTTTAACCAATTTCAAAGTTTGTTTGAAAAAATGTCACGACATCAATAGTTTAGTCATAAAATAGAAATAAAAAAACTCATGATTTAAATTTCTGTTGCAGAAAAAATGAATATCAAAATATTATTCCTCATTTAATCTCAAATAGACTTTAATACAATTTTAATATGTGGCCTGATTGCCAAAATAATTCGTAAAAGTTAGTTAAAGCATAATGACACGAATTAAAGCACAATTTTAGATAAGATTTTAGATTAGAATTTAAAGCTTCAAATAGTTATTAATCAATATTAATGTGTGATATTGAAAAAATATCACATTCGCTCTTAAAAAATAGAGCATAGGGCAATGGATAAAAATAGACGAAACAAAATCATTTGTTGTTCTACAAAGGAAATTTTCTTATTGGTATGCAAGATGAGATGTATGAAATCTAAGTGTATTTATTGTATTTCTCTCTCTCATTTTCGAGACAATGGCAATTTATTTTAGAGTAATCGCCTCATATTTGTCCAATGTGCAAATTTAATCCAACGTGGAAACACGAGCTTACAGAATTAGCGCATAATCCCTTTGGTATGACGATTGATCCCACCAAAATGACGTTCAATCCCATCTAAATGCATACATATGTGCAAACGATGAATAAGCGAAAACCTCTCTGCTACGGTAATCAGCAATACATTATATTGACAACCTAAATATATCAAATATAAATCATACCTATGGTATTACCATTATAATTCGAAATTAGTATATCTTTTGAATGTGAAAATTTGCATTAATATTGTGCAATTCTAATATTATTTATTTGATACACGCGATAGATTGTCGATAATGCCATTGAAATCTCAGTGTGCATTCTTTTGAAAAATCTGAAATCCTCTGCACTTTAAGCTAAAAATCCCAAATTCGCAAATTTAATGAAACAAAATTAGCGGTATTTATGTTACATAATTATCATGCTGTAACATGCGTAACGTTTGATGATGCACAAACGTGATTCTATTGAAATTAAATCTGCATTGATTGCTATCCAGAGCCCCTTTGATATTGGAATTTTCGGATTTCGGGGATACTTTTCGGCATGATGGCGAGAACGAAGATGCTGATGGTGACTTTCAAAGAACTTTATCATTCAGGTAACTTAAAGGAGTCCCGAGCACTTTGAAAGCACCACTCCACCGCACTTACCCGGGACACGTAATGCCCGTAGTACGGATTTGTTGCAGTGACACGCTTTCTGCATTACCAAGAGCTCGTTGGGTACCGGTATTCCTCCCCCGCCCACCCAACCCTTTGGTTCCTCTAAAGTCGTTTAACAGTTGATGAAAACCGCACGATTCACAGTTATCGCACGAGCAAAAAATTAATTTATAAGTTACATACGAGTTTTAGATCAATAGAATCTTTGCGTTTAAAAATATTTTTTCTACCTTTTAAAAAACTTTCCACGTATAATTGCTTAAAATATATTTTAAAGCGAATAAAGATATATTTATCTAAAAAGTAATCATTTAAATATTTAGTTTCAATCTTCGATAAATAACAAGAGTCGTAATTAATATCATTATAATGCGCGAACGTAGAATTCCGCAGTATTCAAGTGATAATGCTCTTCACTTAGCGCTCGAGTCGCCTTTATAGCGAACATACCGAGAGATAAAAGCACGAGGCGTTTATGCAGTTTAGGTGTGCGCGTACATGTAAAACTGCATATATGCATATATGTAACCGAGAATGCTCATTTTCCTTTGAAAGCGGAAATCCGTTATATTCGTCCTTTTCCCGCATCCTTTCGGCTACAATGACCTCTTACATTCTCCTTCGCTGCTGCAGCAAAGAGCGTTAACGCGATTCTGAAGCTTAATATACGTGTAACCATTATCTTCTTCGCGAGAATTTAATTTGACACGCTTCCACATTGACAAAATATTTTCGTATCGTTTTACGATCGCGCTCTCATGCGTTATTTGCACATTGCTGTATCCACAAATTGATCAATATAACTATCAGAGCACTGGAAATAGTTGAAACGTATCTTTGTTGCATTATTTTAACTCGAATCTCACTAAAATTGAAAATTTTATCGAACTTCGTAATAATGTAACGACGTGCTCGCGTCTCGGCGCATATACATAAGCTATGTAAAAGAGTGACTGCTGTGTATGCACGTGCTCGTAAATTTTGCACAGACATTGAGTAAAGTAGCAAAGTAGTTAAAGACGTAAAGTACTTAAGGGAGAAACTTCTTCGAAAACGGCGAGCAGTCACCGCGCTGAGTAGCACACCTGGCACGTCTGACATATAACGCATACTTACTACTTGCATGGATCTCTCATCGGACGATGAAGTAGATACGGCCGAGCGTACGGGGCGCTCGGTCGAAGTCAACAGCGATGCAAACTACTGTGGCTTACAGGTCAAGTGGTGAATCCTCGTACATGATCAGCGTATATCGTTGCGCAAATATTGGTAGATTCTACCTTGCGGTATGTAAACCCGCGTTAACACTGACCGCCAAAGACCGCATAGAGTGAACGCTGAATACAGGTCTAATTTTCGAGAGTCCTGCCGGCGTCCGAGAATAGCTAGTAACGAGTTCCAGCCCAAAATAACAGGAAATTTATTTCGTTATTGAAACTGACAGGACGCAGGAAAACTGCCGGTGATGGTGATAAAGAATCGGGATAAATGAGATAAATGTAGAGTCATGGGAATGAAGATTAATGCCGACTCGTCAACCGCCTCGTATTTCCCGCTGAAACGACTATATTTTTCTCGATAACGAGCAGGCGAAGTTGAAAAATTAAATCAAGAAGTAGAAAGAATCGCGAAAAGCAAGGGAAGAAAAATAGAAAGACACTGTCGATCGATTTCGTGCAGCAATGATATATTTTTATATCTACCGTGTTTTTTACTTTGTCAACTGCATTATGCTTGGAAAGTAAAGAGAAGTTACTAGTGGGATCGGCGTCAAGAGTCGCTGTTTCCCAACCTGGTGCAATTTGAATGCAATAACTACTTGCAATCCCTTTGTTGCTGGTATAAAAGAAGAACTGAAGAAAATGCACAAGAATAGTCGGCGCCTATTGTTCACTCGAGATTTACTATCCTTTGTAATGGAGATACTAAAGCGCAGAGTAATAAAAAAAGTTCATAGATATATCAAACATTATGATAATGCTTATGTGGCATCAAAATTAATATTTAAGAAAAGAATCAAATTTTTTATTTATTTGCGATTAATATAATAACAATTTAATCGTTAAAATATTGGCCGTTATTTTCTATAGTTTTACGATCTATGAAGCAATTTTCGAATTTTATTGCTGAAAAAATGACTATGGTTTTGAAGTGGAAAAGTTAAAATTGAACAGAATCAACTAGCAATGACGTGCGACTGAATTTTTATATTTTCGAGCATTTTTCAAAAATAGAAAGTACTAATTAAAGACGATTTTCAATTTTCGAAATTTATTAATACAATCATATTTAATGCAAAAGTCATTTAATTATTCATACCCTTTTCAATCATAATTTAATCAATCAAACGATTGCATCGAGTCTGAAAAAAGAATAGATGAATTAAATTTACATTTCCATTTTCCGTTTATTGTAAGAGAAGTTCAGAAGTTAATTTTTAATTAAAAGATAAAATTTAGATATCCGAGAATTAAATAAAGAGTTTTTATATTTTTGTTAGCAAGTTGTAATTTTAGAGACCAGTGCAAAGAAGTCATCTTTCACATATGAGATTCACTTTGCACACTCTATTATCCATTTAATATTTCCACGTTGAGACTTTTTTTATACATATCCACCATCGTTGATATGTGCCGCGTTAAAAAGAAAACGCAATAAGCAGATAATGTTAATGAGTCATCTCGTGGTTTGCGGCTGCAGTTAAGAACGCTGACGTTAATTAGAGCCGTATACGTCATTATCCCTTTTCAGTCTCTCGCGTTCCACCGTTTCTCACGTTCTACCGTTTCTCGTGTTCCGCGTTACGAACAGTAGAGATGCGATGCTGCCAGTAGATTAGCTTAGAGAATACATGGAAGATTGGTTTTCTTCGACATAATTATGCCTCTTTGATGTAATTTGTAGACATGTGTGGATGAGGTACATGCGACATCAGCGAAACGCTTTCATCTATTCCCGAATAAACTGCGCAAACTTCTAAAAACGAGTAAAATAAACGCAATGAGAAGCGCACACACACACACGCGCGCGCGCACATGTGTGTATATATTACTTATTTGTTATAATAAATTCTCCATCACAGCAAAATAATTAATTTATAATTTAAGTGAATGAAGATTTTATTTAAAAAACTTAGCAAAAAATTATTCCATTTCGCACAATAGCAAATAATACAGCGATAAATGTCATTGAATATATTAAAAGATATAATTTTATGAATTTTATTTACATTAATTAAAATGTATTCAAACGCTAAATATAGTCTACCAATTGACACTACAAAAAAGTACAATGAAAAAAAATCTATCGTTAGAGAACGAATAGTTGAGAGAATCAAAGCAATGATTTGAATGTGCGACATGACGGAGATCCAATTACAATGTGATCTGTTAACGCACTCAAGGTTCACTAATTATCCTTTGTAACCTGTACTCCTTTTGATCCCATGTACTTAAAACGACGCTAAGAAAATTTTTCACAGCTGCCAGCGGCTAATAATTAATTTTCGTGCATTGTCGGCGTGGCAACGAAAAAAGCTCTTTCATGTAACAACGTCACAGGCGTATTTTTTAAAAAAAAAGCTCGTGCCGTAATCGGGATACCGAATACACAGTATCTCGTTAATTAGCTGGTATTAAAGTGTGCTTCCCTTGCTCAAGGGACAATAGTATATTGTTTTCTCCGGCTCGCGAACGTCTTAGAAAATGTAAGAACAAGAACAGTCGTATTTACGAGATGTCTTTTCGAAGGCGTTTTATGAAGGCTGGCTGAGCCTATTCTTAATCTGTTTTAGCTTTTTCACGATAAAGAATTCGCAGGTCTCTTCGATAAATTTATCCTTGCCGGTGTTAATTCTTAATTTTTTTCTAATTAATTTGCATAAAGATATCATCTCGCAATACTTGTTATTTGTTTTAATAGCGACTTCGCAACATTTCGCAACATTTCGCTACTCGATAAATTAAAAATTCATTTAGCGAATTAAGCGCTCGCCGTGAAGTCCCGCGAATGAAAATATTAACTTTTCCTTGCAGAACACCTTTTAATAGGAATTCTGCGAATGGAGATCGGCTGCTTATGGCGCAACTTTCCAAGAGAGATAAAAACTTGTCTACCGTAACATTTTCCGAGAACTTTACTACCCTACCGAGACGCAAGGTGAAAGCAAAGTTTCCATATTACTTGCCGCTTCGTAGAGATTCTAGCAACGAGCTCGATCGATCTGGAACTTATTTGTGCCTAAGAAGCAATACACGAAAGTGTTTTACTACTCATTTTCATTGCCAATATATTAATGGTCTTCTAATATCTTTTTATCTTCAAATAAAACCGTCAAGCACGCGCGAGAAGCACTATGATGGATTTCACAAATTATCTTAAAGGAATTTGTATCTTTAAATTGATTCATATATTGATAACATCAAAAAATTTAAATATAAAATTTTAGGAAACTAAATCTTTCTTAAATATATTAATAATTAAATAAAAAATATCTATGTTAAAAAAAATTCTATTTATCAGAATTGAATACTATTTTTACTTTTTCATATAAAAAATTTAAAAACTCAAAATTGCTTAAATTCGTATGGTCGCATAGTGTAATTGATGTAATTTACTACTAACATCCGTGTTAATTTAGATAACAACTAAAATCACCGATTTGCTCCAAGTAAAGCGAAATAGGCAATTATATTGTATTACATTCTATTCGACAACAATTGAAGCAGATTCGCGTTATTACGATCGCACTGCGTTTCGTTCTCCATGTCCCTCGTCAATTTTTTGAACCATTGTACAGGAGAAAATCATTGTTATCGGAACACAACGCGAAAGTAAATTTCGCGCTCGTCTGTTCCGAATAATGGATTCGCAAGAGCGGAGGGCTGCATCAACGGCGCCGGGAACTTGTACCGATAGCGAGTATCGCGCAGATACTCACGGGAGCCTTTTCAGCGGGGTATTATAGCCGGGGGATATTTATGAATCGAAGGAAGAGGATCTCCGGAAATCCTACAGGAGATGCTATCCCATCCTATCACGTGGCGCTATCCCATCCAGTCTCCCGTAATCCCTATTGGATCTGCCGAGGTTGATAAAGGAAAACCGTACGGCGTAGAAGAGAAACCATGCCACAAGGCCGTTCGAATACTGTCGTTCTACGCTTATGTCGTATGGTAGCGTGGCCGTTTTATCGAAACTGCATATACTAAGCCTCTGCAAAGCCGATCTAAAGTACGTTTAACAGACCGCGGAGACCAATTGTAATTGCACGAGCTTACGATTAATCCTTAATTCGGCAAACATTTTATTTTTTTCATAGTGAAATAAGAATTAATAATAATATTTTTTAATTTGCACAAATAAGTTAATTTTTTCAAAGTGTCAAAGGTAGGACGAATAGATAGGAAAACTTATAATTCAAAAATTTGTACGTATACATATTTTTTATATTCAGTGACAGGGATACATATTTTCTAAAATATGTAACAAACAGTATAATTATAAGATACAAAATTCCTGATAATAATTTATATTTTACGCGTATGGCGCGTACAAACGCTTCTCTTACTGACAATACAAGAAATGGAATGCATTCTGATAAAGAAATGCTCCGTCGCAGTCACGAAACTGGAAGCGGCGGCGCGGCTTCGAATATTGCCACAGATTCAACGATACAACGCGAGCAGATTGCGCGCCGATATAGAGGCAAGGTTCCTTCGACATTTCGCCGAGGCGCGCACGTTTGCACCTTTCACAATTCCAGCCGTCGTCTCTCACGCCATTCATGCGGGGAAAGAGAGCTCGATCTCGACTCCGCTTGACTCCAACGAATTGGCAAGGGACGTTCGTAGGAAAGAGCGATTTAGCGGTGAAAGGTGAGAACGACGAGCAGAAACAACGGCGACGGGAGCGAGACGGGGCGAGAGTCGGAGACGGAACAAAAATAAACGTCGAGAAGCGATCCGATTAAAAGTTTGAACGGGCACCCACTAGTCGCGGCGGAGCGTTTGCGCGGCGCGTTCTCGTAATGGATTTTAGAGTACCCGGCCGAGCGAACCTAGCGCGGACCTTCGTGAATTTTTACGACGATTCCCGCGTGCTCCGGATATCGTAGAAGTGGCTGTAGCATCTACGCGTGCAAATTCGTCACGCGTAGTACTCGCTTTGACTTTGTAAGGGGAAAGCGTCCGTGTATAGTCAGACATGAAAGTACACGAGTTGGTACACACAAAAGTACACCTTTATTTGCGCCGTAAAAATAGTTACGCTTTTGGAAGCACGTGTGTAATGCTTGACGTAACGCTGAACTATAATCGCGACTTTTCATTCTTTAATATTATCAGAAAAATAAGAAACATGAAAGGAGAAACGTTTCGCAGGCAAAATTCAATTCCATTTGATATATTATGTTATTTCGAAATCAAGGATTTCATCAATGTATTTTATTTTCCCCATTGTAGCCCATTTTCGCTTACTCTGCGGCGGCAGCTGTGAGTTTCGCCGCAATTTTCGGACTCCTGCTGATTTTATTTCCGAAATGGACTTGCGAACTGTATGGTCGCGATGATACGACCACCGCTGATGTCTCCATTAGCGTGTTGGCTTTATCACTTCGTGACACTACGAGCGATAGTAGGATTTTGTCCGTGGAGTAATGGCACATAAAATCATATACAGATGCCGATAACGCTGAATCGATATTAGTAAAATTCATATTTTAAAAACTGCTATCTATAATAAATTCAAAAGAATATCTGAGAAAAGAGATCATTTTTTATGCACATTATTTAAAGCTAAAAATATTTACGAAATAAATATCTAAATAGCAGAACGCTTGCAGCAGAATGTATTTTATGATTTCATAACCTCTTAGTCTAGACAGAACATAATATTCAATTGTTATTGAATTATCATATATAAACATATATAATATTTAAGGTTTCTTCAGTTATCACACAGGATTGTATATTATAATATTAAAATAATTTCGACAGTTTAAAAATACTTCTATTTCATGCTATTGTGTAGCATAATCGTTTCCAGACAAAATCGTTCCACGATCGTCACAGTCTTTTAATGGCAAACAATCGTGCGTGCAGAGATCAATTTCCGTCTACATCTTGCTACTTTCCGTACGTTTCCGTTCGACTCATCGTGTCATTTATTCCTCGTCATCAGTAGTATGTTTGAGAAAGAACAACATTTGCGGTAATAACCAACAATGTCCGGCATTTTATCGCGATAGTAAATGCAATATTACGTGTTACACTCCATTGTGAAATATCTTTCATCTATTAAATTGTAACTACAAATTTCGAAAGCTTGTTGTACGTTCTAATTTGAAAGCTTTCCCATGACGTTATAATCTTCTCCATACATAGGAGATCGTAAAGCTTACAACGTGGTAATTTTTACCATAACAGGGCTCATAAAGTGCATTTTAGTGCGGCGCGTTTGAAACGATCTACCGCACGTAACCACAGAGCTATCAAAAATAGCGTTTTGCACAATGCGCTTTATCCGATTACGTAGCTGCGCAACACGCGCGTGCGAGATGATACCGGTAACATGTCCGTGACAATTATATAAGCGCGTGCAGTATATATATTGTCCGTATGTACAGTAACCCACGAAAGTGCTCGAACATTGATGCCACCATGAAATCGTTTAATTACGAACTTACTAATATTAACAATGGTAACGTAAAAAATTATTCACATAATATGTGATTACATATTATTATAATTTATAAAATTATTATACTTTCTATCTTTTCACTCAGCCAAATTTCGTTGCAAAAGTAGACAGTCAAAAGAAACAAGGTTAACTTTTTCAAAGTACCTTTCGTTTAGCCGCTTCGTTGCTTTATGTAATTATAGTCTCGCGTATCCGAATTGATCCGTAAAGTACCCGATTCGTAAAATAATGTTTGATACTAGATAATCAACGTCCACTCTTACTCCTGTTACATTAAAGAAAACGAAGTTAATTTTTTCTAAGTGTTTTTCGTAGTCGCTTTGTTACTTTATATGATTATAGTCTCGCGTGTCCGAGTTGATCCGTAAAATACATTGATCCGTGAAATAATGTTTGATAATAGATAATCACACAATGTCTACTCTTTCCGCTGTTACATAACTGTGAATAGCTGTGCGCTAAATAAACGTGTAGCGTATATCTTTGCTGAAATTACAGCAACGCGTTGCGCTACACTACAAATCTTGCTACTTGGCAGAAACAAGGAATCCTCTCTCTCTCCCTTCCTCCCTCCTTCTACGAAATGCCTTAAAGGAACGCCGAGCAATAATCTGCAACATTCTGGCGTACCTCGATAAATTTCCGAATTAATTTTATCTTTATTAGAATACAGTAATATCGGAAACGGAAAAGAAAGGGGCAAGAAGGGGCAAATGGAAGTTGATACCTACCGATTTTAAATTGAAATCTCGCTCGCCGATTTCTCCGCTTAATCAACTAACTTTTTCAATCGCCAGAAAGTATAGTTACCGTTATACGTTCGGTCATTATAATTTTCATGAATTTAAAATTTTTAAGCACGGTCGCTTTCCTTGATTTTATCCAGCCGCCGATATTACGCAATCGAGTCACACTACGCGCTATCCTTGCTATCCAACATTACCTCCAGTTATCTTCATCGCTTGTTTTCGTTTCTACCGAAACGATTCTAATTTTCGCAATGCAGTTCGAGATGTTTTTTTTGCGTTTGCACAACGGAGCTACACGCGATAATCTCTTTCAAGAACAATGACTTTAAATCTGCCATCTTTAACCTTCCCTTCCCCCTGCCTCTATCTCTTGGCGAGACAATTCATGTTCTTCGTCGTTCCTTTGTCTCGATCGGACTTTTCCTTCTCACGGTACGTCTTGTTTCACTTCTTTTTTGCACTGGCACGGCCGGTATCTTTCCTTTGGTCTTTTATTTTTTTTATTTTTTTTTTCTAAAGCGCGCCGTCGCAACAAGCTCGTTCTTCTTCGTCATCCGGAGGTAGTGGTGGCGGGCCTGTGGTGGTGGTTAGTCCTCGACCTACGAAAGATCCAAAAAGGAAAGAAGTAAAGGACGAGAAGGGTGGTGGTTGTGCCAGATCGATACCACGATACGGATTGGTGCGGGGGAAAATGTCACGTCCGTCCGTTCACCGGTAACGAATAGTCTGCACGGTCTCATAGTATCGAGATTAAGATTAATAACGGGGACCGATCCGAATGTCGGTAACTAATGTCAGGAGCTGCTCGTCTCGCAGCTCGGAATTAATGCCTCTCGCTGTCTCGCTTCTTCTTTCCACCACTTCTGCTCTCCGTATCGCTCCATCCTAATCTATCTATCTTCAGCAGAGACAGATCATGCTTGTTGAGCGGATAACATGAAATACGTATGGCACGGATCAATGCGGGGATGCGAGTACATTGATACATTACGTTTACTTGTAAAATCGGATTAGCACATTACTGTGTCATGTGAAGCGTAGTGAAGACATCGTTATCGTGTATTAATTTGAAAATGAGTTATTATTTATCATCATAGCGAATGATAACATAATCTAGTTGATTAGTAAACGACACCGGTAAAACAGCTGAATAAAATATGAGTAAACAGCTAAAGAAAAGCTAATGAAACAGCACACATTGTGCATCGTTACGTAACGTGTCATTTATTACATAAATAATCGGTAATTTAAAAGTTTAAACATCCTAATGCAAGCAATGTTTTCAATTTGCATGATTAAACAGATGTTTTATCATTTCTGGTTTTGATAAATTAATTACAATAATACTCGCATTTTATATTTACTGTTAAAATGCGACTTAAAATTTTAAATTTGAAGCGTGATGGCGCACGTATAATGAATATCATTTAAAAAATATTTCATATTTAAAAACCACTCATTAGTAGTTTTTAAATACAGCCTTTACGATTATTAAAAAGCAAGTCAAATATCCGACCCGAAAATAAGTAGGACGCAGTTTTGCGCTGCCATTGCACTCTATTTCTCGCTTTCTACAATATTTTCAGCAAGCTTTGATTTCTCATTCGTATGCGTTTGATGTCTCCTGTTTCCGTGAAACGCAATCCATGATACAGGATTGAAAATACTCCTGCGGACGCGGTATTTGATACCTCGTATGATTTTCATACCCTTAATGTTGCCTGTGATCACAGTAAAACCAGGAAGCTTGATGTTCCGTGCATGACAAGTTCGATTAAAAACGATGGACATGGATATGAACGACGTCTGCGCGCGTCTGTTTTTGTGCCGGCTTCGAGAATCAATATTTGTTCTTTATCGGAGAAAACCGCATAAACGTTTTTCACATATGCCGATTCATTCCCGGCCGGTTGAGGGAGGGGAAAAAAGAAGATAACGATTCCCCTATGAAATATGCATGACACGTCCCAAAAAGACCGCCTCGGTTATTCAGCCATATATTATAATTATGAAAGTATATTCCAGCGATAATGTGAAACCCATCAGTTACGACTGTTCAAATGAAATTGTCAAGATTGTCAATCCGACGGAAAAACAAATTTTAAGTACTGTATTACGATTGAGTTTTCAATATGGGGTTTTCAATATACGTGGTGGAAACGGCGCATTTTTATTTTCTATTCCCGGCCGTGATGTACGAGCCGGAGGCACAGCACTTTTATTCCAACGAATTTTTGCAGAGTAGACTTTGGAGTGCTCTCCACTTCCACTGATGAAAGTTACAGAAAACATGTCAATATTTTCACAGTTCGCATACTGATCTTCATCAGCATTGTCGTTGAGTGCAGTTTCGGTTGACGGGATTCGAGAATTTATTTAATGCACACTAAACACTGCAAAACTATTGCATTTTTGTAACGCGACACGTTGAAATCTACGCCCTGCATATTTAAAAGCCGCCGTTGTTATACATCGCGAAAGCTTAAATTAAACATCACTCACGGTGATCGTAAACAAGTTGTGCAGCCGAAATTAATTCATATTCAAGACGTATCTCCCGTAATTTTCGTGTCTGACGGTCTTTCGATGGATTCCAAACAAAGTATTGCTCGCCGGCGCACGTCTCTTACATTTTCCGCTTCGCTTAATCTTCGTCGAGCGGCACGGTCGATGTGTATGTCGTCCATACAGCTACACGACAAATTTGCACCGCCGGACTCCCGAGCTGGCAAGGGTAGCGAGGAGGGTTTGTAAAAATAAGAAACGTATCCGGTACGCTCGGTATACCCTCGCTGAATAATGCAACAGTCCCCTCTTACGTATCGCTAAGAGAAGGACAAACAACAAACGTCACTCTTCTTCCTGTTCGTATCTTTTTACGTCATACCGAAGGCTATGAGAGGACGCCAAAAGTCGTGAAAGATGCTCCGGAAGCCTCGTGCAAAATTGATTCGGCACATAGATTTCGTTATAGCTCGCGACTTCGGGGACGCGGGGGACTGTAGAAGGTATAAGCAGCAAGGGAATACGTAAGTGGGACTAAACTTGGCTTCCTCTGTCGTTGCGTCGTGAGAGCCGTAGAAGATGAAAAGGCGAGCGGCAAGAAGATGATGCGAAGTAAATCCTATCGCGCGCGTCTCGAAAGGATGCGGGAATTATTGAACGTGTTTGATTGAGAGTATTCTCGCGCCGTTCTGCTTTTCTTCGTACTTTTCCCACGCATTTTCCAGACTATATTTATTCTTCGTTCTACTTTTTGATTGTTCTACTTTTAGGAAGAAAGAAATTATCCTTAATGCTGCTTTATTCTTGCGACACAAGATGTTTTTGGGTATTATTTGATTATCTTTCAGAATTTTATTGATTAGACGCTTTTATTGGATATTTCCAATTACAATTATCTCATCACAAAATGTCGATAGTAAAATTATTAATTTTTTAGCTCTCTGGCATAATTCAATTATTGTTCGATTTTTTACTCTTTATTTAATCAGTACGAGATTAATATTTCACATTAATAAGAAATCGATTGAAAATCAGACAATTAAATACTTAATTGCATAGAAAATATGTGAACCAAAATATATAAAGATTATAAAGCTTTTGACAAAGATAGATTTCTAGATAGATTTGCATATCTATCGTTAATTAATTATACATCCGGCGGAAACGGAATTGCAGATACGGCATCTCTTTTTCCTTGGTGACACTTTTTCCTTGGATTTATTGTCCCTGGAATGGCGCGCTTTATTCTATGAAAAATTATGGACAGGTGACAGCGAAACAAATTGCGGCAACGAACCTTGAGCAAACAATTGCGTCTTGAGACGTAGAGTTCCCGTTGTTATGCATTGCATAGTAGGAGATGAAGGAAAGGATAACAGAGACTACACTGTTTACTCACGGCAGCGTTTTGACACGATTCTTGGATAAAGCATGGCGGAAGAGTACGTTCAACTAGTGCCCATAACTTCATTTAAAGCGACATTTATCAAAACCCGAGCAGCTTTAAAGCTTTATATACACACACAAGATGCCATGCATCTTATAACAGAAAAAAAAACAATATGTGAAATAATGATTTATATTAATATGTTGTTAATATGCATATTAATGCACGTAAAAAAATAACTAATAGAGATGCAAATATAAAAAATGTGAAGGATTATCGTAACCAATCAAAATCACAACGGAAACGGAAATCTGCCGAGTCGAAAAAACGGCTCGACTCGAGAATCGACTATTTGCCAATTAATTAACGCGACTGCCGGCGAAACTTTCGCTATTAGCCTAAATAATTGGAGCGGGATTACCAAGTTTTAACCCAAGAACCTGCCCATCCCACCAAAGTATCGCCGGGCTTTCAAGTGGGAAGCCTGCTTTCTTCCATGCTTCAGAGAGCTTTACCGAGCATAGAGCGCCGTACAAATTCTCGGCAAAAAGTCCATTACAAATTTGGAAGAGCTGTAAGTAAATCTGTCTAAGTTAGATGCTTAACCCCAATATGATTAATTTTTAAGTACACAAAATTGCATAAAAATGCAATCTTTTGGATATCCGTATATAATATTTTTGTAACGTTAACTATATTTTTTTTAATTATTCTATTTTAAAATTATATATTATTTAAACATAATTTTTACTTCAACCAAGTACACGTTCCCTTTTTTCATTCTGTTTTTAATTTAAGTTCTTTTCATTTTGTAAATTTAGCTCCCCTGGCGGGAAAAATATATTAAAAGTCGAGACACGAATAAAGTTAAGAATAACGCTATCAACGCGAACGATGTTACGAAGTGCTGCTGATAATTAATGTCGTCTTAGGGCACGTCGCTTCTTATCTGGCACAGATTGAATAATTTGCAAACGAGTAACAAGAGAATTAATATATTATTTCTCGTAAAACAAATGCGCGCGATCTATATTTAAACCGAAATTTTAAGTAATAAAATTGGGAAAGTTATGAACTACAATTCGACGAAATAATGGCTCGACTCGTGGATTTGGCTTTTCGCTCTACGCGGACTGCCCTCGATTTTCCTGCGCACAATCAGATTCCATGTGATTCCGAGTGCACAACTTTCATATTTGTTTGGGTGAATCAAATATCGCGAAGATGCTATCAAAATTTAAATCACATAGACAATATAAAGAACGAGTGAAACACAAGAGAGAGAAGAAAAAAACTGAATCTCTGTAATTTTAGAATCCACTTTTCCTATAAAAATAACGTTGCAAAAATTCAATTTCAAATAAAATAAAAATTTCCTATAGATAAAAGATTTTTATTTCACATTTGTAAATATAGAGCGCAAATACTTTGTCAAATGGTTCACTTCTGGCACTGCTCGAAGATTTATACCGTCGCATCGGCCGAGAGAAGTATTCGGTATTCAATAATTTCACGAGCAATGTCGACTATGCTCGCAAATACCGATGTAAATCCCGACAGAGCGCTATTCGCTGTTCGTTAACGGGCAATCTAGGCAGCCACATTGTGGTTATAATCCAAAACCAGCAAGATGAGATTCTATCGGAATATTTCAGTCTTTCTGATCTCACTGATATAAAGTTAGACATCGTTCTCCGCATACAAATCAAGATTGAAATAGTAAAGTAATTTCTCTTTCAAATTCGAAATCAAGATTAAGCAAACATTTAATGTACGCAAATGTAAAATAAATTACATAGATTTGCTTTAAAGCTATCTAAATAAACTTTTCGCCGTCATCTCTCATGAATGAATAGGTACGCATTATTGTACTATCAAATACAGTAAAATGTTGCGCGAAATTTTTTTTCCAGAGAAAATACAAATGATTGTCGCTGTGAGCGCGATGCAAGGATTTACAAAACTAATTGCCCGTATTCCGATCTGTCATTCACGGGAATATCCCGTATCTGTTCCGTGTGACAATCGAGTTATATAACAGATGGGCCAAATAAGCCAGAAGAGAAACATCCGGTACATGGAGCTAGTTATAACCGCGGGAACACGATTTCGAGAGACAAGCAACTAGTGGATACGATTCGTTCAATTAAACGAATACCTCGCCAATCTGCAATCGCGTTCGATGGCCACTTGAGTGATTTAGCATAATTTTTGCGCGATAAACCCGAGGCGTCGAATTATGCGCGTTTTCGTTAATAGGACACAGGCGATCATATAGGTTAATAAATTCCCGCGCGAAGTGCTCTCACAATTCATGATGCCAATTATTCAGGAACAGACTTCGCAAAACAGAAATACCCTTATTATATATTACGCATTCCAATAGAATGGCAGTGATAGATGAACTCTACATATGGTATTTGTATATTATATTTTTTAAATTATTATAAAATATTTTTACATGAATTACTGTTCTTATTTTTGCACTTTTTTTTCTGTCTGATAATACGAGTAATAATCATTTACCTATCCGCCTTTGCTCCGTCCATTTTGCTGTCTATTTAAGAAAACTTCTATTGTTGAGAAATGTTTCAATGGCGAGATAGGATAGAAAGACAGATCCGGAAATCCGTGGTAGAAGAGACGGACAGAGAGTAAGAGAAGAATGTAAGCAGCGTCCTTCTTCGAGATTCGACGGTCAGAGAGTACGAACGTCGAAAAAGTTTTGATGAAAAAGTTCCGTCGCTCTTACTTACGACGAGAGCACAAATGGAATGATCGGAACAGGAAATAATGAAAGCATCGGACATAAAATCTATGTCACGTAAGGTGGGCGAAATGTAATAAAAAGTATCGGGAAAGCTGGCGTCAGATACGGAAACCTAATTGAAAGAACTTTTCCTTTTTGTTTAAGTTAAAAGCAAGGAAGCAATGCAAGGAATTTGTTAGTTTCTATTGCCTCGCAGCGAAAGCTCGCTTCAGACACAAATACCTCAAATACAACAACGTAATATCAGGTTCCCGAATTACAATACAGCCAATATCATGAAAAGTACTTAACTTTTGATGGAAAAACTTTTCTTTCGTTAACTGTACGTAAAGAACGATATAGCAAAATGATTGCATCTTAACCTATTTATGTAACAGAATTTTTTTAATATAAATCACTCGTAATTTAACTTGTCTACAATAATTGTTGTTTAGACTATTATGGTTTCTTATATCTTCTTAAGTTTCAAAGAGGTATTATTAATAAAGAAAATAACATTAGTTCGTAATTAGATTCGGCGCTGTGAGCAATCTACTTTCATTCCCTTCAAGTCATAAATATGTTATGATCTCACTTTTTTACTCTAAATTAATTTCTTATAATATTAACGAGAGAAAGAAAAGTTCGAGGCGAAAAGAACTAAAAAAAAACAGAGCATCATGTTACATTGTCAAATTACATCACTCGCCCCTGGTGAGGCAGTCAAGCTATGCTGAATTTTATCGATATATCAATGTGAGGGAGCTGAAATCGAACACCCAGATGTGAGCCTTGAGCGTCGCAACGGGGATCAACGATGTTGCCGAAACAGGCATGCGCTTTGCAGGTCATCGCGTCAAATTCAATTACGTCGCCGCCGGAGGTCGTTTGGCGTATCCATAACGTCCCGGCAAGCCCGGCTTAAAATGTTTCTACCGTCGCACGCGCGCTGGCGATAGACAGATGCGACTACCTGGGCTTGGCCGTGCTCATGGAAAATGCGGAGGTCCCCGTGGTCGTCGGCACGGAACTGAAATCGTTACCGTGAACGCGCGGCGCGTACGTACCGCACGCCTATTCCGTATTCAACTACGGTGATCCTGATTGCCGTCCCGGTGTGATTTATCGGCGCGTGGATTAAAACAAAACGATCGCCGTAATTCCTGAAGCCCGTGACGCCGCCGCTCACTGAAATCCAATTCGCTCTCTCTTTCCGACCGAATTACGACAGGCGCGTTCTGGTACGGGGAGAACGGGGAGTTGAGAGGCAGTTAGGCGCCATTGTCGTGCTGGGAGATCATTAAAATTAATTACGGTCTTGCACGGCTAACTGAAGCCAGTCGTATATATATACCAATGCGCGAATATGCAATGGCACTCTTGATATTAGCAAATGACGCTACGCTCGTATTGTCCAAAATGTAAAAAATGTGCTGCGCGATATTAATTACGGTCTTGCACGGGGCTAATTGCAGCTAATCAAATATATATCGACGCGCGGGTAAATGTTTTCATAAACTTTTCAACAAAGATATTACATCAAAAGTTTTAATGAAAATTACATGAAAAATTATATCAAAAATACGATATTATGAGGTAAAGAGAAAATTTATAAGATATCAAAATATGATTTTAGCTTTAACGTTAAAGTTTTCTTACCTTTAAACCTGTAATGAATGAGTCTACATAATCTGCGTTTATGAAATTATTTATAATTGTTCATAAAATATAAAGCAGAAATAATGAACGTAACGCGGTAAAATTGAATAATGTGTTTACATAAATTCAAAACAAAATGTTTGTTATAACTATCTACATTCTTTTTTATTCATATTCAATTAGGCACAGCCAATTTATTTCGTTCGGCACGCATATCGTGTGTAAGGTATGTGACATATTACTACATGTATATATATATATATAAAACATATAATCAGGTGATTATATTGCCAAACATTCCCGTAGAAATTTCAATGATATGTTACACGCGCGTGATTGTCAAAGCTATAATCGGAAATCGAGCCAACGCAAAGGGAAATATATCCTAATTACGGCACGAAATATGAGTAAATATGTATTTTAAAAAATTATTTATTTAAAATAAACCCGCTCAAATTATCTAAAAATAATATTATTTTATACTGATTTTTTTGTGGATATTATTTGGCGGTGTTTAAAAAATTTTTGCTTCCATAATTAGGATATTATATTTTGCATATTTGATTTTGCATTGGCTCGATTTCCAATTTCCATAACTTTGACAATATTTGTATGTAAAATGACAACATTTTTTTATGTTATGAATGTATCACAATCTCATAAAACATATCAAGTTTCACAAGCTATTTGTTGCAGAGAAGCTTTGAAATATACACAATAGTAAAATATATTAATGTATTAATTGAACGGCAAATTCAACTATTGCAATTTGATTATTTAATGCTTATACATTAAATTACCTCAGTTGCATGCACACTGCTATAAGCTGTCAAATTAAATTAAACAAATAAATTATCTATGGATAGTTTACTAATTATGACTCATGATTGATAAAATTAATTAATTATCACGCCAAAAACAATATGTAAACAAAAGTTAATCGGTTGATTCGTTGATAGAAATATACACCAGCCAGTATATATAATAAAGTAAATTATAAATTTAATAAAATTTAATTTATATTTCAGTATTACAACGGCTAACAATCCGATATCCTTTATTAAACACGAAACAAAGAGAAAATAATGATACGAGGCATAACTTTAGTAGCAGATATAGAAGGTCCAAAAAGTAAAATGTACCGAAAGAATTGCCCTAATTGCAAGATATACAATTCGCGTTAGCGCCTACACCCACAGGAGAATTCTAATTAATGCTATTAGCGGACGTTAACGCGTTCCATCGTTACGTGAGATTTATGTTCGACGGCAAAGTAATTACACCTTGCTGCTAGGATTCAGCTTCCCTAGATACTACAAGCCACCTCGAATAAAATTACTACCGCTGTTTCATCGTGTCTGATAGACGTGGTCTGAGAAACACTTTAAACGTATATTTTTTTTTATAAAATGGTTAAATAACACGGTAAAATATAAGTTAAGTGATATCTTGTTTAAGTGAGTTATATTTAGAGAAAAATTTGTTAGCTGTTCATTAATTTATCGTCAGTAATTATAAGATTATTTCATGAGTAACACGATTTTTTGCAATCATATTGACTTTATCTTTCGAAACTACATTGAAATTTTTTACAAGAATAGATCGGTAGAAATTTATATTTACAATCACAATTATATCGTCAAATCAATTTTCACAACTGGAAACTGATTAATGCATATTAATCAATTTCCATGTGATCTCGCCAATTCGCGTAAATTTATATACAGATTTATTGACTCATAAAGTCTCTCAGAAAATTAATTAACATCGAAACACAATCATTGTAAAATGTATAAATGTGCTGTGCAATTAAAAAATCACTGTAAAGTATCATACAAATTCATGATTCTAAAGATCTAAACATAATCTTTTGCATTCCAAAAACGTTCAATATGGTATGTATGATATTTTTTAAATTAATTCATTTATTTTTAAAATATGCAAATATGTTATTGCATTAATATAATTAACAGAGAACTAATTGGAAGAAAATACCATAGAGACCACCTAGAAATGCAAAGGGATGAATAGTGTTTTCGAGAAACAACAACTTCTGTCGAAGACTGTACTATGATATCCAGATTTGTGCGTATTGTTCGAGCATGGACAGTGCTGGCTACTGCTTGTACGATACAAAGCGGAGAGAACCCAAGCTAAACCGCTTCCATGCAAAGCGGCTAAAGGGGCTCTTGAAGCATCTTCAATCGGTAGCCCGATGCACGGTCCGGAAGTGCATTAAAGCGTTAGAGTCGTTATGCCGTAATATCGCGTTATGTAAACGACCTGCGAATCATCCCCCCGCAATCCTTGCCCCCTGTCGCCCCCACCATAGCGCGCATTCGACCGATAAGCGTTACACGCGTACTCGCCCCGTTTAAACGCAGCCGACTCTCTCTCAAATCGAATCTCCTTTGACGCGTGCCGAGCGCAATTCCGCGCGTGTGTGCGTGGGCATACCCGCTCAGCTTTCATTTGATCCGATTTCACTCAGTATTCTGAGCGACAAGCGTTACCTTTTGTAAAGACCGGTACGAATTAATGTGTCATACGTTTATGATCCAACGCGCATTATTAGTTTACTGCATTTTCGTTTTTCGGATGCGATAATATAACGATCTTTATGTCTCATGAAAAAATTTATATATATATACAAGCTATTTCTTTTTCCTATAAAAAAATATGTGCATATAAAAATATTTTTGTACGAATTATACCGGGCGGTATTCTTCACAATGGCTAATTGTAAACGCTTTAAAGTTTATGTCAATATAACGATATCCCTCTTTTATCCATGCTTACGTTATTTCCTTACATTCTCTGATTTTGTAATCTTCTTTTGTCATAACAAAAATCGTTATATTTTTCTTTTATATAAATATACGCGTAAGCCGTTTCTCTACCACGATATAAATATACGCGTAAGCCGTTTCTCTACCACAATACATGTACTACTTTGTTCGAGATTTCTTTCTACTATTACGGCGCAAACTCACGTCTTGCTGCAAGCAATTTCCTTTCAATTTACATGTACTTATGCGTGTATACATAAAATGTAAAATATAACAGTCGTTTGCGCTCTCGGTCTTCCAAAATTTGACGTTTCCATTCGGCGCGGCCACTCGATCAGCTCCATTAAACACACTTTAACGGCGAATAGATGCCGGTCTTATCTCCGAAGTACCGGCGAGTTTGCGCCGCAGCCTGTGACGTGAAACAGTATATAATGATACATAGAAGAAGATCGATAAATGTCGTGCAAAGTTTTTCGTAAGGTGGCAGCTGACGCGCGAAGATTACCGCCAGTTTCTCGCTCGGATTTTTATTGGCAGCAATAGAAATGAGAGTTGGCAAGAGAAATTGATGTATGTGCCCCAGAATTGAACCTGCGTTCCACCTTGTTTTATTACTTCACGCGTTTCTCTGTATCATATCCCGCACCCTCGGCACTCCCCGTGTGTCGTATACTTCTCTCCTCTTTTATCTATTGAACACATCACCATGCTATAAGGGCACGATATGTTCGCCCGAGCGCGATAAACTGAAGAAACTCGCGCTGCGCACGTCCACTCCGATCGATCGGATTTACACTGGCCGTGGCTTAAGCGGAGAGTGGTCGACCCTCGTGTAATTTTCACCTTTAGCGCCCTTTGCTCGTAGCACCGGTAAATACCGGAAGCGTGAAGCTTTTTCTGTCGGAATATATCCGCGAGCAGTTATAATCTTAACGGTATAATCGCTCTATTATCAAACATTGTATGTATCATGCTAGATCGGAGTGATATTTAACGGACACATAAATCTTGGCGTGAAAAAAAAATGTGGATAAGAGAAAATAAATGAAGAAAAGAACAACATCTTTAAGAAACTTGAGTCTAAATTATCAAACAACAATTTTTGCTTTTCGAAGGAATTTAATTTTTAACAATCAAAAAATTCAAATATTTTGTAAAAGTTTTTGCTTGCAATAGGTATGATGCAATAAATGACGTTTAAGTTCGAAAAATAGAAAAAAAATCGCAAAACTGTGTCCTCTCTTAAATTCCTATCTCGCGCTACTTCGGTATTATGGAAATATTTCATTTACAACATCAAAATGACATTTTCAGCGCCTTGTGCGGGAAAGCTTTTTGTTAGCATTTCGAGTTATACATATTTACACTAAGCCATCCGCACGGCAGGCCATAAATTCATAATCACGGAAAACTCATGGCTACATTGTACTCGCAAATAGCTGTCCACGCGAGGCAATTCGCGCGTGGTTTCGGAAATACAGTGCCAACGCGAGAGGCATCGCCGCGAAAAGTCATGCCTCGTTAGAATGTGGAGCGTAGGAATGTGGAGCTTGTTTACACGCGCAGAAAACCACATAACTATGCAGTTATGTGTGCGACTTTATGTCCATGCACTTCCATGTGTTCTGTTTATCTGGCCGGCGGACACGGGATGCATTAATTTAGGTTGCTTGCGTATCTGCGACCAAACTACGCCGGGGATGCTACGTCCGGAAAAAGGCCGAGAACGAACGGCGAACATTTATCTCTTCCCAATACATTAATGTTACAGCGGTAACCGATATCTGCAAAAATTAATTCCAGATATTGCCGAGGTTATACCCTCGGGTGAAAAACTTGATACATTTTTGCACATTTTTGATGTAACAAATCAGGCTATCGATGTATCTGCTGTTGTATTGCTGGGGAATTAAACTTTAACCTGAAGCTACTTCCAGGCAATTAATCGACGATGAAATTTAAATAGCGAGAATGAAAAGGTGATTCAACTCGCTCTCAACAGTGAAAAGTTTCAAATCAACGTTGAATAACAAATTCCCCATCGCCGCTCCGGACAATCGCTTTCCTAATGAACGTCAATTTGTCGGAGCAACGTATTGGATCACGGCAAGTACGTATGTCATAATGTTATAGGACCATAATAATGCCGGTACGTGTTCCTACGGCGGTAAATCAGATGAACGGCTGCGCGAACGCAAATACGTGCGATACATATTCACATGCTTTTAGCTTAGCATCTCGGTCCCTATGCAAATAAAGGCGACGACTGCAGTATGTATATACACATGTATATACACATGTTAAGATGTAATAATGCAAATGCTTTTCAGATTATGTTATCTAGCGTTAATATTCTTCCCCCGGGACACATTTCCCTTTATTCTCGCCGTTTCCTCATCTTAAAAATGTTTATTTTCCAGTCATTAGTATTCTACTGCAGCACTACGATATATCTGTAACTTTTGCACAGCTACTTTGCTACGCCTCGTGAAAAATATTTACAGCGTGTTTATAAAATCTCTAAAAAAATAAAAAGCTAATATCTTAGAATAATTAATAAAGCAAAACACTTACCTGTTCAGTCTAATGGTACTCTTCGTCTCTCGCACCATCAACGCTCGTTCCCAAAAGTGCACAGCCTCGGGCAGAATGGTATTCTGAAATCGAACAACAGATAAATTTTAAATTCAGCACGAGAATATTAGTCTACGCGCATATATACAAGACACACGTTGCGCATCTGGTGGGCGAAATAATGCGCGACGCATTAATCGGAGACAAAAGCGCGCGTACGTAAACGAATTATGTAACGTGCAGCCGGGATTAATTCAAAGCGTCTTCACTCGAAAGATGCATGGCGACGAGAAAAAAGATCCAGCGGTATGCTTTACAAGGAATATTATCGCAAACCGTGTTACCGGCATGTAAGCAAACGAGGGTAAAAGAGCCATACATTACGCAACATTCTGTATTTACTGTATTTCACTCCCTGTCGACGAAACGCGTTCTGCCAAGCAAGACGCGGAAACATGACGCGGACGAAATCGTGTAGAGCGAGCGAGCGGAATGGACGGTGAAAAACACCGAAAGAATGAAATAATGCAAGCTCGACAGATGGAAAAAGCGCTCCGGTCTGGTTTTATGAAGTTTCGCCGACGTGTAACAACAAAATTACGCCCTTCTATAATGCAGCGCAATCGCGGTCTTGCGAGGATGCAACGGGCTTTTTGGGGTTAATTCCGGCTGGCGGTGCGGATTGTGTGCGATTTTTAATTCTTGCGCCCGCCGTACAATTCATGTCGGACGTAAAAAAGTCTAACGTCGATCCCAGAGGAAACGTCCCTTTGTCCCGCGCATTTATCATGATTATGCATGCTGAGTAATCGCAGTTCTCCACGTTGAATAGAATATCCGATGGAATTATCATAACGCCATTGCGAAATCTTCTCTCGCGGGAGAGATATTTTTCCGCGTAAAGTATGAAAGATTAATAGAATGTTAATAAAATCTGGACAATGCGTGGCGTATAAAGGAATTCTAACGTAAAGTCGACGAATATGCGACTTCGCACAAACGAAATAATTTCGCCTCGTTGGATGTGTGAATAGACACCTGGTGCGCTTTTATCGTAAAGTTTTCATTCCTCCAATATAATTTTTGCGAGATAATAAAAAGAAAACGAAGCAGAAAGACAGAAGAATTCTCCGAGCGCAGATAGGAGACTAAGAAGAGGTAGGGAAAAGTCGCCTTGCATAATGTACCTTAAAATAATTATGAATGTCTGCGGCCGACAAATCCCAGATGTTCTTCCTTGTACTTTTTTTTCAACAGTACGAGATATAATTTCGTATCTCTCGGTGAGACAATAAATATCTTCAAGAAACCCAATTTTGAATTAACAACAATCTCCAAATAATCTATAATATATATGTTCAAAATATTACAAATTTTCGAGATATTCGACGAAGATTACATTTGTGCAATTTAGCAATTTTAATAATTTGTAACGATTTCAACAATTTTCTTACTGCCTTTAAGCTGTAGAATATTCGGGATTAATAATACTCCAGATATTTAAAACTACAAAATGGTCTTATGACGCATTATTATCGTCTTTACATAGTTGCGAATTCTTTCATGAGAATAATGAACGCGAAATGTGCACTTTTCGTGTACCATTGGAAAGACCGACACAGTAAACGCAATGCTTCTCTTCTTTCTCGTGTTTCTTTTTTATTCCGCCAGACATGCTGAAGAAACGGGGAAAAAAAGAAATGATGCGCATTACTTTCGTCTGCCTTAAACTAACGCTCATTACCGTCTAAAAGTGTGCGATTGAAGTAACGGCACGCGCGGAGAAAGAGAACTTTTACGTCCGAACGGACGCACGTCATTAATATCGGCCTAGTGGCGAGTTCCTGATAATTAAAACGGAAACGAATGGAACCTCGAACGTGCAACCGCTCGATTTTCTTTGTCTGCAATTATTTTTCGCTGATTGCATCGTGGAAGGAGACGGCCGTTAACAGCCTCGCGCGCTTCCATTACATTTTCTTCGTATTTACCGGTATTCAGAGAGAAAAAAAAACTGTCGCGTTGCCAGGAAATTATGGTACGCGCCCGATATTCTATCTGTAATAATAATACAAGACCATTTCGGAAAATGACGCGGTGGTTCGATTTCGGTGATCCGATCTTTTAATATAAATATACTTTAACAGTTATTCAATATGATAGTTAAAACAAACATCATCAGAAAAAAATTTTAAATAAAACTTGCAAAATGGAACGTCGAGATAGACGCGTCAATATGTCTGAAAATAAATACAGAATAAAATACATATCTAGAATTCTGTTAACACACGTCATATGCAACATAGTTTTTAAATCACACCGATATCATGGTGATGATATTTTATTATATAAAATATTGAAATCTATTTTTCTGATGTTGTTTACTGTAAATATTGGATTCAATTTTAATATAGATATTGTTAATAAAAGTCCATTAAACTTCGTCAAAATGAATCCTTATATTTTTTCCAAATATAAAAAAATTATATCTTTTTAGTGTCTTTTTAAAAATTTATCATCCATTTAATAAAGAGACAAGAAAAATAATTATTTAATTAGTTGTAATTATTTATAAGTTCTTCATTTTTATATTATCGATCGTTAAAAGAATTGTATTACAATATGCTATTCGGTGGGGCTAATTTTATGGAAAAGTAAAGTTATCTTCTTTTACATTAATTCCCTTCGCGACGGTTAAATATAATTTTACGATAAATTCAACATTTAACTGGATGCTGTATTTGTCACGATGTCATGTCGGAGAAATTCTGCCGCTATATTTAAACAATGACAAGTAGCGAACGTACGGAGCAATGGAATTGTACCGAGCGGTAAAATTGTTCGCGACGGTAACTTATTTAAGGAAAAAGCGGCCATGGTTGACCGCAAGAACGCGGAAAGGGTGGAATACAAAATTGGTAGCGGACAGGTACAGGGGCCAATGTTTGGAGGCATTTTGCGCCTCGTTACGCTCGATTTCCGCGATGAATAAATCGATACGCGAGCGCCGTATAAAATGTAAGAGAGGAAAACTGACCGTGGTCGGTGGCATCGCTATTTTTTTTATATTTTTTCTCTCTCTCTCTCTCTCTTCCTCTCTTTTTTTGCAATGCGTCCTCACGGCACGGTTGCAGTTGCGGCTGCAGCGCGCAACGAGAAGAGGTAGCATGCAAGATGAAAAGAGGGATGCGCGACAACTGGCCGATTATTGTTGACAGAGACGACACGCGGATGCTCTCGCAAAATTATTCACGAACCGTCGCGCGAGGCCGAATTCAATTTGGTCCTGCGTCAACGCTTACTAAAAAAAAAAAATTCAGAGAGACGAAATGAGAACGGCATAGAGAACGTACGCTAAAAGAGCTGCGGAGGATGAGAGATCTGACAGAGGCCTGGTCCCTCTCTTGATTTTTCAACAGATCCACCGGATTGCACAGCCATGCCGGTGGACGGTAGCACTCCGGTCTCCAAATACGACCTATTTAACGTATGCGAACCGCCGCCAGCCGGTTCCATCGTAGAAATGCGGACGATTAATTCGGCCTCCTGGATTTTATTTCGCGAATGCCGCACGTGCCCGGCTATTTCGGAAAAACACGATTCTAAAAATGCAAACTTGGTTAATGACAATGATAATTATTAGCCGGCTCGCGACGTCCGTGCCCGGCTTGTTCATTTTTCGGAACGTTGTTTAAAATTTTATGCGCGTTGCAACGTTGCGGTTGCATCCGAAAAATTCCACGTGCGCGGTTTTCGCCGGTAATAGCGAGGCGGAAGGGGTATTCTTAACCGAGTGCATCAACAGATTGAAGCGGAAAGGAAAATAATCCGCGCAGAGAATCATCCGTGCGTCTTCTCCGAAATCACTTGCGAGATTTTTATCCGTTACGATGAGATTCTCTGCGAGTAACGCGAATAAACACGGCAAGATACACCTGTCAAAATTCCTGCACTATCGTCCCACGGACAGTAACGTATAAAACGCAATATTATTTTATCCCTTGAAATACGCGGTGATGTCTATCAAAATTCTATCGTCACTCGACGCCACCAATCTGTGAAATATTCCGCAGCCGCGCGGCTAAAAATTCCAACAGTGTTTCGTCGGATACACAGCACGGTCCATAAAGCACGGATCGATATTAGAGAGATTTCTTGTTTATAAACGCGGCGTGATTTAACCAGCAAAAAATTGAAACAAACATTCGAAGTTGACGTTAGTTTCCAATTGCAGTTTCAATTTTAACGGAAACCGGATAGAAAAAAGCCTCGACAATTTTATGCTCAAAATTCTGCCCGCGATCGATGACGCTCTTTGTCTTAAAAGTTCATTAGTGAAAGTCGACGCCCCCGACTCGAAATTCCTTCCTTCCTGCTAACGATACCCGCACTTTTCCGGCCATTGTGTATAGTACACGCGGCGGGAACCATGTTATAAGTTTCAACGAATTAATTCTCCGGTGGGAAAAGCGCCGCAGCGGCGACGGCGGAGGCGGCGGGTCCAATTTTTCTTACGACCAGGCATGAATTTCAGCGCGCACTGTCCATTACGCCGTGCCCTTTATCCTCGTTAACCGGCGCTCCCTCTCTCCGCAGTGCCTCTCCATGTCCCGTCGAGCGTTCCTCACGTCCGCGCGACGGGATGCCGGGCGTCCCTGCCCTCCGCATTCTACTGCGCACGTCTACCAGCCTCCGCGTTGCGTTTATCACCCCACACAGAAGGGGCGACGTTTCGCCTTTATCACAATATTGCGTAAACTCCCGCGGCCTTATCAGTTGCCCGCCTTTTCCGCCGTCAGGCAAGAGTGAGTAGCTTCCTGCTATGAGGAGTGCTATCTGCGCGCGTAAAGTCGCACTATGACGAGCGATAAAACGAGGATACGACGATATTAAGCGCGGCGTTTCGCGCAAGCATCCTCGCGAGATCAACGGCATTTTGTCGATTGAAATTATTGAAGAGCGAATATGCTTAGGGGGGATGCTTTGACGTCTCCTTTAATCTTATTCTAGCTGAAAGTAAGGGACTAGAAAAGCTGTCACATTTATTCTGCTCGAGCAGAGAAATTTACCGCAATATGACATAGTAACAATGGTTATTTTTTTTCGCAATATATTGTAATTAATATATATTGTGCCTCTTAATACATCGATAAAGTTATTATACATGGTATGTTAACATATTTTTGATATATCAGAAAAAGTTTTAGTCTATTACATCGCGATAATATTAAATTTTATCGAATTTAAAAATTACGCTAATTAAAAAGTATCATCTTTTACCAATATATGTCAGTATAAATTACTGCTGGACGAAAATAGACGACGAATGGAAAATAGACGACATTTTTTTATGCCAGATAGATTCATATAATACGCAAATATAAAGAAAAACTTCCTACGCACCGCCTACATGCTGCATCCTTTCATAAAAAGTTCCAACTTGGTTGATATCTCCAACGAGAAACGAAATAAAACGCTATGAAGAATCCTCGACGTTTCTCAAAGAATCTGGATATCTCAGAAAAATATCTTATTATATTAGTATTATGAGAAAATATCTCTCTGAATGGGTAATAAAATTCCGCAAGTAAAATTCAACAAATTTCACATGATTTACTCTTCTGATTTAATTTATTGGCACCGCTATGCAATCAACTGGGAACAACATTTGAATTGAATAACAAGCTCTTCTATTTCCGAGCCACCCATTTCTTATATAGTACAGCGATCAAATTTCGATCAATACCGAAAAACATAATATATGTATATGTATATACATGTCGAATTCCTATCACGTTGCATTATTCATTGAACTGATAGCATCATTATGCCACAAGGAAAATATCGTACAAAATCAGTGATATAAAATTTTGGAACTGAAATATTCACAAATTATAGTTAACCAAATTAGAATTATACGCAAAATTATATGCCGTAATCAATCCAATTCTCTCAAGTATAATAAAATTAATTATGTTTGTCATTTTTTTAGCGCCGCGACTACAGTTCTCACTCCTTACGGCAAAAATAAGTTCGCTTTTATCGTAACGAAATCATATTATGCATTTCTCTGCAAATTCCTAGTGTTGTTAATTAATAAACAGAATATTCCACTTCTCTTACTATCCTACCTCTTTCCTTCGCCCCCGTGTGAGTTAGTAGCAACTCCATTTTGGCGCTTCTACGTACTACGTCGTCGAGGCAATCAAAGTAGCCGTTCGTATTGGGACACCCAGTGACAGCTCTCAGGATAGACTCCCGGGTTATACGGGGACAGGTCAAAGTTTGATGTTACGTCGTTGATGAAGTAATTCCTTTCGCGTCATGTTCGCAAGCGTATCTGCGTGCGAGCAATCAAGCGGCAAGTTTCCAGCATAACCACACTGCCGCTAAACATCGACCCTCGTCGGCAACACTGTTTAGAAGTGTGCGGGAGTTCACAGTTGACCGCATTAAACTTCTGCGGTTAAGATTTCTCACTGCGATAAATATTCTTTATAGCCCGCGAGTCGACAATTCCTATGATTCGTATTCACATCGTGCATTTTGGCACCGAATGAATGCGCAGAAACTCGTTCTCGAGTCGATAGTCGCGTTTTTGTTCTCAAAAACGCGACTTTTTGCTATTTAGAATGTTATTTATATATGTGTTTTCATGTCCGAAAACTCATTAAAGTGATAAACTTTGATCCTGGCGTAGAAAACACGATATCGACGAAGATTCTCTCGCTAATAGATTAATTGGTCTGACAACTGTATTGGGGATGTATCTGCGTGTCGTGCAATCAAGTGACATGTCGGCGACATAACCACGCGGCAAACGTTAACAGTTACGCGCCCCTTTCAAGGGGACCTGTTTAGGGCGGCGATCTTGCAGGCTCGTTGAGGGTGGACACCAGATATCGCGGCCGGTCTTGCTTTATCGAGCTTCGTACAGCTAGTTAGACGTCAGTATTAAATGCAAATGCCAGGCGCCCATTTAAATTTTAGATGCAATTAGATTCATTTACTCTCTGGGGGCCGGCAATTATTCGACTTACCGCGCAAAGTCGGGAGGGACGAGGAGAGAATCGTATCGCGGTGAAAATTTTCTGAATAAATCAAGCGCCGAGAGATGCACGAATCCCACAGCTGACCTCGCGCGCGCGCTCGCTGTTTCCACTTGGGCCTGCGGGCGCAAACGGCCGCGGCATGCTCCTCGCGATTTACGATCTCGATAACTAGCGTTTTATTCATGGAGAGAGCGCCCGCTGCCTTTCTGGTGACTAAGTAGCGGCCGGCGCGAAAGAAAATAACATATGTCAGAAGACAGATTGCTCTGACCCGCCATCACCAGCAATTGGTGTGAATGCGGATTCGGCCGGGGAATGCAAACGTGAAAAAGACATTAATTAAGTTGCGGAAAGTTTTAAATGCGTTAGAATCAGAGATTACTAACGTAAGCGTCTAATTGAAAATATAATTGCAAAAATATGGAATGCAAATATATGACCTTTTATTCGGCGAAATAAACTCGCGTGGAATCATTTATTTGTACTTATTGCTGGCAATTATATTTTCATAATAATGTGACTATAACATTGCCGTAGAATTTAGTTTGTAGGAAATATTCACACACGTATGACAAATACTTGAATTTAACGGAGATATTGCGGAATAAGAGAGAGAGAGAGAGAGAGAGAGAGAGTGAGAGAGTCAGTATATTATTACAACTCTCCGGTTGGAGTTCCGAACGTCACATCGTGACAGTCTGCAACCGCACATCATTAAACACATGCGAGGTATTAAGATCTGGTTTCCCTCAACCACCGATAGCTGTCCTAAGTTTTAACAGCATCATTTGTCTATCCAAGTTCTCCCGCGTACAAATTTACATGGATTAATAAACCTCGTGTGCGCGAACTTTAAGCCGTGTATCATCCCATCGCGCTAAACCTGCAGATTTAAATCACTGTACAGCGCAAATACTTCTTACAAATATAGCACACTACTTATTCGTTATTTTAAAAAATAACATCTAGAACAATCGGATATTGCATTTTACATGAGAAATTACCCGATTTCTCGTGTATGTATATATCGTGATCCTCTTAATAGTATCAGCTATCAAGACGGTAAAGAGCTTTCAAGAAGAGCACGACTGCTCGCCTTTGCGAAAACGGCTTTTCTTCCATGATATCGAAAATTGTATTTTACGAGAAGAGCCTGCGGCGCAGGAATAAGAAAGCAAACGCGACCGATAGTCTCCTCAAAGAGGATATTGGTAAATATCAATTTACAAAATAAATATAATATTTGCATAAATGTAGTGACTTTAAGCCAATTATATTTTTCCTTTGTTCACGAAATATAAGAACATAGAATAATAATTATATATTTTATCGATAATTATTGATTTTCGATGAAGTACATAATTATTATTCTATATTCTTATATATTATGGACAAAGGAAAAATATAATTGGCTTACAGTCACTCAAAATAATTTATGCAAGTATTGACACATACAATACTTAAATGAAAAATTTCTTCGATATCTTAAGTAAATGTAAAATCTTATTAAGCAATAAATATTTGTAATTAATGATAATTAATACGTACAACAATTTAACAAAAGCTTGTATTATATTTTACGAAAATAATGAAGAACACACACGCGAGAAGATTAAAAGAGTGGACACACAATGACGAGACCGGATATATTTTGATTTTCATTGCTGTCTATTTATCCGACGCCATTATCTACTTTATATATTCGTTTGCGCTGTCAGCAAATTGCAAACATGCAGTTGCAATCGCGTTAACGCGTCGTGCAATTTGCAAAATTTATTTTGGAATAAATTTGTTGGCGAGTTTTCGTAAACCCGGACAGTTTACACAACGGATGGATCGTCAAGTTACCGTTTTTATCCGGCTAATTATTTCCATTGATCAGACCAGCGCTCCCGCGCGCGTGGGCAGAAACGCACGCTCTGCCTGTGTTGTTTCATTCGCAACGCGTATTCGCAAATAAAATCAACGGGACAGAAATGAAGGCAAAAAGAGGGTATACTCCTCGCGATACTGCTATCGGGGATTTGTGGACGCGGGTGTATTGTGCGTGGTGCGCTCGCACGCCGAGCACGTGCGTAACATATTCACGGGTTCGCCTGGTTGCAAATTATTATTTAATTTTACCTTGTTGCGGCTTAATCTATCTACTGTCACCGAGATACCGCTGCTGCGATTATACGACGAAAAGTCGCCAGCCCGCCGTCAAAACTCGCAGTTTAAATTCAATTATCTGGCTACGTGGGAGTTGAATAAAAATCCAGTTTCCTGCATCAGTATAATTAGCCTTTATTCTTCACTGCACCTGGCGTCCATTAAATGTCACGGATCGCGCGTCATTTATGGTAGATTGGAAAAAAGCTTCAATTAATTCCGCAGTCGGCGTTTGCATTGAAATGATTACATATGCGGAGAGAGAACTAATTATAATTCAGGTTATATTAAGTGAATTGTATGCAGGACTCACTTTCAAAATATATATGCGCAAGAAAATACTGTATGACATCTGTCTCGATAGTGTATGACAAATCGATACATCTGCTCGCAAATGCTTCAAACTTGTTTACACGTTTCCGTTTTCCGTTGGCCAAAATCCAAAACTCACTATTGTCAGCTATAAATCGTAACTTTGTGAAAATGCATCATTCGCAGCATTTGCATCTCCTCGTAAAAATATCTCATAAAATATCTTTAATATTTTACCTCCAGCTACGCAAAATTAGACTTTTTTTCAAAAATAAAATTTAAAAAGCTTGCCATTTACAACACTGGAATTATTGTCTTGCTAATGCAACAGTCATTTTCGATCAAGATTCTTCGTAATACGACCGGAAAGCATAATAAATCACTTAGAAGAATAAGCTTCGATGCGAAAATATAATAAGTTGGTTCCACGTTACGAACTGCTGCAACGTAATACCGACGATTAACCGTTAATATCAAGACAGCGTATTGCGGAGATGTAGCAATAATGCTAATCGCGAGGACGAATATGAATATCCACCCGTCGGTGAAATATAACTGTTGCGCTAATACGGATCGTTTAAATCCGTTTCCGCACTCACACTCGCGAAACTCATTCGTGTATTAATTCGTGTATTAATTCGCCGTATTAACGTCAGAGCCAAACGCGAGAGAGGTACAACACGGTGGTACCTCTCTCGCGACAACTGTTTCAGACATACTGTTTTGCCGCTTTGGTGTGCGCGCGACTCGTCCGACAACAATTGCGAGGCGATAGGTGCGGAAGTGCAGAGGTACAGTAGCCAGAAGTAGGCGAGTATTTAACACGGCGGAGGAATTAATTTAAACGGCGTTGTTAGTTCGTCGAGTTAAATATCCCTTTTCCATCAGCAATCCCCCGGAGTTGCAAACCGTGGAGGTAACTTATTTCCTGGTCCATTCTACATCGCGTTAAGAGTCGGGGAGAGTGTCTATTGTCCTGCCGATGTATAAATGTCCATTGCAACGTTTTATTTATAATTGCCACTTTACACGATATTTTTTCACGAAATTATTTGCTTCTATTGAGACAATATTCAATTTGTGTCACGCTGTAACAATATTTTGTAAACTAAATTTATTAAAGATTTTATTATTTTTATTATTTTTTACGCATTTATATATGCACAATAATTATGTAATAATTTAAATGTATTGAAAAGTAAACGACAAATCCAAGATGTTCACCCCGTGAAACTTGTTTATCGGATTTCATTGCTTCGAAAAGACTCGTGATAAATGTGTCACCGTGCAAGTATAGTTTCCTCGGAAAAACTTATCGCGACAAAACATATATAATAGGGCAGGCGACAGGATGATCGCGCCATCTTTCTTCGTAATGTTCATCGATCTCGACGCGAAAGGAAGAACCGTGCCATTGTCTCACGAGTCGGGGGTAAAGATTTTCGCCGAGCGAAACTTTCTTTTTTCGTACTTTCCGAGAAAAAAGGACACGCCACGAAAGGAAAGCGTGGAGCACGCTTTCTTTGTGCGCACACTCCCGCAAAAGTTTTCGTGATCGAACTTTTCGCACGAGAAGCGATCGTTACCATTGTAAAATTCGCTATTGAATGTTCCTCCTCGCCATAAAGACAAACCCCTCCTATCAGTATGCCTCTCTGATACCAGATAAGGGTTATAAATGGGTCGCCTGCTCCCCTTTCATCCTCGTATAAATAACGAAATACAATGACGCTTTAGTTTAAATTGCCTCGAGAGAATCACATTTACGAAAGCTAAACTCATTAACAAGTTTCTATTCATGGAAGCTACTTTGCAAAATTGTCAAAGGCGATAACAGCGATGTGAGAAATGCGGTGAGAATATATAATATTAAAAGAATTAATTAGAAAGGCATGTTTGCATATGCATATGAAACGCTCGGTACTTCCGAATCATTTAATAACTTATAAAGCATATTTCACGGTTAAATTATAAGTGTCAGCTGTTATAGTTTTAGAGAGCTTTCATTAAGCTTAGTACAGCAGTTTTGTTAAAGTTTGCCGAGTTAACTCTGTAATTGTAGATATTAAAACGTCAATTATTTTCTCTCTTTAATACGTTCTCTACATGATACACTCAAATTCATGTATTCCACCATTCATATTCGTAATATATTAACAAGAAATACGTAATATCATATAAAAAAACTAACGATGTAGCATGTAATGTCACAATTAAATGTATAATATTAACAAAACATACATAAATATGTAAAAAATGTTAACATATTTCATTCTGACGTGAAATGTACTTTGCAACTTTTACAATTTTTCTTTTCTTTTTTAAACAAAAAAAAGTGAATTATTCTCAGTTTTTTTTAGTAAAAAAGAAAGATATTACTTTTAAAACAAAACTAGCATTCTCGCAGAGTTATTTTGTATACATTTATACAATTACAGAATCGATGTATAATGTTACAATATAGGATAACAGTTTTGCTTCATTAACAAAACAAAGTTTCATCGCGAACGTTTATTTATGCTTTTGTGTACACTAGAAACAGCGGGATTATATAGATGGAGAATCATCTGCGAAGAATACCATTCGAGAAAAAACCGGGGGAAAAACAGTTCTTTTTTCCGCGAGAACAATCAGGACTGTCGTTCAGCGGCAATATGACACACGCGAAGAATTGTGAAGTGGACACTCCCCTGAGATTACCATCGCATATACTGCAAAATGATATGCAAATGGAGAGAGCCGTCCTGCGTGGCATCCCAATGGAAAAATGCATTTCATGCATTTTTAATAATAAAAATATAGAGCGCATTAGTTATTTAAATGAAAATCTCGGAAAAATCGTTACAACTATATAAATGTTTCATGAACGTCTCTCTGCGAGAGTGAATTACACGGTGATTACAACACTATAAAACTCGAGATGACTGCTGCCGATCTGTTGCCGACCAATCTGCTACCAATGTGCCATTAATTCTCTTAGTTCACAAGCCATTGAATTGTTCGAGGATTCACTTCGGCTAATGCGATGTTAGGGAACGTATGTCTGCTGATCAAGATAGTAAGGTTTCTACGGAGCGAGAAGCACCCTCGGGAGGTAGTGTCTGAGAAGAGAGTGCGATGAAAACAAGTGGCTGAGAAAAATCAAGAGAGCAGTTCGACAAGCGGGAGGCGAGTAGCTCGGCAATAAAACGCAAGCGGAAGATTGTGGAGTAAAGGCACTCTCTTGAGATTGCCGGTGCACATGCTCGATACTGATATCACAGAGGAGGAATAAAGACTTCCCCGTATCCTGGCATCCGCAAAGATTGCAGAATATATTCAATTGATTTTTCTTTTTCAATTGATTTTCCAACCATGAGTTTTCTTATCATTACCACTTACGATGTGATAATGAAAAAAACAATGAAAATTTTTTAAAAATCTATGAACGAATGACATTTGTACAAGTAAATAGTTAAAAATATCTATCAAAAGTAATGAAAGAGTAACTTCAGTTTTTTTTTTATTATGTAATATGAAATAAGATAAAGAAAATGAGGAAGAAATTATATCTTCAAGGAGTACTTCGTCTTTTCGTGTATCTTAGAACGTTTAATAAAACTCAGACGAAGTGTTTATGCGCATGGTATTCTCATTCGAGACATTTAATTTCAAGTGCGCAGTTGTAAAAGTACATCGTTTACGTTCGCGTATATATCAGAAGACTATATACAGTGTCGTACCGTGGTTTGCTGAAACATTCGACCGCAGGGGAGATTTAATGAGCTGCGTCCCTATCTCAAGAGAAATGCAATTGCTGCGCGAGGGTAAATGTAGGTGGCTTCATCCAAGTCAAAGACGATTGTTTTGCTGCACTACGCGTAAAGTATCGTAACTACCGCAATAGGAAACATGTTGGTAAATACAGCAATGCACAATCGAGATAAATCTGCGGTGTTACTACACGATATTGCGTTCCATCCTTGCTTAAGTGCGCAATTTCGCAGCGGAACTTGATGCAATACGATGTAGGATTAAACGATGGAAAATCATTTTCAATATTCAATCGCGACTATATAACATATAATATTGTTCGGCATTGTTTGCATTGCAAATTTCTGTTTCTATTCCATTGCAATTTACACTCCATTTTGCATTGTTACAAAAGATAAATTCCGAAATATCGTTATTATCGTACTTGTCATGAGTGCGAGTTCCGTATAATTTTGCCGCTCTAGCGCACGTATGCAAAGCGCGTATATCAAATATGTATTGCACGTATATCGACGATATCGTAAAGTGTAAGAGAATCGATGGGTGAGAATACGCTCTTTGAAAAATTAAAATATTTTGACATTTGATAACTTACAGCTTTCCACCAAACTTTTCCATAGCGAAAAATTAATTGAGCGCCAATATTGATCGCAACTTTGAGAAGTCTAATATTAAATAATTATTAAAGTTAAGTCGAAACTAAACTGAAAGATGAGGTGTTGTAATTTACATTCGCAAGAAGCTGGTTCACTTTTGCTAATTAACTATTAAATATTCAGTAACATCAATATCAAATTATACTCCTATAATTTACTCCCAGAGAAAAATTAACCAAGTTTATGAAAGAACGTATCTCGGCCGCTGATCCCCATATTTTGCACTACATCCGATATTCGATACGATAAGAAGATAATCGCAGTGTAATAAATAAGCGTCCCTTTCTATTGAATATAGAGACCGTTTATTTGGTTTCACCGGAAAATCAGTTCTCTCTCAAAGAGGAGCCGGCAATTCCCCCCGAGATTTCCCGGCTCGATTTGAGAGATTATCATACAGGTTGGGCGTCTATTTATGCGGAACAAACGATGGTTCATGCGACGGACGTTGCCGGGCGGCTCTGATTGAAATGCGCCCGGTAATTTCCGGTTATTTGGTGCATACAGTTATGCTCGCGACGCGGTGCATTAGGCCGCCATGACGCCGGCAACGTTTGATACGGAATGCGTAGTTCTACCATGGTCCATTTCCATCCGCTGTGTCCCGTATATCGACGTCGATCAACATCGACAAAATCGGAGGCTTACGCGATTACAGCGAGCTAATATCGCGGAGCTTTTAATTGATTCTGCGTGTATGCGTGGGAAGAGAACTAGGTTGTAAAATAATCATGTCTCTGAAAATCGCATCATATGGACTGCCTAGATCGGATTAATTTATTGTATCTATAAATCGCCTTGTGCAAATTGAAATAATAATAATGAGTAAATTGTAATAATAATAACTGAAATTTAATGAGTACGAGTTTTACTGGAAATTAAATTAAATTGTTGGATTATTATTAATATCGCTCTTGCTCTTACATGTTACTTAGTTTTTGCGTTATTACCTTGGCGTTGCAATTAACGCGACTGTACTTTTCATAAATTTTAGACTTGCCTCAGATTCCGGATAAATATAATTTCTGTGCCATACCGTTGAGTGAGACGTTTAATTAAAGTTGTAGAAGGTAATGCTTCGTCTTATCGAAATTACTTACGTTAATGAGATCCAGTTTCTCGTCGTCCAACCTGCAACAAAAAGTGAAAGATTGCCTTTTAGATGTTGTAACGGAAGATAACAATTTCGTCGACATTTCGTCGCTGACCGACGTTGAAATGCCATCCGGAATGAACTGTAATAACATTAGAACTCGACAATGTACGAGGTGCCTCGACGACAGAAAACTGTGTTTCCCCGGTCGTGTCGGCCCAACCTACCAATTTCAAAAGTTCGCGGTAAACCAGTGGCCAAAACTAATTTTCCAACTAATTTTCGAAATAGGAATCCCAAACGAGAAACCGTCATCCCGCGGATGACCGAGAAATTACATTTGCAGCATGTGATGCGCCGAACTTTAGATAAAATCGGTATTTCATTTTATTCAATGCGTATTTTTCATATTTTTTATACGCCATAAATTCGTATATTTCTCTTTTTGTTTTTAATTATAATGTAACATATAGGAAACACAATATATCGCTTTTTCAGTCTGATAAATATCAAATAATCCGCCTAATATTTATTAATATAATAATTCTAATAGCGAGAATAGCTGTCGCAATATCTAACGTTCAGTTCATTATTACTGCATTGCAGACATTTATTCGTATTATTAAAGTAGCTTCAGAAATACCTTGTAAAACGTCATTGTCACGATTCCTGTTCGCTCGCATTAAACATACCTGATCAAAGTTCGATTTCTAAGTTTCGTTAATTAAGACAGACGACGTGCCGGCCGAAATCGAAGTATACACCCGGCCGAACCTTCTCCTTAACTGGCTAATTCCTCGATTAACATTTTAATTACTTGGTGCACGAGGCGAAAGTTTGAGCGAGCTGCCCTAAGCTTCAATGAGGGAAGAAGATTAGAGTCTCGTTAGGGCGCCGCAAGTTCCTAGGCGCCATCGCTACTACGCCCACATTTCATCCCCGAGACTAATTTAGCCTTAGCTCGACCTGATATGCGTTGAAGAAAATTATTCATTGGCTTATTCGTTGGCGTCTGTCTTCCGCCCGAAGGAAACGCCGCGCAAAACGTAAGCGAGGGAGCGTAGGCGAGTGTCAAACACTCTTGCGAACAAAGCGCAAAGGACTTTAATCTTGGCGCCGGGCAAAAAGATGCGGTATGCGCGGCGATACGCGATTTCGCGGTAAGGCACACTCGCGATGACGCTTTGTGCCGGAACGTCAGAAGCTGACGAGCGTCCGTTTTCCGCACCGCGCATTTCGCGGCCGGCAAGTCGGGAATTTCAGTAATTAGAAACGTTGTGAGTGTTTTTTGCCAGCGTCATTTAGCGCTGATTCCACTTTCCGCGTGACATAAAAAACGTTGGCACAGCGATATGCGCGTCTCGCTAAGTTCTTGCTAATAATAGAGATTTGAAAATGTGTTGTTGCGCGAGTGAGTACAGTTTTTATTAATATTATATGAATATGAAACAGATTGCTTTGAAAAATGTACAGAATTATAACAGAAAACACTGCATACGCGGAAAAATGTATTTCGCGCTAATTGCCGTGGATTTAAATTGTCACAAATAATTCGAGGGAAACTTTTTCCATATGTTGTCTACAATATCAAAATTTCAACTCACAAAATTTACATTGACTAACATTTTCAGCGAATAGTAAAATATCACGTGTGTCTGTTGGTTGTTGCAGATCGCCATTTCGTTGTTTTGCTGATGTTTTTAATTATCGTGATTTTGTTGACATTACTGCATAGTGTATTGCATAGTGTACTACTGCATATAACAATATTTTGATTGAATCGATTTTATTTGCCATGTCGCGAGAGATAAAATGCAAGAAATTATACAATGTCTCGATGTTGTTGCAGCACTGTTATTTTTAATATACAGGATGGTCCACGAAACTAAGCCAGGTTCTAATAATCCGTGTATAAAAGTATTTAGGGTTTCAAATATCTCGTGAAATATTTATTTTTCAAACACTTTATCCCAATACTTTTATACACAGATTATTCAGAAGAATCTATTTAAAAAAAAAAAATATAATTTCATTTAAAAAAAACGCAATTGCACTTTTCTGTTGCACCGTTGCATTTACGAAAAAAATGAGTTGATAGAAAAATTTTTCATGTTATACCATTTATCTTTTGCCTCTACCACATTTTTTAAATTTTCAACAGGACAAGTGGACCACCTTGTATAATAATACATTGCGGAACGACGGAACGATTCTCAGTCTTGACGCTGAAACTTACGTTACGAAAATAAATTTTCCGCATCTGCGAGCGTTGCATTTTTCGTGAAAAGCGAAATCTCTGTAAATAGGAAATTCGTTGGCGCGACAACCGTTAATGCCGAGTCGTATATCATCAAGCAAGATAGCAGGAAAGACGGGATTGTGGCCTGCTGTAATGAAGGCGGCGTATGCGAAAAAAATTATTATGCAAAAGCAGATTAACCTACTTGTCAGCCTAGTACATTCGCGCGCGCCGGTTTACTTAATTATCCTTTTCAGTACATAAATTTACGAAAGCCTGCTTCTCGAAGATAAAGAGAGCGCGACGTAAAAAAATGTTAAACAAGCAAAAAAGAGAATTATACTTAATTACCGGTAACTTTTGCATTACAGTAAACAGTACTTAATGTTTTTGCAAGTTAGACGGGCAACTTTTGCATTAAAATGATGAAATACAGCCGCAATAATAAAAGCGTATACAGCATTATACATCGGGAACAAAGTTCTCACGGCGGAAAATTTTATTGCTAATGTAATTCGCATAGTTTCGAAACAAGTTCGTTTTTAATTATAGAGAATGCCGCCGCGTTAGAACTACAGCACCGAGATTAAAGCGGCGAGACGTGTAACGTCGCTGATAAAAAAAACAAAAAGAACAAGATTTATCTGTATTCCCTCTAAGCTCGCTTGTAACGTAACTCACACCATTTCACTTCGCGCAAAGCGTCTCCAATTCACCGAGCATGTCTCCTGTGTCCTTTGCTCTTGACTTTTTCGCCGACCCTTTCTCTCTGACCGCTCGCCCTTCCCATCCGTGTTCACGGGCTCCGGCGTCCTTTCCTCGCTTGCGCTTCAAGCCCCGCTGAATTTTTTGTTCCGAGCGCCTCTCTTACACGCGCTTATACTTGGCGCCGTTTTCATTTCGTCTGAGTGCGCAATTTGCAGTTTTGCTCGTAAGTGATTAAGATGCTTAATCTGTGCGCGCGAGTGGACGGCCTATTTCTTCGTCTGGTCTCTCCTGTCCTGTGTCCTTTTCTTATACTTCCCGGCTAATCCAACTTCCTTCGTCCATTTCCTTCCTCTTTCCCCCCTCCCGCCGCGCGTCTCCGATTCCTTTCCATCGAACCCTTTCTAATTTTCATTCTCTCGTTCGCCTCGCGCCGCTCCTTCGTCTCGCCCTCCTTCGTTCTTTAATTTTTTTTCCCTCTCATTTGCCATATCGCTTTCCGTTCCGCCTTAGTATTTCCGTACCCTACCTCCGTTTCTCATTTCCTTCCTTTCGCGCAGCTACTCTTACCCTTCCGTGTTCTATCGCACTATTTCCTTTACACACAACACACAATTTCCTGTACACGCCGCGCTGGCACATATCATTCGCATCTTTCAACTTTTATATCTGTCCGAATTGACATGGCAAACTCGAAAAATGGAAAGAAACTTATTAAGTTTACTAAGCTTGAAATTTAAGTACACAATCCAATTGTCTTTTTCGTACATCCTTCGTCATTGGTAGTAAAAATAATTAGTTAATAAAATTAGTTATACACATAAAATATGATATTGCGCGTGTCTGAAAACTGCAAATCGATTTTTGCTTAAGAAACGTCATCTATGATACATTCAGCAGAAAGAAGAAAAGATTAATGTTGCCGTTACACGGTTGTCTTCCCCGTAATTGCGACTCGTTCGTATGGCACATCTTTTCACGACAATAATTCGAAACTTTGCATAGGGTGGAAAAAAACTTGAACAAATGTACTTGATTTAGCGGGCTGCTCGGCGAGTTACCTAGCAAAATCAAACGAGACACCACTCGCAGCGTTTTAGCGCCGCAGAGAACACCGTGTTGATTTAGGACGGTAAGTTATGATCTCGAGTACTACTACTGCAGCGCCATAGTAATATTCCGCAGAATATGGAGGCGCCAGATAAATTTCAGTAGCAATTAGCGGCCGCCGCGATAAAATCCATAATGTCGCCCCCGTCGTGGAGTCGCGCGCAACGTAAGCGCGAGTGTGTTAATTGAGTGCGAATCTGACTAACACCCGCGATACTCTCCGCAGCGGCGGAATTTTGAGTAAGCTTTCACGATTAATTACCAGGTCTAGTTATATAACGTCTACCGGCGTGAATCAGATCAATTATTACAATTTGTCCGGGAAATGGCAAGTGGTATTTCTCTCGCAACACGACCCGTGTATTTAAAGACTGTTATTTTAAAAAATTTGCGTCATGCATTTATTTTGCAATTCAAAAACATGCTACGATAAATGTTGGCTTTAAAAAATAATATTTTCCAACCTTTTAAATTTCACTGATATTTTTAATCCTATTTTATGAGTATTATACGAGCAAAATAGGCTCTTTTTGGTTTCAGTTATATTGGAAGATGGATAAAAACATTATTAATAACAATAATTTTTGTGCTGCGGTGTTTCAACTTCTATTATTTGCATTCTACAGGTATTCAATTCGATCAATTGTGGATTAATAAGACAAAGATGTACGTACGCAGCTTTTGTGCAAAAACTCGCGTAACTTTTTATATCACGTACTCATTGTAGTCGTGTAGATAGTGAAATCATATTACTCGCGATCTTATCTCTCAGCTTCGTAATAGGATGCGGAAATCGCGCGCCATGAACGTGTATTCGCTACATTAACAAAATCAGTCATCATTCGTAGTGCAGAATACCGAAATCTGACCGTCGTGCTAATGTCCTGCAAATTGCAGGCCGCGTTACGGTGTTGGATTATTGATGACACAGAATAGCTACGACTATGCGTCTCTATTATCTTTACGATCTGCAAATGGGACCGCGGTCATTCGTTGCCTTGGATAAATATGGCCGTGCTGCTATACGATTGTTTCAAGCTTAACGCGCCCACTGATCCGAAATATCGCCCGCTCGCCATTTACCGCGAGGAATGCAAGGCGCAATGCTGCCGACAATTAGAGAACGCTGAAAGATGATGCAAGCTATCGAGATTAATTTCCAGGTGCACGAAAGCAGCAAAAATATGATCGTAAATAATTCCGCTTTTTGACTTTTACGTTTCTAAATTTAATTAAAATATTAAAATATTTCCATATTTTTAATATTTTCACATTTTTATTAATAACCCCAGCGTAAAAAAAACAACAATGTATACAATCGTATGCATATATGTACGTCTACAAACCACAGTCTATAACTCTTTATGTCTACATACTCAAACAATATAAGTATAACGACTTTTGGGAAATAAAAATTCATATTGCCACTAAAAGAGCGTTTCTCCGCGTAATCGCGCGCTCCACCCGCGTAAATCCAGATCTGCTGAATTCGCGTCGTTATCCCCGGCATAAAATCCCTTTAAACGTTCTCATTTTCACAAAGAAACATACGCTTTGCGTTGAAGCAAAAGTAATAGTAGTCGGTCGCGTGTCGATGGAGAGAGGGAAAGAGAAAGGAAGAAAGAAGAAACAAGTCGACGTGCCGTCGCGTCTAAAGTCCTCATTAGAATGCAAGGAAGGTGCGTGAAATACAATACAGAAGGCTAAACGACAGTTATACTTCGCCGTTCCTTCAAAGTCTTTGAGCGTTCAGGAGCGCGTGCACGAGTGCTAAGATTTTTCGAGCAAAAGCACCTCGGAGCACCATGTTGCCTATCCCGTTATCGCTGTGTCGTCTCATTACATCGTAGTACCTCCGCTTTCAGACCGCCCATTGTCGCGTAAGAAAAAAAAGCCACATGGGGAAAAAGCCCTTTACGCGAGATAAAGTATCCTGCACAGCACGCGACAAAATAGCGGGCGTTAGGAGGAAAGCGAAAATGCACGAAGGCATTTGCTGTGCGTTTCGCGCATTTAAAAATAAATTTAGCTAATGCTCAAAGTGTCGCGAAGGGTTTACGACGGGAACTGCTTTCGGTTTAACGCGGAAGTTCGTTAGCTTTTAATGGAAGATTAGTCGTGATTCTGTTGGGAAAATATGTAATCTGTTCTGTGTCTGCTTGATAGAAAATGTCGCGCTTGCCATCCCAGCGCACTGCGAGCAGAATGTCTCGAACTACGTTTCCCGCAAGTTCCGAGTACACATAGATACCATCTCGAGATTGTCGCCAGAGCCGAGTTAGAACATCCGTGGGCAAGAATTTACATACGCGACGACGTATGCCCGCGCACAATTTGCATTTATGTAAGTGCATAATTCGTTATGAAACGTGAACACAATGACTATTAGCTTCCAAGATTAGTCCGCGTCGAGCGACGATTCGCGGCGCACTGGAAATTCTATTGTTCGCAAGTGACTATTAGATTCAAGAGCACCATTCAGCCTTTATTCGAATTAACTCGAAGTCGAATTATACGTCACTATGTAGCGTGGAATTATTTAATACGGGATTTTCGTCACTTAGGTCGTCAAATTGTGGCCTGCACATTGTGCAATCATGGAATATAATCACGAAGCGGCAGTTATGTTTTAATAAAACAATACCACGATATAACGCGATAGTAAATTGATAAAAGTCACACTATTTGTTAGTCTGAAATTAATCATTAATCAAGTATTTATCTCGGACGATAAATTACACGAGCATATCACATAATAAAAAGCACAGACCTCATTTTTTTACATTATTACACTTTATACTTTTACAATTGCGTATCATGGAATACAATCACGAAGCGGGAGCTTTTAATAAAACAATACAACGATATAACGCGATAGTAAATTGATGTCACACAATTTATTAGTCTGAAATTAATCATCAAGTATCTATCTCGCATGATAAATTACACTAACATATCTCACATAATAAAATATTGTAAGTGATGTATCAGAAAAGCGATATTGCACGCATAAAAATAACACATCGTAAATTTTTAATCTAAATTATGTCTTGTTCTAAAAATGATATCATCATCCTTATGCCTATCCCTAAAACCACAAATGTGCAATTTTGTAGCTTAGAGTTGCTATAAAAATTGAAAATTGCAGAAAATTGCTTTTGAAAATTTAATTTGCTGCGAAAAATCAGATTCTTGTTTTGTTCTTGTAATTCCTTCACTTATTCAAGCACTAATTTACCGTTGCTATCGCATTCGCGTTTCTGGCATAGAATCTTTGTCCAAAATTAGGTAAGAAAATGATATTAGTGAAAAATCGGAAAAATTAGCACATTCATGATTTTGGAATAAGGAGGACGATATAATATCATATTCTTATAACATTAATCGTGAAAAAGTTCTCTGATCACTAAAAGATGTTTTGTATATATATATATTCTCCTTCAGTTAAATATTTTTTTGTATCTACATTCAAAAACTTTTTTTTTAAATTCAGTCAAGCAAACCTGGTAGCAATGACTCTTCAAGATCCTTTCTGTTCGCGCAATCCTATTCTTTGTTTTAAACGGTTGTAAAAAATTGCGTCGCGCGGCAGTGATTTCGCGACGGCCGCAAGCAGCCGTTCCATATTTAAGGTGACAGTTCGCCGTGAGTAAAGATCGCGTGCAGGACTTAATGCCGCGGCAGTCTGACGCGCGGAACGATATTGCCACCTCCGTTCGTTCCGCCGACTGCGCGCCGCACTCGTAAACGCGCGCGAAGTGCGACGGGAGCCGCGGCATCGCTAGCTAAACGTTTCACCGCGTTATTACCATCTTGTTCCGCGCGAGAGCACGTGGACGCGCCATCTCGCCTTTTACGCCGTGAAAACGTGACACTGCGAAGAAAAAGTCATTTCACGCCGTCCGTGCATTACAGACGCGTTTCGTAATCACTTCAGCAACACTTCGTGTCACGATGCGGCGAGTTAAATGAGATTTTTATTTCGCCGTAGACAGCAAGGAGGGAGGGAGGGAGAGGGGGGAGGGGGAGTATTTTACTGTCGGAAAAATAGGTTACGGTCGCGAAATTGGTATTTCGTTCGTGCGGCGATTACGCATTCGTCGGCGCGCGTTTGATGCCCGACTTTTAATCGGTCTCATTAAAATCGAGCGTCGCTCCAAGCGCCGTGGAGAATTTGTCGACAACGATGACGGGCGTTGCGACGGCCCATAAAAAATTCATGAGCGCAGTAATTTACTTCCTTCATCGCGAGACCAGCCCTTGATCTTCCGCCCCTTACATTTTCCATGAAGAAAGCTGCGCGACGGGTCGCGCTAACGTCGCTACGCTTTAGCCACGCTGGCGGAGATTTAGCGTTGTGATATGACGGCACTCTCCGAGGACAGCCAAGGAATCGGCAATGGCCGGGACGGGTTATACAGGCGAAACCCGTCGTTTACCCGATACGGCGACCATCCGTCATGGCGACGATAACGAAAACTATTTTCCACCATCCATTACGGAGATCGCTTAAGCTGCATCGCTCAGCTTCTGTGTGCTCTTACTAAAGGGGTTGCTCTTTTTCCATTAGAAAGAAAAAAAAAAAGAAAGAACTACTTCGAGATAACGACCGCGTCGTTAGTGCAGACCGGCTGTAGACGCGCGATAACTTCGATCGATCGCTTGCTGCTGAAGTATTTCTTTCGTGGCGGCCACCATAATGACGGCGTTTCGTCAAAGTTTCTTTTATTGCGCCGCCGTAGCGCAACTGTACTGTTTTCGTCTGTGGCGAACCGACTCACAATCAGCGAAATCACGAACTTTTGCTGATGCATTATAGATATACCGCCAGTTCCTTGATTGCGTCCGCTTATCGCCGTTCGACAGACGCGGGACAAGAATAAACTTCGAGTAAACATCTCACGTCCGCAAAACTATCGAAAGCATATTTAGTCTCGAATCTCTTACTACTATTTTTACACATTTTCTTGCCCATCTCATAACATTTTACCTTCATATTTCGTTTTACCCACTTGATATTTCATTATGATGCACTCGTTTAGCATTATCTATCATAAAGTTTTTAATTTAGTCTATATTACTTTTGCAGCCAGTGTCGCATCTACACAAAAGCGAGAAGATGTAAGAGTCCCTTATATTAAAAAGGAAGGCAAAAGAGAAGTAGAAAAGTCGCGCGTGTAATAAACACGAGTTAAAGAATGTAAAACCAAGAGAAAGCGTGCGTTATAATACGTGCACATACATATAAAACTTCAGGCGTATAATTTTCCGAGCCGATGTAACGCGACAGTAACGGAACGGCTGTAAAAAGCGTACTAAATGATATCGCCATATTTGGTTTTACTTATTCATAGATCGCACCCCGTTTGTGTAGAAATGCATTTATCGCGCTTTCGAGATACCCATTCGATCGCGAGTCCCGCCTGTAATTAAAGCTTATCGCGCGGCGCGCGTGAAGGAAGGTAAAAACAGCGGTTATCGAAGTATTTTATTTTTCAAATTCCTTTTTATCTTCACACCGCCGCTCGGAGGGCAATTTGCGAATCGCTGATGCAGGAAAATGTTTCGCTCACGCACCTGCGAGCTTTAAGTCGTGAGCAAATATCGTATTGTTACAGGCGGATAGCCATATTATCGCGAACGGAAAGAGAGAGAGAAAGAGAGAGAGAGAGAGAGAGAGAGAGAGAGAGAGAGAGAGAAAGAGAGAGAACGTATCGCGCGTCCGCCGGTATGGAAAGTCAACGAGTAATTTAATAACGCTTGAGGCGACGGCGACTACGCCGGCGACTACGCCGGCCTTAACGATGAACTTTTCCGCCCGTTTAAACACGATAATAGCGAGAGTGGCCTCGCGCCAGCGCAGTCGTAACGCCGATAACAGCGACGATATGGTAACTACTCTGGTGCTTTCACGAAACGATTCCGGATAGCCGGCGATGCCGCTCTCGTAAAACACGTCGGGCAATCAGAACGAGAGATAAATTCCCGGAAACGCCGATACTTCATATAATGTTTCACGCGATTTGCAGCGACGGAATATCTTGCCTTATGTACTTTAGATACATCGATTCATCCGCCCTAATAATAGTAACAGGATGTCTGCAATGCTAATATAGATTTTATAATAAGCGATGAGCAGAGTTGAAATTTAATCAGCGTCATTCCGAATTTTTTATGGCCGTTGAATCAAACTAGTTAAACAAGAGTTTAAAGAATTAATTTTTACGTTAATAATGTTAAAAAACATTTTTTAAAAAAGTTATTAGCTTATTAGAAAAATATTAAAATTCCAGATTTATAATGCAATGTCCTTATTATAGAATTGGAGTGAAGCTCAGCCTATAAGTCGGCTTCATCTCCGCTCCTGTCATATCATTGACTCTTACTACTGAAATTGCGAATTTCATATTTTCATGCATTGTAACTTCAGTAACTAATTATAATTATTTAAATTAACGTTATTAAAAGTCTCTCCCTCCACACACACACACCTTCCCTCTACAAAATCATTATAAATTATAATATTATAATATTATTATAATTATTGATAATTATAAAAAAGCCTCTCTTGTTAACAATTTTAATAAAATGAAATACGAATAATCATCCAATATTTAAATATGGAGATAACAAAATATTATATTGATCATACTTTGGCCAGATACGCAATAATTTTATTTAAAGACTTTATTTCTGATAACGCATGAGCAAATATCTGGACGCGATACCTGAATATCAAAAGCTCGCGATAAGCGATTTTCTATTGTAGCCACAACTACTTTTACGACGTTCTGTTGATCGCGGCGTTAAGGTAGCTGCAATTCCAACTAGAAAGTAGAATAATCGACCACATGAGAATGCCACGCTCCATTCGGCTCCCCGCAGTTTCGCTTTACGCTCCGCAGTCCAATTACAATCAGAGCCCCTGGTCTCGTCAAGTTTTTCGACAATATCATGGGAATGAGGAGAGGACGAGAGAGGCTTTCCTAACCCTCCGACACGCTTCACGCTCCAAAGACGATCATTTTCGCGGTCCGACCGCATCCACCGGGTCGAATCGATATCCACCTACCGTCGAGAGGTGTGCGGCGGCAGATACGTGTCGCCGCTATATATTGGCAAACGCGCGTATTTCTTTTTGCGGATATGGACGAGTATAACCCGCGTTCCCGCACGCGGGTAGTGGAATCGGCGGAATCGCGGGGGAATGTATGTGTACACACATTCGTGGAAGCTTAGCCATGAGTAATGGCGTACGGCGGCAGCGAGAACCCGGACGGTTGCCGGTGGTTAATTATACGGTGGGATTAGCTTGGCCGGCACCGCCGCAAACCCACCTCTATAATTTTCTCGAGGGTTCAAATTCGAACGTAAAGCGAGCTCCTGCTTGAAGGTAGGTACAGGGCAAGAACGAAAGAGAAAGAGAGAGAGAGAGAGAGTGGGAGACATGTAAAAGGAGGTGGAAGCAGAGATGACCGTCGAGGCTTTGCATGAGATAGCCCATCCTGATTGCGTTCACGTTACAGCCGCGGTATATGTAGTATTTACTATCTATTACAATTCTCCGATGTACGAATGCGCGAGAGATTTTCATACCGCCGCTACGGATTTCGCGCCGATCGATCGCTCGATGTAATAATTATTTCGCGCGATCGAAACCAATTACGGCATTAAGAACGCCGGGGAAATATAAATCATGTGTAATTCGCGATTTAACTCATCTGTAATTAAAACGCCGTTAATAACAGATACGAGATACAGAGACTTTTATAATTTTAAAATTCTATATGCGCGACTTAATCGTTGCCTAGAATACTAGGATCTGCATATTTCTTCTGCAGATAAAAGGGGGAATTATATCGGACCTCATTCGTACATTCGCCCTTTCCCAAAATATTCTTATCTAAATTTAACGGAAATATTTTTCCAATAATTATCGCACTGAAAAAATAAGTTCTTTTATTAATTATGAGTTTTATTGTAAAAAAAACCGAATAATACGTTGCCAGTGAAAGAAGTAGGTCTCGTTATTAATTATGGCAATTTATCAAGTGTATAATAGCATTTTTCTCAGGATATACATAATTATAGTGCAATCTTACTATGGCACGTATTAAATTCACTTCCATATACTGCACAAATAAACTATACTGCAAAGCGATCGCACAAAGAACGACGATTTATCGCCGCATCGTACTTTTTCTCCCTCGTTTCAAAGTTTGCACGGTCCCTGCTAGTATTATCGACCAGCACGCCTCGTATGCGAGGGATCAAGCAGAATCGCGGATTAAGTGAAGGGAGGGGGTACAAACGTGGGGAGGCAAAAAGAAAGATAAACAGATAGCGAGCGAGAAAGAGGAGAAAAGATGCTATCGAAGATCGAGAAGGGAAGATCACAAACGCGGTTCGGTAGGGTCTACGATAACGATATTATCTCCAAAATCTTCCACTCCGTTAACAAAGGAAGGCGGGAAAAATTGTTGTACGCGGATCATTAGGCTTATCGATTACAGTCCCTTTGTAATCCGGCTTGTGAAACAACGCGAAAATGACTTTCTTAACTCCAGATCTAAAAAGATTCCATCGCCGCTCGACTCACAATCAGCCGATTACCAGCGATATCACGTATCTACGGGTTCCTTTTCAATTAATCATTATTCGCCTCGCCTCGCCGCGGCCGCGTTTTAACTTGATCGATCCCACACTGGATTTAATCCGCACCTCGTTTCGCGATTGTGCTGCGGAAGTAAACGGCGATCAGTTCGAATCCAGCGACTTTGAGATACGATATAAGACAGCGAGGACAAAGATAACAGAAAGGACGGAAACAGATAAGGCGATAAGAGTGAAATAGAACGGAAAATTTATATCGTTCGATTTACTGGCCGGAAATTTGAGAATTTGGAGGAACGGTGGCTATTTCTGCTCGCGCAATGCGAAAGAGGAAGCAACGTCGCGGCAAAAACTTTCTCGACTTCCAATATGAACAAAGCACTTCACTCGAGAAAAATAAAACTAATCTTGTCAAACAGAAAATACGGAAAAGTTCATTCGATGAGCAAAGCACAATGAGAATATCATCGATTAATACTGATTTTTTATAAAGACATGACATAAATTTAGAAAATTGTGGAGAATAACAGCACATGCTCAATTATGCATTTATTTTTAGTAAATATATGTTCTAGTATCTTCAACGAGAAAATGCTAGCAAGATATTTTATAAAGTTATGAGAATAATACAGTTCTACAATTGATATAATAGAAAGTGCTTGCACAGAATTGTCAGAACAAAATAGGGAAAAGATAATACCGATGCTGCTGAAGAATGCGACCGTAGTAAATCCGAAACCAATAAATTCAGATGGCGAAAATGTACATATAGATACGTATATTTTATAGAGGCGCGATCACAAAATTTTATTTCTCAAGTCAGGGAAGCGGTTTTTGATAGAAGATATTTTTGTTAGAAGATATTTTTGATTTCATGTGTGTTATTTTCTTAAATCCTTGACCTCTCTTCGGTAGGGATATGTTCAGAGATACGAAAATAAATAAAATAAAGCATCCGTCAGTTTCAGCATCTAATATTTCTCGTTGCATCAGAAATCGAATAATCCCAATATTCTTGAAAATATCACGAAAATATACGCAACGTATGTCGCACAGTCATGCACATTGCAAGTCAAATACGAAAAGTGACATCGTAGAATTTCACAAACTTCACTTTTCGTAATACGGAAAAATATGTTCGATGCAATATCACGCGATATCCAGAGACAAGTACCGAAAGTCATGCACTGAAGTAAAATAAAGATTAGAATAACAACAATTTCGCGAGCTTGACAATAATATCTCAAGAGAACCGAATTGTACACTATCAATTGCAAATGTTTCTCTCTCACACACACGTAACAAGGGTAACTGGATTATTTCATTGCGGAATGTCACGGAATGTCACTTCGCTCTGTCGCACACAGCGTACGTTAATGTCGAATTAGAGTCAGAATTATCTTTTAACTCTCCGCTCGCTCGGTTCAAAGCCGCCGCACTTAGACACGGCTGTACAAATAAAACTCGTCCTCTCGCGCAATAGCACGCGGCGACGAAATTCACACGGGTGTGCAACGTGACAGGCGGTGTGTCCGAGATTGACGTGGTACGGCGAATCCGGCGGATTTGGCATAAAACCGCCGGGTTTACGAGGCCGACTTTGATTGCGCGGCCGGTCCGTGCGCTCACTATTGCAAACGCGGACGGACGAATAATCGAAGGGGGATTGCCAGGTGGTTGTCAGAACATTCGGCCAACCCTGAACGCGGCGCACGCCCCAGAGCGACAGATATTGCTTTTCCACGGCATCGTAAATTCACGGCAGCGTGTATTAATGCCCGCGCCGTCACGAGGAGGAACGCACGAAATTTCCGTACTCCGTCTTTCTTCCGGCCCGTCCGTCCTCCTTCGCGCCGTTATTCATCGCCGCGCGTCTCCCCAGCGCGCCACCGCACGCCCTTACTTCGTAATCGATGGATTGTTGGCATACGAAGAAGACGCGCCGTAAGGCAGGTGCATACGTGACGATAGCGCAATAAAAAAGTTTCGACGGAGCGCCACAAGCGTGGCGTCCATCGCGACACCTTCTGCGTTTTTCTGCAGCGCATTCTGCAGCGTATTTCTGCCTCTGCGTTTCTCCGTGTAATAAAAGCAACAAAAAAGTGCTAAACTAAAAACTTGACGTAAAGGAAGATGGAAACTGATAGAAATACAATTTTTCGATTTTATTTATTAAGAGAGAATGTAGATAAATATAGTTTTCCGCAAATATCATTTATTAAAAGCTTGAAAAATGCATTATTTTTGACGCATAAAGTCCGCAAATCTAGTATTTGCACTCTTCATGTCATGTTATATTAAAATGATATACATAATCCTGACGTATTTAAATAATAGATATATCAGAATTTTATCCGTACTTTTTTTAATAGAAATATATATAGAGTTATAGGTATAATCATTCTCTAAATGGAAACTGAATCTGACAAGTAAAATTGAGTAGCAAAAATATAGAACAGCTATTTTTTATTGTAATAAGCATTCATTCATTCACAAAACGATTGCTGTCATGCTGTTATTTTACTGTCCTTCAGACAATACATATCTGTGCACTTATTATACAAGCTTGAAAAAACATTGCTTGTAATATTTAGCACGATATTTATAGAATTGTTCCATATCTGAAGTTTATGATATAACGAAGGATTAACGAAGTCGGCAAAATTCTATTCGTTGACGTGACGCGATTTATCTTTGTGAAGTTTATAACTTGATAAGCGAAGCCAGACGCGCGTCATATCGCAAGGGACCGAGACAGCGCGGACGGGGTGTCAGTAATAAGCTATCCGAGTTAATTAAGCGCGCCGATGAACATATGCCGCGCATCTTGCGGTACCGCGCAAGCATCCACTTGCAACGTCATGGGATGCGGTCTTCGCATTGAAGGATAGAAATTCGCTGTAACGCCAGTGATTGCTCTTTCCGTTCCGCGCGCAATGAGCCACTGGAGGGCTGCTTTATTCTCCACGACAAGGAATTAGAAGCCTGTGTCGCGATATAAACGAGAGAGCACGGCTGGACTAACGAGCTAAGACCGGAATTTATAGTTTTGAGAAAATTGCGCGCGACGACGTGCTGTTAAAATTGCTACATTACAGCGGGTCAACGTACGCGAAGAGTGTCACGGGTGTTCCACGCTTGGTTCCACGCCCCTCCGAGAACGGAAGAAGAATTCTAGGCCCGAGATGCGCACCGGCCTCTTCAAGGGCCGGTTATGTTTTAACGAGCACACGCATGCTCTCATTTATTGATTTCATTATGACATGGGATATCCGTTTTATCGGAAATTGCAGTACGCGCATAACGACGGTCGTGGACAATAATTGCATGGCTCACGCTCGAAATCCGGTAAATCCTCGTTTGCGAAAATTCGAATTATTCCTATACGCTGTGCGCGGGATGCGCTATGTAAATGGCTATCCGCCGGTCATGTATGTTGAGAGATATTAGGAACGAAGAGAATTTTTCATTGCTGGCAAAATGTAATCTGACTTTTCAAGGATGGATTGTCACGAAATATTTCGACGAAAAATACGGGTGTATGAAATATATCTCTTGCAAAACTATCTCGAGAAATCAAAATAGCGAAAGTAATGCTGCGTCATGGTGGCTCATCCTATATACAAGCGGGAGAAAAAAAAAATATTCTCCCGCTGCACCATGAAATAACTATGTTCCGCACCGGTGTGCAGGACTATGAAATAACGAAGTATACGAGTGCTCGCGGAGCCGGAGTCGTTGCAAACGCGTGAACTGTGATGCCGCGAGCGATCCCCCAGCGGCGTCATTTCTTATAATGCGAGATGCACGAAAACACACGCAAACTTGCCTGCCGGAGACTCGTCTGCGCCGCGTCGCGCCGCCCGTTTCTGCCCTTTTCCAATCTCGCCGGTGTCACGTGTAGTTTTTGTTTCGCGTCGAAAGCCTGACACGCGTACGCACGAGTTGACAGATCCTCGCGGCAACGCGCCACTGGGATTGCATCCCGGAATTACGTCGAACGTCACATCCTCCGCTCTTCTCCGCTTCGTATTCGGTATGGCGCAATCTCTGTCTGCCTCTTCGGGTTTTCCTCCTCTCCGCCGTTCTTTGCGCTCGTTGCACGATACCTATAACGCGACCAGGCCTCGGTACGGAGAGACGACGAGAAGTTTCGGCGGCAGCAGACGTTTCGAGAGCAGAATCGCGGAGGGGAAAGAGAGAGAGAGAGAGAGAGAGAGAGAGAGAGAGAGAGAGAGAGAGAGAGAGAGAGAGAGAGAGAGAGAGAGAGAGAGAGAGAGAGAGAGAGAGAGAGAGAGAGAGAGAGAGAGAAAGAGAGCACCGACGGCGGTACCGATGGCACTTGAAATACGCCCGCGAGACAACGGCTGGTCGTATAAGTTTAATCCTACGTGACGATATAACCGTCCCGAGGCTCTTCCCGCATAGTTCACCGTTTCCTCATTCCTCCTGAGAAAGAGAAGGAAGAAGAGTAGGCGGAGGAATCTCTTGCCGAGCTCCAGCGCAATGAGAGACGACGAAGAACGCAATGAGACGCTTCGCAATCGTCGCTTAACTATTCTTATTTTAATTCTGTGGGGCTATAAGTTATACAGAATACTCGCGAGATAATGTAGCTCAACCGCGTCACGTAGATCGATGAAAGTACTTTACGCGAAAGTGAACTACCGCAAATATTTACTGCAGTGTCAAGATTGGTGAGAGCCAACCAAGAACCTTATTGATTTCATAGACGACTTGCGTGTGTAACATGAAGAATAAATATTTAATACCGCACTTCACTATATAACGCTTAATATTTAACGTGCGGAACATCAAATTTCTACTACGTTAAATTTTAACATTTTCTCATCAATGTCGAGTCTATTGTATCTCAATAAAAACGTCGAGCTATCGATTTTAATAGTGATATTAACTGGAAGATTGCTGTAAATAACCGCTCCATCGTTACTTTCAAAAAAAAAGAGAAAGACTTGTGAAAAAAATTGGCTATTAAAATTCTTCTCCATTTGCGTGAAAATGTCTTTACGATTAAATATAAAACTTGTGAATTAGAAAAAAATATCTCTCGCTGAAAAACGCGTGCTCAGAAATTTGTTTTTCGTAGAAGAAAAACATTTTACATTCCGACAACGCTAGGATTACCCATGTCTTTGAATACGCGACAGCTCGTGTCGAGCTGCATGCGGAAGTTGTGTCGCCCAGGTGAGACGATTGCGCACAAAGTGGTATTCAGAGTGTCCCGCTGAGCAGAAGATCGGGCTACGACCGCGGCGACGATTCTATTCGAATTCGTGACACGCGCTAAACAGATTTGACGGCAACGCAAGCAGACGCGCCGCAAAGCTTTCACCGCGCTCTCTCGCCGGCTAGATATCTATACATCGAGAGTCGTGACCGTGGAATTCTGAAAAGATATGATACTTGCGCACATGACTTGGCCTATGACTATGACCTCACCTCACCGCGCGACGGTTTATCCAATTTGGTATTCCGCCGTCGCCCGTATCCGGCGATATAACTCGCCGCGTGATACTTGATTTAATCCTTTCCCTAAATCCCACGTCTGGCGATAGTTATAATGTCTCACAAGTCAGGAGTTTCCGTCCGACCCGGGGCACGTCGCGATGCAGATAGCGCACGAAACTCTTCTTAGCTCGTGATCCAATACCCAGCGTCTCACCCAAAGTAGCTCTGCACTTGCAGATAAGTTTTAATACTTTCTTCTAAATAATTACGAGCGCAAAATAGGATCCCTTCGTGCTGCTTTTTATTTTTTCACATTTTATAATTTTATTTATCATTATATATTTTACATCATCAGCGTATATATATTTTTGAAATAATTTTATTCACACGTAGAATGATAAATATAGACGAGGATTTCATTATTTCGCAATGCTGCGCAAAAATGTCATAACGCGTTTGTATGATTACATTAAAAATTTCATGGGGACAATAATGGAATGCTGCTTCTCTGACTGTCATAAATATTATTTGAACTTGGAACCTCTGGGCTTTTGCATGATTTAAACAGCACCGTAGCTATCAGAATCGTCTGAGTAGAATTTAATGTTTGTTGCGTCCGGCGTAACATAGATGTATCCCGTTCCCCTCTGAGGTACGAGCTTACGTAGTGTGCAACTTAATCCGCAGTCCCAAATCTCGTGCCTCGCAATAACACCGGCACTTCGTCATAATTTCATGCTTAGTTTAACGCTGCGCCTGTACTCGCGCCACTGCTCTGCGCACCGGAGACGAAATGCACTACGATACAATTTGGTGCTTTCCGCTTTAACGATTCGCCGCTTGATATAGAGCGAAACACGCGGGTCGTCGCATCCGCGCTATATTAAAATTTAAGACAGTACGGCAAAGTGCGCGAAATAATATTTTATTCCGGCTTTAATGGACGATATTTGCCTCCGTGCCCGGCCTGCGCGCGCTTCGCCGAGCGCGGCGCAACGACAAAATCCACATTCTGAAATCCAATATTCTCTCGCATTACCTTTGACGTTACACCGGTCTCGAGACCGACTCCTTCCTGTGCGCCTCATTTTTCTTCTGTTTGCCGCTCGGCGGAGAATGTACGAAATTTGATGACACACTTTAATCCTTTTTCTAGCGATTTAATTTTTCGAGAGAATTTTTCATTCGCAATTTTATATTTATATACAATATCCGTGCGACGTCTGCGACTAAAGTCCGCGAATAAGTTATTATTTTATCGTATAATTATTATTATTAGAATTTAACGGTACATCTAAAAGTAATGAATTTTAGATGGATATGCAGGTGGTAAATCGTCAATATTAGATGAGGGTAATTTATCATAAAACAGTCACGAACGTTGTACTGCGAAGATGTACGATCAAGCAATGATTAATATCTATAGGAGATAATGACCGAGGAGAAACAAGGCAACTTATCTGACGTAATTATGAATTAAAGAGAGCTGTTAGTCCGGACGGCCGCGCCGAGAGGAATTATAAAGTATTATGGTCAAAGGATTCTTTTAAAGCTGCGTAGTTATTTCATTATTACCGTCCATTATCGTATAAACAATATGAGTCCCCGACGAGACACGACGTCGAGGAATTCGTAATGAAGCAACGGACGATAAACCCCTCCGCGTGTTTCTCTCTTTCCTCTCTCTGTCTCTCTTTCCCCCCTCGCGGATCGTGCACAAATATTCAGCTTTTCTCCGCTCAACGGCGTAGATCCGATTATAAACTGGCGAGCCTTTCCGCGGTCGTAATTTTCACATTAGCGCCGCTCGGCGGGCAACCTAATTCGATGATACCAGTTGTGAGTCGCGGTCGACCATCGGCAGCAAATTCGCCCTCTCTCGCTCTCTCCGTGACTCTTCGAAATATTTGCCGTACCATCCAGGGGTTAACGAATATATCGTGCGCCCGTAACGACCTTTCAATAAATCGCATTCCCGCCCTCGCCCACATCAAATCAAATTTCCGCCGCGGCCTGGGGCCATCCACCGTTCGAGAAATTCGACGATGATCCGGAACAAGGTTTGCGTAGTCGGTAGGTCGATACGGGGGATAAGGCGAGGCGAGAGTGAGACTCTCCTCGGCAGACTGCTTTTCCCGACAGAAACGGATTGCTCTGCGTCGAGTGAGATATGAGCTGGGAAGCGAGTCTTCGACGGTTGTCTTCGAACAAGCGACGACCAAAATTCAATCTTGAGTTTGGTGTCGTATGAGATAAGTACCTGCACGTGCAAATAATCAATTACTAACGGACGAATAAATCTATATATTTTCTCTCTATAAGATAAAATTATACAAAAATATAATTAAATGTAATTATAAAAATTTCATACATTTTTTCATATAAAAATATAAGCATATTCTTCTCCGAAGTAAAAACAAACTATAAACTTTTAGATCGTCACAGTTGTAATTAAATATAAATTAAAGAGTTCAGTCCTTTTCGTTACTCTTAAATAATATACTTGTTTCATTTTGTCGTTACGAGAGTTTGTGAAGCGTTTAAAAAGTTTTCGTGTATCTTCGAGTGTTTCAAAATTGTAAAAATTGATATATAACGATTGAAACTATTCGTGAAATTGCTGACGACATATCTTCGTATTTTTCAACGAGAATATCGCACATTTGATGTAGCGCAATGCGACACGAACTGAAAGGCTTTTAACGTAAGTGCAATCGTAAAAGCTGAAAGTATTGTTAAATTTGTAAGACTTCGCGACATACATACTATCTGATATAAGTTTCGGTTATTATTCGATGATACATTTTAAGAGCGTGTCTATACTCTTCGAAGATCAAAAATGTAAAAAGCGCTAAACAAAAGAAATTCTCTCAATCAGGATTTTAAACTTCCAGATATCTTACGCTCCAAAAATATCAGTTTTGAGAAATAAATTTACCTTTTCAATGAAAATAAAGTAAAGTGCAATAAATAAGTATACTTACTAATATATAATGTGTTTAAAATAAGAACAATGCTGTATTCAACCGTAAAAATATTCATTATTTTTTTAAATACCATTTTAAAATAGCTATTGCAATTTTGTCAATAAAAAGTTGTTGTATTATCCCATTTATTCTATTGAAGCTTAACATCCATAAATGGCAGATGTAAAATCCGCGTTTCCATTTATATCGCGTCATTCATGACTGATATTTTCGTGTTCATTGAACGATTATTGAATTCCGCTTCATGACAATCAGAAATATTTCACAGAATCTTGATTCTGCATTTTCAGCAATTGCAGAATCAGAGGTTACGGATTTGTATTCACGCTCATACAATCTCGATAACTCTTTGCGCCCACGTGGAGCTCAAGTCGGTCATCGAATATCCTTGTAATTTCCGGCGCGCAAGAATGACCACGGGAAATATACGAAACGGGAAATGAGTGTCGCCGCTTTTCGCCTCGCAAGTCACTTCCGCGGAAATTCGACCTTTTAACGACAGTATCTCTCGTCATCGCGCAGGAAGTTTATTAAGTTGCCTGGGTGGTCGTTATATGTCGGTTCTTGTCGTCTTACAAGTATATCCGTACATGCACCTTAGATACATCTATCTACGTAGACAATGTCAGTTAACTTAGCACAGTCAAGATAAAACCCATAGACGCAAACTTTGTAAATGATGAAATATGGCATATCAGGGGAGTACAAACTTCGTCAATTATCCTATAAATGTGCTTAATCTTATAAATATGCTCAAGCTAGAGTTTGTAAAACAGAAATTTCCATATTCAATATTGTCAAAAGTTAAGAGTTTTTAATGCTCAATTTTTTACCTTTTATTTCGACAGAAATATTTATTGAGAAAATTTAATTGGCATTATTTTTATCAATAAGACTTCTCTCTTTTCGATTCATTGAAAACGATTGAAAACTTTAAAAATGTCACTTTTATAGAACTCATGTGTTAAATTCAGTCAGCGACGAACTACACGTTCATCTCCCAATGCTAGGAGCACATAGTAAATTGCAATTTTCTAACTTTTCGATTAAAAGCTAGATTGCAATTTTTTGAAATCCATCTAGACTGTAATTGCCAATTGTGGCTTTTTCAAAAGCGATTAGTTTTCCGTTATGCAAAATACAAAGAGTACAAATAAAGTTTCGACATGGCTTTCATAAAAACTGGTAATTTTAAACTTTAATAAACTTTTAAACACTTTTTAGTATTTTAAAATCCTATATTGCCAAAATATCAAACAATTTAACTAGAAAAAGCGCCAAGACATCAAATACTCCCAAAAATACAAAGCCTTTCCAACATACTTATCCTGTAAATCTTCAACACAGCATATAACAGAAAAAATAAAGTATTTAAATTAAGTTGTTAAAAAAATATTCCATTTCAATGTAAAACTCAATGTTGATTTTAGAGAGATCATCAATTTCTCCCATAAAAATATTCGTTTAACATAGCTTTTTCTTATCATGCAAACATGGAAATGGTATTTCAGTTATCCATGTCGCATCCTGCATGATAAAAAAAAACAGTTTCCGTGGATAATATCGAGCGATGGGCATTTCACTCGGGGATATGCAACACGCGCTTCCTCGCTCTGTACGCTTATGCTGCATTCCCGCGCAGAGCGGGGACATACGTATGCGCGCGTATCTACTCCAAATTTTTTGCGACGTAAGTCAACCCGATTCCACAGTACTTCGTATCGATATAGAAGTTGTTTGCCGCTGTATGGCTAGAAGCTATTTACTCGGCTGCTTCGTTTCGAATGGAACAACTGTAGAACGCGGACGTGCATTGATGTAACTCTGCAAAGCACAAGTTCCATAGAATATCGGGGGTAACAGCCCGCCTTTGCAATCTTCCGCTTTGTACAAGATTCCTGCAACGTATTCTTGAAACCGTGGTCCATATCTCTGCGAAATCTGCAGCTGCCGTTGACTGCATACGCGGAATCGAATCAATAATGTTTTTGTTCCTCCGGAAAGCTAAGCGTATATTCGCCGTATTGCAAATATTAAAATCGATTTAGCTATCGGGGATATGTTACGTGGTTACCGAAGCGCTTGTGTTAGAAGCCGCGATTTTATTTTGATTCTAAATAGAACTACGATACAAAGAAACTTGCGTTCACTTTTCAAATATCACGACGACGTCAAGGAAAATATCGAAAATATAAGCGGCAAGTGAAAACACAGGGTAAATTGCCGTAAAACAAATATTGTTAAAATTTTTCGAAACGCTTCATGTTTAAAATAGAAAGAACCGCAATATTTTACTTCACTCATGTGGTTTACGAAAAACGGGGCTTATAAATTGGAAATACGTCTTCCACGTATGTTAGAAGTTGATCGAGTTCCGTAGCGAGGAAGCATCGAGATTTTTCAGCAATATGGCTTACTCGTCCGCAGATTAAAACGATAGAAAATTGAATTGTTGCCAACCGTAAAATCCATACGGCTCACGTTTTCAGTTTGAAAAACTCCAACGGCTTTTCGCGGTCGACGAAGTCTTCATTCGTTCGGTTATCGAACACTTCATTTTATTGGCCTTTTTATAAGCTCGGAGAAATTCATTCCACCGGACTCAGTTTTATAGCGGAATATCGTAAAATCGCGAAATTCGTTACTGTGACATTTGGCAAACCGAACGAAATATCTCTATCAGCGTGCTGCTGTTAGTCCATTAAGCGTATTCGGAAACGAGGGGGGCGTGCTAACCCGCCCAGATGAAAACCTAATCGCGTGCGACCTAACGGCGCGCGACTCCTTTTTCTTTCGTCGATCGCTGAATCAGGTTCCGGGGACGATGTGGGCTTTGCAAGTCAAATACGAAGCCAGGCAACGGCCCAGCTACCTGCGTCGCCAGGCGGGAGGGCGTTCGATAAACGTGATTTATCGTAATAAGGTCTTTCCGCGTCGCAGGTTTTGCACAAGTTTGCGCCCCAGAAATGCACCTTTCGCCCTTCGAATCGCAGTGGCTTCCTGGGTCGACCGTCATGGTCGGAAACCTCATCCCCCCCCCCCCCGTCTCTCCTTACTTGGCGGATGAAAAATGAAGGTTATCGAGTTATGTCTCCGAGGAAGGTAATAATTCGTCGGCGATGATGAAGTATTCGGCTTATGCCGCTGCAGGTTTGACGTGCTTGGAAGATAATTTTGGCGAGTGACGCTACTTACGGAATCCAATCGGTTTTTAAATTGCAAGACGGAATGCATGTTCTTGTAGTATAAGAAGAGTTCTCGTTGGAAAATTTCATGCAGCTCAAAATAGCTATTTTTAATCGATTAAATTAAACTTACGAGCGAGTGCCGTGAGTTTACATGTCGATAGCGCGAAACTTTGCGCACGTCAAACACGAAGTTTTTAATCGCGAGGCGACAGTTTCTTAATGTTACGTCACGGCGCGGATGTATAACCGTATACTTGCTAGCAAAGTTTGTAACTAAGTTAGACAAGACCGCAAAATAAATTCCTTGTCACGCAACTTTAATTCACTATCGACACTTGAGATGCGCGAGTTATCGCGTATCTTTATCTATTCATCACGCACACACGTGCGCTGCTTTTCTATCTTACTTTTATCAATCTTTACAGATACTAAATACTTTTTTTTTCGACATATTAAATACTTTAAAATTAAATAAATAAAGTGAAAATTTACTCAGAATAGTGTTCTCAGAATAGGTTTCTAATTTATTTCGCGATAACCTTAATAAAATTTGTCTGTTAATTGAATATTCAGACTTATATCGACGTTTTTCGTGCACCTCGGAAATAATTCATATCATCATGCATAATTTATTCACTTGGATCATGCTATATTTATTCATTTGAAAATCCATTAAGTATTTCAAGAAAGAGAAGTAATCATTTAAAACGAAAATTTAGTTATATCCTTCTTAATCGAATTTTTGTAATAGATTTGAAGAGAAATTAAATTCGCGTACAAATGATAGTACATTGTATATTGATACACCATTATTCTATACTTCTGAAATGCTTTCACGTGAACGAAACATATGATCGTACGCGAAAGAACTCCGTGCATAGATTATCATAATTATGGCGGGACGTTGATCGTATCTCTATGTAAATTCCATTTATATCCGCGGAACGAGATTATAACATCGCGCAATAATTTTCCGCAACGCCGACGTTCCGTTATGCGAATGAAGATTATTAAGATGCGTTTATGCTCTATCGGATTTTCACGCTCGGTCCGATTTAATTCTGTCCATTTAGGCTCGCCGAACTAATAGCTTTCAAAGTTACTCCCCTTATGCGCTGATCGAATTGCAGAAGCGCCAGACCGACGCGGTCCGATAAATTGGCAAATCCGCGGCAATGCTTCTGGAAGGGCGCCAATTATTGGACGGGATAACGAGGATCAGTGGCGACGAAGCGGAGCGGAGCGACGCCCCGCGCTAGACCTAATTAGATAAACTGATCTTTGTGAGCGTCCAATTCCAACGAGCATATACGGTAACCCTTTAATGTATAGAGCAATAAGTGTGTAAATACGTTCCGGCACGTATGCTGGAATCGCGATTAAGCGGGCACTGGCTGCTCGTAATATGGTTATTCGGATACCACTTATTTGAAGCACCGATTACGGGAAATGTAATTGTAACTAGTGTATAGTTATTGGCAAAGTATGAAATTCGTGATACTGCAGAGAAACCGCGGATAATTTATGCAAAGCCCTCGAGACATTAAATTAAATATCGAGCAAATCAGACTTTTCTTTAATTAAATATAACTTTTGACTAATAGATCATTTTTATCACAATTATACTTGAAGTGCTGATAAAATCGTGAGAACATGCTAAATGTGTATCTTATTGAAATAATTAAAAAATTTATATATTTTGCTCCGTATTAACATATTTCGGTACCTTTCCGTAACTGCCACTAGTGTCCTTTTTTTGCCTGCGGAGTCATGTTCTTGTACCTATTTTTGTTCAACTTAACATGGCAACATGAAGGCTGTTCATTTTATGAACATTCTGGCGCGCACAGCGTAGCGCAACTCGCGAGAAAACACGAGTTTTAATTAGTTTTAATTTCGGTACTTTTTTTTACTTTGTGGCGCGATACAGCTTTCGCGCACGGCTGCCAAGCTGCGCGAGACGCAATCGTCCTGCGGATATAAGTGCAGGTAATCTCTCTCAAAAGAGATTTCCGTGGTTGGCGGCCAGATGGTAACAACTATAAAATTGATATACCGCGCGGTAAGGATCGAGCTGAAAGTGCCCGGCTTGCAAGAAGATATGCTGGTGGTAAGGAGATTAAAGGAATGAAGTTTGAATAATTTACTCCATAATCGGCCCAATTCCATTTAAAATTTAAGATGACATTGCCGCTCTTGTTCCTGAGCTCGCAACGTAAATCTCGCTTTACGGTTTACATAACGTAATATTAAATATACGAGTAATAAGGCGCGCATTACACGGAGCTTTTAACCGGTAGACGTAGATGCACAAAAGTGAAAAAACCGCGCTAATGTCCTGTAATATTTAAAACTTTGTCAAATCCACGGAATTTTATGAATTGAACAAGATCAACTTTGAGCCAGGAAATGAGATTAGCCAACCGTTTCCCATGGGAAAAAGGAGTGGAAAATCGTATTACCGAGTAAAGTATCAAACATTATTTTCTCATAGATTTTATTAAAACTCGGTTTTTCCGCGTTTTCAATATTACGTGCAATATTATAGCAATAGTATTTGAATATAAAAGTTAAATTAGAACTGCAAGTTTTCTTTTCAAAGCATTCTCAGTGTTTGTAATAAGTTGCTCAAATATTGAACTTTTAGTAAGAACTTGAAGAAAAAAACATTGCCTCGTTTTCCTCGTTTTCCTCGGTTTTCAAGAAAACAAGATATCGGTAAGAACAACCGGGATAAATCGCATTGTCAGTCGAAAATTGAGTCTACGTAGACGGAACTGAGAATTCCAGTCGTGGAATACACATGTGTACGCAGCCAAGCACACAAAAAAGAACGATATTATATGAAAGAGCGATATTCTATAAAAGATTTCAGCGGTATTCCAGCAGTAACCGTCGCCGTTGCCGCCCGGCATCGGTAAGAACTCAACTCAAGAATCCAATAATCCGAGGAAAAATCCGGGAGACGAGGAATCACCGGTGCCGTTTAACAATCGGGATTTCCCAGCCCAGAGAGTATTTACCACCCACACATTCGTGGAATCGGAGTCAATTTAATCTGGTTGCCTGCCTGTCGGATAAATTTATCCGCGATTTTCTCTTGATTTCTACGCCGTGCGCCTCCCGGCGATACTCGCCGCGTCTTATCTCGATTACTGCGATCCTCGAGATTGTCTATCGGCGTACACGTGCCTCCATATGTACATATATATAGAGATGGAGTCTCCATATGTCTAGATATGGAGTGTACTTACATACGCGCGCACGCTTCGGTATATAGTTGAATACACATGCAATGTGCGCAATATGTCCAACGATCAAGGCCCGATTATTCTCCATCCGAAGTATCAACAACGTTTCTCCAATGTGATTTCATTGATCGATTGTTCCCGTAAAGCCGATCATAAAGCTACCGCCTGTATCATATATTGCATATATCATATTGCTTCTCCAGTCGCACAATATACATCATATTATTCTTAAATACTTACTATCTTGAAAAGAGTTTTTATCTGCGCATACCATTTCTCAATATATTGTCATTGATAATTCACATTAATAAGTGATTAAAATATATTCAATCCTAAATTTTTCGCAATTATTTGCATTAATTGGACTAATGGAAAAAAATGTTGGCAGTAGTGTACAAAAAGAACGAGATATGTACGCAGCAATCCATCAAAAAAAAAAAAAAAATATTACTTGCTTATTTAAAAAAGTAAACACAGCTGGCGCGTAGGGATGTATAATAACTTTCTCCAAGTAAATTTGCTTTTTCCACGTTGGAGTGAAACAAGAGATCAATGCTTGTTTAAACAACGTTTCATATCATTGTTACAACTCAGGAGGAAATTCGAGGGTTTTACAACCATCCATGTCGTTGAGAATACTCTCGGATGCATAGAATTTTTTAGAAGCGAAGGAAATTCCTCCGCATCAGCGAACGACAGAACGAAGATGGGTCACGAAAAAACTCAGGAAGTACCTACACGCGCGTGTCGGCTCGCACTGAAAACTCGTTTACTCGTGGATATTAATATTATCGCGAAATGAAATCGCGCTAAACGAGATTATTTTCGAAACTCGATAAACGCCAAAGATTTCATTTCGCGACAGCGAAGTTGCTGACGCCACGGTGGCCCCTAATACGGTACGCCGGAGATTACGTTCGGAGATAGTCTCTGGTTTCTGAGATAATCAGTGCATTAAATTAGTAGATAAAGAATATATAAATTATAAATTAAGCAGGAAACATCGTAAATGTAAATGGAGATTAAGATTTCTCTTCGTCGTGTTAGTGTATTCATAAATCACACTTTTGCATAAATATTATTGCATGAGCACAAAATACTAATTCATAATTGTCGAAAACAATATGTATGAAATTATATCACACAAGTCTACGGTATAACTATAATTTCTGCTATAGTAACGTGGACAAAGCCACTTGCTATCGACAGTCACGATACTCATTCACCAAGCTTAATTAATCTGAAATAACAATGTGTCACGTGCATAAATTAACAAAGGAACAATTCCCGCGAGACAACTGTTAAATTTAGCAATCAAAACTGTACAACATTTTCGACACATCAAATTTGCTAACTAAATGCCATCGATCTATGTTTGGTATTGATTGTTCAACGTCATTAACGTGTAATATATATTGGCATTAACGACTGCATTGTAACATCTATTAGTTTCAAATTCATAATAATGGTTAATTAAAGATTAATCCAATTTTAAATTCATAAGACAATTATCCGATTAATTTTGTTTAAATATGTTAATAACTTCATAGACTGTAAATAATTGAAATAATCTTTGGAGATTAATTCCTCACATTCAATTAATGCAAAAATTAAATATTCTCTCTTAAAAAAGGTATCAATATATCGATAAGTATAAAATAGGTATAAGAATTTAGTAGCCTTTACTGCAATGCACTGAAATCTTATATTTTACAAAAAGAAATGGAAAGGAATGTTTACCTATCGACAGATATAAAAAAATTATTAATGTCTCCAACGGAGGTAATATTTCTCAATTTGCGATTCGCTATAAAAGGTGGCGTATATTAAGAATGAATAAATGAGCCATCTGACGCAGTTTACTGCCGATGTATGTATATTTCACTAAAAGCGTCAGCGGAAAATAATGGTTGTCATCGCGACACCTCTCGACGATGCACTTTCTCGATGAAGAGCACGAGAAAAAAGAGGCAACGACGGGGAAAGAAAGATCCCGAAGGAATTCGGAGCCTGTCAAAGGATACCGCGTTTGCATTCGCGTTTGTCGTTGTCGCTCTTGCCCTGAATTTCACGATCGCGCTTGCGGGTCTCCGGCACGTCGGATTTCAGTAATTTCAATTTCAGATTACACACGTCTCGAAATTGCTCGGATACGGTTTTGCGTGCGCTATCAAACGCCCTCGCAACTACGCTCTCCAAATCTAGTTTTCATGTGGTGCGGCTACCACAGTGATTGTTTAGTCAAGAGGCGGGCACCAGATGACCTTGATCGAGTTCGCAATTGTCCATGCAAGTAATTGCCATCGTCACATCTTCGCTGATTACATTCATATTCATAAGATAGATATTTGTTTGATGCTTACTTACATATAATACATGTGGCATATATTATATATATAAATGCTTATTGTGTAACATTGCAAAATATTTAATTCGTAAATAAAAAAACATTACAAAAGCCGGAGAGAAAGAGGTATTAGTTGATTATTAAATTTTATATTCATACAAAACAGGTAAATCCCATAATACTCGAATAAATTTATAAAGCCATGATACGAATTATTAAATCGAACACATTTATTAATTCCGAACGAGTATATTGTATTGTAAATATAAAATTTTTATTGCTTTAGTGCAGTACAAAACTGCAGATGGTGGTAATAAAAGCTATCACGCTATGGAAATAAATATCAATTATCCAACGAGAAATATTCTATAGAAGATAACATATTAATATTTTAATATTTTGTCTCTAGAGAAATCGTTACATTTATTATAAGCCAAAAATAAATTTAGGTTTTGAACGCAAGTTTATCGCGAATGTAACATTTTTATTACTTTAGCTTAATGCAGAATTATCAAATTACAGAATTAAAAAGATATATAAATTTTAATAATAATTAACAATAATAATAAAAAATATTACACTGCAGAAGATATTAATTATCCAGCAAAAAATATTCTGCGGAAGATATCAAATTAATATTTTAATAATTTTATTTAAAAAATCGTCTACATGTTGCATTTATTACGAACCGAGAATATATAAGATAAATGTAAAAAATTACGCACGCATCTTAATTTATTAAATCTATTTGATAAGCCAAGCAGGTGAACAGCGCAAAGCTACAAAGCTACAACTTTTATGATGAATCTTTTGTTAACTCCTCTTCACATTCCATTCCATTATCTATGATTCTAAAACAGGCGAACCAACAGTAACACGCAGCAGTACCGTTGATTCTTTGCGCCGATGCGGATAATTAACATGTCGGTCAATAAATTCCGCAATTCGCACGCAATAATCCTCGCGGCTCCGTTAACTGATTGCATTTCCGCTTTGAGTATTCGCTCGCGCTACGAGAATCGCGCCACCATATTCATTAATCTCTCATTAATCTCTCACGCTTGGCGCTTCGCCGCTCTCTAACGCAAGCGTTTTCCCGTTTCGCGGTCGAACACCATGGCATCCGTGATGAGATGCGACTCTTGCTCGTCCGAACCGAGACGGCGACGCTCTCGGCCGTGAGACGCGAGTCGCCGCAAGTAGCGAGCGCGGGCAAAAGCAACAGGTTCGCCGAACGGAAAGAGAAGAAACGGCGCGCGGACGGTGAAGAGTCATTTCCTCGATAAGTCGGAGCCCGGGATACGTCCGGGACTCTTGAAAACTTAACGAAGAGTAATTACGCGCACTCTTCTCGCGGAAGTTTCCCGGAATGAATATCGCATCGTCGTCGTAGTCGCCGTCGTCACCGTCGCGGCCGCTATCGGCGAAACGATCGATCCCCAGCGGGCGCAGGTGCGCAGTTCCGATCTGATTGCGCTCGTACGCACGGGATTTACTTTTCCAATTTCGCGGACAATCGACAAGCGCGTTACTTTCGGCCCGCTTCGGTGAAATTCGCGGATCGGGTTACTTCACAAAAACGCGAATACTTTACAAAACTTTGACTGTCCCTGTCAATTTGTCGGCGAAACGTTTTCATTACGATTTTCTGTCTTGAATGTTCAATGCAATCCTGTTTTATATGTCCATTATATTTCCGTGAGTTCATTGTTGATTATATATAACTGAATCATTATTAAAAAATTGAAATACGTTCTAAACACGTAAAAATACGTTGTATTACTCTTTCGTGACATTAATATTTTAATTATTAAAACACAGTTATGTTTCGATAACTGTAGAAATTATATAAAATGTTCAAAATCAACGTGCTCTCTCTCTCTCTCTCTCTTCTCTAGTTATTATTATAAATAAAACGTTTTAATAATTCATAAAACTGTTATTAGCATACAAAAATACCGCTATCAACCAGATAAATTTATTTTAATGAAACATTAATATATATGTAAAATAAATAATAAGTAATACCTACTCATAATAATAAAGTTTTAAATTGATATATGTAGAAATATATAAATATATCTTGATAATATCTAAAACAAGTACAGCAAGCGGCGCGCGTGCAATGCCAATAAATGGCATGCACATCATGTACAGAAGTGCATTTGCATATAAAATTATGCGGAAAAAAAAGATTCGGCGTTAAACTGTCGTTAGCAACATTAAAAGAGTCAATTTCAGCGGATATCAAAAAATCATTATTTTCCTCCGATCATAATCAATATTCTACGGCTGCACGGTGTAATTAAATTCGTAAACAACAATTCAGTTTCATGATACGATCAAGCAGTATCACCGTAGTGAAGAGTTATCGGTATCTAGTGCATTGGTTGTTGTTTGTTAATGAGAAGAAAAACATTGCAACCAACGATAATGAAATTTTGCGGATTTGCCACAACTTCATACACGCAACAATGTTGATTTGCAATTATCACCGCGCAGCGGAACGCAATTTAATCCATATTTGCAAAGGCCGTTGATTCGCTCGACAATACACAGAGGTACTGTATTTCTGACCCGAATTAGGTTTCCTGCGCTGACATCTCGCGTTTCGCGACGAAAGCCAGAAATTGGTAGGTGAACTCGCACGCCAGCGAGAAATTCTCCGATGAGTGTGTTTGCGTTTAGATCATTTTCCTAGCGAGCCGAGACGATTTTCCGTAAGACGGTCCGTAAGGCGTTTAATTCAGATTCGCGTTCGCACGCGCAATTGTAACGAGAGCGGTATCGGAAGATTTGCCAACGTATTGTGATTTGCATGTCGACACCCGATAGATGCAATACATGCTCGCACGAAAGTAGGTATGCGCGCAAAAACCTATCTAATCTAAAATCTATCATTACATCGGAGTTGCTTTCACCAACATCGCTTAATCATACTTAAATCAACTCTTTCAATTCTATTCTCGCCGCGCACTTGTCTCGCGTCTGTCTGATTCTCATCTCACGTCGGTGCCAACGCGATCTTTTTATTAAGCAAACCGAATTCAGGATTGATGACCTACAATTTAGCGTTAAACATATGCGACGAAGAAATAGAACTCTGTGCCCTTCCAATTTTGATCTCCGTAATCAGTTTAAGTAAAATTATCCGAAGTCTGATCGTAATCATCCTTGCGCTACGACAATCGAAGAAAAAGATTTTGCGCAATGCCGAGACTGCGCATCTCGTGATTATAAAAATAGCACGAGAGCTTCATTATGCTATTATTTATTCTTCTATTATATCTTGCAAAACAACAACTCGCGCTTTCGTGACTCGAGGAAGACAAATGATTACTCAGGAATGCACACGATAGTATTCTTGAGGAAAATACGGCGATTTTTTTATCTCCAGATACTTCTCGAATATGTCACGGAGTTAGTACGCGGCCGAGCAGCGGCGCTGAATATTATTCTTGTTCAATTCTCGTGGTTACGTAGATTCGTGGGACTATCATCCGCCATTGTTCTCGGTATAGAGCATCTATGCGTATAATTTCGCAAGTGCTTAACGCTCCGAGTCGGCGGTCATGAAGGGGAGAGGGAACAGCCTTGTAACACTTGCTGAAAGCTTGCCACGTTAGCTATCCCTATCATCTGCTCAGAAACATGCCGTACCACCTGTTCCTCCTTCTTTCTATGTGTGTTATACATTGAGACGCCTATTATACGCAAATGTTGTCTTCGTAACTCGCTACGTCACTTTCTCTATCGCGCGGATTTATATGCCCAGCAATCTCATTATTAGAAAACTCTAAATTCTAAAGTTAAAATTTCTATCGTTCTATCAAAAAATAACGTAAGCTTAAAAAATAATAATAATAATAATAATATTTAGCCGCAACTTTTTATGTCACTTCACTTGTATTGTTCGTATTGCGAAACGCTCCGACGAGACAATACCTTTCACTCTCAACTTCGCGAAGACAATCTTCCGATTGCTGTCACGAGAGTACCGATAATGAAACGGCGGCGGTCGCGTGATCGTCGTTATGTTCGACTCGTAAGGCACGCGAGCGCAATGCGCCCGAGAATGCATTCGCGAACGCCTTAAGGCCGCCGCACACCGGCAGCTACGCCAGCCGCGCTATGAACGCCGGTGACCTGCGTTATGCGCGCCTCGAATACAGGATCGCGTGGTGCGTGCATTCAACAGTTCAGCCGTTTCATCCTGTACGTTCATCCCGATGTACAATATTCAATCAAAATTGAGATAGTTAAAGCATTATTGGTTGAAGCTCATAAGACAATTCAATTATTATTTCCAATTACAACTTGATATAATATCGAGGCTTTTGTCTTTTATTTTCTATTTTGTAGTTTGTACTCTATCTTTATATTCTAAAAAGATTTAAAAGACTCGTAAACATTTGTATGTTCTGATAATGATAAATAGCAAGTTAAAAAATACAGGCACACTTCAAGTAATTAAATTTTTGAAAATAATAAAAAAAGTAAAGATAAAATTTATAATGAGAAACTATCGTATTGTATCGTAAAATAATTAAATCAAACATTTGACATGTTAATGTTTGGCATATACGAGAAAATTGTTAAAATTGCTAACGCTTTAGTATTCGTAATTATTCTAAATGACATATATATTTTTTTGTGCAAGAGACACTTGCTGCTGAAAGATTCTGTAAATAATGCATATTGAAGCTGTGTGTGTCATATCTTTTTGTAAAATTATAATTAACTTAATTGTGTTTATACATATTTGTTTCGCGTGCAAACGAGTGATGTTAATTAACTTTTGCGTGGTAACTGTACTGAAGAGTTCGTCAGTTCACGAAACGGAGAATAATAATAGCCATATCCGTATTCATGAAACTGAAAATTCATTTGTAGGCAAATAAAATCATCTCATTCATGTCGAATGCATACATTATGGTTGCTACCCGTCGCTACCGACACGAACTCCACCCGGAGTTGCCCGCACGAAGTGCTCGATTTTCCGATAATCTCTTGAACTATTTTTGAGCAAATGCAATTTTCCTTACCGTCTCTTCTGATCGTTCGCCAGTCTACGGGAACCCGATATTGCAGACCATTCGTTAAGCGCATAACTCTTTTGATGAGAATATAACGAGGAACGTTCTGATTGCGTTCGTTGAAGATATTAATGGACTCATAGATTGCTTGAGTATCAAATAAACGGCTAATTTCTAAACCAATATAAAATTCTGCAAGTTATTATCTTCTGATATATATACCTCATTCTTCATTGTTTTAGTTACGTCTCAATCTTATTCTTACGTTTCTAAACATTTATCAACCAATCTATTACAGTAGTTTAATCACCAAGCATGTGTGTGTGTGTGTGTGTGTCTAACTTACAAAAAATTCTAAATATCTTAAAATAAAATAAAATATAGATTGTTGGCGAATTTTTTTATAAATGTATAACAGACGACAATTGCGATTTATTTCTCTCAATTATTTAATACTACAAATGTGTGCTTTCTTATTAAGATTTATGTACGTCGCACATTTATAAATATGCCTTTCATTACTTTATACTCTGTACGTGTGCAGAAAAATATTTTTAGTCAATAAATTCGGACGTTTCTCATATTTTGATGCTAAAATTTACAGTTAGCCGAAGAATAAATAATGCAGTCGAACATGTACTAACTTAAAAATAAATCGAGACTTGAATATACAAGTAGAAATAACGAATAATCTGAAAAATGACAGATTATCTTCACGGTGACAATTTATTTAGCCAGTATTTGCGATATAATCAATTGATTTAACGTATGTACTACACAGAGTCGTGACTATCGATCGGCAGACATGTGAATACGACATTTAATCATTTGACGTAAATATGTACGCGACGCGCGTCAACGTTACATCCGTTAACGAAGCAGGTGGTTCTCCGTTAATGCATAAATAAACTCAATTCCATAATTAACAAACAAACTTCATAAATATAGCATACTTCTTTAACGGCCGTAACTCACTATTTAATCTGAAACAGCGGCTATTAGTAGTAATTAATAATTACCAGTAATTAGTAATTTGCGATAGATAACTGTATTGCAAATGTGCAAACAGCGCAAATTACCGTATAAAATATCGATTGTAAAACGCGGACATATTATTCCAACAAATCCTGATGAAAAATCAATAAGCATTTATCAATTATTTGGGGAATCGGTTGTACAATTTAAACGAAGTCTGAAAAACTGCGCAGAAAATTACATTGCACACTCCAGTTTGCACGATTAAAAAATATTGTGCAAATTTAACAAGTCACCTTTGGATCACCCGGAATATTCGGGCACGATTCGGACACGATTCGGGCACGATTCGCTCACAATAGGCGTGGATCGTGTGCCTGCCTCGGTTACAAACGACAGTGAGAACAGCCTGGGAACAGTACGCCCTTTGTGCTCCGACAACCTCTCTCGATTGTGAATCCGCTCGTTTCGTTTAGTTTATCATTCTCAAGTGAACCAACTTGCTTGATGCTTGATATATCAAAATAGCAATGCATTTTTACATTTCGTAATTGTATTTCTTAATATTCAATAGAAGGATATTTCATAAGAACGAGATATCAGCAAATCTTCATTGGATTGGTGTTTATTTTGTGAAGAGCAATATTCTCTTTAAGTTCAAAAATAAGAATTTAACGCAACATAAAGTTTTATTCCAAAATTAAAATAATTATTTACTGATGATTATTCAATCTTTACTGATATCTCATCAATTTTAAGATTTTTCTTTTTTATTAATTTCAGACAGTAGATAAGATAGGATTACTTTCCACGTTAGTTGACGCTGGCTGATAAAATCAGAGAACGGCAAATTGTAGTTACCGGCGTATCTCATTATGCTGGTAGCGGTAGAAAATTCGGTCGCACTCCGAAAGGATTAAAACCTCAGCGCGGAGGATACGAGCGAGCACGGCAAAGTTCGAAGCCGGAAGAAATCAAAGGACGCGGAGTCTAATCGCCAGATTAAAGCGTCGGGATTCATCCGGGATTAAGGGATAACCGGGTCTTGCCGCTGACGACGAGGGGAATAACGAGTCCGGTGCGCGACCTGTGAAACGTGCTATCTGCGCTTGCAACTTTTAGATCCGATAAATCCGCCGCGCGAGATGCCCTTTGACTCGCGACGTGCACCTCATAGCCTTCCCACGTTGTTTCTCGCTAGTCGAATGCCGTACCGACCCTCGGCGCTCAGCTAGGATTAGGGGGAGAGATTCACTCGAACATAACATCGTCTTCCCTCGTATATTATCGTCTTTTGTTATCCCCTTGAACGTGTTACGTTTCGGAGATCTTTCGTGGTTTAACAGATATAAAATTTATAGATCCTTTTCCAGATCTCTGTCTGTTTAACGATTTTTCACGAAACGTACTATTATTACGTTGCAAATATATTGTTTTTATCTTCCTCAAATCGTAAATCACAATTGCATACGAAATTTAAGCTCCTTTTCTCCTCACTTTACTCAAAATAATCTTTTTTAAATATTTGCTCGCAATTTTATTATATATTTTATATCTGTACAAGCAACGGCATTTCCCAGGCATGCACTCATGCGTACAAATATTATGAAACCTTCTGTTCTACGCATTTCCTTGTGCATTTGCACATCTCGCATATATACTCGATTGCGTATGCAACAGGTTTCTCGCCGGCGTGGCTGGGTCGACGTCATCCGCAAAGATACGCATAGCATTACTTAATGTCACGAAGACTTTTGTAAAACGCTTCGGAAGCAAACATCCGGTTTCGGTTGATCTATAAGGATTTTCATGGAAGCTTGGATTAGGTGAATTAATAATGCAAATGTCGAACAACAGAAAAAGAGAATAAGCTCAAGCATCTATAATCTTCCAGAAAAAATGAGAGAAAAAGAAAAAAAACAGAACAACGCTATCCCAAGACAGGTTCTTCGTCGGTGAGGAAGGATTAGTGTCCACGTGAGAGATAAATCGCTGTTTCAAGGGATTTTCCAGGCTTCGTTAAAGGAGATCGAGCTATCCGACCTTGGCGAGGAAGAGGAAGAGTCCGAAATATGGCGTGAAATATGGGATTTTGAGTTACGCGCTTCTGGTGTGCACCGAAACGTTAAAAGGACGAAATAGCGCAAGCTTTGTCTTGCGCACAGAAATGTATGTTAAATCTCGAACCGCGCGGGCTCAACAGACACGCTTTTAATTTTAGCGGGCGTCTCTGGGTATTTAATAAATTTTTATGAAAAAGGATTAATGCGGAAATAGTGATAAACGCGGCACTGGAAATGAGTGGTAACGTTTCAAAGTTAAATAGCGATTAAATACCAACGCACATATTCAAATAGAAACGTGGGATATTTGTCTGGCCATTAAAAGTTAATTGAAAATTAATGCCCATATTGAATATATTTACTCACATTATAGTTTAGCATAAAATTAATTAGCGGAAAAGTGGGCACTGTTTTTCAATTGAAATAAATTTTTTATTACCTATCAGAGAACCGCATGTATCCTGTTATCATATTAAATACAGATACATATACGCGTTCGTATATAAATTACACAAAGCGTACATTTCCACGATTATTACACCAATATTACACAATCGCCAATGTTAAAGAAGTAACATCGCGAGAAAACTCTCGGCGCAAGAAAACTTTTCTTTTTCATTCCGGTAAAGCGCCGTTAATGAGAACGCGTATATATGCTGGCGCAAACAGTACGCTGGTAGTTTCTGAGGAAAGGTGTACATGGGACTGCTTGCATAGCATGTTTATCATACGCGCAGCATCATTAGTGGGACTTCAGAGTGTTCTTCAGCGGGAACAAGAGGCCGCAAAGACTTTTTGCTCGCACTTTCATCGCGTAATTCTCTGCGAAAAGTAGCACAACAATATTTGCGCGTTATCAAGATGCTCATTAAGGGCTCTTCGTATACAGATACAAGATGTGATACCATAAAGTATATAATAGATTTTTCTTTCGTTTGTAAACGACTGACAATGAGTTATAAATAAAAACGTATAGTCGAAATTTTATTGCTTAATACTTAGAATTAAATTGCTCTTTAGCAGTGCTTGTTAAGATACGATATAAAATTATTTTTAAATTATAGGCCTTATATCAAATCATCATTAAAAAAATCAGGGACCCGGATCGAATCGGAATCGGAACCGAACCAAAACTGAAAAACCGTAAAACTGTAAACTGGAAATAATTTAATCGATCCGGTTATGATTCCGATGTTACAAACTTTATAAAATTTCGGTTCAATTACAATTTCAGTTTGATCAAAAATGAAACGATTACGATTACAGTTCGATCTAGATTCCTGAAGAAAATCGATTACGAACTTGAATCATTAACAGAAATAACAAGATTTTGTTTGCAAAATGCCCGACAAGTTTTATGCTGAAGTAAACGTCACGCTGTCAACTTCTCAGTTTCGTTTAATAAAAGTCCGTCACGTGGAATTATTATAACCGCCTTCATTACTTCAAAGTTGCTGATTTTTCTTCAATCAAAATAACGCAAGCACGCGTTTCATTTCGTCGGTTCGTGACAACGTGATGTTGCGCGAAACTCGCGGCGCGCACTTTTTCGTCGACGTGCGTACACATCAATATCGTCGATATTAATTGAGCGACGTCACGTGGACGCCCGTCATTGTGACGGCCGTCTCGTTCAACTCCACAAAAATTGGGCTGTCAAATATACGCCGACGCAGTAACTGAACGCGTATCCATTTTCTGCTGCAACTATTCTTCCGGTTCCTCGGATGAGAGAACTCGATGGACGTGCAATAATTATTTACGCCCAATTATTTCGCTCATATATATCGACGCTCCATCTGTCTTTTTTATTTCTAAGCCGAACATTCCCGCTCCTCGTGTCTCTTTATAACAATAATCAGCAGAAATATTTATTCTAGTTTGAAATATTATCCTTCGTAAATAAAGACAATGATTTGCAGGCGTATCAATACACTCGTTAAAATAATTAAATATGTAAATTAATTCCCTCGTTAAAATAATGTACGAAAGGCTCACATGTCAGATGGGAAATTTGCATAATCCAATGTATGTACATTTCGAAAACAAGCTCCGTATGCTTTCGTATAATATGATCTGTAAGCCGCATTATCGCCAAATAATGTGGTCCACTGCTAATTAAATAATTGATGAACCGTGCATATTATTCTGGGATGTTTAATGCAATTTTTACCTCCATGGGAGACATCGAACATTTTATAATCAAGTTATAAATATAAGAACAAGTGAAAAGTAAATCAATTATTGCAGTTATAATTTCATTATAAGATATAGTATTTGTGATGGAAAGTGAAGATGTGTGACAAAGATATCGACTAATTTCTCATTCCGATACTCTTTCGACGCGTGCAGCCCATGAAACTTTTAATCTATTTCCGGATCTACTTATTCAAACTTAATCGCGTCTCTTTTTGCTTCGTTAGAAAATAAACATCCATTCTGAGCAGTACGTCACGTACGTAATATGGCGCGTTATTTTATACGAATGAAAACGATTGAAAAACGTGCTTCTGGATGATGAGGTCTGGAAGAACTGTCTCGATCTAATTGATATCTGTCTCGCGGATGAACGAGTTCGTAATTATTCTATGTACATTAAACGGATTCGCGATGCAGATATCTGAATGTATTTTCAATGACACTTTTATCTCGTTCATTAAACTTGTAATCCTTATACCGAGTTTTCTTACATAGCCATAAATCAAACACTAACCGATCCCATCCAATATTTCACTTCCCTCTACAGCGCATGTTATTTTATATGAGTACTTCTTTCACGCCCGAGTCACGCGACATACAAAAAAAAATTGAATTAATAGCCGAAAAACGGATGTTCGTCCGATGAGGGTCGGGGAAAGCTGTCGCGGGTTAATTGATGGATGCGAGTTGTGGGGACGCGCGTGTAGCGATCGTTTTCGTTGTAACGCAAGCGGCGTGGCTAAGCGCTGCGACGTGGCACAGTTTGGAGTGGCCGAATCAATTTGTGCTGATGTATCATGGCGTCATTTGCTTGTACAATCGAGCGAATTACGAGCGTTTCGCCTTTGCTACCTCGGCGCAACCAGCCCTCGGCCAGGCGCACGTATCGCCTCGTTCTCTTCTGTTTCTCTCCCTCCCCCCTTCAACGACTCACGTACGCGCTTGTCTCACCTGCACGCTTGTTATCTGGTCATCTAGTCAGTGCAGCAGGGCATTGTTTACGTTGATGCGTATAACGATAACGCTCGTCCGCGTACATCCAACCCGATGTCGCTCTGAAGCACCGATAATGACCGACGCGACCGTAATTCGTAGAACGGGCGATTGTTGCCGCCAGTCCGGCTCAATCCGGTCCGGTCCAGCGCAAGCCGGGGATCATCGGACAAATCGGGCTGCTTGTATCACGCGAGGGAACGCGATCGAGAACACGTGACCGAACACTTCTGTCCGCCAGCAGACACACGCGGCGGCGCCGGTGATGTAATCACGGTTGAAAAGTATTATACGTGTGATTTGTGCGCAGCTTAATTATAAATTAACGCACGACTGCCGCGATTTCGAACTATTCGATGGTGCCCATTTACTTTTTGATGATGAAACATCACGGAATAATTACAGAAATGTTCACAAATTTTTTTTTATCTGGAATAATTTTTGATAAATTTAAAATCGAGTTGTTTTTAACATTGATTTACGGATTTTATTTTTCTACTCATTCGTTACTTCATAAAAAGTATTAATATCTTGACATTTTTATTAAAATCGGTAACAAATGGATGAAAGCATTCGTGCAAATAATATGTTCGAATTAATGCTATCACTGTGTGAGTCATAATCGTGTTATTTGTAACAGATCTCCTATCAAATTTCCCAAAGCTATCAATCATTCTTGTTATCAATAAAATTCATGTAGGTTGCGTTAAAGCATACGTGTAAGCATGATACAATTAATAGCAGACTCGCGAGTCATCCATGGCATCTATAAAATTATATGAGGCTTTATTGTGTATTTTTCGTGTATTTATTTTCTATTTCAGCTTTGGAAATTTTTAAAAAACCAGTTGCGATATTTTATCATAAGTCAAGGATCGATGCTGCTTTTTCCATGCTACATCGTAAATTCTTAAAACGTCAAAAATTGTGGAATAATGCATGTGAAAGTTATAGTGGTGCTTGCATCCCAATTCATTCACAAGTATAATTATGTGCAGGTTGTTATCGCATCGGGGGCACCGTCAAATAATGGATCCGTGAGCTCCTATTGTGCCGACAACCCCATTGTGATGATTTCATGTCAATGGTGAAAGCTTTCCTACCGATATATCTGCACAACTTGAAGTTTCAGCGTATTAAGCAAGCCGGTGCGTTCGTAGAATTCATCTATTAATAAACATAACAAAGCAATCGTTTCGCCATTACACACGCTTATATATTTATCCGCTATTTATAACAAAATGCGACGATTTGTGAAATGCAAAGCAATGAAATAATTTATTCGACTTGGAGAAAAATATTCCTTCAAAAAGAAAATAATAAAATAAATATGTAAACATAAATCAAAAAATAATAAATCATGATTATAAATTTTGAACTTTTTTTCTGGGTCGCAGCACATATTGTAACGTATAACAGTTTTTATCAATTCCAGAAGTTGAAAATATAGAAATTACCATTTTGACATTTTGTCGATTGAGTGGAAATATAGAAATAAATTACTATGCTGCATAGATCGCTTCTAAATGTATTCATTTGCATAAAATACTCCGCGTTCCATCCGAGTTCGCTGACACTCGGCAACCGTTTCGAAGTCTCTAACGTGAGCAAAGCCAAGCGGAATTATCTACGAGACTTCCCGCCATACGGTCGACTTTTTGTGCGAAGCTCATACCTTCAAGTTTCATCAGTAGCGAGTAACTTAGCGTGAAGCGGCTACAGCCTCCGTCTGCAGCCGTCGTTCCCACTGAAAGACATCGGTAAAGCTTCTTGTCGTCGAAAGCCTTGTAACTTATGCGCATGTTATACGCGAATGCCGGAAGAATATAAAATTGAAATCCAGCTGTAGTTTCTGGATGTACAACACATGAAATTAGTGAAGCTAAAATAGAGAACTAAAATAAAAAAAATTCTTCCAATTAAGTAGAGGATGCAATGAGAAAAAGTAACGAAAAAGTAATATATGTAAAATATCACACGCTGTTTTCTCAAGATGTCATTAAAGACAAATATTTAGAAAACGGTAGAAAAGGTACTAACAGCAGTTAAATATCCTGACAAACGTACAAATAGCAATAACATAAATGAGAAACGTCGCAGCTGTCTCAACATTATTCGCTATGCAATTATGTACAGTCTTTGCGTTAAACACAGCAACTATAATTTCGAAACAGATTTACGATATAGCTATTCTTTACAACACTATGCCACTTACACGAACTATTTTATTCCGTGATTACACAATGCAGTAGCAAAGAGAATGAAAGCACGAAGACCTTTTCGCTTTTATCATGCAGTGTGGGCGTAGAACTCGAATGACACAAATATCTATCGATTGCACAGATATGTAACGCAGGAATGTTCCTTTCTTTATTCTTTATGCTGAAGATGGTGGACATTCAATTGTTATACTTTGTTGAATAATTAATTTATGCAGTATGTATATTTTTATTTTTAATGAGGACAGTCATGTATAAAAAAACAACTCTGTAATTCATTAATACAGCTTCTCAATTCCTTTTAACAGTGAAATCTTAACACATAAGAATGTGCATTATTCAAAAAAGATTAAAAAATTCCGATTCCTAACTCTCAATTCAATTTTTCAACAAAATATAATATATAAGTATTTGTTCATAATGCTTAATTTTAGTATCGTTTCTATTAAATGTGCTATACTATAGAAATAAGTTCCAGTATAGAATAATCAAATTTTTAACATGTAAATCAACTGTAAGAATCCATTACGTATCCCTGATAATAATCTAGCGCCTGTCGCAAGATTTATAGATTAGCATTGCTAGATTGATAAATAATTCCCGATGTGACACAACTATTTCCATCAGTCTAAAAGAGGAGCTTCAGAGAGCGAGTTTGCCGGTTAATATTATATGAATATCAATTTCAGCCTCATTTCAGATGCATTTCATAATCACGACTATTTGCAAAGATAATGAGCGAGACAGCTTTGCCAAAAAGGTCACGATGTTGCCTTAAATGCATGCGCACCATCAATTCAATCGTGGAAGCGCTTTGCGTTATTCCGGTGGAAAATCCATATGTAGAGAACGTCCAATGAAGCAAGCATCCGGTAGTGATTTACAACCTTACGAGGATGGAGGATGGAGCGACGCGCTTCTCTCGCGGGGCTAAGGGCGGACCATAAACCCCACACTATACCTGAACTTTATGGACGTTATACGCAAATCTATCACGATCAATGGATTTCCGGAGACGTTTAGGAACGAACACTGCTCTACGCTAAGCTCAACATGCGCTGTAATTGGAGTGTGTATGTGCTAGAAGCGTTTACTTCATGCGAGCCGGGAGCGTATTCCTTATATCGAGAGTCCATTAAATTCCGGCAACAATAACTATGGCTAATACTATTCTATGCACGCTCAACAATGTAGTTTGCATACATATACATATAAATTATTTTCACGATTATCGTGTGTAATAAGTGAAAACATGATCGTTTGGAAAAAGTGTGCATGATTTTTCACGTTCTTGTGAAATATATGGAAATATATGCACAAAAATTTGTTAAGATTTTATTAACATATATTTATGAATAGTTTTAAAAAACTTTACTTTTAGATTTTATAGTTGTTGATTTTATAGTTTATAATGCAATAATCCTCGTTTTTTAAGGAACAATTGTGAATACGATTCTTAAATAAAAAATTGCAATTATTATTAGTAGAATACAAATATAATGTAACTTGCATGAAATTTCCTTCAAATATATTCGTACTCGCTATTTAGAGATGAGAAGAGAGTTCATGTTCAGATACAGATATGAGGGGAAAAGTGGTATACCTATTCAAACCTTACACAGAAGGGAAAACGAACACGAAGGAGCACACGGATAAGCGTAAAGCCGGCAACTAAGCTGGAATATACAAGACACATGGTGAATGTGTTCAAACATGATAATAATCATAATGTCTCTATTATCCCAGAAGATGAGGCTCTATATAGTCCATTGCAGGTTTATGAGGCGGCATTTATCCGTACATTGTAATATTATCACGTCGAGAACAAACATAAACATGATTAACCGCACTGATCGAGTGCTCCGTAATTTGAAACTTTGTTGTACGAGATTCTCATTAAAGCAAAATCAAAACCGATAGAAACTGGAGATAAAAGATAGAAGATAAATGTAAAAATTACATAAATACGATTAATGCACAGCTAGGATTCTTCTGTTCAACGTAAAAGCTTGCATTTACAATCTAAAAAAAAAAAAAAAAAAAAAAAAAAAATGCGCAAGTAGAGATAAAAAAAGAATCGTCCGGCGAGCGACGGTGGGAAATACGACGGTGGCGGCCAAGGCGAAGACGGGAAAACCAAGGGACAAAAAGCGCGCCTGAGGACGTGCGGAAATACACGGCAACCGAGGTACAGCCTTGTCCCTTCCGCATCGTTGAATTCGGCTGCAGGTGTAGCTGCAGACACTTTAATTCTGGAGAGTGCATCATTTGCATCCTGGCCGTGCGACCATTGCGCGCGGGTACAGTGAGCTCGGGATCAAATGGGCACCGGCGCGTTTCCCAACAGTCAGACAGATGCGGACAGCGCGCTGTCGCGCCCCTTTTTTTCCTCTCTCTCTCTCTCTCTCTCTCTCTCTCTCTCTCTCTCTCTCTCTCTCTCTCTCTCTCTCTCTCTCTCTCTTCCTCGCGTCGTCGCACAGTAGATATGGATAAAAGGGAAAGAGGAGCCGCGAGGGAGAGGCACCGAAAACGGACGGTGAAGGATAAAAATCCTATGTTTTCCTCGCTGCGAGGCTTTCGCCACAGGCGGCGGAGTTTATTCACACGAGAAGGAAAGGACGGGCTATCTCTCAAGCGATGCAAAGCTCGAACGCGATTCTTTCGTCTCTCAAAAGATTATATCCACAGTGGAATTAAAACGCTAACCGGTGTTTCAGCCGATGCCAGCGCGGTTGTGAAAACGCGAGTTATATACATATTATAACAATGCGCCTAACAAAAATTATATCTGAATCTTTTTATCCCCTCGTCGTCGTCGTCTCTCTCTCTCTCTTTCTCGAAAATTGAAGATATTATCGGCGTGAAATTTATGTACTCATTTTTCACTTAGCACGACATTTCAAGGTCCCACTTTTTTAAGCGCGATAAAATCTTCTTTCAGCAAAATTTATTTCGAATTTGCGGGTCACGGGGTTGATAGAAATAATTGGGTGCGGTAGAAGGTGATGAAGGGACCAAGGCCAGCTCGTTACCGGGGAAAAAAAAGGCGACGGTCGGGCTTCATCGCAGGTCCGGATATCGTCGCGATAAAGGGCGAGGGGGAGGAGGGGAGGCGGTTACGTACTCAGCACTCGAGGGTCGGTATTAAGCGGGAGAACGGTGGCGACGGTGGAATAGTGGTGTGTGCCAAAGCTGCGCACACAACCGGGTCTCGGAACCGGTGGCATTGTGTCGGACACGACCGCGCTTTTATTGTCGGCATTCTGGACGAACAATAAAGCTTCTGTTCCACATTTCGTGCTTATCGTCACATTCATATCGACCCGGGTGCCTCGTTTGTCGCTAATGGAGCGGCACGTCAACCCTCAAATTTACCAAGCCCCTCTGAAACGCGGCGAGAACTTAACATTACCTCCTCAATGTTACCGCACCGCTATCGCCTCGCCCACACCGCCCGATGACGTTGCGGAAAGCGGAATTCGAAGCCTTGACCTCTCTCGCGTCGCTCATGCCACCGTTCGACCGCGATCCCCACGGTCGTTTAACGGGTTAGAGTTACTTAATACCACGATTCGTCCCTTAATCAACGATCGCCCATCCAACCGGATGGCGCGCTTTAATGGCACGCTTTAGATCAAGGCGAGAGATAAAATGGAAATTTAACCCTCTCGTGCGAGCTATCTATGTATTGTACGTATGCGCTTGTGCGTATGTATGTAACGTGGAGATAACGTGGTTTGTATAACAATGGGAATAATTATAAATCTTCTTAAAAGTCTACAATTATAATATATAAATTATAGAAATTAATAATTATTATTTATACACTTATATATTATAAGTTTGAATAAAAAATATCTTTCAGATTTTATTCATTATTCTTTTCCCAGCTAGATATTAATTGACACCAATAAAAACGAGTAGCAAATTCTCGGTTCGATAGAGTTCGCTCGTTCGGAAGAGTTATAAAATATGACGTTTCTCTGAGAGGCAGAATAATCACATTGTAACGTGAGATAAATTATTATCGATATCGAGTAGATATATTATATGTATATTCCGCTATATATCGCCTTTATTTTTTTTATTCCGTCATTGTAAAACAACATCGACGCTGTCCGCATGCGCCTATGCTTTTATAATAACGCGACTACGCTTCCAGTTTTATAGTAATGCTGCTTACCGAAATATGATACGTTTTTCAGCACATCTATTTTATAAAGAAGAATGAGATGTTATTCCGCTCTGTGTCGGGAGCATATTATCTTACAGTCTTATTATCTTATAGTTTCTGCATTACGGAATATCACATCAGATTTGATTACGGATGAAAATGTTGCAATTTCTACGCTTATTTCAAGAAACTCTGCGAGACGACCAAGCGCTATGGGCGTAATAACAGAGCGTACGCGAAAACACCATTCCTCATAAATATTAATTTCGCGAAATGATCGCAGGAACAAAACAACAGTCGCGTTATGCGATACATACGTGCGCATATATGTACCTCCCAGGCTTTTAATGAGTTAATTAATTACAGGTAAAAAACTGTTTCGGCACGGATTAAAAATACGGATGTCCGCGCGATAATTCATGACAGAGCGTGAATCCCGTGTCAGTTTGTAAGCTCTCGAGAAGACAATAATATTCTCCCGATTTATTTCAGAATAAAAACGAAAAGGGAGGGAAAAAAGTACGCGTCCGCAGCTACTACGCGCGGCCATCGCGCGAAAGTACAGGCGGGCGAACTGAACGACCGGCGCGTATTCGCATTTTAATATTTTCCGCGGCCGCGATAAATCAACGTACTAATTTATTCCTTTAATTAACCGCATTAATCGGGCTGGCGTGCGTTATTTAGCGCTCTGATTCCCCTGTCCGCGGTTAAAACCACGCTGCCTCTCGCGGAGGCTCGTAAAAGCGCCGGAAACATACTAGCGCGAACCTCATTCTTGCGCGCGCATAATAAAGAACAAATGCACAGAGAAAATGCGCGATAAAAACAATTACCTTTGTGAAGCGCCGCCGTCGCCGTCGCCGTTGCTGGCCACCGCTGTTCGCGCGTTTCCAGCCCGGAAAAATCAAAGAAGCGAAGGCAATTTAGCTTATCTCGTGCACGGCATTGCTGATGTTGGAAATATGACGGACATATAAACGATAGAAATCTCTTTCACATTGTTGCTCCATTCTGTTATGCGGCCTTCTTGCGGATGACATAACTCAAATAGTCGGATGCTTTGTAATCAATAAACGTGAAAAATAACGAACGTTAAAGGAGGGAAAAAAACGAAAAACGCGTAGTGATATGTTGCGGAATAATCGCTAAGGAAAAATTGCCTGTCCAATTTTATCAACGAATTTCTGATAAAACCGTAAATACCCTTAATCCGACGTAATAAGCCGATGTATCGAGTATCGATAAAAAATTGGATACGTCATTTTTGACACACGTGTGCGCGCATGCGGAAAGTCCGAATTAATCGGGAGGATTGTACGCGTTAGCGCGGATTAAAGTCCGTCCCATTAACAAATACCGTGAAAGGGTTTCTACGACGTGCTCGATTAATTAAGTCAAGGCAACGCCGCCCATCGTCGATAGATAATCGGGCGGCAGGTAAGGTACGTTTGCTCTGCAAATTGGCGCTTTTCGCGCGCCGATCGATGGTCGTCTTCGAACCACTCGCGTCAATTTTCGCGTTCGCCACCGCAATCTTCGAAAATGACCGCGCTAATCGCGACGACTATTAATTACGCGGCCGGCTTGGAGGGCCGAATAATCACGCTCTCGCTTTGTACCGCATCGTTTGGCGTTCCGTCGGTCGGCTTAATTTCTTCGATGCTACTACCCTCCGCGCATGGATCCGACACCGAAACTGCCGATCCGTGCCACAATTCCGTCATTATCGCTCGCTACTAATAGCCTTCGCTGCACTAATTGGACCCTCGGCGGGTCGGTTCTGTTAATCGCCTCTGATAATGCTATCGTTAAAACAATACACGCTCAATGGAACGTACATGTGCGAAAGATCGAGCAAGATTGCGTTTGTTTTTCGATTTCATTCTCTCGTGGTAAGTGTTGCGCACATTTGACGCGATTGAGTTGATTAATTGATATAAATCATTGTTCGAACTTTAAAACCAAAAAATATATTTACCAGAAATACAAAGATATGAATAAATAATGATTGTAATAAGTGAGATAATTCATTTCCTGAATAACGATTATGTGACTACAAGAATCAACAGAAACAAAAATTGCGCAGATGAAAAAGCCTCTTCGCTTTTTATCCGACAAGATACTGTAGCCATCAGCGATATGTCGAAGTGTGCAATTATCGAATTTTACATCGTCCGTGAAAATCTCCGCGGATAACGCTGACGCATGCAAGCGGATATTACGATATTCGTATAAAAAAAAAAGCAAAAAAGAAATCAGCCATATGCGCTTACTTTGATGCATTACTGCGTAAAAAGCGTACAACTTCGCGAAAAAAGTAAAAAATTATTATTATACTAAAAATAAATATTATTATATAAAATATTTTTAAATTTGATACAATTATTTGTACAATTGTATTCCTCTTTATTAAACAAATAAATTGAATTTTATGCGTAGAACATTTTACGTGTTATTTAAAATTCAATTTTTATGATCCGACAGAAAATGTGGTAATTATCGTGGAGATAACACTTCACATGTTTAACAAGTGCTGTTAATGCTTCCTTCCGTGTTCACTGACAATCGCAATTAAATATATCAAAGAGAATTAAGCAAAGATTCCGAAGCGTAGTAAACGGAAGATGAGAATAAGATTTTGATCGATTCAGTGACAGGGAATCAGCGGGAACATCTAGAGACGGGGATTCAACCGTGAGGCTTTACCACGTCGCTTACCTCGCTAAATCTCCCGGGAAACTTTATCATTCCTAAGGCGACGTAATCTCTCTTTTTCTCATTTTCCACTTCTTCTTGATCGATCGGACACTGTGGTGATTTTCTACGCGCCGACATTCGTATTCAGCACATTCCCATTCTCGGAAACATTCTTACTCGCCCGATTAAAAGCCGCTGAAGAAAGATTTGTCAAAATTAAACTCTATTATTTTAATAAGTGCAATATAGCAAAGTTAAAAATATATATAAATTTGTATGTATGTGTAATTTTCAAAGATGGTGCGTTTAAATTTTGATGAATTTGAAAACTATGTTTTTTTTTTTTAGTGATAAAACGCTGGAACGATTCTTTTGTGGAATTTTCGGATCTTTGACATTTCAGAACTTGAGAAAACTTTTACTTAGACTTCAGATGAATGATAAATTTTAAATTTAAAATCAATTCAATATGCTACAAAGGTATTTAATATTGGAAAATGTTAAAATCAATTCAAGAGATATTTATGTCAAATAAATTGAGAATTCCAGGATTGACATATATATAAAAGCGACATTTTGCCAAATTTTAATAAAGTACCTTCCAGAAACTTCCACATAAGGTCTACGGCGAGTAATTCACTATCCGGGCGTGGAGACATGTTAAACTTGACGAGCGCGAAACTTTCGCTACCTCAAGTTTCGTTGACGTTAATGCAGCAGTAAGATAAGTTCTGATCGATATAATCGAAAGTAAATCCCATTACGAGGCCTTCGGTTCCTATCGTCGCCGCGCTCATTCGGGATTCCGACCGAGGAGAACCAGTTCGTTGACTTATTTAAATGTCCCACGGTAAGTTTCGAACGCCGAGATAACGCCGCTGGATGAATATTCAGGAGTGACTGTATACCTGCGCGCGCTCGCCGCAGGTGTCCCCAAACTGTTCCCGACGACTAGCTGTCCGCGATTGTTCGTCTACTACACTTCCGCAAATTTTTACGCACATATACATATAAATCCTGACGCGGCTGCGTTCATTCCCCATTCGTACATTTGCACCGGCCGTGTCGGTATTTCACACCAGTTGTTACAGGGTCAGCATCGCTAAAGAGGATCCGCACCCCCGGCGCATTGATCGACGCTCGTCCATTATCGACGTTTACCGCGCTTCCGCTGCGGAACTCGCCGCGCGTTGCGCGCGTAAGCGCCGGATATCGATGATGGAACAGTTGCTTGTTTCGGGGCCAAAAAATATTTTCGGTATCGCCGACAGCGAGTGCGCGGCGTGTAATTCTAGGACGAACGGACGGTTTTGCTCTGTAAACAGAGTACAGCGCGCTAACTCGTTACGGAGTTTTTTCAACTGTTCTGCGCGCGGTAAAAAGCACCGCTGTATCGGCGTGCGCGGGATCAAACATTGAACGGTAACGAGAGAATCCCGAAAAAACCGATGACACGGACGTCTGGTGGAATATCGCGGTTTAATAAAGCGAAAGTTAGCAATCGATCTTTATACGATCCATTAATCTCGTTCATTAAAAACAAAATTGAATGTTTCATGACTGATTACTGCATCTTTATATGCATTTCAGAAATTGTTAAATATTTTTTTACATTAATCCGGTTTGATCTTCCATTCGATTATACTCGACGTTTAAAAGACAATTGATAGCATGTCGGATAGAAAAGTATACGTACAAATTCGTTCCACATTTCTCTCAAGTGCGTGATAACGCCGAACAAAGTATTGCATTTCGTGTGAATAGGAATCGTGACTCATATAAAAGATAACGCACGTTGCATGCGCCTACTTAATAGGAATTTGCTATTTAATCAAAAGAGATCATCTTTTACTACTGTCCTGTGTCTAAAATAGCTGCAGACATGTCGTTCCGTGATCGAACAATAATCGCAACTGACATAATTGTACGAAGCACGTGATGCTATCCCGGGCAACAAATGTTTTTGGCCCAGCAGGAAATCGCATTCTGGTCGATAATAACGAAACACGCCATAATCTATATACCTTAATTAATTATGTAATTATTTACAGACAGCGGAAGCCAATAATTATTTAGCACATAATTTTTCAAGTTATTTTCTTCTAATTAAAGCTAACTAATTTAAACCATTATAATTAAACCTGCGTTGCGTTTCGCTTTTAATATCTTAATTTTAGCAAATTGGGTAAACTTTGGCTGGCATATTTCTAAGCGATAATATTCGGACATTTGTTTGTAACATTCGAACAGTCGCGAGCTGCTGCTTGCAAGACGCGAGTTTGTCGGGGAGAGGGAAAAAACAACATAAACACGTGAATAAATAATTTGCTGGGAATTGTGATGGCGTGTCCCGCTTCTCTTTCTCCCTCTCTGAAATTCCAATTCCCTCGTGCAAACTTTTCGACGTGTAACACCCTGTCTCGCATTTATCCGTCAGTCTACTCTAACGCGGGACAGCCGAACAGCAGCAATTGTACCAGCAGCAGAGCCATTGCGCCTGAAAGTTTTACACGTAACGAAGCAACGCGGGTGGGCTGTATGGAAAAAAAATTGTTTTACACTCTCGCAGAGCCGCGCGCCGCCATCGATTGTCGCGTGTTCCATCGTCGAGTAATTAATCCGTCCCGGCCGTGTGAAAGTTTGATAACGCTCGCAAGGTGGCCTCATCCGGTCGCGGCCGTTAGCGCGCGCAAATCGCGAATAAATCGACGGTGCGAAATTAATGCAAAATGGAGCGACGCTCGTGTTACAGGATATTAAACGCGCACGACGAGATTTACGCGGCGCATCCGGCCGAAACGCGCATTAAACAGAAAAAAAAAAAAACGCACACGCGTCGCCGGTTCTCTTTTCGCGCACTCTCCCGACGCGCGTTTTCGCGTCTCGTTGTAACACCATGCCCGAGCCGCGTCGGCTCTACTGGTTCGGCAAAACCGAGCATGGTATGCGTGCGCTACGGCTTTGCAAACTGTCACGAACGGTTGAATATAAATGCAAAATCGGGTCGTCGTCCCGTCGGACACAATGCGGCGAAAGGGAGAAAGCAGAAAGCATAAAACGTTGAGTGTATACATCGGGAGCAGGCCGGAACAAGCGGCAGCGGCAGCGGCAGCGGCAGCGGCGGCGGCGGCGGTGGCGGCGGCGGCGACGGCAGCGAGAGTAAAGAAGAATGCGGTAGGTTATGGATGTATGGAGGAGGATCGTGATTATCATAAATTTATATACGGATTCGTGTTCGAGCGATGATACTCCTCGTGTGTCGCGTGATCGTGCTGGGCGCGTGGAGTGGGACACCGCGAGCTGTAACCTGGCACTGAGCCATCGCGATTCCCACGATTAAATAAACAACGGCCCGGAGGAGCACGCAGTAAATGCAAAACATCGCTTGAGGACGTTCCAGCTTGCGCACGCTATTGATCTCCTTTTTCGCTCCGGCTTTTTCGCCCGCGCCGATACTTGGCGCGCTTGCCAAAATGCGTATAAGTGACTAAAGAAACGTATGTGAATCGATGGGCACGATTATAATTCAAAAGGTATATATATATATATATATATATATATCTCTTCCTCTCTCCGAGCGGGACTCAATTCCTTCGGGTGCGCTTAGCGTCGCAAAGGTATAAGGCAATAATGCTATTTGGTATGTTCGACCTCCCTGCATATATATGGCTGCTACGGATTTCGAATTAGTTCAATGGCAATTTATTCACCCGTGCAAGCGATAAGGAAATTATATATCTTTATGCGTTGCGCATGCAGTATAGCAAGATTCCAATGCAGAACTCCCGCTGGAAGTGCGATGAAATAAAAAAAATAAACTGCAAAAGGTAACACTGGATTTAAAATTTTTTGCATTCACAGCGAGAGGAAGGCAGCTCGTAAAAGAAAACGTTGCATCAAATAACACTATTCCTGAAACGTAGTTAGCATATTCCAATCCTACATAAATTACTTGAAATGCAAAAAGCTTATTAATCCCATGATTCAAACACAAGCAGCACCGCCGCTCGCGAGTGGGAGAAGAGCTTGGTATTACACTGTATCCAAGTAGATATCCAATTACCCGAAACTTTCGGTTATCTCAGGATCACAGCAATTCGTTATCGGATATCCTGCTTTTACGAGTTTGTAATCCGGTTATCGATCGCAGGCAGTTAATCTCGAAATATTAGAGACGCAAACCATTACGATATTATTCTGCGTGTATGTATACACACGCACGTACTTCGCAATATTATTTATTTAACTATTTGTACAAGAAGCATTCCTCCCCAATGAATTACTTTAATAGATAGTCATATCAATTGCATACAAAGTGAAATTATATTTTCCGGTGGAAACCGTAAATGGTAAAGTTTGCATTTAACATTAAATCGCAACGCGATAAAATAACATCTACAGAGCGACATTCGCTAATATTCTTGTGAAATCAGCTTAGTTTTGTTTAATCTACAATGTTTGATAAATGTATGTTCATGAATTCTAATAATGTTCGACCGATAGAGCGATAAAATCCATTATACTGTCACGTATGTTTGCGACGTTGTCACGTTAACAGAATTATTTCTCACGCATACGATGTAAAGCGCGCTTTGACGAATATTTGTCGAGTGAAGGCATTGTTTGAAGGAATTGCCTTTATCCTTTCCATGCGCAAAGCTGCGAGCAACTTAACTAATCTATTAGTTTCTGCGACACAATGCATTTACCTTCATTACTAAAGACGTATCCAATTAATGGGAAATATAACGAGCTCTTGATACACGCTCCGATTAACCACTCCTCGCGAAACGTAAATCGATACGAATAATCCAGGAATAAAACTGTTCTCAAAATGTGTGCGGCGGCTAAATTATTCCATACAAATTTCAATAACAGATCGGTGAAATCAGTGAAAATAATCGATTGACTCAATACTAATTATTACTTTAGTACTTTACGGCTTTTAATTTCAAATAATAATTCATTGTTGCAAATTTATTTAAATTATACGAAACTATTTTGAACCATGCACACATATCTAACTGATTTCTCTCTTTCTGGATAATAATACACGCATTTATTTTACTGAAAATTTTGCTGGAAATTTATTTTAAAATTAATGAATTTTAAAAGGGACTATAAATTAATAAATTAAAATGATACATTTTAATTTCATACATTTTCAGCTACATAATATCACGAATTGGGTAAAAATGTAATATTTAACTACGATGCAAGTACTATATGCAGGTGATACTTGCAAGTTTCTCAAGTCACATATTTTCGGAAAAATGCAGAAATATAATACTTTTATTGAAAGTCAATAATAACGGTCTATACGCTTTCGACCGTGTGACATATCATTGCACCCATACGCGTTCTGTTATGTGCGCACATCCTTTCAGCAACCTTACGTTCCATCCTTTATTCTGTCCCCTTGATACGCCTCCATCTTCCGCGCTTCATCGAGCTTTCCTTTTTCGCCCGCTTCTCCCAGAGCTCTATTCTTCCATCATGGCCCGTTTTTCTTTTTTACGCAACTACCCTCGCCGCGTTATACACGGCATGCATATATTTTACAGCTCATCGTAAAACATCGCACCTTTCCCCCGCCCGCCTTTCTCCCACCGCCCCCTGCCAAACGAACGACTACCACCCCCTTCGGGGTATAAACGTTATCAAGGTCCCCTGAGCCGGTCGTGGCCTGCACCGGCTGGCTATAAACCGTCGAGAGATAACGTCAAGATGCGTGGTATCCGTACGTAAAAGTTGCGTACGAACACCGCGGTGATACCTTGTATACCGCGAGATTTACGGTATTTATGCAATCTCTTGATCGAAGCCTTTTGTGCGACGCGCGGATAATTGAAACCCGACAAGTGATATTTCTGAACCAATTGCCGACGAATAATTTCGGTTCAAAATCTATAACTTGGAGACGAAGAAGACGAACGCGATTAAAAATGCAATTGATGCAAAATGCTAATCATAGTAGAAATGAAAAAGAAAAACTGTACGCGGTATTTATATCCTCGCCGTCTGCATTGTGATTTGTAAAACAATAATACGTGAAACTCAAATAGAACTTACGTTTCCAATTTAAGCGCGCCGCAGATTTAAGAGATAGAAAGAGAAAGAGAGAGAGAGAGACACGCGATAGAGAAAGAATTTACTATATTCAAACATAAATATAATTACTATGCAAAGTTTTGAACAACTTGGTTATAATAAATTATACGTAAGTGTTATTGCGTAGAAAGATACCAATGTATATTTTTACAAAGAACGAGGTGCCACTTCGGAAAATATTCGAGAGTATAATTTCATTCCAGAAATTTCCAATTTCTTGTGATGTTATGTATTATGAAGGATAGCAGAGGATACGTTCCCTTCAAAGCCTCCCTGCTTGTTTATGATTCCGCCGGGAGCCCGCAAAAATGATTAATTTCGGGCTTCGAAACCACATCACCAGTCAAGCTTGCCGTGAGAAATTTCACTGGGGCGTAAAAGACGAAATTTTCGGATATAATTAATGTTTTTCTTGCTAGAACCGTAGCGCGAGTAATCTTCGCCGTCCCTTTTCCCCCATCATTTTCCTCGACTATACGTAAATATTATAAGGACCCAGTTGGCTTTAGCGCCGCTTTAACGCAAAGAGCGAAGAGACTTCGCGCGGAAACGCCGCTCAGTTCTGCAGAAGCCAGGTCTCCTCGTCGTTACGCAGTCTTCATCGTCGTCGTCGTCGTCGTCGTCGTCGTCGTCGTCGTCATCGTCGTCGTCGCGAAATTATACATTTGTCGGCAAGAAGGGGGATCTCTCGAAATACGGTTCCACCGGAGCGAGGAATAATGAGCGGAGAAGGGTGTCGCGGATTTCGCGGTAGAGGAAAGAGAAATCCTAGGCGGAGGGTTCGCGGCGGTGGAGTCGTTAGAGTAATAAGGAGAGTTGGTATCTGCCCGGGACAAGGTTAACGACAGACTCAGCTGTGGCACGACTTCGAGAGTGAGAGAGTTGTTGCCATCGCGGAGGCAGAATGACGCTCGGGAAACTGTTTCCCACTGATGTGCAACCCTTCCGATCTATTTGCGCGTCGTTAGCCCGTCTTGGATGTACTCTGAATAATTCTGCTAAGCAAGGGATAAGAAAAAAAATAATTTTTTGCTGACAGGAGCGAAAGAGACGACATTAACGATAATCTTGTATACAACGGAGTACCCGACATATATAATCACGAACTTTTGAAACGAGGGTCGAGAAAAGTAGAAATAATTTTTTTTTTCTTCCCGCTTGTTTCACAGAATTATTGCAATATTATTCTGTATATTATAAATGCCTCATTGAACATATGCATGTGTTATTTGTACGTCAATATATTCAATTGAGCGAAATTTTAGAAAAATCAGCTCGCGATCGGAGCAACGAATTGGAAACAAATTATCGCAGCCAAATTTACGCAGACGCTGCGTAAATTCATATCGTGCTTAACGAACGGTCTGCTCGTTAATAAAATTCAGGACAATCATTGATAAGTTCAACAGATTACTTGTGTTTCATACTGCGTTTTCGACGTGTTAACTACGCGTTGAACGACTGCGGAGTAAAAGCGTAATGCACATCAAACTGCCTATTGTCCGACGGCCTGCCGGTCGTGCAAGCTACGATTAATAATTCCATTCGATAATTTTGACAGCTCGCGCGATGCATCGTCCGTTATGCATGCCGGCGATGGACGATCACGCTCGTACTTGCGTAAATCGTCGACGAGGGAATTGCAGTGCGCCATTTATCACGCGCCGCTACGATTAACACCGTCGCGTATGACGCCAGCGAATTGCAGATGACGGTATTATCTTTGGACGCCGGACAAACTGGCGCAGTCGGTGTCAAATAAAATCGTCTGTCAGATTAAATGAAACGGACGGTCCGTTCGTTCGTCGTTTGCTTAAAAATACATCACATTGTAAAGCAACGATGAAGGCGATGTCAAATGCATCAGTTGCGTTTATCTGAAATCTGATTATCCGAGGAGTATTTTCAAAAAGGGAAGAATCTTTTTCTTTTTTTTTGAAGATATATATAAGTTCTCCAATATCTGATATAAAGATAGATAACTTTATATAAAATTCCTGTAGTAAATTTTCATCCACATGTTTCCCATTTTTTATGCTTCTATCTATGCATATTAGAATTTTCGTACTGGCATTCCTCTCACATTCCCGATATCTTTTTTTTGCGAGATACACCGAAGGTTCAGTATACAAACATGAAGTCACGCATGACTCTCAAGACGAGTTTGTCGATTCAGGTCGAACGTGACGGTACTTTAAGAACGACCGACGACTTAAGCGGTGAACATAGACCGTTGTTCATCTTCTTGAGTGCGCGGATGAAGAAAAAGAACAATGCACCAAAAAGTACGAAAATATATTTATTGATGTTTGTATTCTGTAAAATCAGTTCAATTCAAATATGGTTTTTAAGTCCTTTTAATAATTTCATGGGATCTAATTATTATTGAATGTAATTATTATTAAATTTATCATTAAATTTATTATTTACTGAAATATTTCAGTATCATATTTATTCCCGTCTCACAATCGCCCAAGTTAATTTTATTATTCCGGTCAAATGTGATAATCATTATAAATCGCACAAGCAAAAATTTTTACAAAAACAATCACTTTTATTAGGACGTTTGTTCATAAGTAAGGTGGTAACACATAATCAACGGTTCTTTGCGCGCCTTTCTTTACGATTTTTCTCCTGATCTCTTTTTAACTCGGAAAATACTGACGTGCTTTTCCCGCGGCGTCCTTCGTTAACTAGATAGCAGTTGCCAGTAGTACAAGAATATGGAGATTATTGCGGATTGCTTTACAGCCTCGTTAAAATACCGGGCGGCGTTATTACACCGCGTTAAAAAGGGGAAAATGCTCGTTCCGGTCTTTTTGTGTTATTATGAAGGCAAATGAACTATGCGGAAGAGATGGAAAAAGGGCCGGCCACAACACACAGTCAGAATCGGTGAAATCGCTCAAAAACGAAGGCGACAGTAAAGTGTTTTTAAAACGTGCTTCCCGTCGCGCGAATTATTTCTCTCCCCATTTACCGTCGCGTCTCTTTCTCTGTCTCTCTTCCCTTACCGCCATATTAAGAATACGTTAACGAGAACCTCTTTTGTTGTCCGATCAACCGTGTTTGAAACCGCGAAAAATATTTCCACCTCCAGTTCCACCTACCACCATTTCTCTCTCGGCCACGTGGAGCCAAAACCCTTAGTCGGCGGTTTTTCCTAGTTTTCTTTTTGGCGCGAGAGCTTTAGAAGGGGCGAAGAGAGCGAGCCGCGCAGAAAGTTTTTCCGCTCAATTACTTTTCGGCGGGAGTCTCTAGTAGTTTGGCTCTCGGAGAGAAGTTTGCTCTCCCACTCGTGAACAGACTACATATGATGGACGATTAAAAAAGGTATCGAAAGTATGAAAGTGCTCTTTCAGCCAGGTATACGTGCGCCAGCAAAAAGTTTCGGTCGACCATTCGCCATTTGATATCAATTCGGTACTTTGCGGCAAGATAATAGTAAGCTCTAAAAAAAATAGGTCCCGTAAAATCGCGAAGAGAAAATAGAAAAGAAATGATACTTCCGATAATTTTATTATTACAGATTTTTTTTTTATATTCGGCATAAAATAAGTTCAAATAATTTAAATAATTTACTTCAAGATTATGAGACATATTTAGATTCTTTTAACAAGTATTTTATTTATATTCAAAATCGTAAAAAAATCCGAAAATAAAAACAATTGTAAACGTAGAAAATTAGGAAAGAAATTAATTTGGGAAACATCAATGTATGTTGTTGAATATTCATGCGGCAAAGTACATAATATGTGTAAGTTTCTCATGTTATACCTTATCGTACTTATCGTGACTACAAGACTGTTGTTTTTTAAAATAGCGCAGATACTGCATTATACTGGCGTGTGATAAACGTATACGCATAATTATGACGTTGAAAGTAAATTGCCGTTATGCATAAAACGATATAGTCACGTAATATATAAACTATAAAGACGGGCTTTATACTCTTCGCTTTTTTACTATTTTTCCCAACGTAACAAGAGATAAATAACTATACATAAGAATAACATACATAAAGCTATATAAAACACGTGATCAACCATTTAAAAATCAATTATATCATCGATTATATCAATTATATCAGCAGAGATCAAATACAGATCGATATAACAATCTTTATTTGTATCTATAACTCGCTATAAAATATGTTATTTCAAGGAGAATAAGTTCAACGGTAAAAGAATTCAGTTCCGCATAAATTTTAAACGCACCCCGATGCCAAGTCTGCGCGCCGCTACGCTACGCGTAATCCCTCAATTACACTCTCCCCCCATATCAATCATCAATTTTACGTAGTTACCGTGTGGATCGATCGCAGATGCGTACATCTCGGATAGGATTCTCCTCCGCAGAAGGATACGGAATTCTCATTATTCGCTCAATAGTGTCTGGTTGCGGTTGGCAGCACGTAAATAGCGGCATGATTAACGACCGTCGAGATATCCGTGAGGAACTTTTCGAGAGCGACAAAACGCGACCCGGTTGTTTCCCGACAGCAAGTAATTTCGCGAAAATCTGTCGGGTGTATCGCGCTTTCTGTGCTTTCCTTCCAAGCAATCCACCAGTCCTCTGAAAGATCGTCGATGATTTTCTTCCGCGTTTATGGCGCCCAGCGACTTACAAGTTTTTCCCATTATGCTAATATTCCGCTCAGACGCGTCGTTCAACAGTATAAAGGGGGTTCGAAGTTTCAAGTGGCTCCTACATCGTCGCGAAGTCAAAATCGATAAAAACACCTTCCCTCTCGACGCGCGAATCAGATTTACTCCCGGTACACCCTTTCCTCCTAAAAATATCACTCCTGACGGAAACATTTCATATTCTCGATTTGATGTGTCTATTAACCTACTTTGTTTTTATTAAATATTATATTTGCAATATGAATTTCTCAAGTAGGTTATAACTTATTCAATCATTTTCTGAATATTTCATCGTCTTTTGAATATTTACGTATTCAATCCTTTGAATAAATAAATCTGATTAATGAAATCCATTTAATAGATTATCAAAAAATAAAGCGTTAGAGAATTATTTCTAAAATGTCTATTTAATTTTATCTGTCACGAGAAATGATTTTATAATTTGAAATTACTTGGAATTATTAAAAACCAGATATTCAAATAAGAAATATTTAAAGTAGCTTTAAAAAATTCAAGAAAATAGTTCGTAAAAACACATACAATATTAAATTTCTAAAACGTAGCATGTAAATAATTCACCACAATTTTCTTGTGTCATTTTAATATTTTTTGACATTTGACATATTTTGACATGTTGATTGTATACTTATTTAATGATTGCAGTGTTGATAATATTTTAGAGATTGATTAAGATTTGTCTGCATAACATTGACAATTCTGATTTACAGATAATAAAAAACTTACCTATAAATTAAAAATATTGTTACACAGACAGATAATAGACCAGTACATTTAGATATCAGTCCGCTAACAGAGATAAATCCACTTTTCCGTTAAAAAGATTGACACGGAGATTAAATGCCTCGACAGCGTATATATCGATCATTGTATCGGTAAAAAATGGAACTGTCAAATCCGCGTTGCTAAATAATATTTCAAAGACATTCGCGATATGGGAAGAGATTTTTTGCGATCAGAATTCAGCTCTACGAGCGATCTGACATGTCGTTCCGCGTGAAAATACCGTGTCGCAGGCATACATCCTTCATCGGTTCGGCGGCACTATATGTTTTGTCATTTCGGTAACACACGCGTGGCACAGCTGCGAGCGCACTGGCTCGCTCACAAGCGTGATCCGCCTGCTTAAAACACGGTACTTGACAACGTGGACGTCCGTTTACACGGTCGTTAAGCTCCGGACGTGTCGCCGCGCCATTATCGTGACGATTAGAGACCGGATCGTTACGGGGGCTAAAGTTATTGCGTAACCACGGGATGCAGTTACGAGGTTCGAGGTTTCGCATTATACGACTATTCCCAACTGCACCCGCCATCTCGACCCCTGTTTTCCCACCACTCTCGTATCGGTGTCGAACGTATTTCTTTTCGTAATCTCTCTCCTAATTACACCGCTAATAAATTATTAATCAAATATCCTTGATATGAAAAAGTTAATATATTCTGATATTAAATATAGATAAAAATATAATTAACCGTCATCTATTAAAGAAATTATGATATTTATTCGAATATAACCCTCTCTCTATATAAATTATTATTAATATTTTAATTTGATTTTATTATATATAAATTATATACGATGCGCGCAAATGTGTTATTTTCCGATACTTTAATTACAGGCCAAATGTAAAATATACATATTTATTTTGTAAATTCGAATTTCAAACATCATTTCAATTAAATTTCAAATTTTTAAGTTAAATATCAAATATATATTTTGAAATACAAAAATGTAAAAAAATGTGAATCAAACTAAACATAAAATTACTAATCGTAATTCAATAAACAATTTTCATTTCGCAGAAATTCAACGTGGACATTTTCTGAAAGCAAATGACGAAACAAAAGATTAAAACACATTAGTTACATTTGCTGTAAAAAAATCATCTTCCATACGAGCACGGTGACGATTCAGAACAATTTAATCTGTTCCGCGGAAAAGAACTTGTCGCTTTGGAACATTTCGCAAGAAAACAGGGGACACAGGCGAAAGAAAAAGAGAGCTTGCCAGGAACGTGTGAACTCGAGAGCGGGGGTTTACGTATTTTCGCGTCGAAACCAAGTTGCTTGGTCGATTTTCCAGTAACGCATTTCACCAAACTTTCCACTCGCTTCTCTTCCTTATAGAACCTTTCTCTTGTTTCGTTCTCTTTCAAATAGAAAAGCCCTATCACAGAAACTGACATCAGCAAAATCATGTTCGCACATTTGCGCGAGATAAGCAATTAATTCATTTGAATTTTAATATGAAAAAATACGATAAATTTGTAATGCTTGCAGCATGCAAATATCAGAATATTATTTCATTTAAGTGTTTAAGTGAATAGGTTGCGCATTTAGAATTATATGTAACTTTTGAAGACTAGATATTGAAAAATGTTTAAATGCATGACGGGAGCCGCGTAACACGACAAACTGACGGCAGCAGAGATCGAATGAAATCAGTGTCAGGAGGATTTCCATGCAAATTCAATGGAAAAGTCTAACAGGATGTGCCTCGAGGGATTGAAAATAAAATCCGACTTACGACTCGCTGAATTTGAATTTTTATGAATAGGCATTGAAAAGGCATAGAAATTTAAAACAGTGGCCTGGTATTAGGAAATCGGAACATATTCTAAGATACATTGTTTCTGTGTAGAGCTGAGAATATTCCACTAAGCAAGTTCGCTTTTAACGATATAATAACAAAATTTTTTTAATAGTTTAATAGTTTAATAATTTTTATATTATTTAAATATGCAGAATTAAATTTTTAAATTAATAAAAGAATTGCAAAATGTATAACATTACAAATAAAATGTAAGAAAAATTATATAACGTATCGATGTATCGACATTTTAAAAAAATAAAAATTAAACAAAATTTTTGATATTTTAAATGCAATATTAAATTTAACACAAATGTGGAAAATAATCATGTATAATCGTACATAAATTCTCCTTTTATACATTTAAATTAGAAAGTTTTAGTAGAAGTGCATATACATGCGTTAATTGCAAATTTCATTTGAAGTAAACCACGATATTGATATAATTATTATGATTACTACGCACGAGCAAATTTCACAATTAACAATTAAGAGCTCTGATAGAGCGGAAAGAGCCGTATGGACATTATATCAGAAACTCATGCCTTTTATGACGCAGCCCCCGTTTAACTATGACTTGAATTAGCACGGAAATTACTATCGAAAAGTAGCTAGAAATTTTGCACGCGTGCCATTTGCCAGTTAAGTAGCAAGTATGTAACAGTAAACGCTTGTTTATCAAGATCAATTTCGTCACGAGGCCACAGCCACGCCATATTTTTACCAATTTTACGTCCAATTACTATGTACTTGCAACTACGTTGCACTTTGACATTTGAGCACCCGTGCATATTCGGGGAAAGCATCGCATCAGTCGACCTGATTTCACAATCACGCGATCTACGGCATAATTTGTGGATTGATATTTTGCAAAAGTAAGCGCACGAAAATTCACAATAGCCGCGAGACTGACAAATACTAAACATGAGTAACGGAGAACGATAAATGAATAAATTGCTGAAATATGAATGATTTCACGAAGATATTGTATTATGCAATTAACAGAGCACAGTAATTATCGTAAATTAAAGATAAATACATTATTTAAACGTGGCGGACAGTTTGCATTTTCCCCGTAAATAAAGCTTACTAAATTTGATAGATTGTGGCGCATTGTAATGCGCGTATAACGTATCGCAGTTTCACGTATTATTCGTATTACTTATGTATCGGGATTGTATAGATTGATTATAATTATATATCACTTTCGTGAAAACGTGGGTGTATATCTTGATTTACAACCTGATTATGAAAATATAAAATTCAATCGCGCGCGCACACGCGCACGCGCGCTAATATTACCGATCCTATGTAAGGACCTTTCATTAGCATTCCATCCCATTTATACATTGCAAAGTTACACGTTTAATATTTTACATTATTTAGCGGCAATGATGTATTAAATTCATCGATCTACGCAAATTAATTGCGCGTTCAATGATTCTGTTATCTACTTCGTTTAATGTCTGGAGTGAATAAAGCGTGAGCGCGCGTGCGTTACAAACTGAATTGGAATTATTTATCCGCAGCACGTACAAGTGCTCCATTTCAACGTCCGTAATTACATATCCATAAAAGAAGAAATGCATAATTTCCGTTAAAATGTTGACGAGGAAATTCCGACAGATTAAAATAATGAAACCAGGAATTTTAAATCTTCACATGTTTGCATCGCCTACTGCGTTCAAACTTTACACTTGCAGAAAGAATTAGTTACATATAAATAAATAAATCGATGAATTAGCAGCGTAAACAAGCTTTTTTTTAACATCTTGTTCGACGAATTATAGTTCCGCGAATGAGCTATATAATCAAGCAAAATGCTAAAAAAAAACGGTATTTTCAATGAAGCGTATTTTTCAAATTAAAAGGTACGTTTTTAATGTAACAAAAGCACTCCAGCAATATTATCTTCTCAAATTCATCGTGCTGCGCGATCGTTTACCGATTAAAACCGTATAATCACGAAGGAATTCTAAACAATTTTCGACTATCGCGCTACATACTGGGGCTTTGTGCGCGTTCATGCGTGCTATGCCAAGTGCACTATCGACGGTCTCCACTTTCGTAATACCGGTATCGTCCTACCACGCTTTCCGAGCGCTCTCCGTTTCAATGCGGTGAAAGTGCTCGCACGCGGCAAAAGTCAAGTTGAATGGCATGAGAATCAAGCGCAGCGGCAAACGCGGTAACGCCCATCATTGCAGCGTGTCTCGCGAAGAATTTCTTTTATCGCCGCGCGAGGTAATTTGTAAATAATACAGCGACTAAGCCGTAATGCAAATTGTGCCATGTCTCTCATGCATTTCCTAAGAAGCATTGCAATACAGATTAAAAAAAATATTCCACGTCGGAATTACAGAAATTACCTTCGTGCACGTAACGTTATGTAAATGCATATTTAAGTGCGAATATCAAAATTATGTGCTGTTTTAATTAACATAAAAACTTGTTTTAACATCACTGACCAATAATGAAATCAATTCTTAACATGAAAATGTGGTTTGCTTTAATGCCGGTTCTTGATCTTGCATGTATATGTAATGGAAAAATTTAAATGGAAATACGTTGTTGAATTTTCCATCAACTTTTGAACGACGAAATTTCAAAGCACGTTTATGACGATGACGCACCGGGTGGAGCGAATGGCTGCGTGCAGAGAGCGAAAGGACCGAATTAATCAGACGCAGCTGGAAATGAATCGAATTAATTATTGCAATTACGGCAATTAACGAACGTCGACGGCGACCGTACGTGATTCTCTCGCTAACAAGATATGCTCGAATACGAAGAGCTTTATAATGCAAGGCTGCGCACAGATTCAAGATGAGTTCGCAGAGATTTCGGTAAGGTATTCAGGGAATAGCAATATCTATTCTTGTCCTAATTTGACTTTCGAGATAGTTGCCGTCGCTTACCTATCACAACATTATAATCTTTCGTTTTGTGGAAAAAGTTGTTAAAAAAATATAAACTATATTCTTCTTCGCGTAGCGATTGATTTTAAATTAAATATATTTTCAAATGCAATCACACGACTATTTTGTAATTAAATTTTTTACTTAAAGATTCTATTAGCATAACTTCGTACGTAATATATTTTCGAAATCTCTATTTGAAAATTATTGCTGAAATAGAAAAGAGCTTTCAAATACTTCTAAAAACCAAATACAAGGTATGTCTCAATTAATTGGCAAGATTGACAAAGGACTGTATGTACTTTGTAATAATCTGAGTCAACACAAGTAATGCGGACACCTTCAAGCTGGCGAACCGGAATAAAGATTCATTTGTCGCTCACGCCCATCAAAATGCAAAGAATAATATTGACTGATAAAATTGATTGAAAACATTGAAACCATTTATCGGTTCCTATAACGCTGATTCAGCGGATCACCGTCTTTGCCGAATCGTTTTAATTACGCGCGAAGATTTCTATATTATAAGAGATTATTCCGTTTCGTGGCGAATTGAAATAACTTTAAAGAGCCTTGGTTTTGCGAATGTAGCGAATTTTGCATTAATTTTCACAGTTGCACATTTTTAAATTACAAAATAATAACATAAGAAAGAGTATTAAACTATTAGATAAAATTTACACAACCGTGTACATTCCAAACAACAGTAGATTCAGTAATAAGGATTATTAACTAAGCAATCTGTGTACCCTCGTTTAAAATCAAGTCCATTCAGAAGCAAACAAACTCTCGCCGGCACACTTTTCGCCGAGTTCCATTTCAGACTTGTATCGTTCTCTCGACATTTAAAGCTTCGAAAGGTACGTTTCCGTCTGCGCGCGAGCCCTTGCCGCGAACTCTAGACGTCCCTTCGGCGCTCGGGAAAGTCTCTTAATACACCGCGCCACCCCGGCTACGGGATAAAGCGATCGCCGAAGTTCGTTAGGAAGTTTAACGGTGAGAGAGTATTGTTTAAAAAAGCAATAGGAAAGTTTCGTTCATTAGCAGCGTAGAAGGCGTCGGAGCTGGTTGTGCGGCGGATAGAGGAGCTGCGCGGGAGTTGCGCGGGAGAAAGTAACGTAATTTCTACCAATTCCAGCTGTGTGTACACACACACACACACATACACACACACAAATATATATATATATATATATATTCGATCCAACTCGTCCCGTGGGAAACTGTATCCCACGGTTGCATTACGCGGGAGTTCATGACATCGATCGGGCGATCGGTTTCTCCGATTAATACGACAAGCTGATGATCCGATCGAGCAGCTTATCCAAAGACTTGTCGTCGCTGTCCTGAAATCGTCGTTATCCTGCAATTCGACTAATTGGTCACGTAATCTCAAAATTGTGACCAAGATGAAAGATGTCGCTCCTGATATCGTCGCTCCTTTAATACGTAATTTAATTTGCGCAATTTCGCTAAAAATTCTAATGTTTTATGTTCTTTCGTCGCACTGCGCGTACGTCATTTCAGCGTTCTGTAGAAATCGTCCGCGTAACTTATTTTCATGAAATTTCGTATCAAACATAACATTTACGAACGTGAAGAGAACATACTTCGCGATCGTAATTAAAATTACTGCTCAAAGTTTCACTTTGGTTTAGTTTTGCTAATTTAAATATACTCTTTTGGTTAAACGTATTCGTTTGATGCTTTCGATCGATAAACTTTTATTCGTTCACGTATGTTTTGCGAAGACGCAAAATCTCGTTACGCTATCGAGGATGTCGATAGACATATTTAGATACTATGCTTAATTTGCGATCGGTAAGTAGAACCGGCAAATTTACATGAATGTCATCCGAAAGTATTCTGGCTTGCTGCAGCACTGTATAAAGCCATGACAAGGCAAACATTTGCCGGAAGAAAGATAGCGTAGGTAGTATGCCAGTGAAAAGGAAATAGGAGAGAGATGAAGATAGAGACGGAGACAGAAAGAGGGGGAGAGAGAGAGAGAGAGAGAGAGAGAGAGAGAGAGAGAGAGAGAGAGGAGAGAGAGAGAGCGAGGGGGAAAAAGAGAGAAGCAATGCACAATTTACCCGTGCAAATGCAAACAACCAATTAGAGTGAGACCTTTGACATAGAAACGGGCAAAAGCTCGAGCACGCGTGTCATACATGAACTCGGTTACCTTTGAAAAACGCCAGCTCGCTAATATTTTATAAATGGCCGCTGGCATCGGTCTCTGTCGTGGCTGTACGTAGACACACAGGTGGCGAACAGCACAGGCAGAAAATTACTGGGCTTTCACAGTTTACGGTGTTTTCGACACTATCGCCAAAAGGCGTCGCGACTCGAAACTAGTGCGCTCGACTGAGCAAGCGTATTAATTTATTAACAGCAATTTAAGCGGTTTGAATTTATGCAAGTTTCACGAACAATTAGTTACATGAAAAATGAAAGAATAAAATGCCAAAATAATAAACTAGTAAAAGGTGAAAAACACAAATTGGTTTAGATAAATAATATGCAGATAAATAATACTTTTGTTAGGTTTTACGCTATAATAAATAGAGAACGTGAAAAATAATCATTGTTGGTTATAAATATATATTAAAATGTGTCAAGTTCTTTCAAAAATTTTTACGTATTTTATTTGATTGTAATATTAGTGCAAACATTGATCTTAAAAATATTCCAGCAAGTTGTGAGTATTTTACTGTTCATGATTAAAACTGACGAGAGAAAAGTCTTATACGTCAGAAAATAAATTATAAAATAAGCCATTAACACCTATGGAGAAAAAGTTCTCTTGCAACGAACAACTTTATAATAGAAAGTTTTCTAAAAAAATTTCACCTTTAAGAAAAGTTTACTCAACTATAGGTTTTTCTCGAGAAATATTATCAGAAACTTTGCTATAAAATGCATTCACATGATCGTACATATGTAAGTTAACGTTCTATTTAATAACGGATCAATTGACTTCCATTTTACGAATAATATGCATGCTCATATATTCTACAATGTTCGTATTACAGTCTATTACGATATAAATGCTACCTCTATATAAATAAATGATATGAAAAACTAATAAATACTATAAGCGTTTTATATATAAATATAAACGATTTGAATTACATTACCATTTTTAATAAAAATTACTTACATTTTTTGATATTTTAAATTAATATATATTAATTTTTTTCGATAGAGAAAAAATTTTGTAAAAAAGAATGCTTTGTATTGTACAATTTAAATTAAATGATTGCAATAAAGCGTTATATTTGCAACAATATAAACAAAAATTTTAATAAACTTAAAATAATCACAAATATTTATAAAAATAAAATTTTATTTAATTAACATATATATATGAGTGCGCCTTTATATGCTATTCTTTGCGCTTTGTCCCGTTTTTATACATGAATTAGAGATGAGCGCGTGGATAAAGGAAGCTGGCCATGCGGCAAACTAGTATCAGTATCACAGTACTTGTTTTCGTATGCAGAGGCAAGGATGTTAACGTTCCAGAAATTGTTGCTAACTGAGACCCGTTAATGAAGCGCCACTTGGGTCAGAAGCACATAAATATGCACATGGGAACGAGCACAAAGGGCACAAAATTACCAGACTCTCTCCCTTTACCGTGTTTTCTACACTTTCATCGTGAATGACCGCGCTCGTGAGAACTAGCTGACTGTGTGCTACGTTTCGAATTCGTTCTAACAAATGAACATTGTGCGCTGGATAAAGTTTCTACATTATAGTGACAACATTCAATTTAACAGTTTTCAACTTTCCATCTATAATTATCAGGTATTTTATTGTAAAAGATTAAAAAAAAATGTGCAACCGTATTCGCTGAAAATGGCCAGAATAGATAACAACAAATATTTAATTTCTCTCTGCACGTATGAATATTTCCGTTTAAAAAAAAAATATTTTATTTGATCCCTTAATATAAACCTATTTATCACGGATTTTTTTTGTCACGATGGGAACGTAACGAACTTTTCCGTTTAAAACGAAATATAGCGGTACAATAACAATTCTAAGAAACTTTCTTGTAACTTGTCCAAGAAAATTGCACGGGTGCGTTCGTGTTGCTCGAAAAAAGCTTATATTTTATAAACAGCTGCTAGCATCGAATATACACACACGTGAAACTCGCATGAGAACCATGGCGGCTCATTCTTTTTTCACGCTTACAATATTCCCAACTCCTTTGCTGAAAGCGGCGGTGATATGTACACTCGTAAAGTCGGTCTAGTTATATTCCACACCGCAGTCATGCCAACGAGTGGCACAAACATCGCTCGGAAAATTGCGAGCCGAGTTTAATTTTGGAAGTAACATCGATATCAATCTAGAAACTTTCTACTTATTCAAACGAGACGTTCTATTGGAAGTACAAAGATAGAAACGGCTGTTCGCCGAGCTATGACTCTCCCCCGGCTATATTCGAAATAATCAATATCGGATCAGATACTATACACTAATGAAGGTACGATCATTAAGAGTCATTCAAATTGCTTTATACAATTCTTTGAGAACAAGAGAGAGTCCACGACCTCCGCTTCGTTATATCAATTCTGAGAACTCATCTCCATCGACGAATTCAAGTTCCGTGAACCGTAGGCTTGGTTCAATCCAATTACTACATTGCTATTGCATGCAAGATCAGAAAAACGAATTGCAGGCGTGGTTAGCGAGGTTGAAAGACTCGTACCAAAATAATACTGACTGCTACTGAAATAATCATAGGAAACTGAATGAAAGGATGTGCTCGCTAAATATAGGGAATGAAGACAGACAGAGGTCTTTTATCGTAAGTGTATCGTACAGAGACACGGAATGCTTTAACTTTCAAGCTTAAGATATCACATCCCTTCGTACTTTACAACCTGCCAAAGATAATGCATCACGCCTCTGCAGCGCTACGGAATTCCAATATGCGCAATTATATCGAAGAGCGTGCATCCTGTACTGCGTTAACGCGCAAGTTCGCGTACAGCAGCCTCTTACCGGGATGATCTCGAGCCCGAGTTAAGCGCCCCACGCATTACTCGCATTACTGTCAAAGTGGAAAATAATAAATTGCAACCCGCGATTTATGCGCGCATACTTGTGAAACGCCCGCGGTTGGCTTTCTATACCTTTCCGAGTTTCACTGTTGTTCGATTTTTCACTTTCGGTGTGTGATATTTATTTTTTACAATTCAAGCATGAAGTATCCGCGTTGCAATATTCAATATGATTGTATCCGGAACATAAGAGCACACATGCGGTTATGTATAAACCTCTAGATTGAGAGCTCTATTTCCAGCGTCGATACCGATGCTGAAATTCAATAAGGCCGCGTAACTGCGAACGGGCTTTTATACAACGTCACTGCGGTTTCTCTGGCACGCGGCCAAATTTTGGATGCCGCACAGCGAAAATTTTGCCGCTTTCTGTCGGATGGCTCGCCGGCCACGATCTCCCGAGAGGAATCGCCCCATGGTCGGATAGCGACAATATCGATGGATCTCTCCTCGCCGGTTAATTCTAACTTTTTTTTTTCATTTTACCACGTACGGGCGACACGGGATTAATTATTGGTAACGAGGAAATGCGATTAATTACAAGGGACAGGCGGCATAGATAGAGGCGGTCGAAATTCAGGCGCATCGTAATTTGCCGAAAATTGAGCATACTTTGCTCAATTAAATATTCACTTCAAACTTGCATAAATTTTGTATTCATTCGTGATAATGAGAGGATCTTCAAATGAAGATTAGAAATATAGCATTCGCTTTCAATTTGCCAGGTTTTAGGGGTTTATAAAATGTAAAAAAAAAATGAGTAAAAGCTGCTGCAAATGATATTCATTGTACATATGTAGCTCTGTCTGTAATTTGCACGAAACATATGTGAATGCATCACATAAAGCTCAAATACACGAGAGGATTAACTTCTCAAGCATACATTTCCTATCTGTCGATGCATCTATTTATGCAAAGCAGATGTAACAGAAATTGACCGAATCGGCTTGCGTACATCCGGTCAGAATATATCCGGAAATGTAAACGCATGTACGCATATGATCGCGAGAATTTCAGCTATTTGCGGATAGTCTGTACCTGCAGCAAGAGACGCGCAATATTCGCAAGTACTTTATCAATATAACACGATGGCATCGCGTTCTATAAAAAAAAAAATATTGCCAATTGTAATCATCGCAGCAGATATTGCTCACTGAAATAATCCGCAAATAACAAATACAGCCGAATATGAAAAACAGGAAATTAATAATCGAGCTTGTCGAGTGAAATCGAGAAAGACAACAGATCATGCATCGCCGCATGATAAAACGGCCATTCGCTAGCAATGAGAAAAATATGTTCGACTGAACGGCGCAGTTCCGGTGAATAAAATTTTTCAATATATGCACGAAATGTATCTATTATCCAGTCAAATGCGATGGTTACTGCTTGCTAAATTCGATGTTGCACTACGCGCAAAGGTAAAGCTACATTTTAAAATTTTTTTTAAACACGCATCCATTTCGTCACATTTTAGCTTTCGACTCATACATTAATTAATTTACTGTTTGCACTGCGCGTTGTTATTTCACATTGCTCGCAATTTGTATCCGTCTGCGAATGAATTCGCTAATAGCAGCGCAACGAGGAGCAAGATAACAAAAATGTTATGACAACGAATGAGTTTTCAGTCTGTGAGATTCCGTTTGATAGCGCATTGTTCTCGTAATACGATACGAACAGTTTTTAAAACTAATTTCGCTTCGACGACAAGCCCGATGGTTTTGCACAGCGGTGCCACGTAGCTATTTATGTTATGCAAAAATAACATCACATTTATTCGAAAATTAAAGAGTGAAAATGAGACAGCTGAAATGCTACGGCTGAATTGCACAATGTACAAATTACAAACTACAATTTAATTCGCTTGTCGTTAAAAAAAAACCGCTGCGTGATACTGCCAACAATACATGCCTAGAAAAGTGAGAGAAAATATGAAAAAGTATAATTTATGAAAAATGTAAAGACAACATTTTATTAAATTCTAATATAATATTATTTTATCTTTCAATTTATTTCACTAATGTTTCTCATAATTGTATAATTTGTGTAATTAGAACGCACAGAATTTATTTTTCGCGTATATCCGCGTCAGCTGCAATATTTCTTTGATTACTTATTCGATGAGGATTATTTTTCTCCAGTAGAAACGGAACAAAAGTACGAATTTACATAGGAGATTTCGCTGTTATTTCACTGTGCAACGAATACATGCCTGGAAATTGCATGTTTCACGGGATCGTGAATATCGGCGTAATACCGTGATAAAACGTGCCACTCGTAAATATTCGATGAGGATCAAACGTAGAAAGTGAAATCAACAAGACGCGCTATTACGGGTCGATGTTGCCCCTCGCAAACGATTCTGTCATGACTCTAGCAGGATATAATAGTACTCAGGAAGTACTGCATAATGACACAGTGTCGCGCACCCGTACAACGTCATATGACCTTATCGTGTAAAAAGTAGAGACTCGAGATGTCTATAAGTACATGTCGTTATGTCGTTACACAATTGTGTGAGCCACTTTCGTAGCTATTCAAGTACGCGTGTAACGATAGTTTCTGCGATCGTTTTTGTAATATCCCGAAGTTAGATCCATTAATGTCGCCAGTAAAGATCGTCGTTAAAAAGATCGCAAACACAACTCAAAAAGCGTAATAAAATAGAATCGACGATAAAAGAAAATGAGCAAAGCTACCTATTGATTCATAAATAACTAATAAATAATAGCGCACTACTCGACTCTGCTAAAATGCAGAGGTCTTTAAGTGTCTTTTGCAACAGTCACATTAGACGTTGCTGAAACTGCATTACAATATTTACGCGCAAACTGACTACGTTGAAAAGCGTTCTTTGTGCATAGCTAAGATCTTGTTTACAGATGAATACACGTCCAAGAAACAAGACGCGCGGTTAATGCAACGCAGAAACTTGCGGGTGGGGTTGATACTTCGAAAGTTTTCGCCGAGTGCCACGAAGGCATTTAACAACTGCTGAACTTCCGGTCTCTAGAAGTTAAAAGTTGCTCCGTCACCGCGGTCGGCACTTCAAATGCGATCCACGTCATCGCCGTGTGAAATGACATACTTCGGATGTCCGCTCCCGGCTTTTGAACAACGACAACCTAGTTATCTTAGCTTATCTCCTTGAATTATTTTATCCCTCAGTTATGCTTATTTCGCAATTATACTCCCAAATCATTTCTTGTGTCAAAGAAAACTCGGATGCACACTGGATTTTATATCTGAGAAAGCTCTTCATTAATTCGTTCGCCGCACAATAATGAATATATATTCTCCCGAATTTTCGGAATATAACAAAGCCAGCTCGAGCGCGTTGCATATTTATCACATTTTCCATTCCGCGTAATGTAAGTACGCGTACACATGCAGGACGCAAAAAGTCACGCTAAGAAGTCCTGGCAGACTCAGCGAAGCGGCGGAGGTCTTGTCCGACCGTAACCGGCATAATGTGACGGCGTTCCGGTCGAGCTAGCACAGAATATCACGAATTGTTAATATATACGTCGACCTTAGGATATAATTATACGTTCACGACAGCAAAACAGAGAGCGAGAGCGAGAGAGAGAGAGGGAGATAAAACGCCGCATATATACGCGCTGCATCAAACTTGGGGGAACGGATCAATGGTCTGTGAATCGCCGGCGAGATAGGAGTTCGCAATAGTCGTTTCGTAACGGTTACGTCGCCGCGTTGCACTTCATGACACTGCCGGTACACCGACCTATCTGGTCGATCGCGAGAACGGAAACGTTTTTGAGAGTACGTGAGATCGAAACTGCGCGATGCTACGTGAATTCGCGTTCTACGCGCGCGTGAAACGGTTGTTTTAGAAATTGTCGGTAGATCGAGACGGCGGTAACTACGTGACAGTGACGCAGGATTGCGTTCTTTGCAATAGCAAACGGGCGCGACAATAAAAATAATCGTCTTATAAGTTTCTGGATATTTGCTGTTTGTGTGTGTGACGGTAATCCTGAGCCAAAGGATGACTTACGATACGATTGCCGAGAAATAAAAATATAAAATAGAATAGACATATATATTTATTAATTATGAATTTCGCTTCGTAATTAATTGATAATTTCGCAAACAAGCTAGAGACAAATAGTTTTAGTATTGTCAAGTACTAAGCTCTCAGCTTTCGAATAAAACTTGTTTCTCGTTGCAACTTTTCTTTAAAAAAAATATGACAATTATAAAATATATATATTTAAATAAAAATATATATATTTAGATAAAAATATAGAACTTCCATTAAACCGTTCTAATGTAATTATTTTATTCATATATTTTATTCATCAATTCATATTATTTACTTCTGAACAAATAACTTAATAATAGTATTTTACAATTTAAGTAGCAATACAATCGTTAACACATAAGTATTATGTCAATAGCAATACCATAGTCCAACCCGTTATTATATTTCACACTGATATTACACCTCGACTACCATGAAATCGTCGTTTAGCGCAGTAACCGTATCTTTGCTTATCATGTTTCCAGCTATTATAACCTCAACGCATTACCAGGAACAGGGAGAAGACACTAAGGAATGTAATGGAGATTATCAGCAGTGTTCCTAAATTTCTCGAGCACTATCCCGCGAAATAGCTGAGGTAAGAATATCAGAGAACTTTACAGGGAGCGATACAAATAATAACAAGAACATTCGCTGTCTCGTGTTCCATTACTGTACATCTTCAAGACGTTACCTGGCAGTGCCGAAACTCGCGATGGAGTTTTCAAGCTGCACCGTACTTCTCTTCATTCATCGAGTAGATTCCTCGAGAGCAGCGAGCGCGATCGTATATTCGTGATATTAACGTTCACGAAGCGCTTTAACAGCGTTAAAATAATTTTTATGGATTAGAAATAACACCCGCGACAGCGGCAGCAATTACAGATAGAAACCATCTTCGCGAGAGACGGTGGATGTACTGTTCTTCTCACAACGCGAATAAGCGACAGATATATATAACTTGGGAGTGTCGTACGATAAAGTATCACGGGCTAATTTCTGCCATTTGAAAATTAAGCAGCAGAGAAAATATTTATGGGCACTTTACTAAATTAGTTCCGTAAAAGATTTCATCGTGCGTTGCAAAATGCGTAACGAGTTACACACGCTCGTTAGAGGCGTGACGAAAAGGTGACGTCGACAAAAAGAACGTATTTATTCACATGGCCAAGATTAATTAATACAAAGAAAAGAAATTACGGAGAGTAGAAAACTGTACGAAAAACTTTTTCACAGCAGAAAAATTAATCTTTCAGAGTTGCAATTATCTCGTGACATGCTTTAATCCAAAAAACAGGAAACTGTTCTAAAAGATATTCGTAATTCATTCGCTGATATTTTCGTTTTTTTTTAACTCGATTGATTTTTTGACGTCTTTTCTAAAATCGTAATTTTGAAAAATCGATATTATCAAGATTATCTATAAATAATTATCAGAATTGTCTATAAATAATAGAAAGTTCTTTTATTTAATCATATAATTTTGTGCATCACACGGAATCTAATGGACTCAAATTTGCATAAATCAAATTATAGCGGTTCCTCTATTTTCGATTGCTCGAAGGAGATTGCTACTTAAGATAATTAGCGCAGTTCGCGCTACGATGTGAATTCGATTTGTGTCCTGATATAGTCGATCTGTAACTCTCCGTAATTTCATGTCGTCGAACAAACACGTTGAATCTCGTAGAAATACGTATGCACCAACTCACCTAAAGACGCTCTCGTCGTAAGATAGCAGAATACGAACTGGCTGACTGATGCTACGTTTCTTTACTTCGTGTGCTGGCTCGATGTGCACGCCGTGGATTATCTGAAAGTCAAAGACGGAATTTGATTAGAGTTTATGTAGAATACCGAGAATACAGCACAGCAACTTGAAAGCTCTTCATAGTTTATTAACAAATACGTAGGTAGACATCGTAAAATAATCGTGAAATATCTAAAATAGCGGCAAAGTCTAGATAGACAATAACTACATGTCTGCCGATCACATTAGCGGAGCTAAAATAAGCATAAGACTGAATACGCCACAGCTGGAACTAAATGCGGAGTTATTTTCGCAATTATATTATTATTATATTATGATATTTTCCCAATTAGAAAGCACATTCTGACACATAATGTCACCAATGTATTTTCATACGCGATCGAACTACTCTTAATTATCCACGCATAATTGATTTTTTGATCCTTTTTTTTTATTAAATAATAAATGACACATTTCACATGATGCTCTGTTTTTCTATTAGCTATTTTCTTTTAAGAAGAATGTTTTTTAATAATTTGCCAAATATTAATCCAAGGATAGCTATGTTTTCGGAAAATCGTAAGGACGCGGTAACTTACACTTGCGAAACTCGGAGGTTTAGTGCAGATAGAAGGTCATGAATGCTCACGCTGAGACGTCTATTCCGCGCGATAATTGGTCGTCGAAAGTTGAGCTCGTTACCAACAGATCTTAATAGAAGATGCGCTAACTACGTTGAATCGCGCCCGGCATTATGATGCCAGCGGTGCGTAAACCTGATACGCTCTCTTCGATGATGCTCCAGGTTGCGAATTCTACAGCGCGACTGTAATCTCGCGCTTGCAGGAATAGCAGCTTGCGGCAAAGGCCGCAGCCGCGTTTACAGAGGTTATAAGAGAGAAGAGACAGGTGCATAAACTAGATATAAGTTTTGGCTAACTTCAACAACCGCCGAGCTTCAATCAAAAGTTGCGAGCGATGGAGCCGCGAAACCGAACGGGGATAATGGATAGATGGGAGCATGAAGAGAGCTTAAACACACCGCAGCAATTCGCGCTTCGTATAAGATAAGATGTATAAAAATTCACCGCTTGATAAGTCGATACATTCCGTAGGAAATAAAACTGCAAAAACAAATATAACATAGAGGTAAGTTGATATATCACGTCAATCGTGTTTATCGGATTTAATTCCACGATCCAATTACAACGAGCTAAAAGAACGGATTTATTGCTGTGATATATCGATTTAACTTACATGAGTATCACTGGCGGGTGCATGAGTATATATAGGCGTGTGTGCGCACGCGGGTAGCAAATTCGTCACTTTGTAATGAGCTTTCACCGCAAAGAAGGATTTGGCCGACGGAGACTTCGGCCGCCCGGCTTGGTTTAATAGTGCCTCGTGTAATCGAGGATGGTCACCATTCGCTACCTTCTCGTCGCAATGGGCGCGCTTGTTAGAAATGCAATTATGCGAAGATCCACGTTAAGTTTTAATCCGATCCACTTTTATACTTGCGAAGAGTTTGCGTCCTGCGCGGAAAGCTTCTTAGTGATAATGCGATATCTTAAGAGGATAGGAGTGGCATTAACTGCGCCAACCCGGGGAGCGCGGAGAGGACCACGAAGACCGGATCGAAGGTCGAAGTTAAGGTGCACCGGCGCCGGGATATCACGTATATAGAAGATAACGGTAGCTAAACCACGCGCACTCCATCGTAACTTACAAACCACTCTAGCGAATAGTGCTCTCTTAATTATCAAACTTTAGACCGCTCCTAATTTCCATCCTTATACCCATGGTCTATCTAGTAATACGAAGGGACGCGCGTGCCAGTATATATCTCTCAACCGCAAAGCATCTTTTCGCTTAGATTTTCTAACATTAAATAACTTTCAAGGGGTTCTTATTAACATACGTATCGGTTTGTCGGAATAAAAATTTGGATGATAAAATATAATAATGTAAAAATAATGATAATATATATGATATAATAGAAATCAGTGGAACATAAATCGTGCGATTTATTATACATATTGCGTCTAATACAAATAATACACTAAAAAATTCGGTAGAATTCTTTATTTAGCGTGATAGCATTACACTAATTCAATGACCCGAAAACTAAAGGAAGGGAAATGACAAGATTAAGAAAGTAGAGGTGACGATAGAAAACAAGGAAAATGGAGATCTACGAATATCCCGCAGAGAAATTCTGTAAGCTTCATCCATCCTGGTTATTGACCTTAATTCAACATCGGCCAGAATAGTCGACATTAAGATGATTTCCTCGGAGAATCGATATTTTGCAGAACCATGTCCACTGGTCGCACAGGGATAATAATGATAGAAGCGATACGATAGCAAATTGCGTGTAAAGCAATATTATTAAAATGGCTATAGTTGTACAATAGTTTGAAAATATCATTCTTAAAATACCTAGGGAATAATAATGAAAAAGATATCGTTATTATAAAAAATAACGTGTATGTGAAAAAAGATCGTAAACTGCACTATTTTTAGAAAATTGTATTGCAGGCAATTGTAAAAAAAAATAAAAAAAGTTCGATATTTATAATATCAAACAATCAAAAAAAATTTAAAGGTATGTTTCTAATATCTCGATGGTACATTCTAACATTCTAGACCATTTCTTTCTTTAAAATATAAGATTTCAATGCATAGCGGTAAAATTCTAGGCCTGCCAAATGATATGATATAAGATTAAAGGGTATTTTTTATTCATTTTTATGCCTTAAAATGTCTTAGAATTTTATATCATATTATTTGGTCAGCCTAGAACTTTAAATTATATTACATTTTTTTTACAAAGAAGTGATTCAAAATGTTAAAATATACATTTAATTCAATTTTAGACGCTGAAATTTTATCCCATAAAATTTGATGGAGCATTTTAAAATAGACTAAAGGGATCGGTCGTTCGTTTCTGTAATTCACTTCAAAGCAACAGGCTTGCCAGTTACTTTCGAAAGATTGAGAAAGTATCTGCCGTATTTATTCATTCATATATTTCTGTGACTGACTCGAGTAGCCATATTTCACTATTTACCTTTCAGGAATTAAATTACGAATGTTATTTGCAGCGGGGGAAAAAGCATGAAACGTTGTTATTAAAATTTCTGCCATTTAAAATCTACTCATTTCTATAGGACGATATAAATATAATATATTATTATCATAATCCAATTTTTTAATAATAATTATTGCTAGCAAAAAAATTCACATCTTGCGGAAATAAGATAAAGTTTCCGATACACATCTGCGTGGCTGCATCTATTTTTCCGTATGAAAAAGTGCTTCGATGCACTTCGATTTATCATACATCTGCGCGCCGAAATAGGAACCGGGGGGATGAAGAGATCGTGGAAACCGGGCAGGTGGGCAATTTCTGTGGTAGCCATCTACCGTGATATACTCGTCTCTTTCCGGCCGTAGCGCATTTACACGCGACACGATGGAAATTTTGTGTTTCGTACATGTCTCTGCACTTTTGCAGCATTTTATGTTCCGCCATGTGGATGGCAACGTAAATAATCTAACATCGATTGCTCATCGTCTGTCTTGCGGCTTAAAATTCTGACAGGCACCATCAAATGGCCATGAATTGTTGATTATTGCTTTTGGCGAATATATATATACTATTCCGCAACCGCGACTATTTTCCAACACTGTCGCGTTCCATTTTGACGCATTTACATGATGCATAATTTAGCTTCATCCATTCCCGTTTAATTTTTAAAGCTTTATTCGCTCTATCTAAAACTTAATTTTTTATGTATGATCATATATACGCGCGCACGTGTAACGCTGTGATGATGTAACAGCAATAGAATAAAAAAAAAGATTAAAAAAATAAATTATAAATTGTAGATGCAAATGGAATAAATCTTATACTACGCTAATATAAGATTACCGTCTACAATTTTACTAACAATGCACCGTTCAATTTTTTAAATATTCTGATCACAAATTTAGATCATTAAATTATCAACCGCAAATCTGTTCGGCAAGTTTTCGAAACGATCTGTTTTCGAAACCTGACGTAATGTAACGCAGTTTCTCGAAGTAATGCGAGTCGCTCGGTCACCCATCCGACCGGCAAGGTTGGGGAAGCAAGGAGATTGATCTACGGCGGAAGTTGCGCGCGTGAATTTGAGGACATTATCTGATCGCATGGAGAAAGTAATTTATGGGAGTAGTTTAGCCGCGCGCGATAAAACAAATTCCACGCGGAAGAATGAACCGAAGAACGCGAGCAAATTCCCGAGATTCCCGGAATCCTTTATTCTGAATTCTACGTTCGAATAGCTTTAATTAACCCGATGTAGTCTTCAAGCACCAGCGATTGATTGCATTGTTTCTGCAAGTGGGTCACATCTAATTAAATTCTTTGCCGTTTTCACCAATGGCTTCACGGGCAGCTACGGAATATCGAAGTCGCATAACCTCCGTTTAGAGTTAGTGCACTATTCTTGGAATTTTTATGTAATTGACAGAGCTCTGTTTTTTTTTTTCGAAAATAATTACAGAACTGGCGAAATCAGAAATCATTAAATATAAATAATTAAAAGCTCTCGCTGTGAACTAGAATTAAATATAAAAAATAATAAAGCTTCGAAATTGACACAATTTTGCAAAACAATTTACGGAAATGTATGGTTTGTCTTTCTCGATGAGCGCAGACAAGAAAGGAAAATAACCAAAGTTTGCCTATCAAGAAACAATGCTGGCTCTCGTCAATTAACGGAACGCGCGAGTAAGAGATTAAGTGAACTCTGTTATTTTATCATTTGCAACTAGTTGTTCGCGCGAACAGCCAAGGTCCTTGCCCGTCGCTTCCTCTTCCGTTTACTCTGATTGTCAGAAGACAACTCGACTGCTGAACTTCGAAAACACGTTGGAGAATAGCTTTTGTGCTCGAGCGCCGTCGACAACGAAATAAACTTCGTCGCCTATATCTCGGCGTGCATCTTTCAAATGATAAAACCCCGTCGAGTTTAAATTCATTAGCACTGACAAGGAATTAACATCAAAGATTCACGCAGCGAAAATAATTAATATTATTTTACACCGTATTGCACACATGCGAGGTTAAATGTTTAACGAAGCTCATTCATATTATATAAATTGAACCGGCGGGGGATTTTAAGGATAAAAACCTTGTCTCAACAATCGAGGCAGGTTAATGTTCTCGCCGCAAACCTCCTTTCGACACTGAAAATAAAGGAAAAGACACGTCCGTTCGAAATGAGATTTAAGGGGAATCGACGGAAGAGGAAGAGGCGGAAATCCTATTTCTGCCGCGCGCAGGCACGGCGAAAGGTTCCAGCGTACAATGGGGCAGCGGATACGGCGACAGAGAGTTTGAAACCGGACTAATTGTCGTCCGAGACGAGGTAATTCCCCCGCTTGACGCCGCGGACGTCGCGGCAGAAGCCCCAATATAATTGCGATCCACTCCACTTTTTCCGCCTCCCCCGCCCTTTGCGTCACGACATATCGAATAGGCCGACTTCCATCAGTCATCATCAGGCCTGTCCGATGGCGGATAATACCAGACACCAGACAAGACGCGTGCAAGTGCGCGGAATTATGCGCTCGAGTTTCTGTCATGATCATAATGCTGTGCAATGGGAGCTGTCCGAAACACCGCGAGCGAGCATTACCGCGGCTACGGCGCGAATTGGAACGCGTTAGTCGGCGTAATACATCAATTTCGCTTTTATACTGCGAACAGCACTTAGGTCGGGGGAAAATATAGGTACGTCATACGATATCGCACCTCGTTGAAATACGTGTTCAGTAGTTTCGGATGTCACGGCATATCTGAAAACGAATCTCTAGAGTTTATTGTTGTAAAATACGACTGACGTATCGCGTTACGTATTTTAATCACACGCGTTTCATAGAACGCAACCCAAGCATGGCACTTTGCGTTCAATACGTTTGGCTTCCACTTGACTGAAAGGAAATAATGTATTCTGGAAACCGGATAAAAACAAGGCGCATTGTGATTTATGCGTTACAATTATCGACTACCGTCGCAAGTTTTCTAACAGCAAGGTACAGTTTCGAGAAACGTCGCTGAGAAGCTTTATCATGATTTAAAATTAAAAGTTCTACTTTATTCTGCAAAACAGAAAGACAAGTGCACGAAGTACGTACAATTATCTCATTGAATAAGTAGAACTAAAGGAAGAAGTAACAAAACATTTATTTGTAGAAGATTTCTTCAAAGCAGAGAATAAACTTAATAGAAAACAAAAAGAAGTCTTTAGTTTTATAAGAAGTATTTCAAGTTAATTTCAAGTCATTAAATTTTTTAATACTAATATAAATATAATAAACTTATTAAAAGTTTTTTAATTACATCAATATTAATTATATTTATTACATTTAATATAAATTTATTAATTTTTTTTCTATTAACATCATGATCGAGCAACAATATCGCACTGTTCTAGGAGAAATCTTCTTGACTTTGCATCAAAGTTTCTCAAAGACCACATATGCAGTAATAGTTATAAACTCATTGAAATTTCGAAAGCGATCAAAGTTTAATTTGCGCTTATAAGTTTCACCATGGAAGAGGTCGATCAATATTCATCAATATGCATGCCAAATTAACGCGATTCAAAACACAAGATCTTGTTCTAAATTGACGATGGAGCACCTTTGATCTTGCCGATATCCGCTCGTTTTCGCATCCTCTAAGCTCAGCAAAAATTGGAGCACGCATTTGGGAACTGTAAGCACTTTTAGACACTTACTACACACGTGTGGAAACGATTGTCTGTATGTGGAAATCTTTCACCATTGGGAATACGAAAGGGAAGACGGCATTTCGGAATCGCCCCCCTGTGCGATTGCCCGCAGAACGTGGATATCATATAAAAGTATTTCGGCGAAACTAAACTCTGCGCGGTCGTAGCTCATTTAAAAGTCGCGACATCGCGTGATTGAATATTTTCCGTTCGAAAAATAGAGTATTGGGTGACCTCCGTTAAATTTCATTCGAGTGATTCGGTCCTCGCAGTCAGCAGGCCGCGCATTATCGTCGCGCCGCGATTTGCGATTTTTGAAAGCTCGCAGCGATCGGGAATTCCGCATTTCCCATATAACCACAAATAAATGGCCATTGCATTTTGTACGGCGCCTTCATGAATATGCAGCTACATTGTTATCTGCAGAATTATAGCTAGCAATTTCTATCGGTACGCGAAATGCGCTATCTTGATGGAATATCACTTGGCAAAGATATCGATAAGTAATGCGAATATATTTAACCATAAACATATTCGCTGCGTATACGAGAGCTTTCTATCTTACATTAAAAACAAATAGCAGAACGCATTATTGTTTATTAATTTTCACATAAATACGCTTTTTATTATGCATATTTAAATAAATATAGGTTTATATTTGCGCATTTGCGACAATTCTGGTATCGACAAAATGTAATACTACATGAAATAAGCTAGGTATTCTTTTTCCACTATACAAAATCACTCGCGTTATCAATTAATAAAATAGCGTATCGACATATGAGAGACATCAATATGAAAGCTGTTATTACATCAAATGTCGAGCTTTTTGGCAAAATTACCTGTATGGTATTCTGTCGAAACTGTATGTTTCGACAATTGAAATGCTACTTACAAAACTATTATCACAAACTTGTTTCTACCATCTCGCCTAAATGTAAAATCATTAGAGTAAGTCTCAAGCTTTTCCCCGAACGACAGTAGTTACGAAACAATGTGCGAGCAGCTAGGTCTGTATATACTGCACTACTTCCGGTACAATATATTTAAAATGTTGCTACTATAAAAAAAAATTGTAAAATTTGTTGTATTTAAAATTGCAAATTTATTATCTATATATTTTACAAGTTCCACATCGAATTTAATCGATTTTTAAAGCATGTATCATTTAATAAATATATCAAAACTTGTTGAACGAGTTATACGAAAACATTCATTTTTTCTTGATATTTTTGGAATTTTAAAATTTTTTAAAAATATTTTTTTAATAAGAATACTAAATAATGCTTACACAGCGTGAAAAGAATATTCGAAAGTGGCGGCAGAAACTGAATTTTATGCCATCACCTCTGTGTTAACATGATTTGGATATCCATTATAGCGGTATATGAGGGAAAAAAGGGTGGCGCGCTTTTGTGATAATATTATATAGCGTACATGACTGAAGTTCATTGCACTCGCGTGTCTGATATCACACGTAGTTCTTTTAGCACATCACTGAGATCGAATATTAAATTAAACTGCAGAAAACTACATACACATCTACATCATTTCATATCTACATAAAATCTCGCTTATTAACGTGTAATGAGTAATGCATGTTTTCTAAATAAGCATTAAAAGTTGAGAGGAAATGTAATAAAGATAGACAATACACATATTGAAGTTAATTCCGGAAAAAATGCGCTTTAACCATTATAAGCGGAATAGACGCGTTTAACCGTAGTAATGTATAATCTTTCCAGAAAGGACTTTTCTGCAGAAAAGCGTCTGCGAAGCAAAATGAGGAAAATCTAATTAAAGCACGGAAAATCAAATACACGGCAGAAAAGTGGCCTGCTATTTTTCCTTGCTGTGTTTCTCCGTTTCACATTTTAATATGCTGACGCAAACCGTGGTCCGAGGTTAAATGCAAGATTCCATGCATACGAGTGGCGGGAGATCCACGCGTGTAGACAATGTAAAATTTAAGCGTAATGCTCATGATATCATCTCGTAATGTTAAACCGATGCGCGCGCGCGCGCGTGTATGCGATCGAATGCTCGAATTACGTCAAGAAATATCAAATGGTACTTCGTAGCGCGACGACAATCGCTAATTGCGTATGCAGAGTGAATTTGCTCCGGCAATACTACTATACTCGATGCTCGTGCCGAATACGAGACGTCGTTTCGGGTCGACTTATGCGAATTGATTCCGCAGGCGCTTTGGTTACGTTTATTACCCTCGACGGTAAGGTAAGGTACTGCATGCGGGTAGTATCTCCGCATTCATGTGCGATCGGATATGTGCGCGAGTCTTATCTGACACAAAGCCGTGCACATGAATACGGAGTGATGGTTAAGCGCGTCTACACGGCGCGGCGCGATCAACCGACCTTACGTATTGCAAGCATGCATAATGCAAGGAACGGTATAAACGCGCGATGCATAATACGCGATGGAAAAGCTTAAGGGTAAATCAACCCGATTTTTATCGTTGCATTCGCGGCAGCGCGAATCTTTCGGGAGTTGGATTTGATACACGATGCAATTGTGCGGCGCGAACATTTCGGAAGATGGATTTAATACGTTTCCACAGCGCAGCGAAATTTCAAGAAACGCGGTTTCTATGCCGCGACTCCATTATATTCGTAGGCGAATGGAGATAACGCGACAAACAGAGATATGCACTTCCCGCAGTTGTGTGTGTCTATGTTTCGCGCGTTAAGCCCTTATATCTTGTATATTGTGGATATAAAATAAATCTTAATAAATATTGCGAATAAATTTGTGTTTGTCGTTGCGTTTTATACTTCATGGTTAAAAACGAGCGTATAATGAGATTCCTGTAAAACATTGGTAGACCAAACAATAATGGAAATAAAATCTTATTGAGAAGAGCTTTGACGTTACTTTAATCGCCCTTCGGGCACAATTTGCAGTCTCGTAGAAGCAAAATGTAAAGACAGCTCAATCGAAAGCGAGAGTTCTTTATGCTCGGTCAGCTCCACTGCACGATTGTTTGTGCTGGTGCAATAATTTGTGCAACAACCGTGTCTATGTCAAGGCAAGCTAATTAGACGAGCAGATAGCTAGAACCGACTATAGACAGAAAAGGGTCTTGCTCACGTCGGGAATCCATTATGCAAGACATTGCATTGTACTAACGAACTAATTTGCTGCGCGTCGCACATAATGGAAGAGGCATAAAGATGGGATAAAGAGAAGGACACGAGAGAAATTGCATCGGACACGTCTCCATTGCGGATGTAGACAGTTATTAGATCTTGCGCGATAGCATGAACTAAATTAAAATTAATTAGTTCGACAGGTTGACAGAATAATCATTTTGAGAAATCCATTATTAATCGCTAAAGTATATCGCGAATCTTAAATTATGTCAAACGCGAGGTAATACATGTAATCAATCTGTGCAAATTAGAATTTTATTTCCAACAAAAATTCTTTAATTTAGTGAAGCAAAAACTGCGCTAAAACAGACTTAAAAAAGCCTAATTGCAATTCTGAGAATTTTTCTTCGTTTCATATTAACAAAAAAAATTATAAATAAAAATATTCTTATACTGTACAACTCCTTTCTTGACATTGTGCATTGTACGGAAAAAATTTTCAGTCGGTTAATCCTGCCTTATCTTATTGCTTAGAGGGTGAATTTCTAGACGCGTGCGTCTCAGCAAATGCGTAGCAAATTTTGCAGCGCGTTCTAAATAAATTTCGCGTCGTGAGGCTTTGTACTCTGACGCGACAGGGAATTTCTGCGTGCAGGCGAATACGTGCGCTCTTACATAGAATGTACAAGGTATTTCGAGCAGATGTTCTTTTAAACTAGCTACACCGTCCGCGTGAGCTTCAAAGTCAAACACAAAGCCAACTTAGATTCACACACAGCTATAATTTATGCAACTCTTGCAAAGCCTCTTTTTGCAATAAATTATTTTAACTGTGACAATGTTAATTTAGAAATTAAGTGGGATAAAACGCTCTAAATATAAAATTAAAAAAACACGGAAAGCTGAAAATTAATATATTGTTTCCATATTAGGTATCAAAGGAATCATAATCATGTTCAGTTCGCAGTCTAGCGCTTCGATATAAATGAAAAGGATTTCTCGAGCAATTTTATTGTCGATTATACACATGCCCAGGAATGGTTGTATAATGAAAAGCCCGTATGTTCTGACGTTGTACCTATCCGCTGAAGGATCAATCCACTTTAATGTCTAACAATTTGTAACTGACTCGCCAGATGTCTGCCTTTAATTGGCGGCAGTATGCATCTGGAGATGGTTATCTCGAAAATCCGTCTGTTAATCAGACTTTGAAATAAAATAACATGATAAATTATCGAACCTCAAAAAAAACCAAGATGCTATTGCAATAAATTGTTACTTGCTACTCAAAAATATATTTAATAATTATTACAGCAATACCTTTTAATAACTGAAAGATACACAGACTCTAAAAGATAAAAGAAGATCTCAATATCTAGAGGACAAAGTTCTTTATCACTGCAAGCACGAACTCAGTGACATGAAATTTATGGTATTTCCGATATAATGTATGGTATCGTAATCCACGTGTGTATGTGTGTGTGTATATATAGTATATTGTAAGCGTCGTTCATAGCGTATATTAAACCACCGCTCGACAACCTAGCTGCCACCTCCACCCCCTTCGACCTGGCACGATGTGATCTACACGTGGCAATATTGCACCACATGCCGTGAATTCTCTCAGAGCCATTTCGCCTAATCGAGACGGCGGTACCATGCGCCGCTCGTGCTTGCGATCGTCGAAGTAGCCTCGTCGTAGCTAGTGACCATTAAAAGGTAGGCGACGGAATGAAGCGTGTTTGGACAGACCACGTCACGTTATCGCCGCAACGCAACAAATGAAATCGCCAGGGGGGAGATTTACTTGCCAGGAAGACATTTGTCAATGCGGAAGATATTCAATTTTGTCGTAATGACGTATCTGTTAACTTATATATAAACAAATTTATCGATTTACATACGAACGATACGTCTCTTATAAATTAAAGATTTTCAAATGCATCACTATATGTCATTACGACATTTTTATTCGGCTTAAAAACGTTCCAATGCACAGAAAAACGGAAAAATATTAAAACGAGGAGTCTAACTCGTGATGTATGTAGCTTTTATACTGCCTACTCGGCGCTTTAGGTGCCCCACAAATCGCGCGGTTTCACCCTACGTGCATATCAATAGCAGAAGCTATTTCCGGTGGTGTTCTCCTTGATTTGTTTCGTCAGGAGGAACCACCGCTTACTTTTAAAGTCGGATACGTATATATAGCTCAACAGAAATGCAATATTAAAATAGCATAATACTATATAAATAATGTATGAGATTTTGTATTTTATATTTTTTCGTTTCAGATTTTCTATATACGTTTTTTATCTCAAATTTGCATACCACAAAGCTAAAAACTAAAAACGTTAACAATATTACAAAATTTTAATATAATTTTAATATTATTAAACGTAAGAACATTAAACAGAAAAAAATATATTTCATCAATTTTTATTTCAGACAAATGATAAAAATCTAATCAGCTTAGCTAAATTTAGAGTAAGAACTTGATTTATCAAAAGTGGACTTGCTGTGTTGATCTCTTCGACCTTGACGAATCCTATAACTCATCAAACGTACGACCATAATCCTCTTACTAATTCGCCGCATGTATCACAGATTGAGCTGTAGCCATGTCTAGACCAGGATTCTGAGATTGACAAAGATTATGTCAATGTACCCAAGCATCTTTACGTCAGTTCAATCAGAATACATGAGATAATAGCATAATTAATGGGGGATATTGCTCACACATATCAATCAAAATGTCACATACATCAATAAATATTTATTAAGCGCAAATGCGATAAATTCTACGTACCAGTAGTGTAAAAGTCAACCTCACATTGCTGGCAATGATGTATATTGTAACGGAAAATCGCTTATTCAGGTAAATAAAACTAGAAAAGCTGACTTGACAATAACAGCACAACATTTTCCGGTCATGTAAACCTGACGGTGCGTTTTATGTTAAGTTAGAGGGTTAATCAAACGTTAGATAGTACCATAAATTCCTCTCTCTGGCCAGCGTGGAAAACAAAATTTATGGTTCTACGTAGATCGATCGCCTGTCTCGAGACCAAATGGAGTCTGAAATTCTTCCGCGGCCGACTAAAAAACAAGATTTACGGTAATTGGATTTTGCAATTCCATCGCTTGTGATTCTAAATTGTCCAAAATCAAAAATTTCCTTTGTGCTAAACAAACCGATTTACGGTAATCAAATTTTTACTCATAACTGTGTATTTTTACATAACTGTGTAACTAAAATGTGTGACTAAATTTAACGTAACACGTTTATTGTCAAAACATGTAAACATGTATAACAAATAATTTCAATTCTACTTTTAGTAATAGATATTTATTAATCATTGCATACCAATGTAGGAAAAATGAAGGAAAATTGAATAAAATCTGGAATGAAGACAGAACGTGCCCGGGATAACTTCGCGCTCTTTCCTCGAACTTATGAAACGTGTCAATAGCAAATAATCTGAGAAGAGTTCGACATAAATTGAAATTCATATAAAACTGCGCGTCAAAAGCTGTTGAGAAAATAATGATAACCATCAGAGTCACAAACGCTACGCCCGATCTCTTGAAATCATATCAATCCCCCCAAAATCGATTTCAACCGAAGGCCTATTCCTATCTTTTTGAGTTCTCGATCTATCTTCGACGTTACGAGATCTCGTGGTCCGGTTCACTGCTCACTAATGCTGTTTATACTATGAATTATGTAACAATAGTTTATAGTTCACCCAATGGAAAAACGATAAAAAGCCTCACGACCACATTATTTCGAGATTCACGATGAGATGCATTTTCGCGAGACAGTTTTGCATTATATCCAGATGGATTTTACCCTGAACGGGTAAAATCCATCTGGATCCCAAAATGCAGTTATCAACATAGAAGATGTGACATTTGATCTCGAAATGTGAGATATAAATAAGTTAAAACAAATCGCATTAGACCGCAGCTGTTGAATTTTATCAAGCATTAAGTTGTCAACTCGCAAAACTTGAAGAATATATATGAATATTAAAAAATTAAATTAAAATTAAAAAATTTCTATATAGACACCTCCCTAATATAATCTATTTTAAACAGATAAAAATACAATAATTATTTTAAAAATTATCTTGTTCTAAATAATGTATTTATATTTTAAAAACCTAAAATATCATGTTATCAAATAAACTTTTTATCATAGTAATTAATCTTTATTATAGTAAAGGTTAATGCTGCTAGGGAAGTATCATTCTTGCTAAATAAGCGTGACATATGCATCATTAACCATATCCCTATGGAATATTATAACTAACGATAAAATGTCAAATTTACTCGCTATTTAATTTTCCTCTATCTTTAATAATAATCGTAACAAAATATATTTAAAAAATATATTTCTATTCATATATATATATTTCTCTTGTACATATGTCGTACTTGTTAAATCTGATAAAAATACGATAAACAAATAAGAATTAATTAAGCAAATAACATTTTCGAAGATGAGTTTAACGTAAACGCTATTATAGAATAGAATAGAATTATATAACCAATATTATATTATAGCAAACTGGTTTCTCGATAGTCTTTCACGAACGGTAAAATTAGGGAACAATTTATTACGTCAATCCAGATTAAAGTCTGCGGTGACTTTATTTGCTGTTGTGGTTTTAACAACATTAACAACAATATTGTCGACCAAAAGAGACAAATAATAATAAATCAAACATGGCTTGAAGTTTGAACATCACTCGTGTTTATTGGATAAGTGGTACCTCGAAAACCTTTTATCGAGCCTATTTATTCCTATTAACATAAATATTCACATTTTTCTCTTTATGGAATATTGATCTAAACTATGGTTAGTGAAGTTATAAGCTCATGTCACTCGTTATTCGGAATTTAAATAGATACATAATATTACTTTCATTCGGTTGATCGTGACCGATTACAACCAAGGGGGCGAAAATATTACATATGATATCGTCGCGTGTCCAACACGCATATTCGCGTGTGTGAATTTAGTACACGCGAACACACATCTATATTTAACCATTAACTTAATGCACATACAAATTATTAATACTACAAAAAAGAAATATTCCATAAAAATAAAATGATATATTATAAGTTTTTGTAATTTAATGTTGACTCCAACTGATTAAAATGCAGTTTTAAAAATTTTTCAGTTTTTATGATTCCAATTATTTTTCAGATGAAATAAGAATAAAGTATAAATTCAAGCGCATTTTTGAAATGCTTATTTATCTCGCGAGATAGTTTAAATGTGTGTGTAAGATTTTATGTTTCTAGATTATAGAATGATAATGAAGCAACGATCGTACTTCGCAAATAGTCTTATTACTACTTATTCCACTATTTCTACTGCAGACGAGGCCTTTGAGTGGCAGAATACGACTTGCACGGTGCAAAGCGTGGCAATCGATGCTCAGGCACGTCCGCCGGACCCAAACCACCCCAATCTGGCTGGCAGTCGCCAACCTGACCAAACAACAGTCTCCAGGTCCCGTATAAATTAAAGCAATTTGCATGTCACGTGCGCTCACGGATACCAGACACGAAATTTGGCGCTGTAGAAACGGCCAAGACCAAATGTCATTAGTCAAACAATCTAGCCATTTCTGCCTTGGTTTGCCCCGCGTACGCACGAAAATATCGCTCGAAATTACCGGTCGCGAATGATACATGAAAATAGAGATTGAATATATAGTAAACTTATAGCTTTGCTTAAATATTTACTGTAATCAAACAATCCGCATAATATTCTCCGTTAATTGCCGTCGATGTTCAGCAACTGTTTGAAACACATGTCATTACGTAATTATTAACTGATACATTCATCATTTTCTGTAGTCGCATTAATAATGTAATTAATAAAAGATAAACACACAGAAATATCTTAAAAATTACACAGAAATATGTTAAGCATTAGGTTCGTTTTAATTTCATTAACTGATATATATTTTCTTTAAAAAAATTCTCTAATAATTATGTAAAATGAAATTAATTTGATGAGAGTACTCGTTGCATTCGGGAATCTCTCCACTTTAACCTGCATCCCTCTCTATTATCCCGCCATCTCGTTTTATCCTATTTCGCCCCGTTGTACGCTAACTCTCCATGCACGTCGTATCTGTTAATAATGTCACAAGGCGACCTCTGAGCTCTCTCCCCAGTCCCTGACACCGACGGCGCTCTCAGGACGGCGCCAGGCCTGAAACAGCCCTGCGGGCCTCGGCACGGACTGCGTTACGTTCCATTATGCACGCCGGTCGATTCTGCTCGAGCGATTTAACATGCATTAACTTGTAAACTCGCGACTTGCCGTGTACTCGATAATGCAGCCGCCACCGACGCCGTCGCCGGCCGCCGCTGCGTGGCGTCGGGACGCCTTTTACGAGGGGGGCGCGGGCACTACGGAGCTAGTTCCACCCGCCATACTCCCGTGCCTCCCCCCCCCCCCCCCCGCCCGGTCCCAGCGTCGACATCCCACGCCCGCGTTCCATCTGCCACCCGAACGACTCCCGAAGCTTTTGATAATACATTATTAATGAGCCCAGCGGAGAGCCACGAGTCTCGATTCTTCCAAATTCGGAATTCCGGTTTCCCGTCGAGGAACGGGAATAATATTTAAATAATTATCAGCCGGCGCATGAAATGTCCGCGGCTGAAGAAACTCGTGCGTTTCTTATGACTGAGTATCCATCATGAATACTCGGCGTGATTAAAAGATGCAGCTCGATGAAAAACAGACACTAAACGACCGCTGTTTTCGCTCGAGTCTGTGCTTTCCGCTAAACATTGAATATTTAAATTACTTCACATAGCTACACACAAACAGCAGTATAATCTGAAAATATATTAAACGTCGACTCCATATTATCAAATAAAAAAATTCCATTGGAAATCAATTGTATATGCAGAATAAAAGTTATCAGATTTATATATTTCTATCTTTTGTTGTACGATGCATGCGCGGCACAATGCATATTATGTGTCATATCCATCATTTTCCACAATAAAATGAAACTGGAATATAAATTTACAATAAACATTGAGTTATACATTTGGATGTAATATTTATGTACATATGCATGTATCTGACTTTAGGAATTACGTATTGTAAAATTCAGGAATTGTCTCTCTTTTAAAATGCACCAATAGCCTCTCGTGTATGTATTATCAATATGCTGCAAACAAACTACGTCAAATCCTTTTCAATTCGGGCTTTAGGAATATAAACGTTTTATGTAACATCCTCTACAAATCTCTTGTAACTTTATGAAGCGGATATTTTTTACGATAAGCATAGAGAAACGTGAAGCAATGGCAGACGTACAAATCGTGTAAAGTTTATTCAGTTAAATTTCAGGCCGCGCAACCATGTTAACGATTCTTGTCGCTCTTCACGATGAGATTGAAAAAGTTACCGCAACCCCCCGAGCGACAGAATAGTTGAGAGGGATGTTAATCGACAGGACGCAATTCGAACATTCGGAAAGTAGACGAGGAAGGAGGCTGAAGGGTAGAAGGGGGGATGGTAAAGGGTGAAAGTACACGATAGAGAAGGATGGCGCACGAAGAAGGAAGCGGGACGATTACGGAGCAGTGGCCGCATAAGTGAACGCTGGTATGGGTGACTGTTCAAATGGAAGCCTCTCTCTTGTCCCACACCTCGTTTCTCCTCTCCCCCCCCCCCCTCATTCAACGTTCCCTTTCCCGCTTCAAGTGGTCAGCCCTCGGCAATCGTCCGGTGCGGTGAGCTAACGCGCGAGTCGCAATCTGTCCCTCGTCGAAAATCACCGCGGAAACAAAGTAAAAGCTCCCTCCGGAACCTCGCGCTATAGAATTCCTAATCGAAACTACGAGCCGCAGCCCGCGGACTACGTGCACGGAGAGCCGAGCGGATAATCGATAACCCTTTATGCCGATTCCGCGCAAAATCGAAAGACATAAGATGCGCTGACGCAGATGTAAATCATCCGATTGATATATTGTTATTACATATTAATATATCAATACATCTGATATACATATCAGACATATTATTATCTGATGTACATATTAATATATTAATACATCCGATTAATATATTTCAGCAATATTCAAGATCTTTTGTAACGTGCTATTTGTAGATGTTTACAGTAATAGTCTCTGTCGAATTAGAAATTACTTCATCAAAAACACTTGAATCATATTAGGTCGTATTTTGCTCGACAAATTAAAGCAGATTAATTGCTAATTGGATAAATATATATTTTATGATCTTAATAAATGCTTAAATATCACGAGTGTTTTGATAAAATCAGAAAGAGCCAAATACGAAAGTGATATAAAATTCAAACTAGTTATGCTGATACATGAATGCTTCATAAGCTAAAACAGTAATAATTACTAACTATACCTGGAACCAAATTACAAAGCTGTGATTTTCGCAAAGGATGAAAATTAATTATAAAATCGTTTTAATCTCAAAATGTGATATTCCACGCCGTTAATTAGACAAAAGCATCATCTTTATTAATACACTTCACGTAAATCTTGTTAATAACTAATAAAAGGACAAATATTAGATAGAATTAGTATTAGATTGCTCATCTAACCGATTACTTAAGAGATTGTATGTCTATCAATTTGACTGATTAGTGTACACGTAGGCCAAGCGAAACAAGAATGTCTTATTAAGCAGAATTCTAAATTCTACGACTCGAAAATCGATAGAAGAAGTAGCCAGAGTGGGAGTTACTCGAGGTATTATTCTCACAAGATAACAGCCGCGGCTCGAGCGTTCTCAACGAGGACCATCGTGGCTCGCAGCCGCAAAACTATTTTCCGATAACGACCGACACTCGCTTGGTGGGGTACATTTGTTCCAGGCTCGCACCCTGATTGCGCGGGACGCCCGTTTTCCCCGGATGCATATTTTATCCCGCTGACAGATTTATTGCCGGCATGGTTATCCGGCCGCGCCAGCTTCTTCCTCGATTTTATTGTTTTTATTTTGTGTATCTAGAAAATCATGTCCCTTCAATTGTCACTGCCATGCTGCGCGACAGCCGGATGCGAGTAGGTACATTATCAAACTGTTTGATGACGAATAGTTCGACGCGTCGTATTACGCTTCGCAAAACAAAATATTAATTTCAGAAGAATAAAGATTTTTTGTACTCTGAAAATATCGAGTGTATGATTACTAGAGTTCGGTATATAAATACAAAAACTTATCTTAAATTTATTCGCAAAATTTTCAGCACAAGACAGTGATCATTGTAATAATAATTAATGATAATTCTAAATCAATGATTTGATGAATATTTAACTAGTTAAAATATTTAAAAAGTATATGTATAACATCCTTAATTCAATATATGTTTCTATACTTATATTTCTTATTTCTAAGTTAGGAAAAAGAAACTTATGTAATTGAAGAAGTCTGATAATACCATTCTATAATTCCTCAGCTTATTCTTAAACGTCAGAGCTCTATAATTTACTGTTACGAACTGTCGCGGGAATTATGATGCATGGTTATACAAGTTTCATACGTTCCGATGTTTTTCTCAACTTTTCCGCCACTTCAACGTAGAAATATTATTTCCTAACGGAAGTATTTCCCTCGCGCGTTTTCTCTCACTCAAAATCAATGACAATACACTGATCAAAACTTTTCAATATATCAATAAATCTAAGCATACATACACAAATAAAATGTTGCGTGCGAACTAACAACTTTAATCCTTTACCACTAGTCGCACCTACCATACGACCTATATTTCGATACGTTCGTGTATTACATACAGGCGGTGGCAGTTTCATAACGTATATTGGCTATTGTGAAAAGTGCACGGGTATGCGTGTATGTTTGTATCGACAAAACCCTAAATTCCAACCAAGCCGTCGAACCGATTTCAACGGAATTTCAATGGAATCCAGCACAAAAAATAGTTCTCACTTTAATTACTACAAGCATAAAACCATTAATGTTCAAAAATTACAAGATTGTTAATAAGTGTATCAGAAATTTCATTAAACATTGAGGCCAAGATTATTTTATACTACCAATAAAATGCTACGTGCGTGCCATATGTTGCAAATACTGTTATTTTAAAGCTCTGTCTGATTCAAGAATAAAAAGTACCGCAAGCTTTATTTTTACAAAATTATTGTATTAAGAAAAATAATCTTAACTTCAGAGTAGTACTCTGTAGCGAAACACGAATAACTACTTTAAATGAGATGAGAATTTCGGATTATCTTTCCCAAAATACAGGTATAAGAAACAACAAAGTATTTCCAAGTTACGAACGTGTCAGTAGTTTCAACTTTGGGCGAATGAAACTAGGCAAGTCGTAATGCTTGCACGTATGTCTTCCTATTGCGGAACTCCTTTCCAATCGCCCGGATGGCACCACGTACGATCCTTACGTGCAGCGATCTACCAACCGTCCTGCGCGCGTGCAAACCGTCCCATATACGCTGTCCCCCGGTTCATCGAACGTGGAAAGGATACGAGATGGTAAAATCACGGATCTATGTGTCCAATAACACATATGGACATTTTCGACAGTAAAGTCGACGTGTGATCCGAATGTACAAAAAAGTTACAAATTTCGAAACAACCATTATCGCGCGAGCAAAAATAAGTATAAATTAATCCGTAAAAAATGATTTCTTTTATCTATTTTTTTATCTAATAAGAAATATTGTACGCAAAGAAAATTGAGTGGTGGAATGCAGATTAGGACTGATAAATCTGAAATAAGTTTTTTAAGCGCGATAAGTTAGTTTGCGTATCATCCGCCTCGCCGAGAGACTAAATTACTCCGAATGGCAAAAAAAGCGCAATTCTCAACAACGCAACTTCTCCGGGAATACTATCGTAGTGTTTAAAATAGTTTCCAAGTTCCACAAGATATTTCGAGCATAGCGCTTGGCACATCGTAAATTAGATTCCGCTCGTTCACGCACGCAAGTATTGATTATAGAGGCAGGCTCGCACACTCAAACTCACTTCGGTTTGCCCAAACACACCCTCCGTGTAACAATGTTCCGGCCACTCCCACAGGAGCACTGCACCTTCCATCCCCACAAAGTATTGTGATTTTCTCTATATCTATACACGCGTGTTTACCACGCGTCGCGTATCGCAAAGTTATTTATGGAGTTGCCATTTTTTTTTTTCTAGACCAAAAATAACCACATTGTGTTTCTCTTATGGGTAACGTTTTTATTTCCCACATTCATCATTTAACTCGAACAGTTTCGCCATATTGCGGTAAAAAAATGCAAACTTCTAAAGGATCGTAAATATACGAGTCACATGAGACGATGATAAATGTTACGTGAATCTCAATACATTGACGAAGTGCGCATATTTCACATAGTGTTCTTGCTCCTCCAAGGATTATCAGACTTTAAAATATTCGTGTTACTTTTATCGCAGATCTTCTATTTCTTTGTCGTGCGTCTAGCAGTTAAAAATATTGTTGACGATAATATTCGAGCGTATCTTCAGAAAGTATATGTATCGCGTCCATAAAACTGAATCTATCTTGAACCAGATACCGGTGGAATACAAAAGAGCAATCGGTACATCCTGTGCAATATATAAAACCGCACGAGTTCATACTTTCGCCCGATATTGACCACGAAAAGCATTGTATATGTAGTATAGTCGAAACGCTGAAGCACTATTGCGCGAAATTGGCACGACAAATTAAATTTTCTTTCCTTTTTTTTTCATTCTTATCATCTCCGTTAATTCACGGAAAGAAGATAAGCCACGAGCTTGGGTCAGGGAAAAACGAAAGAGAATGCATGCGCGCGCGTTTGGCGAGGAAGTGAGTTACGCTCGCGGAGAGGGTATGTTTTATCGCTTGTTGGAGCGAAATTGGGAGGGTGTGCGGCATAAATTCACCTTCGATGGCGGCATTATTTGACATCGGCGTAATATGTGGGAATATGACGGCGAACCGCAGGTACGAAATGACGTCGTGGAAGAAAAAAGTTTCGGAACGAGAATGCGAGGGGCAGAGTTTTTATCCGTTCGTGTTACGACGCTCGGCTACGAAGGAAACGGTGGGTAAATCGAATCTCGCTTCGCGCCCTCTCCTCTCGTCCTCGGCCCGGTCTTCGCAGCCACGGCAACGAGGAGCGAAACGGCAAAGCCGGCTTTAATTACTTTTCGCGAAACAAAAAAAAAAGAAGGATCGAGGATACGCTTTAGGCCGCGAAGATTGAATTTTAACGCGCCGCGCCGCGCCGGCAAGGAAGTCCGCAAACCTCAAACTCAAATTCTAGAACAAGAGCGCTCCGTCGCTCGTAGTTATAAACCGCAATGCGGTTTTGCATAAAAGTTTAAAAAAGAAGGTCTCTCTTAACATTTATTATACAATGCGGTCATAATCATAATTGTCCTGAAAAGTTTCTGCATAAATGATCGAGCACGTATACGTACCGCAAACAGATATCTTGGGTGCATCCGTTACACGTTACTAGACGATGACAAATTGATAGCTGACTGATCGCTCGATGCATCAGCATTCGGCGAATTCACGTACTCGAGTGTACATCGGAGTATTTCAAACGTACCCGTTATTGAAAATATAACTGACACATACAAAATGGAGCAGAATGTCGAGTGTCTGTATAAAAAAATTAAAATTTCAAATTTACTTTGAGAAAGAGAAAAAAGAATAACAAACCGGCAGATATTGTTTTTTTTTTTTTCCTTCATATATTTGTAATAAAAAAATGAGTCTAACTCAGAGTCATGTTTAACTTACGCGATCCGCTCCGTTCTGTGACGTAATGTCACCTGAAAGATAACATATGTGAACAAATCGCAAAATCGATGAATGGTGGCATTTTCATATGTAGATATTCCCTTTCGCGCATTGCCGCACAGTTCATCGATGCAAGTGCAGCGAAAGGTTTACCCGCATCACCCAGAGCAGACAAATGTAACGCATGAATGACACCGCTGAGAACTAGTGGCTCGTAAAGTATCTACGTCGCGCAACGTATACGTGACGTGCGAGGTAAACGTTTCCAAGTCCCCGGAGGTCCGCCCAGATCGAAACTCGGGAGTGGCGTAGCTACTCCGCACCATCGAGGGACTGTTTATCAATCAAGTTAAGCAAATACCGTACACGTAACATAAGCGCATTGCGGGCCACTGTTATGTCTGGCACATCTGTATGTGCTCGCTCCGCGTCAGTCCATTCACCGCAAAATGGAGCGCTAAGTACATTACGAAAATTTTCAGCGTCATTTCACCGGGACGCAAGTTGCTCGATTATTGAAAAATTCATAAATTGCAATACAATAAGAATTTTTTTTCGTGACGAATCTTTATTGAAAAGAAATGCATCTGGCAGATTGTTAAAAATTATAATCAATAAGCATTCGATATTTATGTGTCATTTTCTTGTGACAAATTTTTATTAAAAGGAAAAATAACGTACTTATCCGCCCGTATTATTATATCCGTCTAAAACGAGAAAATATAAAATCGGCTTCTATTTTTAAACACTGTATCGGTAAGTTCGCGTACAGCTTCATCAAATGTTTCCAACCACATAAAATCTACGTTATTCATGTTTAGAATGCGCATTGAATAAAAGATGGACCACTTTGCTGCACCTGCATATTTCGAGTACAGAGTTGCTTGATATCTTGCAATGCACTCCTGCCGCAGCGGAATATTTTCGAATGCATCAAAGAGGTGTCCATAACCGTAACCAGCTCTACTAGCTTCCATCCTAATATTATGCTGAATCCGCGTGCGCGTACATATCAAACGCAATACATTCATCAACAATATAGCGTTGATGTTGCAAATTCCGTTTAATTCGCCGCTGCTAAATTCTGCTCCAAAAATTATATCGATGGCATATAGAAGCCTATCGCATAAGCATGAAATATATAACAACTATAATCCGTCACGGTTCGCGCAAAAGGATTTAATCACAGGCTATCGATGCTGCATTCTTTGGCCAATATTTATGGTAAATTGATACCGTTGCGATTTTCCTCGTGAAAGATTTTTGGAAATGCGGGGATATTATATTTCAAAGGAAGCCTGTCATTTGGCGAGATAAAATTACGCGGCTACATTGTCACCTTACACCAACGGTACCCTCCAATAATTCCGTCTCCCCTTTCTCCACTGTTCTCTCTGATTTTCTACACCAAATTTCTTCTCCTCCTGCTTTTTCCCGTTCTGCAATAGAGCTCCGTAATATTTATGATAAATGAGCACACAAACACGCGAGCGTGCGCACTGACGGTGCACTTGTACGAAATGCGCCAAATGCGATTTGGACGCAGCAGGCATTCCACTTTAGGAAGGCGCATAAATGTATATGAAGCTCTACGGACACAGACGAAGGTGCAGACCCGCGTAATCGCCTGCCATGGCACGATAGGTTCGAGGTAACCAAAAGGGAAAACCATTTCGATGGAAATAAAGTCCGAGGTCGGCCGAGATGGAACGGAAACAACGTAAACACGATGCATTCGCGACCGTAAATCATTTTCCAAGCGGGTTATTGTTTCTTTAATTATCGCGCTGTCCGATGAATCTCCGCTTACACCCTCCGCTACTGAACGTCTTTAACTCCTCCACATTGTTAATAAAAGCTTTCTTAACGACGGCGCGTACGTAAGTCGCTATCAGCGATGCAAATAACTTACGTAAATATGTAAATATATTCTGACCCGTGAAACGTACTTGCACAACACGGCGGAGAGTTTTGACCGCGGTATATATATATATATGTATACGTAGCCTGACCAAACCGCCGAGAAGTTCGCCAACAAAAGCGTTAAAATTACTCGTCTTCGGAACGATAAAATTACGCCGCGTCAACGAATGCGCCGCGCGGAGAAACTCCGGACAAACGTGCGACTTAATGCGCGTCCGCGGCCCGCAGTGATATATGGTTTTCGCTACGTTACCACGAAGGACGCCGGGTTAAAGGTTTCTCGTGGCTGGCGAGCTTTACAACTTTCTGAAACGTTTCACCGAAATCGTCTAAGGGATGCCGGCCTGAATTGCCTCGCCTATCTCACATTCACCAAATAAATTCGCCTGACGTGGGCGACATACTTCTCCGTCCGCCTCACATTTCCGCTAATTAGCTTGACATTCGCGTCACGACTTCTCCCGGTAACCTTCCCGCGGTAACAATGGACACGTGCTCGAGATCCGCGAATATGCGGCCGCGTAACACCGCAGGTTACGAAAACTCGAGGAAAATCGAAAAGTCGGAAGCCGCAGCTTTAACCGAAAGTTTTCGGAAGAAATGAGGAAAGAAGATCGGAGAGAGAGAGCGAAAGGATAGATAGTAACCGATGCTTGCGAATCTCTCGCCGAGGCTTATCGGTCTCAAGCACTTTCGAAGAACGACTCGCCCCCGCCGATACAGGATCAGATACGCCTTAAACTTCGAAACCACGGATCCTTCTCACTTACCGCGCGAAGTAACTTGCATTGTTGGAATCAGGAATGGGGTTTTTAATCACAAAATTCGATTTTCTTTTCTTCAAGAAAGTTCTTCTTCAACTTTTTTCTACTTCCTCAGTAAGAACCAAAGTTCAATTGAAGAACTTAGCTTTGAAGGAAGTAACAGCTAATCGTATTTTTATCTGTATATTTTTTTTATAGCGATTACATTTGCATCATGTAAGATTCGGATAAAAAAAAAATTGTTAATTTTTTTATATGATAACCATAATAGAATTTGAATATGGCTATATTATTTTATCCTTATAATATGAATATCTTATTAAATATAGATCGTTGTATTCATATCTTACAAATCGAACACAAGCAAATATGTAGCTCGGCAAATTTCTTTTTAATTTATACATACGCGTTAGTTAAATTATATCTCTATCTTGTACTGTGAAAGAGTTGTAGATTTTCAACACTAGGAAACCTGTAAGTCATACACGACCGAATTTCATCGACGGAATTCAACATAACTGTGCGGAAGACTAATTCGTTATGCCACGCATATCGCGGCACTTTGGTACGTAAAAGTTGCTTGCATAAATAGACGAATGCATCTCGTTGCGTTCCAGACGTACTATCTAGACGAGCTTACACCAAAGTGCCGGCTTGCACATCAGTAATTTTCACCTAGCGGGCGAAGAACTTGGACGCTCTGTACGTGACTAGGCACGATTTTCAGCTCCGGTCATTTGGTCTTCCGTCACTTTGCCGCTGCAGAAAACCAGAGACGAGAGAGAAGTTGCTGCGGTGTGTCGTGAAATAAATCTTGCTGAATTCAAGAAAACAGAAAACAGGAAAGCTCCCTTCGTCAGCATATATTTATGTTACATTATTATTACACGAATTATACAAGACGGTAAGTTAATAAAGTGCACAATTCCGCGAAATATGTGATTTAATTCGGCAAAGAACTGGACAGAAATATTACTTCTACATTTCACCTTTCCTATCGAGCAACGTCAATGTCCATTATGCATGCCACGTTTCTGATAAAACGAAACAAAATTCCAGAAAAATAGTTCCAGTGATGTTCGAACGCGCGTAGATAGCGACAATATCATTTCCGTTCGTGCAAATTTAACATGCGCGCGCGTAGATAGAATAAAAACACAGTATTCGAATACGATGACGGGATATCGGAATAATGAACCGAGAACGACGAGCCTCAAAAATCGGAAATACTTCCACTACATTTCGCTGTGAAATTAATATCCTATATCTGTAAGAAAAAAGCACATCATCCAGAAAAAATCTGCATTTGCTATAATAATACGAATGTTCACTTAGCGGACTCTGTCCGCGATAATTATATTAACTAAGAAAATCGGCAAAAAACGTAACACGAGGGCAGTCTGAAAAGTTCGCGGAGCGGAAATGAAAAAAACAGTTATAGTTCAAGTTATAATTCTACAAATAGCTTTATTTTTCAATATAATCTTTTTTAACTTCAATACACTTAGTCCAGTGCTTCTCTAATAAATGTATCCCATCCCTGAAATGACTTTGTGGAAGGTTTGCAAAATACTCGTCTACGGTTGCAATCACTTCTTCATTGGATGAAAAACGCTTAAAAATCAGCGAGAAAGTTTTTCAGTTTTGGAAACAGGTGGAAGTCGGAAGGAACCAAATTGCCTTTAAACCTTTCTCAACAAAGAATTCTATTACAGAGTACGATGTTTCAAATTTTCCATTTTAAAAAATACACTGACACGTCAACTTTAAATGGCTTGTAAGTAAAAAATCAATTGACAGATGCATTTCGCACTTCACATAGGTTCATATGAAGAGTGAAGTTGTACAACCAATTAAAATTTCAAACTCTACTATTGACTTACAGATGTCGCTCCGCGAACTTTTCAGACTGCTCGTAAAAATCAGCTACCTGACAAAAAAAAATTGAAAAAAATAAAAAGAGATGTCTTACAGATTTGTTGATTTCTATCTAATCTAGGAGAGATAAATGTTAGAAGCGTGGGGTCTGAATAGTTTAGTGGTCAGAACATTCGCCCGGCAAGCGGAAGACCCGGGTTCAATTCCCGGCTTAGCCACTCGCGCCCTGATATTTTTTCTCTTTTCCTTTCTTTCTAATAATTCCTATCAGTACATACTGATTCTACATATGTGAGAACAATGTACTAAAATTTTCGTACACTTTAAGTATCTCGAACCAGAGATCGGTGTACAAAGTTAACTGTCTCACGTAGACTAATAAATTAATTTCTTTGAGAAAAATTAAAATTTCGCACTAACATCCCGCGACGGCTCTCAATGCCTTTCTATTATATTATGTGATACTTATCATTTGAGCCTTTCCTTTATATGTGTTAGATTGTTTTAAAAAAAGAGGATTACACTGATAAATATTTAACGGTTAATTCGTTTTTGCACACACGCGACCGGAATAGCTACGTGATTTAGTATGTATGAGGTAAGAGGAAAGAGACGAGTGAAACTATGCAAATAGCAGGTAGGCTTCCTATCACACGATCGTTCCAACTTGTAGGAAGCCACGAGAAATACGCCACTTTGTCCCTGACAAAGCTTAATAAAGCTAAATTTTCTGCAATATTTGGAATCAATCTCGTCCAAAAAAATTATTTTAAGAAAAAATAAACTTGTAATAAAATACTGACTAGAACACAACTAAAAAATTCGATGTTATTATAACAATTCACGTGTAAAAGCGAGAGAGAGAGAGAGTGAGAAGAGAGAAGGGGGAGAACATGTTACATGTACATATATTGAAAAGTGATATCCAATAAAATCCAATACATGGACACAATGGATTTTCTATTGCAGCGATTTGTAAAACAAATATAGAAGTTTCTTAAAAGCAAACGAGTTTTCATTTCATTTCAAATTAGTATTTTAAATTTACAAAAATGGTATCAAAAACAAAACAAAAAAAAAACACATCCATTTTCAATCAAGATTAATACAAAATTGTAAACAAAATTCTGAAAAGAGTTTTGAGCATAGAATAAAAAAAGATCTACCATCTGCAGTATTAATTAAGCGATAAAATATCATTGAGAGAAAGAAGTTATAAAAATATAATACGACTGTGCATGCGAAAGGAAAAGCTTCGGCAGACAGCTGCCGTAGTAACCATCCTCTCCCTTCGCGCAAACAATGACGCATGACGGTGAAAACAAACAGATCTTACAACTGACACGTTGTACGAGTATCGAAAACGGCAAAGAGAAGAAACAAAAAGTGAAGAAAGAAAATGTAAGCCAAAGTGTCTCGCAGCCATAAAGCAAAGATTTGCCAAAAAATGGAAAAGATAAAAAAATTCGTATAGAAAAAATTTCAATCAATAGCTAAAAGGCATACCTTTCAGTTTATTTCATTATAAATAGTTGCAAATAAAAAAAAATAATGCGATTCTCGATATTCTTATCAAAATAAAGCTTTAAAATCTTCGTCGTAAGCATGCATTAATTGTATATATTTTGTAGAATTTTTGCATCATGCAATTTATAGATATTGACTCATTAAAATAACATGTATAATATACATTGAATTTTATATAAATTTTCGATCATAGTAATATAGCAGTTTAAATTATAATTTGTTCGATTTTCGGATAAGATAAAATTTGAATTAAGCTGAGAATGCGGAAAAAGAATTTGACATACAAACGATGAAAAAAATGTGAGTAAAATACCGTAAGAGAGATAAAATCATATTTTATTCTTTCCTCCTCTTATTAGCTGTCGTGTGAACTCATTACAGATTCTGACATCTGACGTTCTTCTGCAAAGGGTGGCGTCAAGTGTGGGTAGTGATCACGTTAAATTAGTTAGTGGCAGAACGCCAGATATAGAAGCACGAAAGCCAAAGAGAAGATAGAGGTTTCTTCGCGCAGTGTCGCTAATGTACAAGAGTTTAAAGGGCAAAGAGCGTAAAGGAAGAACGAGCGAGATAGAGAAACGCAAAATATGGAAGGAGGGACAAATCGTGGTTTTAACGGCATTCAAGCGTTTATTGCATCCAGCGAATTAGATAGCTTCCACTCTATATATTCGCAAGCCACCCCTAGTACCTCTCGTAACCATCTCGAGTACTCGTAAAACAAATCCCTCGATTCCACTTGAATTATTGTCGCAGCGCGTGTGCACGGTGAACATTGTTTGCCGTCTGTCTTTTAACTTCACATGCGCTAGCATTGTATTAGTACTTATTGTTTGTTAATTAAGTGTTTGTACGGATGCATCCCTGCATCGCGTTCGCATGACGTGAATCGCTAAATTTAATTAAAATTATTATGCATAAATATTCGCGAGTCCGTAATTTACCTCACAGTGTATATATACTGATGCTTTAATGATACATCGTATTCAAACACTCTGCAGACTTGTTAGAGCGATAGAACATATTATGGAAGCGTGCAATTTTCGCAAAGAAAATGCGTGACCTCGTCACGACTCGCTTTATCATCCCTAGAAAATCGTTGGAGCTAGGTGACGTTATGCGCACAATGTTAGGGGTGGATAATTACAGTGGTGCGACCAGTGGCTACGATGTCGATAAACGTTCCTTCACCCCAGTCACCTGTCAGGTCGAAAATGTAGCTACGATGTTAGACTTGAAAATCCAATATCACCTGCATAGAGATGCGCACGTGAGAAGACCACTCGAGACGGCAAATCATCGTGAGTGGACGCCTCCGTTTCTTTCGAAAGTAATCTCTCAAACGAGTAAACGATTCACCCGAGTGGCAAACGTGCCTTCGCCGTTTTAATAAAAGCGCCGGTGCGCGCTGCCGGTGCAAGGAAGCCGCCTCTCGCGCGTTAAGCTGCTTGTAATATATGACTCAGCTTCACGACGTTAAGAGCCCTCTTAAGACCGTATCGTGAAGATGATATTTTGCCATCGACGAACGCTTTCAGTGTCGAAAGAAGAAACTGTTTATTCCTGAACGACACTAATTAGAACTAACGATAGATATACGCTATTTATTCGCACAACAAAATAATGTATAATGAATTTCCGAATAATTTAGATAATGTATTCGAACTTGGAAAATTTATGCATGTCTGGAGAGTTTATTAAACTTTATTAAATTTCATGAAGAACCTTTAATAATAAAAATTATACTGTGGTGTAGCATAAAGATTCACCGTCGTATACGTCCCTTGCGCGCATCCACACACGTATTAAAAACGATAATACGAGAATCAAAGAGATCCGCTGATTTATCACGAGCTAGTTGTTTGTCTAAGCGGCACTATTTATATTTTTATGTTATTCCACCTTCTATGATTCTATTGGTTGCGGTGTAGATCTAGCAACTTACAACTGCCAATCAGAAGAGGATATTGTCCCCAATCGTGACATAAAAATACTATCACGCCCTATATATACGAGGTCGAACGAACACGTTCCTGTTACTATTCTGTTCTAAGCTCTCAGCTAGCTCGTATTAGTATCGTAATTATTATTTTAATTTTTAAACTACTTAAATTAATAATATTAATAAAACATAATTAAATTTAATAATAAAAAAAACTAAAGGATATAGATGTAAAATTAAAACAATTATTTCTTTAACTAAACTAAAATTAATTTTTTCTTCAATATTTACATCACCATGCTGAATATATGCAAATAAATATAAAGAATACGCTCTTCTAAAAACACAAAGTCTTCTACACAAAGTTCATACAGTGTAAAGTCATATATATCAGTAATAATAAATATTTTATTATACGAAACCACAGTGAAGAATTATTTTGAATTATTCTTACTGCTACAAAACAATACTGTCAATCAAACCATTAATTCAATTAAGATTAAATCAATGAAGATAAAAACCAACCACCGTCTATCCTAATTCGTATCATATATCAACAATTTAACATAACATTTTAATTCAAAGAACAAATTATCGACTCGGGAAAATAAAACCAATACGAGTTATAAAATATGTATAAAATTCTTCGTAAATTGTGCGTCACAATATTGGAAATATCATAAATTTTATATATAATTCCTATCACATTTGCAGCAAGCAACATCTTGCGTTTAACGCGTTACGGATTTCAATGTTGCAGGAAAGTTCCGCGTCTTGCTTCCTAAGCAGTAAACACTAGCTGCTGTTGGATATTTGTCGAATTTCGCTGCCGGAAGTTTGACCGTCGCGTCGGTCCGGCCAGATAGTTACAGCGTGCATTTCCCTTCCTGAGGCAAAGCGAACGTTTCTGAAAACACTCGGCGGTCAGAGAGACGAGGGATCCTTGTACTGCTGGCGCACCGCAAACATTTGCCACGGTAGCGTTCGGTTCAGTCGCAAACATTAGTGACAATTAGTCCGTATCTTTGAACATTCGCTTGCTGCCGTTGGAGGACACGTGAGCTCTCTCTCTCTCTCTCTCTCTCTCTCTGAACTTCGAGTTACAAGCCTCGAACCACGACCAATCTTGCAAAGCGCTCAGCGCGACATATGAAAATGAATATACAAATTATTTCATCACAAACTATCGAGACGAAATATGGGGTTCGATAAACAAAAAGATATAACGCAATCTTCGAATGCGTTCGCGCCAAGCATGTAAGAATACCGCGCGCAGTATGCATAATTTTTTAATTATCTTGTACATAACTTGACTTACGACTGTAGAGCGTGCAGTATACTAAAGTTATGTTATAAAGCTTCAAGATACACTGCAGGGTAATATAATCTGCATTGCAATACGTCTTCCTTACGAGTGTCATTTATTACTATCTTGCTACCGAGATCTATCTGCTATAAAGTCGCGTGCTTCCCTCTACATGCAAAAAGTCTTTTCGAAATTTACGTCAAGGTGAAACGATGACGGATGAAGATGCAGATCGAACGACAAAAAGGAAAAGAGAGACACTCGTTTCCACGGAAAGAGCAATGCACTACGCATTCGGGTAAACTGACGGCCTTCGTCGGCTTCTTGTAAACATATACCTGTCTCAGCAAGAACGCCGGCATAATCTGGGAGAATTTCGTCCGCGTTGCAGTTTCACATATTTGCATAAACCCCGCCAAACATTGCCGCATATGGAAAGTGAGGAAGGATAAGTGATATAGATATTGCCGGATACACAAAAGCAAGTCAAATAAGCAAGCATACCTTTTGAACTAAATTATATTTTTTAATTATTGCAATAATTTATGCAAGCAAATTTGATAGAAAATTACTATAATCGATTTTTCTTCATTTTAGACTTTATAATATAATAAAGTTAATTCTGATTGACATTTCCGTTATTTCTTCAATATCGTTTGAATATAAAATTTGCGGAAGATATAGATAACACACGAAATAGGAATTAATTGCAAAATCGAGAATTGTAATCGCATGAAATTTTGTACAAAATCGCATAAAATTTAGATGTATTATCGAAACTAGATTTGACAGTTGGAAAAATGTGAATCAATCCTATTAATTGTAGATATTAATATAACTTCGTGCAGAATACAATTAATTAAGATAAATACAGATGTAAATAAAAATTCGTGTTATTTTTTATTCAAGCTATTCCGCTCCGGCAGCTTGGAACCTATTTTAGTAAACAAAAAAAAATAATAGTTACATTGCGAGATATGGTGCTGGATGGTTGATTAAAATGGCGGTGCTAGTGAGATGGAGCGTCTAATATCGTTGCAAGCGTAATGCGAAAAAGACAACGACGAAAATTAGAGGCGCAATAAATGAGACACAATTTTCCAGGATATTATGTTTCAGCTCGTGCCCCCGGAGAGTATGGTACACTTGTAAAGGTGTGTCTACGTGTCTGCACTCTTCAAACCCGGGAGAGATTTTTAATCCCCGCAAAATAAAAAAAAAAAGAAGATTACCGCCACTGCAGAGAGCATAAAGCATGTTACTTCGTTATTACGGTAAAAAGATTTTACATGGTTTGATGATCAAATATCTGACTTTGTAAGAATTTAAACAACTTCTTGATGTCAGTTATTCGGAAAAGGGCCGGCAATTAGTTTAGCAAATATTTGAGGCACATACATAGTAGATAATTAATATCAAATATGACTTGAAATTACACTATTAAAAAAAATTTATCTAGTTTTACAATACTTCCACGTTGAAGAAATTTTATGATCCAAACTTTATTATCCAAAAATAAAATAAAAATTTTAAGTACTACTAGTTAATACACACATTTATATTACGTAATACAATCAAGTTTACTCTTATTTTAATAACTAATTGATTTTCTGAAAGCTAAAATGTGCAAAAGTAAAAAATTGAAAAAGGAATAAAACTATAATACATCGAAATTAGGTCATTTTAAAGAACTTTTCTACCTTTTTACACTTTCTCTCATAATCTAAATACATAGTAATCTGAATTTGGAAGCTAGATGTACTAATACTAATTAAGCAGTAATAATATAACGTTAAAAACGTCAGGTAATATCGACAAAAATAACATCGGAGTCTGCATTCTCTCTGAAGTGCCATTAACCATTTCTCGCGGCAAAAATATATAACTCATATTACATGTAATTTTAATATACCAACCCATCAAGCTAGTCGTTAATTAAAACACTTTTACGATACGCGGCAGCATCTAGAATTCTGTTCTTTATTTTCGCCCAAGTACTTTCCTGAGAAACTTACTTTTTAACTTCCCCGTATCAAAATTGTACACCTTCTCCGTTTTATTCCTGCTAGCTATGAACCAATTTCATTAAGTGGCCAAACACAACGGCGCTTTTTGTGCGGTGCAATAAAGACGTTCCCGCCTGTGAGACGAACCGGGTTACGGTTACGGGCCAGGTAAGACGATAATGTTCTTACCAGGAGATTCGCGACGCGTCCTCATGAAATCGAGGAAATAGAGAAAGAAGGAGGAAGGGTAGAAGGACGATACTCGATGGTGGTCGAGGCTAGAATTTTAAAAGACGTGAGATCTATCGCTTTTGCGACTGAAAAGTCGCTGATCTTTGGACAGAACGCCTTAAGCGAATAGAAGAGATATTGTACTTGGGATTCAGGATGGCGTTGGCGTTATCTAACCTGGTGATACTGACACCGTTGCTCCGAGGACTCGCAAAATACCCTTCGGGGTATAGGTGAAGAAAAAAAAAACGAATACGAAGGGACGTGCGAGTGAAGCGGTAGTGCGGGCCGTGCGTGCTTGACATTATAACGAAAGCTTGCCAACGAGATTTCACGTCGAACTGGACGTTAACGCAGCCGAAGGAAACGGAATGACGATATAAAATAGGATGTTGATATATTTGTTCGTTCAGATAATATGTGAAATATTTACTGACACTTTTACTACAATAATAATTTAATGTGATAATTATAGTTCAAAGTACAGCGAAGGATTGCCACAGTCTATTTCATTAATAATTAATTTCTCTACAAAAACTGAATTTTTCTTAATTCTGATCTAATCTCTGATCTCGATTATTTATTACTAATTTGATCAAAGAACAATAAATGTATGACAGTTTCGCCATTTCAAAATTATGTAACATATGCATACTAGTTGAAAGAAAGAAAATCACTGTCCGAAGACCATGTCCTGCATTGACTAAGATATCGCGCGCACCGACGCTGCGATCGGCAATCCGATAAGAATAATAACTTTATAGAAACGCGCAGTTACATAGTGACTTATCGGGCTTTGCATATCAACGTCAGTTTCGCGCGTGTTGACACGAAAGGGGGAAGTAAAAGTGGCGACTTTATGGGCAGGTACCCAACCAGTTGTTTCGTGAAATCGTAAATCAAAGGGATCGCACGAGTGGTGTTTAGGTTGTTATGCATGGGCGCGATTTTCGAACATTTGCGGAGTGCAAAGGGTATATAGCGCCTTCAGGCTCGGATCAACGTACTTCGACACTCCGTATAAAAGATAAAGATCTCTGGAAGATAAAGTAGCAGTAATAAAAAAAATTGACTCAACAAACATCAATTCCGGTTCACAAATTTAAAAATGTCTCATTTATAATTGTGTTATATTTTTTCAGAGTTTCCAGAAAACAAACAGCATTCCGAAATATTTAACGGCAATAACAAATAAGCGCTCCTAGTTTGTAGAGTCTTTCTTCATTATTTTATAAAATAAAATATTATAATCGTATAAATTTAGATTATTATTTTTTTATTACTATATAATATAATATCTGAATATCTACATATTAATAATAATAATAATTTCCTAATTCCCATGGAATTAATTGATTACATTACATCAATGTACAGCTACCGTTAATTAAGCGGTATCAAGTTGGTCTGACAAGCTATTTGCAACATTTACATGGTAGCAATTTATCCTACCAATATCTAATTCAGCACAATTTCGTATATAGCATATATAGCGTTTTGACCATAGCAAAATCCGATATCGGATAACAAAATATCGAATCAACCGCGGTCACTTTAATCTATTTCGAGCTCTATGTTGCATGGTTTTCGACCAAAATTTAGAAACACCATCGCTTTGCCGACGTTTGACGTGCTTCAACCCAGCGTAGCGAACAGATACGACCGAGTGCAATAGCATCCGAGGAAGACCGGCGTATAATACTCTGAAGGAAGTGCCGTATCGCGAGGTATTCGATCGTTTCAATTTTACTATATAAATGCAACTGCGTCCTTTGACGCCGTACTCGCCGGTTGTGGAACAAAACGCGCGTTGGTACAAGCGGCTGGTGTAAACGAGAGTAACGCGTTCACACAACGACGATACGCGAGAATAGTCCGACGAGCACAATGATTGCGAAAGCGGACGGCGAAAATGAAAACGACAGCATTGCGCTCGACGCAGTGGCAAAAGCTGACCGAAGACAGAGTCCGAGGTAACTTGCACCCGCAGCTTTTGTCGTGTATACGATACGATACGATGGCATAAAACCGGCAGTCGCGTGCTACGCGAAACGAGTGACAGATTCGTTTACGAGCTCGTGATTCGGTACAGCGTTCTACGGGAGTACCAGCGCGGTGTGTGGACACATACGATTCAATTTGTGCTATTGCATGTAGATATTTCGGAGCGTATGCGAGTTGGGATTTTATAGGCTTTAATTTGACGTCGTGCTCTACAAGCAAACGTTTTCAATCGATGCGATAGACACGACTCGGCGTGACAAAAACCGGTGTTTTACGTTATTCATGAAGCATAATGGAACATGACACATATAAGTCTCTCAAAAACCAAACTAATTTATTTCACTTTTTATAAATTTCTTAACTTTAGTACACCAAAGCGCATGATTAATGCGAATATTTATCAATTTTTTATCATGATAAATTTCATATTTAATTTCATTTAATTATTCTCTCTTCTATAACGTATATTATACATTAAATTCGTAACCCAAACATCGCTTCTTTAGCAAAATTATTAATTTTTGTATTTTTAAATTTAAAAAATTTTATCACTCGACTTGTGTGTGACATTCTGTTTCATTCCTGTTTGCTCGGTGATCCATATTAATTTATGCTGCCTCTAGATCTATATTAATTGCATACCGAATCGAAATGAACGATCACGCACGATACGTATAGCAATGCAAAACAATAAAATCCGCAAAAATAATTTTCGTGTGTGAAATCAAAGACCGATAAGGCTATAACTGAAATTGAATTAAAGCGATAATATGCGCGCTCATTCACCGAATATTATATTTATGAACCATTTAATCTGTGACTGATTAATGCGGGTCCGTCAGCTCTTGCTCAATTATACGCTTGCGCAATAATTGATGAAAACATCGAACTGTTTTCTGTTTTATGCGTAATGACCCCATGGTGATCGTTCAGCCGATTAAGTAAAATTGTATCAAAATTCCGTGCCGCACGCGGCTGATTAACTAATCGAATTCCGGCTTGACGCGTTAAATTGCAACCATCCGCGAATATCGCATGCATATGCGACAACGCGCTTTAAAATGGGCCATCGCGTTGCTATTGATTTCCTTTCAGACAGTCATGCGTAAGAATTCGGAGGGAAGGATACGCGCTTTTGCTGCACGATTAATCTCGCTGGCAATTATGGCGAGCACGCGACGTGTAGAGGGTATTTGGCGAAGTTATTTTACGATAAACAATGAATTATAGGAAACTGCAATCGACTAAAGCGTCCCTTTTTCGAAGGCGCGATAGAGGGGAAGCCGCGACGGAGTAAAAGAAGCGGAGGTAGAAGAATGAAAAATTCGCGAGCATCCCGGCAGTGTCGCGGACAGCCAATCGGCGACAGAAGATTAATACGATTCCGGAATTGCTCGGTCCTCCCCGCACTTGACCTACGACAAACGAAACGAATAATTCCCGCAGAAGCGCGGCGTCGTACACTGACCTTTGATAAAGTATCTCTCGAATTCTCGCTTTTCGTACCGCTCTTTCCACCGACAACTTTTCATCAGTTAAGAAATATATACATAAAGTCGATAAAAAAAAAAACAAAAAAAAAATATAGCGTGTCTTTTAGAAAAAAAGAGCGCGCACAGATGATGTTATAAAATTGCTAATTTAAGATTATCATTCTTGTTTGTAAAAAAGATGCAACCTTCGCGGGAGTGCTAAATCTTTACGATACTTTATCGCAAATATATTGCCGTATGCTAATGTATTCTACTAAATTCTATTGGCTGCTTTTGATTCAGCAGCGAAAAATCGAACGAAAGATTAGATGGAAAGGCATCGTGAAACTGAATTTCATTTTCTTATTTGGACCGAAGGGCAATCGGCGTTAGAGGATATATTCGATGGCGCAGACACGAGAAGACTGAACGTTAGCCGATAAACGTTTTCGGATTTTAGAAGGAGCGCAGTGTATACTTGTCTCGCGCCGTAATGGACCTTACAAGTGACTTCGATCGCTACCATTTGTCAACTTCTTCCGCCTCCATCGCCGGTAAAATCCGAGAGAGATCCGTAGATAGAGCGAGAAAAAAAAGTGGAATATCGGCGACATTCGCCGCGGCAAAAAGCAGTATAAACACACCAGACACTATTTCAATCTATCGCCGTAAAGATTTTAAATATAAACCTGCATTTTCGGCAACACGGTTCTCAGTTTATTTTTTCAAGATTCTTCGAATTAGATTTGTATCTCTTTAAAAATAAAAGATTAATATATTTATTATTATATCGTCACTCTTATGCCAAAACCACGAATGTGCAATTTTGTAGCTTAGAGTTATTGCTATTTGAAAATTTAATTTGCTCCGAAAAATTAGATTCTTGTTTTGTTCTTGTAATTCTTTCAGCTTATTCAAACACTGATTTACTGCTATTGCTATCGCATTTCAGGTATAGAATCTTTGTCCGAAATAAAATGAGAAAATAATATTAAAATCGAAAAATCGGAAAATTAGCACATTCATGGTTTTAAAATCAGGGCAACGATATCAACATTAAATTATTGACATTTATATCTAAACTTAAAATCCTTTAAAACTTATTGAACATTTACGTTCACAAATAAAAATATGGCGTAAGATATCCGATTAAGTTATGACATATACATAGGCGTATAAACGAATAATCGTGGATATATATAAAAAGTATACGTTTACTGTAGAGCCAATTATAGCGGTAAATGAAGATAAATGCGACTGTCGGAATATAAAGCTGCTTTTGTTTCAATTCAATATCTGTCCTCATTATCGAGAAAGCACATTATTTTCCAGCACAGTAACACTACGACTGTCACTCTTGTATCATTAGCGGAGATATGAATCTCCCAAATATGATCCCACTATTCAGTGCAATGCCGTAATCGTTCGTTACATTTGTTAAAAATACAAAGTATCACTTAAATCGAGACGGTATTGTGCGACAAGTATAATAAGTTATTCACGACCATCTATTATCCCTTACAATGTGCAGAATGATAAATCGTTTCATAAATAAAAGTATCACGAGTTCAGAACAGAATCACTAAGTTTAAAAAAACAAAAATAGACGAAACAAATAAACTGGCAAATTGTTCTCAATATTTCTTCAAACACATTAAAATTAAATGTAAAACAATCGTAACACCGCTCTACAAAATTATTGAAAAAATAAATTTTAAATAACAAAAATATATCAAGACTGAAACAAAAATAATTCTTCGTATTGCTTGTAATTCTTCGTAATCTTTTAGTATTGCTGCAACGGGGGGTTTAAGAAATGTGCAAAATCATAAAATATAGTTTATCGATACTTGCAATCTAGATCGCGTTATATTGAGTTACTGAGCGAATGGGGAATAACGTATGCGACAACAACGAGCGCAAGAATAATAGTATAGTGAACCATATTACGAGCAATGGACAAAGCGTGCATCGCGCGTTTCACGCGCGCGCCGCTATTGCGGATAGGATTCCGCAATAGGTGTCGCGGCAAAGGGTGTACCTCAGATATGCGATGGAAAGCGCGACAGAGAGGAGAAATGCAAAATTTTGAATGAAAGCCCGCGTTGTACACGAAAGCGCTTCTGGTATGCGGCGCATAGAGACAATTCTCGTCCCGTGCAGAATGCGCGATCGCGGATTTTCGCGTTCAATGTTGACCTCGACGTACCGCGTAATGCCGACACCGTGAATAAAGCGTTTCACGGCTGAGAGAATTCGACATGTGCGCAGGGTTCTTGATTGGCAAGCACGCAAAACTTCTGTATTCAATCAGTACGTGTCTCTTCGCGTTCAACATAGCGACGATGCCGTGCCACGCACGGCGCGACAATCAGTGAGAATTTGACCGTGCCACGCAAATCCTGACTGAATAGTTTCTCTGTGCTGGCATGATTCGCGACAGAAATATATGATCTATTAAAAAAAAAAAAACTTACATTTGCAACACGTGTTTATTTTACCAAACATGCGAAATTAGAGCTTGCATATTTGAAGTATTTTTCGAAAATAGAAAAATAATAGAAAATAAAAGCATTCATATTTATTTAATAAAGATTATTTAATACGTTATTTTTATATTGCGGCAGCCTGAAAATAGCCTGTACTTTTGAACTCGAGATATAGACACAGCTCACGACAAATTTGCAATGATATAAATTTAATATATAATACGCAATATGTAATGCGATGGAATATGTAACTCGATACTAAAGAGAGATACGTATACATAGCGTCCGCGATACCCATAAATTCTAATAAAATTTATGTTTCGCTCACTCGTAAAAATCCATATTTAATATAACTTTGAATTTAATTTTAGACCCGATGATGTTCCACGAAATAATTTTGCGAAATATATTTTCTTTTATATCTGCGGAATATTGCGCTCCTGAATTCGTTCAAGAGAAGAAATTCGTAGTGTTGCATTCTAACTCGTTTTACGAAGCATCATTCAAAGAAGATGCTGAAGTAAGTACATGTGCACATGCATAACATATTTGCAATAACTGAAAAGTGTATTATAGCGCTGCAGATATTACGTCATGCGCGTTACGTCACGTTAGACCTGAAAGGAAATTGTACGCATATGTCTTGTATGACGTGAAAAGCGCCATAAATAGCGGTTAAGCGGAAAATAAAATAAAAAATTCTTTTTTATTTCGTTTCTACCTTTCGAGGATAGAATTTGACGAAAGAAGATTTCAAGAATTTGCAGTTTTATGTACGTAAAAGCGGAATATTGCGACAGCGGAAATATTAAGCTTATTGCTCTTTCCGGATCTAATGTAGCTCTTAAAACGGACCATGAGTAACTAGTCTGGTAATGAATGCATCAAAAGATCCATTACATTAATGAAAGTGCCACTTGCGAAATAGGAATAAACTACTTTAATGCATAAAGCTCAAAAGAATATAGAAAAGAAATCCAGCAAATTTCATAAAAAGAAATGTTAATCATAAAAATATAACTTACAAAGAAACGAATATGAAAACTGTAATTATAATACATATTATTTAATTATTAACAAAATCAACGGCAAGAAAAATTCCTTTTACGATTTTCTATACAAGAACATTATCATAATTTCAAAAACAGATATTGTATGCTTGTACAAATTTCTTCGTACCTTGTAAAGTTAAAATAGTATCAACAATTTCTCTGTCACATATAAACGATGCTATTAGGCCAAGAAAAATTGCATCTTGACATATGCGGTATGAAAACATATCAGAACCATCAATCTTTCGCGTAATACGAATGTGGACATATCTCGAAAGCAATATTTTCGCATAAAATCCTTCTTGCTTTGCCCTGCTGTGGATTTATGCGCCCTGATATTTCTCCTTCATGATTCCTGTCGGGCCAATCAGTGACGTGGCGCCGTGAATATGTCATCTGGCATCAGTGATCGACCGGAAGAGACTCGGCGGCATCCATATTTCCGTCGTACTTCCATCACGTGCCGCACTTTGTACGTGCCTCACCGGCACGTCAGAGCCGCAATAATCCGCGTTCGTAAAGCAATACTTCGCTTCCAACTACTACACTCCTAACGTCGCGATTTCGCCTGACGCGGTTGAGCTCGACGCTCTCCGACAGCGTCGTCCATCGGCTTTTATTGTCGCCCAAGGTACGTACTACCTGGCGAGTAGACGGCTTCGATCGGCTGAGTGGTAAGACTCAACGTCGAGCCAGGCACACGTAGGACCGCAGGCGTAAAAATAAGGTACTCCGTCGTCTCTCTCCCTCTCTCTCTCCTTTTCTTTCTCTTTTTCTCTTTCTCTCTCTCTCTCTCTCTCTCTTTCTCTCTTTTCTCACGTGCCGGGAATACCATTGTGGAATAGCAGTAAGCTCACCATCGTGCTATTTCATGATTTTTCTCGAATGTATGCGTGTAGTAAAAATGAAAAGTGAAGACTTTTAGCAGTTGCACCGGTGCGTTAAATCGACCACTCACAAAAGCAATCCATCGATAACGCTTTCCGAAGATTTATCGGTCATTTTTACTCTTCCACTTGAGTTGTTTTATTATAATAATATATGTACATTACGTACTTTAAAGACTCAACTTTGCACATTTAAACTATTATATTTATTGATAAAACAAATTTAAACAGATAATGCTTTTCAGTTTTATAGCCACACAGCTTAAATAATGTAATAATTTCCTCAAATATTCTGTTATTATCAAAGCTTCAATATGTTTAATATGCATTTCTTTATTTCTATTATTAATTTTTACGTTTTTAGTTATAAAACATTGTACTAAAATTTTAATGACGTCTTGGATGTTACATCCACAAATAAGCGAGAAAGCCAAAAACATGTCTATTTATTCTTCAGATATGTATCAATATTCAAAATAAAATTCAATGACAAAATGAAGATATATCTATAAAATCGTTGTTAATTATAAAGAATCGTCATCGTCGTTTGGATTTACGATTCAACAAATTATATTTCTCGTTTATCATATTCTCGCACTGTTAACCATAAATAAGTGTACTCAACTCGTTTCTCAAAAGTAATTGTGTGCAAACGTAAAAGCAACTGTTTCAAAAACACCTGTTACATTCTTAAAAAAAAAAAAACTCCCCGACAGTTTCACAGACAAAAAAATACACGGTACACGAGCGAAAACCAGAGTGCTATAACCGAAAAGTGCCGCCCATGTCAATTTGCGGTTAAAAAACGGAACAACGGAGCAATTGATTGCATAATTCCGTGGCGAGATTATTTTATTCGATTGAATTATCCCCGCAGTTTCCAAGCGAGAGATAGCTCGTCGTCATCGACGCTGTTGTCGCAGCAAAATGCGCGAGTATATCCTCATACATAGATGCATGCGACGCTGCATATGCATGAACGCCGATGCACGTACGCGCGTATACGGAGCACTCGTGAAATATCAGCCGCTGAAAGAAATCGCGGGTAATCCGCACCGAAATTCGCCAGAAAAAGGCAAAAAAAAAAAAGACTGAGAAAGAAAGAGAAGGAGGGAGACGCGCGGACGCGTTCCAAAAGTGCCGGGAATTTTTCCGACCTGACCGCGTTGACCTAACACCCACGCTCGCAACCGCGGCGACTGCAACTCTCTTCATTCGCAGTTCCTTCAAAGACATTTCGTGCGCACGTACACCCACGTTCCATCATCTCAAGCGCGCGGATGATAACGCAACCGTGTATATTTCCCGGCTGGAGACCACCGTTTCGACGTGCTCGTGATTGATGCGCCTTCTCTAACTCTTCGTGAGAATCATATTAATCAGCGGCATCGCGCAACATCGCTCGGAGCGCTTGAAAACCCGGAATAGCAGCAGCAGCAGCACCGCCAATGTTACTACCGTCGCTGCTGTCTCTGCGATAAATCGGATTCGCGACCGACAATTGACGTATCACGCGGAGAAGCCAGAAAATACCTGCATACACCCTTAGTCGCATCTGCATGCATTCTGTGCATCACTCATACACAAGCGTCCGCGCTTGCCCGTTTCGAGATAACGTAATGCTTCCGCACGTAGCCTCGAGAATGTTCTCTCTTCGGATTAAAATGACTGCGACGTGGTTATACGTAAAATTGCAATAGCAAAACGTGCAATAGCGCCAATATCGGTGTGTCTTAAAACAGGAAAACTGTTTTTTCAACATTCCAACAATAAAAAAAGCGTGTATTACAAAAGTTTGTGTATTGATAACTTTTTTAAATTAAAAATTATGCAACGCATAGATGTGATATCCGAAAGAAGAAAAAAAATGTTTTTAATTGAATGACAAAGCCGATGGACACGGTATTTATTGCGCACATTGTTACCGTTATCTTTTTTAATAAGCACCTGAAGCTTGTCGTTTAAGAAATCTGCGCGTTATATAACGTTGCATGCTCCGATTTTCTACGATAACCTGTTATGAAAATCTTGTGTGCTCGGTAAAGCGTATTTTCCTTTATTAAAGAGTAACGTATTTCTATCATGTCTACCTTACTGTCTCGTATAAGCACTCTATCTTAGTCTCGCTGTCGTGGAAAAATGAAATGCGCCAGATATTGTACCATCGAGACTGCATTGCGATTTTCCGGTCCACTGAGATTTCGAGGAATATCAGCCATGCGTATAGGAAAAATCTTGGATTAATAAGTAATGGAAAAGAGAAAAAAAAACGGAAGAAAAAACTAATACTCCCTGAAGCATGCAAGAGGTGTAAAGTCGTCACGAGATATTCTCGGAATTCAGATGATCGTAAATTAGTTTTAAATTTAGATTTTCCTAGAATATACGTTTTATGCTAATAATTTAAAAAAAAAGGAAAAAAAACTTTGCTTCTAAGCTAATTTAAATTTTCCTTCAACTGGGCGCTGATTAATACATAATATATGATTATGATAAATATTTGCTGCACATAAAATGCACACATCTATCTCACCAGATAATATAATTTATTTCAGATTAAGAATCAATTTCGCAAGCGAAGATGAGTAGTTGCGAATGCATGAAAGAAACTAGATCCTGAAAGGTGCCAATGGCGATGTCTTCATAAGTTTCTGTTTAACCGAAGTTAATCGGGACCAGCTCGTCCGGCGAAACACTTAGATTCGCCGGCGGCTACATGCGATCGATCTAAACAACGTGATTATCTCGCTAATTGGTGTGTGCATCCTCGGCATCCCGAATAGTGCGACACGATATTCAGGGAAGGATGCCCGCGATCTGCCGAACATGGCTCAACTTGATGACCCTCAGTGTAGGTCATCCGGTTGAGTCACCTATTCATCAGGGCGTCTATATCGCACTTTAGGATCATCTTCAGTACCCACATGCTACTCCTGCTGTATGCAGTATGATAATAACATCATTGTTCGAGGTTGAATTGTATGCAAGATCATACATATAATCTGTCAAGCAAATATCTGTGCAAACTATCGTGCTATCGACATAAACAATCTATTCATTTTGAAGAGAGCTTTCGTTATTCAAAAAAATGTAAAAAACAAATTTTTATTTTTCCATCTAAACATAGATTTGTATATAAAAAGACTTCATTCTAGACCTGATATCAATGTAGCAGCAATAATCGATAATATAATGCTTTTATACGAATGTGTTAATATTAAACTATCGAATTTTTTATTCGCTTTAAAATAAGAATCTTTGAATAATGCGCTTTTTAAAAATAACTAACGCTCTTAACTAATATATTGTTCTCATTATTTCAATGGCTTAATGTCATATTAAACTTCTTCGTTAACAAAACGTTCTTTTTTAGCAACGCCAAGATTCGATGATATAAATAAATGCAACGGGCGAATAAGTTAATTTATAAAAATCAATTAGTGAGTTATTTTTGCAATCTCTTATTTATAAAATATTATTTGCATATTTTATCTCTTATTTTGTAACATCGTATAATTTTACCGCGTGCTTCCATGGAAAAAGGATACTAAAAATAAATCACACAACGATTTAATTGTCTCAAGAGACTGTAAGCCGCACAGAATGGTTCCAACGGATGAGAGTATCGCGGCTGATTGAGAAAAACTTTCGCCAAGAAACAGTCTACCTAGGATGGTGAGGTATATATTACTCGCAGTGCAATACGCCACGCCTGTATCGCTTTCCGAAGTCTTTTATCCAATCGACGTCGTAAGAAACTTCGTTTCGCGCTTTACGAGCGCCACTGCGGGATAGCATGCCCGATCCTCCATTTGGAAAGTGGAACTTTGGACTAATTCCCTTCGATTCTCGCTCTACGTGCCCCGTACTTAGAGTCCCGTTGGATGTTGCTACGCTAGCCAGGCACCTTATGACACACCGCGATGCAAAGTTTGCGCGCATCTCTGAGTGAAAGTACTACTTTAGCGTGCACGAGATCTCGATGTCGCGCATTACGCTCCGGCAACGAGTGTTCTCAAAGACAAAACTCTTCGACAATCCGCTTCTGCAGCAAAATTATTCAACTCGCGTAAAGCATCGAGTCCGTTTAGAACAACTTCACGTATTTCAGCAACGTGAGAGATCGAAGGAAAATAGGAGAGATCAGATCGAAGGAAAATAGAAGTAAGAGTCAAAGTAACTTTCTGCGAAATTTTCTCTTCAGATTAAATTGAATATATTAAAATTTCAGTGGATTAAATCGTATGAATAATATAAGCGTTTAGTGACAGTTTGGATAAATTGTAACATCAACGTTGAATAAAATAATATACGAACTAAGGAGCTAAAAAAAATTCTTTTAAATAATAATCGAATTCTGTTGTTTCTTTAATTATCTAATCGTGATCTTTTAACGTTTATTGATCTAATATCTGATCCCACCGTCGGTATGCGCAATCTGTTTCAATATGTAAATTTAATGTACATGATCATGATCAGTTCTAATCTCGCTAAAACACCTGCCTTTCGTTCGATCGATGTCTTCCTTTTCACGAAGATACTAGAACAAGGTTTATCGCTTAAACTGATGCAACTACTTCTACATGGTTGTACACAATTTGCTTCGCTTATCGATAATACATCAGGGCTTCCCACAGCTGTAAGCTTTCTGTTTCGTGAGAAATTTACACGCTCCCTCGTAGTTTTTATAAATCGACACAAATTAGCAATCAATCGAAGATTTATGACATAAAACTTTAAAATTGAACTTTAAAATAAAATATTTTCTCACATTTCGATAAGGAAACTACGTTTCTATATATTCTCAAGCGCATCATCCGGTTTGCGAACCGACGATGTCGGCAGACACCGTGTAAATCCATCGATGCCTATCTACATTAGCACGAACTTACATCGCGAAATGAGAAGAAAACTCATGCATCTTTGCGATAAAGATTTTTTATCGTGCAGTCCTGATAGATTTCATGCGCGGATGTGTCCGATAAGGTGATTCAAAAATGCTATAGCATGCACGTTATAGGTACGGCGATATTATATTTCCGGCAGTAATTTAATTATGATTGAATATTCTAAACCAAGAGAACTATTATAAGTGACGAATGTGTAGCGCAATTTACTATACGAATGTCCTCGTTGCACGCAAGCATGTGCAACAATTTCTACTTTATAATAATGTAGCAGAGATATTAATTAACTCCGTTATGCGTCATAATATCTCATCTGTAATGTCATAAACTTCACAATACAACTTAATACAATATGATGCAACATTGTAATATAAACGCGGAAAATATAATGTGACGTAATATACGATAATTATATATTAAGATGGCATTACTATCTGCTTATATCTGGCGGTTAAACGGGGAGGAAGCGCGCGTCTTGTGACAACAGCTTGTATGAATATTAAATAAAATAGAGGGATTAAAAATTCAGAAGCCATTGGGCGAAGATCCCGGGCGACCTTTCCGCGGTCACCCCGCGCGTCCCGTTATCCAAGCCTCGCCCTCCCGGTATTATTATCTGCTGACGAGCAGTGTCATAGCGCTGGGAATACTTGTGTCTTCGGCACGAACCGATTCAATGTCACGCCCGAGGCGAATTGAAACCAATTATAATTAGCATTGAGCATTGAATGCTGCGGTATTGATCGAACGACGTTAACAGGCTATTGACCGGGTGTGTAAATCTGGATTAGGATTACATGCTGTGTGCTGTGCGCGCATTGGCACGCGCGGCCAGTTGATTCGGGAAAAGAAATGTTTTAAATATAATACGATGAGCCTTTAACAAATAAAGATACATATCGAGATGTTTCAATGTGAAATAAAGATTTCCTTCGTAATAAAGATTACAATCAATGAACGCGAGAGTCACGAACCCTAATAATGCTTATTAAGCCAGTTATAAAAATGCAATTTGTCTTCATTTTCATGTACGAATAAAGTGGAACAAGATATATGACGTTATCGACTTGGATCGAAAGAAGCATTGACATTTTCAAGCCAACTACCGCGTTGAAAATTGAATTGCACCTGTCTTTATCACTTTGCAAGCGCTGCTAAGAAACAAAACAACAAGCTGCTCCATATTCTCGATGATGAAATGCTATTTTGATTTTTTTTTTTTTTTTTTTTTTTTTTTTCCCCTTTGAAACTACCTTTGTCAATGTGTGCATATGTACGCTCAATAATATTTTTTTTAGCTGCTTTAAAGCATTCAAAACCGTGTACATCTAGTTTAATAATATTTCAGCGCTAGGTGGAAAGTTTTGTAAGAAAAGTTACACCTGCTTATCTAACTATTTCGGAATGAATAGATATTATAAATATTATGTAACCCTGCAAAGACGATAATACGTTCCAGTAAGAATATTCACGAAATTCTCTGTTTGCTGATTAATATCATTGACATGAAATAATTTTCAAATCTTTTCGTTCCTTTGATGTAAATATAGCCATGCTAATATAATTTAATCTTACAATCGTCAAAAGTCTCGACAGTCGTGAGACACTCCATAAACGAGCTACACAAAAACCGCACCTACGGATGCACGAATCACAAAGTTATTCGCCACACAAGCTTCCTGTCGATATTCAGACTCCACTTCGCGATGGAAGGTAAAACGAGCGAGAATTGCTGCGAATTTCAAACCAGCGGGAAAAGAGTTGCCGCGTTGCATTGTGCACAAAGTGTTCAACGCAAACGACAACCTCGAATAACGGAGGAGCGAAGTTGAGCCGCGCGGGCAACAATCATCCCCGAGGAAAACAATGAGAAAGCGACAGCTCGATAAGACCGTTCGTATTGGACAAGCGAGCTGGTGCGCGATATTTTTCGCTCTTTTGGCCGGAGGGGAAAAAAAAAGGGGAAAAAAAAACGGGGAAGCGAGAATCATCGCTTCCCAGTTTGGAGATGGTATTAGCCAGACAATATTCTTTGACGGGGAACGCTTTTTCGACAGTGGTATCGCAATTTCGCCATCGCAAAAGATTTTCGTGACCGTGTAACTTCGCCGTGACACGTTATGTCCGCCATGTATCTCGCGACGGCGACAGAAAAATTTCACGAACGCGTGCGCGCCGTAGGGCGATATATATATTTAAGCGGTGCTTGTTATCACAATGATTTAGCCTCATACAATATATCGTTACGACACGAAGAACGTGTGTATTTGATGCTCTGCGAGATATCAACGCGTCATTTACTATGCTGCCGCAGCTTAATGCAAACCTATTTCGGTCTCCAACATATGTAATGTATAAATTATTATAGAACAGGAATAGTAACATAAATCCTCTAATATCGTCAAAAAAGATAAGCTGAAAAGAATTTCCTTTCATAATTTAATCTCTTTAATGCACTGTTATACCGCACATTCATGACATATGACATATGTTTCGACGATACAAATAAACATTTTTTTCTTTTCTTTTTGATCTCACAAAAACGTGCTTTTTCTGCATCGCGACTAGACGCAATCCCATTCGCTATTCCATTTCCCAGACAAACAAATTGCGCGCTGGTTATTCCTAAGCCATCAATTGCTGGCCTTTTTAATGAATTACTCCTTGTCATCGGAATATCCATTTCACGCGAAAGTCAAACGCCACGATAAATCGCCACCGATGATATATAAAATAGCGCCGGCGGCTAGACTAACGCTGCGACGACCGCAAAAATGCGCGCGCGATTCTCGCGCTCTGTATTCCAGGCCAATTAATTATCGAGTCGTCACGCAAGTACACCACGTACGACCCTATCGATTAACACCCGTCCAACCTCGCCTCTCCTGCAGTACGCGAAGGTTTTTGTACCCGCGCCCGTGGAGTGAAGCTGTGCGAGGACTTAATAAAGCCAACTCGACAGCCATCGATCTATCCCGCTCGTTCACGAAGGCACTAAATTTCGTTCATCGAGATCGGCCAAATGGCTTCACGTTTTTACAAAATTCCATCTTCGTTGCGCTTTACCGCGGCTGCATTTCCTGTTTTTAATCGCACGGCTCTCACTCTCTCTCCCTCTCTCTCTCTCGAGTTTGAATTATGATATGAAGGATTTATTATTATCTCCGCAGTCACGCATACACCTTTTCCCATAACGAAAGCTAAACTATTTTCTTTTATTTGCATCAACTCATCGTTTACGCAACCAAAATTTAAATTCAGTCGCTCTCCTCTCACCGGTTCTGACATTTATATTACACCGCGAGCCAATCTCACAGATTTTTTTAAAGCAAAAAATATATTGTATATTATGGAAGTTTTAAATATGACATCGCTATTAAATATCTTCTAAATTGGATATAATTCAAGTTGCTTTTTAACTACGCCACTTGAACATGTAACTTAAACGAAATATTCATCTTAATCGTCTGGTACATTTCTGCATCGTAGAACGCATAAATATCAACTAATGAAATATGCTCCAAGAACACGAGTGGGTTTCTATTGTTCAAGCGTACAATAACGCTTCCTATAAAAAGACTGCGATAAATTGCAGCAAGTCTCTTTGATAAAGCTACCTTGACAGTTTATCCGTCAATGTAAGTACAATAAAATAGGAAAATATTTCATCTAATGTCTATAGAATCATAAAGGCTAAGTAAATAATTATTAATTAGTATTTCTTTCGATGAGTCTGTTTTTATCGCACCATCGTTTTATCATTTTCTACTTATATATGTTTCCTTTCATTTAACACGAGTAGTCTTTCTCCAGCTAGCTGGTTATAAATATAGTGACGACAAAAGAAACATTAGCAACATGAAAATATACACAAATGATTAAATAAAGTTAAAATATAATTCTTCGCAAAATGTACATATTTTTAATACAAGCTATAGATTTTATTCACAAATAAATTTTTTATCCTTTTCGTTAAATTTAAAATCACACTTATCTATGTAAAATAAAATTCCGAAAACAGCAGAGAAAATTTCGAGAAGCTCGTTTCGCTCGATACATTTTCCACCGCTATTGCGGCACGAAAAGATAAAACGATAAGAACCAAATCCACGCTACGAAACAAATATAGGATCTCTCTAGGATGAACGTAAGCTGTGAAATGGATCGATACCATGGCGCTTCGCTCAAGAGCCACGCGATATGTCTGCAAACCGTTCGTCCGAGATTGCGAAAACGTAAGTCCGATGTTGCATTAAGCGAGAACCAATTCGCGGCTCGAATAAGCTCCACCGTAGATTCGCGAAATGGAATCACACAAGCCGGCCGGCGGGGAAACTGCGCCGAACGAAACGATCGCAAATCTCGATATTCGAAACTCCGCGAAATGAAGTATGAAGTGCCCCGCAGCCGGTTCGATTCGACAAGAAGGAGTGGGAAGTTAATCCGCGGGATCATCGCAAACTCACGAATCTATTTGCCGCTTTGGAGAGTCTTCCTCCGAGAAGTACTTCGAAGGAGGTTAAGAGATCGGCCATCGGAAGAAGGCCGCGGAACACTCCGTGCGCCTCCGGGAACATGCCGGCGGTATTTACGGTTTGCTCGGTGTCGCAACATTTTGCGGACCGCGAAAGCGTCCGAAGTTTCTAGAGAGAAGTTTCCTCTGTGTTGCAATTAAGGGGTTTCTCAAACGGCGGTTTCGACTCGCGGCCGATCCGATCCTCTTCTCTCCTCGCGCGATCGGCACAACTACGGTGTGCCTGCGAGCCTCTCTGAAGCGAATTGCATTCGGTTTAGGTAACGCTTTCATCGCGAGCCCGCCGTTCTGCAATCGACGTTGTTTGAGACTTCGATTGAGACTTAACCTGTTTCCCTCACTCGTAGTTACAGGCACGAGTAACGGGTAGCGTTAGACGCAAATACTCATGTCTCCCGGAGTTTGCCTGCGTAAACATTTTGCGTTTCGGGCACGCTTTGCCCGAACCTTTCACGCAATTCACGAGTAAATTGTGTCGTTGCATTAGGCTGTGTCTGTTTGAATTTGTTGATAACGCGCACGTCAAAACGCATTCGAGACAAATAAGTGCTTTGATAGTCGTGTTAACGTGTAGATCGCGATAATAAAGACCAAGATTGAAATGCAGCTACATTATTTATTGCAAATCCTTCGTTAATCACGCTCGCATCTATTGCCCAGCTAATCAACGATGACCTAAATGTGACTGATACCGAGTAATCCTTAATCCCTATTGTATTAAACATGCCGGCAAATTTAGCGGCTTATAAAGACCCAGTTTCCCTCAACCATAATTCCTGTTAGCATCCTGTTACATTATCGGATACAAATATACATAATTAATTTCAAATTACAAGATGTAACGCCAATTTCCAAGATATCATATTTATGGCAGGTGCAATTCATCCATTGATATATTTCTGTGGGTTCTATAAAACTTTGAAAGTGATAGAAATCAAATTCACTTAACATTTTACACGTTCGAAAATAAATCCGCAAAAAATAGAAGCTACATCAAAATTGCTAAAAATTGAATAGCTTATCGTAAAAAAAGTATTTGCGAGGCATAAATGTTGCGCTCCAGAAAACATTTAAGAGAAAAAAAAATATATGATAACCTTGAAAAGTAATTACTTCCATAAGTTATTACTGCACATAAACTTTGTGGGTACGCACAAAGAAATTTCCAATTAAGGTTGCCGTAGCAACGGCAACGACTGCATAAGCCACGCGTGTACGGCGAAGGATCAGAAAAGCGATGGAACCGCGTAAAACACCGCGCGATATAGTGGAGAAGAGCTTGAGATGATGTACAAGTGCTTTGCGGTCGGTGCAGTTTGCGGCATAAAAAAAAAAAGAAGACAGATAGATGGAGAGAGGAAGAAGGAAAGAGGAGGGAGAAGAAAGAAGAGCGCCGGATCGCGCGCGCGTCTAATTTCAATTTCCGCGAGCACGGCACCGCGTCGCGCGTCTCCGGTTTAATTAAATTTGTTTGGAGATCAAGCAAAATGGCCGGTGAGAAAGCGCCGTGGCACAGCTTGCGAAGACGCCGTAGGGCCACAGGTCGTTGCCGTCCTTCGCCTTCGCACGCGTCTCCAAGACACTATACATACATCCGACACCCTTATCCAGTTACACGCTCAATCCGATCGACTTTCGTGAAGACCACGCGCGCCAGAGCTTCCGGCGAAAGAGCTTTTTCTCTCTCGCCGAGATTTCGCTCGATGGAGTGGAAGATTTTCCTCGGGGTCGCAATTTCGCAAGGACGTATTTTCAGGACCGTTCACGCCCACAAAGATGACTCGACGCGTCGTAAACGTTGAAAATTTAAAGAAAGATGCCCTGCGGTCATACAAGGTGACGCTGGAGGGCAGTGATCAATCGCGGAACGAGCACGCCTATCGGAAACTCTACACTTTGAGATTTTGTGTAGAGAAAAATCTGATAAGAGTTATAAATACGCTCGAGTTAAATTGGTTATCTATTTGCGCGAAAATGGATCGCTACCAATTCATGTATTTTAAGAGCAGTTCAATATAAACAATTTAGTATAAACAGACTATCAAATGTTATCCAATTTTGTTTTTGCACCAGTTTTATCCTCGATTGTATTCAATTTCCTCTATTTATCACGAAAATAAATCGGATACACATTTAATATACATATGTATATCTATTTACTATTTTTCTCTATTATTATCACAATAAAATATCTATTTTAGTTAAATATTTAAAAAATTGATATTCAATATTAATAAAAAATATAAAATATATTTTTAAGAAATAAAAATTGTTCAAATAATTCATAAAATCGCGAAACTTGATGAAAATATAATCGACATTGAATGTTTAACTGCAGTTTGGCGCATTTTACACATTCCTTTAATCTCTGATATTACTGCATGTATAAATTTAAATTTTCGTCAAAAAATAAGTTGTTAATAATATATAGGCATTATCAAAGTTATAAATAAAAAAGCATATAAACTTATGAAAACATAATTAAACGATTTTTACGTAAGAAATAGTAAACAATATTCCCAACGCAAAAATAGACCACATTTATATATTAATAAGAGATAAACTTTTAAAACTTTTTAAAATCTTAATATTATTTTATACAACACTTCAAAAATATAGTTTAGAATCTAATTTATCAATATAAGTCTTAATCTGCTTGACGAAGCATTCAGGCATTACATTGAAAACTAAACTATTAATGACTGATTAATATTTAATGGCACAATAATATGTGTGTTAATCTATACAAAGAATAAGTACTGCTTTAATATAAATATTTATATTTTAAAATTATAATGTTTTCCAAAACGTTTCTAATATAAAACAATTAAAATTGCAACTTGATCCCTTTTGCATAAAAAGCACTCTGTTATGTTTAATTCAACGTTGAAAGTATAAATATTTCATGCCTTTGTGTGTGCTTGTGTAGATGAATACGGCATAAACGGAACAGATGAAATTTTGCGTAGTACGGAGCCAACAGATAACTGCAGTTTATCTGCAAATTCTACAAATTTCTGCCAAGTCACATGCTTTCACCAGTTAGGTTGGTTTCGCTACTACGTTCCATTCACGGGAATATAATGCGTGCTTTGAAATCCTCGTGACATGTTATTCTGTCCGTAAGCATCGAATTCGATTTGATATAGCCATTAAATGCTAATTATTCTTGTTTCCCTTTCATGTATCATGGTCAATGTGGCTACACATCACAAGTTTCGCCAAAAGTTCATTATTATTCTATCTATTTATATCCATGCGTTGAATATGCGTTGAATATGCGTTGCACGTTTAAAAAGAGCTCCGAATGAAGCCAATAAATCGATAAACCTCTCCGCTAATTTTTTGCTGAAAATTCCCGCGTATGCTATAAATTTTCAATAAGTACTTAACACAGCTGACTACGATTATTTCATACAAAGAACGCTCACTCTCTCTCATCAAAGTGAGCGCGGATGAACGCAAGCTCTCCTTTTCAGACAACCCTTCTGTTCTACAAACCCACGGAACACCCATTCCACCTCGTTGATGCGTGAGATGCAAATTGCGATAACTTAGTGTGATTGTAACACGTCGCGAATCTATATGTGTATCCATATGTAGATACGCTGACGGAATCAGCGAGGTTGAACGAGATCGATCGACAGGAGCGAGGAGGTTTACGCGTAATACAAAGGATATTGCGCAAGCTTAGTATAGCACTGCTATTCTGAAACGGTATCGACTGAATGCGCACACGTTATTCGAGACACGAGGCATCTCCCGTTTAATTCTGACATGCCGATAGCGTTTCAATTGCTGATTTTTAAAGTGAAAACAAGCTTTTGTCATAATTTCTTGATAAAAAAATATGCAAATATTAATTTTTAAATCTTCAAAAAAACACTAAGTTATTTTAATCGAGATTTTTTTATTAATATCTATTATTTATATTTTGTAATTATTTTCGTTTTACTTTTACTTTGCAGAATTTTAATAAACTGTTAACAGATTACTGCAAAAATAAATTCTTGTTGAGCAAAATAAAATATTACACACAAATATAATTCTGTTGTACTTTTACATATTTAACAAATGCAATAAATCATATCAAATTAATTATTATACGCGTCTTTGTTAGTAGTACGAGTGATGCTTCAAGCGATCGTAATGGCTCTACATCCTCAAACTTCATAGTCATGAAAATTGCAATGCACTCATCTGCCAAGCTAAATGCAATAATTTAACCGCTCAATGTGCGATTAGCGCTCCAAATTGGATCAATATCAAAGCAGACACTGATGGAGGACATTCGGAAATTGGGTATCGAACATTACATGATGTGAGTCAAATTACGTACCGGCATCAATCGGCGCAACGAATATGTTTCCAGAATATCATTAAAGAATAACCATCGTGGAGAATGCTATGAAATTAACGTACCTGTAACAGAAAAAAGTGAATTTGTTAGACACACACACAATCTATACATAATTAAAAATATATTTAAAAAACATTTATTTCTACTAGAAGTTTGCGAATATTTCTTCCAGAGATATTTGTACATCTCGTGACATTTAATCCATTTTGTACCAACAAATATTGCTGATAAATATGCACTGCGTGTTTAAAGTAAAATGCACGATAGAAATAAAAAGTTTCCTGAGTGACAGTAAAATCACCGACACAGTCGTTAAAAAGAAATTTAAAAAATTAAAGAAATTAAAAAAGAAATTAAAAAAGAAATTAAAGTGTCAGAAAAAAAGTAATTAAATAGAAACTTTTATATTTTATTTCTCATGTCATAAATTTCAACTTATTTTTGATTTTATTTTAAATCTTTTTTTTTCTATTAATGTTATTTTCATATATAAAAATATGCTTTTTGTATCATTTGTTTATTATAAATTAAGAACTTTTCGCATTATTTTAGTTCCTCAGTAAGTTATAGTTTTTGGTGGAAAAGTAGAATATTTTCTGCTTTTCGCAATAATTTATTATAATATATTAATGGAATTAAGCCATTTGGCTCTTTAATTTTTATTCATCATACAACATGGAGAAATTAATGCTGCATAATGCTCGACTTTTAGCATTCAGTAGCTAAATAAGCGCATCCGTACGCACAGATATGCGACAAAATTTGACCATAGAAAACGAACTTGCGAGCTCTACATCGACGTTCGAGGACGAGAGTTGGATGAAACATACAGGGATGAGAAGCAGACGGCAGCTCGGGGTGAGCGAGTAACTCGCGTTGCCTTTCATTCAATGGTTGCGCGAGATCGTTACTCTGGCATGAAATTAGAACAGCTGCACCCAATTTTCGCTACTTCGCTCGACTATAGTAAATAATTCCCCGTCATTTTCTGCCATTCGGTATAAGTGCCTTCCCGTGAAATTGGCACCGAGCGAGATCCACCTAAGCTTCCCTCTCGACATCTGTGTAACTTCCGTCTCAAGCGGTTTCTTACGCATGAAATGTGACTTATATATATATTGTATATGTGTGTCTGTGTATATGTACATATGTATATTTCATTATATTATTCTTTATAAAATAGAAAGTTACAACAATTAATTAAAAAATATTTAAAAATAATGTATGTAAATCTTAAATACAATTAGGTATTTTTCGATATTAAAATTTAATATTATATATATGTATAATTATAACTATTAGTAAAAAATAAAGACTATTAGTTAGGTGCCAAGGTTTCAATTAAAATGCAAACAATTGCATTCACACGTCACAGAATAAGTCTCTAAAAAATACCGTTAAGAAAATACTTTATAGACATCGCGTTACTTTATCGCGTACGAGGAAAATCTCGCGGGTTACTAGCTAGAAGATTAGTTCTCGTGCACTTACGCTAGCCGTAAGTTAAAGTGGCTGGTATTTACTTTCGACCCTGGCATTTTCTTAACGCTTTCTACGATAACTCAGCTTCCTTCTGATCCATTAGTTCCTCGAAAACCGGAAAAATAGCGATACGCTTTACTTTAAAAAAAAAAGTGACAATATAAAAATATAAAAACAATTTATAGCGGTCGTTTTATGTGTCCGCAATCAATTTGTCTCGTGCTTACACAAATGTTTCAACGCTACTTATTGTTAGTGATAAATTTGTTATGATTAAAAATAATACATTATTTGTTATTAGGTAAGTAAAGAAATAGGAAAAGCACGCAACAGAGAAATAAATCACATTCGAAATGCAAGGAATTACTTTAAAAGTAGCTATCGATTGACAGAAAAACGGTAGCGTGCATTATCATTGAAATAATCCCGGTACTTGCAGAGAAAGGATTTAATCCATACAGACGAAAGTACAAGGGTCGTGGAAACCAATTTTTACGGCAATTCGCGGAACGTAGCTTAATGCATTTCCAGATATACGACGGATAATGCGCTCCGTTTGAAGAGTCGAGAGCACGGAGATCGAGATGGAATCCCTTTGAAGCTCGTTCTAGAACACGAGCCATGCTTCAAACGCATCGATCGTTAATCCTCGGACTTTTACAGTTACCGGCAAGAAAGAGAGAATCGCGACGTAACCTCCAAGCCGCCGTCGTTTCTGGGGGGATAAATCATTGTGAATAATGCGACGAGCAGTTTCGTCGGTTCGCGTTTCTCACGCAAGCGCTGGTGAAATGCCACCGATACCGCGGGCGCGCCAATCGCGGATCACAGTACGGAATTAAGATTATTCCGCCTCGATAACATGCGTGTGCACGTGAACTTTAGCTCCGATCATGACCAGAGGAACACGATTTGCAGGTGAAACAACGAGGCGGATAAAGCTCAAAGGAAAGGTTTCAGCGCGCGCTTAAAAAAGTCATTTCAAGCATGATTGCTTCCAACTACTTCAAAGTATAAGCTAATTTTCTCGCAGACGGCAAAGAATATGTCGTTGTCAATCAAATATATCCCTTTGAAATTTTATAATTTTAAAAGTTTTACCTCCGTCATCCCACGATTGCACGATAGCTTCGAGCCCGGTTAAAACTGGGAGGGATAATGTAAGGAGTCTTGACGAAGGCGCTTATACCACGGCACGGTGAATTTGGATTTTGAAATTCACCCCGTTGGATATCCATCACGTCTAGCAGCCACTCTGCATAGCAAATAGAGCGTATACACGTAGCCCGATTGGGCGGCTTGAGAGGCTCATCTTAATAGAATCAGGATTATATTCAGACTATCTAAGCAGCAGCTGTGATTGTCTAGCAATGAGCAGTGCCGATGCATCGTCACCCTGTCGTTGGTCCGTTGATTCCTAGATCAATTAACGTAATCATTGCGCATTATATATGCGTTCTGCAGAAATCAGCACTTATCGAACGATACCGATCTTCGTGCTATCGACTTTTTCTCCTCGAATGCGCGATCGCTCGCTATCCCGCCATCCATTTCCGCATCGAACGCCGCCACTCGACCTTTCATTTACCTCACTTCGATATTTTAATATTCGCGACGAGAGATGAAATCCCAGCTACTTCGCCCTTTATTTTTGCCAGAGCCATCACTTTCGTGAAATATTCATGACGATTTCGCGCTTTCTACAGTAAAGAAAGCACGCTCGGGATGGGGAGGGAGAGGAGGCAATAATGAAAAAAGTATTCTGACAAAATCCAGAGGGTGGCAAAATAAAGAAGAGCTAAAAAAATGTAAAATAAAGAAAGTTATATCAACGTATATTCTTGCAAATTAATACTTGTTCTTACGCGTTGCTCTAGATGATTCGTAAAGTTTCAAACAAAGAATGGCTTGACAAGTATAAATCACGGACTTAAAAAAATTGATAAAATTAAATATTCATATATTATATATACATTTAATAGTTTATAAATTTATGACTCTCTCTCTCTCTCTCTCTGGTGAAAGCTATTATATTATATTATTTTTATAACAAAATCCGAGGTATTTGTTATTCATCAACTCAATTTTTCGTAGCAGTCGCAAAATATTTTATCCTCTCGAAATATCCGTCTGCTCTAGAGCGCAGTTCGTACAAAAAAACAAGAGGCAAAATTAAATTTAACAATACGGAATATGTTTAATTTACATGTTACAAATTCAACGAAAATTACAAGTAGCAACATGCTCGAGTAACGCTCGATTAAGCACTTCTGATATTGTTGTAAGCTTCTTATTATCCGAATATAAATTAATATCTGTGCAAATTCTTTTCATCTCATCGATCTCCAATCTTATCATCAATGAATTCGTGTATAGATTTATTTTAATTTTTAGAAGTATTTTTCCACATTTTTATTGTAAAATCTAACTATAAAATTGTATAAGAGCAAAATAAAAATTAAGCTCACTCTCTTCTTGCGATTTAGAAAATTATCCCGAAAGACATTAGCAAAACTCGACTGACTCGGACTGTCATACTGAGTGTTAAAGACTCTGAAAGAGCCACGAACAGATCTCCGCGGACACGCGCTGTTAATTAACGGCAAATTAAGAGAGGACTGGAAAACCTCAGCGGAGGAAGGAACCTGACACCACGTCCCGACGATATATTAATTCCACGGGACGCAAAGATCCCTTCAACCTGGCGTACGTGGTCGAGTACGTTCTCCACAGCTCTTTCGGATGTTAAGCACGCCGGATGCACCTCTGGCTTCTTCCGCGGAGAGTCCGCAGGCCCACCGCCTTCATAACTCATTCCCGGCCTTTGCCGGCCTCCGGTCCGCGAGAGCGCATACATCACATCGTTACATTATAGAAACGGGTCGCGTAGGGAAGTTGCGCCGTAGAAGCGGCGAGTCGGACTTAGCGCAGTCATAATTTCACTTTTACCATCCCGTACTGCTCTCGCGTCCGTCGCGATAATGTCGGACACTTCCTTTCGCCTTATCCCGTCTCGCTCCTCCTCCTCTCCCTTCCCTCTCGCGCGTCGTAAGAAAGGAGCGATGATAAATTCGGAACGAATACATTCACGTACACCGAACTGAAATCCGGAAAATTGCGGTGGAATTAGACGAGGCGGAGAGGTGCTGCCCAGTAAAGGTGTGCGATAAGAACGATGGCAGTTGAATATAATGTATCGCCGTGCCGCATGCTGGATCTTAAATTTACCGAAAAATTACAGGAGAGCTACGCAGGCGAGTCGATTACGGCAAGGTGTTAAGAGCACGTTGCTGCTGCGCGCCGCGGAAAATGCCCTTTTTGGCAAATGGGCCATTACGAGAGCGAGTAAAAAGGTATATTGGCTTTGAGTAGCATTAGGAGAGCGGAAAAGAACCGACAAGACGACGACGACGGCGGCGGCGGCGGCGGCGGCGGCGACGACGGACGAGAGATGGAAGGAAAAATTTTGTATTATATAACTGCATCACGGAAGAGAGAAGCGGAAGTGGAGGGAAAGGGGAAGGCCGGTGGATTTATTACGGCGCGCGACAGAAGACCGCGAAGACCCGAAGTCGAATATTAAAAGATAATAGTTAGAATCGATTGTGTTTAAACGATACCGAGAGATATTGAAACTCTTCCGATAAAAAGAAGATTAAATATAACTGCGAGTTTCAACGATGCACAGATTTGAGGAAGAGAAAGCGCCAGAGTTCGAAAGAAGTGAATGTAATATTCGCAACATGAGACTCCTCGACGATTGTTAATTGACGATGAAAGTAAGACGTCGCGTATTGAAAGAATTTTTGAAAATTCTTGGAAATAAATGACGCCGAGACACGTCGGCACGCTGAAACGAGCAACTTTCGTGACTTCCGAATAAGACATTAAATCTTTAGATATGAGAATTTGCCTTCTGTTAGTTACGTTCTTCCTTCGTGATATTATTATATTTACACAGATGCATTCGCAAAGCACACATACGCCAGCGACGTAATACGCGCGAGAGTGAAAGCGGCGTCTCGCTCGCATGCAGCACGTGGGCGCGTTCGCGAGATCTCAAGATAGGCTAGCCTTGTCTTGGCGACGAGAGATTAAACTCGAGCGGAATCTCCGCGGTGTTTACATGCGTAGCAATTAGGATTAGCATTTAGAGGAAATCTCTAGACTCCGTGACGCCGTTCTACGACGTGGAATCGCGCGCGATTATGTATAAGCAAACAACGAATGAAGTACGCGAGCGTAATGAGAACGCGAATATACATATTGAAATTATCCATGCGTAAAAACAATAAATACAGCTGCGGCGGATGCTGTTGTGCAAACAATTGCCGAAGGCCAAGGACTGAGGAGTGCGAAAATCGAGCGCTAAAATCGAGGAACGGATATTGACGGCGCGTTCGTCTTACTTCAAGTAAGGCACGAGTCCTCGCGTCCTTTCAGCTTGTTCCTTCAGCTACGTACCTATCGGCAGGTTCATCGAACTGCGTCGCGAACAGGCGGCGCGCCTCAATTGCGAAAGAATTTTCTCTGCGATGTCAGAAATTCCGCCGATAAGGCGCACGCAGATTCTGGGATTGCGCGCCCTTCCGGAGCTGCCTTCCTGTGCATATTGCGCCGCCGGGTGAATATTGAATTTTGTTAGAAGAGGATTTCCCCCACAAAGCTATCGCGAGGTGAGCCGTGTGAATCGGGTAACAAGGTGGGCGACGTACGATCGACGTCAGTCGCTTTGACGGGTCGCGGGGAAGAGACTTGGGTATGTGTGTGTGTGTGTGTGTGTGTGTGTGTGTGTGTATGTATGTGTGTATGTGTATGTGTGTGTGTGCAGCAGCAACGCCAACACGTCAAAGCGCGAACGCAATCAATGACGATATTTCCGCGACTCCCTTTCCTATCGCGACTCGATCGGTCCCCGGGCGTGTTTTCTCTGACGACTGGCAGCTACAGAGTCACATCAACCAAAAGGTGCGTTTCTTGAACGGTGAGAGCGCTGTCGCGTATATACACAAGAGAAAACATCCCGAAGGAGCACTGTCGAGTACTTCCAACGGAAATTCTTTCCTCGTCGCTTTACCGCAGGTCTTCGACCTGCGGTGCGCGCGCGGTGGATTTTGTTTTAGATTTATTATCTTCTCCGTTGTACGAGAAACGTTATATTTAAAACAAAACGTTATTCAAAGAGAAACTCTTCCTATATGAAGGTATCTCCGACGTTGGCACAAGTCAAAACGTAATTACCGCACTTTTACTTGTGGCCTTTTGCGGAGCATAAAGATCGAATTCTATAACGAACAGCTTGTATTGCAATCGGGAATAATTATACGTCGCTATCTCGATACAAATACAATATAGCGTTAGCTGCTTTCTCGTTACGGTTGCATTTTTGTTTATATTTATGGAGCATACAAGAATGCGTATATGCAAGAGTAGCATTGGAATATCATCGTTAAGCGCATTCAACGCTTCATTCCGCCGAGTCGTATTCGTTAACGAGAAAACAATTTCAATATTCTCTCAGTTTCGTATCTTCCCACCCGCAAAATATTACGCTGCGTGCACATCGACAAGTAATAAAAAATAAATAGAACTGTTTAATTAAAAACAATATTTTTATCAAATTTGTAATTTTAGAGCTGATATTCCAAAGTAATATTAAAATTTTAAAAACAGGAATAAAACGTTGAATAAAACATTTTATAATTGCTTCAACTAATTCTCACGAATTCCCTATTCCGACTGAGAATAAAATTCATGCCCAACTTGTTAGACATGACACTCTATACGCGCACATTTTATCGAAGTTAAAGAACGCAGACCGGTTCTGGTCTCACCTATGATAATTACGTGGACTTCGACTTTTATTTCTCAAGCTTATCGTTCACGAATGCCGATGTATAAATCTATTCATGCCTGACCAGTGTAAGAATGCAACTCTATACAAAAACACTGTCGAGACACGTACGCGACCTGTTTATTGTTTTATCAAGTTGACAAATTTCTTTTCTCGAAAAAAGGGAGATGAGAGAAATGGCCGTTTGCTATCCGCGCTTAACCAATTGCATTAATCAACATTATATCCGTTAAACCATCGCAGCTACATTAACGCATATGTACCAATCATAGTCAATATTTCGGGAATTAATGATAATCAATATCGGGTTCGTACGGTAATCCTTTTTTATTGCCGTATATATATATGCTCTCTAACGAGTTCGCTCGTTCTAATAAAGCCAGTGATATAAGCGCATTACGTGCAGAAAATTTATTTTTTGTATTATATGAAAAAAATATTTTCGACCTTTACAATAGTTAATCGATGCTCCTAAACTTTCCCTGCGTCGTTTTTATCACTTTCCTTTTCGCCGCCACATTCTATTAGCCCCTACTTTACTTTTATCTATTATGCATCTGTAATATCATATATAGAATGCTTGAATTTTAAATAATTGATCTTTTCTATTACCATTTTACGTCATTTCACGTTATTTCATAATGTCGTTATCTATGGTTAATGATTCAATAATTGATTGTTCTGTGAATAGATATCGCTTCATATTATATATATAATATATAATATAACAAATATATAATATAACGCTTAAATCTTAATAGCACACTTTAATATTTCAAATTTGTCAAATTGCTATCCTATTTTCCTGATATATAATCCATAACAGCACTAATAAGAGATAAGATGTATCGAGAAAAGCAATAATTAGTGAAATATAATTAGTAACGTATGAGATGCTGGATACTTTACGAGTTTCCAATCCTGAACGTCGTTTATCATTGTTTACCACTCTAATGGGAGCGCAGCCTAGTTCGCTGCAATTAACTCGACCTACATGATAAGATTGGAACGCAGTGAGTATCCATCCAGCGCATCCTTATCAATTAAACGTACACCATAACGTATATCAACGACAGAAACGATGTTTCTGATATGTAGTCATAAATACTATTTATCTATTATTCAAACAAAATTCAATGTCAGTTTGCATTACATGATAGAAATATTAGTAAATAATACATAAAATATTTAATTATTATATTTATATAAAATATATATTATTTAAATTATATTATATTAAATATTATATAAGAAAAATAAAATCACTTTACGAATCTGACTAAAACCAATTAAAAAAATTAATCTTTTAATTTTTTATTATATAACCATATGTTTTTAGATGCGTACACCTCCAATATTTATCATACAATATTAAAATCAGATTTGATATAAAATATATACAGATTAATATATAAAATTATATGGTAATACGAAAACAATATTATCTGACTACTGATGCGAATAAATGATTCAGTGCAGATGCGAAAGAAGTCGAACTGAAAAAGTATTACGTATGTTCGCGACGTCGACGGATGGTGGTGGCAGACGGGATCTGCCGGTCGTCTGCACCGAAAAAAGAACATCAAAGACTTCAGGAGACAACCAACTTCGTGCATGTGAAATCTCGAAGTTAGAGAACGACGACTACGACTACATCGTCTCGCTTTGCCAAGCCCCGCGGAAATAATTTCGACGAGGGCGGACGGAACGTCGATCGCGGCATCGCACGGCTATGCGATGCGAATGGCACACGCGGACGGGGAACGGTCGTGTCACAGCTCCGCTGGCAGAGCAAACGCGCGTATACGACAGAGAATGGATTTATCGATCACCAACGAAAAACCGATTCTCTTGTTCCTGCATTTCTACTTTGCATACGGAGCGCGCGTCTAAGGGTCTACCGTTTGCCGCGCGAAAATACATTCGGCAAATGTTAAAATCGAAACAAGCACAGGTGTTGCTGCCGTCACTCAAAACAGAAGAAAACAGAAAATGTAATCTGCAAGTCGCGAAAACGCAGATTGCTGAGAGTGTGTCCGTTTCAACATGGCAATTCTGGTGCTACATTCGCACGGCGCCAAAAAAGTATGTCACGTGTGAAAATATTGTAATAAAGATCTTATCGTTGTATCGTTGAAATTTGCAGAACGCGGTACAATATAAATTTCTGTCTCTGTTGTTTTTTAATAAAGTAAAAAGTAAGTTTATTTTTATATGTTTGTTACATTTCTAATAAATCAGATTTAACATATTCAATTTAATAAAGTTTTATAAGTTTTATTTTAGAGAAAAGCAAAAAATCCTTTTAAAATAAATTAAATGTGTACACAGAGATGCTATTGTTGTTCTTCAAAGAATTAAATAAATCTATCTATACTCACTCTAATATTGTTTAAATTAGATTTGTAAAATTAAAATTGACGTAATACATGAAATTTAAATCTTCACTTTTACAATCATGAGATTTTTAGATGCCTCTATTTTGAGTACTACTCGATAATTTACTCTTTTCAGCTTTCCCCGACATATGCTAGAAATTGTGTCCTCATTTCAAACGCGCGATCTATTCCACGGATGTTGCTACAAATTATTCTCATCACTTGAATCTGCCGTAATAAATAAACACACAGAGAGTACTAAACGATTTTGTCGACGTACTAGTCTAAAATGTATACATATGTAAAATTAATTCCATGTACAAAACGAGTTTTACTCATAAGGGAACACTAATTAAGGAAAAAACACAATTACTCGTCGGTGTATATTTACACCATATGTTACATTTAATTTATAATGTCATCAAGCGCATTTAACACCTTATTATGTATGCAACATATACATTATAATTAATAATTATTTATTCATTAATTTACCTTGCTAATTAGAAATCTGTTAATAGGTCAATGCCTCTTCTGTAAACAGCAAACGAGTTTAACGAGCAAACATTGTCAACGAGAGAAATTACGCAAATTAGTCAGACATTACACCAAAATATTAATGGAACATCTTCATAACCAAAGTAAATATTCCAAAATTCTGAAGTACCAAATATATACAATAAAAGTCAAATCAATAAAATTTCGATTCGGATGTCCTGCTAAAATGTTGCGCAAGGGAATTGCGATCCAATATATTGATATACCGATAACTTATAATAATGGCAAATTGCGGTCAAACGAATTTTTACGGTTCCCGTCGGGAGAAAGTTATTGCGTCTGCTGCATCCGAAAGCCTAATGGAAAACGGCCGTCTTCGCTCGCAGTCTACGCCGAGAAAGAAAGAGAGAGAGAGAGATAGAGAATTCTGGTTGTTTTCCTCTTACGCTTCGCACCCTGAATTTACCTCGCCTGGGAAACGTAACGAGTCCGGAGCCTTTTTTTGCCGGTCCGTTGGATCCGCGTAGAGTAGATATACGTAGCACAGCGCTCGGCAGGGCAAATTGCTTTCGAAACGGAAGACTGACCCGGGGCAAAAGGGAGCTTTAAGGGAAAATGATTCGCGTTGTCGCTCGGCTGTGAAGAAATAATCTTTCTCTGTCTCTCCTTCTCCCGCCCTCTCTCTCTCTCTCTTTCTCTCTCTCTCTCTCTCTTTCTTCACTCTCATGTTTCGTTTTCTTTCCCTCCGCATCTCCCACTTATTTGCTCTCCTTTTCTCCCCGTTCTGTTTCTTCAGGATAACTTTTTTTACCTAATATTCTATTTTTGACTTTCGCCACATCTCACTTTCCTCCCAGCCTTCAGATTACAAGTGCGCGCAACGGCTCTTCATATTCAGCGCTCTTTCTAGTGAAAACTCCAAAGCCGACAGTCATACTCCTGAAACTATCCATCACCGAAACGCGTTTAAACGAAAAAGACAGCGACAGACTACGGGCCGATGAGCCGCGAGATAACGTCAACGTTGCTTGATATTGGATAAACGACGCATGCTTTGCACAGACGCGAATTGTGAATTCAATTTCGAATGCACGCAGACGTAACTTCATGCGATAACATTCTGAACATGACAATATCGAAGTTACGGATTAATAATTAGATTGACAATTCAGCGTCTCAATTATGCTCAAAGAACAAATTTTCGGGAAAACTTGAAATTCTCTTGTTTTCGTTCCGCAAAGTCAATCGAATGATTTTGGTAGAATGCATTCAGCTAGCGCGGCAGCACAGTGAACATTCGCTTGTCCTTTCCTCTCGCTATTTCGTGTTCAATTTGAGATTTGTATGTACTTGTCAAGTCACCCGTGAAACTTGGCTTTTAACTCGCACTCGAACTTTCCTTCGATCACGCTGCGCGCGTCAAAAATTCTGTTTTCACTCGCATAGCTCGCCCCGGGTCATAACGCGACGCAATACGCAGTAGAATGAGCTCCCACACGTGCACACTGTGTTTCTCACCATTTACCGGACACTTCGGCCATATGCCCTGGGCAGATTACAATTTTTACGTTGCGCGTATGCACAAACAGACAAAATTTTTTTTACGAAATGTCCGTGCGCGCGGCTAACTCTCTCTCTCTCTGCTAGGCGCCCGCGCTCTTCAAAGCACAATGATAAAACGGGACGGACGGGCGCTGATAGCGAGCGACGCGAACCGCTCTCTCGCGATGCTTCGCTTCCCCGTATTTCCTGCGATACGCAGCGGAAGTATTGTCGAAAATCGATTAGTCCGAACGTATCGCGTGATTAATGACGGAAGGCGATATTCGTCGGAATGAGTTGCGATTTCACGTGGCGCAGATAACGTGAAATATCGTATGTCAATTAACACGTCTCGCATTGTGGCCGTCAGATTATGATGAAGTAGAACCTAGTATGAAGTAGAAATTTCCTTCCTTCTCACGCGAAGCGTCGATAAAGTCAAAAATAATTTTCATCGAGTGAAACTAAGAGGTAAAACTCACGCTGCCCTGATTACACGTCGGCTTGCCACGCACGTTCGCCGTTAAACGCCTCATACTCGTCGTAATGAACGTTCATTAGTGCGTCAACGTTTTTAAATGCGTATTGCACGGGTTACGTTTCATCGCCGCAGTGTAGGTAGGTACACGGCATTGTCCCGTCATTTTCCGGATACTTTAACATCCGCTCGAAGCGTGTTACATTTTTCACCGCATAAAAAAATTACACACACGTGCAAACCGGCAAATTTGCGAGACGCGCAACTTTTATTACTCGCATAGTTGACACACCGTCATCCCCTCGCCCGCTTCAAAATGACGATAAAACTGGAGCGGTACTTGTGGTCAGTAAGCGATGAGCTCTGCGCACTGAATCAGACACCACAAGTAATTTAAAACGCGCGGTATGTACACGTTATTCAAACAAATCTCGTGTGTTAAGCATTCCACGTATATAACATTAAATAAAAGCAGTCCAAATGTAATAATAAGATTAAACTATAAATTGAAGATACTGTAAAGTGTAGTTCCAAACCATTGCTACTTCGCAAACTACTTGATTCCATTACAAACTCCTTGGACTATTTCCGGGCGTTTCTAAGATTGGACGAATTACGTTAACGGAAGAGAAATGGCATTTAACATAATCCAAACACTCAAGTTCGATTTGTAATGTAAATTCTATCATTTGGTTGATGTTTATTTTGCCTACTTTTCGTAATCTGGATTGAACGTCTGTTTGAAATGTCACATAAACGTTAATATTCTCAATTTAATGAGATGCTTTTGTAATTTTAATATCTGATTAATGAGATATTTCTGTCAAAACATGTACCTGACCGTTATTCGGAGAACGGCCAATCAGAGAAAGAGACAGAATTCTCATTAAAATACAATACAAAATAATCTCTGTATTGAATAACAACAAAGCAAATAAATTAAAAAGTACAGCATATAGAAAAGTTATATATATATATATATATATATATAATTTTTATTATTATTATTATTATATACATAATAATATATAATAATAATAATAATAAGATATTCCTAGAAATTGTATTTGTAAATTTAGACATGGTATTTTTGCTTCTATTCGATCAATAAACACTGTTTAAAATATTACATTTACTCTGCATTAGCAAAAATGCATAAAGTTGATCAAAAAATGCGTCAGATCAGAATGACAAAAATAAATAGAGTTGTTGAATTTTATGCAATATCACAATTACAAAACCATTATTAGAAACATGACTATGCACTTTGCATTACGATGACGCGGGTTGTTAACACAATGTTTTTCTTCTAAGCTTTATATTCGCAATACGGCAATTGTAAAGAAATTTGCGGTTAACGTAATAATGTTTTTGTCATTAAAATCAAAAATAAAAAAGAATACAAATATTCTACAAATCACATTTTTATTTAATTTCTTCTCTAAAAATTTATTTACGTTATCAAATGCAGTCTAAATTTAAATTTTGAAAAAGATAACAGCAAGGCAAATAACTAAATAAAGAATGACATTACACATCTTTCAACTTCCTGCAGCAAAGACCAAACAAACAAAGACCAAACAAAAATAAATGCAAGAACGAGAAATAAAAAATATTATCTCTGCAACGAAATTTTGAAAACAATAGAACAAAATGAGAAAATGTCCAACTACACTAAATTGTTAACGACATATTCTGAGATTGTGTCGTTGCCTGTACATCTACGTTCTACAGTTGCTGTCGCCGGAATATTTCGCTATTAAATTTTACTACAGTTACGAATTCTATTTGTCCCTGCACAAAAATATGACGAGCGGTTTTTTTCACTGTCCCTATTTTTTTCAGTCCTGTTATACTCTCCGTCGTGAGGGAATACAGTCGGAAATATTGTACATATACATAGGAAACTATTATATGTGTATATATATATATATATATATATATATATATATACATATATATATATATACTATACATATAGATGACTCATGTAAACATTTAGCGCCGGCATTCGTGTTACTGCAGCAGCCTGCAATATGCGCTAGAAGCGACAGAGAGACAGTATCGATTATTTTTAAAAATAACGCGTGTCCAAATGAGTTTCGGTACACGAAAACGATGCAATGCATGATGAAAAGTCACATGCGCTCTCGCATTCACTTTACATGAGAAATACGGAAATATGCCTTATTATGAAAATTTCAGCTTTCACATAATTATTATTGCAATGGTGATTAAAAAAAAAACTGAGGCGAAAAATCCCGTTGCGCATTCCTTGTAGAAAGTAACCAAAATGACCAAAATTGAATTCGTATTCTTTAATCAATTTAAAGGAAATTTTTCTTCAGTGAAAATATCGAAATACCAAGACTTTATTCTAAAAAATAAGAAATGGAAAATTCAAGTTTGCGAATAAGTAATAAAACTTTGCAATAGAATTTTAATTAAAGTTTTAATTGGCACTATTCTCTCCCAATACCAAAACTTGAGAAATTATAAATAAATGTGCCCATAAATTTTTATTGCACCGCTTTAGAATAATCTGTATACATTTCTCACCCCTGGTAAGATTTTCAATGGCGACAACGAGGCCGACACGACGTTGAAACTTGCTTTACCGGTGAAGGGGATGGGAGTAGGCAGGCAGGAGTCGGCGCGTGAACGACGCTGATAAAGTGGTCCGATAAAAACGCATCGGAGACATTCGGCCTGGGGTAAAGAAGAGCGCGGAAGACATCTTTCTTCCGTGTAAGATGGAAGATTAACGCTGACTCGAATAAGGCGGAATAGGCGGGCGGAAAGTGTATCTCCCGTCGCGCCGGGGGTGAAACGCGTGATGCTATTTTGCGCGGAGCGCTACGGTCCTCGCCATAAGATATGAAAGCAACTAGCGACTAAAGCTCTAATTTAAATTGCTTCGACCGCGATTACGCAGTATTGCTACCCCAATGTTCCCGCGAGGCGTTTACTTTAAATTCAAATAATTCTCCCGAGCGCAAACGAGTAAGCTTTGATATTGAATGCTAATTGCGTATGTAAGACTTGCATAAAATTTAATTCTATACTACTTAATTTTATTTCGCTAGCAATTAAATTAATAACGAAATATGAACAAGTAAAAAATAAACCAAAACAATTTTTTTTAATATAACATATTTTTTCGTGTTATTCACCTACAGCTTCCTTGCTCGCGATGCGCGTAAAGAATATTCAACACTAAATACATTTTTTTTAAAAACCTTGCGACGACACAAGAGCAAAATCACGGTTATCGCATTTTTGAATGCGAAAACCGTGACATGGATGCACACAGGAAAGACGTACGTAAATTCACAGACCGCTTACTTCCACGGAACTTCCTGCCGCGACGTTGACGGATGCTCAGCGATGAAGAAGAACGCAGCGGAAGAAGAAGACGAGCAAGAGAGGTTGGGATTTCGTGAATCTTTCGCCGAGAGAAATCGGGTTTCGAGTGGATGCGAGTAATAGAACGACGAAGAAGAGATCGTGGCTCAGTAAAATGGAAAAGGAAAGAGGACACGGAATTTGAAATTCATCCTAAAAGCGAACGGGAATAATGTGCATGAACTTGTCGAACCGTTATTTGATGCACAAAAAAATAAAAGGAAAAAAAGAAAAAGAAACTGCTCGCAATTTTCGGACGATTTGCTGTATTCTAAGTTAGCAGTGATTCTAATGATCGTCGTCCTCGTCCGATTTGTTTTCCCTTTCGCTGAATACGAAGAAATGAGATTCGCCGCTGTAAGCTCCTCGCGTAGGCAGGATCTTACTTGGAGGATCCCTGGAGGGATTCTCGAGATTCAAGCCCGGGGAAAAACTGCTAATTGTAAGACTCCTTCTAAGAGTGCATAAACAGAGTAGATTTCCCTAATTGGGTAATTTCAGCTCCAAGCAGCTTATAGAATTGCATGGTCATTCGCGAGATGTAAAGAACTAACTGAACCCGTTTCCTCTCTCGCATTTTCCGTTATCTCATCATGAAATAATTTTAGAAATAGCTTCTTTATGGAAATACGCGTTCGACAAAAATGATCTCTTATCCTCGATATATCTAAAAATCGAAAAAAAAAGAGACAAAAGCGATATTCCATAAAGCAAGGTAAAAAAATGTTCGAGCGCGCAACGGATAAGCATGATGGATCAGCATAAAGCTGACGCGGTAGATAAGAGCGAGAGAAAAAGAAAAATAAACTACACTCATAATTTCATGCAGGTTTGTTCCCCCCCGTTACACCGTTCGTGATTTTAACGAGTGCTATCCGTTCACTATTTTCTTCTCTTCCCTCGCCAGTACCATGAGCTTATGTACAGCTGAGGGGCAGACCCTCGAAATGAACGGGGGTTTAAGATCCTCATCGAGTCGAGCTTTTATCTTAAAAAGACTCTTCAGACGGTTTTAAAGCCCATTTAGTGTAAGAAAATTCGTCGTAGAATCAGTCACCGGCACGACAAGCTAATACCCCGATCGAAATGAGGTATCTCATTTAAATGAGAAGGTGCAGTAGGAATTAAATCTCTATTAAATTCTGCCATCACAATTCATCGAGAAAATACGAACGATTTTAATTGCTTTCGCTACAAATTTTTTGTCCGTGAGCGGCAGTTAACCGTAATTCGGATCGGTCGTAAATTTTGCACGATGCACCGAGCTCGAAAACCGTTTGACGATGCTTTAATCGCGCTAAATGATGATGGGTATTGCGCGATTTCGATTCTCACGTTTGTGACTAATTTGACAGCCGTTATAGTCGTAATTAAAGAATATAGCGCCGTTTCGCGGCTACGGCCGATCCTCATTAGGACGTACGCCATCGTTCGCGGCGAAACGGCCGTAAAGAGGAAAATAGCAAAACGTCCTGTTCGTCTAACACCAACGATGACAGAAGTGCGGAGCGAGGATCCGGTTGCCCGTTGATGGTTAACGATGGACGTAACGAGCGATCGCACGGAATCGCTGCCGGGATAACGCGCGTTGCCGGCAATATCGGAAGGCGATTCCAGCCACACGGAGAGTGACATGTGCTTTTAATGCCGGTCACAGCGAAGCCGCATATCTAACCTATTGAATTCGAGAACGCCATTGTGAATGGAAACAATAGTATCGCAGTGATACGGTAATTAAATCAGTTCGTTTCAGTTATTGAAGCTTGATTAATCATCGCTTTCGGGAGAATTGTGCCATTCGACTGTGCGCGCTTTTCGCGGAAAAACATAAACAGGCTTTCAGCCGACGAAATAAATTGTTAATCTTTGAGTAACACGTTCTTCATTAATTTAAATCGTCTGCAACTCTTTTTAAATACTGTTCTCACTAAATATTAATTTAAAAATTATTAAATATTTTATTAAATATAATTTTAACGCGAGATATCGATCATATTTATCAAAGATTAAAAAACTTGTTCATCAAAGTAGCAACAAAGATGTACTAAATTTCTCCAAATATTTTATTCTATTGTGTTAAAGTGTGGTAATACAGCATAGTAAATATAATAAAATAATTTTCAAGAGCATATCATTTATCGCACGCAATTGTTAATGGTGCATCCACCACTTTTTACTTGCACTTCCTTCAGTCAACACCTTCTTTCCCCTTTGTTCTCCTTTTTTGCATTTTCTGTCACCGAACACAATTCTAAGTGCGCGCTGCGCGAAGGTGGCGAATAAAAAGCGAAGTGGCGGACGTAGGGAAGAGGAAAGACGAGAATGAGATACGGTTCGACAAAGAGAAACGGGGCGAGATAGACGAGGACAAAGAAAACTCGCATTCTCTTTATAGTACATTAATGCGACCCTCTTGTATCTCTTATCAAGCAAGCTCCGCGAACGCTTTTACCGCGAGCTTGCGGTAGTTACCACTGCTTGCGCAATCCTTCCGCAATGATGGTTAAAGAGCATCGAAGAACACGTGAACGAAATGTCACGCATACATTTTCAATATAAATATGATGTTCAAAAAATGTCGATATCGATATCTTTGCTCAATTGATTAATAAAACATCGATATCGCCAAATTATCGTCGATACTTTTTGAAAAGAGAGTCGTTTAACATCGATATGTGTATTCAATTTGTCGAATGAAAAAAAAACTAATTATTTCGACTTTTGGAGGATCCTTACGCGCTTGTGTAGAAACTAGCGTGATATTGAGCACAGTCAGAAAGCGCCGATCAATACGCCGTGAGTCGTTTATCTTCCGCGGCAAACGTAAACGCAGCCCGTCATGTAATATGCAATGAATAAATACGCAATTACGTAAAACACCGCCGGGATATCTACAAACTACGCCCCGCAGTGTTATGAGTACATTCCACGAAATGCACGATATTGCTGCACAGTGAGCGATGATTAATTAAAGACTTCAAGATTCGACCGCGAAGCATGCGGAATTCTGCCGCCTGATATGCGGTCTGAGCGAGAAAATACAAGGCGGTGGCGTTACGAAGACGGATGATTAGATGTATGCGCTTATACGCGTGCAGCTGCGCGTTTACTTTATCGGGAAATTGCACGCAGCGCAAATGGGAATTATGCAATAATATAACAACCAAGATCAATATTACGATAAAGTAAAATAATTAAACGGCATCACGATAAGAACATTGACACTGATTGATAGAGCGGCAAATCGCGTTCCCGAAACAAGCATAATCGAATAAAATTAACTCAAATTTAACTCACTCCACGTTCCTTTATTTGACTAAACAAATTGACGTTGTCGTTTTAAAATGAAATCATAAAGTAAAATGACATATTCCTAATTTTAATCTTTCCGTGTTCATTTGCACAATCCGCGTCCTGGATTTTCTTATTATCGTTCGCCAACCTGAATAATCGAACTTAATGCGCGCGGCACAACAACGCAACCGACACACATACACAGCCGCGACATCGAAGCGCGGCGCATCTCGCAGACGGGTAATCTTCGTCTAACCGACATGCACGCTCCTGCACGCGCGGAGGCATTGTTTAAGGCACGGTGACACGCGACACGACAGCCACGACCGCGGGCAGGATGAGGGCTGACAGCGGAGCGGTTACCTTCCGGAGCATTTAAATGGCGTCTTGTCGGTGGTCCCGCATAATGCATTGCTTAAGCTGGTAGGTTGCTCGAGCTGTGGCGGACAATGAATCTCAGGATACAAAGTGCCCTTGCATTTCCACCGCTAAAGGCACCCCCGCCCGACCCACTACTACTCGTGGTGTGCTCGCTATCCTACCTACCCGCCGTCTCTCTATTCCTACCTCTCGTCGCCATGTATAACTGGAGACGACAATTCGCGCTCGTCGACGAGGCAATCCCCCCTCCCCCTCCCTCTCCCATCCCTTACCTATCTAGCTAGGAATAGTTACCGCGAAACAAATGAGGACACGAATTGCTGGAAATGTCTGTCGCTTGATCAGCGCGGCAATAAGAGTAGACCTGCGCTCAACAACAATTTCCATGTACCTGAGTTGCATTAACACATCAATCTCACATACGGAAATAAAGATGGAAAAACAATACATTTCTGTCGACATAATCTGAATATTGCACATGTGAAGAAGAAGATACATATGCAAGTCGAAAAATACAAATTAAAAATTGGAGAATGACATTTATATCGCGTTTGCCAGAATAAGCGTGTATCTGTGTCTGTCGGAAACATTAATTATACATTGGCAAGTTCTCAAATATTCAGATTCGCGTGTCTCGCAGTCGAGGGAGCGGTCGATTTAACCATCGTCAGTGCGCGAGAGATACGGCATAAAATACTGCCATTATCTACGCGACTGAAGGCACAGCCGTTGAATGGTCTTGTTAAAATGTACCTCGCGGATAAGACGCTCTTCTAGCGGACGATTCAGCGGAGCACAGAGACATCCAGAGCAAATCTTCAGGAAATCTCACGAATCGCGGTAGACATTCCTCGTTGCCCGCAAATCCTCGGTAATACGAACCAGAATAAAAAAATTAAGATTCTTTCCCCGGCTCTTACCGCTGGAAAACGTGCTAAAAATCGAGGGCAGAAATCGCAAACATGAGATGGGGAAAAGAGGAAGGTCGGTTCGCGACGGGAAGAACCAGGTGCAGCGGTATCTCAAAGCGAACTCTTAATTACGTTATCTCGGCTCGGCGCGTCTTCCTTTTCCCGGTTATATCGCGAATCCTGGTTGGATCTGGCAGACTGCCAGAAACCGTCACTGCCAGAAATTGTAACATCGAAAAGAGGCTGCTTCGAAAGGCTGGAGCCGTGCAGCGCAGACCGGCAGGCCTCGTAGAAGGATTTTAATTAAACCGACTGTTAAGGGCTATTTGTAGTTTACAGTTTCGCGTAAGGAGACAGCGGGGACGATGGCAAAGATAGCGGAAAACGCCACTTCTCGTCTCGCCGAGAGACTAACGTGCCAATGTACTTAAGACCGTGTGGAAATAGTTGAGAAAGTAGTTCAATGCTATTAGAGTATTTACCCGGCGGTGTCCGAGTCGTTGGAGAATTATTCTTTAATTGAGATAAAGTAAAATATAGGTCACGTGAAGCGTTCACCGGATAACGGATTTTTTTTTTTTTTCCGACGAAAGTAATTTAACATTTAAAGAAATAAATCTTGGATAAAGCGATAATCTCTACAACACATCAAATTTAATTTTCGTTGACAGATAAACAACGCGTAGGGATGATAAACGTTACGCTACAGTTACGAAGACATCGACAGAGGAATTTTTTTCAAACTTTAATTTTCATTTTGCAGCGAGCCACATCTAGAAACCAATTTGCCGGAAGAAGCCGCGGAGCGGTGTATAATGTGATGTCGGATCTGCCAGACGTATCTCGCGAAGCAAGGATGCTCATAGATAGATAGAGAAATGAGGAATTACGGAAGATGGATGGAAGTGAGCAAGAAACTCGACGTTATATTACCTCAAGCACGATAAACGTCATCTCTTAAAGCCGACGTATCTGTATCTTTACTGTGTGAGCATGTCCGATTGCACGGTGTTAAAGCGATCGAAAGAAAAGGAGAGAAGACAAAACAGAAGTAAAAAGCATAAAAACGTAGCGTTCCTTCAATGCCTCGCTCGAAAAGAAATAAGCTGATGTGGAGAAAGCAGTCTGGACTACAATTTCTATTTGACAATATCTGAACTTAATTAGAGCACAATGTACAAATTAATTGGCAAAAAATTATTTCGATTCATACAATAAATACTAGTAACAGGTATTATTTTATGAAATGGAGAAACGGAGAAAAGTTTCTTCTCAAGATATTTGCAAACTCTATTTCAGTTACCAGAAAGACACTTAAGTTAAATTTATCAGTGACATTTAAAGTCCAAATTGTATTCAAAATCTTTTCACAGAGAAATATAAGCGCCTTTGAGCAAGTATTTTAGAAATCCGATTTTCTAGTTTTAGAAATCGTATCAATTCCTGTTCGTATAACATTAATTTAAAAAATCTGAAAATGGCCAGTAAAATAGACGCACAAATTGCCATTTGAGAATTCGTCGTATTTCACAATATTCGATTAGTACGAGAAACTTTTTCCAACTAAACAAGAAAAAAACTAAAAAACATTCATTATTTTCATTATCTTCAAGATAATTCGTTTCTTAACTATTTAAATTAAGGTACGTAAGATAAAGTTTGCGTATTGAAATGGAAAGAGTTAATTCAATACATCTTCGAGATAAAATGAATATTAATGAATTGCGCACAACTTTTTTCTTCATATATATGAATTATTGATCTTAAAAAAATGTTGTTTTAATAATAAAACTATTAATAAAATACCTATATCGGTAACCAACGACTGCGATATTTATCTTAGCATCTGCTTATTTTAACCAAAGATTAAAGATTAATATACAATGTATGTACTGATTGCAAATCCGAGTTACCTAATGAAAATGTCACATCGCTTTTTTATCGCTAATTATGTACTCCGCCTTTATTCACGCGTCGTATTTTTCACGCAGGCATAAAGTGCCAAGGCGGATGAATCGTCGGATTATTACACCGTCGGCTTGCGAGCACGCGATTCCGGAGGCTTTCAGCGATAATTAGAACGACCCAATTGAAATTCTCTTTAATGAAGTAGCGACTCCGTCATCGTCGTGGCCGTGTTTTCCTTTCGTTTGTTGCACCTATTGGAGAGACACGCCCTTTACATTAACGCGCTCTTTCCGTACTTCCCCATCTTGCAGAGCAAAGGCACTGAATTAATCGGTAAACCATGGCGCGATTAATTAAAGCGCTTTCACAAAACTGTTTTCAAACGAATGCTCACAACTCGAGAATTCGTTCTAAAGAGCATTGGACATTGCAAAAGAGAAGACCTTTCCAAATCAGAAATGCTTGCGTTTTATTTAATTTGTCTATATTTATTCAAGCATTTTAAATATAGCATCTCCGAATATCGACTTCTTGTCAAAGCAAAAATAGTCAAGCAGTTCCGTTTTTACTTCAATAAAATGTCCTTCTATGTCCTTCTATTCTTATAAAGATATTCTTATATTACTCATGGTTATCAATTATCATCATATCAATATTTTCATTAAAACTCCATCGCGAGTTTCAGAAGCGATCAATTTACAATGCGCATATGAATGTTTGTAATTCAATCTTCGTAATTATTCATGCATCATTTAATATGCTACCAATCTCAGCGTAATTAGTGGCACAATAGTTCCTATCGAAGTCTGTATTAATACTCAAATTCAAACACTAATTAATCTAAAATCTTCCTTTTGCTAATTGTACATCTTCAATTGCTAAATAATTCTGACAAAAGTTAATTGTGCTACAATAAAATTAAATCTACAACAGTGCAACAGATAATTCACGCGTCAATTGTTCTATAACAAGACGAAAAACATTAATGCTATTGCAAAATCGGCTACAATTTATACATCAGTGATTACCGATAGAAATCAATGAGATTTTCACAGTAAAGATGATTTTACACGATTTTACGATTCGTGGACTCGTAAAGACGATACGGCAATGAAGGATGAGATTCTGGAGAATCTTGAGAAAATATTGGAAAACTCGTAAACCTTGGCGTTAGCTCAAGTGAATTACTTGAGGTACTTCGCCACATTCTATTTTCTAAATTAAAAATTCAACATTCTATGCTATTATTTGGAAACTGCTGTTCAGAAATGTTAATCAAGAAAAGGGGCTAATAAATTTGCATAAACGCGTTTGCGCATAAATGCATTTGCTTTGCCAACCCACTATAATTGCTTATGTTCATCAATATTTACAAAAGAAAAACTATTCGGTCATTAAAATTATAACAAATCGTTAAAACTTATTCATCATCTAAAATACACACTTAGCATTTGCGATAAAATATTATTGTATAATTAATTACATATTTTTGAACAAATGTAACCAAGTCAAATTTTCGCTTTTTGTTAGAATGAAATTATGACAGATCGGTAAGTGACATAAAATTAGTAATATATATCACTCTTCGATAACCAAATTACTCTTGATTTAGACTAATAAGTATAATTTGTCCTAATTCGATTAAATTACGAATGCTAAACGAGCATAAAAAAGGAATTTCTGTAACGCAGCAATTACGACAATTATCCGAAAATGTAATATAGATAGTTAAACGTACAAAGCGCACAACGATTCAGCAATTTGTCAAGAGCGCTTCCGTCGTATAGTAAATGAAAGATTCAATTACCTATTCATTTGTAATTCTATGTAACAGATACCTAATTAATTCCGATTTCGCTAATGTTAGCGAGTGAATCACTGCTGTCTTGCTGCCTTGGCGACATACTCAGCTATAATCCATAACGTCTTAGTCAACTTCGCGCGCTTTACGGTAAATGGCTAAATGGGAGAGCTAGTCGGGAAGATAACCAAATATACCGAGTAACTGGTTCTTCGACCGGAAAGTTGCGCGGTATAAGAGCCGGGGAGAAAGGGCCCACCGCCACGATGTAGCCCGGTAAACTGCTGATATTCCACATCTCCAACCTGCTACGTTCTTACACGAACGTATTGCGCCCAGGTAACTTGCATTTCCCCGGTAAGTAAGTGGCGCCGGGGGCGGCGAATTCGACGGAACGGATTGGCGGAAATGGTACCGAGACCAGATGGAGAACTAGAACTCAGGCTCCAAGTTTTGATTTATGTCGCTAATGCACGGTTGAAGGCGAGCAAAACATGATGCAAAGGCGGTGAGAGCATGACGAGGGTGGTTTGCTCCGGACTATATGCGGATAAACATGATATGTCGGAATTAAGCGTGTTGATAACTGAACTAATTGACAACGACCACTGACCGCTATTAAGCTACAAAGAGTCACGAATCTCTATCCGCGGCAGCCTATCGATTTTAGAATAAATAATACGAACATTCTGTATGTTCGAACTATTCGAACAGTTCGGAGCAAAAAATGAGCGTCTCAGACACTTCAAATATAAACAGCAATCGATTTATAATATCAATTCGTAATATGTGAAAATTGGAGCAAGACAGTAAAAACAAATCAAAGTAAAAACAAATCAAAGTAAAAACAAATCAAAGTAAAAACAAATCAAAGTAAAAACAAATCAAAGCAAAAATAGTATGCATTGGAAACAGAAAACAATGTTTTTGTTTTTGCCTAATTTTACGCAGATAACAATTATGTTGTTAATACGCTTTTACCGCGCATTTGATGAAATTGATTTATGAAATGATAAATTTTCGGATTTGAAGGTAGTTTGAATAGTTCGAACATACCTTCAGCTCGAAAAGTCCGAACTGTCTGACGTTTGATTTCGAAATCCAAACTGTCCAAACTGCCCGACTTGAAATTTCCGAATATTAATCGACACTTTCGTTCTTTATTTTAATCGAATAAAAATAATTCAGTGCATTTTATTAAATTGTCAATATATGATAAATCAATAATTCATTTTCAACTAAAATAAATAGTTATATTAAATATTGCAATCTAATGCACTATACAATTTAATTGTCACAATGTCCCATTTCTATAGATAAACTTAGTGATATTCATTTTAAAATCTCAAAGAATAAATTGTATAACACAATACATATGATAGATATATAGTGTATTAGTATTATATAAACCGAATAAATTCCCAAAATAAACTGTAAAGTCTTGGAAATTTGTGAAACCGATAAAATTCCATGATCAATGGAACGCTTTTGGCTGATGTAATGAAATATTGATTAATTAGCAGCCTTTGTTACGAATACGTAACGATGTGATACATTTCTGCTCTGACGGAATTGGGTTAGCCTATCTTTTATACATGACGAGTAACACGCCACTTTCAGGAAAAAAGGCAAATTAATCTAATCCGTTGGGACATTTATCAAGTTCAATCAATTGCTCTCTTCGCATTTAGTGAAAACATTATTTACGTACATATATGTATATTTGATAACATACTAACAGTAATTCGATTAATTATTAGAAAGCACTAGATTTACGCTCGAATAAATAAATCTAATACATTGTGATGCAAATACATACATTTGTTCTAGCTTATCACAAAAGCCATTAAATAGTACTCGGCGAAGCATACCAATAAAGAGCCATAGTAAATACTGAATATATCGAATTATGAGATAATAATAACGAGCATACGTTGTCAATGTCGTGATAATGAGAAAATGTACATTAGATTTCACAATGTAACCATCGTATTAACGATTGCAGTGTCAATTTTCCCAGCTACGTGTCAATGCATTTTACACTTGCTATCGGCCACAGCGGATTACGTAATTATTGAAATTTAGACCTGAATTCGATAACTAAAAAATTTATATTTTTTATATCAAAATGTAATTCTGCATTATTTAACACAATGTAATGTCATTTCAAAATTGCTATATCGAGATTACCTATTAAACACCGAATGCAGTATGTATGTAGATAAGTAGATGCAATATGTAGATCAATAAGAGAATTAAAAGACAAGATAAAAGAGAGAAACAGATTACACAAGAAATCTCCAGTGCCTTATTGGAAGAACTACAAAAGACGGTACTGCCGAGACGTGCAATTTGACAGACAAGCACGACCAATCGATGTTTTGACCTTATTCATTCTCTTAATCTGTATGATCTTTTGACATTCATGCACATAGTATATAAAGAATTATACTATGTTGAGCTTGCCTTTATATATATAATGAATCGTCCGTGACCTCTCCGCCTACATCTTCTTTTAATATCGTAATATCACCTACATCTTGGTTTAATACTTTAATAATTTTCATTTATAGATACTTAACCCTGTTGGCCCATTCGTTTGTTATACATTTAGTGCTTTCAAACTTAAATAAAGTTTTACGACTTTTAATAAAATATATTCAGTTTTTTATACTTTGTTATATACAGCATGGAAAAGTAACAATTGAAACATTGAAATTTATAATTAAAAAAATTACGAGAATATATTTAGTGCGCTTTAAAAATAAACATGTTACCGTGACAGTAGCAAAGTTAAGAATTGTACTATTTGTTAATCAAACTGGATTTTTAGTTCTAGGTTTGTGCACTGTAAGCTCCCTACAAGTAAATCGTCACGATAAATTCTTCCAGTGGACGTTGTGCTACAAATAGCTGTGAATAGGTGTCAGCTTAAGCGTTTTTCTCTCCCTGGGAGCAGCTCCTGTTAGTAAAACTGCCAGATTTGCAACTTACATATGAACGCAGTTACGACGCCGAAGGCGAGTTATTTGTCAATGCTCGCGAACTTGCACAAATGCAAATGTAACACACAAACAATGTTAAATCGTGAGTATTCAAAGGGCATCCTGTGTCACGCTGCGCTTTGCACACAGGAAACAAAGCACAAAGCACGCTGCATTGCGGGGCAATGTGCAGATGAAAGGCTATTGCGAGCGCGTCGCGTAATGTGGACACGAGACGCAACGATGCTTCTTTACGATACGGTTGACTTCCTTAAAAAAGGCGACGCGACATGGTCTGTGAAACGGAATATTTGTCGACCGAGGAAATTGCTGTCGCCGCTTAAAGATCGATGCGGCATGCTGTGCATCGATTCGCACAAATGCCCGCTCCTTCCCATTGTTGCGCGCGTGCAATTGGTAGGATCACTTGTAATGCTTCGCGGCAGAACTACCGCAATCATACTAATGACAAAATCTTCGCGCCACGCGGGAACTTTGCGAGTTCTACAATGGCGCGCAATAGAGAGCGCGACAATTCAAGAGCGTGTATTGAGTTTAACGGCAATACGCCATGACGCCGTTACCAGGAAAATCGTATGCAAGCGGTAATTTGCATCCTATTTCCCCTTGCTGCACGTCATTAGTCGACCTGTCATTCTATATAGCGAATTATTATGCGTGCCTTTTTACACCGTGAATTGATAAACATGCAAACTTCTCAATACGACTTACATAATAACTTACGTTATTGTACTTTCGACCAAAACGTTTAATCTAACACCTAATTTGATACTTTAAGCAGTGACATCATCCTATTTTGAACCTATTTAACCTCTTCACCGAAACTCCTCTTTTAAACCTCAAAATCCTCCAGAATCCGTAAACGTGAAAAAATAGAGGAGTAAATTAGGAATAAAATTTCGACTCGGGTGTATATTACAAAATATTAAAAATAAATATACGATCAAATTTTAACTGTACAGCAACTAAATATACACATAATTGTGCAAATGAGCGAACTGTTAAAAGGCTTCGTGCCCGCTGAAAAGCGCTTGGGTGATGCCATAATGAAACATGACCGTAATTTATACGATACATGCTATCCTCCACCCCATCAAACGTGGCTTCTCGTACCTCATTAAAGCATCGAATATATCGATCCATACTAAAGCTCGCGAAAGTCGAGTCACAGGGCTATCGTAAAGCTTCGCGGGAAACTGAGTGAATTTACACCATAAAATGTTCCACAGCATAACGTTGACGCGTTCCATGCAGATCGTATATCCGTTCAGCGCGCACACATTTCCTCTCAATTCGTTGCTGATCTACGACGTAGAAATGTGGATATACTGCAACTATCCAGATTGCGACAATGTGGCAATTTCAGGTGATGTAACTGCAAAGTCATGCGGAACCAAAAAGCCTGTTTGCGATCGGAACTAATACCATCAATTGGTTTTCAATTTTATCTTTTTTCTGAAACCCTCGTCTACGAATTTCTCAAGATATGCATCGCAATAATCTTAAAAAAGAAAAAAAAAACGATAGCTAAAATGGTATATGAGAAATTGTTCCATAATTAATACATATACCGTTATGTACACTACAACCTATGAAACGTGATGTGGTGATCTAAGTGAAAAGAAGAGAAACCGGTTTACGCGCGCGCGACTGGCCTTGCCATTTCTCTCACCTGTCCGACGTATTGAAATGCACAAGACATTGATCTAGAAATGCATCGTTATAATAAGCACGTTCCAGTTATAAATTGCAGTGAAGGTGAACAGAAAATATAAATATAGAACAACGGATTTGGCTTTCGATTACAAGTATCTCTCGACATAATTTATCAGTTCGACAAAGTCATGTTTTCAACGCACGCTGTAAAAACGTTATTTCTTCGTATTTGCCATCCGCACAACATCGGTGACATATAACCGAGATTCCTACGCACGCTCGTCATGCACAAAAGTTCTTGGCACGGCTTATACTTTATGCAACGATGAAATGTCCCCGATTCCTTTCTCCGATGTATACGGGACTGTTATCATCGAACGATCTGCGGCTTACTTGACGCTCGGGGTGTATTTACGCACACAATTCGCCGACGGATTACTTCCTTCCCTTTCAAACCAAAGCTGCTGTACCGGGCAAATGCACGTTATCACGCACGTCGCAAACGAAGGATAAGTCGGTATGTATTTAGGTTTAGCGAAATCAGTTTCGTATAAGACGCTTATCGTAACTGTATCCTATCAAGCTCGTTTCGCATTACATCATGAAAGCGTTACGATCTTTTTATAAAATAATTCCATTCAAATTTTAGCGAATCGTTTCATTCTCTGAGAAAATTTAAATAAAAAATTAAAATTAAATTACGCATAGAATATAATTATAACAGAAACGTTCTGTGCAAACGTAGATAACAGAAACAGGCAGCGACACATGAAAATATGTTTCAGAAGAGATACGGGTTGTTTCAACTCGGTTGATCGATGGCTTTGCTCGAAAGTATACGCTCTCAATGTGCACGCTGCAATCTCCGATAAATGCCCGTACCGACCAGAACCCACAGGACTGCAAAGTCAAGCCCGCCAGGCTGAAACTAGGCGGGCTGCGTTAGAAGGTCGCTCCAGGATTATGCAATGAACGAGAAGATAATACATGCGAAGCCGTACGAGAGAATGTGAGTAAGAAAATCATGGGGAAGACGTAAGCAGATGCGCGCAAAAGGACGAAAAGAACTGAAAAACGAGAAAAGGAAGGATTATGATTGCGTGTGAGCGAGAGAGGAAGGATATAAGAGGCGACAAATGAGAGAAGAATAAATCTGAAAAACTTCAGGGACAAAAGAGAGTGAAAAAGAAAGGAGCAGACAAGAAGGGGAGGGGCAAAGCCTAGAAGGAGAGACGGGTGAGCGGCCGAGCAAGTTGGCGCGGGATGGCAGAGAAGCCGTAATCCAGTTTATCAGGGCGAAGTGCATAAGATTATGCTAACCCCCTAGGCTAAGTTCCGTCGGATAAACGATATTGCAGGTTGTGTCAGCCCTTCCTACCTTATGCTCTTATGGCTCGAAGACTGCAACGTCTTCATAAGAGGGTTTTACGAGGAATCGTAGTATCTCACGAATGCGAATCCTGCGTAACATCGCACGATAGATTACGTCAGTCCTCAAGAGCCTTGCGCGGATCGATATTTCACATCAATTCACCGCGTGAAGGATAATTTTTTACAATGCGTTGACAATCTTATCCGAGCGCGGCAATATTATTGAGAAAAACGTTTGGTTTTCGCTTAAAATTGCGATACTTCACCGTGAAAATTCTTATACAACTGTACATATTTTCATTATATTTCGTTGCACAATGCTGCTCGTGAAATATGATAAAAAACAATAATTGCGAGGAAACAACAGAGTTCTACAAAGAAATATTGTCCACTGGTAAAGCCAGAAAGCTGCTCTATAAACTTCAAAGGTGTATCCCGGTCTTGAGGAAGATAAAGTTCCCGGTATGCGGAGACTAAGAATCACAGCTATCTGGAGCATCCTTCTTTCAACGCGAATCTGCGATGTGCAGTACGTCACAAGCTGTGTTACGCGTGTGTCGTGGAATAATACAGGGAACGTTGTATCCGCGTTGTCGCGCGAATATCGACCCGCAACGGCAGCGGCACGGTAAATGCATTCCGGACGAATGATATCAGAAAGAAAAGATAGGTGAAAGCGCAGACAGCGCTTAGCATCGCGACGTTGGTGAAACTTGTATAGCAACGTATATCAGTGATTTAACACGAGAGGTGAATGCGCGCGGTGAAAACCATTTTTTAGCAAGTGTTCTGTTACACCGCTATATTTATTATCCGCGCAATATATCTTAGCAATTTACCAATATATGTGACTTTTAATCGAATAATAGATAGCGAAAAAGTAAATCGCGGTATCTTATAGCAAGATATCTAATAAATCTTATTTTCTCGTTAAACAATGTTCATATCGTTATATTCCAAAAACGGTTTATTTCATTAAAAATTATAAATAAAAGTAAATAATTTGAAAATATTATATGTAAATGCAAAAACCAATTAATTATTTTATCCATAATCATCGACAATCTAAATTTTACATATAAGCCACGATAATACCAGAAAAGCTCTTAAAATGTTTAGCTACGTAAAAGCGGCTCATAAAAAATTTGAAATTATCCCTGAATAAATAAAGATTCGATAGCCAGAGGTTAAGTACACGAAAGAGGCAACGAACGGTTGGTCAAGGGATTCGATAGATGGTCGAGACACCCACGGGACGCCGGCGGAGCCTCGCGTGATCTCCAAGACACATGCGCGCGATTTTCCGGCTCTATCTGCCGCACGTACGTTACCGTTGCGCGAATATAGATCGCCAAGTAGAATCGAATGGTCTCCCGTCGCGATGGAAATCGAAATTTATGGTCGGACCGGCGGTGTTCGCCTCGCCGCTCATGGAATTCAAGGATGTCGGTATCAACCCGCAGAAACGTGCAGCAGCGGAGGACTCGAGGCGTGTATACGTTTCTTTCACACACCACCAGCGCTCACATGTATATATGTGCGATATTCGATGCGTATATAAAATGAAAGCGCCTGTGTTCATGATAGAATTGAGCAAAAATGACTTTTTCATCGCGCGATTACGTATGCAATACGTACGAAAACCGTGTAGGATGTACCGTGAGCGGCGCGTAGCATTTACGGAGCTTGAGGATGTCATATGGAAAATTGGTTCGTCGAATCGTATAATTTCATTCGGTTCGCACCGGTAATGTTCTTCGCGACTGCCATTTCCAGCTTCGATATTGATTCGAGCGTTCCCGCGTCCTGGCAACGATAAAAGAATATCAAATTTTCGAGTGCGACTCGGCGAATCGCGAATGAGTGCGTCGGAACGCTATTACTGTTCACTTTGTAAATAAGACAACGGCGTACGTGCCGGCGCGGCCGTTTCGCAAATTGCATCTTCTCGATTTATCTGACTATCTCGCTTCTCTCGCAGATAGCACCTGCGCGCCGGTGCCGGCCGATCGTGCGTTGCAACGAGATGCGCCCGAACAAGAATGTAATTATTTCCCCTTAGCCGCGAGAAGGGAACTCGTCGGGGAGATCATTACCCACACTTAACGCTGCGAAACGACTTTCGGAAGTGCCATTAACTCGTATACATCCGATCCGTACGGAAATGCGCGCGCGGATGTAATGCGCAAGAACGTGCCCACTGCATATATCACGAGGAGCGCGCGCAGAGATTCGGGCCAGACTAGGACAATGAGGTTGCGACTGTACCGCTGCAGTGCGAAGACCGGCAGCAACACTGGCGAAGATTTCATTACAGATACGCGGAAATGAGACTGACATCGCACAATGGCAATAATACTCCGATGCGCTACAACCAATGACCAAACGTACACACGAGACCACTGCATTTCGGTGTAATATTGCACAGTGAGGTAGGAAACGTGTCGCACGATGCGCACGATAAGGTCATATTATCCCTTTGAAACATAGAACACAAGAGAGTCGCGTCTAGGGAGTTGGCAAAGACTGTTACTGATCGTAATTTTAACGACAATCTTGCGAGAAGAAGTGAAGTAAACATCAAATCAATACTACAGAAACCGAAAACATACTAAAAAACTTATTTAAAATCAAATAATAGCATTCTTTTGAACAAAAAAGTACTATTGATACCACAATACTGGGTATAAGTTTGCTGAGTATAAGACTAATAAACTGCAGTGATTGCGAGAACGCTTATTGCAGTAAGTTAATCGTAATTTTATAACGCGGCACGCGCCACGAGCTACGCACTTTGCATCTTTATATGCATCATACGATTACGCAGCCATCGTAACATATCGGTACACGGGTTGTTAACTTTCTCGAGCAACGCTTTCACGTGTACAATCGTTCATATGGCAGTCACGTCATCGTTTGATTACGGTCGAAAACTCTTTCGAACACAGGAGAACATTCACCTCTCCGGTTAAGCGCGCTATCCTTGTTACTGCGGCTTACATTTCACTAGAAAGGCTTTTCACCCTCACTGTAATATGCCCTCGCAAAGCAGCCGATCATAAAAGGTTGTTACGTTGTTATGCGCGTACATGTGCATAGCTCTTTAAATACATTGAAGGGATAACTATTCGTGCGAAATTTTGATAAAGACGTTATGAGCATTATAAACGAATCGTAAAAGTTAATGAAACTACACGAACACTCTTACTTTAGTCTGACATTATTATTATGCTCCCAATATTATTTAAATTTTAAATGTACACTTAGTTCATGAACATTATTTTAGCAAAATATGTCTATAAAAACTTATACTTATTTAATTTAAATTTGTACAATTATTACTATATAATCCCAATTAAAACTTATAATTTAATTATTAACTTTATAATATTTGAACTTAAAAATATTTTATTTTTATAGTTTTAGTCAATTTATGATTCATATTACGTAGAATCTCTCACTTGTTTATTAATGTTATATATTTAATCTAAATCCTACAGCACTTTGATTTTAATAATAAATTTTATGTATTTACAATCAAAACTCAAATTAAAAGAGCTTATACAAGGGCTTATACATGGTAGCTGTTAATCTGCGATAGTTCGAGGATATAATTTACTCAAATGATGTGATATACGATGGCAAACTTGCGGAAACAGCGTATACACGATGCACATTTGTCTGACATTAATACGAATGCTTTACGAGCCGTATGCGTAATACGTCGAAAACCGTGTCGCGTAGATATTTATACGCACTCGCACGTCAGATAGTAATTACCTATTTTAATACTTACTTTACCGAGCTTTCTGTGCGACAAAAATTTATGATACTGCCAACCTATCTCATAAGCAGGTGATATATTACTCCATATCACATATAGATGCTTTATCATAAAATGTTTTCTGTACACATCGTCTTCATATTAAAATATTTTCCATACTAAAATATACCAAAAACATACAAACATTCTGGATTAAGAAAACATTTATAAAAGAGACTATTCACTCAATCGTGAATGCATTAAATTTTATGTTTATGATGTTTTATGCTCCTATAATAAATATTTTATGTATGAAATAAAATAAATAATAACAGATTCATCGCAGCTTAATCCTACTTTCGAACTAATCGTATATTCTAAAAAAAAAAGGATCGTATTCTGTTCAAAAATATATTTCTTTCTTTCTCGATGCTATTGCTTCTACTTGTGTACGTATTTCTTTATTTACTCAAAACTTTATTCTTCCGTTACCTGTTGCAGTACCAGTGTATTCACGTTTCATCTTTTTCTTTGCGAAAAGTCCTAACAACGACTTCACGCTATACTTGCGCACACATCAGGTCGTACCTACCATACGCTGCAGTCTCTAGCGTCTCATAAAAGCTCGTGAAAAGGATAATCGTGTATTTTATCACGCACGTTTCAGAGGCAATTTGCATCGAACGAGAACCCACTATCTTTGCGCGAACGCGCAAACGCTGAGGCGCAGCTATAGTCTTGAAAATTATTTCTGTATAAATACATTTATCGAGTTTGTCGATACGCGATATCAAGTGAAAGTTGACAAATATAAGAGGCACTATATCATACATCGTTTCGCTCGATTGTTATTAATATCTTTCTAACAAGTCACCAGCATCATGTTTATAGACGTTATTACGAGTATACGTCAATAATTCTCAGAGAATCGAAGAAGGATCCAGAAATAAGTGACCCTTATAATAGAAAATCGTTGGACTAAAAATAATAAGCATGGTCTTTCAAATTAAGATTGAAAACGAAAATTATTATAGAGAAACAAATACAAAAAGAGAGCAAAATAAATTACTATAATTACATTCTTTAGTTTTTCAAACTACAAAACGTGATGCAAATAGAAATTCATTAAAAAGATAAAATGTATAAAAAAAATAAAGATATTCGTAATATTAATTTAAATGAACTCTCATATTCTTCGACTATCAAGTTCCATTCATTAATTCATTTTTCACAACTTGAACGCAAAGATACTACAATAATTTATGATCTTGTTACATGCTTCATATATAAAAAAAAAAAAAATAAGTGAGGTATATTTCTCTTCGTTCTACTTATGACGTATGTATGTGACAATGGGAAAATGTCGTGCAAATATTATTCTTCCTTTTTTGTATTTTACCCACACACCTAACCATGTAAAGTGATGTCTCTAACGACCATTTATCATCGCCCCAAAATAGTGACATTCTAATTCATGAACGAAGAAAAGGCGCAACTAAGAACGATAGATGCGTCGTTAAGATTAATCCTCTCAATTCCCGCGATCGATGGTTCTCGTGGGCAGAATGGATTCCTTCGTCACTTCAATCTTGACTGTCGAGGGAAAGAAAGAACGCGATGAAAAACGGAAGGGTCTCCGTTGGTCATTTCACCCGAGCAGAGAAGCAAAATTGCTAAATTGAAAGCATAAAAGGGATCGCGCTCAACCATCGAGAACGAGCAGAAAGAATCTTTACGCTATTGTTGCTATAAATCTGACTATTTTCGACACCAGTAAACCTCAATTGATATAAATCTGAATTCGTGTTCGCAGCCATATCAATTCATATCAATTCATAATTGGTATTAAATTTGGTGAAATCGTTTCCACAAGCGGTGATAAAACCAATAAAAGTTGCAAAACACGCGGAAAAAAGCGATTGACTTGCGACTGCCGGTTCTCCGCAAATAATACCAATAACCGCAAACCGATCGCTATCGAGATAGCTACAATTTTGTAATAACTATAAAAGGTCTGTGGTGGTTTTGCATGTTTGCACATTACGCGATCTTCTTTTATAAATAACACATTTATTAACCTTTTCACTCGTTTCTAATATATTGAATTAAAAATTTCTTTAAAATTGCAAACAAAAGTATTTTTCTCGCCGAGAAATAATTTAATTGTATCATAATTTAATTTATTACATCAATAATGACAAAATAAAAACGTTTGAAAATGAAAAATAAAAACGTTTTGAAAACAAATGGAAAATATTTATACGAAATTAATAATGTTGCATAAAGAATAATTCGAGATAGAAAAATCAAAAGAAAATATTTACTTCTTTGTAGAGACTTTCGATAATTTAGATGTTTCGTGTAGTTGGATATGCTTCATTTATTATTTAATCTTCATATCTTTATTCTTTGTATCTTTCTTCTTTGTTATCAACGGAATCCACGATTAGTTATGATTATGCATAGACGAAGAGTGCTTCTAGCAAGATTTCTGAGAAATACGGTACAAAATTCATGACTGTTGTGGCGTAGGACGAGAAAATCTTCTCATACATTAGGAAATCAATAGTGTTGGGCAACTTTAACCTCTCACCACGTTGTTACTTTTTCAAGCCTCACTTCTTGTACGCGTGCCTCAGCGCTTAGTTTCACGAAGATCTTTCATAACCTTCCACTCAGTACTTATTATTATTGCATATAAGAAAAGAGGGCAAAGTTTCCTCAAACTGTATTAACAGATTTTAACGCCCAAGTTTTGGTTCAGAAGACTTTAGAAGTTATTCTGATATTAAATAGATGTTATATACATTATATATACATTTCTGTATAAAGTTAGTTAGTCTTATGCAGCTCATCCGTCTTAATTACTTATTATTTTTATTTTCCACAGAAAATAGAAAACAAAATATTTTTTTATAATAAAAAGACCTAATATTGCAGCAATCAAGATTCAAGCGTTTGTTTTCGTATAAAAAGTATATTATTTTGTGTATCAAGTTCCATTCATTAGTTTAACGACTAAGAGAATTCTCTACATTTTATCGACTGTGCCATTAAACACCTGCATTTAGTGTACTTTACTACGGCAAACACCTCCATTTACCACTCGCGCATCCGCTAATTTCCGAACATCGCATACCCTTCGGTTTATAGTTCGACACGTAACATTATTACCACGCCGCGTAATTGTTATGCACGTGGTCGATATTAAAGTACCTGCAATCTGCACACGATTCCGCATATATGTCGTAAACTCTTTAATGTTTACGGTAACTGAACAATTTATTGACTCAGCACGTGGTTTGCGTTACGGCCGGCGTTATTGATACTTCAGTAACAATGCTATATGTACCATGTCAATATACACCGGCGTATTCGTATCCGTCTAGCACTGCTTATATACCCTATCCGACGCTATATGGATTTAAATAGGTGCCGGAAGCACGAACGTAATGTACTGCAATAACATCGAGCATAAACGAGAATCGGTTAGTGAAACGACTAATAGTTTCCGTAACATATAAAAAATCAGATTTAAGGAATTATAAGAAGTTTACACGTAAACTTCGACGAAAACAAAAGAGGAAAAAATGTGAAAAATTGTTGAGACGCGAATAGCAAAATCTAATTGCAAATGTAATAAAGAAATTGGGATAAAGCTGTCACCAGTTTTTTTTTATGGCTATATATTTTTTTATATAGCAATAAACTTTGATAAATTAATCTTAAAAGACGATCGAACACCTTTCTCACAAAAAATTTTTTTATTTAATTGAATTCGTAGATCGCTCTTTTCGCGGACAATAATATAAATGAAATGCAGCACACGCTCCGCGAGGAAGACCGCTTCTTTAAAGACGACAGATAGAAATTTAAAATTGTAAAGCAACGTCGCTCGCGTACTTTCACGGGTGTCGATACTGTCCGAAGAAATAAGTGAAACGAAAGCCGGATAGAGCAGGACCCATTTCGTACTCAAGATATAGTGAAGGGTGCTCATTCGGCTTTACGACCAATTTATCGGAACAATAAAATCAGTCGATAGCGAAAATCGTCTTACGTCGTCCGATAATGTAGCGAGTCCTTCAGTTACGCCGGAGGAAAGTCGAACTCTCGGAAAGCGAGCGCGGCCGGATTTCGAGACGAGTTTCCGCGTGAAATAAAATTCCCGTGAAGTCACAGTCGAATGGTCGTAATCCGTAGAAACGACCGTGGACGGCAGCCTAAATGCCTCCCAAGTACGCCTTCCACCACCATATGTAAGCCACTGGGTTGTCGGACTATCGGTATGCCGGTTTCAAAATGGCCTGATAGCAAGCCGGCTTGAGATTCTCGGCACGAACGAGCTCGTAGCCTCCCCACTTAGGAATACTTAAACGGTGGCCTAATACACGGCACTCGAAGATCGATTCGTGACCGCGACGACGGCTGATACGCCCGCAAGATGTTTAGATACTTCCTCGAAATGCAATCGTACTCGTACAAATAAAATATGAAAACAATACGTCTTAACTGTCACTCGTCATGATTTAATCTACACTGTGGCCAAAACACTTCCGGACTTGTGTACACGTATTTTCGCAAGATCGGAAAAGGAAATATGTCCACTGTGTACAGCCCGGTGATAGATTTCTCTGCAAAGTGCGGCGGGTCATCAATTACTCATGGTCAAAAAATTAACGCGCGTTTAGATTCGAAATCGCTCGTCCTGCCCGCGTACCGGATTTCGCTCGGCATACAAATCAATCATCGACAATGTTAAAAACTACGTTTGCGATGGTCAACAATCCTCGCGGCAGCATTACGCCATCCAAATTATTAACGACCAATTGGCACGTCATTTTCGACATGCATAAAAATATACGCGACCTTGCGCGAAATGAGAGCGTAATTTCATGCAACAAATCCAGCGCTTTCACGCAAAGAGCTGTTACGATTGTGATTATACGTTTTCGTAATACATGTAAAGGTAATGCCTCATTGCAACGAAAATTACGGTGATCGTGCGCTTAATTTCGCTGCTCACTCAATTGTTCTCGGGAGAAAGCGCTATAAAATTAAGCACAATTCTATTGCCTATAACGGCTACCGCAATAAAGCTTCGAGCTTAGACTTTATCGCAATGCATACTTTCGCGATATGCATATTTCTCTCTTTAGATTTCTCTGACTTGCTGCTACCAAGTCGTTAAACATGTAACTCATTTGCTAATAACGAATATGATAAACCGACGCCGCGTGTCATAAATTACGCGCGCGCGCGCGTTAAATAACTCGATATTAAATAAAGTCAAACGAGAATATCATTCGGACTATTCCCGCGGTATTTTGCGGCTATCCAAACCGGAACGTACAGAATATCTTTTACGCAAGTGTATCCCGATAAAAATAAAACCTAAAAATATTTCGCGCAGCTTGCGGACCTCGCATCGGCAAGCGATCGATACCGCGTGGCGAGTCGACTGCTGTGAAACCGATCGGAGCCTGTTTCGGCTCTTCCGCGGAAATGCTGCGCAACGTCCACCGAAAAAGAGCAACTTCTAGTCAATCCACATCCGCGGTAGCTACAAGCGAGCTTTTGTTCCGTGTAGCCCAGGTCACCGGATATATATACGCCGTGCACCCTCGATTTTCCAGCCTGTGGAGGTCCCGGTTCGTGCCCCGCCTACAAACTCAATCTGATTAGACGAGCAAGCGGCCAACCAAGGGAACCAACCAGTCGATCCGAATTCGGGATCTCAAATTCGCGCCGGTTACGTGCCGTCGACCGTTACTCGCGCGCGCGTGTGTACGTGTATGTAAGCGCGCCGCAGCGCACACCGCATCCCTCCGCATCGCATCATCCCCGTTGTACTCTGAGATAGAGGCTCGCCCGGATCACGGCGAACGACGGCGAGCCCGTTGTTGCGCGCTGAGACTGATGGAACGGATATACCAGGCGCGCACCATGTCTTTGAGCCGTATCAAGGGTTCGGGTACCATTTAGCATGGCCCTAAGTCGCTGTTAAGGCGCGCATACGCGGCACCTGCATGCATTGTGTGCAGACGCGCGGCTACCGCCGCGTACATGTGCATTGTGTTCTCCACTAACTGTCGGGCCGAGTCGCTTCCACGGTACGCTGGGACAAATCACGGCTGTCGACGTGAATGCGTCGCGTGTACACGGACTAGACCGGCGGCTTGATCGATATGTTAAAGTTACATCTTACATGAGGTTATGCTATCGGATGTCCTACATACATAGATAGTCCGCGAAACTATCCCTATCTCATGATCTTTAGTGTCTCTTGCGAGAGACAAAGTTATTCCGTATTTTGTGAATTCTTTATATTTTTACACAGATTTATTCATAGTGACAGAAATATTCAAATAGCATACCGATCTTTGTTTTCTAAATATTGTATATGCAATTTTCATCTTTCCGTCTTCATTATCTTATTGCATTGCAACAAATATATTTCGGGTAAGATATGTCATAGATTATAAAAGATTTTTGAATAAACGACTCGATATTTTTATTTAAATGAGGCAAATGGAAACTCGTAACACAACTCGTAGACAGGATATCCTGAAACATTCAAAAACTGCTGGGACGCATCGCGAAGTTCGATAGACTTCGCAGATGCGAGAAATGCAGCAAGTTTATTGAAGTGCATACCGCCTAATGTAGCTCGCGGAATTTTTATTCACACGAAACAGTTCAAATTTTACGATTGGAAGATGGTAACGGAAATGCACGCAATTTTATAGTTTTCTACACGCGAGAATATTTTCAGAAAGTAACCAGCTGTGCGTTCGTGGCGACCGTAAGTTATAGCTGCGAAAATCCAGAATGATTTATAGCCAACTTGATCGTACATTTTTCTCAGTGCTCCCATTACCTTATCATTCGCTCTATGAGCACTGTACACGTTAGTGATTTGCATTATAATTACGTTGCAACGTCACCTCTTGTTTCAAATATAAACGAGAGCATTATTGCTTCATAACGATGCCATATATATTGAGCTAGGGATATATCGTCTTAAATTCTCTTCAAACTCTCAATAAAAATTGTAAAGTTATGTATAAAAACCGAAAGACCCAGATATTATATTTAATATCCATATAATAGTAGAAATAGTATTGCCAAAAGTAAAAGATATATTTCAATATTAAAAAAAATAGACGTCAAAATATTTTCCAAGAGCAATATTTATATCGCAGCAAATTTCAGTCGTTTGTTGCACAAGCCGCTAACAATCTGTTTCATCGTCATGCAATTTCTTGCAGGGCATTTAAGGCCATAAATTTAACACGAATAACAATCGCCGCGAGCGATTTATATCTCCACAATCTCTCGCTCGTAGAAATTTTATTTATTATATTATAGAATTAAAAAGACAATGACACAACAATTCGCATCTTAATCGCAATTAAGTTTTTCTGAAGCTCCAATAAAAAGTTTATAGAAACAAGCACGAAGCATCTCGAATTGCAATTGAATTATTAAAAATTGTAATCTCGTTTAACATTCATTTGCTCGTAGAAGCAATTAAAGATTAACCGAGAATTTACCGTTGCGAATCTGACTACTAACTTTATAAAATATAAAAATAGCATAGCCTGTTTGTACTTCGTTTGTACCACACTTTTTTTGTACCTCAGAGTTAAAAATTACAGAGAAGTTAAAAATGGTCAGCAACTATGAGATATTTTAATTTTACTAGTACCATTCAAAAGAGCATCGTTTGTATCCATTTTTATCACTTTGATTTTTGTTGTACTTCAAAGGGTTCAAAGATACAATTTTTTTTCAGTTTTTTATAATCGACCAAAAGGGTAACTCTGTCAATTTTTTAATATTTTAAAACAGCCAATGGCACTCGAAAGAGCATCGTTTATGCCTGTTTGTACCTTTGTAATTTTCCCCATAATTATTAGTGATAATTTTTAAGCTACAAAAAAAGTGTGGTACAAACAGGTATAAACGAATTACAAACTGGCTATACTATTTATTTTCATATTTTATAAAGTTAATAGTCAGGTTCACAACGGTTGAGAATTTCAGTTTGATGCCCCTTACATTCAGTTTCGATGGATAATACATAATAGAAAGCAAATCAATTACATCGGCTGTTACGAAGCAAATAATTACATTTCAAAATGCAAACTCTGCAGAGAATAATCAATGTTCAGTGCTATAATTCATGCTCATTCTCTTCCGTCCTATTAATAATAAATAAATATTGCAATCCATAATTAATACCAATTTGCGTATATATCCTTAAATTTATGGTTTCCAATTTAAAAATATTACTTATTGTGCACCATAAGAAATATCCGTCCGGCTTCGATTTAATTAAAGAGACCCTTGCGTTACATCGCCGAATTCTTATAACTACTCTAAAATTTTAATTGGAAAAGTTTCAGCAAGCACAAGCGAGATACAAGCGCAGGAACTGACCTTTTAATTAATGCTGCATTGTGAATGCATTTAGTAATAACGAAGCAGCGAGGAAAAAGCGACAAAAGAAGAACACTTTTGTTTGCGCGGTATACTTTGCGGTTGTAATTAGCACAACTCACGTTTGCTGCAGAAATGCGGCGTTTAAAGAAATCACCATCGCTGTCGGCGTCCTTGCGAGAGAAACAGTTTTTACATGGAAGCTGTACAGCTTCTATGTAATTGCCGTTCATGCCTACGAGTTAATACACACGGCGCAATACCGTGTTTATATTTATGCAGAATCCGAGACGAAAATGCCGTTTATGTGAGTGACGGGAAATAAATCTGCAATAAAGTTTAAAAAATAATTTCTGCCGTGCGTTTTTGAGTTTACATAGTAAAAGAGAACGATGTAATCAAATATTTTTGTATTTATGTGATATTATGAAAAGAAATATTATCAATACGCTTGATTTTTGTTACGATAGTATATTTCTTTAACTAAAAAGAAAATCAAGAATCTTATCCTCGTATCTTGTGAAATGCAAGAGAAAAAAATTGCAACGCATTACATTATAATCAATGCTTTTAATCAAATAATTGTAGGATGCTGATAAAATAAAAAGTAAAATTGTACTAAGAATTATACCTGACTGAACTTTATCTATTGTCCAATCTAAAGTGAAAATCGCATTTAATGTTATGGTAGACTGAAATTCGAATAATACTTAATCTGTGTTGAATTAATTTTAACATTTCATATGCTCTACGCATATGCTTTCTAATTTGCAAAATAATTTTTAAAATATACTAGACGATGCAAATAAAAAATAAAATGCCAAATAATTTTCTGAGTTCGGAAAAGTTTTCTACTTGAAAAAAAAAAAAAATACGCACACTGACCTCTTTAAATTCGTCCCTTGTTTCGGGCAATACAATACATCAGGTGCGTGCCTGGCGCGAATGCGGAAGTGCGCTATGTATATCAAAAGAGAATAGACGGTAGGAAAACGCGAGGCAAAAGTTTCACCTGCGCGAGTGCGCGCGTGCGAACGGCGTCCCAGCTCGCGGAATAAGTTTAGCGCACGAAACGCTATTTGCACAAGAAGCGGTAAACTCGGAACTCTTCAGCGAAAAGTTTCGCGGGCAACTTCTCGAGTTGTAAAATCAAGCGGCGTGGCGTGTGTCCCTCTCCGACGGTCCTTCGCCTAGATATCAGAGATTGCCCTCCGACCTCGTCCGAGAGGACGTGCCGTGAAATGCATCCCGAGCGAACGAATCTCATCGAATCGGTAGGGTCGGCTGTATCCTAATCTCGTTGCTTGTCGTGAATTCACCCGTGATACCTACTAACAAACGCGGTAGCGTAACACAATGAGCTTCTGACGTGATTCTCCCTCTCGGCTGATAGCGAACTGGTACAATCGTGACCGCAAATGCGGTCACGCATACACCGAGAAATATCGCAGAAAATTCTACCTTGGAGAAGAAGCTGCTGATTTTTATTTCATTAAGATTCCATTTAGGACTGATTTTTCTTCGTTAAATAATTTAAAATATATGAAATATATCTAGTTCCTGTCGATCGTATAATTTTGCATAGCTTTAATTTAAGAATTTATTAAAGCCAGTTATATGGAATAGTTTTAACTGACCACGAAATGTATTTTCTTTTAGTTGATGTTTACAAACGTTTGTAAGAAAAATACCAATGGTTATCGTACAATAAATGTTAGTTTTCTAAATATAGTGGTTCAACTCGCTCGGGACGCTTTTCATTGCATTGTTTATCGTACATCGCTACTACGGCTTTTCTTCCATCTTTGAAACCATAAAATTACGCTCGAGTAATTCTTCTCAATTTGTTTCGCATGCAACGACAAGCACTATTGTACACGACCATTCTTAATTTCACCAATTTTCTGGATGTGACCCTAGACGACCATCTACACATTATAGTATCCACCGAACTTCACGCTTTCGACAACCGACAAGCTCCAATAAATATCATATTAAGCAGAATACAACACAATATAATACAATGTACAATACAATCAAAATTATTCGAAAGTAGGTCTGCGCTTTGACCTTAAAAGCGTTTCTTAATAGCGTCAATGCTACACGATTTATATAAAAAATTTATCGTGTGTCTATATCAACGCAATGTATTCGAACTTTTTTAAATCTTGGAAAGAGATTCATGTAAAAAAATTTTAATAGTGTGACGTAAATTGATTTTTTGCGTCAGATTATTAAAGTTTGCGTATTTTCGTTCTAAATTGGAAAGTCGAACGGATAAAATAATTAATTTATATATAAAAGTAAATATAGAATGTATTTTTAAATTATAAATAATTTTCGTACGATAAAAGCAAACAAAACCTCAAATATTTCGGGCTCTTGATCATTAGTAATTCCACTTAATTAAAATAAAAATATCAAGATATTTAACGTTGAAAAATTAGAATCTAAACCACAGTCGGTGCTTAATTCGACATTAATGCGACTGTTCCGCAAAGCGAAGACAGCAAGTAAATTAAGATAACTCAATCGCGCGTGACGTAAATTAATTTATTTCCCAACGTACAGTCGCTAATAAACCAAACGAGCAATTTCATCGAAAATGTGACCGTGTAACTTAACCGCATTTATAGGATTTACGCCGAACACCGTCGTCGTCCGTGAACACCGCTCAACGGCTGAATAATTAATAGTTTAATCTAAGTCCTCGCGGCCCGCGGTATGATTGCGGCAAATATTTGCGTTAAAGCAACCGCGATCGACTGTGACATTTTCGACGGCGTGGCTCCTGATTTCGATTTCGATCCGAATCGATCATTCATTATGGAATTAACAGGCAGTCGCATGACAACGAAAACATTACCATTATTTTCGTCTCGCGCTAATCCGCCAAATCCGCTCTACCGTATAAATATTCGCGTTCCCCTAACCACCGAATCATTTGTTCATAAATATTGATACGTTTAAGCTAAATGAGGCAGTTCGAATTTTAATTCCCCGGCGAATGCCTATTGCGATATTGTAAAATGGCTCGGCAATTTGTTATCATTGTTATCAACGCAATCCATATTTAATTGAATGCTACCTAATATTTTTCAGCCTTTCTGGTTAACCTCTCATGGACAGAATTATTGGAGCGCATTTGAAATATTCATCGCAAAACAATTTAAATAAAAAAACACGTAGCACTAAAGACAATTATTTTTTGCTCGAATCGTGAAAATATTAAAAAGTTAAAATTTGAAAATAAACATTTAGAAAAATAAAATAATTACAACATTTTATTAATCAAAAAGCCGTTCTTGTTTTCTCGTTTATTCTCACATACACATGCGCCTATCGTAAAAATAATAGTGAGTTTTATCGTAAAAAAACTGTGTTTCTAGTTTATTTAAAAACTTCTAAAAAAAAGTTGTTTACTTTTACTTTAAATCGATATAATCAACTAAAGCAATAATAGTTAATTGTTAAATGTATGTCGAATTGTTAGCATCACGTTGATTGCGAAAATAAATAACGAAAAAACAAAAAACTAGTTGTTAAGTTACAGTTGACACTGATTGGCATCACTTCCGACAGTCTATGAAATTATTTTCCGACACCTGATATCTCCGGCTGGCCTTCTATCAATTCGAAAATCCCTGGTTTTCAGAGCAACAAAGAGTACATACACCTTGAACGCTGATTTACGTCACAATCGACAAGAAAGGAGAAATCCTGTTTTGTTCGGTTAGAGCTTAGGTTTCTTGTACAGAGCAACGTATGTACACGTGTGAATTGGCCGATCGATGAGCGCAACTCTGGTTACCTCTTCATTCATCCCACCTTAGACCACCCACTGAAACTGCGCACACCGTCGCATGCATCGACATTGCCGCACACATACACGCAGAATACGTCCACGTGAAGTAGAAACTTTTACCGAAGAACGAAAGCGACGTAAAGCCCCGACCAGATTGGTTTACTTCTGAGGCCACTTCGCTCAGGATTCTCGTTGGACGTGCTAGATCTGCCATCGGAAATCTCCCGCGCTTCACGCCCGCGAGAAATCCCTGCGTACTCTTCCTCTTCCGCGCTTCTCCCCTCGACGCGTCCGTCCTCGACGACCCCCTCGTTTTCCCGGCTTCGTCAAGAGCCCCGGAATTACAACACTTGTTAGAATGAGCGTGACGTTGTCTAGGGGGTTACGCTTGGTACGCCGCCAAGAAATTGTGCATCGCGGAGATGTCAACACGCAAACGCTTTCGAGGTCGGGGAGAATATTATTTTATAGGGCAAGTTGACGGACAACATAAATAATGGAAGTGAGAGTTCGCGATTGGACGCAGAATACGTAATAAGTTTCGATAACTTCCGCGAGTCGACAACTTGGCGGCGATCGTAAAACTTGATCGCGAATAAAAATATCATGCACTTGTGCAGAAATGTAGAAAAATTTATCTAAAAATCTAGCTATTTCTTTAAGCATAACAATATATCCGCCAACTTTAGGAAAGCGTAAAAAAAAATATATAATATATACGATTCTCGATTGCACTCTTCAGATGCTTTGATTATCATTACACATTTTTATACCGGTATAAAAATTTATGAGTTTTACTTTTTAGTTTAACAACTTTTTAGTTTTACGCTTGATCGCACCGCTTGTCATCGTGAAATATTATTCAATCATGACTGCATTGTAGTTAAAGCTTTCTAGAGTATGATATAATTTTTCGCAATCAAGACCGCGTTGTCGGAAAAGCGAGCAGATTCAACAACGAACCGGCATAATCTCCGCCAAGGAACGAGCGAAATGCGATATCCTGGTACGCGCGACAGGGCAGGAAATGCAAAACGCGGCCGCCTTCGCGGAAATGGAATATTAAGCTCATCCGCGGATGGTCCACTAATTAGCGCAGCGGCGACGTTCCCGAAATGTTTCGTACCCTTCTGCTTTGAACCCTATTCATCCTCGCCTCGAGTTTACCGTCACTGCCATTGTCTGTTCAAACAATCCGCCGTGATTAATCCAGAACGTTTCCTGCGAAAACTATGACCCGTTGGTGGACAGACGGCCCCCGGCCGTCTGTCTACGCGCGTCGACTGCGGAATTTATGCCAATAAAGTTTCTACAATGATGTAGTGATGGTCGTTTTAGTACGCAAATGTAAAGATTCTAAACACTACGTAACCGAAAAATAAAACGTGTAAATAATCTTTCCTGAAAATTAACGACAAACTGTCAAGAGTGTTAAATAAAATCATACGTGGAAGAAAAAGGTTCGGGGTTCTTCGCAGACGTTGTAAAACGCAAAGTCTTGTGTATCCGAGAAATAAACACTGCGCGCTCCGACTGAAGCCGACAATTTCTTATCTTACTAAAACCGTTGTACTAAGCAAATGTGCTTCTCCCTATGAAAGTTTCTTTTAAGGTTTAATTATGTCCAACCGTAAGACCTCTTAAATTCCGCGGATAAATTCCTATTTCCTTCGTTGGAGAAGTAAAATAAAGGGACACAACTGAAGATAATTGAAACTCGTAGGATTAACAACGAAGCGCGAAGAAGCGTGCGTATATATGTATAGAATTAAAAAAAAGACAAACGCTGGTTTTAAATGCCACGTTTTATCAAAGAAAAATCGATCGTTTTATTGACAAGCGCGCGCGATATTGCGGTCCGCATAAATTGTTATCTTACTGGCGCATCGCGCGCTTCTTTTTCCCCAGATACAGACAAGCGGTTGTGGATCCCGATATGAGTGCCTATGCGGGAAATTACTCGGCAATTTTTACGATCGAATGGACGTCCCAAACGGGCCGTTCTTTATTAACGAAAGGACGAGCCGAAGGTGCCGCGCTGGCAAAAAGTTCCGAATATGCATGGCTATGCAATTCGCGCAGTCCCTAGAGGCGCAAAAGTTGGCTGGGCAAAAAACGGCGGAAAAACGGGACGCAAAAGGACGAGAACAAGCGCGGCAGCGGTAGAAAAGGGAAGAAAAAAGAGCACGTCGCACCGCACGAAGCGACCGGCTATCCATTTTCATTCGAAGCGAGCGATGCCCCGAAACTTTCAAAGCGGCCGCAAAGGCAATACGTAATCCGGCTCCGGTGACGCGCGACTCCGCCAATTTCACGTCCCACTATTTTGATCGAGGTTAAGGTTACACCGTTATACTACTCCCGAGTGAGCGATTCGTTTTATTAAATTCTCAGGCTGCCAGGAGAAAGTTTGCATTTCCCGGCGACGGCGAACGTGGAAAGCGCGACTTTAGAAGCGTTTTAATTTGCTTTTGTTCGTACACACTTTCAGCTGATAACCATCGGAACGCGTACGGAATACTATTTCTCGTCGCACAAGGTGAATATCAACGTTCCGAAACCGATTGTAATAATGTAACCTCTTCATAAAAATTTGGCCCACGCGTCTCCCACGCCCAAAATGTTTGAAAATGTTCGTAAACACGTGAAAAAAAAAAACCAAGTAATAATTTATTTCTGAAAAACTGTTTGTTATGTCAAATCAATTTATCTTTCGCGACTACGTACCTTCCGTTCGAGGTCAATCAATGCTCAACGCAAACACAAAAAGTTTAATCTCAGCCCGGAGTCAGTCTAGATTAAACGAATTCGACTTGATTGCAAGTTCGATTAATGGAGGAACGTTTCATCGAAGTTATCTACCGGAACACGTTCATCCAATCATGACTGTAACCGTCGAGTTTAAAATTGGATTTATTTCGACATTCGTTAACAGTTCTGGTTGCCTACCGACCGCCATGGTATTTTTCCTTAGGCATACGGATGTACGAACGAAATTAATTTTATTAAATTATAAAGCAAACAGCATAATTCTAACGTATTTAATTTACACTCCATGTAAACATTACTATTTTATCCGATTATCTTGTTCACACATCCTTATATAATTAATTGCTAAACAAATTTAATCTCATTCGTATCGTTGTATCTATTATTTTTTATAAAACTATTCTTATATTGCGTGAAATATATCGCGAAAAAAAGTCTTGCACATATGATGTTAAATAATTCCAAAAGAAATACGGAAGTTTAAATAAAAGCGTAATAATTAAAAATTTTCCAGGAAAAGAAAATTTCTCATAATAGAATGTCTTATAACATAAACAGCATGACGTATAAAATTCTCACATACACCATATTAAAGACCTTCGTTGATGTATAAAAGATATTCGTGTGAAAGATGTTTCTCATCGCGGAAAATCCTCTTGCGATACACGCAATCAATTGCTGCAGAATATATCTCGGAACGCGTAACGAACGGTCAGATTCGCCGCTTAAATACGCCACTTATGTGTGTATCATGAGTATTTTAAGAAAATAACAGAGTAAATAAGAAGCATAGCGCGTGTCGTGAGCGACATATAGCGTGACACGGCAATAATTATTTATTGATAAGAGACGGTGGCGCTGTTACCACATCATTATTACAACATACAAGACAAGATTTAATTTGCACGTTCAATGCGCTGTCGTTGCTGTAACCATTTGGATATAATGCATGATCTTGGTTATAGACGCGGTACGTTCGTTACTAAATCCTCTCCGACGCTCGCAGAAGTAATGTAATATTCAAACAACAATTTAGAAAGCTTTGTTGCGTGCTGATTTAAGTAGCCCGTGTAATCAGAAGCTACTAATGAGGAACGTTGTATGCCCGACCTGATTAACAGCTAATACGAGTATATTAAAGCGGTCGCGCGCCGGAACACACGAAGTCTGCACGTGTTTCCATATTCGCTTGGGATAAAACGCGGCTCGTGCGTGCCTAGAGTTTTAAATCTTCTCAAATCAGATTTGCGATCCGAAAATATCAATCTGCCTACAGATATTTATTCCTTATTCACAAATGTATTATAATGCATTGCGTAATCGATATAAATAAAACCTTTTAATACACGATAAATTGTAATAATTTATTTTAATTTAGCTTAATTTGCATTTATAGGTTTTAACGCCTTTGCTCGATCGATCCGTGCCGAAGGATCGTCAAATAAACGCAATACGTAAAGCTCACGTGTCCGGTTTCTATGACGTCCAACCCTATTTGAGCCCCCCCCCCCCCCCCTCACCGTCGAGTATATCGTTGCACGTCTCACGAAGCCCATAAACTTCGATGGGAATCGAGTTTCTTAATAACCTCCCTGCGCGAGGTTTCAGCCGACCACCTCGTAAATAAATCAGAGCCGGAGAAAAATATCGGATTGTAAGCGCGCCCGCGCGTACGTGTACGCCAGCGAAATTCCATTCGCGTACACTCTCATTGAAGCGCTCGTAGGAAAGTTTTTCCTATGAAATCGCGCGACCTTCGTTTTACTTTTATTCCCGCCGCGATTGCAAGAGAGCGCGAAGTACTTCCGATAATCGTAATGAAAACTTGACACTCGTGCCGCGCGTTCTTCTCGCTGCCGGAGAAAATTACGAGGATAATCGTAATGAAAACTCGACACTTCTCTTCGCAGGAAAAGCAAATTACGTGATATTACGTGTAATTATCTCTTTTATAGATATTACGAGTGCAACTGCGTCACGTCAAACAGATTTAAATTCTGATACTATGAGTTTCAAATTTCCTTCTTATTCATGTGTTTAATCTAATGTAATTAATTTTCTCATGTGCAATTTTATAATTAAAATCGCGATTTACGAGTGAAAATTTTTTACGCTCCTAAATCATTACGTAACACATGTTTTACATAAGAAAAAAAAAAAAAATTGTGACATCCAAAATGTACTTTCTCCACAACAAGATTCGCAGGAAGATAATTTTACACGATATACAATATCGATTTAAGAGGAATATTGCAACTTTCCCATCTTATTAGATTGGTGAAAAAGAAAGCAACCGGTAAACAGCTGGCAGGACGCCAGCGAAGGACGCATAACTCTACCGCGCTTTTTCTCGCAAGGCTCCCGTACGGAATAAGGAAGCGATAGCATCAAAACGTGTATTATTTCCTTAAGAGAGCGCGAAATCGGTATGTGATGACGGCGAGATCGTCAGACAGAAAGTTTCGCGAATATTGGTGCGCAATGTCATGAGGCGACAAGCACGAGCGGAGACGCGATACTGCATACGTGAGTGGAACGCCGTGTCGATTGTAAACTTTTATATTCGCATTCAAATTCTTTTTAGAACGGCCCTTAAAACGAATATACTCACGTACGAAACATCGCCGTACACCTCGGCTACGAGCAGTCGTTCGTGAGATCGTTAGAAACTGGCTAGTTTGTAGCGCGGAACAAGTTGCGCCACAAATATCCTAACTATTGGCGGAAAAAAAAGCTTAATTTATCGACAGTGTAACAAAAATATTTTTATTATATTTTTGTTCAAAATACGAATAAGAGAATTTGAAACATTAATAATTATGCATATACGTATATAATCGTATAAATTTTGTTCTAGATATAGTGTATTTTTAACGTGTCGCGGGAGAATATACGTTTTTCTCGTTTACTTTTCATTTTCTCCAATAAAAAAAAATCAAATGTTGAAATCCTTTTATTTTTGTTTTGAATGATATCTAAATTCGCATAGTGTATAGGAACAATAGAATCGGCTGCTCAAACTCTGAAATAGCCACAGGCACAATATTGTACCACATCGAATATTCTGGTTTTTCACCCAATTTCCTGTCAAAATGGAAAACTATTTTTTAACGCAAGAAAATAAACAAGTTTCCAAAGAAAAAAATCACTTTTGACTTGAATTTGTATGTCGAAGTGGCATGAAAATATTCTTGCGTTATGGATTGAAAACAGAAATTACCATGGACTGATTTTTAACATAAAATATATCTAATCACATATAAAAGCTTGATAGTAATCAACATTTTATAATTATTTATAATTATAAAAAATCTTTGTCATTTTTCGTGAGAAAAAGTTTTTCGCGCTTATATAGAATTATAACGAATATTATAACGAATTAGAGATCAAGAAACATTGTGCTTTTTCATAAACTATTTTTATAAAAATACTTTTATCATAGCTATGTCAACGTCCGCGAGCAAAAATTGTCAAATCTGATGAAATGTCAGTCGATATCAAATTACTTCGTTCCGCGAATAGAGAATTATACGTTCACCAACTGTTCCGACCCAGTAAATTGAGTCTATTTTTTCGACCCAAAGAAGAATTCGAAATTAAAACAAAAACTGAATTGTTTGTCTACTATTTCAAAAATTCTACCACATTCATCTATTGTTCATCTATTGTTTCCTATCATGCGCGACATAGTCTGCTTTTAAAAAGCAAAATTAAAATCTACATAAAACTACTACAATATCCAATAAACGATACAAGCTCTTCGATATAACATATATTCCATCAATCTCGCCATTCTTTTCATCTCTATGAAACCTTTGACTGAAATAACCTTTATTTTTCTTTGACTGAATTTTAATGAGACATTTTTTTCAAAACTTTTCAGTTTTCAATATTAGCTGTTATTGTATTCGAGTTTCCAATCGTTCAACCTCTAATTAAATTTCTGCAGAAAACATTATTTCAAACTGTAGAATTTAATTTTATAATGTAATCAAGTACTAGAAATAAAAATATTCTTTTTTTTTCGATGCTTATTATGCAAAAACTATTGCTGCCTTGGTATTTTTGCTCAGTGAAATGTATTCAGTGGTGGCAAAATGGTATTAGATAGTGGAATATCTTATAGATCGATAAATTTGCAATATAATATTGCGTGACAATTAATATTTATAATATTGTAATTAATATTCATCGTGATGATACAATTGCTGCAACGTTATAAATCGACCATCAAATTCCAATAGCAACAAAATTCGTTCTATATAATATTATTTAATTTAAAGAATACCTATTACGGCAAATGAGATAGAGCTTTAATAAAATAGCTAATAATGGTGTCGATAATGCAATGTTTAAACAAATTTTATAAAATGTACCGAGAACGTGTAACAGGAAATTAGATCATTACGCAATTTATCTCATCTAAACATAGTTTCGTTTTATTCGACGTAACGACATAAATAACTGGTATGCAAATTGGATAAACTGCTATGATGACAATAAAAATATAGAAATATTATACATTGAACCTTCTTTGAAATATATTGTCATACTTAATAGTTATTTTACATTATTTTTAACGATTGCCTAAAGTGATCATTTTTATATTGCGCATAAATTAAGTTAACGTACTTACTCTCAAAATCATACATTGAACAACTTATATATTGCTTAATTATATTATATTATTTTGCATGGATCTCATCCATGCAAAGATTAAACGGAAAAAAGGTGTTAAAGAAGATATCATGTGACTTAATTTCACTATTCAACTCAAAAATTGATTCAATGAACATCCATCCAATCGTACAATAAGCTTCAATGAGACTGATTGTGCGTAAAACGCGACGCGAGAGCAGTTAAAGGTCAGCGCGGCAAGACATCCCGCAGCAGCACGTGTCTGCTACGAAAACACGTGTTTCCCCCTCCCCCCCAGCGCGCATGGAAACATTCACCCAAGTTTCCTTCTGTTAGTACAACGTGGGAATGGCGCAGTGCACGTGAATGAAATAACACACATCTCAATCGCTATAAATATCATGTATGATGCTGCAGGGCAATTCTACACAAAAGCTCGTAATTATAAAAATACATAAACCGCACAATGCGAATGAATGTAACAATGTTGCCATATAAAATTTATTCGGATTACTATTAGCACCGTAATATTACGAGATTCTATAAAACGTGGTAAAGAACATATTAAAGTGTTTGATAACCGTCGTTATGCACAATCTGTGTAAAGAACTGTATGACCACTATGCTATATGTGCGAGAGAAACTAACACGTGTGAACGCACGCGACGCCTACTGTCACGAATGACAATAACTGATACTGTTACCTTCAAACAAACATTCCTTCCAACAAAAGGGTAAAAATTCGTCGAGAGGTAAACAAAAAGCGATTTGTAGACACCAAATATTTATATCCGACGAATAGGTACTGGTCTAAATATTGCATCGCAGAATACATCGACGTATGTGAATGCGCGAAGGAAGGAGACAGCGACCGTCGCCGTACGAAGCAAAAGAGAGGTTAGAATCGCCCTTCGCAATGCTTGTAAATGCACTTACCTCGTGTGCTCGTGGATGTTTGTGGCCGCAGTGCCGATGCTCGAACATCCCACTCACAAGACTCAACACAGCGCACACAGCGAGCAGAGCAGCGAGCGGCGACACGCCGGTGCCGCGGTGAATCTTCAACCGCACTCGGGCCGCCATCACAGACGACAATCGCGCTCGCAATGCATGACACATACTGAGCGCGTCCGACGGCGCCGAGCATTTATATAGCCGACGCGGCGGCAGGTAGCGCCGCGGCGCTGCTCACCACGCTGTTCGATACCCCGTGCGCGACGGCAGAGGCGGAGGCGGCACTTCGACGAAGACGACGCTGTCGCTGGGATAAACCCCTCGTAAGGAACCTGCGAAGAAATTGAAGGATTAGATAATGTGCTGAGAAATACTGGAATTTAATATAACGGATATTTTTACTTGTTGAATCAAATAAATTATAATAGAAAATGCAATAAATGCTTTTGTTATCTATCGTTTAACATTCCACATGCATTCAACTGATTGATATGTGCCTTGATAATAATAATATTCACAACTATTTTGTAATATGAAATATTACTAAAACAATTATTCATACGAAACATAAAATATATTATTACTCCATTCTTTTACATCCCTTCTTTAAACAATAAATGTTATTATTTGTATTTTTTATTAACAAAATGTTTTTTCGCTTCTATCCTCACAATTCATATATCAGATATCTAAAAATATTTTTCACCTACACACCTTTCACGGCCCAAAATACAAATAAGAAATACCGAACATGAATATCGTATCAAAAGAGCTGATTATCATCACTTGCCTTTATTATCACGTCAACCAAAAATAAATTTGGCACCCCGACGTACGATTGTGGATGCGCGATACACCCGCGAAGAAATAAAAAACCCGTAATATGACGATCGCCCGATATAACTTTCCGACACACTTCCGTCACTATCGAGATACGTTTAAGAAATTCGAAAAACGAATGCAACTTCACACCGACGCCCGAAGATTCAACGATTACCCGATATCGTTGTTTTACACTCTCGACCGACTTTTCCGTTATAAAATGACGAAAGACTGATCGTGACTATACGCGCACTAATACTTCATAACGATCTCACCGTGGATTCGACAATTCCGACACTCCCGAGGTATATTTAAGAATTCGAAAGACGACGAAACTTTGCATTAATTCGTTACTTCGATTAACGATATCCGACACGATGCGATCAACGCGACTAGTTTTACGAATGTCGAAAAACTAGAAATTACAAATGTGTACACTGATTCAATACTACACGGCAATCGTTCGTTGCTAGATTTAATACCCACGATATTCGTCGCGCGCAAAATTTATTTCGAAAAAACAAAAATGTACGCGAACATAAGACACTGCTCGCCTTGGTCCACCATTATTGCCATCGACTAACGAAATGATCTTCGCGCAATTGATATCGTGACGTCACATTTGCATCATCACGTGATTGTATTTAAACATGAAAAAAACGCGCGACTTTCAAATTATATTTATATTGCCAAATCGAATATTAATCAATTATTATCATATAGTTTATCATATTATTGTTGTATTGTTATGTATATCGAAGTATATAAGAAAACACATTAATCATTTATTTACATAAACAATCTAATATTGAAATAAAATTTACGAGAATTAACAGGTTATTAAAACGCATTTTTATTTTCTTAACTTTGCCTAAATTATTAAATATTAAAACTAAGCAACAAATTAGCAATTTCAATACAATTTCATTAATACGTAATAAGATCAAATTATTATAGATACAAGAAACGCATACGATACAAAATAAATACAAAATCATAAATCATATGTATTATAAGCAACCATAATAATAAATTTTATAAGCAACTGTAGCTATAATTATCGGGCTTGTTTCGCATGTAAAATGCAGTAACTACTTCTAAAGCAATAAATATGATTATTACGGTCTGATTGCCATGACAATGTTGTAATATAAAATCAGTGAGCAAGCAAAGGCGAAGTGTAACATCAAGATCAACGATGCATCTAACGCAATCGTGATTTAACCTTTGGAAAAATGGAAATGTGCTGAATGCACAGCTCCGGCAGAATAAACCGTACAAACAAAACTGTAGATATTATTGACAAGAACTAGCTATTGTATTTATATACTCAAGACAATATTACATTTGGTACTGCATATCAAATATTGCATTATGATGTAGGAAGTAAAGAAGTATATGCAAATAATTCTAGCAAATTATATATAAAGCTTTGTTAATCAAATTGTTATAGCTATTAATTTCTAAATGGATTTGTGAAGGATTTATAAAATGTAAAAGACGCGTGATAATTTATTTGGTATTATTGCACCTTTGTATATATTTTATTAAATCCGTTTATACCAAATTATCAACAGATAACTTATCATATTATATAACTAATACAAATATATAACTAATACAGATTATATAACTAATACAGTAAGTAATACAGTTAATTACATGAACTATATGTGCTTTAAATGAATATTTAATAGGTTCGTTCTTTATAGTTGAATTGGCTGCACTAGTTCAGAGTTTAAGTTAAACTTTCTCTTTCCAATATGGACGGAAAAAGATACTCTAAACTAGTGCAGCCAGTTCAGCTATAAAGAACAAACCTAATACAATTGAGAATACTTGAAATAATATTCATATATTTTCCATATCATAACTGCTAAATCTTACAGATTTTAGCATACCAATTTTTGCTGGCATCGCAATTTAAATTTACACAATGAGGACATCGTGTTAAAAATTTAGGATTTATAGATTGTTTTGATCTAAGATGAGACACAACAATATCCGTCAGAGCGTCGATAAAAACAGGATGATCATTAGGTGCCGCAGCTCTTCGTATATTTTTGATACCAAGCTGGAAAGATTAAGTATAAAACATTCTACTTGTTACATTAAATAGATGGCAAAATATGACAGCACTTCTTACTTCCTCAGCGAGTTCTTGACAGTATTCTATATCCAATTCATGAAGGGTTTCAATATGTTCATTTACAAATGCAATCGGTACCAGAATAAAATTTTTTTTGCCTTGCTTAACATAGCCTTTTAACGCTTCATCAGTGAAAGGCCCCAGCCATGCCATAGGTCCCACCTAAATATATATATTTCATAATATGCATAATGAACTAAAGTTAAAGTGTTTTTTTTAACTTGGCTCGGCTAACTTTTAACACATATGCATTTATGTACCTTTGATTGCCATACTAAGCTGTATGGATTGCAGTAATTTAATTCCTGCATAACTAATGCAACTGTGGCTCCAACTTCCGCAGGATAAGAATCCCCTCTATTTACAACCTAAAACGATTACAGAAAGGAAAAGACAAATCAGACTAATTTCTAAGTTGTCGTGCAACTAACTATGCATTATTTTAACAATAACAACCTGCAATGGCAAAGAGTGAGCTGAAAATAAGATTATAACATCGTCTCTTGTTTCACTAGGAAATTGTGCAAGTTCTTCTTTAATTCTTTCAGCAAACGTTTTCACAAGAAGTGGATGTGTAGCCCATCTATCTATTATACTCCACTTCATCTTATTTGGCAATTCTCTGCAAAGATGTAATTTGTATCTATTTTATGTTTATCAATTTTTATAACTCTCTATTTCATTTATTTATATTTCTTTATGTGTTCTAAAGACATAAAAATAATTCAACAAAAATAAAATTCAATGAAAATAATTCTATAAAATTTAATATTCCAGATATAAAAATATTATGTTGCTATAGTAAATATGCATATAAAACAACACATGTTGCATTTATGATAAATCTACAATCTATACAATAAATAAAAAAAAGTAGATAACACAAAATTTACAATTTATAGCTATAAAAAGTGAAAAATGATATAATGTAATCACCTAGTTTTGTAATAATTGTATATAGCATTAAAACTGGAACCTGAAGTTGAGCAACTGTACTGCGGATACTGAGAAAAAAGTACAGTATGCTGCACTCCATCACTGAAAAAAAGCATACAACCAAATTTAAATTAATTTCTAAGATTTATGTTTATATGTTGCATATGTTTAAATTTTATTACACCTAAAAAAATATGACAGTCATACTTGTGTATCCTCTCAAGAGTAACTTCTGTGAGAGGATCTGCATATCGAAAGGCAACATAATGTTTGTGAGGTGCAGTTTCAGGCGAAATTTTATCCAATTTCTTGCATAAAAGTTCGCCTTGCTTATTTGTCCACTGTAGAATTGGTGATCCCCCACCTATCTCAGAATATTTTTTCTGCACTTCTGGCGTACGACGTTTGGCTATCCAAGGACCTAATTTACTGCAATATATTTCTGTAAGAAATATCTCTCTCATATAATATTCGCTATTGTATCATGCATGTACACTATAAAACCTTTGCACTGGTAGCTGTATCATATCACGATCAGTCATTATTCTTAATAAATACTCATGGACTTGACTAGTGTTGGAAGGTCCACCCATGTTTAACATTAATATACCAGTTTTCGGCTTTACACTGTCTTTGTCAGCTGGATTCACCGCAACAGAAGCATAGCGTCGTGTAGACAGTTTTGTACATTGTCGCCCTGTGCAATATCATATGTAACTATTATCTGTATATCATATAAGTAAATCCCAAGTACTAATAAAACATGCATAATTTTAATATAAAGAAGCAAGCATAAATTTAAATATAGAGACAAAATTAGTTTCACAGTTAAAGAAACATAATAAACTGCAACTTGACAATCTCCTTTTTGATAAAATTAAGATGTAATACAAAAAATGAGATTATGAATAAAAAATAAGTAATGCTGCATGCTACTTTAAATAATAAACACATATTTGAATCTTGGACATCAATATTAACATTGCATTTATAAATTTGTAAATTATGCCATGCACAATAAAACAAACACATGCAATATTATTAACATACTCTTATTATTATTTAATATATTATAATCATTGAATATAATGTTTAAACAATCTCATTTACTTACCAAAACAAAACATGTTCGTTAGCAGGTTATTAACACTCATGTTGAAATGGATAACACTTTATAATTCAAGCTCAAACGTTTAAATTTGCGATGTACAAATGATCACAAAGGTAATAAGTTAAGTTGCACAATCATGATGACAACGAGTACCGTTAGATTGAAACGGCTCCGATAAACAGGCGATAAGGTTAGATTCAACACAACACGCATAACTGCATATGCAACGTATAAGCAGAAATGCAATCGGTAAAGTCAGGTTAACAGTAATTTTATCGTGAACAGATAGCGCTGTGAACACTCGCTGCATTATCCACACAATGTGCCAAAATCCGACAAAATGTAATTTTTAAACAAACTGTGCAATGCAAATTATCAAATTTTTTGCATAATATTAACATAATATATGTACATACCAAGAAATATATATTACATGTTTCTCAAAAATTTTTTAATGATAGTTTTCATTGACATAATTATAATATCACACACACTTTAAAATAATATTAATTTGATTTAATTGTATCTGAATAAATGCATGTTTCTATCTAGAAAAATTGTTAAAATATATCGTTGACAGCTATTCAATTATTACTGCCACCTAGTTAAAAAATTCCAAAACAACATGACAGTTCTAAGATCACGTTGATTGTTTGATCAAATTTATGCATAAATATCGCATACCAAGTTTATATATAATTCTAAATTGATTTACCATTTTATTTATGACAATGTGATTAATCAGTTTATGACAACGATTTATAATGATACAATTTACTTGCTCTGAACAGCACCTGAGCAGCACTCTTACATGCGACACCCGGCCGGATCGGAATTATCATTTGTAGACTCAGACAATCACAGTTAAGCCATGGCAGAGCAAGAGAACGAGGAATTAGCATCGTCGGATTTAGGCACTCTCGATTTGTAAGTATATATTTAGTACGTACCGTAATCGCACGACACTCGTTGTGCATTACTCGCTGCTTTTTTTGACGTTTCTGTGCCGCTTGCAGCTGGGAACACGCGTACGCGCAGGAGCTTGACAACTTCCGTGATCACGGCGACGTGGGCGAGATATGGTTCGGCGCGGCCAATTCGCGCAAGATCGTACGGTAAGCGAGCCAAGGATTAACCGCAAACGCGTGTCACACCGTTATTCACTAGCGTAAACAGCACCCCGAAAAATCGATGCACTTTCCCGCGGAACGTAAACAACAACGACGTGAAGACAGCTGCCTCACAAGTTTTTAGTAGCGTCACCTGTGAAATTATTCTCAAACTTTCTTCGTCAGTAGCGCTTTAATCCTCAATAGTTTAGTTCAATAATCACTTTTTCTACTGTGGATAATCCCGTATTCATTAAATTTTAAGATATCGACTTCAAAGTTATCTCCTATAAAGCCGGTTGTTCCAACTTTTTGATAGACTTTACCTCTCAGTTACCTAAAATAAATATCAGTAACTGTTGTTCTATCTGTTGTAAAGTTTACCGACGAAAAATGGTGAAAAATCCTCTCAAATCGACCATCTGTAGTGTATTAGCATATGTACTTTACTTACAGAAAAGGACTTTTTATTCTACACAGCCAAAAAAAAGTTAAGTGTATTTGAAAAAAATAGGTAAAACAGACCACTTTAGGATCCCCTTAAGAGGTAATTTTACTCGATATTCCAATCACCGAGTAAGGATTACTGATATTTATTTTAGAAAACTGAGTGATAAAGTCTATCAAGAAACAACCGGCTTAATTTGATAAAATATATAATAATTTTTATATATTTAAAAATATTATTTTTGTTATATAAAACTTAATACTTATCTTAAAATATTTTTTCTGTTTCTGAAAATATTTGAATAATAAAAGTTACGGATATACTTCCGAATGACCCCTGCTCCCGATTGACCTGAAATTTTACACATAAATTCTATTTGATGCGAGGAATAAAGTGCGCGTGGTTCTAACTTCATTAAATTAAAAAAACAATTTTTTTGTGAATCCATGTAAAGTCGTATAATTATAGACCTAATTTTCCGAAGCACCGGGCGATGGGGAGTAGACCTTGCTTTGTGCGGAAAGTCGCAAACCCATCTAAATTCGTATAATTACAGACCTAATTTTCCGCAGCACCGGGCGATGGGGAGTAGACCTGGCTTTGCGCGGAAAGTGGGTTTGCAACCCCGGTGCTTCAGATTCCTTACATTGAAAACAACTTATGTGTAAAATTTCAAGTCGATCGGGAGCAGAGGTCGTTGGGAAGTACACCCAAAGTTACATAAAATTGTAGTCTGGTTATATATACATATCTTTGTTTTCATAATCATCATATTTCTTATATTTAAACATTCATAAAACATAATAAATAATTTTTAAATCCTTGATCTTTCTATTAAAGGCCAATAGTAAAACATCATAACAATATATATAATGAAAAAAGCTTTGTTTTTCTAAATATGCTTAAAATAAATATACCTATAAAAATAATAAAATTTTTGTATTACTATATATACATATACATATCAGCGGGAAAAATAAATGATTAATGAATGATGAATGTGATTAATGAATTGATTTTCAATCATATTTTAGATGGATTGCGACGAAATTGGATTTAAACAAAGAATGCGATAAGATAATTGATGTAGGATGCGGTAATGCAATGACTTTAGTAGAACTGGCAAAAGAAGGATTTGCTAATTTGATGGGAGTAGATTATTCACAGAAAGCAGTAAATTTGGCTCGCATGATCCTGAACGATAACAATTTGTCAAATGTAAAATTGGAAGTCTGCGATATTTTGAATAATACATTGCCGCATGATTTTAAACTCGTTCATGATAAAGGCACTTACGATGCTATCAGTCTAAGTCCAGAAGATCCAACGGTGAAACGACAGAAATATATTGAAAATATACATCGTATTCTTTTACCAAAAGGATATTTGGTACTGACTTCCTGTAATTGGACCAAAGAGGAATTGCTGAAACACTTCACGAATTGTTAGTATAATTTTAAATGTCTTTGTTTTTAAATAACCGAAATAATTTTTTTAACAATATGTATTGTTTACCTCTTCTTCGATAATTTTATCAAAGATATATCTTTTCTGTGAAGTTTATTGCTTTTATCATTACCTTTGGAACATTGCGAGAACAATTTTCAGATTTACTGTTTGCAGATTTCGAATTTGAAAGTCAACTTCCTACGGATACATTCCAGTTTGGTGGACAAACAGGAAACGTTGTAACACAATTGGTGTTTCGGAAAAAGTAAATCTTTATATACTTTTATATGGAAATAAATAAAATACTTCTCTAATCTGTGGAGACTTTGACGATTACTTACTTCCTAAAACGCATATGAAAATAAATGTATATTTCGAAAAGATTCAAGAATTTATTTGTGCACAAAATGTCCAAGTACATAAAATGACATCAGAGTGAGAATGCGATTAGCTCTACATATTCTTGACTATTGTCATATTACAAAGTTTACAAAAGATACTTATGCTAAATTAAATTCTACGATAAATCTCTGTGATTATTAAATATAGCGGAGAAATAAATTCAGTGTTTATCGAATTATATTAGCAATTATATTAATAATTAATAATAAGGCGTCATTGACAAAAGTTTATATTTCTCAAAAAGATTTAATTTAATGCCGAGGTATATATTTAAATCAATTTGCAGAGAATTAAGACAAAATTAATATAATTCGATGAGCAATTTAATTATTTCTGTAGAATTAGAATTTTTAAATATTTAGAAAATTGTGTGTGATTTGTAATTTGTAATTTGTGATTTATAAGTAAGCAATTCCATAATTTTTTACCATGTACTTTGCCTCTTGAAGAAAATATAACGATAACAAAGATACTTGAAGAAATTATAATAAATGCGCATAATTGATAATAATATTGATATGTGCATCTAATGGTTTTTATTTTGTGTGCAGTTAGTACGCGAAGCTTATTGTTAATAATGTATACTACACAAATTTATTTCCAAAGCATTATTCTGTTTTGGGTTCTAAAGATAGTCACATTCAAATATGAATATATAATATGAATTTAATAATAAATTTTTATCCGAGAGAATTATATTAATGTAATATTTTTTTTTTTTTTTTACTTTTTTACATACATATTATGATTATTATAAAACACAATATGAAAATTGAAATATGATCATATTAATTAATGGCAATTATTATAGACTATGTTAATGAATTGTTTACTCTAATTTAACTGCAACTGTTACAACTACATCAGTTTTTTTATTGTAGTAACTATTTTAAAGTGCTTTACGTACTGAGGCTATATACGAGTATGAAGGATTGATTACTTACTTACGATTGATTGACAATCGCATAAAAATGACCCAGAGTTAATATCCACATTTTGAACTTTTTATCATAAACATAAACTAAAATAATTAGATACACTATCATATAATTCAATAAAATAAGACACAAATAAATAATTATATTTATTTAAATAAAATTAATTAAAATTAATACGATAAACAAAGAGGATGTCGAGCCAAGGCCGGATAGCAGTGCCAATAACAATCTTCTTTTTTCTTATTTCATACTAAACGTTTCGGTCAATATGTGACCATCTTTAGTGTATTTATTGTAATTATGTTACATTAGTTCAATAATTAAAATGAGATTGAGTTTAATCCAAATTATGATTTACATTTGATTCTTTATAATATCAAATCTGGATAGAGCGCCCACGAGACTGACAGTGTGTATTGAGTTTATGTTTCAAAGATGTTAGACTTGTTATAACGTATAATCAGATGAAAAACAACAAGTAACTGTGAGAATTTTTTTGGTGTGTCAGTCTCGTGGGCGCTCTATCCAGATTTGATATTATAAAGAATCAAATGTAAATCATAATTTGGATTAAACTCAATCTCATTTTAATTATTGAACTAATGTAACATAATTACAATAAATATATTGAAGATGGTCACGTATTGCTCGAAACGTTTGGTATAAAATAAGAAAAAAGAAGATTGTTATTGGTACTGCTACCCGACCTTCGTTCGGACATCCTCTTTATCGCAGTGCTCGGAATTATCTCAGCATTTTCAGCCGATTCTCGTGATTGAGAGACGCCTCCTTTCCTCTCCTTATCGCGCGCGCCGCAGCGCTAGGGCCAGCGCCGCCGAGCATCAGAAGCGGCACTCTCCAAATAATGATTAAACATTTAAAAAATGTTCCCCAGCCCTACTGGAAATCACTCTAAAGAGAAAACGCGTCAGCAATAGTACCTGACGTGGAAATCTATTGAAATATTTCCATAATAAATTTAAAAATAAAAAAAAATTATTTTTAATACATTTTTAAAATTTTAATAATAAAGGCAGAAGAACCTAATCATTAATTGCCGCTCCTGACGTTCGGTAAAGAGAGAAATAGATCAACGAGAATCGACTGAAATGCTGAGATAATTCCGAGCACTGGTTTATCGTATTGATTTTATTTGAGCCCAAAGATATTTAAAATTATATTTATTAATTAAAATTATTATTAATTAGAGACATTAAGAGTAAAATTGTTTGCTTAAACTGATTCAAAATTAAGAGTGAATGAGAACTCTGAACCACCTAATATTCTTATAGAAATTCGACATTATTAAAATTTTTTTTATAATTTAAATATAGTGTTATACATATACATCATCGGCTATAGAACCTGTCGATTATAAGCTAATACGATCATGGATATAATTTTCTAATTTTAACACGCATCAGAAGAAATTAAGAAATAGAAAATCAGACTTTGCATATATACTTGCAATACATTTTACGTAATATACCAGTTACTCTAGAAATCGCACACTTTTTCCGGACCAAGAATAAATTTAAAAAAAAAAACATTTTTTAATGTAAAAAAACCATGATATTTTGGTACTATAAATAATTATAAAATAAAAATGTATTTTTTCAAAGAATTTATAATCGAGAGAAGGTACACTTGATTATTTTGACTCGAGATTCGATCAGAGAATTTATGATTATTTGACACATAAATGTGCATCCATTTTCGAACCTCAAACATATTCATACATACATCCTGCTTTAAATGTTTTCGTTAAATTAATGAGAGTAATGTTGACACTTATAAATAAGCGTATTCCTAGCTGTTACTTCTCTTTTGATTTGTTAGTTCCAATAATTATATTTTGTTACCGTAAGTATAGATCCGGAAATTTTTTAAATAATTTATTAAAAACTTAAATATTTGAACCCAATCTTCCTAATACGAGCGAAGCAGCCAGAAGAGTCGTGGTATACATCGCAAACATGGATGAGCAACCTACAAAGAATGTGAATAAAAACTGACTATATATCTCTTACACTTGACATTATGTCTATACATAAATCCATATTAAACTGATGTATTTTTAACATCACATACATCGACGATGACATCCATTTAATTCAGTTTATTTTATAAAAAATATAATTTATTTTATAAAAAATACTCAAAAACTATATCATTACAGTAGACGTTTATATTGACTTGCAGTGATAATTCTTACGTCACTCTATTTCCTGCTAATTGATAAAATAAGACGATAAATAATGATGAGTACACAAATTATTATCATACTTTTTTAATCTTTGTCTCAACAACACAGATCAAAATATACTTTGTTTCAAAAGAAGAAAACGAAAATTTAAACATTTATTTTAAATCAGCATATCAAAGCTAACGAAACATAACGATGACGAACTTCTTTTAATCTTTGATAAAAGTACTGAATATTTCATCGCTACTTAATAGAATATTTTATAAATTACGTAAAATTAGAGTAAATTTTTATTTTAATACTAATAAACCCTTACTACTCAACATCAAAGGTTTAATTATATTTATTATTACAATGTCAATTATTATATCATATTTTTCAATTTTTACAAAATTTTAAAGTTAACTTTGAGCCCTATGGACCGATTGTTCTAACTTCTTGGTAGACTTTATCTCTCTATTATCTAAAATAAGTATCAGTAATTACTCGGTAGTTAGAATACCGAGTAAAATTATCTCTTAACAATTTAACCCGTTCGACAGATAGAACAACAGTTACTGAAATTCACTGATATTTATTTTAGATAACTGAGAAGTAAAGTCAAAAACAGAACAACCAACCCTAGGTCATTAAAACAGAAATGATAAACATTACTTTACGTAATCTGCAATGATCAACAAAATACATGATATGCCGTTTTTAATGTATTAACAAAAGTTTTAACTTACCGCTACAAATCAATGGGGCTTCTTGGACAAATCCTTCTCTGCAATAACAACGTCTGCCTATAGTATTGTTGCGCTGAACGCAGTAAGCATCGAGCACACAGTCTGTGTCGTCACTGCAAGGCGAGCCAAGAGCTAAAAGCAAAAAATTTTAAGACGACCTAAGAATTTAAGAAATGTACAGATCACAAATTTTTCGTTTTCCAATGTTTCGAATACTTTACTAGCCAAATTAAAATAATGTATGATTATAAAATAGCGATAATACGCAAATATTGCAAATTTATTTTTGCAAAACATAAAAATTTAACAAATTTATAATATATGTAAATTCGTACAATTTTAATTAATTGTAAAAGTTAATCTTATTTAAATGTTAAAAGGCACTGATATACAGTACTGACATGACTTTTAAACGCCAATCGATTCGTAACAATGGCTAATTGCGCTTAAAATGTTCGAGGCAATCATCGACAACTCTGCCGAAAATCAGAAAGGAAACGTGCATAGTGATCATCTAATCAAACGAAATTACTGAGTTTCCGGATTGTTTCACGAACCTCTAATATAACGTATCAAACTACAAATCGCTTGGTACACGCTGTACGGTTCGCAAAGTTTTAAGAATCAGTAAATATTTGATTGCATCGTACCAGGTACGATTACTGCTATCATTCTCATTAATGATTATTACATTTCATTACATTTAATACGAGAACCATGAAGATGTCTTTAATTTGTGATAATATGCGTGTCTTATAACTTGTGAAATAGTATAATAAGTACATAGCATTATTCAATACAGTTTTTGAAAAATGCAATGATTAGGTGAATTATTGATATTTTTGTTGTCGTTCTATTTTCATACTCTTTTTCCTGCCGTGCAGGGAATACTATAGAAAAACTGCACCGGTGTAACAGCTGAAGGAAGGTAGATCGGGGCGGTACTCTTAACCCGTACCAATTTGCATAGATAACCATAGAACCGGCTACGAACACCGCCATATGTTCACATACACTGCAATACAGCACGTAAGTATATGCAAATCTTCGTATACCGGCTTCCAGTTAAAATCATCCCATCCGAGATTTGACTGTCCGAAGGAGTAAAATAATAGACGTAATGGATGTATGCGTAAAACAACTTGAAATACTATCTCTAAACATGCATGCAAAAGTTAAACAGAAATTGGTGATGCGATCCTACTGCAAAATATTTTAAGGAGAAATTCTTTGACAAATTTTTCATTTATTTTCTATCTCTTCAAATTCATAAAGAGATGCGCTGCACACTTGATTGAATTAATATTAATTTTTTTCTGCAATGCTTCTTCAAATTATAATAAATATGAAAAATAATGGCAAAATTATAAAAATTTATGCACCTTTGAATTTATTAGGGCAAAGGCCATTAACTGGTACCGAGTAATCGCCGCAAAGACATCGGGTTCTTCCATCTCGTGGATCCGCTATACACGTTGTGTTTTGAATTCCAGCACACTCACTATCCATCTTACATTCGCGAGATTTACCAGCTGCAATTATAAATATCATTCCATATAAAGAATCGTGATCTTATTTTGATTTTAATTAATCTAATGAGCCCTTAGTTCGTAAAAAATATGTGCAGTATTAGTTCAGCAGATCATTAAAAATTAAGCTTGCAAATTTGAAGTAAAACTATCCCATATCTAAAATTCTGTTATAATTATTTTATAATTCATTGTTCTTCTTTGATTGATACTTAAAAAAAATGTTCAAAGACTCTTCTTGTTTCTTCTTTTTTTCTTGTTAATAAATAAATGAAAAGCGTTGTAATATTCATGAATAAAATTTATCGCTACAATTATATCTCAATTGTCCAGATGTGTGAGCAACATGATAGTCAAAAAGTCATGCGAACTAGAACTCTGACATTCAACAGAGCATTAGTATTCATCTACATTTTAGTTTAACCTTGACTTCTAAGCGTCAGATTTTTATTCCTACGCAGTTTTAATAAAACTGCAATTGATTGTTAAATACACTAATATGCATATTTTTCAAAATATCGTACGAAATAATATTTCAACATATATTATGTTATATTATTGTAAAGTATATTAATAATATGAATATTTATGAGTATTTATAATTAATAATATAAAAGGCAATGAGAATCAAAAGCGCGGTTATCCAAGTGCGAGAACTATGAACGATTATTCATAGTTTTTGCGCTTTAGCAATCACGCTTTCTTATTGCCTTCTATATTATTATTTATCTATGAAAAACCATACCTAACAATATAAAGAAAAGCCAAAAAGTAAAGGGACTTTCTTGATTAAAAAAGTTCTTTTACATTTCAATTCTGGAAGTAATATTAAAAAGTGTAATTTCTTAAATGTCCTTTCACTTTTTGACTTGCTCTCGTAAAGTGCAAGATAGTATAATTTACATGGCAAATTAATTATTATGCTCAACAAAATTATAAGTATATCAAATTATGTTATAATATATATTATGCATGCAATAAATATAATATTATTTATGTATAATAAAATAGAAATATATAACTTTTGTTTAAAATTAATAATACAAAATTTTAATATAATTTTAATACAAAAAGCTTTTATTATTTCTTTGTTACGTACTTGGTGTAGGTGGTGGTGAATTCTGCGGATTTTGATTCTGCGGATTGCTCTTCCCAAAAGTGGTAAGAGCACCGGACATCGGCGGTGAAAATATTGATATCGCCAGTACTATGGATGTAATTACCCGGAGACTCATTTCGTCTCTCATTATCACTCAATCAATCGTTATGCAGATAATATTGAATTATTATCACTTGTACAGTCACAAATCACAAATCCGGATTTAAGCAAAGAGATGACTCACGGGTGAAAAAAATCACTTCCCTTTCTAGATTCTAATTTCTCCTCGTTATAAACTCTTTCCTTTGTCCTCTCAACAATTTAAATCTCAGCTTACCACACACCAGATCACTCCCCGATGAAAGTATAACGGAACCAATGACGACAAAAATTCTAGTGAGAAGACTTTCGCACTTTTGATCCACTTATACTGGTATGATTCCAAGACTGCGTGTTACAAGGACGTCGGAAGGCCTTTTAAAGCCTTCAAAGCACCCCCACTACGAAACGGCCCTACGTGCTGCCACCACTAAAGTAGAAAATGCTTCGCCGTAAGGTGGTTACCTTACCACCTTTCTTGAAAATCTGAATACGAAGCTAGCTGGCTGAACTTCGATCGCCGCGAAAGACGCGGTCAGACGTGACTATGTTCTATCGCTGAGCCGTTGCTGAGCATTATCAATAAAATTTATGAACCTGACACGTAGACAGTGATTCCTTTTTGGGGACGCTAGCCGGAAACAATCCTTCGAAGTATCCTGCTTTACATCGTTATCACCTGGCATCTATTCCCAATATAGACTCCTCACGTATCAGTGGCAAATTTTAACAATCGTCACTTCGTTATGTGTGCGAAACCGAATAATTCATAGAATCCAGTTATAACATTTTAATTTCTTCAAAAGTAACGCTTTTTATTTTCTAGAGAATAATGATCTTAGCAAACTTTTGCAATTACTCCGATCGTATCAACGATAAGTTTCATAAGTTTAAGTTTTTTCAGTCAATTCAAAGAAATATAAGTGAAACTATTTACGTCTCGTAATATACATCTCGTATCAACGATAAGTTTAATTATTTTTCAGCCAATTTAAACAAATTTAAGTAAAGTTATTTTCCGTCCCTTAATATACGTCTCGCGATCACGAGATTATTAAAAAATTGTAAAAAGATTGTGCTGCCAAATATAAGATGTATGCCAAATAAGTAGATTACATAAAACATTTTATCTAAAAATTCTCCAATTATTTTAATAAATCTACATAAGATAAATCAAATCCACTTAACTTTTCACCGTTTGCATTGATCAATAAAAAAGAATTTGTTTAAATAAAGACATTTTTTAAAAATTATATATAATAAATTTAAAATAATTTTCGAATTGCTGGCATATTATTTATTATTTTTCTCTAAAATGTTTTTATCATTACTTTGTATTAATTTGTATTAATTAATAATAAAATTTTTTTGCGCCTCCTAGAATTAGAATACATATCCGTGTGGACCCCCTAAATCTTACCTAGAAATAATTTTGAATAAAAACGTAACAAGTATAAATATATAAAAATATATTAATTATATACTTTTTCCCTTTAATCTTTAGACATGAATTATACGATGCGTAAAAAATGAGCACCATTTATTTTACAGAATAGCGTTTGTTCCTTAAGTTTTCTCGTGCATTTCTTACAAAAAGTTATCTAAGTGCATAATTATAGCCTAGTTTCTCTTCTTATCATCTTACCCGGCATCGTGTCTTCGTCGGCGAAGACCGTCGAGCTCAAAATGTTAACTTTGCAGATTACAAAGCAGGCTCATCCGGCTGCGCGTGCACGAAAGCAAATTTATCGTCGTGCTGCTATAGTATTTTATAGACGGACATTCATAGAAATGTGTCCACCTGTGCACGCCAAGTGCATCGTGCCTTACCTTACGTTTGTTTACAGCAAGTATGCGCGTGTCGGATTGTCGTGTTGATTTCACGACAACGGCATCGCCTTCTGTTTCGATGGTTAAGTCTCTATCGATCGTCGATCGCGTAGGCTCGCGTGTAATTCATAAATTTAACAAGACGCGTGCAAGACGTACCGTGATTTACAAGGCAATTTACCGGAATGCTCGTCCGGCGATCGAAATGCTGATCGAACTGTCGTAGTCGATCTTGCATGTTTCACGAAACTGTAAGGTGTAAGGTCAGTGCGCGATTAAAACCGTGATTGCCTGGCTGACATTAATAAAGAAGCGCAATGTTACATCAACCTAACAACAAACTTGATAAGATCGGCAATCATACTCTATTAAATATTCCATTTGCGTAGCTTTAAATATTTTGCAGCTCAGGCTGCATTCTACTTTCGATATCGGAATTACTAAATAAATCAATTGACCTTTCCTGCGCATGATGTCATGCGTTTTGTAAAAAAAGTACTCTTAACGTCTGATAAGATGACTAATACATCAACACGAAATGTAGAAAATAAGTATACTCTTTGACATGACGATATAGAAAAATTGAACTGATAATTAATGCCAGTAACAATTTCATTTATTTATGCAGATGCAAAAGAAGAGATTTGCAATAGCAAGCAAAAATATGGCAAGAATTAATTCAAAATTGATTTTAAAGTAGAAGTGACACCAAAGAGTGCACTTTAAGTGTGATCAAGAGCTATTTTAAAGATATGCAAGCTTGACCTACTTTGGTATTTCTATAATCACCGAACGGCCTATTCTAATCATCATTTAACCAACGCATGGAAATTTTATCGGATTAACGCAACTATGTATAAATCAACAAATTAGCATGAATAAGTTCAAGGTCTATGCGCAGGTATATTAGCAACGCACTAATTATTCCATAGCATGCTTTCGTCGAATACTCACAGGTTTTATGATCAAATTTCATAAAAATGTGATATATTAAATACAATAACGCACTGCGCTAAAAATAATTTAAGAAAAGCACTTTATGCAAACACGGACATATTTATATTACACACTTTCACATTTGTTTTACATATAATAGCGCAATTACTACTGGATGTCCCATGGGAAATTGCTAAAACTAATTAGCTGTCATTTTTAAACGCACATAGAAAGCAAAAAAAAATAAAATATCTTCTAACAGAAAACATTTTGCATTTGCAAATTATTTACATATAAGTTAAAAATCAGTCGGAAATATTTTTTCATTAAAGAGACGTTTATAAAAAAATGCTAAATTTTGCTAATTTTAATAGTTTTTTTATGCAACAAAAGTTACAGTTACATTTATAGTTTCCGAAATCGACTTAATTTTCGTTATAATTCTGACGATGCGCACTTCGAAAATATACACCATTAAAATTAGCGATATTTGGCATTTTTTAATAAACGTTTATTTAATGATAAAAATATTGTCTTTAGTTTATACGTAAATAAAATGTCCTCTGTTTTAACAACTTCCCACAGGACACCTGAATAATGTAACGGTTATAAATATAATTAATTTTATTATATTTTTACAAATTACATAACGTATCAAAGAAGACAAAGAAAACATCCAAAAACGAAAGATATTTGTATAAATTTTCATTTACTTTTTATATGCGTGAATATTATTTTCGGCGTTTTTTAATTTCCGTCGGAAATTCGCTGGACACATAATCATCATCAAGTTTATTATGAAGAAGATATCGTTCATGAAGTCTGTCGATATAAGCAGCAAGAATCTCCATTCTCTGGAAAATCTTTTTCAAGTTTTGCAATACCTCCACATTTTCGTTATTTTCTTCTATTGTATTTTCCACTGCAATGTAAAAAACAGAATTTTAATACGTATTTCAATAAATAAATATGTGGAAATAGATATTTAGTGATTATTACTTTTAATAATTAGACCTCTCTAAAAAAACTTTATAAATAATAATAATATACTGTAAATAAAATGTATTTATATATTTTACTACAATTGTTTTAATATAATAATTAATATACCTGATTGCCATTCAGTTACAGCCATACGTTTTTTTCTGCCATTACTGCTATCTGATAAATTATCAATTATTTTCGAGAAAAAATCGTGACGTATGTCTTCCACGACTTTTTTTGCAACGTCAGACTGTTGACGCCAAGAATCAAGAGATAGAAAGGTCCAGTTAGAAGATTTGTTGTGAATGGTATCTATATAATCGTTTCCAGATGAAAGTGACTTGGTCGAGTTCACATAATCGATGAGCGACTTTGTTTCATTATTAAATATTGAGACTAATTTATTTTGCAATTCAGTTACAGCCATACGTTTTCTTCTGTCATTACTGCTGTTCATGGCGCTTGCAGTAAGATCACTAATTTCCGCAGAAGTTTCAAGATGTTCGTAATCTAGAATATCATGTACTTGAGGTTTTAATGCTTCTTGCTGTTTAGAATTTAAAGTCTTAAACCATGATATGAATTTGTCATAAGAATTGACGTAATCAGAATTAAATTTATAACTAGAAGGAGATACCGTCGTTGTAACTTGTCTTATTTCTTCTTCATTCAAAATGTGAGCAGTATCATCTTGAATGACTTTCGAATCACCTGCAAAATCTAATCTAACTCTTTCAGGTGATACGTTTAAAATTTTTACACTTGGTGTGTCTTTTTGTAATTCCACTGTGTCCATTTTCTCAGGTACATTATGCTGCAAAGTTAATTGCTCTTCCAATTGATCGCTTGCATCGTCGTAAAAATCATAAAAAAAGTCTTCAGAACTATTTACATCTGGAAAATCGGATGTGTGTGTTTCAACGGAAGTGAGATTCCATTTTTCGTCGAAATTAACAGCGGGACACCTCACCACAAAAATATCTCTGACAATTTGCACTTGGCACTGACTTCCGGGAATTAAATCTTCGAAATACTCTGGCTTTTCACTCAGAAATGGATAAATATTAGCGTCGCTCAATTTTGGTATATCTATCGGTCCAGGTTGTAAATCATCTGTAAAACGGGCGGGCGCATTAAACCATTGGAATTTATCATTATTTGACGTTGAGTGTTTTGCGCTATCTTGCCAAATCTCGGAGGAATCCTTAATATTTTCCGTTGAATCACGTTTCTCATCTGCTTTTATGTTTGCTGCAATCTCTGGCAAATGTGAACTTTCTGAATTTTCCATGCTACTTATCAATACACTGAATAAAAAAAATGGACCACCTCTTTTGAACATAGATGTGTCAGATGATGCTGACATAGACACATTACTATCATCAACATTCGGCTTATCTTCGTTACTTGCACTAATATTTTCGTTTGATTTATTTTCCGTCTGCTCTGAAATTTCTTGTGCCGATACAGATTGAAAAATTGAAAAACCTTTGGCTGAGCTCTCTTGTGACTCATCGGGCTCATCGGGCGGGCATATGACATATCCTGATTCTAAATCGTTGATTGCTTGTTTATTAATCTCGTCGCTAAAAGAACTCTTTTCACTACGATCATCTAACGTCGTGTCTTCAAAAAAATCGGCAAATAAGTCAGATAATTTCTGTTTCCAATTTTGCAAATTATTTATTAGATCTGCACTGATTCTACGATCCATCGAATCTTCAGGATTTGAATTTTTAAGTTTATTAGACGCATCTGATCCATGATTTTCCTCGCTATTTGACGTCAAACGATTAGTATTGTGAGTAAAATCATTCTTGCTTTCGAAATCTTTCAAGTCAACTTCGATTTTAGATTCTATCTCAGCTACATCTCGCAGTCTCTCCAAAAATTGGGCAATTTTTGCGTTCTTGTCAATAGTATCATCGACGTACTTGGTTGAAGAAAATTGCAATGGCACTGAATTCTTTATAAATTCCTTGTTTAACTTAAAATCTCCTAAAGATAATCTTATTCGAGGCCAGTTGTTAAAATCACTTGCTCGCATCGTGTTGTCATTTTCTACGCCAACAGAATTTGGCATACTTTTAGCATGCATCGTGCTGTCTATATCTGTTGCACTTATTTTGTCTTGCATTGATTCTTGCTCTTTGATCAGTCCCATGTCTTCTAAAAGATTATTAAGTTGATCTACGATAATACCAGACTTGACTAATTTCTTAGGCATTTCTGTAGTTGGATGTGATTTCTGTGCTTCTGACATTGAATCCAGAATTGAAATGTATTTTTCGAGATCAATAGCTGTATCCTTCTCTTCCGGTACTTGAGAAGGATATTTTTGGAAGATTATATAACAACTTCCTGCTAAAAATAACATCAACTCCAAGAGAAGTATTAGATGGAGAGATTGTATCCATCGTATGCATAAGCCGGTTTTATGTTCAAACTTCTTTTTCGATTCTGACATCTTCTGTTGCAATCCTTCTTCCAAAGCTCTGAGTTTCTCTGCAGAAACTTAAGTTTTTATTTATTTAAATATTTTACTAATAAAAAATAAAAAATAGTGTAAATAAACATATTTAGTTATAAATCGAATCTATCAAATTAAAATTATTAGTTAATGTCTAATAATAATATTAACACATTAATAAATTAATAAAATAAATCTGCGCAATAATTTTTGACATTACAATGCACAAGTATAATTATTCTACGAAAACTGTACAAATAAAAAATATGAATATTATGTAGAAAAAGTGAACTATTTTTTAATTACGTCAAGCAACGTTTAGATTTTAAATAAATTTTTTATAGTTAAATTTTTTATAGCCACGATGTAAATAACTGTCACTCTCTTATATTCGACAAAAAGACACAGTAAATGCCCACCTTCAAGAATTTTCTGCTCTTCCTTCATGGTGCGCATTTGATCGTCAACTGAATACTTCACAAAGATGAGATTGTTAAACGTTCAGCGCAGTAAGTAATAGAAAACAACCTCGACCTGGCAAAATAACATATATAAGCAAATAATCACGATAAAAGTTGACCCCCTCCACATAATACCCCTTCTTTAAGAGGAAGACATTCTTTAGGTCATCATTTATCTTCTTACAGGTCAACCGATGACTGTGCCTTGTTGTCAACAGAAACTCATTAATTATCTCGCAATTTAATTTATTCAATCTGGAACTAAATTTAACGTAAGAGTCAGAGAAAATTTAAAGAAAAATCAATTAAATTTTTTACATTATATTTATATACTTAACTCCTAAATCTGCAATTGATTGCGGATTTAAGTCAGTCGAAAGCAATAAATCTAGCACAAGTTATTGCGTGTATCGAAGCAATTTTGTCCTACTTTTCCACTCCTCTGTTAATTGCCAATATATTATGAGATTGATTGCAATAATGTTATGTGATTCCAGTGATTTAAATCATCGCAATCACGATGGAAAAAGCGATCAGACATATATGTATATATACACACATATATATATATGTCTGATCGTTATAATATATTTATTTAATCCATATCGCTCGACTAAAAACATGGAATAATGATTATTTTAAGAAATGCATTAGGAGAATTAATTATGTATCTATTTTTCTGACGATTATTCTGCATTTACATTTTATATTATGTATATAAACGGAAAATATAATATGCGTAATATTGAAAATCGCCGTTTATTACAAACATAAAGAATATGTCTATTAGCAAATTTACCTCAGGAAAATTGTTGCGCTGAGACAATATATTGTACCGAGCAACAAAATGTGATCTTTACTGTTGAGATAGTAATAAATCGGATTCTGAGAAATCTAATTTAATTGGTCCTTATTTCAGTATCTAATTGGCCATTATTTAAGAGTAGTGATGCAATAATTCTCGGAACGGTATAAAATATCTAAAATCGCGGAAACGATTTAACGAACGATAACGAACCTCCCTCTCTCTCTCTTTCTCTCTCTCTTTCTATCGTAGAATCGAGCTCTTCAGACAAAAAGAAGAGACGGGAAAGAAAAGAAGTCTGACCGGTACGTGAAAAAGACGAACCTGCTCGGAACATTTCTGGACGGACAAAGTATCTTTGATATTTCTAATAGCAATAAATATATATATTGATAAACGCATTGGCTGGTTTCTGCTCGTTGCCTATCCAAATCCATAAAAGTCGGATAAAAAATTATATTGATAACCACCGCGACCACTTACAATTACTTCTGTTTTATAATATAATGCAAACATTCAAATACTATATCATTCCAAAGTATTTTTGCGCGATAACGGACCAGGTGTTCATATCTACAGATGAGATCATGAAACAGTGCCGGTCATACAGACTAAAAAGCCCAAAATTAATCATAAGTGGATAAGAAACAAAGTAACTTTTACGGAAATACTTTTAATTTCTTTTATTATATATAATATTGCTACTGCGCGTGAAAAAGGTGTTAAGTCAAAAATAATAGGTTTCAGAAAAAATTTACACGTGCAAAGATGAAGGTTTTGAGATCCTAATATAATCCCATTTTAATCCCATTTTTACAAAATTATGACTTATCCTTTTCACCCCATCAGCGATATAATACATTTTCATCTACATAAACTTATACATTACGACAAAAAAAACAAAGGCATTATCATGATATAATACCTTTAAAATATAAGTGGGCAATAAAAATTTAAAAAACAAAATAAAATAAAATTTTTTATAATAAATAAAATCTAATAAATAGAATATATAAAAATAATATAATGTAGTTACTGCTACTTTTTGTTACTATTATAATATTTATGAAACTTATACAATGCATACCTTTTTTATTTTGCTTATGACCGGCACTGTTTTTAGATTTGATAAAAGCAGCCCGCTTGATTAAATAGTAGTCATTATGGTAGATTGTATGATTCAGTAATATTCGTAAATCATAAAAATGCGACAAGCTCATCAATTCGTGTACATTCTGTTATATTTGCAACTTTTTATATGCAATGGTAATAATATTTTAAAAATTTTATAAAAATAAGTTACTTTTATATATTTGTAAAAATGTGGTTTAAATAAAATATAGTTATTATTATATCCAAATATTTCAATATTAAACAAATTATATTATAATACATTATTATCAAGCACAAAATTTAAAAAATTGTGCATTTTATGTTAAAATAGAAAATAAAATGTTTTAGGATTCATATTCGCTGACGTTTCATCAAAAAAAATTATCAGCAATGTAAAGAATAAAATATCCATTAATGAACAGAAATGCAATTCTGATGATGAATGTACAGTAACAGATAGTGTGTGTAGCAACGGTTTGTGTAAATGTGCACCCGGATATACTCTTAGCGCCGATCTGACATCTTGTATTAAAGGTAACATTTTTTTCATCACGATTTCATGATATATATTCCAATATTTGTCATAACTGATTTTATATAATCCAGAAACCTATTACTATATATATATACGTTTTTTATAGTTGCTACTGGACTTAATGCGCCGTGTAACGAAACAGCGCAGTGTTCGGCTTATCTTTTCAGCGGAGCACAATGCGTAAAAGATGTCTGCGTATGTGGTCCCGGTTATTATTATCTACACGGTAAATGTAATCGATATGTCGGTACGTAATATATTTTTTATTCTATTTCCAATTCTCTTGTGTCTAATAATAAGTTTTTTATATTATTATTATATGTATATATAGGTTTGTTCGAGAAATGCAAGAAAAATATCGATTGCTACGTAAACGCCGAGTTCGAAGCAAGCATTTGTGACACAATTGACGGAATTTGCAAATGTAACTCTGATTTTTATCAGCGCGAACATCGCACTTGTCGGCGAAAGGGCAAAGGTGAAAAACACGATTATAACAACAATAAAATACATAAATCTATAACAAAATACTGACCAAATATTTTACAAAACTTAATACTAATATTACTGTATAGCCGTTAACGATGAATGCATATTGGACATCGATTGCACTTTTATCAACGCGACATGCACTAGTGAATACGTATGCGCTATAAAATCTGAATCCGATAAAGCTGTTGCATTTTCGTCTGATGCCGTATTGAATATCAGCGATACCGTAGATAAAGGTCAGTATATAAATTGTAAATAACAAAAGTATAATATACGAATTCTTCATAGCAAATTGATAAGACTAAGCGTAATTCTATTAGAAATTCAAGTGAGTAAATGTAAAACCGACGAGGATTGCAAAGCCCTGGAAAATACGATATGTGATCCTACTGGAATATGTCGTTGTAAGCGTGCACATTTTGTGCCTGATGCGGAGAAAGATACCAAATGTATTCCAGGTAATATTAATATCACAGACAATTTTGGCGATAATATTTAATCGAACACATATATTGGCAGAACTCGGAGAATCCTGTCAAGAATATGACGTCAACGACCATGCTTATATAGAAAAATCTATTTGTCGAAAAGGAAAATGGAGTTGTACAAATGGCACGGTTGCGACTAAAGATAATCGCAAATGTCGTAAAGGTGAGTGGATTAAACGCGCGATTAAAATTATATCGCTTTTAAATTTTTCTCTCTCTCTCTCTCTCTCTCTCTCTCTCTCTCTTTCTCATTAAACATGTCTGTTTCAGTGACTAGAAAATACAAGGGAAACTGCGAACTGGACGAACAGTGCTATATCTTCGGTCCGGATGCTATCTGCAGCAACAAAGAGTGTATATGTGACGAGAATGTTTCCCACTATGTGGAAAGCGAACTCTTTTGCTGGATAAGCAAGAAAGCCGGTGAAGATTGTAAGAAGAATCAAGACTGTTATGTGAAAGATTTCAAGGGCGAACTAATATGCAACGGCACATGCGACTGTCCCAATGGCAAACACTTAAATGAAAATAAAACGGCTTGTATAGATAACAACTCAACAGGTTAACAGTTAACAGAGTTAATTCTTTATTTGCATAATATAGATATAAAATATAGAAATCTATAATTTAGAAATATTTTAGGACTTGGAGGAATTTGCGAAGTATGCAGTAATTGCGCGACACCACACAGCGTTTGCAAGAAAGAAGTGTGTTCATGTCGCGATTTCTATTATCCGTCAAATGATCAATGTTTGGCAGGTAATATTTTATCAATTTATTAATTGTAAACTTATTAATTTTTCTTATAAAAAGCTTACATATATTATATATCGCAATTTTTAGAAGCACATTATAAATTTCAAAAAATAATATATAAATTACTAATGCAATGTGTAGATAAGATTCAATAGTAATTAAACATAAAAACGTAATGCAATTATTAAATTTTAGGTATCAATTCTACCTGCGTAAATAACGAAGATTGCACGCCAGAGAATTCCGAGTGTAAGTCTGCAATATGTTCTTGTCAACCGAATTATATAGCTGTGGATACCGACTCGTGCGTACCAAGTAAGAATTTGCATTTCACTTTTAAATAAAGTATTGCAAAAATTTTTTACATTATTATCTTTTTAATGTATAAATGTTTAAAGATAAGTTTATAGATATTCTATATATGTTCTAACATATAATATTTAGTATTATCGTTCGGCGAATCATGTTCACTGGATATTCAGTGCTCTGTCAATGTAACGGACGCGATTTGTGCGAGCAAAAACAATATCACAGATACAATAGAATTGCCAAAAACAGCAGAAAACAAAACTTGTACTTGTAGCAAAGAAAACCACTACAAATTCGGAAAATGTTTTAAGAAAAAATGTAAGATAAAAAATGATTTATACGATTTTTTCGTAAAAGTAAATTATATTAAGACACTTAGATATATATTCTTTCAGTTCTTGGTGAAACTTGCGCAAATCTGGGTGAATGTTACGAAACCATAAATCAAGGAATAATAGTCTGCAAGAAGGGAAAATGCGCATGTGATTCGGGTTACATGAAATTTGACAACAGTACCTGCGTGAGAGATACGCAATCCCCTTTTTTGTCAAACGGCAAGTAGTTCTGACTTTATCAGTTGATCGAAAAATTTCGCTGCATTTTATTTCCGTATACATATGAAAGCAAGGGCATGCCAGGCATATTAACGGGCACCTTTTTCAAGTGCGCATATAAAACTCTTTTATATGGAGAAATACTATGTCCGTAATTACGGGTCGCAAATTCGCATGCTAGTTCGAAAGTTCTGTGTTGCAATTTCTGCGATTAAAAGTGTCGATAAAGCACGCCTGCAACGACATAACTCATCTGGAACAGACCTTTTGCGCGTTTTCATGGAAAACGGCGTCCTGCCAAACATCGATATTTCTCGAATAGTCTAAGAATTCAGTTTATTACTGGCATGAATTCCATTATCGCGTAACAATCGATGACATTGGAAATAACTCACACCTTCCGAGCAACGTTTTATCAAACAGCGGGAGCTATTTATATCATCGATTATTTTATTTTCAACCTTCCTATTCAGTATTATCGAATTAAACAGAATAATTAATTATATTGTACTTTTCTTGCAGGTAGTGTAATTAACGGCGTGCCTACGGAGCTGTTTTTAATTGTACTTTTTATATTTTCTTGTAAACTTATTTAAATTTTGAGAGCAAGTACATCCATCAAATTTTCAAGTATTTTATAATAAATATTGTGAAAAGAGTTAAGAATAAATTACAAAAAATATTTTCCTCATATAATATTATCGATTGATGCATTTTGTGCTATTTTTCATTCCATTAATCGGATTACAGTAATTCGTGATCAAGCAGTCAAGTCTACAGGTAAATGCAATTATGTTATGATATAATAGGCGCGATATGGACAGACATAAATGGGGCTACACGTGGGCAGCGTGTGATTTGAATACCACCATTTCCGGCCGCCGAGATTGATTAAAGAAAAACTGCGTATTTAGGGTTCCGTCGGGCGCGTGATAAGAGGACGAAATAACCGACACGCGAGCCAGTACGGCCGCACTCATTAAGATCGTTTCTACTGAGCGAGCAATGCTCTTAGAGTAAGCTTTTGATGACGTCGCCGTTGGATTCAAGGTATAGTGACGTCATAACAGAGGGAAAAGAGAGGTCAAGGCATACTACTCGGGTATATATCCTTCGTACGATCGACCAGGCGTAGAGCCCTTATCAGACTGGTAGCATAGACTTTGCATAAAAGAAAATAAACAATGTGTTATAACAGGGATGTAAAACATTTTCTCTCTGTTTTAATTTAACACTTTTTAGGGTGTTAAAAATGCTTTGTAATGCAAAATTTCAAATAGGTATACAGCATTGACAATCTTCTACCTAATTTATCATGTTTTAGAATTTCAATTTTATCGTTTCTGAGGTAAATAGCGCGACTAAAGTGAGTTTCTTTTCAAGTTTAAAAATTTGTTTTAAGTTTAAAAATCTTTTTATATTTAATAAATGCTTTGCAGTAGCGATTAATAATATTCTTCAAAAATATAAGGCGAGATAAATGTAAGAAGCAAGACGTATAATGAGGTATTATTATTTTAAAGTTACTCGCAGCAGAAAGAGTTACCTTTAAGAACCTTATCAGAGAACGCTAAGTAGCAAAAAATATAACATTTAAAGGACATTCAGTCGTCATGATGTCTGAGAGATTAAAGCATTTTTAGACGTCCTTTTGATATGTTTTCGACTCGTATTGTTTGAATATTATTTTCACTTTCGTCGCATGCGAGTTCGCCTGTTCGATCAACTGCTGGAAATTGGATATTGGATTCCAGATCTAATCGATTCGCATTTTTAGCTACGCGCTAAAATTGTCGGCAAACGCCATGTGTAATTTGCATAATCTAAACGTCAATCTCGATTCATAGTTCCATTTACATGTCATCAAGTACTAAATCATCAGGTGGTCATAGTGTGGCCATGTAGTTTACGTGTCAGAGCTTTTGTTCCTTGCATAATAAGCAATTCGGTATCTATTCAATGCTGCTACAGTAGTTATTGAACATTATGCGTCTCGCCAATGCAGATACGACGGCATTTCTACAAATTAACGTTCCTTTATCAAGGATCTTAAGATTGACGATTGCCAGTGAAGGTGAAGCTTTTGCCACGAATTGCTAACGAGCGTAACGCTTTCTTTGTCTGATGGAAATCAAGTGAAAAAAATCGTGCATGTTATACAGCACGTCCTAGATTTTTGCACTTTCTAGATCCTCCGCGTGCACTGTTTTCGATACTGTTAGTTATAAAACTGTTAGTTATAAAAATTGTTTAAAACAGTCAATTATTGCATTTATTTCCTAACTAACAATACTGAAACTAACAATACTGAAAAATTGTTACCGTGAAGAAGAGAGTAAAAGGAAAAAAAAGATTTTGCAAAATAAAATTTGTTTCATATAGCGCACATAGTTTCGTGTATCGTAGACATTACTATTTCAATAGCGAACGAACTCGTGATCTTTTGAATCCTTCCACACCTACAATCTCCATTTGTATGACCTAAGCAAAATTACCACCTGCACTATGTGACACAGAAATGAAATCAGATTAAAGAAAATTATTTCTAATAATCGTAGTGTAATAAACTGCTGACTTCATCATAATACTTTGTTGACTAATGCTTAACTGCCTAAACAAATTACTATTCTTTCCAATTTAATTATTAATTGTTATCTAATTAATTTAATACATTTTCAATTATTATACATCTTTATAGAAAATGCAACAGTACAGTATTTTTAGTTTATTATATGCATTGTTAATTAAAATATAACTAGCTAATCAAATTATATAAAAGAATCAATATAACTGAATTTATTAATATACATTTCTTAATTTGTAATATATAACAGCTATATATAAACAGTAATACATAAAAGCTATTAAGCAAGTCATGCATCAAAATTGGATTGAGTAATATGGATTTCATACTATACTGAATACCTAATCAGAGTGTTTCAAATGACGGCGCAAGGGTACATTCACACGCTAGGAACAAGGAATTTCAATTAGTTATGTAATTGCTACTCACATCGAGATGGTATCGATCGATCACAGTAACATAGTGCAAAAATAAAGCAAAGACAATGGGCATTGCAAAATTGCTGAACGTGAGAGAGAGAGAGAGAGAGAGAGAGAGAGAGAAAGAGAGCCATGTTTAAGGGCGGCGCATTGCTTCGTATTATTGGCAATTAACCAATTAACCAATATAACTAAATTAGCGCGTATTACACAATCGATTGTTACTTCTGATAAATTCAAAGTAATTCATATATTTTAAATCAACTTCGTGTACTGATATTTATAAAAAATACTTAGCATATGAAAATTTTTAAAGTTCTAAAAAACATATTTATGTCTCGTTTACACTGATTCGTATGTTACATGCTAGTTATATTTTGCTGTAGTAGTGAAATAACGTCATAATGTAGTTTTCTTAAATTTATCTTATATTTAAATTAAATGTGTTTTAATAGTAGTCAACGGAATTCAAAATCGTTATCTACAATATTGAAAGCACGTCTGTAGATATGTGTGTATATAAGTATGTAAAAGTGTAAACTTTGACTTTATTTGCCAAGGCATTTATCACTTTCCTATATCCGGTTATTTGATATCGGATACTGCTTCTATCGAAATGCTACTCTCAGCCAAACTGTTCCTCGTTTATTCGTTATTCGCGCACGGCGAAGGTAACGAAGGGATGCGAAAGGTCACACGCCAACCAGATGGACAGCCGATAGAGGCCCGACCTGGCTTCTTTCTTCGTGAAATGGGTCAGAACTTGCTCACGCGGATAGGAAGTGACGCTACCACGAAAATCTTGAACATGAAATTCGAAGATTTAGCACGCGGTTATACCATAAAATTTTTTATTATTGTGCACCCTTCGACTGACTGCTATTCCTAATCTTATTCGCACTTGAACAGCTTATTGTTAGAAGTTGAAACATTTTAATAAAACAAAAACTCCTCGCGAATAATTATGTTTTTAGTTGTTTAACGCCAATAAAGTAAATAATAAATATTTATTCAGACTTTTAAAAAAATTAATGTAAAGTCATAAGTTCAAAATAGAGTTTTTATTATGTCTCTTTTTGTATGAAAATTTTTATCAGTTTATTTTCTCTCGTTATTTCATAAGCGACTATCATCAAGAGAATCTTGATACTTGAATTATTATTTTCTTCAAGGAATTTATCTCATATCTAATAACACCTAATTCTTATATTTGTAGCAATATTCGAGTTGCAGTAATGTTCCATAACAATTCTATTACGCATCAGATTAGAACTTATAATTTATAGAGCAATTATAATTTTTTATCGCTTACATCTGATGTAGGAAACAGTGAAAAGGCGTAACTAAATATCACGGTTTCCAGCATATCGCCGACAAGAAGGAAAACACAAAACAAAGCAAAACACAAAAAAAAAAGTAGCGACAAGGTAAACGCGGAGGTCATGATTCGCGGCTAACATGCTCGCGTTTCTTGTACAGCGAAATGTTTCCGTCATGCACAAGTATTGCGGGGGTACGCGAGTGGTTAATACAACAACAAAGAAAATAACGGACAGAGATCTGATACTGCGCACCCGTCGCACCGTAATTTCCCACGTAATTTCAGACCTGCTTGCACGGGCGTCGATCTAGGACGCCGTGGCTAAGTTCGTGTCTGATATCGCTCCGCGTGCCCGTGACGAAAATCGCCGTTAAGAAAGACGTCAGCATTGAGAAATTTAAGAGTTAGTTTGCAATCTGTAGGTGCAAATTGCAACCACCGTGCTGCAAGCGCCTTGGGCGAGCATAAACTCATGGCGGTGCTACGCTGCCGCTCGCTCGCGCTTTAAAACGGGAACGTGGAACGAGTGTCAAGGGTTGTGTCGCAGCGATTTCCTTGCAACGCGCGTATACATACATATCGGATCGCGTGTCCAGCATTACCCGCCCGTATGTGTCTTGCGTTATATGGTGCTAACAGAGGCCAAGGTCGCGCGACCGACCAGACGCGAGACTACGCAACGATCCATCGGGTGACAGAATCGATCAAGCTTCGATTAAATGCCGAAAAGTATTCGTTGAAGAAAGGGTCGCACTTGACTTTACAAAATTGGTTTTTTTTTATGAGAAAGACTCTCTACACGCTATCATGATGATACATATAAAATAAAAATAAAATCATTTTTTCGCTTTGTTCTCATAAACGTTGTCCGTATAAGATTAAAAATTAATTTGTTCTGAAATTTTTATTTTTTGAGATTACAATATTTTATTCAAAACTTTTATTAAAGATTGTATTTAATACACTAAACTTGATTTCATTTAAATAAGCTAAAGCTTAAAATATATTGTAACTTCGCAAATATTAATATGGATGATTTTGTAATTTGATTGGTTTTTAGAAATGCGCTGATGACATATTACGTGATTATATACAGCCGAAAATGTATATTAGAAAAGACGGTTACATTTTTAAATGTTCATTAAACTTGCGCACTTTTCTTATCAGATTCCAGCAGAGCTGCCGCAAAATGTGACGTCCGATCATATCTGCGGAATAAGCGTTTTTTAACGCGCATGCCTGACATCATCCCATATATATATGATCAACGCGCACTTTATTTTTACGTTTCATAAAATAGCGTTTGCTGCCAACAATTGTTATTTAAATGAATTTCGCATGTCGGGCACGCAGCATGGCTCGGCATTCTTGTGAATTTATTAGCATCTATTTATAACGAAAAAATATATACGTAACGAAAGACACAAGAAAAAAATAAAACTTCATTGCCGGATGTGCTCAAGTCATCCTTTTACGATGACCTTGTTATAATGTTATAGTATACTCGATTATCATTTTCAAAATTAGCAATTTTGCTACGTACGTAATGTTCGATTTTTAAAAGGCTTGAATAACATCACGAAAGACGAGGCATGTAAAGCTACTCATGAATGTTATATTTTCCACGAAAGCTATTATAAATCTATGCATTCATTATCGTAACGCAATTTAAAAACTGCATAGTTTTACCAGCACGTGGCACATGTTCGCGGTTTATTTCGCAACAGTGCAAAAGAAAGAAGTCCGTGTTGCCATCTACGAAAGGAATCGCTAACTCAGTTTCACAGTGATTCTCGTACGAATATAGTTCGCTAAAGTATATTAACATTGCAGAATTAATCAATATAGGTTATTAAATATTATTATTTTTAACAGCTCTATAAAGCATATTGATTCTCGCGTGTGAAAACTATTTTCACACTGCAAGTGAAGAGAAAAATATTATGATTAAGTGTAAAAGGTAATCATCGATTTAGAACCGTTAAACAATTCCTTTTTGTTTTGTTGCATGTCTAACTTAATTACGTATTTGATGCAAAGTTTGATTAGTGTTAAGCAGATTTTATCTGCCGCACATGATTTTTTGATCTGGTATTAATTTCACATGCAACATTATATCCAGATATATCGCACCTTTACATGCCTTGCATATGCATGTTCGCGTATACACAACTTCCTGGACTTCCTGCATCATCTTAGTTAAAACATGCAACACGTGGAGAACCTAATTTGGACGATAGCCAAAAATTTTCCATTTTGAAACTTAAATACACGTTTGGTCTTGCATAATTCATTCTGGAGCCAAAGCAATTACCATTCGTTGATACCCAGGCTGATCTGTCCGGAAATTTGCCGAAAGTAACATATCATTTCGCAAAAGTTCGTCGATGAAGAATGGATTTTCCACACCCTTTTTACTTTTATGCATTTCGCACATTGTACCTTTCGAATATCTCACTGTCGAATTTAATTACCAATCGCTTTCTTACTTATGAATTTTTTTACATTTTTATAAAAATATTAAAGTTTAAGATAAATATAAAATCTTATTCAAATAATGTTTGAATCTACTCCTATATTATTTTTATCATATTTTTTTCTATTATTCTATTTTTTTCTATTTATTTCTATCATTTATTAAAATAAATAGGAAATTTTTTGATGGAACGTTAAAAAATATTTACAACTAAAAAATCAATAAATCAAACTTACTGCAGAAATACGTTCCGTAACAATAGAATCCCCTGGTGAAATTCTATGCATATCTGGTTACCATGACGAACAAGTATCCCCGTTTCTGCGTCTATCAAGTTTACACTCTAACTTAGGCAACAGGGTGCAAGTGTTTTGTACGGTCCACCCAGGATAGATTCAGCTGTCCTGTAGGGCTGTTCGGGTATCTACTGAAGGGTGCGATTCATCCGAGGGGTTGATGCGTAAAGGAGGAATATACAGCTTACCAGCTAGCAACGCCAGTATCGATCAGTCGCACACGCGTACGCTTCAGCTGCGTCTGGATATTCGGCGACGATTCGCTATAACTATCCATCCAGCCTCTATTTCGTTTTTGGAAAAAATAAAATGCTGCACGTCGCCGATAATACTATCTCGCTTGCTCTGGCATCGAGTTCATTGCGTACAAAACGAAAAATAAATATAATTTAAAAAATAAGTTTTTTTTTATGATTATTTAACATATGAAAAATTTTGTTAAAGATTAATATCATATTTGATATCTAAATGTAAATTGTATTAAACGTCTTTTTATTATATTAAATAATATTACTCGCTTTTTGTATATCATAACTCGGGATTTATAACATATAAATTGAGAAATCCGTAGAGACGCATCTTTCATCACGCAGATCTTTTTGTGCTAAAAAAATGTAATGCATTTTATCCGGTAAACTTTTATGAAAAAGTACATATTTCAGCAAAATGTGACACTGCAAATCAAGCTAATTAACTAATTTAGAAATATGTCGCGTATTAACTAATTTAGAAATACGTCAACATAATTTATGCACATTTGCTTTTATATTCAGATTCTGATTTTAAATTCTGCAAATTTCCACTTTTAGAAAATCTATGTTTTATTATTCATTTTGCTGATTTCCAAATTGAATGTGTGATTCTGTCTCACTTCAATGATAATGCTAAGCTCTTTTACAATGTAATAATAGCCAACAGCGGTATCGATCAGTCGCTCTCATTTACTGATACCTACAATATTTAGTCAGACAACCATTTTCATGAATATTTCATTTTATGGAATATTTCCCCATATTATACGAGTTTTATGTGCAATTGCTCTCATTAACACATACATAATTCCTTATGAATATTACGCTGCAGAAAAAAATGCAATATCCTCTCATGCTACTACACTCGGAATACCTTTTGAAATATCTTGCCATATTTGCATACAAAATTCGTAACAAATTCAAAAAGTGCACATTTCACAGCAAAAATATATCATAGATGCACCTTTCAGAAAAAAGAACTAGATGCTCGCCTTTAAGACCAACAGACCGCTATTAATGCAACTAAACCTGTGCGATCGCTGGAAACGCTAATTGGATGACCATCGTACGCCGGAGATAATTTTATTGGTAAACGGCTGTCGATCATCATGACATTTTGACATTGATATGCATCCTTGAAAGGTCATACGTGAACGTAGGTATACGTTCGCTATTATCGTGTACGCCCTACAATGGATGGGAAGGGAAAAGTGCCGGGTGAACGGAAACGAAAGGGGCGTAAGTCGCAACAAAAAAAAGAGAAATCCCCGAGCCGCTGAGTTGCAATCTGCATGGATTATTGAGTTCAAAAGACCTAATGCACAAAGGCTGCCTAAGGCTGCTAGCTGCAATAAAAGTGAGGGCGTGTCGCGGGAAGAGAGAAAAAACAAACGTTTGGAACAAAAGGACGCGCGTAAACCCTTGAATCACGAGGATTCAATGTAACTTCTAAGAGACAATAAAAGCCTGCTTTTACTGAAGATCGATCGCCGGAAGTTCCTCGCGCGTCCTACCTAACATGCTTTGAAGTAACCTCAGCTATCACCTCGTTGCTGTAACTGATGTTCGATAAGAGAGATTAACAGACCGCAATACTTGATACATATTCAGAGAAACATCGTCTTACATCATTCTGTCCACATCAAGATTTAATCGTGTCTGTCCCTTGTATATAAATCACACGTGACGCATGTTTCGTGCACTTATCGCCACACTCAGTGTAAATCACCTAATTGCATACATTAAATCAGCGTATACAGAAGGAAATATATAAAATTTAAATAATAAAAATATACCAAGAAAACCTAATACATAAAATACGCTTACGTTAATTAATTAATTAGAAAATAAAAAAAGAACAACTATTTTCTGTTATCCATTTAGATTAAATAAGTCTAGAATAATATTCATATTTTTAGCAGACGTCAGAATATCTGTAAATTACATTACTCTAATATCGTACTTTTTCTTCACATCAAACACGTTCTATTTCCGGTGAAGTCGTGCGTGCTTCAAACGAAATGGGCGTAGGCTATGGAGTTCGTCTTGAGACCTGCAATTCCCAAATGTAATTTTTTGTGCTTTTAAAATAGAAAAATGGTATCGTAAACGAATACGAAGTAGCTTGTTTCTAAATGTAAGTATATCAATAACATACAAGGTGTTCCATTTTTAATAATCCACTTAAATATCTCAGAAACACCGCATTAAATCGAAAAACATTTCAAATAAAAGTTGTAGGATTTGGAGAGGAAAAAAAGATAGGGACATTAGTTTGATCTTGGGTGGAAGCGCCTCCATCCAAGATCAAATTAATATCCCTATCTTTTTTTCCCCTCCAAATCCTACAACTTTTATTTGAAACGTTTTTCGATTTAATGCGGTGTTTCTGAGATATTTGCGTGGATCATTTAAAATGGGACACCGTGTATGTATTACATTTCTTTAAGAGAGAAATTCACGTAACATCTAGTAAACATATTTTTTATTCTCCAATTCTTTTTCTTTTTTTGTCTTATCAAAGATATTAACTGCCTTGATTCTGAAAATTTATCTTAATACAGAGTCAACATATTTTGACGTCTTATCATAAAGAATGCGACACACTAGAAAAATGTAGATTAAAACAATAGAATTTTGTTCATTTAACTTCTATTAAAATTATGTGCACAAATTTTTGAAAAATAATATACTTTTCCATAGATATATTTTTAGAATAATTATTTTTTTCTCTCGATTATTTAAATCGTAATTTAATTAATTATTCATCTTAAAATTTATGACATTATTCATCAATTTTGTAAAATGATGAACCGATTCAGCTTTGTATCTGTTTAACATTTAAACAAATTATAAAGATAAAAGGTATTAATTAATTAAATTAATAAAATCTTTAAAAAGATATTACTGTATCAGTTATCGTTTGATCGTATCAGTTTATTAATAAGATAATAAGATACGTGACATTCTCTCAGAACTCAGAGAAACTCCAATTTTGATTCTTCTAGCTCTTATATGTACACAACGAAAAAAAATAATGATATTAATTTCAATGTAGTAATTTTTTTCCTATTTCTCTAAATGTCTTAAGAAACTAATAAAAGCAATTATTTTGACCCGAGAAAAACAGTGTAAGCCAATATGTAAACCAAAAAAGTAATTAGTATTACTCTTGCATTGTTAAATTAATTAACTTTCTTAATATTTTCATTAATCAGCATCCAAAAAATCAATACAAAAAAAAAGAAAGACAAGTAAAGGATCTGAGACGTTTCTAATATCAACGGTTTTCATATGTTAGCTATTTTTATTAAAGATTAAAATAAAAATTAAAAAGCGAGTAAACTTAAATAAATCGGCGTGCTGAATAATGTCATGTATCCATAGCATTGTTATCTTTTGTAAACAGATTTCTTATTAAAAAATAATAGCATAAATACTCACATTTTTTCTATTGTTCTTGTAACGATTATTTCGATTATCTTTTTCACTCATTTTAATGATGATCATGTTCCGGTCCCGGTTTATAAAAATTAAAAAATACTATGCACCAAAAACAAAATAATATTAATAGCAGAAACCACATTATGGAATTGAATGTATTCCATCCGAAAATGATGTGACGCATTGAATCGAATTGATGTATACGGTCACTAGATTGTGAGCTATAGATTGTTGCGTTACTCTGATTACTCGACATCATGTCATACGTCTTCGTGCTATTCGATAAATGACAAAATATTTGACATCTATAACTGATTTATGCTTATCTGATAAACAGCATTGAGGAAATAAACTTTAAATCTCGAATAAAAAAAGATAAGTTGCATTCGATTAGATTATGCTTATCAACAATTTTTAATTATGCTTCAGATTATAAAAGGTTCAGATTATATTGTGCGAATTTATTTATTAAAATGCAAAAATAAATCACAGACTATTAATTTAGAATTTTTGATATCATGACGAATAATTAATTTCTCAATAAGCTGTTGTTATGCTGGATATCTTTTAGCATCAGACATCACGTGTTAATTACATAAAACATCATTGTATCGATCAATCACAAAACACATAATTTACATAAATATATACAAAGAGATATATATATATATACAGAAATACCATAATAATGTAACGTATTGTTAAAATTGATTTCCTACACACACGCACACATACAATATAGAGAAATGTATTAATCGGTGTGATTTATTAGTGAAAATGCAATACCTTCAATTCTTTAAATATACGTATATTTACGAACAACAGACTGTATTTTCATTATTAACTTTGTTCCACGCAAATAGCCAATAACCGAGAGCTGTTCCAGCTGCGATAGCGATGCAGAGCCAATAGTTGTACGTCATAAAAATAAACATAAGGAAATAACCAAGCACCAGTTGGATTACGTGCAAAAGCGTTTGAAACAAATGTATTCCAGAGAACAACAATGCGCTGTAACGATAAATATTATAATAAATAGTATGACACTCATTGCAGATATAATAAATATCATTTACACATACTTTCTGGATTTCTGCGGCTGGTTTCTTCTTAAAAATGTCGTGCTTGCAAAAAGATGTTCACTGCAACGTACATATATTGTGTCACGTATTGTGTAATTACTTGTAAATAATACGTATTTGCTTACCGATAAGATTTTAATCCTTCATACAATGCAGTTAGAAGAATGATGCCGACTATAGAACCAATTAATCCTGATGTATCACTTATGCGCCAGCCGGAAAATAAAATAGTTTCCGTAACGCCGCCATGAAATGACATCTACGTGGTTTTGGTAATTATAATAATTACGATTATGACGAAGATAAATGCGAAATACAAGATCCTAAACTGCGTTATCAATACTTACGCCATGCATTTTGTTTTAATTACACTATTTATAATAGGTACTTTCGCAAAAGCTATCGTGCGTTATTGTGACGTTATCGCACGAGGAACATTTGCTAGATGAAGAACGCCAGATGAAGTAGAACGCTACATCTTTATCAAATTATAGATATCATATCACGTACTTATCACACGAGAAATCCAATATCAAAGTCAAAATGTTTACAAGAAAAATTTATGTAATACACACTGATATGCATTATTCTTCCATTCTACATATCTTTCCATTACACAAATTTGATTCATTTAAAATCAAATTTAATTAGTCAAACATTTATGATTAAATAAAACAACTTTTAATTAATAAGTCAAATTTTAAGTTATATCTTTAAAACAATATGCAAACAATAATTAACCTCAGAGATTGCACAAAAAAGTTGTTTACTTTCTGGCATGTCTAATAATAGCGTGTCGTACAGCTTGTAATATTTTTTTTATTTTCTTGCAGTACACGAGAAAAAAATTGTGCCGCCACGAAAGAAATCGTAAAATGTTTATATTTTCAATATAAATATGGCCGCTATAAATTTTTATAGCAACTTTCCTTCTGTTGGGAAAGTGTAATATATAACGTCACCATCTGTGCACCGTGTAGTTATCATTTCAAATAAAAAACTAATTTAAAATTATATTAATAAAATAGAAAGTTTTAAGTGTAGAAATTAATTCCTTTTAACTTCATTGCTTCAAAGTTACCAAGTTTTTATCGCGATGTTATTCGCAAACTGCCTGAAAGATAACGTAAAATTATCAATAATAATGGAAAATATTTTGATAATAAAGCCTATTTAGTTCTTTCTTAATAAAATTTTAATGTTACCAAATTGAAAAAAATTTATTTCTACCAAATATATTAATTTTTGTTTAATATAATATCTATAAAAATCTTAAACATAAATATTATTATTAAACAATTATGAATAATCTCTATTACAGAAATATTTTTTGTATGTAATAAATATATGCAAGTGTAAAATAATGTAGTTGTTAACAAATTTTTATTCCTGCCGATAACGCCTTGAAAACTACACAATCTCGATTGAAATTAAAGTTTAGAATTTTAATGCAACCATGCCATGCGAGATGCATATTGGCATCGCTCGGTTACACACGTCGAACGGAATCTATGAGTGGATTCGACCGTGTCGCAGCTACATGCTATCGCGATCGCTAGTAAGCCATCCCTTTCGGCTCTCGGTCGCGAAGGGCCAAAGAGTTCGAGATGTTAAGTAAATCGATTTCTCTCGTTTCTCTCCCTCTTTCTCTCCGGCTTTCTCCCCCGTTCGAGTGCATACGCCGCCACCACTACTACCCTCGCCACCCGACGATCAGCCAAGATGCCCACCCTGCGTGAACGAGACGGGCGCAACCTGTGGCTGATCCTGACCGGCGCGCCTCCCTGCGTCCGGAAATTCAGCCACGCTCAATCCTCAAAGCGCTTCCACTCAGTGCCATTCCCACCGTGCGACTGTTTGCGTCGTCAGCCTCACGTCGAGGAAAACCCCGTAACGCGTCGTGCGAATCGTCGTCGGCGGCGATGCGCGTCGGATGCAGGTATATCGTCGGTACAGCGAGAGACAGACCGCGCGCGGAGCGTCACGACGCAAGCTCCGAGGGTGGTGTGATGTGCGTACCGGCTTTCCGAGTTATCGTGATGAAACTTTAGTCCTGACGATACAGCGGTCGCGAGCTTAATGTGATTGATTTTGTGCGTATTACGAACGGCAACGCGGCGTCGAAAATGTGCGGATGCTGTCGAGAAAAGAGAGAACAATCGGCGCGTCGGAACCGCGAATGAAAGAGAACTGCGTACGTTGATAAAGGATGAGTGATCAGTTTTTCATAGCTGTGTGATTAGCGACGGTCTGCGATTAGTTGCAACCAACAAAGCGATCGGCGGGAATTTTTTTCTCAACAAACGGATGCCGGATGTTGAGTATAATCAGAGAAAGGTAAGTGTTTTCTTTTTGCAAAATAATAGTTAAATATTTAATCGCAATTACGCATGTGAGAGAAACGCAAAATTCGCCAGAGAACCGGAGATCAATGTTCCATCACGAAATACTCTCTTTTCACATATCGCATACTTTTAAACGCACATACACACGTGCGTTTGCATTTGCGTATTCAATCTTCAATAAAATTGTACATATTTCTGTTCAATTTCCCTCAATATTAATTTATTTTCCGGACTTTATTAAATATATTTTATGACAACCAAATAACAGTATAAAGCTCTAAATAAAATATTTATTAAAAGTGTAAATTTAATTTCGAAAAATAAGTAATTTATATAAATAATGGCTGCAAATTTGTAAAATTCATTTATTAATGTTATTTATTCTTTAAATAAATTGCTCCAAAAATAATTTGCTCCTAACTTTTTTAAATAGAGTCAAAACGTACTATTGCGCAATCCATCGTACGTAACAACGCACAAAAATTTCTTGGCACAAAACCGCGCACGTTATATATCATTTAACAACCATTATCATTGCATAGGCGGTGTCCACAATAGTTGACATAACTCAAAGTATAATTGCTTTTATGGTTCGCATACAGGCCTTGACTACCAATACAGTACCATATGTTTATCTAACACTTAATAGCTTCAAGTTCTTACTCTTTGTTGTCGTTCTTCATTTGCATACATATTTTTACACATATTTTTACATCACTCATGCGAATGAATTATATTATTACTTATTGTTAGTACAAATTCTATAATTTTGAAGTTTATAAAAAACATAACTTGCAATAACGTAATCATTCAAATATCCAAAAAAGAATTACAAACTGTTATAAAATTATCTTAATTTTGCTTGAATAAAAATTTTATGACAGATAATTATTTCGTATCAATATTTAATTACGTACAATACTTTTAATGTTAAATATTTGCGTAATATATTTTTTTTAAAACGTTATTTTATATAGACGGAATTCGTCAAGATTCCGAAGAGACATTTTATAAAATGTTTTATTATAAATATACTTCCTCCTTTTTTAGTCCCTGATATAAAGAGATATTTATACTGGCAGTATTGATCCAACAATGAAGCTCGGCAAAAATAACTTTTATGTATCCTATATTAATATATTTTTCGAAACAACTTTATTTCTCGCAATTAAGAGAATTGTAATTACACAAAGCACTCAATTATGTTGCAGATGCACATCGCTTGGACGCGTAGCTACTTTTTCCAAAGAGAAATATTTTATCATCATATTCCAAGTTAATTAACAATATGAGATGTGGAAGAGAAGACTGATTAACTGTCTACAATTTTTAAAAGTACACCTTATCGCGAGTTATTATAATTATTCCACATCGCATCATATAAAAACGCATCCACTTGATTAACAGAGAAAGTAGCCGAATTTAGCCTCAGAAATAAATATTTTCAAATCAGTACAAGTTGGAGTACTAAGAAAGTATTTAAAGTACCATGAAATCTTATTAATTGGTGTGCACTACCTCAAAAATAAATAGGTTTAGTCGTGCTTGCCAAACCACGTTCGCCGACCATTTTTATATGAAATCTCTTATACTAATCGAAAGCTGATTATGCAAACATAACATATCTCAATATTGGGACCAACGCAAATGCTATCGATATAAAATACATATACAAAAATACTGTGCCGATGTACAGCCTTAACTAAATTACATTATCAAGAGTAGCTTGATATAATTTTCGACATAAGCATATTACATCCTGCACAAGAAAGGAGCGATCGATACTCTCGTAAAGACAAAAGAATCTAAAGCTGGCAAAAGATCTGCGATTTCTATGTTTATTTTCTTAAATGTGTGATAGGAGCAATTACAAGCGTATTGCCGATCAGTAATAAGCCTGAAATATGTCGCTTGGCAAACAGAGCACATCGAAAAATAGCGGAAGGCATTTTTTCCATATATAGCTCTGATTTTGCTGAATAAAAGATCAACCAAATAGAAAAGAAAGAAAAGTGGAAATAAAATGATGAAAGGAAGTCCAGGAAAGGACAGCGAAACTATCCAGCTGGAGCCCATGTCCAGGGCCTCTAGGCAAAACGAATCCGTCGATCTTACAGAAACGGATGCCAAAGTTCCGTTAAGAAACGCCACAAGAAAGACATGCGATTCAGGTATGTGTAACATGAGTTATTTTATTAAATTTTATTGAACTTTTATCGCATGTAAATATTGTAATATGTATGTCCATGTTAGATATATTTATGTAAAATTTATTATATAAAAAAATCAAATCTGATAAAACTAATAAAAAAGTAATTGCTAATAAAAACAAAAATAAATCAATAAGAAACGTAAAATAAATTTTATTGATTAGTTGACGTAGTTTTTAAAAAGAATTATTTTAAATATGAAAGTACATGAAAGTAAACATTTTAAATATAATAAATTAAATATCACGGATAATGTGCATTTATATACGGTTATACGGGAAAATATATGTCGGTCGCACGATATATTTGGAATACTCGCTTAAATTGTGTTCCGCTCAACCGATTCTCATGACTCTTGTATTATTCAAACTTGATAAACTTTGGTTAAATATAAATGCTGTTTACGAAAATGTTTGAAATAGTGCCCCCTTGATTCTTGCGTGTCTATAAATTTCACATCCATTCAAAATTCGTGAATTAATGCTGTTCGTGACTTGGCCGCGCGCGTGATGCAAATTCAACTTCGGAAAATCTAAAGATAGGTATTGATTTGGGCGGAGGAAAGTTTATCGGATTTGTAATCTTTGTCGTAGTTTAATCAACATCTCAATTGCTTTTGTTATTTATAGTCCGCGTATTTAATTTATTCAAAGCGGAAGATGTTTAAGACACGCCACCAAAACTACGTGCGCTGAAATTAAATTGATCAAAAAATATGGTCGACGTTTGTAACGTCGATCCTTTTGGGACGCGCAGCTTCGACGAATATATTGCAGTCGGAAAGCGCATAAATGTTTCAATGTGTTTCGCCCGGCGTCGGAACTCGTTTGACCAGATACAAAATATATTTTGAAATAGCGCGAGACTCGTTGCGACTAGAGGAAATACGCGAATAATTTATGCCGTGCAACACTTGTCTATCTCTCTTGTAGTCGAGAAAGCCTAACCAGAATAGTAAAGCTAAAATGCAACGGGTCACAAGTTCAAAAGTTCAACCGTTTATAAATGCTCCTTTTCAGTCGATATTCCGGATAGTCTTTAAATCAATTTATATATTATTAGTTCCCAAACTTTGCCGTAGTCCCAGATATTTTTATGTGCTCTAGAAACATACGCGCGTCTTTTAGAAAATAATCTATAAAAAGATAATCATTAATATGACAGAAAAGTTTTTTTACAAAAAAATTTATTGATAACAATATGTCATGTGACATATTGCATTTCACGAAATAATTCGACTTTTTAATTGAGATCAAATCGAGTAATGTAGAATATATCTGATATAATTTTACTTTGAAATATGATTCAATACACTTATATAACACTCACACGTATAAGATCAAATTGTACGCGTCGCAAATATCCGTGCGATTGAATTAACTGATGATAATATCAGAGTATTTTGCAATTATTTCTTTTGCGTGTGTTACACGCAACTGGATCTCTGTACAGTTATGAAAGATTACTTAAAAGACAACTTATATTTGTTGCTGTTTCTTATTGATCTCTCCTGACTCGAATCTATAAATTCTACAATAAAACTCGGAATTTATAAGACTCTTAAAGCGGATGAAAGAGTTTTACAGATAAAGAATTTATCTTTGTCCGTAATTGCTTTGATTTCACGATCCTTGTAAACCCTTGTGCGCTTATTCCATTGAAATTAATTCAAGCAATATATTTTTCTTTGTGTGGTGCTTCTTTTTATAAAACTAAATCAATACTATCTCAGAAAGATAAATTTCTTAATTATTTTATGTGTATCGCTCTTAAAAACTAATTCAATTCTTTTAAAAATAAATAATCTTTAATCTAACAAATTTATATTTTTACATTAAAATTTCTACTATTCATCATTAAAACAATTGTTTTAAAGATAAGAAGTGCGAGCAGCATTTTGCTAGGACAACCGTAATGTAATTGTCAGAGGGGTTGCGTAGAGAAAAGAGAAAATCGATACAATACCCCTCTGACTGCAACTCACAAGTGGATCCACGGTAACTCACCCTCCATTCTGATCTTGAAAGGGTCACACAGATCTGTAGAGGATGTACTAACATACATTTGCTCTTTAACTGTTGAAGAGAAACATGCTTTATCATTTATTATGATTTATTACGAGTCCCAAAGAAAATTACTTAAATTTCTATACATGATATTATCTCAAATCTATCGCAAAACATCTTTCACATTCTCATAGAATAGACAAAAAATTCTATATTGCTATTATTTTAATATTAAATCTTTAAACAATAAAGATGGTAAAAATATTTGAGTATTAAAAAATTTCAAAACATTATTTATAAATACAATTATAATTCTGCGTAAAATTTGCTTTAAATATCATAAGTATATATGTCTCTTGATCTGGACAAAAGATAAAAAAAACCCTCGCGACATCATGAACTTCTTATGGCAAGCGATAAAACGAAGCTACCCTATCAATTCTTTTCAAAACCCTTATCTTAACAGGTGAAAGGAGGGTGAGAGACTCAACGAGAGACTCGAAAAACTGCGAGAGATAATCTCGTGTGCAAAAGTACGAAAATTTATATACTACACTTTTATACCTCTCAGGTTTCTTTTTGTCCAAGTAGAACTTTGAAAAAAATCTTTCCATTATTCTTACGATATTGCAGCAAGAATTCTATCGATTTAAAATGATCGATTAGCGTTTAGTTCTTTATGAATGTATGGAGATCGTTACACGAAATGAGCGCATCAACGCAAACTCATAATACCGAGAAAATCAAAGTTACGAATTCACGCATTATTCGGTTCGCTGCTTTCACAACTGATACCAATATCACGGCTGGCTGAGTGGGGTTGCAAAACGTGGATCACGGATGGCGCCACCGTGATGCCAACCACCCCCAACCGATGAGGACCAGCAAAACCACCCCCGTAAAGCAGTCCGCCACCAGGGGGTTTGGAAAGCCGCCATTTCTGCCTAACTCCGCAGCAGCTATATTCCACGCTTTTAATGCCAATGAAATGTCAAGGGACGTCACGCGTTATAGACTCGTTGATGGTGTCGGGCTACTCAGCTCGGGTTTCGTAAGCTCGCGGTTTGTCACGTACCGGCGCTTTCTCGCGGCAGGGTTGTTCGCGGTGGTGGTGCGATTGCACAAAGTCCCGATTGCGTTTGTGCCCGGTGCGTCTAGAACGCCCGCGTTACGCACGAGTCAGCGCGCCCACGCCGTTTGAGTGTCGCGATCCGATGCGGTATAGCGACGCGCCGCCGCTCGTGTTCTTAGTGATCGCCTTCTGAATCCCACGCGTTCGCGTCTCGTGCGTATTATTAATAGTCCGTCGATGCGAAATTAAGGCTTGTTCGAAGGTGCGTTCGAGAAAGGTGGACGCTAATCTCGGCCACGTTACTTCACTTTCAACGGGGTTGACACGGCGACCGGGTTTTCTGGTAAACGGTAAACGGCACGGTCTCAAGCCAATCGTAATTGATGCGGTACGAACGACCGCGGCACACGCAAGCCGGTTCATTCATCGAGAAATCGAATTCCTAACGTCCATCAAAGTTTTTTTCTCGTCGAGTCCTTAACCTTGAGGCACGAGGCGAGAATTCAGCGGCGACAGCCTGCTCAAGGGAGAAGCTACGAGGCGACGATTGAATACCCACACGAATACTGGCTGAACAGAGAGAGCCGCTTATAAAAGTCGCCTATGCCTCGAAAGACGGTGAGGTAAAAGAAGTCGTTCATCGGAGACCGCCGAATCGGTTCGCGATGAGCGAGCAGGATGTGGATGATGTTGCTTTTCTGACAGGTGAGATCTACCTATCCAGATGGCCGGTTGAAAATTAGAATGCGCAACGCGTGCCTTTTAACGAGTCATCGACGCTCTCTTCGATATGACGCGCTTTTGACGCGCGTTTGCTACACTTGAACAATTCCTTTTCCATAAGAATACCTCAACCAGATGGCCCACTTACAACCCTCCGGACTGCGAATAGACTATACACGAAGCACGTGCGTGCGATCAATAAGAGGAAAGCTTCCTCTGATCTTTCGAATTAAAGCGCGATACATCTCGTTCTCGCCCACGCGCTCATATCGCCACTTCTCGCCTGACAGCTTTTGTTATTGAAATTTGTTTATCAATAGCGGAAATAGACGGGTGACACGTTGATAATGTTCGATGATTGCATTGTGTGTGATCTCGCGTAATGAAATATATATTTACAAAGTAAACATATCACTGTAATACGAGTCGCTGACTTTGAAAATAATGTGAGCTCACTTTTATGACGTTAAAACATTCTATTCGGTTATCTTAAATATAAATAAGAATGAGACGTTAAGAATGCAAACCGTCGTACATTTCCAGTGCTATTAGACACGATCATGCAGCAGTTTGAAATTCAGGTCAAGAGTGTAGCCATGAGACTAGCAAATACCGTACACGCGTCAAAGTATTACTTTTGCAGTGACTTTAAATATACTTAAAACAATTTAAACCGAACGCTACACAAATAAAAATTATCTTTTAAATATAAAATATATATAGAACTATAGCGTAAAATAACTAAAAACAAAAACTATTCTATTATTTATTTTTTCTTTCGTATTAGCTATCTGCTAAGTGTAAAAACAAAATGCGACCAACATAAAAGTTATAAAAAAATATGTTAATTAAATTATATATTAAAAATCTACTTGTAAAATTATTTTATTGTAATCTGTTGTTGAATAATTGACCATAAATGATGCAAAAATTTTAATTCTGTTAAATCGAAGCTTTTTACAAAAAATTCTTTGTTTCAGGAGATAGCAGTGCCGGATTGCACAGACGTAATTTTTACGAACGCGCCAATGAAGTCGTTAGATGTTCTGAAAGGAAGACTTATTGCGTGCTTTGCGTCTGTTGCTTGGTGCTTCTTATTACATCTCTCATCATCGCCCTGGCGCCTTTACGAAATGGTATTTAAATGTCAACCGTTTTAACACTATATCGATATTCTCAACGTCAATACTTAATCTCAAACATATAAAAATTACCATTTTTATATTACATATATATTATTTTTTTTTTTAGGCTGCACTTGTTCTGAAGACGAGCTCAGTAAAAGTATAGATGATGAAAAGGACGCCATGCCTCGAATGGAGAACGGAGAGGTATGCACAGAGGCATTATAATATAACAATATTAATAATATTAATAATATTTAAAATTGACATAAAAAATTGAGCGTCTCGTTTATTTTAGAAATTTTTTTATATGATTTAAATCGGATGTTCTCATAAATTCTCTTATAATAATAATTATTATTATTATTTTATAATTCTCTTATAATATATTATGTATTGTTAAAACTGTTTAATATTATTGCAAAAATCAAGAAAATTCTCTATTTGTTTAAGCGAAAATGTAGATTAAAAATAGCTTTTGATTGCATTCATGATAAAATATTTACAACTAGAATGAGGCAAACATATGTATAGTATAGTATAACGGAAAATCAATCAGTAGGTGTATCAGTCAATTAATCAATAAGCATCTATTTACTATAGTTATCTATATTTTATAATACCTTGCTCAAGATACCATACTCAGATCATCGAATACAATGTGAAATCTTGCAGTTATTTCCATGGGATAACATAAGGTTACCTTCATTCGCACATCCTACTAGATACAATATTACCATGCATCCAAATCTTACCACCTTAGATTTTAGAGGTAAGAGTGTAAAAATTTACGTTTAAACGCAGAAATATATCCTCTCTGTTATGTTTAATAAATTCACGGTTTATTTTTATAGGACGTGTAACAATCGAATTTTATGTCGATGAAGAGACCAAATTTATCGTCTTCCACAGTAAAAATTTGACAATAAAGGAACAAGTAAGTACTTAATATTTAAGAGTTACGATTGTACGACCAAATTTTACATATCGTCCCTTTCCGTTTTAATATTTGATAACAAACTTTAGATAGTCAAAGAAGGTTACGAAGAATTGAAGATCGCAAAGTTACTCGAGTATCCGAAACGTGAACAATTGTATCTAGAATTGGAGGAGAAATTTCGAAGAAAGCAGAACTACACGCTATTTCTGAGTTTCAACTCGACGCTAAATAATACTGAACTTAAAGGGTTTTACTTCAGCACCTACGTCACCCCCGATGGAGATCAAAAGTAATTTCAAAACTATAATCATTTTTTTGTGGCAAAAAATTATGCTGCTTTAGCCATGACCAGAAGAAATTTAAACTCTTTGTTGTTTTTTTCAACCTCTAGATATTTGGCTACGACTCTCTTCGAGCCGACGTATGCGCGCATGGCTTTTCCATGCTTCGACGAGCCGCAATTTAAAGCCAAATTTAAAATATCGATATACAGGGACAGATTTCACATTTCATTATGCAACATGCCTATAGTAAACACCGAAGAAGCTGGATTTTATCTGGGTACAAATCTCGTAAGTATGCGCTTTTAATACATAACAACGTGATTCAACGCGCAACATCGCAATTAGTCATCATCAATAATGCGTCGCATATTAGTCTCATCACTTATTAATTTTTCCACTCCATCAATCACAAAATTATTATCTGCATTGCAAACATGGCATTACGGATCATATTATTGCAATTATGATATTGCCTGCTAATAACTGTATTTGCATCAACCTGATATAGAATAATGTTATTTCTCAGTTACGCGATGACTTTCAAGAGTCCGTAGAGATGTCGACGTATCTGGTGGCCTTTGTGGTGTGCGATTTTAACAGATACTTCGAACTGACAGAGAGAAATACGTCTGTGAGTGTGTATGCTCCAGCGCACATGCTTCCACAAACGAACTATTCTCTGACCACTGCTGTTAATATTATGAATTACTTTGAATCTTTCTTCGGCATACCTTACCCTTTGCCAAAACAAGGTATATATTTTTTAAGCTCTAAGCAATAGTTACTTAAAAACTCTCTATATTCAATAATGTTATTGTATTTTATAAGACACATGCTCCTTTCATTTATTAAACAGATTTTTTTATTTTTCTAAGCATGTTAAATAAACTAATTATTCAAAAATTATTATTATTGTTAAAAACAATTACGTAATTTATTATATTATTATTAATTTTATTGCTCTCTTTCCCAGATTTACTATCGTTATTATCACTATTTTCAATATGTATTGTTAGATCTGATAGCAATTCCCGACTTTGCGCCTGCTGCTATGGAAAACTGGGGCCTAATCGCTTTTCGAGAAATATACTTAATGTATGATCCGATAGAAACATCTACCGAAATACAAGAATACGTAGCCGTTCTCATGGCTCACGAACTGGCTCACCAATGGTTCGGTAATCTCGTCACGATGAAATGGTGGAACGATATCTGGCTGAACGAAGGAGCCGCGACTTTCTTTGAGTACAAAGGCGTCAATCACATCTCGCCCGAGTGGGGCATGATGAATTTATTCATTTTGCACAAAACACAACGAGCACTCGAGCTCGACGCCCTAGCTAACAGTCATCCAATAAGCGTACCCGTTGCAAACCCCATGGAGATAGAAAGCATATTCGATACGGTTAGCTATTTCAAAGGCGCATCCATCCTTTATATGCTCGAAGGAGTTTTGTGCGAGAGTGTTTTTAAGCGCGGATTAAACGACTATCTGAATTCTCATGCATATGGAAACACAGAGACCAACGACCTGTGGTCGGTTTTCACAAAGCACACAAAAAATTCATCTCTTGTTAATGAGCTCGACATAAAAGTGAGTATAATATCTGGGGAAAAAAATCGCTCCGCACATTTTTTTATTGCACACGTACTTACTTAATGAAATTGAAAAATATTCGCAGACAATAATGAATACTTGGACTCAACAAACGGGCTTTCCACTTGTGACCATCATCCGTGATGGCGAAACTGTCACGGCGACGCAAAAGAGATTCCTCCTTTCACCGCGCGAAAAAGGAGCGAACATTTCGCAGTCCAAGTCACCCTTCAACTATAAGTGGTACATCCCGCTGAACTGCTACACACACGAACCTCCGGGCAACATCGAGGTGTGGATGAATATGACCAATGGTAACACACAAGGATAATTATATTGAAATTTTTTTGCGTACCTATTTTGTATACAAAACGTTTGCCATATATTTTTTGCGCACTCTAAGAAATTAAGACAGACATATGTTTTATTTAGCGACTTTCGAAATATCGACCGACGTTGAATACATCAAATGCAACGTCAATCAAACTGGCTTTTATCGAGTTAATTACCCGAACGAGATGTGGGTCTCGATCATTAAAACTTTGAAGAGTAATCACACCAAGTTCAGTTCGGCAGATCGAGCGAATCTTGTTGACGATGTATTTTCGCTGTGCGACGCGGGCGAGCTGGACGCTTCGATCCCATTGGATCTTGCGCTTTATCTTATCAACGAAAGAGATCACGCGCCGTGGGAAACTGCGTTGCGCTACCTAAATCTTTGGAAGAAAAGACTAGGCGAGAGTGAAGCGTATAAGAGGTATATCATATTTTTCAAGAAGTTGTTGAATCCGATTACGAAATACGTCGGCTGGAAAGATGAAGGAACGCACTTGAAAAAGTTAGTATAGTATTTGAGCGCATTTTGCTTACGCTTGATTAGATGCCCGACGCTCTGAATAAAACATTATTCTAAACCCTTTGTTGTCTCAACGCAGGTTGTTAAGAACCACGGTATTGAAATCGGCCATCGAGCTAGAAATGACTGAAGTGGTGAAGCCCGCAAAGAATCTTTTCCAAGACTGGATATCGAAAAACAAACGCATCGCGCCTGATATACGGAATATCGTTTACATGGCAGGTAAATAGAAATTTATATTAAATATTAATATAGTTGTATAATTAGAAACGCGTGAAGTAACTCTCGCAGTAAAAATTGGTAATTTATAGGTGTGAAATTTGGGGAGGAGACCGAATGGCTTCATTGCTGGAACGTTTATCTTAAGACGCAAATCCAAAGTGAGAAGCTGGTAATGTTGCAAGCCCTAGGCGCGGCGATGGATCCTTGGCTACTTAAACGTTATCTCCGCTTCTCGCTCAACCGAGATCTGATCAAGGCGCAGGACGTTAACACTGTCATAGCGTCCGTCGCTGCCAATACACACGGACACTACCTCGCTTGGCGACATATTAAAGCCTATTGGCCGCAAATCGAGATCTTGTATATGAACGAATCGCTCTCGATAAGCGACCTTATACTCAGCGTCGTTCCCGACTACTTCATTACGGAATACGACTATAGCGAAGTAAGTGAAATGTCATGTTTTGTAATTTCTCAGACCGCGCTTGATTTTTTTAAAGTTATATTATCCCGAGAAAAAATGGTATAACTGGTCAGATGTAAATATACATATATACGTGTAATCATTATGTTATCAGATCTTTTCATAACTAATTATTATATATTTACATCTGATCATATTACACCATTTTTTCTCGGGATAATATTAAAATTATCTTAAAGTGTGCCGCAATCATTAAATCACTTTGTAATTTTTTCTCGGGTCAGGTCTCAGAGTTCTTCAAACAACACGATCTACGCAGCGGTGATCGCACCTTGCAACAAAGCTTAGAAATAGTGAAGTTCAACATCCACTGGGTAAAAATAAATGCGAAAAGCGTGAATGATTGGCTCGTGAAGTACTTCACGTTGAATACTTCAAAAAATGATACGAGTTAACCCTTGCCCGTTGGAAATGGGACAAAAATGAGCCGAATTGTACATTCAGCCATCATGTCATTATGGCTGATTTTTCTACCTTTCTTATTTATACATAATACTCTTAAGGAATACGTGATACAGCCTACAAAAGTATAGCTCCGACACTACTTGGAGGGACAAAAAAATCATCCATCATCTAGGTATATATTTGCAGATCAAAAGCCACCCATTTCCGTCATGTTCGTTGAGAGATCGTTCCCGCAAAGCATAAAATTTAAAAAATCGACAATCCTTAAGCGAGGATAAAACGTTTCCCTTGATAAAAATACTTCTAGTCTGTACAAAACTCATTATCATAGTCCACTCGCCGGGGAGGATCCTTAAACGAACGCAGATAAAGCCGAATTGTTTATAATGTAACGCATTATATACCGATTTATACGCACTTTCGAAAGTATTTATTTAACGTGCACGCAGTGCGTGCCGATCGGATCACTGTAAGTGTAAAAAAAAAAAAAAAAAAAATAGTAAAAGCAAAGACATCGTTGTTCCTAGGGTAGTCGTTGACCCGACATTCGGCAAATGAGGGCTAACGACGTACGCCTAATCGAAAAGCTTTAGTATTCCGAGTTTACTATACTTTATTATAACAAGGAGTGATGATAATCATCTCCACGTGATGTCCAAGCCCCCCCATTCCTGAACCATCCAGTAAGTTATCACTTAAACAGGAAGAGTCGAACTTGCGGCTTTATCGGAGAGAACGCTGATTGCACCGCACTTATGGCCCGAAGTGCGAAGGTCTGTGTGTAAAACTTGCGCTACGAGGTATTTATAGAGGTAATCGAATTATCATGACTGTACGAGCGATCGTTCCACGTGTTAAAGTAGCATATCAATGTACGGCAAAGAGGTGTGATACGCTGAATTGCTCGGGTCTGTGTCTGTGTCTCACAAGCACCGTCCAGAGAAAATCGAGACAAGATGGTATTAAAAAGAAACTTGGCCGCGAGCCAGATGGATATATGTCAAATTAATTGTAAAGGAAAAAAAGAATTGATGTACCGTGTGTGTCGCGTATTGGTGTCTGTTAGAAATTGCTGAAGGCGCAGGATACATTTCGCGTGGAGTTGATCGTTCTCCATGCGAAGTAGCATAAATAGAGAACTGGATATTTTATTATGAAAAAGTTAATAAATTTATATAATCTGAACAACGCTTTATATATGGTGTGCATGTATTATCATAAGAGAGACGTGTGCTGCGTTTGATCGACTGCTTTTACAAAAGATCTGGATGCTGACGCATCGATATTAACGCTAAACTTATCTAGGATCTCTTTAATGTTATTTTCGGCATTGTGCTTGATTCCGAAAAATATTAATTAACAATTGTGAACTCTAATTTGAAGCCGAGCATAACGCGTGTGTAAATTACACAATGCAATTGACACTTGAAGTAATTAAATATGAGTTATATTTTAGTGTTAATTCGTTTACCGTTTCCCGATCGTTAAACGACTGGACAATAAACATCGAGATATAGCGAAATATCGACATTATATCTCAATTATATTATATTTAACATATGTTAATTGCTCTTTAATAACGTAGATTAATTTAACATTTCGAGATTAAAAACCTAGGTACCTATTGTATAAAATTGATCATACGAATACAAAGACGTGAAGGTCTGCAAAGTGTCTAATATTTGTACAGGGAAAGCAAAGTCGATTGCGATACAAATTCTTAGTCCATCAAGAACTACGTCAAACTACCACAAATATTCATATATACTCTCTACTTTAATTTTTCAACTATTTTTCATTCGTCAAAGCTTAATAGTTAATCAAAGCTTAAATTTACGTGTCCTTGTAATCCAATAAAAATTCAAATACTCGTTAGTTAAATAAAACACATTACTACTCGTCACACTCGACATAAGGACACGACAGAGTATTTCAATATTCTTTTGCTATGAATCTTATACTGCCATTAATGCTTGCTATTATTGATGCCCACTACGAAATGTGCTTCTCTTTCAATACTTAATATCTACTCATTAGCATCTTTCTTATTGGATCAATATAACGGCGTTAATTTTCAGCGTTTATCGCATTTACAGTTCCATAAGCAAACTGAGACACGCACATATTCATATATCTACACATACGAATACAATTCTCCGCGTATGGAGAAAAATTTGTAAATAACCACAACAAAATGAATCATTTCATCGTCCCATTAAATAGATTTTGATACACTCCAAACGGCGAATTAATGAATCGACGCACAATTAGATACCTTACGTGTAAATAACATATTTTTTCACTAACGGATATTCTCTCTTAAAGAGTTAACGAACGATAATCGCCCTGGAACGGGAAGCGCCTGCTTACCGACCTGGGCGAAAGATACGAACTGATTGGCCTATTTTATAACGTTCTTACAACATTCGAAAGTACTCGTGTAAGTGCATACATAATACTTTCGTTACTTGTGTATTCATCGATCAAAACGCAATTGCGAATTTAAATCCAAAACTAATCTTTACGAAACAAAATACATATTTTATTTTTTACGTATAGTTATCTGGTCAGAGAAAAAGAGGGAGGGAGGGAGAGAAAGAGGGAGAGAGAGAGAGAGAGAGAGAGAGAGAGAAGATTCATTAGCCTAGTATAAATGGATCTATATCTATAATTTATCAAAGCGAATAATACGTCTACGGATAACGTCGATTTTATTTTTAATTAAGAATTTCATTATATCAAACCCATTGTATGCGGGACGAAACGAAAAAAAAAATGCTATATCGAAAGACTGGATACCAAAGTAATCAAGAATATATACCTATGTGTAAAAATACATATTTTATGCATCACACGATTACGTCTTACGAAAACGGGGCTGTCTTACATCTATATATACCGATATAACAATATATTGTATACCGTTCCCAACTGTATTGTTGTCATAGATATTTTGTTGTATCAAAGGACATGGAGATATGTACAAGCATATAAATGAATATATTATATGTTTAAAATACGCCGAACGTGTATTTCCATCAATAATCCTGATTCGCGAAAAAGATTACTGACGAATATAATTATACAAAATATGCAATAAAACAAAATTGTATTTTTTTTCTGTAAATATTAGTCATAAATGATAAAATGCTTGAATGCATTCGGAAGTAATTTAATTTACATTTGCAAGTAAATTAATAATTGCGATGAAAACTCGCTTTATTAAGAGCCTACATAAATATAAATATAAATATAAATGAATTACATACATTTAGTGAACATAATAATTCGATAACTGATTTTGGAAAACCGAATTTAACAGATCTAAAAATACACGCTAAACGTAAGCAATTATTACATTCTCAACTGTTGCGTTCACTCACTTACAGCCACGTGTTCGCTAACTGAAGAACGACAATGAAATACAATGACGGTCACACCGTCATTGGTAGCTTTAAGTGCGCGTCGTTAAAATTGTTATCCGTAAAAACAAGCTAATGATTTTTTAATTTTCTGCGACCTTCGTATGTAGTAGATTAAAATAATGTTGAAACTAATATAACATAAAGAATTCGAATAAATTCGTGGACAAATAATTTGGAGTAAAATCTTGAACAATAAATATTAAAAGAAACAAATCGGTGTCAATGCATTTAATAAATGCAATTTCGACATCAAAGTGATACTGTATGAAATTTGTTTTGCCGAAATGCGAAGAGATCGCGGCGATGATTATAAATAAACAAAATTGTCGATGACGACGCGATACCACAGTGACGTTTCCGATTGCAATATGGTGACGGTATTAGCCGACTGACAAATTTACGATAACGCGTGCAAAACAGCAGTGACGAATGTCTGACCGCAAATGTTCTCACCGAGCAACGAGCCATCATCAACGAAGGTCGTGTTTCAGGTGAGAGTATAGTGAGACACAAATGTATACGCGACACACGTAAATGAGTAAATCTGCGTATAGTAAATATACACACACATACATATATATCACTCGAGAAAGCACATGAATAAATATGGTAACGACGCCACGCGTAGTTGAACACGTGATACAGGTCAAAGTTCTTTATCATAAATACGGTCGCGGATGTCGCAACTTCGACATATCAAACGGAAAGACAATGAGTGATCGTTATCAAAGATCGAATCTTTCAATCGAATGCACGTGAATTTGTCAAAAAAATTTGAAAATTTTCTCCGTTAGATTAGTTTTATAAATTATTGCGAAAAGACAGACGAACTGTTCTTTCCATAAATATAGTTTTCAGATTCTTCTCGAAAACTGCATTATTAATCTTAATTGAAAGTAAGAATGACGTGAAACTATTCCATAAAATAACTAATTACTTCTTTGAATGTATTACATCTAAAAACAGGAGCGGAGAAAGTAAATTGCTGCACGGAAGATTGAAATTACATCGTAAGTGCGTTATACACATTTACTCAGAATGAGTTATAGTGTTAGATGATTGATCAAGTGACTTTCAGTTGATAATAACATATTTGTAACGAACATATCCTGCCCTGCCTGAGAGATATAAAGATGACTTATAAAAAAACATAAAAAAGATTAGTCAGCCATTTTTCATACGATCGGAAGATGATGCAAACGTTATGTTGTAAATATATATATATACTTATACATAGTTACAAAGAGACTGAGCTTTGCATCATTTTGTTTTATAGCTTGTAATCAGGCCAACGGCAGTGTCTTGCGAAGGAATCGAAGTCGTATGTAGCAACGTATAAAAACAGCGCACGTGTAGTCTATTCGTTGGAGCTAGCTTGCATTCTATATCGTAATACATTCCATATATAGATATGTATATTTTAATCGAACTATAAGCAAAGACCTACACGTGCCCGCATAATCCATGGATGGTAAAAAATTTGCATTAAACTTCAAGAATGTATTCTTTAAAAAATTCTAAAATAAATTATCTCCAATATTGAAGAAGATAGATTTTACTGACAAATTTTGAAATTAAATTTTAAACAACAAATTCTGTCAAAGTGAACTTTACTGAACGTTAATTTCAGAATAAGATAAGTTTTTCTTATTTGATTATTAATAATAAATAATTACTCCGATTTGAATTCCTGAAAAAGAACAGTTAAATGTAAACTTTTGAAAAATATATTACAGAAACAAATTTAACAACATGCTTTAAATTCACATTATTACATAATAATGTGCAAAAAATTTGTTGCAAATAAATATACTCGAAATGTAATAAAAAGTCACTGTGTTATATAAACATATAGACGTAAATATCGCGGCGCAGTATTAATCATTATCCTCTGTTGAGACTCATTATCAATGCCATGATTTTGCATTTTTATACAAGCCAGTTCTGCTTATATTACAATGGGTCAAAAACAAAATTTAAATTTACCTAAACTACTAGCCAAACTATATGCACGAAACTACATGTTTTTTTGTAGCTCTTTACATTACTAATCATGCGTAAACATGCATGATGTGTTTGATTTTAATAACAAATTCCTTTTAATCCTTTTAACTTTTAGTTCTTTCCAATCACGATACTAATTTTCACTTTTTTATACTTTAAGTTATTGTACGACGCAAAATTCGTAGTTACAAAAATATTTATCGTCAAACTGAACGATAACGAGTTGACCGCTGCGGTTTGCTATCGTCTCACAATAAATAAGCAACAAAAACACGCAAAATAAGGATAATTTGATAATCAACAGGCGAGCTGTGAGTGAGTCGCGCGAATTGGCGTGCTATCAAAGGAAACATGCGGGGAAATTTGCGGTGTCGGCGCGGCCCTGGTGAATGCGCGATGTCGCCGGAGCACGATTGCTGAGTCACATATCGCGAGCGATCTCTCCCGGCAAGGTGCGCGACGTTCGCTCGGTCGGTTTCTCCGCGTACGTAGTGTCGCGTAAAAGTATTGTACGGCAAAGTGTCTCATCGCCACGCGTGACTATCAGCCAGCGTTATGGCGTAAAAGAGTGAACCGCATAAATTACCGTCGACCGTAAGTCGCGTGTAAATTTGTTTTGAACGACGATTCGAACGTGTTTTTTTGTGCACCGCTGTATGTATACGTGTTACAGGAATCTGTCAATGTGCCGTCTCACTCGCGATCTCAGCTGATTCGCGCGTGTGTATAGACGTTTCGATCCACTTCGCTGTCTGTCGGCACCGATAGTGTCTGAATCCGCCGTTAACGGCACGGAGGTACAGTGTTCGCCTGTCAAAGGAGATCGGCGAAGCATGCGTGGAGATGCGCGCGGCCGCATCGTGGCTTGATGTGACTCGTGCGCGGTTTTGAGGTTATTTCGGTACTATTCTCGTGTAACTGACCTATACCCTGTCCCGACGGAAAACTCCCGGATCTTTTATTTCCACTCTGACGCTCCGAGCGACGAGTCGCGTTTCCGACGGTTCGCGCTGCCGACGTTTCGCATAAATTACAAACTGCGGCTGAACGTGCAGTGTGTGCTCTAACCTAAAAATTGAATTCAAGAATTATTCGAAATGTGTTTCATCGCGTGAACGTGTTTTGTCAGAGACTCCAAGAGACTCTTTATTTTCGTGAGGATATCTTTGCATCATTTGCATGCAATGTCAATGAATATTTTGCGCTGGCACGTCATTTTCTCATGATGTCAAACTTATTGTTTGTGCTTGACAAAAACAGCGAGCTACTGTGACAACACGTCAGAACTTATAGACTTAGTTTTTATCTGTATAAGTCGGAATAAGTCGGCAACATGTTGTGCATAAAGAAGTTGTACCGGGAGGAGTTGCTGCAACTAGCTTTGCTGCTCTCCTTACTGCGTGTAGATCCAGAATCTTATCTAGGTCTGGATATTCAAACCATCAATGTGGGATCTTTGGATCTCAACAATGGATCTGGATGGCACACGGATCACACAATTATCCATCGTCCGATGTTTGTGCACCCAAAGAATCCAGATTCTATGCTTCTCAACTATCAAAGGGATTTGTTTGAAGAACTGAATTCATTAGGCAGATACAATAGAATGAATTCTGGTCTGAATGCTATACAAGCTTATCTATTAAATGTTGAAGAGTCTAACACAGATACATCATTAGCAGGACCTAGTGTACCTGTTTCCACAAATACAACTAGGAATATGACATCTCCTGATCCACCAACTTCTGCGCAAAGCCCTGCATCACCAGTTAGTGCAGCGGAACTTACTCAAGAGGTACATCTTTTAATATATATTATTCAACAGACATGTATTCAACTATAAAGATCCATTAAATATATATATGCATATATGCAATGACACAAGCCATTAGTTATGCCACAATATCATAATTACATGATATTTTTATGTTATTAAAATTATTTCTTAATATTTAAGTTATTAAAGATAATAAATTGTTTTCTCTTTTATTATAATTTAATGATAACTCTTGAGCGATTATTCTTACTTTTTTCATAAAAATAAATGAGATGATAAGAATCCTACATGATAAACAGTGAAAGACAGAAAGAGAGGGGGGAGGGAGGGGGGGGGGAGTGAGAGAGATTGTGTAGTGATATTTCAACATTTATATCTGATATGTTGAGATATTTCAATTTTCCTCGAAATTTACAATGTAAACAAGAATTTCTTAGTTATATTTTTTATTTTTATCATAAAAGTAGTATATTTCTAAATTATTTATATTTATTGTTTATTATTTATAAAGAATATAATATACAAATATAAAAGTGAATGACTAATTGTCCGAAAAAGCTTAATATTCTTTTTTACCTCATAATTACTCATAATATTTTGTAATTTTTTGCGAACAACAAAAAAATAAGTGGTTTCGTGACGTAAATTCTGAATGCGTCAAACTGCACGCAATAATCAGACTTAAAAATAATATTGGCAGTGCACGCGGCACGTATCTGAAACATTATTTTTCTTTGCCCGAGGCAAATGTTCTGAAAAATCAAAAATAACCGCGTCCCGCCACGGTCACGTTGAAGGTAGGAACCTGTTGAAAAGAGAACGCAATCGCTCTTTCATAGCAATATATAAGTAATCGCGTCATGTAAATGACCTCGCGAATCCTTGCAAAGACCTTGCTTGTCGTAGAAATACTTTTCTGCTTTCCTCTCTTGTTTCCTTCTCTCTCTTTCTCTTTTTTACGAAACATTAAACTAGCTCATAAGATTTCAATTTTTCATTATGATCAACTTGATTTGCCTTACAGAATTGTACACTTATATAACGAATTATTATGTTTAGTTAGATAAGATTTTCTTGTCATACTATTTTGCATATGCATGTAATGAGTTCAAAGATAAAAAATAGATACATATATAAAATTTAATCACTCTTTTGATATTAAAATTATATATTTACGGTTTAGAAAAAAATCATAAGAGGGTTAAAGGATAAAGATAAAATTAATCATATTTATAAATATGATTATATATAATCCGTTTTTAAATTATAAATGGAAAATAAATAATGACATATTAATAATGAATGCTTAAAATGCTAACAACATTTAATGTTGATCTAATTTTGAATCATGTTCTTTCTATTCGTTATGAAACCATTACATACACATAAAGTTCTAAAGAATTCGTAAAAGGAAGTTTATAATTGATACTATAAGTAGTGTCGCGTGCAGAAAAATAATAGGTTGATGAATCACCCCACAAACCCACTTTCTTTGTTGCACATCAGAGTGTGACTGTATTCGGTTGTTTATATTGCATGTGACTCGCCTGTATTTTCGCAATTTTTTGTCAAGCCTGCACAAAAATCGATTCTTTCCTTCTCAGGACAATGTCCTTGCGTGTGCAAGTTACCTATATTGACTGATCTGGGTTAACTAATTGCGAATTTGTCCCGATGACCTAGCGATGACCGTTTTTAGCAAATCCTTCGATCGCATTGATCGTAATGACGCATCAAGACAACTGTGCGCTTCATTATATGATAAAAAGTATAAGTATGCCTTCATGCTCTTTAACTGATATCAAATACAATGACGATAATAAATTACCAACCATGATGACTGATGTAATTTATAAGACATCGTATATCATATAAAATTACAATTATTTACTACTTTCGAACTTTTATCGTTTTTTCTTTCAAAAACTTTACATTTTCTCATAAAGTTTATTTATTTTTTTTAATTCTTAATAAATAAAACGTGGAAAAGGATGCATATATAACAAATTTATATAAAATATAAATTAACGTAAAAGTTGATTTCTATTTTATGTTTTTAGCTATATCAGATTACTATATAATAAAGTAATATTTAAAACTTTTATTTTAAAATGTTAAATTTAAAAAATTAAGTATTTCGATATAACTGATAAATCCATTAGAGAGACATAATGCAATAATCCTTCAGTGTCAGAATGAACAATTACATATGCAATTGATTCATCTAAAATAGAACAATGTCAAGTGGATTTAATTTCTAATAGAATTCTTCGATTTTTGGTAAGCTGAGGTCACGCGAAACTATGATATCACGCACGTATAAGAACTCTTTTCTGAATTATCTCATCACTTACGATAATAGTCTTCAGATGAAACTGGACACTTGTGTTTGAGTTAGAAAGGATATTGCTATCGATTTATGAGATGTCAAATATAAAAGCCTCTGAATATTTTAACATGTCGAATATAGAAATGTTTAATGATATTGCAATGATTAAAACTGGATCTAACGTAAAATGACCTATTATAAATTTATCCTTGTCTTTAAAATTAAATTTTATACTGTCTTTAAAATTATATATATAAATTATAATATAATGGTAATTAAATCAATATTAATCTACCAATTAGAATAGTTTTGATAGAGTAATTTTGATATATTACTTTTTAGTTTTAAATTTTGTTAATGTGTGAAACAATGCTTAAAACATTAACAAATATTTTTCAAAAAAATTATGAATTGTGCTATATACAAAAACATCACTTATGAATTATATATGTAGTCATTATAATGGCATATGATATATTTGTATATAGAATGACGTAATAAGTAAGAATAACGCCAGTCTCTTGATAATTATTATTTTTAAATGTCAATCTTTCATTTTAAAGACTGGAGTCATTTCGTGAAACCTGCTTATGCGTCGAACCTGAACCGAATGTACACTGTGTTAAGTAAGCAATTTTCACGTTGAAAATATTTCTGAGACGACATAATTCAATATATCGAAAGAAATCACGATAAATTGATTAATTTTTTGATCAATTAATTTCATTTTGTTATCATATTAATCCTGATTTAAAAAATGTGATTAATATGATACGAAAAAGAAATGGAAAGAAACATATTGATTTTGCACATTAATGTGTCAGTTTCTTATATTTGCCATTCATCAACTCGCACAACGATGCATGACATTATTTTCAAAAATTTTAAAAGTTTTTTATGGTTATTATATTACAGCAAGAATAAAAATGTCGATCTTGTGATTGTAATGATATAAAAGAATTGGAAAAGCATATTTATAAATGAAAATATGTTCATAGAACTGTTGTCAGCAATTTTCTATGACCATTTTCAAATGTTTCTAATTGCGACTAAAAGTATACGTAAGTGTATTTTCCGTACATTACTAAGAACTGTCCCGTTCCAAATTAAACATCTGGCCTTATTCCAACACATGGACGAATGTCTTGAAGTAAATTTATCAAGATTTTCGATAGAATTTATTCAATATATTTTGCAAGAATATCATCATTCAATTCTTTTTCCATTGTGTAATTATAAATACCGTATTAACAAATTTTATCACTGTGTACGATTAGAAATTTTAACGAGATATTTCCAAAACTTTTCATGAAACCCATGCAACAACCTCTACTACAAAAATAATGTAAATGTGTATATGTATACGCATTAAGAACGACTCGTGAAAAAAGAGATACACGATAACCAGATGCGACCCCGTTTTCACGTGGATTGATGCTCTCTGTACAAATCTCTCGTTTTCAGGACGATATATGTGTCCAGAATTAGGAACCGGTCGAGGATTTTTAAGACGATCGTAACGTACTCGCGAAAAGAAATTCGCCCTTCTGTCTCTAATTTCGCGTGTTAAAAATGCGTTGAATGATCAGACGCCACACGAATTCCAAGGCTTACATTTTATATTTTTGCTTTTTGTCACATGCGACGCGTAACGAATATTCGCTTTGACCGGTATACAGATATCTCTCTTTCTTTCTTTTTTTTGAAGATGTGACATTTGTATGGATATAAATCAAGTCGAATAGTGGTGCTAACTGTCACAGTAAAAACAGTATTTTAATAAATGCCGCATGTTGAAAAGATGTGCAACCAAGTATAGAGAATAATGTTATTCTATTAATTTTACCTATATCTTATTCACGATATTCTGGAAATAAAACTTTAAAATGTACGCGAATATTGATAGATTGTCTTACAAGTTATTTGTGTTAATATTATTAATCTCGTAATATTTTTTATAATATCAAGCATGGTTTTGTAATAATAAATAATATATATTTGAATAAATGATATAATGTATCACGATATAAATTTTATTTCAGAAAAAATAAAATGTTGTTTTTATTCTGAGGTTATCATTACATCACAACGTATTATTAAAAAATGTAAATTTTGAATTTGAAAATATTTATTAATTTATTAATATCAAATTTTTTCGAATTGTAAAGCTGTATTAAAAATATAAAAATTTTGAATATTATGTGTAAAGTCGTTCTTAATGCGTATATACACATTTATATATATACTTCAAAAATAGTTATAGAATTATTTTATGAAAGTTCTCTCTTTACAATTAGAAGAAAAATTAATTTTTTTTGTGATATATATGTGATCATATTAGTGATATTGTATATGTATCACTAAAGAAATTAATTTTTCTTCTAAGGAGAGAATTTTCATAAAATAATTTCGTAACTATTTTTGAAAAATTTTTTAATTTTAATAGTTTTCTCAAACTTATTACAAGCAAATTAACTTCATGTTTCGAATTAATATTTAAAATGTTTGGAACTTTCTGTATAAATAAAAATCAAACGTGAAAGAAAGCGGATGTCGAACTTTCCCCGATTGTAGAAAGGCAGCTGCAACTAAGTGTATTTAAGAAATGTACGCACTTTACATACCAATGAATACAGATAGTCTTTGATAGATTGATATTGGCAAGCTGCCCTACTACGATTAAAGTGCATATCTCGCGTGTTCTATATTGTAACGAATAAAGGAGATAAATCTAACAATAAGGTCACGTGACAATGGCATTCTATTGACAATCACAGATTCTGGTGATAATAGGTTGACAGAAATATAAATGGTGGCATTTATAACAATTGCAAGAAAGAAAAAGCAAACTATAAATTATTATAGCAATTTCTAGAGTATTATTGTACAATATTTACTTTCTTTTTATTCATTACCTTATTATTAATTTATTCATGTTCAAAAAGAAATAAAAGTATAGAAAAGTATAGAAAAAGATATTTTTTTAATATTAGATCTAGGAAAAAAATTATTTAAATCTTGTTGTTATTTGCTTGTTGTTATATATATAGTTACTTATTATTGCTTATTATGTTTTTCTAAGCAGTCTTTTCAACCAACTTGTGACAATCTTTTAAAAAATGTGATTTTTTAAATCAAAATATGTTAATACACAATGCATTATCTCTCTTTGACACTGTTTTTATGATTTTACTCATTTCACAATAATCTAATTTGCTCAGTTGTTAACATTCCTAAAAAAGCATTGTACTAATATTTTACGGCAAAAAGCACTGTTCTTTCCTGCATTTTATTAATCACATGATATTTTATATAATAAAGTAATGAGAATTTCCCAATAACGCAATTTAAATGTAAAATTAAATTTGATATAAAAAATATCAATACATAATTGTGATTATTATGTATATGTTATCAGAATACATTTTTAAATAATAAATAAAATTATCAATCATTGTACCTTAGCTAAGTATGCCATCAGCAGAATACATTTATAAATAATAAATAAAATCACTTACCAATCGTTGTACCTTAGCTAAGTATGCCATCAGCTATACCTGGAAAAATTAGTATACATTTTAATTATTATAAATTATTATGCATTTCACATATTATTTGTTGGTTGTTGCATATTATTTAATTATTTTTGTGTAACATTATTTGATTAAAATAACATATAATAAAGTGCATAAATAATTATTAAAAATTGTGATAAATATTAAATATGTTTTAATAAAATTTTATTGAATAAAATAAATATTTTCAAACATCTTAATAAATATTTAATCATTATAAATTGTGAAATAAATAGAAATGGCAATTGTGTGTGTGATCTGTATGTATGTTTAAAATTATATACGTATTTAAATAATTAAATATTTATATACCAGCTAGGGTATTTCAGAGGTTGCTCCAGCAAGTTGCAGATTCCGCCTTCGACTATTCTCATATTAACTCCGTTGAAGAATCGGCATTAAAATCTGCATTAAATGACTTGTATGATCAAATAAAAATCAACTATTTCATGCACTTCACTTATACGAAAATCACACGTAGATTCACATTGCAAATACCATATCACAAAACGCGAAATAAAATACACTCCGTATTACAACGCTACAATGTGCCAGATATGAGAACACGTATACATATATAAACATATATATAACATAAATATTTTTTACACAATTTGATGTTAGCGAGCTGAATTTTTAACATGTTATATCTAATGAAAAATTGATCTTTTCCGTGACTTTAACCTATTTCAACGCTCAGCAATCAGACGATCATCGAAACGCCGTTAATTGTAAACATTCGCGATATATATACATTCCGGTAATCGCCCATCATTTTAATCGGCACTCCCGACAAAACTCGCACTTTCTGTGTACTTTTAATACGGATAAAATATACAATTGATCGTCAAATTTTTGTACTCCGCATTTTTTGAACAGATGAACCGGACAAAAGAGCGGGACGACCGGTAGAGCAGTACATATGCTACGCTACCGGCTATCACGCGCGCTATCTTTACTTCACGGAAGCTACGCGTACTATTAGTCACCCTATATTTCTTTCCGGCGCGTCGATTTGGAACACAAAGGACCAACGTTTGGCGATTAATTGTATCGAATCTGTATTAAAAATGCGTAGCAAATGCGAACTTTGTCGGGAGTACCGATCAGAGTCGACGGGCAATTGCAGAAACGTACTATTTACCGCAGATGTTCGTGATTAACGGCGTTTTGACGATCGTCTAGCGGTCGAATTCAACAGGTTATAGTCACGGTAAGTCACATTTTGATAAGTTCATGCAAATAAGCATTTTATTAGATATAACATGTTAGAAATTCAACTTGTTGATTCAAAATCAAATAAAACGTACGTACATGTACAGTATCTGTACTTGATGACCTTCGCGCGATTGCCAAGACGTTGCTCGTTTCGTTCACTCTGAATATAGTAGCGATAACAATTATTTTTGCAATTTGTATGCATTGGCGCAAAGAGCGTTTTATTTCGCATTTATGTTTGATAGTAAATTGACAATATGAATTCAGATGTGACTTTCGCAAAAGTGAAGCAGACTGATTTTCATCCAATATATGTAAGGGCAAATTTCCATTATTCATCGATTCTTTGATAGAGATAAGGCGACAATCTAAGGCGAAATATGCAGCGAATAGAGCAAACTGCAATAACCTAGCTAGTGAGTACAATTATTTATTTAAATACACATTTTAATAGCATATACATATCCAATTAAAAATTGCAATTTATATTTATTCGAGTTTTTCTAACACATTTAATTAAAAATTAATTAATATAAAACATTTAATTGAAATATCCATTATGTTAGGTTAGGTTAGGGTTATGTTACAATATTTCAATACTTTCTGTAATAATATAAATTAAACTTTTTAATACAATTTTTCAATTATAATTTAAACGGCAATAGAGTATACAGATATTGCAATGCATGCTTTTTCATTTACATGTAACGGAATTTTTTGGATATAAAATGCTTCAGTCGAAGGTCGATGTAACTGCAAAATCAAACATTTTATTATCTCTATTTACTCAGTATAGCTCGTTTTTTGTCCATTAATCATAGTAGTACTCAATAATTAAATGGCACTTTTATATATTAATCAAATATTATATTTCAACTTTCTCTTTTAATGTAAAGCATATATTATTTTTTTTTTTCTTCAGATTAAATGAAGTTTATATAGCATATGTACATACAGTTCAGAATTTTTAAAAATATTTATATTGAATATGTATTATGTTATTTATATTTGATGACAATTCGCGATTTTCAACTTATTGTTGATAATGATCTAATAGGCAATAAAATTTCTGATTAATAATTATGTTTCCAATTTTTACAATATATTCCGTTATATTGTTTTATGGTTCAATCACTTTTTATGATGATGAAATAACGAGAATTTTTGTCGCTGCTGTTTTGCGTCAGTTGTTAAGTTTCTCGGTTGTCAATTTTAAAGTCGTATAAGAATTTTGCAACGAATTAAGGTTAACATACATAAACAGGAAGAATGATGAAGTTTTTATTGCGGAAAAAATGTTTGACGTTTGAAATACATATGAATTGCATAGCTATGAGTTTATCAATAAACAGTTCGATTATCGATTAAAGACTAATTTAAAAATATTCAATTTAAAAACATTATAATATTAGAATTATAATCTTCAAATAATTTATTTCAAATTTTAGATTCTTTCGAAAAATTTTATATTTTTCTAGAATTAGAAGCTATTTTCAATCTTATTTTTTTCAAAGATAGAAAACTTGAGACGCATATATTACAAATTGTTTGTTTTATAACATTCCAATTGATTTGAAAATATAACAAACTTATGTAAATTTTCCAATTCTTTCCAGTTTTATGATAACTTACAAATTGACCAATATTTCACAAAAACTCAAACATTAATTTGTAAGAAGATATCATTTTAGCAATAATCGATTATCAAAAGAGTGTTCCACAAAACTAAAACTTTTAAAAGTGTATATTTTATATAGAATGATAAACATGTGATAGAGTACATTAATTTTATCTTATCTAAATTTTTAAATATATTTTATTTCATAGACATTTTAAACTAGGTTTAATTTGATGATCTGATGTATGAGTATAATTTAACAATGTCAGTTCGCCGATTATTATTATTATTGAATTGATCAACTTACACCACGTAATGAATTTTTATGTTTTTTCATCGTTGTTCCACTTCACATATATGTTTGCATAGCTGGCTACAATGCCACGTGTATACTATATTTTGCACAGAAGTACAAAGGTTAAGTATTCATCTTTTGCGTAGAGAGCTTGAAGCGATTGAACACAGTGCGTAAGATTAATCGTAGACAGAGTTCGCTTTTTTTATAATATAAATACTCTATAACAATTTTAATAAATTAAACTATTATTTAGTTAAAGAATTGTACATACTGTTATTTATTACTTACGAAATTTACCGTTACATAGTCATAATTTACATATTTTTTATAGACTTTTGGAAATATTCAAGGAAAATCTTGATCTTTTATTAATGCCAAGTCAAATTGTCTATAAGACTATATTTATCTACCATCGAAGTTCTTGTTTTTTATATCACAATTCGCTGTTCTCTAATGCGGAAATTTGTCGAATTATTGGTGTTTACATTTATTGCTCGCTATTATATAAAAATAGTACTGGTTATTTACTGTTGAATTATTAACATGCATCGTGCACGACCAACCAGCAAACAGTAAGAATCGTGTCAGTATATGCGCATTCATACGAATTGCATATTTATTAGCTGATATAATAGCCAATATATTGCTCCGATATTATATAGGAAAATTTTTCGTTTACGATACTGTTATCAATTTAAAATATTCGCTGTATTGTCTGAAGCGTCTTAATATATTTAAGTATTTTGCATCAAGAAAATATGAAATTTTATTGAAATAGTAGAATGTACAATAATGTAATATTAATTTATTTGAACAGTTCATTAACTCTTTAATAGTTAAAACTATTCTTTATTAATTTAAATTTAATTTAAGAAACTTTGCAGATAAAATACAGAGAATTTGGATGAATATATTTCTATTTATTGGATAATGTCGCAACTTATTTTATGAATTTTTACCTTTAGAAAATGTAAGAACGCAGTCTATATATTATATATATATAGTAAAATATAAATTGATTTATGAAGTTAGTTAATAAAATATTTATATAAACCGCATTACTATAAAATTTCAATATATTTTTTTGTTTGTTTATTTGCGTGTAAAAGATGAAAAACTATGTTCAATATTCATGGATCTATTTAATCTAGCAAAAATTTTTACCATTAACACATTCGACATTCTTAACAAATTTTTTCGTCCAGTAATGAACGTTTCGTTCTACCATCATCACGTCACATGCTCATCGAACGTTCCATAAATTTTCATAAATCAGCATCGCGAACGTATGCAAACGATGACCCTGACGACCGATCGCGGCTGAGGGACGAAAGGCGCTTCGTCGATGTCGAGGTACGAGCCGGCAGTCCGGTAGCACGCCGTGCGACGAGTTAAAGTTAGATATGTGCGCAGCGCGTGTAATTAATCGAAGTACAGAGATTGCTGCCATCGTTTGATCAGACGTATGAAATGGCACGAAGGAAGAGGAAGCAGCCAAGGGTGATCCCCGTGTTCGTGCCAGACGACGTATGTTCCTTATCGGATAATCGGACTGATTTCGTTTTGCTGAAAAACAAAAACATTGCGTACACACGATAACCCACGTACGTGATAACATTCGCGAGTATATAAAACTTTAAGTTAATCTGAAAATGAAATTGCTAAAGAAAGGAATTCGAATATTGATATATTTTAAGTCTTTTCTTTGCAAAAAATATAATGATAATTTTTTTATTAATTTTGATAATGTAATATTGATATTTTCAATATTAAATATATTTAAAGACAATTTTATGATTTATGATCGATAAGACACGTGGCAACCATGATAGAGAAATGTACGTGTAGACATAGTTGACGATAAGAGTTTTCAGTATTTTCCCTCTTATGAATATAGTTGTATGTGAATATCGCGATAATTGTGAATAATTATATTAGTCATTATATACGCATCACGTTCGTTATTTCTTTTTACCAGCAATTAAAACGATGTCGTTGCCTTTTTGTTTCAGGTACGTATCATATCACATCTTAAATTTCTCGAAGATGATATTTCAAACTTTGCTAAGACTTGAGATTGTTCGTTCGCGTCAATTTCTGTGCTGCGCAACAGGTCTATAGTACTCCGTATTTGGTAAGTATTTAAAAATATAAAATTTGCATTCGCTGTGCATTTTTCTGCTTTATTCTTGTTGCTTACGTATACATTTCGCTCGATTTTATGAATTCTGGTTTCCTTTGTATTCTTTTAAATAGATTTAGATACAAATTGTTACAAATTAGATATACAGTAGCGATCAATGAAATGTACTCACCGAAATTATTGTTTTCTTTAAACTCTGAAGCAAAGTACTGTACTAAATCGTAAAATTTATATTAAAGGGCATTATTAACGACCCATAATTTTGATTAGAACATTTTAGTTGAATTGTTTTAATATATTTTTACATATTTATAAAAATAGGACAATATACAATAGAAACAATACTTGCTTAATAAATTTGTATTTTACACGTATAACAATAACAATTATAGGAACAAATAATTAATTACAACAATTATTAATATTTTTTAATAATAACTAATATTTTGTGATATTTGTGATTTTTCACTTTTGGTTATTTTTCGGTGATTTACCATTTTTAGAAATACTGCACGACACTTTTTGAAAAAAAGTGTGAACTTGAACTAATTCTTAGTTTGTGTTAATTATTTATATATACCCAAATAAACCTAATTTAATTCTTCCCACCCTTACAATACTTATCAAAGACTTATTTCGAAGAATCCTGCTGAGTACATTTCCTTTACTGACCGCTACTGTATTAGAATATAATAGGATGTATATTCCGGTAAACTTAGAGTCTTTTTGTGCAAATTTAATCAAAATCTTAACTAACGAAGTCATAGAATACAATTGAAATGCTCACGATTTACCATTCATTTATTATGAATGTCAAATTCGCCATTTGTTACGATAGATTACTGTATTCAAATATCTTTCTATGGAAAAGTAAGATAAAAGCGGAAATTGAAAGTTTTATTACGACAAATTTAGCGCGAATGTAGTTTTAGTCAACAAAGATTCCCGTGAATCAGATCGGTGCATGATGAAATGCCGCCAAATCGCATGTAAATTAGAGTTACAATCGTCTTTGTCGTGGTAATTTTCACCGGCGAACGTAAACAACGTTGTCTGTTGCACTATTTTCGATGTGCTACAAAATTAGCACAGCCAAATGTCTATGCGCGAGTTGATCGTCAGGAAGACACGGCGTAGAACGAATTTTTTGCGCATTTTACCAAATCGTTCGGGGGTGAGTATTTAGGAAAGATGCTCACCAAGGTTAGCGAGGTCGAAACAACGTTCTCAAAAATAACCGTGTCCGTATATTCTGCAATATTTGTTCGTTCACGAGAGAGTGCAGCGCTCTCGTAACCTTCGTGGGTTAAGCCCACGCGTCTTCGCGCGCGTATTTGGCAATCGAACGAAGAATTTCGTGATATCTTTGTTGCACTCTTCAAGTTTTGCCGCGCCCGAACGGTCAATTGCCGATAAATCGCGATGAATCATTCTGCAAGAGAACGTGCACTTTTATATTTAATACAAGTATGTTGCTTAATTTATCGCTTATCACGTAAATATTGTATGTAAAACATAGTAATATTGTATTTTTTTTTTTTTAAATAATTTGCTAAAACTTTTTTCTCTTCCGCTGTTTTTTTTTTCTTTCTTTTTTTTCCACCGACAAAACAGTGTAACAGAGTAGCTCAGTTAATGTTTCCGCAATTATAGTTACCACTTGCTGGTTAAATGATACTCTGCGTTAATGATAACTTTATGTTTGCCAATAAAAATACAATCATTGATTTAAAATAAGCAAACGCTGACATCAACGTAATTGCTTTCTTGCACGAGCTTGAATATGTTTTTCTACATCATTATCTCACTTAGTTGCGATAAAAAGCAACTCGCATGATATGATATGATGCGTACGCGACTATGTTTAGGACTGGTCCAGCTTGTTATCTCTGATAAGGAAGCTTGAACGCTATCGCGTTTAATAAAAGTTACAAAGATAAGGTTTCTCTTCTTATAAATTCTTGCAATAAAGGATACGCTTTTATTAATGTCAAAAAGCTGTATCATATGTCGCAAGAACGACAATGCATGTGACAATGTCACCGACGGTTAATTGAGAGTAATAATTTTTCTCGGCACGTTAATCGAACCAATTTACACTATCGTGAATGGACGGTATGTGGAAAGAGAAAACTTATCCAATTCATATGTGAACAAATAGAACATTTATCCGCATTGTTTATTATAGATAAGAGATTTATTATCATTTATATTTCAATTTTTTATTAATATATTATAAAATAGTCTTACTAGCTATATAAATTACTGATTTTTAATTGATAGCAAAAATGTCAACTAAATTTATTAAAAGAATCTTTTATTATTAAGAAATTTAACGTTTATATTCGATGATAGGTTCTCATTTTACTTGCATTTTTCTATTTAAATAAAAAATATACTATGTCATACATAACATAAACTAAAAAGAGATAAAATCTTTTTCTCGGAATTTTATCAAATAAGATCAATCTGTACTATAAATATATACGATATAAAGATTTGATCTAGTAGCATGAAAATTACTTAATAATTAATACTTAAATAATTTCTTTAATATTCAATCGAATAATTCTTTGTGTCATAAAAAAGAAATTAATTCTTTTAATATTAGATTGAGTTATGGTTTATTTTTTTACAAATATTGCGTACCTACAAATTATGATCATTATGATATAAGAACAAATAATTATTGGTATATTATCCTACGAAGATGTCTATACTTAGCATTTAGTTCCGTATGCTTTCGGTATAAGAATCTTGCGTATCGCATGTTACTAGAAAAAAAATAATATTCTCGTAGCAATCATTATTAATGAATGTTCGTTGCTCGCAACAATTACGACTTGATTCTTATATATGCATAGTGTTATTACCTAGAACGATTGACGGCCTTGATTTCACAAGTTGCACGTGCGTTGCAGTTATACAATAGTAGTTTTTGAATAACCACATACAAAGAAAGAAATCATTTTTCTTTTCATTATTGTCATTGGTTATTTCGATGATCTCATTGAACGTTTTTTAAATCATTAATTAGCTGTTGAAGTGATGTTTAAAAAATCGTTCAAAATATTAATTCTATCACTAAACAGCGTGTCTCTCAAATGCGATGATATGCAGAATACAATCATATATATCAAAAGGTAAAATTTATCGAAAAAATGATAAAGAGATTATTGCTTAAGAAGCAAAAATGTAAAGTTTATCTCAATGAAAGGAAAAATACAATTCAGAGATTGAAGATAAAAGATATGTGTGACGAATTTATGCAACTGCATCATATCGCATCTGCAGTAGATATGTTGTAGATTACACGAGTATGTATAATACATCGCTGAGATATGCTTATTATGATAGAAAATTTTGAATTTTTGCCCCAACAAAGAAATAAATTGTCCGATAGATAATATAATCATTAATATTTCATTTCAGCTAAACGCGACAAATTGTTACACTTTTTTTCTCACTTTCAACACAAGTTACATATGTGACCGATAACTGTTTATCTTATCTTCGGCAGGCACATCTTCACAATTTTTTCTTTTTTCTTGTCCCTTATAAAGAAACTGACTGAATACAGGCGCCGCGGAAGTATTTTTCATCTGAGGGGACAAAATTTATAAAGGGGATACGTAATACATTCATAATATGTATATGTATGTAACTCCATTCAAACACCATATAGTAGGCCACTCAGTGGGTAGTATAAATGTGCGACAAATATGCACAGATTTTTTGTTCTAATCTTAATGCGCTTAATTTTCTTCGTTATATACTTTAATTGAACGAGTAAATAGTCAAAAAAAAGTAAAAGAAAAAGAAAAGAAAAGAAAAATAACCCATTTTTCCACTTTTGATGTAAATATTTGATGCTCAATATTTTTGGTCATGAAATACTTGAAGAAAAAAGAAAATTTTTAGGGGGGGCTATGCTACCCCTAAATTATCTCTGGGTGGGCGCTCGTCCCCTTTGCCCCCCCCCCCGGTTCCGCGGTACCTGACTGAATATACATATTGATGATTAATTATAGGAACATAATTGATATTAAAATTTGCGAAAATTTGCGATGAATTGAACACTAGACTATTGTGTGATTCTATCTTATTATTCTTTTTATTAATTAATTTTATTAACTTTATATTAATTGATACAATCTAATTCGTAGAAAGATCGCGGCTATCGTAAACATAAAAAATGTGGTTGTTTGAAAAAGTCTCTTTTTCTTTCTTTATAAAACATGACCGTACGAATGAGAGAATTTTGTTGTTGTTTGAATTTTGGTTGGCAACAATATCTTATCCAATTTGCCCCTGACCACTGCTAATAATTTAAAGTTAAGTCTGCAATATCGATAAATTTATTTGTTGACTGATATAAGTAAAATATATGTAAGCTATAATCAAAATTAATCGATATTATCGAAGATGATTAGTCTTTATACAACTCCATTACACTAGCAAACGCGTAGAACTTACTTTTATCTCCCTGTCGGGTTATCACGAATTATTGAGAAAACTATTTTTATTGCTTTCTGTAACAATTTCAATATAATTATTATTTCAAGCAAGGTAAACGATGCGGTTGATAGCTCAGTTAGTGTCGCTGTGGCCGATCACGCGCAGTATAAATCTAACCGCGACGAAATTTTTCGTAAGTCACACACGAAATGAGTAGTGCGAACCATTTACTCACACCGTACTCCGTGTTATCATCGTGACGTACGCGTAAAGCAGTCTGTCCTCGTCAGGCATCGTCGTCGCCACCGTCTCTAACCCGCCACTGTTGATTACATTGCCCCTCCGCTGTCGCACAATCGTCAGTCTCGCGATCGCGAGTGCATAAATCGCAACGTGAGTGTATCGGCGCGAGAACCGTTTGGCAATTTAGCTTTCGTTTGGCGAGCTTTCGGCGTGTCGTTAAGAAGTAAAATCCGACGAGATTGTGAATATTGCCCTGTACCTCGATGAGATACGGTGAATGTTAAGAATCTGTGTTTCTTGCGAACTAACGGTGAGTCGAGCATGATGATTTTCATGTCGCACTTACGTTCGACGCCGTGACACGTGACTAGCGTTCACCATATCCGAAACGTAGTATTGCAGAAACTCTTCCGTTATCCTGTACGTCGGCCTGCCAAAAATAACCGTGACGTGTCGCACTGACGGAAGAGCGTTGTATAGACAGTGATTTCTCTTGGCCGTAACATTCTCGAAGATTGAGCGGAGCAACATGAGTCTAACAGCAATGTCGAATGCGGTAGGTCGACATTATTGCTATTAGTAAATAGGATAGGGAAGTGAAAGGGAAAGTATTTTATGTAATTACTCTCGATAGAGATGCGACATGCCAAGCGTGCAGTAATATCGAAGTCATTCAGTAGGCGCCAAGTTAAACTGGAATTATAGAATTTCAAAAAGATACAAACTTGACAAGCAAGAATAATATCGGTCTCTTCGATATTATTAAAAAAACTTCAAGAAATTAAATTTTATCTTTTTTTTATGATTTTTTTATTATAAAAAATGCAGAGATAGCAATCCATATGATTGATAAAATAACCTTAACCTAAGTATAAGCTGTTCGCGTTTATTGTACATCTCTTTTGTTTCTCATACTTCCTCTTCTATTGACATTGAAAAGCATCTTACATTTAGAGACACGTAAAATAACCCATATGTTTTTCCTTCTTTTACACCAGTGTCGATGATGCTGGTATAACCGGTCAAACATGTTCTCACAAACGAATCAAATCGTCATTTCGTGGCAACACGGACATTCCGCATGATGTCATAATTTCCGCGAAAAAGCTTACTTGATATAAGCTTCCGTTTAGATAAAAGCTTTTCTATTTTCTAATGATTCAAAACTATTATATTTTTTCTGTAGTACATTATTCAAGCATTACTTTATCTGTGACCTATGATCGAAAATATTAATAATTGAATAATAATTTATTTCAGTAATAACAATCTGTCACCTGATTAAGAAAGCCTTGACTGAATTGCGAGCACAATAATCTCTTAGATAAAACTAGAACACAAGTTTCCTCGCTCCATGACTGATAAAAGGAATTCTGAACCCTCAGGCTATTTCATAATAGAGCTTTATCTATAATTACGTTCAATGCCAATAAGAGAAAATCAATGTAATTTGTAATAAAATAAATTGAAGATATATATTTTCACAGGCTATTTGCCTGTCGTCAAGACGAACAATTAATTTTCGAAGAATATTCATAAATATAAAGCTAAATAAATTAATAGATCAATTAAATAGTAATAAAGTAATAACATAAAAATTAATCATGTTTAGACATTGAAAAAAGAGAAACATTTTAAAACATTAATTTTATTTTCAAGATTTTCTTCCGATTAATAAACTAAGATTTAATTTCAAATTAATTAAAAAGTTCATAAAAAAGTGCAAAAAATCCGAGATACATTATATATATTATAAAATTTTTTTATTATTATATTGTGTCCATCAAAGAAACTAATAAAAATATTGTAATATTGAAGGCATTGACGAAACTTTTATTAATAACATTAATGTTAAAAAAATTAATTAAAGAGCAATCGATAAGAGTATACAATTGATAATTACCTATATGCTTAATGATACATGCTATTGAGAAATTCTATTGACATTGAAATACATACACAATATCGCTTGGCGCCAAAGTCGTGACACACTCGATGAGGGATATAGTCTCGCCGCGATTTAATGATATCGTTCTCGGTAATACCCAACCGATAACATAATTCATGAACACTATGATGCAAGTCACTTCATTATTACTTTAGAACATACATACAATACAAATATGCATTGTCTATCACTTATCTACCAAAAGTGATGTAATGATTAATATAAGAAATTGAAATCATCGTTTTCCTATCGTTTTCTTCTTCCTATCGATTGAGTTTTATAGATAACAGAGCATTTGAACATATTAAACAGATTTGCCGTGAGAGGACACCGAATTTCTACACAAACGTACATTATCTTATTGTCTGAAGAGTTCTATCTCAGACACGATAAAAACTTATCTGAAGAGGCTTGAAGAATGTTGAATTTTTTACAACATTTTACTTCCTTTTTTTTATTATTTTATTCAATATCTGTCATTAATAACGTGTTTATATAAAGCTTATGTACAACAAGTTTATATAATGTTTTACATGAAAAATGAGTTTTTATTTGATCGACGCTTTTTTTAAATATAAAAAATGTTTTTAACGTGCATTATAGTTATCGAACTATTACTATGAGGTATGCGTTTATTTATATAATTATGCTATATTGTGATGCATATAGGTCGCAGTTAAATATATATCGATAAGAGGATAATTATTGCTTGATTAAAATTTATACACATTTTTCGAATTCTGATTTGAAGTTTTTATCGTCTTTTTCTATTAAAATTTGCATTCATAACTCTAGGTTTTACAAATTAGATATCAACACAAGAAACTAGCTAGTGATTTATTAAGTTCATTAGTTTTCATACGCACATTCAAAGACAATGTGCATATTTGAGAATAAATGTCTAACATAATCTTTAAAATTCATATATTTATTATTAATGGAATTTTAACTTACAACAGCAAATAAAAAAGTAAAAAAATATTTTCATTTTTTTTAGTCTCTAAAAATATTTCAACACAATTTAAAAATTTAGCCGGTTGTAAAATATTTGTAGAGAGAGTTAATAATAAAGAAAACGAATGGAAAAAGAGAATGTAAAAAATGCACGTGAAGTAAATATATTTAGTTGCAACAAATAAATTAGAATTAGAGAATTATAATCAATTTGAGATACATTACTGTTGTATCTTTTCTTTTAACATCGCGCGTTCGATAGATATCAAAAGAATACATACTACGCCAATTTAATTGCGGATATGTCATAAACAATGACTTTGCAGCATGAAAAGTTCATCGTATCCAATATTAACATACTTATCATGCGTTCACTGCATATAGTCTACAACTTCATCTTATGTAAAAAATGTTATCAGAGAAATTGATACATGAAATAAATATGCAGTTACAACTGTTATTGGCGTCATAAATATTTTTAATTTCTGTATAAAAACATGTAGTTTTTTTATTATAATAAGTTTGATTTACATATCAAGTGCTATAAATTTTATTTTTTTTTTTTTTTAGTATTATCACTTAATTGTATTAATTTAGCAGACATTGGCGCTTAAATTTATTTCCTTTCTTACTATATTTTATCTTACTATGTTGCTTACTATGTTACTTACTATGTCCAGATTTAATCGTATGTTGCATTTTTAGTGTTAGTAATTAATTAGCAATATAGCAGATATTTCCTTTTCATATCTTTCGAGATTTTTTATGGTGATATCTTTGAAATGTATGCTCTCTAATATATGCATAGTCGGTATATCTCGCGAAAGCTTCGCGACTATCCTTCCTTCGAGTAACGTCAGATGGCGCTAGAATACAGCTATTAATGCAAATTTCTGTATATTTGCATATTCTTATTTTTCTACATTCAATCTCTGTAATTTGTGGTAAAATCCATTTAAATCGCAATATAATTTTTGATTTCGATCAATTTTGCACAAAATATATTTATTCTATAAAGGTAATTTCGTTCGCTATACTATACTATATTCAGTATCAGGAATGTCTTTCGTCCTGCTTGTCGATCAGGCTCTCCTTCAGATCAATCTGATTCGTCTTGACAAATTGTGGTAGCTTCGAGATAACAAACAAGATACACATCTCGGTTGTAGCGGAGGTGGTCTCGTATCACGTTCTTGTCAATGTGTCAAGTCTCGTTGCCCATGTAGACGTTGAAAACTACGATGCTTTCGCAAACGTACATCGTCCGGCCTATGATAATCTTATTTGTACACACGCGATTAATAATACTGACAGTTTTCCATAACGCATTAGTGTCTGATAATTATTGGAAAAATTATTGTTGCCAATGAAATATTACAGTGTAAATATTTATCTCATAATGAATCAAAAAGCATTTATAAAAAATCAAGACGATAAACGTCTGGTTTATTAGATCATTAACGTTAAATTGGATTTTTATTCATCATTTTTGTTTCCTTTTATGTCACAAACAATTTTTTTTCTGCAATTAAATAGCGAATTCTTATCAACTTTTTGAATTTATTGCGTTTATTATGTTTCTCACATTTTTCACGTTTATCTTATCTTTACATTTTAATTTCAAAATGTAAAATAACTTTTTTTAAAATAAACATCAACTAATCTACGAAAAATATTTTTTATGAGAAATTTGGATTCCATAAATCACAATACAATTCTGTTTTGTCAGACAGTACCACGAAGAATTAGGAACCAATCATTCATTTTTTCGGAAGAGTCTAACCAAAAGATATTGAAAAATGGTTGTAACGACGGGACATCTTGGGCGGCTTGCTAAGATTACCATAAACACCTCCGTCGGCGTTTTCTGCGTGAAGCAAGTGGGTAGAATAGTTTTGTGTCCCCTTTAGAGTCTTGGAGAAATGTTGTCGCGGTGACTAATGACACTTGGTAGATGCCCATGTGAAAGCACTGTGCGGAGAAAGGCAGGGGCGTAGTAGCAGGGTAAAATCGAATCATCATATTTATCTCCTATGTTAATCTCGGCAAGAACATATATAAATCTTCTCCCGGTATCCTCAAGAATCCTCCTGATCAATTTATATCTCATATTAGAATTCAACAAAGTTCAACAAATGTCAAACATCGGATGTTATTTCTAATCAAATCGTTATAAAATCTTATTTAATCTGGAATATAGAGTTCTCTGTTAGCGGTTCGTAATCGTCCAGTTGCCACATGTATTGCCCTTGTGATATTTTCCGACGCACAACGTATATCTTATCTCTCTTACAATCGCGAACTTCCGCTGCGTTCACGATCGTAAGAGACGATGGATGCTTTAATGCGTAAAAGCGTGAACGACGTGCGCAAGACAGCGGTGTCTTTACCGACTCATTAACGGTAGAGACACTGGCAATGATCGTCATTGGTAATTATCGTGACGGCCACGGAGACAGTGCTACGTAAAAGCATGTTTGTATGCTACGTAATGATACACGCCGCGATATTCGAGATTTTATCAGGCTGACGCAGCGATGCCTCTTTCCGCCGATCGGCCGTCCGTCTCTTCGTTCAATTCCCTCCCGACCTGTCGACCTATCGAGCTCTCCGGCCGGATTCGGCTCGCCTTAACCTTCCTGCCGTCCATCGACCGCATCCGGCTCGTTAACAATTTCCTTTTTTCTATTTTTTTCCCATAATCGACAGTGTGAGTTATTAAACAAAGTGTACGTTGCCGCTACGATACTTGGGTTTGGCGTCGGACTTTCTTTTCATAGTCGTCGGGTTCAAAGGGATGCCGTCTTCTTCATTTGTCAAGCGCCTCTTCAGCCCTTCTCCGGCTCTGTGCCTTTCTATGTACCCCCGTGCGGAATAAAAAGACACCTATCCTTCGTTTCTTTCAGTCGCCGATGCGTCTTCAACAAATTTTGTATCCGTGCCAACGAAAAGAACGAAACATTTTTGACGTTTTTACGTGTGGTTTGAAATTTCTCGACGATACATTTTACAATGTTCACTTAAAATACAATTTGCAATTAGTCGGGAAACTTAAGAGATCAGATTGCGTGCACAATTCACGTTTCCATATTACATGGCTCGTAATAACTGATTGTGAGCCGCGCTGATTATCTCTAATTCTCTAATAATACATGTTATATTTTTGTATGATCTTTCCGTAATATTTCTAAATGCATTTTACGTTTTTAATCAATTTAATTCATTTTGGAAGGCATATGTGTGATATATTCGTAACAATATGGTTGTACGTTATAGGTAATAAAGTTTTTTTTGACACCTCGTGAAATCGTACCTCTGTATCGAACTATATAATGTGGACACCAAGAATATCTCCCATGAGGAACGGCTTTCTTTAATTTTTTCCGCGGGGTATACTTCGGGGAGATACATTCTAAAGTTTAAAGCGCGTTTCCGTTGGATTAAATGACTTCCAAGCTCCCGTCGTGCGGACTGTCTTTGAAAATATTTTGACGTCGGGGAAGATCACCGTGTGATCGATGCCCGTTCCCTAGAGATTACATCATGAATTGCATTTTCTTCATACGAACACGCATCATATAGACTGCAGTTCTACGTACAAACGATTCTCACAGAAACCGTGGCATGCAGTTTGATCGAATGATCATGCCATCTGCTCCGCCGATTTTATAACGTCGCGAATATTTCTTGAAAAACTCCACTACCAGAGAGACATGAGATGTTGTGTGCAATTATAATAATTATTAGATTATCGGAGAAAGTAAAAATTTACAGTAGGGTTAAGAGTTATACGTATTTTCTCAGCGAATAATATGATTATTATTGCTCAAGGCGTAAATAAGAATCGCGGAATATTCCGATAATCGAGAAATATAAATTGCGAATAAACTCTAACAATTATTGCTTGCAGTAAAAAAATTTTCAAGGTTAAATCCGGTGATTAGTTCCGATCGCGCCTTCTGGAACCTTATTTGCATTAATGGCGGCTATATACTGAACGAAGGCGTACATCGTGAAATCGCGAAGACTCAAGACCGGTTTTCTTCTGAACGTAATTATAAGGTTCGAACCAATCGCGCGGTATCTCGAAAAAATTCAGGGCTCATCGCCACCATCGGTCCAACCGCAAGCGCCATTTTTCTTCGGCCTCTATATTATCGGTGAAAATATTTTTTTGCAAAAAAGTGTGCGTTTCGTATCGACGTGTAAGGATTATTATTCCAAAGCCGAACAAATTTGGAATAGATAGCCGTAGCTAAGGCGCCTTTTATTTAGACAATCTCCATCAGATTGCCCGAAGATTCTTGGAATGAGGAAGACTCTTTAGTAACGCATTTAATTGATCGTCATTTATGAGACACGCTCGAAGGCGTTAGGCTTTTTCATTTTGCCGCGATAAACCGTAAATATATTCGCAAAAATTGCACTGTAATTCTCACTGTAGAGCAGTTTGATACGTGCTTTCTTGTGCACGATCTGCGTTCTTCCGATATAATTAAGTGATTTTATTTCTGTTTGTTACGCTGTTAAACTGGAAGGCAAAGCGTGCTCCGTGCAATGCGTTGTTCATCGCCTTAATATAGAAATAGCCGTGAACATAGACGCAAATGTAAAGAGAAACATGCGACTCCATATCGCTCTTCAAGTTTTCACCGCAAAATTTCCGGCAATTTTCTTGATCGACAACTCGACGGCTGATCTGACCGATTTGCGATAATAAACGAGTCCGATTCGCGTAACGATAATTATTGGCCGGGAAACGAATCCAACGCGCGAGGAGATGCAAGGGTAAATAAAGGAGTGCATGTTGATTCAATGGCCGCGGTGGAACGAAAGAGTCGGGCGGGCAAAAAGAAAATGGTTCAGTTCATGTTCTTGCGACGATGACCGAGATTGGTTCCGCGCTTTCTTCGGCTTATGCCGCGCATGGCAGATAAGGCACGCGCACAGGAAAGCTCCGGGGATGAAGATAAGGATTTTTCTAATAAAACGAAAGGTCTCATCTGGATCGTGTAAAAGGATACGCGTGTGATAAATGATCTTCTTCAAACTAGTCTCTGTTCTAGGCTGGCCGTCTTTCTTCTCAGATTGTCCTCGAATCCTGTTCTTCTCGCCGACGAACTTCGTCGAGAGAGGGAATAGAGAGAGGCCGATAATATGGCGGCTCGAAATATACTTTGTGCGACTCTGCGCACACGGGTATCGATCTTCATGAAGTCTCATAAATAAATATAAAACTTTAACATTTCTAGGAATTTTTTTCACGAATACATGACGGATTTATGCAATACACTAATTTAGTATAATATTTTTTTATATTACGACTGTCTTTTTGTTCATAATTTTCTGTGAGTGCTCGAATTAAAAATTAACCGATGCTACTCTGTTAATACATTGATGTTTACTTGATCCATCAGATTAAGAAAGGATTGTGAAGTGATTAAGAAGCGATCGTGTAGCAAAAATTTAATCATTTTTAAATGCATATGAACGATACTTCACGAACGGTTAATTAATATGCTTGTAAATAATCCGCCACATCGTCGCCATAGATTGGAAAAAAATCTCATTAAGTACTGACAGGTAGTTATACTTTGTATCGACATTTTCTTGCTAATTACATGTTCTGGAAACAGTATAGTATATAGAATTTTTTTCCAATTTTACATGAATGGATTATAAGTTAATGAGTCAGGATAGTACAACGTGATATGTCAACACATGGCAGGTTATTATCTAATAATGCGTGAAAATGGTATTCTCGTCCGACAGCATGATAAGGAACATTGTGTAATATTTTATAATGGGTCATGCGTTATTATTGTGTACACGATACGCGTAAGCAACTTACGCATACCTGACAAGTTTCCTTATTAATCTCAAAAGACTATTCGCCTCGACTTAGCACTGACAAACGACTTCTTTCTAATCTAGTTTAGCGAACCGTCGTGTTTATTAATTTTATGTCTGTTCACTTTATCATATTTTAGATAATAATATGTACATTTCTCCATTTTTACGTATGTCAAAAAGATATTTTCGTATTTCTCGAATGTTGAACGTATCGATTAAATATCGATCGCTAGCGATAAGTATATTAGATTATTTTCGCGCATATTGTGCGCTCATAAAAACTCGTTGGCTCGTTCGTCATTTTTACAATCTACGATATTGCAATTTGCCGAAACTTTAATTACAGTTCGCGAAACGTCAGTAAACTCAGTAAACCTGTCAAAGATAAACTCTTTGGAGTACGCGCAAAACATATTTATCAAAAATTCACATTTTGCACTGCGGATAGTGAGAATATCGATTTTAATTGTTGAAAGGTTTATCTCTCGTCTCTTTTTTGTAACGTCGTTCAGCTTCAAACTCTTGAAATTCTTATTCTCTCCGCTCGCGTTTCGCCGAAAATTACGGCCGATACGGCGTACTCTCAATAAAGTGCCGTACTCTCTTTTCGGAGTACGCGCAAAAAGCGACGAATGCAAAATACGTGGGCTTGGCATCGTATCGCGAGGATCACGGCGATCTGGGGTTAAGGAGGGAGAGTGTACGCCCCTGTCGGGGTGAACGATCGTGAGGGCATCGTCGGCGTTCCCTTTGTACACGCACCGCCTCTCTCCCTTTCCCACCTCTTCGTCCCTCTCTCCCGTCGACTTGTACCTCCGCGATATATCCCACAACATAAATACGCGTCTCTCCCTCCGCGATTCCCCATCCCCTCTTTCCTTCCGCTTCTTCCTCCGCAACCCCGGCGGATTCCCCTGCCGGTCGGAGTTGCGTGGATACATTATACGAATTACATTGATGATACGTCGATGGGACACGAGATAGGGGGTGCTTTGGCTGCACCGATAGCGCCGGAACTATTTTTCATGCTGCCCGCCGTCCTCTCACCCGCCCGCCCGCCTTCGCGCCCAGATCTTACGTCCGCGAACGTTCGTTTCTTTTTTTCCGTTTCGCGCGAAAGAAGAAAATAACGTAGCTCCGGCGGTCTTGATTATGATGCAAATGATCGCATTTCAGTACTCACGCGAGCGCTAAAGTCGCGGTGCACCGGGGCGCAATTTATTATTCGCAAGCTCGTTTAAGACGTCGTGATAATGAGTTGCACGCATATCCAAACCAAGCAGCGACGCAGTGAAATTTCTGTAACAAATTGCGGTGATATATGTAAATCAGAAGTCATAATTCACTTTGACTTATGATCATTTTTATAAGCAGACAGGAAATAGTTTAGTGGGGTCGCGTAAAACGCGTTTGCGAAGTTGTGTGACCGGTTTGTCATTAGAATTTTAATCACCTTCGAGCAATTAGCATTTTTTCACGATTTAAATGTGGAGAATATTCAGTCCACGGGGGAATGATAACATTTGAAAGGATATCATTATGAAATTTCTTGGATTTTTCCAAACAATTATAGTTCGGCGGTCGATGATAAAAATACGTGCCTTTGCTCGATCTTTTATTGCAATCTGTTCTCGCTTTGCGTCTCGATCTTTTTTCTCTCGTTAGCAATGGGAAATGGCAGTGACGCGTGAAGTAATTTCCTTCGTGTTGATAGATCGCGTATATCGCGACTTGACTGTGTACTTTTGACTATTCGGTTAAATAAATATTTGCCTACGCGTCACGGAAAGCAACCGTCGTCATTGTGGTGTGGAATGTAACATTGATCGCTGGAGAAAGCAGATTATGAGTTCTCGCCGGGTAATTCTGAAGCTCTCCCTTTCGCGAGATCCTTCAAGGGTTCCCCGGTGACTGACGTTAAGTTTCACCCTTGCTTCAGAAAACTTTGGCTGTAATTAAATCTCTCGCCTTCTTGAGTTTTCTCTATTTGCTTATTACGCTACATTGGCTCGGTAATAATGTTACATTGAACATACTCGTATTTGCAAACTTAATGCTAATTTACGATACTAATTTTAATAAATATAATATTAATGAAGTATCAATGGCGGTGAATTAAATTTACGATAATTATTAATCAGTTTTGAATTGTTATTTTTAGTTTATGCTTTTTATTATCTCAATACAATTAAATTTTGCAATTAATAAAATTTGATTACTGTTTATATTATATTATATTTTATACAAGTAATAGAATTTTAATTATCCTAAAATATATATAATTATTTCGATGAAAATGTGTATGTCTTTTAGAGAATTAAATTTCAGAGAATTTTGAAGAATTAAAAATGCTTTAATAATCGAGAATTAAAAAGCTATGTATTATATTTATTGATTGTACTTTATATATATCCGAAAATATTGCCCGTATATTTGAGTTACATTTTGGTAGACCGATCGTTGCTTCGCGGCAAGACAGGCGTCCCCTAGGATACGCTTCCTCCCTCTCCTCACGTCCCAGATCCCACAGGATCATTAATCAAATTCCCCCTTAGCCTCGCCTCTCCCTTTATCCCCGCCTTGACCGAAGGTTCGGCCGCCATTACTGTGCGGCTGCATGCACAACGCACTAATTAAAACCAGGAAATTAATGTTTTATCCCTTTGCGCCTACTCGATACGACGCACCGCGCCACGTGCAAAGTACGTAATTTAAAAGATGAGCATTGATATTTTTTTTATTCAAATGCGACTTGCTGACTTCTTTTGCAGCTCTGAAGGCAGTGCACGTACGTGTTATGAATTTCTGTTATAACAATTAACATATATTTTCCACTTTTGAAGAAATTTAACCATGTGCATATTTTAAATAATTTGCCTAAATTATTTTATTTTAAAATTAAAACGAATAGAATATAAAATATCTTGCAACATGATTTTATCTGGAAATAATACAGTACGAATAAGAATATATGATTGTTACTCGTAGAGTAACCATTTTGCTTTTACATTTTTTAATTTATATTCAAGATTTTAAATGGTCAAAATACAAAATAATTTAATGCAATATTAAAGCAGCATGTGAAAACTTAACATAAAAAATTTGTTCGATTTTTCTTTTAACTATCTTTTAATGTAAATAACATAAAATTATTACATATAATTATTTAACGTAAATAAAATTTATTTTTTTGTATAAATGCTTACAAGTTTTTAGTTAGATAAAATATAAAGAACTACAAAGGTTTCCGTATATTTTCCGTATATTTTTGTAAAGGTTAATGACTTTTTGCTCTATTTAAAGAATATATAAGAATATGGGATAATTAGTTGTCATATAAAGAACTACAAAAGTTTCCGTATATTTTCCGTATATTTTTGTGAAGGTTAATGACTTTTTGCTCTATTTAAAGAATATGTAAGAATGTGGGATAATTGGTTGTCAATATTGAGGTTTGTGACCTACCACGGCGATCAGAAGAAGTCATTTGTGATTACACGAATACTAGATATTTATGAAAAGAGCAGAATACGTAGAATTTGCCGACATTCTTCCGTTCTCTATTGTACCTTTTTCACACTAGGAAGCCGTTTGTTTACGAATCACAGAAAATAATCCTCTAACAAAAGCGCTACATGAAATTCTTTTGTGGAAAGCATCTTTCGTTTGCAATTTTTCCTCATTTTCCCTTATTGTCGACTAAATTGTCGCCGGCGACTTAAATCGAAGAACTAAAAACAACAAAGTTTTAAACTTTATAAATATCACGACAGATATAATTATCACGTTGAAAATAAAATACCTAAATAAAATACATCCATTCTATGTAGAAAGAAAAATATTATTTTATATTTTTCTATTTATTAGTTTTATAATCTTTGTGATTTATATAATCTTGAGATTTTATTTCTCAAAAACGGAAATTTAATCTTCAGTATTAATAAAAACGATATTATACACACGATTACAAAATAATATAAAATTTATATTACGTTAAATATATAATTATTATACGTTTTGCTTTGAGAAAAATCGTAGTGAGATATACAATGCATTCTACTTATAACAAAAAGGTAGCAACGTGTCGGTATGCCTCGTTCTGTAGAAGCGAAAGGGTGGCGTGAAAATTGCGGATAATACCTGGTCAACCTAACGGTAGAACAACCATTAAGCCTATTTATCGTCCATAATCAGGTACATCCTGACAGATACACGAACCGCATGGCAATGCAAAAGACTTAGTCTACAAATGCCATTAGAAGAAAGCCGGAGGTGGCGTTACACTATGATGAGATTACGAATAAATTTGTAAAGCTCTTTCAGGTTCCACAAATTAGCTTTTCAATACATTTACAAGACACATTAAATCTGACCACAATTACATTTTTCACATGACTGTAGACTTTTTGTTTTTTTATTTAAATTAATAACTTATTAAAACAATTTATTAATGTAGATGGCTGTGCCAAATATTTGGCAGTATTACATTTTGTTTGTATATACAGAAGCGGATATTTTTCATTTAAATTATTTTTTTAAAAATTAAAATTTGTTATTTTACAAATTATTTGAATAAATAATTACAATTAATGACTATATACTTTGCTGATAATTATAATAAACCAACGATGCTGAAAATTAGCTTAAGTGGAGAAATAAGCGAAATTAGAACAACTTTTAAATTATTCACGGTTGAAGTAAAAGGATAATTAACACCAATATTAGTCGCTTGAGCAATTTTGGAAGAGAAGCGAGGTCTGAATTAGGATGAGCACTCGCGTGAAAACTAGAAAGCCGCACTGTCATGTTTTGGCGACAGTGATGTTGCTTGACAAAGAAACCACCGTGAAGAGCCGCCTCCGCAAATATAGTCCATTGTGTCTCTCATTACGCCAATTCGGTGACGATACTTTTTGCAAGCGCTCTTAGCCGGTGCACAGTACCGCAATTAGCCAAATACCACAGTAGAACGGATTGTATTCGTGGACATGCTTAATTATCTTTGTTTTAACAATTTATTTTACTTTAATTGCGACGTCTTTGAAGGTATACAATCAACGTGAAATTGTTGTCAAGCTCTACTTATTGTTTGTCCGAAGGTGGGAACAAAACGCCGGACAGTTTGGTCTTTTTAAAATTCGTCTTCGCGAACCGCGTGTTTATCGCACGTATAGTCGAACGCGACGATGCTCGTCTATAATTACTCGATACGTGTTGCGACGATATCCGCGAGGAAAAATTCGCCTTCGCGGTGAGAATCGCGGAAATAACGGGAGCGTTGCACTTGTTATGGCTGGACGCAAGAACAATCGCTTTTTTCGAGATAACTCGCGGAGATAAGATTGGTGTTCGGTGTATCGGAGCCGTTTCGCCGTTCTCCAAACCTATCCGCGACATATCCGATTCAGTCGGAGAGACGAGCGATGCTAGATAAACGGTGATCGACCATTACCAGCCCACCTCGTGTAATTACTGATCCTCAGATACATCTTCTGCCTTTGTGTGGTCGTTTTGCGCCGGTTCGATCTCACCAGGTTTCTCTGATCGAATCAACTTACCGGCACCGCTCTCGGAATTCCAGCATATCAATCATTTTCGATCAAGCCACATTCTATTCTTAGAAATTACGCGATTACTGATATCAGAATGACTTAGACTTTCGTATTTGTAAATTCGCGTTGATACAGCTTATGTATTGTAATTTTTAATCGTAGCAAATATTATTATTTAATACGCGAGCTGCGCGTCCTCTGTTATTTTTATAAATTTTCATAAGCAACGCGAGATCACAATAGCCGGCTGTCATTGGAAATCGTTTTGATCGGGCGAGCGCGATTCTTTTCGGTACTCGAGTCCGACCCGCCATGTGAATCGAATAGAAATCGAGGGCGTCGATATCGGCCTGGGCGAGCGTGTGCATCGTGCCGCGGTGCATCGCGGCGCGGCGTGGTGCCGCACCGTATAAAACGTGGGCCGAGCGAGAGGTAACTCTCTCGACGTCGCGCCGCGGAGCCCAGCTGTGGGCGCGGCGGATATCCCGCTGTGTCTCTCCAGCATGGCCGACATCATATGCACACCCACGCCGTGTGTCTCTCCCTCTGCCTCCCACTGATCGCCGCTGTCTCCCTTTCTCGGTTCCTCGCCGCATCGAATTACACGGTCGGCGAAGTAATTTACAAAGCTACGCCCGCGAGAGCGCGAGCGCATGGAATCGTATCCGTTACATCCCTCCGCGGCGGCGGCGGCGGCGTGCGCGCAAATTCGCGATCGCTGATAACGATACCGAGAGATTAATGGCGCCGCGCCGCGCGGCCCCTTTGTCTTTAGCCGGCATACGTCGACAAAAGTAGTCGCGGGGTCCCTGATTAATTAGAAACGCGGGCGCGGTAATGGGCTGGGCGGAGGGGGTGGTATTTCGCGATCGGGGAAATCACGTCACTGCTTTCTCTGCTTGACTTTTACGAGCGTATGATTATGAGTATGTATTATAGTTTATCATTTACAATGCGTTATTGTGGATACGCGAGATTCTAATCGGAACTCGTACATTAGAAAGTAAGCTACAAAATGTTTAGCTTATACTCGTATTTCGTGGCAGCTCGTATTGTTTTAAAATCAATCTCACATCGCTTTGATACAAACTGTTCGCATTATTTTTCGACGAGTTGAAGAGCTACATTGACTACGTGCCGCCAAAGAATACATTATGCTGTATTTTTGATAATCTGAAGCATTTCGGTCTTGTCGTTTGTATGTACCTTGGTCTCTCGAGATGTGTAATCCATGTCCGTTGAGAGAGAAGCCTCGGTAAAAGGACATAGGAAAAACGATCCTGAATAATGAAGGGACTATTCCAAGGCACTAAACAGGCCGCGATCGAGTTGCTACGCTTGTTCAGCGCGCAGGAATCAAATCTAATCGCTTCCTGATTCAATTGTCTATTCAGGCGTTACGCGAAGAGTCTCATTCCGTGTTTCTTCTTCTAACGTTTTTGACAAGAGTCGCGTTACGAGAGTCCGCGGCATCTACCTCGTGGACACACGTCGCACTTACGTGCTTGTCATATGAATACAACGCAGTTTCCTGTCTCCGATGCTTCGACAAGAATCAAGCCGTTTAACCCACGTGCATGCCGCTGACGAAGCGAAAACTATTGCTACAGTTTCAAGTATCGGCGCATCCACAATGTTGCTATGTGAGAACGCCGTAACGAGCGATGAATACAATAGAAATCGTCGGGCCCTAAACGCGCGCTTTTGCGAACTACATATGTAATTGACGCGGAAGTACCACGCAAGATCCGCCGTTCGGCCGAAGGCGCAAAACTCACGTAGCGTCCCGCTAGTCACTTAATCCGCAAACATGGCGGTTCGAGCATGCGTTACGCTTCGACGCCAGTTTATCGGTAAATGGGGAAACATAGCGAATGATAAATAGATAGATAGTGAGCGCGCAAGGCAATGCTGGTACGTTTTTGATAAAAGTGTAATTTCTGTTCAAATTGCAACTCAATTTTCTACTCATTATCGATCACAGCATTATTGCTTATTTTTTCTACACTTGTTAAGATTGTTATTATTATATGATTAAAATATAATAAAATATAGCAATGATATTTTAATGATAAAATAAGAATAAAAGTAAAAATAATTTAAAAAATTTAATCATAGTATATTTTATTATATCGCAACTATCGCTGATGAGGGTGCGAAATGAGGACAAAACGTACAAACAACACTCAAATAAATAATTTATAGTTTTTTACAAAGATCTTATTTGTTTATACTTAATTTTAATTATATTGCCATTAATTATGATTCGTATTAAAATTATCTTTTTTTATCAAAAAACATTTATTACTTGTTCGCAAACAGAAATAAATGAAGATGTCATAATTTAGCTAAATTGCTAAAAAAAAATTACAATGCCGTGTATTGATAAAAATATTTTAATCGATATTTTTTAAGATTAATGATATTCCCACGGTACTTACGCAAGCCGACGCACAAGTCGGCCTCTCGTCGAACATGTTAATCATTTCATGTAATGCCGCGAGTGCGGAGGGTTTTAGATTGGCGAGGAAAATCCGTAGATTGGTTAACGAGGCTCAGTACGAACTCGGCGAAATTGGCTCGATTAAAACCCACGGGGCAGCTGCCCCGAAGATTGTGCCCCGTCATGTGATTGGTCCCTTCTCCCGGGTCCTTTCTTCGATCTCCTCCATTTCGAGATGCATCGATACTCGGCCATCATTAATCATGCACTTTTGTACACACTCGTCGATGGGACTCCCTGCGAGGGACATCCGAGACGCAACAAAAATGAATCTCGAAGATCGAGACTGGGCCTGAACGGCGATCGAGGCCAGATGTTATTAACTTATGTAAAATAAACATAAACGAAAGCCGCGCGCAGGGCGCGCTGTGGCGTTGTGGAAGTATCGGGACATTAATCGTGCGACTTTTCGGAGAATGGGAACGATGTTATGATTGCTTCGTGCAAAAATTTCATTTTAATCGAAAATGCTAATCGCGAGCGTATCGTAAAATTGAATAACGGAACGGATATCTATGTTAATTGGTGAAATTGATTTTAGAATGGCTATTATGTTCTTCCTGCAAATGTTTTTTTCAAGGCATCATCTGCTTCTTTTAATTGAACGTACACCTGGTAACAATTTATTTTCGTACACGTGCTTGCTTAAAGTAGTTGTTATTTTATAACCAAATAATCGCGAACAGTTAAAAACGACACAAATTTAATTTCTGCGAATATCATTTCTAGGGTGAAGATAAGATGAGTGCAAATGAATTAAGTACCGAATAAGACGAAACTTCCACCCGTATATTCGCATCTATTCGATTTGCATTTAAAGTGCAACCCGCATGCACTCCGTTCTTTCGCTCGTGTAAATAGATAATGAAAACATATACATTTTACAATGTGTATATTTTGTTTTAAAGGATGCTATTTTTAATTATACAAAAAAAAGCATGAAATATTGTATCATTGTTATCTCCATTATTGGACTTACTAAGGAAATGAAAACAAATTTAATTAATTACAATTGCTATCAATGCATTGATTGCGTTATACAGCAATGTTATATCAATGTATATTTTATTTCAGGATATGGATCTGATCGAGGTCCTGTGGAAACAAGATGTGGATCTGGGATTCACGCTGGTAGAACCGGCCACGGCGCCCACTAAAAAGCCGTCAACATCGGAAAAGAAATCGGCGGACGAAATTGAGAAGTTGAAAACCTTGGAAGCTATCAATGCCACCAATCAAAAGGTACGAAAAAGCTTTTTCCATCTTTTTTAACTGATATCTCGCGCTATATGAATTTTATACGGATTTATTTTCGAAGATCGCAAAATTACGCGATTCTGTCGTCTCGATTTTCCAATTACGGTGTCTAACGAGCAATTGTTTATCGCGAATGCGCCGCTTTCTGCTTTCACGCGCGTCAGGAGGAAGCATTTGCTTCCTCTCGGACTCAATTTAAGCGTTCGTTTCTCCATATGCCAGCGAGCGCATTGATGTCTTCCTGTGTCCCCCGGGCGATTATCGGCGATAGAAAGCTCCGGACGTGCACCTGTACGCTAAAGAATGGCTCGCGACGTCACGCATTTTCCGTCCTGCCTCTCGGTAATCGCCGACCAATTGCGTTCGCTCGAATAGGAAGCGACATTCTCTGCGATGCATCAAACGAAAAAGACTTCCAGATTTGGCTTCCGGGCATTTACGCGCATATTAGAGAATATTTCTGGACGTTGCTATTAGACTCGCTCTTAACCATCATCAACAATCAATTTGGTGACTCGATTCGAGAAGAGCATACGCGTCGGCATATGCCTCGACAAGCGTATTAGCTAATTGACGCGCTGAGAAGGATGTGAACACACAGTAGAATACTATGTATAGATAGATTCGTATCGAATCGTAAAATCGATGATGAGGCATCAAACAAAAGTGACGCCGCTTGCTCGATCAACTGCGGAATTCGGCGCTGAGGTGGTTATCTCCCTACCATCTCTTCATCATGCATTCCACGTAAAGGTCATTCCGAGGGCGCGCGCCTATTCTAGATCAATATTCGAGTCTCCTTGTAAATATTGCCGCTTATTTCAGGAAATTTTATAACGTGATTCCTCAGCACGTGGCTTTCGCGCCAGGGAAGCTCGTAATCATTCGTTAGATGACCGATTGCGATCGCAGAGTACTAAGCCTAAGCCGGGCTAGCGACCGTTTTCGGTAGACCCGAAGAGAGATTAGGAAGGAACGAGCGCACGCATCTTCGGATATGATCTTGGCCGATATTCCATCGATCTTGTCTTTCCCAAGTTATATTCCGACTGAGATAGCGGTGTCATTTTGTCTCACGCTGTATTTTAATATCTGTGTCTCACGAAGAGACATGTCTTTATGCAGCGGCAAAGAAATGCACACACAATTTCTTTCGTAATCTCTTCTACGTAAATATCGTAATGTAACTTTCTTTAGTCGGAGAAAGTCGACTAATCAATAATCTCTATTATTATTATTGCTTAAAATAATAATGTTATTATTTATCCAATCAAAAAAATGTTGATGTTGAACAAAGATATTTAAGACAACTAAATAGTTTGATTTGGCATATTTCAACCAAATATTTGATTTCTGCGACAAAATTTTTCCTAGTGTATTATTACAGATAGGCATTATGAATTATTTTCTACGGCTTTGTCTACTATCGTAAAAATATTTTATTTAGCAGAATCAATCGATATAATGCCATTCTAAATAATAGATAATAGTTTACTAATTCGCTTCAGTAGATAAGTTAAACAATTTGTTTTCTAGTAATTTTTTATTGTCTTTTTTACAATAATAGAGCAAAGCTTTCAATTCTAGAAATCGTCTTTGATAATATCTCAAAACAGTCCTTTTAATTTATCAAAGCACGCAATTCGAAACTAGTCTTGATTAAATTGATTCCATCGGATTCTATTCATACAAAGTAACTTTTTCGATTGCGACTTTCCACTACGCGGCGCGTTTCGGTGGATGGACACGAGGCGCGTTTAAGTATCCGGCAGAATCGAGCCTACGAGAGCTCATCCATACGATGGTCACCGACAATGACGCTGCATCGACGTTCTGGGCGGGTAGCCCATCAGACTTCTCGACGTTCTTCGTCTCCCTCTCAGTCTCTCGTCCTCCCTTCGTCCGCTTCTTCGCCTCTCTCTTCTTCTCACGACCTTCGGTAGTCGGTGTTCCTTCTTTCTTTATTTCTTTCTCGACGTCGCTATGCGCCGCTTCGTCTCCATCGGCCTCTTCCTCCACGAAGATCGCATTGTTCCAGCGGGTTCCACCTTTGTGAAGGCTCGCCGCCGCCTTCGAGAGCCCAATAATACGGGGAAGACCCCTCGATCCCGATCGAAAGCCGACACATCGATCCGAGACACGGTCCGCGAACAGCTGAGAACAAAGAGGAGTCCAGTCTCTCGGCTTCTCCCTCTCTATCTCGCATTGCGACGGATTATTGACAAGCATTGTTCCAGCGTCCGGCCACAGAATTGTTTTAACTAAAGACAGGCAGCGCGATTCAGAAACTGCATGGCGTTGTCAGAAGAAGTAATAAGAAAATTTGATTGCACATATCTCTTGCATCACGCATCATTTCGCCGGGTTTGAAATTGGCGATAATTTTGACGAGTTCAACTTTCGGTGTCTTTTCAACAATGCCTGCATTGTTCTTGATTCTTTTCTGAAGAAATATGAAGAATTTGTTGGCGTGAACACTATTTATTGAAATATAATTTCAGAAATTGAGACGTAACTTGAGAATGTTGTAATTATCAGTCAAACTCAAGGTGAACATTGCAATGACAACACTTTACAAACGATCTTGCAGCGCGGAATATTTGTCAACATGTCGCGCTATTCGAGAAATAACGTTGATGTCACTAGGAAGAAACTAGACGAGTGAATTGCCGTAAAGCACGCTGTATGTTTCTGTTGTACAATTATCTCAAGCCGCCGTGACTGGCGAAAATTTTTAATCCAGAGCCAAGATTTAAATGATCGGTGCACGTCGCGGCGACAGGCTCCATTAGAGCGACTCCGTCTCGCTGCGAAACGGGAATGAGTTATGGCGGCGTTTAGAGGAACGTCAATCTAGAAAGTAGGAAAGAGGAAGTTCGATCGAGCGATTCAGGATGGAAAGCATTCGTCGCGAAGACAACAAATTTTCCCGTACTTAACGCACGCGGACGCGGTTCCCTTCGCGTATTCATCCATTCATTCTTCGCATACATCTTGTTCGTATTTGTTACGTAAAGAAAAAACGTCGTCGGCAATATTGCAACAATTAGAGATACAAGATGCGTCAATTACATTTTAAAAAAAAAGTAACAATACAGGGAAGGCTACCCCTATCAATATTTCTGTTTAAATATTCAATACTTTGATCGACATCCGCTTTGTACGCTCTCGATGCTCGTTGCGTATCATTAAATCGCGCGTATCGTTATGCGTTTCATCAGTCTGAGATGATTCGCGATTATTGATCGAAGACGTCTGCAACGAACACAATGCAAAACCCGATCAATTTCCACTTAGAGAACCTCCTCGCTCCGCTAGATTGTTTCAACGCGGATGCGTATCGCGCAAGATAAATCGCTGTAAGGCATCGTACTTCCTCTCGCAGAGGATCGTGCTTCGTCGAGCTGTCGTGACTGACGTGAATTTTTAATCCACCGACGCGATTCAAATGAAGCGAGTTCTTCCTAGGCGACGGGGCTCCATTAGGGCGACTCCGTCTCGGTGCCAGGAGGATGAAGACGGCGGCTCGGCCGGGAGGATCGCGGTGAGAAGAGGACGGGTCGATTCGTGCGATGTGGGAGGAGGATTCTCGACGAAAACAACGGACCCTCTTGCCCCGTCCTCTCCATCCTTGCCGAGCGTATTCATAAAACCATCAAAATGGCTAGCGTTCATTTGTTCCTGCGATGTATCCGTGAAGCCGGCAGGGTCTGGTAAAATGATAGATGTACGCAGCATCCCCTTCGGTACGAGGGGGCGCCATCGACGGACCTATCGGAGCGGAAGAGAGACGCGGCCGAGGCGAAAGAGAAAGAGGAAGAACATTGTCGATCCACGAGGCGTTTCTCGATAGAGAGAAAGAGAGAGAGAGAGAGAGAGAGAGACAGCGGACGATGAGAGAGGGGACCTCGGGAGCCAGAGAGATTGGAGCATCCAGGGAGGGGTATTCCGTGGGACGTATTGATGGTCCTGGAAATTGAAAACGCGCCCGGCCAGCCGAAGTGGGTTTGGCTTCCTTCTCTTGTCCCGATTGTTTCCGTCGGCTGGAATTTCAAAGCAAAATGGCGTACACGCGATGATACCGATGATCGCGTTTTTAATGTCTTTTGTTTTTCGTAAAATTATCTTTCGGCAACTTTATCCTCGCATCATTAGTCGCATTTTTAAATGGCAGGTCTGATTTTCTTTTTTTTTTTTAATTTTTTTTTTCCACAGCCAATAAGTATCATATCTTTATAAATTTAACATCAATTCGAAGATCTCATTTTAAGAAATGATCGCTTTAAGAAGTTTTGGTCGCTAAAATGAAGTATCTGACGAGTCACAAAATGTGAAACGTGTCGATTACATGCGATTCGAGGCAGCGTGACTCGCGCCACATCTCCGGCGACCGCGATACCATATTGGATTCGTATTTACTCGCGGCGATCAAGGCTGATTTGAATTATGCTTTCTATCCGCGCTGGTCCTTGTAAGGCGGTTGATCGGGGCAGACAGTCGTAACAGTTCGTAAACCTTAATTGAGAGCTATGCCAGCCATGCAAGTCCGTATCGCTGACAGGACCTCCATTGTCGCAGCGAGGGCTGCGTCGTCGAGTAGGACCGACGTTTCCTTCGAGAGTCGAAAGAGATGACGTTGTGAGCCCAAAATAAGGCACACGGCTACACGCATCCGTGACTCTTCAAAAATATTTTAGGAACAACTTTAGAATGCGGGAAACTTAAGCGCACAGCATGTTTCGCGCATTATAGGAAATGTATTTCATTCAAGTTTGGAAAACTGGAGGTTTGATGAACATACGAGGAAAGAGATCGTATATGTACATTGTAATAACATCATTGTATTTTTATCACTCACAAAAAATATAACGAATGTTTTTCTTTCCGATTTACGATAGCTTTCAATAGTCAGTAGCAAAGTGCTCGCTTCGTTTCACGGGAGTTCGATTTTAGGGCGCCGGTATAGATTGAATTTCGTATTCATATCTCCGTGGAGCTCGGCGTAACGCACCACTCAACAACGATACATCATATTGCCGGGATGAAAAAGTGACCAGAGCGTAAGCAGAGGGGGATGAAAGATTTGAGAGGGGTCGGCGAGCGAGAACGGCGAGGAGAGAGAGAGAGAGAGAAAACGAGAGTGCAAGAGCGGCGAAGAAAGAGAGACAGAGAGGAGAAGGAGAGAGATAGATAGTCGGTGGTTGTGGATGGCCGCTATCAGGGACTCGCTATGATTAATGATCGAGTACAATACTGTTTTCATTAAACTCATTTCACTGCAGCTCGCATGTACCGCCGCGCTCCGGGCGACCTATGGCCCGGGGCATACGCGCGCCCTTGGGCCCTTTTTCACGTCGTCACAAGGATCGGTTCGCTTGATTATGACGTCTCCATAAGGATCGACCTTGGCCCGACTCGAATGGCGTTCGACTAAATTCGACCATTGTTGCGCGTGCTTCATTTCAAATTCGTCAGCTCCACGGATTCGTAATCATCTTTGTTGGAATTACGTTTTGTGATCGTGCCCCGGCATCGATCACATCTCTCTTCGAAAGTCGCGCTTCACGCCGGGTCTTTCACCCTGTTCGACACTTCTTAGATGCGGCAGCATCGTTAATTACAGTCAGCGCTCATTATGTCTCAGTACTACTCTTTCAGTCTAATTTTCTAGCTAATTTACTAGCGCTGCTCGTTACGATAATACCGTGCACCGTTATTAATTGGTTAATTGTAATTAAGATGAACTTCAAATGAACTTTATCCTTTGCGAATCGTATTATTTGAACGTTGTTTCATTTCTTTTTAAGAATTTTTTTCTATTACAAGACGTTTATTATTTTTGCATATAATTTTCATTCAAAATTGATTACAATAATATTTTTAAATTGAACGGAAGAAAGCTCTTCCGTTCAGTTTATCTTTTATCGAAAGAAATATTTTCAGGACGATGCCAAGGAGCCCGAGCCGCAGGAGGATGATCCGTGGGCAGGACTTCCCTACACAGTGGATCTGGAAACCGGTAAGCTTATTTGCGATGTTTATCTTTTACCTGCCATTTACGTAGCATTTTAGTAAAAAAACACATAAGAATCTGATCGATTAAAGGCGATATTAACTGAGCTATTTCCTGATCGAAAAATCGCTATTCTACGAACATTCTTTTATATCGTCAGCGTGTCGATCGCAATTCTTATTTTGTTTTGTACTTATCGGAAATGATCGAAATCCCGTTTTCGGATACCAATTATAGAGTCAGTCGGTGTATACGCTACGTATGTTTCACGTTGATCTGCGTGCCGGCAAGAACAGCTAAATACATCTGGCGCTCGCGGCTCTTTACGTCGGGAGCGTATCGAATTAACGCGGCAATTTGTAAGAGCCAATCCGAACATTCACTATAGCTCGAACCTGCCGCACCTGGCCGCACCTTTGCGCGGCTAATTAGCATAAACACGCCGACCGAATGCACTTCGCCGGCCATTCCTTTCGAAATACACTATGTACCGTGAAATATCTCGTCGCCGTGTATCAGAAAAAAACGTATAATTGAAAACGTATGATCTTAAATGTATTAAGCGCCAAATTAAAAAGGAGTTTAATTAAAAACATATTTCGAGCAACGTTTAATAACTCTTTCTGACATAAAGGAATTGAATTGAGTATCACGGTTTCCTATGAATGAATGATTAAAGTCGTGATTGAAAATTTTCATCTACGTAATTGATTGGCCGAAATTGAAGAGGCGCAACGTAGGATCGATGAGATTTCAAATAGAAAGTATGTCGCCCGTATATGTATAATATATGTGTAATGATTGACAGCGAACGCGTTAATAGACCGAGTCTCATTTTTGTATTGTTTTCTTTTTTTTGGCATTCTTGTCGCGCGCTTTCTGTCACATCATAAAAAAGAAAAGTAAGTACATTAGCGGCGAGAAATGTTATGCGACACGAGCTGCATGTGGGAGAATGCTCGAGGACGCTCGCGCGAGCGTCGAGAGCGAAAGAGATGGAAGGAGACTGTAATAAGCGCGCATGCAATGCGCCACGGCGTCTACCTGCATGCCAAGGTGCACTTTGTTCAGGTATATAACTACGGCTTTCCAGGCAGGCAGGTTCCAGTTCCGTAGGACTCGAGGCTGGGGAGTGGCTTCAGGAACGCCCTCGCTACCTTCCTCCCTACCTCGCCTTTCCAACCCCACCAGCCCGTCCAGCCCTTCGGTCGGGTTCGGTTCCCCTCCTTCTCTGCATTTAATTACTTTGCGCCCGACAGAATATACGCCTAGCTACGAGACACTCTACGTCGAGCGTGCTATCGACGGTTGACGAAGGTCCGCTTGTTAAATTCCCCTTAGAAATCCATATATCGATGTCTCGCTCGTATGACTGCTTCAAGGACCATTTTAAAGCGATTAAAAATTTTTTGGGAAACGTCTAAGGAGCCGGAAATATTTTATCAAATGCTGTCTTTGTGCGCAATTGGCGAATTTTAGATATTTCAGTATAAAAAGATGGTTTCCATTCGTACGTTTTTATTTTTTCAACCTCTCGAAAACTGTCCACATATTGCATATTATTTATTTTAGAATATTATTCTTTTTTACTTGCTTCAGTCGCACAATTTGTCCACGTTAAAAATAATATTGAAAAAGTAAATTGCCGACACAAAGAGAGCAGTATTGGTTGAAATATCTTCGTTTACGATAACGACACGCGGAAACGAATTAATCCGATAGTAATAACTTTTTGAGCGGAGAATGGACCAAGAAGAGCAGCAGAGCTCATTATGCGGCTATCTGGTCGTTGATCAATCGAGATATTCGGCGCATGGCGTGTATGATTAATGAGTTACTAGACTAATACATAAGAAATTCTTCCATCATCCTTATTCCGTAGGGCTTGATGGGAGAAAATGGTAGTCTGATGTAATATAAAGCAAGAGCGTGATGCGTGCGCTGAAACAGAAATGGCGATCGAGTCGACGACTGAAAATTAATCGCGAAGCCATTTAAAGTCGGCGTATTACGCTTGTATGACACTCGCATGACGTGATTCGTGACACGGAATGAAACTATATACTTTTATGCAAAATCGGAAAATCTATTTATAGCTAATCTCCGTTATTCTTAGCGCGATATATGCATTTATTGCGGACTAATTTATTCATTTCAATGCACATATATATCATAGTTAACGCGCTACTGTTTTTCTCTCGACTTATACGAGCGCATCCTATCATTTTCGAACGGGTTAGTTCATAGCGAACCTAAATAAATAAGGAAGCCTTATTTCTCGGTCAATATTAAGCGATCTTCCCTTTATACAAACTTAAAACTAAAATATTTATCATTAAATATTACAAAGCTGCGAAAAAATATTGATCTTCGCTATTATTTACTTAAGAAAGAATTGGCTTCGAATTTATTTTAAAATCTGATCGGAAAAAATAATACGGCATTTACAAAGTATGCTGCATTAATACTTGTACGAACAATCATTATATATTCGCAGAATATATTCCGTGCCAATCGCGATATTCGCGCGCGAAGGTGGTAGTTTAAAATGAAAAGAAACCAGGATGAAAGAGGCAGCATATATGTTACCGCTGTAACGCAAGGTGCTTGTACCAATTTGACGAAGCATGATGGATTATACGGCCGCTCGTGCAAGAAATTTACATCCACGGAATAAATTATCATAGCATTGTCTCGAATGCGAATGCGTTAGATGCGCCCAACATATTTTCTTCAACGTGCGGGCGTTAATTGAATAGATTTACAACTGCAAAGCATTTTATTCGCTCATTCGACATATCGTGATATGAAAATATCGAAAATAGAAAAACGCATACCGTGCGCAATTTGATTGAGGTAAAACTTATTCAAACGTCACTATTATCATTCGAACGTCTATTATCATGGACGTATAATTTTTTTATTAGCGTTTGTGATCGGTCAACGACTGCAACAAGCGTAACCCAACCGGTCCGCTCGTGATACTTTTATATTTATTATTACGATACGTCTATGCGAACGGAAAGGTTCGAATAATCGCGTAGCCGGCTATTAGCACCTTCGATACTCAATAACCTTTATCGAGATCGATGTTGCATTGAGAGATATATCGGTTTTCGTTACGCCTCGTGAGATCCAAGTCGTGTAATAGGCGTTCAAGCTCGACAACTCCGCCTTCGTAGATATTATGCCTGCGACATTATCTGCGGCTTTGACTATACATACGTACAGAGGAGAGTAGACTGCACGAGGTTGTCGAGCGGAAACTTTATAATCCACGTAAAAGCGGAACAATTTGTTGACGATCTGCACCTCGCCAGATATTGAATAGTGCTATGCAAAAAGGGATTAGTCTTCAAAAAATTCGTTGACGAGTTGAGCACTTGTCAGATGTTGAATAGTGTTACGCAAAAAGGGATCGGTCTTCAAAAAAATTAAAAACCAATGCGGAAGATGAAGACGGCATTTACCGCTTGATAGCGATGTAATTATGATCGCGAAGAATTACAATTATTACGGAGATAATATATAAATACCGAATACTTAAAAGAATTACGATACAGTGCACATTTTCTTTTAAGAAATACATATTACAACAAATATCGGTTGAATGAATATTTATAATTATTTTTTAGTACAGTCATTTGCAACACAAATTGGGTTTAAAAATAAAATTGAATAAAAAGTCTGCAAATCTTTCAAGTTCCAGTAGCATCAATTTCGTAAGAGGCAACGCAACTGTTTCAGTATTTTAATTCGGGGAAATTGTATATCGACAATGGACGATAGATTCGAGATGAAGAGGAACAGCGAAATTGGGAGTGGTTGAGACTCTCGATAGAAACGCATGCGTGAACGTATAAAACAGAACATCTGCCACGTGCGCGGGCGGCGCGTAGTGCGTGGATCCGTGCGTGACTGAAATCTCGAGGGGGAAGATCGTGAAAAGCATGGCCGCATCCGCCATGCGTGTGCGCAGCCGTCCAGGCACGGTCGATTATTATTTTTTTGTCTAATTCCAGCTCTAATATCGAAATGTTAATTAATGGATAGACGTAGAAGCTGTTATTAGAAGACGTATGCATAAGTGTAGTCTTATCGAATCTCATTACATTATACTTATGAAGTTCAGAGGTGAAACGAACCAATTTTCTCCGTGAATAAAATTGAGTTTTTTTGACCATTCTGTAGGCGACCTCATTAAAGATAGTGCTTCGAGCTTTCATTAACGTATTTCTTACATAAAGTGTTATTTCATGAAAATGTCAATAACATTTTTTGTAATTTATTAGAGTAGTGTAACACTTATGTAACCAGAAACATCCGAATAGCTAAGCATAACATTTTTTTAATTCGCCTAAGAAAGATCTGTTTTCACGTTACATAAAATTTCAATTCTTAATAATCCTCTTATCCTCGCAAAAAATATAAAAGACGTTAGAAGTTACCTTAGATAACTTCATGATCACATAACAGTCTATTTTAACGTCAGATGAGTTGATTCGATCTATTTTTGAATTTCAATAACAGTCGCAAGTTATATCACGGTTATAATCACGACACCAGTATGCCAATGAATTAATAACACGGTATACATTCTTCGTCGATATATATTTTTCGTTGATAAATAGAGAAAGATGGTAGCAAAAAAAAACATGGAACCGAGAAAATGCAATCGGCGCAAGGAGTGATAGATAGTAATCGATAGACCGCGTTGTGTTAATTTCCGCTTCAATTCGTCAAGGATTGCCTCAAGGGAAAAAAATAATATCCGACTATCTCCACGCGTGGCAATAGCCGTGACCAATTCCTACCGAAGTGGATTTGGAATTAGACGCGGAACCCCACTTCAGATCACACGGGATCGGGTGCTCTGCGATTCTCGAAAACTCCTCGTCATCCCTCCTTTCGAATAACTGCAAAAAAATCAGCTTGGATTATAATTTTCTTCTTTGCGCTCTTTTTAATCTTCGTAAAAAATCTAGACGTTTCGAGAACTGTGACGGAAAACGACTGCGAAAGATCAAAGGATTCAACGATAATAAATTCGGACATTGTCTCTCTGAAAGAATTCATTACTATCCTTTAATATAAATCCTTTTGATCCTTCGCAGTTCCTGCCACAGTTCTCGAAAAAGTTCGGCTTTTTTTAAAGAGATTCAAAGCGCACGGGAAAGGAGAAAATTATAGTTCAAGCTGGATTTTTTTTTTACAGTTCCCAGAAATTCGTTTTTTACGAGACAATTTTGGTGAACGCGAATCGAGTCCTCACCACATCCCGAGAGAATCAATATTTGGAGCTGTGCGTGTTCCGCCATGTTAGTCCAGCTATGCCAGCGGCCCCCATGGGGGATGTGCCTGTGAGGGGCAGCTGGCGAGGCGTGTATGGGGTTACAGGGATACTCGGGGCCATGACTTGCCACATCCACCCCTGTAACACGAGCACGCACCATTACTCATATCGCGGCTCGTTGCACGCCACGGATTCGGGACGAATCCAGAAGGGCACTTCCAGGAAGCTTCAGGATGAAAATACGCGGCAACAATAGCCGCGACGTTATGTCTAGCTTCGTGCCGGCGCAGCGCGCAATACAAAAATATAATCGCGCTAGCGCGCCACGTGATGCAAAAATATAATCGCGCCGAAATTGGGACGTTTTGCGAAACATGTAGACTTCGTATATTGCGCGTAAACGACCCGGATCTGTAATAAAGCTAATATAATTAGTACATACACGATGGCGTCATAACGTCATAAACATCATGAAACGCTATTTAATCTTTATGAAATTTATTTAAATAGCTATATGTCAAATTAGACAATTATTTATGACACAAAGTGTTTTTCATAGGAAAAAGTTTCACCCGCATTCAAAGATGATTAGCGATAATTGTGAATAGGGAAAGAGATGTTTGATTTTTAGCGCGTCTTGCACCATATGTACCATACTTCCGCGCACGTGTTAAATACGCAGATCCGCGCGAAACTAACTAACTAATTAAACTCCGAATTCCACCTTTGTGAAACCGCGACCGTTCGTCATGCAATGCAAGCGCGAAATGATAATGCTCGAAATTATCTGGCGAATATCTCGCCAGTACAGAGCATACAGGCATTATCTGTAATGAAGGCTGACGTTGATAAATATAATTATAATAATGTATTATGTTTCGTAGAACTCTCGCAAACCGAGTAGCGGTTCGAATACCGATCGTAACGTACGGCGTAATTATATCTGCACAGATTGGTGAGCCGGCACCAATCCTTCGTCCGAGCGCTTTAATTAATCCCTTCGTTAATCTCACATTAATAAAATGGAATACAGCGTCGCTATAGAGCGCCCGTTTAAAGCCGCGTCGACGTGCTCGACAAAAGGGCCGGATTCCTCTCGACGAGCACGAGCGGCTGCTCCTCCGCTTCTTCGCCGCATCCTTCGTCGTATATCTCAAACGTTTCAATCCTATCGGCGGATTAAAACATTAACATAAAACTCGTATTAAAGTCGGGCTGCACAGAATGTCGGTGATGACGACAGTCGCCAGTAACGATGAAAAATTAAGTTCGTGGCACCTTCTCCTCTTTCCTCTCTTCCATTTGGCTTTTCGAAGTTCTTGCCGCCACACAATAGAGCTTGTCTACAGTCTGTAGAAGTCGTTACCTGGTTGAGATCGCCTCTACGATTTTGTGAGGTTTTTTGCAAATCATGCTAGTTCTATAAGCGACCGGCTTGCCTCACTGCTCGTCGAAACTTCACCGAATTCGACTTTCGACTTTTGCTACCGGATAATAACACAATGCGTCCATTCCTTTGGAGAAGAAACTTTTTTCATCAGCTTCGCAGGCATTCATTATTAACGACATTTTCCAAGTCTCTATTTTTACTTGAATGGGTTTCTAAATCGAAAACATCCGAATTTGTTAAGAAATTTTATATCTTCTTTTTATAACTGAATATCTCTGCGTGGTTTAAATCTTTACACTATTGTCGGATAAATCACATTGAAACGTAAAGTATTCTTCTCTAAGCCGGATAAAACACGAGCTCGAGTATGGAAAAGAATGCAAAGCCAAACATTAAATAAACAAAAGACGGTACTGCTAGGACAGTAAGGCGAGATTCTTCTATGGCAGAATTGAGTGTTGATTTAGGATAGATATGTATCAGACCGCGTGGGTTAAGGTCAGCCTGTCACCTGAAGTGCCATTAGCTCTTTCTAGACACCCTCTCCGTTTTACCTCCAACCTGTCATTAGTGCATCAAGATATTTTTTTGTCGATAGACTTTCCTGAGAATTTCTCGCGAGCAATAAGGGCTATGGTTACTTTGTATCAATCAGCCATCGGAATAAACTCTATTCAATAGAAACGATAATAGTACACGCATCATAGATGCATGTATAGGCTTATTCGCAATCTTATTTATGAGCTTTATTACAATTAAACTAGCATTCATTATTCTTGAGAAATCCGACAAGAAAAATATCCGTGAAGAAGAAAGTTTGCAATCGTTTCACTCTGATATCATTTCCTTTCGCAATCAATATGGCGAATATAAAAAGCAAAAAATAAAATTAGAAAGATATAAGGAATATTGGAAACATATGCAGATAATATTTGAAGATACGGAATTTTTGAAACCGACTGAAATAATTCCATACGTTGTAATGTTAAATTAATTGGAAAAGTTTCTCACACGAAAAGAAAATTATAACTAACATCTTAATAAACTTCTCTACTTATCTAGAAAAGACGAAAGTTCTTTCACATATGAAGAGGGTGATAATAGTTAGAGATTGACCGATTTAAAATCTGTTTTGTCATGTGGGTTACTATGTCCCGTGGAAGAATTTGTGCATCACCACAACTTGCAACAAGGAACTTTGGAAGTCAGACCGAGACATGTTATAAATCAGCGCACTCGCGAGTTAGGCTAAGAAAAGCAAATCCGCGCGATCAAATCATGCAGCACGAATGCAGCGTGCATTTACAAATACATGCGGATTTAAACAAGCTGTCTGCATTAATTTAAATCGAAATGTAGCAGTATTTCTATATACAGCAATTTAGATTTTCGACAAATCAACGGAGATTTGTTGAATTTTCATATAAATTTATATTGCCGGATTATTTCTTCTGGATATTATTAATCAATGGACAAAAAAAATTACATCCGCAAATATGAAGTGTTAGTGTCCAGCCAGCTGGACCGACGCCTCCAATATGACGGGCCAAGCCGGCAGAAGATACGTAACGGGAGATGAAGTTTTCAAATGAAATTAATCCGAACACGGTAAATCTCCTTACGTGGAGCGTTACTCTGGACATAAAATCGCGATAGCATCTGTCTCGCGAAAAACATTTCTCGCCGGCCGACGCTCGACTATGCCGCGCTCACTTTTACAACGTATCCAATAAATCGCGAGTTTTATTGGACAGGCGACGCTTTATAATAAAATATTCCTTACAAGCTACTGTGGTTTGCCCGACGTAGTTTGTCCGGTTTGAGCAACAAAAGGCACACTTGAAGGAAGCACCGTCGCTTCGTGTCTGGCCAGATGACCGACGCCTCCAATATGACGGGCCAGGCCGGAAGAAGATATGTAACGGGAGACGAAGTTTTCGGAAGTCGAAATGAGAAAAATGCACCTTCTAAGCATGACTCGACTACCGCGTGGCTGGCTCTCTCGTGGTGGACGCGTGGCTATCGAAAAGTGCAAGCTAGACACGAAGAGAGAACGTCATACTATGAGGTGGCAACAATGCTCATTGACGGCCACCGTCAGATCGAGAATGACTTGTACGTATGAGGTGTTAGCAAGGTTTCTGACCTCGTTTTCAGAATTCTGCCTTGCGTACAAGTGCCGTCCTGATTACCTTGCCCTTTCTCGAGTCCTGGAAAAATTCAAATTTTACGTATAGTTCGAAATGAGCATAGTTTGTTCTTGATATTCAGCGGTCTTGATTCTGCCTATCGTGCTATTTTAGTTTAGCAATCGCGCGATTTATAAATCGGGTTTAAGTGACTTTCTAACGCTTAGAAAATTGCAACAGCGAAAGATTCATTCTCTTATTCGTAATTATATTGTCAATGCTTGTGCTGCTTTTATAATTTTAGACGAAAGAGACTGTCTAGGGACAGTGATGCAAGTTAAATGTGCGTGCGTGCGTTTTTGCTTCAGAAAAATAAGTCTATCAGTTGTAACTATATCCATTACGCTGTTTGACGTAGATTTTCGTGTTTACTTCCACGATTACCGAACCGTGTCATGATGTATTCACGGATCTGTAAACTGTTTGCTCGAAAAGAAAGGTGTGACATCGTTTTTGTGAGCGTATTCGATTACGCGGCACGTCCGTTGTCTGAGCGATGACCAACGTTTTTCAGTCACCATTATTCCCTTAATTACGTTACCTTACCGTGAATTTCAACGCCCGAGTCCGTTCTACAATTGCGCGCTGCAATTCACGCCTCATTGTTAGTCAAAAATGACTGCCGATGTCCGAAACTTGTAAAGCTCCACGCAACCGTGAAAATACTTAAACTGTAAAATTTAACTGCTCTATTATAGCGCTTTCTTTCACAGATATAGACAGACAGAAAGTTGCAAATGCAAAAAAAAATAAACTTGTATACGGGGCCGAAATATAATTAAGCACTCGTTTGAAAATGTATGACTTATTACTGGTTTATACCACTATTCCGCGCTCAAGAGCCCATGTGTTAATCACCACTAAAGAATGATGCTTAAAAAATGATTGTGCGCAATTTTATAATTTCCGACGCTAAGAATGATGAAAAATTTATTTTCGTGTCATTGTATTAAGTGTTACGAGGTAATCGGCAAGTCGGATGTATTAAAGGAAACGGGTTCAGGCCACTTTCCGACGGCGTGTTGCTTTTCAGCCCGCTGTTCAATAACAAGCTCGTATTACGTCTTTGACAAAGAAACGAAGAGAGAAACAGTCAAAGAGTGCAAGCTGGTGTCAACCGGCGTTCCGGAACGAGTACAGAATATTGACGGAATATCGGAAAGCACAAGTTCATGCAGCTACTATTATTTATCGACTGCATAAAGTGTCTCAGGCTGCGCTCTTCAGGACAGTTCCACAGGATCGACTGTGTATTGTTACGTTACAGTTTTGTCGACAGTTCTATAGCTTATTCGCGGCGACGTACTGGCAGATACAGTGATTTGCACTTATTGGTTAATAAATCAGTGCTATGGCGATGCATTTGCCATTAGATGCCGATATTCTTCGACACATTTATGACGAAGTGACGTTGGCGTGGTAAATTGAAATAGCGTCACTCTTCTCTTTGGATAGTCTGGATCGATTCGCGAAATTGCTCATAGAAAATGGCGCAGCGTTTTTCGGATCTGAATTGTAAGAAGCAACAATTAATAACGAACAAGGCTATGCTGAAAATTACGTGTGTAGCAAATTTTAAACGTTATTTAGTAAAAAGAATGAATTCTTTGAAGATTTCTAATTCTTATTCGATTTATAAGAAAAACTATCCACGCATACATAAATTGTGATATCGTCAAAGATTATCATAATCATAAAATTCGCGCATCTATCGAAGCCATTGTCAAGCAGCGTGCAGCGCAATACACATACATATATCGATACTGACCGTATCGGTGGCAATTATGAAATTATTCCAATACACATGCCGACTGATCTCGAACTGCGCTCGAATGAGAGTGACGACACAAGAATAAAGGGTATCAATGGAGCAGGCATTTGACAGGATTTAGATAGCATCTTAACAGCGGTGGTTTACAAGCTTTATCATCCGGCGGTTTTAACCTAGTGACTGGCTCTTAGAACGGCTAGTCACTGTGAGGACTAAATAGGCATGTTTATACGAACATATAAAAACAATGCTAATACGAAATCATAGCAGCAATGGATCTCTCCATTGCCTCTATGGTTTTTATCCATTATTTGTTTTTTTTCTATTCACTTTTTGTCATAATACTTCAGATGCATTAATATTTAGATGCGTTCAATAAATTTTAAACCATTCAACTGCATATGCATTTAAAATCATCTTTCGAAGTGTTTAGTAATTAATGTCAAACGGGAAGTCTTTGATGAGCATAATTAACATGATGAACATAGTAATTTAAAATATGCATTACTTTTTGTTTTTATAATCAACTTTTAAGTTAATATTAAATTAAAGTTTAGTTAATGAAAGATAAAGTTATAAGAATTGTTCCACATCAAATAGCTATTTGAAACATAATTCTTCCGTCAATGTTTTTTCAACTCAAGTCAATATAAAATAAGCCTTTATAGTTTATGTAATTAGATTTTCATATAATATTCATAATTATTACAACCCCTCTGTATTTTTCCATTAGAAAAAGAGAGAAAATGGTATCTCTCGTAAAACCGATTTCTATCGCGACCGATATTACGACAAACGCTATTGGAGCAATTGACGCGGTCCTCGGGGGTGAGAGGGAGGGCGGCTAAGTCGGGGGATGACTCGGGGCTATGCCAAGGCAAGATGCACCCCTGACTAAGCCCGTGGCACGGCAACGTCGAGCGGATCAAGCCCGGGTATACGTTCCCGGGTCGCAGTGGGGAGCCGGAGAATGGCATTACGGGTAGAGAGACCTTCCCTCCCTTCCCATCTCGCCTCCAAGCCGCACATTGTCTGGCAGCCATATTGGAGTAACAGCCAACCCCGTCGTGATTGGTCCGTTTTTTAACGGAGAGCCCGTGGCTTGGCACAATACGCGACCAGCCCGTGGTTAGGCAATGCCTGGCTACGCGATAGTCTATCAGTCGACTCCATGCTGCGCCCGCTTCGAACTCGTCTGTCGGTGGTGCCGGGGTATTATGACTCTCCTCAAGATCGGATCGTATAACGTAGAGGCGATCCGCGCCACAACTCGATAAAAGGGAATCCCCTGTTCAGTCCGCGTGCGTCGCGTTTTCGCAATTTCTCCTCGTCAAAAGTCCGCCGTCGGAAGTCCTTGGCCGACGACGATGATGATGATGATGATGATGATCTAAGATCATTCGCGCGATACTACACACAGCGATAGTGTAACGTCTCTAAAGGCGCTGAAGGATGCGTTGAGGATTAGCGCGCACCTTCCGAGGTTCCGAGTACGGACAAGTTGCTCGCGCAGTAGACATCCTGTTCGCGATCGGAGTACTCGTTATGCAAGATCGACGCTCCAGCTGCATTCTGGAGAATGACACTACTATTCGAGATGCGGATCCGCAAATGAAATGATGTGTCTAGTGCGAGGACATAAGTATACGTTAATAATTGTTCGCGGTTGATACGATGATAGTTTAGTGACTGAAGTACTGCCTTTGTGATTGTGATTACTGTTGTGAACGACGTTTTGGGATTACATCCCGGATTTTTCAACGTCTTGGATTAGGATCTAGAAGGTAAAGCTATGCGTAAGAAAAGCGTCAGACGGTTGCATTCGCAACCGTCGTGTGGAAGCGCGACTCGAAGGATTGCATAACGCGAACACGTGTTTAACAGCAATTTGTCTTAATCGCCGCGATTTGACAACAGATATGCAACGTGCCATTGACAATGCTCACGATGGTGAACTGAGTTTACCAAGTCGAATCTTGCATATTGTCGCGCGTTGATTAATTCTTCTTACATTTCTCATAATTTGCCTTCGAATATTATTTGTAAATATTTGCGTCATAGTTTCAGCTCTTGTTATAATTTAAAAATTAATATTTTTGCATTAAATATATATTTAGGTAATTATAAATAATTATGTTTCATAAATAATTTTAATATGAGCAATCTTGAACATAATTGTAAGAATTGTAATTAACAATTACGAATGCATTATGTTTTTAGTAAAAAATTTCGCGTAAATCTGTGCGACGGCTGACAACTATAATTGTTATCCGTAATCTGTTTATACATTATTGCTATACACTATTTTATAAATGCAATATTATGCAAAGAATGATATATAATTTTCCATTTATTATTTGTCAATTCTAATTTTAAATTTTACGTATTTAATGAATAAAAATTAAAATTATTAAGATTCCGACAATAAATATCAAAAATTTAAATGTGAGAAGCAAAAGAGTTAATGCTAGTTGTTCGTGCAAACATGTATTAAAAACAAATAAACATACATCATTTATTCTCTTTTTAATACACGTTTGCACGGACAAATAGCATTGACTCTTTTGTTCCTTATATTTAAATTTTACGAAATTTTAAATGTATTTAAAAGTAGAGTACTATTTATGTATCTATTCATGTGTTTATTAATTAATGAAATCACAAATATCATAATTTACATTAATATTATTGGGCAATACTGATAATTTTTTGTTATCTTTACATATAAATTTTTGAAAATTGAATGCAAAATTATTAATTATTTTTGTCTGCATTTACACTCAATAATGATATGCGAAATATTGAATTTCTAATAAACTTTCATGTTTGGTTGAAAAGACTGAACAAAAAGCTTTTCAAGAAACATAAGATATAATAAGCGTAAGACACATTGAGGACGCGTCCATCCAATTGACCGAACGGTTCGCACACTTGTCCGACGAAACAAGACTCGACGAAACGACCGATAATTCGACATCGATCAGCGGCAGGATTGATGACCGTAATTACGATTTATCGTTCACGGCAGGTGACGCGCGACGATTCGCGCGCTCCTTCGACTCCAAATGAGACGTCAAGCTCCGTTCCGGAGTTAATATCGGGAACCAGGCACCAAATTGTCACTCTTTGTTGAATTGCCATGACACACACACACACACATACATACACACACACATATATATATATTTGTCAGCCCCTAGGATAGGACAATCGTACCGGCGCATTTAGTCTCGAGGATTCTGTTCCGGCGTCGCGTCGGATGCCCCTGCGAACGAATAGGAAACGGGCGAACAAGCGCGCGTTCCCGATCCTCGGCACAGAAGGATCGTCGGCACCGAAAATTTTGTCGAGTAATGCAAGAATTATTATCCAACGCGGCGGACCCGTCGAGATGAAGGAAAAAGAAAAAGGGGGAAGGGGAGGGGCGGAAGAAAATGGTCGTTAAGCGTGCGCGCGAAATATGAGAAATGATCTGTCGACGTTCCCGTGGCCGTGGAAAAAGCCGAACGCGGGCTTCAAAGAAGCCGTGGAATTGAAAAAGCCGAAGGGCTGCGCCATTAGATGCAGCGTGATAGAGCGAATTCCATGCGACGGACATGCTTGGTCGAAGGAAAACCCATTCCGACGGCAGAATCTCGAGCACCGAGGAAAACCTTTATTTACTCTTTGAAACCTTAATTATTAGTAACTGTAACAAATTTTAATTCGATCAGAAAGAAATCTTAAACTCTTTACAGCCTAAAGTAATTTTGAAGCAACACTCATTTATCTGTCTTTATTTATATTAATTTTAAAACTCCAATATGCACCTTAATATGGATTTATATGTTGAAAAACATAAAAATTAGTATGATAAAATTATAATAATTTTAATTAATGGTTTCAATTTGATAAACAGAATCATCGTTCTTTCTCAGAATAATATGATACATATAAGATTAATTGTTGATGAAGCTAAATACCAATTAAAAATGAAATCCAACGAGAAATACCTGATCTTTTGATCTTTTGTTCAATGCAGCTCTTCAATTTCTAATCTCATGTATAAAAGAAGATTAGATATAGATATAGTGACTTTTCCCGTCTACTAATTTTTCCACTTTATCGAACATACTTCAGCTCACATTTGTCACAAGATTTTCATTGCGTAATTATTATTGGAAATTATTTCTCTTGATTAAAAAACGGAGAGAAAGTGTATATCGAGACATTTTTGCTGTCTTTAATACCCACATGCACACATAGTAAATTTCTATCGGGGAGAAATAAGGACGCGACGTAAATTACATTCTATAAATATCTGTTATAACAGAAAGAGGCAGACGGGGCACGATAATAAAAATCACAAAAAATTATACCGCGCCGGTTAAAAATTATGTCTGTACCAATTACGCGTGGCGCACACGTCGGTGTGTATGCGGCTGAAAGTAATTTTACCTCGTAATTCCCGCGGGCTTTACATAGGCTTTACGTCGTACGGGAAGGGGCTGGTTCCGACTTCCCTCAAATTATAGGCGGCCATTATCGCGCGGTCGGCCTCGCATTTGGGCCAGACAATGGCCGCCACCACTCGTTAATGTAATAGGCATCCGAAAGGTGCGATCTCTCTCTCTTTACTTCGAGGCACCGGCACTCACCGATAGTAGCCGCGCAGGACGAAAATCCTCCTCTTCCACGGCCAACCTGTCCGTCGTTTTGTCGGGCCGACCTGCCCGACTTCCAGGCAGCCCCCGAAGAGGAATTATTATTTTATGAGATTATTATCTCTAATAACATCGACCGGCCGCGGGGAGAAAAAGGAGTGTGCTTTTGTGTTCGATGGAAATGTTCACACGTAGAAGTAGCTCGCTCAAGTTGCTTGATAATATCAACGTTTTGTGTCAAAGGTTCAGGTAGAAATTTTAGAAGTTCTTATACCTGATGTCGGTCACGCGCAAAATATTAAATATTCTGCGGCTAAATATAATAATTGCCGTCAATAGAAAAGGAAAGCTAGCAAAACACTGTTTAGCTTAATACTTTACCTACATTTTTCGAATCTTTCTTAAAAAACTATACGATTATTGTCAAAATTTATATAGCATAAGCTTTTGGCTCTTTTAGTTATTATTCACTAAATATTATATAAATTACATTATTAATCTCACTCACATTTGAATATTTCAGTTTTATGAAACAGTAGTACACATAATTATAATAATCAGCAATGCCCAAATTAAAATTAAGCCTCTGAAATTGTTTTATTAATTTATCAAATTTTTTATCGTGTAAAATTAATTCACAGTTATAGAAAACAGTAGTATTTTTATTTAGACACGCTCTAACATAGAGCTAAAGAAACAATTTTTCAACGCAGCTCATTGCTCGGATATGAAAATGTTATTTGTCTGTTTGAAGCATATAAAATTACAATGTGTTGGTTATCCGCTGCGTATTCTGGAAACCGTGAACAATTCGAACAGCCTTGCCTATGTCATCTCTTGTGTATACGCAAGGGATGAGATGTATTATAGTAACGTGCGATTGGCCGAAAGGCGGGAACATATGGGGACTGCTGAAACTTGCAGGTGGATCTTCAACAACATCTTCCTTTGTACTTCAATTAGTTCAGCTTTCCTCTCTCCCTCTCTCTTTCTCTCTTTCTTTCCCTCCCTCACTCTCTATTTTTCTCTACCCGAAAAATTTTACCTGTCCGTCGCTAGTTACCAGTTTTCAAGCAGCGTGCTTCGGAATAGGCCGTTTTCTGCCGAGTCATAAGTTTATTCGATATGCAGTAAAATATTGTGAATTTATTTTTTCTCATAACTTCCCGTGCGCATAATAAAGCATCGATAGACGATTAATCACGATACCACTAATTACCTTGTTTATAGCGTGGTGAATGCAAAAGAAGCAAAGATATTTCAGATTACAATAATAATTTTATTGCATCTTTAAGCGCATCGATAAACGTTATGGCAATTTTAATGTATCCGACGAAATAAATCATGTTTTTATTAAATTAAAAAGTGAAGCAAAAAATAATTTCTGCCACGTGGGTCGTACACGCTCCATGCCGAACTTTCCGTATTGTATATTTTTATTTCTAAATGTAACATTATCATTATTTAATAAAATCATGCGTTGATGCTAAAATGTATATTGCAGTTATCATGCCGTGGGTCGCAGTGTAATATGTATAATAATAATATATAAATAAGTGTCTCAACACGTGGGACGTATGTGACACGTGAGGCGCATGCGTGAGGTGTCAACGGAAAATCACCAAAAATCTATCTGGCAGTGAACGTGTTAAATGAGTGGAATATATAGTATTCTAAAGATCGAGCACATTGCTATCGTTGTCGCACATTGCTGTCATTGTCTATACCGCAGCACTGTAAATAGTGCGATATAAATAGATTGCTATAATTAAATGCGTGAGCATTATTTTCTAAATAGCGCATATTGCAAACATAATACAGACATAATGTGATTAAAATGCAAACATGTTCATAATCGTTGTTTCCTTGAGTTTTCAATAACGCAAATATTTACAAATATGCCGAGCGATTTTTATCATCAGTCAATGCAAATGCACGCATAGTGCATATTTAGCTAATTCTTATAAAACAGTTGCAAAAGAGAAACGTAAAAATACATCAACGCACGCGAAAGTGTTAATTCTATAGTGGTTACCTTGCTGATTGAAAATTATGGAATTATACGAATAAGGAAACCTATAGTAACAATCGTCGATGACGTGTCGGAAAGTTGCATAATAGGGCGTATAAGAAATATTCCTGAACGTTGTGCTATACAATTAGGCGACTAATTAAATATTCTTCGAGTGATCTCTGCCCTTACGACTTACACGCGAACTTGTTTACGTTCGTTTGTGTTTCATCACCTGCCGTTTCGAAACACGCGTACTTCTTTTCGCGAGGAATCATATAGCGTTGTAAACGTGCCTTTGTCTCGATCACGCTGGCGGTCGTTGACGATAGATATAAGTTAAATATTGATTCGTCCTCAACGAACATTTATGTACTTCTGTACAGGTGAATACATTCTCAATTCCGGTAGCCAAAACGGTAGTGGAAGTAGCATCGTCGAAGAGGACGATCCGCTTCTCAACGAAGCATCGTTGGCATTAGACAACCACCCCTTGGCTGACCTGTCCGATGATTCTCTGGGGCTAAACGACACTCTAGGATTCGAGCATGACTTTACTTCAGAGTTACTCGGAGGTAGTCTTTTGGAAAACGCCGGCGTAGAGGGCCTTCTTACCAACGATACTCTTGGCTTGCCCGACGAATTTAATCTTGAGGAGGCGCTTCAGCTCGTTGGCCTCGATGAGGCTCAACCAGAGGTTTGTGTGAGACATTTTTGTACTTTGTATTTGGAAGCAATTATCATACAATGTTTTGAGAGAAGTAAATAGTACGTCTGTCTTTAAACTACGATGCGAGCTTTGTGAGGTCATGAAATTTATGTACTCATTTTTTTTCTTTCTGTAGATATCTTTTATATTATTAATTCTACAATTAAACAAAATAAGTTGTTGTTCTTGAGTCGGGTGTCCGCAAAATCAATAAAAAATGTTTTTATTCTTTAAAAATTAAGAAACTTTGTATTCTTTGAGTTTAGCAATAATAATGGTTTTCTAAAAATTACTTTTAGTTATATAATATATAATTTTAGCAAATATGATATTACTTAAATCTTTAATGAGTAAAAGATAACATTAATGTATGTTAAACATGACAGAATATCTTTGTGTGATCAACGTCTTGTCCTTGGCCAAGCTACGACGTTGTGATTATTATAGAAAGCTTGATTATTAGGAAACGAAGCCGGAAGTGAAGAAGAAGAAGAAGAAAGAGGATAGCGTCGAAGACTCCGCAAGTGCAGAGGGTGACGCGGCCATCAGTAACAACGCCTCGAGTAACGTCGAGGTCACAAAGTCATCCAGGTGCGAGGATCCTGAAACCGGCGACATGATTCACGCATCGCATCCCCATTATCCCCATCATCCACACCACCGCTCCTTCCAGGTATGTACGACCCTGATTTCATTACCCGTAGGTTAGAACGTGTTCCAGTGCCTCTCATTACTGCTTACACAATGTCATCATGATTGCGACAATGTAATGATTTATATACAAGCCACGCAGGCTTCTTACTGAACATATATGTCACCTAAGTAAGTCAATGAAATTTTTTATTTCGATGCGCTTTCTGGATGAGATTATCACCTTTCTAGTAACATTCGATCTCAATATATCTCTCAATATTTTGTATTATAGATAATATTTCTAAAGTTTTTATTTTGAATCATTCGCAATTATACATTTTCCAGCCGCAATTTGCCAGAAAAATGGTCCAACTTGTGATAATATGTTTGGTTAAATCGACTTGCATGTCATCTTAATATTCTTCGCGATGTACGGAATTGCAGTTTTGAGAGACGCTGAAGGACGATGATATAGCCGAGAGCAACCACGGCATTTGTGATTTTTCGACATTCCATTAATGAGAGGTTCAAAATGGCGCGATAATACCACGAGGGGAGTGGTGATATACGAAGTAGGAAACAAACGTCAAGGAGATAAGAACAGCGTGCAAAAGCCGCACAGTTAGAGCGGCGTTTACGGTCCATAAACGGGACACTCTTTATTTACAACGTCGACCGCGAAAACACCGGTGCGGCTCCATTCCTGTGGCTCCGCACTTCTCTTTCGGGGATCCGACAATTGCACGTCATAACCGCACTTTAATGTAACGAGGCGATGGAGGCGTAAGAACGTATTAAAAACAGATCGCCATCATAATCTGCATTTTTTGCTGCACAAAAAATTTATTTCTTGTAAATTTCAATTTTCGCAGAATCATTATGCAATTAAAACGGTGGCTCTAAAAGAAGACCACATGAGCAAAAATCTTTTGTTTCAAGAAAAATATTTTTAAATTTTAATGCATTTTTACTTATTGTAATTGCATCTTTCTTATCGTTTTGATTACATCTTTCGTTTACGTATTTACTACGGTATTATACTTACGTATTGTTAGTATGCAATTAATTACACGTTATTACATTCAATTTCCATACTTTAATTAGCAACTGGGTGCAAAAATAGCAAAATATCTTTTATGCATGCTTTTGCAAAGATTTTACGCGACTGTACTATCTGAACTTGAGTATCGACTTTTACATAGTTGGTTAGATAGAAATCTATCTATAGTTTGTTTAAAACTGTTTAAAACAAACTATAGATAATCTCACTATCTAACAATCTAAGCGCGGAAATTACAGATAATCGAGAATTACTCGTTATTTTAAAGGGCTGATATTTGTTCGACACACTTTGTCATGAATTCATGTGACGCATTTTTGCAGTACATGAACGGCCAACTCGCTGATTATAATTACACGCTACTTGTTGGGTCGCTATATATTATTACACCTTGAGCAGCACACTGCATAATTTTTTTCTGGAACTATAATTTATTATCTTTGATACTTTTTGTTTAACGTGTGCAATATGCGACGGACTTTTTATCCGTCTTATTTATCAGAAAGTTTTTAGTTAGCAATATTAATTAAATTCTTTAAAAAGAACTTTTTTTCAGAATTATCAATAATTGACATCAAATAATTTTTCTGTGCGATATAATATTGTGTTTGCCTTTTTAACTTTTTTTATTTTTTACTTGTCTTTTTCCCTCCTTTCTTCCGCGGTTTATTCGTTTAGATCTATTATCATTTTCAGTATTTCAAGTATGGGAGATTTTACTCGGCGTGTTTAAGATTGAGGCGCCATTCGTTGACATTTTATAACATTATAGAATTTTATAGTACTCGCTGAGCAAGTTTTAGATTCACATATATATCGCGCCTATTAGAAAGCCATAAGCACTTGATGTTTCTTGAGCCATTTCCACTAGTTTCGTTCAATGTGCATTTTATAAATTATAAATCAGATTTTATCTGACAGTAGCTTAACAATACCACAAGTGTAATGCGAATGGTATCATTCAGTTATGGCCGCGATAGTTAAATGTAACGCCATACTTCCTAAGTAGTACGAAAACATCCATTTCAGATGTAACGCAATCGCGAATTCCACGTATTGGTACATTTCTATAAATTTCAAAGATACATAAAATTCGACGAACATTTAGTTTTATATACTATATGAAAGAGAAATAATAACTATGTATAAAACATATTGTTTTTATACACATTAGCAGCGTACTCCGATTTTCTCTCATCTATATTATAATATTTACATATACTGAATTCCAATGTGACACACGGAAGCAAATAAGTTACGCGCTCGGTCTCTTAAAGTCCCGTCCCATCGCATTAACGGATTAACAAAATAAACATAGGATATAACTCTTTGAGGCGAAGATCCACACCGTGGACTCGAAGGCACCCTGAAACCCCTTGGAAAGAAAGTAGATATTTTCCCGGACTTAAATTCCGATGCTGTTGCCGGAGCATGTCGCACAATGCATCCCGTCGAGAAATCACATCGTTGTAGGAGAGGACGATCGTGACAATGACCTACCCAGATAGTCCACGGCGAGTACGTCCAGCGAGACGTGACGCAACGCGTACGTGTGCAGGACTTCGCGTGCACGTGGAGGAATACGTCTGAAAAGCTTCCGCCAATGAGAGAGGTGGCGCGAACCCCTACTACCATGAGCCGTGGTGGACGCGATCGCGATGTTTGTGATCCTGGCCGTCGGCGCCGACATTCACGGACGACACGCGGTTGGTAGTGAACGCGAATCCCGCGGAAAAGTCGACTCCACGTTTTGCACGGAGAAGAGGTGGTCTCGCGAGCGAACATCCGTTCATTCGATAGGCGCGCGATAAACGGTTCCGGAAGCGTTTCTTCGAGCCGAGTGCGATCCTGCCGATAGTGTGGTGCACGAATCGTTCTTGCAATCAAGAAGAAGTGGATTCTCGAAGTAGGCGCTGGAACCACGCCTTAGGAAAGATATCGCCGAGCTCCCCGACCGGATATCATCGAGAGGACATTCATATTGTCAATGAAAAACTGGTTGCAAAATGAGGACGTTAGACTTCCGCGATCGATTCGTCCTGGTTTTGCACGTCTGACAAAAAAAAAAATAGTGGCTTCTCTGCGAAGTTCGTAATTTACATTGAGTTTCGTACGTCTGCGATTCAGTCTCGCGAATCTCGGAGTTACGCGAACACTAACCTATGATGCGTAATACGCTATCGAGTCTTAGATTAAACTGCGTGAGACGCAAGTGCGCAAGTGATAAAGCCACCTAGTACAATGACTGTTTCTACAAAACGCATCGCGTTCACTCGTACGAGGTTCGAAACGGTTTGAGAAACTCTTCTCACATCACTCCACGAGACCGCCCACGTTGAATACACAACTCCCCGCTTCATGCGCTTCAAGATGATATTTCGTGTATCGCAGAATCGCCAGTAGCCTGAGATATTCGTCTGAATGCAGAAATAATATTCTGCAGATAATACGAAACGCGGCGGTGATAAAAAAAAAATAGCAGCAGTGATTAAAGTTAAGAGAATTCGGCAATCAAGCTGGCGAACGAAGGTGGAATTTTTGTCAGAAGGAGTTTGCAAGAAGTACTTTCCGAACTTTTTGGCCGTTCGACGAAGGTTGGTGTGGTATCTCGTACCTAATTCGTATTTGAAGAGGGTACACATGAACGACGTGGAGCAAGCCTTCGTCAAGCCGCATCCGCAGACCAACGAGCACACGTGCCAAGGGAATACAGAATGTTGGAGTCTGATATTAGACGAAGGTCTTCTCCAGGTAGATTACGCTAATTGCGCAATATTTGTCGTGATAACTGGATAAAAATTTACAATACGATAACAGATACGATAACTACCGAAGTCGCACACGTGCGAAATCGGTGGCGAAGGAGGTAAAGATTAGCGCAAGGTCTCGTGTACAAGGTTCCGTGGATAAAGAAGTATATCGGAGTTAATAATTGAAAATACTAGCCATTATGTGTTCACTGTGTGGACTGTATTCGCTGCAATTAATTCTAGAACGTGTTTCCGATATGATAAAAACTAGTTAACTTGTATACGCGAAGTAACTTTGTCGCAGCTATGAAAAATTACGTCGAAAAACAGAATACATAAATTTGAATGTAGAACTCGTCGCGACTATAAAGCACCTCATATTTTATAAAGACCCTTATTTTTTTCTTTTTCTTTTTTTTTTTTAATGTTACAGTGACAAAATTATTACCTAAAACGACAATCATCTTGAGCGAAAACATTCAATGTTACGATAGTTGAAAGGTTGACATCGCGGCTCAAAATAATGCGCGCTTTTTAAATAATGATTCTCTCTCTCTCTCTCTCCTTCCTCTTTCTCTCCCTCTTTCTCCGTGTAATTTCTTTCGAAGAAATGTCAAAAAGAGCGGTCTCGGACCGACGTCCCGCTGAAACTCGCTTTCATGCATCTCTAACCGTACGTCATGTGACCTTGCGTCCCGCATGTGCGCGTGTAGAACTGTCATTACAACGCAACCGCCGCCGGTGGAGTATTATATACTCCGCGCGCCGCGTCCGCGGGACTCTCAATACGTAATGAGTACACTAAATTAATATATTCTTACGCCCGGGACCTTTGCCTACAGAGACGGATATGTCGTGCGTATTATGCGGGGAGGACTTACGCAAGAGAACGCGCCGTCGCCGCTCGCGAGCCATATCATTTTTGGAGCTCTTCTCTCACGCGACCGTCGTATTAACACTGACCTCAGTCACCTGTAATTGCTACGTGTTACCATATACACCGAGATACAAACGACGCACACGTAATGCGATCCACTACAGTCGGGCGGCACACGTTTCCGACGTATCGTCGGATCTTTTTTTTTTTTTTTCTTTCTTCGTCTTCGCGAGGAGGACGGCGCGCTTCTGCAAAAGCGAGTCTCGGGTGCGTCGTGTCGACTCGCACAGCTCGGCGCGTAGTTTTTTTATGCAGTTTATCTCTATCGAAGGCGGTTCATAGTTCAGTACACGTGTGTCTAATCTCTGGATAACAATTTGCATTCGAAGGTCTACAAAACTTCATTCATATTCCAACTCTGTTGAGCATGCTTGTGAGATTACGCATTCTTATGTTTCCTACTTTTTTCTCTTATTATTTTTCATACATTATGCAGTTATTTTTTTATCACGTACCTACATTTTATGGATATAATATTTGTAAGAGATGTTTGAATGTGCACTGAAGTAGAAAAAATGTTTATCTGTTTGAAAAAAAGCAAAAGAAAATTAATCATTTTTTTTTCGTCACATTTCATAAACTAGTTTCGAGGAATGCTTTAGAAAAATTCCTAACGGAAACTCTTTCTCGAAGGCAACTATAGTAGCGGAAACGGGGTACTATTTCGACAGGTACTTTTTACCTTGTCATTTAAAGTCTAACGATCTCGATGTCTGGGAAACTGAAAACCTCAAGTGACCATAGCTTGGACAACAGTAGGATATTCTAAGCTTTTAGGATGTAATTAAGTGGTTCGACTTTCAAGCGGATTATCCTTTGATCCTTTATGGATCACTAGCGCCGATCTTTCCATTTAAACGACTACGAGAAATTCCATTATCGAGTCATTTAAAAAAATCTTTACTTTTATTCTGCTAAAAAATAATATTATTATTTTACTAAAAAATATTTTCTGAAAAAGAATCATAATGTTGATGTTTGCTGTAAAACTGAAACTCGGAAAGATTTAACATTTTTCTATGAACTTATTAACTTGTCAATTCTGTATGCAATTCGAAACTTCATTAATACACCACTTAATATTCAATTCAAATTGCATAGTTTATTCTTTAATTTTACAAGCGACAGAGGTGAATAAATTATTCAAAATAATGCATTATAAAAAGTAACATGATAAGTGGATGACATAAAAATTGCTCTCTATTTTGTTTAGTTTATTAAATTCTTGTTGCAAATTATAGATCTACTTTTGCGAGATCGATAAAAGATACATTTAATTTACGTAGTACAGTAAAAAAATTAATTATGCAAAGTAATTAGTAATTACGTACAAAGGCATAAAGAAAGCGGTTGCTATCCTGCGGGCAGCGAACAATTACGGGGAATGTCTTAGAAATTCCATGTAAATAATGAGAATGAACTTGAATATGTCAAGACGTGATAATAATTACCACTACAATATGCACCCGCAGGCTTTGACAGACACGAAGAGAATAGGAAGCAACAACGTGAAACAATTAAAATACCTTTGTGACAAAAAGTCATTGTGCAAAAAGTGGTAGATATTTATGTTCACAGAAGAATGTTGATTATCTCATTTTCTGGCCTTTTTTTATTAGCTTAATTTTCATGCGGCTTCGCGTGCGAACATCTATCGAAAAAAAAAATGAAAAATAAGCCTATTATATAATGGAATAATTACTACTACACTGTGTGCATAGCTAGATATGAATAAATCAGGAAAGATGTTTTAGTTTCTTAGCAGAACGCAGTCGTATTGAATTTCCGTCATTGAAATAAATTGTCTGATATTTATCGTTCCATTAATTTGAGACGTTTGAGCAGAATCGATAAAATGCTAAGTTCGTTTTTTTTAATACATAATTACAAGCGAGGAGAGAAATATATGCAAGATGAATACTATTTCCTAGAAGATGCATAATCGTAAGGTAATAACATATTTATTGCACATTCGTGATATGTTTAAGTTCTTTATTCGAAAGAATGAATCTGCGTCAGAAATGTAAGATAATGATGTGGAGCGTACACAGCCAATCAAACAATATCGGCGAATTAATCATTATCGCCGGCGCGCGTTATTGGATAACGATCGCGGTGTCGAACCACAGGCTCAGTCTCATAATCGTAGAAGCAGAAAACTACCGGATGACCTTTGCCCGTGATTGACGGACTACTCCGCCGTGTATATCTTTGCACAAGGATTTGCTAGGCCGGCGAGCGGCCGGTAGCGCACTATTTGCCGTGGCACTTGAATATTTGCTTAGAACCTCGAGCGCCGGAGGAGAGCCCTCCAAGTATCCTTGGACTGGCGAACAATATTTACGCACAACACCGGGTTACGAATCGAGAGAGGAAAGAAAGTCGAAAGACACAGAGGATCGGAGATGGGCCGGAGGGGGGAAGCGAGCGCAGAGATAAAGGAGTTAGACAAAGAAGATCGTGAGAGAGGGCAATCCGCACGGTGGAAACGGAGACGCGGACGAGTGGCGGAGAGAAGCCGTAGGACGAAATTAATAAGAGAAACGAGATGCGCGCTATGGAAATGAGAGAGGCAGACGGAGACGCGGGTTGGTCGGACATTAGGATACACTTGTGGCGATAGTTGGAGAACTTGGCGCGAGCGCGCAAACCCACCGCCGGCCGCAAGTAACCCACGCCGGTATGCATTAATCTGATGACTATGAATCCGAATGAATCATAATTAATATCTTCGCCCATTAGCCGTAAGAGCACACCGGCGACCGCGGGTAATGCGCACGTCTTTCTCGCGGATCTTTAATTACTTGCGTTTTGCCGATGACGCATTGCCAGGATCGCTGTTTCCGGCCGCTGTGCGTGTTTCAACAAAACGGCGCACGTAACATCCGGTACTTATTGAAATCGCGATATAGTTGTCACTAAGAAAATTTTCTGCTTATCCAAGCCGTTTGTAAAATTCTTTCAATTCAATTTTTAATATCGGTCTCATCGAAATGTCAAGTTTTGCCATCAATTTTATGTAACTTTCCAATATTTTCTTTTCAAATCAAAATGAAAGCGTTAACACGTTCATCTTAGCAATTGTTCCATTAAAGATAGTGATAAACTATGATCCAAATTGTTTACTTCGATTTATTCAGCTAAATAGGTTTATCGCACTGGCTCCGTCGACGGATCTAATATAAAATTTTCTTGCGCTGCAAGCGTGTCTTCATAAAATCCCTGATGCACGTCAATTTCGCGTAATATCAGAAGTCTCGCGAGAAAGTTAAGTTTTTAGCGCACTTCTGTCGCCTGTAAATTCCTACGTACGCGCACCCCGACCGGGCAATTTTCACCAAGAACCAAGAAACACGGCGGGGCGTCACAGTCCGTTCCGTTCGCCACTTGGGGATTCCAAGCAGCTGCTGGACTTATGCGCTGTGAAATGCATAATGCGCCTCCGCGCCAGGGCTATCTAGGATGTGTGAAACGAATTTCTGTCTTCGTATGGTCATTGAGGCCACGTGCGGACATAGAAAACAAAAGACGCGACAAAGTGTGGACGCTTGTAGCCGTGAGTGCCATGTTCCGCGTACAATTTCCAATGCATTAACTAATTAACTGTGAATGATTCACTAATTACATACAATGATTTGTTCTTAAACACGTTCGTAAAATGAAATCTAGTGAAATGGCGAAGGAATGAACAACAGTCTATCATTATTATCGCATAATGATGATCGCCAAAGCCTGAGAAAAAACTTCCGACTAGTTAGCAACGAATCGGGAGACCAAACAAAATATTTTTTCCACGTACCGCGATGTGTGTGAGAAAGGGTGAGGGCTGAATCCGTATCCATCAATATTTTCATTCACAACTTTCGTGACAGAAACGAGCTTTGCCAGCAGTCACGTACGAAAACACACGCGACGTGTTGAGGTGAAAAGTAGGTAACTCGAGGTAACTGATCGAGGACCGTAGAGAGACGGTAGGTTAAACGACGACGGTGGCAGGTGTCAAGCGGTCAGTTGATCACTGTCAAATAGATCGGAATAGCTTCGTTGCAGCTCGTGCGATATTATAGGCGGAATAAAAACAAAATTGCAGATGTCGAGTCCTGAAAGGAGAGTCCGATCGCGTTTTATGGCACTTTAATGAGAAAGACGGAGAGTAATAGAGAAACATCCAATGCGATACTTGCATTAAGTAGATCTAGCGCAAAATTATACGACGATAAGTGCGTCGATTGAAACCTTAACAAAACGTTCGTGTGTTTTATTAATAGTTCTCGGTTTATTAGCTGAAACTGTTATTCGAGAGATCTAATACACTCATTATTATTAATAGAACTCATTTCGAGATTGTTTTCATTGGAAGCATATTCGATTGAAGTGGTGCAATGAGTGATAACATCAATACAAACATATACCAGTCGGGAATATATTTTCTAATGAGCGAGAATGAAATCTATTTCATCTGACTTTTAAATTTGTTTCTGCCCGAATTTCGAGTGATGAATTTAATAAGATACCAGAGACGATATTGAATACCGCGAGAAAAAGAGCACATGACTGCGAGGGGAAAGGGAAATAAAGAAAGAAAGAGAGAGAGAGAGAGAGAGATCTCGGAAGAAATCTAGCGAGTCCTCGACAGCGCGTCTCAAACATCTGCCGGCGCAGATATCTTTCCTCGCAGCCTCTCACAGATTCATACGTCTCCGCGACGACTCTCGCGTGAAGCGAGATCGTGCACACACACACGCGCGAGATGCACGTGCGTATGTGTGCTGTATATGCGTGCGCTGTGTTGTGGTACATAAATCATAAGCGCCAGTAGCTGTAGGAGGAATGCACGTAACGTTCGTTTACCGCGCTCGTATAGATACCGATTGGAGACGCGCGGATTCATCAGAGCGAACACTATGTCGGGCAAGCCCTAACGGCTGTCCGATAAATTACGCTTTGTACATCAAATTACGAGAATAACAGTCGACATATCAGCCTTCGCGCGCGACGTGCGGGCATTCTTCTGAATTTCCTCGATGCTTCGCCGTGCAGATTAAGTTGAATCTGTATACTCCTCTCTTCTAGATGAAGAATTGAATAAATTACCAATCAAACATTCGCCGATCGCACCTTTGCGCACTTCATATCAATCCAGCATCCGAGAATTCCAGTTTCTTCTCGCGCGACGGACGATGTCCGTTAACGATCTCCGTCACGGATTAATTCGCCGCGAGCTATAACGAATCCCGAGTATTCCCGGCGGATGATTGAAAACTGGAAGTCGCGTCCGGCGCGGCGAAAAGCTGTCGCACTTGGCCAGCATCGCGGAGACGGTAATCGTCGCCGGTCGTCACCTCGAGCGGGAGAGAAAGAAAGAAAGAAAGAGAGGAGGCGTAAACGCGGCGCGCGCTTTTTTCCTATAACTCAATCACGGCCGTTACGTCGAACCAGGATGAGCCGTAAAGTCCGTCCATTAGAAACGTGCGATGCGTCGCGCTGCACGACAAATCGCCGTGGAACAAAAGTCCCCGTCCTACATTTCGCCGCGCGCCGCGGCCTACACAGCCGGCAGATGCGCTGACAAGCGAGAATCGCCTTAAAGGCGTCGCGCTCGACAGATTGCACCGGCGACTGATTGATGCGTCCGCGAACAACAATCCAACAGACCCGGCGCGCACAGCCAGCCACGGCAGCGCGCTTCCCTATTCATCTTCTTCTTGCGCCCAGGCGCATTAGCGACAATACCTATGTGCATTAAGGCGCCGGTGGGTACGTAGCACCCCCCCTGACAGCACTACCGCGCTTACGCTGTGCGAGATGCAGCCGATGCAGCCGATGCAGTCGATGCAACGTCGCTTCTCTCTCTTTCTCCCTCTTCCGCGCGACTACACGCCGTGCGAGACGAGCAAAGAAATTTCGTGAAAGTACATACAAGACCGTTCTCTCACAATTAGCGGACAAATCGAGATTCTCCTCGCGCGCGCATGTCGTCGACGATTTTTCCTCTCGAAACCGTATGAAATCTGCAGATAGTTTTTTTTTCTCCAAGGCGCAAAACGCCGTGTCTCGGCAGAGAGAAATAGAAGGTAATTTCGCATTTCCTGTTTTGCCGCACTGTAAGAAGCGTATAAGAAATATGGAAATGAGATACTTTATTATTATCCAACTGTAATAGATGATGTTTAATGGAAATTGAGCTAATTCGTAGAATTATCACGTGTTCATGATAATCTCGTACATATTAGCGAGCATGTTGAAAGTACCAATAGTGTTGTAAAATTTCGGACGAAAGCGCTCATCGTATCGTTCCAGCGAATTCAATTTCAGTAATTCATGGGATAACATATATACTTATTTGATGGCTACTTGTAAAAGTATTGCATTTTTAAATCATAAATTTCGCCTGTCATAATTCTCATGTCAGTACAGATTGACACGCGATCACGATTGACACACGTCCTTACAGGGGGGAAAGGATACTTTTGACACGTAGTACTGCTGTTATTAATATCCTTTACCGATCTTACGTGCAGCCAACACCTACGCGATCAGCGGGGTTCCTATCTCCTTGGAATTCAGGTGTCCATCCGGTTGACATGTGACAGGCGGGACGGCTACGAGATTCCTCTTGCATGACATTCGATCGATGGATGCTCGATTCTATGATAATAGAATACAAAATAAGATAATTATTGCGAGGGCCGGGAACCGCGTAGAATCTCGTGAATCTTATTCAAATACGAATTTGTCGACTTATCAATTCTACAAAAGTGCGATTAATCATACGTATTTAAGTTTTTAACGCAAGTACAAATCGCGTAAGATTTCAATAATTTTCTTGGACCGATAAAAAGAACGAACGCCGTCAATTTTGATCATAAAACTTTATACCTGTAATATAAATGTGCGATAAAAAAAAAAGTAATATTCTGTTGCGTCCGAGATCACTCGTAACCATTCGCTAATCACATTTATGAGCACACTCACACTAGTGAATAAATAATAACGAGTTATTTAGATAACATTTAACATTTAATATCCTTTATAATGTAGGAGAGTCATTTATGTGACTCTCAAATACATTCCAAAATATTACAATACCAATCGAGACATTCGTCCGACATCGAGAACAGTAATTTGTTTTTGTTTACTTTTGTTGATTCGTTGCCACAGGAATCACACGCTTCTCTTGTTGAATACATCATCACGCAGTGAAGTATTGATTTGTCTCTCGTGTTCACTTGACTTATCGATATTAAATTGGCGCGAACGCAACAATACAAAGAAATTTTTTAAACACTTACATAATTATGTATTATTTTTTACTTATTGTAAGCAGCACAACTGTTTAATTTTTTTTTTTTTTTTTTTTTTTTCTTTTTCTTAATGAAGAATATGTTTTCGGAAAGACCAAAATTATTCGTTTTCAGGGTCGCATGCCATTCATGCGAGCAATGAGCATGGAACAGCGGTGGCAAGATCTCGCGTCTCTCTTATCCCTTCCAGGAGCACCGGATCACTTCGCACATCCTGCGCATCCTGGATATCCAGGACACGGTATAAGTCACAGTCATTACGAGGCGCAACGTAATGTATTGCTCCACAATCCTACCTTAGCACCTCCAGTCGGGGATCTCAATTCGACAGGACCTTACCACAATGTGGGTGAGTATTACCCAAAGTTGTACAGAAATCTCATATATTTCTTTTATATCCTATTACTAGATATCTCTGATCATACTTTCATAACATGTATCATACATTTAATAAGTGAAACCAATACAATGTACACACAATTGGAAGAAATCCAATGATTGTCTTTAGTCACATACTTTTTACATTCATGTTATCTCTCCCCTCTCTTTTACTCACACACAAACATCAGCTGAGGCCATTGTCGATATTATAAAAAAAGAAGATGGAAATGTAATTTAAAATGCTACCTAAAGTTTCATTGTCTGAACTAAACTGCTCACTGTTACAGGTGGATCATCAAATTTGGGTTCAGCTGTGGCAACATCGATGAATTTAACAAACAGTAGCGAGCCAATGGGAGCAGAAAGTGGTGCGACTTACAAATCTGAACCCACTGATATGATGTATTATCACACACCAGCAACAGATTCTATCAACCAAACCACGGACGGATTTCTTTCGTCCTTACTCAATGACGAGGATTTGCATCTGATGGACATGGCCGTGAACGACGGTAAGTACTATTATTCATAAATTAATTGTATATTTCATTTTTTCGCAATAACCCTGTTTATTAATATGATTTAACCAAAATTGAAAAATATAAAGCCTCACAAAGAACATAAAGAAATCTTTAAACAAATCACTAACAATAATAGCATAGTTTTGAAAATTGATTAGATATAAAACATAATTTATAATATAAACATTCATATTCATAAACATAAAAATAATTAATTTAAATTTTTAATCAAAATTAGTAAATTAAATTAAACTCAAGTTTGAAGCAATTTATTGTTTCTAATAACATGACTTTGGATAAAATCCATTTTATATATTCCTTTCTATATATATTAAATCCTTTTTATATATATTAAAATATCCAATTGATAATAACAATTTATAAATTAATAACTACTAAAACCTATTACAAAGGAAATATAAATAGAATTTATTTTTAAAAATGTTTCAAAAATAAAAAATAACTTATTATAAAAGTATAAAACTTTGTCAAATTTTTTTATTTAAACATATAAAAATATACCATAAAGTAACTAAATATAATTACATTGTTTGAAATTAATTATGAAATATGAAAAATTGTTTAATTATCACCAATTCATAGATAATTCATCCATGTAAAAGATGTAAGTTTAGTAAGACCTATTCTATTGTTGTACGACTTTACTAGTTTATCTATGAACTATAACAATGTATCAGTCACCTATAAACAAAAAAAAAAAAAAAAAAAAAAAAAATCAAATTATAATTTTATTTAAAAATTAACATTATTAACTCAAGTATATACTGAGTATACACAAGAGTATAAAAATGTTTGAAAAATAATGGGACATTATATCAATTTAAACACTAATTATATGTGACTATGTTAGCCCTTAATCGGGTTTAATAACATCTGTAATTATGAAACTGGCCAATCACATTTAATGTTACTAAACATTAAGGTTGACATATAAACTTAATCTGTGCCTTATATAAAGCACTATTCGTACTTATATTGGCACTGTTCGTACAAGTTATAAACTTAAATGATATCAATTCTCTCTAACTTTGAGGTAGTGATATGAATTTAAATGCATTATACATTCTTTCTATCTTTAAGAAATAATAACTAAAATCCTATGCTATGAAATATTTGAATGAATTAATATTTGGTAAACGACTAAAGCAAAAAGAAATTAAAACAAATATTATCAATGTTCTACAGAATAGAAATTAAACAAAAACGTAACCATGTAAATAGCAAGCTATTTGATGTCTTTTTGTTGTCCTAATTAGTAATTATGACGACATGGTCGGTTATTATAACGACAAAATAACGTTAAGATAATGACTGCTTGTTACTTGGGGATCATTTAAAATGAGACATTACTCTCTATCTACCACATTTCCTCTGGTTCTTCTTGTACAGGAGGCGCAGAACCAATGACATCATATGTTTCACCATATGCGTTATTACTCTGCACAGAAAAATAATAAATATTATTCGTATTTTGTCGCAGTATGTATTTACTAAAAATTTTGATTTAATTCAAGAATTCTTTATAATTTATAATAAAAAATTCTCAAAATTTACTAGCAGCATGATAAAAGCTAATTATTGACATTCAATTATAAATCTAAATAAGACTACTTACTCCTCTGATATCTTCTCCGCCGAACTTGTTGAATCTTCCTGGTGCGAAAGTTCTGCTACCGCCTCCAGATCCCAGCCAATCAGGTACTGGTTGATTAGCTTGCTTCAAAATTTTAACTAAATCGCCAGTAAGAGGCATGTCCGTATTTAAATCAAAGAATGAAGTTGCTTTTCCACGATTTCCTACTCGGCCTGTTCGTCCAATTCTATGAACATATTCATCGATCGTTTTTGGCATATCGAAATTAATTACGTGAGCAACATTTTTAATATCCAAGCCTCGCGCGGCAACTGCCGTAGCTACCAAGATTGACATTTTGCCCCGTTTAAAATCGGCCAAAGCTTCTTCTCGTTCTCTCTGCAATCTGTCGCCGTGTATACTAGTCGTCGGAAAGTTACTTTCGGACAAGAAAGCAGCAATAAAGTCTGTATGTCTCTTCTGCTCGACAAATACTAAAGTACCTTCGAGACTTCCCATCTGATTTTGTTTCTCCATCAGTTCTTTCAACAATTTTCGTTTCTCAGACTGGCCAGATGCTTGATAGAAGTTCTGTTCTACATCAGCGCACGCACCACCCACAATTCCAACTGCGAGGAATAAGTAGTTGCGCAAAAATCGACTTGCCAATTCTTGTATTTCACACGGGAAAGTGGCAGAGAACATAAGTGTCTGTCTATTTTCTACAGGTGCCATTGTTTCATGGTCCACAATCTTTTCGATATCAGGTAGAAAGCCCATATCTAGCATTCGATCTGCCTCATCCAATACAAAGAATCGCAAAGAAGAGAGTTTGACCTTATCTCTTCCAATAAAATCCAACAATCTGCCTGGAGTGGCGACTAGAATATGGCAACCTTGAAGAATCTTATTTGTTTGATGATTACATGATGTTCCTCCGTAAGCCATTTCAACACGCAAGATTGAGCCTAAACTAAATTTCTTAGCTTGTTCATAAATCTGTCGGGTAAGCTCACGTGTAGGCGATACAATAATTACTTGTGGTTCGCAGGAAGTAGACGTTTTAATTAAATCTGTAGGATTTTCCAATAGAGTGTGTATAATAGGAACTACGAATGCTGCAGTTTTACCAGAACCTGTTTGTGCGCAAGCCATTAAATCACGACCGTTCATTATAATTGGAATGGCGTATTTCTGGACAGGAGTAGGCTTTTTATAGCCCGATTTCTTAATATTTTCCACCAGGATACTTCTCAAACCGGCTTCATCAAAAACACGTATTGGGTGTGGTGCATTCTCACCAGTTACTTTTACCTCAATGTCATCATATCTATCAAAGTTTATTCCCATCGACACGTCATTTCCAAACAGGGAATTTTCGTCATCAGGTTGCTCCGGCGGAATGTAAATCTCTCTTTTTTTTGGTTCACCTTCGTCGTTGTCTTCTTTAAAATTACCGCCGTTCCTTCTGCGTCCTCCTCTGTCTTCATTGTCGTTTTCATTGTAACCACCGCTATCGCCGTTACCCCTGTTTCTACCATAACCACCTCTTCCACCTCTTTCACCTCTTTCACCTCTATTATCATCTCTATCTCTCCTTGGCCTGTCCCTTTTATCGTTCTGGTAATTTCCGCCGTACCCATTGTCCTCAGTTTCGCCGTTGTCGTTCCTGTTTCGTCTACTATCGTTTCTATCTCTGTTGCCTTGCCACTTGCGATCATTTCCATCATCGTCACCTCTGTTATTTCCGTAACGTGGCTTATCATTGCCTTGTCGCCTACTGTTTCCTCCAAATCTATTGCCGTTATTACCATTATATCTATTATTCTCGTAATCTTCATTCTGAGTATTATCGTCATAATTTTCCTGGTGGTCGTCCGTTTTTTCATTGTAGGATTGGTTTCCTCCCACATGTCGAATTGAGTCATTGTCGTATAGAATCGTGCCACGTCCTTTGCCGCGACTTGGAGCATGACCTTCCTCAAACTGTTTGTAAAAATAATATCAGTGAATATTGGCTTACTTACTGCTATTATATATTTATCTTACGATACATATTATATTTGGATTATGTATATAATTGCAATTTAAATAATTTACCGTAGATGTATTCAATGACTGCGAAAAATCCACATCATCGTTTCCCCACTCTTCCACCATTGCCATCTTTGCCTGTAATAATAATCATGCTTATATACAGCAGTAAAATGCACTCATAACGTACATAAATTTCAAATATTAAAATATTGAAACATATACATGTAATGAATACAATTTATAAATAAATAATTTGTTCCATATAATATTAATTAAATTAATAAATATGTTGTATGTTCTCAAAAATAAAATCTGACCTAGAATAATATGAATATAAATAATACTACAATAATTGTTAATAAATCAGTTTTAATAAATAAATCAATTTCAATGTATATTTCAATTTTCAAATATGTTTCGTGATTTCATAAATTTGATATATTATTTCGTTAATATTTTATTCATTACGCGTATATAATTAAATTATTCCAACGTAACGATGAAAAAAATTAATTTATAAAAGCAAAATGCTTCACAATATCGTACTATCCACTCGCGCGCATCAGTTTTTGCTTAGAACTATGCGTCGAAGAAATGAAAATAAAGAACGATGTATCGTTTGTTTAGCTCTGCTAGCAGATAAGGTTCCGTTCATGGCAATATAATGTCGCAACATTTACCGTTTTTGTTTTCACTATTCATACACACACAACATATATATACTTTTCACATAAATTAACTAGCGCTATTTTCTATCGCTTATCGAAATCACTATTTTTATTTTTTACATTCACCAATATTTAAAAAAATTGCACTAAAATTTATAGCTACATGCTGGTTAAGATTCCGATCGATTTTCCTATTTGTCGCTTCTCTTTACCTTTACTTCGATTGTGAGATACTTCAAATTTTCTACTATATCAGATATTACTGTTTATGATATAGTAGAAAATTTGAAGTATCTCACAATGAGTTTATGATATTGAAGAAAATTGAAGAAAAATAGGATCGATCGGAATGATTCATTATTCTGTAATTGTCCCATGGCAGATGTAATATACACATAATAGTTGCGCAATGATACGATATTATTATTAAAAATTACAGAACGAACAGCTATTAATATATTAAATAATAAACATGCGTTTGTGTTATCAGATAAAATTTCGCGGACTCGAAAGACGAGAAAGACGTCTTTGTAAATATTCACGTTATTTTGCAACTATATATAGCATCTCGTATTTTGGACTACATCACTATCTTTAATTAGGAAAAGCATGAACATAATTGTCGGCAATTGATATCCCGCAGATACGGCGATAACGCGATCTTATCATGGTAATTATCGTACCACGTGGTGAATAGTCGACAATAAAACGAAACGACGATGTGGCCTGGGCTAACATGGCTAACGTGTTGTCGATGCCACGAAACACATCTCTTTTCCCACACAATTACGTACCTTATCTCTGCGCTAGCACTAGTCGAAATACTTTCCGCGTTATTCTTGTGAATCTTGAGTGCGATTCGAGTAATCAACAATTGCGTCGAAAGACGAAAGAACGCAGCTCAACACTTGAGACCTGAACAGAATGTGGCGCTACGTGAGCTGCTAAAACATATCTCAGCTTCGCGAGCGCTGCTGCGGCTTCTTTATGAATTAATCACGAATAGACTGGTGCGCGCATGTGCGTGCAGCTTCGAGCCAATCCTCAAGCTGCCTCAGCTATGGAACAAATGCACAGTCGGTTCTGTTCTGTTCTGTTGTTTATCAATATTATGGCAACGTGTAGACGACGTGCCTTTGATGTATACAATCTGGTTCCAAGTAAATGGTAATGAACTTTTAGAATTTTTTCGTGATCTATTCAGACTACGATACGTCCTAAAAACTTAATTTCTTAGTTTAAAACCAAATAGCCAATTACTCAAACCATAATTGTAAATAATACTTATGCAAGATTACTTTCTGTAATCTTTAATTTTTTTATTTAATAACATTATTATCGACAATTGTAGATTACGGATATATCCAAACTTTTGCTTGCAATAAGAATATTTCAAGATGTTTGAATTATTACGTCATGAGATTTATCGAAATTTCAGTAAATGATAAACGAGTTTTTATTATGATGAATCTAAAAATAAAAATGTCTCACGTATTAGTTGGAAATAAAAAATGCTTAGCAATTGATTTTTATATACATATTGGGCAACTAGAATGGAGTTGAGAAAATATTATACAGATTATTATGGTTTCAAAACAATTGAGCATTTTTATTCGAAACATGTATTGATTTATAATAGCGGCGTAGAAAAAAGAGAAATTAAAAAAACAAATAATATTGTTATATTTTTATTTATTTAACGAAAAATAGTATGATTTTTTACGTACAATTAAATTATTTGATTAAAATATGTTTTTTTTATCTTAAGACAAAATTTAACCATTTTTTAACGTATGCAGCGTACGTAAAATTTTTAAAAATATTTTTCAGGAAAATTGTTGATATCTAGTTATTTACAATTTTTCAAAAAATTTAATAATATCCAAAGCTTTTATTTTATACTATCAACTTTATCGTTTAGAAAGTTTTATTTTCATAGAAATCTTTGCGTTATATATACATACTTTGAAAACGTGAAGTATAGTGAAGAATAGCATCTGGTTATTGGCATCTGGCATTCGGTATTATAAAGAGCACGTACAGGATGCCCTAAATTTCTGAGGATAATAGAAGGGACCAAAAAAATGTTTTTTGTTGAACAGCCATCTAAAACTGGAGCGACGTGTCAACCTATTCAGATAATTCATAAGAGATTGTTGAAGATTATTAGGTGTGATTGAGAATTAAACAATATTACATTTTGCACTAATTTATTATGAACTTGACAGCAGCAGAGATCGAAACAAACATTTTATGTTAAACTACTATGAGTCTGAAATATCTTATCAATTATCTAAGCAGATTGACTAGTCGCTCCAGTTTCAGACCCATAATTGTTTAACAAAAAACATTTGTTTCGATCTCTTCTATTACCCCTAAGTTTGAGTATCGAATTTTTAGTCACCCTATAACTAAAGCGAATCATATGGCACTGTGGTACTTTAGGGATGAGAAAAGTGAGACAAAACAGAAAAACTTTCCACTTTGTTAAGAGATGTATTTATGATGACGGGAGATAATTGTACACTTTACTAGTCTTTTCATATTGTGTTCCCCAAAAACGAATTTACAAATTCCTCCACAAGGTCACAAACAAATAAGCCATAAAGGAATCTGTTTTTTCCATCTTCGATAAATAAGATAGCATCAATCTTATTGTTTGCTTTTTTTTTATCTTACAAGTATGTGCGTATATTATATGAATATTAATCGATGTTATTTGAAAACGCATTAATTTTTTCGAGAAATATCTGCATATTGTAACCTATTATATTATTATTTCTTTTATTTCTAATTATTGCAGATCAATAATGCAAATGTTCTTTTGCCACAGTTGATTTAATTCTATGTATACTATATGAGCCTTCTATCGCACATGCAATTGACACTAATCTATAAACGCTGAATCATTCCATATCGCACCTTTGAGCCTCGTATTATTTTCAAAGCACCTTTGTTCGTGACGTGAGTATAAACGCGATAAAAGAAGCTGGTATCAAACCGATATGCACAAGCATCCATTATGTATATAATGGAATTAGAAAAATATGTCACATTAATTTTTTTGCAAATACATAACACAAATTAGAGCTGAGATATTCATGAAAATTTTATTATATGATAGTATAATTTATTATTTCGTTTTTCTACACACTAACGAATCTTTATTGTCATGCAAATTTATAATATTATTATTGTGTAGTTTTTAATTTAACATATTTATTAACGAACGAAGTACCACTTTATTTCAATAACATATAACGAAACAATTTCTTTTCGTAGTTAAATTTGCATGTTTACAAGCAGACACATGTGAAATAATGTATGAAAATGTTCTGTTATGAATGATGGTTTGTTATTTAATATATGTGTAAGTAATACATATCATTTTCGTTTTCACTATATTGATGTATGTTAAATTTAATGTTGAAAGTTTTGTTAATGATGCAACCAGAGTGGTACGAATTTCCCATATTTCCATACAATGGCAGTCAAACTAGTAAGAAATGCTTCGTTATTTTTCCTTCCTGTGGCAATGTCCTCATAGTGAAATTTATGGATTGCACCGTCATTCTCAAACAGCGCAAGTCTCTCATAGATTATTTCGCACGTTCGCATTCTTTTATATTATCAAATCTGTTGATTATTATAAATAAGTTTTAACGATTTATTAATAATAATTCGTCGATAGTAATTGCTCATTAGTTTTTTTAACTGCCACATTAAATATACTCCATGCATCCTTCGACGCGGATGATCAAGAGAAAGAAAACAAATAATCGCGACTACGCCATCGACAAACGAGTTGTAATCGTATTCTCGTGTTATCAGACTTACGCCGTACATACGTCACACTAGTACAAGGATGCGTGTGTAAGCGTGTGTGCGGGTATGTCGTGCAACGTACGCGTGAGATACCTAGATGTAGGTGTCTCGGCGCAGGAGACGAAGAAAAGAGGAAGAAGAGAAACATGTTGTCGCCGTGCGAAGTGATAGGGGCCTAGTTTCCAGTAACGTGCCGTCGCCCGAAGTTTTGCGACGTGGGTCGCTGTTGGGACGCGGGTCCGATTATATCAACGTGATATCCTCGCCGTCGGCGCGTACGATGTTTTTGCAGTAGAAACGTTCGAGTTCGACGGATACAACGTGTAACTTGCCGCGATTAACTTTATATTTTTAGCATATAGTTAAACTTCAAAACTATGATAGTTTACCGGTATATTCAATAACTTAAAATCAGTCGCTATGCAATCATTTATCAAAACGTGTGATTTTTCACAACTACATGCAAAAACGATGTATTTTCGGTACTTTAGCGAGGAACTTTATGCTGACTGAAAAATAGTGAATTAATCAGATTCTGATTTTCTTTATTCTTGAGCGCTTCTTATTCGTTTGCCAAACGCTCTCGGAAGATACGCTATACGTGATACTGCGATTTCCGCATGTGTTTTTCCGCGGAAAAAGGTCGACAACAGGTTCACGCGTTGCAAAAATCGAGGTCGTAAATCGAGCAACTGAATATATCCGCGGAATTTCCAATCGGTATTTCAGTCGACAAGTGCATCGCATGCAGCTCTTTTTAAACCATTATCCATAGTTGCGCACATGGATATCGGATACGATTCTTTTGGAATTTGAACCATCGCGAGTGTCTGCTCGGATTTGCTCGGAACGATGATTGTGATGGATAATATGGAACACAGCAGATGACAGCCAGCGATGTTGCGCTAAGTACGGTTTTCACTTAGCGTGATTTATCGCTATTTTAAACATCTCTACATTCCATACATCTCTACGACTCAGATGGTGCGCAGTATAGCCATGTGACCGCAGTGCTTCGATGTAGATGCAATAAATTTTACGACCTTCGAGTGCATGTTTTTCTTGGAATATACGTGCGACGGAGCAATAGAACGTCTTAAAAATAAGATTAAAACATCTTTAAAAGGAAAAAAATTGTAAAAACGTAATTTCAGAAACGCGGTCATATTTTCTTGCCAAAGAATTGATTCACAAAATTCTTTAACTTCTGCTCAGCCAAAGACTTCACATTCTGATATTAAATAGCTTATTTTATTTTCATTATTTTTTGCTTCTGAAGAAAGCGCGAACTTTTGGGGCAGGTTGTATATCAAATATGACTAATCGCGTAATAATTACACAGTCGGACGGTTACGCAAATCACATTTGTATACCTTTCCACGACGCTCGGATGAACACTAACAATAAGATCTTTTCGGCACGATGACTAAAGTTAGTACGAGAGCGTAATTACGCGAGCCATTCGAAGACAATTAGCGTCCTGTACGACTGTATTCTCGAGAAATAGTGCAATGCTCGCTATCATGCACTCGAGCGCGCGATCGCGTTCGCTTCGAACGACTCGGTTAAACGAGACAGTGGAAAACGAGACAAATAATATTTGTACTTCGACCTGTATGCCGTAGTTTGTAAATATTCATGGCATGGTGAATCGGCTATTTTGAAGCAATATCACGATATCACGCCGACCGACCTGCATGGAATCTACACAAATTTACGCACGTACGCGCGCCGCGCATTCGCACATAGCATTCAGATTTTTAAATTGTGGAAAGAATGCTGATAAATTTAGAGTCACTTTACATAATAAAAACTATCGCGTTAAACGAATGAAAAAGTAGAAAAAGTATCATTACTCCAAGTTCGTCGAACTAATCATCTTTCTTTTTTTTTACGCAGAATCTATTAGCAAAGATTGATAGCTAGTTAAAATTAAATGTTCAATGGCGCTTAATGCGCGGAAGGAAGCGTGGAGATGTTAGAATGATAACATTGAAAAGTACGCTCGAATCCTTGAGAACGATTTATCGCGCGATTACGTGAAGTTTCGAATGTGATTCTATCTTTTCATGCTATTACTAATTCGAAGGATGGGTCTGGATATCTCTACGGCGCTCAATCGTCTCAATGGTAAGGCTGGCTATTATCGACATTCTTAGTTTGTTTAACTTATCGGCAGCTTATAAGTGTGCCCGCCTTAAAAATTTTAAAGCGTTCGATATTATTAGGTCAAGACATTCACCTACTTTTTGAGGTGTGACTTGATTTCGGAAAACGTAGCTAAATAGATCTCGAATGAGACGCGAAATAGTGAAGCATACATATATCTCGTCGATAATTTTTATATTTTTATAAGCATTTGTACGTGCATTTAGCGCTGCCTTATGACGTGAAACTAAGAAATATGTCCAAGGCCGAATGCTGAATGAAAAAAAGGATAAATAACATGGTTGTGTTCTGGCACACTCGGTGCATAATACGTTGTCGACTGCCGTTTTTCAAACATTGGCTGCAGTCGCATTTAATTACAAGCGCGTCGTGTGTAACGAGTGGGAAGAAACAGACGATGGTACTTCATCGAAACGATTATGCGCGTCAGCTGATCCAGAGAGATAGTTACGATGCGCGTTATGCAAGTCCCCCGTACACCAGCGATTCCCAACTCGTGCTCGCAAAAGTGCATCGAACATTTCGCAATAGATATTTATAGCAGCATCTGACTTGCGTTTTACAATACTGATTAATAATTAATAAATTGCCTGTACGGGGAGTGCGGTATGAATCTTGCAGTGATTTGAATTTTCATAAAATAAGAATGAGACGGGCAACGTTTTTTTTTTTTTTTTTTTTTTTTTGCAAATTACCGAGGAAAGCTAAATTTGTTCCACGCAGAATCCGCGATCGTGAATGTTGCGTTGGAAAAGAATTGGCGGGGGAAATTTTTGGGAACCGCTGTTCTACGTCAACGCGAGAAAAAGGAGAAACGTATACGTGTTAACGTAAACGCGCGCGAATTCTCTCGCGCGTGCGTGTAGACGCGGCTGTTTGCCCGGAACATGATTTGCATCATTCACTTAGACGATGAGTAATGAAGGAGAAGCGGCGATTGCAGGCAGTGATCGTTGCAGCGGCGCGATGGCTCACGCCTTCTCTCTTCGTACACGTGCGGCGGCACATGTATATATATGTATGTCACAATCCGGCAAGTGAGTCATCCCCCTTCTTTCGACGTTACATCTCGTCAGCCGGATCGTAATAATAGAACGAAATTGATTCACCCGAGGAGCGCCGACGGTGCGTTTCGATTCTGTCTCTCCACGCAGGTTGACATTCGGCGCGCATTCGTCGATGACGCGTGCCGCGTTATTGATTCGCACGCACCGCGATGCGGCGATGGATTAATGACAATGATAATGACGGAATTAGTCGTCGATTTTCGATTACTATCCAGGTCAAAACGTGACCATTATTATCAATATCAAAATGCCTAATCTTGACTATAAAATAGTGTTCTAATTATTATAATAAGCAGATGCCTTTGTGATAAATTTTCAATTATCTGCAAAAGCAATTTGCAATTCTTTCTCATATTCTTTCTCATATTTCATGTTAAATGAAAAGATACAGGATCAAAAATAAATTAAATATTAAAATACTTTGCGTGACAAGGAACGTAATATCTTGAAATAATGAAATAAAAAAATTCTAAAAGCTGTTTTTAAAATTGAAAATAATACGAAAGAAATCATTTAAAGCGAAACAAACATTTCATAAATTTAACAAAATATTTAACAAAATAATGCTATTAATCTTTACTACAACCTAGCGATATTTATCGTATAAGGCGACAAAATACAAAAATATTCATGACATTGCTTCAACCATTGAATTATTATTAATTATTAACATTCGAATATTCGGCAACCAGCCAGTTGTGTAAAAAAAAGCTTTGAATGCGGACAAAGAAATTGAGCGAGAAATAACGCTACAGAGTGCCTTGCGTGGCGTTATCTTGCAATAGAAATTGCAGCTACTCGCGTTACAACTGCGAAATCACGCGCTCAAAGAATTTGCCTACCTCGGCACGAGATTCGAGCCGAGCGGCAGCGAACCGTTATAAAAAGGTCGACTCTAAATGATTTAGTATACCAGATCTTTGCAGATTTATGCAATGAGTTCGTTACACCGCTCTCTATAAGATTAAAATAGCAATAAAGATATGTCATATCAATATTTTAAGTTTGTCGCGATAACTTTGCGTTGATTTTGCGGTTTTCACACAGTCATCAAGAAATTTATTAGAACGATGCGATACAGTGCGATGTACATAGTGCCTCGTCACTGTGTAAAAAGTAATTTATCCATAAGATTATTCAATCTTAAAGTAAGAACGCGCGTGACATATCTCCTCCGTCTATATCAATCGCTGCATTGTCCCGTTTGATACACGTCGCGTTTATTCGACTCGGAGCTCAGCTCTCGGTTTGCGGGCGAGCGAGCGGATCGTCCGAAACCGGCTTGAGAGGATTTCGAGTTCATCGATTTGCCGGTCGGGCGATCCGATATACGCGTGTCCGTTTAAATTCTAGTTGCTCGGTCGAGTCCGCTTAGAATCCAATCGGGGCCCCCGATTTGAATATCGGCTTATCGCGTCAAACCCGCGTATTGTGGGTTACGGCTGTTTCCGTTACGATTTTCGCCACGCGAGTTTAGAAATCGCCGTGGGACGTGTTGTGCCGCGGAAATCGATACTACCGTGCTCGTATTATCACCGGCGTATTTCTACGCACTGATAAGCGCCGTTTCCCGGCGACAACGACGTGATGCATTTATCGTCGGCTTTTAGAACCGGCGACACGTGAGCCGACGCAGACGTTGATCTACCTTCGTGCTCGTTTACACTCGCCGACCCTGACCGAGGGTACTGCTCTCGCAACCGGCTTGCGAGCTGCTCTCCCCCTCCCCGTGATTTTTGCAAAGCTTCTTTGTAGCTCGAGTTTGCAACGCGGTTCTACAAATCCGCTTATCTGCTTGCCCGCCTGCTTACCTGCCTGCCTGCCTGCCTGCTGTCGCTCGCTCGACTCTCGCGCTCATTCGCCGTCCGTAATAAAATCGCGTCCGGAATTCGGAAGTAGTATTCGTCGTCGCAATAATACTGCGTATCGCCCTTGAATCTGATTGAACGTCACATACTTTTGGATTACAACGTCAGGCAAGACGGCCGCAAATGTTCGGCGTTTTTCGGGCGTGGTGATGTTCGGAATTTAATATATTAATTATCCGTAGATATGCAAGTCTATGTTCCTATTCGTGAAAGCAAAGTAAACGATTTATAATTAGATATATAGCAATTGAAAGTACTCAGAACGACGCAGCAAATTTGTTTCTTAGCACGCACTTATGTGATTAATGTTCACTCGCATATTGGAAGGTTGTTGAATGTATAACAAAATTGCATTTTCATATATCTTTAATATTTAGAAAGCTGGTCTACAGATTAGCATAACTAGAACCTGTTTCGAAAATATACCAACTCACTCAATAATAATAACAATCATTATTTTACTTTTGCGTGTTATTTCTAATTATTGATCATTCTTTCAGTTTCTTTTGAGTGCCGTAATTTGCATGATGTATTTTTATATCCCGCAAAAAAAAGAATACTATAATGAGACAACGTTGGAAAATATGGAAAGTTTTCTGTTTGCGGCGACTTAAACGTAATGTAATAGAACACCGCAAATAAATGTAACATTATCATATTCACATAACAGATTAGAGGCAGTAATAATATACAGGGAAAAAACAACTTCAGCTATCTTTTCAGCGGCCCAGCAAACGCGGACTTTATCACTGTTGACGATTGCGGCGACGTTTCTTTACAAGCACGATAACGTCGGGCGCACGCTTCTCCTCAGCTCCGAGTCACGTTCATGACGAAGAAAACCGCTAATTCGTCACTCGGCCGTTCAGAGTTGCAGGCGATTATCGGTGTTTTCGAGGACGATGCTCCATCATGCGGGATGCTGCACCGTTCCACTTTCGCAAAATTGTTCCGTGCGTACCCTCGCAGTCGCACATACGACGTGAACTTCTCTTAAATATTGATTCTATCAGTCATAATAAGCGTCGGCCGGTGCTTCGTTCCGTCACGTACGTCACGCAGATGTTCCACCTGCAATATTTCAATCGATTATGTGTCGAGTAAATTCGTGTCGCTGGAGGTGGTTATCGCTTCGGGCCAGCAAGACCGTGCGTTCTATTTGCAAATAGTTCGAAGAAACGCGTGCGATTTTTCCGTAACTATGCATCTGGGGCGAATAATTGCTTTCCATTGCGCGTTTAACAATAGAATATTTCCCAAGAGTATTATATGTGTGATCTACTAAATGGAATGACATTAATTATTTAACAGAAGCGATTCAGTTATGCATTTATTTTGTATATAATATTTATTCATTTCGTGGTTGAGCTATTTCTTTTATTTGCATTCACACAAAACTAATTTCTTTCACTTTTCTTACTATTTATTAAATGAGCGATCGTTTTCTATAGAGATACGGTGATGTTTTCGAATTTTTTCTTCGAGGACAAAGGAATCCTTTTTTCACTGTGTTTTCCAATCCGGAACTGTTATTATGCATGGTAACACGAAAAGCGTGTTTTTACCTTAAAACAGAGATTCTCGATGAAAACATTACCGTCGGCATTCCGATTTGACTCGGAAACCACACACGGTTATAAATAGTCACGTGTACGGCCGCATGTTCTTTATTATCACTCGGCGAGGTTGGCGAACAGATATCGAGTCCATATTTGAAACGCTTAGTCACGCGACCTCGGTGTGACTTGAAAGGCTCTTCTACTAGTTCTCCAATTAACTCGTGAAAAACGCTGCCCGAGATGCCCGATGCTCGTCTCAAGGATCGCCATCATCATCGCAATGAGGAAAAAAAAAAAGATTTACGCGCTAGTTCGACCCAAAATACACATATTCCGTGTGAATTCGTGTAACTATTCATCGCTTCTAGAGAGATCTAGATAAACTCTCCGCTGTAACGAGTTCTTCAGAATATTCTTGCATCATAGTTCATACGGCAAGCTCTGCAATTTTTGCGAGTGCTTACTCCCTGAAATAAAAAGATATTGTGTCTCCAGCAATGAATCGTTTTCAGTCCTTGACAACATGATACACTCTTTTTTTTTTGTAACGGACAGATATCATTAAAAATAATGAAGTTGTAAGAAATATCAGTGCGCCGGTTAAAAATATTTTGCTCAAAGGATGCAAAAATAGCGTTTCTTTTTTTAGAATAATAATGAAATCTATTTTATCAATGATGTAAGCGTAGTTTGAAAAATCCGCTAAAATTAAAGTTTACATCATGTTTATATTCGCGTGGATCATAGATCTGTTTTTCACAGATGAATCACTTAAATGCTAGTTGAAGTAAATTGCTGCGCAAGGGATTATTTCATTCTCTTTATTTCTGTCTGTAATAAATAACAAAAAAGCCGTTAAATCTCGGCTAATTTTAACGTAATGGTATTGGGGACAGCCGGAATGTCGCAAACACACGCATACAATGCTCGGAGTAAGCCACGCGTCACACACGTCGCAATGTAACGGCTATTATGAGAACCGTACTCTTACTCGCAGATAATCATCAAAAAGTCGTTCCAATTAGCATCTTAATTCGCCTCGCGAGCCGAATGTCTTTCAGGCCTGTTCCGCGAATTATTTAATCGCGGCGAAGGTTTTACGCGCTCCACCCATTCGTCGCGCACCATGGCGGGATATAATTACACGCATGCACGCGAAACAACTTTGCGATTTACACCCACGACGAAACGGTGAAAGTACAAATGATCGACGCCTGCATACTTATGCAGTTACGTTTCCCCCGCCGGGCTCTCTTACGGGCCGATTATCACGCTGGACTCTCTCACGTTGCATTCACGCGGTTACATATGTTAACTATTTAAATAAAGTGCCGATAGGCTGATAATCAGCGATACTTATCGGGACACCGCATTCTTTCGCTGCCGGGTTATTGTGCAGTCGCATGACCGAATTGTCGAGTGTGTCGAAACAAATGCGACATCTTCCTCTCCGCTTTAGTACGCGTTCTGTGGGCACTTTGTATGTAAATCTTTACGAAATGGCATTGCCTCATGACACTGTAACGTTGCTTTCAAGCTTACAATATTTGCGACTCCGCGGAGACCATCATTATGATACCCGTGCAATACTAATAATGTTAATTTATTGGTATAATTTTTTGCTGAGTTAGCGTAATGAATTAATAATTGTAATGTGGATACACGATCATCGTATTTTATCCGGTTAATTTACATTTTATGTAAACAACTCCGCGATCCAGAAATTATTAGTATTTCTTGACTGGTTGATTTTATTAATCTGACAATGAGACCTATTTTTATTTAATAGGTTTAAACGGGCAGTAACATGAAAAAGATGCGGATAATCTGAATATTTAGTAGTCTCGAACTATTTTTAAGTTTGAGAAATGATGTTACATTTTTCAGTCTAAAGATATAGATAAATCGACGATTTTAACATACTACATTGTACTTCTGCATATCGCACGGAAATTTTCCGTACATGCATACTCTATTATTATACTCTATTCGTTTATCAGTAAGTACTCGTAGGAGTGGCCATTTTCAGACCAATTTACTAATAAAAAGGTTTAATATTGCTAAGTATAGCACCAAGTTTAGAAATTTTAAGGTATAAAGACGTATACTTGTAATACCTTTTCATTTATTGTTTAAATGCTACAATAACAGGTATAACAAAACATTATTTTGCGTAGAATATAAAAATATAATACGCTTTATAGAGAGAGAGAGAGAGAGAGAGAGTCATAAAAATTTTGTTTTACAGAAAAAATGTTTTACAGACTTCTGCTGCCAAAGAGTATTACAACAATGTGAAGTTTGTAGGCAAAACATCAAAAATAAAAATAATTATTAATCTTAATAATAGCTATTTCATCGAAATAAAAGGATTAAATGACACATAGATTCCAGGAAATCGACAATCAATGATCGGTAACGAATCAATAATCACATCGACGATAATCGCGATAATCGCCGATGAATCATTTCGTCACACCTCTAATAGCAATTTCGAGCACACTGTGATTCATGAAAAACGGTGGCCCGTGAAGCGACGTGACAAAATTATGCGAATACTATAATTATAGCGCGCAGTTAGCAGCTCTGCTCCCACCGCGTGTCCGGGCGCCGTCCAATGCCGTAGTGAAAAGTGAAGCTAGTCTCCTGCCTCTCCGGACGAGTGGTTACGCCCCGTGCAGGGTCAGCCTCGCGGATCCGCGCCGCAAGTAGTTATGTTTACGCGGCGTTCACGGCTGCCAGACCGCGTGCGTGTCGGTTAGTCCAAAAGCAATCGTCACGAAGTGGTTACCGCGATTCGAAGTCTTATCTGTACGATGAATACTTAACGAAGCTCGTGTGAACGACGACGTCGTGTTCGCCGCGTGCATTTTCCGCATCGTTTTACGTGACATTCGCGCGATCACGCCGATCGCGAATGCAACGAGCGTCGCAGAGCGTTCTTCGCCGCTAAGAACGCGAAAAACTTGGTGAAATTTCTAGTGCCAAATTAATTGCCCAAAGAGTGGTTCTAGGTGTGTTTCATAATCGCATCGCGCGAATCCTCGCTCGAATCTCTTCGCCATCGGTCCGAAATCGTTCGCGAAAACACGTGTACGCCGCATAAAGGGAACGAGCTTGATAGTGCTGAATCAAATGACATTCTCCGCAGTCTGATGCAGTCCGCAGGAATTTCCAGATTGGATGTGTTATCGCGAATGTAACGTTCGATAGCGGTATTATCAGTCGCAGATTCGGCGCTCGTGTTGCCCGTATCGCCGCTCGAGATTGCGTGGTGCTTCTGACGCGTTCCTTTTTTTCTCCTCTGACGTACACAGCGTACATAATATTTGTCTTCTACGAGGTGAAGTCTAAAGCTATTTCGGAATCTCGTGAACGATATCACAATAGTTCCGTCGAAGAAAGTGTTACGCCTTCTTGAGTGTTGATTATGTTAGCCGAGACGTGTCGAGCGTGTTAACTTCCATTAGCTGGCCATAATTAATATGCACCGGCACGCGAAAGGTAGAGCCGGCGTACCCTCAATGATTATTGTGAAAGAGAGAAAGGAACATCTGGTATAGCGGAGGTGCTAAACACTCTACCGTAAATTCTAACAGCAGATTCTTCGATTCTCTCCATACGTTACCGCTGCGATCTTCGTCGAGCCGCAAAGATTCCGGACTTTACGAGAAGCTTTTGCACGACAGCAAAAAACTCTGCTTTTCAATGACATTCTGTTAATTATTGGTCGAAGATAAGAAAAATCGTTCGCGTAATTGTCTCAACGCTGTAAGATAGAAGAGGATTAAAACAAGACTCTCTTCAGAAAGCATCAAGCTCTTCAATGAGCTTGAATGGCGACGATGGGAGTTATCGTATATATTCCAAGTAGGTAATTTCGTTTTATGATGCATTTTAATTCGTTACGATAGCAATTCAGACTTTATGATGCCATTTCGTTTGAAAAATCAAGCTGTAACGATTTATTCTTCTAACATTGCGACTTTGTAATCTTTTACTGCGATAAACCTACCAAATTGTTATTATAAAAAAAAAACGTATTGCTGAGATAAGGAGACTTGAAAAAAAAATATATCGGTGACAATGTGAATTTGAAAGCGCGTTGGCGTATTTCTCTGTCGCTTATCTACCTTGAAACACAATATCCGATTGGCAGGACGGTAGAAGTGAACTGTGAAAATTGCAACGTCACTCGAATTTCCATGTCGCGATCGCGTCGCATGTTTATCGACCCTGACTCGCGCGACCAGGAAGTCGGAAAAATTGCGCCTCTCAATCGGTGCCTCATGAAAGAGATAGTACGTGATATACATATTTACATTGCCCGATCATACGATCTGCGTCATTGGCGATACGCGTCGTAGCTGACCGCACATTGCGGTCCGATTAGATCGCGTCCATCGCTAATGAAATCATCTTGGGTGTAATTAAATTAGAATGAAGATCTAATGGTTTGCTCGAATAAAAATAAGCGTTACGTAATGCAACGTCGAATTAAACGCACGGCTGATCCTTGAAAAGTAACGCTTGACGACGTGATAACAGTATCTTCTGTGTCATGCTGAGTCATGATAATTCGGTACCTGGTGCATATGCGGTAACTCTACACGTTACAGATTGTATAAGTGTTATGCGAGATCGTTATAATTTACGAGGCAAATAATGTAAGCGATTTATACATTAAAATCGTAAATAACTGAATAAAATAGTTTTTTTTTTTAATTATTGATGAAATTAAAATGCCGTACGAGCGTAAGTCAAAATGTAAAGGAAATTAAAGGAATCAAATTCTTTAATATAATACAGGATTGAAATGTAGGTCATTTTACAGGACTTTTTTAATAAAAGTCTTTATTTGTTCACTTTCTCTTGTAAATTCAAGAGAAAAATTGTAAAAGGATGAGGAAAAAATAAGAGAGGAGGAAAGAAATTTTAACGATCGATAAGTCTACAATATGTTGCGCGAATGTTCTAGGAAGCAGCTTATCGCCTTATTTACAAAAGACGGAAATGAGAGCAATATCTTTTGCTAATATCTATCTTGAAACCGAAGAACGCGAGCACGATAACAACAGATCTATCGTACATATATAGTACTTAGTAATCCATGACTGATAAGGATTTTGTAACATGTCTACTACAAAGTTTCACTTGTTTAATTAAAGCCATATCTGTTTGAAACTTTTTTTCATAGATAATCTAATAAATTTACAAGTCTTAAAATTTTCCATTTATTTTCCATTTATTTTCCATTCTTATTTTATATATTTTAAATGTTTACTGGTATATCAAAATTCTGTGATGTATTGCAAGCGCATATCGTCTTTAGGTTTTATATAAACACACGTTTGAAAATAAACGCGAATAAAAGATTAGCACAATTAATTGTACAATATGAAACGATACGAGTTAAAGGGAATGCAGCGCAGTTCCTTTCTGAAAACTAGTTGATAATAGCTAGACTAAAACCTAGAGTCAGTCACGTACAGATCATAAGCATCAGTCACGCTGGCTGCTTCTGAGAAGCAATCGTATCAGCGCATGGTTGCATCTTGGAAGCATATCCTGTCGATTTAAAAAAGTAAATATATACGTTAATATGAGGAAGTAAAAATTTTCTCAAATGGTTCCGTCCGCATTACGAGCCACACAAAATCACATTTTATTTACACAAACAAATGTTTTAAACGTAATTTATACTGTATCGCTTTTATGACACATAAAAATATTCAGAAACTACGTTTTTTAATAACGACTGGAAATTTATTTATTTTATTTATTTATAAACGTCAATGATACAATTTTGTATTTATAAGTGTCGAATGTGTAAAAACTATTTCTTCTTACGTGAACGAGGGAAAGATAAGGCTGAAGTGACCATCCAATAATTATCAGCTTGCTTACTTTATGAAAACATTGTCTCTAAGTAGGCATAAGTGTGCTACACTTTAATAATGTAATCAAAATCTTGGTAGGTGAAATGTTTCAAATATTTCAGGACAAGTGAGATTACTCGTTTTAACACTTAAAAACGCTGACAAATGGACAGTTGTTTTTTTTTAACCGTTCAAATGAATACCGATTTAATTCTGTTGATTCTCCACCTCGAAAATAATTGAAATTGACATTTTATTTATTCATCTAATAAAACATATCGATTGTCTGTTTCAAAATAACTGCGAGAAAACACAAATCGTTAAAAAATTTGCAACAACTTTATTTCTTACACCTAAGTTACTACGACGATAATCCGCTGATAAAAAGATTTATGTGCCAATGTGTTTTATCCATGTTTGTGCACGTCTTTTTCCCCCAAGTCTTATCTTGCACAACCAGTGGACTTTAAATCCTATTGATATTAATAGACATCTTCGATCAATGATATATTTTCAATTATCTTGAATTGTCAGACTTCCTTGAGGCATATAATTCTTTCCATAATAAACACGAAAAGGTTTAATATCAAACGATAAAACTGGGCACAAAGCCAATAATTATGTACAAAATCTACGAATTATACTGTATACAATATACGAATAATAATGTTTCCTTTATTAATTATTGAACAATCTGTCAAGTGATAATTCTTCTCTTTTTTTTTTTTTTTGTTTTTAGACAAAGAAATTCCGCGAAGCACAGCATATTTCTAGTCATGAAACTTGCGCATGTTGTAAACAGTCGTTCGTGCAAAAACCGGTTGTAGCAAATGTCATGTTTGCGAAGTTACGAAGAAGTATTCATTATCGAAAGGCCCAAATACCGACGTATCAGAAGTCGGTGTTCGTTTCACTGTAAAAAGCTTTTTGTAGTCGCGTTAAACTACATGCAAACATGATATTTGCGAAAGAAGATTGGTTCTTGAAGAATTTTCATACAGAATATAGACGACGGCCTACTTCGGCATGCGGTATTTCGCAAATATGCTTTTGGGATTGTAGATACAAAACTACATTCACACGAGATAAGGTGCACAATCAAGATTACACGAAGTGAAAGAATTCAAGCGCTTCGCTTGTACATATCATGTTAACTGTAAGAGAGATAACGAAATAAGTAAATTTTTTAAATAGATGTATTTAAATTTTTTTATTATCTAATATAAAACTAATTTTTTGCATTTTTGTTGTTCCAGGCATGTATACCATGCGCATGTTGGACAATGGTAACAACAATGCATCCGGACCCACCGGTGCAGCGACTCTACCGGGTGTACAAGCCGCTGGCGGGACAACTTCGACGGCTGCGGCTGTCACGACTCTACCTGGTGTAACCGATGAAAGGATGGACGCTTCGAGCGACAGTGCTGTTAGTAGCATGGGCAGCGAACGCGTACCATCGCTCTCGGATGGCGAGTGGATGGAAACTGGATCCAATTCCAGCCATACTCAAGCTGACTCTCATTATACTATGGATTATGCTGGGTAATTAACACCCGATACCCCGTCTAATTATACGAATTTTTGGTAGATAGCAGATACGAGATTTCTTCCTTTCAATCAGAAATCGTTGCGTTTTGAAACATAAATAATGATATTTAAGAAAATATCACGTTCAATTAATAGTCTCGTTGTCTCCGAGCGATAGAAAAATGTTGTTTCAAAGTATCTTCAAAGTATTGATAATTTTATGAGTTACATAACGAATTATATAATAGAAGGAATTCGATATGCGGTATGTTTCGCAATACTTATCTATGATCTTTTGATTGCATTGCAGCAAATATCGCATGCCATATGACTGCAGCTACTCGGTAACCGCGAGAAATGCTGGCTCCCCGAGATGTCAAACAGAACGGACTATACCGCCGCCGGTCGCACAGAAAAAACATCAAATGTTCGCCAAGCGATATTTTCAGGAGCAAAACACCTGTTAGTGTTTATTGGAAATAATTTTACGATTGCAATCTCCCGGAAAGGGGAACGGTGCAGCATGGAGGATTTTAATCACGAAACGTCTTTCTAGGCTCGCCTTTGGGAGCTACCGCACATCCGACCACTCCGATGAAATATGAATATGACACGCATACGGTGGGTGCGGGTGCACCAGGGAATACATATTCTGGACCAATCGAGGGTGCAGCCGGACCACAGCCAGAAATTAAATATAGTTGTAGCGTGGATTTCAGCCGTCATCAATCTGGTACTTATACATAATATTAAAAATTATATCGTGGACAAATGTACGTTTCTGCAACTTGCAGATAATGTATAATTTTGTATAAATTTATAAATTGCTTTCTTCACTTTCAGGGCGATCTGCAATAGAACATGTACATCACAATCACACCTATCATTTGCCTGCCGAAAGCTCAGGATCTCTTCAACGTCCTATTTCCCGCGACAAGAAAAGTAACTATTTTTGTTTTGTTTTTATCTTTGGAGATTATTGGTTAAATGTGTTTATTCTTATAATTTGTATAAATTTCAGTTCGCAAAAGTGAGGCGGATGAGCATCTAACAAGAGACGAGAAGAGAGCGAGAGCATTGAGTGTACCGATTGCAGTCAGTGATATCATCAACCTTCCTATGGACGAGTTTAACGAACGTCTCAGTAAATATGATCTCAGCGAAGCCCAATTGTCCTTAATACGCGACATTAGAAGACGAGGCAAAAACAAAGTTGCCGCACAGAATTGTCGCAAACGCAAATTGGATCAAATTATAAGCCTGGCTGATGAAGTGAAAGAGATGCGAGACCGTAAGATGAGGCTTATCCGTGAACGTGAGTTTATGCTCATCGAGAGACAGCGAGTAAAAGATAAATTTAGTCAACTTTATCGTCATGTTTTTCAGGTTGGTATTGCTGCTAATTGTATTTTTTTGTATAAGTAGAAATTTGTAAGATAAAACTAAAATAAACACACTTTTATCTAAATTTACTCTGCTAGAATTAAAATCAATTTATCTTATTTTTTTACTTATCTTATTTTTTTATCTTATTTTTATAAAAATGTTAAAAATGATGAAAGAAACTATAATATATTCAATAAATTATCCTTATGTTCTCTAGTCCTTACGGGATCCAGATGGTAATCAATACCATCCGTACGAATACAGTCTTCAACAGTCTGCGGACGGGAACGTTCTGTTAGTTCCCAGAAATCAAACAAATCCGCACCAGTCACGACAGTCTTCGATGGAGCCGAAGACTAAACCCGATCCTGAGCACAAGGAATGAAACCAAGGAATCGAAGGATCATATGTCAATGTGATTGGTTATCAAAGAACTTCTTCAACAGTACGTGCGTTTAAAGCACAGTGAAAGCGAACACAGTGTCAGGGATTGAGAATCGTACGCTTTAATAAATTTATTGCGCATAACTTTTAACAAGTAGATCTTGTGATCTTACACTTGTCACATCTCACACTGTGTTTAAACGAACAACGAAATTCGACGAAAATGCTAGCTGCTCACAAACGCAGCCATGTGATTTCCGGCAATTGATTTTTTAATACGTTTAGAGATTTTAGTAGGAGAAAATAGGATTTATAATCCCAAGTGGTTTTTGTATTGATGGGTGATACTACAGTTTTCAGTTATTTTTGACTATGTATGTTTATATATTTTTTTACATCCAAAGGCCACAAATTAGGCAAAAAAAAAACAAAAAAAAATGAAATGAAAAATGGCTTAATGAATTTTGATGAAATTTGCAGGGAAGGTAATCTAGAGTGAAAGAAGAAAAATTATTATGGTGATTTGGCTCAGGATGCCATGATTTCCTAGTAATGGTGTTCTGAACTGGTTTTTTTATCCATGGCAATGCATATATATATATATATATATATATATATGCACACACATATATATATATGCATAACATATATGCATAACATATATGCATATATATATGCATAATATCCACACACACATATATATGCATTGTCATGGATAGGATTGCGATGGATAGGCCATCGTCATTTTTCTTTCACCCTAGACTATCTTCCCTGCAAATTTTATCAAAATCCATGAAGCCATTTTCTATTTCGTTTTTTTTTTTTTTATACTTAAGTTGTGGTCTCCTTTCACTACTTTGTACATTTTTCTTTTATTTTCATAATCAAAGATTTTTGTATTACAGCGTTGGGTAGGGTGTTATTTTTGCAATATATCTTCCCGGTTGATTATTATCAACGAGAAAAACAATAAAATTAGAAACTAAAATTGAAAGCTTCATGAATTCTTGTATTTTACTTGAGCTACACCAATAGAGAAACATAAAACATGTTTCAAGAGTTTCACTGGCCTTACAGCGATATACAATATTACTTGTGAAAAAAATAATGGAATGAGTTGTAGTCTACGTGCTTTTCTGCAATGACCTAAACATGATGTATATGTAATATTAAAAAAAGGTTATAACTATTGATATAACTGATATAGATATAAATAGAAAACATGATAAGATGATTATTATATCGTGGAATCGTGCACGAGAACTGTTGTGTCACCATAATTAAAGCAACTCTAAATTTAATCTCTTATTCCAATTACTATTCTTCCTGCTTTACGCGTAAAATATGCTTGTTAACTACTTAAAGTGCATATACGTAAACGTGTAAAAAAAAAACTTTGACACACGTGCAGTGATACATTATATATAAAAAGCTCATTTTTTATATTCACCAGAAAGATTTTATCGCGTTTCGATGTGATTGTTTTATCTATGAATATGATATATATGGATTGGATTATATATAACTCATAGATGTAGGAGCATGACGATTGCGTTGAAACGTATCTATCCAGTGATTTCAATCGATTGCAGTTATTGTTAGTAATATACTTAATTGCCAAAATTGTGACACACTCGTCTTGCCGTGAAAACAAAGTATTGCAGCATTGAATACATCGCGTATTTGTGCGCATATCGATATGAGCAAAACGAATGTTAATCATGTGCATACATACTATTAAATAAACTTTGTTATGTTATGAACTTAGAGAATACATACGACAGTTTGAAACGCTTACAGTTCCAGGCGTAACGTCACGGATGTATAATGCAAAACTATAACTGCATTTAACTGAAGACGAAGTAGGGTAAAGTGATAAAAGGCAAATGATTGAAGCATTAGTGGGATACAGCAAATTTGCAGTAACTAATTTTTGAACCATTTTGTGTTCCGTCAGCTTGAATAGATATCTTAAATTTTACTCCATTTGGATAAACCACAAATGACATTATAATGTATATTACAAATAATATAATAAAGAATACAAGAATATGTGAATACATTTACTGCGACATGCTGTAATGCTACAATATTAAGAATAGCATTCGTTGAAATACATACGAACAAACGTAATAAAAACACATATTTTTATAAAATAAAGAGATGGAAAATGTTCAGGTATTTCACATTTGCCTTTTTATGTATATATTAATGTAGCTAGTATAATTTTCTATAAATATATATATATATAAAATATATATGAAGATAAATGTATGTATTTATGTATATGTATCTGTATATATAAATACATATACACAAAGAGTAATAATAAAATATATGTTATATAATGTTAAAAAACGATGGAAAATGCAGTTTATGTCGACAATTATTAATAATCAGCTCCTTATTAACATTTACATACACAACTGTATTCATACTATTGGGTGTAGGATGCCTTTATGTAATGTACTTAGCGAGCGGAGATCTCATTATCGGCAAACCTTTATGAAAGATTTATTTATAAGAATTCTTTTCGTCTATTGTACAAACAATTTGGATTTGCGCAAATCCATTTAATTACAATGAAGATCTCCTTCTGTCATTAAATTTCTATATTGTATAAATAAAGCTGAATAAACCTTTGGGGAAAGTATCATACTGACTTGTAGTCTAATGACTGAATACCTGATATCTGTGTGTTTTTCATGAAATTTATACATCAAATTATAACTTTGAATGAAAACAATGTAAATTTTTCTATTTTTCTAGCATACTGTTTTTTAATAATTTTATTTATTTCTTGCTTATAAAAATCTAAGAAAGCATACATCAATAAACAAATTAAAATTGGTTCCAATAAGAAGTACTTTACTGTTTCTTTCAAAGAACTTGGAGCTTATAAGTAGAAAAATATCTTCGAAAATTTTTTTAACGTAACTATATATATTTTTGAAGATATGCAAAATATTTATATTTTAAAATTTAATAAATTTTTTAAATAAAAATTTGTGAAATTTATATAATTAAAATAATCTGAAAAACTGTTTATCATTCTATTTGTGTTTGCATGCAAGGTCAGTGTTGCAGAAATCCCTGTCTCATTCCTCGTTTTGGAATGCCATCACGTTGCAGACATCGAGTCAGCCCCACCGCATCGCAGATTTCATCGTCTGGTACCATCTGAAAATATTTAAAGTATAGCGCGACATATACAGTCGCATTATCCCTTTCCGACATAGCTTCGGCGGGGAGCCACTACTCACTTCTACGACCCGCAAGGACGTGGCTGGGAAGCAGCGGGTGAGTGGCGACGTCGAGGGGAGTAACCGCGCGAGCGTCACAACCAATCGACACACTTAGTGTTCTTCGGTCGCAGCGTGCGGACCATATCGTTCACCGTTCCTACTTGCCGTTTTCCGCGTTTGACTTCTTATTACCCGCGAAGTCATCGATCCGCGTCCATCAAAGTCATCGACCGCGCGACACCGCTCAGCCATGTCGGTAATTTATAAGAATTCAATGAACGCCATCGGCAAGTTTGTGCCCGAGAAGCTGCAGCCTCTGTGGAAACATCCTGCTGGTTAGTAAAAGCGGTCGATCGTAGCGTTGGGTCATGTCGAGCAGGTGGCACGTGCGTAGTGCGCGCGTGTGTGTGTTGTGTTAACAAGAAGGAAAATGTATCAAATAACGTGTTTCCAGTGCGTAAAAAATACGAGGAAAAGTCAAAAAGGAACTTTTTTGACTCCTAAATCAATTGAAAGTCTATTTTTTAACTTACTTTCGTAAACTTTCCTTATTCGAGATATTTAAATCTCCCCGATTTGAATCATTGGTTTTATCATTATTTTGTCTTCAAACAATTATTATTTTTTAACAAGTACTCGATTTTGAATTAACAATTTGTCTTAAATCGCGAGTTTTTTTTCACAAACTTAGCTGTAACAAGAACAAACTGGTATAACGCATATATATGTAATTTTTTATTACATTTATCTCGCGACACTCTCTTATCAAGCAGTGACGCAAACATTTTTCCCGCAAAGTGTTATCGTCAATTGTAAGACTTGGCAACGCGCCGAATGCGGTATGCGAAAGGCAAATATTTTACGATGCATTTCGTGCAAGGTCGCCTTCTTAAATTAATCCGACGTATTTATATTTCGAATTACTATACATCATATTATTTGCTTTAATTTCCATACCGCTAATTATCTTTCCTCATGATTAAGAGTCGCATTTTTCATTCGTTGATCGTGCGTATACGTAAACTTTTGCGACTTACATACAAAGTCAGTTTATAAATTCATATGCATATTTATTACACATTTGCGTATTTATCAGGATCATTTCTCAAGATACGTGGAAAAATTTTCTTAGGAAAACAGATTGTTGATAATGAAAAATACAATATTTGATTTTAAAAAAAATTATGTTTACGCGAAAATTTACGGACTAACTTGATACACACCGGGTTGTCCTATTTTCTGCAATGTGCTTTTTCGCGCAGCTGGTGCCTAAGCTGGCGCTGGTGCCTAAGCTGGCGCTGGTGCGGGCGCGCCTTCACCGAATTATAACATGAATGGAAACAAGGCCACGCAGTGTCTATGCCAAAGTTGCTCTAACGAACTTGAGCTGGTAGAGCGGAAGCTTGAATAGATAGAGTAAGAGAGAGAGGGAGAGAGAGAGAGAAAGAGAGAGAAAGAGAGAGAGAGAGAGAATGGAATCGGACAAGTACAAGGGCATACGCGACATAGCGTGCATATATCAATATTCGTGCTGGCGCATTGATTACCATATTGTTCGCGGTAGAACTTTGTATTTGGGTATTATACATGAACATCTTTTGTATTTTTTTTTTGCATCTTGAGTTAATTACTGCGTGCACGAAACGTTAATCATCTTTACAAAATTGTATGAGAAAAACAAGTTTGCTAATGCATTACAGATTACACGTTATGTCATACGCTGCTCTGTAATTTACCTTGACTTTTTATTGTCTTTTTTTTTTTTTTAGGTCCACAGACTATATTCTTCTGGGCACCGATATTCAAATGGGTTAGTAATTACTTTCTATTTTTTCAGTATTGTCAATCTCACATTTTTGATAAATTAATTAAGCAGTGAATAAAAATTAAAAAAATCATTATAAACAACTTTAACATAGATTTTTTATTTTTGTAATAAATTTTTTTAACACTTAAAATAATTTTTTTTTATTTTTGAAATATGACTTATTTTTATTTATCTGGTTCATACTTTGTAAAACCGTGACAGAGCATATGATTGAATAACCGTGTGTCTGCATATGTATATTGAAGCAATGGATAAACCAATTTTGCTTCAAGGCAGCTACTGCGTAATGTATGCTGGCAAATAAACTTGTTATAGAAAGATGCCAAATGCATTCGCTACATATATCGATTTATTATAGTTTCATAATTTTATAACAATTTCGCAAAAATATGCATATCTGTTTTTATTTTTTACTTTTACGTTTAATTAAATATTCTACCTTATCTGAAATGTTTTAATAACAAATATATTGCATGTACATAAAATAAAAATATAAAATCTGTGGGATATAAATGCTGCAAACAAATTTATTCAATTGTCGTTTTACTATTTATATTTATACGATAATTTTGCGATAAAAATAGCTTAAAGCAAATATGCTACGTTATAATATTTAAATTATATAACTTTTAAAAACTATATAATAAGTTTGACGAAAGAAAAATATATGAATTATTTTTGCAATTTTTAGGGGCTTGTAATTGCCGGACTCAGTGATCTGCAGAGGCCAGCAAACAAAATCTCCATCAGTCAATCTTCTGCCTTAGGTATCACTGGGTTGATCTGGACCAGATATTCCCTAGCTATCACTCCGAAAAATTATAGCCTCTTTAGCGTGAATCTTTTCGTCGCGTGTACGGCACTATATCAAATATCAAGAGCCGTGAGGTGACTATTTCAACATAATTCTTAAATCACGCCTTTGACAAGTTCAGTTCAATAAATTCACACTCAAATATTTTTGTTTTGAAACGTGATGAAATTTCTGAACGCCGTTTTTATCATACTTCTGTTTTTTATTGTTTGAAATAGAAAGAAATATTCATTATATTTTTATACGCGTTTCTGCAGAATTTTTAACGCTGCCAAAAAAATTAGTTACGCAAACGAGTCTGCCAAGTTTTCCTTATGCTCGCGCGCGTCTTGCATTATTTATATCGCTTAATGTCACAAGGCATGAGACGTCTCACATACTTACTATTCTTCTTCATTGCTCTAATTTCATTGAATTAATTTTTGCTTCAGGTATCAACAGCAACAATCAGCTCTGAAAATGGCACAGGCAACTTCATCAGACGCAGCTCACTGACGATAACTATAGATACACATTCCTAGGAGACAAAAATAAAATTATTTAATTCTTCACTATTTCACGTTACCATTTAGCACGTCGAGACGAATAACGTGACAGGTATCTGACCAATGTATCTTAATCCTCCGAACGAGGAAACGATAGATAAGTGATGCATGAAACAATAGATAAGTGATGCATAATGATAATGATGTTAAGTTATATTAACTTGGGATAAATAGTGCAATTGCGTTCGGTCTCGCGGCAGCATCGAGCATTATAGACACATTAACACATATTTCTGAATGAAATAAACTGTTATCCCAGATAACATAAAAAGATCATTCTAAGAGAACGACTGATTAAGATCTAATAAACGTCTTTTAAAGGTCTTTGCGATATCGTTATATTTGTGCTGTGTAGGATGAGTCAGGAAGAACGTCACGAGTTTTACGTAATCGTCAATCGAAGTTCTTGGTGCCAAACTGTGATATGTATGACAGATGGTACTTTGTCGTAACGTTAGTCAGTTGGTGAATCAATATATGTTACGAATAGATTAAATAACTAGGCACGGGACAAATGGAGTGTTATGTTGAAAGAGCGATCAGGAATAACTGATACCGCAAATTCGACCACATCGTATCGTTGCGCGTTATCAATTCATCGATTGTAAATGTATATACGTTTTCGTCATGCGCCACGTACATTCTACCTCGAATTGTAACGATATTCACGGTGCTTCCGCACGACATATCGACGCTACGCGACATTTCGGAGAAGAGGACAAATGTACAAATGTGTATACCTTATTCAATATTGTTGTAACTACCTCGCTCTGATTTGTTGAAATAAACTATAATGATTTTTAATATGATTGCATTGTCAATCGTTTATCGAAGCTGAGCTCAGCGCGACACAGTATCCATCATGTAAAATGTTCAACATTCGACTATACAAGTATTGCAATCAACGGTAAGTTATTAGGCATTAAGCGATGTTTACCTTCTCAGTTATTACATGCAGGCTTTCAAAGTGCGGAAAAGTAGCGCACTCGATATCGCACTTTAATAATGGGAATAATGCGCGTCAACATCTGTTCATGTTTTACAAGCATTAAGGTATTTCATATCACCGATCTGAAAATTTCATATAATTAATAGATATTCCGCCTTTCTATCGATATATTTTTATTAATGTTGATCACGTCATGGATATTAGAAAGATGTGATAAAGATTTCAATTTTCCAAGATTTACTATTAAAGTTAACTTTTTTAATATAAAATTTAGGTTGCCTCGATCATTGATAAGCAGTAATAAGATCAGCGATAAGCAGTAATAAGAATATTCAATTGTATATATTTTTCAATATTAAAGATTATACATTATCCATAAAAAAAATATATAATAGTTTCGAAACAACAATTCAATTTCTATTACTAATTTGCACCATTATATTGGCAGACCTTGTTAGATTTTTGTCAAAAATTTGCTAACGTCATTACTTACAACTGATTCAGTTCTATCGCCAGTCTATTGATGAAGCTCATTTCGCAAAATCTCGATAGATTCACCTCTCTGTAAGTACTTCGATCGCAAATATAAATCAATCATCTAAAGAATCAATATCCATTATTCGGAAAATCGTCATACATCATTGCCTTGCGTATCATCCCGTCATCATTTCTCTCACCTACATAATCATAATTTATATCCCGAAAGCCGGCAATCGATGGTTGCCGTTAGTTTGCCAGTCGACCGTGCAAGGCCATCCAGCGTTGGCGTCGCGATGGGTGCGCCGTACGAGTTGCGCGCGTACACGTGTGTCTTACACAGTTCGTGGCTGCGCTATCGCGAGGACGGACGAGATAATCCAGTATTCGTCGTCACTCCGGTCCCGCGAGGGCTTCGGTGACGTTCGCGCTCGATTCCGACTAGTACGCAAGTGGGAGACCGTCATACGGTCGAAGGAGGGAGTGAGAAAGAGGAGCAGACTCCAGTCGAACTCGTCGAAACGCACGTCGCAATATGTTCTCCAATCTGACAACCGGTCTCAATCAGATGTCCAACTGGATGGGCAAGAAGCCCGAGAATGGCAGCGAGGAGACACCCGAGCAGAAACCCGAGCAGAAACCTGCCTCTCCGGATGCCGAGAGCGGTGCGGATCTTGAGAAAAAGAACAATACCAGGTACGTCATTTTTTTGTATCATAACCTACAACGTCATCACTTCCTGACATTCAGTTTGTCTGCTAGTCCATTGACCTGCGCATATATCTTCTTGAATTTTGTTCGTTTTGATGAAACGCTCGTATTCTTACGCGTGTTGTCATTATTCGCCGCGAGATTGTGCGTGCGCGCTTGTGAAGTGCGTCATGAATTCAACCGCGAGTTTCGCGACTGCCTGCTTACGCGAAATCGATCTTCTCGCCGCATAATTCTTTTTGACGGACAGCTTCTTCGTTGAATTAAACGGATATTATTTTGGTGAGTTCAGTTTCTGATATCAGTTGGACGAGTTTTAAGTATTTTACATTGTATTGTAAAATCAAATATATACATAAACGATTGTCAAATCATTGTACAAAGATGCGATGCGCGAACTTGCGGGCGTCGTCGCCGCGTCATCGCTTTTTTGCGTTCTAAGATCTTTCTTTCTCGAACACACACTCGAAAAGTACACACATAATTAAGTTTCTTTCATTTTGTCAGTCGTACGTTACATCGCCGTTTGAAACAGGCGGCACAATCTCGCCAGATACATTTTCGAGATTAGATCAATAACGCCCGACTTACGTAAAGTAGCACGACATTACATGACTCGTGCGAATTGACGCCGGATTCTATTCTTTTTCAATTGTTTTTTCAGACAATTTCCTACAGTTTCTTTGCTCGCTTTCTGCACAATCTGATAATTATATTAATCTTATATCTTCACAATATACGTTTATATCGCTTTATATACAGGGTGTTTTATAATGTCCGTGCCAACGCTCGTGTGTGGGTGAAATGCGGTAAACTGAATAGAAAAGTCCTTTACCGTTTTGCAATTTTCGCGATAATAATTCAGATATTAATTAAAAAAGGATTGACGAATAATCACGCGTTGTGCGCGGCTAAACCATGGGCTGTACACTCTAGGCGTGACAGCAACGAAGATCGCAACAAAAAATAACAACGCATGACGAGAGCAGGAGTAATACGTGTTATAATTTTGTTATAATTTTTCGTTGCCGTGCGATCTTCGTTGCTGTCACGCCTAAAGTGTACAGTTCATGGTCTAACCGCGCACAGCGCGTGATTATTCGTCAATTCTTTTTAATTAATATCTCAATCATTATTGTGAAAATTGCAAAACGGTAAAGGACTTTTCTATTCAGTTTACCGCATTTTACCCGAACACGAGCGTTGACACGGACATTATGAAACATTCTGTATAATACACTGATTACGATAAATTTATCTGAATAAAACGATTGTTAAAAATATATCGCGAATATGTGGGCAGTCAGCGAGAAAACAGGATGCAGAGAACTGACAAAGCTTTGGAAAGCTTAAACTTTTTATCTTGTTCTTACAACAAGCTTTTTATATCTTTTTTATTTTAACGATTAAATACATTGCGTGACGTATTTAACTGATGTTTTAGATATGCATCAGTATTTAAAAACTTTTGCCTTCCTACATAAAGTTGCATAAATTTTGGACAACTGCGCACATCCTGAATTATGCAAAATTGGTGGCAACTTTATGCAGGAAAGCATTTCTAGACGGTGTCCATCGTAATCGCGATGAAGATTTAGCAATGTCCAATTAATCGGCAAACTAAATCATAAACGCAAGTTTATACGCACAATATAATTCTAGAGCATTCTGTATGTCATACATTGCCGATGTTAAATGTATTATTTAATTTCAATGTATTATTATAAGGACTTACATTTTTATGAATGTGAGGTAAATATAACGTGAGTTGCAATATTCGATAAATGCAAAATATAAATACACATAATCATATGTACATAGTAAGAAGCGTCTGAAACACTTTATGATTAACATGTAGCATGTTAATTTCGCAGCTGGATGTAAAAACTCCCATAATAATTCATACTAATGCATATTAATAAGTTAGGTTGTCATTACAATAGAAATTGAATTTGGAATCCTAATTGACTAAAACCTACATATTCTCACATTTTGTTCCCTTTGTTCCTTTTATTTTTTTCGCTATCTATTTATCTATGTATCTCTAATTTATAAATTTATTATTTATACTAACGATATTTTTAGTTCATAGCAGATATATCATGTACGAAGCCAAATTTATACTATCTCACTTTAAAGTCTTACAATGCATTTTTATTTTATTTACTGACACTTTATTTATAATTTAAATATAGAAATGTCTTATTAAGTTTTGTTTTAAAATATTCTCGATATATTTTAATTCTTTTATTGTATAGACAGAGTGTTTTATAATGTCCGCGCCAACGCTCGTGTGCGGTAAATTGAATAGAAAAGTCCTTTATCGTTTTGCAATTTTCGCGATAATAATTGAGACATTAATTAAAAAGGATTGACGAATAATCACGCGTTGCGTACGGCTAGACCATGGGCTGTACACTCTAGGCGTGACAGCAACGTGGATCACACGGTAACGAAAAATTACAACACGCATTACTCTTGCTCTCGCCATGCGTTGTTATTTTTCGTTTATTCGTCAATCCTTTTTAATTAATGTCTCAATTATTATCGCGAAAATTGCAAAACGATAAAGGACTTTTCTATTCAGTTTACCGCACTCTACCCGCACACGAGCGTTGGCACGGACATTATGAAACACCCTGTTTTTTTTTTACTAATACATATATATATTTTTTCGAAAAGTGAAGAAACGTGATCTCAAAATATAAGAAAATTTTTTCTTTCTCGCTTTTGTTTTAATGCAGATTGTTACAGATTGTAACTTTCTAATTAATTCGGTTGCAGTTTGCGATCATACAATATGTATGATGACGTATGTATGTGTATTACGTGTGTACGTATTTATAATATATGTACTGATAAATTGTTTGTCAATTAATTCCGTGATTTCAACGACACCGTGTGTATCATGACCTTTGTGTACTATAGGACACCCATATCATCTCTGTATTTACTACGAAACTATGCGTGAGCCACAACGACGCATCAAATGTCAGGATACACAGGGCGACCCGTAACACTTGTGCGAAATCAATCGGCTGTGCGGTGCCGCGATGCTCCCACGTTCGATCGGCGAATATACTGTCACACGGAATTCGCGAAATGGAACCGCGGTGCGCGCGCGCGCTTATTCCGCAATAACATCGTACACGCTAAGCCATTTTCAATAAAAATTTAATTTAGGAATTACGGAAAAGCTATTGAAAAAGCATTGGAATTTCTTTTTTCTCGTGGAAAAGAATATTAGAAAATCTGTAAAGGCTTTTATGAAATAATCAAGTGGAGTGCACACATATTCATCGTAATATATATATACATATATATATATATATATATATATATATATATATATATATATATTTTGCTCTTAAATATGCTTTTTCTTAGAATATGTCAATATACGTAAAACTAAATAATCGTACGGAATAATCGAACTGTTATACATACGTAAATATAAAATTGTGTGATTTCTACATGTGTATATTTCGATATTCTCGCTGACCTTATCCATTCGGTGAAAATTCAAAGCTCCGACTAATTAGTGCTGTTGGAAATTTCGTTTTACATCCCTGCGTGTCCTTTGACTAGTAATTAGTCGCTTTGTTGCCGCGCGATAGTATCCCGCATAAATTACAGCTTTCACATCCCCCCAGCAAGACATTAAATTTCAGCTAAGCAGAGAAAGTTTTTAAACAAGGCGAACTTTGAATTTTGGAAAGTTTTGAAAAAGGTTGTGGCTACCGTTCAAGCTCACTTTTTCTCATCTAATCTGGTTTCTCCGCGCTAATCTATTTAATCGATCCGTTGTGCATTAAAGTTCATTACATAATACGATATTTACATTTATTTATTTTTTAATTTTTATAATGTGTATTTTTTAATATCCATAAATAGAAAATTACATTATAATTACATTGTAATTGGGTTATGGTTTCTCAGCATGTTTCCATTTAATGATTATTCGCAGTGTTATAAAGAACCTCGGTATTTGTGCATTGTTTAATCATTTTCGCATTTATATCTCATATTCTATTATTTTTACCTCACAGTCTTTAAAGATTTCAATTTTTCGTTTAAAGATAGCACGAAGAGTTTCATATTTACTAGATTCAAACCCTTTTCATCCAACATTTTAATTTCAATTTGTTTCCATTTCAAAAGATTCGTTTCTTTATTTTCAGTCCGAAAGGCAATAAATTGGAAATGTTCGCCGGAGTAAAAAATCAAATGTCCGGCTGGTTGAGCGGCGGCATACCCGGGTTAAGTCGCGGCGCCGGAACTGGCGAGGGTGAAGCTCCGCCACCAACCGAGACGGAAGAAAGCCAGCCACCTCAAGAGACCGAAGCTCCCGCTGCCGAGCAAGTAATAAAGGATGACGATGCAAGCAGGTAAGCGTTAGAATATATTTACATGTTTCATATTTTATTTTGTCGTTGCATATAAAAAATCTCATTTTTATACATATTAGGTGATATTCAGGAAATAAAATATACAAAAAACGAAAGATATATGCAATAATCTTTTTTATATATGAAAAGAATAAAAATTATTTGTATAATTTTATTTTTGTCAAATGTAGATTGTTTAAAAGTGGAAAAAGATTAAAAATCAGAAAATGTTTTCGATTCTACATCTCGATTAGTAAATTTTGTATATCTATATTTTTTCGTTAAAAAAATATATATGATTTTAGAATCATAGAGTAACGTAATATATATATAAATTTCTCAATTTTCTACGTTTGAATTGCAAATATAACATTATAACAACAATGAAAATATCACGCAAAATTTGAAGTATACTTTGGGAAACGTGAAAGAAATGTGACGTCAATTTAACGCGATACTTGATTATCAAAAGACATTTACTTTATGAAAGTGCTCCATAAAATTGAAACTTTCGGAATTCAATATTTCACATACAACGATCCAATACTGTTACGAGCGGAATACGCTGTTCGATCTTGTTGGATAAACGACGGAATGCACAGGGAAAATATTTTTGCAGTGCAACCGGTGGAGCGGACAGCGGTCCCGCGAGTTTAGAGGGCACCCCGACCGACGACAAGAACGGACAACAGGCTTTCACTGCCGGTAAGTTCTGTGATATTAATATGGATATACTATTCAGCGTGAAGATCGATGGCCGTGTACCGGCGTCGAGGAATCACTTTGAGCACCGTTTACATTATTGTTACGCGAGATTAGAGCGCCTTACATGGTATTTTTCACGAGGCCACCCCGGCGAATCCCGGATATACATATATCACTTTAAACGCGTCAACATACATATATCATCGTTGCAACGTTGCATAAAATAACGTCGCGCTTTTAAGCTGTCTCTGGATCGACAAAATTGAAAGAGCATTTTTCGAATAACTTTTCGCGTGTTATCAGAAATATTGACTTTACCCTTTAACTTTCGTGACACCGCATACGCCGGTTGGATCGGTTGCTTTAAAAAGAAAAACATCCGCATAGATAGTATCTAATTTTCACTGCAATTTTCGGGCGTTCACGCGTACTCACCGTGTCAGAGAAAAATTAATCGGTCCTTTAAACTCCGCGTCCGAAAATTACGGCGAAAAGTTTTAATTAAATCCTCGTCCATAAATATACGGAGATGCTGAGAAGCCTGTGTAAAAATGGCTTATATCAGCACTGATATTGATCATGCGGATTAGTTTTTCTTTGTGTTACAAGAAGATGATTAATGAATCGCATTGCTTTACTATCGATTTAAGACTTGACTCATTAAGACTTGACTCTAAGGGGCACGTTGTATATATTTATCGCGGATAGAATGTGCGTCCCTTGTCTACTCATATTCGATATCCACTATCACTCGTTTCCACTCTACAATAGAAATCTATTTTCCTGGAGCGGCTGCGAAGCAATGTGCATATTCATTGGTAAAATGGCTAACGGCATTTCACGCTTTACGAGCACGAGATTTAGCATGCATGCACTGCGGTTAAATAGCGGAACATCAATTTATGATTGAACGCATCATTAATCGTCATTAATGGTTTTGTTAATTTGCTTTGCTATGTTTTTGAATTCTTTTTAATTTCTCGAAAAAGTTCTTGAAAAGAAGTCCTTAAAAACCTTAAAAAACTTTTGTCTTGAATTTTTTGCGAACACAGCTTTAAACAATATTCGTTTTCTTCTGTTGTTAGAAGCACTGTCGGAGTTTTTGCGCGACATGTACATTTTCAATATTAATCTGTTTAAGTACTCGCAGAATAATAGGAAAACTAATACTTTTTATAATATCTTTTCACGGTTAAAGTATTTTATTATTATTTGAAACAACCTGGGTATTTTTCGAATCGACAAATAATGATCTCTTTTGAAGTAGGTCGTGCTTTGTTACGCTCCGCGGTTTGCAGAGAGAATTCACGCTTCGCATCTCTAAAATTCGCTGTCGCTTGCGCGAGACTCGATATTACGAATTATTTTGCTCTTCAATGGAAATATATCATTATACTAATGTTGTAAGAATCTTGTCGTTGTATTTTTTTTTTTTTTTTTTTTTTGAATTTACACATTTTATTATTCCTCGATCCTTTTCTTTCATACAACGCGAGTCGATGTACTTCGCGTAACGATCATATATCATTCCGTGGGAGAACATAGAATTCTTTCAGAGAGAAAATGTTTATAATGGAGTTCAGTAACACAAGAGGAAATGCTAGCATACGTTTTATCGGGCAAGGAAAAGAGTCGTGCAATAAGTTTTGTGGAAACGAGCGAAATATTCCTGAAATCTCAGCACATCAACGTGTGCTACCGCGACTCTTTACTTCGCGAATAAAATATACTCGTATTTGTCCGAATCTGAAACATACTTTTTTCTATAAGTAGTTTTGTATGCATAATGCATTTCATGAAATTTCTAGAGAAAAATGCAAAAGCAACGACATTTGCAATTTTGTTGAGTATTTATGTCAATTTAAATCGAAACTCAGAATTTTTATTCACATTTTACTTTTATTTCTGTCCATTTTGTTATTGTTTGAATATCTCTGATGCAAGTTGCGTAGGATAAATTTTCTCGTATTGCAATATTATTTGTTCTATTTTATTTTTCAAGATTGAAATAAAATTTTACTATAATCATTATAACGTGGATTTAATAGCGATTTCCGTGGAAAAATATTTTATATAATGGAGCATACCGATATTTTTACGTTATTCGCATTTCATATGCGAGTTTCATACGTGATACAAATTTGTGAGTTAAAATTCCTTCAAATTACGTTTATACTGTTTGCACAATTGCGAATTAATTTGCTTGGGTTGCCGGTCCTTTGATTATGCACATCATTGAATCGTCCAGTGGGTTCGCAGAAAATTCAATTTCTGCCGCGAGCGGTTATCTGTGCTCACACACACATGATACGGCGTATCTTCCTTCATTCTCCCAGAAATTGCTCTTGTATCATTCATGTGCCCTTTATTTCGCGAATTTTTTTGTACACTGGTCCGGGAGTATTCTCTGCCGGCGGAGATACGATACTCCCAAATTATACGTGCCCTTTGCGCGATATATTTCTTTTTTTAGGAAAAGTGTATTTCTGGATCCGAGAAAATAGCGTGTAATAATAGTAACGTGTACTGCGCCTTTTCTAGCAGTTTTAAATAATTGAAGGGACGATATGGGATGTTGCATTAAAGACTCAGATACGGCCCGCTACACTTTAAAGTACAGCTCTTTTTACTTCTTGTAGGACTACATAAATACGCCGCGCGCGTGCTTGTGGAATAAATCGTATATAATGCTCGTTTAAATATTCCTGGTTTATTTTATCCACGGCGCAGACTAGGGAACAGCGAAAAACGTTATTTCCATATTTCCTTTTGGGAATCATCTCTGTATTTCTCAAATATTCAGCGTGTCGAAGATTTCTCGCGGGTTCTGTTGTTATATGATTTTTATTTTCCGCGCGATCGAGTATCTCTTTTAACCAGTTATCTGTTGTAACAATATTTTGATCATCGTTCGCTTTGCGGGCATTTCAGTGAGTCATTTTTCTCGTTCAACACGGCGTTTTCTCGTTCTGCGTACAATGTGACTGAACGTTTACAATGGTATTATCGGAAATCGCGCTTCCATCACTACTCCGCCGGTCTTGCGGACAAAGGGCAGGTTGGAGAGGCAAATGGTTAAGTACCGCCGTTCGAGAGAAATTTTCCCTCGAATATCTTCTTTTCTGTATTCTCCGGCAGCGCAAAAAAAAAAAACGTAGCGGATGAGTCGGGACGCTCAAACATCAACAGGGCAGCTCGGTATATTTGATCGTCTTGAAAATGTTGCCCAGAGATCGACCGAAACGGAATACTTGACAAAGAGTAAAAGGGCGAGACACGGTATATTCGAAAATCTCCCGTGCTCCAAGACACGTTCCACGTAAATATGTTATTTAAGTGAGCGTCATTTGAAAAATTCACAGTGCATGAGCACGAACTATAATCGGAGCAAATACCTTTGCCTTTATTCATCGGAGCAAATAGATTCGTCACCATGGATTTTGCGATGCGTTGTTTTGCGCAAACAAAACACAACACGGCATTGTGTTGGCACCCATCGATCGCGCCGAGGCATCGGTCCATGAAATCTGCACTTCGGTACGCAGAAATTCTGGCACGTACGTCGCAGCATACAGTAATCATATGGTGCAATTGATTGTGAAATCCCTATATACAACATTTACATAATATAAACAGTAAAATATTCATGTAGCAGCTGCGAAAGTCGTGCTGTAAGTCGAAAAATGGAAAAAATTTATTTAGTGTTCGTAAATTTTTAAATATTCAAATAAAAGGGACGTTTTGGGCGCGTTTTCAATTTCCAAATGCGCCGAATTCTAAATTCTAAGCCCGGTTGTTTCTCAAGTTAACGACTTCTAACGCGCAGTTACAGAACAGGGATGTCTGTCGTCGACATCGCCATTACTATCGCGAAAGCTGCTCGTTGTGAATGAGCAATCACTACACAAAAGTGCAATTTCCGCATCAGCTGCCTGGGAAGCATCGGAAATACAAATCAAGAAAGTTTCAAGTCCCGTAGCGGATAAACGGATCCGCTACTCTCGACCTTGCCTCCTTTTTTTTCTGTCAATCTCGCGACGTCGCAATATTTCTTCATCCGCTATCCTGGTGTGAATTGAGCGAAGATTAATAAGATAGAGAGTGCGAAGCTGAGTGAAAGAGGAAAGAAACGGGCTCGATGGGTTCGTCCTTGACCCGCGATATACATACGTAAGGTGCTTACTTAGTCGAGTAGCTTCGATATCAGATGAGTTATCGAAAAAATATCTATATGTATATTTAAATGAAATTAAATAACTACTACGAATACGAAATATCCGATCGATTGCGTATTACTATTTCCATTTCGCTATCTGCAGCTGGCAACACAAATAATTTCTCTCGATTTGCAACGAAAACTGCGTTTGTGAAAGCTTCTACGTTCTCGATACGCGAATATTCGGAGATTTAACAATCGATTCGCCGGGCTCTGCCGCTTGACTACACATTAATCAGCAAAGTAAAAGTGCACACTGCGAGTGTTCCCATCGAGCGAGTACCAATCGCGGTGCGCAGATTAATTTCGCGGGGATTAAAAGAGAAATAGAGATGGCGAGTGAAAGAGAAAGGACGGGCATGGCGGAGCGGCGGCCGGGGGGGCTGGTTTGTGCAAACGGGTGGAAGAAAAGCGGTCGTTGCGTGTGTCCTTGGCCCGTGGCGGACCAGACACCTAGATCCTGCGGCGCTGGGCTTCGTCGATCCTGAACAAACCGCGCCGCGGAGAAGGAGTATCAAGGTCATTAGAAGCGTGTCCCATCTCCCGCGTGCCGCGCCCGTCGTTCACCCGCTGATGATGTGGGAAAAAGTGGGTGACTGGGTGGATCTCAGCCGTTCCGAAATGTTGCCGCGACTCGAAACGCTCGTCGACTCGAATATAACCAAAGATCCAGTCAGCAAGTAGTCGTCCTTCGCGTCGTCGAGGGGTTGGACCCCATCTTCGTCGATCAATACGACCCGCCTCTCCCTTCCTCTCCTCTAACTCTTCCTTCCTTCCCTTCTCGGAAAATCAGCGATATAACCGCAGCTCGCTGGGCCCACCTCGCCCGCCGCTCCATTTCCTCTCCGTGTTGATTTGTTTTTCGCTCGTCTGCCAGATTTTAAGATAACTCGGTCAAGTCGACTTCAACGATCCGTGATGTATTTATTTTCTCTTGAATAGGAATTTTGAATTATAGATAACTTGAATTATGTAGATTTTATTCATATGCTGATTCGATGAAACTTGATATTCGCGGAAGACCACCGCACGTTCATCCAATCTCAGGAATTACTTCTTCTCGTCGTAAATAAAAATTTGATTTTAACCTGCGGATCGGAAACGAAAGGACTTTGCTCGAATTTTTTATGCTCTTTTTATTAAGGACGCGCGCATATAGATGTTTCTGTTCGACGTATTGCCATGCACGATTTATATATATATATATATATATATATATATATATATATATATATAAACGGAATATTTGAAAGATATTTTGAGCACCATCGACCTTCTTCGCCTACACTCTTTCGCTCGATTGTAGAAAGTATTTCTGATTCTTCTGAGAGGTTTCAAAGGTGGCCCGATTTCTTCGCATAAAACCGGAGGCAAAATTCTTTTCCATCGGTTTGCTTAGAATTTTGAAATATGGAACAACATAGAGTACATGTTGTCATAACCAATCTAACGAGAAATCAGAAATCACGTAGGTACGTAGAAAAATTTGCGTTATTCAATTCGAGAAAATTACCTTTCCAATTAAAATCAAAAATATTTTACACGTAAGAAAATATCATTGAATTTACATTCTGCTCCTTTCTTTTATTTCTCTATAAAAATTCTAATCGTATTAGCTAAATCGAGAGGAAAATCCACATCTGACGTAACCTCGAGAATCTCGAGAAAACGAACAGGAGACAATTTATAGTATTTGAGTGTGTACAACCGTTCCTTTTATTCCTTTCTCGGTCGTATTGAAATCGAGAGACGGTTATGTATTGTGCAGTGAAATAGCCTTTTAGTACGATATTTTCTTCAATTGTATTTTTTAGCGACTATTGATATTTTTTACAACATTTAAGCAGAACTGTTTGTTAAAACCCCATTTGTACAAATTCCAGATTTCAGGATTTTTAGAATTTACGTGGGAAATATTCTACAATATTGCTACAGATTATTCAATAATGTACATAATATAATTTTTAACGTAAAAAAAAAAAAAAAAATCAACAGTTTAAAAACTGTGCGTACTATTTTAAAGGGGATGTGATGCAGCGCGATATTTGAATCATTCAACGTTATTAAAAAAGATTTCAATAACAGTTTCATGTTACATTCGTGTTCAATTTGTAATATATTTCGTACACGAAATTATTTGATAACGATAACTTTCCGATATATCCATGAGAGAAGAATTTCGATTAACATTGCAAATTTCTATTTCGTTAAATGGCGTAGAACGCTCACTCGCGGGAAAGCTTTCTTTCTCTGGTGAAAGAATTTCATGACTTTTTAACCAGGCCAGGCCAGAACTCGCATCGATCTTCTTCCATAATGGGGCTGGCGCTCTTAGACGAGGTCCCTGGGAAGGTATTAAACAGTTCCGAGAAGATTATACCGAGTCGCTGTACGATCGTTACTGCGCCAATCAAATTTAACGTATAATTAAGCACCGTGGCAGTAGAGAAAACACTCTCGAGTGCGATATCAGAACTACTGCTACTTCTGCTTCCGACGCCGGCCGCTTTAAAATCTGCCTCCGAAGCATCGAAGTTGGTAATCAGTTTCACCGCAGTTCCGGTGCATCGATTAAGCGACGCGACGCATTTCAATGGGATGTTTATCCCGCTTTTAATATTAGTAGTCGAGCGTCTACTTTTTTGTTTGCGCAGAACTTTAAGCGATTTCCAAGTATCTCCTTTGCATTTTGCTTAGCGGGATTACTATGGATTTAGTGTGCTTGATCAATGATATTAATGAAAAGTTTGGTGACGGCACAGTATTTAAATACTAGTTTATTTGAATTAGCAAACTGTGAAAGTTTTCACGCAAATTCGTATAATTATTAAAAAAATAACTTTTTGTTTTTCATTTTATGTGAACAATATTTTATCTGTAATTCGCAATATTAAAATTCTTGACGATATTTAATATTTATTTTTATAAATTACAATCCAGATTATATCGATTTTATAAACATATTATATACCCGCGCTGAAATTACGTTCGCCGAAATCTAATTAACGATAATACGGTAATGTTCGTGGCAGTTAATGGCAGAATGTCTTTCTAACGAGATGTGAGTGACCCGAGCATAATTGCCGCGCTCTCGGACCACTGAAGTTTCATAGCTCGCTTGATTTGCCGATAGCAGAAAGGGAGCGGGTCATCGACTCGGAAGTGTGCGAGCGCGTATTTCCTTCGGTCCGCGGACTCGTCGGGTTTCAGACGGAAGGAATGCTCGTAAAATAATAGAAATCCGAGAATCATTGCGACCTAGTGCCGGTTCTCTGAACCCGGGGATGCTGCACTGAACTCATCTTGTTCGTGATGCTATTGTCGAGGATCAATGTGCATTCCTATTACTCTCGTACTTTACTCATTTTTCACAGCGACATCGCAGATAATTTTCCGTCTGGTTTATCGCGGGATTGAACGGAGTCGAAACGATAAATCGGGACGAAGACTCGAACGCAATGATAAACCGGCAGACTTCGTCTCTCGATGGAATTGAACGAACGTGTAGTCTATTTTTAGTTTGGATACGGTTTTACCGGTTTATTAAATCATATTGAAGTGGGGACAGAGAGATTGCTGTTGAGAGAGAGATCTCTTATCTATTCTCCATATTGTCTCCGCGATAGTTCTTTCGTGAGCGCGACTCAACATGGAATATCGAATGCGCTGAATTCGTTGCTCCAAAAAGTTCTTTTGCGAGAGTGTCTGCTTGATATGAGAGAATTTGATCTTTTACTTTGGATTCGGATCTCTTTTCAAGTTATTTTTCGAAGAGAAATATCAATAATTTCAAGAATTTGTTACTTACTGAACAAACTTTGCGAGAAACTAATGTTGAAAGAGAAATACGTAAGACAACTGCTGTGTAACGTGAAATCAGTTTCGAAATCACGATAAAACTGTTGCGACGGACATACTTTTAATTTACGGAATTATTTAATTACTTATAGTGAATTATTTAATTACTAGATACTGTAGAAAATTCCTAAGAAAGTATTTCCGAGTTCTCCACAGAACATTGCACTTATTAATAAATGGCTACTTTTATCAGTCATTTTTGGATACTGTGGTTTGAATAATTATTTAAATTATTTATTATGCTTGCAGTTTATAATATTTAACGATGTAACATGTTATAATAACGACGGAAAATATAAACATAAAATCGATTTTATATTTGAGATCAATTTCTCTCGACAGGTATGAGCGCGATAGGCAGAAATACAAGGTCAAATTTTGCCTCAGTTGGCACATAATCATATAATTTGAAAACTCTTGGCAGTAGTTCTGATTGCCTGCTCTTCATTATTTACAAGCTAATACAGTTACCGCTTCGATGCTCGAATTTCACGGATAGCGTGACAAACGTTGTCGATGACAGTTTAATGTGCGCCGCCATATATGTTTATTTCACGGGTGTCATCGCGTATGAGTATTTTATCAGATCATTTTTGTGCGCGCGCGTAGCGCGGTAGTAGACATTGTTATCAGATAAGAAGTGATAACTGCTCAACAGCTGTTAGCGTCGTAGATCCCGCATTATATCACATGGCGGAACTGTTGTCGTTAATGGGTCGCAGGAGCACTATTTTGGTCATAGTGCGCTTCCTTTATGACCATGCGCTTCTTAGTTGCCATTACCCTTCCGACATATTACACAATTATCGACATTATCAACCCCGAACGTACCGGACAAGACCTGATGATGCAAGGATTGTGTCACTATCACAAAGGAGTACACCGTTGATGTATATATGCGACCCTCCTGAGCGAGACGTTTACCGGAATTATATAAGGAAATCAAATAGGGATAATTATATCTTTAACTCGTTGAATAAGGATATAGCAATTATATACGTATTTTTCTCGGTGCAATATATTCTTACTTTTTTTCGCTTAGATATCAAGTAGATTCGATCGATTTGTTAATAGATTTGTCAAAAGTAATGTGATATTATTGGAACAATATTCAAAACAAGTTATATCTGTGTTAAAATTAAAAAAAATGTAAGAATTAAATATTTTATTATTATATATAACTATTACATTAAAATTTGATATTAATAACAGATCGCGTGCAAAAAAATTATGTTAAGTTATTTTATTTTGAGGTATTTATTACTTTAAAACTGTCGAGATTTATTACTTTAAAACTGTCGAGATTTATTACTTTAAAACTGCCGCATTTTGCGCGCAACGAACTTGTGTCGATTGTTATTTAATTAAGTCGACGTTGATTCCTTATCGTCTGAAATATATCGATATCTTATCGAAGTTTCAGAGTGAACAGTCGCGCGAATTACTACGAAGTGAGTGAACGTCCGTACGTCGATATCTTTCGTGTGTGTCCTCTTCTTCTTTCGTGACATCGTCTAAATGATTGCGAACTGTGCTCATACCGGTGACATGTAGCACGAGATTTCTCGTCACGTCATACCGGAGTTCTGCGACGAAAAAGTTTGCTCAGCGGTGTCGCCGACGGCCGAGCGAACTTTCCGTCGGTCGCCGACGACTTGGAACGAATTTTCTCTCGCTGCTGAAATTCGTGCTATCTTTCTTGTAAAAATAAAATAGGGTAGAACGTTAACGAACTCGCCTCATATATCAGTTGCGACGCAATTATCGTCGGACACGATGGATGCTATTGGTGAGCCAGTTCTTGGGAGATTTTCCCCCGGTCGTTTGTAATTGTCACTGTACTTTTGTACTTACGAGAGCATCGACGCTATTTTAATTCCTCATTACATCACACAAAAAAAAAAAAAAAAAAAACACGGAAATAGGTTTTGTTTTATTACATTCGTATTACGGATGTGACATAGTGCATTTCTTTCCACGAAGCGGTCGATTGTTACAGCTGTGCATTCTCGCTGCATCAAAATTCTCGATTTCGGGCTAAAATCGCCTGAACACTCCCAAGCCGATTACATGCATTACAACGCACTCTCTGCGGCAAATTTCGCAATTTTGGTACAGTAACAAATTATCTTCCCGTGACATGGGCGGGTATGATACTTGGCAATTGTTTAGCGGTTCTCGGATGCCTCGGGATACAGTAACTAAACCCTCTTGTGTAACCCAGACACCGGCCTCAATTATCTGTAGCGCCGGCATCTCCTCGACGCGAGACGTTTATTAAGCGTTTTCGGAAGCGACTATTAAGCATCGCGACGCGACGTAGCGCCGCGCCCCGACGTGCACGTACTTTACGTCGATTCGTTTCTCTTAATGGCCGCCCGCGGCGGTCAGATGGAAATAGACAGGGAATAAACCGCGCGAATCGAAGCGCCGCAATCCGCTTGATTAAATTGCCCTCGCTTTATACAGCTGCGAAATCGCTCCACGCGCTCTCGCTCTCCACGAGTAAAGATGCCTCCTTCGTGAAATTCGCGAATGATTTTAGTGTCCTGCGGATAAAGGAAGCGTTAGCGCCGTTGTGGTACAACATAGCTGTTGTAAAACTCATAAAAAAATTAATATACGCCATTTAAAAGCTGCAAAGACTTAACTAGGTATTCCAGTTTTATTTCTATGGCTCTTTTGTATAGAACGACGACGCCGCACTCTGGTTGGCCCCATTTCAAGAATTTCTGAATTTTCTCGTCAGTTACTTTAAGTCTTTATTATTCCTTCATTGTTCCACTCCGTGGCGGGGAGATGCCATGCCTTTGTATTTGACTGGTATTTTTTATAATTCCATGGTTCACGAGAATCTTCGCTTCAACGATACTACTTAACTTGTTTTCTTTTACTATTTTTTTGGTTGGAAATTTTGATACAAATTTAAATGATGAAATTAAGTTTGAAACTGCAGTTGACATGTAATCAATGTCTTGAGCGAAGTCTTCCCGAGTTAAATTAACGATAACGTCGCGGACATACTCTCGCAGGCATTTCGAGAAGGACCAATTACACTTTTGCCGTGAGGCAACTTGTAAAGTGCTCTAGGTTACGAGCGAATTAATATGTTGTTACGCACGATGAGGTACTCCATGGCGGCGCAGTTCGAAACGCCGAGACCGAAGACCAAGAGCGGACGACCTTTTCCACGAGTCGGTAAAGCTATAAGAAGAGGTGAATCGTTTTTTATTTTATCGAAAGCGTAAATGTCAGTGTGTGTAACTTGTCGCAAGCTGATGCGATAGACGAGGAAATGACCACGCTGTTCTATTTGCGGATCGTGATTTAGATGTTATATCGCGTGGTATATCTATCTTGTAGCATGTCGCGTAATACGATGTAGCAGCGTTTCTACCGTGGACATTGCTTCATTTTCTATTTTTCATACGGCGATACGTCCCCTACAGACCATTTAGTTAATATTCTCTCTGCCGTGTTATTCGCGTGTTAGCCATATGGAAGGTAAAATGGAATTAATGTAGAAAAAAAAAGACAACTCGTCTCTGCTTTACAAGACTTGATATGTTCTACACAATTTTAAAACTTTATATTGCGAAAAGAAACAAACTGTAGTGTAGATTTATTGTTTTAATTGCATTATATGTTCAAATTAATATAACTAATAAAACAGAATATAATTAATAAAACAGAAGTGCATATTAAAATTAATAAACTTGCAACATTTGGCATACAACTTGCAGTACTAAACCGCGATTGCACTGCAAAGCTACATCGCGTAACGGAAACATCTGGCGGCGCGATACCATGAAAATTGTATATACTAACGATTCGGTGTTTATATTTAACGTCAGAGAAACAGCTCGTAACACGTCTTTCCGCGGTGGAGCGACTATCGCCGTACGCTCGTCTCACTTTCTCATCGAGCCGTGATAAATGGCGAAGTCAGAATTCCCGGCAAAAGAGTCTCATGAGAAATCTACCTGACGTATCTGGGTTGGAACAAGCCAGCGATCCTGTTTGCACATTGATTCAGGAGCATCGAGCTCCGACCTTTCAATTAATGCGATGACCTAACTAGAATTTTTTTTCACAAAATCGAATGCTCTCTGTATTATTAATATCAAATAGCAGTCTGGTATTTTCGCGTTTTGAAATAAGCAGGGCGAAAGCTAGCAATTAAATTGAACGACACTATTTTTCTTTTTCCAATTAGCGATTCTTAAAGAACAGAGACGGGATATTTTCTGCCTGGAAGAAAAATAGCCACGGAAGTCCTACGCTTAGTTTATTTTTACACGATAACTGCGCCCCTGCAGTTAACTGCGCGACGAACAGTTTACTCTCACGAGAACGTCGCATTCATTTTCATTTTACTTTTTCCATTTCTGCCTACAGTTTCCACAAAGGCGCTGGCGGGCGCGAAGAGCTTCGGCGGATTCTTGTACAGCGCTGTGAACAAGGCCGGGAAGACCGTGGTGGAGGCCAGCGTGAAAATCAAGAAGACCGTCGAAGAGAATGTGAGTTTTTTCACTGTCATTCTAATCCTATAAGCGCGCCGATCGATGCCGCAAATGATCCGCGTTGCCGTCGTCAGCCTGTTTAAATCAGGCAGTGAGATATCCGTGGGATTTGCTTCAGCCTAGAAATGCGCACCGGTTCAGCAGGGGTGTGTTAATTGCGAATAATTCGCTTTATACCTGCGCATTAAAAGATAACAGCGCGGTGCAAGTGACAGTTGGCTTTTCGCCCATCCAATATCTGTCTAAACGTTAAATGCACGGATTCGGCTGCGAATTTGATGCACGGAGCGTGTGTATCAATATTTTCTGGAAATCGGTAGTCGTTTTATCGCTGTTTTGTTGCAAACTGCATCTCCCCGTATAACTATAGCGCTATTTATTTGCGTTTCACGTGTTACACGCGCGAAGTAGGTCAATAAGAGTTTTAATATTCTTACCGCGTTCCATTTGATGATTTTTGCAGTTCGTATATCAAAGTATTCAAAAATTTTTGCGTTGTGCATATATGCTATTTGTGCGCATGTTCGTGAATATGGATAAATACGAAATACGGTAAAGAATATCAAGCGGCAAACTTATTTTGTGAAAGTTTTTGCATGAACGGAAGGAAGCGTATTTGCGCGGATACTTTCTTCTCTCGCGCTTCACGGCAACGTGAGAGCCCGGCGGTAGTTTCTTCTCTTCACGTCGGCACGTCTTTTGTCGATGGCGATATCGGCTCGTAGGATTTATACCTTCGTAATGGTACGGGCTGATACATGTATGACGCGTGCATATCTAACGCGGCAACAGAAAACGGCATCCCGCGAGAATCCGTTGAGCATCGTGAATCGCGATGACATTTCGGCAGACGCGACGCGCTCAATCGTGTATCGTGTACGCGTTTCGGAAATTAAACGGACCTTTTAGTGTCTCGCGATTGACTTACAAAGCTCTTACCGGTAGTGGTGAAAATTTAATATTTGCCACGCGACAAACTCGCTAATCCAGATTGATGTTCTGAAATATTCAAGCCACTATGTTGTTGTAAAATTCAATGCGAATTTTTGCGGAGTAAGAAAAGCGATATGTAACATTTAGTACGCTCTTCCAATCGATTCAGGCATTGGCGCATCGACATTCCCGCGATATCGTGTCGTGTCTAAATTTATCGAATACTCGCTTGTCGTCGGCCATAGAACTCGCATCGATCAGAAAGTCCGGCTGTCGTTTACATCGGTGCATACATTTCGTACATATGTGCCGAAATAGACGGCGAGCACGAAAGGCGAGCGCTCGTTCGGTACATGAACGCGTGATCATTGAGGATGCACATTCGGCGGGCGAAATTTATTCCATCTTTTTTCGGCTCACACGAGTTATTCGCGTCGATGCATCCAGCCGGAGAGGCTGGCCATTTTCGCGTTTATGTATCTCGGCTACTGAATGGATATTGCGAGTTTTGTTCATCCACCTTTCAGCTTTCGAATGGCCGTATCGATGGACGATGCAAATTTGCGCCGAAGTGTGATAGCTCGGCCACCCGAAATGTGGGTCATTGAAATGCACCGTTGCGACTCGCCCCACACTTTCCGCTGTTTTTCTCCGGCTTTCATGCGCAAACCACACGAGTCGAATTTATGTCGTGACATTTACATCCTTTCGGAAAGCAGGTGGCCTCCACGTCGAGCTACACTCTTTGTAGCATATTAATACGCCCGCGATAATTATTGCAGCGACTTCTATACGGAGAAAGTAATGGACTGATTAATTGACGATCCATTACAAATTAATCGCAATTAGGCATGTAACAATAGCGCTGTTTGCGTAGTTTGATCGATATCATTTGGCATTTAAAATTTCTCTTTGCGCTAATAATAGTGTCGCCCACATATTTTACATTATTAATTTGGCCGAAAAGCTGAGCGGAAACGCAATTTAACGGCTTTTGCCGCCGACTTACGTCCTCTGCGTGTTTATGTTCGCGACGAACAGTTTGAGTTAAGTAATAACGTGACGGGGGCGGTTAAACGTTCGCATTTTTCTCGGCTCCTCGCCGAGACACGTCTTCTGACGGTAGCGGCAGTGATTTACCGTTTTCACCGCGACATTCACGTGCACCTGACACGTAATTTCTCTGGAGGCCGCGATGCAACAGCGACGCATACACCGCGCGCGTAACTCGTTCTCGCATCCGCTTTATGCCCGTTCGGATCTCCGATCACGTGTTGCATGTCCGTACATGTCAGGCCAGACATCGCGCCGTCTGATTACGTTGACACTTGTCATCGCCGATGCGATTAATGTACAATTAAAGGCGCGACGATTTGCGCGCGCGTGAAGAAAATCCGTAATCGCACCAAATACACAAAATTTAGATAGAAACGGAACACTTAGTTTATCCGTGGCTTTAATTTTAATTGATCGATGGCATCAATTTAATTGCAGTATTTATCACTCGCAGTATTGTCAGGCGCTTCAAATGTTTGATTACGCCAGCTTCACAATTTTAGCACTTATTGTTAGTTAGACTCCGGCATTAATTTCAATTATTGAATTTGCATTGCGTACAAGTGTGTGAAGGGAGCGTAAACTCGTGCGTGTACACATTCACGCGATACTGTTGGCGAACGTCATGTATTATTGTGTTTGTAACTAAAAGCTGCATGCATGACGAATAGGTACTATCAAGCATCGACAAACAAAACGATAACTCGTCGAATGTACGAGCACGCGTCCGCGCTAGAAATATGAAATTATACGGAACGCCGGGAGCACCGAAATTATATGCGCATGTACGTACACTTTTTACATCGCTCGTATGTCATTATTGATTGCAATCAACGACTGATGGGAAAATTGATGAGAGAAATCCATTTTATCAACAGCATTGTTGTCATTCAATCGTTTTGTTGATACAGATATCATCCGGTTGAGTTTTGTTGCGCCAATAGTTTATTTAAAATCAATTTGTTTACTTGAACTTGGTTTCAAGGTCTGAAAAACTAAACCGCGTCGGTTTGCAACCGTGTTGCTTCTGTTTCGTTGAGTTTGATAACAATGAAACGAACAGTTGACTTTGTTATTTTCTTACTTCGTCTTATTATTTCCGAAGTTAATTATTAAATCTTGAAACTTGTCTGATCATCTTCGAGATGACCGAGTTATATCCCCTCCCCCCCGCTGCAAATATACAAACTGAAATATCGATATCGTTAAATTAATATCCTTCCGGAAAACGTGACTCCGGCAATCGGAGCTCGACCTATTTTCGTTTATTAAACCTTCAAGCCGGACGATTGCGTAGTTCCTTTGTTCGCGCGGATCTTTCACTGCGTTTTATGAAATCGCAAGTGTTTGATTCCGACGTGTAACTCTTTATACCTACTGATATTGCAGATAATGATGGAACGGACTTTACGAAACGCATATGTTAGAGATACGATCGCGTTGACATGTGTCAAGATTCTATGCGTTTCGTTATACATCGCCTGTTATCTGATCACGTGTTTCATTATTGAATTATCTAGCGCGCCGCAAGCGATAGTGCAGCTTTCACAGGTTGTTATTGTAGCAGCGTGTCGCGATTTTATCCCCCCCGCCGAATAATGTGAGGCGATTTGTCGGTATTGTAACTACATATCGACTTAACATCAGATTTTATTAAACCTGTCTTTTATCGTGCATATATAAATATATATAATATATATTATGATTAACATCTTTTCGGTTTAGCAATTTACATTATTTGCATAAATAACATACCTTATTGTTATTTATTCTTTCGATCTTGCTTTATCCGCGTCTTGTCTTATACGCAACGTACGATTCGCTTTATTATTTTTGAAATTAACTCTTTTTATTCTGTCCAATATTTTCTTATCAGACATACGCGAAGAAGATACGTGAATTTATATTGAAAATTTGAACAAATTTATTAAATTTTACGCGTTCTCTTATAGATATCTTATAGATATCTTATCGTAAAAATTCAATTTTCGGCAAATAGTTGCGAAAATGTTAAGTTATAGAACATATGTGTATGCTACAAGTGTTTATGTAGCATCTGTTCCTTTGTGCTACGATCTCACGTCGCCGCGGGCGTTATCTCGCGTCAAATAAATGATAAAAGATTTTATCAATCACTTTATTGTTTGCAAACTGTATGTTTACATTTTATTTTTACTGACTTTGAAACAAAATTCATGCATATCGAGTACATTATCAGTAATGCGCCGTTTATATCTTCGCAACACGTATAGTCGCTTCTGCTTTGTATCGTGATCAATATCGTCAGCGCTGCTTTCTCATAAAATAGCTTGATGCTTCCAAGTTGTAAAATTTTGCTACGTACAGGTGTTACACTTTTTGGTATTAATGACGGCAGGACTATATTTCTGCGATATTTCAAGGATTAACATAAATAGCTACCGGATATATTCGAGATACGCCTGCAATTATTGAATATCCTTTCTGCGGTTCTATAAAGCACAATATCAGATTATGAAACAATTGCATTTTAATAATATTTTACATAAATATGCTGATACTACGTGCAGTTCTCATGTTGGACTCCGGATTTATAACGTTTTCCTTTTAATTATGCATTAATACGTTACTTTCACAGAAAGTTATTTTTTAATTTAATTCATGCACTCTGACAATAGTATTGTTGAATTATGTAAATTTACAATACATGTTTTATAATATTATTAATATTATTAATACTATATGATGAATAATATGCGGAAGCGCTGGCGGGCGTGAAAATAGTTGCTCGCGAGAATGTAGAATTATGTAGTCATATTATATTCTATATCAAAATTCACTCATATACAGCTTTTTGAATGTCTGATCGCGGTTAGTTTCGAAGTTTAAACCTTGTAATGAGGGAAGTTTGATGATATCATAAAACTCACTTTGTCGTTCGCGCTTTTCCTATACATCCGATCATGTAAAATGCATCTATTTAGTAATCCGCTTTTCTGCGAACTTACGAGATATTTATGGGAAGGTGAAAACACCTTACTTTGGTTTACATTTACATAATACATCTTGGATAAGAATCTTAAATTTTCGTAAAAATAATGCAAAACTTTGCTTGCAATTATTTCTATTTCTCTTCCTTTCGAGTTTTTCGAGGAATATAAATTAAGCATGCACGTGTTTCATGAATTCCAAATGAAGATTTATTTAGGAGAATTTTTAAGACGGTCTTCCAAATCGTGAATGGATATAATAATGAGATATTATTGTCTTTATCATACGGGGAATATAAATCGTCTTTGCAAATCTCTCAGAGAGCATAATTCTGCGGAAAACATTTACGCAACTTCTATCCGCTGTATCCGGAACTAAGAGCTTTGAATTAAATTACAAGTTTTCCACTCACATAACTATCTCGGGCAAGTGTAGGAAGTTACATCTTCGCGCAACTCGCTGAATGAGTAACATTTTCTTCTGCGTATTTTGGGGTATTCGTTATTTATTAACGTACAATTAGCGGAATTATTGGCTTACGAATGAAATATTACCGCAGCATATAATATCACAGAATGCTTCTTAACGCGAAATCATAATTTAACGTTCAACGAAAGCTCAGCGCAGCGTCACTTATCGTATCAATAATGCAACAGTCCCGTGAGACAGCCGACCACAGCAGACGCGTCAATGAACATTTCCGCGATGAACTGCTCATTTATCCCCCACGTACAAGCAATCCCCCTCTTGCCCTAGCGCATCAAAGAGTGCGTCAAAGAGCGGCGAGAGAGAGTTCGCTTAGCAAGCGAGCGATATTGCTTTCGACTCGACGCGTCTGACTAAAGCGCAACCGTAATCACTAACCGGCAAGTGAATACGACAAGTGCGTAATCGGACGGCGCTGAGCGAGAGCGCAAGTAGTAATTCGTTATGTGTGGTCGGCCGTCCGCGAGTGATTCCGCGTTTATTTTGCTTCATGTTTTACGAATCGTAAAATAGATTGTATTTTTTATGGGTTGTGAAGTGATCAATGATGCACGTCGGCCTGTGCCAGACACATTGACGCGCGGCGAAATCGCGCGAGCGTGCGCGCGCGTATCAAGTCTGTCTGGATCGCGCGCGCGAAACTACGCGGTGTGCATACAAGCCAAAGAATAGGGGCAGTTGGTATTGATCCGCAACACCACCCCCTCGGTTTGAGAGACCCGACTACGCTAACGGGAGCTGACTCACACCGCCGCCGCGAACATCTCCCGGTTTGTGCGTGGACTTCCGCGAAAAGCTGGCGATAACAGCAAACCCAGCCACAGTTTCCTCTTTATGTCATCCCGCTCTGCCTTCTCGCGCGAATAATCGCTTAGTTGGATTTGCTAACGAGATGTTTTTATTTTGCGCTATTCAATCATTTGCAACTGATGGCTTTTATCTGCTGATGTTTGCAAAAGCATTTCGAATTGCTCCTCCAATGAAATAAATATTATTCTCTGTCGCTATTTTCTTTGCAAAACATTACTCTACGTATCTTCGAAGCGCAATTTTGTTATTTTTCAACATAAGCTTAGTGTGCTGAAAATTAATTAAAATTATATTTGTTTTAATTCTCTTGTTAGTTGTTTATAAAAAGGTTAGAATAATTTTTATTTATAATTTTGTCTGACATTTATATTTCTATAAAAATTCTTTTTTATTTTTCTGCTGGAATATATTCTCATAAAATGCGTTAAATGCGAGACGTCGCGTGATGTTTAATTCTTTAAAGTGGCGTTTGCTGTCAGCAGAATAGATAGCGTTAAACGCATCTTTTTGCCCATCGCAAAACGGCAGTGACCGCTCTTTCTCTTTTTTCGTTATTTACTCTATTTCCATCGATGCATCACGCCGCTGTGCGGATGATGAGAATCGATGGCCCGAGAGCCTTGAACTTTCTCCATTCTGTCGCTCATCCCTCCACGCATACGATATTTCTCTCTCATGCATCTGCCTGCACCCATGTGTATCGAATGTCGATTCCAGATGCTTGTGGATTTCGCTAGTGTGACAACTCAAGGTTGCAAAATGACTGATGATCGATCCATTTTAATAAACGCACCGCGGGGATACTTCGTCAATGTTATTTTGATACACATTGTTCAGATAACGCGCAATAAATTAGTCGAGAATAGACCTTGCTACAAGGGCCGCACTTACATATTTAAAATACGAAAATTTTTTTTGTACGGCATATATTCCGAAAATGTAACGTGATGTTATGGATCCATTGCGTTGTTATATTATTGCTTGAAATATCTTCAATTTTACAATTTTAATATCGCTGTAGGCATAATTTTACAATATTTCGCTACATATTTGATCGGATTGATAGTGCAAGGTTTTGAAGTTGTTGGTGCAATTGTAAATATGCAAGGATGTATCGATATTCGTTTGTCATTATCTGTCTGCGTATCGACGAAGAACTTTGTATTTGTCAGCAAGTTATTGATGTGCTCGTGCCTATGTTTTGATAAAATGACATTGCTTATTCATAGCTATCCTTTGATTCTCATTCATTTCTCCAGGGTAATCTATTCAAAGACGAAACTCATTTCTCCGCGCAGTTTTGTTTTATTATTTTTCGCCTTGATATTGCTCATTGTGTCAAAACAAATTTGTCTATTTGTTTATATTTTTACTAAAAGATTTTAATGCTCGCAAAATTTTTTTTTTATTTTTTAACGAAATAGAGAGAGTATAGTTTCAGGCAATAAATTATTTAAATTGGCATTATATTGTTAAGCATATCAATATGAATAAAATCGTTTTATGATAATGAAAAAAATTATAGCTTTGATTAAAGCAAGTTTAATCATGCGCAAAAAACAAATCATGCGCAAACTGTTTCCCTATTTTATAATGCACTGTTTGCTCGTGGATTTCATTTGTTTAATTCGTGTCCTACATTGTGCTGCATTATCTGTAGCGCGGAATTAGTATTCGACAGATCATTGAGCATGAGCATCGTAGATTTTCCTGGAAACTGTTCGATTTTTGTGAATTTTACTATCACACAAATATTTTTTCACATATAACTGTAATTAGTAGCTTTTGAACCAGATGATGTAATCATAATCTCTATCGAATATGAGAAAATTACATTTTGCATGCGCTTGTTTATATGACTTGCGATCGTGATAAATTCGCCGATATTTTCTCGTTAAAATTTTGTTTTTTTTTATTTTAGTCACCCGAATAATATCCTGCATTTTACGAAGTGTTATTCCAATTTGAAAAATATTATGCAAACGATAATTGATATATTATTTAATACTGTTTAATAAAACGATTTATTTATATGTTTTTAATCATATTAAAATTTATGCATATATGGTATTTTTACTTTAATATTTTTTACGACATAAAATCTATTTCTCTTGATATTAATGAATTAATATCATCACATTAATTTGTCAAAAATTTTCTTCCGGACACGAGAGTATCAATATACGTCACGGAATATTTGAAATCTCACTGCGCTTTATTGTAATTAACTTCATAATTAGCCTTGCTATCAGTTCACGCATCGCGTCACCGTTGCACCATTGCTGCCTGTAGCCGTAGAGGCTTTCCAGCGAGACACTCGACAACTGATCGATATCGAGCCTTGACCTTAGCAAGAGTAACGTGGATACATCGCTCACGACGATACACGCTGTTAGCCGCGGTTGCAAATAATTATGCAATGATTAGAATGCAGACACGTTTGTCGAGAAATACACCGTGCTACGCCGTCTAACTTTCTATGGTCTCGTCACGGACGGTATAATAGATCGAAAGCAGAAAATAAGTATGAAAAATTAGAGTTCCATTTCTCGCGATTAACCCGCGTTCGCTTTAAACGGAATATTTTAAAAGCCAAGTTTCGGTGAAATTGAATTACGAAAATAAAAGTCACTACCGAATTATCTCCGGTTTTCATACGTCGACGATAAGCGGTTCTCGCCACATCTGTCACAGCCAACGGTGGTTAAATAAGCGCAGTTGTGCGCAGTGCGCGAGTTGAATTTAACTGCGAGACACGCTTGCCGTGTATCGATTAACCGTCAGCTTGAGCATGTTTAAGCATGCTGTTTCCAAATTTCAGAAGACATTTGCGCGTATGAAATTTTCAGCTTTTATGAGTGTAACTTGCCAGACAGAGCGAATATCAAATTTTATATGTAAATTATCGTCAAGAGCTATAAGAATGAATATGTAAAAATTTTTATTTTAGTATGCTAATGTCTGGACATAATCGGTTAATAATTGAAAAATGTTTTATTATTATGACATTGTTTTATAATGAATATGCTATAATTGGAAGACTTAAAATGATAAGTAATATGTCGCGTCGATAACGCTTTTATTCGCCAAAGCATTATTTAATGCGTATTGCATTATCGTTAGACACTGCTGGTAAATGAATGTTTCATTATCGCAACAAACGACGGATACGTGCCGACGGGCTGCCCGCATTGAATGTGAAAGCAAGCTTAAAGGCTAATTATCGCGATGCCCGGAACGGAAAAATACACCGCGCTAATTAATTTAATTCGAAACAAAAGAGAGGGATCTACAAATCATGATTTTTGCTTTTAATCAGTTTGATTGATAAAACTCGGATAATTCGATAATTGAAGTAATAAGCTTGCGCATCCGTCGTTCTACACATCGTGTCGTGCTTCAACATACACATCGTGACGAATTAATTACCGTTTTATCGACTATCCGGGCGCAATAGTGCGTAATCGGCTTCGGAACTCGATATCGCGACGCGTGAAGTTCGTCAATGAATTCCGCCGAAGATGCATGTAGTCGCTCGAACTTCGAAGGTTATATCGTCCGCATTAAATTGCGCCGCTTCTGTTGATCTATTAGCGACGCGGAATATACCTCGACACTTGAGGAGGACTTCGAAAACGATACTCGGCTGAAATCCGCGATGTCGCAGCAGCGACAAAAGCGCGTTAATAAATAACGTAATCTTCTATTTAATTCAACGCGAACTCCGCAGCTGCGGCCCACACTCGGCCATTATTCAGTCCGCGGAGTCACATTGAACTTAGCGGAAGATCTACCCCGTTCCATTCAGACGTCGAACTTTTCCGGTTGCATCGAAGAATTCCTATCGACGTGCCGCGATTTTGAGCGAGCGCCGAGTACGCGTAGGACGATGCTTCCCGCCGAAGAGCGGAGAGTTGGTTTGCAACTCGGTTGTCGAGATATCAAGGTGAAAGTCGAAATGCCAGCGCTCTAAAGAGTACGCGTGGGAATACGTAAGTTCGATCGTGCGCTCTGCTGTTTCCCTGCGGCCGAAGTTGCAGACGATCTCGCATTAATCGAGGGGGTAAATTTTCTCATTTTCTTGCGTTGAATATGTAACGGATGAACCGGGATCGCTCTAAACCGAGTTCAATTATCTCTTCTCTGCTCCTGCCGCATGCCGAGAAGATATATTATCTCGTGGATTTAGCGGCAAAATCTCTACACGAACCAGACAAATCGGAGGCATCAGCCAACGCTGATGAACTTGTTTTTTTTTTTCATGTCACTCGTGTAACGAATTGCAGAAAAAATTTCTCTCTACAATTTTTTTTTACGGGATTAACATTTTTTAATTAAAAGTTGTTTATTTTAAAAATGTGCTTAGTAATTTAAAGTTCGAAAAACGAATCGTAATGACGAAAAAATTTCCATGAAAATTCCGCCGGCGCGGAAAGATTTCACTTGTCGGAAATCGAGTGCTTCATAATATTTCTGTGATTTCTCGGCTAAAATGAGGGAGAGTAGATTACGTTGCTGCCGTAATCTTACAGGATTATGTCGCGGCGCAAATTCCTCGTCAGCCCTTTTAATGGGGGGGCATCGCCAGAGCGGCTATTTTCCGTCCTTCTATTATCGTTTCTCATTTCCCAGCTCGTTTCTCAGCTTGCCGAGTTTTTTTTCGTGGAAATGTAATGTTCACGAGCAATCTACTGTTTACCGGCGGGTTAGTGCCACTTTAACCGCTCACGTAGTCTCCCCGCATTGTGTTAACAGTAATTCCGAGCGGAACCGTCGAACACTACCCACACTAATGCTCTTAGTTTAAATTGTGTTTACGTAAGTAGTTACTTGCACGATTTCGCAATTAGTCTTAAAATGAGAAAATAAAATTTCGAATACAATTTCACAATTTTATTTTAAGAGGAGAAAAAAAAAATATATCGCAAAATCCGTATAAGAGTTTTCTTCCTAATTTAAATTCTAAATAAAATAAAATTTTTATTTTTATTTTTGTAACAATTACAATTCGTACAAATATGATTTCCACCAGAGAAGCGAGTGAATTCGATTAGTCCATTAATGTCCGTCATCCGCAGATTGCATGAAAGGAATAAGTACCGAGAGATCCCAGGAAATGTGCCGTAGGCGTAACTAATCGCTGATTGCTCGATAATCAAGCTGCCGTGTCAAATAAAATCGATAAGCTCAAAGCAGCTAGTCCAACAAGCAGTTCTTCCGAAAGGTCAACTCGTCGACAATTTGCATCCGCAAACTCGTTTTACTTTTCGCCGCACTCTGTCTTTTTTCCTGCTTTACACGTGCGGAATAATGTTACTTTAAAACGTAGAATCGTGCGAGAGACGACGCGTTAAGGAACTTGATTGCGTTCACGAAATATTTGATGAATAATTTATGAAGTTTGCGTGCCCGCTGCGACTGTAAATACACAAAGCGCGAAGTCCCTTTCCGAATATTCGTGCGCCGTCGATTGAAAAATTTCCCGTCACACCCGGAATGTAATTACGGGAGCTCGATACGGTTCCCTCCATCGCGCGTTTATTGCATTTCTCGATTTGATCCGCACACCATTTCTCGAATTTACATGTGTAAACTCGTGCCAAAACAATAAACGGAATTTCCTCTAATTAAATCTTTAATAAATACTGTCGATATTTTTCAACATATTTGATACAAACTGCAAACCTTTTTTTTTTCGCCGATTGCCGGTTGCCTTTGCTTGCCGAAGTCGATGGATTCATTGCGCGGTACAAAGTCAAAAGTGTTGGCCATTACATCGGTGTTTCAATAAACACGCTGTCCCTTTTCCATTACCGAGCATGTCTGTGCGGCGAGCCATCCGTGGCGAGGCAAATGTAACTGCGTTCCAGTTTACCGTCGCTTGTATAACACGACTTTACGGTCTGTAAAGGTTTTTCCTGTGTCGCGTGTGTGTTCCTCCTTTGCTCTCTCCTCCACCCTCTCTGTGTCCATCGGCGGTGCGCTGTGACAGGTGTCTCGTAAAGGAAACGGAGCCTCGGCTGCATTCTGCAGTCGGCGCCGGACTTCCGAGCGCAGCCTTGAACTTGAAAACGCGCTCGCGGGAAATGCGTTCTTGAACGAGCGGGACGCCTCTAGCCGCTCGCTTTTATTGCGCCGCGTTTGACATTAATTAAACTCCAACGAGATCGCGCTTGTCGGGGCTCTCGTAAGTTCAGATCAAAGCGGCTAAGAACGCGCGAACTTGAAATTTCAAGCATGCGCAAGAATGAGGCAATATATCGAAGTGGAGTGTCTCTCGAAAAACCGCTATCGCGAAGAATGCATTCTGCAGCATGCGCCCGATATTTGAACGTACACACATTAAAATTCAAGTGGAACGGGTAATTTTGAACGCGACTAATTGTGTCGATAACGTGTGATAGGTAAACTACGGCTAATAATTGCTGTTGTATTAACGATTTCGATAATTGCTGTTGCATAAACGACTTACACATTGTTTTGCGAAACTGAACGCGGTATTATGTGGATAGAGAAATTCTCGAATTTTGCAACGCCGTTCGATTGAAATGTCTATATCGATAATATGTACGGAGGGTATCACAGAACTCTCATCTTTAGTTTTAATGATATGTTATCTTCGATTTGGACATGTAGTCTGATACATTGGACATACGGCATTAATCAACACAAGCTCAATCGATCTATCGAATCAACACAGGATATGGTAACATGAAATATAGTAACATGGATTACACCGTTTGTATTGGTTTGCGGTGATGCTTTACCCGCAACTCATTATTACAACCTACGTATGTTCTACTAGATATTTTGATAGGCAAATAACTCGAAGTGATTATAATCATACATACAGATATTCAATTGTGTCTGTCCACAGAAAACTATTATATCTACTTTTTACACATATAAAAAGATATAAAATTATTTGGAAAATGCGCCGAATAACATGATGCCATTCGGAGGCTATTTTCTAATAAATAAAATAATACAAATTTTTCTTGGATTTTTATTATTTGATTTATTAAAAAAATAACCATCAAGTGTATCGTATTTTCCATTTGGCGCATTTCTTTCAAAAAATAATTTTATATTTTTTTACATGTATACAAAATAGATATACAAACGCAATAAAGCGGGGAATAATTAAAAATGTAATATAATCAAGAAGAAATTAGCGAAAATTGTAGATTTAGAACATTTTCTCTGCGAAACAAATTACTTTATACATTCGCGCTGTAAATTTGAGTAGATTTCGGACAGGCGAAACAAGGACTAACTCTGCAATGGGCAAGCATACCTCGTTATCAAGAATATTCTAAATTCAACTGTGGCGACAAATAGTAATGACCGTTAGAGTTGCCGTACATTGTCGGGAACTTGCTTGAATACAAGGACCAAGCGTGTAGTTTTAATGTCATTAGTGGGATCGTGTCCGTCCCACGAGATAATACAGTAACACATGCGGTGCATTCGTGACGTTTTCGTCCTCTTTCATTACTACATGACGTGGACGGGCAATTGAAAAACTGAACCGCGTGAATAAAATTGAAAAGCTTCTCATAGAACGTAGAATGTTTCGATATGATTTGCTGTATGCTTCTTCCTTTCAAGTTACCGCTTAATTTTTGCTTAAAAATTTAATTTTTCAGATTGTAGTTTTAATTTAAAAACTATGTAAATAGAACTTGTTATTATTACTAAAATCAGCAGTTATACAAAATCGTGGTTTCTTCGCTGAATTTCCACTGAAGTAAGTCAATTCTACGTTTGCTAAAGTACACCAATCACAGACCTATGATATTCCCGGAAGGATTCTCCACAGTCGACTCATAATTTCCATCCCTATCATGAGAGCACTACTAACTTCTCTACATCTATAATAGCTGTAATAGTAACTTCTGCTTTCATAATGTAGGAAACAGGCGTATGAAAAATTGAGGGCAACTTTACGAAACGGGGATCGTCGACATATCGCGGACAAAAATATATGAATCACTTGGGATGTATCATCCCACCCGCGCGAATCGAAAGAGTTAAGTCATACTCGTGTAAAAAATGTCGGTACTAAAGCTAGTGGGAACAAAGAGGAATCAGAAACGAGGCCGCGCAAACATAGCGAGTATCGACCGCCGCGTAGGACACCCCTTCGACCTACGCGAGACGCCGTCGGCGTTGGTCGATCGGGGTGGATGCTCAGAGTGTGGTTAATAATTTTATATGAACATTAAAGATTATCTAAAGGATGTTCACAGCTATCATAATTTTACACTAATTTAACACTAACGGGGATTAATATGTAAAGTAATAAACGCTGTCGGTAATTGCATGTAAAACATTAGTTTAGTGCTGGCACGGAAAATTACGATTGTTATCAATAGTTGTATAAAACTTGTATGGAAAATATTGATTGTTATCGGGACTTTTGTAAAAAAAAAACATTGACCACAGTAACATTGTATGAACAATATTCACTTTATTATCATTGTTTGCACGGAAAATATCGCTATGCGTTTGGCGAATACGAATCACTGTTACTGACGGTCTTATATAGTTAACATATCTGTGCGCATCATCGACATATACGAACACAACATACGCTCGGTGCATCATACACGAAATGTCACACGCACGCTCTTTGCCGGTGGCGCTCGTATGCACGATCGATGTATTATGCAAATACGTAGGGATTATACCGGACGCTCGGCGGTCTGTCCAGTAATACGCGGGACTCGCGGAAACGAGATCATTTACCTTATCTCGTTTCATACAGTTTGTCTTTTATCGTCCGCTCGATATAGACGGGAGGATCGATATAGTCGCGGCTGCGAGCCATTGAGATTTTCGTTGCTTCGCAAATGTAAAATTTAAACGAATATTTGCTCTCTGTATTGACACATCTGACTTTTGATTGATGAAACGTAATCGTACTTAGTTATCGTTACTCAGGAACAATGATTTAACGCGGCATTGAGAAATAAAAAGTTGCAACGTACAATAAAGTAGTCTCCTTGGAATAATTTCTGCAAGTGAAAGATGCTTTATCTCACGTTCGCTCAAGATACACGAGCAGATATGAGAAAGGAAGGAGTTGAATTTTTTTTCCTGATACTTTCAACGTTAATAGCTACTTCGTATGCAACTCCGCGACGCAATCACGAGATGCAGCTGCCGCGTTTCTGTTATAAGAAGTCGTACATTTTTTTTCTATTATTCCACTTTCTACGCAGAATTTTCTTATGCGCGTGGAGTAGAAAATTGCATTCGCGGTATCGGTAGTGTTACATCACTTTTAATAAGACAATGTCTTAGAAACTCGATCGGGAATATAAATCAGCTACTTAATACCGTGCTGATGAATTCCATTTCGCGAGGGATGGCGGTGTCCGTTTTCCGCATGCTCCGTAATGGATAGGTAATAAACATCCGGCGTACACGGTTCGAGTGTATAACGGCAGGAACGTCTTAAATTTCGCGGAAATATAATTTATAGTCCGTGCTGCGCCGTGCCGTGCAGTCTGCGCGCCGTTCTCGAGACAGATATACGCCTGAATTAATTACACGATCCCGGACGAAGTTCGGTGACGAAAATCGTTTGTAGTTTGCGCGGTGTTGCAAGCCAGAGTACCGCGTGCTTGTTAAGTCATGAGTTAGTTACGGGTTTAGTCATACGGGTGTGTAACCTGGACTCTGCAAATACCCACGTCTTTGTGTTATATATACATATATCCAGGAAGTTATATCCAGCATCAAGTGTCACTAATGCGGAGTTTGATGGATTTGGCATTGATTTGCGACGCGGTATAAATAGCAGCGTAGGAATATATTTTTATCCGTCGTGTGATTACTGAAATCTTCAAGTCACATTTTTCTTTACAAGTTCAATATCAAAGAATTTGTTATAAAAGATAAAAAATCAAATCGTCGTCTTCTTTGTGCCTTGATTTTTCGTCTTACCGACGAAATAAATCAGATTTCTGATAGCGCAGCTACAAAATGCTTCTGAGATCTAAGTAGTAATACAGTTGTTCAATCCGACGTTTGCTTAAACCACGATAGTATCACTGCAAGCAACTTACTCCCGATGTACGTTCTGAAAATAAAACCACTCGCGATAGCGATCGCGATACGAGTCTCACGCTCGCATACGCGGCGCATTTTCAAGCTCGCCGTGTCGGCATGTAACGCTAAATTACAGGCGCGTATGCTGAAAATAATCCTGCGTGATTTACCGTCGAGTCGCTTGTAATTCTCCCCTATATTGTTACGGCATCGCTACGGTACACCATGCTACATATATTATTATCGCGTCATACGCGGCATGTACGTGGAAGGTGCAAGCCTTTGCACAAGGCACATATGTCTTATGCTTGTCATCGCGGAGCTTTTTGTCGACACGGCGCTCGTAGGGCTTTTCGGTGCCGCGAGACGCGAAAAGAGGCGGCGGACTCTACCTTGGCCGAGGTGCTTAGCGCGGCCCATACTTTGACGAGGGTGCATGTCGCCGCGGGGGGGCGAGAGGGAGATTAAGGGAGGTTAGTCATGACGTCACCCAGCTGCAATCATCTGGGTCAGGACAGAGTCTGACCTACTTGTTTGCCGCCCCCGACGAATCCCACGTGCACACGTACGCAGCTTTTGCATGCCGCGCGTGTATCTTTTCGAGGCGACGCTTCATCGATGCTCTCAAAATTTCCTGATTTTGTTGGTAAACAAATTTTGTTGATTTTGTTGACCGCAAAATTCTGTTTCCACAGTCCGTGTATAGACGTACTTCATGAAAAATTGAAAATCCAATAGCTTCGGAAGGGCGTGCTCAACTTTCAAATACATGTTACATTACTTTTGAATCGCGTATCACACGTGTCTCTATCGTCGAACAAAAAAAAAAAAAAAAAGAACGATTTTTTGGAACACGTTCAAGAACTTCAAATGCATATAACAATAATATGAGAGTTTATAATCACTCTTGGCGCTACACAAAGAGGTGCTAGTGGCTTTAGAAACGCGAGAAAGGAATTTAACGTGCACATCGCATCGCGCCAGAAATTTAAATTAACGTTCGTATCGCGAGGAGAAAATGAAATGATATTTTCGACTGCGTGATAAAATTTTGAGCGATTTTTGCATTTCCTTACGATCGCGATTATTGTGCCGCCAGGAGTGAAAGAGACCGTGTCGATTCATCGATCTCATGCTAATACGACGACGTAATCTCATCGCGACGGCGCCGCGTGCTGCAATTCAGCCGAGTTTTATAATAGCGCGTAGCATCGATTTGCCCGCATGCTGGCACTTTGATATTACCTCGCGAGAGACAGCGCAAATTATTTTTCCGTCTCGCACCGCGCTTTTTCTTCATCTTTTTTCTCGTCTCCTTTTGATTCCGACACTGTCAGTCTCGCGCTCGTGCCTCCTCCGTGCTCGACTATACAACCATTTATTAGAAAAATCCGTGGTTGAGATCCGTCTCGGCGTGACATTTAAGCACCTTTTTAGCGTCACAATGGTGATTGCTGTATCTAACAGAATTCCACATTCTTTTGTCTGCTTTTATATTCTTCTGTTTGATATGTAGGAGATGTATTTGCTAAAATCTAAATTTAGAAAATTCTGCAATACATTTTTTTATAAAAATTTTTAGATTAATGTGTTCTAGAAAATGTATTTATAGGCGCTTTGCATGCCGTTCGACAATCATCAGTCGTAAAATATTTAATTAACTCTGGCCACACCTTATTTATTAACACATCAAAGCGTCTTTAACTTTTTCTAACGGCGTATAAAGCTACAATTAACGGCTCAAGATAACCGCTACTGTCGGGAAAATGTTAGTGTATGCTGTTCTTTTTGATGTTTAAAATACAGAATAATATCGCCAGGCATGAAATTTGTGAACTCAAGTGTTATCAGTATTCAGAGCGTTACCATTGCAGTAAACTATCTCTCTTTCATCTTTTTCATCCTCGCGATAAAATCACTCTCGCACTTTACTTACGCTCGGAATAATCTGACCTTTACATAAAGGTTTCCCGCGCGATTCGACGACTCGAGAAACACCTTGAAGAACATCCGTTACGACGAAATGTTTCGCGAAGGTCACAGTTTGCCTCTAGAATTTTTTTCATCGCTGACTGCCGCGTTGAGAATTTAATGTACCGCATCTGTGTGATTACTTTCCGGCTTATTAAAAGCGAGCGGAGGAGACGCGGAAATCTCTTTGGGTTTTACGTTATTTGCCGCCCACGTAGCTTCGCAAAAAAATGTCATCGTTTTCTCGGAATGGCATCTTTGACGACTCTATCCGGCGCCATCGGAGGTCCTCGGTCAGTTGAGAACTGCGCCGTGTCAATAGTACTTAACACAAGCACAGAAATGCAGCGCGGTGATGCGTAGGCGGGTTGCGGCAGCTTCTGCGGGGGATGACACATCCCACCGAGTGTTCACCGATGCGTTCGTACGAGTCGTAGTGTTATCACGATCTATTAAACGTGCGCACGTGCACATTAAGCCAATTTCTGCCTACCGGAATACGAATTTCCCGCGAAAACCTATTTCCCCTCAATTTCTTGCATCCACGCTGTTTTGCTTTTTTGCCTTTACACACTTCGCTTCGTTTGTACAATCGTGAGAATTTATTAGATTGCGTGGATGAAAACGACGCCAATAACATGTAATAAAAAGTTGAACAGCTTTTCTTTTTTTGAATGAAACTGAATGAATATCTGCCTTGCTATTCAATTTGCATTCATTCAAGCGTGCACCGAAACTTTTCCATAATCTCTTGACTCTGTTTTGATCGAAAATTTTCGTAGCTGAATAACAATAAAATCTATAACATTTAGTAAATCATATACACTATATTATTTCTGCATACATAAATTAATTTTACAATTTCCTACTTATAAAACATTAATGTGCGAAATATTAGCAGTTTCGTACATCTAATGTTAAATGTAATTAATTAATTAACTGAACTGTTTGTATAATTTCCTATTGTTATAATAACATTGAATGGATCAAAATAGATAATACGTTTGAATTGTGAAAGTTATTGCGGTAAATGGCTTCGGGGAATGAATGTCAGTTTTGCGTTAAACTACTTTCTGTGGAAGGTTAAACGGTGCACTTTGAGGTTTTGCGTATATTTGATTGAAATAAATATAGAATCAGAGTTAACAATTGCAAAATTGCAGATGGGACTTCGTGATCATTGATTCCATGAATCCAAGTATTTAATGGAAATTACATTCTCGTGTTTAAATCGCGCACATACACGCATCTTCAGTATTGAATTCGAACTCCCACGTCGTATTCCAATGATTGCCACCACATGGTGGCAGAATTGCTAATCCATAATTAAATTGGAATGTTTAGTATTACAAGCGATCTACACTCCAAGCGGTTTAGTAAAACCATTTGGAATAGTCATTTGTGATCTTGTGATGCTCTTGCTCGAATAGGAGCAAACCGAGCTTGCTTGCCAAAAGTTAATCATTTCAATGAAACAAAATTTATTATATTATATTTTTATAAATTTTATTTTATAAATATTTGGAGATAGAGAAAACGTTATTGAAAAATTAAACTTTTTGCTACATTGTATCTGAAAAATACACGATTTTGCAGAATTTATGATTTTTACTTCAAACTGCCGACCTTTTAATATCTTTTTGATATAAATTAATTAAAATTTTTAATAGATATATAAATTCTGAAAATAATTTGAAGGCCGTAAATTAAAAAAAATCACTAAATCTTTCAGCAAAAGTTGTATTTTTATATTGTTTTGCGTAATTACATACACGCGCACACACATTTTAATTTTCATTTTTTTATTTGAGGGGGTAAGTTTAAAAAAATACTTGACTTACATCACTATAGCTTTCATTTGATCTTTTTCTTTGATACACATTTACCGCGTTTTCGCAAATCCGGGATTAACTTTTAACAGAATTAGTTCTCAAATAAAGCTGTTTAATTAACAATGAACTAGGTATATATGCTTCCGCGCACAGTGAATATAATGCGCGAGGAGCACGGAAAGGGGATTCATTATTAAACATAAATTACTGCACTTATTTAATCATAGTGAATATGTAAATAAAGCTCATAATAACTGTACGCGTGTACTTAGAGAAAGTGTGCACAAGCTTGACCAGAAATTCAGGACTCGAGTTGGCATAGTCGGGAAAGATAAAGTCGAAGGAGGACGCTGAGAGATAGTTATGTACGAGACGAAACTTTCACTGCAAACTAACCGTGACGAGAGATGATTTTCTCGTTAACTGTCCTTCATAAACTATGCTTGTAGAACTCGCGAAGCGTGTTCCGTTATTGATGCATACTTACATAAGAGAGATTGCAGCCAGAAACAAATGTAATATCTGTGATGATACATAAATTGAAATATACGCGAAAATTTACAAACAAATCTGCAAAATATGAATAGGGGATGAGCAATATTAAATTTTATTGAAATATTTGTCGTAGTTCGCATGATTTTCTCAATAGAAGGTCATTAATGCTTTTTAATATTAATAATGTAATTTAATATTAATTAATATTTAAATATTAAACACTTTGGCAAAATTAATTAGATTGTATAAAATTTAAATTGCTTTGAAATTATAATTTTTTTGAGAACAAAAAAATGATTTGTTTACCCGGTTTGTTACAATTTATTTCGTCACGATGTTTCAATTACAATAAATAATGAACGAAAATTTATCAACAAATCAACACTTAATTTATTATTAATATATTTTTGTTAATTATCTCCTGTATATCTAGAGAAATCATGACTTAATGAAATCGACATATTATTATTTATTTGTAACGTATTTGGGTTTGTCATAATTAAACTAACAAGTTTCAGATGCTCGCGCGAGTTGTGACACGCAGGTGCGAATAAAGATATCAGTTTAGGGGAGTCTCGTTAAGAGACTGTCGCGAGGCATCTTAACAATTATGCGAGAAATTACGCGGTACTTGCGTCTCTAATTGCACAGAGAAACCAGTCGCAGATCTTAATGAGCAAAACTTGCTCGCCATATTCCCGATAAACAGCAGCATGAAATCATAATTGCGCTTGACCTTGCATCGCCGTCGCGATCACTCAAATGTAGACATGCCTTTCGTTATATCATGTTTTTGAAAACAAGCCATAAGTATTAATATATAAAATCTAATATATTTTGTATATGAGATATAAAGTTATTAGAAGACCTTTTTGCACATGAATATAAAATCCTTGAATTTGTTCTCGAAATGCGACGGAGCGCAGAGAGAATTTTACTTTTCAAAATTAACATTTTGCTGTGCATTTGCGTGCTAATGAGGAAAACCGTGACACACTCCGAGTTTTTCGCTCTCGTTTTTTTTCCCCCGACTAATTTGTCACTTGTGCGTTGCTCGTGTGACACGTAAAGGCGACCTAGAGGCCCTTCTCCAATCCCTTCGTGTTTCCTTCATCGTGTTTTTGATCTCCTATCATGAAACGAAACAAATTGTTCTGTCGCCGTGACGCACGATGAAGGACAAACATTATTTCCCGTAGGTCGTGCCACGTGGAGGAATGAGCGATATGGCTAACTGTAGTTATAGTCTTCCACGAAGCTACGCCGAGCGCCGTGGGATACGGTGACCCAAAGTGCTTTGATACAGTATTACTATATACCTGAACGCGAGTCATTATAGGAAGTTGAACGGGCAATCGTGGTATACGAGAATCGAACGAGTAATCGAGTTTTGGTCCCGTCTAGTGGATCGCCAACAGCGCTGAATGGTGTCTCGCTGCTTTTGTCACGCAAACTCATTGAAACCAATCTAAATGTTATTTCCAAAATCTGTTCGATCGCACTTGCTTTAAAAATCGCAGTTTGAAACTTATTATTAAGTTAAAAGCACATCCGTCCAATTAGATTTATACTTTACAGATTTATCACCGTTCAGGATTCGCATTTACGCTTATTTAATGCTTATGTGTTGTTTCTCAGATTCCGTATAATTTTGCAGTAATTTTCGGAATAATACAATATTTAAAGCACTGCTAAACGAAGTAAATTTTCTGATAATGATATTCATGTGTTATATGAATTTTACACTCGGCCTTTTCTGACACGCCATTATTCTTCCAACAATGATATACGAGAAAGTATCGAGAAAGAGATAAGGCGCGCGCTGTGCAACTCTGCTCGGTGTAACTGTATAATGCAAGGCAGCAAACACGCGGCGAGAAGCAGACACGCCTGCAACTCGCTTGCCGAGCCGCGTGTGTTGTGTACAGAAGTTTCGTCTGGGTTCATAGAGGTAATCGAGTTTTGGTCGCGCTTAATGGATCGCCGATACCATTAATTAGCGTTGCAATTTCTCTTTCGAAGGGTCTATTCAATCGCGTGGACAATAAGACCGTCACAATGAAACGGGCTCAAGGAGAGACATGTTTACCGCACGCAATAAATCTACCTCCGGTGAAAAGTGATGCAGCATCGCACGATGATGTTTAACGAAGTAATAATTTATTGCTACTTACAAACTTGATTAACCATACTTTAGGTACCGCGTAAGTTCCCATGGTTTAATAATTTGCGTTGCCAAGCTAATTAATTTTCCCGATACTGGCTCCGGAAGCTTTCTTCACCGTGATACAATTTGTCACCCCGCTTTATGCCGGGGAAATGATTCCGCCGGAGAGATGCCGCATTAATTAATCGTATGAAAGGCGAGTCGTATTTTCGGGAACAAAGCGAAGGAATTTTCCTAAAATTCCTCAGCCGTAATTTAACTTAGGCGTTAGGTATTAATTAGATCGCGTGTAGAGCTTGCTTTCGCGCGCGGCGCGGTATATTTCCATCGCCGATACTCGAAATTGAACGCCAACGCGTCGAGCGCGCTTAGCGCATCCCCAAAAGTTGACGTGATAACGCGCACTGCAGTCGCTTTCGCGTTAATCGATCGGGTAATTGAATTTCTGACGTGACGTATTTCGCTAAACGTGGCAATATTGAGAACAAGACGGGAAGACACCGTGCGCCATAAATCGAAAAGTTTAATTAATTGCCGGAGCAATCGAGTGTCGATACGTAGAAACTGTATCATCGATAATACATTAATTATTTGATATATTTCGCCCCTATCGATTTTGCTGTGGAAATTTCAATGCGCGACGCGGATTTGCTCGCGTACTTACACACCAAGTGACCTCAAAGCGTCGATTTCTCGGAGACGCTTTTTTTTTCACAACGTTATTTGCATACCGACGCTTTTATGTAATGTATCGACCGATGCTCACTGTCGACGGCATTTCCGTGAAAATGTGCGACTTCCTGCGCGGAATCTTTCGCGTCCAAGGCTGAGAACACGAATATCGTATCACGAAACATTTGCAACGCGCGCTAAGTGTCGCTTTATTCGCTGTAGTTGCTTCCTTCCATCCCTTTGCCGTCTTCTGTTTCATGCTCCGCCAGTGCGGAGTGCCAGTGTTTCCTCTTCCTTTCGCAAGAAACAAGATATTGGAGAGAAAGGAACGCGTCAGAGACACGCGGTAGTATCTTAATGAATATTCCTGCACGGGCGCAATCGAGGATGCAGCCCGGAAAAGATGCCGCTTGAAGGTTTCCATTATATCGACAAGGTTGAGGGCTATTGCTTTCATTAACGAAATTAAACTCTCACTTAATGGCAGATTTATTTTGTCGCTACTCTGTAATGAAGTAACGAAGAAGAATGTCAAGGCCACTTCAGATTCTACTTTATTTTCGCAAATTCAGTTTTAAAAGCATAAACATGAAAGTTTATTCGTTGTTGAATTTTAAGAATTTTTAAGATTTTATTTCAACATAATTCGAATTTGTGGCATAGCGATTAAAATATTTGCTTGAAAATTGAGAAATTATGAAGGGAAATTGTGTCAATCGAGTTTTGCCGAAGTCAATCTCGAATTTTCAAATTTTAGCCAATTTCGACGTAATCTAAGCTCTCTGTATATGAATTCTTTATCGGATACATTATAGAGTCTTTCTCATTATCATATTAACGCAATTACTTTGATGAATATCGCAACATTAGCGACGAAAGCGACTTCCGTGCAGATGTGCACCATGCTCCAACTTTTTTTCTCGATTTTATCAGCCGTGATATCGCGACTTGGAACGATCGTAAAGTGTTATTCGGTTATTTATGAAGGCTCTGCATTCCTTGCTCACTTCCCGCGTATTTTGTCTTCGTCATTCAATTCTTGAGTCTTTTTTGCCCTCGCCGAAAAGGTCGCGGAAATTGGGTTAAACTCGGGCAATCTACGATGAGATTTCGCGCGATCCTGCGGTCATGCAAGATCAGTCAAATCGCGCAAAGACGTGTACTAATGACGCCGCCGGGCAGGCTGGCAGGCGCAAACGAGCTATCGCCAACTTCGTCGGGAAAGTTGGAAAAGCCGCGAAATTAGTTTCGCGAAAGAAGATTAACGCGTACGATTTTATATCGGTTTGATACGGCGATGCCATAAGTTCATGCGAAGGTTGCGCATATCAAAGATCGCGAAAACTCCATCGCAGTTTCTTAATTTTTTTTTTTCCAAAGTTACTCGGCTTACGTCGACGGGAAGAGCCGGCTAGGCGCGGTCGGAAGAGTTTGTTCGTGAAATGTGTCGAGCGAGAATATGTTGCGCGCGACCTATTAAAGTTACTCGAAGATGCGCTCGAATCTCGCATCGATGTACACGCAACGCGATAAAAGGAAAAATGTTTTAATATGTGCTGCCTGCATTATAATGTTAATACATAGATAATTTTAACATTAAAAATAAAGTCTTGCTCTTATTGCGTGCTCGGTGTCCCTCTTTCGTGAATATTTCCCAAGTCGCCTTTGAGCTAATGAGATAACATTTTAATCTACCTCTGTTTACGAGTGCGGCGAACATCGTCTGACCTACTTTATACCTATACTACTTGTCACGGCACAGTCATTTAGCGTTCACTTCTGAGCGAAACAATTCCTCCGCTACCACCACTGACGTACATTCATCTTAATTTCTAGATAATCTTAACACATATTAGAGCGATATTGTGGTACACGTGAGGACACAGGAAATTGAGCTTCTGTTAAGTCTTATCATCCAGATTATCATTTATCACCAGGGATTGCAATCGCCAGAAACCATATATCTTACATATAAATAATCGTCGCACTGCGTCACTCTCAAAATTATATATCTTTCATAATTTTTTAATATAAATGTATGACTTGCATTGCGCGAAAACAATATTGCGTCTTCTCGCGCGATTCAAAAATTTATGCAAAATTGCAACTGTCGCTTTTGCATCTCGCTCGCGGCACTTGCGTAATTTTCGAAACGGTGCAAAAAGTGCAAGTCTTTAAAGTCCATATTAGATCGCGCGGAAACTTTATTTCCCATCAAAGCGATACTGCGAAAACTACTTGCGTTATAGTTTTCCCTCTAAACGAGACAAGGCTAACGTCGTACGACCTCGAGCTACGGCGCCTCATTATAAAGTATCCATGTCACCCTGTCGGATAAGCAAGCGGACAACTTGTTTTAACTGTTACCTCATTTTTTGCGTCGTATATATTTCTCGCTACGCACTTTCCTCCAATTATAACCCCCACTCATTTACTTACTCACGGCGCTCGTAATCAACAATGCACCCATATCGCGGCTGTTTATTTTTAGCCGCGGAGGGGTGGCAGTTCAACGCTATGGCTATGGACTCGGCTGAATTAATGATCGCCAACTTTTCCGCGAAGTAAAATTTTCCGGTGGGCGTTTGCGACTATACTGGCACCCTTAGTTTCTCGGTAATGAACGAACTACGAAGTTTCGCACGTGCGAGTCTATGCCCCGGGGGCAACTTTTGCCTTTTGCGTTCGCGATAGATGAACATCCGAGCGATGTTACGTCGTTAAACAGCCGCCGTATCGCGTTTGTCGAGCGGCGTGTTTGTCGAGTTTTAACTCGCGAGTTATCTTGACGAAAGCTAATCATTCGCCGCGGTGAGCGCCGCCGATGGCAAGTAGATATACACGCGGCGAAATCCCCTGAATCGATTAATCTCCCCGGCTTCTACGCGAATACCGAGAGACACGGATCTTTCTCTAATCAGTGCCGTTGATTTTGCCGAGGAGCGGACTTCGAAGTAAAAGTTAGTTAGCGCCGTCGGTGTCTCGGCTATTACTTGACCGTCGCCGTGAGTCGCCGTCTTAATTAAATTAATACGGAAAGAGCTGGATTTTATGATTTTAAGATGAGAAACACGTCACGCTGAACATATTGTGCGAGCTAACGCGAAATTGATAGCGGTGTTCAATTCTGCCGGGTGTCGCGAAAATCTGTCCCATAAATCTTTTACCCATTTTTTTTAGGGAAAATTGTTTTTGTATAACGCGCATTACAATAATCCTGTTATTTTTTTAAAGAAAAGCCTTTGATAAATTTAGAATTGAATTTTCTTTCGCGGAAACTTAATGCGATTATATAATGAAGCTTCTTCGAGATTTCAAATTCTTATTTAAATTTTCTCTCGAACAATATGCTTCGTGTTATTATAATACGAGCATTTCATCTTCGAATAATTTATTATCAAAGCCGCGCCTCGAGCAGTTCATTCTATCGATTCATATTACCGATTATTGCGCAGTCTTGTAAATGCGAGATTTCGATTGCATATGCGATTAATAGAATAAATAAATCCACAATAAACCGCGACCATGTGTCGCAAATGTGCACTTTTATTGTTACGATTACAATAGCGGTCCGAGTGGTTTTCTATGTTATTCGTGCAACACAATCACGTTAAAACCGTCGCAGCCTGATTTATTATATAATCTGACAAAAATACATACGTCACGATCGTCGTAATTATATTATCAGCCGAGAATATCGATGTCATTTATCCACATTCAATTATTCAGAGCCAACTGGAATATTTCGTGCCAGCGCGCGAGAGATTATTATTATTATTATCGATAAGAAAAGTATCCAGAGAGGATTCTTTGCAAATCACACGGGTCACGGATGGCCGATGAAGAAGAAAAAAAACAGAATAAAAGAGAGAGAAACGCGTGCAGACTAAGGCGGAAAAATGGCACTCGCAAAAGATCGGCAACCGGCGCTGGCAGGAAATCGTAAATGGGGCCTTTCTGGCAGGATATTATGTCAGGAATGAGACACCGCCATTTCTTTGGCACGCGATCGATAGGCTGCTTCTTTTCGCGCAGATGGCTCGGTTTGATCGTTCACCTCCCTGTGATTATTTATTTTTCGCTACCAAAAATATCCCTGGGCTTTGCGCGTCTCCTTCGTCGCGTCGTAGCCATCAGCCAAATAAAGCTTAGATATGAACTTTGTGACCTAACTCTTCGAACTCGCCTATAATAGAATTTTTCCGTAGTTACGGCGTTCCATAAAAGAATTTTTGTGTTTTGCGAGTTACGATACTAATGTGATAATAAAATAATAAAATGGACCAAGATAAAAATGAAGGAAAATATTTAGATAAAATTTATCCGTAATTGTTGTTTTTTTCTTATACTTTTATTTTTATAACGTCTAAGATATCCAGGATATCTCAACAGACTTGAAAATGATAGAAAATCGAATGTCCTCAATAATTATTCGTAAGGACGTTGCGACAGTAATCGTCGCTTTAAGTTATCCGCACCGTCGTCGATTTCCTTTAAGTCGATTTATCACAGTTCTACGTTAAAGCGATCGACTTCGTTTACTGTAAATCGAATCGAGTTTGCACAGCTCGAATAATCTAATATCGATAGAATTAATCGGTGATAAAATAGTCGGAAGTTTCGTGAAGTTCAGCATGAATCAAAATAGCTCGATTCTATTTTTCTGAATGAAACGTTATCCTCGCCATTTTTCTCCATCTTGCTATTTGCATTCTATATTTTTGCGCCTGAAGAGCGTGCTTCAAAATAACGTTTCTATCGCGTAATGAAGTTTTCACTTCGAGAAAACAAACGAAAACGAAATATCATCAAGGAAAGTTTAGGTGGCTTTCTTGCCAAGTTTGATTATATTAGAGAATCATATTCATGGAGCTTCGGTGAAGAGCTCGAAACTATCATCGATATTACAAAGTCAAATTGCTCGGCAGTGGATGGTAAACGTTCTCTAAAACAGCAAGGATCGCGACTCACGGATATCAGTAGATCCGCTTCTCGAGTGATTTCTCATGGAACCCACGGCGCTTTAACTCGCTTCATATCCGAGAAATATTCTTAGCAAACGTCACTTCTCTTCGGGCGAAAATGTTCACTCGAGAGAAAATCAATGTCGATGGCGATAAAAAGATTTTCGCAGTAGGCCGTAAATCGTTGCGCTGCCATTTTCCGCGGTTCATGCGGTTTTCGACAAACGCTCGTTTGAAAGCGCCTATCGGCAGCGCGACAACGATAAAGGAAAATTGAAATTCCGTAATAAACTATATGGTTTTATTTTCGCGCGATATAGGTGTTCGCGTCTCGACCTTCCTTTACTTTCGCTTCGCGACGAGCATTTTCCATTAAAAATAATGACGTTATTTATAGCGACTGCTCACATTGTTTGAAGCACGCTATTTTCTTCTAGAGTAATTTTTGAGCAACATATCATAAAAATGCAGTAATAATAAATTGAATACGTATATACGTCAATTTAAAAAGTATCATTTTACATTCCTGATATATTCGCGTGTAATTGCATTATAATATATTGAATTTATGGAACGTATATATTTTATATTTTAATCAATGACATTAAATATTATGTTTCACTCTTTACACGTTTATATTATAAATCATATTTATATTATAGTTAACGTTGCAAAACTACTGTATGCCAAAATCACGTTTTACTGACTGCGTCAATTAAGAAACACATTTTTCAAAAAATATTTTTACCGGTAAATGCTGGGTATATTAGATTTACGCAATATGCAGAACTGATATTTTCGGGAGAGATGCAACAAATATTTTGCAAAAATAATTTTTCATAAAAATTATTTCTGCGATGTACACAGTCCCGTGATTGATAGAACTATTTGTTCGTTTCTTTCGAAGGAAAAAAAAAATAAATTTTTTATGTGAGATATATCTGTTATTTTTTCCATATCAAAATCCAGGACACGGATGGACATTTAGCTTCCATTATAGTCGGGATTACTGAATAAACAACGCTAAACGATATTCTTGGCTTCGTGCTATTCCATATACGTCGGATTGCAATTGCAATTAAGGATAATCGTCTCTATCCAGCTCTTTCCGGGCCCATGTCTGGATCTATACCTGACTCGTGATAATCCTCGTTGTGACGCGCAGTTTACGATGCGAGAGTTGCCATCAAGTCCGTACCGTGCCTCGAGCTATTGAGTCTTGTAAGCACTTTCGACATCTTGCATCGTGCCAATAACTCTTTGCCTTGAGCGTTGATGATTTGCAGGACTAAAATAGAAAATAAACAGGAAACTCCATATCAACATTTTACCTCGCGCCAGCTTTTTTTTTTATTTATTTTATTCGTCGCTATTTTTGTTACAAAAGGATATCAATATATGATTTTATATCGAACAATTTTGTTCTCTATTTTAATCACGATAATTCTGAAAAAATATTGTGTTTCAATTAGTAATCGTAGAGTGTTGATATATATTTTGTTTCGCGAGATTGCGTCTCTAATACAGATTGCGATAAATTAGGGAAATCCAATTTTCACGTTCAATCTCCGCGTTATAGTCGACGCCTAGAATTAATTTCGAATATCACCTCAATCTTTGCCGATATTATCAGTCCACCCGTCGTGCTGAGTCATGCTGCAGCCTATATTTTTCTTTGCTACGAGAGAGCACGTCGTCAATCCGTAAAGAGCGCTAAAAGAAAGCCGTCTGCTCCAGTGAACACACTCGGGTTTTCCTTCCTTTGATTTTCTTTTACGAGTACTAACATTTTGCACGAGAGCATCTCCCCAACACCGACTCGATCTTAATCTCAAAAAAAATGAAACCCACCGACTGTCCTGATAAAGATCCCGCTTTCTTCGTCAGATCGAATCGTTCTCTTTACGAGCAACTTTTCTACGATGCCTCTGATAATCGAGTACGTTTATCAGCCATTGACTTGATTTCGATCAATACTTCGAGACGTATTTCAAGTACATTGAGACGAGATGTCCGAGCTTAAGAGACATCGATGGTCCCAGAAGACGAGAGGAAAACTTCGTTGCACTCAGTTACGCAAGAATCACGTTAAATCGAGTGCACCGTTCCGTCGACGTCGCGACAACTTAATCGGCAATGAGTACGCAATCGACTTCTTATGGCCAACAAGGGGAGAATCGCGGTGAAAATTCCTGGTGGCTGAAATATGCTCTCTTCCATCCCAATACCCTGATAAATGGTGCTCGATATAGCGCGTAATCTATTTTTTAAATGACGTAATTCTCGACGAATAAAGCTGCCTTTTGAGACACACACACAATAAATTTATAAATAGTTTTAGAAAATAATATTTTATATAATAATCAAGCAATAAATATATGTATATATTATGACAAATTAATTCTTAAAACTTATAATTAAATGTATAAATAGTTATGCATTTTAACAGAAAAGTGATTAAAACCATATCAATTAAATTAAATTCCATGTTAAATCTAATATTGAATTTTTTTAATTACTAATTTATAAAATTTTTTGCGATATTTGATACTTTCAATTGCTAATTTTATAGCGAAATATAATATTTAAAAATAATTAATCAAAGGAAGTAATTTTTCATTAAATTTACTATTATTTTCTAAAAAAAATTGTCATATTATTGTAAATTTTCTGTTCGTTTGTTAGACACGTAAAAATAGAAAATTATTGAATATTGACGACAAGAATTGATTTCTATATTGTCCGCAACTTATTTTTCCTTTGCATTAGGGCTATTTATAGCTTCGACGTTCCTTTTTTGATCCTTTTCTTTGGCATCCTCTAAGCTCTTAATCTCTTTTCACACAAGATAGTTCCTCCCAGGCGCAGGTATTTGTTAATGCCATCGATTGGCATGCGGGCCACGTTTCCTGTAACACGTGACTGCAATACCGGTCTTCCCATAGTACATAGTCTTTTTTTTCTATTCACCCGTTACGGACATACTGCGATTAAAATTATTTTAAGGCCGTCCGCCTCGCTCGACGAATCCGGTAATAGATTTCTACGGCGGTGTCAGGTCGTCGAAGAGAAAATTCTCCACGTTGCGAAGAACGAGAACTCTTCAATGCGGCACTGGAGATGATCAGTTATTTCTGCTCTCGATTGGAGGATCGATCGCAAAGCGAATGGAAATTTATGCCGTACTTGATTGAAAGGACTTGAAATTAAGATAAGAATACGGTATGCTTATAGCGGAGTGACATAATATATTTTCAGATCGTCCGCAGAACTTTATTATAATGCATAACAGCGTAGCTATTTTCTTTGTAGACATAAATTTTTCCGCGATAGGCATCCTCTCTCTTTCTCTTTCTCTGAACAAAGCAAAAATAACTGGAATATTCCGAGAAGGAGTCACCAAGCACAAAAAGAAGCAAGATTTCAATTACGTTGTCAGCTTCCTCACAATCGGAAGTGCACGGGGAATGAATTATTAGAAACGATAAAATTATGTCACGCAATTACACGGCGGCAGAAACATCTTTGTGATAAATAATGAATTCTCGGATGTACGCCGTTTAAAAATTCAATAATCCACGACTTTGTTATCGGCATAACAGTATCCCGCTAATTATTTCTTAAAAGCTGACCTGAAAGTTCCGTAATTCCGAAGGGGAAGAAAGTTTCCGTCTCGAAGTGAAACTCTAATATTTATCCCAATTTAGTTCCGGGGTCGTTTCGAGAAAGAGAGCTCGGAGCATCGAATCCTTGCGTATTGTACGCTCTCCTTTCAAGGCTCCTCCCGAAATCGACTTACGGAATCCAATTGGCCGAGAAGGAATAGTTCTTGCCAGGTTTAACACAATAGCTGAAATGCCCGCTGGCGCTTTTCCGCGCACGTCGATGCGGCGTCATAAATCAAATTCGCGATGGTATATTAAGGTGTGAAAGTGCGATGGTGGAATCGGCTACCGTCAGATAAAATCAGTCGGGAAGCGATTAATCCTCGGTCTCGTTTGTAATCGCTAAGAAATCGATTCGACGCGCTACACTCTTCCACCCTTCGTCGAACGACTTTTATGTGTTTCGCTTATCGATTCGGTCTACTATGAAAGGGGATCTATTGACTCTCGCCTTTAATTAAGACGCTAACTCGACACGAACACATTCGCAGCGGCAAAATTATGAAACATAACTCCGGTTTAATATTTCGTATGCGAGAGCACTGTAACTTTCAACGCGGCAAATTAGCATGATGAATTCTGCAGTCGCGTAAAACGCGGAGATGGAAAGTTTAATTCGAAATCTCCAGTATAACGATTACAGCCCCTTCACACCAATTCATTAAACGTTTTGTCGTTCGTTTTACTTCCGTTTATTCTACTTCCGCCTTCGCGCTAATGATAAATTCGATACGATCGCTCTCATCGTCACGGTATTACAACTATTTTAACTTTTATTGTTAAATGTGTAACTTGAGTTCGGTTATTCTGCTAACTAATGGAATACCATCTCAACGGGAGATTGCAGAATATCGTCTTATTATCGTTATACAACTCTTCTGGGACGTCTCGTGTATGTTCTTGTCAATATATCGATACCACCTTGGGACTACAACAGTCAGTGCCATTCTGCGGTTCGAAGATATACGGACGAGTGTCCTATATCCTGAGCACATATGACGTTTTCCTTCCCTTCCAATTCCAAGTCGTTGTAACGACGTTTCTTGTTTCTTGCTCCCGAGATTGCGCTGATATTCCGCTGCTGTCACACGACCGATTGCGCCGGTCGATTTATCGGCGATAAAGTCAATGAAGTTATCGACTACGGCGATCGAGAGCACGCGTCGTGGTCATTTCGTCGAAAGTCGCTCGGCTGCTGGAGGCACGCGCGGCCGTATGAATAATATCGCGTTATGAATTTATTCTTCCTATCGCAGCGGCACACGCGCTGAATTGCATATTGAGTCGCGTATCTTGCGCGCAGCAACTGTCATAAGGAAAAATAATATTTTGCAATTCCAGTGTAACTTTGGCGAATCGTAAATCCGGCGCGGCTGTCCGTTTGTAAAAATTGAAAACGCGAGCGCGTAAATTAGAAGTGATGCAATAGCGACATCGGGAACGTTAGTTCGGAAATAATTCAACGATTCGTCGTCTCGATAATAACCCGTCCGTTCGCGCACCTGCTTCCGGTGTACATCTCGCGGTTAAGCCGTGAATATTTCATTCCAGTCAGAAATTATCCCAACTTGACGCGGACGTAATTTTCTCGAGCGTACGAATTACGCCGGACTTGTGTCGAAAAATCGATAGTTCGGAATATACATATGTCGTTCGTGTTAATGCGGACTGGCGTGAGTGGGAATCGTGATTATTAGCGGGCTGACTGTGGTCTGACTGATTTAGCAATTCCTAAAACTAATTGAGTTTATTTCGGAGAAGGGAAAGCGCGGTTTACGCGGAAAAAGGAATTAGCGTAAATCACCTTTAACTTTGTCAGAGCACAAGTTTGACTTTGATAGAAAATTTAATGAATGATTTATATATTTGCCGAGGGAGATTTATGTATTTGTAGCCTTATTACAATTTCTGCGAAACGTGTGTTTGATCGTTTTTTCCCCCAAAACCAGATAACGGCGCGCGCGTGGGAGAAGATTTATAGACATCTACAACCTGCACTTGTATAAATAAAATCGGCCCTCATTAATCACGTCCCTTGACTGCTGCAAACAGAAATAATCAGAATCGGATAATCTGAGAAAAAGCTCGCTCGTAAAAGCACTGCTCCATCCTTGAGATACACTCGCGTCACGTTCATCCACGAGACGTCCGATTTTTTATTCTTTCGTCGATCATGCGCCATCAATTTGCTCGCATTAGAATTTATCGGTAAATTTCTATACTTTGCGACGTGTAGAAATTTCTTTCACGTGCGTGCTTTTAACAACCCGTAAAACGCGGTTTTATAGGAAAATACAACATCTATCCGCTGCAGATCTTCATCCTGAGAAGAAAGTTTCGTGTTTGATGGTCGGAACACGGTCGCAGGACGAAACGGTGCTATCGATTCTCGTCCGGAGTTTCCGCACGACACGGAATATTGTCGCCGCGCTCGGTAATGCGCCGCCCCGACGAATCCGGCGACTTCATTGATCCGCGCTAGATCGCAGCGGCAAGAAAACTGGCGCGATTCGCGCGCTGCATTAAGCAGCATCCTTTGTCCCCTGCACTTCCGCCGACTGCTCGCCGCTTCTCCGCAGCCAGCGTGCACCTTTTATTTGACTGACTCGTGTTTCACTTTTTGTCCGCTCTAAGTTAGTAGAAGAAAAGAAGACCATCCATTAGTGGCCTTCGAGTGTAAATAATTATTCTGGCGAAGAAATAGAAGAATCGCTGGTCCAATTTTAATCTATTTGCGATTTCTGACGCAAGCTTCTCAAATGGAAAAATCAAATCTAACAGTTCTGGAATTTTTCTACACATTTATTTTCCTATAATTTTATTATAAAATTTTTATTATAAAATTCTACATTTTACTCTTCGCGGAATTATGAAAGTACATGAGTAAACTTATGTAAATATTCTCAGGAATCCACCTTTCTTTTCAAGAGAAAAAAAATAACTTACACCTCTGCGCTGCCGATGTGAACTATTCCCGTAAGCTCGTTACACGAACCCACGTAAAGCGCCTACGTATCTCAGCGCTAACACGCCGCAAATGAAAACCAATTGACGTCGGCAAATCACAGAATGTCATGCGCGCCGCGATAACCGCCGCGAAACGAAGTGAATCTATCAACATCTTTCGTTATTTCCGCCGGCGTGATCGGCGCATAAGCTCATGTGTTAATAACGATCGGCGGTTTCCAGACACGCTTTATTCGCGCCCGCGCCTTTGTCCGAGCCTTGATCCCTCTCTACAACACGTAGCCGCCACTGACGTGGAATTAATTCTCTATTTCAGAGGCTGATCGCCGAACTCAACAAGGAACAGGAGGCTTTCATCGCCAGCAAGCAGGCGGGCGAGAAGCTCGAGGCTGTTGCACCGTGGGTCGGCGCGCCGAACGAGGACGCGCTGCGCGAGGAGTGCCTGTCCCTTTCAACCGTAAGTAATCCTTTGTTTTTCTTTTCTTTTTCTGCTGTACACAGGCGCCTGAAAAAAATGCTCGGAGATTTTCATAAAATTTCCCGCGGTAATTATCGACCGCAGCCTCTGCGAGATCACATCGCTGGCGTGAACGTGTCATGGCTGCGGCTGGCATTTTATTCCTCCGAGCGCTGTAAAAGGAAATAGTGTAAAAATAAGACACGTTTCGAAAGCCACAAAGCAATACTCCGACAATTTCGCACTGGTTTCTCTGTTTCGCGTAGGTTTCCCTTTGTGCCTCGAGCTAGGAAAGCTAATTAAATTTGGACGTTTCTGTGAATGCAAACAGTGTACGTGTTCTTTCTTTTTTTAATTCATTTGCAGACAAAGAACGTAAAGCTTTTTTTATTTTATTTTTAAAGTATTATTATTTCGTTATTAAAGTTCGTATATTTTATTAACACACATAATACGCGTTGCAGATTTCCCAAACTTCATATTTGCTACTCTGAATAGGTTTTAATGAAATGGCGCTTTGGCCTAAATCAATACATCGCAAAATATAGTGTCAATATTTATTCTATTCAATCATCGAATATATAAAATTATCCTTATTAAATGTCAGCGTTCAACGCAAACAAAATTGAGCGGATTTCGATAAAATAACATTATTAAATTTTATCGCACAAAAGATTTTTATCGTAAGATAAATTTCCCAAATATGTCGCAAAAATATCGATGTATGATGCGTGCTTATTAAATATCATATAAGAGCAGCGCGTATGTTGAATTTTTTTCCCGTATTTGTTACGTATTTTTGTTTCGTTCACTTTGTCATGGTTTGTGGTAAGCCAAAAATTCGCCGGTCAAACGAAAATATCGCATGCTCTGAAAATTCTATGGTAATTTTTCTCAATGGTTGATGCTATAAAAGTTTTTAAAGCATGAAAATTAGTACACATCTAAACTATAAAAAATTGTTAACAGAAAAAAAGTTTAAATAAATAACTAGTTGTACAAAATAAAATGCAAAAATTAAATTAAATTCTTTCGCCAACTAAAAGAACTAAAGTTAAATTAAATTTTTTTTAATAACTTTTAATGATTAATAATTCTTTCGTCGTTTTGCTTTTACAACTTGAAACTGCTCTCGGTAACTAATTAGAGATGAAATCCTTTGCGCCTCGAAGAAGGATCGCTCTCGCCGTTTACTCGTGATATGAGAACAGTTTACTGTTTATTTACGCGTCGTTGCAGAAGATTAGTGTCATGAATTTAGCGTATGGCTTTAGATGAGCCGGCCGGATTAACCGGAAATCCTACCTTCTCATGGATTTCAGGATCGACGTAATTTCGTGAGAGCACCGCCACCAGGCGTAGAGTTCCAGTGGGACTTCGAGGCCATTCAGCCAGTAGCACAGGCCACCCTCGCCCTGGATCCGAACCTCGAGGCCATGAGGTTCGAACTTGTCCCGAAAGTGTAAGTAGATTAAAATATGCCTTGTCATAATGATCTATAATGTCACATTTTCGTTCCATTTACCTAATGCCGTGGAAATTCCGGAAGTATTACGCTCTTTGATTAATTATCGCTATTTTGTGAAATAAAATTTTGTGCCGTGGAAATACGATTATATTAATTAACGTAGATAAAAGTAACGACAGCACAAAGCAAGCAAGCTACTGCGTTGTAACATTGAACGCGCGGTATCTAAAATTAATAATTTCGTAGCATTTTTTTTTTATTGTGAAAACAATCGCGTTCAATGAAACCGCCTTATAATCGCGCAAACGCGTGGCGCGCGGCGCTAAAAGATTAATAGCGCTTACGTTACATTGTTGACATTTAACAAATGGAAGTCCATGTCATGAAAATATGATTTGATGAACTCACTCTCGAATGCTCTCAAAAGGCTCGTTCATTTTTAATTAATTTCATACTCGGTGGAAAACATACAAACGACTAATGAAGTTACGGATATTGTAGCACTTGATAAAAAAAATTTGCAAATTTCGTTCGCAAAATTTTATAAAATCTAATAAACGCAAAGTGGACAAAGGTCGAAACGAGTTTAGCGAAAAATTGATAACAAACCGCCGCGAACAAGTCTATGAAAAATTTATACGCAGTTGCCTCATTATCTCTTGGCTAACATAATTAGTCAGTGTTCACTGCTTTGAAAACAAGCGTGTTTCTCCTCTCTCGAATGCAAGTATCAAGGACCATAAGAACAATTACTGTGCGCAGTTGTCACACAGAAATACGAGCACAAATTGTACCGTCGGCGGTTAATTGGTTCGTGACGTTAATCAAATACCGCCGCGAAATGTGACATTAATTAACGCTTATCCGTCGTCTCCGGATTCTCGAATCCGATTTCTCTATGGTGATCGTCGATTCCGGGAACTCATCCGATTCTGCTTGCGGCAGTATATCCGAGGAGAACTTCTGGCGCAACTACTTCTATCGGGTGTCCTTGCTACGCCAGGGCTACGAGCTGAACGCGATGGTCGATCAGACGGAAAGCAACCCCAATCAAACCCTCGCCAGCACCGACAGCATCGATCACACTCAAGGTAACTTGTCGCCGTTGTTTTCTCCTCTTTCCCTTGTTACGTAGAACAGCTTCCGTAGTACGTCACTTCATTGCGACACGATTAGGTTCTGCAGTTTTGCCCGAGGGCGACGTCGCTCGACGCGCTTTCTGTTCTGTTTAGTACCGATTCCGGTGCACGCAGCTTTCTAGAATTGAAGGGAACGCCTCGCACGCAACATACCGACGAATCACAAAGGGTCTGGCCAGTTTTTTTTATATTTAATAACAAAATTTCTGATCGACACAGTTTTTATTTTTCGGAAATGTTGGACGCGAAGGACTGAAAGTAGTACTTTAAAAATTTTACGATTTTTAATATCTTGACGTTGATGAAGCTTTAAAGATATTTAATTAGGCAGTAATGATATTGATTCGGAGATTAATTTGACTTAGAACTCCAGAGCGGAATGAATATTATATTGGCCAGACTTCCCAGATTGAAGTGTCATCTCTCGCTGAAGGTCGGAAAATTCCGATCGTCTGCGCGCGGCCGAGGCTTCCCCCTTTGACGTCGCGGCACGACGTCTCGCCGAGACGAACCCCGCCGGGCGGATGATGCAAATTGCAAGATGCAGCTCGCGAGCGGGGATGGAGATCGGTGGCGTCGCGCTGCGTTTACGCCTGATTTGCAATTCCGATTAGCAGCGGTCCCCGACGGTGGACCTTTTGCATGGGAGTTTTTTGAAATGTGTCTTCGTAGTGGCGTGCGTTTTTTCTGTGCAAATGTGTCGGATGCCAGGGACGTATTGGTCGAAGAAGCTCAAAGTTTTAATTTGAAGCTCAAGTGAGCCGTGACGGTTACAACGTCTCGCCGAGCTAAGGGTTGACTTTATAATTAACAGTATTACAATTCAATTACGCAAACAGCTCTTTCTATCAGATAATTTACACAAAAGCTATCGCAGCATGAAATTAATCGTTGACGCGTTGATATTTTGATATTTCAAAATTGTTATTACGCGATGTATTATGATGACGCGGTGTGTCAGCCATTATTTTCTCTAATACTCGTATCTATATTGCTACGATATTAAACATCGCGTTGTTGACAAGCTCCTTTTTTTTCATCAGATGCTAATTGAATCGATTTCGGCCAAAATTCACTTGCAAATCGAGAGAGGAAAGATCTCATTTTGAATGTAATTTTCTGGCGAAAGCAGTTTAGTTAACTGATTGAAAGTATTATCCAAGCGGATGTACCAATACGTTCTGTCGTGGGCTTTTGCACGAGACCGTAGAGTCACGTTTGCAATCGGGATTGCAGCATCAGGGAGAAAGAGAGACAGAGGGAGAGAGGGGGGGGAGGGGAGGGAGCAGGAGTCGTTCGCTTCGCGGCTAACCCCTTGGCCGTGCAAACAATGGAATTGCGATCGGCGCGGATGAATTAACGGATAAAGGGAAATACTCGGTACTTCCGAGTCGGGAAATCGATCACAGGCTGAAATCGCGGGGAAAACGAACGCGTCGAAATCCTTAAAGCCAGAGATTATTTCATGAATAGGAATCTCTAGGGGCTTCTGTTACTTGCTCTCTGATTCTCTCTCTCTCTCCATGTGTCTCTCTCGCATTCCTTAGAGCACTGTCTCCGATCGTTGAACCGGCGACTCTTCGCCTCCTTTAACCGGGGAACAGATCCGATTTCGCTCCAGTTCCAGTGTATCGCGAGAAATTGAATCTATCGGGAGGGAAAATGCTGGGAAACGCGATAATACCAGGCCGAAGAATATCCCGAATATCCCGAGTATTTCGCCGCCGCTGGAAGAACGATATCTTTTCGCGCCTCCGTGATTCACGCGCGACGTCTCGCGACACGAACGTGTCGTAGAAATGTCCCGGAATCTTTTTCCAATATTTGAATTGTGCGTAGGGATCGACGGCCTTTGAATAGGTGGCGGCAGCATAACGTAGAAATGTAATATCTTCCATATTGATTGCTTATTTATCAGCTAAAAATCTCCACTTCACTTTTATTGAAAATTTAATACTCAATTTCGTAATTAAATAACACATTTCAATATTTAGTTTGTACTCGATTCAATTCCACCGAGGGCTTACGTGCTTAAATTAAAGTCCCTTCCGTCCCTCGCGTTTTTGGAACTGGCGCGAACGGCTTCAACGGCCCTCAAGAGCCCTCCAGCGCGCCCTCCGTTCACGATCAGTGCGTGCGAAGTCAGGTTCCAGTAGACTTAGCGCTAACATTAGACACATAAAGACACGCGCTAATGTATATAAGACAAACACAAACACATCTCACGCATCCCCCACATATTCATACACACGTACACGCACCCTGACCCATCTTAGTTTAGCTGTCAGTGTTGTCTTGCAAACAGTTCAAATGACCACTGGCCAGGCCACCGCCAGCAGCACGACGACGACGAGCAGTAACAACGCGCTGGCCGACTCGCCAGGTCACGAGTTCGTGTCCGATACCATGAGGGTCTCGGACACAGACCTCGAGGAGGTCCGAGAAGGGATGAAAAAGCTGGGGATGCAGCCGCCGAAAGGTCAGTCGCGTTAATCGTTGGTCGTCGCTAACTCTCCGAGATCCCTCGCGCTCGTTATTGGAACGTGCCGATCTTGCCGCGCGATCCCTGCTAATTCCTCCTCGCCGCGATAATCCCCGTCGGGGAGATATCGCGGCGATTGTAAGAAGCGAGGAGCGATTCTGGAAACAGAGAATTCCGCGAAAGCGGTTTTTGGCACGCGCGAGATTTTCCTCGAACAGCTCTAAAATTATGCGATGAGTTCGCGAAGTTCGAATTGTAGAACAACGTAATTTTTGAAAGCTTTAGATCCCCCCTCCACCCCCCTTTTCCCATTCCCCGGTCTTCGTTAGTTGCGACCACCAACGAGATCTCGTATAATTATGTAATGAGGGCGCCGTTCTTTATTTGCTGGCGATTAACGAATAGTACGGAGCGATTTAATTTGCACGGCAAAAAAGAATTGCATTTTTTTCTCCGTCCTGTTATAAAATATCACGAATTTCGGATAAATTGTCGTGGAATAAAAATTGGACGGAGGGATTCTCTGATTGAACTTCATTTAGTAGACAAACGAAACTCGGGGCGCTTATCCGGGGCGCTCGTTACGCGAATTCCACGCGTGTATAGTTTCGAAGTTCCGTCGTAATCTCGTCGATGGCGTAAATTCGTCATCGGCTGAGAAGCCGGCGGCATTTTCTCGAAAAACCTATTTCTCGTCGCGGGGGTGCGAGCGGTACCATTCATTGATCTCGCCAGCAAAACGGAAACGGGTCACCGAGCTGATCGATGCGAGAGCTCGATCTGTGCCACGACACGGTCCGAGAGAGTACTCCCTTCGTGAGTATGAAAATTAATGCCACCGTGAGAAGCCTGACCTTAATCTCTCAGTGTTACACCTTGACACCACGCTAGTTTTTCTCACCATATATAGCTCTCAGTGTATCCCCTTCGATCTTCCTGTCTGTGCTTTCTTTAGGGATTGCTTGTTCACTGAGTTCTGAATGTTGCGCAACGACGGCGCGCGTCCGAGCAGGTTGCCGCGTCGTTGTTGGCGTTTGAACGTCTGTTGCGTTGTGAACGTCTGTCTGTCTCTCTCTCTTTCTTTCTCTTTTTTATGGGCGCTCTGACTAAACGACCGCTTTTCATTCTATTTTGTCAACAGCCTAAAAGAAGAGGAGAGTGCCCCAAAAATGCCATTATCCAAAGCACACCCTCTCAGAGATATACATGCTTCCCGCTGTCCAAAACTGAGAATTTCAGTTCTTCTTGCGGTACCGAATCTCCTCTCGCCTCTCTCTTCTCTCTTTCTCTCTCCCTCCTCCCATGTGTCTCCTCCCCCTTTTCGTTTTTAACTCTTCGTTTCCGTCACGTTCGATCGCGTAGCCGCCCGCGGCACGAACGTTCCCACGAGGCGAACAGCGTGCTCCTCCTTCGCGGATGTTTGTTCCATTTCCGATCGCCGGCAGCCGACGCGATCCCGTGCCAGTCGCAAGGATCCAATCGATTAAGCGCAATGCAAGGTCCAAGTCGGCGAAATCAGCATGCTGAAACGTGGAACGCCCCCCTCGCATTTCTGTGAGTTAAATGTATGCGCATGATAAAAAAAAATATTTAAAAAAATAGAACCGGCTCAAGGAAGCCGGTTTTAAGAAAAAATATCGCAATTAGACGGTAGAGTTACTCGTCGTCGAGAAGATAAATTTAATAATTATAATTTTAATCGATAAATGTGATAGCGATAAATTTTTATGTGTGATATAATTTGTAAATGTCCTTTGACCGTTAAGTGATTTATATAAGGATCTCAAGTCTTATTTTCACGTGGAAGGGCCCTAAAATATCCTAAAAGCGGACACATTTTTATATTCCAATGAAGCGTATATTTTCTGACGAGCACTCGTACGAGGAGGCAGGTTATTATTGGCTCATCGAACAGCGCGATATTTCCATCGCGATACTTTCGGCTCGGATATCCACGTGTCACGGTCGCGTTGACGGTGCATCGAGGACGGTTAGCAGCTCTCGGCAGGCGGCGAGACAAGCTTGCAATCAGCACACAGTCGCTGCGACGAGTTGATGCGGCGTCTGAAGAGCAAGGTTAACAAACCGAGAGCGCGCGTGTGTATATATATAGTAGAGTACGGTATCGTGATTGTGCCGTGAATGTGTCGCCGTTATCACCGTCATCGATTGACGTGCTGATTGTCGTTAATCGCTGTTGAATCGGCAATAAGCTTGGAGTCGCGACAATTCACGTCGCGATAACGAGGAATTGAGAACAGACGTAGGTGATGAAACGAGGAATGGAAACGGGCAAATTCGAAAAAAAAAAAAAAAAAAAACAAGAAGAATACTCCACGTGTATAAAATACTCGAGGTTTAATTCCGTGTGTGGTGGTGTTTTTGTTTTGAATATTCATGTCGTATAAATGTATTTGGCGTTTTGTCCAGTCCTCGTTAGGGATACGTCGAGCTCGTCGAATCCGCGGAAATCGAAGATGAAACACGCCGAATGAGAAAATAAAGGCAGGCGTGGAAAAAAAAAATGCGAAACGGTCGTCACGTTGAAACGTTACGCGCTCGTGCGCGAGTATAAAACATAAAATAGATGCAATAACAATAAAAAAAAAGGAGATTGTGCGAGAGAACGAGGAGTGAGAAAGAAAATAACGAATCTAAACAAACTGGAGCGAAGCAAAAGGAATGCTCGGCTACATGTCTGTATGTCTGACCGTTTTGCTGTTGTCTCTCTCTATCTCTCTTTCTCTCTCTGTATTAATTCCAATTAATCTAGCCTGTTCTCGATTCTCTCCGTGTCTTTATAAACGTGTAATTAAGAAGCAGAACAACAGAAACAACCGTACAACATCTTCACAATATGAACAAGCCGAGAAATAACGCAGTCAGTTGATGAGAAAGCAAGGAGTAAGTAAACGTTGCGCAAACTTAATCATAGGTGTACCTTCGTAAGAGATTAATTAAATGGAGACCTAAGAAGAAAAGAGAGATATATGTATAAATAAAATTACATATTATTATACTAAATAAAAAAAAAAAGAATATAAATACGGTGGCGCGCTATTAATCCGGGATTTTTCCTCGTAATCCACCTCGTAACGTTCACTTTGTACAAGTAATAAGATTCCTCACGAGAAGGCTGTCTTGCAGGGAAAAAGAAGCGCGACAAAGAGTTATGAAAAATCCCTCACAAATTGTACGAGACGATTTTACGAGCGCGGCTTATCGGCGAAAGGCGATCGGATTTTTATCGCGCCGCTGTAAACTCGTTGAATGACAATACGTGTTTTACCGGGAGGCGAGCTGTAATTCCGCTCGCGCCCGGCACTCTCGTGGGTGGTGTGTAGCTGTTGTAGCGATTTCCTTCCGATAGCGAGGCGGCTGGCCGGGGTGCGATCCGTTTACACGCCCGTCCACCGGGGGGAAAGGCGGAAAGGGACAGATTAATTATGCGCGACGAGTTTTTTGCGCGAATACCACGACCAGGCGGCTGGAGAACGCCTGGCGGGCGCGAATTTCCACGCTTCTGTCGCGTGAGGATTCTACACTGCATTTTACCGACGGGGCCGCCCCGTTGGGAGAGAAACGGACGTAACTTCCGGTGAGAGTGCAACTCGCAGCGACACGACGCCGCGCGTCCCGTGAATTATAAAAATAGCGTTTTGTTTTTAGGAGTATCAGGGGATTGTTTCAATGTTTAACAGTATTACCGTGGTTGATGGGTGGCTCGGAAGATCGTTGATCCGGCGGTAACGTTTGCGTTTGAATTTTACATAGGCGCAATTTTTTTTATCGTAGCATTCGTATCGCAGCGAGGTCAACTTAATTTACGCTTTAGTTAAGAAACGACTGATTAGTTATTTTACATATTTCTCCTACGTTCGTTTAATTCACGATTCTCCATGCCGCGTCCGCGACTTTTTCATCTTTATATTTGTATCGGAGTGGAAAGGAAGATAAAAATAAAAGACTCGTGGACGCAACATGGACTGTCGTGAAGTAAGTGATACGCGGGACTAGTATTTTTCCGCATTTTTACGGAACCTTTATTCTATTTTACTTTTTTTTTAATTTACTACAACGGCTTTATCGAGAGAACGTAGATTCTCACAAGCGAGCGCGTTAAATATTAGATTTTCTTCGGTTTTTTTCGGTCCGGAGTTGAGGTCGATAAAACGGTGAACAACTGAATTATGGCTTTCGGTTTCCCGTTGCACAATTTTTCCCGGTGCACGGACTTCGGTTTACCGCGTCGAGGATATCGAAATATCGCTTTCTCGGCTCGACGCAGGGCGCATGTAAAGACGAATCGATGGACGGACAGCGTACGCAAGCGTTTTTGCGAAGCACTTTCAGTATTTCGCCCCTCGTGTCACTCTGTAAAAAAAAAAGCGACGTTTCAGGAGATAAGCGTCGCTCTTTTTTAAAAACACCGTCGCGTTTGAGTACATTTAAGCTACATCTTAAGGTAATCCGCGAGCTCGTTTTAGTTGTTGGAGCTTAATATGAGGACAAGACGTCTAGAAGCGCATAAGAGGGTATCGTTTAAGAATTAGCGTTCTTAGAGGCCGCGTTTATTGACGCCTACTACTACTGTTAGCTTATTCCCGCACGTTTAAATATACGATAACGTTAGATAATTTCGCGCTTAAACGACGAATCATTTGGCACAGTGGTGTCCAAATTCTCCGAACCAGCGCAGCGCAGTTGTAGTGAAAAATCGATGTTATTAAGAACATGTACATAAAATTCAATCTATCTCTCTTCTACCTTTGATTTCGTTCGCAGGAATTTCTTTTAAATAACGGTTTATCTTTTGATTCGATATTCACGACACACACATGTACATACGGTATTGATTTCGCCGTTATACGGTTTGCTTCTCGCATTACTTTGGGCACCACTGGTTTAGCGCAATGAGGATTCATTCTCACGACAACGCCGCTCCGATAATTACACTCCGAAGCGTTTAAGTCGCGATATCCCGATTAATTACTTTTATAATTGTGAGTCAGTCACTTTTGTAACGAGTACATTAAGCGAATTGTAATTAACTAGCTAACCCCCATCCCGGCGATTCGCTGTAATTTCCAGAGAGCTGTGTAGTCGGCGATCGTGTAATAAGTATACGTCGCTATCGTCGTCGTTGTCGTCGTTCGCGAGAAATAAGTACGAAATGGATATGGAAAAAAAAAAAAGAGAGCGCGTACGATCGCGATCGCACGTCGTCCTCGATAATCGCGCGACATCTTTTTTCTCTCTCAGACCACTAACATATCCCCTTTGTCTTTACACGTGTCTAACGAACCGAAATTCAAGCCCTCGAAAGCGGAGAGGACGTCGACAACCCCCTCTCGCTTCCGTTTCGCGTTCTCTTTTTGTACCTCTCTATCTCTTTGATTTCTCCGACTCCCGCAATTTGAGTTTTGTCCTTGAGTCCTAAATACTCCTCTTATACATACACACGCTCTAACACACACACACACACTTTGTACGTGAATGCGCGTCATTCCCGGTGCACTGAGAAACTCGTATTCAGCGCGGAAACGCAAACACCGACACAAACAGACATACAGACAGACAAACAAGACCCAGAGTGTGGCCCTCTCTGCAAAATAGCTACAACGCTGCTTGTGCCTCTCCGCAGAAGAAGATTGGGAACGTGAATTGGAGGCCGAGCTAAAGGATTACGAGGTTGTAACGGGCGGCAACGGCGGCGGCGTCGGCGGTGGTCAGGAGAGAAGCGCGGTCACGAAAGACGGCACGGCCAGCGATAACGATTGGGAGAAGCATATCGACGAACTGCTCGCCAACGAGGACGACGAGGACCTCAAGTGAGCCGAGGAGATCCTCTTCGTGACCGGCTAAAGGGATCTCGTCGCTTCACGTTGAGATCGCGCGCGCGCGCACGGCGAGATCGGCGAGCAGCAGCGGTTTTCGCATGAGAAACTTTCTCTCTGATAAAGAGAAGCTCGCGAATTTCTTTTGTACATGCTATCATTCTCTCTCTCTCTCTCTCTCTCGTCGATCTCCTCGACCGTGCGGAAAAGCGGAAGGATGAAGCGATGCTCGATTAGAATCGGATCGTTGCCTAATTACCTTTTTCCACGGGAGATCTAGTCGGCGATGAGCTAATTTTTTATATTGCCACGATACTCGCTAATTATTTTTATATGATACAAAATTCTATTTTTAAGGGAAATATTTTTATTCGTTTATTTATCAGTATTTAATATTTAAAAAAAAATTGATGTCACGCACGCAAACCTCGTGAAAGCGATGAATTTTATTCATGTCTCTTGCAAGAAGAATCCGCATTATTGAAGAACAAGCAGTAATCTCTGGATCAGCGTATTCACACGAATATTTACGAGCCCCGATGGGATTCTTTTCGCGTTCAAACCGTCGTATCCTTTATGTCGAGAACTTGTAAAGTTTCGTTTTGTTACCTTTCATTCCCGTCTCGCGATTGTTTGTATGAGCTTTCGTAAAATAGAATACGCGAAGCAGCCCCTCGGAGAACCGCATCAAAAGGATCCGGCTTCTTACTTTGATCCATCGCCGATCTCCTGTGGGGAAAGAAGCGCGAATAAAGACGCGAGGGTTCTTTGAGGATCGGCTCGTCCTCGAGGAGCGTATCGTAACAAAACGCGTGGGAGTCAGCCGTCGGAATACGAGCCGGAAACTGTACGAAATATTTTCCGACACGCGGGAGATCGTCAGTGCGAACGACAGAAAAATCAGGGATCGCGGGATTGTATAAAGAGCAAACGCGGAAGGTAAAAGACGGTCTCTCCGTTATTTTTTTTTTTTTTTTTTTTCCCTCTGAATTTCTCCGCAACAACGCGTTCTTTACGATCCTCGAGCACGATGAACACCGCCGTTTCGAAGCTTGGAAGCGGAAGAAACGGATTGTCGTATATTCATACGTTTATATCCTCGTCACATATTCGTATGATCGTAAGATATTCACGCTTCCGCTTCCGGATGCAGAACGGCGTCGACTGTTCTAGTTTTCAGAAACAAATCCCGCGGGATACACGCATTCATCAACACCACACTTGTGTCAATTATTGGACGATCTTGTCCGAGAACATAGTGCTGATTGTAACAATAAACATCTTCAAAATTGTGTGATATTAAACTAATTAATTTCGGAATATCGGACGCGCGATCGATGAAGAATGTGCGAGGAGACGCTGCGCACGATCGACCCGCTCTTCATCGTGATCGAAGGATCGGCGGTTCTTCAAGAAAAATTACACTGCCGTGTGCCGAAGGACACCGTTTCGAGCGTGGATCGACGATCGGCGGCGGTCAGCGGCGCGTTTTCTATGAACTTGAAAAAAAAATTAGCAAATTATTTTCAAATAATTATTGAACATCGCGATCTTTAGATTTATTACGCGGCTCACGAATGGAGTGATTTAAACGCGCCTCTGATCGCCGCTCCCTTTTTTCACGTTGCAAGCAGACCGCTTTACCGCAGCGACGCTTCTGGTTCTTAATTGTCAACAACCATTGTCGATTATTACGAACCGCAGTGATGTACAGAAGAATGCCAAAGATAACGCGAGAATCGGTTCGGCTCGACGGATAATATTTTCGATTTGCGCACTCGTCGTGACTTCGCACGAATATATTCTACTGTTAAGAAGGCGGGAAGGCGCTAGGCTTAATGATAACATTGTTTAGCGCGTAACGGCAAATCTGTAGATAATGATGCGAGGAGTGTATCGTCGGCGACGACGGCTGCGATGATGATGAGGATGTTGAGAGGAAGAATGTGTCGTTTTTAAGTTTGTTAACTCGTCGAACGGGGAGTGTTCCGTCATTCGTTGTTTGTATTGTGTCAAAGTGAATTACGCTGTAAGGATGACATGTTTCGCGTTGTCTGTACGGACGAAATATCGTAATAATAAATCATTGCGTTGCATAAAGGAAAAAAAAAAACCAGTTACGCATACACAATATATTATATCATTTGTAACTGTAAGATATATAAGTTGTCGGAAATAAAAGCCCCAGATTAATCACGCATCTCGGAGTCGCGCGGCGCAAGATTTTGTTGGTGCGATCATTCTCTGTGCGACATACCGTCCAATCGTCCTCTGCCACGAAAGAAACCGGAAGGAAACTAACTGACCCGCAGATGGAGAGAACTTTTTGCGACAGTAAAATATCGCGCTGCGCGAAGCTACTATTATTATCTAACGAGTAATATCGATGATAGCGAATATAAATTATTAAAAAGAAAAAAAAGGAATAAAACATCTCCGGATATCTTTTCCGTGCAGACAAACAGATCTGATATCTAACTTAAAACGCAAGAAGAATCGTATGCAAACGCAGCATCGAATAACGTAGCAAAGGTGAGATGAAGTACATCGAGTTCACGATTTTAATCGTATGCACGAATGTGATAGGACGAAGGATGTGAAGCACGCACGGAAAGGTGAACAAACATCGGGTCGGAATGAAGGGAATGAAGGGTACCGGATTTATAGTGGAGCTCGGAGGAAAATATAAACCGCGAGTTTAATTACTATTCTTGTAGCTCTAATTGCTTACAATAATTTTCAATAAACTAATTTTCTATTTTTCAACGTACATTTAGTGTTAAGCGCAGATGTCCGACTAATGATTTTATTAAATCCGACAGTTACGTTTATCGCTAAATGTATGCTGAAATATTTGTTTTGCGATCGCAAGAAATGCTCGAGCGGTAAGAATAGTGATTGATAAACCTTGACACCGGAGACTCCTATTTTGTGAATTCGTCAAGGATAATTGATCTCGTCTGCCACCATAAATCCCGCCCAGAGAGAAGTAAAGCTGTCGAGCAGAAAACAAATCATTGCGTTTCCCGTCGAGACGTTTGCGTGCGCCGCTATGCTGAGTCCGGATTTTCGGTCAATTTATACACCACGACTTTTTCTACCCCTCTTTTCGAGTAGCCACCCCGGAGTTAAAAAAAAAAAAAAAAAAAAAAAGAGGAGCAGCTATGCGACGAGACCGTTTCCACCTAATCGCTCGCAGCGAGCAATTGTGTAATATTGACATACTTCTTTCACAAACAAGAAAAGAATACGCTCGCGTCCGGCTGTCATCAGCGGAGACTATGAAAAAACGCTGCTTCATCCGCGTTCATCTTTCCCCCAAAACAAGCTCGTTGTAAAGTTTCCATTCGCGTTAGTCGATAGGCAAAGTCTTGTAAGATTTACTTAAGGAGGCGCAATTCACCCAGGCCTAAAAGTCTGTCGAAGTAATGCAAAGGCGATAATCGCATTTATCCGCTTTTCATTGTAAAGCGCGGCTCGAGCCGAGACCCCCGTCACTCCTTTCGAATCCTTCGACTGTATAAATACTAATCGCGAGAAAAATTGCCCTTCTCTCTCTCCCTCTCTGTCTGGCCGAAGTAAAAAGAAGAGAAAAAGAAAAAAATAAATAAAGAGAAACACGCTAAGTTTCCGTGCGCAAAAAAAACGTCGTCCTATTTTCCGCGAAAGCGACAGATGATAAACGCGATGGCCAGAAATCGAGGTGTACTTCGGCAGAATAACAAAGTGAACTCTGTGAATTAACTGTGTAATAAAGCTATCCTACGGTACTGTGCATTCACACTCATAAAGAAAAGAAAATGAACATACACCCGATATCTACATATACATATATATGTATACACGTATACATATGAATAAATATATATATATGTTGTTGACTCCATTGAAAGTATGATAATATATTATGAATATTATAATGAGAATATAATGACGCAAGCATTAAGACAAAACTATTGAAGAAATTATTAATGTAATTGGGAGAATGTAACAATAAAAGTCGTAAGAAATATAAAATGAAATAAAATATTACCTCTTATTAAGGTATTGTTTTTTCTCCTCCATTTATATCGCTCTCATTTCTACTCAGAATTCTATATTCTGAATGCAATACGTACAGTTTTAATAATATATTCTGTAAATAAAATTATTTAATAGACACAATATTTTATAAAAAATAATTAAGTATATTACCTTTTTTTATTTGAAATTTGTCAAGTCTTACGTATACAAATTTGATGCAAAACCATTATTTGTTGAACGTTTCCATTATAACATTAAATATTTTATAATTTATCTCTTTTTAATAAAAATGTAATAAAAAAATAAACACTTTTTTTTTTTTTTTTTTTTTTTTTTTTTTTTGCATATTTGCATATTGTATTATAAATATACATATTGTAAATTTCAATGGAAATATGAATAAACATAATGATTTAATATTAAAATAAATTTTATTACATAATTTTTATTACATTATTTGTACCAATATTTACAGATCTCAAAATTGTATGTACACCATTTAACATTCCAAACTCTCACTCTCCACTTGATTGAAATTCATGCTCATGAGATTACTCTTATTGTTATTGTTTGCTGCCCCAAACGCAGAGTATTTTTCAGTATTCAAAAGTAATAAAAAAAATTACTATACGTATAAAACTTTTAATCGGAATGGCTTAATTAAGTAGAGAAAGGAAGCTATTGATAGAATTATAAAGGAGTTATAGTCAGTCAAACGCAACAGGATATGTAAGATCACGTAGATTTACGAAATATTGTTCCAAGATACAAAGCGTTGTTGTGTTTAAGTGATACTCTTAAATATCCAGAATGTCTGCGCAATTAATTCTATTACGTATACAAGAGATTTTAATACATCAATCCAAATATTTTAAATTGCGGATTGAAATACGTATGTAACAGCATCCTCTTTTTAGCACAATATAATTCATCATATAAATCTTCAAACTATATCATTCGTATATAAACTTACCACCTTTCTTGTTCATTTGCGTTGTAATAAATAGGAAGGGGCTTGGGGCTTTTGAATTAACTTATGTGTTACGTCGCTGAATTGACTTAAATATAATCCTTAGCTTAAAACTAAATATAAATGTTAGCGAGTTTTGATATTAATCATATAATCGTACTGTCAAGATTCGCGTCTTAAAATAACTTTCAAATCGTCCGGCAATTCATGCGTAATATCGTTTATTCTCTCCCGTAATCTCTCCCTTATTGAGTTATCGATTGGTAAGTCATCGATGCAGCTTTTCTCCAGCTTTTGGCGAATCCTAAGTATCATATCGACCACTTCTACCTCTTGCTTTCCCTGCACCCACGTTTTCAAATCCTGTGCCCGTGATTATTGCATAAATTATTAACAGCAATATTTAAAATGTATATAAACAATGTATTCTGATACATACGGCCTGCGATAATTTTTCCAACTGTTTAACTTGCAACTGCTGACTCAGCTCCATGTATCTCGTGTGGAACCATCCTGAGAAATTAGGCGACCTGAAGAATCGCTTGTACAATCCCACCCAATCTCCTTTTGTACCTGTAGTTAATTGGGGACCGGCACTACTTAAACTAGCTAGGAAGTCATCTGGATTGAACATTTGTGGTGTAGGAGTTGCCTGAAAGAAATCGCCTTGTGATACTATTTAATTCTACAATTAATAATTCTATGATTATTAATCATGAATAATTGATTTACCTTGAAGGGTGATATGTTCTTTTGTAGTGGCATAAGAGTTGCGATGTATCTCTCGAGCGGGATCATGAAGCTTTCTGTTAACTCTATTAGATGACGTTTCAAGAGCGCAGTCTGCACTTCGCCCGGCCGTTTTGTCTGAATGCCTCTGAACAATTTCTTCAAGATGGTTTTATCTTTTTGCAGGAAAGGCTTGTACTGTGTGTAAACGCCAGGTTTGGAGTCCAGCACCTTGAGATTCTCAGACTTCTTGATTTTGTATTTCTGGTCTTCTAAAACACACAAATTCTGAACACGTCACTTGCGAATGGCAAGCGAAAGCGTCATCGAACTTACCGCTGTTGCTGCCGTTACTTATTCTGATGATATGCGGCCAGTGTTGCAGGGTTTTGGCAAAGAAAGGATTCGTCACACCTAGGATTACAGCGGGCGGCGCTGGAGAGTCCGCGGTGTACTCTTTGAATTCCGAATCGTGGATAGTGAAGTACGGGCGATGATCGGAACAGTACTTCAACGGCGCAATCATTCTGCAAAATGTTTCTTTTCATTATATATCGCAGCTTTATTTTCATCATAAATGTTACTTACGCTATAAGCGCTTGGACCATCTCGGAACAAGTAGTCGGCGAGCCAGCCATCACAACAATTGGCTCGCTAAGAAGAACCAGCTCCCACAATAAATGTACATAACTAACAACACTCGCTAAACTTCGGAACATGTCGCCCTCATGGGCTGACGTCAACATCAGTCTTCGCGTTGTGTGCACGTTTGGTGCATGTTCCATGGCAGCAATCGATGGAATAATGGCTTTGTAATTTTGATTTGGGATATATGTCTGAAACAGTTACATATTTTAATATACACAAGCGAGAATATTTTTTACTTAAATATTACAGCCTTAAATTAAGCAAGCTTTTACCTGAAACAGTACACCGATAAGAGGTAAGTGAACTATCTGGCCTGGAATGGGAGCAGGCCACTGATCAATCTCACGCACCACAGCTTCCATAAGCGCCGTTCCGGTCTCGAAGAATTCCGGCGCGATTAAAGCACATAATTCGCAGAACAAATTAACAAATGGCAGTTTCGTAATAATTACAACACTCTGGAAATAGTTATATTAATTATTATTAATAATTATAAATTAATTAAATCAGTTACTTAATGATTTACGATGATATAAGACAAACCTTTTGAAAATATCCTCTTGGCAAAGACTTATCCTTCACCTGTCGAAAATATACGTATCCCCAGTAATAATCTCTATCAGTTTGTAGAAAAGAAGGTGATTTCCTATCGTACTCCTTCAGAGCACTAGTTTGCTGCACCATTATACCACTCTGTCTTATCCGTACGTGATACTGCGTATCTCCCATACATCCAGAATTGGAATCAGGAAAGGCTAAGTAACAGACATTGGATCTCTCTTGCTCAGATAACTTAACGTGATTAGGATAAATCGCCTGTCACATAAAAAGAAATGTTTATAACATTTGTAAAATGAGATTAGCATAAAATTGTGTTCTATAATTGAAATAATAATTATTAATATAATTGTACCTCAATAGCTTGGCCCAGTTCAAGATCAAAAGTAACAATGCATATACAATGCACCCAATTGCTGAAACGTTCCCATTTTGCATATGTCACCTCTTCCACAGCATATGCATTATCCGGCTCTTTACTCGTTGAGCAACAAGGTACTGACATTGTTTTCTATTTATTCTAATAATTCAGTCACTAGAATGTATATTAGCACATGTGTCATTTGTCATTGCATAACATGATTCTTCTCAACCGTATGACACTTGCACTAGCAATTGACTAACAATTATGTCATGTTACATTGAGCTATGTAAAGATTCTTTATGATCTGAAATATAAATTAGCTTAACATCGTAAACATGAATTCTGAACGAATCTGCAAACAAGAGTACTCACCACTATATATACATTGCAATTTATGCAATATATTTACGTATTAACTATAAATCTCTTCCACGAAGTTCTCCATGCTAATTTTGAGCATTCTACGGCTATCACTAGTTTTAAGATTTTGTACCCTGTTCAACAATATTTGACATTCATGGAATTTATACGTCCTGTGAGCGGAGAATTGAGCCCTTTGCTTGTGACACTGAATCAAAGCTGTTCGGGAGTAGCCACGCGTAACACCGTGCGACGTGTGTGTTTACTCATTTCAGTGTGCTTGGCTATGTACACACAATTGTTAAAACCTCCACATGTTCCCCGTCATTAGATAACAATCTGCCAAACAATACGCCAGGCGTGCTCGCGGTATAATTGACGCAGCGATGCGGGTATGCGAGCGAGCTATACTCTTATCGTCGATCAAGCTGTCGAAGCGGAACAACTGCGTATGTTGACATTCGCGTACACATGCAATGCTCACCGTCGTTTCATTGAAAAAAGTCTTCATAATGTTTAGATACGAACGACTAGATGCTCATAACCTCTATATACCTATTCAAGATGCTCGAAGAATCGCTCTCCTGCTCGCTTCACGTTCGTTCGATGACATCGGACTAATTCGTTTCGTTGAAAGTCACTCGATTCCTTTAGCAAATAAATTAATTAATTTATCTAGGCGTCCGAAATATTTCACAGTATGTTTCCTATGTTTCTAACATCCGTCACGGTGACAGGAAGTGAAGAGAAAGCGGACACAGCGGTGAGAGGCGATAACCTCCCGTCGATCAGATGTTCTCAATAGTGCGCTGATCATTTCAGCAGAGAGCGTACCGTGCCGCTTCGGATTCGCAAATTCAATAACCTCTCGTCGAAACATACTCCTAGTCCTCCTCATTGTAGAGGTGTGCGTGCACCCCCCATTCTTCACCCCCTGGACAGTTCGCTGCGTACAACATATGATATATGACGTATGACATATAATTATGGCAGATGACGATACAATTCCGAACAGCCGATGACGCGCGCCGCGCGCATTCCGATCTCGCCGCTGTCACATTCCGCGATTCGGTCGAGCCCGGTCCGCCCGGCGACGGTCAGTGCGCGTTCCGCCCGTCCCACGAGCTAACACTGCACCCGACCGCGAGGACCTGAACCTCAGGGGTACGTTCTTCTCGCGCTAAACATGAGCCGCGGTGCCGCGCACGCTGGTCGCGTACTAGCTGCCGACGACAACACGGGTGTGTCCGCCGACGCGGCCGTACTGCGATACGGTGCGATCAAGTGTGTCAGTCGCCTCGCCGAGGGGCAAGTGTGTCGGCGTTCCTGTGGCCGTTAGGCCGTACACGCACGCACATAGATCGGTACGATGTCGGTGGCGGCCGATGCCTCCCAGGACAGGATCGTCGCCTGCAACGGCAAGGACGACGTGCCGGTGATAACGCAGCCTACCACTAGGCGTGGACTCAGGATCTACAAGATCGTCGTGCTGGGTGACGGCGGCGTTGGCAAGTCAGGTATTGGTTGTCTGATCAATTGTATTGAAATATGTATTGAATAAATGTCTAACTCACATTAGATCATCATCATGTAACGAAGCTTGCTTTTCAGCTGTTACTTTGCAGTTTGTTAGTCACACGTTCCTGGACTATCACGACCCCACTATAGGTAAGTTGTGCTTTCACATGTAAGAGAAGAGAAGGTTCGTCAACCTTCGGTACAATTTTAGGAGGAGAAAGCAAAGTCAGTAAATAAATAAAAAGCATTAAAACAGTAGAATCGACAAATGTAAGAATGGAAAAGTAAATGACAGATTTGAAATTAGCAGTTTGAAAAACTTTTCATGTCTCCGCTTGAGAATGAAAGAAATATAAGAAATGATTTTCCTGTTCTTTTCTCTAACAATTTCTCTTTTGTGCACACAGAGGACTCGTACCAGAAGCAAGCAGTCATCGATGGGGAGGCAGCTCTTTTGGATATTTTAGACACAGCTGGACAGGTTCGAGATTCTTATGTATGTTACGACGCTCAAAACAACATTATGCAATGTGCATCAACATGTCTCTGTACAAGGATGTTTAATTGCGCGCAATTTCGAACAATTCTCTTGTGTTGTGTATAGGTGGAGTTCACGGCGATGCGTGAGCAGTACATGAGATGCGGCGAAGGTTTCATGATATGTTACTCCGTAACGGACAGGCATAGCTTCCAGGAGACAATGGAGTATAGAAAACTGATATCGCGTGTGCGCGCGAACGAAAACATTCCTCTGGTGCTAGTCGGGAATAAGTTTGATCTACAACATCAGCGAAAGGTATATCAGATGCTGTCGAGTTGACCGCCGCATAGTGAAAAGTCATGAATACATGTATCTGTATAGCGGCAGGAACAATGAGATATTGATTTCTCGCATACACTGAACTCGGAGCCTATTTCAGGTGACGACGGAGGAAGGCAAGGCACTAGCGGAGGAGCTCGGCTGTCCGTTTTACGAGACATCGGCTGCTCTGAGGCAATTCATCGACGACGCGTTCTTCTCGCTGGTCAGGCAGATACGCGCCAAGGAGAGACCCCGAAGAGATCCCTTGCATCGCAAACGCAGCCGTTGGTGGCGAATTCGCTCGATATTTGCGTTTATCTTCCGACGGAAACCCAGACGCGCTCTCAATCATTCGCCTTAGAAGTGGTTTCTATAGCGAGCCTTTCATTAGAGAGATCGATAGACGATAGCAATGACGAGAGTAATATCATAGCAAATCACAACGAAGTACGTATTACCGATGTATTTTTATATAGTTCACGTCTCCCTTTAGAGACTGATGATGATTCGTTAACATCTCACTGCCTTATCATTGACCCCAGTGTGTGTACCCTGCAATGCAAAATTGTCAGTCAGAATACACATGGAATACACATTTGTATTCTCATCTTAGATCTGAAGTCAGATTAATCGATCACTCATGCTGCTCAATACAGAGAAACATAGAACATGGATACGCAATAGATTCACACGCTATAGAGATACAGTATATATATTTATGACTTCCAGTTTTATAAGACGACAGTTTCTTCCGCAATATCATCTCAAAGGCTGTTAACATTCATTAAAGTTAGGTCTCACGAAAATCACGCGATAAACGCGGATAAACGGAGCCTAAACGGAGCAAACGCATCCATCTAACTACGGATAAGTAGATATTCCAACTATCTCCAGTGAATCACTTCTCTGATAGTCGTAGGCGATATTTAGACTCTAGTTCGCTATTAATAGCCGATTACGTGACCAAAGAAAAGTATATGAAGCGTTAATTTGAAGCAGGAATTGAGAGATCTCCTTGGCAATACAGAGAAGGACGGAAATGCAAGATATTACATAAGAGCTTTATAACACAAATTGTTGCGATTTTAATTATCGATAAAGGGATATATATATATTGATTTTTATTTATTCTCTAATTTAATTCAGTGTAAATAACAAGAGATATTAAATGTTAAATAATTTTATATTCAATTTAGAATTTTGTAACGATGCTACAAATTATGCATGAGAGCTATATAAAAGTTGTAATGAGTTGCAAAGTTTAGAATTGTTACGTATTATGTGAATCACATGATCTCTAAGATATCTCGATCACAATTCTCGATGAAAGCATAAATTCAATATGTTTGCCTTGGACAGTCGTGACACGAATAATGAAACTGGCAATAAAAGAAAATATTACATTATTTTTGTACATTACAACCACAGAAGCTCAGAAAAAAATATCATATAGGCTTTAAAATATAATTAGAGCTTGTGGTACAAATATTATATTCCAGTCCAAAACATTTGAATGCAGTTTTTTTAAACTCTAATCATAAACGCAGCTCTTCGAATATTAAATTACGTTTACATAGTTTTAATATATAGACCAGTCACTAATTTTATTTTTTAATTTAATATTTAATCGTGAGTTGATGAAATGAGGTATTTGTAATATTTGTATTAATATAAAAGAAAAAAGCGCACTAATATATATATAAATACAAGAAAAAGCAAAAATATCATTTAGGCATAATTTTGCATAATAATTATCTAGTCGTTACTTAATTTTTCCTAGTCACATTTTGCATTTTGTTGTAACATATTAACTTATATTAATCATACATGTAAAAAAACGTTGACCAGTACACACTTTCGCATAATAATTCTCGAATAATTTGTTGAATACATTGCAATATATGTTTGAAAAATATCTGCGAATATATATAAATATATGTATATATATATATAATATATGACATGTGTCACATATTATGTATTCTTATACATATATATAACATATAATGTTATTTAATGTTACTAATTCATTTAATTTATATTATATAATATTTATTTAATATTATATTTATATAACATTTTTAATGCAGATATTATTAACAATGCTGATAATTTATTTTGTAGTAATAGAATTAAGTGTAGCTATCTGTAGCAGCAAATACGAGGTATTAGTGGCAGCATTGACAATTGATCTTGCAATATATAATAAATATAGGATGATTGTATGCATTAAAATAACTATACATGTAATAATTGCATGTTTAGAAAAATTTATGTAATATTCGTCGAAACAAAATATTCATATTTTCATATCAGTAACAGAATACCATAATTATTATTAATTAAAGTGACATTACACAAAAACTGCAAATAGCTACTAGAGAGATAAAATCATCATGTCCATATAAAAAGAAGATAGTGACACTTCATAGACGGAATATAAGTAACATTATCATTTTATATATCGCGACATTTATCAGCTTAGCTACTAGATAGATTAAGCAAATATGACACACATATTATGGATCTCGTACATAGTAATGAAAAATATTGTGAGCATAATGGAAAATGTAGCGGCAAGCATGTAGAGAACAATAACTTATAATTTACGAGGACAATATGATAATCAACGATCATTTTCATATTACACTTTTTTATTTGACGTACGTATACATTTGCTATGAAATTCCGAAAATCGTAAAAACGTTTTAATACAATGTACAGAATACTGGGAAAAAGAACCACGAGCTGACATGTGTAATTTTTAACTTGAGATTTTGCGAAATGCCCAGAAATTTTATGTAAGCTAAATATATTTTGGATATATTTTGATCTAATGCAAAATCTAATGTACTTCGCACATTATATGGATATATGTGTAAAATAATTTTATAAGAAAATATAATCTTAACTATAAAAAAAAAAAAAATCTTGAACGAAATGACGCTTTAAAAATGTACAATTAGTACAACATCATACCCGAATAATTTTCATTATTACAAATTCGTTACGAACTTGAAATGTTACTTACCTTCATTATAACAGGAAATGCGAAAGTACTTTTTTTTATATCAAAATTTATCATCGATCATCTACCTTGTAACGCTATAATAAAACTAGCAAAGAAAAATAGACAATGGGGTGTTTATTTAATTACACGCTCTGCCTGACTTTACATTTTTATATAAAACATTCATAAGTTGTTACATAGCGTTTCTCATTTTCTAAAATGCCGCATAAAACATGTCTTATTAAAGAATCACTGCAGATCTCTGAAAATTGCGAATGCAATAATTATTTAAATTCTATCTCATCTTTAAACAATCATAGCAATCGATCTACTTGCGTTAAAAAGAATCATAAATGCACGTGTACAAAAAAATGAACTTATCTTGGCACATTATTTTATATAGTTTTGTCTTCAATGGAAAAATCTATTTAAAAAATGCATACTTTTAAGACAATAATATATATATAAAAATTTTTTTATATTATCACAAATAATTATATGTGAGATATGATAAATCTAATATATATGATATAATGCTTTGCCTTTTTAGAGCCAAAAACCATCACATCTCTGTGATGGTTAAAATATTGCTTATATTTATTTGTATAATTATACTTTCAGAACTTTTTAAAACTCTTAAAAATTAATTGACGTCATAAAATCTTAAAAATTAACTTGTAAGTTATTGCAAAACTGAGTCATTTAATTCTAAATAATTTCACGGTATTATTTAGTTTTATCTTCAAGTTTCTGTGTGGCACTCTGCGCTTTCCCTTCTTCCTCATCTGGAAGTAGCATAGTCCCGTCTGTGCTCTGAACTTCATCTTCATTGTTATCTATGTAAAACATAAAAAAATAAAAAAGAAAATTTATTCCTAGACATAGTCAATTTTTTTCTTATTTTATAGTCGAGTCTTTATTTTTCTAAATTGGACAAAATAATATATATGTAATAATAAAATAAAAAATATTCAAATAAAATTTAACAAAAGATGAAGAACAGATCAAATTTCCCCTCTTTGTTATACAAAATGTCATAATTATCGTTTGCTGTATTTCAGGAAAATATGCATGGTATGTCATTGTATTTATAATTCTAATTACCACGTGCAAAATCTTCGAACTCGGCAATACCCTGCTCCGCGGCAGCATACGACGCATTGGCATTGACTTGTTTTGAATCCGTTTCAACTGAAAGCCACGTAAACTAAATTACTATACTAAAATCAAAGATTTGCATGTGTTTCTGAAAAGTTTTAATCATGATCTATTATACGGAATATGCACTGGCATATAAATAGCAATGAAAATGAGAATTAGTAATTAATAATTAACGAAATAAAGCTCCAACAAGCTTTGAACTCCATGCATGTTAATATGTATTATATTATGATAATTACTGAATATCGAAAGGTAAGCTTTTGTAATAATAATATTAATAACAATTATCCGCTACCAATCCGTTTTTGGTATAGAAATGTCTTATTGAAAATGTCATACTTATCAGGTATTTTTATTAATAAGTATTTATACTCAATATTTTTGAAAAGTTGACAGTTATAGTTTATCACAATATTTTATTGTTTAACATATTCCTACAAATACAAATTTAAGTTTCTAGCTTACATTGTATACTTTATATAAGATTTTATTGTAAATACAATGCGTATTGCAACAAGCCGTAAATCGCAAAATACCTCTACACAAATAAATGTCTTATAATTGCCCGTCGTAACTTATAAACATTATATGTTATAAACAAACAGTCTCCTGTACTGTTTTGAATACAAAAAAGCATCGAAGCATTATAGAGCTACAACAGAGAATAAAATCTTCCATCCCAGAATAAATTCTTATTCCACCCCACATCATGTAAAAGGTCTACTTTTTTTATAGCACATAATTTTTTCTTTAAAATTAACTTAGAAAAAAACTACATTTTGTACCAAAACAGCGAAAAAATACATTTTGTCTACAAAAATAAATTATTCATAATAATACTTGTGTGCATGGCACTCACTAATCCAAAGATTATTCTTGCCGAGTCAATTTTTACAATTAACATAATATTGCACATACAAAATTAGACTTCGTAATTTAAATCATAAAAAAGTTAATTATAATTATATTACAATTTTGTTCCTTAAAGACAGTTTGTATCTTACAGTCTTCCTCGTGTGAAAATGACGGCGATCCGTATTAAATAATGATTTTTATGTATCGTTAGGATTGAACAAAGGAACCGGGCGCGATACCACATCCTAGTTAGAAGCGATATAGTGGGTGTCAAATCTTAGTACACTTTAGTTACGAAAGTGTGATTTATATACAAAATCTACCGCGAACTCTTAATTTCATGTCTGTGGCAGCATTCTCTCGTCCCGAGGACGGAGAAAGGTATCACTACCTTTCTTCAACATAGTCACTGAGAAACGAGGAGTTTGGCGCACAGCACCAGGTGGATCTGTTGGTAGGATCGGAATGCCGTGGTACTTCAAACCTCGCTGACCAGCTACGGATATTCTTACAGCGGACTCCGGTAGTGGATGCAACTGAGACTTGTTAATGACCACTGTTGGTGCTAGATCAGCAAACCCCGACAATATCTTATAATGCTGAGCCAGTCGGAAATGTGCGCAAAGGGGATCAGTTTGTCGCATTAATTTTTGCGTGAGCAGCCCAATTAAAGTTAGAATTAAAGGGGATATTTCGACGAGATTCGAGAAGAAAAACTGGGGAGTATTTTTCTCTCGTCGTTGAAGCAGGGTGCAACTAGCAATCTAAGTTAGCAAACGTTTCCGTTTGTAATTATACTGGTAACGCAATGCGAATAATTTTTGTACTGAATTACACGAGAAATAAAATAAATCCTGGCAATTATTTGAAAATGCAATTGTTAATGTAAAACCACGCAAATTTAGGAGTGTATCAAACGAAATTTGTAACAAAAATATTTATAACTTACGTGATTGAAGATATGGAGTCTGTTTCTTCTCAGGTGGCGCATTACAACTAAGCTTGAGTTGATCTATTTCTTTTTTCAGCTACAAAATAAAAGTGTAATAAGTTTTCTTACTTAGTTTTGAGTTAAAATTTATCTCATTAATGTAGTTTTAATGGATTCATACCTCTTCTACTTCTTCTTTAAACTGTTTATTCTCATTTCGCTTTTGATCTAATTGAGTATTAATTGTGTCTTTTTCTAATCTCAATGTTTCTAATGTCGCAGTTTTAGTGGCGTCCAGTTTGTTTAATGAGTCCAACTCGCTTTTGCATACTGTCACTGAATCCTCTAGCTCATCGTTTTTCTTTTTAAAATCAAGCTGTTGCTCCAAGCGAAGGTGTAATGTAGCCAGTTCATCCTCTGTGTGTTTATACCTCTGCTCTAGGTTACCACGTAATGTTACACACTGATCCCTCTCTTCAGCACTGAAAAGCAAAACCAATTCTTTGTCAGAATAAAATTCTAAAATGCATTAATAATCTTTATATATTACAATAAACAATAACCTAAAAAGGAACTGAGGCAATGACACTGTTACAGACATGCATTGTGCAAGCAAGATGCAAGCAAAGAATTTCATAAAAGAAAAATTCATATATTGCTTTGCACAATTTGTGCAACAATCATAATTCAAAAATGTAAGTATAAGAATTTGCAATGCTTCTGCAATATCTGACATCAATACTTTTACAACTTCACTATAAACATGCTATTTGATCGATGTATTAACATACATGGTAACATTATTCTATTCTATTATACTTGTTGATTATGAATTAAATGTTGAATTATGTATAATGATTATGTTAAATGTTAGTGTTAAACCATCAAAGACTGTCATTATTGCAAAGGCAGTGCATATAATCAAGAGTACACAATAAAAGATAAGTGAAAATGCCACTGATTTTTACCTGATCTTGAGCTGCTCGTTGAGGTCGTCGATTTGCCTGACAAGCTCCAGGTTCTCGGAAGATAAGGTCCACCAGTTGCAGATGAGCATAAGACACGCCAGGAGAAGTCCTCCAACAAGAAGGGGCGGGCATCTGCCTCCGCCGACCCTCATACCGTCGATTCCCATCACTCTCTTTTTCGTGTTGTGTGCCAGCTATACTTCACGGAACATATGCCACGTTATTGATACTCTTCCAGAACGATGTGTATATGCAAATAATCTACGTGTCACGCGCGTTTTCTGTGAAACATGAGCCGTGGCCACACATAACCTCTCACTGTTCGAGAATCCGATTCTCATTAAGCGAGGAAAACGACGTCATCAGAACGATAACAATGCTCGTCGACAGCGTGCGTTTTATTTTTTTCAGCAAAACTTTTGCGCAACAGCCATTTGAAAGTTCAATATTTTAAACGCTTCGAATCGGAAGCGTGTTCCGATATGAACTGCCGGTGCCGGCAGCGATATGACAGCGTTTTGATAAATCCGTTATTGAGAATATATATACATCACAGAAATATCGTACTTTTTCAGATAAAAATTGTGAAGCTAAAACGAGAATGTTCTTGATAATTAATTGCAGGGTCAATCTATCTAAACTTGATATTTAATTAACAGTTTCTTTATGTTAATTTATCGTTTTCTCTCTTGGATTTTGCTAATATTAAAGTGCAAAGGTTCTGACAAAATTTGCACGTTACATCTGAGATTTCTAAATGATTATTAATACATAAAAATGACGACATACAAATGTCATCTGGAAGCTTATTTAAATTGCTAATTAAATATCAAAGTTCAAGTTTCTGTGTTGGCAACTTTAAGTATAAATAACTAAAAAATTTCGCAACAATTTACATGCTTTTTTCAAGGTTTTTAAAAAGTTATGAAACTCAATCAAAAGTAGGCTTCTAAATATTACAAATGTTTCAATAAGTTAAAAATTGTATACTAAATTATAATTGTTCCGATATTATTACCTTCGAATTACAAATTCACAAATGAGATTTCAGCAGACGAAGAGAGGTGTGCGATGATAAAAAAACACACTTTTATAAAAGTCACATTTATTCTGTGTGTCTTCTTTATTATATATATAATATATATATATTTACTTAACACTGTTCCATCGAAGAAAATTTATAGCCGAAAAATTTAGAGCGAAAAAATATATCGCGGTCTCGCGGATGAAAAAATCAACGTGTCACCGAATTTACGGCGCGGGGTTCCTTCTGATCAACTAATTAACGCAGGATAATCTAAGCTCGATCGTAGATCGTTCGCAGCTCGCGATGCCGCCGTAAACAGGATGAAACTGACGCGCGGATCGTGGATTTGTTCGCTTATTATCTCGACGAGTGTGATCGCAACCAGTAACACCGGTCTGATAAAATACATTCCCGTTTGCGATACGCTGTTGTTGTCGAGGCTGCTTTTAGCATTTATGTATGCAGCAGCAGCATCATTTTCACTTACAATCTTTTTCATTTATTTAATTTAATTAGTCTTATCTTTACTTATATCTCATAACATTTTAAAGAAATCGAAATTTGATGTGCGTTTATCAAAATTGTTATCAATTTTCTGACAAAAGATTGATATTATTTATTAATCCTTAATATTTATTATAGACTCAATTTACTTTCCACACAATACATTTGATTAATTAACATTACTTATTACACAAGATGTCTCAACTGAAGCAACGGTAGATAAAAAACAGCTATTTTTCCGCCAATTTTTTAATTAATTGGTTTGATTTTATTTAGTTGATTTATTTGATTTTACTTTTGACTTTATTTCCGCCACTTTTATATCCGGTGTAATAATTAATATTACTAATTGACGAATGCAGCTTAGATCAATTATTAAATCCATAATAAATACTACACATTAATAATAAAATGTACAATGTAGAGCACAAGTTATATTTCCTTTTTGGAGCGGAAAGCGGTCACCAATTCTGGAACATCCGGTATCATTATCTGGCTCATACAGCGGTGCACTTTGTATTGCATCATGATGTATTAGACGTGCAAAATCTATTTAGAAAGTCGTATAAGCGAACAAACCGATTGCAAAAACATCTTCTCTCATCGCTTTCTCACATTCTTTACTCTACAATATCTTCGGCTATGCTTGAACAGAAATAAAATATATTGTAAATTTAATAGCCCTATTGCGTTTTCAGCGTCGTTGCATGTCAAGTGCCAGACGCTCGGATCGTTTAAGGTCACTCCTCGCGACTTGTATTTCTCAAGCTACATCGGTTACACCGATACTTCTGGGAAACTTAAGCCGGTCGCTCAATCGTTCGTATTCTATATGCGAAGAATAGATCGAGTTACCTAGTTGGAAGATAATCCATTTGATCGCAGGACCTTCAACAGAAAATCGATCGACAATTTGAAGTGATTCAATTTCATCTTAATTTTGAAATTATGTCAAAATGCGAATTACTGACGGACGTAATCTTACTCTCGGACTTTCTCAAGGATTTTGCGAGTGACGTCGAAAGCCAGTAAGATTGAAAATAAAACGTGTCTACCTTCGACAAATTCAATTAATTTTCTTTCTTTTTAATTGATTTATTGTCAGTGATCGGTAGCGGTCGTGCTACACGAGCAATCGTAAAAATTGCGACGCGTTATAGTGAAATTGTGCACGTTGCGGAATCAATTTCGCCGTGCAATTAAAAACGATCTTTTCTGTCCAGATACTGCAGCCGGAAAATATTGCACTGACAGTTCTAAAAATAATCTGCGATACACGAAGTCACCGTGTACTCGACGAACGAAATGAATATTTCACGTCTTTCGGTTTAGGTGTACAAATGATTCATCAACGAAAGAACAATTCGCTCTTGTCTAATCATGCGTCTTGATTTTCTGCTAACGTCAATCGCAGACCCTATTAACACATTAATTGATATACGTAACATATTCTTGGACAGTGCAAATAACTTTTATAATTTTGTAGAAGTGGAAAATGATATAAAAAAATGTATAGGAATTTTTTTTCATTTATCGCTTCCGCAACATACATCGCGCTTTTACCAATCTTTGCCAAACGTTATCAGCGTTTCTTTGCAACGAAAAAGTTAGAACACGAAGCGGTCTTTTATGCAAATTTCCAAATGTACAATAAAACGGTGCTAATCGAAGATAATTTCCTTTGTATATATATCGGGTCTGCGATTAGGCACGCTGATTCCGTAAATGCAGCGACATCCGTGTATTATCTAACGCTAGTCGAAGGACTTATTTACAAGGATTTATTTGTAATTCAGTAAATCACTCGAAGACACGCACGAGACGGGACTTGTAATCATCAATCACGCGAGGCGTAATCATTAACTCTTGTCTTCTTACCGTCAGCTCGCTGCTTATTTTCAATCTCAGATATGCATCTTCTACGAATCTTACAATTCCTCTCGCACGCATCGTCCCGATTTACACGATTATAGCTTATTACAAAACGGTACAGCTATATACCTGTCATTAAATATAGTGAAACTTTCGTCGTGATGTACCATTATAGATCGATTACTCTAGATCGAGAGTATCCTAGTTTTGCCCGGCGACGTCGAGACCGGCGGTACCTTATCGAAAAATACAAATCCGCTCTCAGTATCATTGCAGATTGCGATATCATCACTTAGCACGCATTATTCACAACGCACCAAATTATATCTATCATCATTGAAACACATCAACGCGATCTCTTATTATCCTATTACATAGCGCGTAAATCACTTTCTCCTGTCGTAATCTCGTCGTCGGAGTTCTCTCGCAGTTTTCGTGCCGGCCAAATTCACCGGCGCGTCTTTAAACGTACGATTAAGATCTAGCGTAGAAAAAGGTTTGTAGTAAATCATGGTCCGAAGGTGACATTGGATCTTTTGGCCTCTCGTACAGCGGATTGAGCTCGGTCACATCGAGAAATCTGGTTTTTCGTCAATTTCTATGCAAAAACAGAATGCAACGCCTCTGAAATGATGTATCCATCGATTCAATATTTCACATCTTTGTAAGTAATTTATAAATTGCGAAAATAAAAATGATCGAATTATCTCAATAAATATTGACGACGATATCTAATCACTTCATTTCGTGCAACCGTTATTTCATCACATTATTAATCTTGGAAGCAGCATGGTTTTTCCATTCACTGATATCGGAAGTAAACGATTCACGGTTTCAATTTTCTTTTCAACTGTTCTGTACCTTCGCAACTATTCTGTACTTTCCATTCTAATCGCATGAAACAAGACAAAAAATTAAATATGTACGCTTTCGTTACTGCCAAATAAATTGCATCTCTGAAATCTTTTAGCTTTCGACATAGCTTTAGACATTTTTTTGCTGCATATTCTTTTGTTCTTATATTGTTCTCTGGCGAAATTATTATATATAAAATTGACAGTAAATAAGAAAAAAGCCTAGTGCAAGTTTGTAAAAAATAAATAATTTGAATATGTAAAATGAAGTGTATTATTAAAAAGACAAGAAATAAATTAAAATGCAAGAATGCTAGCTTATGCAATTTTCAAAACGTAATAAACAGATTAAGTTTTCCAATATTTCTAAGAAAGAAACAGAAAACTGAAATAAATTTTTACAAAATGTTTGATTACAATCTTGCATGTGTACAGCACAGAAGCACATTGACAATGCGTTAAAAATACAATGAAGGTAAAAATTGTATTGTATAAGAAATTTAACTATATTTATTTGCACGATATACTTATGTTTTTGCATGAAGAGTATAAATGCAGTGGTAATAGGCGATTTACAAACAAAGGGATACCGGTGAGACGCGTGGTAGTGACAATTTCAAGAGATTTTTATGCACAACTTGTACAGATTAGTGTCATCTCCTGTCAACAAAATATACAAACAAAATCAAACAGCTGATAACTCCTTATTAATTAGTAGTAATACAGAGCCACACGTGTTTTTCTTTTTTCTTCTCCTTTTTTTCCTTAAATATTAAAGGATCAGCCAGAAAAACAAGATTAAAACAATACATTTCAAAGTATATACCATTTAGTTATCCCATTTACATTATACATCGTATATATATATATATATATGTATATATACATGTGTATATATATATATGTATATATATACGTATTCATCGTTTGTATTCCCAGGAAATGCTTCTAAGATTTTGGGTATGAACCCATTTAAAAGGTAAACAATTGCAATTGTACATGTACTTAATACAAAGTCCATTAGTACTCGAGCAATCTCTCTCTCTCTCACTCTCTCTCTCTCTTTTCTCTCGTTGATGAGATAATCTTTTATAACATATAGGTTTCCTAATGAAGTTAACTTTATTAACGCAAAACTTCAATATAACAGATTAAGCGTTTGGAACGCTATGTTAGTAAACGGTGTTCTATCTTGCTTAAGCTACAAAATGGATAACCGAAAGCATACATATATATATAATATATATTATATATATATGTACAATCTAAAGTAAAACATGTGCTTTTTAATTATTGCAGCTTCAACATAGCCTTGAAAATCGACTGAAACGAGACCGCCGACAGTTTCTGTAAATAACTCCTCGATTTTTTTAAAAGCTTATTCAGTATTTTGATTAAAATATATTACGCTCAAAAAAAGTTAGGGATATTACATGAGCCCCCCTACCCCCTTTTAATGCGATGACGTACGCTTCTATCTTACCTTTCTTTCGTGTATTAATCTTCCGGTTCGCGCTATTCGTCTTAGCACAATAAAAGAGAATTAGAATTTTACATTTTAAGACATACAGTCTACCGTTCCGATACATCAGCGCTCAAACAAATTGTTTCGTTGGTGTCTAAAAATATCCTTAACTTTCCTTGGAGTTTCCTTTTTATCCGCTAAAATATCAATAATCATCCTAGAGCCCGATCCTTAAAGACATTCATTAATTACATATAATAATTCATTTAATCTATATCATTTTTATACAAAATATTTCTGCATCGTTGCAATTGTTTGACAAAAGCATACAAATTAACTTAGCGTTATATAATTTTAATGAACAATTTTTTGTATTGCGTGCTGCTTTTTCTCGTATCGTAACACCATCCCGTCGCGTTTGGCAGTAACAAAAGTATCTGGAATAATATGTAGCACCGGTTGTCGCGTGTAAAACTGGATCGATGACAATGCAAAACTTCCGTTATCTGCGTGAAAACTGAACGTGAAAACGAGCAGATTGAAATAGGAGACTAATAATCAAGGTCAATATATGTATCTTCCAATTATTCTACCTTATCAAAAAGTATTTATTTCATTGTCCTTAGTTTATATGATAAACACATTTCTCTCGGTGAGTTTTTTTTATATACACTAAATAGCTACATCTCAAAAGCGAGCTCTTTCTGCATATAATAGTAGAATGTAAAAAGAACCGCATATGCTCTCCAATGATAAATATATTATAAAGAATTTAGATGTTTAAAATATATACTTGTTGAATATATATATATATAATTGTTTAAACAAATACGCGACGTAATGAATGAGAATGCTGTCCGACTTGTGTCATTCATGTTGAACTTGCGGTTGCCACATAACGAGAAAATCATAAAACTGCGCGAGCGTGCGATACGTTGATTGTTTTTTTCTTTTTTTTTGTTTTAACGTGATGCAAATATGTGAGCATTAGGATGCGATATGTCGTACCGTCCGTTAGAAAACGCTATAAACATGGAAAAACTTACTTAACTCCAAAATAATAACCACCTCGCCATTTATTAACGGTACTCATGTTGTCTTTACAGAAGAATTCTCGCGTATATAACTCGCGAAAAAATAGAAAGATGAAGACGAGTAAGAAACGCGGTGTACAGAAGGACGTTTGCGTTCATGTGGAACACGAAAAATACTTTTCTTTTTCATACCTTATATTTAGACAGAATTTATCTATTCCCTTCCTCTACTTTTCTCTCTCTCTCTCGCTCTCTTTCTCTCTCTCTCTCGTCGTCCTTTATCGCACATTCATTTCTCTCGTTTACTCGTATATCACGTAATTCACTTGATAATACATTGATTTCATTATCGTTGTTAGGCGTGTGGAAATTAAATTAATGAATAACGTGGTTTATGGGAGTCTCGGCTGCACGAGGCCAGGGGGAGAACAGGCTCACGAGAAATTATCACTGGTCGCTTCCAGTTTCATCTTCTTCTGCGGAGAACTCGCTTGCGAGCGCAGGTCTCCGGCGGGTCTCTTCACTTGCGGATTACTTTTCACAGCGGTGGTTGGATCTGCTGGATAATAAAGGGTTATGTTCAATAACGTTCTACGCGAGAGGAAGGTTCGCGCGGGTGACAAATCATGCGACTAACCTTGCAACCACCTGACTTGAGTGGCTGGTCCGTATCCCTTGTCGTTTCGCGCTGCTATTCTAAAGATTATGGCCGGTTTTGTAGTGGTGTCCACGTGAGCGGCGTTAAGGGCACTATTGTTCACCGAACATGAATTACTCGAACCGCAATAAACTCTAATAAAGGCTAACTGATTTGGATTCGACACGACTGTTTTTGGTTCTCCGTCATTGTTTAACGCAGTACTTCGCACTGCCAGATAAACGGAATACTCGAGGATGGGCCCGACGTTGCTGGGCGGCGGTTCCCAAGATATTTGCGCGCCATCCGCGGATTTCGATATCTTAATAGCGCTGGGTGCACCTGGGAAGCCCGGAAGACACGTCTTGAATGCCGCTACCTGTAACGAGAATTAATACTTGTAGGATTCCGAGTATTGTTCTGAGAATTCGCAAAATTGTTCGAAGAATTAAAAATATTTTATTGAATAATTTTGTGCAAAACAAAATTTATACCTCACTCCAGGCACTTCGTCCACAACTATTGATAGCAGCGACTCTGAACTTGTAAGCAGTTCCGGGCTCTAACGCCACTTTAGCTCTTCCTGTGAAAACATCCATTGTCAAAGACGATTGCGTTATATCCAACGGTTCGTCGCCGGGAAGATAATAATTTTGAACTGTAAAATTAGTTCCTTTTATCACTGCAACATCATACCACTCCGCCTCTTTCTTCTCCTCCTCGCTCTGCAAAAAAATATGAATCAACGATTAATATATCGTTTCACAAAATCACAATATCGTTTCACAAAATCAATCATAAAAAAAAAATCGACAAGATTATTTTATCAATAAAAATTAATAAGATCTACCTGTTCGTTCTTAATTTTCACGGGTGATTCTGCCGATCCCAAAGCAGCGGTAGCTAATGTCGTTAAATCTGTCGAGTCGTCTCTAGCCGTTTCTGACCTGGTATCATTAATCTTTTCCTGTTTCAGACTTTCCCTCTTTGGAACAGCAATTATTTCGTCTTTCATCTCTATCTTCATGGAAGTGTGTGTTTTCTGTACACTCTCAGTTTCCTTCTCGAGAGGAGCAGCAACACCGTTTATCGATGAAATTGGTAAATCAGATAATCTATCTTGTTCCATAGACTCATCGGTCGGCTCCAGTTTCATTTGTACACTCGGTGTAGCAACGGATGCTGTTGTTGCCGTTGTTACTGGCGTTGCATTAACCGCGTCTGTCGGAGTCAACGCGCCTACATCGGCGAGCATTGGCTCGTTGAGGTCTTCTTCTTTCACAAGCGAACTCTCGGCCGAGAAATTGGCCTCCAGCTCCGGTTCGTCCTTAATCTTTTCAGCTTCCTGAGTTTCATCTTGATGCGACATGTCCACATCCACATCATCGGTAGGCAGATTATCAGGCACTGGCGATTTTTCACTCTTGGCAAGATACGATTCGATCTTCATGGTCGTCGCCTGACTGCTTTCGTCCTGTTCAGCGCCGTCGGTTTCCGCAGCCGAATTTGCAACATCCGTTAGAGCCGTCTGTTCGGATGGAGCCTCCGCGGATGATTGTGCTAAGGGCAAGTCAGAATTTACGGATTTAACTTCGGCTAACGAATCGAGATCCTTCAAATCCTTGTCACCCGACAGTTCCGCGTCGTCAACGCTAGTTTCCATAGGTACATCATCAACTGGTTGATTGTCAGCAGCACCTTCCGTTTCCTCAGAAACCTCGTCAGTGGTAGCCGCGGCGGCGATCGCTTCGGGAAGATCTTCGGACGCAGGTTGGTCCTCCTTTAAGGCAGATTCTTCCGAGTGAACGTTTTCGGCCGCGTCGACGTCTTGAGCGGCCGCTGCCGACTCCTCGGCTGACTCGGCAGCATTTTCCGAAGCGGGTTCCTCGGTCAGATCCATTTTCTCCTCGTCGTCCGATAAGAGATCGTCCATCGGCCCGTCCACTTGCGGAAGCACGAAGTTTCCGTCGCCGTCGACTTGCATCGGCTCGCCCGCGCCCATTTGAGAAACTAACGCGGCCGCCGTAGTCGCCTCGTTGCCGTTACAGCTGTCATCTATCTTATCATCTCCGCCAGCACCGTCGTCCGTAGCCACCATGAACGATAAACCACCTGATGGTTCCTGAACCGGATCGATAAGACCTGCTTCTGCTGCCAAAGCTGCTAGCGCCGCGTCAGTAGTAGCAGGACCATCAGATGTAGATGCTGAAATATCACCTTAGTTTGCAATTTTTCTCCCATCGCACATTCTACGTATTAAAATATAATTTTACTTGAAACACATTTGCTTAAAATATAATTTTACTCACCTAAAGTTGCTGAGGGTTGTTTCTGCGAGGAGACTAAGAGCATTTTACTTGTATCTATTGAATCGGACGTGCTCGAAGTAGTCACTATGGAACTACTTGTCGGCATGAGCGTAACCGTCTTCGCACCGATGCCTCCAGACATTTGCAGAGTAACCGGCTTTCCAGAAACTGTTACCGCTTCCTATAATTTGCAAATGAACAACAGTTACTAAATTTAATAATTAAATTAACAATTTTAACATTAACTTATAAATTTAACATAAACTCAACCATCAATTACTAAATTTTCATAATTAATATATTGTTTTAATTTGAGTATTGTAAAAAATTGAGCAAATGGTTGATATTTTTAGACTGCACAGAAATATTTTGAATCAAACACTCACTGGAGCTTTTTGTATCTGCGGCATGGTGACGATTTGGCTCTTGCCTGGATTGAAGATCGCTTGTGGACTGCCCTTGGTGGCGATAGTCACTGTCTTTGGTACGCCGCCTTGTCCCGGGACCGTGATGGTTATGGGCTTGCCGGCAGTTCCGCCGCCCATTGCGCCCGAAGAGACGACTATCATCTTGACGCCTTGCTGATTCGTCACGTGATTGGTGGCTGACAACGGTAACACGTTTACGGGAGTGGTGATGTTGGTTCCTTGCCCCGCGCCAGCCTGGGAGGTCGTCATCGCCTGCACAGCCCTCAGACCCGAGCCAGTGGTGACAACGATGATCTGATTGGGTCTGCCAACCAATCCACCATTGCCTCCGGGCTTCGTGATCATGATGGTCTGTTTGCCCGTGATGTTTTGTCCCTTGCTCATCGACACTAAACCGGATGTCTTCATGGTCGTCAAAATTTTCGATCCCGCCACCGCGTTGGGATTCACCAATCGCAATATTGTCGGTCCCTGATTGAGGGGCTTCGCGCCGGCCGTCTGGACAGTTTTGCCGGGAATCAGGCTCACCTTCGGCACAGTGGCCATCATTCCCTGTCCGGTCTTCAGGAGGTGCACGATCTGCGGCTGGCCGGATATATTCTGGGCAGGCTTCTGCAATATGATCTGCTTGCTCTGTTGCGGCGAAGCGGTGCGCAGCACCGTGGCGCCAGGCGCGGTGAAGCGTATCTGCTGGCCCGGCTGCACGTTCTTCATCCTGATGGTGTTGGTCGTGGTCGCGGTGGCAGCTGCAGCCGCGGCCTGCGGCAGGATAGGGACGTTGTTCATGGTGATCTTCGGGGTGGCCGCCGCCGCCGCAGCCAGCGCGGCAATGCCGGACATGGCGGCGGGCGTCTGGCCCGACGCTACAGTTGTCGTCGCGGTCGCGGTGGTCTGCTGCTGTTCAGTGGTGACCACCGCCACCGCCGTCACCGCCGCCGCCGCCGAAGAAGTCACTAGGGGAGAACGAATTCGAATGACGTTGCCGGTCGCGACTCTCGGCGTCATCGGACTCGTCGGCTTTTGCACCGCTTGCGACGACACCACTTTCTGCACGGGGCTCTGCACCGTCGATTGAACTCGTAACGGAGACGCCGCCGCTACCGCTGCTACGGATACTCTAACGGCGGCGGCGGTGGGTGGCGTGCTTGGAGAAAGCGAAGCAACGGTAGTCACAGGCGGAGATGTGATCGGCACGGTCGCGGGAGTCGTCGCCAATGCGGGAGTCGTCACTGCCGCGGGAGTGCTGCTGATGACCGGCGCGATCGGCAACGGAGCGCTCACCGGTGGAAAAGTGCCGGTCGCCGCTGCCGGTGGCATATCGTACTTTTGTATTTGAAGGATGTAATAATGAGCGGACGGGCTCGCTGTCCAGCTAACTTCCAACGTTTGCGTGGAAGCCCTAACCAACTGAACTCTGGAAGGCGCGGCCGGCTTGCAGACCTCGAGATACCACAGATCTTTGCAGCACACCTGAGAAGCGAGAAAAGCGCCGTGTCGTTAATGCGTTTACGTTGCAGTTCGAGATAAAAGCTGCATAATCAAAACTTAGCCTGACCTGATTGTTCCAAGCTTTACGATAACCGTCTCTTCCAGACCATACATAAAGTCTACTGTGCACACCAACTGCACAATGGCCAGCACGAGCACGAGGAACGTTTTCTTCTAAAGAATCAACGGTCAATTGTTCCCAGGTAAGTGTTTCTAAAACAATGACGTGTGCTTGATTTGAATAGCAGTAACACAAATAAATGTTTTATGGAAGCCTTTTAAATAGAATGAATTTCTTCAAAAATAGTTTAGTAAAATTTATCAATTAGTATAACTAATAATCGTATATATATATTAAATATTATTAAAACTGACTTTTATATTTAAAATACTTCTATATACCAATCATTCGACGTATAGTTCAACAATTCCAGACTTGAATACTTTTCGACATTTAATAAGACCGACAATATTTCCGTCTTCCGCATTTATGTCGGCTGGATTTTAATAACATCCATCACAAATGACTTATGTTTGCATATTTGCATTGCATATTCGACAATAAAATTTTATTACACTTATACATCATTACATTACGTCTAAGTAATCTCAGAATAAAACTTTGGCAATTTATGTAGTTAACACAAGCGTGTTGTTTAAAACACACAAAAAAAAATCACCGCTACAACTTACCTAAGTTCAAGCATGCTAATGTGCTCGTACATTTCCATTCTTTCTCGTGCGTCGCGACTTTAACATCGTCGACGACCAGTGGCACCCACCCCCCGAAGACGTACATTCGATGGCCAATTAAAGTGGCGGTATGAAGTGATCTAGGTAAAGGAGTGGGTCCGTGAACTATTGGTTTGTTCCAGGTCATTGAATCAACATCGAGGAACCACAAGTCACCCAAACGGCAACCGCTCATACCACCATAAATCACCAAACACGATTTTCCCGTGGTACGATCGGTATACGCTACCCCGGTGTGGGATTCTCTGGGGGGTGGCGCGTGTCCATGCGTCTGTGGCACGTCCCAGGCCGTTTGACCGTTAGGAAGAAGGTCGAGTGTGTAGAGGTCGTTCAAATATCTCGGTATATTGTTTTTCGGATCATCGCTGTCGTTAGCCAGACCTCCGAAAAGGAAGACCCTGTTTCCAATGAGGGTGAAACTGTGCCCCAATCGCGGGCACGGCGGCGGCTCATGCTTAGGCGGCTTTGGCTTCAATCGCTTCCACTCCCATCGACTTGCTTGAAGTTCATACAATTCGTTAGAGTATTTGCCATACTCCACCATCCCGCCAAACACCAAAATACGCGTGCCATCGACTACAAAGCCGTATGCCGCACAGCCCGGAGGTATGTCTCCCTTCGTGGACGGCACAAACCATTGGTTTGTCGCTGCAAAAGTACATCTCATATAAAATCATTTATAATGCAAGATTACATTGCAAAGTGTTTATACATGTGCACTCTTCATTTTATTTGAACACGATATTTTAATTCAGTGTGTACAAAAGTAATACTTATAGATAACGTAAAAATAATTTTATTTTCTGTTGCATTAATATGCATAAATATGTAATATCTAAAGCAGAGAAAAATACTAAAATATCATTATTATATTTTTTTGTAGATTCTTTTATACAAATATAGGAATTTAATAAACATAATTAAAATCATGTAAAATAATTAAAATATACAAATTTAATAATTTTAATATAAGTGCAAATTGGCAGTAAAACTCATTTTCCAACTGTTGCAAATTTAAAGAATGTTATTGATATTTTGAAATTATTTTATTTTTATTTTGCTGCACATTCTGTGATTATCTTATTCTTATCTTACTGTTTATTATTTTTTTCAAAAAAATCTATAGCAATAACTTCAGATATTGCATATCTATCTATAGCAATAATTCAGATATTTCTACTTCAATCTGAAAAAAAAGATCCGGGATCGAAAAATTTCTCTAAACCTGAAGATGTGAGAGATCTTCCAACATTATAATAACTTGATAGATTTTGCAAAATAACAAATTATAATAAGTTCTATTTTATATATTTTTCTATAAATTTTCAACAAAATATAAAGTCATTACTTTTTAATCGAATTATATTCTTCTTTACATTCAAGAAGAAATAAGTACACATTTAAACGTCGAAAAGAAAAAGGAAAAAAAAAAAAACGGAAAAAAAGGGAAAAAAAAAGGAAAAATTGAAAAAAAAGTGCAGAATGCAGCCAAAACGGACAGACGCATATGCATGCATTCCGCTGTTACCATGGCGAGCTCGCGCGCGAGGACAAACATTTCGAAATCGGGCTCGAAATGCGCGCAGCAGTGCACGCAGGCGCATATTGGATGGCGACGTAGCGCGAGAGAGATAATACTGCACCCACAACACGGTGTGTGCGGGGATGTGCGAGGAGCGGCAGAAGGAAGAAAGAGTAGAGAGAAGGAACAAACGCAAAAGGAAAAGAGAAAGATAAAGGCGAGAAGCGCGAACGTGGAATGACGGGAAACGCGGCGCGTTGCATCGCAGTGGTGGGGCAAAGGAGAGGGGGGCGTTAGAGACAGCAATGGCCGCTCCCGCGCGTATAAACATGTAGGATGACAGACCGCGGCGATTTTACAGATATGCAGGACCGAAAGAATCGCCGCGAAGGCGCGGGGACGCTCGCGCGATCAGGATCGATGGAAAATGCACGGCACGATCGCCGACCATTCCGTCTGAGACGCGAAATCCGCAAGTTCGCCCGCGGATCCGGCCGGTGACCGTCTTGTCAACGTATGCCGCCATATTGGTTCGCGGGAATCGTCAGGAACGGCGCGCAAGGAAAGGGACGCACGATGAGAAGCGCCGTGCAACGGTAGGACTCACCCGTGTTGTACACATGTAATTCGTCGACGATCCCTTCGTTGCCGCCGCCGAAAACGACCATGAGGTCCTTAATTGCGACCGCCCGGTGGCCATGTCTGGGTCTTGGCTGGGGCCCGGTCGGATTTGCGATCCGCTTCCACTTTAGCATGGGTGCCGCCATGATGACCGTCGATCACATCATTTTTTCATACCCGCGCGACCGTCCACCACCACCGCCACCAACACCACCGACAACTTACCCCTAGAGCGGCGCGATCGCGACGCTCGACGGATTACAGCGGGCGTCCTCTTTTATCACAGAAAACCGCGATCTACGTTCGTCCTTCCGCGACGACCGTTGACGATGCTCGGCAACGGCAATAATAAACGTAAAAGGCCGCACTTACGTTCGAACTCACTTTCTCAGCACTCTCGAGATACGCGACTCTCGAGACCTAACGTCGCGAAATCTAACCTCTCTAGAACCCGAGATAAAACGCAGCAGGTCTCCGTCCGCGAGTACTAGATTCCTTCAAAACCACCGTATCGCGACGTTCTACATTCAGTTGTGTGATAACAACAAGTGCGTTTCCGATGCGTTACTTGCACTCTGTAAAAACTGCGATCGAACCGAAACTCCGGGTGCTGAGATCCGCCGCTTCGAGAACAGTGTATGCCTTCGCGGCGCGCAACACGTACACAGAGAGACGACGCGCACTGTACGTGCCTAAGCGTGAGTGTGTATGTGTGCCTGTATTTATGTGCGCGGTGTTTACGGCACTGATTGCGTGAATGCTAGAGCGGCCGCTCAGCAACACGCCGCGGCCCGGGCGGATACGCGATTGTTGCCGTCGTTGTGACGCGATCCGTTCATATCGCGATCAAGTTCACTTTCGTCGATATTTCGAGTCTTTAAATCGAGTCGTTCAAGAATAATCGGCGTGTCGATTCGCGGTCAAAAGTTTTGCACGCCGGGCTCTCTCGCTTTCCCTTCTTCTGTGTGCTATCTCTTCTCTCGTACGGTGAAAACCTGCGTCAAAACGGACGAAAAACGGCGCGGCGAGAAGATATCACTATGGCACGACCGAGCGGCACCGGAATAGAACATGCGAATTCGTAACACGACGCTTACAACGAACACAAAGCGCGCTTGCAGACAGCTGGCGGCGAACGGTTCCGTCGTACTTATCGAAGAAACACCCAGAAGAGTCGGTTGCTTGACGGCGCGCACAAGCGGCCTCCGCAATCTTCATCCACCATTGCACAAAACTCGCGTCGGTAACAAGCGCGTTGCCAACTGACAAAAGTCTAGAGAACTTTTAATTAATTAATCGATATAGATGATGTTTAATCGATTACTCAACATGATCTTTGGTTCTTTTTTTTGCTCGAACAGATTAATTATTCTTCTTGATATTTTTTCATATCCAATAAATCTTTACATCATTTCTTGCATCTTTTATCAAAATATTGTCCAAAAAATTTTCCTTATTACATATTGGCAGAGAAATCAACCAATCTAAGCAGATTACCACTTGTTATTTGTCCAAGAAAAATTGGTCCAAAAATTTTATCTTCCTTGTTTGTAATATCCTTTTCTTCTGAATAATATTAGCAATAAATATATGTGATAAATAAAATATGTATTACGGTAATTGAAAATATTTAAACAAAATAAGATATTTGCATACGGAGAAATCAACCAATCGCAAGTCTGAATGCAGGATTTCGTTGAATTCTGGACGTTATTCTTACACGTTATATGATTAGTTGATTTATCTGCGCATATTTTATGCAATTGTGCCTTGAACAAGTTTAAGAAATGACTCATTAACAAATTTCTTTTACAAAGAATGTTATTTAAAGGTTAACTCTTTATGTACAATGCTTTGAATATACAATACAGCTATAACAGGTTTCAATACATATATGAATTTAAAAAAATGACTGATAGAAATCAATCAAATTTTATTTATAAACATAGTACTTCTTACATAAATATCATTTCTATTTTCTTATAAATCATGCTGATATACACTCTGTCTCTGATAATTTGTAAAACCTATATATTCATGTTGAAATAGATATAGAGTGGTCACATACATTATATTGATAATACTTAATTCAAAATACATTCAAGACTCCAATTTTATTTGTCCACTTCATTTCTCTATTCATTTTACGGAATGATAAAGTATAATCATCTTCATTAAAGTTGGAAATATTTTTACATTTCTTCATTCAATATATTAATTCGAATTTATTTTAAATTTTGAAATATTTATCTTAAACATCTCAAAATCAAATACAATTTTATATCGTCCAACATGAACGATTTATCACTCTATCCTGTCGAATAGAAATTCATAATATATCGAATTGATAGTTTATTTTACAAAGTATAATGTGATTGATACTTTAAGCAAACTATAAATGCAAATAACAAAATTATGAAATTATTATAAGATTTACAGCGCGATAATAATATAAAGTTTAACGTTCTTTACCTACTAAACCAACTTCGCATATCTTGCACACTGTGTCTTTAAACTGTGGGTTATAGCTGGCACCGCATAGGAAACACTTTACTTCCGGTTTTCCTTTGTAAATAGGTGTGTACGTGCTTGCGCACAACGAGAAGGGATTGTGTTCATCATAGGCTAACTTGTGCTCGTCAACAGGATTTTTATCACAAGACTGAAAAAATAGATGAAATTTTTTACACATTTACAAATATCAATTATTTAAATAAATATTTATTCACAGTGAAGTGGAAATACCTGTAACAGAATCCGAATTTTTTGTGCAAGTTCAGGATTCGGTCCTAGCTCGAGTAATCTTCTTGCAAATGAACCCGCAGTCTTGTAATTCTTCAATTTGTAGAATAAATTCACAGCTACTTGAAGGGTGAGAATCTGATGCACGGGCTGCAAATTACAGTGCGTAAAGTACGCCGCCATCTCGCAAATCCTTTTCTGCTCGGCTAACGTGGATCTCGGCATACTTTTACGTTCAGTTTCCATTTTCAAACCTAAGATATACTCGCGACAGATCTGAATCAGTTGTTGACTCTCCGCGATGTCCTGTTTGGTATCGACAACGAGCAGTGGTATACTTAGCAAGATTCCTTGCAGTTTTTCTATCGCTTTGGCAAATTTGCCGTTAGTCGTCAATTGATAGCACAGTTGAAGGCGCTGAACCAATTCGGAAAGGTGCAATCCAACTGCAGGCACGCCAGTTTTCGCCGTAGCGTCCTTCCAGTTGGTCTCTTTCCAGTTTCTTTGAGGATATCCGTATATCGATGGTACATTAGGTAAACAAGCGTAAGATGTCCTGGCTCGGGCGTACGTATTCATAAACAGAGACTCGTAAGGTCCGAATTCTATTACTCTGACATGAGTATTCAACAATCTGAAAGCAGACTCAAACGAGCCGGCCAGTATGTGATCAACCACCAGCTTGGAGTTGTTAATCCAGTGCTGCGTCGGTGGAATTCCTTTGGTAGGCGGAGAATAGTAGCCTTCCTGATTCGCCGTAGACGCGACAACTTCGAGTTCCGGCGGCAGATCAACATCTTCGACGTCCCATCCAGGAGTCTCTTCACCTTCCGGCGCGATTTCCGTATCGACGCCTTCTTCGTCGTCTAGGCCGAGTTCCTCGTCCTGGCCCCATCCCTCAGGCGTCGTTGTACCGTCATCTTCCGGAGCGAGAGCGGCAGCTACCTGACTCTTGCCGCGAGACATCATCGCCCCCTCGAAGAAGCCTTTAGAGACGGTCAGCAGCGGCCAGTTGTTCTCGGCTTGTTGAATAGGTACAGGTGGACGGAGATATATGGCGCCGTTCTCCAACGAAGAAAGCTCTTCGCTCATTGATTCATACTGCGCGTCGTCATCCTCGTTTGATATTCCATGGATTTTTTCGGTAACATACGCCAACGAAGCTTGTCCAGAGCTCTATAAAAAGTTTAGATATAAGTTTGTATATAATTATTCTGCAATATTATAAAATGTTAAGTATTTGATATTTTTTAAACACTATTCAATGTATTAAAATATTAAATAACATTTAATATAATAATCTACTTGAGGAATTTTTCTATTCAAATATAAATAAAATAAAAAATTAAGAGAAATACATACTCGCAAAATCTTAGCTCGTTCATAAATGTCGCCAAGCAGCAAGCTTCCTTGATATTGTCCAGACACGTCCTTTCGAATTTCCGCAATCTTAATCATTTTACGTAATTTTTCCAAGTTACCAGTTATAAGGTAAAGGAAGGCCAGCTTCTCAAAATTCTTTGTCCTTTGATAGCACATTTCCACGACTTGATGATTGCCTTGCAATAAAGCAGTTTGCGCTAAACTTTCCCAGCACGATTTCTGATCGAGCGATCTTGCTGCTTCTAATGCGACTTCAATGTTTCCACATTCAAGCGCGAGACCGAATCTGGTCTTCTCGTCTTTCACGAAGTGAAGCGCTACTTCTGGATATCCCTTCTGCTGCAAATATGCAATAATTGATTGTCCAACGAGATTTGCATTGCGCACCATGTGTAAAACTTCCTCGTATTTCCTGTTAATCAGTGCTAGCTTGAATTTGTATTCCGTCGGATCTATTCGCAGAATTCTCGGCTTGCATTCTCGATCCAAGCAATAAACCTGATTGCCCTTCACTTTCGTGACGTATATCGGCAAGTCTAGTGTACGAATGATTCCGTGATCGCCATTGCTGATTGCGTACTTAATGTGATTGCTAGTTGTGTAAATAAACACGCCGGAATCATCCCAAGCGCCGGATTTCACTCTGGTAGTCTCGTGCACAGAACAGAGAGACTCTAAGCGACGATTGCAAATGTTGACGGTGTGTTTGGACAGCAATGCGACATGAGACATGTCGCTAGACCACACAACGTATCTGCACTTCGAGATTTTCACTTCCGCTAAGGTTCTCTTCTGTTGCACGTCAAACAGCGTTACCTGTTCTGGATCGCGCAAAAGCAGCATGCCGGTGCCAGCGTAAAATATTTCGTCGCAGTTTGGAATTTGCACCTTCTTCGTGACTTCATTTTTCAGGTTTTTAATAACTAACTGAAAAAAGAAATATTTATTAAATTGTGTTCTCTAAAAATATGATAAATATTTACAAAAGATAAAATAAGAATGTATAAAAAAAAATCTCTAATTATTCGATTTAAACAAACTAATTTATTAATTAAATTATTAAATTTTGAAAAGTTTGGAATGTAATTAATCATTGCAAAATATGTTAACTCACCGAATACGCTCTATCTAACACAGCGAATCGATTCCTGGCAACCCAGATAGCAGTGAGGCCAGACGCTCGTTTGGTATCAGCATCCGTGCTTGAATCTCCCTCGCGTGGGATCATATATAAATCGTAAGTACTATTGTCGATGTTTGAGGGCGATCTCGTGCATACCAGAACGCTATTTTCCGCCTGATTATACGACATACTGTACGGCGCGGTTTTGCCTCCACTGCGAATTTGCATCACCGATGTATCCTTCGACGAGGTGAAATCCAGCTTCCGAAGGAAACGGTCCTTCACGTAGTACAAAAGATTTCCGTATACTGCATACGCGGGACGTTCTCTCTCAAGCTTGAAGATGATCATACCAGAATCGTGACCGGCCGCAAACAGATTGAGAGTTGGATGAGCGGCGAGCACCCAAAATCTCTCGTGTTCCCTTCTAAATGTGTGCAAACACGTGCGTTTTGTCATGTCCCAAACTCGGATACTCTTATCTTCGGAATTTGAAAGGATGAGATCTTGTCGGGGATGGAACAGCAGGCAGGACACATTGTTGTAATGGCCGCGACACGTATCCACCTCCCACGCTTTTGCATCGTTCATCCGCCACATTTTGATCTGCCGATCATCGGCTCCAGAGAGAATCAGAGGTAACGAACTGTGAAAGCACGCCCAGTTTACGCCTCTGTCGTGACCTTCCAACACGTATTTCACCACTGCGTCTGCCTGGCCGAATAAATCGGTCGCGCCCGGATTCTTCAAATGATCCTCTAAGCCACCCGGACCCGGTGCCACATTCTTCTTGCGTAATCCTGCAATTACATTTATCCGGATATGAAAGTGTAATCATATCTCTTTGCCAATAAATTACATGATTCTAAAAATTATTATATCACACACTTTTAATTTCTTAATTCTAACTTCATAAGCCTATTAATTTTATGAATTTATAAGTTTGATCAATTTTCAATTGATAAAATAATAACAAATATAAGCAATATTTTATGCTTATAAGATTTTTTACAAAAAATAAAGTTTAAAGAAAATCTTAGACTGATATCTATTCTATTTTTTATAAGAATTATAATTTTCCATGTAAATAACATTAGACAATATTTTGAACACAAACCGGAAATATCCCAAACGCGGACTGTTTGATCCAGCGAAGCTGATATGATAATGTCTTCCGTGGGATGAAATTGGGCGCACATTACATAATGATTGTGCCCAGTCAGTACGCAAATGCAAGTACGGCTCTGCCAGTTCCAGATACGGATAGTCTGATCATCTGAAGCACTAAGGATCCAAGGATATTCGTGATGGAACACTGTGGTCCTGATATAGTCCAAGTGACCCAATAAGGTGAAAATACATCTTCGTTGCTTATAATTCCAAACTTTGATCTTGTAATCGTCGCCGCCAGAAACAAATAATGGCTGCTGATTGTGGAAGCATATGCCTCGGACCGGTCCATCGTGCTCGTCGAATTTGTCAAGCAAGGTGCACATACGGTAGTCCCATAATTGAATAACGCCATTGTGCAAACTGCAATTTTTTCATAAATACAAAAGATTTATAGCATAATATTTTTATTAAACTAATAAAAAAAATTGAATCTTACATTTATGAGATGTAAAACACAGTGTAAGAATTTTATAACGCTAATAAATGAGAAATAAATTTGTTAAAAGATTTTTTAATATTAAATTTTAAATAAAATGCGTCTTTAACTTAAATTTTAACTTAAATTATTAATATTAAGTAACAACTTAAATTTTAAGTTAAAATTATTATACTCAAAATTCAATTTTATTGATAATACTGATGCAAATTCTCTTTCCTTAATGTTACTCAACACCAACAATTTTCTGTACATATGGATATAATTTATTTCGAGAACGTACGGTGCCAATTTTGAAATCGTTTATTGGTTTGCACGCCACAAGTATTATCTTCTTTCATGAGTGCTGCCCTACATTACGAAAACCGGTGGTTCTTTTTTTTTGGGTGCGTTACAAAATAACGCACAAATATAGAGGTCATTTGGAAACTGGATTTCGGGCGTGCAAATATATAGGGAGTGCAAATAAAGCGACAAAAATAATACAAGTTTAAAAATAAGAATTATTATGTCTTTTGGAGAAATTAATGTATAAACTCCATTATTTAAATAAATTTAAATAAATTTTTAATGAAAATGCTACAATTACGATTTTATTCAAAATTTAATAGATCTTTGTAAATAATATTTAATCACCTTGTGTATCTTGATTCTACTATCTTAAAAAGTAGGTGTGGCTCACCCATTACTTAATCTGAATACCAAAAGTGATTGGTTTTGAGTCCTCCGGTTCGACCTTCTACTAATAATCCTTTTAATATGCATGAATATTAAGTACTTGTTATGGAAAATCACTCGTTCATACATATTTAACAAAGAGATCAAATGTGATTGTCAAATTTTTCATTTGACTGATAACGAATCACCTTTCAACATGAATCAATCATTACATCCTGCTTATACTCATTTCAATTTAAATAAATAATAAAGCTGAATATAAGTATTGTTGCAATAAGCATTATAATAAATATAAGAAACAAGTTGTAATATATATTACATTATTTTTCACAGTACAATAATTAGATTCCTTTACTTTAAATTAAATCTTAGAATTAATACAACTATTATTATTAAAAAATATATTTTAGATAATATATTCACACAAAAAATAATAAATTAATCAATTTTTTAAAAATTGCATGAATATGCATAAGCAAAAGCATTTTTCACATTTGTTTTTTTTCAAACAAGACAATTTATTCTTGTCTATAAAACGCAATTGCACAATTATCAAAAATACATAATGTGTGATAAAACTATCAAAACTTCAATTTACATATGCTAATATAATTTGGACAAATTCAATAATAGTCAAGGAACAAATAATTGACAGATCCCCTCAGGACATTTCTGCAAAATCAGGTCATCAGAAACAGAGGCGCGAATGTGGTGGGGATGTAAAATGCACGGATGGAGGCCGTGTATATAGAGATCACCTTATTACAGCATCAAGGTAGTTTGCTCCTTAATTTCAATAAGCTCACATTTGCTCCCTTTGTCAACTTTCGACAATGGCATTCCTTCCATTTTTTATTACCATTGTAAGTACGCATTTGCATTTAAATCAAGAATTTACACCGAGTGTATCAAAACAGTGTGTTGTTTTAGTAACAAATTCTTTCGTAAATTTAAAATCAATTTTTCATACACAATTTATCACAAATTTTAAGAAAATAAAATTTTCTTTCACAATTAATTAATAATTCGTAAATTTATATTTATTATGTTCATTTTTTTCAGCTTTTACTGGGTGTGACATTAGACAGAACATATTCTGCTTCAAATGAAGACATTCACTCAGTGTTTTCTAACATTCCAAGATTGTTCTACACAACATCCGACTCGAATCCTGCTCTCAGTGGATATTCATATACAACTCAGGATTTTAATGGCGGTGAGAGTAATGTTGTTTTTACAACTGGCGCCGATTCTGTAAGCAGACTACGAAGTGAAATGAATTTAATGAAAATGCCGGAAACATATTCGCCAAGAGATATGTTGGATAAAACTCAAGAAAATTTAATATCTTCAAAACAACAATCTGAAGAAGTCGAAGCAAGCAATAAACAAGAAGATTATAATTTAAGTGCTGAAACCATCAATGAAGAGAAGAAACTTTCAACAAATTCTGAAGTGGATAGTAATATCATTGGACATCAAGAAACTCCTCAGCAAATTTCTTCTTTTGTACCTTATCCCGTATTTAGAGAAAATTTATTAAACTTGCACTTTCCAGCAGTGTTTCCGAGATATCAAGTGTCAAACGCGATACAAAACCAATATTATCCTTCTAATCCCTATGCTGCTTTAGAATTGCCTTTGCATAATTTTGGTTTCTACGATCCTGCTGTGCCACTATTTTATCAATCAGCAATCACAATCCCAGACAATAGCTTTAGCCATACATCAGCAGCTGATAAAGACATAAAAGAATCTATAGAATCACGTGTTATGCAAAAATCACAAATTAATGCCACTAGCTCTGAATCTAATTCTATAGAATCCGGTGTTATAAAATCAAGATCCAATTTAGAATTAAAGGCGAATGCAATTGAAGAAACATCATCTACTGAATCTGCTACCTCCATGAATACATTTGAGTCTACAACAATATATGAGAAAGATACGAAAAAAATTAGTAATAAATCAACAAATCCTGCAACAACTGAGAATTCTGTTGAACAGATTACAGAAAACACAGCAAATAGTACTGAATCAAGTCTGTTATCAAATACAACATCTATCAATAAGAGCAATATCACTGAAGAAAAATCCACAAATAAAATTTAAATCTCATATATTACACTATTCTGTAACAATAATATTCATAACAATAGGATTCTTAATAAAATCTGGCAAGATTACTGCAATTGTACATACCATTTAAACCACATTAAAATAAATTTTTTACTTATCACTAAATTATGTAAATCCTTTTTATAATACAATAAAAATAATTTTCAATAATAAAATAGTCATGTCTTTATAAAATTATCAGTGTTTATGTTCAAGTTATTGAAAGCACTGTGCATTAAATAAGAGGTTATGTCTATGCCAAAAAATAAGCATACATATACAAGAAATCGTGTAGCAAATAATTTTATTATGTCGTAAATGATTAAATAGAATTTTGTTCTTGCGAATAGTTAAACGTTTTTAAGCATTAGTTTTTAAAATGTCACCAAATGGTCAAAAAGTTAAAAAACGTCTGTCACTCACCTAGCAAGTATCCAAGGACGTTTTGGATGAAAAGACAAGCCTTTCACTCGAGCAGATTTCGTCTCGAACTTCGTCAACATCTTTTATCAATTATTTCAGGCACAATTAGTTAAATATTGCTCTCTTGAAATTCTTGAATATTTAACACGACAGAAGACACGTCACTATATCACCACAAACTATACTGGTACATAGATGTATTTTGCGTGTTGTTTTTATAACAACAATACTGGTAACATTTTGATTATAAAATCAAAATCCCTAAAATTTACTAGAGCAGTATTTATGCATTTAATTATTTATTTAAAGTATTTGTTATTAGATCTTGCTGTATATTAATTTTTAATGTTATAAAGAAAAAGTATAATAGAGATAATAGAGAGAGATGTAAAGTAGAGATAAAAATACAGATAAGTAAAAATACAGATAGTAAATTTGAAACACATCGATGAGTTGCACGCGGTACATTCTGATTGGTCAGCAGTCTACATTAATGAAAGACACATTTTGTCGTCTGGTCCATCTAACCTTTGATGTCAATCCTTAGATGTGTTAAATGGTATTATTTAGAGCAATTATGATTTAATTCAATACAGGATAAACATTCAGGGGACGTTGGTTTTTTATTGGTTTTTGAGAGTATATTCTCTGTGCTTCCTACAATTTTTATATAAACTACGATTGTGTCGACAGCCGGTGCGGTATAATGCGAGTGCCGACCAGTATTGTATTTTTTAATCTTTTTATTATTCTATCAGTTTGTATGAACAGCATTCACTGTGAAAAGGAAAACTTGGATAAGGAGGAGCTTAAGTCTCAAAAATTACCACCTTGTGCAGCATGTAAAATGCTTATCAATAGTTTTAAAGAGGTAAACATCACTTTTGGTTCCATAAATTTACACATATGTAGTTAGAAAATCATGCATTTAAATTATTTTATACTAGTGTTATTAAAATAAAAGGGACAATTTTATTAAATTATTTAAATGTTATATAATTTTAAATTATTATTATTTTTTAGGGTTTAGAAAAGACAAGCCGTGGAAAGTTCGAAGGTGGAGATAGCGCTTGGGAAGAAGATAAACTAGGTTCATATGCAAGAAGTGAAATAAGATTAATTGAAATACAGGAAAACTTATGTAAAAAGATTGAACGTGGCGAAACGCAGTGTCATTCTTTAGCTGAAGAATTGGAGAGTCTGATAGAAGAATGGTGGTTTAAGCATCAAGACACTCATCCAGATATATATGATTATATTTGTATCGAAAAGACAGAACGTTGTTGTCCAAAGGATCATTATGGTTCAACTTGTACACCCTGTCCAGGATATCCAGATAAAATCTGTAATAATAATGGCAAATGTAAAGGAGCTGGTACAAGAAAAGGAAGCGGCGGTTGTTTATGTGACAAAGGATACATTGGAGACACATGCTCAGAATGTGCTTCAGGATATTATGAATCTTATAAGGATGAAAAGACTTTGCTATGTTCTGCATGCCATGCAGCATGTGATGGACCTTGCAAAGGTGCTGGACCGAAGGATTGTGAGAAATGTGCAAGTGGATGGTATATGATTGAAGGCAAAGGCTGCTTTGACATTGATGAGTGTTTAAAAATTGAAGAAACTTGCTCTAACAATCAATTCTGTGTTAATAAGGAAGGAGGCTATACTTGTTTAAGTACATATATGTTATATATTTTTAACAACTTTTATTATTTTTAGAATTTTCGATGTGAAAATTAAAAATTTGAAACTTTTTCAGCTTGTGACAAAGCCTGCGATGGTTGTACTGGCGATGGTCCAGATATGTGCATCAAATGTACTGAAGATTACTATAAAAAAGATAACATGTGCATAAGTGAGTATTATAAATGGATTAATGAATAGCATTTTAAGTAATACATATTTATAATTTATGTTACTTACAGATTTAGATCTTCTTGGCCGCAAAAGACAGGAAAAATGGGCACGATATCTCACATATTTTGGACTCTGTGTAGCAACATGTATTATTTCACAACGCAATGTTTATGCGGCAAGCATTATTGGCTTGCTAGTTTCAATATATATGACTGTCTCAGAGTACATGATTGCTCATAGCAATGCCCAGCATGCAATGGATATTCTAGGACTTAAATAGGACAGCTTAAATAGGAACACATTTTAAATAAATTTTTTGTGAAATTGTTACAGTATTGTGTTGTGTCACACACACGTATAAGGAATCATCCATATGTAAAATAAATCATATTAGAATTAATTTATAATTATTAATATATATACAACTAAGGTAACAAAGATATAGAAATTTTATTTATTTTTTAACAGTATCTTTTATTGACATTCCTAAAAAATTCTTTAATGTTGTTCCTGATATATGTATGGATACATGTATGTTTCTAATATCATCTGTATATTCACTTTATACATATAATTATATGGTTAATTATATAATTAATAATCTTTATTAAGATATCGAAATGTTTTATAACTTTTTTACTGACTAGTTTTATAATACTATTTCTTATCTGTCAAAATAATTGAAATTGATTTTATATATCGGATATATTTTATACAATTTAAAATCAAGTCTTTGGACAAAGATGTTATTACAATTGCATGCATAATGTATAAAAGAACTTTTAAATTGACATAAAATAACATTATAATATTACATATCCCAATCATATAGTTTCTCATTACTTTATATTTTCTTATTTTGAATAGAAACATAATCGTAGTTAACTCACTATAAAAATGTTTTATTTTTTGTTTTTTATCTGGTGTTTTATTTCCGTGTTATCTGCATTAAATAATTGAAAAAATAAATTATTTAAATTTTTCATATTTTTAAAATTTAACAATTTTAATTGTAATTAATATAAACACACAACTAAAATATAATAAACCAATCAAGTAGTATGCCGCTAAGTGGAGAAATATGATATCACCTTTTCGTAATAAATATTTTATACTTTATCTTCTCGATATAACAAATTTTAATTGCATTTAATAACTTCATATCTATAATATATTTTTGAAATATTTTTCAAATAGAACGTATTTAATGTAAAATCCAAAATAAAATTTTTCTTCTTTTAAAAATAGATGAAAATGTATGTATATAACATGTTTCTACATATACAATTGTACGCAAAAATCAGGAAGGATATCAGGGGTCAAAAATGTTTTTAAACAATATAAATGTACATTTTATATTTCGAATATGAGATCTAATTCTAACTTTTATTTTTTATTTGTTTGTATCAGCTCGTATATATATACGAGAGTATATGTACACAATCTGTTCACATGTCTTTGCGGCAGACTAAATTAGTTGTGAATTAGTTATCGTTAGACGGCTAAACTTTTCATAAAATCTCTAAAGCTAATACAATGTAGTAATAATTTCGAGCATCTACTTCTCTCAAACAAATCGCGTATTCTTTGTTAATAATAAAATGATAATCTATTGTGAAAAAAAAATCCATTCGTACAAGAAAATTGGAAGATTTTAGTTTTTCTGTAATTCAATTTATTTATTTACGCAAAAAATATATTGTTTCTCACTTTAAAATTTATATTTTCTATTTATAGATGCATTTTGTTAAATCAATCACATCATGCATTTCGTATGCATCACACTATAAGTTTAATAGAAGTATACACTCGAATATAGAAGACTGAAATCTAATAAAAAATGCCATAGTTTGACGCTAGATGGATATATAGTATAATACTTTCTCGTAATTAAATATCGCATACTTCCATTATTTCTCTTGAAGCATATGAGACTTGCACATATTATTCAACTTTATATCCATAATATATTTTTTGGATGTTTTTATGGGTGAGATTACCTTAACTTAATCCAAAATAAAATTTTCTTTTTCTAGTTAGAAATAAACACTTCGATTTGTTGGTATAAAGTTTTAAGCTTCTTAAAAACCAATTTTTTTATATTTTCATATTCATTAATCGACACGATAGTTTCTTTAATTAATGTTTTAATTTTAATCGACTTTTATTAAATCGTACTATTTTTTATTAGATTATATTAAATATATTTATCACATTCTGTACTAATTTATTGTAAGTATACATACTTAAATCATTAATTTTTTTACTACATGTGTATAAAATTATTAAGGCACAAAAGTTCATAAAGTTTTACAATAAATCTTCCTAAATAAACGAACTGAGATGCGTTGAAAACATTCAACTGTTTTTTTTGTATGTGCAATTGTTTTCACATACATTAATTTGTAATTTCTTTTTACTATTTTTATTATCAAAAAAAGTAGCTCTGTACCTCGAACTACCAAAATATTTATCATAAATTTCCCAAATTTCCACGCTCTAACGATTGTTACATATCATTACATACAAAGTTTATACAACGTGCTTCTCTATAATCTACTATATATACAATTTTTTTCTTTAATACTTATGCTATTTATTTATAAATTTTATTTGTTGAACTAATATTTATGCATATATAAGGGTGTTTCATAATGTCCATGCCAACGCTCGTGTGCGAATAGAGTGCGGTAAACTGAATAGAAAAGTCCTTTACCGTTTTGCAATTTTCGCAATAGTAATTGAGATATTAATTAAAAGGGATTGACGAATAATCGCGCGTTGCGCGTAGCTAGATCGTGGGCTGTACACTCTAAACGTGATAACAACGAGGATCGCATGGCAACGAAAAATAACACGTAGCGAGAGCAGGAGTGATATGCGTTGTTATTTTTCGTTGCCATGCGATTCTCATTGCTGTCACGCCTAGAGCGTACAGCCTACGATCTAGCCGCGATCAACGCGCGATTATTCGTCAATCCCTTTTAATTAATATCTCAATTACTATTGCGAAAATTGCAAAACGGTAAAGGACTTTTCTATTCAGTTTACCGCACTCTATCCGTACACAAGCGTTGGCACGGACATTATAAAACACCCTGTATAGAAGACTGAAATCTAATAAAAAATACCACTGTTTGACGCTAGATGGATATATACTATAATACTTTCTCGTAATTAAATATCATATGCTTCTATTATTTTTCTCAAAGTATACGAGATTTACACGTATTATTAAGCTTTATATCCATAAAATATTTTTTGGATGTTTTTGTAGGCAAGATTGCTTAACATAATCTAAAATAAAATTTTCTTTTTTTAAGCTAGAAATAAATAACACTTTGATTTGTTGAAATAAGTTTTAATGCCTTTCAAAAACCAATTCTTTTATATTTTCATATTCATTAATCGATATGGTAATTTCTTTATTCAACATTTTAATTTTAATCAACTTTTATTAATTCTTACTAATTTTTATTAGATCATATTAAATATATTTATCACTTTCTGTATTCATTTATAATAATACATATTTACATCATTAATTTTTTTTATTTTAATATATGTGTATATAATTATTAAGGCACAAAAGTTTGTAAAATTTTACAGTAAATCTTTCTAAATAAACGAACTGAAATGCGTTGAAAACATTCAACTGTTTTTTTGTATGTGCAATTGTTTTCACATACATTAATTTGTAATTTCTTTTTACTATTTTTGTTATCAAAAAAAGTAGCTCTGTACCTCGGACTACCAAAATATTTATCATAAAATTTCTCAAATTTCCACGCTCTAATGATTGTTTCACATCATTGCATACAAAGTTTATACAACGTGCTTCTCTATAATCTACGGTATATACAATTTTTTACTTTAATACTTATGCTATTTATTTATAAATTTTATTTGTTGAATTAATATTTATGCATGTATATAGTTACACCGGAAAAATCATGAAAACTCTTATAAGTAAAAATCTATGAATAGTATCACTTTCTAGCACTAGATGGACGTATACTATAACACTTTCTCGTAATTAAAAATCATTTACGTTTATTACTTCTTCTGTGTAGTGTACGAAGTTTAAGTATTTCAAATAACTTTATATCCATAATACAATTTTTAGAACGGTTAGGGGTTTTAGTTACCTGATACAAAATCTAAAATAAAACATTCTTTTTAAATACATATAGACAAATTAATTATATTTTATTGTAGCTAATTTATAATAATGATCTAGTCATTGCTATAGTGTTATTACATTTTTTATTTAAATACATGCTTCGTATTTAGAGATGCAATTTACTATCCCTAATATCCATACACTTTATGCACAAATGTTTACATCGAAAGGTTGATAGCTTGCTCAAAAAACAAAAATCTAAATTAAAAAAGTGGAATTACAATTGTTAGAATGTCACAATCACACACAAATAATGACTTTAATATTTTATTTTCATATTTTGTATTTTTTTGGTTGTTTAAAATTTTTAAAATTTTTTAAAAAAATTTTTCTATATTTGATCTTAAGAGTTTTTAATTATATCACTTCCTATTTCTTCTGGCTAGATGGAAACTTGAGATAACGTTAATTATATCATGATTTGATTATTCATGCCTATATAAATTCCAATTGTAGAAGCTGACTATCTGAGACTACACAGTTTTTACCTGAGAACTACTATTAAATGTTTGTCGATAGATGGCCAAAATTTCGAACAGTTTCCTGCAGTTAACTTCACTATTCTTCCTTATATATATTTCACATTAGCTAAACATGTATATAAGCAAAACTTAATATAAGAAATTTATATAATTTCTACATTTTTTGGCAGTAGTCAAAAATCTTGACCATAATTAGATCAAAAATTAATTTATTCATCACATAATAATTAAGAGAGATCAATGCACAGCAAACATTAAAAATTATAAATTACTTATTAAGAATATAATTTTAGAATGGTTTTTTCTTTCAATGTTGAAGTTCATCACTATATCGAATAACTTCACAATAACGTAAGACAAATTATTATTTAATCGTTTGAGTGCCGAAAAAGATCACGAGAGTATATGACGAAGGTGCCACGCAAGGCAGGTAGGCCCAATGCAAATGCACTTGGTTTCTACCGCGACTGTTAGGACTTGACCGACCATCACCGAATCGATGCTTTTTCTTCCGTCTTTATAAAAAGTAACTAATTATGTACAAGTAATTAATTATTTGTATATAAAAGAAGAAGCACAATCGCTCTTCGTGGCACTCGAACAGTTAATGTCAGATTGATCGTCTTTCGATAATGATTGTTTATCTTGTGATTGTTACACTTGTATATTATTAAACGTATGCAGGTTTTAATTTTCCCATATAGAGAAAGATAGAGAGATCAATGATTTAAACTTGTTTGCATTTCTAGAATAATGAAAATTCCACAGATGTAATTAGTAAAACGTAAACAGCGCTCGTTAGAAACAATAGATGAACGATCGAGATCGATACAGAAAGTAGATTAATAATGTAAAGTGTGCAAAGAAATAAAAGCATCGACGAAAGCGTTGATATAAAATATCGATGTAGCGTGATTCATGATATCAATAGCGAAACATCGGTGCATCAATGATCATTAAACATAGAGATTTGTTAAACATATTTATGTTTCTATCCTCTATTCCTAATATGCTAATAAGAATGATTGTCATAGAGCGGACACCGAAATTATTGCTTACCTTGCTTATTACAATGACACAATTTCTGACACTAATTAAATGTAAAAAAAGGGTAACATTAAAAATGCATTTACATTTGTTTATATTAAAGAAAAAAATACAAATGCGATAGTATCTGAAAAAAGTTTACGTATAAACCTGTAGGTTTCTGCAAAAGACAGTACGAAAGGAAAGTGCGAAATTTATCTTGTGTATCGCTTTAATAACATTTCAAAATGTGTAGAGACTAATTGGGCATACTTCTGTGACCCATCAGTAGAGGGCCAAACTGGGAAAAAGGTTCTCGTAGTTATACTTTCACATACTTCTCTATATATATATCTTCCGTGCAGTTAAATACTCATAAGTCATATTCAATATAATAAGTGGCAACACTTACATTTTTTGGATGTAGTAAGAAAACGTTATATTAATTCAAACATAATTTATTTTTAATGATTAATAATAAGAGTAATAAAATTTAATTTTGTATTATGTATTTCTTCGTTCTCTTATTCTCCCATATTAATTTCTATCGTTACTCAAATGTTTTTCTTTAATACACTGTTTATTCATCCATTTATCCTTTCGTACTTTCATAATATTATCAATATCACATATTTTAAAATTATTCATTGTAACTTATTGCAACTTATTGATGTATGTGACAATATATAGCTAGAAAATTCTGTACTGTATGAGATGCTCACGTAAGAAATAAAATTTTAATTTAGAAGAAAATCTTAAATTGTAAGTATTTTAATAAACATATATATATAAATCCTTATTTCAATATTTTTTTCTTATATTTTATGTCTTCCTTTTTCCTTTTGTATACCTTATTATTTATATCTTTCTCTTTCATTTTGAAAATTTTACCTTGTTTTACCGCTAGATGGACAAATACTATATACTTTTCTCGTAATAAAGATCATATATTTTTATTATATCTATGCAATACAGATGTGGACATGACATGCAACTTTATATATCCATAATACATTTTTTGGAACGTTTTTGATGAGCAACTGCCTGATATAAAGCCAAAAGTAAAATATTCCCTTAATATGAATAATATAGATAAGCAATACTCGATCTATTAAAGTACGCTTACAACTTTTTGATTATTCAAAACGCAATTATTTCTCCAGTATCTTTACATTTCATTCATCAATTCTTTTATATATCAATATTCTAATTTTAATTAATTTTATTGAATTCTTTTAGACCTTGCATAATTTTATTACATACAGAGTGTTCCGAAAGATTGGGACCAAATTCAATACAATGTGTTAATAGGATTCAGTGGATAAAAAAAGTTTATATGAATCCATGTCCAAAAATGCCTTATTAAGAAGTTACAAGTGTTCAAAGATTTACAAGCAGAATTGTTCGGTGATTATTCAGATTAGGATACATCTCACTGATTTTTCTGCTGCTCAGATATGTTGTAGAGGAGGTTCTTCTGAGTAAACCCTTGCGAGAACCATATGGAGGACGGCATGGTTGTACAGATATAACAAATTAAATTTATGCATGTATCGTAAAGGTACTTAATTACCGAAGGAATATTTAATTTCTTACAGCCAGCGCCTAGTTGGAATAATTACCGAACAATTCTGCTCGTAAATCTTTAAACGTTTACAACTTTTTAACAAAGTATTTTCGGACGTAGATTCATCTAAACTTTTTTCATCTACTGGAGTTCATTAACACGCTGTATAAATTTAGTCCCATCCTTTCGAAACAACCTATATATTTTATAATTTTCTATACACGGTGGTCCACGAGTCTGGGCCAGGTTCTGGCATTTGTTCCGTTGAAGATAGAACAAAATGGTAAAGGCGAAAGTTAAATGGCATAATTGCAATTGCAGTTGCACTTTTCTGTTGCATCACTTGTGAAAAAACGAGTCGATGGAAAAGTTTTTCATGTTGTGCCATTTAACTTTCGCCTTTATCATTTTTTCTATCTTCAATCTTCTATCTTCTATCTTCAACAGAACAAGTGCTAGAATCCGGCCGCAGTTCCGTGGACCACCCTCTCTCTGTATACTATAGTTTTCAAAAGCATTTTAAAAAAGTGATTATTAATGTAAATTCGGAAAACAAATATTATTTCTTTTGTCATTTAGGTAAAATAACGTACATCGATGATGGTATTGTAATTACAGCAACAATCTAATGTTTACTGAATAAAAATGGACAATGAATAAACAGTGAGAGAGAGAGAGAGAGAATTCAAATATTTCTTATTAATATCTAGAAGATACTACAATATGAGTTTAAGCGATTATAATTTAACACCTTAAATAATTTTTCTTAATTTTTGATACTACAAAACAAGTATTTTAGAAAAAATTATGTTTTGTTAAAAAAGATACACATCTCTAATAAAAGTTAATATTTTATAAATCTTATATGTTTTGTAAATTTCAGTGATTTTAATTTTTTCTAATAACGTATGATTTAAAGAAATCATGTTACTAAAGAAAATAAATAAATAAAAAGTGAACACTTTACGAGATGTTTCATATATCATTCTGATAAATTTTGACATGAACTATTTCTTTATTTTATGTAATATAGAGCTCTTACAGAAAAAAATAGACTTATCAAAAATTCTATTTCGTACCGCTAGATGGAAGAATGCTACATTATTTTTTCGTATTTAAGATTATATTCTTTTACTATATGTTTGTGACATATTTAATTCAATTTTCTTAAATATACTTATTATTTTATATTGTGTTACATTTTTAAGTAATTGAAACGTTGGTTTCTTTTACTTTGTATATATGTATAATTATTGCACAAAGCATGCAAGGTATTATTTAATGCACTGCCAATAGTCACAATCAAATATATTGTTGTTGTATTAACACAAAAATATCAATAATAAAGAAATCAATATGCAATCTCAATCCAATTATTGCTGAAATAATAAATAAACTTGAAAGAACACAATTTCTCTTCTCAAGTGTACTAAAAAAATGTTACCAAAATATAATATAAATGCGATTAGTTAGTTATGTTATTAATTTCCTTATTAAACATTTCTTTTTTAATATAAGCGTTATCTTTATTTAATCCTGTAAACACAAATATGTAGTAGAAAAATCAATTTTAAATGTAACAATATAAACAATTTCTTTAAATTAAAGTTTTTTTATATATTATGTATAAAAATTAATGCAAAAATACACTTGTAAAAATAAATTAAATAAAAGTAAAGCAACCTTTTTTCCAGTTATACTATAAAATATTAGATATCTAAAAATAGTTCTGTGATTTATCATTAGATGGCCAAACATGAGAATAGTTTCTCATAGTTAAAACTTGTTATATTTCTTTATATATATTACACATTTACTATATGATTATAAGCAATATACAATATATGTATTTATTACATTTTTTGGCAGTAAGCCTTAATTTTGAAAAACCCGATTAAATTTAGAAAAATAAAATTTATTACGCGCATACAATCGCATCCGGCTCGATATGCTCTATTATTATTATACTTAATCATAAAAAATTTCATGTATATATATATATACATATATATTAGTGTATTTAATGAAGGTAAAGAATACTAAATTTTTTACATAGATTATCTTTTCTTAATAGTAGCAAATTTCCGTAAAAAACTATTTAGCAGAAAATTTTATTTGATGATATTTTCGAATATATATATATATATATAATAACATCATTAAATTGTAGATATAATTTTTTAATTGCAAAGATTCTGTATCGTAATTCTGTATCGTTTTAACGTGTTAATCTTTGGTTTGATACAAATACATCTTAATGAGTAATTTGTTACTTTAATTTTTTTAAATATTAATCTAAAACTTTAAAAACATGTATCTTCGACATATACTTTTTTTTTATTACAACAAATTAAATATATTTAAAATAAATATAGTGTATAATTTAGAGATTTGTCTACAAAGAAAAAATAATTATTTAGATTTATTAACACATCTAAAATATATATACATATATTAAATATATATTTAAAAAAAACTGTCTACATATATTTAAAACTGTCTACATAAAATTTAAAAATTTTAGTTATATTTGATATATAAACACTTAGCTTGTTAAATTTGGTACAAGTAAACTAGAACATAATTGATTAACAGACAGTACTTTTATTTCTCTCCTCCAGATGGATAAGTACATTAGCATTTTCTCGTATTCAAGATTACATATTGTAACTATATTATATGATATATTAAGAATAACATATCAAACAATTTTATATCCATAACACATTTTTTGGACGTTTTTTGAGAAGACGTTTTACTGAGTGAAATCCAAAATAAATCTATGTTTTTCCAATTGTAAGTAGAAAGATAAATCCACTATATGTTCAACGTTCCTTTTTTTAGAAAAGCGCTTATTTCTTCCTCATCTATAAATTGTATTAATTGTATTAGATGATTTTATTTAATATTTTAATTATTATTATTATAATTTTTCTAAATTATTATTATTAGATTTTACTAAATATTATTTATTACTCTATATTTTATCTTCAAAAAAATTTTAGATATATTTAAATTGTGAATTTCTTCTATATTATATGTATATTTATATGTAGGTCTATTTATATACATAAAAATGTACACGAAAACTCCTAAAACACTGACTCTTTGATATCTATGAACAATTTCACCTTTATACAAAATGTGCGAATTATATGCGAATGTACAACGAAAAACTAATAATAGACTTTATAGGTAAAAAAACCTACTAAAAATACATAACTCTCTTACCTAAGAGAAGTAAACTTAAAAGAAAATTTTCAAGAACATCAGATCTAAATAACTAATTAAAATATTAATCTATAAAGGCTAGCCTTAGACTACCTGAAAGACTGAATAGAATTTTTGTCGCTAGATGGCCAAACAGAAAAAATAGTTTCTCGTAGTTGAAATCTTATATACGTCTCTATATATATATTGCACGTTAATCGTTTAGTTCATAAGCAATACTTAATACAGTATCTATTTTTTGAAAGCAAAATTTTTTTTATAAAACGTAAACGTATTTCAAAAGATAATTTTTTTTATAGCATTTAAGTAATAGAAAGAGAAGAGTATCAGAGTTTTTAATGGGCTTTCTTTCACTATTTCTATTCTAGTATAGAAATAGCGAATATTCTTGTAACTTTTAAAAAAATAATTATTTATTTTCAAATCTTGTTATCGATTATATATAAATATGATTTTATAATCACAAAAGTTAGATACATGATTATGTGTTAATTGGATAATATTTTTAAATTAATATTAATAAATAACAAATTCTTCTCAATTTCTATAAAAAGGATAGAGTATCAAATAATGGATGTTTTTCATTACATAATTATTATACAAATGTGTATTAATTTTGTTTTGTATGCTCCTAACAGTTAAATACAAAACATTTTTCTTATTAAAATTTTACTTTTCTAATTTATAAATATAATTTGTTAAACTAACATTTATAGACTTTATATATGAAGATTTGAAGAAAGTAGAAATACAAAATTTGGGTCAAAAATAGAAATGAATGCAAATAAAAATAATAGCATTCTACGACGCTAGATGGATGTATAGTATAGCATTTTCTCGTAATTAAATACTGTTTCTTCTACTATTTATCTCTTACAAAGCACCAACTTGCGCTCCATAACTTTATATCCATATCACATTTTCTGGGACGTTTAAAGGCTTTCCATGTACTAAACGCAAAATCTAAGATAAAACGTTTTCTTTTTTAATATAGATAGATCATTTATATCAAAGTTGTCACAATTTTGTGATATACAAGTCAAAAGCAAAAGATGCTCACTTACTTCAAAATAGCTTTAATTTACATTACAATTTATTTTAATTAACATATATAGAAATAATCCATTATGTATTTTAAATTTTATATCTATAATGTAAATTGAAACGTTCATATTCTCTTTTGCATAAGACATAAACATTCTAATAAACTAAATCCATACATCTTAGCGATATATATATTTTCTTTTTCTTATTTTAATTATATTTATGTGATATAATAATTTCATATTTCAAGTTTTTTATTTACGTTACTAGATCGAACAAATTTTTGAAACCTTACGTATTCCCGTCCGAGATTCTCTTTTATCGCGGAGTTAAAGAATGAAAAAATAGAGAGAAAGAAAGACGGAAAAACCCCCTTTTACGTGTCCCCTTTTTTAACCCTCGGAGGCTGCTAGCACCTGGACCCAAAACTGTTCACCCTTCCTACTTTTTAGAGTTCCCCCTTTCTCCAGTCTACAGCTCCTGATTCGAAGCTTTACCCCCTGCACGATTGCTCGAAGGGTTGTTTTAAATAATAATAACTCAACCCCGATCGCACATAGGACGACGAACTCGATGCTCTTCAAGCTTCAGTATGTTACCGGTAAGGCCACGTGTTCTTTCGCGTCGCGTAATTTTATATCTAATCTCGTAGTGATTCAGATATTGCAAATGTATTATTTTAACAATTATATACAAAGTGTATATGTGTGATCATTAATTATGTTATACATATATTACGTTATGTTAAAATTGATTTCGTTAACTTTGCTGAAATATTCCGAAATTCTATGTTACTGTTACGATATAAATAATATAAATAATACAAAATATATTAATAATTTTCCTGACAAATGTTAAATAAAAATCTATAATTTTATAACTCCAATAAAGGTAAGATATCTTTACTTTTTTAGAATGTAAGCAATTTTGTGGTTATTTCGTGTTTATAAACAAAGTTTATAAATAAAGTAATACTAAATATAAAAGATTACATATTAGGTGATCACCAAATTAATGATCACCAAAAAAGTTCTTCCCATTTTTCGATAATCATATTTCTCGGAATTGTTTAAGAACTGATGTAAATATAATCTGATGGTTTCGTAACATACATTGAATGCAAATTTTTTGTACGTTAATTTCGAATTTGCCACGAATTTGCTACTTTCAATTCGTCATAATTCAGGGATGTCTATTTCCCCGTCAGGGAAGCATCTTTCAGGGATTTATCCCTGGTAGTGCAAATCTGAAATTAATGCAAATTTTTTAAACTAATGCTGGGCGGTTCTTTTCTTTACTGCATTTTCTTTAAATGCAGAGCAAATTTTTTGGCAAACTAACGCTTTCTAACGTTTTGGAACCAAGTTTTTTAACTTGTACAATAAATAAACATGAATCACGCTTACTTAAACAGATATTAAAGGGGTTAACATATTTATTTAACTTAAACTTTACAACTTGATATGCAGTAACTAAATAAAGTAAAGTAGGTATATATTTTACAGTAAAAAGAAAATTCCCTGTACAACTAGTCATGATTAGACTAGACAACATAAACAATTCCGAGAATTATGACTAACGAAAAACGGTAAAAACTTTTTTGGTTACCTAATATTAACATAATTTTAACACAATTTTAATATTAATAATATCAACATAATTTTAAACCAAAGATACATTAAATTTTTAAAGAAAATATTGTGCATAATCTTTACTCGATAATCAAAATTATAAACAGTTTATTCCAGTGTTTCTTAAAATTTATTAACTAATTTTAATGTGTCAATAAAAAAAACAAAGAATTAAGGAAAAGCATCACTGACCTTCTGAACAATGATTGGTGAGAAGTGTAAAGAAATCGAAGTGGCCACGGCGTGAAGTCAATGAAACCGCATTTCGTTTCGCACAATGCTCCAGTTTTTCTGTGGTTCCTAACGGTAGTTGACGGATGTCATCGCCGTTGTTGGAGAACAACAAGAAGAGTCCAAGGAACTTCAATGGCAATCTGTGACGTGCAATAGCTTTGGTAATTTGTTCCATTGCCGAACAGGTTCGTTCGACCGTTGCGCGACGGAGAAAATCAATCGTATACGCCGCCGTGTAAATTCAAGATCTCGGCGAAGAGAGAAGGCAAGAAGAATCTTACTACGATCTTCCGTTCATCTTCATTTTAAGATCTTACTGCAGATTATCGGTTCTTTTCTTCGACGGTTTTGTTGCTGATTCATAGCTGGTAAGTAGTTTTGCATGTGTAATCTAAATATAGTTTGTAGATATATTTAGGCTAGAGAATAATTTTTAAGAATGTTATTTGAAACAAAACTGTTCGTTGCAAGATATATTATTATAAAAAATTTAAATTAATATCATATTTGAATATAATAACTTAAATATAAAAAGCTAGAAAATTATTAAAAGTGTTTATATATAAAATATTTTAGCCTACTGTGATTCTGTAAAATATCTAAGTATTTTATAAATTATTAAATATATTATTGTATCAAAAAATTGTATAAAAATTTTGATTTCTTAATATCTGCTAATTATATTTTTTTATTAACTTCTAACTAGAGAATTTTTGGAAAAAATTTAGACACATGATATAATCGAGATATATTATGTAAAAAAAAATCAATAATAACGTGCAACAAAATTGTCAAGGCACAATTTTTCCTTTTACGTGCTACAAGATGAAATCGATTATCAACATGCTCACGTTCGAACATTCGGAAAACTCACTGGCTTTCCTTATTGTAGAAAAAAAAATAAAAAAAACAGATTCTCCTGTGAAAAGCCAAATTCACGCCGGCCGCAATTCACGAGTCACGCCAGCACGTTTTGTAGTGGCAATTTTTGTTCGACTCATTACCCAGATCGGGCAAAGTCGCACATGTGTCGGCGATGCGGTACAAAAACGCGGCGTATTAGATTCGAGAGAAAAAAAGCGAGAAATAAAACAGCGGGCATCCTGTACACGCGCACATGACTGAGGCAGAGGGTTAGTTGGATTTTTAGGGGTAGCCCGCTACCCCTAACCGTGTCATCCCTATTCAGGCCTAGACGCGATCCCTTGAAATTGCATGAGCGTGAGTTTACGAAAAGGTGGAAATAATGCCGAAGTTCTACGGTGAATCCGTTAACTTCTCGTCGCTCGGTTTCCTTATGTCGTCTGAGCGATTGGCTCGTTTGATAGATATAATTAAGCAGACGAGCGTAAAAAATGCATTACTTTTTGCAGATATAATTATCCCATAATCAATTTTTCTCAGAAACGCGAAAATAAATTTCTTAATTAATTCAAATTCAATTAAATCAATTAATTTTAATATAATTATTTTCTCCGCGACGTGACAGATCAATCAATTTTTTCTCAATTCAATATATTATTGTTATAAAAAAGGAATAAAATATATAGTAACAAATATTCTACGTTCGAAGCATCTGATAAAAAAAATACAAATGTGACAAAACTGTCAGATTTTTCACGGACATTTTTAATTGAGCCAATCGCTCACGTAGAAATAGAGGGTGTCGGAGGTGTATAGAAAACTCCATTGGCTATTAGGTCAATCCCCGTGCATCGGTATCAGCTTGCAGGCATTGTGTTTCATTTTCCACGAGTATATTAGCTTCCTTTTCTTCCTTCTGCGTCGAGCTAGGTTACATTAAACCGTAGATTTTCAACGGATCTCCGTCACTCTTTCCTACGCTGCCTCCGTTGTAGAGAACGAGAAAAAAATGTGAATCAAATCCGTCTAGTTGTACAATAGAGCACAATGCTCGAGTTCCACAAAAAGCTGCGCATTGTGATGCGAAATTATCATGTTCGACAAATGGCGAACCCGCAACTTGTTTTGAATGAGAAATACGGAAAATCCTTTCGTTCAATTTTAAACAATCCACATTAATAAAATATTCTCTTCCATAAAAAAAATTTTTATCTTTGTACGAAATCGATTACTATAATAAAATCTTTTTTCTTCTCTTATAAACGGCCGTGATAATTCTTTCCAATGTATTTTTAATTTTTTAATTTTTAACGTTGAGATAAAAAAGCATTATAACTGGTTCGTATATCTTTTTCTTTTCTTCCATCACATCTCTTTCTCTAGTCTGTTCTTCCATGAAGTCACATAAAACGCATTAAACCATGCCTCGCCGTCGATCTGAACTTATTAGCATCGATTATTCCGTTCTGGAATGTGGTCTTGGCGCTTTTCTCAATACGGATGGCTGACTAATTCACCTTGTCGGTTATCTCGCCGCACTTTCTTCGCTTTGTAATACACAAATTGCGCAGGATATGGATCAATAGGCCCGTAGCTCAGCCGCGCACAAGTCGACTGAAGTAAAACTCGAAGAAGCAATAAAAGATTTGCTTCTTTATTCGCGAAGACAGTATTTAGGATTTTTATTATGCTATAAATATAATTTTCCGTTTTAATCCGTTTCATGAAACATATAAAAAAATAATACCTCTTTTTTAAATCATAATTATGTTAATTAGATATTCAATAAAGAGAATATATTGAGATTTCAAAAGTTTTTACAAAAAAAATACTAAAAAATAATGAGAACAAATATTATAACGTACAAAAACAATTTTAATAATTTTTTTAAAATACTTATGCTAAAGATTAAATAAAATTTTAATTGCATTTTATGTGAATTTAATTAGCATATATCACAAAAATATAAAAAATATAAAAAATTACGATAATATGTACTACTTTTTAAATTGCTTTGATTATTGTGCTAATTGCTCTACAATTTGCATATGCGATAAAACACGTGGGAGAATACGCCTTCAGTAATCAGATAATTGCTTCCTTTTTGTATTGTACGTACTTTGTGTCATCATTTCTCTAAAGAATTATAGAGCTGTGCATTTAGAATAAAAATCGCCTGTGAGACGTTATAAAATCCTTTTTCCATCAATAATTTGCCTTATAAATGTGCGGTTTAGTGAGCATAATGCATACTCTTTGCGCGTCGCAAGAACAGAGCTAGCACGAAAAGAGGAAAGAAAAAATTGGGTCGTAAAATTGTGGTTGTCTAAGGTACAACCAGGTGCGAAGAAAGAGGAAAGCAAGAAAGGGGAGATGAGAATGGGTTGAAAAAAAGTCGTCGATCTGTGCGGGCGCTTATAACAGCATTTCTAAGCTAGTCAAGCGTATAAAAAATAATTATACGAGTAACTGTAAATGCAGAAACGGAGCTTCGCTTTCTTCTTGTCTGGTTTGAAGCGCGTAAAATTTTTTCCCGCGATCGTAAAACGGTTTCTCGAAAATCGACCGCAGTCGATGCAATCGGATGCTTCTGGTTAAGCCATTCGCACGCGAAATCGGTTTCCGGTTACACGTTAAAAATCTTGTTTAAAAGTCACAAAAGCAAAGTATTTTATAATTTAGCAAAAGTATTCTTTTTTGCTCTAAAAAATAGTGTCCAATTTTAAATATTGTCATTAACTTAATAACTTAATCGCCTTAATTTAATTGAATATTTATGTTAACTTCGTTATTAAAGCAAACTGGATTTATAAATACTATAACGCATCATGGACATTTCTACACGCCATTTTGGCCGTCTAACAGTCATCGGGCATCCTGACAATGGGCCAAAAGTAGCCAGGGGTAGTGTGTGGACAACATACTGATCCATTCCGGCGGGGGATTCGACGGGGGTGCCGCGCAAGGGATCGCCCTTTACCCTCCCGATGGGCGAGCCCATTGGTCAGATCAGAGTCTGTCCCTGGACGGGACTATCGATTATTTGTTACCGATTTCCAGGCTGTACCTGCAATAGAAGTACAGTTCCTGTCTGCTCGCGGCAGGAGGTGTGGTCTGCCCTTTGCTGCAGCACCTACGGGGCCCTTTAAAACCTGCTATGCAAATCGACCCACCGCCGACTTTCCCAGATGATCCCGCCGCGAATCTCAGCTGATCGCAAACGACGTGGTTCTTTATTTTGTCATCGTGTGGGCCGCGCACGTCGTTTCATTAAATCAGCGTTGCGCGCCGTCTTATCGCGATGGCAATTAGCATATCGAGAGAACGTTAATGTACGAGAATTACTCGCATCTTCTCGTGGGAGTCGAAGGGAGTTACGAGCGTACAAGGCTTTGTGTGGTACGCTTTCCGATAATCATCATAATTTATTTGTTTACTAGCTATTGGTTTAATAATAAAAATTATGTGCAGGCAGACAATTATATTCTTTTAGCTACAGCATCTTTGGCCAATTTTCTCGGAATTCTTCTTAATAAAAGAAGTCATAATTTTATTACTTTTTTCTCATTTTTTATATCTTTTTTATTATTAAATCTTCAATAAAAATTTTATTAAGATAAAAACCATCTAAAATTGATTAAAAAGAATTTAATTTTCATGCATTTTTGCTTTAAAAATTTAATTCATCAGAAATTTTTCCTTTTAAATCGTTAATTACTCAAAAATTATTATATTATATCAACATTTTTGTTGAATCACGATTAATTTTATACAGGCCATTTGTAGCAAAAAGAATATTTGATAATTTTATAACACACCTTCTATTTTACTTTCTTTTTCGATAACAAAAAAAAATTTGGGATGGAAAATACGCCATCAATATTAATATCACGTGTAAGACTAACACTCGCAAACTTGGAGAAAAAATAACTATCCAACTCTGACTGGAATACGGGATTAAAAACTTGTCACGATTTACATTAGCTCACTCTTTTTATCTTTCTTTCTCTCCTACCTTTTTCTGTATCCACAAGCAGAGTCAATCAGAGCGGAGTGCCGTGTGTGTGTGTGTGTGTGTGATGCTGACGTACGTCGCAATTAAAAATTGCGTGGTCTGGCAAAAGGCGGACAATCATACTGTCAGCTGGAAGGACGATAGCTCCCTTTATCCAGCGAGTCTTTGGTCCCGTCTTTTTATTTCCTCCCGCTGTTCGTCCGATTCGAGAGAATCAAAACGTCCCTTCAATGTCGCAGTGGGGCAAAGAGATTATTTTCGCGGATATAAAATTTCCACGAGTACGTGGAAACGTAATAAAAGTTGCGGCACAGCTTTCTGAAATTCGAAGGAGAAAGAATATATTTTTTCGCATCTTGAAATGAAATTTTATTCTTATACTTTTTTTTTAAATATTAAATTCTTATAAGCACTACTTTTATAATAGAAATATTAATTTTTATTTATTCTTTTATCGTTAATTGTTAATTTAACTTGCAAAATTTAGTTCTGCAAAAATACTCCTTTACAATTTACATATCCATAATATGCTTTAATTGTTAATAGAACGTAAAAATTTAAGTGCAATGTTCAAAATATCTACTTGGTATCAAAATTGACTTGAAACTTCTCATTTCCATAAATCAAATTAATTCTGGAAATATCTGACGTTTCTATTTTTCACTTTTAAATGATGTGATATCAATATTGCATATCAAGGATTAAAATAGAGAAATTATAAAGTTAGTTTGTGCATTACTATAAATAATCAAAATAAATTGCATCATTTATGATACAATATCTTTTTCTTCTTTGTTTCCATTCCATGTTATTTCTTAAAATAAAAGTGTTATTTAAACACCAGAGAACAGATCATTAAATGCTAAAGTCATCTGCAAATCTAGATTTAGCATTATTACAAGAATAAATTCAATCCATAAACAAAAAATGTTGAATAAAGTATGTTAGCGTTTAGAAACACGATAAAAACAGTTCAACACTTATACATTTGATATATGACTTTTCTGCTGTGTAAAATATTCTCTTTACAATCTGTTTATGCAAAAATTTTATAACAAAAGATATAGAATATAATCTCAAAAATCTTACAAAAGAATTCATAAATGTATTAAACCTGCAAGCAAAAAGTGATGAGTCTAGACAGCGGAAAATGAAGATGCAACTTGTATGGACCACACCGTCGAGTTTAGCGTTAAAAATCAATCGCGGTCCACCGCGCGGTAATGGAAGCGCGTAATTCGGCGCGCGAATGACATTAATTTCCAGACGACCTGACACACCGACGTGTCGCGCTCTCGCTCGAAATAATCGCGCAAATAGACGCAAACCAACCTGGGCATCCATATTCTCTGCAAAGAGCAAGACACAGCGCACGACGACGCTGCTACATCACACTGGTCATTGCTCCGCGACGTCGCCATTTTGTGGCCGCGCTCGCGCGCTGGCTGGCAAGCTGGTAACTTAAACGGACTTCAGATGGTGTGCGAGTGTGCGTGAACTTGCGTGCGGGGGCGAGGGGCAGCCACGTGACTCGCGGGACCACGCTTCCGGATTGGCCCATCGCGGCGCCTCGGGTGACGTAATAAAGCGACGACGCGCAGACTACCTAGGCTAGCGATCGACGACAACTGAACGAACGTACCCACCCACCGGTTGTGCGTGTTTCATGTATCTATGTGTTCATCGTACGCGTGTGCGTACGCTCGCACGCGGGAAAGAGAGCAGTCGACGAACGAGCGTCGCGTCGCGAATTCTTGAATTCGGTGGATCTGCTCGTGATATCATGCGATTTATTCAGTACCGCAGGCCGTACGACAGCATCTCACGCGCAAATGATCGACGTTTCGAGAGGAGGTATGGCATGATTCTGTATTCTCTTCCCCTCGGGTTACACGGCTTTTGCTTTACGCGTTGTGATGATAAGACTTTATGGAAATCGCTAGAGAGGTTATTTCGCGAAGTGTTTATTTTTGGCGTTGTAGGAAAATTGCGTTGTAAAGCAGCAATTTTGAGGAAATTGAATGTTTCCAGGCTAATTAATCATTAAAATATGTAATACACAATACATTTTACATACTGCTTTTCAGAATAGAAAGGTTTATTTTTATTGTACGAACATTACTATGTCAATCATATCGATTATTTGAACTTAATTATCAATCATATACAAATATATTTTCAATTTTTACTCTTGAATGTTTGTTGTACAGCAAATTCATAAATTTATTCTTTTGTTATGACATAACCGCACTTACTGGAGCAATTATGCGATAACAACGCAATGCTAAGAATTAAAAGTAAAAATTGCATATGTAATCATTTCTCCATTATATTATTGATTACAAACTACAGCCTGTTTACGTAATTAACGATTTCTCAATCGCATTCTTGGGAAAAGCACTGATGTTGGACATGGAAATAATCATAGATCATTATCAATGAATCATCGCTTTCTTAGATATCTTATAAAATATTTACACGTCGATTTTAACACCATCATTATTTGCTGTCTACTTTCTACTGACATATTATTTTATATATGCTCGCATTTCACAAGGAATGTAGATCTTGTACACTTTCAATAAAAATAGCAATTTAAATAAGAAACGTCAGACGCGTTTTATGCAGCATAAATTGAAATTTAATATTAATTGACTTTCATAATCTCGAAATCACAAAGTGCAAAAAATATACGTTTGTGGAATAATCGTCAATCATTAATTTATCTTTTGCTTTATTAAAATGTGTAGCAAAATGTGAAGTAAAATGTGTCGCAAAAAACATGTTAATTTTGGACGAGAGTCTCTTTTGAAAAAATGTATGTCAGTACGTTATTACGGCGATTGAAACGAACGAGAGCCAAATAGGCTCGAAAAATGAGTTAGCTGTTTTGATAAGATAGTGAGAAAAAAAGATCGAAGACGAAATAGCCGATTTCCAGGAAGGAAATCGAAGCGAGATGAAATTGCGACGGATATTATCAATTTAGTAGTCGCGAAAGTGGTCCTTGAAAAAGGAAAAAATAAAATGAACGACTCACGAGAAATTAGAACTTCGTAAAATCAGCGTTAGAACACTTCGAATTTTGTTCGTTTCGATTATTACTTGAATATTTTAAGAATAAGTATTCTGACAATTAAATAATTAAAAATATTCTCAATATTAAATTCTTAATATTAAAATATTTTCAATTTATGCATTTACGTTTATTTTTACGATTATGAAACTTTTCACCTCTTATCTGTCTTACTTTTGCGGATTATTTTATTTACGATATTGATTTATTATTGTGAAACAACAAGACAATGATATGTACAGTGGCGTCACAATAACTTCATTTTATTTGGATAAAATATTTATTTATTCAGTAATTAATATTTTTGTTATCTCTCTCTGCTCGTTAGTGAATTCAATCTCAATTACATGAAGAGTTAGTATGTAGATATTTATTCCATAATTTTGATATGATAGTAGTGTGTGTGCATCTGTTTTATCTTACAATTGAATATGGAAATGAATAAATATTTTATGAAACTCGCCGGCGATTGATCGAAGCGTTCCGTGCATTCGTGACATCCGGATATGCCGCAGAATCCATCGGTTTCGATCTCGCCGCAGGCGTGCGTGACACATGTTTTACATGAGACTCATCTGATCTCGATTTACAGGTTAACGAGCAAGGAAAATCGATGATCGAGAGAGAGAACATCGCGGGATTTGAAAAAGCATAAGGGTAACTCTCCCACACGTAGTGGGGGTAACGAACAGGAGAGAGATCGAGCACGAGTCCTCCACCAGCATTCCGTCACGGGCGCTCGTGACCGGCGGTTGTGTTTCGTTGCCGTTAGGCGTATTTCGCTGAGAAAATCGCGCAGCGTTTTTCGCGGGGACGTGTCCAGGAGCCAGTGATGTGGAAAGCTCGAGGGAGGTTGTTTCCAGCGATCTACGTGGTCTACGGCGATGTATGGGTTCCCTCTAACTCCAAATTGCTGATTCGTACACCGACAGGATTTCCAGGTAAGGCTAGGTTATTACATTAAAATTAATTAGCGTATTAATTAAATTAATTGGATAAAAGATCATGGATATCAATGTTGCAAAATTGCTATAATAAATCATTCCCGTGAAAACTATGAGATAAAATTTGATATGCTTTGTTTAATAATAAGTGACACGGTAATTTTAAAAATGATTAAAATAGAATATGATTTTTGAGCAGTAATTGTGAAGTTTCTGCTTCTATCATAAATTGATATTTTTCGAGTAAATAATTTTAACAAGGGATTATATATGCGCCGATTAAATATTGGTAATAATCAATTAATTAAGGAGCTAAATTTGCAAAACACAGCTATAAATCAATAATTTACTTTATACAAACTATTTGTTTGGAAATTCGAGTTTATCAAAACCTGGAAATCTTTATGACACCGTTAGCGTTTCCATTGTTTTCCGTTTCCGAGAATTATAAATATTTCCAATGTTGAATATAATAAAGTGCACGCGCGCGATGCACAAGTAACGCACACTGTTGCATATTTATGCAGTTTTAGTGATGCAATAGTTTAGCAGGAAACAGAATTATCAATAATTAATCACCAAGCACTAAACATTCGTTTTATTAGCGGAAAATAATTAAATATTTCTGTAGAGATAAAATCTCTAGCTAAAATAAATTTAAAAATAAATTTCTGATATCTATTTTATATCTTTGAAGCTTTAATTTAATTTTGTTGATTGAGTTAAAATTTAGAGAGAACTTTGACATCAAAAAAAATATTCTTCCAACACATTATAGATAATGAAAGTACGTATAAAATGATGAAATTATTTATTCCCGAGGTCTTCACTTTTTCCTAAGATATATTATTTATCGGTGCCGTTTTATGATTCTAAGAACTTCAATTTTTTATTTCGTCTGGTTTTTTGCGGATGTGACAATTTCACGCCAACGAGGCGTTTGGGACTGTTGATCCAACTTTTTTGCACTGCGATGCGATTTCGAAGCTTCTGCTCGTTTCGCGAAATTGTAACGGCGAGACGTACATGGTCCACGGGAACGCGAGTTTGTCACGAAAATTTACAAGGGTCAGTAAAGAAGTCGTGCGTACGCGGCGTAATTTAAGTGCGCTACTAATTGACGTTAATGCGATTTTCTTCTCGCTGCACTTTAGACCGCGGCGCGAAACTTTCGCGGATCCCATGACGATCGAACAATCTCGCCTTTTTAAATCGGCGCGGCGCGGATGACGTCGCTCGTCGGCGAAGTTGAATGACCCCGTCACGGCCCATGTATTATCATGTTATTATAATCGAGCCGTGCTTTCGGGCTAATTGAGAACGCGATTAATTAGGGCTGGGCACCGATTCGGGCGCTGGTTTCGCCAGTGTATTTAGTAAGGCAGAAAGAGGAGGAGGAAGAGGCTCGTATAAATCTCATCTGATAAAACTGCGCGCGCGAATACATCGCTCTCTATCTGGAGAAATGTAATTAGTTTGTAATAGAAGAATCGCGCGAGTGTGTTGATCTAAGCGCTGAGATAACGCGATCTTTTGCTTGTTTGTGTATAATCCTTGGGTGTGGTGATAATTTTCGAAATTGATAATAATTTTCGGAGACTTCCTAGAAGGCGAGCGTACTTAAGCAACATGATATTTGATATAAAATAGTCCATACATTTTTGTGTGAAATGTATAATTTAAAAATTATGTAGATACTTTTCGAAAAGATGGTTTTACGAGAACTTAAGAATTATGAGTCTGAAATTTTATCAGCTGCTATACAGATCTGTCTTCGGTAATCCACCACGAACGATTATTCGTTTGTTTAACGCGCCTCTCCGGTATGTTTACGGAGTATAAAAGGCAGTGGAAGATAAATTTGCACGATGCGAACGAGGCACGTACTCCACTTCCATGCTGAAGTCCGCGTAACACGATATGTGTATTCGCGGCCCGATTTCTGGAGCGCGAATCGGCCGGAGCCGAAGGGCGAAATACTTGCCGGACGTGCAACGAGCGCGCAAAAACGCCAAGGCAAGGTTACTCGAACCGGCATAATTTCATGCGGCTTTTTACGCTCGTTACGTGATTTTCATCTTGACGCCATTCGTTACGCTTCACCGTTCATTGTCTCTCGCGACGCAGATCCGTGAATTTCTTTATCGAAAGATCGAGAGGCAGAGCGGAATATGTTTTGTGAAACGACTCGTCGATCGGTTCGAGATATCCCGTTGATCGCGCTGAAAATATTTGTACATTGATGAATACGGCAAATAGAGATAAAATTTTGGAATGCCAGAATGAATGTGATACGCGAATAAAGTATTAGTGAGCGCGGAAATCTCCGATATCGAACTGACAATTTTTTATATGGGCTTTACAATATTTCAAAATACAAAACAATATAAAATGTGCGTAACGTAATATTCAGACATTTTCGTTTCGGGTTACCATTTTTATACAAAAGTTGAATTAATCAAATAAAGGAATAAAAATAAAACTTCAATCGTATTCGATCGGAAGTGCAATTCTCGTTCATTCAAAATTTATCTCTCGCGTACTTTTCACATTCTTTTCAACAGAAAAACAATGACGCAAAAAAGGACGTGAAGTTTCCCAAGACGTTCTCTCCGGTTCGGAAGGGTAAAAAGCGTAACTTTCTTATCGATCACAACTTCGAAAGGGAGAGAAAGAGAGAAAAGAGAAGGCTTCGGTTAACCGATCAACTTCTTTGCGAGGCGTTCGACGTTTACAGCGATCATGAAGTGTTCCGCATTTTCCGCGATCCTCATGCGTCAATTCTCTTCGTTATCTCTCGATCTCCAATTTATTGTCCCAGCCAAATTGAAAATTTGATACGATCGGTTGCCCGTGATTTCCCCCCTTTTTAAACTCCGCTCGCCATCCGATTTCCACACTTCTCTATTTAATCCGCTGAAAAAAAAGCGGCTCTATCGGCACCTGGATCGCCCTTCGTTCTTCCGGGGTGCATTCGTCGGAAGCAAACTGCATTCGTTGCGCGAGCAAAACTCTCAAGTGTGTTGCATGCTGCGTGCTAATTGACGCAAAAAAACAACGCCGTCTACATGACGAGTTAACATGAGCGAGTCGATTGACGGTTAAAACGATGAGCGAAATAAATTGTTGCCGACACCCGCTGTTGGCGTCACTCGTCCTTCTCGACAAAGATGGTTCCTCCTCGGGAAAAAAAGGGCGCATTACTACTGCTTATCCCTGTCCTGACCTATGGTTACCATGGCGACGGTGGTACGCGCGGCCAATCCCACCCTTTGCGTTAGGGGTGGACTCACTCTCTCTCCGAGCTGCTCCAGAAAATTTCCTTCCCTTTGACCGAGAGAAAAATACGGTCAACCGTGTTTCTCTCTATGCTATCGATCTCGCCGAGGATTTCCTGTTTACTCAAACGCGCTTTTTGATGTAAAAATAAAATTTATTACGCATAACCATAAATCGACGCTGCCATAAATATTGCTTACATTTTGATATCGCGTTATTAATATTATAACACGTGTGTGGAAATAAATCGAACTGTATAATCTATGACAATATTATCTAAATATTTCTTTTTTTATTTTTCAGACTAAATATGATTCTGCGAGGTTAAATAGAGAAAAGCGAAAGCTTGAATTATAATTACATTAACAGGTTAATTATTATGTCATTATCAGTTTACATAAAATGCAGTATTGAATTACGGAAATTACGCTAATAACATCCAATATGCACTTAGTGTTTGGAATTTACAGTTAATTAGCATTTTAAGTTTTAAATCATATACTATTTATAGCATTAATTATACGATACCGCGTATCAATTTAGTTCGTGCAGTATTCATGGTTTAATTATAATTATTGGGACCCTCTTTCCTTTGTGCTAAGTATATCGCGGATCTTAGCTGAATATGTAATTACTATGCAACTTCCACGCTCGTAATTCCACCGGCCAATCAAAATGCAGTGATGCCTCTCGAGAATTCGATATGTGGGACTCGTCACGAGGAGTTCAGCATACAATCGCGACTCGCAACTCTCTGTGGACTTTCTAATTAAGGCGGTAAACATTATGTTCCATCTCTGCACGAGTCACTCCAAACTTATTAACCTTCCTTCCGGGCTCGTGATGCACGCTTGTAGTTTATGTACCACTTACGCTTTTCGGTTCTCTCCGTGCCGGAGCAGTTGGCTCGACTTTGACATTGATATGTATGCACGCACGTGCATACACGCGAGAGCACGTGTGCGATATTGGAGTATCGGAGTTTCGAGTCTCGCCACAGAATTGGCCTTCGCGCCGTCAACCACCTCGAAATTTTCCGCCGTACCGATACCTCGCGCCGCTCGAATCGATACAAGAGGAATAGATTGCTATTTTACTCGGTTGTCTGACGGCCTGGAATTCATTTTAGGCAAATTCTGGCCCCTTGTTTTTCAACTTTATTTCTTTTTATTAATTTATGAAATGTCAGATAATATCTTGAATTATTTGATCTAGTTATCAGTTGTATATACGTAAAATTATAGTGATTAATAATAATTAAAATTTCTCAATATAATAATAATATTTTGAATTAATCTACTTATTAATATTTTAATATAATTTCAACAAATTTTATGATTAAAGTAATTCAATCCTTTTGTTTGCTTTTGTTATTTACGTCAGTCGAGATTTCGAATGTTTTTAAAGAATTAAAGCAATTTGTCAATGTAATTAATTATGGATTTAGCGATATTGCAACATGACGGTTCAAAATACATCGAAACAAAGATATTTGAACATCGTTCAGCATGAAGGGCGGAACGATATATCGGATATTTGCTGGCCGAGGGCGCAGGATTAATGTAGGACGATGATAGCTAGACAGACGGATTGTTCTCTACCCACGGGGTATAATTGAATTTTAAACTCTCTCCCAATCTCTCTCTTCTCTCGTATACATCTCTCTTCGTAGTCTCGTATCGTAATTCCATCAAACGTGCAACTAAAAGAACGAAATCGATATCAAATTTCATTAATTGATTCTCAAAATCTGGATTTTGCGCGCCACAATTCCTGATTATTTTTTTTAATAGCAATGCACATTTAACGATTTTTCAAGATTACGATATTAATATTACTGTTGCTGTTTATCATTTATTTCAATTAAGCAGCATGCAAATTTATGTTGCGTATTTATGTACAACTCTCGTTACGACTCTGCACTATTCTCTTTTCTCTCTTTCTCCCTTTTTGCCTCTTATTTTTTCTTCTCTCTTGCATGAAAGAGGAGCAAGTAAACCGCTCTCCGCAATATAAAGTGGACGAAGTGACATCGTATTCACTCCGTTCTTCATGTGACACTTCATCTCTGAATGCAACGCGGTGGAATCTTCGGCTGCGGCCTAATCGCGCGCAGTGTTTTTTTGATTAGTGCTTGTATCCGGAGAGCACGGCTGGTTTTCTTTAAAGCTCTGATGGGTTCGTGAGATAGTAATTTTCCTCGGTCTATGTGTGCATGCGTTTATTTTAAATAGCCCTAGTGCTCTAGGGCCGCAGCGGTTGCCAACCAGGAAGAGTTTTAATGATTGATGTATTCGTACTAATTCTTATCTTAAAATTATGTGTTAATTATGTATTAATTTTATTTTAATAATAAAGTCAAAATTCAGGTCTTGTAAAAATACAAAAGTACGAAAATTTCGTATATGAGATAAATGCAATTATTAAAATTATATAATTAGGTGCATTATATAATTAAAATAATTATATTAATTGCATATTATTATTTGAGAGAATTTCATATCAGTCTCATCTCTGTTAACTTTTTTAAAAATGTAATCCGACATCGCGAATCTTTTTGCTGATGATATCTTCAAGAGATAAGGATTAAAACGAGTCTGACCGCAGACGATCCTCGAGATCGTCCACAAGGATGAGACTGGAGAACCTCTGCGAAGAATGCGCCCTTCGAGCATGACTCGTATTTACTCGGCGTGGTTTCTCTGCCACTGCCATAGATTCTTAACTCACTACGCCGGGCCTTACGAGTGCCGAGCCACGTACATACACACGATGTTGCGGATATAAACGTGGATAGCATAAAATTTCTATATTAACGCGAGAGAATCGCGCAGCGGCGATGCGCACCTTCCCTTCGACGTTCCGGTGAACCGAGTTAATTACAAATTGGATTGCAATTAAGGCAAACCGCGCGCCTGTGTAATCGATGCGCGTGTGTGCAACTGAGCGTGGACGCAGTTGCTACGCCGTAGGCTAAATAAACTTCCCGTTTAACAACTGCGCGAGACGATGATGGCGTAGTCACGGTATCGTTGAATTTTGCCCAAGAATGCAGCTTCCAGCTGCAAATTTACATAGCAAGTACAAAGTTTCGAAAAGCACGGCAGAAAGTGCTCGGCTTGCGCTCGGCAGATACTGCAATATTGCTTCCGCTTTGAGATTTTCTCTCGAACAAAGGATTGTACGACACTGTCTCTTATCTCATACATTTTATTGTTTAAAATTGCTTAGCCAACGAGTAGTATCTCTAAAAGTCATTTTATAGCACTTTTCAATTTTTTGACAAATAGAAATTAAATACTTTATAAGATATTTTGCATTTTATATTAGAAAAGTATGTTTTATATATGATGTTTTAATGTATATATATAATATAAATCATATACATGCGCTAGTCTACTTCAGACGTATTATGATCGAACACTATAACTTATAAATGCTCCGCTCGCTGGAATTCGCACCTTACCGCACTTCGCTCGTGAAACTTGTTCTTCACCTAGAGCGATGAACTTTGTGGTATCGCTGTAGGCCGCGGTATCGGATGCTTTACGTCACTATCTCTATTACTTAGTGGTCCCAATTCGATACGTGGTATCCTTCGGAAACTCACCGATAAGCTGTCGTCGATTAAACGAAATGTGTACTTCGTTCAATTATCGCCACGACAAATAAAGTACCTCGACGTCAGCAATATTTATACGGCAATATACTCTAAATCTTGCAATTAAACGCTATGCAAATGCAATTACCGAGTCTCGAGAATTACGATTTGACGAGAGAGAGAGATACATCTTAATAGCACGTCAAATAGTATAAATCATGCATTTCATATTAAAGAGAGACGTTTAATTATCGACAGCACTATCGATAAATTAATTTTTCAAATTGCGCACAGACAAATTTCTACAAATAGCATTATTTAATAAATTAACTTTCTAAATGTACCTATGCATAAACTTCTTTTGTTTATTATTCTACTTTCTCAAGCTGAAGTTTGCCGAGAAAAAAATTCGTCTTCGTGAAAAAGATCTTTTCGCTGTTTATCGCAATATCGCGAATTAATATTAGCTGAAACAGGCTGAGCAGAAATCTCTCATTTCTTCGGCGCATCTGCCCGGGAATTCTCGCGAGTAGTATCTCAGGAGGAAGCTAAGTGTTCCTCGGTGTGCGGAAAGCATCGTATCGCCGGACGATCCTTGCGTTACGTTTATTGCTCGACTCGCGGAGGCCGTGTTCTCGGTACTCCGCGCAGTTTCTAAGCACATTTGCAACCGGGCTCCATCGTTCCCTCCGCCGCTTCGCCTCGGGATTCTCAAGGCTGACCGACAAACGGGGCCCGGCGTTCTCTCCGTTTCCCCGCGACATTAAACCAACGGTGACGGAAACTGGAGCACGCTTCTCGGAAAAGTTGCACAGAAGCATTAAACCCCTCGGATGACGATCCGTAGCGAACATTAGCCCGTGTAACGCGCCGTTTACGTCCTAACGAGAAACGGAGGCGGCGCGGAAGAAAGAAAACGTTTTTACTGCCATTCCTGTAAAGTGCGCGAAGAATAATTTTGCAGATTTTTATCTGGCACTGACATGCTTTATTTCACGATGAAATCTATATCTTAAATATGATTTCCTGCAAAAACAATTTTGATGTGAGAGATGTGATGACTTGATTTTCGAAGAGTATTTCTTTATTTCAAAAATTCCTAGATTTTACGAATCTAAAATTCAAGAGAATACTGTTATCTACATTCATTTTAATTTACATTTTAGCTTTCGTTGTGCTATTTTTATTCAAATTTTTATATATACGACGTATACTTAATTTATTCTTTTTTTATTTTGCAATAAATTACATTAACTAGCGCGTTTACGTGATGATAGCTCTCGCGAATTCAGTTATGCAAATGCCAACGAGTGACAGGTATCCTGCACGACACTTAATTGGCCGGGCGCTTAGTGCCTCGCGGGAAAATAAACGTCGTGTCGCGCGCGAGTATCGAGTGCGTTTCATCGATCACGAATGCATCATTCCCGAAGATTTTCACGATTGTAGCCGCCGTATTATTTTTGCGGCCAACGACGACATGTGCTATGTATATGCGCGGGTGATTTTACGAAAAAGTCATCATCTCGACGGCAATCATCAGCAATATTGTGCGCGCCGGCAAATGACAGAAAATTATCCGCGAAAGGAAATCCTCTCTGGAAAGGATCGGCACGACAATCTTGCGGTGTCGCCTTTGCCTTCGAGCATGAAAGGCGTCGTTAAATCCGCCTATTCACACTCGATGAGTTTAAGTTTCCTTATCTAATCATGAGCGCTGACATCTGCCTTCGCTGTAAACCGATATTATCGCCATTACATAATTCGCCTGCGAAATTGTGAAACGTCCGAAATATTTTTAGACTACTCTACATTCGCAATCTGTATTCAGTACTCGTCAAATAATAAAAACAAATTGTTTATTAAAGTATTAAATTGGAGTTTCTTATAAAATCATATGAAATAATTTGATTAAAATTGCTTCTCTCTCTTTCGAAATTCTCCGAAGGCTAAAGCCACAGGCTAATCAAAAACATTTCCTGGTCTGTAGAAAAAGATGTTTGACAGGTTCCCGCTGGTCTTCTATATTTTTGTACAATTGAAAACATTATAGCGTATCACGAGGACTATGAGGTCTATCAGTTAACGTGACTCGCCGTACTATTCGTCCGAGAGACTTTCCACCTGTGTACGCCACAATTACCTTGACTAACCAATTTTTCTCTCCTCTGCCACACAATCATTCTCAGTGTAATCTCGGGACGACGACTTTGTCATCATGATATACTGTCTATTATTAACATCTGTAATATCGCAAACTTTTATACGCAGAAATACTTTTTGCCAAACTCACAAATGGTAGAATAATATGCAAGGGTAAATATGTACTGAATTTGCATTTAATTTGAATATATTTAAATATATTGTAATATAAAAAATCGTACAACGTAAGGAAATAACGCAATAGAATATTGTAGATAGAAATAATAAATTTGAATATAATATATAAATAATTAAAAAAATTGTATTTGCATACAGATATCGTATCATAAAAGTTTGAACTCATTATAAGCTTAAAGCAGTTTCGTCAGACACTTGTATCAACAGAAACGTGATAATTTTTTTGAGGTCATACATTCGCACAGACGAGGAAATTCTGGTACAGCCAAATGATCATTGTTTATACGATAAAAGTGAAATCTGTGCGGTCTTGACCGCAGGGACCTTATTTTTCTCGTGCTTCGACAAAGCGCGCAATTATTTTTCTCATTTTCCGCTTATTGGTAAAGAACGGCATTGTCGGTAATTGTTTCATCACGGATCGCTGGCAACGTATGTAATCATCGAGGCGCGAATTTCTCAAGGAACGAAGCGAAACACGAACAAACAAGACGATGAACTTCCGACGAATCAGACCTTGCTACAGTTATTATTGCTGGCTACCGGGGATTTTAAAGCTGCAATTTTTTTATGCCGTTTTAATGAGAGTAAATTATAAAGCCAATAAAATTTTTCCTATACATTATTGATGAGACTTGGAGAAAATTAGAGCGGAGAAAATTTCACATATTTTTTTATCAATATTAAATAAATATTGCTTTTACAGAATTTTACACTTTATTTTGAATATTAAAATATTTAAAGTTAAAGATTAAAATGCAATAAAAATATTATAATCCCAGATAATATTTTATTACACTGAAATCGACTGATTTCCCATGCTTAGGCGAATAAGCTGTTTTATAAAATAGAAATTCCATTGTTAGTTAATGAGTATCGTATAAAACCCATATAAATATCTACTTACCTTATCAGTGCATTATACATACACTTTATACGCACGGCAAGCGGGTTATTTACCGGATTCGGTGAGTGTTTATCGCGATATCGATGAATTATTTCGCTTCCTGCGCCGCGAATCTCACGATCGCGGCGTTCGATTTCTTGCGGCGCTACTCGCCGATCTTCTTCTCGAATCCAATTCAGGCATCTCCTAGAGAGAGAGCAGAGGTATCCGCGCGCCGGCGAAGATTTTTTCTCAAGGATAATAGAACCCGTCCTCTCTCGTTTTCTGCCGCATCACCGTGTATAAGCGTAGCGCGTCTCCCTGCCTCTCTCGCGCGCGCTCGCACTACCTCGTAATAGCGCTTTAATGCTCCACGGTCCTGGTGGGCCCTACGGGGCCTCTTTTTATTCCACCCTCGGTTTTCCTGCCTCCGTTAATGACGCAACTTTTCTCGGCTACGCCGCGGAAGTATGATCAGTGGAAAGTTTTAAATCGCGATGGGGAAATTACATAGTTCGTTCTGATTTTCAGTGGGATGAAAGTTGATATGAGCTAATATACGGAGAATGGAAGACACGGAAGTTTTAGAAAGAAAGTGTATAGCCGAGTTAGGAACTTCTTCGAAAGTTATAATAAATATTTTATATAAAAAATTATATATTAAATATTCTGTATAAAAAATGTACCTTATTTATTATTTTTAGTTTTTCTTATACAATATTCTACCGTCGGTTAAAAGCATGGAGCTATTCGGATGAAATATTACGAGAGTAAATCAAAAGATGAGACGTTGAAGGAATCAAACTTTTTAAAAGTTTCTTTTTGACTTTCCCTCGTAGAAATATTGCGTCACTTTGTAGAGTGTTTGTACGGAAATCTATAAATATTTCGAAGAGATATTACATCACTTTGCGAATTACGGAAATCATATATTTTTGGAGGAACGAATTCGTTTACATTTTCTCAAACTTCGTCTTACATCGATTTAATTTTTTTCTTATTGCGATTGTGCGCGATGTTGTGCGAGATTAAAGTGTTCGATGTACAAATTGCCACCTAATTTGCAACAGATATCGTGCAGCGTAATGCAACAGATTACCAGTTACCGATCGCTGTAAATTATATAGGCAAACTTCTCGAATTACTGATGTACACACAAAATCCTTTTTACCATACGCCCGATTTCCTTCCTACGTTAATGATCCAACTTCTCGCTGCCCGAGGAAGATGATGACCAATTAAGAAAGTTAAATGAAGTTCTGCGCAATATACGCTAAGTTATAAATTCTACTACTGTGAACATTTATAATAAAGTATTAGAGGATTACCAACACTTGGGACAAACATTATTTATATTGTAAATGCATGATAAAAATTATCCCAGCTATTTAACAATATAATTAACAAGATTTTACAATATAGTTTTCTTTTATGTTCGAAAACACAAAATACTTTTTGTGTGCGCATCTTTTTATAATCAGTATCTACAATGTGTTACATCTGAAGTGCATCTATATCCGGTACGTTTGATGTACGAGACGGAGTTACCGCGTTTTTATTAATAGAAGGTCGGAGCTGTTTGAAGAGTTTCAAACGATGAAAGGTACTCGAAACGTTACAGCTGCGCAAACAGCATCAGGTGAAGCCGCTCAGGGCGCACGTAGCTTTTTTTCATTTCTAGTTACGCGTATTCGTACATTTTTCCCGATGCATGTGCGGCCGATGTGAAAAGCCATTTTCCTTGTTAGACAAGCCATATCGCAACATTTTTCACACAGAACGACATGTGTAACTCGCAGTGACTTCCATATTTTTACGTCCTAAACATAAATTTTTGTTCGTCGACATATTTTGGCTTTTTCTCGATTACAGATTTTCCGACAGCAAAAATATTAGATTGAATAAAAAATAATAGCCGATTTTATTTCATTATTTTTATATTTTGTTAACGAAATATTCATGTTTTTCTATCTACGTTGCGTAAAATTCACTTCGTGCGTTTTATTGATTTTTATTTCGTATTATGTTATATTTATTATGTCACCGCTCATGAAATGACGCAGATTGAATCGCGCTATACAACCGGAGGCATAACAGCTGCTTAAGGCTTCTTCGAGGCGAGCATGATTTGCGTCTCAGGGTCGTACAATTTCAAGTTCAAACGTGCTCGCTGCCTTCGCTGGCTCGCTACCGGCATGGGAACACCGGTGTTAGCAATTAAGGGCATTCGATAATGATGGAACTGTACGGAACCGGGAACTACGTAAGCTGCTTAGAGTCGAGAGCGAATCTGTCACTGTCAGTCATCGGCTATTCACCGACACGGCCGCACTCAGAATAAAACATTTAGCTATAGCGCGATTAAAGTCACATTTCTTCGAAGCGACGTTTACAGCGAGGAAGACACTTCACTTTGAATAAGCGACGAATTCGGAGGTGCTAGACGAAGCTAAATAATAATGATGATAATGATATAGTGGTGGTGAACTTGTCACACGTAACACATTTGTGAGGATGAGAATATTTTTTACGATTCATATTGCCTTCAGAAAGTTGGAATTAGGTTCGGTAAAAAAATAATTAAATTTCCTATTTCTATACATATTTCAATTTTGCGCGTGATATAATTCTAACCGGATATTGCAAAAACTTTACTTAACAATTCTAATTAAAATGTATATTTGTCTCAATTATCATAATGGCTTCTGCGAATATTAATATAACTTATGTAACAGAGTACATTGTCGGATAATATTTACAATGCTGTTTGTGTATGAAGCAAATGATATGGAATATTAAATGTTATTTCCTTTTCATGAGCTTCGTCGGATATTAAATCAAACAATACGCGAGAGAATCCGCGATTATGTTAACTTCGTGAATTCAAAAAATGTATTGAAAATTTCGGCACCATTTACTTATGGATAACATTTGATCAGATTCCCCAATCGATTCCCCAATGCTGTTGCTAGAGCAAATTTGCCTCAGGCACGTCGCGAATGTTTCACGTCTCACTTTTTCCTCGCATTTTCTCCTCTCCGTTCATCTCTCTCGAGGACTCTTCGCCTCGAGTATAGAATAGCACGTGCAGGATTCTCAGCCTCGCTGTCAGTCGATACGGTGGATTTTCGAGGGTAAAAAACTCGTATCTCATCGCGGGGACAAATCTAAAAGCGTTGTACAATATACAATCGGGATTGCGCGTCTGAAAAAAAAAGCGGGATAGTCTTTTTTTCTCGCTGTATCCTCAGCTTCATCTCAACGCAAATATGTTTTCAGCAGTTTTATTTGCTTATTCATATTTTTCCTTGTTTATTTTTCAGATTATTTCAATCGTTATGAATTATATGCATTGTAAAAAGATAATGTGTAACAGCAATTTTTACTAAACGCTCCGAAAGTATTTTTATGATATTATATATTTAGAAGCAAAGAAGAAATAAGAATGATGCATAATTAAATTTATCGGGAAGATCTAAGGTGTAAAAAAATTCCAATATATTGCCTCAGGCACCTTCGCGCATCACGATGTACTTTATATTATCGAGAAAGGGGCGCGTTTCCGGTCGTTGTGTCTAGAACCCAGCATTTTCGTGTAATGCCTCTCGCATCTCGCGGGGGCGAAGACATCCTCTCAGGGAACAAGGAGGAGGACGAATCGTCGAGTGAGCGATTCAACACCGGCGTCGTCATTACAGGCGCGTTGCATAACGTGTCGTTGACCACGGCTGGATTACTCACGGCTCTTCCTCGCGTGACCTTGGATCACAATCGAGCCTTCGGTGTGCGCGCCCTTTGCAGACTGGTCGGCCCCGGTCGGTCGGCGATCCTGAACCGATTGTCGGGCGATCATCGGCGACGGCGCGGGGAGGGCAATGTACCTGGTTGCAGCGAGAGAGCCGGTTGCAAACCGAACGGACTATTTGGAGAACAATGGCGCGCCAGTAGTATCCCGCGCGCGCGTGACTTTTATGTTTTCGCAGAAAGCAACGGGGATATGACGCATCTCCGTCGAAGCGGAGATCGATCTCTCCGGCGTCGAGTTGCGAACTTCGGTCGCGTACTCGCACGCGGATGCGCGTTCGCTTGCGGATGCGTCCGTGGAATGCGACGCGTAGAACGCAGAACAATGACGCGGTGATATTTCGCGTCCGCATTTCTGATGGCTCCTAACGCGCTCTGAGAGATCTGGCGATCTGCCGGCGTTTAGATTTATAATTCCCGACGATGCATACCGCTGATGCAGGTGGTTGCTGCTTGGCAAGATGACGCGATGCACGATAGTTTCTGCATGCAGCTGCAACTATGATGTATCTTGCAGCAGGCTTTCTGTGGATAATCGCTCGCTGGCAAGATAGATCTTTGCTTTAAAATTTTATTAAATTTCATTAAAGTTAGTAAAATTCTTATTTTTCTAGAAATAATTACGACGAAGCCGAGATGACTTGGGAAAAATATTTTATACAGTTTGCAATATGTCGCTCATAATTCTGACGCTGGAAAAATAATGAAAATGTTAAATTGCGACGTAAAATTTTTAGTTGCTGCAAGAATGTTGTAATAACACATTTGTACCGTGTAATTGTTTTTTGATTGTGTCGGAGTTAGCGCAGTGTTCTTCGCTAGTTACGGTAATAGTATCCCATCCTGTACTTCAGTATCTAATCTTCCACAGTGGATAATAGGAACCTAAAAGATCGTTGAACTTTAGCTGCATCTCGAAGAGAAATTCGCAATTGTACAAAGAATGCAATTCCATGCGTGACATTTAATACAGACGTAACGTCTTGCGTTCTTAGACAGAGTACGTAGAAAAGGAGTATTTAATGACGTCATTTTTGAAGTTTAACCGCACTCGCCGGCTAATGGAAATGGCGTGTTGCATTTTATTCTCAAAAGCAACGACTGCGGGGAATTATGATTCATGGAAACGTATATATTGAAATTAATTCTTACATAAAATCGCATAAAAGTGCAGGATTTAATCTTAATTTAAAACGCTGCAATTATCGGATCGGAAATTTCTTCTCGTATAAGAGCGGAGTAATAAAGATCCTCGGCTCTCGCAAAGTGGAGCGCGTTACAAAAGCGTTCTAATTAAATTCTCGCGATCGCAACATTACATGCAATCGTGTTCTTTTCTATTTATAATCCCCGCTGCCGTCCAGATCGATCAAGTAACGTTGAATGTTTAACGCGCCACTTCGCGTAACGCGCTTAATTCGATTCGCGACGCGATCGCGAATCCGAGGATCCTGCATAATGTAGCCGCGCCTTCCGTTTTCGTGCGAGCACCAATTAACGAAAGCGAATTAGTATCCGGCGTCGGAGATATCACGTAGCGTCTATTGCCCGTACATTCGCGCGAATGCAGTTTTTCCGACGTCGAAGTCGCGGCGACGTGAAAATTTCATTCGATCGAACGACGTCGCGCGACGTTCGTCTTCAGTCCGAGAGTGCAAGAAACTTGAAAAATGCATAGAACGACGTATGCGCGCCGCTTGCGGCACTTCAGGAGTTAATTGAGACGGAAGAGAAAGAGAAGGAAGAGAGGAGTAAATCTTTATAGGATTCGATTTGTTTGCACAACGTCTCAATCGGAGGAGTATTTTCGTACAATTACGAATCGACAGAAACGATTGTTTCAATTAGCACTTCTATCATCAGTCCGATTATTTGTATCTTCTCAGTTCATTATCCATCGATAAGCTTTGACGGAATATCGTTTACTTCGAAAAAAAACATTAAAACAATTGTGTGTGTCGATAAAACAAGGGTATAATTTCGAGACATATATTTGTTTTTCTTACACGAGTTCGTGTAATATTTTGTCGAGTTTCTCTGCGAGAGAAACCTCATTTTTAGTAACATATTTCAGATAGTGGGATATTTATGCACATATTTCATATTTACGCGGCGTAATTAGTAACGTTTCACTAACGCATAATGCTATTAATTCAGCACAGCCTAATAAGTCGCGAGTAATTACGGCCACAGAAAAACAGATACACTCTCTATCGAGGCGAAGATCAGTTTTCACTCTGTCACGGAGTGAATAGCGCGAAAGAGAGTACGTCGTGCAGCACGATAAGCTGCGATAGCGGCGCATACAGTATAAAATACAGAGTGCATTTCCGAAATGCGACCGCAGTGTAACTGCAGTTGCAAAGAAGATATCAAATACGGAAGCATAGAGCGCGGAAAAAGCATTATGAAAAATGTTGTCGACAATTTGATCTCGCCACTCCAATCTGGGGGGCACCTGTCGATACAATAAATCTGCGTCCAGCAGCTGCGCTCATTTGCGGCGGGCATGAAAAAAGCATCGCGCTTTTCTCATTAATATCGCGCAGACTGTATTCGTCGTATTACTGCGACGTTGCGAAACGAGACAGGAAACTAGCCTGACAAAGTTAATTCCGCCGCGAAACTCGTTCCGCGATCGTCCGCGATCCGCTCGCTTACATCGCGCAAATTAAATATCCGCGGAGATCGGCTTATCAGGCATCAACTTCGCATTAACGTCACACCATTCTCGATACAGCTCGCGGCGGGCAACTATCATTCGTCAAAGTCAATTTCGCCCCGCAGCCAATGGCAGAAATTAAACTTCTCCGCGTCCGGTACTTCCGCAATAACATCGCGCAAGTACTGCTGCAAAATTAAAAGCTTGTACCGAAACGAGTTTCCTTTTAGAACATCGCGCAGACGTTGATCGCGTCTGCTGTGAAACTGTGTGAACTATTGAAACAATAAGTATTTTTAAATCCCCAGGTCGCTTCGCGCAAATACTGCTATTTTTCTTTTCGGTATCCGAGACAAAAATTTGATTATGCGCTTTCTGTGCTGATGGAAACTCAGCTGAAATATTGCTAAATTCTCATGAAATATTCCACAAAACGATTTAATTATCTAATTTGATTGTCTATCTTTTTTATTTGCGCCGGCGCTGCGATACTGAAAAACTAATGCGGAACGAAGTAAAAGTTCTATGTTTAGATCTAAATCAGAGAATCTGTCAATATCTTACTTCTCTGCTATATTATAAATCCAATTATCTTCGTTTTTCATCCACGTCAGCGCAGTGTAGGGAAAGCTATGAACTGGGTATTATTTCTGGTCCGACTGCAAAATATCACTTCCATATATATATATATATATATTACATTCTCCGTTCGCGGCCGGAAGTGTCACACACGGTAGGGAAAAAAGATGCGCCCGGAGCGAGCGCTCCGGCATCTCGCCTAATGGAATTAGCTTCCTTGCAGGATACCCGCGACGCGCGGAGAGATCCTGCGACGGATCGGTCGCGTCGGCGTCGGTGTCGCTTAATTAATAAAATAAATCAGCCGAGCGCACGCTCTCCTCTCTCTCTCTCTCTTTCTCTCTCTCTCCGTGCGCTCTCTGATCTCTCGGAGTGCGACGACCCCGAGCATTAAAGCGCGCGAGCGAGCGACTGACTGACTAACTGGCTGACTGACGTGCGCCCGACGTCGGGCTGATTGTCAAATTACAAGAGATCGGGAATACCTGATGAAGTATGTGTATACTCCGTCGAAGGGAGGGGAAGGAGGGGGTGGCGAGACGCGGGGAGGGCCGGGGAGAGGAGCGGCGCGCGGCGTCGCGACGCCGGTGTCGGCGATCGCGCAGAATCCGGCGTCGCCCCCACCAGACGACGAGCGCCGTCGATCCCTACCCCTTTTCCACCTGCAACCCTTCCGCGACGGTTGAGCGTTACGTCATTCGAGTCCCGGACTCCGGCGGCGACCGTGGTCCTTCACTTCCGCTTCCGGCTGCCGGTCACGCGGCCTCTGCGGCGGAGAGAGATCCAGTTCTGTTACCAGGTAGAGGCGGCAGCCGCGGCTGACTGACGTCCGTTGCTCTCTCGGCTTCCCTCCTGCGCCAAGGCTTCGCTCCCACTCGCGTAGCTCCGCAGCTCAGCCGACTGCTTCAACCTTCGGTCCGTATTCTTGACCTTGTCTATCTATCTATCAATTCGCGAGAAACCAGACGTCAAAAAAGCTTGGGCCAAGCTTTGAGCCGATAGTTTGAGTCGACTCGCGCTGAGATCGCGTTCAGTTATCTCCCTTTCCGGATTATAAACTTATAATACTCTGTGTAGATAGCACTGTGATCTGTTTGTAGAGGTAATTCTATTTGTAACGTTCTGTGTAGATGATAGTCTTATTTGTTTAATTTTGCAGTCAAATCAATCAAGTTTTCGATGCAATCGACTAAGCTTTCAGGTTCCAATTTGAAAATTTCAATATATTTATTTTTTCAAATACTCACACAATTCTCTATCGATATTAGATATAAATTTCTTCAGATATTGATTGTAATTTATTTTGACGTATATTTTTCTCGGCAAGATATCTGGTTTCTCATTACCGTATTATTCTTCTTGCATGCTTTATTTGTCATAGAATTTATTTTAATTGCATGCCTGCACGTTATTGTGTATTCTTGTATTTAAATTGTAGAGATTTCCGTAAAAAAATTAGCGATATAAAGCTGGCTGGAATAGCATGTTGTAAATGCATGGAATTGTTTGACGTGCTGATCGATAAGGGACTCGATATCGTTTTTCGAAAACATTACAAGATGAAAGTGAAGAAGTTGACAGTGGTAGATTGCAGAAAGTCGTAAGATACCTGTTGCGCCATTGCTTTGGGGCAAGCTTGACCGGCACGTTTGCCCCGCAGCAAGACTGTATTTCTCCTCGAATAACTATGTTATTCAAATATAATGGCGCTACCGCTATCACGTAAAATATTGTCTAATCTACATTCCAAATATTTTTGTTCAGAGATAACAAAGTCCTTCGTGCAAAATATTACTGCGCCAAGGCGCAGTAATCAGAAACTGACCATCCAGACGAGCGTATTTTTGTTTTAGTCCGCTGATGCAAGTATATCACGTTGCCTTGTAAAGGTGCACTGATAATCACAAAAAACCGCATCTCCGACAAATTTCAATCTTCCTCGTGCAAAGCCTCGCCGATTCATCGCGTTTCGATCGCGATGCCTCGCCGTTATGCACTTCGTGCAACTTCCGATAGTTGATTACGGTAAAAACTAATGTTCGCAAAGAATCTGGAAGTTTTTAGATGTTTACAAGCTGAAAGAATCTTTTAATTTTCTAGATTATTCAAGAACGCTTAAAACGTATGTAATAGCATATTTATGAGACACCGTGTATGACGAGTCGAGAGCGGCTTCATATCGAAAAACCGTCAGCATTGTCAATCAGACTCTCGAGAAACAAGCATCACTTTCTCAAAAAACGCCGCCCGTGATTGATTTTCTCCGTTGAATTTCGATTTCCTTTCCTTTTGGTCGTCTGCTTGCACATACGTGTTTTAAAAAATGTTAAAAGACAAATATCGGAAAAGCTTCGAATTTTGATAAGCTCGAAGCTTGATAAACACTGTATGTGTTGCGATAAATCCATAACATAAGGATATTGACAGGATATTTAGTAATGGTAAGCCGCAAATGGACTAATATTGCGGTTTTCGCAGATTGCGCAGGCGTCCACGCAATATCCGAAAGCTATAATTGAGATAGAATTCATATTAGTGGAATGCTATGTAGGCATTCGATATATATCGCTTTTGTGGCGGCGTGTAGCAGCGTGCATCAGCCATAACGGTTCTCGGATTGTTCGTACAACGTTCGGATAATTCATTTTATGAGATACACGAGAACGCGCCTCTCCTTGCTGCGATCGTAACGATCCGCTCGAGTACCTCGTAGATTTAATATTTTTCATACTTAACATATCTTTTCATTTATTCTAATACAATTTTTCAGCCTACATATATATGTAGTGCAATTCCGATAAGATAAAGATAAAAAGATAAGATAGAGAGAGAGAGATTTGCTATATTTGCTATATTTTATATATATTTTTTCATACGCCTGTATTTTTTGGAAGCTCTTAGAACAGTAAACCGCTGTACTCCGGCTTTGAGAAGAAAACGAGCAGAGCGAGCGTCTCGATGGAGAAAAATCAGGTGAGTGGAAGTCCGTAGGGATAAGTTCAAAATGGAAAGGGATTTACTTTTCACGTGAAGCATCGATTTAAAATTGGACGTGAAACGTAGTTACCGATATTGCCTCTCGACCGGCTGAGAGATTGCGATAGCGAGAGGAAGAGGGAGAAAGAGAGCACAGAAGAAAGAAAGAAAAAAAAAAAACATCGCTGCCGGAGTTCCTCCTCATCGACGTCCGATACGTGCGATGTAATAAAATTATGATCGGCTAGCCCTTCCATCCATTCGTCTCAATCATTTCCTCACGAAGATTGACGAGCCGCGGTGTTCCCGCCACTTCCGATTCTCTCCTCTTCATTCGACACTCGTTCCCGCCGTCCTCTTTTCTATTTTTTTCTTCTTTTTTTTTCACCCGCAAAACTTTTATTGCCTCGCGATTGATTTTAAAGTCCCATTATAACCGACGTGATACTTGCGCGAGCTCTGAAATTAATTTCGGTTTTCGTCCGCTCAGATTCCCGTCACTCCTCGCCGCGCAATAAAGACACCGGTAGAATGGGTAATAAAACGCGATTGGTGTAATCGCGATCGTTAATCAAGGTACGCTTTAATTGCAGGACTTTGCGAGACTTTCGCCGGAATCGTCCGAGCCGCTGCGAGCATCCTGCGATCTCCTCGACGGAGCTCTTTATGCTTTTGATTGTTGCTCAGAAAGCCTTGTTTCCGATACTGGCTTTCGGGCAATAATCATAATCACGGAAGAGCTGATTATCATCGCTGTCTGCTGATAACATCTGATTTACAGCGACTTTTAATGTTGTAGTTTTAATGAAAGTGAATCTCGTACATTTGCGTCTTCGTTCGCATATCTGTAAAATAAAATTAAGAACTAGTTTTAGTTTTAGTTATATTTCTACAAACAACAATGTACAAATTTACATTTTGTATATATTATATCATATTTCTGCACACTTAAGCATTGCGAAACAATGTCTGTAAAAAATATCCTACATCGATATCTTAGACTGTTAAGATAAGATGCGTCACGATTATTTTCTGATAATCGTTAAAACTTTTTAAAACGCTTTACGCCTTTATACGAAGCGAATGTAGCGATTGCAGCTAACATATCTCGATTCTTCGAGCTTGTCAGTCACGTCTATCAATCTTACCGTATTAGGAGTCGCAGCGTGGGAATTTCGCGGCTAGCGTTATTTCGCGAGAAAGCGCGCTGTGCCAGAGATGGTTACGATCCCTTTAATTACAATCATTACGGCGCATTATAAAATACGACGTATGTCTAATATTTCCGTAAAGACGTTAAAAATAATTACAGTTCACGCTTACGATCGTCGAGCAGAGCGAGTAATAAGCCAAGTGAATGAATCGCCCCGTTGATAATAAATGGGATCAGCGACAAATAATGATACGCTTATTCACTAATGCGGCAGGTTTCGTGACGCAATCTTTTAAGCGAGCGGATGTCTCTATAATTGTCTCCGTCGTTTTGCGTTTTTATTTTCATACCCGTGTAAAGTGTTCGGTAAATTATAATGCCACCGAAAAGGAGCGATACTTCATGTAATAATGTTTTCTTACGCAAGACTTAGCTTCCCGGAAAATCGATAACCGACTTCTCTCATTATAAATTTGTTACAAATATTCCTGTATTAATAAAAACTTGCCAGTCTGAAAGTATATATACGTCGTTAATGAGAAGGATTAAAAAATATAAAACTAATATCTTAAAAGAAAAATTTAGAATGCAGTTATTTTCTGTTCTGTTGAAAACAACGATTTCTACAACAAAGGAGAAAGGAAATTGCAAACGCAATTTGAAATGCAATTCCTGACGTAAAGGTTCGACAATGTTGCTGTATGACAGGAGTAGCGTGGAGCTTTTATACAAAAAATAAAGCAATGAATTTGTAATCAAATACGCATATGGTATTTTAATTATAACTTTGATAGACGGAAAATAGGCAGCCGATGTTGGCCGCGGAATTAGTTAAAAATTTAATTCAGGGGAAGCATGAAAGGGCATTGTTTCTGCAAATTTTAATGGGCTGCAAACTGCGTGAGTGTTGTTTCGATATTACACAAATCTAACTCTGGAAATTATAATTATTATGCTGGAAACAAATATTCCAGTTGATTATTTCGTTCCTCGATATGCATGTGAAATACAGCATGAATAAAAATTGCATAAAATAATGAAACACGTGCGATATAATATCTATTATATTATTCTCGTTAAAACTAGTATGTTTTAGCAATTTTTTTTTTACCATTATTATATTTTCTTCTACTGTAATCTAGTGCTATTTAATCTTGTTGTAATTTTTGAAATGTTTAAGTATGAAGTTATTGTATTAACATTTCTGCGAATTTTCAAACTGGCCGAATATTTTAATGCAGTACTTACAACAACTGCATCATTAAATAGCTTTTAAAATAAATATGAGAATTTACCTGATGAATCCCAGGCTTCGCCGCTTATGTTTACATTTATACACGGTACCAATAAACCTCCCATCTCCATTTAAAAGTCCTCCAATAAATCCCTCGCACAATTACGGGCCGTGCATAACGCGAATTACCGAAATATCCCAAATATGAGGAATATGTATTTTTATTTCCACTCTTTTCCAATAAACTCAATATTATTTTTAAATGAAACAAAAATATCACGCGGGAAAATCGATATATCATAATATAAATTAAAGTAAAAAAAACATTCGCGATATCACAACCAACCACTTTGTTCAATTTATCTCGATGCCGGAGATAGCGAGGGATTAAACTTCGAAGGATGCATCAGGCCACGTCAGACCTGCCGGCTGCAAAGTTTCTTCAGCTTGTTTCGTATTTTCTCCGTGAAAATTATACAATTTCTGATGCGCGTCGATGTCGGTACCGACAGTGCTTCGCCGTGAACTGCCAAAAAGTCGGCGCAACGAGGGTCGACAGCCAGCATAAACGCAGTCCGAACACCGTTCGAGACGAGGAATAAACGGCGGCAGCAAGAGACGAGTCCGGCTACGATGCATTATTTAAATTTTAAAAGCCCCTCAAAGTGTCGGCTTAATTCGCCGGTCCTTTACCCTATCTCCAGCTGCACGGCCGAAAACGCGGGAAGCCGGCGAGCGAGATAGCGCACACGTTGACAGGATGCACATAGATGTGCATAATGCACTTGTTATCGTATGGCTCGGTGAAAAATTTGTGTGATGTCGATACGCCAAGAAGCTTATTTTTCAACTTAATTATGATTATTGAAGGTATCATTTTCACGAGAAAAATGAATAATAAAATAATCGTTTAAGATAACATTTGACAGAGAAAATGTAAGTAATTTTATTAAATAAACGTGCAGAATATATGACTTTCTAAATTTTGTTATAACACATTCACGATCTCTTTACTTAATTTTACAGCATTTGAAAACCAAATTAAATTTTAAAATGCACTTTGTCATTTTATTATTTTTTTTATGTGAGATATATGTAAAGCAAACGCCGCTGATGAAATTCTTAACCACAGTTTGGGCTGACAAAATCTTCCATTATTCAAATAGATCAAATTACAGTTTCAAGATTTCCATTTCCGGAAAAAATAATAATAAAATTTCTTTAAAGATAATTCTGTAGTTTATACATTTTTCGGGGATAACAAATGACACGATGAAAAAGAACTTTCGAATTCTGCGCATTATCGCCGCTAAAATCACGTTCAATGAGACAGGCAAAATGCAAAAACGATATGCATATCGCATTTCGCGACCGACAAACACGTTCGCGAATGCGAAATCTGCATTCGTCACCGAATCGATCTCATCTTTCCATATAATTGCCAATATAACCAGCGGTGAGGAGGAGGCGCGCGACTGTGTACGTCGGCGTATGTGTCGCGCGAATAATCGAGTATACACGTGCAGCCCGCCCACTCAGACACAGGCGCGCGAGTGCAGGAGAATCGCGGATACATACGCGGATATGTACATGGAAAGCTGGAAGCAGGTTGACAGATTGACGTTCGGTCGCGCCTCGTTCAGCCCAGCGCCCGATGAATATTTCAGGTGCCCGGCTTCACCTGTCAGCCCGCGGGATGCCACGCGGCGAGGGAGAAAGAGCGAAAGAGAAAGAGCAGCCGGTGGCATCAGCAGCAGCAGCAGCAGCAGCAGCAGCGGTAGCAGCCTGGCTGCTTCTATGTATAGGGGAGCCGTGCCCTGGCGAACTTTCGACCCGAAATGACCCGAGAGAGGCGAAGAAGATGCAGACTACGTCGCCATGGATTTCTACCTTTTCTATCTCTTTCCTGCCCTCTCTTTCGCCGTCGTTTTCCAGCGGCGATGATGAGTCTAATTTCAGAGTACCGATCGATTGTCTATGAATACCAGAGGATTACATATTTATTTGCACGTGTCCCAATTCGCTCGCCCACCGCCTGCTCGAGGGACGCTGGGGATATAAAAGACGAAGTCGCGACGAACAGATGCACCAATCGCTTGTCGTCATTCCCGTTAAAATTTTCGTGATATTTGCATCATCGTGATATTTGCGACAGTTAAAACTTCATTGCCTAGTGCCTAGTCGGCACGGTTTATAATTGTATAATCCACTCTACATTTTAGTTTCTACGCTGAGATAAAATTAAGTACTCGATATCAAAATCAATACACCGCAATGAATTTGCAATGAATTTCGTATTGAAATTCATGATGTTTTAAAATGGATTACCGCTGTTAAGAATGCAGTAAATTATTCAAAATGCATCAACTATTTATTATCATTCTTCTTAAAATTTTAGCAATTTTATATATTGCATAATCAATATGTGATGTGCAATCATATATATGCAATAATCCGTTCTAGAGCCTTAATATTTTTCAGTTAAAAGAAAAAATTACTATTAAAATAAAACAAGCAAATATCTCGCTGCTCGATATCGAAAATTTTACAAAAATCAATATGCTATATCAGTATGCACTCAATTTTTCATTGAAGTATTCATTTCATATTAGTTCAAAGTGGTCTTTTAGCTTCCTTAAAATAACAAGGTTTTATATATTATAAATTGAAATGCAATCGTTTGTACTCTTTAAAATTTAGCAGAATTCGTTCTGTAACAATTAGTACAATTAATTTTATGTAGTAACGTAATCAGCATTATGTGTGCAATATATAATTTAATTTATACTTTTGACATTTCCAAGCTAGAAAGAAATGATTCTTGAAATAGAATAAACAGGATCAGATCAGATTACTCGATATCGAAAATCTGACCGAAGTCGCAATACACCTTATCAGTTATCGATTTTTCCACTGAAATTCATAATGTTAGAAGTAGACTTCCAGCACTTTTAAAATAAGGGCTTCATATTATATTCAAGATGCCCTACTGTCTCTGAATATTAATTTTCCATCGATCGATCCGACGTCGTTCTATTATTAAAATCTGCCGGAGATTTGCACGTGGAGCCGTCTTAAGTGGTTCGCCGATTATTCTTACTCTTAACTGCATAACCGTATTAGATATAATTATCCGAAGATGATATACGTCGGGCTAATGCAAATTCGCATACAAGATAAATGACGCTCCGCGGACGGCTTGTACAGCTAATGTGAGATGATTCTACGTTGAATCCGTTATGTTCACATTACGGTCGCATATCTTGACTACATTAAATTAGCGCGCGATAACTTTGGGGATTTAATGTGATTGTAATATTATCTCGAAAGCATAATAAAACTTCTATGTTCCGCGCGCTACCTCGTGATATAAATCGTGTATTTACAGTTCGAAGTATATGAAACCACGGAAAATACACGTAAGAAAGGAAAATGGAGAAACCAAGAATTGGCAAGCTGATTTATCGTCGCTGCACAATGTTTCGCGGGTATCTCGCTTCTCGCGGTCTGTCTGTGTGTTTGACATTCGGTGCCTTACGATGACCGGCTGAAATATGAGCCTTCACGTCGCGAACGTCCAGCCGGTCCGGTCCGCCACGGCGAAGTAGAGGAACTGGATTTCCGTCATAGACGTGTGCACGGCACAAAGTTGAAATTGGCACTCACGATGGACGCCCATTGCGCTTTCGCTGAATATTCATGCGCCACGGTAAAGGGTTATTGAACCGCTCAAGTCCGAGCCTTGAATGAGCCGCGCTACATAAAGATCGCGAACAATCGCCGATTGAAAAAAAAAAAATATTCGCGATTCGCTCCAGATATAATTATCCGACTCGGAGTAATAAAAGCGTTTCACGTGGAGGACGAACGTGTCGCTGGCATTTTACAATAAATTATTTTGCGCGAACAGTATTATGTCGCATTGATTTACGAGGAATCATTAAAATTATTAAAAAGTGACTAAAATTGCAAAAACAACGATATAAATAATATAAATTTAGCTTTTAATTTTAAATATTCTCGCTGTTTGTCAAATGAATGAATTATCGATATGGAATATAGAGACGGAATAAAAATAACATCTCAGAAAATAAATTAAAAATGTAAAGAAAATTAAATACAAATTAAAGGAGATAAATTAAGCATTGATTTAAATAGTTCAACATTCTTTTTGCAATGTAACAAACTCAACTTGCATCATAAAAAAAAGTAAAAAATATTTACGGAGTGTCATCATATATTTCAGTCCCAAACAAGCGTCATCAAGTTAATTCTTAATTAATATTGCGAAATTACTGCTTTGCGGGCTAACAATAGCACGCTTAATTTGTGCTTTTAGTGATACACGACATCTCTATTGGTATCGTAAAATAGCATTGATTTCACATCGTCTGTCGTCGCAGAAACGGAATGTGCACCGCTCGCGAGCGTTGGCGTAATTTTCGTTAATTAATGAAATAGATTAAAACACGGGAAAGCGCTCTCGGCGCTGCCGGACGCGGTCGTGTTAGTTGACAGCGCGAAAAGATATAACGTCGTCTGCATATCCGATGCAGATCCATTTATAACGTCTGCCGCATCGCGCGAGTTTATGCAACTTACATACTAAAAATACTTAAATAATATCAGGCTGTTAAAAACCCTGTCTATCTTTAATTAACGACTGCTAATGATCAGTCATTGTTTGTTCATTCCATTCATCGGCAAGGCATTATGTTGTTTATCTTAGCACGTTATATAATGTATTTTTATGCGTTTTGATACTAATTTTATATATTTCGTTTTTTGCGTGTTCACAAAAAAAAAAATGAAAGAAAATCTCAACAAATTTATTAATTTTTTAAATTTATCTTAAAATTTGTAATATAATTTTTCTTGTTTAATTATAATTCTGCATTAATAATGAGTCATTTCTATAATTCGGTTAATAATTCATCGGTGTTTCTTTTTGTTGTCACTCAATAATTCAGCAAAAATGATTAAAGTATGTATTATCATTATTATTATTATTGAAAATTATAAACTCAATTATGAAAAAATGTGTTTTTGCTCAAATGTTTGAAAATATTGCAATTGATTATTGAAGAAACAGTTTCCTATTCAAGGGTATTCATACGATGATTACACAAACGCGTCAGGTGTGTATGTAGCGGCAAAGTAGACGTTAAGTATTCCTTGAGGACCAAACTGTAGAGTTAGAGCTCACCATGGATAACAGTGAATCTTTAGAGAAACTCTATGCAGAGTCTTTGAAAAACGACAATACTTTTATGATTGAGACTACTGTGGTTACAGGTATGCGATTGCTTGTAAATTTATTTGCGAACTGTCGAGAAATCCACGTGTCCTTAAACATAACCTACAATAAATAATCTTTAATACAGGTTTTGAATGGGAAGCCTACGATGAGTGTAAGGAAAAATTTGGCAAAGATATGCAGGCGATCAAACGACGCGGAAGACTTTACTTTAACATAGATTGGGACCAATTTGCAAAAGTACTTTTTTAGATGTTTCATAATTTTTTAACATTTGGCAAGGATAATAATGCATTGCGTTATCCTTTATCGTAAACGTTGCAGGTTCAGGAAATGAGATCAATAGATAACATATTCATAATAGGTGACATGATAACTTTTGACACATTTGAAAATAACAAAGAAGCAGACTTGCAAAAAATTAAAGACCATGTACACAAAAGTGTGCATTTAGAGAAAGCTATGAATGCATGGAAAAGTGCAACAAATTTCTTGGGAAAGATTTATCCGACAATTGAAGAACATGCTGCAGAAAAAGAGAAAGCTTTAGCAATTAAAGTGGAGGAATTAAAGATAAGTAAAGAAAAAGATCCGCTTGATTGGGATTGCAGCGAATTAGAGACACCTAAAGGAAAGAAAAGGGGACAAGATCCTTCTGAATCCAAGGAAGATGATGTACTAAGATACAGAGTAACATGTGAGAGAAGTGGCAAACATGCTTTTGAGTCTAAGGATGTTGCTATGGTTATTGGAGGAGAATTGCAAGACAAATATCACTGGATGGTTGATCTTTCTATGTACCATCTAGAAGTTGTCTGCAAATTAACAGATGGTATGCAAAATAAAAATAAAATAGAATTTTTAAAGATTTTAATCTTTAAAAATTCTATTATACGAACAAAAAATTTATTATAAAGATTTTTTGGAATAATATTTAAGAAATAATTAATCACGTATTAATAAAATAAGCTGAATATTATAATTTATAAATTCTAAATTTTTTAGGTGAATTGTTAATGCATTTACGCGTGACACACGAATCCAAGCACTGCAGAAACATTGTTAACTTTGGGCCTACCACTCTCAGATCAACTATATGTTACAGCATGCTAAGACTGGCAAATCCTAAGTTAGGAGATATAGTAGTAGATCCCATGTGCGGAAGTGGCTCTATTCCTATAGAGGTATTGTAATATTTATAACAGAGATGTGACAGAGATCGATAATTCATGGATATTCATTCACATATTAAATTTCAGGCAGCATTAGCTTTCTCACACTGCTATGTCCTGTGTGGCGACAATCATCCCAAAGCTGTGGAAAAAACAAAATCTAACATGGATGTCTCGACAGCTGGATGTAAAATTGATCTCGTACAGTGGACTGCTGCAACATTGCCATTCAAGAATTCCTTTATTGATATTATCGTTACTGATATGGTATAGAAATTAATTTCTAAAAATTATTTTCCTTGTATAGCTTTTCAAAGTTCTTTTTTTTTTAAGAAAAATAAACGTTTATTAATTTGCAGCCTTTTGGTAAAAGAAGTGGAAATAAAACATATAACAAAATTCTCTACAAGAAATTTCTGATGGAACTTGGACGAGTCGTAAAAATAACATCTGGACAATTGGTTTTGCTTACCTATGATAGAACCAGCTTTAAAGAAGTAAGTTTTTGTTATAATTATATACAAGAATTTTTGATAAAGTAATATATTAATTAAACAACAAAATATTTTGTTGTAATAAAAGAATAAAATATTTTAGAAATAAATTAAATAATATTAAATTTAATATATATTAATTAAATTTTACTATAAAATTTGCTGACATTTTTCTCTATTTATTTCAGGCTCTACAGATAGTAGGTAAATTATTCTGGGTGTCTAAAACGGTTGGTGTAAACGTAGGAGGTCTTCACGCTGTAGTTTATGTTATGAATCGTACAAACTTGCTCTATGAACGTTTCAAACCATCAACCGCCAAACAGTATAATTTTCCGAAAAAAGAGAAAAACTCATCGACTAAGTTAGGAGCTTCAAATAAGACTTAAACTATTCTGTAGTTCATAACTGTAGTTTTTACCTAGTCTATAAGTTTCAAGTGTGTGATATGCATTCATATTTTTATATGAAAAAGTTAATAGAATTTATTTGGCATATAATTATGATTTATTTTTTTCAAAACAATTTTCTGCTAAATAATTCCAATATATAAAATTCACAAAAAGAACTTTCTTCTGCTTGTCTCCATCTTATGTCTGCGTCCCTGTATGATCCACTCATATTCGCCATATTTGCTGTCGAATGTTCCACGCTGCAGTGATCTTAATCTCAGAGTGAATCGTGGACCCAATTCTCGTAATTTTGGTTTTCCCGTTTTTGTATTAAATTCATACCTGCAGATTAATACAAATTTTTAGATTATATATAAATACAAATTTTAGATTATTAAATATAGTTTACATTTTAATGAATTACCTATGGTGTCTGAAAAATATGTAATCTCTCTGATTGTGAAATGTCACAGCTCTCCTCCCTTTAAACTCTGGTTGATAATGAAACAAGGCTCCTAGCATTCTGCCGATAGTAAATCCCAAACGTGTGGTAAAATTATTTAGAATAACTTCTGGTCTATGTTCAGTGATTTCTTTATGATTGCGCTTCAATTCTGTTGTTATTTTAACATTGTTGAGCTTGAAATGTGCTGTGGGACCTTCTGGCAAATGAATGATCAACATTCCGTCTAAGAATTATATAAGGAAAATACTTTGAAGATTAAACAACTTAAATTTAATCAACATTGTATAATAAAAGTATGTTAAATGTACATATAACATATGACTTATTTGTGAATCTCACTAACAGAAAAATTTTGAGTCTCTAGTAATTTCCTACCAGCTAAAAAATCTATTACATATAATACATGAATATCAGTTTACATCTGCGAAGAAAATCATGCATCAAACTGTTAGCATAATATAAGTTTATAAGGATACTTGGCTTGCATTGATCTTCATTAACAATTATTATGTCTGTAAAATCTTTAGCAATAGCACTTTTGACCATTTTCTTAACACCAGAACGATTTCTATAAAGTGAAATAGAGTTGGGTATTATCCGCGTAAGCTCCCTGCCAAAAATTCTGGTTTTTCTGTTTGGATTGTCAGCATATGTAATGAGGACTTTAGGTTCATATTCCTGTTTGTAATAAGCAGCAAACTCGTCGTGTTCACATTCAACTTTGAGCTCCTCGTTGTGCTCGTCCTCAAGATTGCCTACTATCATAGTCTCATCCTTCTCTCGCAGGCTCTCTATAGTGTGTGGCACCTGTTTCGGACCATCCTCTTGTATCCTCGTCTTTTTCGCTGCTTTCTTCGCCTTTGCTTTCTCTTTCATTAATTGCTGACATTTCTGATACCTCAAAGCTTTGCATTTGATATGATTAAAGTTACTATCAGAAGGCAGCAAAACTTCTGGAGGTTTGCTCGAAGTACTCGGTTGATTTTCGTCATCTTCTTCTCTAATACGACTGAAAGGATTCTTTCGCAAAGTTTTAATCTTCATCGTGCTGTATACTTTACTAAAATTATAAATTATAAAAGATTATATCCGCACTTTTAACCTATCGACTCTTTCGAAGATGCACGTGTTTACGTTGTACTGCGTTTACGAACGTCGTCTGAATGCAGTGATGCCACCATTGTTGCAGGGAAATTGGCAGTTGGCACAAAAATTGGATTGGCGTTCTTCTCGCCTAGTTTCATAAACTAGAATGCTGGTCCGTTCGTTTTAGCTATACTCTTACAATTCAGAATAAAATTTTACATTTAGACGCTTTAAATAAAATAAAGAAAATAAGAATAAAAGATATAAAGTACACATAACTTGTCATTTATGGAACACATTGTTGTAAATATACAAAATATTTATTTGCAGACTCGGCTATTCTTATTTTTATAAGAATAACAACTTGGTTGTATAAAAATAATTTATTTTCAACGTATTGTCTCTACTGAGATATAGAGTAATTAGTATATTTTCCCATTATTATGACATAATGCATCAATTGATAGAATAAGAATTTTTATATAAAGAAATCATATCAAAGATTTTTCAACTAGTTAGAGAATTTGCTTAAAATATCCGTTTTTTACCTTAGTTACATTTTATATACATTTATCTTAATTATAAACTTTATATACAATCATTTAAATTTCAAAACTATCCACAACACAAAAAATACTGCTATAGAAAAAAGAAATAAATATAAGATATAGTAATTGTGACCTGCTTTTGCTAGGCGCAAAACACGTCCTACAGAGCCAGATAAGGAACCACTTGTCCTTTCAAAATCATCATCCTGAAATAAATTCATATTAATTTTTCACATATAACCAATATTCGAAAGTGTGTAAATATGAAAAGCTGATCAACTAACCATTGATCTCAAGAATTTATCTTGATATTTGACTTCAGTGCCAATGTCAATAGATAATGATTTTAAGGCATGAATCTTGTCCTTTAGTTCTTCAGTCATCCTTTCATTCTCGTCTTCTATAGGACTTTGTGTAGATGTACTTGGTAATGGCTCGTAGCCATAGCCTCCTAAAATGAAAATTATGTAGAAAAAAAATTGTGATCACTGCATTTATGCAAGCAGATGTAATCTTACCCGAATGAGAACGCCGCATTTTGTTAGCAATCTTGATGGCTTAATAAGTAAACAAGTCTAGGAGAAAATTATTGTTCCACCAAATACCTTGAGAAGTGCAGAATTGTTTCAATATTCTGCATATCTGAAAATACATACCATATGATCATTATTTAATTGTTTTATGAGATGTTTCTAATCATTTATAAGAATGTAAACTTACATAATTAAAACGGAAATAGTATATTATAATGATTATTTCAATAAAAATACGTGTTGTCCATGCAAAACAATTATATCAAATGACGGTGACACTTGATCACTGAAGAATCTTTATTCTTGTAAAACATAACCTCAAGTAACACGATTTATCCACAATCTTTGTCCACGATTTTATCCATAATATACGATTTCTTATTTACCACTTACATAAAAAAATGCAATATGCCAGGGAATAGATAATAAAATAACAGTCGATATACGTGTCAACGTCAACGATTGCAATGACGTGTAATCCGAGGTATACGTCAGAAAGCTGTTTTTGCTCTCCAGTTAACCCAAATGTGTAGAAAGAATAGTAGTACCGGTTATCGCAATTCAGAAACTCAATTTTTAGAAGTAAATTTGCAATTTATTTTTGAGTGATTTTTAACTTTTTAAGTTGTAATAATCTTCCAAAACTTTAAGAAAACCGTGTGAGTTATTTCAGAATTTTTTTTGTAGCTTAACATTGTCAAAATCAGTATATGAGAAATATTGCAAGTTTATTATAGACTGGAAATGGAACTTTTGAAATTAACAGAGAAAACAAAAGGCATTTAGAATAATTTTTTTAGTTTATTTCCTATATTATATGTTAAATATAAAGGCACAAACAATAAGAAGTATCACTACTTTCTAGATTCCTACGGTATCAGTGTGTTTCGTACAGTTTTCTATGTTGATATACAGATAGTCATCTCATATCAACAATTGTTATAGAATTATTCTCGGAGACGGAGAAACACACACTTACGATAACGTTAACTTAGATCTCTCTTTCTTCTTTGAATTCGCTCTCGAACTTAAATAATTTAATTACAGTTATCTATTCACAACCCTATAAGAAAAAACGCTCAATTTATTTGTTCTTCTCTCATGTAAACCGAGAACGCAATTTCCAATATCGCGTTGACGATTCATTTGGGACTCCGATTAAATAAACGTACATTAACATCTCGATATCATTGTATATAAAGTTCTCGATATGAAAATTACTAACAAGTTCAGAAACATAATTTCCTTTATAAATTCTTCGACGCTCTTGCGTGTGTTTCACAACTATATAATATATATATATACCATTTTCTATGTATATAATTTTTCGCTATCTAACACTTGTATCTCGATGTAGAACAATAAGTACGTTTGATGTCGCTCGCGTATGAAAACGCTGTGAATCGTAGATTCTCACACAGGTATAACACATGTATCACTACATAATGTTTATCTACACACACTGGTGTACGATTACGCTATTGACGATTTGATCCCAAGGAGTAATTCAAGATTAGGCCTGAAGTTTGTGTACTACGGTGTATAAATTATAAATTTCGTAAAAAATTTGGATTATTCGATTGTTTATTTTGGAATGTTTAATGCCACAGAGTTAAAAAAAAAAAATAGAAACAAAAATCGACCGATGTTTCGCTGTGGACTGTCTTGTCATGTTAAACATTCTCTTCTCTCTACACTCCTCGCACTCTGCCTACGATAAAAACCGCGTTGCTCCAAAAATGTGCTGTACAATCAGTGTTGTATAAAAATTTACAAAGGAAAGATTCGTCAATTCCGACAGCACCTACGACGGGACTGTTACTAAAGATTACAGCTACGAACTAAATTACACGATTTTTTTCTACCGTTATCCTGAATAGGTATGTACAATGTTGAGCATCATCCGTGACTTCCTAAATTATACAGTAACCTCGTCGAGACGAATCGATGGTTAGGCAAGAAGACTTCAACGTATCGCTGTATGCATTCAATGGTCATGTAGATATGAGAATATAACCATAATTTATAAAATATAAAAAAAATCATATACAGAAAATTATATTGAAATGCAAGATTCCGGTTACACTACAGCTGTCTGTCGTTATATTCGAAATGAAAAGAAAACTTGCGATGGATGAAACTAAGAAGACGACTGTTTGTGAATTATTTGGCGGAATATTTCGATGTGTTTAAAGAAACGTTGGATGAGTGAAGACGTCGCGACGGTGCTGGACTAACTGGGGCCGACGGGGACGGTCCAGTGGGCGTCGTCGGTTTGGAACCTCTCCTGCTTCGTCTCAGAGTTGAGTACGGACTGGTGCCACGATTGACGTGCTCGTGAGCGTAGAGCAGCACGCCGATGTCCCGATTACCCGCTTCCAGAGCGATCTTCAGAGCCGAGCTGCCGTCTACGTCGACGATAGACGGATCGCAATCCGGATGAGCGAGGAGCAGCCTCACAATATCGGTGTGGCCGTGTTCCGCAGCGCACATCAGAGCAGTGCTGCCGTCCTCGTCCTGGATATTAACTGCCGCACCAGCATCCAAAAGCAGCTGCGTCATATCTTTGCGCCCGTGCGACACCGCCAACATCAGCGCGGTTTGTCCGTGCTGTACAAAGGAGAATAAAAATTAATGGTAAAACTGTTTGAGAATACATATAATACAATATTCACACAAATTGATATTATAAAATCAGAAAAATATTGCAACAGGCATTTTCTATACTTCGAATTAATGAAGATTTTTCTTAAATTCTGATATATTGTATTTTACGCATTACAAAGTATAATAATTTACCAATTTCGCTCGTATGTTGACATCAGCAAGCTGGAACAATCTATTCGCTACCGAGGCGTGCGTGGAATTCCTGACTTCTGCTAGAGCAGCTAACATCACAGCCGTGTAACCAGCCACATTCGCCTTGTTGATGTCGCAGACTTTCGAGTCCAGCAATATGGATACCACATCGAAATTGCCGTGAGAGACCGCGTAGTGCATCGCTGTATTCCCACTGGTGTCCGTCATGTTGACGATGTACTCCAGCAGAGTGCTGGAGCATACTTCAAAGCAGTCCAAATAATCCTCGACGTCTAATGGATTTGCACTAGATGTACTGGATATTTTAAACCATTCTTGCTGTATGATGTTGGTAGCATTCTTCATCTGATGGGAAATATTTCTACTGGGTGATTTTTTGATACTGTCGTTGAGCACCTTCATGGCGGCCTGCATCTCTTTCGAAGGCTCAACTTTCTTCCTGGGCTTATCTTGGATCGGTTGAAACAGAGCTGATTCTGGTAGCTCGGATTTCTCCTCGTTATCCGCTTCCTTCTCCACATTACGCAGCATCTCTTCTGACGCAGTCTTCTCATCCTTGCTTTTCTCGGACTGCAATTGCTGAATGCTAGAGGTAACAGAAAAAGCAACTTTTACATTTTTATTTTACAAGCAAGTATATCACTATTTTTATAGATATTAAATAAGGAAGTCTGAAAGTCTGAAAAATAAAAACTATTTAGGAAGATTAATTTTACAATATTTTAGAATATTAATATAAGATAAAAAATATATTTTTTGGAATAAATAATGGTTCGTTTGATCACAGCACAGAAAAAACACGGAGATATCAAAAATTCAATATGGTACCGAGGGGAATTAAATGGCAAGATCATTTAGCACCATAAATAGACGAAAGGGATTAGATGGCGAGGAGATATTACCCTTCCGCGACCGGACAAGGCGAGATATCGTCGGCTTGGGGATCGCTGAATAAATGAGGAGCGGTGCGCTGCGGCTGCTGTTGCAGCATCGATCTGTCGAGATCGAGGACACGCTCACTCGTTCACCATAGCAAGACCACCAATACGATACGCGACGCGCACCGACATCCGACTTCCGTCGCGGTATTTACGCGATGATAGTCGCGCCGGGGAGAGCCTCGATGACGCACAAGGCACGCGCGCAACCATGGACAACTTAAAAAGGACAACAAACAGACTGCCCGCTGGCGCGCTCAGCCGGCACAAAACACGTACGTCATACGCGGCTGTACAACTCACGAACGTTCTTTCTACCACCCCCTTTTATCGGGTAATATCCCCTACGGCGACCTTCGACCGCGGGAATAACAGATGGCGTAGGGTGTAGTCAAGCGGGAAGGGTGTGAATCAGTCTCGAAAGGGTAAAATATTTTATCTGCTTGTAATTTTAGAAAACTATGTAGATATAAAAATAATTTAGAAATACGTGATAAATTGGAATTAAAAATTAATCGTTAAAGACAAACGCAACAAAAATTATATTAGATACATAAAAATTTCTCCAAAGATTAATTAACATTCTATTAATATTTTATAGAATATAAATTAATTTAATTTTTATTGTTTAAATTACTATTGTTGGAGAATAATTTAGATTTGACGACAGAGAAATTTTCTACGACAAAAAAAATTTAAATATTAAATTTCTAATTTTTTAAATTCTAAATCTTTTAATTTACTGCAAATGTAAAAAGTAAGCGAGGATGTAATGCCAGATCACTAACCGATTGCTGCTGTCGTATTGCTCCTTATTATCCGTGTCGTATCTTATCACACCAGCCGCCGGTATTTTCGTGTACGTGTCTTGACGCTTGAATTGCCTTCTCTGATCGCTGGTATTCAAGGGAATATGAGACGGCCTCGGGATCCTGGACGCCATATTGCTATTCTGATGATTCAGACTGTTCTCCGCGTTATTCGCGATCTGCTTCGCCAAACTCTTGATCGTCTCCTTGCAGTTGTCGCAGTAATTCGCCGCGCAGGAGATCGAGATGTGCGGCCTCACGGAATCGCCGACTGACACATCGACGAACTTCTTCTTCATCGTCGACGTACCGAATTCCCGAGATTTGGGCATAAGACCGGAAGTGTCGGTGGCGCGAGCGCTGGTCCTCACCAGGTCGTCCACCATCACACCCACCGATCTGTTCAATCTGTTCGCTCTACTCTTCGTTCTCGTGTCGCCGTAGTTGAACGAGTGACTCCTCGAGTTCATCGAGTTCAACGACACCGGCGGCTGCACCGCCACCGGATCCGGTCCGACGGACACGCTTCTCGTGCAAGAACCGAATCTGACTTCGACCCCGACATCCGTCGTACTCGGCTTGGCCATCACGCTCACGTTCGAGCGCATTTTGAACTGTTCCGTCACCTGGACTGCCTGATCCCGTTTCTCGACGATTCTGGCAGGTTCCGGGATGCACTGGGTGCTTTTGGAGGAAGTCGCCTTCATTAAACTATTCTTGTAAGCTTTCAAGGCATTTTCTATAAGCACCGAAACATCCTCATTCGACATGATGTCCTTGACACCTAGGATTGTCGTTGTACCGCAGGAACGCTTCCTGATCTCTTTCTTCGCTACCGGCGCGATGTCCTCGATCAGGAAATAACTACACTGCAGACTCCTGGGGGATTTGTTCTCCGTATTGGTGCCGAAGTCGCGCAGCTTCTTCGCGATCTTGCGCTTATTTGTGTCGTTTTCACTGGATGATATCGAGTCCAGTCGAGGCGAGGCTTTCATCAAATGGCTTTTCCTCACTTCCGGCAGGATCTCCTCCAGCATCAGTTGACTGCGAGTCAGGCTCGACTTCCAGCTACGATGGGGATCGCAGAGTCCCGAGAGATTCACATGCGTCTCTTTTAGCACAGTACTTTGGTCCATCTCGGGCGCGATCTCCTCGATTTGAAGTCGGCTCTTCTGCAGCGTCGGTTTGATCGGCGTGCTCGTTATCATGCCGACATCTCTTGTTCGAATCTGCTCGCAAGATAAATTCATTACAATTAACATTTCGCATACAACACAATTTCGTCGTTAAATCGATACAGAAAGTTCCAATATATTTTACAAATTTGTGTACATATAATATAAATAATAGTTCGTTAATCGCCTTGTCAAATATTACGAACCATTGCATACCGAGCAAATTATATTGCCGATGATATATCTCGGGAGTTTGAAAAAGAAACGCAACATAGTGCCCAGCAACGTAAACATATCGTAGTTATCTTAACAATTTCAAATTTCTATAAATATTTACGAAATATACACTCGCACGCGCGAAAGTGAGCGATGACACGAAAACTATACAAACACACGATTAAAAATTGCGTATCGCCATTTAAATCCCGATCTTCATTTCTAATTGGAGAAGTGAGCGGACTGCTCACTTCTGAACGTACGCAAACAGACAGACAATTCACGGAGAGATGTTCTACCTAATGTTATAAAAACACATACTCGAAATACCCAAACAAAAACGAAGTCCAAAGGACATCTAAGAAGTGTTTAAGAGCCAGTTTTACCAACATTAATAAACTTAATCATAGTTTAATTAATTCTTTCTCGCTATTCAAAATTTAAACTAATTTAATTTTTTTAATTAAATTAGACATATTAATTTTTTAAAAGGGTGTTCAAAATATTAGTGGGCCTTTTTAGATAATTTTTAAATGTTTTTATTGTCTATATAGATTTAGTTGCATTTGAATGGATTCATAGTTTATGCAATAAAATATCAATTTTATTTCTAAAATAAATTTTTAAATATTATTCTTTTTTATGTTAATTTTATTAAAATTATTGCAATGTTAATGGTTAGCAGAAATGGATTCGTACCTGCTGATGTGAAACCCCGACGTCTCTTGTCATCACGCCGCACATTGTTCCCATGTCCCTTGTGGAAACGGTTTCAGAATTCTTCAGATTTCGGGTGGCATTGCGTTGTTCCGAGAATGACTGGCTGCGATACCTATGCAGGGTGTCGTTGTAGAAATTCGTTTTGCTTAGCTCGTCTACTTGCCGCAGTAGATTGCGCTTCTCCTCTTTCAACACCGAGACTTGCACCTGTGAGAGAAAAGGAAAAAGATTGCACGCATGAAGCTAGATAAGCCGACAATAGTGCAAGCTTTTATCTAAACTGATAAAGCTGCCAGCGTGAGAAATTATCATGACTTTCAGCGTTATAAAAAACATTACATTATATTTCCACAAATTGCGGAAATAGAAATTGTGATATTTTATGCAATATTATCTCTTTAAGAGATAAAATAAAATATAAAATATTTTACACATGCATATTTCATTAAAAAAAATAAAATAATCAACGCTGCTTGTTAAAAATTAATGCATTCCGATAAAGTGATTCTTATACATTCAAGACATAAATTTTCTTAAATAAGTAGGTTTCGCACGGCGATATTGTTATCATTTCTTTATCTCCTCGTCATCAACATAGTATGCGCAAAGTTTCACTGGATGGAAAGCCTCGCTTCGAGGTGCGTTGATTTTTTTTTTTTAATGAACACAGAGTACTAATCTTCTCTAAATGTTTTCACTATGTTTTATGTCAGGCTAATTTCATACTAGAATGATTACAGCAATTACGGTGTGCAAATAGAAATACAAGTTCACGAATCATTGCATTTCAAGTACGCACAAAGATTGCTTCATTGTTTCGCGTCATTAATGCGCTAAATATGCAACGAGATCTCTTCATAATGACAATGAGATCGCGATAGAGCAACGGGAATATTTTGTGCGCACGTTCCGACAGAACGGAAGAGCTCGTCTGAGTGCAAATTACATGAAACGTTGCGAAAGTGCAGGAGGGAGGATGTAAAATTAGTGGGAACTCACCTGCAGCATGGGAATCGCCTTGACCTGTTCCTCCAACTCTTTCATCCTCTCCAGAGAGGCTGCCATCTGTTCTCTGATATTCTGCAATGCAAATAGATAGCTTATCACCACTCCACATTCTCACAATTTTCCGCAAATCGCACTAATTCGTCCACCTTACAAAATTATAATTAAAATGTAAATTTCGTACCTGCAGTGCGCCGGCACTGAGATTTGAGTTGCCGCTTCCGACGCTGACGCTGTCGGAATCCGCCGGCTGATCCGCCTGGACCGCATTTTGCACCGGTGCCGTCCCATTTGTGCCATCTAACACAAGAAGAAAACAGTCGTGGAAAAACACATGCTCAATTAACGAAATTCGCCAAATATTTTGCAAAAAAAGAGTGTCTCATTATTCGCTGAGAAAACGCAGCTGCGCAAAGCATCGAAGTATCCGCTTTAATCGATCTCCCCTTTTAATCGACTTTGCCCTGCGGCTTCGTTAACCCTTTAACTAGGGGATTTAAACCGATTCCTCCCGAGGCAGAAATTTTAAGCAAAATATACTCACGCGAAAATAAGCTACGATCGATAACATCTATTTTTCTAAAAATAAAATCTTTATGTTAATAATAATGATGATATTTTGTATTCTCTTCTGTCTCCGTAATGCTAGAATATTATCGCACACATTCTTCTCAGAAATGTTTAATTTAGCTGTCAATAACATCCTTAGTTGTCAGCAAGTTCTGATTGTTTTCTTTGCTACGTCATTCTGCGACAATAAGAACGGAAGGACAATTACAGATTTTTTCACATTATTACCGCATGCATTATACAACAGGCAGTTGTTTTCGAAATAGGCTGAATGTACCTGTTTCCCAAATAGATGCTATTTAATCGGCATTTGCACAACTACGTTACACAGCGCGGAATGTTATCGCGGCACAAAGAAATGCGTTGAACGTCGCGGCGAATTCCTTTGACAATGTCGTGATATGCTTCATGGGCTCGGTCGTCGTGATGCGAAATTTTCAGCACGCGATTCGTGACGACCGAGATTTAGATAAACACAATGTTTTGTAATCTTAATTTCAATAACATATTCTCAGGCAAAATTTTTTTAACAAGGTTTCGGAAAGCCGTGGAAAAAAAAACGTTTTTTGCAAACCAATTTTTAAGCCACCGAAATTCTATTTTTCAATCAATTGAAAGTAAACTTCAATTTTAATTTGGAGCTGTTAAAAAAATATTAAATATCGAAAGAAGGAAAATTGCGACAAGCGACTTCTCCATATGGTCGCCGGAGAATAATCGACTTTAAATTGCTCAGAGAAAATTGTCATTAGAATTAAGGTTGCGAGATCACTGGACACCCTGTATATGCATTGTCATTAATGTTAAAGTGCTCGATTCATGCGCCACGCGTGCTGAACATGTGGATTAAACGGGATAAAAAGGCTAAACGTCTATCTTCAGGACCGTGAAAGTCCCGCAGCTGAAAACGTACGTACAGCCGCGTGCCAATCACGAGAATGCGATAAATTCGTCACGAGGAAGAGCGAGAGAAATTAATAAAGCGAGCATCCGTCTGTTGCGTGTCAAGAGTAATGTGCTCGCTTGTCAGACGCCTCTGTCATTCACTGGCGTTTATTTATGAAGGAAATTAAGTTTTTTTTTTTAGATAAAAGCAATCTTTAAGTAATTAAAAATCCTACTATTTTTATCCTGAACTAAAGCGAAGATTTATGAAGAGGATTAATTAATCATAAATAATGGAGAACATATGAATGTCTGTTGCTGTCATAACTCCCAAACTATTTTGACAAATTAAGTTCCGTCATAACATGACAGCCGCAATGTGCAGATGAGATTTTCCGTTTCCAAACACTGACACTGCGATTCCACATCGTCCCTGGCACTTCCATTTCTCGTCCGTCTCAGACAGATGCACTTGTCGAATACGGAAAAAGGCATCACGCGTTCCTCGCGATCGACATATCGTGGTCAGATGTGAGCGCGTAAAGAAACAGGAGAAAGAGAGAAAGAGAAACTGATCTCGGAGGTCGTTCGATTTCTCACAGCTACCGCGGAGATATCACTCGTTTGCTCGTTGATAATGAATTGTGCTTATTTGGACTTAGATAAAGTATCTGTTAATTACTTGAGTCGCCCCACCAGCGGCTGTAATCGCGAACGATAAACAATAGCGGGTCGCATCGAATTGCATAAAAGAACAAAAAGAAAAAACCGCGCGCGGCAAGGAAAATCATGACGTAATCGTCGATATCGTCGCTTTTTTTTCTTTCACTTGAAAATTAACACGAAGACTAGATTGCGAGTGGGATGTCATAAGTGCGAGGACGAATTTCGCAACGAGCGAGATATATTTTTGTCTCCAAGCGAGTGTGCAAAACGACTTCCGAACTCACGATATTTCCGCTTCGTCTTCAACTTGCAGAAGGGAATCCTCTTCATTATGAAATTCTTGACTCCCATTTTCGCTGTTTATGGATCTGTCACTGTTGCAGATTTAACGTACTCGCTTGCGCGACTTCTTCGGGAGGAAATGCACTTGCTAATCTGCTAATTATGTACTATGAACTGAAGTGATGGGTTGTTGTTGCATTTCTAGCCGTACATCGATATCATCGATACTATCGCGGATTTCACTAGTCACAGATTTCACACTGTCGCATACTTCATACTGACGCGAGCTGTTCAGTTCAGTCTTTACGTCAAATCACCGGTTGTACATTTCGCGAGGTAAGTTAATCAAAATTAGCGAAATTAATATATCATTCTTTACTATTGTTTAGTACTTTTAGTGCCTTTAAACGCGCCAAATCTATCATAATCGATCGTTTGATTGTTGTTGGAAAACGAGACTCGTTTTATCACTCGATGCAAGTTGTCGACGCATCGTGCTTTTTAGGTTAATAACCCTTCAGATCTATTTGATTTCTTTCGAGAACAGAATCTTCAATTAAAATTGAGCGCTAATATTTTGTCATCGAAATCGAACTATCGGTCGATGCTGCGTTTATATATCCGTTATTTAATCTCACAACGTCGCAGATCTACTTTGTACTCGATAATTCTTCTGTTCGAAAACAAAACACTTCTATCAGATCTCGCGCGTTACATATCAAAATCAGATTGTCGATCGATACTTTATATGTATGTTTAGTTCATTATCAACGTAACGACATCTTGCAGATCTATTTTACGGTCGATAAATTATCTTTTTAGAAATAGAATACTTCTGTCCAATCACGGCGCCAATATTCGCGTATTAATTTCAGATTACCCCTCGATACGGCGCTTTATTCGCAATAAACTTCAAGTAGATCCTTGTGACGGAATAAGTGGCGCGTCGATGACACTCCGGAATCGAAACGAGTGATTTTTCGCCACACTAGTCAGTGAAATGGCTCGATCGTTGCAATTTCGCGTGATTTCGCCGATGACGAAGCGTCGAAGTTGTTCATCATCACCGTCTAACGATCGAGATCGTCCGTCGACACTGTCGAGGCGTCGGAGTCATCACGTCGCGGGACCGTTATACGAGGTTAGTGTATTTTTGCGTATTCCCTATCTTTATATTTCCACGAAGGAGGCGAATTTGGGGCGGCCGAGGAGATGCTCGCCGTTCGGCTCGTTCGGAATCGGCGATAAAATTGGCGGCCCGGGCCGACGAGAGTGATCACACATCGCGCCGCGGTAGGCAAGGCGAATTCGTTCGTTCGTTCGTTTGTTTGTTCGTTTCGGCGGCTCAATATATAACCGCGGTAGCCGCCTGTTGCCGCTCCGCGCCGCACGGCGACAGTTTGCGTTTGACTACTGTGATGCCGTCGAGGCCCAAGCGAGCGCGCCGGCCGTTCGCGTTAAGGTGAACGCAGGAGGGGAGGCGAGCCTCTCTTCTTTCCTTCGCCGGGGTTTTCTTCGCTCGATGCCGCCGGTGCTCCGCCGATTTGCTAATCGCGGGAAAAAAAAGCGTCTTGCGGTATCCGGCCCCCCTGTTCGCTCGCAAAACTGAAAACTTTTGCACGGCTTGTCGCTAGAGAGATGTCTTCATCGAAGAATTCCTTAGAAATAATCTTCAGCGAGATCCTCGATTAATTCAGTTTCTGTTAAATCGATTTGATAAGATAATTAATTGGGTAAAATTGTGCAAGCTCCGAATATCGAAACATTTAATCGCGAAAGTCGGCAAATTACGAAAAAGATTAACGATTAAATTTTCGGTGAAATCAGCTCTAATTAACGGACAGATAATTCGTGAATTTCGGTCCGGTAATAATAATATTATTACACTAGATATTTGTGTTGTTCCGCTCGGCGGCTTTATTTACGGTTAGACTATTTTGACGAATTTCTGTGCTTCTGCATTTCATGAAAGCGAGAAACAATTAATTACGTGCGTTCGTTGCGCTTGAAAGAAAATTTCAGTGTGGGGGAAACAAGCGGTAATAGTTAATGATGTATAAAAAAAAATAATGATGTATCCGAAAGGTTCACATCCAGTGGATGTACATTTTTCACACACGCTCGTACGTGTCAATAATTAATATTACGTGGCTGTGATTATATAACAATGGATAATATTCACGCAACATTGCACGCTAATTGACTTTACTGTTTCATTAATAGAGAGGTACTTATATTAGGTAAGAATGTACATTGAGTGGATTGTTTATGTTTTTTTAAAAACGAGTTGCACAATATTGCTTCGTCGTGAGGCAACATATCGTGCAACAACAATTAATGTTCATTGAATTTTGGACTTGGAAATTGATGAACTGACGTTCGTATTTCCTTCGTTATTCAAACATACTTTGATTAAATGATGTATAGCACAAAGATGCCAAACGGGCGAGTATAAGTCGCCGCTTGTTGGCAATTAATTACGCTATTTGTCACAATTATCGCGATACACGCGAGACCGAATCTGAAACACGATAAATGATAATTATTATTCACGATCGCGTTATGACGCGCGACGTGAAACACACCGGTGAAACCTGCTTACATTATTTATATCGCGAGACATTCTCTCCGACATTACGCACTGTCGCATTTACACTTCAGCGTTTTCACAATTTTATTTTCGTTCGTTCCCAATGTCCCGCGTGCTTCGAAAATAGTTGAACCAGTTGCGTGCGCGCTTAGCTCGACAGGTGCAGGCCGACCATATGCGACCACCTTGCTCGCCCGGGCAAGGTTGCACCGAAATGGCTAAAAACGGTGGCGATGAAGTCATGCCGTACGATCAATCGACCTAGACTAAACGCGTTTCACGCGATACACCGTGGAATTCCGTAGTTTAATCGCGCTAAAACTTTGCCGGCCTGCCGTGAGCGTCGGTTATTTTAAGAGCGCCGAGGTAAAACTTTAACGTCTCATTTCTGTTTGTGACACCGACGCTAACACCTCGTCATTACCGTAACACGCGCCATTTAATATACTTGCTTAATCGGACACGACGCGGTCGGAAATTGCCGCGAGAATTTACATGCAATATGGAAATACGCTTCACCTTGCTTTTAAGCGATTTATATTTCACTGCCGTTTTTAGTGCCATTAAACGAAAATATGAAAATATGTGTAAATATTAAAAATTTTTAAATAATATGCGACGTGTGCTTTGCAGTAGAAACGCACACACGTAAAAATTAAAATCAAAACTCTATCCATTTTGCATACATATTTTTGGTACTGAAACTCCATACATTTTAAGCTAAAAAATCTTTGACAAAAATATTATACTATAAATTTTGTTTTTTCCATCGCATACTTTTTAAATATTCTTGTCGCAAATTGATATCCCTTAAATATGCGCATTGCATCATCGTGAGGTGCATCGTCGCATACGTTACCGAATTCGCGAATGGGGTGACATAAAACCGGCACCGGTGCAACGGAACCACGGGGTAACACAGGTTGCGCTGCGTGGAAACGCGGTGGCGGCGCAACCGCCGTCGGTACAACGACCGGAAGCAGGTGGTTCCAGCCACGCACCGGCGGCTTCCCCGCCGCGTTCCGCAGCGCGATCCTCGCGAAGCACGTACGCCTCTTTGCGTGCCCGCGAGGAGAAACGACCGGCCGGCTATCTTCAAACCGCGATTTAATAGCACGTAAAGCCGTAAGAAACCGTGCGAGGGGGACGCGAGAAACGCGGGGCGCGATTAAAAATGCATCGCCGGCGTTTTCACGTGGGATTTAATCGGCGAGCGTTGTCGAGGAAGCCTGTTGCGGGATTAGATCTGATCTCCGACAGGTGAATCGGCATGGTATAAATTATACTTTACGTTATACTTTACGATCTGATAATCGACAGCTCAAAGTGTCCGTTTTTTGCGGTTATTAACCCGAAAGCTAGCGGCGTAGCTGTACTATTTGTAGTATTTGTAGTAAATATCACAGGTGGATGGATAGCAGCAATGAAAGCATCAGTAAAAGTGAAACTTTTTTTGATATCATCAACATTATCATTAAAATATTCTGATAGTTGTAAACTATACTTTTAGAAACCAAGGAAAAATGTATCTCATCGCAAAAGCATTAGCATCGTTAAATGAAAAAGATCGATAAACTCGTAAATTTTTGCCATTGAAACCATTTTTGGGCAAAAAATACCACGAGACAGTTTTAATTTTTAATGCTTTTCTCTAATTTCCATTTCGGAGCACATTATTACAGTCTGATTAAGTAATTATATTATCTTGGTCAAAAATTTAAAATTTAAAATGAAACAATTCAATTTGGTCCTTTCTTCCGTTCGAATTTCACTTCTTTTTTGGACACCTTCCTTCTTCGCATTTGCATAAAAATTGTATGTTGCTAATTAAGAGTTGATCGACGAAAGGAGATACTGGCTGTTTCCTCTTTGCAACATTTCCGTTGAGTCGGCGGTGTTTAGCCGGTCGCACGATAAATCGCGAAGCGAGAGTAAGAATCAGCCGCCGGGCTCGTCGTCGACACAAGAGAACTTCTCTTCTCGCGATAGAGTTCTCGTGCCGTGAGAAACGGACGCGATTGTCGTCGCGAGAAACACAATCGACCAGGCAACCGTGTAATTTCTCCGTCTTGATCTGCGAGAGAGAGAGTGAAATGTGTGCGAAGAGCAGGCTGCCGTTCTTGGATGAGAGTGCGACCGGTGCAAAATAAAAAGTTGCAATGTGTTCAATGGCCCCTTTTATTTCTCAATCATTCTGACTCAACTGTCGATAAACGATACCTTCGTTCAGCTCAGTGGTTTCCAAACTTCCTGCGCTTGCACTCACCTTCGAAGGAAATATTTCTTCCTCATTGCGACCGATGGCACTAATTTTGCGTTTCAATGTTGAAAATATTTCCTTTAAATATTTAGACGTTTAATGAAGTAAAATTTGATTTTAATTACCACAATTAATATTTATATGCCAACTTGTTATTATTAATTGCATTTATGTTTTATAATCTATTTCAAACTCTTGCATTATGCGCTTTTGTTAAAAATTTATTAGACTTACACATTGCCATAAATATTCGCCGGATAATATTATTTATCATTAATGTAACAAAGTTTCTTTATTAATGCAAATGTAGAAACCACTGCACAAACCGCTACGGGACAGTTAGCTTTTGCAGATAATGTCTGTCTTTCGAGACGTGTAACAAGAATAACGGTGACCGCAGCACTTTTAAGAGGATATCTGAATTAAGAACCTGTGAAATAAAAAGTTTGACGGCGCGCGGTTTCTTCCCAATTAAAGGCAAGCGATTGCGCTCACCGCGAACCAGTTAAAGAAGTTATAAAACTCCAAATTTATAACGTATCGATCTTTACCGCGTACAAAAATCTCTTACAAATACTTACTAATTGCGATACGTTCTTACTAAGTGTGATAAAAAGAGGAAAAACTGCATAACAATCCGTTTTTTTCCTCAACAACGAGTTAATTACCGACAGCTTAATTAAATTTTAATCGATTTGATGTACAGCGTTTCCCTGAAAATTTCTTACCGGGGAGTAAGAGAAACGGTCTACATTAGTTCGTTGCGGCGCGAGCGCGAGATAAAACAAGAGAACATATCTTCCATAATTACCATAAAATGAAACATTACATCGCGGAGAAAACATTCAGCGTTTCATTCAGCGCGGAAATCTCCACGCGAATTTGCATCGCAGAAACTAACGGAAGAGACCGTGAGCACGGCGGAAAACGCCCGTTCGTTTGCACGTTCGTTAACCTTGCTTCCTTGTAGCTAATTATAACCGCCGGGATGCATACTTTCGATCGGCTAGATCGACAATTATCATGTTCGGTTGAAAGCTTTCGACACAATTGATTCACCACCGGAGCCGATTGCGAAACTACGAGTTTGTTTCGTTGGCGAGACAATTCGATTTCCGCGGCGATTCGCTCGCAGCCGAGACTTCGTGAAATTAACAAGTGTCTATAATAAGGCGATCGCATAATGAGATAATTAATGCGTTCCGGCGGCGTGGCGACTTCAAAAGAGACTCCCCCCTCCCCCCACCCTCCCCCCTCGAAGACGCGGAAGACGTTTCGTTCTCTCCTCGCGCCGCTCGCTCGCGATATAGCAGGTCATTGGGCCATGGAGAATCCCAAGATGGTTGCGAGCGGATTCAGCGCGAGGAAATCCAATGTGCGTGAAATTATCGGATCTCTTTTATTTTCACCGCGGCCGTTAATTCGTCGCGCGACTCATCGTATCCTTCACGGCGGTCAGTGCGAAGGATTTTTACGCTTCTACGGTGCGATACTACGATTTTTCGCGAGGGACTCGCTCGAGCGAGTTTCACCGTTAATTTAGAGATCAATCGGTGTCACTGCTTCACAAAACAGCCGATGACTTTGAAAAATCGGACTACACTCGACACAAAATGTAGGTCGTGAAATCTTTAAAAATAGTTTCGCTAACTTCGCGGTTCGAAAACTTTTAACTAGGTTTTCGCTGCAAAAAGAAGAGAGAAACATCGCAAACGCCAAATTTCTGACGCGGTGCTTTGATGGAGGAGCGCAAGAACATTGTTATAATTAGAACATCGCTGCATCACTGTTATTGTTGTACAGCAACTTTGATAATTCGATATCAGCGCGGTAAGCTCGGGGGTTTGCAGTATTTCTCGCTTGAATCGATAAGCGGGGGTGTGCCTTACCAGTGTCCGTGACAAGCCGGCGATCGGAGGCCTTCGATGACCTGCAGGAACGCTCGAGGGTCGCCTCGAAGTCGCCCACGACGTCACTGAGATCTAGGACTGGCGAGGGATGCGGATCTCTCGGCCGCCTCGGCGGCGGATGATTCGATCTCGGCGGAATAGCCGCGCCGTTCGCGCTCGTACATTCTTGCGGTATTTTCGGCAATTCGGCCTCTATTCCCGCTAGTGCCGGACTCACCTAAAATCGAAAATAAAGGAGGCGATCTAACATGAGAGCGCTTGTCCGCCAAGTCTCGTATAAATTATGTCGGTGCGCTGCGCCGTGCTTTGTCGAGTGATTTATCTCGGATCTTCATGGTTTCGTCGCTCAGCGACGAGCGCACTTATCGTGCAAAGTTAGTAAACTTCTCAGCGAAAACAGAGTATAAACCAGATATAACCGCGAGGAAGTTGATATAATGTTCGCTAAATTTACCGCGTTTTTCATTACGAAGCTAAAAATCTAAATATGGTAAAAATGTCTTTTATAATCTTTGATTTCGACTCGCAGTGCGCCAGTCGTGATTATTATTTATATCATATCTTACTTTAGCTTCAAATGTCAAATCTATTTCAATTCAATCTTGCTATCTGCAATATTAAAATCTTCTATCGTATATTATAGAGAGGATTTTATCATAAAGAAGAAAAATGTTATTCCAGATATAATCTTCATAATTGAGGTAGAAAATACTCGGGAAATTGCGTGCTGTTTAATATATAATATAACGGTTTTACTATTCATTAACGCCGCTCAATGGCGCCTTCATTACGCGCAATTAGAGGCACCGCTAATTAATTACCAGCCCCAGGAGAACCTCCATTGATTGACATTGTCTGCGTCGTTCTCGCTTCTTGCGTCTTTCCGTGCTGGATCTATCGCCGACGCTTCCGGCCGCGACGGCCTCGCAATAGCGCACGAAGTCCAGATCGATGTGATATCCGTACGGGCAACAAAGGCATTTCGAACCCGTCGAGCCGGAAACGTACGCCTGCGTGCCCACTGCAAAGAAAACCTTACTTCAGAAAAACTACGCTGTTAGATATTTGCCTTCGATAAAAGGAGTGTTTACTGTGACGTAATCGTCAAGGTTGCGTTGTCAAGATAACGCACACATAATTTCTGCGCGAGCTTTATTCGAAAAACACGATATTTCTTCCGTATTTGAAACCGAATCAACGACTTATCACGCTCGAATTATTTTTCAGCATCGACACGCTGAAAACACATGATCAATTGTGCCATTTTATTTGACAATTTGATTTTTTCTCGCTTGGAACTCGCATCGAATTAAGAATCAATTATCGATATTGTTTTAAATCTCGAACTGCAAACGGCAGGCGAAATAAATGAATTGTTCGAACATTCGACACCTTCAAACGACAATCCCACATCCGCATACTGCGATCGTGATTCAACAAAGAAATTTTCGGGCGAGCGGGCGAATCTATTGTTAGAGAAGCAAATCAATCGGGCGTTGTTTAACCTCGTCGAACCGTCGTTTGTTCGAGGTTAATGGCCGCGGCGCAATGTAAACCGAAATATGTTGTAACCATTGGCGGCCATCCAGAGAGAGGAGGCACGGTAATAATAATCTCGCGAAGTTCGTTAGCCGGGGTGAGCACGGGGATTCCACTTATGTGTCATACCGCCCGCTTGCGGTATCGCGACACACGTGGCAAGGGCTTAATGAACATCGTCTCGTCCGCCGCGCATGCATCGCGGATTCTGAATTATGTTCCACGTGTCAAGGTGCTCTCGTTCTTATTTGCGTACAGCTGGAACCGCGAGAGAGATATGTTTATCATAAGAGTGTCGCGAAGTATATAATATTATAATTTGTTTACATATCTATTCTCTCAAGTTATATAAGAAGTGTAATACGTAAGGGAAAAAGTAGCGTAATTTTTTAATTTCTACTTTATATTTTCATCTGTAATACTGTTTTTACTGGAGCGTAGTAGTACCGAGCTAATAGCTCGCTGCATTTCCGTTATGATTTCCGACTCGACGACGGCCAACGGTCTTCCATTGCAGACTCGTGCACTTTTATCAAAAGTGACTCACCGTTTCCATTGAAAACGCGGGTCGAGGGAACGACAGTCAGAGCCATGATCCCGGCTGATCGTCAGACGCGCTCGTAGATCCGCATTTCCGTAATCCTGCAAGTATAAATAAAAGCCGTAAATTAGAGGCGTAAATGTCACACGCTGGTAGATTCACGTGCCGCAACGCGTGGCGGGTGCGCAGAAACGCGCGAAGAGGAGGAAGAGGAGCGCGAAGGCGATAGATTTTTCGAGCGAAAGTCGAAAACAATTGCCTGCACGCCCTAATTGCAATCATTGCGCAACCGCACACGGCCGCCGAGATTTCTCGGAATTGCGTAATTTTATTAGCCGCCCGACACATCGCCCGCCCGGAGTCGCGCGGCACGCTTTGATCTAGTCGTGCGTTTCATCTCAGTTTCTCAAATTGCTTCAATCGAGCGAAAGCTCGACGGCTCCTCCTCCTCGCAACAAAATCTTCATTAATACAATTAGCCGTGAGATGTAGCAATCAGCATTTAATTACAGAGTCGCGCAACGCGAAATCGTTCTGCTTTACAATACAAAGTTGCAACAGCGAATCATAAGGAAATTAATTAGTCGGGAAGATCCTTTTTATTCCTCGCGCAGACTTTTTCAATACTTTCTATAGTCTTGTAGTTTCCGCAATTATATTGTTTAATTGGGCGATTATTGTGGCTCGACAGTCTCTTGCTGAATTATTCAAAGCTCTCGAACGATCCTACAAGATGTAAACCCGGCGGTTTACATTTTTCTGCTAATTGACAGCTTTTATTCGCGCAGCTCGAAAATTTGCGACGACACCGTCGCCGTGTATCACTCGCGCGTTTACGCGACGAAAGAATTATCGTACGCGGATGGTGCGAAGAGCACTTTTAGGCGCCGTCACACTTTAAACCGCAGAAAGGTATAAACCCCTCCCCCCCCCCTCTCTTTAAATGCGGTTTTCACGGCGTGGCCGCGACGCGAGCTAATTCCGTATCCCGGATTTCTGGTCTGACGACAGTGAGTCCTCCCGCAGTTTCTTGTCTGCACCGTCTCGTCCGCGAACCTTTAATTGTTCGGGGCGCGAAAGGTGCTTGGCGAAATCCGGATATTTTTACAAACATTTCCGGCGAAAACCGCAAGGGGTTGTAACTTTTTTTTAAATACGACTTTCTCTCGGCTTCTCGGTAACGTCCGCACGCTATTCGTTGCTCGTTGAAACTTTGCGGCTTCGCGCGACACTTAAAAATAAATTAAGAGCTAATATCTTTTCCTACTTTTTCTGCCAATTGGCCAAATATTATTCGCATTCATTATCTTCCTCTCTATAATTGGAAGCGTTATCTTTCGAATGAACACAAGAAAAATAAAATATACGTGTGTACGTATTTGCTGATAAAATAAAAGTACTTATTTTTAGTACGAATCTCATAATCGAGCAATTTTTAAAGTTAAAATAGAACAAAAATTCGCTCCATTTTCTTTTCTTGGCGATGATATCATCTTGCATAAATTGATAATTAATTCAAAATCCAAGCAATTTTCACTCTGTTTAAATTATTAAAATTTTTTGCAAATTTTAGAACGCAGTTTTGAAAACTGCTTGTTTTTGTTTTCTCGAATTGAAGGCGTTATCTCATGTTACGATAAACCGCGATTACTTACTGATAAAAGAAATTGCTCGGTAATCTTTATCGGGCGTCACGTAGACCGTAGATTGTGCACTAATCAGACATTTCTTTCGACAAACCGGCTCGAGGCAGAAAGAGAGAGTTATTAAGCTTTCGTGCCAGCGAGAGATGATTCCTCGAGTCGGAGCCGAGCCCGGCGATGGGAGTGCGTCCCTCTTCACGACAGAAAACCGCCTCGGCGAGCTTGTAGGGACCACTTGAAGGCGACTCACGTACACCGTAGGGAGGCCCGGCGGCGATGTTGTCGTTGAATGGAAAGTAAAGTGTCGGCGCGTTCGGAAACCGTGGCCTAATTCCAGAAAAACAACAACGGACGCACGGCGCGCCGATAATCCGTGTGGAATTTCGCGCGGAAAAAGCGCGTGAAGTACGAAATGCAACTCGGGAGAGCGCGTTTGTCCGACAAAACTGAACTGGATCGATACGCAGTGTTTCTGTCACGACGATAAGCCCGACCTGATAACGACTTATAATACGCCCATACGCGCGTGGCAGGAATTAGAGCGATACACAACGCACTACGCCTCCGCGGAAATTAATTATTCGTCGATTGTGCGCCAGGTGTCCGCGTAGATTTCCGCGTTTCCTTTCGCCTTAAGCATCCTTCGAAAAAATTATTATCTGTCATTTGAATAGACAAGAATTGTTTGAGTTAAAATTGTTGAGGCAGATAAGAATAGATACACGGAGAAAATTTTATGTCAAAAATTATTACGGCAGTAGCCGTGGATTATACAGAAATTATAAACATTTTTACTATGTTTTTCGCATAATAGTATAATATTTAAACTTATAATTTCTTTTATGGTCCGCGATTTCTGTACTGCGTATCATAGTAATTTTTGATAAAAAATCTCCGTGTATAAAAAAAATTCTGAGCAATTTCTAAATTTCTAAATTTGTTTACCATTCGAAAATTGCGTTGATAGATGCGTGTCAGTAGCGCAGCTATTTACACGCTAGATTTTCCAGAACATATATAGATGCGAATAGATGAAGCAGTCAGTGGATAGCAACGGGTACACGGCAGTGAATAATGATCGCGCTCCTCGTCCTTGCAAGGCTAATGCCCTTGCACAACCACTTTCATCCTCGATTATCTATTAATGTTGTCAGAAAATTATCTTACGACATCGCATCGTATAATGTACGCATAGATGTGGTAATAAGATATTGCTCGGCGCTTCTACACGTGTCTCGTTGTAATCAACGCACCGGCGCGGCAAAATGCGTGCGCACTAAGATAAAGTGACTTTCAATTTCGCCGCTGATGTTGTACAAACTGGATGTTATATGAGACATCGCGAACCGCGATAGTATCGAGAATTTCAATTATAATAATCAGCCTCCCCGATTATCCTCTCGTTAACTTCTTATAATTCGATGACGTAATAATGTACGAGATCACGCATATTATTACGCGACGGACTTTATCACATTTTAATAAACGTGATTATATATTTTACGAGGTTGACGTACACACACACGCGGAGTAATTTCAGATTTCCTCGGGGAATTAATCCGAAAATTGCGGTTTGCTTCAATTACAAAGAAACGGCCATATAAGTAGACGCAGCGACGAGAACGGGATTTAAGCCTGATTCATCCAGGTAGGCCTCATCACACCGCCATAAACGTCATCATCGTTACTTTCCGGCGAAAGTTAAACACCGCTTCGCGCTTCTATGTACAGTAAAGGCCGCACCATAAAAATCTCCTCCGTCACTTGTCACCTCCATAAGGCTGAAAAAGAACGCAGGAGAGCGGCCGGCCGCACACATCGCGCGCTGTTTACTTTCATTCGCACGGTATCTGCCAAAAGCAATCGAAGCGAACAATCGTTCGCGAAGTGAAACGCACAGGAGGGTTTTCGTTTCGCGTTTCGGTGCGCGTAAATACTCGCTAAGCTCGCGGTGCGATGAAGCAGAACAATCGCGCGCGGGAAAATCTCGCTAATCTCGCCGACAAAGGGAAAGAGTTGCTTGCACGGCGACGAAACATTTCTCTCGTGTCGCATCAGATAAAACTGCTACGTCGTCGTCGTCGTCGTTGTGCATACGCGGTGCGAGCGGGTAGAAACGGTGCGCGAGACGTGTCGCATTGTCGTCTCCTTGGCCTCTGGCCCGCGATTATGGACACAATGGCTCGTAAACAATAGAGAAATCGTGCAGGAAATTCGCGTTCGTATATATATTGCATGTACCCACTGTCTCCTCCTCTCGTTGCGCGATATTATGATGCATTCAGCCGCGTCGTGAATTATTACCGCGGCTACCGTCGCGCGCGACGGATGCAATCGTTTGCATCTGTCCGATGCAACGAGCTCCGATCCTTATAGACGCGTGTTGAACTTGGCGTGAACCTATAATTATAGATAGCTCTTGGAAGGCTCTGAGCAAAATATTTTCCGTGTAATCAAATATAATCATGCTGGGCAAAATTATACAGAGCATTTCTTGCTGAATTATAACTGACAAGTAATTTAATTAACAAATTAATCCGTCAAATTAGTTGCGTGATTATATTTTAATTAAAATGAATAATTCAGTGATAGATGTTATTGACAAAAATGACGAATTATATGCCAATTAGCGTTAATTTTCTAAATAAGAATTTAGTGAGAATATTAAAGACTTGACATTTTATTGAGGAAGATTTGAAAAAACATGTTAAAAATATTTCTCAAGAATTTTTCTCAAGAAATTCTACGAGAGGGCATATTCTCACGATCTTCTCGGAGTGTACAACTTTAGGAATCTTTTATGTGCGCTGAATAATTGATTATCGCCCGCCACCCTCGCATTAGGCACCGGCGCGAGAATGTAACGCGATACAGCGGGACGCATAATAATCATTAGTAACGCTGTAAAGAGTTAGAGAGACGCATTAATATCAATTTCCTGTTTTTTCCCCGGCTACCATTTTTTCTCAAAGTGTAATATTAACCGCTAGTACTTGGAGATAGTAACAAGATTTCTCGGCGTGTATAAATAGGACGAAACTAAGAAGAGAGCGCGCGTGTAGAATGGAAGATAAAAAATCATGTGCACTGAAAACGCAGGCACCGCGACTGCAGCGGAAGAGGGGAACGCGCGTATCTGCGCGTGTGGCCGGAAAATCTGATCTCGACGATCCGCAGGATCGCGCCTTGGAAATTATTTTGGAGATCGTCCTTCGGCGGCTCGTAAGTCACTCGCGTCTACGAGCTCGTAAAATTCCTTCGCCATCCGAGAATAAGATTGTATCGTGAAACAACACGCTGCAAAGCTTATGCGTCATGCTTTATGACCGTCTATTTCACCTAATGCGGTTTTAGGACCCGATAAAGCGCTCGTAATAAAGCTCAATATATCACGCGTGCTTTTCGAACGCCCTTTAAGCGCGCGTTTGTCGGCTCTTCTGAGAAACGGCACTCTCTTCGCGTTTTGGGCCATTCGTCACTCTGAACGCGCAGAAAGGGCAATGACAGCCGCACGATAAATTTTTATGAATTGTCGAACGCGCGCGCGCAATCCTTTTTGAAGTAATTTATATTCATATCACTCTGCTGATTTTTTTTCTACAAAAAAATATATCTAGAAATGTATATCTGTTTGTACATGTTTTAAAAATTAGTTTAAAAGCTGGTTATAAAATATTTGAAATAAAGGAATTAAATTGGCAATATCTGCATTCGCGATTGCGCGTGCTTTAATTAAAAATTTAATGTTTAATAGGGAATATAACTTTTATCGATTTCTTTGCGACCCGAGCGGCGACATCACGCGCAGCCATTAATTTTCCGCTTTCTAGTGAATGAGAATGACCGACGCGAATGTCATACCGCAAAGATCGAGATATTTCGCTCGTGTCCCGCGTTAAAGAGACAAAGTACACACTCGTAAGACCGTACGACTTGTGTGCTCTGGACACACACGCATACATATGCATATATGATCGCGCCCACACGCGACTCGACCGCACACTCGCCCATTAAGGCTTTTCTCAATGAACGTATGCGCACGCCGAAAATACCGCCGCACCGGATGACGACCAAAGCCATAACGTATTTTTGTCATCTTCTCGACCGCGAAGATGCGGTCTCTCTTTCATGACTCTTTTGCGGTGGGACAACAGGAAGCAACGACGGCGCCGCGATGACAACGGGATCGTGTGAGAATTCGCGCGGAACCAAAGGCGAATGTTTAGAAAGCAAATAAGCGGGAATGGAAACGTTTCCCAAGAAATCGGAGAAAAGGAAACCGATATAAACCCGTGTCATAAATTTTTATAAGTACTTTATACCAACAACAAGTATTGTAGTATGATTATTCAAACAGAAAATAATTAACACGCGGAAAAAGCAAATTCATTTATATCAATCACTCTCTTTGAACGTTTAGCGTGACTTTGTGATATCGATTTCGCCGGGAATTAGTGATTAAACGGACAAAAGCTGCTCCGCCGCTGGCGTGAAAGCGGCGCTTTTGTGCGCACAGCTTTAAATCCCGACCGGTGTTAATTAAGTTCCTACGGCTCATTGTACCAGCCGGAGTTTCGTTTGTCGTGTAGTCGGAACAATGAACGAGACGCTCGCCTCAAGGATCTCCCGATACAGCGCGCGCCGATACGCCGTGGCGTGCGAATTAGTTGAGCGTGAAATTGATCCGCATTTCACGTCCGCCCCCGACAATAGGACATATAAATAGAAATTAAAATCAAATGTAGATCGCTATCGCCGGCGGAATTAGATCGAAACACACTCGGAACACCTACGAGACGTGCCTCTCTTTACCCGTGCATGCTTTTCCAATTGATTAAGCAACTGATTCAATTTTGAACGATAGAGCGTGTCGCATAGTAATCGAGGAACGGAAGGTGAATTCTTTGAAATTTTGTATCGATTTTTTCCGCGAAACTACCGAAAAAATCAGCTTTTTCGGGAATCAGATATCAAATACTTGTAAAATTATATTAAATTATAAAATATTTCAATACGAAAATTTTATATAAATAATTCAAGAGCTTTAAAAGCTTTCGAGTAAATATTTTCTGGAGTTCATTGATCTTTTCCTTTTGTATACGCGCGTTCGGTGTTTTCTTTCCATTCTGTAAAAAGCTTTCATCGGGTGTAACGAGAAATCCAATTAACTATTTCTGTTTGTACTCGGTGCGGAAATACTATCTCTACTTCAGAGAGATCACATATTTAACTGAAAAGTTTTACATTTAAGAGGCTAGCAATTCCTATGATAGAAGACAAGAAGGTTAGCAATATCAACTTTGATCTAGGCACAAATAGATAAAAATTATCAATCGTTTGTTTGCAGTAGATCTAAAGATACTACAAGTTATTCGAAGGACAATCATGCCTCTCTTTGCTGTCGCTGTATTTAATTTGCGATTATCACCGCCTATTACGCTGTGAAGAGCAAATACCGTTAAGTTAATGAAGGCCAGACGAATTTATCAATCATATATGAATATGTTTATAATTTTATATTTTAAATATTAATAGCAGCATATATATAAATTAATTGCATTATTAATTTTATGAAAATTTCAGAAAGCCAATAAATATCATTAAAATATAATTTAGAGATTAAATGGAAATTATTAAATTCAAAGAAATGGTTTTTCGTTTTTATCAATTTTATATGTTTATGATTTAACAAAAATACGAAAATAACATATTATGTTCAAAATATAAAGTTAATAAAAGGCCTAAGCTAAAGAATAATAATAAATATTAAATTTTTTCATAATACTTAAAATGTTTCGAAACTTGTTTGCGAAACTTTTTATAGTTTCCAAAGTAGCAGTTAAAAATTACGTTTAACGCGCGACGAAGCCACACAACACCGACGGATTTTCAGACACTCGGAAGCAATAGGAACGTGCGAAAGCGATCGTAAAAATCGCCTTATCGCTTCGATGTTTTACGGTGCCAATGTCTAGCAAACACGTAATTAGCGTAGATTATACGACATTATCGCTACACGCTATGTCGAGGAAACGACTTGCACAATAAATTGCGCGATGACGGAGTATCGAGTTTCGCATCGCTAACGTCGCGCGTTATTAAATTACCGTTATTGGGAAATCCGTTGTTCGACAACAACTTTGGCGGCTGTCTGTTGCTTAGCCAGCCGTCACATTAATTTATTTCTGCGTCGAAGAAAACTACTTCCTGCGTAGCTTTTTTGAAAGTATAAGTCGCCTGCCTATCGGGAGCCCCTTGGCTTCATAGAAATGCGAGCGCTATCAGATTAGGGGAAGTAACGAGGTTAGCATAAATTATTCTTTCTGATAAACATTGTATCACAACAAGGTTTTACTAAGCTTAAACCTCTGTGGCACAGTTTTTGAACTTTAAAAAAATATAATAGATTCTTTAAATAATAACAATAATAATTTTAGATACAATCGAGAAGTTGAATTTACGCAGCGATTAAAATTTTAAAAAATTATGAGGAAAAAAATTGCCATAAATATTTATAAATATTATATTAAAAAGCAGCACGCACAGTGCTAGGTTTACATATTACACAAATTAATGAGATCACGTTTTATACGCAAGTGCTGGAGATAGATTAGATACGCCCATTTGATTTTCCAGACATAAAAGGTAAAGGCACTTATGGCAGCGTGTAGCGCATGTTAGCACAGCCGCAATCACGGCTATTAGATCTCTGTTAATAAAGCTACATCCACTCAATTTTTATATATTTTAATAAACATCCTCATTATTAATAAAATAATTAAAAAGAGTAAAAATAGCACGGCGGAATAATCTATTGCGCTTCGCATTTGATAATCAGATTTTTCTCCTGAGAAAAATGCGTCCACCTATGTTGAAGGCGGAATACATTGGAAGGAATGAATGTGGAATGATCGAAGAATACTGAATGAAACTGTTTGCTTCTGAATGTCGACACTGATTGTCGAAGATTATTTAGATTAATTCAACCGCATTCCACTTTTGTTTCCTCTGTTACAATGTCGCCTCTCTTTTCAAGGAACAGTGTGAGTGTTCCTTTATTGGGCCTACGGCACACCGGGGCCTGATGCAACGCGCGGAGGCGTGCGATGCGTGGGCGTGCACGCAAGAGACTTCTCTCAGCGCGCGCACATACTACGTGCCGGCGTCGTAAACACACACGCGTCTACGCGGACCGACAAATGTAAAGGGTGCTTAAAACATTCCGGCACCTGCACCGTTACAGGGACTCCGCTGTGGCGCGCGGAAGGAGCTATTCATTTCGATTCGTCATGTCGCGTTAAAGGGAAGCACGGCCGATGCGTATCTGCATGCATTATGCAGCCGGCGTCGCGCATCACTTCTTCTCGATACTTGAAATCACGTCGGCACTTTTTCCTCCCGAACGGCGGTTTCTTGTATCACAAAGAGGAGATTTTGTTTTTGACAAAAAGTTAGGAATTTCAAATAAATTTATATTAGTATTTTAAAGTAAAGGAACTTCTCTCATTGTAAACAATATAGTGATGATGATGTATCATTTTGCTCTTATTTGATTTTATTCTTTTATAAAATAAACTTTAATAGCTTCTGCCTTCTGCATTTTTTAAAAGACGCATCTTACTTGGAAATATTTTTATCATCACATAATGACAAAAGAAAATGTTTTGACATTTCTTAATATTCTATATAATAACTACGAAAATTTATCACGTTTTTATTTCTAATACTAGCGATAAGTATTATATCTCTAATACAAGTTGGAAACCTCATCTTTCTTTTCGCGCTGCAACAATCTTCGTAATAATCCCTCATCCTTTAAAAAAATTTTGACATATGATGTACACAGAAAAAAATCTCACGGCTATCACTTCGCTTCACCCGGTAGATGGTAAACGAACACACGTAGGCCCACCTATCAGCCTCTCGTTCGCCCATGCACATTACGCACACGCGTGAAGTGCGACTTGAATAATACAGCTCGCGAGCATATAGGCCTCACTCCTTTAAGAGCGCTTAAAGTCTCGAGAACCGAGAGAGCACACTTTGCGCCAATAACCACCGCTGTGGAAAGCTTTGTCCGCGAATTCCGTTAGAGAACTCGCGTGTTTTAGAGTGTGCGCAGCACACATTTTTGTACCGCAATAGCGTTTCATTATGCAGTGGCTCGTGGAAAACTGAATTTTAGCGAAAAAGCCGATTATCGCAAATATTTCACGAGATCGACGTGTAAAAGATATATTAAATTCCGGATACGACGCGTTCAAATATTGACACGGTATTTTTTCGTTTGCGGTATTATTCCGATAAAAAGCATTAAATTTTTCTGTCTGAAAAAAAACGAGCTTTCCGTTTCGCGAACTAAAACAACCGATCGGGATCAGTTTTTACCAAACAAACTCTCGCTGCTGGCCATATTGGCAGTATTATTTGTTATATTTTTCAGTTACGTTATTGTTATATCAATCGGCTATCCGTTGAAAACGGATTACGTATATTTTTTTTGAAAATCGATTTCGAACGCGAATAAGATTTAATAAAATGGAATGCGCACGATATCGATTTTTAAATTCAACTGCGATAAATGTCGAACGTGGTTTGCATCGAAAATACTAATGACATGTTCCAGCGAAGGTTGTTTGTCCACTTTGGTGGCCACTGTTTATGATTTCACCAGATATCTTATTTAACATTTGCATGGCAGCGTCTGGGAAAATATTATGCGACGATTTCGTATTTTTCGTCAGGACGATAATATCGGCGAATAAGTCGCACTGAATTATTCATGATACATTTTATTGCACGAGTGAAAATATCGATGGTACGATGCAGAAAGGTTAATATCGCGGTTAGCACATATGTTGCTTTGTGCTCATCACAGCACGTTTAACTGTAAACTAAATTCTCTCTCCGATTGAGGCCTTTGATTATGACTCCCGTCATTCAATTAGCGCTCCTTTTCATCAAAGGCCAGATCGCTCCAGTTGCGAACTGTATTTACTAAACATTACGGATCGAGAGAGAGAAAGAAAAAGAGAGAGAGAGAGAGAGAGAGAGAGAGAGAAAATATAATTTGTCAATATATATATTTAACCGTGATTATATCAATTATGTCAATCAATGTATAATGTCATGAAAACATTTCCGCCATTATATTAATTGCTCAGAGAAACATGTTAATTTTGCATATGCATTAATTTCAATCGCTTTTGACTGATAACGAACAAAGTTCAAAGGTCATTTATGACAATATCAGTACACCGTGAGTGCGATTAAAAATATCGCAATATTAAAATTCAGATTTCAATCCTGCAAATTTTGAAGAAATTGCATTTATATCAAATACACATTTTAAACTTTGCACATTTCTCTTCTATGTGCAAATTTTTAACGAGAATATTTCAACGTAGCACTGCTTTATACTTTTAATAATTTTAGAAGTTTGACAAACGTGCAAATTTTAATTTTTAGTTTAAAAAATGGGTTTTATTTTTGCTTAGGATACACAAGATTATTGTTCCGAGCGTAATAAAATTATCCATTCAGAAAGATTAATGCGGCTGTCTCTTTCTCATTCTCCTACGAGGTCAGCGATAGTCACGCGAGTTTACTTCAGACGCATGTGCGCGAGCTCGCCGCAAAGTCCCGATGCGCAGCTAATAAGATGACGATTGAGTAACAGATAGTTCCCAGCGACTTCTATTTGCATCTGATGTCCGGTATCTGTCAGTCGCGCACGCAAGCATTCGCTCCGACAACTGTTTATGTTAATAAAGGCTCATCGTCGCGTAAAAAGTCATTCGCCGCGGTATGCTGCGCGATTCTAAATAAACGCGCGCGTGACTGTAAATAAACCGTCGGCGTCTTTTCTCTCTTGAGAGATGCCTCGTGCGAAACGTGAGTTTATCGATCGGATAAGTCAATGCGAACGGAGCTGCATAATGATTTAATAATGGCGTATAAATTGCAGTTCTACAATTTTTACCTCCAAATTAATTTAATGTCGATATCGCATCACTGAAACTTTCGTAACTGACAGCTCACCGATCATTTACATAATAATACTTATTATTGTTTTTACCGATCTTAGTAATATCGCCATTGCCGCATAATCCAGAGTCCGACGAATAAAGTAAAAACTTTGAGGAAGAAGAAAAAAAAAAGAGTAAGATTACATGGCGAAGGACTTATTTAACCCGACGACGCGAACGCCGTCGTTTCGTCGAGCATGATTATCGTCATGCGGATAATTACAGGAGAGGGAGCAAGTGCAACGGGAACAAAAACTCGGCCAAGAAAGGCAACTAAGCGAGGAGAGATTTATTTCGTGCTGACCGACTCGCGCCGGCACGGGCGTATTCCGCCCGAGTCTCATTATTGTACATGCACGGCCGTACGTTGCTCGTGACCGATTTTTTTTTCGTTTTTCGCCGCGCGCAGCGATTGCACGTCAACGGCATTTGTTTATAGCTCGTCCGTGCGTTTACCCGGAGAAAAGTGGAGCCCCGTAAAATAAATTACGACCGCACGCCGCATTTCACCGACACGTCGGAAATATCGGGCCCTCCTTTGTCGAAGTGGAGTTGCGTGAAAAAAAAAAAGAACGACCGAGACGAGAACTTGAAATTCCTTTGCTGCATTGTGCATTTGTGTCACGCTTTGAAAATTTCAGATTATTCCTATAGATACGTACGCCTGAGCCATGAACGCGTCGAGAATAATTTGAGCGTTCTATATTTTAGTTTAATTAAATTTAATTGAACGTAAAATATCATGTTACGTTTAAATTAGCAAGAAAATCGGATCTAATTGCATTGTGCGAATTATACACAATCGTTGCGTGTACGTGGTGATTTACTCATTTTAATTAAGCTCGCTTGATTCAAAGTTAAACATGACAAATGATAATAAACGCACTTATCTCAATGGCGATTCGAAAATATCCTCTCGATGAACGCTAATGAAGAATGAATACAAACCTCGCAAGTTACCAACATCCGTGAAAGGATTACGTATGCGAGTAACGTACACCGATGCGATTACGTTTTGTGCGATGACGTCGTCTCAAAGAGAATATTTCCATAGTTGTCAAAAGCGCATCTCCCGCCGTGTTTCGCGATTATTTACGCGACTCAATCAAGCCGAGAAATAATGTCAAGGTCCTGGCATTGCGAACAAAGTTGCTCGCTCTCACGTTTTACATTCATAAAAACCTCTCACGTACCTTAAAGGCAAGCACGAATGAAATGTGTAATGCATGAATATTTCAGGCAAGATCAAAAGAAGCGTTATTTTTCAGGGATCAAAATTTTGGAAGAAAACGAAATATATATTCGACAACGCGCATTGAATATTACATTGTTACGCGAGTTTATACTTTCTAGTAACACTAGCGCGGAGAATAGCTGAAAGAAACCTAGGAGTGACTCGCTACATCTCTATTTCCACGAATTTCGTAGATATGCCTCGGAGCTTTCTAGCTTCTAGGCGGACGGGAGAAATAACTGTTTAATGATTCGATGAGAAATCTGTTACTTATGTTAAATGCCGGCAGCTGCATCCACACGTGAGGCATTATGGGAATGCACGCATTCCTACAAGGCCCTAGAAACCTATTAAGAAAAGAATGAAATCACGATTAAATACGTGCAAACATTAGCGCTAAATTCCTGCGATAACTGTTTTCTATTAACTTGCAATTTTTTAAAATATTTATTTAAAATATTTATTACTATTATAAAAATATTGATGAATAATTATTTATAATTACAAGATAATCGTTTTAATACTTTTTTTATCGCGTACATCATTGAAGAAATGTGAAGTGTTGATTTTGTAATGAAGTGATGATGAAGTTTTGAATTTTAAGTGATATCGTGTTGTTTTCAACGTTTTGCTATCGCGAATTACGTTGCGTATTAACGTAGGAACGACGCACCGGCACTTACCGTGCTAAATACTCTTTTGTTACAAACCAAATAGACTGGATGTTGCAAGGCGTTATGTAATGGTGCACATGTGCATCGACACACATGTGGACGTCAGTTAGGAAAAAAGACGAAGATGGGAGTTATTTGCACCTGCTGTTGCATTCTCGAATCGCGCATGTAATATTATATGGAAATATCTGGTTAACGGCTGGAAATGAGTCGGGATGTCGATGTCATCGACAGTAAAAGGCGAGCCCACGCAAATTAGGGTTATTACGTACTGTTGGTTTTACGTAAATTACTTGAAGGAGCGTTCTATTACCAACTTAGTATAATTATATGTTTCTACTCTCTCTTCATTAATTATTATAAGATTAAGCAGATATTTTTTATATTTATGGCCAATTAATTAAATAATTTATGCCACGCGATATTTTAGCATTAGTGCATTTCTGACGTAAAATATTACGCGATTCTGACAATTGCGCAAATCTCTCCGAGAGCAAACAACATTTATAGGCGTCGTGCGTTACGTGTCGACTGTTAATCGAAATGTAAACGACGATGGCAGGCGAAACTATCTCCCCGCGCGTTTTCACTATCACTTTAGAGCACCGAGCGTGTTATCGCAGCGAGTAGGTGTATCGGTCGTAAAGCGCGGTTAAATCACGCTTTTACTCGTTCCGTGGAAACGGCGTTTACGCGATCTTCGCTTAATGGCAAGCTAATCCCGGGGCAATTACGACCGGTCTGTGTAATTCAGCCCGTCAGAGCACTAATTACGCGAAACGGAAAGAATCGCACACGCGCGCCGGAGGCTGCGCGCCGCCGTTCCTGAAAAAGATATGAGCGCAAAAGCGGGCGTGGAACGCCGCGAGATACCCTCGCATCCGCATGCTATTGCATTTACAAAGTGTTTGTTATGATCGGTGCGCACTGCAATTATTCATGTCACTCCGCCAGTAAAGCTATTTCGCGTAGTATCTGAACATTAATCAAATTTTCATAAATTCTCTCTAGATTTAAATCTACTTTCGCCGCATTATCGATTTTAATTTATTAATTTAGGTTTGTGAATTATGTATCACATGTTTTTTTTTACATTCAACGAATGCAATCATTCCAATTGCAGATAAAAGCTTCTATCTTAATTTAAAGAAAATTATTCTTGGCAACTGAATAAGCTAGAGTAAAATTGGCGCAAATAAGCTTTGATGCTAAAATTGTTGCGAATGAAATGGGAAGAAAATTGTGGGTCAACCGCGTCGACTTTATGACATTTTAGGCTTGCGCGGTTTCGTTTACACGGGTCGCTTATCAAAGGCGAAAGCATTGAATTGCCGATCGCTTATGCACTCTCTAACCGTTAATAATATCTCCTGCATTGCGCTTGCGGACATGACCACACCGCTGTCAATCGTAATGATCGTGACTCGATGTTTAGCATACGCGCGCTTTCAAATGAGACGGTGCACGCGCTTGTCGGAGATTTGTATGCGGGAAAGATTAGAGTAGTTAACCGGCAACATGTCCGTGGCACGATAACGTCATCTGTGCGTCGTTTCTAACGTTCCTAACGTTTGTGCCTAAAAATACATTTCCCCTTTACGATAAAAATCAGTCCTTTGTGATTTAAAGTGAGCGTGCCACTTCGTTGATATAACGAAATGGTTTGCGGCTTAAACCGCGTCAAAGTTTACGTGTGAAAGTAACAAACTAATCATAATGTGCCGAAAGATTAAACGCGCTTATCGCAGGGGTGTCCGATAACGTGCTTGATACACATAACAGATAAGCTATAATGCAGAGCATACCTGGAATATAAATAACGATGCAATCGGTCATAAATAGACGCTTCATAATGCCGCGCTGCAATATGCAAATCGGAACCTGTGGGTGTTTGTGCCTGCGATCGAAATACGATAATCATACCGTGCCAAGCTGATTGCTCTGATATCAGTACCCCTCGGGGGGTAAATTGACGCGATCGTTGGACATAGCGACATCACGATAATAATTGCTTAGAAGAAATATTAAATCAATAATCTTTAATTTCATCTTTCGTCGCGTTATTAGATTGTCCATTCAACGATAAAAAGATAAAATAGTAAAAGTTTAATCTTAGCGTCGTGAGAAAAAGTCTTGAAAGCAACGGTAAAATCGGGAATCGTTTTATTAACGCGACTATCGCGCTATTATGCGACATAAATGCCATTTCGTTGCGACATTAACGCGCCATTCCTAACAAGGGTTTATCGTAAAACAATAACACGATCGACCTCATGTAGCATGGGTTATTGACTCTTCGGTGGACGTCGACCAAAGACTAGCGGTTGGCCGATGTGCAACAAAGCATGCGGCATGCACGAAATAATTATTCAATTAAATCAATAAACGCATTAACGAGAGACTCGCGGTGCCCCGCGTTTGCGAAATAATAACGCAACGCCGTGAAATCACCATCCGCTGATCCCGGACTCTCATTAGCATATCACATAAATTTAATTCTAAACTATATATCGTTAAGTAATTAATCTCCTGCAGAAATCACATGCGCTCGGGCTTAGATTCTAAGATTCTTATCCTTTCGGCCTTCGTAACATAATAATCTTTTAGCACGCATAATATTCCGAACTGAAACATTTGCGAAATATTAATTTTCTTTTCATAAAGCATCAAACTCTATTCATCATAATTTTAAGATAACAATGGAAAAGTCTTAATCGATTTGAGTAAATCATTAATTTGTTCAGTCACAGTCTGCAAATAACTTTTACAAAATTAGACACACTGCAATAAATACTATTTTAATTTATTGCTTTCATATTATCGTAAGATAAGGATCTCATAAATTAGTAATGAAGAGAGTCGTTATTCATATTTCCTGTTTTATTAATTATAAAACGTCTACCTACATATAAGCTTACATATAAGCCGACGCATTAAACATCCTTGATGGCATCCCTGCGAATACAAAACCCTCGTTTCTCACAGTGGCGTCTTCCTTCATCTCGCGCTCTCCTCAGGTAAAGCCGTTTGCGCACGGATCTACCTGTTTATACAGATATAAAAATGACCCACTAACCTGTCAGTCCTCGCCATCCTCGTTCGGCTCCACCTGCGTCATCGCCGATCTGCGAACAGATCGACACGCGTGCAATCGTACGCTACGGCGGTCGATCGGTCCTGCGCGATTACCGGCGAGATCGGCGCGCGACAATTTCCACGCACACTGGTCCCCGCACAGTCTCGGAGAGGTGACTGGGAGATTCTGAGGACCGACGGTTCTGGTTCACGACTGGTTCTTCTCCTTCTCCTTCGGCCTCTGGCCCCTTCCATCGTGCACGCCGTACGCGGCAAGAGCGCGGAAAAAGAGACGCGGGTAATGCGCGGTTATGCGCACGGCGGAGAATCGAAGAGAGAAGGAAGAGAAGGCGGATGAGGATGCTGGGGCTCGACAGGTTGCCCCGTGTGTACCCGCGGTAAAGGGACGGGACGGGGTGGAAGCTCTTCTCGGACCCATCGCTCGCCGCAGGGAAGTCGATCGGTAGGATCAGGGACGGATTTGCGGATTTCGCATCTGCCACGAAGTTTCTTGTCGCTCGTTCTAGAATATTCCAAGTTTACTGTTCATTTTGTTTGGAGAATTTGAAATATGAAGAGTTTGCCAATATTTTTCAATGTACGTTCGATCAATTTTTACTTTTGGAATTTGTAAGATATTTTATATCTATTTTACACCTATTTTATTTCTTCGTCGTCTAAAAGGATGCTTTAGCTATTTTCTGGGACAAATAAGAATTTTCTTGAACCTTCGGGTCTGATCGGATCACATCGATGCCAGATAGAGTGTAAAGTCTGCAAAACTAACGTGACCTAACGAGATAAAGGAAAAAAATATTTATGTGCTGAAATTGAAATCGGGATTTATTACCTTCTCGTCACGCGAACAAATGTTTGAAGAATATAAATTGGCTTAGCGAGCAGTAAATATCGCGTTTAAAATTTACTTCAAGGATTAGCCGTATAGCTTACGTCAGCGTATCATCTGATTCGTGTAATGAATAGCTTTTATACTCCCTTGCGAATAATCCGAAGCGAAAAGAACGTGCGAAGGAAGGGACCGGTGACGCCAAGGTTCCGGTAAGAAAAAAAAGCATTCGTCTGGCAAATCTTCGGCCCTGAATAGGGCCCTTCAAGACTTTACACCCCACCACCTGGCACCGACGTGACCCGACGAAGTCCGTGAAGGTTCGTACCTTTGTCCCAGGTAGAAAACCGATAACCTCGGAGAGAGATGAAAGACTGCGTTCTAGTGTGAAAATATTATTTTTGACGGAAATCTATCGCTAAAGTTGCGTAATTTTTGTCTTGTTAGTAAAAAATTTATTTCGAACAATTTATTTAATTGGCAAATTTATTTCGCCAGCAAAACGCTTTGTTTCGCGCCAAAATTTGTGCTAATAATTATTAATATTGATTGCACGGTGACCTACAATATGTAATAATTTTGGATGAAATATTACATGAAGTACGAAATGGTAGCGGAAATAATTTAAAAAGTAATCATTAACGGGTGATAGCGCTTGATGATGATTTGTTCGTGCCAAGTGCCAAAGTCAACAAAGTCTAATAAAGCAACGGCAACAGCGGTGGCAATGACCTGCAAGAACGCGAATTCAACTACACGATCGGCTCCAGCTGGTGCACTTGCATAGGCAACAAATGGCTCTCACCCCAATATCTCAAGTTACTATTTAACTATCTTTATTCACGCTCTGTTTGCAATGCATTTGAGCCAAAAAATTTAACACATACGAACTTTGATTATTATTTTATTAATTAATCACTAACTAATCAGGCATTTAAGATAATTATTAACACAGATAATGAATTTAACATAATTTTGAACAACAATCGATTTATAAGAAATTGTCAGTGAATTGATTTTTTTTTATATATTATCATTGTACCAATAATATAATTTACTCTATCTACAGGATTTGTCACGCGTTAAACTGTTTTGGTAATTAAATCTTCAATCCGCGCGTAAAATAGCCTTTTTCTTTCCATTTGCACGCAGCAAGTCGATTAGGTCCAGCTGGAGCACTCTACGCAGTCATACAAATAGATCTTGCGCTCGTACCTCACGGCGATGCTATCTTCGTGCGTTGAATCGTTGTTCCGTATTTAAAGAGCGCAGGTCAAGTACCCGCGCTAAACATTCAGACATCATATCCGCGTATAACACTGAGTAATCGTACACACAATTATTATACTTCCTTAATCTTTCACAAAATGTCCACAAAATTCTGAAATCATAGATCAAACAGAAATTATCCGTGACGCATACATTTACATATTTCCATCACTGTGTATTATAATATTTCAATTCGCCACATGTTATGCTAAATATATAATTTCCCTCGATAATGACAGTTATTAAGTCACTCTTTCAACACTGCGCTTTCGATTCCAATATGCGCGTACCTCAGCCGATAGTCGGTGAATGAAAAAAAATCTGGAATTCCCAGTGGGTGGACCAGTTCTCCATTCCCGAAGATCTGTGCATGACCGCCGTGTCCTTTCACGATGGACATGCGTATCGCTCCTTCTTACAGCAAGTTTTACAAAAATTGCCGAGCACAGATTCGATCATTTTTTTTTTTTCGCTTCCCGTCCAGTTCTTTCACTTTTACATGTTGCTTCGAAATTATTCCTTAAACAGTCATCCAATTTCATACTTTGTAAAGCTATTAACTTGAAAATTAAACATACTTTTTAATTATCCAATTTGTCATACAAATAACATACTTTATTATATATTAATTTTTATTATGCATTTATTTTTAAAGCAACATAATATATGAATGGGGGGAAATATTGCTGAAAGGTTAATAATAGAAATATGATGAGCTATGATTTAGATCGTTTTATTTTCAAAGCTTTTATGCACACGTAACGATCAACTGCGTAACAATACTGTTCCTGGTGATCGTAAAGAAAGTCCTTTCCCTCTCTTTTTCAATGCACACCGTCACGATACATTCAATTCTTCCATGATCATAGTTTCTCTCTCTCTCTCTCTCTCTCTCATTTATTACAATATAAAGTAGTTAAGAATTAAATAGCTATTCGTCCTATATTATATAGAGAATATACCTATATGGTTCGTTTTACACATAGCTTTCTCCTGTAATCAAATGACGAGCGTCGTGAAAATCGCTCGTACGATAAATCGTCGTAATATCTGCTCGAATTATCTCGAGTAAATGTACCGAGGGCATAATCGTAGAACTTTGCACACAGAAACGCACATCGTTAATATCCACAAACATTCTCGACGAAAGAAGCTTAAGGATACGTCGTAATAACGTTTATACAAGATTAGTCCGAGTCGCGTTAGCGCTTCCGACAAAAATCATCGCACACCTCGTTAGCTAGCTTATATTACAGTCGACTATCTTGGCAATATAGGATTACTTCGAGGATCGTCGAGGTCGGATATCAGGAATTACCTTGAATATCCTTCCCGCATCTCTTAATATTATAATTTTACATTAACACTTTTGAATATAGTGAACGAGACCGCGCATAAAGCGTTAGGGATACGTGAATCTTTTTACGTAATACGCAAATAGGAATTTTTTCTTAGGAGTACACAATGTTTGAAAAACATCTGGCCTCTCTCTCTCTCTCTCTCTCTCTCTCTCTCTCTCTCTCTTTTCCTGTAATCAGACATTCATATCTTCTAAGACAAATTTTTCAATTTCAGCGATGAAATACACCGGAAATTTGTCTTTACTCTACGAAAATTGAAATTATACTTATCTCGCGATTTATGCAGATAAAAAAATCTGCAGGATAAAAATATTGCTCTTTAAAATATTCCGAATAAATCACACTTTTAGAATTTGGCTGTTTTATGTTGGTAAATTGTGCTATAGAAAGTCTAAATGTTCAGAAAACTTTTCGTATAAATCGGAAAATTCGTGCATTTGGAAAGATGTATTGCTTCTCAAGTCGTAATGTAATAAAAAATGGTTTTCTAGAAAATTTATAAAAATATTGCGTGATGAATATTAACGTTTCAAGTGACGCGATATTTTAACTGTTCGTGAGAAGAATCGATCGTCGACGACGGTTGAGACTATAGGAAAAATGTTTATTGTACAAATTCTTTCGATGGCGATCGACTAGTAGCAATTACAGGAAAGACGCGAATTACATGATTTACAAACACACGAAATACCTGAGGAGAATGTAATCACGAATGCTAGCGAGTCAAATTGCGCATTGCCTTATTATCATTCGTACATCCTTTCTTTACAATAATACGATCACACTATTTGTTTAATAATTGAGACAGTATTAAAAATTGAAGATCTCTATAGAAAGCTAAGACAAAGATGACTACGAGGCAAAAACATATAACGCATATGTTAACACATATGTTTAAAAAAAGTAAAAGTATCGAGTCGATACATCAAACGCTTTCTCTTCGCTACGAGTTATGCAAGTTTCAAATTAATATTCCACATAGTCTCACTTAGCATTTCAGAAACATCGCCTAAATATACATACGGAACATCGTCGAAAATCATATACGACTTAAGATCGCTTCACTTTCCATGCACGAACTATAACTAGCAACGAGTTGTTTGAATAATGAAAAGGTTTTTTAAACATATTTGTTATGTCGATGTTACAATGACTGCAGATTTGTAACCGTCGAATGATAGAAAGAGTATAATATTTTTTTATCGATTATTTAGCGAAAAACTTGGATGAGTATAGCATGAAAGTTACTAAGAATTTTACTAATATATATATATTTTTATTTTTACTTAATAAATTTAAAATTTTTCAAGGTTTCATCTTACTCCATCATCAAATTTTCATATATTTTCGAGTATCATCTAATTCGAATAATTAATAATTTTTTTCCATACATATAATGGATACTAAATCAGTCTATGAGTAACAAACATTTTATTATACAATAAAAATGCTGCAATCGACGTCATTGTGCATTAATCGAGTTCTACGCCGCGAATGCGATTTCGCACAATATTTCTTACCGCTGATTTTTAAAAAATGTCACGTGAATTTATGTTGTTTATGCGATACATTTAGTAGAATCTTTTCTTTATGGAGGAAGTGCCGAGGAACGCGCTCATCCGATTTCAAAAGGCGGCCGACACTATTTTGGTGTACCTTCTAACTTTACGTGCTCCTGCCAAAACGAAAAAGCGCTCTCGGAAACATAATTGGTGTCGGAATAACTCGTCTTCTGCTCTGGCACGTGTCGAAAATCGCGTTTGTGACAATAACAAAATGTAGCGATAATTACGATAGCAAAGTCACGTTGTGGTATCTACTTTCTCGCTAATCTCTTTCTGCTTCAACCAGAGTATTCGCATTGTGTAAATATTAATAGCGTTTATGTAAATTCACGAATATTAAAATGTAGTATATTGTTCTACAAAATAATTTTTGCTGATTGACATTCGATTTTTAGGATAATCCTTCAGTATCTTTATGCTTTCATGTGACTAGTTTGCAATCTCTGTGCACTTACGTAACTTAGATCACAATGGGTAAATAGAACAATAAAAGTATGCATATTTTAGTCGGTGGCAACGACCTAGTCTCAGTGTCTTGAAAATAATGTATGCCAGCAACCGAATCTATTTTCGAGAGTTTAGTGAAAATTTCTTTAAAATTCATTTAATGAAAATTTTGTTGGAAACTTTATTGTTCAATTTTTCATTTTAATTAAATGTAATGAAAGATTAAATTAAACTTGAAATTAAAATATTAATTATTATAAAATGAATTACTTTTAAAGAAAATTTAATTACAATTCATTAAAACAATTTTAATTATTAAATTAATGAGTATAAAATACCGTACTTTTTAGCACCGAGAAATAATGTTATTACCGATACATATTCTTTTAGAATCCCTCAAAGAACATTTATAAAATAATTGGTTTTGTAGAGCATATTCATACAATTTAAATTTTCGTAATTTCGAAAAATTACGTAATAAATGTTTTGACGTCACATCAATATTACCGACATATTTTTAATTCGTTATGAGTGATATTAATAAAAATTTACACATCAATAAACAAATAGCAGGATTATGAAATCATCATGTGATACAATCTCAAATATTTATCAAATATTAATAATATGTACATGCCGCATTAAATATCGAATCATTGTTATACATAGATAACGCGACATAATGATATCGTATTGTAATACATATTTACAATTAATGATATGTGAAAATAAGTAGAAGTACGCAGCAGGTATGCAGATTTGTCAGGCTCCCGCGACATATCACTCTTCGCACAAAAATTTGTCTACCTACTAGCGCATGCATATGCATAAAAAAAAAGATAAATCGACGAATGGGTGTAAGGTGAGCGGACAAATAAAAAGAGATCGATTTACAAATAAATATAAAACATATATTTAAATTAAATGCCACAAAATATCTTGTTTTGCGATAAATCCGAAGACAGTGTATACCCTTTTTTTTTCGTTTTAATTTCTCCATTTGAAATTACAGTGCCAATGATAATAGATCGGTTATCCTTCTATAATAGTAACACGTGCACGCGTTTCAACAAAGCAATATATACCACCGATATATAAAAAATTAAGTGAACAATTATACCCATTATTTGAAGAGAAAAAAAAATCTATACAAATCTATGTAAAAAAAAAGAGAATTCGCTAAAAGTCACCGACAGTCTAATTCGCCGGCTGAGTCCCCTCCGTATCGTCGATATAGTCAGTCTTAATCAACTTACCACGTATCATCCACCGCACCCCAGTTTCACGCGGATTCGTGACAGAATAATTAAAATACTTCTCGTTTCCTGCCGCGCGCGAGCATTCTACCGAAGCGAGGGAGAGCCGAATTAAAGAAAAATAATTCTCCCTTCGCTTTCACTCTCTTTCCCCTAAAACAAATTTAAACTTTCTTTTTTTAACAAAACGTTTCAGTTTGCGCGAATACGTGTACATCTGAAAAAAATTTTTATCAGAATTTAATTCGGATCGGGGAGTATTTTAAAATTATATCTTTTACCTCCTTTTATTGTCACACGTGAGATAGTTTATACGTAAAAAATATATTTTTTAATATAACTCAATTTTGATTAAAAAAATTAATGCTTCTTTTGATGGGAAAAAACACTTGAGAATTTTAAAAACAATGTCTACGTTCAACCATTTAAAACTCATAATCTCGTGAAATGAATTTCTATAAATTAACTCATTTTCTTTTACACGGTTGATTTACCTTCTGTATTTCGTCAAGTGATTGAAAGCTTCCGAGCACGAATGCACCTTCTTCGTAACACGTACAACTTATAGTTAACGAAAATTATTATTGCTGCTGACTCTCGCTTAGTCGTGGACCGTACTATTATTATTGCTCTGCGGGATACAAAGTTCGATGAGGTGGAAAATTCGCGGCTGCAATCGCTGAGCCACTTTCAGTCGGGAAGCAGATTCTTTAACGGCGCTCGTTATCGGTGTCGCATCGTTTCTCGGGATCGCTCGGTATTTATTGGCATGATCATCTCGCGCTGAGCAATGAACACTAACTGTGGTACATACGCACACAGGTGATTTTCAGGAAAATAGAAAACCGTTCGCACCGCTTCGCGCATCGACGTTAACATTTCGCAACATTTCGTTGGCCCGTTTCAATCGTTCATTTAGAGCTAAATGCAGAAGCTGTCTGATTCGCATTCGGCGAACCAAGCGAACAAAGAAATGAAGTAAGCTGCTTTTAGCGTTAAACGTGGGCGTGCAGTTTTCGTTTCTCATTATCGAATAAAGGAAGCCGACGGATCAGAAGAGCCACATTTAGCGTTAAATGCGATGCCGTGCGAAATATTCGCACGCTATGCGCGCGCGATTATTAAATTAATGAGATATTCGTTAGAGCAGTTGAAGGGTCAATGTCTGTGAGTTACGCTGGATCACTCCTCCTCTCCTCTTTAACGTTCGCACAGATACATGTGTATTATAATACATCGTACGTCCTTACACAACTATGCGGCTAATTGATATCTGTAGGTACGTGGGTAATTAATTAATTGCTTACACGATTTATGTACAAGTTATCACGGTTTCAGGTAGCCGAGAGGATTAGTGGCGATCAGTAAAGCGTCGCTTTATACTACGCGGTAACGAAATTTCAGCGCACTTTTATCGAATACAACACAAACACACTCTTTTGCTCCACTCGTTCCTCAAATAATTATCGCAAATTGGCCTAATTCATCCTTTCCTAAGACTTTTTTTCGCTACGTCGATAAAGAAATTCATTCGTTAACGCACAACTAACGCAGATTTCTTTCCGCGAGATTAGTAAATTCCCCTTCTAAGGCGAAAAAAATTAACAAGAGACGGCACGAGAGCGCACGTACATCAAACCGTGCCGTCTGCGCGAGAAAGAAAACAGAATGCGTTACATTCCTGCCGCCGAACACATAGAGACACATGTACAATTATCCTACGAATCGTTAAGAATTAAATATCACAATCTATGATAAGAAGTTCGCGTATATGCGTCCTGCATGCTGGCTGGCCGCGCGCGCTCCTCGGGAAACTGCAGTGCGCGGAGATGAAAATCAACGAGTACGTACAAAAATAAATAATTGTCTTGGGTGAATACAGCGGGATCGTGTAGCTCACTAATCTGTCTGTTTGGGTCTGCGCGTGGACCTACGTGGTACGCCTGCCATTTGCTTGGACGATCGATCATTCCTTTCACGAACGAAGCGCTGAGAATAATTTCTAGAAACTGAGCTACGATTTTTTGCTCGCCAAATTAATTTGAAATGACTAGTGTATTTTTGGCTCCTTTCCGTGGAAATCTGTAATACGCCGCTGGCATATAATTACATTTGCATTGTGCGCAATGCCGCATTATACGCTCAAACGACATCTCGCACGTATGTGTCTGTAATGTGTGTCTGAGTATAATGTATATATAATGTATGTGTTCAGCGTGTGCATAATGTTCCAACAGATTTCTACCGAAAGGGCGTATAGATGAGATGAATTTATGTTCCACAAAAGTTCGATTCAACCAATTATTATTTTTGACGCTATTGTACGTGCCAATTCAAGATTGATAGAACTAAATTTAGCCACTGGCCTCTTCAATCTCCGTATCAGAACGCAATCCACTCGAAAGAAAATAACATTCTTGATTCGTTTTTGTTCGTATTTACATCACAAAATTAAACGCAGGAACCAAGCTCAAAAATAAATCACTCGGGGCTCCAATTTTCATTGTAGCCTTATAGTAAAAATGGTAAAAAAAAAAAAAGAAAAAAAAAGAAGCGAATGTAACGTTAAATAATGGCGCTTCACGTTCGCTATACATATATATGCAAGAGTGGTAAGAGATCGTGATCGATAAAAAATATATATGTATGTATGTGTGTGTGTGTACATATATATAGTGTATATATATATATTATATATACACACCATATGTACAATCAAAAACTCTCTATATGTCATTCGTATTATGAAGTCATAAGTCAAATTTTTCTTTTATCTACGCAAAGACTGTGTGAACGCTCAACGCGTTTCTATATACAATATGGGACAAGTATATAATCTGCAATCTATTTACAAAGGTCATGCATAATTCAATAATAAATGCGCGGCATTCTATATCGTGAAAAGAATCACATGGTCATAATTTTATCGATCAGTTAAGCTCTAAACATGCGGTTATCAATTTTTCATTTCGCGAAGAGCTCTCTTGTGACGAGAGCAATTTTTTATACTAATTTCCAATAGAAAACTCAATATTTCCTTGAAGAACACTTCAAAAAATTGCATAATAAAGATCCTCGTAGCTTTTATGATGCGAGGAGTCGTGACGTGCGTCGACGAGAGAGAAAAAAAAAAAAAGGACTGAAGGAATGTTCTGCGAACGTCACGAACTATAGAATAAGTCACAACGGTGCACTACGTACTGTGAGAATTCTGTGCGGAAATTTTACATGGGTATTTCGCGGCGTTTTCCATTCGTTTGGTTATTAAGACACGCTTCTCAATCGTTCCCGTCCCTCTCTGTCTCTCTAACCTAATCCCTATCTTACATTGTAAATTCAGCGAGTAAACGGGAGCGGGATGCGCAACCCGTTCCTTTTGTCCGCGGAGTTCCGTGAGTTCAGGTACACGTCCAGACGCGCGATCGTCATGGGTCGTCGAACATCCACGGCGATCCACGACGATCGGGGGGGGAGGGAACTCGCGTTTTGAGGCTAAAAGCTTCGCGCACAAGAGAGGAAGGTCGAAGGTCTCGGCGCGAAAAGAGTCCAGATTAATATCCTAGACCGGCTCCTTCACTCGATCAATTCCGTGATTGCGCGAAGTACTCACATCATGGTGGCGGTAGAAACAAGAACCTTCCCTCCTCGACGGGCTGCGGACGCGGCATCTACTGCGGCGGCGACGACTAGGATGACCACATGGGCGGCGATGGTGAAGAGGGTATCGTGAAAGAAAAGAGGTAGACAAACGACGCCCGCAGCGCACGGTCCTCAGCCCGGGGTGGGTGGGGTCTTGTGTCAGTGAATATTGAAGTTGTACTGCTTGCGGCTGGACGAGATGCGGAGCCACCGGCTGACCGCCAGCGGCTCCGGATGGTAATTCGACCAGGTGATGTCGCCGAAATGAGGATACGGCGACGACGTGGTCGTCGCCTCGACCTGGATCGACGTCGAGAAGTCCTGCGACGATTGGCAGGACGTGAGCAGATCGTGCTGCGACTTTACGTGCCTCTTCTGCTGCCGCGACGACACCGCGTGATTCAGCCTCTTCCCGTTGATCTGACTGGCGTGTTGCTGCTCCAACTGCTCCACCGGCTCGAACAGGTTCAGGCCCGATATGGAGGCCTGCATCTGCTGATAGCTCCTGGCTGGCGACTGCGACGTGTGACTGTTCGGTCGCGATTGTATCTGCATCACTAGCTGCGACTTGGTGTCCTTGGCGGCGGCGGCGGCGTAGACGGGCGAATACATGGACATCGTTTCGGCGTCGATGTCCACCGGAGTTTCGGCCTCGAGCACCGTGGCGACCACCGTGGCCGGTTGCACGCAGGTGGCTGGCAGTGGCGCCGATATGACCGGCATCGCAGACGTCGCGGTGGTGCTCGGTATCAGGGTGGCCACTCCCGGTGATCCCTCGCTGTTACCTGGCAATGGGGAGAGGGAGGGCAGCATCACGGATATCGGCGCCATCATCGAAGCCGACTGCTGCTGCGACCCGCCGCTGCCGCCGCCGCTGGCGACGGTGGAGTTGACCACCAGCGTGGACTCCAGATTCCGCAGCTCCTCCGCGTTGACGAAGTCCTCTTCAAGTTTGGTCTAAAAAAGAGAAGTGTTGGCGACTCGTAGAGTAAGAATCGTAGGGCCCATAGGAGAAGGTGGCGTTTAAGTGCCCAAAAGAAACCATGCCTTACAGGTTTAGTGGAGCCATGCGGGGCCAGACACCGATAAAGCAAATCAACAGCCTGCAATAACAAAAACAGAAAACAAGTATCAACCGACACCCTCTGGCTTAGCGCTGACTCGACTGGGTCGATCGATCCATGTTTGTCAGCAGAATCGCATAATTCTTTGATTTTTTTCTCTTTTTTGTCTCTACGTGATATTTTTACGCTTAGAGAAATCTACGAAAATAGTTATAATTTTTAATATATGTAGAGAGATGAAATATTAAAAATATTTTGCTTCATCTTACGACTAGCAACGTGATACATTAAAAGAAACATATAAAAATAATATATGAATACATTATCTACATTTTTTAATTAAAATTGAAAAATATTTAGAATTAAGATACTCATGACACAATCTTCAGCTTCGCAAGAAAATCATATAGATTGCTAAAGACTTATATTTATGACTTCTGAGAATGCTATCAAATATTCAGATAAACTTTGCTCCCGTGTGAGTAAAACTAATCTGCAAAATATATTATGAAATTGATATAAAGTATCAAGTCTAATACATATTTTTAGGTATCTAATGCTATCTTTATTGTATTATCTTTATTATTTAGCAGTATCTTTATTGAAGATACATAGGAAATTGAAATTCTTCTTGTATTCTTCTTAATCCAGGATATGCCTGGATTTGTTACAATTTTCTGGAATTAACTACAATTTTTAGGATTCTTAAAATAATAGTTTAAACTATTCCTCTCTATTATGACTTTAGGAAATGATATTTCTTCAGCTTCTCAATGTTTAACACTATAACAGTACGTAGAAATGAAAGTTCTTTTCAAAGCACAATATACAAAATAAGAGAAAGGACCAACATCATGCATAATGTCTCAAACTTATCGAAAGGTACACAATAATTTCGACAGAAAGTGAGAAAGCCACAAATTTCTCGTCCGCATCTGTTTTCCTCGAATGCGTCGAAAATAATAATAAAATCTACCCAACGCAAGAGACAAACTGTACTTGTAGAAGTTTATCCCTAATCACACACGTTCAAGCCAAAACTTTCATTTCGTCGCTGCGCCAGCAACCGTGTTTTACTCAGGTTGCTCGCCCAGAGGAGACTAAATATTTATGATCATAATACGACGTGGCAAATGAAGAAGAGTCACACCGACGACACTACAGAGACGGGGGGGAGGACGGTCACAGGGCGAGGAGATCGTGTGAAAAGATTCGAGATACAAAAATTGCGAGGGGGAAAAAAAAAAATAAAAAGACTGTCTGCTTACCTTTGGCAGTGGATACGTGTCTGGCAGCGATAGTACAGGCGGCGAACTTGGTGCTTCCGGCTCGGCGATGGATATCGGGGTGTTAGGGGCAAGGGGATTGTTTAAGCTGGACGCAGCGACGGCGGCGGCGGCGGCGGCGGCGGCGGCGGCGGTAACGGCCGAGGACACGGTGACAGTGCCGGCGACCGTCACCTTCGTCGTCTGCCGACTACTGCCGTTGTTCGGCTGCTCCTTCGCAGCGCGATGCTCCGCGAGCAATTTGTCGAAGGTTTTGCTGCGACCGACGACCGTTCGGCGCATCGAGACAGTGTGAGCCTTGCATGTGAGCGACCTGGTGCACGGCTTGCCGGTCTCCTCGATCCAGACGCCGCAGTGCCGGTCGGGATCGTATTCGCGATCCTTGAGCAACGACCGGTCCGTTTTAAGCCTCTTCCGACGAGGCTGGCCACCTCCGCTACTACTGCTGCCGGGACTTTTCCCCGAACTGTTACCGCCGCTCGTTGACACGCCGACAGCATTTGAAGGACCGGCCACGGTAGAGGAGGTAGTCTGCACTGATATCGTTTCGAGCGGCGATCGAGGTGACGAGGAGATCGGCAGCGTGCTATTTATGGATAGGCTAGGCTGATCCACAGTACGCTTAACGGTCGCATGGTTCAGCTTTGCATTGCCAGCATTGGTGATTGACGAAGATGTAGAGGCGGAAGTGGAGGCTGGTGACTGGGTGGTTTTCTTTAGTTTGGATAACTTGCAGTAGGGAGTTTTCACGGGCGGTTTTGAGGTCGGGGTCGGGGGAGGTGGAAAATTAGCCGTGCCAGAAGGATGACGACTCTCTGTGGCAAAATAGAAGTGTGTTTACAAGTTTTATACCTGCAATGTGCATATCAAGTCGCTAATGAGTTGAGAAAAATTTTCTGACAATTTGTCGGTGTATCTACAAGCCTCAAAATTATAAATTAAATCATTTCTTTTGTACTTTTGTATTACAATATAACAAATTATTCATATTATTTTAATGTAAATTTTAACCGAATAATCATGATTTTATCTACAAAGTTTAAATTTTAATCTTTGATTCAATATATGCTGCTCATACATTATTGATACATGAGAATTTTACATCTTTAATTAGATACAAATATACTTTATTCAAATCTCTTGTATGATAATAAATTTTAAAAATTAAACTATTTTTGCTTATTTCTGGATTTACTGATGATTAAATTTTTTATCCTAATATGTTCTATATAGTTATTAATATTTATATTTGAGGTGTACTTATTGATCTATACATTGCAATATGGACATCATGATTATGTTATACATAAAACAACTTAATTATACTTCATCATTCAAATAATAATTAATGAAATGCGAATACATACCCATGTGTTGAATGAGAGCTTGTGGTTTTACTATAGCATTGCATATTTCACATACTACTCCATAAAATGTGTCTCTCTCTGGGCAGAAGCCATATAAATCAATATCTGGAAAGCATTTAATAAAGTCAATATTGTGTAAGTATAAAGATGAAAGAAACAAATGGTATGCATTATACCTTCTGCAGAAAGTCTTGTGACTGAGCTTGAAGGCTGGACATCTGTTTCTTCATCACCTGAAATGTGTAATATATTTTTATATTAGCAAATATACCAGCAAATATTAGTCAATGTGAAATATTCTTGTTTTTGAACAACTAATAGCTCTTATTTTACACACTGTTTAAATCATAAAATATTTCACCACACATATACTGTATTCCTTAATGCCATAAATGCTTAATATGGCTATAATTAAGACTTAACGCAGATTTATATTTTAATACTGTACGTTAATTCTCCATTATTCACACTAATTCTATCATCAACTATATATTACACCTATTATCTACAGCAAAAGATTATACCATGTTCTACCAACTCCACCAAATAATTTTAATTATCCAAAATACTTTGCAGAATAATTTTTTTTTTTAATTTTTTGAACTCTTTTTAAAGTAAGAAGAATGAGACAAAAGTAAGAAATAGAAGTGAGAAATTTAAGAAATGAGAAATAAAGAACACAACTTTGTGGTTAAGTGAGTTTTATTTTTTTATTTACATCTCGCATACATGCATAATTGCGGTTGCTGTACAAAATTCGTCAGAGTCAAATCCAAGAGAAAGAAATTACATTTATTTCTTTATACGTGCATATACTTCAGTAACAGTGTATCTCCTGTATAAGAGACACCCTCTACAGAATCTACCCGCGCCCATCGTCATGCTCGTAGCAATTGTTTTACTCTCGGCTGCTCAAGAGAGCGTGTTCGCCTCGTTCGAATTACATAATTGCCAGTCCTGAGAAGTCATCGCCGCGAAAATACATGCCGGTTAACGAATGGGGGCACGGGAGGAGAGTAAACGAGAAATCACAACGTGCGTTTGTCGCTCCCCCGTGCCCCCGAATACACCGTAATCACAACACCCCCTTCGGCGTTACCCTCCCCCCCGCCCCGTGCGCGCGCCTCGTGTCATGCTGCCGTCAATCGGACAAAGGAGAGCGTTGAAGTGAGGTTAGGTACACGCGCCTCCGACGCCCGTCGCCGTCGTGCGGCCGCGACGGGCGTGCGGGCGGCGGCGTCGCGGATGGACAGATTGAGCGCACTTACTCAGCGGCTTGTCCCGTCCGATTCTTTCGATCCAGCTGGACCACGGCTGGCCGTGAAAGAATGTTGGGCTGTCACTTCCCGACATTGCCAATGGCGCTCGCGTTCTGAGTGAAACACGGCGCTGGTCCTCTCCGCGTGTATATAGCGTGGCGAGAGTGTTTTTCGGGGGGGCCGGGCCGCGTGGACTGTCAGGTGCGGCGCGACGATACACTCCACGCTATATCTACTACTCCGTCCCTCTCGCTCCCCCTCGTCTCTCACGTTCTCCGTCGCTCTTTCCGCGTGTGCGTGTCGCACCAGACGCATTTGCCTCCTTCTCCTTGTGCTCTTGTTCACGACTCCCTCTCTCCCGCCGACTAATCACCGAGTCCACCGAGTATATATATTAGCACGTGCAACGAGATGCGGTCTCGAACGTAAATTTCGGAGACGAGCGTATAACGCGCGACGCGTCGTCGCGCGTTCGGGATGCTGCGCTCTGCCGTCGTAGGCTGCGTTTCCGCGTGGCTCCGCTGCCACCGAGTAACACACACACTTCCGTGAACCTCACGCGCGCACGACGAACACTGCGATCGGGATGGCGGCATTGGCCAACCAGGGCTTGACGTCACGAGCCGCCGTGAGCGCGATCAACGTGCGCAGAGCGTCCAGCCAATTGCAGCGGTGCAACTCACATACGGCGCTGCGCACGGCTCATTAGCGTGCCGACCGTCTTGCACGGCAGGTGGATCGTATCGTGCGCTCGCGGCGCTGCTCCGGTGTCATTCACATGCATGATTCCATTGATAAATTTGTGTTGAATGTAAACTATGCGATAACATCGCCCCATCTCAACAAATTCATTGTTTCGACAAAATTAACCATCTATGTTCTATGTTATAGTATATTTCTGCAATAATATTCCATTATTAAATAATATATCATATTTTTAGAATATATTGAGAAGAAAATATTAAATACTAATTCTAATTTTTCCGCTCTAAGAAAAACTATTATAATAGCTTTTAAAAATTTTGTATCTGCAATGACGTCATTGAGTCGCTAAACAAACTTTAATACTCGCTTTGATAATACTATTTGGAATTTGTATAATCATGTTAATTTACGTACATTTTATATCTTCTATCTTATCTTCTATTTTATCTTCTAATTCTATAGGAAAGAGATTATTGTTTTCAGAACAAAGTAATATATTCTGTTACAGCAATAGCGCTTTTTATTTGACTTTAAAAGATTAATAAATAAAAAATGTTTAAGCTTGGACATAACAAAATACAACAATATAAAACTATATTAAAATACATTATTATACATAATTATATACGATAGAAAAAATGTAATCTCTCAAAAGAAGTACTTATAATTGTTTTTAAAAATATTAGAATTTATTACATATTCTCAAAATTTTCTATTTTTTTTCATACAAAAATTAAACGATTTTATATTCAGCGAACTCGCACAATGCTTCGATCACGTTTAACTCTCTCTTTTATTATCGAGAAACCGGATCGATATGATAATTTGTGTGACGACTTTCAAAATGTGACTTCGCATATTTCTCCAGACTTTGACTAGGAATAACCGCTGTCGTCAGCGGCCATAAATATCGACGATCGCGTCCTTATTCTACGGCTAAAAACAAATGCTTAAATTTACAGTCTTGTCGGTGTCCGAATTTAGAAATTATCCGCTTTCTTAACCCGCGAAGAACGATCGCGAATTCGGCTGCGTCTCAGCCGGCTGGGCGGTATTGTTCACGTCACCGCGATGGGCCTGGATCGCCTGCCAGTTGATAAACCAGAAAGGCTGCTTGTCTCTCGGCCAAGTCATGATCCTGTTCACCAAATCGATGTCACCGTGAGCGTCGATCGGCAGATCGAACGGGATTCTCTGAGTGGTCGGGCTAAAAGCCGGTGCAGCCGCTGCATTTGCGTCTCCGGCGCCGATTCGATTTCCAAGCAATGATTCGTCAACTACGCCATTCGCTCCAGCTGCTGGAGTTCCTTGATTCGTTTGGACTCCTTGGCCGATTTGTCCTGCTTGGCCGAATTGGCCTGGTTGATTTGTTACGCCGACTTGGCCAGGTTGATTTGCTAAGCCAACTTGACCTGCTTGGTCGAATTGGCCTGTTTGACCTGGTTGACCGAATTGGCCTGTTTGACCTGGCTGGCCGAATTGGCCTGTTTGACCTGGTTGGCCGAATTGGCCTGTTTGATCTGGTTGGCCTGGTTGGCCTGCAAGATTTGCTTGGCCTGTTTGGGCTGCTTGCGCTGCTTGTTCCGCCGCTATTCTTTCATCTATATATTGTGGTAGAACCTGAGGCAGACGGTTGTTGTTAGTGCCGGCGTGCCATGGTCGTTGCGACTGCACCAAGCAAAACACAGTAGTGAAGAGTACGGCGTATTTTAGCTGTAATAAAAAAAATTCGAATTTAGCAGAATGAAAGATAGTATAATGTTAAAAAATTATAAGGCTTTTGCATTTCTGTGCACCACCATTAAATTTAAATTAAATTATTTGGAAAGAGAAACACTTCTCACAAAATTAATATAAATCAATCAACTAAACGTTTAATTGAAATAAGTATGTATTGTTGAATGATTAAAAAAAAATTGATTGTCAGAAACAACAAGTTTTCACGTTTATAAGGCTATCGTATTAACATTATTTAAAATGGATATATTTTATGAATGTTAAGTGCAATTGTGGTTCTCTTGATAAAAGTGGAAAATATTATTAAAGTTATTTATTTACCATGATTGTCAAGTGTCTCGAGTTGTCTAACGACCTTGATAAACACACAATAATTTCAATGTATCCAACGGGATCGTGGGAATTAACGATCGTACGATTTCACCGTTCGAACTTGAAGTGCTGGTGTGGCAAGCATTTCTTCTCGTATATAAATCGCACGGCTATACGTGATCCCCACTACGTGGTCCACGAGTCATGCGTCTGTGGGAAACTTGGCTGCAACTTCCCCCGATCGGGCTCGTCGATATCTCGCGCAAAACGTAAAAGTCGTATTCCCGAAGCGACGTATACAAACCGCCAGCGAGTAAGAAAGCGTTTCCGAGAAAGCACTCGTCTGGGACGAGTCAAAGTTTTTTTTTTCTTTTTTTCGTCAGAATGATGAACTTGCGATTTATCACGGCGATATAAAGTTGTGTCGTCAGCCACCCTTTCCGATCCTGATTCATTCACGCGCATAAATTCTGCAACTGGTGAATCTGTTGAGTTTCACAAGACTCGAGTCTTGGATAAGACTTTTTTTGCCGAATGCTATCCTAGGAAGAGATAGAAGAGAATGTGGAATGCGGAATAATTGATTTAAAAAAATAATATTACTTATTTAGATTGTGATTACTTATTTAGATAGAATAAATTTGTGAGATATAAACAAGCTCGTGTTGAAGTAGTTTTCGGCTCGTCGTCGAAAATGGCAAAGATTCGTGAAGAAAGTGCACGTGCGTGGCATTCAAAAGTTGGGCGATGACTTCATTTCGATTCATCGTACTCTCAATCCCGATGGGTTTCCAAGTATTAACTCTATTAATAAAGGCTGGTGCTAACAAACACAGCTTGTGGTCAAGTTATTAGCAATTAAATTTGCAGTCGTCCCGCCTCGCGATTATACTGTTATGAGATCCATAAAAACGCATAATGAATTGCTCGTTGAAAAGACAAACAAGAAATGTTGCAATGGCATTTCTCGCGTTCATCATTTTTTTTTTTTTTTATCAAGGAAACTTGATCTTTCCGTACGGATGCTATTCTTCGCAGTCATCACATTGTTGTGTATTTCCTAATTCTGCATTAATCGTGTGACGACCAATAAGCGAAGGCATTTCTTGGACACTCGTCCGAAAGATTGTACGGTAGCTATGTCGATTTTTCGAAATAGGCGAACTGTGAAACTGCAAGTTCAGCGTCACCGATGAATTTCACACTTTTCCAGCTTCGCCAGCACATTACGTCTGCGCCCATATTTATCGTGACATTTCATTGTAGTTTTAACGAGGTATTGCATAGCTGTGAAGCGTTTAATTAACACGATAAATCTGCGCTCTCTCGTCTTCGCTCCGCGGACATCGTTCGAGGAGAGAGAGAGAGAGAAAGAGAGAGAGAGAGAGAGAGAAAGAGAGAAGAGAGAGAGAGAGAAGAGAGAGAGAAAGAGAGAGAGAGAGAGAAATACAAGTTATTTATTCCAACTCGAAATAGCGATACTCACAATCAGTGAAACGGGGTTTCATTTGACGAGAAACATCAATTAAAAAGCGTTATCTTAAATGAGACCATGACCTCATAGAGATCATTGGAAATCATCGACTTTTCTATGTTTCTGCATTTTCCTCGCTGTATTTCGCCGATATCTCGTCAATGTTCGAAAGATAAGCGAGCTTGTGAGTAGCAAGAGTGGATTGCAATAGTTGATTGCGTATATTTCTTCACGCACGATAGTTCACGGCAACGTAATCTTTATATGAGAAAAAGGCCTGGATGATAAAAATTATCTCACTCTTTGTGACGCATCCGTTAAATTTCCACGCGTCAGTGTTGAAAATTTTGATAATCTCGAGAATTACTTTCTCCAAGTGTTCACTATTTACTTGAAAATCATACACGGAGTGTTGAGCAGGAAATACACTTCTATAAATATTACATTATTTTCATGCGAAATATTTTTCTACGTAAGAAACAACTTTGCTGTTAACCGCAACTAATTCCACTCATGATATTTTTTATCGAGTAACGTGAGGCGTTATATAACAGCACGGATAATTAACGACGCAAGATGCAACAGAAAATTAGTACATTCTTCCTCCCACAGTTTTCTCAGAATGCGTTCTTTTTTTTTCCCGCTCTGTTCTGATTTTTATCTCTATTTCTCCGGTAAAACCTCTATGCCGAGCTGTGTTTTTTATCGACTCTGGAGAAATCCGAGAAGATCCTGTTTCTTTCAATCCTGTAATGGTGGGGAAACGATGTGCTCTTATTGTCGAGGAAAGGGGCTCATCGTTTATGCTAAATGATCGGTTCGGTCGGAATTCTGGTTTTGCTCTTGGCGTATCGACGGGAATACCAGGAGATCAGCAAACTTCAAGCATGTATAGAAGCTGTCTTGATAAAAATTTAAATAGCACAGATACGAAGAACTTGATTTTAATAATATATTAAGTCGGAGAATCATATATTTTTAATTTATTTTTTAATTTATAACTATCTTAATTTGATTTAGAAATGATAACTGCTCTAAATATGCTGGATATTTAATTTAAAATTTTTATGTTCAAGAACGCGCGCGCGCGCGCGCGCGCGGGTTTCAAGTTAAATATCCTGTGACGAGAATATTTATTTGATTTGATTATAATGTAACATTGACATTATAATTAAATTTAAAAGAATATATATGCTTAGTCACGTCTTGAATTATTCTAAATGTTTCTACATTGCAAAGTTCCTTTCAAAGTAATTAGACGTGAATTACGATTTTCGTGTTTGCGCATCTAATCGCGCTTTTACGATTTTCTATTCTCTTGTAAATTTGCTCTTCTCTTCTCCTCTCTTGTATTTTGCTGCAGCAAAATATTTACGTCTTCCTCTTTCGCTTCGCGATGATGGGATCAGATTGCGCACGGCCAAATGGGGATTAAAGATCTGCTGCTACGGGCTTATGAAAAACTGGGATTTTCCCAACCCGCTTTGAACTATCAGGCGTGATAAATTTCTCTGAGAATAACCGTAATTTCCGTTAATATGATAAAGCGGAATCTCGCTTGCATCACAGCTTTCATTGACGTTTGCTGTCCGAAGTCACAAAATGTGCAAAAAAAGGTAATAAAACTGCCTGAACATGATTTAGGATATTGGTGATTTTTCTGAAAACATCGTTTCTTTTGAAAAATATAAGTTGCGAAAGAATATCTCAAAAATGAATTGGACTACAATGTATGAAAATCTCTAAGAACTGTACGTAATTTTATTTTCGTCATTTAATTAGTCACAAAACAATTATTTTTATTAACGTATTAGATATCATAAAAATTTTTAAATGTAATTATTATGCATCAATATTAAAATTTGTAACTGCAAGAGCACTGAAACTTATTAATAAGATTGATAATAATAAAAATATTAATATAATTATAAAAAAAATTTGTTTAAAATAATTTTACATAAGAAAGAATTATTGCCGCGAAATATGTTTATTTATATTAATTGTTAAATAAATCATTTTGTAGTTTATTTTGTTTGAAATAATTATTTTTAAACAGAGATGCACAAACAACTGTTAAAAAAAAAAAAAAAAATATTTTATATCAAGCAAAAATAACAAATAATATAAATATCAATTTGTTTTTAAATACTAATTTATCAAGTTTATTCGAGTTACATAAAGCCTCTACAGGATGTGAATAATGTTAGAAGAATGACGGAAATTATGTTTCCGTAATTAATAAGATATGCATAATATTCGAGTGTAAAAATTCATTCTTCTCGCATTTATTTGTTATTAATACATTCATTGTATTATTATACCGCTTAAAAATGAATCAACCTCGACACACCTGAGCAACTTGCTACGAGCGTTTGTAAGCGTAGTAAACAGCACAACATAAAGTTCAAAATCGCCAACGTCATTGAAATAATTGCGCGTCGGATGCTGAATTGTCCGCCTACTCAAGCGAAAAACGATGATCTTTGACATACAGATCAGTGTGACACAAACAACAACGTATTGCCGCGTTTACTGTAACAGCCAGAAATTTCAATGATGTTAGAATGTTAACTATAAATAATCCAAATGTTGTTATCGCGATACACGATAAAATTTAAATCATGCAAATATTTGATTATGAATAAATGTTAATATGTGCTGTCCGCTGATGATGTATGTACAGTTTCCTCTCCAAACAAAAATTACGGCGCAGAATCATCGATAAGTAAATGTGTTGGAAACCAGTTTGAACGTTATATCTTTAATGTATGTTAATTCGCCGTGGAATAACATATTCATCCAAGCCAAGATTTCTGCAAGTCAAGATTTATTGCGTGTGTGTTTGATAATACATAAAAATCTTGACTATAAACAACTGAATTATAAGATATTGTTCTCTTTCAATTCGATGTTTATCAAAAAAGAAATTTGTTTTATAATTATCATAATTATATTATGTAGATGCAACGATATTCAAAGATTTTTGATATGCAAAATTTAACCCCCATATAAAATATATGTTATCTCAAAAATGTGTTCTATTCTGATGGAATAGATAAGATAAAATACGCTACATCCTTGAGTCAAAGAAGATACAAGATAGATAAGCGCATAATAAATGAAAATGTTCGATTTCCTGATGCCAGAATGATATGATAAAACCAGCCGCGACTGGTATTCATTACGCAAGAATCATTATTTTACATTCGTTTATCAAGTTTTGTACGTTAATTACGAAATGAGACGTTTTACACGCAATATTATAAAATAGTTTATAGTTAAAAGAAAAAAATCGCAATAATTCTGAATTTTTACCTCATTTTCATAATAGTCTACATTTTAATAATTAATTTTTGTAATATTGCATTATTTACGTGGAAAAGGATACTTTTATATTTACACTTTTATATTAATTTAATTAAATACGTAATTACTTTACAAAATGTATCACGATATTATTTATTTAGATCATAATTATTTTTATTAAAACATTTATCTAGTTAAAAGTCAGAATCTTTAGCATTTGTCTGTATGCATACGAAGAAAAATCGGAAAGTAAAGAGATTTTTTAATTAAAAAGTTTTATAAAATATTTTAAGAAGTAATATCAAAGTTTAATTCCTTAAATATTCTTTTTTTATTTATTTTCGTAATTAATACCAAGAAATAATATAAGATCAACTGAGAAAAATATATGCAAGACCCTTGTTTTAAAGTCATACCAGAAGATGTCTATACTCATTCTATCCCGCACATCACTGTACAACGGGCTGCCATAACTAGGAGCATCGAGAAAGTATCTTTGCCATCAGTCTGCAATGTTAATTTTATTGCACGGAAAAATTGTAATTAAAAAAAATTATTTTTGATATATTTAGAAACACATCTGCGTAAATTCGTTCTATTAATTTTTTCTTAATATGTTTGACATTTCTATACAATAATAATTGAAAATGTATAAAGACGTATAAAAAAAACTGCAGATGAAATAAAATTTATGAATCTATTGCCGGTCTTCAAACTTTAAAGACGTCACGTCCGAACAAACATTTTATCTAATTTATTTTGTGGCAAGCGAGATCATTATGTCTCGTCTACGTGTTAATGGCAAAATCACGCCACTTGTTACACGAGATAAACGCCACTGCCGATCGCACGATTTTTTTTTCACGGGTTACATTTTCTTCGAAATTGAAGGATAATGCAAAATTCTCTGCCGATTTTACGATACACGCAACTGACACTCGCACGATGCCCCAGAGCTATTTGCAGACAGGATTGTTATATCATCGCCACGATGTTTCCCTTTGCGCACCGTCGTGTCAGGCGCACTTCGCCGCTTATGAAATCATTACAATGACCTTGGGTCAATAAACACACTCCGTATTGCCCGGTCAGGTATTTTACGCTTCAATTATGACACGTCGTTGCGTCCAGCTTTACGATGTTACGAGACACGCGTAATCCACTTTAGCTCTGCCAGGGTTCGTGATCCCGATTTTAATATCTCGTTCACGCTAATAATAAGTAAACCCACAAATACCTCAAAGGATCGTATTTTTTCATCAATATTATTATGAACGACGTAAAAATACATTTTTCACGTATCTCTTTCTGCGTCCTTATTTTATCTTTAATACAAAATTTGGTATATTTTTACGATACGTGCTGGCCGACAGTTAGTGCGCAAAATCAATGTCCAAGCTTTAGTTGCAATCAAGTATCGAGTGAGCAAATCTATCAGAAACGGTGAATTTTACCGTAGTGTCGTTTCTTCTAGATCAGTTAGGCCCACTCTTGATTACGTGATTAAGACTCATCATCGCTTATTGTCAGTGTCACCGATCGTCCGCGAAGGGCAAATTAAAATTTAACGCGAGGAAATCTTAACACGCGATCTTTGAACTCTACGCGATCTTATATACTTGAATATTTTGATATCACAAAGATCTATACGAGATTTTATTGTTTTAACCGAATGCTTTAACTATTTCATTATTATTAGATTTGTGCAAAATATTTGTTGCTTTTCTGTGGAAGAAAGTCTATTTTAAATAAAGCTATTGCTTTCTAAGAGCTCAGAATTTTCAAATTAGGCGTACAAAAGTTTGTTTTTAGATAGAAAAAAATGTATTGAAATCAACGTTGAGTATTTTAATTAATAAAAATGAGTTCAGAACTCTGTAATTCAGCCTTCAATTTTGATAAATATAGCAAATCTAACCGAATATTTATTTCGTATTTGAACCATCGGTAAATTTTATATATGATTGATTTTTTGAGAATATTATTCTCACAAACCGGTGCTTTAATTTTCTCGTGCAGATCGGGTTCGGCAAATTGGAGCTCGCTAATCGTAAGAAGAGGTCAGTAGTGCAGTTTAGCCACTCGTATAAGAGCAGCTCGTAGATCAGTAACTCCATTAAAGTAGATCAACGTTGCACGGTGTCACCATGAACGTGGTAGTGATACCGTTCTTCCTAGGTGAGAATTCCGAATTATCGTCACGCCGCGTTTACTCGACCCGACGTGAATCGACTCGCCGCTTCCGGTAACCGTGCGATCGATTTTCGTTTAGCCGCAGGACGTGCATGTCCTTCGTAAGTATCGCTGGATCGGCACGCATTGTGATATCAGCGTGACGCGCGAATCGAATAATGATCGAACCCGATGATCGCCCACCGGAAATGCGAGAAAGTCACACGCGATGGCTTAATTTGACTGACAAGCGAGAGATAATCGGGATAAACCTGTGTCCGCGTCGCTCCAGGACTCTAATCGGCCCATTCAGGCCTAATCGCGCCCGGCCCATTCAGACGTTCTCTCTCTCTCTCTCTCTCTCTCTCTCTCTCTCGCCGAAACGGCGTAACAGCGGCACCGCGTACTACACAATGACGTAATGTCCTTCTTTTTCCCTTAGCCGCGCATCTCACCGTGGACGAGCCGTGGGAACATGGGCCGGAGTACAGGTTTCAGGTGCTGGTGAACTCGACGGCGATCCCGGAGGAGGGCATCTACGGCAGCATGCGGCTGAATCTGGAGTCGAAGCTGATCTGCCAGCCGAAGGGCGGGACGACGCTGAGCTGCCACTTCGAAAACTCGACGGCGATCAGCTTCGTGACGGACAGCCTGGACCCAATGGAGGCGGCGGCGCCGAGCGGTCGCGTGAACCGGCAGTTCGCCTACGAGATCAACGAGGACCAGTTCGAGATCAAGTTCAACGAGCGCGGCCTGGACGGTCTGATGGTGAACGAGAACATACAGCCGCGCGAGCTGGACATGATACGGATGATCGTCGGCCAGCTGAGCATAGGCGCGTCGTTCGACGGCCCCTTCGGCAACGACATGGCCTTCGAGGTGATGGAGAATTTCACGCAGGGCGAGTGCTTCACGACCTTCAAGATCGACAAGAAGCTGACGGTGCGCTCGTTGTACGCGAGGCGCAACACCTACGCGCTCAGGCCGGCGTTCGGGCTGAAGGATGGCAGGCTCGCACAGATCCGGAAGACGCGGAACTTACATATGTGCGCGCACAAAGTGCCGTACTTCTTCGGCAGCGCCGAGAGCTTCAGGGAGGAGAGCGATATCATATCAGATGTTGTAAGTACGCCGTCCGTGCGGGTGTGTCGCGCCTCATCCCTGCGTTAAACTCATAAAATAGACATCTTTCGCTTTACGCTTGAATTAATGTGCAATAATTAATTCTGACGGATAATCGACACGAGTTTAGTGCAAATTAACAATCCTCTAATATCAAACAAACAAATGTAAATTAGAATTGTCGGTATCAGTGAAATGAATTAAATTGAATTCAATTTAAATACAATTTCTATTTAATTAAATTGTAACAATTGATAAAAGCGCTACGCGCTTAATGATTTTTGCGAAGTAGACTGTGCACTTTCCTTTTCTGTTGCAGAACCTCATGGAGAGTGAAATCATCATATCATCGACCGACTTCGTATCCCGCATGTCGAATATTATAATAACTAGCAAAGTGACCGAGGCGGTGACGACGAGCCTTCATGAAAACGTGTGGCTCAGACTCGAGTCGATCAAGCGTGCCGAGAGCGAGCCGCCGATTGTGCAGGAAGCCGAACCCGCCAGTATCTTCATAGGTAGATGGTTATTCGATGACTCGCTCGAGGAAGATAATTAGCCTTATCACGAACGGTCGTCTTATCGCGTATCAGCAATATCGACTCTCGTATTGCGCACGAAGAAGTTTGATGAAGCACGAAATTGAGAAATGCTTCGTTGCAAAGTGACTTAGCAATTTCATTTCATTTTTATTTACTGCGTAAATTTAGAGGGAAAGTTGCAACGATGCATTTTTATATTTAATTAATTTCAAGGATTATCCTACACGCGTGAATGCGGTCTCTGGGATAATTATAAATTATATTATTAACTGTTATTATTGATTAATAAGAGGGAAATTGTTACAAAGTGCTGATATTTTAATATGTGACAGCACAGTGATAACACAATTTTATCTCTTGTACAATATTCAGAGAGTGGTTGATTTTATGAGAAATAAAAAGTTATACAATACAATTATATTGTTTTTGTTTATATAAGTTTGAAAAAAGTTAGCTTCTGATTAACAGATGATTGATAATTTAGCAAATAATAGCAAAGATAATACAGCAAAGAATTATATCATTACTTTAACAAACATTTCTTTGATAAATAATTCTCCAATAAAATAAATAATTTTTTTATTTATTTTGTTTATTCAGTTTATTTTTCTCTATTTTGTGCAGATTTAATTATTACTTATTATGCATAGACAAGAGATGTTACATAGCATCTTTCAAAGTTTTATTTTTCATAGTTCTTTAATCACAACGTTCTTTTATAATTAAACCTTTTATATTAATTAATATTAATTAATAATTTTTCACATAATTATATTAAAAGCAAAATAGCAGATTACTTTATTTGATAATATTGTCTTGACTGTGCCTTGAAATTGATCTAAATCTTTGTCTTATTTCTAGAGTAGTCTTTAAGTCGTTACTAAACAATAAATATTTATTAATCTTATATAAATGTACAATTAACATGTAGAGCAAAAGCGTTCCATATTGCATTTTGCAGCTAAATTACGTTGATAAAAAATATTGCAAGTTGCGAGTTAAAATTAATTAATTTCGTTCATTGTTTCTAATTTTGGATCTTAACAAAAGACAGATAATCAATTAAATTATTTATTCTAATTACATTATAATGTACAAAATAAACAAAAAGATCTATTAAGTCCTAAGAGAGACCTGAGAATTAGGCCTATTAAGATTTCAATACTGTATAAATTTTCAAGAGCAGTAATAATTTTTATAGCATTCATATTTATCTATTAAAATCTGATATATGCTGCATACAAACTATGCTATAAAGCTAAGAGAATTTCATCTTCCTTTTTCATTTTAGCTGTAACATATTCTTTAACATAATTTTTAAGAAAATATATTACCATATGACACCATAATACTTACTGTTAAGAGAAAAATATATATATATATACTTTATAAATTACAACATACATTCAAACAGCCTATCATTATTCCCTGAGTTGTGCCAATCTGTGTGTTAGTTCGTCCTGTTCCTGAGTTGCTGCTACCGAAACGCCAATAGAGCCTAATTGACTAGGTGGCAGTTCCATATTCAGTTCCAGCCTAAAAATAGACAAAATCAGTTTAGATTTAGTCATCTGGAATTTTTGAGACATTTAAACTTAAAATAAATAAAAGTAAAAATATTGTTTACACAAAAACGAAGATATCACAACTTTTTGCATAAGAAGTAAAATTGTTAGAAAAAATTTTAAATGTCAAATAATAACAGATAAATATTCTCACCCAGCTTCATCTGCGACTTGGTGCATCAAAGTATCCACTTCGTTCTGAGGTGCGTTAATTGTTGTGGTTTGTGACATAGCATTTTCCATGTATGAGCTCTGCACATCCAGATCCTCAAATTGGTTTTCAAACTTATCCATGAGTGAAGAGATCTTTTCCAGGTTCATCGACTTCATAGCTGCGTCCATGGCTTTAACAACACCAGACATAGACTGAGTGACTTTGCGAGTTGTCATTGCAGTTTGCACTCTGCTGGCCACTGCATCTACTCTGGCACTCATTCTGAGATAATTCAAGGCTTGGTTCTTCTGTCGAATTGCATTCTCAGCATGGATGCGAGCACCTTCCATGTTACCTTTCTGTATCGCCTTCTTGATCTTTGCTTTCTCTATTTTTTCTTCTTTTTCGCATTTCTTTGAATTTCTTTCTAACTCCTTTACTGCAAACTTTAAATTGAATAAATTTTCTACATATCATCATTAAGGAAAACTCTATTTGCATCATACAAATTTGAATGTTTTGCTGAAAATTTATGAAAAATTAAAATGCAATTCCTGCAAATGTCAAAAGATAAATTTACAAGTGATTTAATTTCATAAAATTAAAAAAGATGTGACCATCTCTGTGATGTGACCGAAGCATCTCGAAGATGCTTTGACAGAACTTGCTCTGAAGATAATTTCATAATAAGGGAACAACTTTAAAAAGAATATTTCAATGTTTCATTAGGCATTTCAATGTTTCATTAGGCATTTCAAAGGATACTTTCCATCTGAGAGACGGACATGGCTGACTGTTCGGCCCCCGTGGTTGTGATGAAAATCTAACCTAACCACAAAAGCAAAACTACTATCTTGCTTGAACGTTGGGCTGATTATCGATGAGGAATGATGTGAAAAATCAGCCAAGGACCTAGCCACTTTAATAAGATTACCAATTCTCATTAACAGCATAGAACTCCGTATTATATATCACTATATTTTTCTTAACTTCAGTAATTTGTCATCGCGTGCTGTTCGTCACACTAATTTTACAAAAGCGGGAAAAACTATCTGTCCCTTGACTTGAGACAATTGACAATTTTATGTCAGATAATATTACTCATGATTTATGACATCACCAAAGAAGATATATGTAACAAATATACACATTCACATTTGTAGATGGAAACATGCGACACCTTTCGAAGAATAGCGACAAACTCAGTTGTAGTTCATTTAAATTTCTGCTGAACAAGGTTTGAGTCTCGACTAGAATGGTTGTGTATCAGATGGTTTATAAAATGACGCGTCGCATTTATTTCCGCGACTGGAATTTTATTATAAATATTTATTTTATGTTTATAAAGTATATTTTAGGTCTATAATTTTGCATTTGTTCCTGAATTTAATTTTTCCTAATCTATGTAATATAAAATTTTACAATTATTATAACTGTCTAAATATATAAAATTTTTCGTAATTTTAAGATTTATATTAATTTTTCCTCTGTAAGGCAATAGTACATTTTGTTGTAAAATACCACGAAAACTTGATTATCTACAAATTCGATTTCCGTCAGTCATATTTAATTATTGTCCTTTATAAAAAATGAGTGTTGAGCTTATCAGTATGATAATTTAAATTAATTGCGAATTTTTGCTTTACTTTTATTTTTTACTAATTAGATGTCTTTTAGAAACATGAAAAAATGCTCTACAAACATGCGTGCAAACAGCTCTCAATCCATAATAGAATTTAAAATCGATGAAATCGATGAACTACCATTGAATTTGCTAGGTCGCTTTATCATAACTCAGAAAACCGACTGTTTTTAGTAAATTAATCACGTACTTTTGCTTCACTTTTATAATTCTTCATTAGATATCTTCTAGAAATGTAAAAAAGTATGTACAAATAGCCTGCGATTCATAACAGCATTTAAAATCGATGAAATCAATCAACTACAACAAAATTTGTTATATTAATTTATCGGTTTTTTATGTTTAATTAAGGATCAACTTCTGCTTTAATTTTATAATCTTCTAATTAGATATCTTCTGAAAACAATATAAAGCATAATTGAAATGCTTTCATTTTTTTGCAAGATGTAAAATCGATTATGTCAATCAACTGCGGCAAAATTGACATCATAAATTTATTACCACTCCAAATGTCGCCTTCTTGCATTTAAGTAACGTATTCTTCTATAGAAGACAATCGTATACTTGATTTTCATATTTCTTTAAACATGTACGAAAAAAAGAACAAATACATTTATACATCTACTTTAAAAAATTCTAAAAAATCTACTAAAAATCTACTAAAAATTCAAAAAAATCTTTAAAAAATTACAAAAAGCTAATCAAACATAAATTAATTAATTTTAAGTTTGTCAAGTTGCGGAGTTCCGATAAAACAATCCTACACTTTTTTTGTACATTCCCATATCACTTTCTATTAATCATAAATTAATAATAAGAAAACTAATAATACTTATAGTTTTCAACTGCTCCAAATAATATGTGCTTTATTCTTTTAATTAAATTAATTATATTTTGCTTATTGCGTGCAAGAAATATCATAGTAATAAAAGCAGATACGACATTTGCGAGCGACAAATTTATCAATTATGTCTAAACCTTGCTGGCACTTATGAAACGTGCTATTATCAAAGCAGTCTTAAGTATAAAGGCAATGCTATCGTAATCAATACAGAAGATATCTACAAAATCTAGGCGGAAATGGTACTTAGTGAAATTATTTTCAAGGAGACGTCTTGTGAATCAAATTATCTTTCGTATAAAAGGAAGCCAAAACTGCAGGCAGAAGTCAGTTAAAGATCAGACATGTTGGTGACGATTCTGCCATTTTTCTTAGGTACGTTTGAGCTCTCGTCGTTAAATAACTAATCCATTTAAAACAAGACTGCGTTGTAAGGAAAAGTCCTAACTTAATTTCTTCTGTCATTTTTTAAGAATTTTGTATATTTAATTCGCATTTAATGATTAAATCTGCGGATAATAATGTTCGCAACGATTTTCATCCCTGATCGCATTGATCTCACATCAATCGTGATTTTATACTTCCGCCAGTTATCTCTTCTTATTCCACAGCGGCAAACATTGTCGTCGATGATCCCCATCGGGAATCCGAATGGGCGATGTACGGTCCGGAATGCACTTACGACGTCCTCGTAAACATGTCTCTGGCCAACATCGTCCAGGAGAACGATAACTTTTGCGCCATGATCGCCACCGAGCTCAAATGCCGACTCAAGGGATACGACATCCTCAACTGTCGCTTCCAGAATGCCCGGATTAAACGGCCGGATCTGCAGAACGACAGATGCTCGAACGCGCGGGACTTTGTGCCAACGAGATACAAATTTGTGGACGAGGAGCCCTTCGAGATTCGATTCAATTCAAGAGGGATTGAGAACCTGGTGGTGCACAGAACAATCCCCCGATGGAGGCTCGACATGATCAAGGTCATAGTCAGCCAGCTGAACGTCGGCTTCGAGGCGCAGGAGCGTCGCGACAGATTCACCATCATGGAGAATTCCACGGTCGGCCACTGCGAGGTGGACGTGAAGATCACCCGCGGCGGCCCGGATTCTTCCGAGGAGGACGACGATTCCGTCGAAGGCGAGAACTTCGAGATCGGATTAATATCGGTCGACAAAGTCGCGCGACCTTCCGCGCTCGAGAGAATCCATGTCGAAAAGGCACGCCAGCCGAAGAGATGTCCGCGAAGAACGATATACTTCTTCGGGAATCATGAGGATTACAGTCACGGCAATAACGAGCTTTACATGGACATGGTACGATTATTTTTAAGGAATTACAGGGTGATTGTAATTAATAGCAACAATTTTGTTTAGCGCTGTTCAAACGTTCAAACGCGTTAATGCCAAGTATAGCATGACTTTTACAAATGCGCAACAAACTTGTCCAAACAAATTTTCGCGAATATATTTGTGAGTGCGAAAATGTCGTTTAACGAATTTAGAGTTCGACTAAAATTTGTTTTGTTCCTCTCATTTTAGACAACTTCCGTGAGCCACCTCACGATCGCAAGAGATAAATTTGTATCTTACACGATATCGGAGGGCGTAATGAAGACGGCGAACAAATCGCGGATTATGCGACCTCATCAGAACATAAAACTGAAATTGAAGCGAATAGATCTCGCACGATCCTCAGCGCCTGAGATTCAAGATCCAGCCTCGACGAGTCTATTTGCGTTTTCCAATCTGGAGGCTATACCGGAAGACGCGTGATCCAAGCGATTCATGCTATCGGAGAAAATCGAAAAGATCGTATCGCGTTGAGACATCAGCATATTATTGACAAATGACATTCTCCAAACAAATGACAATAAAATATATTCTATAATACAGCATTATATAATATTATATATTTATTTTTATTTGTAGTGAAACATGTATCATTGGGTTGTGTAATAAATAATTTCGGATTTTTTAAATAGATCTGTCTATTTCGATTTGTCAGGCAAAGCGCAGTTTGATTGACACATTAAATTAAATATTCCATTGTCGAAGTTGTCATTAAGTTTCAAAACATTCACGATTTTTTCACGTTGCGTAAAAACATGCTGCGTGAAAAATACAAAATACTTATTATACAATTCAGTATAACAATCATTAATGTATTACAAAATGTGTATAATTGTAAATAAAATTATATATCCTTCGTAAATATATTTATAGTTTACGAATTATTAAACATTTATCTATGCAACAATTATCTATGATTGTCTGAAACGAGAATGGATGGCAACGTATTCCAATTAAAATAACTCTTTGAATATCGTTTACAGTATTTCTAGCTAAGCGCTCTAATTTTATTGTAAGTGATTGTTTCAATTTACAATGCAACAACTTATTTGATTTTACTTAACACTCCTTCATAATGACACTTCAGCAACGTTTAACAAATCTCCGACTAATATTTGTTATTATGCAAAAAATGCAAATATATATTTACCAGACATGTTTATTGTTCCCCAAATATATTTATCAAAATGTCAAAAGCCATGCTATTACATAATTATAATTACAATAAATAATAACAAAAAATACTTACTAAGAAATATAAAATCTGTCAAAAAAGTATATTTTTCCCATTTCTTAAAAATATTTAGAGTATACAAAGTATAATAAACAACATTGCATGAAATAGTAATAGTTTCTTTTTTGTATCCGACGTTTACTTACAACTGAATTATATTTTATTGAAAAAAAAACAGGAAAACTTTTCTCAATTAAATGTAATTATAATAAATGTAGTTATAATAAAGGTAATTATATGCTCTTAACTCAGCGCTTTCATTTCATTGTCAATGATTATTCTTAATACAATACATGCAGTGAATAAAACTAATTTGATTTCTTCTAAGTTTTGAGCCGTCACTTTTACACCGCTTAACAAATTTCGGACAAATCGTAGTCTTGCAAAGTTGTAAATATATATTTGACAGATATGTATATTGTTCCACAAAATCTATTTACCAAAATTTTAAAAACCATGCTATTACGTAACTATAATAGCAATAAATAACAGCAAAAATACTTAGAAAATATAAAATATGTAAAAAAGTATATCTTTCCTATTCCTTAAATATTTTTAGAGTATAATACAATTTTTTTATCGCCAAGTTATTAAATAGCTGTAAAATCAACATAATTCAAACAATACTATAATAAAAATAGTTTTTGTATTTTTTTCTCACGTTATATATAGAAATCAGACACCAAATAAAACCTTATGACTCATAGTAACAGGAAACGCTCTTGATATGATAATTCTAATCATCTTCATATAAAAAGAAGCTTGAAAGAAGAGTAGTGGTAGTTCGTAGTGAGACGCTCCACAAGATGAATTTCACAGAGATATTCTTGGTGATTCCGTTCTTTCTAGGTCGGTATGCCCATTAAGTAATATTTCTAAATATATATGTAAACCATTCAATATAAAAAATAAAAAATACTAATCTTTTTATTTTATTGATAAAAGGCATAATTCTAATGCATTGCATCTCTTATGAAACTTCCTGTTTATTTATGTAGCGACTAAAATTGTCTTCGACGCGGATGAACTTTTGTACTACGTGAATCTTGGACCAGAATATATATTCAATCTGCAAGTGACCACCGAAACATATATGCGGTCAAAACAAGTACAATACAAAGATGTTTTTTCGACGCTAAAGTGTCGCCCAAAGATGTCAGACAGTCTGCTTTGCCACTTACAGTACTTCAAGACTTTTGACGAACAAATAGAGTTTGATGAGTCTGATACCTCATTAAGTACTTCAGCAATATTTGAGATGAAGTTCAATGAGAGCGGTGTAGAGAGAATATTAACTAATTCATCAGATCCCTTTAAAAGGGAATTAATGCAAAAAATCGCCAAACAGTTGAGCACCGGTATCGATGTACAGCGCAATTTTAATGGTAGTTCTATAAACTACTCGATAGACAAAACACCAACTTTGAAATGTCGAACTACGTATAATATCACGTATCTTGAGCCGAAAATAAAAATGGCAAAACGGAATACTAATTTTCAATTCGCGATATTGCCGATGTTCGTCTTAAAACCTGATTCGATTTTTATGATACGGAACTTAGCCGCTAACTGCGAATATAATTGGGTATGGACTCCATGGGACACGACTTCTTCTGCAGTATGTGCAAGTTTTTTTATGTTTGACATTATTTAGCGTATTTTTTAAATATTATTTTTGTAGAAAGAAACAAACTCTTAAACATTAATGTTTTATGTTTAATTTTGTTTTACGGCAATTAATTCGTTACTCACAATTACAACACGTTTATATGGAGTTAATAAATTTATGGAAAAATGCAATATTTTTAAATAATAAGTTTACAATAATTATTACAATAATAAAACAAAAATCTTCGTCATTTAGTAACAGTCTTCCAATTTTATTAAAAAAAATAGCTAATTATTTGTTCTAAGAACTATATTTTTGCACTAACATTTTTAACTCAATTCATGTTATATTATTAATATTGCAGGTAAAATACAGTGGCGCCATACAAATCAATGACAAATTTGAAAGTTGGACAGAATTTATCGACTCGAAAATTAAGTTTAACAGACAAGACATTTTGCAGACCATTTATGTTAAGGAAACAATACGACTCAGCCTGGAGAGCGTCAAACCTGCGCAATGTGGCCTTGTGAATATTTTCAATGGCTCTTGGTTTTCTCCACATATAAATTTCATGTATAAAAACATGCCAATTAACATGAATTAAAGTGAAGTAAAGAAATATAAATCAAACACGCGTGTTTCATACGATACTCTTTAGATAAACTATATCTATATAATTATTAGATATCTCATAGATCTAAATGTTGTATTTATAAACAAAGTATAATAAACAACATTTCATGAAATAGTAAGAGTTTTTTTTTCTATGTGATATTTACTTACAACTAGATTTTATTTTATTGAAAAACAGAAACAATTTTCTTAATTGAAAATAATTAAAAAGCTCTTAACAAAGCGTTTTCATTTCATTGTCATTGATTATTTTTAATACAATGCATGCAGCGAATAGAACCAATTTGATCTCTTCTCAGCCTCGTGCTGTCATCTCTTCGCAGCATTTAATAAATCTCCGACAAATTGTTCTTTTGCAAAGTTGTAAATAATTTGACAGACATGTTTATTTTTTTCCCAAATCTTTTTATCAAAATGTTAAAAGTCATTCTATTACATAACTATAATTGCAATATATAATTGCGATAAATACTTTAAAAATATAAAATATGTTAATAAAGTATACGTTTTCCATTTCTTAAAAATTTTTAGAGTATATTACAAATTTTGTATCGCCTAATAATCAAATACAAAAAACATTTTAAATGTCCATCTTGAAATTATCGCCAATTTATTTCCGAAAACAAAATTACGCATACATAGCATATTCGTATACATCAATAAGCTGTTGGCTGTACTACTACAGTCACACTATAGATAGATACTCTACACAATCAATTTACAACGTGTGCTAAAATAAATAATTTCTCCAACCGTGAAGTTCGAGCAGTAATTCAGTTCCTGACGGAGAAAACCAATACTGCAAAACTCTAAAGAAACTTGTTAGACGAATCATTTAGAACAAAAGACGTAAGATGCTGTCCAGCAAAATTGTATTTTTGCACAATAATGCTCAACAGCAAAACGAAAACACACAGCAAATAAAAAACAAACAGAAAACAGTTCAAGAGTTGTAGCAATTTCGCTGGAAAATTTTCAACTACCAGCCCTACAGCCCCGATCTAGCACCAAGTGCTTACCACTTTTCTGCATCTTAAACAATAATTCGCATCGCAGAGGTTTGAAAATGATGAAAAACTGCAAAACGGCGTTAAAGAATGGTTGAAATCACTGGCGAAAGCATTTTTTGAAGACGGAACTAACAATAAGAAGCTAATGAAGCGATATGAAAAATATGTTGAAGTCAATGGCGACTATGTGGAAAAATAACATATATATTCATTTGGCTATAATAAATTTCGTATTTTTTTTTAGTTTTGTTTTTATTTCAAAACGGACCTTATTGAAAAAATGCTGCTCGTAGTTAAAAAATCAGCATAATAACGATGATATTAAAATAGAAATACATTTCATACTTTTGTCTCATGCTAAATATACAAATCAGATATCAAATAAAACCTTATGACTCATAATAACAGGAAGCGTCCTTGATATGACGATTCTAATCATGTTCATATTGTATAAAGAAGCTTGAAAGAAGAGTAGCGGCAGCGTACAGACAGTTCGAAGTGAGACGCTTTACAAGATGAATGTCACAGTGATTCCGTTCTTTCTAGGTCGGTATGCCATTAAGTAATATTTCTAAATTTATATATATGTAAACCATTCAATATAACAAATAAAAAATATTAATTTTTTATTTTAATGATACAAGACAGAATTCAAATGCATTACATCTCTTATCAAACTTCCTGTTTATTTGTGTAGCGGCTAACATCGTCGTCAACGACTGGTTGAAACTTTTGGGCTTTTGGATTTTTGGACCAGAATATACATTCAACCTGCAAGTGACCACCGAAACATTTATGCATTCAAATCAAGTACAATACAAAGATATTTTTTCGACGGTAATGTGTCGCCCGAAGATGTCAGACAGTCTGCTTTGCCACCTACAGTACTTCAAGACTTTTGACGAACAAAAGGAGTTTGATGAGTCTGATACCTTATTAAGTACTTCAGCAATATTCGAGATGAAGTTCAATGAGAGCGGTGTAGAGAGAATATTAACTAATTCATCAGAACCCTTTAAGAAGGAATTAATGCAAAAAATCGCCAAACAGTTCAGCACCGGTATCGATGTACAGCGCAATTTTAATGGTAGTTCTATAAACTACTCGATGGACAAAACACCAACTTTGAAAAGTCGGACTACGTATAATATCACGTATCTTGAGCCGAAAATAAAAATGGCAAAACGGAATACTAATTTTCAATTCGTGATATTGCCGATGTTCATCTTAAAACCTGATTCGATTTTTATGATACGGAACTTAGCCGCTAACTGCGAAAATATTTCGGCATGGACTCTATGGGACACGCCTTCTTCTGTAGTATGTACAAGTTTTTTTATGTTTGACATTATTTAGCGTATTTTTTTAATATTATTTTTGTAGAAAGAAACAAACTCTTAAACATTAATGTTTTATGTTTAATTTTGTTTTACGGCAATTAATTCGTTACTCACAATCACAACACGTTTACATGAAGTTAATGAATTTATGGAAAAATGCAATATTTTTAAATAATAAGTTTACAATAATTATTACAATAATAAAACAAAAATATTCGTTATTTAGTAACAGTCTTCTAATTTTATTATTAAAAAAAATAGCTAATTATTTGTTCTAAGAACTATATTTCTACATTAATTTTTAACTCAATTCATGTTATATTATTGATATTGCAGGTAAAATACAGTGGCGCCATACAAATCAATGACAAATTCGAAAGTTGGACAGAATTTATTGACTCGAAAATTAAGTTAAACAGACAATTCATTTTGCAGACCATTTATGTTAAGGAAACAATACGACTCACCCTGGAGAGCGTCAAACCTGCGCAACGTGACCTTGTGTATATTTCCAATGGTTCTTGGTTTTCTCCACATATAAATTTCATGTATAAAAACATGCCAATTAACATGAATTAAAGTGAAGTAAAGAAACATAAATCAAACACGCGTGTTTCATACGATACTCATAAGATAAACTATATCTATAAAATTATTAGATATTTCATAGATCTAAATGTTGTATTTATAAACAAAGTATAATAAACAACATTTCATGAAATAGTAAGAGTTTTTGTTTTTATCTGACATTTACTTACCACTAGATTTTATTTTATTAAAAAACAGAAACATTTTTCTTAATTGAAAATAATTAAAAAGCTCTTAAAAAAGCGCTTTCATTTCATTGTCATTGATTATTTTTAATACAATGCATGCAGAACCAATGGAACCAATCTGATCTCTTCCAAGCCTTGTTCCGTCACTTTCCCAGCGCATAACAAATTTCAGACAAGTCATTGTCTTGTAAAATTGTAAACATATATTTGACAGATATGTTTATTGCTCCGCAAAATCTATTTACCAAATTTTTAAAAGCCATGCTATTACGTAACAATAATTGCAGAAAATAACAGCAAAAAAAATAATTTTTAAATAAAAAAATTGTCAGTAAAGTATACTTTCACTATTTGTTAAAAATTTTTAGAGTATATTAAATATTTTTTATTGAATTATCAAATAGTTATAAAATTAACATAATATCAGACGATATTAAAATAAAAACAGTTTTTGTATTTTCTTCTCATGTTATATATAAAAATCAGACACCAAATAAAGCTTTATGACTTATAATAACAGGAAGCACCCTTAATATGATGATTCTAATCATGTTCATATATAAAGAAGCTTGAAAAAAGAGTAGTGGCAGTTTGTAGAGAGAAGCTTTACAAGATGTATGTCACATTGATTCCGTTCTTCCTAGGTCTGTAAGCCATTAAGTATTATTTCTAAATTCATGCATGTGTAAACCATTCAAAATAGAAAATAAAAAATACTAATCTTCTTATTTTATTGATAAAAGACAGAAATCTAATGCATTCTATCTGTGACCAAACTCTTTATTTACTTATTTAGCGGCTAACGTAGTGGTCAACGACACGTCAGAATGGACTTTTGGACCAGAATTTTCGTTCAACCTGCAAAACACCTACGAATCATATGAGCGTACAAAGCTAGTCCAATACAGAGAAGTTAACTCGACGGTAAAGTGTCGCCCGAAGATGTCAAACAGTTTGTTTTGTCATCTACAGTACTTCAAGACTTTTGATGAACAAATGGAGTTTGATGAGTCTGATACCTCACTAAGTACTTCAGCAATATTCAAGATAAAGTTCAATAAGATTGGTGTAAAGAGAATATTAACGAATTCATCAGATCCCTTTAAGAGGAAATTAATGCAAAGAATCGCCCAACAGTTGAGCACCGGTATCGATGTGCAGCGCAATTTTAATGGTAGTTCAATAGACTCGATAGACAAAACACCAACGTTGAAATGTTGGACTACGTATAATATCACGTATCTTGAACCGAAAATAAAAATGACAAAACAGAATACTGATTTTCAATTCGTGATATTGCCGATGTTCGTTTTGAAACCTGATTCAATTTTTGTAATACGGAACTTAGCCGCTAACTGCGAATATAATTGGGCATGGACTCCATGGGACACGACTTCTTCTGTAGTATGTGCAAGTTTTTTTATGTTTGACATTAGTTAACGTATTTTTTTAATATTATTTTTGTAGAAAGAAACAAACTCTTAAACATTAATGTTTTATGTTTAATTTTGTTTTACGGCATTTAATTCGTTACTCACAATTACAACACGTTTACATGGAGTTAATGAATTTATAGAAAATTGCAATATTTTTAAATAATTAGTTTACAATAATTATTACAATAATAAAACAAAAATATTCGTCATTTAGTAACAGTCTTCTAATTTTATTACTAAAAAAATAGCTAATTATTTTGTTTTAAGAACTACATTTTTTCACTAACATTTTCAACTCAATTCGTGTATTTATATTATTGATATTGCAGAGAGAATACAGTGGTGCCATACAAATCAATAACAAATTCGAAAGTTGGACTGAACTTTTTGATTTGATACTTAAAAGAAACAAACATGGCCTTTTTTCTGATACTTCTGTTAAGGAATCAATACGACTCAGCCTGCAGAACATCAAACCTGCGCAAAGTAAATCTATGTTTATTTCCAATGGCTCTTGGATTTCTCCATATATAGAATTCACATATAAAAGCAAAAGAACTAACGTAAATAAAAGTGAAACATAAATCAAACAGGCGTGTTTTATACGATACTGATAAAATAAATTATATCTATAAAGTTATTAGATATCTCATAAATCTGAATGTTGTATTTATAAACAAAGTATAATAAAAAACATTTCATGAAATAGTTTCTTTCTTATATCCAACGTTTACTTACAACTGGATTTTATTTTATTGAAAAATAAGAACATTTTTCTTAATTGAATGTAATTATAATGCTCTTCACTAAGCGCTTTCATTTTATTGTCAATGATTATTTTTAATACAATGCATGCAGCGAATAAAACTAATTTTATCTCTTCTAATCCTTGCGCCGTCTTCGCAGCGTTTAACAAATACTGGACAAACTGTTGTCTTGCAAAGTTTTGTAAACATATATTTGACAAACATGTTTATTGTACCCAAAATATACTTATCAAAATGTTAAAAACCATGCTATTATATAACTATAATTGCAACTAATAATAGCAATAAAATATTTAAAAAAAAAGAATGCCAATAAAGTACAGTTTTCCCATCTCTTAAAAATTTTTTAAATGTAATAAAAATTTTTTATCACCAAATTATCACATAGTTATGAAATTAACATAATATTACACAAGATTAAAATAAAAATACTTTTTGTATTTTTTTCTCATGTTACATATAGAAATCAAACACCAAATAAAATCTTATGACTCATAATAACAGGAAGCGCTCTTGATGTGATGATTCTAAACATGATCGTATTGTATAAGAAAGCTTGAAAGAAGAGTAGCGGCAGCGTACAGGCAGTTCGATGTGAGACGCTTCGCAAGATGTACGTCACATTGATTCCGTTCTTTCTAGGTTGGTAAGCCATTAAGTACTATTTCTAAATTCATATATATGTAAACCATACAATATAAAAAAGAAAAAATATTAATTTTTTTATTTTATTGATAAAAAACAGAATTGTAATGCATTATATCTTTGATCAAATTTTTGTTTACTTATTTAGCGGCTAACGTAGTCGTCAACGATAGGTCGGAATGGACTTTTGGACCAGAATATTCGTTCAATCTGCAAGTGACCCACGACAGTATGTATGAGAAAGAGCTAACCAAATACAGAAAAGTTTTCTCGACGGTAAAGTGTCGCCCGAAAATGGCAGATAGTTTGTTTTGCGAAATACAGTACTTCAAGACGTTTGACGGACAAAAGGAACTCGTCCTTCGTACTTCAGTAATATTCGAGATGAAGTTCAATGAGCACGGTGTAGAGAGAATATTTACTAATTCGTCAGATCCCTTTAAGAAGGAATTAACGCAAAAAATCGCCCAACAGTTGAGCACTGGTGTCGATGTACAGCGCAAATTTAAGGGTAATTCCATATACTGGGGTGAGGAAGCAGTAAGAAATGGAGACAGGTGTTGGATGGGATGCAGTATCACGTATCTTAAACCGAAAATAAATATGTCAAAACAGAATACAGATTTCCAGTTAGTGATATTGCCGATGTTCGATGTAAAACCTGATTCCAGTTTTATAATCAGAAAAGACATTAGCTGCGGTTGTTATTTATATGGCCCAAACATTTTTCAAGTATGTATACGTCTTTGTATACTTAGCGTTACGTACCGCACTTTTTAAATGTTGTTTTTATAGAAAAAAAACGAATTCTTAAACATTAATGTTATATATCTTATTTTATTTTACGGCAATTAATTCGTTATTGTAGCAGTAATTACTACATGTTTACATGGAATTAATAAATTCATGAAAAAATGCAATATTTCCAAATAATACTATAAGAATATTACATTAATAAAACGAAAACATTTGACATTTAGTAACAGTCTTTTAATTTTATTATTTAAAAAATAACTATTAATTTTGTTCTAAGAACTGCATTTTCTCATTAACATTTTCTACTGAATTTATGTAACACTGTTTATGATATTGCAGATAGAATTCAGTGGTGCAACACAAATCAATAACAGATTCGAAGGTCCGATATATGTGATTAACACGCACAATTGGCGGGACCCTGGACCCTTCCAGGAAGCAATACAACTCACGCTGGAGAGTATCCAACCTGCGCAAAATAAACTTATGGATATTTTCAATGGCAATTGGTTTTTCCATAATTATAAATAAGAACATGTAAGCTAAGATGAATTATAGTCAAAGACACGTTGTTTCATATAATATTGATGAGATTATTCATAAAATTTATTAAATATTTAATAGATTTAAATGTATTTATAAACAAAATATAATAAACATTATTTCATGAAATAGTAATAATCTTTCTTGTATCTGTCGTTTACTTGAGATTGGATTTTATTCTGTCAAAAAACTGGAACACTTTTTTTAATTGAATATAATTATAATGTTCTTAACTAAGTGCTCTCATTTCATTGTCAATGATTATTCTTAATACAATAAATGCAGCGAATAAAACTAATTTCATCTCTTCCAAGCCTTGTGCCGTCACTTTCACAGCGCTTAACAAATTTCGGACAAATCGTTGTGTTGAAAAGTTGTAAATATATATTTGACAGATATGTTTATTACTCCTCAAAATCTATTTATCAAAATTTTAAAGGCCATGCTATTACGTAACTATAAATGCAATAAATAACAGCAAACAATACTTAAAAATTATAAAATATGTAAAAAAAGTTTACATTTCCCATTCTTCAAACATTTTTAGAGTATAATAAAAATTTTTTATCACCGGATTATTAAATAGTTATAAAATCAACATAATACCAAACAATATTATGATAAAAGTAGTTTTTGAATTTTTTTCTCACGTTACATATAGCAATCAGACACCAAATAAAACTTTATGACTCATAACAACAGGAAGCGCCCTTGATATGATGATTCTAATCATGTTCATATTGTATAAAGAAGCTTGAAAGAAGAGTAGCGGCAGCGTACAGGCAGTTCGATGTGAGACGTTTCGCAAGATGTATGTCACATTGATTCCGTTCTTCCTAGGTCGGTAAGCCATTAAGTGCTATTCCTAAATTTATATATGTGTAAACCATTCAATGTAAAAAATAAAAATTATTAATCCTATTATTTTATTGATAAAAACAAAATTCTAATGCATTATATCTCTGACCAAATTTCTTGTTTACTTATTTAGCGGCTAACGTAGTGATCAACGACACATCGAAATGACTTTTGGACCAGAATATTCGTTTAATTTGCAAATAACCCACAACAATATATTCGTGAAAGAGCTAACCCAAAACAGAGGAAATCGTTTCTCGAAATTTAAGTGTCAGCCCAAGATGGAAGACAGACTGTTTTGCGACATACAGTATTCTTTGAATTACATAGAGCAGCGCTCGGAATTAGTTGCACATTTCGGGCCGATTTCCGAGACAACGCCTCCTGTTCCCCCACTACCGCTCGGCTGCTGGCGGCCGGGCCGCCGATAGCTCTGGCTCAGGAGCGTTTTATATTAGAAATAGGCTGGATTGTTTAGGCATCTTTCGGGAAATCGTAACATTTTCTTCACTACATAAATAATGTTTATTTTTATTAATACATAATATATATATATTTAATTATTAATGAAAATAAACATTATTTATGTAGCAAAAAAAATATTACTATTTTCTGAGAGGTGCCTCAACAAAACCCAGCCTATTTCTTATATAAAACGCTCCTGCGCCAGAGCTATCGGCGGCTCGGCCGCCAGCGGCCGAGCGGTAGTGGGGGAACAGGAGGCGTCGTCTCGAGAATCGACCCGAAATGTGCAACTAATTCCGAGCGCTGACATAGAGGATCCAAAAGGGTCTGTCCCACATACTTCAACAATATTCGAGATGAAGTTCAATGAGAGCGGTCTAGAGGGAATATTAACTAATTCATCAGATCTCTCTGAGAAGAAATTAATGCAAAATATCGCCAAACAGTTCAGCACCGGTATCGATGTACAGCGCAATTTTAATGGTGGTTCTTTATCCTGGGATGAGAAAGCAATATTTAATGGAGAAATGTGTTGGATGAGTTACACATTCAAATATTTTAAACCGAAAATAAATATGTCAAAACAGAATATTGATTTCCAGTTAGTGATATTGCCAATGTTTAATGTAAAACCTGTGATTGCATTTTTAGAATCGAAACATATTTTAGCTGCTATGATTATCTGACTATGCCGACCATCTTTCAAGTATTTATACGTCTTTGTATATTTAGCGTTACGTAGCGCATTTTTAAATTTTATCTTTACAAAAAAAAAACAAACTTTTAAACATTAATCTTATATATTTAATTTTGTTTTATGGCAATTAATTTGTTACTCGTTATAGCAGTTATTTCTACATGTTTACATGGAATTAATAAATTCATAGAAAAGTGTAATATTTATAAATAATACGATTAGAATATTACATTAATGACACGAAAGTATTTGACATTTAATAACAGTCTTTTAATTTTATTATTAAAAAAATAGCTATTAAGTTTAATATAAAATATATATTTTGTCATTAATATTTTCTACTGAATTTATGTAACACTGTTGATGATATTGCAGATAGAATTCAGTGGCGCAACACAAATCAATAACAGATTTGAAGGTCCGATATATATGATTAACACACACTATGCGCAACACTTTGGACTCTTTCAGGAAGCAAGACAACTCACGCTGGAGAGTATCCAACCTGCCCAAAATAAACCTATAGATATTTTCCATTACATTTGGTTTTCTCCATATATAGATAATATATAAATGAAAACGTGTAAACTAACATGAATTAAAGTCAAAGACGTGATCTTTCAAACGATATTGATGAGATAAACTATAGAATTTATTGAATATTTTACAGATCTAAATGTATTTATAAACAAAATATAATAAACATTATTTCATGAAATAGTAATAATTTCTTTCTTGTATCCGACATTTACTTACAACTGGATTTATTTTATTGAAAAAACAGGAACACTTTTCTTAATTGAATGTAATTATAATGCTCTTAACTAAGCGCTCTCATTTTATTTCATAGAGTATTCTTAACAATACATGCAGTGAATATAACTAATTTGATCATTTCCAAGTCTTGAGCCGTCATTTTTACAGCGCTTAACAAATTTTGGACAAATCGTTGTTTTAAACAGTTGTAAATATATATTTGACAGATATGTTTATTGTTCGTCAAATCTATTTATCAAAATTTTAAAAACCTTGCTATTCCGTAACTGTAATTGCGACAAATAACTGCAAAAAATACTTAAAAAATATAAAATATGTCACTAAAGTATATCTTTCCCATTTCTTAAAAATTTTTAGAATATAATAGAAATTTTTTATCACCAAATTATCACATAGTAATAAAATAAACATATAAACAGACAATACTATAATAAAAATAGAATTCGTTTTTTTTTCTCACGTTATATATAGAAATCAGACACCAAATAAAACTTTATGAATCATAGTAACAAGAAACGCCCTTGATGTGATAATTCTAATCATGTTCTTATATATAGAAGTTTGAAAGAAGAGTAGTGGTAGTTAGTAGTGAGACGCTTCACAAGATGTATCTTACATTGATTCCGTTTTTCCTAGGTTGGTAAGCCATTAAGTATTATTTCTAAATTCATATATATGTATACCATTCAATGTAAAAAATAAAACAAATTAATCTTTTTATTTTATTGATAAAAGACAAAATTCTAATGCATTCTTTTTTTTTTGTTGTTATTTATTGCTATTATAGTTACGTAATAACATGACTTTTAAAGTTTTGATAAATAGATTTTAAGGAGCAATAAACATATCTGTCAAATATATATTTACAACTTTGCAAGACAATGATTTGCCCGAAATTTGTTATACACTATGAAATCTTTAACCAAATTTCTTGTTTACTTATTTAGCGGCTAACGTTGTGATAAACGACACATCGAAATGGACTTTTGGACCAGAATATTCGTTCAACCTGCAAGTGACCCATGACAGTATATATGAAAAAGAGCCAACCCGAAAAGTTTTCTCGACGGTAAAATGCCGCCCCAAGATGGAAGACAGTTTGTTTTGCGACCTTCAGCACTTCAAGACTTCTGTCAAACAAAAAGAGATTGTTCTCCATACTTCAATAATATTCGAGATGAAGTTCAATAAGAGCGGTGTAGAGAAAATATTTACAAATTCGTCAGATCCCTTTAAGAGGGAATTAATGCAAAAAATCGCCCAACAGTTGAGCACTGGTATCGATGTACAGGACAATTTTAATGGTCGTTCTTTATACTGGGATGAGGAAGTAGTATTTCATGGACTCAATTGTTGGATGAGATACAAATTCAAGTATCTTGAACCGAAAATAAATATGTCAAAACAGAATACTGATTTCCAGTTAGTGATATTGCCGATGTTCGATGTAAAACCTCATTCCATTTTTACAACCGAAACATATTTTCACTGCGATATTCGGACTAAACCGATAATTTTTCAAGTAGGTATACGTCTTTGTATATTTAATGTTACGTGGCGCATTTTTAAATTTAATCTTTATAAAAAAAAAAAAAACTCTTAAACATTAATCTTATATATTTAATTTTGTTTTACAGCAATTAATTCATTACTCGTTATAACAGTTATTTCTACATGTTTACATGGAATTAATAAATTCATAGAAAAATGCTATATTTCCAAAAAATACGATTAAAATATTACATTAATGAAACGAAAGTATTTGACATTTAGTAACAGTCTTTTATTTTTATTATTGAAAAAATAGCTATTAAGTTTGTTATAAGAAATATATTTTGTCATTAACATTTTCTACTGAATTTATGTAACACTGTTTATGATATTGCAGATAAAATTCAGTGGCGCAACACAAATCAATAACAGATTCAAAGGTCCGATATATGTGATTAACACGCTCAATTTGCGGGACCCTGGACCCTTCCAGGAAGCAATACAACTGACGCTGGAGAGTATCCAACCTGCTCAAAATAAATTTATAAATATTTTCAATGGCAGTTGGTTTTCTCCATAATATATAAATAAAAACGTATAAGCTAACATGAATTAAAGTCAAAGACGTGATCTTTCAAACGATATTGATGAGATAAACTATAGAATTTATTGAATATTTTACAGATCTAAATGTATTCATAAACAAAATAAACATCATTTCATGAAATAGTAATAGTTTTTTTCTTGTATCCGACATTTATTTACAACTGGATTTAATTTTATTGAAAAAAACAGGAACACTTTTCTTAATTGAATGTAATTATAATGCTCTTAACTAAGCGCTCTCATTTCATTTCAATGATTATTCTTAATACAATGCATGCAGTGAATAAAACTAATTTAATCTCTTCTAAGCCTTGAGACGTCACTTTTACAGCGCATAACAAATTTCGTACAAATTGTTGGCTTGAAAAGTTGTAAATATATTTTTGACAGATATGTATATTGTTCCTCAAATCTATTTATCAAAATTTTAAAAGCCATGCTATTACGTAACTGTAATTGCAACAAATAACAGCGAAAAATACTTGAAAAATATAAATTTTGTCAATAAAGTATCTTTTCCATTTCTTAAAAATTTTTAGTGTTTAATAGAAATTTTTTATCACCGAATTATCAAATAATTATAACATCAATATAATACCAAGCAATCTTAAAATAAAATAGTTTTTGTATTTTTCTCTCATGTTACATATAGAAATCAAACACCAAATAAAATCTTATGACTCATAATAACAGGAAGCGCCCTTGATGTGATGATTCTAAACATGTTCGTATTGTATAAAGCAGCTTGAAAGAAGAGTAGCGGCAGCGTACAGGCAGTTCGATGTGAGACGCTTCACAAGATGTACGTCACATTGATTCCGTTCTTTCTAGGTCGGTAAGCCATTAAGTACTATTTCTAAATTCATATATATGTAAACCATTCAATATAAAAAAGAAAAAATATTAATTTTTTAATTTTATTTATAAAAGACAGAGTTCTAATGCATTATATCTCTGACCAAATTTTTTGTTTACTTATTTAGCGGCTAACATAGTCGTCAACGATAGGTCGGAATGGACTTTTGGACCAGAATATTTGTTTAACCTGCAAGTGACCCACTTCAGTTCGGAGAAGCTACCCTGGCACAGAAATGTTTCCTCGACGGTAAAGTGTCGCCCTAAGATGGAAGACAGTCTGTTTTGCGACCTACAGTACTTCAAGACTTTTGACGAACAAAAGGAGTTTGTCCTCTATACTTCAGTAATATTCGAGATGAAGTTCAATGAAAGCGGTGTAGAGAGAATATTTACTAATTCGTCAGATCCCTTTAAGAGGGAATTAATGCAAAAAATCGCCCAACGTTTTAGCACTGGTATCCATGTACAGCGCAATTTTGATGGTGATTCTATATACTGGGAAAAGAAATGGATTATAATAAATGGAAACGAGTGTTTTGTGAGATACAGTGTCGAATATCTTGAACCGGAAATAAATATGTCAAAACAGAATAAAGATTTCCAGTTAGTGATATTGCCGATGTTCGATGTAAAACCTGATTCTAGTTTAGAAGTCATAGGATATCTTTACTGTAATGATCATTGTTCTATCCCGATTGACTTTCAAGTATGTATACATCTTTGTATATTTAGTGTTACGTAGCGCACTTTTTAAATATTATTTTTATAGAAAAAGAACGAATTCTTAAACACATTAATGTTATATACCTTATTTTATTTTACGGCAATTAATTCGTTATTGTAGCAGTTATTACTACATGTTTACATGGAATCAATGGAATTCATGAAAAAATGCAATATTTCCAAATAATACTATGAGAATATTACATTAATAAAACGAAAATATTTGCTATTTAGTAACAGTCTTTTAATTTTATTATTAAAAAAATAGCTATTAATTTTGTTATAAGAAGTATATTTTGTTATTGACATTTTCTTCTGAATTTATGTAACACTGTTGATGATATTGCAGATAAAATTCAGTGGCGCAACACAAATCAATAACAGATATGATGGTCCGATATATGTGATTAACATGCACTATGCGCAACACTTTGGACTCTTTCGGGAAAAAATACAACTCACGCTGGAGAGTATCAAACCTGCCCAAAATAAACCTATGGATATTTTCAATGGCAGTTGGTTTTCTCCAATAATATATAAATAAGAACATGTAAGCTAACATGAATTAAAGTCAAAGACGTGATCTTTCAAACGATATTGATAAACTATAGAATTTATTGAATATTTTACAGATTTAAATGTATTCATAAACAAAATAAACATCATTTCATGAAATAGTAATAATTTTTTTCTTGTATCTGTCGTTTACTTGCGATTAGATTTTATTTTGTCAAAAAACTGGAACACTTTTTTTCATTGACATGACTCATTGAATGTAATTATAATGCTCGTATTGCTAGCTAAGTGCTTTCTTTTCATTGTCAATAATTATTCTTATCTTTACTATAATGCACATGCAGCGAATAGAACTAATTTGATCTCTTCTAAGCCTTGTGCCGTCACCTTCGCAGTGTTTAACAAATCTCGGAAAAATTACCAAATTGCAAATTGCAAGTCTTGCAAAATTGTAAATATATATTTAACGTTATTCGCTTTTCAAATATTTTTTTGTCGCTATGATAACAGCGGTTATTCCATTATGCAAAAAACGATTGCGGTAAAATATTTAAGAAATCTAAAGCATATTAAAGAAATTTTTAAATTATGTTATAAAATATTTTAGAAGTATAATATTCATTTTTATTTACATTCTATTAAGTCCAACTACATTAGCACTAAAAAAATATTAAACTTGAAAAACTCTTTTATTTTACATATATAAACGTATGTATAGAGATGCAAATCAGTAATATCTTATGAATCACAATAAACACAAGTGTTCTCGAACATTATCTTGTTAAACTCTCATCATATTCGTATAATTTTTGAAAAAAAGTATGTTATTGTGCAAAGATATAAATAATATTTGGCAGAGATATTTTTCGATCTTTAAATGTTTTTCTTACTACGATAAATGGTCAAACTGTTATCTCATATGCGAACATATACATACATATATATGAGATAAGGCATAATATAATTCTCTATAAACGTAACGTTGTTGAACATTATCGTTTTAAATTATGAGTACGTTTTTATTTAAAACAAGTTGTAAATGTGAGAAGAGTAATATTGAACATAAAGTGTAGTGTGAGCACTCTGCATGATAAACGACTCTGATTCCGTTTTTTCTTGGTCGCTAAGATACTAAATATTGTCTGAATCAATAAATATCGAAACAAACGTTTGGATGGGCATTAAAACATAATTATTTTTTACAATAAAATATCGCCCTAAAATGACAAACAATGTTTGTCATCTACAGAACTCCACGAATTCGATGCTTTTAGCATTTAAGAACCGCAACATGACGCGTGAAATCGAGACAGCTCAAATGTTCGGGATTAAATTTAACGAGCGCGATGTGAAGAGTCTATTAGTTGCAAGCTGGTACGATTATCTCAATCAAGAAATCTATGATAAAATGCAATAATTCATTGCGACAATTTCGCAAGAGGAATCGTATATGTTTGTTCTGAATTTTTTAAATTCATTCTGAAAGAAGACATTAATTCTTAAATATTGATTTTATACAAAAAATTTTATTTTACAATTAGTTATATATGCAAACACCATTATATCTGTACGAATTAAGAAATTAGTGAAAGAAAGCAAATAATAATTAAATAATAAGATCATAATACTTATATATTTTTATTATGGTAAAAATGGAAAACATTCAATATTTTGTAATATTTTAATAATTGTTGTTGATTTACTACTAAAAAATTATGAATGATTAATTTTGAGTTTTATTTTTTCTATCAATATTTAATTTCAATTTATATATTTTACAAAGAAAATATTCTTTAGCAGAATACAGATCAATAACAGATTTGAAAACGTCACCGAGCAGGATGGCAGTTTACTAAGAATTTCTACTGGCAAATTGCAGATAATTCCATTTAAGGAAATTATACAACTCGAACTAGACAGTATCATACTCACGCAAGACAAACCTCCGTCTTTTTCTAATGGCAAATTGATCGATATAAATATTAACACTGATTTTTAACATCCAGTATCTTCATAAATTAAACCAATAAAAATTGTGCGATTAAGTGGCATTATTAACTATGTGCAATTATACAAATAAAATTACATTTCTCCTAAATATATTGCATTTATCGTTCACAATTTATTCTCTGCATATATATAATTATTTTTCAAATGTTATTTTATTTCAATAAAATACTGAACACAAATTCAAAATTATGAAAAGGTGTCATTTTTTTCTCGTATTATGAAATATTACTAGTTGTACAAATTTTTTATATTCGTACAATTAAATAAAGTGATAATATTAAAATTGAAAAAGTCTGTATATTTCTCTAACGTGTGACATATGTAAACGTACATCAAATGCAGATGCAATACAACTCAATATAAACGCAAGCATCCTTAAACATTATCTTGTTAAATTCTCATCATGTTCCTATATAGTGATGTTTGCGAGTATAAGAAGAGTAGTATCAGCGTATGTGCAGTGTGCAGTGAGACACTTCACAAGATGAATGTCACCGTCATTCCGTTCTTCCTAGGTCGGTAAGCCACTACCAAGTACTACCCGTATCTATATATATATATCATTCAGTGTCACATTCATTAAAAAAAATAAATTAATTGGATGATTGATGATCAAATTTCTTATTTATTCATTTAGCGGCCAACGTGATCGTCAATGATACATCGGAATGGGTTTTTGGACCGGAATATTTCTACAATCTGAACTTAAACACCACATATGTAAACGTCCCGGAAAACTTTTCCATGCCTAACGAAGTGCGGTTGTTCATGACGATGAAGTGTCGTCCTAAAATACCGAACCGTCTCCTTTGTCTCATTCTGAATTCAACGTATACAGATTCCTACAGAGGACTCCTGCAGAGCTTGACAAGAACGACCTCATTTCCATCGTTCGAGATTAAATATAACAAACGCGGTATAGAGAGTCTATTAATCAACTCAACATTTGTGAATGCAAATGAGGGAAAGTTCAATGTCATCAAGAGAATCGCCAATCAGTTGAATCTAGGTGTCAATCTGAAAAGGAATCGCGACACATCACGTTTCAAAGGCGTGGAGAACACGTCAATGGGTATTTGCACGACCAGATACGAGATCAGCCGTAATGAATCCGAAACAGAGCCGGTCAAAGAGAATATCGATTTTACACTCTTCGTACTACCGATGACTGACGCAAAACCTGGAACGACTGTTTCAATCGAGAAGTATAGAACGAGATGCATCAATTCACCGCGTCGTTTGTATTCGCGAGTCTTAAAAATGGTACGTGGACATTGTATTTCTGCATTTTTTTATTTATCCGTAAAAAATAAATTCCTAAACTGAAAAAAATTAATTCCTAAACGTTACATTTATATTTCCAAAGACACTCAAATATTTTGTAATGGTCTAATTAATTTTACTTAAAAAATTTCGTTTTTCTTTCGCTTTAATTTTAACTTTTATTACACCTATATTTTGCAGGAGAGATTCTTCAGCAAGATGCAGATCGGCGACGGATTCGAAAGCTTCAGCAAACTGGATGGAAAATTAAGAACATATTTGACCCACTCTAACGAAACCTTCCTTTTACCGTTTAACGATGTCATGCATCTCAATCTAATCAGCATCAAGCCCGCACAAAATGACATTCCTAATATTGACTCTGGCAAATTGTACGAACTAAATATTAACACTGCACCTGACCAAGAAAGTTATGAATTATATGAATAAGATAAGCGCGCTTTATATGGCATTCATAGATAGATTATGTATATGAGAAAAATTTGTCAATGTTAGATGTTTAATTAATTTAGATGAATTCTGTGAATAAAGATTAATATACAGCATTTCGTGAAATAATGCCTTCTATATTTATTTGTAACTTTAATTTATCGAAAAGCAATGACCTTTAATAATTACGTGTAATTATAAGTAAAGATACATTTATCTTAAATGTATTTTTTATATTTTGCGAATTATTCAATTATCTCTAACTGTTTAAAGCGAGAATGGCAAAAACATTCCTGAGTTGACATAACTTTTTGAATATTATCATAGTGCTTCCAACAAAGATTTTTTTTCATTGTCAATGATTATTCGTGGTAGTGCACTCAATAAAAAGAATTTTTGATTTTATCTGAAACTCGCACGCACGTAACACGTTTGCATTACTTAATGAATCTCTCACAAATGTTCGTTACGTAAACGTAAATAGTGTATATAAAATAACGCTATGACGTAAAATAAATTTTTCATCCTCTTAGATTCAAGTAGAACAATAATATTAGTTCCACAAAAACATACTTAGAACCAAAAGATTTTTATACTTATTTTATGTTATACATATATGAACTGTATATTTCTGTGCAAATGCAGACGTAATATCCTATGATTCGCTATAAACGTAAACGTTGCTGAATATTATCTTGTTAAATTATGAGCACGATCTTATATAAAGGAGCTTGATAGTATAAGAAGAGTTGTATTAGCGTACGTGCAGTGTATATTAAGGCATGTCGCGAGATGAATGTCATCTCGATTCATCTATCAAAAAAAAAGAGTGAAAATGGCAGTGATACTTTCCACTTGACATAAATCTTTGACTATTATTAGAACTTCTGGCTAAACGCTTTCGCTTTATCGTCAATGATCATTCCTGGTACAATGCACGCAGTACAGAGAAACTAATTTGATTTCATCTAAAACTCGTGCGTGTAACGACACTTCTGCTTAATGAATCTCCGAGAAATATTTATGTTTCAAACATGCATATTTATTGCCGGAAATAGATACTTTTCGGTCTTTAAATATTTTTATCGCTGCGTTATAATTATCTTGCAGCTACAATTGCAAGGAATAATTGCGGAAAATTCGAAAAATATAGGGTAGATATATAAAAAAACGTGCGATATTTCACTGTGTGATAAAATAACGCCAGCTTGCAAATTTGTTCTGTCCGTGCATTTAATTATAGCGATAATGTTAATTAATTCTACGAAAAGATTAAGATCAAAGCTTGAAAAAAATTCTTATATTTTCATTTGTATTATATGTGTGCTGATGAGCGTACGTCAGATACAGACGTAACACGCGTCATCCTGGGCATCACTACAGACGCAAGCGCTGTTGAACATTATGCCGTTAAATTATGAGCACGTTCTGATATAAAGGAGCTTGCGAGTGTAAGAAGAGTAGTATCAGCGTACGTGTAGCGTATAGTGAGGCACGTTGCCACGAGATGAACGTCACTCTAATTCCTTTCTTCCTAGGTCGGTAAGCCACCAACAAATACAATTACCATAAATCCACGCGCATGCCTTTCATTAAAAAAAATATATAAAGATTATTTTTGAACACTAACAATAACAATAGTGGACACAGAAATAGATTCTCTTCTTCATAGATAGCGATACTGTGAATATATAATATTGTGTTATTATTCTATTATTTCTATCGTCTGATCAAAACTTCCTGCTTATTTATTTCAGCCGCCAACGTGATCGTCAACGACACGTCAGAATGGAAATTAGGGCCGGAATATACGTACAACTTGAACATGACATACACAATGAAATCGGATCCTCACGAGCCCGACCAAATCATGCAATTATTCTCTACAGTAAAGTGCCGTCCCAAAGTGCCGGACAGCCTGTTCTGCCATTTGCAGAACTCCACGACCGTGATGCCGCACAAGGATGGCAATATGACACGCGAGGTCGAGACGGCGCAAATGTTCGAGATTAACTTCGACGAGCGCGGTGTGGGGGGTCTGATGATCGAGCCGCCGTCTCACATGGAGGTCGTGAATGTCATCAGGAAGATCGCAAATCAGTTTAACGTGGGTGCCGATCTGAAGCGCAAGATCGGCATGCCGCAGTTCATGGCCAGGGAGAACTCGTCGATGGGCGACTGCGCCACTGTGTACACAATCACGGACGAGGCGATCGAGACGGACGCGACCGAGCAAGGGGACACTGATTTCCGTCTCGTCGTGTTGCTGATGCCCGACGCGAAACCTGGTACGATCCTCTCAATCGAGAAATCCAGGATAGGATGCATTAATCCACCGCGATACGTCGATTTCGCCACGGGAATCTTAAAAATGGTATGTTTCTATGTCTTTTTTTTCAATTTCATCGCTAAAGAAAAATAAATTCTTAAATATTGATTTTGTATCCACAATTTTCTTTTACGGCAATTGGTTCTTTGCTTCTGTATTCATCAAATGTTTACGAATTAAGAAATAATAATTAATATGAAATGATTTTCATACGATACGATTATAATAGTTAGATATTGTACGAAAAAGAGTAAAATACTTAACAATTTCTAACAGATTAATAATTATTATTAATTTTGCTACTAAAAATGATCAATGATTAATTTTTAAGATTTATAATTAATTTAATTGTTTATTTCAAATATTAACTTTTTTCTATTTATACTCAACTGAATTTATATTACATCTCTTGCAGGGGAGATTCTACAGCAAAATACAAGTCAGCGATAGATTCGAAACTGTCACCGAGATGGATGGAAAAATAAGATTTCCAACTGACTCTACCGCAACTAGGATGATTTCGTTCAAGGAAATGGTGCAGCTCAACTTAGACAACATCAAACCCGCCAAAGACGAACTCTCGTCTATTCCCTACGGTGAATGGATCGATTTGAATATTAACACTGATATACCGAGCAACTTCATCGATTAAAACGGTAACAGATTATAGCGCTTATGTTGTATTCGTAGATAAGTTATATATATATATATATAGAATTTTCTGGTATTGAATATTTAATCAAGCGAAATAAAATTATAAACAAAGATTAATAAATGGCATCCATTAAACCCCAAGACTTTCGTTTTCGTATCCGATGTTATAACTTACGATGCTTCACGTAGACAATCCACGACGTTTGATCCGACTGTTTTAAATGTGCAATTAATCTTTTTGCCGCACGCATATTGCGTTTCCGGCTCATATATTTATCGTATCCGATATTTCTTATATATTTCTCAAAATTGCAGCCAAGAAAGTTTCCTTCCGCAGAGCAAAACTGGATATGTACTCGCTTCAAAATTCGGATTCAGATTGATAATACGGTGTGTAATGCACTATCATAGTGCATTTGTCAAAGGTCGAAAGCAAGTGTTACGTTTCCACGAAGTCGTTTAAAAATTAGTGCCGACGCGCCAAGTAAGCTTAAATAAATTACATAATAAGATTGTCCTTAGTGGTGTCAAAGAGGTATAAAAGCAGTTCCAAGTTTAAGAGCAGCGTAGTTTGGACACAGCGAACGCAACATGATTGTTGAAACGTTGATACCACTTTTCTTAGGTAAGCCTGCTGTCAAATTATTTCGCTTTATAATTTGGAAATTATATCCTTTTGAATTTTTCTATAAATTATAGCCCCTCTTTGTAGAAAATGTCATAAATAACGGCAAAATGTAACTCTATTAATAACGAACAATTTTCGTATTATCAGGCAACCGACAAGTTCGTGCAGTTTTTTGTAAAGTTTGTACCAGCAAAATCGCATAAATTTTGTTGGTCACCTGATATTACAATTATAATAATTAAGATTTAATACCCTTCACCTTATTCACTCTATCCAATTTATCCTTCACCTTATTCTCTGCAAAAAGCGCACAGCAACCGAGAAGACTTTACTCACAAATTGCTTCATCCCGATACTTTCCTTATCAGCCATCCACATTCCTGTCGAGGATGGGACGTGGCAACATGGGCCCGAGTACATCTTCGCCGTTAACATGAATATGACGAGGACACCGCGATGTCCAGAGTACGATCCGTCGTGCGGCGAGCCGTCCGGTTCTCGCATCAAGTCCCGGCTGCATTGCTACCCGACGAAGGATAACAGCCTAGTCTGCAGCCTCAGGCAAGTCGAGGGCTACGATATCGGCGTGAGCGAGGAGGACGGGCACATCGTGAACCGGCGGAAGACCGTCACCGACGCGCCCATCGAGCTCCTCTACGACGATGAGGGCATCGAGCGCGTGATCGCGAGCCTGCAGACGAAGCCCTACGATCTCAACATCCTGAAGACCGTGGCCGAGCAGCTGCACACCGGCGACGACTTCGACGACATCGGACACGGCACGTTCCTGGGCACCGCGCGATCCACCATAGGCAAGTGCAACGTCAGCTTCGCCGTTCAACGTCGTCCCTCGATCGGCAACGCGGTGAGAGGTCGTCGCGGCTTTCTGCTGCAGCCGCTACCGGAAGGCTTGCGTTTGGGACACGGCGAGACGATTGTCATCGACAAGATCGTGCATCTCGACAACTGCAGCTGCTACGCCGAGAATTACTATCGCAGATACAGCGACAGGGTCGTCTGCGAAGACGGACAAGCGGATCTGGTAAAAGCTTGAAAAATTATAAATTAAAATTTGTTAAAAAATTTCAGCAGTATAATTGCGTATAAAAAAAAAACAATATTTGCGTCATGGTGCTCGTTTGGAAAAATGTCATTTCGAAATTATTAAATATGAAGTTACTTTTACCTCTCGCCTGTCACTTTATAGGAACGTATGACTAGTCGCATGGAAATCAGTGTCACGAGTTTCGCTTCGTCTACGACAAGGACAGGAACGGTGGATTCGGATGATAGGACGTATGATGTGACGGAGGTGACGCAGGTAATCTTGGAGGATATTCAACCTGCCGCGAGAGACCTGCCTGTGATCGAGAAACCAGGCCAAACGCTGATAGAAGCCAATTACGCGATAACTAAAATGTAACAAAAAAAATTTTCTTTGATTAATAATAAGAATAATTACGAAATATGTGAATATGTTAATTCATTCCAAAGTAAATCGCAGTGAAAGTTGCAATGTGTAGAATCGTGAAAATATATCTAAAAATATATACACAAATTAATGTAATGTACAATGTATTACACGTATTACATACAATAAAAGCGACAAAAAATTAATGCTAGAAAATTATTAATAATAATAAGATAAGTCGACCGAATGTCTTAAAATTATTTTTTCCAATATTTTTCGCGCACCAGCGCCATTAATTAATAATAAAATATTTACATTGTACATAGTAAATTTCTTTTATTTAAATTACGCATACATTAAATTATAATTAGGACGATGGACGCATGTTCACGTAAACACACCAATACGGAAATGCGCGTGTGTGTCTATATATGAAATGTACGTATACAATGATCGTCATAAATTCAGAGTTATCCAATGATTGCGATACTTAGCTCTAATTAATTGAATTGCAGATGGCCCTCGAGAATTTCTGAGTCGCGCGATCGAATACAAGATTGACATGAACATTCCTAGCTTGCGTCACGTTAAATTTCAGTTTCCAATCTTCGTCCTTTATCCTCAAATAATTTCATTTCGTCTGCATTACACGAATGCGTCCACGCGCATCTACTTCGTTTCCTCCTGGAATAATGTAACGACAAACAACGAATTTAATATCAGGAACAAATTTTTTTTTTTGAAGAAGTAATAAAAGTATCTATACAAATCGATAACACGCATTGCACTTCATTCATTGTAGATTATTCCTTACATTTTATATAACCAATTAGCGTCCCCTATAATTAACCAATTATCTATCATAGTTTAAGTCAATTGCAAGGAAATACATACTAAATTTTTCATAAATCTCTCCTCTTCGCTGCAATTTCTAAAACTTAATGTACACAATTTTTAATATAACGGGGTTCGCTCTAAAATATTCCTAAAAGAGCTTCAGTTGTTTCCGTTCGTCTCGCGGTCGAGCCTTTCGGTCGTAGGAAACATTTGTCTTCTTAAAGACAATTGATTCTCCGTTCTACATGCGCTGAATACGCATGAAATGCGTCGCGAGAACGCGCAAGATCAAGAGGAACCCGTATCCTTTTTTTTATTCGCAGCGTGCAACCGCGAATATCGTTTTAGCAGTCGCCGTTAGATGCATAAGTACGTTCCGAATCGATTATAAATATCATGTAAATATCGAATCAGGTTTTACACCTCGGTACTTATTAATGGCACGATTACAATGATTTTTGTGCGTCGACGTGTTAGATTATCCTTATTTATTACCGTCCACTTGCAGCGCACACGACGATCCGTCATCGACCGACACTTTTTGAATACACACAATACCTCGAATACATTAATGACATAGAAGCTATTATCGCGCTGATGGCGTGAGCAGATTTCAACGGTGAAGTATAAAAAGCCTTTCTGTTTCAGAAACGGATTTTTTTAGAGCCGGACAAAATCTATAAAAATTTATCGACACCCTCGCGTGTGGTATATAAAGAAATAGAAGATATATGACTCGTGTATAATCGTCGTAAATTACGCTCGATATAAAATGCACTCGTGCAATGTTAATGCGCAGAAAACTGAGCCGACAAGTTTTAGACCGTTGTGACCGTCCGACAGACACTGCGAATCACCGAGAGCGCGTAAAATAACAGTTTAAATAGATCACAAATCTCTTACATCTACACTATCGAATACGTATGTAGCTCGTGTTAAGTATATAATTTATGACTGTACTGTATAATCTGAGTGTGTTGAACTATCATTTGCTCTACCTATGCAGATTTATCTGCCCGAGATATATACAAGATGATCCGGGATTCCTCGATTTTCCTAAGCTTCCAGGGAGATCATTGTTTATTGCAATTTTTACGATACATAATACATTGCTGATTGAACCTGGAATATAATTTGTTTTCGAAGAATCAATTGAGGAGGATCGGGACCATCCTGTATATTCAGAATGTACTTTTTTTCGCGCTTCGAATATTTCTCGATGGTTTCTAGCGTGCTCTGCATCTGCCTGCTTCACGCAAAGTGTTCTCGGTATAAAATCGATTTATACAAACCTGACGTGGTACAACGAGTAGTAGGGGGTGGAAACGAGTGATATGATCGCGGGGAAAGAGAATCCCAAATCGCACGGTAAGATTATCGGTCGCACGTGGTAAAAAAGTATTCAGCGCGAATCCGTGCGGCTGTTACAATCTGCACACTAATCACCTTGTAAATATATTTTCTCAATTTGATCAAAGATTATCATCGATGCGCTTTGATAAAGAATTCATTTGTATCAAAATTATTTTCAACTCTCGTATTGCGAGCGAAAATACGCCGTTGTATATATTCGAAGTGTCATTGGCAGCAATTGCACTGTATTGAAATTGTGTTTTACGTAATTTAGTGAAAAAAATATTCCAGCTTTACCAATCATTCGTGTTAAAAAATCCGTAGGTGACAAGAAATTTGAAGATTGTCTTGCATACTCGATGAAGGAAATTATTGTAAAGAGCTTCGATATTTTATTTACTAAATTACGCAATAGTCCGTAATCTAATCAATTTATTCCAACTGACAGTTCAATCAATAACGTAAAAGTTCGCATAAAAGAACATCGCCTCTTTTGTCTTTTTTACATTACGAGCGTTTTCTATCTTGTCTTCCTACATCGAACATCCCTAAATATCACGCACACATCGTGCGCAACATCGGAATGTGTATCATAAATGCAAAAACGAAGCCATACCTCGTGCGACATTCGTTCGACAACTCAACAGCAATCGAACGGGATCTCGAGATTTTTTTCAGTCCGAACTTCCCCTTATCGTCACGTGGATTTTCTTCCTAGTAATGGTACTCTCTTCAAAGAACAAGCTAACCTAGCCTACGTATATACAAGTATTATGCTCGTGGAAGAGGCGCGAGACGGGCGCGGCCCGATCGAGAGTTCTTGTGTACAAAAGATAGACGGCACGTAGGTGGAACGACAGGATGGCCGACATTATTGACCGTTGTTTATATTGTTGACATTGTTGACGTTGTTCTGTTGATTCTTCACGGAGTCCATGTTCGGGATGTAGTCCATCGCCATCAGGCAGGCGAACACCGTCATCACCATCTTCGGTTTAACCTCGGTGATGTCCTCCGGTAGCGCGTAAACGCGCGCGCCGCACTTTCGCGCTAAGGATATCGCGTACTTGGCATTGTCCAGGTTCTCCTGTGGAAAAAAAGCGGTAATCGTTAATTAGTTAAGCCAACAAAAGGGATATCGGGAGGTCTCGATCTCTCTGGAGCGCTCCATCTTTTAATAATCAATCGGCATAATCAATCGGCTTCCGCGAGCGATAAATGAAAAACAATTTCTGATTGAAATTTTTTAATTAAAACGTTAATTATCGATACGGACTGACGCCTGCGGATATAAAGATTGATATCTGACGGCTGAAGGAAATCATTTCTGGATGTACGTGATCGGGATACGCTGGATAATCAATAAGGACAGTACTTTTGCTGCATAGCTCCGTCCGCTCGGAGACGTTTATGCAATTACAGATTGTTATCCATCGACGTGAGAGACCAGCTAAATAGTTTTCACCGCGCATAACCGAGTTGGTTATATTCTGTTGCATTAAAAACAATTAGAAACCCACGAACGAGCATTTTTATTCACTTTTGGATGCCTTTGTTTTGTGTTAAAAATTCTTTATACAATATTCAATCAAAATTTATAAAACATATAATTTGAAATAATTTTTCTATTTTCGCAAATTTTTCTTAGGAAAGCAAATATCATAAATAAAAGTTACAACGCTCGATGTTAATGATACAGGCGCGACGCGAGTGACACATGATCGATCATCTATAGATATAGTCATCAAGACAGATCGAATTAACCTTGACATTCAACGAGAATAGCTGTACGAGTATGGAAAGGCTTCGTCGTTGAAGCAGCAAACGGAAATCTTACCTGTTCGGTTCCGCCCTCCTTGACGAGATCATAGTTGACTGTACCGGGCTTGATGGCGTCGATAAGATCAATCACAACCTTGCCGTCTGATATCGAGTAATCCTGGAATCCTTTGATGCTGCTGGTCTTACCAGCAGCTTGAAGCTTGGAATTCACCCACTGAACGATCTCTTTCTCCACAAGGGTGCTGCCCTGAGTGCCAGCCAGGGACGTCAGGATGGACAGCGTGTACGATCTCATCAGTTGCCATATCAGAGCCAACGTTAAGGTCGCGTTACCGTCGTTCAGGTCTTGCCCGGCGATTCCCACGAGCGAGAAGTTCATCTGCTTGCCCAGCTCGACGGCGTAATTGCAGTTCTCCAACTTCTCCATGAACTTCCGGAGCTTCGTGAACTTCTTGTGCACCTTGTTCCAGTTCACGGTGCCCGGTTTGATGATATCGTACAGCTGGAAGATTACCAGACCGTCGGCCAGATCGGAGTAGAGCCAGTTGACGTGCGGCGATACGCCCATCGAGTTCATCCAGTTTCTGTAGGTCTTCTCCTCTCGTGTCTCCTCCAGCGATTCCAAACCCTCGATATTGCTCTCCGGCTTGTCCAGTCCGGGATAGTTGTTAAACATGTTGGCGACAAAGGCCAAGTTGAGCTTATAGATGCCGTTTACGACGTCGCTGGGTGTTACGAAGCTACGGCAACCCAGTTTCGCGGCCTGCTGCAGCATGATCTCCGCCCTGGACGTGTGATTCGGCTCCATCAGAGCCTCCAAGGTGACGCCGGCCGAGTTGGGCGCGATCTGCTTGATGAGATAGGTGTAGATCTCAGAATCCGTGATGTCGGACTGGAAGTTGTTGCACCGCCTGGCGATGCCGGCGTTCTCCAAGTGATGATTCACCCATCTGAGAAGAATTGCCTCTGGAGACAGCTTCAACAGGTCTTCGATTCGTTCGCCGTCCTGCAGAAGCGTGGCCAGACCAGGACAATTCTCGAGGGTGATCTGATTGAACAGACCGATTCGGATGATCTGCCAGAGCAGACCCAGCACCAAATGCGGCGAGCCCTTGGTCAGGTCGTGGGCGTCGATGTTTACGATGTTGCAACCGATGGCCTGAGCCGAGGACAAAGCCAGCGTTAAATTCTCGTGCTTCTTGTATAGCGTCAGATTCTTTTTGTTGATCGTGCGCTCGTCGATGGTATCCGGACAGGAATGGTTAATTATTTTACTGAAAGATAAAAATTTATTTTCAATTAAGTTAATCAAATTCATCGACCAAAAATAATAAATTTATTATTCCATTATTTTTGAATTTAAAAATTCATCGAAACTTTGTTACTAATTTCTCGTGGAATAAATATATTAGTTAAATTTAAAATTAATAGGAGTTTAATTAAATTTCTTGCACATTCAATTTTTGAAAAATATGTAAAATAAATGACATTTCAATTCTGCTTCGAAAATGTTTTACACACCAGAGCAGAATTCCGTCTTTGACTTTGTCGTAGAGCGTTTTTCCCTCGGGATCGATGGGCAACAAATGCTTCAGATCGGGATCGTGCGACAGATTGGTATTGATCCAGTCGCTGAACGCCAGTTGCTCCTCGAGTCTGACGGAATGCGTGGTGCCTTCGCTGGACGCCTCGGAGATTCCACCCAGAGTTTCGAGGTTCTCCTTCTTCGAGACGACCTGTTTGAACGTGGAACCGAGCTCGTTGGCCTTGAGCTCCTTGCAGAGTTTCTCGAACTCCTCGAAGGAGAGCCGACCCCTGTGCTCCAGCCGCCGCTTGTCATCGTACTCCTCGATCATCTGACGCACCTTGTAGCCGGGCATCTTGAAGCCGCAAACGTCCAGCGCGTTACGCAGCTCGGTGACATTGATGAAGCCGTCTCCGTTCGCATCGATCTGTTGAAAAAAAAAGTGGATTATCTCAGTTATCGAGTGTTTAAGAATATATTGCATCGTAAAAGTTTTAGAAATCGTAGAACTTTTTCCCATCATTATGGAATGTATATTTGCGCCGGCTTCGACTGCAACTGATTTACGTAAGACGCGAGCATTTTCTTCCGTATTAATTTATCGCACGACTGGAATGCTAGGCAACGATAGCGAACGGCGACGTCTGATAAATCGAACTTGCGACACCACGTGATAGCATTGTGCAACGTATGACAGTAGCTTTTCCGCAATGCGGTTTCCGTCACGATTCCTGTCGGTGCAAAAGGAGATACGGAGTTTATTAAGAAAGGATGATTGCGTACGTGCGGATAATAAAATACAATTAATTTAATGATGAAGACCGGCGTAACAAGCGTTAACAAGTTTCGTAAGGCATCGCGATAATGAAAGGATAACGCTCGTGGAATCGAACGGATGTGAGAATCCTACTGGTTCCATTGTGCGACGTGTTATTTCTTTGTTTTTACAATGCAGCAGTAAATATAATGAACTTTTGTTTTACAAAAAAAGAGAAGAAAGATAGAATATTTTGTAATTTATAATTTTAATTATTGCTACAACAATCAGCATTAACAGAAATGTTCATATGCATAATCCTGGAAAAATAATCCGTGTGACGAATTGTATTTTCTTTTCATAAAACGCAAATCCACAGATATTATACATTTAATTTCGCTATTTAAATTCAAATATAGATTTAATATAAAATTACATTTGTATTAAAATTAAATTTAGATTTGCAAGAGCGCTTTAATTCTTTTTTTTTGCATAATCACAATATATCCACCGTGAAACTCCATAAGAAACGCATTGTGTAATAAGAAATGCGTCCACGCGATTCTCGCGGGACGCGAAAGAAATTCAGGTCGCGAAAAAATTCCGCTCTGGGATCCGCGAGCGTATCTAAGCATCGCACGTAGATACGACGATTTTCGCGCGAGAACAATGGGCAATACGGTAACGACGGGAACGGTCACGTGTGCGATTTCTTAGAAGGCTCACATCGGGGTCGATCGACAGTTCTTTATGCCCATTCTTGAGAAATGCTCCCGCGAGCAGTCCCATTCGGCATATGGTCTTGCCAGCTAATTAACATTTTATTCTCGCCAATAAGCCGTCGAATAATCGCGAATGTGAAAACTTCTCCCGCCGAAAGCGCGTGACGATGACGTTAGAGAGGCTCGGCCGACTCGCGATTTATGAAGGAAATCAGTAAACATGAATCAGTCGCCGTGTTTATTCATGCGAGACTACGCAAACCTGCCATTTAACCGTTCAACTTAATTAATGAACGACCAAGTAATTTGCGGATAATGTGATAGATGCGTGGAAAATATCACTCGTAGGATAATTTTAGAGCAGTTCAGATATGCAGTCAGGAGTTTTTCTTCTTTAAATTACATAATTACAAAAAAAATTTGTATTTGTAAAAAAAGATTTTACGATTATTCGTTCTTCTTCGATTGAAACGTCAAATACTTATCAGAGCTGCGCCGGAAGAGAAAATTGAGGAAAATGAAAAAGCTAAATGCACTCACTAATTCAAATAAATGTCGAAAATCCTTAAAGTACTCCTCCATAGAGTCCCACCTTCCCATCATATAAAGTTCCATATCAAAATGAGGCAAAAAACTCCGCGCTATAAAAAAAAGGTCAAACTGTCGCGACACGTTACAACATACTAAAGCCTCTCACTGATGGCTTATCAGCCTTATCGACCGCACGATAAAGGGAAAAGTAAGTGAAAAATCGAAATATCACGAAGCGCATCGAATAACAAACATATAAAAATCAATTTGTCACATTATTTGCAGAGCTAATTAAAAACAAATTTAAAAAATTTATATTTCTATAATAAATTAAAAATTATTTTTATTATATTAAAATTACTTATATTATATCAAAATTTTTACAATTAAAATTTAAAAACTGCATTGTTAATGTAATAAAATCTGTAACTTTAGAAAAAAAATTTATGTCAACGTATTAACATTTTAAACAATTTTATATGATTATTACGTACCAAGCCAAAAGAAATTAACAATATTAGTATCATATAATTTTCATTGTACTCATTATACGTAATCAGATTAAATGTCATCGCCTGCGCAAAGACAGTAAACTTCTCGAGCTTCTCAATTCACAACCTTCGTCTTAAGCGTCTGATAAACTCGTCAGCATAATATAATTAAATAACCAAGCGTCTCTGTCGCATCTCGGTGTCGTTACGAAACGATAAGAAGAACTTACGCTTTACTCGATCGCGTCTTTCAAAGAACATAATCCGACTTAATGCGTACTTAATACGTGTACTCAATACGTTTTTATACGTACAATTTCGTGAACGAGATGCGGAATTCTGTAGTAAAGATAAGATATACGAAATGCGGAATATCTCTGTGCTAAAAATATCGTTATTAAATAACCACTCCAGAGAGAAAAATATTTTGCAGCAAAATGCAAATAAATGTTATTTGACTTTTATGCTGTATGACTTCTCAATTTTTTTTAACATTCGAAATAACCACCGTGCTTTGCGTGTTCCGTAAAATCGTCTTTCACTTTGCCGCGAGTGCACGCGAAATGCGAAACGCGCGAGAGGCACTTCTTTGATGCTCTTCCGTATGCATAACCGACCTGCCGTAAATCCGCTAGCGAGATACGCGGTGACGTAAAAGGGAGTAAAAGTCCAATAACCGAGCATTTGCCCTGTCGACGGCGGTGTAACGCTCACTCTCGCGAAAACGCGCGATTCTTGTCGTCGCTCGTTTCCCCGGCGAATTGCGGCACAAACGAAATCGGCTATGCAATTTATGGACGTATCGGCGGAGAACGCGTGTATCACGCGCGCGCGCGAAGGAATCCGGAAAGCAGATTGCGAACGAGAATCAATTGAGCGCGAATGCGCACCGTTTCGCTCCGCGTGATCCTCTTTTTACTTTTCTTTGGCCGTGTATCGAATCGTAACGACGAGAAATAGTCGAGGTGGAGACACGCCATTATCACGTTATGTCATTTGTGATCGAGCAGTTACGAATATAGTCATTGATTTATTTAATTCTAATTTTTCTTAAATTATTTTCTTGTTTGCTCGAGTATATTCGACTTTGTCACATTTTTAGTAAAATTTAAAAATATAATTGCAATATATTTTAATTATTATAAAAAATAAAAAATTAAATAATCAGGAAGAAAGGGAAAAAGCTGATATTTTATGATTAATGATTTGTGAAAGTAGGAAAGAGTACTTAAAAAAATTGACAGAACATGTAATTTTCTATTTGTAAGGAAAAACATTCGATGGAGATTCAAATAATACATTTTACTGAAAACATGATCTCGATCTCTGAAACGTGCAATATTACATGATAGCACGTCTCTTGATTTTTTGAGCAATCCACATAATACTGGCCTTCGGGCCACGTGCATGTACAGGTTCCAGGCAGCTGGCATACATAGTGCAGGCCGCATTAAAGAGCGCACACCTGTCGTCGGCGGAGTATCAAGGTGAAAAAGCTTTAGCTATGTTTCAATAATGGCTTCTCGTAATTGCTGGAACTGTAGATTTAATTGTTTCTCAGCAAACCGGAGAAATAAACTTATTAGAGAAAGTTTCGTACACTTTTGTTTATCACTCAAAGAACAAACCGGAAGTTTTCTTTACTAATCTGAGAAATATATATGAATATCTAGAAACACTCCCCGAAATTGTGATAAAAAAAACAGCTTCTTCAGGAAGATTACTTATCGTATCCTGTCCGCCGACATAAAAATAACAGCAGATATCGTGCACAGAAAAATATCATCCTGGGCACAGAAATCTGCGCAGAAATTATTTCATAAAATTCTACTCTCGCGTTTGAAATAAAAAATATAATCGCGTTACATCGAGTGCACGTTATATTTAATTTTTGAAATATTTATGCAAATTTCTTTCGAACGTTCCATGAATTTCACCATTCGTCAAGCAAACTCGTTGCGAATCGATTTGCATGTCGTTCGTTGGTGCATATTTATTTAAAACCTCCATGATTACAGTCCTATTTCTCCCTAATCGAGATTCACTTTGTGAAACGCGCACACCGCGAGTCAATTTGCATTCGAAAGTATCGACGCGAACTCTTTCTCCCCGACTGACGGTTTATCGAGCCGCTCACTAAACAGCTGGCCTCGCATATTTTTTTCCCCCGTTCTTAATCGGATTAGATATAAATTCCGTATAATTCAGAATAATCGGGATAATTCCGGGGCTATTATTTATGACATAATAATTCCAGGTAATTCCGGATTAGTTATTCAGGACGCTGTTCTTTCCCGTTGATTATTCTAACGAAAGGATAATCCGCGCGGCGGATTTTTCCGGGGCTTTATGCGCACCGCGCTGCTCGGCGGATTACGGGACACCCTGTAGAACCGAGTGCGCGCACACACTCTCCCGGGGTCAGATCTCTCTCTCTCCATCGCTTTTACCCTGAGAACTGGTTTCGCCCGGCATCGCGTTGCAACGGTGTGTTGTCCCGCGTCCTTCCGCGGAAATCATGATTGAATTACACACGCGGGAAAAAGGAGGAACCGGCGGCGCGCCGCTCACTCTCGCAGCGTTAATAGACAATCTCCAGATTAGGGTGAGTGCCCACGTTCATTATGCGAAGCCCGGGGTAAAACAAGTTATAACATTGGCCTTAATACGTCTTAATAACAATGATGCCTCCTTGAGCGCGCTATCCGGACGATCGCGCACGCTTTTCTTCCGCGCGATAAATGATAAAGGATGAAATTTCACGAAGCACTGCGGAAAGCGCGAAGCTGACGAAAAGTTTCGGAGAACCGGAATTAATTAATTACGTTACAACTTTCAGCGTTCATTATCTTTTGCAATATTTCACGGGGTGTTCAGGATGACAGCTGTGAAACGCGCTGAAATGATCAAGTTACACAGATGTTCTTCTTAATATTTATCTCGGTGCGAATTCGATTAAAACTGATTGAAACTGCTCGTTATGCTGCCTGCTTTTTATTTGTTTTGCTAATCGTTTTTGTCTCGGCAAAATATTATCAAAGAAATCGTCGTCGATAATCGTACGCAATCATTAACGGCTTGTTATTCAATTTTCTGCAGGATTTTCTTGCGGCAGAAAGTTATGTCGCCATTTGTAAAACGATAATTAGATACGGTAAAATCGATAAATTCGCTTGCGTTTCTCACCACGAACGCGTCTAAAAACGAACGACCGTGACGAGTAAATGCAATTCTGCGAACGCCTCACGATTGACTATTCGATTTCCTCGCACCGAAGGCAAGGCAATCGCATTGCTATGTCATCTTGAGATTCCTCCTACGTCTGTATATTGGATTCAAGAGGAACGTTACTACATCGTAAATGAGACAAATTGATAGATGGCAAGATTGAAATCTTCCAAGGTTTCCATTTGCAAAATTTATTCGAACTCCATATACGCGCAACTTTTTTTTTTTAAACCTGAAGTAAGGATATCTTTGATAGTTAAAATCAGCAGGCAATAAATTTAATGCAGACTACGACAGTAAAAAAAATGTAAGCCGTATTGATTAAATCTTTAAATTATTCCTATTTCCGTTATTAACAAAAGTGCATAAATAGTTCATGAAAATAAAAGATAGAGACGATGAAATGTAAAAAAAAAATTATAAGTAATTGATATTAATGTCAAATAAATCATGTTACGTTGCTAATGCGACGGCAAAGCCGGCGGAAGAAAAAATGCTGGAGGTGAGCCGTCCCAGACACACCTTGTGGAATTCACGTGTGATCATCATCAATGGAATTCCAAATCATTTCGATTAGTCATAAGAGGAATACATGACTAAACGATATCTATTGATCAGCAACAGTAGTGATTCTGCTTTTTAAGTGAATTATCACACGCCTATCATTTACCGAAGTTGTTATCGCCGTACACTTATACATTCATACGCCATGCTACACGTTATCTCGCGCATGCGAGATAACGCACGATTAGACATCATTAGAATACACGCGTGAAGGTTAATGATTAATTTTTTTTAACGTCAAACTATAAGAAACAGACTTTTAAAATTAAAAACACAACATTATCGTAGTATTATATAAAATCTTTTTCAATTTGACGCAGATAACGCAAAACAGCAAAGTGTAAAGATAAATTGAGCAAAACAGCGTTTATCAATTTTAACTCTCGCTAAACTTCAGTGTTTATTAATGAATAATTTTCGCGCTATCTTGAAATTCCAACGTGAACGTCTTGTATAATTACATGCCTCTCGACAACATCTGGCATTGAGGGACAAGAAAGTATCCCGCTATATAAGCTCGTGACATTGGCCTTGATCGCAATACTTTTTCGATAACATCATCGTTGCCGCGATTTCCAACAGCTATTCACGCCCGTTGTCCTTACGAATACTGCCTGCTCCTGCATATATTCACCGAGAGTGCAATAAATCGTCAATGTGCCGCACGTGTGATTATATGCGATATAATTGTATGTAAATCATTGATTAAGATGCCAAGGAGAAAAAAAATATTGATAAAGACATTATGGTGCAATGTGCAAAACGGTCACTGCGATTCTTATTTGCTTTTTCAGTAAATATTTAAAAAAATATAATAAAAATATTCTTTAAAAAGAATAGCGTGCATGACTTTTCGGTAAAATATTTTCTAAATATAAATGAAAAGATTTAATTATATTATGTTGCAATCTCAATTTTCTCAAGATGTTACTTCAATTTACCCAGAAAATAATTACGAAACAAAAATGTCATCAATATGTAGTAACGATGCTCGTATCGCGTAATCGTCCCGTTTCTGGGACAGAACGTCCTTTCTTTCAAGATTTCGCAAGTCCGCGCGCACGCGATTAAGATGTGTCGGGTCGCGATGTGACGTCGAGCGAATAAATTACCGGGCGGTTTTACACGGCGTTGAAAACTTCATTCGTCCGACGATCGCGCTTGACGGGCGCCACAAGGGAGCAAGTGAAAAGTTCGCACAAGGCGCTTCGGTGTTAGCTCAAGTAACGATAATTGAACCGCTTGGCAGAGAAACACCGCTTCGGTGAGGACACGCTCTCGCGGCTTTTGATAGCATCCACCGCATTGATTTACGCGGCGATTGCTCCCACACACGTAGCCGCTTGCGCAACGTTGGATTTACGTGCGAAACTTTTTAAGAGCGAACCCGCGTCGCGCCGCGATTAAGGTATCGTGTAACCGGATTTACGCGCGATGCGTAAGACTGTTTCGTTTCTCTCTTTTCCTTCATGTTGCCGCGCTTGCTCCGGGTGTTCTGATTAAGATGCAGATGAGTCGCGATTGAGAAAAAAAATATATCGCTCGCTAACGAATGTGCAAAAGCGCCGAGGGTGCAGAAAAACGTTTACGCACGTCGACACGGAAAATCTTGCAAAACCGGATGCGGCGCAATAAAATCTCGCGACCGCAAGATTGTATTGTTGTAAAAAGGGAGAGCAGAAATGAATACCCTGTCACGTTCAATAGCGTCGACTTCTTTAATGAGTGGAAAACAGGAATAAAAGAGAAAGTGCATAAACGATTTTGTAGCAAAGTTAAATGTTCTGCTCTTGAGTTCATTAAAACCGAGTGTATTGTTAAATAGAAAGCTATTTGTCCAATTCAAACGGTATGAATGAACGGCAAGACTTTTATGATGCCCTTGTAAGTCCAAGATAATTATCTATAAGGCAAGAAAAATAAATTTTTATGGCGGAGTGGCTTTGTGGTGGCGGAATTCTCACAGAATACCTTTTGTACGCTTTTATGCATTCTGACATTTTTTCCCCTCAACTTCCGTATAATTATACTTTATCATTAGACAAACATCGGATTAGGTTATCAACCCGCCATATGACAGAAAACTTAAAATTAGTGGCAGAACTTTATCAATGATAACACAGATAGGTATATTTAGCATTTGATTTAATGACTTTAAAAGCCTACTTTTTTAAATCTCTTATTAAAAAACCCGCAGAATAAAATATTGCACAAATTTTGTGGCGCTTAACACTTGCATTTGAAAAAAATCATAATTACAATAGCTATAAAAGCTATAAATCTATAAAAAAATTAAATAAATATCTATAAATTGATGTTCAATTATCAATTTTAAAACACAATTCTTTTAATTCCTTGAATTTCTCCTCCTTGGAAAAAAACAGACACAATAAGGTCTTACTTGTATTCTTATTCTAACGGAATCCTATTTTAAAGCGGAAACCAGATACAGCGCAGGATGCATTGATATCACGAGAGAGCCGCAACGCTGACACAACCGCGTAGAATACGCTTTAGGAAACGAGTTTGTCGCACGCAATGCGGTCAACAGATAGGTGCTGCGTGCACATTTGATGTCAATGCAGACCGCGGACTTGCCGATGCACCTGTCATTATCGCTATTCCGTTTCACGATAACTATCGGCCTAGGCGCTTCTCCATTACAGCGTTACGACGTTACGTCTCACTCTCGGCCGCTCGTCTTATCCGCGCGTGATTCGATTCACAAGTCGCGCGCGAGCGAAAGTGAGAACCGACTGGCGATATCGGGGTTAATGACAGGCATAAATTACGCGTGCGATTCGTTCGCGGCGTCGATTAAACTGATTGACGTGTCCCGCGAGCCCACGGTCCCTTTTTCCTCGCCCGACGATTACATGTGCAAGTTATTAATCACGTTGTAAAAATACACAAAGTGTTCTTGCAGTTGCAAAAATGTAGATTAATGATTGACCACATGACTGCTTTGATAGACGGTTAAATTAAGTTGCGACGAAATAACTTTCACGCAAAGAGTTTAGTAAACATCGTGTTTAATGATAAATCGATTTTTAATTCCTAAACTGTACAGAATTGAGAAATGTTGTTCTCAAATTTTGAAAATATAGATTGATAATTAATGACGGTTGCTTTAATAAAAGTTTAAATTAAGTGGTAATAAAATGATTTTTAAATGAAAAAGTTGGTAAGCGGATTTGTAAAATTAAAAAATAAATTATTACTTTTTTTAAATGTTTAAGTTGTGAATTTAAACAATATTATCTCTATGAATCACCGCGTCATTGAAGCAAATTCTTCTGTTCGATTCCATTCTCCAGAATCTGCGAATGATGACCAATGATCTGCTTGATGACTCAGGATCGCGCACATGCAAATGTCACTGATTTTTTTCTCGCGGATTACATTGTGCAAGGATTCATGTGTATCAATGAGGTATAACAATTCGCGAGTCGTGACTCACAGATCGCGGACAAAGGTCGCTGACGAAGCGATTTTCTTCTTTGTGTATTATTCATCCGTATTAAAGAGCGAGTAATTACTTTTCCGATACGGAAGTGTTCTGCATTTAATTACTTCTCAGCGTTTATTCATGCGACAACGCGACGGTCGGAGAAAGCGGCGGGAAGACGTAATTGTTTCGCCGAAACAAAACGATATTTCACACCACGCCGGGCGGCCCTTCGCTACGAACAATTTAACACGCGTCATGTCGGCACCTTTGATCGGTTTAAAGAGCGTTCCGATGACAAAGTCCAGTCTCTCACGCAGAAAAAAGACGGAAAAGAAACGCAGAAGAAGCGGAAACAAAGATCGCTCTTATTTCTTCTCACGAAGCCGAAAAGCATGTTAAAGGGATTCGAGACTATTGTGCACGAAAACATGCATTGCATAATGGAGAAAACGAACGGGAAGAATCAGAGGAGTCACGCTAAACATGACCTAGGCGGAATGGCTCGTTGCGAGAATCCGCGGAAGTGAAATCGACGCGAATAGTGAATCATCGATTCTAAGTGTAATGAGCCGCTGACGTCAAATTCAACACTCGTGTGTTCCAAATGAGTGACTCACGTCACTCTTCGGTGCTCTTAAGCACTCGAATGTTTTTTTCCGATAATCATAAACTTCCGACGCTATCATTCGCGACTTCCCGAATAGTCATCGCCCGGCAATACGACGGCGCCATGATAATCTCGAATAATGCCGGCAAATGCATAAAATATTTTATTCATGTCGACTGAATCTTGTCAGATGTCTCGTGTTGTATAAGGTATCGTTTCAACGTTCTTACATTAAGATAAGAATTTATCTACTTTTGAGCAATCGAAAGATCAATATGTGATTTGTAAAGTGGGCGCGGACAAAACTCACGCAATCACCGGACAAAATCACCGCAAGCTGCGAAAAATTGTTTTAATAAAACGTACAAAATTTTAGATTATTCATTGCGCAACTTGCAAATAATAAAAATAAATGGACGCATTCATCAATTTGTAAAATTCATTAGTTACTTACATAACTTGTTGACAACATTAAATAATAAAGAATAAAAATTTATCATAACTATTTAAAATTTCATACGTGCGAGCGATATAATTACGTAAGTAACTCACTGCTTGTAGAAAATAAACATGCCGTATGTTCGCATAATATATCAGTCGCATATCTTATACTTTATTTGCGAGTGATGCATGACTTTATTAGCCGACAGTTTCGCGAGTTATCGGCCTGCAACATTCGTCCGACCGTCGACGTGGAATTTAATATTTCATGCCGTCGTGTACGACTATTTTTCCACGCGAGTAAGCTTGCGCGCGCAAAGAGAGAAGCCGACACAGTAGCCGCACTGTTCCTCGCGGAATTTGAAGAATTCGTACCGCGCTTAAAATGCGACTTCCACCTTTGGCATTGACGGTGCGCCGATAATTGGTCGCGAGAAAATGACAACACGAGGACAAAGACGCAGGACGACGGACGGATGGGCGCGAGTTCTCAGATCGTAGAGAACTGCTCCATTAAATCCACCCCCCCCCCTCCCCTCCCCTGCAATCCAATCTAATCGAGAATCGGGAATTGCGCGGTTCATTGTCTGACGCCGTGGTATTGATTAAAAATCGAGCCGACAATTGGCACACTGACGCGTATGCTCGCGCGATTAAATTAACGGGACGCATCGCGCGGGACAACAGCGTAGTTGGAAAAGTGACATGGGAGTTTTTTTTTATTATTTTCCGCTCCCTGTTTCTCCTTTCTCCAGACGTATGTATATTTATAATTCGCAGCATTGTTCTAACCGGGTTAATAGTTAAATCAAAACGCGCCGTGTGTATCGCGAATAATCGCGACGCTACTCTCGCTACTCCAATGTGCGCGCGCCGTTCACCCCTTTTGCTGACGCGAACAATGACTGAGTTTCAATGACGCGGTGCAAAAGAGAACCAAACGACCGAGGACGCAGTGCCCGCGATTGGCAGATTGAAATACAGCGATACTCGACGCTGTCAAGCGGCCGGATCGGTAACTCGAGCGAACTTATTAGCCGCTCTGCGACCCAAGTCCCGTAAGAAGATATATCCGTCGCCTGACTCATCAATTCGAGATACCTCATTTACTCATAAGGGATAATCGCACTGATAACGCAGCCTCCATTAAATCGTCACACGCGGCAAGAGCGATTGCCGTGATTGCTCGATAAAGTATTATTCAAATTTCCTCGGTGCATAAATAAATTTAAAAGTTGAATCAATTGGAATTTATTTTGAAAAGAATATTTTGAGATTTATAATTTAAATCCAGCTGTTGCAAAAATTTCTATAATAACTTCTCGGAAAATGTCGGAATAATATTTTTCCGCAACAACGATAAATTCGGAGCTTTCGCGAATCTCGCAGGACGAGAATGTTCAGACGGCTCACTCGAGCATGTATTTCCCGCGGAGGCACTTTGTATTCTTAGTGAGTATGCATTATGCGAAACAAAACGTTCCCGGTGGGCTAAAATATGTTTGCCGTTACGTCAAAATGTTATAAAATTATCGTGCATTTTTGTAAATTCTTGCAAACGGTAATGAAATTATTATCGTATAGGATCAGTTTACGCCGACGTCCTGTTAAGCTAAAGCAATTCTCGACAGGATTGCGAATGGCGATTAAAAGTGGCTCATTTCATCGCACTTCATCTTATCTTAACCGCGGAACCCCGCCATGTGTCGAGAAAGGATTAATTATACACGTAATTAAGGAGCTAAGCGTGGGAATCGAACCGACAAAGGATGCACGTATATGCCGTAGGATAAACACACGTACATGCCGTTCTTACAGCCTGAGAATTGGCTCCGGAACGTGCATTGTACGGAGCTGAGAAAGGAATCGGCCACGTTTTTGACATTTTCATGTCTCCTTCGGAAGCGATCTTTCAGTTACATCGCAAATAAGCCGTTGTTTTGCTACCTAGCTCTGCGATATCTTGCGAACCAGATTAAATACCAGTCGCCACTTAGCGATTAATGGTATGTTAAGGTGAAACAATGGCAAGAGAGCATTCACTGTGTAGACATAATTGTCGCGCGGCTTAAACTATATTTACTTGGTTAATTATAATGGAATACCAAAGGTATTCAGCCAAAAGTATGGCAGCTAAGTGCAGCTGCGTAGCATAACGAAATCAGATTATTTTGAGTGCACTTTGCGTAACCCAGCGCTTTATGGTTACTTCATGCAAATTTACATTTTATAAAAATAATAATGGGAATTTGTGAAACCCGCGGAAATTTACTTAGCATTCTGACATTCGATCTTAATTTACAAGTCCATTAATTCTAAAAATAATTTTCAGATCTATCTTCCATTATTTAATAACAATATTTCCCCTTTAAAATTAAATCGGTATTTTCTGCAAAAATATGCGACACGGTAGGATTTTTGGCCTTTCCGAATATTTATACGTACAACTTCTAATTAGCGCGAGCATTTGAATCTCGAGTTTAAAGTGACACTCGTACAGTCCGCTTTATTGAAGGACTTCACATTTGAACTCGTTTGCCATTTGCAATAAATGACGACGCATAGACGGCGGGCGCCGGCCGGACCGCAGGCAGAATTCAGAGATTAATTCTGTCCGGCTAGCAAGAAGAGGCTCGTGTGATAAGTTTTCCCGTCATAACGACCGCATTCATGGCGAGATATTCTCGTTAGTCAAACATACAGCGGAGAGAATTCATCGCGGTCTATATTTTCAACTCACAAGGAAAACATTATGTATTCTACATCTGCTATGTATTTATATTTGCATTATGTATTTATATGCGCGCTGTATTAGCGGCGAAAAATTGCGGCTGTGTGAGAAATATTATACACAAGCGAAAAATATCGCAAGAAACTCGTTTCATAAAGTAAAAGCTAATTTAAAGGGATGTTATTATTTTTCCCGCCCACGTTGTCCTCTCTTAATTCATTGTCCTTTCTACGGCGCGTGATATTTATGATAATAATTGTAGTACAATAAAGATAATGTTTTTATGGATTTTTAAAGTTCATAATACAGCTGTGCTAAATATCCAAAATGTTTATACATTTAAGTGTATCGGCAATAATCCCGCCGCGACTGTTCCTTCGATACGTTGGCTTCAAGATGACGAAAAAAAAAAAACTGTTCCTTTATTGATCATAATAAATACAAGGAATAATCCACTGCAAACTTATCATGCATTGTTGTGGCATTGAATTGCCATATTTCCTTGTTGCTATCATATTGCAAAACATTAGTTAGGTTTGCACAACACTTGATTCTTATACTAGTGATGCATTTTTGTAATGTTTTAAGGAACTGCATTATATGTACAAATTGTTTTGTAAATCAACTGCGCAAAGAAATCGGCATCATGTACAAAACGGCCGGTTACACGCCACTGAGAACCGCTGATCGGGAAAATACGTGCAATACGTGCATTATGCGACCTAGGCGCAGTTGCGCAACGATATTACTTTTTAAGCAGCCGATCGCGGTCCGTTTGCTATTCCAGCGGCGTGCAATTGCATAACATTCGCAGCACGTCACTACATTGTACCGACGTAGTTGAGCAACAATTGGAGTAGAAGGCATTGTATGGCCTATGAATGATAAGAACGGTCTTTGCGGCAAACCGCGCCTGTACGGGTCGCCTCGCGTAAAAATTTCAGGAATGCTCGAAAAAGTGCAGGTATGCAAATAATCGCGAGATAATGAGCATTATTTTTGCGGACGGGAACGAATACATTCTTATCTCACCTCGCGCTATCAAAACAAACAATGTCGCAAATTAAAACGCTCTATCACAAAGTTGCATTCGTAAATAACGTGTTTGATATCGTAATAGATTTGTAGTAATATTTGTAAGATAGATGTGTAAGTTCGTGGATAATATAAATGTTAAAATAATCTTTTAATAATGTCTAGTTAAACTTAAAAAATTTTAATGATACCACATTCCAGTGTAATAATGCACGCCTTGGTATTGGTGTATTTCAAAAAAAGACGAGTGAAAATGTAGTGAATACCGTTAAAGAGATACGATAGTAAAGTTCTCAACATTTATTTCCCGTTGCCGCCTTGCCCCGTCGCGATCGACACCGCGTAGAATATTTCACGCGTGAATGTAGGCGCGCGATTTTGCATTAATTTCATGCTTGCGAAGCTATGAAACAGTTCTAGCCCGCCTTGCGCGGTTTCACGAGATCCCAAGAATCTCCGGCGCATGAAATGTACTCGTTAACAGCCCGCCGGCCACTTCTGTACGGTTGTGCGGCCGTACATACGTGCTTTTACACGGCTACCAGCATGCTTGCTTTTAATAGCCGTTTTAATTATCCGCGAGAAAGGGCAAAGTGAAATCGAAAACCGTAGAAATCGATTAACAACTAAATCCTCATTCCATCGCCGTAAACTTAAGCAGTATTTAATTAGAAAAAGAGTTATCGCTTTGATGAAATAAATATAAGTAAAAAGAAGATTGCGAAGAGCGAAGAAATCAAAATGGATTGACGAATTAAACCCGGTATATGATTTCAGCAAGTGAGGTCATATTGTCCGCGTAAATATTTTCCTTCTCGTTGTAACTACGTACATATCGAATGAACCAGACACCAGTTCACAGCGGTTGGTCTCCCGCTTGTTTTTGTGAGAGACCAACACCGCGGTTTCTGGATAAGAAAAGAACGGCACGTGCCAACGCGGCGAAACAACGCGTTCGGGTGGCCGCTTGTGCACGTGCTCCGATATTTATTCCGGACCTTTTCGCATAATCTCTTATAAACACTCACATCGGTAGCAAAGCCATAAAAAGTCACAACTATACATATCGATAATTATAATCATGTATATAGAGATACATTTTACAATAAAAATGTTATTCAATGATTTAATTAATTTTCTAGATCCTTATTTTCATGATAAAATAATGAAACTTTTGACGTTCATAATAAATGAATAAAATATTCCTTCTTTTTCTGATACTGATTTAATGTTTAAGAATTAAAAATTTCAGATTTCTGGTGTTTTTTTGTCGCTTCTAGATTTTTCTAAACCGGCAGTTTCACATTAATCTGCTAATATGAGTAATTGACAATAATAAACTCGAGAAATATGACAAAATAAATATATCCTTTTAATTTCAATGGCTATCATGGAGTTGTGGTCCTAAAGTTGATTCATTGCGTCAGTTCAATGGTGCGACACGAAAAAATTTGTCGCGTCGACACGGTGAACTGCCTTCGCTGGCAAGTAAAGCGCAAAATTCCGGAATCAAATGTCGGATAGGAAATACGAATGAAATAGGAGTTCCGAGAGCTCGAATTCACGCATACGTTTTCGCTTAATCCGCGTCTGGCTCTTTCACTTATTTTTTACTATGTTGTTTCATTTCCAATAATCGACAAAAAATGGTATCTGAAAAATATTACAGAACGCTCCAGGTTTTGTTACTCGACAGATCTTTTGCAGACAATTTTAATAAAAATTCATAGAAAATGTTATTGCAAAAATTGGTAATAAATATCTGTTGCTTTTAATAATGTTATATAAAATTTAATTAAAATTTTACTCAATTAACAAAAAATTTGTTGGTAAAAATTAAAAAATTCAATAAACAACGGCCACTTTTGTGTCGAGAAACTTGATATTAATGTTAAAAACTGAATATTCCGGATATTCATAAAACTTTTCGCTGTTAGTATGCATCATGCCTGTCTAATTTCATATCGTCAATTAAGCATGCTCATTTACTATTTGCAAAAACAACTCTTAATATATGTACTTTGTTTCTCGTTCAGTAAATATATCTCTCACGGTTATGCTTATGCTGACGTAGATTACACACGCTCGAGTGCTTAAGGGTTGAGAGTCATCCTGTCAGGAGCGATGTTGAAAGAGGGTGGTAATCTCTTGGAAAAGCATTGACGCACGTCGCGCATGGAAATGTCTTTCGCACTTTTGTCTTTTCAACTAGCTGAGTTTCAAGTAAAACGTGAAATCACAAAGACAGGCTCGTACATCACTCTAATTACACTCGTTTTACCGCTTTGTCTAGATGTGTAATTTCCTAATTACGATCATTGTCCCCCTTCGTAAAAACACAGTAAGATTGTATTATTCCAGAAAATTATTATTATTATTTAACATTGACTACCAAATAATTACAGCACAATTTTTTTCATTAAAAAAATAACAAAATTACTAAATTAAAAAAATATAAAAGGAGCGTTTCTATATTTTCTTATATTAAAATGTATAAAAATTAAATTTGAGATAAGAAATAAATAGCAACAGCAACGAGCGCGAAGAAAGTTAAAGCCATTAAATAACTAAGTACGATAAATAACGCACACAAAAAAGTGATTAAATATAAATATAGTGATTACGAGCCGTCTGCCTTGATCAAATATTTCCCACGCTAAAGAAGGAGAAAATAATCCTTTCCACCCCGCGAGCAGTAACATTTTATCGGGGCTTTAAAACGTGGCGTGTCCGATGATTCAGCACGTACGCAGCGTCACTTTACAGGGGTGGCCCTTAGAGTGCTCCTTACGCATCATTCGCATGCACTTTCGCCACGCAGGATGTAGGAAGGGGTTGCGCCTCCTCTCGCACGCCGGTAACGCGATCAATAAGATAATTGAAGACTTTCTCGACAATGTAGCCGACGGAAGGGAGCAATTTTGCTGTTTCGCTCATACTAGCGCAAGGTCATTGTTTTCAAGATTCTCGATCTTTTAGTTTCGAAATTTTGTTATCCTCGTTTGTGTACACACAATCAAAGAAAAAAAAACACACACAAACAATATGCGATTAACATATTGCGAAAATATTGTGAATACAAATCGATAAATTTTCTTTTTCGCGATGATTTACAACGAAAATATACAACAAAATAAACAAGAATCTTGCAAAAATTAATCGATGGTTTAATAAAGACACCTCGAATATTCCGAATAAACAGTGAAGCATTGTAAACTGTTTGTTCAAGTTGAAATTAATATTTGCTGAATATTTTTCAGAATATAAACAATCACAATATTGCTATAAATTGAACTGTATATCGTGTAAATGGTGAATAATTACGATATTTCAAACCTTGCATATTTGCAAGTAAAAATATCGCAGTGATATGCGTGGATAACATTCAGCAAAAATATTTCCAATACAACGAAAAATATTTTCGAATAAAAATAATGGAGCAGCGCCTAAAACAAGCTATCGTTTGCAATATTGAAAATGTATAACAAAGCTAAACAGAGTGATTAAATACCATCCATCAACTAACTGTACTAACTACAGAATCAATTATTTTCGAGTATTTTTCAATTAATTATCAATTTAGACTCATTTTGAATTTCATTTAATTTAACGCAACTGTTTTGTTAATTTTTCTTCAAATAATTTAACAGCCAGAGTCTAAAAAAAAATTTTTGATTAAAATGAAGTTAACTCGATATCAACGTAAAATCTTAAAATTCAATCTATGAGAAGAGCTGCTTTCTTATTTTCTCTCGCTTCTAAGCAACTAATGGCTCGTTATCGGATTTAGCTACATCCTGTACAGACGCGGGAGTGTGCTGGTATTCCGATGGAGCCTCGTTAAATGTTTTCGTACCCGCAGCATGTTCGCCTGAGGTCGTGTGGAATCCGATATACCGGTATCGGGCACGCAACTTTAAAAAAATGTATATAAAAATGTGTGACATCGCTGCACGGCGACCCAAAAAGTTATTATCGATACCGCAATCATGCGAGTGCATATTTAAACCATTGCCAGTTTCTTAAAGTCAGCTAATTACCTCGATAAACTAATGATTATGTTCGATAGCAATTATTACAATTTTTTAAATTATAATTTTCTAAAAATTTCATATTAAAACTAGAACAGTTAAATAGATAGTTTTTTTACTTGCCTGATAATGTCACATTTAATTTCACGATTTATTATTAATCAATTTATTTGTGATAAACATTTTCAAAAATAGCACGTTGGTCGTAAATGAATTAGAACGCCGTAAAAGACAGACATTGGTTATTACGTCGCGTGATATTGAAGTAAAAAAACAGAGTATTTAATAAATTGCATTTCCCGATATCACAATAAACCGCGAAGAGTTGACTTGTATCGAGAATTAAGTTGCCTTTCGATTGGAGTCGCGGAGGCGGGAGAAAAAAGCTCTCGGAAACGAGTCGCAGTCGGCCAACCGTGAAAAGTCTGTCGCGGAGAGTTAGAGTGCAATCGCGCGGTAACGAGGTTGATTGCACCTCCAAAAGCCGAGGTAAACGTACTCGCGGTTTGTCTAATTTGTCTCTATGCGAGTTAAAGAGTAATTGCGGCAATCGCGAGACTCGCGGTGCTTTGAAGGACGAACACGTGGCTCGCGTAAACATCGTTGCGGTTGATAAATGGACATCGCTTCGATGCGAACACAGAACATCTTATTATTTCATAATGTAAACGAGTAATGTAAATTTCGAGTTTTGAATTACAAGATAATTACATACCTAATTTGAGCAACGGATTATTTAAACTTTCTTGCAATACTGAGAAGTAAAATATGGCCGGAATTCTTTTATCAAAAATTATCGGCAACAATTTCGGCTTGTTACCAACGTATGTAATCACCCAATTGTTAATCAATGTGATAATAACGATAAGCGCTGTTGTTCGTTTTATCAATGCCGCATTCCGTGTTTACATTTGCTAATAGCGCTCATGGGATAATAATGGGATAATATTATTAAACAAGTAGACGCTATCAAATCGCGGGACATTATCAATGTTTGAAAATATTCATCTGTAAATACAGTGTATTTAGCTTAACCGCGTCATCCAGAGATGCGTGGGCGAGAAGTAATGCATTGATCAAACTTCCTCTGTAAATCGCTGCGCCCGGCTGCACCGCATGTAAATGAACTCTAAATGCGGTTGCCCGTGATTTTAATCGGCTGCTCAATTTCATTCGAATCGCTCAACGTTGAAAAAAAAAATATAATACTTCAAAAACAATTTTGTCCAAATACTTTAGTCCAAAATGAAGAATTTTATTTACTTCCTGTTTCTCTTCAAAATTTTACGTATGTACATATTATATTCAGAGATTTTTAATATATTTATAAGTGGAATGTTTAATAAAAAAAAAATAAAATAAAAATTAAAATAATATTTGGAATCGCGTCGCAAAAATATCTATGATAAACATCGTCAATGCCAGAACCTGTTCCGGATTACTGATCACGACAGCAAATGCGAGATACAGTAAACACAAGGCGCGATGTAACGAGTACCGTGGCGTATAAATGAGCGTGCTTAAACGCACCGTTGCTTACGTACACGTGCGCAGGCATATCGCCGTATACCGAACCGAGAAGTGACCTGGTCACTAGCGTTCCTGCCGATCGTGATTATGCGCCCGACCCATACACCCGCCCGACCGGTTCCAAATGCCTAACCTCCCTCGAACGGTTCTCACATGCCACAACAATCGGGGCGAAGGAAAAGCATTCCTCTCTGTTTCTCGTTTTTCGCTTCTATCTAAGGTCGTCGTAAAAAATGCTGACGTCAAAGATGTTTTCTGATGTACGGATTATCGAGCGATATACGATTGAACTTGTTATGTAGATTTGTGCACATTGCTGCACACACGTTATTATAATTCCATAATAAATCCGATCCATATAATTCCATATTAATTTCTTGTAATTGTTACTGATTGCAATTCAATGTTTAATTATTATCCTTCGTAATCGTACTAAAATAAATCTTGACTCCTTAGATATTTCGATAATATTTTTTATTATTTTTGATAACACGGCCAAGATTTGATTTTACTAGAAAATTCAAGAATTTCCAAGTTTTATCATTAATCGTAATCAATTCTTCGAACGACTCTTAAACGATGTTGACCCGGCGAGTCAAGATTCATCCCGGGAAATGTTTCCGAACGCAGCTCCGATTACAGGACTGCAGAGCAGGAGGCGCCGGATGACAGCGGCGGCAGGGCGGCGACACCCGGCGCGTCGTCGGCCTCGCGGCGAGGTTCAACACGAGGGTGGGTTTCCACGCTGATAAAACCGGCGATCGATAAGAAACCGCGCGCCGCGGCGGCCGGCGTCGCGGCAAACGCTTCGCGGAAAAGCGAGAAAAACCCGCCATCCCCGGGCGCGACAGATGAATTTTTATAAGAATGCAGATACAGGACTCACCGTTTGGAACTGCTCCAACAGCTCCTGCCGGTCGTCGATCGCGGTGGCCATGTTTGTCCGAATATATAATCCTTCCGCCTTTCCTTTCTCCGCGGCGGCACCCGGTCGCTGCTTCTCTGTCGCTCCTTTGCGCCCTTTTGGCTGCCTCTCACTCTTCCGCGTTCGAACCGTCTGTCCTTCTCGGCCCGACGATTCACGTATATGCGGTGGTATACGCCGTGACACAATGCGGCGCGCAACGTGCGACGGCACTCAACGATCGACGGACAATTTTCTCACTAAATGTCGTCGGGCGAATGCGGGCGAGCGATACTCGACGCACGACGGTCACCGAAAAGGACGGTTGCTCGGTTTCGACGCGTTTCGGCTACGGATTCGCGGAAAATGCGCTTTTGGGACTGTATCGTCAGCCAGCCTGCCAGAGCCAACGCACGACAACGTCCCACCCAGATGGAGTCGCAGTGAACACTGCTGCGGGATACAGTGCTCCAAACACAGCGCGCGCCAGCTGGCCGACCATCGCCGAAAGCATACGAACTTCCACGACGCTCTCGGCGGCGATTTGACACATGCTGGCTCTTCGTGTCTCACTTTGGAATGCACTGATTTTCACCTAATAAATACATCCAAAAATAAAATCAACGATAAAATTATTATTTTATGAAGATTGTAATTAGATTATTATTTAGTCTAACGAATCGTTATATATATTTTGTACTTTCTTCTATGAACAAATCTAATAATCCAAATATTTTTTTACTAATTATGACGCATACAGAAAAGAATCAAAATTCTAATGTATTTTAAAGTGTGATTGATAGCAAGAGATATTTAAGGAATAATATTACTTTTCTTATTTCTAATAATGTATTCTATATTGCTTTAAAAATCTTGAGAGAAATGCATAGGTTGATAGAACGACAATGATATATACGACGAGTATAACGAGCTCGTGTAGGATAATCCTGCCTTATCTTTTCAGGCTTCCAAAACTTGTACTTTCAAGAGTCTAGGGCGGATATTATTAAACTCACAATCAAAGGCATCTTCTCTTAAAAAATACTCCCATTCAGACTGCTCAAGGATTCTATCTTGTAAATTAATCTTTCTCGAAACCTGCAATAAAGATTTTATCAATTCTATTTTAATTAACATTCCAAAATAATAAAAATGCACTTAATGATTGTCTTAAGTTTATTAAATCTTTGCAAAAATATTAGTTTAAAATAACAAATTGAACTGATTTATAATGAACTCGTATAATCAATTTGCTAATTCTGCAATAAAATTATTAGTTTAATGTAATTCCAAATTTGCCTTATAAGGCAATATTTACGACGAAACGGGCAACGAACCTCTTGAATTCACGGTATCGCCGCGCAGTTCGTAGGAACGCAGAACGAGATCGCGTCGGCGATGATTCATTTTTCACATGCAAAGTAGTGGTGGAAGCAGTACACTGGGTCGACAAAAATTCACGTTGACTCATTGCTATCGTCAGTGAAGTCAATCTGTCTACGCACTGGTCATGATATTAAAACGTGTGTTTATGCAAAGAGCAGTTGGCGCGTATATTTGCGTCGTTCTGCGTTGTCTTACAGCTTTCCTTAAAATGAAAAAAAAAAAATTTGTTAGTCCATTTACTTGAATATATATGTAAAAGCACGATAACAAACATTTATTATTATATTTCTCATGATTAATATTTGTATGTAAAAAATGATATGTTAAAAAGAGAAATCAATTTTCATTATTTTTGCAAATTAAGGTTATCTATATATAGCTGCATGATTTGCGTAAAAAAAAAGGTTCATGGTTGATAACGCGCAAACGCCTTTTCCAAACGGGTTGTCACATTGATTCAGAAAATCATGTCTCCCTTAACTTTCATGTTCCTCGTCTCTTTATTGACATTCTCTCCCACCCGTTACATGAATACACTTCCACGGGCATCGACCCCTTTTAAATAATGTTACCTTATAGAAGACGGGGAGATAAATCCCGTTCAGAATTCTCCGAAAGATTTTGTTTTGTCGAAAGTATTTTTCCAAGAAAAAATTCTCTTCCAAAAATGTTCAAATAACGATGATATAACACAACATGTAAAAAAAGTCCGGGAAAAAATTGAATAATGTACAAAAATTAACCTTTCTCTAATTTATAGGTTATAATTAGGAAAAATTGAAAAAAAATGTAAGTTCTCAATTTTACGATGATTAAATATAATGGATAACGGAATCAGATAAGGGATGACAAGAACATCGAATATTGAAAGCAAGCACAAATTAATATCAAGAATCTAATCAAATAATATAGCAGAATCGAAAGTATGAAACCATACCAACCGGCTTCTTTGACGTCAAATGATTTATTGACAGATACATCTATGATAATATATACAACAAGAAGTAAACTGCTTATCGAAAGGAGCGGAGCCCGCCACAAATAAAGTCCTATTGCGAAGTGATATATCTTTATCACTACGTCTATTATGTTTAGCCTTCGGTCAGAAAGTTACACGAAACGTTTAATACAATTCTTCGATAGCACATGTTAAATTACGCATTGGTCGGATTTTCAAATAAGTTACGGCGAAACGAGTAGAGTACAGTAAAAGCTACAAAGGCCTGTAAAACACAGATTCAGACATCGGAATCGCAATATTTACTCTGCGTAGAAGACTGTGATTCGAAGAACTATAACTTATATTGAGAGAGGTGAAAACTACGCTTCATATGAAAAATCACTCAACGGCAATCATATCCTTCTCTCTCCAAAACTGCGAGCTGCTTCTTTCCAAAAATATATCTACCGTTTAGAAAAGAATTTCGTTGTGTGTACGTAAGTGTGCAAAACGTCAAGGTCGCAGTGTACTTACAAAACTAGCTGCGTAAAAATGTAACATCGTTATGATTCAGTCAACGGACTAAGTGACCTCGAGCAATTTACGCCAAGTTAATACATTCGCGCGACCCTCTCCTGTCACGCTGAAAAGTTTTCAGCGAAAACGATGCTGCCGGGACTGTATGTTTCGCACGGCGAGAAGATCGATGCGTAGTATATAGATTCTCGGAAATGCGTAGGCACTTGCCTTTTAAGTATATCTAAATAAGTGAGTAGTGATCCGACATGATACAAGTATTTCGCAATAACGTACAATATATACGAAGTTTCACTTCGATTTTGCCTTCTATTTGCGGCAATGTATTGTTAACGACAGTATACTCGGCGAAAGATAAAATACAACTTTCAGACGCAAAATATTTGGTGTTACGGTTAACGTATTAAAAGATATTTGATATCGAGCGAAACAGACATATGTACATTTGCACGAAGGAATTGTAAGTAACAAAATAAAAGTCGATGACAACGAGATATTAACGATTGATTACGACATTCTCGAAAATACTATCATTAGAGATACACTGCGTTATCTGCGCCGCGTCCGGCACAAGATTATGAATTATTGGGCCAGACTGATTTGTACAAAAATATAATATGTGTACATGTCTCGTCGTCTCTTTGTTTCACAGCCTGTTTTAAATGACACGTAGCATACTCATCTGCCGACAATTCTGGTAATCGAATTTTTCTCTTTGACATTTTCTCTCTTACGCAATTAACAGTGGAATATAATTCTCTGCGTTTCATCTCAACAGAGTTTGTATATCAAGTATTAAGATTTATCCCGACATATATAGCATGCTCGGCATACAAATATTTAAAACACACTGTGCGTTCGTCAATTTATTCCTCTCGTGTTAAATCTGTGTAAATTCTAGATTCTACATTCTATGCTGTTAACAATTGTACAGTTTTCCAGGTCGCCACTCGCGACTTGGTTTCAAAGTTCAGTTTTTTTTTTTTTTTTTTTTTTTTACAAAATACTCTGCGTTCCTCGTACATTTCGCACATTGAATAAACGTTTACATGAAATAAAATTATAGCTGTTTTAAAACAATAGAAATTAACTGCATGAGTAACAATGTGAATTTCAAATTTCTAGCCAAGGGTCAGCATTCGCTCAAGCGTTATCTTACAATCAAACGTGATAACAGAACAAAATATAAAGTAATGATGATATTGATGTCCTTCACAAAACACTTCTTTAACAAGTAAATTTTGTAATGCAATAACGTATCTCAATGGCAAACTATAATAATCTCTCTCTTTCTCTCTTTTATTACATCATATTAATTCACGAAACTTAATAATTAATATTCTCGAGGAACAAATAAATCAGAATTATCCATTCATTAAACTTTTTATTTAATAAATGATATACTAGCAGAGAAACAAAACAAGAAAACTAATCGTTAATTATAATGCGCACATAGATGTTCCGTTATATACATAAAAGATATTTATGATTCTTCAATGTGACAAGGAATATAACAGAATAAAACGTACAGCTACGGAGATTAAAATTTCAGAACATTAAGAACTATTATTTTACTTTTTTTTTAAAATATCGAGAGAATATAATTAAAGAAATCGGTAAAAATATAGAGAAGTACGTAAACGCAAAACGCAATACAGCCTCTGGTGCAAAAAACGACGGTGAAAATACTTACAGATTATTATTTCGGGAAGGCAGAGTAGATATGCTATCTTTTTATGCTGCTTGTTAATAGTCTCCTTTTATTTTATACAAACTATAACCTGCTTACACTCTACGTTCTGATATAATCTAGCCTAAACGTCTCTTAACATATGCATAATCTAATCATAATACACACATCTCTCAGTCTATTCTGTACATACCGCTTGGCGCAAAAGAAATTTTCGCTTGTCGCTTTTTTTTTGTGCGCCCAAGAGACATTTAAAGACCGATACAAAAGACATACGAAAGACCCTACACGCGACACAATATTTCGAAACGATTTATTTCGACAAGTCCTTACTGAGAAAAAAAATGTCCTCGTAAACGTGTCGGACATCGTAACGGGTCATTTCGGCTCGCAACCCACTCTCCGGGTTTCATTTATCCATTGTCAGTAGATAAGGTAAGATAAGGTAACGCTACAGATCGTGTGATTAACATCGCTGCAGACAAAATCCGTGTCGCGAACCGTTAATCGTCTTGTGTAGAAACAACTGCTTCATTCGACCATACACAGCAATAGGCGCAATGCGCGTAAAAATTACGAAACAGAAACAACATTCTTCTACGGACGGTCGGTTATAAAAAAAAAAAAAAAAAAATTTGAAAGGAACGAGAAGACAAAAGGCGCGTACATCACGGTTCATCCGTGATCTGATTGCCATCGGCGAGAAACGAAACCGCGCGATGAATTTTTCGTAATAAAAAAAAAAAGAAAGAAAACAAAACAATCCAACAAAACGCTTTTGCGAATACTTTCGCCGTCGTGCGGATTGAAGTGAAGCAAAGAATTCACGTTGCCGCATAATTTGAATTTATAAAACGCATGAGTGGAAGCACAAAAATGATATTTTCATATTTGTCGTGCATTGTGTAGCATTGTCCCTACTCGTGAACGAAATTTTCAATCGGTATAAATGCAGATCGATGATTGACTAGCAGTGCTCTATTAGCATCTAAAATAACGTAAATCTCGCAGATACAAACGAAAAACCATAGTCGATAGGAAACGTTCACCACGTGATGTGTATTGTGTGTGTGTGTATGTGTGATCGACATATTGTAACTCAATCATGCTATAATACTTCGTCTCTTAAGTTTCGTCGTGAATTGTAGTCGAATGATGCACAACGACCTGCAATGCCGATAGTTCCGTAGATAATGGCAAGAGAGAGACAATCATTAACTTCGCATCATGAGTTCGTAGATCGAGGATCGCAATTATCGCATACGCCGCGGAGCCTCGTGCGGAGCTAACGGACGACACGAAGAGGGCTAACAGATCCTAGGACGAAGGACGTCGCTTTCCTAGACGCCCGCCTCCGTGTCGGTGGTGCTGCCGTGGTACTCCTGGGGCTGAGAAAGGGAAAGAAGTGCATCCAGACCTAATGATTCAGCCGGATCTGGCGGGGATCTCGACTACAATGTTTAACACAAAAAAAAGACTCGCACTAGATCTGTAATCCGGTTTTTCAGTGATAAACGTATAATCGACAAAACGATGACGCGAAATAAAATTTTTGTCGAATAAAAATTCACCAATTTCAGGCGTGTTACATGTATCGCTTACATGCAATTCGTATCTATGAAATAAAATGTATAATTCTGCCGATAATGTACAATGTGATGATAATGAACGTAATTGGAAAATATACACATTTGTTTTTGGAAAAATTAAAATGGAAAAAAGAATGACACGCGATGCGCATTGTTTTATTAAGCCTTCCCGGGCGCTTTTTTCCTTACCGATGCATTTTGATCGGCTTCTTTACAGTTGCTACAAATATAATCGTCTTCCTCTGCGATATCTGTGCGATCCAATCCGACACAATGCATATGGAACCAACCTTCGCAGCCACCGTCACACTGAACCCAATCAACTTCCTTACCTAAATAACAAATGAAATAATACGTGAAACATCGATAAAATAAAGCTTAATTTAAAAGAACAAATGCGGGTATAATCAAAATCAAAATATTATCAAACTAAAAATATACATACAAAAATAATTCGTATAACATTCGAAACACATGCTACGTGATCAAAAAAGTTACGTACACAATCATTGGCAATATAATGTTTATTGCACACAACAATTGTTCATTATATATTACGATATATAATTCTTATGTATCGAGAACATGAGTGACGCTTATAGAAGATATCATTAAAACCACGTTGCGAATACATCGACAACAACGTCATCCTTACCACTAGGCCGCAGACAGTTAACCGCCGCGCAATCATCCTCTTCGTCCGAGCTCTCTTGCTTTGTCTTCTTCGTGCGATTACCACCTCGCTTCTTAGGGATTTCCTCACTCTCGCTCTTGCGTTTCATCTGCAATTCATATTTGACTGAAATCGAGCTGTCTAATGTTCGCGCAACCGTCAATCGCATCTATTGTCATAAGTCGTAAAATGTCTCGAATTTAAACTTCCTATAACACCGATCTATTATTGAAAAATTTATTTTTAGCGAGATTCGAGATTATTGCGTCAAATGTGTTAATATCAAGATTTATTAGAAATTTATTGAAAAAAAAATTTAAAGTGAAAGATTTAATTCGAGACACGATTGTCACAGAAAAATCAAGTACCTTTCGAGGTCCGCGCTTCACAGGCACCGGCGAACTGCTCTGCCTCTTCTCTTTGGCAGCAGGGCCGCTTTTGCTCCGTTTGACTGCATTCTTTTCTTCGACCTTTTGCCGTCCAATTTTCTTCAATAATTCAAATTCTTCTGATTTTCTCTTTCTACCCCGTTTCTTCACGTCCTTTGCCTCCTGATTGGCGTTCGTTTGAACTTCGTCAAACGACTTGTATTTCCGTGTAGTGTTTTGCGTATTTACGTGACTTAAAATACGCCATATATGCTGTGTCTCGTCCAAGGCGACTTCCAACAGATCGCCCTCCATCATGAGTTCCTCCAAACGTGACCTTGCACTTGACGATAACAGGGCCAGCGATTCGCCGCCGTTATCGCTCGATTGATTTTTTCGCCGAACTTTCGAAACTGAAAACAAAAACAACATAAAACATAATTACTCTCCGATCGAATATATTTCAAACATGTTGCATATATTTGTCACAATTAAGAACTTACTGTATGAATATGCGTGTTCATTACTGTTGAAAGTACTACAGGTCGGTTCGTCATCCATGGCGATAACATCGTCATCGTCATCCTAAAATATCGAATATTTATTTACATTTTATTCATATGTATTCATATGCTTGAAATGTTTATGCAAGAGTCATGATTATAACCAAGTTAAAGCAAATTAGATTTATAATTCATATTGCAGTCAATACTTACTGCAGTACTAAGCGCGCTATCATCCGAATGTACTCCGCTGAGGGGTGCGATAGCTTGCACTCTCTGATGCAGTTCGGGATTATTCGCTGCTTTCTTCAACTCGCTACTGATAATTTTCTCCGTCTTTTCCCTCGCCGCGGCTTCTACCAATTTTTGCGACATCATAGCCAGCTTTCCCAGTATCGACGAGATCTCTTCGGTAGCCAGTGCTTGCCTCGCTCGATCCTAATAGACGTATGCTTAGTTAGACATTGTTTACTTAGACCAGCGCTCGGAATTAGTTTTACTTCTCGGCCGATTTTCATACGTCAACGCCTACTTTCATTCACAGCGCCGACGAGCGTTAGAAGCGGCGCTAACAAATGAAGTGGTATTAGAAAAACTACTTTATTTGTCTTCTAACGCTTGGCGGCCAAACCAAACAGTAGTTGCGGTGCGCACAATGAGGAGAGAAAATAGGCATTGACATATGAAAATCGGCCGAGAACTAATCTCGAGCACTGACGATACGAAAACGTGTTTGATTAGTACACTGACCTGCCAATTCATTGCACGCTCCGTTAGGCATTGCAACGCCTCTCCTTCTGGTAGGCGAATCTGAATTTTTTGGAGGCTCACCAGGATGGCTAATATCGTTTCCAGACGAGGTCGTCGAGAACGCAGACAGCACGGACACAGGAATTTCATGTCTGTCGGGCCTGGTGGTTTACCTTTGTACGATGTTTTAGGCAGCGGCACGCAATTTGCTACAAAATAAAAATTGATAGATATTTTTATGAGATAAATAAATAATAATTATTAAATTAATTATGGCAATGATTAGTTTCTTACAATTCATATTGCCACACTTACTGTGGAACCAATCCTTGCAGAGCTCGCACTGAAGCATGATGCCGTATCTTGGTCGTCGACAGACGCAATACTTGGCGTCTTCCACTTCCGCTTTCATCTTCATCAAGTTCCTCTCCCTCAGACTCCTCATCGCCTCCATCTCTCGTGTCTCCGCCAGCTTAAAGGCAGCCACGACGGTCGCCGAATCGCTGGAGTCGTCCAGTTTCGTATCACAGACATAAACGGCGCCCACGGATTCGTCGCCTTTGTTTTTCTTGGTTTTCATCGCCTGCACGCCGACGCCGATCCGTGGCGACAAGGCTTCCATCAACGTGTAGTGCGAATTCTTCCTCAGGAATGTCCTCGCAGTCCTTTCTTTCCACGCTTTAGCCTGTGACAGGGTGGATTCCAATATCGGAAGGGCGTCCAGATGCAGCGGTATGTTTCTTCCCTTTCTTATTAGATCATCCAGAGTATCGTAATACGAAAAAGTTTCTTTCGCTTGTATGTCGTCTACTATTTTTGTCCAGTTCTTTGCCTTGTTTAGCATGTCTTGAAGAGTGTCCAAGCTCGGCAGGTATGCTTCGACTTCGTCCGCCTCGTGAATAAACTCTTCCACAGCCGTGATTGTACGTCTATTTTTCGTCTGAAGAAACGCCTTGGCCTTTTCTTCCCATTTATCAATCGCCTTTGTTAACGCGTGCAATTCCGACAATGTATTCTCGATACTAAAATGAGGCGGTATTATCATGCCCTTCTCAATCAACTTTGTCAGTTCTTCGCGACTGGCCGATTTAGGATCGTCCTGAAGGGCTTTTACTTCCTCGAGCCATTGTATTTGCGCCAACCTCTGCAAAATAAAATATTCAATTAATAAATTTTGTTCAATTAGTAGTTTGTATTTTTAAGGATAGATGTATATTTGTGCGATTGCATACTTGTTTCAATTTCACGAGTTGAGGCAATTCAATGCAGATGGAATCTCCAAAATCAATGCATTTTTCCAACTTTTCAATATCGCAATCTTCCACTTTAGATTCCAACTCTTCCGCATCCTTCTGAAACTGTAATACCTGATCCAAGATAAATTTTACACCGTCTGATTCCTTTAATTCACAGCATAGATTGCTTATTTCTTTGTAGAAGAGTGTTAGTTCTTCAACAGTAAGTTTATATTTTGTGTCAACTGTATGCCTGGTCCTAAACAACAAAGAATTGTATAAAATAAAAAATTGCTCACGTGTCAAGAATCTTATTAAATAAAATTTTACACTTCACCAACCTTGTACGCTGTTTATTGTTCAAGAGTTGTTGCGCAACACTCGCGCACTTCTCAGCATCTTGTACAGCTGTGGTTAAAGCTGTCAGCAATTCACTCTCTGGGAACTTCTTGTTCTCAGCTTCATTTAGGAGTTCTTTCAACTCGGTCAGCTCAATTTTGTCGTTTTTGGGATCCATCGCTTCTTTCACTTTGGTCACCCATGAGTCGAATGACTCAGCTTTGAGCTTCAACTTCTGCAGCATGATCGGTAATTCGTCCAACGTATATCGATAACGAAGTGTGTGTTTCTCTGGTGGACAGTTACAAAGTTCCGCGTAATGTCTGAGACAAACTAACTGCGAACTGTGACACGAGCATGTAACTGCACTGAGGAAGCAGGTGGTCTTACATGCTTCACACTGTCTTTCATCATCTGGCAAAAGCTCAAATGCCTCACGTTCTGCTTCTGTCACGCCCTAAACAAAAGAATTTTTCCATACTCAAATATAGAGTAAAAACTTTATCTCATTACTTTTCAACAATTTTTAATGCAATATCACATGGAAATAGTACAAAAGAAAATAATATTGATTGCAAATCTATATTTCACTGGCACACATGGCATCCATCTGTAGAGATCAAAGATGACGCGTATGACGGGACTTGGAGCGCTCACGCGATCAATTCGTCGCACCACCGCAAGCACTTAGCGCACGGCCGCGGGCGTCCATGAGAAATCCGCGACACAGCAACAAGGAAATGCAGTTGCGTGTTTAGCATCATGGCACAAGGCTTCGAAAACATAACCTTACTCACCTATATCTAAGTTACATAATTCAGAGGCGCAGCGAATAGGCATTGGCCAGCCAAGGCCGGCCGCCACGACTACGAGAACTATTTCAACGATGAAAACACGACGACGATAACAACAACGGGTTCGACAGACTCGCGAATTGTGAAAATACGTGGCGGCATTAATTGAGTTTATAACGTGGACAAGACGGTCCTACCAGAACTCTAACACATACAAAACGGTCGGCAATGTCACGCGTATACACATACGTATTTTACCGCGCGCGTACCGCGTATGCGTGCGCGTGCGTGTATGCGTAAGCGGGTGAGCGCGCGTTGTTGGCACGTATGTACTACTTGACCTGAATATGTTGACCTTTTCGCCACAAAATATTACCAGTATTAACATATTCGGTTTCCCTCTTTCTCCCTCTCATTTTTTTCTTTCTGTTAGAAATAAGACCATATTCGTGTTCTGCATTTCACAAAATTGTTTAATTGAACCGCAAAAGCAAAGTATATACTAAAAAACATTATTATTAAAAACTATTATTCTAAGACATGTCAAATTTAATATCAAATAGCTATATTTAACAATAAAATAGGGCATAAATAATTTTACTATTATAATTAGGGAACAAATAGAAAGAAGTTTTAAATGATTTTAGAAAATACTTTTAAAAGATAAAACATTTGAAAACAATGATTCATCAAAATCTAATTAAAACCCCTTTAAAAAAATATTTTAAAATGCTAATTTCAGAATAATAAATATTTTTACATTAGAAACAGAGTCTGATTCTGTGTTGCTAATGTGTTGATAATGTGTTGTTTCAAAGACATATTTATACATAAACTCACCCATTCCAGCAAATTCTTTCGTAGTTTTTTCTCGTCCTCCACCATTTGCAGCATGTCGTGATACGTAGCGGTTGCGATCCCGATATCTAATGCATCTGGATCCAGAGACATTTTGCAAACCAATTCGTCGTGAGAAAATACACAGAATCTCCGCAAATTTGAATAATGCGTGATGCAGTCCCGTCCAATTTTGAGCTGATAAAAAGAATATAGTACTATTAGTATAATTTTTATTATTTTAATATAATAGAATATATATAATCGAGTAAGATTTGAATCCTTGAATATTCAGACGCTACAACTGTGTTAACTTTGCTCAAGATCTAGACGAATCTTATTGCATAAATAATTAACTTACCCAATCAGCAGGTGCGAAATTCACAGCTTCTGCGAAATTATAGCCCTGGTTGAAACCAGCATGATACGCTCTCGGAAATGTCACCACAAACTCGCCTGCATGCTGATCAGTTCTGTATACTGGCACTTCTGTTAAACAATTACAAAATTATGTATTCAACTCGTAGAAGAAAACCAATTATGCATTATCATAAATATTATCATGAATGAATAATTTAAATAAGTTTTTATTCAAATTAATATTAAAATTTTTTTTAATGATTTATTTGCCTTCATATTTTCTAGTTGAGAAAATAATAATGACGTACTTTCTTTCATCAATATGTTCGGATTCATAATGGTAACAAGTTGATGCAATAGATCGGGCTGACTGTGAAATAGTTCCGGCGCGGCTGATTTCATAGTGTGCTCGAACCGTTCCGCTTGTTTACCCGGCACTCCATACCATGTCTTTGGTTCACCCCAGTGAAGGTAATTAATGGAATAGCTCCAGTGATCCTCATTGTGCCAGCAGAATGTCGCAAAGCACATGCCAACGTACATCCAAGGAACTTTCATACCGCTGATATCAGCGTTAATGTGACCTAAAACGCTGCCACCCAAGACCGGCAGATTGTTTAGATTCCATGAAGATTCGGCATACTCCTGATCGCAAGTAAACAAGTTAACGCTGGTTTTGGTTGGAAATCCTGATCCATGATCCATCGTGTGTAAATCTGCACCATATTCCACAGTCACGTCCTCATCAATCGACGATACTATTCGCCAAAATTCTTTCTCCACTAGCGATGTTGGAACCATCTGCAAAAAAATTATATAATTGTTAAAATTTACAAATATGTGTGTGGGTTAAAAAACATATTTTTATATTTGCTGTAAATAGAAAGAGAGAAAACATACATGCACGGGCATATTGAAGTAATCGCTCTTGAATTGATCAGCCATTTCTCCGAATTGCTGCAGCGTGTATTCCCTCTGCGCCTGTTCGAAACCGAACGCCTCCATCGGTTTTGAAACCTCTTCAGCGACGCACTTGGGACACCGCCAGTCGCCCTTTGGTATTTCCGTCAAAGGCGGCAAAAGGCAAAAAGTGTGATAGCTGTCGTCGCAACCATCGCATAACAACATGCTTTCTTCGTTATCGCCTCTTCCACAATTGTGGCAAATATATTTTGCCAGCTAAATAAAAGGAATAAAAGTTTAATTAATATTTAATTAAATTATTATATGGTAATTTAAGTATCTCTCGTCATCTTTTTGCAAACCATAATGCAAACAGTGAATTATACTTACAGGATCGAAATCATAAACAAGTTTCAAGCCGCGCGTTTTATTAGATTTCTTTCCCTCTTTGGTATTAAAACCAGCCATTTTCGGGCCTGGTCCATAAAATTGTAACTTCTTGAGCTCCTTGCTCTTATCCGGGTCGGAATTAAAATTCTTGATTTTAATTTTGTCCTTGCACTCGTTGTCCGAGTCGCACTCCTCCTTGCAATCCTCTTGTTTAATCGATGGATCTTGCTTCTCATCTTGTCCGGAATAGCGCTTGGATCGCCGTGAAAATTTTTCATTAGGTGGTTTAATTTGCTGTCGAGATATTATACCATGTGGCTTGTAATCGCGATCTCTCTTCTCGTTCTTCTCGTCCGACTCTGGTTCGATTTTCTGCAAAAAAAGAATTATAATTTTTTCGTTATATTATAAAATCGAAGATGATTGCAAATAAATGATCATTATTATTAATAAATTTTACGTTTAACATTTTTACAATTTGTACATTCTTTTCTGCAGAATAAACTTGCACTTACAATATCTGACAATGTCTTTCCTTGCGTGAATACGTCAAAAGGATATAAAATTCTCTCGTAATGATTCTTCAATATACTGCCTACGCTTCGTCCGGATGGATAACCCAGTTTATTGGCAATTTTTGCCCACCTTCTTTCCTTCGTTACAGTTTCTATGCCGCCTGTAAGCAACGCTCAATTAAAATCATGACGCAAACAGCATAAAACATGTGATGTATAAGAACATAAAATTAAAACTAACCTTCGTCTGTGACTATTTTATGTAAGGAATACAAGTCCAGCGCCTTGCGTTCTACAAGCGGGATCTTCAAAGAGGAACCTTGAAGCTCCCAGAATTTCGCGATTTGATCTAAGAAGTTCAGCTTTATCCTGGTCTTAGCTTCTAATTCGTTTAACCTTTGTATTCTCGGCACAAATTTGAACTTGTCCACATCTACAGCGAACGGTGGCTGCCAATTCTGCAACAAACCGCAGTGCTTTATAAATATTTATATCAACAGAGAGAGAGGGGGGAAAAAGTTGAATTAACGCATTTATCTCGAGCAGATAAAAATTCTCTTTCCTAAGGGTCAAGCCCTGAAAGATATTCCGGCTATCTCAGAGTAAACTAACGATCGTACTTCACATCGACAACGGTTATTACTTATTCACGGAGCCGAGCATCCGATACTACTTATAGGCGCGGTTAGTATACGTGGCCCTTACTTAATGTATCTAACATGTAACGCTCGATAGCAAAAAATACGGAAATAATTCAATTTTCCAATAAAGTTTCCTTTTTCAAATTTAAAAATTGATCGGGCTAAATTTAAAAAGATATCAATACCTGAAATCCGTGTTAAAATCTAAATATTGGATTATTCTGACCCGAGAAAATGTTGTAATGTAACACTTGGACAATAAATACATATTTAATACATAATGAACATCTTCTATTACTATACAAATATTGTAAAAAGTCTTATAATAGACATTCGCTACGGTCGTTATCTTATTTCATTGTTACAAGGTAGCAATTGAATCAATTATTTGTTATTTATAGTTTACTCGCGGTGAGAACACTCGGGAGTCTTTACATGATTCGAGAGCGAAATCTAGATTGTCTTGTAAAATTTTGTGTATATTATTAATCAATACTCATAACAATATTACAATCCAGCAACTCGTGTTTCTAAATATATATCGTGCATACAATTGCTTACATCAGATACAAAAATTGCGTGATAAAAATATCAGATGAAGCAATCAATAAACGCTCTAAATGCTTCCTTACGCGATAATGTATTAACCATGCAAAGGTTATTTGAATTTAAAAGTGCGAAAAAGTAAAATGTAAATATGCTCCAACTTATCTCGTATAACATGGACTTAATTAATTAATCAATTAATTAATGTACTTTCATATTTTTCATTCATCTCGCAAATTTAGATGTAACTTTTATGCACACTGCACTCTCTATAAAGGAAGTAAATTCGATTATCGATATTACTTAATTAAGTTATAAATTAATTAAATTATGTGTACTAGATAATAATTAATTTATTATATATATTAACTTATATAATTTTTATTTAAATTATTCCAAAAAAATCCTAAATAAAAGATTGAAGATAGCACATTAAAAAAAATTTATCTTATTGTTGCCAAGATAACAAATTTCGTTCACTGATCTCTTTGAAATTGATGTCTTTCAAAATAGTAGACATTAAAAACTACAAAGCGCGCAATTCTCGTAAATATTTAAACACATTTTTGCCTAGAAGGATTAACTTATGTTTTAGATTGACACAAGATTCTGGGCATTAACATTCAAGTCTGCTGTTGCGGAATACCTTGTACACGCAGCATTTAAAACAAGCAATGAAGTGTATCGCTTAGATAGCTTAATTCTTATTTCAAAAAACGTACACACACTCGTAATCGTAAAGCACGTTGATCAAGTCGTCGTTTTACGAGCAACGCCCGTACGCTTCTACAACTACTTCCGTAATGGCGCCGTGCTCTCGGAAAACATCAACTCTCTAGAAAGCGTTGGAGGTCTTCATCATATATCCCGTTGTATGTTGTATTATGCATTGTCTGTATATATACAACGGGACACTCAATGAAGTATCAATGTGCTGCAGCGTACTGACTCGTTTAGCGAAAATTAAAGAGCACAAACTCCTAAAAGTTTTATCAGATTTGTTGATAATTTTTTATTTATCAATACAAGAGATAAATAATTCAGATTACACACCAAAAAAGCAAAATGAGAAAGAAAGTTAAATACGTACTAAATATTCAACGGAATTTAGAGAAAGTTTTGTTGATTCTTTGGCAAAATAACGTTTAAAAGTGTTTAATTAAATTTTAAAAGTAATTAAAAAATAAGAATATATAAAGAATATATAAAGAATATATGGAAATGCTTAAGTTTCGAAGCTGTCAATGACGCCAAGTTTATTGTCACTGTTCGCGAGGAAATCGTAAAGCGAATGATAGAAGACTTTCGATAAACTCAGCACGTCGAAAACTACACAAGTTCCTGCGCACTTTTAACGGTTACACTTTGATGATTTCGAAGATTATCGACGCATTTCACTTTGTACTAATAAAATCAAATTTTCATATATAAAAAAAATACATTCTTCATATCTGCGTTATTCTTTTCACTTTCTAGCGTGATAAAAGAAAACTATTTTAAAATTGACCAAAGAAAATTTCAAAAAAAATACTAATACCACTGAACTGTGATTTCAAAACATTATTTCACAAAATACAGAAGTAGCGAATTTCTATTTATTCGTATTATGAACTTTTATCGATATATAACATTATTTCACATTATTAAGAATTTTTTGAAGAATAATTTTCACTGCGCAATATCACTTCTTTAGCTAAGTTCAGGTATCACATTGCACATATTATAAACAATAAACAACATACTTTTTCTTCAGTATTATAACATTAAACAGATAAAAACGATGCATATCGTCATCATAAATTATGCGGCAGCACTCGTTAAATCGATCGTAACAAATTCAGAGAAGAAAACAACTCTTAAAATTTCCTCCTACGATGAGAATAAACAATCGGCTACGGCCGGGATAATTATTAAGTATCGATTAGCCGGCATGGGTAAAAATCAATAATTACTTGAGAGCTTAGCGCCTTGATACTTTTGATACACCTGCCCGGGAACGACGCGAAACGTGTCGAAATCATTGTTATAAATGCTATCTTCGTGTGGCAATCCGTTCTTGAGAAACATACGCGATCATTTATTATTAAAGATTATAATTACTTCGATGGCGCCTACGGCGATGTCGCTCAAAAATTGCAACTCGATACGGAACGAGGAAGGCGAGCTGGATAACGCAAATTTGATAAAAGAGCGAAAACGTAATCAAGCGTGAAAAATATGCTTGAATAATGAGAATCAAACTCTTCAATTTTAGATCTGTATGACGATACGCTGGACGACACATGCGATTGCTAGACTTATGTAATTCAACTGTCGTCATTATCTAAGCATTTAAACGTTGTAACATTGTGTATTCCTTTTTTCCTAAAGTTTCGAATACGCTTCAGCCGCACAACTATTTTTCCACGAAGAACTGTCTTTACGCTGAAAATACGCATCAGCCTCATGTCGATCACGCGAGCCATAAAATCCGTGCAAATATTCGAGTCGCCCACACCTGTCGCCAGACGCAAAAAAAAGGCATGATTTCCGGCTGGAATTTTTCCTCTTTACACACGGAAACAAGATGGTGGCGCAAATTGTTTCTAATGGTGGCATAAATCGACGACGTGGTTATGCCAACGAATTGCGGCGAGGCTCCGCGAAGAATGAAAACTCCTGCTGTGCAGGGAAAGGCTTTGAGAGTTCGTTAAGAAAAATACGATTCAAAATCGGCCTATCGAGAGTTATCGGAGTGAAAGGTGATGACAGCGTGGAAAAGAATGATATCATGCGGCCAAGCTGCAACGCAGCCAGTTGAAGATTCTCTTCTTTTTTCGAAAACACACCTGTTATTTCAAGGTTCAATAAACGAGCGAAAGGGATGAATGAGAAGATATCGCAGGATGCGAAAAAACAAGGAAGATCGCGTTGCGTCGAAATAAGAACACGTTTCGGCCGCTCGGAAGCAAACGCGATGATAACGGGATCGCGCAGCCGTCGATAAATTTCGATAAAATCCCAGCGCGGCGAGTGTGTTTCCCCGACCACCTCTGCCCCAGGTCTTCTGATACTTTGCACAACTTCCTCGAAGTGAAAGAGAGCACATCGCATTCTATTGTCTCGGCCATTTTATATGGCGGATCGCTTGGTAATATCGTTATTACACGAGAATTTATTGTCATGCGAATCACGCGAGGCCACGTTTATTTAACGTATAGAAATTGTTATATTTGCTCCATTATCGATTTACTATTATTTTTGTTGCCACTGTCATTGATATCGACGGTGTGTCCGCGAGAAAATTTCAAAACACGCGTTAACACCGTCACGTAGCGTTCACACGTAAATTTTTTTCCAACTTTGTTTCTTTATCTCGACGGGAGTCACCGTAAATTTCTTTTCCTCGTTTTTCTTGCCCGTCTCTTCGGCCTTTTTGGCCGAAGTCCCGCGACGCAACGCGTGACAAGTACGGTCATTACTTCACAGGCAAAGAAACATGGAGACGCTGTTGGGAAAAAACCAGCGTGCACACCGAAACATTCTCCGAAGACCCCGCACGGGGATCTTCGTTTTCTCCTCCTCGTCGTCGTTGTGGTTATCATCGCAATCGTTCACGATACTGCATATAAGATAGTCATTCGTAAAAACGAGGTCGCTCGTCGCTCGAGGACGTGCAGCTCTCGCCGTGCCCTTTCCTTCGGAGCGCGTGGGAGAGGAGTCCATGTAGGATCGATTTCTTCCGACGTTTTTTTCGTCTGGACGGCGATGATAACGGCGACCACGACGACGAGGAAGTTGACGATGACAACAACGGCAACGCTCGCTGGGACGCGCATCGTGAATAAAGAGCCCATGCATTCGGATTTGTCCGTCCGACAACTTTTGCAAATTTTACTCACAGGCGGTGGTTTAATCTTGCAGATACCGAAGATCTCGGCGATTGGCCGTATTTTCGCGATGTAGACAAGCGGATCGTAGAACTCGTCGATGTGGGGCTCGAATACCGGCGCCTCTGGCGGCACCGTGAACTCAAAATCGTTCTCAGTGCGTTCGCAGGTCATGTCGCGATTATTTCCGCAATTGCGGCTCTCGTTGTTGCTCTTGGAACTCATCATTCACGGGGTATCGGCAGGCACGCTGCCGCCGCCACCGCTGCCGCCGCCGCCGCCGCCGCCGCCGCTGCTACCACTCGACGGTCGCTGCTGGTTAACTGCTGCCTGGCACGTACGCACGACACACGCGCTTTAAATCCGAGCAAGGATTTCGGCACGTCGGGCACCGCCGCCGGGCGACGTTTTCACTACTTGACCCGAGGCGATCGCGTAAGCACGTAATCACGACTTCCCGGACGGATCATGCTCCTGTATGCTCGCTGGACGCTGTTGCCGTTTGACAATGAACGACGCGCGACGGACGCGAATCACGCGACGGATGCAACATCGAAGTTACGCGACGCCTCACACACGATCTACCGTGACTGATCGCTCTTCTCCCTATTACGCTCACCATCCCCACTCCACTTGGCGAGAGTAACGGCTCGACAGTAGTGCCACCATCGTGGACGAACCGTGGACGTATAAAAGTAGACCCCACATTGGCTATGTGTACTTGCTCTAACATCCTGAAGGAGAAAGAGAATATAGGATCCTTTTCTTCTCATTTGATGCGCAATTGTTTATTGTCAAAGGAAAATGCAATGCCTCGCCTATCTCTCGCCCTCTTTTCCATGAATGTTGACACGACGAATCTGTAGAAAATTTGCCGATTCGCTATTCGGGTCTACTTCTTTATCGTCGGAACGAATGGCCATCGATGGTGATCCGGCTGGCTGCCATTTTACCATGATCTCGCGCAACATCACGTGACGTCCGACTTTGCGCAGGCAACGTGGTGACGGTGCATATAAAAAAAATTTCATTATTTTTTGTTTTGATATAACGCTAGCGGGCTTGATTACGTAATTCCAACGTGTCATATGAAAGCCGTAGCTTGCAGAGAATGTGGAAACAATATCTTGCTCAGTATCGAAGCTATAATGAAAATAGTTTCGCGCGTGCGTAGAGTTGATTTATAAGACATAGCGGAAGACGGACTAGATTTTGTTTACGAGCTATAAATGCGACGGGCACAATGATGTGCGCATGACCAATCGTCTTTTCCGCTTTGCAAGAAACACTACATATGCATGAAATAATGAAAGCGATCGATAATGAAGGATAGCTATTCATTAAACTACTAGTTCGAAACTTTTTTTGATACTGCTAATTTTAATCGAACTGCGTAAATAAACTGAATTCAGACTCAAATATGTGAATATTCGATATATTTTTAATTTTTAGAAATAAGAACATTGCTAGTATTTATGAAATAAATTCTTTTATTGAATTTTCTGCCTTACTCGTTGATGATAATCTGATTTGTCTTACAAGTATGCTATCTACCCATCAGATTGCGCACTAAGAGTTAATGGAGGATCGGCTGTAAAAGTATTGCAACGTTTCTCTCGTTTCTCATACGTATTGATACGTATTTAGGTTGAGTGAGTATGAATGATTACATAATTATTTAATGTCTAAGGTCGTCACATATTTTGTTCGAATCTTTTAAACTTTATTCAAATTCTGTAGCTTGAGTTTATAGAATACTTCAAGGAATATTTATGCTACAATGACTACTGTCACAAGCGAGAATGGTTATGTTTGATTAAATATGTCAATTACAATTTTTCAGATTCCAGCCAATATGGGGTTGAAATTCGGAAACCTTGCCAAGATCAATGGCATTGTCTACTTCCGACTTAGTCCATATGAACAAAAAGCCTTCAAGGGTCTAATCTCTGAAGGTATACCAAACTTGGCGCGCCGTATCCAAGGTCGTGTGTTTCGATCTGCACCCAGTAAGTATATTTAATAATTTGATATTTAATAACTGCATATTTAATGAAGTATCTTAATACTCAATGAATCATTCTTTACAGTATTCATGGCTGCATACTTGGTTCTGAACTGGGCGAAGGAAACAAACCACGCTGCTTCTCGCAAGAATCCTAAAGATTATGAAAATGATACGTAAAATATAGGTGAATAAATCTCTAACCAATGTTACTTAGTTTACTGTACAAATCAATTTAAACTTCAATTCTGAAGTAAAAATAAATTCATGTAAGTTATTGTAGTTCCTAGAAATGTGTATTTTGAATTCACATGAACTCACTGTTCCTTTTGTAGAATGTGCAAGTCCTCTATATCAAATTAATTTTATCTAAATTAGAAAAATATTTTACATTTATAATTTATGTATAAAGTATTAGTATAAAAACATGTCCTATTTACAGTCAATTGAATTCACACGATTTACATCTTTCGTTACTTAATGATAATTATATCTATAATAGTATATAAAGCCTATATAACATTATTAAATCTTGTTAGATATTCTTTGGTTTTCAATCTTATTGCAATTTATTTTTCACATTTTTTTAAGTTTACAAATTTCTAATTAAAGTTTTTTTTTAAATGATACTAATCACTATACATTTTTAATCAATTAGGAATATAAATAAGATCCAATGCCAGTTTCAAACTGGTAATACTAACAACGTATTACTTGAGTGCTTTATTGAGTAAAACAATTAGGCTTATTATTACAACATTTATTATATAGACATTGTTAAATGACAGCCATTTGGCTAACCTGGTCCACTAAACTGCGTTGAACAGGTGTTTCCCACCTTCCTTTGAGTCACATTCTTTACAATCCCTCTTTGTAACAGGTAGTTTCATTGGTTCGAGACATCAGTCTTCGGGTTTCTTCGTCTTTTTCGAATGTATGCAGCACAACATCATCATGGTGCCTCGTGCCATATGCAATTAATAATAATTCCAAAGTCAATCCACACTCGCATATAAATTGACGATATATTCGCAACGATGCGTTTTTCCAAAAATAAAATTTAAAAAAATGACAGAAACATTCTTGTAGAGTTCATCGGCAAACCAACGAGTTCACGATGGCACCTTGACATCCTTTCACATACAATCCTGAAGCACCGCTCCGATGTTTGCCGATCTCGACGGGCCCGGTCGCCATGTTGGTCTCGCAACGTTAAGCCAATAGTGTGTCGCGTTACCTGCGCCGCACCTGGGGCAAGTAGGAACGGTGCGTAGAGATCGACGGCGATCGGCGAATTACGGTCGGATTAGTCGCCGGAGTATTTGCGGTCGAGCATGTTCGGGACGTAGGGGCTCCGTCGCTGTCTCTGTGTCGCCTCGGGATCGAGCGCCTTCCCCTCATCCCGCCCTCCCCGTCTTCTCCGTCTCCGTCGCTTCGACGTGTGCGTATGCGGAGCGCGTTGTGAAAAATTTGTAAATAGGTAAGTAACCGTTCTCGTATTTCTCTCTCCCCTTTTTTTTTCCGCGTACGTGTACAAGACTACTCCCGTGCATCCTGCCGCGATAGTGATCGACCGATCGGACGGGAGTCCTCCCGCGTCGTAACGTCAACGGTAACGACGCCGAGGGGGAATTATGAGACCGTCGTAATGCCGCACCGTTGCAACAGCGAGGCGAATCGTACGTCGGCGCACACCTGTTGCTGTGCACGGTCGCGTTGCGTGCCTAGACCCCTCGGAAGACGACGAGAGGACGCACACGGTCGGAGATAAAAATCGCGCTGACGAAGGCACGCGCGCGCGCGCGTTCGCCGGATCACCGCGAGATCGGCTGCTCCGACAGGCGGCTTCCTAGCTGCGATATTGCACTTAAACATCGGACATTGACGTGAAATCTGTAGTACGAATACCACGACTCTCGCAAAGTGTACAAACAAGTCCGAGAGACGACGGGAAATTGATATTTTGTTCTTTTACTGGCGTCTCAATTCCTGATCATGTCATCGAAGCTTGTTTGCTGAATATCGCAACGTGCAATCATGTAAACAAACAAAAAAAAAGCAAAAATAATATCACACGCTTTATTCTGGATCAATAATATAATTAATTTTAATTCTGAATCATGAAGCTAGATTCTGCACGCAATATATCTAAAACTGTGTGTAGTGTTTTTATTTGTAGAGAAAATTGGATATTTTGTTCGCCTCTGTATTTTTCACGATTTTTTACAAGTATTCAGTTCGGTATAAAGCCGCATGAAGAATCGTATGCGACTGCGTTTCCGGTGACACCGGAACGATCTTCAGGGTCGTCTGTGCGAAGCGCAATTAACTAATTAAGTAATAATTATGGATCGAAGCGCTGTTAAGATAGAGGGAAGCTTCATAATTGGATGATACGGCGTCTTAATTGTCGGATATTTCATAGTATCTAGAACATGTATTTACGCGTGTGCGTCTCGATTTCTCTGAAATCTACATTTTACATCTTCCAAAGTATTTAAAGAAAACCGTATATTTGTAACTAAAATGCAGCTAAAACCATTATTTTTTTTTCTTATTAGCAGAAAAACTTAAATACAAAATTGAAGCAATGTCGCTCACTATAACTGATAAAATATTAATTAAATCAATTAAGAAATTTTTAGAATTAAAAAAAACTACAATTTTTCTATTTAAATCATAAACGAAGTTTTCGTGCATAAATTCGTTTTTTAGCGATGTTTATGAAAAAATATTCTTCAATTCTAACGTCTAGATTTAATCGTAAAGATTATTCCTTTATATGTGACACAAATGTGAAAGAAACACTAATGACAAACGCTATCTTTTATCGGGTGTGCATCGATCACTAGAACCATTGTGTCGATTTGTCAATTTTTATCGGGTTATCATTATCGTGATCTGATGATTCACTGACTGCCGACCTTTGATCATCCTCATTTCAGTCTATCTCGTGATTGTAATACGTGCCATTTCCATTCTCTTATCCGCGAAACTATGAGCTTCTAATCAAGTTTACATAGTTTCACAACTTCGTGTATCCATTATTTATGAATGACAATTATACATTGGAATAATAGCCAACTAACTAAAATATAACTCGTGTGTAGAGCTCTGATTTAATTATGCTGTCCAAAATCAAATTTGAATGAAGATAAATTGCGATAATTACACACGCTATGGACAGCCGCGTCGTCTGAAGATAAATTACAACAATTACGCGTTTCAATATCCGTTCTATCCTTAGTCTTTTGTTACGGTAGCATCCCTTGAGATTTTTCATACACAGTGTATATATTGTGTCACGTCTGTCCAAAGTCATCGCATTTGTCAAAACTTGGAAGCGGCAATTAGGAGCGCGGCATCTCGCTAAAAGAGATCGGCGTCCGTGGTTCATTGTCAGCTACTCGAGAGTCAGTTCTATTCATTGAACGGGTACAAGTCCACTAGTCGTCATAAAGCGAGACGAGTAATAAACATTTCCAAGTCCTCTCTGTTACATGTCCGCTCGCTGCTCGTGACATTTGCCAACTGCATTCCTGCGTCGCGCCTATCCCCGCTCGACTACATTGTTCGCCATTAATCGGCAACGATTGCCGTACGTAATCACGACGGAGAACCTCGTCGCTGTCGTCGATTTTTCTCGCGGAACTGTTATCTCGTAGATGCTGTCGATGCACATCATATTATTGCGCGGATCGTGTTTCCGCGCCTCTGTGTCTATGTATGTTTACATTCGGTTACGCGGACACGCGCATCGTCTTCGTCGTCACCGCCGCCGTCATCGTCGAGAATTGTGCAAGAAACCTCGGCATATTTCACTGCCTTACCGGTGCCGGGTGAAAAAACACCGGCCGGCGCACACAGCAATCTCGGCCTGAGCTCTCGCCTGAGCGATGGCCGGCCGGTCGTATCGTCTCTCGCATCCCACCGTCGAACGACACCTGTAATTCACGCCTACGAAATACCTACGTGATCTCCCACGTGAGACCGGCGAGTTGTGTTGTGACACAAATTGCGAATGCTTATTATTGATCGCGCATGGCTTTTCAGTTTGCTCGCTGAAGCAAGATTTATGAAGTTTCCCCGCGAACTGTGACACACTCGCGGTGCATTAACGTAAAGAGCTTATTTCCGGATGGTCTTAAATTCATATTACTGCTTAAGCAGGCTTTCCCCGGTTACGTTTAACACGTAATCTCCATTTGAAACGCATGGCTGTAAAACGGTATGGAAATAAAGTTCTCTTCAATTCCTATTTTATTATTTAACTCATCATTCTAAATATATAAATCCGAGATGTTTCGAAGTCAACTTTCTAATTCTAATTATTCAATTTTTTTTAGAATTATCAGAACGTAAAATCATTCAGAATTTATAATTATATTTGCTTCAAAACGCAAGTACAGAAATAAGCTTTTTAGCTTAATCCAACATATATTATTAACTTTTTAAATGAAATAATTTGAAATGCATTTATATTTATTTGTCCCGTAATTTTTTAAATGAAAAAGAAGCTATAATTATATTACACTCGCATTTTATATAGGCCGATCTTTCTTCTAATAGATAATTAGAATAAACGGCATTTCAAGTGTACGCGCTTTGAATTGTATTTTTAATTGAACGTTCTAGTAGAGTGCACTGTCTTCATTTCGTGTGCATTTGCCTTTAATAACGTCCTGGTTTCTCACAATCTAGCGTACAAATGGAAAACGTAGCTGCACATAGCAGTAGTTTGTTGACCTCCTAATACATCTGTGATTCCGTGACACACATTGCGAATATTTATCGGCTGCGTGTCTATCGGTGTAACTTTTCACGTATGCCATCTGCTCAGACATCGAGAAATCTCGGATTGATTTTTTATCTACAAACAATTTTATGCATACAATTGGTCGTATTTCTACGAATAAATAACTTTATTACATTCCACAGTACGTAATTCACTTAGAACGTTACATAAGCTTAAATAATATTTTGCTCGCTCGAACAACCTTGATGAATCATTCCGTCATGAAAAGCATTGGTATCGATATTTTCGTTTTGTTACGTTTTGTTGAAACGGCACGGAGTAAAAATATAGCTTTTATTTCTCTCATAATAGCCGCTGTAATCGAGTCGAGCCAATTTTTCGCAGCACTAAAACTGCCAAGTGCGTCTTCGGTATCATCAGTGTCCTCTTCGCGAAATCGTAAACGTAAAATTTTTACTGCGGACGCGGCGTAAAATTTTTACCGGCAGACGAGAAATGTACCGCAAACGCGAGCCATGCTTGCCATTGTGGAAAGCACTTTAAGCGCGTTTTTTTGCAATCCGACTCGCTCCTTTCTTCGCCTCTCTTTTTCCGCTTGCGGACTCCGCTGTCTCGAAGACGTCGTTACGCGCATTCGGCATACGGCCGACGCATTCCACGTGCGCGTATTTTTTCAAAAGATTGTTTACGCTAGTAAGCGAGTCCTCTCGGCGTTGACACGACGATGACCCTCGTCACGATTGCACACGCGTACGTGCTTCTCTTAAATATGCCGCTGCATCCGAGCGACGTGAAAGGCAATTTTCTTTTGTCTGCGAATTCCGACAACTCTGACAAATCGTGATTTCAAATGTGTAAAAAACAAATCAAGTGTTTTTGACATATATTATTGTTCTCTATACACTTATCATCTCTATGATTTTATTTAACATTTACAATTTATTGTCTATAAGATAACGCAGTAGATTATTGACTATTAATTGACACGATAAATAATAAATAATATCAATCGTATTATTATATTTTTTACAGTAGATAATATTTTAAGGGACACACACACACTCGATTGATCAGGAATTAGAAGACGCCAGATTCATTGAATTCCAGCTGATGTCTTCGCGCAATTACGTGTAATGCAAATGAACATAAAGTGTAAAATTAACGTTCCCTTGATCTCGGAATATAATCGGCCATAAGGTTAAACGTACCATAGCGCACAAATTAGATTTGTTCAGCAAACAGGTGATCGATCGCGCGGATGGAATTAATCCTTAATGATTAATCAACGGAGCGAGGCCGAGCGAAAAGTTCATTCGCGCCGTCGGTCCATTCACTGCGAAACTTGTTCAACGTACGAACGAACTAGCAAGATCGCAATAGGCATGCGAGGTGCATTGGCAACTTTCTTTCCACTTTTTCAACGCTCATATAGGTTCGCGTCCGCGATGTATTTACTTTCAACGTGTCTTGCCGGCACGGCCGGCGTGCCGATCTTGGCGGATGTATGAGAGTGGAACGGCTAAAGTTTCATTTAGTTCCGTGTGAAAATATCGCGCTCTGCCGGCGCAAGGCTATCGAGAAACTCGTTTTTCGTAGAAGCTGATTTCAAATTAACCTTCGCTAAATTTAATCAAATTATTGCACGAGTAAGATTTTTACTACGATTTCTCCCGCCAAAGGGGAAATTTTTTTGACACATCATTATCTTTATTTTATATTATTATTCAGTAATAATTACATGACAACGTATTTGTATACTTTTTATCCTAAGATTATGATAATCTTATTACTGATAATGATATCTTTTTACATAAGCTTAACTTTTTTCAGCTGATGAGATTAGAATTTTTTCCTGAGAAAGATAATTTTGCGCATTCCTAAGTATGTCGAATCATCAAACGTACACTTAACCGAACGTAAATAATTTATAAAGCGATTATGACGAAGGAATATTGGCATATAATTTCCTCCCTCGCGATTAATCGCACGCAAACCGTTCCCATAGAGAATTTTCCACGCTTTCTGTAATTTGCATGCGCATCCCACATGCATCCCATATATAAAGTTTTAACACCGTTTGAGCATCATTAAGTAACAATTACGACACGTTCAAGGAGAATGGCGTAATATTCACACACGATTGGATTTAATACCGTAACTGTCGCGTTATTTAACATTCCGTGAATTAATTATACAGCCGGTCACAATAATAGCGAATAATTCTGCATGCATCTAGAGGAGGTTTGCGAGCTATCGTGCGTAACGGAATGCAATCAAGGGCTTGATAAATAACGGCATAAAAAAAAAATCACGTTGAATATTCATCACCGGTGTATCAACATTGGACAGGTATTTTGCGCGGCGGCGTGCGGTATTCGTCGCGTGAACAGTTACAGCGTGAGGTAGCCTGTGCCTGCCTTCGATATCTTTTCCATGTTTTCTGCGATTTGCATATACGCCTACCGGTCTGTAAAACCGCCCGGTACCGGGCTGCGTCCCGCGTAATGTGCACGGGGAAAATTACCGGCGCGATAATATTACTCGATCGGAGCACGCGAGCTCCAATCCGGACGAATCTGCCGCTAAATAAATGCGGGGAGAAAGGTCGAAAGGCGGAGATTGATGCCGCCGTAATTTCGGCTTCAATTTCCCGTTCCGTAAAAAAGTTATGCTAATCGCGGCTAATCAACAGTTGCCGATGAACATACGGATTTACTTTCGTGTCCGCGGACCTTTCCATTTCATCGTTGTTTAACAGTTCAATTGATCTAATTATTACTTCAATTGATCGAATCATTAATTAACATCACTGTCTACATGCATTGCGCGCGTTATTACGATTTAGAAATAAAACGGAGAGAATAAAATCCTGATTAGAGTCAATTAGCGCCGATAAAATCAGCTCTATAAAATGAAAACACTTGGGCGAAATTATAAAAGTTCCAATTCCCGTTCGAGGCGCACGTGGTGAGCGACAGAAAGAGCGATAGAGAGAAAGATGATAATCGAGACATTCTCCCGGATTACGTTTTCTCGACCGCGCGCGATGCAACACGCGCACGTGCATGCTGCGTACAGACGTAATTGCGGCTCGTGTTGCATTCTCGGGGCCGATTCCTCTTTTAAGGTGCGCCGAGAGGCTTCGATAAACCTCGATTCCGTAAGAGATTCGTGAAACGCGAGGCGATTGCCACGGCACGCGAATGATGGTCATTGAAACATTGTTGAATAACAATATTAATAACAATATCAAAATTATCCGGAAGCTTTGCAGTTGAGAGTATCTTATTTTACAACTTGTGGAACACGTGTTCCGCGATTGCGATGTAAGTACTTCGATAAATTTAGACTTACTTTCCTCTGCTGTTGCTCGGATACAGTTATTCGTTACTGTAGTGTTCCGTTAAATAAAGGCGAGGTGAGAAATGACATGGTGGAGAGAGAGGAGAGATAGTCGCCGATAGAAGCGGCAGTATTTCTGCGATCAAGCGCGTCATCGTTTAATTTACCAGCAACGAGCTTTGATGCGCCGCGACGCGCCGTCTATTATCTATCGCATTTAGCGTCTCGTCGGCGCTTGTTGCCACGAAAATACGAAATTTACACCTTCGTTAACGGAACGGCCCGTGAACGCTGGGATATAAAACGGATCGTAAATGTGCACCTTCTCGATATATCATCGCGCGTACACGAGCAACAAAATACCTGCTCGCATTCCCTTCCGTCGCCAGTGCGTGGAACATCTCGAGCATGTCCAAGGTTATTAACCCTTTGGCACAAGCGAAAATTACAGCTTAGAATTTTCCAGCTTGCACGCGAGGGACTACTCGCACGGTGCGAATGAATGAAAATGTAATATTCAGTAAAAAAGTTTTATGTAAAATCAAAAATCTTGCCTATATATATAGATTTTTCCAATTTTGCAGTTGAAAAAAATAGACATAAGTTTGCTGAAAAGTGTTGAAATATTTTTAGAAAATTAATCTACAGAAAAATATATAGAATAAAATTGCTTTTTTTAACTGAAGAATTTCGAAAAAAAAATGTAAAATTTGTAATAAAACGATATTCGAAGAACGTTGAAAGGAATGCTATAAATGCAATGGAATCTAAATTTCCCAGCCGATTTAGGATTTGACTCACGATACAATTAGACGAAAAGGATTATTGGGTCCAAGGCTAAACGTAGGCATCAAGTACATTCAAGGCCGCGAATACTCGTTTCAACCACGCATCCTGTGGTTGAAATTTTCTGAAGGTGGGATACATTCGCATAAGTAATTATACTCGAGACTTGTCGCGCGGGGATACGTTTATATATACATATGCAGTCATAAAGCACTGATCGTTTCCTCTGCCTTTGCATGGCTCGAGGCGTGTCTCGTCGGCGACGTAAAATCAGACAGCCGACGGGAATTTCGATGAAACTTTCCTTTTTTTCATACCGTTCCTGCACAAGATTTGCATAATTCGGTCTTTACAAAGCTAGCGATATCTCTGACACATGGTGCTTCTGTCGCCTTTTATGCATCATTTTTCAAGATAACGACATTTACATATGTTGATTCATGCGTCTCGCCTCTCGAGATTGAGGAGAAATTATCAAATCGAATTCCCGTTGAGATTTTGCTGTTTGCAAATATGCAGTATTTCATAACTCTATATATCACAAGACACAACAGAAAGATAAACAGTCTATAAAAATTAATTTTGCTGTTCTTTTATCGATATTAATTCATTACTTCATCAACTGGCGGTTATCGAAATATTTTTGAAGTAATAATATTATCGCGCATTTATTTCGAATTATATTTACGAAGAAAAAACGCGCGTTGCACAAATCTTTTTAAAATACGCGAATATTTCCAATGTGTGTACAATTATGTGAAACGACAGGTTTCTGGTGAAATGATAGTTTCTCGACACGCAGGAAATATTAATTTCCACCTGAAGTTTATACGTGGAAAATCTGGAATCCAGAGCGTCGACGAGGAATTCCCGGCATGCGGGATCGAAACGCATTGGTAAGTTCGGTCTCGAGGAGCGGCATACACACCGAAGCCCACTCACCTTCCTTCCTTTTCCCTTCCCTTTTCGCCTGTGACTGTTAGGTCGCTGTCGAGATCCTTAGGCCAGCGTTAGAACTGCGAGCGGGAATTCTTTCACGTCGAGTCCGCGGTTACCTGCGGTGCGTGAGAACACGCCGGGGCGAAATAGGTACATTTAATATCTCATACAATCCGCAATTTTAATGTTTCCTCGTTTTCGCAACCCACGTTCTGCCGCATTAACGTCGTTTCTGAATTAACGTTAAACTCGCTAGGAAGAAAGTAAACTTGAAATTGTATTCTGATAAATATCTTCATAAACAGCGTAAAAAAACGAAAAGATATGTAAATAAAATACTAGTGTAACAAAATTTCTCCAACAGAGCGTGAATTTTAGAATTTATACTTTCAATATATTTAATGCCGAAAATAAAAAAAAGAGAATAAGCCGTTCTATTAAATGTTCGTAAACTTTCGCCGAGGAAAAGTTGCCTACAAATTGACGAAATGGACAGGAAGCGCAGAGAGAACTTGGAACATCCTGTACACAGTCCTTACTTGGGAGTTCCATCCGTCGAGCGTGCTCGCCGATTTTTTTTTTTTTTTTTTCCTTTTCTCATTAGCCGTAACCGCAGCCAAGGTAGCGGCGCGTAATTTAAGAAAAATACAATGAGCCTTTCTGTTACGTGGAAACGTAGGATCGCATTCCCACCGACGATGGTCACAAATCGCCGTTATCAGATCTTACGAGTTATCGTTAGTTGCGCAATCGACTTAACGCGCGATATAATTCTACGACCGAAATTCGTTGGCACGTAAAATCGTATACGCACTTTTAATGGAATGACAGCGTAGACCGGTCACTCGGCGCTACTGAAAGCGGCACCCATTTCTCTCTCTCGTTAAAACCAAGTGTCCTATAAAAACACGTCACTATAATAGTTTATCTCCACCGATATTAAATTGCGGCCGATATAAAACAATCGTGAGCCATTCTGAAATTCAAAACATTCACAATTTAATTTATTCTATCGCGATTATTAATTCATGCATTTTAATTGCATCAAATTGGTGTTTTATTCAATTAATGTAATTTAATTTGCATTTATGCGCATATTTGTATTACTTTATTATGAATTATTTTTTAATATGCACGCCGAATGATTGATCAACAATTTCAATATTTCGGTTCAACAATTTATAATATTATTCATTATTTTTATAAGCATTTGTAATGATTTATCATTCATGCGATTAATCGCTCAGTAATTTATCGCATATTGGAAGCGTTTTTCGACTAACGCTACACAATTACGATGAAATTTAAAGACCAGCTCCGTTTCGTCGTGGAAGCACTCGTCGCAACGTCACCTGTCATCGCGCGAAATGACAAGCGATCGTCGTGCCTGTCACATAACAATACCTCCTTTGCATTCCCACGGCGTCCAATCTCGTCGTAAATTGCAAAATTGACTTCGAACAGCTTGCTCGTCGGTGAAAGCGAATCGAAATTACTTATCGCCTAACGAGTACCTCTTTATTACTTATTTCTGCGTGCCGGACTGATTTACGTTTAGCGATCGATTTAGCAGAATCATTAGAGAATCACGAGCGAGATCTCCGAGCCGAACGTCCGCTCACCCGCGCTGTTTACACTTTCAAAACTATGAACGGGCTCAGCCGACTGAATAATTAAGCCGTAGTCAATGACTCGGATAATACTTGGTATTCCAATAGGGACAGACATAAAACTAAAAGAGAAACTTGAAGAAGAAGCCCGCGGTTTTTCTCGTCCGAGCGCTTTATCGTTCGCGTAAAGCGTGTTGTCGCGCGAGTCGTCGTAATCTCGCAAGCTGTAAATTATTTTTATGCAAGTTTGATTGCAATCAGATTACCGGCATTTATATTATTGATATACAAGACAATTCAATTGCCTTAATTAAACAATTGTTCTTTATATCTTAATCAATAATGATGATCAATAATGATTAATAGTTCTCGCGTCTCAAATTCTTCTCGCGTTTTCTGTAATTGGCAAAGCTTTAACAATTTGATGAATATTTAATTTCGTTAATTTTATCAGCGGCTTCCAAAGCCGCACATTAACGTGCAAACGTATCGCACAGGAAACGCATGACTTTTCTTTAATAACTAGACACGCAACCTTTACGTAAACTTGTTAGTACGTTTATGACCCAGCGTTATGAAATAGCAATCGTTGCGATTACGCAAACGCGATTGACAGCATACGGTTGCGTTCGCTGAATGTATTTGCAGGACTCATTGAAGGAATATCGTGCGTAATATCACGGGGCTCGCAGAGCGTTAAACGACACTAATTGAACGTGTGCACAGTTTTATTTAGCAGCAATTTGCGTATCACAATACATGTCTATATTCGAGAATAACAATATGATTTGAAATAATTTTTTACATTGACAATTAAATGTCGAGTAATTATTCACAATTAAGTTTTCATAGTTTCGAAAGGTTCTGTTGAATTCACTGGTATTTTCCAACTGGTAGAACTTGTTTTCTTTTATTGCAACGACGTGAAAATATGTTGAAACTGATAAGTTTGAATCTTCATATGTTTCCTTTTACTCCTTAGATATGCAGATACTTACTTAAGTAGTTTACTCGCTGTTTAACGCGAGAAGCAGCCATCTGAATAGGAATTTCTCTTGGAACAAATTCAGAATTTCACATTCCTCGCGCATAGTTATGCAAAAGACAAATTGTCGTCTCGGCTTCTTGCGCTCCTATCAGGATTATCGACGTGGATCTTGTGACGCATCAATTTACACACGACGCGATAAACCTCGCGATTAAGAAACGAGGAAGACAAATACTACTGTGACAATCGTTTCGCGATTTCGAAATGATTTATAAAGACTCATCTGAAACTTCACTTCATCCACAATCGCAAATCGCTTGCATAATGCATTGTCAATTCATTCTTTATAAATATTTCAGACAACATTAGTGTCGGCTATTAGGTAATCTGAAAAATATTTCTGACGATTAATTAATTAAGTTATTTTTAATAATTAGCGATAAAGGAGCCGCGTATTGCGCAAAGCGCTGCATTAAAAATAAAAGCGAAACTTGCGAAAACTCGAGGCAAGCTAATCGCGCGTAAAACCGCGTCTAATGCGAAACAGGCGGAGAAGGAAGTGAAAAGTGAACGAGGCTACGTGCGTGCGCGTTGAAACCGCGGCGGAGTGTCCGGCGAGCGATTAGCTCCATTGAGCGTCGAGCGTTTCACCTTCGCGAAATCGAAGTTCGATAAATCGCGGTTGGCGAAGGAACAGGCATGAGGAAAGACGGAATTCCAGACATGTTTGGCGAACGAATTAGGCTCATTGGAATTTCACTCCGGGGGCAAGGCGGGGTTCTCCTCTGGACTTTCTTGAGAGCCAAGTATGGTGTCCGCCTGACCCGGTAGCCGGATACGCGTCGCGCTACGTGCAAGTATCGCCGTTGCTGTCAATTAAATTGTCGAACCCGCACGCTGCACCGGAGCGGCCTGGCAACAACAATATCTTCATGACTAGCCCGACCGGCGGAATGCGACGCGAAAAAACCGGGCGCGCATAAATTAAACCGTGGAGCGCGGAACCGCCAATTAGGATTTTCGTGCGCCCTTGCTCGCCCGTGACAAATTATTGCCTGACACATAATTCAGAGCCCCCTTTCAGCGATACATTCGTAATGGGAACCGTGGCCTCTCTGTTTCAGTTGTAATCAGCGCGGCACATCCTGGTTACCATGCCGTACTACAACAGTGGTCACAGTCCCGCTTACAACAAAGGTGAGTTCTCTCATTCGCATTGCGAAATAAAAGCTAATTACACTTCAAAGCGAATCATCAGTCGCTATCGTTCGTCCGGTAATTGCGTCCGATTTACTTTTCGTCGCGATTTGCCGAAACAGAAATGGAAGAGACTTACGAGATTCGGCAAAATTGAAAACAGTTCAACAATATCTTTCATTTAAAGAAATAAAAAAAATATGGAATATTGAAGAAGAGGAACTTTGTATGAGATTGCGCGCGTTGGAGGAGTTGAGAAAAAGTTTGCAGTAACATTTCAATTATTTTAGTGATATTGCGATAATAAAAAGGAGAATTTTAATGAACCAGTTAATTAAAGTGACTCTCACGTTTCAGATGGAGGTTCCAGCGGGCCGTCGAGCACTTCGGGCGGCCGCGCCAGCAGCTCGGAGCCGACGTATATGATGGAGCACTTGGCCACGTTCACCGTCACGAAGGAAACCGGTATTGTTTATCCGGCGGACGGTATGCGCCGGCTCCTGCAGCTGGAGAAAAGCAATGGCATTTGGAGTCAAAAAATGCAGCTCCGTCTGGAGCGAAACTGGGTCCTTATCATGGACAACGAGACAGGGGTAATTTTTCTCGTTTACACCGCGCGCGGCTTCCACCGTGAAACTCATCCGGAAAACGTGTTTGCGCGACCTAACGACGCCGTTAATTAAATCCATATATTTTACCGCGTCCTCGATCCCTCGATATAACTGTATTAAGCGGCAGCTTCCTTCGTCGAAGGCCGCCACGAAATGATATCGTATGCGAAATTAATTGTTTGACACGGTTGAAGGCTATCCGTATAATTTATATCAGCGTTTTCGAATCGCCATGTCACGCGAGAAAGTAGATCGTTCGCGAAATTGCCGCACGCACAATCGGCGACAGTTTCACTTAACGACGTACGACGACATTTCAGGCCGTCATGGAGCGATTCCCGGCGGCGCTGATACAGGAACCGACGGCGTTCACGTCCAGGGATCCCATGGAGATGTACAACAACATTCTGGTCTTCACCGTGGCCGACGACAGCGGTTCCGGCCAGCGGGCTGAAATGCACATATTCCAGTGTCAGAGCGTGTCGGCGCAGGATCTTGTCGAGGATCTAAAGATGCTGCAAATGGGAAAACTGGTCACAGGCGGCTCGCCTAGAGGTCCGAGGGGTCATATTCCACCCCCGCCCGCCCTGCCGCCACCGGAACCACCTCTGAACGGCGTCAGCGTCAGGGAACAAGTATCCGCTTTCAACGCGAATGGTGAATATGCAGTTGTTGAAGATCTAAAATTACTCACTGAAAATATTAAGAATCGAATAATATAAAGTATTTGCTGTCTGACAATAATTGAAATTCTATAGCATTTTTGAAGGAATACAGAGTTATTAACTTGTGAATTTAAATTGAACACAGCAGACGGCCAGAACGACATATCCCGCGAAGAGAACAATGACGAGGTGTCGTCGACGTCGTCGGAGAAGTACGAGCGCGACGTGACGATTCTGAATCACTGTTTCGACGATATCGAGAAGTTTATCGCGCGCCTGCAGCACGCGGCTGCCGCGTCCCGCGAGCTGGAGCGCCGTCGGCGCAATCGAAAGTCGAAGAAGAGAAACCTCGGCGACGGCATGTTGACGATGAGAGCGAAGCCGCCGCCCGAGATGGAGTTCATCGACATCTTCCAGAAGTTCAAGCTCTCGTTTAACCTGCTGGCCAAGCTCAAGGCGCACATCCACGATCCTAATGCGCCGGAGCTCGTGCACTTTCTCTTCACGCCGCTTGCGCTGATCGTGGACGCTTCTCACGACACTAATTACGACCCGAACTTACCCAGTAAGGTAGTGTCGCCGTTACTAACGCGAGAAGCGGTCAATCTGCTAATAAACTGCGTGACCAGCAAAGAGACCGAGCTCTGGCACTCGCTGGGCGACACGTGGCTGATACCGCGCGACCAATGGAAGGGCCATGTCCCGCCGTACCACCCGATCTTCATGGACGGCTGGTCACCGGAGTATCCCATCCCCGAGGACAGAGATCACGATCACCTGGCGTCCTTGCTGAACGCGGACAAGCAGAAGAGGGACGAGTTACCGGAACAGCAGAACGATTCTTACTACAACCATCGCGATGTTGATGAATCGCATTACAGCAGCGACTATCTGGAATACGAGAGCCGGGAGGAACGCGGCGGTAACGAGTACTTCGACAGGAATTACGGGCCCAGCTCGGAGTTGTACGGACGTGAAGACCGAGTGGATCAGACCAGGGCGCACAGCGACATTTCCGTGGATTCGATCGAGAGAGCTCCCAGAGCGGCCGCTGGCCTGGACAGAGCGCAAGAAGCGTGGCTGGACGAGCTGGTGGCGCGTCACGCTAAAATCGTGCAGGTCACTTATCCGCGAACAGCGAACAACGACAAGGAGCTCACGGTGGTGAGAGGCGAGTACTTGGAAGTTCTCGATGACAGCAGGAAATGGTGGAAGGCGAGGAACTCGCGAGGACAGGTTGCTCACGTACCGCACACTATCGTCACGCCGCATAATCCCGCCGCTCATTCCGCTGATAATGATGTCTTTAACAATCCTCTGTACACCAGCAGATACCCGAGGCAAGGGCATGGCTATAATTATGAGGTGAGAGTCATCGAGCGGCGAACACACCCTTCCTGAATAACTTGTCGATGAATAATTGTGTACGGTGCGCAGCACCGAAGTATACGTGAATGAAGTACATGTTTTGCAGACGTTTAACTCGGTGAAAAGAGAGGTTAAATTTTCAACGTAATCGTGTTCTACATATTTTTTTTATATTTTGAAACACAAGAGAGATATTTGAATGTTTTTTTTTTTTCTGTACAAAATACTGAAATTAGTTAGAAAATTAATTATAAATTTCTGATGTTTCTGTATATTAGTGAAATATTGATTGCCAGTTGTAAAATAAGTTTTTGCTGTCTCTAACGAAATTGACCATTCGCAGGATTCGGAAATTGAGAGAACCAGCACTAGTCCAGGTCTGGAAGCTACTCACCGAACACACGCGATTCCGCCGCCGGCGCCTGCAGATTGGGTGAGAAAGGAAAGACTCGGGAAAAAAGGTGAATTTCGATACTTCTAAGCCATTTATCCAGCTCGCGATTGTGAGTATCCTTGTTTTTACTCGAACACGGGCAATCTCTTATCGGGAAAATCGTTAAGCTACGAAGCGCATCTTTCGTCGCCTCTCATATAAATAAGTCTCGATTTTTCGAGCAACATTTAATGTCTTCCAAAATCGAAAGATGCTCTCTTAATTCACGACTCCAGAGTCGATTTATTATCAAATATAATCGTTAAATGCGATAAAGCTGATATAATAAGAAAGATAAGAAAATACGCGCATCACGTTAGCTTGTAAACGAAATGTAGCATAATTAACCATTAGATCACCGTCCACGTCACGTTTCAATTAGCGCATTTGTCGAAGGGTGTTGCAATATCCTATGATTTCCTCTTGAACGTGTACATATACAGAAGTGCGGGTAAATATTACGTAGACTGAGCCATTCACATGATTGCAACGGGGCGTGGTACTTTTAAGTTCTTCGCATCGCAATTATTCTGATATATCGTTTAGAGTGACGCGGATGAATCTTGCTTTTTCTCTACAAGTATATTGCTCTCGCATTCCTTACGAGACCGCGTCTTTATCTCAGCCTCACACACGGCCCGCAACATTGCAGTCTAAACCGCACGATCGCTGTTCGTAGAGTTAATTACGTTCTCAATGAGTTAGCAATAATTCGTTTATAATGTGAATATTCATAATAATTTTTATTTCCGAAGGCAGATTGATTATTCCGTCGAGTCTCCTTTATCGTTATCACGCACAGCCGTATCGTTATCGCAGATAGAACAATGTGATTGGCTGGCAGTCAGAAGTAGAGAAGCGCAATGACGATACGGCGAAGTAAATTATATTGTTGAGGGAAACTAGTTCCCTACGTAATATAATTGTTGTCAGGCATTTTCGTACGAAAGTTAAGATATATATATTTCGCGACCACGTTATAAAATTCATTAATGATGTAAGCACTCCGTCCGACAATGAGATCTGTTTAGGGACTGTCAGGTATTCGTGACTATCAACCACAGATATTTTAAGGCATTCGATAAATCACGAATTTCGCGCTTATCCGAAGTGAGAGAATCGATAATGACGATTGTTAGTCTGGCTCTTAACGTGGTTGAGAGTTACCGAATTAGTTTCTAATACGCTGTACTTTTTGATAATCGATTGTACCATCACATATGATATCTTTCTGTATTTATCGACTAACCAAATTTAGCTATAGTTTATATAATGGCAGAATGAAGATATATATATATATATATACATATATATATATTATATACGCATTATTTTTTACGCAGAATTATATGATATGATGGAGCGTTAACCCACTGAGATCGGGTATCTTTCCGTTAGAAAATATCTATTATATATATTAGGTTGGTGCAAATGAAATAGCCGTTTTTCGTATTTTAAACTTTCCGCCTTTGTAGTTCATCTTTCTTTACTCAAATAGTGCTGTATGTATACCATTTGACAAATATATGTCTTAAGTGTGAATTTGTATACATAACTTTACTTATTTATTACAGTATTAATTATTGAAGTTCGCATTAAAGGCAACATGGAAAATAAAGAGATTCGTTTAATTTATTTATATGAGTTCAAACTCAGTCATAGTGCGGCTGAGGCAACGCAAAACATTAATACTACTTTTGGCGAAGGTTCTGCCAATGAAAGGACGACGAGATGTTGGTTCAAAAAGTTTCGGTCTGGAGACACAAATCTCGACACTTTACCATGCACCCACTGTCATTGACAACGCCGTTTTGAATGAATACGATTGAAGCAAATCCGAGAACAACGGTTCGAGAAATTGCAGAAAGACTCAGTATCCATCATTCAACTGTCGTTCGACATTTAAAAGCCATGGGAAAAGTAAAAAAGTTGGATAAATGGGTTCCCCGTGAACTGATAGAAAAGGAAAAGATGAAACGTTTAGACCACACATTGCGAAAAAAACCGTAAAAAAACTAGACGAGTTGAAGTTCGAAGTTCTTCCTCATCCTCTTTATTCTCCAGACATTTCACCAACAGATTACCATCTATTTAAGCATCTGAATGGGTTTTTAACTGGGAAAATTTTTCAAGAAGAAAAACTTGTAAAAAATGCATTCCACGAATTCATCGACCCTCGTTCTTCAGATTTCTTTAAGAATGGCACTTGTATGTTGGCAAAAGTGCATTGAAGTAGATGGAGACTATTTCGATTAATAAAACAAGTTTTAAATTTGTCAAATAAAAGTCTAAAGTTTATCACTAAAGTAAATTAAAAAACGGCCATTTCATTTGCACCAACCTAATATATATAAATATATATATAAATAAAGCAATGCAAGTTATACACCGAGTGTGAAACGATATTTTACGTATCATACCTGAACTCAAGCGGTTAAATTAATTGGGATAATACTTACATTATATTTTCATTGAAGCTACAGCAAAGTTGTGTGTTTGTCCTTTGTCCTTGGGAGCTTCATTGGAGGAGTGAGAATAAGTTCTACGGATTCGATAAAGGCTCTTGATAAGAATCTTGTGGGAAAATATGCAGGAAAGGAGAAGCGGTTTCTTGCTATTACAATACACTTTCATGTTTATTGTATATTCTCTTTTTTTTTTATCAATAGCTTTTATTGAGACAATTCTTTCTCCTGATCCCGCTTGTACGTGTCGTCGCATGCATTTTGTATGTATTACTGTAAATAAGCTTGTACAAACGGTAATTGAAGGAAATGTGCTAAAAGAAGAAAAAATATAAAAGAAATGAGAGATAAAAACAGGATTTATAATACTTTCGATTTATTTCATTCAATCTCATTTATCTTATAAAAGAAAGAAATTTTTATAAATTTTATCGCAAATAGTATTTGTAATTTCTTCAGCAAATGGGAAATGTTTTTTTTTGTACAATTAATTCTGTCTTCCTTTCATTAACATCAATATATTTCTAATTAAAAATTTTTGGTATAAAAAAATGGAAAAGGTACAAGCATAAAAGATTTACCATTATTTCTTGTGACTTGCATTATTTATTATCGTGTATTTAAACCATCTTCCAAATCTCGCAACCCGTATCAAAGTGTTGACTTAAACGAAATAATAACTAGTCGACCACGAAGTCAATAAGCAATATAATAATCGCGGACAAGCAGTACAAGCTTTTGTTAATTCTTCTGTCGCAGATGTATTCCCTTCACGCTCCTTTATTTATTGTTAAACTACGATATCGCAGTCGTGTTGAAAACGCTCTTTAGAATACAGCAGTTGAGAGAAATCGCGGCGTATATATTTTTCACGAGGATTCACAATGTATAAATGTAAACGTAGCTGTACGCGTTATCTCCCCTTTACTTCTTTTCAATGATCAATCGGAGCCTCTTAGCTCTCGATATTTATAATATGTGTGTCAACGGGCCGGGGATACGATCCGTCCAGTATTTCTTTACACTGTAATTTATGTACATCACTTATTATTAATAAACATTGTACTTGTAGGAATCGTCGTCGTCCCGTTCATTCTTCCTGTCTCCTGCGAAATCGTAACGACTATTAGACATAGTTGTATTAGCGTTTCGTTGTATCTTGTTTAGTGCAGTGACCGAGATATGTAACGTGTGTTAACGAGCGGACATGCATACTTGACAAGTGGTGATTTATTAGTAGAAATTAAATTCCAACTTACAAAGTTTTTACGATGCTTGAACTATGCTTGAGTGTGTGTTTGTCCAATATATCTAAGACTGTGCGTTCCGTGCGAAAGCTTTGGGGTAAGTTACAGTCTTTTCACGTTTTTTAAAAGCTTCCTTTTATTTCAGCATGCATTACGATTTATTCACGGGCGAGACAAACGCTAAACTTTACGCATGGACGAATAATTCCCTTTTTAACCCACTTCAATTATTTCAAATTAATGTTGCAAAATGATTTTGCAGACAACATCAGCGCGTACAATGGAGCTATTAGTCACAGCAATAGGTCCAGCATTTCCTCCATCGACAGTATTTCCGAAGCGAACGGCAGAATACACACGCAGCAGAGCATCGTGGAGGTGCACTCGCCGCCCCGTGATTTAATGCCGGATATAATCGGCAAGCCGGATTCACCACCGCCAGCATTATCTGCACCGACATTACTGTTAGCACCACCTGCGTCGAAGCCGATACCAGCATTACCAGCACCGAAGCAGATACCAGCACTACCCGCACCGAAGCCAACCTCGAAACAGCTGCCTGCGTTGCCTGCATTGAAATCAACGCCCACGCTATCCGCGCTGAAGCCGGCACTGGTGCTACCGGTCGCGAAACCGATAGTATCATCTGTATCCAAATCAGCACCGGCATCACCTGCATTAATGCCAACGTCAATCGTGCCTTTAACGCCTCCACCGCCTCCGCCGCCCCCGCCGTCCACGCCATTAACTCCTGCCCTGCCAAATCAAATTCAGAAATTTGCGCCAGTGGGAACTTCTACGCCCAACAAAACGGACACTTTTAAAAGTACAAAATTTTCCAATGGTGAGTTACGATAATTCTGGCTTTTGACTTCTTTGGCTTGTTTGTTAAAATTGGAGTTTACTTCATTTGTGCCTGATGAGATATATAGATTTTGATCAAGTTGGCAATGATTATTAATATATTACATGTACTTATGACATACGTTGCTTTCGAAAGGTACCTCCAATCAAGATGAAGTTCAAAAGGAGCTCAAGTTCGTCCTGACAATGTTCCGAGAGAAGAAAGCGAATTCTGCTCTCAGCAATGACACGTACGAGGTTTGGTTGACTCAACATTCGACCCCTCGCGAAGTCCAGGCTTGGTTGGCGGCGAAAGGATTCTCGGAAAAGTACGTCGAATGTATATCATCCCGACATGAGTGATGCCGAATGTGCTCGTGATTCATTGATCAATGATACATTTGACTTGCAGAATTCGCAAGCAATTGGAGGAGATGAACGGTACAGATTTGTTTAATTTACCGCGACGGCGATTAGAGCAATTATGCGGATTGTCTGAGGGCAGCAGACTTAACGGCCAATTAACCCTAACGAAGAACGAATGCGAGGTGAGGTGAATCTTAACGAGAAAACCTGGTGACGTCGTGTCATTTGTGAATTTTATTTTCAGTACAAAACCGCTCGATCGTCGGAGCTCAGGCAGGTTTTAGAAAAGGCGCGCCGAAGAGCAGAGGAGTTAAACGACAAGGATGAAGTCAGCGTGTGAATCATATATTTTTCACATTCCGCGGTGTGTGCGAGAATGCCGCGAGGATGATGCAATTAACGATACAAACAAGCGTTACGTTATGCGAAGACTGCGAAGTTGAAAAGAACGAAAGGTAAAATAAAATAAAGTATTTTTGTCATAATGTTTTTTTGCAGAAAGTGAACAAAAATACCGTTGAATTTTATTTTATTTTATCTCACACATTGTGATAATTAGCTAATTATGAATCGAAGCAATATCGCATACCAAAGAAACGAATGTTAGTAAGCCGGCAGGCTTCCATTAAATACCGGACGATTACCTGTGATGTCTTTTTTTGCGAAAATGCGAGCAATATTATCCGTTTGTTGTATTTTAATGAACTTACTCATAGAGATAAGTTGTTTTCCAATACGCTTTTTCGGAATCGGAAACCCAACTAAGGGGTATTTTCAACTAAGGTATTTAATTTGTTATGTGAATTTATTGTACATATATATAAATCAAATTTCAACGTAACAACTTTAGCGACGTCGTATCGAGCGCGTTAAATTGAATGTTGCGAAGCGAATATGCTACGAATATGCAAACGACACTGAGATTAAAACGTAGTAATTAAAAAATATGTAACTGATATGTAATATCTATGACAAAAGTATCGCAACAATTTATATTTCACTTGTAAAATAAATTGTTATAAATTTAATTTAAAAAATAGAAATAATTTGCGTGAATATATCAGTTTACATATTTCTGGTCCTTTATTTTATACAAAATGAGAAATATCTAAATTTGTAAAAGTCAATCAATCTTTACATTATCGATTTGTTAAATAAAGTCACCGATTGTGTTATTATTGACGTCACATTATATTTATTTAAAGCGATCACATACATTGCAGTAGACACAAATGAAATAAATCTAATTATGCTTTAAATATATTTTTTGCGAATATTCGACACGAGATCATAAAACGTGAACACATTGCGAAGTGAATTGTCAATTCAATATCATGCGCTGAGTTTCCGTGCTCCGAGAGAGTTTAGCTCGATATTATAGACTTTAACAAGAGGTGCGAGATTGAAGAAATTTAATTTGAGGATTTAAATAACAAAAGTGGATTTTTATTAAAGGAATATATTTCGATAAGAGGTTATTCTTCGATCTGAATACATCTTTTTCCGTATATTTCTAATAAATTCTACGAATAATTGATGTATATTTTTTCGAAGATCTACAACTAATACTCCTTCAAATAAAATCGACAATTCAGCTGATAACAACACGTTAAAATATTTCTGTGACGTACAAGATATTTTATAAATCAATGGTCGCATTTGTGTTATAATTTGCTAATTAATATTTGTTTTAAAAAAATAATCCCTTCCTCGATTAAGCAGCTCTGAATAATTTTGCAAGAAAAGAACACAGGAAAGAAAGTATTTTGCTAGTCATAGTAAATTTTTAGAGAAAGTGAGCATTGTAAATACAAAAGCTACAAAAATGTTTCTACTCCACAAGTAATCTTACGATACATACCCCGATAACCGCTAATGCAGAGATGTCTAAAAATGTCTGCAAAATTTGGATAAAAAATGTCCTAAAAAACTTTTGATTTCCAACTGACTTGTTAAAAAATCTCCTCTCGAAAATCGATCCACATCGACAACAGTAAAACAAAAAAACTTTGGTCTTTCACACCGACTGTTTTGCGTAAGCTCTAGTCGTACACGATTTGAGATTCTTACACATTAGTGATTACACAATTATTATATTCATTATGCGATGATAACGATTATGCGATTACAATTTATTATCTTTGTTACATCCTATATCTTTATTATAGTGTCAAATAATCATTTGTAGTAGTACTTTCAGACATCCTAAGTGTTAACGTGGATAAAGTATTACCAGAGAGGGAAAGATTGATGAAGACACGCAGTATTTCAGTAGCTTCAGTCAGATATATAAAAAAGCGGAAGGATTTCATGTTACATAGATTCTTACAGATCGGAATGTTGGGAAATTTGGATTAAGTGAAATGATGAATTATGTGACACGCGAAGACGCGCAAATCTGCGAACACGCCTCTCAACTTGAGAAAAAATTCTAACCGTTTCTCAATCAGTGAATGTGTGCATTTCTTATAAAACACGATTATGTAGTTTTTTTTTCTTATCGTGATGTTTTTCTTACAGTGATGGTATATGAGCGTTATCTAAAATTTGTGCGTCGTTTTTATGTCGTGCTCGCGAACGCCGCGTGAAAAAGCGGAGAGGCTCGATAATTATCGCTGCAAGCTGCTGATAAGATCTGCGTACATCTACACACTCGACAGAGTCTTATATCGCTGGTACGTCTATTATTAATCAGTGTATAAATCATTCGACCTAGATACGATCACCGCCTCCTGGTATAATTGCGTCTAAGATTCTACAGCAAGTATAAATTTATCGAAAATGCGATTGTAAAAAGGCGATCAATGTTTCCTCCGGGTCACACGCTTATGTTGACGACGTAATGCTAATTCAACAATCACAATCGATTTAGAATGCAACATTCAATCTCAACACTTTCAGTAAAACTATGCGAAAACACATGTAAACCTCTGCAATATATTAGTTACATAACAATGGTTATTTAAATTAACATAAACTAAAATCGCATCTTCATATGTACATTTAACGTCCTAATTAATTGCGTTTACCGAAATATTTCCTTGCTGACCGTAATTTAACGCAATAATTAACATACTTTGTTGTGAAATAAATGAAATATGTGAACTGAATTGAAATAAATAAATATAAATATATCTCTCTCTTCGTAAGTAGCTAAAATATTTCAGGTTCAATCTACAGCTACTAATGATACACAATTGTGCTGATGAAAGCCACTGGGCTTCAAATAACAACGAAAATACAGCGGACATCGATTGCTTGTCATTCGAAATAAAAGTCCGAAACGCAATTTCAATAGCTTTTGATTATATAGAAGCATATATATTGTTATGCCTTAGAGTGCAACTATTCCATACACATACATATGTATTTGTATAACTTGTTTTGTCATAAGCACAATTTTTATCGATACTGCTAGGAGTAGCAACTTATTGAGTCTTTCGCTCTTCTTTTTTTGGAGCCACAACTATTGCTCAGGCATGTTATTCTGCTATAACGATTTCACATACATATACATATGCATTTGTATAACAAGACTACGTAATAAATAAACATAACTCTTTATCGATGGCCCAATAAGTAATAACTTGTCAAGTCATTCACTTTTCTTGAGCCGCAACTCTTGCGATGCGAGTTCTCTTTAAGCCTACAATATTATCATGGTATAGAGTGCAACTATTCCATATACATATACATATGTATTTGTTTAACATGTTACGTCATAAATAAACATAACTCTTTATCGATGGCTCAATGAGTGTTGCAACTTATCAAGTCCTACACTTCTCTTGAGCCGCAACTCTTCTTTCAATGTGAGTTCTGCTTATTGACAATAAACAAGCAATACATATTATTCTGCTATATAGTCCAACTATTCCATATACATATGCATATGTATTTGTGTAACACATTACGTCAGAAATAAACATAACTCTTTATCGATGGCTCAATAAGCGTTGCAACTTATCAAGTCCCACACTTCTCTTAAGCCGCAACTCTTTTTTAATGTGAGTTCTGCTTATTGACAATAAACAAGCAATACATATTATTTTGCTATATAGTCCAACTATTCCATATACATATGCATATGTATTTGTGTAACACATTACGTCAGAAATAAACATAGTGAGTTCTGCTTATTGACAATAAACAAGCAATACATATTATTTTGCTATATAGTCCAACTATTCCATATACATATGCATATGTATTTGTGTAACATATTACGTCAGAAATAAACATAACTCTTTATCGATGGCTCAATGAGCGTTGCAACTTATCAAGTCCTACACTTCTCTTGAGCCGCAACTCTTTCTTAATGTGAGTTCTCCTTATTGACAATAAACAAGCAATACATATTATTATGCTATATAGTCCAACTATTCCATATACATATACATATGTATTTGTATAACACATTACGTCAGAAATAAACATAACTCTTTATCGATGGCTCAATGAGCGTTGCAACTTATCAAGTCCTACACTTCTCTTGAGCCGCAACTCTTCTTTCAATGTGAGTTCTGCTTATTGACAATAAACAAGCAATACATATTATTCTGCTATATAGTCCAACTATTCCATATACATATACATATGTATTTGTATAACACATTACGTCAGAAATAAACATAACTCTTTATCGATGGCTCAATGAGCGTTGCAACTTATCAAGTCCTACACTTCTCTTGAGCCGCAACTCTTCTTCCAATGTGAGTTCTGCTTATTGACAATAAACAAGCAATACATATTATTCTGCTATATAGTCCAACTATTCCATATACATATACATATGTATTTGTATAACACATTACGTCAGAAATAAACATAACTCTTTATCGATGGCTCAATGAGCGTTGCAACTTATCAAGTCCTACACTTCTCTTGAGCCGCAACTCTTCTTCCAATGTGAGTTCTGCTTATTGACAATAAACAAGCAATACATATTATTCTGCTATATAGTCCAACTATTCCATATACATATACATATGTATTTGTATAACACATTACGTCAGAAATAAACATAACTCTTTATCGATGGCTCAATGAGCGTTGCAACTTATCAAGTCCTACACTTCTCTTGAGCCGCAACTCTTCTTCCAATGTGAGTTCTGCTTATTGACAATAAACAAGCAATACATATTATTCTGCTATATAGTCCAACTATTCCATATACATATACATATGTATTTGTATAACACATTACGTCATAAATAAACATAACTCTTTATCGATGGCCCAATGAGCGTTGCAACTTATCAAGTCCTACACTTCTCTTGAGCCGCAACTCTTTCTTAATGTGAGTTCTCCTTATTGACGATAAACAAGCAATACATATTATTCTGCTGTATAGTCTAACTATTCCATATACATATACATATGTATTTGTGTAACACATTACGTCATAAATAAACATAACTCTTTATCGATGGCTCAGCAAGCGTTGTAACTTATCAAGCCCTTCACTTTTCCTTGAGCCGCAACTCTTGTGTGTAGTGCGAGTTCTCTTAATCATTGACGATAAACAAGCAACTATCTTATTAATAATAATGATAATTGTGACTAATATATCACAATTGCTTCTTTTTTACTTTGTGAATAAAATATTTCTAGCTGGTCATCTCATTTTGTTTAATTTCTTTCTCCCGAATAAAGCGAATATACGATAGATATAATGTGAAAAAATTACATTTTGCGTTAAAATTCATGTATATGTAATAGATAACAAACGCTCTTAAGCTTGACCTTGGAACTTTCAGAACTATCCATAATCAATTCATACAGTTGTCGGCAGCGTGGAGATTTTACTTGGACGCTAAATAACACTTCTTAATTTATAACGTAACATAAATTATATACAAGACGTTTACGTTTGTGCAACAATAAATAAATCTTGAAGAGTAACGAGGGTGATCTCAAACGAAGTTGCTTGAAAGAAAAACTCGTCGAGAATGTGAGTTCCGAATGTGAAAATCGGCGAATGGACCAAGGTCAATGATTCAAGCACGCCGGGTGATACAGTGCAGCGATGAAGCGACAATGGAGTGAGAGTGTGGAATTAATATGAATACGATTAATATGAATGCATGAACGTACAATTTACTGGCCAGCGGCTTCCGCATCCTCCTTCGACAGGACAGACCTTGATCGATGAGAATATAATAGTATGAAAAACGACTTAGCGTAATATTTGGCGAATAGCGAACCCGAAAGCACGGGATTGATACTCTTCGAAACGAGATGAAAATGTCTAAGTGTGTTGATAAACGAGAGGAGTTCGACAAGGGGAGGGAAGGGGGATGAAGTTCCATTCTCTCATTAAGTGATTCCTTATATACGCAAAGCAAATCTTGACGCTCTCTTTTGTTTTGTATAAATTACCAAAAGCCTCCTGCACTGCGGCCGCCCGGTGGATTGTTCACGCGAATGCATGCCCTTCGTCCTTCGTCGATGTCCTCTGCAAGAAGAACGCGCTTATGTTCCCAAAGTACGAACGGGCGAACACGAGCCGATTGAGTTAAAGTATGCGGTATTCCCCCGCGATATCATGCTTGTAGAATGTAGGATTCCCTTATCAGTGTTACGAGACCACCAGAAGAGAAATGTTAAACGCCAGATATGTAAAGATTCGACAGTAAGTTCGAGACTCACCGCTGATGGAGAAAGTAGTGTCCTGCAGATTTCTCTGCCCTTCGAGTCTCGGGCCTCTCGTGGACGGCGTCACCACGGCGGAATCCGGCAAGGTGGGTAGGAAGCTGGTAGCTGGCAGTTTTATCTTCGGACTGTGAATCGAACCGTTCTGATTGCGCGCCGCGGCAGCGGCCGCAGCCGCTCTTGATGCTTCCCTAGCTCTCGCGATCGCGGCGTCTTCCTCGGCGAATCTTTTCGCCTCTGCTTCCGTTCGTGCAACTCCGCGCGGTATCTAAATGTGCAGTAACAATATATAACACTTTTATAATAAATTTAAATAAAAATCGAATTTTATTCCAATCAATCCGGGATTAATGATGTACTTTTTTAGAATATTTTGTCGGAAATAACAATTATAAAAAGCAATGATAGAAAGACATGTAAAAAAAATAAGAAATTTACCTTTTCCTTCTCGTTTATTATGTCATATACGTAAGCGCCGAATGGCTCCGAGTTCACGTATTTGCCGAATCCGTGAACAGCTTTCAGCTCGCACTCGTCCACGCACACGCGTCCGTTGACGATTACATATTCAGGTACACCAGTGACTTCCGTGCCCTGCAGTAATAATAAAAAATTAAATATTAATTAAAACTGCAGTCACGCAAGAGAATTCTGTGACAAGCGGCGATCAATATTGTCTCTTGCGACAGAATCGTATGAATAATGCATCGTATTTCATCTACCAAATTGAAAGCGTATGTCTTAATCAAACTAGCCTCGAAGATGTTGAAGTCAACGGCCTGAACGTGAGTCTCGGCGGAAATGGTGCGCTTCCTGTTGGGGTCCCAGACGACAATATCGGCGTCCGAGCCGATGGCTATGACGCCCTTTCGGGGATACAGATTGAAGATCCTAGCGGCGTTCGTGCTGGTGACGGCGACGAATCGCGTGGGGTCCATTATGCCAGCGTGTACGCCCTTCTCCCAAAGCACCGACATCCTATCCTCGACGCCGTTCACGCCGTTCGGGATCTTCGTGAAGTCATCCTTGCCCAACGCCTTCTGCTCAGCGTTGAACGTGCAATTATCGCTACCGATCACTTGGAGATTATCTCTGAAAAACGACCGTATTAGTGCGCCTGAAGATCGAGTGTGAAGATAAAGGAAACTAAAAACTCAACTGATTACCTTGACATCGAATAGGCGGATAAAGTAATCGAAATTAATAACATAAAATTAAATAAGCAAAGAAATTAAAAATTAGAAGGTGGCTGTTTAAGAGCGATCGTTAAACTAGTAGTTTTTCCTCCGCCCGTTTAATTAACATCAATGCGCTGCGCTACACAAGCGACTTCCCACGCAGCTATTAATATCAAGACCAAGACTTATGTCATCCACGTCATTTGTTATTGTAATTTATCGCCGCGAAATAAGCCGGATTTGCGCGAGGAAAAATAGCGCAACGGAGTCATCGAATCGGAAAGAATCTAGAAATTTCAGCGAAGAAAGACGGCAAACTTAATTCAGATTTATGAAAAAAATATAAGATGCGCCAGAACCGTGAAATTTCCTGCCATTTCTTTGGACAATTAAGAATACATTTTCCTCCAACAAATGTCATAAAGTGCTTTTAATAAAAAAAGAATGTAATTAAGGTGATGGAACCCATTCATTATGTAAACATAGGGGGGGATCTTTATACGATCTACTTACTGAGCCAGGTGTTCGGTTAAATACGCAGGTGTCGTTGGATCAGGCCGCAACGGCGGGTTAGTAATAAAACGCCTCGCTCTTCCCATATCTTTGCCATATTGCTCGCTACCGTCGATGCCGACGGCGCTCGCCAGGGTTTCTCCGAAAACGACGACACCATCAGATCGCTTCGCCGACACGACGTCGGCGGCCGACTTGCTCGTGATCGCCGTTACATACAGCGGACTATTCACCTAAACGCGATATTTTTATCCTCTCACTGAAATAACCGCTTTTGCTCTCCTTCTATCATTCTGTATCATTAGACAAAGCGGCTGAAAAAAATTGGTACCGAGATTTTTTGTCACAATTTTCATATACTTCAAAAGTTTTTCGATCTTTCGAATGCATTATTCCTCGCCGTGTGTTAATATTTGCATTTATGGAAATATTTGTATCGAAATAATTAAAATACAACATGCATATATTTAAATGATTAAATTCCAGATATAGGCATGTTATATCACACGGATTGGTATATAATTGAGGAAGAAATTAAAATAGAAAAACCAGAAATTCTTTTCAGCTCAATTTGCCGTCTAACTTTTACAAATACTTCTCACTTAATACTTTTACACCAACTTTTATGTAAACACTTTCACATCAAATACGCAATGCTAAAATAATGGAATGTTTCACGAGAGGGAACAGTGCTGATCACGTAACAGGCACATCTGATAAATAAAAATAAGTGAGCGAGGAGAAAACGACAGCTACTTTCATGCATACGAGTGGGATTTCGTCGGGAACTTCTAAATATAAATTTTAACGTGCGCAATAACGGATAACGGCGTAATTGCACTCTATGCGCGTACATCACGCAAGCTGGATAACGTAGAAACTTACTATTGCCGCAATTGCAACCTATTTCCGCTAATCAACTATATAGAAAGTGCGAGGGGACACAAAGCGAAACAGAACTTACGAATGCAATCGATATTCCGTGCTCCGAATGTGCATGCTGCAACGTTATTTGGACAACGTCATTCGATCGATACAGTGGGTATGATTTACGGCAAAATACACGTTGACGTCAATGTCGTACTTCTCTAGTCAAGCTTTTCCACTCTCTACGATTTCCCACATTTCTTGCCTCGGTGTACGCTTAGTTATTTAGGAAAAAGTCGCGATCGGCGTGTTACTCCTTTTAGGTAGAAAGCATGATACGTGCTCATTGCATCGATTTCGAATGAAAGTGTCTTCCGACAGCATTCTCGCGGGCAAGATACCGCACTTGGCCAAAGGGGGATTCGCCATTTAAGGACGTCCATAACTGGATCTATGTTTAAACAGCCACGGCTAGCAATTTGCCCTGGACTCTACTTATTGTTGGCTTTAGCTCACGACGATTCAATATATACTTCAATAACGGTAAAACCCCGAATTGCTCGCTTGTGCGTTAAGAGTGCCTACAACGGCTCTGTACACAGCGGCATCATAAATTCACATCTCAGCCCGCTCCGATGTCAAAGTTGTCAAAAAGTCCCGAATTCGTTGCCCCCCCCGGGACTCACTTGGCTAACATGTTCACGAGTACTCGCGGCGTATCCGGATCCGGTCTGAGTGGTGGACTGAGAACGTGGCCAGCGGCGTGTCTCCAGCATTTGTGCAAGTAGTTGGTACCGTCTGTGCCGACCGCAGCCGCCAGGGTCTCGCCGAAGACGCAAACGCCGCGTTTACGCGCGGCGTCCACTTGCTCGCCGGCGCTACGACTCATCACATGCACTACGTACAGCGGGCAATTGACCTAAGCATGCAGAATTTCGGTCTAATAAAAAAAAAAAACAGCAGCAGATGCAACAATGACAAACACATTCGCGTTCTCCTGCAACGTGTAGCCTGCGTTGTAAATATAATTGGTAGAGAAAAAAAATAGAAGAAATTATATTTCTATAATTAATAAATTTATTAAAAAAGTGAGATTTAAGGAAATAAAATTTAAAAAGCTAGAAATAAAAAAAATGATAAAATCTACGGAAATATGATTTAAGAGAAGAAAATGGTGAAAAAGAAAAATGAGATCACGTAGGCATCTTCGAAGCGTCTTCAAGACACTTTACCACACGACACAGATATTTTTTGATCCCGGCGAGATTATAGTGAGAATTTCGGACATTTGGCAGATGCCGAAAAGTAGCGCTCTGCGTCGTCCTGAATTCTAATCCGCGCCAAGATTTATGAACGTTCTTGAACTGAATACCGGCTAGGGATAGCGTGCCAAGTGCATCCATAATAGAACGTCGAAAAACGGACAAATATGAAAAGACTTTGCGTGCTGATGTACATAAAGATGGATAACAAAGCACGAATAAACGAAACTGTTTATAGATATATCGATGTTCTAACAAAGACGGCGTTGCTAAGCGTTTCCGCTTACCTGATTCGCGATAATGCACGCTCTATTCACAGCCTCCGCCTCGACTTCTTCGGGCCGTGACATCTCGTGGCCCTCCGGCCCGGTGACTCCCGCGGCCAGCAGTTTCTTCGCATTCTGGAACAAGTTTACGACGATTGGAGAGAGCTCGCAAATTGTATTTTTGTTAAAATCCCGTTCCAAACAACGCGTTTCTTATCCCCCTGCCATCTAGCTTTCAAGTCGCGTATGAGCGTTTTATTACCTTTTTATGTTCCTCTGTTTGTCCACCTTGATAACATTGAAATTACAATGTGGAAACAAGGAATTATTCTACTCAGTGCGTCTTCGGAAATGTAAATTGTTTGTTATTTGTTATTGTTTTTATTTATCGTTATACATTGACCGCCTTTTAAACTGCCAGAAACAATTCGGACATTTTTTTTTTTTAATTCTAAGAACTGAAAAGTTTTCTAAAAATGTTTTTAACAATCGTATCATTGCAATATATTTATATACCTCTGCGATAATATCGCCGTTCTCCGCGTGCACCATAGCGACGGCGCCGATGTCCTTGCAAGCCTTGAACGCCTCGATCAGCTCCGGGTCTCTGAGCATGAATATGTCCCGGTACGCCATAAACATCTTGAAACTGCCGACGCCGTGATCCTTCGCCAGTGTCGCCATGTCTTCTTTGACCTGCAAAGAGACGGGACGGTGAGCACCGATGAATAATGAATCGAACGTGGCTTCCTTTCGACCGCACGACGGACGGCAAATAAGGCGGCAACGACGACGACGACAAATCACTCGTTTCCATCGCGCCCTCAAGCCACTACGCGCGCGCGGTTTCCTCATCTGTCATGTGCCGCTCGGCATTCCAGCTGCGTGATCGGCGATTGCAGGCCGTTTACGCCGAGATCTGCGCGACAGTCGCCAATTTACGGTATGAGTCTAACAGTTTTCCTGCATCGAAATTGCATGTTTCGACTTCGAATGTCGATAATCACATCCTATAAGGCAATAGATTGGATTTATTGGAATTTCTTCTAGCATTATATTGCGCGCAATAATGACAATAAAAAGTAATTGATAACTGCAGTTCCGGCAATTTGTAATATTCTGTAATATCTATGTTTAAGAATAATGCTTGAAAATTTCAGATGATCGAGCAGTTCAGACAATTCGAATCTCGAGATAGAAGCGTCAAATGATTTCGAGTTGAAAGTTATTCAAATCTGCTTTCAGCATGCACATCTACATATGTTAGCTCACTTATGCTCGTTGTCAATTCATATTATGTATCATTTGTAGGTTTCCACTCAATGGCGTTGTAAACCTTTGAAATACTTCTGCACGTTACATTCTGCTTCAATTTTATTTAGAGAATTTATTCAAATATCATGTTGATGCCTGCACAAATTTAAGCGCAAATAATGTTTTGCTTATTTTCCGTTTGTGCAATGCATGCTAATTTGTTCCAATTTTTTGAGGAAACAAATCATTATTAAGTCCGTTTTGATTAATCTGATTGTATTGATACAACTGGACGTTAAAATCAGGAACTACTGACAGAGCGTGTCCGACGAGTTCGTTCGGACTTTTAGATTAAATTGCATGACTATCGTAATGACCGGAAGCTGCAAGAAGAATTGGATTAATTTTATGTGTACTGTGTGCGCAGTCGTATAATTTACATTGTACGGGAAAATTACGTAAATTGTCATTACGGCAATTGACGCCTGGTCAATGTGGCGCGTAATTTTGAAGCACAAAATGCCGCGGCGAGCAAAACATCGTGAAATATCGCGTATTAACTTCGAACGTGATCAGCGGAGGAAGAAAGGGGTCAGGTCTAGACAGGCTTTCTTTTCTAGAAGGTTTCGTGTTACCGCAATTATCTCGTTCCGGGTGACTAAAAAAGCGGAATAGAGAGTACGTGCGAACTGCATCGCACATGGCACGATGACCTGGCGTAACGTTACGCTGCGATACAAGCGCTTAATTGACGCATCGCGCCGTAAAAGATACCACGACGTTAAGTATTATTGATGCAAAGACAACTAATCTTGAAGTAGTTAGAAAGCAATGCGTCGGTAGTTGAGAAAGTTGATAAGATTACAGGTGTTTTGTTCCACTCCGTCAATGACGATTGGACTCTAATTGTTCGTGATGCGAGGAAAAGAGTAATCAGTAATTAAATTAATGTTATCTCGATGATTTATAATACATAAATTGCAATTACGATAAAGAAATTGTGCGATCGCGAGTGAAACAATGACAATAAAAATCTGCTGTTTTTTTAAACGTGATTAAAATAAAATATACAAAAATAATATTCTTTATTTATTAAGAAATTTATCGCTAGAATGAACCTCAACGAGATCTAATAAATTATCGCAAGTGTATACCGAAATATATCCGAATATTAATGAATAAGTCTTAAATATCACGCAATAAATGTACCTTCGGATTCCAGGAGGTGACGGCGACGTGCAGCCCGTAATCGCAGCATACTTTTTGATCCGCCGTTTCCCTGTATCTGTCGTAAGCCTCCACGAGGCTCTCGTCCTTCCGCGGTATCACAAAGTCGATGATCATCGTCGTACCGCCGGCGACGGCGGCTTTCGTGCCCTGGTAAAAATCATCCACCGACTTGGAATCCATAAACTCCATCTCAAAATGCGTGTGCGGATCTATGCCGCCGGGCATCACGTATCTTCCACGCGCATCGATGGTCCTCGTGCCGCCCGGTATAATGAGATTGCGTCCCATTTGCCTGCAAACATTTTTCCAAATATATTCCTCGCCCTTCGCGTTCGATTAATCTCTGCCGTTAAAAGTGGATCGTAAATTAAGTTCAATCAATCTCGGCTGACGATAGGTCTGTTCTTTACGGCAGAACTGGCTGCACTAGTTCGGAGTTTATATCTTCCTTTTTCCATATTGGAAGGAGGAAGATAAAACTCCGAACTAGTGCAGCCAGTTGAGCTATGAAGAACAGACCTGATGTCTCGGTCACGTCTGCTCAATAAATCACATCGAGCGTACTTGCTTTATCCGTCGCCACCTCATTCAGCTTCAAATGACAAAACTACCGCAACGATGACGTGTGTGTATCGCGTTTCGCTTGTGTAAAGTGGCGGTTAGACACGTAAGTTGAATACATGAGCGTCGTACCAGCGGACAAAACGCAACGCGTTCGGTATCTTCGAAAAGCAAACGTGCCAGTTGACATTCGGTAATTCATTCTCGCGAGCAATAGTAATGATCTCCGCAAACGATTGCGTCACAACGCGAAGTTATTTATTGCGTGTCGCGCGGTGTATCTTGAAATAGGAAAACGCATACCTGATGATGCCATCCTCGATGTAGACATCGCTATCGATGATCCCGTCGTCGTTGACAACCTTGCCGTTTTTAATCAGCAATCTGTTCTGCGCGCTCTGAAAACGAAATAACGTTTGCGTTAATTAAACGTTAATCAAGCGGGATTCCGATAAGTGCGAGCTTAATCGAACGGTAAAGCGATTGAACGAATTAAATGACTCTTTTCCATCGCACGACCATGACTCGCCCCGAGTGCTGTCCTTGATTTAACGTACGCAACGTGAGTGGACTCCAACATCCGGCATACGCAATTAACGTGCGTGCAACGCTGTGTACGGTATTATCAATCAGCGCCGTACGAGCGACGGTTCACGCACTTCCGCTAATGCTGGATTTAGAGCATGTATTCGATGTGATCCGATAAGCTGACAATGTTGTCTCGTGTGCCGTTGAGAAAAAAAGATAACCATATTTTTCCACTCATTTTCACGGCTGATGAAATTTACACGCGCGTTCAAGAAGTTAATAAATGCAAGGGAAATTAGCGTAAAAAAATATGTATAACATGAATTACCAATTAGCGTGTTGATTATATATTTATAATATTAAAGAGATTAAATCAGATTTTATCTGTGAGATTAAAAACGTAAGAAAACAAATGAAAATTCAATCGATGTCGACGACCTCGACGAGGTTTCAACAGCGTCGAAATCAAAAAGTATAATAGAAAGCAATTTCCAGTTGCACTCTTTGTTTCACTATTGACGTAACGCGTGCCGCGATCCTTATCTTCCTGGAGGAACAAATTGCGAAAAAGAGTCATTGCGTATGCCGACGCGGCAGGTAACCGCATAGACGATGCGCGATGCGCATCCTTTCAAAGGACTTTCACGGCGCTCGTGCTCGTCGCCCTCGTGCGTGCAGGCAGAGCATAAAAGCAACCCCTCCCTCCCTACCTCTTCTCCCAAGGGAAAGAAAGGGTGATGACGAGCATGAGTATGACGGCAGCGCGCCTGGAAGAAAAAAAGAATAATTCCGGTTGCCGCCACCCGCCACGTTCCGCAAATACGCCGGCGAGTCTAGACCTCTTTGCGCCCCACGAGGTCTACCGTTGCTGGCAACGAGCCCTTCCGCCCGAGCTCCACCCCACGAGACACCCTTCGATTTCACCTTCGCCCCGAGGCGTTTTCGCGTCACCGATCCTAATAGGCTCTCTTTACAGTTTCGCGTCAGAAAGTAATTCGACTCGCGTGTGATTAAATTCTTGAAAGAAACTTAGTAAGCCGAAAAATCTGACTTCTCTTCAATTTCTTGATTAAAATTTCTCAATTGAATTATTTCTATCAATTATTGTTTTGCATTGGAAAGTAATTTAATACATGTGATTAAATTTCTCAAAGAGTTTAACGCTCTGAGCAATCTGATAACTTTATATTTTCTTCAGAAGATTTATTAATTCATTTCTATTAAATTTAATCATTATTGTTTTGCATAAGAAAGTATTTCGAACGTACGCGCTCAAGTTTCTCCGTCTGACAGCTTCATATTTTTCTTTAAAAAAACTTTCTTAAATTCTATTAAATTAAGTTTCTCAAACAAAAATGTTTAAGAGATGTTTTGCTAGAACTGGGACTCTTGCATATTTAATGAGAAGAAATTTTCACAATAGAGTTGATGCAACAGCAAGTGCATCTTGATCGAGGCAATATGTAAAACTAGATCTGGAATAGACGACACGGCGTGGGCACGCGTAGGAGAGACTTCGGGAGAAATGGAGAAATGCGGATGCACGACCTTCGATTTTTATTACAGAGGCCATCGAAACCCCGCAGATGTAATCTGCGTGGGCGGAGACCTTGTCATCTACGGAGTGTAGTTATTAGCCGCGGCTGAGAACATGTGTGTCTCATGTGTTTAGGAGATCAGCGCTCGGATGTATTTTCGGCACGCACCGGTCTTAAAATACGACCACGGCACCGTGTGATTTTTAAGTGAAATTCTTCGCGAGAGTACTTCAAAAGCGGAATCCCATTAAACTCTGAGATGAAGTATCGGGCATTGAAAAACTTGATTCCCGCAACACTTGGCAGTTCATAAATTACGCGCGAGTCTATTTCTCTCATCTCACACATCCTTCTGAGTTATTAAAAAATTCTTCAAATTATTTTTACACCGTTATCCCGTTCAGAGAACGAATCTCCCACAATTTTCTCTTCAATACATAAAATATAAAATCGTCTTGTATCGATTTTAACGAATTATTAAATTGGTACACCGAGATATTAAAAGTTATGATTTCTATCAAGCACACGCTGCGAAGTCAAGGTTAATACCGGCGCAAAATACGGTCCGTGAGTCAGACGTGCGACTCCCATGCGCTCCCGGTTAAAATCAATAGCCCCGACACATCCTGCCTATACGTCTCTCTCGGATTCGCCGGCTCGAACTTTGACGCGGCTTTGAGCGGGGATCTCTTATCGCGGCTATCTCCGCGCGATTAGATCGCGGCCGTAATTCGGCGTGTCAGAACGTGCCACTCTCTCGCGCGAAGTGTGAGAAAATCGGGCTGCCACTTTTAGACTTTGCTCTTTCGGTGCAAGGCGCGAGGATGTAGGCGGGTCGATCCTCCCGGCGGCACTATGCCGAGCCGATTTCCGTTACTCCGCTGCAATATTTATATGACAGCTCGTATCATCTTATCGTCGGGGAAGAAGTTAGAGCGTGCGATTTTTAGAAAGTACATCTCGTAGCTAATTTATACTATCAATTAAATTTAATTAAAATCGACGTCGGCGCGTTGTTTTTCTCTTCTCCAGATATGCGCATGCTTATTTGGCGTGAAATAATAATTAAAGACGCAGGCAAAAAAGGAAAAGTGTTCTTTACCGTTTCCTTTAAGGAGAGAAACTTAGAATTGCTCTGCGCCCGGACCGGTAATCTCTTTAGTAGCTAACGAAACACACGGTGCACCACGATGCAGCTCGACTCGGTAAACGTTAACGCGGGCTTACCTGGCGCAGTGCGAGACACACGGCCAAACTTCAAACATTGCGTAACCGACTGCTGCGTTCGATATCTCACATTTTTAAATATTTAAAAAATTATGACACAAAGACGTATATGTTTAACAAGTATTTTACCGTCTTCAAAAGACCGTAAATCGAATTATTATATTTATTCCTAAATATGCCAATACAAGATTTAGATAACAACAGAATAGAATATACTCAAATAATAGAAAATACTCAAATTCCAATATTTAAATTCCAAAAATTGTGCTTGAACTTCTTGAAAAAAAAGTTTGTTCGCATGTGTAGATCACAGAGCAAATATGTTCGCACGCGAACTAATCTGCGCCTAAGAGACTTGCAAGGTTACGTAAGACTACCACTAGTCAATAATTGTACGATCGGTGTCTAACGAGTATTTGCGCCTCGCTTCTTAATGATATGCTATACGTGGACGTGCGTATATTATAATCTATGCATCTAACACGCGACCGCATATGAAACCTACAAAAGATCTCTTTAAGACAACATTGTCGTCGCGATCCAAGGCGTCCTTGGACCATATTCCACGATCATGAGCCACGCTGATGAGTGAAGATGCACACGCGTGAAGCGCAGAAACTCTCGTCGGAATGCTCGAAACCCACGCAAAGCGTTCAACGGAAATCACCTACATCCGACTTTAATGAAGAAATTACAAATGAAATTGATTTCCATTCTATTTACATTGATTTCCAATCATTTGATTCGCACTATTGCGACACGTCAAAAGCGCAGAACATTCTTGTTCGCGATATTAATGATTTTTATCTTTTATTAATTATCTTTCACGACCCAAGATTGTTCTGCGGACCCTGCGAACGCGGACGATCGCGACGTGTCTGGTCTACTTCGCATCCGTAAACACGACGCGCGCCGGAAACAGCGGACGGTAAGTCACACCTGGCTTCACCTATTGCGGCCGTTTGCGTTTCAGCAAACGATGCCGGCAACGCGCGTTTCGATTGACCGACTTAGCGGTCGGGCCAAATTTAACACCGCATCAGCGTGTTAAACACGACGGCGGGAGGAAGGGGGGGAGAGCCTCGCGCAAAATCACTGTGACCGACAATAAGTAAATAAAAAAAGATCTAGAAATAGATGTGATGCAGCTAGTCGAGGCGGAAGCAGAGCGAGATAAGTAACTGACGAAAATTACCGCAAATAATGGTACTGCGACATGCTTCAAAAGCTATATGTGTCGAACTTTCAATTTTGCAGTCTATGAATAGATTAAATGGCACGTACAGCCTGTGAATTCATTACTGGCGTCCAATTTCTATTTAAAATATTCATAGTAATTAAAATAATTCAAAAGTAGAAAATCAATGTAATTAAATGTGAACAAAATAAAAACGTACGGTAAAGTCACACAAACAGAAATTTTTCACTTTACTTTTCTCGACGAGTGAAATAATCTGGCGTTTAAAATGTTTCAATAAAAATAATAGTAGCCTTCTTTTATGAGAGAGCAGATTGTTTAGCACACTTAATTAAAGCGGCGAGGATGTCATATTCTAATGACTGCGTTATATAAAAAAAAAAAAAATTACATATTCCCGAGCGGAGTGAAATGTGTCGTGAAGATAATGTAATATGTGAAATGGAGAACCAGGTCAGTTCCCATTAATTACACGCCTGCCACGTGATTACACGGCTTCATCGTATCGTCCTGTGCGCCGTCGCAACCGCACCTCTGTTTACTCCGTATTCTTTCGTTCCGCTTGCGAAATCGCAAAGATAAAAGGCGCGTCGTATGATCGGCGGCAGACAGCTCCGTCAACGACACTTGTATCATCTCATCGGCTAACGTTCTCGTGTTCCTTCCTGTCGAAGATCGTGGGAAGATCTCCGCCTGCCATTTCTACTCTCGCGGATACTATTGTTATCCGAGGTGATCTACGAAACCGGACTGAGGCAGACGGTATCGGCGAATCGTCGACATGTCGCAAATGTATGCTAAAGAGAACGTCGGGTGTTTTCCCCGCATTAGGTCGACGTAGCCGAGTCGACGAACTATTGATTTGCGGAGCGCCGGCCCCGCGGTCCTCGCTTACTCCTGCCCGTGTCCCAGTGCCGTATGATTTTCCCTTTAATATTGCATTTCCCCTGCGTTATTAACCCTGAGACACGCAAGAGGGGTTTTCGAGACTTTGCAACATTCGCTGTTTTTGCTACTCGCAATATCGTCGATCGCTTCGTTTTCGTTTTCCTTTTCTACAGAATTTTTAAACTCTATTTTTTTTTTGCTCAATACTTTCGCAGATTTTTATCAGAAAGCTGTGTTCTAGGATCAATAAATTGGAGCATATCACGCGCAAATTATCTACTCTCGATTTGTCGATGATGATAAAAGTTGGCAAAGCTAATATAAAAGTATGATGAGAGGTTTTTGCAATCACGGTGGAAATTATATTTCCAAATTAGTAAAGAGCGCGTATTTGATGTGATAAAAATCACGTTGTAATTATGCCTTTAAATGCAGTTAACACGGTCAAACACAGTTAAATACAATGCTTGGAGGGATAATACGCTTGAATCTAACGGTATGGTGGTTGTTCCGTTTGCAAGATCGGTGAGAAAGAGGATGAGAGTTTTCTACTTTAAATTGGCGCTAACTAGCACGTGCTAATTAAATTCAAGATGTTAAAATCCGGGTCTAAGTTCCTTCGGCATCATCAAAGTAAAATTAACTCCAAACTACATATTTTACAGTAATACGCGTACAAGAAATTTGAGATCTTGATATAAAATACTCGAAACAATTTTATTCGAGTGATATCCCTAAATATAACAATTAAACTCTAAGTTCCTTTGACATCATGAGACAAAATTTATATAAAATAATCTAGAAAAATATTTTTCAATAATATACATGTAAAATATTAACTAAAAAATTTTTATCTTAAAATTCTCGAAGCAATTATATTTGCAATATAATAAAAAATGGAATATAATTTTTGACAGCTGCGTGGAATAATTAATTTTTCATAAAATCATTAATCTTTAATTTTTCATACAACTAAAAATCCCGACGAAACCTCGGTTGATGGATCTTGGTCGGTTAAACGCATTGCAAGAGATTGATAGACTTTCTAAGAAATGGACTATTCGGGGCGCCAGGACACGTCAAAATGATGATCAATAAGACGCCAGCCTCGCCACGGTTGCGACATTACTTTCGTTTTTCACGTTGTAGCTGAAATGTTACAGCACTTCCTCTCCACGAATGCTGCGACACACGTTACATCCCGATGCTGGACAATAGCTATTCAGAATCAGCATATAGACTTCGACCTAATAATAGCGCGTCAATACAGGCGTTATTTAATAATGTGTCTTTTTTTCGAATTGTTCCTATCGTCGTTGGTGCAGCGTAGAGACATACTGATGTATAGCTGCCGCAAATGTTGACCTACATTTTCTAAATCGGTGTCGTGCGATAGTTATACAAAATCGCGAGGTAACCATTGCGTATGTTAGAGTTGTAATCTTTGTTACTCGTATCGACGTATGTATTTCTTATGACCACAATGTATATCCTTCGCAAACATTATAGCATCGAGAATTACTATAAATTATTAACGATGAGTATTATTAACGATGAGCAGAAAACAGACGACGAATTTAATGAAATTAGGCTGCATTTTTCATGATTCAGCTATTTTTATTTTCGAGCTCTGTTTCTGTTATGCAATGGTTTATAAATAATATGCGATAAAAAAAATGATTCTTGCCGTACAACCGGTTGTGTGAATTAACCGCGGCTCTTCGTCGTCTTGATTGAATGAGCGTGACTGATAATTTCATGCTTCATAGGATATTTATGAGGCTTACAATGATACTGATTGAGATAATGATGCAACGTGAAGAAAGAGCGCATCGAAGATTCTCCTCGAGTAGTATAACAATTAATCTGTTGACTTAAAAGAATTTCCTAAATATTCAAAAAAATTAATAAATTTTCTTAATTAATTAGCTCAGTAAATTCAAATACAATTAATTTAATTTATCTTACTTAATATATTATTTGTCATAATTAATAATTTCATTTGCATTAAGTGATTACATTTCTTAGAAAAACAGTTTATTTTTATGTGAATTATATGATATCTTAAACCGTGCCTCATCATAAATTTATCACAGGTCAAGTGCAATAAAAATTATCTTTCTATCGATTAAAAATTGCCTGATATGCCCATAAGAACTAAATCATGCTGACGATATTAAAAGCTGATGTCAACAATTTCGTTGATTATTTAGTAAGAGTCATATAAATAATTCTAAAAATAGACGAAATCAATCTAGTCGCTAGTAGTCACGATTCCGATTAAGTGCACATCATTTCGTATGCTAACGACAACCTCAATAAGATAAACGGCTTTGCAAAAGTTCTCATGCAATATCGGGATCGCAACCCCCTCATGCCGATTCGTTTCATTGATCGAAATTATCAACCGTGATATCGACGGAAAAAAGCAGTGTTATTTAAAATGTGGCTAACTATAAACACTCGCTTTTTATCGACGGGTTTATCAATACCGATAATTCTACAATGACGATTTTGCACGTAGAGTTTTCGACGCGAACGGATTTATCGACCACCAGTCGCAACAAGTCCTCGTCGAGAGCAAAGGACGCGATAGTGCTTCTTATCACGGCGTAGCTGTTTATTGCACGGCTCGATTGATTATCTTATTTGCTGAAAATTCGTTGCACCGATATTGTCTGGCAAAAATCCTGCGTACGTGTTTAATCATATATTAACTCTGTACTTTTCTACTGTATCGTGTTTACTTCTATAAACATAAAATCAGATTGATAAAGCTATCTAACAGATTGCCAATGCAATCTGTAATTTCAGATAAGAATATTTTCAGATGATTGTTACGTGAACGATTCTGAATGATAAAATTTTGAGGCGTAAACAAAAATCGGTATACTACTTCGGAAGTGTTTCACAAAGAATCATTCAATCTACTTGAGAAAGCGAAATAGCTAGCGTGAAAACGTCAGTGCAACAAGTCCTTTGATCAGTCAATGACCGTTGACAACGCAACTCTCTGAATACTTAGCCTAAGTATCTGTTCAAAAGGTTGACTTTCGAAACTGACTTCTCACAATGCAAGAAAACTTTGAATGCACGTAATAAAAAAATACAATCCGAAAAATCATCTTATAAATTTTGTTTAAACAAAAAATGTTTTCGAAAATTAATGTCTGATATTGATTTAGTGATTTTTACATGGCGAAAGCAAAAATCTTATTCTGGAAATAAGATTTCGTGGCAGAAAGGAAAAAACTCTTGAATTCAACGACCTTATCGAACCACCCTCGCTGCTGCGAAAAAGGGGCGGTTTTTATCCGCCATGCAATACCGTAAATACGAAATACGTAATACATGGATAAAATTTTGATATGCTGATAAAGCAAAATCCGATTTCAAAATATTTTGTGAATTCATAACAAATACATATAATGCGTAAAGTTTTGTATCTCAAAATATTAAAAGATTCTAAGATGTTACCACAAAAAATTTATAACCTAAAATGACTTATTCGTGATTCGCGAAAACAAATGCACACAGACGACGGAAATAAAGGGATAAAGAGCGCATTCAAGAAACTAATGAAATTTCCCACGCATAATTTAATGACAGCGCATGCATCTTAAGTGGATGTTGCTCCCATTTGGCGCCATTGACAATGATTTGCGTCGCTATTGAATGTACCGTATTAACGACGCGAGTCATCATAGACGGAACCGAATCTAACTCATTTTGTAACAGTACGACAAATTATTGTGGCGGTTTATCGTCGCAATTTATCGTCAACCATGCTCTACGCTCATCCACTAATACACCGTCACGCGACGCGGATAAAAATAACGACGCTTTTTTGCTTCATCGCAAAACCGGCGGTTGCGCCGCGTGAAAGCTTACAGGTGCGAAATTCTGCACTCACCTGCAGATGAATGGGCACCTTCTTCACTGGCGTGCTCATCTCGTATATTCACAATTGCTCACGATGATTTGTCCTCGACTAACTGCAGGCCACTTTATCTTCGCTTACGACGAAACGCTTTACGCGCGCGATCCCGCCGACGTTTTCTTTTCCCTACGCAAGAGAAACGAGATCGGGAAGGAGCGTTATCACACGATTACAACCGCACGATCGACTAGACGCGACTGACGCGACGCTGCGAGCGCGCGTCGTTTTCGTTTTCACCACTCGGCGAGGGTGGCTTCCCACTCGCTCGCTTCCCTCACCTCGACCAATCAAAACATTACTGGTGAATTGTAGGAGAGTTAGAAAATGCAAAAATAAGACCTGTAATTAATAAAAGTAATTATGCAAAATAGATCTCATTAAATTAATAGACCTGATAAAATTGATTTACCATGAATTCGTTTCAGTAATGCGTTTTTTGTTTTACGATGGGGTTCTTGATTAACAAACTCGACCGTAAGATGGCATCGCTAGAATTTTTTTAGCGGCAAGTTTGAATAAAAATTATTCTAAAAAATTTAGATAAAAATTGTAATTCAGAGATGCATTAAAAAAATCCTAATAATTTAGGCATATATATTTCAATTATATGTTTTAGTTAGATTAGTAGTAATATTAAGATAAGTAGTAATATTTCAATATATTTTAGAGTTTATATCAATTTTTTGTATGATACAGGAAGAGACTGTGAGAAAAATAAATTAATAAGTGATGTAAGAATACTACTCTTATTTGTGATAATAAATATTTGCACAATATAAACACATATTTGCGAAATAATTGTGAAACTTGTTGCTATTCATTAATTTGAATAAAACTAGGTTATATTCGAGATGATGAGGTTATATTTGACATGATCCACGTTCCCGCGCAAAAACAGATACTGTTTTGTGTCATATAAAAATTATAATTAACATGGCTATACGATTGCATATAAATAATAAAGATTTAGTTGATCAAAAGCAGTCAGAGTTACACTTTATGCCATGTAAAATTCATGGGAACGAAGCCGCTAAGGTTTCTTCTTTTTTTAAACCTTACATTCGTAAGATAGACAAAGAATGTAAGTAGGCTAATAAACTTATAGTATTATATTTCTTTTATGTAGCATATTTTAATGGAAAAATATTGAAGGCACACAAGTACATAAAGTAAAATATAATGAAATTATTTATATTTTTGCCTTTTATTCTACCACTTTCTAAAATTATTGAATTTTACAGATTGTGATTGTTCTTTCCGTGGTTATCCACTCCAAGGAAAAGAAGTAACTGTACCTGCTAGCTATAAAGGCATGATATTTATGGAAAATAGAAAGACAGATAGTGAAAGCAAGAATCGAAATTTGTATTGCACCAAAACCTTTTCAAAGTTTACATATTGGAATTATGATAAAATACCATCCAAGAATGATGCCATTATAGCAGCATTAGATTGGATTGACATAGCTGAAACAGTAAGTAGCTTTTTTTATGGACAATTATAATTTATCAATCCTTATGCAACTTGTTTTAATAATTCTAGTTACATACACCAGAAACATAAATACCAAAGGCATATACCAATTGTTCTAGTGGAGATATAAGAAACATTGTTATCCAGTAACATTATATTTTTCTACTGATAGAAAAGGGAAGTAATAAAGATGTATTTCGTATAACAGATTTATTTTTAATGTTGTAATTGGATGGTTATGCCACAAATAATGAGTGTATATGTGCGTAAGAATCTATAACTGTAAGATGTGTAAAGAGAGATAGTGGTGGTATCAATAGAGTATAATTAGCAGCAAAGTTTTTAAAGAAACAGAGTTTTCTATTTAGATATCTGTGGACTTTTCATTAGTTCGTTTAATATAATGATACAATTATAAATGCATTCTGCAGATTCTTTTCAAAGACACAAATCTGTTTTATGCAAGATGTTACTATGCTTTTATACGATTCATATTTAATTTTATATTAAATGCATTTAGTGCCATCGACAGCTTACATTGATAGTATTCATTGTAAATAGGATGTACTTAGCATCTGAGCATCCATAGCTATCTTAAAGACATACAAATGTGTAATTTACAAAATACATTTTTCAGAATACCTACTGAATCGTTTAGGCCAAAGAATCCAATCAGTTTGCAACTAGCATGTATTGAACATGTGCGCAGCGTGAATCGATTTCCAAATACGAAATGCTAGAATTCAATTTCCATTCCTGTATCATGTAGAATCATTGGCAGTGAGAGGAAATGTGCGTATCTTAAACGAAGTATGTTTGTTTACATTATCTCGCGTTAATTAATATGCTATAGCATCATACAATACATCATAGCAATTAATGCTACAATAGGAAAATTGATTAATTAAATAATTACAATCTCAACCTGAATTTTCTTTGGCGTTATAACAATACTGAGGTATTTATACGAGATTTGTAGAACTAATTAAAAGTGAACCCTGAATATCATATCAAATTACAAAAACTCTCTCTTACGTTCGTTCGTTCGTTCGTTCTTACATTCTAAATTATCAAGCCCCCTGACACAACGGAATAATAAATATAATAAAATATTTCTATTGATACTTCTTCCGACGTTTATTATATAGATATCGCTAATAAAATAACTTCTTGGGATTCTAAAGGACCTATTTACAGTAACATTATAGATTTCTAAAGAGCTACTCTAAAAATAGGTCCGCTGCGTTATCACTTCGTTTTCATTCATGCAAAAGCTCTCTAACGTTTACTTATAAAGTTGAGGAAGTAAATGCTTGTCTTATAGAGACGTTAGTCTCGTTGTCCGTATGCTAAGCTAAATGTATTTTAGTTCACTTATATGTAATTCGGACGGGTGGGTGTCTGTCTGTTCGATCTCAGACTAGATTTCTCAGGCGAGCAAAAAATGCAGCCTCGGTAAATGAATCAAAAAGACACCCGCCCAACGAGCGGCAAATGTTCAGCTGCCTTTCTCCTTCCTAATAATTTAATCTTTTTAAGCTAAACATGTACGATCACATTGGCTTATGTTATTTTCGACGAAGATTACGTTCTAAAATCAGATTTTCCTCGCATTATCCTCTTTAACATTATGGCGTACAATTCTAGATGATTTATAGATATATCTGTGAAATTATATACGGAATTAATAAGTAAATAATTCACGATTTCCTCTACTATTGCGTATAATACTTGCAATATCGTGTTTTTTTTTTTTTTTTCTTTGTACCCTGATTTCAGATGTGTATTTTTATATATGTGAACGGCGATTGAAATTCCCAGAACGTGAGATATGTCCTGTTTGAATGCAAATTCGAAAAAGTAATATTTGTAAAACTCGTGGAAACTAACACTTTGGCAGTGGCTTGTGATATATTCAAATCTCAAAACTTCGGTATAAGACACTGCAACAGGCAGTAGAATACATATTAGTTTTTGGTATTGTCCGCGCGCTCCTGTCAGTCGGTCCTTTTCACTCGATTCGATAGAATATATAAAAAAAAAAATCATTATAAATGCCACTTGTATACAATATAAAAAAGACTACAGTCTTACAGTTTTACAAGAAAAACTTATAAAATCTCAAGCAAATCAAAAGATCCTCAACCAGATCGCAATCCGTTACGTAGTTTCACTAAATTTGTACATTCGTAAAGATATCAAATAAAATACCGCACTATTTATACATGCTGAAACGTGCCCAAATCATTGGTTTGCTCCTGATGAAACTTGTTCTGATCCTGCTGCTGCTTGATGAAAGCGCTCAGCCTGTTGAGCAGAAATTGTTTGTCATGGCCTTCCAATACTAATTGATTCTTCAATACCGTCACCATGTGCTTATTCGCTATCGACACCGCGTAATAGTAATAGAGAAGCAGAGCGAGAATGACGAACGCTGGTATGCCGAAGCCAGCCGTGCCCAGGAAGAACAGTGCCGATTGTATCCAATCGGGGAACTGCGAGAATGTCATGATCAGCAGCATCCACACGGACTGCAGTCCGCGGAACGGGCCGCACGACTTCGACGGCATGATCTCGGCGATGGAGTAGCCGACTGGTATCGTCGCCAGGATGAAGGAGACCAGCAAGATGAACATGAAGAGGGAATTCGACCTGCTTGCCCGGTATATCTTGCTCGACGGTGTGCTGTTCACCAGACAAGTGAACTTCTTCACATAAAACAGCAGAAACGTCCCGACAACGGCGACCATCGGCAGCAACGGCGCGAAGAAGCAACCGAGCCAGCAGATCGTCTGCGAGTACACGATATCCAGCACGTGCTTGGGTAGGTCGAATTCCTGCTCGCCGACAAAGCGCAGGATCTTGTTCTCGGAGTTCCGCGCGATCAGCGAGCGCGGAAAATTAATGAAGAACGTCATGAAGAATTGGATGAAGAGATCGGTGGTGTACAGCTTGAAGAACTGCTGCCCCACGAAGGTCTCCCAGCACAGCGGCTGCCGATTCCTATCGTTGGTGCACTCGTCGTCCGGAATCTTCTCCCCGACGAGTCTGTACAAGGACGTGAGTAGAACGCCGAGGGAGGCGAGTCGGAGAAAGACGGTTCTAAATAGCGTCATTCGCACGACGTAGGATGGACTGTAGTGCTCCAGAGCGACCAGGTAGCGAAAGAGGAATGGAATCGCGACGTTGAGCCCGACGATACATATATAAGGAAGGAATTCGAAGAACAGATGACTGATCTTGGACGCGCCTTGGTTCTGCGCGAGGTACGTCGCCGTCTGCTCGAACGAGAAGTCGATTATGTAATAAATAAACACGCCACAGCCGCTGAGTACCGTCAGGACGATCAGGTGGACGAACAAGCGTATGAAGAACAGCTTCGTCTTCTCCTCCCGCGTGCGATTCTGCCGTTCTTCCTCCATCCTCTCCGCCTCCAGGAATCCCTTCATCTCGTTGTACAGCGCTTTGTGCTTCACCGCCGCGGACTTCTCGTTCTGGATGCAGTAATCCCAGCCGCCAAACACGAGGTTGCAGTATTGATAAAACTGTCCCTCGCCCTCCACGACTCTCTCCTTGAAACCCTTAGCGGCTGACCGCACAATTGCTACTAGGCTGATAATGAAGATGCTAATAATAGCGCAAATGTAGGACAGCGGTGAGTTGTAGTAGAGATTGGGACCGAAGTTCTCGTAGATCTTGTGCGTGTACGTGCCGTAGAACAACAGAGTGTACTCCAAGATGCCGCGGCCTTGCACGATCTCGGTTATACTGTTGCTACCATCGGTCTTATTCCTGTACATTTCGGTGCAGCAGGCTACGCTAGCGTTGTTGTTGGGCGTACATGCTTCGTTCTCTGGCACCTCCAGCAAGATCGCCGGCAGCACTATCAGCAAGAACAAAATCGCGAACAGAAGCAAATTCAGATACATCAGCCATTTGATAAATAAAAAGTACGATACTATTCCCATTCCAAAATTTCCGCCTATCTTCTTCAGACTGTCGTTCCACAGCTCCATCTTGGAGTACGCCTCCTTCATCCTTATGCGGAATTGTTGCCAGGCTTTCCTGCGCTGCCACTTCAGCTGTTCGAAGCCTTGAAGTCGCAGTTTGGTAGCGCTCTGAAAAACACGGAAAATAAATTGTCGCAAATTATACTTACTCTAATTTATTCGTTGTAGAATATAAACTTTTATATCAATTTTTCAAAATACCTGCAGTTGATTCTTCAGCTGTATTTTCTGAGACATGCACACAGGCATAGCCTTGATCTGCATGATTTCTTCCCAAGTGCGTTCTTCGTTGGACAAGTTCTCCGACAGATCTGGTAACATAGACACCGCCACATCATGTACATTGGTCGACATACGCCTTGAGGTTGTTGTGCCACGAGATCTAGTGCTTGTCCGTCTTCTCAATGTCATCTTTGTGTCATTTCGGATTCGCTTTGCTGTGGCTGAAATGTAGAAAAGGTATTGTGTAAGAATAGAAAAGATCTTGTAAGATGTAGCTCATAAAATGTAGAAAGATTTATTTGTAATTGTTTTGTTTTCAAGTAGAGAGCTGTTTCAACTCACCAACGCGAGATTTTTTGCTAGGAAGCAAAGTGGCTATGTGCGAAGGATCCCTCTGCAGAGCTTGTTGCAGATCCGCTTCCATAGCCGCAGGATAACTTTCTTGATAGAATTCGGCGCCAGCCTCTTCCCATCCATGGCCTCTGTCGCCACCTCTTTTCTTTCTCTCTCCACCCGACATTTTCAATCTCTGGAGTATACTTTCTGAGTGAGTTGAATCTTATTCACAAAGCAAATCAATCACATGCAATCTTTAAACGTTTAATTCTGCACAAATAATTTGTACAGCTTGACACATAATTTTAACATTTATATTCCACTTCTGTGTTCTATTTCTTCAATCTAGAATCTCTCAATACAATTATGTAGATTCCTTCCTTAATTATGTAGATCAATTCCTCTGAATTCTTTACATACTGTTCAATGTAGCTGCAGACAATATTGCTCATTCGAGAATGACGACAGTGTATTCAACTGTAAAAGAAATAAACTATTGTTGAATCATTATCTTGGCATGTGTACTACAATAAGATCAAATAAGATAAAACAATATCAGAAACAATACACACATACACACACACACACGTATCCGGCATGAGTGTCGTCATCAAAAGATCTTTCGCAATCGTTTACGTGGAATTTCTGCCGATCGATACTTAACAATATCTTGAATAACAATTTATTCTCAGCTGTTGGAGCCTCAAACCACAGGCCGTTAATATTGGATACACCGCTCCGATGCTGCGTTGAATGCGACATACATTGTCATACGTGAAATCTTTATGAGGTTTGCAGCCCGTGGAAATTAGATCAACGTGCATGACGACATCGCGCCCGTCACTTCGGTCTTCTTGAAATTCCGACGGACGAAAGCTTCGTAGCAGCTCATCGGCGCGAGCTCGCACGGCGGCATTTTGTTTGTCTCATACGTCAAACTCACAGCAGACGGCTAATGACAAGAAGCTACCGATCACGAACCGCCTAGATGGCGTCTGAATAAATTTCGTGCTTCCAGTGACGCCAGATTTGAGACGCAAGCAGCAAGAGGGAGGGAATACCACCCACAAAGCGCAAGCTTTGAACTCACACGTATGTGTGAATTCCGTGCTTCGAACACTAGAAGAGAGCTGACATACTATTTCTGTTTCTTTTTTTTAATGGTCAGAAACACTCCATTTTAGCCGGGATTTTAATAAATTGTTAACAGGAACACCTGTTAATGTCATCACTGGTGTCACTGGATGCTCCAAAAAAAAGACAGTTTTTAGAATATTTATAAGCTTGGTCTTTTTTCCAAAAAAGAGTAGCCAAATATCTATTTTTTTCTAATAGTCAAATAAAAAGAAAATATAGAAAAATAAAAACAAACATTTGTGTAATTTTTGTAACATTTTATTATTTATTATGTAAGAAATTTATTTCATGAAAAGTAATTTTATTGATGCATTCACACAATAATTGTTTAGAATTAAATAAAATCTATCATTCATTACAAACTTATAATTCTACAAAGAAAAAAAATACATTTTTGAAAAAATCGTTACTTTTTAATTGATTGCTTTTTGAATGATGAAAAAATTAATAAATTTTTTATACATTAAAAATCTTGTATCGTTCATGGAGGCATGCGACACGTTATGCATTTAGCATGTTATATTAATATATTGAGTACGATTCATTATATTTAATAATATAATTCATTATACGCATAGTTGTTGCTTTTTGATTGTTAAAAAAATTAACAATTTTTTATACATTGAAAATTTTATATTATGCATAGAGGCATGCGACATGTTACGCATTTAACGTGTTGTTTTGATACATAGAGCACAATTCATTTCATTCTAATGGCATAATTTACAGTCTTTACATCTCGCAAATTGATTTTGACATTCAGAAATTATCTACCTTCGATTGAACAAGTATTTACATAAATACTGTATTTTTAATATGTTCGATTTTTGTAAAAAAAAGTAACATACAATCGAAGAACAAAATTAGAAACAATTAGGCAAAATTCTATATGTGAGATCAATAAATAATAACTTCATTATCTTAACGCAACATTACGCAATTTGAAAATTTAAATAGTTGTAATCTAAAAGTAACACACACATAATCCAAGATCATCATTTCACTTAGAGAGATATTCCATATTTGGAGACCAAAGTTACACTTTGTGTTACGTAAGAGTACAATATTATAAGCGTAATAGTGATTAATTAATATTACTATGATTATATTAATATCATTAGAGCTGTTTGCGATAAGATTTCTGGCTTCAATATTGTCGGCCTTTACCTCTGCCTCTGCCGCCTCCTCGTTGATAGCTGTTCATGCCAGAATTGTTGCCCTGATTCCATCCTCCTTGAACCCTACCACTTCGGCCGCCGCCACCTCCTCCTCCTCCTCCTCCACCGCCCTCCCTCCTGTCCTGGTAATGATTTCCACCGCTACGATTGTTACCTCCATAAGAATCTCTTTGACCAGAATATTGCGATTGTTGATAATTTTGACCATAACTTTGACCGGAACTTTGGCCGTAGCTTTGACCGGAACCTTGGCCGTAACTTTGACCGGAACCTTGGCCATAACTTTGACTGTAATTTTGATTCGAACCTTGGTTATAACTTTGACCTTGACTGTAACTTTGACCATAATTTTGACTGGAACTTTGACTGGAACTTTGACTGTAATTCTGATTATAGCTCGCGTTGGAATCTCGATAATTTCCGCCACCTCTGCCTCCTCCACCTCCCTGATATCCTCCAGCGTTCCTATGTCCAGAATATTGAGATTGCTGCTGATGGTCAAAATTCTGACCAAAATTGCTGCTAGCATCTTTATGATAGCCACCTCCACCGCCTCCACGACCGCCGCCTCCACCGCCTCCGCGACCGCCACCTCCTCCTCTACCATATCCTCTATCACCACCACCTCCTCCTCTTCCACCCCTGAAATCATTATATAATATTAAATATTTGTTCAAACTTATTATACATATCTTTTATTGCCATTTTATTTTTCACTCATAATTAACAGTTGATAGTTTAATCATTAATATTTTATAAAATTTCTTTGTCGTTATATTGACTTACCGAAATGATGTCGGTCCTTGAACTCTATCCTTTTGCCACGAAGGCATCTCTGGTGGAGGTGGTTCTTGTTCATAAGGTCTACCACCTCTGTCAGGCACTGCTCCAATAATAACACTGTTAATCTTGCTTCGTGTGTTCTTGCGAACGCTCGCGTTGCTCATTTTCTCGATTATCGCTAGATCATTTCTCGCTGCCAACAAATCGGCCATTATTACCTTTGGCACATTTTTTAAAGTCTTTCTTCTTTCCTCAAATATCTTCTTAATTTCCATTTCTGATTTTATCTTATCTGACCACTGAAAGTAAGATTATACAAATATATATATGTTGAATACATTTTAAATACAGATAAAAATAATCACTGTTTTAAGGAAAAATGAAGAACGTCAATTCTCACCAAACATGATTGAATTGTGACATCGAGACGCTTAAGCAACATATCACGACGAATGGTATATTCTGTTTGCATTTTTTCTTGCATTTCGTATAACTTGTTCCATTGTCTTTGAGACAGTTCGAGATTTATAAGTGGTTGATCTAGATGTCCAGATGGTACAGTATTTAGTATGTTTGATAATTGAGTCTCCACTTTTGAGAAGAATGCTTCAGGTGAAATGTTATCTGGTGGCTTTTGCAACTTTAATGTTATCACCATATTTTTCAAGTTTCTTGCTGTGTCACTTTCATTCTGCAAATATAAAACAATGAAATATACATATAATAAATATTCATATAATATCATAAGAAAAGCGCATACAATTTTAACAATATGTTAATAAGATAAAAACTATTATAGTTAAAACTACTTACAATAGTGACTTCCAATTGTTTTTCTTCTTTAGGATATTTTTCCTCTAATATTTTACAAGCCATAAGTTCAGCTGCTAAGAATTCTATTAGTAAAGCTCTTTCAAGCTCATTCCCTAGTCTTTGATTAATATTTCCGCATGTTAGTTTTTCATTCACACATCCTACTTCCTTGAGAAAAAAACTTAACTCTAAGAGGAAGGAACTAGCATCATCTGCGCTTGTTGTAGCATGAACAGTCTCATCGATATCAATAAATGTAGCAAGTTGCTCAGCAAACCATGCTGTAAGACTAGTAAAGTCTGGTGATCTGGCACCAAGTTTTAAGGACTGTGATAGTTTGTCGGGTTCAAGAATTGGTCCTGTGTACCTATAAAATAATTAAAAATATAAATTTCTGTGAACTGTATATTACCAGAATATAAAAAATAAGTCTATTATTATGATAAATAAGGGATGATTGATAGTTTACTTTAAGTACTTAAAATTCTTTTCTCAGAGTTATAAAAATTATATCAAATAAATTTTACTTGATATTATAACTTCCAATTACTTACCCAACATCTTCAAGCATTTTGAGCAACTTCTCTTCCGTACCGGTCATGTCGACCATGTTTCTCTAGTCCAGATTTTTGCTATTATTAAGCAAAATGTATAGTAATGAGGCAAATATAAAACGTATTTATTCGACAATTGCAAAACCAAGTGTGCTATGATAACAAAATATTTCCTCACCGAATCACTCAATCAATTCTTCAATTCACCTGTATTGACCATTGATCTATATTCACCGATAAACGCAAAGATCGGAGTCTTGCAATCTTGTGAAAGATCGCGTCACACGCAATGTAGCCAATTTTGCTCCGGTTTTCTGCGCACGCGTGACTCGAAAATCACGCACCCTACTAACGCCCTCCCCGGAATATTACGGCGAAAGTAAAAAGCAATAATTTAAAAAACATATAATAATAAAAGAAATACAAAAATGTAGCATAACACAAAAATGCTTTAATATGCATTTTAAAAAACAACAGAACAAAATTCATATTTTTTTTAAAGCTGGAGACTTTCTATTTGTTTTGTAGGTTTAATTAAACCCATTTATCTATTAAAAATTCGAAAGTGCACAATAGAGAAAATACTAGAAATAGAAATAAATATTAAATATTAAGAAGAGCAATTTGGAATTATTTTACTTTGAACAAGGGAGCGGAATGGCTTAATTATTCCTAATTCTTATATCCTGATTTATGATTCGTTAATGTATTCTCCATTTCCTCGTTTCAAAATGAAATAATTCTGATTTCCTATTCCTAATATTTAATATTTATTTTAATTTTTAATATTTTCTCTATTGTGCCGAAATCTGCTGCGATATTTGCATTTCGCGATTTTTTTGAATTTAAGATTGCAGCACCGTCGGCCACCATCCTGAAACAGTTGCTCAACTGTGTCAAACCGTTGCTAATAGGTACTGATCTGGTAAACGTACGTAGGCGTCATCATGGTGCGTAGGCAGTAGCGTTTTTGAGGAAGAAGCGAGAGTTTGTTTTGAATCGATAGTAACATGGGCATCGCTTTTCGTTATTATGGTAATTCGCGCGTCTAGGAGTGGCATCGTCCCACGAATTCGCGATGATGGAGCAAAGCGACAGCGGTGAACGTCGAGCGACGAATTAATCGAGCAGGACTTTGTGCGCGGTGTGTGTGTTACACGATGTCGCGGAGCTCGGAGAAGCTTCGCTTTGTACGCCGAGTCTTCGAGTGGAAGAAGAGGAATAGTGGTGCGATTCTGCTCGTGGTGTGCCTGTTTGCGCTGACCACGTCGTTGCCAATCGCTTATGCGAATACCGAGCAGATCCATGTCCCAACGGGCATGAATCGTTGTCCAGTCGAGTGCGCTTGTCTCGGCAATTTGGTCTCCTGTAGCGACCTGCAGTTGATCGAGGTACCGAGTGGGCTGCCTCCGTGGACAGAGATTCTGTAAGTAAATTCATTGTCAACAAACATTGTCAACAAACATTGTCAATAAACATTGTACGGTCATTGACAGTCGAAAAAAACAATGTTGTTTGTTTATAGCAAATAATATTTTAATAGTTTTTCTATGAGCTTAATTGTATTCTCTACAGCAGTTATATTTTAGAGTTACAAATTGTAATTTTATTTATTATCAGAAAAAGATATGAACAACTTTATTATTATACTTTTAATCTATGATTAATTTGTTTGCACGGATGTAGATTAGAGCTAAGCGCATTTACTTCCCGTGTAACGCAAGCTAAGGTAGATAAGATATCCATTTATAATGGAAATAAAAGTGATCAGTGATAGGGATATATGTATTTTATGATCAGTTATCAAAGATTTTTATATTATACTTTTGAAATTTTCTGATAATCATTGATACGCAGAAACAATATTTATATAATAATTTGTTATTTATAAAAATTTCTCATCACAAATAATAAAATATTTCAATAGTATTCTAAATTATCATTTATTAAAATAATATTTAAAAAATATTAAAATACGAAGTACATATTAATTGCACATATAAATTGTACATATTAATTTTTACGTTTCAATCATTTCTTACAAAATTGTATCTTTTTTTTTAATAACAAAATACGATGTTGATACGTTTAAAATGCAGATTGATAATTTACTTGTTTGTTTCAAATAAAAGTTGGTACATAAGCAGCAGTCATTATGCAGCAATTTATTATTTATTGGATGATAACTGTTATTATTCTATATTGTTTGGGAGTCGAATCAAGGGCGGTAATATTACTTGTTATGGCTGCATGTGGGTCGCTTGTCTCTTCACTGCACTAAATGGTCAGATTGATGAATCCAACTCTACAGATACATGGTTAGGTTTCTATAGCCATATAGGGTGCTATGTGTGATGATGGCTGATCATTGTTGAGTCTCCCAGTATTCACAGTCAAGGATAGCAAGATCAAAGTAGGAAAGATGTCATGTCTATGCTATTTAAGGAATTGATGTATACTCTTAACCAGGGTTATATTCGTTTTGTACAACATATATCTAAATAAGGAAAAAGTTTTTATATTAAATTTCCTTGTAGAGAAATGTAATTGGAAAATAATTTTTTACATTTATATTTGTATTGTATTGTTTATTAGCATCAGAGGACTGAAAAGTATTGAACTTGAAATAATTTAAATTTATTAATATATATATATATAAATAAATAAATAAATAAATTTAAAAAATATATATATATATTAATAAATTTAAATTATTTCAAGTTCAATACATTAGCATATACTTATATATATATATATATATATGCTAATGTATTAATTAATCCTTACATCATTATGTTGATAGGAAACATGAATGAGATACAATTTTGTTTTTATTAATTTATTATTTGAAAAATAATTTAAACAAAATTGTTTTTTTTTAATTTTATTTGAATTTTTTTCTTTTATTATTTTATTTAGTATATGAAATTTATTGCTTTATTTTTATTTTTCAGAGAATTGATGGGTAATAATATTGCAAACTTAGAATTTGACTCATTACTTCATTTAACAAAACTCAAAAAACTGTAAGCATATTTTTTTAACGTTTAATTTACGAAAATAAAAATGTGTAAGTTTTGTAACTCATGCAACTTTATTAATGAATTGTCTATAATTTCAGAGATGTAAGTGCTAATAAACTCAGAGATAATTTTACTATTGTCTTGTCAAACGTTGCACAATTACGCGAGCTTAAAGTGAATAAAAATCACTTGACACAAGTGCCAGATCTTGTATTTGTTAAGAATATTACTCATCTCACACTGTAAGTACTCGGCATATGTAGAGTATAAAAATTTTTTAACGTTTAATTGTTTGAAATAAAAAATATCTTCTTAATATTTTTTATATAATAGGCTGAGCGTTATCAATATTATGATTATTTTTTACAGGTCTCATAACTTAATTTCCAATATAAATGGAACTGCATTGCTCAGTTTGCCACAGCTTCAATCTCTGGATCTCAGTGGGAATAAAATAAGTGTCCTTAAAAAAAGGTCCTTCCTTGCTCCTAACGAGCTTACACATTTGTACGTATTTCAATTATATTTTAAATGTCTGTGTGTTATATAATACACCAATATTATTCAATATTTTTATATTTACAGAAATTTAAATGGAAATCACTTAAATGTTATTGAAAATGGAAGTTTGGATAATCTAACTTTGCTGGAGGAACTTCGTTTGAATAAAAACAATTTGACACAACTGAAAGATCTATTTATGAATCAGAAAAAATTACGAATACTGTAAGCACCTACATATTTTCATCTCAACATATTCGTAGTATTTATAAAATATTATACTGAAGAATCTGTACAATATTATCGTCTAATATGTACATTATAACATTACAGAGAGGTGAACAGAAATAATCTGCAGCAAATTCACGGATTAAGTCTGAAAAGTTTACAAAGCTTGAAACAGTTACACTTAAAGAGGAATAGAATTAACACGCTGGATGACGGAGCCTTTTGGCCACTTAAAGATTTAGAACTATTAGAGCTCGATTTTAATATGCTGACCACTATAAAGAAGGGTGGTTTGTTCGGCTTAGAAAATCTGCAAAAGTTTACCTTGTCGCACAATAAGATTTCGACGATCGAGCCTCAGGCGTGGGATATATGCAAAGAAATAACAGAGATGTTAGTAATCCTCTTTTAATTGCATCGAATAATTTTATGACAAGAATCGTGAATGAAATGATTTGTATATCTATTATTAATTTTGGATTTTTATTTATTTCAGAGATTTGTCGCATAATGACTTGACCTCTATAGAACGGGGCTCATTCGAATATCTCACGAAGCTGGAAATACTTAAACTGGATCATAACCAGATCGCATACATCTCGGACGGAGCGTTCAATTTTACACCAAATCTTCGTGTCCTGTATGCATACCTTTTATAGATCGCACAAATTTCCGCCATGTTGCGATTGCCGTGTTATAATTGTCATTTTACTTTAAAGGGAACTTAATTTCAATAAGATATCCTACATGGTAGAGGATATCAGCGGTGTGTTTTCACCGCTCAGTCAGTTGTCGAAATTGGGTCTGGCGCACAACAAGATGAAATCTCTAAATCAGAACGCCTTTGCCGGCTTGAGTCGCGTCACCGAGCTCGACTTGATCGGAAATAATGTTACGTCCATTCAGGAAAATGCGTTTCTGCCGATGACCAGCCTGATCAAACTTAAGATAAACACATGTGAGTTTGAATTGTGCATAAGTGTGTTATAAATATAGATATTTAAGATTTAATCATACGATGCGCATCTTATGCTCATCGTTGCATGTAGATTTAATTATACATACATTTTTGCTGTCACTTTTTTTTTTATTGTTTCCTTTTCTATTTATAAACAGGGAACTTGGTTTGCGATTGCGGACTTCAATGGCTGAGCATGTGGTTGCGAGAACATCGTTACAATGAAGCTGAGCTGTACTGCGGTTATCCGCAATGGTTGCAGGGCATGTCATTGATGCATTTGCATCATGCGAACTTCACTTGTAGTTAGTATTATTGTAGTAAAGTAAAAGAGTTACAGCTGCGTAGAATATTTAAATGGCCTATTAAAATTTGTTGTTCTTTATTTTTTAAATTTTACGTTTTTTTTTTTAAATTGTACTATATTCTATCATAGACGAATATCCAAAACCACTGATCATTGAAGAACCGAAGGGTCAATTAAGTACTAAAGGTGGCAACGTGACGCTGGTGTGTCGCGCGACCAGCACCGCTGACGCACCGCTTTATTTCACGTGGAAACATGACAATGTGGAGTTAATTGATGCGAATCTGCAGACCAGCTCCGGGTCTACCGAGGACGGAGCAACCGAGGCTACATCTTTTTTACACCTTATTAACGTCACTTATGCTGATGCGGGAAAGTATCAATGTACGGTAGCAAATAATTATGGAACTACGTATTCGTCCAAAGCCAAACTAAGTGTGTTGGGTAAGTTATTTACATATTGTTCTTTATTATACAATATCAATGATTGTTTGCATAAATGTTTTGATATATAATTTTTATGTGAAGCTTTTTAAGAAAACCTAATTTTTAATTAAGTTATTTAAAAGTGAATTTAAGACTTCTAGAAAATAAAAATAATTTGATTGATTTAATTGAGATTCTATGTAATTATAAATTAAATAACATTTTTTATGCACTTTTCCGTACAGTTTATCCGACATTCTCTAAAATTCCGCACGATATACGAGTGCATGCCGGGAGTACCGCTCGTTTGGAATGCTCTGCCGACGGACACCCGTCTCCTCAAATAGCTTGGCAAAAGGATGGTGGAAATGATTTTCCGGCCGCGAGAGAAAGGAGGATGCATATGATGCCGACGGACGACGTGCTCTTTATTATAAACGTGAAAATGGCCGACAGCGGAATTTATTCTTGCACCGCGCAAAACATGGCTGGTCTTATCATTGCAAACGCTACGCTCACCGTTTTGGGTGAGCATCATTTTCTTTTTAATATTGAGTCTCGGGATTGAAAGAATATTTTCATATGTGATGCTTTCGCTTTTTAGAAATACCATCCTTCGTAAAACCTATGGAGAACAAGGAAATAATGGTGGGCGGCTCGATCGTGCTCGAATGTATGGCCAACGGTGCCCCACGCCCGAAATTATTGTGGCGAAAGAACGGCAGCCCGTTGGAGCCAACTGAACGGCACTTTTTCACCGCCGAGAATCAACTGTTGATTATCGTCAACACGATTGCGAGTGACGCCGGCAGTTACGAGTGCGAGATGAGTAATTCGTTGGGTAGCGTCGTCGGCGCGTCGTATCTCACAGTTAATCCAGGTAATTAGATTTTAATAATGCGAGTGAGGAATTTGATAAAGAACTTTTGCTCATCTGACATTATGTCTAATTGCAGCCTCGACTTCCGTACTGAACGACTCCGAAATACTAGGCGTGATAATAATAACCGTCGTGTGTTGCGCCATTATTACTTCCGTGATCTGGGTGGTCGTAATTTACAAGACCAGACGGCGCCTGAATTCCGCTCAAGACACTGCCGTCGCGCAACCGGCGACGACCGTTATACTGACCGTTCCGGACGCACAAACGCAATTGTATTTGGACACGAGCTCACAGCATAGCAAAGACAGCGGGACCGGAGACAGCACTAATCCCAGTAACGATCAGCTGCAAATGTGCTTGCCCGGTAAGTAATTTTTAGTTAAAAATCTTACTTTTGTTACAAAAAAATTACACTAATAAAACTTATGAATAAATTTATTAATATTTCTAATATATTATCATGATTACATTCATCAGAGGAGATCGTGACTAGCTCTGCCACCGAGCACAACGAAGAAGAATTGGGAACGATAAGCGTCGGCGATCCTCTCTTGCGCTACACGAATCACGAGCGGCATGCGAGCGAGAACGCCGACAGCATGGTTTGAAGCGGGAAGAAGTGCGAGCAAGGGGATCACCGCGTGCAACATTTCTGCAATTGGTAAAAAGTTTTTTTTTTGCGAGAAGAAATGTATTTGTGAACGTGGTGTTGAGATTTTCAACAAGAGATAAATATTCTGTCAAGTCGTGTGAATTGACGAGCCGTAGTATTATAAGATACAAGGATTTTTCACAGTTCCACTGTCTCAAAGTGACCTATTTAGAAGTGAACGTTGATCCGCGCGACAGTGCGTAACGAGATATTCGGAGTATCCGACGCTACTGACGGATCAGTGAGTCACGGTACAAGTACAACAGGAACGATAGCGAAACATTTACGTGTCATCGTCTCATCGTATTTATTACTGACGCAACTCTCGTTAAGCCGACATAGGGAATCGAGCGATACGAATTGTAAATAGTTAGACTAAGTTAACTAGTATTATTACACTGTGCGCGTCGCACGTCAGGTGTTTTCAGAAAACACGATGCCTGATACAATTCTTTTTAAGAAACAATATAATCTACTGTGAGTTTCATAGCCACTGCGACATGCGCGAGGACATTTATTATAAATTTATTATAAACTGCAAAAATCCATATATATATCTTAGACCAGCCTTTTGTGATAGATATTTATTCTAGACTTATGGCGTAAAAATAGGCGGCTATTTATAATACGCAGAAAAGGAAATGTCATTTTATTCTGGAAAGGCGATCATCAACGGGTTGGATGTATATCCGCGCACCAAAGCGTCGACTTTAGGTATCCTGTGCCTCCTCTTTTTATTTCTTATTCATAGTCGGACGCGACAGCGAACGGTATATCCTGGATTAATTTTAATTCGTTCATTGATCAAACTATTGCTCACTACTAATAGATACAATGTGTTTTTTAGGTATAGAAGATTATTATAGCTTTCGTAGGCATTTTTGTTAGTATTAATAACTACTAAGTTTAAACGCATACGACATGAGACTCTACAAATAATCTTCCAATCTTATCGTGTATAGTTGTTTTCAGGGTTTTGAGTATTTATCGAGATATCGCAATCCTTTATTGAATATTATCAAAGGTGTAAGAATTTATTTCTGTTTTCCCTTGTGATTTTATGTTTGCATACATTTTATCGGACTTTACATAATTAAGATGAGTTTAGAGATTATATTGGAGCCCCTGTTTTATAATATTGCAATTTTGTACAACAACAGACTTCGCAACTACATCTTGTTTTCTATAATATACCGGAAGAGAAATTTATAAACAATGCACAATTTGTAAAAAAAATTTTTAATTAATTTAATTAACACAAAAAGGTTAAAGAGAAGCAAAATAGCCAATAGTAAAATTGCAAATTTGAAAAAAACTGCATTATCAATTGAAAATAAATATGAAAAAAATATAAAAATAAGGACAAATAATAGTATTCAATGAAAAATGACATACATTTCCATCAGCTCTGATTGGATTCACATGCGGCGAGAAGACATTCTTATGGAGAAGTCATTAGGCCTTGAATTATATTCTTTAATTAAATTAAAAAATTTTCTTTTTAGATTTGCATTGTTTATAAATTTAAAAAAATTTTACAATGTGCAAATATTTATACGCACACATCATTCTACTTCGTTATTCAGAATCAAATACATTTGGCTATCGATGCGTCATTACGGGATAAAATTATGACTATAACACTTAGAGATTAGATTAATAGCTTTCTCGTAGTATATTCGTGACAATTTTAATTATACGATCTCTCGATTTTAATTCGACGTTTTGAATTTAGAAGTAATTGATTCTAAGGATACTTTTTCTAAAATAAGAAAAGGGTGAAACGATATTCTCTCGTTTCATAAGAAAGTTCGAACAATAATGCGCAAGTAATTATGAAAGTATAAATTTAAATCAAAGTCTTTATAATATACCAGGCAGTTATTATTGGGAGTAAATCTTGCGATATATAACCTATATATATTTTTCTATGACTTTATTGGAAAAAAAAATTGAATGACATTAAAATTCTCGAGAAAAGAGCCAGTACTACTATTACTTAATTAGCTGCAGTCACACGCGCGGCTCCTTCCATGAGTTACGACTCGGATATAAACATTGCGTGCGGTCTAAACATTGTCTGATGTGCGGAAAGTATGATGTGCTCATTATGAGTAAAATTCAAGTATTGTGTAAAGTAAAAATATAATATTCCACTTATTTGTGTAACTCGTGCGTACTCATAATGTATATGTTCAAGCGATGCGAGAATAGTTATGAATGAATCAGAAAAGAAAAAACAAGCATACGTTTTATTAATAGTCTGTGTAGAGTTTTTTCCTTGCTAGTAACGAGTATTATAAATTATATAGTCAACGAATAGATGCTCTATTGCGACATGGTTTTCTGGCTTTTGCGCCCGTGTGATACACCAAATAAGGCATCTGTTTCTTATTCAGTATTTTCCTTGTTGTTATATAGTATTGTGTACAAAAAAAAAAAAAAATACAAATAATCGCCTACAATGTACTTCCTGCGTTATTATTTACTTCCAATAGCGTTAAAAGGATAAAATCACTTACCTTGTGATAATTTGAAACAAGAAAATTCTTAAAATTACTTTTATATTAAAACTAAACTCGCTAAAAAATTGAAGCATTAAAGAAAGCATTAAACGAATGTATAATACATAAATATATTATGTTATGTATTCATACATATGAATGTGTTTCATATATACACTTTTTTTCTTAATTTCTAGAGAATAAATTATTCTTTATCGTCAGCCAGTTTTTAGATACAACTGGATCAACGGGTTTATTTTCGAAATGATGTGGTGCGGTAATAAAGAAGAAAAATCGAATGCGATAGAACAGCAAAAACCTACTTATTTCCAAATATCACAATATTATTCATGTGTACATATAATACATATATTCTACAATCTGTATGAATTTCGAGATTTGTTGATCGCTTATGTTCACCGCGCGGCCGAAATTCGCATTCACTTCACGTAAGTATATACATAATAATTATTTGTTAATAAATAAAACTTGCTTTTATAAAATGTGGGTAAAAAATTGATAAAAGATTCAGAAAGAGACAAAAGTATAACTTTCTTTGATACATGAAGAGTTTAAAATATGAAGATTTTCTTTCTTCAATATCTAATCTAATCGTAGTTAGAATTATTATATATATCACATTTGAAAAATTTAACTCTTGTTTTGCGGGAGCAAGAAGTCACAACATGTTTTCTAATAAATCTGCTAGAAATGATTATTTATTAAAACGCATATAACGCAAACCTGTAAAAATACTTATATAATTATCTGATGATTTCCACAATTATGACACATCTTCAGCAGAAAGCGTCATTCGTTTGCTTCGTGCGTTGCTTCTGCTAATACTACTTTTTTCAATAAAAAGATATCCACTAATTAAAATATATCATTTTTCACTGTTTAATTCCAAAAATCACGCATAGAGTAGAATATAATTCATATGAAAAAGGTCTTTAATAGACTTTTCCATCACGATTGAAAGGAAAAATATAGTTCGTTCACCGCATTTTTCCTCGTGATGCGAATTTCGCCGCATGCATGCACTTACACGCGTTAAAATGTATAGGAACGCTTCCTTTGAGGTAGCGCATCTCTGATACGAGATATCGTTTCGTTTGCAATTCGATCTTCATTACACAAACACCGATTAACGCACATCACAAGCATCGTGGTCGAAAGTTTAACAAATCGAGCTTATATCTAATCGATATTTGTGTAAAACTTTATTATATACAATTGCATCCTTATTTTCGCTTCAGCTTCTACGTAAATGATTGCAAGAAGGAAAATAGTTCATGAAGTATTCTTGAGTTTAATTTCTTAATATGCTTTCTCTCAAAGCCAACAAACAAAACTCCTAAATAATTGTTCCTTTCGGAAGAGCTCGGAAGAGCAAGATAAATTCGTCATGATCACAAAATAGCAATTTTAGAGTATGAATTTCTCGGATCAAATCACTTTGCAAGAACTTTCAATAATAAAATTTTGTCGACAATTATAAATTCAATTTCATGTCGTTGTTATTTCCGTTTTAATATTTATTTACAATCATATAAAAATGCAATTCGATTAAAATAGATTTGCAAAATGATTTGATGCAAGGGCTTGCGCGATTATAGAGTACTAAGAATCTTAATTATAACATTGGAAAAAAGATATAGAATGAAACTATTTACAGAGGACACTTGTGATCAAAAACAGTACGTGCTAATGTTCCATGATATATCCTGCGCCAACTATCTTCATATCTCTTATTAAGCGCTATTTAAACGAAGATTCATTCGAGATATGATCGAGTCAAATGTTTAGAGAGATATGCTAATAATACTAAATGAAAACCTAAATTTTAGCAGGACGAATCAGGACGTTTTCAACCAATTAATTGTTGCGTAACATCATTCATCCTAAATACGCGTGTTTGCCGCATCTCTTGGCACTATGCGCTATGATCTACGTGCACGCGGTCGCAATACGCAGTCTAAAAATACGCAGACGGCAAAACAAGAGCAAGGATCATAGCAAGCATGGCGCCAGATATTCTATTTATAATAAAATCGGCGATCCTCCGCGGTATTAGCAGTAATTAAATCGACTGCACCTTCGTTCAATCCGTTTTCACTCTGGGCCCGGCCAGTTAAATGCGTCGTGTACGGCAATTCAGTTCGAATCTAACGAACTCTACATCTATATTTATATAAGTAATACAAGTGGATATATTTATTGACGTTTTTATATACAACATAAAAAGAGAGTACATAAAAGAAAGTAGGAAAGAGGTAATCAGTATGCCGAACCCTTATGACACTAGTCAGACATTTTTCCTACTGTGCATCATTGTGTATGTATTACTGTATATAAATAATTATCCGCAATCAAATTAGGTCGTAATTAAAAAGATCCGTACGATTCGTCAGAGGCTTTCTCGAGTACGTCGCAAAACAAATAACCAGGCACTTTCGCATTCTGGGCAGAAATAAAACTTTTATAAACCTAAACGCTCCGTCCGCACGCTCGACCGATATCTGCGACGTAATCGAGAAACGCCTTATCGAGAATTACGACTTTATTGTTTTGAGATATCGCGTTCGCTTAACGTATGCAACGAGAGAGCAGAGTTTACACATGCAGATACACAATTAAATAAACATTCGCTCTGCTGATAACAATTCTACACATAACGTTTCTATTACACAAACTCTTACTTTAAGCTACAGAAAATATATAAATACACACCGTGAAATCATGGTCACTTTAGCGAATAAAAACTAGTTGAGCGCGTGAAAGCTGTTTCGAAAGATTTGGCAAAGGAACTTTCAACCTCTTACATCGCGAAGTCACGGATGGTTTAAAAAAATAAATAAATCGCCGTACACAGCGCATTCGATTTTCAGACGCTCCCCGATCGGGTTCAATCGCCAATAATGCCGGATAAACATGCTCGCTCTCGTTTATAAAAATATCAGCAAAAATACAACATTCTCGTCAATAATTTATCTGTAATGTCGTCGATTATCCGCTATCTACATATTTGTCTATAAACAATGTATATATATATATATTTGTATATATATATAATTTATACCTACAATTTTCGATATCCTGCTACGCGTGATATATTCTTTTATAAATCACGTACACTCATTCTCTCAGTTTCACATGCGCACATTTAGTCGTCCGCAAATAGCAGAGTCCATTGCCCTTCTGTCTTACGGCTGTTTTTTTAATCGCTCTCTTTCCTTGTTATAAAATCACTCCGCGCGAGTAATTATAGTATTGGCGTACTCGCAAAAAACACACATACTTTCTCGCATTGCGAAAAGAGCCTGCTGGATAGAGCATTGTGCAGAGTTAACCTCCGTATGTACAATATTTGGATGGCACTGTGGGATTCAGCTTTATACTTAAACGATCGTTTAGCGTTTTGATTTCGCGCTTGCAAGAATTATCTTAAAGACAATCTTAACTTAAAATTAGCCCGAGATAATAGCGTATCAAATATAGTATATCAAAGCTGACCGCGCATTTATAACAGTTTCGTTTTCTCGCACGATTCTTGTCCAAATAAATCCTGCTAAAAAAGACATCACAAACTTCCTGCACAATTGTACCTTCATTGGACAACGCAATAAATAATTCGCAAAATTCCACTATTCTATTGTTCAATGTTTCATTAAATTACAGCTAAATCCTGCCTATCGCCGAGATAGATCGTTCCATACGCATACGAATTTATACAAATTCATACACACGCTCTGTCTTTACGCTAATATTTACACTACACGCGTCTACTTCTCTCTTCCGCCCGCTCCATTTTCGAATACGGCACCATTTAGACCAGACGAAAGCGGCAATCGGGATTCCCGAGACTTCGGTCATGCCTCCAGAATTCCGCGCGATCATCGCTTTTCCGCGTATTTCGCAGCCTCGATTTCGGACGACCTCGCCGAAGTGATGTCACGCCGTTCTATTGGCCAAACATCTGCGCGTTCGTTTAGCAGCAGATAGTCTTCCACATCGGTTCGCACCGACCAGTTTCTCTCGCTCTTCTCCTCCAAACACCTGCCAGTGTAAATTCCAAGCTCTGGCGTACGGGAATACCCGGTCGCGTCATCCCTGCCGTTCCCGCATCCTGCCGGCCGCTTCCCTTCTCCCTACATGTGTGCGCGTATCTTCTTTCACTAGTCATGTTAACAATATCGATATTCGGTCTAGACAACAAACGGTCATCAATCGTTGTGTATGTCCCTCAGTTCGGTGTACGCGATCCGCTTCCGGTACAGATTGCTGCCACTCGACAGTCCTATTCTCTTGTTCGGCATCGTGGACGGGCCAGGCACGTGGTACTGCCGTCTCTTGTACACGACCATCCTGTACAAGAAGAAAAAAGCAATTAGGATCTGCACAATTATCTTCCTAAAAAAAAAGAGAAAAAATATAGATTTAATAAAGATGTTGAAAAATCGTTTCCTAACTTTTTACGATTACTCTCCAATTTCTGGTTATAAAAAAAATATGTTATAATGTTGCGACGGATAATTAAGACGATTAAAACTATTGTGATATCATCCATCAGTGTGCGCTATTTTTCATCATTCTGCAGATGTATATTTCGATTATAATTATTATAAGATCCACGTCGGAAATATCGCAGTTATTTTTTGTAAACACAAGTATCAAAGTAGTTAATCAGTTTAAAGAGCATGACACTATTGTCAGAGAGCTCTTATGTATCATTATGTGCATTAAGATACGGCGCAAGGTGACGCGTTATCGGAGCGTTGCGTCCGAGCATCAAATTTTCGTACAAAGCAATTTTTTTAATTATTTTTTCAAGAACAAAACATGTACAGCTGAGTGTAAAAATTTTCAGAACTTTACTTCTACTTCGAGAAAAGTTGTTAACAGAACTTTTAAGATAAGAATTCTTATCTTAAAAATAGACTTAAATCAGACGCTTCTTTCGCAGGCGCTATTTTAATCCAACGTTCATTGCGACATGAGAAAAAAAAAAAACAATTCCTTCATTCATTTTTCTCTCCTGATTTTATTGAGCCAAGTGTGCTGTTTCCGCTGAAAAATTGTTTCCTCGCCGCGATTTATTTTGTAGGTGATATAAATAGCAAGACGCATACGGAATTACCGCCGTTATATCAATACGATCGCAGGTCGGTCCTTGAGCGCGATCTAATGTCGGCAGGAATTTGCGCAAAAAGCCTGAATGGAAAATGCAGTCACGCCTACATCACGTGTATGTTCATGACGGCCATTCGTTTCCTCCTCTTTCTCTGTACTACCACACATGCCGGTGCGTTGGTAATTGTATCGGTACCTTCACGAGAGTACTGATGGACGTAGCTAGTAGCTTCATCACACCTATCGCGATAACATCGTAATATATCGCGGTGTTTCGTCTAACAGCGATACGCGCGGTGCCTGAAATACGCGTTACCGAAGCCGAGAGATATTCTGCGAGTGTTCTGCGAAGTCCTCTGTAAAAAAATTAATTAATCCAGGAAATACATTTGATACGTTTAAAATAATACATCCATGACGACTGTTTAAATATCTATTTTGGAAGGTGAATATTTTCTTTATCTAGACATTCGAAGAAATTAATACAAAGATTTAATAGCTTGGAAATTTAGCTTTTGAATTGTCATACTTGAAAGAATTAAATCCTTAGATTTAGAAGTCAGATGTTGCAATTCGGCGAAAGAAAGTTCATAATTTCGTGAATATTCGTATCGTAAAATGCTTAAGACCTTTGCTCGGATTAATTTTTGAGGATGGCTTCACACACATCTCCTAGAATAAATCTCTGCGTAGCGGCACGCATCTTTTGGGTCATCCTGTACAGTAATCATCACTGCTATCTACGTAATTACTATTGACGGTAGAGAACTAAGCACCATCGAAGCTCGGCGGCTTGCTGTGTGCGAAAATTTCCACTTGCGCAATGCAATGGAATGATAATTATTGCAATAACAAAGACTCAAATGCCATCTATTGAAAAAGAAATATCCTTGCGAATTAACAGTATATTCTTATGCAGATATTTAAAAATATATCTACTGCGAGCATTATTTCAGTCTCTTTTAATTATTCACTTCATGCCTTTTCACTTTGTCAAAGAATAAAATAACTCTCTTGAATTTCTACGGTTATTTGTTATCAAAATTAAATACATTGAAACAAGCAAGCCATTTCTGCTCATAAAAAAAAATGTACAAATAAATTATTACATACAATTACATTCATATATAATTTCTATTAATTTAATCATTTTATTTCATGATGTAATTCTTTTTATAATTACTTAACAGACATACTTGTACAACAGGCATGGACTTACCAAACCTTCCAAACAAACCGAGGACATTTTACCCGATCTAGTTCCAATAAGCGTATCCGGAATGTGTCTTTCCCCTTTTAAATATTCAAATGTTAGAAAACGACATGAATGGCAACATGCAACGTCGGAGGTTTCGGCCCAGGATAGGTTGCATGGACATTCTATTTATTTATTTTATCGTACAAGGAGGTGGGCTTGGATGCGGGGAGCATGCGTAACACACACACACACACGTTTTGCACGAATAGAAGGGAAAAAAAAAAGATAGTATCCGTTAAACAAGAATAATCGCCGTCGAATACTGGTTATTTAAATAGCTGCCGGTGAGAAAAACCCCGTGCAATACTTCGCGATGTCTCTGTGTATACCTGCGCATGCATTGTGAAAAATGTCATCTTGGTTGAAACGGCGATTTGAAAAGGTCGATATCTGAAATAGAAGTACAAAGTAATCGACGAACTCGTTAATGGCTCGCTCATCGGCTCGGAATAACTTCGCACAGACATCAATAATCAAATGCCCGAACATTGAGACGCATATAAATAAAGCTGATGAAAACTTAAGAGATAATTGTGCGTGTGCATAAGCTGTACTCTATAAATAAATATGCAATAATAAATCTTTCTTTCCTTTTTCTTAAAAAATGCATTCCTTTAATTTTTTATACGTTTTATTTTCATGAGGAATCTATTCAATAGATTCGCGGGAGTATAGGCATAATAGTTCGCGAGATCATAGCTCTAATATTTCGCTATAAGTATATAGTGTGTGTATCGAGTGCTGACAGATTTACTACAAAAGGGAATGATCGTTCACGAATGGACCGGAGAGGAATATAAAGTATAGAGGCGGCGAATTTCGCGAATTGGAAGCAAACTATCTATCGTCGTTACGGACGGCCGACCGTCGCCAATGACAGCCGCACGCCCGTTTCTTCACTTGCCACCTCAATGTTTCCCTCAAGTCGTTTAACGCACCGTGTTTATTCGCCCGCTACGAGTTATGCATGTTTAAGGCACCCTTCGAGCAACGACGAAGGTTGAAGGAGTAATTTTGGCGACGCCCAACCTTCACAATGTCGCCATTGCGAGTCATAAAAGTAAGGTAGCTACAGGCGCCGTACGCATGACTGACTAGATGAGTACGCTCTTCTCCCGAGACGAGAGACAGAGTGGGACTCTTTTCTCGTTTATACTTTTTATTCGTAATTAATCCTGCTGAAGCCGTTTTTTCTTTAACTTTCTCATTGCACCTTCTTATATCCTTCCTCTTTCCTTCCGAGGAACCTTTTTCCCCGACGGCCTCCGAAATACCTCGGAGACGTCGGTTTTCGTATTATTTTTTTTTTTTTTTACATATATATGCAACATAATAATTTATCTAACAGCTAATAATACTAGTATAGTAATTAATGGCTAATCTCAAAACAGTATACATCGGCTTATCGTAGAGGCTCTAAAGAAATCATCTGCGGCATTTCAGACCTAAAGACGAAGGGTAAACTCCTGCAATAGAAGGACGCTAGAACGTAGTTCGACCAGCGAAGTAGTTCGTTAAATAATCACAGATTATCCTTCGTAACAGCGCACGTCTGATGGAATGATTAAGTAATAGACGATTGTCTAGCGATAATAGATCCTGCCTACGTTATCCGTCAGCGAGAAGGGCCACGACATTCCTATAAATAATATGAGGATACAATTCCGTAAACCGAGAAGACACTCGTCTGCAAAAAATCGCTACTAGCGATATAGCCCTGGAGATGATAATCTCCGAAAAACAAATCGATGTACAATTTACAAATGTACAAAATGTACAAAAAACATGTCGATAAGAATCGCGAAGAGTGTGAAGTAAAAGATTGTATCGCATAACGTAAGAATTTAAGCAATTGGTGATACGATATCGATATCGATATCGATGGTATATCGCGAGCAAGCACCGCCGGATAAAGATTCGTGTCCCTTCCGAAATGTCACACCTAGATAATACCGTTAAAAAAATATATATATTCCGCGGCTTATAGAATACTCTTTGGAAGCACGTGTGTGGCAAAAGAAAAAAAAAAGTTGACGGCCCCCTCACGTATTCGGAGTGTCTTACAGTAATATTCGTAAGAAGAACAGTGCCTGCACTTGCTTCTATTTGGTCCCTTTACCCATTACGATCTCTCTTCTCATCGATCCGTCCGGTTACCGAAACCGAACGAACGAGGAAGAAGCAAGAAATTATTACTTAGGTCGATTTCGTTTTCTCTTCACAGCTGAAAGTTTCCATCTATCCTTTTACACATATATCGATCTATCTAACGTATCTTTTTCGCGAATTTTATCCTAGTTGACTTAGATCACGTGGATATCTGAAACAGAAAGCAAAAGAAAACATTGTTTGACGCATACGTTCTTGAAGAAATGAAAAAGAAAAGAAAAAGCCATCAGTAAATAAAGAAAAACCGAGCTTCTTCCGTTCTTTTGCGACGCGGAATATTTTTTCTTCCGCCACATTTCTTTCGACACTCACCTCACCCTATAAATCCTGCTGCTAACGATATGATGAGCGCTAGAAGTCCGGTCAGCATTTGACCGGCTGTCGAGATGACCTGCGGTGGTGCCGCGTTCTCGACCACGATGTCGGGCGCGAAGTAATCCTCCGCCGTCAACTTGTCACCGTATTTATCCATCAAATCCATAACGAGTCCGTTCGACCAGCCGAAGCCAAGCTGTACTTCGTACTCACCTCCGCTACCGTGTCCGCCCGAGACGGTCGCGTCATACTACAATCAGAATTCAGAGTTTTCCCCCGCCTTAAAAATTTCCGCCTGAGAGAAAATTGCATGAATGATTAAAAAAAAAAAGAAATAAAAAATAAAGTAGTACAATTCTTATTATTAGAGAAATATGAATTGATTTGTATTTCGAAAATTGCGTAGAAGATTTATATTATTTTCTCAATTACAAGAATATATTAATATTTTTATTTTATTTATATCTTTACTTTCTTGTTGTACAAACATATTTATGTTCTCACTTTTTATTAATTTTTTTAAGATTATATTTAAAAATGGTCACCTTTTTTATTAAAATTACCTTTTCGTACATGCTGTGCGTTTCGTTGAAAGCTTTGTAGTTGCTGCGCACCCATCTCTGACTTATCTCGTAGGCCAGCCTCTGCGCCCACGGATCGCCCGTGTTGTTCAACGACATGATAAAGAAATATTGCAGAGGCGGCCAGGCATTGGGATAGTCCCATTGCTCGCCCGAGTGCTCCAGTGTCGTCGGTATGCCGCCCTGGTTCACCATGATTTGATTCTTCTCGAGGTACTTGAGCACCTTCGACACGTAATCCCCTCTCTTCGAGGCGTCGTAGCAATTTGTCCAGAGGGGTAGAATATTGGTCGGGTAGAAATAGTCCCTCTTGATGTCGTTTAGAATATCGTAATCCAACCAGGCGCCGACCTCCTCGTGCCACAACACCACTCTGACCGCCTCCTTCCACTTCTCGGCTATGTCGTTGTAATACGCGACCTTTGTCTCGTTGCCCATCTGACGATTGTACTTCGCCAGCAGCACGGCGTTTCGGTATATCATGGCGTTCAAGTCGACCGGGATTATCGATCTGGTCTTGAGATTCGTCAGATTACCTGCAATTCGTCTCACCGTCAGCCGAATTACTTTTCCGCTTGCTTTCACTCTCGCTCAATTTTGGAATAAAAAATATTTCTCTTCCAAATGTTCTTTCTTTATTTCGATTTTGAAATAGAAAAATGAAAAAAATAAATAAAAAATCGCGTCCTTAATCTAGAACGGCGTTGAGCAAGGTCGGGCAGCTTAAGCGTTACAAAACGGCACGATCTAACGCACCCGCTTGCGGCATCGTATTTTGCAAAATGCATTTTAGAGTACCGATGCCTCGAGCAAGGCTTTCACTTAGGAAACGAGACGGAGGGCCTTGAGGCGCGCGCAGATCTCATTGAAGATACGGTGTTTAATGTGGAATACGTAGCACAATAATTGCGAGTATGCTGCGCGTGGGTGTCTGCCTGTAATATATCATTATGACGCTGGTTCGATCTATGAAAAAAAGTATGATGAGCGAACAACGTAACGTTTTAGCTCGCTTCGGTATCGTTCAATATTAATCCTGGACGATGATTCTAGATAAAAAGACTGCGTTTAGAAAATATTCAAATGTTAATACGGGAACATCCTACCAGTTCTTTCTACGCAAACACCTATTCTATTTTTCATTTAAAGATGGAAGATGGCTTTTAAATGCCTATAATTAGCTGCGTCACTTTCTGTCGCCTCGATAACAATACGTTTTATGCAGGCATCAAAGTAACTATGCTCATCAGTATAACTGCGCCCGACGTCACTCACCCAGAAAGACTTCTGTCTTCATCGCGCGGGAAGCAATTAAAGAATGATAATTACCCTGGTTGGTACCCTCGTGTATGAACCATCGGCTAGAAAAATCCCATCCGGACTCGGCCGCCGTTTTTAATTCCGCATAATAATCGTCCTTCTCTTCGGCAGTTCGAAAACTTTGGCTTGTCAGATAGTCCTCCCTGATCATCAAGTCGCGAGGTTAAAATGCGCAAGAACGCGTCGAGATTAACCGAGCTTGAGAATCATTCGATTGTAAAATTTCTTCGAGTGTTTCAAAAAATTACAATTTTTTTTCAAGCATCAAAAAAATAAGAATTTTTCATAACATTGAAAAATAAAAATAACAAATAAACGAAGAACTAATACGTCTGAATTTTGCAGAAAAGAATGTCATCTTTTTCGCTCGACAGTCGTGAACTTTTCTCAAGATTCGCTTCGTCATTGCTGCCATTGTCGGCTGGCGGAAGTCGCGTTACTTACTTATAGGATTCCGGTCGTGGGCCCGAGGATTCCTCGTAATATCTGGCGAGTGTGTAATTGGTCCCGTCTTTCTCGATATTTATAGTTCTATTGGTCATCCAGAAGTTGAACTCTTTCTCCAAGAGCCAGAGATTCTCCTTCAGCCACGCGTCGTCGCGGGTGGTCTTTAGATATTCCTCCACCATCGGTATCAGCAGCGGCGGATGCGAGCGCATCTTGTAGTAGACCCTGCCGCCGTTCGGTATGAAGCCGATCTTGTCAACGATCAACACGAAATTGTTCAGCATACCTCTGACAGTGGCGTGCATCTCCGACAGCAGCAGGCCCTTGATGATCCAGTACGAGTCCCAATAGTAGAACTCGCGGAATCTACCGCCGGGCACGATCACCGGATTCGGCACGTAGATGATCGAGTAGAGCTCCTCGTTGATTCTCACGTCGTCCTTCATCTTGCGGCCCAGCAGCTTCCAGATGTGATTGAGATCGGAGCCGAACTTCCGCAGCTCGTCGTCCTCGATCTTCTGCAGGAATTTAGGGCTCGCCGTCCAGTCGGCCGGGTCCCAGTCCTCGAATTCGTAGCCGGCCGCCTCGAATGTGTTGTTCACGAACTTCTCGACTTGGTGCTTGGTCGGCGCGTGGTTCACGCTCTTCATGAAATCCCGGAACGACGCCAGCGTCTCGTTCGGCGGCCGCTTCATCTTCATGTCGACGAAGTACTTGGAGTCCTTGTATATGCCGGCCATCTGTATCGTGTGCAGCAGCTCGCCGTGGCAGTATACCTCACTGGAAAGGCACGGTATATGGCTACTTGGCTCGGAGACGAGACGAGATCCTCTCGTCTGCGCGCGACTGGTCGCAACGATGGATTTTCTCGTTGGCCGAACCGGTCGCGGGAGGGTGATGAATTAATGAAAATTGGATGATATCTCTATTCTGAGAAATGAACTTTGCACCGTAAAAAGAAAGTTTTAGACAAAGACAAAAAAAATCTTGATAAATGAGATCGACAACTGAAGAGTTTTAGCGAACAGAATTATAGAAATTTTTATTATCGATTGTTTTTTAAAAACAACTAGATGGTTCTAAAGATCTTCTTTACTACAGTGCAAGATCAATCCTGTTGAAGGGACTTATGTTAGACTTCGAAATTGTGCCGCGGCTTTGTGAAGTTTACGAGACACGCTTTTCAATTGTTTGCGGTTTTTGCGGTTGGATCAACATTTGGATCAATGTCGTGACCTCCAACTGAGTTGGAGATATCTCAGGACGCGTAAATTTCAGTAAGGATAAAAGAGCTACATTCTTTAGCCGCGAGAATAATATAAATTGTAGCTTCTATTTGTAAAACATGAGTATCGATGATTAGCCGATGATCGTAAACAATGATGATACGTCGATAAAACCGCAACTCACGTGAAGAATTACACGCCTGCTTAACGGTAGCAAAATACCAATCGCGCAATTACAACGTTTATTTTTTCCCATGAACTGTAAGCTGCTGTAAGTATTCTGATTCACTTCCGGGTACACCTTCAGCCAGACTAAAGGATTAGATCAGAGCTCATAAAAAGAACGCATTCGAACAAATCATTCGGACAAATGCGTGTTCGTGTAATAACAGTCGTTAAGTCCCATAAAAGAATATTCTTTCCACCGCAATTAAAAATATGAAACGTAAAAAGTCCGCATAAAAATATCTCCAACAATATTTCCCTATTTTAGTATTATCGTATTTTTTTACATGTATTTTCCTACGTAATTCTATACGATAAAAATATTTATTACTGCTCTCTTTAAATGCGAACAACAGAATAATGCACGCACATTTTGGCATACGAGTGCATTTTTGCTTCGGTTTCTAAAGATTATTTTTCATCAATTTCACACGCGTCAAACCGTGATATCGCGTTATTCGCGTGTAAATCGTTGCACGTGTCCGGTCTCCGTACGTGCGAAATCGTGCGACTTCTGGACGGCCTTGGTACAGAAATTTCTGCGTATCTCGCGACACACCGAGAGATGTGCTCGCACGTGTTCGCGCGCTTTCCACGCGACTAGTGAAATCGATCGTATCCAAAACAATTGTTCGTGGAAGGGGCGCGCGCCAGAGTCGATACGAAAATTCGCGTTCGCGTGATGGAATGCGCGAGGCAGCCTCGCGAAATGTGCCGTCTCATTATCATTACTAATACGCACGCTAACCGCCTTGTTCGCGAGACGAATAATAATAATTTTATTATTTGCTGGAAATCGACTCTCCTCGTTACACGTAAGCGAGATTACGCGAATTCTCGGCAACAGAGAATGCAAAGCGGACTCTCCGACATCGAACTGCTGATTGTTAGTTTGCAATTACGTGCTGATATGCTTTTTTTTTTAATGTACATATAATTATCCGCGTGAGATAATTGCGAATCCACGAAACTGTATTTCGATTAAAATACATTATAATCAAAAATAAAAAGATAACTGCGTTATTTTTAGCGATTATAAATAATATTTGAATTTCACTAAGTTATTTTTACTAAAATGAATTATCTTAAAAAATCAAATATTTATTATACAAAGCATATTTTTTTGTTAAAGATTATCTATGTTTAAAAATAATGGCGTGTTTTTATAGCAACGTTTGCAATGGTATTCTGTTATTGTATAGAAATGAGATTGTACCGCTGGTTTCGACAAAAATACGCGAAATAAATTTTTGTAAGGATAATAACCTTCGATTATGCTCGCCATTGCTGATTATAAATCATATTATATTTTCAACGTCGTACGAAATCTATGATAATTTTGTTTGAACATATGCGTTACTTCATTAATTTTTTTACCATCGGCAAACGTATTTTGCGAATTTCTTGCCAAAAAATACATATTTTTCTAGTACAATACATCTTTAATTATTTACTATAAATTATCACTGTTTGATTGCGTCTGCATGATAACCGTCTTCAAATATGCAAATGCTGATTAACTCCGACTTCTGTTTGCTATTTTTACAAACAATTCACTAATTTACACGAATCGGTATTTTTTTATGTATTTTTGAAAGTAGTGGAAAATAACTGTGTTTTTGATTTATAGAAAAATTATGATAAACAGGTTTGGAGAGAGAAAGAGCCGGGTCAAGTACGTATAATAGATTGCTGCGATAATATTGTTTTAATTACGCGTCGATTTAATTAATCGGCTAAACGTGATTTCAGATATCGCAACACGCAATGGGAGAATCATACCTTCATTTCTTCTCAGCAAGCTGCCTTTCGCGATAAAATTTGCATTTAACGTCGCACGCGTATCAGCAATCAAATGTAATTGATCAATAAATTAATAAATGAATGCCTTGTCAAATTAGATCTTGTTCGATATCATTAGACTCGATGTGCATGTTGAAACGAAATGTCGCTGCAATCTTAGCTAAGGAGCCTGATCGCGTTACTTTATGATGAAGACGTCATTCGGAAGATCTCCGGAAGGTTCAATTTATCCCACTCTAAACGCGTGCCTTCGCGTCTCTTCGCTGCGTCGTAACATCATTTTATTTCAAATATAATACTTCAATTGCGACGCAAACAAGTGGATAGTTTGACTAAAAATACACCGTCTTGAAAAAAATACAGAAGATTTCAGCATTTAATTGTTTTCGCGCTCATCAAATGTGCACCCATTACCGGATACACTCGGCGCAGACGTTATCTTGCAGACGTGATTCAAATCTCGCGAAGATCAGCCTGCGTCGCGACACGCTTATACTCGACAAACATGTTTTCGTCATGTGATGTGTAAGGTGAGAAACCTTGCTTTCTTAGAAAATATTACCGAATTTCATACTTGTGAATTTTCAGATCTATCATCATACACAAATTGCGATATTGTGGTTTAGACGTTTCACAAACAGCTTCATGGCCGAGGAATAAATCATATGTATATCTTCACGATTCTTCTCTAAATCGCATAAAATTGCGCGAATATTGTCCGAATTGAATGGCGCAACACCAAACTTCGCACAAGCAATTTATTACAGGATTTTTATTTACGATCGACCGAACTTTAAAAAAAAAAAAAGAGATATTCTAGACAAAATTTTAATTGAGATAAAATATACAACGTTTATTTGCAAATATATATAAAAACATTCAACCTTTTTAAAAATTCTGATATGCGATAAACTTTCGCTCTTATTAAAATTTTGTCCAGAATATTTCTCTCTAATATTATGCCAATCATAAATAAAATATTACATAAACAATAAATTTTGACACTAAAATTTTACTAATATTTTAAACGCAAACATCGGAAGATAGTAAATTTTCTTTCGACGAATCTTTGAAATGTAAAACGTTATAGAAAACGCGATATGATATCATTCGGTTATCTCGATTATTGCACGGTATTTAACAAGCCGATTTGTTTATTGTCGCTTAATTTGAAAATCATGAAGCATCTGAGAAATAAAGTTTCACAATACACTAATTCTTTTATGATATCTACACTGAGTTTAGATAAGAATACGACCACCATATTTTCCGACTCTTTATTTAACAAATGGAAAAGAATAAGCTATGGCAAATTTTTAATCTCAGAAATTTACACTCCAGATTTTTCTCGGATAAAAATATAAATTTTTTGGCGCGTAAAAAGTATCAAATTTTAAATAGAGCCGCCAAGGCGCGTCATCGGTCACGCGTGTAAAAAGTTTCCGCCACGAGTCGACGCACACGAAGCCATCATTAGCATGTGCACAAATGCATGGACAGACGTGTAAAGGTCACGTTCATTGTACTTGCGGAACACGCTAATTTAAAGCCCAACTTGCCACACGCCTAGTTTCAGCACAAAGTTCATTGCTAAGGTCATTTCCCTAAATCGCCCACGCTCGGCGCGTGTGCTCGCAAATGTAATACGTGCGTAATCTCGTCCATTTTAAGCGATACAAATTTCTTAGTGCGTCAAAGACATCATTATAATGTACAATTATACCGCAATTTACGAGGAAAAACGTACTTTGTAAATTGTGTAAAAAAAAAAACTTGTAAGACACAATATTTTGATAGATATTTATGCACTTAAATGCAATAAAAACCATTTTATTTTAATCATAAAATATTATTTTTTCTAAAATAAAGCAATGACGAACGTACGCGGAAAAAATGGCACACCGATTAGCGATCTATTTTCACTAGTGGACTATTTTTTTTATCTACGTTTCCGCAACACGTGATACGTCTACGTCAAAGTAAAGTAAGAATCACCCGCCTGATAAATTTAGACCAAGTCCTACATAACGAAAACATAATGTTTGCTAAAGACAATTCAACACGTAGACTGTAAAATGTTATTCATGCTTGGAGAAACGACGTATCGTTGATAAATTGGCAGCATTGTGCGCAGCGGTGCATTTTAAACAGAAAGAAAGATGTAATAAAAATGAACGATGAGAACATTCCATAAAAGTTTGAATGCAAATTTGTATAAATTATGAGATACGACAAAGTAGAGGTACAATTGCATACAAATTGTTCACCAGTCCTTCGAGAAAATTTACAGATGATTGTTACGTATGTGACGCGACTATTTTCGCTATAGTGAACAACGTGCCTCATCGTTGTCGACGAATCACTTGAAGTCTCGTGACATTTCCTCGAGACATATGATACTTAAGACTGGTCAGCTGTCGCGATTTATATTTGTCTATCGTCGTGTTTTCTGACAAATAATCAGCGATGGATAAATAATCGCACGCTTCAAACACATTAAGCTTCAGCTTAATAAAAAAATATATTTATGAAAAGAATTTAAAAAAGATTAATCGCGTAAAGATCTTTTATGTAATAATTCGCGTAAAAAAAATGACTTTTTATTAAATCTTGTTTAAGGAATTAAGGTTGATACTGTAGCTTTTTTGGCAAGATCTAACTTTGGGGCTTTCCACGCGACTAACTTTTGGCAAGTACAAGAATTTTCGTTATAGACTTTCATCTGTTTTTATCGAGATAATTTTAAATCAGGTGCAACAAACCGCTTCAAAAATAAAATGCGAAAGCAGCTGTCACAGCCAATAAATAATTCTTTCACCTGTATATTTAATTTTATGTTATTTTAATTAAAAACTATGCCCACAATAAAGCATAAATAATTAGCCGAAAATTTTAGAAAAGTTATGCCTTCTTCAGCCTTGTTATTTTGTTACACAACTACTCGTAATTTCGTGCGATACGAAATGCGATATATGATGTAGCGTCTTAAGTAATTAGTCCTGCGTCACTTTGTAATCCATTTCCACAAACAATGGTTAGCGAGACGCGTATTACGATAACTGGGATACGAAATTTTATGCAATTAGGCGCGTTTAATGTAATCGGTCAGTGGCGTAAACCTTGATTTCGAATATTTAACGTTGATAAGATCGCGAGGAATTCGTCTTGTTTAAATTCTCAAACGCTTTGTTCGGACTCGCTCATCTTTATCCGCTTTGAAGTTTAATTGAAAAAACACTCGTCTGCGCGGTCGAATGAATTAACGCGACGACTTCACGAAGACGATGCTAATCGCTGAAAAAAATTATTCTCCATCGGCTTGAAGCTAAATACACAGAAATGTTGGAAATTTTCAACATCGCATGACGGAAAATTACTCTTTATCGTACTTTATCGCAGTTTTGAAGACAAACGGCAGAAAGGTGAATACTTAACGACAGCTTCGCAGGCTATCTGCTAAAAATAAGCAATTTCACAATCCGTCACGGACGACGGGTGTGCGAGGAAAAAGTCCGCACAAAAAAAAGAAGAAAAAAAAAGAAAGAAAATGAGGGTACGATTTTTTTCGAAGCGGGTTCTCGGGGGAGGGCAAATTGCGAGTGGAGGCTGGATTTCGTTTGGCTGGTTCTCTGAGACACTTACCTTGAGCACGGGTCCGGTTTCGTCGTGCCCGGTTTATCCACGAAAGCGGAGCTCTGAAGAACCACGAGGAACGTGAGGAGCGCAGCGTTCAGCAGAAGACGATACATCAAAACGGAGCATGTCGAGACCATGGCCATTTTTTTTGCTCTTAATTACCGCTTTCGGCGCCTCTCTCTCTCTCTCGTTTCTGTTTTCTTTTGATATTATTATGCGTGCGTGAGCGCGTGTACGGTCAATTGAACTTTTTTTCTTTTTGTTTTTTTTTAACTGCTTCAATCGAATGTCGCGATCCGATTTACGTTACACAAGCGCGGGCGGGGAGGCACGCGCGCATCACTTTTTCTCTTGAGGTTTTACGGGAAAAACGGCGCGCGAAATGAATGAAGAAAAAGCAAACCCGACACGCGCGCGATGAAAAGTCAGATTTTAAACAGCGTCTCTCCGACTTTCCGCTCTCTATCGAACCGAAAAGCTGTCTCTTCAACGTTACTTTATGAGCGTGCTTTTTTTTTAAAACGTTTTTTCTCGTTTTTCCTTCTCTTTCACTCTTGCAATTCTGCTTCCTTCGTTTCACGGTTCTCGCCCGTTCTTATTTTGTCTGTTTTTCGACTTTTTTTTTTTACTTAGGCCCGGCTCGATTCAGTCTCCCGTGCTTCGCTTTATTTGAGCGAGGGATACGAGGGTGATGGCGCGCGGGGATGATCCTTATGCGAGGTGATCCTTACTTTTTCGTGATCAATTTCGGATGCGGTCCCACGGACTTTCGCAGCCGGCGCGGCGGTCTCAGCTCCAACAGCGAGGCCGCATCTCCCCTGCAACACGAAAACGTAAAAGGAAACGTTAGAATAGTATCTCGAGAAGAAGAGAGAATTTAACACTTTCACTGCTGATTATTATAGCTAATTGCACCTTTATCTCTATTTTAACAGCCTGGAGCAGTTAAAGGCTGCAAGCGAATGAATGTCGCTCGAAGCGCTTATCGGCTCCATAAATTATTTCCGCCAAAAAATCGAAAATGCCAGTAGACTTTTGGCAGTGAAAGTTTGAATGGAATCTACAAAACAGCAATTTTGTACCTACTTTTCTCAATCAAGCGTAAGAGGTAAAATGTGAAAATGTTTAACGCTTGCTAGATATGCCAGACGAATTTGAATATCTTTTTAAAGGACGGTTATCACAAAAAATGGAAATGTACTGTGCACAGCGAAGACTGCTCTTTCACAAGTAACTGTTCGATTCTTCTTGCACTTCTGCTTCAAAGAAACGTAATGACGTCTGCAACGTAATGTGATATAATATCCGTGCCGGTAAATCGATCACTTTACTCTCATTAGCTAATTACGCTCAGCATGTTTGAATACAGCGTGCCGCGTCCGCGATTTGTGAGTTACATTAAAATAATTGGGTATGCTGCCGGCACTGCACCGATCGTGGGAGCGATAAATATACCATGACGAACGATCCTGCGTGTCTAATGCGGTATATCATTCGCGAAGGATAATGCCGCGATGATTTCCTGAGAGAGACAATGTGATAATTGTGCAAAAAAATGCGATTTCGTTAACGAATAAAACAGGAGGAAATTAATGTTTTTTTGTCATCTGCCATTCTGACGTCAAATCACAATGAAACTTCCCGTCTCTTTTCGCGAGTAGCGCGAGTAACCTCGACAAACGACCGTGAATAATTTCAAACATTTAAAAAAGTGACATGTGGACGCGCAACAATGCCGCAACAATATCAGTAAAAAATATTTAAAAATTGCGAATTAATATATCATGTGTCGTAATTAATTAACATCGCGCCAGATACCTGCACGTGCATAAACATATTCTTTAAGACTCGTAAGTTTCATAGAGTTCGATGCAATAAATTTTTCGCCATCTCAGCGAATCACCTGAGAAAATAATTGCACAACAATGATCTATCTAACATACTTTTTAAAAACTGAAAATAATTAGTAGTTAATTTGAGAAAATTAAATTATTTAATTCTTACATTGTTATTTACTACATTTAATTTTCTCAGAATGTTAAAGAAGCCGCCATATTATTGTCACACTTAGCCTTGAAACCTATTGCAATTTGCGTAAACATCGTAAAATAAACACTTATGATAAGATCTTCGATAATCTACGCTGAACTAAGATTGCGACAAGTGCGAAATTCCGACCGCGAGATTTAAGACGCGCTTTATTTCTTAATCGCTCGCTGTGCCCGTATGAGTGTGCTTGTTATTTTGTCAATACCGGTCACCAAATTGATAAATCACCCGTGCCTATTTCCGTCCCTAAGTGACGCCGGCTATATTTAGCCACGAAATAACCACGAGTGCGATACGCATCACCTGATTCCTCCCCCATACACATCACAGACTACATTGAGAAGGCAGAAAAAGTCGGAATTCTTTAATAACCAGGAATTATCGGATGACTAATTCCCTCACATTGTTGCAATTCAGCGCGATCGCTGTAATTTTTCAATCAAATAATCAATTTAAAAATTGTTCAGAAAAGAAAAAAAAATACGAGATTAAACTATTATCTTTTGAAGGGTTTTATTTCTTATATGGATGGCTACAAAAACATAAACATGCAAATATCTTTTCACGATATGTGCATGCTTAGTGATGTGCGTTCTGGAAGGTTAATGATACGCTATAAAAAAAAAAAAAAAAGCCAGTTGTGTTTTCGTATGCAAGTGCAAAACGACACGGCGCTCGTGATCGGTTATTAACTCGACCGCCGCGATTTAATCGAACAGGATGAATGACCGATTTGTCACAACGAACGTTTTGTCACAGCGGCTTCCCGATGACGACAACGTGCTCTGTCGTAATCACTGAAGAATCAAATAAAATGTCCACAAAAGTAAAATGTATTTTAAGGCTCACAAATGTGACGGAAAGCGACAGCGAAGCAAATATTTACAATTAATGTTGTAATGAAATATCTCTCTCCTCGACGTTTCTCGATGTGTTCAACTACTTACGGGATACACACAAGGGAATCTTCGCGTATATCTTTCCGGTAAAAAAAAGTTGCACGTAGGCACCGCTACGCCGGAGGATCGCGTGCACTGTGATATCGCTCCGTTGCTGATCGAGCGCCAACTCGTTGCGCGTAAATCCCTCAAAAGCGCGATGTATCGGCGACGGGATCTGGCTCGGTCCAATTGCAATCCGCTGGACGATGAAAACCGCAGGTATGCCCGACGGAATCGAGGACGGGTGTGCGCAGAAAACAGAACCGGGGATGAAGGAGGAGGCAGAAGCAGAGGAAGAGAGCGAAGGAGGAAGGGGGACAAAGGAGTACAACGATGGTGCACTAGCCTCTCTCGCCGAGAAGATCCGACGACGACGATGACGACGACGGCGACGACGACGACGACGACGACTCCTCTCCGTTCCAGCAATGCACGGTGCAGCGTGCGTTGTGCGACTGATTCGCGCGTCCCACGCGGGCGGCCTTTTAAACGGCCTTACGTCACGTCGTGGCCGAGCCGAGCCCCCGGTTGCTTGGCTGCTTATTGGACGGGCACGGTGTGGCGACCGAACCGATTTGTCGACGCGCGACACACACCCCGCGCCGCGATTCCAACGCGTCATCGGCGCGCGATGTGTGGCGCGGCGCGGCGCGGCAGGGAGATCCGGATCTCGAAGAAGCCGCCGCTGCTGATGCTGCGTCTGATCCCGAGCTGTGTGCATCTCGCAGAACGAAAACGGATCCGTTGCGTGCAGATGGTCGGGCGACAATGACCGGGGAGGGGAGAAAGGGGGGGTTTGAACGTGTCACGCGCGCGCAAAATTTTTCAGAGATCGCATTTTCAGCGATGAAGATTGAAATCTAGCACCCGCCGAGATAGAACGAGTCACGAGCTACACATGTTTCCGGTGACAGAATTAGATTAGAAAAATAAAAACATGCGCGAGGCTTGGACGAAGCATGTGGACGAATATTTTGCTAATCCAATATTAAACCAATATTGATATTAATTATAAATAGTGTTTTTAATGCAGAAATTTGAAGAGAGAGATAAGAAAAAACAACCGGCCACACCTTTTGCGATCAAATCTCTGCAACATAATCACAGGTTCAGATAATTCCTAATATATCAAGTGAACATTTTATCTCAAGAATACTATGAAACTTGCCTTTACAGACAGGAGAATGTTGAAATAGATATAAAAAACGAAATCCACAAGCGCAAAAAGTTCATCGAGTTCTGACGTCTCTGCTAAATTGGTAATTTCTCTATGGAGGACGGTAATGCCAATGACGTCGATTGCTGGCGTAAACAGTGAAAGTATCACGTATGAAACCGTTCAGAGCTTCACTTCTGCATAATTTGCGGAAGCAAGTGTCGAGTTTAAAGGTAACCGAAATAATTAAGAAATCGTTCCACTTTGCGGAGTTATTGCGAGTTTTCTTTTTCAAGAATTTGCAATTCTCTCGACGAAACAAAGTGTATTGCTAAATATTTCCAAGGTATGATCGTAAAACGGTCGTTCGTTTCGCGCAAGTAAAAAGTAGGGCGTATGCTACGGTTCATTGATAGTAAGCGAAAACATGCCTCAAGGTTACGTCAACTAGATACTGAAAGAAGATTAATCGCGCTGATAGAATACATAGCATAAAATCAGTAGATTGAATATTGCAACGCGAATTCTTTCTCGAAATAATTTGTCAATTTTTATTACAGCCGCTGCGCTGAATATTAGACACCAGGAATTCTCCCGTCTCGCTACATATATTTCTTTATATTTTTTTACATAATAATCGTATCGAGCAGAAATCATGGCAATCGCTTAAGTATTATTACGCAAGCAATGTTATATAATTCTTTTTACAATACTTTGAATCATACCATATAAGCTTTCAACTCACGTTTCTGCGGATGAATAGTTGCATTATTCTAAATGGCGGTGCATGCATATGTGCATATGCTCAACATTTGTTTAATTATTCGCCGTCCAACGGAAATTATCCGAAACATAAAGGCTAAGAAGATAAAGTGTATGAATAATACTGCTCTGCGGAATTTAAAGTGCGCTGTTGTATAAAATAAAAAAAATTGTGCATAATGTATTCTCACTGATTAGATTATATTCATATAAGTGGAATATAGACTGCTTTTTCTGATTACGTGCATCTGATTTTGATAAAGAATTATCCCGCCGTTCATCGTGAAATAATATCCCAGAATAATCTTATCGTTTCTATCTCGTGACGTACGTAGTCTCCTCGAGAGATTGGCACATCACAATCACGTTTCTGTTACCGTGTGTCTTCGCGGGTGCGCGATGTCGCAACAATTTTGGACCAAGAAACGCACCGATTTGCGTAATTCTGCTCTTTCCTTTTCGCCCCTCGAGACGATTAAAATATCCAACCTGTTAAACCGAAGACAATTTTGTCTTCAACTTTCATTGCAGTCAATTACAATTGAGCTATAGATTTTTGCGCGCCGCAAAAACCCGATTCCGGCGGCTGCGGCATGTAACGCGACTTCTTGTTGCGTCATACATGCGAACCCGCGGACTAACGTGATATTAAGTGCACAAGCACAGTCATTTACCCTTATCACAAACGTCCAATTAATTAATCATGCGTAATCAAAACTTTTTCTCATAAATAATACCGTTGATGTGACTAAATTATAATTTTTTACACTTGCAACTTATATTATGTCGCGTGGATCAAGAAAACACTTCAAATACGCAATTAAAAAGTATTTAATTATTTTGTCACGTTACTAAACACGATTTCAAGGCGAGACATCAATAACATTAGCAATTAACATATCTTTCATGCATGTGTTTTTCTAATCGTAAAAAGGCAAGTTATATTATCTACAGACTTTTTCTTTGTCGTACAGCCATCCTTTGTGATCTTTGCACGCGTATTTAGACATAATAAACCGTTGTCGCGTGTCTCTCCGTAATAAATTCGCGTTCATTGAAAAATGTTACTTATTACAAGGTTAATACGTTGGTCAGCGATCGGAATCTGCTTTTCGCGGAAAAGCCAGCTTACTGGCACGCGACGCCATTAACCGATTAACCTCGGTTTAGCTATCCTTTCGGCGAAGTCCGCGAGAGATTAATTGCCGTGGGTATTTAAACTTTCTTTTAACGCTTTCCCTCGACGCTTTGTGAAATTAGTTTTGCGCCGAGCGCAATCAGATGCCGCAATATTTCCGCACGGAGTGTCCGACTTTAATCGATTCAAGCAAATGTAAAAGTTAAATCAATTCTCGGTAGAAATTGTGATTTTCCTGTTACGACCTAAAAATAATTTTATGAAAGCTATTGTAAACTCAACTGCTGAAGGTTCAACTCGCGTAGATAGATGACATGCACATCAACATATTATAATGGAAAATTATCGCTCAGCATCAGATGTCAATTAGAAGCAGTTAATATATGTAATTAGTAGATATCAATAATATGATCTATATTTATAAAATTAGTAAAATAAATTTTTGTAAGTTAATGATAATCTAATAATGAGAATCTGTAAAAGATGGAAATTTTAACGCAGTGAAATAAATATATAGTACTCGTGCGGATATACGAGTGTCGAAATTGCTGTTTTGCACAAGATGTCGATAACGTTGCTCTTATCGCCAAGTACTAATTACCAGTGAGTAATAAAATATGTCGAGAGTCTCGAGTTTATGAAGTGCTTACATTTATTGAGTGCTTACGAAGATTGATTCGCGTGAAATCAACAATTTGTGATTGATGAGACATCGAAAGAGAGATCAGTTTTGTTATAATTTCTCTGTCAAGCAGTGCATAATATTTCACTCGTGAGTGCAAGCTGCCAACTTTATGAATCATTATGTCATATGATAAAATATATTACGACACTTTAAGTGAGTGATATATTCTGAGTAATGCAAAAAGAAAAAAAAAACATTTTAAGCAACTGAATAAAATTAATAGAACATAAAAATAATATAATAGATTCAATATAATAAAAATCATTGTAATTTTATCATAAATGCTCATAATGCTACTTTCTACCCATTTTATTTAACGAAAATTCGTAGAGCAGGAGATGTAAAATTCGCGCAAGAGGCAGCCAAAGGTGGTGCGAAAGATTGCGTTACGGCGCCTTCGCACTTACAATTAACCGCGACACGCCGCGGTCGAGTGACAGCGACAATCATTCTATTGGCCACCGTTATTTTTAGCTTGAAATAGGTCGGTGTGCAGAGGGTTGGTGGCAATAAGAGGCCATGCTGAATAGTTTTCTGCCGGCGGGTGTCGTGGCCGAGCCACGAGGCTCGAATCATTGCTGCTCGAATCAATTATCTTCACGTGTCTTTTTCATCGTCTCGTCCCCTCGCGATCAGAAGTTACATGGTACATTTCTGCCAATGCTGTTCGGTCGGTATTTTATTGAAAAATAAAATTCATCATTTATTATTTTTGTGAAAAAGCACCGCGTGGAGAATGGCAGCGGCGCGTCGGTGGGACAGAATTGTAGCTTCCGAATCGTGTTAATCTGCCGCCGCAATTGCGATGTTTTTCAGTGATTTAAGATACCGAGAGACAAGCACACATCGTTGTCACATTGAGTACGCAAAATACTTCTGCCAGATTTTATCGGAAAAGTCATTAGTCTAGATATCACGACCGGCTCTTGAGAATCGTGTTAATCGAGAATTGGGGACAGATTCGTTATCCTAAAAACATTTAAGCGCATTATAGATGTGATACTGTACGACGAAGTAATTTCCATAGCAGATGAAAACATTCCAAAACTCGTCCACTACCGCGAATTGATTAAAATCGCAAAACAATCTTAGTTGACAAATGCTCTCACGCATGATGAATATATTTGAGTATGATGAGCTAGAATTGCCGATGTTTACGCCTATAACAACAGCTGTGTGCATCCCGTACTTATCTCTTTCCGGGAAACCCTCTTTCCTCTCGGATTCCCTCTCTCTTTTCCTTTCCAGATTCTTATTCGTTCGTGAATTCTTCAAATTTCTAACGAAATCGGCTGATAAAATTCCTTTAAAAACTTATCCTTTTATACACAGCGCGCGTAAGATATTACGCGTGATTAAAAAATCTAAATCTTGTATCACAAATTTTTAATCTTCAAAAAAATTTTATATTTTTGCATTGATATCAATGCAGTAATAATTAATATATAAATAGTTCTTATATTAACTGTAATTGCAATAATAATTAAATCAAACCACAAATTCCCTTTTATTCATCTCCTGCTTTCCCAAAAGATATTAATAAGTCCGACTTAGGAAAAAACCAACAAAAAAATTGTAAATGCGTGATACCATATATTGAGCTTGTGTCAACATGTACGAGAATGAATAGCATGTATCATGCTCATCAATCTACACATATATACGCACACGAGCTTACGTAAAAATCCTGTTTTTCTCTCATGTCACACATCTAAATGATGTTTTCGCGTGAAGGTACATGAAAAAAACCAACAAAACTATTCACGTTTCGACTAATTTCGTCGAGAGCGATTAATGACATCATAGCATCATGACATGAGTTATAGCAAAATAATGTGGCAGCAAAACCCAAAGAAACATATGACGTATGTTTGTTTTATGAATCAAGCTTGAAAAAATGTGATGAGACAAATATTATTCTTTGTTATCAGTTTATTAATAAATTCATATTCAAATATATTTTCCCGATCGAAGGAGAATTCATAAAAATTAGATTTAATTATATTCCTGGAATGCCACGCCTGCTTTACTCGAGAACGTTACGAGGCGAATTTAATCTGCTGTGAAGAAGGTCGAATAATTATTTGTCGTCGCTGTGACCAATTATCAATAGTAACCGGTGAAACGGCTAAACAGCATCGGCGAATTAATTGTCGCGCGCGACTTAATGACATTAGATCATTAGGTAATTCAGGAATGTGTTATTCATTCAACACCACTATGCACCTGTCTAGCTGTAGGTAGCGCAAATGCGCTCCAGAAAAACTGCACGCATTCCTTATCGAAGAGGATCGCATATTTTACGCGATGCCGCAAATTTTACACATTTTCAGACAATTGGAATAAGCGAACTGTAAATTAAACGGATTATTAATTAATATTCAACAATGTAATGACGCGAACATGTGTTGCGGCGCTTTTTGCATATAATGATAGACTGTGCATCGTACTTCCACATAAATAGGATCATTAAATACAATCTATGCATTTTTTAATCGATAAACGATATGCCTGCTGCATGTATTAATATCATAAAAATTTGTGTGTCGATTAAATATTAATTGCATAGGTTCAAACATCGTTGCAATTTCCCAACGTTTGTATTCATGCGCATTAATTAACGATACATCTAAATCACGCAGCCGCGCGGAATATATAACTATTCATCGGGTTTCGGGATTGAATGGGAAAACGCGACGGGAATCCGCCGTTGCGAACATTCGAGACAGACTCGAGAGATCTCATCGGTTGAGTTAGTCGCTTACGAGTCAGAAACACAGAAATCCATTTGTATGACACGTCGTCAAGCACGACGGGCTTGTCGTCCGGCGTGCATCGAAGAAGTATACACGCGGGAAGGAGGCGAGCAAGTGCAATTGCGATTACGCAATGCGCGACCAATTATGCGAATCGTTTTACCGAGACCGACAAAACGCGCGCGCGAAAGCAAATAAGATAAAGATCTCGCGACACTGAGACGAATATGAATCCGGTTGAGTAATTAATCCCTTACAGAAGTACTTCCTGAATCGTAGATCGTTTTCAAGTTCGATTGACAATGCGCGCGTCTCACGAGGGATCCGTCTTTTATTTAATCGATCGCGTCGATGAAAACTGGATTCGCGTTTTTCTTATTTCACAGCGAATGTCATACTCGATGTATCGCGACTTCCTATGTTATCTTATGTAATATGTGATTGTGTTTCCTTTATTGTGAGTTATAAAGTTTTATTTCTGAAACGTCAAAATCGTAATATCGTATTTCTATAATGAAAATAATAAATATGTAATGTTAAAAATGTAGAATAGATCAAAATAGCCAATTTTACATAATAAAAGAATACTATTACGGTTTGCTTTTTCTGTAAAGTTAATTATGGAAGATAAGAAAATACGACAGTAAAATGTATAACTATGTAATTTAAAAAAAGTAAATTATTTTAATAAAGGTTAATTATAAATTTATAAGATGCATTTATTAAATATGATATATATGTCAATGATAAAATTGTGTCATACAGAAAAAAATTAGATATGACTTATTGTCATGTTAAATATTAAGTATTTTTGCACGTGGTTTGCGAACACGTGACTCACATGTGGTCCAATATACAATGGAAAGGGTTTTTAAACTCATTCATAAATAGATGCAGTACTGCCATCTTCTGATGCAAACTTGTGACAAAAGAGCATGTACATCGATAACAAAGTGTTACATAATATCGTCGATAAAGTAGACGGCAGTACGTCAGTTGGTAAAAAAATGCATGAATTATTACCTATTGCATTATTGATAATATTTTTACATTACATTGCATTACATTTTACATTGCAGACAAAATAAAAAAATATATTTAAAAAAATTGTATGTTAAAAAAACTCGTATTGCATAAATCGAGTCATCAAGAAAATGAGAATAAGGCATTTAAAAAATATATATTAAGTTATATGTAATTTTTTAATTAAGAAAAACATTTAAAAAATGCTTATAAATTTTTCCATTAATCTTTCATCAATATAAAAGCTATTTATGTTAATAATTATAAATTATAAAGAGAGCATATAAAATGTTATATAAGCGTTACAAAAACACATTGATTTTCCTCGAATTCATTTTCATAAAATTGATTCAAGGAAACTAGAAATTGATTTCTAGAACATTAATTAGCTTTATACTAACTGACATTCTATTATTTAAAATTATGCACACTTTTATCAATCATTATGCATCTCCGAAAATATTTCTCATGAGAGTAATGGATGTGTGCACGTCGGCACGTATGCCCTTGCGACTCATGTGAGGTCCGAATGAGCACATCCGAAAGTAAACAGTTGGCGTACATGCGAAATCATGTGTAGGCAGTCTACTTGTTATAGCATTGACGATCGAATGAAAATGGGAACGAACACATATCCTTGTACTATTGACCATTAGTAACAGACGATAAGTAATCATGTTTTATATATAAAAAATACATTTTGAAATAGCAGTGCAAACCGCGTAAAGCGATTGTGTAAACTTTTATCTTATCTTTTACATAATTGTTTTGCATCTCTAAAGACAGGAAATATACATGTTAGACAAGAATACTTGGAATATAATCAAATGTCAAAAAAATAAAAGAAAAAAAAAGTTAATTGCAATGTTTCATGTAATAAATTATATAAATATGTAATGTAATCGCTGATATATATATTATTTCATAAACATCGCATAGTTTCCTGTGATTTTAAACAATAATTGCATAATAAATCACAATATTGGCATAAATTTATTCACGTTTCTCTAATAATTCATGGCTAATATTATAATAAAATTAATAAATGTAGCTTATTGTTTTTGAAATTTCAGAGAAGCCTTCGTTAAGCGACACTTAAAGTTTAAAACCGTGGAAAATTTTTATCGCTATCCATAACCACGATGAGCCCAATCAATGCTGACCGATTTGTAGGGGAGAGACATAATAATAAGGCGCAATAGAGAATGCGAGTCTGCAATTATTTCATTGTACAATATGACGTCAATGAGCACGTTCGCCAATCGCGTGTGAGATAGCGAGCGAACCCCACGGCAAAATCAGCGAACGAATATCTCAGTGCAAGCTCAATTAAAATTGATTTCGCGATCGTGGGCGACGGAAGAGACCGAACTTTAATTCTCAGCAATGACGATTAATTGCGATCGTCGTTTGCGACGTTACGCGATACTCTGGTCAAACTAGTTAATAACGATTTAAAGATCGAGGAATGTAGAAACTATTTTTAGCGTGCGCATATTTTCATTGTACCACATCTGCAAATTCCAATTTTGTAAAATAAAGTTGTTATTCTTACGCGATTTAAAAATAGAGAACAAAAGTTAAAACTTTCACGTTTCCAGAAAAAAACCGAAGATTAATTTCTGCTGATTGAGAGCTGCTGATAACAGCAAAGTAGTTAACAACACGTATGCGACAGAAGAAACGTGAGAAACTTATAATTCGCAGTGAATCGAATGTTCGTGGATATTCGGTTTTTTGCGTTTAATCATTCCTGCTAAGGAGCACGGATGCTGATTGAAAAAATATCCGCATTTTGTTCTGTGAAATTCTGAGTCATTAAAAAAAAACCCGAGTACTTAGAGATACCCGTTCCAGCGAGTTGTTTAACAGCTGAAATATTTATTGTTTCGCTATTCGCAGAAAAATATGACAAACAAATGTGATAAATAACAAATGTACACGTGTTAATGAAAAGTTGAGCGTTGTCATACTTGCAAAATATTAACTAATTAATTATAAGTTGACTAAACACTGACTACTTCAAATGTTCAATAAGTACAATCGCTTGCGCGCAATTATTGAAGTAAATAATTAGTGAGCAACTTTTTCTAAACTGAAATTTTTAATATATTTTATTTAGCTATATATCAATGAACATAGGAGATGATTATCGTAACTGTCATGCTATTTTTGCAGTTTTGAAGTCTCAGTACACATGTTCTCGATATTTTTCAGCGTTAGCTAATAACGAAGCTTTAATAGATACACGTGTACACATGTCATTAGACCGTTAGTAAAAGTAATCGCGAATGCCAATTCGACATGAAGTCTCCTCACGGCCCTGGCTGGTAAAACATGCAATAATTCTGCAACGATAGGAACGCTGCCAGAGCGGATATATAATATATATAATATATAGGTCGCAAAGGTAAAAGTAGAACTACTTTCCGCGCGATGATCTCCGATCGATCGTGGATCTTCAACTACGAGTTCATACTGCGCTTTCGAAATCTCTATATCATTTTACTTATCTTCACGCTTAAGGCTTCTTTCAAATTTACTGTAATCTCAAACAAATGCTTAATAAATATAATCACACTAGTTTCAAAAACAAATTAATTCTTATTAAATTTTTAACAATTGTGAAAATTACTTCTAACTAAATTTTAATTGTTTATTTATATTCTAGTGCATTTTTTTCTTGCGCAAATGTTCTTTTTTCGCCATACATGTTTTTCTCGCCAATATATAGAATATGTAGAAAGTAAGCTGGCAAAGGTTAAAATAATAATAAATTCACACAGGTGATAAACAGTTGAATGATTAAGCCTTTGCGCTTATCTGACGTTAATGCGGAACAAAGTCCACGAAACTTAGCATTGCATCATCGACGTGTAGTACAAAGTATGCGAGAAATGGTTGATGACGTGAGTATTAAAATTTGATCGTTGACATCACGATCTAAAACGACATCGGACATTTTTTTGTGAGTATTTGCGGGACGTAAACGAGTAGCGATTAAAAGCTACGAGTTCTGGTAAATGTAGTATAGGTTGAGAACACTTGGTCGAGCCCCTCGCCCGACAATCAATCAAGCCAATCAGTGACTTTCTTGTTGTGACGTTGCGGGTCATCAAGTCATTAAGCATAAGCAGGCTGATTCGTCGCGATATGTCGGCTCGCGTGTTACTCATTACAGGACGCTTTATTGGTAAATCGGTCAAAGTCATGTATATTGCTTCAATTGTTGCTGCAATCGAGCCTGCTCTACGTGATCAAAAGTGTAACTGTTAAATTAGCCGCCAACGTCAATTCCTTTCCACAACGCCGTCTTAATTCTAACAACGGATTCTTTTAGACCAAGTAAAAATTTGAAAACATCGCAAAACTTAAATATCAAAAAAATTAAAAAATTTAATATCAAATTATTAAAAATAAAAAAAATATTTTAAGATTTCTTGTGATAAATATTTTACTATTTGTTTAAATTCAAAATTTATTTAATTTACAAAAAAATATTATATTAACTCTTTACTTGATGTATCATCAAATAATTAATTAATGTAAAAAAAAACCCGATTCGATTAAATGAAAAATTTATTCAAACGAAACTGCGTATTTTTCTTAACGTGAATTCAAAATTTCCGTAAACGATTGGATAATCATCGCAATTTCAACGGAGATTCTCTTCCTGCGATAATGACGGAGGGAATATGATTGTCTCCAATGACGCAAGATAATAGTCGATTTAATGCCAGCAATGTGATTTCTGATAGTGAAATACGTCGGATACGTCAGTGCATACTAAAAGTCAGCGCACATGGCTTTTATTTCAATGGATATAAGTGCAATATAAAAATTATTCTCTTGATATTTTTAATGCATTGCTTGCTCATTGCTTCAATATACTTAATGCCCTTTAAAAAAGTATCATCATCTACTTTAGTATATTAATTTGCGCGCTTTCATAATGTAATGGAAACGCTTTTATGTCAAAGCGTGCACGATGGCATTAATTAGTTTTTTAATAGCCTTGTGAAAATTTTGTAGCGTAGTGGAGTTTGATAAATTCCGCACAATTTAAACTAAAAAAACAGTATAAATAAAGAAAAAATATATTTTATATAAATTTCTCTATGCGATGATAAATAAATTAAAATACAATTAAATGTCCTAAAATAATTTGTAAATAAACGGTGGTTTTTATGAAAATCGATAAGATTGCCAAGTATTTTCGGATGTCTCAAATCCTATCAAAATTAACACGCAGCAATTCAGTTGAATTCACTAAAATTATCGCGCATGAGAACCACTTGAGTCGAGCCTCTCGCCGGACCGGTCGGGAAACCAATCCTGAATCGTGTCGCTATCACACCTACCACGCCGACCAACCACGGAATAGCTCGACGAAGGCTTGTCTTGTACCTTGTACCTCTTCTGCTGTTTTCTCTCCATGAGAAAGAGAGAGAGAGATTCGACGTTGAACTAACAATTACACTATTCGAGCGAACTCTGCGCTCGTCGCAATATCGTCATGCTGTGACGACATACGCTTTCGTATCATGTTAACACTAGCGTGATAAACAAGAATGCGTCACTTAATGCAATATTCAGGATCGGAGATTTATTGGAGGATGACGAAAATTTTTTGGGAATTGCATTATCGACTCCGTCGAATCATCTGGTGGTTCTGTAGCGTTAAATTTAATTGTCGCTAGATTGAAAAAGAATATTCTAAACATTTGTGCCTGACACTTCGATAACGTGACTATTTATAAACTGCATTAATTATAAAAAATGTAAAACATACATTAACAGAAAATATAAATCTAAATAAATTGTATGGATAATAAAATATTGTTTAATAAAGTCAAAATTCTTCGAGCAAACAAAATGATTGAAAATAAGCAAGTTTATCAAACAAATGATATACAAATGATAAACTTGAATTTTGTGTTCAGACGTCAATGTACAAAATTTTCCTCTCATTATTGACACATTCGTTTAGTGTATTTCCATTTTATACGCTCATTCCACAAAATATGCTGATGACATGAGATTGCGAAATCAATTCGTGAATATTAAACCGTGATAAACATGATTAAGATGCAACTTCACGAGGAACTCGAAAAACAAATGTGAAATTAAACAACTTATCCCAAAAAGCAATTTATTTTTTGCTCACGTTAAAAAATCACGTTTCTCGGTAAACACGTCAACACCGCGTGGAGAATAATTTATTCATAATTGACATAAGTTCGTTATACAAGCATTGCCCAATGAGATTTGCGACTGCACTTTTGTAAATGCCGTGCAGACAAAGCAGTATCAGCTTTCGCTGATGCAGCGCTTACACGAATGCTGCAGCTACGTTGTCTTGCGATCTAAACAGTCTAAAAATAAAAAGCGCGCGTTATCAATCACGTGGCGATGAAAAAAAAAGGTTGCGCATGGATATTTAAAACTATATTTTTGCATGTTTACTCGAATCGCGCTGAATGAAAATCGAGCGTACGAGTGGAACTGACGCGAAATTCCTCGAACGAAAACTGTGCGCGGTCCATCGGCGATATATTAGGAAACACGTTGCCGCACTAATCCGTCTAATAATATCGCCCGTTCGGCCCTGTAACTTAGTTAGGTCGACATCAGTTTTGGCATGGTGTCAATTGTGACACGCGAAATACACACTCGCTCAGCAAAAGAACCCCGTTAATTTCGGTCACCGTAGCTGCTCCATTCACATCGCACGTTTTGGAATTGTCCTAATCGCTTTAATACAGATTTTCTCAACTCGATAAGAACTGTTTTCTAGAGATAAAAAATAATAAATAAAGTAAAAAGAGTAAAACACACTTGATGTGATGTATTTGCAAAAGACTTGATCAATAGATAAATTAGAAATATATTTATTATTCAAATCATTGATATCTGAATACGTAAAAACTCTCATTAATCCGTGAACGAGAAAAAAATCTAATAAAATATTGCATTTTACAATTCCTCGAAAGAAGCAATGTATTACGCGTGCATTATTTTTTAAATAAGATCTTAGTATCTGATTTCTAGTTATTTCAAAATCTTAAGCCGCACATTCAAGTTGATTAGTTATCACAAAATCTTAATTACAAACTTATACGAGATGTGATCAAAAAATATCTGGACTGGATTTATTTTTAAAAAACTACAAGACTCTCAGATTTGAGATTTAATAACCCTTTTTCTTTCATCGCATTCGTCACATTGGAATTAACTGCAATAGTTGTTATATAATAGTTTTCTTTCGTCGCATTTGTCACATAAAAAAAAATTGAGTAACGAATTTGCATTTTTTTAAATCATAACTGGTGATAAATTGTGGGTTTATGGATACGATCCCAAAATTAAAAGGCCCAAACTAAGGCTAAAAATCAAATTCAACTCAAAAATAAAAAGATTTCAAAACATTGAAGAGATAAAAAATATGACAAAGCTGTTCACTATCTCAAAAGATAACTATAAAATGTTTCGAACAGTGGAAGCAGTGTGGGAGCCTTGGAAGGGAACTACTTTTTAAAGATGCAATTTCACTATTTAAAGGAATTAAGTTTTAAATTTGTAGGTCTTCTAGTTTTTTTTAAAATAAATCCAGTCCAATCACCTTTCGTATATCAAAAATAGTGACAGTACTAAAACGAGATATTTGACTATAGCTTAATTTTTCTATTACAAGTAAATTAAAAATAATTGAGGACAAATGAGCTTTGACGAGCATATATAATACAAAATAACGCGCAAAATTACTTGAGAGCCGTTAATTTGAACAGTGCAACAACGCATTCGCGTTGAGTTTCACGGTTACTCAGTGACGTTATTAACATCATTCGCACGAATTGAATTGTTTCGCGCCTAACGTTAAATTGGTTCACTGCATTCATGACACGAGGAACGGTGAAGTTCCACTTTATAATTGCGACACGGATGCTAATATACCTAAATTGATTAGTCATAAAAGAGGTTCAATTAGAAATTATCTATGAATAAAAAGTGCGCTCGAGTGTTTTACATTATGTAGATCGCTTCGACGTTATTAAAACAATTCACGTTTTTCTGGTTTCACGCGGTGAATGCAAATCGCGCGAAACCTTCGCCTAACACTTCCGAGAGTTGACGCTCCTCCTTAATGGCATTCGGACGGCAAAAGGACACTAGGTGACAATGATATCGAAGCGTCCTTCGACGTGCACGTAAAATGCAAATCGATCGATTTGGAGGGGACAGCGACGTTGCGATAGACAAAATGCAAAAGCTATCTTTGCGATGATAAATATTTCGGTCTTCGCGTTCCTCATTCCTAGCAAAACGATACGTAGCGAACGATAATAGCGAACTGTACAGCAGACATTTGCATCTAAAAATATGCGCGTCCGTGCAATCCCAATCACCGTGACGAAGTGCATCGTCGCTGCATTTCGGAAAAAATCAAACTTTCTGTTAAACTTTAATTGTCGCGCGAGTTAAGGAACACATGCTCGCCTGGCGCATTTAGGACGCCAAAACTTGGGCTTTAAGTTCACAATAAAATTTAGTACAAAATTATAAAGTAAAAATACAAACCAAATTAAGTAGTATTCATCAAATACAAAACTTGAAAATTTTATAAGAACTGCATATTTTTTCAATTCGCGTTTTAATTTTTTTTCAAAAATATATTTTTGATTATTTAATAATTGTATTTTAATTTTTTCACATAATTAAACTCGAAATATGTTTTGTAATAAATCTAAGATACTAATTTCGACGTAGTGATTCGTTTAACTTTTCACTTATTAATTATTACGCATTTTATTTAGCGCTATTAGCGATATTATGTAACACGCGAAGGAATAAACCTCAGCGGATACATATATACACACCTATACACGCGTACACCTACGAAGCGGACATGTGGAAAGAGAGTTTCCGAAGACTTTGCAAAGCGGCGAATCGTCTCGAGCACGTGCTAGCGCACGATGTTCGAAACGTGCAATATAATTTCTCATAATTCAACGTACCTTCGCACCCGCGTGATGAGCCTGAACTGTGCAAAAGGGAGAGCGGGGAATTCACTGACTTTCTTACGGTCGCACTATCGGCGCACTCCGCGGTTATCACTGCGGTGTCGCGAACGAGATCGAAGCTAGCAAAGCTGAAACGATCGATCGTCGTGCGTGAGCGCGCGGCGTGCAAATCTCGCTGACAAAAACCGAATCGACCCGTTCGCGGAGGGACGAGGAAATCGCGAATCTTTTCACGATGGGTGCTCGGTGTACCGCGCTACGTACGTGACTGCTCACGAGTATCCGAGAGAGCCTCCGTACGAGTCGGCTCGAGTCAGTCTCCCTCTCTTGCTCGCCGAATCAGGGCCGGGGTTTACATATGAGCCGACAAAATTACCGCTCGCAGTCACGTATCACAGGCTTGCGTTGTCGCGTGAAAAATATATATATAATCGTACACGGTTTTTTTTTTTTAATGGAATATTTTCAAATTATTTCTACCTGTCGGTGCCAAAAAGACTTCGCTTCGACTACAAATTGGAATTGCAACGAGCCTTTTCGATTCCGGCACTGCATAAGATCCCACTTATCCTCGTCAGCCCCGTCCTATCTTTCTCTTATTCTCGATCAACGCAATTTGCCAACTCTTTTTCACTTTTCGGAGGATACATATGTTACGTCGTCGACAATGCTCTGCGGGAAAGCGCGTCAACTGTACTTGTGAGATCGAACAAAAGATAGAAGAAAACAAATGATTCCAAGAAGTCTAATAAAAAAATAAAAACCTTCTTCTTTTTTGTTTTAGATTTTGAAAACGTCAGGATGAGCCTTAATCGTAAATTGAATGCTTTAGAGACCTTTCTACCCACATAGCATATCCAAAAGACGTCCAGAAGACATTTTGAAGATATCTTTGAGAGATACGATATCTTTGAGATATCTTCTGAACGTCCTTCAGATATGCATGTTATATAGGTATTTAGTTTAAAAAAAATGTGTCATTACAATTATAATCGCAAAGAAATATAAATCAATTTAGAGCAACAAAACTGCCATTAATAAAAAAAAGACTAGAAAAGGGAAAGCTTGTGTCCTAAAGAAATTTAAGAGAAATTATGTGTAAAAAAGAAATTCGAAAAAAAAGGCAATAAAATAAAGTATCAAATGACGATTAATTAAATCATGTGATAATTGTAAAATTTTTATATTAATCAATTAAGGATAGAAAGTGAAATATCGCTAATTACAAGTTAATTAATATTTTAATTAATAAATAGCAGGGAATTAAAGTTAAAAAAGGAGTTAGACGAGACATCTGTCGAAAAAGATCGATGAGAAGCGTTGAGGACAGAGAAAATTTCCTAACGCTAATTCAGTCCTTGGTGCGAGCAAACGCGATCGGATATCACCCGCGAATGTATACATAACGACGACAACCCGGAATGAACTGGTTTATCCCTGAAGATGTATGCGTGTATCACGGTCAACCGCTGGATAAACGTATGGTTACCGCGAAATCAAGCGGAGCTCGATGAAGAAGCGCGAAATATTATAGCACGTGTTTGGATCATTCATTCTTTCCGCGCATTAAAGAAACGAGGGGACTTCCACCTTCAGGTTTTTTCCACGTCCGATTCGCCATTATCCTCGACATTATATATCGACTTAAACGCGCAGCGATTCTATCATGTTTTAGTCTTCGAAAAACTCGTATGAATTATTTTATTGACAAGCCCACTGTAAGCGTGTTAATTATATCGGAGTTTTTCTGTCAAAATCGTCAATTAGCAAGCAAATATTATCGCATATCACGCAGTTAACCGTAGAGATACGATATACAGATAATAAAATTACATTCGTGCGTAATACAATCATTCTACAACTTCGTTGGAAATTATTACACAGTATACAAATATAAATTTAGACAGAAATAGAAATATTTTTCTATTATTATTTTCAGACATATATTCTTAATAATTTTTTAAAATAAATAAATATACTTTTTAATTATATCTTGAGGAAATAATACTGTTAATTTTTCTAAAATGTTCAAAGTTCAATGTATGGTCTACGTGACTTTCTCCGAGTTCTGTACGTGAATAATCCAAAACTGATAAATCGAGAGTGGTGTTTTTACAAAAGACACAGAAATTGTAAAAATTTGAGCACACATTTTTGTCTGAGTGAAAGGAAGACAAGGCCTGCGTTCATAAAATTGTGTCCTAACTGCATTCCTACGGGGACTGTTTTAAAAATACCGTTCATTAACAATGGCAATGGGATTGTGTTCTTACACGAACCCGACTCGTCTGGCCGTCTAGATTGCAAACTTGAACGCGCTAGCCATTAATTATCAGCGATAATTAAAACGCTGTATAAGAAAATAATCAAACTTCTTTTTGCAGACGAAACATCGCAAAACAAGGTCAACTAATATCACTTCCGGCAGATAAATCACGATATTCGCGCTTGGTAAATCAAACAAGAACCTTGTACATACCATACGAGTAGCCTTCAAGTGCTTTCCGCTGCGTCCTTAACCGCGACGATGCACACGCGTGCAAGCAAGATAATGATGCGTAGGTCAGTGGAAATAAATTTCTTCACTGCTTCGATTTGATTCGAACGAAATAAAGTTCACGTACTCGTTTGTCAACGTTGTAGCTTCGGAAATGATTGTTTCTTCGTGTCGAGCACAAAATTGGACACAGAGTCCACAAAACTTCATCTATACAGCCGGAAATTAAATGCACTTCGTTCACTGCAAGTGTTTGAGAAATTCAGAGCGCACAATGCACTATTTCAACGAAAAAGTCTCCGATTTTCTTTCCTCTTACAAATCACGCGAGAAGGAACGTGAATCTCGAATATAAAAACTTTACATTCTTATCTCAATCATTTTTCACGTAATAATTTCTTCGCGCGTGACACAAGTGCGACTTCCCGAGAACTGAACGTAGTTTCGGGAACCGGTGTACGGTAACGCGGAGGTGTGTCAGCGTGTGATCGCAAAGAAATGCGAGGAAACGTGCGGACGCGTGAAATTTAATTCGAAGATAACGCGTCGTGTTATGCTTGGGCGACACGTGCAAACTTACGGAGAGATGTCGACGTACCGACGTTCGATGGCTAACTGACTGTCGCTGGAACATCAATCGAGTTTTATAATCGCCGGTGGCGCACGGCAATTACCGCGTGACTGCGAATATCTTTTACCGCTTCGTTAAGGCGCCAATCGAAGTGGCGGCCGCGCGCGATCCCCGGCGTAGCTTCGTCGCGAAACACGTCGAGTTAGCATGTTAGTTACGTGCATCTATGTCCGGTTTGTTTAACGAGGGAAAAATAGATTAGCCGCGACACGAGATGTGATTGGCGATCGGATTGTAATCGTGCTATTGCAATTAACGGGCGAACAGGCGGAACACCGTTCGTTCTCGTGACGAGGGCACCGTCCGATTTCCGTGTCGCAGGCGAATTTCGACCTTCGTATTTGCGAGCTGCTATCGCTTTATTCACGCATACTTCACACATACGTGCAATTAACAAATAATCGAATGACCGAGCTAAATATAAATTGTTGCACAATGCGCAATGTAAGTGTATTTTTGAAAATATTTAAGCAATTGAGAAAAAAAAAATTGCTCACATAGCAACATTAATCACAGAATGAACGCCGCATTAACATGAGATATCGGATCGTTCATATTGAGATAATAATGGACTAATAAGGAAAGTAATGGTCAATATTCGGAATAGCAGAGATACTCGAAATAAGCCCACAAATGAATGATCTAATATTTTTTAAATAAATCAATAGATTTAAAAAATTGATTAAGCACAAAATAAATGTAGCATGAAATATTATATCATACGTATTTATTGTGCAGCAATATCATACACAAAAAACAGCACGAAACTTTATACACGTGTACTTCACACATGCGTTTTAAGTAAACAGAAGATCAAGTAACCAAGCTAAATATAAATTGTTACACAATGCGCTATGCATGCGCATTTTTAAAAATATGTAAACAATTGAGAAAAAAAACTGCTCACATAGCAACATTATACAACACGTGCAACCCGAATGCATCGTGGACATCCTGGGTAACGCACGTGTCTGAGATACTTAGTTATCACTCACGAATTTATCATAAATGCGCTCAACTAAACGTGTAAAAACAAGAACAGCTGTGACATACTGAACGATTTGATATCATTATTCCACGTGTATTTTCCAATAATAAATTTTTTAATGTAAAAAGAAGAGATTTTAAAAATATTATACTCAATCCTATAAAAAATTAAAAAAAAATTAAATAGAGATAAATAATATTAATATTCAGTAATTAATACTTGAGATAATGAAATTTGCTATAAATTTTATTTCGCACAAATTAAAATATTCTCATCGTTAGACTCAACTTTTCCGATTATTCATTTTTACGTACTTTTTCTCAACGATTATTCATTTTTATGTATTTTTCGATGACTCAAAAAAATTTGTCAATGCAAAATACCAAGGACGTCGCTTACATTGTCATTTGGATTACCATCGGAAATTTTTCCTCTCGCAAACACCCCGCGATTAAACAGTCGGGTCAACGGAGAACGGAGAATTACTCGCTCCTATCGTTCAAGTCCGTTGACATAAGGCGCTCCAGCACTCTACAAGTTTACACGCATACACGCGCGCTGGCACATGCATAAAATTCACCGAGCGTGATTAGCTCGAGACGATCAATTATGCGCCTCGATCGCAGACACAGTAAGATAACGAACGACTATATCGGCTCCAAATACTACGCGAATAATCTTCCAGACGTTTGTTTACGGAACGTGCGTATGCGTACAATATAATTTTATATTTATAGTATAATTTAGATTTCCTACATTCCATTTTAATCATTTTTAAAATAAAATACAATGATCTAGCAGATTATTATACTTGATTAAGATCTATGCTTTTCAAATAATCCGTCGTTGTATTATTTGATGTTAATTAATTTGTCTCGATATGGCAACAAAAATACTAATTTCTATTAAAATATGACATACGTCATAATTTTCAAATAATTCATATTAATAATTATATTAAATAGTTACAACACATGACATCTTATCATGTGATTTTCCGCATTGAAAGATTACGGAGAAATCACGGCCGTAACAGTAAAAAATAACGCGATATGATGCGAGAAAAATAACGTTTAAAAAAATCTTACCTGGATCTAACGAGATGATACCGGTTGAGCTTTTCGCTGAATGGCTCGCGACGATGGTGCTTTTGGTGAAACTGATGGCCCTGATTAGTGCGCTGCCCGTTGCAACTCAGGCAACGGCGAGCTCCTTGCCAAACAACCAGCATCACTGCAACACGCGCAAAAAAATGAACGTTAATAACACTTCATCTGCGAAATATCTCAATCCACTAACCGCAAGTCAAGCGTAAATCACGCATTTACGTGATTCTAATGATATACACTTTATCTGCTGATAAGGAACATTCCACTCAAAAACGCATGTGCATGACGAGTCCGAGACAAAGGAAAAAAACAACGACGCTTTACTCGAACGGATTATTTTTCTCTTTCGTTATCGCCAACGATGTTTTGCGAGAATTTATTACAAAATTTCAATTGCCAATAATCCGATTGTCGATCGGATCGCATTGTATAGTACGTTCATGATTGGAATTACGACATACATGCTCTTGACCTTCGGCCTAGCGTTTACGCCACACACGCGATTTGCAAGTCCACGACAGCAAACAATTCGCGTGATACGCCTGAAATCAATACCCCATCACGAGACGTCTTATCTTCAATTCAATAGAGATAATTTTTATCATTTAATTTGACGAACACGATTTAAAATTCGTGCAAATGACTCAATAAAAAATATAAAATATAATAAATACTTATATAAATATGTAATGAATTGAGATTTGTTAGTCAAATTTGTGTCTTAATAAATTTAAAATAATTCCGAGCGTGCGAACTATAAGCACATCATTACTTTCTTAACTGACAGAGACAGGTATGTACGGTCAATAGGGGAACACTTGACATTTAACCTCAAAATATTCCTACACGTGATTCGCGCAATGGAACACGTTAACCCGATACTACTATGACTGGCTTTGTTTTACCTTCGATTGACCTTGTGAATCTGAGAATCGTTCAGAGACTCACACGTGTTTAAACTCCACCTCTGTCATCGTGTCGCTAGAGAATTTGAGAAATAAATTTACGCGAGGAATAAGAGCTAAAAACGTTATTTGTATGACAAACTTTCACTGTTTGTTACTTTTTTAACCTACACTTCTCTTTGTTCATGCTGTTAAATTTGGAAATAAAAAAAATATATATATATATTGTATATATGTTTGTATAAATTATTCGTACAACATAAGGTGTGTAATACATTCTTTTCACATATCGAATATCTGAGCTGAATGTTCGCGTTTTCGTGAATCAGCTTTGTAATTGTTTACCTCTGCTTGTTGCTTTTGACTGACGCAACATTACCCCGAAAAGTATGAATCGGAGCTTCCGCTGGTGCTTTCGACGAAAATTCGAGAATGTGCCTCGCTACTCGAGTATACTCTCGCGACAATGTGACATTGCAAACTCGCGAAAATATATACCGTAATGCGGCAGAAAATACACGTCGAGTGCCGGCGCTCTATCGATTGCCGGGTGGAGATTGGCCGGAGCACATTAGATTACAGACACATTTACCGCTACTCTCGCGAAAACATGACGAAATTCGTTTCAGTTCTTACTACTTTCTTTCTCCTTTCTCTATCAAAGACTCGAGTCTGGCCTTTTAAACGCAAAAGAGTTTATTCATACTAACTGACGTATGACTTTAAAATCTTCGAACATAAAATTACAAGACGTCAGTCCGCTTTTCGAAAGGCTCGAAAATTTTATTATGTAAGTACGTACAAATTAAAGAATTCAGAGATATTATCAATGTTCTCGATAGAGCGCGTCACCTTTGCTATTTTACGATATAAATCTATCTGTCTATATTCGTTTGCGTGATTTATGCTTAAACGAATTTTGCTCCCGTTTAATGACACTTCTTTGTACTTTGGACTTTTCTTTTAACTCCCTACCAAGCTTGAATACACATATGTCAATTTAAATGCAGCAAGTTTATAATTCGTTGCTGCTTTGGCCCGGCGATAAGATGAATAAATAATGAATGCAATGATAAATTCAAACTCCAACGCGTGCTCGCGCGCTTGTGCCGGACGATCGCGCGCGTGGACGCATCAATCTTCGTCATCGCAACCATGATTCTTTCTTTCTCCCGTTCTTTCCTTCTATGAACATCGAATCTATCTAGAAAATACGTACCTTGTAAACGTCAGGCCCACGCTATGGCGTCCTGAGAATGTTTCACGTTTCGTTTTCGTACCGAAAGAAACCGCGACCGATTACCACTTCGCGGAACACTATTCGTCACGCGTGCGACAGTTACGCTATCGATTCGCCGCGACGTTCAACTGCGTCCACGACGGAGACCGCGCAATTGAGAGGAAGATGGTAACGCGAACGAGCGGCAACGAGCGAAAAAGCACGGGCGAGACACCGGTTAAAAGGGCGAAAGTGTCGGCAAAACGACACGAACCACGGCGAGCGCGATGGATGGATGGACGAACGGTGCCACGCACTCGTTGCACGCTCGGAGCGCGACACGGTGGCAATCAATCTGTACCGCGCGGCGGACGGCTGCACACTGAACGTAGCGGCGCGCGATGCCGCGCAAATATGAAGACTCGCCGCAATGAGCGGCGTCGAAATGCTGCGACTCAGTGAGCGCAGTGCGTTTGAAAAATATTAGGATGATTTTAATTTAAACTTGATGATACAAAATATTACTTGTTAATCAAATCTACAACACTTTTGAGGTAACTGAAAAAAAATACTGAATAAAAAGAGAAAACGGGGAAAATATAAAACAAAATTATAATATCAAAAAATATAACTTTCCAAAACGGGTGGATATCGTAGAGAAGAATGTCAGGATTTATCTATCAGAATTTTTATCATTTTTTTCTAATGTATACAAAAACTTTTATTGCAATTCTTACATTGAATGATGAAGAATTAATTTAATTTTTGTTCTTATAAGACTGTGTATTGAGAAATTTTAATGCAGCATCTATAAAACATCAATGTCCTTTTTAAAAAATGAAAAATATAATAAACAAAAAAATAAATATGATACATAATATTATGATCATTGTATTACATATTATATTTTTACAACGAAGGAGATTGAAGATATGAGGATATAATCAATGAATCCAACATTTTATTCAGCAATAATACGAATATGATGAAAAATTGTTCGGTTGTTTTATGATGTAACGTACATTTGTAATTGGCTTAATACACCTCAAATATCACTTTAAGTCGCTCCTTAAACAATATTTTTTACGCAAATATTGAATTTTACGAATTCGAATAAATTATAGTCACAAAAATGATCAACATATAGAATAACATAATAGAATGAAAAGATGCTGATTCAATACTCAATTCATTTGTACTCTAGTTGACATCTTTCGAAAATACATTTGTTTTGCTTTTAAAAAACGTAAATGTTAATGCAAATATTGATGCATATTCATGGAAGCATCAAAGCAATATCAACAGGAAACCAATAACAACTTTTGATTATTATTTTAGCAAAACATTCAAAAATCTTTTAGAGCGCTCTTTAGATCAATAGTCTTAAAGTATTTATATTTCAAATACATTATTGTACATATAGAAAGTTACGTTTTTATGAGCAATGAATAAAGAGCGCATATCATGAAAATAAATGTTATTTACTTTTATCCCTGATATTTAATGTTTTAGAGTTTCGTAATAATCGTATTCGACATCGAACATCAAAAATCTGTGTGTTATCTTCTATAATTTAATGAACACATTTGAAATATACCGATGCTTCGTGGCAAATGTCTATAAATTCATTTCATGTACAAATTATGTTAATTTTACCGCAAAATCTCTACGCACGCGTTTAACAATCCGTTGTATGATTTATCATGGGAATATACAATGTAATTATGTTGTTATCAATTTAATGAAAATGTGTTATGTGTTAAGATGTTAAATAAATACACAATTTAAATTCAAGATGAATAGTCTGTAAAAAAATATATATATATGTATGTCTATATGTGTATATATATATATATATATATATATAATATAGGTATGTCACTTATATATAATCACTATGTATAATCTTGCAAAATATGAATAGGGTACATATAGATACATACAAACAAGTCAAATAATTGCACTAAATTATAAAAGTAGCTGCGTAGCATAAATCTCTGTGCAAGAAGAAACGACATTACTTTTAAAACAACAAAAGCAGGTATTATTATCTAAACAGCACTTATCCAAAATATATAAATTGTTAATAATCTTTAAGAATGCTTAGGCGCTATAAACTCCCTATTCTTGTTTTTTACCTAAGATGTGATGGATAAAAACAAAGTATTTGTTTCTTACAAACAAAGGATTTCTTACTTTCAATGTAATTTTTTTACAGCAATAAAAAAAATAAAATTTCTTTAGTATTTCTACAACAGAAATAATAAATTGTTTCAGAATTCTTTATAATATGCAATAATATTTATTATATATTATAATAAAGTAATCTCTTTGTATAATATTACAAAAAAAAAAAGTAGTAGATGTGCAAATACTTTGCTTTGTCCACTGTATATGTTATTAATGTGCCATTCGATGTGCAAAATTGTTGTATAAGAGATTTTGAATGATATAATTGATAATTCGAGGCAGGTGTTACAAACTTCTCTAATAATTGTTTGCCACTTATACATAATATCAGGCTACTAATAGATTGTTATGAAAAAAATATAATGCGTAATACTTATTAAAATCTATGTTAGTATATAAATTGAATTGTAAGTAAAAGTTCTAATTATAAATATTACTGGAATATGAAATAAATTTTTATCTTCTTTAAAAGCCTTTAAAAGCCTTAGACAAGTTAATTTTCATGGCTAATGTACACGTAAGTTATTAAGTAGAAAACTTTTTTTTCGAGATTTTTTTTCTTTTCTATACAACGTTGTTGGTATTCTCAAACATCAACAATTCTGAAGGACTATCTTCTTAAATAGAATAATTGTGAATAATTTTCTTTATAGGACTACAGTTTTCCAACTCTTCTATGCTTTTCTGTATCTCGCATTTTGTATCATAGGAAACAGGTACAATGTGTTAGGTAACTCAATTTCCTGTGCGATACAACAATCGATAAGATTCCTTACGCTACTTTACTCCGTAATAAAGATCAAGTACATTTTACCATACTTATAAGTTACATAGAAAATGTTCCGCTGGTAGATATCATTCCTTTCATTTTTTTTCTGTTTTAATAAGATGTATAGAAAACTAAATATCCTACAGCCTCTCTCTGTGATGTATAAACTAAGTGGCAAAAAGTTGAGAATAACTAAAGTGCTACACACCGGACAAATTGCATGTGGAGAGAATTACAAACCGATACAACAAATGGACAAGTGCATTTTTGTGATAATAAAGATTACACGCAACTCGGCATTATTTAGACTCTGTATTATTTAACTATGTAATCTCTTTTTGCTTAAAAAAAAAAAAAAAAAAAATGATTATCAAGTGATTGTGTTTCGCGTTACGTTTATCGCGCAACATAATATATCTTTACGTAAATTAATACAAGTCTAGATGCGTTGGTAATAAAAAAAATAACATGTGGCAATTGTTATATCTGAAGGTGGAGACGACTTTTCGGTTAGATAGCAATCAGTTATACCAATTGCGTACTCCAAGAAATGCAAAAATACACTATGTAGCACATGATGAGGAATTCTCCGTGTTCTAATAATGGACGGTGGAGTGTTTACTTGCTACTCATTAAAAAGAATATCTACTTCCTTCCCGCATCCTAAAATGGTTCCTATCGCTAAGTTCATTTGATCTGCTACTAGTCATAAGTTAAATTATGATCTTATTGAAATAATGAAGTGCACACTATAAATTATGAATTGATATAGTCCTTCTTTTCGCCCAAGTCGTTGTCAACTGAACTGTTACTGTCGAGTCATCACATAAAACATCAGTAAGCCGTTATTACAATATAAATATCGTCTTACTGAAATATCGAGATATCAAAAGTTGTTAAATATCCACCTAAAATTAAACGATGTCGTAATAAATATAAGTATCTCTTAAAAAACGACGCTGATTTTTATACCTAGCTTATTTCTGTAAGGTGAGCGCGTCACCTTGATGGAAAATTTGTTATATTTACACAGTAATGTACAATTATGATTTTATACACAAGTGAAAAATGTGATGTTCTTTTTCTTTCCCTTTTCGCGATATTTTTTCTAATGCATCATTTTATGCAGTTTTAGAATCTTCCCCAAACGTTGCTTCGCCGTTTTCATTCCCTTTTTTGGTTTTCGCTCTGAAAATTTATGGACATCGAACATCTCAGTTATCTTAATTTACAATTGTTAATCGATTATATAACTCATATCTTATAATATAAATTTTTAAATTATTTTTAAAAAAGAAACACAGGCATAAAAATTGATACTTTACCAACGGGAACGGGTGCCGCAAGTTTGGCTTTAACATCTCTAAGTCGATTGGGACTTGTCAGTATCGATCCGAATCCTGTTGGTGATTTTATAACATTTTCAGAAGCTGCAGTGGACGACGTAGTCCCCACTGCAGTGACCACCGGATTCTTCTGCTTCTTTTTGTTATACGTCCGTTTGTTGGAACTCTATTACATGCATAAAACGTAATATCATTAGGTTCTTTCAATTTATAACAACAGCATAAGTGAAAATGATCGACGAATACAGAAAGGAAGACATAGAGAAAGAAACAGAGTCCACTATACAGAGATATCTAAATAGCTTATTCCTGTCGGATTAGTCTGAAACTATTGGTGGCAAATCAATCACTACATGTGCAGTAAAAAGAAAATAAATTAGCGTTAAAGTAACTAATACGATTAACTAATATTTAAACAAGAAAACACTTTTATAAGAATTATACAATTGGAAACACAATTTTGGCTATAAAATATATAATAACTACAATTGGAAAACTGAAAGAAAATATTGCACTACTGACAGATCGAAATTGTAAAAATCGAAATATGCCTACCAATTTCTTCTTGGTAGTCTTGTCCATGTCGTTATCCAGGTATTCAACCTATATGAAATGTATATGCAAGAAACATGGAGAATTATGGTATTTAAGAAAAGTTATGAAATGATAAGACACTTAGTAAATGACAAATAATAATATAAAAAATATTAAACATATTATTTCATCAGAAATCAAATATAGCAGGCGTGTGTTTGTGAATTATGAATATATTAGTTTCGATATATATTTAATAATTAGAAAACTCAACGTATTATTTATACACGTGTAAGAGACATATAATTATGTGCAAAACAAAACAAAGTAATGCTGAACGAAATAATAATTAACTTACCGATTGTTTCGCTCGCTTCGCCGCAGCCGCTTCCAAGCCCTTTTCCACAGACGTTTTCTTCGCGCCTTCCCGCGCCGGTCGATTTGTTTTTGGTAAAAGAGGACCCACTCTGGCTTTCGGGTTCCACGCTTCGTCAATCTGACTCTTTGCTTTGGGCTTGAAGATATAATCTTCGTCGTCGGAAGCGTCCAAAGCTGGATAAACTGCGAATGATATATATTTAGTGGATGTTCATCACCAACAAAAGGCATACTTTTATTATATACGTACTGAAATCATCGTCTTGGTGAACTTTGTCGATATTTTCTATCGACTGATCATCGTCGTCGTCATCGTCGTCTGGTTGGCTCTTAGTGGGTTTTGAAGATTTCGTGAGATTACTCGTGGTTGAGTAACTCTGGCTGAACGATAACATTCCAGCGATCGCCTCCCGTGTAGACGGTGACGCCCTGTCGGAACTGATCGTTTTCAATTTATAAATACTAAGACACCAAAAAATCAAACTCATTCCTCTGTACGTGTGAAAAGCTACTGGAATTTTCTAATCGACATTCGCTTAAACAAACCAAGACCTTTTACATGCTCGAAAAGAGGAAAAAAGTACAATCTACGTTCATATATATTAGCTCTCTATGCCTTTTAGATTCATCTCGAGTCAAAATAAACTTGCAGAAGTTTGAAAAACTAACAGCTAATTCAATTAATTAGTTCAAACTGTTCTAAAACTTGTATCACTTTATTAGAATTGATCAAGATTTTTCAAGGTGTGAGAACTACAACATACTTAATATTAAATATTAAATATAATATTTAATATTAAAAACTAAATGTTAAATACTAAACTCCACAACGAATTGACTTACCCAGTAGGAGGCGGCATAGACTGGCTGTACTGTGAGATCGTTGTCGAAGGCCTGCAATAATTTTTCATTGTAATCTGCTAATAATAATGATAAATCTAAATTTATACATACGTGACGTCTATCCTCTGAGTGCCATTTCCGAGCGTGTACGCCGATGCTTTCAACAGTTCCTCTATACCGTTTTTCGGTGCGTTGCTTAGCACGTCAACGTTACCATCGAAATCGCGCTTAAATCGCTTCTGCGCGTTCGATTTCGGCGCCCGCTTCCGCTTCTGCGACTCATCTATCACGAGACTGTAATCGCTCTCGCTGCTGCCGTCGTGAAAATCGTATACGGACGACGTTTGATTCCACGGTAGCGATTCTTTCGTTGTCTCGAGGGTGTGATCGGTTGTAATATTGTTTCCGTAAACGTTTATATTGTCGTTTGTACTTCTGACAACCTCATTGTTGCCGAGTTTAAATCTAATTACGGTAGGGCTCTGTTTTCCCGGCTTGGACAATTGCCGCTTATTGCTATTGGCAGGTTTTTCCGTCGCAGTCGCTTTAACGTCGGGGCACATAATGGGTTTTGGTAATGTGAGCTTTAACGGTGGCCTCGGCGATTCTTGAATCACAGCAGGTTCCACTTTGTTCTTTTCCTTCAGCGTCATTTTAAAGGCGTTATCAGCCATCTTGTCGGCGTAATCAAAATCCACGAAATCTTTGTTCAACGGCTTCTTCTTCTTTCGTTTACTCTCACGTTCCGGCTTCGGCGGATTTAAAGATATTAAGTACCGTTCCGCGTGTCGTATCTCTTTGCTGAGGTCCTTCAGTAATTTCTGGCTGTTTATCGTTTCCGGTATCTGACCGCGGCTGATCATGTTATACTGAAATTAAACCTTGGTTTTTATTCTACATTCCATCGGATTTTATATTAAAAGAAAAAATTAAATATACGAAATGTTTTAACTTACATCCTTGTCTGTATTCCATTGTTTGAGAATTCCAAGCAGCGCCTTCACACCTTGTAAAAAATATGACGGACATTTTTTGCCCTCATTATTTAATTCTTTTAGTTCTTTGAGCAATTTTTTCGCTGCAAACCAGTTAATTGTCTCAAATCCAGGATACTGAAACTTTGCAGGAGTTTTCATCTTCCTTTCTAATTCATATATTCTACAAAATAGAGCGCAATTTTAACGTAAAATACATGATATATTTTTCTCAATCAATTGACGTCCAAACAAATTTTCTTTACTCACTGTATTTGCATCGGAATGTTAAGACTGTGCACAAAATTTCCGCCGAAAACCAAAGAATCCATCGGCGTGAGCACAGCGTGTATCCAGCCTGTGGGAATCATCATTGTTTGACCCTGTTTAAGCACGCATTTGTAACACGCGTCGGCCTGGTCCCCAAAGAAAGTTTCACTCTGTGTGGAACTGCACATCCAATGCTGATACAGTTGCAAATTCGCCGGCGTCGGCTTTACGAGGTAGAACACTTTTTCGCCGCGTAACACGTGATACCAAACAGATGTGCCGCCAAAATCAATGTGAAAATCTGTGAAACTATCTTTGACCCCCATTAGGCAATACTTTTGTACTTCGGGTCGCTTTATATCACTGTCCTCGGGCCAATCTCGCGGCCACACAGAATTAACCCAGTCAAGTTTGCGCGCGATGTACGGCGCTTCCACCATTGGCGAAAGACTGCAATTGTTTGATTTGTCAATTTATGCAAATATGTCCTAGAAAACATTTATAAAGCCGCAATACGGCAAGGCAATGAATATTGATATACCCAGTATTAGAAAATTCGAGACTTATGACATTAAGTACCCTTGTTCGAGAAGGAGAATTGAAATATTCTACAAAGTCTCTTAATTTCATGCGTATGTTACTTTGTCTAGTAACATCGATTACATCCATGTCTCGATCACCACCTAAAAGTAACAGTATTCAACTATGTAAATTTATATGTAAAATAATATTGTACAGTATACTTATTATATTAGCTATCTTACCTATATGAGTCTCGACATCGTAGACACTAAAACTTGGAGATGGTACAATCATATCAAGTCCCTCTTTTCCATCAGTAATGATAGGAGTTTCAAAACCATTTGTTTGTAAATACTGAAAAGTTAATTGCTGACCCTTCACATGCTTCACAACTTCATCAGCTTTGGGAAAATGCCTAGATTTCAACTCTCGTATAAATACTGGAGTACCAGTCTGAACAGGTTTTGTGTCAGCATCGCGTTCGGTATAATCATGTCTGTGCCAGTTCATTCTAGCCTTCACTGTAAAAGAAAATTATTAATTATTAATAATAATAAATAATTTCATTTAAAAATATACATAAATTGTTAATATTTAATAGCAAAACAGCCTTACTGAGTGAAGGACCACACATAGCTTCACACCGTGGACAATGATATTTGTCAAGATCTATAGTCATATATTCTTTTAAAGCCACACATCTAAAATGAAACAATGACACTGTTTACATTCAATAAAAATCATCACAATTCTAACATATTACACAATTTACAAGTCACATATATGTGTAAACAAACACTTTATTTAAATACAATGGGTTAATAAGTATTTTAATTATTCTCACTGTGTCACATATTTGCTAATAACAAGAAAAAGACATAAGAAATGGAAGACAAATAGCGTATAATGCAGGTTATGTTACTATCAACAAAACATCATTTGCGACATGATGCCGGCAAACCCACGCCGTAATTCTGTATTCACAATCAAACATAAACCAATGGGCATCCTTGGAGATATAATTTCGTATACAAAAACTTCCAGAATTCGGAAAAATCGTGAAAAATCAGTGTTGCGAGCGTTGAACGCCGTCGTGTCTCAAGCATCGAATTTCTCCGATTTCGCATATTTTAACGAGCTTGCAAACGCTTACCCGCCATGGTACCACTCTTTGCACACGTCACATTGTATCATAAATTGCTCGGAATCGTACGAACGACCACACAAGCAATACGTAACTGGCAGCTCCATTTTTAGTGGTTATCAATATTGATGAATACAACTCTTCCCGTGGCACGGTTTCGTCAACACAAAGATGGTAGCGTGATGGAAAGTACCCTGACGTTCAGGCTGACCAACTGCGTGAAAAGTTTTGTTCGCATCGCATGCTCCAATCAGTGACGCCAGATTTGAATGCAAGCACCAAGCAACACGAGGGACGGAATATCGCACCATGTGCAACATGTATTCCTGTTAACAAATAATAGCTCCTTAGGGTATGTTCCAACGCGACGCGAACGTCCGATCGCCATATTGGTTCCGGTGAATGTATTGGAAATACATATGAATATGAATGGATTGAACAAATTTGAGGTTAAATTCTGGATGTTTGATAAAAATTGATAAACCACATACTATTAGATATATATTTCTACTTATCAACATTTTGTTTATCAATGAAAGTTAAACATAATGAACGAAAAAAGAAAACGAGAGCTAAACTGAAAGTGAAGAATAAAGCGTAAGTAAAATCATTCAAGGTTAAGTAATTAAATACTGATTCTTTCAATGCTCGCGTGGTTCTTAAATAAAAAAGAACATAATATTAAGTGAAATATTGTTGACTAATAACTCATTATTTTTCTTTTTATTTTAGAAAATTGACAGTGCAGACAAAAAAACATGGCTGCAAAAATAAAAGTATGTTTCATAAAGATATGATTATAAATTCAGTTAATGCGCAGAATATTTCTTTAGCCGATGAGCCAGCTTTTTCTTGTGCAGAGAAAACAGCCACACAATTAAGTTTTAAGTGCAGAAAACAACAATCAAATAGTAAAGAAAGTACTAGTGAATCATTTCCAAATCTTGAATGTAAGAAACACAGAATTTTTTTATACTTATATTATTTTACTGATTTATTTACAAGTGTCTTTCAGGCAAATGAGATAACTTGTTGTTATGTCTAAATAATATTTTTAGACTCACAATTAAAATTATTAAATTGCAGGTAAAATGACCGATTCTGTGGAATGGGGTGTTTCTGAAAATGGAGAAAAGGATGATGATTGGAAGGCGGATTACTCAGAAGAAGAGACACAAGAAGATTGGCTTCAATCCATTTTGCCCAAAGAAAAGAGGAATATAAGTTCACCATGTGTGGTTGAAATGTTGTCAGATGATATTAATTCGCTAAGTCTACCAGGGATATTGCAGTCTGAACAAACAGCAAGATCAGACAAAGAAACATTTTATGGCATTGACTTTGGAGCAGACGCATTACCTAATAAGAAAGATACATCTGTAATAATTGCTAAAGCTATTAATCCTAGATGCGATACTCATATACAAACTAATAATGAACAACAGGCATTACCTGTAGTATTGAGTACAGAGAACAAAAGTAACAAAAACAAAGATACCAGTAGTCGTAAATCAAAAGATGTTTGTGACAATGTTAATGATGCGAGCAGTTCTAATAGAAGTACTCCACGTAAACAACGCAAAAAGAAAAAGCGTAAAAATTCGACAAATTGCAATGATGATGCAACAGCACAGGGTAGTTTTCAACATGATGATGTCAGCACACTTCAACAAGAGATCGATCTACCTGAATATATCGAATACATGCGCGCATTTCGACGAGAAAATAGGACACCTCGATATCAAATTATTAGCGCATCTCAATCCAAATATACCGCACCTCCAAACGAGTTTGTCAACGTTTCTCACCATATGTGTAATAAAAAATCACCAGAAATTTATTGCATAAGAAATACAGTTATTGTTATAATGGAGAAGGAAAGTGGATTTTGTTTCAACGGCAAATTGTTGGTGAAAGTATTATACGGTGCTGTGAAAATTTATGGATTCGTGCTCAACAATTCGGCCGATGCTACAAAAGTGTACTCACCGAGAGGATACAATCACGTCGCTATAGAAAATACCGGGACATCTTCGGAAGGTAGCATCGAAGATATCTGGACCGCACTCGCCGCGAAAGGTATCACCCGAGATTCGGAGAGCAAACTGCAAATCGACGTCGATAATGTTCAACCGGGAATGGCCGTTCTCGCGTTGCAAAACTTCGAGAACAACCTGACGCTCTTCCTACAAACTTACTTTCCACATTTCAGATTATTTCCGAGCATAAAAAATCCTCACTACTATCCTTGGACAGATCCCAGACGAGCCGAAGTAATATTACAAGCAAATTTGTATTTCTCGCAACACGACGAATTTAAGTATAAAAGATTATTCTTTGATTCGTACCTCGCCGAGGACATCGCGGAGAGAATGTTGAGTCGCTGGTACGAAAACGAATGGTCCTGCACGATGGTCATGGGCGGCAAAGGCGTCGGCAAGTCCACGAACGTGCGGTATCTCATCAACAGTCTGTTGCGCACAACCAAGGTGGTCCTGGTGGACGTGGATCCCGGTCAAGCAGAGTGCACACCGGCCAGCTGCATCTCGTACAGTTTGATCGAAGAGCCTCTTATGGGGCCGAATTTCACGCATTTAAAAACGCCCGTTTATCAATTGTTCCTCGACGAGGTAAACATTGCTTCGTGCGTCATACGCTACCTGGAAGGCATCAAGATGCTGATAGAACGACTGAAGGGATGCCCCGTACTGTCTTGCTTGCCTATCGTGGTGAACACTATGGGCTTCGTGCGGAATCTCGGCTGGGACATCGCGATCTTCACGATAAAGCTGATCAGACCGTCGTTCATCCTACAAATTAAATCGTCAACAAAGCAATATAATTACAAAGAATATCTCAGTGCAGAAGTTGTAAATAAACAGGTAACGTGCAACTTTTTCAATGGTAAATACCTTCGTTATTAGGCAATTACTACTCGAGAAGGAAATTCAACAGGAATGCTCTACATGGACGTTTTGCGACGAGACATTCCTCGACTGGAATAGACCGTGCGAGCACGATGTGCACGTAATTCCTTCCCAGGTGGATATTCCTCGACGGCAGAATAGAGACAGGCGCAATGAAGGAATGTGGAACATGGAGCCGTATCAGCAACGTGAACTTGCGATGATGTCCTATCTCAGCGACATCATACGCGAAAACGATGATTCTTTGTAAGCTCTTGTCACACGCATTTTACACAAGCTTTTATAATCACCTAATTGTTAATTTTCTTATTTTAGCCACGTGAAATTGCCGGTCAATATTAACGACATAGTGCCATATACGTCAGTATTTTATGTTTTATATGCAGCCAAGTGTCATCAATGATTAAAGAATTTATATAATATATTATCTTTACATGTGTTTGCAGGGCATCTTTTTCATCTCTGTGTATTATTCCCAAACGATTGTTCGGTGTACCGCCCTCGCATGCTTTGAATGTTATAAACGGCAATATCGTAGCACTGTGCGGTGTGGATTTAACGGAGGAGTCTTCTCAGGAATCTAATGCCATCTTTACTCTTCGAATCCTGACGCAGAGGTCATCTCTATGTACATGCTACGGCTTTGGTAAGAGCGAATGCCGGCATTAACGTACGAATATTTCCCAATGTTTCAAAGATTCTAGATATTTTCCTAATAATATTTATTTGAATACATTTTTTTAAAGAATATATTGAATAAAATATTTGATGTACATATTTTTTATGATATTTACATAATTTCAAAGAATTAATTGCAGGAATAATCCGAGGTATCGATATGAAACAGCAGGAAGTGTTCATAAACACTCCACTGCCAATATCGATTATGCAACATGTTAACTGCTTAGCGGGCTGTATTCCTGTTCCGCCCGCACTGCTGCAGTTACACCATCGCGCACCTTACGTCGGCGCCAACGCAGGTTTACCAACAAGTCGCGAGTCCCAGAGAGGGGGATGCATAGCGAAGATGCATAAAAAAAAGTCGGATAAAAGTCCTAATAAAACAGTTCCCAAGTCCTAATAAAACTAAAGGTGTCGAACTAATACAAACTGTGTCTTTGCATAATGCATTATAAATGCTCACTAATTTTTTATGGAATAAGAGCATTTGTACTATACTTGTAAACATCATGTTTTATAATGTGGGGTAATCGATTATGTTTGATTTGTATTAAGGTATGATTGTATTACAATATAAATAGTGAATATTTTGTAAAATATTTCATATTTTATATCAGAATATATTGAAATAAAATATAAAATATTTTGTATTCACTTTTTAATAATCTTACCTTAATACTTTTGTAACGACAAAAATTGGTTTGCATAAAATTTACATATATGGTCACATATTTACAAACATAAAACTGACTTTCGTATACTTTAGAACTTTATTTTTGTAAGTTTATGTACGGCTTTGAAAACAACAAAGATGCATATACAATCTCTTGTGATGTATCTTGTAATCTGTATACTTAAAAAATAAATGTATATAACAAATGTATAAAAATAAGTGTATACAAAATATATATAAATATATTTAAAAAATATATTTTATATATATTTATGTATAGTGGTCTTAATCAGAAAAACCTCCGCGTGATCCAAATAGTCCGGGTCTATACTAAATAACAGTAATCCCGGAGATTGTAAAATATAAAAACTGTAATTAAACCTTTATTTGAAAATACAACTAATGAATCATTTCTTAATCGAATTGAAACCTCGAGGTTTTTATATTAAATAAAATAAATTATTCGTTTTAATTAGAATATTTTGGTTGTAGAACGACTTATCTCGTTTGTAACGTCGATAGCTTCTTGAAGAATTCGGGGTCATTTTGTAGATTTATGTAGAATTATTATATCAGATGCACTTTTTAAAGAAATACAATCTCTTGTACAAAACCTATATTGTCTATATATATATAGCAGTGTGAGTAATATAGTCGAGTCTATCAGCACTCATGATGAAAACATACATTATTTTCTACAAAGTGAAATATACAAAATAAAAATATTCATGCAAACTATTTGATTAAAATTCATGTGAATTATATTATTTTGTACACATTCATTTTTAAAATAATTTTATTTTATAAGCATTAATCTTGTTAGTAACAAACAAATAAATACTCTCTATATATGTGTAAACAGTTTGAATAAGTGTTTGAATAAGAATTTTAGAAGAATATTTCTATAGAAACTTTCTTAAAAATATAAATCTAATAGTTAATAATTGATGTAGAATTGTACGTAACAAATCATATTTCAAATTTAAATATCAATTTTTGCATTAATTTTTACTGAATACATTCTTTAATTTATATATTGTTAGATAATTGGTAATATAAAAAGATTAAGAAACGAATTAAACATATACAATTTATTACATACAAATATACAATTTGTAACTGTATGATTATACATAATTGCATAATTGCTGATAAAAACCAATACATTAACATTAACAAGTAAAAAAGGAATCAGTAATTGTAACAGAATTAATTAAGTAAAATAAATGATTATATATTCATAAACATAATGAATAGACGGAATATTATCCACTTCTTCCAATAGAAAAGCATGACGTCAGTAAATATTTGGAATAAGACACACGCAAATTATTTTTATCTGATCTGATAGCATAGACGTAATATAAATATTCAATATATTCAAATTCTAATATATTCATACTATGAAATGTTATCAGACACATGCCTATGTATTTGGTAACATTTCGTATATATTTGTGTAGTGAATTTATTTCTATATATTTGTGAATATAATTTCCCAGACAGCACATGTCCAAAAATTACATAAGACGTCTTAAAGACGTTATTAAGACATCTTTTAGCCACCGTTATGTCCCGATTTGGGACATGTGTGTTGTCTGGGTTGTTATTAATAATTAATACTATTTTAAATTAAATTTATTTAATCTCATTACTAAAAATTAAATTGATTTAATATCATTAATTAAAAAAATGCCACGAAAGTGTGTGGTGTGCGACTATGTGCAAAATTGTGATAATATAATTACGATTAGTAGTTTTTCAGAGTTGCACACTGCACATTTTCTTGGTATTTTTTTTATTAATAACATTAAATATTAAATACTCTTAAACATTTAGTATACTAAATGCTGTCAAACAGATATCATATGTACATATTTCAATTTGATATTTATACTATCCCAGACAGCACGCATGCCCAAAATCGGGACATAAGACGTCTAAAAGACAGGTGTTTTTTTAGACACCTAGTCAAAAAGATGTCTTAATGACGTCTTATGTCGATTTTGGACCTGTGTGTTGTCTGGGATGCTTATACTATGATCTGACCAGTTAAAAAATAAATGGCGCATGTGTGAAGAGACGCAGAAAATAGAGACGCTCGTGTATTTCCGTTTCTATCTCACTTTCATTATTTGTTCGTGTCAACTTAGTAACAGTATGCTTAGTCTATTCATATCATGTCTATAATTGCATTATTTTACAAATTTTAAAGAAACAAGTGTAAACTTCATCTACTATCTTTTGATGAGGAACATTTAACCCATATGTGTATGTATATACATATATAGATGTATATATATATATACATATACATATATACATATATATGTATGTATATATATGTATGTAATTAAATATATATGTACATGTAAAATTATCGATCACATTATTAATCGTTGTTAAAAACGATATAAAACAAAAATGATTTGATTTCGTCATATTTGTTTTCTAGTAAAATAAAATTACTAGAAAACGAAAATTTCACTAAAAATGTTTGTTATTATGCGATGAAAAAATATTTCCCTGCGCTGTGCATAACTTTGTCTCATTTTCATTGCACTTAAAGTAGGAGCATAAAGGTTGCAATATGGCCATAATGGTTTGCACGCTCCAAGACCTACCGATCAGTTTTTGTCGATCTGTCGCCGATAAATTTTTCACGTCCGTGTAATGTCGTGGAAAACCAAAAATTTCTTCGAGCTCAGTGGTCCATAACGTGTCACTTTCACCTTTCATTATGATTGGTTTTAATTCTGCTTTTCCTAAAATAAAAAAAAAGAATTTTTGTAAATCTTTCTTGGTGGACAGCAAATTTACTAAAAAAAAATATTTATGAAACATACCACATCTCAAAGAATTTGATCTTGTAGTAACCGTGCGAATTTTCTTCACAAGAGCGTGACGATCGCAATGTTTCGTGAGTACATCTTGAACATCCTGCCGTTTATGAAACAGTACCATATAAGGATTAAAGGGAATATTGTGCCAATACAGTCTAAGTCTGTGCTGCGGCGAGAAATCCGCCGAATCTATGACGTAAGGTTCTTGTCCCAAACACCTGTAGTTAATATAGTATATTAGTTTCACATTGTTCAATATTTGATAAGATTCAACTCACTTGTTCATTTCTAATCGGTACTTGGTTGGCATGGAAGCGACATTCTCGAACATCCAAAACAGGTGGCGACCTTTATTAGCAGTTATTAATAGATCTTTAATTCTGGTATAGTCGAAAAAAAGAATACCTGTCCCATTGCGATCTGTAACGGAAAAAGTAGATCAAAATGATTATTGCTTATGAAATATAAGATTTTTAATATGACGATATACATATATAACTTATACATACCGTGAAGACCTAATCGCGCAGGATTGACAATACTTAAATCATTACACGGCGATCCACCGATTAACAAGTCGATCGGAGCAATTTCATCAATTGTCTCTTTGTCTATGCCCCTTACATCTCCTAAGTAAGTAATACGATCACCGAAATGAGCACTGCTAACCATTAAGGCATCTCTGTCAATTTCACTCACATAATAAACTTCTACGTCGATTCCTAATTTTAAAAGTACTAACAAACCTGTGGGATATTGTAATGTATGAAAATATTTCGTGTGCGATCGTAATATATTTGTATGTGTGTATATGACAGCGTAAAATTATAAAAGTCTGTGTTACTGTCTGTGTAACTCGACTAAAGTGTATTTTTCGAACGTAAATTTACGAAATCAATATATTATAGTGTTACAGCATAAAGAATTAACGCGTGTTAAAAAAAGCAATATAGATCAGATACAAATATGTCTTACCAGTACCCAAACCATCGAAAAGTGATAGAACACGTATAGGTTTCTTTTTTTGATAATGTGCAATATTAATTTCATTTGATATGACATGAGATGTACGGAACATTCCAGTAATTTTGTTTTTCCAGTCCGGCCGCGGACGTAATACTGGGTCCACAGGTTGTCTAGATTCATCTCTGCAGAGGAAACAATCCCATGGATCTTCCGTCAGCATAGTATCATATTCTTTTGGACATACCAAATACTTCATACAAGCTGTGCAGTAAACACTAAAATGAAAATAACGCATTAAATAAATATATTCTGTGGTGATAGAGTCTTATTTCAAGCGCGAGTGAACCAACCGAGGACAATCTTCTCTGTCACAAAGAATAAGAGTTCCGGAACCGGCGCAAACTGTGCAATAAAACTGAAATCAAACGAAACAAAGCATCATCATTATTTCCAGATTTAAATAGTCGGAACTGTCGAATACTTACGCACTTGTCATCGTTCCCAAACACGAACATACACGGTTTGAATTCGTCCTGAAATCGAATAAACAATATCTTTTATTATTGATGCGAAAAATATATTTGACTGGAGTAAACATTATTTTCTTCTAATCTAAGACATAGATTTGTGCGCTTTTCAACTCATACCGAACATTCTTTACATAAAGATCCTACAAAGAATGGATGATCTTCCATTTTGTTTTTAGTAAACTCCAAACATTTTAAACATAATTTGTTTACTGATACTTCTCCTGATATTACGCGACGCAAAGCATCTAAAATTAGCAAAAAAAAAAAAAAACATAAGTAAGAAATTAAAGTATCAATTCGTAATTTACATACATTGCATGATCTAACTCACCACTCTCTTTTATATCATTTCTTCGATCATTATTTATATCTGGCTTTGCTTTAAATTCGTTCATTCTTTTATTGATTTCATCAGAATATTTATCATATATCTTGTTAGAGTCTGAAACTTGTAATTCGTTATTTGGTACGTGAATATTATTCGTATTTGAAAAATACTCAAAGACATTATCTAAAGTCCAGTTATCCGTGTTGCATCCTAAACGAGAGCAATAATCCTAAAAAGTCAGATTTAATTGTCGTGGAAGAAATTTTTGGAAGTTTTTGAAGACAAATACTTATAATATATATATATATATATACACATATATATTACGTTTTTAAATAAATTATTGTACTTATGTAAAATTATTGTACTTATTATCTACGATAAGTGATTTTATACCTTTGAAGCTTGAAGCACGCCTGTAACATACGATTGTTTAGTTGTATTTTTAATGTAGTTGTGCAACTTTTCTAATCCCTTATGAAATTTCAGAAACTCGAGATGACGAATCTACGTTGAGATGTAAAATAATTATCATCACGTTAAAAAATCTCTTTTTAATATGTTAATATCAAAATTTAATTACCTCGGAAACTTTGTAATCGCCATACCACATGATCCATTGACAACCAAAACTTGGTTCTTTCAAGCAGCAATCGCGATAATCAATAATCATTGCTGTAAGAAAAAACTCATTGTATTTATGAAAAAAAAGAATGAATTAATTGTAAAAAAAGAAATCAGCTGCATTTAAGTATACCGGGCCACCAATTATGTCCAGCAATTTTCGCCCAAGTTATCACACCAGGATGTTGGTTTCGTAAAGGTAAACGCTCTTCCTCGATCTGTTTCCAGCTTGTACTTTTTGGTTCCTTATATTTTTCACTAACCTGTTTTTTCGCCGGTAGAGGTGAGTGTGAATCTGCGAACAGCATGAAAGTGACACTTCAAGCACCATGCGTTAATATTACAAATGTGCGAAGATTAAAAATAAAGAAATCATACTTTTCCGCTGTTTTGATGCATATTTCTCCCTAGCTGTGGAATTTATTTCCTTCAATTCGTCCAGTCTTTGTTGCACTTTTGTGGGATATGGATAAAACGTCAACTCATCCACTGTCAAATCAAATAACGTTTCATATATTTGCAATGATTATATACGGAAGCTAATTTCTATTTCTATACTTTCGTCACTTACATTTCTCCAAATCGTTTACATTCCGTCGTATCCATTCATAATAAGGCTTTGTCAGAGGAGTCTCGAAACGTTGGCGAAGCATCTAAAATAATCGTAACGGCACATCGCATTTTTTGAAGCAATTCCTTATTTAATTTTAATTTTCGTTAATTTTATTCTCGAAGATGATATCAAAGAACCTGTATAGTTGTATCAATAGCGCGTGAAACTTGATTGTTACGTGGCGGCTGCGACAATCGCTGCTCCAATCTCTTCGAGAACGGTTCTATCTGAGTTCTTTCCGTAAGCTGAAAATCAAAACAAATTACATCTTAAGCGAGATTCCTTTACTCGGAACATACTGTTAATTTACCGATGATATTTGTGCATCTCCAAGCCAGTAAACCCATAATTTGCCTGGAGAAGCGAGCATGCCTGCATGTGAAGCATCGATGATCAGAGCTAGAACACATTTCAATTTTAAAAGATATTTAAAGAAAGCATTCCAAAATCAAATATTATTTTGTTCAGTTAAAAGATTGTTATATAATAATACAACTACTAATAATAAAATCGCGTTAATTTAAAACATTGCACAATAAGATCTATATTTACAACGCGATTTGGATTGCGCGTATTACAATAATCGATATATTTTAAATATATTTACCTGGCCACCATCCTGAACATGAACCCCATACTAGCTTGCCGATGTGGTTCTTGTCAGGCTTTGTTCCTAAAGCCTTCGTCTTTCCTCGGGTAAGATATTCCTTTTTATCGTAATCGATTTCCGAATCGTTACCTTTGCTTTCTGAGCGTTTTTGCATTGAACTCGATTCGCTATCAGCTTTCACACTTTTTCTACTTTTTCGAACCTAAATTATTACTTAAAATTAATAAGACTCTACAGATTGAAAAATCAAAATAAGATTAAAAGAGTTAGAGGAGCCAACGCTAGGCCTTAGTGCAAAATAAATATGTTGTATTATGAAAATAGTTGAATACAAACGGTTCCGCCTGTCATCAGATCATCTTCAGTGTCGAAAAATAAATAAGTTCAATAGAAGTACATAGATCATTGCAATAAGTTGTGTTATAAAACACTGTAAATTATATAAAATAAATTGTGCTTTAAAACGAGTATGGTTAAACGCAATAGATTGCTTATGAAGAACGTTGGCTCCTCTAGCTCTTTTCATCTTATTTTGATTTTTCTAAATTATCACATTATTTACTTATTAGACTCGTATTAATCCTTTACCTATTTTCGTGAAGTAATCTATAAATAACTATTAATATAATTGTAAGCCTGTGATATGATACATATAACATATAACATGCTTCCGGCAAAGCATACGGTCGCTGATACTTTTTCCATTTGCGCGGCTTTGATTAAACCCAATAATCAAGCCGTAGTTGCGACTTACTTATTGCAACTTGATAGACTTTGGTGGTTGATAGTGGCTTTCTTTTGATTTTTAGTTGCCTATGAATCTATATATATATATAAACTGTATGAGTTTCTCACTGATTCCCGAATAACCCGGATTATAGTCGACCACCGATATGATTTTCACACTCATTACGTTAAACATAACCATATAGCCCAACATTCTATTTTTAATAAACTGTACAATGTTTATATTTCGTTTATTCTTTTTCGATCCACAATCGCCTGATATGCTTTCCCTACTTATTATGGTAAGTGTGTTACTCACTTCGAAATTTTGGTCCTTGACCTTTGGTTTTTGATCCTTTTGATCCTTTTGATCCTTTTCAACCTTTTCATTCTTTTCATTCTTGGTAATACTTGGGTCTACCGATGACGACCCATTCATAGTCTTATTTTTGTTTGTGTACGTGACTACATTCTTCGTTTCATCATGTTTTACAAAATTGCTGATTTCCATATCATCATCCAAACATGTAGAATTGTTCTCGCTCATCATCAAGAAAATATCCGGTGTTTCGCGATATTTGTAACACGCGCCGCTCATCGTCTCATGCACGTCGTTACAAGACTTTTCACTCGCTGAATCATCGCTCTTCCGACCCAACAACAGTGAACTATCAAATTCCTGGTCGCATCCTTCAATTAAGGATGATCGGCGCCAAAAGTGGTTTATTTCGCTGTCACAACTGTCACAATCGTCCGATTGCCACATTTCTTCCTCCACGTTGATCTTCAGAGACGACGTCGCGGTCGGCGTATCGACGCATTCGTGAAAAACACTCTGATAGGCCGTTTTCGAGCTGTCATCGAATGTGTAATCGATCGAAGATCCGTTTAATCTTTTTCTTCTTTTGCGACCGTTCTGATGTATAGTGAAACTCGTCGATAATTCTTCCGGATGGTCGTTCTTCGATAATTGTATTGCCTTCTGGAAATGTGCAGCCATGTTAGTGAATTCATCGATGTTCCAATCGTATTCCATAGAAATGTTCTGATCGAAATCTTTGCTCTGTTCCTCACTTACATTTTCGGCAGTGACTTCGGAAATCGTATCCTGAACACTTTCGACATCCTCAGTAAGTCCTTTCGCGTCATGTATGTGCGCCCGAATCTCCTGCATAATGACATTCGCTGCTTCCTTCAAGTTCTTCTTACACGTGCAGACGATACTTCTAGTCCGTCGACGTCGTGTATTACAACGGCAACGTTTCTGTATTTTTGTGCTACTATTTACGTCATCGGCAGAGTCTTTCAAATTCGATTCGGATTCTGACAAACTTTCCTCGCAACTGCTGTTTTCTGTAGCATTGCGGTATTTCTTCTTTTGTTTAAGTTTATGTCCTCTTCTTTTTTTTCTTCTGCCTCTTCGTTTGTTTGAAATCTTAGAATAAACACCATTGCTTCTTAAATGATATTTCTGTTGTTTCAGTGCCATTTTTTTTCTTCCTCTCAAAACGATTCCATTCTCAACAGATGTATTAGACGGCAGTGAATTGGATTTTGCGAATTTCGCGGATGAGATTCTGTTTTGCGCATCGTTTCTAGGAGTCTCGTAATCCGACTTTCTCGCTTCTTCCGACGTATCGGAGTCATTGTCTACAGGTAGGATGTTCATAAAATAGTCAGGATACTCCGGCAATTCCGCACGATTTTGCGGCTGTTCTCTTTTCTGGCGACTGGACGAACAGAATTTGGAATATCCGGATCTGGAGTAATCAATTTGCGCGATCTTTTTCGAGCTCGTTCTCGATGTTGTTCGACGAACTTCGTTCTTGCCGACTGGTACGTAACTTTTGGATAAACGCGCGCGATTTTCGTTCCTGGCGGACGACCGAGTACGGAGTTGCATTAACGAAAAGTTGTTACCCGATAATCTCGCCGTCGGACTCGATTCCTGAGTCGATAAGTCAAAATCTTCCTGGTCGGATTCCAGCGATGACGCTCTCTTAATCGAGAGATCCTCCGATGCATCATCGATCTCGTGATTCGCGTTATTCTTTAGCTTTCTGTATCGTCTTGGCGTCCATTTTCTTCTCTTCAGTCGTCTTCGTACTGGCTTCCTCGAAGTAGTTTGCGGGATTAGCGACGGGTCGATAAACGGCCACGAGTCATTGAAGATATTCGCGGACTCACACACGACATCTTCACGATCGCTCGTTTCGGAATCGGCGGACTTCTCCGCGTTCTTGTTCGCGGTGCCCAGAAAGTCGACGTAATTAATGAAGTTGACATGCTTCAGGGCCGACTGGGGAAGGATACCCAGTTCGGTGGCGCAAACTGCAGACCAAACGCTCGTCACATTGTTTGGTATCAATGAACTTCTCTTGCGTTGATTAGATGTTTGATATGTCTGAAATTCATAAAAATTGTGAGATCAAAAAAGATGCTCGTAATATATAATATTAACGACCTAATTACTAAGAATTTATCAATATAATATTAAAAACAACCAATTATAATGGTCGAAATGTCGTTAAAAATTACTCCAAACATTATACGTTAAAATTTTATGTAATTATTCAATTCGGATAATTTATCAAATAATTTATTTACTACAAAAAATTTTTCGATATTCGTAATTGTATTTAATTAATTTATTCATATTTTGCTGGAATAACATGCAACTCGTGATTGCGAGATCTTCAAGATCATTTACTTGTCGAAAATAAATGTTATCGTTAAAATAAAAAATTGTGTCACTTGACACAATTAAGAATGATTGAACGTACGTCGCGAGAACGTGCTGCGCGCGCGAAATTGCATCAGCGGGGCGACACCGGAAGCGGGAGACGCGCGGAACGGTAGGTCTCCATAATCCGGGATGTTTGCTTATTTCGTAATTACAAGAGTAAAGTGTATAAAGAAAATGTATTGGATCGCGCGCGTCGTATCCGTGAGCAGATTTCCCACGGGTAAACGTAACTCGCAACATTGACAGAGCTCGCCGCGGGGATGAGGACCTCGCGGTAAAAAAAAAAAAAAAAAGAAGAGAGAGAACGATTTCATCGTCGTGTATGCGTGCGCAAAAATCTCGCCTCAAAGAGAGACAAATTGAGGTCGCGGGCGCTTGATTAAAATTAAATCTAAATTAATCCCTCCTTCAACGTACTCTGCCCGACCGCGGTAGTGTTGTCGCCACGGTAAACATGCGGTTTTCATATTACCGTGCCGTGTCGAAGGAGTGCCCGGGTCTCTCGAAAAGAGTGGCGCACACTCGTCGCGACGGCACGAGCACGCTCTCTTGATCGCGGAGTAATATCGCGCACGGTACAAACATTACATTTATATATCCCTCCCGCCAAGCTCGCGCTACGCACTTTCGTATTTGGCATGCGTACCCCTTTCATCCTCTCCCGAGCTTCTCGTAATACTTCCCGGAAGTCTACGAAGACCTGAATTAAGTATGAAGTCATAAGAAATGTAGATGCGCTGCAAAATGAATGTCGGCGTTGTAAAGTTGGCGTGTGCGCGCACGGTGTGCTCCTTATTCGTCGACAATGCATTTTAACGCATTAATCGCGATGACGCAATGCAGCGATGCGAATAACGCGTGTATAATTTTGGGATTGCGTTTCAATATGTGACTCGACACTTTTGCTATTGATATACGTAGTAATACGCCTTTTCGTAAATGCAAGATAATACTTCGTAACATGCTATTTTCGTTTATGATAAAATGCTTATCTATGCAAATAAAGACGGACAGATGATGTCTCTGTTAACAATACTTCAAAAAATATCATGTTTAAAAAAAAAATTAAGTTATATAAAAAATGCAAATTATAGTAGAGTTAAAAATCTATTCGTGGTTTATTAGAGAAATATTATACTTCTTATTTTATTAGTTTTCCTTTTATCAATTGTCTAATATCAAAATTAATGTTAATAAATTTCCTTTATTTCCTTCTTTTATTTCATCGTCGTAAACAAATTATATTATTAAAACATTTAAACTAAATTTTATGTTTGATCTTCAGTTATAGTATTATTTTATTGCATGTCATGTTGTTTACAAAAAATAACTTTCATTAAAATTTGTCTGCATCTTAATGAAGAAATGGTCGGCTCTCGAGTATTTACTTACATAAAATCGAATGCATGTGTTAGTATATATTTTAATAATAATTATGATAAAAAGTATTAATATTTTATTTTTAAATATAAGATTAAACAAGTAGTTTCTCAGTTATATTTTTGAAACTTAATTTATAAAAAAAAAGTCAATAAGAAATATATTTGCAATTACGTATTCGACTAGGATTTTTTTCACTGAAAAAGAAACTTCGCCGATTTCATATCTTTCAAGGAATCTGGTATAAAAATTTGATGCGTTGAAAGTGGAAAATTATATATGTTACACATGTAATTCTACGTTCATATGTCATCGAAGTCAAAAGAAAAAGTCTTCTCGATCGCGACAAGAGAAGAAAGAAACAATTCGCGTAAGGTATACACATAAATATTTCAATATCGGAGTAGCGCTCCCCTTGAAGCCGCCTCTTACTCCACCCTACCATTCTGCGGTAATTGCAACGTGTCCGTGCTCTCCAACATCTTATTTCAAATAACATAAATCGATAAAATAAAATATAAGAGAAACGGGGAAAAATGTTCTCCGGCACGCAAGTGCCGCTGAATCACACAATAATTGCGTTACCGCTGATAAACGTGGTAATTTTTGCATACGCCGTGGAAACGAAATCCCGCATCGACGACTACGGAAATAATGTAACATTATTTTTCAGCGGCGCGAAAAACGCGTCGCTCGACAAAGATATTCGAGCAAATTGTGATCCGCATTTAAATCACTTTAAGCGATCCGTCGGCCCGCGGGAGAGGGCACAAAGGAGAAAAAGGAGCGCAAGGGAACACGTGTTACACATGGCGCCTCTAAAACGTGCTTCTAGAGACCGGTTCGTGCTGCAACACGGTCGACCTGTTGAATGGAGGGCTCGTCATTAGCAGTTTTACGCAAACAAAATTAACAGCTGTTTGTCGTTCCGATTGCGCGATTATTTAACGGTTGCATTAATTTCGGAACGTTGCTTTTCGCGGTGTATTTTGTGGCGGATATCAAATCACGCGGTTTAGCCGTGAACTGATTTGGCGAGAACCATAAAAAAACCATAAGAAATATAAAATAGAAGCGCTGACAAAGTAACCAAAAATATTGATGAAACTTGAAATATTTCATTTTACCGCACACAATGTTACTTTGCTGGAGCGGTTAAGAGTTAATTTCTCCAGTCGCCGCATTTGTGCGCGGTCTTCGCACTGTTTTGGTGTAGAGAATAGAACACCTCGTGTAAACTTCCGACAACATTAATTCCTTCCGTTCTCTCATTGTTTAGCGATTAAAGCGTTTACGAATGTAAGCACGTGTCAATCACGAATGCGTGTAATTCCCGTTATTTTGCGCGACGCAGCCACCCGCGTGTCTGATTGCTCTTCCATTAATTTCTCGAATTACGTTCCCGATTGTGGCGCATTAGGGATGCGAAGAAATTTCAAGGAGCGCCAAATTGACCTAATCGGCTTCTGGATTTCCGATAGGCGGAAACGGCCGTGAAGGGGGTGGCGATAAATGAGTCGAGGCCGGCCGGCGGCGACGCGGTCGAGATTCGAATCGCCCTTTAAATAGCCTCGCGAAGGGTTGGCGAGTGCGCGAAAAAAAAGTGATGGAGAGGGCGGGAGGAAGAGAGGTCAATGCATGCATACACGTACACACACAAAGTTTATGGCGGCGCCTCCAAAGGCATTTCTCGAGGTCGCTCCGTTCCGCCGGGGTCGACCTGATGAATGGAAACGTCGGTATTATTGTGTTTACACGCGGGACACACGGGTGCCTCTCTCTCGCTACACTTGTTGGCGTGGAAACATTCCATTCATAAAGCGTTCCGCGCGTTCCTCTCACCGCCATACACACCGCGCCGCGCAACCCGCACACGTATGCACGCGGGGGAAAGGGGGGTGCACGACCCTCTCTTCCCAGCCCCCGCGTCGGGGGAGGTTGACACCAGTGACGTATTCAGAATTTCGTCGCCGCGCCGCGAGGGGTGGCCTCGGCCCGCGCCGAGATAACGCCGCGCGGAGATTTTCTCGGCTCGTAATAACACCCGCCCTTTCCCCGTCTGAAAATAATTCCTCGCTCCATTACGCAAGAAAGGGGGGAATTCTCGAGTCGAGATTCATCTCGCTCGTGTCTGGTGACAAGGTTTGATCGCTGAAAACTCGTGAGAATTTTCGTTCGTCGCCGCGATCTGCGTTCTCTCGTCTGATTGCATTAACTCCTTAACTACTTAACTCGAATTCACGTGTTTATTAATCTGCGCTAGTACAATGTATTTTATGTGCCTACAGATAAATAAATAAAGATGTAAATGTAAAAAATGTTGTATCCAGTTATAGTTTTCTTCCATTTCACTTTTTTTTGTGTGATAATTATTATTCTTATTAGTCATTTCGTTTTTTCATTTCTCTAAGCTTATTAAAAGAATATACTTCTCATATTGAATTCAATTAACATTAAATCTTTTACAAAGTTATTCCTTAAAGGGAATTATACAGGAGAAAACAAAACGCAAGGTGGAAGGGTGTGAAATTCTTGCGGGGATGAGAAAGGCAGGCGCGACATCCCCCACGTTACTCGTAACACATCGCGGTAATTTATAACGACAGGTGTTCCCGGTTCTACCGCTCTGCCCCTTCGCCAACTTCTACCGAGAAAGGGCGTCAACCATAACGCCGCCTTGCTGCCAGTGGCAGCAAAGGAATGCTCTTTTTCGTCGCGTGCCTCTCAAGGTCTTTAAACTGAATGGTCACGTGCGGTCCCGTCGCTTTTTCATTTATTTCTTTTTTTTTCACACCGTCTTCGATGCACGGTGTCAAAGATGCTTGCGATGCAATTCGTGTTCCGTCCAATCGGTCGTCTTAAGTGCATCCGAACTAAAAGTATATTCTATATTCGGTGAATTTTTACAGCTGTGTACAGAGCGTATAATTTTTCAAACACGTCGATCGAATATAGCGCAATTTCAATATTTCTAGAATATAATTTAAATTAGATATATCTTTATATATAATTAGCTTTATATAATTAGATATGTATTTTAAGTTTTAATCGCTGTGCTAAATATCAAAAATTCTTTTATTGTTTTATACATTAATTATAATCCGTTTGAAAGTACGTGTTTCAAATTTATTGAACAGAATGCAAATATTCTATATAAGAGACTAGTATTCATTCATATTTAATACATCTCTGACAAATATACAATTCGGTCATTCGAAGAGTCCGATATTTTGAGTGTTTCGAGTTTAATTTCGATCTGCCGGAATTTAGCGAAATTTCCGAAGTTTCGTAAAATATTTTATAAAGTCCCATAAGTCTCTGTCTGAAAGCCAATTAAAAGTACATCGTAACGTTCGTAATATCAGCTTAAGACGACTCCGCGGCGTAAAGCTGGATCTCGCTGTGCGTCACGATTCTCTCGTGTTTACATCGCGCCAGCTGATATGAATGGACTAGTAGCGGCGCAGCGTGCACGTATTTGTGTATTCGGTCATGACGACTTTCCGTATAAATTGAAACTTCTCGAGGGTGTCTCGTCGTCGACCGGGGAGAACGTCGAGAAGCGGGGAAAACGAGACGGCGGTGCGCGAGCGGGGGGGCGAGGAGAGAGCGGGAAGAGGGCGAATGAGAGAAACAAGAGGGTAGGAGAGACAGAGAGCGAGGGGATGAGGTAGATCAGAGAAGGGTAGAAAGCCACGAAGCTGGGTCAGTTCCGTTTAGTAGGAGCCAAGCTCCAATTCCGTTTGGATCTGTCGCCGTACCCTTCGCATCTCTTCAGATTGCTTGGATGAGGCGCCACAGAGAAAAAAATGCTCGAGGAAATCGCGACCCGAAATAAACGGCGAATGGAAAAAGTGGTGTCGTATTTTAATACGGCTTTACTACAATTGAATACGAATCTTGTGATTAAGGCGAGATAGATCCTTATGAGATGTCAAAATCGAGCAGTATCGCAGAATGACATTTTATCATCATAAACTTAATTATTTCGTGACATCTCTTCATTAGAGAGCTGTAATGAAAGCGCATACCTGCGGCAGAACGCATTCGTTTCAATTAATAATATATATTTCGGTGGCGGCTACGTAGGAATATTTTTTCTAGCCGCGTACGTCAAATATATTATTCTAATATTCTTGGCACAATTGAGAGAATATTACATCAGAATTATTTCGCGCCTCTATAAATTTCACGTTTCTAATTTTATCCGACCGAAAAGCAGACGAGAAAAATTGCAGATTGTCAAAATCAACGCGACGATTAGATCGACTTAGAATATTTCTATTATCTCAAACTCCGCGAATGGGGCTTTTCGCTGCACATCTGCGATGCAAAATTGTACACTGAGTGCTTGCTTTTGTTTCGAAACCGCGCGTTTCACACGAACCGGAAGGAGCAAATCATAGACGACTCTGTGCGCGCTTTTTCTCTTCGCGATCGAGAAAAATGCTCCGACTGTAGGGAAAAATGCGGGTGAAGTGGAGGAGAGAGGGAGAGCCGCGAACATGGCGTGGGTGACTGGCAGGCGGTGCACACGAGAGCAATCTGCACTACCACAATCACAGCTCCCCGACCGCATCGTCTCCGTTCTCGTTTCCACCGAGAGAAAACGCACCGTTCGCGGTTCGCGCTCTTGGTCAGTGGTGTGCTCTCGCAAGAGACGGCTCGCATTCCGCCTTCCTTCTTGCCGCGAATTTAGGTAGCTGGGTTTTTAAGTCGGAAAAACGGGACACTAACGTTTTCGAGGGTGCAGTGATGCTAAAAGGATTTTAAAGTCGGAAAAACGCTAACAATTTTGAGGATGATGCAGTGATTGCAAAAAATGTTAGCTTAAAGGATCCTAATTAAAAATTACTTTCGGCACTGAAAAGTAATCGCTAATAAAAAGAGTTATATTGCACTAGAGTTTTTTCTATGATAAATGAAATGCTAAATATATTTCTAATCACTCTATCCTACAACGTAATAGATGCCGCTTGGATGCTGATAAAAGAATCCGAATTATATTAAAACTTCAGACTTCAAAAGATTTAACAGATATTCTATCAAGATTTTACATAACTTAAAGACTATATTTTCACTCTCGACTCGTTCAATTTTTTATTTTGCATTTCTTTCATTTTCTTGCTTTTAATTCTTCATTTGTCACACATTCGGAATTATATTAAAAATGACAAAAATAATATACCAGACATGTCTTTTTAAATTAACATCTCAAACCTCCCGCAAACCCATTTCAGGTCATTGTGCTCGACAAACCGACAAACTAAAAAGATACTAAAAGAAGAAAAATTGATGATTGCGTTAAAAAAATCGAAACGGATCGTTCTCGAAATACGTTGAGAATTTGTTTATTATCTTATTATTGACTGTTTCAATAATTCTAAATATAATATTTCTATAATATTGCTGGAGATAAATGATGATACGCGGTTATCGAATCGACGATGTCAGTGTGATTCATTTTAATTAACATGCAACCTGCAAAATTTCGCCAAACGCGGTTCTTTTCGTCCACTCGCACAGTCCGTCGTTAAAAGGAGCTGCGATTGGTCAGGGACATGCCCTGTATATAACAGAGTATATCTATATACATTTACACGTACATATATATATACGTACTATATGCATACACAAGCGTGCAGCACATACATACGTCCCATATACACGTGCGATTTACCCCAGGAGATTCGTACATAGTTTTGCACGTATACATAAGCGAGGAGGCGTTTGTTGAACCGTGCAAATCTTCTGCTCGGTGCACCAACACGAGCAGGGCGCGTTTTCGCGCGCGCAGCATCCCCGTTTCTCTCTTTCTCCCTCGGTCTCTCTGTGCATCTCGCTGCATACGGCTCTCCGTCTCCCGCCCATTAGCGAACGTTCCTACGTAACCTCTTGCGAGCTATTCGCGCTAGCTCGGCCGAACCGCGTATTTTCCCGTCTTTCTCGCGCGCATACACACATACAAACGAGTACGCCGCTCTTTCTTCCTCTCTTTCGTCTAACGACGGGACTTATGCGCGTCTTAGGTACGCACAGAGTTCGCACATGCTCGCGAGCATCGCCGTCTCTCTCTCGCTCCGCGGCGGCAAACTTTTTCCCTCTCTTTCTCTCGCCGACCGCCTCGTCTATTAGCGTGCGCGCACACGAACGCAATTTTTCTCCCTCTTCGTTCGCGTGCTGGCTGTCTTTGTTCAGCTGAACGCGCTTCTAGAGTGTTCACGCTTCCCGTCTCTCTTTCTCTCTCCTCATCTCTCTGTCTCGCTCCAGCTCTGTTCATCTCGCTCCAATGCTGTTGGATACGCTCCGAGTCTCTCGCGCACACAATCCCACGCCTCCCGTCCGTCCCTCTCGCCTCTCTCGTCCTTATCTCCGTCCTTGGCCGTCGTGCGTGCACGCAGACCGCCTATCTCCGTCGATCGCCAGTGTATACACGCGAGCTCTCCCTCTCTTTGTCACGAGCAAACACGGACACCGCGCCCGCGCGCGAGAGATGCGGCGAGAAGCAGGGGGGAGATGATGGGCGAGAGAGGAAGCCAGAAGGTACGGGCGAGCGAGAGGGAGAGAGAAGGGAAAGACGAGGGAGGAGGAGGAGGAGAGAGAGGGTTCCGACTCGCCTGGCGCACCATGGGCTTTTCTTGTATTCTATTGATTTTTCCAAAAGTTCGTGGTGGGAGTCTGACAGTCTGTAGTGCGCGAGCTTGACGGCTCGGTGTGTATCCGCTGGCGTGTGTAAATGTGTGTGCGTGAGTGTGGGTGCGCGTGCACGTGTGTGAAAGCTTCGACGCGATACCGCTGTCTTCATCCCACCGACGAAATCTCTCTTTCTCTTTTGCTAGTCTTATCCCCCCTGCAGGCTGCCTCTCGCTCGCTCTCTCTCTTTCTCTCTCGCTCTCTCTCTCTCTCTCTCTCTCTCTCTCTCTCTTTCGTACGCGGGAGCGACGTTCTCCGTCCGACTGGCATTGTCCTTTTCCGACGTTCCGCACACCCGGTCGGTCTCTCTCGATCCCTTTCTCTTCCTCCCACGCGTGAACATCTCCCTCTCCGCCACCCCGATCGTTACATCCCTCTCGCTCGCGGCCTCCCCTCGCTTCAGCCCCTCGTTTCCTCCTCTCTTGCGGGGCAACCTAGCGCGCACACGCACACGCAGACACAAACGCGTTGCTCCAGGCAGGAGCGTGTCAAGAGGTTTTGGCTTTGACACCATTGAGAGGGGGGAGGATTCGCCCGGCGTGTAGAATGTGTAGCAGTCGCGGCTTTCTGAAGATCATTTCGGAAATCTGTCGGCGAAATTCAGCGCGAATCATTGCGCGGAACATCGCGGAATCTAGCACGTAAATTCTCGCGTCATTCATTGCACAGCGGTTGAGTGATCATACAAATTTAATGAAGATAGTAGAAAAATGACTGAAATACAGATGTGTATTAGAAATACATATATACTGGATACTTGAAATATTTATTTAATTTAATAAAAAGATTATCGCACATGCGATAATAATAAAATAGTGGAAAATTAGTAACAAAGAATCAATGACATATTAGATCTGGAAAAAAAAGATACACGAGGAAAAAATGGAAGAAATCCGCGGCGGATGCTATTTTGGCGAAAGGGAGCAAAATCCGAAAGTCAACAAGCTTTGCCGAAACACGATGTTCGTTCTGTTTAGTCGCACTTTTTACATTTCCCGTGTTTGAAACGAAACAGGTATACACGCGCGCGCGGAGGGAGCGAAAAACAAGCGTAAAAAGCTTCGCGATTGCAAAGAACAGATCTATGCGGGCGTTTGTTTGCAAAGGGCGCGAAAGCCCGGCGCTCCGTGCAAGATGTCGTATATCAAAAATATCACGAGGCGTTACGTGGCCGAGGACGATGCAAAAAGAGAGAGCCGGTGGTCCGCGCGGTTCCGCGTGATTTCGAGAAAGCCTCGGTACGCCCCTGATCTTCCACCCACCCATCCAACGGCAGGGTCACCGCATGCACCCACACACCTTGTCGTCCACGTATACAGATGAACACGCGACGACCGACGTACACACGCATACACACACGCGCGCGCGCGCGCGCACACACATACACACCACTCACATTTTCCGTTCCTCTCTTTCCCGCGCTTTACGCCTCGTCGTAACACATCCTCGCGCTCGTGGTCGCTCGTCGGATTGTACACACTGCGCATACATTCGCATATATACGCACACACGTGCAAACGCGAGCATGTACGTATGCACGCAGGTACACGCATACATGCGCGCGATGGCGAGCAGCACGCTATGGCGGCGACGGCGGTCGTGCATCCAGGCAGAGCGGAATACGTTGGCGAACCGGTGTCGGGGCCAGGCCGAAGCGACGGACGACGCACGACCCGCGCGATGCGACTGCTTGAGATCGATAATTCGAATCGATTAATGATAAGAACGGACGCGGGAAAGAACGCGAAAGGATATCCCGCGCGCAGCGAGAAGGAGAGATCGATCGCGAGAGAGCCGCGGACCGCCCGATATTCGTGCGGTCCAGCTCTCTTTTTTTTTTTTTTTTTCCTCGTTCGCCGACCGCGCGTACAACGAGCACACGGGTTTATTTTGGTTACACGAGGCACCGCAGGCACCGCTGTGTCCCGCGGAACGGAATCGGAAATCAACTTTGGGGAATAATAATTTAGCCGCGCTCTCTCTTTCCCCCTCGCGAGAGTGATCGATCGTGCGAAGGGAGCACGATCCACGACGGGCCGCGTCGCGACGCGCTCGGCCGATACGGCCCCGGCGCGCAATTAATACCGCGATTATTAATTGTTTATCGACATCGCCGGGATTACATCGCGACGAATAACGAAAGCGCGGGGAAAGAAAATATAGATTTTATTAAAAGACCGCTGTCCGGTAACCTACTAATAATATACTAGATCCGCCCGTTTTATTTTCTCCACTTGATATCTTTCTTCTTCTTCTCTTTCTTGAATATATTATTACACATTTTCATCCTCAATTCTCGATAATACTCCGCATCATTGGCTTACCGGTGGCATTAGTAATTTTTACAAGCTTTCAGAACATTATCTGATAACTCTTCAGCAATTATGCTAATCGATCGTTATTACACAACTATTATTTTCCACATTCTGAAATATTTGCATATACAAAGCGATAATGCCTGTTCATTATCATTTAAATTATAATTAATAGATACGTTAATACAGTTAATGCTGAAAGGATTAAATACAGAAAATGCAGCTAACGCGAGTAAATCTACTGACAATATTGCCGTTTTGCTCTGAAATAAATTGCAGTAAAGCTCCGCTGAAAACTGCTTTCGCATAAAATCGACTCGAGAAATCGCTGACTTCCGTATATATTCCTGCTAGATGCTGACACCCGAAACGCAGCATCATTGATGCAATCTGCAACGCCGAGGCCTTGGAATACGTTGACCCCGCCAAGTATTTTCAGCAACTGGAGTTAAGAATGCATCACTCGAATCCAAACTCGCCGTCAAACTATCTGTAATATTTACGACCTTCTTTACAGTAAATGCCGCCGCGATGTACATACTTCTTGTAAACTTTCTGCCGCGATAACTGTTCGTAACTTTACACACGTAGAGCTGAACCGAAGTCGAACGTCTAAGAGCCGCGCTCTACTATACAACACACAGTATAATAATGTATTTTGGAGGCAGCATGAAAAGCCGTATTCACGGTCATGCCGCTGTTTAACATCATCGCCGGATTACGGAACGCAACGTAAGACGTATCGACGGCCGTTACTCGGCGACGGAGACGAAGATGAGGACGAAGACGAGCACGGGGTTGCTCTCTCTCTCTCTGTCTCTCTCTCTCCCTCGGAGGAGGAGACTCGCAGCACACGTTCGCGCGCGCGTCTCGTCGAATCTAAAAAAAGATCACCTACGTAAATATGTGAGCGCGCGAGTCCGTCCCCCTTGTCACGTCTTCAAGAATTTGCCGTTGCGACATCCTCCCGTAAATACAATCCCGCGAGCGAGCGAGCGAGCGCGCGCGAGCGTACGCGCGCTCATTTGCATAATGTCCCCGGGTCCATAGGTGGAAAGGACGTACACGATCCGTTGTAAATTCGGTCGGCCGTCGTGGGCTGCTACGCGCACGGAGAGTGACCGTTATACGTATCTCTCGCGGTGCCTGGCCTTATCGCCGATGCGGACGATGTAGCCGCACGTCGGTCGGACCGGTAACGATCGCGCGGACCGCGCCGCGCGCGATCGATCTATCTCAATCGATCGTCGGGACGCGTGCCTCGATTTACCATCGATTGCCGGCGATCGATTAGTCCTGTCGTGCCTCGTCGTGCTATCTTTGGCCGCGGGCGAGACGAGGACAGCCGTAGGGGAAGACGAAGAAGAATGGAAAAGAACGAGGATGGAAGGAACGAACGGCGAACGGGGAAAGAAGAAGAAAGATGGGGGGACAAAGGGGGCGACGGGTGTGGGAGGAGAGCAAGTGTGACGGACGAAGGAAGAGGAGCGCGGAAGGAGGGGTAGAGGTGCGGAATGAGTAGGACGGAACGATTGCAGTGGAAAAGGAGGGAATGCAAGCGACGGAGAGAGGGACAAAGTGAACGTGCGCGGGAGTGAGAGGAGGAGACAGAAACGGAGAAGCGCGTTTAGCAAGGAAGAGCGAGTGGGATAGGAGAGGAGAAGGAGTGTGAGGGGGCTTGATGGTAGAGCGAGGTAGTCAGACATGTGCGCAGCGAGGGATAAAAGGGGACAGAAGAGGCAGAAGGGTAAGAGAGACGAAGACGCAGGCGTCGAGAGTGCGAAGTAGTGAAAGACAGAGTGTGTCGGACCAGCTACAGCCGCTGCCACCGTAAGGCTTCGAACACGAAAACGACCGAACAACATCGAACGGGGGCGGAAACGTACGAGCGGTGCGGTTCGAGCGGCCGAGCGAGCGATACGGCCGAGCAGTGCGGTGCCGACTCTTGCTGCCGCGGTTGCAGATTCCGCAGTGTGTGTGTGCGCGCGTGTTTACACGACGAGAGAGAGAGAGGAAGAGCTTGCGCCGCAGAGGCGAGGGCAGGAGAGATCGAAAGAGAGAGAGAGAGAGAGAGATAATTCGTGAAAGAATAAACGCAAAAAGCACGGAGAGGCAGGCGAGTCATCCGCGAAACACAGTGCATGCACGTTTTATCAGACACGTCTCTCTCGTGACGAGAAGATCAGGCACGCACGAGGAGTACGTGCACTCGCTTCGCTTGCAACGTATTACGAAGCATCGTCAGTTATCGCAGCGAGCAGACGGAGGCCGCCAGCCGACGGAGAAGACGTGGAAGTGAGCGTCGCGCGGCGTCGTTGCAACCGGCACGCACACGCCGCGAGAAACGTGAACGATAACGCGCGCCAGCCACCCTCGCGCGCGGCTGCCTTTACAGGGGCGTGGGTGTACCACACCGCATCGATGGTGGTGCGGCGAGACGGCGGGCGGTGCGCGTAATTCAAAAGGTGCGCGCGACGGCGGCGGCGAGAACATGACAGACGACGCGGAGTGCGCGAATTCGAGGTGGCACCGCGTCGCGGGTGAAGGGACGACAATATAAACGCGACGGTAGAGAGAAATAGAGGGAGAGAGAGAGACAAGGAGAGAGCACGCGGGGCGAGGGGAGAGAAACTCCTCCGAAAAAGAAAGTTCGCAAACCAAGTACATCCGCGGCGGCCAGTGATCCCGTGTGCGACTCGCGTGTTGTGCGCGCGAGAGCGCGTCCGCGCCTCCAATAAGTGAGTGTGTGTGAGTGCGAGGGCCAGGCAGCGCGCAAGTGGACCCCGAAGAGAGAGAGAGAGAGAGAGGGAGGGAGAAAGAGATATAGAGAAGAAAGAGAGGAGAGAAGAAGAGCGGAGCGAAGAGCAGAGACTTTTGCGGCTTCCGGCCTGTCGGCGCGGAGGCACACGGCTCGGTTGGCGGTTTTCACGCGAAAAGAGGATGCTGGTAATGTTGCCGACGGCTGCTACGACGTGGGCAACCATGACGACCTCACGGGGCCTCGACTGAGAATCCAAAATCCGCTCGGTGTTCGCCGAGAAAAGAACACACTCGTGCGGCAAAGTGCCACGTCGCGATCGACGTCGACGTTCCGTCGCCGCGACGGTAGCACCGACGGGAGCCGTCGTGCTGCTGGCCGCGGCGTGTGTCGCGATCGCTAATCAGGTGTTATCCTCGATCAGGTGTTGGCGAGGATAGCCGCTCTGAACGAGGGTGCCGACGGCGCGTGTCAAGTCATTGCCGTCGGGAAACTGCAACATCCGATAGAAAGCCCGTCGGATTCGAGCGAAGGCCTCGCGGCGAAGATTTCGAACGGCGCAATTCGCGCTGTCAGTTTGCGACGAAACGCCGCGAGCGTGTCTGAATAACCGATGACAGCATTACTATCGTTAAAGACTGGATATCGCGTCTGATCTGACTATCCGCGATCCTAGCAATCGTCCACGAGGAGGGGAAAGACGGTGTGTGGTGGAAGATATCATTTGCGAGCACTCGCGCGATCAACGGCGATCGGAATAGCTCGCGGGGAGGAAGAGGAGGAAGAGTCGCGGCGAATGCAGTCGTCACATCCGTGACTATTCGCAAACATCGTAATCACGTTCCTTATTGCACGGACAACTTTATTCTCCGAACTCAATAATCGCCTTCGAAGGATCCCGAGGCTGGTTATCGATCCCAGGCCGTGGCGTGGAACGCGCGGGGAAGCACGAGGGGCTTTTGTCGTCTCGAAGGATCGTATCCGCGTTACTAGGGATTACGTTCTGCGTTAGGCATTCGTTCTGCCCCGTCCTCGTTAACGGGCGACGGGCGCACAGATCCCGCGTTCTCTCAGCGACGCTCTTAGGATCTTAGGAAATACGGCGGTGGAAAGGAGGCGCGCGCGACGACGCGACGCCGGCCGACGGCGCGGGTTGCTTCCGTAGGCTAAGAACAACAGCAACAACAACAACGCGAACGACACAGCCGTAGAGATGCAGGTGGCAACGCTGTTCAGGGAGAGCGCTACCCTGCTGGGTGCCTCCAGCCTGGACCCCCCGCAGACTCACCATCACCAGGGTATGCATCAGCCGCCGCAGCCGCAGCAGCAACAGCAGCAGCACCAGCAGATGCAACAGCAACACGCCGATATGCACCTAGTCGGCCACCACATGCAACACCACTACAAGATGTAAGTATCCTCCTGCCTGCCGTTCTTTTCGAGCACTGATCGCCGGCGGCCGCGGGCACTCGGCGCTCGAAAGTGTTCGACCTTCGGAAAGCCGGGAGAGTCCGCTTCGGCGAGCGCGGCTGCGAACGCGCGACGGCATGGTTACAGGCCACGGTGTGTTACGTCCACAAGTTGTTAACTTTACGTCCGAGGACTTCTCGGACGAGATTAAACAGCGAAGCTCCGCCGCTCGCATCTCTTTTCGCATTTCGTTGTACAAAATCTGACTTGGCCCATGAAATTTCTTTAGTCATCCTCGTAGTATCATTTAAATTTGAGCAATCTTTATAAAGGCTTGTGAAAAATTGCAGACTTGTGCAATTTATTAAGAATTGAAGAGAAGTAGCGCATTCAGCTGATGTTAATTTTCGCATTGACGAGTCACTTCTTGTCGTGTGAGAGAGAAATAATTGAAATTGAAACAAAATATTCGAAAGTTATTTACGTTGCATGTACTTTATAGAAGAAAGGTTATAATTGTCACAAAGCCCAACGATTTTCACGCTTTCACTAGAGAATTGAATAATAAAGGCGATTTTGCGGCCTCAATTGTTGCAGAAACCAGGCGGCCAAAATAGCATGCAACTGTAAATCCATTTTGCTTTTTCCACAGTTTAGGCGTTGTCTAAACACACTCGGGTTTTGCATCAATACACCAACCGCTAAACGACAAACCATATTCATATACCAAACTGACCAACAAATGTTATTTGCCGAACGTTAAAACCCGTAAAACCCATTCGTTGGAAGAGAGAAGCGCGACCTTGACGGCTTCTTACGCGAAAACCTTCACTTCACCCGCCTCGACAGTATGATTTATTGTGCTTACTCCGCACCGCATTCCTAGATAAGATTCTTGTCGCGAAACGATTATAAACGGGAAGATAATAGGGCGGCGAAGGGCGATGTTATCTCGAGCGCGAATATTGCTTCTTCTCACTATTGAACTCTTCGAGAATTACTGTTCAATGAAGCCGGACTTATTAGACTTTTTTAATTAAACAGTTATTTTAACTGAGTGGCAAAAAAGAACGCATCGCCAACTCTCGGCGAGAAAGAAGACGAACGAAAGTGCGTCGGCGTCGCCTTTATCTCTCGTAGCCCCTTATTTTCCTTCGATTCGTCCAAGCGATCGGCCGTTGAGTGTCGTCGGGTCGTTAAAAGCGTTTATTTACATTCGTCGGTATCGACATTAACCTTTTAAACGACGCGGTCGGGTGCACGCGACGGTATCGCCGCCATTCATATTTGTTTTTATCCGCGGCCGCGTGCGCGCGGAAATATCTTCGAATGGAAACGGCTGGACGCACGATACGGTTTTATGAGCCACATGCTCCCGCAATATACGCGAGACAATACAAATGGTGACTTAGATCAGCAGGTGAATTCTCCGCGCGCGCGGGAATCTCTCTCCCGCCGGCGAGAAAGAAGAGAGAGAGAGAGAGAAATTATTCTTGCCGTTTCTTTTTCAATATCTCTTGGTCCCGTGAATGGGATAAGAGGAAAAAGAAAGCACGCGGTGGATTCGCACGATGTGCCGCGGAAGGTATCTGCCAGACTTTATAAATGGTCGCCTCAAGTGGCGTTAAGTAGAAGAAGTCGCGCGCGCGGTTACGGTGAGAAGAGCAGAAAACCGCGAGGATCGAATGTCATCGCACTGCTTACTGTTGCACGTCGCTCTTTATCGCATTATTATTCCTGTTATGACACGGAACGTTGAATTTTAAATAACCAATTTCTCTTTTTCATAGACCACGGGAGAGCCACTGTCCCGTGAGAATATTAAAATAAAAATCCTCCAATCAGGTTCATACATAATGCTAAATTACGGGTCGACCTCACGCGAACGACATATTTGTTAAATCTTAACGGCTTTTTCCGTTAAAATCCGTTGATATTTGTTGCATCGGTCGTTCACTTCGAAAGCAGGCGGAGTTGTTTGTTCCAGAACGTTTCCCTCTCGTGTTTATGCAAATTTGATAAGTTTCAAAATCTGATTCGTCTCAAATAAACGCGGCGCGATGAAACAGTTCCGCGACGCACTGCGACTGTACGGAACGCTTCTTTTTCGCGACGCGCGTACTGATAAGCATGTAAAAGCCGACGGTATCGTCGAGCAAGGGTCATTTCTTTGCGAGACGCGTCGATGAGTCAGTCACGAAGACAGAAATAACGCGCGACGTTAACGCGGATAAAAAAAAAAGGAGGAGCGGCGATAAACGGCGAACAGAGAGCGTACGCTCGTTTCGCTCCAATTTTGAAATACGGGGGACGATCTATCATCCTTGAAAATTGGAGTAAAAGCTCTGCCTTTTTTTTTTACTCTAGTACGCCGGTATTTGCAGCGTTTCAGTCGGCGCGATACATTAAAACAAGCCATCGAACGCATGATAAATCGAACGTTTTACATCCTAGCCGTCCTAGTACCGATGTCTCTGCGATACGGGAAAAAAAAAAAAAAAAAGGAGACGGATTTCGATAATACTTGGTGCGACAGCGAATACGTCATACGGAGCAATTCTAAATTAGCGAGTGTGTTCGATCAACTGATTCAAGTCGCTACTCCGGTGAGAAATTCTTAAGTGAAAAATAATCTGCGACAATGAGATTGTATCGGTGATAATTGGTGCGTCTGACTGCAAGTGACTATAAATAAATTTATTTTCAAACAATATCGAGCTTTGTTTTAATCCTTTTTCAGGCGACGACTTTTAATTAATGGAAAGTTACTCTTTCCTCTTAACTTTTGAATACGTGCAAATAAATAAATATCGTTCCACCTCTTTCGAGAGAAGACTCTCGCTCGGAAAAAAGTGAAACAAAGCATCACCACCGCGATTATATTATCGCATCTCATTGAAATTTTAAGCGTAAATTTATATCTATTTTAACTTAAAGATATTTAAATTTATTTTTACATATTCAAAAGTTAACAGCGCTAATGTTACACAGAGATCTCCCCGCGTTCTCCTGCGGCAAAAAATAATCTGAACTTTCATTGAGATGCGAATCGACCGAGGCGCACGAGAGATCGCCGGAGTTGCGGGCGCGTCGTGTGTTGCGGGCTCAACGAAATTTTACGTAACATGTAAATGCGCTCGTCGTGAATGCGGTCGCACGTTGCGTGTTTTTCTCTCTCTCTCTCTCTCTCTCTCTCTCTCTCTCTCTGTCTCTCATTCTCTCACTCCCTCCTCTTTCTCTCTTCCTTTCGCCTCCTCTCCTTTTTATTGCCGAAGCGGAGCTTACGAAACCAGTTTCGGTGTAGGCCGGCGGCTCTCGGTCTCGCTTGACTCGGCCGACGAATTTTTTCTCTTCCACGGGAGTGCAAGAGACTCCCAAGTTCAAAAATATTATCGCGCTGTCGCCGAAACGCTCGTGTCAGTGAAATCCTCTCCGCGAGTTCCGCGCCGCACCCTTCTCCAACCCCACCCGGGGGATATGACGGAGCGGCTGGCTTCGAGAGAGCTCCTTTACGAATTTCGTCACGCGCGCCGAAGGGACGCGCCGCCGTCGCCGCCGCCGGCTGGCTGGCTGGCTGGCGCAGCATTTGTATTCGTTGCGCAAGGTCCGGTCGCGCCCTCGTTCCTTAAACAGTATAATTTGCGGAATCTCGTCGGCGACGAGTAGTACTCTTTCTCCCTCCCCCCCCCCTGCTCCCCCTCACTCTACCTCGCTCGTCCCCTTCGTCGCGACGTAATCGTTCCGGCGTGGCGGATTAAACCGCCGGAATCGGTGTTATCGATGAGTTCGAAACTCCCCGGCGGAAGTAGCGATTTTCATTCCGCAGCGCGTGAGAATACAAGATTGATCCTCGGCATAGAATCTAACTGTGCGACTCGTTACGCTCGAGTGTGGAATTTTTTTCCACGCTGAATAAAATGTATAAGATAAAGTCAAAGCGGGATTAACGAAAGCGAGCGCGACTTCCGCGACACATGCCGCGCATAAGCCTCGCGCGGGCTTGATTGATGCGCCAATTCGTCGGATTAATCGCGCCCGCGGTTTTTCAATTATCGCGGGCAGTATCGCGCGCAGCATAAAGACGTATAACTCGATTAGCGGTATTATGACGTCTCGATGAAATAGCTTAATACAATTTCCGTGTAGGACGCCGAGCGAATCTGACAGTGCGATAATTAAAGCGCGCGCTGCTTTATCGCTATCAGGGGAGCGCTCTCTCTCTTGACTCGGTCGGCTACTGAAAATTAGTCCCCGGCTAAACTCGATTACCGCGCGATCGGAAATATCGATAGATTTGTTAAACGCTCGACCCGATAAAAAGCATAATTCGATCAAGCGTGCACGTGTGCGAAACGCGCAGCGAAATCAGGTATCCAGCGAAGATAGCATGGGCAAAGCATAGGAAGTTCGTGACAAATGAAAACTCTCGATGCCCGTCGCTAAATATAAAAGAGCGTACGAAATAAAAGATGTCAAATGAAACTTGAATATATATTGGCCAAATTTACCTGTTCCTCTTTTATCCTTATCATTTAACGCTACGAAATTGGCTGGTAAACGTTTCGCATGAATGAAAATGAAGAAGAGGGCCGCAATGCATTCTGCATATGAGTCTAAAAGTTTTAATTACATCATGGGATAGTTATGGAACGGCTATTGAATTGCACGTGCGTCCGCATCTTTTTCGATCCCTTCGCGCCGAAATTAGATTCGAGCCGCGCTGATTAGTATTTAATTGCAAAGTTCTGGCGAGAGCGATGCTTGCAAATTTTATCACGTTCCGCCGAGGAACGCGAGTGCATTTGCATTCGTCGCGCCGTCGTCGGGTCCGCTCGCGCTCGCAATCCTTAAATTGCGGAATGTAATCAATGGATAGAATCCGTAAGACCAACGTTTCAGGCGGCATTTACCGGGATGAATACTTTTACCAGATAACGTGCATTTCTGCAGACGACAGTAACGAAACAGTGCGCGATGTGTTAATCTTCACGCATTCTGCGCGTTGCAAATTTAGTTTTCTCGCCGAGCTCGATTACAATTCTTACGCTCGAAATACGTCAATCTTTGCGTTTTTCGAGAGGAAAAGAGCATCGTGTATGCACAATCGTGTATTATGTAAGTTTAACCCGTCCTTTCTGTCATTATACGAACGACCTCGCTGAAAAGTCTCAGGCGACGTCATGAGTAGTCGATAAATGGTTCGCGTTAACGTAATTCTCCAGCCACTTCATCTTCCAGTGATACTTTCTCGGCTACACGTGAAAGTGTGCTTGTGCATATCGTTTCGTTTCACAGGCAATAATTTCATGCGTCATTACGCAACGTTTTAGAATTTAAAGGGGTTATCGTCGCGAGGGCGCTTCATTTTTACGACCGCGGCGAAATTGACGTAAATGACACACGCCGCGCGATAGTGTGAGAAGAGCAACAGGATGACGTGTTTTTTTTTTTATTTTTTATTTTTATTTTTTTATTGAAGTGTCGATTGCGAGCGGTTTATAAAAGTTACGTCTGGCTGTTCCGAAAACCGCCGACGCCGCGCGCGGCTAGGTCGTGATCCGGGAATCAAGTTTCAGTTCAGAACCCGCGGGTTCTTCTCGCATACTTTTCTCCTCGTTGAAAGTCGGCGTGCTTTCTCGGGAACGAGCTCGCCACGTGTCGTTACAATGCGGCGCACATTTTTCATCGGGACATTGCCGTCTAGTTACTCTAGTTTTTCGAGACGGCAAAGTCTCGACGCCGCGCTGTACAGAATTCTCCTTACAAATCTCCTTACGGTGGCCGACGATAGTTGAAATACAAAACGACGTAAGCATCGAAAAGATAGCTTTGAATAAACCGGAGAATAAAATTCCGTGTAGTCACAATTATAAAAGACAGGAAGTAAAAAAAAAGTTATCAATGCTGTGTAGAAGTAAATGGAATAAAACTCATTTCTAGGAGAGAAAATAAAAAAATATGAAAAATACTCTCTGCATATTCAATGTGCGAGTCTTGCGACTGTAAACCAAGGTAGCGGATATAGCGGCAATTATAAATCATTATGCGTGATCATTACATTAGTGAAAAAAAAAACAAAACCAGTAATAATTTTTTCTTACTGTCAAAGCTGCGCGTTATATGATTATGCAGATAAGTAATGTTGCACTTTAAAATTGACAGCCGAGAATCTGAAAATATTATTTTACCTTTATGCTTAAATCAAAAGCCGTCCGAGTCTCGGGTTTCTAAATTTTTTTTTAAATTTAAATTTTTGAATTTTTGAAATTTAAATTTTTAAAATTCTGTACTTTCCACATTATCTGCATATATAAAGTATTAACATATATAACACGTGTTTCCTTTCGCAATCTGCGATATAGATATAACGGGTAACGTAGAACCAGAGTTTTGAAAGTATTTTTTCAAACAACTCGATAAAAGCGGCTCGGAGAGTTTCCGACTTCGTCGTATCAATTTCTATCAATGCCGACGTAATAGCGTTCCGCAGTCGGGATGTAGAGGCGAGAGCGGGGAGTGTTTGATGTATAGAAGAGTCTCCGGAGAATTGAAGCCAAACCCGCAAGAAGTTTGGACCAGACTTGAGGGCGCCAATAGGTCAAGGCTATCTGACGCTCCCGATGTGTATATACACACCCACGTTGGCGGTCTACCCGGTTTTCCAGCAAATTCATTACGGAGTTCCTTGGGAATACTTGAAGATTAACGACGAAGATAGTTGGCGACTCAATGGGACGCGCGACCGCCGTCGCGATTCGTCACCCCACGTTTTTCGAACTTTCCCGTCGTTTGTTCTCTCGCGACCGAAAGGAGGACTGGTGCGGAACGTTCGACTTTTTGGAGTCGCCGCGCGCGAATGAAAAAAAGAGAAAGAGGAAGGGAAAGAAAAAAAGGAAGGAAAAGAAGGAATAAGAAGAAGAACGTGTGCATAGTGAGCTGATGTCGACGTCGACATCGTCGTCGTCGACGTCGACGTCGTCGTCGTCGTCGTCGTCGTCGTCGTCGTCGTCGTCGTCGTCGTCGTTGTCGTCGTCGATGCGGTTGCGAGGTTGAAAGTAGGCGGGGAGAGCGAGTGCAGCAAGGACGAATCCTTTACCGCGATGACAGGCTTCGCTCTCCGCCTCCTTTCGATCCCACTACCACCACGGTGTCGGTTGGCAGGATCATGCTCCTCTCGTGCCGCGCTCTCCGTTGCCAACCCGGCCGGGTTTCCGCCGGGTTTTGCAAAATTCTAGAACTCGCGCGCGTCCCCGACGAGAAATAAAATTCACTCCGCGCTCGTTCGCGCGCGCAAGCGAGCGCGGGATAATTACCTGACGCGTTTAACGCGATTTCACGCCTTCCCGTACGAGCTGATCAAATGTGAAGCCTCTGTGAAGCCTGTAATTTTCACAAGGCAGAGGCTCTCGAACTTTTCGCCTGGTCTGCCGCCTTATGTAATTTGACGTGTACAACCCATCATCATTGTTAATCATTGTAACGTTAAACAACCGGCATTTTTTGCTGTCAAATAGTAACGCACGCCGGTGAATTAATTGTTATTATTCGTCTTGATAAGCTCACGCATTAAACGATGATACCGCACGTTTGAGAATCTCTGTTCCGGAGAATACAGCAAAATTGCTTAACGCACAAACTTCTTAAGTAATGAGCTATAACGGCGGCGAGAGATGCAAAGATGATCTTTGTATTACCGCGCGTTGCGTATAATTCTACATAATTACTTTCGTATAATTTTGCGATATTCAGCGCTGTTGAAAATGACGATCGTGGCGGATTGTTCAGATACCGCGTGGTATAATCGATGTTTTAACATTTAAATCTATTAATGGAGAACCCCGATTACCTTGACAAAGTGCAAATTCCTCCGTAATACATTAGTCGATATGTCGCAACGATAAATCCAGCGATGCACGGCAGCGTGTTATTGCAAATCTGAGTACGAAAACAGAGCGGAGCACACCGTAGTAAACTCGACTGTCAACGGTTTTACGTTCGGCCTGACATATTTGAGTTGCCGTAATGTGGGTAGCGGAACGAAATTGTCGGTTCTGGAGAATTCGATCGATATGTAATTGGCGATGTGCGCGGCGATCGCGTGGTATTTCCTTGGCAAGACAAAAGCAAACGCGCAACAATAGCACAAGGCTGGCGGCGACAACACAGAATATCGAACAGCGATTGCTTCGTAAAGAATGCTCGGCAAAACATAAAGCTTCGCGGGAAAAACTCGAGAAACGTGAAACTCGTAAGGAAAACGCGCGTGCAATTCAAAACGGAATGTCCAGGAGCAAAATAACATAAACGCGGTATGAGAGGAAGTAATTTTGTAATAATTGACGGCAAAGAAATATTGGCTTTTGTACAATAACACGACGAAACCAATTTCAAACAATTATCTATCTATGATGACAATATTCCATCCAAAATTTTCGAAAGTGTTCGACAAATATCGTTAATTTTATCGTTATAGTATTAAAAAAATTATCAAAAAACGTGATTTTTTTAAATTAACGCTATTGATTAATTGGGGAAGTATCCTTTCGATACAATAGAACTTTGCATTATAGATTCCACGCGCGTTACGTACTGCATGAAAGGAAAATCGCTCGCGAAGGAGAAGATAATGCGAAAACGAGAGGCGAGACATGTAAACGAAAGCACGTGGTGCACGCGACGGGCGTTTCGTCGCGGATAATGTCGGGTCGTGGAGGAAACGAATGGTCCCGGGCACGAGGATCGCGGGCTAGGAGACGCGAACGGAAAAACGAGCGGGGAGAACGTAAACGCGGCCACGTGTCGTAGATAAATCGTGCCATGCCGATAAAAATCGACCTTATCAATAAGATCGAGCCCTCTCGCTTCCACGTCCCTCCATTCTCTCTCCCTCGCTCTCTCGCTCACTCCCATTCCCTCCCCCTGCTCTCCTCGTCACCTTGCCGCCGCTTGGCACCGCCGTAGTTATTCATGTATTCCGTAAGTTTGGAATACATGAATAACCTACGAGTCTTAGGTATTCGCGCGAATCGTCTCCGATGAAGCTCCGAGTAAGAGCCGCGGCGACGGCAACGCGGCGTTTAGCGCATCTCGAAGAAAGCGACAGGTGACATGCATCCCATTACATATCCACTCCCGCCCGCCCTCCTCCCTCTTCTTTTTCCTCCGGGTTATTTCAGATATTTCAACGAACGTGGAAAATTATTTTCTCCTGACATGTGCAAGTTTTTCCGAATGTTAATGCTCGAAGAGCGTGATATCTGATGTATTCTTTGCTTGTGAGAAGCTGTACAAAATTATGGCTGGATTGTTCGCTTCGTCGATGCAAAAATTAAATTTTGAAAGATGTTGAAAGACGTACAGTTACTCAATTTTAAATTAGCGTCGCGGTGATTTCTTGCAACAATCACGTTTTAATGCGATTGTACCATTCGATAGATTATTGTCTTCGCAAGTAACACGTCGGACATAAATTATTAGTCGAGAGAGAGAGATTTTTTTGAATTTCTTAATATCACGTGTCACACGCGTGCCATTATTTGACAGGCGCAAACTTTGGCGTTACAGCTTCGGTAATTTGATAAGTGCGATCGTATTATGTGGTGGTGATATTCATTTCCATGAAGTCGAGAGATCGCGATTTATAATACGAGAAAATGAAATAAGATTATGACGTTCCATCTTCATTATCCAAACTCGCCGTGACATAAGTTTGATCGCGAAAATAGAACGAAAATTCGTTATCCGTTATTCCGCCGTTATTCGTCGAAATAATGTCCCCGCGATCTTCCATATTCTGCCGCCACGACAAAATGGGTCACACAGATGCATAATTTCGCGCTCATCACTTTTTCGCCGGTATTACAACATCGCCGGACCAATCCTGACCGATCTCCGTCGAGAATGCGAAAAATCAACGAAGCAGCGCGCGCTCTCGCTCACGCTCGTTAGCGATTCGCATACATTGACATAAAATCGTTTTTATCACCTTCGTAAATGACGTGTCGCAGCAGCTAGGATCATATTATTGCTAATCGTTCCACAGGTAAAAAAAAAAAAGTAACAAATTCGATAATTGTCAAATTGTACAATTTCTTTTTTCGATCTATGTTCGACTGATTATATCGTCTGGTAAATAAAAGCTGAAACTTGAAATAGATTCTCTATCATTTACGGATTATAACTGTTAGCAAAGTTATCGTATTCATTAATCAACGTTGAATGTTGCAATAAAAATCGACTCAAATGTACTAAATCCATTTTTCAATAAATGATTATTTTCTGCATCGCATTTTCATCTATTTTCTCATTAATCTCGTACGCGACGTTAAGCGAAGTTGATACATCACTAAAATACTGCTAAGCAGCTTTTGACATTGGCAGACACTACCCGCTTGCTACGAAAACGCATATTCCATTCGCAAGGATCAAAGGACCTGCGATCTGTATTGATCTCACAATTAGACAGTCCATTACGAGACAGTGGTGCGGATTATTAGGAATCATTAAACATGGTCCGTTTAATTAGGTCATCCACGATGAAGATAATTCCGCGTTACGCCGTGAAGTAGCGTATTACGCCGCGGAAGGGCAGCGCGGAGTATTAAATCGCTACATTAAGGCACCGGCAAATCACGGCAATTATTCTTCCTGCGCGGCGCCGCGCTCGCGGTTTTAATTGTCCCGGACGGCCGCGCCGAAGTATTTATCTCGGCAGCATTATTATTCCCCGTCGAACGTGACCGTAACCCGCAATTGTTGCGTCAACTTAACGCGCACGCCGCCGTGCTCCGCGCGCGGCCCGTATCGCCCGATCGTGTTTTACGATCGCTCGCGCCGACCGCGAATTCGACCGATACGCAATTACGGAATTGCCCTCGTATATCATCGACCGGTCCGTTTCGTGCAAAAGGACCCCTCTACGCCATCGTTCAATGGTACGCGCGAACCGCTGCTTTGCAGGAAAGTTTTTCTAACGGCGGCCAAAACACACGATCCGACGGTATGCGCGTGGTTACGCCGAGTTCTCTGCCGCTACGGCGTAATTCGTAACGCTGTCGACGCGCTTGCCGAATGGCTGGTGCAGCAATAAAGACGAATTGCGAGCGAAAATTTGAAAAATATTCCAATACAATAGCACGACGTGATATCAATCGTGGGATTGATATATTATTTTCTGGATAAATTCACAAATCGTCACCCCAAATGAATTGTATGATTATTCAATGGACTGAAATAAATAATAAAATTGTACAAGTACCGATTTTCTATTTATTTATAGAAAGTATATCTCTTTGGTCATCAACACCGGGTGAAATTTCACGCAGAGATGTGTTAGCCAACCGAATAAAAGGCATAATAGAGGAGTAGAGAGAGAGAGAGAGAGAGAGTTAATGACACCTGTAATTTGATACATTCGCCACCTCAAGTATCATTATGATTATCGTGAAAAAGCGGGGTGGTCGATTCTAGCGAGCTCTCCGAGCTCTCACGTGATCGCTCTCGTACCTGCCTGCAACCCGCGACTGCAGCATAGATCCCAAAAATATCTCCGCGCTAGCTCACGCACCCACGCCAGGGATTTCGTTCAAACTACGCGCTTTTATTTATAACTCGATGTTGAAAAAAAAAGTGACAGCGCGACGAGTCGCGCGTACGACGTCGTCGCCTCCGCGCTGTGCGCGGTGTTGCGAAAAAAAAAGGAAAGGAAAAAATACGCGGCGCGCGTGTATACGTGAGTTACGAAAGTCGGGCTTAACTCCGCGCGAAATCGCGGCTCGAAAATTCAGAATTCGCGCTCGCGCCGTCCTCCTCTCTCCCTCTCGCTCTTCGTCATCTCGTTTCTTGTCCCGTCGCCATTTCCCTGTTATCCTTCCTTCCTCCGTGCTCCGTGCTGACCCCCCCCCCTCCGCGTCGAATCCTTTTTCCCCCCGCGTCCTTTATTTCTCTTCTGTCCTCTCCCCTCAATTTTTCTCGTTCGTACCCTTTGTCCCTCTTTCTCCCGTGCATTCATCGCTCCGCGTTCTTTCCCTCTTCTCTCTTCTTTATTATTCCCTCCCTCTCACCGCTCCTCTCTTTATTTTAGCCCGAGGCGAGCTCCGAGATGATAACGGAAAGTCGAAGGGGTTCGTGAGGGGGGGCGGGGGGGAAGGAAAGGGTGGTAGGCGGGAGGAAAGGCGAAAAGAGCAGGGAAGAGAGGAGGCGGAGGGACAGAGAAAAGCGATGGAGTGCACGAAAGAGTACGAGAAGGATGGAAAAACGGAGGAACAGAGAAAGGTCGAACGAGCGAGAAAGATAGAAGGAGATGGAGAAGAGGGGGGGTGGGGGGAGGCGAGATAGAAAATGAACGCCCGCTCGCACAGAAAGCCCGTCCAACGGGCTCTCCTCTCCTCTCCTCTCCTCTCCGGGCTCTCACGAGCCGTGGTTTCGTAACATGCGTCTCTCCCTCGCTCAGCATCACTCTTTCTCTCTTTCTCGCTCGTCCCGTCTCGCTCGTAGAGCACGATACATCGTACGCCGCGTATATATCGCTTTGGAAATTCTGTATCTTGGCAAAGACACGCGATGGAAACGTAGAATAAAATCTGACGTTAATGGGGATAATAGAGTTTTCTCATCGTCCTCCGTCCGCGACGCGTCGACGACGACATGTCTTAAATAAAAGCAATCTTTAAGCGCGAACTCGCGGGTGATCTATAAGCGGCGTACTGTACTGCTGCACACTCGACCATCTTTCCGTATAAACGAGCGATTTTTAAACACGCGGGCTCGAGTTTTCTAGCGTTTCTGTAAGCTCACTTTCAACGAGTGCACGTTATCTAACCGGCGAACAAATAAATATATTGGTAATGCAATTAATATCTCGCTTGATAGGTGTGTATCTGTACGCGAATAATCAGCGGATAATTAATCGTTGATTAATTCGAGATATTGTAGTCAGCAATATTTGCTGAAAATAATTAATCGCAACAGTAGTGGAATTAAGATTGTTATTATCATACTCTATTTATTCTCCCGAATATACAAAACGGAGAAACATAAATTTTAATCTAAACCACTTAAACGATATAACGATTTATTTATGTTTCGACCTGAATCTTGAATTTTTTATATACATGTTGTATGAGTTTGGCATTCAATAATTTTATATTGTGAAAAATTAAATTGCACTTTACGTGTCTCAGTTTAAGTGTATTCGATATCGAATTAAAATGAGAAAATCGAATCCAGACTTCATATTTACAAAGCGTTTTGATTCAAAATTAATAAATGAATAAATTGTCACGATATATTGCTCAAACGATATTCCTTTTTTCTTCTTCACGTTGAGCATTATATGATTTTACCCGTGATTTAAAGTTATAAAGCAGCGCCGGATTTCTGAGGCTTTCCCCAAACATGAAATTCATATCACGGGAAATCGGAGATATGCGCTCGAAAAACGAGAAGAAGCCCCGGATGTGATCACGCGCACGCGAATTAATATTTCCACTGTTTATCAAATAGATATAAAATCCGTAACAGAGATACGAATGACCATGCGGAGCGACGGCTCTTTGGACGAAAAATTTCACCATTTATTTACTTCGTTTCGCATCTTTCTAATATTAACATTGTCCGATAATCGAGATTAAAATTGATGAAACAATGCAGCGCGAGACTGCGAGAATTCAAATTTTCCAAATTACGATTTAAATACCTAGGATTAATACAAAGATTGAAAATACAAAGGGTCACGCTCTTTAAATAAAGAAAGAGCGCGAGTTCAGAAATATATTTGTGTACGTTCTGCGGCTTTTTATGGCGAATGAAGATGCAATCTGTTTTTTTTTTCTTTTTTTTTTACTGATGGGACTCATTAAAAGTTCTTTGCGACTCAGTTCTGGGTCGCGGCACAAAGTTTGGAAACCACCGATGCAGTTACGCATACCCGCTTTCTCTCTGCCACCCGATATAGATTATAACGTGATTAAATTGATGAACATATCATTTGGTCTAGAATTATAACGTAATTAGTTATCCGTAAAACGGATCACACACAATATACATTTCGACGATCGCATAAATTGTGTACATTGCGTTTCGCGGATATCTATTTGCGCGGATTACCTCCTCTGGTCGTACGTGATTACTTTACTTGATCAATTAACACCTGAATTGCAACAAAAACGGGATTGCGCGTTATGCAATATATAATACGATATACGATTAAAGGAAGGATTTAATCGTGCATTATTAAACGGCGACAGATCGATGAAGCAAAGTTTAATAACCGAGAGAATTGCGCATTCTTTGCCTCGATAAATAATCTAATAACTGCCGCGCACATAACTTATCCCGTATAACTTGTTGATGGGAGATTTACGGTAACTTCATTCAACGGTGCAGTGTAACAAATACGATCGAATTACACGAGTACCCGAAGTACTGCCCAAGTTCAAATGTCGGGAGAGAATTCGGGACATTTTAGCGCACTTAATATATTCAAGAGTGATAAGGTATCGCGCGAAGCTATATTGCTGTAATAAAAAAATTTTTACGAGACGAGCGCGCTCGTGAAATAACCGTAATTACATCGCCTAATAATATCGCGATTATCGATTCAATTTCGTTCGAAATATGACTTGCGTGACGTTGCGAAAGGCCGATAATCATCGCGTTTAAAGATCGATAACGGCGCGGCCGGTAATGATCGCCATTAGCGACGACTACGACGAATGCCGACTCTCTCGATTCTCTCAGGCCTGTTTGGATCGATAGCTCGGAAACCGGTTCCAAGTTCCCGATGGCTAATTGATCTTGCAAAGCGCAAGCGATGTTCGACAAATATTAGCATCCGAAGTAATTATCGGCGGACGTACGCACGCACGCGCGCATGTCGCACGCATTGCGGTACAAAGATTCAATCTAGCTCGTAAGAAGCTGAAAAGCTCGTCAAAAAACTCGTAGACACGTGGTTCTAAAAGTTCAGCTCGGAGATTGTTGTCCAATGTCTTAATTGGACGAATTATAAATAAGATATATTTAACAATTACTAATATTCTTTCCAAAATTTTAGTGTTTATTTTCTATTAAATTATTAATTATATTTGATGATTTTAGAGTAAATCTGGAGCCATTAAATAAAAGCGATTGCAATTTAATTAAAATTTGTTTGGATTGTAACCTTTAATGGAGTAAACTGTGTAATTTAGTATTTTTAATTAATAAATAACGTTTATGTTAATAAATAAGCATAAAGCTTGAAAATATCTTTTTTGTAATATATAATAAAATATTATTCCTGATATATTTAATTAGTATAATTTATTTTCAATTTCGTGTTGACAGTATTCTCGATATCAAACTTTCCGACACAAAATCAACTGCGAAACTACGACTTGAACTTCATGTAGAATTCGCGCGCCTTACTGAATATCAATCTTTAAGACTTAGCGCACCGCGCCTAGACACACCGGCCGACCATGCCGAATCTCTAGGGAGCTCCGCGATTATTCCGGGCGCAAATTTATTTTTATCAGTCTGTAGCAGCTTGTTGCCGCCGCGCGGAGCGCCGGCGTCGCCGGATTAGAAGTTTTTCGCGTCAATATTTGCAAATACGGTTCCCTCTATATCCGAGATAAGTCGCTTGGCTGATCAATACGGTTGTCGCGATAAATGCTCTGCTCGTGAAAGAAAATTGTTGCCCGTAATAGCGGCCGAAGTCTCTATGTAATTTCAGTGAATTCAGAATTCAATGTCACAGGGAAATTAATCTATCATTAAAGACTGATTAATTCAGAGTTTTAACCGCTTCGGATTAAGTTTTCATTCTTACTTCGGATAATTTCAATTAATATTTATGGAATATGGATGTGAGAGCGATCTCTACGTCTAATCGTAACAATAAAAGCGCGACGCGATCGCAATAAAGTATCGAGCTTACACCCGCCGAAATTATACCGATTTCAATACGCGAACGCTTGAGAAGGTCGTTTCTTCGGCACCTTCGCGGTGATACAGCAGTAATACGCTGCACATGGGAGAAATTGCAGGGAGGGAAAATAAAGACAAGAAAAAAAAGGGGGAGAAACAGGAAACTCTGCGCGTTCCGAAATAGCGTTCGTTGCGTCGCGCCGGGCCGCTCGTAAAATCGGGACAACGGGGAAAACCATGGAAAATCTGGCAAGCGTGCCGGTAGCGAAGGCGTCACGTGTGCTTCACGTCTAGCTTTTCTTCGTATGTATATACACGGCTGCGTCGAGAGGCTGTACCGGGCTCAAGACGGAATAAACGAGTAGCTAGCATTTGGATCGGCAAGATCGCGCGAGAAATATTTCGGCGGAGCGCGAAATTCGCGCGAGATTTCGGTCGCGAGCGACGGTGATGTAGGTCGCACGTTACGAAATCGGCACTCGCGGCCAACATTGTTGCGTCCTTTTTTTCTGGGTGGGAGGGGGAAATGGTGTTGTTAGGCCGCCGCGGAGCGTAGAATGAGACGACGAGGACGAGGACGACGACGTCGCTATTAATCTCGCGAAGCTAATTTTGGAATGCTGCCTTATTACGCTTTAAGTGTGTCGCAAAGTTGGTGATTTCTGGCGTGTCCCAAGTATAATTAAGTTTAACGCGAGCGCGGTCTCCCGGTAGCGTCGCGACGCGGGGCGGCGGCGGTTAAATCGGATTAAGATCCCCGTGGAGATCCCGCACGCGATTGAATTAGTGTAATAATATGTACGATGATGCGACGACGATTCGATCCGAGGAGTTTTACGCCCAGGTGTCGTCGTGATTAGCCGTGAAAATCACCGGCGATCGTCGCTCACACGACTTGCGACGTCGCGAGGAATGCGCTAGACGCAACGAATAAACACACCGTAAAAGCAATTGTAAATAAAAAAAAAAAAAAAAAAAAAAAAAAATGCCGAAGTAATTATGCCTCGATCGCTTTACGAGAAGGTCGAGAATAATGAAACAGGTTTTCAGTTTCTTGATTACTTAATGCAGCACGAGCGTCGGCCTCTCTCGCGCGTATTTGCGTAATTCCATTAACGTCGTTCATTAGCGGCGATGGCGGCGGCGGCGGCGGCGGCGGCGGCGGCGACAGCAGCGGCGGCGGCGACGAAATCCAAAATCACAGAAGAAGTTACTCAAATCCCGAGTCACGATCGACGCGTGAAACAATAATTATTCAACGGTTGACGCTACTTCGGCCTTTGCAAACTCTGTGATCGCATAATTATTTCGCAGAGATCGGCACCTTGCGAATTGTAGCGTTATGTAGATGCTAAGTCGACGTCAAAACGCGTATCCACGCGCTCGAGAGAAACTGGCGTAAATTATTTACAACTTACGCAACGAATCAAACAATCGTTTCAATTTGATCGCTATTTAAGTGTGAATTGTAAATGCGAATTTAACTTTCATGAAACTTCCGCGGTTTGGTAATATATACAAATTTCTAAAAAATTCCATTTAATTAACTTTCACAAAGTTCGTCATAAATATCGCTGTATGTCTTTCCTTTCTATTATTTTACATTACAATGAATCGCTTTAACAAACTATTAAATTAAATGATTTTCATTACGCTCAGCTTCTTATTTGTCCACGATAATTGAAACAATTGTAAAGGTCCTAAATATTTTCTACTATTATTTCAATTATTTAAATTAATATTTAACTGACGTTTGAGAAATGCAAGAAAAAAAATTAATCTTCTGAATATTTGCGTGCGGCCGGGGTTATTACAGTCTTTTCTGAATCGTCTACTTGAGATTAGCAACACTGCAATTGCGAGTCGGAGAATTTCGCGCTCGCCAGTTAACCGCATCGCCCGTTCGACCCGGCGCCATGGACCGGAAGCTCCGGGATCGCCCGGCGCGAAAAAGGGAGGAAATTCTTCTCGGGGAGAAATTTTCGGATCCCGGTGCTAGGAGCTTTCATCGTCGAATCCTCCTCCTTTCCTTTCCGTTCTTCCATCTCACTAGCAACACCGCTCATAAATAGCCGTACCGGAGGCGGTCGTAAGGGTTTCCCTTATCTGCGTCAGCGTTTCTGCTCGCACGATTACCTACGGGTTTCCTTCGCATACGTACGCTACTTCTCTCCTCGTGCCCGGTTTTTTTTTCCTTCTTTCCTCTCTTTCGACAACTGTGCGCGCATGGTTAGCATACTGCGCGCACGGACGTGCTCAAGTCCGATTTACACGACTCCGCTCTTTGTGGACTGACCGGATGTCCTGATTCTCAAGAATATATTTCTCCTTTTTACACCTTTTTTCTCAAATATTAATCTTTCTTAAATTCTAGATTTTCCCCTTAGAATTATACATTTTATCTTTTACAATAAAAAAGAGAATAAAAAAATATGCTAGAGATTTATAATCTCAAATTTACAAAACCTAATTTTTCCCACCGTATATTATTTTAATTACGCTGAAAAAATATACGCACAATGCGAACACGTTAATGTTTCATTTTGAGCGGAATAGCTTGATCAAAAATCAGCCTGTGTAAAATCACCTTCACACTTGCAGAGGCTTGCAATTGTGTGTAACAAGAATGTGCATGAGCTTCACACACACACACACACATGCACACCGTGCTCCGGCACTCGGCGAGTTTCGGCGGCTGTCGACTCGCCTCGTCGACGGTATGCGCTCTTTCGACCTTCCTCGTCCGAGAACAAGAGATGTAAAAGCAACGTGTGCGCCGCAACGTCTACGGCGGCGATGGTACATACGTAAACACTGAGCTCACCGTTTCGTTCCTGAAGTGTTCTTCGCCGTTGAAAATTTTCTCCGCCATGGAGAACGACGCGCCCGATCCGGCCGTTACCAAGGATGCACACGTAGTACAAGGACGCTGAACTATCGATTCTTGTCGAGCCGGAGGAAACTCGTCTACAAAATCGTCGAATATGACGAGATCGTTTCCCCTTGCGAACTACTCGACTGGCTCGCGAACACCGAAGGAAAACTATCAATATTTTCGCGTTATTAGTACAGCGAGTGAGATATCAGCCGTGTACTCGTATATCGGATCGGAAGTATCGGTAGCATTGCGCTATCGAAAAAAGGGAAGCATAGACGAATCTCTTTTCGAACATTATTTTCGACTTCTTTTTTTTTTTTTTTTTTTTTTGTTCCATTTAAATGCTCCGTTGCAAAATGTTGAATTTACAGCACGTTACAAAAAATATATTATGCACAGAAAGTTTCTTTTTTCGATTGTGAGATACCATCTCCGTATTCGGTTGCGATGACGAAATAGCGAAGGAGAATGTGTATTGCACATGTACTTTGTGGTTTATCTCGGAATCTATTACACGCTGCGTAATTTTTCCCGTCTCGATACAAATCGGTCGATAATTTACATGTTGGTTTTTTCGCAAATTTTTGAAGAACCTCTTTTTCCTCTCGCATTCACCTCTTTGCTGCGAAGTAAAGCGCTAATTGTTCGCATTTCTTTGAATGACAATGTTCTTAATTTATCAATCTTATTTTTAGACATCATCGATGGTTTATTTTATAACGAAGAAACATTGCAAGACGATAATTATGACACTTGCGATAATTATGCTCTAGTTGACACTATAATTAGGTCTGGAAATAGGCATTTCAAATTAAAGAAGCATGCTTAACGTCAAATAAAAGTGAAGATGTAAAATAGAAATCTCTCTTGATAAAAACTTTGAATCGCTGTTATTTATGTGCATACTTCCAGTTAATTCGCGCGCGCGAATACTTTCTCTCTTTGCCATAAATATTTTCTGCCAGAAAATTTATTTTACTTTTATAATCGTTCATTTTCTGCCGTATAAATAAAAGAAAAAAAAAAAAGAAATTGCAGCCACAATCTAAATGGGCCATTGAAAACGGTTCAGCTCTCCAACATTCACGGATTTTTCCCTAGAGTATCCTTCTTTCAAAAGAGCACGTACAAACGGGATGTGAAAACATTTCCGTCGCATTCTTCTCGCCTTTAATTCGCGAAAGGACATTTAATTGCGACAAAATACCCACTCCTCACGATTCGCACCGGTTTAGAGAGCACCGTTGACATCTTTGGAGACCATTTTCGAGCGCTCTCTAATACAATTGCTCGTTCAATAAGATCCATTTAACGTTACTTTAATTCGTTAGAAATCCAAATTTTTGCCCCCCCGCGCATCCGAAGCAGAATTTAATGCGATTTTTTAACAGTGCAGTTAATTATTTATTTTAATTAAAGGACTTTACGTAAACGTTTGCGCGATGACAACGCGCGAGTCTGAGGGAAAGACCGGGATTAATAATAATTAAACTACCTGAACCGTACAACGTCGTTCGCGCGAATAACGTCGCGATGACACGTCTCTACCGCTCGAGACCCGAGAAATCGAGACGTTTCTTCCGCGGCGGCAGGAGGTCGAAGCGAATTGTATTCAAGAACTACAAAGGTTGCGCGCTGCTCGTCGTCGGCAACGACTTCGCGCGTCGCCGAACAGATAAGAGATATTCAGCTTATTTTTCGGCTGCCGCGATGCTCGGCTAATTAAAACGAACGCGGCGTTAAAACACCGACTTGCTCGAGACGATGGCGACGGCAACGACGGATGCAGCGACGCGGAAGTAGCGCGAAGCGAATGAGCGAGCGAGCGCGTGTCCGATGAGAGACGCGACGTTCTCGCTACCGCGATTTCCGCCGCCCTAATTGGCCCCTGAATTTGCTCCTCCGAATGACTTTCGTTAATTGGTACGCGCTCGAACGGCAATACGAAGTGAATCATCAAGACGGATAATTTCTCGACGTGCCGCGAGCGACGTCACGATCGAGATCGTGCCGATGTTAACGCCGAGTCCGCTCTTGTTGACATTGCTCGACTGACTAAGCATCGATCCCCCAGCGATACGGGAGACTTAATAGTTCGGGAATGTAATTAAAATATTAATTTCCGATGAGAATTCCATGAAACCGATGTCACGGGATAAGATTGTGAATGGAATGATACTCTCGTGTGTCATTTTAAGCGGCAATTATTATCTTATTGTTATTTTGCATTGTTTCATGACTAATGGGGAGGGGGAGGAAACGATCAGTTGGAAACCAATTTGCGTAATGATATCAGTGTACGAGAGAGAGCTGGTCAATGAAATGGTATGAGCAATGTTTCACGTCCCAAACGACTGAATTAATCATTAGGTGGAGTTAGATTACAGTTATTAGTTAATCGAGTTGTGTTCAATAAAAGACATTACGCTATCGCTAATGAATGAACCTCGGCGATCGGTCATTCGTCTATGCTCGCATGTCGTTTTAAAAAAATATTAAAAAAAAAAAAAAAAAAGAGAGAGAAAACGATTGATAACGAGGAGAACGCCACGAATCGTAATTATTATCGATGGTCGCTGTTGCGAATGTTGAATGAGTTCGACAAAAGAATCTGTCTCGCTGACGCCCGTTATGATTCATTGTTTTGAATTATCGTCGGTCGCGGAGTAATTTGCGATTATTCGCGTTTTTCACGCAAAAAAAAAAAGTAAGGAAAAAAGAATCAGCTCGACCAAGGAAACATCGCGCGGCGGATACGGCCTTATTAGCGTCGCAATTATATCGCGCGTATCACTGTATTACACAATGGCAGTAACGAGCGCGCATGCAGTAATAAATTACGACGGCTCCCGTAATCATTACCGCGGAGTTTCGTGTAACAGCGGCGTCCTATCAGTTTACATTCGACTTTAATTGCAGCGCGGAACGCGCGCGCTCGCCCCGGCGGCGTGGCGCAAGCTTTTTGGAACGCGAATCCGCTCGCCCCCGCAAGCGCGCGCGGTCAGATATAGTTATAACGGGCGCGGAATAATTAAAAGCACTTTTAATAAATTAATATAATATTACCACTCATTTTCCGGGCATTATCCCCGCGAAACATTTAATAATGCCCGGAAGTAGACGGGGGGATACTTCTCTCTCTCATTTTTTTTCGGCTTTTTTTTTTTTCGATCGACGGGTTCATTAATTCATCGCGCGCGTTGCCCTGTGCTCTTCACGAAATTATTCCCCCCTGGTATGTACGCACAATGCGGAACACGCAGTTATGTATCGGCAATCGAACATTTTTACTTTTTTCTTTCGCGTGCATCAGACGCATTAATTATGCTGAAATTAAAAACATGCAATGGGCAATGCATCGGGCAATTATTCGTTGCGCTGCATCATCAGCAGCGATGGTAACGTCCGCATCGATGATAGAAGGGTGCCCGGATAACGCTTAATTATCTGTTTAGCACTACGCGCGAAGGGATACCGGATTTCGTCTGAAAATTAGTATCGACTGTATCGCGATCAAGTGCTGATGCGCACGGTGCATCTCTGTGTCGGGTCGCCGTTAATAAGTTGCAATTATCGTTCTGTGGAACGATGCCTGCATGATAGATACTAAATATACGAACGATAATGCTAAATTTTACAAAAACAAAGAAAGCGCGATTCACGCTTACAGTAGCTTTATGAATTGCAACAGATAAGCGTCGGCAAACTCGTTGGTAATTTTAGAGACAAAACAAAAGTCATATATATATATAGCTTTTCAAACAGTAAAATATAAATACGTAAAATTTGCGCGATTGCGCCCAATTATTATTAACACGAAAAAAATATGCAATGTTGCAAAATATATAATGTCGGTGAAAGATATTTTTTGTTACGATTCAATTATTTCATATTTATGAATTGAATATTTAATACCGCTTTACACGTCCACTCGTTAACTTTGAAAGATAAATAGAGAGTGATTTCTATCGCAAAGGTAAGCAAAGTGCGTGCTACTAAAACTTTATTTACATGCAAATTGAAGTTTTAGATAAATAACAACTTACAAGCGGCGATATGTGAAATTTAATTCCTCCAACTTTCTTCCCGCTCTGCTGCATATTCGTGTATCAACCCCTTCCTATCGCGTGCGCTATCTGCGCCTGAATAACTAAATTCGATGACCGCGTTTCTATGCGTCACGTAAACACATGTCAATCTTATCTCCTGATTTACGCGAGTGCACACAACTGATAAGTTTTCCGTACAGCAAATTACTCGATCAGAAAGAACGAGTTAATTTTCTTACGATAAATATTTTTTTATCGACAGTAAAATTAATTCCATATGATTAGCCTTTAAGCGCACGCCGTTTTTTATATTATCAAAACGACTTGATAATAACTTTGCACAAAAAATCCAAGAAAAATGATAAAATAAAAGAAAGAATAAGAGAAATTAAAAAGAAAACTAAAGAGAAAATGTTGCTGTTTATTTTTCATGTGATATTAATGTATTCTATGTACACACATATATATATATATATATATATATATATATATATAATATACGCAACATATGTATTACGTAACGCGAAATATTTCGCAAAACGCCACAAGAACGCGTTGAAATTTTCACGATTTCGAAGAGACTGCATTTTCCCGTGGCGACACGAAGTTTTATAAATGTTGGAACACATTTAATGGCGAGCGAAAAAGGCAAAAAACGACGAGTATAATAGGAAGTCGGGGAATTCGCCGGTATATACGAGGTGCACATCACGAGCTGCCGCAACATCTAACCCACCTACACTTCTTCAGACAGACACTTCGAGGTTATCGCGCAATGGCACGTCAGATGCAGCTGAAACGCCCGCGCACTCAGCACACAAACATACGTACACGTATACCGACATACATCAGAGGCGTCCGTCCAAATATACACGCAGAGAATGTGTACGCAGAAACACACGACGTGTGTTTGCGCGTACCGAGTGCCTTGCCAATTGATATTAGAAATTTTCTGCATAATGGTCTCCTAATTATACGGAGTTCTGTGCAACCGAAACGGGTGCGATTCAAGCGGAATATCTAAATCGAGATTTCTATTATTTTTATAAGATCAACAAACGCAAGTTACACGTGTATATCTAAGTTGGTGTGTTTTTATTATTTTTGTAGAATAGAATGCGCGCATTGTTATTTTTCCTCGGCGTTATTTTTCTATTATTTTTCTCTTATTTCACATTTTGCTAAAAAGCAATCGTATAAAAATATTGCAACGCACGCACGGCACAGTTATATTCGCTTACTAATTCATTTTGTAAATGCAGCTGTAGTTTTAGTAAAAATAAAATTTTCACGAGATATATAAGAAATTCATAAAGACGAAAGCAGAAGTTTCTCTCTCTCTCTCTCTATCTCTCTATCTGGACGAGGTCCATTTCGCCACGCCATTTATCAATTTTTATGTGGTGAATAAAATTCCATACCGATGATCTCCGAGTTCGCTTCGACAGTCAAGTATCGAGACCGAATTACCAGCGCCGAGGTAAAACCGGCCGTCGCTCATGGCGCGTAAAAAAAAATCATTGCGAAGTACCGGTCGGCGAAAGCGCGCGCGGCGCGGATCGGCGGCTGCAAATTATCGGGAGTGAAGCGAGCGAGCCTCTAAAAACGCAATTTGGCGCGGCAAATTTTCGCAATGCGTTCGCCGGGGCGATGCCATTGTCGCGCGATACCGACGGGCATCGTATCGTGCCATGCCGCTCGAGAGAGCGGCCGAGCGCCGAATAAAAGCTCGAAAATCGCGCCGGGACGTCCCCTCCGCCTCCCGTGTGTCCCCCTCGTTCTCCGCCGCCCCTGACCACCCTCCTCCCGATTCTTGATACTGATTTTTCCATTCCGATCGTAAAATACCTGGAGGCAGTGCGCGCGGCTGATTGCGGACACGCCGCGATTCAATTAACTCGACGAGGGAAAAGAGCAGTGTCGTCGTCGACGCTACATATACGAGCTCGCGGAACAACGTCACCATCGGTCACGTATCAGCCCGGTATCTTTCTCGAAAATCGTTGCCGGCATGCACGGCGCACTTTATCGCACCGCCGACAGTAAAGTGCGTGCAGTCGATAAGACGTAATGGCGGGTATTCGCTGCTCGCGCCAGTGCCGTGGTTTTACGGTCACTCTGATCCGGCCGTTCTCTCGCTGCGCGGCAGTCCTGTAGACGGGGAGAATCCGCGTCCGGGACGATGACGATGAAGACGGCGACGAGATCGATCTGGCAAAGCGGTATCGAGTACGTAGCAAGCGCGAGGATCGCTGGAGCGTACCGCGGTAACTCGTAATAAGAGTGTTTTTATGATTTCACGGACAGTAATCGTAAAAGCGAGGGTCTCCAAATTACGAGCGAAAACTCAAGGTTGACTCGTAATTTTCGCTACGAAACGCGAAATGCTTATCGAAATTCTGCCACCGTGCATCACACAGCGTGTGCGATCGCGGACTGAAATAAATACATACAAATAGATATGCATATAATGAGTAAATAATTGCACTTAATTATGATTGTATTTTATAAATATTTTAGAGTGCAAATCTAAAAAAGTTAAAATACAGCACCGTCCATCAGCACTGTACAAAGGTCCTAATGTTGTGTAAAAGCTTATTATCACGCAAATCCCTTAATCCTTTAGTACGTCCGTGCTATAGAACGTTTCATTCAATAGACATCGAACGCGAATGATAATTGACGCATGCGAGCTAAGTAGGATTTCAAAGTACAGCGCACGCGGATGATGCTTCGGATGGCGAGCTGTGTATCCGACTGTTCGCATTATCCGAATTAGCCGACATAGTATAGTATAGTATACTGTCGCTTTGTAAGAGAGAAACGCCATTAAACTGTTATTCCTTCCTCCTCTTATTGGCCGCTGCTTTCTCGTACAATAACGCACGTTACAAATAATCGCGATATAATCGAACGTACTGATACGTTCTCTGAACGCACTCAATACGCGTTTTCAATCGAACGTACTGATTTTATTTTATATACATTCCGGATAAATTATTCATAGAAAATTAAATTTCCAGATTTTCTCACCGTTAAATTCTTTAATTGAATCTTCGATAATTATTTTCGGAGAAATATTATTAGACCCAAATTAGTCGGTTTGAGGAAGAAGAATATTGAAATAACGTATCTTCTGACGATCGTCCAAAAATTAATGGTTACTTTCACTCGTCAAAATTTGAAGTTTATACTTTTCCGCGTTTAAGTTTATACCTTTATAAGTAAGTTATACTTTTCTGTATTCGGGATTGACGTCTAAATTTATCAAAATATAGTTTATTATCAGGTAGGAAAGCTAATTTCGAATAATCTGACCACAAATACATCACATTATTCATTATGCAACACATAAATGTATGTATAATGTATATCTAATCAACGATTCTATTGATGACATAATAGAAATGATATTATCCAGCGAAATAAATCTTGAATGAAGTTTCGTTTTGATATATTCATTTTACGAGGGATTCGATTATCTCCAGACGTAACACGCGCGCTCCCGGCAATATAGCGAAATTAAGGTGGAGTAAACCGCGTCGTTTAATTTATCGCTGTCCGAATCGGCGGAGAACCTCCCCGGCGGGCCTAATAATAGTGGTGCCTCTCGACGATCGTCTAGCTACGGGCCTGACTGGGCGTACAAGCCCTCGCTGTAAATCTAGCGGGTGTTCCTGAGACCCGGCAGGGAATCCCAGAGTTTCGCACCGGCGTATGTAATTTTGATGTTGGCCAAGAATTACTAACGCGCGGTAACCGCGCGCGTCCGCCGTTATGGCGACGTTTTTAGTGGCGCGATTCTTCTCTTTACACCCCCTTTGAATTTCGAAGACGCAGTTTGCCGGCGCAGTTCGCGCCAAGTACTGCAAATCACGGGAATAAAGTCTGAGAATAATCCGAATACTGACGGACGTGAAACTCGACGTAATCGCCGACGAGAAATATAAGTTACAAGTTGGCGAAGAAAGTTGTGTTGGAAATTATTTTTCACGGTCAGCAACGCTTTCAATCATTAATCGTTACGAAAAATTGCACCAAGTTTCAAAATTTTACAAGCAACCTCAGGTTATCAAAAATTCACTACTTTAAAAATACATGCCCGCATTTATATTGACAATTATTTTCATTTGATTATTGTATTGACTAAAAATAAATATATAGAATATTCAACTTAAAATCGGCTCGCGCATAAAAAAAGTTTGATGCGCGCGAACTGGATTTTAAGTTGGACGCGCTTTCAGAATCGGCGATATTAAATTACCTTCTACCGCAAATTACAATTTTATTATTCGTATATTTTATACAAAATTCGCGCGTTTCACTTTCCTCTTCATTCGGTATACGATTACAAATTGTACTTGAAAGTGGTCAAACTGTATCGAGGTCGACGCAAGTTTAGTCGAAGTTGGCGCGCCCACGTCTTTCAATAATGCATATTTCAAGTTTGCGCGGATTTGCAGCGAGTTTCCAACCATCTCCTGCTCGAGACGGTTGAAATTTGACGCTGCGAGTCCGGGGTTTAGTACTATCGACGTACAACCGCACAACAACGTTCGACAATAATCGCAACGATTCTGTTGGGAACGCGAAGCCATTCGTGGGACGGTAATTTTCGCGAGGGAATTTAAGAGACAAAAGCACCCGGTGCTCGCATTTCGAAAAGGAAGTACCGTGCCGTCGGCAGTGAGAGACACTTAAACTACGGGTTTAATTTTCAAGATAAGATCGCCCTTTGTCGTCAGTGGCAAAGCTTCCGTGTCACGTAAGTTCTCGGCGCCGACGCCTGAAAGGTTCAAACGTCCGCTTTGAGATGTCCGCGTGTGCGCGCGCGCGCGAACGAACGAGCGAGCAAGCGAGCAAGCAGTTCCGGACTGTGACAAATTTTGCGCTCATCTTGTTAGAATGAATCGGCGCCCGCAACTTCAAAACCGAAGGGACGACCGACCCCACTTTGTGCCTCAAAGAAGTGCTTCCACTTCGCCGGTGCGGCGTGGCGTACATTTTATGGATTTCCCGGTTTTTTGCATCTTCCACGAACCGCGCTCTGTCTTTTCCTGACACACACACACACACACACCGAGATTTCCCAATACATGGCACGCGCGCGCGCGCACACACAAGCGCAAATATGAATATATAAGGAATAATCATTTTTCTCATCTACGGATACGTCGGCCGGCAGTTCCGAGGTATCGTATATCCCGCTGCAAAAAGTACGGATCGTAGATGAATTATCGTCCGCACAATGCCGAGCGCTATTAAATGCGGTTTGCGGCGTATTATAATGTTACCGTATTGCGGGCTGATGTAATCGTAGAATTAATTGTGTAATTAACCCGCGGAGAATTGGCTGAAACGCATATGTATCGACGACTCGAGTGGATGAGCGGATCACTTAGGCTGGTATCCGTATCCCGCATTTAACGCTAAATGCGGGATCGTCTGCGATTCTCGGCGCGGAATAACGCCGCACGCGAGGCAAATAAGAATGCCACGGCGCTAACAATATGGAATGTGCGCAAAAAAAAAAGAAAAAAGATAGAAAATGATAACGTCGTCTCTCCGAGAGACTTTCGTTCGCGGCGCGCGAGCCAAATTGCATATCTCGCCTTTTTTTTCCGCCGCCATTAAGTTGCGTAACTTTCACCGCCGTCTAATTTTCACGGTGACGTTAAGCGCGCTTACGCTTTTAGCGACTTATCGTTTCGCTCGCGGCTAACTTTTGCTTTCGTCTTTTTTTTTTCGTCCCGTTACGGTAATTGAAAAAAAGTTTTTTTTCGGGCCGCCCCCGCATCGAGATACAATAATCCTTTTATTTCGTGTTACTCGCAATTTTTATTTGTTTTTTTTTTTTTTTTCTTTCTTTTCTGTTACGTCGTGCTATACGCCTAATTTTGGTCGTCTTTAAATATGCCGAACGCGTGTTCTGCCATCGACCGAATGCAAATGCTCGCAAAGTTACTTGGAAAGTTGAAAACAAAACTTTGTAGCGTCGAGTGAATATAACTTCGAGAGTTTTCGATTCCCTAAAATTATCGAATTAGCGATCAGCAGAAATGGAAAAAAGGGACAAACAAGTTGCAATTATTTTGTACAATTTTTAATTCTCTTAAAAACCTATCAAACTTTATAAAAAGCGGGAAAATTGTCAGAAAGACTGAAAATAAGATAGCAAAATAAAATGCAGTGCGCTGAATGCAGCTGGAATCTTCAGCGGAATGTGTCCTCGGAAGGACGAACATGATGATCAACGATACAAGAAAAAAAAAAAGGAAAAGAAAAGAAAATCGCGCCATTCAGCAAAATGCAAGCAATTAGCGCGACGTTTACTTTACACAGGAGTATTTGCAAGAGAAAGAATTGCCTTGGGGAGCTCTTCAAAGGTGTCCTTAATTGCGTTTGTACACGTGGCATCGAGACGCTTATATTAACTGTCACGCCATTTTTATCAAGGCGGAAAAGATTACGTGACGTTTTCGTAGTTTCTAGAAAAAATAACATAACAAGCCTAATTACCTGCCTAATTACCGCGCAGCCAGTTTCACTCTGAGAGAGATACTTTATGTTAATGTTAATATGTTGTCGGTATTTTTCTCATCGGCGTAATTTATTAATTGCCACTAATGAAAACATTATTTGAAAACTCTGCAGCCACTTCGAGTCTTTACTTTTGTCGCTGGTACCAATAAGAAGTATCGATATCGCACCCCTTGCGGATTATAACGGCGTCAGGCCGCAAACGTGGGCGAGAGACGTTTTTGCTCCGCGTAATATAACTTTTCTTTTTCCCGGGAGCGACGAGTGCGGGACAGATCTCAAGCGAATGTTTCAAACTCCCACCTATCTCGCGTTGTAACTTCGTAAATGGAGGAGGATTTGCCCGAGTCGACGGGCTCGATTACGGGCCGCGTGCGAGCAACGCGAGATGCGAAACTTTGCGGAATTCGGCGCGAAACGCCTAGCTGCGCGCGCGAGAGAGAGAGAGAAAGAGAGAAAGACAAAGAGGAGTCTGGAACACGTGGCGCCATGTAACCAAAGGCGTAATGCAGAGGCACAACAGAGATGTCATGCATCTCTGTATGATTATCGCGGAACAGAACTTTTGGTATATTTATTTCAAAATTTCAATTAAAGAAATAAATTAATATCACTACCGATCGCCAATTAACACCGCGTCTTCAATAAATTAAAACTAATATTGTATATTTATAATTAAATTTATAATAAATGTTCGAAATGTATCATTGTTAAAAATATATTAAATTGTATTTTATTATGTTTGCGTAAAATTTATATACGCAACAAATTAATTTATCGGGAAACTTCTAGAAAACATCATAATAAACACATAGTTATTGATAATTTATCGAGAGATGCGGCGAAATGAGCGAGGACACAAAATACATTGTATTGCTCGCTACGCCTCTGCGCGCAAACATTCCGAAGAATTTCGCGAATGGGAAGCGGAGGTGCGCGGTTCTCGACAAGTTTCCGAAAGTCGCCCATGAATATCCGCGCACGAAAGCAAACAATATCTTCTCTTTCTCCGATCTTTCACTGCGCACCTATCTTTTGCAAGTATTCGCGTGCGTGAAAGCACGAAGTTTGATACCTTCAGCGTCCTGCTCTCTTCCTCACTCTCTCTTCCCCCCCCCCTTCTCTGTTGCTATGCATTCCCGCACCGAATCTAATTACTCACCGATCCACTTCGTCCTCGGTTACTTAATTTGCCTGGTTTGCGCGACACACTCGCGTAAGTGAGAACATTTATTTACTCGCCAAGCGTGTCTTTTGCATGCTTCTGGACGAAACGAGTCCACCGCTCGCGTTGGAAGGCGTTGATTTTAGGCCGAGATCTTAAAGGACCGTTTAACTCAATCATTCCGGCAAATGTAATTTTCGTTGGAGCGATAAAATTCTTCAAAGTTCTAGAATAACTGAAAAGGACAAATCCACGATTCCGAGTAATCTTGACGAAACTACGAAACGTTCCGTATCGGTGATACCAATTGCGCTTATATCTAGCGAAACCGTAGCAGAGACAGAACGATATCGCACGAATGAATGGCAGCGGGCAGAGGGGGAGGGGGGGGGGTAGGTCGAAGCTTGATGAGTGGCTACGGTTTATGGCATTCCCGGCATGCATTCATCGGAGATTTCAAATGTAGGAATTTACCGTCATTTACACGACCTGTAACGTTTCTCTTAATTCTGCAGACCGATCGTTACGCGGATCGCGCAAATCGCTAGGATCGCTAGGATTTAAAGGCCTTAATTTAATATCCAAACGTTATTTACGGGATACGCGAATCTAATTTTAAACGGAAAAGATAATGTGTTGGAGTGACACTTTCAAAGGACAATTTAATTTATTCGGTTTGCGTTTATATAGATTCGAAGGATGGACGATAATTAATTTAATGTCGAATTAATGCGATATTCATATAATATTGTATTCGCATATTTGAAATGTCACATACGCGCATCGTGTTTGTGTACTTCCCTACGCGGAATTCTCCAGGCAACATCGCCGGGAAAATCGTAGACGGAGATTACCGTTATTGTTGCCTTCTGATGCCGGCATTATCTCGGCGCGCCCAATTTTCCTCACCGCAAATATGCGCAAATGAGTCTTACGTGTAATCGCACGTGACTCCTGACGTAAGTCTTACGTAAAGCCTCCCCCTCCACTTGTGCGCACGCCACAGAAAATTATGCCCGGCGAATTATGCCGTTATCATACCCAGGATATGACGTCATTCGCAACGATCTAGGTAGAGTTATGTGTCCGTCATAAATAAATTTTTTTGTAAACGTGTTTGGCAAACTGGATATTTTGTTGAGAATATTCTCGATATCTATCTTTGTACGCGCGCGCGAGAACGAGATGAGTCCGACATTACGTTTCGAATCGAATTCGCGAAATTGATGCGCGATCGAGGTCGCCGTGTTTCTCTGGGAATTTCTTTCGCTGCGAGTGAAAGTGCACTCTCACGCCGTCCTTACCGCGAATTGGGAAATAATCGCCTCCGCTTCGCCGCAGCCTTGTCCTTCGACCCTCGTGCGCAATTTTCAGCTGAGGCACCGCAGTCCTTTCGCAAGCGCCGCGGCTCGCTAATTCATTCCTGGCGTACGTTCCCGCTGTCGTGACCGCGAAAAGCGCGAAATAAATCTTCACGTCGTTCAAACGACATTTAGCGCGCGCGCCGACGTCGCGATAAACGATCACGCGCACTCACTATGCGGCGTTTCCATTAACGAGCCGGATTTCGCAAGGTTCTATTCAGATTGCGGCGTGTCTCTCTCTCTCGCGACCCTCTTCGAACGGAACATTTAAAAAATGATAAAAGTTATCGAAGTCGTCATAAAATGCTTTTACAACGAGCTCGGAGTCGATTTTTCTCGGCAAAGAAGTTCTTATTTAGAAATAAATATATATCACTCTTAAATTGTTCGCTTTGTTTCGGCGAAATTAAATAATTTATCACGCTCGAGAATAAACGGTTGAAGTAAAAAGTGAATTTTTCAGCCGCTTTTTATTCTCAGCAATCGCAGTTCTCTGATCAGCAAAGGATATACATGTCCGTTGGTCGGTTAATAAATCCGAAACTCGCGTGGAATTGGTCAAAGTGAATCAGCCGATATTAAAAGTGCGCTTCGTTATGCGGCGTCTCAATTAACGCGAGCCGAGTTTCCGAAGCGGCGATATATTCGTATTAAAATTCCTCGTATTCCTTGCGTCACGCCTTGTCGCGTGCGTGAATAATCTGGCATTAATTGCCTCGTCGACTGGACTCGCCGTGAAAACGATATTAAGTGCGACGACACGGAGATACTGCTCTCTCATCTAATTTCGCTAAGGATACGTGTTTATGCCATGAGCACGAATAATCTCGCTACCTGTAATTGAGTCACGATTATATGAAATCTGTCAATTCACTAATGCACACCACGTAATCCCATCGATTGCTTTAAATACATACTCGATCGTATATGTGTGCATAAATAAGTACGTGCAGTGCTAAATATTGCAATTTATATAGAGATAAATATATTTGATTAAATATTGAAATTATTCTTTATATCGCAAAAAAATATCAAGAATAAAACTAGTGACATCAGAAAATATTTATATGAATACGTTTATATGAATAATATAATGAAGAAAATTAGTGCGCGAAATTAATATTTACATTTTAGACACACACACACACACACGTGTGTTTGCGCGCGCGCGCGCGCGCGTGTGTGTTGATTAATTAGTGACAACTTGAAGTAAAATTTTCTAAATTGGAATATATACAAGTGCGGCTTATATAGTATAATATATTTTTCACTCGCGATGGTCTTCACATTCGTGCGGAAAAATCTCACGCAGTTTTGCTTCGAATAGCTCAGCATTAGCACGCCGAGCCTTTCAATTACATCTTACATGTGCAAAACTTTTAATCAAGTCTTTTTACACGCCGAGATTTTCAAGGGACTTTAGATTATGTGGCTCGCGCGCATATACGCAAGACGTTTGAAAAGGCGCGAGTCGCCTTGCGAGCTCGCGCTGCTCGTTTTTCCTCTTCGGATACGCCGCGTCGAGCGTGTGAATAACTCGACATTAATTTCTACGTCGGGTCCGGGCATGCGGGCAGCGTACGTTACATTACACACGATCGCGCATCCTTAATTCAGTTCCCCATAAATAAGTGACTTTTTGCGACTCTGTCGTAAATAAGGCCGGGCAGAGCTTCTCTTCGTCTCTCTTTCGCCCTGGCACTAGATACGCCGGCTAAACTGTACTTCCTGCCAAGTCGGGATTTATGGATTACGCGGCGTTTCGGCTTAAGTTATCACGCGCTGTAAAGTCTGAGAAATATTAGTCGTTGACGGCGGATATGTAGCACACGAGCGCGATGTCAGCGGGACACTTCAAGCGATATCAAAGTTCTCGTCTTATGACGTCCGTTAAAGTGAAACTGCCGATACAGTACTGTCGCGGGACTGCCAATCCTTATCGATATATAAACGCTATAGATTATACGCGAACGTAAAAATCAACCGAAATATCAACGTTAATCGCGTCGGATATTTGAGAATTTCCATATCTCAATTTTATAACAGATAAAATATCCTCCGATATTTAAATTGCAGTCTTTAAGAGACTTTCAAGCTACACACAGCAGTCACCGCTGATACTCCAGTTCTTTATTACAATTTTACCGATGCATAATACAATATTTCTATGGAATATTTTTCCTAACAGCTTTATTCAATAATATCCTATACCATCGTCGTCGTCGTCACCGGCGTGAGAGAAAGAATATTTAGTCGCGCTTATATAAAATCGAAAAGCATAAAATTCAAAGGCAGACCCGCACCGGCCGTAATTCGCGATCAGCTTCATCGGCGTCTTTTTCGTTCCCTCGCCGCTGGACCATCCGGCTCTTTTATCATTCCTTTTTCGTTCGCGATCGTGTAATGCGAAGCGTGCGCGAGTTGCGCGAATCGGCGAGCGTGACTGGCGAACTTTTGGCACGGGGCATCGTAAATGGTTTACAGTCGGCGATGCGAGTCGAAGCGAGGCGGAACGAGGCGATACGAGGAGCGCGGCGAGGTCGTCTGCGCGGGGATTGCGCGCTCGATTCCCTCTAGTCTCATTCCTCTCTCTCTCTTTCTCTCTCCCTCGCTATTTCTCTATCTCTCTCCCTTCGTTTATCCCTCCTTATAACGCGCAATATCTCTCTCTATCTTTCTCTCTCTCTCTCTCTCTCTCTCTCTCTCTCTCTCTCTCTCTCTCTTTCTGCGTTTCTCTCTCCGCGCCGCGGGAGTCGCTTGAAAACTCGGTCAAAGTCTCGTCGTCGCGTCGCGTCGTCTCGCTTTGGGGATTCGAAGGAAGGGTCGTTTCTCTTTCCATCCCTCTGCCGCTACTTCGCTCTTCGTTCGACTCTCGTGTACTCCAACTCTATTCCGCGTCCCCTCGTGATGGCGTTGTCGGAGCCAGCGCTCATCGTAATCAGACGCGAAACGCCCGGACCGATTTCGAGAATGCTCGCTCTCTTTTTAGCGAGACGAGGACTTTTTGGTTCGCGCGCATCCGCGTCGCTCTTTTTCAGTGCCCGGCTTATCTCGTTTCTTCCTTTCTTTCTTGGCCGATCTCTCTGGCGATCGCCCGCCCGCCCACTTCGCTACGCTCTCGTTTCGTGGCTTCACAAAGGGCTGAAAGCGGGCTTTCTCGATTCGTCGTTCCTCTCGCGTTCATTCGATTTCCCACGTACGAAAGAACCGTATCATCGCGTACGACTGCTCGCGTTAGAGTGGAAACTATTCTAACAATAATAATAATTTCCATTTCTACCGATGCCAAGGGAATATTAAAAAAAATTTTCACATATCCCGATTTACACATTCTGTCAAAAACAAACACCATTAATTATCTATAGCCTGCAAACATCTAAATTGTAATCGTAATTTGAAAAAAAAAATATATATATATATACTTTTTTTTTTTTGATAAAAAGTCACTTCCTTTTTGACCGAATCCGTACGTCACGCGAAAACTATGTTGCACTGGCAGGTCGACTTTTGTGTCGGTGGCGATCAATGTGGAGTAAACGTCGGGACAATGAGGGAATTAAAAACACTTGGTGCGCGGATACCGGTTATTGACTTTCGAAGTCACTCTCCCTTTTTTCGATAAAGCCGGCGCAGCCGGTAAAAGCCGAGAGGGATGGGCGAGCAAAAAAACAGCGAAAAGAGCACTATCACTGGAACGACTAGCGGTAGGTCAGGAGCGCGAGATGCGAGATGGATACAAATCATAAAATTTGATTGGACCGACCTAGGCCGGGAGAGGAGGGTACCGCCGGCTGTGTATATCCGATATATCGACTCCAACTCGCGTATCCTCCGCGTATTTCCGGCCGGCCGATGAGAAGAGGGTGGACGTGTGTACGTGTGTGTGAAACACCGCCGATTCATTCATCCGTTTTCTCTCCTCTATTAAAAGGCACCGTGTATCGCTCTTAATATACAGCGGAAAAAATTGTCCGGCCTCCTCTTACTCAATAATCGACGATTCGGTGTAACTTGATTTTGAAATTTCTAGCTTTTTTTCGCGTTCTTCAAGATTCACGTACGCACTCTCTTTTTCTCTCTCTCTCTCTCTGCGAAAGATATTATTAAAAAATTGAAGGTAATTTTCTCGTATTTATGATGCAACAATTCGGATAATATCGCTACGCGAAATGGCAACAAAAATTAACGACGCGTATATTCATTGGCACGTGCGCCACCAACTCCGCGACTCGTGACATTACGCTTCTGGCCGAATTCCACTTTTCCGCGCGGAAATCGCTCGCTTGAAGGAATCCGGATTCGGTTTCAGGCAGACGGACGCGACAGCTCGGCGCACGCTTCATTTGAATTACATGAAAATCGAGTGGATTTCTTGAGGGCCGACGCGAGAGAGTCGTCGGCTGTTCTCGATCAGCCGATCGATCGACATTAACAGATCCGAGGTGAGATTATCACGCCTCGACCGCGAATCGCCGGTGCTCGAGCGATTAAGAGAATGCCAGTGAGATAAGATGGGTGAGAGAGGGAAGGTGAAAGAGGGACGGGGTGTTCTTTGGCTTCTTTAGAACGACAAGACGAAGCGAGAGGGAGGAAGCGAGCTCGAGGAGAAGAACCCCCGGGAGAGAGGAATCTGAAGAGCCAAAGCGACGGAAGATTATTCTCGACTTCTCGACTGTCGCGATGCGACAGTGGATTAGCTACCTGCTCGGCTTAACAAGAGTGAAGCGAAAATCGATTTCGTCGATAAGACCCCCGCCGCCGCCGCTCCGGCGACGGTCTCGCTCTTTCTCCCGGGCGAAAATCAGCGACAAATAGACGAAGGCGTTCTTGTCGCTTAGCTAATGACGCAACGTCGCTGAATGCCCGTAATGGGCCACTTCCATGACTCTAATCGGAGCGCTCACGATTGCGCCTTTCGGTCTCGTTTTATTTTTAAGACTGAACTTAGAGCTCGCTACGTTGTATGATATTCCCAGATCGTAGATACATAAATTCGCATTAACATTAATCAATCGTCGATTAATGCTAATTAATACCAGATAATATTAATTGTCGATCAATGAGCGTCAGTGTTTCGGAATGAGTGGAATGGCATTAGAATTTGCCTGCGAGTTGGTTTTAGTCATCTTATTAGTGCGCGACGCGACAAGGGCACGAGAGATACATGTTTCAAACTTATGAATCTTCCAGCGAGGAATCCTTATGTGGAACACATCAGATAGCACGTCGCTGCATAACGGCTTTGTAGCTATGACGAATTAATTCGAATATGAGCGATCCAAGTCGCCCTAAGTAGGCAGGCAGGGACGATGTTAGGCAGATATGGGTTAAAGGTTTAATTAAACTCCCGTAATGTAGCGGAGATCTTCAAAGTGCAATTACACAAAGTGGAATTACCGTATACGTAATTATCCGCGAATCTCGCGGTATTATCACACAGGCAGGTTATAAATTATCGATCGGATAAACCGCCGCACCGCGAAAATAATTGATTACGCCGAGATAGAGCACACTCTCGAACGCGAAATTTATTTATGACGTCAATACGTTGTTATATGCGTGGCGCTGCTAAATCGGAGCGAAAGTATCGGCCACATCGGGAAATCTACGCGATTCGAGATTCGATTAAGAGCTTCTTTCTCCCCCTTTCTTTCTCTACGAAATTTAATTAACATATTATATTAATATAGTCGCCCTATTAAATCAGTGTTATCAATCATGTTGTCTAATTGCATATCATTATAATAAAATTGTATATTATTATAATCGAATAGAATATGTTGTATAATCTTTATGTAATAATTTGCATTTTCAGCACAAAATCGAAAACATATCAGTGGATTGAAAACTTCATTATCCGCCTTATTTGACGCAATCGCGGTGACATTTGGCACAATCACGTCTCGCGATTGTTCTGGCGTACGATAAAAGAATTCAAGATAGCATCACGCGCGGGACACTGGATAGACGCATCTGCATAGAACGTCTTTCGGCCATTAGCCAATTCGCAGCTCTTGCTATGCACCACGTTGTTGGACACAACGTCGGAAACTACATCGCGCGCGCGGCCGAATTACAAAGTGGCGATTGGATAATGCAACATTGCTGTGCGCGTCTTGCACGCGTTTCAGGCGACAAAATCGAGCCACGGGATCAAGCCTGTTACTATGCTAACAAAGCAATATACATATCGATGAGGTTATCGATGTGTTCTCTACTCGAAGAGAAATTGCCGGGGCGGCCGCCACCGCCGCCTGTGCTTGCCGGTGCACTATGCCTCGAATAGCGCATAGCACGCCCATCAATATGATTAGGCTGAGAGACTCTGATTGCCTTCTACCTGTCGCTGCGTCTCGAAATCGCCTAACGCTGCTCAAAGCGCCCCGACGCACCCTTGAGAGATGCGTGTAAGCGTGAGCAATGGCAGGTTGAAACAACACGCGACTGCTGCATAAAATATCCGATTCTCGTGTTGTGATTACGGAAATCATTTTATTTAGCTGCCGTAGGAAAGGAATCTATCGCTCCGCAATTTAACAAGGACCGTCTCCTGTAGGAACACGTGAAAAAATACCTCTAAATATATTTATAAAAAAAAATATTTTTTAATCGATAGCCAACTTTTCGATGTAAAAATTTGTAAAAATCGACTGCAGCATTCCTAATTTTTGGGTTCTTTAATCTCTCGCGGGAACGAAACTCCACGAGCGTCTGCATTCCCGTCCGTTCTTCTCGCATTCCCGTATCACCCGTTCCTTGCATACTCGTGCCAGGAATAGATAAATTTAATCTGGCACGTGTGCGCTTTTCCTTAAAGTACTTCGCTACACGTGCAAAGGGCCTATAGAGTTGCAAGTGGGTTGCGCAACGCGCAACACTGAGAAAAGAGAAGATCTATTCTGTTGCACTTTGACCTACACCTGAGATATACGTGTATTTCTTCGATCAATTGTTAAATTTCAATTTTATTAAATTTAGACATTATATATAATAGTAAAAAAACCCCTAAGCAAAAAATAATACAATAAATATTATTATACGATCTCGCACAAACAAAAAAAGTTTACAATGTTTGTTGCCGCAGTATTGCAATCGGAAATTTGATTTCCGCATTCAAATTCATTTACACGCATGATTTGATCGTTAATAGCCAACTGTGTTGCGCGTAATAAAATTAAATATTTCCACAAACATATGTCGATAAAAAAATAATATAAAAATAATAAATATTCATTGAACTAAAGTATTTAACAAACGTACAAGAATAAATTTATTAAAAAAAATGCACGACTATGCTGCGGCGGATATTATTCTACATCTTGACACGGCGTTGAAATTCTGTATCGACAAAGTTTTGTAAGCGCATTACCTTCACGTTCAATTTAACGTCTCTCTTATAGCGTTTTATAGAGCGCAATGAATCGAGAGCGCGAGTAAAATCGCGTAAACTCGCGAACAATGACGGATTCTACAGTATCGCCGACCACACGCATAAAATCGAACGGTAAAAAAGAGCCTTTGGTGTGATAACGCAAATGACAACAGAGTAAATTATTCGTTTGATTTTTGACCTTACGCATATTTGCGCATGTGTAGAGAGCCTCTTCTTCACTTTTATTTGGCAAGACCACGCACTTTCATTCTAATTAATGTGTCGCAAGGGGAAAAAAGTATCATAAGCGGTAATGTAAACGTATAATCACGCTTGTAGCACGCATTTAGTAGGCTAATTAAAATCACTGATGGCATTAATTAAAGCGACTAGCCGCGACTTACTTCGCCGCTATATGCTATCTATCACTTGTGCGTAATCAGCAAAGTTCAAAATTGCACGAGCCACTAAAAAGTTTATTTGTACAAAATTCCTACCAACCGTTTTTAAACCGTTTCTCTCTTTTACGCAAATTCTGCGATATTATTTTCAATCAAGTCCTAAGAGCGAATTAAAAGTTTTAAATGTTTTTAAATATTAAAAAGCACTTTAAAAATTCACAATCTTGACTTTTATTAACCCTTCTGAGATAAAGATTTTGTGAAAAAAATCTTTGGTCGGTTTGGAAAGAGATATTATTTCTTTTTTATTGTAAGGAAATTAAAATCAGAGCACGAATCGGAGAAAAAAAAGTTGGAGATTTATAAGTACGTTTCTTGTGTGAAATCTTTAAAAAAAAAATTAAAAAATGGATTTCCCCCGTCTTGCACGATTGCACTTTGGGTTGGGCGTCAGCAGCGCTCCTTTAAATCGGATTCCGGTTTAGGGTCAGAGTTTGAAATCGGCCGGCAAAATAGTCGAGGCAACGCGTGCCCGCTCGTTCCACGAAGGTTCTGAGAGCCGCGCGCGAGCGGTGCACGTGTCGAGGATCGACAGTTTTATGAATGGGGACCACACGTGGTTCGAACGCTGCCCCGATACGCAGTATACCGCTTCCGCGAGGCAGTTAGGTGAATAAAGAAAAAAGAGGGAGAAAGGAGCGAGAGTCTCGAGCAGGGGTGGGAGAGGAAGGAGAAGCAGCCCGTCGTTGATGGGAGCGGGCAGGCGGGCGAGCGGGCGAACGGGACGGTTGAGAAGCGCGGAAGAAAAGGAAGAAGAACACAAGAAAAAGGAGAGCGGAAAGAGGAGGTGGAGCAAGAGGAAGAAAAAGCGATGGAACTCGGTCGTCTACCCTGTAATTTATAACTGGAAACTCGGAACTACGGCGCGACCTAAGGCGATATGTCGATTTCACCCGGGGGAATCTCCCCTTTCTCGGCTCGCGCAGTTTGCCGAAGGTCATTCGACCTTCGACCGGAATCGATGCTCGCTTTGGTGATTCGTTTCTCCGTCTGTCTGGCCTCTTTCTTTCCGTTCCGCGCAGCCTTATATTCGCGCCACGGGCCGTACGTCGGTGGTTTTCAGTGTTTCAACCTCCCATCCTTCCTCTCAGATTTATACATCCTTAAAATCGGTCTTTAAAATTCAAACGTGGTTTTTTTTTAACGATTAATGTAACGTGATCGTTAAAAAAAATAATGGCCCTTTTTTCGTTAAAATAATAATTTAATCCTATCGTGTCGAAGCCCCCTATTCATTAAACAAAATATCTGAATTCTTTATGAGGTGGTTTTAAAACCGAAGCCGCTTCCGAAAATTTCAGGAAATTTTTTGATGGACCGTGATCAATTTTGGTCACCCCCCGACGTGTGTTTTATTTCGGAACGGCGGGGCATACACACGTCAGTTATCGTTTTAATTTGGTTACGGCACGAACTAGGGCGATATGTTGATTTCACCCAGGGGAATCTATTTCGATTGTGGAAGGTCATCCAACATTTTGTCACTGATACTCATTCTACCATTCGATTCGCCCGATCGCATTTTTTTTAACTGTTTTAATAAACCTCATTTATTAAAAAAAAAAAGAATGAATATTTTACCAAACGCGGGCCGTGTCTCAAGATTAATTAAATCTCGCGAAGCCGTATTTCGTGGAACGAAACACACTTTCTGGAATCTAAAACATCTAGAAAAAAGTTTCTCAATCGGAAAAACGTTAGCACTGGTGATCGAGTTACGAGTAATGTTGGCGGTGAACTTGTAACGTCACAAAACTACCTACGGCAATCCTCTCACTATTATAGAATATTTTCCACGTTAAGTTACACGGCGCTTTTACTTTCGTGCATACGCGTCGATGGTAACTTCCGCGATACTCCCTGTAACTACGTAACGACGCATAATTTTGAAAGTTTAACGGTGCAGCATATATTCCTATTTTGCCGTGAATTTCCTTGGAACGCCGGGATAGCATTAATCTTACTTGAAAATAGTTCTGCATTCCGGGTTTCGCACTACAATGCGTAACTCGGAACTCGTGCGGCATGTGCATTAATGTTTCAGTAGAATACTGAGAAAATTAAGTGCTCGTCTGACGTTATCGATCCTTTTAATGCACTTATTATTGCACCTCCAAATGACACTATTTAAAATTTGTCGCGAATGCAACAGTAAACAACCGGTGATTACGAAATAATTAAATCCCATTGCCAAATAAAGATATTATATTTTCGTGACACACTTAGCCATTTAAGCGTTAAAATTTCATAAAGAAGACATAAAAGTCATAAAAGACTGAATTCATAAAATTTAAAATTTATAAAATCTGAAATATATGAATTTGTGAAAAAAGGTCAATAATATTTCTTTATTATTTTGATATATCAAGAAATTGGAACATATAACCTATTGCAAAAACATGAAAAGAGACTAATATGATCATTTATTTCCTCTCACTAATACAAAATAGATTGATATAGCGGAAGATTTTTGAAATGTCACAAATATTGCAACTTCTGCCGCTAACAATTATCGTTTAGCATCCGTTATTCACGTCCTCACAAAATCTTATTCGTTATTTATCATGCTAATGGCAGGTCGCGAAATTAATGCTCAAAGTCCGCGATCATCAATGAATATGATATAAGCGGACTTTCGTGTACGCGAGCGTCGGAATAAATGTCCGCCGGAAATAATTATTCGACTTAGAGGCGACTGAGGAGAAAAAAAAAATTAGGACGACGCCGTAAATTAACGTAATACAGTTGGCGAACACGAGCCCGGGAGGGGGGGGATGCACATTGTGAGCGCGAAAGGCATTACTTCGGTACATACCGCGCGCTATTAGTTCGGTATACTTTGGTACATACCTCCCCGGAACACGGCGAAAGAATTCTTCGGTATGCCGCGGTACGTGCCGAAGCATACCGGTCTAATAGTTTGTGTTACATATACTGGCGGACCGGCGGCGGGCGCGCTCCTATACTTGAAGCACGCGCTCTCCCCCAAGAAACTCGTTTCGTCGAATAACACAAAATTCTGCCCGGCGAGCGAGAATTAATATTGACATAAATTAAATTCCCTCGGTGCCTGATCGCGCGCGAACTTCACGAGAGCGCGCACCCGCATTCTCCGTGCGAATCCATTTTTCAAATTCACGTACCGCGCCGGTGTGCCGTTCGACGATGTCGCGATTTAAAATCGAAACTTCTTCCCCCCTCCCCCCCCCCCGTCCTCCTCCTGCCCCAGCGATACGAGCGATTGAACTATCATTTCGAAGGTAAATTTTATCTTTATTCCGCTCGGGCACGGTGTAATATGATTGCAGTAATTTCTCGTTCGAGGGGACACACAGCGACGTGGATTTGGGTCAAAAATTAGTTCTCTGCTTGATAGATATTCCGTCATTCTTCGTGCTCAGTGCGAGAATTTTAGGATTTGCAAAAACCAAATAATTTTTTATCATAATGTTAAATCAATTACATTATTTTCAATTCCATGATTGTCAGGTTATTTGACATTAATTAAATTTCGCGAAAAAATTCCACTTTGCAAGCATAGATTAACCGTATTATTACATTATATTTCAATATTGTAACATTTCATATCTATTCTGTGTGTCAAATATATATATCTCGTTGGCGCAAAAAGAAAAAAAATTCAAGAAGATTCGCTAGTATCCGTAGACCAGAACTTCACCGTGTAGACTCTCCGTCTCGGTCTCCCCTCATAGTTGACTACTCGCGCACCGATGACTCTTTTATGCAAATTGTGTAAACGTCGCGGCAAGAGAACCGCCACAGCGTCGCGTTAACATTATGGGAAAGTTCCTCCTCGTCCTCGTCGTCGTCGTCGTCGTCGTCGCGCTTCCGACTTTGGAAACATCGAAGGGCGATCCAGTGCGGACTCTCGCGGGGTTATTATTTGGCTCGTAAATTTTTATTGCGCACGCAGGGCTCCTTTTTTACGAGGGTCATTACGTCGTTGCCACGTAAGGCCGTGCCAGCCACTCCTCAGGGCGACCCTTATTTCTCTTTCTTTCTCAGTCACTCTCCAGCCTCGCGATCTCCCGCCTCCCCCCACGCTCTCACTCTTTCTCTTTCTGTGGCACAGATTTACGTACAGAAACAAGGACCTACCGGGCGTACTCGTGAGAGACGCGGGACTCGAGTTTCTGGTGCCCTTTCCCTGCTCCCTTTGTCAAAGGCCGGTCTTTTGTGCGCACGGTTTTCCCGTGGAAAATCGAGTTAAACGATAGTCAAAGCAATATATCCCGATATTATTCCTCCGCGGGATTATGATGCCTGTCGAGCGTCCACTCACGAGTTTTTTGACGACGCGCAGGGAATTACGATAGAACCCGAGTGTTCCTTACGGAATTCTTGTTAAATTACATGAAAATTATGCTTGGTTAGCCCTTCGGGAAGCTCCCGTAATGCGAATTGCGCGATCGCGTCATTCCACGATGACACATTATATTACTCAATAATATTTCTACGTTATTACTACGTATAATTAATATAATTAATGTGGAATTAAAATATACATTCTGTTTCGTATCTGACAAGCTGAAAGCTGTTGATATCGGCGACTTGCTCGCTGAAAACTGTTGACAATTGATTAAAAAAATCCGAATTTTCATACAGTACCAATTGTAAGAAGGCTCCGTATGTTACATTGTATACGAAGCATCCTCTCAAACAAATGGGACACGCGATATTGTTACGCGTACTGCGCACTTTTCTATTGTACTCGCATTCTCAATGAACCTCGACGCCCACTCTCTCTCTCTCTCGCGTCTGTTAACGAGGCTCGACTCTTGAATCGCACTCGTTTCGCCGGACTGAAAGATGTGGTCTCACAGCGATCAAATCGTCCCCGAAGGAGCCGCCTTTACCGCTGCGATCGCCTTCCCCCGTTCGCAACACCCCCCCCCCCCCCGAGATCGACGCGGTGGGGAAAAATCTCTCGCGTAGGCGGAGAGCGAAATCGTCCGTGAAACGAGTCTTCTCGCAGGCGAGCGGGCAGGCACCGCCAAGCGGCGGGAAAGGATTTTCGATAATCCCAGGACTTGAGCGAAGGACGAGCGAGAGCGAAGGGCGCGGATCGCGCGGATGAGGGTGGATGGAATCGGTACGGATGGTCGCCGCGGTCTGCCTGACCTAACCTAATGCCGGGGGTCTCTAAGGTCCCTTCGCTGGTTTTTTCTCTTTTCTCTCTCTCTCTCTCTCTCTCTCTCTCTCTCTTTTTATCCCCGAGATAGCCGAGACTTTTGGTGCAACAATGAAATACCTTGGCCGGGTGCTGGCCGCAATGGAGAGAAGGAAGAACGAGGAGGAGGCGCGCATACATAGCGGGTAGAAATCGGTGGAGAAACAGAGAGATGAGAGGAGAGCAGAGGGTGTGACAGAGAGAGAAAGAGAGAGAGGAAGGAGAGAAGAGAGCGAGAGAAAGAGAGAGAGACCGCTGGTGGTTTTTCGTTATCGACATTTTCCACGGCGCGCCAGGGTGTGCGTGAGAGTACGTGCGTGAGCTTCTCTCGTTGCCCCCTTCGCTCGCGTATACGTGTGCGTAGTTGTGTGCGTGTGTGTGTGTGTGAGAGAGAGAGCGCGCGCGCCCGCGTAGGTGTCCGCGACACGGTGTGGGTGGGAATTCGTGAGCGCGTACACGTCGATGGGTACGGGTTGGCTCGGCTGCACGCGTCTATATGTGTGTATGTGGCTACGTGTTCGTCCGTGTGTATGTATGTACGTGTAGGCGTGTGTGTGTGTGTGTGTGTGTAGAGTTTTCTGGAGGTTTCCCCTAGCAACGAGCAGCAGCACCAGCACCAGCCACAGCCCGGCTTAGGGGTAGCTACGAACCCCACGCGAAACGCGCACGCCGCCGCCACCACGATCGGTTGGTTCTCCGGAATCGCGATCGGGGTTCGGGAAAAACGTCCATTCCGATCCCTCGACGTCGTTTCCCGTACCTCCGCCGGAGGAAAAGTTTCCGGATGTTTGCCGCGCCGTTGAAATATTCACACGACCAAAGATACGATTGACTCCAAGGTCGGCATTGCATATTGACCCTGCTGACGTGCGTCAATTCGACTGGCATGCATCAAGAACAGATCGATGTACGAAGAAGTAATGTAATTGCGAATAATTTAAGTCGCGAAAGAAGCATCAAAGGCTAAAGTGCAAGGAAGATATTTTTGTCTATTAATATGAAATAATAGATAAAACCTTGCAAGATAACATAATAGATGAAATAATTTATCCTCCGACCGCGAATAGCTGGCGGAAAAGTTTAATAAATACACACCTATAAACAATGAAATCATACCGTCGTTAAAAAAAGTTCAATTTAGCGAAGTTAGCAGAGAATCTATAATTAGGAGAGATCTTTTAATATATAAAACTTCTGATAAGATTGTATAAGATTATAATATTAAGGTGCGCGATCCCGTCGATTATTTCGTTCAACATTATTTTTCCAAGCGGTCGATATTCTTTAAAAAATCAACATAACCTATTCTAGGAAAAGTGCCTAATAAAGTTAGAATTCCAAAAGAGGTTCAGATTCCTTAGATAAGCGAGAAAGAAGCGCGAAATGGAATTTGAGTCCTCTCTGTCTTTTTTTATCCGCTTTCGTCAAGTCGCGGGGTTTAATCTTTTTACGCGCGAGCTACTAGACTCCTCTAGCAAGGATTAAGATCGACGTGAATTAGATTGTGCACTGTCCTTCGTCGTTCTCGCGGATAACGCTGCTCTCGCGTAATGCACTTATGGCAAGGCGAGGCGGCAGGGCGCGAGAGCGTGTAACGGCATTTTGTAGTAATATCGTTGTTACGATTGACGGGGCCCTGGCAAGTACTTTATTGAAATCGCGCGGTCGTTAACGAGTCGGACTATCTCGGGAACGTTGACGTTGATTCAGAAGGGAGAGAAAGGGAGAAATCGCGCATTGACGCGCGGGATTTATATTTGCGTCCGCGATTTTAATCGTTCGCGTCAACGCGACGATATTGTCCGCGAAGAATCCCGGATAACGATTGACGATGACAGGAGGGGGAGAGTCCTCTCGCGCGCGCGACTGCATTGAAAACGCGCGGACTGTCTCTTTCGACGACTAATGTTGCGATAAATAAACACGCGCGGTGAATTCCGATACCGGTCGCTCGAGAACGCCGGCTGTCGAGTCTGAAAAGTTGCAAAACGATCCGCGCCAGAAAATGTCCGGCAATTCTTGATTATTATTACCGCGATCTGTCCGCGAATGGCGTTATATAGCGAATAAAAAAAAACCATTATCCAAGGTTGTCTATTATCTCATTTGACCTTATATCGTCCTCATTACGTCTAATAGTAGTACTTCGCTTGATTGTAACGGGACCCCGTGTAAAAAAAAAGCCGATAAAATTTCAGCTGAGAAAAAGTCGTGAAACTTTACTTTTCCACGACAAAGTTATTATCCTAAACGTCTCTTTTTGCGGATTAAATGACTCTGCACACAGAAACGCAAGCCGAGATATGCGAACGAGACTAAGCTAACTAAAAGCGAACTGTGTGTCGACGTTTCTCTACGCGAAAATCCGAACACGCGCGCTTCTGTAGTCCAAAAAAAAAAAAAAGGAGGGAGAATCGCGAAAGTAGAATTTCGCCGGCTGAAATCAAGTTTCCCCGACGCATAGGCGGGACTTTGTTTTCAAACATATTCTGTTCCTGCGTCGGGGTAAAAAGCACCGAGCTCCGATTTCACGAGGAAACCCCCACGTCGAATACGAGTGTTCGCGCGCGCACACGGCCAGAACGCGCGGCGCGCGTTGCCGCGCGCTGGTAACTCAATCCGAGGAGTTTCGGCGAAAAGTGTTGTATTACTGGTGTGCTATTTCTCTGATCCCAGATCATCTTCATTCGCGCGGAATTTCGAAACGACGCAAAATTCGCTAGCCCCAGCCCACGGTATCATCGATCCATGGCCGCGCGCTCGCGTCCGAACGCTCAATAGTTCGCGCGAGGAGCGCGAATGGCTCCTCTTTAAGCCCCAAGTTTCTCGTTAAAAATTTTTTTTTAATCTCGCCGGCGTATCTGCCAGTGTTTTCCGCGTTGTTTTGCACATTAACTAAATTATTTATATATATATATATAACACAGTTATAATTAACATTAATATGTGATAGATGTATGACATGTGTTTATTAAAATAACCATTAAAACGTCCTTTTTTCAAAGGAAGAAAAATAAAAAAAATTCGTTCTTCGTACGATGAATAGAATTTGATCCAATTTCTCAAATCATGATTGTCCATTTAGAGGCGATCAAGCTAAAAATAATTGAACTATTTTTCTCTAAATTTGACATCTATGTAACTTTAATATCTATTTTAAGAGTATGAAATATGACATTTTTAAATAACTCGAAATTTAATATAAGTTATTACTGTATCGATCGGCCGACACATTCTCCGCGCGCGATTCGAGCGAGCAAAAGGACTGTCGAGATGAGCGATTCATGGTGCGGATGCATGGAAACGTCTCGAAACGTGGCTCGAAGCCTTCGCTACGCGAGAGCGTTGGAAAGAGCAAGATAGAGCGAGAAAGAGCGAGAGAGATGGATTCAGAGAGAGAGACAGACAGAGAGAGTGGCGTACTCTCTCTCCATTCCTCCTGCCCTCCTCTCCCCCTTGCCCCACCCCCGCCAATAGCCCTAGTCGTTTCCAGCAAGTACTTCTATGTACCAACCATCTCCTACACGCTACCCTTATATACGTTGTATATTTACCTCCGTGGCATGTACGCGCCCGCGCGCCCGCCTATGTATGTATACATGTATGTATGTACATCGGGGCCCGCGCGGTACATAGGTCCGAGCGCCACATAAAAAGTACATGGGGCAGGTATAGCTCCGGCTGAAAATTATTCCGAGTATTTTCGAATTAGCGCGTCGGAAGCGGAGGAAACGCGCCGTTTTCGGCCGGGCGTGCGGGAGAGCGCGGCTCTCGCACGCGAAATGTAGTTTTCCGCGTTGCAACGAGGCGCCGCGATGTAACCGTCGCGTCTCGAACGCGCACGAAACGGGCTCGTTCTTCCCGTCTGTCCTCCGAAATTCCGCAGCGACGCGTTGTTGGCGACTGTACCTTGCTTGCTCGCTCGCTCTCTCTCTCTCCCTCTCTCTCTCTCTCTCTCTCTCTCTCTCTCTCTTTCTCTCTCTCTCGTGGTATACACACATACACACACGTACCTATATAGCATTTTCGAGCAGCTCCGGAGAATTTTCGGAGTCGCCATTGTTGCCGGGGTAGATGGGCCGCGAGGCGGAATTATTCGCGGCGAGCGTGTTCGAGCGAGTTCACGAGCGAGCGAGTAACTAAGGTGGCTCGATTTTTAAATTGCAAAAGCGCGCCGCCGACGTGTTTTAGGTACCTGTAACGCGCCACGCGGAAAAAGAAAAGGGTCGCGGCGCCAAATGTGACGATTCATGAAGTATTTTTGCATTTTGTAGATGCAAAGTTAAAATTATCATTTCTCTGATTTTCTGGAAAAAAGAAAAACTTTCCCGCCTTACGTCGTGTTATTACTGCGGGGGAAATGTGATCCGATCAGTTGCTGAATTAAATAACACTTAGCAAGATTCGCTAACTTTCGGATCGCAAATACATATGTATGGTGTTTGTAATGACTTTTGCATTAATCTCGATATTCATCGCCGCCATCAGTTTCCTGCGTCATTGCGTTATTCGATTTGACCGTGTATATTGAATTGCCGACTATCGATCGTAATCGACTAATGAATAATACCGATGACACTGGCGCTCGATGGATTTAATATCGCAGTCCGATTTATCAAACACCTCTAAATAAATCTTCTTAATAGCTTCAAGAGCGACATGTGCGGTAAAACATTATTAAATAAAAATAAACTAATATAAAATTTAACAATCTATTTCTATTTACTGCAAATTAATTTTATTTTAACAATGTTCGATGCAATTTTACGTTCCACGTCATGTTTTATATAAAGCAGACCGACCTGCAGCCGTAAAATTCCACAACTACGTCGTAGTAGTTGCCGGCGACTGTACACCGAGGACGGCGATATCTTTTATCTCCTTTCAGCCTGTGCGACCTTAGGAACCGCCATAGCTGCAGGAACAGTCTGTGTGAGAAGCAAACTTGACAAATTACAATTATCGGAATGAGCATTCTTCGAAGCACGCTGTTCCGAAAGAGGTCTCATTTCGCACGCTTTACATGGGATTCGCGATTTTTCATCCGGAACAATGAATTCAAAATAGTTGTGATTCCTGCGATTTTTCAATTCGAATATTTCTCCACTTCGTTTATCAAAAATTCTATGCATTTTGCAAAAGGAAAAGCCTCGTTGCGCGTCATTTTCCACGTTGCATCACCGCTTCTCGAACACGTTCGAACAAGCTGCTTTCCCCTCAGAATTTTTGAGTGACGTACGACGCTCTGGTGATGATGCGCACTGGGATGTAAGTTGTGTGAAGTTCCGCGGAAATCTTTCGTCCTAACCATCCCCGTACCTTAGAGCGTTCAAGAAACCCCCCCCCCCCTCCCCTTGCTATAAAGCTGCATGATGAAATCATACGATGTGAAGTATCCCGAATACGCGCAAGATTTGGGCGAATATATCACGAATAGGGAATATTCTCGGCGCAGCTACGCGACAAAAAAAAATGCGGAATAAAAATTCTACGCATGTAACTGCGGTAATATATATATATAACAATGTTAACTGTATATTTTAAAATTTTTTAAAATGTGACAAAATCGGCTGATGCGCCCCGGTAATAAATATTTATAAAAATGTTTCGTCATGTTGCACTTTGCGGATATTTTCCTATAAACAAATTACACACGGGATATGTTTATGTGCATGGAAGTGCAACATTTACGGGGTAATGCAAAAATGCGCTGGTCTAAGCTTCTCTAAGTAATAATGTCCCCTGAAATGCATCATTCAACACATCGCAGTGCGAAAATCTGCTGTTTATAAAAACTACGCACTTATGCGCAGTACGTCCTTGCTACATTTCCGCGGGATACGACTTTTTCTTGCTTTTTTCAGCCGGTCGCGACTTTTTCGAGAGCTTGGGAAGCAGGGGAAACACGTGTACCACAATTATGAGGATTAGCAGCGCATTTTAACAACGTAATTTTCTTGCGCGATAGAAGATTACGCGGAAATAAACCTTATCGTAGAGGAAACCACTTTAAACATATTTAATCGATATCTTTGCGAAACAATTGATCGCATCAGAAGAACTCAAATTAATTTCATTTCTATCGATTCTTATTATCTCTAATATTCTTTTTTAAATCTGTTAATTTTTCTTAATTTACCCTAGAAAATTAAAATTTCAACTCGATAAATGTAGTGCACGCAGTAAACTGTATTTTTTTTTTTAAATTTCTTCTTCACGTGGAAAAAAGATTTTCCACGTAAGCCATGATGTCTGTAGAGTTATATTGCGGACTCGATATTAAGTGAATACTTCTGAAGGCAACTACTTGTATGTAGATATAAAGAACTACATTGAAAAATGGTAAAATAATACTACAAAACATATTTCCATGCTTCCGAGATGATTCATTTAAAAGCAATGCGAGAGAGTTTGTATATTATCGGTGGATTTTTTCTTCGCGAGAAAAATAGCGACATAATTTAATGCAATTTATAAATCAGAAGACTGTCTTTATGATGGCAACGAAAAAAAAAGAAAAGGAGAAAAGCTCCACGACTGTCTCTTCTTTTTTTAACGAGGCCGTTAACGGATAAATGTTTGTTATGGAAGTGAGTGCAACGAATGATTCTGACAACTCACGGAAGGAAATAAATCTAACTTTATCCGCCTCGGTCGTTTTATCGAATCGTAAAGACTCCCAGCTGCAACATTTTACGTAACTATTTCGCCGTCACTCACTTTTTTCTGTCACATCGCCCTGTCTTTCGCAGTTGTAAGACATGTTTGTCCTGCTTGTTGATCGCAAGTGCTTCGCGAAAATTATATTGCGTGTTGGCTTGTACAATTAAACTTTCAATTCCCCCCGGGTGTCGCATGATACGACACGTAAACCCAATCGCGTAAATACATGATAATTTATGTAATATGTTAAACATATATACACATATATGGTATCTCAATGGTATAATTTTTAGATGCTTATGCGTGTAAGACATTTATTGATACAAATTCGACTTTTATAAGCGATTGAATAATTATTAATCCGCAACATAAATCCGTTTTGTAATTATAAAACACAACTTTTACTTTACGAATATAAATTTCCCTAATTTTAATTGATCGTTATATTAATGTTTCATTCAACATTTCCTAGATTAATTAATCATCACACTGACATTTTATTTAACATTTTATAAACAGAGAGATAAGCCCGCAATAAATTGTCATCGAAATCGTACGGTCGCCGCATATAAAAATTACTGTCAATTTAATGATTTCAAAATTTGTATTTGTCCCCGATTTCACCCGCATAAAATTTCGCGCTGATTTAATTTCGAATTCGTTAATTTCTACTTCGGTTTACCTTGTACGAAAACAAGCACATCAGCACGTGCGAGCCATACGCGTTGCATTCGAAGGTTTCTTTGACACAGATAGATAACGAGCTGATAAACGAGTTAATTTGTAGATATACGCCTTTCGGATGAGCGAAGCTGTTCGTATGAATCACCGCGTGAAACAGATCTTGCCGAGCGTCACGTTTCGCTCCGGAGACAAGATAAATGACAATGACTGAATGGTCCGCATCATCAGCATTAATTTCGAAATCCGTCATTATTTCCGTTCCACGTATTGCAAATTGCTTTAATGCACTCTACGCAGCTGTAACGTACTATAGCGCACGATCGTGCCGCTTGTGAAAAAAAAAAAAAGAAAAAAAAAAGAAGCGCAACCTTGAGTCACGTAACCTTGACGTAAACTCTTTAAAAATACATACGGAGAGAAAGATAGAGGAAGAAAAAGCGAGAGAATAAGAGAGAGAACGCGAATTCGCCGTCGCAGAATTTTGTGCGCGTCATCGAGCGAGCGACTTGTGTGTCTCCGGTTTTGAGATACGCACTCGTCGAAGATGGCAGTAGAGTATAAGGTAAGAAAGCGAGCGCGCGGGAAACTTTTTACATTTCATCCAGACGCGGCCGTGCAATATTGATAGACTCGTCTCTAGATAATAGCGGACTATTGCGCGCGGACTGTAATTGCACGGTAGAACGGTTTAAGGCCTGCCTCTTCTCCCCTGTCCCCCTCCAGTTCTCCTCCCCCCTCCCGCCTCCGTGGGTAAACCTGCGTAAAGACACGGCGGCGAACGGTGGATTTCCTCTCTCGGGCTATGATAATTATGATATTTAGGCCCCGCGACTTGACATTATTGCCCGACCCGGCCGTAAGTCGGACTGCCTCCTTCTTCATTTCTTCCTGCAACGCGCGCGCAATTTCGCAGTCATGAATGTGCGCCGTCGTCGCCATCGCTGCCGCTGTCGTCATCGTCGTCGTCATCACGCACACGATTCAAGGCAAGACACATTCGAGACTAGGCAGCGTATGATTAAACGGGTTGAAATCGTTTACCGGTACCCGGTGTTTTACCAATTACGTCGCGGGCCGCCTGGCTATTACTCGCAGATGCGATATTAATTCATGCCTGGGAATAAGAAACGGATAACGAGATTATAAATTATACGTCGGCGAGCGGCACGTGCGTCGATGACGTGGGAAACGATAAATACAAATTTATTCCACCTCGGTTTTGTAGCTGTCAATTTTTTATAACGTATCCTGCTATAATTTTGCAAAATTTCGCGTCCAGGAACTGCGTTTAAAAGACATAATTGCAAATAAATCGCGTCGACATCGTTCGACATCGGCGAGGATGCGAGATAAAAATGCTCAAAAGGATAAATATTCTCGAATGATAGCATTTAACTGATATCACCGATAAACGCAACGCGTTTCCATATTAATGCGTCAACAACAAAAACATTTTTTCGCCTATTAGCTCCGGTTTGGCGGCTCGCGGCGCTAAAATCATATTGAATGTACAGGTATGAAATTAAAATGGTTCATGCAATATATATATATATGATATACATATATGTATATACATATATATATGTATATACATACACACACATATATATAATATATATGTAAACCTATATGTAAAATATATCCACGGCCGGCGGCGCGTGATTCGCGCCCCTGTTTTTGTCCGCGATTTCGAAAATGTGCATCCGGGATTTTAATATATAGACGGAAATAATGGAAAAGAGCCACACGCGCGAGCGCGCGATATTAAATATCGTCCGCGCGTGCCACAATATTTACGTTTAGTCTCGCGCAAAATATTTGCGCCGCCGTTGAATCCGCGCGGCGGCAGTATTACACGTATCGCATGATACGCGAAAACGACAACAACAATCTGCGCGGCGAAACGAGGCACCACGTTGTTGTAGCCTATACCGTCCGATCGACGTCAATGGTTCATCGAATGACTTTCCCCAGTGTCGGATGACAGAGCTTTTAGACTCCATCCATGAGTAAACCAATCCGATGACTGCGAACGTATTACTATTATATCCGCATCCCATCCCCCTCCTCCCTCCCCCACCTCCTTGCCACCCGCAATTCCCCATTTGTACGGTCTTGGGGTGTAACGGAAATGATTTAACGTTTTACCATGAAATATATATATATAATATATATACATATACAGACAGATATGCCATAAATTCACCGTGTTACTTAACAATATATTTATGCTGGACATCAACGCCATTTGCATGTTTTTTTAACGCAATTACTCGCACAGGATGTATTTTATACCTGAACGTTTTATTTATAATAACGCACTAAGAATATATTGGCTGCGTCATAATTAAGTGAAATGTAATCGAATTAGTCGTTAATTATTGAGCGCGATTACTGAGTAATTAGATCATAAAAATAATCAGGGCAAAATAATTATTATGTGATTCAATTATGAATCAGGAAGTGTGAAGATATATTCGATATAATTGTCTTACATTGACAAATAAATCGCACAACAATCATATGTGTGAGTATAATAAATGGTAAACTCACCGGCCGATGCGCTGCTGTTACATATCTTTTATGTTTATGGACACCGCATTGCTCCTTATTGTTCTTTCTCTGCAGACAATTATCCCCGCTATAAAACATTTTCATCACCCGCGTACTCGCGCACTGTGATATATTTCATTAACTCACTTGCGTTTTGCGAAGCTGCAACTTTATCAGTTTATTAGACCACTAATTCATTCGCGTTTCGCCCGATGTTTAATTCGGCACTCCCGACTCTCGTGTGTGTGCGCCAAATTTACTTTCAACGGATAAAAAGACGCGAGGATGCGGACGGGACAGAGTACGCGATCTAAACTAGATTTGAAAAGTATATCACGCGAACGCGATTATCTCAATATCTCGGGCAAACGGGGTTATCTGCTTCAATATCATCGTAGTGATTCCTCGATATCCGGCGATGTTCCTCGACGCTGGATGGCACGCGCGATGTTCATCGGATAAGCAAATAGCGCGAAATATGCACGAAAGACGCGTATCGGAAAATAAAGTCCCGCGACGGAACGCGATGAGTTTCGATATTCGGCCAGCCAGGTTATGTTGACTTACAAACGTAATCGAAAAACGCGTTTATCACGATTTTTCGGTTTAACAGACACATAGAGATGATCGTCCGTTCACTTCCGATACTTGTATTTGCACAAATTGCGTAAAAACACGCGAAAAACACGGAATGATCGCGATTTCAACCGCAATACACTCGGGAACACTTGGAGTAAAGTTCTGACGTTATGTGTGCACACCAAATTTCACGATATCACGAATATTTCAATATCTCAAACAAACGGCGTCGCCTATCTCGATGACTCCGTGATAGCAATTTTGTAGTGCTTCCGCAGATATTCCTTGATGCTCCTAATCTTGAATGACATCATGATACTCGTCCGATGAGCGAGTATGAAAAACGAAAGTTCAGCAAATGGAGTCGCGCTGTGGCACGCGAAACGATGAATTTCGACTCAATAGATAGATTATTTCAATGTCGTTTATGAATAAAAAAACGCGTTAATCACAGTCTCGCAGCTTAACAGACGCACTAAGACGATAGTTTAATGACGACAGTTCATTGTTGATACTTCCGACATTTGTTTGCATACGAAATACGATTTTCGGTGGATAAAAAGATGCGAGAAACACGAAATGATCGATGGTAACGGAGACGCCCAACGCACCGTTCTGGCGCTGGTGTATGCCTAATTTCACGACAGATGTTTCTGTCTCAAGCGAGTTTCTATCTCACTCGTTTCAATGAATTCGATGCTTGATGAATCCCTTTCTGTTTTCGTCGAAGCTTCTCCATGCTTCTAATGTTAAAATAGCATTCGCGATAATTGTCCGTTGAGCAAATAATGCAAAGATACGTATCGGAAAACATAATTCCGTGACAAAACACAAAACGATGAGCTTTGATGCTGCTTACACAAACGTCGAAAAGGCATTAATCATGACCGCGACAAATTAATTAATATATTGAGACGATTGCCCGTCACTTAATTCGATGCTATTGATATTTGTTCGAACGTAAAATTCCCTTGAAACGATTAGGAATGCGCGAGACACAAAGAGCACATCTCGCCGCGCTGACCCAATATAACTGAGGCACACAGATTAGGCACAAAAAGGAGGGGGGGAGAACGCCCGTCATCTCGCAAAGCGTGTCCCTTCCAAGAAACGGAGTATACCCTTCGATGCAAACAGTAACAGAGCGACTTGTTCGATTTATAATCCTCAAACAAATATATTTTAAAAACACTTTTACGAATATTATTTCCAGCGAAACAACATCCACGAAATTTTCTTAAATAAATAAATAAATCTCTGAATTTTTTTTGCCTACTTTTACTTTTTTTTTTTCAAATATTAAATTAAGAGATCGTTCATTGGACATCGCTTCAATTATAATTTTTATCGAAATACATATTAAATAAAAATACTGGATGATGACATGCATATTTCCTTTTCTTACACAAAATAATAGAATAACAATTAATTTGGCGAACTTAAATGATTGAGGTACATTTTACACTCGTGCGAGTAACTGCCTCAATCCTGAATGTACATGTAGAGATTCGATGCTGTTTAATTTCATTATAAGATGAATATTTTACTGTTAGTAAAAAAAAAAAAAAAAAAAGAAAGGAGATAAACTTAGAATGATTTTCTTTCGAAGGTTTTTATATGGACTCTTATAAATAGGTGATAAATGAATTATGATTTTAAATAGATGACACGGAAAATCCATGGAAACGAGTCGCGAAAGTTATTTCGATCTTGTTTGAAGGAAGTAAATCTACCTGTGATGTTTCTCGAACTCGGAACTCTCACGAAGCCACGCGTATAGGCGAAGTCTGATCGTGTCCGTGATTGTATTCGAAGACGAATTAATTCGCTAATTGCGACTTCCCGGGAGGATAATCTCGCCTCATTAGATAATCCTGACATAGCTGCACTTCGGTTCTGCGCGCGCGAGGCTCAATAACGTCAAAGACCGTAATTGGCCGATTCCGCAGCCGGTTGAAATGGAGTTTGTATTCGTACAAGCTTGAACAGGAAACGTGAGATATTGAATGCCCCTATAGTCCTCCCTACGATCGCCCTAGATTTTCTACGACTTCATTTCGTTACCAATCGCCATCGATTTTTAATAAACATAGCCACGTGGATTTTGACTGCGTTTTTGATTGTAGAGAAATTCTACGAGCTTGTCGAATGTAATATTCGATACGTTCGAAGAAATTATTTATATTGTAGATGTTTCGCGATAATAATTGTAATTATAAAGAAACTCGTTAGCTCCGTCGAGACATCGTGCAGATCTCGACGAGATACATCCTCTTTTGCAATACGGGAAACAAAATGGTTAGTTACTTTCAGGATACAATTATACAATTATATGTATACGTATGCGCAACGCCGGCTTCGTAATCTTCGCTATTTATAATCTCAATGGCATTTCATCCCACTTCGCAAAAGCGCATTACAAATGATTTTTTGCTACTGGATCTTTTTCTAAATGGTGTAATTGTCGTTATTTAATTTTATTCATGACATTTTTTCGCCTTCTAAGAAATGGTAGATGACGCTTATAAAAATTGTCTATTAACCACTTATGTATAAAGTATAAAAAAGGATTTTGCATAATCATCCGTAGCCGTTGATAATGTCTATTTATTAATCCTTTCGACGATAAAGATGCGCGTATGCGTTTAGCTAGAAGTCGTAAAACTCTGAATGAACCCTTTGCGGTGCGACAAAGAAAACTTTAGGAAACGATCAATCAACGCATCACGTCGTTACTTTATGCTAATCTGCGCGAAAATAATAAACGCGCCGTAAATCGCGGAGCGTGTCTCATTTGCCGACAATTTCGAAAAGACAGCTCGACGTGCCGCGGCGGAAAGGTTAATAACAGTTAAAGTTCAACCGCGTTCCCGGCGAGTCCTGACCGTCAAAGTATCGATGCCCGGCAGAGTCGTAACGATGCGCGTGCTCACGCGTCTACGTGCGACAATTAAGTTCTCGATGTTGTTCGTGCAGCCTTTAATATCGCGCCGCGGCCCGATAATATCTGTAATCCGCGAGAAACGATTTCGACGCGTGGCAACCGGTACATCGGCGCATCGTGCTTCATAATTAGTTGAGAAGGCCGAGGAATGGCGAAATGGAGAGAACGCGATCATAATTGTCGCGCGCGCGTCCGCGGCCGGACACAATCAATTAAATGGCGCGCGCGTTCGCATCGCGAGATGGAACGGGCCTCTCCCTGTTCCTCTCGCCCCTCGTTATGAATCAACATTCCTTTTTTCCTTCGAATAATCTCTAATTGAGTGGTCCGCGTGTACATTGGGAGAGATAAATTTCGAAAAATCGACATTTCGCTCTGATAAACGCAAATTGCCCATCTCTGCACTTTGGGTTTATTAGTGTCAATATTAATTTTCCGAAATTTACTTTCTTCCCTTTTCTTTATCAAAAAATATAACAATATTTTAATAATAATAAAATTTTGAATAAAATAAAGCGATACGTTGCATCATTAAATAAAGTCGTACAGCAACTCTTATCTTCGCATCGCCATCGTATTTAAATTGTTAATGCGAATCTTTATTATTCGTTCGTGACGTAATCGAGATCGATACGTCGTGTAATTGGACGTAAATTAGAGGCCATTATGTTGTACGTCTTATCGCGCTTCCTCTAGATTTTTTTTTAGCATACACAATAATAATTGCTCTTCGATAACCGCCGTCGCGGCAACGCTTTTTAACCAACTTGCGCGGCACTCCTCTGTCTCGCCAAGTTTTAATGAAATGAAAGGAAAAACTCGGAGTAAAGTTGGGGCGCCATGTTACGTCACATGAACTAAAACTTATAAAACTTGCGGAGTCTTCATTCACTTGTCTTGTCTACTAACTTTGGGAAACGAGAGAATACGGCAGCGCGGTATTTACGCGATAGCTCCCATCTTCTTCCCGCCCAAAAAAGTTAATGTATAAAAAATAATGCGACACAATCCGAAATCGTCGTGTAAGCGTAAACGTAGAGTAAAAGAGATTTAAACAATCCCTCTTTTTTTTTTTTTTGCTTTCTCTTTGCTTTCTTTCTCTCTTTCTCGTAAATGAAAACATACGCAAGAAACTATCTTGATAAAGGACAATCACATTACGGAAATTTTAATTAGAGAAAAACTGTTTCCGGGTTCCCGTGCCTTTTAAATGTGACAGGGATGAGCTAACTAAAAGAACATTACAGCTAATTTGAAAATTAATTAAATTAAGTACCGCTTTCGTAACAGGTTTGTCAAATGTAATATTCGATATTTTCGATATCAAAGGAAAATTCGATAAAACGTTAAATTATGTTGGAAAAACGCTTGACAAAAGGATATTGAAATAATACGTAATTAGCTCCTAGATTATTGATCGGTCGTTTTAACGAGAAGTTAAATTTACGAAATTATATGCACACACGGCTAAGATTGATTAAATAGCTATACGCGGAAATTACGGTAATCCTGTTACCACGCTGCGCACCGGTTTTAACTACACGGCTCGATATACATTCGATCAAATCGTTAAATCTTAAAAGATAACTTATTATTAAATAGAGAATCGAACAGAGTATTACCTGTTGCTGCATAGTTCCGCGCTGGCGCCCCGAAGCACTCGCATCTGAAAACCAAAAATAATTCATATATAAGTACGATGACAGCACTCGCTGTATTTTTACAATTCCAATTATTAAACAACGGCGAGCATTAATTAGCGTTTTCCCGTCTAGACGGACATCTTAAAAGATTGCATAACAAATGTTTTGTTATTTTTGCTTTCAGGTCATATCCGTCACCGGTGCAGAACGGAGGACCAAACGGCACGACGACGATGAGCTGCGCGAGTTCTCAAGGTGAGAACAGGACTCGTGGTTATCGTCGTGTTTCGCGGCACAAAAATTCGAAAACAATTCCACTAATTCAATGCGAACGCAATGTTCGCGCGCTGTATTTAATTACTACGACCGCCGGCTGGAATAAAGCCGTCCGCGCGACTCGCAATAAAAGCGGACTCGCGAGAGGAGCGGCATGCCGGCGCTCATTAATTAGCAGGGGGGAGGACGGAGGGGGTCCGAAAAAATTTCCCGGGCAAAATTTTCTTCCGATTAAATTAGCGTTGCATTAAATTTATTGGCTGAATTCTCTTTTATAAACTGCGCGCGTTCGCGCTCGGCGAGCCGATCGTACGCAAGCCGCCACTACCGTTCTCTCGCTCGCGTGAACACTCGTAACGCGCGTGTACAGCAGCGGCTCTCGTACGGTATATAATTTGCAAATATCAAACGTCGGCGGATATTTGAAAATATTGACTCTGGTATTTTAGCCGGGGCCGCGCGGCGGCCGGCGGTCTCTCGCGCACGGGAAAAAATTATCCGCCTCATGACGATTCAATATCGCGCGATTATCGCGGCAAAAGGTACCCGCAAGAGAGAGGAAGGGGGGGAGAGAGAGAGAGAGAGAGACCCGTGCGTGGATCAGATACAATATTAATTTTATATTTTTCGCTGCGCTGTGTGTGACAAACGCGCCGCGGAGGGAAGCGTATGCGCGCGCGTGCGACGAACGTGTGCGGTCGCCGCGACGCATATGTACGTATTACGATACGCGCGTGCATATATGCATGCTGCAAAAAGCTCGTCCCCGCGTTTATTCGCGATTGCGAGCAAGCCATTAAACAGATTCGCATGGAATTTCACAACGAAAAAGGATCGGCGCGCGCGCGCGCGTGCCCGGAAATTGCGCGGAACGCGCAATCGATGAAAAAGCTTCATTTCAACGCGAGCTTATTACGAAATTAATTTTCATTATAATGAAATTCTCGCAAGTACCACGCGCCTTTCTGTGTCGCAATCCTTTTGTGACGCGTGCTTGCCATGCACAATAGTACAGAAATCGTGAGCTGTTTTTTTTCCCCCCGAAGTCTGCGTTAAATGGGAAGTATACGAGAATTGGATCTTTGGTTATCGAATACGAAGATTGTATTTTTCAGTCAACAATATGTGGAGCAAACCTTGCGAGCGGGTTTTACTTTAAAAAAATAGAAGTGCAATATAAGCAAGAAAATAGATAAAACTGTGATTTTACGTCGACAAAATATTCGCGCTTTGAACGACATAACTCAATATAATTGTGAGTTATGTGTTACATGCCGTTGTTCGTCTTTGCAGATTAATATCGCTATTAAATGTTAATTTTCGCCGCAAATCTCGTCACGGGACGACGAAACTGCGAGCGTGCATCGCACCGTAACAATCAGCGTTACGATGTAATTTCACGATCACCTGTGAAGGAAGGCCGAATCCGCGAGCGCGAAACCACGAGGAGGCGAACGACGTTTGTGTTCCATCGTGAGGCCGGGGTCGATACCGCCGGCAATTGGCGCAAAATTGTAAAAAAATATTTCCCGATAGAGCGAGACCGCGGCGCACACGGCATCGCCGCGATGCGAGCGTGTGTGCGGCGGACGCACGACAATCGCGCCGAAATATACGCGCGCAAAATCCGAGGCCAATTACAAACACGCCGCGTCTCACCGGGCTGTCAGTCATCAATCCGCGGAATATTTTTCTCTGGGTCAATTGAACAATTCTACGCGTCGTCGGACAGCGCGACCCGCGTGTATCCGCGAGTGCGGGACCGGGTTTTAATGTGTATTTGCCGTTTACCCGGGGCTTTCAACGGCTAACCGGTAAATCTTCTGACGAGCGATTAACTCGTTTCTCTCTTGGTGCTTCTCAGCTATTAAATTACCATCGACGATACCGCCGGCAATAAAACTTGTTCGGGGTGATACTAAACAGAGCGAAAGGTTGCTTACGCGCGCGCGCGTGCACGCGCGCGGCCCGAACCCGTGGATTATACAATAATCTCTTAAATCACTTAAATGCCTCGTTTATTTTATTCCCCATCAAATTATCGGCGCTACTTCGAGCTTTACGACCGTCGTATATTATTCGATCGTTTGACGATGTCTTTAATATGACATTTCACTCTTTAATACCGACTGCTTCTCATAATTAATTACAAAACAGAATACTTATTTCTGCATTCGATAAATATTCACGCGTTCGTACGCCAAGAGATTCAGCGAAACTTGCGTTAACACGTAGTTAAATCAGTTCCGATGTAGAAGCAAAACTTTCTACGGCCAATGAAAAACGTTTAAAATGCTTTGGAAACTTTATTTGGAGCGTGTAAAAAGTTATTTCGCGCAATCTTTCCGCGAATTATTTTTTATCGCCGATACATGACGGTAAATTTCATCTCTGCAGGAAGCCGTAGGAGAAAGTTACAACTTCCTGAGCTTTCCCCCGATTTGAAAGCCGTAGAAAAGATAAATTCGATCACTCGAAAAAGTTTGCGAACAAATATCGAAAGTTCGGAAATGCAGTTTGATTCCGGTAAATCGTCCGGCAACTATGTCTACTCCGTGTTTACCTGTAGCTGCCGGGATTAGAGTTGGACGGCACTCTCGATGAGTCACTCACGGAACAAGTATCGCGCAGTGCAAGATGAGACGAGATGAGTGACAGGAGTTCCTGCGCGAATTAATAGCACGATAATTCGAGCTAGTTAACGTGTACGTACACGAGAGGAAAATAGAAGAAACTTGGGGGGAGAATGATTAACGAGCGGTGTGCTACGGGAGTCCGACGTCTGCGTTGCGCCGGCGAGCTAAAATTAGGCGAAAGAAATGTCTTGTTTCTCAATTTATCACTATGCAAAACACAATATTGATATAAATAATATACGACGAGATTTGACGGATATTCTTCAGGAACGCTAATAAATAACTTCGCTCGCAAGGTTCACGACTTTCAACTTACTCCACATTTTTTTCCTCAACTCTTTATGAGACGAAGTCGGGACGGGGAAATTATTGTCGCGCGCGGCGTTTAGAGGGTTAATTTCCGCAATAATGCAGCACATTGTCGCGCGAAAATTTTTCGCTTTACGACGCCCGAGAAACTCGAGAAATAACTTGGCGCTATCGTGGGCGACGGTATGCGAGCGAGCGAGCGAGCGAGGATAAGCGCGCCGAAAATCTAAAGGGCGTCGGCCCTGTCCTTGTCTCTGTGCAGGGGTGATGGTGAAGCAAGAGGCGAGGGACGACGGTTACGAGACGAGTCCGGACCTCGAGATGAGGAGCACCGGCGGTGACAGCAGTCAGCAGTATCACACGCCGCTGACACCACACACGCCGCACACACCGCACACGCCGCACACGCCCCTCACGCCGATATCGGCGACAGCGCATCAACCCCAGCAGCCGGGCTCGACCGCCTCCACCCTCGGACAGGTGAGTTTTTCATATTCTGCCCTCCCGACTCCCATCCCCGATCGTTTCCCGTGCTCTTCTCCACCCTCAGTTTCACCCCCGAGCTATTTACGTATCCCGCAGCGACCGGTCCGCAGCGACCGGTCCGCAGCGACTAGCGATTTTATTACCGCGTTTGGTATCTTGAAAAAAAAGCCGGAATTACGAAGAAATTACCAGAAAGTACTGAAGGAGGATAAATCTTTCTTTAAACCGAGCTATAATGCTCCGACGAATATAACTGAAATGCTTTGAGTTGGCTGCAACGTTTAAATGTCGGGAATAATGCTATGTTTGCGGAATTGTGTTGCTGATATATGTGCATGTGATTGTTGTAATTATGCCACGAGATTGCGTGTAATAGCTGTGTGACGTATTCTCAATCGATCTTACGTCAGAATTTTGTCTAATTTGCGCTGCCCAATGATCTAAAATTAATATTCACGCATATTCGTATTCGGTAATTTATTTTGTGCCTGTAAGAAGAAAGCCAAACATTTATTAAGCGGCTAAATCTTCTGTAATAAATAAACGTTCATGTAATATGTATGTAGTAGTTGTAACAAACTTTGAGCGCGATTAAAATGTGTAGATCAAAGAAAGCCGTTCGTGCCAATCAAGTTACGAATATCGATATAAAAAATAGTGAGACTTCGCGATTGAGGGTCGAAGCGCGAGAATATGTATGCTTATTACAGTAAAACCTCTGCATTTTAATTTCTAATTTTCTATTTTTTTTCTCACTTTTATGTAACGTTTAATTGAAAAAAAAAACCAAGTGAAAGATGATATATATTATACATGCATTTTAACATACACACCATACACAATTATAATATCTACTACATTACAATTTTCGTACAATTATAATCTTTTCGTTTTTCCTCGCTTTCTCTCTTGAACCATTTTCCAACATTTGTCTAACTATACGAGTTAACTACTTATATGAAAAAGTAAAAAACAAAAGATATCATACAACGCAATATTGATTCGTTACCATAGAAATCACGTTAATTTCTTGTCAGATATTATCTATTAATATTAAAATTTATTGCATAATAATTTGTGGATTTCACTCGTTTTCTCTAATGTTGTCACGGTGGTTAGAGAGATGTGTGAAGAATAGTGATAAGACAGCGCAACAGGGGAAATAAAGAAAGAAATGGAAAATCAGAAGAAAAAACATGGAAATTTGATTGTATGTACAGAAAGAAAAAACGTCGCGCGTAAAACGTCAAAATTATTAGGTAATAAAAAGCACAGGCAGTTCTCATTAGGAACCACCGTATCGGCATATCTAGCACCTCGCAATCAAACTTATGAGCAATAAATTGTAATAAAGACGCGCGCAATCACCACGGAGTTTTCGCAACGCCGTGTACGGCGATTTGCATTTTCATGTTAGTTTTACGATCTACTTACGCAACATTACTTCTGTCGCGGTGCAATGAAAGTCGCGGTGTTACTTATTTTTTGCTTTACGCACGGATTATCTCTAAACACGCGGTGTTTCTACGGCCACTTATGTCTTGTGTAATTTTAATTGGTGCGATTCAGAATTTTTGTGCAAAATATGTAAAAAGCTCGTATAAAAGAGGTAAAAACAGCAATTCCATAATATTAATATTACGCGTGATTCGATGAAAAAAGCTTTTCTTTTTAACCGTTACATTGATAACCGGATTCGTAATAAAAAGAAAATAATATATAAATTGAAATTTTTTTAGCGAGTATAATAGCGAGTACAATAATTGTGTGTGATATTTATTTATATTTGCAACATGAAGAAGAATAAAATAGTCTATGTGTAACGAAACAGTTATAAAGAGAGGAAACTATTGCATCTTTCAAACGGCGTCCGGCTTTTTCACTTTACAACAACTGGCGAAATAAAAGCTTTTGCGTGCGCGATTCGGATGAATATTTTGACGGCGGTAATTTTCAGCGACTTCAATCAGAACGCGCATTTTCCGCTCATGAATTAATTGCAGGTTGCGTAGCTCTCCAATCTGGCTATCGGCGCTATCGCGCGCGAATTACAGAAATTTCATCCGATATTAAATTGCCATTATCCGCAAAGTTGTTATCCGCTGTCAGGATCGATAGTCTTTTTCTCGAAAATTATCTCGTGACGTGACGACCGACCCGGTCGATCGCGATTTCGCCGGCTCCTCATTTTAACGAACGAACAGCCGACGAGCGGAGCGAATTTCCGTTGATCGAATTGTTAACCGTGAACACGTCCCGGATTTATCGAGCTCGCGTCCCTCCCCGCCGACTACATTATCGCGTTTCTCTTTTCTCGAGATCCCGCGCGCTTCACATTATTTTACTTAACCCTTCTCTAGATCCCGACGTCCGATTGTTTCTACGTAAACGAGCCGGCCGTTTAAGTTACGGATGACTTTTTTTTTCCTCTCGAGATAATTGAAGGGATGAATGGCTGAAAGAGATACGCCACTCTCGCGAAAATTGTGTAATCCTCATAGATAAATTACACCGAACTCCGCGGAGAAAAATCAATAATCAAAATATTCCTGTTGTTTTAGCTTTATCGAGCATGAAGATTGCCACCTTGATCAATAAAGTGTGTGTGAAATTTCCAATCTACTTATATTTAATCGATTTCTTCAGAATGTAATTTAATCGTTACGCTTCTGTATCAAATAAAGAAAACATTGTGTACAGAAAAAATATATGAAAAAAAGAGGCAAAGTAACAAACAGCTTATAGCGAAACGTTATTATCTCAGTAATGGATATTTTCGAGACATATAGATTAATGGCTCTTGAAATCGATAAACAAGCGTTTCTTTGCGCAACCAACGGCTCGCAATAAAGATTTTCTATTTACCTGTTTATAACGCAAATATTGTACTCTAATATCGCCGGATAAAACAAATCGTTCCTCCGCGACTGCGCTGCATCCGCACGATACTCACTGCGGTCTTTTTGCTTGCAAATAATAACAATAACGGTGCATGCGCGTACGTTCTTATCGCGCGCAATATTGTCGGCGACCTTCGAGTGAAGCTGGGAGCCCTGTGAAAAAGGACGAGTGGTAGGGACAACGCGTTATCGGTAAACTACCAGTCAGTGGCTCTTATCTTTTGCGGGATTTCGACCTCGATTTCACGGGGTTATCACGGGGTCAAGAGCGCAGGCCTCTCCGCCTGGAAAGAGCATAGTCGGAGAGGGCCGGGTCGAAAACTGCAAACGAGAGAATGTTTATGTCGCGATAAAAAATCCTCGGCAACCCGCGCTCACCGTCAGATTCACGTTATCTCTTATTCCGACATTTTCGCGGGCGCCGAAAAAGCGGCGCGAGGCTCTTTCGCTGATGTACATTACCTTCGTCGCAAAACCGTCTCGCCTTTCTTGAGCGAATTTTCGAAAACAAATTCGGTAAATAGACGCGTCTCACGCGATATATTTCGTATTGCTGAATTCAACGGACGATTTTGAGATTGATTTAAAATTAAGAGTGCTGAATATGCGAATGTGTCGATATGCCAAATTATCGCATTATTGACAGCCTTCAGAATGCAATAACGGTCTGTTCAATAATTTCTGATTTCATCAGGCATTTATTTTAGCCCGCGATATTGGATTTTTGAGCGAAAGACACAGAAGAGTCAGGAAAATGTCACTCAGATACCCGTCGGTGTTGATTATCTAATACAGTCTCGCTAATATCGTCGGAAGGAGTTTCGATATAAAATCGATATAAAGAAATTTCCGAATAATTTGACACATTAAACTTTCGCATCGTGTGTCACAATCGGTAACGTGTCTCGCATTCCATTAGATGTCCGATTCTTTCTAGCTTGTCAAAAGAGCATTGCTCTTTAAAAGCAATTAGCTTATGAAGCCCGACTGTTATGATTTCTCGTTAGCGCTACACGCAAAAGGGGGACGGGGGGGTATCGCTCAGACCTCTGTTGATTTTGGCTAATGTAAAACGCGGACGAATGCGAAAAGTGCAACAGGAGAAGAACGGTGGTCGCGTCACCCCGTGCAATTTGCAAAAAAGAGACACAGCTGTGCATTTTACAACCGCGTACGGCTGATACGTTGTACGTGGCCGCGTATTTTCGGTCCGTGCGGCAATTGCGCTATTACTATTTTCCCCCAAGGCATCGTCACGCGTACATACAGTGCCGGTCGGGATACATACGTTTTATGATCGCCACTGTACGTGTCCCGTGATCGTCGGTGCATGTTTTACGTCGGGATTGTACGTGCCGAGGTGAAATTTAATTTTTCCACAACCGGCCGCGGCGGAAACCTGCGAACGCGACGAAAAATTCCGCGGTATAATTCCCGAGGTGGAATTGAATTAGACCGGGGACACATCAGCCGTCATCGCGATTCGAGATATCACGTGGCAATTCGCACCGCGAGCGGTGCGCCAACATTTTCCTTTCCTTCGCCTGCATGTATTATTCAAACGCGAGAAATTCGGTCAGTAAATACGGTAATGCGTCTGCCCTTAAACGACGCACGGGAATTTATCGCGAAACATTCGCCAAATTGCATCCTCACGTATAACCTTTTATTATAGATTACGTCGCGCGAATTTCAGTTCCGCAAAAGTATTGTTTGACTACGAACAGGGAAAATGAGGGAATAAAAACAGTCATAATATCGAACAGTTTCTCTAGTTTTCCTATCTCTCCTTTCCTTATCCCTACACACACACACACACACCCACCCACACACCCACCCACCCACACACACACACACACACACACACACACAACAAACGCGTTCTTCCTACACGATAACATTCCGATGCGAGAATTCCGAACTTCTTGCGTCATTCCGGCGAGTATGACAGCGTCGAAAGTGATAAAGTGATAACCACGATCTCTCAACGTTCGCCCGTTCGCTCTTTTCCAGGTCGCGATAAAATGCGAGACGCCGGTGGACCCGTACTCGTTCGTGGACGAGGAGATGTCGATGGGCGGCATGAGGACGGCGAGCAGTCCAGGCGGCGGCGGCGGCAATCCCGAGAACATGACGTGTCCGGGCGGTGCCCAACCTGGGCTGGGTACACCCACGTCGACGCCGCCCGGGGCGCTGCCCGGGCCGCAACATCATCAGATGAATCTCGTGATGAACGGCGCCGCGAGCGTCAATCCCCAGCTGGCGCATCAGCCGAAGAAGCGAGGCCGCAAAAAAAAGTCGGAGATGATACTCACCCCCGAGGAGTAAGAGTCGCATATATAATCAATTACCGGCGTGGCGCCTGAATGCGCCGGAAAATCTCCATTACCGCGAGCCGAGAACTCTAATTTCATAATTCGAAGTGCAGCCTGATATCTCGCATCTTTTTGCGAAAATTATATACATATTGCATATTTTTTTCTAACTTGATGCCCAAAAACAACTGTAATTAAAGGAATCGAAGGAATTATTTCCAAGCCCATTGCGAGATATCGGAGTTTGCGAAACGACGCGATCAAAGTTAATTTACCGCCTTAAAATCGCTTTCATATTTGGAATAGCATTCTGTATCTTTAATTCGGAATTTGCTGTTTACGTTGGAGATTGTTATTATTGTTATTATTACTGTTAACAAATACGCTAATAATCCCAAAGAGAAACGAAGCTGAAAAAGATCATGGGACCGGCCATGAGGCCGCGACTCGATATAACCGGAGTTAGTTATATATTTGCATGCAGCTACGGTTAAAAATACCCGCTCCGCTAACAATGTCCGTCTGACCGGGCATCATGTTGTTGATCCGATAGAATCTTCAGTTACGCTTATTTTTGTGAAGCCAGCCGAAAACTTAAAAATAGTTCCACATATTAGGAACGTAACACGATCAGCGATTCGCGCCGCCGTTACGGAGATACGTCACGAGATATCGGACTCGTTAAAACGCTAATTCAAGACGTTGAAAGGGTATTGCCCGCCTTTCTGACGCATCTTATATCGGTGTATGTGTGTGTGGGTGTGTCCGTTTATTAAATATACAGATTCAACAAGGGCCACTATACGGCTGATATATCAATTTTAATTTCTCCGTCAGTATTTTTCTTTATAAAACTGCACCGCTCGTGTGATATTTACGGGGAGAGCAGTGTGCACAAATACGTTATTTAATGCAGCCAATCTACGTTTCGTTGCCGAAGAATTGCATTAATTTTTGCGACTCGTCACAATAACTAAATTCGCACTAAAATATGCTTTCAGTATCCATCGCGTTTCAAAGATTGGCTTTGTGCTATTTCATTATTTCTCGTTTAGAAAGACGCGAGAAGCGCAAGTTGCATTTACAGTCACGTCTTATCTCGCGAGATCCAAACTTATTCATCCGTGTATTATTTGCGCGTATTCACGACGGCGCGACTTACAACGCCCCTGTCCGATACAAAACGTAACATTGTGTCACAGTATCACGAACCGAGACGCAATGTCCAAGAGTCCGCGCGGCAAAAAGCGCGACGCGGAAAGTCCGCGTCCCCTGCCGATCGGGAGAAATAGTTGCGCGCCTTTCGCTGAATCGTATGACGCGGCATAAAGAAATCCAGCGTATTATTAAGGGCGTCTGTGTCGCCTCTTCTTTTTCTTCCAGAGCTGAGCTCGCGGAGGCCAAGAAACGCGCTAAGACGTACAAAGAGAGGAAGAAGCACGACAGGTTCGATGGTATGCCGGAAGAGGAAGTGAGCAAGCGTGTCCTGCCGGATCATCTCACCAATAACCTTGACATTATTATAGTAAGTCTTATGTGTCTTATGTGTATGTGTGTAGATATTCGCATATATGCGACGTACCTGTGTTAGCCGCGAGTAAATAAGACATCAAGTTGATCTTGGTTGTATTTTCGCTCACTTATCATAAATCAACATTGCGTCATCGCATCGACTCGTGTAAACTTCCCGGACGCTTTATATACGGTATAAGCGCGGCTAATAAGTTTGCGTTAAAGATACTTTAGATAGACAGCGATAATCATATGCGCGGAATGCACGCGATAGAGCGCTCAAAACAGATCATCCGGTGTCGATAAATTAAATTATCTGAAGTCGCCGCGGAGTGCACTACACCATAAATAAACGAGATTTACTCGCTCGATCGACTCGCGCGTAGGCGACATTTCAATTCCGCGGCTCTCCACTCGCTGAATGGTACGATAATTCATTAATCGCGTCGCAACACTAACAACAACAATAAAAACATCAATTTCATCGGCGCACACATCTCCGCTGGCTGGCGCGCCGTATATGCGCGTGCGGCGCGTAATTTATAGCCCGGTGTATCGCGGCCGTGCGTGTCATTTGTAATGCCGCATTACCAATGCGCCGGCGATGTCGTTCTTGATCGAATGACGGCAATTAATCGGACACGCGCGTGCGGCGCAACGGGACGCGGCGCCGGCTCGGCTTCGGCCGGCGAGAGAATCCATCTTGGAGTCACCGCCGCGCGAAAATCCGCGGATTCTCTGCACGCGGCAACGACAAATGGCAGTCACCGCCTCCGCAGCAGCCGGCCTAATCGCTTTAATGATCCATACGCGATTCGGTTATCACGCGAAACGCCGGTCGTTGCGTTACGTGAGACGAGAAAACGAGAAAACGAGAGAGAGAGAGAGAGAGAGAGAGAGAAAGAGAGAGAGAGAGAAAGGAAAAACTAGTCGACCATGTGGACCAGTTTCGTCGACGTTCCGTTAACTTAAACCTTAATTGACTCCTCGTCTTTTTGCACAAGTAGAACTCGGAAGAAGACTGGAACTAATTAGAGATTAAACTTAATCGACATTACTGAAGCTAACAACGAGTTAACTGTTGAGGGTCTAACGACACAAATGCAAAAAATATTTTTCGGGAATGAAATTGGGCGGGAATCACGTTAAACGAAAAATATCGCCGGGATAAATAATGAGTCGAAATGTCCGTCAATCAGCCGGAGACTTGTGCAGTACATAAAGAGTCGACACTGACATCGGCTGGAATCCGAAAACAATTTCGTCCGTTTCTGTCGTACGTGCATGACATTTTCGTCACCGCGCGTTAGCATGATCTTTATTGAATGCAAGCGAGAGAATGGGAATTACGTTCTCGTTACAAACGCGACGACCCGCCGTGCGTTGATCGATCACCCGATACCGGTGTAAACGGGTATAAACAGTTTAACGGGTGAGCATCACGGTCATTACGAGTGATTGTTATAATCCGATATGCGGCCGTCGTTATCAAAATTGGGGTGACTTAAATGACGGAACCGAGAGGCTTGTGACGATTTCGGTGTTTTAATCGCGTGAAAATAATCCCGCGAAATTTGATTCATGTCCCACCTCGGTTCGCTTTAAGATAATGCGATTATCTTATTTTCGGCAACGCGCGCGCGCGCGCGCGCCAATTGTGTCGTGTCAATGCTGATCAAATGCGCATTGTTGAGATAATTCATCAATTAATTTAACGCGCAAACGAAATTTTCATAATGAAGAACGTATCTACGTGTCACGTCACACGCGAGCAAGTTCTAATATTATAAAATCGAGCGGGTGGGTTCGAAATGTCCCTAGAACGCGCTGCGGATTTCTCGCGCCGACTCGACTTTGTCACGGGCGCGCGCGAATTCAGCGTGCACATCAATCTGGCGCGCGGAAAATCGCTCCCACTTTCTTCCCGCCGCGAGAAAGTCTCGGTCTCGCGCCGCGCGTTATTTATCGCGAAATAAGGCACGAACGCCGTCGGCCATATTCATCGGAGGGAAGTCTGTTAACGCGCGCTTCCACGGTCCATATTCATATATTACCCGAAACGAGTTGTCACCGTGGTCGATCATCCGTCAAGCGGTGTAAACGCTTTAACGGGCCGTGGGCAATTCGGTTATTACGCCCGACGTTGTAATCGAACGCAGCGGGACACTGTTCGCTGCTCCCCATAGAATGCACCCCCTGATGCACCCCCGGCGCGTCCAGGCACTTCCTCTCCCCCCCCCCCTGCTTGCTCACTCGCCCCCCCGCAATTCTGTCCGTCCGCGCTTCCCGCCCCCGCTCCCCCCCCCCTCCCGTTCCTACGTGAGCGACGCGCGTTGTTTTCAATCGGTGACAATTCCACACCCTTCCTCACGTCCGACCACCACCTCGTGGCCACCCCCGCCCGTCATTTTATCCTCGTTTATCCCGGCCGCCATTCGGCGCCGGCCGAGCGGCTAACGCATTGGCGTTAACGCGCTAATGCGATACGTACTTTATGTCGACGGCGAACTGCGGGGGACGAGGACGCGGGACACACATACACAGGGTGGTGTGGGGGTGCGCGGCAGGAGGAGGATTCGCTCGTACGCGACTAACAATATAACGCGATTTTGACGACGCGATATACGTCGTGTCATTGCCTTCTCTCTCCCTCTCTCTCTCTCTCTCTCTTCCTCTCTCCCTCTCCCTTCCTCTCTCTTTCTCTCTCTCTCTCTCTCTCTCGTTCACGGCCGCTTATCGGAATCGAAGGTGCGATCGAGAAATGCATTATCCGAATCGCAGAGATACGCGGAGATTCCTCGGTAGGCGCGTGAAGCACGCGTTCTACGTGCGGCGCTTCAGACAGGCCTCGACTTGGCGCGAAAGGTCACGAAAAACAGCCAGAAAAGTGTTTGCTTCTCCGATTCTCTAAGAGAAAGTAGGTTCCAATGTAAATTTGTGTAAATTAATAATCCGTTTCCCCTTCACTGTATTATTGATGAGTTATTAATATGCAAATTATTTTGTTATTCAGCATTAGATATTAATTTATTTGTTATAAGGTATTCATTTAATTGCTTTTCAACGACAAATCCACGCGCCGCGAAAAAAAAAAAAGAAACTTGTCTGTTTCCAAGCTGCTAGTTTAGAGTTGAGAAATTCTCGCAAATATTCATCCGATCTTCATTTAACTGCCTTAACAAGCGCGTTGTTTCACAAGGCACGATTCATAATAACATCCCCGGGGGCCGCACACTTAAATACAGCGCTAAACAGAGGCGAGAATAGAGCGGCCAAAGAATTCTAAACTAATCAGCCGCCGATCCTTTCTCGCGTACGCGCCGCGGTTCTTAATGGTACGCACACATACGCGCGTGCACGCCACGCACACGGCGCGAGTCCAGCGGACGTGCACTTTGTCATGCAATTATCCCGAGGAGTATACGGCCGTGCGCCGTTGTGCGGTGAATGTTAATCTCTATTTACCGGCGACGGGACGCGAGAACGCGCGTCGCGTCGTCGTGGCGCGAGATAAACGTCGATAAGTTACGACACGAGATTCCCCCGGCGGCGGTGCATCCCCCTTCGCGCGCACCTTGCACTTGCGAAAAGGTCAGTTGCGAGCCGAGAGAGCGCGGGAGCGCATCCTGCCTGAGAGGCAGGAGGCGGGAGGAGGAGAGAGAAGAAGGCCTTAATAGCGCGCGAGATGCGCGTCTAATGGCGCTCGCGCGCGGCCGCGCGCATCACGTACATCCTTGGACTTTGTCGTTATTAATTACCTAACCGGCGGAGCGAGGAGCGAAGATAATGCGGTTGTGCAACAGGTACCAACGCCGCACCTGCGCCTCCTCCTCTGCCGCCTCCTCCTCCAACCGTTCGCCGCACCGTTGCATAATCGCGAGTAAGAAGCGCGCACGTGAAGTCCTACGCGAAAAGAAATCGATCCTCCCTTTATTCCTCCCCTCGCGATACAACCGACGCCAACGCGGAAGCGCAACAGTACTGTCGCGTGCGCGCGATTAGACTTAATTAATGTGCCGTTTTCGTCAACAATTAGCCCGCACGAAAAAAAAGTCCCTCCGAGAAAGAAACTGATTAAGCATATTGAATCCAGCGTAAATTAATTAAAATTGTTTCATAAATTGCAATAGAGTAATTGAGCAAATGAGGCAATAATTTTCCAATGACGATATTACAGTTATTACAAAATCATTAAAAAGAGAAGTGTATTCATTTAACGCAGAAAATTGTTCCAAAATAAAAACTGTTAATTTCATCATCGGAAAATCATCGCGTTTGTTCCATTTACGCGAGGGTTTCAATTACCCCATTTTCAGTTTCGGGAAAGAATTCATTGTTCCAATGCAATCTGCTGATGCGGTTACATTCATAGGAAATCGAGTAAAATTGGAAAAAGTATTGGGAGTACGTGACGATGGAAGTGAGCTCTTCAAGTAGAATTGCGCGAGAAACGAAAAATATTTCTCCAAAATTTTCGTCTTCATCGACGAATAGAGCGGAAGTGGAGTTATTAATTTAATTACACCTAATAAATATGTCATGTAATATTTTTCATAATTCCAACGTTAAATGGGTATCAAGTAATAGGCTGAAACATTCAAACAAGCTTTGGTCGGACAGCGAAATTTTGCATTTTGCAGATTAAAAATGGTCCATTGAAGTATACATTGTCCTCATAGTCATAATAACGAAATTAATTTTGTCGCATATAATATGGATACATGCAATTTCTCGTCGAGGGTGCCTTTTTAGGAAGCTTTTGGAGCTAAATTAAACATTATGCATATGGCAGGTATTCAAACTATATTTCCATAATATACGCTACATTTCGTTATACATTTTTTTTTTTTTCAATTTGTAATTATAATCAAGCGCAAGCTCCACCAAGAAACATTTCGGCACTCCGTAAACTCTTGGTCATTAAAGTCACCTCGTCAAATTCAAGCCATCAACATAATTTGCCATTAGTTTTCATTATATTCCGCGCACATGCATAGTTAATTGCGCCACAATCTGCTTCAATTAACAGTACACAGGTTTACAAGCGATTCCGATTTCCCGCGCCCCTTTTATCGCGCGCGTTAAACGAAGAAAAACGTCGATAAAGCGAGTGTTTTTCTTTGAAGTCTCGACTTAGCTTTGACAATCGGTCGAAAGCGAAATTAATTACATCGACAACGACGCGTGACGCGAACGGTATGTCTCTCCGGGCGTTTTTCCTCGTCTAAAAAACTCTCGGCGGAAACTCAAGGATGCGGGAGAGACAATAATTTTGCCGTTTCGCAGTGCGGAAATAAGTTGGAAATAAGCCTCAGTAATAATTTCGAGGAGACGGACGCGGGGCGGAGAGGAGGGTCGAGAAGTTTTCAAAGGAGAACAAACGCAGCAACGTCGGCGAAAGCGACTTAAGAACACCCGTTCGCTTTTGTATCACTAGCGTGGCTAATTAAATTAACGCTGAATTAATTGTGTCCGCTATAACGCTGAATTAATGCTTCACACAAACGTGTTTACGATATATATGTATATTCGAATAATATTTCTCAGATGATATTATAATAATAGGATGTAGCAGACACAAAATGCACCTTGAAGATTCTAACGAGTCGTTTGTTTTATTTTACAGATCGGTATCAATCCTGGACTATTCGCGGCTTACAAGGGGCATCACTACGCTGGACCTGGGAATCATTTCTGTAAGTTTTATTCTTTCCATATTTTATTCTTCTAATATTCCTTCGTCGATCAAAAGTCACATTAAATCAAAATAACGATCTTAATTAGCAAAATAGATATTGAGTTAATTATTCATTATTACGACTAAATTATCTGCTTTTCAATTCGTATCTTGAACAAAAGCAGCACAATTATGACAATAAATAGGAAGAAAAAAAGAGAGAAAGTGTTTCTTAATAAAAGCGATAAGCTGTGAAGTCATAATAATAAGTGAGAAACGAGCAAAGGAAGAGTCTCGTAGTCGCTGACTGAGTACAACTACTCGGGCATGAATTCGCAATTCGAGTTCCGAACATCCGTATAAACGAGCGCCAATGTGTCCGACAATCGTGGCACTAACGAACCCACACCATTACCATAGTCTTGCAAGCGAGCCTCGCCTTTGCGTCTCGAAGTTTCCGCATAAAATTGCATAACGTTATACTCCGAGCACCGGGAAAATCGAGTGCGCTTTGCGCGCGCGCCTCGTCTTAGGTGCACTTCGAGGAGAGTAATTATCAAGTCAACGAGAAAATCAGAGTCAGTGTAAAAAAAAAAAGGTGAAAGAAGGAGGAGAATGCCAGAAGCGATTATCGCTTAGACCCTGAACTTACAAAAGGTGCAAACAACGGGAAACCGGAGGGTTCACGCACTGCGTATAAAACATAGAATGCGACATATAGATTTAGTAGTAGTCAATTTTCACGTTTTTAATGCATAATCGGAACTTGGACAAATATAACCAGAGGTTGGTAAATAATCTGAAGCGCCCTTCGCGAGCGCGATAAAATCACACGAATCCGGGGAAAGACCGGCGGGAGTTTTGCGACCCCCATGACGCGTTCGAGCCCTCATCTCGCGCTTTTTTCTGCATCGGGAAACACCGGGATCTGAAATCGCGAAAGCCTGCATCGATGAGCACGCAGTAAACGCTGCTGCAACGCGCATAAATCACCCACGGCACGGGCGTAAAAACTACAGCATTATACAGTTATAATATACAGTGCATGCGCCGTACGTACGCCGTGTGTTTATTTTACCGACGTGCTTGCAACGTCGATTAATATATTTTAATATGATTTATATGCGACACAACGGACATAATAAAAATCTTCATCAATTTCATGCAAAAGCGCGGGAAAAGTGTGTCGAAATAATTGGGTCCTTTGTGTCACGCATCCCGCGTGACTTGACAATTTTTCTATTAAAAATAGAAAACTATTAATCAGTCAAAAATTCATAAAATATAATTCAACAGTGAAATGTGTAAAACATGTTTGAGCATGCGATGTAACACGAAATTTATAAAATACACGGGACACAAATAGCAAAATGCAAAATTTCAAGCATGTTTAAATGAAATAAAAGCAATCCGATAGTTGGCCCGTTAATCAAAAGGGCTAATTGTTCCGCTGGAAATTTCTGTTTAAACAAAATCGGTTTCCCTGCCTTTCTTGGATTCGTGCGCAGCTTGATCAGGCGATGAATAACAATCACTCCGGCTATCTTCGATGCAACTGCCGAAGCGCACGCACGCACGACAAGCACGCGCGTATTAATGCGCCCCCATGCACGGCGTATCGCTGCCGGGGCCCCCGATTTACGTGTACCTGCACGAGTCCGCGCGCTTATCAGCGCGGTGGGCGCGCTGTACGCATACAACATGCTTAATGTAACGTAGCGTAATATATAATATAAACGCGCGGCTACCTGCAGGTTTACGCGCCCGATTATTGCACTGCCATAATAGCCGGAGGCGTTTGCTTTCGGCCGAGCGTACCGCGATCAAATATTTGCCCGTGCCAACGTAATGACAATATAAGATATCGGGGAACGTAAGTAAATTCAGGTGCGGTACTATTAATTATACATTGTTAATAACAATACACTGTTAATAATAAGCGCGACAATTGCGACCGTTAATATTTGATTTGTGCGGGCACAAATAAACGGAGACACACTGTCCAAATAGAGATAGATGCATTATATAATTGCAGTTGTGCGGCGCGACCCTTATAATCCGGATGTACCGAAAGCCGAACTGTGTCAAGAGTACACGCGCGTTAACTTCTTCGTCTTTTAATGGAATTATCAATTAAATCGCCCCTTAATCCTCTCATCTTCGTCCGCTGCGGCGAAAAAATTCCAAAAGTTTTCTCCCCGATCTCCCAGATTTTCATCCATATTTCACGGCTGTTTTGACTTTTTTTTATAGCTTTTTGCTATTTTTACCAATCACTCCCCGGGTTTTCTCTGACTTGCAACAACTCTGATAACCCCGCGAATTAAACGGACCTTTACGCGAGCGGAAACTGCAATTTTCACGCGCATTCACATCCGTTTCTTATGCACGCAATTTCCGATGCGTGCAGACTGACACGGCGCACGCGCGACTATACCCCGTGCGTGCGTGCATCCGCTCGGGCTTTAAATAAACAATTTTCGCGCTAACAGCCTGGCCGATGCCTATTACCTACGCATGCCTCCCGCGGCGCCTGTGTACGCAGCACCGCTTATACAGGGTGTTCGAGAACCAGCGCCGCTTCTGCGATTTAAGAAATTTTCGATTATCGCGAAATAGAATCTTTCGTGAAAATTTAAGCGGACAATACCTTTCTCACACAAGTTTTGCATTTTTTACATCAAGACGCGGAAAGATTTCTCCGCGTGAAATTAATAACATTTTTTTCGACCAATTATAAACTTAGATCACGTTTGCATATTTGTTGAAGAAAATCTCAATCATAGATCTTTCGCAGATAGAAGGCAGCGGTACCGGGACACCCGTTAGCTACACGCAACCCCTACTGCTCGCGTGTGTCACGGGCACGCGCGCGTATGGCATATATACGTACTTATACATATATGCATATACACATATATATATATAAATATATATACATATATATACACACATATATATACGCCACGGTGAAGTTAGGTGCACGCCGCTGGATTTTCCAGGGTTTTCCCAGGGTTGCGGTAGAGCGTTGAACCGGGTGGAGGGTGGGCGACGTGTAAGGGTGGAAGGGAGAGCAGCAGCGAGCGAGCGCATGGTGGTGGCTGAGGCGGGCGACGGGAGGCGGCGGTGGATGAGGAGGTGGAGGCAGTGCTGGGGTAGGGGGTAAAGAGAGAGCGAGATGGACAGACGGACGGAGTGAGAGAGGGAGTGCGCGGCGAGGGAGGGAGAAACTATAATGAGTGGTGCGCACGAGGGAGAGCGGGATAAAAAGGGGGATAGGGGGTGGCAGCGTTGGCGAGGAGGGCGGCTGGGCGGAACGGGGGAAAAAGCAGGGTTGGTACAGGGGTAAAAAGGTTGGAAGCTGTGGCAACTGCCGCGGTGGTGGCGGCGGAGAGAAAGGGAGGGATTCTGCTCGCTGCGGACGGCGGAGGAGGGGGCGGGGTGGCGAGGGGGGATGGATCGAGCACGACGGGTCAATTTGAGTATCCGGGGGTGCATGGGGGATGAGAAGGGGGGAGTTGGCGGAGGGCCGGCGGGCGTGCGGACGCATGGTCCAGGGGGCCTAAAGGCAGTAAACGTCGAAAAATCCGACCGCGTTCGGGCCGTTCGATGGCTCGGAAGAGGGTCGAAGCCGCGATCGACCATTACAACGCGCGAGTCGAGTATCACGCGCGTCGTGCACCGGTGGTGCGCGCGGTGTAACGTCGAGAGACCACATATATCGGGGATAGGGGCGAAACACACACGCGGGAAGAGAGAAAGAGAAAGAGAGAGAGAGAGAGAGATAAAGAGGAAAGAGAGAGAGAGGGTGAGAGAGAGAGCGAGAGCGAGAGAGCGAGAGAGAGGGTGAGTGCGAAAGAGAGAGACGCGGCTCTTTTCCGTAATTTCGGGGTGAGCCGGTAGGGTCGATTAACGGGGCCGTGATTCACCCGTTAGATCGGTAAGGAGGAAGTACGCTCGCTCGCGCGCCGCGGACCCGCGCGATTAACGCTTCGATCGCTGCTTCCTTAATCCCCGCAGTGGAGTTCTCGAAATAAGTGTTTCACCTTGTTGATTCTCGTGATGATTTTTCGTCTCGGAAGATGAAACCGTTTCTCCCAGTGTAAACTTCCCTCTACCTCTCCATCACTTCTGTGAAACTGTCCGACAAATTCGCACACGCTCGACGGGAGTGCGCAGGACAACGACACACCGCGGATGTATAACGCTCACGTCGTATTCTTCAAGGAATTATAATCATGTGAGAGAAATATATATTTCTATATCTGTCTTGCGCGTCTTCCTCGTCATAAAACAATCTACGTGTGACGCAGATCTGTTTAACGTTAAAGAAATTCAATTATGTATATTAAATCATTAAGTGGAAGTTATAATTAGGATTTAAAGTTCAGCAAAGTTCGCGGATTATAATTGCGGCTGCTCGTTAATTCATACACTCTTGACGAAACTTCATTCATATTTCTACTTCGGCGTTTCCTTCTGTTACTTTTTTTGCACGCGCGCGCGCACCCTTTATCACCTCATATTCTTCTTAGTGCGTCGCTGTGATACGTTAAGCGTAAACTAGTTCCGCGGCATTCAAATTCAAATGCACTCGGGCTCGTTCCATGCTGGCGAATCTGTTACACGCATTTGTCCGGTTCAACACCGATGTACCGTATTTTACAATGTGTTATAATCATGTTACCACAATGTTGCTGCAGATAACATACGCATCGTGAAACGCTCGTCCGCGGATATATAATACAATCCATTTGCAGCAACACACAGGATGTCTCAGAACTATCGCGTTTCAATTTCTATGACAAATTTAAAAGAGCTTTCCTCCTGGTAAAAATTTGAGCAGCTTGCCGCATTAAATATTTCGATTAATTAAGCCTTAAACTTCTCTTCAGCCAAAGTTCGCTTAAAATTAAGTAAAAAATAAGATTTCGTTATCTGCTTCCGTCATTGAAACTCAACGCGCCAGGAACTTTCTAATTTGCAATGTTAAATAGCTTCCTAATTAGATCTTCTTCCTAAATTTTCGCTCAGAGAACCTTTACTCCTAATTCTAAACTCGGTAAACTGTAGTTAAGAGCGAGATGTGGTACTTTGCAGATATCCCGTGTAAACAACATACATAACGTTAAAATTGTACGCTAAACTTGGAAAATTCTCTATGAAAACTCCCATCTCTGCAATCCATAATGTCTTCATTCATCTGCGAATTATTAATTATGCCACAAGTGCTGACGCGGTTACTCGAAACGTGTAAATATAAAGGATTCCGATTAAGATTTTGTCCTCGCACCCGCGGAGTCGCGTGCATATTTGATTGAATGTAACCCGCGCAAGACATCCCGGCAAAGTTTCGAACTTCCCACCCGCGAACTCGAGAACATCTGAAAACGGGTTAAGGGTCGGAAGTTTCGCGCCGCCGCTCGCCCGCGCGCGCAGTTTATATCTCCCGGAATGTGTTGAAGGGGAAAAAGTTTCTCCTCGGTACGGACGCAACTGGTTCGTCGAAGATTTCCCCGCCGGCGACGATGTGATTCCGCGCGAATTGCTGAACGCGTCACGTCGCGCCGCCGCGTCGCTTCGCGCGATTATCATCTCGGGAAGCTTTCTGCTGATTACGACACCGTATTCCAACATCTTTGCCCAAATTACTTAAACTGTAGCTCTCTAAATTAGAAAGAATACCGCGCACGATATTTTCATAAAATATTCTCAGTCGCAAGAAAAAGCAACCTAATTTTCAAAATCGCTTTAATGCACGACATAAATTTAAAGTTGTGTTTTGAACAACGATAAAATTACTATTGATGAAAATGTGACTACTCTTATGTATTACAAATATTAATATAAATTTACTAATAATTGATATGTAATTAATGGTAATAAATCAGAGTTGGAAAGAAAATTATATAATTACATAATACTATTTATAATAATTCGTGTAATTGCATTATTTAATTGATTTCTTCCAAAATGATTGGCTTGTGTATCCTACGCCCATTATTTTAATTATAATGTTGAATTACAAGTATATTTTTTATGATATGAATTCTGTACACCACTCCTCCCCTCCAACTCGGCGCAGCGCTGAACCACGACACTTTCGAGGTGATCTAAGATTACGCCCGAAGGCGCAAACAGAGAAACTCTTTCTCTCTCGCAATCGATTGCGCGACCCAATCTACCGGGAGATTTTTTCGCACAATGCAAAATGTGCGCAACGGGTAGTTTCGTGAATATTTCATCCTCGCAAATATTTCCGGCGTATTGTTGACTTCGCTGTGAACTATGCTTTTATTATTCCCGCATGATTTGTGAAAAAAAAAAAATCGGCAAATGGAAAACCAAACGAGACGCGTTCCGGAAGATTTTGCTTTTGTCGCGCGCAAATATTTCTTTGCCAGTGACGGACGTCGAACGCACACGCGACGTACTCTCGTAGGGCAGTATATTCGGTCGATGACCCACTTCGCGCGCGCGAAGTTACTCGGACGGCACCAAAATTGAACTTGATTGATCGACTTTATTATTTAGCCCTGTCAACCGCATTCTGCAGCTGGAATTTAAATCGCGCTAAAATCGGAGACGGTGCTCTCGTAATCCGTTCATTATTATAAATATCTTAATTTATAGGAACTACAAAAAGTCACTGCAAATGAGAGAATTAATTATTAAAAGCCCATTTGTCAACCACGAGCATTATCTTAAAAATAATATTATTATTATTTAGAAAATTCAATGATTCGAGTAGAATAAAATGCATAATTGATATGCATTATGTCACCAACGTCAGTTATAATTATATGAAAATTTAATTAACTACAATCCAGAATGATTCACATCTCGGAAGATTGATATATAAATCATTTCTTCCGCGAAATCATAATTTCGCACATTGTTATGTAAATTTCTTTGGAAATCTTTGTCCTTACATTGAACCGCGAATTCATTACTTAACATCTCGTCAATTACCTTCATTGTCCCTGCGAAACGAGTCACTATAATAAAGCTCGTCTATAACAAGATAATTCTCTACAATTTGACAAGTCTCCGTCGCATCTCATTTAACTTTTCAAGAAACGCCGCCGAATAGTTTCGTTCGTTCGTTCGTTCGTTCGAGAGAGAGAGAGAGAGAAGGCGCAATGCATCGCGAAGCGATCCCGTGACGAATCGCGGCTCCGTTTCGCTCGTTGTCGTCGTCATCGCCTCTCGAAAGTCTCGGCGGAGGAAAAACTTTTTCTCGGCCAAAGGCGCTCGTCGATCGAGACGGCGGTGGCGGCGGCTGTTTGCGACACGGTACGGCACTCGGGGGCACTCGGTCGCCGACCCAATTCGCCATCGGCGATGCCGGGAGGGAGAGAAAGAGGAGGTTTTTCGAACGGTGCGCGAAAGTTGAACGTGACCGGCGAAACTTTTCGTGGTCGTGCCAAGCCAAGTCTCTCGCGACGCGACGCGACGCGGCGTACACAAGCGCGCACAGGTCGGCTGTGCGAACCGAACGACCACCCTCGCCCTCGACGGCGACCTCGACCCCCGCAGGTCCAACTTGTTGTAAGAGACCCTCGGAGAGTTGGCCGTGCGCCGCGACCGACCTAACGAGGGTAACTAGCCGGCGTTACCGAGGGAAATATTGGCCGCGCGCGAATCGTCCGCGACAGCTGCGCGAAATCGCAGGGTCGCTCGGAGGTAAAGCCGTCCTTACTGCTTCGCAAGTCTGAGTTGAAATTATTTGCAGTCGTACTGTGTGTGTCGTACTATAATCCAAATTAATACAGATAAATCTGAAAATAATTTCGTTTCACGAATCCGAAAATATTATATATTCGAAAGTTTGTTCAATCGAAAAAAAAAAAATGGACAATTTTTAAAATATCGTATCCTCATCACCGATTATAATTTTTCAATGCAGTTATATCCCGCAATTTTTGAACCATGGAGAAATAATGCGATAGCTTTATATTATTAGAGAAAATACATTGTATTACATATCGTGGATGATTGGATAAAATGTGTATTCAATAAAATGCACGTATGTATTTAATGAAATGTTCAAAACAAACGTAATGAATAATGGCTAATTGCATTTTACAACTTTTAAAATTGTGTTAAATCTATAATCTACAAAGCACGGACTAATATATTATGAATACGTATCTCCGGAGGCGTATTATACTTGTGCAGCACGTATGCGCAATAAATCTAAGGAAAATTGTGCGCGTTTAAGTGCAAGATACGCGGAATAATATCTCTCCTGACAACGTTATCAATGTTTCACGAGTCGTACGCATCGCAGCGCAGTAGACAACGATGGTGCACGCACACGCTTTAAAATTGTATTTTTATACTTTTTTTTCACAGCGATGTGTTTCGAAATAAAAGTTTCGAGTCGAATTCGCTTCCATATCAATTCGGGGGAGTGTTTTCACACAAATATAAAACATTTTACTTTTTTATCGCTTTCAACCGATCCAGATTGTCGTGTGGTTATTTTATAACCGCCGTATATATACACGCGCAGCAATCCTTTACCCGAGCCGGCCGTCGCGTTCGATAGTTCACGGCACTCGGTCGAAGTTTTCTATCGGAGAAACTTTTTTCCCGACGAGAAGAGCGTTCTTAAGGGGTCATGACATCGCTCGGAGCTTTCGCACCGAGATTATCCTCCCCGCCGCCTATCGATAATCGATTATGCGAGCCGATGGTCGCACGTGAGAACCTCAAGGCTGATGTTACACGTGAAGTACAACGGGAAACACAAACTGTTCTCGGCCTGCTGCCGCTGCTGTTGTTGTTGTTGTTTTAGAGTGACGTTAGATGATAACGACCCACATAACGGATAAAACTTGTGCAATATTTTATTTGAGCTTTCTTCTCGCGCTTCTCGCATTACTTTGCTAATGGAGGTAGAAAGTTTTTAGGGAAAGTTGATCGATCGTACTTTTTCGCTATTCAAGATCAGAAATAAAAAAAAAAAAACAAAGTTTTGCCACAAGAGAAGTTTCTTGTTCGCTTCAATTATGCACGATCCCTGAATCTTTTAATATTTCACACATGTCAGTTGTCGCGCTTCACCTGTGAAACTTATTATGAGAAAGATTTTATCACATTCCGCGAATAACCTCTTCGTGTCTCATTGCAATCGTAACGAAATCTTGCATATAATCTAATGCATAATCCGATTCCGTATCACGACACGTTTATGTAGCCGAATCAAATTATGCCGCATAATACCGAATTTCACATGGAATAAATCTAGCTAATGCGAATCAATTTTTATTACTTCTGACGAGTTTAGCGACAAAGTTTTGCATTATTTTGTCAAAGTAAAGGACTAATTCGAAATTCCATGAAAAGAGAACTTGTTATTCTATCTTTACATTGCGCAAAAGTGAAAGATTGATAGAAAAAAGAACGAAAGCGATACATTCGATATACATCCGATACGTCATAGTTGCTAATCAATAAGTCACGTTCTATTTATGCGAGCGCATAAAGACGCTTCGGTAATTTCAATTTTCCCAGGCGCGATGATAAATCTTTCACGAGGTGCACGACGCGTAATTGCCCAGCGGCATATAAAACGATACGCCGCCGGTAAATTAAATCGTAAGTGGAAAGTAGTTAAGGTTCGCCATTCGTCGCGCGCGCGCGGCTCAGACGGTGGATGAAGTGATTATTGTCGGAATGCGGTCAGGCGGGTATACGGAGAATGAGTACTCGCGGGTACACTTCGTTTCCCGTGTTTTCTTTCTCTGTGATTCGGGTAATTTATCGTCGTAACAGCAAAGAGAGGAGAGTAAACCGCCGGCCGTGCGGCTGCACGCGTCGGGTATACCGTGTATAATCCCGCTAAACGAAAGGAAACGTAAGCAAACCGTCGAGCTGCGATCCATTGAGAATTTATATGCGGATTTATTGGTCATTATCGTGACCACCCGGACCGGTTGCGCGCGACTATTGACATAAACAGATACACGAGAGATAATAATTAGAGCTATAATGTATTGAAATTAATTGCGATGGGTGATAAAGCTTAACGCTGTTTAGACGAAAGAAAAAGCGATTACACGCGTGTCAACTTGTCATCGTGTTAATGTTTATACCCTTCGCGCATTCTTATTTCATACTTTTGCTATTAAAAATTATTACATACAAAATAAAAAGATGTTTACATTGTGTATTAAATATGGAAATTATTTGTATTATTCGAGTCGTACGGAATCAAGTCGAACATCACAAATTTGCTAGGCGAAGCAGAAGGCTGCTTAACATCTTCTCACTTCATACTTTCAGTAATGCAAAATGAGCAACCTTTGTGGCGCAACTGACATAATATTGACTATGCGAAGATCGGCGTAGTCAGCTAAACGTGAAGAGGGATGCAAGTAGCGATGGCGATGACACCCTCGCGTGAAGTATCGACTACTTGCAACACGTGTTGCAATCTTTCACAATCTCTCACATCTTACACTTAACAGCAGTACGATTAATCTCTTCGCCTTGAAATAACAGGTCTATTCTATTTGTTCAAAAACTTTTGAAATGGAGAATAATGTTTGAGAATAACGGCTTCAACTAGAAAAGTATCGTTTCGTACAACGCCAAAATGCGTCATAGGGTTAATGCGATGTCCGCGGGGCTACGTCGCGACATTCTACCCGTGGCGCTCGCTCGCGCTTCGCTCGAGTATTGCGAGTGGATATTGCTTCGAGGGCCATCACTAGACGCAAGACCGTCCTTTGGCGGTCGGTTGCCGTAGGTGGCAACGAAGGAGGTGGCGAAGAAGGAGGAGGGTAGTATAGGTATAGGTATAGGTTGAGGCTACACGACAGCGTAGTGGTAACTATAATGAGTGGCGGTTGTGTGAGTGAGCTGTGGGAAAGAGAGAGAGAGTGAGGATGAGGGACGAGAACGAGGGGATGCGCGAGGGCGAGGGGGGTTGGGTCGAGCAAGGGCGAGAGATGGGCGAAGGGTGCCGCGTTGGATGGCGAGGAGAGTGAAGGGTCCGGGGGGGAGGGCGGGAAGGGCGAGTGTGGGAAAACGTGTAGCCTCAGCCTCCACCCTTTTCCACCCACCGACCACCCTGCCGCTGCTGCTCGGTCCAAGAGGGGCGGAGGAGGACGAAGAGGAGGAGGAGGAGGTGGTGGGCGGACAGGGAGGACAGGGGGTGGATGGAGGGTGGCGAGCAGGAGGAAAAAGGGAACTCGGGGAACGGCCGAGGGGGGCACGGTGAAGGGAGAGGGGTTGTCGCACGCCTATCCGCTCGATAGCAGCTTACAGTCCGTACACGTTCGCTACCTCCCTAGAATTTCGTGCCTTGTGTCTCTTTTTCCCGTCTCCCCTTTCGAAATTTCGTACGAAAAAAGCCCCCCCCCCCCGTCACTACGCGAATGCATACAACGCTGAGATTTCAAACCCGGTCGCCGCCCGGATCTTATTTCCGGAGATTTACGGGAGCGTCTTTCTTTCTCGAGCATGATTCAACATGATTCACTCAAGTTAAAGATATAAAACTTGAACTTTTTCTTATCGTTGTTATTTCAGCTAACTTGAATTAAATCATTAATTTTATTCTCCATACTTTTATTTTACATTTTAGCTATAATTTAGAAAAGGAGAATACGAAATCGGCAAACCAGAGGCTATTTAAGTCACTTGCTTAATACGATCAAATCTTTCCCCAAGTAAAACAGAAGATGGCGATAAAGTGCTCAAGGATGTGTTAGATGGACAGTAGGTTAGGGTTATTCGAAGGGCTTGAAGAGTGTTCAGAAGGAAAGCACTATGTTGGCTATCGAATGACGATTATACACAGGAAGCGCTCGTTTCTTACCGTCGGCGCCTTTGTGAAACTGTATCTCATTGTGTCTCGGATAACAGAGACGTCGGTGGAATTACTGTGAGACGCAGGGCGGACCCTAGCGAGCGTCGCGTCGCTGAAGATCTCCCGCTTGAATCGTCCCGGAAGGACGTTTCTCCCTATTATCTCGTTTTAACAGCCGGACGCGCGGGCTCGCATCGGACGAGGCGAGTCGCTTCAAAGTCGTGCGCGCGAGCAGCGACCGAATTCGCATAACGCCGAGCCGCGGCCTCGCTCTCAGCGCGTTTTTAATTAAAAAATATCCTCGGCCGTGTGCGCGTGGGAGCACAAAAACTGAAATTACTCGGAGAAGCGGCGACGACACCGAGCGGGAGAAAGGAAAGGAAAAAAAAAAAAAAAAAAAAAAAGGAGACACCCGGCGTCTTGAGACTTTCGCGCGCGGGGATATCATTAAGCACACCTGGATGTAATACGTGCTCGTTCGCAAATTGTGGCACTGAGATATACCCGCCGCCTTCTCTTCCCTCCTCCCCCGTGCCCTTTTTCCTCGCACCTTCATCGAGACACAGGCGGCGAAGAGAAAAGAGAGAAACGTCAGAACGCTCGACCGTTTCCTAGGTCGCCGCCGACGGGTCTTCGTCCTGGAAAACCCTGAAAATTGATTTTCCAGGCGCGGTCTCCCGCGTTACCCACGCACAGGTCTCTCTCGGTTGCATCGATTTTCACCTGGCTTCTCCCCTGCCCGCCACCCTCATCTCACTCACTCTCTATCTCTCTCTCTACCCCCATCGTGTATATCCCTCCTCTCCCTTGCTCTCTCTCTCTCTCTCTCTCTCTCTCTCTCTCTCTCTCTCTCTCTCTCTCTCTCTCTCTCTCTCTCTCTCTCTCTCTCTCTCTCTCTCTCTCTCTCTCTCTCTCTCTCTCTCTGTTCTCTTTCTCTCTCTCTCTCTCTCTCTCTCTTTCTCTCGTTCTCTCTTGTCCTCTCGTTCTCTCTTTCTCTCTTGCCGCCGCCTCGTTGCTCACCGCCGCCACCAACTCAAACCGTTCATTCAGAATCCAAGAGGAAAAAAAGGAACGAAAATCTAGGTCAATGGAGGTTTGAGAAATTTGCGATAGTCGCAGCCACCACCGTTCGTTGCGGCTCCGCCGCTCGCGCGAGCGGCCAGCGAGGAAGATCGTCCGTGTCGATTTCACGCCGTTCCGAGCGCGAATATACTCGTCGATCGAGGAATTCGCGCGTTTGATAAAGCGCAGAGGCTAACAATGCTCGTTGGATTTCACCAACGGTGATTAACATGTGTGCCGGAAGTGAGATAGATTTATATGGATCTGTATAGAGCGTTCATAAATTTATGATGCGATAAAAAAATAGCGGCGTCGTGTAAACTGAAATTATATTTAATAAACATAAATGGCGTTATGTATATTGAAAATCATTTCCTTGTCTAACGGAAAGCCTCGGTATAGGTTGGCGAAAGGAAAAGTTGGAGGAAGAAATCGCGATTATTTATTTTGCTGGCGTCACAAGTTCTTACACAATTGCGAACAATCCGCGTATAATTGTAACGATTTAGCGGTCGTTCAGATTATGAATTGTACATTTCGCACTAAATGATAGCCGGGATTGTTGCGGTTCCCTCGCGTGTCGTTGCCGTTGCCTGGAAATGAAGAAGGAGGGTCGAGTTGCCATGCATTAGAAAAATATCAAGAGCGATATTTCTTCCCGACCGTGTTGTTCGCCGCGCCTCTCGTGCCGAGTACGAGATCCCCGGAGGAGGGTGGGGTAGAAATGGGTGAGAAGAAAAATGCGATACGGAAGGTCCTGTTGCGCTCTCTGATGCCCGGAACTCCATAAAACGAGTTAAGTCGGACGTACCGCGGCCCGAAAGTTCGGAAAGTTTGGCGCGACGCGAAGAGTTTTGACTGCTGTATCGTAACCTGGAGTTTTTAAATCATTTTAAAGCCAAGAAAATACTTGTTGCGGATATCCTCGGAGACCCATTTAATTCTGTTGTGTGTTTCTATTTTCTTCGTAAAGAAAAAAAGCTAACTGAATTCTTAATTATATTCTTGAATGTGAATTATTTCCAACAGATCACGTAAAATATATTTGGGATTATTATTGTAGAAAATGAATATATATGGGCGAAAGGAAACTGGAGTATATGGATTTATGGAGAATTACAATTGCAATTAATATTTCCTACGATTGTCAGCGGATATCGGTTATGTGATTACTTCGTGATACTAAATAAAATCATACTAAAATTAATTATTCGAATATTTTCGGTTTTCAGATTGGAAATATTATCTTCAGATCTCATATATTGTATATTGATTATGTATCGAGTTGCATCATGGTTCAGAGATATCCATTAATAAAAATATGCGGTAAAAATATATACGTAAATAATTTACGAAAACTAATGGTTCCATTACAGAGAAATATTTGCATTAATATTAATATTTATGACATGTATCCTCGCACATTTTCGCATTTTTATTTGTGGATTTATCAGATGTTTAAAAAATTTAAATATCTCTTGCATCTTTTTATTTTTATATTGACGATTAAATGCATCTTTAAAACTGATATTATTAATGCGTTAGTCACAACAATTTTCAAAAATAGTAACTTGGCAATAACTTTCCGATAACTTAGCAGTAATAACATAACATGTGAACCAGAATACCGTTTTATAGAGGCATAACTCAAAAAGAATGCCCGTAACAGAAGTGTTTTACGTTTTTGGCTGTTCTTTTCCGCTCGGGAGATTCTCAAATTTCCCATAAACAACCGCAATTTCTCAGCCGCGGAAAAAATCTCGTGCCCGAGATCGCGTAGGATTTCACGTTCCACACCGATTACGTCCGTATCAGAGACGAATCACAATTTACAGACGGCCCCGACCGATCGGGCGGCGCGGCGCGGAAACAAGCGCATTTGCTTTCCATCGGCGTATAGGAAAACACACTTTTCACACCCTCGCTCGAAACACCATAAAGCACCCGGTGAAGCGGGAAGGTCGAGCGAAGTCAAGTTGGGTTAGGTTAGCGTCGTGAATGACGGAGGAGGGTCGCATTTCGCCCCGATAAAGTTTGTTCGATCGGCCGTTAGTCTCCTTCTTATGGTCCCGCGCGCCCCCTCGTCGCGACGAACTTTAAACCACGAGTAAGCTCGCGAGTATTGCTCATCAGCAGTGCAAACATTTCTGCGAGATATTTTTAAGTCCTCGATAAAAGAAAAGACACGTAGATAAAAGAAACATAAGTAACTGAGATGCACTAAAGTTTCTATTAAAAATATGATTTTAACTGAATTCACACGCGTTCAGTTGGCTTTTCATTCAAGTTCTTCTTACCGCTTAAATTTTAGAATCATATTTGTTACGAATGAATCTACAATCTTTTTTTTTTTCATCAAGAAACAAAAATTCTGGCCGAGTTTGGGACTGCAATCTCCGTAATTTAGAGCCGACATTACACACACGCGCGTGCGGTTCGTGCCTTTTCCCGCGGACTTGGAGGTCGGGCACGTTGCACCGGAAAGCGTGCAACGGCCGCGGACGAGCGTTTAACTTTGTTCCGAAGTTCTCCAAGGTCGTGCCGACGCGGCGCGCGCCCGTTGTAGGTCGGTGCCACTGGAGTAAAGCGGCGAGAGAGAATTTCCCGAGGCCGCGTCATAAATCTCTATCTACTGCCGGGGGTAAACGCTCGCGGGATAGACTTTGGCGACGACTGTAATTTCGCGCCACCGGGGTGTTGTCTCGCCCCCACGTGTACGCGAAACACGTGTGGACGTCTCTGTGTGCGCGCCCGCACTGTGAAGCGGTAAAAGATTTATCTGGTCCGTTTTCTTGTGCGCGAAGGGACGCTTATTGCTTCGGCGTTGCGGCGTTTCTCGATAATAAATTTATTATCGACGTGGCGCAAACGCGGAAGGGTTTTAATTTTAAACGTTTTTATTGCCTTTTTTAAATGTTAACCTTTAAATAGCCGCACGGTAACTAAGGGACTTTACTCTTCACGCTCGCCACTATTACACAAGAAGGGGGAAACTTTGTATTTTTATTTTCTGATATACTTCAAAATAATCAAATTGTGTAATACGATCGTATATTATTTTGCAGATATCTCGCCTTGCAACATAAATAACATTTCTATATTTGCATATTTTAATTAGAGTTGAGCTTCAATCTCCAAGTCATTGCAATATGTGATTAGCATAGCATGTAAGATATTTAACTGTGCGACAAGGCGTAACGCGCAAAGAGATTACAGAGGGACTTGAACGTGTAAATAATTCATTTGTAGTCACCGAAGCAACTTCCAGGAGCGGCGAGAGCAATTATTTCTGACCGCGCGCGGACGGAACAAGGTGAACTCTCATATAATCCAACTTTATGCGGCAAAGTAGAAAGAACCGACCAACCGCGCCTGACCCGAACTGTTTAATCCTTTCCCGCCGTTTCCACCTTTGTAACACTTGTGCTCCGCCCGGCAAAGCGTCGCCGTTAGCATTTAGCCGCCAAATTGTCGCGATAATGCACCATGCAGTTTCGCGGAAACGTCGAAAACAAAACTCCCGGCGGATTACTTAACAACAAGCAACTTACTCGCTCATCCGGGGCGGCCGTAAAAACGATCGTTTGAATTTTCCGCACACATTGCTGATCTGCATAATCGCGGGAAAATCGGCGAGAGTGCCTTTTGAATGTCGGCGTTAAGCGCCGTGTTTGCTTTCGCGATACGAAATAAACGATCGCGCGCGTTTGCCAAGCATTCATACGTCAATATTTAGAACGAATTGTCGTCCGTACGATTTACCGTTGTTTGTATGCTATTTATACGCGCTATTTATTATTTATACAATGGAAATTTACGATTCGCAACGCTAATTGACGCTCGCTGCTGTTATAACATTCAAGCGGTCAACCGCTAATCGTTTGTGCATCTTGCACGAGATTAATTTATATCTTCATGAAAGTAGAACTTTCTCTCTGTATTTGCATTTTTTATATAATTTGACGTAAAGATAAGCAATCGTACAATATATCCCAATTTGGCCTCGCTGCGTCTCTCATCGCGCAGAAATAATAAAAGAATGCAGAAATAATAATAGAATGCCAATAACTTAATCTCTATTTAAGAATGCTTAGCATTGTTACCATTTAAGAGTGACAGTAATTGGATCAATTATTTGCAAAACCGGATAAACAAAATTCAATCTTTGAACAGCTACTTAAAATAAAAGGCTTTTTATATTGCTCCTGATCAGCGAAATCACATTGTTTGTCAAATTAAAATGTATCTTAAATTAATGTAAGCTTGATGATAAAACTAATGATGATGATTTTAGTAATCCGAGCGAAATGATACTGGCACGAACCATCGACAATAGAAACAACAATGGTTGTCATTTCTATTACAATAGATACGCTGCGCTTCTGTTCTAACAATTCCATTATCTCCGCGCGAAAGCCTCGCCGAGCCGAGGCTTTATTATGCCTATCAGAAAATTTAGATCGTTTATTTAATGGGATATAAATAGTGGAGCGCGGCCTATTAACAAAATACGGAGTATTTCGCGTGGAACAATAGCTTTGCGAAGTCATTTGGCCGTTCACGCGACGACTGCAATTATACGTTTCGTTGTAATGGTGCCGCAAGTAAGCAATTTAATGCTTAACATTATGTAATTAAAATTAAAAATGGATCGCGCAATATCGGGGATGTCAATTTCATTAAAATTTTTAAAAGCGCTCATGTACCTCGACGATGCGTATAACATGCTCAACTGTACATGTTAATAATTTTGTGCTTTAATTTTTTCCATGGTTAATATTGCTACACAAGACGTAAAAACTACAAAGAAAATGTCTTAAATTTAATAATGTATTTTATTCGAAAATCTAATTCTGCTCACAAATTTTAAATTAATCATCAGAGTTAATTCAAAAATTCACGCTTCATTACCTGAAATAATGAAGTTCATTACGATTGCAAAAGCGACTATTGTTGTGTTCAATTTGTACAGTTAAATAATTATTCTCATTGTTCTTCTCTTTTCAGGGAAATGTCTACACCTAAGTGGTCTCACACCCGAACCCTTGACAGCGGACGACGATTACAAGCTTTTGCGCCTCGGCATCGGTTTTACAAATATGGTAGCACGTGCGACGAAAGGCAGCGCAGATCTCACAAGAAAAGAAATTAAAGAAGGTCAGTACGCCGGACATTTTTAGTCCTCTCGAATAAGCAACGAGACAATTACGAAATCTCGGTCGAAGATAATTGTTGGATAAACCGATGACGCTCCGACAAAATTCGCGAAAAAATTAATTAGAATTTTGAATTATATATATTCTCATCATATAATATTTCACAATATTTATATTTTATCATGTGAGAATAAAATATAGAATATTTTATCCCAATTAATATTTACGAGTACGAATTTTAATCCATATTCAATACAGACGCGTCATTACATATTAGACATGTTTAAATAAAAAATTACTTAAAAAATCTGTTTTAAATCTGTTAAAATTATTTCATAAGGTTAATCTATCGAAATGTCTACCAGATGTTTTAAATGCGTCATATTGTTTTTTGCCTATAAATTTGTTTTAAGTACCCGTGAGGGAAAAAATAGTTCGTTGAATCTAAAACGTTCTATACATCGTCATCTTATGTCATCTTAAAATAAAGTCCAAATCTTAAAACAATTAATATTTTCGTAAATACTACTTACTATTTACGAAAACTGTTTCCCACGAATCTACACGACTTAATAGAAACGTTTAGCTAAGGACTGATAAGATTTCTATATATGCTATTATCGTTACAGCAATATAGCACTCTATTACGGTCACCTACGAAAACATAAACTTAGATAGGAAACAAACCGATTGACCGCAGACTTATATTTTCGAATATTTTCGAATATTTTCGATCTTGTCTGGCTCGTTTACTCTTTAAAAATTCTATCGCTTACTTATTTCTACAAGATCTTTAAGGTCTACAAACCTAAGGACTACAAAGGCCATTCTTTCTATCTTTCTTTCTTTCTTTCTCTCTGTCTCTCTGTCTCTCTGTCTCTCTCTCTCTCTCTCTCTCTCTCTCTCTCTCTTTTCTAAGGTACGCCATTCTGTGGCTTAGTACCTAGATTTCTACGAGACCGATCGTACGCAAAGGATGTAGCAAGATGTTGGAAAATGGTGGGGCAGCCAATCGTCTACATTATTCTTTAAAAGCAAAAGCTGATTGGCCAGCGAGAAAAAACCGTGTAATTTTCCCCTGTTGCTACATCTTTTATGTAGATGACTTTAGTGTGTTCAAAGTATTCAATTCAGTCACAAAAGTTTTACCATAACCTTAAATTTCCAAAATAATTCTGAATAGTATCGAATAATTCAACACATATTAACATTATACATAAAAGTGCATAAAACATTAAAATAAATACACTAATACGACGATTTTTATCACGACGATTATAATTCGTCGTGATAAAAAAATCACGATAAATAATTTTAAGACCTCGTGTATAGTCATTTCGGTGAATCAGTCTTATAAAATAATTGTAACTAGTTCACAAAAAACTTTTTAAGAAAAAATCTTTAAATAATGTTTAAAAAATATGTTTAACATCAAGGAAAAAACAATAAGATCAACGCTAAGATCAACAATTATAGTGTTTAAATAATTTGCCACGTGAGTATTAAAATGTCGAATTTCAGCTGTGAAAGAGAGAGGGAGAGAGAGAGAAAGGAAAGAAAGAGAGAAAGAGCACATGATGCCGAGTCGCATCCGTTAATTCTTGTTTCGCTATTCAAATGTGTGTTGTGTTTGAGTGTGTAAGACACGCGTTTTTTTTAACCGAGTATCCATATGATTCGTGTGTGATTCGACTTAATAAACGACGGAATAAAACAAAATAGAGTGCACTCGTGATAACAAAGATAGATATACTCTGAAATCTTTTCAGCTAATTTATCGGAGTACAACAAAATAAAATCGAAATTATCGCCTCGTGTTCGTACGGTACTTTAACGTTTCGAAGCGTCCATGTTCTCGTGTTTTCTTTCACAAGCAACTACTGATTCATGTTAATGCATGCTGGAACAAATGCTACGTGGCGCCGGTTCGTCGAAAGAAACATCCGACAAATCAATGAAGATCTTTCTGTCTTTTTTCTTGAATAATATGCTATTTACGTTATGCGTTCGCTACAGCATGTCTCAAAACCGGTTCGGCAAAACTGACACTGGATTTTTTTCTTAATGGAAAAAGGTATTATGATCGATCACTATGATTGCTTTATTAATCGAGATTACAAATTCATGACAAGTCTTAACAAAGTTTTTTTTCCAATTTGTAAGATAATAGGTCTGCTCCTTTTACCTGCTTCAAGTTACACGCTGTGCGAACAATATAAGTATATATTCCGATATTGGAGAAAAAGGAGGAAAATTCTCAGAAAGCACAGAAAGTGCAACTAACAACAAATGTAATAATGCTCGCGAGACAAAAGCCGGTTGCGTTATGATGAAAAAGGTTAAATAAGCGTAGTAGTGATTTAGTGTCTTTTTTCGAATGTATCTTAAGTTGTGTTGAGGAAAAGAAAAGTTTTTCTAATTTTATTTTGTTTTAGATTTTATAAACATAATTATTTGCAGTTATATTTTCGAGATATGCCCTTTGTTATGTCATTCGCTTTTAAGAAAAAGGCGAATTTATTCGAAATTTTCGACTTCCAGAAAAGTCATCGACGACACATGATTCCGAAAAAATTTCTATCGACGCCATTTCTTACAATTCGTCTCTGTTAGACGCATCATCCGAATACATTGCTCGGCGTCGCGAAATGAACATGGATCGTGATCGAAGAGCACTCACCGTATCGACGATCGTGGTTGATTTGGAGCAGTAAGCGACCTTCCTCGGTCACGGTCGAAGTCCAGCTCATCTTGTCCGGATGAACACGTGCAGATAGGCTGTCGGTCGGCACTTTTTCCATTTAGGCTCCAAACTAAAATGATCTCTCACAGCCGATCACACGCGACTCGCAGCCATGTGTACACGCGACGCGGGAAGCGGCAGTACTGCCAACTTGATAATTATTTTAGTTCTAAAGGCACACATCGTAACATGCACTGCTGTGAACCGCTCCGTTTGACAATGTCGCCCTACAGCAAATTTTGATTTATCTATAACAGAAAAATGTCACACGTTTTAATTTTTTTAATTCATCATTTAATTTATCGCAGAAAACTTTAAAATCCGGAATATATTCCACAAAAATGTCGCTTAGTGAATTAATAATAGTTATTGGAGTTATAATTGGCTATGTAAACACTTTATAAAAATTTTAAATGCTTTATTTTTTCTTTATTATTAAATCTATTTTTTTTTTTTAGTGGTTTTGTTTTGATGTGTCTTTTGCTTGTTTTTCAGTCACACCGCTCCAATTTATTTTAGAATAATAATTTTCAATTTCCGAGAACCATTGCTCCGAATATATGTGTCATGTTATTTATCAGAAAGGCAAGCGAGAGTAATTCAATAATTAATATACCATTCACTCATGTCAGTTTCCCGACATCTTCGTGTTAAAATTACAGTTTCCCTTTCTCGCGGGAAATTCGTCTATGACATTAACATGATATCCTGAACATTTTAGAGTACCGAGAATAGCCAATGGCCTTTACCCCAAAATAAGATATTCGGTAAATTAATGTGAAACCGGAAGCATGAAAGTGGATACAGAGTATTGGCGTTGGACACTTTACTCGCCGCTTCAAATGAAATTAGTGCACGGTCGCGGTAACATTTAAGGTTTTCACCGATACACTTATTGCGTTAACCGGCACGCGTAACAGCTCAGAAAATAAAGGAAAAAGACACGAAAGGTAGCTGAGGGCCACTTTTTCCAACGTCGGTTAACTTTAACCGAAGGTTCCAACTTGTCGATAAAATTGCCAATATGAATGAAATATTGTCATTAAAAAAGAAAAAGATTTTAAATTTTTGTTACCTTTAATGGTGATATTTTATTCTTCATGTTAGCAATTCTATTAACAAATTGAAACCGTCAGTTAACGTTAATCGACGTTGGAAAAAGTGAGAATCGCAGAGATATGGAAAAAACATTACTTAAACAAATTTAAATGACTTTATCATTTCAATAAATGGACGACTCTTTAATTTAAAGAATTCTAATAATTCAAGCCTTAAAAAAGAAATTGGAAAAAATGCAAATACAAAAAGTTATTTTTTTTAAGATGTAAGAAAGACTAGTTTGAGAACATAAAAACTTTAATAGAGCTGTAAGAAATTTGAAATATTATTTTAAAACCAATAAAAAAATACATTGTGCTTGTTTAAAAAGTTTTTCCAACGTGTAGCAGTTATATCTTTTTCAATATACTTTTAAATTCGATTGTACTTGATTGTTTATATTTATAAACAATATATGTTTATATGTATACATATCGATATGACTATACTGTACAGACTTCTCGGCGTTCTGTCTTACATTATTTGTCATGTGATGTTTATCGTGTAATAGAATATTTTATATACATATGTATATATAAATTATCGATATAAATAATAATATAATTATTAATATTTAAAATTTAACATACGTGACTACTTTTAATATTAACGAGAATAAAAACAGTAATTATTGTTTACATTTGCAGGTAGCCACATTCTGCTCGAGAAATTACGAAAGTATAAGCCAAAAATTGCCGTGTTCAACGGCAAATTAATATACGAAGTGTTCTCGGGGAAGAAGGAGTTCGGATTCGGGAGACAGCCAAACCTGGTGGACGGCACAAATACGGTAAAACAACCTAGCTACATTATTCCTCACTTTTTATATTTTGAATAACGTAAAAGTAGAAGAATTGCTCGAAAAAGAAGACGTGTAAAGAAATTCTAAGGAATTGGAATATCTTTTTCGCATCTTTATGACATTTGCTTCTTGTGTTATTCGGAATATCGAAATCGATATAGTTTTAAATACAATGGGTTCAATATTTATACAATATTATTATCAATAAATGTAGAAATGATTTCATGTGAAAATTTTTACAACTCGATATTATATTGCAGTACATGTGGGTGATGCCTTCAAGCAGTGCGAGGTGTGCCCAGCTGCCACGGGCTGCCGACAAGGTGCCATATTATGCGGCCCTGAAGAAGTTCCGCGATTATTTGAACGGTACGATCCCGCATCTGGACGAGTCGGATATCGTATTCGCCGACTCGAAGCTCAAGAAGAAGGACCACGAGGCGATCGAGGATAAGAAGCCTGTATTCGTCGATGATCTGCCCGACGGGGAGAATCGAATCACGGAGATCAACGGCACGGGACTAAAGCAGGACTCGGGCTTGATACCCGGCAAGAAGAAACGCGGCAGACCGAAGAAGATCAAGAATCCGGAGGATCAGCCGCCGCCGGATCCCGAAAAGCTGGATGCAAACGGCGAGGTCATCAAGAAGCGTCGCGGACGCCCGAAGAAGATACATCAACAGCAGAAGCAGCTGGAGCGCGAGAGCCGCGAGAGGGAACAGCAACAGCAGCAGCAGCACCAAGCGATGGGCCACCTGAACGATGGCTACGGTAACGTGTCCAACTGCTTCTCGCCGCCGTTGATGTCACCTCCAAAAACGTTCCCGCATATGGCGCCGTATCCGCAGCCGCCGATGAACGATTCCGGCTACTACGGCCCCATGAATGACAACAGTCCGTACAATATGAGCGCGAAGCAGAGCCCGGTGCATCTTCAGCATTACAGCCAAAGCCCGAAATCAATGTCGCTCTCGTTCACGCATTCGGATCTCTCATCGGAGATCAACACCGCGATCTCGTCGGAGAACAATTTGGAGCCGTCGCCGCTGACGTCGCCCAGCGTCGAGCATCCGGACTTCGAGCCGCCCACCAGCATGTCGCAGCAGAGTATGGGCAACGACCATCGCCAATACAATCCGGCCGGCGGGCCCGATCCCGCCGCCGGTCATCACGGCAGCCCCGGCACGCCGTCGCACAACAGCTACGCCAGCTACATGGGCTACCATGAGCAGACGGCGGACGCGCACAATCAGCATCCGCATCAGACGACGCCGACGCCGCTCAGCCAGACCGCCGACGAGCACTCCCATCATTCACATCCGACGCCGCCGCATCCGCACACGCCCACGCACACGTCGATGTCGCCGCACCATCCACACGAGCAGTACGGCATCAAGCGAACGTCCGGCCAGGACGTGGCGTCCAAGAGCCTGAGCGATCTGGAATCTCTGGTGGACCAGATCCCGAGCATAGCCGACGGAGGTAGCCAGCGTCTGCAGCACACGCATCCGGGCATGCCGGGTGACGACAGTCTGGCGGAAAAAATGGAAGCCCACCATCAGTCCTACATGTCCGGTTTCGGCGGCATGCCGACCGGACCCGGCGGGATGACCAATTACAGCCCGCCGTTACCGCCGGGCGGAGGAATCTATCCCAGTTCCCTGCATCATTCGCCCAGCGACGCCAATTACGGCGGTCTGTACGCTATGAACGGCCGTCATCATCAGGAATCCCAGCAGCAGCAACAGCAGCAGCAACAGCAGCAGCAGCAGCAGCAACAGCAGCAGCAGCAACAGCAGCAGCAGCAGCAGCACAGCAAGTCCTACACGGTGGAAAACCTCGCGTCCAGCAATTACACGCCCAGCATGAACCACGGCCACCCCGGCAACTCGTACCCGAATATCATACCCGGGCCGCACTACCCGGTGCCGATGGGCTCGACCAACGGCTACCTGCTCAGCGGCCTCGAGTCCAGCCTGATGCAGCGCACGTACGGGATCAGCGGTATGAGCGGCATGGGCGGCATGCACCCGTCGGCCGCCCTGGGCCACCCGATGGCCGCGAACCCGTACCCGTACAACGGCTCGTACTCGAGCTCGTTCGACGCTTACCCGGCGCCACCACCAGCGGGTATACACGCGCCCAGCGCCAATTATCCCGGCTACGTCAGCACGGCGGGCGCGGCGCCCACCACCACCACGCCGCCGTCCTACCTCGCACCGTCGCACCACAGACCACCGGTCGATCTCTCCTACGACGGTGTATGATAATCGATGCGAAACAATCACGCCGTTCCTCACGACCATCCTCCTACGCCAGCCTCCTCTCCCTGCCGATCGCCTCCTGTGCGCGCGCGCGCGCGAGCGACCGCAACGTTTATCTTTTCTACGTATTTTTACACACGTCTCTTAAGGCTCTCGATGTCGGGAGCACTGTCGCGCGTCGTCTCCCCGAATCGTCGTATCACTCCCATGAACTGTCTACGCTACTTTGCGCGCGCTCTTTCACTCTCCGTCGACTTTTGTTTATTGTTTATCAGCGTTTCGTTTATCCTATTATCTTTTGTTGTGCTCGGTTCGACATAAAAATTATCTCACAACTGACGCAAAAGAAATGACGGTGAAATTTCCCCGCAAAATTTGAAAGCCAATTTTTTTATTCCAAGCATCGAAGCTCTAATAAGACAATGAACTACTTCTGTCAATCATTGCGCACATTATGATATGTAGGCACGATGATTTGGAAATAGAATATGAAATTTAATTGCCAAGTTATTGGATATTGAAATTTGACTCAGATTCTGATGATCTCCTCTGAAAGGCACAAAACTGTCTATACATTTTGTATCAATTCTGGGACACCCTGCCGGTCTTATGTTTCCATATCCCTCACTGCATCCCGCTTCTACATCGTCACCGCGTCTCTCGCGCTCTTTTTTCATTTTTATCTCGCTCTCGATATGCGATTACGCCGTGAGTAATTACGGGCGCGCGGCTCGGGAACGGGAAACCGCTCATGAAACGCGACCATGACGCACGCAACGAATGAGAAACGTATAAGCCACCGCTAGATTAGCTTCGCCGATCGCGTTCTGCACCGATCCGACCGTTAAAATACACACACGCGGGCATACTGCACACTGATAACCGTGACGATAAATGGCGACCTTAACGCCGAGCAAATCGCGATTACGAATTCGGCCGACGTAGCCGAGGTCATCCAGCCGTGTAATTGCGCTGTCCCATTTTTCCCTATCGATCAGCTGACATCGATCATCGCCGATTGCTACAGGCGTACCTACGAGCTTTACCACCGAAACCGAATTTCCGACATTTATGTGCTTCGAAGGACATATCCAATTGCAAATGGTACAAAAAGCAACGAGTGCATAGATATCGCGCGTTCTGAACCAATTTGTAATTGTAACGTCACCTTCGACAAAGCCGATAAGAAGCAGCACACAGAATTCCCCCCTGTGGAATAAAACAATCTGAAAAAAGTTTCGGGTATGAAAACGGACATGATTTCGAAGAGTTCAAATTTCGATGCCATAAATGCGAAATGATCTCCGTGTTTCTTGATTGATTGATTGATTAAACATTTATATAGGACACGGAGTGCACGATATAAGCATCAATCAAATTTATTGATTGGCGATGACAAAATTATTTTCATTATTTATTCATCATTTATTGATATCAATTGATAGAAAACAATTGATAAAAATGCGATAAATAATGCTAAATAATCTTTCCGCATTTATAGCATTCGCAGAAGCACACAACTCACCGAAATTATACCGATTTCTTTCCTGCAAGGAAAACACCACATTATATACGAATGAAATGACAGCACCGTTCACTTACATGCCTGTATGTTTGTGTATCGCACTGCGATTTATAATTATTGTTGGTTTGTATTGTTGTTATTACTGTATTACTATTTGATTAATTAAACGCGCTAGCCGTGACACGTTTTTTTATATTGTCGGAATAATCGTCTCGATATCTTTCGCCAATTCAATCTAACGTGATAACGCGCGTAATATTACTTTTTAAAAGAAATATTCGTCAAATCTTTCAACTATTGAATTCTTAATGTCGAAAGAACCGAAAATTTCTGACAAATTAGTTAATTTAGTTAAATTTTTATCTTTTATAACTTACATATAATATTAGAGGTAAGGAGAAATTGTGACAAAGATTCCGCAATATTTGTCACTTTTTGTTGGTTGATTTTTCAACTTCTCTTCAAGACGTTAATTATACAAATTATTTTGAATGAACTAATAAGTATCTTAAATGAGTGGTATCACATGGAAAAGACAGATATGTATCCTCGGATACAATGCATCTGAATACACGACACAACAATATTGAATCACGTCTTTGTTGATGTAGTACGAAGCAACAGTCTCACTTGATGAGCAATCATTCTCACTTGGATCGCGTACTGAACCGAGCTTAATCGAGCTAAAAGTTTCGCACTCGCGAAGTACTTTGTGAATAAGTTTCGTTCAGTTGTGTGTGCCGTAATGAGATATTATTGCCGACACAATTAATCCAAATATGTAGAAGCGATATAGGAAATACGTGGAAAATCATGGACAACCGAATCGTGAATTAGCCCGAGAGTAAAATTACGTGTTTACATGTACTCTCGCGTTTCTACGAATCCGTGTACGTCATGTAGCGGTGACATAAGCCAAGAACGCGATCACCGATCAATTGCCTATATATTATTGTGCTCGAAGTAACATCGGTTATCTTTAACGCGAGAATCTGCATTTGCGTTGACTTTTTATCCGAGCGATCGGATGTTTTTATTCCGCCGAATAAAACATACCCTACTTGGTTATTTCGTTTCATTTTGTTTCTTGCCGCATGTTAGTGTTCTAATTTAAATATTCTTTTATCCGAAAACTCTTATTGAATAATCATTTCAATGAAAATCGCATTTCCTTATCGCTGGTGGAAAATGAATTGTAGAAAATATCATCAAACTGCGAGTCGTGCGCCGTTATTGCGCTCGCCGCTTTTATGAGTTTTCGTGAGCTTTTTTAACAGAGTAAATATTAATCGTTATCGTCATTGTATCGTTAAGATTACTGCACATAGTAAGAGGAAAGCTTAAGCCCGGTTGCGCTGGTATTTTTTTAATTGTGGTATAGTCGCTTTCATCAATATTGATCAAATTTAGCCGTCGTTTAATCTTTATCTGGACAAGTTTCCAAACGCATTTTTGAAAAAAGTATTTACGTTATATATTAATGAAAATATCTTGTGACAAAAAGTATATTAATTTCTTTTTAAAATAGATATAATTATATATGTATATATAACTATATGAACATTCTACACAAAAAACTGATTTGTATATATTATTTATTTAGCAATGCTAATTCAAATGTGTATTAATTTTTCAAAATCTTTAAATAATTGTATAGCTCTTCGTATTAAAATTCAAAGGAGACAAAGAATCGATTAAAGTAAGGTTAATATTAATCAATGTTAATAGAACTGGCTCTGTAATGCGGGACAAAAGCCGCCAATAATCGACCAAATTATCATTCAAAATGTAGAAATCTAAGTAAGATCGCCTGCGCAACTGGATGCCGAGCTTGTTTAATGTAAGATGTAAGTCCTAACGAGAGGCAGATAGAAGGAAGAGACTACTGCTCTTAACTCTTTGTTTATCACACCGCCATCCACTTTCGTACCTCGCGCCCGCAACAGCCGTCGCCGTTCTCGTTGCAACTCTGATTATTATTTATCGTTAGAACTCGATATCGCTGTGGAGTTACATACGTTACTGTCGTTATTAACATAGTCGCGTTACGTTGTCTCGTTAATTATATTCTGTTATGCGTTTCGCATTGCCGAAAGTCACTATATATTAATACACGATTATGAAAAAAAAAAAACAGATAGACATGCATATGTACACACACCCCCCCCCACACACACACACACACATAAGTACACACAACCACACACCCATACACACATCTATACATTCTATCTACATGTACACGCAGTCGTATTAGATATTATAACTGGCATTAATCGACATTCTCCTTTGTCGCTGACCGACGCTGTAAAGTGACGCATCTGACATGATTATAAATATACAGATATAAATATATAAATATATAAATATATATAGATATTATAAATAAACTATAAATATTATATATTGACTATATGGATAAGGATTAAGCGAGCAACATTTATCTCGGGTAAAAACCACCTAGGATGTGTCGAGACATTTAAGATGATGCACAGGGTATAGATGAGAATCGTTGATATAATAACTGATGTCTATATTATTATAGATGTTTCTTTCGTTCCGTCATCGGCCTCAAACACACATACACAAACACACGCGAGTACACGCGATCGAAGTTATGTAGTAGATGTTTTTCAAGGAATCTAATCCGACTCCGGGCGGCGGCCAAGAATAATAGATGTCATCGGTGTGTTAGTCGCGCAACCAACGTTTTCATCGATTCGCAATGAAAAAAGAAGGATTTTATATATATATATATACATATATATATATGTATATATATGTATATGTATATATATATATATAATCCCGTGCCGGTCGATGCGACCGGCGAATCCGCCATCGCACTACTAATTAATTGACTCTTCGATTAATCAAATCAACTAACTGATTGTAAATTGATCGCTATTAAGGAACTTTACTATTAAGTATAAATATATATTATACAGATATAAAAGTGGATTTTCGCTGTTGAACGTGTCGAATAAACAAAGAAAAAAAAAAGAAAGAACAAAAATCCAAGAGTAAGTAAGCGAGTAAGAGAGCTTGGGCCGGATCGCCGGCCTCCGACATATTTTTTAATCGCTTCGAACCTCTATTATTCTACCTACTAATTAAACGTAATGGTGTATCTACGTGTGCGCCTGAGCGATCGGCCGGTCCGCGTCGTCGGCGTCGCACGACCGCCGGTCGTCGCCGTGTCGTCGATCGGATCGCGATCGCTCGGGCTATCGAGATGTGTTCTGTATCGAATTAACGAATGTACTTCTCGAATATTCATCGCTCCTACGAATATCGCGGGATAGGGAAGGGTGACGGATGCTCGACACCATACTTTGAAAATTTTTCTGCTCCTTGCCGCCCGAATCCTAAATGAAGCCCACGCAGATCTCCAATGGACGTTGTATTGGGTGCTCAGTGGATACCCGAGTATCCCGCAATATGTAAATCTCTGTATGTCTCTGCCCGTATTACCGCTACGATATTTTATGTGAAAATGAATTGTTACAAATACATTACTGATATAACACCGAAATGATAGTATTCTTTACCCAAAAGAAAAAGATTTCTGGTAAATGATAAGATATAAATGATATAATACTCAACGCGATCATCGAAAGCTATACGTGTTTGTGGCCTCTATCCCTTGGTGTGACACCGTACGATCTTTATGTAACAATTTGTTATACGAAGAAGCGTAATGGTGATATTAATAACGCTGCGGGATATTCGGAGATTCTGAGAAATACCTAATTGACGCTCAATAAACATCTGCGTGTAGATTGATTTTTCGAGACAAAGAAACAAATCTTTCGCACTTAAGGAAAATTGCACGCACGTGTGTGTGTGTGTGTACGATCGACGTACGAAAACGAAAATAGACGGACGGATCATTCGACGAAAGGAAAAGGAAAGTGCCGCGAACCGTCAAAAATCTCTCTTGTCCGAATCGTATGCACCGTCGCGCGAAAAATCCGACATCCTCGCCCGCCGTTTTCCGCTAACGAGGCTAACGTTTTAACAAGTTAATCCTTTAAGCTATCGCTATCGAGTCGACTAAGTAAGGGTACGAAGTCACTGTGCGTTTAATCAATTATTAAAGAATCACTAAACGTAGTTGGACTCCTAAACTGTTGGACGTACGATGTGTGTTGTGTTTTAAAGAAAAATCATAAAAAAATTAAAATATAACGATTACTTTGCATACGAGGGCGAGGCCGGTATGATAATTGTTTCGAATCGTGGCAAAACTGGACTGGCAATTCAAGAGATCGATTGAATCTTTCTCCTTACACCACGAACGAATTCATGATTCACGAATCCAGCAATCAACGAAATTCGCGAGCCAAAAGAAACAACGATCATCCGGAAGCGCATCGGCGCGCTCTTTGCGATCGCGTCTGAATCGATTGGCTGTTAAATTCTTATAGAAATTGTGGAAATTAGATGTCAAATGAACGAAATTAGAATAGTCTCAATATATTCTTTCTGTGAAAAGCTGAACGATTTTGTCCGTTTATTAATATTAATAAACGTAATTAGCGCGCGAAATTAAGGAATTCGAGAGCATCAACGTCATTGTTATAGCGATTTTGCAAATAAAAGATAAATGTGTCTAAAGATTTGTGTTAAAAAGCATATTCAATTTTCGCCGTAGGAGAAAATCGAGTGAAAGGAAAATCGCATGAAAAGCATTCTCTATCACGTCCTCGTATTGCGCTTTAAAAAGGAAAAATGAAAAAAGGAAAGAAGAATCGGGTAACGCGAGATTATAAACAACCATAGTTACGAATCGCTGCGACAAGGGTCTGTGTGTTTTTTCTATGAGCCAATTTTCGCTATTGTTGTTTCGCGTGCCCCGCCACTAATAATTCCTCCATTGTCGCTGTGAAGGGAAAAAAAGGACAAACGAAAGGAACCAATTGCGATACATTATCGAGAGAAGATTCAGATTAAAGTCACGCAAACGAAAAACTATTGTAGCTAGATGAAAAGAACGAAATGAGTCACCTGCTCGTGTGCCGAGCCGCAAAATGACGAACAGAACGAATAAAATCGCATCTTTCGTGCAAAATCCCTCTTGTTTAAATTTTAAATATTAAACGAATCTTATGGAGACAGACTTTTCTCTTTCTCTGGACTCATCTTACCTGAGTCATTGGCAGTTTGTGTCAAAAAAAAAAAAAAAAATAAATAAATTGATTCGTTAAAATAAGCGAGATGCGTTTGTTATTCTACCTTCCGCCCCTCTAACTCTTCCTTCTTTCCTAATTCTGACTTTCGAGATTATGAATTTTGACGTTAGTTTGGAATTTTTGTATTTTCCAATTTTATTCGAAATGTTTCGAACATAGCCTAAATTTTTTATTACTATTTCCGTCATACATTTTTAATTGACTATTATTAAAATATAAAATTATTTTAATTAAGAATTGTTTGATTACTTACTGGAGCAAATGTAGACGTTGAAAAATTGAAGAGATTGATTTCTTGCGATAAGAAATTCTTCTTATAATTAATAATAATTTTAAAATATATTTTTTTTACGGAGAAAGAAAGAGAATGACTAGCAAAAATTGATATATTGGAGGGAAAATCGCGCGAGTAGCGTCATCTCTTGAGAATGCTATGAAATAGGAAGTATGAACTTCAATTAGAATGCGTCATATAAGACGGTTCTTAACCTGTATTTAGAAGACCACACGTAAAAGTGTCGGTTTATTATATCGAGTTTGTCTAGTTAATTAAAAATGCCGCTGGAGAATTTGGAAGAGGAAGGCTTGGAGAAGAATCCGAATCTGTTGTTAGCACAGACTAAATTCCTGCTAAGTCTTCCAGAGCACAAAGATGATCCCAATCTCAAGACAAAACTTTTGGATGCCATCAAAGCTGAAAGTGAGATTGCATTTTTGGTCTTGATTATATATTATATTATTTATCAAGATATAATTTAAATTAAGGACATTATTTTATAAAAAAAAATAAATCTTACAATTTTATTTATCTTGGTCACACAATATGTTATCTGTTGTTATAATCTTTCCGTTAACTGCTATTCATTATTTTATTTAATAATTATTAGTTTCTATTGTATATGTCTTGTGCGAAAATTAAAATAAATCTAACAATGATATGTTTTACAGATATGGCTCCATTTTACGAAGAAGTGTGCAAAGATCTGGATTGGCCAGTAGAGGAAACCCTTCTTTCAACAATGAAAACACACAATACAGAACAATTAAAAAAACTTGATGATGCTATCGAGGATGCTGAGAAAAATCTAAGCGAGATGGAAGTTCGTGAAGCTAACTTAAAAAAATCAGAATATCTGTGTCGAATAGGCAATAAAGAGGATGCAATCTCGTCATTTAGGAAAACTTATGACAAGACAGTATCATTAGGGCACAGACTAGATATTGTGTTCCATAACATAAGAATTGGTTTGTTCTACTTGGACCATGATCATATTACCAGAAATATTGAGAAAGCTAAAAGGTCAAACAATATCTTATGGCAATTATTATGCTTATAATAATAATATATATGTGGAATATTATTTAATTATTGTTTTCTCTTTACAGCTTGATAGAAGAAGGCGGAGATTGGGATAGACGAAATCGTTTAAAAGTCTATCAAGGAATGTACTGCATCGCAGTTCGCAACTTTAAAGAAGCTGCAAACTTTTTTTTGGATACAATTAGCACGTTTACAAGCTATGAACTCATGGATTATAATACGTTTGTGAGATATACAGTATACTTGAGCATGATAAGTCTCCCGCGAAATGAGCTGAGAGACAAAATTATTAAGGGTTCTGAGATATTGGAGGTCCTTCATAGTAATATAGATGTCAAGGATTACTTGTTTTCATTGTATAATTGTCATTATGCAGATTTCTTCAAGAATCTTGGTAAATTGGTTACTAAAGATTAAATATTGCTTTCAGACATTTAAGAAATTTAATCGTTATCAAAATATTATTTCAGCACACGTTGAAGGATTGCTACGGCAAGATTACTTAGTATTTCCGCATTATCGATATTATGTTCGGGAGATGCGAATCCTCGCGTATACACAGCTGTTAGAATCCTACCGGTCTTTAACCTTGCAGTATATGGCTGAAGCATTTGGAGTTACAGTGGAATACATTGATCAGTGAGTAATATATTGTCACTGAATTTTTTTCTAATTTTGACACTTGTAAATTTAATATCATATTTTATAAAATAGTTAATTTTTTTGTCTTACAATATTTTATGAGGCCAATGTTTAACTTAAATTATGAAACTGTATTGTTTCTAGAAAAATTTGTTATATTTAAATCGTTTGCTCATTATTTCACAGGGAATTATCGCGCTTTATAGCAGCAGGTCGATTACATTGCAAAGTCGATCGAGTCGGAGGTGTGGTCGAAACAAATCGGCCAGACAGCAAAAATTGGCAATATCAAGCGATGGTGAAACAAGGGGATTTACTGCTTAACAGGGTGCAGAAATTATCGCGCGTTATTAACATTTAATTTTTTATATTATCATCGCACAGAGAATATATGTTATTGACTTAAAACGACTACTCAAGATCAACAATTTGAATGTTTGCTGCATATCTGCTTTAAAGAGCTTGTATGTCTCGTTTTAATGAAAATTTTGTAACGATGAAAGCTGAAAGTCTCATGTTTGATTTTGTAAACAAAATACATATACGATTTTCCTCTAATGTGTAATGTAATTTATTTATTACATCGCACATCATCAACACTAATGCCGGCTTGAAATCAAGAACTACTCATCAAACATTTAGAAAAATTTAAATAATATAGTTAGCCTTTGTGTAAGAGTAAAGAAATTTAAACGTTCTTATATAAAATAAATAAATAATTATCATAATGGTTCTTGAAAAATTCGACTGGTAAGTATCTTTCTAATGGACAAGAAATGTTCAATAACAAAGTTTTTAACGCAATACGTTTTGCTGTAAATAATAATCACATTGAAAAATGCGTGTTGTAATGACATGTTACTTATTTTTTATATTTTATTTTTAAGAGAATATCTATGCCAACAATTAAGCAGGCAAGCATTTGTTAAAATAATAAATAAGAAAACATAAAAGTAAAACTTTGCTGTGTTTGATACATCATTTTGATCAGATGTATGTCGTCAAAATATAAGTTAATATATGTATAATTGTTAAAAAATTATAAAAAATTATGATTAAATTTTTATTAAAATCAAGAGAAATGTTATTGATTTTTCAATCAATTGCATATTGTCTATTTTATATATTTTCAAAAATTATCAAAAAAATTAAGTAAAATGCAGATCAAAGTGTGAAACTACAATTAGTAATAAGAACAAATTTTTATAGACGTCTATGTAAAGTGTAGACAAAGATTCTACTCAATTCTACAGTTTGCACAGATTTTTCAAATCATTGCTGATTAATTAAAAATATTACAAAAAGTAAAAAGATCTCTAAATACAGCTCTTATTATAAAAGACTCATGTTCATAAAAAAAATCATAATCAATATCTTTTTGTAATAAAATTGAGTTTCAACGTTTAAGATACGTGTCTTTTTCTATACTTTTAACATTAAACTCAATATAAATTGTCCTGGAAATTATATTAGCTATGAAAAATTTCTGATAAAGCACATAATTAAAATAAAAACTTAAAACGGTGTAATAATAATATTATCCTATGTGAAAATATGTCATCCAAAGTGATAATATGTTTCCCAATTACAAATTTATTTAATATGAATATCAAAAATTCAATGTAAACTCAAACGACTTTTAAACCCGTTTCAAACATCGCGGGAAAGCGAGATAATTTTCCGTCCGATAAAATTCCTCTTTCCACTTCGATTAGAAATCGAAGAGTTTCGATATCGCCACCTGCTGGAACCACTTCTAAGAACAAAGTGTTTCCTGTGTCCACTTGATTCTACACAATTCGGTGATTTGTCAGCATTTATGTATGTTTGCGTACATAAATGCATAAATATTCAACATTGGTGACTTTTCACCGATATTTTCAGATAACATATACTGCTTTTGTAGTTACGCAGAGATCACGCAGTTCAATCAATCGGTCTCGACCGACAACGACCTGTGTCGTCAGCCTTGTATGACATTAGTGTCGCACTCGTCATCATCCAAAAATACCGGTCGACGGCAGAATAGTCGAGAGGAAGATCGGCGAATCCGTTAGAGCAAAATCGCACGTCATTGAGAAGGAACGATATCTTGAGATTACCGTTCCATCGAAATGGATACGACGAAGTTGGTCAAGAACGACATGGAGCTGCCTCCGTTGCGCAGTCTGGACGACTTCTTATTAGAATCCGCCCGCTTTCAAATACCAAATCTCAAAGACTTGGAGAAATGGGGTCACCGGGTGGTTAACAATCTTCTTTACTATCAGACAAATTATTTTTTCATGTCTGTCATTATCTTTCTCATCGTTGGGTGAGTGGACTCCTCAAGATTCAAATATCATCTTTGTATAGATGAGCAATTATATAAACATTATTTTACTGCAAGTAGATGTAACAGTTTTATTTACTTTATAGTTTCTAATTTTACTATGATAGTTTTAAATATCAGAGTTATCTTCTTAAATGTGGCTTTTCCATCAACAAGTCTGAGTTTAAATATCATTAAGTTGCGATATTTTTCTAATTGTTTTAAAGTTTTTCTGTAAATACTTTATATTATATTTTCTATACTTGTCTCCTATTTATTTTGTGCGTATAGATTGCTTCATCCTGTTAAAATGCTTGCTGGTATATTTGGAATGATGATAATCCTGGCTATGTTTGGTTATATGTCGATGGAGGGAAGCTCTGTACATTTGTTCAAAAAGCAATATCCTGTGGTTGGAGTGTTGATTATAATATGTGGTGGAATTTTCGTAACGTATTGTCTGGGATCTCTCTTAGTTTTCTTGCTGGGCATTTTATTACCTTTCTGTGGTAAGTGTGACGACTGATAATATTTTATATTATTGTATATTAATGAGTAATAGATATCGAATTAATTACTGTACTTTTCTATTAATATTTTGATTTCATTTTTAGTAACATTTGTGCATGCCTCGCTGAGATTAAGAAATATGAAAAACAAGCTTGTCAACAAAATTGAAGGCATTGGTTTGAAACGTACACCCATGGGTGTGCTTCTGGGCTCTCTCGGTATGGAAGAAGAATTCTTATCATAAATTTCTTTAGCTTTATGTTTTTGAGTCATTAAGATAAGTCCAGTGAAAATGCTTTGCAGTCTAACAACCTTGCTATATCATATACATAATACCATATAGATTTTCGTCCAATCCATATATTTATAAAGCTTTGACATCTATTTTTAAGTATGCTTTAGGCAAGCTTGAATACCAATAAATTTATTCGATATTATCACGCATTTTCTTATGGATATACTAGACAATATTAAACAATCAACAGATTTTCATGCTTAAACAATGATTTCAAGAATAAAATTGATAAATTGTTAACTGTAAAATCATATTTTTTTAACTAGTCATTAAAGGAAATCTACTATGTACATGTTATGTTTTAAATGCTTATATAATGTTAATATTTAATGAATTTCTATATATTGCTGATTATAAAAGTAACAAACTCATTATTTATTGACACTCATTATTTAATATTTTTGAATAGCATTTTCTCTAATTAATATGAATTTATCCACTATGTATGTATGTATACATATATATATATATATATATATATATACATACATGTATACAATGTATATCTAGAGCATTATCTTTAAATATATTTATTACTAAAAATATAGAACTAAGAACTAAGAACATTTTGTAGTATAAGCAGTATATTTAATTTAAAAAAATATTATATTAATTCAGTAGAACATCATATTTGATGAGATTATTATTATATAATGTACTCAAATCTGTATATGAATAAAAATACTTAAATTATCTTTCTTATTTTTTAAAATAATATTAGTAGCATGTTTTATCCAGAATACACAACATTTCTCACATTATTCACAAAAGCATTTTAAGAGTGCATTTACTAACATACACGTATGATGTTTGAACATTTAACATTTTTTTAATTTTACTATCTGTTGAATTTATTTATTGAATTTATTGTGAATGGATTGGAAAATATATATTATGTATTTATTAATAATGTGCTACTTACACATTAGTTTTTAGCAAAGCTATATCGTTTATTTAATTTTATTGTATATAGTTTCTATTATTTTTGAATTATATCTAATATTCTGTTATTCCTTTCTTATTTCATTATGCAGAAGATGTGACTGGTATGACCTTGCGCGCACAGTCATCACTCATACAACCGCCTCACTAATATCCTGCTTTGCACAACAAGTTGTATATTAAATTGGTAAAAATTAATGTCAAGCATTAATATTTGACGCCATTGCTACCTTAATCAGATCATAGGGCTTCACACAGTACTATCATGGTGAGATAAGTCTTGTAATATTTTTGAAATATAAAATAGACATATATCTGTGATTAGGAAGAAGAAAAATCTATTCTGTGATCTCTAATCAGAGAATTACATTGTTTAATGAAATCAATGAATTACTTTATGTTAATAAATATTCAACAATCAAATTTATATTCTTATACTGAGAATTGTTTATAATTTTTTCTTACAATACTTATTTTAAAGCTGTTTTTAACGAGAATTATATTTTTTGAATGTTATATTATACAGTTTTAAAAATGTACCAAATATGTGTTATTCTGATTATGTGTTGAAGTAGATGCGTGATATCAATATTTAAGAATTAAAATGACTGACGCTACATCTGTCCAATGTGTATAAAACAATTTAAATTGTAATTTGTATATATATAAGTGTGCGTATGTATATTATAGTAATGTATATAAAACATATGGCAAATTGTTTTCACAAAACTTTGTTATATCATTTCTGTCCTGATTTTATATTTTAATATATTATTTATGTGTATATATAACATAATAATGTACTTATAAATTTAGAGCTCTTAATGTAACACTTATATTCTGTTACATATATAAGAGTGTTAATATGTTCAATATATATTATTATTAAATATCAAGAATAAATTGACTTACTCATCGTTGTATCCCAGCTAATCACCACCGCAGCTGTATCTAGAAAAATTAATATATATTTTAGTTATTGTGTGTTATCCCACAACTTTAAACATGTTATTCATTACATATTATTTATTCTTATTTCATAACATAACTATATGCAATAAAATCTATAAATAATTATTAAAAAATTTCTAGGTATTCAACAAATATTTCAATAAATATTTTTAAATGTTATTTTTTAATAAATTTTTTTTCAGCATAATTGTGTGTATGTGTGTATTATCACAATAATGAACATTATAAACTTTATTATATGTATAATATTTTGTACATATTTATAAATAATTGTACTTACCTGCTAGAATATCGCAGTTTGACCTGCCCATTGCAAAATTCTGCCACAGATTCTTCAGCATCAGTTCCATTGAAGAATTGTTGAAGAACCTGCACTCGTTAATCACACACTATTGAACGATAATTGTCTTGACAACAAAATTGTCATACAGATACGTACACCACACAGTTATGTTTCATCCGATTTAATTCCAAGTTAAATTTTTGAAATCTACATCTAATGAGAACTTGGCGTCTATTACGACTATTACGTCTACTGGCGTCTATTGGCATCTACTTGGTATCAAAAATTCTAATCAGATTGTTTCGATTTCAACCCACAGCATATCCACCATTAATCGCAAACAATCTGCAATAAATAATATATTTTGGCAATCGCTCGCTGTTTTAATCGGCACTCCCGACAAAAACTGTTGTGCTCGTTATACATCGTTACAGGTGACATTTTCAAAATAGTTCTCGCGCGCGTTAGCCTAAGGGTATATTCAGACAAACTTGTATAGCGCATAAGCATATGCATAAGGAAATGGACCAATCCAATTTCTTATGCACATCTTTATGCGCCAATGCAAAAGTTTGTGCAAAATGTCCGAACTACGGCGTCTGTATTCACTGCGATCATATCGGTTTCAATTCACGGTATAGTTCAACACTCACGATAAATAATTAAATATTATGGGCGGTATTTATAGCCCGTTCTTATATTTAAGATTGTTTTAAGTATAGTCTTAAGATGCTATAAACCAATCAGAAAGTTATATTAGTATTTTACGACAGTACTTAAGATAATCTTGGAATAGGAACGAATTATGAATACCGCCTTATGTTCCGGCAATTGCCGGAATAATATGTCATATATATATATCACTTTGATCGGCACTTCCGATGAAAATTTGCACTAAGTATGTACTTTTAACGGATAAAATACGCAATTGATTGCAGAGCGTTCAAATAACTTAGCATTTCGGACTGAAGCGTTATCTAGTAATTGTTATATAAAATACGTAGCGCTGAATTTTTCGATGTTGGTGGTTTGTGAAATTAGGTAAAAGAATATGAACTACTATTTAGCGCTACGCGCCCTACCGTCCGACTGTCATAACAGTTACTCGGCGCTTCTGTTCGGAACGTAGAGCTAGAACGCTCCGTATTTCATCGCGTGTATTTCTCGTTAAAAGTGTATAATTAGTGCAAATTTTAATCGGAAATGTTGACTAAAGTGACGGGCGATAGTTAGAACGTATTAGTTATCACAGATCTTTGCGTTGCAGCATAAATTGGAGCCGATACGAGTTTTGTGAGTAGAGAGATTTCGTGGACGCAAGGTACAGTTTTCGTCCGATGAAAAATATATCCATTTCAATGCATAAAGATGTAAATTTTTGTCGGGAGAGCCAATTAAAGCATACAGGTAATTGTTGGAGCATGTTAATTATTGCGGATGTTTGTAATTAACAACTATATACTGTGGATAAAAATCGAGATAATTTGAGGTGCGATCTGAATATAGATCCTATTGCAATAAACGTTACGGGCGCGAAAGTAACAATTTGAAATTTTTAAAGTGTGTAACAATTTCTGTCGTGAGTGCCGATTGAAGTGATGAACAATTGCCGAATCGTTGTACTATTTACCGCGGTTGAGCGCGGTTTCTCCGCTCGTGATTGGTGTGCGGTAGTTTTTTGTTAGATATATATTTGAAAATTTGATATGCCGGAATTAAATCGAGTAAAACATTACTGTTGTATATATATTCGTATTTGTCGACTTCTGTGTGATCGCCAAGCAATCGTCATTCGGTAGTATGTGAATAATTGTGAATTTGTGAAAGTGTGGATTCCCGGTATTCATCGATTCTTTGTTGGACACGGATGCGGAGAAGTCTGAGACAAAATCTGCAACGGAGGAACGGAGGTAGCACACTGCAATATCCTAGCTAGTGAGTACAATTATTTGTTAATTTTATTAATATCTGCATAATTATAATAATACACATATAATAACAATTATTTATTAAACATTTATTAAGAAAATTTGTATTAAATTGTTTAAAAATATTTACTAAGCTATTTATTAAAATATACATTAAATATTCATAAAATTTTTTGAAAATTTATTTTTGCACTTTATCGCATATAGTTTTAATCAAAATAAAAATAAATAATATGTAATATTTATATAGAATATATGACAATTTATAATAATAAATAATAATTTTTCCAGGTATAGCTGGATGGCGTATTTAGCTAGGGTACAACGACCGGTGAGTGAATTCATTCATTACACCTGCGTAATTATACGTTTTTGTGACATGTCTTTCACCGAGCGATTCTGTTTTTTTCGTCGGACATTGTAAAATTTGAAGATTTTTTAAATGTGATATCTTTGCGAAAAGTCTCTTCTGCACAATGGCTGAAGAAATATTTGTACATTATGTATTTTTTTACTGCAATTTTATTACAGCCTATATAATTACCCAAACAATCTCTAACTATTGCTTAATTTATAATTTGTAATTGTGATACAAAGTGCATTTTATCTCGCATTTGCGTCTTGTGTATCACGACAAATTCGCGAGAAATTCGTGATTTTTACAAGTGAAAAGTATAGGTCAATTTTCATTCAGTAGAACAATTGATAATTTTCAACACATATTTTCAACATTTTTCAATTAAATCAGCACACAGTAATCTCAGATGGAATCTGCAGTAAGTGAAATAAACTGCAATATCTTAATTAGTAAGTACAATTTTGTTTATTATTTAAAAATATGTACGTAACTGACAACACATGCACACAATTATAGGTATATATATATAATAAATCAATGTGAATTTTTTCATAGATATCATATGTGTATATTACAGAATGATGATATACACTGATAAGGAAGTATTAATACAGATGTTTGATATACATGAAATGTTTTCGTAATCGAAGCATATCAGTATATTGTTGACATTAATAATAATCAATACTTATAAAATATTTCAGTATATATGTATATCTTAATTATATCGGCAGTTTTAATTTGAACTAATTATCTTAAGGATAATACATTGACATATTTTCTATTATATATATCTGCAATTTATAAAAAAAAATCAAATTATTTTTATTACTCAATTTTTTATTCTAATATAATATATCGCAATATGGAGCCTTACATGACTTGTATTTTGAATCACATTAACGATAATTTTTTTTCAGAATGCTTCAAAATATTAATGTAATAAAATCTTATAAAATTGCTGCCAAGATATTAGCAATTTGTTGCACGTGCCACCTTGAAATATTTTGTGGGAAGTACATTTCGAGACGGCTATTCACATCATGGACGGCACTTGTGAGATTTGCAGAAACGGTAATAAGATTAATAAGTAATAACAATGCTAGTTGAATAAGCTACATATATATAGCATATACTCTTTTTTTTATAAATCATGACTCTTCTTTTCCCATGTTAAATCTTACTTTAAGGTAGACAAATTATTGAATATAAGTTTTTATAAGAGATGAACACTGAATGGCAGTGTTGTAATAAATTTATCTCATTTGTTCTTATAAAATAACATCCCGTTTTAAAAAATTTTAAAATTATTAAGCCTTATATCGTGAAAATAAAAGATATAACTAACCTGTTCATCAATCTTGAGGAACACAATTCGAAATTTTCAAGAATACACAGCACACAATTTTTACAAGTTTCCTTAGAAATATGTTAAAATATCTCAGAAACATTTCAGAAAAGTATTAAATTTTTCACTTAGAATATAAATTGAAAAATTATAGTATCTTTCGTGGGATGTTACAATATTTTTGTTATGAATACTGTGTTTGTTGGAAACAAGATTGTATTCATCAAACAAATGTTTGATGACAGTGCACCAATATTTGTTTTTGGGTATGGAACCAAAAAGGTATATTCTGTTGGTGAAAAACCCATATCCTCCATTTTAGCCAAGAAATCCTAAAAAAAAAAACCAATTATTATATTGCACATTTTTTACACATATACTACAAAATTGTAGTATTAGAAGGATATTTCTAATTTTTATGGAATCATAAAATTATGTAAAGATTTTAAACCATTGCTTCAAACACATACTTCTACAGTATCCTTTGCACACATTGATATAGTTTCCTTTGAACCATTTGGCAGTCGTAGGCAAAGCCGTAGAAATGGTGCATCACCTGAATTTAAAAATACTTTTAATAAAAGTAAAATCAAAAATAGCTTAGAGATAACATAAATTATGATAGATATCTTGCTTACTCGTTTCAGCTTTAGCTGTATCTGATTTTAATTTTTCATCCTTTTGTTGCTTATTAACTTCAGATTCATTTAATTTCCTTTTCTTATTAAAAATTGCTGTGCTAGTACAGGTACTGCTACTTGGAACACTTGAACTGATATCAGACGTCACATTTTCGTTTCCTGTATGCAATATTTGACAGATTAAGTGAAATGACATTGTATGATAACTAGCAGTTTAATTTATGAAATAAATCAACATGTCACGTATGTAATTACTTTATAAAATTACTAAGTTAAACTTTTTAAGTATTTAAATTTGAAAGATACTAACGTAGTTCTGTGATATTTTCTGACAAAAGTCTAGAAGTTTTACTGCTAGGTCCACAATCCTGAAAAAAAAAGAAACATGTAATAAAAAGATTAGTCATGAAAGAAATTAAGAGATTGTTATCGATAAAAGTTGGATACTAACATTTTTTAATTGCTCAGCTAAAACATTTCGTTTTGGAGGCGACGTAGGAAAATTATTCCAATCTTTAGAGTCAGGTGTAACTTGTGAAGCACTTTCTGGAGATGCATGTGCACTTAACATATCGTTTAAATCAGATATTAAACTATCCACAGTAATATTGTTGTATGTTTTCATACATTCTCCCGTTCTAGGATCCACAATTGCCAGATAAGGATACTCCACTACATTATAAAAATCTATGTAACGTCTTCCATCCGATGTATTTGACAAAACCTGATTGATAATGACACATATAATTCATTTAATCAAAATATTAAGTATATATGCAAAATAGCATCATATATTTGAGTATAACATACTTGCCACAAAACAAAGTGATCTTTCACAATATCTTGGATTTGTTTATTGGACCACACATCTCTGTTAAGAATCTGACAACTAAACTCTTGTGGATTTTGGACATTGACCAATAACCAACGGTTTAAAGTCTTGGCATGATCTCGTGCTTCCATGAAAGAACCTAGAAACAAAATATCACATGGTGGTCGAAATAAATCTTCCAATCGTTTTGATTTCTTTTGAGAAATGTTCTTCATGCCAGATACTCTGAGGGTCATTTCTTCTTCTTGTCGACCTGTAACAATTAATTGTTACAGCTAATACAGCTAATACAGTCAAATTACACTACAATATATGTCATATAATAATGAAATAATACATACGGGTTTCTACTGCAAAATCTCTGAATCTATCAAACGCACTATCAGACAAACGTGGAAATGAAAACATTGGTTCTGTTGGCACCAATATTTCTTGCGTAGGTAATATAGGAGCTCTTACTGGTGGCTCAGGATTTGCATTCTCCACTTCTGGTGGTCTGCCACCTTCAAACATCAAACTAATCGCCATTTCCACATTTCCATCAGCCAATGCCAGATATTGCTGTGCTGTGGCTTCACTCTCACCTAACAGAAACACAATAGATAATACTTATTGTTAACTATATCCATTCATGGTGAAATATTATTTTTAATGCATTTTGAATATTGTTGTATTTAATTCAGGTATAAAAAAAATCACGTATGTTTACATCTTTGTGATGTACATTGCTACTTGACCGTTCATGCTATCTAAATTGAATAAGAATTATTGTATTATCAAATTTACCCGTCACTTCGATAAACTTCTCAATTAGTTCGCGATCCATCTTGCTGTTCTTTTGAATTTAGAAGAATTTTTCTCACAATATGGTACACGACCGTACAAGAAAAATACTTCTAAATCTCACTCTATCGCATCCTACTTCCTCACCACACACCAAATGACATCTCGAACTCGAACATCTCGACTCGCTCAGGCACGCTCAGACATGTATATCACACCACCGCCACTCGTCGGTGATCGCATCACTACACTACATCAATTGAAGGAATTGTTTCTTTTGATATGATTTTTTTAAATTAGCTATAATTACTCTTTCCACATATAATTATAAATGTAAATCTAATAATAATTATGTCTTATGATAAATATTTTAACATAATTTTGTCTCAAATAATTACTTTTGGAATAAAATTATTTTCTGAATACATGTTCCAAGTGCAGTTGACAGCAAACGTCATCTAGTGTGCGCTATTGTAAGCAAAATTAAAATATGATTAGCGGTATCACTAGATGGCATTGCATTTTACCAATTCAAGTATGTTGCGTTGCCGCTAGATTGCATATCTGTCAGTTAAAGTTTGACTCGTTTGACTTGTAACATCATAACGTTTGTCATTCAGATTTAACAATTTTTATGGAGAAAATTAATGAAAGATCGTGCCATAAGGTACTGTGAGACATGACAATGTGAAATACATTTTTAAGAATTTTTGCAGAAATAAAATATTGGAAGAAGAAGATAGAAACGTGAGACAGATATTGATATTTAAACAAGAAAATGAGTATCACTGGTAAACTGTTTTATAACAAGATTCGCGAATTACGTCCCGATCTGTCATCGGGGATCACACCGGAGATCTTGAGTAAAGTTTGCGATGATCCGAGCACGCAGCCTTTTCTGGAGTGGTTCTGCAAGAATGTGAACAGCGCTAATATTCTCTCTAACGAGGAAACAAAATTGTAAGATTTATTTTCTTGGATGATTCTTGGATCTTCTAAATAATTTCTTATAGTATCTCTGTTTTTACAGAAAAAATATATTGCAAGATGCAGGCGAATGGCTGGAGGGCGAAGCATTGGATGCTGAATTAAAGAAATATATCAAAGATTGTCCGGACTTGTTACAGCTTATCAGTTTGGACGATATATCCAAGGAGGATTTATTTATTGAGAATGAAACATTGAAGACAAGTTGCAAAGAAGATGAAGAATATCTTAACTTATTGAAAAATAGTATAAAAAATTTGAAGTAAGAATTTTTATAAAATTATACACTTGGAATATTTCTATGTTAATCAAATAATTTAAAGACATGAATTTGCTACAGAGAAGTCGAAAACAAGCTGGATGATAACATTGAAGAGGCAGAAATTATGTTGCATAAAGAGCAAATAGAAACAGAAAAGGCATATGATAATTGCAGTGCAATTCTAAAGGAATTTGATAAAGATAATTGTCAGTTTTCTAAAGATGTTGATACTCTCCTGAACGTGTATGCTGATGCTGCCAAGAATGTAATTACTTTAAACAATCAATGATATAAGAAATGGTTCAAAAGCTAAGATTAGATATTGTATGTAAATATTTCTTCTATTTACACAATTATTCTTGAGAATACAAATACAAATGATAAACATACGTAAAAAGAAGATTATGTAAATAGAAGAAATATTAACATATAACATCTAGACTTTTTCGCCATTTCTCATGTTATTGAATTTTTAAACTGTGAGAGCTTTTTATAATTTAATTATTTCAAGTTTTTTGTATATAATTTTCTTAATTAATTTAATTTATATTTAAAGTATTTAATTAGTAATTTTTTAGTATTTAATGATTTAATATTTAGTTGAAATATTTAATTTGATGTTTGATTATTTTTTCCAGCAAGGTGATGCAATATTGTGGTCACAAATGCCTACAGATTTGTTTATTAAAGAAATAGAGCTTTATAATCACTATCTAAGTAATTATATTAAGAAACAATTTGGGAGCACTGATAAGGAAGAGGAAGATTCTTCTATGGATTCAGATGATGCGACTTTAACAAATGATACTACAGATGAAAAAGTTGATAAAAGAATGCATGAGCTATTCTTATGTAAAACAAAGCAAGTATACTTTAAAACATTTTATTATACAATGTATCTATATTTATTGTATTTTGTATTTCTCACAGTTTGTATTTTTATTATGCTCTTTCTTTTTTATAGTTTAACAAATTCTAAAATAGAAGAGATTAGTGCTAAGGTTCAGGAGGAATTTAGCAAGGCGATGCTACAATGTGTAGAAGATATTTATAATAATGGAATTTTAAAGGTGCCTGGGGACGACAAATTACAGTAAATAAATTAATATTATTTATATCAAATTACTTCGATCTCTTGTAATATTAAAACAATCAAAGTTATTTTTTGCTTTCGGCATGACAAAAAAAACAATTTATATTTAAATGTAATATTTTCTTGTTTAAAATAGAGATGAAATACGGACATTAAGCGTCGAAAGGGATTTTCTGGAACAAAATGTCGAAATTTTACGGGATCAACAGTTTCCAGAGGTAATACAATTTGCAGAAATGGAGACGATAAAGATTTTGAAGAATGACGCACTCGTCCGTCTCGAACGGAGGAAAGCTCGTCTCGAGAAGCTTCAGAATTTATATTCCCTCGCAGCGAAGCATGGACATGTTCATATCGATTTATTGTGTATATTAATGGAAATGCAATTTTGTTGCCTGCGGGAGGTCGCTGAATTTATCGCCAATGCTCGTCATTATATCACCACGGAATACAAGCTCTCTTCTACAAGATGTGTTAGTAATTAATTTATTTCTCACTGTTCCTCTCAAGACTTGTTATTTTAATGGAAATAATAATTCGTATTATTTATGTACATGAAATATGTAGGAAATCATGCAACAACAACAGGATGAGTATGAAAACATCATAAAGTCTTTAAGAACTTATAATGTATTTAATGAAATATTAATTTCCATGATGCACGGTCATAATACTTCAAACGAGACGACGCTCTCTTCCGCATTAAAAAAATACGATGATTTAATAGCCGATAACGAGGAGAAAAAATTAATGCTGGAAATGCATCTGAATAATAAAATCGACAAATTGCAAAAACTGTAAGTACTGCTTTTTTTAAATGTAATTTTATTTATCAATGTGTTATTTTTTTGTATTTTGTATGATTTAGAGAAAGTGAAGTTAATAAAGATTATCTAGCTGAGACGCAAAGTGGACCAACTATTAGCTTCAGGCCAATTTCTTACGAAATAAGCACCACATGCGAGGAAATATCCACGGTCGTTCAAGATATACAAGGAGAGATTACAAAGATCAGGAATCAGTTCAAGGAACGAATGGTATAGGGTTGTTCTCATACATAATAAATCATATATAAAACTAAAAGATTAGATAACGTTTGCTGATATTTTGCATATCATAGAGAATGGGCGCCAATCTGGAACGTGAGAAGGACATTTTATGGCAAAGATTTTTGGCAGATCCCGATACATTAAGAATGAAATACGATGAAGCGAAACAAAAAGCAAATGAGTCTCATTTTAGAGATACTTTGGAAAGTAAGTCGAATTAATAAATTAATAAATCTTTGATATTTTTCATATTTGACAAATTTGTATAAAACAGGTTTTGCTAATTGCAAGGGATACACCAAATGTTTTTATATTTTTGTACTCTATTAAAATTATAAAATATCGTAATATGTATTGTATTATATGTATATATTTTATCTCGTTTCTAATCTTAAGAATTCTTTTTCAAAAAGACGCCAGCTCTATTACTGCTATGTTTTCGTGAACGTAATACGAGCAGCGCGTTACGTGTACGCGATAATGAATGATTCGTCTCAAGGACGCGTATGTGTGCGTGCATGCTGCGCGCAAGCGCGTGTAAACTCGACGACGAGGAATGACGTAGAGGAGGTGCCCGAGTGTAACCTTGATCCGCACATCGATGTCTTCCCTTCCCTTCCCTTTCCATCTGTTACCCCTTCGTCCTCCTCTACGTCCCCTTTCCGCCGTAGTATTTCGTTCAAATCGCCTCGCTTTCATGTCGTATGTACACAAGAAAATTATAAGCAAACGTTCTGCGCACGAGACGCATAGGTCCCGAGAGATATATTCGCCGCGGCGTTGCTCGCAAATGCGAAAGGCGTTTCCCGATCGCAAAGGCGATGCGTGTTCGCTTTCTCGGCGAACCAAACAGCGAATATCGGTGGAGAGAAAAAGAGAGAGGATGATGAAAGGCAGGTAGACGAGAGAGAGAAACACGGAACGGGGAAGTGGCGAGAGGTAAAGAGTACTATCGATTCGCCGGGGCTCGTGAGTTAACGGTTTGTTTACACGAGCGGGGTGGTGCGGGGACAGGCGGGCGCCGGCTCACTGCTGGGAGGTAGAGGAGAAAGAAGGGACAGGAGGTGCGCATGCGTCGCCCGACCAAAACAATAATAACAGAGTAGTAGAAGGTTCATGGCTGGCGGACGAACGGGTGGCCGCTCGTGCTTCGCTCCTCGAACCCGTTCAAACCTGGCTGTAGATTCCATTCCGCACGTATCGTTGTCGTGCGGTGAGAAAAGAAACAAAGCAACATACAGAATCCAGCGGACATTTAACGACGCGTTCGCGCCGTGTGTGTAAGTGTGTATACGTGTTCCATTACCGCAAAGTGGTGCGCTGACGGCTCGATAACTCTCGCAGGAAACAAGTTGCGTGAGATTTTCTCGAAATCTACCTCTCGAAATCAGGTACTGAGAAGAGCTTCGGTATTCGATTGATATTTTAAATCGAAACCGCGATCAAGCACGCGAGTGCTGTTTTTTGATCGACGAAAACAACGTCACCAAGAAACGAGTCGAAACGAAATCGCGTGAATTCGTGCGGAACTGCAACTACCTCGAAATAGGGAGATAAGGGCAGGCAATAAATGAGAGAAATTAACGAACATTAGACTGACATTTAATTCGAAAGCGGGAGTGCGCGGAGATATTATCTCCCTGTCAAGGCGAATCCGTCGCTCGCTCTCTCCCAGTGTTCCGATTCTTCTCTTTCTCTCCGCTGCGTGCGTTACCTCATCGCGGCAGAGTCGGCTACGTGTAACGAGTGTGTGCGCGCGTTGTGCAACTCGCCGTGCCGCTGGATTCCCGTGAGGAGAGAGCGCGAGATTCGGACAGGCACCGTGCGTTCGATCCGGCTCGGGAGCAAAACAATGCGCTGCTGGTGTAACGCGTAGCTTGTGTGTGTATCTGCGCGCGCGCGCGCGTGTATGTGTGCATTGCAGCTGCCGTGACGGCGCGCTAGTGTGCGTTTGTTTATGCGCGTAGATTAGCCGCACGCTCGTACTCGCGCGGCGTTCATTCAATAGCCAGCCAGCCGCGCGACTTCTTGTCTCCTGTCGTCGATTTTCGCTTCGAAAGCAAGCGCGAGCAGCGAGGATATATTGCCCGCGGGCCCGCGCGTATTTACTGAGTGAATCACGCGCGTCCCGTCTGATTACGCACGGACGCGCCTGGCCGGATACGGTGTATATATACACTGCGCGCGAGTATTATTGTTGACGTGTCCGCGCGCCGCGACATCGAACGAGCCGTACAGCCGTGAGAGAGAGAGAGAGAGAGAGAGAGAGAGCGATTTGCGGTTAATTATCGGAGAACGACTGTGGAGTACATAAACCTTCCATCGTGGGAAAAAGAAGAGCGAAGTCGACTTTTTCTCGCATAGAAGAACGACTTTCCGTGAACGACAATATTTCCTGAAAGAATCGTGCACAGAGTGTTTTCTTTCTCCCTCCATCTTCATCCTGTTGTGTTGTTACTGAAGAACATCGACCTAGAGTAAACAGTCGCTCGCAAGAGCGAGAGAGAGACAGCAGCATTGAAAACTAGACGGAGAAAGGAAAACAAATACAAAGGCTTGGGTGAAACGGCCGGATCCCACTAACCGCTCGAATCGGTCCACTACCTTAGTCGGACGACAGCGACGAGCTGCAAATATTCGTGAATATTTTTGAAAACTGTTGAATTCGCAAATCACAAAGATGCCGAGCGCCGAGGAGACGACGTATCTGATCGGCGTGATGCCGGACGGCGCGGCGCAAGCCGACGCGTTCCTGACGCGCGACGTCGACCTGCTGGTGTCGCAAATCAAGGAGAACCTGCGGCTGTCCAGCCTGAAGGCCAAGTCCAGCGTGAGCCACAAGAACAGCCGGCCGTCGCCGTATCGGGTGCCGGCGCGTTCCTGGGCCGACCCGGCGGCCGGCTGCGAGGTCTGCGGTTTGCGATCCAGCGGCCAGCAGCCTCAGCAGCAGCAGCATCACATGTCCACGGGACATCATCATCATCACCACCACCATCACCATCATCACTATCACAACCATTTGAAGAGGAGCGAAAGAAATAGAGTGGACGACGATCCGTACGAGGTGCTGCAAGAGCTGCTGCGCGAAGGCGGTCTCATCAAAGAAGCGGTTAAAAGGCTACAGGCGAACCTCGACGAGCTTTCCAGCTCGGAGGTGGACGAGGATGAAGAGGTGGATGACGAGGACGATGAGCAGCGATCGAACGGTGGCTACCGTAGGAAGCCGTATTTCTACGATTCCGAGGACGAGCCGTTGCCGCCGATGTACGATCCTTTGGAGCTGTGAGGTGCGTTGCAGAAGCAATGTTTATAAAGATAATCTTTCCGAACGTTTCCTCGTTCTCGCCGTGAATGGCATTTTTATCGCCGTCCCTTTGACTTCTCGCAGGGACGAAAATTTCTTTGAGCGTCGCTGGGTATTTTGTTCTGTCCCTTTCTGCGACCAGGTTCGAGAACGAAAGAGCTTTGTCTCGAAAAATAGATCAGCGGGGAATCCTCTCGAAGGGTAGAAGAGGATTGCCCTGCGGAAACATCATTCTTCTCGGAAGATCGCGTGGGAGTCGACGACGACAATATGCGCGTGTGGTAGTGGAGCAGTGCGTTCACGCCCACAGACACAATTAGGCGAGAACTCGCCTTACATGGCCGTGTTTGTAAATACGCTGCGTTGTCGGCGTTGCGCGCTAGCTCGCTTCGTAATGGCCAGAGATCGCCGTCGCCGCTGTATCGACGCTCACGGGCCTACGTGGAAGACTTATGGCCGCCGCCGACGCGGTCCACTCGACTTGCTTCAGCGTTCGCGAAAGCGTACGAAAGATGTTCCTTTCCCGTGTAGCGTTACTGTGTTCTGTTTCACTACTGTGTCAATAATTTTCTCGTCGGTATCATATAACATCGGATTGATGTTTGATTCCGGTTTGTATCGTTGATTAAAATATACACACGAGAGATTTGTTCGCGTCGCAACCAATCTATAGTATACGTAATGTAATACTATAGATTGGAGTATATTGGAGCGAGTAAAAGCATGTTGAGGCATGTGACGCGAACAAACCTAAGATGTTCCTTTTCCAGAGCGCTGCTCTGTATTGGTGATATTCATCGATATTATAACAATGATCAAATTATCAGGCGAAATAACAAATGGTAATGAATTGATACAGTATCTTTAATTTCTCAAAACACAAAACAATTTCATAATTTCACAAATTGAGAAATTATTAATAATCGTAACTGAAGTCTTATGAAATTGTTTTGTGTGTGTTTTGAGAAATCAAAGATATTGTATCAATTCATTACCATTTGTTATTTCGCCTGATAATTTGATCATTGTTATAATATCGATGAATATCACAATATCGAGTACCTCTGCAGCTGATTCATCACAAAATTCTTGATTAAAGTTCCAAATATCAAACCGAATAAATTGCCTTTAATAAATATGGAGAGAAATTAAAAGTACACAGCATCATATAATTTTTAAATGCATTCTTAGTAGGTTTTTTTCGATGGTATTTGTTTTGTAGCAAAATTGCTATTTTTTTTTGCACTTAGATAAGAAAGACTGAAAAATCTTAAAAATAATAATGGTAATTTTTTTTTGCTTTTCACCAATTATTACTAATTACATATATCTTCAACCACAATTTTAAAGATAAGATTGATCATTTTTTTTATTATTTCTATTCATATTTCTAAAGTTAATCCGACACGTCATCTTAATGACTGTTTAATTCGAGCATTAGAAATCAGTGTTGACTAAGTCTGAGTCTGAGTCAGGTGATTACTAGGAAAAAAAGGAAAATCTTGGTGTCTGGCGAGCTCTAATACTTGTCAATATTAATCAATATTTGTCTGATAAAAACAATTGTTTATTTTGTGACTGTTTATTTGCAATTCGGGAAAGAGAAAGGATGAGGGGAATTTCGTAACTTAAATTCCACGAGCGATAACAACTGTGGATCAGTATATTTGTAATGCAGATGCTATACTTCGGATACCGTAAACACGCAAGTACCATAAAACAATAACTGTTAATAATCGTTATTCCACCTCATAGTATCTCGAATCTGTATTATTAAGTATACTTAGCGTGAGTTTAGCGCGTTTACCGTATTCGAAGAACGGTACTGCGGGAACTCTGATCTCGAAGATACGGGAAGTAATATGTTTTGAGATTCCGTAACTTCGAGTTTTCCTGGGTGGTGAATAGCGAGCCTCGCTGCGTTGGGCGAGCAATTTACATCGATTTCGGTTGTAAACTCGTCGAATCGCTAGTTTATACCGATGCCGTGTGGACACTATAAATAGACAGTTCGCTAGAAGCGAAATGCCACCCGCAAAGAAACCTCGAGTCACACAGCGTCGTCGTGGCTTCCCAAAGGAAAAGTCCGTGCGCTTACGCGGCGAGTTACGAGACGAGAGAGATCTATGCGTTAAGATTGTCTAAACATAGTACAGGGTTTTCCAAATTATGAAAGAGAAAACGTAGCGACCTAGAATGTAGTACAGATAGTACGAATAATTTCGCACACAATTCCAATCAAATAATAAAACTATTTCGTAATGGGAGAGCATAGTTTCGGAATAATTTGAGGATGAGAGTATCGATGGAAGCAGCCGGCGGGCTGTGCTGTTAAACAGGACCCGGAGTCCTGCCCGGGATTTACACGGTCCAATTTGCGCGAGTGAGACGCGACGGCGGAGTAAACCGCGCCCGCGATCGATCAACGACTATTATCGATGCCTTCGCATTAGGCGGCGGAAGTATTAGGGGCACAATCATTCGCGAGAGAGGAGGACACACATAGAACACAGACATGGTGATCTCATTTATTTTTTCATGATGCGCGCGACGAGCGGACTTAGCCAATCGGCGCGACGCGAGATCATTGATATAGCTTAGCTTAGACTCGGTTTAGTTCCCGACAGCTGCGTCCTTTTAACCCTGAAGGGTACAAGACACTGTCGTCCGTTTAATGAAAGCAGCGAGAATTAAAAAAAAAACGAGGGGGATAAAAAAAGGACTGACGCAGGCTTACACGAAGACGCTTATGCCTGTGAAAATGTATCGTGAGGATCGAACGTGATTGCGAGATTCATTGTAATAAATAGAAATTTCCAAGTCCAAAGTTTTTGAAGATGTAATTTCATTTATCTGTGAAGTTGCATATCGAGGAAATTTCGGTTGCGGTTCGCGGAATTTTCGGAGATTGTTACGACTTTTTGAAGCAACGGAGAGGAAAAAAGAAAACAAAAAAATCTCTACGGGATTCCAATCGTTATGTCGCGTTTAGGGGTAATTCTGGCGCATTAGAGTATTAAATATGAAGAGGTGTAAAATGTCAAAGATGTAGATAACGTCCACGTTGCGGGAGAAACTACGATGGAGAGAAAAAAAAAGCATAATCGTGAAGAGACGAGGATCGTAAGATTCCTCCGCAGGGAAACGTGCGTTAACGTGGACCTGTATAATAATAACGTGTAGCTTTATATCTTTCTGTGCATGTTTTAGTGCATAGCTACTTATCGCTATCGATCGCTAGGAGCGACACACACCGTTGATGTTACATACACTGTATCCTACAGATCATTGTACGCGCGTGTATTGTGCGAGTTTCGCGGCGCGAAATGATGTACCATTGTCGCGGGTAATTCACTCCGCGCGTGGAGATAATAAAGGGAAGGATCCGTCCGTAATAAAGACTCCCACGGGTCAGTTGTGACGTCATGCAAAGCCAAACGTAATTATTGACGAGGACTATCCATCTCGTGCGGTATTCGCTATTAATAACGTAGCGAAAAATCGCAAGAATCTCATTTTGCCCTCAAAACCGCGCGATCGATTCGCGTGGAAGCCTTCGATTATTCCCGGGCGCAACATGACGTCACAACTGCAGCGTCCGGGATTTTATTATAGACGGTGTTGGTGAAATGCGGTCGCGCGCGATGATGACGCAATAAAAACGTCGCACTCTTGTATGTAGCGATGCAACGAGCGATGAAGGGGAGAGAAGATCGTGCGCGGCTCCGACGTCAATTTTCGACGACGTTAGCCGTCTTATTCGACTAATTAGATAAGCTAGTAATTAGTACACACTGCGCGTACCTACTGCGAGCGGAGCGAACGAATTGCATCAGGATTCCACAGTTCCGACGAGCATGCTTGTATGTGTGTGTATATTTGTGTGTCTGCGCGAGATTGTGTGTGCGTGGGAGAATTGCGTTAGTCTCTTTCACTTTTTTTTTTTTTTCTTTATTTTCCGTACGACGAATGAGCGCAATCCTTCGTTCTTTTTTAAGTTCTCCGTTAAAGATCGTGCATTATGAAAACTATATCTCGTTGTGATCGTCGGGCTCTCGTCAGCCCGATAAGTCTTAATTGTAAAATAAAAAAGTTCAAAGTTTCGATGCAGATATGTGTGTATTCTTGCCGTTGGCTGCATGCCGTTGCGCGAAAACTTTCCATCGACCATCCACTGCTCCCTCTCTCTTTCTCTCTACCCTCATCGTCATCAAACGTCGACATCAAACGGTTCTGCTTGGTGTCTGATGACGGAGCGTGCCACAAATACATTGCGGATACGTGTTACGCCGACATCATACAGGATGTCTTGTCATTATCGTTTCTTCTTTTGCAATCGACATTTACTTAAGCAATTTAAGCCTGAGTACGAAGTCGCTTAATGCGATACTTGGGCAAATTAAAACGCGAGTTGTAGGCAGAAGACATGCAACAATCTCATTTTCAATTAATTTCCATTAAATGAATTTAGCGTAAAATTTATTTTCAGATGCTTGAGATGTTTAACGTGCCGAAGTGTTGAATATTATTGGCTTCCACGGAATTTACTTTAGGACAATCTTGATGTCCTCCGCCAAAATTTCATTACTGAGAATGGCGGTATAGTAACGGGACACCCTATATAACTGGTGGTTCACTGGCCTTCTGATCGTTGGCGCGCGTTGAAACTGCTCTTCGTGCCAGCTTCTAGAAATTTGCTTTCCGCCTTACGTTCGCCGGTCTATATCGTGTTGATAGTAACCGCGATAAAGGTATGTATACTGCTGGAGTTACGCGAGAAACCGCGATATATCCTAGATTTGCCGCAGTGCTTTCGATATTTTCGAGGCCTTTGAGCGTTTAAATGCTGATTGCCCTTTCTAGTCTTTTTAATAGCCTGCTGCGATGTTTAAAAACTTTGTTGACGTAGACGTCATAGTGAGAGAAGTGGTGGAGCGAGTGCCATTTCATAGTAATTTTCGCAAAAGCGTTGACGGCAACAATGACAGTAATAATATAGCAGTAAATTACGGGTTCTTAAAGGTCTACGCAGGCAGAGAACGAAACCGACACGTTTTTACGAGGCCAGTTTGTTCGACGCCTCTGACCTGAAACCGGCGGCTCGAGACGGAAGGGAAAGGGCCGACCGTCGATTTCAGGCAGCCAGGTCATTTAATAATTCGCCGCTTTTGGAAATTAACGTTTGCTCCGAGCGGGAAGCAGTTGCTTCAATACTACGTAACGCCGCAATTATTATTGCGTTGCATAATAGACAATAGTTCATAATTTAGAATTTTTTTTATTTAGCAGCGAACTGTATATATTATTCAATCGTTGCCTCCATTTATTCTTCCATGCAAACACAATGTTTGATATGTTCTATTTTTTTATTTGCGTTTTATTTTTATTTTATTTTTATAAAATAACGTAAAATAATTTTTTTTATATTAAATAGATATCGAGAATTAGTATTTTTCTTTCGTTTTGATAATTCTGCGAATAACAGTTGGAGTGTTGTGCTATGTGTGCATACATATATATAGTAGATTCTAGCAACGTAACAAGCTTAATTCGATTGCAAATTGTAAATATACTTATTTTTCGTCATGAGTAAAAAAATACACATCTGGGATTGGCGAGGTTAACGAGTGAGCTCGACCTGCAAGAAAGGCAAATGTCATCATGAGACAGCTTTGAAAGCGGAGATTGTTAGGAGTGCGGTTGTTTTTGCGAGTCACCAGTTGTCGCCGAAGACTTTGCTCGGATGACTTGACGCGAGTGATTTTCATGTTTATGAATGTGCGCGAAATCGAAGAAATCGAGCACGGCGCAATAAGTAACGTCAACTTTCGGCTACAGTTTCATGCATCTATCGGTGCGATTAATATTACGAAATCTTAGCTAACGCGGCGACTCGATCTCGTCAGCAGGCAGATTGCCGCAACGTGTGATCGATATAAGCTGCATGTATATAGCTCGCACGGCTCGTCTTATGCAATTAGGCCTTTCCAAGTAATGCTATTTATCACTCCCTGTCTTTATCACGTAACCGAAGTAATCAATGGATAACGTATGGTTACGCGCGCGCGAAAATAAACGGCGGAAAACTCGGCGCGGCTTGACCTAATTCAAGAACGTCCGTTTATACGTTTGTCTACCATCTGGCGTCGCGCGAAACACGACTAGTGACATAGATGTTAACTTTGTATTAATAGAAATCGTCGTGCGCGAATAGCGGGGGTATATAAATCTATTAATAATAATAACGTGCAGGAAATTTTTCAAGAGAAACTGAACGTACGTGCATTTATTATTATTGTTTCGTGATATTTTTAGCCGCGCGGTGTGTGCGATCCTTCTCGATCGACTCTTATCGGATCCAGCTGGCAAGATTTCACGCAACATTTTGTCTTTCATATCTTCGATAAATTTTTATTCGAGTTTTTAAAAATACATGGTATTCTACATGCATATGATGTTTCGTGAATTCTGTCACGTTACCGATGCGCAACGTAATAGGTCTAGTAAGATAAAACATTGCCGCCCCCAAGACTGATAATAAGCTAAATTGACAGGAGAGGGGAGATTGATTTCTCATTGTATCGAGTTTCCAACGGCAGATAAAAATAATAGTGGGCGACGGCGTAAAGCTCGAGTAATCAATAAATAAAATCTGATTTATCGTTCTTATTTTCCATTCTGAAGTGGTGGCAAATGTTGTTACTCTTATCAGTTTGTATAATTGATTTTCGATGGTAAAGCCTTTTTATCGCCTTTCGCGTTAACAAATAGCGTCTTATATAATATGTGTAACCGTTCGCGCAACCTTCAGGCAAGGTCTTTATGCCTGCCGTTCGTAAACCGAGAATAGGATTCTACATCGACTAGAGTTCGAAAGAAAACCTTGCGCTATAATTGTACGCGAGACGGCATCGCATTTCACATGGCGATTTTTGCTTAACATTGTCCGTTCTTTGAAAAAACGGTGAAACAAACATGAATTATCACACTGATATTTTTGTATTTTGATAAAAATAAAATGAGATAGATCAGTAATTGGAAATATTCAGCACGTTATATTTACAAGAAACATCGACTTATAAACATTATGTTATTTCTGAAATACATGAAGTGATCCGAATCGATTTGCAGCAGCAGAATAATAATGATATCTCTATTGATATAAATTGAGAGCACTCGAAAGATTTTTTATCGGAATGTTTTTATTATTAATTAAACGTTTCATTTTTTTCCACTGACCTACAATTATGAAGCGATAGATTCGATATGGATCTTTCTCTTTCTTTAAGCGGTCCGGTCATAAGTCAACAATTCGAATGTCTAATAACAGATACTAAGACCTTGTTCATGCGTTGACACAGATTTCGGCACGAGATAGCGAACGCGATGCGACCTAGTTGCACGTTGGAAAAAAACGACGATGCGTAAATGCGATAGTATGAAGTTGTAATATTCTTCACGGTTATTGTTATCATAAGTACCAATTAGTCTCATATAAACAATGAAATCAATTGTTTGAATAAAAATACGGGAATATTTTCGGATTAAATTTTCTTTAGGTCTTCAGTATTATAAAGTTTTTTTATAGAATATGATCTAATCTATTTTTTATTGTTATATTTTTATTCTTTTTATTATTTTATTATTTTATTTATTTTATAGTGAGTACTGTAGAATATGAAAAAAAAACTTATTCTTTTAAATGGAGATTTATTCATTGTCTCTTACAACGGAGACTCAGTTTAACATGTCAAGCTTTCTTTAATGATTTTTGAAAAATACGGTAGATAGAGTGTCCGCTAATTTCCTTTGAAAATTGGTAAACAATGACGGCGAAGGTATTGTTGGCAAACGTTGCGTCAGATCGCGTCATCGTTTCAGGCTGCACCGTGATCGGCTACTGTCGGCCATTGTCGACTGTCACCGACTACCACGCGCCGGGCGAACATGTGATCACCAGGCCGAGCTGTCAGCTGAGCACGTCGTTGTCGGGCGCGATAACGAAGCCGATACGTGTAATGCGCGTCCGTATAAAGAAACGTGATTTCCGGTAGTCTCGCGCAGTGACCACCTGGATCATTCTCGTCCATCGGTTTTGAGCACCGGCGGACACATCAGCGACGTGGCAATCTTGAGGCCGAACGCCTACTGTCGCGGAGACACTACGATCAGCAAGCAACATGGCGGATCACAGTCGCGCGGACTCGTATGTATAAACACAGGCGATTTATATACCGTGCCGGCTCTTCCTCGTGTCATTGCCCTTCGCGGAAGTAGATTCGCGCGCGAGTGTTTTTATTCGGGACACGGAATCGGTGTATTTTTGGCGAGTATTTCGCCGCGCGAGAGCTGTGCAATGATTTCTTTGTGACTGGTTAATCCTTTTCTTTTTTTATTTATGACATGACACATAGCATTGTTTTCAATTGCCAATTTCTATTTGTATGGAAATCACGTGTCGAGAAACTGGTGAATACGCGAGCAAATGTAAATGTCGCGTGATTCGTAAGTAGTTTGACAACGAGCGATACACTGAAAAAAAAAAAAAAAGCGTCGATGGTATTTGCGTTGAATCGTGAGATTGCTCGTGCTCGCTTGCGGCGTGGATCCGTTCTCCCGTTCGTCGGCGAACCTGATCGTGCTCGCTTTCCCCTGACCTGGCCGGATTTTGAGGTTATGCTTGCTGTGGGAGCGCTTACGCGACGTTCGCTTGCCGTTAGAATCTTGCCGTTGACCCTTGGACCGTCTGATAACAGCACTCTCGTACAAGATGTAATAATGGGTTGGGTCGAGAACTGTAATAGAGGCTTCGCGCGCAACTCAAACCATAACGTCGCGTGCAGTAGGTCGAAATAATTGACGGTTTCTTCATGTTGATTGATTCACCCTTAGTAGCAGTGATGGAATTAGCAAAGGAGAAAAAAATACACGATAGTATTATTTATATTAAAAAACAGCTTTTAGTTATTTTGGTTTAATGTTTCACATTGTCAAGCGAAAGATGTTTAATAGTTGGTTAGAGACATATATATGTATATAGTTGGTTGCATTTGTTGACGGACATGACGTCTTTATTCATATGTTGCCAAGAATGAATTTCTTAATAGAAAACACGACTGCATAAGAAGGTTTCTAGGTTGTCCGGCTTGCGTGTGGAATTAATGACGCGTTGTTTACGTTTACATTGTTCGCCATTATGCTAAGCGTGTAGTCGGCCGTTCCGTGTGAAGAAACTATGGTTGCTTTTAAAATACAGATCTGTTCGCATTGTTTCCTTTTACCTGAGTGTGAAATTGACGTTAAACTTTCTTGAAAATTATTGCCGGCTATAAATTTCAACAGAATTTTATCATGTTTGTTTAAAAATAAAACAATTTTTTTATACACGATTTATCACGAAAACAGTTTTAAAAATTGTAGTTTTAGAAACTTTTTAATATTATTTTTTATACAATTCTTTTCCTTTATTATATTTTGTTATAATTTGCTATAATTATTATTGTTATTGTTATTACACACTGAAAAATTGCTGGAAATTATTGGAAAAGTTCGAAGAAAGTTGCTTATTTAGTCTCATTTTTGATGACATAACTGGGGACAAGAACAAAATTCAAAGTATTATCGCACTTTTTTGTAGCGAGAGTATGACGATATTACTTATGGTAAACAAAACGATGTGTGGATCGTTATCATCACTGTTTGTTGGCCTCTAAATTTCGATCCACTTCAGACCATTCGTATTTTTCAATGTTAACATTTTACGTAACGTTAAACCGGTGCGTACTGATACTTCTGTTTTTTTCGTCGGTAAACAATGATATTACTCATCTCTTCGCACATCACGATAAGAACGATCTTGACGGAGTTAAAAACTATAAATTTTTTTTGTGATATAAATAAAAATAATGTAATCTTTTATTTACCTACAAGAGTAGATAAATATGTGAATTTTTCTCTTTCAAGTGAAAAGAGAGGATGACGTAATATTTTGCAGCACGGTGCGATATCATATCCAAGAAAATAATGTTCGTGGAATATATAATTGCTTATTTAGCTGTACGTAATGCTTTAAGGCATGTATGATTATCGTATCAACATATGAAGATATTGTATTCGGTGTACTTTGCATTAAAAAGTTTATATTAAAACACGCATATTATACCGAATTTTATTTGCACGATATGTCAGAACGAAATTAATAATCACAATCGTGTGATTACGAACTTACGATTATTGTGATTATTGTATCTGGAATGTTTTATTCTGAGAATATTCGCACAAAATTTTTATGTCGGATGCTTTACGACGGCGTGTTTCAGATACAAACGCAAGGAGAATTGACGGAAGTGTTTATGCGACAAGTTAACAGAAAATATTGAACATGTGCATCTGACCTGCGATGCTTTCACTTCTTTCGTGCTGAGAACGTGCCGTTTCGTTTAATGTCAAATAGCAACTCTCTTCTACTTTACTCCACATGTCTGATCTCATTTAAATTAATAGAGTTAAAAATAATTAAACAGTTTCTATTATAAACTTTTTTTATACCATTATTCATGTGACGTCATTGTTCAATTAAAAAGTTTACACATCGACACGTACACATTGAATACACACATATCGATATTTTAAATTCAAAACTTTGTAATTAAAATTCAAATTTTACTTATAAGATATTCCGATTAATTTGTCAAATTTTGAATTTAAAATGATTTTAAGTTATTAATAGATAAGTTTATTTAAAAAAATTTGATACATGAAAAAACTGTTATATTAACAGAAAAAATAAAATTGATCGGAAATTCGAGATACGAGATACGTTTAGATTGAAGGTATCGATGTATAGCAAACGATGGAGTTCCCAACAATGTTGCACATGACTTCTCCTGGCGGAATAGCTTCAGGAACCAAACCAGGTTAAATATAATTTTCAAATAAATGTTAAAAAAGTTGCGTCGAGCAGCTAATTTGATGGAGTTTAGAAACGCTTGAACGCGGTAGCGAGATACCGGGAGGGCGCGGAGCGTTAAGTATAGCGAGATCGTATACAGATTACGCGCGTGTATCTCGTTAGCGCGCTCCAAGTTTCCTGTGTGCCGTCACGCGTTTCATCTCGGGAATACAGCAGAACAAGAATTGTGTCAGTCAAGAGACGCGAGTCGTCCAATGACACGGCTTAAATATAAACCGAATACATATGCGAGGCCACGTGAAACCACTTCTCTCTCTCTCTCTCTCTCTCTCTTTCCTTCGTGAGAATAGACGTCTCGTCTCGGGTTCTATTTTACGCTCGCGCTGTAATTACTAGCCGCCAAATATCGAGCTCAGTCGTCTGGCCACGCATTTTCTATTATTAGACACACAATAATTTTTCTCATTTTTTAAATTATTATTTTTACTCAATAATAAATGATTGTAGTAAATTTCTTTGAAAATTTTTAGTTGTACGAACGGTGATGAATTTTCTCGAAAAATTCCAATAGTGAGACTGAAGATTATAGCAGTTATACAATTTTCATGCACACGATGACCTTAAGTCGCATAAATATGCTAACTAAAAATATGATTACCGGCCGCCTTCTACGTGCCTTTTCACCTTTACGCGCATCTCGTTGTCTTTGTTTACGATTTATTCAAATAAAGTCTGGAGCCAGTCTGCTTAAAGAAGGCCTTGTGAAGCGTATAAAACCAGGAATAATTCAATTGTACGTAAAGTGTTTTCTTACATAGTTTACGTAAGTTTGTAATCTGAGTTGCATACTTTTATAAAATTTCTTGTCAAATATTTCATGCGAACGATAACGCTTCGTCGCTTTTGTGACGCAATTTTTGTGAATCACCTAAATGCGTTTGTTTACGGCGTTGTAAAAACGGATATATCAATGTGTAAGCAGGCAGAGCGATATAAACGTGGCGGATCTACTTTCTTTTTAGAAAGTCTCGGCGATATTATCGGAAGCGAAATAATTATTTAGGAGCAACGTATCGTAACGTTGCAGATGCAATTCACATATACGTTACTTATGACAGTGATTTTCAGTAATAACGCGATATGCGCGACAATATTAACGTTCAAACATAAAATTGGAACATTAGTTGTACGATTATCGCCGTAATCGCCTTCTACGCAATCATTTTTTGTTTTCTCTGCCAATTACATATTATTTGCTAATGTCAGAGTTTCGCTAACAAAAAGATACAATTTTAGATGCGTCAAGGGCCAAGCTCACTTCTGGCGATGCAACGAGACCTTAAAAGTGCCCATGTCTCTTTTTCGCGATAATCGCCAGCGACTCGTCTCACGTCTCCACGCGAATAGCGAAGTTTCTGCCACGGGCACTTTCGTCGTTCTCCAAGGTGGCTTGGATGTTCCCTTCAACGACACGGACGTCAACTGGCCCTTCAGACAGGTGCGTGCTCACACACTGCTTTTTGAATCTTTGTCGGATCAATAAGAATACAATTGATTTGCGTATATTAAAAACAGGAAAATTTTTTTATACTTTTAAATAAATCAAGGTTTCTTTATTTAAAAAAAAATACTAGAATTCTCTGGATTTCAAATTTTGAATGTAAAATTTGAGTGCGAATAGAAAACCATTTGAAACTTGATGATACCATCAGAAAGTTTTCTTTTATTAAGCATCGCTCGTAAAAGAATTTCTCATATTACTGGAATTTATACTATCGGTTACGAACGTTGAACACGGTATTTGTGTGAATTGAGCGTCGAAAGAGCGAAGGGATCGTTTTTTCTTCCCTTGATCTTTCCGAAGCGCCGTACAAGAAGCGAAGTGCGCGATCGCGACCGATGGGAGATGAGAATTCCGAAGATTCAACCGCAATTACGTGGTCTGACTTTTACGGCTATTTTTGTCGCACGCCCCTTGCCGGAGTAACGACCGTAAAGACAATTGAGTTCGCCGGAAAGTGTTCAATACGTGCGTCCCCGTCGATACGAGAAAGTTCATTAGATTTATTTCGACGGAAAACGGATTAATGCCACGATTGCAAATTCAATTCGCCGAATTCGAACTTTTTATCGCCAAATGGTACATTGGCAAATTAGTCAGTGATAAGAATGACTGTATGACAGTTTATAACATGCTGAAACTGATAACATATGTTAAAATGTGCGTTCAAGAATATTGACACTTAAATAATTATGTTTGCCACTGAAGAAGAAATATTTTGTACTTGCTATTTAGAATTTGCTTGTCAGATATTAAAATAGCGTGGCGTTAAAAAAACCTGCGTGTTAATGACATAAATATGCTAAAGTGTATTCGTGTATTCGCGCTGCGGCTTGTTTACCACACATTGTAGAAGAAATTTATTCGGGGATCGCTGATGCGCACAGCCTGGCTGATATCAGATAATTTTGTGAGATGTGAAGACCAAATATTATTATCTGCTGTCTTATCGCATGATAAGCATTGCAGAATTCTTATAAAATAACACTGTGTGTGTTTTGCGAAGCGCACTACGACTTCGTTCTTCAAAGCGATATTTTATCAGTTTTTTTTTAAATTTATTCTTGTTGTATAAAATAATTATCTTTGCTTCTTTCCTTTCCGCTACTTTTATTTTCTGAAATTAATTTGCACATAATATAATTCTTTTACATAACGAAACAGTAATGATGCAAGAGATAATAATGATGTCGAAATTTTTCTTAGGAGAGTTTTATTGCCGCTTTACATAAATTGTTGCACCAGATTATTTTAGTAAATAGAGTTTACGCTACATTAACATCCGAAAATATGCTCTCGTCAAAGTTCGCGAGTCGCCGAAAATCGACGCAACGAATGACGACCCGGATCGTCACGCTCCTGGCGTGCAGACGGGCGCTCTGGCAGATTGCCTTTAAAACTCGCTTTACTAGAACCAAGAGGTACCGTTCGCACGGCTCTCTCTAGAAAAACACACGACCGTTCCGTTCGTTCGTCCGTCCGTGTTCCAGCCGTTCACATGCGCGCTTTGTTTAGCGCTCGGCCGCGACTGTTTTGCGGAGCAGGTTTCAAGAAAATTTTAATGGGCCGAGAAATAGATCTTCCCCACCTATTTCTTAACTCTTAAATTTATCGTTTGCATTAAATATTTAGTATTTAATGTAATAATATATTTTTTATTTATTATACATATTTTATATTTCTCTCTCTCGCTCTCTCTCTTTTTTTTTATATTTAGGTACTTGTCATACTTTGTCGTAGTTGTACTTTTTCCCACGGTTTAACCTAAATTTTATTTTATTCCATGAGAGAATATATAAGTTCATTAGATGACGAAATTCTTGCTGGGTCGGTGAGCCAGGTGTACAGTGTGTTAGAATATATTCCGGTCGTTCCCACGTGAAATAGTGGAACTCGAACCGATTGTATTCAACGCTTAGTGATCTTTCTGTGAGTACAGATGGTGTGAAATATTTGTGCCGCTCGGAATTCCTCGTGATTAAGGCTGCCCATTGTTATCTTCAGAGATCTAAAAATAACGTTTTTATATTTTTCATCGCGATGCTCGTTAACTTGCTCTTTTGTTCGACTGCTAACGTACAATTCACAGAGCTACATTAGATATTCAGTTAAGTTTGCAACCACATTTCCATTCACAACTTAATGTGCAGGTTATATTCAACGTTATCACGGATTGATAATCATACAGCCACATTTAGTACATTCAGCATTGAATGCGGCTACACGACCTAAATTATTTCTTGCCAACGAAATCATTTCGCTTCGCGCGGTGAATTTTTATGATACAAGAACAAGTAAAAATGATAAACGCGAGGGAGTTGGAGCCAAGGAGTCACATGATATGTTTGCGGGTTAAGGCTGTAGCATATTAAAAAGTAGAAAGCGATAAGCTAAGTTTCGAAAAGATGATAGATTACGTTGAAAAAAGTAATACTGTTATATGTTCGATTTGAAATTGAGAAAAATGAGGTTTTCGATTGAGGTTTCTGGGTACATTTTCTGATTAAATTTTACTGGTTACATTTTTTGTTTGCATCTGTGCTATGGGAGTAATGTGAACATTATCTCGAGATATTCCAGACCAGCTCGGATTTGTGCTACGCTTGCGTCATTGTTGATCTTCCCAAGCAACGTTTGCGCCGAACTGATGAAAGCTTAGAGAGAAATGTGCTCGTTTTATTCAATCGCAGAGAAATTGAAAATCTGGTTTCGGTTTAATTTCTAAGACATTTAATGTCGAAAAATTTTAAATCTACATCGAATGGTGCATCGTAATATTTTTATACGGGAAAAGTCAACGGTATATTTATCGTAAAATCCGCGGTTGGACGAACATCCGGTGCTTCTGGGACATCCTGCTTGCATGCAATCAAGATGGTGTTCCAGTTTCTAATTTGGCGAATAGCGGGTCGCACGTTTCTTTGTGCGCAACGCGCGCGCGCGCGCGCGCTTGCTCGACAGTTAAAACGATGTACTCGTGCTGAATTCGATATCGCGGTGCTTGTTGTTGCGCGATGTTGCGATCAATACGAGACCCTTCTGTCGCCGGATCCTTTCTTTATGCAGTTGTGTATTAATCCGCGTCGTCGTACGTATTTTCGACGTATTCCTGCCGCGCTCAATACATAGCGCTCGCGGCGAAAATAATAAATAATAATAATTTTTAAGAGTAAATTATATAGCGAATTAGTTAAATGACATAGTTAGAAAAGCATTTAAGATACATTATAATTTTTATAATCTTTAGAAATATTTTACATACAAGACGCGAAAGAATGTTCATATTTCAGCATGTTGGAGTTCTGAAACTTCAACTCAAACATTATTATTTCAAAACTATAATATTTTACAATCTGCAATACTAAAAATTGAATGTCATAATTTTGAATTCTTATGATAAAAATTATAAGGTTCAGAAAAATTGTCCATTAATGCTCTAAATGAAATAGTTGTGACAAGGTAACAGATAATCCTAGGTTAGCATTATGTGGCGCACACAACGACGTGTCATATGTATGCTATACATATATATATATATATAGAATATATGTAGCTCCTTTAAGATAATACCTGCTGGTTGTGCCGAGAGCACGTTGACCTGATGGCCGATCGTTCTGAAGCTGTTCTGCCTTCCTCTCTCCCCGTTCTCCGTCTTTTCCAGTACACCGACGGAAACGCGAATCCGAGAGCGATCAGGAGACGGAGAGAGTGAGAAGACTCCAGCTCTTGAACCCAAACACAAGGCGCAACGCGTTACGACTTGTTCTCGGCTTATTTCTTTCATCGTTTTATCCCTGGAATTTCGACCTGCTGAGTTTTTCGGAACTCACGACAATGACGACGACGACCGCGCAGATGCCTCCGCCAATGCTAAGGATGCGATATTGTGGCATTATCCAGCATATATAGTAAATCCGCTTTCGCAGCTGCACCTGCCGCATTTGTTTTCTTTCTTTAATCGCTCCCCAACGCACGAGCGTATACTTTTTTTTTATCTTTAATGTGAGTTATTCTTTTTACTTAGCGGTCTACTGATATTCCTTTGGGTGAAATTTCATTCAGCTTATAGTTGAAAATATAATTTTTCGCATTAGCCTAAAGCAGCAATTAAAAATGTGTAATATCTCTAGTATTTTTTATTTTTTTTGAACAAAAAATTTATCACAATCTGTCTTAGTCATGTAATAAATTTTATTTATCTAAAACGAGATAGAAAGCAAGAGTCAAAACAAACTTGAAATAAAAACGGTACGAAGTGTTACGTCAGTGATTGTGAGATAAAACATGTTTTTCGTTTCTCAAGTCATATATTCTTGTCATATTTTCTGTTTTTCTTATTTTTTGCTGGTAGTCTCGTTGTCCCGAGTTCGGGAAGAAAATATTTTGATCCGAACAAATCTGGGAAGGTCGTGGAATTTGTTGGCACAAAAAGACAGGTCAGGTCTTCAAGGTTGAGGACGCCTTTATGCCGAGACCGCGGTGGCTCTATTCGATAAAAACGGTCAAACAGTGGCAACCGGGAACGGCATTTCCGCTGCGTCCATCTCGGGCAAAGGGGAAACGCCGTGGCGGTGTGGATACACTCGCGTGATCCTGTTTCCTGTACAAGCTTTTTCGAAGCGCTGTCGGTATTAAGCCGAGGGAATTCAAGGTCCGACCGGCCATGAGATCGCCGTGGAGAATTTGCTATTACATTTTTACTGTGCGTGAAAAAAAGGAAGCGGTCAGAAAAGAGCCGGCTATTGAAAGCTGCGGAAAGTTCCGAGTGTCCGTCGTAATCGGCGGTCCGTGTCTTACGTTCATGAAGGCAAACGACGCGTCAGGACTTCGCTTCGCACGATTGCGAAACGTCATCTATTCGGCTGTGGAGAAAAATTCCCGACGACCCCGAGGGCGGATGACTGTACCTAGTATCGAACGCGATGACGTGGCACTATCATCGTATCTTCTCAAATACAGCCGGAATACGGTCGACGTGAGCGCTCGTCGAGACTGTGCATTGTCGAGGCCGGGCATCGATTTCTCACGTAATATCGCGTGATGACCTATTTATTTGAGGAAGTCGAGGAATAAATATCATGACATTTGATTTCGAGAATGGAACTCGAAGAATGGAAGCATATAAGAACGTACCGGGAATATTGTTGCCGGGATATTTACTATCGCGACAAACATCGTTTATTTCAGCTACGCGATATCTTATTCCGTTATTTTTAGACTTATTCACGTTCTGTGATTTTTATGTATCTGTTGTGCAAAAGTTGCCAAGAGTAAAGATCGAAGATGATTGAAATTTATTGGCTATGCAATTTTCAAAATGTTTAAAAAAATATTCGACAATATTTCGCTGCTATTTTTACGCGATATTTTTCTTTGAAGCTCTTTTATTATTCAACATTGTTCGCCATTCTGACTTCCGCAGCTCGTATTTTATTTGACTTCTTTATTTGTCCTTTTTATCAGGAGTCATTCTTTCAATGGTGCTTCGGCGCAGAGGAGCCGGGATGTTACGGGGCTCTCGACCTGGGCACTGGCGCCTCAATCCTCTTCGTGCCGAAATTGCCGCCCGAGTACGCGATTTGGGAGGGCAAGCTGCACACCCTGGAAGACTTCAAGGAGCGATACGGCGTGGACGAGGTTCACTACACCGATGAGATCGCGCGCGTGCTAAGAGAAAAGCGAGCGCGTCTCTTGCTCACGCTGGTAAGTCGCGCTTGGGAACAGATGGACGGCTTTCCTGCATGCCTTCTCTTCAAGTGCGGAGAAAGTGCTCAACCCAGGGACAATCTGAACCTGAAATGACCATAATTTCACTGCAATTACAATCTGCTCTCTACTTATAGTATAATTGAAAGAAAATTGTTTCTCATTTCTGTCGCTAATTAAAAAAATTCTAAACCGTAAAATAGAAACAAATTGAAGTGTTAAAAGAGTCCCCAGGTTGAGCACCTTCTTCTACATGTGTGTGTCTCGCAATAAGCGATCCGCCAGGCATTCTCGTGACGTTTACCTTCGCCTCCTTCGCGACTGTCTGCCTCTACAATGTGTCGAGAAAGTTACGTCGGTCGACTGGTTGCGAGTCGCTTACATTAAAAGACAGCGACGGCTCCAGACGCTCTCCTTTGCCAAACATTGCGAACGGATGCAAATGCGCCCGCGTATGAGTGCGTGCGAACTTTTGCCGCATTGTCGTCTCCAATTAGAGCCTCGTCGAGCGTGTTTCATTTGCACGATGCGACATTTGTCGCGCGGCTTGGCGAATGTTTGTCGAGCGAGGGCATCGTCTGACGTTGCCTTCGCTGAATGACTTACCAATCCTGTTCTGTATGGCGTGCTAAATGGATGTCGCAAAAATCCTGCGTGTAATACCCCCGTGGAAATATCGCGCGCGCGTTTAAACATCGCTCTGTTGCTACGCGGGTTGGAATTATGCTGAGATTTCAGAGAATCCCGGAACGTCTTGTTTACATTGGCTCTAGACAACGCGCTTGTTTATGCAATAATCGGTGCATGTATACATCGCATTTTTATTCGCATGTATATTTTATCATTCTTTGAAAAATAGAACAGGATATTGAAGAAATCAAAAACTAAACAGCACTTTTATTGCCTTGCTTAAGTTCTCATTTATTTTCTGTTTTTTTTTTTAGAGCTTGCTTTCATATCTTTCCTGTCTGAAATTTGATTTCGGTCAGTCTGTCCATAATTCAATTTTTAAAATCCGCTTTTAGAAAATAGTGATGCAACGCGGCCACACTGTTTATAAAAAAGCTTAAATATCAGGTAGGTCAGGTATGATACTTTTATTCGAAGCTCGACGACACGCTACGCGATAAGGCATGAGAATATAGAATATTTGCTCCATCTGCGACCCCGTAGCAAAAGTTCGCGAACTGATAGCAGAAGCAACCGGATTCGTAGCGATTTACACAGCTCGCTGCCGCGCTCTGACACAGATATCGCGTTTATAGCTTGCGCGCGTTGAAAAACGGCCGATGAATTTTTCAATCGGTCGTTATCTAACGAGCAACAATTTGTTCTGTGGCGCGCGTTGCATCAGTGACGACGTAACTGGGTGACCGCGGTATTAGGAGCGACCCGAACTGTACGAATATATTACGTGAATGCTTATCTGATAACGCGCGCCACTGCAAATAGATTTCGCGTCATTGGCGCACGAAGTCTGAAAGACACACGACCGACCTCATATCGATTATAACTGGTGGTGCAGAAAGCACTTTCAGTAAATGGATACAGGTACCTGGAACAGAATGTAAATTCTTTTTCTATGCCATTTATTATCCATTTCTGAATGAACTTATTTCCAGAACTGTCAGAAATGGTCTTTAAATGGCTTCCAAACGGCTCCAAACGGCTTCCAAACGGCTTTTCTTTCTTGTAGGATAAGCTTGTCTTTTTTTAGAAATACATTTATAACAATTCAGTCATTGGTATGTTCTCCACAATTTTATCTTTATCTTCTATATCTTGAGCTTTAAGAAGTATTGTTATTTTTATAGAAAAAGAGATAATATACTTTAATACTTTAATACTACAAGGAGACTTTGGGACAATAGAACGTTCGAATAGTAGATTATTCACAAGTAGTAAAACATTCAGATAATGAAGATACGAATAATATATATAAATATATGTTATACAATGAAAATAAGAAGCTTTTTATATGTTCATAACTCTTCTATTTAAAAATATAACTTTACAAATTTTTTTTATTTTTTAAATTAAGGTAAATATATTTGTGAAAATACTTTTTAGATTTAGATACATTTGGGTGTATAAAAATATACATTAAACATAGAATCTTGCTGTATATAGTGTTTTCAAAATAATCCTAGAGGTTACATAAGTCTGTGAGATAAAAGTGTGATATGACAGTTCAGAGCAGCTATCGCTATCGACGATAAACGACATTATCTTGAAAATTACAAAATTTACAAGAAACGTATGACCTGTATATCAAAGTACGTATATCAGTTGTACGTTTGTAGGAATTTTTATGCTTACCGTTGTCATACGAGCGATGCTTTGCAACTTTGTGACGCAGTCGTAAAGATATTCGACGAATTCGCGGAACTAGTTTTGCTAATACCAGTCACGCGGGAACACGCAATTTAGAGTAATTTGGGGCAATTTAAAATGTTTCGATTCTCGTAGCACATCGGACGATTCCAGGAGATGCTCGCATGATGTACATGAAAACAGGAAACTCTTAAAAGCGACAGAGATATTTTCTAAGAATTTTACACCGTGCGATTATTGGGTTGCATTCGTTGCGTTGCACATTGCGGCGTGTTGCATATGTTTTTCGTCTTATCGAGCAAATTGACAGACCATGTTCAAACTGTCAGCGCTTGTTGAGCGTAGCCAGGTCGATCAAAGATATAAGTTTGCAATAGTAAAAGAATTGAAAGGTAATTTATTAAAGTTTCTTTCCATATCGAAAATCGATTTTTCAATTTTAGATGCATTTTTACAAACGAATAAAACAGCGAATGTGACGGATAAATTTTTCAAACCTTTACAAAATAACGATGATTTGTTGCGTCCAACAATGCCGACATTACACGATATAAAAGATTCAATATTGAGAATAAAATTTCGCTTCGCGAAGCTATGGTCGACGTGAAGACGAAGTCAAGGCGTGTTTTGTTATTTTTTTTATTTGCCAAGATCCGTCTTTAGGCTGGTTTGTACATTAGCACAAAGACGCTGATTAGTTCTAGCAGTGTCACGTAAACTCCGGCCTTGTGTCTTCTCTCTATTTTCAGTGACGTTCAATAAATCGAATCGCCGCAAAACTTGCCGGAAAAATCAATATTTAATGGTTTTCTAGAAAGTGTTATTTTGCTGATACGCGCAGAAAGGCTGACATGAATAAGACATAGAGCAATTGCTTGGTATTCCCGTGAGCAATTGTGATCGTCTTATGCTATTTCGAAATGTATAAGAGAGCAGAATGCCATTCTATTCGTAAGATCGGCAGCATTGCAAAACTTTCTTGCAGAATATTTTAAGATTCGTAAGAATGATATTTCAAAATTTTTTAACGTCGTTTTTTAGCGTTTTTGTGCTTTAAATTTATGATTGCATGTATAAATAATTATAATAAGTTAAGATTTTTGAATTTTTTTATATACTTCTCATTTATATTTTAATCTTGTTGAAGATATATTATTTTTAAATTAATTTTTTCATTATTTACATAAAAATCTCGATTTAATTAATTTATTTAATTGCGTGTAAGAGCTGGGAACCAGTTTGTTTTGTTAAATATTAACCTTTATGCAACGTCTCATACAATATCGAGATTTTTTTCATATTTATTTCAGAGAAACAACTTTATGATGTTCGATGTTTGGTCTAGGTTATTTTTAAAGATTAACGTAATGGTTGTACAATGGGCAATGTGAAATCAAATGTTTCTAGTTGCGGTACGATTAAGTTATCTCGTGATTAACGTTTCCGTCCTCACAAATTTTACATTAACATGTGACGCAATGTATGATTTCACTTCATATATAATGAGATGAGAATGCACGATAACTGATTACTGTTAAATTGCGAGGACGTCGAATTACCGTTATTATGGAATTAATGTGAAATTACCTCGCGCTTTAATCCTTAATTATTACCACAGAATATTGTTTGTAAACAATGCTTTTCAAGCCGATTACTACTCAACAATGCGATATTCACGCATGACAAAGCTAATTTAATGGTTGATAAACACCGTTAGAAACAAAATGATTCATGCCGCTCGGAATATGTTAACAAATCCGCGTATATATTTGCATGATGCATATATGCGTCATGCAAGATCGCAACTGAAAATATTGTTTCAGAAAACAAAGTGCTGAATTGTGCTTCAATCGACAATTTTTAATTATTGATGATTTAATTTTAAACAAATAATTTTATAAGATATTTTTGTTGTTAATTGAATATTGATACTTTTAGCGCACTGTGTACATACGATTGAATTATTATTAATTGCTTACTTGCACACGTTTAAAGTTTGATTGCTAAATTTTTTTTATCTAAAATACCACCGTTATGTGCCGATGCAACGACAGCCGCTTGGTCGATATTGATTGGGAATGCACGATTACTGATAGACAGGCTACGTCATATTTGCATGGCAAATGAGACGAGTTTGGAAACTGTAGGGTCACAGGACATTACATCACGATCCCAATCGGGCGCAAGATTAATGGCGAGGTTCAAGCTCGGCAGAAAATAGGCATGGACATGATCGACGACGAGCGAATCGCAATGCAACCTTTCATGCTTAGCAACTGTGTTTGTCGCACACGTACGCAAGGCATTGAAATACTCACATAAGGACACAGTTACACGTGCCGCAGAATAAAACGTCTAATTATAGAGAGGGATAGAGGTTCTCGCGTCTGACCTTTATAAAATAAATTATGCAATAAATATCACGCGCGACGTATTAATATTAATATTGATTTCGTGAAAGTTTAGCCAGCGCTATTTTAAATAAGCATAAATAAATTTTAATTATTCGTAAACAAGTGCAATAACACTTTTTTTATTTTTATTTCCAACTTTATTCGAATTGCAAATTGTCGCAGTATCGCGATCATGTAATGACGTGTATATTCTCTAACCGGTGTGGAATATAGTTCGCCGCTATATCAGTTTTATTTTCTAACATCCTCAGTATTGACAGTCACTTGTCTTTTATAGACGAGTTATGTAGCTGTTCCGTCCACAACTCTAATTATGATTACATTGCAGCCGCATATTGCTGCCGCATATTTTTATGCGACACGTTGCACGGTCTTTTGCAATATCCGACGCAACAAATGCCGACGCTGGCGCATTCGCCGCCCTTACTTGCCATTTAGCCGATAAAACCGTTTTATCTATTACTCAGCGAAAAACGATTAATGCTCTCTAATATCGCAAGCGTAGGCAAAAACAACGGAACGTTATTATGCAGGTGCGCGGTGTAATGACATATTTCGCTTGAAAATAAACTTTACAGTTGTTTGCGCAAGAAATTATTAAAAAAATATACCGTGACGTGTTCGTGAATATTATAAATCATTCCGCATAAATTCACATAAAAAGATCATGTTTTATTTATTGTAGAAAAATATAAAATACATTATTATAATAAATACTAATTTGAAATTTAAATATTAGTCATTTGTTGTTGAGGCACAATTTTATGTGCCACTTAATCACTTAATTATTGCACGATGCATAAAGAATTTATACTCGCGTTATTGTCCACTCAAATATGTGTATGTTATCATGAATGTATCTTATGCGGATGTATTATAGAAATCGATGGCACAGAAAAACGTTTGTTTCGCTTCCGACCGGATAAAAGAATGCTTTCTCTATTCTGACTTGAATTGAAATTATGTAAGGCTTACTTTTACTTCGACCCACGATACGACTTTTCACATCGAGTGTATAAGGTCTCTCAAACTGCAGAATCAATTGCGAGTAAGTAATTCTTGTTTTTCTTTTGCATTTTGCAGAGCGGCAGGAACAGCGATAGCAAATTGGTAACGCGCGCAACGGTTTTTGACGATATCGACAAGTAAGTATGACAATGAATCACATTAGAAACACGTCACTGTTGACGATGATCTAATTCTGAGTTTCTCGTCATAGATTCCAAGTGGATAATAGTATTCTGTACCCGGAAATATGTGAATGGTAAGCATATAAATTTTTATCTTGTGTTAATAATAAATTTTATAATTTTATTTCGAGAGAGAAGAATAAAGCAAAAGATAAATTTGATTCCGATTAAATAATTAAATACGGATTTTAAATAATACGAGAGATATTAAAATGTAAGATAATTAATTTAATTAATTTAATTAAAATTGATATAATTAAAATGAGACACGATGTATTTGTGAGCTCAGTTTTTTGTTATTTATCGAGCGTCGACTGCTTGAAAGAATCAGTGTCGCCATCGACTGGTCGACTTGTGCAATCGCTGCGTTTCCACATCGGTATACTTCTGACAATTTTCTCTGTTGGGTTATAATACCAATTATTTCAATACGTTTGGCGCACATTCAAAATAATTAAAAATAAAATGGCCCTTTCTGTGATATTGCAGTCATAAATATGAAGATTATCTTTGAATTTTTTTTAAAGAGATCTCATTGAATATGTGATACAATATAAAAAAGGTAAATAAAGGAAAATTTATTACAGCATATATCATATTTTTATTACATTTACGATTAATATTGTAGATGATAATCTCAAGGCATATATTCGTGGGAAAATTTTCTGCGAGAATATTAGCGCAGCCATGTAGTCTGATGTTCAAATTTCGAAAGAGATTATTTCAATCAAGCATACATGATCATGCTGAAACACAGCTGACTCAAACAAACATCCTTGTGCAAGAAGGTTCACACATTCAAGAAGTTCCCTTAGTGGTTAGAAGAATTACCGACGTTGAAGTTCTCTTTGATAAGAGAAGCAAAAAGGCTGTTGAATCGACGGTGTCGAATAAAAATAAAAAGTCTGCAGTAATCCATCAAGAAAATATTCCTCATTCCACAAGCGTGAAAAAAAACGGCTCCTCAAAGCACAGTATTAGCATAGAGACTGATGAAGGTACGGCGATACTCTTCTTCTCGGATATTAGACGTCTGAAAAATACAGACGTGGAACAGGTTTTAGACGCGATAAATTCGGAGGGTAAAGATAAAGGTATTTATTCCTTGCTGGAGAGCAGAATGGCCGACGAGATAAACTGCCGGATAGCGCTTAAGAGCTTGAGAAAAATGATAGAATTGGAGAACGGGTGGTACAAGTATCGGCGAACCTTGTCGAGTAATCAGCCATCTGCAGAAGCCATCAACAGGGACATCATTTTGCGACAACTTGTAAATCTAATTATCAAGAGTCGCGACAACGAGATGATATTGCAAGGACTGAAAGCGTTGAAGAGAGACAGATACAGTCCTTCGAAGAACTTTTACAAGGATCGGATGTGCAATGAAGTTATGATCAGAGCTACGGACGGAAACTTCACGATATCGCAATTAATTCGAGCGGTGAAGATCTTGGCTTCTTACAAAGACCCCAAGTACAGAAACTGCATTGACACATTGTGGGCAGGTTTGGCGTATAAAAAGCAGGACATCAAGCCGAATTTATTAGTACCGTTATTTAGATCGTTGATATATTTTAATCGAAGTAAAATTATGGTGCAGATTATTTTGGAGGAGAAACTTTCGGAGCAATGGCTGAAGCTGACTGGGTCGCAGATGGCTCATATATTAGACTGTCTTTATGGCAGGGAGTCTTCGAAAGGGTGTCTGTCAAGCGCCAGTAAATGGGCAAACGTGAGCATGACTACTTCAACCGAGACAGATCTAATCAATTTCATCAGCAGTTTACACATGAAAAAGTACATCGACGAAAATGTGGAGCAAGCACTGGCGAGATACATGACAGCTAAAAGCGCCGAGATCAAACATCCCAATTTAATCGCCACTATCATGGATTACTGCAAGGATTTAAAAATTCGAAATCCATACATTCTTGCCGAATGCGGAAAATATTTCATGAAACGCGGCATGGAAATTCCGCCTTCTCTATTATCTCTCATTCTTATACCGTTCGGATTGTTGAACGTACGGCCGCCGGATGCGGCCGAGTTTTGGAAAATCTTTGACGAGGTGATAAATGCGAGATTCTCAGATTTGAAGTTAAATGACATTTTGGACATTCTTCTCTCTTGCACGTATCTCGAAAGATATCCCATAAAATTCTTGGATAAAGTCTTCAACACGTATATCGTGAACAGACTGCAGTCTCAAAAAGACGCTCCTCTCGTCAATAGCTTAAAAACCAAGTTAAAATTATTCGACGCGACGATGTCGTTAGAGTGTAAGGATTATCAAGGTAGCCCGGTTAATTTAGACTGCAGTACAAAGTCGTTAAGCTTGGACACGAGAATTAGAGGCATTGTTAATAAAATACACAAACCATTGGCGCATTTGGTCGGCGGAGAACATAAACTGAGCAGAAGCGTGGTACTAAATAGACTGCCGCTCATAAATTTCTACATTTTGGATATTTTGGTACATCCACTTTTAAAATCGACGTCAGTTTTTAACTTAAACTTGCATAAAAAAAGAAACGTCAATACTGCAATTTTAATTCAATTGCCCGAGTATTATTGCTGGAACACGCGGCTTTTAATAGGACCGCAGATAATGAGGAAGAGGCAAATTAGAAAATTAGGGTTTCGGGTTACATGTTTAGATTACACGAAATTAACGGAAGTGGCAGACCAAGATGATAAAATGTTATCTTACTTGTCGCAAAGTTTAGACGCTGCTGAAAATGCTTTGTGAATCGTTTCGCGCGTGCGACACACATACTTATATAAGCGTGCAATTTATAAAATAAAATTATAAATAAATAAATTTGTAAAGTTATAAATGTAAATCTTTTATCTTGACAAAAGGAAATTAAGAAGAACGCGAAGCATTGTATTCTAAATAAACGTCTTTGAATAAAAAATTGCATGTTTGTTTTTAGAATATATATATATATAAATTATTCTTCTTGTTTTGTGCAGCCGGGTGATAAAATCTTCCCGGGAAATTGAGGTATTGCGGTACGTGTGCAAGATAAGTTCGGAAGCGCACAAGGCCGTAATGCGTTTTCTGCGTCCTGGGATGTCAGAGTACAACGCAGAGGCTTGCTTCCTGCATTACGTGTACGACAAGGGAGGATGCCGACACGCGTCTTACACGTGCATCTGCGGCTCCGGACACAATTCCTCCATACTGCACTACGGTCACGCCGGTGCGCCAAATAATAAGGTCATACAAGACGGAGACATGTGGTAAGATTTCCGCTAGAAATAATTTTCCGCGTCGCATCGCTCGCTCGTCGCGCTCGTACACTGTTAAAATATTCATTACAAATCCGTTGCGTGTTGCACGTTGCATAACACATCCTCTCTGCCGTGCAGCCTGTTCGACATGGGCGGCAACTATTGCGGATACGCGGCCGACATCACGTGCAGTTTTCCGGCCAACGGGAAATTCACCGAAGACCAGAAGCTGATTTACAATGCGGTGCTGAAGGCGCGTGACGCGGTGATCGCGGCGGCGAGGCCGGGCGTCGTCTGGACGGACATGCATCTTCTAGCGAACAGAGTCATGCTGACGGCGCTGAAGGAGGGCGGATTGTTGGTGGGCGACGTCGAGGACATGATAAAAGTGGGTTTGAACGAGGTATTTCAGCCTCACGGACTAGGCCACTTGCTGGGATTGGACGTGCACGACGTTGGTGGTTATCTACCGGGTCACCCTGAACGCTCGACGCAAGCGGGTGTGAGAAAGCTGAGAACCGCTCGAACGCTGCTCGCCGGAATGTGTCTCACGATAGAACCGGGCTGTTACTTCATAGACTGCGTAAGTGTCGAAATAATCAACGAATGATTCTTTCAAATACTTTAACGCTAGTTTAATTTTTAATTAATTTATTAATTTGTTGCAGTTACTGGACGCAGCACTGGCCAATCCCGAGCAGTCGAAGTTTCTCGTGCCGGAACAGCTGCAAAGATTCCGCGGTTTCGGTGGCGTCAGAATTGAAGATGATGTCCTCATAACAGAGACCGGGGTGGAAAATATGACATATGTTCCTCGAACGTAAGCGTTCGTTCCGCGTATATTATTTATTGTACATATTGTTTGGAGAAAATAATTTTACGTGTATATATTTTAGGGTCGAAGAAATAGAAACATTTATGCAGAACTGAGTCGATGAGGACTCTGAAGATTCGAGAGATTAAAAAGTGTTCCTGAAAAATAAAGTTATGCTTATGATTAAGGAGTAACAAAGTTACAGTGGTGAGAACAATACATGATATATTCATATCATTTTTTATAAGGTAAAAAAGTATATATATTTTTCTATATTCTGATTAGCGTTTATATATAAATGTAATAAATAAAGCAACAACTTGAAACGCCATAAGGTAACACCAGCAACGTGACGTCATGTTGTATTCTTAAATCGATGGCTGCGATTGTAACAAGATTTTTTTAACCGATGCTTCTTATAAAAGTTTTGCGTTAATGACCTAGACAATAATTTATCTAGATTGAAGATGGATTCCAGATCGTCGTAATCCATTTTTCATCAGCGAATATCTATTTTAGAGCAACCTTGGTGATTTATGACGACGGAATTGAAAATAAGTTTAATTTCAATCGTGTCAACGTCACGATTCGGCGGATTAGAGTTTAACTGGCAACACGTGGGACGTTTTTATCGTTCTTGGCTTTTATGCGGGTGGAAGGTAGCGTTCGTGCGATTATAGCGTCGCGCGTATCGCACGTAGGAACGAAATCTAAGCGCGACTATTATCATGCGTGCGCTCGTCGGTGCCTTACAGTTGCGTGATCGACGTGTACGCGCGCGGTAGTGCGATCGGCATTCGAAACGTCAACCAGTAGCGCTCGCGTGTTACAACATGCGTCTTGAATTTCGCAAGAGAGTAGTATTAATATCAAACGGTTAATGCCAACAAATCTAAATCTGCAGAAAAATTCCAGAGCCCTGAGGCAAAATTGTCGTCTTCGGTTTCGCGCGCGGAAAGATAGACTGCGTCTCGGACAAACGGTTGTCGATAATAACCATTTGATACTGATAAGAAAGCGTTGACGTCAAAATGCGTTATCGCCGTTCACGGTGGCTCGGTGAAAAGGTTGTAGAAAGCAAAGGAGAAAGCGGGACGCAGCGTCAAGTCGCGCTGTTTTTGCGAACACGGGTGTAAAAATAAGACACCGCCGAGGCGCGGGCATCATACCGCACATTGTATCACGTGGATCCTAAAATACGCTATCAGCTGATGCGATGAGGAATCTGAGATCGCTCTCATCACCGAGTTCCTGCAATTTCGCGCATGCAACTGCGTCGCACGATTCTATTGATCCGTGAGCCACCGGGACGAGCTTCCGTTGAGAAATTCGGCTCACGACAGATCTCGAGGAGGATCGTAATCGATTACGATCTTCCGGTCGCCGTCGGTCTGCGCTTTGATACGGATCGCGGCGCGCTCGCGCTCGCGGTTTATAAATACCCCGTGTCACGGAATATGGAGCGCGGTCTACAGCGTTTGACGTAATTCCGACACGCCGCCAAGCAGGTGCGCTTGCCGGGAGGCAGAAAAAAAGTCGGTGCACGCGGATAAACTCATTTACGATGTTGCGGTGTCAACAGTGCGCGCCGCGACGCGCGTTTCAGCTGTGCGATCGAAGTGGAAGCGCGCAGACGCGTTCACCAGCTCGCGAACGTTAAATATATACATATACATATTTTTTTTTGTCCAAGTCTTTTTGCTTTATTTGACTTTTGCGAAGCGTCCGCCGCAGATACTTCTCGGAAAGCTCGGCGTAGCGATGATATTGATGACGGTCCGCGAGATTTCTTGAGTAAATCAGAAGCTTACATGGTGGAGAGGATCTTGAGAGGATCAGAGGAAATCAGATTCGAATCGGCGAAGAGCTTACTCGGGATACTTGCGGAATAGTATTTGCTTAGAGTCTCAGAAAGATTATCATGAAGAAGAAGGTTTCTCCTATTATTACTCAATACGCGTAATATTCTCCGCGATTCGATTCGACCGCGCAAAATAAAGAAAATTCTTCAGCATTCTGAGTAAATGAAAGGATCTGACACTTGAAAAAATCCCGGAGAACGACTCGTAGACGTCTTTACGACGTCTCTCCGGCGCGGGTTTGATCAGCTTGAACTCATTACATTAGCCGAATCATTGGAGCATCGGAGCATTGTAAATCCTCCGCGAATCAACTCGTGGCTTGGCGCATCCGGCGTGCTCATTCGCGACAAAGACGGATAAAAAGGAGACATTCGACGAGAGAAGAGGAGGAACGCGATGGGCAACGCAGGCGTGAAAGTCGACGGCTTCTTCAACACGCATGCCTGACACCCGCTGACGCCGCCGTGTTCGGCGTTGCCGTCGTCGTCGTCGTCAGCGTCGCGCCTTCGTATCGACGAGTCGTGCGAGTTGCTCGCTCGCGAGAGCCAGCCAGTCAGTGGCCCACGACTACCGGAAACGAGCTCCCCCCGCGTCCCGACGACGAGGATGCGCAGGGGTGGTGGCGGACAACGACGTGGTGGGACATCAGCAGCGGCGAAACCGGAGGCGCGGTCGAGACGCGTCGGATCACCTCGCTGGCGTCACTCGCGAGGGCAGAGGTCTGCGTGACCCGATCCACCACGTGTCACACACATACGTATACATACGTTCTCTCTCTTTCCCTCCGACGTCGCCACCCGACGTCGTCGTGCTTGGCGACGCGCCCGTTGCGTTGCGTGGCGACCACCTGCTCTGACGGTGCTCGACGTCGCGCGAACGTCGCGACGGTGTCTGGGAATAATTAAAGCTGTGACGGAAGAAAGAAAAATTGCAGCGGGGCGAAAACCGAATTACTCGCGGCGAGGAAGCGCGAGATCGAGTAATCGGCACCGAAGGGTCTCAACGGTGCCTTCTGGAAGAAGAGCGGTTGGAAGTCGTGCTTCTACGACACGCGAGCGTGAATACATCGATATTTATTAAATCGCCGAGGAAGCTCGGAAAAAGTCTCGCGAGGAAAACTCGACGGAGCGCAGGCGACGCTGTTCGATCGCGTCTGAAAGAAGTGTACGCGGAAATTTCGCTGTGAGGGAAGAGCGTCGGAGTCGCCTTCGCCGCGATTCTCATTTGGCTCGTTGTTGTCCCGCGATAACGAAAGAGAAAAGAAACACGCGCGGTTGCGGCGTGTTGAGAACGGCGCGTGCAACGGGAGAATATCGCGCGGCGCGTTTCCGCGATCACGCGCGGGGCGAGCGGACGTGATTTATTTCGGCACCACGCGGCAATTTCGGAGAGGGGCCGCAGGAGAGCGAGAGAGGAAGCGGCGCGCTCGCTTGCAAAGGGGGAGGGGATGGACGGCACTCGCGCCGCGAGAAAAAGAGAGGCCGCGGGATAGAACGAGAGTAAAGCGCGACGCTTGCGTCAGTGGTGCACGCCGCGAGGAAACGGCCGCGTTGCGAGTTGCGGGTCGCTCTGAATCCGCGACCGCGCATTAAAACCCGAGAGGACAGCGTCGCGCAGAATAAAGACGAAGACTCGCGGAAATTGCGGATGGAATTCCACCGCGGACAGAGGTGCGTGCGCGGATAGGTGTGTTCGCGCGTGTATATGTGTAATGTATACGTGTGCTCTAACGGGACGGAGTAAAAGTACGCGCTCTGATTTCGAAGGCGCGCACTCCGAGCGAACGTAGGAGAGTCGGCTGGAAATTGTACTCTGGGGACTGGTTAGGTTGTTAAAGCCGATTGTGATGCCGCTGCTTTCGTTTTCGACGCGGCGGCACGTCGTTTAGAGATCCGCGAGACAAGCTTCGAGGAGGAGTTGTTCCGAATTTCATTCATCTTGTGGTAAAATAGAATAATACTCCGCGATATCGTTGCAAAATTCAACTTGGAACTATTGTTTCCGATTTCTGCTATAAAAATTAATCGACTTTTCGAGATTTGATTTGTGATATCGTTTGTGACATTCGAGCACTAGAAATTCATAAAGTAAACAAGGGATTCTACGGAACTTGCAGTTTCATTCATGATGCACAAGGAATGAAATTAAATAATGAAGATTGAAGGCGAGATGGTTGAATAAAGCAAGATTCGATGAAATTCGAATTGCCGCACGTTCGCGAAATTACCGAAGAGGATTTGCGGCGGCGGCGGCGGCGGCGGCGGCAGATTTCGCAGGAGGATTCGCCAAGGAGACGGGCGGCGGTCGCGAATTTACTCTACAATACATACAGTGGAATAATCCACGCGGCGCAGCTGTAAAGACGAAGAAATTGGCGGCGATAAGCGTCGCTGGGTACTATCTAATCGCGGAATCGCTCGCCCGCGTCGTGTACACAGCGCGCGATCGCGTTTTAATCGGCGTCGCGCGGCTTAGCGCGCCGTAATCTGTCGACGTCGTGCGAAAGGCGTGTTACTGTGTGACTTGATCGAGCGAAATCTTATGCAAGCTTTCCCCGACCTTCTCTATTGGATCGAGCGACGATATAACGATGATGTAACGTCGTGCTTCCATATCGCGCGAAGCGGAGGATCGGAAACAAATTGGCAATTGTACGAACGACGATTCCGCATAGACTGCAATTGTTACGAGTTTACCTCAGCGACGCACAATCAGCAACGGGAAGAAGGAGAGCGAAGCAATCCGGAGACTGTATCACCGCGTCATCCCGACACATCGTATATACAGAAATTATTCGGAGCGATCGGTGAGGAAGGAGGGAACTCCTGGAAGCTTGCCGATTCATACAAGTGGATCGAGCGGAGTCCCGAAGTCAACGGGAGATCGGGTGTCTTTAGATTTGAGATTCCGCCGAGTCGATATTATCCGGTGTGCGCGGCGAGAAAACGACAGTCGCGAGTAAACGTCCGCGACGGGCGTGCGATAATTCCGCGCGAACTCGCGACTAGTCATCGATCGACCAGCGGACGCCGCGCGCCGCGACGCCCTCTTTTCCCCGCCGCGTCGTCCCCACCTGTCTCTGTCGTCTCCTCCGGTCGTGTGTGTCAGACATTTACGTATCACGTCGGAAACACGCCTGGCGCGCTCTCTCTTCGTCCCTTTCTTACTCTCACACATTTCCCACTCTTTATCTCTGCGTCTCTCTGTCACTCTCTCTCTCTTTCTCGCGCACTCTCTCTCTCTCTCTCTCTCTCTCTCTCTCTCTCTCTCTCTTTCTGTCTCGATCATCCACCTCCTCTGTGGATCCTATTTCTTCTTCGGCATACAAGTCGCGTTTGCGACGTCGTAGTCCGCGTATCGTCCTGTTGTCAAACGCCAGGCGAAGGGGTCGTTTATCCTTCGCCTATCGCAAGGTGGCATTGACATCGGCTCCGATGTCGCAAGTCGTCAAAGATGCGTCGCGGCGTGTTCCGGCGTGTGCGCAAAAAATAACGAGTGACTGAGTTCGCTTGCGTGAGAAAGAAGAAAGACAACGCGGTGCTCCGAAAAACCCCCCTATGTTCGTCGAACGTTTCGTGTTTCCGTCGATCGATTCGTCCCTCTTTCATCGCGATGGTGATCGGTGAACGACCTTGAGTGATCCTGTCGAGAGCAATCGCGGTGGACGATAACCCCCGGAGAACAAAGGACGCACGTACGCGAGGGGGTGAGTTCGGGGAGAGAGAGAGAGAGAGAGCTTCTTCATCCATACACGCGGGGGATTAGCCCCGAGCCGATCGGGGAAATACACCGACGACGGGGAACAAAGAGCCGCCGCGGCAGACACGGGGGAGGATTATCAATCTGCGAGGGTGCAAATCCCTCTATTCGCGCGCGTGCCGGATGTCGATACGACGAACCGCGAGCACAGGGTACGAAAACCACGGGACGACGATACATATCTCAATAGCGCGTAGTCGTTCGTTCGCGACGCATCTCCCACGCTGTCGTTCGGAAGCGCGGCCGAGTCCGAGTTCTAGAAGCTTCCGCAAAACGTAAATAGAGAAATAAATCTGAAGAAGAGACGCACGATGTTCTGCTTCCAAAGTCCCTTCACACGCTCGTCGCGCAACGTCGTGTCCGCCAGCTCGTTGTCGACGAGCAAGAGCAAGTCGTCGTCGTTGACCAGCGCGATTCTGTCGTCCGCGAAGACGTCTGAGGCGGAGGATCGCAAGATGTCCAACGCGACCGAGTGCAACCGACGGGGCTCCGAGGCGACCAGCGAGGGCTCCAACTCGTCCATCCGTTACATCGACCAGGAGGCCTCGATGTCCAGCAGCACGGACACGCTTCCAGGTATTCGCACCGATTATTTAGACGTGGAGCCGCTATCGCCGAGCGTGGACGCTCTGACTTCGCCGAGCGGCGTAACGGTCGTTCTGAACGGCACCGGCGGCTCGAACGAGCAGCAGCGAATCTCGCCGCACGATAAGTATCATCAGACGACCCTGCAGTCACCGAAGAAGTCCAGCAACGGCATCGGTAGCAGCTGGCGCCGAAAATTCATGCTGCGTCTCCGCTCCAGCGATTCATCGAGCTTGAACAACGGCGAGACGTGCTCTTCCTCGACGTCGCCGTCGCCCGCGAGCGAGTCAACGCCCGGATCGTCGTTTTCCTCGAAGAATCTCCATATCGACGAGGGAAGACAAGGCACCGTCGTCTCGTCGCCGCCGGTGCAGATCGATGTAAGCGGCGACGGAAGTCCACAGACGACCGTCGCCGCGTCCGTCGGCGATATACCGTCTCTGGCGAATGGCTTCAGCGAGCTTGAAGAGGAGGAGAACGACGACGACGACGACGACGACGAAGAGGAGGCCTGCAACCCTGAAACCGAGACGGAGGAAAATTCATCCTTGCCGTCCAGCCCCGCGGCTGCGTCCACCGTCGCCCTGGCATCTTCAACGGCGCCCTATTACGACTTCCTGTCGGTGAACTGCGGTGCGATGCGCCAAGAAACTACCAGCACTAGCTCGCCGCAATTGTCGTCCGGCACGAGTCTGCGTTCGTGCAGCGCGGATTCGCCGCCCGCCGACACTTGCAGCTCTTACGGCGAGCACAGCAGTCCGGGCGTGGACTCGCTCAAGCCCGAGGCGCTCCTCGACGCGGCGAGTTGTCTTCCGGCCGCGAGATCATGCCCGAATCTGGAGCGGCAGAGCGCCGGCTGCTCCTCGGCCAGCGGATCGTCGAGCCCGAGCCCGAGTCCGGGCCCCGCCGGGCCCCGTTTCAAGCCGCTCGAGGAGGGCGATATACAGGTGTGCTATCTAAATCACACGCACACCCTCGTGAAGAAGATCCTGTCGAGCAAGTTCTTGAGACGTTGGGAGACGCACCATCTCTACCTCAACGACGCCTGCCTGTCCTCCAAGACGGTGAGTGTGCACGATAGTCTGCTGACGTAAACGCGCCGCTTTATCGCACGCGCTCTTTGTGCGCGCTCAGCTGGGATTCCAGCGAGCGTCGCGTATGACGTCTTAAAACTTGAAGTTTCAAACCTCATGAGAGACAAACATGTTTTTCATTATAAAAGAATTATACCTTATTTTTTGCCGAACGAATCTATTAATTTTATCGGCGAATTAAACTGACGAAAAATCTTATGTAATTAATCGCCCGTTTAAAATTAGAATGCAAATGATGATCGGCGAGTATTTTGAATGAGAATATTTTTATGCACGGGTCATGATCTGCTTTTTTGTCCGGGCAAAGTACAGTCTAATGATTAATAGCCTTATTTCGCGATTTATTAACGCCAGAATACTCTGTAGTTTTGTTCGAGATCTCTATTCTCGGCACAAGTCGCTTCCAAGCTCGTTACGTTACCGCGCGTAGGCGTAGTATAGCGAGTCCTCCGTCTGTGCATTGTATCATTATCCCGATTACGGGTTACTATGGTAATCTGCAGACGTTAATGTGATTGCAACTACTCGAGAGGAAATCCTGCCGTCGAACTTTGTCTCTCAATCGGATTATCGTATTTGCCATCGACAAATTGATTTAAGATAAAGAGCGACGTAATTGGAAAACTACGCGAGAGATAAGTGCGAGGAATTCGAGTTGTCTCTCAATTACGCAAAAACTCGCAGCAACCACGAACTTGATAGGACCAAGGACGGGCACAAGCGGCTCGTAGCTGTTTGTTTTGGAAGTGACAAGCGAGTGTTTGGTGATGGTGAAATTTAGGTAGAACACAATCTCGCGCCCGTCGTGTCGTATCTGCTTCAACATTTCTATGCCATAATTTGATCTACTCGGTCGCTTTTCGCGCAAAGGACTCATTTATCGCAGTTTGTTATGTAAACTCGCAGCGTGAAGTATTCATACTTCATCATCGCGATTCACAGTGGTCTTCTTTGAAAGAAGAATCTCTGTAATTGAAGTGCTGAGCTCGCGAAGATAATTTAACAATGATCGTCTTTCATCTCCTTGCCTCAAGTTGAACGAATTAAGTGCTATTCCCGATATCATATTATATCACAATTTCATTGCCACATCAATTTATTATATTCATAAATATTTGCTAATAGACTTGACTAATCTACGTTGATGTTGTCGATCACCTAAAATCAACTGTCAAATTTAACAATTAAAAATTTTATTTCTTATTAAAAAATTTTATTTCTTAGAAATTGAAATTAATGTTTTTACGAATAAACATTTATGAATTTGCAAATATATAATAAAAATAAATTATAATATATTGCAATTTTTGTGCCGTACAATTTTACTAAATTTATAAAAAGAATATATGTTGACGTCATCGATTTAAAAGTTATCAAATTTATTAGTTATTTATTTCAAAAATATTAGACTTTAAAATGATCGAAATAAATGTTTACGAATTTGTAGTTGCGAAAATAATAAATGATATATTATATCACAATCTCTTTGCTATATAAATTTATCATATTTATAAAACTTTGTTGATAAAATCTATGCTGACGTCATTGACTTAAAAACAATCGTAAAATAACGTAAAATTTATCATTTATTTATTAAAATAATTTTTTTTCTTTAAACATCGAAATAAAAATTTATGAATATACGAATGTTTACGAATTTGCAGCTGCAAAGATAATAAATGCTATCACATTACAATCTTTTTGTCATATAATTTTATTATTTATACTGATAGAATCTGTACTTACGTCACAAAAACAACAATCTATTTTATCATTTATTAAAAAAATTCTAATTTTTAGAACGACCGAAGTGAATATTTGTGAATGAACAAATTTTTACAAATTTGCAATCGCAAAAATATTGAAAATTATGTTTTTTTCTCAATTATTAATGTTTCACTCTCGATGCTTGAATTCGGTTTACCACATTTTTTACCGCGGCAATCTCCGATTTCTCGTTATCCGCGGACCAAGAATACGTAGTATGAATAACAACGAAATCCGCGGAGATCGGTCATCTCGAACGGCAATGATTACGCGTCTCTCCCGTTCCCGCGCTCACCCCACCGCTCACGGTCGCATTGTATCGAAATGCAATCTGCATCGTCAGAGCCCGAGATACAGTCCCGTGCGACAATTTATGGTCGCGATATACGGCAAAGTTCACCGGTGGTCGCGGGGGTACAGCCGCGGTCGCAGCTGCACCGATCAGCGATGGATCCCCCTTTTAACCCCCTCCGTTCCTTCTGTACGGGTGACGTTACGAAATTGCGATCGGGTTTTCTGTGCGCGCACGAGAGAGAGAAACGTCGGTCGGGAAAACCGGCTAAATTCGTTTACCCCTTCACCTTTCAGCAGTCACGACATACGATGCCGATGCCTGGTTACGGAACCGCCGCCCCACGGTGTTCTCCGCGAAATGCAATTTATCGTTTCGCTTTACAGGAAAGCGCGCTACGCGGAGTAGCACTTGATGTACTCCGTCAGCGTGATAGATTCTATTTTCGTAGCGAGGCGTTTATACGTAACTCCTTGACAAGAGAGAGAGAGAGAGAGAGAGAGAGAGAGAGAGAGAGAGAGTCAAGGAGCCACATTATCTCTCTAGTATATATATATACATACTTATTATATTCTATACACATATATATATAAAATAAGTTTTTTTACCTCGCCGAGTCACAATTATCACGATGACGCACGAAGAATTTTTGTCATGAAATCCGCTGGTGTCTGTTTCTTCTTTTTTTTTCGTGATAACGGGAATTATTCGTGCGTAATAGTGTGCACAAGAGAGGCGTGTACGACCTTACCGAAATACGTTCTTTACGTTCTTCCGATGACGTTACTTATTTAGATTCATTCTCGCGAATGCGCGTTTCTTTTTTCTGAACAAAAAAAAAACCATCTGAGAAATTTTCCTCATTTCTCGCATTCCTTCGTCGCGCTTCGATGCATCCGTGTGCGTGCGCTCGGAGATACATATTACTTATTTGCACGTGTAGAAATAATACCAGATATTCCGGATCGAGTTATCATAGTGATCTAGGGGGATAATAGCCGCCGAAGAGTCATAAATAACAATAGAGATAATAATATCGGCGTAGTGTAATACGTGACATAACAAAACGCGTAACGCAATGAACGCCGTAATGAACGTCGATAGGAGGTGATATCCAAGAATACACCAACGTCGCAAAAAACGCGCACTTTTCTCGGCGATGCGCAAGGACGCCTCGTTATCGATAAAAGTTCGCGGTTGTTCGATAAAATTCCACGTTTATCGGATTGAGACGAATTCTGATTAATCGCCCGTCAATATCAATGCGCAGCAGGAATTCGAGAAACGCGCAGCGCGAATTTCGCCCGAATCCTCCTCCGCCGTCGCGGCGTGCAACCGTCGTGTCATGTTAATTTGTCGATCATCTCATTGATCGCGCGGCGACGCGCGTTATCGCCGACATTTGATTGGCTCAAGCCGTGCGTCACCTTACGCGAAAAATTCAGATGAAACAACGGTGACGGCACAGTCGGCGAAAACAGGCGCGCTCTGATTACTAATTCCATCCGCTATGGTTAATCGAGCGAGCAACCGATAAGAGAGTCGCGACGTCTCTGACGCAGTCGAATCGCGAAAAGATCGGCCTGTCAATACCGTGGAATCGTTACTAGGCTCGCTCAAGTATAACGATGCTGAGGCATTTTTGTTTACTTGATATTGGGTGCCGTTAGCTATTCGATATGCCCGTCATACAGATATTCATATTTGAATAATAGAAAAAAGAATTCGCCGATAGCGAAAATAAACATCAATCTGTAATATTCGCTGAATTCAGCGAACATTGCAGGTTGATGCTTATTGCGTTTATTCCGCGTTTATTTATGACTAGTGTATTGAGGTCGATTAATACGCCATTGTGCGATGTACGAGTTTAGATTAAAATAAGATATATTCCGCGATGCATTCTTCATAAGGAAATCGTGCGGATCAAAGGCAAATACTTAGCTTCAAATCACAGGACGCGTGGCCGACCTAAATAGTGGTCCCGTGCTCCTAAAAATACATTTTACGTCATATGGTTTATTGCTGAACGTCCGGTTTAACGAACGTTTTGTTGCTGAGCGAACAAAAGCTGCATTAGTACACAGAAATATATATCGCGCGCGCGCGCGCGCGCACGCGTGACATGTAGGTACGCATTATACATATATGCACATAGATTACACCGTGAAATTCCGCCGGGCGCTATCCGCCGCGCGAATACGGCATATAATAAACCGCACCATTGTTTGTACGGAATACCGCGGAATTAAATTTATCGAATCGCAGCGTCGCACATCCCCGGCCGGGATACGATATGCATTTAAATAAGAATAATATTCCAATGCAATAACGTACATTTCCGCGATCCGCTGTTTTTCGACTACTATTTTGTTGAAACGGTGAAACAGAATTTCCGCCATAAAGGAAGTATTTTATTATATTCATTAAAGACATAAAAAATGCATTTTCAGAGAACTTGAGGTGCATATGCATAAATAAAAAAATTATAAAAAATAGGATAAATAAAGGATAGATATATACAGAATTGATGAAACGCATAAAACTGTGAAAAATAAGGATAAATATAAATATGGCATAATGGGCGTGCTGTGCTTCCGGCATGATCTCCGCTCTCAATGCAGTTTTTGTGCTTCTAAAAGAATCACGATACTTTACTGCAGCTTTATCGCAACGTATTGTTTCGAAATATCCCGGAAAACACGGTAGGAAAGTTCGAAAAGAAAATCCCCTTTTATTGCTGAATAAAACGGGACGGTACGTAAGTACAGCTCATTCAACACGGTCAAATCCCTTGAATCTTTAATTACGCGGAACGTTGAAACTGGCCGAGCCGGCTTTATCGTCGAAATAGCTACGACTTCTCTTTACTCGACCAAACAGGCGCTGAATTCCGGTCAGTCGGATTAACATGATTCGGTTTACCGATGCCTTATTAATGAACTGCGAGCCGCGCGCTGACAATACCAACAAGCCGAGGTTTCGTTAATGAATGTTGCATCGCACGTTGTTGGCGTTTCACGAATCACGACATGGAAAGTCACAAAGATAATCTGTTAAATGCTTAGCAATTAATCGACAATATATATACGAAAGCGAAACAAGAAAGTGAATAACGTATGATTCTTTAAGAACAAGAAAGCAGCAAAAAAAGAAAATCTTATCATTGTTAAACCGGACGTTCAGCAATAAACCAATCGTATGACGCGAAATGTATTTTTAGAGCATGAGACCACTATTTAGGTCAGCCACGCGTCCTATAATTTGATGCAAAGTATTTGCTTTTGTTCCGCGTGATTTTTCTACGAAGAATGTATCGCGAGAATATGCACGCGACGTGAAAACATCGAATTTCTATTTTCATTAATTTTTTTTCGCACTTGCTACATTGAATTCTATATTAATACCGTGAAGAACACGCGATAGGGACATATTAATAGAATTGTTATCGCGACGAATAATGTAGAGTAATGTCGCCTCGCGCCCTTGTACATTTCATTTCACTCATTACTTTATAAACCGTCGGCTCGGTCAGTTCCAGTAATTATCGCTTTAATTAACAAATGTTGCTACGTGACACGACGTTCTCATCGGATCGGTGGTGTTACACTGACGCAACGTCGGGCACACGAACACATAACGCAAACAAGCCATAATTATATCCCTTTTGGAATCAACGGCAGCATTAATTAATTGAGTGCTTCGAAATAACTTGGTTCAGTTTTTTTGTTTTTTTTTTTTTTTTTTTTCTATTATAATAAAACTAGCGTATTTTTGCGCATTTTGATAACTAGAAGGTTTTATCGATTCGGTTTCGGATTACAGGGATTTAGTTACACCGGTTTATATATCGACGGCTTGCAGTTTAATTCATGACAGATAGCCGCGCTACGTGCAGTAGCGGAGGGATTCATCGGGGGAAATAATGCGCCACGAGAGAATTACTCGCGACACGCAGACCGCGGCGAGGGGCTTCCGCGCGCGCGGCAGCGAAGGACGATCGTAACGCCTCGCCGTTCGCTGACGCAATTATTTTTCTCCGTGTTATTGCACGGGGAGGAAATTATCGTCGTCTTTTAACGACCGTGCCGTTGCTCCGGCGCGGAAGATCGCCGGTAATAACCCGGCAACGCGTTTTATCGCCCGGCGCTCAGCGACGATCATAAATCCCGCGTATTACCCCATTTATCGGACGAAATCGCGAATTGGCTGGAATGTCGCATTACGTGTCGTCGTCGCACGTACTTTATTCTTCGAAAAGTACGTGCATAAAATTATGCGTATCGTGAAAAATGTCATTCTGACGTTAACGCTCGCTTTTTTTCACGAGAATCAAAGTTAGAGTCATCAGAGTTAAGCGTGATATAACAGCGGAATAATGATAAAGATTTCTTCTTCCTGGAAGAGGAAGTGCGTGAAACCGTCTTGAATTTTTATGTGTGAAACAGCAACTGTATTGATGCAAACTGTGCATAATAATAATAATGATAATACTAATAACAATAATAATAATAATAATAATAATAATAATAATAATAATAATAATAATAAGCGGAATTCTGTTATTTACACGCACGTGCGCATATTGCGTACTGGAGAAAATTGGAAATTCTATACGTTATGACAGAATCCATCAACGGAATAAACAATGGCACGCGAGATATTAACGCAAATATTATGTTGCAAATCTGTCGGAATATCGAGAAAAAAAAACACCGCCATTGAACGCGTTGTTTTACCGCGCTTTGTTCCAATGTATTTTTTTTTTTTTTTTTTACGAAAATGCGCATATGTAACAATGCGCTTGCGTCGTAATGAATAAGCGGTAAACAAAATCGTACCATCGTGACGCATTTGTGTGTCGGTGGTTCTGACGCACCTGAGTTCGGCGGAAAGAGTTGAACGGTGGTAATTGAAACGGATTGCAGTGCCTCTCTGAAATGACAACGTAGGAGAGGAGCCAACTTTGCGAGCCTGGCACGATCAAATAACGATCTGATATTGGATTGAATCTATTTAGAAAAATGCACTTTGCTTAATATTTGAAGTAACAAAACGACGAGTGAGGAACTTGCGCGAGCGAGGTACATCAAAGCACGATACGGATATTTGATTGCGAATTTATTTAGAAATGCACTTTGAGAAAGTCAACTTAAAATTAAACTATCCTGAAGACGAAAAATAAATGGAAGAAAAATAAAAGGCAGAGGTAGGATTCATCGTGAACCCCGGTGTATTAAAGCACAACTCGCATACGTGCGTTCGACAGCATAGATTTATTTCAGCGGGGGCACTTCGAAGATTACGAGCTCAGTTATCGCATATATCTTGGTACATAAAAAATATCGCGGAAGATCGATCACGCGGCTATATTGTAATTCGATGCGTTGTCGCGGCGTTGAATCGGAGCTACAAACCGTGAGGCGGCTCTTTCAACCGGCGCGTGGCTTTTGGCATTTACGCGCTCCATTTATTACCGAAGCATAAACTGAGGATGGGCAGGAAACTCGTCTTGGATAACACGCGATGCCATTAGATTATTACGTGACGCAGGAGTAAAGTATTTCTCGCGACGCAAATACTGCTAATGGCCGCCCGTCGTTCGTATGTCGATGGACAACGGACGCAATTAACACAATTTCAATTGCGGCCGAGGTGTGCGACGTTAATATAACGGCCGACGTGTCGCGCATCATTATGTTTACACGGATCATTCTCGATCGGCGCGCGCGACCCTCTCCGCGGCCGGCGTCAGCGAAACGAGAGCAGTACTTTCATCCGCGTCACTGGGATCCTGTATCGAAAATCGAATGGTTTCGTCGAAAGGAAAAAAAGATTGATTCGCGATACCGTACGCGGAAGCGACTATCGCGCAAAAGCAATGACAATGGTATTTTCTTTTACGCCGGGTGTCGCGCGCGTAACGGCCACCCTCACGTCAATGGAATTCGGCGAACTATGCCGTGCAATCGCGTTACAACCAGTTCTTTCTCATTGCGTGCTCCGGCGACTGCCTTTGGAATTGAATTTCCTGCTGTAGCTCCTATGTAGTTCACGTGAGAGCGATATCAAGCGTTTGACATCGAATTCAATACACCAACACGTTTGTTATCGATATAATAAATTTTGTGTCTAATGTCATATTTGGTATAAAACCTTTTCTGGAACATTATGCGCTTAAAAAGCAATATTTATCGCGGAATACTTGGATCCTGCCTATTTTTAAACATTTTAAAATATTGTGTTTAAAACTTACTACGTGAAGCTTACTATGTGAATTCCCATTGATCAGATATATCATATTTCAGCTAAACTTAACTTCAAATTTGGCCGATATAATTCAGTGGATTAAATAAACGGATTAGAAGCAGACAGATGGATTTAATCGGTGTGCTATTTCAAGTTTTGCGGGTGTAATATGAATGACTAGAGTCAGCAGCGCATGCCACGCTAAATAGATTAAAGTTACAAAACGGAAACACTGAAAATATAACAACAAATTATATATGGGTTATATATATATTCCGTTTTGTAATTTTAATTTATATATACAGATATAATTATATATAAAATATATATATATAATTTATATATAATTTGTATATATGTATATATAGATTTTTGTATTCTTATCGCTCACATTTAGCGCTAAATGTGACTGTCTGGTTTTGAATGTCTCTCGTAGCCCTATTTACGATTGGTATTTCATTGAATCTATAAATGAACACAAACTGAAACCATGATATGGTTTTGCGTCAATACGGTTTCGCATATCAAGTCTTTCATGTGTAAATGATGAATTAAAATAGCAGTGCTATCTTTAAAGGAAAATTTACAACAATAAATGTTTCATTCGGGGTATAAAAATATATTTTAAATGTATCATATTGCGTAACGACAATAACATCGACAAATATTGATAATTATTCTATAAACAAGGTCGCAATTAATGTAATCGTACTCCGAAAGTGACCGAAAGTGACCGAAAGTGACCGAAAGTGTCATCAGCTTCTAAAAAATGCTCGAGATGATGTGACGTGCGTTACATTATCTGCATTTCGCATGTATTATAGTTTGAATGAAAGAAAGAAGAAAAAGAAAACGGAAAGAAACGAAGACACAACATCGTGTTTTTGCGTTTTTTTACACATAATTCCGGCAGAGTCCAACAATTATGGAATGTATTCGTAGCCATCCCGTTGATGCATCACCAATAACAGCCGCTTAATGACATTTGATTAGCGTATTTACACGGAGTCGTAATAAATAATGTGCACACACGTTGATGTCTACCGATGACGGCTCGTGGATCGGCCAGAAATTTTTTAACAAGTGGAACGGTGACTTTCGTACGTTTGCTTGCTCGTAAATCATCGTGCGCGTTCATTATTAATGCCTGCTTTCTGCTCGTTTATGCAAGATTAAGTAGCAATGGCGATCTGCGCGGCAATAAAGATCTCCGCCGATATTTTATATATATATTCGTAAATATATATAATCATTATTTATTTTCGTCATAATTGTTACGCGCGAGTAATCGAAGCGTAATTAATTTAATTCACTGTTTTTATGAGATATAATTTAATTCACTGTTACCGCGCGAGGATAATCAAATAATTGTATGTAATCAAAGATTCGCTGTTGATTTATACGTGCGCGCGTACCGACGACTAAAATTTACGGCCATAATGCAGGTAAATAGTTTTAGATTGTGAATTTCCTGTTTACATATAAATGTATTGACGTAAACGTGTTAACATTTGATATTTACCGTCGTCTTCGTTAAACAAAACGCGGATTAGCAATGCTGTTAATCTCGCGCAGTTTTATAAAACGCTTGGCGGAATGCTTACGAAAAAAAAGTGGAGATTTCCTATGCTTCAAAATCAGTCGCGACGTTGTAAAAATTGTGCATTGTCGATGAAGAAACAATCGATTGTAGGGAAGTCCAGTGTCGCATTCAGATACAAGTCGAAGTGTCGGCTACATTGTCAAGTGTTTTTGTCAGCGGGAGAAAAAAGGCGTTATGTATTGTGATTACAATGTTTATAACATATTATTATTTCATCTTTTTTCTGTTGCACTGCGATCATTTTAATAGTGCCATGCATATTAATTGCATATGAAGTTACGATGCAATTATTCTCTTATATGCGTCACATATAATATGATTAAATCCTCGACGTAATCGAATGCAAATACAACGCGTTAAATATATTCATTTTGAAAGCCCACTTTCATGTAGCCGTGCGCGATGTGAACGTTCGTATTTACTCAGCGAATGAAAAATAAAATGACGAGACCGAGAGATTTCAATTATGAATATATTAAAACGTGTTAAATCTCTGAGTCGCGAAGGAAAATTATGACCATTATTTGTCCGAGCATCGAAATCTGTGACGTTGAGCAGCGAGTCAATCTTGAGAGGGTTAAAATCCTCGCCGTATCGCCTCGCACGGTACACTTTTTGTTCACGCATGGAGCACGCGATGACGTTCGTACTCAAATCTCCGTCGAATGAGGTTCCGCGCTAGTTCGCCTTTGACCCCTTCGACACAATCGGAGACGTATATCACAAACGAAATATATCGTCAGGGCGATGTCTGTCTTATTCGTGGAAGGAAACGCCGGAAGGAGATTGAGACAAATTGGAGCTGCTCACATATTACGTTGACGCAGCATCTCTGTCCATGCGCATATATGCACACACTATATCTCAAAATTTCAAACTTAACTTCTCCGATCAACTTGCTTCTTTTTTCTATGAATGGTCTCTTTTTTTCAAATTTTTAATATTGTAAAAATCAAATTAACTTTCTGTTAATTTCTTTGAATTTAAAATTTAACCTACGCTCGACGTACCATTTTATTTTAGCAGCTTGATCTAGATTCGAGAATAATGTATAATATAAATGAGAACATATTATGTTACATTAAATCTGGAAATATATTTAGCGTGTTGTAATAAAATCTAACGTTTTCTTTATTTTTCAGAATTAAAAGATTTTATTTTAGTATGGAGCTGTTGAAATTATTATAAAGTACATAGAGATAAATTAAAATTAAATTTTAAATTGACTTTTCCTCTAACGTTTAAACCAAGCTTTGGCTTAAGTTAAAAGCGCGTTATTTTTCATCACTCTGAAAATGTACATGTTTCGATGTTGAGAAAAATCGTTTGGAAATCAACTAAAAAATCTGTAATTTTGGAAGAAAAAGTGAATTTTTTTTTGGGTATCCTGTATATATGATGGCAAAATCGGAACGAGTGAATCGGATGATCGCTCACGCAGCGAGTGCGACTCTATGCGCCAGCGAGCGAGCGTGCGAGCGTTCGTGCGTGCCGGCGTGCGTGCACTGTATGTACGAGCGTGTACGGACGTGTGCTTCACTGACGTCAAAGCTGACCCTGGGCTACGTGTTCAAGCAGCGACCGCTTCTCGCTTCTCGCGCTAACGCCGTGTAAAATACCGGTTGGCGTTTTTCGTGGCCTTCGCGAGTGCCGTCGGCGCGGATCCCTTGCCGAGACACGGGAGAACGGTTTCTGCGCGAAGAAGCCACAGGAAAAGCTGTAAAAAGATGATAAAATACATAAAGAACTTAGGCAGGAAGTCTTGAAGAAATCGCTGACTTGGATTCAGACGCAGAATTGAAAAATATGTCTGATGAAAGGAGACCTTAGAATTCAATTGAATAAATAGTTTATTAAGTTCTCACGGCAATTCAAAGTAGAACGCGATAATTTAGATGAACTCGGTGTGAAGCTCGTTTCACAATTAGAAGCACAATCAGAAGCTCAGCTCACAATCAAATAATTTGAAAAATATCTGTCTTTAAAAATAAGAAAAGTAATTAATAAAAATAAATAAAAGAGAGAGAAGGAAATGGCATGAGAAAAAGACACGATGTTAAACAGGGACTCTCGTATTGAAGAAGAAAAGGAAAAAGAGAACCGACATTGTGCAAATATTAGCACGTCGCAAGGCGACCGGCGGACCGTGGCTGAAATCTCTCGTCGCAGTTGTGAATGACGGAGTTGTTACGATTTGAGTCACCGAGGTGCGAACGCAGTGTGTCGGAGCAATTGTCGATCGAAGTGTGAGGATTTCCGAGTCGAAGTGGTCTTGATCCCGCGTCTTTTAGCCACCACGCGCAAAGAGGAGCTGTATTTCGTCGGCAAAGCGAAATACGAAGTGCGCGAGCAAACACACACCGAACGTCAGAAATAATTGCGTCTCGCGGGAGGACACAATGGAGCATCCTGCAATTAGACGCTGCGCAAATCTGCGTTATTTTAATGAGGCGCGAAGTGGCTTGAACTGTCAGAAGTAATGAGACGTAGCAGCCGCGGCGGAGTTAAATCGTTTTCACAGCTGTTGAACGCGGCCGCCGGCGGGAGGACTCCGGCGCGGGCTGCAGTACGCGCGCAGATAAAACACAGGAGATCTCCTCAATGGCCCCCAATTAGCGGCTGCTGCGGAATAGCGGCGAACGTGCGGATCTCAGTTCTGCAGACAATTAGCGGCGGGAGACGAGTAGGCAGGCAGGCAGGCGTGAGACGCGCGTAGGTTCGTCCGAATTCGTCCCTTTTGCCGTGACGTAGGTAGAAAAGCGCTCAACTTTCATTACCTGCTCGGCTCGAGGAAACGTATGAATTTCAGGAATGTAGTTCTGAAACTCGTTAAACTCGAAAGTGGAAAAAAAGCCGAGTTAGCTTTGAAAGTTAATATCCCGTGGGAGGGACCCGTTATTCAAAGCCCTGGTAGTTAACTGCGAAACTCTGTATCGCGTATAACTTCTCTTTTTCTTTCGCGTGGAGTCGTGCGCCGTGGCTATTAATTGCTATGAATTCTATAGCGTTGCGTACATCGGGGGGGCCGCGATCTTTTTTTTATCGCGCTTTTAACGCGTCCAGTTTTAAGGCGATAAAAAAATACGTAAGAAATACCTGCGAATACTGTTTTTTTTTTTATTGTGCGCGAATTTCCCGTGACAATTAATATTTGCGAGTTTGCGAGTTTCCGGAGCGCTGTGCGGAAATTTGCTCGCGTGTTTGAAACAAAATGCTGCGCGTAAAACAATTGCAGAGAAGGGCGGCGCTTTCGCGGCGCCGTTTAACAGCCGTAAAAATACAAGCTCGTTTTCGTGCCGCTTGGAACATGAAAGAATCCATAAAGCACCCGTCTTGCGTCTAACACGGCGTTTGGCAGGCGAGCGCAAACATTTGGCGCGACTGGAGCAGAAGTGGAGCGCGTTGAAAAATTTCGGTTGGCGTTCAGAGATTGTAAAGCGTTGTACATTTTCTCCGCGAAGCCGTTAAAAACGTAATTTCCGCGCGGTCTGAGATTGCGTTCTTTCAGTCGGACGCAATGTATTTCGTTCGAGTAGAAAATTCATTGAAAGAACAAATTGTGCATTTAAAGCAGTGTATTCGAGATAAGTAGATTATTTATCGTATCTGGATTGTGCTTTGCGATTTGTGAATGCGTTCTGATACATTTATTATCTTTAATATACTTGGCTGCGCGTGTTAAATGACGCATGTATAATAAAGGTTAATGAGGAAACTCGATTATCCGTTATTATCTAATGTTATGTGAATATTGAGCGAATGACAAAAGATCTATCAAAATTTGCACAAAAGAATATTTGATTGACATTTGATAAATATCCTTTGACGCGAATTTCCGGCGAGTGGATTAATTAATAAAGATAAGCGATTAACTCGAGGCGGCGTTTTAAATTAAAATAAATGAAATATGAGTTTGATTGATCGCGTCGATTGTGGACCGCTTAAAGCGGAGATCTAATCCGAGAGAGTTTGTATTATTAAGCGACGAAATAAAAACCACTTTAACTCAGCGGCATGTTTGGGAGTCCTTTCCGGCGCAAATTCCATCGGATCTATGAATGAAATGCAACGTACCGAATTACCGCTGTAAGAAATAATTTCAACATCAGCGCTGACGTTACTACTGAAACCTCAATCAAGTTTCGTCGCGGCAGAAATTTCGTTGCCCGATGCAGCATAATTTTAGTCTGCTCGCGACAACTGCGAGGTGTCATGATTGCGTACAACGTGCGCGACAATGAATCGAGAATATATTCGTGTATTTCGCGTACGTACGCATACATATATATGTACGCCGTGTACGTGAAAGCAGTTAAAGGGTTAATCCTGAACAAATACCCCGCTTATGAGTCGTCACGGACGGAAGGGTAAATCATCGCGTATATGCACCGTCATAACCAGTCCGCTTCTACTGGCTGAGCATACGCGTTCCACATCCACTGACGTGTGAGAGAAAGAGGGAGACAGCGGCGGCTTTTATTCACGGCGGAATGAGCCGCTACGTGCGGACGTAGGGATTTATATTTCGGCGAAGTGAACCCGGAGGAGGAAAATGTCACCGGCAGCTAAGCTTCAGCTGTCAATAAGCGCCTTCGCGTTGCGGTCCCTCCGTCGAATCGAATGGCGATCGATCAATGTATTTTAACGTTGATATTTACCGCTGCCACGTCCGCCACGTCAACGGAACGAAATTACTCAGCCGAGAATACCGAATTCGAACTTTTCTCAATGTTTCTTCCCAGCTTCCCTCAAGTTTATTTCTGGCGATGATAGAAATGCGATGTAATTAGTGATCAAACAACGTTTTGAGTTTTATGATTACCTTTCTAATCTTAAAGTTTTTTACATTAAGATTGTTTCGGAAGTTTGTTTCAAGAAAATTGCTTTGAAGATAAGAATTTTGTGAATTGTGTTTCGAAAACGTGGATGCACGTTGATCTCGGCGCTGCTTTTGATTTATTCGAAACCATATATCATTACTTTGATAAGAAGAGTCGAGTGACTCACACTGGGAAAACATACTTGTGATATGTAATGGTTTTTTAATGGTTTAAGACACTTATTGGTTTTGTTATTCTCTGCGACGAGAGAAAATTGTATTTTTCATCAATTTTGAGTAATGAAAATATCATCAATATATCTTTGTACTTCGAAATTTGATTATCATAGATATTCTCTGGTGTAGCACAAAATTAAAAAGAAGTATATTGTGTGCAAGACTAAACATGAGTAGCGCGCATGATAAAGTGTGCTGGAGTTACAATTCCAATCTCGTAAAAATTTTGCGACTCACCGTATATCATAGCGCTTGGGAAAACTGTTTGTGTGTTACCAATCTCCCGGGGATATTTCGAATCGCAATCTGCTATCGTTCGCCAACAATCGATTTATTTCGCCGCTCGTCTCGTTTATCTTGTATTGTTTTCGTCGATGCGATTGGGCCGGCGACGATGCTTTTACGGGTGCGGATTATTTTTAGATCCGCGCCGATGTATTGCGGGCGGTTCACGTCCTCTTCGCGGCAATTCGACTGATTTTTTTTTCACAGGAAGCTTAAGAAGCATTTTGCGACAGACATCTTTCTCAAATCTCTATTTTTTTGCTTATTTTAAAAATTGCTAAAGTTATTTTAAAAATTGCCAAAGTATATTTAATATTGACGAATAAAATATATAGTAATTTCAAAGAAGTTTTGAAGGAAAAATAATGAATATTTATATTTAACTTAAGAAAATGCGAGGATATTTTAATACGATTTGTATATTGAGTGGAGCTCATAAAGTAACACGCAAAACTGTTGAAAAAGTTCCGCTTGCATCCACAAGCCGAATTCGTGACTTTGTTAAAGATAGGATAGAATATCACACGCACGTACGCAAGCGGTGCATTTTGATATCTTGAAAGGACAAGGGAAAACTGTGTGCACAATCGGATCGATAAAATAGCAATAACACTGAGGCAGACTGCACTTTGTTTCTTCTTGTGCTATAAACGAGTTGTTTGTCAAACACACGATCTACGTATATTCAGTTCGAAATTAAAGGCATCGCCTCTCGGATCAACGACCTCAGTTACAGACATGAGAAATAATCGACGAACGAAAATACCGATCAATTGTGTTCTCAATTAATTTCATCGTGATTAAAAGAAGGAGGAAGAGGAAGGAGCTTCTTGATTATCAATATAGAAAATGTCATTTTCTTCCTACGAAATCGTATATATAAAATGAAACTATTGCAAGTATTCAGTATTGCTTTATGATGTAGCAATATCTTTTGAGAGAAATCGTCGGTAATTAAAAATTCTCAAAATTTCATTCTTTCATTCGGAAGGAATTTAATTAAAAATTTTATTAAAAATTTTATTATCGTGAAATATTATTGAAATTGCCTTATTCGCTCTACGTTTATCACGCGGTATTGTAACATCGATATTTGTTCTCCTCGATATCTGCAAGCGCAAGGCAGTATAACGTTGCATAACGCTTATATTCGATGGGTGACGCGAAACGATAGCGAGGTGACACGATACCGTGCGACACCGCGCCGTATCTCCTGTGTTACGTGACAAATTAGCCACGTGCGATTTGGCGGCACGTGCCGGCACATCTCTGCCTTGCTTTATAATTGGACTTTTATCGCAAAAATCGAGAGATTCTTGCTACGGCAAAACGTGTTGCACAACGATACTCTAGGAAAGTGTGAAGAATTTGTGTTGCAATAGCACACATCCGTTATACTGACGTGCTAAATCGGACGTCACTTCTTTTGCCTTCTTTCAAACTGCGCTGCTTTATGTAACTCAGGATAAATAAAAATAATAACGATTGAAATTATCAGATGAATACATAATGAATAATACATGAATATAACAATGTAAATTCTTCGAATAACACAAAGTTAAATGTCATTTGAAACGTTAGAGTGTTTCAAGTTTTCTTACATTTAAATATTGTCATAAAGCACACATAAAATTGTTATTTGTTTTACTGTTCATTTATTCAAATTTAAATTGCCGAATCTCTGAAATTTTTGAAGACTTTAAAGGTTTTCCATTTCTCGTCACATTGTGAATTTTTCACGGCGTTTCTTTGGACGGTTTATTACATTTTCTGAAGATGAGGGTTGAATGTTCATAATGGGTGTCGCTTGTGCGCGACGCTGCTTAAGATATTGTAATGTTATTCATGAATGACGAGACAACGGCAGTACTTGTCTGCCTTTTTTCCCCTCTTTTTTTCACGTGGCCGAGACACGCGATCGCCCGCCCACTAATCTGCAGTTGCACAATCGCAATACACAGGAAATGTCGTGTCGCGTAGCGAATCGTGAATCGCGAAACTCGTGATGCGCGTCACCGGTGTTCCGTAGTATTTAAACAATCGTAATTCAAATCGATGCGATTACGAATGCAATCAATCTGATTCTGCGTGATAATGAGCGGTTCATCGTGATCGCGTTTCGATTGACCGCAATCGCATCGATTATACAATCGCGTGTGACGTGGATACGAAAGGATATAGCAATTTAGGAAGATTTTAGAAGAAGATACTAGTATCGAAAGCGAAACGAGTAAGCGATATAGTTTGAAAGTAAAAAGCTACAATAAAGATTTAAATTTTGAGACTTTTTTTGAACTGGATTTTTACATAAATTAGAATAGACGATAGAAATAACAATAAATCAATTAGAATGTAGAAAAAAGCACAGAAAAATTATAAAATATATAATAAATAATATATAAATGTAATAACACAATTCCACGAATAACATTCAATTTCTCAGTTACCGATACGAGCCACAAAATAAAAAAAGCCGCGTTTTTGTGTCGCATTTGAATCTTCCTGCGGCCTGTTTTTGTAGCGATACAAGCACTAGAATTATAAGGAGGCACTTACACGCGTGTCATTCACTTATTCATGCTTTTACGCATTATCGTAACATCGCTCGACATCCTTAATACTGCCTGCGTGCATCGTAAAGTAAAAAAATTATACGATACGTAATGAATGCACGCGGCTTTTTGTTATTATGCACGAATACACTAATTCAGCCGCGAGTTGAGAGAAGATCGAAATTACAAAAATAATATCCGGTCGTGAATAACAAGTTATTATTACGGGTATGTAAAATTCCGCCACTTTCGGTTAAGTAATGGGCGCAGTCGTTTCGTTATCGTTTGCGTCACGCGTGAATATGCATAGTGCATGCATATGCAATGGCAGTCTTCGTAGCACAGATGCATAAAAAGAGTGTGAAGTTATTTACAAAGGATGACCTTGAATCAGAAGTTATGGCAAAAAGTTGCATATTATTTGCGCCATGCCCTTTGTGACGACGAACGCTTGCGGCACTCTGAAACGTTCATTTTTTCTCGCGTATCATGCAAATGCCATCTTCTCTATAAACAAAATTTACTTAATCCTTATTATGCCTCAAGCTCTACAATGTGCAGGCTAGACGGAATGAAATCTTTATTCATAAAACACGGTTAGGTTAGGTGTCGCGCCGCGAATGCTTTCTGTTCCGTCATTCATTAGAAACTTAATTATTTAATTGTTGCAAATAACATTTTAATTCGTCGATAAAGCAAATCGATTTCAAGTCGTTTTATAAGCACATATCATTTTTTTATTACTCGCTGCAGCATAAAATTACTTTTTTAGTGTATAATGTAATTATCATTTCCACAAACAGCGTAATTTACTTTATCTTTATTGTGCCTCAAGTTCTACAATTCTAATGTGTACAGGTTAGACGAAATGGAATCTTTATTCATGAAACGCAATGTTACATTGCGAATGATTCCTGTTTTGTCATTTGTTACAAGAAATGTCATTATTTAATTGTGAAATTATAATTGATAAATAATATATTAGTTTGTTGAGAATATTTCTAAGGAGATCAATTTTAAATTATATATTGAGTATCGTTTTGTAAACGCATATTTAAACGAATTTTTACATTACTCACCGTAGCGTAAAATTGCTTTTTTTAATGTATCATGCAAATTTTTTTTTTTTTTTTTTATGAACAACGAAATTTATTTAATCCTTATTACGCTTCAAGTTTTACAATTCTAATGTGCATAGGCTAGACAAAATGGAATCTTTATTCATGAAGTACGGTGTCGCATTGCGAATAATTTCTGTTTCGTCATTTAATTGTCAGAAATTTAATTATTTAATCGTCGCAAATAATATGTTACTCCGTCAAATTCTAAGAATTCTAATTTTAAATCGTTTAAAATTCAAATTACATTTCTCGTCGCAACGTAAAATCGTTTTTTTTCTCTATATTTTATGATATTTATCTGTATTCAGTTTAAGCGCGCACAATATTGAAAAATGTATTATACATCTTTTCAGCGAATCGCTCTTTTTTCCCCTACACGCTCTTCCCTTTTCGCCGATCGCGCGCTTGTTCGCAGTCGTCTGATTTTCAAGGAGTTAAAACGCGCACAAAGTAACACCCAGCGAAGTCGGATAGCCCGCGCACTCGCGCGGAGATATTGCGCGAATTCCGGCGCGATTGGCCCGTGTGCATAGCGTCGCTTTCGGCCGCATTTAGCGAGGGGGATGCGGTGTCCTAGATTCGGCCGAACCTGCTTCAACAGTCGTTCAACCCTCGGCCTAGATTCGCAGCTCCCCGTACTGACGTCACTCGCTATTCCACACGCAGGTGCTCGTGTCCCAGTATTAGTCGTCGATATTACGTTTACACACGGACACACACGCACCCCTCCCCGGCATTCACACAGACGCACGCGTACGTCCTGGTCCCCTCCCTCCCTCCCGTTCATCCCTCGGTGCGGTCTCGGAACTCGAGACACACCGACGGAGTGATGCGCGAACCAGGGCGCATTGTCCTCATCAAGCTGCATTATGCAACTTCTCCCTCGATTCCGCCGTCCCCTTTTCTCCCTCTCGCGTCTTCCGCTCTTTCGTCAAGTCGGCTTTTTTGTTGCCATGGCCAGAGATTCTCTGTCTCTCTCTCTCTCTCTCTTTTGTCATCGTCGGTATCGCTTTATACATTCATGCCCCTCGTTACGAGAAATGCGATTGCGTCATTTCTAAAGACCAGTTGCACCGGAAAGGCTGCATTAACTAGCTCAAAGTTGGTATGGCCGCGGTGTAAAAGTTCGCCGAATAAAGTTGAAGACAAAATTGCTCAATAATCAAAATAATTTCTACTCATTAGCCATTTAGAGAAAGAATTTTTCAATATTCTTTTTAACAAACATATACTAGTTGCTCTAGACGAAAGTTTCTCCTACATTGTTCTTGACCGTAATTTTAATTATATGATATGTAAAATGTGCTATCGATAATATCTGTGTCAACGTTAATTTTATTGCTACGGAGAAATTTGCATACAACATTCTTCCATTTCACGATCGTCATCTTTGTATAATGATTTTCATGGAATGATATCAGTATATTATGTGTCAGCATTCTTATTATTCATCGAACGCAGATAAATTTATAATTGGCAATGACGTTTATTTGTCGAGTTTACACGTCAAACGATACTAATAATTCGCGATTACAAGTGACATAAAGCGAGAAATGATTGATGGTCGAGGTGCAAATTTTTTTAAGCGTAATTTTCCAGAATAAAACGTAAATTACGGTCTCTGATTGATTTACGATTTGGCAAATAGAATATTTTTATTATGAGATCACGGAAGTATAGAAGTCATTATGCAAATATTTCGATCGATGATGAAGCGACATTTCGGGATAATAAATATCGTATGATTATTGGTTACAAAATTAACGTAACTTTATTTTTTCATTCTGCGGTTTAATTGCATAATGAATGAAATCGTCGGTTAAATCGAGCAGATTGCGTGTAATTAATTATTACCATTGTTGGTTCATTAATAATATATTGACGTTTCATAAACTACTTCTCTGTACGTGGAAATCGGATTACTTCTTCAAGTAAAAGAGATTATGTAACGCATGTGCGTCAGCACGTTTCGCTAATGAAGTTACCTAACAGTAACGGTGGTTAATTTAAAATAGCTTGAAATGATTTTAATCCGATTACATTCGTTAGCAACATTGTTATCGATGATCACTCGATATCTAGTTAAAGCTGGGAGGCTCTTCTTTCGCTATTGAGCTTGATTATTTCTCTGTTTCAGCTCACGGGGTTTCTTCACCAACCTGTTCCGTACAGCAGCATGTCGGAGGTCCGAAAGTATGCTGTCGCCGGTTGGGACCCCGCGTATAAGAACTGCCTCAGCATTGTTCTGTCAGACGGTTTGCTCATACTTCAAGCCAGCAATGCTTACACGAGGGACCAGTGGTATCATTCGATATTATGGAAGGTACGTTAATAAAATTATTGGAACATTGAAAATTAAATTTCGAATTTTATATGAATTTTACGCAGATGTAAATACGACTCAGATTGCTGAAATTAGTTAAATCAATTTTAATTCCATGTTTTATAATTTGTAAAATTATTTTATCGTGTTTTACAATTGTATAATATTTTCCATTATTTGCGTTGATAGAGAATCAGAGATAATTAAATTTTGTATACCTTATTTTTTTAAACTTACGGTTGAATCTATATTTTGAGTGGAATAATAGCATGCCGTGTTTGCGCATCTTTTGAAATGTTTGCGCGTCTTCCGAACGGGCGCAGAACGATCGATGTTAGTTAGACGAATGCAAACGCCGATATCAAATATTTTTTTAATGTCGGCCTTTCGATATCGAACACGGCTCGGCGATGGACGTGTGCAAACATTGCCGTTATTAACACGCAACAATATGAGACTGAAAACAGGAGGAAGTGATAACGGCGCGCGAGGCGAATGTTCTCGAGCGTCCTCGGCCGGATCAAATCTCCCGGATACGTCAGTGTTTTATGACGGTCGCCGCGAGCGATATAATATCCGGTCGAGAAATTAATCAGCGGCCTCTCGTCGTGACGAGAGTAAATCGCGGCAACACAGGTCATAACGATTGATTGAATTTTATTGTTTACGGCGTGATTTCGCCGATGGAAACGTTGTTCGTACATTGACAACTGGATGTCGATGACTTCTGCGAGGTCGACCTTATTTAAAGGGTGACACACTCAGCTGCGTTTTATTGCTAATTTGATGCGCCGAAGTTCTAACGTCTAAGTTAATTAAACATAAATTATACAATAAATTACGACAAAGTTTTTCTATATTTTATTTTTCCTAAGAGGATTTTGTTGATATTAAATCGTGATTTTCTTGTTATTATTTTTCCTGAGAGGATTTTGTTGATATTAAATCGTGATTTTCTTGTTATTAAATGTTGGGAAATAATTCAAATTACCGCAATTTGCTTCACTATTCATTATGCGCTTATAATGAATGTGAGTTTCTTATACCATAATTACATGCTTACATAATTTTGTAACAATTATAATTTATAATTATGTTTCGTAGGTTCATAAAATGTATTATTTATTTATGTTTTGCGTGCTTGTTCGCAGAAAAGTATCTTCAAGTACCAACACTTGGTGTCGACGAGCACTCGAGAAGAGGTGATACTGCGCGAATTGCGCATCATGGTGGACTTTGCTCTGTGGACGCCGATTCAGGATGAGAGAGTGGCGGGTGCGCCGCTGGAGGCGGCCGCCAAATTGCTCGAAGAGCCCGGCGTGGACTCCGACTTGGATACGAAAACCGACGATACCGTGCGCGATCGCAGAAGCTGGGCAGAGGCTGTGCTCTCCGTGGTCGTGCCTCTTCTGGAAAAAGCGGCCCCGCAGGCATCGCTCGCGCGAGCGCTCGCCAGACTGGCGCAGCAGCATCCGCGATCCCAGCTGGTCCCGATGCTCAGCCCGGCGATCACGAGATGTCTTAAGCACACCGTTGACTTTGGCAAGTCGCCGGACATGAGAAAGTTGTTGCAGGTGGGCGTTCGACGCGTCGATCCACGTGTCTGCCATATTTTCGTCTTGCGTGGCTTGAATCATTTCACGATCAAACGATTCGTCCGTTTTTCTCGCTTTATTAACGCACAAACATACAAGGTCTGCTCGACGAATTATAAACAAATTCTGTATTACAATCGGGTTAAATATTCGAAGCACAAATTTTGCTATATAAACTTCTATCTAGACGAACTCTAATCGACGATCTGAATTATTTTTGCGAATTTTAATATATACGATTGTGCATAGGTCTTCGTTGCCGCTTTGTACGAGAACAACGATGGCGAGCAGGCAATCAAGGATTATATTTCGTCGGTTCACGGGCCGGGCAGCGACTGCCCGCACCCGAGGGTGCTTCCCAATCTGGTGTCCATCTGCGTCGCGGCAATATTCCACAGGCAAGTGTCGCCATCGAGTTATAATGAAATTACTCGCGCCGTAATTCGGACAAGATTTTTACAGCGATTTTTACCGATTCTCACCGCAGGTTCGAGGTATCGAATCGTGCGTCGTCGAACGAAAACAAACAACCGCCGTCGCTGCCGCCGCTGCAATGCTACTTGCTCGTCTTGAATATCGCGTAAGTGTTCTGCATCGAATATGCGCCTTTCATTCTGTTCGATATTTTATCTGCAATCCTAAGTTCGTCTTATCTATCGAAAAATGGCATTCCAGATCGGAATACGCCGACTGGCGTCCCGGTCTCGGAGCACTGTTGCAGCCCGTCCCGTTCCCGGAGGAGGCCTTGGCCGTGAAGGAGGTGCAGGAGTCTGTGCTGATATGCGTGATGCAGCGACTGGCGAAAGATCCGAGATGCACGGTGCACCGCGTGCTGCTGCCTGTCAGAGAACCGCGTCCAGGCTGGTTACACATCGCCGCACCGTCTAGCCCTGCGTGTCCAGATCGTGGAGAATTGTTCGGCGAAATGGTGAGACCTTTCGTAATTTTTTTACGAAAATTAAAACAGCATTTTGCATCTTGTTAATTAAGTTTATTTAACATTCAACAGACTGCTAGGTTTTTAAAATGTTAAAGTATTGGCTTGTGTCCGGAAAGTTCGTGATGTTTTTTTTGCAACATCAAAGTCAATGTTTTTATGTAAATCTGTATTCATTAAATTACGTATTCGCTGTTTTTTTTCACAATTTGTCGTCATCTTTCTGATAATTTAAATTTTTTATTCTGTCATAATATTTAAATTGCAAACTTGTAGATATTTATTCATGCAAATAAAATCTATAAAAACGGCAATTTTTTGAAGAACTCAATGTTGCTATTTGTTTACTTTTAGATGTATGCAGATTAAGAATTTTATTAATTGATTGCAAAAATTAATAATATTTTTAATAGAACTTTTACACATAAAGAAAATTTTTTTGATTAAAATTTTTAATATAAACATAAAGAAATTGAACATGATAAAGATAAATGAATACGATACTTGTGTATTTTTCTCTTTTTAATTCTCTACAAATTATTGGTTTTATATCAGAATCGTACTTAGGGAGAGATATAAATATTTATTCGCCGAATAGAGAACGCATATGCAATACGAACGGATATGCAATTATCGCGCTTATCGGCGCAACAACATGGAATTTTTTTAATTATAATTTTTAATATTAACATAAAAAAGCTGAATGTAATAAAGATAAAGGAATATGATACTTGTGTATTTTTCTCTCTTTGATTCTCGTACAAATTACTGATTTTTTGTCAGAATCGTACTTAGTGAGAGATATGTATTTAAATATCTATTCGGCGAATAGAGAACGCATACGCAATATGAATGAATATGCAATTATCGCGCTTATCAGCACAACGACATCGAATTTATCCGCATGTGAAGCGATTGTGCTATTCAATGCTGCAATCTCGACGAGCTAGGCGTCTCGAATCGCAGACCTTCCCGGTCCCCGCGCGATAACACACCGGAATAAGATTTGTTGTTCAGAAACAATTCATCTCGGGCGAGCACACACAGGCGGCGATTATTCTCACGGCGATTCGATCAGCGCGGCCGTTCATCTGAATATTCATGAATCGCTCTTTTGAGGCGACGCGACGCGCGCGCACGAGCACGCTCGTGCTTTCAATGGGCCTGTATCGACAGCATCCATTCCAATCTCTAGTATAATCGCGGAACTGAATCGCCACAACCGCGCGGAATTAATGAGGTCTGTCGAGTGATTGCGGGAAAGTGAATGGAGCAGGAAGCGTTCATCGCGACGGGCATTCGATGACCTTTGCGCCGAATCGATGCCATTCTCGATTATAGCTGACGCTAATTCCATCATCGAGAAATTTCAACGAGCAAATCGAGCATTGTCTCATCTCTACGTGTATTCACAATAATTGCTCATTTAAATTCAGGAAATAAATCTGGAAATACCCTGTCATTTACATTGTAAGAGGTATAGTGATTTACGCAAGAATAAATAGACGCTAGAATATTACTTTTCCAACAGCTTACGACTCTGTTGGCGTGCTGCTGCCGGCGGAAGAGATTTATCGCGTCTCTGCTGAAGCAGGCGGGCGACGATTGCATCCTATTGGCGGTGCGGGGCTGCGACGCCGCGCAGGAGGCGCTGTGCTTGATGCTCGAGTGGCGTTTGCTGCCGAACGAGGAGGCGAGACTCCAGATAGTTAACGCGCTCGAGTCTACGGAATCCGGCAAGGAGCGCTACGCCGCTCTCTGCCAGAGGCAGAAGAATCTGCAGGAGCTGGTAAGCGAATCCGCGAATTCTTTTGGGGGACGACGCAAAAGGCGATCCATCGCTTTCGCACGCACGCTTCGATAAATCTGTCGCAGGCAATTTAAGCAATTTGATTTTGATCTTGTCAGCAACAGAAAGGCGGGCCTCGGAAACTGACGCTGCCGGTGCGAGCGACCGACGCCGACGTCGCCCTCCTGCTGGGCGGTCGCGCCCTCGGCAATCTCGAATGCCTCAGTCTGGCCTTTACCTCCGTGACGTCCGCGTGTGCGGAACAGCTGATCAAATTGCCGGCACTGAGATATCTGAATCTGTGGGCCACGCAGTTTGGCGATACCGGCCTACAGATGATCAGCGAGCATCTGCAGAAGCTGCAAGTGTTGAACCTATGCGAGACGCCCGTGTCGGATAAAGGCATCTCTACGTTGGCCTGTGAGTATCTTGATGCCAAAGTTCTTAAGAAACTTGGTAAAACAAGAATCTAATTCACTTTCCGATAAAATAATTTTTAGTTTGAAGCGAATAATAATTATAAAAATATTTATCTGATTAAAAATTTGGAAAATATTTTTTTCGTCTACGGAGAGTTATATCTTAAAATGTGATGTGTAATTAAATTAATTATCAAACAAGCAATACTAACAGTAATTAAGGGAATATAAAAATATAAACGTGCTGTGTATTGAATAAATAATGTGGATTAATATCTTCCCACATTTTGAAATTTTGTATTTAAGTTTTTGAAAAATGTGCTTCCTTTTTGTTGCAGCATTAACCAGCCTAAGGAAACTGAATCTGAATAGCACGAAGCTGTCGGCGCAGACGTTCGAGTCACTGAAGAAGCGACTGCCGGCTTTGCAAGAATTCGACGTTCGATACACGGAGGCCTGGTGACCCGAGATTACGCTGCCGTCGCCCGTCGACGGCAAAGATTATCGTGACTTGAAAACGAAGAAACAACGCTAAGGTGCTCGATTATTTAGAGGTGAAATTCGAGTGACTTTATCATTTCAGTACTTTCAGTGTAATCAAATTCGATCGAATGTGAGCGCGATAGATTCGTTTTGCTTCGATTTTGCCAATCTGCGCACCTAGCAAAACAATCGCTAAAGATATGAATCTTTGTCGATGAAACTTCCCAAGAAGACGAACGAAAGTCTCTTGCTAAATCCAGTGCAGGACGAGTGAAGAGCACACTTCATCGTGTCTTTACGTGCTCTCGATGTAGTTTATACTTCTTCCGGTTTAACCGCTCGACGGTTTGTTCTTTCCAGACGGCGATAAATCCAGACGACGCGACGGATGGACGATATCAATCAAATTCGCGCGTCTACATGAACGCATCTTCCATTTTTGCTAGATATATCATTTACTCGAAATGACATTAAACGAATTTTCTTCCTAAATTCAAGTGTCAACGAGTTTGGTTCTCGGCGGCGCTCTTATGAGGGACGATTAATCAAGACGTGTTTTCCGAGGACATTCCAGTATGCAAACTGAGACGTTATTTTTCCGAAAAGACGCACATCCGCGCGAATAAACAGAGAGATCGGGCGAGTGACGAGCGTTCATGGTATTCGCGTAGAATGCGAGTCCGAACGGAGCGTGAAGATACGCGCAAGGAGACACGTGATCGCGTCGAGGAGGCGATCGTTAGAGTCGTGGAATGTGAGTCGTTTGCTCGGCAAGATGTCCAAGTGCCACTCATAGGAAAAATACCGAGGGAAACATTCGCGCGATACGGATGCGGCATATTGTGTAGCAATAACGCGCTTGGCTCAAATGACGACGATTTTTATTGCAAGCGACTCGCATTTAACGATCGCTCAAGTTTTACACAATCGAGAAAAGACCGATTTCGTAGCAACTTTAACGATAAATTTAATTTTAGTTCAAGCCTTCATCCATCCATTTCTAGTTTTAAGAAAGCGAGTTGTTTTTATTTCTTCTTACGTCAGAAGTGTTAAGAGCGTAATATAACTTCATCCTCCTGTCCTTTGTATCTTTTTTATACTCGTGTACGTCATTTTCTAATGATGTTACTTTTTGATGGAGATTAAAAAAAAATCTAGTGCATTGCCATTCTCGATTTTCGTTTATTAAGCGCGCGCGTCATCGCAGCGAGCGCGAGCGTCGTGTTCATCGTTTACGCTGATAAAGCTGAAAGTCGTTTAGAATTATCGCGGGGCAAAAAGATTTTATTAGCAGAGTTAGCCAGTGAATGAAATAAACATTCTCGCTGGCGAATAGCGTAACGAAGAATCATTCGTCAGTCTTTCCTGTCTGCGAAACGGACTTTCTTTAGCTCGCAAACAGGAGAGAGCGGACGGTTTATCATCCATCGTTTGTCACACGAGTCCTGCCAGCGGTAATCAGTGAAGATCACGCTAACGACTGTGATGATCTTCCGCGATCTTCGACGCGAAACAAAGACTGTTCCCGATCGAGTGTCAGCGCGTCGCTGAACCGCAGCCGCCGGTCGATCCCTTCGTGCGAGAAGTGTCCTTTCGCGGGAGACACTCTCGATTTGCGCTCCTTCTCGTTCGAGGCGTGCTCAACTGCCTTATAATCAGAGTTCTGAGCGTTTTGAGCGACCACTGCCACAACGCGCGTGTCGCGTCAGCGCGAGCGCGATTTTTACTCCGGAATGGATCTGGGCATGGATTCACGACTTCCGGTCGATTTTCGTGATTGCCTCACCGATGATCGTAATAAGACGCCTTAACACATACCTTAGTTATGGCCTTAATTACGGTCTTAATTACGAAGGGTGAAGGGAGAAGATGGTGAACGGCAATTACGGTCAAAAATCGACCGGAAGTTGTAGATCTCGCGCAGTTCTGTTCTAGAAAAAAAAAGAAAAAAAAAGAGTGAAACTTCGCGTCCGTTTTATCGTAAAGACGCAGCGTCGCGTCCCGTGTTTTATCGTAAAAAACGAAGCTTTGCATCTCGCGTCTTGCCGCAAAAGGGTAAAAACTGCGAAGCTTCGAGGCGCGGAGTCGACCTCGTGCATTTTGTTCCCTAATGTAAATAGATAAGTAGACAAGTAAGGATCGTTCCCTCTCTCGTTTCTCCTCCTCGATCATTACGTAGATTTTAATAATTTATTCTCTAGTTAGAAGAAAAAGGAACCTCTCGTATTTATATAAATATATATATATATACATATGATACTACATATATGTCGCACGATCCAGCTCGTACTAGCGCGAACGCGCGTTTAGGGGAATAGTCGAGTTTTTTTTTTAGAACGCTGGTAAGGAAAGGGGGGATAGAGAGGGTGCCCTGTTCGTAAGGGCGACGGAGAACGGTGACCGGCAGTTTTGCAATCTCGTCACGGACATTGAACGCCGCAAGGGAACAAGCATTGTAAGAAGACTGTTTACGTCAATTTCAATAAGGATCATTAACTTAGGGAGTTTACGATTTACTCGAGTTATATAATTCCTCAGCTTCGGCGCCCGAACGAAGCGGATAAATTCGAATTTCTTGATACCTCACAGGATCCGTTTTGTTGCGCGCCTTTCGTTATCTTTCCTCACACCTCTATGAAATCTCCTGCGATTCTGCGTTCGTTTTTGGCTGTCGCGACTCGCCGCACTAGTTTTCTTTGATTTATATCCCTTACATCATACCTCCCCCATATTGTAATTCTAGCCGTTCTCAGCGGTGAAATCTGTAAAACATACTCTACCGTTTAGACGTGTTATCGAGAACGAATGGAGTTTCAGCGTTAAATTATTAATATCGTATCTTTCTTTGACATTTTCGTACGAATAAAGTGTTTAATCGAAGAAAAATTGTCGCTTACGTATGTCGTTTATTGCCACTTACAGAATTCCTCAATCAATTGTCATCATTAACTAATCTTTAGTTACTTTTTTTTCAGAGATATAAAATACGAAGGATATCAAAAGGCTAATGGCTTCTACAAACTGACAACTTTATGTTGTTTCAATGCTAATTGGAGAAACGAGAATATTAAAATAGATAACAGTGAAAGTATTCATTATTTTATTTTGTTCTATTATTGAAATAATTTTTAGGACATTGCATCTTAGAGAGATAAATACGATCATTAAAAGTAATCGTAATTTTATACATTTTGTATTGCAGTCAGCGTACATATTAATCGATATATCGTGACTCTGTACGTACTTTTTTTTAAATATCCGCAAAAGGTAAGTACATTTGATTTATAATAACACTGACGTAATATATTCGAATAAATTGTTTTTAATACAATAGAAATTGATTAATAGGTTAAACAGGAGAAATATATTCGCCACTTTCTAATATTATTAGAATATTATATATATATTTGTTACAAGATTTCTATATATCTATCAAATGTACAAAATTTCTCATGAAATTTCGAATTTATGCAAATTAAGTTTATACGCGCTAAAGATGCGCTATTTTGGCGATCGATCATGACAGATTATAATTTGCATCGATCGTTTTTTAATTATTCCAAAGTTATGAAATAGCTATTAATAAATTTAAACTTTTTATGATCCCTGGACTCTTCGTTTATTCGCAGTAAATCGCCGAAATCGTCTGTTTTAAAAGTCGTAATTCATTCGGCGTCGTGTTATTTGAGATTGGCTGCCGATATTTTCCGCTTCTATCTCCCTCTTCAGGCTCTCAGGTAACTCGTCCCATACGGTTCTAGGCACAGTATCTGAAAATAACATGAACTTTTTGTGTAGAAGCATCAGTTATAGATTACATGGAACTTGATATTTTGCAGATTTTCGTCATGATAAATAAAAATCTTAGAAATTGCCAACTGACTTCTTCAGATATGATGCGTTAAACTGTATTTGTGTTAAAAATTGCTGTCGCTCGCTTTACCTCTGCATCTGTACAGTAAATCGGACCAGGTGATCATCTCTTGCGAGAAGCAGTAGACGCCGAGTTTACCGCCCTTCAGGGTCGAATCGAACAGGTTTCCGGAGTCGGCCACCTGCTGCGTGCCCTGATAAAGCCAGAATCTGATCAGACCGATCTTCGGTCTGTGCATCAGATGCCACCTGTACGACACCCTCTGCTGCCAGCCCATCTTCTTCGGATCCGTCCACAGGACCTTCACCTCATTGGGCGTGTCGTACTTGTGCCAGAGAGCGTTTCTGAGCATCTCGCCTGGTCCGGTCGCGGACTGGACGAGCTTCAGCTGAATGCCGGGTTCGCCATCGGCGCGGAACGGAGTCGGTTGCCAGTAGGTTTGCTCGCCCTTCTTCCAGCAAACGATGTAGAAGTGTCGATTGTCCTGATAGGAAAAGACGAAGCCCACGAAGTCGTCGTCGTCGTCGTTGTCGATATAGAACGTTCCTTCGAAGTCGACGCCACTGAGCTCATCCGGTCCTTCGCGGATAGAAAAAAATAAAAGAAATATATGAGGACGCGATAGTCTTTTTGTCGGAGCTCGTTAATAATTGATTAGGAATTTTTATTCAGCAAAATATACGAATATATTTTTACGTAGAAACGAACTCACCTATGGCGATTCCAGGATCGCTATTGAGAAGCTGTTGGATCTCGGCTCCGTCATTGTGTATTCGCCACGCAGGATCTAATTGCGAGGTGCCGACCGGATCGAGAGGGATTGTCACGTATTTACGGAAGTCCGTTGCCCATATTAAACTGTTGTTGGGACAGTTGTCGTAGATGTTGATGACGGTGTCGTTGTCGTTATCATTCCAACATGCATCGCCGATGCCGTCGTCTATGTACATAAAATGGAACACGGTTGTAAATCATGATGCAATTGATCTTTAAATCTCTTTCTTTCGTAATGATTATAATTATATTTAGTATTTGTGTATATAATTAATAATTGATCTTTTATACGATTTTTTACATAATCACACATAACATTCTGCTCAAAATTAAAATATATAAAGTAAGTAAAACATAAACTAATTTTTGTTCTAGACTTAGAAAAATCGCGCTGTTTAAATGGCGTTAGAAAGAATAGATTTACGATTCATGTCACGTTGATCCGGATTGTATACGTAAGGACAGTTGTCGATCCTGTTCGGCACGTTGTCGCCGTCGATATCATCATCGCACTCGTCGCCGACACCGTCGCCATCACCGTCGTTCTGTCCGGGATTCACCACGTCCGGACAATTGTCCCTGTCGTCCTGAATACCGTCCCGATCGCGATCCTGATCGGTGTCGCAGGCGTCGCCGACGCCGTCGCCGTCGCGATCCGTCTGATCGGAATTGTTGACGGTCGGGCAATTGTCGCAGGCGTCGCCGACGCCATCCCCGTCGGTGTCGCGCTGATTAGGATTCTTCACCTTTTGGCAATTGTCCTGAGAGTTCGGAATACCTTAAATGATATATCTCTATCAGTGCAATGTGCCAATTTTTTCATAAAACTTAAATCACTCTTTGATTAGTCTATGAATTAATTTTCGTTGAAAATTAAACTTATATAAAATCTTGATATTAAATATTTAACAGTGCGAGACTGTACCGTCGTCATCGATGTCGCTGTCGCACACGTCGCCTATCTCGTTGTCGTTGGTGTCTTCTTGCTTCGTATTCCAAATAAACGGGCAATTGTCGCAGGTGTCGCCAATAGTGTCTTGGTCGGTGTCCAGCTGATCTGGATTATAAGCGAACGGACAATTGTCGTGTGGATTTAGGACGCCGTCGTTGTCGGCATCATCGTCGCACGCGTCGCCGATGCCGTCTTCGTCGATGTCCTCCTGTCCGCTGTTTGGCACCGTCCGACAATTGTCGGCGTGGCAGCGACGATCGTGGCAGCGAAGACTCCTGTCCGGAATACCGTCGCTGTCGCTATCGGGACCACAGACGAGACCATTTCCGGCCCAGCCGACGTGACACTGCAAAGAATATGTCGATGGATTATTAACTTTAATTCATAGATAAATATTAATTGATCAAATAAATTTTAGTGTTGGTAAAAGTCAATGCCAGTTTTTTAAAATCATGAAGAAAAAATTGTAGTAATTGTAATTTAAAAAAAATTGCCATTTTTTTAACTTACTAAGCTAATTGATTGTAAGTTTCCTAAATACGTTTTTCACATTTCATATCTTTAATTATACATTTTCTAGTAATGCTGCAATTATTTGTAGGATTAAAAACATTGCAACAATCCTTTCCACTTTACCTTGCATATATATTCATTCAAGTGTATGCAAATGCAATCGGCATTGATGTCACAGACCGTCACCATATCTGGACAGACGTCTTGTCGAAAATGACATCCCACTGTTTGATTGCCGACGTAACCGGCCTTACACGGTCCGCATCTATAAGAACCCTTCAAACACGAAGGCAGTTGAGAGAGAAACGTCGAAATAAATTTTAATGCATTTATCTCTGTTAAAAGCTTCAAACCTTTTTTGTCAGATTTCTCACCTCCGAGTTAATGCAATCCGAATTGAGATCGCATCCCCCGTTGTTGGTTTCGCATTCATTTATGTCCCGACAGATCTGTTTTCGCCCTCGGGCCATTTCGACGCCGACACCTTCCGCCACTGACCCAGTGTAGCCCGTCGGACACGACTCGCATCTGTATCCGGGATGGAGATTGATGCACCGCACTCCGGGATGACAGGGACGAGCCAGTTCGCATTCGTTCGCATCGAGACAGACCGTGCCGTTGCCCACGTATCCCAGTGGACACGGACCGCATCTGTATTTGAAATTGACGAGAGATCAGACGTGGAGTTCTCGCGCCACGTCTCTCACACGTCATCGAAGAATATAGCGGAATGCGAAGAAAAAATTGCAAAATCGAAAATGAGAATTTAAAGAGCTGGAAATTTCATTACATTATTTTTTGTATTTAGAATTAAAGGTCTGTTTTAATTGCATTTTAAAAATAATTTTTTAACGCGATTTTTTTTTTTTTTTTTTTAGGAAGAGCTAATTTAAGTAGCATTCAAATAAACGAGGGAAATTCTCCAAATGAGAGCGCTGATGCTTACTTGAAATACGGCGGAGTATCACTGGAGTAGCACTTAACTTCCGAATGACAAGGATGAATGTCGCAGGGGTTCCTACGCCTTTCGCATCTCTCGCCGTCGCCGATGTATCCGCTCGGGCATCTACCGCATCTGAAACACAGAATTTAAATGCAATAAAGAAAAAAGTTTTCACAATAGTACACAGAGAGTGTCGTACTCATCGGAATGTTATTTATTATTGCAAATTACTTTCAAATTATTTGCACACTTGCATCTCAATTACAGATCTTGTTAATCGGTGATAATTTTACCTGTAACCGTCACCGATGTTGTAGCACTGCACCCCGGAGAAGCATGGCCGTTCCACGCAGGTGATGACGTTGATTTTGACGCAGACCCGTCCGTTTCCGGTGTAACCGTGGGGACAGGAACCGCACTGGGGTCCGCTCGGTGTGTTGCGACACTCGGCGCCAGGGTAGCACGGGGAGTTTTTGTCGCACGTCTGCGGCGGCGGTGGTCGCACTACGGAATTACCGGGATCACGGCTCGAGTGACGAGTGAGAATTGCCAATTTTTTGTTTTTTTTTTACTTTTTATTCTTTTCTTTTCGGGGGGCGGGGGAGGAATTTAGGGTCTCCGGTCTCCCACACGCGCCGTGCGCATCGCCGAGCGGCCCGGCACGGGTCCGGAATTTTATGCGACGGCCCAGCGTGTCGTACGTGCAAGCGATGCGCGTGTTTAAAGAGATGACTTAAAATCGGATTTCTCGCATTCTCGATTTTCTTAAAATAGGGATAATGCGGGAATGACGATAATGCAGTTGCAAGGCTGCTTAGCTTGAATCTCAGCTTAATTTCTGCTCATGAAATGTTGGAATGTAAAAATATTGCACAAAAAGGGAATAGAAATTTTCCTGATAATTATATTTCAATAAGATTCTCATGCGACTTGCAAATTTATCATCGAAAAATAATTAGCTCGGAAAAATTAGTCGTCGAAAAATTTGCATCGAGTGATTTTTGCGAATACAAATTGTGCTTTTAAGTGCACAAAAGTATTCGCTAATTGCCCGCTAATTATCGAGAAAGATATTTAAAATGGAAACATGAGCTGTAGATTGCGCAACGCAAGAACACAAGAGTCACAACAAAGTTGAATTTTTCTAACAACAGGCGTTTTATTGCGTTGTAAGATTACTTAATACAACTCGCTGCATATAAATAGATATTTTCACTGATAATTACCACGTACAGATTAAATTCGAGGGTGTAAAGGACGACGCGCGGCAAATAGATAAACAGAATCGTTTGGACTGACATTACGGTGTTCTGTTTTGACTAACTTCTAAGGTAACTGTTATTTTCGAGCACGTGTCCTTTCAATACGACGGAACGTCACTCACCGATGGGTGTACGACACGCCGAGCAGTTTTCGATCAAATGACGAAGATGTTGAGTTTCCAGCCGCTGTAAAAACGGAAGATAATGATTCTTAAATTTTTTTCAATTGTACACAGACATATTTTCCAAAATATTTTAATAATAAAACGCAAAGTTAAACCCAATATTTGTAAAAATTTCTATTCAAAGAAATTAGTGTTTAGACATATCATTTTTATCAAGTGACATGTACGATGTTTGATTAATTTAATTTTTAATACAATTAATGCACAGCGAATATAATAATTCAAGATTCGAAAATTTATTAATTTTATTTTGGAAAAGAATGGTTTTATTCTTTCTTGCTTTACTCACATTTTGTTCCAGCTCCCTCCAGAGTTTCCTGGTGGCGTCGATTAACTCGTTCAAAGTTTTCGCGATCTGACCGTCGGTGAGGCAGACTGGAAAAAAACATTTTTCATCGAGATTACATTAGATCTCTAACAATTTAATTTAACGTCCGCTTATCTGACCTACCTTTCTCATCTAGACTCTGGATTCCAATATCGCCTCTATTCGGCTCTCTTTTGCCTCGTTCATTAGACATGTCCGTCTGATTCGGATAATCGTATCGATTGTCGTCCGGACGGGCGGAGGGAGAACTCGGTCGATGCGCGGGTCGATTGGTAGGTCCAAAATGAACGGAGCCGTCTGGCGTAAGTGAAGGAGCTTTATTGTGATTGTACGGACTCGATCCATCAGGTCGATTAAAGCCGCGTTGATTCGGTCCATCGAGCTTCGAATTTGACTGATGATCCGGTCGCTTATTGAGATCAGATTGATGATTCGGTCTCGGTCGTACGCTGGGCCGTTCTTTAGAATGCAGTTTGTTGAGATTTTTAGTAGGGCGATATTGCTCGTCGGGAAACTGCAGAGTGAACGTGGAATGCGACGGACGAGAATTGTCCGTGTAATCGAAATCGTCCGTCTCATCTGGTCGCTTGGTCGGAGAGTACGCATCGGCAGAGTCGAACGGATCGGAAGAGCCATACGGATCGTATTTGTCATGTGCGCCGCCGAATTCTAACTGATACGAGTCGTCCCTTTTCTTGTGCTTATCGTTCGGACGACCGTGTTGATCGTGATCTTTCTTGTCGCCGGGTTTCTTGTGATTTGGACGATGATCGGGATGTTTCGCGTGATTTTGTTCGCCAGACGGCGTCAGATTGTTACCCTGACTCGATATGGTTGATCCTTCGTCGATTCCGTCAGGTCGATCGATAGGTTTCTTCGAATCTTGTGCGTTGAAATCATTGGACTCGAATATCGAAGGCTGTTTCATGTCGATCAGTTTGTCGGGACATTTCTCCTTCTTCAGCACTTCGTTGATGCTTGAGAAATCGTAGATTTTCGCCTGGCATCTTCGTTCTCTGAGCTAAAAGAATTTTTAAATAATTTTTAATAAATTACAATATATTATTGTCGTATTCACACAATTTTAATTGCCAATTGAACGCGCATTGTATTTAATATCTTACAAAAGATATTTGCATAATAAATTTTTTAATTTTACTAAATTGGTGTGAACAATTTGGAGAATAATTTATCTTAATATACATATTTCACGTAGCAATAAAAATATAGAAATGTTGGTAATAGAGAATTTTAGCTACTAAATCGGCGAGGATTGAGAGTAGTCGTAGAATGACAATGCATAAATTCAGAATGCGCTCGTAATAACGCCAGTGACAGAAATGGAACGCGTATAATTCATTGAAACGAATTCAATTCATCCGAGCAGCCGGGGATCGTCGTGAGTTGTCTGAGTTGGGTAAGCCAACCCAGGTGCACGTAATAGAAGCAACTAGCTCAGGTCTCGTCAACCATATTTGGAAAGGCATCGTCCCACGTTTGTAGACGTCATGGACAGCCCGTAAATAAGAAACTGCTGTGCCGTCGCAAGAGGAGAAAGAAAGCGACAGCGGGAACAATAATATCGAACGCGAAATGGAAAATAAGCAGAAATGCGCTTGGAAAGTGATTCTAAATTTGTCACAAGTAAAATAGGCCATTCAGACATATTTATATATTATTATTTTTAAATTTGTCGTCATATTTGTTACGTAAAAAAAATGCACGAATCGATGCAACGCAAATATTTAAATTATCCGCGACCGAGAGATAAAAGAAAAAGCTAATTTGAGCGTAAAAGCGTGTATTTAAAATTTATTCTAGGCGATTGTTGAAGAGAGCATTTCATTGTCGGAAGCTTACCACTTCCACGAGCGGGTTGTCACTGGACTCGGCTATGTCGCGGAAGGTTTTCTTCAACGGTATCGAGCCTTCGTAAATGCAATCGACGTACACGTCCACGCGAGTATTAGGCTGCGCCTGATGCACTACGATGACCAGGCTCTTCAAGGGTGTGTTCACCGCGAGACTGTCTACGTTGACGTGGCCGGCGCTGCGTCGGCCGGATTCGTCGAGGCTCTCGAGAACGACTGCATCAACGTTAATATTTTAGTACGCAAAATTTTGCTTTCGGGAAAATTGGAGAAAGAAGTCTGTGTGGGCTCACCGCGCTTCGTCCGTCGATCGAGTATGAGCACCATTTTGGTTTTTGAGTTGCACTTCACGGCTAGTAGAGTGTCGATCGAGTTGCTGCTGGATTGTTTCTTCTTGGATTTGATGTTGGACAGCGCAATAACGAACTTGTCCTCGTACCACGCATCCTGCAGGCTTGTAGTGAGAACTGGAAGTCGACGCGATTTGGAAAAAAAGATAATATATAATAATACTGTACTAATTAAATTAAAATGGGATGTGGTGATAATTAATATTATAGATAGATTATTATTGTTTGTAAGTTCTTTAAAAACGTTATTTGATATTAAAAAAACATAACAGAGAGCAGGATACTGTAAACAAGAGTTGAGTGACCGTGGAGACGCAACACGCATTGGTCATCGATCTTATCGGGTTTCTTGTCGCGTCTGTACTGGTCTTCGACAAACGCGTGCAAACGCGTCTAAGTCACGAAAGATGTCGAAAGGAATGTTGCATTTTACCGTGAATGTAAATGGCGATAAAAAGCGCGAGATGCAAATTAATTCTAAACGCTTAATGTTAAACTGCGGCCTAAAATATTTCACAGAATCGAAATTCTTACCTTCGTCGGGTACGACACTGCTATTGACGGCGCAGACAACGAGCAGCAGCCCGAGGATCAGTACGGTCAGGACTCGCATCCTGGTGCGATCCCGATACACTCTGCGCGAATCTTCAAATTATCGGCGGCCAAAGTACGAAAGAGGAATTAAGTCGACTGCGCGAAAGCGCGCGTTTCTTCACCGTAGATCTGTTTGCCGCACGATTTTTCTTCAACGCGAATCCTCTCGAGGCTTCGTATCGGAATCGCAGTGCGGAGGATTCTGACGGATACGACGGCACGCGCGAATACAGTAGGCACGGCCGCCGACTGGAGCGCGGATACGGACCGTCCGTGACTTTATACGTCGCCCACGAGTACGGCTTTACGAACGAGATTTTGTGCATGTTACCTGCACTGATCGCAAGCAGAGAAAATATTGATGAATCAGGATTATACTAGGATTACCAGGCCTTCCATTACGGTAAAGAGTCTATATATATGCTGCAGTATCTCTGAAGAAGATGAAAGCGAGAGGCTGTTAATACGAAACCAGTTGTAAGATAAAAAATAAAAATTCAATATAATTCAAAATAAGAACAAATATATAAATAATAGATTTAATGAAAGATAGATGTAAAAAATCTCATAAAAATAAACATTAATTATGAATTAAGCTTACAATGAAACTAGATAGATGATCGCAGGACAGCAATTCAGGATGAGAAAGAGTTAAATTCCGGTTTATTCTTATAGATGTTTATCTGTTGAGTAATTTTTGTAAAGTTAAAAGAGCATTTCATTATACGACAGCAGACAGGATAAGCATTATTATTGCCATATGATCTGGCCGAATGATTCGTCCTGATGTCACTAAACACATTACTCGGTAGCCTGTGACATTATTATGTGCACACGCCTACGCACTGTTTTTTTAACGATATGGAATAGTCATAGCGGAAAGGCGCGTCAATATAGATTAATCGCTTCCTTCTACGGCGACACACACATAAGAAACTTCTCAGCGAAATCGATTAATGCGATATTTATTAGCATATTAGCATATTATGTTATTTCAGAGTAATTTCATAAAACTGTCACTGCGAAAATATTTACAGACGGTATCAAAATAAGGAGATTCTATGAATAGCAATCTCCTACGCTTAGTTCCGACTTTTTGTTATTTTTGTATATATATTTTTTCAATCGGCGGACTATTCTTGCGAGAGTTTCGTGATAGCGGCTTAATCCGTCTCTTCGATGCGACGAACCTTGTAACAGGTATGTAACAATGTCGCTAGTGTGCCAGTTACGCGTGTGTGGGAAGTGGTCCCACCTACACATCCACACCAGTTTCAAACCGTAGACACGCCGCACGAAGCCTAGTTTCCTTTACGATAATATACAGAGTGTCTTCAGAAAACTGTGCTTTTCGTTTAAAACTCCGTTATCAAATGTGAAGCTTGACCTTGCGATAGCCGGTTAATGAGTAGATAATTTGAATTGATTTATAATGCGAGATTAAATATAATCCACATATAATTATATAAAGTCTCAAAATTAAATATGCAAATTTCACAAGAAGTTCGCAACTTCGAATTTTCACGAATCAGACAGGTCTGTAAATTGTCTTTTAATTCATTTGTTTTTCACCGGCTGACGATTAATAATGTCTCTATTGGAAAGAAATTAATCTCGCAGTTGTTCGTAAATCTTTGCAAGCGAGAGATATTTCTCTTGGAATCGAGATCGTGACGTGGCGAAACGCTTTGTTCGTGCGTTTCGATATGTTTCTCGTCCACGCGATACACATGCCGCTGCAAACACGCGGAACGAAAGAAACCTCTTCGACCGCAGCCATCATTTCGTCTTCGTCATTAACTCTGTTTCAGCCGTGTCGGATAGCTAGCCGAGACCGAGTCCGCCGGCCGTTCTAAATCATGTGATTCATTTTCCATCCTAATTAAGTAGCATTACGGATACAGTATGCTGCCGGGTTTGATATATGTAACGCGCTCGTTAGATATATCGGACACCGACGCGGAGTCACGCAGATTTAACTCAATTGAGGCTGAGTTGGCACTGGCTGTACAAACGCGCTTGATTCTAAGAAAAACATTTACGATGACTGCTTACCTGCTATGAACCGAAATACACTATTACGCATAACATTGTCGTTATGTATTACGTTATTGTATTACGTTATCCGATTGCATAGGGAAAATAGACTGCGCGTACCACACAAATTAATATCATTTTATTCGTTTGCTTACAGAAAAAATATACAAATTCTCCGTTTTAACTTATTTTTTAACTTATCTTTTTAACTGCGCGCCGAAGTTTTTAAGCAACGACGACTTTAATTAACGCGCGGAGAAGACGCAAACATATTATTCGTATCTTCAATGTTGTTATAAAACTACGAAACATAAGTATATACATTTATAAATAACTTACGTAACTTATTTGTACTATCTTGCGCCGCGAAATTATAAAAAGGAGAACACATACCCGACAAAGCCTGCATAGTCGCAGTGCAACGCTGTTGATATACAAATACGTTCCGATAATAACGTTCCAATCTCGATTAATGTCGAAATAAATACATCTAGGAACGAATGAGTGCAGTTTATTGTGAAAAACTCTCCCTGCTCACGTAGTTCAGGACTCATCAGGATTCTCTTCACCAAGGCGTGGCTCGATCGATCACAGCAACTTTCATTGTTGTATTCTAATCTCATCATATATGAGGCGAGGAACTTTTTAACGGCCCTGTACGCACGACTTGCATCGCGTCTGGACGGCATCCGCGAAGGCCGTGTCGTCGGACACGGTTCGCAATAGCGCTACCGCTGAAATCCACTTTTGCAAAAGGATATGGATGCGAGGTGGGATTACATCGATATCGTCGACTCGCTCGTCTAAACGCCTCTGTTCGACCTGGCGAACGTCGCGTTCGTCGTTAATCCAGAAGTTTGGTTGACAGGGACAGCGGCGTGATCTCCCGGGTCTCGATGGTGGTTGTACGCCTCTAGAACGGAAGTAGAGATTTTCGTGAGGAGGAAATAGGAACATTATCGAACGTTACCGACGTTCGAAGTTCGTGTAAGTCGACATAATTCGATAGGCATCCTTCAGATGCGCCTTTAGATATTTATATATCTGTTTTCACTTTTATTTTGCACTTTTTGCGAATGGAACAGTGTGATTACTTTTTATGTTAGTTGCGATCGAGGAATTGTAAATGTATCGATGAAATTTATATCAATTAGTGTTGAAGCTGATGACAGTTACCACGATCGTGTGATGAACGTCGGTTATATGAAGTCGGAGGATTAAAGAGAATCGGCAAGGCTATTACGAAAACAGTGAAAACGGAATCTCTGACGTACGCGACGACCGGAAGTTCCACGGTTGTGTTGATGGGCCTGAGAAGAGGATGGGACTGAAGCTTAGCCTGGAAATACGGGCGACAAACAGCTGTTAACTATGTTAATGAGAAAAGAAAACGAATATGTTAGTATGCAGCCTTTTAAATTTTTAATAGAAAATAGCAGCTTTGGATATTTTTTTAATGCAAGCAGTACAATTTTTTTTCGCTCTTGCTTTCGTAATTGCGAGGCAAAAATATCTGTTACAATTTGCGTTGGACAAGTGCGTTAAAACGTTAACAATACGTGGAGCGTGTGTAATCGAGTTAATATGACAATTACACAAATTTGTCCTGAATCGAATTCTATTTCACGCTCGAACTGACAATGATAATTAAATCTATAATCTCTATTAACGCCGGTTGCAAGGTCAGCACGTCGCGTGTATTGAATATCTGAGTTTCTCGCGCAAAACTTTATCGATTGTATTATTTACGAATTTATAAAATTGGATATTTTTTATATTCCACTACTTGTATTTTGCAGCTGATAATTCACAGGTAAATACGACAAAACAGATGAAATTATCTGTTCGAGATAAATACTCACTTTGTTTTTCTGTCGTATATTGAAAATGCCGTAGATGATCGGATTCATGCTGGAGTTGGTGCACGCAAAGAAGAAGAGTGCTCTCTGAATACGTCGATCGACGTGACGGGCTGATGATGGATCGATCCAATACCTGTTTACATCGGTTCAACAATAACGACTGCGCAATTCGAGTTTCTCGCGTATGGTAGTTCTTATCCTCGATTCGAGGATAAGAAAGTTAAATTCTAGAATATTCCTTTTTTTTGTAGACAGAATTTATATACAAGCGTGGCTATAATTATATCTACGGCCATGAACATTGGTCGCGCAAAAAATCATATCGTCATTCTACTTGTTTTCGCGTCTGCATAAGCGATGATTTTGTTGATTTTGCAATGCGCATACCACTACTATATCGCGAATAACTTTTAGGCGGCGAGAAAAATGCTTCGCAGGGGGAATTAAAAAGTGACCGTTACTCACCAAACGCTCATCACGTAGTAAGGACTCCAGCAGATAATGAAGACGGCGATAATGGTTATCGTCATTTTTAAAGTGCGTACTCGCGCTCGGCTCAAAAAGCCGCTCGAGGAACGACGTAATTTGTCTGGAAAGAGCGTTCATTTAGCTTATCAATTTCTGCTTGAATTATTATCAAATAATAAACACGGCGAAGTTAAAAGACTTGTGAATAAAAAGTGGCAATAATATGATATTAAAATTAATTAGTAATATTAATTAGTAATATTTTATATTGTTGCAGGGCGATAAATTATATGTTGATCGTACCTTCGCTCCTCTCTTGGGATCTACGGCAGATCTCCACGAAAATACTGGTGTATGTGTAGAATATTACAATCAGAGGGACCCAATACATCATCACCATGCCAAACAGATTGTACGAAACCTGGTGTACGTACGATGGAAAAGTATTGATAGCTATACACTGTGTAAACCAAGTAAAATTTGGGTGCGTTTCGACGCGAAATACCAGCATCTGTGAAGAATAGAATGCGTGTTTAATAACATTCACAAAACAGGATCATTTTAGGTCGATTATATATAAGCTATTGTACCTGTGGCAAGGAACAAAGTACGGAGCCGATCCACGCAAGCACCAGCATTATTTTCCCTCTCCTGTAAGCATCCAGTACCTGAAGAGGTCGCATTACAGCGTAATATCTGAAAAGATGCATCAGGTATAAACATATTTTTAAACGCGATTAAATTTCTTATATTTGCAACCATCGCGATTGATTTTATATCAATTTTAATTATTGATAAAAAAATAAATCGGTAGATTTAAAGTTTGAAATAATATAGAAAAATATAAACAAGAAAACATAGAAAAAATATGGAGAGATTTAAATAAAGAGAGATTTAAATACTTGTACAGATGCATGTCCGAATAAACCAATAGAAAAAATAAATACAGTGTGGCAATAAAGTCTGGAAACACCGAGATATTTACGAAACGGTCAATTTCCGAAAATAACGCTAAAACGCGTCAATTTAGATTTAAAATTTTTAAATTTTAGATTTTGTATAATGTAACTTATGATATTATTATACTGACCTGTCTATACTTATGCAGATTATTACAAAGGACGAAAGATAGAGGCCAAATATTCTGAAAAAAGCCATTATGCGGCACATCGCATCTCCCGCTTCCCACGATACTGTAGCTGCCCATCCGATCTCAAGCGGCATCATTAAGAATGTCACCTGGATAACGATTGTAATCGATATATTTTTTCCTCCGTAAGTTAAAACTCTTCACAACGGTAAAATTATGCTTTTGTAAGTTAATCACACTTTGTTGTTATACTTACGAGGAGGTCAGCGATCGACAAATGCATTATGAGGGTTTGTATTCGCGACTTGGCCTTTTGATTCTTTTTCATGGTTGTTATTAACACGGTAATATTTCCAGCGGCTGATATCATCATTAGGATGCTGTAAGTGACTATCGTCACTAGGTGACCGTCATTGAAGCGCATGTCAATCGGCAGCTCCGCGTAAGAAGTGGAGTTAAACTCGAGGGCTTCCCCGTCCTCGGTTTCGCTCAATTGAATGGTGTTCTCCATGTCTTCTTAAAAGCAGTATCTTTTTAAGTTGGTGATTCTATAGGAAAGAGAAAGGGAGTAATACGTGAGAAAACAAATGTGAGACTATATGATATTAAAATCGCGAGAGCCATTGTCTCGATAAAACTAATGAAACGTGTCTCAAAAGTAAAAATAAAAGCTTTGTTGTAAAAAATCAATATTTTGTCAAAATGTGAGCTGATTGCATTTACTCGTGCTTTACGTAAAAATCAAGAAGATTAATTTGTTCATCTGAAACTATCTTATTTTTGATCTGATAAAAAAAGGCTTTTTTTGTAATGAGTCTATTTTTTGCTTTTGTTTAAAATTTAAAAAACAGAAAAGATTTGGAAGACTATTCGATAGCGTAATGCAAATTTATTCGAGACACCTCACATCTACACTTTTAGTTCGGAAAGTTTGGGAAATAATAGATCGGGATAATGCATCTGTTTTGTTCGCGAGATGTTTCAGAGGAAGATACAACAAACTATGGCGGACAGATAGACGCCATTATCTTGACGAATTGTAACCATTTGCCATGGTTTATTTACGATTAGCGACGTAACCTTTAAACACAGCAGGCAGAATTACGTCCAAGGAGTTTTACGTTAAGAGACGACTTCCGATTATAAACGTATATATAATTGAACAGAAAAATATTAAGATATATAAAGATTTTTAATATACTATTTCTTCAATTAATTATTATTTTTTTCTGTTCTTTATTTTATTAATAAACATAATTTAATTTAAAAAACAAAAATCTTTCAATCTTTTTTTAATTATCAATAAAAACCTATCAAAGTCAGAAAAAATAATATTAAAAAAAAAAATATAGGAGAAAAACTGAAGATAATGTAGAAGAAATACTAAGAAAGTTTTCAAGTCGCATAAAACACTTAGATATTTTTGTCTTACACGCAAAATGAAAGTTGAGACGGAATTGGCTGCACGTTGCAGTTCACGTGAAGCTTAAGATAACCACGAATGCAAACAAAGCACATAGAATGTATCGAGCGCAAAACAATACAGTTGCAAGTAATATTCTTCGATTGTAATCTATTCGCAATCGTTTTGTCTTCACGCGCCACTGATAACGCACCCTCGTTGCGCGGGGTGCGTTGTAATACTGATTCGATTTACGTCCCGCTAAACCTACCGAAGCTTGTCCGGCGCAGGTCCGAGTATGTCGTAGATGTTGACGCTCGAATTAGTCCAGCCTTTTTGTGACTATCGTGGACCGCTCTGAGAATTGATTAAAGCGGTTGTTTTTCCAATAGAATTTCAAAGAGCAAAAAGATCGCGAAAAATTATCCTATCCGCCACGATTCCGCACTCTGTTGTGCGAATCTTCACATTATAATATCAACGTGGATCGCGTTCAAAGTACCAGCCTGACATCATGTGCTAAACATGCGCCATACACAGAAACACGGAACTAAACTTCGGCCCCAAGGCGCAAAGTGCATCGAGGGAACACGTTAAGATATCATACTAATGAAGCTGTTTTCTTCCAATTAACTGTCTGCAATAACTTCGTTTAATCACCCAAGTACGCGATATAATTTTTTGGGATTTGAGCGATAAATGTCAGTTTCATTATCATTAATTTATTGGTACTATGTTGCGAAAAAATGCAACAAAATCGTTAAAAAATAAAGGAGATTAGAGATAATATTATTTATACATTCGAGTAGGCTGGAAAGTTTTGACATAAAACTCAGACAAAGATGGATAACGCAGATAAATGCGGAAAAATTGCTAGTATAGTAAAAATCGGACGATTTGAAAAATACGACGCAGAATGTGTTTTGTGGGTATAATATGAAATGTTCGATGGAGAGATTTCAATATGCCGGGGGAAAATACGTCTCTACTACCGCCGATAATTGTCGTGATTCTTATCTGGTGCTCGTTATTTTCACAAAACACATCGCAGACGAATGCGAAAGCCGGCGGCGCCAACTGATTTGCTTCGATTTCGGTCAAATAATCATTTATGAAATTATTTCGTGGAGAAAGCGAACTCTCAGATGTTTCAGATGTAAAAAAAAAAGAACGTTTAGATTAGATTGGGACTAAAAGTTTCGTCTATATGAGATTACCAAGTATCACACAATCAGAAAACGAGTAAAAATAATTGACAGCTACAAACAGGATTATTTATTGATTTATAAAGGATTGTAACGCAAAATGTGTGCGTGACGTAAAATGCGCGTAGGGTTCTATTGAACGGAGTTGTTGATTATAGTTCAATTAAGAATCATCTTCTCTCGCACGGGCATATATCGACGTATTGATATAATGCAATTTGTCGAGCAATAAAACTTAATTAGTGTTCTGCGCATTTGAGACACATATCAAAATATAATATATAAATTATAAATTATCTCTAAATTCCAAAAATTGATTTACGTCATAAGAAGTAAGATAATTAAATTAAATCAAAGTGTCATCATCGTCTTTTAATTACGATAGAAAAATTGTATAAATAAATATATCTATATAAATAATTTTCTGTTATTCTTTTCACTCAAACAATAAATAACTTTGACCTATGAAAAAAAACGTCGATATCAACGATGTCTCTGCGGCGGTTCATCCTAACAAGAATGATGCTAGATAATGTTCCCACAACGTAAAAGCTATACGATTTACGACCTTACTTTCAACACTTCCTTTAGGGATATTTCTAACTTATAAAAGCAGCACTACTCATAGGAGAGCTTTCACATTCTATTTGCGAGATACAAGTTGCAAAAAGGTTGAAAGAAAAGTTGTGCGTGCATAAATCGTACCTTGTATAGGAAAGATAAAAATGATGAAATAAATTTTCTTACCTGATGCAATCTCTGAATCTTGATGCGTGAAGTGTGCTTCTTTTTAGTACTTATCGATTCTTGATGTTTTTAATCAGGTTCAAATTTTAAAATGTAAGTATTTTTCACAATTTTGTTTCACAATTTTTTATTATTTTACAACTCTCGGTTGAATCGCAAATATAAAATGAATTGACACACGTTGTATGTCAATGCTCGATAGATTTCGATATCGAAACAGAAATTTAGAAGTATAGTTTTATTGTGAAAATATGAATTTTTCCCATAAATATTTTTGTAAACAATCTTCTTGTTGGTCACTAAACACTGGAGACAACCGCGAGCGATCTCTGTGTGTATGTGTTCTTAATCCGTTTCCTTAGCTAGATTTATCGCGTAATGCTGGCACATATCGCTCAACAAAATGTCGAAAAAAAAGTCTCGTATCGCGGCGAGACGTAAAAAAGCGAGTTTATCGTTTATTTTCTACATTGAAATAACGGACGCGGTACAACAAATATGATTTCTCGAAATGCACGTGATCAGCGACGACCAAACAGCCGGAATTCAGTGCTACACAAATGCAATTAAGCGAACGATGATCGGCGAAAGACTGCGAATTCCGCGGAACGCTAGCGATTTACCCACCGACGCTTACATTCTTAGGCCAGAGTTAAGGGTCAAGTGTCAAATCGCCACTGATAGGACTGACGTGTCAGAGACAGTGTCGTTGGTCGAGCACACAGCCGGAGTGTGACCAGAAAGAAGATTCATGGCGGAAAGATCAACGTAAATGAACCGTACGCTAACCATTACATATCTACTTTTTAACCGATAGACTTATCATTTTCTTAACCGATCTTATATTATAAATATAAGATTTCGGTAATATTAAAGAGGAAGATAAACTTGCTACTTTATAATTATATTGCTAAATCTGTTTACAGAACACTTTGCATAATTAATTTATTTGTGTAAGATAATTAATTATACAGCAAACTCCTCAATTTTAAAAACTTAAGGCAAAGTTGAAGTTTAATTGAAAAGAGGATTCGCTATTTTATTGCAACACAAAAATATACACATGTACGCTTGATTTCATTATATATACTATAAATATATTCTATTATCAAGATAAATAAATACCTGGGCAAGAAGAGAAACATTTTGTTTGTTTCTGTATTTCCGTATTCAGCATCGAAAAAATGCGGAAGTTTATATCGCTTATATTTAATCCAACATATGAATCGTGAAGATGATATTTATTTGATAAGATCACTAGTTTTCCTCCTCTATTTTTCATCATACTTGACAATTGCAGTGTTTCAAAATCTTGCTCAATAACTTCCTGAAAATTGACATTATATTTGCAGTAATTAAAATTGCTTGCACAATAATTCATACGGTTCGAATAATTTGCTATTGAACGGCGGAGAATAATTATGCAGAGAATAATTATGTTCTCACCATGTTCTGGGAGTTAATTTCCTTAGTAGTATCCGCGCACATAACAGAAGACTTTTTAACATCGGTGAAAAATATTACACAATTTGCAGATGCTAATGCTGTTGTCTTGTCTGGTATCTCAAATGCCAGTTGAGTTAGCGCTTTTGTTTCACTTTGCGAACATCCCGCTATCTTTGATATTTCCATTTTGTATATCTTATTTCCCGCAAACGAAGCGTAGTATAAGTCTAAAATATAACAATGGCAAAGAATAATACCAAAGAACACAAGCAAGATGCTAAGAATTATTTATTTATTGCTAAGTCTATATAAATGTGATGACGATAAAAGAAATGGATAGAAATAGTATGATGCAATTGAAATCAGATAAAAAGTAACGCTCATTATGCAATGTACTAAGTCTATATAAAGACTGAAATAATCATTTTCTTAAAAGTGTACCTTTGTTTTGAACAACTGTCGTGCCGACGATACCGTCTTGCAGAGGATAAAATTGATTTCCCACATAATAACCGATACCAGTTGGTTTCATACTATCAGAATCGATTCTGCAGAATTTCGAAGTAGACGCGTTATATATCGCCATACCAAACCCGTCAGTGTCAGCCATAAACACCTGAGATATGATTTAATTGATATAAGTCCATAATTGTCACTTGTCGATTTAAATTGCAAGGTATAACATAATTAAACATAATTAAAAAAAAACTGAATTAATGTGATTACAATAAAAATATGATATTTAGAAAATTATACTAACCACCGCGTTATCCTTTATATTTTCACAATGCGGCGCAAAAGCAGTAACTGTTGTTAAAAATCCTGTGCCGGTTTTGTTATTAGCGATGTTGAGCGGAATAGTAACACTTTTAACTAGTTTATCAGTTGATAAGTCAAAGATTAATAGTCGCGGAGGACAAATTTGTTCAAAATTATATATGCCGCTATCCAAAATAAAAAGATGATTGCATTGAATCTGGGATCAAAATAAAAATTTAATTTTAGGTATTATTATTAGTATCAATATATGATAATTGATGCATGTAGATAAGATCAGCTAGCTTTATCCAGACAACAAGGAAAAAATTTAATGCCTGCGGTATTCTCCTGCTACTGACGTCAAAACGCGAGAAATTTGCATATGATTGACTGGGTACCAACTGACTAAAAAGCAAATATATATATATATTTTTTTATATATTGCTTACTTAATAATAAAATCTTCGGCAAGAAACGCCGCACAGTATTTTTCCTTGATGCTTCACTAAAGCTGATCCTATCTACGTACATTAATAACGACTTTAAAGTGATGCTAACAACTATTAATTTTCTAATCTCGAATACGTCAAAACGCATTCATTATCGTCAATTATTAGTAATAAATATAACAAATATACATGTGTGTAAATATAACAAATGTATGTGTGTACGCGAATGTTACGAATGTCATAATGGGCACTAGTTTCTGATATATCACCTTCTTCGTAGGAAATATAATATAATTTTTATGTCTGTAGTAATAAAATAAACATTTAAAAAATACTGTTTTGTATGTGTACAATAGTGTGTTCGATAAACGCGTGTATTTAGCGACTTTTTTTACCTTTTTTATTATTACAAATAATTATACGAGTATGTAGATTAATGTGTTGTTGGCCATTTAAATGTAATGTATATAAATGTGAGATGTAATTATCAAATTTAAAAAATTTTAATGCTTACATGTATTCCACAAACAACTCCTGGAATGCCGTCGCAGCCGTCCATTGGAAGCGTCCTGTACCAGGACCAATCTGGATATGGACGCAAAAGAGGACCTCCTTCTTCTTCTTGATCAGTTACTGTCAGTATGCTTACCGGTGTACCCTCTTCTCTTAATGCGGTGAGGAATATTCTACCATCTACAAGAATTTTATAAATAATACTTAATATAAAATTTATTTATTGCAAACACATTGCAAATTTATTGCAACAATAATGTTATATGTTTAATAATGTGTTAAAAAATGTGTAATAATTCTAGGTGGTCAAATATTAATTATGTTAGCACATTGATAATAAATTTGATTAAATTTGCTGTCTACTTGCCAACATTGCTAATTTTTTACTTACTGGAAATATAGATAATGATAACGCTGAACACACTAATATAACACAATAACACACTAATACACTTTTGCATTTACAGATACTTATATTTCTATATAAAGTTACAAATCTTTGAACAATTTGAGCCTACCTGGTGCCGCATCAACGTCGAAGAGAAACATCAAGCTAGTTATACGCGCCGGAATCTATCGCTCGCTGCTTTTGCTGCGGACTTTCCCAAAGAAGATCGGCGTATTTCCATTTGTGTTCGAGGACCAATTTACCAAAACTCATAATTATTATCGACAGATTTAATACAATGAGTAGAAAATATCGCATTTTGAACAGCAAATAGCGAATAAATATAAATATATTACATATAATAAAATATCGTAACTAAAGATTACGCCGTAAATACGTATTTCGCAAACGCTAATGCGTTAATGATACTACTTGCATACTTAGCCAGTATCTATAATATAATTTCAGCTCGATACATATTGAAATCCAGTAAAATATTCTCATTATGTAATCAATAATTATAGTCCTATCACATTATCCCAGATCGATAATTGAGAGTCGTTGAACTCAGAATTATTGATAATGCTATAGGTGCATGCTATAGGTGTACGTGATATACATATTATCTTGTCAACAATACTTTGAGAAAAGGAAATAATAAGATTACTATTTATTACATAATAACTTTATTAACCTCTCGCTTCTTCATTTTTTTACACTTGTAAAATGAATCGCGTACTGAATTGACAAGTAGAAAATAGGTCATAGACAAAATTTACATATTGTTTATATACAGCTGTCTATACATTATTACGTCATCACTAATTAATATCTTGCAGGAAACAAAACAATTTGTCTTTTTCTGTATGTTCGTATTGTTCGTTGAGAGAAAACGGAAGTTTATTTTATTTGTATTTAAGGTAGAATGTAGATGATGTTGATATCTGTTTGATAAGATCACTAGTTCACCTCCTCTATTTTTCAACCTACTTGGAAATTGCAGTGTTTCAAAATCTTGCTCAACAATTTCCTCATGATTGTTATTATTCCCCTTAAATTGCGAGCGGATTTTAAAGTATAGATTACATATATAATAACTTTTCATGCAAAAATAAGAAGCTTTTGCGTATAAAGGTATTTGTATATCAGAGCACTGTTAAATCCTTATACAATATCAGCTTACCGGGTCTTACATCGACATCAAATAAGTACATCAAGCTGTCGTTATATTTGCCGGCATATATCGCTTCTTGCTTCTGCTCTGAACTTTCCCAAAGTAGATCAGCATATTTCTATTTGTACTTAAGAAGTAACTCGTTAAAACTTTTATCTGTCATCGACAATATTAACACAGTAAAAAAAAAATACTTTATTTTTAGCGAACAAACAACTAAAAAGTAGGGGAAGGTGGGGTAAGACGGACCCCCTAAGCAAAAATGGCTATATTTTTTATATTAATGACAAAAAATAACTGAAATTTAGCATGAAGAAACTGTAGAATGTTTATTATAAGATTATAATGTTAAATTTTCAAAATTTGCAAAAGTTTGAATTATTATTAAGATTTTTAAAAACTTAATTTTGGTCCGTTTTACCCCATAGGTGGGGTAAAATGGACCATCCCATGGGGTAAAATGGACCAAGCCGAGATAATATGGATCAAGAAATAATTTAACTGATCAACTCAAAATCAAAACTATATAGTATTTATTAAATATTTTTGAATAAGAATAGAAATTAATTTAACATTAATTATTTTATTATACACACAAATCTTTAAAATAATTATAATCTTTATAATTTTTAACGTTTATATTAAATATAACATTAAATATAACATTTTAAAATAAAGCATGTAAATAAAATAAATAATTATTATAAAATCTGTTTTTATTTGGAGACATTATTTTCAATAAATTTCAAGTTTTTTCTACTTTTAACAGTGCGTTTTTTATTTTTCATAGCTTTTTTCAGTAAAAAAAAATGAGATGTAAAATATTTCTCAAATCAGAGCAAATATATAAGCAGAAAACTATAAGTAGAAAGTATAAGTAGAAAATATAAGTAGAACAAATATATAAATTGGTCCGTTTTACCCCATTTAAATTGGTCCATTTTACCCCACATGACAACATTAATATTATCTTATTTTTATTTACCTGTATCAAAATTATTTTTTAAATGTAACTGATGAAATATTACTTCTCAATAACCAGAAATATGGAACTTGTAGAAAAATTTAAAAATATTAAGTTTTGCAATCTTAGTCACTTAAAATGTAATACTAAGAAATTAGATCACGAGATCTATTTGCAAGAATTTGACGTTTCTTTATAAATAACTTACGATAGTCTTATGATATAATGACGTAATTTTTAAACAGTTAAAAAGCATCAAAAAGGAAATTAATTTTATGTTTATCCAGCAGATAGAGGTACTTACTAATAAGATCTAGCAAATGGACCATTTTACCCCGCGGTCCGTCTTACCCCACCTTCCCCTATACTACGAAATATGATATCATAAACGTGAATATATCACCTGCGCAAAATTAGTCGCTATTTATAGTATATTCTTAGTTTAACGCATATGAAAATTTGTAATAATATTCTCGATTTATAATCAAAAATAATTGAAGCTCTAGAGTCATTGATGTCATGGAGATTGATAATTGCATTTGTTGTAAATTTATTTGGTATGCACGTTTTTTGCAAATGAGAATTTTAAAAATAGAAAAAATAAGATAACTTTTTATTACAAAATAAATTTATTACATAATTTCACATTATATCTCATTTATATCTACTTTTATTTTAATATTATTATAAACCAAGTTTAGCAGTAAATCGAAACAGTGATTCAGCAATATAATTAAAATTTACTATCCATCATGTCTGACTTGATAACGTAGCCGCTATTTAAATTTATTTTATTAGCCTTTCTGTTAATTAGCAAACAGTATTACATTTCTATTAGCTGCAAAATTAATTAGAGAGACGGATAAATGTAATACAAATATAATTTAATTATTTCTAAATCAAGATTAATTTGAATAATGTGAAGAAATCATCATTTCATTTAAAACACATATAACACATATAAAGGATTATTTCTTTTATTTGTTATTGCACAGGTTGATATATCTCTACTTCTTGCGGCAATAATACATATTAACAAAAATCTATAAAACTTACAAAATCTACGAATATCTACAAAAATTTTTTTTACAAACACTTAAAAGTTGTGTTGATCTCAAGTATATCATAATTTTATTATAATAATACTCTGCGGTTTATCGTTTTACTCAAAATATATATAATAAAATGTAATGCTGATTATAACGCATTACAGTAATAAGCTGAAAGACATCCGCATTGATCGACAAAGACTATGGGTTCTTCGAAGTAATCGTGATTTAACCGTTAATTCGGACACTTAGATCATCAGCAAAAGTCAAGTGTCAAGTTGCTAGAAATAAGACTACCATATCGAAAATAGTGATGTTGGTCATGTCACACAGTTGAAATGTGACCAGAGTAAAGATTTTCAATAGAAATCAAGATTAAGATGAATTGATTGCGCGCGAACAAATGTTAACAAATACAGATATTTATTTTTAAATATTAACTAATGATTATTATAAGAGAAAAAGAGAGAGAGGGAGAAAGAGATTTTATAACAATATTTTTATATAATATTCAAAAAATAAATTTTATACATAATTTAAATTAATGTTTTTAAAATTCTGCTTATACAAAGTATTTTAAATAACTGCATAATAATTTATATAACGTGGTTAATTAATTATATGTACATGTATATGTACATGTATAAACTATAAAATCCAGATTAAACAACTCTCAGAATAAATTTGCAGTTGAAATCACAAAAGATGATAAGTTATTTCACTGCAACATAGAAACATATGTATGCTTAATCTCTTGCGCTATGTATCTTATATAACATGTATTCTCATATATATTTATATATAAAATTACCTGGACAAGAAGCAAAACAGTTTGTTTTCTTCTGTATTTCCGTATTAAGCATCGATAAAATGCGGAAATTTATATCGCTTATATTTAATCCACCATATGCATCGTGAAGTTGATATTTATTTGATAATATCACTAGTTTTCCTCCTCTATTTTTCATTGCACTTGAAAATTCCAATGTTTCAAAATCTTGCCCAACAACTTCCTGAAAATTGATATTATATTTGTAGTAATAAAAATTGCTTAGAATAATTCATACGTTTTGAATAATTCAATATTGAGCGGCATGCAGAGAATAATTATGTGCTCACCATGTTCTGAGAGTTAATTTTCTTAGTAGTATCCGCGCACATGACAGAAGACTTTTTAACATCAGTGAAAAATATTACACAATTCGCAGATGCTAATGCTGATGTCTGGTCTGGTATCTCAAATGCTAGTTGAGTTAGCGCTTTTGTTTCACTTTGCGAACATCCCGCTATCTTTGATATTTCCATTTTGTATATCTTATTTCCCGCAAACGAAGCGTAGTATAAGTCTAAAATATAACAATGGCAAAGAATAATGCCGAAGAACACAAGCAAGATGCTAAGAATTATCTATTTATTGCTAAGTCTATATAAATGTGATGACGATAAAAGAAATGGATAGAAATAATATGATGCAAATAAAATCACATAAAAAATAACACTCAATATGCGATGTAATAAACCTATATAAAGACTAAAATAGTTATTTTCTTAAAAGTGTACCTTTGTTTTGAACAACTGCCGTGCTGGTGATACCGTCTTCCAGAGGATAAAATTGATTCCCCACATAATAACCGATACCAGTTGGTTTCATACTATCAGAATCGATTCTGCAGAATTTCGAAGTAGACGCGTTATATATCGCCATACCAAACCCGTCAGTGTCAGCCATAAACACCTGAGACATAATTTAATTGATGTAAGTTCATAATTGTCACTTGTCAATTTAAATTGCAAGGTATAACATAATTAAATATAATTAAAAAAAACGAATTAATGTGATTACAATAAAAATATGATATTTAGAAAATTATACTAACCACCGCGTTATCCTTTATATTTTCACAATGCGGCGCAAAAGCAGTAACTGTTGTTAAAAATCCTGTGCCATTTTTGTTATTAGCGATATTGAGCGGAATAGTAACACTTTTAACTAGTTTATCAGTTGATAAGTCAAAGATAAATAGTCGCGGAGGACAAATTTGTTCATAATTATATTTGCCGCTATCCAAAATAAAAAGATGATTGCATTGAATCTGAGAACAAAATAACAATTAAATTTTAGATATTATTATTAGTATGAATATATATGATAATTAATGCATGTAGATAGGATCAGCTAGTTTTGTCGAGACAAGGAATGAATTTAATGCTTGCGGTATTCTCCTGCCACTGACGTCAAAACGCGAGAAATTTGCATATGATTGACTCAGTACCAACTGATCAAAAAGCAAATTTATATATATTTTTTTATATTTTGCTTACATAATAATAAAATTTTTAGCAAGAAAATGCCGCCAGTACAGTATTTTTTTCTTGATAAAGCTGATCCTGTCTACGTACATTAATAACGACTTTAAAGTGATGCTAACAACTATTAATTTTTTAATCTCGAATACGTCAAAACGCATTATTGTCAATTATCAGTAATAAATATGACAAATATATGTGTGCGTGTGTGTAAATATAACAAATGTATGTGTGTACGCGAATGTTACGAATAATGGACACTAGTTTATGATATCACCTTCTTCGTAGGAAATATAAAATAATTTTTATGTTTGTAGTAATAAAATATACATTTAAAAAATACTATTTTGTATGTGTACAATAGTGTGTTTCGATAAACGCGCGTACTAAGCGTCTTTTTTTACCTTTTTTATTATTATAGATAATTATATGAGTATGTTGACCAATGTATTGTTGGCCGTTTAAATGTAATGTATATAATGTATATAATATGTATGTGAGATGTAATTATCAAATTTAGAAAATTTTAATGTTTACATTTATTCCATAAACAACTCCTGGAATGCCGTCGCAGCCGTCCATTGGAAGCGTCCTGTACCAGGACCAATCTGGATATGGACGCAAAAGAGGACCTCCTTCTCCTTCTTGATCAGTTACTGTCAGTATGCTTACCGGTGTACCCTCTTCTCTTAATGCCGTGAGGAATATTCTACCATCTACGAGAATTTTATAAATAATACTTAATATAAAATTTATTTATTGCAAACACATTGCAAATTTATTGCAACAATAATGTTATTTGTTTAATAATGTGTTGAAAAATGTGTAATAAATCTAGATAGCCAAATATTAGTGTTGTTAGCAGATTGATAATAAATTTGATTAAATTTGCTGTCAATTTGCCAACATTGCTAATATTTCACTTACTGGAAATATAGATCATGGTAACGTTTAATAGCACACTAATACACTTTTGCATTTACTGATATTTCTATTTCTATATAAAATTACAAATCTTTGAACAATTTGAGCTTACCTGGTGCCACATCAACGTCGAAGAAAAACATCAAGCTAGCGTTATACGCGCCGGAATCTATCGCTTGCTGCTTTTGCTGCGGACTTTCCCAAAGGAGATCGGCGTATTTCCATTTGTGTTCGAGGATCAATTTGCCAAAACTCATAATTATTATCGACAGATTTAATACAATGAGTAGAAAATATCGCATTTTGAACAGCAAATAGCGAATAAATATAAATATATTACATATAATAAAATATCGTAACTAAAGATTACGCCGTAAATACGTATTTCGCAAACGCTAATGCGTTAATGATACTACTTGCATACTTAGCCAGTATTTATAATATATTTTCAGCTCGATACATATTGAAATCCAGTGAAATGTTCTCATTATGTAATCAATAATTGTAGTCCTGTCACATTATCCCAGATAATTGATAATTGAGAATCGTTGAACTCAGAATTATTGATAATGGTGCATGCTATAGGTGTACGTGATATACATATTATCTTGTCAACAATACTTTGAGGAAAGGAAATAATAAGATTACTATTTATTACATAATAACTTTATTAACTCTCACTTCTTCATATTTTATTTTACACTTGTAAATTAAATTGTGTACTGAATTGACAAGTAGAAAATAGTTCATAGACAAGATTTACAAAAAATATTGTTTACATATAGTTGTCTATTACGCTATCACTAATTTATATCTCGCAGGAAGCAAAACAATTTGTCTTCTTCTGTATGTCTGTATTGTTTGTTGAAAGAAGACGGAAGTTTATTTCGTTCGTATTTAGGGTAGAATGTAGATGATGTTGATATCTATTTGATAAGATCACTAGTTCACCTCCTCTATTTTTCAATCCACTTGGAAATTGTAGTGTTTCAAAATCTTGCTCAACAATTTCCTGAAAATTGATATTGTATATTGATATTATATCCGGTGATAAAAATCGCTTGTAGAGTTCACACACTTTGAATAATTCGTTACTGAACGGCGTGCGAAGTATAATTATGTTCTCACCATGTTCTGGGAATTAATTTCCTTAGTAGTGTCCGCGCACATAATAGACGTTTGCTCAATATCGCTGAAAAATATTGCACAATCCGCAGATGCTATTGATCCTGTTTGACCTGGTAACGTAGCTGCTAGTTTATTTAGTGCATTTGCGTCATTTAGCGAACATCCTTTTATTTTCGAAATTTCCGTCTTATATATTTTGCTTCCCGCAAAAGCAGTGTAGTATAAATCTGAAAAACAAGAATAATCAAAATGCAAAGGATTAATTATGTGGGATTTTTTAATGTCTTGTGCATTTTTATAAATCTGCATAAATAATAATGATAAAGAAATTAATAGAAGTGATATAATGCAATACAAATTTGAAGTAAATCTTGAAATACTTAACGGTTGAATTAATCAATAATCATTGTTAAAACCTTGCCTTTATTTTGAACAACTGCCATGCCGAAAATACCATCTTCGAGGGGAGTAAACTGGTTTGCTAAAGTGAAACCGGTATTGGACGGTTTTTTTGATTCTGATTCGTATCTGCAAAATTTTGAAGTAGATGCATCATACACCACTAAACCGAAACCGTCGGTGTCACTCATGAATACCTGAAACCACAATTTAATTAATATAAATGTACAATATTATATCGATATTAAATCGCAGCACGTGTCAATTAAATAATATTTAGCACATATCGAAAAGCATGCATTACTTTGATTAAAAGAAAACATAATGTAATTTCTAAAATAATATACCACTGCATTATCTTTTATGTTTTTACAATGCGGCGCAAAAACAACAGGCGACGACAAAAACCCAATGCCCTTTTTGTCAAAAGCGATATCATACGGGATGATAACACGTTTAACAAGTTTATCATTTAATAAGTTAAAAATCAGCAGTTCCGGGGGACAAAGTTGCTTTTCCCCAAGTTTACCACTGGCCACAATAAAGAGATGATCGCATTGAATCTGAGACGAAAGTAAAGATTGCATTTCAGAATTTGCGCAGATGATTATGTCAGAGTAAATAGATTACGCAATATATTATGTACTGATTGTTAAAACGTAAAAAAATATAATTGCAAAATGTAATTGTTAAAAAATAACAAACTTGAACGTTTGGGGTTTTAGAATATTTCATTATTTACATCTACTCGATAAACACCACCCGTAATGCCTTTGCAATCGTCCTTGTACCAAGACCAATCTGGATATGGACGCAAAAGTGCACCTCCCTCTCCCTCTTGATCAGTTATAGTCATCACACTTACAGGTGCACCTTTCTCTCTTATTGCGGTAACGAATAATCTATCATCTATGAAAATTTTCTTTGTAATAAATTCTTAGCAGTAAGGTTTTACGACCTATGCGCTCTGCTGGTGAATTTGTTTATTTGTTAGTGAAAAGCGTGACGTTATAACTTCTTTTTGTATTACAGTTGTATTATGTACAAACTTGATTCCGAGAAGAAAGAATGAAGGAAGCTGTGAGAACATTAGAGCAAGTCCCGTTCTTGCCCCAAACGTGCTTAAATCGCGAGCAGATTGTAAAATGTAGATTACATATATAATAACTTTTCATACAAAAGTAAGATGCTTCTGCGTATAAAGGTATTTCTATATCAAAGCACTGTTAAATCCTTATACAATGTCAGCTTACCGGGTCCTACATCGACATCGAATAAGTACATCAAGCTGGCGTTATATTTGCCGGAATCTATTGCTTCTTGCTTCTGCTCCGAACTTTCCCAAAGTAAATCAGCATATTTCCATTTGTACTCAAGAAGTAACTCGTTAAAACTTTTATCTGTGATCGACAATATTATCGCAGTGAAAAAAAGGTACTTCATTTTCAGCGAACAAATAACTAAACAGTATACCACAAAATACGATATCATAAACGTGAATGTATCGCCTGCGCAAAATAAGTCGGTATTTATATTCTTAGTTTAACACATATGAAAATTCATAATAATATTCTCATTTTATAATCAATAAATAATTGAAGCTCTAGAGCCATTGATGTCATGGACATTGATAATAGCATTTGTTGCAAATTTATTTGATATGCACGTTTTTTGCAAATGAGACTTTTAGAAATAGAAGAAATAAGATAACTATTTATTACAAAATAAATTTATTACATAATTGCATATTATATCTTATTTATATCTATTTTTATTTTAATATTATTATAAACCAAGTTTAGCAGTAAAACGAAACAGTGATTCAGCATTACAAATAAAATTTATTGTCCATCGTGTCTGACTTGATAGCGTCGCCGCCATTTGAATTTTTTTTATTAGCCTTTCTGTTAATTAGCAAACAGTATTATATTTCTATTAGCTGCAAAATTAATTAGAGAGACTGATAAATATAATACAAATATAATTTAATTATTTCTAAATCAAGATTAATCTGGATAATGCGAAGAAAATCATCATTTCTTTTATTTGTTATTGCACAGGTTGATATATCTCTACTTCTTGCGGCAGTAATAAATATTTACAAAAATTTATAAAACCTACAAAATCTATGAATATCTAAATTTTTTTTAGATATTCGTAGATTAACACTATTAAAAGTTGTGTTGATCTCGAGTACGTGATAATTTTATTATAATAATACTGCGGTTTTTCGTTTCATTCAAAATTGTATTTATAATAAAATGTAATGCTGATTTTAACGCATTATAGTAATAAGCTGAAAGGTATATTCACATTGATCGACAAGAGACTATGGGTTCTTCGAAGTAATCGTGATTTAGCCGCTAGCTCAGACACTTAGGTCATCGACATAAGTCAAGTGTCAAATTGCTAGAAATAAGACTATCATATCGAAGATATTGATGTCGGTCAAGCACACAGTTGACATGTGACCAGAGTAAAGATTTTCAATAGAAACCTAGATTAAGATGAATTGATTGCACGCGAACAAATCTTAACAAATGCAGATATTTATTTTTAAATATTAACTAATGATTATTATAAGAGAAAGGGAGAGAGAGATTCTATTTAATATTCAAAAAACAATTTTTTTATTTAATATTCAAAAAATAAATTTTATACATAATTTAAATCAATTTTTTTAAAATTATGCTTACAAAGTACTTTAGATAACTGCTTAATAATTTATATAAAGTGATTAATTAATTATATGTATATGTATATATGAACTATAAAATTTAAATTAAACATCTCCCAGATTAAATTTGCAGTTAAAATCACAAAAGATGATAAGTTATTTCACTGCAACATAGAAACATATGTATGCTTAATCTCTTGCGCTATGTATCTTATATAACATGTATTCTCATATATATTTATATATAAAATTACCTGGACAAGAAGCAAAACAGTTTGTTTCCTTCTGTATTTCCGTATTTGACATCGAGAGAATCCGGAAGTTTACTTCTCTTATATTTACTGTTTCATGAAAATGATTCAGATATCTATTAGATAAGATCACTAGTTTATCTTGTCTATTTTTCAAACCACTTGAAAATTGCAACATTTCAGAATCTTGTGCAATGCGTTCCTGAAAATTCATATTGTTTTTATAATAATAAAAATGGTACTATTGATCATTTGTCAACAGTTGTAAAAATGATTTATATATAATACCCAAACATTTGGAATAATTTTTTACTGAATAGCACGCAGAAAGAGAATAATTATATTCTCACCATATTTTGAAAGTTAATTTCTTTAGCAGTGTCCGCGCACATAATAGACGTTTTCTCAATATCGCTGAAGAATAGTGCACAATCCATTGATGCTATTGGTCCTGTTTGACCCGGTAATGTAGCTGCCAGTTTAGTTAACGCATTTGTCTCACTGGACAAACATTTAGATGTCTTTGGAGTTTCCATCTTGTGTATTTTGCTTCGCCCCATAGCAGAATAGTATATGTCTAAAAAAAAAACAGTTCCAAAGAGGAACGAAAATGTTATTTATGAAATTATTTTAGAAAAGCTTTCTGTGTCGAATGCAATCTCATTACCATACTAAGTTAAATTTACATGAATGTTAATAATGATAAAAAAAAAGATATGATACAACATCAGTAAAATATCAATGAGATTTAAAATTCTTAACATATGATTGTTGAAACAATGACCTTCTTATTAAAGAAAGTACTTACCTTTATTCCGAACAACTGTAATACCGTCAATACCATCTGGTTCAGAAGAAAATTTATTTGTTATGAAACCGGGATTAGTCGGTTTCATAAAATCAGATTCGATTCTGCAGAATCCCGAAGTAGAAATGTTATATGTGATTAAAGCGTAGCCTTCCGTATCACCCATATATATCTGTGCCGCAATTTTATTTAATTAATACAATTTGATATTATAATAATTAATATAGATTTATAATCGTATACCGACTTAATTCGGTCAGGATATGACCTATTAATTACATAAAATGTAGCACAGACTGAAAAGTATATGCGATACCGTAATTTAAAAATAATGCAATATTTAAAAATGTAACTAACCATCGCGTCATTCATCACATTTTTACAATTTGGCGCATTAACTGATATTGATGCCAGAAGTCCAATGCTCTCTTTGTTATGAGCAATATCAAGCGGGACAGTAACACGTTTAACCAGTTTGTCATTTGCTAAATCGAAGATCAATAATTGCGGTGGACAAAGTTGGTTCTCCCCAATTCTACCGCCATCCACAATAAAGAGATGATTGCATTGAATCTGAAGGGAAAATAAAAATTAAACTTCAAGTATTGTCCTTATGAAAATAATTATACGAATATATATTTCGGATTGACAGTAAATTTGCTGAAAATGAAGAGTTTAACAAAAAACTGTTATCAATGTTTTCATTTTTTTAGGACAAGAAAGAAACATTTTATCGTCCTTAATTTTTAGTAAATAACTTTTAGTAAATAATTTTCAGTAACTTCTTAACAATATAAATCAAGGCATGAGTAGTTTTTATGAGAATTAGTGCAACCATTCTGTATGTAGGTTCCATCTGTAATTATTAGAATATGCGATTATCTCAGTTTTCTCAACTTTTGATAAGGATTGTGTTTGTTATAAATTCCTCATTTGTTTACATATGACCCATTGTCATTGTCACATTGTTAACACTTTGCTTACTGATATTTATTTATTGCAAAAAATATGCGATATATACTTTTAAGTAATAAAAGTAAATATACTAGATTGTACGTAATTAGTATTAATAAGTAATTTCGTATATTTCAACGGTATTGTTTTTTAAACAGCACATTTTTGCACAATGTAAAAAAATCGTGATATGGGCGATACTTACGACAACGACAAACAATTATTTAATTTATTTGTTAATTAAACTGCGCTTTACCTGACAAAAAAATAGACAGATTTATTTCAAAAATCCGAAATAACTTATTACACAATTCACTATACGTCACTTTGGAAAATATTTTAATACTCACATCCATCTGGTAAACACCACCTGTAATACCTTTGCAATCGTCCTTGTACCAAGACCAGTCTGGATACGGACGCAGAAGTGGACCACCTTCTCCTGTTTTATTTGTTACAATCATCACGCTTACCGGTATACCCTTGTTTCTCACTGCAGTAACGAATATTCTACCATCTATAGAAATTTTATTTGTAAGTTAAGATGTATTTGTTGTAAGGCATTAGCACAACTTTGTCACAACAAGAATGTTATTGCACACGAAATATATGTAATAGAGAGGTTCTAGTGACATATCATGCAATAGTAAATTGTCGTGATTAAAAAATATTCATATTTCTATATAAAATTACTGTGCAATTTTTAAACAATGCGAGTCTACCTTGTGCCATTTCTACGTCGAACAAAAACATCAAGCTAGCGTTATACGCGCCGGAATCTATCGCTTGTTGCTTCTGCTGCGTACTTTCCCAAACAAGATCAACATATTTCCATTTGTGTTCGAGTACCAATTTACTCAAACTCAAAGTTGTCATCGATAGAATTGATACAAAAAGAAGAAGACACTTCATTTTTACCTTTACGGATAGTTAACAGTATTATGTACAGTAAAATAATGTAACGAAATAAATTTACATCAATAGAACTGTATCGTGTAAACGCGGATGCACTTATGACACCGGTTGCACAAAACTACATTATATTTATAATAGATTTTCAGCCAATTACATATGAAAATTTAAAAAATATCCTTGTTATACAACCGACAAGCTATAACAACCCCATTAAGAGTCATTGAACTCTGGGTTATTGATAATGACATGTACTGCAGGTGCATCTACATATTTTACCATTGAAGCTTTCAGAGAAACGAAAAGAATAAGATTACCATTCAGAGATTATATAACAAATTGTATTTCTTTTCTATTTTTTATTTTTATTTATTTTTATTTTAGAATTCTAAGACATATCGCACAATGATTCAACAGTACAAATAAAATTTATTACCGATTACATTCTGACTTGACAACGTAGCCGCCATTTAAATTTATTTTATTAGCCTTTCTGTTAATTATCAAACAGCTGTATTTCTACCAGCTGCAAAATTAATTAGAAAGATGGAAAAATGTAATACAAATATAATTTAATTATTTTAAAATTAAGATTAATCTGGATGATGCGCAGAAAATCACTATTTCTTTTATTTGTTACTGCACAAGTTAATATATGTACCTCTTATTACGGCAGTAATAAATATTCACAAAAAGCTATAAAATCTACAAAGTCTACGAATATCTACAAAAATTTTTTTATAAGCACTATTAAAAGTTGTGCTGATCTCGAATACATCATAATTTTATTGCAATAGTATTGCTGTCGTTTATAATTTCACTCAAAATATAATAAAATATAATGCTGATTATAACGCATTAAATACAAAATATTACATTAATAAGCTGAAAAGTATCTGCATTGATCGACAAAAGACTATGGGTTTTTCGAAGTAATCGTAATTTAATCGTTAATTCGGATACTTACGTTATTGGCAAAAGTCAAGTGTCAAGTTGCTAAAAATAAGATTGTCATATCGAAGATAGTGATGTCGGTCAAGCATACAATTGGAATGTGTGACAGTGATAAATTTCAATAAAAACCAGGGTTGCGATGGATCGATTGCGCGTGAATACATGTTAACAAATGCAGATATTTATTTTTAAATATGAACTATTAATTATTGTAAAAGAGAGAGAGAGAAGAATAAAGATAGAATTTTTATAACAATATTTTTATTTAATATTTAAAAAGTAAATTTTATACACAATTTAAATCAATGTTTTTAAAATTATGTTTACAAGATATTTCAGATAACTTCTTAATAATTTATATAAAGTAATTAATTGATTATAATTGATTATGTACGTATATAAACTACATAATCCCAAATTAAACATCTTCCATAATAAATTTGCAGTCAAATTAAAAAAATGATCCATAGGTTATTTCACTGTAACATAGAAAAACATGTATTTCGCGTCATGTATCTTATATAATATGTATTCTTATATATATTTAGATATAAAAATACCTGGACAAGAAGCAAAACATTTTGTTTCTTTTTGTATTTCCATATTTGACATCGAGAGAATCCGGAAGTTTACTTCTCTTATATTTAAAGTTTCATGAAGATGATGCTGATATTTATTAGATAAGATCATTAGTTTACCTCGTCTATTTTTCAAACCACTTGGAAATTGCAACATTTCAGAATCTTGCGCAATGCGTCCCTGAAAATTTATATTGTTTTTATAATGATAAAAATGGTACTATTGATCATTATCAACAGATTAAGAAATGACTTATATTATATATAGTGCTTAAACACTTAGAATAATTTGTTACTGAATAGCACGTAGAAAAAGAATAGTTATATTCTCACCATATTTTGGGAGTTAATTTCCTTAGCAGTGTCCGCGCACATAATAGACGTTTTCTCAATATCGCTAAAGAATAGTGCACAATCCATTGATGCTATTGGTCCTGTTTGACCCGGTAATGTAGCTGCGAGTTTAGTTAACGCATTTGTCTCACTGGACAAACATTTAGATGTCTTTGGAGTTTCCATCTTGTATATTTTGCTTCCAACCAAAGCAGCATAGTATATATCTAAAGAAGAACAATAAAATTCTTAACATATGAATGTTGAAACAATGACCTTCTCATTAAAAAAAAAGTACTTGCCTTTATTTTGAACAACTGTTACACCGAAAATACCATCCTGCATTGGGAAAAATTCGTTTGCTATGGTGAAACCGGGATTAGTCGGCTTCATAAAATCAGATTCGATTCTGCAGAATTTCGAAGTAGAGGTGTTATATGTGATTAAAGCGTAGCCTTCCGTATCACCCATATATATCTGTGCCGCAATTTTATTTAATTAATACAATTTGATATTATAATAATTAATATAAGTTTATAGTCGTATACCGACTTTATTCGGTCAGGATATGATAATATTACGTAATATGTAGCACAGACTGAAAAATATATGCTTAATTTAAAAATAACACGATGTAATATTGAAAAAAAGAACTAACCATCGCGTTATTCATCACATTTTTACAATTTGGCGCATTAACTGAAACTGATGCCAGAAGTCCAATGCCCTGTTTGTTATGAGCAATGTCAAGCGGGACAGTAACACGTTTAACCAGTTTATCAGTTGCTAAATCAAAGATCAATAATTGTGGTGGACAAAGTTGATTCTCCCCAATTCTGCCGCCGTCCACAATAAAAAGATGATTGCATTGAATCTGAGGTGAAAATAAATAATAAATAATATGGAAATAATTACATGAATATATACTTGGATTGCCAAATGTTAGCAACATTGGCAGATTGGCAGCAAATTTCATCAAATTGTTAACATATAACATTGTCATTGTCACATTGTTAACACTTCGCTCACTGTTATTCATTTATTGTAAAGTATGCGATATATACATGGTCTTATAAATAATAGCTATAAATATATTAGGCTCTGCAATTAGTGTCAAAGTTATATAGTAATTTCGTGTATTTTATCGATAATGTTTTTTTACGCAGCACATTTTTGCACAATGTGAAAAAATCGAGATACGGGTGATACTTGATTACAACTTCGACAAACAATTATGTAATGTAATTTGGGTTAATGAAACTGTGCTTTGCCCGACAAAAAAAAGATAGATTTATTTTAAAAATCCGAAATTACTGATTACACAATTCAGTATATGTCAATTTCGAGAATATATTAATACTTACATCCATCTGGTAAACACCACCTGTAATACCTTTGCAATCGTCCTTGTACCAAGACCAATCTGGATACGGACGCAGAAGTGGACCACCTTCTCCTGTTTTATTTGTTACAACCATCACGCTTACCGGTATACCCTTGTCTCTCACTGCAGTAACGAATATTCTACCATCTATAAAAATTTTATTTGTAAGTTAAGATGTATTTGTTGTAAGGCATTAGCACAACTTCGTCACAACAAGAATGTTATTGCACGCGAAATATATGTAATAGAGATGTTCCAGTGACGTATCATGCAACAGTAAATTGTCGCGATTGAAAAATATTCATATTTCTATATAAAATTTCTGTGCAATCTTTAAATAATGCGAGTCTACCTTGTGCCATGTCTACGTCGAACAAAAACAGCGAACTAGCGTTATATGCGCCGGAATCTATCGCTCGTTGCTTCTGCTGCGGACTTTCCCAAACAAGATCGACATATTTCCATTTGTGTTCGAGTACCAATTTACCCAAACTCAAAGTTGTCATTGATAGAATTGATGCAAAAAGAAATAGGCACCTCATTTTTACCTTTACGGATAGTCAAGACAGTATTATGTATAATAAAATAATGCAACGAAATAAATTTATATATACATCAATAGAACTGTATCGTGTAAACGCGGATGCACTTATGACACCGGTTGCATAAAACTACATTATATTTATAATAGATTTTTAGCCAATTACATATGAAAATTTAAAAAATATCCTTGTTATACAACCGACAAGCAATAACAACCCCATTAAGGGCCATTGAACTGGGTTATTGATAATGATATGTACTGCAGATGCATCTACATATTTTACCATTGAAGCTTTCAGAGAAACGAAAAGAATAAGATTACCATTCAGAGATTGTATAACAAATTTATTCCTTTTCTATTTTTATTTTGGAATACGTAAGACGTATATATCGCTCAGTGATTCAGCAGTACAGATAAAATTTTACATAAAGGTATTGTTTTATGTATATCGTTGTACATGTTGATGGTACATCGCATGATATTAAAATAAATTAGTATAAATTCAGTGTAATTTAAACAATATGTTTGAACAGTGTAGATATTTGAAATTTTTATTAACAAAATGACGATATAAAATTGCTTTCGTTTGAAAAATTATTAAATTATTTATTTAATAATAAACTGGTAAAAAATTGCTGAATTTACTTATTTTTATATCCACAAATTTTCAGATTAAAATCTGAATTAAGAGCAATTTTTATGGAGACCTTCAGATCCCGAATTTAACAACATAATATGTTTTTCGGAGCAATCTTTATCCTCCGTACTTTGACCATCACATTGCTATATAAGTACATATTTACGTGCTACATAATAAAGTGGAATAAGGTCGCAGGCTTAAGTGATAGAATGAGACGGGTGAATGACAGAAACATGATAGTTAATCGTAATGTTACGCAATTTATTGGCGCATAAGCGTTGTGAAAGAAAATGCAATTTATTTTTAATAAATTTTTAAAAGTAAATGTGCTACAAAATAAGACAGGTCACAATTTTTATTATAAAATAATATAAATATAAGAAACAATCCTTTACAATTGTGATAATATAATTTCTCATGAATCCGTACCGCATTTTGTGTTACATTCAAAACATGTTGCAACAATGTTATGGATTACTGCTATCATTGTTTTCATCTGTCATATCTCGGCAATGTTATATAATAAAAGCAAATGAAATTCATCAAGTATTATTGTGCGAAGCTGTGTATATCTATGTATATGTTATCGTAAGTCGAATTTGCGTCTTCGCTATGTTATGTCGTAATGGCGCCGATAATTTTGCATAGATTGACGATTATAAAAATTGACATTAGATAAAAAATTAAAGATAAAACAACACTATAATATCTAAATATCTATGGCGATTAAAAATTGACAACGTTATTATGTAATTTCAAAGAAAAGATTACAGTTGATTTTATTGTCTAATTCGTCTTCAATGTCGAAAGATTTTTTTCGTTCATTGAATCGTGATATATCTATTTATTTTTATTGTGTACTTAATCGATTTTAACATTAAATCAATAGTGAAAATGATACAGACAATGTATGATTCAATAAATGAAAAATTATCTATCGATCTTATCAAATTAGATAATTCAGTTTTGTAGAATTAAATAATGTAATCGAATGCAATCTTTTCTTTGAGGAATAACATTGTTAATTTGCAACAGCCATAGATATTTTATTATAACTATAAATATTTTATCTGCTCTTCAGTCGATTTAATTTTACCGAACAACGAACTGTACAGCTCGTTTTTCGCACTGTCGGTCCATGTATCGTACACCGTAATGGGCGCCATAAAATTAACTAATTTAGTGTGAACATTGTATCGCACCCTTCTACCCTTCGTCGCGCGAGTATCGATCTTTCTCTTCATCTTCGTACGCATATTCTGCAGCCGGATCATCTGTTTGCTTAGCTGTATTGGATCCGTCACGTCTGATGATTTATATTCTATCAAATCTTTCAATAGTTGATGATAGAAATCGTTGTCATCATAAATTTCCGGATCATACTCTTGAATCCTTCTGCCGTCATTGTCTTCCATTGTAGATTTACCGACAATGTTGTATTCGGAGCGCTTCAGCTGAGTCCTTTTCCGTAACTTGCTTATGTCGCTCATGGCAAATTCGATTTGTTTCAGCGTGCTCTGACCAGAGCTTTTATTCAGCGCGCCCGTGGCGATTCGCGTCTTGTCATTCCATTTTTTTATTACTGAATCTCTGTACTTTTTATACAAATCGTGATTTTCTTGCAAAACTTTTTCGCACTCGTTGTACTTCAGTCGCTTTCGCGGTTTCTTAGCCGTTTCTGCATCTTTATCTGTGAAAGTTTCTTCTTTATTTTCTAACTCGTCTTCCGTGTCGGAAGATATTTCTTCATCCATTGGATCGTCTGTATTTTTGTCCTCCTCATCATCAGCTTTTCTCTTTTCAGAGCCGACACATAGATTTCTTGTTTCGGGATATTGCTTCAGCAAGAGATCTCTCAATTGCAACATGTTGCTCACGAGCAACATTAGCTTAGCTTTAGCATCGTTGACTTTCTTGATAAATTCTTCATCTGATCTGAATTCCTTATGCGTGTCATACTGCGGCATTTGATTACTTGTTACAACACACTTCTGCAGCTTTATTCGCATCTCTGACAGATTCTCCCAAGTCTTCAGCTGATTCCTAATACAATTGCCTTTTTCTATCTCCGCCCTAACATTTGTGTCAGACATTGTTTTGATAGTAGAATCACTTTGTTTATTAAAATTGCTTATATCCATACTATATTCAGCCTCTTCCTCGGAAACAGTACCTTCAGCATCTTCTGACTCCTGTTGTTCTGATTCTTCATCATCGTCTGACATATCGTCATCTTGTTCCAGCGTACTTTCTAACTCCTCGTTTCCTCCAGAGTCATCACTTTCCATATTTTCGCTCGTATTTTCATCTTCCTCGCTATATATATCTTTTCTAGAGACCTTTTTACCGGCATATCTGTGTTATAAAGCAACTATATAAATAAATCATATGATGTTAAGGAAAAAAAAATTTTATGTGGTAATAGTTTTCTATCTTGTACACAAATGCAAGAAATATATGTGGAATGTTACCTTTCATCCACTTTATCCAACGTATCTACATTTTGCCTGCGAATTTTAGACTGTCGGAGCTCGTCGTTAGAGGCATCGCTTTCATCGTAATGCTCCACTATTTTCGCCTTCGTCTCCTCAGGCTCTTCATCGGAGCCAAAATCCGGTTTTACCGTAATCAAGTCATTTATTTTGTCAGCCAAACTTTTTCTAGCCATTTTTTCTTATTTATAAAACGTTCAACAGGTGCACAAATAAATATAATATAATCTTCTATAACCTTTTATATTTCTCATGTGGCCTCATGCAACCATGTGGCGATACTGACAGACGCGTTGCAGAATGCAGAGTTCAATGATCCTATAACATGCTCATGCCAACATTTCGTTTAGCAGGCTAGCCAACTTATAGTCACAAATAAAAAAAAATAATATAGAAAGTGCATAATATTTAAAAGACAATAATAAAAAAGCACTTTTACGATGAGTTTATCGATGAAATATTAGCTTAAATTGGATAAAAGGAAAGAGGAAAAAGGAAAGAAACATTTGTTCTAATAATATAAAAATATTTTTATTTAATTTTGCTTTCCAATTTTCATTAAAAAAATTTTTAAGCTTTTGAGAACTTAAATTAAAAAAATTTAAACTTTTAGAAAAATATCAGAAAATATAAGTGGCACAAATAAAAATTACATGTATTTCAATTTATAAAATATATTTATTACAAAATTTTATTATCTTTTTCATTGCATATATTTCCCATGTCAAAGTAATACAGTTTTCTGTGATGAAACTTGAAATTATATTATTATAATTTTTAATATAATTTTTCATTTATTTATAAAATAATTAATTAATTATATGTACAAGCATAAATCATAAAAATGCTTAAATCAAAATATTCTTAAACTTGAAGTTAAACTTTGAAAACGGTTTATAGGCTGATAATCTGCAACAAAAAATTATATATAAGTGTATGCTTAACTTTCGTCATCTATTATAATTTATTATATATAAAATAAAATATAAAAATACCATCATATATACAGGAAGCAAAACAATTAAATTCTTTCTGTATATCCTCCATATCCACCGTAAGAATGCGGAAATTAATTTCGTTAATGTTTAATGTATTAGTTAGTTGACGTTGATATCTATTTGTTAAAATCAGTAATTCACCATTTTTACTTTTCAGCGCACTAGGAAATTGCAATGTTTCGGAATCTTGCGCGATGAGAGCCTTAAAATTAACATTTTAACATTTGAATCACATCATAATATAAATCATACTATTAGTTATTATTAATGAATAATTACGTATAAGGTAAAATATTGAAAATTATTTATTATAGAATACGCCAAGAATAATTGAATTTTGATATTTTACCGTGTTGTAGAAGTTAATTTCCTTAGTAGCGTCTGCGCACATAATAGACGTTTTTGGAATATTGCTAAAAAATATTACGCATTCCTCGGATGCTAACGATGCTGTCTGGTCTGATAAAGTGCCTACCAGTTGAGTTATTTCATTAGCCTCGCTGTCGCTTAGAGAACATTCTGCTAGCTTCGAAATATTCATTTTATAAATTTTACTTCCTGGCAAAGCAGTGTAATATAAGTCTGAAATATTTACGATACAGATATTAGAATTTGGCAAACTGACATGAATTATTTACAGAAAATCTTTTTCTTGTAAAATGTAAATACTTGCCTTCATTGATGAGTGTCAAGCTGAAAATACCGTCTGCCATGATGAAAGATTGACCTTCTATGACGAAACCGACATCAGTTGGTATCATGAAATCGGATTCGATTCTGCAGAGTTTCGAAGTTTTCGCATTATACACCACCAAGCCGTAGCCCTCCGTATCAGTCATGAACACCTGAGCCGCGATTCAGTTCATACAAATTTTTCAGATGCACATAATGACTCAAATCACAGAATATGACGCATCAAAGTTAAATAAAAATTACGCAAACTGAAGAGTATGTATTGCCGTAATTAAAAAACGCAATGCAATATCTAAAAGATTATACTAACAGTCGCAGTATCCTTTATGTTTTCACAATTCGGAGAAGCGTGGACAGCAACTGACGCCAACAATCCAATGCCGTTTTTGTCATAAGCGACGTTACGCGGAATAATAACGCGTTTAACAAGCTTGTCAGTTGATAAATCAAAGATCAACAATTGCGCAGGACAAATTTGATCTTCTCCAATCCTACCGGTATCCACTAAGAAGAGGTGATTGCATTTAATCTGAAGTGATAAGAATAACATTATTGTATTATAAATAATGTTATGCAGATGATTGTTCTGAGTGCAACATAGTTGCAAATATGATATACTGTTAATAGTTTAATATAATAACCAGATTGTTACTAGAGAATAATAATAAATGTGATACTTACTTCTAATTTATAAACGCCACCTGTAATTCCTTTGCAATCATCCTTGTACCAGGACCAATCTGGATACGGACGCAAAAGTGGACCGCCTTCTCCTTTTTCCCAAGTTATCGTTGTCACACTAACTGGTACACCCTTGTCTCTTATCGCAGTAACGAATCTTCTACCATCTATAAATATTTTGTTTGTACACAGAGTTTGCAAAAATTATCCCCTCAATTGTTATCAGTGTACCTGGTGCCCTGTCTAAATCATACAAAAAAATTAGGCTAGCATTGTAATTGCCGGAATCTATCGCTTGTTGCCTTTGATGCGGACTCTCCCAGATAAAGTCCACGTACTTCCATTCATGATGGAGCTTCAACTGGCCAAGGCTCATAACTGTCATCGACAGAATTGTTACAATAAACAGAAAATATTTCATTTTTAGAAAAGTGAATAGAGTCTACAGTATTAAATACAATAACATATTGTAACAAAAAAAACTATGCCAATGAATCTCGCAAACGCGAAAGAATCAATGACATTAGTTGCACAAGACCAGTATTTATAATATGTATATTCTCAGTTCAATGCATATGACAATTTAGAAAAATATCCCGCTTATGTAACTGATAAACAATTGCAACCTCATTAAGAGTCGTTCAACTCAAAGTTATTGATAGCGATAAGTACTTGCTGTATTTCATATGCACGATATCTTATCAATGAGACTCTCAGACACGGAAAGAATAAGGTAACCACTTATTACTCAATGACTTCATTCATCATTTATTTTTTATTTTTTATTTTGCAGTTGCAAGACGAATCGCGCAGTAACTCAAAAACACGATTAAGATTTACATAAAATTGTTTTACATATAACTATCTTAATGGTATTATCATTAAATCGTGAATGTATTTTAGTAGTTGCAAGAAGCGAAACAATTTGTCTCTTTTCGTATTTCCGCCGCATTCATCGAGAGAACGCGGAAGTTAGTTTCGTTTAGATTTCTTGTATTAGTAGCAGCACGTTGAAATCTAATACTTAAGATCAGTAGTTCACCTTCTGGTTTGTATGGAAGATATTTTAATCCATATGGAGTTTGTAACTTTTCGGAATCTTGCACGATGACTTCCTTAAAATCAATATTTTATTTGTAACAACAAAAATTTTATTATTACTATCAATTAATGTAATAATTTTTAATATAAATTAATTATTTGAAATAGTTATCAAACTTTGCGCAAAAAATAATAACGTTTGACTTGCTCACCATGTTATCGGAGTTAATTTTTCTAGAAGTGTCTGCGCACATAATAGACGTTTTTGGAACATTGCTGAAGAATAATACACATTTCTCAGATGCCATCGGTCCTGTCTGGCCTGACAACGTAGCCACTACTTGAGTCTGTTTAGTAGCCTCAGAATTAGTTAACGCACATTCGCTTAGTTTTGACATTTCCATCTTATAAATCGTACGTCCAGCCGTAGCAGCATAGTAGAAATCTAAAATATTTGTAATATAAAAATTAATAATTGCAAAAAAGAATAATATTACTAATAAGATGAAGAAAAAGCTTTCTACATTTTATACGTTATCAATACACAAGTCAAAATAAAGGTTTAAATTAAGTTTAACATTTTTTATGATGTAATAGTAGATAAAGTATACATGACAGTTGAAAAAATTTTCTACTTGTTGAAAAAAGCTATACTTGCCATTACGAACAATTGCCATAGGTTCAATACCATCCGATATATGATAGCTTTGGTTTGCTACGGTGATAAGAGTATCAATTGGTCGCATGAAAGGAGTCTCAATTCTACAAACTTTTGAAGTATTGGCATTATATACCCCTAAACCGTATCCGTCTGCGTCGCCCATTAACACCTAAGTTGCAATTTTTAATTTGATAATATAAAATTTAAACTTGCATATTACATTAAATCGCAGGAAAAGATATATTAATTAAATTATTTATACGGGAAAATTGAAAATACGTATTACCGTAAATAAAATATGATGTATAATACTTAAAAAAGTACACTAACAATCATTGTATTTATAATGTTTCTACAATCCTTAGCAAATACAAGAACTGATGACAATACTCCATCGCCGTCTTTGTTAGTAGAAATATTAAGCGGAAAAGTAAGTCGTTTCACCAGTTTATCCGTTGATAAATCGAAAATAAGTAATTTTGGAGGACAAATTTGGATGCCGTTTGGTTCAACTTTTCCACCATCCATAATGAATAAATGATTGCATTTAATCTAAGATAAAGAGAAAAATTGTATTTTAAGTGTTGTTTTTATGTAAATTATTGCAAACGCAATGCACATATGCTATATGATATCTTCTTGATCACCTCTTGACAATCTCAAAGCATCTTGATATCACTTAAAATCGCAGATAATCAAATGTTAGCAATATTGACCAAAGAGATTGACAAAAAATTTGAATAAGTTTGATTAAAATTGATAAAATTTGCTCAATTTACTAACATTTTGCTTGCTACAATGTTAACTATTGATCTTTGACGGCAAATATAAATACTTACATTAATTCGGTAAACACCTGTCGTAATGCCATTGCAATCATTTTTTGTATACCACGACCAATCCGGATAAGGACGTAGAAGTGGTCCACCTGTTCCTGTTTTATTTGTTACAGTCATCACACTAGCTGGTACACCTTTGATTCTTGCTGCAGTAACAAATATTCTACCATCTACGAGAATTTTGTTTACAAACGCTGTTATTAAATTATGCTTATTTTGAATACATAATAACATTATTGGAATCAGTTTATTGCATTAACAACTTTGAAATATATGTAATAAAATATATAAATGAGATAATGATGCATTACATATAAAATGTAGATAATAAATTTTTGCGATTAACATTATTTATACTTTTGTACGTATATCTTTTTATATTTATATAAATCGAATAGTATCAGCTTACCTGGTGCTTTATCTACATCAGATAAATTGATCGCAACAGAATCATAATCACCGGAATTGATCGCCTTCTGTTTCTGTTCCGGATTATCCCAAAGAAAATCAACATACTTCCATTCTAGCTCGACATTTAATTTTATACCAAAACTTATAATTGTCATCGATAGAATTGATATGACAAACAAGTAGTGTTTCATTTTTAAAGCAGCTAACGATTGAAACAGTTATATACACTAAATGCAATAAAATCAAACGTTACCGATGGATTTGTATTTTACAAGCGCAAATGTACTAATGATATCATTTGTACAACGCTGCCCAATATGTACAATTTTTAATGTGATGTGTATGAATATTAAAAAACATACCCTCATTATAAGATTGATAAACCATTGCAACTATATTTGATATGCATATTATCTTATCAAAAAAATTTTCAGAAACGGTAAAAGAGTAAGACAATGATTAATTTCATGTTTTTTTTTATTTTTAATTATTTTAAATTTCTATTTTACAATTGTATGAGTTGCACAGTGACTTGGCAATACATATAAAATTTACAAAGATATTGTATGATACATAATTATCTTTGCATTAATACTATTATCATTAATTTGTGAAAGTATTTTGGTAGTTGCAAGAGGCGAAACAATTTGTCTCTTTTCGTATTTCAGCCACATCCACCGAAAGAATACGGAAGTTAATTTCGTTTAGATTTTTTGTTTTAGTAGCAGCACGTTGATATCTATTGCTTAAGATCAGTAGTTCACCTTCTAATTTGTATGGAACATATTTTAATCCATATGGAGTTTGTAACTTTTCGGAATCTTGCACGATGACTTCCTTAAAATCAATATTTTATTTGTAGCAATAAAAATTTTATTATTACTATTAATTAATGTAATAATTTTCAATATAAATTAATTATTTGAAATGGTTATCAAACTTTGCGCAAAAAATAATAACGTTTGACTTGCTCACCATGTTGTCGGAGTTAATTTTTCTGGAAGTGTCTGCGCACATAATAGACGTTTTTGGAAAATTGCTGAAGAATAACACACATTTCTCAGATGCCATCGGTCCTGTCTGGCCTGACAACGTAGCCACTACTTGAGTCTGTTTAGTAGCCTCAGAATTAGTTAACGCACATTCGCTTAATTTTGACATTCCCATCTTATAAATCGTATGTCCAGCCGTAGCAGCATAGTAGAAATCTAAAATATTTGTAATATAAAAATTAATAATTGTAAAAAAGAATAATATTACTAATAAGATGAAGGAAAAGCTTTCTACATTTTATACGTTATCAATGCACAAGTCAAACTAAAGGTTTAAATTAAGTTTAACATTTTTTATGATGTAATAGTAGATAAAGTATACATGACAGTTGAAAAAATTTTCTACTTGTTGAAAAAAGCTATACTTGCCATTATGAACAATTGCTATAGGTTCAATACCATCCGATATATGATAGCTTTGGTTTGCTACGGTGGTAAGAGTATCAATTGGTCGCATGAAAGGAGTCTCAATTCTACAAACTTTTGAAGTATTGGCATTATATACTCCTAAACCGTATCCGTCTGCGTCGCCCATTAACACCTAAGTTGCGATTTTTAATTTGATAATATAAAATTTATATTTGCATATTACATTATAAATCGTAGGAAAAGATATATTAATTAAATTATTTATACGGGAAAATTGAAAATACGTATTACCGTAAATAAAATATGATGTATAATACTTAAAAAAGTACACTAACAATCATGGTATTTATAATGTTTCTACAATCCTTAGCAAACACAAGAACTGATGACAATACTCCATCGCCGTCTTTGTTAGTAGAAATATTAAGCGAAAAAGTAAGTCGTTTCACCAGTTTATCCGTGGATAAATCGAAAATAAGTACTTTTGGTGGACAAACTTGGATGCTGTTTGAGGCAACTCTTCCACCATCCATAATGAATAGATGATTGCATTTAATCTAAGATAAAGAGTAAAATTGTATTTTAAATGTTGTTTTTATGTAAGTTATTGCAAACGTAATGCGTATATGTTCTATGATATCTTTTTGATCATCTAGGCGTCTTGATTTCCTTTAAGATCCCAGATAGTCAAATATTGGCAGATTGGCAGAAAATTTAAATAAATTTGATTAAAATTGATAAAATTTGCTTAATTTACTAACATTTTGCTTACTAGAATGTTAACTATTGCTTTTTGACGGAAAATATAATTACTTACATTAATTCGATAAACACCTGTCGTAATGCCATTGCAATCATTTTTTGTATACCAAGACCAATCCGGATAAGGACGTAGAAGTGGTCCACCTGTTCCTGTTTTATTTGTTACAGTCATTACACTAGCTGGTACACCTTTGAGTCTTGCTGCAGTAACAAATATTCTGCCATCTACGAAAATTTTGTTTATAAACGCTGTTATTAAATTATACTTATCTTGAATACGTAATAACATAATTAGAATCAGTTTATTGCATTAACAACTTTGAAATATATGTAATAAAATATATAAATGAGATAATAATGCATTAAATACAAAATGTAGATAATACATTTTTGCGATTAAAATTATTTTTATAATTTGATATATATTTTTATATTTTTTTATACAAATCAAATCGAGTATAGTATCAGCTTACCTGGTGCTTTTTCTACATCAAATAAATTGATCGCAACAGGATCATAATCGCCGGAATTGATCGCTTTCTGCTTCTGTTGCGGATTGTCCCAGAGAAAATCGACATACTTCCATTCTTGCTCGACATTTAATTTTATACCAAAACTTATAATTGTCATTGATAGAATTGATATGACAAACAAGAAGTGTTTCATTTTTAAAGCAGCTAACGATTAAAACAGTTATATACACTAAATGCAATGAAATCAAACGTTATCGTTGGATTCGTATTTTACAAGCGCAAATTTACTAATAATATCATTTGTACAACGCTGTCTAATATGTAGTTTTTAATCTGATGCGTATGAATAATTAAAATACATACCTTCATTATAAGATTGATAAACAATCGCAACCCCGTTAAGAACTGCAAACTCATGGTTATAGATAATGACATTTTTTGCAAGTGCATTTGATATGCACATTATCTTATCACTGAGATTTTCAGAAACGGAAAAATAAGAAAATAAATAATTCTTTTTTATTTTTAATATTTTTAAATTTTTATTTTACAATTGTATGAGTTGCACAGTAACTCGGCAATACATATAAAATTTATGCAGAGATATTGTTTTATACATAATTATTTTTGCATTAATAATATTATCATTAATTTGTGAAAGTATTTTGGTAGCTGCAAGAAGCAAAACAATTTGTCTCCTTCCGTATTTGCGCCACATCCACCGAGAGAATGCGGAAGTTAGTTTCGCTCAGATTTAACGTATTGGTGACGATGCGCTGAAATCTATTCGTTAAGATTAATAGTTCACCTTCCGGTTTATATGGAAGATATTTCAGCCCACTTGGAAATTGCAACTTTTCGGAATCTTGCACAATGAGTTCCTTAAAAGATATTTTATTTGCAGAGATAAAAATCGTATTATCGTTATCAAGTTATGTAATGACCGCTATTACAAACTAATTATTTAAAATTGTCCCACTTTGCACTAAAAATATTTATATTTAAATTGCTTACCATATCGTCGGAGTTAATTTTTTTGGTAGTATCTGCGCACATAATAGATGTTTTTGGAATATTACTGAAAAACAATACACATTTCTCAGATGCCATCGGTCCTGTTTGGCCTGACAACGTAGCCGCTACTTGAGTTTGTTTAGTAGCCTCACGGGTAGTTAACGTACATTTAATGAGTTTTGACACTTCCATTGTAAAAATCGTATGTCCAGCCGTAGCAGCAAAGAATAAATCTAAAATATTTGTGATGTCGAAAGATTAATAACTACAGAAAGTAAATTAACAAACTGTAGAAAACTTTTCTATGTTTTATACATTGTTATTAACACAACATATAAGCTTATATAAATGTTAACGAAAAATAATTAATTTAGTATAGCATAAATATGTATTTAAAGTTATATGTAAAATTCTTAAAGTTATATGATGTAATAAGCATTTTGAAACATTTTTTTGCTTATTAAAAAGAGGGTACTTACTTTTATCAATAACTGTCATGCCAACAATGCCGTCCGCCAAAGAAAAACTTTGGTTTGCTATGGTGAAAGTGGTATCAATCGGTTTCATGAAAACAGTTTCAATTCTACAGAATTTTGAAGTATTCGCATTATATACCACTAAACCGTATCCTTCCGAGTCTCCTATGAATACCTAATATAAATCTTTGATTTGATTAGAATGCAAAACTTACAATCGCAAAAGATAGTAGATACAAATCAAATTTTATTTGCGCAAGCACAAATTGTGCGAATACGCAACGTGTAATAGTTAAAAAAATATACTAACAATCATAGTATTCATTATGTTTCTACAATGCGGTGCGAAGACAGTAAGTGACGTCAAAAGTCCAAAGCCGTTTTTATTATCAGCGACATTCGGCGGAATGATAATACGTTTAACTAGTTTATCAGTTGATAAATCGAAGATGAGTAATTGCGCGGGACAGATTGAGACGTTCGGTTCGTATTTACCAGAATCCAAAATAAAGATGTAATTGCATTTAATCTAAGACAAAAGTAGAAGTAATCTGTTAGATATCTGATTTACTTTCGGTTATTTAAATGTAACATTTTGAAGTAAGATGTAGCTATTACTTTTAGGAGAGAGAAATTGATGAATACTCACATACACTCGGAAAACACCTGCCGTGATGCTATTGCAATCATTTTTTGTGTACCAAGACCAATCTGGATATGGACGCAGAAGTGGACCACCCTCTCCTTTTTCATTTGTTATGATCATCACACTAGCTGGTACACCTTTGGCTCTTGCCGCGCTAACGAATATTCTACCATCTACGAGAATTTTGTTTGTAATACTATTATTAAATACTATTATAAATTATCCGTATCGTGACTACAAATTTGTTGCAATAATACTGTGATTTATTGCACTAACAACGTCGAAATGTGTATAATAAAGCATGGATAATAATAATACTTTATATAATAATAAGTTTTTGTGTTTAAAAGTACCTTTGTGTGTGTGTGTGTGCATTTTCACATCAATTTAGTTTTAAACTTTTAGATAGTATCAATATACCTGATGCCTTATCTGTGTCGAGAGAAAAGATTGCACCAGGATCATATTCGCCGGAGTCTATTGCTTGTTGCTTCTGTTGTGGATTGTCCCAGAGAAAATCAATGTATTTCCATTCGTATTCGACATTCAACTTTAGACCGAAACTTATAATTATCATTGACATTATTAATATGATAAGCAGAGGAGACAACATTTTTAGCGCAAGTAGTTAAGATAATAACATACAATAAAATAATGTAATTAAATTGTACCGGTAAACACACATTTCGCAAACGCAAATGCATAAGCTTCGATAAAGCTAACCAGTATTTATAATATATTCTTAGCTCAATGCATATGAATATTCGAAAACATATGCTTATTATACGACTGATAAATAATTCAAGTCTCATTAAAAGTTAGTTAACTTTAGTTAACTAAGTATTATTGATAATAAGTACATTTTAACTATATATATATATATATTTAACACATAGTAAAATTACTTAATATTTTATATTTAGATTTTAATTCTTTATATTTTAATCCTTAAAATAATTAAATTATTACTCAGCAGCTTGCTTTTGGTCAACTTTTGTAACTTTTTAAATATTAATTATTTTATAGAGATTTTGAAAAGATAAAAAGTTTAACTAAAAGTAAATTAATATTCTAATTTCAAGAATCAAAATTTTAATCTTTGATAAACTGGCATTGTCATAATTTTAATTTTTTTGATATATTTCTATATAAAAAATACTATCTCTAATAAATAGAAATAATTATATTGTAACATCTCCCTAAAAATTTTTGATTTATAAAATTCTTTTTTATTGACCGGTGCACCAAATGGTTTGAATCTTTGCTAAAATTGTTTGAGTTTTCTAGTTACATTATATGATGGCGCTTTAGCTGTCCTTCATTTAGGGACCCTAGAAGCGAGAGAAATAAAAATTGAAGGACGCGATTAGGCGTTTTCTGACCGTTATACGGCCTCCAATCTTGATGTTGTTCTCCGAACTCATGCAGCTGATTCTTTCACCGTTGGTCAGCCTGTACGTCAGAGATTTCACATGGCCGGCAGTTTTTAATAGTTCATGTTGCGGATTAGTAGTGACCAATCGCTAGCGATATTTGGAGACGAGATGATCAGCTGTGAAAATTGAAAATAAAATATTTTTGCCGGGTTAATAGGCGAATGATATTTTAACTTGTATTCATTTATTAGTACACGTTTTATGTGTAAATATTATATTGATATATATTGATATACGTTAGTGTTTGACGTATATTAATCAACTGCATTGGATAAAATTTTATGTGCTGCCTATTTGTTTTAATACAAATCTAATCATTTGGAGATGGTGAGAACAGGCTTATCTTTCTTGCTTATTAAATCTATTATTCTTCTCTTGCTTTACTTTAATTTTTTTTTTCAGTACTCTTTAATTCATAAAACGGAAAATGCTCACGAGGACAGTATATGGACTTGTGCATGGGGTTGTCCAAAGAGGAGGAAGGATAGTCAACCAGATAATGAAGATTCACGGTAATCAACAAGTTATTATAATTTTTTTCATTGGCGAAAGGATATTTCAATCATATATTATTTGACAGAGATTCTATAAGATCCAATGAAGACGAGACAGTGGAATATCTAGTAACAGGTTCTGTGGATGATGCTGTGAAAGTATGGGAACTGAAGGATGGTGATTTGAAAATGAAACATAAGTTGACTGGACATTCCTTAGGAGTAGTTTCCGTAGCTGTCAGCTCCGATGGGTCAAGTAAATAAAATTTTAATTTGATGTAAGATATATTTACATCAAATTCTTAGATTTATTTTGTATCATTGGAAATTTATAGAATGTGCCTCCAGTTCACTCGACTCCAGTTTAAAATTGTGGGATTTACAATCTGGAGACAAACTATCGAGCATTGAAGTTGGTCCTGTAGACATATGGACTGTGGTCTTTTCTCCGGATGATAAATTCATAGTATCTGGCAGTCACTCCGGCAAAATACATTTGTACGGGACTGAAAGTAGTAAGCAAGAACAAACATTGGACACGAGAGGTGGAAAATTTACATCGAGTGTGGCATATGTAAGATTAAATAAAAATTCAAACATATCACATGTTATGTAACTTCTGTATAACAAGCTGCATTTCAGAGTCCGGATGGTAAATATATTGCAAGCGGTGCGATAGATGGCATCATTAATATTTTTGACGTTGCTTATGGAAAAGTTTTGCGTACATTGGAAGGTGAGTCCACGCGCGAGTGTATTAAAGATCATTACCAAGTTGTGGAATTTTTTATCAAAGCTTGCATTATTTTTAGGTCACGCCATGCCGATCAGGTCTCTGTGTTTCTCACCAGACTCTCAGCTGCTCCTTACTGCATCCGATGATGGACATATGAAGTTGTACGATGTGTAAGTATATAAACTAGGAATTTATAATTAAACTTGTAGCATTATTAAAAACAACTGAGTATTAATCTCATTTCTTTCTTTTTTATTCAGCAAGGATGCAAATTTAGCTGGAACAATGTCGGGTCATGCTTCTTGGGTACTTGGCGTGGCTTTTTCACCGGATGGACAGCAATTTGCATCAAGCAGTTCCGATCATACAGTTAAGATTTGGGAATTGGCACAAAGACAGTGTCTACATACATTTAATGAACACAAGGATCAAGTAAGACTCTTAAAATAATATTCAGACAAAATTATGCATAATGTCAATTTTGTAAAACTAACAAAATGCAACTTTTACAATAGGTATGGTCGGTAAAGTATAATCCACAGCGAAATAACGTTATCGCCTCAGTGTCCGAAGATAAGTCCATCAATTTGTATGAATGTCCGGTATATGATAATAAGTAATCGCATCAAAAGGATGAATAAATATTTTTTTTATCTGCTATTCCGTTTATTCTCTGTCTAGTTGCAAACAGCCGATGACACACCTCTTTTCTGTTTAGATTACGATAAAAAAGGGGATATTTTTAGCTATAAATTTTATTGTACTGCAAGTAATAATGTACAAATTATAGAGATATCTGACGAATTTAAAGCGCGAAATGTAACAAAATTATATATTTAAATTATAATTATTTTTAAAACTTAGAGCGAAGAATGAAAATAACATTATTTAAAAAAATTATTACAAGAATACTTGTGGTGTACAGACCAAATACACTTTAAGGAACAACGCAAAGATACCCTGATGTGCTTCCAAGTTGGCGGGGTTAAATCTAATTAACTCGAACTGGAACAGGGTAAAACCGCAAAGGAAGAACCTTTTCAATTAAACTAAATATAATAAATTCTAGCTCACGTGCCAAGCAATCTCTCCTTCCGGCGAGAATTCGACATCGATCCGATTCCCACAGAAGGAAAATTGACACGATAGAAAAAAATTAAAGATAAAAAAAATCTTGCATTAAAGTCTGCAATGAAAGACAAAAGAGCAACGTTGGAAAATAATCAAACGCACAGCTTTTTGATTTCAGATCTATGAGTATAGTCTCATTGATCTGTACACCCCTTTGATAATGGTATACGTTCACTTCCCAAGGGGTTAATTGTCGAATTTGGACACCACTTACAACGCGAAGCCAATTCTCGCGATACATGTAGTACGTGATGAAAATAGAAGGTATATTGCCCGTAGACTAGAAACTTAAGGTAATACTTATAAAATTTTTGTCCCGTTATTGTAATGCCATTTTTTTGTTTTTTTTTTTTTCCTTTAGCGAACTATTTAGACCGCTCTACATTCACAGTCGATACAAACGGTGCTACCTCGTTACGATTAACTTTCGACGTCGAAGATACCCGAGCTTATTCCAGATCTTCATCGCCTTATCAGTCTTCAAAAAGTAATTAGATTCTGTTTAAGAGATGGTACGAATTAGTTAAAATACGATGGAAACAAAATACAGATCGCCGCGATCTTTCTACGATTTTTTTCTCTCTCAAGTACGGAGATGCACAGCAACGTTTCATCCCAGCGCGGTGTGTTTACACATCGTACATAGGTTTAAACACGTATTACTAAAAACGTTTCTACATTCTTCACTCACATCTTCGATATTATATACAAAATTGAATAAATAACCGATCAAAGTCACGGCGCGCGCGCGTGCTACGCACTATGGATTTTCGACTGGCTCTCTTCTTTTTTTCTCTTTCTTTCTCTCTCTCTTTTTCTCTCTCTCTCAATCTCGGAATTACTCTCTATCTTTATGTATATATACAGCAGACAAAATGGACAGGAATGGTTTTGCGATCTCCCGCTATAATATTTAACACGGTTTTCGCCGTTGCTGAAGAAGTTGGCATCGCGGTATTTACGGGTAATTGCCACAATTACATGACTATTTTATATTCCGGACAAAATGTCGAAGAATCATTCCGCGCGCGCTTCCACGCGCGCATCGTACAACGAGACCGAAGGGGGAAATGATAAGAATTATCTACGATAAAATTATCGTAATGCGTATCACATGTGACGAATGTATGTGGGCGAAACATATATCTATATAGCAAGCAAATGTACAATGACTAGCCTGGAACGCAGAGGAGGCGATTATTACAGAGCTTTTTATGCGTTTCGTTTAGGGGGGTAGATGGGGAAGGGGGATCGACGATCCTATACTGTCGTCACCCTAGCGGATCCAGTGACTATTTCCGCTGCCTCGAATTTACCCTGACCCTCGTCCGACCTAGCTCTGGCCGCCTGCGATGGAATGTCTGGCTTCGGATTGTAATTAAAAGGCGGCACGATCGCCGAGGCCGGCGTTCGCACGCCGTTCTCCGCTGCCGCTGCCGCCGCCGCCGCTGCTGCTGCTGCTGCTGCTGCTGCCGCCGCCGCCGCTGGATCCATCCGGATGAAAGAGCCGAGCCTGGATATCCTCTTGGTCGGGTCCGTCTCCGCCGCGAATTCGGCGCTCTGTTGCTTCCTCATGGTCACCAAGGCGTCATCCAGCTGCGTCGTCTCTCTCTTGTACGACTCGCAGGACTTCACCGGGATCTTACAGGGCGCCTCGTGGGCGCTCACGCCCGTCAGATCGCAGGAGTTTCTGTACTTGGGGCCGCCAGGTGCCGCGACTGGTGCGCCCAGGATGGGTAGTTTGGACGTGACTCTGCAGGCGATTGTCTCGTCGTCGTCGCTGTCCTCCTGGGAGATTCCCTCGAACGTGGAACTGCGAAACAGTCTGTACGCCGGTGGGTTGCTGTACGCAGCGGCGGCGGGCGCAGCGTCCACCTCGGTGGCGCTGTTGGCCGGCCTTATCCACTGCCTGGTGTCCTTCTCGAAGCGCTGCTTGTTCCTGCTCTCCTCGACTTTCTTCCAAAGACTCGCGATCTTGCTCGTCGCCTCCTTCGTCAGCTTGCGATTCTGCACGTTCGGCGACGTGTTGGAAACTATGCTGGAGTTGCTGTTGGACCGCTGTCCGAGCGGACTAATTTTGCGGACGGTCTTCTCGTTCTGCGGTGCGCTGCCGTTGAGAACCTTCGCCGGGGGAGCTATTTTTCCAGGCGACACCTTCTTCGGCGCCATCAACAGCCCTTTGGGCGGCTGCATCTTTTCGGAGCTGTTCGCCTTCGTTAGTTTTGGCTGATACGCTGCTTGCGCTTTTACAGAGATCTTGGATTTCGCCGCCGCTGGATGCACCTTGGACGACGCGCCTCTGATCGGCTTGGCGATCTTTGTCTTCACCGGCGAGGAGGACGCGGAGTGCACCGTTGGCGCGTTGTCCACTTCCGGCTCGTCTTTCGTGAAGGTTCCTTGACGCTCCAACGCCTTGAATGCAACTTCCGGCGGTTTGACGTCGCTCTGATAGTTCGACGAGCAGGCCGGTGGTGTGCTGTGACGCTTAGCAGACTTCGTGAAGGTCAACGAGGATCCTTTCTGCGGCACGGAGGCTCTTTTCGATACAGTCGCCAGGTTTCGCGTCTTCCTCTCCGCGTCCACGGAAAACGGCGTTCTCTTCGGGCTCGTGTTCGATTTCGGAGAATCTTTCGTAGCCGTCGAACTGTTGTTATTCTGTCTCAACGTGGTGGCCCTCGTAGCTCTGACGATAGGCGAGGTGTTGCTGCGGCCAATGGGTATCCCGCTGACGGGGTTCACTTGTTTCAACGGCGACGATTGCGGCGTCGGTTTACGCGTTATTGGATTCGAATAGAGCGCCTTTCTTCGTCCTCTGATGGCCTTCGGGCTCTCTGGCTCGGACTTGTCGGTCGCGTTGGAATCCGCGCTCGGGTCTCGACCCGGCATTCCCGGCTTGATTATCCGCGGCCTCTTCGTCTCTCTCGGTTCCTGCTCCTCGCAGTTGGATTCTGCGTCGCTGTTCGATTCAGTCGCACCTTCGCGAGCCGCTTCCGCGCGCTCAGTTTGCATTTCGTCATCGTCGACTTGCTGCGCGCCCATCAGCTTCCTGGAAAGTCCGTTTACAAAACGCATTCTGAGATTATGCTCGGAGTCATTCGCCACAGTGTACGTTTCGCAACGCAGAGTGTCGTCGTCTCTGACGGAGTCGTTCGTAGATTTGTTCGATTCTTTTAAATTCTTCAATACGATTGTGGCGTTTTGTTCCAACAAGCTTTGAATTTCCCCCCGCGCGTATCCTTGCGCTTGTCCTTCTTCTGTCGCGCTCGCGCCGTGCTCGTTCTCCTTAAAGACAGCCTCCGAGTCGTTCAACGTTCTCGTGCGATATCTTTCTTTGCTCTCCTGGGAATCGCCGCGTTTCCTCCTCAACGCCTTGCACACGGGCAATTTCGTCAGCGTCGGGATCGAGGATTTGATGGGAGACGCGAGTTCCTGCTTCTCGACGTTCCCAGCCGGAATTTGCTCCACCTCCGCCTTAGCTTTAGCCGCGTTCAAGTCTGGGAAGGGATTTTGCAGCACCTGCGTCTGGAATCTCGCTCGATTTTCTTGCCTGCGCTGCTTCGGCGTCAGCCTCGTAAAGGAAGAGCGTGGAATCTTATCGCCCTCGCCGTTGTTAGCACCGTCCTGCTTGCGGCGTTCCTCTTCCTCCTTCTTAACGATTTCCGCGGCGATGGTGTACGTCTTGTATCTCTCTTTTGTCAAGTGCCGCTTTTGCTTCGGGGTCAGATGGCTCATCAGGTGCGGCCGCCTCTTCGGCGTCGACTCCGCCGAACTGCTGACGCAGTACTCGGACGAGATCGGCGTAGCCGCCTCGTCAGTGTCGTTTTCCGCTTCGTCGATCACTTCCGCCACGATGGAATGGACGTCGGTGTGCAGCTCCGTCTCGATGCACAGCGTGTCGCTGCACAGAGTGTCCGTATTCGCCTCCATCGTCGACTCGTCCATCTCGGTCACCTCATTGAACAAAGATGGCGGATTGATGTTCTCCAGGCACTCGCTCAAGCTGTTGTTCGCGCTGCCCTCGGCGTAGCGCATGCACGTCATAGACAGCACATTGGCGACCGGCTTCAGCATCTCAAACACCACCGGGTCGCTGCCAGTTAGGCTGTGCGAGTCCTGGTCCTTCGCGTCCGCGATTTCCGATGTGATACTGGCTACGCTCAGCATGCTGTTCTCCATATCACCCACGTCCGGCAGCTCGTCCATCATCGACGGCGGCTTCACATTTTCGAGATGCGAGCTGGCGCACTCGTTCAGCAGGTTCTCCAGACTGGTCGTGTGACTCTGATTGCCGTGGCCTAGCGCCCGTTTCGCCACCATGCCGATTGGCAGGGACTTCTTCCGCACGTTGCGAGGATCAGTGGAATTTTTCGCGGGCACCGGTGGCAGCGACGTGGAATAACATCTGTCGCGGTTGACGAATGCCTCGCTGTTGTCGACCGAGCCGGCGTAACTCGCGGTCAGCGACAGCAGGCTGCCCATCGAAGATGGTGGTTTAATCGCCTCGAGATCGATGGACGTCAGACTCGTCGTCTCGAGCTCGTTCTGATTGTTGGTTTCGGCGTCCACCGCTTCCGCCAGCTTGATGGCCTCGCGCTGAATGATCCTCGATTCCGTCATATTGGTCTGCTCGTTGTTCTCGGGCTGCACGTTATTATCCTGCGTATGGCACTGATCCTCCTGCGCGTCGCTGTTGAAGGAAGCGACCAGCGGCGCGCTGATGCTGATGCTGGGGAAGGAAACGTCGTTGGGCGAATCCTCGTTCCACGTGTCGCACGTCAAACTCTGCTTCATCGCGCCGGAGTCTCGCTCGCGCATCGCCTCGGTTTGTTGCACCAGCGTAGCCGTTAATCGATCCAGCGATGCGATCATAGCGTCGGGATCTCTCTGCCTTCTGTACGTCTCCTCCTTCGTGTGCTTCTCCGCGCTCTCGCGATGTAGAACGTCCGTAGTCCTCACGATGTCGAATGCAGCTTCCGGTTTCCCGCTCACGTTGCCGTCAAGCTCGGATATTTCTTCCGAAATGTTGCTTCTTCCTTTTATGAAGTGTATTTGTTTGTTGTATAATTCCAGCTGCGATTTAACGTAATCCGCATTGCTCTGGTTTATGGCGATGTTGCCTTCGGATTTTATGCCGGGTTGAATGCACAATTCCAGGAGAGCGTGTTCGGACTGCTCGACAGAGTCAATTGATTCGCTGCTTTCGGAATCCTTCGTGAACGATTGCTTCATCGGAATATCTGCGATCTGATCGTCGATTGTCGCTTCGTCCGGTCGTGAGTCCTTTTTATCCGTGCCGTCATTTATAATTAATTCATTGGAGACGTCAGGTCTCTGTAAAACAGGTATCACCTTTTCTGAGAAATTATTGCTATCATCATTCATTGCTGTTGTGGCGGAAGCGTCATTTAACTCCGTAATATTACGCGTATATTCGTCATTTGTATTTGTCACCTGAGAGAGAAAAATAACGATTTTAAAATATAATATCAAAAAATTGATACATGAAATTAATGTCCGAGGATTAATAATCTTACCGTGGCTGTTTTCAGATTGTTCTGTTTTTCATTATCCTTCCTGCCCTCTTTATTCTTTTCTGATAAAACATTTTCAGCCGTCGCTCCTCCACGAGATGCCGCATATTTCATATTAAACGACGAGTTATTCGACTCAGTTCCATTTTGATCGACTTGATTTAAGGCTAGACTAGTTTGATATCGAGTCAAGTTACTATCTGATCGAGGAAGCTTCTCAAGATTATTTCCTATGAAGGAATGTCTGTGCCTGCGCAATTAAATAATTCAGTTAAGAGAAGAAGAGTTTTATATTTTATAATTTATAGTTCTATATTTTATAATTTTACCTATTATTTTGCATTCCAATATTAATACAAGCAGCAAGCAGATCTTCGTCATCCTCATCTCCGTCGCTAACTTGATCTAAAAAAATTCAAATAAAAAAATTTTTTTATCATTATATATTATAATTTCGCGTATTATTATATTACTTACATCCTGAATCGTTATTGGAAGTTTTCAAACCGCTACTGCCAGACGAGAATTCCACGTCACTCGACGGTAAATCTTTATTTGCTTTGCCGATACTTGATTTCGAGTCTGCAAATTTACATTAGTTGTGAGAGCAAATTACAAGAAAAGTTTAACCTAAACTAAATGTCTTAAATTACCTAAATTGATAATCCTGGAACTGGACTCTCCATCGTGATCATCATTATATTCAGAACTCCCTAATACCATCGAAATTGGTGTCGTCCTGACGCTATGAAAAAAAAAATTAAATAAACAATTATAAATATTAAAAACATTAACAAGTATAATCAATTAAAAAGCGTTCTAATTTAATGTACATGACAAGCTTATAATTAAAAGTTATTAAAATTTGAATCTCAGAATTGTTTTTAATATAGTAATTATTTGGGAAGTGTAGATACCTTGAAAAGTTCTGGATGATTGTGTCTTCTTCAATGCTCTTGAGCGGTTTGCCTAAATCCTCCTCAAGGTACGGCAGCGAATGATTTGCGCTTTCGTCGTCCGTCAGATGCGTCACGCCTCGTAAATTCAGCTCCGCTTCCGATTCGGTGAAGTCGTTCAATTTTGGCACGTCTGTCAAGGACGACGCTTTGCATTCACCGCGATCCTCCACGTGCCCAGCCTTGTATTGTTCCGACAGCTGCTTCCTCGATGAGCTCCTTATACGGCTGTCGTCCTGCAAATCGGACGCGGAGGTGGCTCTGGACGAGTTTAGGGACGTCGTGCGCGGTGTTCCCTCCGTGTAGTAAGTCTTGACCGTGTCCTCGTGCAGGAGTCCTTGATCGTTGCCCGGGAAGAAGCCGGAGTGTTGCTTCTCGTCGTCTATCGTCTGCTCGCCGTAGCGCAGACTGTAATCGGTCGGTTGATCCAGATCCGTCTCGGCGTAGTCGCCGAACAGATTGCCGTCCGGGCCGCGGCTGATCGTGGGCGAGATCGCTTTTTGAATGCTGTTCAGCGCGTCGTGTTGACGCAGCAGAGCCTTCTCCGCGTACACGAAGCCCGTGCCTTCCTTTACGTCGGGCAGATAGGAAGCCTGCTTCGAGCCGTCCATGTTCGCGGTTGCTCGTCGATAATCCGACTTGGCGCAAACGGTCGCCTCAATCTCCTCGGAGACGCTGGATTGACTGCCCGCTTTGGACGAGAACGACACGCTCTGGTCGATCAAAGACGCATTATTCTCGATGGAAGAGTGCAAGGAGATCTGAGAGGGCTCTTGATTGGGCACCGCGGCCCACGATATGGTGGAGTTTGTGCACTTGAGCTCGTTCACGTCGAAACCGACGTCGGACGGCTTCAGTCGTTCCGGTATGGAGTTCTTGTAACGTAGAGTGTACTTCCGCTCGGAAGAGGTGGCCCTCGCGTGACCGTCGCTGCTACACGCGCCATTGTCGAACCCGACTGCGGAATGCAACGACGAGGATTGCTGCTTGATCTGCGAGTCCGTAGGCGACACGCCGTTCAGAACGTGACGATTCACTCGCTCGAACATAGTGTCGGAGTGCGTGCTGGTGATGGAACGCATGGAGTCTCTGCTCTCGCTGCGGGCGACTCCGTTGCTCTTGGCGGTCGACGTGCCGGGCTGACTGTGCAGCTGATAAGCACGCAGACTATGCGCGTTGATGCCGAGGAAGCTGTGGTCCAGCTTGAACGTGAATTTGTCGTCCTTATTGATCGGCGACGTGCTCGGCTCGATGTTGTCGCACGTCTCGGCCAGGTTCTGGTCGATTTCTTGTTCGAGAGCGCGCTGCCGGCGCGCGGCCAGACTCGGCAGCGTTGACAGTCCGAGTCCGCGCGCGGTAGAATCCAGATGGACGAGATTGTTGCATCCAGGTCGGGCGCTCAGCAGGTTCTTCAGGGCCGCGCTCGAGCCCATCGAGATCATCTTGTGCTTCGAGTGCACGAGACTGCGCAGCATCGGCACGGCGCCCAAGTCCCAGAGAAGCCGCTGATCCTGAGGACACCGCGCGGACAGATTCCACAGCGCCCCGCAGGCGTTGCTGACGACCGTCAGACTGGGCGATCGTAGTTGCTGCAGGAGAACCTGCAGGCAGCCCCTCTCCCTCACGATGGCTCTGTAATCCTCTCGCACCGCCACGTGACTCGATACGTTCCTCAGGATGCCGCCGGCGTTCTCGATGATCGCGAGTGTCTTGGACGGCGCCTTGTAGCTCAGCATGTCCACGAGGAAGGCGAGCGCGCCGTCCACGGCGCAGATGTCCACTTTGTTCGTGCTGCAGTGCGCCGACAGATTCCACAGGGCGGACAGTATGGATTTAAGAGTGGACTCCTTGCGGCCCTCCATCGCGGCCCTCATCAATCCCGTCACCGCTCCGACTTCCCTCAGCGTCTGCTTGCTGCTGCTGTCGGCGCGCCAGGACAAGTTTCTCAAGACACTCGCCGTCACTTGCCTGAGATCGTCGCTGGGGCTCCTGAGCTGCGAAACTAGAGCCTTCATGAACTCCTTGAAGGAGCAGAGCAGCGCTTTATTGTTGCCGTCGCCGAACGTGAGATTCGTCAGCGCCATTCCCGCGTATCTGCGCAACGTGATGCAGTTCTGATCGTCGCTCTCGCTGCCGTGCGCCAGGTGATCCATCTCGATGAGCTCGGCGACCGCGTGGAGGCCGCCCAGCTGGCACATGGCGTGACGGTGCGCCTCGTCGAAGGAGAGCTTCATCAGCGCGGCTATCGGCGCCGCCGGGTGTCCTCGCTCCAGATCGTCCGCCGGCTGACCTCTCTCCAGCGATATCCTCAGAGTCTGGCAATAGTCGCGCAGTTGTTCGAGAAACCGGAGCACCCGCGCCTCCCGGCGGCCCGCCCTCTCGTCGCTTTTAGCGTGCACCACGTTGTGCAGCGCCTGCATAGCTCTGTCGCGGGTGTCCGGATCCTGGCCGGGCGCGTGAATCAGTTGCACCAGCAACGGCAGACACCCGGACTGCCTCATCACCAGGCAGCTGTCGATAGACGTGCTCATCGAGAGCAGCGTCGTGCTCATGTCGTCCCGCCCGTTCTTCTCCAGCATACCCAGCAGATTGTACACCACGTCCACCTTGGCACCCAGCCGCCGATGACCCGGCAGCTCCGTGGAGCTGCCGGCCTCGAGACCCGCCGAGTTCGACGACGAGAAACTCATCACGCTGGCCACATCCTGCGCACAAGTTTCGTGCATGCTGCATTCACATTCTTCCAAATACATTGTTTGTACAAAGAAAGCATTCGACGCGCCTCGATCGGATAATTCTGAACTTAAGACATTTAATTTTATAAAATATAAAATATAAACGTTTAAAATACAGATTTTCTGAAATAAATAATTTTTGTATCATGATATTGTTATCATTTTTCATCTCTTCAACAAAGTAGCATGTGCAAAGTTTTAGTGTGAAGCTTATTTTTAGGTGCGTCGATTTTTTTTAATAAACAATGCACAAATATTTAGAGTTGTGTCTAAAAAGTGTCTAAAAAGCTTCTCGATTTTTCAGATATCTTTTACGATGTTAGATCTCTTAGACATTTAAACCTTTTGGTAACTTTTTGTATACCATTTGACATTTATACACGTGTTGTCAGAAAGTGAGCGGTTTGCCGAAACGGATGTCCTTTCCCGGCCGCGCCGAGACGTCGCGAAAGGACACATGTGGCGGCTTTGCGGTGGCCAGTGTGAAAAAGAAGAGACCAGAGAGACGCAGCACGCAACACAAGTGCACCGTTATAATCGTTCAACTTACATTGTGTGCAGCGAGCGATGTGCTCTGCTGGGCCGGAAAGCCAATCTGCTGATTAGCCCATACGTCTCTTCTGATGGGCCACGTTCCGCGGTACGAAGACGGCAGCCTGTGGCTAGGCAGCGAGCTGCTGTCCTGCTTAGCGTCCTCCTCACTACTGCCATCCTCGTTGTAACGTTTGCTCCTTCGCACATAGAACTGCAACGCGAAAGAATTCCTCCTCGAATCGCGTTCTCGTGAACTCAATCTCTCGCGCTTTCACCAATACATTACTAATTCGGAATCGATAAATACGTATAAATTTATATAGCACGCAATAGCACGCAATAGCACGCAAATATTCGATATAGGCGGTTTCTTTCTAAAATCGTGCGTTTGTGTGCCAAAAAAGTATGTTAATTTAAAACGCGATGTTATTTCTATCGACAACGTTAGCCTCGGTCGAACGCTCGACGTTTTGAACAAGGCCAATGCGAGTTTTCCATCTGCAAATCATCAATTTCTTTCTGTGCCGAGTGATGTATACAGGAGGGACGTGCCGCATCGTGTTTCGAAGTTTGAAATTTTCAGCACGTGTACGTGTGTGCAAATGAATAGGGATCCTCGAAAGTAATGCCGCACGATCGCTTCGTGGAGGGTGACGACTTAAAGGGCAGACCCAGCGAAAGAGAAAGGACAGGCACAGGCGCAGAGGGAGAGAAAGAGGAAATGTATGTACATGTGCGCACAGAGAGGGAGAACGAAAGGGAAGAGAATGGCGGAGAGACAGAATGAGAGACAGAGACGAAAGGCGAGGGCTCCGTAAAATCAATACGGGACACGTTAGTGAAGGTGTATATACTCGTGCGCCACGAGCACAAGGCAATTCGTATGACAGTGGTTTTCAACCTTGGTTCCTTTTACGGAGGCAGATTTATAAAAAACGGATGATTTCGAAGAGAATTACACTGCGATTCGCATTTCCGTCTAAAGCACTAAAGTACGTATCTTTGCGTAAAGTAATGAAATAAGTGTAAATTTGGCAACGCGACAGATATCTGCGTGTGCAAAATGCGTGCGAGGAAAGTTTAAAATAAAGCATTATGATTCTATTTTTGTCGTGCTGGATGCTAATTAATTCTTGCTGTGCTTTTTAACGAATAAAAAATTTCTGGAGCTAAAAATACTAACGATTAATTTGACGTTTATTCGGATATTACGAAGTTCAAAAGCAATATTGTGTTATCAGCAGTTGAAATAAAATAACGACACTTTAGTTTAAGCTTGTTAAATTTCGGAGTCACTTGTCACTAATTGTTACTAAATTGTTACTAAATAAAAAACACTTGTTACTAATTTGAAAATTTTGCATGCGAAAGATTAAGACAGCAAAATTTTATTTAAAACAATTTAGAATTAACGCAATCTGGAATTGAAAATGCGAGTCGCACATTGCTAATTCCACGACGATATTCATGTCAATACAACAAACAGTATATATACACCACACAGACCACCATTCGAGCTACGCAACTCGAATTGATCCACAACAAACGCTAGCATCGAGCTGCGTCGCGGCGACGAGTGTCAGAGGACACGTATTCTATTAGTGAATCAGCTTCAAATCTTATTGATTCCTGCCTCCTAATATATAAAATGCACGCGAAATATGTCCAATATGTTCCACGCACAGTACACACAGACATGAATTTTCCCCGCGTACAAACGCACGGATACATGAATGGAAAAAAAATGCACTTCGATAACAAGAGTTGGGAAAACACTACCTCGGGACTCGGCGTCGACGAGCGTCGCTCATCCTCTTCCTTGGCTTCCGGCTCCATGGCATCCTCCTTGCTGGTCTCAGCGACGAGAGGAGCGCCCCAATAGATTCGCGACGGCCTCGGCGCGCCGGCATCGACGACGGCGCCTTTCGCAGCGGCGCATCTCTGCGTAGCGGCGGCGACAACGGGGTTGAACGATGCTGCTGCTGCTGTTGGTGCTGCTGCTGCTGCTGTTGCGGCGTCAGCGGCCGATTCCAGCCTGCGCGATGTCAGGGGCGGCGGCGACGCCTGCCGTCTCTGTCCGCCCCACACGCCGGCGACGCCTTCCACCCCGACGCTCGCCGCCGCCGCCGCCGCCGCTATGCCGCACGGCACGCGGCCTTCCGTCGCGCGCGATCTGTCTCGGCGGGTTTCCGCGTTCTCCTGGAAACAGAAGAAAAAAAAAGGGTAAAATGGGCGAGCCACGGAAGTGGAAATTGCGTTGAGCGAAAGTAACGAGCTCATTAGAGGAGTTCGACAACCTAGAAAATAAAGAGAGAAAAAAATAATGTTGGAACTTTTGCAAAAATGTAAAGCAGTTTAGCGATCTGTTCCGCTAGGCTGTTCGGTGGATATTTTTTTCAAAACTGGAAAAGGAAAAATCACGCCGCACGAAGGTGCGAGTTCACGATGAAAGTGCGAACAATAAATTAAGAAAAAAAAAGAAAGAACGTGCAACCTTGCGTATTTATTGACGCGATTATTTTGTAACAAAGTTGCGAAAATATCAATCGAGTCAATAATAGATTTGTTAACGTTAGATAAATAAAATGCCAATCTACTGCATAAAAATGTGCAGCGTCTTTTGCCATTCACCACCCGAATGGCGTGGGCAGAAATGGCAGGAGATTAGCGTTCATTATCATATCTAAGCCGTTGCGATGGAATCAAATGTATCCGGTGCATTCGTAATTAAGTAACTTGTGGTCACGACAGCTTTATTCGCGAATAAATCGCTTGATTTATTGCCGCTCTTTATGCCAATTGCTTCACATCGGCGGAAATATAATCTTCTTTTCACCTGTTGGTGAAAGCGTACCGTGTGACGATTAGAATTATTAATCGTGCGGAAGCGCCAGTATGTATTTCAAATGCGCTACACGTTTGTGCCACTTTCCAATTTGAATGTCAAGGTCAAGGCGCGCGCTCGAGTGTCGTAATATATCTCGAAACAGCAACTGAGACTAATTGTTGAAGCAATCTTCGTACAAATAATAAATCGTAAAACGCCGATGACCTGCGAGATACATGCATTGGCGTTGCACGCGGTCACACCGTGCGCTCCGTTAATTAGCGCGCCGCTTGCAAGGTATGATTATTTGCGCAATTATGCGGGGGTAAGCTATTTTATCGCATCGCGATTGTGTACGCCAACCTCCAGGCTTCAATGCATGCAAGAAACCTTGAATTCACGAAGAAGTATAGCTGTGAGGTGAAACGTAAGAAATTAACGATAAGGGTGTAAGACAAACGTAAGCTCTAATGTATGTGTGTGTTAATGTACAGAATTATTCGATAATACACAGTTATTAAAAAAATAATACTTGTCTTGGATTTGAGAAGTGAAAAAAAAATATTATTACAAAAATTATTAAAAAATTAGTTATAGTTTCCACATAATTGACGTATCATCAATTATTGATCATTCAACACATTTCTGATTTAATGAGATAATAATAATTTTAAGATAAGTGAAAAATATGAGCGATTATTTATTTACGATGATCGTGATTGAGTAGATAATTTTCTACGTTTATACAAAATAATAGAAACTAAATTCTGACGTATATCAGATAATATTAATGTTGAAACTCAAACAAAATAGCGTGCGATTGCATTTATTTTCTTATCTAAAGCAGATCAATGACTACAAATTGTTACTTGGACCCAGTCGAGATTGATGATAGTGTTCTTAACGAGTCTAAACTTATCAAGAAAACCAGACAGTAAATGAAAACGAAAGAGCTTTTCGAATTTGCATTTCCCACAGCGTGCATAATTAATTCCACGAATAAGCAAAAGCGCATCTCCGTTATTCGCGATAAACACTTTCACTGTTTTCTCCGGCGTTCTCGGATATCCGATAAAATCGCACGCAATTTTTCGAAATGCCGTAAGACGATTAAATTAGATTAACCACGCCGTCTAATAATTAACGCCGTCATAATAATTAATAAATATCAAGTTAATGGCTTTTATAGTCTCCTTTTTTACTCTCAAACAATTCCTCATCTGTCAAAATTACCGGATATCGCGACGAAAGATAATCTCTCGCTCTTTGCACGAGAAAGATAATCTCTCTTCCACAACGAGACAATCATGCGCCGTAAGATCGAACGACCTGTTAAATCGCAAAGACGGAAACTAGTAGGACAAGGTGAAGACTTATTCAGCTTTCACCGTGGAATCGTCCGTTTCCTTTCTCCCGCGAGCTCATTAACCGACGACCGTAAACTTGCGATTCGCGATCGGAAAGATACGTTCTATGCAAATGGGAAGCTCCCGCGGCGACCGCAGGAGCCGCGAGGCGCGTCCACGCGAATCTGACGGACAAAACGAGCTGCTCACAGCTGCGATTTGCTGCAAGTGCTCCAAGTACGTCAGGTGAAGCGGAATTCGGCTTACTTATTGGATCGCGTACCGTCGCAGGGCAATTGGTACAAATGATGCGTCGAGATAAGGGGAGGCCGTTTAAGAGGAACTGATCCGACAATTTAATGACTTCGTAATTGGCCGAATGACTCACTCAATTGCGATCGCGGCGGATAGATAGCCGTTTTCGCGATGATGCCGCGCGCGCCCATATTATTTTATTCGACTCGAAATTGTTATATCGCGTTGCTATACAACGTGTCATTATTGAATACCCGCACCAAAAGGCACCAAAAGGCATCATTATCAATTTGAAGTGATAACAATTATCCGAAGGTCAGCGATAAGTTAAAAAAAGATAATGATTCAAAATGAAAAAGATATTAAAATAACAATAATTTTTTTTGTAGTTTTTATCTTTTAATGATAATTATTGGCTTGTAATACTGTCCTGCGCAAAGCAATTCTGTGAGCCACCAATTTTATTTTCGCCACGGCTAAGCGAGGAAGTGTATTTTAGTCACGAACGATTTGTGTACGCGCATAAATTCCGCGCGAACGCTTCACGCGGCATTCTTCGCGCTCGAAAGCATCTTTTTGTCATTGCGCACGTTATCTAAGACTGCGTTAAATAAGCGCTTCCGTTCGAGAAATCTAGACTGCGACAAGTGTTACGTGTTTTTCGCGCAGTCGCGTCGCGCTGTTTCTCCTCGCCTCGGTTTCGGCCTTAATTGTGAGAAATCGAGTGACAAAGCGAATCGCGTCACGCAAATGATTGCCAGGATTTTCAAGGAAGATTTGAAATTTCTATTCGAGATTATCGAGAAAATCTGGAATGTGTTAATAATGATTATGTTGCAGAATTTTATGATAATAATTATATTGATTATACATGTATAATTAGAAGTGAAACTTAGGCCGGTTATAAAATATTCGAATGCATTCGAGAATTAGAGAAAATTTCGAAGCGAGTATTTTGGGAAGGCAATTCAGAGTCTAATATTGAAAGGCAAATAGAAAATAGAGCATGCTGATCGGTGACGCGAGAACGACGAAAGTAAATTTCCGATTGGTGATTCGAGAGGTGTTGCGACGTGGTCTATTTGTAAGGAAATCTACGCCCATTCAAATTATCCTAATTGCTCGAATATCCGCAGAGCTCGAGGCGAATATGCATGTTGTATGAATTTTATTTTGAAGAAAATTATTATTTCGGCATTTTTCAATTCTCTCTCAATCGGCAATTTTAGATTAGAATAAAAAAAGATTATCGACGTGTCGCTGTCCCAATTGCAATCTCATGCAGTATATCATTATTGCTATCAACTTATATCTCAACACCATATCAAGTGTCAGTTGACAGTCTTCGGAATAAGAGATAAATAAATAATAAAAAAATATTTGTCAGCTTCTCCCAAGCGTTTCGAAAGATATATAGCGCGATAAAGGACACGTAAGCCATTATCTAAAGCCATTTATACAGCGATATAACCGTATAAGAGCTGACATTTCAATGGCGACGACCTAGTTTAGATTCTGTTCGTCGGGATATCTCGCTTATGTTAGCTCTAATCACCTTTTCGTTCCGATGCAAATCGCGTGATTCCTCGCAAGTACGCGCGACGCTCGAGCAGTTGGCAGCCGACACTCGCCAATTATCCTGCGGCATTTCCTCCTCCTGCTGCACGCCGATCTTCCGCTCCTTGTCGGCGACGTCGGCTGCCGCGGTGCCGCGGCTCTCCAAGATCAATCTCAGCCGATTTTTCTCCGTCTTGGCGATCTTCTGGTTCTGCGAGGCGGACGCGAACTGACCGGTGCGCGGAAGCGGGATCATCGTCGCGGTCGGTCCTCGGTTGCGAGAATCCGGCTCGCCGCCGCCACCCCTCGAGGAGGATTCCCTGCGTCCACCCGGAGCGCTTCCTCCGCCGCCTCTCGCCAGCTGGTTTTCGCCCGGCATCTCTCGCCGCGTCGCCAATTCAGTCTCATGGAACATACACTCGCTCGGGGATCGTCCGCCACCACCGGTCACGGCGCGAGACGCATGAAACGCGCATTGAAGATTCTTCGCACTCGGCGACTCGGACACCTCGGCGAACACTCCAGCGGGTGGCGCTTCTCCCTCCGGAAAGATCCTCTCTCGCTATCGATCGTATCGGAACGAGAGCAGACGATTGTTCGTCACGTAAGAGAATCACCAACGATGCACGGCGAAGGACGCACCGATTATCACGATTGTTTGATCGACGCGATTAGCGATCGACTCGCGGATTTGCGACGCCCGGCGTCGTCGGAGACGCGTAGCTTCCTCTTCGGCGCAATACGACAGACCGCTTCTTCTAGCAGCAGCGGCTTAGAGGCGACGGCTCCATCGCGCTCCATCGGACGACGAGTGCACCCGGACGCATGCGTCGAACCAAAGATTTTCAAAATGTCCCTCTGGCATTTCAGCCGCCGCCGCCGCCACCGCCGCCGCCGCCGCCGTCGTCGCCGACGTCGCGACCCACGAGTATCCTTGATACGATGTGCTCTTCTCCCTCCTTCCGACCTCGAGTGTATCGCGCGTTTCTGCAAGTGCAATTAGCTGCGCGTCTAAACACGGATTATGTTTCATCCTCTCGTCGCAGGTGCATCGCTCTGAGCTCTCTTCACCTCTTGAGACGCGGTAATCAATAGCTCGAGGATCACGTGGTCCGCGGATGCTGTCGCATTCGCGGGAATGTGGAATGTTTCTCTAATTTTTCACAACATCGCTGTTCCTTCACGCTTCGACAGAAGAATAATCGTATGCGTAGTGTAATTCTCTAATTTTCTAATAATAATTACACTGATCACATTTAACTTTCTTCTTAATATCGCATTCAAAATCCTGGAAAAAATAATTTATTCGAAGAGAGTCAGGCTCGTTCAATATCCAATTTTAACGTTATCAGCGCGCGTTCACTTGGAAAACACGCGGGAGAGACGAAGAGATCTAATCTGATTTCCTCCTGCGATCGAGTCGCGCGCGTCTCCGCGATTTCAACGGATATCGCAATATTTCGTTCCCGCCGCTCCGTTTAAGGCAAAGCGAGAGGACAGATGAAACGCGAAACACATCTCGATTGTCCCCTCCTCCCCCTCCCCCCTCTTTGAATTCACCCTCCGTGATATGCGTGTCAATGCCTCGCACGGTTGCGAGTTCCATTTATAGTTGTATGCAGCTGCTCCGGTCCGCGCGGCCCACACGATAGTTTCGCAAACACGCCGCGGCTGCAGCAAGACGCACGTGCGTGCCGCGCACGAATGAGTGTGTCGCGTCATGCTCTTTTCATACGCTTGCACTTTCCTTTCAAAGGCTGGTTATCGCGTTTTTCGCCGACACGCCGATAAGTATCCGATCGATGGGACAATCGCCGGCGCGACTCCGCGTACGGTTTTCCTTTTTCCCGGCGACGGAATGCTCCGCGGCAACCGGAAACGCGCTCAATCGGACCTCTGTCTCGATCGCCACGGGGATGTGAATGGCATTCCTTATTGATTCATCGCCTCTCCCGCAGAGGAAACGCTGACAGGAAGATGGGAACGCGGCGGGAAAGAAATGTATGCCCATAAATTTCGCTTCTATTTCCGAGATAAAATCGCAATTTAGACTGAGATAACTAATCGTTAAGCCAAGTGAATAATTAGAATCTTGGTTTTCGGTTCTCAATATGAAGAAAGAGATCGATATGTTGAATTTGAAAATCTCTTCTAGTACGATTGCGACACGAAAATTAAAATGTTACCATTTTAGCGATGAAACGTGCGATTGAAAAGAGAAATGTAAGAGATTTTTGAGGTCATCTTTTAGTAATGACTTGCCAAGAAGTGAATAACATTACGAACGCCAGTGAACGAAACTACACGGTCGAGGAACACGCGCGAAATCGACGATTGAAGATACGTGCGAGTACGTGAGTATTGCATCGCGCATAGCGGCCGAGCGCAATTAAAGGGAAATCGGCGGAAGACTGCGTTGGCAGCGGCAAAAAGAACGCACAAAGAAAATTGCGCGTCTACGACGATTTGCTGTCGACCGAGAGAAATTTTCTAATAATTATACTTGACGCATACCACACACATACACACACACATGCACGCACACACACAATCACTCGCGCGCGAGCGCACAATCGGCTGCGTATCGCGCGTCACTCCGCGCTGCGGACGTCGAAATGAAGTATCGGGAATCGCTCGCGGCGCTCGCGGTTCGTCCCGAACGTGAATGAAACCGATTCGACGTTCCGTCATTCACGTGCAGGACGTGCCGGAAATGCGTAAAAAAAAAGTGCTTCGGCAGCCAGGCCGTTAACGAGGCTGCGCAGCGGCGGAGGCTTACGAATGACGGAACGGCCGCTGCGGCGAGCACTGCGAGAGAGAAACCGCGTAGTGTTAGAGTGGCTGAAATAAACTGACGTAGGTTAGGGGATCGAGGAACAGCTGGGCTCGGCCTGGGCTGCTGCACGCCATCACTGACTCACTCCGATCTATTCCCCCACCCCCTTCTTCATGCCGGTTCGCCCTCTCGCTCGTGCTTCCGTCTCACGGAGGTCGAGCTCCGTCGCTCTTCAGTGATCTTTGCTCTCCCTCTCTTCTTTCTCCTTCTCCAAAACGAGCTTTTCTCTTCTCCGTTTAATTAGGAGACGTCTGTCTCCGCGACGGTCTCTCCTTCGCGCGCGGGGGGGGGGGGGAATACACTTTCCGACTCGTGACGTCTCGAGATTGGTTCAGATTAAATGACAAATTGTTTATTAGCGATGCCTCGGAGGAATACAGCTCGGCGACGGAGTGTGATATCCGCCTGGATGCGCATCTGTGATTTATGCGTCTTATTATGTCTTCTGTCCGAGGAACATTGTTCCTTATGGCTCGAGCACCGTCGCGATTTAATGAGAAATTATTTGCGTCGGCTTAAAGTAGGGTGTGTTTTCGAGAGACGCGCGGATAAAAGATTGCCTTGCTCCTTGCGAATTCGTCCGAATTCGTCGCAAATTGACGTCGTCTCGCCAATAAAAATTGCAACGTAATATCTTAATACATCTCGAAGATAAGAAATCGTCTAGAAATATTCTCTTTTTTTCATTTTTTAGTTATGAAATAATGTCGCTCTGGCGCCGAGGTATCGATCAGTCCAGTCGATAGTCTCGCAATCGTGAACATTTAGCTCCCTCATGCGATGTCCCTAATACTTTAATAAACTGCTGATTATCCGGCCGCGCCTCCGCTCATTTCGCCCCGTTCTCTAACGAATTACCGTGTTCTGCTCTCGAGAGATTATCAACGAGCTTTTTTCGATGTATTTTATCGACGACAATCCTTCCTTTCACTATTTCTTGCCGCTATTCTTCTCGTCTGTGGAAGAACGCCGAGCGCCTCGTGTCTATCTAATCGAGAAATCGCGGCATTGAGCTTCTGCTCTTCAGCACAATCACGCATTTCATTAAGCGAATGGACTCTTATTACAATTAAGCGGATAACAATCTCATTCGACGAGGAATATTCTAATTGATACAAGACAAGGGTCAAGCGCGCGGGAAAGTTATTCTAGACTCTAATTAAACAACCTTAATTAACAAAACTTATGTGAGATGAATACGTCGCATATTTCTGCGAGCCGATGAAACGTCAATGAGCTGCTCTGTAATTGCATGCGCTCGATCGCAAAAACTGCTGCATAATATCGCGTGCACGGAAGCGTGAAGGATACTTAAGGCATTTTAAATATATACTCCGCGATACAGAATCACAAAATAAAAACAAATGTGCATGAATTATGTCAATCTACATTGGCGTAATGTCGTGAATATTAAATACCGAATTTCAAAATAACATTTTGAATAATGATAAAACAGATAATAAAAATAAAAAGCGCAATTTTCAGAGTGCACGAATGCACCGTTATTATTAATTAATGTACAACAATATTTTGTAAAGTATTTTTGTACACTAATTGATAATAATTGACAGTTCTTGCGCTCCGACAACCGCGTTTCTGCTTCTCATTGCCTTCTTTATTATTATTCGCCTTTGCAGAACTATATTTTACAGTAATAATATTTTTTTAAAATTATTTTGCTCTTGCGTGATAAAAAAAAAGATAAGCTATAATCATTTTATTATCTCCGCTCATGGAAATTCTCAAGTATCCCGTTCCCGTTAGAGATTCACTCACGGAGATTCTCAGGTATTATCCGTTTCTAGTTCGATCGCTATCGCTATCGCACAATGTTATTTATACTCTCTGCAAAAGCTACAGCATAAATCACCTACAACATTTCACGATTAATATCCCTGTAATTCGTTCTCTCGCGACCGTAAAACATCTCCGCGAGAATCCCGAACGCATAAATTAAGTTACGTATTGTAGCGCGAAAGTTTTGCGTGCCAAAGGGAAGGGAAGGGGGGGGGGGGCGCGATCCGCTGTGTCCCACGGTGTGATATATTTTAGCCATTTCGTGGGAGCGAAGAGGGCCCTGATCAATAACATCGGGCAGCAACGACGGGGGCGCGCGCGGGGCGGCAACCCCACCGATGATTCTCCCTCCCCGTAGACGCGGCGCATGCTCACGAATTAAATTCCACCCCTTCCGGCGATTTCATCACGCTCCGGTTTCTCTCGCGAAGGGCAGCCGAGAGGGAAGGAAAAAAAAAAGGTACGTACGCAGCGCGCGGCGCTGAACCACGTGTGCACGCGTATGCGCATATAATCCTGCGACCTTGAACGCGCGAACCTGAACAAGGCTGAAGGCTTTTACGCGGCGGATGTTGGACACGATGCTGCGGTAATGCGTCAAATAAAGAAGTCGATTTCAGCGCCGACTTCTATTACAGCTTTTATCACAGAAAAATGTTCACATAAAAACGTTAAATTGCGAGCAAGATTCTTTTATAATAAACTTTAATGAAACTTTTTATAGAGGATGTCGCGTTTTTTTTTCCCGCGATTAAAAATTTTTTCCCGACGTTCGACGAGCGGTATTTGAGATTATCGTAAAGTGCATTAATATGTTATTTCGGGCTTATGTAGCTTCAAAGAACGTTTATTAATGCAGGCGAATTCACTAATGCGGTCGTGCAACTTTGAACTATCTGGCAGAGCTTAGCGGCAACTGCATTGCAGGTCGGACTGAGACAAATTAGTACGGATGCTACGTATTACCTTGTTCACCACTTCAGCGTATTATGGTTATTAATGCTAGCGCTTTACGACGTATGCACTGCAGTACGTTTAGTGTAAATACATTACTAAGCAATTGCGAAGTAAATGATTTACGTAGAAAGTGCGCGAAGGAGGAATTTGTGAATGTCGGCGTAAGTAAAGATAAATCTTCCTCAAGCAAAATAAAAATCGACTTACAACGCGTGTACGATAAAAATAAATAAACAATATATAAAAATAATATCGGCGTCTGTAATTTGATCATCGATAATCGATATGTTTTTAATTTTGGTACAAGTATTTTTACCTTCTCGAAATTAAAACGATCATAAGGCGGCGCCATGAACGGAAGGAAAGCGAAGGTAAAAGAATAAAAGTCAGTCGTACACGCGACCGGAATTCTCAGCCAGCTGAGCAAGTTATATTAAATGTCGGCACCTGCCGAACAGGTCGGTCCGCGCACAGATTCGACCAGGTGCACAGCATCGCTTACCTGAAATATTATCGGGTGGCGGTCGCGACAGGCCAAGAGTCGGCTGGTGAGTTCGCCCGATCGAGCGCTCTCAAAGGATTCCAAATCGTGACAGTATCGCGCCCGGAATCTCAGATTGCTGCAACAACGATAACGTCGTAGACGCTGTTAGTCATCGTGTTTCGCGATAAATTTATTCGCGGAATATGCTTATTAATAGGCTCTGGACAAAACTTGTGAATGGCTGCGTTGATTGATCGCGATAATCAGTTACGTGACTATGTAGTGGTATCACGTACATACATGCAAGATATACTAAAAATAAAATTGATTATCGAGGAAATAGTAGGCAATATTGTAAAGTTAAATAATAAATTTTTAATTATGTGGTCTATAAATGAAAAAATTTATTATAAAATAACAAATGAGATTAATAAACTTTTTTAAAATAATGTCTCTTCCACTATTTTATCTTTTAATATAATTTGTATAACAACAGTACGCACACATTAGATTTACCGCGACTCATTCGCGAAATGCAAGTCGTTGAGATTTCGCGCATTTCCATGCGCTCGTGCAGAGATAAAAGGGAACGATGTGCACTTAGACGTTCCGCAAATGGAATTCCTCTTACAAGTGCAGTATTTTCTTTAACGCGACAACTTTTTTTAAGTCACGGATCTTTCTGAGAGAATGACAAATGCAATGAATTTTATGGCCAAAAAATTAAAAAATATATACAAAATTTTGTCTGCAATTTACGCGATAGAAACGTTTCTCTTGTACTGTGTGTGTTTTTAATTAAAATTCGTGTTTATTAAATTTAATTAAAATTATTGTACATGCAAGAATGGAAGAAGTTTCAAGACATACTCACTTGAATTCGACGAGAGGATTCTCATTTCCCGTCTCGAAATCCCGAGTTTTATCGCACTGCCGTATCACATTATCCGTCAAGAGCTTTCCTGGAACACAAGATCATATCTCGTAAGAAGATGACGCATGCCAAGTTTATTCTTTGCGTTAGTTCAGTACGTATGTCAATCGCCGATAAAAATACATATTTAAGTTAAAAAAAAAAATTTTCTTTAAACGAGCTGATATTTGTTCAGATGGTCGTCCACGTATACGTCTTTTTAAGGTAGAGAAAACATAGAGGCTAAAAAGGAATGGTTAGGAAGTAAATCGAAGAGTCCCAGTTTCCCGCTGTGTTAGGCTTCCGCGTTGTAGTTCATCTCTCCGTTGATGACTCTCTCAAAAATAGCCATATGCCCGCGGGAGGAAAGTAAACCGTGAAGGAACGATGTACAGAGTGCAGCCATTCGTGGCACTAGCAAGAAGAAAACCGATAAAACAGCAGTTCGTCGTACTGAAAACGGCTCCTTGCTATTTTTCTTCGCCGGCCTCGTGAACTGAAATTTCCGTATTATAACGTATTCCGTATTATTTCTTATATTCCGTATGATAACGAAATGTGTGTCTACGTTGAAATATTTTTGTCGCAATTCATAAATTATTAAATATTCTCAAAAAATGTGAAGACACATTTGCTATTTTCGGACAGGAAGAAATAGATACATAAAAATATTTTCCTTAAAAAAGTTTCACATGTAATTATAAATATTATTGAAACATCTCCAGAAAATGTTTTGCAATTTTCTAGTCAAAGAGCGGAATTCCTAAAATATATCGAGTAAAAGATTAAACATACTATGATTAAAATTCGTAATTAATATTCACTTAGCATCTCATCACGGCTGCTACCGTCATGCAATTTATGCGAATCTTGATGGAGCACTTACGCTACGAATTAGTGACGCTACAAAGTGCGACATAAATACGTAATATATTCGCATGCCGCGAACTGAACAAAGAGGCTAAATTAATCATTAAGCATTCGTAGAGGAAATATTTAAATAGGAGCAATGGAGCGAGCAAAGAGAATTTGTGCGAGGAAGACATAAATGACCGACACAAATGTTATGTCGGGAAAGATTTCATCTGTCATAAAAAAATCTTTCTGTAAATAGCACTTACTCAAAAAATTCATCCTGCATCTTCTTGGAGCCGCTTGATGCAATTAATAATATATAAAGCGATAAAAATATTCTTACATATATCGCATTTCGAGTTCCTTCAAATAATATTCGAGTAACCTCATCGACTATTTTAATCGTTTTGGAATGCAGGAAACGTGCATGTAAGTGTTTCGCAACTTCTTGCAGAATTTCCGAATTGCTAAAACTTGAATACTCCCACGCAAATTGCTGGAGATCTATCGCGCACTAAATTTATTTTGAATTTTGATAGATCGCCGTCATTTCGCAACTGTTCCTCGCGTGCATGCATGCAGGGAAGTAAAATGTTGCACAACGGGCTGAAGCTTGTCGGATAAAATGCGATACACACCGTTTGCCGAGGTTGAAACTCGAAATAAACTCGCGAGAGTGCGAATATCTCTGCATATAATACTTTGTAAACATTCAACGCAGCGTGAAATAATTTATTGTGTGAAAACTATTGAGAACCAAACAACTTCAAAAATCGATAAAAACATCAATGAAAATAGTTGCTGTTTTAAGCTTTATAAACATGTATTGTAAATTTCTAACTATTAATGTTGTTAAATTAAAAATTTAAGATTTGAATTATCTAATTTAAAAAAATTAAAAAACAGTTAAAAGTAGCTAGAACTTCGTACTTGACAAAAATGTAGTGTAAGCCGTAGAAGTTAAAAATTTGTTTGATTACTTTTCAAAGCTATCCTTCTTTTATTTATTTTTTCACTTATTAGCTTTTTATAAAGTATTTCATCTCAGTTACGCCTTTATATTTAATGTTAGAAGAACATCATTCAAAATATCAGGACGAAATATCGTCGAATCGCTGTGAGAAATAAATGAGGCTTCACTGCTGCATTGATTTCCACGTTGCAAAATGCAAAAGGGATAACGACTAACGACATCAGGATGCAAAATGAACGCGGGCGGACGAAACGGGATTGACAGTGATAGTTCGAATGGCGAATAGAAAGAGAGCCGGTGAACTTTCGTTCCGAAGTGTCACGGCGCTTTTATTCTTGTTTCCAGACGGTCCTCCCCGACCGGTGTCGTATTTTTCTTCAGCCCGCCTTGTTCTACGTCGCGAAGTGCTTTGGCATTTAGATGGCATCGGTCCAACCGTTGCCTGTCTTACAAACCTCCAGACGCCACTTGCCAGACATAGCCAGGATCGCCCGTGAAAGCTTAAATCGGATCTCGCTGACGATCCGCTCGTCTACCATCGATAACACCGGGGAAACGAGAGTAAACGCGAGCGTTATCGGGGATTTTTGGAAATAAACCCGTCTGCTTTGATAGTGTAAAATAAATTCGTAAGAGGATTTAATTTTTGAATGTGTTTAGCGGCATATTTAGCAGCGATTTTTCAGTTATTTAACACGCTTTGTGCCGCGTGAATCGCCGACGACCCACGCTGAACTTTCAGTTTAAAATGAAATATTTTTTGTTTCACGCATATATGACAATTTTTTGTTTTATGACGCATTTTGTATGTTATCTTTTTGATAATTTTTATAATTATAAAATTATCTTTTATAAAACTTATAGTTATAAAAATTATCTTATATATAATTATATAAAAGACAAATTTATAATTATGATAAAAATATATTATAATAAATTTCACAACATAAATAGAAAGTCATGTAATGTCAAGTACAGAACGTGTTAAATAAGATTAAATCTGCGAATATAACCGTATGCTGCAGATATTTCATTATTTTTTGTCACTTTTAGATAATTTGAATAGCATTTTACGGCGCGAAATAAGATATGAATAATGCAGCAGGCACGAATTCGTATTATCGCTTATGTAGTTTTTTGTCAGGCGCTCATTTGCATTCTTACAGTTAAGGCTATTGCACACGAGGTTCAACGAGAGTTCAATGCACTAGTTATAATGTCGTATGTGAGTATAGTTAGAAGACCGGATAAGTCTTATTGTTAGTCAAAATCGATGCATTGCCAACGAATTACTGACCGTACTGCTGATCAATGAAATCTTTATATTTCCGTGAATGAAACTATTTTCATTTTTATCATTTTTACGTGTATTATTCAAAGACAATAATAATTCAAAGATGCTCATTCTTTTACTATTTCTGCTTATTGATTATACATTTCTCTAAGTTATTCTTTATTATTTTTATCCTTAATTTGAAACAATTAATCTGAAAAGCCAGACAGAATAAGATAAAACACTGCCTCACCCTTTTCATAGTTCTTCTGCACGAAGGAGAAATTGTGATTCACGTCCGGCGGGTCGCCGTTGTCGAAGAGGTCGGAGGACAATTGACGTTGCAGGAGGATCGTCTCGTGAGTGAGCTCACGAACCTGGATGAGAAGCTCCTCATAGCTCGAAACTGGGAGAGTCATCGCTGTATTTTCCGTGCTTCACCGCGCCGCTGCGCACGAACTTGATCCGTACAGCCATCCGACTTTAATTCTGCAACACAAATGAAATATTCACATGGCTGGTGCTGGCGGATAAGATACAAGATTGATTAGATGCTCGGGTGTCGCTCGTATCTCGCATTCGCATGAGAAATACTTGTGAAAACAGAGAAATATATTTCAATTATCGCGCGAGATGGAAAAACAACATAATTAACTGATATGTGTAATCTCTCTTGTAATTTGAGTAATTCATTAATCAATATCAATTACGCGGGATGCATTAAGGTAGATGAAGGATGAATTATTGCCGCAAGAAAAATCAATTGTATATAATAATGCCGCGTGCGAACAATACGCGGATGCTTTTCAAATGTGTGAATAAAAACCGGAGCAATATGCGTTTTTAATCTCGTGTTTCTCATACGTTTCCTGCGTCGCATACGAAGAAACATGTTTCATTACATAAGAGAGGAGAACAGACGCTCCCGTTGCAGTCGGTTGAAACGTGCTTAAAATCGTTCCTGGAGATAAAAATCCTCAAGAGAGTGAGCGAAGCGTATTATTGAAGTAAAAATTCTTGAGATTAAGTTCGCGAAATGAACACAAATGGTTTTCAGAATAAAAATCCACGGTCATGGAATACACATAATGTCAGTCAGTTTTATCTTCAATTATTATTAATGATGCAATTTGAAAAACCTAGAAATAAGGAAAATTAATGATTTTCAGAATAAAAATCCACGTATAATATCAGTCAGTTTTACCTCCAATTATTGTTAATAATGCAAGTTGAAGAATCTAAAAATAAAAAAATAAGCAACGCATATTGTTGGAGAATAAAAATAAGGTTTTAAAATAAAATAAAGTCTTAAAACTAAGATCTGCGAAATAAATACAAATGGTTTCTGGAAAAGTTCACGGAATATAGTTTCATCTTCAATTATTATTTCCGCAATTTCGAAAATCTAAAGATAAAAAGTATAAAGAATTTTCGTAAATAATTATAATCGGCTTACACAACCCGACACAGTTGTCGAGATTCATTGCGTAATTTCACCTGAATCGCAATATCACGCAGATAAGAATCTGAGCTTTTAAACACCGGATGAGTCTCCCAAACCGGTGCTGCAAATTCATGTATATGCAACGTGAAGAGTGTCGGGACTCTCTCCGCATCTAAAGAAGCTTTTATTGGATGAAGGAAACATTGCACTCCTTTTCCCCCCGGGCACTCGTGCCCTTTTCATGCGGTACTCGCACGATAGCCCGAAAGTGCATATGAATACATGCAACTAGCGCCGTGCTCGTGCTCGAGAGTGCATATTGTGAGCACGATACTGTGTGTGCAAAACAGTATGCATGTAGCGCGCTCGATCGATTGTGAGAGAACCAGGGTGTGCATGTACACGCATACTGCACGCATGCACACCGGGTGTCACAAAAGGCGAAGAAGTTCGGCAAAAATGCGGAAATTGCAATATAAATCGATATTACATATTCATGTAAATTTATATCGAATCATACGGATGCAAAAATATAGTGAAATACCGTTAAGTGGAAAATAATTCTGTCAATAGAATTCTTTAATTAAATAATAAGATGTGAAAAACTTGCCTGGCACGCGTGAAATTCGTTTAACATAAAATTTCTTCGAAATTAATTTGTTTTACAATTAAAGAACGGAATTCTTGCAACACCCGGTATACAGACGAAAGAAAGCGTATACTTATGTTATACGTACGCACAGGCAAGTATGGCGTTCGTGTAGTAATCGTGTAAGGAAGAGTGCAGGCGAGGGCGAAGCTAACAATAAGTTCGCCGGCAGGGCCAATGGTGGTGTCGAGGGGATTTTCGCCTTTACTGTGTTTCATGGCCAGCGTAATCCGGTCCCGACATTGCGCCGTTGCTACGTGAGTTACGAACGCAAACATCAAAATCCTTCGCGGTCGAAATTGAGTAATCCGTGATGTCGGCACTTTTTCAACATATTAATTTCACCCGTGTCGCGTAAATGGCCGGGACGAGCTGCGAAGGGCGCGTATCGCAGAAAGATCGATAAAGATGAATCACATCTTATATTAAATTTGAACACTTCAAAATGAATCAATTGTTCGACGTCGTTTCTAATTTGGCTTTAATGTGATCTGCGGAACCGCGAGACAAATTGCAAATTGCGATTCCACAGCCTTCTGTATAATTTTAGTCGAATATTTCATAATAATAATATGTAATTAAACTCTTTGTAAAAGAGTAGTGTGTAGCAGAACTGAGTAGCATTTTAATTGAGTAATAGGTTTGATCTCATCTCTTTCCACGTTTTAATAGCCATCCTATTTATAGCCCTAATGAGAGTAATTTTGTAATCTTCTCAGATTCCTGGCGTCCATTTCTCCGTAATGTCTTTCCAGAAAGCACAACAAATTGTATAACGGAACTGTAGCGGAGATATTAATCATCATCCGCGAGCGCTACGGCGCTAATTAGTCATCATCACGCGAAAGCGTAAATTTAAATAAAATGTCTATTTAACAGATTGCAAAAATATAGCCGCGCGTTACCGACTTAGATAAAGCGGCCGTGTTCGAGCAGAGACGAAAGAGATCGTTCTCCGATTGTATCCCCACTTGCTGAAAGTGGCATACATTTCCTCGGGAATTTATAAGAAGGAAATGGCAGTTTGACAGCGCATCTTGCGGTCACGCTAATTATAATCATGGAGGTTTCGACCGAAGATGGAAAAGCCTTGACGAGAATGCCGACCGGTTTGCCCGGATCACCATAAAAGTGCAAAGCCTGATATATGATCTGCATTTGATCGGCCGTGAAGGGAAATTGTGTGTGTTTACGGGATCCCGCTGCGTCTGTCTGAATCACGAGGCCGTGGCGAGCAATGCACTTTTATAGCGCGTTTAATATATTCACGCACTGCGTATTTTTTATACATAGTACAAGGAAGATTGATATAAGTTTTTTATTAAAAATAATTACTATTGAGAATTCCAATAACATTTCAGACAATTTTAACAAAAATAATCACTAATAAAGATTAATAAAATTATTAAATTTTCCATATTTTAAATTAAACTTTTTAATTAAAATTAAAATATAGAAGTAACTTTCCGAAATAAACTTTCCTAATACGAAATCACAGAATCAACGTACGTATTTTCAACTTGTCGTTTTACTTGGTGTTTTACTTGTCGATATTTTCTGCTAAAAATATAAAGTGGCACAGAAAAATAGCTAATTTCACAGTCTTCGGAGATGAAATAGAAAAGCACTGTTGTTTTGCTCGGAGAGCTTTAACGGTTCACAATCTCGTATTCGCATCTTACTCGCTTGCGTCTTGTTTTGCTCGCAGCTCCTTCCGCTTCTGCGTACGCGGAAGTGCTCTCTGCTCGGTGCGTGCGTTTGTCTCCTCTCGCTCTCACAGGAAACGGAAACCCAATACGCGGGTAATTTCGACCCAAAGAGCGCCCGGAGAACTCCACCGCATCCTGAGAATTGAGAATCGTCTATGGCGACTCGAATAAACGAGAAGAGAGATTAGTCGCGCCGAGGCATCGTGTAAACGAGGGACATGCAATGAAAGAATGATACAGAATTAACTCGCGACCCAGATCCTCTTTCTCTGCGTCGTCGCGTTATCTGCCATTTCTCCCGCGGGTGCTTTCTTCTCGCGAGACCGCAAACGCGTTCTCCGTCTTTGTTCTCCGGCGATATTCTACTTATTCGTGTACATGAAAACCTGACAATCATCCTGACAAATACAAGACTTTCTTTTCGTTTTGTTCGCAGCGGAATTTACTCGGGACTCACGTTGTATTGAAAGACTGCATTAACTCGTTCGCCGCGAAATACACAAAGTGTTTCAACCGTTTCATCAACGGAAGAATAACGGAAAAAGAAGTTTTTTTGTGCGTCTTCTTAGTCGCATGTTCCTCTTTTGCGACTGCTTTAGACGATCTGTATTCGCGATGAAACTTGAAATAGAAATATATTTATTGCGCGATTTTATCTGGAATTGCATTGCGAATTAAATATCGTCTAAAGACTTTGCACAGATTTGCTTTTCATGAATCTATCTTCATTTTTCAATGTTTCAAATCCGTTAAATAAGCATGAGAGAAACAGTGGAAAATTAAAGCAGCTATTTGAAAATATAATTTTAGAACGCGGTTTTCGCGCATTCATTTGTCGCTTGCCTCTTACAGATTTCACCGGCACATTTCAGTTAGCACATAATCGTTATTGTTCCGATTCTAAAGGCTGCCTACTTTCTACAAAATTCTACAGTCATCAGTATATGCATACGTTCTGGGATAATCGCGGCGTATTCACATCCGCTAAAGGATAGTCCACGCATCATGCGTGGATAATTATTAAAGAATGAAACGTGCACACCTGGCAAAGTTCATGGCGCAGAATGTCGCACGTATGAATTTTATTATTAATTCGGCGTGGCTTTCCCGAAATATAGATACGCACGCAACAACACCGAACGCTATGCATTATTAATATCGCAATGCACGAAGAGAACAATGGAATTACTAATTGTCCGAATAAAATTCGGGCCTGGGAGCACTGTTTGGCTATTATGTGTGAACGTATTCGCTCGCTCGGAACAAATAACAATTTTACGTTTTGAACCGTGCGCACATCCGCGTTAATTATGCGCAGTTATATCTCTCACAATAAATTAACTAATTAACCTTTGCGCGGTGAACTGTCCAAATGATAAAACAAATAAATTGGAAGAATGCGAATCTTTCTTTCGTTCTCACGTCCGAAAGCGCCGCTTCAAGAACTGAATCGACCTCGATCTCTCCATCTTTCTTCGAGGCAATCATGCGCGAATTTCCGCTTGATCGGCGGTATTCAATACACAAAAGGGACTTCGCGCGAAGATATCGCGCTCCTCTCGCAATTTCACATCGTCACGCGACCGACGCCGCGTATCGTTTACCGCCTCGCGTAATTCATCGGCGACGTGCTAACCGGGTTCATTATCGTCGCGGCTTTAATTGCTCCGCGCTTTCACGTCCGCCGCAAATATTGCGGGCGCCGCGTCGTAAACACAAGATCCCGCATCCAGGCGGCGAAGCGCTGCGCTTCTCTACGATAGTGCGCGAGCTACGAAGGCGTAGCGGCTCCGTGCAGAAGCGCGCTTCCATTGCACCGTGGTCCATGACCGGAACCAGTCCGGGCTGTGAAAAAGAAACAGGTGGGCGTTGCGAGAATTGCGCCCCCCCTCAAAAGGGATCTGAGAGATCCTTTATTTCCGCCGTCGGAGAAACCGCCGGCAAAAAAAGCGACCGCGGACTCTCGCTGTCTGCGTCTCCCACCGCGGGCAGCTTTTTAAAGCGTTAAACGTTATTCATGAGCGGTTCTCCTCTCGGTGCGCGCGTTTAAGCATCTCGAGAAATTAGTGCTACGATTATAAAGGCAAAATTTTCGAAATTTCCATGGATTAAGAAATTGCTTTGGAAGTTCAACGTTCTCCTTTTAATTTGCGCGCTTCCCGGATGGCGAAATCGAGGATTCGATCGTAAAACAGTACGGTTCGAATCGATCCCGATTGCAATAAAAAGTTGAAACGTCGGTGCCTCGTATATCTCCGGATCTCTAGTTTTCACTTTAATTGCCAAAACTTTTGGAACGTATCAGGAATTCTAGCACCATGTATTTAGGTCGGAACTTTATTAATTATATCGAAATTCTGCGAAGGGGATACTAACTTCGCTGAGGTAGCGGCCAACAATTATGCGCCGGGCCGTTGACCTATTCGTCGACGATGTCGTACCCCGGTGGTAGCTAAATCGTTCGTCGGACGTTAAGATCGATCATGGTAACGTACGTGCCGGCTCACGTGCGCCGCAAAGCCAGACAGCAAGAGTCGGCGGCCGGCGCGACGACGCCTTTGCCGCTTTTATACCAGAAACGTGCGCCAAGAATATACCTGCCATCCCTACTTGTCGCCGTTGTCCTTTCTGGTGCATTACGTAAAATTTATTAATACATAACGAAAATTTACTTGCGCCCGCCGTAAAGCACCCGATAACGGCCGCCCACGCCGCGAACTCTGCGGACTTTGTCTAATTTTAATTTTCTTCGCGCGCTGCCGTCTTTTTGTCTGTCTAAATCGCAAGGTTTTATTTTTATATCTCGCGCTGGCTATTTATTGCTCCAAAAGAAGCTAAAAATGCTGAAGAGAGTGATAATTTCGACCTATCGATATTATCATAGTTTCAATAACTTGTACAAATAAAAAATTTGAATTATTCTCTCGATTTTTTGACGAAATGCAATATTCAATAAATAGTGCAGTATTTTCTATTCGAATACATTTTTAGACGGCTTCTCGCCGGATTTTATCTCCCGGTCAGTGACCCGGTGACTTTTGACTTCATGCCGAATATAGCGAATGTCCCCGCGCAGAATTAATTAATTCTGTGAGAATTCATTCCCAGCCAGGAATATCCTTCCGCTCTATTTGCATTCATCTCCCTCATTTGCACCTCTCTTCTATTTTCATATTTCTCACATCTCCAGTTTTAGTACGCGCTTTAATGTGTAAGGTCTGACAGCGATTTGCATGCGTCAACCCCGCATCTCGCGCGTCCTTGGCGAGGTGCTCGATGATGGTTAACAACGCGCGACGGGACGCATCGACGGACACGTGTTTTCAGCAGCACCACGGCCCATTTTCCAGGGTCTTCTTCGCGAGCAGCGATGCAACGCGTCGAGCCAGATTACGGCTGTCGAATAACGATCGGCAAACTCGATCCTACGCTACTTGCTACGTTTTGCCGCATTTGCCGCGTCGTTTGCTCGCATCGTACCGTTACGTTTCGTTTGAGAGAAAAGTGCATTGCCCGACGATTTCGAGAAGCACGTAAAGCGAGCATAAACGTTCGAAATGACATTCTATCGGCGGGAGCTTTCTGTGAGGCTTTCAAATGTAACGTCATGAACGTTGCTGTAACTACATTGAAAAAAATGTTATAGGAAGGTATTGAAATTTTGCCCATTTCACTCGCTATATTTTAATTCTTTTCTATTTTTTTTCCACCAACTTTAAATATATGTCTATTTTGCTTTGCATGCGAAAAGTGCGAGGAAGAGCTCAGTTAAAGCGGATTGATTTAGATTGCGATCATTTTCAATGGACAAAATGCAGTTATTGCGGTGCACAAAAGTGTACTTGTCGACAAGACGTTACGTAAAGTGGGATTATTGAAACGCATCCGATTAGCTACTATTTGTGCCATTGTCCCATCCAATTCTCTTTTCTAATTCTTTCATTGCAGATAATCGAATTTGCGAACAATTCTTACAAATTTCCTAACTTTGTCAATTCCTAAATCACAACTTTTCATGATTCTTTAGTGATTCATGTTGGAAGCGCACAGAGTATAAAGTTTCTGTTATTTGAAATGTCTGTTCACGCGAGAACAAGCTTTCGATCCGCAAGAAGCCAACAAAAGACGACCTAAGCACTTAAAGGGCGATCCAATAATAACAGTAAAGTTCAAGAAAAGTTTAAACCAAGTCAGCAGTTTTACACACAAAATAGTTAAAAAATTGGGAAAGGTCAATAGTTTAAACCGTCGAGCTCTATTGTTTTCTTTTTACCGTTTCTATGATTTTTCTAATGTAATTGTAAAAATGTTAATAAGAGAAAAAGAATTAATTGAAATATGAAGCAGCGGTTATTTTCTTCTTCTATTTTCCATTTGTAAAAGGTGATAGTTTAAACATCGTACATTTCATTCTTAGAATTGTGCTTTTCAATTGTACTTTCCACATTTTCCTACAATTTTTTCTTTTTTCTGAAATATGTATGTAGAAAGTATAAGAAGAGTGTAGCTGCGATCGAATTTGCAATGTACGAATGAATTCAGTGATAATAAAGAATTAAATTATGATAATTTGAAATGTCTCGATCTGTTTGGTACTATTTGGGTCATCTGACCAAATTTTTAACTTCATTATCAAGCGAAGTTTAAGGAAAGTTTAAGGAAGTTCAGTGTGTCTTTGACACGAGTTTCGTTCTGTTCGCAGAGATAGTTACCTGACAGGTGTCCGCAGTGGCCATGAGGGTCACGAAGAGGTCGTACACTGTGTCACGGTATCTCCGAGCGCACGCGGAACATGTTTCTCTCGATCGTCCGCGGCGGACGCACGACAATACGCACATCGACGGCGCGAAGACCGCGTCTCCGCTTTACTCGCGCGGAACGTTAGTGACGACTCGCGGGGAAAAAAATGTAGACGACAAAAGAACGCGACAACGGGGAGTGCGCTTGTGAGAGCAGAGAACACACAGAGAGAAAGACCTGTCTCGCGGCGCTGCCGTCCGAAAACTCGTGCCGCGCGCTTGATGCAGCCGTCACGGTCTGCCCCCACTGCCGGCGCCGCCGCCGCCGCCGCGCCGCCGTCGCCGCCGTCGCTCTGGAAGTTAATCGCCTTGGAGCAGAAACCCTTCGCGTTGTATACTACCGCCAGACCTCGTATCGCTGGCGCCGTGCACGTTTTGCGATTAGATCGGGCCTCACAGCACGGCGTCTGTGAGCGAAAGACGGATTGTGTCGAGAAGAAGAAATTCGGAATTAGTTTTATTGTCAAAAAAAAAAATACCGCTCACCAACGATTATTTCCTAAAAATATATAATCGACTTTAGTTTTTTATGAATACAAATAAAACTTGTTAAACATCAGTCAAATTTGTATTTTTATTTGTATTTTTATTTTTTGATTTATCCGCGTCGTTCGCCAAGCGTTCAATTAACACTTTGGCGAACGCACATTTTCACACGGCGATATACCTACTATGGGCGCGTGTTCGATGTATAAAGAACATAGAAGGTCCATTCAACTTTATGTGTTCGACGTATACACATTACGCGCACATTAATTTAAGGCACCAACGTGCGCACACGAGTAATGGCGAGCGGCGGTCGCGTTTGCTTTCCCGTCGCGATAAGAGGGTCCCTCAAGAACCTCGTGTTCTCTCTGTCTTTCTCAGGCACCTTGTGCTCACCCTCCGATACGCGCACCTTCGGGACGTGACGCACGGCGCGATTCGACGAGACTGATGGGCGGCATCGAAGGGCGCCTCACGCGAAGCAACATGCATTCTATTCTGCGACTATACTTGTCCTATTAAAATATTTCTGTCGATCTTAATGATTCTTCGATCAATTCATCAATAGTTTTCTCGACAAAAAGGTCGAGAAGGCTTTTCATTTCGAACGTTCCTTGCGCCTAAGCCGTAAATTGTGATTCTATTAAAATATAAAATTAGAAAAAAAATTAGATTTATACATGAAAATATGATAAATCAAGACGCTCACGTATTTCTTTGGTGTGAATAATTTCTTTTGGACAAGATAACAATTTCATTGCATATTCTCTCTTGCGCCTTACGTGCGTTTGCTTCCTGCGTTACTACAAAGCTTTAATATTTAGTGAATACGCGAGCGAGTTCCGTGACACATAGCGAAGGGAGCTAGTACTTTGTATTCTTATCAATAATTAAATATATGACTGCTAGTGCGCGGTACGTGACGGAAATTCTCGATTGCTGCATGGCAATATATAAAAATACTGTATTGCAGAGGCGTATAAATGTAGACGTTTTCGCAAGCTTGTCTTGCCGGTGCCGTAACGATAAAACCGTTTTTCAAGAAAAAACTGTTAATCAGCGAAAATTAAACGTAGATATTTAGATAATAGTCTGTTTCATTCCGCTGTATCGTAATTTTGTATTTAGTTGAACGTAGGAAATTGCAACCTGTATGTGTAATCATGCATTGATAATTACAGATTATTATCATTATAATTAGATGGAAATTCAAAATTAGTGGCAAATATTTTTCTCTGCTTAAAATGAAGAATTCTGATGAGGAAAAACATATATTTATAGCAATACGGTTAAAAATATTTAATATATTTAACTAGTTAAATGTTAAAAGTTTTTTTAAGACAAAAGTTTCGAATCGATTCAAAGCGTATTACCACCTATGCGATGTTTGATCGACGATTATGATTATGCCTGATACCAGCTGACACGAGTGACTTTGGGACTAAATACAACAGCATCACCGCATAAAATCGTGTCTTAACGAGAATGAGAGCACGCGACTTAGCATGATCGGCAGTAAAAGTTATATCGCCGCGATATATCGATCGTGCTGGAAGCCGCGCGCAATACTGTTCCCTTTGACACGTTCTGCCTCGCTTAGTTTATCCTTGATTACCATAATGGAAAGCCAGAGCGTTGTGAAATGACCATACGACAAAGTCCTAAAGCTTATTGCATTGTTTCAAAAGCGGCCCGCGCTTCGAGACGATTATATGAATCAGCAGAGAAATACCATGAAGCTAAGTCTGAACTCATGGATCATTTCAATGTCGAGAAGAACGAGAAGGACAAATGGAAGCTGAAAAAGCTGCAGAGCCATTTCTATCGTGAGGTGAAGAAAAAGGAGTCCATGTCGGGCTCTCTATTACAGCAAATGCCTCTCTCGCGATGAAATTCTTGGCGGACAAAACTAAGCTCAGACCGAAGCGGATTTATCACCGCAGCAGATTTTGGCAAAAGCCGACAGCGCTAGGTGCAGTTTATATATACCGACAATAAAACCCCGGCAGCAAAAACCGGTTGAAGAAGTCCGGTGTAACAAGCGTCGTCGGAAAGCCATATTTTATTTGCATAATAAATCACGTCCGGGGTCATTCATACAAAACAAAGTTAAATTAACGAATGGTTGCTGCATTGCGACAATGGTAATTAAATCGAAAGTTCAATGAAGAAAGATTCAGTTTAAAAATTAGAAAAATAAAAAAATTCTAATTTATATTTATTTCTAATTACGGAGCGCGAAAGAAGGAAATTCAGCCAAAAGCGAAATTCTTCTGCGATAAAAAACGAAGAAAATGTGCTCGCCATGAACGTGTTGCGTCGATAAATTTTTTATTACGTCGTCACGTAACATCAAAGTAGTTCAGATAGTAGCCGGATGGATTATGCGAGGAACTGATAGTTCGGTATAGACGGCTGGAATCCGATGGTATTCGCAGCGCAAGCGAACGAGAAAGCTCAATCGCAGCATATCGTCAGTTCCGATGACAGCCGGCTGAAAGGACCCTTCTCGACTCCTGGCAAGCAGGAGGACGTAAAAGTGATATCCGAGGATGTAATCGCGCCAACGATCGATTTCCTTGTCGCGGAATTGAAGGCGCGCGGCTCAAACGACCCGGAATTGAATTTCCACCGCGATCTCATTCCGGACATTATGAAACTTTCCGACAAAAGGAGCAAGCAATTTAAGGAAACGGTCCTGTGCATATTGAACGAGCTTTTCGACGAGAACGCTCGCGCCGGAAGACTTTGAATAAGATCGATTTATTTATCGATTATTTCAAAACTTGATGATCAAAACTTTATCTCGATACTACAAATATTTATGAAAACTAACGAAATATTTTTCAATGTTTCAAACTCGAAAATCTGCGAAATTTATATCTTATTTTTTTAATAATATAAATGAGAATACCCGTTTGTCTTCGATCTTTTAACTACCAATTGATTAGCTGTTAATAAAATTATAATCAATTTTAGATGATTTATGTATCCGATGTGCGATACTTAAATGATCTATAATCCCAATGGGTTAAGGGTCAAACGAGTGTGTCGCTTGAATTCACCCGCCGCGACGTGATCGTAGCCACTTCCGCAGCTGCGCATCGAACGCCAGAGGTCGTATATCCGGCCACGTTAAAATAGCTTGTTTGAGAGGGGAATAATTTGCCGGACGGAGATCGGAGTCGTGCTTCAGCCTGTTCTGTCGATTTTTCGGTTTCGAAGATCTTAAATGTGCGCGTATCAGTGACATAGTCGCGAAAGTGTCGCCGGCAAACTGACACCGAAGATGGATTACTCGTCAACCTGGCTGTTGCTTATCTCACTGCTCGGCACATTCCTACTCACGGGCGGCGTCGAGCTAACCTTCGAACTGGCCGACAATGCGAAAGAATGCTTTTATCAGGAGATCGAGAAGAATGTTTCATGCACACTGGAGTTTCAGGTTCGCAGCCGTCAAACGAAATCTGTATAGCTATATGTTTGCGCTGTGATGACATAATTGCCGTGGATCAGAGGCCAGGGTTCACGGCGTAGTACGCGACATTTGGCCGCCTGCGTGGTTTCAAGTTGAATAAGTGAATGTGAAGCGAGTAACGAATTATATTGCAAATAATGAACAGTGATAAATAACAAAAAATTTCAGAGTAAAATGAATGCAAACGACGCACTAAATTTTAGTTAGTCCCGTTAAATTTTGTTTTTTATTCATGTATTTATTTTATTCTCGTATTTTTCTTATTTGTTACTGCTTATTATTTGCATTATTTGGCATTTGCATTGCTCCACATTCATGTATTCTTCATATTTGCATCTTCAAGAAAAAGAAAACGCGATATAAAAATTTTATACAAATATTTTTCCAAAATTAAGAAACAGTTCTGCAGACAAATGTACAACGGTAATATTTTTTTTGTACGGTGTAGTTTTTCTTTATTAGTTTAGACATTATGTTCTTTAATTTGCACAATTATATGTAAATTTTATAAAATTCTAATAAGCTTTTCTGTGTTTTTTAGGTGGTGACAGGTGGCCAGTATGATGTAGATGTAACTTTAGAGGCTCCGAATAAAGAAATCATCTATAGTCAAGTGAAAACACAATTTGATTCGCACTCCTTTGTAACAGCTATGTCAGGAGTATATAAAGCTTGCTTCAGCAATGAGTTTTCTACATATTCCCATAAAATGGTATATGTAGATTTCCAGGTTGGCGATGAATTGCCACTTCCTGGCATCGGGGAACATGTCACAGTGATGACTCAAGTAAGTTAATTAAATTCAAACTTTCTACAATCAACATAAATTAAAAGCAATGATATCTGACATTCGATTTTTCTTACAGATGGAGTCTTCCGCGCAAGAAGTGCACAAAAATCTAATTAGCATTCTAGATTATCAGACGCATCATCGTTTGCGAGAAGCACAAGGTCGTAAACGCGCCGAAGAGCTTAACGAACGAGTACTCTGGTGGTCGGTGATGGAAACATTTTCTATCCTGTTCATCGCCGTGTCACAGGTGTTCATTCTCAAGACCTTTTTCACGGATCGGAGTCCCTCTCAAAGTTATTAGTGTGATTGCAAAGTAATGAAAACGAAAAAAAAAGACTCTCGTCGAGGTACAGTCGATTATAGATCGTACTTTCCTCGTGACGTCGTAATTGCTGTTTTTTTTTTTCATCACCGGTCAAAGTGCCATCGTAACGCCCGCTGATATGTCACGCTTGCTTTCTCTCGGCGGAACTTTCAATCGAGAATTTCTTGTCGAAGGAAAACTAGGATCAAAGAACCGGGCAAAACCGAGGTGATCCTCGCACCACAAACGCGTGTGTGTTCTTGGGTATTAATTTATTCCGAGGCTGTAAAAGGACATTTAACGCGGGTGTTGATACAACTCGGAGCAATCAAAAGGGACGAGTGCAAGTATTAGAATTCTTACACAACCCTTCTCGATGGACACTCTCAAGTTGTACTTATACTGGCACAGAGACAGTATAATGAACATTGAAAGCAACATGGACATCATGTTTTTCTTACTGTGAATGTGTAATATAATAAATTAAAAGAAACTTGTGTGTATATTTACGCCTATGTTTCGCGAAACGATTCGATTAATACCCATCTCTCGTTATCTGTCGCGCCTTCCGTTTATTTGTTTTAAGATCAATTGAGATAAAAGCTACTTAAATAAACGATTTGACCATTTACTTATTTTTTCAACTTAATGCAATACAATGATTCTATCAATTGAGAACATTGTTGCAACGTTTCTTATAATGGTACATATAAGCACAAAAAATGCCGCACAAATGGAATTACAATGGAATTTCCTTCTTTTTTTCATACGTGGCAGGTGTCATGTTTTCAGCCGCGTATGCACTGTATGCGTGTTATTTGATAAGCGTATCCGCTGATGCAGAAAACGGGTCAAGAGTGAGCTCATTAATTGTCCGCAGTCATTTTTAAATTACTCCAGAAACTCAGGTGCTGTACACCTGTACTATTTTCTTATATCATTCATTTGACAGTTGTCGACTTTAACGAATGTTTTACAATATTTTTATTTTATATAACTAGCAATTTGTAAAATATTAATAAAACTTATAGCATAATAATATTTAGGACATGCTTAATTTATTATTAACTCTAACGGGCTGTTTAAAAATGATAATAAAAATTGTAAATTAATTCCTTTTATAAAAATAACGATATTTAGAAATAATAATTTGATTATTTTTATTATTTATACATATATATTAATAATAAAAATAATATATATATATATATATATATATATATATATAATTTTTTTTTTTTTATATTTTTACAGCCACTTTTTTTCATAAAAAATAAAAGATATAATTTTTATCAGCCGAAAGATTTTTATATTTGTACATTGTTTAATCTATGTCATAAAAAAATCTTTATAATATATATATATATATATATTTTAAAATATTTTTACAGCCACTTTTTTTCATAAAAAATAAAAGATATAATTTTTATCAGCCGAAAGATTTTTATATTTTTACATTGTTTAATCTATGTCATAAAAAAATCTTTATAATACGTGTCACTTATATATGTATGTCACAAGGAGACAGCCGGTACTGTAGACAGTTGAATGAGTTACTATTATCACGTTACGATACGCTACGCGAACAGCTGTTATAACCTGTTATAGTTGGGTCGCGGTGAAACATAATTTTTACCTAGGAAAGTTCATTAAATTTGACAATATGCAGGTAATTTCATTGCTAAATATCTAACTATGTTTGGTTGGATTAACATTTCACAGATATTTTTATTTATTCGAGCATTTAATTGTTTAAGCGAGTAAGTAAAGTTGACATAACATTGTTTAGGAGCAAGATATCCCAATCGACATTAATACTGGGAAATTGTTAGACTGGCTGCTTAATCGAAGGCATTGCAAAAAAGACTGGCATACGAATGTTTTGAGTATTAGAGAGAAAATTAATAATGCAATACAAGATATGCCTGCTCATGATGGCATTGCCACATTGTTATCTGGAGCTTGTAAGTATCAATTTATATAGTTTTACTTTATGATTTTTACAAGCAACGAGTGTGGATTTCTGATTTTTTTTACAGACATAAATTATTTTTACTGTGTCAAAATTGTGGAAATTTTGAAAGAAACGGAAGCAGACACGAAAAATTTATTTGGGCGTTACGGTTCTCAGAGAATGAAAGACTGGCAAGAGATTTTACGATTATATGAGAAAGATAATGTGTATCTTGCGGAAGCTGCACAAATGCTTATGAGAAATGTTAATTATGAGGTCCCTAGTATAAAGAAACAAATACAGAAGTTAGAGCAATCGATAACTGTAAATATACATGTTCATATAATATGTAATATTACTAATTATTTATTATTATTGTGTAAATGTATATAAAATTATATTTGCAGGATCTAGAGAAAAAGGAAGCAGAGTATAAAAAATCAGAGAATATTGCACGTTCAGAGTATAATACGTCGTGCAAACAATTAGGTATAACTGGTTATAATACATTCAGACGCGAGTTAATAGAGAAAGTCAAAGAACTTCCAGAAATTTACCACAAAATAGCGGAGAAGACAAAAAGTCTGGATAAAGTAGTAGAGTTTTACAGTGCATTTGTCGAATTTACTTTTGGCCAGCAGTACGATGGCAACTGCGTACCGATGATTAAATATGTGATAGGTATGTTGCTAAATTATTATTTCAAAAATTATTATATATACTCAGTAAGAAAAATGTTAACAATGTTGACAGATTGACAGCAAATTTTGATCAAATTTACTGTCAATCTGCTAACATCTCTGACATTTAGCTATCTGAGCGATAATATCTGAGTAAAAAGAAAATGTGGATATAACATAAATTGTTAAACATGATTTCCACAGAAAAAGGAAATACAACAACGTTTGAATATATTTATGGAGAAGCACCAGTATCGATAACTGAACCGCCATTAAACATCAAAGTGGATGAAGATGAGAATAATGAGAAAGCTGATATTACTACGGACGCTAATGTATGAATATTTTCAAGTGTTCATGAGAAATAAATTTTTGATTGTGTACTTATTCCGAGCATTTTAAACAGACCGTTGACTTTGGCAACTTGGACCTGAATGGAGAAATTGACTTTGGTGAAGAAGTCAGTTTGGACGCAGGAGGTGATATCGATTGGGGTGACGCTGCGGAGCAATCTGCAGGAGAAGAAATAGATTATAATATTTCCTGGGAGGAATCGGGTATAGTTGTGGAAGCGGCAGGTCAAGAAGGTGGGATGGCTGTTGGGACAGAAGCGTATACAATATTAGATAATCCCACGACGAGATCCGAATTTATTAATCAGCTGTTCGAGGTATGACATATAAATATATGTAAGATTAGTTATCGCTTTTAGCTAGATAAAAGTACATAAAAATATTTTATAGCTGCAAGCATTTATGAAGTTACGTTTGTACGAGTTCAAAGGAAATGACAGGAACAATCTCCTGAGCTTCAGCCAGATGCAGGATGCCTCTCCTATTCTGCAACTTTCTACCACGGAAACTACTCAAAGTATGCTGGATAATGTTCAAATTGTCCTGTCTGAAATATTACACAACGATGTCCAACATTTGCACAACATCAAACATTATTCAAGGTATGATTGATTAAATGTAATATATTTTTACAGATAAATCATACAGTTTTACAGATCTTTCTTGTTTATACGATATCCTTATCGTAGGTACGTAGATGTAGTGGCTGTCTCTTTAAAGCAGAAGTTAAACCTGATCGATAGAATGGTAAAGCAACAAAAATCCGTCCAGCAACAGCAAGAGGATGCGCGGAATCAAATCGAGAAATTACGTCCGTTATTAAAACTCGTTATACAACGCACCAAGGAACTGCAAGTAGAGGTATTTTATCTTTGCTCTTACTGATGCTACATCTTTTTTTTTCTTCGCTGAAACTATTTTTATGCTGCATTTAATTTCAGATCGAGCAAGACATTTCCAAGAGATACAAGAACAGAATAGTACATTTGACCGGAGGTATAAATACATTGTAATACAAATACATTGTAAATGTCGGACGATGAAATTGTTGCATTGAAATAATTTGTAAATAAATTCTATGTTAAAATATACAAAAAAATGAAATACTTTTGCTACACTGTACAAAATATACGATATGATTTTTTACTCTTATACACGTCTATCTTATTTTTCAATATAAGTAATGACTTAAAATAAATTGATATTGCAATGACGTCGATTATCATTGTTGACGCAACTTCGTTGATACCCTAGAAAAATTGAAGCTTGTAATTTCTAGAATAATCCATATCTTCTTTGGCATTTAACTTATTTGTCCAAATATCGTGATGATTTTATTCCTTGACATACTATGGCTTCTAGGAATTACGTACACAAAACAAAGTCTTGTACAAAACTCCAATGTGAAATAAATCTAACATTGGAAGATAAAGTTTTTATCATCCTTCAGAACTTGACTCTGACCGATAAAAAAAACAATTTATATAATCATGAAGAGATTCTGCACGAGTCTCCAGGGCGATGAGGTACAAACTGCTTTGGTTGTAGGACAAGGATATCTTTTCAGACACTCGGCTAACGAGCGATCGCACTCGCATAAACGTTGTGAGCAAGATCCGGATCCTCCCCAGCTGCCGTGCTCAACCGCTGTAACAAAAATTTCACGGCCCATTTCACCTCACCGCGATATGTTTTATTACGCGTGTTGAAAATGAAAATAAATCCACAAATCACATAATGCTGAAAATTTAAAAGCGCCGTAAAACAAAGATGAAGAAAATTTTCATCAAATTAGAATCTTGTGTTCAATAAAAAAAAAAAAATAAACGAACCGCAAACTGGTTTGTAACCGTGATAACATCTCCAGTAATACGGTACGAAGTATTCCGAGAACATAGCACACTCTGTGGCGTCGTAGCACCAATCGTGCATCTTGCAGCACCTGAAACATTTCATTTTTGCAAACAATTGACATTCGTCTCCCGCAACTCTTGCGAACGACACTCCTTCTTATGGATGCATAACGTACTGGTCGATACCGTCGATGACGTAGCCGGAACCTAAAAATCCGCAGTAGCACCCGTATCCTTTGTAAACCAAAGGATTGCATCCTGTAGCGCATACCACCATATTGTAAAGATGTATCACTCCCCTCTTGAATCTCGTATGGCTCGTCGTCTCTCTTCCCTTCGTTCTAAAATTGCGAAAACCGTTTTTGTTTCAAGCTTTATTCAATATTAAAAATTTGTATAATATTTTAAGTGTTAAATACGATTTTTGATATTAAAAATTTGAAACATGATAAATTTTTTTGCGTCAGTATTTTCTAATAATTTCCATCCCATTATATAAATTTGTAGAAAGTACATTATTATTAATTGTGCTGTGACGGAAGTTTCTATTACAGCTGTGTTCGACTTACGCGGTGGGTTGCGCTTTCGTGTTGTTCACCGTCGTATTTGCCGACGACGATACGCGCACGTAAATGTCCTCGTAATTACGCGCCGAGGAGGCACCCCACGGGTCACCGCTGTGACCGATATAGAAATCCCCCTGATTTTCTGCGTCTTTTATATCATTTTTCATATGTGAATAATCATAATCCGCTCGGCGCGTTCTGGCACCTCCGAGTAACTTATAAACACCTGGCGTACCGTTACCTGAAAATGCCATAAATGCTGATAGACAAAATAGTGTCAGCGATTGCCCAGCGCGCGTACCTATACAATTGTAAACTGATATACAGTTATAACCGTAGTTCGCCATACTTACATTATTTTCAACCTGATTCATTTATTTATGATTTTAATTTGACGAATTAACATTTAAATTAATTATACTTGCTACATTATTGTTAATTATATACAATTAGAATGGTAAATGCGTATTCCCAAGTCTATGTGCACTGGCTTTCTTTATACATAAAAATATTAAGTAGAAAATATATTATTAATATTTGGAAAAACAGTCTTTTTCTTTTTTAACGCTTATATGAATCCGAAAGTGCGTGCATTTTCCGAACCACTGCGTGCCGAGCGTGTATAATAGGCGTACACGATGGTTTTTCTAACCGTCAGAAAATGTATTTCGCCTTGATTCAAACCTGCTTAGCGTAAAACTACTCTCATTTATCCCACTTCTGGCCGTTTTAACGGTTTCTCAACAATCTTCCAGAAAATGTGCCGGATAAATTGCGGCGCATCCACTCTCTGCCGAACGTATGAAATGCTGTACAGTATTTTGCAATTTCACTTTTCAGATTATCCATTCTATCGCAATGAAATGTATTTTCCACAAATTTCGCTTCACTGAAGTTATTTTAATACGTCATAAATATAAAAAAAAATAAGGACACGTCTTTAAGACATCCTTTTCAGGATGTTTTTAAGACGTCTTTTTAAAATTTTTATATTATTTTTTATTTATTCTATTTCATCATATCTCATACCAAAGTTAGATGTAAAGCGCATTACTTTCCTACAACAAAATATGCAAAAAAAAATTTATTTCTTAAATTTATATCTAAAAATATAATTTTTTTTTATTAAAATATCTCTTAAAGAAATAGATAACACACGTGTAATTTTAAATATACATTAATGAACTTATTATTACGAAGAAATTAAATCACATATTGGATAATTTTTTAGAAGAAAAAAAATTAGAAAAATAACAATGCAAATGAAATAATACGCCAAATTTGCATATATTTTTCAGAGATAGGTCAAGTATTTTTTCTTTATATGTCAGTTTTGTGTGAAGATTAAATGCATTAAAAACGGAAGTATAGATTCTCCTCAGCAAACGCTTCCCGTTTTTCGTTCTTTTTTTCGTCGTATGATGCCGATTCCATCACAATAATTTTAATTTTTCACGAGGTCGGTTTCTCGTCTCGTTACCGGTTTAACTGTGCTCGAAAATTCACGTTTCAGTTCACGGTACGCAAATACCTCGGTACGCGACCAAGATGCACTTCTGCCCATGCGTATTTTGATATTTTGATTCCATAACTGATTGTGTATTGATATCAAGGAATTTTCGTTGAAAGCGTAATAAAAGTAACGTTTACTTTTGCAGAATTTTACGAAAAAAAATTCCACGTGTTCTGACAAGCTACGTAAGCGTAGGATATTTTTTAGAATTTAATATTTTTGATATAAATACACGAATATGAAATGTGCGTATAACTATAAATTAATCAATTTTCGATCTGGACTTTGCATAATTGAGTAATTGAGTAATTATTTATATAAAATTATACTGATATATGTAATCATATCTTAATTTGCTTTTTTGCCTCTTTTTAACTAAAAAGTTCAATAATTATAAACAAACAGATAACAATGAGTAAATGCAGATTACTATACGTGTGTTGCGTAACGTTACGTAAAGCGTTTCAAAAGGAAAAAAAAAAAAAGATAAAGTAATAGTATTAATAAATCTGAAATTTTAATACCATGCAAAATAAATTTCATCGTTTCGCGACTTCAAATTTATTAACAACCAGAGATAAATGGTTAGATCGAGCTAATTAACGAAGTACGTGCGTGCGAAAGCGTTGTAGCGGTCCAGGTTACTGTAACGAATTACTGTAACTGTACACACTTGTTACGGTCGACATGTCTCGCGGAGGAAAATTGAGAGATCATACACCGTTTTATCGCCGTCATCTCTTCTTCTCTCCTTCTCTCTTTCTCTTGCGGTCGGGATTACTCAACAAGGAAATTGAAATTGCGAAATGAAATGGCGCGATCGAATCGTAGCTTTTAACTGCTTTGCGGCAACAATCAACAATCCGGCGTCATAATGTTTCGCAACGTTAATTAGTCTTGCGCGGTGGTCCTCTGTAATCCGCGAGACGCAATTCCTTTTCGCCCACGGCGTTTCCATGGCGCGGCCACGTAAAAGTTTAATACATTAATTTTCTTCCTTGATGTAACGCTGTAGCGAGTATTAACTCGGCTTTCAATCGTTCATCAAATGAAATTCCATCGTAAACGTATTTACGAAAAAAGATTCAATTTACAGAAAATTTGATGAGAAACGTCGGAAATCGACAGTTAAAAGTAAAACTTAAGATAAATGCTGACTTGCAGAAACAAATCAATTCAATTGGTCGAAATTTCAATCGACGCGAAAGATAAGTCATGAATGTAAAACGATTTAGAACGAGCGAAAAGGGTTGCTTTCATTATTCAAGTTGTACATGAGATCTCGTTAAGCAAATTAATTATGCCAGCATTATTTTTCCTTCGTAGACGAAATTATCCGGCGGGTCGCTTAACCTAAATTGGCGTCTCATTGTCAGTGGTGTCGTGTGAACCGACTTAATTAGAGAGAGGTGCGGTTACATTTTAAGCTTGATATTCAATTGTGCACTTATGCGCTTTCTTAAAAGACGCTCAGCGGGACGCTCGTTGCTAGCGTTATTAAGTTGAAATAATTTCACGCGCGCATGATTAGAGCGCGATGGTTAAAGCTCACTTATTAGCAAGAAAGGGAAGACAATGATGCAAGTGGAAATTTTCCACGCGAGAAAAGATAAAACTAATTATATACACTGCATACTATATGACATGCATTAGCATCAACGTAGAAATGATTTTATGAATCTCCCAGAAATCCCAGAAGTAAAAAAAGCAGAGGAAAATATTAATACTATAGAACATACAGATATTCTATTTCCGTGTACGATCTACGAGGTTTAATTAAAAATTTACACGTACATGCAATTTTATTTGCAATTTTGCTTTCCGCATTTTAAGTTGCTCAGTTATAGGTTTGACATTTCACAAACGCGCAACAACCGTTGGATGCTATTAACGAAATACGTAAAATAGCGAATATTGCGGCGCGAGATAAAGACGATACTCGATGGAAATGTTTGCCTCTTATGTGAATTATGTAAATTATTTTTCATTTGATAAAATATTATATTAATATCAAAAATAGCTGTAAATTTTTGTATCCACACAATACAGACAAAACATTGCAAAATTATAGATTTATTACAATTAATTAAGAATCTTTTGATTATTTATTCCAGGATTTATTTACGCTTTATATTTTGAGAATTGCGACGGATAATGCATTGCATTATGCATACTTGCGATGCATGCAAATTTTATATCATTTTATTGCAGTTTTTCATTAATATAGTTCATTAATATAGCATAGTTCTAAATAGTCAAACAAACAATAAACGACGTATTCGCGTTGTTTTTCCCTTTTTATATTATTTTTCGTCAATTATAAATTTAACTCCTTTAAATTATAAAATCACGGAAATTTATATATTTATTTTATTTCGTATATATTTCTGTTAAATCCGTTAAAAATAATTTAATTAATAGAGTTAAATTAAATTTTTCCAAACAACATTATTTTCTTACTCTTGGCGTCGCAATCGAGCAGCGTCCCGAATAAAAGGAGGACGCACAGGACCCTTTCGCATTGACGAGACAATCGATCCGTCCGCGGATCGCGGCCACGTGCAATGTCGGAGCTTTTGCGGCACATCGGGCACGTTTTCACCGCGGCGTGAGCAGACCGGGGTGCGCTCGATTGAGGACACCCTACGTGTCACCTGTATCGTATAGTCCTCGGCTCATCCGGCGTGGTGGCGCGGTACCTCACGTGTCGCCGCATCGGAAAACTGCAGCGACGTCGGGTGTCCAGTTACGCAGCTTCTCCGTTTTCACTGGCAGCCGTAACGGCGCGGTTCATTACCGCGACTGTTGATTAACACCGATTCGCGCGCAATGATGTAAGCAGCCCCCTGTAACCGAAATATCACACCGCGCCGATCGCCGATCGATCAATTGACGCGCCAACAATACGTTGTCCTTCTACCGACGACGTCTCTTCGTCGGACGTAGATTAAAAACTGATGAACCGATGATTGTCATCCTGATAAAGTTTCCGACGGACACTCCGACACAAAGAACGGTTTTCTCTCCTCGCGCCAGGCCGCGTCGCGTGGATTTCGTGTTGAACCCAGCCGGGATTTAATAACGTCCGATCGATGCTTTTGTGCGCCGCGCGTTGCCCTCGCGGCTTAATAAATCAACAAGGCGCCTTTCAAAACACGGGGATCCATCGGGAAATTTACAGGGCCTGGGCGTTATTACGTGATGCTGTCCCGCGAGAGCAAATTGCACTCGATAACGCCTGCGTCAGCAGCCATCCGCGTTATCGCGCCTGTCCGATCCCTCTCGCGATCGCGAACGATTGCTCTCGATGCGAAGTCGAGTTTAGGAGTTTTTCTCTTCCGCGCTTAAACGTCGTTCAAGCCGCGCAACCCGCCGCGGTTCGTTTCGAAATTTTCTATACAGCAAAGGCGTGCTTCGGCGACGATAGACCCCGACTGATCGTCCTTATCAGACAACACCGATTCATCGTTTCCCTCCACGCGACGTCTCCTTCCACCTTTCGCTGACATTCTTAAGTGCACGACGATCTCAGGCACACCGCGCGGTTCAACTCGATGACCCCTCGAGAACGTCCATTAGAAGCGCGCATAGCTGCGAGGAGCGCCTACGCCGATTCCCGTGATCGTACTACTGTCTTGGCCTAAGAAAATCTGTGCTGTTACACTTTCGTCGGCTTCCTCTCGCGGAAGAAGGAGAAGAGAGAGATTGTTAAGGTCTGCTCGTTGGCCGTGCGCGAATCTTCAATCTTCGCCTTCTTCCGCGCTCTGAACTCGTTAAACGTGTCTCCTTGCAGCAGCTCGCTCTATAAAGGGTAAAGGGCGAACGCTGCGAGTGGACACGACGCGAGATGTACTTCAGACTTTCTTTCAACTTAAATACCTCGCGTAGGATTGACACTATCGTGTTGAAACATTTACACACGTTCGTATTGAAACTACAAAGAAATTTTGCAAAACGTTGCGATATTATTATGACACTTTAACGACATAAATGCATTTATGAGTTTATGGCGGTAACATTCATCAAACGTTTTGTAATCATGTACTGTGTCTAATGTGATGTCAATTACGTTGTCGAAATATACACACACTTTTACACTTTAAAAACTTTTCTAAATAATAACTTTTTATTTTCTAAATATATATATTTAAAAAAATTATTGTATTATATTATAAAAACTTGGATTCCTGAATATGCGTATTTAGAGTATAGGAAAATTTTATGAATCGTTATATTGGAAATCATATTTATTACCGTTAAGAAGTTAATTTGCAATAAAATCTAAAAAAAAATTTTTTTCTATTAAAGATGATTTAAAACAATTATTGTATTAATAGAAATATGAGATTGCTAAGTAAACGTGTTTAATCTATGAAACAAGTTTAATAATTCATAATATTAAATAATGAAGACTATATTATTATTACCGTTAAGAAAAAGTTTGCAATAAAAACTGGAAGTGGGTGAATATAAATTTAAGGCGAGGTAGGAGGTGCAACAGGTTACACCTCGTTGTTCTTGCACATTAGTCAGAAGTACATTAATCACTGCCGGCGAGTGTAACACATATAATTAAAATTCACAAAAACGTTTATTAATCTATCCGTGAAATGAGCACGTTACAATTACGTTCATGACAACAAGCGTTGCTCGTTACGAATCGCAGTCACCGCGATTATCGTCGCAGAAAGTATAATATGAAATCGCGGATAATGACGTAGAGAATAAATTTGCAGCTTGAAAATAGCGTGACAGCAAAAAATCAGCAGATGCACATGTTATTTGAATTTTAAATCACGCACAAGATAATGTTGGAATCTAAAAATATCTATCGTTATATATTATTCATTCGCAAACGAGTTTCTACATAATAAAATAGACTAGCAAGAGCAATATGCTTAAAAGTATTTGCATTATACAAAATATTTTAACGAATTTTTTTCACCACACATTTATTTATAGTTTACTTTTAACATTTTTTTTTTATCAAAGGTAGAATTTAAAGACCGTACTTCACCATTAAATCCCAATGCTTTTCTCTTTAAACACGGATTTTTTTATCGCAGCACGTTCCACTGAACACCGCGGCAAAAATCGCTATCATTTGTTGGAAATAATCGACGTTTTTGCAAAAAAATCTCTTCTTTCCGCGAAGAAACATTACGCGCGGCCGAGGGCTTTTGCCGTTTTGCATCGTAAAGAGCCGCATTTCGCCGATAACTTCACTCATCGATTACCGCGTCGCGGCGCGGTGTAGAGCGGGATGTAAAGCAGGCTGCTTTCTACATCCAGCGGGCAGGGATCCTTGAGTGCGAGCGAGTCATGTACTTGTACATGAGCGCGGTCTATCAGGGACACCTACGATGCGTTGCGCGCCGTGCTTTTACGCGGGAGGAAGACGTTTCGCTCGCGGTCTTTCGTTCGACGGTGCGGCCTGAAATTACGCGAACAGTATATTTTCACCGACTGACCGACTGACTGGCCCGAGGAGCGCAGGAGAGTGGTCCTCGTGTGCCGCACTTGCGGGTATAGCGGTACTCGCCGCGGTGCACGCGATGATGATGTAGCGATCGTGTACGACGCGATTACCGAACGATGCAAAGCGGAATTCTGATTAGCGAGACAATCGGACGAGCCACAAAAGCATAATGCGAGAGAAAGAGAGAAAAGAAGAAAGAAAAAAAAAAAATGAGCGGACAAACGCGTCACGCAAAATGCCACGTTATTTGTTATGGTGTTAATTGTCGTTCGCGATTTAATTGGCGCGCGATAAAAGCACCGTGGGAAGCCGATCGTACGCATCGCTGCAACGGCGATTGCACCGTTGTTGTTCAAGGAGCAATAACGCTCGCTGCAGACAGTCGTTTTAATGAGAATCATTCACAGAATCATGCGCGCGGAATCGACATGGTTGTTTCGGCCGCGTTAGTACGTTAATTGCAAAAAAAAACGAGTGGGAAGTTTCGATTGAGAAATTTATTCATTCTGATTTGTCGACGGCTATTCTTCCTCTTTTTGGTAAAAAGTTATATGTGAATATATCTGTCTGAAGCCTGTAGCAAACTATACACTGGAGATTGAGATTGCGAAGTGGAGATTGGAATTCGACCGGTCGAGTAATCTCAATCTTAGCCCACTTTGTCTTGATAGGTCGAATTCCAATCTCCGACTCGCAATCTTCGATGCATAATCTAATGCTTTAGACGTTGTCGATCTGCGTATCGCACAACTCTTTCGCTTGTGTCATTTAGTTTTGCCAGGAGATAAAAGAAAGCGCAAGTGTTGCGGAAAAAGAGAGAGAGAGAGAGAGAGTGTGACACGGGCAACAGTGACCACGCATGACACGCTTCCGCACTTTAAGTTGCGCAACTTGAGGAAGACATTTTATGCACTTCGATTATCAAGAAACAAGTCATTGTTTCTGACAAGATATAACCTGTCTTGGACATCGACACGACGACGCTAAGCGACTTAGCACCGTGTTTCCCGGTGTCACTTTCGCGAACGTTATAATGCTAATTACGCCTCTACGAAAAGGAAATTGTTGCGCGAGGAGATGAAAAAGCTTACTTAATTTCAAGCTAAGTAAAGAGACGTGTCGATTCGCGGATCGGGATATTGAAATTCTCTGATGACTGCGTAGTCGAGGCGGAACGATTAAATTGCATTCTGCGCACTTGTAAAACGCTAACGTCAGTTAAAGATTAAACGCAAGTAAATATAACCCAGACTAATCAGAGGTAAGCTCAGCTAAGTTTGTATTTATTTGATTCATTTGATTTATTTGACCTCGATTCGTAATGAAAATTTCCTATTATGAGTAAAAGCACAATATATTTACGCAAATACATTTTTACGAATATTTTTATAATTGGAATAAGCTGCGTAAAATTAGCTAAAATAATCAATTGTAGAAAAGGGATTATATTTAAGTTTGCGGTAATAAAGGCGCTTAATTCCCACGCGACAATTTAATTAATATTTAATAAGTAAACAATAAAATTTAATAGAGTTTTAATAAGACCAGCAAATAATTGCCGTTTATAATGAATTCTGTCATGAGAATAAAAGTCGCTTTTCGCTATCTCTCATATTTCACATTATTACCTCTGAAATCCCTTATTGCATTGTTAACCTCTCGTTATCTTCGGCCAGTCATTTTCTACGATACGACGATATATGGTTTTAGTTCTCGACGATAAGAGCCAGATAAGATTTTATTAAAAATAGTTTTGTGCAGGTAACGAATATTAGTCGCGGTCTCATTGCTAGCTATGCAATAAAGCGTGTCTTCGGAAAGAAACCGTATGCGATTAAATTGAGTGCGACTCGATATAAATTGTATTTCAGGCTTCACAATTGAGGTGTTAAATATTAAAATTTAAGAAATTACAATAACGATCGTGAAACTTTCTCTAAAAAGAAAACTTGAGGTTCTTCTCCTGCAATTTCTGTCAATTACATCCCGCGCGTGAATCATTGCCGACAATTACATTCATTTCGCCGGTGGGATCGCTCGCTCGTTTCACTTGCGCTTTCTTCACGCACGTGTCTTACCGAAATTTCACTCGGTTGTGGATTTTTTGCGGCCGCATCTCGTTCACATTTCGATATGCAAATAAAAGCGGCAGTATATAACGCAAAAGTAACCCATCTGCGCAACCGAGTGTATCCTAGCGTGATCGCGCGCGCGTAGCACGCCGGGATACACCGGGCGGTGAATCTCTCGGTGCCAGCTCGGTGCGGGAAAATAAGCGAACAGACGCACATTGTCGCACCTGGGAACGAGATTCGATCACGACGGATGGCGGCGCGCGGGCGTGTTGAATAACACTTGAGTTGCAGCGACTCGAACACTTGAGTTGCGCGACTCGAACATTTGCCGCGCGATTACCGAGCCCGATGCTCGGAATTAATACCCGTTACCCGTTACCAATTGGTAATCTTATTGCCAACTCGCGGCGCCTTAACGAGATTTCTCGGTAGAAGACGTGCTCGAAAAAAGGAGCGCGAAAATGCCACCAACGCGCGCCAGCCAGGCTGGGAAAATTTCTCGTCGTTAGAAAAATACGGCCGGCCATCGGCAAACCGCGAGATCTGATTATGGGTCATTTGTAGCTGACCGAACTAAGTTGAGCCGACCGGTAGCACGGGTGGCTGATTGTACCGGTTAACATGCCGCGAAGAATCGTTCATACGATCTATTAACGGATACACGGCTTATTAGCAGATTTTCAGGCGGATGCATATAAAAATGCACCGCTTAGAGAGGCGCTGGCGTTTTGATAGCAGGGGATTGTGGATGATATTCGGATATTAAAAATAAACGCGGTTTGGCGATATTAACCGGATATATCGCTCTGGGCGTTTGCGTACGTTAGAAGGCGGTTAAAGGGAACGGGAGGAGAACGCAAGATTGGAGATTGACGCAGGTTTGCCCGGTTTAATTAAATGGTCAGACATTGTTTTTCTCTTATCGTGTTTTTCTCTGATTAATCTGAATCTGATATCCGACCATAGCAAGTGTAGCGTGGGAAGGTGCCGAGTGTTACAAAAATTGCCGCAAGTGTCTGCGCGTTTTGTTTGCTATCGCATCGATCGAGAATATTAAATTGAAAATATGTTTCGAAGACACTCGTTTACACACAATGGGCAAGCGTAATTTAAATGCTGCCATATGTTAATCATACACAATCAGCACACAATAACTTCTGAAAATAGTTCGATCAATTTATTCGATAAAATAAACAGGGGAGGGTTCAATATGCTCCTGACAAAGCAATATAATTAAAAAAAAATATTCTTCGCATTTCGTTCATGTTTCTTTCAAAGAGAAAGAATCGTCGAGGAAAGAAATTGCGCGATGTCATGTCTGAATAATGAATTGCGGTCATGTCGTGGAGTATACGATGGTATTTGCGAGATAACAAGCCAGCGGAACAAAGTCAAAATTAATTTCATATTCCACACAATCGGATAAAATGAGGAAGAATGCATCGCACGTATTGTCGTCGGGGCATTCCTTAAAACGGGATGTATATTGCGGCTCGTCCTCAAAATAACATCGTGTTTATTAACCCTTTAACGTGCCGCAGAATCCCGTTTTCCATACAAATTAGCTACGCCGCCTAAAGCACTGGAGTGTCAGTTATTTTAGCGGATCGTTACATAAATTATGTTCTTTTTGCACTTTCCCGCGGCAGAAATAGGCGCGGGGGTTAATTTTAGTTACTGTGCGTTGCATAAAGTATTAGCAGCCATTAACTCGATCTAGGTTGATGGTAATCACGTCTCCGTGATACACAGGATACGTGACGCATAAACTGATCCGATTGCATATCTTAGAGAAGCTATCTAAAAATGCTAAACTGTTACTTTTTACTAATCGCATCAACCACAAAATCCACTAAGAAATGCGAATCTTTTTGCGATGCTAACCTGCTCTTTCCTACTGACTCTACGTGCCATAGCATTTTAATTTTAAGTTAAGCCTGGGAGTATTTCGCTTTATCCGTATACGTTCGCGTAGTTACTATCAAGCGCAACGGAACTTAAGCGTTTTTGCGAAAATTCTGCTCGCAGTGTATGTATTGCGGTACTGCTGAAAGAGATAGATTATACATGAGCAGAAACAAGCTAAGAGTTTTCTTGCAAGGTGCAAGAGCTTCTAGGTAAATGTAAATCAACAAGAAAAGGAAAAAAAAAGACACATTTTATAAATTTTATAAAAATTTTATAAAACGTATAAAATATTGCCGTATAATTATTGTAGAAATTTTTTATCAGTTTATTAGAAATATTCGATTTAATGAATATTTCAATATTGAGACTATTTTCTTTTTGTGAATTAACAAGAAAAGAAGAGAAACATGAATTTTATAAAATGAAGTTTTTATAAAATGTATAAAATATTATCGTACAATTATCGTAAAAATGTTGTAACCATTTATTAGGAATAAAATATTGAATTTGATGAAATACTTATTCAAAAGATTGAGAATATTTTTGTTTTCTTCAAAAAAAGTCTCAATTTGATAAAATTTTACGATATTCAGCTACAAAATAAATCAGTTATAAGCTAAATCAGTTGTAACGTTACATTGAAAATGTCTATATTCAATCGCGTTATTGAATGACTACCTAATATATCCATTTTTGATTGACTGACTGTGCAATTAGAACGTTGCAATTATCGCGTGGCAGTATTGTAAATGACATTCTATGAGCGATACTCGTTACGTTGTAATAATCAATAGCAATCGATAAAACTGTCAAAAATACCACCTTCGCAAAACGTATAGTTATGGCGTCGCGATATATTTTCATTGTTAACTTCAATTAAAATTTTTTAACAAGTTGCGCTTCTTGCTAGTGCACAGATCGAGATAACGTAGTAACGATGCAAAATAGAAATATATTTAATCGCACTCGCGGAGAAAAAAATCGATGTTTAATGCTGATGTCTCGCTTTTTGATACATTTTGTTAAATTACACAGAGAAAATAACAGCAGGAATCAAGACGCACGTTATTTGATTTTAATAGAAATAATCATCGCGATAATTAGGTATATGCATCTCGAAATTAATACCGTTGACGATAATCTAAATTTTCGATATGATTAACGCTTTGTTGCTCTTTTATCTGATCGGTATGCGGCCTTTATTTATGATCAATATGCAGTTTTCGCAAATACTAAGTCATTTATTACTGATAGATTATTATTATTATTATTAATTTTAATATTGTGACGCGTCTCTTTTTCGCGTATCTTATTGCGGAATCGCGCTCTACCGCGTCGCGCTGAGATTATATGTAGATGTTCTATTTCGGATTTTTAGGACGGAACCGATGCGCAGAAGACGGAAGCACTTAGCGAAAGTGTGTGGCGAAAATAAATCTGCGTTTAGCGTACGAAAGATTTATCTTTGACCTTTCACGATAAGAACAATTCACGTTGTCGTCGCAGTTCAAATAACTATACTTATTTGTTCCGACCATCTGCTTGATTCGTTTTCCAATTAGCGCAAGATTAATCTTAAAAATAGAATTTAGTAATTTATTTGCTATAATGTAATCTAAAATGAGTTATGGAACAAAGTTTCATGATAAGATTTTATGAAAATAACGCAAGATTAGGTCAAATAAGTTTAAGTATAGCGCTTTAATGAAATGTATCAAGTTAAAAAACTGAGACATACAAAAATAAAAGAACTTTAACACGGCCATCTAGGTTCGATTTAGTACTCTCTCGACGAGAAAAGTTTACACTTCCCACTGATAGTCCGGAACAAGTAAGTTCCGGCTCCTGGAACTTAGAAGCGTGTTCCCGTCTGTAAGTCACGGCGCTCTTACGGCGCCTGTAACAATGCGCAAACTTTGCTCAATATTATCTCGCCATTGTTTAACTATTTTCAATCTTTCATTATGAAGCGGCAAACAATGTATTAAGTTCATCGATCTGGATCAATCGACTATTCCGCGAATATGACGATCGCTCTATTTTCTGATCAAAATATTTACATTACTTTCTCTGCAAAAAGAGAATGCTTCGTTAATTTTAAAGTAAAATTTGTTTTAAATATTGAAACATCCCTCAATAGATCGAAATACACCTTCGCTTTTACAATGTTGTTATTCGATCTTTAGAAACCATCGCTGCAAAATATCCCATTAACCTCTCTCAAAGCGAAATTTGTTCCGACTGTAACGCGAGCTCGCTTTCACGGTCTTATTATCATTCGTATTTTAGAAATCGTCACTGCCATTTCATTTCAATCTCGTTGCTAGAGATACGCGTAAAGTATGCACGTAGGATGTACTACAAGTCAAGATTAAATTTTATTAATAAATTCTTTGAAGATATTTTATCGTATAGTGTGTTCTAAAAAAAGTTACTAATGCTATAATTAATTTGACATTTGTTTCTAAATCAGTAACATTAAATATAAATCAATATAATATTAAAAAGGTAAATGCAGTAAAGTAGATCATTTTAGATAATATTTCTCTATCTTCCGTTGATAATGTTTGTCATAGAATTATATTAATATTTCGTAGCGAGGGAACGAAGCATCCCCATGATAAACTGATTACGAAGAGCGTGATTATTGGGTCGAGAATTTTAGATTAATGTACTGAAAAAAAGAAAAAAGATGGAGAAGACAATATTTGTTTCTTCGTTTCTTCGAAGAAGACGCAATTTCATTTAAACATACTTGTAGAACGCAATTTGATTGAAAATGCGTTTCTACTTTGCAACTACTTTTCTTCGTTTGTAACAATAAGAAAACGAGGTTGGCATCAGTGGATTTACTCTCTGTTTACATAAAAATTATCGCAAAAGAAACAATTTCAAAGATTATCGCGATTTGAAACTCTTAATTGTTTTCGGCGCAGAAAGTCAAACACGTGTGTCAGGTCGGAATGTTAATGTCGAATTGATCATCATTATCACTTGACGGATACAACACAAGACGAGGAAATTTATAACAGTGGAGATGTATCGCGCGAAACATTCATCAATGTTAAACACAGGAGAAGAATTTAACTTGCGAAAACTAGAATCGTAAGTCAAAGAATATTACAGTGATGCATCCTTAATGTTGACAAATGTTTAAGACTTCTCGGAAATTCGTGAACCCATCAGTTTTACACATCTGTACACATGAGAAATATATAAAATATTACACGTATGCATATTTTTACAAAATTGTAAAATTATTTTCAATTAACAATATTCCACTGCAGTATATCATTGTATAATCATACATAACGCAATAAAATCAATATTATATTTTAAAATATCTCTACAAAATTCACAATCCGAAATAACAACCACGCGTATCCGTAATCTGTCATAAAAGTTATTTAATCTTTAATAAATACATCAAAAAATAAAATAAATTAAAAAAACAAATAAAATTTGTAAAGAGCAAGTTGTTTTTTAAAAAAAATAATTGGTGCACTCTAATAAAATGGTTCTAAATTCGGCTTTACAAAACGTTACTCTGTAATATTTGAGATAGATTTTTTAAAATAAATGATTTTTATACTATTTTTATCATTTCTTTATCTCCTCGCCAACATAGCATATATATAGCATATATATGCAAAGTTTCACTTGTTGAGAAGACTTGCATTGAGGTGGATTGATTCTTCCGATAAGCAGATATTATAGTGTAAAACGCGGGACATTATTATTATAGATACGAGGGGCGATACGAAAGAAATTCAAATCTTCTCTTCAAATTTTCTCTCAGAAAATTTAATTCTTACAACTAGGGTTTCTACATGAAGTTATCTTCAGTCATTAACAAATATTCAGTTATTTTTCCACAAAGTCACCACCATTTTTTATGTACTTTTGCAATCTTTGACGCTGTATTTCAGATTCGTAAAATTTCTTGCTGCGACCATAAAAAAGTTCACAAACTTCACTTTTTTTAAGCACGTCGCCGTATGACATCTACGTGTATCCCGGAAAAATGACATCCACGCGTATCCGTAATCTGAAGGTGCCAGGATTATGAGAGGCAGAGAGAAAGAACAGTCCATCTCAATTTGGAATACTTGTTTGCTTGATTCAAAGATGGCAAAAGTGCATAGAAAATGATGGTGATTTTGTGAAAAATAATTGAATGTTCGTTAATGACTGAATATTACTTCACGTAAAAACCATAGTTGTAGAAATTAAATTTTCTGAGAAAAAAAAATTGGAGGCATTATTTTCGCACCGTCCCTCGCATTTTCAGATGTTCTTGTTACTGTTTGATACTTGATACTTTATAATAAAAGCTTACGTATTATTCGCCATTCATTAGTTATTGTAAACACCTCAGCTTCGTCAAAACCTAATACTGACTAGAATAATTATTTCGTGCTTAATTACAACGGAGCTATGTTTTACGAAAGAATTGAACCAAAAAAGTAGCTTGTGAGAATTGTGGTAATAAGTTATCGCTATTAGATAATAAATCATGTGTTACATGCAGAATAAAAAAATTATAATTATGATATACAGTATCGATAAAATTAATGTGATAGTTAATACTTTATCTTTACCGGAAGCTTATTAATAGGTTTTGTAGGCGGCACTGTTGATACGTAAAGTATTAATTAATGCTAGCACTTGCACGCATTGGCTCTTCAGTTATATTTGCACGCGATTGTCAATATGAGATAACAAGAGTGACCACAATTTGAAATGCAATTATCGAATATTATTAATTACACATTTGTCAAGATTCATTGCACGAACGACTCGACTAATTAAATATCAAATAGTTAAATTCGTATCGTAAGAGCGATTCGTGCAATATTCTAATAAAATTACGCTAAATTAGCGGAAGCCACGCATAAAACGTAAACAATACGTGAAACGCGTCTAATTATCATTCAAGAAATTATTTCCCCGATAAAATTACCGAAATTAATTGCGATAAACTTATGATAGAAATAAAAATGTCCTTGAAAAGTTTCATCGTGCGATAAGAAATGATTGTAACGATTTTGAATGAAGCGGTGTAAAAAAGAAATCTTGACCAAAGACTTTTTTAAGATGTTGTTGTGAGACGCGTGCGATATTTCGGCAAAAAACTATAAATAAGTGTGTCACGATGTCAGCGCGTACTTAAAATTTTTTCCAAATTGGCCTTGATGTATTTCTTTAGGCACGTGCGATACCCCGGCGCAACTTATAACCCCGTCAATCTCCGTATCCGGACATCAAAGTTCAACAATGATAACAACGTCGCGATTATCACCGCTACCACCACCTGAAAGATATCAAACCACCCACGGATACGCCGCCTGCGTACCCGACATGCAGCACGACGATATCCGACTGCGCCACTCCGGTTTCCGCTACCGTAAAAGAGGGAACGCGCGCCGCCGCCACCGTTCATTCACAACCACCTGCTCGACGGGGTAGCATCGTTTTGGTGTTATTCGTCATTAGTTTTCACGACCGCAAAAGCAGTGACAGTTTTTAGTTTCTTTAAAGATCGAAGAAGCAGCGTACGGCAACCGCGACAGAATGAGGATTAGCGCGACTTCCGGTCCTATTTCCTCGCTCTACCTTTCGATCGGTTTGCTCATGGTCCTGGCTTCCGTCAGCAATAAGGCGCATGCTATACGTGAGTATGCTTTCGTTTGTGTTTTGTAGGTACATTGTATTCAATTCAAACTTTTGGAACTTCTAAAACTATCTTTAAAACTTTTAGAATTTCTAAACACACGATTAGAAATTCTCTCAGAGAAAATAAGAATTTATTAATAATTTTAAAGCAGCAGAAAGCGGCACCAACGCCATTATAAAATTTGATTATTTCGACAGAAAATTGTTTAAATGTGTAGCAATAAATATATTTTTACATCATTATATTTTGCGAATAGCTAATTTGTCATGAAAATATTTCAATATGCAAAGAAATTATTCCTTCCAGAGTTTCTACGTCAGTAAAACTTAATTTTCTAATATACATAAAATATTTTAATTTTATTAAAATTACTTTTGCATCTCTAGATTTTTTACTTAATTTGTAGATATTTAGGATCAAATTAAAAAATTTTTATACATTGATCTTTAAAAAAAAGAAAAAAGAGAGAAAGAATCAGAATAAGTAAATAAATTTTATTCTTTTCTCGCTTAATTGAAAAAATGAGCTTTATTTAATAAAAACAACAAATTTATTATTGAACACGAGATGTATTAAACTTTTTAAATTAGTTAAGAATAAAAGATCTTTTTATACATTCATCGTCTTCCTGGTGAGCTAATCAACTGGCCGTCTTAAAATCTTAAAAACTTCCCCCTGTTGAGTTTGTTTGCGTTAATTAACGTTTTTATAAGTTAACTTGTAAGCATAGTTCGAATATTGTATAGAAAATTTGCTTCAGGCTTACTTGTTAAATATCTTTAACAGCCTGCAGAAATAATCTATAATCAAAATCATTCTAAAATTATTTACTTTTAACTATTATTTCGTTTTCTTATTGTTTTCATATTGGCTTCCTAAATTGGCTTATTTTCATATTGGCGAATTAAATTAGCTTACAATCATTTCTATTTTATTTGTGATGTTTAATTTTAATCTTTTTTAAATTAAGCGGTGGATTGACAAAACATTAATAACATTTTTCAGAATCGACTGATTAACTGATCGATTAATAGACGAAATTTTTGTGGTTTTCTTAGTGATAAAAATTTTACTATATATAGTAAAGTATCTTGCACAAATGCTAATTAAAAATCGCCTTGTTAATTAAATGCGACATCAATTCAAGTAAGTTTAGTTCGAATTATATTGCTTCTCGCGAAAGAACCAAAAAGAAATAATGAATTTTTAATTTAACGATTGGAAAAAGGTTACACAAATTTACTTGAAATTTAAGATAAAATATCAATTACTAGTCAATATAAATTTTTTTTACTTTATTTTGTCTCGTTTATCGATACGTTCTAATTTATGATTTATTTCTACAAAAAGAATAATACATGATAATTGCATAAAGTTCAGTAATGTGTGTGGCATCATCGACAATATAGCATAAATAATTCATTTATAATAGCTGGAACCTAAAATGTTCCAACATTGCACAAATATTACGTCACTAAACGATTAAATAGTCACGGCACACATGATTGGCGATCACATTCGAAATTTGGGCCCTATCGTGTCGCTCCTACAAATTTGCTCCGTGCGTCAAAAAGTCAGTGCAAAAGCAAATGTAAAAAATGTAAAAAAAAAGTATGATGTTTGTTACGCGTGTTTACGGGCGGCGATATTTTTTTCAACTTTGCACTTTCGTAAAAAGTGCAATTTTTAAACAACGCTTTTTCACATATTGCCATGTCGAATTGTTTCATCGGCCTGACGTTCGACTGGCCGTTTTCACTTCTCGCAAAGCCGAAACGTCGAAATGGATTCGGAGAACTTAGGGCATTGAAAATATAATTTCTCAGGGGATGCAGTATGCCAATTCTGTTTTTTTTCTGTTGCAATCACGCTGCATACGCGTTAATGCGCCGTCGTGAAAAATATGATGCATCTTGATACATCGTGCGTGCGAGTAATGGAAACTTTCCGATCAATTCGCTCGTTTAAGAGCGCGAAAAGAAGCATTATCGGAAATGACTCAAAAAATCAAACACTATGTACTAATTGATTGTGACTTGCTTTGTGATAAAAAATTAATTTGATCATTCATAACTGATTAGAGAAATAATAATTTAATTACTTATATATTCTAAATATTCAATAAAATTGAAGAATAATTTAGAAGATTCCAAACATTACATACACATTTGTTTTAAATAAATCACGTATGTCATTTATGGAATTATTGAAAAATTTATTTTATGAAATAAAATATAAATTTATCAAATAAAATTAAAATTAATTTGAAAATAAGCGAATCTTTTATGAAACCGATATTAAGCTGTGATGAGAAACATATAACTACTGTTGTTATTGAATGTGTAACATCAATCGTTTTATTGTCGCTCTTAGAGACAAGAGTCATAACAATGCCCGATGTAAAAGCAAAGTTCAAATTGTTACATCGCAACTACACACGTCCACTCAACTTCTATTTGAGCTCTCAGTGAGAGCAAGCGATAGATTATTTCTGCGATGCTGTCGCGAAGTTTTGCCGTTCTATACAAAACTCATGCAGAAGCGAATTATCGTTGCTCCATTTTAATGTCAAATCGGTTAACTCTCGCGGCTACGAAATGTTATAATAGCATTTGTTTGCTCTGTTTGCTCATGTTTCCGCAACATGATTATCGATTCTTATGTAAGCTAGAAATAGTGTGAACATAGGATTAGAAATGGATGCGGGAGTAGAAATTATCGAGTATGGAGCTATGCACGAGTCAAATAAAACTAAAATCAAAGTCAAGTAAAAATCTAAATACTCGATTAATTCGGATCCTTTTTGAGATTACATGCAAAATATTTTAAGTTTTCTTCCATAAAATTATTAAAATTTTTAATCGTTATAAATTAACTTTTGATAATTTTCTATGACAACCTTTATTGTAAAATTTTCTTCAAAATGTTTATATTTTTAAGAATTTAATTTACTTGATTTATATAGACAATTAATAATAAAAATAAAATATTTTGCATTAAAAGATTTCAGCAAACTGTTTATTAATGAAAATTATTGTGACTATATAATAATATATATCTAAATGTATACATTAATTTAATCGTGATAAATATCGAAAATTAGTAAGTTAATTGACCTGTATTGTGCGATATTAAATATTATGTCGGTGCAGAAAATCACAACGTAGTTAGCATCTAACGAGACAGCTTAATTAAGTGTGTTATGTAATAGGCAAATATTACGTAAATTATTAACAATTATACAATCCTTAACATAACTGTTGCTTCGAATTTGTTTCCAATCATTGAACTTATTGACATCTATCAAAACACAAAAAACGTTTTGATTTTAAAGCACACCCCGCCCTCTGATCAGTTTTAATTTTAAACGTCGATATTGAAATGTACAAATTCTTCGATAATTATGTCAATGTTTCGTAGAAACGTTAAAATGGGTTTGACAAATATATTCTCGCGCGTCTACTTTCGAATGGGCAATCGGTATAATCGATAGCAAGAAAAAAAGCACAACTTAACGGCTCTTATTAGATCACTTATAGCCTCAACATCATTTTACTCTACATTGAAGAGCAACGAAGTGTATTTTAGAAAAGGTGGAACAGAGTTTTATTAGCTTCATACTTTAGTTTTCGTAAAATCGCTTTCTTTTTATTATTATATTTGGCTTGTTTGGTTTTTGTTTGATTTCGTTTAATTTTATTTATTTATTTTATCTCCCTCTTATTTTGTATATTAAAAATATTAAGATTATACTGGCATCCATTAAATTATAAGAGATAGAGTTTATCTTGAGCATTATGTTACTTGCTTGAGGCAACTCTATGCACACCGCTGTTTCTTTGATCACATTTCATGTAGTTTGCAATCTGCGTTAATTAAACATCTACGCGACGAGTAAAATGTACATGTGAATTGTGACTACATGTTGTACGCATATAATCGTTGAAGCACATAAAATGATGGAAATAAAAATGTATCGCGCTTACGTTTTACATTTTATTTCTCTTTGTAATAAAATTTGCGGAAAGCTAAAAGTTTATTATTGATCTTTAGGGAAAAATTAATCAAAATAATTTATCATACGCATATTTTCGTTATAAATTCTCACAACTTTCGTAAAGTTTAAAAATACAAGACCAGTTTTGATTGATAAAGGGTTAAAAAGATCATGTTTATTTTTGCATAAATTTTTTGAAAGTTCTCAAGCTTTATTCAGTTATCCGAAATTGTCTTAAGAAAATCTTAATTATTGATAATAATATCGTAATAAATTCTCTAATGTTTAAAATAAAAAAAAATAAAGTTAGCATTACAAGAAGAAAAAAGAAAAGCCGAAGCGCGATACGAGAACGAAGATCAAATTGAAATCTTGAGTACGTTATCTAGTTCACGAAAATGCTGCACAGCCAAATTGTATCTAAATTTCTAAATGTTCAGTCTGCATTATATTCAGTTAAAGCTCTGCAGATTTTTTGTAAAAATATGTCTTCGTCGAGAACGTTTACAAGTTAAATAAACATCTGATACAAGTCAGTGGTCGAAAATGGCGAATTTTATAGATAGGACGTCGAAATCCTTACTCGTGCGCCATTGGCGTCACGGTGAAGTGCACTTTGGTAGATTCATACCGGATAGATAGAATGGAATTACGCAATACGCCAGTCCATTTCACTGTAAATGTAGCGGCTGCTCAGATCGAAGTTCGAATTGTCCAGCCATGACACGCATTTTCGTAAACGATGATAAATCCAAGTGTGGCTAAAGTGCAAATGTTTGCCGAAAATGTCCGACACAAGCATCCCTATATTTTCCTTGACACGCTTAAATTATCTCGAAAAGATTTCAGCGAAATGACATGTTTGTAATCATTGTAATTAAAGTGCGTGATTGCATATCGCGGGGTCGCAATAATATACAAAATATACAACGTAAAATTAATTTCGCCATTAAAGATTAATAAGAAATGTGTGTAATATAAGTGATAATAATTGTTTCATAATCTATTTGCTTAATTTAAGATATGTATAATAAGTTACGTAAAAGGTTACGTTACAATTATCGGAAGCATTTGATTTGTGTTAAGAAATAAGAGAGATAAGTATGAACGCTTAATGAGCTCTCCTTTTATAGCTGTTAGTTTTTCTGCGAAACTATTAAAAACGCAACACACAAAGAAATAGGTTTGTTCAAAGTAGAAGAAAGTCGAAACCCCGATGCAATAATCGATTAATCAGCTTCGTTTCAGGTGGTAATTGAGCGAACAACCTTGCGGAGCAAGTTGTTCTTTTATTGTCCGCAAATAATTTTAGCTTCCCAACGCGTATTACGCATTTATATATTTAACGATTTTGTTCTTTGATCTATGATCGTGCATGCCGGGAAATTTATTATTCAATCTTTCGATTATATACTCATGCATTGAAATTTATTCTAGTTATTTAAATACTTTTGCCCGCGTTGGCTATAAGAGCATAAGTATAAAAATTAAAATATCGCACTACCCGTATTAACTGAATTTACAATCATTCTTTTAATAACAATTTACAATCATTCTTTTAATAACAATCATTAATTAAAAAATTCGAATGTATAATTATTGCAAAGTAATATATTAAAATTCATGATATGTTACATAAAGTCAATTTTTAAATAAAATTTTCCCATTTACGTTAGAGAATACTTTCAAACCAAATATACTGTGCTGTAATAAATTATAATAATTAAAATACGAAATAAACCGTAACTTATTTTATATTGAAATATTGATATGTATTTTCGTTATCGGAGAAGAGTTTTTCGTATTCGGAACTCAACTATACGCTAATATGTATATGCGTTTGTTTTTTTCACTTTTGTAATTGGAAAAAAGCCTCAAAGCAAGGGAATATAAATCATTATTTTCGGATTATCTTTATTCCGAATGAATTCAACTGAATCACTAACGCGTGTTTGTTTTAATATCAGTTAACGCAACATTTTTAAGCTAGCACTAGACACTTGCAACGCTTCAATGTTCACTAGATAAACTTTCTAAGCTAAATATTGCAGAGATTTATATGTGTATATCTGAATTGTTTGTCTTAAATTATTAAATATTAATAAATAAGATATATATATATATATATACTTATTTTGCAAATCTTAATTTTGTGCATGAAAAAAGGTACAAAGTTGCAGTACCTCCCAGAGGGATACATGATTAAGATGCAACGTTTTTTTTTTGTGATGAAATATGTGATATTTTTAAAAATATCGTGCAGAATAAACTTTGTTACAAGGATTATACAGAATTGCTTTAAGCAACATTATCTACAATTTATCTGCAGTTATTTAAGATTTTCTTCTCTCTCTCTTTCTCTCTTTTTTTCTTTCTTCTTTACTTCAAAACTTATTACATTTAAAAATTAAATATTTTTTATAGTATTAATTTGTAAGAGTATTACGTAGGGGCCTAAAAAATGTAAAAATAAAAAAAAAATTGCCTGATTTTTGTAACATTGATTCCTTTACAGCGCGAGGAGAAAGGAATATTGGCCGCCGGGATATCAGTGAATATCGTCGTGTAAAAGGTATGATTTAAAGAAAAACAACTACGATACACGACAAAATTTGTTAAAAACTTCAAAAAATCTTTAGGTCCCTATAACTCTTCATTTTATTCTTTCCATATTAATTTTATCTGCAATAATTTTTAATAAGCAAAATATGGTTCGCCAAAAAATCTTCTCAAGATTTCATATGTCTATAAACACGAAACACAGAGACACTCTAGACCGAAATTTTCAAACATAGCACGAAACATTTTGCATCGAATGATACAAAATCATATAGACGAAAACGGTTATGCACGCGGTGCATGTAATGAAATAAATATATTTTGCCACAATATTTCAGATTACTATCCCTCTTCGCAATCAAATCATCCTATTCGTCTTTACACAAATACCTAAAGCAATTAATCTCGCTAATTAATTTCTTGCAGGTCGCTGTCACAGTTACGGACATCCCTGTCTCAGCGCTTACGGGAAGAGATACGATTCGACCGTGCGACGCGACACGTTGCAAGAAAGTATTAGTCGCAACTTTCAAGAATTCGAACTACCGTCACCCAAGGATGAATTATTTTACATTCTTCCAAACAACGAATTTCGGGAATCATCAGACCGGTCTTTCATGCGGACTCTCAAAGGCACTCAACGATTATACTCGAATCTTCTGTCATCTTTAGTTAATCAGTTGGTATGTGTTTCTATGAATAAATGCTAAGATGCGATATAAATTGGAATTTAAAGAATCTTGCTTCAGCTATAAAAATATTATAAAACAAAAATTACAATTTTAACTAAAATATAGAAAAATATTTTAATTTACTAAAAATATAAAAATATGTTCTATAGCGTGCATATTGTATTTTTCAGATAACATCCCATCGCCATTCGCGTCGTTCAGATCCAAATATAACCAACAAATAAAGGAAGTGTAGTAGGTTACCCGTGTATATATCAAGACTAAGCAATTTCGTATATCTTTACGTTTAAATATATTAGAAAAAATTATTTCTATTATTTGCATTCAATTATGCTTGATATGATTATTTAATTGTCGCTATTGTTTCATATTAATACTTGTATTAGTTGTTTCGCAGTTTAGTAATAACGCGACAATTACGTTTTCCGTGAACGTTTAAAATCTATATAATTCATTGTAGCAATGCAAAGAAAGTAGAGAATTAACCTGTTAACTGTATGCTTTCTTAAAGAAAAACAATCCCTATGCGTGTAACTACAAACATGTTTAAAAACGAATTAGCGCGTTTTGTTTATAGAAAATATGCATTTAATAAAAATTTAATAAATAGTTTATAAATTACATTTAGTTTATAATACAAACAATGGAATAACGTACAAATGTAATTTTCGAATCTTTTTGTGGTGAATTAACTTGTTTTGTTCATTGCACAGGCATTAGTAGAAAACGAGTTAAGTCGTCTCATCCCCAGTTAACAGGTTAAAATTCATCTCTGTATTTAAGTTATAAGAGTGTAGTTCTACATATGTATATGTATATTCTGCTTTTACACATTAGATCAGCATTACCTAGCGATCAAACACGGATAACGTGCAGCTTTTCTTGAGATTTCATTTAAATGCTGTACTCTGCGAGAATAATATCGATAGATAACCGCGAACTGAATCGTATCGGTAACATTTGCCATTATCTAGTGTTAATAGCAAGCTCGGTTTTCATTGTTTCCTCTCGATAAATCGATGACACATTGTAATCGGATGATACTTTAAACTGTAGAACTTTATCGCATGTGAATATTATAAACGTCTATTATACAGTTGATAATATTATAACTTATTTTTGCGAAATAAATATCCATATCAGAACTGATCCCATTATTGAACTGCAGCAATTAGCTATTACTAATTATTTCTATAACCCTTAAAATAACAAAACAATTATTCAATAAGAAACATTAAAATTAAGGAATTAAAAAATTATTAAGCATATTCGACGTGTCTTATTTTACAATTTATGCATAATGCGATAATAGTTTAAATCATTTTGTAACTTTTTAACGACTTAATACTGGTTATTTGATATAATGATTTAAATCAGTATCAATTGCCGTATTAATTCTGATTTATTATGTAAAAAAGCGAGTGAAATAAATATTGGCGAATGCTGAAACCTTGAGACTGAATTAAAAGTTTAACATTATTACGTTTTTTATGTAGCAATGCATACTTTCACCAAATTTCAGTGATATTTTAACTTAGTAATTAATTTTAATATAAATTAAAATTAATATAAAATTAGTTAGAATTTGGATTCGGCAAGCTTTATAAAATAGAAAGAAGACAAAAAGTTCTGAATTAGTAACATATAGGATGTCCCAGACTAACCCATCTTAATAACAGATTCCTGAAGTCATTTGGAGACGAAAATCTTTATACTAAAATGTCAAAGCCGCAATAGTTTTTAAATAGAAAATGTTGAAAGTTGACTTATTAGATTGTTAAAAATTCACGCGCTTAGGAATATATTAATTTTGTATTCTTAGCATATATAAAAATTTTCGTCTTCAAATGACTTCAGAAATCTGTTATTAACGGGCGATAGAGTTAGTCTGGAATATCCCGTATATAATTATTATCGAAGTATGTATATATAATACGACTAGTTAAAACAGGATGTCACAACAATCGACGAAATCTGCCGCTGTTGGGTATTTTACAGAATTGATCAACAGAATTGTTATCATCGAAAGTTTTACTAGAGAAGGATACAGTTGTCTCAGCAAAGATTTCATATTGTTCTAAGTAAAGATTTAATATAGTTTTCTAAATAAAGATAGAATAATAAATTAAATTTTAATTTAATATGAAAACATGTACATTTGTTTTTACAGAAAATTATTAATATCACTTCTATGATAAGACTTGTTTTTTTTTTTTTTTTTTTTTAAGTTTTTATCTCATAGTAATGTCTTGCAGTCTTTTATTCCGTTTATTCCGCTTTTCCGTTCCCTTCATTCTGAAAATAAACGTATCATTTTTATTTGGCAGATTAATACTTAGATGAATTGAATAGAAAGTTCTCAATAAATGTAAATATAACCACAAGGCCCACCAGAAACTTGAGTACATCTAACTTGTAAGGATCGTTAATTAGTTTATCGTACTCATTAGACGAAACTAATAAGATTTCTGGAGTGTTTTCAAATTTTTCGTTTCTCTTACGCATTGCACTTTGTATAATGCTGGCTTTCCTCTCATCGTTTTCATTTTCGTTGTTAATTGGAATTCTGTAAATGCGAATGTTATGTTAGTTTAATAATTATTAATAAAATAAAAAAGTTTTTCTAATTGATGTTAGTTCATAAATTTACATACAATTATTTTCAAATATATATGTTCTACTTACCTGCAAAATAAAAAAGAAAAATAATATTTTTAAATAAAATTTATTTAAAGTAATGAAAATGCAAAGAGTTGAATGTTATCATAGAGAGATAATGTTGCTCCTTAATCAAAATATTGAAAAGTTTAATTATAAGTCTAATAGTTCGTACAACTTCTAACGAGCATTTTCGATAAAATGCGTTTTAAAACTTTGCCAACTGTAAAATGTACCTTTATTCCTTATAATTCTACGTAACTTTGTCATTACTATTTCGCGATCCAGACTATTCTTAAAATATCTAAATTTTACGCTCATTTAATTGTGTTTGTTTATGTTCTTTCATTGTTTATATACGATGACTGAGAACACTTTAATCAGAAATGGAATCTCATTACTTAATTTATATTCAAATTTTATTTGACAATGATAAAATGTTTAAAGATAAATTAAAAACAAATGAGATAGTAAAAGCTTCATAAAAAATATTGGCTGCATTTTTAAAATAGTTACAAATATTCCCAAATAGCCAAATGTTAGCAATGTTGGCAGGTTAACAGCAAATTTGTTGTCATATGCTAACATTGGTAACATTTTGCTTACTCGGTTGTTGCATGGATAGTTTATCGTGTGAGATTTCGTATTAAAGTATTATTTGTTGCTCTGTCATATTTCTCGCAAGAAATTCACCTGATTGATTCAAAAGTTTCGTCGTTCATTGGTGCCGTATAGCGATCCCACTTTGGCGAAACATACGTTTTATCCTTAGAGAAACCGCTCCACCTAACATGATATTTATCCGTGAATGGTAATACGGGTTGTCTAGTCATCAAACGGGACAGAATCCATTGCGCCTTTTGCGGGGATTCGCTCAACAAAGTCTTGGCTGCCAGGATGCGTATGACAGGTACATCTTGCATATCGCTGCGTTTTCCATGTGCTACAATTTTTTTTACAGCATGCTATCTAATAGGCCACTTATGTATTGATAAACTACTTAGCTAAATTATTCTTATAAAAAAAATATTATTTATTATTATTAATAAAAATGTATCAGCAGAAAATTACGTACCTCCCCAACAAGAAGATCCGTAGCCCATACAAGCCCCTAAATTAAAGTGACAGTTATATATTTAACATTGAATAATAAATATTAAAAAAATAATTAAATAATAAATATTCATAAAAATTTTCAAACTCCATTTTGTTATTGAAATTTTCATGAATTTAATCATGTAGTAGGCAAATAAATACATAATAAATATTCATATACGCATGTAATATTAAATTATTAGATAATTAATTATTAGATAATTAATTATTAGAAATTTTATCAGAAATAATAACATATAGTGTAGTAATAAAATAGCATATAATATTAAAATGAAAAAATTAAATATAAAACTCGACGAAAATTCTTGAAATACTAGGAAAATTCAAAAAATAAAAGAACTTATTCGATTTTTAATCAATTAAATATCCTTTTACTTTTTGACTTTTCCTCGTAATATGACTCTGGCGCTCCAACTTCACTATAGATAAAACAGAAACGGCAATAAAAATTTTTTGAAGATGCTTATTACTATTATATTTGCTAGACGATATTCCGCATAAAGAACGGCTTGTAAACTACCTATAAGAGATGTGAAAAAGCTTGCTTCAACATTCCTTGCATACAATGAATGCTAAGGCAGATAATATCCTGCAAAATTAGCTTTTCATCACTATTTTATTATGATTTCCAGCATCACGTTTTAAAGCTGAAATTCTATTATGTCTTGTCGTATAAATCTATTTATATTCAGAGAAAAATATTGTAATAGATGTGAGAGCATAAAGAATCATAAAAATCTGTTTTATTATATTAAAAAAATCGCAGATATTAAACAATATATCATAGATAAAAATCATAAACAATGCATAATATATAATATAGCAATTACATAAATAACACAGCAATCATTAGAATACATTCAACATAATCTGCATCAATGTCGACAATTTTAATTGTAAAATTTAGTTCAGAAACAATTTGCTAGAAACTTGTGTGGAGTTTCGAAAGTGCTTTTCTGATTAAGAACCAACTAAAACTGTAATAAGAAAATAAAAGAAATGCTAATCGAAAGATTGTGGCGGAGTAAACAGAACTGAAAATACTTATTCGCGCTTTGTTCATGAGACAAAATAGGAACACGTTTCTTCAATGCGCAATGCGGTATGCGAACGAGAGAAATTTGCTTTTCTCCATCGGAGACTGCGCATATTCAATCTATCCTCTCTGAGAGATACATATGTATATACATAATGCGTCAAGAGACTCTGCTCGACCGCGCAAGTTCATTCTTAAAGGTTACGCTAGTTTTTATAGACAATGGCATCAATGTGATTTAGATATTACATTTGTCTCTCTACCGATCCTGTGATCCTTGATGTACCTACGCGCGTTTTGTTCACACAAAGGAATCGCGATGATCATTAAAGAGATAGTAGACGGAGGTCTGTGGCATTATAATGGGTAAAGGTTCAGACTTTCTCTTTTATTTAAAGTAGTTCAGATTCAATTTCAGTCACCTTTACAATCTTGCAGCGCTATAGAAATCTAATTTTAAACTTCTGTTTTAGACAATTTTTTTATTAAAAAAATAAAATTATCTTTATATTCCGAAATTTATCGCAAATTCTTATATCTTATTATAGAAAATAATAAAGTTCTTTTCTATCTTCTGTATTTTTTCAGAAACATGTTATAAAATAAACGCTGAATATAACAGACATTCACACGATTGTTCAAATATTGAAACATTTGCAATAAAAATAAATAAAATTCTTTTTCGGTTTATTTCAATTAAAACCTTCGTTATTTTATGTTAATTAATATTGAAATAACTAATCAAAGCGATACAAATTAATATACATATATCGCATTTCTGTTTCATTTCTCGGTAAATTAAAGAGCTCTGTAAGTTTCCGCAGCTAAAAGAATGAGAAGCAATAATGTGTATATTTAAAATTAATCGCACATCATGTATTTTAAAAAGAGAATTAATTTAGATAGACTAAAATAAATCAACTTCTTCCAATCAAAGGATCAATAATTGAAATAAATTTAATAAACTTAGTGTGTAAAAATAAAATAAATTTAATAATTTTAAAATATTTTATATACATACACATATATTCGTCAGTAATATTAATCTAGCAGCTCTTAATTTTTTAGTCTCTTTCAAATGTGCATTAGGGATTTTAATTTTGGGATTCTAATTTTGCTAAGAACTTTCAATGCAAAAGCGTGAGTTTTTCCTAGGAATTTGTTTCAATTGCGCGGCCAAATTATTATCTTTATTCACTTGATTAAATATGAGGAAATATTTTATATCCTTTCAGCCATAACATAATGTAAAAAACGTGATTAATTAATAAAAAAAAATGATTAATTAATTTTTTGACGTAAAGGTAGAATCATATTCTAACAGAATTTATCTTGATTTTCTACATGTATGATTAGAAAAACCAAGTTCCAAACATTTTGTAAAAGTGCGGCTAAAAAATCTAGAGTTATATTTAAAAAATTTATGAGAAGTGTAACGTATTTAGTTCATTTAGTTAAATTTAATTTATGTAATTTAAAAGCCGTTATTAAATGTGAATATTTGAACACATTATCATTATGTTAATTGTACTTCAAAATAATAATAATTATTTTTAAAACTTATTTTTTGCAATTCACAATTTCAGTTACAAATTTTAGCGTCCAATTATAATAGTTTACTGTAAATAAAAGAAACAAAATTTTATATTACAGATTTTCTCATGATAATTCATGTAGTGTTTCAGATGTTATAATAAACTTATATACTTTCATTCAAAATTAATGATCGTCCGAGAGAAGTTTGTAGATATTGCATCGTCGTGAACAATTACCTTCCGCCCGATGAGCAGACAAATTGCAATAAACATTTTCCTAGTTACTTAGGCATATTTCTATTAACGGAACGGCGTATTAACTAACAAGCAAGTTTCCGCGTTGGTCTTCATGAAAATGTAACTGTGATTGAAGGATAATAAGACGCTATGACGTTTGTTCTTGTCTTGTCTCAGTCCTAGTTTTGCGAATATATTATAAAAAGATCATTCTCTATCATCGGATCTCACATTTTATGTTAAATTCGTGTAAACTATTTTGAATATCCAGTTAGAAAAATTAAGTTACAAATATTTTGCACGGCTATCGATCGATTTATATTGAAAGCAAAATGTACTATTACAATTCATTTGGTTTTTGATTAATTTGAAATTTTGAGAAAGAGATTTTAGTTATTAATATAAAACTGTTATAATATTGTAGTTTAATATCAATTATATATAAATGTGATAAATATTGGAAATCCGCGCGCGGCTAAACTAAACATACATATTGACGTGACAAAAAAAAGAGTGGTTTTTTAGTCATTAAAATAATTCTGAAAGCTGCATTTAAAAATTAGTTGGTTAATTAATTAAAAAATGCCAGTTATAATATTTATATGTTAAAAGGTAGCAGCGTGTCTTCGAGATAAATTGCTTCACGATAATAAAATTAACGCGCAATAAAACTTCTGACCTCAACATTATAATTGTGTTGGACATAAAAGAGCATTATATTTATAGTAAAAATTTTCTTGATAAACAATGAAAATTTACATGGATCAAGAAAGGTGTTAAGAACACAACTGCAATAAGAGACGGAAAGCGCATTGTACCTACCGGCCGTGCAGAAACTTCCGATGAAGCAGAAGATCGACACGATGGTATAGGTCTGCACGACACGGGGATTTCTCAAAGTAAATGCCATTTGATATTCTCACAGCTGATACTTTGCTATATAAACCGAATAGATACGTTCGGGGAACGTAGCCTGCGATCGTTTGCCACCTGTAAGTCGGTTTTAATGACATTTATTTTTTCCAAATCATGAAAAAATAAATTATCTAATTTTTTATTCGTGTAAAAATATTTTTTTTAACTTGTAATGTGTTAATTGTCGAGCATAAAATATTTAAAAAAATTGACGGAAGCATTTTACTTTCTAAAAAAATTGATGCAAATAATGTTAATCAATATTATACTAAAATATTATAAACCAGATATCAGAGAGATTGTATAAAAATCTAAATTATTTCTGTATAGCTCAAGACAATTAAAAAAATATTGATTATAACTCTATTGTGTGTAATTTCAAATTAATATTAGTTAAATAAATTATAAATTTTTATGTTTAATCATAACAATGTTTTAGCAATAAAAAAAAATAAGGCCAAATATATTTTATAAAATATGGCTTTACTGTAGAAATTCATATAAAAAGATTCGCGATTTTACTATCCAATCTTTATAGAATATCCGAATAAAACAAGAAATAAGTAACTTTAAATATATCTAAAATTATCATACTGACTGTTTCGATGGCTATTTTCTCTCGATAATTTCGTTTCCTTTTCTTCACGCACTCAAAAAATCGACGTATGTATATCACTTCTGTTCACCCTTGCGAAAAAACGAGCGGGACACCTACGGGGATACCGTACACCAAATTTCACCGCTGCTGACAAAAAAAAGGTCGATCTCGATCGGAGGGGTCAGCAACTGTACTCGAAGCCGGGGAGCGATGTGATCAGGCTTTTATAGACGTGTGACGCTGTGGCGGTACAGGGCGGCGAGTTTAGTGCTTGGTGGGGCAGGGATGCGCACCTGCGTCGGTGACAGCGAACTCCGTGCGAGTGAACGAAAACAATTGTCGTGGGTGGGATTTAACGGGAAATTTACCATAACATTGATGAATTTCGACGTTAGCCCTGGTTAGATACTACAGACGCGTTTAATCTCATCATGCATGCTTCATATTTATTATAATTACATATTTAAAAATGGGTTACCGATATATACAGCAGAGTTATTTCACTGCTGCGCGGTTAAAACAATTTTAATCATAAATTAATCGTAATTAATCGTAATTGTAACTAAATATAGATGTCTGATTTAGATATTTTCGCGTAGGTCTGATGTCAATTTCTGTACATTGTTTGATATTTAGTATTATATTGTTAATATGCACCACTATATGTATATATAGTACATATTTAATATTTACTCAAAATTTTTATTACATATTTCAGAATTATTGTTACTTTTATTTATGAATCCTTTGACTAACTCTTGTATTAAATGTCTTTGTGACCATACAGCACATTTTGAGAAAATAAATTTCGAATGATAATGTCGTTTAAATTAAAACTAATGTTCTAAAGATTTCAGATCTACAGTTCAAAAATTATGCTTCTACATATGTATGCTTCTCTTTAAACTTTTATTTCATTGACATTTCAATAAATGAGAATGCATATATGAAACATATGTTAAGTTCCATATAAGCGCAACCATAATAAAAATAAGTAATGTGGGCAGTTATACGTCAATAAAAATAGCATACATTTAGAAATACATCTAGAAACTTTATATGCAATAAAATATAAAAACTTTTATTGAACTATTTGTGATCGTTGTGATTGTGATTCTCTGAAATAGAGAAAAAAATATAGAAAAATGTGTTTATTTGCAACGTTGCATTATAGAAGATTGCAGAAAAAAATTCCAATTAGTTATAATCGTATTTCAGCTAAAACAATAAAATAGAAGTGATCGCTAATAGATTTGAAAAATTTCACATTAAAGATAAAATACCAATTTTTTTCAACAAATTCTTCTATAAAACCATATTCAAAAACACACGGATTAATATAACAATATTTTATAACGTATCACGATAATTTTATATTTCAAAAAACATACAATATACTTTCAAAGAATTACGATATGTGATATTCAGTATTATTGGTACTGCAAATACCTGTCTTTTATCTAGATATTGCTCATAGCGGCCATGTGGCTGCAGATAATTGGAGTTACTGTTGCAATATATAGTAAGTGGGTATCGAGAATCACGATAGTGCCACTTACAAATAAAATTTTTCATAAAAATAATAGTGTATTTTTATCGGAATGCGAGCACGTTGTGAAAAATAATTATAGTTCTTAATTACATAAGTGGAGCAAACGCTTTCGAGTGACGCACGAGAAAAGCGCAACAAGTTCTCAACTAAACGTAGATTCGCGCGATTCGATCCGTGGTGCGGCTGCATGCAAGTAGTATAGGTACGTCGCATCGTGATAAGTAGTTACGAATATCCGTAGTCAGACGCATATACAAACGAACGAAGGCGCACCTGGCACTTGTGAATCGAACCAAGAAGGGTGCAATATCATAACGAGCATTTCCTTGAATAATCCGCCTAATTATACTTGCAATTCGCATCGGTATATATAGAAATTCAAATCGGGGCAAGTCCGGTGAATAAGGAAGATTTTTAACGACGATATTTCATATGCATCAATAACGACGATATTTCATATGCATCAATAATTTTAATCGTAAGCTCTATGTTTAATAAGAGAAAAAAAAACATAATGCAGAATAAAATACAGATTTACTATAAATAAATTAATTTATATAAATTAATATAAATATAAATTTATATTAATATAAATAAATAAATAAATTTTATATAAATCTAAATAAATTTTGTCAGTAAATTTTGCAGCTGATTTTAAATAAAAAATGTCATTATTGAGAAATAAATTTATAATAATGAAATTTTTCACTTAAAATTAACTCTATAGAATCCACTGACAAAATATGTATCTGTGTATTCTTTATCAGATCTTGTACAAAAATGTAATTATCTTTGCTTGAAGTAGATTATACTTCAAGTAGTTGCTTAGTCAATTTATTTTTCATGTTTGTTGTTGAAAATAATAATAATAAACGTTTCACCATTTTGAAGTAATATGAGATTTGAAGTGTATCGCAAGTATATCGTATAGTTCAATATCGCGGAAGAGTTATGTCAACAGCTGTATCATTCGGTGCGTGTTTCATCATGAGAAAGAGTGGGCCGGTATGCTAGTCGTAAAACCTAAGTCATCAGAAGAAGAGAGAGCGGCAAGTTGCCTTTGTTGTCAATTACTTTAGCGGCCCTTCACATAAAAGATAATAAGCGAACGATCCACTGACGATTTAATTTAACGCGCACGGATAATCGTTACCGAAACATTGCGACATTTGAATGTTTCATTGAGTTGCTTTCGTCACTTCGCATTCACGTTTGATATAGTTTTATGGTGTTGACTTCATGGTGCGAAATTCGTAGGGTCGACGCAGTAACGTCTTTGTCTCTGACGCAGGTTATCTGTGTCGATTTTTTTAGCGTCATACTTTAATGTTTAATGGGAAGATTATTATGGATTATTAACTTCAAAACTGAACACGATTTTTAACATGGTTTTCTTTTTTTCTTGAATATTTCAAGCAAATAAATTCAATTTTATCGAAAATATTTGTACATATTAAATACTTGCGAAAAAGTCAGAAAAATCAAATATATAATAGTTTGTGCAGTTGGCAAATTTTTTGTGCTTATAGAATCCAATCTTTTTGTAATTTGCTTATAATATGTGCGAGCGGAATTTCTCGCTTCTCGATGTCTAAAACGTTTTTCCGAGTTATTGGATTTGTAAGAAATGCTCCACTTACCTTGAATACGTCGACTTTTCGAATACTTCTAGATATCAGATTTCGCGATGAATACGATTTCTTTATTTGAGACACATTTCAACAACGATGAGGCCATTGGAATCATGCGATCTGCAAAGCAAAATTATTTATGCATATATTTCACGTTATACCGTTCTTTGTTTGATGAAGCAGTGACTTTAATTTGAAAAGTTTGACGCGCGGAAGTAGTTTCGCATTATTATTATTATTCCAACACCTATGACCTATCGGAATATTCATGAGATTAATTGGGCAGTTCATTATCGACGCAACTTGTTAACATTCTGTTTTCACATATTGTATAACTGCTGAAAAATCATAATAAGAAAATATTTTCACGAAAATACGTTTTCCGTTTATTTATCTTTGCTTTCAGTTTATTTATTTTTAATCATTGCATACGATTGAAAAATAATATATTTAAATAGTTATTAAATCCACCATTTATTTGTTGTTTTTATTAATTTTATTATGTCTACAAATTAACAACAAATATATTGTTAAACAACAGACACTCTTTTTAATGTCGCACGAGTGTATCAATTGTCTGATTTGACTGGCAATGAGTGTCAGAAGTATAAAAATACCGATAATACTGAAATCATGGCGAGATGTATATCTTTAATAAAGTGTCGCGTGGATCATCGAATAACTTGCAAACACGCGTAACAATGCTAAAACGAGATTTTGAAAATGTAACGTGACACATACACCACGCACGTCATGCACGCGTCGTATACGCGAGTACGGGCCATTTCACTGTAGCATTCGATATGCGCCTGCAATAAAAAAGGGGGACAAACGGGCCGCGTAAAATGTACAGCGTGTCGATTCCATAGAGTGCCGTGGGTGGGCGCGCTGCGCCGTTAATATTCAATTTTCGCAATCGTGTGGATTTAAGCTCCTTCATACATCGTGGTGTGACAAATTCGAGCTCGTGATGTCGCGCGCATTACGAGCTCGTCTCTCGCAAATGTGCTGTCAAAAGACCTTGGACATGATTTTATGATATTAACCGATTTGCAAAAACATTTCGATCCGTCGAGTCCTGCGAGACCGGAAAGGATTTCGCACGCTTCCGTAAAGCTTTTTATTCATGCGTTCCTTTAAAACCAGATATTAAACTGGAAGTAATGTGTTTCTATTTTTATTCACGCAGTTATTTTGGATAACTTTAAATTTGCAAAAGTTTTAGAACATTTTGGAAATGTATGTCATTAAAGAATAGTTTCTGACAAATATGACAAATATATTTCAGATGTTATTATTCTTGATTACTTAATTCGCATAAAATCATGTAATATTGCAGTTCTTTGAGATAAATAATTTAACCAAAGCAAAAGTACACAGCATTATTTCCACCGCACTTTTTCACTTTAATACAATAGAATCTATATTAGTCGTAATATAAGACGAAATAACTACTGCAGAAAGCACTTTATTTAAAGTTTATTTGTTACCTAAATAATTGTGAAATTGGAAACATTTGCGCGCACCTAAAATTGTCCTTTTAACTGTTGAAATTTGAGAGTGACGTTTCGATTGACTGTGTATAAAATAGTTTATACATGTACTTTCGGATTTTTTCAATTTTTTATATCAAAAGTCAAAAGAGTAAAAAAATACGCACAAAATTTAATTTTTTATATAACCTTTATATAACCTTCTATATTGTTTTTTTAATTAATCCCTTTTCAAATTTTATTTCTTAATAAAAGAAAAAAAATATAAAAAAAAGTTACATTATTTTATGCAGATACAAGCATGTAATTACGTTAAATAATACTAAAGAAAGTTACAAAGTAAAAGAACTTTTGTAATTCTTAAATCTATTGAAAATGTCCTCGTATTTTTTTACTTTTTTTCATAGATGCAGCTTCAAAGAAATTTATTATTATTAAGCTTATTAAAATTGTTATCAAATAACTAAGAAAAAAACAAATTTTGATTTTAATAATCTATATCCATATCAAAATAATTAATAACATGCGTGAAGATATATGTTAGATTATGTAGTATTGACATTGAATTAACTGTAATCGATTGACAAGTCAGTCAAAGGAACTTTGATATATGTCAATTCTGATTGGTATAGTTAATTACTGTTCAATATGGTATGATAAAGTTAATGTAAACCTTATCGTACTATATTAAACAGTCAACATAATTACTTTCCTTTACGAACAATGCGATATGACGTTCAAGATTGTTTTGCTTTTCGATAAAATTTTACATTGCGTCATCATCGTATCACTATTTCTACCTTCTATGTATATTTCTTTTTACATGTTGTGAAATTAATATCTGTCTCTTCCTTTTTACTTCGACTGTACACTAATACAAATGCAAAATCAGATATGCAGAGTGAAAAACGATGTCGAAAGCTTTCGGCAGCGCTTATATTATTTGCAGATGTATCGTGTGAGTCGGCGTAAGATGTGATATGAATATCAATTACAATAAAAGATCAGAGGATGCAGTGACATTGCAAATTTTCCAAGTTTCTAAAAATTAAAATCTTTGTCGAATATCTGGCATTTTCTTGAAAGTTTTGGACAATGCTTTAAAATTTCTATTTAAAAAATATCAATATGCAAAAACATTAATATTAACATATTAAATACATATTGAGTCACTTTAAAAGCATCATTTTAATGACAAATAATAAAATGTTTAAAAATCATCTTCTACGTTTTATATAAATCAATATGTATCATAGGTTCTAAAATAATAAATAAATCAAATTTTCAGAAGGCACAGTGCCAAAAGTTTTAAAAGCACGAACTGCAGTAAGCTTTTGCGATAATTGCAGATTCCACAATAACGTTATTACAGAGAAACCTACGAGCGAGAATTCCTGCGTTTTTCGTGATGTCGATCTATTTTCAGCACCGCTTTCTACATCTTCGTATTTTAAAATTGATACCATAAAATTGATTAATCGCATCTATTTTTCAATTGCTGGTAAATGATATTATCTGACCATACAAGCCTGTGCAATATTTACAAGCTATATATTAGAAATACACCTTGTGTACGGATTTAATTATATAATATTAAATATAATAATATTATATAATAGAATATAGCTTCAACTTAATAAATAAAAAAATAATAAATTATCTCATAGTTGCTGCTCCTCAAACCTTCTCTTTCTCTTGCTTCTCTCTGGTTGTTCATAGTACTCTCAGCATTCACTCGTGAAATAAATCACAATCGCGCTATTTTCGATTTTATGTCATTCGAGATCAATTGCATTTGCAACAATACGACTTCCGGAGCAGACAATTCCGGTGACGAAAAGAAAAAAAAATTTGCGCGACCAACTTTGCACGTTACTTGTCGCAGTTATGTTACACCTAAACTACTATTTTAGACGAGAGTAAAATATAGTTATTAAAATCGGTCTACTATTTAGAGTCAATAATCGATAGTTTAAATCTTTCGGTTTCGATCTTAATAATATCTAACATTTAGTAAGAATCTTTTTTATTTTGTTGTCATTCATACAGTGATTTTGAGACTAGTACCTACGTCGCGGACGGAATCTCTCTTTATCGTCGCGTTATTACGTTCTAAATCGTAATCAAAATAAATATTGAAATATTCCGCATAAATAATTAATAATAATATAATTAAAAATTAACAGAATCAATCAACTCGTGATAAGCAACCCAAGCAAGCGACAATAATCTATTAAAACATTTTCCTTTATTTATCGTTACCTGCTTCGCAAATGTCGCGAATGGATCGTAGCTTCTGTGTAACTACATTTTTCCGAGTTGCATATTTCTTTATGACGATACGAAGTGCGTGCCAGCAATAAAATTAATGTCGGAAATGTTGTTCAAAGTGCCGCGCAATCGTCGCATTTTCGTGCGAGACAAAGAAATTTCTCATTACGACAAGAAAATATGTAATTTGAAAAAGTATACTCGTACAGAATTACAATCTATTTGATATTCGCGGAATAGACAACGGTTACGAAGAAAATTCCGCAAGTTTTACAGCAAAAATTACCAATTGATAATTACACGTAGAAAGTGATATCCCTATATTTGTTGCAATCACGATGTACAAGATTATAACGCGATGATAAGAAACGATTTTTTCCGCATCCTGCTTGCTCGAGTATCGTACAAATAATAACAAGGTAATAGCGCGCACAAGGTCTCGCGCTGTTGTTTGCGTACTAACATCTCGCGTACTTATATTGCTAATCATTCGCACGACGCATTCAAGCAAGCAAATTGCAAAAGAAAATCGCAATTCTATTATCGTTTTATTATTTTCTAAATTGTGATCTAAAAGTACCGCGACAAATTATTTCATTATAACAATGACTAATAGTAGTTTAAGAATAACATGGCCACGACAGATAGCGAACAAAATTAAGCGCGCGCTATTCTTTCGCTGCTGTCGCTTGCTCCACGAACGTCGAACAAATTCATGCAACCGCGCTTTTTCGAGTTTTTTTGTCGTGATAAGTCAAAGGCGCGTCTAGAAAATGGCTGATATTAATGCGTTTTACGTCAGAATTTCGCGGTAAGCGCCATAAAGAAGCAACCATTGATGGATCACTGACAATGAGAGAAGAAGAAAATCCGGAGAGCATCAGACATCGATGGAGCAACCTTTAAAATGATTTATCATTTATTATTTATATAATTTGTAGAATATATTAATCATTTATCCCTGTGACGCAAATATTTTCAACATATTGTACTTGCGACTTACAATTACAATTCTTAACAATTGTATTTTATCAAATATTTGTTTTAAAAATAGATAAAAAATTTAAACCTAATAATTATTATTAAGAAATTAATTACTTGGAACACTGCTATAATTATATATAATTTTTGTATTTTGCAGATCAACATGTAAACTACAACTCCGCTGTTGCGCATCGTGCCGGTGAGTAATATTAAATAATCTTAATTTTGATTTCGATGTAATAAATACGTAAAAATTAAAAATCTTTTTCTGAATTGTAAAGTATACAAGTACTATTTAAAAAAATTTAAAAAGATTAAAAATCTCAAATTAGAAGTATAAGAATATTACAGACAAATATAGTATCCCAAAGATTTTGCATTAAAATGGATGGGCTAGAATAAATTAGTATTACTATTTAATCCTGAAATACTGCAATTGTTTGATTTAGTGTTTAATTGAATTAACGAGTTTGATTTAGAGTGCATAGTGCATAGTGTGCATACATGTATTGTACATACATAGAGCTCATAGAACTCTTGAAGAGGAAACTGCATCTTATTCGAAATTTTACACATCCCATTTTTGCCTTAATCTTTCCTCATCCATTAATATTTATCGATAATAACATATTTGTATCATTTTGAAATTGGAGAGAACTACGTTGTATTAATTATACGTATAATTAAATCCATAAATTTAACGAGTATTTTTTTATTTACAATTTATTGGCGGTATCGAAAATGTGGCTATGTAGTTCCGATTCTAAAATGCATGCAGATAGCGGTATTGAAAAGGGATCGATTGTCCATGAAAAACGGCAGGAATCAGACTTCTGCCTGGTAATACTCGACATCTGCTCCACGAAAGTGAGCACCAGTCGATGACGACGAGTTACCATTACCGTACCACGGTAAAATTGTACGGTAAAACTGTTTTTAATTTTCGCGTAAAACTTCCCAGGAGTATCGCTTTAAGATAACGTCCGACTAATCCAAAACTAATTATCTTCGCTACTTATTATCTGCAACTTTGAACATTTATTCAATTACTGAATATTACAAACTTTAAAATGAAAAGAAGGAATAGCAGTTTTAGCTTATGTAAAACGCAAAGAAATGTCGTATATAAATATAATAATTTTGAAGCATTAGTGACGATTTTATAAACATATGCGTAAGCTTTGAATTGACTCTTAAGAAAAATATATTATTACGAAAATATATATGTGAAAAGTATATCGAGAATAAAGATAATAACCGTTCGTTTTTCGTTAAAAGAAAATAGCAATTAGGTCCGAAATATAGTGTGAGCTTTAGTCGCAGCTAGTAATGTCATCAGCAGTCGTGGAGGCTACACGAGGCGTGACATTATGAAAGAAAGTTGTGGCTCAAGCAATTTTGCTGTCAGAGACGATATCACGAGGCTAGATAAATCTTCAGGTAGGCACATCCTATCCACCTTATCTCCTAAGCTCGTTTCAAGATGATTATCGTTTGTAATACATAACGAAACAGGAAATATGTACTTTTTTTCTCATTTTTTATTGGCACAATACGCTTAAAAAAATTCTTGTTTCAAAAATTAGATTGTTCGAAAAAGTCTAAATATTTAACAAAATTACACAATTTATTCTGCAAAGCAAATTAAGCAAACGAATAACTTAGCCTACTCATTTATTATTCTTTTTAATGTTTGATGCTGCATTTTGTATCGTTGATGTGAATAAAATGAAGTGAATAAAATATAAAGTTTCGGCTCGTATTATAAAAAAATATTAAATTAACCCAGGTAGAGATTTGAAAAGTTTGTCGTATCAGCATTACACGAACAGGCGACACATCGAGAAAAGCTTACAAGTAGGTACTTGATATGGTTGCGATTTCTTTACATTCGACTTAAGACGCCGATTCAGCAACCGTATCGACGATTTTCTGAAACTCGCGAACTCGATTTGGCTCGGATTTTATCTCGTCAAACTGTCATCTTGCATCAATATGCGTTCTAACAGTTCGCGGTCAAGTATCACTCTTTCGGCGAATTATAACTACTATATATGATACTAAATTCGATATAAAAACGGCACTGTTAATTAAAATCCCTATTGTGAGTGTACAACTTAACGCGTTTTAATTAAAACCTGAAATAGGTATTTTTCAAAATCTATCCTGTAGTATCGTGTCAGTTGCTCTACTTATTATCGCAATACACTATTATTGATTTAAAGCGGTACAGAATTCGAAATAGCAAAAAAACTTCGTTACTTTTAAATCCGATTTTACGAAAACTCCGGCAAAAATTTACATCGCCGGGACGAGGATTAAAATACGTCGTTAATGTACACACGCGTCTTCAATTATTTCACAAATGCTGCGCAATCAGTACGGACAGGTAGATGGATGCATCATTGGCGCACGTGGAGCTGGGCTCTGCGAGTCCGGCTGACGAAGGAAATGAGCGCGGACGTAGCTCAAGGGGCCGGTCTGCGCAAGCACAGGTGCAAGTTCGAGGGTATAAAGCGGAGAAGCTCGGGCTCGCGGTGCGCACTTTGTGCTTCATCTGTCCGTCATACCAGATCGCACAATCGGTCCCGATACGCACGCCAACTCTGTCGCATTTTCCCCCGCACTGCGTTTGTAACTGTACCAGATCGGTTGCACTCGTGTGTCGTTTCCCCGCGTCCCCGCTGGAACTTTTTGACAAGTTGGACTCTTCTTTTACGCGGCAGCGCACAGCTCGCAGGTGAGTCGTAGTTTCGCACTTTTTTTTCTTTTTATCCCGCATATCTTTACTTCATTCCCGTGTAAAACTTCGCGAAAATGTTAAGTGCTTCATTGAAACTTCAAGTGAAAATACTTTACTTTGATCATGGATCATACTATCCTGTCAACGGAGAAAATTCGTCATCCGCGTTCTACGTTGGCAATGGATAAAGATGCAATTTTTTTCAATATTTGGTGCAAAAGTTTATTTTAATGTATAAACTGTATTATTTATTGATTTAAACAGGATAAATAAATTAAAAATTTTTGTTTTGCGTCGTATTTAAACGGTTAAACGATTAAATTTGTCGCAAGGAATAATTACTTGTCAACTGTAACGACGTTGCAGTTAAACGCGTGACGCGGCGTGTCCACCGTAACGTTGACAGCCGAGGTGTTAATGTAGATCGAGTGCGAATTCAGGTGCATCGGAGTTCAGTGCAATCGTTGTTAATTAGCCGTTAATGTAAACGAGAATGCGTTGAATTTGTTCGATTGGACTAAGCAGATTTGCGTCACTGCGTTGTGATCATTGAATTCAATGGAATGCGGTTACAGTTTAATACAGAATTATGTTAGGTTGATATTAGATTGATATTAAATTCACGTGGTTTACGTTACTTAAAACAATAGACTATGAATTAATTAAAAATTTTACGGCTAATAATCCTGTTAAATTTTTTTTCTGATATTTCGAATTGATATAACGATATCGCGTGTGCAATATCTGCATTATATTTGCATTGACTCTTTTACGAATAGTATGTCACATATGATGTATAATTTCTTACCGCGCGTTCCCGCGTACAAATTCTCACTAGCTTTTCACGGTAGCTTTTTTAAAAATTAATTTATTAAATATAGTCTCATTGGAGCAAGCAAAAGCAAAATTTTCAAAGAAAATATTCATTAGTGATTGAAAAGTTAAAAGTTTGTTTTCCACTTTACGCAAAATCATATACAATTTCAATTCTGTCAGTGAAAGCGAAATAATGATTGTACGCATTTGTAACATTTCGGTGCCGCGATTAAATTGTCGCATGCGTGCGACCTAAAAAAAATCAAACGAAATTGAAATTGCACAGGAAGTTATACAAGACAGAGAATCGTTTAAAGCATAAAAGCGTGTAACGACCACAGATTACGTTCGACATTTGATTTTACGTAACGCTTTGCCTTTCTATGCGGATCAAGTGACGAGAATCCAAATACTTCGACGAAGTTTGATACCTTTGTGTGACGACTAGCCGGAGTGACTAGTTTCGAGTAAGAGAGAGAGAGAGATAGAGATAGAGAGAGGAAGATGAATAGAGAGAGAGAGAGAGAGTGTGAGAGAGAGAAAGAGAGACAGAGCACAAAGACGCAGTGTTATTTGAAGCCTCAATTACGCCAATGCGTGGTTTCCGTGAATTTATTTTGTGTACATCGCCTCTTAATTTTTACCACCATTTGCGTTGCACAATAACGTTGTAGAAGCGGAAAAATAAACACGTACAAAGGAAAAGAGATAAAAATTCTTGTGTCTTTCAATCGTTCGAAGTTGTATCATTATAAAACAAAATAATTACCGCTTAAATTACGGCAGCACAGAAACTATTAAATCATCAAAAATGGTCCGAAAAATTTATTTATGATCGGTCTTTTTTTAAATAATCCATGAAAGAAAGGGTATACGTTTTCTCACATTTGTGCTGAAGCGTCTATTTTCTTCGGTCGCGATATCTTAGGTCAGTTCGCAGAGTAAATCGTTATATTATCTTCGGTTTCCCTCGCGTTCCATGCTACCTGATATATGGCACTCTCTATAATAATGTGTGCCGGTAGGAGAAGACATTCATTTTTTTATGAGCGTGATTACTACGCACGTGCGCGTTCACCGCCGCAAAATCACTATTTGATTATCGATAGGGCGCTGTGATATTTTATACATCGCTAACTATAGACGAGGCGAGCGGCGATGCGTGCGGCATTGAAATTTGCGGGCTTGAGCGCGATTATTAATTGCACAAATTAATGGGGCCATTAATAAGTCTCCATGACATGCCCATTTCAATGGCTAGCAATAAAAGCTTCGACATTTATTTATTTGTAAATCAGAGCTATATGCTGATATTTGAAATAAGCGGTAGCGTTGGAAAGCGGCAGTAAAAAAAACGTAACGGCGAGAATAAAGATGGATATAATATTAAGATTACGATCGATCTTGCAGTGTCTTACAAGTGCGGTTTTTCATCTTCGCGCGATAAAAGTTATAATGCTCCGACGAGATCTCGTCTGACTATTATAAAATTTTCACGAGATGTTATGACGTTTTCATATTTTCTAACGCGAAAGGGATTCCGGCTTATATAAGTGTCACATTATCATATGCATTATCGCGCTAAAGCTTGCGAGAGATTCTTTGATAAACGATCCAATCAACATTTAATAATAATTTATCTTAAAACAAAACTCCATATTTAATTAATGAGTCAAATTTAATAGAAAAATACGAATTCCTCGATTTGCGGAATTTGCGGAATAGCGCATAAACCAGTGCATTGAGAGATAACACAATAAATTATAAAGTCATTTTACATCTGTACGCGTGATTATAAATACACAAGCGTAATCGATCGTTACGGCACGCTACTTGATATTAAATATTACCGTCGTCGTTAAATATTACCACTGTGTCGTCGTCGTCCGGATAGCGTAAAATTTTTATGAAAATACATCGAGATATATTTTACCCGCCCGCGAAATCTAATATCGCTTATTATGCGCACGTGTTCGTTTGAAGTATCCAGATATGATGATATACGGCGTATAAAGCTTCATTGTAAAAATCATCATGTCTAGTGCCGGCAATTTAAATAACCATAAAGATGTATCATCCGCGTGCATCGAACGTAAATTCTATTATCCACAGTTAATGTGATGAACGCGATAGGGGCGGCGTTGTTCTTTGAAATTTCGCATTTGCTAATGAAATTACTGCGCAATTCATTTTCGTTTTCGCTCCGCTGAGCACTCATTGGTTGCCACCGCTGGCGGTGCGGGTAGCTTTTAAACGATTTTGTCTATTACGTCGCGATGTCGTAAGTAGTATTAACCTCTAATGTGCGGCAAGGTTTGCGCAGGAGGGAAAGAGGGGGAACAAGTACATTCGTTGTCATTAAACAGAAAGTTCTGCTGTCATATATAGGCAAGACAGAGTACTTATACATTTCAAATTAAACATTATATTCTGTTAGAAAACAGAATTACTGGGAATTCTGTTAGAAAACAGAATCACTGAGAATGACGCTCTGTTATAGTGATTCGAAATTATTCTGCTATAACTATATGCTATTACATAAACAGTTAACGATTTTTATTGATTCTATGGAAATTGTTAATTTTTGTTGATTCAACAAACAATTTCATTTTATTCCAAAATAACCAATATATCATAGCAAAGCGAGCAAATAAAAAAAATATTTATCCATCGTGTTTGTGTTTCGCATTTTCAATGCGCTTTCGATTATCATGATGTTATCTGATTTGTAATACAATACCGCAGTCCTTTGTATGCGATTAATATGGGATAATGATTTCGTGAGAAATCGTTTGTCGGTGGATGACGACGAGAAAAAGTATGGCGACGGTTTAACTAGCCGTATTGTACAACGGTATTATGTGTGGAAGATAAATAGAATTTTTCCTTCTTTGGCCTCATTCGCGAATCACGTTACACAATCAGCATCGACAAATTAATTTAATTGTTCTCGCCGAGATATTTCACTCGTCCCTTTATTGCAACGTTATTATCGCAAATTGATAATGATACCGGGAATCACGTTAATATATTTAATAGCACCACGCAAACCACTCGACGATTCCCGCAGAGAAAAATGCGCACGTCTTTGACAGAATACTAAAGAAACATTTTGAGGAGAAACAATCTTTTTTCTTGAAACCGACGGATTTTTCTTTTTCTCTCGTTAAAAGAACGGTTCGTGATCGTCCTCCAAAATTTATGACACTTACCACTGGTCCGTGCGGCGCTTTAGTATCGTAGAAATAATTCCTTGGTTCGTAATCACGGATCTTCGTATAATTTCTTTCTCGCAGTTCGGAGTTCTTTTCCTGAAAATTAAATTTAATGTCATGCAATTAATATTTCTAAGGGAAAAATTAATTTAATGCGAATTTTATTTTACCTTTTTTCCCTTATTTATTTTCTTGGCGTCTATTAACATGGATTATCACGTTGTAAATATTGATAATGATCAGGAAAAGAAATAAGCAAAAAAGGAAAATTTTTGTATATGTCTCAAAAGTAAATATTATGATAGTCTAACGACTAAAAGATAACATCTTGTGAGGCTATCAGTTTTATTTTACCGATAATGGGTCGTTATCTAATGTGATAAATCTCATCCTTTACCAAAAATATACTCAGCTTTCCCCCTTATTTCTTATCGTTACATCGTCGTCCCGGGAATAATTTGCCCGAAGAGAAAACCAATGAACTTTGAAAAATCACCAAGATAAGAGAGATATGTTTTATCGAATATCCATAAATGCAACTGCAGTATCGCTTATTACACAATGCTGGATGTCCTTCTACCTCGTTATTATATCGCTCGATTAAATTGGTACATTTCCTCGGGCAAATAAAATTTCCTTTTCGTCTTCCGCTTATTAGCTCCATCATAAATTCAATAACATTTAAAGAATGATTACGGTAACTTATTATTGGGCGAAAATATTACGAAATTTGTGAAATTAAATGCAAAATGTATATGGAGTGTCCCGCTTTAACCTTTTCCCACTCGTTATCTCTGAAACTATTCAGGAAAACACTTTAAATCAAAGTTACTCTCGAAACAAAGTAACTTCAGTTTAAAATATTTCTTTTTTTAGTAATTATTACATTCGCGAATAATCACGTGGAAAAATTAAAAATAGATTAACGAGACACTGTATATCCGGATTTGCAATAATAGTATAAATTGAAAACATAACATATAATAATGCGCAAGCTCTGTTATCTTGTTTTCCAGTGTAATCGAGCTTGTAACATAATTTTCCAGTCGTTTGCCATGTAATTTATACAATAATAATAATTATGGTTGTATACTGTGAATGATCGGAAAGGACACAATATGTATAATAAATTAATATAATTCAAATTATTTAAAATAATTTTGATTTTTTCAACAAATTTGAAGTTATTTTTACTTTATTCGCGTGCGTTTGAACATCTCCATTAAATTCTAAAAATTTGGCCGCAAATCTTATTAATAAAATCGAGCTTTTTAATGTAACTTTCGATAGCTTTAATCTCATCAATATACTGCGCAGAATAACATGTGTGTGTATGCTGTAAACTTTCCGGAATATATTGCGCGCGATTCTTTTGTTAGGTACTTTTGTATCGAAACTTAGCGACGTGGAAAATTGGGGGTTTGCTTGGATGTTATGAGCGCGCAACATTTTCCGCGACGTGTAAAGTCTTGACCGATAATTTTTGTTTCTGACGTTTCTCTCAAAAATCTTTCGGCATTACTATGTATTACGTCCAATTTCTACTGCGTCACGTCGAGCAATACAGTAAAATGACGTGTTATTTTAGATATTTCTATAGTATTGGCCTAAAAAATGCGTGTTATTCGTCATTGTGGTACTTTCTTCGCGTACGTTCGCACTGATAAATTGTTCGGCTAAAAAGGGTATCGAATACGTCGATACGAGTTTTATAGCTATAAATTCGTCGGTGGTTTGCTGTCGCAAACCAACGCAGCGCTGTGTAACTTCAGAAATTGTTACTCAGGCCAACGTAACAATTTACCATAGTTGCGTACATGCATACCTACTACCCGTGTGTTACACGAGAAATGTACCCATTTACATTTTCATAAAGAGTGAGATACGCTTCGCGTATAAACACAGAAATAACAGATTGTTGTCTAAAAAAAAAAAAGACATACATAATTTATACGCTAAAAATGTTTTCTGCACGACATATGAAATTATGCGAAGAACTTCTGAATTCTAGACCCGATTATTTAGAAAGGATTTTATAATACAAATTTTTTTTATAAAGACGGCGACTGTCGCGTTTCTTAATTGACTGGAGAGATAAAACCAGAAACATCATTATCAACGTCGTCGTTTAACTTTAACTTTAGCTCGACTGGAACTTCTCCTCTTTGTAGAAACAGAAAGAGACGAGGAGTCACCTAAACTACGGTTAAAGTTAAACGATGTTGGCGGCACTGGCCATAAATCAATTCTTTAAACGATTTGGCCGATTATAGAGCAGTTAATAATCGAAACTTTGTGCAGTTTTAATTGATGCAGTTTTTGTTGCCGATCGAACGCATCTTGGAACGCTGTATTTTAAGAGCAAAATGGTAAAAGTAAAACTAATTGTTTACTGATTCAAGAAGATTAAAATCAAAATTAATAATGTTGAACAATGTCTCATAATTAGCGTGATTTTCTATTACATCAATAACATTTCATTATTTCGCGCGCGCATTGATTCTTTTAATAATAATATGTCGCAATAGGAATAAAAAATAGGTCTGTAATCAGAAGATCCCAGATAGATCACAAGTGTATCTTACGTATTAAATCGTTCGTAAACACGCCGGTTCAAATGTATGTACCAACTTTGCATGCCAATCAAGAGAAGCAACGCCAATTATTTGCGCAAATACAATAACAGAGTAAGTTCGGCAAGTTTCTCGACCACACTTTCCACAAAGTTGATGTTCGAAAGTGCAAGAGGGTTAACTTCATCAAGTATTCACTTTTCTTATTTGCCGTGTACAGAAGTATTCACTTTTCTTATAAGTCGTGTAAAGAGGTAATAAAAAATTAAATTGATAAGCTTATTATGTAATGTACTAAAAAGCTCGGCATTATTTATACAAATAGCAACATTGTACGCGATAGATAACGATTTATAACAATAATATTTATCGATATTGAGTTTGTTAAAGAAATGCAAATTTATTTAAAGCATTGTGAATCTGCAATATGATTGAATAAGCAGTTACTGTCGCTGCCGCATCATTTGATATTCATGTGAAAATTATTCTTATGAAATATTCTTATTAAAATTTACATAAATTTTTCAATATGTTCAATTAATTTCCTTATTTCTTTTAGAAGGTGATTAAACAATATTAATTGTGTTATATTGTGTATATAATTTCACTATTTCTAGAAAAAAATTAAAAATTTTTTGGCTACTGTGGCAACGTTTAATATTAATAATATGCATATTGTCTCTTAAAATATATCCAGGAAGAGACCCACCCAGTCTAAACCATGCACTTCTTTCTCAAAATTAACGAACCTGAATTTCTCGAAAACTGGGACACGAAAGCACTGAAGTCGGGAAGTAAGTATATTCTGAAATGGAGATTATCTCAAACTGTAATGTGATATTACAGCGTTAACTACACCTTCGTAACGACAGAGTAATTCGAAGTGCACTTGCTCAACTGTCTGCACACCGTTCGATTAATATTACCACTGTCACACGTTTCAATAACGTCTCTCTTTAATGTCTTTGTTTAACTTGCGACTACCGTTTTAACCACCGAGAATTTAACGGCGCACTCAATTTTACAATTGTCACTTTATTTCTATGACGAGTACATTCTCGTGCGCAATATACGCATGACTTCTCATTTTTTTATAAATAAAATTTTAAATAATAATGAAAGTAAGTCTTTTGGACGCGGGCCGGGTTAATCTTTTTTCTGCAGTTTAGAAGCGGGTCAAGCAGCAGCTGGCCATTACAAGTTACGAGGAAACCACATTTATTTCGGCGACGCAAAGCCACATTTTGAGTCGAAAGAAAATTAAAATCGTGAAACGAATACGGATACATTTCGCTGCAGTCTTCCACCGCGCTTTCACATTCCATATGCGAATGTGGAAAAGAATATAATTCGATACGACGGCGGCATTGCGCAATCTTTCCCTCTCGGTACGATACGGCGATAAATGCGAAATAATATTATCGCGATCACCCCTGAAATCACGGAATATCACCACCGGATGCGTTGCCGCAGCAATTTAACGCGCAACCATTCTGCAAGCACTCGTTGCAATATGCATTCGGCACTGTCTACGAGTGCTATTAAACGGTGCATTGAGTACGACCCGAAATGTCGGTCATGAGAAAATCTTGGAAATTGACTCAAAGAAATGGGCGGAAATCGGCGACCCGATTACTGTCTTAATGGCAAAAACGATTGTAAAATTAAGGAAACACCAATAATCATTACGGCGTCCTTAATTTGCTCGTCTCGGATTTCACGGCGCATATAGACGAAAATACATAACAGTAATTTCTCCTTTTATTTCATTCCATAATTCATTGTTAATTTTCATTAAAAATCTAGTTCGCGGAACGACGCGAGAGTCGATTCTGACTCAAAGAACAGGAAGAAAGGCGACTTTGTTTTATTTGAAATTTGCGAAGCGTAAAAGACACGCCAGCGACAAATCTGAAGAAATTAAAAACGCATTTACCAGAAGGCATTTACAAAGATCACCTCTACAATTCGTCTTTCGCGACGACAATCGCGAACACTTTTGATTCGCCATGTGCGTCACTTTCCTTTCCTTTGTATCGCTCGCCGCGCAACATTCAACTACCTCTTTTTACATCGTTGATTATAATTACGTAGCATCAAGCCGAGCGTTATTCCGTTGTGCGGAGGAAAGCGGAGGAAGCGCCTTTTTTCTCACGGTGCGAGTTATTTTGTAACTTCGCAGAAAAAAACATTTGACGTTACACTGCGGTAGCGTCTGCTCTTTAAGCTTGTACTTTGCAAAGTTATTTATATAATTGATTGTCAAATAATTTTCGTAATAACGTTGCAAAAGAACATTTTGTCCGTTTTCGGCAGGCAGTGCGCGCGGAGTTAATTTAATAAGTGGTGTGCTTGTCACAAACATTGATGCATCTCGTAATTGCGGAATTAAAATTTACTTTTGACAAGGGCGATGTAAAAGAGCCGAGTGAAGAAAAAGATTTTATTATAACATTTGTACGTAATTAAGTTCTGCAAATTTGCAATTTACCGTGTTTTTTCATAAACGGAATTGTTCTCTGCACTTCATATGAGACGTAATTGTATAGAATATTTGTGCAAAAAATGAGTGATATTGTTTTAGTCATCTACGCAATATGCTATCCTGCTATAGAAATGTGTCTTACAGTGCGCTAAAAAATATTTCGCTGTTAATTAAAATTTTTTAATTTAAAACTTTAATTAAGATTCTTAAAGAAAAAGTCATAGCAAAATAAGGACATGCTCGCACGTCGTTATATTTCTCTATCACTTCCTTGTGTTTGTAATATTAAAAAAAAAATTTGATTAACTTTTAGGATCCATTCATAACTCGTTCGTGCATTGTTCGCACATCGATAAGATAGATCTATCGATTGACAGCATGTATTCCGTTGCGTCATTTTATCTGCTGTATGCATATGAGACGAGGTAAATGCAAGTAAGAACGCACGGTTGATTGAATTCAAGCATGGGAAATCAATGGCTGGATGCGGTTTGATTGCGGAGCTCAGGATGAATGCAGCAACGCCCGGCAGCGTGACAAGAATCGCAATCGATCATTAATAAATTTGTGAGTTTGGCTCATTAAATGCGCGTTCCGTATTGCGGCGCGTGCACACACACGCGCGCACCATTATGTCATTATTTATTTAAGATCATTTCCGCAAACGCGCGTCCCGTCGCGCATCAACGGTCGACATCTCTGTGAACTATAATTTCCGTCGATACGCGTTATGTAATTAGCGGGGCAAAGAGAATCGCGAAAGGCACTTAATAGTCTTAAGCGCAGGAGAGAGGCTGTTAAGAAGCAGTACTTTGCGAACTCCTGTACATGTTGCGACGGCTTAGTTCGCAGTGACTCAGTTAGCAAATACGAGACTGCTCGTCAGAAGGCGCGCGCTCCCATGAAAGGAAACGGTGATTGAACATATTTATAAAGTTCGATTAACTTACGTATTGTTACTTTAATAGACCGCCTTACAAGTTACACCAGTTTCGCGCGAGTATTGGCTCGAGTATGATGCCGATCTAGCTAACTATCGTAAGATAAATTTCCTCTCACTTGTTCCACCAACGATGAAGTTTGATCGAATATCGTGAGACGCGATCGCGCAGGTAAATTTTATTCGTCTCTCATCGCACGCATAAACTTCCTTTAATTACATCTTCAAACGGCGTGTATGATGTTGCTAATGAAGTTACAACGTCCTTTGCGGCGTTACCGAACGAGATATACTTGCGTAATTACGCGCACGTGAGGAAAGTTTAATCACACTCGTTTTGACAATCGCGCGATAATTCAAAGCGAATTTTTCGCAACAAAGAATTAATCGCGATTAACCGATCGATGGTCGCGCGAAATGGTCGGCTCTCTAATTATGCGAATTTGACGATTTCCGAAGCGGGCGTTGCGCAGGGATATGAAACTCTAGCCGTGCTAAACTCCGAGGGTTTGATTAAATCTGAAGATCCGCTTACCGTCGGTGTTCCATAATTACTAATAACTACGAATCCACAGAATATGCTGCCGTTCGCGCACGTAGCGCACTGATCATGAACACAATACAATACAATTAGGCGATATAAAAGGAAGTTTGTTATTTTTGCGGTATATTACAGCCGCTGAAAAGGCTGTTGAGAGAAAATGTCAATATCGGTGGAAAAGCCCTTTCGCGGTCGGAAGCTTATATTTAATTTGTCGTGGAAGTGAAAACGCGCTGATAGAACCGGCGGAACTTTTACGGGAGAAAAGTTACGCGCACGAAAACTTTAATGATCCCGATCGATCTCGTCGCTCCTAATGCAACGGTCATTTTCGCATTCCGCAAAGGTCTAATTTGTTTTAGATTCAGATATGTATAAGATTCTTCTATCACCTTCCGACAAATATATTTGTTATTTTGTAAAATATTTGCGAAGCGAGTGAGCGAAGTCGTAAAATTAAATTCCACCGCTTCGACTGGACTTCATTATATCGCTATTATATTCATTATAAGCTGGACGGCACCGCATTTAAGCCGATGTTACAGTAACGTATGCAATATGAGATTAACTTCATAGTCGTTATATCACGTACGGGTCTAATCCAATCTATTTAAGCCTTGTGTCAGACGATCACGAACATTGAATTGATAATAAGCCGCGCGTGAGCTGGCCTAAGTCTAATATTAGATTAAGACCAATCGAGCAATCGTGCCACCGGACTGTCCATTCGGATCATGCGGGTTGTTTCGACGATTCTTTATATCCGAAACGTAGAAGCGCGTTTAACGGCGGAGACGCGCCGGTTGCGCCTGCATTAAAGCACTGATGCGCTAATCGGATACGACCAACAGATACGCACGATCGCAAATCCGAGCTGGATTTACCGCGGTAGCAATTAGAGACGCTCTTGACATGCGCTCATTGCTCACTGATGCGCGTTCATCTTCTCGGATTCGCATTATCTTCACCGCTCTCCCCTGCCGGCGCTGCCGCTCCGCAGCGGTAAAATGTCAGTGTCGCGCGGCGCGGTAACGAAGAACACGCTTCAAAGAGAGTGTAAAGGACAGGAGGGCGGTTAGACTTTGAAGGCGGCTAATTTAATGGTCGCGCGGGCCGCGCCGACGACGACGATGCCTCGATCGATCATTACGAGAGAACGCAGACCGCTCTCGCCTGCCGGTGATGGTGCCTCTCTCCGTCGTCTTTCGCGCGATAATGCTCGCCCCGCGCGTACGAGCGCCCTGAGTGTCGACAAGCCCCCTCCGGCAATCGGCCACGACAGTTTCAATTGCTTAGAAATCCTCGGTGGGATTTGACGCTCGGGCGGAGAAAGTTATCGGCACACTTAGGCATCGCGCCCGAGAGCGGGTAATTAATTTCGCACACCCAAAGTGACTTTTCCGTGCCGTAGGCAAATCACGATTATATCCAACCCGGGAGCAATCCCAGAGTCGCGACCCGTCGTCGACAGTATGAAGAAAGTTGGTTCTCGCGCGACCGCGTCGGATTTATGATAATTCTTACAAGGGCGCTGCGAAAATTCGTAGGCGACGTTAAGAAATTGGAGAGCTTATCTCTGCATCGTCTTGAATTTGTGGTTAAAAAAAAATTGAAATTGAAAGCTTATCAGCTGATTATATAACATTTCCATAAGTCTGCATAAATTTCTATTTTTTTTTCAAGTATGATTTAAAATGGTTTGGCGATAAGCTTTTTAATTACTGAATTCAATTTCAATTCTTAAATTTCATCATTTTAGTTTCCACACCTTTTTATTATGAGATCATATGTTTAACATGTACTTGATAGCTAAAATTCGTTCATTACCTATTTGCGGGAAATATGCAAATGATGAAAACAATGTTGAAACGCAGTTGTTACTTTAATTAAACCTCTATCAGAAGCAGCCCCTCATAGCCGGCTTAATGCAATTTGCTAAGGGACAGAATTTGGTCGTGCAAATGTATTGTGCTTCATCGACGCAAAGACCAACATAATACGGTTGCCATAATTACCCGGTTAATAAGCGGGCAATGTAAACAGCTTCGCTGGGAGACTGTAGATGGATAACGCAGTAACGTAAACGGTTAATCGACTTAGTATGATGATCAAACTTGCATCAAAGCTCAATATATTGATCATCGCCCAGTACACTGGTCGTCAATGAAAATAAGGAAGTTGAAATCATCAAAAGCATTCAATGCATCAAGTGTACGCAGATCGTTATGTAAAGAAGATAATAACACATGTCTGAAGATGTTTATAATTGTTCAAACAAGTCGAAATAATTTCATGAAATTTTCAGTATAATATCGAATAACACAAATTGATATACAACGTACTGTATTTCTACAGAAATCATTAATTTATGCATTTTACCGCTAGGCATGCATAAATTGTAATCATCATTGCCTCGAGTTGTTTTACTTGCATCGAAGTGGAAATTATATTTTTCGACGTGCTGCTGAATAAACTGCGAAGGATTAATATCGGTCGCGGTGCAGGCGTCGATTATACGCGACCGTGGATGTTATCCGCTCGCTGAATGCACTTTATTCCGTCGAGTTTGTTTAATCAGGTATGCGGCGGCACATTAAATCGAGGATACGCAGTTTGCCAGAGCGCACTTTTATTGACTCTTTTGTCCAAAGCTCATTTTAAAACGCGCAACCAAGCCAACCCATGGTGTGCGCGAACGCGCATTCAAAAGTTTCCTCATCAATGTTAAACATCAAAATAAACCACCATCAAATCTCATTGAGGACAGGTAAAAAAAAAAGCAAAAAAAGTAGAAAAAATATAAAAAATATAGAAAATAAATTCAAACTGACCTCCATTTGTGCGGCTATAATACGTGAAGTGATTTTAATTAAAATTTATACAAATCAAGTAGAAAAATTGAAACGCAAATCAAACTGCAATAAACGAATATCTCGTTGCAACAAATTTCATGTGCTTTTTATATTTTAATAGATCCAGCTTTCTATTTGCGAATGGATCGACCATGCAAATCGCGCGGGAAGCTGATCGTTGTATTTTGCAGCGGGAATTATTTCGATTGAGCGTCGGAACTTGAAATTGATTGTGTTCTTCAGTTTTCTCAAACTTTCCCAAGCAGTTACATTACTGCCAGTAGATTGGAAGTGTATCGAGTGTTTCCTTAAACGGGACGGAGCAATCGAGCGAAATAATTAAATAAGATGCAGTTAGCACTCGACTTCGTACGCGATATCTCACTTCAGCAGCTTAAGGCAAAGTTAATCTTCCTCTGTGCTGCGCGGGAATGAAATCACCGTTTTAAAATCTTGGTCCGATTACCGCCGCGCGATTTGCCGCACGGATACGTACTTTTTCCGTCGCAAGGACGTCCTACATATTTTACGACGTCATGATTTCAATATGGTATATGCAGTTATAACGAGACGAATTTTTTTATTAGCCCGATGCCTTAAGAGCTCTAAGGACGAAGATTGGATAGAGTCGTGATCAGATCAAATATGCACGGGTCTCCTCAATCTCCTCTCTGACTGCTGCGAGCGGATTGTTAAAGTGGGTTAATTAATTCAGTCATTTCGATATTCGTCATTTCAATTATGTACTTGAGGAAAGATTTATTTGCATGTAAACGTTAGAGTTAAAACAATTTTCGATGTTGTCGGTGGACTGACTTTTTGTTTTGCACGCGAAACCAATTTCCGTTTCCGTCCCGCTAAAAGTTTTAACATCCGAGTACATTAGATTTAATACACTTTCATTCAGTACTTTTACTTCAATCTTTTATTTCCATCTTTGTTTGGCGAGGCGTGATAATTGGATAAGGAAAAAGAGTAAGAACTGAAGATGAAATATTATTTAAGAAGTTTAAACTAAAATTATTCAGTTAGTGTCGAATTAGCTAGGTCGATGATTATCTCGTTTAAAAATACAAAAATAGATAGATATAAATACAAAAAAAATAATTACATATATACACTATTTATAAAAAAAAACGTATTTCAATAAAATAATTCTAAGTGATATTCAATTTTAAACAAAATATTAGTTTGTAACATTTAAATAAATAGTTTTTTTATATTGTGATATTATTATTCCTTTATCTTCTCATCATTTTTAAATACGTCAATTTTTTGCTAAAAATATCAAAAATTACAGTGTATATACAGCCTTTGGAAGTTAAATTCCTAAACTTCAAGGAAAATCTAATTGATTACATTATCTCGTTCCATTTTCACTTTGTATATTGTGATAGTGTAGTGTAATAAAGACACCATCAAGGCAGCTACGATGCACGGATGCGTAATTTACCAGGCTACTTACTAAATTACGTAGATACAGCGCGTGGTGCACGTGCATTTCATTCAACGAGTCACGAGCTCGGCTGGGGGCCGATAAATGCGGCCGGATTCAGATGAAACTTCCGCTTTCGTTTGTGCGGCTCGAAGATGATTCGCCGGCGCTTGGTGCGTACAGCTGCTCCATTTAAGACCAATTGGCATCGCAACAAGACCATACCGTCTTCAATGGGATCTAATTCTTTTCCGCGAAATGAGAAACGTGCCCGCTTCCAAGAATAACTTTCTCTATCACGAATGCAATTAGAATTTACATCCCTATTTTGCAATGCTATTTCCGTTGCATGTGGCATATTTCTGATTGCCTTCTTCTAAACACATTTTCATAAATTGTACCTTTATGAGATTTTCTATCCACCTTTTTAAAAGCACAGTATAAACACCAAACTTTGATGAGATGCCATGTATATGTAATGTAAAACGCGTTTTATTTTGCAGTTTTAACATTCACTCGGCACTTTTCTATTTAATTTTATTTCGGGAAAATTGTATAAAAAGTTATGAAGCTTTATGGCAGCGGGGCATTTTATCTATGACCTTTGCGATCCTGTTTTTTGGTCCGTATATTTATTCGTGCCAATTCTTTTCTATATTCTGTGAATGGAAAAAAAACCCATTTTTCCGACAATTTGACCCGCGCGAGTTAGATATTTTTATTTGCACGTCGTCCGCGTTGCTACATTGTTATTGCGTGATGCGTGTTCCTGAAACTTTAAGCTCGACAGTGCATTGTTGCTCCCAGTGGTCGGAAGTTATAACAGCAAGCGTTGTAAGAGCTTCGTGCACCCGTCACGGATGTAACTGTCTTCATCGTTATTACGTAGGTTCTCTCTGCCTAAACTTGCGACGTTTCAACGCATCTTATTTTTGCATTATTACGAGGCGATGCCGAGGGCTTCCATGCCGTTCAAAAAGTTAATATACCTGCGTCGTGCGATAACGCTTTTTTTGGAGCTGAGCCACTTGGGCTCACGGGCGGAATATGGCGCGTCGAAATCTCAGGATGATCTGCCCCGAAATATCGCTCTTATGAGAAAAGTCGGGACTTGTCCTATCCTGGAAATGGGCATTTTTCTACGTGAAAATGAAGTTTTAGAAATCACCTAGCGGCATCGCTGCATCTTCTCATCATACGATGAAAACGATTTTTTATAAATGCCATATCTCGCGCCGACAAAAATCTGAATGTCTAATAAAAGAACGTGGAAACAATGTTCACATTTAATAATGAAACGTGGCGCGATGTTGATTCATATCTTGGATGGTAGTAACATTTCAATCTAAAGTTGCGGGAGTTAGGAACGCGGAGAGAGAAGTTTCACAACTGGGTTCTCCTTTGTGCGATGTTTAATCGGGATTGTTGTGTATTTCCTATTTGCGAATTGTTTTACAAGAGTTGCGATACATCGACACGTGTAGTCTGACGCAAACTATGCATATTGCACAGCATTGACAACTTCAAAGATACAGATTTTATATAATTCCTACGTATTTTTTAATATGCGTAACTAATTGATTTCTACTTTTTATTTCTAAAATTATCAACAATAGTCAATCAGACACCAACTGAATAATTTTATTTTCAACTTCGTATATAATATTTCATTTTTTATTCTTATTTTCTTTTCTTCGTGTATTATTATGCCTCGTCAAACTAAGATAAAAATAATAAATTAAAATAAATTCTTTATAGTAAATATTTTTCCTAAGAACTCCAATTTTTTTCGTAAACTAATTAAGCGTTTCATTAATTGAAAAAGTGCAAGAACTCTTGTCAGTTTTATTTTGGCGGTCGGCTGCGACGTTTAATTTGCACATTCGCTTTCCTTCGTTTAATTAAGTATCATACTAAAGACTCTTTCTGGCTCGTGATCAATGAATACGACGACTAGTATTTAACTATCCTTAAACCAGTATAATAGATAGCTTCGGAATAGGAGTTCTGTTGGTATTTCATCTTATTCGTTAAAAACCGGGTCTTCCGTTATTGCGGGAATTTGTAAAATTTAGAGCTCGCAAAGTGTCGATGTGAGTCGACCCAATTTTTAAATTACCATTTTACAAAACGCAACGACGTGCTTTTCATTCCTGAAAATTTATGCACCTCAGAATTCTCTCTGTTGGTTAATGTTCGAGAATGTGGATGAAAAATACTAACTTCAATATTAAGTTTTATGTATTCGTCTTAATCAAACAGCATGATAATTGTCAAAGTAATCGTTTGCGGTATTTGAACAAGGAAAGTAAACGAAACTTTAATTGCCGCTTCTTCCAACATCGATTAACTTTAACTGCAATTTAACCGAATTCTTATCTCTTTCTGATCATAGTGTTGATTGCAAATTAATACACTATGATTATATTTGCTTTTTAAGCCTATATTTTAGTTAAGCGACATTGCCCGATTCGAAACCGAAATTGCCCATAATCGTAATTACTTGAATAATATTTGCAATCATCTAATGTAATTTAAATATGAAATAAATAAAATTCAATAATATTGTTCGCTCAGAGTGGAGAAGCATTTATAAATGTTAAAACGTGAACAATAAACACGCTGAATGACATCAAATAAATTATAAATCACCGTTTTTAACTTGCCAATTGAAAATACTAGAAGAGAGACGTATGTGATTTAAATCGGTTTTCAAAAAGTCCTTTTGATGACGCCATAAACTTCTGTCTCGCTTCTAATTGCCACTAATTTCCAGTACAATTGGTGTGATTAACGGATTCTGTTTTCGTTTTTTTTATTGCCTAACGTGCATAAAAAAAATGTTACGGGTCGCTGCTTTTGACCGAATTCCACCGTAAAGTTTTCTCATTTATCGTGGCCGCCGGCATACAGATATGACCTGTTAACGCGTCGATTAAAATATGAAACAAACGGTACGATTTATCTCACGGAAAAAATGCTCTTCGTTCATGCGTTCGTCAATATATAAACAGCGTCAATAATTGATGGATCATTTCGGTTTCGTTGCGCGTTGCCCGTAATACCGTCGATGCGTGTCGAATGCGGGAGTTGTTCTCACGTGAAGGTACATGCATCCGCCCAAATTTAGTCCCGGCGGCATAGCTCCCGTTAGCTCTCGTTAACAAATATTGAATTTTCATTAATCGTTATTGGCTGCACAGTAAAATTTAGGAGAACCAGCACGATACCGCTGCCAGCATTTTTTTCTGCGGTAAATTAAAAATTACTGACCCTCGTTGAGTTTAACCTAATTATATCGCGCTAACGTAGCGGAAAATTATGATTGCCAAATGGAGAGTGAATGTAGCAAAAAAAAAAATTTTTTTTTTTTAACATTGCACGTTCGTAAGAATTTTTCCGATAATCCCGCATTCGCGGCATTTAGGATTGAACCAACAGCTCTAAGCGCATCTGGTATCACGATATGAAAATGACAAGAATGATATACGTTGCTGGATGCAGAGAGCGTGATTTAATTAAACATTAAAAGCCGCCCGCGGTACAAGTAGGCCATTCGTTATGCGATGCCACTCTCCGATTCAATGGAGAACTACTTGTGCCTCGCATTGTTGCGTAAATATATCTTCAGTCTCCCTTCCGACATTAACAACGAATTTTTCAAAATTTGCAGCATGCGAATCTTTTTACTAAACATTCAACGGAACGACAATATGTGAGAAATCTAACAAAGTTTGTGCCGCGAAAAAAAAAACCGACACATCCTTAATTGATGTTGATGATACGGATTTTATGTTGTCCTGTAGAGATGTGGTTCATGATGCCGATTGTTGTCTCCCTCGAACAAGCTATTTCCAAAAAACCTGGTTCCATATTTTAGCTGTGCAAATTCATCAGCGGCTTTATATCCCGTTACAGCTCCGCTTCGTCTCGCGAATTTACCTTCCCGAAATTCGCGAAATAAATCCGCACGGCATAAAATCGAGGGGTGGTTTTCGCGAATATTTTTTTCGCTGACGCAGCGTATATATCTCGCATTTGATGTGTAATCCGGACGACATCAGAAAGATCGAATATTTGCGTACTTTTCGCGAAAAGATTCATGGTTGAGAGGAAATGGCTGGATGCGACGTTATTTGCAGCGAAATTAATGCGGTTGGTATGCATTTCAAAGTGTGTCTGGCACTGCAGGAAAAGTGAGAAACGACGATAGTGACAAAGGGACTTCGGAATTTTGCGAATTCTGTATTATTAATATGCAAACAACGCGACAACAACTTTAATGGATCCCATTTTGTAGCAGAAGATTCAAGTGAATGAAAAATCTGAGAAATGCGAATAAGATTGTTGTCTAATTTTCTTCAGATTTTGCACTAAAGAGAAAGAAAAGTGCTTAAGCACGATTATTCATAAAAGAATAAAATTAACAAAAGAACAAAATTTACGATAAAATTTAAATATTACTTGAATATTTATAAATATTAATTCTTGAATGTTTAATTTTTATCATATTTTTAAATAATTAAAAAAATTTTTGTTAGTAATTTATTAATGATAATGCTATCACAGTATAGAATCTTAATGGTTTTATTTCATTAGTTCAGTAACTTTGTGCAACGCACAGATTGCACACAATAAACGTGAGAAATAATTTAAAGGAGACGAGTCCGTGCTTTTCCGACGGTATTTTATGTACCGCAACGCATACACGGGCTGGCCTTAAATGACGACGACGATGGCTGAAAAAGTCATAACCACTTTTCCGCGTGGACGTGAGGTCCGTTGAAATATTATCAGGTTGAAAGTGCCGAGCGAGTAACGTCAACATTCCGCGAGAAGTTTCAAAAGGAGCGCGCGATTCCTCGTTATAAAGCTCAAACAGAAGCATGGAAGAAGACGAGCAGGACGGAATCATAAATAGAGAAAATTGCGCTTCATGCAACACTATGCGAATAAGTAATTTACTCCTGCGATTATCTTTACGAGTTAGGAATATCAATCGCAGCGGGTAAAATATTGAAGCTCAAAGATTGAATTCGGATCTCTGTTAGCACAGATCTGCTGAGTAAAGTACTTTGTGAATTATTTATATAATTTATATTTATAAATATAATATATAATTTTTAAGAAAATATGGTTAAAAATATCGTTCTTTAAATAGAAATGCAGTGAAATTAATTCAAGAATTTCTTTCATATGTGTATATATGTTTTATAATAAATATTATAAATTTTTTCATTTAACAAAAAATGGAATAGAATTCTAGTAGATTAAATTTGAATCTGACAATAAACTTGCTGAATAAAAAAAATTTGCGAGTCGTAAAATGTTTTAAAAAATAATGTAAAAATTTTAAATAATACATAACAAATAAATTAGAAAGAATAAATGTCCGTCAGTAATATATTCCTAAAAAATTTTTATAAAATACGGCTAAAATTTATGTGATACTGTTTGAAAAGATTAATAGTGCAGTCCGAACATTTTCTGTATTCTGAGAACGGAAAAACATAATTTTCCTCGATTTCGAAAGCAGACAAATAGCAGATACATCGCTATGACCATCGTGGCCAAGGTTTCACGAAGCGCAGTTTGTAAGGACTTAAACGACTTTCTTTATGTTTTCCTCTTGAAACTTGACAAAATGATAGTCATAAAAGTCTTACTAAAGTCCTGCGTTTTAGTATATAATTTTTTAAGTTCGAATGTTTTTGTCGGCAATAAGCGGCGCGTGACAAATTTTACTTCAATATGTGCATTGATAACTAATCACATTCTTTTTTTTCGAGATATATTAAAAAGTCGTTGAAAGTTAATTTGATTACATCTTTATCTAAAGCGCGATATTTCTTTAATCCTACTTGCTTGGATTATATTTTATAAATATACATATATTACGTTAAAAGTATTACATATTCTAGTCCATGCAGATAAAATTATATAATATATATAAAATATAAATCTTATTTGCATGGACTAAAATATGCAATACTTTTAACGTAATTGATTAGATTGTATAACGTATTACTGTATGTTATCTATACAGTTGATGCTGGTGTGTTGACGCAGATAACGAGATTGCAATGAGAGTGATAGTGCTTTCGTACTCTACGGCATGCGCATGCTTATAGGACACAATAGTCTTTGCGCCATAACGTCAGCTTAGATCTTTGTACGGTAGTATATCATTCACAGACAGTCATAATGGCTATTGCAGCGTCATCGATACGCGGCGATCAATAAATCACTAGTCGAAGATGAGTAACGCAAAATTCAGAATTAAAACGGAAATTTCGGAGAAAGTCGTCGGCTGATTCATACTGCGTTTAATTAAATTGCATAGTGAGGTTGGGTGTTCATGTGAATTCCGTAAATTTCTTATCGAATTTTAATTATCCGATAATGAACACACACACGTTGTGCGCAGTTATTACTCGGACGCATATTGTTATACGGAACTCGCCCGCCAAATTGTTGATTTAATTAAGTACTAGAATTAACTATTAAGCCGCGAACAATATATATGGAGCATCAGTGCTAGCCAGTCACTTTAGTGTCGTTAACCGAGAGTCCGATTACAAGATAAATGCACACATCGGCGATTCCGCGCCACTGACGTCAAAATCGACCTTGATGCGAATATCCTTGATGATTTCAAAACGCAAAATTAATCATTCTGCAGTAATATCCTGATGATTATCAAATGCTATTATCCCAATTGTAATCGTTTGATAATATATAGAGTGTTGCAGCATAATCGCGCTTCTCTTTCTCGAGAAATTCTTTTTTATCAATTTAAAATTGATCTTGTTGTAACAAAAATTGCACTGCCATATTTTTTATAGCGATTGTTATAATCCCTCTATACTTTAACGTAATTTAATAGGAATTTAATTTGCATTAATTACCGTGGCAGCGTTGCATCGAAGCTGTTTGGAATCGTTCTTACCGGCAACTTTCTTGTATTAACGCGTTACTAGAGACGTTGGTGACTGTAAATGAGATTTTAAGGATTGAATTATTCAAGAAGATACTTTAAAAAACGGGAGACAAATTTCGTCCGGCCGCGTCGAAAGCTGAATAAAATTGCTTTTTGGGAATGCATGTATCCGTCTACGCGGAAATCCAGATAAAATATAATACAATTTTGTCGAAACCGGCGATAAATACATCGAACATATTATTTCAATTAATACATTAAGCAAATTGCAATATTTCAAATTTGGTTATTTTATATGATCAAGTCATATAAACATGCGTACAAAATCATTTAAAAGAAAAACATAATAAATCATTCCGAAGCACTAAAGTCATATATAATTTGCGACAGTAATTAATCATTTATCTTGATTATTTGATATTGATTACATTGGAAATTATTTATACGACTAATGCAAAATTTATATAGCATCAAGAATGCAGCAATAAACGACAGGAAAATGTTATTCATGTCAAATATATCTCATTAATTGAATAAGGAGACATTTATTATCCGATTGAGCACGAACTTTATATCGTTTTCCACTCATTCTTCTTAATTGCATATTCGTCGTGTGAAAAGTCATAATGAATTTGAAAAATACGCACTCGAGCTTTAGATATATCATTTCGTCGACAAATGGCCTCATTATTAATGTCAATCTCGCTGAATTAAAGCAACATTGTCTTCGCTAGGTCCCTTATTATTTTATATAAACGTTAAACAGAACGTTTTAGCAGAATTATCAATATCTCAGTATCAATTGAGTTAGCGATGCTATTCACGTTATTAAATTCCGATTAAATTACGACGGCACGCATTGAAGGGACGCATCTCCTTTAAAAGAAAATCGGGGTCGTTTATCGCGACATAATCGACAATTATCGACTGCTTTTATATAGACCGATCCAAAAATAAAAAAAGAAGGAACTGCAGCGAAGCTATGCGACGCTTACACATCACGATGCGCTCGTGTACTCGCGACTGTTAGATAACTCGAATTACCCCGACGTTGTGTCGTAAGAAAAATTTATTATTATGAAACGTGCGTCAGTAGGTGTTGATATTGAGCGACTTATCGCTTCTTAAGAAAGGCTCTCTTGAACTCGAGAGATTATTATATAAAGACCGATGCGGCGCTGGGAAACACCGCAGTCATTTCAGTTAGAAACGAGAGTGCGGGAAAGCTCTCTAATACCTATTAATCGTTCCTCGCAATCTCAATCGCAAGCGTCTCGTTTTTTATCGAGCCAGTTGACTCGTGCAATTAATTACAGCTGAAATTACCACACGTTTTTATAAGACGCGTGCTCGATTCTACCTGATTTTGATCATTACGTTAATTATAGGGTCAATTGGAATAATTATTCTGTCGAATTTTGAAGTTAATTATATCATTTGCAAATATTTCAGAATTATTCAAATACGTGATATATATATAAGTGAGAAATCTGTGTGGTCTATGGATAAAGGAGTTGATTAATAGCATTATCGATCGAATCTTTGAAGAGCAATGAAATAAGATCAATATTTTCGCTAAGAAATTGCCGATTAAGGCAATCCGTGTTTTCATAATGACCTCGCGAATATCGGGCCGGATTGTATATACAAGATGGCCTGATATACACTCACACATGCAAGTGAGCCGCGATTACTTTTTACTCTCGAGATAAAAGAAGGGTCGGTCGCTCGAGACAATCGACCCTGATCGCCACTCGATCGCGAACGAATATTAACACTGCGCACACATCTAACGCCCCTTTCTCTCTTCTTAACCCCACAGGGTCCAAAGATGCCGCTGTCGGAGTTCCGCAAGAAAAAATTACTCTTCGTCTTTAACGCTTTCTTCGGTAAGTATAATACTATCACGTACAGTTAAAATTCTCGGCATTATATTCAGCAGATATTAATTTTTATTGACAGTAATATTCTATTATTAATGACGACGAACAAATAAAAATTGTTATAAATTCGCCGATATTATATCAATACTCATTCTTTCATTAAAATTAAATAAAATTGTCTGCAATATTTTTAATGAAAAATGAGAAACCATCGATCGTTGTAAAAGTTGGATATTAAATGAAGGTAAATAATAATAATAATGGCAACAAAGCTGTCCCGGCCGTAGTATGAAGCGATATTTTTAGCTTTTCAAGCCTGACTTTACGCCATTCACGCTGATGAGATCTCACTCCTTTCTCGCGATTGTTTATATTTCGCGTAATAATCAAGTCTACAAGAGTTCGAACACAATTCGAAGCATTCTGTCCGCGATATAGAAAACTATTGCAATTTGAATCATTTATTCCTGTCTTAATTATTTTTCGAACAAAAGTAACTCGATCTAAAGAATATAATCTACAAAGAGATGACTTATGTTAAACTTGAGCAATCGCTAAATCAATTTCAGATAATTTGACCAAAAGTCTTTTCAAAAATATATTATATTTTATTCTTGGTAAATTATATCGCATTAACTTATCACTTGAAAAATGTATTGTTCTTTCGTCAATTTTACTTCAACTTGCGGTACTTGAGCGCCGCAATTTTTTTTTGCCGTAGAGTTTAGCCGACGTTACTGGCCAAACGCGCTCGACAACGAGCAAGCAGTTTTCGCCGACATTTCGAGATAACATTTACCGCCCCCGCGGCGCTCGTTGGGCGAAAATCTCTCTCGTCGTCCCCGTTTCTCCGTACATCTCGACGAAACAAATCCTCATCGAGCGCTAACGTAACGAACGAGGTGTCGCTTCTTCCCTGATGGCGTTCTTCCCGCGTCGCCTCCACCCTCTTTTCTGTCGGTGCCCCGACATCCGCGCTCGCATTCTCTCCGTCCGGGTTTCCCTTGATTCTCTCTTAACGGCCCTATTTCACCGCCCCTCCCTCCCTCATCCTCTCGCGCCCTTCTCGCGAAAAGCTGCGCAAGCCGTATCGTTTCGACACGAATGAAATACGGAGCCCGCCCGGAGGGTCGCTCGTCCACGCTGTTCTTTTCGGGGAGGATGAAAACGGTATCAGGATTGTGCGCGCGAGCATTTTGTGCGGTCTCCATGTGGCACCTATGTGTCGGCCCATTCCGGGCAAGAGCGATGGACTCGTGTAATATATAACGCCTATTTATGGTACGAACTGTGGAGAAGATAAACAATGGACGCCGTCGAGTCCGGTCAAAGGGTCTCGGCTTCGCCATGTATGATGTAGGTGTACGCGTTCTAATTCCCCCGGCGTGCCTGAGTGCGTGAATGAGCTGGTCTCCAACGACAGAGTTCGTTTTAAGACTCTGGGTTTTAGCGTCACTTTGCTCTCTTTCGAGGACTCGGACCACTCCGTATCGCGTCACGATGGGTATCATAAAATGGAATCACGTCTCGCATTAATAGAATTTCCATTTACTTTACGATAAAGCTGCAAAAAAATTGTCTGACCATCGGGGCGAAATGACGTTCTCTTCGTTTGCGAATCTACTTTGAATTGGAAATGACGCCATAGGAAGATGACATTTGAAAAAGTTATGTGATATGAGCCTTTGTCTCTTTATACTAGAATTGTACGCTCGCTAGAGAGTTTCAAATTATTAAAAACCGTATTAAAAACTTGTTGGCTTGCTAAATATAATATCCCAATGAAATCTTTGTCAATATGAATAATATGTATAAAGTTTAATGACATTTTTTACTAATCAGAATATTAAATTTTGACATTTTCGCAGTTATTATGCCTTATTTCACGTCTGAGATATTTCCCTCGAAAAGAGCTCGCAGGCCTCATGCATCCTACTTATAGTGCCTAATGGATGAAACGGCCGTGCCTCGTAGACGCGTTTCAATGTATGCACGTGTTTTTACGATGACACGTAATGTAAAAATGCATGTGCGCCGCGGTACAAAGCAGAACCACGTAGAGGCGGAACACCACGAGTATGCAAGTGTGCGTATCCATGTGTGTGTGCGTGCGTGTGTGTGTGTGTGTGTGTGTGTGTATGCAAACGCGTGAATGCGACGCGGTATTGCGGCTATGAGGAACGTTGCGCGCCACACGTAGCGCAGATCGTAGAGGTTGCAGACGTGCACACGCCTGGCAGCCCTCATTAACCCCTCATTTTCTTCTCCGCTTTGACCGCCGCCGATTGGCCGCTAAACATATCCCTACGTACGCTTCTGCGGGACTGGAACATTTCGCCGCGGTTAGATGCGATAGCGAGCAGAGGGGCGCGCGATGTATTCCCCGTGAATGGTCGCTCCGTTTTCTTAAACGGCGCGGAGATTGTTTCTATTATTTTTAGATTTTACTTATGCCATTAATTATTTTTACAATATTACTTGGCAATCGCTTCATACTATCGCTTGACAGTGACAACTGCTTCACCATTTGTTTCTAATGATAAGAACGCGAGGTTCCGCAAAGTATCCGCGCAAAAAAGGAAATGCATTATCTATTATTTGCATCTCGTCGCAAAACGTACATTTATACGAGAATCTGATTGATCGATTTTTAATCTCCACGAGTTCAGAGTTTTTGCAACAAGTTGTAGCATTAAAGATACCTGCTTGCACGTCCGGACGTTCGTATTAATTATTTCATCGTGACCTCTCGGTTTGTCAACCGCCTCGGGGCGGATGCCGGGGAGACAATAAATTCTACCTCGTTGAATCGTAATCGGCGCTTAACAGGATTCCTGGACGAAGTCGGAAAAGAGCGGAACGGGGGGTAGTTTCCTTTCTACAGTGAAACGGAATTAATAAACGACAACTTGGGCGCGGAAGCCGCGGGAAAACGAATAAACCTGCGGTGAAAGTGGGTCATCTTCAGAAAACTAACGATATCCGATCGTAGTGGGGCCAAAATCGAGTGGCATGATCGTTCATCTTGTCCTTTAAGCGAGAAAATGTACGATGCACTTCGGGAATGCTAGAGACAGCTGCGATGGTATTTTGTACAAAATAACAAATAGTCGCGCCAAAAGATTCAACGAACGAAATACTATGTTTTTGGATAATTAAACTTTTAACTAAATTGTAAATTTAGATGATGACTGCACTAATATAAAATGTTTAAACAGCAGTAATGTTTTATTTTCCTCAGATGTTAATCAAAGTGGCACCATCGACATGAAGGACATTGATCTCGCCGTGCAAGTAAGCGTTTTTCGTATTGGTTAATTAAATTGTTTGTTCTCTAATACTGTTATACGTTTTGTTACACAGGAATGTTAAATTTACATATTTTCGGGATAAAATAAATCTGATTTGCAACGTTAAAGTTGAGAAATGCAAATACATATATGATAGATTACTTTTTTTAAACCCGCGTCGATCAATCAGGCAAAGTATCCTGCAGCTGACTCGTATTTATTTCGTATTATAGCGAATCTGCAGCTCGAGGCATTGGAAGTTAGACGATGCCAAATCGCAATACATTAGGGACACTTTGACAAAAGTTTGGGAAGGACTGCAGCAACGCGCCGACGAGGATCAGGACGGACAGGTATAAATTGAAATTGTTCCTGGTTACTTTCGCGACAAAATCAAGTTATGATTTATCAGACTTTAAGATATTTTTTTTCCCAGTTTACTGTCTCTGAAATAACTTCCTGAATTTTTAGCATACCTTCGTTCCACTTTCTGCCTTTATCGATTTTTAAAACGGTTTTTACGTTTATGGTTTTTAAAATAACTTCTTGAATGTTTGTTGATATATTTGCGTTTTGCTTTCGCAACGTAAGAAAATATTCTGCGATATTTCGCGATATTCCGCGACTTTGCGATTGAAATTGGAAACGACATGCAGCGAATACAGACGCAGTATGTCGATCGGATGCGAGTATATGTGTTCACGATATTAACAGTCGCGTAACTTTCAGATCAGTCGAGACGAGTGGTACTCGATGTGGGAAGAGTACGCGAAAGATCCGGCAAATGCGCTCGAATGGCAACAAACATATATGAACTTTATGTTCGATCTCGAGGACTCTTCCGGTAAGACCCGGCGCGCCTGTTTTTTCCATAAATGAATACGCTTATATTCCGCGCCGGTTACGCGTAATTTATTACGCATTTGCACAGAGATTCCAGGAATACTAATGTAAGCATAATTACTCGAGCAGAGAGTGACTTGCGGGAAGTATGTATCATTAATTCCTCTCGCTGAGTTTCGCGTATTACGGTAAATACGACGGAGAGCCCCCCCTCTCTAAACTGCTCTCTTCCTGCTGTTTCTCTTTGCCTTTTCAATGAATAGTGTTGATGGTAAGAGAGGAAATCCCGTAAGAGGATATATTACGTAATTTATTTCCTCGCTATTTCCAACGCGCGTGTAAAAATAAAAATGCTACAAAATATTTTTCATCACTGCTAATACACATATAATTTATACTTTTTCGACAGCGTGCAGAACTGACATTTATATTTTCTCAATATTTTCTCTATTGTTTTACTTGTGCAGTCAGGAGCATTGAAAGCTATCCGCTCGAGTACCCCTTTCACAAAAGCATTTATTGCATTCTTTATTTTTCCATTTTTTTCTTGGATGTTAGATTGGCATCCATTCCTCCATCTACTAATCTTCATACAACATCCAAGAAAAAATAAAAAAATAAAGAATGTGATAAATGCTTTTGAAAAGTGCTGGAAATGGATGAAAATCCAAGTGGATAGCTTTCGGTGCAATATGTTTTTAAGATCTAAAAGTAATTATAGATTAAAGATGAATGACGGTTTTGACTGAGGGCGGCGAGGGTTAACGAGATTATAAATACCAATTAAGCAACGTCCCTTCCATTCAGTCCCTTTCATCCATTCACACTAATCTCCAATAATATACCTCGCCGTTGTACACGAAAATTTCTCGGCGATTTACCTTCTCGGTCTCTTATATATGTAAATTACAAGTAGCTTATGTATATAAAATGCAGGCGGTTTTAGACTCTCGAATGCGATCTGTCCTGTGTCGTCAGGTGACGGATCGATCGACGAGACCGAATTCAGCAAGGTGTGCGGCTGTCACGGCATCGAGGAGGCCGAAGCACGCGAGGCGTTCAAGAAATTGGAGGTGGTGAGTATCAATCAAGCGGAAAAAAGAAATAAAAAGGAAAAACGGGAGAAAAAGGAAGGCCGATGTTGCGCGCACGACGGTGTAACGCGATATCGAGTCTCACGAAAAACTGTTTACTTCTCCGTAGGGTCAGGAAGTGACTCGCGAGAAATTCGCCGATCTGTGGAAGCAATATTTCTGCTCCGACGATCCGAACGTACCTGGGAACTTTATATTCGGAAAGACTTCATTCTAACTTCTTCGCCACACCGTGTGAGATTGAAGACGCGCGAATATAATATATATATTATAAATATATATATATACATATATTTTCGTCGTTACGACAGATTATTATTTTATGTAAGTGTATATGACTCGCTAAAGAGATAGACGCAGTTCTGTATCTACTAGTTAAAATTCTATTTCGTTTACTGCTCTCCCGTGTAATCATATACCGAAATAATGAATATAATTATAATTAAACGATCGAGAAAACTTTGCATTAGCCTCCTGTTCTTCGTCGCCGCTTTTTCCGTAACAGCTGTGTTTGAATTTTCATAATCGCGACGTGATTCCGGCCGGATAATGCACAACTTTACTTTACTAAACGTCAGGCTATTTTGCAGTTCTATTCACCACGTTGTACTAGGTATTTTTATTGTATGTGCGATTGATCGATACGCAACAAAAAACACAGAGTTAACAGTATCTCGCAAATCTAGCTTGCAGCTTTTTCTTTCATTACTGCTCTATGTAATCCATTGTTCCTTTGATGGTATTTGCAACGATTTCGTGGACTGCCAATCCCAAAACTATCCGGGCTCTGCATTTTAAACAATCGCCACGGCCAAAATATTCCGAACGATCTGTCAAAGGCGTGTTAATTTTTTATTTGCAAAGCTTTCTAAATATTTCACAGTACGGGCACGTGTTAATGATTCGAATTAAGTATCTATCTTTATGGCGCATATCGATCCATCACCGCCGAAGAGCTAATTATGCCGCATAGTGTGTAAATAAACGCCCTTGCAAATTATAAAAGTGATTACGCTGTTTCGATACGTGAAGAGACGAAAAGAGGCGGTCGGCAATCGAGGTGGTTTTTTTTTTCGCGTTGCATATATTTATTTATATTCGCGGCGCGGTTTAGAAGGAGGGCAGTCGATCGTAAATCCGTGAAAATCTCTCTCTCGTTTTGCCGATCTCGTTTCGCAAAACGGATCGGATTATTAACAATATTCGATTGTAAAATTTGCCGAAACTGATTGGCATGTGGTGCTGAGAGAGCGAGATTTCTCTCTGGCCCGCGCAAGATATTTTGAGAACCGAAAACAAACGGTGCTCGCACCAAACGTGCGCACCTCTCTACGCAGCTCCGGTATTTTTTTACCAAAGTACCGTAACGTTCGCTCATTTCACAGTATTTCGTTACCCTTTAATTTTCTCTAGACTCTTGTACGTAAAACAAAAAATCTTTTTTTCTCGTTTGAATTGTTTCGCTGGCACATTCATAACGGCAAAACCATGCTATTTTCGTATTGCTGAAAAGAAGGATTTAATTTCTACGGAAAGCGTACACGATGTTTCGGGAAAAAAGCAACTATGCGGCGAAAACGTGAAGGAGATCGATAAACGCATGTTACTCGATTAACAACTATTCATCGTGCAATGATGCGCGAAATTGTTGTTATATTGCGTTGCATTGTAAATCATACTGCATACATCTGTGTGTCGAACGAGAGGATTAAATTTTATGCAGACGATCGTTCGATCAGCTAGCGATTAACTTCGCTATATTGATTCTTCACCGGTAATTGCTATCGCATTCTGTTATAAATTCGTGACGGGAATTCCGATGTATGACCAATTATTATTTGCGTCGCCATATATATATATCAAAAGATACAATCACGTCAAATATACATTATGAAATTAATGGTAGATGTCTTTTGAAAATTATTAATTGTCGTAATAATGGATGTGCATCGTATTTCAGCAATCAAATTATTTGCAGAAAATGTGTACTTTAACGTTGATTTCTATCAGCAGAAAGCGTTTCATTGATGCAACTGACACAATGTCACACTAGGGAAATTATAATATTTACGTTCATTTTAATTATCGATCACTGCCCGTGAAGAGACAAACATAACATATATCGAAACAGCAGAATGTTCAATCTACCGAGTGTGTAAATAATAAATCACGACGAGTATTTTCCGTACTTGTTAGAAAGTGGATGTACTGATAACAATCGCTACATTCTCGTCCGCCATAAGTCCATAACGATTATTAAACGAATATACGATGCGGCTATAAACTAGAGAGAAATATGAATGTAATGAAACACTCGTTGTCAATTGAAAATGTCCAGGCACGGATTAAGCGACATGTTTAATTTTGTCAAAACAATCAACAAGCAAGCGCACTTTCGTTAATAATTATTAAACACTTTATGTTTTACTTCCGCAATTTTAAGTCGTTATACGCTGTGGAGGTAATTATACTGGCAAAATTTACATAATTTTCAATCCAAGTATTATTACGCTACAAAATTATTCGTAATTTATTTAAAGCAATTTCTTATCAGTAGTTTTTCTTCAGCAAAAATTAAATTTGTTATGATATTCTTTATTCAATCATTTTACAATTTTAATAAAAATTAAAATTCATGTATTCTAAAAAAAAATCGTAAGTTTCTTAACCTGTGCCTGCAATAATGTATATGGTTTCATGTTGAAAGAAGTATAACATGTTTACCTGTTGTAATAGGTATGTACGTACTATTCCTGTTCCTATAAGATGCATATAAGAATATGTTATATAAATATCACAGCATGTCCCTATACGTGAAAGAGATCGACGAGAAATATAAAATATATATATACTGTAAAAAAATTAAAACTGCATATCCTTCTTTCGATAAAGATATCCCCAGCCTTCTTATCTTGGCATATTTATAACGAGTAAGTTATATACACTGTACTGATATAAGTACGTATAGTAAATTTGTGTAATTCATGTAATAATCGTAACAACTTGTCATGAAATTATTATTAAGAAAAATCATAGCATACAATTAAATTGTAGAAATTATAGTTTTATTTCCAGATAGCCAAATATTGATTAGGTTGATAACAAATTTTATCAAATTTTGCTTACTGGATTATTGCAAATACTCTATCGCAAATTGTTCGCATTCTTAAAGAAAAAGAAAAAAAAAGAAATGACTAATGAGGTCATTGCATGCCGTTGTCAATGAAGACTGGCTTCATCTTACGAGCTCTTGTACTCGCTATTTACTCCATTAATTACACTCGAGATAAGCAGTTGAGATCAGGTATTCAAGGACATTCACTCTGTTATTATACGCATCACAGTAAGCCAATGTAAAACTTAATCTCCAAAAATAATAAGATGAACTGTGTTTATTACATCATAAGACATAGTTTAATAAGAGTATTAATATTTAATCTCAAGCAAACATGAATGCGTACTTAGTTGCAGCTTTGACAACGTAATAATACACTGATGCAAAGCAGGATGAGTATAATGCAATAATAGCAAATCATCATAAATTAATCAAATAAAATAAATTAATTAAATTTCAATTTAATTGTTAGCATTCTTTATATCATTATAGATTTTTTTCTTTACATTCTTTACATCATTATCGTCAGCATAGTTAAAACATTTTTTTTAGTGACTGTCAAAATGCATCCGATATAAAACAAGAAAATATATTTTTTAAAGACTTAAAAAATATCAGATTTTTTCATTAAAATATCGAATGCTTTCCAAGAGTCGCTAAAAATATATTATATATATTGTTTGTATTTTTTATCGTGAACCATTTAAAATATTTCTATTTATTTAAAATTTTTAGAATGTTAGGTATCTGCACATAGATATGAGTCAGCGCTATCCAAGCTCAAGGTTAAGATAGTCTAACAGTTTAATAGTGCAGCAGACATCGAAAGAGCCAGACAGAATGACATCTGATCATCGTTAATTAGAAGATCTTCAATAAGCAGAATAAAACGCACTAACCGGTGAGTGAATGCATATATCATATTTGCATATTAATTGTTCATTTATTCAGATCGCCACGATTTAATGTCGTTACACCCTGCTTTGACGCTTCATAAAGACCACGAAGCAATTTAAAAATACGAATTTAACAGTAAAATCGATAAAGTAATAGCGTAGAATATTTCAGTTATATTGCAATAACATTTTAATATTGCAAATTTAATACGATACAGTAAACATATTGTGAAAAAAACAGAATTTAAAATGTAAAGTCAGTTTCAACAATATCGCAGAAAGTTTTAAAAATATTATATAAATATTACAACGTAATATTTTTAAATCTTAAACAGCATAGAAAAATTACAGAAATATTTTATTTCAAATTGTAATATTGCAATTACATTTTGCAATGTTTCCGCAACCGTTCTGAAAAGAATCAGCATATTCGACACACTCTTATCACCTTCTTTATTATTAGACAATGATTAAAACTTTTCTTGAAATGTATTATTGACGCACACTTTCTCGAACATCTGCATTATGCAAATCCGCCTGGATTTTACAACACATGTTATTCCGTGGCTCCATCTCGAACATATAAATCGAACTGTGCGGGAAATCTTATCCACGCTCTCTCCGGTGAGAAGATTCAAAAACAAGATAAATGTAGGAAAATATGGTGAATAATCGGACATTAGTTCGATTTGGGAAGTGCGAAGTACGTAAGTGAATTGCGAAAATCCATCGCGTGATAAATTATTAAGTAAATGAGGCGTTTGGAGCGGAAAACAGTTAAGTGACATTTCGAAAAAATTCCAATCAAGTGTTGATAATTAACGAGTTTTTTTCGAGAGATTTCTTATTTCCAGCGACCTATTCCAGTGATTTCAGTGACCCTCGTCATTTACCGCTCTTTTATTCTCATGTCAGTCTCTCAAATACCGCATCGTGTATTTCTTGAAGCGAACACGTGCACTTATATAACCTCTAACCGTCTATCAAGTCGAGTCGATTTTATATATATACCTTTCCTGAACTTTGCCGGTGCTTTTGGGTTCATTCTCTTTCCTATCTTATCGCATCCCACTACGGTATGCGATAACTTCTTTTGGCCGAATCGATTCTCACGATCAGTACGAGGTACGAGTTATCTTGTGTGACAAGTCGCTATGAGTGTGAACGTCTTAGGTGAAAATAGATTTCTCTGTTTCAACGTTCATCTATTTGCGCAATATTATTCGCCAACATCGGGCTAGATGTATGGTTTAGATTTATAATTAAATTTTGGAAGTGAGAAGTGTGTCAAATATTTTGATCCTTCTTTTATAGATTAGCTCATCATAAGGTGACGTTAAAGTAAGAACAATGTGAGTAGGATGGTTTGCTTGCAAGTTTTGTGCATTTTGTTATCTCTGTCACATTATCTGTGTGTTATCTATAGTATAACTCTTGTGCAACTAATTATTAACAGTTACAGAGGTAATGTTGTATGGTTAAATATTTTTCTCTAACAGTTTACTCTTTTATATGTTGAATAATATATGCATATTTCAATAATGCTTAACAAAAGATTTGTAAAATATTTATTACTCTTTTTAGTTTAAATGTTATAAAAAGTTTAAACCTTAAAAGTACACAATATTATTTCACATACTTCTGGAATTTGTAGAACTCAAGAATATGGATCAATTAAATATGAATATTAAGATTATATATGTATGCATGTATAAAATAATATTCATGTTTTATATATAATTTACAAAAAGATTTGTTAGAAGCTGGAAAGGTGTTAGATCTATTTAAATTACAAATTAATAAGGCAGGGGTTAGTATATTCAAAGCATTTAAGTAGAATGTGTGTAATTTAAAATTGATTCTAAATATTATACACATTTGTGTATTTAATATATGTGCTATTTGTTTTTTCTTTCTATATTTCTATTACATTATACTAATTATATGTTTTGTCACACAGGTTTGATACTGACAATGAAATAGAATATCCCCTGGAAGCAAAAGAAGAAGAGGATACCATGACTTGTCTGGGAAAACTAGTATTTGCGGACAAATATAGCAGACAATCATCGACTGCAAATGATTCATCTGAGGGACAAGTTAATTCTCTGTCACTTGCGTATGAAGATCTTTTCACAGTACCTTATAACATCATACGAGATTTCAGTTTTACTCTATGTCACTTAGATATTAGTCACAATCTGTTTAGCAGGTAAGGAAATGACATGGTATGTGAAGATTTGAAGAAAAGTATAAAATCAGTATCATAATACACTAAATCAAGATAGATTTTTTTACCAAATTTTTTTTTCAGGAATTTACAGTTTTTGTCAGAGTTTGAGAATTTAACATCTCTCAATTTAGATCACAATATGATAGATGATGTTACTGTGTTCCCATACATGCCAAATCTTGAGCTTCTTTGGCTGAATCATAACCGCATAATAAACTTGTTTCCCTTTATTAAGAATCTCTATTCTAGTGTACCAAACCTCAAATATTTATGTCTCATGGGAAATATGGCAGCGCCTAGTTATCTTAATGGTGGATCTTTCTATGAATATCTTAATTACAGGTATTTCAGCAAAAGTTTCTTTTAATTACTTCCTTTCTAAGTTACACAGAAACACAATTCAAGTTTCATTTATTATCTGTCACAAATTATGTTGAACTTTTTCAATAGGATGTTTGTATTATCTTGGTTTCCATACTTGATACACTTGGATGATAGGCTAGTGACTGAGGAGCAGCGAGTAGAGGCTAAAAGACTTTACAAACGACCAATACTTGAAAATATTTTTACACTGCCAGAACGCATGAAGGATATACATTTTCGTATGGCATTTCCTAAGCTATTACCACTTGACGGACAAAGAAAGCCAAGAGAATCAAATTCTATTATTTAAACAGTATTGAAGCGCAACTAAAAAATTCCTAATCATGATGTTCCTTCACAAAAGAAATGAGATTAATTTTTGTATCCATTAGAAACATGTACTATGAAAACAATACATGGAGCAATGTTTATAGTAATATATATATATATATATATACATATATATAATGACATAACATATAAGGGGGTAGTTTAATAACCACTTTTACTAATTCTGCAGGGTGCAGTTATACGAACAAATAACTCATATATTAAATATATGTAAAATACTTTGAATGGTCAGTTTTATATTACCTCTGTTTTTTTATAAACTACACATCAAATGTGAATGTTATTTTATACATCTGTTAAGCAATATTTTTATGTATGGATGTATTTGATATTAATAAAACAAAACTATATTATTCAACTATTTCATTTTCTTCTTATTGCAAATCAAATTGCATAATGAAAAGAGAGTGCTAATGTTAATTTCAGTATAAATAAATATACTTGATAATGATCCAAATGCATCTTTGTTGCATAACAGACAGATAACATGAAAAATGCACGAAGATGATTCCGATCAATGCACAGAAGCAGATTATTGATTCCAAGGAAATTATTGGTTTACAACAAAGATCACACACGGTGTTCATATTCAGGATCAATAATAAAGCTTCTATGAGACATCCGATAGCTTATCGCGCGCGAGATTCACTTTTAGACGGTAACAATTACGAAATATACGAAACAATTTCGATTATAATCTATCGCGCATTTTCTGACCAATCGCCATGTTCTTGGAGTAATAAAGAGAGAAATAGACAAGTGCAAGAACGTAGCTAGGCCGAACAGAACTATTATTTACCGTGGTTGAAATAGTGATTTATTATAGAAAATATAATCGTCGTAGCTAATAATGAAACGAAACGTACCTCGTGCGTGATGATCGTGAAGCAGTTGTACACTATTGTACTTCGGCGAGAAAACATCGTGAGAAAGACGGAGGCAGCTCCGAAGACGCCAGGCACACGGCAGCGGGTCGCCGATACCGGTATCACAACATTAGCTATTGAACACGATACTTAATGCGTTACGACGAAAACTCGATATATTACAAAGCACTCGCGATAACTTCTTACGCACGAAGGTTCACTTTTAAACCGTCACGATCGCGGAAAGTACGGAGCGATACGGAAACCTGTCCATCCGTCGCGGCGCGAATTCATAACTGATCACTAGTCAAATATAAAAGCGGCGCTGTGATTGGTTCATTGTCTTGCAAGCATTTCTGTTTGCAAATTATAGATGGCTACTTGGTCGACTTCACTCGAGCCCGGCCAAACACAGCAGCAGGTTACCGACATCGAAGTTGTAACAATAGTGATCGTACACGATATCTAATACATCACGACGACAGTCTAGTACTTAACGATACACACGCGTTAACTTTTGGCTCGCGAGATTCACTTATAGACAGACGCAATCGTGAGAAATATAGTACGACGAGAACAAATCCGTTCATCGCGGCAGTGAAGCCTCGAATGCAACGCGGCTCACACGCACACATACTTGAGAAGAGCGCTCTATGTATCATATGTACGCGGTTTCTCGATTGGCGCGTGAGAACCGGCGTCTGCATTCTGGGCTTCACTTGTCCATCGTGGCGCGAAATCGGGATTCACCTCTAATCAAATAAAAACGATGCTGTGATTGGTCGCTTGAGAAATTGCAAAGTAAACGATAGTTGTGACGAATCATTGAAGTGACGAAGCAGATTGTATAAAATCATTTATTAATCAGGTATATTATAATTTATACAATATAAAAATTATCTATCAACATACATGTACTGCATACGTATGTAAACTACATTTTGCAATGCATATTACTGCTGCCTTTGTCTATGGTATAAAATTACGGCACAACTTTTCATTATTTTTATTATTTCTTATAATTAGAATTGCTTGAGAGTATAATTAGTGCTTCAGTTTTTTCAAAAAACTAATTATTAATTGTTCCTAAATTCGAAGCGTTGCAGTTTAATTTGATTTCTATTCTATACAAAAATAGGTATGAATCTTTTGATATCTTAAATAACCTAACTTATTGGAAGCAAAGTAGCTTGCATTAATTTTTCTTATTTCTTTTTGTATAGCGATCTAACAATATCCTGATAAGTGTGACCAGAAGTCTGTGGATTGTAATCCTTCCAAAGAGAAAGATTTATCTCTGGGAGTTCATCACATCTGCTAAGCGGATTGCTGAAATTTGCATAAGGAGTGATTGTTGAGGTTACCTTGATTTCGATTCATAAGGTAAGCTAGAAATAAGGTACGTGGTCAAACTTACGTTTCAGAGACTTGTAAAAATCCTGATTTTTGCATAATCTGAATATTGTCTCCATTGTCGCAAATCAGTCGCGAAATACTTGACTTCCGTAACTCGTTCAATTGTTCTGGAAACACAATAATATTTATAGGCAATATGTATACTTGAAATCATAAACCTATTTTACAATTAATTCGAAAAATTATTATTTAATTTAATTTTGAACATTATTTATGTTAACTACAATAATTGATATCTTGATATCATGTATTGATGATATTTTTTAGATTATCCAGATAATCAAATGTTAATAATGTTGACAAATTTGCTGTCAATCGGCGAACATTGATAACATTTTGTTTACTGGATATATAATATTTTTATTTGCGCTATTTAACATACCTAATGTGAATGCTACACTTGAATCGCCGGTCTCGAACCAATAACGATCACCAATTCGCGTTAATTGGAATTGTTTTAACATAATACATAAGAATGTTGGCCCTGAAAGTGTTCCGGGCACAAGCATTTCCAAAGATCCACCGACAGTTACTTCGACATCATCCACACTAACGTATAATGAGGCGAGTTTTTGTATATTCTAAGAAAATCAAATCCATTTAGTTTAGAAAACATTTATCTTTTTTATCAATTATTTATTTTATCTACCTGAAGAGATATATAATCGGCAAAGTCCGTGAAAGCCTTTGCCCGTGGTAATCCACAATATTCGCGATAATCGTTGTAAGATGCTAATCCGTGATCGCGATCTCTTTGTATATCTATTGCTCTCAAGTCAGATCCGAGGGCTCTTCCTCGCCTGAAGAAGAATTGTGTAATCTGCAAACAATTACTATTATTAATAAGAGCCATATTTTATTTTTAAGCACATTCAGAATGTTTTCTTGCTTTCTTTATTATTAAGACTTATTTAGGAACGATATTTGGCCCTCTATTTGTATTTATTTTTAATATTATTGTTACTGATTTTTTATGTCATTTACACATACTTCTCTATCGAAGTATACATCAGCCTGTTTCTGCGCTTGAGTACATAAACCTCTAGCCAAATCATCCAGGTTGTTGCCTCTTTCTATAATACCAGGTCTATTGAAATAATCGCTCAATCTCAGACTAGATGACGGGGAATATTGTCGACGTTCTGACACTAAGCTGTCAAATAAAATTTAGTATTTTAATTTTATTTTTACGACAAATTAATATCATAAATTTTTATCATTTATATTTATTGGATTAAAAATTTATGGAATTCTAAAAATATTTGTTACTTAGAATTTGAATTGCGATTACATTAATTGCAAATATTAATTTGCACAAAAAATTGACTTTAATATTATGTTAAAAATATCACAATAATAAAAACAACAACTTGTATGTAGAATTTGTATGTAGCAATCATTAAATACTAATTCTCTTTTTTCAAATGTTTACTTTTGTGATCATCTTCAGTGTTTTATAAATATTTATGAACTAATCGTTGGACTACTAATTAATTCATGGAATTTTATAACTTTTCATTTCCAAAAGCCGTTAATTTGTATTGTTTTTGAATGATTAGTTAATTCAATATTCTGTAAAATTTAGAAAGAAAATTACATGATTTTATTGTTTTTTGCTATTTCATGGTGTCTAGTCTAAAATCTTATAGATATTATTGCTATTGTTATAATCGAGAAACTAGTTATTCAATTAAAATAATAGCACTAACATTAAACAGAGATTTTAGACCAGACATCATAGAACATCACAACAGAGAATAAGATGCAAAAAATCATGTAATTTCCTTTTCAGTTTAAAGTTTACAGAATATCGACTTAATTAATTTAGTCAATGACATAATACAAATTGATTGCTCTTGAAAATGAAAAGTTGGAATCTCATGAATTAGTTAGTAATTCAACGACTAGTCTATAAGTATTCATAAAACATTAAAGATAATGAAAAAGATGGACCTAAACTTTTGAATAAAGAGAATTAATAATGATTGCTACATGCTTGTACACTCAGCTACTTCAAACTTTTGTTTTTATTATTATGATATTGAATATTTCTCGGTAGAGAGAATACCTATAATACAACAGGTATTTTGTATTAAAAAATAATCTTGAGATGATGATGTTAATAAAAGTTGCCAGATACTTACTCGAGTCGACCAGCAATATTCGTATGGAAATATCTAAAGGCTGCATTTGAATGTTCATTTAACACGTGAGCAATAACTGTCTCATCGTAGTCATTCACGTAGTTCGCGGTGTTATACACGATGTTGTTATTCAAAATTTGTCTATCACCTGCAATGTTAATTAATTTATCTTCAAAATAAGAACAAGAACAAGAACAAGAACATTTTTATAATCTAAAAATTTCTATAATTTTGTAAGTATTATAATATGAGAAAAATATTGAAAGAAGATCGGTACCTAAGAAGATCGGTAACCATTCGTAATACGCGATGTTCTGATGCTCAGCGATTACAATCCGACGTGTTTCTTGAAATATCGTTTCATCAGTCCAGTGAGGATTTAACTGTGCCAGAAAATCGGCAACACGATTGTGTTCTCTGAGCAGTATAATTTGTAAAATCGTCAATTGCGGATTTTGATTGGCACGCATATCACCTAAAAAAATATTTTATGTAGCTCTTTGCTTTATGCAACTCTCACTTATATAACTCTTTTCAAAAATAATTTCTCGTTACGCTCGCTGAGTTAAAAACTGAATGCTTTGAATAAATACATAGTGATTAAATTACACAACTTTTATGTAAAAATATATATTTAATTTTACCGGTAGCATAGCATGGCTCAAATTCGTATAACACGTCGCAAATAGCGGTTTTATTAGGCGGCGATGGTGGAAATTCTCTATTATTTTTCAATTCAACATTCAAACGTCCACCGAAACCAGCTCGCAGACTAGCCGCAACTTGGTCGCTCGATCCGTAAACGATCGAAAGATCCAGATAGTTAGAGACGGTGTTCAGCTGAAAATAATTTTGTATTAGCCGTGTGAATAAATTAATTTTCTTAATTAAAGTCTTTAGATCTAAGTATAATTGCATTAATAATTGCAGTGATTAATATAACAATTAATTTGCTATTTATGAAAATGTTATAAATACATTGAGATCGAACAAGATTAGTGAACAGCTTAGAAAATATCCGATCGCGGATAAAAATAGATAGACGTCTAAGAATAACGCGATGCCAAGTTTCCGCTATTTATAATCGTTTAATATAGCGACATTTAATCAATGGTTACATTCTAGTTTTCTCGTTACCACACATCCGCGTGTGATGTAATCGTAAATGAATGAGTGAGATGCAACTGTAAAACCTGTTCTGCCGGCTTGTACGGAGACGAACAGCCACGATCAAGGTCGGTTGTACTACGGACAAAGTTCATGCACTGTATATGGGTGTTGCCGTACACCGGATCGTTGAAAGGTATGAGTATCGGGAAGCATTGAGGCATCGCCGCTGATTCTGGTATCAGCTGTCCGTTTGTTGTGCAACATCGTGTACCGTGAGGTTCTGCGATTACGCAAAAGAAATTAAAACGGATCGGCAATTACTCGTCACTGGAAAGTCGACTGCGACGTGGTTTATGTAAAAAAAAAGTGAAACATACTTGATTGAGTTGTGCCATCGATCAAACCCATGTCGTGTGTGATTATCTGTCCGTATTGCATCGCTGCCAATGTCCATAGATTATCGTTAACATCCGTGTCTGGGAACAATGTGTAGCTAACGAGCCGAGCCGATGGTAAATCTAAACCGGTGATCGATCTCGATGGTGCTCGAATTCCTGTGTTAGAGCAAATTTTAAGAGAGATATAAATTTTTTCGCAAGGCAGAAAAAATGCATCAATATTTTTTACGGATAAAAAAGTATGTGATAGTCATTTTAATCTGCACGATTATCACAAATTGAAAAGTCATATAATCCTGACAAGTCTATAAATTTTTGCATGTTTTTATAGCAAATCGTAGAAAGTGTACGCGATCTATATAAGTTTGGAAAAATCGAAAATCACGTTTAAACCAGTTTTAGTTACGTGATGTTATGGTTCGATTGGTAATATCTATCAAACATATTTGCAGTTATGTCCAAATTTACGTACATAGGTGAAATCTGTTGTCAGAATTTATGTCATAAGTGAAACTTGCTAATAAGAATAAATGAAGTGGCGTAGTAATAAAGAATTTCTTTCAAGAGTGATGCTGTAATTAGAACTTCTAAAATATACAGATAAAGAAATTTTAGAATTTTCAAAAAACTCTATTCTTAGAATAGTAATTTATCTCACAGCGCGGAAAAAATTCGAAATTTCTTTATTTTTATTTACGTAATTTTTAAAAGATTATAATATAATCTTTTAAATAATAATATAATGCACGAAGAAATATGTAGAAATTTTAGAAATCTCAAAATTTTCTTCCAAATGCAGATATGAAATATTAAATCCATATATATTGCGAAATACTGTAGAAATGAATTTTGTTTGATTGGACTCAATTAAATTGCTATAATTGAATATCTCATTTAGAACTATGTTCTGATCACGACACTCTAACTAGATGCTCGACGTAACAAAAATCACGAATGAGTGAACGTCAAAATCTTTCTCGCAATCAAGAGGTTACTTGTGAGCCTCTTGCATCAAGTTGATTATAATAACAATATTTAAAACGAGGAAACTTATTTACGCAGCGAGTGAGAATCGATATTATTTAGTATCTAGAGTCTGAGTTAAGTTTTTTCTTGTTATTACTTGAAAGTTTTATAAACTGCTAACTAGGACACAATATAGTTCTTTTTACGTGATTATTATCTCTGGCAAAATATCTAACAAAGTTACAAATTTTTTTATTGCAAAGTTTTACGCTTTTTAAAAATAATTTTATATGTTTTATAATAAAGTAGGATAGAAATGATTAAAAAATCACTTTCAAACAATATTTCTCTTGAATTACCAAATGTTAATTATATTGTCTTAAGTATATATTTTTTGAATTAAAGTTATCAAAAATTTAGTGAATACCGTTTGCAAGCTTTGGTATAAAGGTTCTCTTAATTAATTATATTGTGAAGATACAATATTTTTATTTACCATCACTGTAACGTGCACGTACGAGTCTTCCGTATCTTGTATTAGCCAGGCCCCATGTGGGATTTCGAAGATTATTACAGGAACCATCATAGCTTCGATATCGTGATTGCTGACAAGCTTGAGAAAAAGTATCGCCGCATCTAATTTGGTCATGAATACTGCTCAGGTTTTGGCCAGTAGGGAAACTTGAATGGATAAATAACGAAAATACATATTAAAAAATTTATATAATTTTTTTATGCAGTTTACACATTATTTGGTTTTAACTTACATGGTATTTGGGAAGCTCGACGAAGATGAAATGTACGAAAATGTCGGATTTGACGCATGATAAACAGTAGGGTGATAGGTATTGAGAAGATTTTTTTGAATTGAAAACGTGCCGTAGAACGAAGTCTCCGATGCCTCTAGATCTGAGAATTCTTCTTCTTGCTCTTGTATTATACATAAATTATAAAACAATATGATTTATTTGGTTATGAATTACGATAAATTTCTATTCATAATTACAATTATTAATAATTATGATTATTAACAATTACGATTATTAATGATTACAATTATTATTAATAATTACAATTATTATTAGTAATAACAATTATTATTAATTACAATTATTTTTAATTAATTATTTATTATTAATTATTATTATTAAAATGGTGAATTGCAATTACAATTTGTTGACATAGTCATTATTTTTAATAGCTGTCTTTAATTTTTTGCCAATATCAATTGCTCCTTCAATAGCTGCGCTATTACTTTCCCACGCAAGGCGATCGAATATACAGGACAGTGATTTATCTTACGTAAACATTGTATCACGCTCGATTCTCAGTGTAGGGCAAGACTTCCTTTCGTTTATCGTATTTGCTATCGGATCAGGCAGTAATCGCAGCTGCCGAGACGATCGTTGTAGATCGTTCGGCACATAAATCCCAGTAGACACGCGCGGTTTAAGGAGATCCGCGTGCGAGGGAGAACCTTTCACTATAACGTTAAATGTTACACCGACGACAGATAGAATCGATTCGCCCCTAAGCATCGTCATGCACGGTGAACTCATTGCGAGGACTTTATAAAAACATCTGATTTTCTTTTTTTGTTAAATTACTCAACTAGATTTTTCTATGCGTTTCCTCTCGAAAAGAATGTCCTACGGAAATGACGTTTTTTCGGCTAAATCGGCAACATAACGAACTGTGAGTAATACGCGAGATATTGCGCAAGCAAAATCTTTCACAACATTGAGTTCAACATTTAAATGTTATGCCGGCGACAGCTTATATCGTCACGACTCGATAATTTCCTACTGGAATGATGTTTACACAGCGCACAGTTAATACTATTAATATCAATATTATTTTTCACGATGAAAAATGTAACAACTTTCCTAGAACAATTTAATTTTAAAAGCTCGGGCTTGCTTTTATTCGTACAATGAAAAATTACTATATAAATTTATATAAATAAAAACAATAATAAAAGATTTGCTTTTACTTATACAGTAAAACGCTGACAGGAGTGGTCGAAGAATATTCATGCTGTTTTGCGCAGCAAATTTACACATGCAATTCGCGCGTGATTTCATGGCTAAATAGCTTCACGGGGAACCCTTGATTGCCTCGAGCAACCGTTCATTCGCTCGATGCATAAGTCTATATCACCTTCTCTCGAAAATGTAACGTGCATTCCAGCGGCGCGCAACGCGCGTGCGGATTTTCTATCTCACGAGTCATTTCTTGCTATTAACTCCCACCTGTTGCACAAGGAACGTGCCGCATATACGGTAACACAGTTTCTCCGTCTCTACGCCCTGTCTCCCGACCCGATTATTAGTCCTGTTATTACTATTAGAGAAAGCAGAGATACCAGATCACTAATAACGTTTCCCGTAAACTTATGTAAAGAAAAATGCAAAAAACGCGGATGTATGGACAAAATACTAAATATTCTTACCAAGCACGAAAATTATTCGCATGCGCAATTGGTTAACAGCGGAAATACAGTGCTAATATTACGCCTAACAACTTTGGTAATTATATGTAGTAAGTTTGTAACGTGTACTAATTTTAGAACACTTTGTGATTTTTATTTTCTAAAATGTAAAAATTTATAAGTTGTGTTAAAATTACTACATATAAACAAAGAATTGTATAAAACTGTGTCGGAAACGGTGAAGTAAATTGCGTGTACCCCAGTGAGCCAAATGTTAGCAATGTTGGCAGATTGACAGTAAATTCAATCAAATCTGTTGTCAAACTGCCAACATTACTAACACTTAGCTATCTACAACGTTTACGAAAATATCTTACATGACTTTTTGTCATATTTATTAATTCTGAATAATTTTAATTCAATAATAATTAGCATAGAAATTTCATATAATTTTTATGTAATTTTTCTCTGTTCGGAAAAGGATAGAAATTACCTTTATGTGATGGACTAATGTGTTTCTTTTTCGTGGCATCTTTGGCATTTGTAATTGTTAATGTTTGCAAAAGCACTGCGATGAGGAAGCTTGTAATCCAGAGACCATTGTGACCCTTCATATCGCTGAAATAAAGACATAAAGTCAAAAAATAAAGTCATATTTAGTTGAAACAATTTTTAACATTGCTTTAGAATTGTATATTGTTTAATATACGGCCGTTATTAGTATGTTTATAATCTAATTTATCCTAAATCATGCCGTACTCAGAAGTCAGCAATGTCCAAGTAAAAAGTAATACAATTTTGAAAGGATTTGTCACAAAATAATTTATTCGGCGCACAAAATTAGCAATATAGCACTAACGATCACTTTAAATTATTTAAATAGTTCCTAAAATATTATAAAATTATCGAGCGTTACGCAAACATTACACGAAAACTAACGCACGGCACGGTACGACTTCAGATTAACACTATCGTACGAGGCTAGTTAAGTAGCTGCTTTTATATTATGTTGGGTATATTACGTCTTAATGCATATTAATTTCCATGCACATCAAAAAGGGAAATTGACTTTGCGACACAATAAGACATATGGCATGAATATTATTGCGTTACCTTGGTACTATTTCCATATCTCATCTTGATACAGATGATATCTCTCGCGCAAGACGAAACATTGTGACTCTTTCACGTGTAATTGAACATTTTGATACGCGCAACAGCATAGATAAGTCGTATTTTTTTACATAAAACATTTTTTATATGTATTTGCGATAAGTGCATGCATAAGAAGTCGGCAGTATTTCGCACGAAAACTTTCTGACGCCGCAAAATGTTTGTATTCTGCCGCCTTGATATTCATCTTACTGACATTGCCAGATGATAACTCCATTTCCTATTAATGCATGGAAATCCAACCGCAATTGCGTTTACTTTCTGCATGCAATTTGCATGACTTCCTCAGCTGATCGTTGAGACGTACGTGCAATTTTAACCAAGTTCGTGAACTAGAATATACGAGCGGCTCATGTAAAACACGCATGGCGCACGTTTATTTTTACACTGTTTTTTATCATTCCGTTAATGATCGCATAAAACGATTTAAAATTAACTTTACAATTAATCTTATTTTGCAACATTAAATATATTTTTTTATCTGAAAAATTCAAACAATTGCTAATTTTAATATTATAATTTAATTCTGAAAAATGCAATTACAATAACAGATATTACAAAAATATTATTTATATATTTATATTTATCAAACAACACATTGTTTATTATTATTTTTTTCAAAGAATTTGATCAATTTTTATTACGTGCTGTTGCTGCGCAAAAACTGCAAAAGCGGTGGGGAAAATAACACATTAATTAATTTATACTGTGTTAACAGAAACTTGATTGCGTCTTATATTTCTTCAGTGATTAAATGCAATATAGACGCGATATTGCCATGTATTTTTTTATCGCACCGTCTACATTGCGCGCATACCATGCTTACATGCATGGAAGCGCGAAATAAGTTTCGACATGTACATACAATTAAAATGCGGCTTCGTAAGAATAAAAAGAACTCTTGATTGGTGCAACTCGACTTTGGGAAATGATTAGCGTTAAAATAAAATTAGCGAGAACTGAAACTGACGATGGTTCGGCGATAAAGTTGAGTTATGCTTTCGTAGGAAAGATGAATTTATGCTATATATTGCGACACGTTATGAGACAGCAGTTATTCTGTGGAAATTGTTTGTAAAAGTATTGAGTGACATTTGATTTACGTGAACAGATTAGTGACGCAATAGTGAAACTGTGACAATGTTTGACACAAGCCAACAGGTGACCACGAGTTGCCTGTCTCCTCTTACTCTTCAAGCTGATTTGATTTCTTATAACGTGGAGAAAATGAAGGACACCGTCGTTGTGCACAATCTATTTGGAAGACGAATATCAAAGTAGCGTGATTATGATAATGTTCGAACAGGTTTTATTGTTCTTCGCATTTTTATTTAGCAGCATTAAAGCCTTTATTAAATTATTTTACGCTCTGTTTGTAATAATTTAAGAAATAAAGTAAATCTTTGGAATTAATGCAACTGTTTTACAATTACAGTTTTGTAAATTATTTTTTATTATATCTTCCAGAAAGAATTTTCAGCCATTGTACATAAATAATTTTTTAGAAAATTTTAAATTATAATGTAAAATGTAAAAAAGGATATAAATCTTTCGCAGGTGAAGAATAATTTTAATAGATTAAAGATAAGTTTGAGATCGGCTTTCCATTAGTGAAATGTTTACAAAAAAAACAAGTTGCAACTTTCGATATTAGATCTTAGAAGTCCGCAATAAAGATTCAGATTAAATTTCCGTTAAAATAGCGTTACAGTCTCCGGCAGCTCCTGCATATTCCGCGTTACGCAAGATTCATCTCGGATCAGTGATGGGTTATTCGATATCGGTCTCATGCATAAAACATCCCCGAGAGACGCCACTGCGTTCGTTCTCACGCTGTATTTCTTACTTCATGCATTCACGTGGGACCGATGTCGCGCGAAAATCCGTTTAATCACATCGTGATTGCCTTCCGGTTGCGGCGATAACCTTCGCGCAGAAAGGCGCATATAAGGGATTTGCGTTGCCGCGCCCTGCTTTCTCCTTTATTAGTAACTGTTTGCACAATTCGCGATAGTTTATACCCCACTGGCGAAGATCGTCCGATTCTACTGCGAACAACAGTGATAATGCCGGATTCAAACGGATTTTTCTTATGGCGTAACACCCACGCACGAGAAATGAATATCATTTTCACGTTGAATATCTCGAATTTTACGAGCGAAGCTTTATAGAAGCGTTATAACAATTTTCTAAATGCCTCCATTAAATATTAATTGCATTGATAGTGATTAGATCAACGCAATTGATTTATTAGATTGCAGACTATTAAATTACACAGATTATGTCGCTAAGTGAGTTTCAAATTTACTGCAATCATGTGATTAAACGCGCAAGTTTCGAATAAACAATTTGGTCATGCTTGCACGCGCGAGGAAACCTGCGAATTTGCACTTAACGAGCAAGAAACTGTGAGGAAACTTGAAAGCGCATGGCAATTAGAGTTGAAGTTGATGTTAACGAGACGTTTGCTTGCGCTACCGTCATTTAAGATTTATCGCCGAAAATATATTATTCAAATTGTACGCATAATAAGAAGTTATACATAATTATATTAAAATACGAAATAGACGTATTAGATTAAAACATGAAATTAAAACGTACTTAAGTATTTGCATTTGCTTATTTTATGCTAATTGCACTCTATTCCCGTTTTTCAAGTTTGCGTGATACAGATTTCTTACGAGTTATTTAATTAAGAGAAATTGCATATTTTAGTTGCATAATATTGACACAGTATGACTATTATGATTTATATAAAAATTTATCTTGTTATTCAAGCAGAACACATGCATTATACAACTCTTTTTTCTTAGATCTGTTTTTAATGTATTGCACTGTATATAAAGTTGTACTTTATACGAATGTGAAATCCTTTTCCTAATATGCAAGATCAAGGAAGTTTTAGATATTCGTATATGGCGCGTAGATTTGCTCCGTTTCTTAAATCGCATTATTATTCGGAATTAAAGTACATTGAACATACGCAAGTTGTTACAGTTGACATTTTAGACGACGCACTTCCGTAATTATCAAGACACCAGAAATCAACAATTAAATAGTTTAATCAGAAACCTTGCCTATCATATATAGAAATTTTCAAGGTTTGATTGGCTATCGATTAAGGTTGTCGATAGATATTCTGAATACGTAACGCTTATAACAAAAGACAAGAACAATTACTCTATTACACGCTTGGCAACTTTGATCATGAATCGTAACGTGCATATTTTTTTAAACGGAAATCGACCTCTAACCGTAAAAAGAACACGATCATGAATTATTTTTGTAAGACTGATTTACTCGTTAAATTGACAAAGAAATTTTCAGAAGAAAATTAGAATTTTTAATAAATTTTTAATAAATAGAGTAATTTTTAAAGAGTTTAATAAAATACGATAGAATTAACATAAATAAAAATTATTTTTAAAAATTATTACAACATGCAACAAAAACTAGGAGCTTGTTTAGGCTTCCAAAAATGTAGTAATTAAAACTGAATTAAAATTAATATTATTTCGAAAATTCGGAGTCTTTTATGGTAGAAACATGTATATATAAACTTCGTATTTATTTCAGATAGATTAAATAAATTTTGCTTAATAAAAATTAAACTCACCAAAATTATTATTGTCAGTTCCTGTTTGATGCAAAGAATATCGAGTTTTGTGTGTTGTGCTTGATTTGGTTACAACCGGCGACAAATTTGCTCGTTTCGTGGAGAATTGTTCAAAGTAACGATTAAAGTCCGATGGCGATAATTACCGGATAATGTTTCAGCACGTGCTGACGGGAATAACTGAACTAGTCGCCGATACGAACCGAACTTTATAAATGCCGGGAGAAAGTGCAGGGACACTATACTTTGTGGACAATCCCTCGCTACTGAAAGCTCAATTCCGACATGCATAGATCGCAGATGAAGGTGTAACTGTAATTTATGATTTTCCATATGTGCAACTATATTTTACAAACTTCTCTTTTAATTAATTTGATTACCAACTAAATTTTATTAAAGATTATTAGAGATACTTCTATAATCTTTAAATTTAAATTTCAGAAAATTTTTTACTTATGTTGCAATTTGGTTTTTTTATTAATTAAAAATATAATTTGATTTGTTTAGCTTTTATTGACATTTCTGTCAAAATTTGAAAAAAAAAGGAAATTTTATTTTTATTTATGAAATAAAAAATTTAGGTATAATAATGATAGACGAAATGGACAAAAAATCAATCATTATTCTTGCTATTTTATTTATATTTAAACAAGTTAATTTAACATTAACAAATATTTTAGTCGTCTTATTCGACAATTTTGTGTCTATAACCTTTCTATCTAATATATGTTATTTAATTTAATTTAATTTGTTTATCTCTAATGAGAGAAAGCGCTTTTTTCTCAGACTGCCGTTAACTATACTTATTCAACCATACTTTTGACATTTTTCTATCTTATTTAAAATCACAATTTTTTAAATTATAAATAGAAGAATATAAATTAAATAAAAATTTTAATTAAACAAATAATTTTAAAAATAGCAAATAACATTACTATGTAATGTAATCATTACAATCGATTATAAAACAATGACAATACACGACGTTAGTAACTATAATATATTGACTGTACTTGGTTATATTATCAATCATTTTTTAAATATTGCTTATATTTGGTTATTAATTATTATTGGGTTAATAATAAGTATTGGGTATTATAAATAACTTTTTTTTACATGAATATTTGCTACCGCGGTAAAAGTGTTATTTTGTATTTAATTTAAACTATTGATATTGATCATATTTAATTATTAATAATTATTATGATGATTATTATTGGCATTATATCTATATAAAGAAAAATCTGGTTGAATCAATAGCTGATTGTAAATTAAGTTTATCTACGATAAAAAGAGAGTCCAAGTCATGATTTTAAGATAAAAGATCTAAATTTGGGAAAGCGAAGACACATTACGAAGAACGGAGTTTATTTGATTTCTAACCGCATGATTTGTTATCATAAACATTAGTTATTTCTTTTCTATGAAATTTATTACATATGATTCTAATCTTTTGCTACACATATGTTAAATTTTAACATTTATTCAGAAAGTTTTAGAAATTTAGAAAATATTGTTTCTTAATCTTTTTAATAGATGATGTTGCAATAGCATTAGCTTGTTTGTAAACAAAAAAGTTATGTTTAGAAGATAAATATTTAAAATAAAAAACATTTTCTGATTCTTGCAAGTCTTTATATCGATCATACTGCCATGGGGTAGCTTTGAGTGTTTTTAGAGTTTCTAAAAATAAATATTTGATTAAAATAAAAAATAACAAGATGATCTAAAGGTCTTTTCTGCGTGGAATTAGAAATTGAATTTAATGGAAATATATCAGTGTTAATTTTTTATTCGGTTATTAACTACAAACAATTCGGTATAATTTTTCTCTTAATTTAATCGTAATCTTTGTAACGTACGTTTTGTATGATTAATGTTGACATTAGATAATAGTATACATATAATGTAGATACATCAATGTCGACTTGAGATCTTAAAATCGGCAAATTAGGAAGATACAATTACACAAAAGTGACAGTAAAATCCATAGAATAAAATCCAGAGAAAATAAAAATTTCATGCATTGGTATTAAAATTTCATGAGCTGAAATTTTATTTTAACGATACATTTCTTAGGTGACGTATTTTATTTAAAATTAAAAATCGTATTTTTATTAAAATTTTATAGCAATAACAAACTTACGTAAAAGATGTGTAAATATGTGCAGATGCGACATTATGTAAAAGTGCTTTCAACTAAATCATCTATAAAATAGAATACTGAACAGAGTTCATAAGTTTTAGATTCGTTAGAAATTTTTTATGCGATATAGACAATTGGTGATATAAATAAAGAGTAACATATATAATAAATTTCGGTTTTCAAACATAATTCCTATAAAATAGTATAAAAATAAATGTTCAATTTCTGTAATATTGATGATGAAAGATGGAAGTTAATTATTAATTAAATGTCGATTAGTATCTGACATCTTACGAAATCTTCTGATTCATTCATGTTGCCGATAACATACCTTACGCCATAAAGTGACCAAAGAATCGTGAAGTTGAACTATTTTATCGATTGCGGTAAAATATGAATATACATATAAACTAATTGCAAGTGGAAAAATATTATAATAAAAACGTTTTTAAGTAGAAACAATATATGTTAATAGATGTTTAGAAATTTAAAAGTAATTATTTGTTAAAATTATAAAAATGTATTACAAAAAGTTTTTGAGTAGAGAATAACAGTATATACATAAAAAAATTACTTATACAAAAAATTTCTTATTTTCTTATTTTTACAGTATTTTATATACAATGCCATATACAAACTTAAGCAGGTTTTAAATGGTTTAATATATATTTTTTAAATCCATTATATCGTTTCAGTTATATCGTACCATATATCGTTTCTTCGTGACAAAGCTATCTCGCTCCAGCAGTTTCTTACTAGTTCTCATACAAAAGTGAACGAAAAGAGGGAGTAAGGAATTTACTACAGCGCTTTAAGGCAGTAATGTAACAAGTCTGCCGATACCCTGCGTAAAAATTTTTATTCCACTTACATCTAAAATTTTAAATATTCTAATATTTTTCCACTAATAACAAATTTATTTAGATTTAAATTTACTATTATGGACTAATACTACAGTGTTTATAAATTTATTTTTAATTTTAATATCATATGACATTCTATTTACGAATTCTGGATCTAATTCTGGAATCTGTAACCACGCGTGTGTCTTACGGAGCGGTTTTTTTTTGGGACAAGTTTTGATGCCGCTTCACGTTACTGACTGTCGAATGGTCGACATGAAGGGCAGGCTTGACTTTCATTAATTTATTTTTAACGTTTGTACAATGATGTGTGCAGTAAAACATATAAAGTGTTATATATGTGCTTTTATTTGTACGAACAGTCTTTTGTGCATTAATTCTTAACATTAACATATTGTGCTATTAAAAATTTTGCTTTCACTACCTGTAAATTTATAATATTGCAAAAAGAAGGTAAGTACTTTGCAAATGTAATAATTTAATATTAATTTGTATCTGCACAAGCACGCAAAGGTGCTATGTGCGGTCGATTCTGATTAATTGGGATACATCATTTTGGTTCAATTTAACTGCTGCCTCAATTATCCGAACACTGATTTTTTATCTATTGAGATTTGTTTTTTAAGATTTGTCTCAAATAAACGGCTGCTCCAATTAACTGATGATCCTGTTAATCGGAATCGACTGTATTATATATATTAATATGAAATCGTTCTCTATAGTAAAAATAATTTTTCTGTTTGTATAGGCTTCAAAATTACACGCCTATATATATAGCATATGTATATACATACATCCATCCAAAATGACTCTTACATTCTTTAAAACTCTGTCAAATCTGCAAATGCAAATCAACATTTTTATCGACGAAGTAGACAATGTTGATTATCAATATAAAGCGGTCAGGCTTGAAAGCTTCAAAAATTGGCCGATAACATACATAAAGCCTGAGAAGCTTGCGGCTGCTGGCTTTTATTTTACAGGTCAAGATGACAAGGTTAAATGTTTTGATTGTCGTTTAGAATTATACAAATGGAAGGAAGGGGATGATCCAATGATGAATCACAGAAGTTTTTCCCCCACGTGCAGATTTATTTGCAATGTTCCTTACAATATATTAGTTGACTTCGAACTCAGTACCAGTTTATCAAAGGACAAGGAAACACAAATACTGACAAAGGAAGACACAAATGCTTCTGGATTATCCAACATGGAGCGTGATTGGTTTACGAATAAATTAGAAATGGCCAAACATCCTTATTATTCCATGTATTCACTTCGTCTTGACACTTTTCAAAACTGGCCAACTTCGAAAACGCAAACCAAGGAGCAGTTGGCGGAAGCGGGATTTTTTTACGCAGGAAACCATCAGAACAACGATCACGTATTATGTTTCTATTGTGGCTTAGGCTTAGGTGATTGGCAAAACGGCGATAATCCTTGGAAATTGCACGCTTTATGGATGCCTGACTGCTTTTATTTACTTGAAATTAAAGGTCAGGAATATGTGAACAGTTTTCAGATTTCCGAAGAGTCTTACTTAAGACAAATTGTGAGTATTTTTTGTTATTTATTTTATATACTTGAGATCATCTATTTCTAAGATAATTATTGTTATATTAAGGAAACGCAGCTGTCACAGGACATTGAAGCAACGTCATCAGAATCGGCAATCAAAGAGAATTCTGGCTCTAATTCTGGAATCTCCAACATTTCTAGTGATGTGGAAAGTATGTTACGTAATATGTCGACATTGTCAGTTAAAGATAACAGCAATATTACAAAATCATCGCATACAAAAACGAAAAGTTCTTCATCCATTGCTGAATCCACTGAGAAGTTGTTGTGTGAATTTTGTTATGATAATAAGCGAGACATAGCGTTTATGTCGTGCATGCATATAGTAGCTTGCTTCAAATGTTCGAAAAAATTTGAGATATGTCCTATATGTCGTCAAAAAATATTGTATAGGATGCCAGTGAAATTAGTATAGTATCTCGCTACTGGAATTTTTTAACAAAGATTTAATACACGGAACTGACTTCTTTTCTCTTAAGTTTTGCCGTACACGAAAAAAAATTTTCGTGTACGGCAAAAACACGACAAATTTTATGCTGTTATAGCAAAATGTCGCTGAGTATGGATAGCAAAAAGAGATTTGTTACAAATATTATTTTTTAATTTTTTGCTAAAAATAATATTGCTAAATCTGCAAATGATGTGACTATTGTAACAAATTCATTTCTATTAGTAGCGATAATTTAGCTGCGATAGCAAAATGCATTTGTTAGAAATAGATAATTTTACACCAGGAAAATTAATGTTTTTTTGCAAACAATTGTATTAATTGTAAGCAAAATTCATTTATTCTGCCAATAAAGATTTTGCTAGGTAACAAATTATCTGAAAAATTATTGTAATGATTATAGTAATGATTATAAATTATGTAATGAAATTTTGTTGCTATCAATATGTAATAGCATATCGACGACGATTTTGTTTGTACAATAACAAAATTTTTTTTCGTGTGTTAGGATTTTGGACATGAAACAAATATCTACATAATCATTTCCACATGATGCACTTGATAAAATTAATAATTTATTCCCATACGTTGCTGTTTACAAATTTCTCGCAGTTTTGTGTAAAGTAAACATGTAATTATTTCAATTTCGAAAGACTGAATTACAAATATTCATGATTACATTTTTATAAATAGAAAAGTTTTAACAATTGTGTGTGTAAATTTGTAATAAACTGACGTCTGAATAAATATTTTTGGCAAATATTGTGCAAGTCTTGACATAAAGAACACATCCTTCGATAACACCGTCCAAACGTTCGGACAACGTTTACAGAATATATCGATATGTTACCGTATAAAAAATAAGCTGTTTTAATATATCCTTTTGTTATATCTTATGACGTAAAAACCACCAATCGTTCGTTCAATAAATTATTGCTTTCAGTTATAGCTTCGTTTTATCCACAACTCGATTTATTTCAGACAGTGAAAAAAATGCATTACTTATTTTCGCAATTGTAATACTTCGTGTGCTCTCCTCGAACATCTACATACATTTCTTTCTCTCGTATTATTCATATTTGTTGATGAAATCAATATTCATTGATAATCAATATTCATTGACCAGATACTTACAATCTTGCATAACGAGGAACAATATTGCAATGATCGCTTAGGTATATATCTAATATATAAAAATTGTACCCACTTTATATATATATAATCTAAATCATCACAAAACTGATAAGACGCTAAGTACTTTAAACTTAAGCCTCGACTCAACACAACCCTCTACGTAAGCGTAATACGCCGATAATATGCACTGTTAAACATCCTCCGCGCACATACATCTCCACATAGATACACGAGACTATCTACAAATACGTCTATGTCAGACTATAATAATATCAGATCGTCGCGAAATGCAGTCCTGCGAGCGAAATTAATTGCAGAGTGACGAACCCTCAATGCGGTCTTTTTAACAATTGAGACTCGATTGGTAAATAGATTGTTTGTCCGCTCATTCATCTGCAACTCGATTTTGCATTCGCGCCATTTAATTCTCATTCCAGCTATTAGATATTTTCTTAATCGACTAGTCACGTGATTTCACCGTTGCTCTGCTTCGTATTGCCTCTTGTCATGTTTCATCGTGGGTGAGCGCGACGTCGTGTGTCGTGATATCGCGCCGACGATTCTGATGAGACCATTACGTAGTCTCACACAATCGCTTTTCCCCGAGCGTGCACTCGCTCTTGCACTTTCCGTAAGCCCTCTTCCTCTCAAGCCCGCACTACGTCTACGGGCGAACGGACGCAATTATTGTTTGTGACCAGCCAATTAATTAAAGACTTCAACGATACGCCTTCGCTCGCTCCGCCCAGGCGAAGAGATCCACGCTGGGTATCGCCTCGAAGTCTGTGCAGTGTCTCAATTCGTTCCTGAAATATTAGAGAAACCGTGCTAAGTAAATGCGCAATTAATTGCAAATATTTGAAGAATTAAATGGAAGTACGAACTTACCCGCCCTGCGGCTTGAGAAACACGTTACGCTGCATGTGCGTGATGTCGTCGCCGTTGTCGCAGAATATTCGCGCCAAGGTGACGTTACGCAGTTGAGTCAATTGTTCTACATTAAAAAAAATAATTTATTGGACTCGGAAAAAAACATTACACAACTTGAAATATGTAAGATAACACATAGAGAGAAATCAGCGTACCAAGTGTAAAGGGATGCGGTTGCATCGCGGAATCGTAGAAGAATCTATCGGTACGCCGAGATCGGGAGAACTGCTCGTAAATGAGACAACGGAAGGTCGGGCCGACCATACCATCATCTGCCAATCTCTCCGCCATACCGCCCACGATGAGATCGACGTCGTTGGGATGGGAATAAATTGTACGCAGTTTCTTTACCATCTAATAAGAGCGATAATCACATTAGCGACTTATCTTAAAAGCGTCAGATGTGAGAAAGGAAGAGTCTTCAAATCTTACCTCTGAGGGAATATAATCTAGGAAATCCTCGAAAGTCTTGGCGGCGGAAAACCCACAGTATTTACGATAGTGATTGTACCCTGGGAGGCCATGATCGCGACCACGTTCAATGTCCAAGCTGATGGCATCCAAGCCTAAATCATTGCCGTTGCTGGTGTACAGCTTGCTTGTCATCTGCAAAAATAACGATCACGTTATTGCAAAAAGTTCTACATAAATCAGTATTTATATGAGGGACAAAGTGCTATACTTACGTCTGAAACGAGACTGATGTCCATTTTCTGGCTGGTCTGAGTGGCGAGACCACGCACCAATCCATCGAACACCTCCTCCGACTCGATCACGCGCGGATTAAAGAAGTGCTCCGCCAGCTGTAGAGTTCTGTTCTGCTGGCGAGAGTTATCCGGCAGACTGCAACGAGAGAATCATTCATATCTCGCTATATATTTTTACTCCGCGGATTTCTGTAGAATTTCTTTCCACCTCTGACACTTACCTCAGCTTTTCTTGCATCAACGAGTTCAAGAAACGCAGAGCCGCGGTGGCGGCTTCGTTGCTGACCGCCGGTTCGTCGTCAGAATTATAATTTTGACTGTAACCATTCCCTACATTGTGATTGATGGCTCGAGCGTATCTTTTGCCAAGCAAAATTGGCAGCCACTCCTTGTAAGTGATGTGTTGAACCTCGGCGATCACGATGCGCCTTGCTTCCTGATACAAAATCTCGTCCGACCAATTTGGATTTAATTTGGCAAGCTTGTCGGCGATGCGATTGTGCTCGCGATGCCAAATAGTGTGGATCACAGCTAATTGAGGTTCGATGTTCACGCGTTCGTCACCTGGCAGACACGAATTTATAAAAATAAAATAATATATGGCTCGCGACGAAAGATGATGATGATTGATGTAAAATAGAATTGACGCTCACCGGAATTGTAGCAATTCTCTCCGCATGCGAGCTCGGCACCTTCTCTCGGCAAGTATGCGCGATTGTTTTTCATGTCGACGCGCAGACGTCCGCCTTCAAACGCGCGAAGCTCGCGAGATTTCTTTAAAGTGGATCCGTAAATCGCGGAACCGTCCAAGAAGTGGCTTACTTGATTCATCTGCAAATAATAAACGAAAATTATATTTTATAATGATTTGTACAATAAATCGCGATTTAGCTTCAATTCAGCAAACTGAAGTTCTTAGAAAATTTTATTTTTTTATGCTTTTGTTGAACAAAAGCTAAATTCCAGCATCCTTGAATCTGAAATGTAATCAATCACGTACCTGTTCTACAGGTCCGAAAGTGCACTCAGATCGCAAGACAGGTAACGAACGAACGTAATTCATGCACCGAACATAATGTTCGCCATAAACGGGATCGCGATCTGGCACGCTGATAGGAGAACAATCCGGATGAATGTGACGCGGGGACAAGGTGTCTCCATCCGGCTGACAGCAAGAGATTGGTTTTCCATTTGAGACTGCAATTAAAAAATAATTTCCTTAATGAATTATGTCGACGAGAATTGCCGGCAAATCTACTGCAAGAAATATGGCCTCAAGCTTTCAACAATAGAATTTACTAATGGCTGTAGTGACAAAATAGAAATCTTCCAAGAGTTCATATTACGCAACATGTCAACTTATGTAACAAGAAATATATATTTCCCATCATTGAAATCTGCTTAACTGCAAGACTATAACGAATGTTTAAACACTCGCGCATCTTTTACGTAACAAATGAGAGATTAATCGAGCTGTGCTGATTAAAATTGGCCGACTAATTTTACGCACGTAGATCTACTTACTCATCTTGCGAACTGGGGTGTAGGCTAAGTCGTGAGCGATGAATTGGCTCCATTCCATCACAGCCAATGTCCTGCTAGCGTCCGATTGATCGTTCGCGATGGACAAAGCGGCGCTTACGAGCCTCGGGCTTGGCAGTGCTTTCTTTGTTTGTCCGACATGCCTCGGTTCTTGGATGCCTGCTTCCCAAAATGAACATTAGATCTCTGTCGCGTTGACGTTTGCAAAATCGCAAAATCGGAGTAAATCGGTGCTTAAATCTTCGATACGTGGTGCTTTCGCCGAATGGACGCGCGCGAGATAGAATAAATCATAATTATGTATATCAAGTCGCGTGAGCAAAATCATAATGAGAAAACGATACGATTTCGCGACAATTCGTAAAAGCTGTGATAGTCGCGCGGATGGAACATATACAAGCCTCGTCATTGTGATTACTCCGATTTTGGCGAGTTTAATTGCGCGCTTGCTCAAAAAATGGTACGCGTGGCAGTGCAGCACGAGAGGAAACCATGGATGATTGCATAAATATTCTCTTCTAGCTATAAATAGGCGAGTGTACCGCCGGCTGTGCTAGTCTTGAGATCCTAACTGCGCCTATACCTGCCTTGTCCGCGCGATAAATTTATCAGGGAACGATCAGAGAGGATTAATTTCGTTTGCATCGCAAACGTATTCGAAACGGATCAAAGGCTAAATTGTCGCTAAAAAATTACATTTTTCATTCGCAGAGGAACTTCAAGTTCATTCCCGGCGCTGATCGGTCCCTGAAGAATCCTAAATCTCGTGCTGCAAAGCGATATAATACGATTGAGTATGACATCGACTTCGACGTTCTGATGCGTTGTCGAACGACGAGCCGTTTGTTGCCGATGACGCGATTGTGAAATTGCACCTCGAAATAACAGCACGCGGATGTGATCGATGCTCTGGCATCGAAATTACGGCCGCTCGGATCGAGAACGCTCGCAGAAACGTCCCGCGAATCTTATCTATAGATGATCGATGAAGGTGTTCGAACGAGCGAACCGAACTGGGAGAATGTTCTAAGTACGATTCTAATCTCAAGTGTGAATTGGAAATTGTAACGCGGACGTGTGGCGAAGCTGTTAACAATTTCTATAAACAATTTCGATGATATTGTTAAAAAGGTGAAGTGAGTTCAAGCAATGTGGAAGAAAAATTCTGCTTAACTAACTATAAAATGCACATTAGAAATAATTCTACTTCACTCGATGACATTTATCACATTGCGAGTAAAAAATTAATCAATTAATGTTAAAGCTATCTATTGATTAGATCACGCACTCCCAAGTCGAGTCCCCTCGATCAGGCTACCTTCGAGAGAGCCGCGATATTTCCGCATAATTGAACAGAAAAGAACTCGAACTAGTGTTACATAATAAATATGATACATTATTAGGTATATCCGAATTAGTTTACATACACATTCTATTGCTGGATAGAGAATCTCCCGACCGGGGCACCCTATTGTAGGCAGTATTATTCACTGCTACACTCAGGCATTTTATGCTCTATGTGCCTTATCGCACAACTGTAATGCAAATCACAGAATATAATTTGTTAAGCCAATCGACGAACGTTTATCCACTAGCGCCCAGGGATCAGTGTGCGTGTATACGTTTCTGTATGTATATAAACGTGTAATGTGTGTATGCATGTATGCATTCATGTTAATGTACGTATCGCGCGCACACACGCGTCAATGTGTAATGCGGAGGTGTCGTGATAAGTGAGGTAAATGGGTTAGTAGATCGAGGTTGGTGATAGGACTGGACATCCAAGACGTTGTTTCGCGTGGATTAAAAAATCATAACGAAAAGCGGCGACTTCTAATCAACAAACTCTGAACGATATCGTAATTGGAAAAAAACGCGCCGTGACGCAAATCGCATAAGAGATAATCGCAGATCAAGCTATTTGCAAAATCTTTCATGCGTTATGCTTTATCGAATCAATGTTACGAGTTCCGCGCGGTGTACACGAACTTTAACACTTAATAATATTGCGCTATTTATGTCTATCTTAGAACTCACCGCGCGATATTACAACAAAAATGTCGATTATCTTGGATATTTGCTTCCTATGAATGCGGTGACTGAAACAGACTAACTATGTTTCCATTTTACATATAATATGCGCAAAACGCCGAATTCATCTGCATTTGATATTCTTAAATTAATTGAAAACGTATAAAGTATATACTCTTGTTTTTAAAAATTATAATGCGTAAATTTTTAATGAAAATTCTATTTTAATCTTTTCTACTTAATCAAATGAATTCGTCGTTTTATCCTGATGTTCATACTACATTAGAGAGATACAGACAAACAGTGGTGAGTCCTAACTAGTAACAATCAGTATCCAACTCTAGAATATGAATCGATATAATATTGATTTTAATGCATTATAATTTTTATTTATTCAGTTACTTTTTTCATAAAATATTAATTCTTTAATATAATCCGTATTCTAGAGTCAAAGTACATTTAACTGAACGCTTAATTGTGAATTCTAACTGTCTTAGAAGTTTTAAAACGAGTCTACTACATCTTGAAAAGCGCGCGAAACGCAGAAGCTAAAGTGATACATCAACATGAATGACATTGACATAGCGCGAGGAATGCAATGTGTCGTTAGGCAAATTTTTGATTCCAGTAACGAGAAACTCGGGAATTTCGTGAGTCTGCAGAAAGGGGATACAATAATCTCAGACTTTATCTGACCCGAGTAGCTCGAGGTTAAAAAAAAAACAAACTACATCCGTCTTTTATCTGCGTTATTAACTGCGTTATCAACAGTGGCATATCCATTGTCCTTTTGTTGCGACTGCTGTGTAAATAGCAGGCAGTATTGTTGTCACACTATTATCATTGTTTCTAATTGCCATTCCCGAACAAAAATGTCTTGAAAGGATGACTAAACGGCTCAAACTTTTATCACCACGTACACGTTTCACGATGACGCATTCCCATCGCTACGTCTTCTCGAAACGCGCGTGACATCTAATAAATATGCAACTGTGAACGAGCGTCTTGTAAAATAACACTTACCTAACACCGGCTATTATCGCGATATTCGCGGTAAGTATTCTCAATACGCGTAAACAAGATAAAAATCGCGGTAACTTTCGATTTCTTGTAATCGCAATTTTACAATTCAGTACAATCTTCTATTATCCGTCATAACATGCAATTTTTATTTCCTGACATTTTTAATTCGAGAGACTCACATATTCACGTTCACAATTGCGATTCGCTTTATCCAAGAAATCTCATTTCGTTCAGAACTGACCCTATTGCGGGGGAGGGGGGGGGGGAGTGATCCCCCGAAGGTGGGACGGACATTGGAATTGTGTAGGAGAGGGAAAAGCGCTAAAACGTTCAGAGGCTGCAAATAATTGTACGATTATTATTCCACACAGAATTAACGACAAAAGTTTTACGATAAAGTGCGCGTTCACACACAAATCGCTCCATCACGAAATTACTTCCCGTAGAAAAATCTCGAAAGGGGAGTTGATATGCGCGCGGGGACTGCTTGCGGTCCACGAACAGGTGTATCGAAAGTATAATGACGCGCGATTAGCAATTAATTCCCTACGTATGGCGACGGTGGATATGCAATTCAAGCCTGGACGAGAATGATGAGAGAACGATGCCATATCGCGGGCTAATGTCGTTGACCAATAAGGGAGAGAAGGGCTAGAGAGAAAGGGAGCGCGATTCGCGATAGGAGACACTCTTACCGTCGAAGTATTGGGAGAAGAGAACTCTGGTGTACGCGGTCATCGCGCTGCCCCAGCTCGGATTCTCAATGTTATTGCAGGTGCCGTCGATGCTACGGTACTTCGCGGTTTCGTCGCATTCCACGCTATGCACCGCGGCACAAGACTCACCGAGCGGGGTGCCCTGCAGCCCCAACGTCGATATATAGCGGGCGCAGTCATTCTTATCTAAACCGAACCTGTAATCAAATCGTGCGTTGACAAGAAAACGGCAAATTGGCAGTTCTATGCAGTAGTGAAACTAACAATAATGAAGTGCTGATGATTTCGACGGCTAGTCGAAAACAAAAATCGCTAATAAACATTTAATTAGTTGTTGAAACAAAACGTACCTTCGGCAGTTTTGATGTACGAGATACGACGATGCCTTTGTAGCTACGATAGCATCGATGCCCCTTTCAAACGCGTCTGTGGAAGGATAGGAATTCCAGAACTGTTTCTGAGCTGGACTGTGATCCTTGAGTGCAATACCAGCATTCGCGATATTTCTCTCGAGAGTGCTCATACGATCGATCAGTGTCTGCGCGAATGTGATCGAACTGTTCAGAGTCGCTCCGTCGATTCGGGGGAATCTTTGGTTTTGGAAATGACCCGTGTCAACGATGGCCTCGGAGCCGTAATTAGTGGCTGGCAGTCCTGAAAGTGTATCTTTAAAATATCACGGGATAAAGAACGGGATAAAGAAGAAGATTAGCAACAGTTAAACAAAACAAGATGATATCATGAGACACAAATACCGTGATGTACAATTAAAAGTGATTTCTAGTAAAACTTTTGAGACTCAACTCAGATCTTCGTACCGAAATAAGCAAGTCGAAATGAGCGTTGCAACACTATCTGGACTATTTCCAATCGTCGTTAAATCGACGCGAGTCCAAAGATAGACAATAGAATAATGTTGAAACAACGATAAAATTGCAAATTTTTTTTGTCTCATTTCTTCTCGTCGAATATATGAAGTCCTACAAAGCGAGTGATGTAACACACGGTGTTTAAAAACAGATCGCAGAGGCGCGGTTCTAATCGGCTCCATTAACTCCACGCTAATTTCCACCGCGATTTTGATTGAAGTGTTTACGTGAGCTAAATCGTCGCTAAAATTGCCTTCGACCTTCCTCTGCTTTACGGCGTGAAATTTACGCCGCGCCATAAATGCAATCACGATAGGTACTTACCGGTGTAACTGGCAAGATAATTCTGCAAGGACTCGGGCAGCTTGTACGTGCCGATAGAATGGGAGTGTCCCAGAAGTCCCATCGTCTGCAGGGACATCCAGAGGATCGCAAAAGTGGCAACGGAGCCTGCCATGACACCGCCGGCTGCACAAAACGAAATGACTGACTAATAAGATCGTCGAGATGCGCTCTTCTGCATCCTAAACACGTGACTCACACGTTTGCTCTAACCGTTTGACGCGCTGTAAAGAGAGCGAGATAACTCCCCGTCGCAAATGAAAATGTATTAATATCGCGTAGCTCGGAAAGGATGTCACCGCGACGCGCTTGGCACTCTTTCCGTTAGCAGATATCGTACGTGCGCATGCATAAGGTGTTCGCTGATTAGTGATAAATTAGTGATGACTCTTGTACTTGTTTATCAAATATTTTTCTTATCGCTGAGTAACATGCTCGCGTATTCATTATTTTGATTAGATGTTAATTTATTCCTCGTTTCAAATATACGCGTTAATTTATTCATTGTTTTTATTGCAATTCGGTTAACAGCCTAGAATCTAGTCTTGCATCTGAATTTAATCTTTACACGAATCTGATGCCCCTAGTATTTGTAAATTCTCGCTGCTATACATTTATCACATGTGCCTGATAATCAGACCTTGACTTTTTATCTCATATTGACATTGAACATTATATTTTATATCATTTAAAAAATTCCAATTAAATTTAATCAAGAAACGGAAAGTTTTAAGAACGGAAAGTTAATATTGCATTGATAAGTTCTACGATAATATGTTTCTGATTTTTCATTCGATTGATTATTTAATCATCCATTATTTAATCATATAAAAACATTGGCTTAGCACATCCAAGCGCGCCCACGTATACGTAAACTTACGCTTCGAAATAGATTTCTATTTTCTTATTCGTAGTATATGAAAATACACTTTGTGTTCACGTGCTCGTCAAGTGTTATTAATGTTTTTACTGGCGAATTAAAACGTCAAATACTCCGCAGAATTTGCCGAGATAATGAAACATTGTTATTCAACCTTATCTTTGATGTATTCTCTCAGTATATACATCACAGATGCAATTAGATGTAATAAAAAAAAAAAAAACAATGCAATTTATATATAATATATACTATATTTTTTACAAGTACATGGTACAGTACGCTTCTTACAAGACACTCAAGTTATAAGACGCGATGCAATATCAAGGTAAACGAATCGTCTGACCTCGATGAATTTGCAACGAAGTGCATTTGCATCTTACATTTTGTGAAATGTGAGCACAATTCTATCGATAAGTATTCTATCGATGTATTTTCAGGTGAAATTTTTAGAATTCAAAAACATATAATAAATTAAATACAAAATTGCAAATGTAACGAAGATGCATCTTATGGAATGCATTGCCAAATTTAATGTGCATTCCGTTATATTGATTCATGTATTTTGTTTTGAACATAAATGACATATTCTTTAGCGTTTCGTCATAACCTCTTCGTAAATACTGTCGGCTATTTATAGATTCCGTTTTATCGAGAATATTCAGTAAAATGGTATGTACGTCTGTGTGTAGTTTCTGCTCGTATTTCATTAATGCGGTAAACAAGCATTAAGCTTATCATGCAGACACTGCGCTTTTCTGTATATCTATAGCGAGTTTCAGTGAGGCAATAAGAGTTCCAAATTTCCTCCCGTCCGATTAAAATTATCAATTCGAAAATATCAATTCGATCAGAATCAGATGATAATGACCGTTAATTAACTCGTTTTAATTAGAAAACAGATAAATTTGTTTTGCAGTTTCCGCAACTTCCTGAATAAGATAGATCTATGTTTACACTTTTTTGAGATTTTTTAAATATAATTATACTTTAAAAATAGGCTTAATAAATCTTTATAATCTAAAAAACGACTGGTAGAAAAACCATCTGAAATGTGAACGGCGTGAAAAGTGAAAATGTGAAAATTATTTAATTAAACAATAATTTAAAATATATAATATTATTATTTGTGATGTTTGATTAAATTTACTATTTTAATTAAATTCTGTTTTTTATTAGAATTGGTGTACTCCGATTCTATTAATATACCACAGCTGTTGGCTGTTGCAGTCAATCAATATTTGACCGGTATAATTAAAAGTCTGCAGCAAAGCTATTTTGAGAGATTACCAGTGATTATTGAGAACGAAATATTTTCATATGAGTCGATATATATATATTGACATATGACTTGTATGCAAATTGCGGTTGCGCCGCATTGACGTGGAAATCTTTTCTATGCACATCGCGAACAACAAATTAACACTTGATTGAAAATGCAGACGTGCACTCGTGAGACGCGTGAACAGTAAGACCCGCGACGCAATGGCGTCGCTAATGTTAGCATATTCTGGTAAACAGATTTAGTCGCTCGCTATGAGAAATGATTAGAGGAAGAAAAACAGTGTTATCGCTATTTTCCTCGGATACATTTGATACGTTCTGACGGAATTGATGGAATTTGCCGTGTTGATGATTGCCAAGTGTGTTTATAAACATACGTTGTAAGCGCAATTTTTCACCGATAATGCACGTTCCTTATCGATACTCTCCAGTCAACATGCGTGTTTAAAGAAACGTCACAAAGACGTCTGAAAGAAATGGCACGCATTTTAGACGTCTTGAAGAAATTTCTTTAAAACGCGCGTCTGTTGTCTAGATTCTAGATGCATCTCTGACATATCATTATTATTACCGGACACATGATCCATAGGCTTCTCCAATCCGTGCATCGCGTAGACCCAACGATTATTGTCGACCGGTGTTACGAGAAACATTCTCCGACGATGCAGCCAGCTGCAGCGACGAGACCGCGGTTTTTGGCCGCTAATTAGTTGCTAACTAGCTTGCCAATAAGATTCGCGCTCGCCCCTTACAGTTCAGTTCTCTTTGCTTCTAGTCGCGCGATCCCGCCGGTTCTAAGAGAGAAACGAACGGAAAACTCACACGCAAATTTCGCGACGATTTCACCTCGTCCGTACCGTAGTGCGTACCGGAGTTCGTTAGCACACCTGCGTCAGGTGCGATGCGAAAAGGTAGACGCGTGACGACCGACAGAGACGCATTTCAACGGTGATAATGCACAACGATGGAGTTTCGTGCCGTGAATACACGGATTTCCCTCTCTACGTTCCCACTTCTTCCGTCTCACTCGCAACTTTATCGCGGCTTTATCGCGGCCTTCTCGCACTCATTCATTCATTTACTTATACGAGCAATCTCCGTCCTGCTCGCTCCTTTACCTCAGGGTCGACGCGAGTATCGATGTGCACGGAGTATTGATTAAAATTAGCGTTACGCCAAAATACTCATTACCTGTCAATGCACTTTGCAAGTTACGTTTTTGCCTCGTAAAATGTTTAATCAGTTTTCCAGTAAGACGTTATTTTTTCTATTTTAGAGGCAGAAAACAGAATTCACTATTCTTATTTCTGATTCTGATACGCTCAAGATACGTCACTGAGTATTCCGATATACTCGTTCATCGTTCATCGTTCATCTCACTTCCTCTTACGAATTCGCTTTAACATCGTTTACATTCACGTTCTTTCTCTTTCATTTACGCTGTCTCTCTCGATCACGTGCACACGCTACGCACACTGGCTCCCCAAAGATTCTCCAGCTCGCTCGCTCTTTCGTTCTTTTTGTTAATCTCGCTCTGTGTGCTGACTCGCGCGCGTTCCCATTCGCTCGCTAGCTCCCCACCAAAAGTGAATCACCTTATTTAGCACGGAAAAAAAAATTCTATCACTCGGTGAGCACGTGCTCGTCCACCTCCAGTTCTCCACTGCGCTCCATTGCCGGCTTTCGGAGCGCTTAAGTTATCATGTCTACGATAATACTTTAATTCGTTGACTTGCGCTTTTATCAGCATAGCTAAGCAGTTAAACGTAAGATAATAAAATGTGTTGCAAAATATGGGGAATGTATTTAAACATCGAAATATTTAATTTATTTAATTTAAGCATCGGTCACATGTATTTGCCCACCCCTTTAGATAACTGACAGTTTTTCGCAATTATATCGCTGTCTAAATAGATTAGATTAGATTCTATAAATATGCTATCTTCCATTCATCATAATTGTTCAAGCCTTTAAAAAATATTCTCTGTTATCACTAATTACTTTCTGCATTATCATTATTTTATTAAAAATCGTAAAGGTGCTTTGAACCTAAACAGTTGTACTACTCGACAAATACTAGAGCTGATCTAGCAATCTTATCATGATAATAAAGAATTTTAGCGTATAAAATTCTTTATTGTCTCCAACAAGAACGCGTTGTTTTTACTGTAGTTAAAATTTATAATTGATTTGATAATATTTAGCAAAATTGATATAAATGGTCTTGGTTTTTTCTGTGCGATTCTGTATCTTTCTGGAATTATTATAAGAAACTTTGTCTCTTATAAAGGATCGTAAAGGGTCCTCTTAGGTCTTTTTAGAACTAAATCCTGCCACTTCCGTGCTGTCCCCTATAAATCCGCCCAGTACTTTTCCACTACTTTCGCCATAAATATATATAAGGTGTGCCATGAAAACCATACACGCTTATGTATGTTCTGTTAAATTTTGACAGAGTTCTGCTTGAGCGAAGACAAATGGTGCGAGTATATTTTTAATGTTGGCAAACAAACTTTAAAAATAGCAACGGCGCCTTTAAAAACAGGCAAGTTGAACGATGCTTTTAAATTCGGCACTGAAAAGAATCGCTCTGCTCGTGCATGACATTCGAGATTGTCCAACGTACCCATTAAATTGCAGATACACTTTATTAAATTACTGTCAAGTGATTCGCGTGCAAAATAGCACCGTGTGCCTATATGAGGCGCGCTCATGTGCGTACGAATGTTAACGGAGAGATAAATGAGGATTTAATCGAAAGGTATCATTGCCAATAAATGATAGCATAAAAGATCGCGTATATAATCTTTTGACATTTATTCGACTAAGTGAAACCTTGATGATAAAACTGCTGAAGGCCTATCGAAGGAGAGTTTATAAAAAGAACCGATCGATGCCGCTAACAGTGCAAAGATACAACAATGTTTGAACAAGCAATATTGCATATTTTGGAGCAATCTTGATAATTCTTCGTTTATTCGCGCATGAGTTTGAAGCAGAGAGAATTAAACGAAATATAAGACAAGGCTTAAAGTTTATTTGTTATCGAATAAACTTTTAACCGATATACTAAATATAACACTTGAAGCAAAAGCACACTGATAACGATTTTTAACACAACAAGCGCGATTCAAAAATGTTAGTAAACGCTTTCGTTTTATCTTTTTACTGGAGATAAGTGGAAAATTAATTGTCAGATTCAAAAACCTCTTTTCTGTTTATTTACCTTTCAATTTAGATTGCATTAAAAGTGCGGCAAGGAAGTTCAGGGTTGATAAAATTGATATCAATATTCGACGTTTTTTCTTTGCGCAGAATTACACGACGGTTTATTCCTCGAAAAAATCAATTAACGCTAACTGAAGTCCTAACTAATCGATGACAGTCTCTCTGTGACAGCGCGGAACTTTCTCGTCGCGTGAACGCACGACGAAGACGCGCCGCGTCATCTGCGTCGCCGGGCTTACCTAGATACGTCTTCTTGCAACGTTCCACTCGTAGATAATTATTCAGGCAGTCGAATACTTCAACGCCCATTTTTTTCTGTCTGAAGTAAACGTCGAGCGGGGCCGCGGGGAGAGCCCGGCTTGCTCGCGGAAGTTAAATCGACGGCGACGACTATTTTCCTCGCAGGAACACTGTCGGTGCGCACTGACTGTGTATATATATATATATATGTGTGTCAAATAACCACCCCGGATCAATATCACCCGATTACCGGCTCGCGCGACCACTCGCTTTCGCGTTTTTTGCACCCTTAGAGCACTCTGTAATTACGAGCCCTTCCGAGAATATGCGAAATGTCTCGATACCGGTTCCGGCGAATTTTCTCTACGTATTAATGCAAACAAGCACAGCACTGAGCAGCTGATCTTGCCACATCGACCACCCGAATTCGACTCTCCCACCCTGTCCTTGCTCGCTCGATCAGTTTTCCTACCCTCCTATTAACGCATGCGCCTTTCAGTGCGGAAGTTACTGCGCTTACTTGCGCACTATGTACTTGTATTAACTACATACACTAGCTACTCTTTAGCATGAGAAATGTCTCAATGACATTCAACACGGCGTTAATTACATCGGTCATTTAACTTTACGTCTGCTTTGTCTGGCGATTATGTATTTAGTGACATAATATCATGAATTCTGATTAACTTTCTTAAATAATAAGAAAATAGTTAATGGGTAAAATATATAAGATAATTTCAAAGTCATCAACTCTATTTATAATCATAAATTCTTTAATTTTAATTCAGAGTTTATTTATTGTTAGGAAAATTTTTTGAGAAAGCTTGCAAGTTGTTATAGAGCTTATTTAATCGGTTTTAAATAATTTAAACAAATTTTTTATCGTAACTTTAATTATCCGGATTTTTTAGATTTTTTAAAATAAAATAATTATAATGCATAAAGGTGAAACTAATAATGCCAAAAATTTCGTACAAGATTTATCGAATTATTGCTATTAGAAATAAGTCAGGATGAAGCGGCTTCGAAGTAAATCGACTTGAGCGCTTTGTGTTTGGAGCGCAAGCAAGAAGCGGTAAAGACGCAGGCCGGTTAAACGAGCACGTGATACGAGCGTGATGGTTTAACCATTTCGTACGATGTTCCTATGGGTTACCTCGCCCCTTTCCTCATCTCTCTCCATGACATATCTCTCCCCTCCAAAGAAAATAGTTGCACTGACTATGCAATTCCATTCTCTCCCACCCTTATTCCCGTTTCCTTTTTGCAATTCATATAAATTTACAAGTAGAACTTTCTTCAATTTAATTTTAACACTTGAAATTTTTTATTAATATAATTATAAATTGATCATAATTGATCAGTTTTTATGCGTAGAATAATTTTAATTATTTTTTTATTAATAATAAAAAAGAGGTCTTTTATCTGCTTACATTTCTACATCTACTTCTAGTTTATTTAAAATAAAATACGTTAAAATTTACGTGTGTTAAATTCTTTTAAATATCGACTTTTGTTAAATAGAAAATGCGCATATGCATTCTTGTGAAACTGCGTAGCATATTCAGCACATACAGAGCCATCTAAAGTAAAAATGTAAACTTTATTCTAACACTCAATGCTTATCGAATATTGATAATGAAGTAATTTTTAAACTTTTAAATTTCGCAAATTTAACAATAAGATTATAAAATTAAATTGACCTAAAATTATTAAATAATATAAATCTAAAATAGAATTTTATATTTACAGCGATAAAAAATTATATTGTAATTGTATATATACTTTTTGTGCTATGATTATCAAATTATATATAAATTTATATATAATTCAAATTTTGAAAAATTGCAGAATTAATTTTTGGTTTTGAAAATTATTTGAACGCAATGATTAGGCATATATTAATGTTTGACACGCGCGTTCTTCGGGCAAGTAGTTCATGAATTGTTCCTGATTTGATTTATTTTAAATAATTTATTTAAAATAAATCAATCATTTATTTTAAATAATTACAAAAATGCAAATTTTTGTGCTATTTCAAGAAAAAAACTGGTTTTTTATTAATTAATGCGCACAATATCAGATAAATCGCGGTACCCAATAAATTGTATTGCTTATATCTTATAGACATAAAAGAAAATATTTTGTTTGTACGGAAACAAACTCTCAATTTACCTGGCATTTCAAAATTATGTCCACTGTTTCCACGAGTTGTCAGTTGTCGTACAGTTGCATGCAATGCAAAATTATAATATAATCGCGTGCTTTGTTGTTTTGTACTCTTTAGCACAATATTTTCAGAAAATCACATATTTAAGATATTAATATCTCTTTCCGCCTGATTTCAACCGCCGAACTCTGCAGAACGCATACTGCGGCTGTACAAAGCGTATTCAGCTAATATATAAGTGAGCATACTCACGCAAGATGATGTTTTTCAGCTGATGTCCTTCCAAGGAGACAACTAATATTGCTGACGAGACAAACTGTCGGCTTGTCCGACAAGGCGGTCACTTTATATCCGAGCACAGTTCAAATCTACTGGCAACGCCTTCTTTTCCCTTCCCGTCGCTTCTGTTTTCTCGTAAAAGCAACAGTTATCTTATGTTGGTGTTTTCAGATAACGCACGAATAGATAACTGCATGACAGGGTCGTTCCGGGTCGATCTGTATCCTGAACGAAAAGTTTATCGTGACTTATGACGCGGTCACGCGCTTATATAGCTCGATAAATCGTCAGGCAGTGTGATGACGCCACGACAAATTAGAGGAAGCGATGTGTAAAGAGGGAATTACTATTCGTAGAAAGCAATTGCGTAAACAAAGAGCTTGATTTTTATCGATTAGGAATAGATTTCACTACGCGTGCTCTTTTGCAAGTTGGTGCAAGATAAATTGGATGATGTCAATGCAACAAATGCAACTAGAAAAGTATTTTTTTTATACGAAAATGAGAATTATGTATCCTTCAGATATAATTTTAGTTATTTTTTAATTGTGACAAATGAAACTTATTAATAAACATTCCGTGAAGGGTAAAACATGAGTACTTATTATTTGATTTTAACAATATAATAGTTCTTTATCACATTTTTAACATTTTAAAAATTTTATTGTTTTTTAATTTGATAACTTTTTACATATTAATTCCTTTTCTATAAAATGGTAGGTAAATTAAAAATTCTCTATTGCAACTATATTCGATATTTCTTGAAAATAAAAAAATACAGAGCCATAAATTTGCATTTTTGCAAATTTTACTTGATATCGTGACATGACGTTACAGTTACGAGAACTAGAATAATCGAGGAAAAACCGGAATACCTTGATTTGGTAGCAAATGCGTAATTGTAAATCCCGGGTTTAATCACTACAGAGAAAATGTGCGTCTATAAGGCGGAAGCATCATTCACTTGCATATTAGGAAAATTATTTTTTATAATAATGCGAAGAATAATTCTAGATCAGAAGCATCGCGTTTTATTTTAAGCGCATTCAAGTGCATGATCAGTGACACATATCAATGATGGAGCCAACGATTCTTCTGACGCGTGATCTTAAATTGTTTTCATTTACGGTACAAAGTCTTCTTACGATCTATAGAAAAACATGCGCTCTTTCGTAAGCCGATGCGGAATAAAGCAGATGAAAGCAGTGAAAGCTACTACTGATTGCAAATCAAAACTAACGAATTATTCGGTATGTTTATTATTATTTTAGTATCAGATATTGATTCAAAATAGTAATTTTTTGAAATATTGGATCTTAAATTTGTGTTATTTTAATTATATTTATTTTCTTAGTATCTTTTATCACCTTTTTTGAGACATTAATCTTTATTTACTACTTTTGAAATTAATTCATTAGTACTAATTGCTGTCATCAAATATTTATCGAGATATCGTTTCTCAATCTGCATTTGTAGTTTTATGCATTTTTATAACAATTTTTATAAAAAATAAATTTATTTTAACAAAAAACAGTAGAAAAAATAATTTTTTCCTTTATTTACTTTTGCTGTGTTTATTTTAGATATTTTAAATGAGTTAAATTTTGTTAAAATATTTGTATTTCTCATAAAAAGTGTATTTAACATGCCATTATTTCTGCTAATTAAAATGAATAACTTAGATACAAAAATCACATGTATAATATTTTAATAATATACAGACATGGAATAACACATTTCGTAAATCCGAAAAATGCCACGAAGCGTTTCGCATTCTCATGGGCAAAATAAAACATGGTTACTGATGTTTGCGTTCGTTAGCAATTGTACAAATAGCAATGCACGTGCAGAATTGATATCGAAGATAGATAGCGTGGTTCGCCAAATCAATTATGCATCGTCGTGTCCGATTGGCGCGCGATATCATTCACTTATTCACTACTTTTTTATACTTTTCTAAATTTAATGTCGCTTAAAAAGTCGTAAACAATTTTTGCAAAAAATAAAATATTTTTACGAAGCAGTCACAATTGTTAAAATGTATTTGCTTTATGAAAGCGTTTCATAAAATTTGTATTTTCGAAATGTGCGAGCTTAAGTTTTTTACGAATTAAAATGAATCACATTAGCAGAAATCAGTCGATGATATTAACTTATAATTAATGTTAATATCATATTAATAAATAAATAACCGAAATAAATGATATGTTTTTTTAACAATAAATTCATTACGAGCAGCTTTAATATTGTATGCAATATCTCATTAAAATTGTGTTAATTAATTAAAAATGAGTTTTATGATTAAAAAATTTATGAATCAAAAGAAATTAAATTTCTGAAACAACTGATATAAAACTAATTATAAGTTTAATATTTTCAAATAATAAAATAATTAAATTATATAAATAAATTAATATAAAAATTATCAGATTTTAAAGTATGATTCTTGTGTTATGAATAATTTATATAGCATGAGATAAACCATTATATGTAATAGTTTTATTAGAATTGATAATCTTGTAGTAATTTTGGGCATTTTTACAAAGCATAAAGCACGCAGTATTATATGCTCTTCTTTCGTTTCAATTATAGCACTGACACAGATCGCCACGTCGTAACATGATCATCGAATTAATTAATCAGCTTAAAGGCGGAAGGTCACATCAAGCCAAGCGATAAACGTAGTTGCTATTCTGTCTTATGTTCTTTTCTATAATATTACTATTCACATACTTAATTAGTAATGGTTTATTTGTTTAGATATGTGCGAATATAATTACACATTTAACATTATTTATATATTTGCATATATTATCTATATATATTACGATATTATTAACAAATTTCTTGGTTTTTTATAATTTAATGTCACTTAAAAAGTCGCAAATAATTTTTGTAAAAAATAAAATATTTTGCGAAGGAATCAGGATTGTTAGAAGGTTGTGTTTGCTTTATGAGAACGTTTCATAAAATTTGTACTTTTGAAATGTGCGTGCAAACGATGTAATGAATTATGTAATTATCTATTTGCTCTTATGCATTTAATAAACCCATTTATTAGTGTTTGTTCACGCAGTGCAATATTATCTTTTTTTAGAAGATTTCTTTCCAAAAGATAGTGTAAATACTGCGACATGTGAATTTATAATGATTTGTCAATGTTTTTATTCAGTATAATTCGGTAGTCTTCCGCAAACCACGTGTTGTCAATTAAGATCCAAAAATGTGAACAGAGATAAGATAAATTTCTGTCATTGATAATACCTTACAAAACAAACAATAAATAATGGTTTTATGAGGAAGAAAATTTGGAATTTCACGCAGGATCATATTATACAATGAAACAATCCACGTACATTTATAAGCTAGCTATTAAAGCTAATAGTTTACTTTTTTAATATGTATACGATTTTGTCACATTAATACTATGATCACTTCTTAGCAACGTTCTGTTGATAGGGATGGTAATAATTTAATGTTTTTTTTTCGGTTATTTTTTTATTTCAGTGTTATCTTTGACAAACGAATTCATAAATAACACACTTGAAGAAACGTAAACAATAATTCAATATATATACGGGGTCTTCTTTATTTGGTGAATCTTGATAGTGTGGGACACCGATGATATATAAAATTGAAAATCGCGATTTCAACCTTATTTCTACGATGGCACCCAAGGCATGTAAATTTGTGCAGGGAAAAGAGTCGAATAATGGATTATTTTCGAGTGGAAATACATCGGCAAAAACCAAACGTACGTGAGATAAGAAGTATCGAATATCTTATACTTTTTATTGTTCATTATATTTCTCATTTATTAGATATAATCATTATTTAAAAGCATTCTGAAGTTTTTATCTCCATATTTTTTTTGCGATTTTTTCAGTGATGATATTTCTGTTTACAAAATTCTGCAATTCTAAGTAGAAGAACGATATATTATACGCTGCCTTGACGAACCGGTACAACGATCAAATTAGTATGCATTCGGTATAAATTTTCGAATAAAATGTTCATTCTAAATCTTGACACGCTTTTCGCAACATTCCCAAATATTGTCGTAACTCTTTACGATCAAATAAGCCAATATTTTGTTCTCATTTTAATGCTATTGCATTGAAATATAAATCTGCCAATCAATCTTTGTCGGTTAGGAAATTTCATGAAGATTAGAAAGAAACATAGTTTGTCAATTGCAATTATACATTGCTTTAACTATTTAGTGAATTATATGAACTTGTCACTAAGCGGTCCACCTCGACAGGTTTGCAAAGGATTAATTAACATTCCAATTTCTCAGATACCCTCTTTTAGATTCGTTCGCGCAAACATCAATTGATACATGTGCATGAGATTAAAATAATTCTCTCTATCTTTTTATATGTTCAAAAACCGCGTTATTTTTTTTTACTGATCTTCGACATCCGCTTGCTTATACCGGTTGAAAATAACACATTATTTTGCAATGCAGCATGGTCTGTGCAAGTTTCGTGGGCTGAGCAAGTGTTCACTCGCTGTCTGTCAGCTGCAACATTATTCACTCGGTTACGAGCAATAGAAAGAAATAACGCAGTGAGTTTTTCCACACTTGGCGTGGGAGAATTCCCGCGTTTTCTCGCTGCAGGCGTGGGTGATGGAGATGATTTTTTCTCATCGATACGTGCAAGATTCTACAGGTTCTTTCAGGAACCTGTTCCGCCCCACCGCGTAACGATGGACGCTTGATATTGACATTATTGTCGACGTCGTCATTGTCTGCTTCGCAGTTCTTTAGTCTTGGCTACACTTTTATCGCGAATCGGCCAGTTTAGCGGTTGTCGCGCGCCACTGTGCATGTTCGGCTAAAGAAGCGTAAGAGCTTCTCTCAAGGTGAGAACGCGCGCGACGGGCTGAGATCGAATGAGGGTTGCGGTGGTACTTCGCGAGCTTACACTGCGTTCTCGCTATCTCCGATTTCTTGCTCTCACGAGGAAATAAGTACCCGACGACGGTAGACAAAGATATTTAATGAAGTCGCTGGTGAAATTTAAAGGCAAGTTGTTGCTAGATTTTCTATTGTAGTTTTCGCAGATTTTATTATCTGTCACAATATTTCCTGATTTTTCTAATTTTTTGACGTTTTTTGTGTGATATCATGCAATCTTGAAAAATTGGATATATATAGATATATGCAAATATATTGAATATACATAGATATATATCTAATAAAGTCCATTATGATAGTGTGTTTTGCTATTCTGTGTACGTATTTTAATATTCAAGCATGGTAATAAAAAATATAAAATTTATAGTTTGTACAAATTCTATTATATATATATATATAATTTCTTTTATAGAATTTTAATATATATACAAGGAAAATAAAAAATACGAGGAAATCATTCAAAATACTTTTTTTGTATTCGATAAACGTTTGCGTTAATTGTAAAAAGATAAATTTTTAATACATATTATACCTTTTTAAGTACAAAGCAATGTATTGTACATATTATGGGAATGTATACATATGTCATATTATAATAAAGCCCATGATTTCCTCTTGTCAGATTTTATCGCAATACGTCTTTTTGTTAATCTTTTTTGTTAATTTTATTAAATTTGAAGAGAATAAAAATTATATCAAGAAAAAGAAAATTACTTGAATTATAATTACTTTTAAAACAGAAACTCGCACATTTCTATTACATGCGTTTAGCATCTCGAGCATATAGAATTTCTTTGCGATGGTAAATAATACCATTTGTTGCGTTGATTAATAAATTAAAATATGAATTATTCAATGTTATTCGTTTTCATATAAATGAGCGTTTAACAAAATAAAAACATTGCATATTTAAAAACATTTTACACGTATAAATATAAAATATTATTTTTCCGGAATTTACATAAAGCCATCTTTTTTAAAACAATCGAATCTATAACTTGGGGAATGAGAGAAAATTGAATTTTACAAACGTTTAATCATTTCCTTTGTTTCTCTTAGTACCGTATAATTATGCGTAACCACTGAGTACATTCTCTGGTTAGAGAGCATTTTGTAATTAATGTCTCGGGCGAATGTATTTGTTGCGTAGAAAATTTGTTGATTTGCTTAATTGAACGGCGTCTATAATTTACGTAATTGCCTAGTTTATGAAAATATATAATAAATATATAACTATATATAAATATATAAATTTATAAAAGCAAACTAGTAACAATGTGTGAAAAAACACATACGTAACTCCCTACCGTGTCTCGCAATATTTTTTCAAATATATACAAATGTAAAACGGTTGTAAAATACATTTATTAATCCATTAATCGCAAGCATTTATCTTATGGTAATGCACATAATATTGAAGCAAATGTATGTAATGTAAAAATGTATTAATATTTATTTCCGCGCGTGCGGATATATATAACCGATTTTATGCAAATACGCACGCGCGGAAATAAATATTAATACCATTAATACATTTGCTTCAATACCGATCGGTTATATATATATATATATATATATATATATATATATATATATATAGTATTTTTATATCAAAAATTTGATCATTTTTTTTAATTAATCAATTTCCATTATAATATTACAACTCATTTTGATTAATAAATTTTAATGTGTTTTAATTAATTTTTATATAAAGGATATTTATGATATTTGGAGAACATCAATCTTCTCTCAGCGTTGCTAATTAACTATTAACGAATATTTATAAAATAATATTTCTCAGGCTATAAAATATTTTTAGTAATATATATTAAGTAATTGTAAACACAGAGACGTGGCTTATTTGGGTATGTTGATATTCTTAGCTCGATCAATTCATCAGTCGAATTCGATCCGTCTCGCGAACGTTATAGTGTACGACGTGTGTGATTTTCAGCGAAGAGATCATCGTGATTCTCTTGCGAGTTATCATACAAATTTACATTTATTAAACCGAATTTTATACTTTTATTAATTCTACTTAATTTTATCTCCGTTCGGTGAGATTTATGAGACTGACGCATATAATCCCACATCAAACATTTATCGTAATTAAATTGGTCAGTTGAAACCCGCATCATTATTGCATTTCACGGACAATCCATTATTTACTATGAACCATGTGTGACATCGTGAATACATCAGACGAACAGGTTTTCCGAAGAATACATAACGCAATGAATGCTGTTGCCGCTATTTGCCTTCATCTGTGAAAGATTTATCCCTCAGTGAATTGTATTTTTTATAAATTTTTTACTTTAATTAAACGCATTAACAACAAGCGAACGAACGACGTAATATTGCCATTTTGTACGGTGTTCAGTTAAATCGATTAAGCAAGACGCCGCAATCTTTGTTTGGGAATAATAAAAACAGTGACATGTTCAAATGGCGTGGTAATATTGACAGTTTTTCGTGATTAGACAGTGGAAATAAACAGAGGCGAACAAATATGCTTAGCTACGAACTTCAATTTAATTCATAATCATAATTTAACGAAAGTGACCGGTTTGATGATACGCTGTAGCAAGAATGATTTTTGCACGTCTCATCGAATTTTTTGCAATGTACAAATTGTCTAGATATAGACTTGTGCGTGAAGGATCAGGTATTGATTGAATGTTGATTATGTAAATCGGAAGGAACCGCGCCTGCATTGATAGTCATAGCTCAATTTTTCTTCTTAGTGGAAGACGCAAAAGCTGATCCAGGTCAGGCTGATCCAGGTCCAGCAGATTTCGAACGGGCAATAATAGCAGCAGGTAAGTAAAGTTTGCGTTATTCTTCCATAATTGTAATAATACTTTTCATACAATTGTAATAGATCTCGTGGTAAATAGAATTTTTAATTAAAAATATTAGTTATATAATATAATTCTGTCACATGTATAATTTAGAAAAAAGATATTTAAATCCTAAGTCAATTTTTACTAATAACGTATGAAGAGTATCTACGTACATTTAAATGTTTTTACTTGATTTTACGATAAGTACTTTTTTACTGCGTTTATTTTCTCGAAATTCTGATTACAATTCTAATTCGTGCGTTAAAATCTGTTTTCTATTGCCAGGATATGGAAAGTTTAACTATCTGCTACTGCTGGCGATACTGCCGGCCAGTTTCTCCAGTGTCTTTTCGTCATCGACAATGTCCTACGTGTTACCATCTGCTGAATGTGACCTCCGGCTGACGATGTTCGACAAAGGACTGCTGAACTCGATGGCGTTCGCAGGTGGTATTTTAATTTCGCTTAACGATCGTGTAACAACGCTTTATTACAGATGCGAGCTCGAAATCAGAGCCTTAAAGCGCTAAAGAGTTTGGCACACTTAGAGTGTATGATTATCGTGCGGCGTGCACTGCCGGTTCGGTTGTAGGCAATAATGAGGGCAAACGCGAATCCACGGTAAATACCGTACCATTTTTATTCTTTCTCGCATGCGAATTCTCCCACCGGCTTGATTATTTTCGGCCGGTTGTTTTCGATCCGCGAGCAATTTCTCCGGTGGCGGATTAAGGCTTTTTTAAGGTTCTAAAAAGCACAGCCATCCCGGGGCTCTCCTCGCATTTTGGCATGCCATCGATACATTCCGATACGATGGTAAATGTTTTCGATTTTACACCACTGTGTCTTACTGTGAAGTCCATAGAATCGTAGCAAAAATTAATTGTGAATGCTTGCGAATTATTTTAAATGATTAAATTACTTGACATTAAATAATTACATTCTCTCTTGCCATTAATATAAATTTAAAATTTTACTGTGGAAGAAATTCAGGATCACAACAGAAACAGGACATTAAAGTATCTGCCTTGAATTTAAGATAAAAAGAATGGGCAGAATGTAATTCAGGTTCTGGCTTGCACGCCCGGAGAATATAAAGTTATAAAATGAGAATAACATTTGCATTATACAAATGTTTATTTTATTTCACGATTTCGGTTAAAATCGATAGCAAATCCAGGTATATTTGTTTTCAAGCATTTTATTTAAATTTCTGAATTCTCGGCTTGGAGGCCCCTAGGCATGTGCTTACTACATAATCCAACACTGATCTTATTGTAAGTTTACGGCATGTCGTAAATCTAAAAAAAAAAAAACACGAAAATACTTTAAAATTGTGTTCTATCTTATCTATGCGACCATCTCATTTTTGCTGTATATCTTATTTCTTGCCTTAGTAATTATATTCAGTTTCTGATGGAAAACTGGAATGTAAAACCGGCTGACTTACCGATTTGTTTCAGGAATGATCAGCACGGCATTTTTCTGGGGTTTCATGGCCGACACGTTCGGTCGTAAGAAAATAATGTTCTACGGTTACTTGGTTACTGGTTTACTAAGTGTGGCAACATGTTTTTCGCACACTTCTTGGCTTTTAATTATATTTAAGTTTTTCGACGGCGTAATGTAAGTTGTAATTGCCTGCCATTGCAGTTTGACATTTTATGAGTGAAAAAAGTGATTTACTGTATAAATATAGTAGAGCTATTAATAGTCTCCTTAAGTTTGAATAAAAGCCAAATAAATATAAATTACTTATTCCACAAATAAATGTGTTAAAAATATTTTAAGAATATTAATTTGCGCGCGAAAATAAATTTACTTATTACACTTACATTCGTTATATAAAAAGAGTTGATATCTTGATTGACAAATTGCAGCATATCTGGCCCATATGCAGCGCTTATGTCGTACTTGGCAGAGATACACGATACAGTGCATCGATCGCGGTCGTATATGTGGCTTGGCGTGTTCTTCTCACTTGGAAACATTTGCCTGCCATGTAAGTTCAGCCTTGACACACCTTATCTAAGGATCGGCGGGGGGTTAAATTATAAAGCGTCGATTTTTAAGCTGGACGATACAATGTTGCAATGCACATGTTGCAGTAAGATTCGCACGATATAAGAAAGTTAAAATTAATTTACAAATCATTAAAGATAATTAAAGGCGCACAATTTTATTTTACGTAAAATGATTTCGATGATAAATGTGATTCTTATCTTTTGGTTTCTAGGCGTAGCATGGCTGGTAATACCTCAAAAATGGGACGTCACATTTTTTAACAGAACGATGGAAATAAATTCGTGGAGGGTGTTTTTAGCGATTTGTTCTATACCTGAGTTTCTCGCGTGCGTCGCCCTTTTCGCTTTTCCAGAGAGTCCGCGCTTTCTCATCTTGAAAGGCCGACATGACGAGGCGTTGAACGTCTTCAAGAAGATCTACTCGCTCAATACTGGAAAAGATCCTGACACATATCCGGTAGCGATATATATTTTATTTGAAAATAAAAATGTATTGAAAATATGTTTTGGAATGTAGATCAATTACGAGTAAGGCCATGAGTTTGAGTTTCTCAATCGAGCTGTTTGTTGATGCGAATAATTTTGTGCCGGAACTCGAGTCGCATAAGCAAAATCCGATTGTAAACGGGAATCGATTACTGTTTCAATATAAAATACGCACGATAATTGCACGCTACGATGCAATCGTGCATTTATTAATAGTAATGCGGCTGTTTCCGAGTTGACTAACGGATTTGTGGTCGAAGTGGACTAACGAAGTTGACTAACGATTCATTTAATTGATAGATAAAGAGTCTGAAGGATGAATATACTGTCAAATCTTCCGCGGGGAATTTGCAAAGTGAAGCGCACAACTGCTGGAAGAAAGTAAAGCCTCTTTTCCTGCCACCTAATATCTTCAGATTGCTACTCATATCGATGATACAGCTCGGAGCGACGATAGGGTCAGTTTAACAAAATTTTTTAACCCACAAAGAAGTGGAAACCCGACAAAGCAAATTGGGCTCGTGAATGATTCAACTAACGTCAATTGATTACGCAGGTCGAATTCGCTCCGACTTTGGATGCCGCAGTTGTTCGCGATGATCGAGAGTTACAAGAGCACACTGATGAAGAACGATAAGCGCGTATTGGGCTTTCAGCCTTCATTCTGTTACATGCTAGGCCAAGAAAAGGCATATCTTAATGCCACCCGGTACATCAATGAAACGCTGAGCAATGCGACGGCTGTGTGCGTTCCAGTAAGTGTCTTTGTGCATATGCAATAAATAAATTTCAGTTACAATGAACTATGGAAAGAATATGCGTATAAATTTCAGGCTGAGCTGAACTCTAGAGTGTTTATCAATTCCATCGTCATCGCTATGACAGGCATTATTGGTTATATTCTGGCTGGTACTTTAATTACTATTATCGGAAAGAAGAAACTGATGGGTAAGATATTAATTAGCAGTAATTTGGTGAAAGATAAATGGCGGTTTTTATTCATGAAATGACTCGGAGAATAATGTTGCAAACCTGTTATTCTAATTCATAATTAATGATCATTTTGTAATCATTATGATCATTACGTTCTTGTAGCAATTTGTTTCCTCATTGCTGCTGCCTGTTGCGGTTCACTTTATTGGGCCGAAGATACCAATGGCATTCTCGGATTGTCTTCAGTATTTGTCGCCATGTCGAGTATTGGTGGTGCGGCTGTTATTAATGTTATCGTTGATAATTTTCCTACATGTCTAAGGTGTGACAATAAGAAATGATTATTTATTGTATCCGTTTTCTAATATTCATATATTCTTATAATATTTATTGTTTTTTTTTTTTTTTTTTTTGAACTGTAGCAGTCAGTATAACAATGATGATGGGAAGAATCGGCGCAGTAATAGGCAATTTATTATTCCCCATTTTATTCGATCTGTCGTGTTTAGGCCCCTTCGTTATGATCGGCACGGCTTGCTTAAGTAAGAAAATTTATTTGAGTATTAAATTAAATTCACACAAGAAAATTGTGTAAAAATGATCGAAACGTTAACTTTAATAATATACATTTTCATTTTAGCTTCTGCATTGATGGTCGCTATGCTACCTCGGAAAAAGACGCAGGACGAAAAATGGGAGGATGTTGTTTGATCTTTTTATAAATATGTTCAGCTTCAATATGTCCTGATATTTTACTCTTCGTAGAAGAAGTAATGTGTAAATACGTTTCCGCTTTTATAATTTTAATTGCGATGAGGAATCATTATCGTTTTCCACCGGTGCAATTTTTCATTGTGTAAATATATACATTTATATAATAGATAAGACTTACTTATCGTTCTCACTTATCATTTCATATTTAATAAGTGAATTGTACAATGTATATACGTGTTTTAGAAAAAGCATATTTCGAACTCGCATTACTAAGTAAAAATTAAATAAGCGTGAGCAGGAATGCATTTCATTTTTGTAATATTTGTCGTAATAATTTGTTTATTAAAAACAATAACAATAATAAAAAAAATTATGACTATGAAATAATTATTAATCTGTCTTCAGTTCCTTCTGTCCGCAGCGCGTGATGCAAAGGCGCATATCGAATTGCCGCACTCATCGGCTAAGATTTCTCTGGAGAAAAGTGTCAGCGTCAGCGAAATTAATCTACACAGATCTTTTTTCATTCTTTATTCAGTTTTATATGTCCAGTATATTACAGGCGGTACCATGTATGGTTGCAATGTACATAAATTATAAACACTCTTAAATTAAATTAAATTTTGTATCTATTATTAATTTTAATATTATATTATATTATAATTTTTTTTTGTAAATACGTAATTGTAATCAATTTTTATTAGTTTCTTACAATTTTACAGATTTTTATTTTAATTGTACTTGAATCGTATGTACTTTTCGTTTTAACTTTGCGTTTGTATTTGGGAGCAATTCTTGACTGGGCTCTCACGATCGTGCGCAACGTTACAGCTTGCCTTTGCCTGGTCTGACGCGGCAGTGTCGATACGACAGCGGTGGTCGCTGGTCGGCTTTGCGCATTGGGGTCGAGCGATCCGACGTAATGTGAAGAACTAAAAACTGGTTTTCCGCTGGTCCGCGTAGATAGTTGTGCACATCGCCAGGAATCATGGAAGAGGTATTTCAGAACGGAAATTATCAGAGGGAGGCTAACGCCAACAACATGACCGCCGTGGAGACGCGGAAAGAGGTAAAGAGAAGCCTGGGCTTATTTTCCACGTTTCTCTGGCAAATCGATACACATCGCTCTCTCATCGCGCTTCGTCTATTCGGAGTCCGTATCGCGTTCTTGCTCGTCTCGTGGCAAACGACTTGGGAGTTTCAGGAAGTTCCCTGTTGGACGCTTGGTGGATTAGAGAGAAGTGTCGATTAATAAAGTTCAGTTTTAATTAACTCTACAGCTAGCGAATGTATGTCGCGCAATAATCAGCACGAGCAACGCGCAGCGTCTCTCAATCGGTGTCACTGACTCGTATCCTCCCTACAATTTCTTCGTATATATCTTTGTATATTTTCGGTGTGAGTTCGTGAATACAATTGTTGCGCGCTAATGTTTGTGTACGAAACTTACCGCCGAAATCGTGATATGAGTGCGAAAAACATACGGATAAGGAAGCAACTCAAATTCTCTCAAATTCGTCAAAAGACTGAATATATGTGATATTTCAGGACTGCCTACTCGACCACATAGAGATCTCAATAGTAGAAGCAGAGAAAAGGGCGAACCGGGCGCTTAATTTAAGGGAGTTCTACACAGTATACCTCATCGAAACTAAGTGAGTTGAAGGAACAAGAATATTTATTATATTTAAATTATGTTCAAAAAATTTTGTTATTAATATGCCTGATTTTTTTTTTATTGCAGAGTCACTGATCCAGATTTTAAAAATGCATTAAGTAGGATAAGCTCATTATGGCGACGATATACTGAATTCGAATTGCTTCGTGCTTATCTGGAAATTTCTTATCCTTATATTGTGTTACCGCCTTTACCAGAAAAAAAAGTTCTTTATGCGTGGCAGAAAGTGACGACTGACACATTCGATCCTGACTTTGTAGATCGCAGAAGAGCTGGTCTCGAGGTATGTTCGAAGTATCTGCTACAATAATACATTATATAACGAATAAAATTGTAAACATATTTTTGTGCAGAATTTTCTGACAAGAGTAGCATCGCATCCTATACTTTCACGTGATGAACATTTCATGGGATTTCTCCAGCAGAAGGATGGCTGGAGAGAAAGTGTTAAAGAAACAGGTATTTTATTGCGAATCATGATAAAGAAAGTAATTGAAGAATTTAATTAAATTAAAACTGAGTGAATTAACAAACTAGAAAGTTTACTAGATAGATTTATTATTTTTGCATAGGGTATCTGCAGATTGCAGAATCGAAACTAAAAGCGCTTAGTGTAGCAGTGCGATTAAGAAAGCCGGATAAACGATTCGAGACTATAAAAAATTATGGAATTGAACTGCAGGTATGCTAGTTAAAATAAGCTTTGCGATATTATAGGGTGATTCTATGTCAATACTTCCCATCTCTGTTTTAGAGTATTGATATATATATTTAAAAACCATCTTGAATATACCTATAACGTAAATTTGTGAGAGTATTAACGAGCAATATGCCAGATTAATTTAATATTATGTCTTTGATAAGAAATATCAATAAGATAATATTGTAATTATTATGCGAGTATTTTTGTCAGTGAATTACTGTACAACGTTGCTCTTGCAGAATAATTTGTGTAATCTGTTGCGAGTGCGTGCACGTCTCGTCGAGAAGCAACACAGTCTGTACAAATTACACGCAAATTACGGGCGTGTCTTCAGTGAATGGAGTGCCATAGAGAGAGAAATGGGCGATGGACTGCAGGTAACTTTGTTATAAAAATAGCATTGTAGCCCGTGCCGAAAATATCGATTTTACTTACTAACGCTGGAAAGACAATAAAATGACGCGGTGGATGAGCGAAGAGGCGCAGTTTAAATATAAAAATTGCAAAACACCGCATTACAGCCTGTTTTCTTAGAAATCGGGACACTACTTGGACTCATTAGCGGCAACAATAGATTCCACTCTCGAGGAAGAAGAGCTTATAGCCGATCAGCTGAAGGAGTGGTTGTTTGGTGCGTCGGCGTTACAGGCTGTGGTTAGACGCAGAGAAGCTTTACAGTTGGCTAAGGACGAGGCTCACAATGCCTTAACCGCTGCGTTCGAACAAAAGGATAAAGTTATGCAAGGTATTAAAATAATATTAGAATTATTTAATTTTTAATTGTTGAATTGTGGAAAATAATACATCTTTTGTATTTTTAAGGTAAAGCCGGTCTGATGTCGCGCTTATTTGGCTCGGTGGATACCGAAGAGGTTCGCGAACTAAAAATAATCCATCTGGAACAGCAGATCGCGCAGCACGATGAAGCCGTAAAACAAGTTGACGAAGATTTAAAGTAAGAGATCGTGTCTACGTGCCATTATTTTAATATTTGTCTGCAAATGCATAATCTCTCCAAATTGTTTTACAGATCTTTTTCCATCAAAGCTATGGTGGATATCGAGAGATTCCAGCACCAAAAAGTTGTCGATCTAAAAGAAACTTTGGCAACTTATTGTGTTTTGCAATTTAAGTTGGCTAGAAAGGTTGGTATTAAGTTTGATACTTTACAGATTTGATTTCGTGACGCCTTTTGACGATCGCATTATTTTTTTTTTTTCTTATTACAGGGTCTTCAAGCTTGGCAGCACATTAAAGGTTGTCTCGAAAGTATACCGTGAAGAAATTCATGACGCTTCACAAAGCAGACTGTCACAGAACAATAATCGTTCCCGCGTTTCCCGTGAGATATACATTCCTACATTTGTAAGTTCACTCATGCCGTACGCTTATTATCATATTGATGTATATGATTGTTATTATTTAATGTCAGACTTATAGGGGATATTATATATGTATGTAATTCATGTTGGATATATATATATATATTATATACATATATATAAATATGTCAAGACACACATTATATTTAAATATTTATATGTATTTAGTACACCGCTTATGCGCGGACACAAATAATTACAATCATTACACGAAAAATTGTATTTAATTGTGTAATACAAAAAAATGCAATATGCAAATTATATTTGACATAATTTGTCAAATTTGCTATATGTAAATGACGATAAATGGGATCGTTGTTGATGTAATTTTTTATACACTGTCTTTTCGTCGTTAAGTAAGCACTTTAATTAATTCTACTTTCTACATTGAACCTACATATTTAATCTTCTGATGCTAAATTATATTTGTTTCTTTAAACAAATATGAAATGTATTTGTTATAATATCAATAATTGATGTGCACGGGATAAAATTAATTGTGTATTATTAATGCTACTCTTGTTTATTATAGATCTTTCTGTAGCTATTTTCAGTATTATTATTACATTGCAAACGTTGTTAAAGTTTAGTATATTAATCTTTTCTAATTGTTTATAATGTAGAATATATATTTTTTTACAATATATATTAGATGTAATTTATCGACGATAAATTTATTTTCATTAAATTTTTTATTTGAATCTCAAATAATAAGTTCTGTTAGAAATTCAGTATGATATTATGTGAGCGTAATTATGTTTTTTGTTTCAAATATCATAAATTTTTATATATATTTGGTTTTATGTTATAATCAGATAATTAAATATATACAATTCACAATCTGTGTCTCTTTATTGGCAAATATAATATTCCTCGATTTTATTTCTCTTCAAAGTATTATTCTCTTTTCCATTATTTTCTTTTTATAAGAATAGTTTATACACGTGGACTTAAAAAAAACATTGCAATCAACTTTACGGAGGATTAGCGAAATTGCACAGAATGATTGCTGTATGAATTAAAATGCAGTTATGGAGATTTTATCCACGTATATATTTCCATTTGTCAGTTTGTTCTGGCGATTTAATCACTCAATTGTAACAATGTGCGTTGTGTTATTTTTACGATATTCCGCAGAGAGATAATAAAAAAACACTCCGTAGAATCTATTTTCTACCGATGAATCCACATGCGATTTCAGAATATGATTTCCCGCCAACTCAAACGTGTTCCTGCTCATCTGTCCAAATATTAAAGATAATTTTGTCTTGGCGACTCCGAATATATGGAAACCCTAAAATAATTTTCAAGGGCATGTGAATACAAAAATACACATATGATTGCATTATTTATAAAAATAATAAAGATAGTGCGTTGCGGCATATAGATTATTTTTGTCAAACGCATCGTTCCATTGAAGGGGAGAGGAAAGTAAAATACCAAATAAATTTAAGATGCATTGCAGGCGCTCATCTGTTATTATCAAAAATATCCTGATTTGAGGTATGTATACACTTACGAATAACATCAATAAGACACGTGGATAAAAATAAAGAGAATTTTACAATTATTTATATTATTTTATAAATAATCATTTATACTTATATATACATATAATATATATGTCATTTACATAAATAATATCACATTATCGAAGTTAAATCGACGTGAAAAGAGTGACAATATCTTATGCTAAGATGTACGCTACAGCATTACGTTCTACATTAACACGAAACATCTGTCTTTGTAACATTCGCAGACTTGAATCTACAATAAACTCGACATATTTGTTTCGATTTGATCAGATCATATGAAATAATTACGCATAATGTTTCGATAAAGAATGAAGAGAATTTACAGGTAAGAATGTTTTTGTTTTATTGGAAAATGAGTGTCGTTGCAACTTGTGCGTATTGCGACACGCAATGTCGAAAGCGTGTACACGCGATATGCTGTCAAAACGCATGACACGTGTTAATCGTTAACGCCCATGAAACTCCAAGGTAATCAGTTCTACTTGATTTCAGAGCTGGCTTTGAATCCGTATTGAATACTCTACGCGAATATATGTTTTAAATAATCAATTTAATTTATACTACTCTATATATAATGCTGTCATATTTCAAGATAATTATCTATTATGATATTTGCGTACTTAGCAACAATTGGCATATTGTTATTTTTAGGTTTTTAACAAAAGCGTCGAATAGCAAAAAATTAAATTTATTGAATAAAATATAAAAATATTTTAATCTACTTCCAAATTTTACGTTTTTTAAAAATGACACTTTATTTTATTTCATTATGTTTCCAATATCAATAATCCTGCATTAGAGAGATTATAGTTATAGAATTACAGTTTTGATATTGGAAATGCGATATTGTAAAATCAAAAAACAGGACGTGATTAATATATGTATTATTTGCGCTCCAATAGATTGGTATAATATATCAGAAAACTTTTGGGAATGTGATCAATGAGTGTGTGTATGTGTATGACGAGAATGCATTGCGGAAAAATTTATGAGTCGGATCGCAGCGTTGGCTGACTTATTAAGTTATCGCGATATGCTACGGCGATATTTCTGACATATTTACTCTATCGGTGTCGCGAATTATGTATTTGTAGCTCTTGCGAAACGTGGAATGCCAGCATCCGAGGATTATGAGGTTACGCGAAATTCGTTTGACAAACGCGTAAAGTATATATCACGATGATAGTGTCATGTATTTTCCAGAAATGTCTATATTTTCTACGTTCGTTGGACATATATAAGGGCTTTTGAATTAATCATGAGTCAAAGTTACAAACACTCGTTTCAATCTTCGTCAAAGAAGAATTCACAAATCACGACCCCTCGGATCTTCAGATTGTCGGACCTTGATTGAATAATTGATTACGGCGCCATTATCCTCTGTCATCCATCCCGTAATGATCATTAACGACGTTGCGTCGTTTGCAAACGCGGGCCGACAAAAATAGTCGAAATCAGTCTTCTCGAAGATCTCGAGTTGCAGAAACCTGAGATGAGATTCACGCTGGTCGCTGCTCGTTGTCATCGCGAATGTTCCACATCGTCATGGACAGTTCCTCGCGTGGACAGTTCCCGGACTCGTGATTCTCGGCTACGGTCGATCTTCCGGGAAATTTGAGATCCTTTAGCCCGGGCAACCACTTTAGGAACCTCCACCACTTCTTTTCGGAAGCGTTGGCATTGGGCATTTTCACGCTCTTGTATCTCGTTCTCTTCGACCACGTTGTATCCTGATTTCTGCGGATCGAACGATCCCTCCCACGATGGCCCTCGCACCTGTTATGCCCGCTGATCGGCTGCAGGTTGTTCTTTGTCACTGCGATATCGTTGTTGTTTCGTGTTTCTTTGGTGTGTTCTTTGCGCATCGAATTGGCCCTGACGTCCGGAATATCAATCGACTTCGGTAGATTTTCCGGATTGTTTATGGCCTGCTTTTGGCTATCCTCGCCGGAATTTCCGGAGCCCTCCATACTTTCTGGCATTACACAGGATGCACCACCGGTTCCTGCTGTCCTTGAGTTGCAAGGACCGACCGTCCTTTGTTGAGATCGCGACAAGCTGGAATAAGATCGTTGCTCGTTACGCGCTGGCAATCCAGGAAGTCTGCAGCTCTTCGATAATGTCTCCTATAACAGATTAAATTAGATTTGTTTCACAATTTATAATTCAAGATTTATAAGATTTATAAGATAAGATTTATTTCATTTTCTCTATAGCAGAGCAATAATCGAGAAACTACTTTATTTTAAAAAGATCAATTTATAAGATTTGAAAATCAACTTTATAATTGTGTGTATTATTTACTGTCGCTTGCAGGATATTCATTTAATAATACATTTTATTAAATTTTTAAGTTGCATTGATTTTTTTAATATTGTTTCCTAAAATTAAAAAATAACCATTAATTTCATTTTAGTTCTTTATAATTTTAATGAAAATATGTAACCAATTATTTGATAAAAATATCAATAAAAATTTGATTTTTTTTTGCTTTAGATAACAATTTACATTTTTATTTCACTTACCATAAACGCCATGCGAAATTTGTTCGACATGATGTTATAAAGTATTGGGTTGATCGTCGTCGATACGTAATATAAAACGCCTGAGACGTAGGTTATAAGAAGATAAAGATACTCCATCCATGGACCATTTGACGTCATATGATCCTCTGTATTAGTTCCATATATAGCAATCAATCGTTGCACGTGAAATGGAGCCCAACAAATGAAGAATGCTATCACGACTGCGACTGCAACAATTAGTAAATATTTCATATAATTTTATAAAATAAAAATGTCGTCACTTAACTATATCTTATATCCTTGTTAACTCGAAGAAAATCTATACATTAGCATTAGTTTCCCTTTTTATTCCTCTTTTTATAGTGAATTATTATTGAAAACACACATCAGATCGATTGTATGTAAATATACGTGTGTAATGAATTTATAATAGTAAATAATTTTTAAAATGCGTGTGTCTTAGTCACGTCAACTAGAAAAAGATTAATAGTGTAATAAATCAAGTGTCACGATTGAAAAGACACAAAGGTATAGATAGAACAGCATGTTTAAAAATTCCACCCATATGCGTACCAATACGTACTACATAAATATAAATGACATGAAAAATATGGTAAAAAAATTTTTTTTTATTAAAACCGATAGTATTGATAGATTTTATTCAGATATATATTTATGCAAGGTTATAAGAGACTTTTTTATCGTGAGCGAATATGAAATAACGTAAACATCAATTAAAATATGGCTTTAAATATCGGATATTACGCAAAATGTTTACTTCATCGAAGTAATATGACCTAGGATAGATGTAATAATAACACGGGAAAATTCCATTGTAATGTAAAGCTCCGATAAATCTCAAGATCGATCATAATGAAATTCCATTATGATTCATATGAATAAATATTAATAGCTCTTAATACTTTGACGAAATATATATATAGTAAGAATATGGAGCAAAATAATATTTAGTGCGATTTTTGGATTTTCCCGATCTCCGCGACTTCCTTTGTGTAAATTAAGTTTAGGATTTTAAACCGCTTAATTATCACATGAAAGAAAACCTTTATGCGATGAATGATATTTAACCGTAATTATTCTTATCGGATGTTATTATATCCTATTACATCTATGTAATTGTCTATTGTACACTTATTATCTTGGGCAATTACAGCGTTATGCAATTTTGCAAAAAAGTTTTGCAAAAAAGAAGCGTAACTTCTCTTCTTTTCGTTTCACATCTTTGAATTATTACAAATATTATACAACGGTAAATAAAAACGTCATCAATATATAAAATCCAGATGTGTATATGCTAAACACAATATTCTTTTTGTAGAAAGTAATTTTTGTTGTATGAAATCAATATTTGATTTATGAAATTGATTTGTTTTATGTTTATGTAACAAATAATACTTCTGTTTTATAAAATCTGTTTAAGTGAAATTTTGAGAGGAAGAAAGAGTAAAACAGAAATATCTGAAGTCATCTGAAGTGACCTGAGTGACCTAAATGACCCAGTTTTATTTTGACGGTGCTATTTACTTCCTGTTTTTTACATAAATCAGAAGATTCTGATAATATATCTTCTTACTTCTTATATATTTCCTGTATTTTTGTTTGCGTCAAACTCAAATTTGAATACAGCTTGTATTAGCTTATATTTCGTAATAATTATATTTCAATAAGTAAATGTATGAACATAAAGTTTATAAACATTAGATATTTTCTATCAGAATTATCTGCATCTTCCATAAATCAGGAGTCAAAAAGTGGAACATACTTAATGACGTGATCAATTTTACTTGCTCGCTCGCGGATGTGGTTTTTTCTTCTAAAAGAAAAGAGCACTGAGTAATAAATGCTCGGCGCCGTTTATATAATACTTTATGATAAATGCACGTTCTTGTTTCTGGCTGAATCGATTATTCCCAACGGCTCACAAGGCTCAATGTGAGGTCTTATCATGAGTAACTAAAGTTGCGGTAAGTTTTGCATTTGCAACTAGTAACGGTATGAGGTAACGTGTCGTAAGGAAGCACATGTGCTGAACGACTAAGCTTATTAAACCTGTATATAGAGAGTTTACATTGTCAACACGATATGAATGGTATTGCGCTGCAGACTGCATGACTGCGCAGTGCCCTTCAACAGGCACTTTACTTTGAATATTCGTTAGTTTGCTGCAAATATTCACCACGTGAAGTGCCACATGAAAACATTTAAAGTCAATCTTGATAGATAATATTACATAAGACAAGATGTAGTAAATTGCACTTTTAGAATAAGTGTGAAAAAAATAACGCGTGTGCATTCTTGGAGCACAATAAAATCTTATCTGTATAGTCGTGATCGTTTTACTGTGACTGAAGTGAGCAACGGACATTTGTTATGGTATAAACAGCGTGCATATCTAATGTGAAATTGATCAACAAATACTTCGACGGAAAAAAGAGGCCATATTTTTGCCGAGTCATGTGTGATTTTCCTCGTAATGACGCGTATAAAACGATGTTCATTGTTAACAAGTATAATTCCAAAACTGAATGCTTAACATTTGAACTTGCAAATTATGCAAATTGTACTTATAATTACATCAAACTGTATTTAACGTTGAACCACACATTGAAAGCTGCAGAAAGAAATAAAATAATAGATATAGAATAAAAGATTAATAGGTACAATATTAAATCATGTGATTCAAATTGTCAGTTTTATTGTAAATTTTGAAGAAAATTCTATTTAATAATAATTATTAGTTATAATAAATATTCTTATGTTATTATGACATATTTATCATAAAATCAATAATTTCGACTAAATTACTTAACATGATTTATAGAATTTTGCATTTAGCGTCACATTATTTATCGACGAATGCAACGAACTGCTGTTAATCAAATCGCATACATAGTATACAACACGTGCAAGTATTATGCAAAAATATGTAATTTGCGATGTTGACACACAAGCACAGACTATATCGCCAGATAAATTGTTATTTTCCTACTCCAGACTCATTAGAGTTATTATTATTATGATTATCATGATGAAGAGTGATTAATTTGATTTGATAAAATGATTGAAGATGTTGTGCATATGCGTTTGTATTATTTCCCTTATTTCTGTCCGTATTAATGGACGGCTAATTATTTCATCAAGATTTCAAGAGTCATTAAAGTCAATCATATCCGTCGCATTAGATTTTTTTTTTCATTCAAAAGGATTATTAATCCCTGACGCGCATTTATATCAACGCAAACAATAATAGCGGTCCTTTATGATGGATCGATTGTCGTAAGAAAACGCGTTCTTTATTACGTGCAACCTACGCTACACGTACGAATAATAAAAAAAATACTACTGAGAAAAATCCGTAAGGCCGAGAAAGCACATTCACTCACGACGTAAAGACACTTCGATGATGGAGTAAGATTTGTAAAAATACAATTCATCTCCTCTCCCGCTTTTTTGCCCAAATAATTTAGACCTGTCGTCACATGTTTTGTTTTTACCTCGGAGAGATTGATTGAAAGCAAACACTCTCATTTTTGAGATTTCATTTTGATTGAGTTTCTCTGTTATGTGTATATGCCACTATTGACATAATTTTCCGCATAATTTTTATTAAAACATTAATATGAATCGAGGATACGAATGCACATATCGCTTATTTGCTGCAACAGTGACATAACTCAAAAATCACGATTTTCCAGAAAACGAGTTTTAAATCGTCATAATTTGATAAAAACATCTTTTTGAAATGCCATCTTGGTATAATAACATCGTAATGGAACAAAAGTATAATATCGTCATTCAGTGCCATAAATTCTCACTTATCCTTAAAGCAACCCCTATTCTGACTTTTAATGCAAAATTTGAATTATGTCATTGCAGTAAATGAGCGATACGTATGTAAAAATCAACAAAAATTAGCATATATATTAAATTGATATCGGACCACGTGCCAACGATGTATTTGTCAAAAATGTTTGCTGTACCAATTTATATTGAAAGAAAGATATAGTGTAAAATATAAAAAAAATAAAATATCTTATTAGCAAATTATTGTTTTTATTTAAGGACTTACATTTCTAGATTAAACATTATTTTGAAGCTAATTGAGAAAACTAAATATTTTGTTTAATCAAATGGACACCTAATCACTTAAATTACTAGAATTGAACAAAGTTTGTCAAAAGTCTACGTGAGATATCTTGGAAAAACATCTATGGCTTCAAGTATCCTCCCTTTCGTTTTTACAGCTGATGGTAATCCTTCTCTTTCGCGTATTTTTCCGCGATCCATCCTTTTCATTATTAATCAGAATTCAACGACGATTTATCTCATGAATAAAGGTTTTTTTGACAACACTCTTGTAATTTTCAGTCAATGATTAACACGAAAAAGGATGTGCGTTGAATATTCCAATATAAATATATAAATATTTCGCTCTGGTGATCGGAAAAATATCACGCATTTTGCATCAACAATAATGAGTTACATTACATAAACCGCAATAAGCTTTTGAAAATAATATTTTTTAATTCAAAAATTTTAGCATATTATTGACATTACTAACATAAATATCGAAATATTTTATTTATAAAAAAACATTTTTTTTTACCTTTTTTGCGTATCTAAATAAATAATTCTTTTATTTGTTATTAAAAACATTATTTTTCTATTTGTTATTAAAAAGATTCAATAATATGTGCTACTGAGAATTTATTAATATCCTAGACTAAAACGATTAATCTATGCCTATTCATGGAAATTCAATCAATCAATCGACGATATAAGTATTTATAACTCGTGTCAGTAGAATGGATTTGCTATCGTACGATCAGATCTAATATCCAAATTACAGTCGATTAGAGAGCAAGATTAGATATTTGACTTCTGTGCAATAAGCTTATCAGTAATAAAACGCGTTCTTATCGAAGGTTAATGTTTGTTCTAGGTAAAATACTAATCGTAATAAATATATGTATAAATATATGTATAAAGCAATCTTGTTTTTGTTTTAATTATTATATTTCAAACCTTTTCAAACGAACCATTAATATTAATTTAACAGATTTAATAGATTGAAATTTACAATTATTACATGAATGCAATTTGGCTTTTTTGCGGATATTGCAGTTATTAATTATTAATTCCGTTTTAATTAAATATTTAAATTAAAAATGTTATTGAAAAGTTTATAAATCGAAATATTGAATTGTAAAAGCTTCCCATGCTCTTGTTAGGATTATAGAGCGATGAAAAGTTCTGTGCGTGCTATTTTACGGAGCGTTTCATCGACAAACTGTAATCGCGTGAGTTTGTCCTGAATAATTACGGAACAATCTTGGCCGCTGTCAAATCAATATTTTATCTTGACCGCATATGTGCCCGTATTTATAGCGATACTAAATCATTGCAGAAATGTACGTCCTCGAATACATGGCTAATAGAATTAGTTTATAGTATAGTGCAGAATTCGCATCTTGTGTGGGCATGTAATGCCTTAATGTAACACATGCGTCACCGATGCAGTTCTATCGATCATCGGCGATGATTCTCTACAAGAGAATAGCCGTGCTTTCCGATAATTACTGCTGACGGTAGGAATACTTCGAGCAACTTCGACAGAGAGTTACTCGAGTAACTTTCATCGAAGAGAAAAAACTTAGAGACAAAACGAGCAAGCAAAAACTCGACAAAGCAAATTTTCATTGTATATCCATCCGATTTGACACTTTGACGGCTCCTGATCGATATACGTGAAAACGATCGTCGCTGGGAGATGTAATCGCTATTTAATTAGATATACATTTAACGCGATAGCTAACTTTTATCGTGACCGTCGGACGAGAGCTGGTTCTTCTCGTGATCGACGGCAAAATGGAAAAGTTAATTGGCCGCGCGAAACTTTCGGCGCTCGTATTGATAAAATTTATCATTTCTCGCTCAGCGTGTGTCTTTATTCATTAACTGCGAATTGATCACTGCTAAGTGTTATCTCATTCGGATGATAATCCATCATTCGATTATAGGACACTTATGTTGCGCTTAATGAGAAGGTTACGTGTTCAAGGACATGCAATTAATATAATTGCACTTATATGTTGTTAGATATTATATTACAGACGGCATTCTATCAAATATGATAATTAAACATTTCGGCGTAACATGAAATATCTATGAATATAAAATTAAAAATATAATACTTACGAAAAGTTAAAATATAAATATTATATTTCAATTCGAGAATCACGATAAATTCTATTTAATATTTTAATAAAAAGCTGTTGTGTAAAATAGCTTAAAATTTCAAAATATTATGAGCTAACTCGTCAGAAAATACCTTGCACGTCATATCTCGACTGTCCACATTTTTCCCAATATCTCCACTTCCTACAATAAGTCAGTTCAGTTTCAACTTTTTCGTGGGAAAACGTGACTGATGTAATTTCCCAGAGAATCGTTATCTTTAATGTTTCATAACGTAACAGCAAGAAAAAAAAATTAAATTTGTCCTCAATTGTCCGTCGTCATATATGTTTTTCATGTTATTCACGTATGATTATAGTGCTGTCACGTTGATTGCTTTATTTATTCGGACTTGACGAAGAAAAGTTAGAATGATTAAAGTATATTCAAACAAGATTAAAGCAATCATGGAACACGTGTGTACTTCCGAGCACTTGTAATTTTCCAAGTAATTCAAGCGGCTCGCGAACTTCGAGCTCGAAAGTTAAATCGTTTGCTCTTTTCATTTGGAAACATTCGGAGGCGAATCACTCGCCATAAAGTAAAAGAAACTCACAAGATCAACTCAAAGACAGCGATATTTAAAACATGGAAAAAACATATGAAAAATTAATTATATTAATTAACAGTTGGAAAGGAAATTGATGCTGAATCACTGATGGATTCAAAGTCGCAGTTACTGCTTTAATCCCACGCTGTATTTAAGAGAAATTGTGTGTAAATGAATGCATTTGGACGTGTCATATACAATGAAGTGTCATTACATTCGTTTACACACAACTAATTTTGAAGAATTGTCGGTACGTCGACTCGGTAGACCAAATTCAGCGGAATGCTACTTAAATCCACTCGGTCGCTCTCAGCGATAACTTGAGGTCGTAAACTGCACATAATCCGCACGGGGGGATATCACGCTAATTGAACATTAAGTTCCCGTTACATCGCGATGGAAATATAAAATGCACGCCAGGAAAATAAAAAGTAAGAATAAGAATTTTACGATCTTTCTGCGTAGAGAAAGTAATTCTCATCAATGTGTTGCGTTTAAATTAATTTATACTACTAATAAATTATTTAATATGTTAAAACATGGATAAATAAACAACATTAACTTTCCTCAATCTAACAGCTTAAAAAGCCAACACGTGTTTGTCAGACGAAATCTTTTAATATTTGTAAAACATTGTAAAACATTGTTTTATACACAACTGTATAATATGTCATGATAAAAACATATAAAAACAGCATAAGCATTCGCGGAACGCTAAACATAGAAGATCCATTCTTGCCGCACTTTGTTACATTAATTTGTTACGTCACTTTTTCACCGAGTTGTAGAGTTTTAAAAATCCAGCGCGCGCTCATGAATGATAGATGAAGCTTGCATGTGTGCGTAGGTGTGTCGCGAGTACGCGTGGCTTGCGTACGCGTAGCGTGAGTAAGATGTTATGTAACTATTACGGTACTATACGATCAGCTGGTCAGCTGATCAGTAGTGGTAAAATTTTTCGTCGCGACGCGAAGGTCATGTCACTGCTTTTCGAGTAGTCTTAGATCAGTATCATTCATGATGTCGTCGCGAAAAGTCGATATCCGCGCACGGAGTGTTATGAATTTGGTAGCTGAGGAAGCTTTTGTTCTCAACCCGCAATATCATCAATTACATCTCAGGTAATTGTTTCCTATTTACACAAAAATCATCGATCAATCGATAATAATAAAATTTAATCTAAAAAGAATGCGAAATAGTCGCTGACCAGCGCGTCGAATTTATAGGTTAGAACGATGATATTACACATTTTTAGTAAGGATAAATAAGAAAAGTATCATCAACACGCCGCTTTTTGAGCAAGGCATTGCTTGTTCAAAAATGTATTTGCATAATAAAGACAGTATAAGAATCTTAGCGAATTCTATTTTGAAATAATATTTACCAAATTTTGACGAAAATAAACAATTGCCAGTTTTATACACAAAATACCGCACGTAGCTTTTTATTTTTAGAGTCCGAATAAACATAAATATTAATCGATTATTGTCCATAAAAATAAGCAGAAATTCAGTAATTATTTATTAATAATTAATAAATTGAGCTATTAACTTTTGCGCTCAATCTATCATGCAAACGATTCCCATGAAATATTTAATTACACGAGGTTGAAGCGATAGTATCGATCCCATAAAAATAACCCGATATGAATTTCCTGTTCAAGTTTACACATTCCATATAGAGATGCACTTTCTATGATCTGTTTGCGCATAGAAGTAACGCAATACACAACACCATAAATGTGTACCATTTCATTTATGTGTCGTACAAAATAATTGCAAATGTTTGTTTAGCTGTACAGATCTGTATTATAGATATTTAAAAAAAACAAAAAAAAAAACAATTGCGTATTTTTCTTTTTGTTCTATGCACTATTTACGCGCACGGTTGATTTATATTAAATTTACCGACTTGTATAAAAATTTAATAAATAATTTTGAACGGGAAAAGCTTTTTTATTAAATACGTATAACGTTGTTCTTTTTCACAACGAAACAAAAGCAGTTCTATATTGATATAAGTTCGTCTTGTACGGATAAAAATTAAAAAATGGAAATAAATATTTGTTATTCTACTCGCATGCAAAATGCTTGTCAAAATTTTGCTCCATCGAACGTTAAATGCACTTATGATGAAACTCATCATGAATGATAAATTTATTTTGTATACTGCATCGCATAAAAAGCGAGTATGCTTTCGGCATTTAATGTTAATCGAGTGACATTTGTATTAATCGTGAATAATTCAAGGCAAGGTTTAGTAGTAGTAGCTAAGCTGGTATACACAATGGAAACTTTTGCCGTAGTCGAAGTGGGTGCATACATTTAAAGCATGAAGAAACCGCGCATAATTAATCAGTTCTTTCGTTCGACGGTAATATTCCATATTGCATAAAACAAAACCACATCCTGATATGATTGTACTTATTTATTTGCAGGCTTTGCAGGAGAACTTACTTATTGTTAATAATAATGTGATATTGATAGAATTTTTAAACAATTTTTTCTATTGTATATATGAAATTTTTTGCTATACATTTCGCTATATATTTATTGCGCACTTTTAATTTTCTATTAATTTCTGTCTTTATCTGTCAATTTTTCTACAAAAAAGAACAACAATTTGTTTCCGGAACGACGAGCAGTTAATTGATTTTATCACGGTACACTGACTTTTATCATGAGATAGTAATGTGCATTTTTAAGAACAAGTGAATGCGTCCGGTTATTACGTGTCGGGATTGTAATGTCGCGATAGCGATTGCGGTTTGTTGAATCGTTAAGCACATTTGCATAAAAACAAAAAGTGATTAATAAACGCTTACAATTTTGCCTATAATTTTTTATATTATTTTTTATCACGCAAATTGTATCGATAATTGATTGTATATCTTTATTGAATTCTGAACTTTATGCAAAAAAACTCCATTTTATTGATTCGCCGCCGAAGTGTCTGCTGTTTGCTCGTAAACACTTGTTTCAAGTATCAACAATCTAATTTTTCAAAATAAATAAACAATCAGCTAATGGACGGTTCGGAAATCAGTGTGCTGTTTACCTAATTGCTCTATTATTTAGTTACTTTAAAAAATTAAATTCCAACAGAACGAAAAATAGAAGAAACTTGGCAAAAGCTCACCTAGCATTTTCAACACTCTTCTCGACGGCCTTCCGGGATAATGTCTGCAATTCCTCATCGATTCGGTTCTGCCCAGGACGGGTTTCATCATGTTGGACTTTCGCAGCTTTAGGCCGATCAGCACGTAGAGAAACGTGATCAGGCACATCGGTATCACGAAGAACAGGAACGTGGACAGCTCGAAGGAGTGATTAACGATAATTCTCTTGACCGTGCACATCACCATGTCTCGATGCCGGCTGTGCCTGACCACGCCAAACTGCAGTGCCTGCGGTAATGCGAACAGGAAAGCCACCAGCCATATCATCAGAATCAGCTTGATCGCGCGTGACAAATTCGACAGAGTTTGCGAGAGAAACGGATGACAGATCGCCACGTAACGTTCGACGGTGAACGCGACGATGGTGAGCACCGACGCGTTCGTCGACGTCTCCGAGGCGAGACCGCGTAGCACGCAGAAGCCTTCGCCGAAGATGTATGGGAATTTGCACCAAACCATGTACATTTCCGCTGGCAGGCCCGACACCAGTAGCAACAGGTCGGATACGGCCAGACTGAAGAGATAATAATTGGTGGCGGTATGCATAGACTTGTTGCGCGCAATCACGATGCACGTGCTGACGTTGCCGACGATGCCCGTGATGAAGATCAGCGCGTAGATCACGGTCACCGGTACCACCACGTAGAGAGAGTCCCGATATGAGCCGGGTGACATGACGGAGGACCTCAGCCCGTCCGCGTACGTATCGTTGAAGTAGCGCTCGGAAGACGTCACGGTGTCATTGTGATCACTTCCCGAGCAGGTGATACCCGACAGGATCGAAGCCACTGTGGGCGCCATATCGCGATGTTCACTTTGCATTCTCGAAAAGTCTTATCGACATTCTGTAGCGGCACCTCGGATGTGGATACAATTTATTATTTTTCGATGGTTCGAAATTGGAGCGCTTTTTCTTCTTTGTCGATGAAGTTGTTTCCTTAATGGCTTGGCTCCGTACAAAGTGAGTTAATGGAACTTCCATTCATTCTGCTGCTCAGTTTTCTTCTTTTTCGTCTTCAGCGAAGTTTTCCTTTTTTTCTCTTGTAGAATTGGTTCCTTATAAAAGATGGAAGCTAGTGAAATTTGCCTCTTTATCCGATTCAATCCTGAATGCAATCTCCGAAGAGCAAAGTTATGGAACCAAAGTGCACACAGATTTATCTTTGTTAAAGCTACGAAACTTTCTGCAGCTCTCTTTTCCGAAAAGCGTACTTCAATCGGTCGCTGTCTTGTTATCACTTGATTATCGAAGTTTGTATTAGTTCAAGAGTTCAAAATTCGCGAAACGTTCTGCGAATTGAATGAAAAACAAAAGAAACGCCACAACACAGTTTTTTTTAAACACCAGACCGAGTCTCTTCTTTTTTATTTTTCTAACCACGGAATGTTTTCTGTTTAAGCTCCTCATCTATGTCGACGATTGACGGCACGCGGTGGTTTCACTCGGATAATTTTGCACGGCGATACCAGCATGTCCCATAGTTTGTTTTCCCCGAACTGCACTGTTTGTTCACGAAGAAGAAGACTACTCGTCATGAACTGTTCCGGACGCCGTCCGAATCACTACTGCCGATGCCGCGACGCATCGGAGGACGCCGGCCATCCAGTAGGTTCAGCGCTGGCGCGCCGACACCTCTCGACGCCACGAATCCTCGAATCTCGGCGGAATTTCTCTGTTTTTTCTACCTACTCTTTTTCTCCGACAATTGAAAGGCAGCAAAGGTAAGATTTTTTTTCTCTCTCTTTGAGTCACAGTTTCGCGGATCGATAAACATAGTTGTTTTTTACGGCGACAGTTATCCGCAGCCAAAATATTCCACAGTTTACGCCGTCAAGTTTACGCCGCCATCATCCCTTAGATTGGGTTATTCATATATTTATGTATTTGCCCAGTAGTTTCGATCCTTTTTGTCAATATTACCTTTAACTTTATATCGCTCTATGCATTTATATTTCTACAATTTTGTTCCGAAAAAAAGTGTCAATTTATGCAAATGCGCTTATTTCGAATCTCAATTTAAATATAATGAAAATGTTTGTTTTTATTTGCGTATCACATTTCGAGCGTTTAAAGGGATTCAATTTTCATAGAATTTTATACTGTTGCGCATCTTTTGAATGATGTAATTAACCAAGCGTTCAAAAATGTTAACGTACGAATGATTACTCAGCAAAATTACACAATCGACATATCGTAGTAAACTTTGTGAGAGAATTGTTCACTTGCTTCGGTCAATCATTTCGGCTTTCTTCTGCAGTATTGCTTCTGCAAACTGCAATTAGCGGCGTCAATTTCCAATGACAGCATATTTACGCTATTCTCTATTTTCCCAATTCAATTTGCATTTTTTATTTTTTTATTTTTTGTAATCTTTTAATAAACGTTACGACGTTCCATGTTACATAAATATATCATAAATTTTTATATTTTTCGATCTTTATTCATATCGTTTTAGATATAAAATATCTTATTAAAGAAAAATAAAAATCCTATGTATACAATGCACAGTAATAAAATCAGGACAAAATAATCTTAAAAAAAAGACTCCGTCTCGCGTATTTAAAGCAGATTAATCATATTTTGTGAAATACGTGAGAAAGAAACATGGCATGCAATTATCTAATAGCGACGAGCCGCTTGCGCTTTGTTGTATAATTTAAAATCACACTCGTTCGCCTCAATGCAAATTTAAATTGTATAAAGTTCATGAATGTAAAACTTGTGCGTGAATTGTATGTTTTGCACGAGACTGAGATATACACAATATTTAACTCAACTACTTCAACTGATTTATAACGCATTTTAAAGTGTTTTAACTAAAAGAGAACGAAGTTAGTTTGAAATTACAACGCTAAACGAAACAGACTCGTTACTACTAAGTGTTTAATTTATTTATCTCAAACTTAATTTGCGATAGTAATATTAGATTACTGTACGTGTTGAGACAAATTATTCCCTCTCACGCTTAGATAATAATGTCATAGGGTTTGGGCGTCTTGTCTGGGGCATCTACGATAATACTATTAAAGTGACGCATGAAGAGTGCTTTTGCGATTTGCAACAACCTTGAAGTCGCGAAACAAGCCTGTCGGGGACGCACGTGCAGCACGTCGACCCCTGTCAATTCGATGCCCCAGTCGCTTGTTTTCAGACACTGTACCACACTCTTGTCGATCCACTTTTGCTTTACCTTTGCCTCCTTACTTCGTCGTTACGAGCAGTCAATTATCTTCCTTATTTTATCCGCGGTTTCTGTTCCGAAGTGTCGGTTGTTTACCTTCGCTTTAACATTTAAGAGCGTACCGGTGCTGTTGTTTTCGTCGGGAGATTGTTTATCGTGTCAGTACACTTAAGTGCGGCTTGTCGAATGCAAAATTGACCGGTAATGTAAATTGAGTAACCAGACCGGTAAATTGAGCGGTAATGTTGCATGGTACACGGTGCACGGATTGACAAGTCCTTAGGCTTTGAGTCGCACTTCAATTGGCGAACTATGCGATTAATATCTTAGTCATGTACACGTGCACCATTCCTTGCCATCCCTTTGTAGCTTAAGTTGAAAGCGACGTCGGTCCATCTGATCCATTACATGATCCATTACATCACTGATGGACAATGCTTAATGTTAAATGTCGGTACGCGGAACGTAAATTGAGGCGAAAAAGTAACCCAGTGAGAAATACAGGTCGAAGAAACATCTAATAGACATCTAATGGACGTTTGGCGTAGGCGTATTTCGACCTGTCATTCCTCACTGAGAAAAGAGACGAACATTTGTTAGATACTTGAAGAAAAATATTAAAAGGGAAAAACAAAGTAAAAAAACAGTAAAAGGAGTAGAGAATATAACATAAGAATACAAATTAAATATTTTGATCCGATTTCTGGACTCTCTTCAGTCTAATAGTGATGTCGTCTTTAAGGTTTCCACCCTAAGGATCAGTAATAACCATTACATTGAAGAGGGTCCAGAAATTGGGGACCGAAATATTTCAATTGTATTTGTATTCTTTTATTATATTCTCTATTCTTTTTATAATAAATTATTTTTTACGCGCCTCCTTTCTACTAGTTCTTCTTGATCTTTTTACTCTTTTAATGTATTTTAAAAAAGATTGCATCGATAAAAATTTATAGAGTGGAAGCTATTTCGATCACGTGATTATTTCAATCAAAATGAAAGCTAAAAGCAATCGCAATTTAAAACTGAATAGATTTATTAAATTCAACAGACTTAACAGATTTATTAAATAAACAAGAAAGAGAGTTAAACATAAAAAATAATAATATTAATTAAAATTGCTTAATCATAATACGTCTTTGCATTGCTAGCTTTGCAGCTGATCAAAAAACTAATGCGCAATAGCTCCATTATTTATTTTGATGAAAATAAACTCGCAATTGAAATAGCTCCGATATCTTCTGTATTTAATAACGCAATTAAATGGGGTGATTTGTCTTTTCACGCATGACTCATCAAAGCTCTACGGCGTTAAAGCCGCAGATAGGAGATCCCCTTTCAACGCACGAAAGAAAATTATGTTTTTGTGCAGAGTTTGGTTATTTGGCGAGAACTCTCGAGAACGCGAATACAATGATTATGAAATCAGGAATTAAAACAGCAGAGTTTGACTTCTATCATTTCCTGATATATCGATAAATATTTATGTTCACAGAAATAAATTTACGTGATCGGATTTCCTTCATTTGTATTACAATTACTTATGGCGCGTGGTCAAAGCGCTAAATGTATACTTATTTTCTGAGCGGCAGATAAACAAAAAATAAATAGGAGATAAGTGGAAAATAGAGCCGGCGAAAAATAATAAATTGATCATTGATCTATTTCGGCATATATCGCGCGGAAACGTCTGCGCGAAAAAAAGATTTGTGACAATATTTTTTCATTTATATGGAGATCGGTGTAAAAATATGTTATATGTATATATCAAGTTCAAAGTGTGTACGGAAACACATGGTCGATAGAGAATTATCTCGGCGATATCACATTTCACGCCTCCGACATTTATATGCAGATTCGCGATATCCGAGATTGCGAGAAAATGTTGTTTTAGTGCTGTGATAACAAAACGTCTTGCTTCCTTTACGGTAAATGCATGAGTTATGTACACAATGGCGACAAATAAAAAAAAAATAATAACATTTCCTTTATCGCGAACGACACTGTTTGGAAATTAACTTTACCGGCAAATACGTGACTTAATTAACCGATTGACATCGATATCATTCCGTGGGCTATAACTTTCTCAATTTAGTATTATTAATTAAGGATACCACTAAACCGCAGATCTGCAGCCCCACCCAATTAATGCATTTCGCAGCGATTGCAGATAACCGTCGAAATTCTGTTAATTTAACAACCGGAATATCTCCTGCAGTCGAATACGCTTTTCCTTTTACCTTGCACAATTAGAGAAATCATTAATTCAAGAAATATTACGCCGTCTTTGTCTCAGAGGTGTAATTATCTTAGAGCAACGCATGCACCATCAATTACAGAATTTGTGACAAAGGGTATATAACGTGCTGATATATGATACGAATATGATATGTCCTAAAAACAGAATATCCGGTAGTTTGACATTTTATTGGATTAATATGTAGAATTACATTGCGTGATAGAAATTTCATGCATGCCCTAACCAAATAATGTTGTATAACCGTATCATGTGTGTAGTAACCAAATAATGCCGTATCGTGTGTGATAGATAGATATTTCTCGTATGTCGAACACATCCTCGTTAGTCCTCTTCGATAAGGGTCTTGTACGGTTTGCAATTTTGTCACACTATCACATTGTATTTTCGAATCAACGCGTTGAACACGTTTAATGCACGGAAATATTCTTAAACTTTAATATGCCGACAAAGTTTTACAATATCCTTTGAACAGCAACTGTCAAATCTAAATTGCCTTAGTTTCTTGAATTCCTAAACTTCTTCGGGACACGTTGAATCTTTACGATCCTTTGACTATCCTTTAAGAATGCTTTCTAAAATTTTTCTGTCGCTGAAGCACTCGGAAATAAAAGTGATATAAAATGTTATAAAAAGTAACAATGACAAAAAAGACAATAAACGTTTTCAGAATTAGAAGAAAGAGAAGATACAAAGAAAGAAACTCAGTTTGTTTTGACATATTGTGCTGATTGCCGTATGCTTTATTCTATTAATTATTTGAATTTAATGCCCTTTATATTTTTTTTTATTCATACAATTTGAATATTTTTCTTTCTTTTTATTGTATGTATTTTACCCAATTGAAGAGAGATTAAAGTTGCAACTAAAACGTTTTTATTTTTCAATTGATAATAGTTGATAATTCTCTAAAAAGAATTATTAATTCCGCATTCGTGGAACCACATTTTACGGTATTATAAAAAATATAAAAATTGGATGTGATGCAATACACAGCAGTCCATTTATTGCTCAAAGTAGGTCAATATTTTTTACAGTAACAATAGACTTTTTTCAGATGAAGCTCGCAAATAATCTCACGAATCTCATAAATAATCTTCTGTTTCAATCGTACGTAAATGAATATTATAAGTTGAAATATATCCTAAAAAAGATATCACGTCATTGGTAAACTTGAAGCAATATATCTAGATATATTTGGAAAAGGGAGAACACAATGCGTTTTATACAAGCTTAGGTACATAAAAAAGCTCAATAATTTCTCAGATAGAAGATAATTATTTTGTATTCATACGTTGATTATTCTTAATCCGCATAATCCCACTATTTAATCAAACAGAATATTATTTACACATGCGTTGATTACACAGCGGGATCGATTTGATTATAATTAAGCGTAATTATTTCCTTATTGACTCAGGCAGGCACTGGGCACCAAGTGATTGTTTTAATAATATCTACAGAATCTTTATGTAGGAACTTCCACCTGCAATTATACAAAAAAAAAAAAAAAATGTAACGCATTTATTTGACATAATTACTGATTTTATCTAATTAAAATTTGTAATTTTTTTTTGTTTAGTATTTGTAGTAAAAAGATATTGAATAAAATTTAGTGTATTTAATGTGCTATGTTAACTTACTTGGAAATGATTGGTGACACCGTAGTAAGGATACACGCCACCGAGAATATAGCGATAATAACCATTATGTCTGATACGATACTCGCCCGGTTTAACGTCCTGTGGGATTTTCCACGTAATGGTCACCTGACTCGATCCCAGTATCATCGACGTCCTTGTCCATTGAAATCTAAATGCGCATATGTATCTGATTACAATTTATTGCGTTAAAGATAGAATCATACAACTAAAAAAAAAATAATGAAATTGTCGTTCTCTTTATTGTTTAAATTGTTTTCCAAAATCGACTATAATCAATATCGCATATGTTAGAATAATTCTTATAACATGATGTTACACACTTGGTCTCCCAATCAGCATCCGTGGCTACTGGTATCCAAACTTCATCATTTCCTAATTTCTCCACAGTTAAAAATGTCATCTCCGTCATTAAATTATTACGAGGATGACCGGAAGCCTGCAATGAATATTAGAATTACAAATATTAGAATTGCAAATTGAAATATTTTATTTTCCTTCCGATTCATTATTCTTTCTACTTCATTCGTAATTAAACACGCCAATCTATCTGTATTACTCAAAGATCAATAAGTGAGAATCTCGCCGTTTTCATTCCGTAACACATTTATTTGAGATAAAATAACAAAGCGACATATTTTACATTTAGCGCAGCTGAGATCGGAAGCAGCCTTAGCAAGAAAAGTTTTTCCGAATGATCTATAGGAGACAAGGAAAATTTCTAAATTGACCTCGCATAAATCGCGATACTCGTAAGTTATGGTGATTTATTTGTGTCCGCTTTCACGATGCATCTCTCGCGCTTCCGCCGCCGGAAATTATCGCCAGAAAGCAATTTACGATTACTTAATCCATTCGTACCGCGTCACCAAAGGCAACCCATTTTCCGAGCGTTACGCGAGCGCGCGAGAAAATGTCGCGTCGCTTTTTATTGCATGACTCAATCGCGATAACAACACGATCTGCCACGATTAGCGTTGAATGACTATTTCCGTCACTGAAAAGATCGAGAAAGGAGCGACGCAAAAATTACTCTTCCAGTTCATTTATCAAATCAGCGGAGATATGGGCGTGAGTTAAAAAATGCGAAATTTTTTCAACATGAAAAGATTATATATAATAAACGATATTAAATGGGTTGCATAATTTCTAGCATTTTAAAGTTAACGATATACATATGTAACGATCATAAGTAATTTACAACAATAATTAACAACAAGAATTAACAACAATAGTAAGTATATTCAATAATAAATGTTCATACGTTAATCAATAACTAATTAGTGACGTATATTGTAATAATTCTCAATTTATTATTAGACATCTAATTAATTATCTAATTTACGTCGAATATTATGCGTAGATCAAGTTAATTTATGACAGACTAAAATTATTTGACGCGTGTCTGTTTACTCGTTATTCACTCGTGTTACAAGCCGTAGTGGCCTTGAGATAAGGGATAAAGAAGGTAAGACGGGGAAATGAACGAGAAATGGCAGCGCAAGGTCTTCCTTTGTGCGAATTTTTGCGAAAGTATCTCTCGCCTTTTCATAATATCGCGTTAATTCGGTTCTTGCTTCTCCGAAAATTCCACTGCAGGATTATTCGCGGGAATTACGTTAAATAATTAATCTCTTTAAAAATACGAAAAATGTTATTCTTCCAATGATAAGATCGATAACAATGTAATACACGATATGTGGCGTAACATAAATATCGTGACGCAAAAAGTAATTACCGCATTGCGACACAGTTTGGTTATAGTAGTTGATTTTGCAAAATTTTCCTATTGACGCGCACGCGACCTTGGTTAACGGCAGTTATATCCGAATTCAATTCGAAATGCATCCCGATGTATTAAAGGTTGATAATTGCGATGTTTACAGACGGCCGGCGCGCACAGTTCGCATGGTAATTGATTCATTTCGCAGTATACGGTCGTGCAATGGTTTGCAAAGCGCCGTTACTCTCAAATGGAATTGTACAGGACACAATCTACCAACGTTTGCGCAACCGTACCAGTCTACCCTCGATCCACCCCAACTCTATTATGTCACGTTTCGTAATATCTTTGTATAATATCCATACAAATTTGATATGGTTCACCGTTACGCAGCTCTTATTAGAGAACAGAATCTGACGATGCTGTACGAAATTTCCGTTGCGATTTTTGCAAAGTGATATCGGCAGTACGAAAGAATCACTTACGAAAGTTGCCGTGATCGTATCACCCGGCGACGCGACTTTCGACGGCTGCTGGACACAATCGCCAAAGTTATGCCCCCATTTCGGGGTGTCGTAGAGGACAGGAGGTACAAGAGTGATCAAGTATTTTTGTAGCAATTCCGGGGGTGACGGTCCTGATGGTACAGGTTTTTGCTGCAATATCGAATATGATAAATTATATCCAACATAAATCTTTAACGAGAGAATAATTAAAAATCCATTAATGTGAAATAAATAATTGTATTTTAATGCAATTAATCATTGTGTGAAATGACAAATTAGTCGCCATTAAGATTAACTGAAATTTCTCGCGAAACTATTTCAGCGGAGATTTCAGCCATTAACGGGGAATAATGTTCTCGACATTTGAATCCGTGATAATTTTGCAAATGCATCTCTCATATTGCTGATATATAAGGTATTTTACCCACTTGAATGGCTGCCTGTACCAGCTCCCGGTATTGTCTCAAGTAAATTGTGAGCGTATGCGGACCATATATCGTCGATGCGCCTTCGTACCTCTGTATCTGAAAGTTAATAATTCAGTAACTATTATGCATTATGCATCGCGATGCGCATCCACGAGGAAATAAATTCGCAATTTAGAACGCAATACGAATGGACAAATCGCGTTTATGATCCCAATGATTTCGCTAATGTGCTAATTTACTTTCCCATTTGTCAAAACAACTGGCGTATTCGAGATTGAAAATTTCACAAACGATGCAAAAGCCCTGCCGGATCCGACGCGTTCCACGTGGCGGCTCCCAAAGTGGTCTCGATTCCTCGAACGGGCAGTTAAGTTTAGTAATAACAATAAGCAGTTTACTTGATACTCCTCGGGCGTCGTTATGTAATCGCTGTAAACATTGCACAGCCCTGCCACTATTACGGACGTTCTGTCGTCGGGCGCATCGTTCGTGACGTTCTTGATAGCCTCTCGCAATCTTCTTCCGGACATTGTCGTGAATTCGCCGGGTACCCCGGCGATAACGACGTTTCCAATCACGGCGACTTGCGTCGAGACGATGCTCGGTTGCCACTGATAAGGCAGCTTCATCTGAAGTCAGAGAGAAAAGGAAAAAGATCGCTCCGGTGATTCAGTCGACTGTCGAGGTAACGATTTTCGAAGCGTTTAATTACACTCCGCGCGCTGCGAATCACGTCATACCGACATTTCCATTTTTTCCATACGAATCGCAGGCCGTCGCTTATCGAGACGCGCGATAATTTTACGTAGAGTCTTATTGTCGGTATTTCCTCGTATGCGTATCTGTGAGAAGAATCTCGCACCTATGTCTGTGCACAGCGAAATCTCGCCAATCGCACACATCTAATTGCATACGAATGACAATGCTAATTGCGCGTCATAATAGATTCGAGATCGCAACGAGTGACGTGTGCGTTTTTGCGGAAAAACAAATATAGACTCACCCGACCGGTGGCTAGCAAGATGGGCTTCGCGCCGTGGCAACGAATGTCGTCCTTCGTCGGCGCAGCCAAGAAGTTTCGCACGGCGTTCCAAAACGGATTAGGCGTCGTCGTTCCCTGCTCGAAGGCGAACGAGCCGGGCCCGTCGGTGGTGCCAGCTGCGAAGCTGTAGCCCATCGCAGGTACGCAGCCCTGCACCTGTTCAGAAACCGGAATAAATCCCGTCTTTTTTTTTTTTTTTGACAGCTCGTCCGCGGACAACAATTACGACTGACAGCTGTAATTTACCTCCTCGATCTGACCCGTTGTGTGGTTGTAGTATTTCGCGGACTGCTTCGGCATGTCGACATATTGATGAACCACTCGCACCGGTCCGATAACTTCCGTCGCTTCGCCGCTCCGCCACAATCTCTGCAAAAATCAGGAAAAATTTGACGTGAGCGAAGCTTGCCGCGCGTTGAAATAATGGAAAGTTTTATGCGCGATTTTGAAAGGAATTTTTATTCAATTCCCAAGGTACTTTCATGAATGATATTGTGAGAATAAAAGGCTCTCCTTCGTCTTGTGCGCATTTCCGCGATTACTTGGAAAATGCGAAGGCGAAATTTGATTATGATTAATCGCATTGAAGATCGCGTGGATCGGGCAGATAAGTGAAGTGCATACTCGTGTTGTTCATAAAACTCAATGATCACGATCGACGATTTTCTCATATGGGAAAGCTAGTGATGCGGAAATATGAAGGTTTCACGTACGAATCAATGATGCATAAATCAATGGGTTTATAAGCAATAAGGAGTATTATAAGAATAAGAAGCGAATTGATATTCAAATGCAATCGCAATTGCAGTGAGATTAATCCAATGTCGTTCAAATGTGATTATTAGATTCCTATAGGTTTCGCTTGAAATTACGTGGAAACATTCCATAATCTGCGAATGAAGCAACAAATGCATTTACAACGTGTGTATTTCTCCGCGTTTATTTATTGCATGTAATTCATTCATACCGCTGTCTACATTTCCTAGTAAATTAACAAATATTGAGTTTACCAGGAACAAAGTAAGATATATTAATTAAATAACGGTTTTGATCGCCTCTGAATAATTTGCGGATAAAGTGCAGTACACCATTAATTAATTACTTTATATTGACCTAATTAAACTTTTCAATATTCGCCCCGAGAAGTTAATTTTGATATGAGATAAATGATGGACATTTTCTAATAAAATTGGAGTTCGATTTTAGGCTTTATATTATATAATATTTTACATTATATCGTATATATAAATCTATATGAATAATATTTTGCAAAACGATGTGGGAGATTTTTCACACAAGAATATTTTAATTAAAAATACCATTATGCGTATATGAAAATATGTTCAGTCATCTTTGCAATTCGAAAGAAAGCAAAGCGATGGATATTATAAAAGTAGAGCATGCAGTTTAATCCTCTTTTGTTGCGGTTGAATTCCTTTTTATTAGCTCTGTTAATGAACCGCTCTGCTTATCATTCATCCTTCTGGCTTTTTAGTGAAATAGTACAATAAAAAGAATAATAACTTTTTAACTACATAAGAGTTACAGACAAGAGATACGTATATACGTATCTACGGCGGAAGTGATGTTTCGAAAAGGAATGAAAAACACGGCGCGTATACATTTCTATGAGATGCCGCGATACATCGCGCGAAATGCACGCGAGCGAGCGTGCGGGCGAGCTACTCACGCACGCACGCGTGAAACGTATTCGCCGTGCACAGCTCGGTCGGAGGAATATAACCGCCTTCTCCTCTGTGTCGTGGAAACTGTTCCTCTCTCCTTTATGATGCTAATCCCTCTTCACCAACGATGGTTTCGTCGGTCGTGCCCCCGTCACGCTTAAAGAGCATGCGAATATATGTTAATTATCGCACTGGCCTGCCGTTCGTACCGGCTTCTGTATTACGAGCTGCGGGCAGCGAAAGCACGCTGAAACGCCGCACTGTTTGTAACCGGACTCGTCGCGCGCATGAATACGCCTGAATACGCTTTACCTGAGTCCTGATTGCCCGCTTTTGCACGGAACGCAGTACTAATACGTTCCTACTGCGCACTCGTCACCGCGGCGTGATTTGGGTTTCCTAATGTGAGCTTTGATCGCGCTTTAAGCTAATTTTTCACAGCTTAGGTATTTGCACTTGGGAACTAATCGCTGCGATTTAAACCGCAATCGCTTTTTGGTTACGATGATTTCACGCCTGAGCGATTAATGCAAATTTGACTTGAGCATGTTTCTCTGATACGTACATTTCCCTTCGGAATGCGTGCTGCCGCTTTTAATATAAGTAGTGAGCATTGTCAAAATATACAGGATAAATATGTCAAAAAATACGCAGAATGCATTTATATTTGTAGAATTTGTCGAAAACATTTTCCAAACAAATATTCAAAAGTTTTCTTGAAGACGCTTTTTAGGTTTGGGCTCAAGTTCTAGAAAAATTTCTCTCGGCGAAACTTTAATTTTTTCCTACTTTCTCCGGACTGTCTTACGTCGATATTTGGAAACGCACAAATCGAGGGTCATTTGTATTCGAGCATCAGCGAGTCGTCACTGTGTACAATAGTCCGACTGCTATCTTCACTACGCCGTCGCCGTCGCCGCGCCGTCGGGAGGGAAAGTAAGTGGCGGAAGGTGCCGGTTGCGTGTGCGAGGAGATGCGATGCGAGATACTGCGGCGGCCGGGACGCGAGAGAAGAAACTATGACGAACAACGTTCGAATGGACTTCCAGAGGTGCGCGCGCGAATGCTGTCCGCCGCGGCACACCACAGACATAACAGGCGCCGCGCGTAGCTTTCCCGTCGCATCGTTTTTTTTTTTTTTTTTTTATCTTATGGTGTCACGAGCGACAGATTAATGCGAAACGATGATAAGCGCGACAGTCGAACAACACGAAGCATCGTTCTTCATCAAACGGGGGGATAAACCACCATATTCTATCATTAGCCGCGATAACAGTGCATATCCTTTAATGACGACGTTCAATTAATTTTAATGATGCGCGAATGGTCTTGATGTCGAACACGGCGGCGACACGGTGGTGAACTCGGTTGAATTCGGTTATGGAACGACTAATCAATCATCCGACGCAGTAATACGAGAATCGGCTCCCCTATCCATTTTTGCACAGATTACCGGTCGTTATCTTTCTAACTTCTCGGCGTTCTGAAATATCGATTACGTCGAAATGTAATATTAATGAGCCGAAGCGGCGGGCAACCTTGTGCCGACTTGCAACAATAAAAACGCGGCATGGGAACACTTCGACCCGGAAGACTCATTGATCTTAATCAAACGTTTTTCGTATTAGCATAAGTCGATCGTATCCGGTCGGGGTATCCGGCGTTCGCTGCATCGATCGCGGAATCAACTACATTAACAGCGATATCTGTGTGGATGTCGTTGATTAAACAAGATTTCTTAATATTATTGATATATCATGCTAAATACGTTATTAAAATTATTATCAAAAAATATGTAGCCTTAATGGAAAAACTTTTAATCATTATGTATACTTTCACAATGAATTGAATTAGCTTTAAAAGTAAGAGTAAAATATGGAATGAAATTGGCTAAACTTTATATGGATGCGTATTACTTCGCAAGTTTATGAAAGTCTAATTGCGGCATTTCGCATTCTCATGATTGTGATTTTAATTATTCTTTAGATCTGTTTCACTTAAGGGGAACCTTGAGAGATGAGCGTAACAACGACGCAACGCGATCGATGCTTGGTGAAAGTGGGTTACGTCAGATGTGCCGAATTATAGGGAATTATTATTTTACATATTATAGAAATTACGTGCTACATCTGCTGGTATAATTCTGGAATATTCTCTGCAAATTTGGCACAGGCAATATTTGCTCTGATAAATATTAATTTTACTAAAGACTGTCATAATATTTATGTCTACCTGAAATAGCTGAATATAAATATTAAAATTAAATGTAATACAAAATATATTACACTAATAGGATTACAACAATTTAGTCAAAATATTAAATGCATTTTGAAATAAAAGATATGAATTTACTTTCACAATTCTAACACAATAAATTTTATTTATTTATAAGTAAATAATGTTAATGGATAACAATCAATAAATATATAATAACAGCTAATATTTGTTCATGTTATTAATTAAAATGTTGGAAACATTGATTTGTTTATACGAGAAATATTTAATTTCATAATTTGATTATTATGTGCGCGCTCTACAGCGTGCAAAATCATAAAAATTCAGATTCCCGCTAATCGACTTTTAGACTCAGAATTGCGCATGAATCAGTGTTACGTTATTAATGACGTTGTATAGTATCTGCCTGTGGACAGTTCGTCAGCGTATATCGTGTGGGCGTTCCGTCTCTGTACACTTCTACACGCACGGATGCAATTAAGAATACATATAGAGCTTTACACTAATCGAACACTACGTCAAAGAGCGCATTCAGTTAAGTCTGGCGCCGCTTAATTAAAGTTGCATTGTCGAATGTCTGCAATGAACTTTTTAACTAGATTTCTAATTATTTATGAAAAGATTTAATCGGCGATTTAATCACATAGAAAATAACTGTGTTGTACACTGTAAAAAAAAATTCGATAAATTTACACAATAGATGTAAAAGTAGCACGATTAATGACGAAAATACGAAATCGTGTAATTTTACGAAAGTATAATATATAATTATTATTGTGTGTATATCTTTATACAAATACGTCTATCTTTATTTTATATAAAATTTTATATACTTTACACACAAGCGATTGAATATTTCACAAATTTTATATAAGTGTCAAAATTTTTGAAAGTTTTAGCAGCAACAATAATATATTAGGTACCGCGGAAAGTTCGTGTCGTTTTTTCCGATGAACGACATCTCTTAGAAAAACGACACGAACTTTCCGCGGTACCTAATACATATTTTATTTTACATTATATTTTACTTTATAATTTATAGTTACATTTTTATATAAATTTACAGTTGCATGTGCGCTCCGTTCAATTCTCAGGCGATGCGCCATGAATTTGAAATTAGGAACTGAGTTTCGGATAATTTATTCATGTAAGGCAAGTACAAGAATAACTGTGAATGTACTTGGGCGAATGCAGTCTGCTTTATCATAATAAAAATATTTGCAAGTTATGAATTTGTAAAATGTGTAAAAAATTCACACTTGCAACAGTGGTTCTGAAAATTACGCACTATAATGCAGTTGTAATTTTGCACTAATTTTATTTACAGTGTGTACAAGCTATTATTTGTCATAAGTAATGAATCCGCATAATAGGTTCGAGATTTATTGTCAGATGTATACTAATCGCGAACAAAACAAAATCGGATATACAGGGTGATTCAAAATAACCTGATGTCCTTGCAATGCCATATTCTTGAGCGAATTCTGAGACGATTTTTCCTTTTACAAAATTTTGTCCGAAGCTTAGTTTTCGAGTTATAATTGAAAATAGGTAGCAACTTACAAGTTCGGTACAACGGGCAGGCAGAGACGCGCAACGTATAATGAGACTATCAAGTGTTTATTATCGTCTCATGACGCATTGCCCGTCCCTGCCTATCCATTGTATCGGACTCGTAAGTAGCAAACTATTTTCAATTAGAACTCGAAAACTAAGCCTAAGACAAAATTTTGTAAAAGGAAAAATCGTCTCAGAATTCGTTCAAGAATATGGTATTGCAAGGACATCAGGTTATTTTGAATCACCCTGTATAACCGCACTGAAATAACAGTTGGGAATGAAGATAGTTCGAAATAACGTGTATCATGTTTGCTGTTACGGAAATATCGTGGCAATATAATCTGCAAGAACAATACGCGGAACGTTGCAACAGTTTGCTTGAAGCCACTGTAGTTATAACTTGTTGGAATTAAATTATGTTAATGCGAGCTTAAAGGGAGTTTTCTCCATTTCACGAAGTCCCTCGGGAGACTTTTGCTCTGCGAAAAAGTATTTTGGAATGCTTGTTTCCTTAATAGCCTTAAATGATATTACACACAAAATTTATACTTTTGCATATATTTTTCCGTAATAATATTTATATTTTTTCGGAAAACAGATGGTATAATATTGTTTTTTAGAGTATTATAAAAAATTCATCGTTATTGGGAAATTTTTTCACGTAAAAGCTACTGTTGTTTGTTTTTTTAACGCAGACGATAAAAAAATTCCAGAGCGATTTATCAAAATTACGAGGTAAAAATGACCATATAAGCATCGCTCGTGTGTCTGATATCTATATCGAATATAACTGATAAAACACAAATAAAACAAGAAATAAGTAATAATATAAAATAATGATAAAAGTAATAAAGAGTAATATTGATCATAAATAACGTTTGCGACGAATTTTTCTCTCTCGATAAAGTTCATTTCTCGAGATTGATCATCGTACTGATCCAACAAATGTAATACCGCAATTTGTTATTTCTGCGTCGCTCCCGATCTGGAACGCGCACGGCTTCAAACTTTTAATTTAGTTTCCGCCCGATTAATGCGAATTCATACCGCGGCTTAGCATCCAATCGTATACGTACGCAAAGTACTTTAAATACAATCCGGTTCTTCAAAGGTACATGAGAGGATTCCGCAGCGCAGGTAACTCCGCGCTGCGGAAGTTTCGCTGTAACGTTCCACTGTCGAAGACAGAATCGCGTATGCCCGGGCATCCGAGCAAGTCGCTTCGATCAAAACGACACAGCCACGCAAAAGAGAAATGCAATTCCCGCGAACGTAACGGAAGCGAACGTAACTTGGCGTAGCCGAGCTCGCCGACGTGTGCGTCATACGTAAGAAATTCATCTTTCAGAAGATGATAATGTCAGCGCGCGAAGCGTTCGAGTTTTCGCGTGTTGAAAAAAATTGCGCTTAAAATGTCTCGCAGCATCGGCAATATATGAAGCCAGCTTTAATTCACTAATTGAAATGCGATAGCCCTCGGATCTCGTATATTGAATTTCCCGCATAATCTATGGTCTTACCGCTCGAATGATGATCACCGCGCGTTTCTAATTACTTACCCGAGCCAACTCTTGCATATTCAAATGTCGTTTATGATAAAGCTCGCATTAAACTAAGGAGACCGAGGCGTTTTAATTTGCCTTCATTAAAATCATAAATGTAAATGTGTGAAAATGTTATGCGATCAACCGTTTATACGGTTCTTGGCAAACCGCATTGGTTCTCCAGTTACGCAATCGCGTTTTCACACACGCGGCTCTCATTTGTGGAAGACAATCGATAAGCCCCTGCTGCGATCGAACAAAAGCTTTTTTGCGACTTCCGCTTGCACCTTGCTCGAATCCTGCCCCTCGGGAGGCATGTGTGCATGAGTGTAAGGCAAACGTTAGAAAATCAATAGACACGCGATAACCTATTCTGGATATTCAGTGTTTCAGGATATTCAGTATATCGCAACGGAATCAAAAGGACTATTCATAGTTAAATATAGATGAAAGATATAGAAAGATGTAGAATAATCTTTTTGATCAATTGCGCGATTTCTCATATCGAAAAATCGCTTCTTCTCTTGGCTGTGTCGTGATTTATCGCAGACACTCTGTATGTAAATAACTGAAATATATTGTTTAATTTAAGATAAAAAAATAATGAAATATACGCGGCAGATTGCACTTTCTCTAGTCAATTTTTTAATTATAGATTTTTTATCAACTGGCATCGATAAGCGTAAAAGACGGAAACCTTTAATTATGATAGCGGAAATTTTAGATATGATTTTAGATTTTAGATGTGATTATATCATATATATTACAGTATCATCAATAATAACGGGATTATTATCGATAGCATTTGCGGAGTAAATGTCCGCAAACTTCTTACGCCGGATTCCCTTCTGAAGGATTTACCGTTATAAAATTCTGTTCGCACGCGACTACTAAAGTAGGTCAGCGTCAAGAGAATCGGTTAAATGTCAACGTTACATTTGACGCATGGGAAATATCATTAAATTGTTTATGTCTTTTCATCACTTTCAAGTGTACGATGCGGACACGAAATTATCCAACCCGCATTATCTAAATTTTGAACGAACATATGTTTATATAATAAAATTATTTCAGCAGCTTGTTTGCGGTGCTTAATTAACGTAAATCATAATGGCACAATTTCTTTACACTGAATTGCAAGTTATACATGTACAATTAGTACATATTAGTACATGTACAATTAGTTGCATATTATACCTTGAACAAATGGTAATGTTTGTATTGATGATATTTGTCAAATTGCACGTCCAATCATCGTATTTACTGCAATGTTGCAGCATCGCGCGAACTATTCGTGATTTTCGCTTCATAATTGATATTGTCGAGCGTTAATAAACGGATCGCAATATTAATTTCTAAATTAATTAATATCGAGCGATAACGTCCAACAATCTACGGCAAGTGTTCCCGTATTAATTAATAATGCCGATAATATGTATTATAGAGCTTTATATGCAAATATTTAAATTTTTCACTCGTTAAACTTACAAAATATAATGCATCCCATGCGATAAATAATGCACTATTTTATGTCTGCTAAACGAGAAAAATAGTTTGTTGGCATATAAGTTTTTTCCTACAATAGCAAGTTTTATCAGATACTGTGTAGACGGCAGAAGGAGAAAATTGCTTAAAGATATACATTTTTTTGCTGAAAATTGTCGAATAACTCGAGAAATATTTATGCAAAGTTCAGTCGTTTTCACATCAAATGTGCAATAACAGCGCCGATCCTGCTGCGACGGCAAAATTCTCTTTTTCCGTATGTCATTAAATTCCGGTAAGAGTGTAGAATCGACGCAATATTCGCAGCAAAATATTTTTCGGCGAGGCGTTAAAATTTCGCAATGTTAATTGCCGCACTCGTGTTGCTAACACGGAACACTTTCCACATGCAAATACAGCAATTACACATATGCTGCGATCGTATTTCTAGCGAAATAATGGGCAATTACCGAAATATATATGAGTGCTATCTATCGGGCGGTTTCAAATTTCATTGTATGTTACAATGTATACGTTACCATTGATACAATGTATATGTTAATCAGTATAATTCGTCCTATTATATGTGCATTAACTTAATAACATGCGTCATCGTTAAACAGGCAATCGCGAGCTCCCCGTAAATTATTTTCACTTATAGATATGCGTTTTCCATCGTAATGCAGCCAGGGTTACGCATCTGCGAAATTTTCCGAGAAGGTTGCGTCAATACCGGCGCGAATCTTGGCCGCGATTCATTAATTACGTTGCGTGGATGCGTTTGTAATGAACTGGGAGAAATCGCGCGCCCGCGTTCGCACGCGTAATTATCGTTATCGTTTTACGGTTCATTTTCATTGGCGGCTTCGAGAGCGAGCGGGACATTGAAGTACGTTCTGTTGAAACTTGCACGATCGCCGGCATTCGGCGAGACAAGCAATTTCTAAAACAACTTTGTGATTATACGGAGTGTAATAAAGTGACGCGCGGTGTGTTGCGCGAAGGAGTCGGAAGCGGACTCGTCCTTGCGCGGGCGCGTAAAAATCGCGACATACTGCAATTCGCAATAGCGCGAGGCGTGGCGCGCGAAGTGTGTTCTTGGAAGATCGCGCGAAACGAGCTCGCGAGGGCCTCTTCAAGGCGGCGCGGTTGCGAGACAACCTCGTTCGGCCGCACTTTCCCACCCGGCACCCGACCAACATCATCAGCGCCGGCTTCGCTTTTGCCCTCGGTAAGTGCGAGTCGACGGCGACGGCCCATCATCCGGCCTACCTTGGAAACGGTTCTCATTGGGACGGATCGCGTGACGCCGATCTAATCGCGGCTGGGTGCAATCAACACATGCCCACGCATCGCCACCTCGATCGCCGACTAAGAAGTTCCTAACAAGAAGCCGGCGAGCTAGATCACTCGAGATCCGGGTTGGCGTAACGGAGGCTCGTCCCTTCGCGATATTTTCCGAATTATTTTGACATATCTAAAGTATAATGTTCATTCTACTAAAATTTTACCATTTTGCTTAATTAAAACTTTCCATTATTATTATAATTTTGAATGAACTAATTTCTTCATCATTTTTTTCTTCTTCATCTTTTCCACTTCAATTATTCAGCAATCTTGCTGATTTCAGCAATCTTGATCTAATTTCTGATTGCAGCGGTTTTTCTGGACGGTCGCTGTCGAGCAAAATTGACTGTGCCATTCTCCGTCGATTCGAAGTTAGAATGTATCTGTCGATTCTTAGCTCTTCGGCGTATGCAGCTAGAACTTTCAGCCGCGGAAGCGGAGTCTGTCTCTCCGCCGATGTGAGATAAGACCGTATAATGAGGCTGAGATGCTGTGCGATTGCGGAGCCCTGTTTTAAGACGTGGGAACAAGAACGTGTAAACACGTGGATCGCTGCAGTGACTTGTTCCATTTTTTCCCCCTCTCGCGCCGCGCCCCGAACCTCCGCCCACATCTCACTCACGACGACGATTCTCCGCCCGTGCTTAGCCGAGCCCTTGCACAAGCGGTAATATCAGGGCGTGCGGAGCTGTGTATCTCGGCGTGGGATAAAATTGGCCGCGGCTAATTAAAAACTGACGCGCTCGTTTGCGACGCAATTACTGATTAATGCCGACTAATGTGTTCTTGATTGGTTTCGCGATTAATAAACGATGGCACGGTGCGAGCCCGCTACGACTGGGAATCGTAATTGTTATACAATAGCGCTTCCCTTTGGCATCACCGGTAATGTAATACTTTCCCGCCGATTGTCTCGGTTTCATAAATTCACGTCGCTCGTCATTCGCGTTATTGCGCGATCGTGCGTTATCGCGGCTGCAGATCTAATTCGTGCGTCGAACGGTATTCTCTAAAAATAGCAGGAGCCGATGCTTATCGACTTATCGTCACGTCGCCGACAGTCAATCGATTTCCGCCGGCTTTACCGCCGCTCCAATTTGATCCGGCGCGGAATAATAATAACGACACGCGCGCGTGTATCAGGAAGAATGACGCGTATAAGAAAAATACCTGGCTTCCTGACGTTACGACACAGTTATTCAACCGGAGAGGTTTCACTCTCGCTTTGCCATTGAATGGCCGTGTGCGCGAAATCCGAATGCAGGAACGCTGACTATCCTCCGCCCCTCCCCCTTCCCCCCCCCTCCCCCTCCGCTTCTGCTCTGCCATCCGTTCTACTGCTCCAGAATAACAAGCGCATCCCGCGTCGTATTTTCTAACGACCATCCTGGAAAACATGTCCGAACACTTTTACCCTCCGCAGGCCCATCGCTCTCGGTGCCGTAATACCTGACACTTCGCCTTTCTTCGCGGCAAACGCGCTGCGTAACGGCTATAAGTATTCCGCTACAGCGGCGTGCCATTGAGTCGTGAATGAGAGAAATTACGGTCGTAACGGTAGAAACCGCTGCTGAATCACTTTGTTATTTAAATAAACCTTTAAGCCGCATCAACGCGCGTTCCACATGGCGCTACGGGCTCTGTGTTCATTCGGCTACCGAGAATTATATAACATTGCAATTAATTGGAAACTGCGGATAGAAGTGTACATGGCGGCATTTCGACGGCTCTCGCGGGCCATAATTTAAAAATGCTCGAGGAAATACAAATTGCATCTCAATGTTCGATCGCGTGTTTTTTCGCGATCCATTGACGCTCGGGAACTTCATTCACCGCCGCTGCGATTGCCTGTAAATTTCTGGAACGCGGCTAAAAGCTGCGGATGCCGCGTACCGGGATAATTAACCGATCGTCATCTCACTTATTAGACTTATCATTTTGTACTATTAGCAGCCGCCATTGTATCGCTTCGTGCTTAACCGCGCGGAAAATATACCGATGCTTCAATGCCATATCTTATCGGATGACACGTAAATTATGGCATTGCACGTCGCTATGTTACGTTGCATCGCGCCGCATCGCGCCGCATCGCGATTGCATTGCGAAGCGAATTCATTGAATCGGAGGAACGATAAATGCGCTTTACCGGCTTTTCAAGAACTTCGCAATCGTTATTTCGCGCTCATTGTCGAAATATTAAAACTGAAGGTTTCGCTGCTCCTCATTAAGCCTTGATTTGAGTCATGCGAGCAATTTTGTACGTCTGTTTTTTTTTCCTTCGTCTCGCTAATGAGATTTATAATTTACAATGACATTCTGAACAAACACAACTTTATTACGATCCAGATGCCTCAAACAAAGAGCAATTTCACTGTAGTTACGTGTTACCGGGAGAACTGCGAGGGCCTCGGGCCGAAGAGATTGTGTTACGTGGAAGTCCGTGCAACTGAAGGATGCCAATGGAATCCATGATGGTTGGCCACGTACGCGGCGGAGGAGGTGAAATAGTTACTCAGCCTTGGACAGCGGAACAAAAACATTGCGCCGAATTAGGTTGCGTCGCTGCTGAAAGCGGCCTTAGGAGTCTTAGCGGAGCCAGTAGTACGAGCGTAGTTCGGGGTGTGCCAAGGATACGCCGAGACATTTCTTCCCCACGTTTTGTAGGCGCGCGCGCGCGTACGTTCCCACACGATTGTATTGAAATGCGCCTCGTAAACAATACATTGCGTCATGTCGCGGGGCCACGCCACTGTAGAGCACCGAAGGAATTGACACGGGCGTGACAGCGGGAGAGCAAGGGAAAAGGACGGAGGGCAGGAGCGAGTCCCCGGGCCTCTCTGTATACAGAGCCGAAGTCAAACGAAACCCCGCACGAAACGTCCCCCGTTAAAATTAACACCTCGCCGTTTGAATAATAACTAAAGCGAGATACGAACGTGATTCAGTGCTCGATGGCTCGGCGGATAAGACTATATATACCCCTTGCACGCGGCTGATAAGCAAATTAATTCCGCGATCCGAATTAATGTCGATCAGTTAAATATTAATAAAGCCATTTTGTCCTCATTTTAATATTTTTAATTTTAATATTCATCTGGAAAATTTTATGAAGAAAGAAAGTATAGTTTTTGCCGCGATTATGTATTGTTTGAACCATTATATTTGAAGGAACAAGCAGAGAAGCTAATTGTAAGTGCTCTGTCGAGTTCATTTCGACGTATCGCAAAGGACTAAGAATCCGAGGACATAGCTCAATATTTAATTTCAGTCTAGTTGCCCCTTCGTATTCTTTCTTTCCCTGCCTTTCTTGCCTCAATGAACTCGAGTCTCGAGCAAATAAAATATCCTGAAATAGAATTTAGTAACGACTCCCGTCAGTGCGCCATTCTCCTTTGATGTTCCACCTTAAACTTTCTATGTTATATATATCTATTATTTTCCATCACATTTATGCGCGCTCGTATAACGTGCATTCGGCTGCGTTTGTTCCCGTATCGCCCAACGTATCTGCTTTGGCATTATGGTCACGAGCAAACCTCTCACGACTTCACGGTTATTAGAATCGTAACGGAGACGAATTGTACGTCCCTTCTACACTACGAAGTGGAATGTTAGGCGAGACTCCCTCCACGACAAAATAGCCCCGCTGAATAGGTTTCTTCGAAAAGACGGTGGAATAAGAACGACGTATTCGCTGTCGTCATCGCCGTCGCGTGACAAGCGTGATTTTTCTCTTTTCACCTGAGGAATTAGGCGAGACATAATTACAAGAGTGACATTTGCCAAAGAGCTCTTGCGACCGGGGTCACTTTACGGTGGCTCGAGCGTGGGAATATTGATAGAGTATTTCGCGTATTGATATAATAGAGTTTGTTAAATCTTGTTTTCATCGAGAAACTATATTTGATGTTGATATAACGAGAGTTGAAACTATTTATTAAACGCGAAAGGCTTTCTAGTTTGGAAACGAAATACTCAAATATTGTTAGTTAAACACGATGGAAATGAAAATGCAAATAATGTAGCCGTACAATCTACAATAGACGTAAAATACAGTAATCTACGTCAATGTAGCCTTGCTCGCGAAAAATGTGTTTAATTTTCTGAAAAAAAGTTCTTAGTATTCTGACGGATAAATCCTCGTGTTTCTGCAATACTTCATCACTGGCACGGTAGCAAAAATAAACACAGAGTTCTGCCAGCGAAAAAAATATTTGATAAATTTTGTTCAAACATTCCATGCATGCATGGTTAAAACATAAGCATCACTAGACTCTGTTTGGAATGCGCGCCAAATATTGTTAACGTTAATTAACATTAAATAAAAACTATATTTATTTGCCACATAAAAAAAAACTTTTCAAACAATATCCACAAAATTCGTATATTGATTTAACAGCTTCTCGAATACAATGGTGAAATATTTATCTAAACAACGCGCATTTATTTGATTGCTGCGGTAAAACTGCTGTTATATAGGCAGTAAATATTATCCAGGATAGAGATTTACTCTTCGTAACTGATGGGTATTGCGTTTTACGCGAACAAACGAGGTATATAATGTCTTCGGTCGCGTGAACGGTGAGAAAGTATCGTTGCGGCAGCATGCCCGTTCCTATTGCAGTTACGACCCTTGAACGAGTATATCGTTACACATCGACAGCTACGCCCTATTTTGTCATCTTTAAACTGTTGCTCACGAAGGACATAAGATTACGTAATCCTTCACCTGCAATCAGCGAGCGGATGCTGACACATATTACACGACGGAAATAAATGGATTGATCTCATCGATATCGTCATTTTCCACGCTATTTTTACCGCGAAGTGAATTTAAAATAATAATGCAAAATAGAAAATCAAGATTGTTACATATAACATTTGCCGGTAGAATAATTATAAACTAAAATAGAAAAGATTTATGTAACCTTTCTTCTGTTATTTTTTCCTTCGGTTTCATAAAATATTTACATTAAAATGTTCAAAGCAAACTGTTCTTTTTATAGAAGAATGCTTTTCCAACGGGACTATATTTCCAACCAGTTATGATTTCACTTATCCCTCAAGTATGTTGGTTCTCTGAAACATCAGTTCGGAATAAATTATCTATGAAAACTGTTTGCGATGCGCTTTTTTACCATCGCCGTCGTCGACGTTGTCGTCGTCCTTTTGAAAGAGGCTCAAATAGACGAAGCGAACTTAATTCAGCGTGGCACCAGAATTCCCTTATGAAACTCTGTTGCCACAGTCGTTGTCGAGTAATAAGCGACTGCGTAAGAAACGGGCTGACTCGCAGTCGAAAGAAAGCGGCAATATCTCGACGGTTTAACGAAATCGTCCGCGGATAACCTTCAATTATGTGTCCAGTAGGCAATGTCATTGGTCAAGAAAAAAAAGTGAAAAGAAGAAAGAGCGAGAAACGAATCGCTCGTGTATAATTAGCGTGCGATTCCCATACGAAAATCGGAATCTAGAGCGCGCGATTCCGCGCCTCGCGGAGTTGCGAAACACTCGCGAGCGTGACGGCGATCGGGCGATTTAGCGCGCCCGAATCGCGCAACGTTACGTAGCTCCTGCCTGCGTGATAAATGGAAGACAGAACGGATAACGAGGGCCGTTCTGCCCGCTTCTGTAATTCAGCAATTGTAAGCGAAGTACGCGCTGATTTGCACGCAATTATATTGGATTAGATTGATCGATCGTTTAAAGCTTTATAAGTGCATGTAGCGAGTGAAATTTTTTTACCCGAAGGAAATTTCTACGCGAGAGAGATTTCTAGCGCTGAGAGAGAGAGAAAAAAATAACGCGCGAAGCTTCGAACGATCGATCACTCTAATCCGATATAATTGCGCGCAATCGACGCACATTTCGCTCACAGTCGCCAAAGTAATAAATTTCAACATATCGCATGGAAAATAATGGAATCACGCAATCCGTTATTGAATAACAAGTCCGGCAATGATGCATGTTACGTAAATGCGCGACAAAAGAATTTGGGCTGAGATTGAAAGGTTTTTGTCGCTTATGATCTTGATCCGGATAGATTGCGCGTAGTCACTCGGGCGGGACCGACCTTTTTTTTCTCTTTTTTCCAACGCGTTCATCGGATCCCGTTCACGGAACGACGATGATGTGTATCTTACGTGCAAAGAAATAACATTGCTCGTTCGCGAAGACAAGCAGGCTTTGTCAAGAATTGCGTAAGCGAGAAATAGGGAAAAGAAGTTACCACGCCTTCGCCGAACGGCAAAACCAATATATCCAAGTATTAAAGTATTAAAGTTCGCTTCCTTCATAAAGACATCGTGTTTTCTATAAAAAATGACACTGTATTTATGCCGTGCTGCAATTATGAAACAAGAAGTATCGCGGAATAAGATCTATGCAAAGAAGTTGTTTCCGCTTTAAAAGATTGCTACATTTATGAAGGATGCTCGTGAAAATAATTCTGCAGCTTGACAGGCTTATTTAAAAACTGGCTTTTTTTTCATTAAAATGTGCGCGTTTCTTTCAAGCTGATTGGTTTCTGTTAAAACAAGCGCATTATATCAATTTAGAGAAAAACTTCTATTTCAAAATCTAATTTATGTCCCCTTTGCATCTCTCGGATTACATCACCAGATCGCGTGAAATTTTTCACAGTTTCGCAATCGAGAGACGTATACGACGCGTAAGTCAAGGGGGCAAGAAGTTTTTCGTAACCAAAGAATATTTCTCGCTTCAGGATGTTCCGCAATGCGTAGTCCGGTTTTATTCCGCGGCTCAAGGAATTCGGCGCAAATTTCGCGCATTAATTACGCGCGTGTGCTCTCTTCGCGAAGTAAAGTGCGTAAGCGATTTCACAAAAAACAGGATGGTATTAATTCGGCTATGAACATGCAAAGTGAGAACATCTTCCGTTACCACATTCTTTCGTTACGTTAAGAGTGGCGTAATATGTTTGCGCGCGTAGGGAACAATGATGCATAAACAATCGGCTTTCCTCCTATACCGCGCAATTAGTAATTAAATTTGTAATCATGTAGATAAAGAGATTTCGGATCACATTTCATGGAAATTCTCGTCGCAAAATTTCGCATTTTTTCATCAAGTATTACGCATTTTGCTAAAAATTGAAATTATCGTAACGTAAAATTTAATTTATTTTATTTAAAACTTTTTATGCAGATAAAAGAGAAAAATTGAAATATTTACAGCTGCATTTTTAATGCTGTTTGTCAAAGAAACAAAATTAAACGTTTTTTTCAATATAAAAGTATGAAACTTTTTTGTCTAACATTATTAAATCCCGTCAGAAAATTATTCGTAAAATGCGTCAGACTTTTTTGCGGGTGAAATTAAATACGCAATACTTTTGCTAAATTGGCAATTCTCTTATATAATCATTTTAAATTTCTTATCGATTTAATTTTACGTCCACTTATAACTTCCGCTGTTTCGGAATTCATTGAAATGAATAATGACTAACCCCCGCGAACATAGTTACCATGCAAATAACTAGAGAAATAAGGTTTATCCGCCGACGATTACCTGTCGCAGTCTTTCAACATAATTGGCTTTGACGGCCCAATCAATCCGCTGCATCTTTAACGACTAACCGTAAAATCCGGCGCAAGTGACGTCTGTGAGCGGAAGAACTGGCGACTCCGAATCCCGCATCCACCCGCCGCATAGCTAGGCTCCACCCGTAACCTTTCCGCCGACCTTCCCGTCGTCTTCCCGAGATCGAATCGGGCGTAACGGCCATGTTGAACACCGCGAGCGAAATGCCTTTCGGGATTTTCGCACGAGCGGCTTACGGGCGACATGCACTACCGCGGAGGCGAGCACGTGGAGCCGTGTGTTTTCTCACACACAAAAAGAGATGCGAGGAAGGGTAGAGTACGTCAAGCGGCAGGGAGCCTGAGGAGAGCGGTGGCGCACGAGGCCGAGAGCTTTTGCCCGGAACGGAACCCACCGTAAGGTGGGAGATGGATATAAGCCCATCGTCCGGGAATAATGCTATCAGTGACTTCGCGCTCGACGGTCTTGCATACGGGTTGAACGTGGTGTAAGCGGAAACGTGAAAACATCATGCTGAAGGTACAGGCTCCGCGCGATATGAGTGTGGCATGGAAACGAGTGTGTGGGTGGTCGGGTGGTTGGTTCCTGCGAGTGTGTGTCGCTCTTTCCACCGGCCGCGTTCGAGATTCGTTTCCGGCGCCGCGTTTATCATTTCAATGGATTTCTCATATTTATTCCACGTTTGCAGGATGCCTGTTACAATGTTAGATATCTCCAAACATTATTTGGAGTAGGCGGATAGGGATCTATTCATGTTTTTATCTGAAATGCGCTTTGCCGCGGTAAGAGAGCAGGAGAGATAGTTTCGAAATTGCTTTTGTTGAGCTGGTGAATAGGTATACAAAACGATAGAGTTCACTTTTTAAACTGTAATTAAAAAAGTATGATAAACAAAGATAAACAGAAGATTTGACTAATATTCTTGAATAGTCGAATTTATCATGTAAATAAAATATCAGGTATAGTAGGTAAAAAAACGTTTTTCTCTTCATTTTCAGTTTTTCTCTACATGTCGCCATAAAACTTCGGCTGAATATTAAATTCTCCGTAATTAAAAAAAGTCATCTGCATGAATTTTAGATAATATTTATTTTTTATTCTCTCACGGATATTTTTTTAATATTAAAATATTTCCTTGTATTATGTTTTAAAATCTTCTTTAATTACACTGTAATGTATGTCATATTTTGAATATAACATTTTATTCATTGAATATTACTAATATTACATATCCACCAGCGTTTTCCTGCGGATATTATTTGATATATCGATACTTTTTAAAAATTGTTTCGCAATGTTACGCGTAACATTTCATTCATTAAATATTACGTATCTTTAAAGATGTGTTTAAAAAATCAATTGCATTACTTTAAATTGCAGTTTTCAGATTTTCAGCTTTCTGAAGAATCTTATATTTCTGTTCCTTTTCGGTCTTCTGGTTTATCTCGAAGCATCAGAATCCGCATTAACTTTCTCAGCCGTGAATAATGTAGCCGAGGGTGGTAATAAACGTTTTATCCGCGATGTATCATTTTCATTGCGGTGAATAAGGAAGCAAGATCCTTAACCACTTCCGCGGCGTTGTATTGACTTACGATCTATCGGGTCGCGGATAACAAGGTCGCCGTGAAAGTGAAAAGGACGCTCTTCTCGCCGGCAGGACTTCCGGCTCGAGGCGTAACGAAACATCGAAACTCGAGAAGCGCGTCTGTCCAGAAACTTTCCCGATACATCAGCCCCGATGACTTTCCAAACTCGGCTTCGATCGGAATCTCGCATCTGGGTGACTAATGAAAATCATGTGCGATGCACGGAAATTCATTTGTCTGCTGTTACATTTTTGAATATCGGAGCGCATTCTCGGAAAATAGTTAACAAAATATATCTCGGAGAGAGAGAGAGCGAGAGAGAGAGAGAAAGAAAAAGAAAAAGAAGAGGAAACTATATAATCCTTGACACAACTGTTTGCTAACAATCTCGTTTTCCCACAGAGATTTACGATCGCGAATTGTGCCTTTCAGACGGTTGCCTTCCTCTGTGCCGCGTTGGCGTGCAGCAACGCGGTTGTTCTCAGCGGCTACAACGGCGGCGGCCATGGCCTGTCATACAGCGATTACAGCGATCTCGACGGATACGTAGGATCCGATCTCGTAGGATCCGCCGAATACAAAGTTTTGCCGACGGTCGCAGTCCCGGTGCACGCGGTGTCCGCCTCGCCATTGCACGTGGACGCAACACTGGACCATGGATTGCACGGCTACAAACATCACGTGGAGCATGACCACGACTACTACGTGAGTATCATGTTAAATTCTGCGTCGCAAGTGGTATTCACTTTTTTTTTTATCGCATCGTCGGCGTATAATTTTTCTGGAAACATTCAGCAATGTTTTGTGCGTTTTTTCAAAATTTCTTAAATTCCTTTTGAAAATTCTTCAAAAATAATTAACTTTAATTACTCTTGCAACGAACGCTGCAAACGATATGCCATTTTGAGAGAAAAGTGTAGTTTTTCTCGTAATTTTGTCTCTTATCGCTTGAGAAAAAGTTGTTCTCTCACTAACAACTCACATTAACAACTTTTAATAAAAATTCACGCAAGATCTGAAAAATGCAAAGCTGTGTTTCGAGTTTCGCGAAATTAGATCGTGTTTTATGGGCGGAAAGAGAACGTCTCTCTGAAAAGTATATGTTAATTTAGATTCCTGTCACTGAAAAGCAACGTTTGCGACGGCACTTCCTCCCCCTTAGCCGTATCTTATTGTCGGCTCTCATTGTCGTCGCTTTCTCGCAGAAGTTAATTGTCACCAGAAGCAGCGCTTCGAGTAATATCATATGACGGGAAAACGCGTCGCGCTGCATACTAAGATAATTACATCGCCGAAAAACACGTAGAATCAACTGCAGCACTGTGTAATCAGCATATTAATTATGTCTCATTTACTATTATAAACTTTTGACATTAAATTGCAAAATCGCTTTATGGAATCACAGACAATTCCAAGCAGAATATCTCATTCCAAATTTATTAAGAAATTTGTCATCAAAATGCAATTGCGAAGTTGCAAGTACAAGAGATATTCTGTCCATGTTCTATTCAATATTTGTTCAATAAATTAAATTTCGTCGAGTTATAAATTTTTCAAACTCATCTATTTTTTATTTTATTTTTTTAAACTATCTTGTTTTTATTTCTCGCACAAAAATTGCAATATTTCGTTATAGATATGATCAATATATGATTGCAAAAATTGGGATCCTTGTGTATCTATCAACGTTTTATAATACTATGAAGGATACAGAATACATTGACGGATCATCAAGTGACGTTAGTTCGTGACGTTCATATTAAGTGGTTAAAGTCTGAGCAATTTCGGTATATGAATATTTATCGCCAGCTCAGCGGAAACTCGCGTTATAATGGCACGTTGTGTTGTTGCAGTCGCATCCGAGGTACACTTTCAATTATGGCGTGCACGATCCGCATACGGGCGACGTGAAGACGCAGCACGAGGTGCGTGACGGCGACGTCGTTCACGGCTCGTACAGCGTGAACGAGCCCGACGGAAGCGTGCGTATCGTCGAATACACCGCGGACGACCACAATGGATTCAATGCCGTCGTGAAGAAAGTTGGACCGGCGATACACCCGAAGCCGGTGCCGATCATCAAGTACGTTTCGCCGGCGCACTACAACAGCTACGACTACGAGAAGCACTATTGATTTAGTCATCGTGTAAATAGCGTCGAATCGGGCGTTTCGTCAAAGGGCATTAATTAATCGATCTGTTAATTAATGTGAATGACAGTGATTTATTTTACTTTTCAATTAAATCAATTAAATCTGCTGAACTGGCGATCGACGTTAATTTAAAAAATTGAGTTTGTCCCTTTTGATATATAAAAATAGAATTTAAAAAAGTTCAGAGTTATATTTTTACTAAACTGTGATGAATAACATATATCATTGATGATTCAAATTATAAAAAAATCCCGAATCTTTTCATACAATGATGATAATTTTATTTGATTTTTCTACTTGTTGGAATAAAAGTATTTTTGTCTTAATTCTTCATTTCATTACCTGATGCCCTATTTCGAAGCGTCTGATTGCATTGAACAGCATCAACGCGAGAACCGATTATTTTCAGGTAACAGAAGTAGTTTTATCTATTTATTTTACGCTCCATTTAAGCCACGAAACCGCACGGAGGTGTCTATCGTTTAAAAAGAGAACCATTTAATGGCATTGGAATTGAGATGTGACCGCGCATGTCTGAACTATCGATTTATTTACAAGTATGATAATATATAAATTTCATCGACTGTCACGACGCCTCTTGTGCTTTCCGTTTCAGGCATCGCACACGTTCGAAAATACATGCAATGCCGTGAATAATTTAGAAAACAAAGATAGTATGCAAATGATTTGCTGTCTCGTAGAAAATGTTACGCTGATCTAATCGTCGAACGAAAAGTTTTCCAATTTGCGTGCAATAACATTTAATTTAAACTTAGATTTACAGAGCTAAACTTAAATTTATTTTGGGGGCAAAAGTCCGCCGTCATTGAATTAGAATACAGCGAGAAAAAAAGTAGACGTATATTTAGAAAAGTATAACACAGATAAAAATCATCAAGTAGAGATTAGATTTTGTTAAAAATAAGAAAAATACAAATGTTAAGTTTTTTTGTATCCACGTGTGCATAAAATATGACATCTTATAATATATATTTTATAATATGTGAAAACGGGAAAGTTGTAAAAAAGAATTGATAATAATAATAATAAAACAATTGTGTAAAATTTATTTGTGTCAAAATAAAAATATCTTACTTTATTACGCATGACGTGACGCATTTATTAAACATGACGCAGATATCACTGTTGTGATAATTTCTCGCTGAATATTGATTTTTCAACTAACTTGTTATTTAATTTTTATTCAATGAAAAGGAATTTAATGATAACGAAATTATATTTGCTTATGGTTTTTTTAAAGAAATTTTTAAAGAAATTCAACGAAATGTAAACGTCTCTAGTTTTTTCAATAATATAACACAATGAGCATTATTATAGTTTCAAAGAAAATGAGTTTCCGTACTATTAAAATTAATCTGCAGAAAATGACGAGAGAGACAATTTCCTTTGCTATTAAAAGTCTTTATTCAATTAGATGAGAGAAAAACATTACTTCTTACATTTTTTGTTAAATTGCTTCATAAATGATCAATTAAAATGGTAAAAAAATAAAAACAAATACTGGCGATGCCAATATTGTCATTTGATACGAAAGCGCCTTAAATTCCATATAAAATCACTAACAAACCATTATTAATCATTATTTCTGGAAATGTTCAATTATTAATTTTTTTAACGATTCTTACCTCAATCCCAAATCTTCAGAAAGTAAAAGCAATCGTAGTTTGATTAAGATCCTTCACAATTATGACTTTTAACGTTGACTTTTAACCGTAAAAGATAATGGTTAATGTCTCGTGATACGGATATTGTGCTCATTTTTAATTATCTCCTAATGAATTGCACTAATGGATCGCACTACGCGCGTAAAGTTACTTAACTTGTCTGATAACTATCTCGACGTGCCTGTAGTTTCGCCTGTGCCGCTAATAAATTTCATATAAGGAATCGTAATTAATACTACACACACGAGGAAGCGCGGAAACAGTCTTCGAATCGAGCAACACGTGTTGAATGTACGTTCAGTTCTTGAGTATCGCTTTGTCGGAGCACTTGAACTTGCGCGCATTACCAAGAGCGTGAAACCCCCGTGCACGCTTTCCAATTATTTCATTTTTCTCGCGGCATAATCTGATTTTGATGATCAATTAATGTCTGTTTTTGGCATCTACGAGTGCATATAAGCGCCAGCTGGAGAAATCGCTTACACTTTTTTTACTTGACTTTTTAAAGCGGATACGTTGGATCATTTTAGAAATTGTTCGAGACATATGAATTTGAAATTATAAATTATATATTTATTGTGGCATGTATCTCGCGAACAAATGAAGGAAAAGATGACGGAAAATACGTGGACAAAAATGACAAGAAATGGCATACTCACCAATGACTCCTCATAAAGCTTGTGAGCAATGATACTCGTACTCTCGAACATATCCTTGCCAGGACCAGAAGCGAAGCACATTTCTTTCTCCCCGGGACACGTGTACTGATCGGTGCAGTTTTTACCGGAGAATTCGCATTTTGGTCCACGTGTGTTCGGTGAAACGTCGCCGAGATTCGTCGAGGCGAAGGCTCCTACGAACGAGCCCTAGAAAAAATATCATGGCACTTGTATTGAAAAATATTACTCTCTCGTTCATTTATTTTATCAACAATAAACTACATTACTTAATTATTGTTTAAATCACATTAATTCCTGCAATTTTATGAGATGAGAGAGTGTGAACTTTCAGACACGTGTAAAATAAGTATGGAAAATAAAACGATATATGATTGCGCGTCACTTTTTGTCATAAATATATATAAAACTTCATCAAGTCATATTACTACGCAATGTAGTTAATTTCGAGCGAGAATAAAATTTCATTATCCATTAATTGTCCTAAGAAAATCGCCCATGAACAAAATTACACGTAGTAAAATCGTAATAACATGCAAATGAAATGAATTGCATTAACCTGACGTCATTTAACTATCGTTTTCTTACATAAAATAAAATGTCAGTGGCGGGCATTCAAGAATTACTTGTTATATATTAAATATATTACTTTTTTTTATCAATAATATTCTTCTCATTCTTAATACATAATAAAGATTAAAATTTATTTAACAGAACTAAGACTACAATTAAAATTATTAATTTATAGTCGATTAAATATTATGACAAGATTATTATGAAAAGATATAAAAATATACCAGCGAAAATGTAAAACGTACGCGTAAGATACTTTTTAGATAAAAAATTCAAGAATTTGTTTCTATTATAAAATATAAGAACGCTTCTTTTCAACTTTTCCACAAAAAAATTATTTGCTCTTAATAAAATTGTCAAGGATTAATCTTTAATAAATTAATTAATAATAAATTAATAGATAATTATAATTAATAAGTTTAATAGATTAATCTAACATGATATAATTTTATTATTTCATACCATTAATTATTATGTAATCCTTTTTTATGTAAAATTAATTTATTAACAATTTTTTATTATTTCTAGCTTTATATTTATAAATATCAAGTAATAACCGTTTTGTTAATATATGATCGGAGATTGAGACGTGTTCAGCCACTGGGATATTATCTTATCTACATTATAATGTGCGATATGTGCATCCTAGAATTTTTGCTAGAATTCTGATTAATCGTACTCTGACTGTTTAAAATGTAAATGCGACTATCACAATAGAGTAGATAAGAATTAACAGTGCCAAGTAAAAAATAAAATGCAACCAAAATACGCAGCAGGCTGCACAACAAAGAGGCCAAATGGATTTAGCTTGAAAGGGAAAAAGAGATAATGATAGTGGACGCACGCGATCTTCTGAGCGTATAATGCGGGAAAATAAAAGCTCATGAAACTACCGCCTGCATGCAATTTTGCTCATTTCAAACAATTTATTTAAATATGTTCGTGTACGTAATTTCGCAATCTCACCTCGGCGCGCGGTAAATTTACTTATTGTTACTATCCGTCTTCTTTATTATATTATATTGACATTCTTCATTATATTTGACATTGCGGCACGGCGTAGAAAATAGAGCATCGTGTAACTCGCCGCGGTGTACGCATCGCCAATTAATTCAGCGATGTGTATTCGTTAGCGCAGACTTACCTTGCCAGTCGCGCCATTATCGTTCATCATTTTCTCGAAGAGGATCGAAGCGTAGCCTACATTGTCGCTGGAGACCAAGCGATTGGTATTGTTCATACTAGTGGGATGCACGGCGAACCAATTTATGGCACCCATGGGTTTATCATCGGCGCCGATGAATTTGACCTGCGTTAATATCTTGTCTACGTCATATTCATATCTGAAAAAAGGAGAAGAAATTTGAATCTTATCTGTTGGCTCTTTTTCTGACAAAGAAATGTCATTAAAATAAAATTCAACTCGATTCTTTTAAAATAAAATTACTAGAAGAGTTTATTACTAGAAGAGTTTCATCGAAATAAAAGAAACTTATATTTCATATTGCGAAATATCATGAAAATTCGATTAAAACGATTTCTGTCATAATTTCTATCATAAATTTTCGAGAATGTATTTCTCCCGCTTACACGGAGAGAAATACTTGCAAATACGTTGACACATGTCATACATCGTGTAATATGTAATAAACACGATCGGTTTGTGTATTCCGAGAATTAATATACCCCGGGTGCGAATATTCGATACCTCAATGCATTCTGCAATCCCCTTACTAAGCAATTTGCAATCTAAATTGACTGCCTGTGTTATTTGAGAACGTTGCGTACATAATCCGAATGCAAGGCTACATTTATAATACGGCAAATACGTCCTTCAAACGTCCTAATGCTCTGATATTAACAATCAATTTCGCTCGAAACGATTTAAAAAATGATGTAGCAAACCGCCTCTGCGTCTCATTAATTTATATGTAACCAAATATCCTATAATTTATGGTGAATATTAATATTATTATAATTTTAAAATATTTTTCTTTTGAAAACATTTTGAGCGATTCTATCTGCTAATATAATTAAAATTGTATTATTCTTTTAGATAATGGAAAATAAAAAAATTGTATTATTTATTCAGATAAAACGCATTATAACTATTCAATGGCTCACTTGTCTCTCTCTGATTGCGGATTATTACGGTAGGCTTGCGGGCTTCTATTAATATTAGCATCTAAAACTTGACCGTGTGTGATAAAGATCTTTCCAGGCGCAACAGCATTGTGGGCGCGCTCGATGCTCTGTAATATCGATACAAATATCATTGTTATCGGCTATTATCATTGATTAGTAGAATGGCGCACAATACAACGCCGTAATCACGTTTGCGTATCAATTCACCTTTGTTATACCGTTGACAACGGCGTTAAACGACTCTCTGACGAAGCCAAATGTGGTCAAATCGAAAAGTACGTCGAGCATGAAACCACCCGGGCTCGAGTGAGTATGTGTACCACTAATCATCACGTTTCTCTCCGTGTACATGTCGTCAAATTGGAGTCGCAATTTGCGCAGCACCTGCAGCGAGAAGAATTACGATTAATATCGCGCGATAACGATCGCATTTTGGGACAAAGCTTATCCTAAAAACAAATCGTACATTTTAACCGCACACGTATTCAGATGTGAAAAACTATTGAAAAGTTTCGCGCTACACAAATTGTGTGATAGATCAGAAATATAAATTAATGAAAATCTATATCATATGCCTTTTTATCAGAAGTGACTCTTCTCTCTTTTGTATCTAAAGTCAATTTTATAAATGCAGTTTCTACAGCAATCGTAAATATAACCAAGAATAAATATGTATCACCTCTTGCCGTATGTCGTGGCATATCATCGCGCTATCCACGCTGACAAACACAAATCTTTCTACGCCATCGTCTATTATGAAAGCCCTGGAAAAAGTTCGAAGGTGAAGACCATTTCCCTTCTGCTCGATTTTTGCATATCCCATCTGAAACGCATACAATGGTTATTGAAATTGAAAACTCGTTTAAATCCCACATTGTTTGTTTTAATTACTTTGTTAGTGTAGCTCCATTAATGTAGTTTTCATTTTTACCAACCATAATATTTTTCCGTAATTTTTTACTTTTTAAAAGAAACTCTGCATTCTGTAATTTTATTTGTTAATATAATACATAGTTCGTTCGAATAAAAACTTTTATTTGATTTCCACTAAATATTTTACGCGCAGTTTTTTACGAGATTTCCACTAGAAAATACACAAAGTGTTAATACTAACAAAGACAATATCTGCAATAGGTCCTGTGCAGTCAGCTCTTCCGACGCCGATGCTGTAGGTGGCAAGTGCGGCTGGCAATAGTAGCAGGAGAAGCCATAACGCAGATAAGCCGCGAGTTCTTAGAGATGACGGCACCGACGTAGCCATTCAGCTTTGTGAGCTCCTTGGCAGATCAGGCTGAAAGCAAAGAACGAAATGATAGGTGCGCCCGTAAATGCGAATATATAACCCTCGGATACTCGATGTACGTATTGACTTACGGCTGCTCTCCGCGATATCTCTCGTTTAAGAAGGAGTACAGCCAGCGATTTCCAATCAGAATTTTCTATTTGTCGGAAAATTTTTCAAACACATGAGATAACGAAGTGTGTCATTGTTGGCGATAAGAAAATAAACCGGGCACAAGAACTCTACGAATAATAGAAAAACAATTGCGCACTTGGTCTACTAAAATACTGAATTATTTCGACAAAAGAATATATCACAAGTCAAGTGGGTGCTATCAAGATCATTTTCTTGATCATTATCTTGTTAAAACTAACAAATATTTGCTTTTAACTTTAACTATTCGACAGAAAGATAATAAGTATCGACATTCAACACTTTACGCATGAATCATATAATTAGCGGCTATTGTCTCGAATCGACTTGAGATATTGATCGCTCTCGTCGGTCACTCGAACGATTTTATCAATTGCTAATTGAAAGAGACGGTTTGATGGATTGATCCTTAGAGTGTCTCAAGGACGACCGGTGACGATGTGCGAAACGACTTTCTCTGATCTGTAGTTACGGGTATTTCGGTGATGACAAGAAAAAAAAAAAGGAGGCGACGAAACTTTCACAAGCATCTCACGTTACGTGGTTTCGCCTTTAACTAGGCATTAACTCCAGTAAAGCTTCAATAGGAATGTGGAAAGCATGTTTGCAGCGAATGCAGAGAGACGCGCAATCCTATTGTACTCTGCTGAATGCACTAGACTTCCGTGCATTTGTCGGTTGAATAGGGTCGAGAGAGTTTTCGAGATAATCACAGAGGAAAATTGTGTACTGATTTATTTAAGCTAAAAACAAAAAATTATCACAGAAAATTATCTATATAATAATATAACGTTTTGCTCTGAGCATTGGAAAATAATGAAGATCAAAAGGTGCGAGACACGCAAGAGTCTTAAGCGAGCATGTGAAATCGGCAGGGCAAATAGCAAGTTGTATATCTCTCTTTTCCATTACCCTCCATTACACAAAATGTAGATAGTTAATCAAATCTGTCGCACCGTTTGAAGATGAACGCCTTACGTGAGTAGCACGTGTGACACGTTAGCGCGCACAGCTGATGGAAAGGAGTATGCAACGCTGTTCGTGACGACACATATGAGTGTACACATGCGTGTGTGCATGAGTAAATCTCTCGGTATTCTATACAGTCTACAGGTGCAGTCGTGAATGTACCGAACGATGCAGTTACGTGTTTATTCGAACGTGTGCTGGACACGTAGAGAGTTTACTCGTCGATGTTACGTGAGATATACAATCGAATGCCTGGATCAAAACATTCGTCACATCTGTCGGAATTTTCATTGTTCTCCCGTCAAATGGTCATCTATACACGTCAAAATATCGACAATCGCGCAACATCGTTTTTCGAAGGTGCACGCCGATAAATTCCTCGTATTTCGCCGCTCTTCAGTTCAATATCGAGAAATTCGGAGATTTCCATTTCATTTTGCAACTTCAATTTTTATGCAAAAAATCTCGCTTTTACACTTTCTCGATTTTAAGGGAAAAATTTGGAAACTGAAATAAACCGCTCTTGTAAATGCTTCGTTCACGTCTCGCACGTTTGCTCTAGATTTTGTGGTCGGTTGAAATCGCATTCAGACTACGGTGAGTCAGCGCAATTTATCCATTTATAGGATCGCAGATGCCGAGACTAGTAATATAAGTAGCGGAGGATTTAGCTGAAAATGATACCGGTGTGACAATGTTAAATCTAACATTACGCAATCAACACGCGCTTTTGATGTTTTCGTCGAGAATAACTCGCAGGAATGTGCGACACTCGCGGAAATAGAGCTGCGAGTAACGTTTCATAACGTTAATTAGTGAAAACAAACAACTTTTCCCGTATTATATTCCTATACAATCCGACAATATCATACTGCCTTGTACAAAATATCAATTTCACGTCGAGAATTTTTGCATAACTGACGAGGAAACAAAAGTAGTTAATTCGAAAAAAAATTCAGCAATATTTTTCACGTTTCTCGAAATGAAAAGACATTTCCATAATCCTATTGCGTTTGGACGTGAAGAGACTTAAAATTCAAGAACATGCTTTCAATTTCGTATCGATCGCCAATGTTGCATTACATGAGCAAGTTGTATTAAGCAAGAGATAAATCTCTTATCAATGCATACAGTGACAACTTGTTTAGCCACTCTTTTAAGCCGGATCTCCACAGGTTGGATTTCAAAGCTGCGAATTAAAATGACTATGAACGTGGATATTAAAATAAAAATGCTCCGAATCGATACGACACAAGTACACAATGCGGCGATAATATTTCACGAACATCCGTGATGTCTGTCCTCTCCGCACTTTCGCGGTCACTAATAAATTCCTGACTCATCCTGCATTCATATGAGATTGTCCTCGAAATTTGCATTTTATGCAGTTCTTTGTACAGATTTAGACTATGGCGAGTACCATCTGTGAATCACAAAACCGTCAATTTAACTTTCCTCGTAAGATCTGTTGAAGGCTCTTTTGAAGGTTCCGACGAGCATTCAAAATATAATATCGCTTAGTAGAAGTAGCGGTTTGAATTCGTATTTCTATTTTCCTTCTTCCTATTTTCAATTTAGTTGATTCAAACCGCGCATACGCTATGCTTGCATTATATGTTGATATATTGGTTGAAGAATTTATTACTTTACTTTTAATTTATCTTTTAATATTCTATTGCAAATGTTAATTGCATTTGCAATATGCATTTAGAAAATGGAATTTTTATTGGCCGTTATTATGGCGTTATTCTTAAACTTCTCGTTGAGTCATTTTTCCAGCTTTCTCGCGCCTCGTGGCGAGCTCGTTTTAATCACCCCCGTTTAATTTAATGGCCAGGTACTAGGAAGCGTTTAATTAAAAGGAGGATCAAGGCCGACTCGAAAGAGTATCCATATATATGATGCGCGCGATTATTCTTCCGATGCTGATCTTTTTGGAACTTTGTCATCATTTTGCGTGTTATAACATAATTATAGATTAAATAATTGAATTCTATAAATTGTATAATATTGAATTTCATAGTTTTTCTATATTGACAACAAATCGTTTAAAATGTAAGGACAAAATTTCGATATAAAATACATATTTACTCATTTAGAAAAAAAATGTTGGTAAACAGATGAAAGCGACAATGAAACAGACATCAGAAAATACAAATAACAATCAGCTAAGCAGACGACTTACGAATAAAAGCAAAATTAAATATGAAAATATTCATAAAGCAAATTGTGACCATATTGAAGGTTTGATGGAACAATCGAAAAATAAAATATCAGTAAATGTAACATAAATAGATAAGATAAAATCGCACAGACAATTAGAATTTATGGCTTTATAGCCCAATAGAAACTGTTGTGAGATAGTTTCTTATATAAAATTATACGCAATGTTTAATCATTGTAAAATTACTGGGTTATAAGAATCAAGTGACAAGTATCTCTTGAACCGTCGAGCCTATATTCGAGAAAAAGTCACAAGAGCCGGATGCTGTTAAATTTCGAGGAGACGATTAATTACGTCAGTTATGTGGACGCCAAGTGGAGACAGTGCTTTCACTTTTCGTGAAATCATGTATTCGAGACCATTCCTGTGCACATTTCTCTCTCGACATAATTATATTTTGAATTATATTTTGAATTAAAAAAAAGTGGATCTCTATTCTATATTTAACACTTATCAAATATGCACGTTTGTCTAAAACGTAACCAAGTTATTTTATATCATCAGTGATAAAAGTTGCGTAATAAAATTTACTGTGCAAACTCTGTCATAAAAGCTTCTACCGTAAAGATAAACATATTCTATACGATATAATTTTATGCAAGTAAGTTAATGTTTATGAATGTAATTTCGAAATAAATTATTTTAAAATAAATGATGTAATTAGCTTGTATTAGGTGAAACGTTGATATTTACGATATTTGTCACATTTGCGTAAACATTAATCATATGAGTGATCTGTAATTTAATAAAATTAGTATGTTCTACATTTATAATATTGATAAGAATTAAACGGAAGTATTAAACGCATCAAACATATCACCATGTAGTGTCGAATAATAAATAAAATAAATAAGAAAAATGTAATTGCAAAATAAAAATGGTGCTAACAACAAGTTTTTATCACAGAAGATATCGTTATCGCGTTATCTCATTTAAAGCATAAAATAAAAAAAAAGACAAGAATAATATAAATAGCGCAAGCTTCGCTTAAAGATTATTAATGATGAAAACATTTATAATTACACACCTAAGTCGCATTTACTCCAATTGTGGCCGATCGAGATATATTGTCTCTGCTCTAGCAACAAACAAATGCAATTAACAAACTAACTATCACAAAACTAACTTTACACTGTTGACTTTACAGAAACAGAATGTCGCCACTTCCGGTCACATGGTCATCGGTAGCGATGCCCGAAACAAAGAGGAGTATGGCACTGCCGGTGTGTGACGAGTTTACCGGGAACTCGTGTAACTAGCGCATTAATTGCGACTCGAGTAACCAGTCAAGTCGAGCGGCATGCAATCGGCACGTATTTTCGAGGTGGATATCCGTGATCCCAATCAAGGATTTCCATTTAAACGTTACGCGGCGTGTCGCGGACGGACCGGCGAGTCCTGGTGAATCCTCGACGGCGAGGAAAAGAAAGAATACGACCAGCTGGGACCGCGTTACAGACAGAGGCCGTCTGCCCGTCACCACGAAGACTCCGTTCGGATACCGAACCCAACGTTGGGACTCACATGGTTGCCGGCTGCGAAGAAGGGGAAACGGAAACGATCCTACGGCTATTCTCATTGCACACATACACGCACACACACACGCGCGCAATGATCTACTTGCTTCCTTGTTGCTTCGCTCCACACCTCTGTGCCTTTCCATCACTCTCTGTCTCTCTCTTGCTCTCTTCAACTCAGCACAATGAATGTAAATGTACACGGTGTAGGTCAACAGTATATGATAGCAGAGCAATCATCACAAACAGAATTACAGAGGAGCGTTTTTGTACAATTCGAATGTTTGAATCGATGTTGATCGAATTATGTGAGGGAAAGAAATAAGCCGTTATATGATATATGAAAGAAATAAATCATTTTCACTAAATTTTATTATTATAGTTGTTAAAAGAACGCATGAATTGCGATGAAATGCTGTGGAGGGATTAAAATTAAATTTAATTATAAGCTGAATTAAAAGTTTCAAATTAAAAAATAAAATTAAAATAATCAAGACTCTGGTAGAAATTTAATGCAGTTTTCCATTTAGACAGTTATATTGGCTTCTTCTTAGTAATTGAACAGTAAAACTATTTAGGATTCCAATCAAGACGTAACGCTTTTCGCGCAGTTGCTACATAGAAAAAATGTACAAAATCTGAACTCAGTTACTTAGCAGTAAAAGAGCAATAAGTAAATAATTGACAATTGTCACTTTTAACCTCTCTTGAAATTTTTATGACAGAATTATGTGAATTGCGTATTCTAAGCTGTTTTAATTCTATAAGTTTTTTTTTCTTTGCCCTATATTTTTGCACGCGTTCGCACATTTTTATTAATTTTACACTTGATTATTTTATACATAACATAAAAAAAGTTTTATACACCAGCGCACAATGTATTATTACTTACAAAACGTATACATGAGAACAACTAAACTAAACAAAAACTGATCAAAAACCTTTTAATATTAATATATTTTAACAAAATATATTTTTGGCAAAATTAGTTAAAGCAATTTTATTGTATAATAAAATTGCTTTTACTAATTTTGTTTAGTTACAATGCAGTATTTTTGTGTATAAAAAAAAACCAGTAACATTAGATAGTAACTGGCCAGTGTTCAATCAAACTGCACAAATTTCTACCAGAGGAGTTTAATTCGAAAGCTTTAAATTGAATTTTTTATATCATTAAGGCAAAAGGCAGGATTCTATAGTTTACACATCGTATTAATATTTGGAATTAACGTTGGTTTCACTTTTATTTGAAGTAAAACAATGATAAACGGTGTAAATATTATAATAAATGTAACTTATTATGTTTATTAAATTACGTGTTATTGTAATTTAATTTAATATTATATTATATTCTATTTTATATATTCTATTAAATTATTATTTGTACAAGATTATGTGCGACAATATATTATATTTCGTACTACTAAATAAAAGTTGCAGGAAAAACATGCAAATTCCAAAAAGATATAAAGCGCTGATATTTCAAGCAGCCTTATGGTTTATGCGGACGATATTTGTTCAAAAATGGTGCACTCGTGAACGAAATGTCACAACCCTGGAAATATATTCAAACATCTTTCTCGGCAAATACATGTGTAAAAGTAGGAGGATAAAGAAAAAATATTGCTGGTGGGAGAACACGTTTTAAACGGCCGAGATTATGAATTCATATGATCGCGGATCGCGTGGAAAAAAAACGGATACACTGCGCTCCGATTTCCCTTGACTTCGATACGAACCCGCATACCAGCTCGAATATTATTTTCCCAGCTATCTCTTCCAGGATTTCTCAAAGAATGCGAAAGCAAATTTCACATCTCTGAAATTCTCCGTGTTGTAAATACATACGTTAATCGATCGCGTAATCATCAGTGCATGTAAATTTTGCTTTTACATACTAAATATGACGCGATAAAAGAAATTGCAAAACTTTGCCTTCACAAAGTTTATTTACAACGAAAATATTTCATTTAGATTGTTAAATCTGAATTTTTAATAAATACTCACAAAATAAAAGCGTTTTCTCGTAGGTTTTCTGTTTAACGTGATGGATGGCAATCATCTCAAAGCAATTTCTCTCTTGTCTCGCCTGTGCAAGAGACTCCTTTCTCGTTTCTTTTTTAAATCTTGCTTAAAGAACCAGTTTTTCTTGCGAAATTTTTGCAGCATGTTAGATTACCGATTTTCCGAACAATGCGCGTATTTAAAAAAGACACCCGGGCATCATTATTTGCAACGAACCGTGCAGAATTTTAATGTAAACCGCAAGGTAAAGTCATTAAAATAAATTGCAAAATTATATTTAATCTATATAATTAGTTTTTTCTTGCTAAAATAACACACATTACTTTTTATATCAAATACAAATAAAAATAAAAATTAATTGCTTCTAAAACATTGAAAGCTAATATAATTTACACGTAGCAGTTTAGAAACGTTACGCCAACGGTTTCCCGGTTTAATTACATAATTTTGATAAACGACGCGTAATAAATCTTCTTGAAAATGTCTCTTCGGTGATGTGCTTAACAAGTTGTGGGTCAAGCGAGACATCGATATTTAGTTGAGAGAAATTCGTTCGTCGCTTTCGTTGATTTCTTCGAGCACTCTTGATTTATACGCAAACGAGATAATTGCGAAGATTCTATATGATAATTATTACGTTGCGATTAGATGAGCGTAAATCAATGAAGATCACTGTTGAATGAAGAAATCCGATACGTCAATAAAATCGTGCACTTGGTGTAACGTTGGAGCGCGTACTGTCACTTTCATCGATCCGTAGCGCGACTCGAGCACTTACAGGAGAAAGTAAAACGAGGCGGATTGTGCAATTATCGTCGCTACAATAGCGCAAAAACGATCTCAACGTAACAAAACACCAGCCTGATGTACCGACACGCGGCTGTGCAGTGCAAATTATCAATTTACAGTAATGATCATTTAATCGCCAATGATCGTGATAATTGTCATAATGAGAGAATAATGTAATTTTCGCTATTTTGGATATTGGACATATCACATATAAAATTTCAAAATATAAAGTGTGTTTAACATGCAGTTCGATTTAACATTAACATGTTTTAGCGAAAATATATTTATAAAAAAGCTACTTTCAGCCTACGAAAATTTCAGGAAGTATCGCGTGTCTTCCTTGCCACAGCGGAAAAGCACATTGTAATTCGAGCTTACAATGTTCCGCGTATGTAACAGCTTTGCAAATTACGTTCTGCTGCGTGCACGCAATAATTGGAACGCGACGATATAAAATATCGCATTACAATAAAAAAAAAAAAAAAAAATAGTATTCTGAATGAATCATTTCGTTTCATAAAATTAATTTGTTCCCGCCATATTTCTTATGTCGCATATAATACGACATATTTCAGCTTTCAGCTTTATCGCATCCGTTCTTTCCTCGGTTCTTCGAAAAAATAATGTTAAAAATTAAGATACCATTTGTTAATAATGTAAAAAAATAATTTCTAATATTTACAATAATTTAAGTAGTAGAAGCCGAGTAATTTATTTAAGATTGAAAGCTGTTAAATAAGAGGTGAAAACACATTACGGAATTGCGAAGACCTCTAAATATGGGAGATTTATTAGTAGTGCCATGTTACGTGCCGTGTTAGCCGTACCATTTCGCGACAATCGACGGCCAATCCGTGGCGTAATATCGAAAAGCGTGACCTATGCCGAGATGAAAACTTATTCCATTAATACTTCGAACTATATGATTAGTTTGCAGTTGCGACGGTGTTATTATTCACTCCCGATAGCATTTTCATCGTCCAAGTGGCACATTGCGCTTTGTGCAAACGTAATTAAAACATGAGCGAGAATAAAAAAGTGAGAACTCGCATAGAAGCGCTGTAGTAAACGCTTTGCCGAACCATTACTTTGAAGCACTGTTGTTATTACTTTATTGTACGGTGTGTGACTGAAATGGAACCTAAAGCCAGTTTGCAACAAACACGGAGATATGCTTTTCGACGGAATTCCCGTGCTGAACGATAACATGTGCCCGCATTCCGCGACAGCTGCCAATCAGTGAAACAATCAGTCAGCTGGAAAGTGAACTTTTTCTACATTTTTTTAGAATCAGATATCGGATTGTTGCACGTTTGAAAAAAGACATAGAAGAATTTACGAAACTTTTTGTGCAAAAAGAAATCAGAAAAATTGTAAACCGTTAATTGATTATAAGTATTGGAGAAAAAAGTGATTATGTTGAAAAATGAGCTTTGTTTCATTCGTTACAGTTGTCACAAAAAAAAATTTCATACGTTTTCCTTACTTATTTTATTCATGCTCGTAGCTTTTATCGTGTATCGAAGTAAAAATTTCACTTTACTGCGCTCTAGTTTTACGATTTATTTTTTTCAACGGCAATATTTCTTTCGTTACTTTTTTTTAAGAACATTTTTTTACGAAGTACTTTATTCAACTTACAATTAGTAATTTCCGCACAAAAAAGAACAAGTACTATCTAGCTTTCCATTTCTTTTTTAATAGAGACAGAAATATCTCTGCAAGCTACGGAACTTTCTGCAATGAAGAGTAATAGTTTTTTTGTCAAGAATTCCCGAGAACAAATTTTGTTTGAAAATGAATGCCATTTATCGCGTGAGTGTTATTTACAAATTTCTCTATTACTTTATGGCTGCGAGATGCGATAAGGAAACTCAAGTGCTCAAGTCCGCAAAACGAGAGGTCGATTATTGAGCGTTGAATTTGCTTACGAAACACGCATATTTAAATCTAATCAATTTTTTTTTGCGATGGAAGCCAAGAATTCCATTAACTGTTTTTTGCAAGCTGTGCGACGGCACTTATCGAAATGCGTGAGAAAGTTCGTTCACACGAATGCAACTGGAGTCGAAATAAGCTGTCAGCAATTTCTCGCTGACACCGGAACTAAGAATGACTCGGCTTATATCAGAGACTGGTTTAGTCGCCGTCGGTATTGTCCAGAGTGAAGATCGACGAAAGTAAGGACTTCATAATTAAAAAAAATTACAAAAGCGAATAATGCAAAATACGATTCTCTTGTATATGCAAATTATATTCTCTTGCATATTCTGGATTGAATTGATTAACAGATGTTAAATTAATCTTAATTTTTCGATTCATTGTGATTAATAAATTTTGTTTCTTTTTTCCTCGAATTAGTGCGTCTTTTAAACAAATCGAATCCGCTGCATGTCGATAAAGATTCGTCTTCGCAAATGGTCGACATTCCAATCGATTCATCATGTTCCGTTGAGTTGACAGATGCAGGTAAGCTCGTTACCTCATATATGAAAAATATACGATTTCATTTTGACATCAGTCCTTGTTAAAAATTTTTGACAGTATATTAATAATAAGTATTAATATTAAAAATAATTCTGGCAGGATATATATTATTTATGTTACATTTTATATATACCCGAGAAAAAACGGTATAATATGGTCAATATATATAATTAGTTATGAAAAGCTCTGATAATATGTAATATTTTATATGATCATATAAAAAAAATTACATATGTTATCAGATCATTTTATAACTAATTATACATATTTACATCTGATCAATTATACCATTTTTTCTCGGCTATCATACTTATCATTTTAAATTCATCATTTTAAATTAATATGTCGTATTATCATATATAAATGTTACTTTACATCTATCACATGTTCGAGAATGAATATTAATATTAATTATGATTTTAGGAGAAACATCCGACAAATGTAAAATAAAGCCAGCTGTGCGCAGCCACTCAAACTTTTACAGACAATGTAAACGTATCATTCTGGCTGTGGTGGGATCCATTTTACTAATTGAAATCTTAATAAGGCTTATGTTCTTTCTACTGTTAATGTATAATGCTGATAATACTGTAGGTTGGTAAATATTACATAACATAATATTACATACATAAAGATTATTGATAGCAGAGACCGGGACTGAATTAACCGGAAAAACTGTTTCGTAACCAGAACCGGAACCGTAATCGTTTTGTTTTTGATCAAACCAAAACTGAACTAAAATTTTATAAAGCTTCTAACGTCGGAACTATAACCGAATCAATTAAATTATTTTCGGTTTTTCTTCGATTCCGGTTCCGGTTCGATCCGGATCCCTGATTGATGGTATTTGTCGTTGAAAAAATTTGCGTTTGATGCGGCAGTCTTTTCAAATTCTCATCTTTTCCGCCATGATTCTTTCAGTTTCCGTTCAACCGGCATCGCACACGGAACGCAAACAGGCGGTTGACTTGGACTATACTTTCGGTAAAAGATCAACGTCGGAAGCGGAAGAAGTGATCGATGAGAACCCATCTTTTGGCGATCAGACGGAGCTCGCGGACCGGATAACACAAGCCGTGGGAAGCGATGCGTTTTCGACGATAAATGGCGCAGACGTCGGAGCGCGTTTCAAACGAGAGACATCGCGCGCGAGAAGGGATTGCGATCAAAACGCGGAAAAATGCAAAATGCTGTTGCAGACCGTGCAGAGCTACCTCGTGACCTTGTCTCAGAACAATGGAAACACCGAGTTTGTCAACAGGGATATTCTGAATTGTCTGCGTTGCAAAAATATGCAGCTGGCTATCACGAATGCAGCCGACAAAGAATCCGCGCCGCAATCGAAGGATCAGTATTTCCCGCACGATTACGCCGAGCAGAATCGCTCGGGCGATTCCGGCTTCACCGATATCAAACTGTTGGATGACCCGAGGGCCAAAAGCGGTCCGAAGCAGACGGAAGTTAATCGAACGGAAGCATCGGAAATCCAAATGGCGAAAATAGATTCGGTTCAGAGCGAAATGTCACAGAATGCGAATGAATCGTTGAAAAAAATCAGCGAAACCACCACCGTATCGGTTGATCATATCAGCTTTAACGTCACTGGCAATAATGAAAATTCGACGGCGAGCGTGAACGTCGAACAGCCGGGCGATAAATCAGTCGCAAACGGCTCGCTCATAAAAGTCCAAAGTAACGAGAGCATTCCTACTGCATCATACATAGACCGAGAACACGGTGCAATAGCTGCGAGCAAAGGCGCCTCGAGTAGCATTATTCTTTTGCAGATTTCGACAACGGAGCCAAGTGTTACAACCACGCAATATAGTGCGATTACCAATATAGTGAATGATGCAATATCCACGGCAGCCACAATCGTGACCGACACGACGGGATCAACGGAGGCGAGCGCACGTAAATTTACCGATCTTGCAAATCACACCGCGATTACTGAAAACGTGACGAGTGTGTCGGCAGGATACGACGTGACCGGAATCGGCAATGACGACGGCGTACTACCTCCCTCGATGCATCCTCCGTTCGAGAATCACTCGGAAAATCAATCTGCTGCGAGCATGAATGGTACGTGGCGCACAATGAAATAATGAAATGTCAAAATAAAAGCGGAATTTCGACTTATACTTAAGCTTCGCGAATTAAACGCTTTTTTTCTTCCTGATTTTCTTTTACGCTAATCTTGATATTTTCTTTCAAGTTTGTAAAGAGAAATATTTATAACAAGGAAATATATATATCTGTGTGTGTTCATAATTTCCAAAGTTGTGCAAGCTGAAAGTCTCGGAAATTCATAATTATGTGAGATGTTCCGCATGCTTTTAAGCAGAATATCTGAAGAAGTTTCTCCTTCTTATTTATAATTCAAGAATCAAATATTCATTCTCTCCAGATAATTCCATAATCCCTTTGTAAATTACGTTGCAAGTATGTAATTGTGACTGAAGTTCTTCAAAGAAATGTATATGACGTTACAGACGCAAATTATCGAGCTCCCGACAACGACCCAAAATTACACGAACGACGGCCGACCGAAAATTATGACACGGTAAACGACGGCAAACCCAGCCAGGCAGCCACGGAGAGCACGAAGTCTTCTGAGCAGGTTACTTCCACGTGGCCACAGCCGGTCTGCTTCTGGGGCAATCCTAGCCAGTTTATCAGTGAGCCATCATCTTCAACACCTTACACAGACGCGTTCAATTTTTCCCCGTCGCAAAGTGACGGAATGCTGTTCCAAGATCAACTTCAGCAAGACTCCTCACAGCCGAAAAACATACAAATGGTGAACACAGTGCAGTTTATGCAGAGAACACAGGGACAGAGCGTCGATCCTGCAGGAGCTACCACGCCGAGCGCACCGATTTTCTCCTTGAATCAGCAACCGACCACGATGAGCGAACAGCCGACAATGACAGCCCGGCAGCAGTCGTCAACGATATTCCGACAGCCGATCGCCGGCATGCCATACTTTTGTGCTTATATGACAATGCCGAATTTTGGCTTTCCGCCTGGCGTGTCGCAGTCCGATTACGAAGTGAAGAATCTGTCAAAACAGCCGTTGTTTGGAAAGGACACCAGTAGCACATGGAAAGACTATCCAGGTAAGTAATATTTTACGAATTTTCCGTGAAAATTTTTCACAATTTTTCGGATTGTCTGATCTGTCGTTTTCTTTTCCTCTTAAAATCATCGTCGAAAGTTTAAGATGTAAATTGACCGGAAATTTTTGGAGAGAACGAAAGAATAACTAGAATATTGTTTTTAATAATATAATAAATGTTTTTTTAGCGTATTTTGCGTTCAATAAGTGCCCCAAAAATTATCATCAGTGCAATGATCTGCAATGCATCCCGAAAAGAAAGTGGTGCGATGGTCACGTTGATTGCATGGACGTCAGCGACGAGACGAGGTGCTCCTGCAGAGACCGAATATCACACGAACGACTCTGCGACGGTTATTTCGATTGTCCACATGGAGAGGACGAACTCGGCTGTTTTGGTAAAATTTATTTAACTTATTTCCAGATCTTAAATAAATAAAAGCTATTTGAATTCTCTAGATACTCCACTAATTAAACATTTTTTATATTGATATAACGTATAGTATAAATTATTTAATATATTTATAATTAATTGCTGATATTTAATATTTTTAACGCTGCATAAACTTTAACAAAATATAATTAAAATTTTACGTATCTTAGTAGGAACCTAAATGATCAGCTGAGCACATTCTTTATATTGCTTTCACTAAAATTAAAACTAATTAAGAACTAATTAGAAGATCATGTTTAACCACAAGCATTTTGCTAATATTATAATAAATTACAAATATAAAACATTCCTTTTTCTTAATTATTATCGATGCCCACCAGATGACGCTAAATACTGGTAACATTTATGTGTATAAGCTGCTACTTTACCCACGAAACTTTCCTACGCATAAGCATTTTACACGAAACATATACAGTAACACGTTATACATTTTCAAATTACACATTCATCTACATTTGTATTCATAGCGCATCAATGTTTCTTTGCAAAATTTTAGATTAAATTAAAAAGTAATCAAAATTTGCGTTACTGAAGCTGCATGTTTAATTTTTAGACTGCCCGGTGGACTCTTTTAGTTGTGAAGATTGGGAGAAACGTTACAGCCGCGATAATTGCGTGCCACTTTCGCAACGCTGCGACGGGATTTATCAGTGTCCTAATGGAAAGGACGAGCAGAACTGCAATATACTTGCGGAATCGTTGATGTTGAGTCAAGAAGATGTATGAGCAAAATAGCGTTACAGATCACTTAATATATTTATTATTCACCGCTTTTAATCATTACTCATTATTGCAGACATTTACGGTTGGTTTCACGCAAGGATATCTGCACAAAAATGTAAAAGGACAATGGTATCCCGTCTGTTCCATCTCATCTTCTTGGGCCGTAGATGCTTGCCAGTCGGAATCTGACCAACCTCTAACGTGAGTTACAGATATTTGTATTTAACATTTCTTAAACACACACATATTATATGGTTTGGTAGATTATTTATGCATTTAACATTTAAAATAAACCTCTAAGTCTGCGCTAGTTTGCTAAGTTGACAAGTGCATTCGCAGATTATTATTATATTTACACATAATTATTATTATTTTGCAGGACGATGCCGGAAATAGACACTGTTCATTTTTCCGACACCTTTAAAGGTTCTTACGTAAAAGAATCAGGCAATCAGATAGAACTTGTGAATGACGCGCAGTGCTCGAATACAGCAATATTCGTGAGATGTCCGTCCTTACCTTGCGGTACCAGAATATCATCCCGTGCGAATTTCTCCTTTAATCGCAACATAACGAGCAATAAGATACACAAAAGACATATGAACGAGCAAGACGAGGAAGCTGCAATTTTTAAGAAACACTATCAAGAAATACTGGAGCTGTTCATCGCAGAAAATCCCAAAGAGCCCACGGAATCCGAGGAGAAAAATCAAAATAACGACGACGTTAGATTGCAATCGCGAGTAGTCGGCGGTCGTGCGAGTCAGCCCACAGCCTGGCCCTCCCTGGTCGCTATTTATCGGGACGGGCATTTCCATTGCGGTGGTGTTATCATCACCGAGTTTTACGTACTCACCGCGGCTCACTGCATGGAAGAGTAAGAGCTCTCAAACATCTCATTAATTGACTTTACGGCAAACGAATAATTATATGTCTCAAACGTTAATTAAATTTACTAAATCTTGATATTTTTCTCATACAACTTTAAAATATGTTTGTGAATAATTTTCAGATACCAGACACATTATTTCGAAGTACAAGCCGGCATACTTAGGCGATTTTCGTTTTCGCCGACGGCTCAGTCGAGGGTGGCAAAATACGTGATTATTTACTCTAGCTTTGAAAATCGGCATATGCAGAACGACGTTGCGATAATTATGCTGGACCGTCCTTTCCTTTTCAATCGCTGGGTCCGTCAAATTTGCTTACCGAATTTAAGCACCGCGGGTAATGATTGGGCAAAAGGCCCGATGCCGCAATCCAAATGTATCGCTATTGGATGGGGAGCCACGAAAGAATATGGACCGGATCGTAAGACAATTTTTAATTACTAATCGAATAAAATAATTAACAATCAATAATTAAAATAAAAGATTCCAATTATAAATTTAATAACTAAATTAACAATAAGATTCAATCTGCACGGAAATATCGCGTTGGAATTAATTTTATTAATTATCCTGTTAATATACATTTTGAAAAAAGGTGTAATCTTTTTCTTTATTTGGAAAAAAATTTTTGTATCAGCGGATAATTTACGAGAAGTGGAAGTGCCGATTTTGCCGAACTGTAAGCGTGTAATCGATCAGAACAGCGCCACAATTTGCGCTGGATTTTATGAAGGCGGCTACGATGCATGCCAGGGTGACAGCGGCGGTCCTTTAATGTGCAGGTAATAATTGATAAGCAAATACGTTAAAATCGGATTATTGCTATAAACATTTTTCTTGCACAGAAATCCAAATTTGGAATCGCAGTGGTATGTGGCCGGTATAATCAGCCACGGCGAAGGATGCGCGCGTCCAAATGAACCAGGTGTCTACATGAAAGTGAGTTATTTCATGGATTGGATTCGGCAAATCATTTTGATATTAGGTAAGTCTTCGAAAAAAAATACATAATTCTTAAAATAATTAGACAGCTGCAAAACTTTCATAGAATTTCATAATTCTGATAGTCTTTTTGAAAAAGCTAAGTAAAGTTATAGAAAAAATAGGCTTTTTGTAATTTATACTTGTTCCAAGCTATTAAAATCATTTATATTATTTTGTAGAAAATTCCTCAGACCTTCAAGGAAATAAACCCTTGAGTAGTTGTCCGGGATTCAGCTGTCAAACGGGAAAGTGCTTGCCGAGGGAGAAACGTTGCGATCGTGTTATAGATTGTTTAGATGGAGAAGACGAATTGTTATGTGGCGCAGATTACGCCAGAAAGTCAAATACAGATGACAAAATGATAAAATCGCAGGCAGACGAAGTATCCGGCGCTACTATTGAAAATTGTAAGTTGTGCAAACTTTTGTTATATTTGCCGATAAGAATGTCTGATCGTTAATAATATATCTGTCAATAAAATCATAAATAATAATCTGTTAATAAAATAATAAAAGTCAAATTAAAGATGACATAAATGTGTATATATTTCGTGGAAATTTCATATTGCAGCAGCGAGGACAGAAGCAATTCCCATTTCTCCCGACACTCGATTCTTCTATGAGATCAAAATACAGACTGACGGCGATGAAATTCCAGATTCTACAAGCGTCGACACGACGACGCCGGAAATTATGCCGAATATTAAATTAACATTTACATGCAAAAGGCAAGTTATACAATTTTGTATTAAACGTAAATGAGTTTTTTGAAATGAGATAATAAGTGTTCACATTTCATTTGCAGCTTGATTCAAACCATAACAATTAACAAGAGATGCGACAAACATTTGGATTGTGAAGACGGCACCGACGAAGAAGACTGCACGTGCAGAGATTATCTCTTGAACTTCCGACCAACGGCAATTTGCGACGGGCACATCGATTGCGCCGACGAAACGGATGAAACATATTGCGGTATTCTATACATAATTTTGCCACAATTTTCAGACTTGTTGGACAAAACGTTCAATTTCGCTCGTTTCAGACATTTGCCAAGAGGACGAGTTTCACTGCAGCAGAAGCGGAAAGTGCATTCCGATAACGAAGAAGTGCAACACAGAGTACGATTGTCCTCTGAACGAGGACGAGATTGATTGCCGTAAGTTTACGAATCATATTTTAAATAATATTTGCCAAAAAAGCCGACTGAAATCAGTCGTCTTAATTTTTTTCAGTTGCACTGACGGACGGAGAATTCATAAATTTGGATAACGATAAACGGCCAGTTTTAAACATGGAAGGTTTACTCAGCAGACACTACAAGGGAACGTGGTATACACAGTGTCTTTCACCAGACATTTTGGATAACATTACCACAACGTCGACAATCGGACGGAACTTATGCGTCTATCTTGGTTTCGCGTACGTGAAACACTTAGTAATTTAATTAAATTCAAATCTTTTATTCAATTGAAATTTTAAATCTAATTTAAATTTTAGCATTCGCGCACACAAGGTTTTCCAAATGTCAGTATTTAATTATAATAAGTCTTAATTTACAAATATTAATTTAAAAATTTCTCAATTATATACAGAAACATACAGTCAGTAGATAAGGTCGCTGTGAACAAGACAATGCTGAAAGCAAAATATTGGAGAAGCTCTACAACACCTTCGGATTACGAAACGGAGCTGTCGAACCGCGTCGAAGCGAGTGTCGAAGAAACGTGCACGACGTTACGTATTCGCTGCAGACCGGTTTTGAGCAGCAGCGCCGACTCGTATCTGATCGTCGATCCGAGAACCGGAAACCATATCTACCAGTGGCCATGGCTGGCTGCCATCTTCGTAGACGGCCGTTATCGTTGCTTGGCTTTACTCCTGGAACCGGATTGGCTCCTGTCTAGTTCGAGCTGCACGGAAGGCATCAGGTGAGTGAATTCTGCTTCTTCGAAGATTCATTTTTACGTCAAAAATAATTTTTTAACGCGTTAATTAAACACAAATCACGCAAGTTTTAATGAACATTTTGTTTCATTATTTGTCTGCGATTATTTTTAATTGTAAGATTCGATTTCCTCCGATGAATGTCAGAATGGAAAGATATGACGAAGAATAAATTACAGATTATCGGTGAACTACACGACAGCTGTGCTTGGCCAAAGCCGCTCGTATCTCTACGTCGACGGACCTTATCAACAGATACACGTCGTCGACGAAATCATAGACGTGAAAACATCGGACGTCTCGTTACTCCACTTGAAAACTACAGTGAATATCACCCGTTATGTGCAGCCATTGTTTTTAGAAAAGAAGTGCGTATTTTGAATATATGCTTTTTATTACACAAGTATAAGTTCCTTCACATTTTTTTTTTGGTTAATTGACGAATCTGTGCAGGATTTATCCGCCGGCCGAAAATGATGTATGCGTGGCTGTCGGCATAGACAAGCAACAGGTGACACAATCAATCTTCCTGCAACCGATCCTTGAAAACTGCGATAAGTGTTATCGCTGTTTCATTGAAGCTACAGGTTCCAAGTGTCCGGTGGGTAACTTTGTAATACTAAATTATGATTTTCTTTATCTAGTCGTATATTTGCAGCAAAATACATATTGCGATCGGATTTTATTTCCAATTTTGTGCTTAGGACAATGAAACTTCCTCGGATTGGAGCGGAACGGTGTTCTGTCGCAGCGAGACAGCATGGTATCCCGCAGCTGTGTTTTACAAAAATGATTTATGCAGCTTCCAAGGCGTGCGGAACTTGACGAGCATCGATTACATCCAGGCTTTCCTCACGCAAGCTTTGGGTAAGTTCTGTACATAAATATTGTATATATACACTGTTTATCACAAAAATCAACAATTTTTGGCCTATAATTTGGTTTTATAAAATATTTGTTTGTAACATTTGAGACACGGATTTTCTTAAAGAAAACTACTTCTCTTCTGTGATATTCTCGTCTCAAAGTTTCATTGGGTGGAAAGATTTGCTTCGATTTTTTGGAAAACAGTGTATAAATTTTTATTTTTGTTCTAATTTTTAATTATTCAATTAATTTCATGTTTTAATCGTCATGTTTCTGTCAAAAAAAGATAAAAAATACATTTCTAAGTAATTTAATTTTCCTATTGTGTATTTTACAGAGAAAAAGCTGAAGCCGATACCTGAAGCCATTTGTGACGGTGTTCGATGTGCTATCGGACAATGCATTCCTTGGAATCAAGTATGTGATGGTATGATGGATTGCCGTGATGGTGCGGATGAAACAAACGCGATGTGTTTACGTGTAACGCAACAGGCTAGAAGCAGCAACGTGGATAATTTCAGTAAATAATTTTATTAGACGTTAAATAATTATTGAAGTTCTTCAAGTTTTGAGATACGATTCGTGAACAGATCTATTCAAAATTATCAATTAACTTTAATTGAACTTTTTATTTCACCTAAGTTCATATATTATATATTTCTCTTATATTATTATTATTAATATCATCATGTTAATTGTTCTATTAAAATAAAATTTATATAATTTATGTAGAATGCAAGAAATCGCAGATACAGTGTGGGAATGGCGAATGCATTTCGAAGAGTGAATTCTGCGACGATAAAGTCGATTGCGCGGACGGAACGGATGAACCTTTCAAGTGCACCTGTGCGGAATATCTAAGACTGACCCAACCGGAACGATTGTGTGACAATGTACGACACTGTCTGGATAAAAGCGACGAGTCACCAGAAATGTGTCGCTGCACAGAAGCCAGTTTTAAATGCAACAGGTAAGATAATGTGATATTTTATCGTCAGCTTATTAGCATAAAACGTTTTTCCTGTTCCACACTTTGAAATTGTGCAAGATATTGCCAAATAATAAATTTCATGAGAATTATTATAATTCATATTTTAATAAATATACTTTATATGTGTAGCGAAAACAACGATACTATTTGTATCTCGCAAGATTTCGTGTGCGACGGCGACAACGATTGTCCGAATGGCGAAGACGAGATCGAATGCAGAAAGTTGGAAGAATCTGCGGAGGGGTACGAGTTTAATTAGAATTATCTCTGTCTTCTTTCTATTATACACATACGAATAATGCACAATATTAATAATATTATAAATTTGGTTTCTCAGATCTAATGCGGGTGAAGTGATGCAACGATCCTACGGTGTGTGGCACTCTCAGTGCTTCCCATCGCCCGTGGAATCACAAGAAGAAATAAAAATGATATGCCAAAAGATGAACTATACAGACGGTATAATCGATCATGAAAACCAAACTTCGAGTGAGCCTGTTGTTCCGCTTCGCGATGATTTCTATATGGTAAGATTAAATCCAGGCATGTGGGTGACCATGCGTGACGATAAACCGCTTATATCTTTGGTCCAGCCAGAAGAACCCTGTTATCGTCTCTTCGTTAAATGCATATAATCGTCAAGTGTTAATGCGTTGCTCGTAGATTAAGTAAAGCAGTCTCATTAAAACGATTTGATCTCTAATTTCATCTTGTTTACGATAATTAAACTTAATAGATCTTTGTCATCGTTAAGCTATATGTACATTGTTTAAGATTAATTTATAGAATTGTGATAAGATCATGATGTACCAAGTCAGCAATTGTATCAGTATTTTTATCGAATCGTATATCAATACCGTTTATCTTGAATTTAATAAATAAGTTCATTATTTCTTGTTTGTTTGTACGTTTGTATAAAATCGAATAAATCTTAAAATCAAATTTAATAAATATATTTCTACGTGATATTTTTCTCACAATTTGTAATTAATCCCATCTACTTAATACGACATGAAATATCACCGAATGTTAGAAAACTTCATACTTTCATACTTTCCATTCCCCTAAAATAAAAGTAATGATATCTTAAAATGCGAAGATATTATATATTTCATTTATAGAAGATGTTAAACGAAATACGTATTCTAATAATTGCCGTTCTCCAAATCGGATAATGGAATCTCTCTGCTTTCGAAAAGTGCAATCACGGTAATCGGATTTTCTAATTCCGCGATATGATCGATTCGAGCACGTACACGTGCACGTCACGTAAGAGATAGCGCGAATTAGTCACTTCGGGAATGTGAATGGGCATCGTTTTCCGTCGTCCCGCGGTATTCGAAGGCAGGCTAGCCAGGCGGTGCCGGGGGCGCAGTCGTTTGCCTTCAACGGCAGCGACCCCATTCGCTACATTCCATCTGCCCCCTTCTTCATCGTCTCTCTTTCGAGCCGATTCCACGTCCGTCTGTCTTCCGCCGTTCCGCCAATTTTACATGCTCGCTTCGACCGATCGGAGCTTGGAGCGAATTGAAGCTTGATTAAATTTTTCAATTCAATTATCTCGAATAATTTTATTTCTATTAGACTGCCATCAATTAATTGTCGCTATCTTCGATTACGTTGCGCAATAAAATGTTATGTTATATTCTAAACGCATAACAGTACAGTACAGAAACACAAGATTTTGTTTAGAACTTATAATTTTTTTCGCTGTCACCGTTCAATGCATCTGTATTTTTCATTTCTTCTATTTCCACAACGTTCTTTACTTTACGTGCCGCTTTACCTTAAAAGCCACCGGCCGATCGCGAGTACATCGCTTGGCATCAGTGAATTCTCTAACAACAACCACGCGGAAACTCCTTTCCTCGTTCTTTCGAGCGAAAACGAGGGAGGTATGTATGAACCGTGGACTATTCTTCTTCCGTGTGCGTCCATCTGCCGCATATTATTGCAGTCAAAATTGCATTTAATTAAATGCACTTTTCTTTCGTGTATTATATATACTTCTTGCAATCTATTATCGCGATAGTTTCCCGTTTTACAAAAATGACATTATAAATTATATTCTCAAGTCGATTCTTTTCCACCAAGTTCAAACTTCAACGATTTCGATATCATCGCAGTAACGCATGAAAGACGATTGCATCGATCTGTGTACTTTCGATATACTTTCCACGTACTTTCCGATAAGTTAGATTTACGCTCTGATTAAAATCTCTCATACGCACATGTCAACAAAGTAAGTGCGTATTGTTCACGAATTGAAAACCAATCTAACTCTGAAACAAAAAAGAAAATATTTTTCAATAAAAAAAAATTGTTTCCGGATAATCTCGTAAAAAGTCACTTTACCGTCAGATTTCAAGAGCGTTGCGAAAATCAAGAGTATTTTATTGCAGCCGGAAACGAACCGAGTTTCCAGCGCATTCGTGAACATTGCTTGACGCGGTTAAATACCTTTAAGTCATTCACATCGCTTATTAACTCACGCAACCGAGCACGCGAGGCACGTACCTTTACACGCCGGATGCTGTGCCTTATCGATTGCTCCATAAGCGGGAGTTCGCGGCGGAATGTCGGCGATCATGAATATATGTATAACTATCCGATCAGATTCGTATTCCGCATATTTTTCGTATTTTTTTCACTTAGCACAATCTTTTCTCCTTTCTGCAATGAACATAACTTTTTCCTTCTTAGTAAGAGGCTATAAAACGCGACTGACTATGAAGGATCGAAGTTCTTTCTCGGTGAGGAAATCCGTATCCGAGACATTGATTACGCAATCAGCACAGGATACACTATGCATAATTTAATTCCGAGAAGTACCGTTGATCCTGTTGGTTGCTTCTATCGCTTAAGGTTCTTCATTCCCTGCAGTGCCGTGTAAGCGTTTGCATGACGCGGAGCATGTCTGTGTACAAACGATATAATCCAGCGTTGAGGATAAGACCGGACTCAGACAAGAATGCGGCCAATTTTTTGCACTGAAGCGATAATTTTCTATTTTTCATACTTTTGGTTCTTTTGCGTTTATATAACGTTTATTAACGAATGAATTCAGAAGAAGAGAATTAAGTTGAGAGAAATACTTCTTTCCATAAAAATATTTGACTTGTTATGTACATATAAAAATGTTTAGCAAATATTACGATACTGGCAAAAAAGAGAAAATAAGTAAAATATAGAGTAAATATTTTTTTCATTAAATAATACTATACTTGTTATTAAAATGTTATATTTTCAGACGTCATAGCTTTTGAGGCAAATAAATGTTGAATGTGAAAATAGTTTCTCTAAACGACTAACCAAAGAGACGTCACGTGTAATGCTACTTTAACAATGCAAGAACTCACGGAGTTATTACATTTTGCCGGTAAACTTTTATGTAATTATTCGCACATTCATTCTGCAACGAGGACGCAGATAAAGTGCTGCGATGCACGCGTTGAGAATGCCTGAACTAATGATCGTTTCAGTGTGAATTACTTGCCACGGTCGGAACTGGACTTAACACAAGGCAGGATAAAGCGGTGGAGAAAGGATTGAAGCGAGACGCGAGCGTGGAGAGAACCGTGCGAGAGAGACGGGCAGAGAAAGCGGGCAACGTTCAGGAATGCATAAAGTCCTCATTACGAATTACCCACATTACGTCGCTCGCCGCGGCTCGCTCATATCCTTGATGAGTCCACTCTATCCCGGTTACACGGCAAACTATTGTATCCGCATCACGCGGGATATGAATCATCCCGGGATCAAGGAAGTTCCCGTCTCTCGGCTTTGATCCTCGAGAAATTTATAAGCTATGACGGCCATGTCGTATAATGCGCGATGAAAAGAATTCTCGTATAATCATGCTTTGTTGCTCAAAATACTGTTTTCAATGTTGATTCATTGCACGTGAATAACATATGACGCAATTTGAATGAAAAATAAATTACGCTTATGTAGAAAGCTGTGCGCATTAAACGATTATGCAGAATATCTAGAATAAAAAAAGTTAAGTCGATTAAGCTTGAGAGCATGCGTCCAGTGTATAAAATTGAAATAATTACAGATTATATTTTTACGCGATATCTTTGAAGACGTTTGAACAAAACGATTAAAACGTGCAGACACAGGCGTGTGAAATAAAATACTTCAATCGCGACTCGTTATCTTAAACGCTGCAACTATAATTCCCATGGAACTAGTCGATGAAATAGCCGTTAATGGTGAGACACTGGAAAATGTTAATCAGCCTCGCAAGTCTTATCACTGCATTAGTAATCGTGCAACCGTTAGTGTCAACAATGGTTAACGGCGCGGCGGATTCGTTTCATAGATTCGTTTCGATAAGCGGCACACCTTTTTGAAGACGAACGACTCGTCCGAAGATAATTGCGAATCAGAGTAGAATAATTCGATGGTAACAAAATCAAAACGCCGGCAAGTAGAAAATGATTAAACAAATCTGACCTGGGAAGCATTATTAAATGAAAAAAGCTCCGATTTGAATGTAAAATGAGTACATTTTTTTCCAATGACTGCAAGAGATAATTCAACAGATTCTCATCCGACATGCTTGAAATATTTAACTTCGAGCTTCTCCGTTGATTATGCGACGTATCCCGCACACGAATTTTGGCAGGTGAGTTAATATTGACCTCGGAGAAACCTCGGCGATAATTAGCCAAGCGTACAAGACCAACCCAAATGCAAGTGTGATGAGGTCATCGTGAATTCTGCGATATTTAAGGAGCTAAACTTTCAAAAAAAAAAAAAAAAAAAAATAATCGGCGATTAAATCAAAAATTTTCATAAGGCAATTCTCACGGTTCCGAAATTTCGGTTCCGGCACGGTTTTCCAACCGTGGAGAAAACGCGATTCGCATCTCTCGCGTTCTCCGCGACGTTGACAGAGCACTTTAGCGTGCGCTATGACGGCGCTCCGTCTATATTTATCGACGACGCGACAACGACGTCAGCGAGCATCCTCGTCCGCGTCCGCGCGCGGAGTAGCCGCGCTCCCGGTACCGTTACAGCTGGCAGAACTTCCTGCCGGTCGCGAACCTCGGCCTCCATCGGGGCTCCGCTTCGTCCTCGCATACTTATAGCGTCTTTTCGGCATCGTCATTGTCACCTACTCCCGCGAGCGCGCGTGCACGGACTAGTGTACCGTAAACTCCGCCGATCGAAAATTCAGAATGCATCCGCCGTGAGCGACAGGCAAGAATTCGCGGCGCGCCTTCGGGCTACGGTCGCGGTAAACGCGACGCCTGGCGCAAAATTCATCGCATCTTGATTTATTCCTTAGATCCAGTCGCACAAGTTTCGAAACACTTCACCCGATCGTTACTTTATCAAATATTGAAGTGCGAAAACCGCGAAATGAACTTGACAACTCGATGTATAATCACGTTTTACATTTTATGACGCAAAACCTGAAATGCAGCAATGCCTGACGCGACTTTATTCGTCAGATGCAACCGATCGTGTCGATAGAATTGTTCGAAGAGACCGCTTATTTCATCGGTGCGTATAAAACACCGGAGTTCATAAGCTTCGACAGCGATCACGTTTTAAATTGTAAAACAAAATCTAGAAAATTATGAACGGTAAACGTAATCATTTCATGTATTCACCAAAACGGTCTCTTATGTTAACCGTTGAATATAGTTCCTCGTAATTATGCGAACGACGTTCTCCTTGCCTCTTACGCCTTTCAGTGGACTGCGCTTGATAATTAATGCCGCATTTAGTTTTGTAGAATAGTAATTTAGCTCAGAGAAGAAAACGGTGTAAAACTGCACGACTGACTGCGCGAACTCGCGAATCGCGTCTGCCGAATGAATATTCATCGCGTGCGATAGTGCGTTATTGAAGTGCTAATTAACGTGAGTGTGCAAGCACGCTGGGGTACCGGCGTTTTCTCAACGCACACAGTCGCGAAACCGTTTCGCGGGATAAAAATAACCGCGGGGCGATAAAATGGCAATTATCGGTGTGGCACGGTTTCTACTGTACGCTTCGCACTCTGAGTGTGTGATACCGCGGTAAAATCGTGTCAGCGAGCATCTTCTATGAGCGCAAGAAAGAGGGAATGCGACGCAAAACAGAAGAAATTTCGTAAGAACGCTCGAATCGAATGAAGAAATGCACGAGTACAATTGCTACTCCGCGTGCCCTCGCGTAACGTTCAAGTTCAAGGCGGAGGAATTACATGCAATGCATATAATTCATGTATTACAAGCACGTCCGTTTACTACAACTATCGATTTAACGCATTTCCATTTTCTTGCGCTTCGCTGAATTTTTCATTGCTTCAAGCGAAACTTTCCGTGATAAATTGTAGACAATTTTGCATATATTTCTCTCAGTGAAACGTGGGAATATTTTTAGAAACCTTTTTCCAAGATAGATTTTCTTATTTAAAAAAATAAGTACAAATGTATAAATAGACATAAAAAATTTCAATCATCTGCCAGATTTAAAAAGAGATCAAATTCTTTTTGCGCAAAGAAATTGAAACAATTTCAAAACTCTGATAATCGTCCCCCGATAATTGTGGAAATTATGGGAATGCCAGGCTTCTCTGCACAAATGAAAACTCGAAAAAAAGAGAGTGATATACTTCTTAATGCCTGTAACGCTCGATCGCTTCGACTGGCACGGATCGACCGCAGCCGCGTGTGGAATGCAGCTATGCATCTCATTCGCCGTTCGACGTCCCTCGGTGAAACCGGCGTGCACGCACGCGTGGCCGCATGCGAGACACGCGGCCGTCCGTGCGAGAGCGTGTACTAGCGGATAAAGAGGTCGTCGTAAATGCCCCGACGTTAATTCGCCGTGAGTTTTGTAGGACACGCCGCGCGCACGGGCGAGGCGAGCCTCGGAGCGGCGAAGCTCGGCTCTCGGCCGAAACTTATACACGGCTACATCTGCGCCTGTCAGCGTCGGACATATGTCGAACGGTTTCTCGCGCCCGGGTTCGACGCCCTGCCGAAACTTCCTAATCGTCCTGGGACGTTCCAGACCGTCGGCCAAAACGGATTTCGGCGCGTTGTAAAGTCGTATAACTTTGGCCCGGCGGTAAACTCGTGGCTCAAGTACAATCCGGCTTCTATATAACAAGGATGGACTGAGTATAACTAACGATAATAAATACCCGCAGATTGGTAGAACTTCAGCAACAACTGCTGACGCTAAGTTCGACCTCCCCCCCTTTCAAACTAATGGTTTCTTGTTAACCTGAATTTGCAAAGCTCAGCCAAACTGTAGTAAAACATCTACGTATCAAACTAGAGAATTAATAGAAGATAGATTGTTAGACTGTGTTTGTATCTCCATGGATTTTCTCTCAATTGCTTCTTGAGGGAATCGTGCTCTTGTGCAAAAATTGAATATGCTGTAATAAAAAAAAAAAAAAAATGTACGACGAGGTTTATTTTATATGTATAGTCGGATGAAATCGAACGGTTCTTTGCCCGGGTCAACGTCTTGTCATCGGCGCTTGATAGCGCTTCAATGTAGCGATACGGCCGATGCCTCATGCCTAATGATACACGCCGCGGTTTAAATGCACGCTGCGTCCGCGAGCTTCCGCTGATGGTAACGTTACGAAACGGATGATCGGGATCACTGCGCGTTGACATTGAACTGACACTGAACTTCAATCGCGGATTCTGGCGCGGTTCGCGTAGAAAAGTTTGTCTCCTCGCGTTTTCCCGCGAGCAAGTTCGCCGCCCGATCGGCGCGTGTAGCTCGCGAAAGAAAGTCGAGAAAGTGTGTATAATTAAATGGCAGCTCATATCGAAATATGATAACCTTGATAACCGAACGAAACCGGCGGCGTCGATCAACCGGCGGGAAAGTTAATTAGTTACAGAGGAATGCTTTTACAGAACAACTTGAGAAATACGGATACCGACATACCAGATAAGGCCCTGATAAGGTTTTCTTCGAATCTACCCTAATAAAGTTGGTCCGAATAGGACACAAACGGGACAAATGAACTTTTTCCTTGTTACTAGTTAACGAGGTCCTTTTGCTCGGGATTCAATAAAGACCCTCTCAGGAATGCCGTAATGTTCCCGAGTGGAAATAATAATACGGCCCCGATTAGAAACTGATTAGGTAACCCTCACTTAGTGATCGGATCTTAATTAGTACACTCGATAGGAATTTTAGATGTTTGCAAACGCAATGGTCCTATCTGGAACCGATCGAGCTGCACTACAACCCTACTTTTATTTAATCGGGATTCTTATCGGATGATTATGAAGTATAGATTTATTAATTATTACGTCGGAAAATGTAATACAAATAATTTCGATAAAGTTTATATATTTTGATATATTATTATTTATACTATTTGAATATACTAATCAGAACCCGATCACCAATTGTAAGTGAGGCTTGTCTGATCAATTCCTAATGGAGGCCGTATTAATATTTCCGCTCGAGAAATCGTATTTCTGTTTCGCTCGTGGCATCGCGCGTTTTATCCGCATCCATGCAATTACCGGATGTTCTTTTGCTGAAAGTGAAATTGCGTGATAACAATTTCTTCGAATTCAGCGATACAATAGGCAAAATTATAATTTAGTTCGTGTGAAATTATTATACTTTAATATTGTATATAAATCATTGTAACTTATGATAAAAATTTATTTGGAGATTTAATTTCTGAAATTTTGAATTATCTTAACTTATCGTGATTTATTAAAAATATTTGCTACATATTTTTGAACGCAGAAGCAAAATACAAATAAGCAAGTAGCAAACAGATTTATAAAATCGAAAACACCTAGTAAGCGATGATCGAGCGTTGCTTGGAACTTGGAACCGAACCATCGGCCTGTGCAAACCGGCGCGGCTCCCTCGGATTGCGTTTTCTGGCTTGGTAAGCAACTTAAGGATGATGGTTCCGTTTTATTTATAAACAGCCGCACTGCGCGCGAAGACTCGCTCGCGTGCGCGCAGCGAGTTGCCGGGTTGAACGCCTCGAAGTGCAGCAGACCCGATAAAACGCTAACGGCGTGCGCTTACATGCGCGCTTCTTTGTCGCGAAATTGTCCCGTCGAACGTCCGACTTTCCGTCCGATCGTCGTCGCCGTCGTTCTAATGGCTGACCGCTAATTAAGAGAAAATAATTGCCAGGGATCGCGTTGGCGGCGGAGGCGGCGATGCGCTCGCTCTTCTTGCATAACTCCGGCGTTATAGTCACGCTTGGTAAAAAGTGTTACGTCCGTTGCAATTAGAACGAGTGGAAAAAAAGATGACACCTGAACCTCGACGAAGGCAACTAAGCGTTCGTACATCGAGAAAGGTATAGATATCGCGTTAATACTTATTTTTGTATCACTTCTTTTTAATACATAGATAAAATACATATATAGAAAAGAGATAGAAGAAATAAATTTACTTGAAAAGATTTTATATAATAAAAAAAATGACAAAAAATATTAATTTTTATTTTTATGTGTTTTCTAAATGACCTAAATGTAAAACAAAAATGGAAAATTTTTTTCTACTTATTAAAATAAAAGAAATTGAATTTTACGTCAAATAAAAGTATCCGGATTTCTAATTTAAACGTAAGTAGCATTAATCGCCGTTGCGGTGGAACTTCTTCCTATATTTGCGGTTGTATAGCGTGATAAATGACGCGGATCATGATGATTTCTAATCACCGATATAAAGAGCGGATCTCTCCGAATTAGCGACGCAAAATTTCGCGCGGAAATATCGACGTGCGGAACGTCGAGTGTGATACATTGGTGCCGGTAAGCATAGTGCTTGTGCACAGCGTCCAGTGTCTCGCTCAATTACAACTTTCATTCAAGTATACGCAAGAAAAAGAAATCCGCGCCGCCCCGGTCGTCGTACCCGAGTGGCGTGACTCCGCGCCGCGATCTGGCTCGACGACCTTTTCTGCGCGAGCATCGATGTCTCTTTTCGCGAAACGTGTACTGCAATTGCACGCCTACTTAACCCGTTGGCGTGTCGAGCCACACTCGTACTATCTCTGGATGTCTTAAGATTTGTGTCAATGCTATAAATTAGAAAATTGTCAGCTAAAAACTTGACAAAAATAAATTCAAGTGCCTCACTTGATTGTACAAGTGTCTTTACTGCAAAATATTGTTTCCTGACAACTCTGAGATATTCAATATAATAAATATTATCGTTCCTTTATAGATTTAACAATATTTCAATATCAGAATAGGAGGATCAAGTTAATTTAAGTCAACTTAATTTTGATTTAATAATATTTACTGGAAGAGAAGTGTTGTTTTTTATTAAATAATGAAAAACTCACCATTCAGAGAATCTATTTTTGAAGAACAATAGAATTAATTAAGGTCGCAAGACAAAGATTCTTTATGAGCAAATAATTTTTGCATCATAAAGAAGTCTTGCAACTCATGATTTTTTTTATGATGTTTCTTCAATTGTTTATGACAGCTGCAGAGACATACCAACTCTCGGTAATAATGCGAGTCTTGGGCTGACTCGGTCCGACGCGATCAAATCTGATTGTGAGTCCTACCGGCTGTTCCGCCTTCGTGCTACGTTCACGGCCATTTTCTCTCAAATAGAAAGGCTACTTCTTCTATTCCTTACATTCTTACGCGAGAATCGACATAAAATACGTACGTAAAGTATCGTACATCCATTAAAGTAATGTATTATCCTTCAATGAGCATCATTTGTTATAAACCTGTTTGAAATAATGTGCATATGTAAATAATGCAATATGATAATGATATGTCTATTTTTGAACAACGCGAAGGTCTTAATTAATTAATATGCAGAATAAATATTTAATAAATTATTTCTACTAAATGTAAAACTTAATATAAATGTGATTTAATTAATTACAATTTACTCTTCTACATTTATTTAGTGTATTCGCAAAATGTTACAATTGAAAATCACCGTGTAATATAATAGAGTAAAATTTCGGTTCCGAAAGCCGTGAGCTTTGAAAAGACCTGTTTTTAGGCGGCCATTAAGGTTCTCCGGAACGGATATTGAGGCGTATATTCGCAGGCAAATTCGCAGTTTCCTCTCTGTCACGAGTCCTGACGTCATTTTGCAACAATCCAGCCGCCACGTGACAGGTATTTAAATGTACCGTACATCTACCCCCGCAGACTGCAGCATACAAGAGTTGGTGCCTCGCTCCGGCCTTCTGCGGCGTCGCGACGGCACTCGAGTGTCTCCTCCACCTTTTCCTGCGCCTACGTTCACGGCTGCCTCCTTTTCTCTCCCTCCGTTCTTCGCCACAGGGGGAGAGAAGAAGGCACTCTTTCTCAGGTAACGCGCCGCCGTTCACTTGAGCAGAGAGAGAGAGAGTCCGGTTCTTCAGTCTCGTAACGGCGGGCCGGAGGGAAGGAGCTCCGTGACCCTGAGGACAGTTTCTCGATTTTCGCCTCCGTTCTATTCGGTTCCTCTTTCTCCCGCTGTTTTTCACCGCGAATCCGCTCGATGCGAGACGGCGCATCCTTCTTCTCGTTGCTCTTCGGTTTCGCGAACGTGTATCGTTATCGGTTGCTTGTTTCTGTGAAGTGAATTATCGTCGGCGGATTGTAGACGGACCTTCAGTGGTGTACATGTGCCCTGGGACTAGAAATACATTGTAGAACGTAGGAGAAACAAAACGTAAGTCTGTGGGAAATGTCGCGTATGCCGCGAACGAGCCACGAAGCCGTAACGTGCTCGCCGCGCAAGCTTGATTTTGCGCCGAGCGCGCCTTTCTTCGAGTAGGCGTTGCAGGGTCACTCTTGCTGGCGAAAAAGATTCGGGCTCGATCGGGCACGAGGTCAAATACGATCGGTTTCGTGGCGTACGCTTGGTTTCCGCGACGATATTGTTCCTCTTCATTTATCAACAATATCGGATATAATAGAATTATATTAAATATCTGTTTAATCCTTCATTTTTGTGATAAAACTAAATTTTCTTTGACTCTATAAGTGCCGAGAAACATTTATTGCTTAAAATTTTAGTATGAAAGATACGAAAAATTATTTTTAAAAGTCTCGACAGAAAATATAAATATTTCGATGTGCGGACACGGCGTGAATCCGCGACGAATGCATTGTGCAAGGCACGGACGTACGATTACACGTGTAGAAATCCTTCATAACTGCACGAGAGATGTTGAAATTTACGGTGTCCGATCACGATCTTGTTATATTATTATGGAACGAGCTGCTGTCGATGACTCGCATTCAATTAAAAGCGATCGACGTGAAGAGGAACGAAGCTTATTCATGCGGCGTCTCAATGAGGATGCTGTACGGTTGCAAAATTAAAAAGAGTCATCAATAGTGCATACATGTTTAAAACAAGAATAATTATTTATCATTACAGCTGATAAAAAGTACCGCAGTAATATAAAGCTCTCTTTTATACTCATCATTAATCATTAATTCTGAAACAAATCCTCGCCAATCTTGCAGCATCTTCGTGGAAACACATGAATGAAAATAGTACCATAAAACCATGCTAATTTAGTTAGCAACGGAGTTTCCTCCGGAGATTCATCCCAAGATACAAGAAATAACTTCATTCTAGAAAATTTATCTATATGAATAGAGTGTGAGATTTATCTCACATGTATATCGTGTAACTTATTGCTACATACACGGTATAATTAAATTCTCACGTTGATGTAACATCGAGTTGTGCAGTAAGACTTGTTTTGACAATCCGAGATGTCCAAATGTAACCTGAATTTCAATTTAATAATTACATTTAATTACACAACACTCAGATGAAATTTGGAAACGAAAATGGAATTTTAATTTAACATTTGTCCGTGTCATTCAGCGCGCTTAACAGTAATAAAACAATGCAGCTAAGTTCAAAATCTATTTTTTTTACAGAGATGTACCGAGAACTTTTCTCCCGCAGTCTTTTACCTTTTCCGATACTTCGGACACTTGTTCCGTCAACCGCAGTCAGTTTTTGCGCCGCAGTTCGCGGATCTTCCTTCCCGTATGGCGTGATCGTCCGATAAATCGTTACCGTATCGAATCTATGCATAGGGTTGCATATAGGGCAAATTCGCGCCGTAAAACACTTCAGGAACGCGCGTAAAGAAGAGAAAGTTCCTTGCGTGCGCAATTTGTGTACCTTTCCGCTCCGCATTCCGCGTTCCGCGTTCGCAAAATGCTAATGAGTTATCGAGACAAATGAAATTACAAGTTACGTATGCATTTCTAAGGCATTTCTAAAGCTCGAAGCAAAAGATTTAAAAATGTGCATTTATTCGGCACGATGCGATAATTCCGTATCACAGTTTCAAACTCCATCCACGCGCCGCTCGAGAGAAGCAATCGCCGAATTCCTTCGCTCTCTTTTCCACGTGATTTCTATAAATCGTCGGATTAACGTAAACAGGTTTCTATCTATGCAAATTATTTCTTTTTATTTGCTTAATTACAATATCCAGGTTTAATAACGCAAGAAATATTGCGTCATAAATATTTTCGCTGCTGCGAAATCACGATTCGCTTTTAGATTTAATTCGCTCCTTACGAGTTAAATTCAAATTAAATCCAAGTATATTGCGAGTCTACTGAACCATTGATGCGTTGAGAGTTAGAGATTAATAATTAATAATGTTCCATTGAATTTAGTTCTTTATGATTTTAGAAAGTTCCAATTTTGGAAAGTACCAGCATATTACAGAGTCTAACAAAGAGAAAATTGCATTTGTATTGGGATATCAGTTTTTACGGGGGTATTGTGATGACCTAAAATTCTTTCATCGAAGATTAATCTCTCCCGCATTATGGTGTTCTCAAAGAAAACCTGTAGACCTGTAGCTTAGAATAGGTGGATAGGTAGGCAGGTAGCTTAGTAGGTAGATAGAAATAGGTAGAGGTAGAGTAGGGTAGGTAGATAGGGTAGGTAGATAGATAGGTAGGAGGATAAAAGTAGATAGGGACAGGTAGAACACGATTGAATATCGTCGTGGGTAGATGAATATTCCACGTGATATATCAAAGATTCTGGTTTCACGTATAAATTTTAAGAACACTATTCAATATCTCGTTCAACCCTCGCATTATAATAAACACGAAAATAAGCATGTTGCAAGCTGAAATTCTGCATACATAATTTTCATCTTAACCTTCGTTTTGTTCTGTATATTTATCGCGTGCGTTTCAAAAGTAAAAATATTTATCCCTTATTGAAATGTAAATGAAACGCGATTAAAATTTCTGTGGAAAGAATTGCGGATATGCAAATGGGATTTTGAAACCTGGCGTACCTCAAAAAAGTAATTTATTTTCATGAATTTGTACTTTTTATTAAAATTTGATTTAAGTGTTTAAGTGATCGTCGATCAATCGGATTCTCCACGGGTTTCGTTTGACTCCGTGATTTAACGACAAATTCACTGAAGCTATGACGCTACTTGGCTGGAATACCGTTAGCCGCCAACGGCTAGAGCATATCATCGCCGTGAGAAATTCCAGTCACATAACATAGATCTCGATGACCGAACAAAAGTCCCAAAAAGTGTTATGGCAATCGAGGCGCGACCGAAGAATTGCCATCAGAATTTCCAGAGTATTCCATTATTATTTTACACACGTAAAGGGGCTGCATTCATCATCTAACAACACAATGTTAGATCCACCAAATTCGACGACTGTTACCAAGCGTGCAGCGCGTTTTTCGCCTTTTACACGACGCGGATGCACTTTTATGGCGGCGAGGCCTCGTGATTGCGGCCTCCTTCGTTGCGGTAATAATTGCGCGGGCATTTTTCACGCTGCCAGAAACACGTAATGCAGCCGCGTCGGTTACCGCGCGGTATAACCGCGATGCAACTGCCTGGCCACGCCCTGAATGCTACCGCCGCGCTATAACGCGGGCATACCTCGGCCTGGCATCTGCGGCTTTGGCGGCCGCGCCTCGCATTTTCACCGCCGCGCCGTTCCCCGGTTGCATCTCTGTGCAATACGCGCTGCATCGCGCTCCACGTGGCCGCGGCCGCGACGGCACGGCGCCGGTCGCGCTTTTATCGGTCGACGAACCGCGAAATTGCACGGTATCGGAACGACGTGGGTCAGACTGCCGAGTCGTCGCGCATAAGACGTTGGATTTTGAAAATATCACGGAACACTCTCGCAAAGTGTAATAATTCATCTCGCAAAGAGTAAATTTCGCCGAGCAGTTCGCTCCAAATTTATTACTGCGAGAATTTTAAAGCTAAAAATTTATTTTAATTTTTTTGTAACAAAGAAAAGACGGCAATACTGTTAAAAAAAAAAAAAAATACATTGCGAATAAAATAAAGAAAATATAATACGCGTGTACTTATTTGATCACGTCCTCAAATAAATTCAGATAATTTTCATATCATTTTTGATTGGTCAGGCAAGAGAGTCAGCGAAGTAGTTAAACGGTGAATTAAACGACGCCTGAACTTCTCTGAAAACGAATGTCACGTCATGCTACCTCGCGACGTTCACTCATCGCGTGACATCGTCGTTTGTCGACGGTGCGAAGCTTTATCGGTCAGCGAACCGTGAGAATCATGCAGGGATAATGTGTTCGGGTTATTTTGCGAGAAAACGCCATGTGCGGCGTCGCGTCTCGGACCTCGACCCTGAATTTCTATCGACTGCCACGTGCATCCCGCATTCAGGAAACAAACGGTAAACCGGCGCCAGCTTAATGAGGACGATGCGACAAAAGTCACGCTTTGCGAGAACGAGGATGACGGTCGTAGTTAATGACGCCCGTGTCCTTCGTGAAAAAGAAATGGAACACGCACCAAGAGATCTAAGCGTAGTTCCGCGTAAAATAATATTACTCAATCCTCAGAACATACCAAGTTTTAATTAAAATTAATTAAATATTCGAAATTGATTTGGAATATTTTAGTGAACACATTCTTTTCTGATAATTGTAAATTAGCATGCGTGCTTCGCGTATCAATGACCAATACGCGCAGCAAGATGAGAGATAGAATTGGAACGCATTACGTTAAAGCCCGCGGGCTTAATGGGATATGTTTGACAAACTGAATGGCAGCCTTCGCTAATTAGCCTTCAAAATGAAAAGCGAATAATCCATGAAACAATTAAGTCGGAATTGAGAAAATTGGACTCGCTGAAGATTGCTCAAAGCATTTACTCAACGGACTTCTTTAAACCGAGAAATCCTGTCGTAATAAGTCGTTTTCGATTCGCGCATCGGGTTAATAAATGTGTGGACAGTGCACGCAGAATTCCTCGCGAAACGCGTTGCATGTTGCATTGCTATTGGGTGACAGACTCTTAACCGCAGGTGGCTCGAAGGAGTCCAGAACTCGGAATGCACTTGCACAACCGCCAGTCAGGCCGCATGAAAGAAACGTCGACTGACTGGTCGTTTTACCAGTATGTTAGATACCACTTTCAACTATTGTATAGTTGACTAGGCCGCCTTTAATCCCGCAGAAACGATTTCAACGATCTCGTAGCCTCGCTGTCGCGAGTAAATGTGGTCTACTTGCGTACATGTGTGTAAATGTAGTTTTCTCGAAAATAAGTTAAACAAACATAAAAGGCAAATATTCAGCTCGCTTGTTCACGGCAGGACGGAGCGTCGTTGTATGTTAATCACACGGTGGCAGTGACGAAGGAAAAGAAGGTCCATATCCCGACCCTTCACATAAAAACAAACGTGCTTCCAACTTCCTTTAACATACAATTCCCACAAAGAAACCTGAAAAGCACGCCTACGCTCAAAATTCTCAAGGATTCCCACGAGACCCTTGCTACGGTTCAGGCGTCCTAAATCAATAAATTTAAGAATGTCAGCGATTTACAAGTGTTGAAATATAGTTTTTAGTAAATAATCACCTGTTAAATAATTCACAGGCAACAAAAAAGAATTATAACGACATATTTGTGTAAATGTCGGCGAAAGGAGTTTTGAACTATTTCTTGTATACCGTTACGCAAAAAAAAAAAAAAAAAAAGAAAAGGGGAAACGGAAAAACGTTTATCTCGAGATTGCCAATGACAACCGGAAATTAGATCATGCCTTGTTACATCGAGAAGTGAGCCTGCGCTCGGCAATTCATCCAAGACGTGTAGATATAACGCGATTACGGTAACACTAAGATAATCAGGCCATGTTGTTCCATTCACTAAGAAGCGCGACGGCGTGCAAAAATTCTCACGGAGCATAGCCAGGTGCATTATTAAAGCTTTACGTAAAGAGTAACGACAGAGATGTCTTTCCGCAATTCTTTAATTTAATTCTCCCTGTATCTCGCATGACGATCAAATCTCGCGAAACTGCTTCGGATTTCGTAGCTTCTCACATTTTTGTCATAACGTGAGAATTTTATTTGCGCAATGTAACAATTCCCAGAGAAACTCGAAAAAGTCAAGTACGTATCAAGATATTATTATCAAAAAATTATTTTATATTATCAGGTTATCAGATTATCAGATTGTCATAAAATAATGTTACGTTATCTAAAAAAATATTTGTGAATTGTTAAACAAACAATATCGTGTTGAGTAATTGTTTCATATTACGTATGCGTACAATATGCTGCAGGATAATGATTACGTGAAGGGGCTTCTCGAGTATCACGTGGATTGAATTCATCTGCGACAGGTGCTGTTTCATGATGTATCGATTACCTATTTCGTCGTTGGAGCGGATGTGTCGCCGACGAAGTCCATCGAGAAAGCCGGAAGTGGCTGGCGGACAATGTACAGCGGTACTCGTGATAGCCGTATTTGAATAATCCGCCTGAGTACCTTCAGAGTTGCCTTTTCGAGTCGATGAACTCAATCAAAGACGCGACTTACATTGACTGTAAAATACATCTGGGAACCGCTGTTAAAGTCTCTACAGCACGCTACTCTCAAAGGCAATGCAGGAAATGCATTCGCCTGCAAAATTTACTTTAGGATTAGACTGGGCGGCCTCTGCAAATAGCACAGCATTCGCAAAGTTGTCCACCTCAGAATGTTATAACAATCCTTAATAATTGTTAAAACGTCATTTTTCTTGAAAGAGTACTTGCGGTTTCTTTAAACACTTCTCTGCGATACGTTCTTAAACAAGCATTTTATAATATTCTCTTGTATCGAAGAAAGGCGTATGAGAATGAATACAGCGGACGAGAAAGGAATATATTTCTCAGAATTTACCGCCGATTACGGTAAATATAGAGTAATTGCATATCATAAATTGCTTCATCAACGGTACCAGGCGCGATGTGTTATTAAATATCGACAGAAAAATTATAGAACGCCCATGTTTCCCTGGGAGTTTTGTCATCGTAGTTTCACAGATAGGCGGTAAAAACTAATCACGGTGAGATGTGTATCTTTTCGCTAAACATACTCTAAAAGAAGCATACGGGAATGGAATAAGAAGGATAATTAAACACGGCCGATAATCCGTTGTTGCATCAATTACTCCGAATCCGCGATGTTATTTCGCGCGCGAAACCGCGGAATATCACAATCATTGCGGTAATTAAAGACGCGCCCGTACGATGCAACGGAGAGGAATCTCTTTTATTACGGTTTATAGATATAATTGATCGCGAGATCTATCCGAGATAACCAGATCGAGGATCCAGTTAGAAAGTATGTTTGCAGCGCTATCGTAATTATGGCGGTGCGAGCGTTTCCTGGTAACGCGTAGACACCGTTATTCGGCACACTGCGCGAGAAGATACATAAATTTGTCTACAGCTGATACTGCGCGATAATCCGCTGCTCGTGCGTTGCAGTTTCTTTCTTCATGTCTTGATGCATTAAAACGCGCACATTGACGCGGATATTCCGTAATTGCTAGAATTTAGTTTTTAACAATGCGCAAAACGATCTCAAACGCATCTTCTTTTCTACTTTTTCGTATGAATATTAAAACGTTTCAAAAGCACACCAAGAGATTGCATAAATATTTAATTGCAGAATTAACTGATTGGATGGCGCAATCTGCGCGACCGTTTCCAGCACCGAATTATCCTTCGCGTTCCTTCACGCTCGGCTACCGCGGAAAGCCGCGTTCAAGCCGCGTCTAGAAGTCATTGCTCGCTTTTTGCAGGCACCGTTTCGTGCTGCTTAACAGGAAATCCGAATACTTTCTAGCACTGGCCTACAGTGAGGCGGGTCCTTCTCGCAGCTGCACGGATCCCATTCATCGGTCTTTGATCTACACTCAAAAAAATGATCTTGCAATAATAGCTAAAATTTTCTAGGTGTAAAAAATTAACTAAAACAGATAAATAATTAGCAACTGTTGTGATATTGCATATGTAATTACTTAATCAGTTTAGATGACAGAAACAGAATATATATCTGTATTGTTTGTGAACTTTAAAAAGAAAGTTTCTCTAAAGCGCCTATCTATATAAGATCAATCACGTGTTAGATCATGCAATGAATAACATTTAGCAATGGTACCTAAATTTTTCAGAAGCTATTGCTAGAACATTACTGCTATAAATTCTATATGTGACAAACAATGTTTTCACAGATACGAAAAATAGCGATACATTCTTGTTGCGATATCTAGAAATCTAACTACATCAGCGAAATATTTTTTTGAGTGTATGCGTGATTATAGTTTTTATCTCTACCGCGTGCGAATGACAAATACAATAAATATGCGATTGCAAACTGAGTGATATCTGCATTTATCAACTATTAATAGTCTGTAATTAGCATTATAAGTACAGTCAATACGTGTATTTACGTTTCAGAAACCCTCATTTAACTTGCATATTTCTTGCTGAATTATGCTGTTTTAAATCGATGATACATGTGACGTGATTCCTTCTTTGCTGAATTATTCACACAGTTGACATTTTCTCTAGCATGAATATATTTCGGTTCCGACATTCCACGTTATGATCTGCGCTTGCGGTGAAACGTTCTGTGCATTTTAATATATAACATTTTACAAGATATACAATTTCATGTATTCTTTATACACGGTAAATCTCTTGGCCGAAGAAATCGAACACGTTCGCTTGACGAGGATAAATATAAGCCACGAGAATTGAGTAGGGTTTAACTTTTTTGATTACTATCGACCAAAAATGCTTTCAAGAACAGCTCGAAGGACGTAGATATCGGATTGGTTTCATTTTACCGGTTCGTGCCACGACTGTTAAAAACATGAATAAGAGACGCGCACACAAATATAGACGCATCATCGACATTCCTTCAAGGAGTCGCCTTCGTACGCTCGGCGTACATTCATATTATACCTCACACGTGTACGGTTGTGACGCGCGCCGACGTCCGGATTCCCTGATAAACCGTTATAATCGCCGGGGATCGAACGGGGCGATGGCGGACACGCGGACGAAACGTTTAGTTCACCGCAGGAAGATATCCTGTTGACGATGTTGTAATCATAATCCCGTCGCGGTCGGTCCCGACCGGTCATGGAATACTTCCTGCGCGAATCGCGAATCTAACGGATCTCGCCATTGGCCGGAGCCGATCGACTCGTTCGCCAACGCGTCGGTTGCAAATGCAAGAATGTCTGAGCGGGACTGCTCTGATTTTACGCGAATTAGGTTTTTTTTTATTCGACGACAGATGCAGAGATATAATATCAGCTTGCGGCGCGCAAAAGAACAATTTGCGAGTTTCACGAATCAAAATAAAAATTTAATAATTTAAATTCCGTTGCATTTCGCTGTAGAGCGATATTCGAAAAAATTGGAAATTGAGCAAAAAACAGATATTGATCCTTTAATTGTAGATTACAATTAAAGGACTAATATCTGTTTTTTGCTCAATTTTCAATTTTTTCGAATATCGCCCTAGTTTAAGTGCTTGAATCCGCCGCAACGAAATCGCAAGACGCGATTTCCGCGAGCGAACGCGCACGAATGTGATTTAAGGAAGAGTTCTCGCGCGAGTTCTCACGACGCAATCGGAAGCGCCGGCATCTCCGAATCCGCGGAGGCCTAATTACGCGCTAGGCGGCTAATTGAACGCGGGTGCTCGGCAGTCGCACGACCGCTTGCTCCAGTTAAGCGAGAGGCGCGATTGTATGCCTGGAGGACGGATAATGGCGTGTTGGTTACATAAAAGCGACTGGATAACGGCGCGTGTGCCGCGAAATATAATAAACTTTCGCGATCCGTCGTTGCGCCGGTCTCTCTCTCTCTTTCCACGCAAAGTGCACCGTCGTCGCGTTGCATAGGCGCAACGCGCGTATACGATCGCTTTCCAGCACTTCCCACGAGTTCGCTCATCCGATGCGCCTCGCGGCCGTTGCGTCACGCGTCTGCCCGCAATCGCTCGCGGCTTGGAAAACGCGACTGCAATAACGTATATAAGACATTTGGATTAGCCATTGTCTTGCACATTTTACATTTTATTCAAGGTTAAACATGTAACATACATTTTTGAAAAAATATATAAGCATTTGTTTAAATATATTTGAAATGTATTTGAGGAACACAATAGTAATAGATACGAAAGAATAGTACGATGTTCAAGTGATTCTGCGCGCCGAGGCTGGGATGGCAAAAATAGGCGTGGTACTGTGAGATTAATAGACACGGGTGTGCAGATGTAGCATTAATAATAATCTCATGGCCGGTCGATGGTTATCGCGAGCGCTCAGTTACGCGGCGCGAGGTATGCAACTGCTCTGTGCCACAATTCAGCCACAGAAACCGTAAGGAATTTGATGAAAACCGGTGTGTATTCGACGGTGTACAGAAATGACGATACCTTCCGCGTTCTTTCGCGATTATATGACGAGTTCCCGAAGTGAACGCGAAAAATGTCGATAACCGCACGGTACGATATGACGCTCGCTCATTTTAATTCATCGATGACAGAAGCGTTAGTCATCGCGTATTTCCGAGAAAAATTGTTAGACTTTGAGAAAAATTACGTTCCAATACCTATTTATTACCTTGTCTGACAATGTCTGCGATGTAATTATAGCTATCCGAGATAAGACTGACATCTACTAATTTTATAATTTCTTGTTTGTTGCAGGAATATGCTGATAAGAGAATTGGCGGCCATTTGGGTCGCCGTCCTCTTGTGCCATCTTCAGCTAACGGAATCTCAGGTGAGCATTCGAGTATACTTGATCGAAGTTTCAATGACTTTGAAGTGCCGCGTACATTCGCAATCAATTGATCGTTTGGCATGCATTTACTAAATTATAAATTAATCGCTTGTCTACGTTCATCGTTTCTTTTGCGATTCAAGAACAGTCATTGCTCAGGAATCTAATAAAAATATTCCGGTCAGTTTTTAACTTTAATCGCGGCTGTCCGATGAAGAACTTAAGTGCTCGGTGAAGGTAATTTTGTTTGCGCGGAGGAAAAAGTTGCGGCCCTGCCACAAGGCAGGCAGGCGGTCAGGAAGAAAACACGCGAGGGCGAGCCCGCGCGGGATAAGTCGTCCCTACGTCGGGATTCTTAGAGGAGGGGGAGTTTCAACCGCGGGTTATAAAGTAATTGGTATGTCGGCGGCGTAGCTCCATAGGAGTCACCGGTGCCGGAGCTCGTTTCCACGAGATGTGGCATATGTGAGGTGAAAGTGAATTTGCAGCGTAGAAGCGCGCCCGCGCGCAGTGTATACGCTAACGCGCGCGCTGAGTACCGCCGCAATCACACACAGAGTTGCAACATTTTAACTACAGAAGTTGGTAGTTCCAATACACCGCGACAGAGAATGTAGCGGGAATGTAAGTCCGAGAGGCAAGCATTCCTGCGTGACGCCTTGATAATTGTTTTCACGAGGGGCAAACCGCATTTTCTGCAAAAGCAGACGATTCGCTCGGTAATTACTGGAGTAGAAAATTACGCTGCGATATATATAATTATGTTCGATAAATATAAATTTTTATACAAATTCAGAGAAATATTATGCATTTATACGCTTTCAAAACACTAATCGCTCTCGAAACTTTCCTTTGAATAAAAATTCAATGCTCGCGCCGCGCGCCCGCTTTTCGCGTGAAAATGCTTACTGCATTTGTTGCATAACAACTTAATAAACATGAAATTTCACGTAACACCGTAACATTCGCACTTATCGCGTTTTATTAAATGCGAAAGAACTTAATAATATCGCGCGTGCAACTGCAACATGTAAATTCATTACGAGCGACTCCATTTTCGAGCGAGCTCGCGTAGGAATGTATGAAGGCGCAGCCTTTCTTTAGATGGTGCAAAATGGCATCTCTCTCAGGAATGTAGTCACCGTTATGTCACTGATACACACGCATAACGACGTCGAAATGCGAAGAAGAGCAAGTCGTTCTCTCGAAGTAGCGGACACTTTCCGTGCTCTTGGCGGACGAACGCGAGAAACGAAGATCGTTGGACAGATTGCATTTTCACTTTCTCCCGCCGGATAACAATGCGTTTACAGCACGTCTGGGGAGTCTAGTATTCAAAGGCGTTAAACTCGCAGTATTCAAAGGCGTTAAACTCGATGCGTGAAAAATACGCCATTCAACTGTGAAACCATGTAAAATTTGAAATTTACAAAATGTAACAACATTGTTTGAACAAAAATATCTTCAAAAGGCTGACCTGCCGCCGAGAAATTAGACGAAATTTCGAAATTTTTATTATTTATTAAATATGATTGTATAAAACTCACTCTGCAATTGAGTTTTTTGCAGCTACATTTTAATCTGATATTACAATTCAAATTAAAAAAACTTTATATATTTTCGTTTATCGATTTCATTTATCGATATGATTATAATGCCAATTCATTTCACTAGCTGATAATTGAAGAAAGTTTCTTTTAGCGTGGTGAAAATTCAATATACTTTCGATATCATTGTAGTTTAGAATTCAATGGTCAGTTAACTGGTCTGTGAACAGGTGTTAGTCTTGATTAAACGCGTCTCATTTCTGTTGCAGGTTCCTGCTACAAATCTCTTTACCTGTCAAAATGGTGAGTAATTTTATAAATATACTGGCGGTACGTGAGTGCGTGGGTGATGTTTAAGGCATCTTCGAAAGATAAAATACACATTCAATTTTTGTTCCACCTGTTCAGGCAGAAAAGAACTTTTTCATAATGGTCTAAATCTTCGTGGAGAAGCAAAAGGATCCTATTTTACATAAACGTGCTTCTACAAAATTCTGAGCAAATAATTCTTGAAAAGTGCATTTTAAGACAGAAATATGCTTCTGGTATGCCATTCTCGTGAATACATAGCGCTTGAAGCTATAAGATGATGTGAAAGTTATGTTGCGGATATTTTTTTGAGCAAGTCTCCTAAGTTAATCTGAAGTCATCGTAGAAATCGCCATCGTAGAGGCAGCCAGTTTAAATATTAAGCGACTTTTACTTTCGAGATCGACCTCCGGCGATTAGAACTTTCGCAGATTCGAGAGAATAAGCGAGAAATAAAATCGCTATAATAATCTTTGAGATTTCTAGAAATGAATGAGAGTATCAAGAAAAATAGTGTTGTTTTTGTGAAAAATATTAAAGAAAATACCGCACGGCGTTTCGCTGTTTGAACAACTGCGGGAAAGGTAAACCATTCGGTTGACGAACAAGTCTCTTGAAGACAAAAGATTATTCTTACGAGATAGATTCAGCAAGAAAGAGGTTTATTTGTTCTTCGGAGTTCCTCAGTCAAATCAATAACGGTATTGCTGATAACGCAAGCGTCGAGGGAGCATGTGGAGTTCATTTCGCGAGTCGAATGCGGAAAATTAATTTCACGGACATGCAGCCGCAAAGCGTAACGAGGGAAACTGATGAATTCTTTTTCATTAGGCCGCGCGCTTCCGTATTCAAATCACACGTAGGCGCTTTGAGTCGCAAATGCGAATCGGCGAATTATGCAGCGCGCCGGCCGGTGCGAGAGTTTCGAAAATGAGGCGCACGCGTGTCCGATAAATAAATCTCGTGAGAGACAATGAGGATAAGAGTTCGGCCATTCGTAACGCTGCTCCACTTTTCCTCGTTACTCGCCGATGCAATTAAGTAGGTTGCACGTACCATATGGGGCTGATCGTCGGTCGTTAGCCATAAGTCGTCGCGTGCATCGGAAAAATTGCAAGTGCCATTTTCTTCCGTGCGTTTTCTATTTTCTCGTGCTTCTTCGTACCTCGATTAATCCACGCTTTGTTCGGTCACGCCTCCGTCTACGGTAAGTGCATCAGAAAACGCTCGTCCAAGTATCGAGAAATCATTCTGTATAATCGTCATGAAGTAATAATTACCTCATAAATATGTATATAAAGATTGTGATTTGCAAAATAAAATATTCAATTCATTGACTAGAGATATTAAATAAAGGGAAATGTTAAATTTGGAAAGTAAGTCTGGTATGTTGATGTCCAGTTACACAATATGTTAATTTATTACGTTAGGTTGATAATCGGAATAAAATCGGAAAAAATTCTTCGTATAAATATTCCTCCATTAGTATATCAAATGTCAGTATTGGAATTCATCGCGACATATATGGCTGCCGTTATACATAAAACATTTCCACATTCCACGCGTTCTATAAAGCATTCCGAAAAATTTTATCTCTCAGACTACTAGGATTAAATCGTATTAAACAGGTCGCAGATTACGTAAGTTCTATATTAAGTAAATTCTGGTTAAAACTTTTCGATCCAGAGTTTAACTTCACTTCAGGTGCCTGACGAATCCCGCGTCTAACTTTTGAAGCCCAAAATTTTTTTTCGGTGCACAATATAATAGCACAGGGATCGGACGGAGGGACAGGTAGATCCTGGGTAGATCTGTAGGAAGAACAGGGCGAGACGGCATTCCTAAACCGTGAATCCTCCACCTCATCTCGTTTTCTCCGCCCCTCTCCCGTCGCCTCGTCTTTCTTCTTTCCACCGAACATCATCCGCCTCGACTCGTCGTCATCTCGCCGTTGTTGTGGTGCACGCGAAGATTTGAAAAATGTACGTCTGGACTTGTACTCGCGCGCGGCGGTTTATCTACCTTCCACCTCGGAGGAAACTCGACCGAGTACAGCGCGTCGAACGGGATTCCAAAAAGTAGAACATCCGGCAACACGCTCGCTCATCTGTTCTTATGTGATCATCCGTCGCGCTACGTACGCGCGCGTACCCGCACGTTTTTACCGGAAGAACGGAGACGACTCGGGAGAGAAGACAACTTTTTCGCGCATTTATATGCCAGCCTTAAGGATTATATCATCTTTCCGCTAGCGAGCACCAATAAAGTCTTGTAGTTACAATCATCTCTGCTTTCTAATTCCTTTTACATATTCAACTTTGGATTTTTCGAATCTCGAACAATTTTAATAATTTAGATTTAATATAAATCTACGTGTAAGCTTAAGAGATAGTCGCTTTTTAGAATCTTTTTCTATTTTCATCTTGTCATAATAATGTCACGTTTTCCTTCTCTTTACGAAACCAAACTCGTAACCGCAACGCGATGTCGTCGACGATATTACGCGATCGTTGAAATATCACGCGTCTGTTTGCTGAGAGAAAATAATATTGCATGCACGTTCCTCGAGCGAGAGATGCTAATGGATCCCAAGAGAACTGCGTGCGTGGTGCCAGTATGGCTGTTTGACCTTTTGAAAGAAAGGAAGGTCGTCATCTCGAGACTCTCCCAGCGAGTTCAGAGGGACTGCATCAACAACAAGACGGAGTAACGCCGTGTCTCGATTCTCTTCAGCGCGACTTGTGCGTGTCCATTGAAATGCAAGACAATTTCAATTACATTCCGCGGAGAATCTTGTTGTTTGATCACAAAGCAATAAGAAAATAAATCTTTATAAAATTTTGTATAAACAAAATAAGAAAAAAATAACAATTTATCTTTGTTTTTAAAAGTAATTAAAAATAGAATTTTTCCGACAATTATAACAGCTCGATTGAAAAACATTTACAGCATAGAATCTTAGTAGGTTTATGCTGGTTTTAAAAGCATCAGCAAATAATTGTAAAATGATCAGAACGATCGACAGAGCAATTTATTTGACATCCAACACTGACACCATTTGATAACCAATAGAAATCGTCGAAAATACTTATAAATAATGGTTAGTTGGGCATTTAAATAATTATTTTTCTATCTATTTAATACGCAATAAATATTAATCCACTTCGTTATTGCTTCGTAAAATTATCGTAAGAATAATAAAACGTGCTGTTACCAAGCTACAAGTTTATTCTTTCTTTAAAATAATTATGAAATATTATACTTTCCTGGATAAATTTTTTCATGATATTTACAATTTACGTATTCGATCAGACATTTCGCGAGTCATAATATTGCTCGGCTATTATAAAACAAGATTCTGCGGCGAGGTGGTTTACTTTGATCGAATCACTGACACGAATCGACTTTGCGGAAACCGAAGCATCGTCAGATGTTACGAACAGCATGCTGCGAAATAAAAGCTCTAGCCTGGAGCGACCCAGATACAAGCTTTTTACGCGCGATATCTACGCCGATCGGTGGAGAAAATTATTTCGATGCAATTTCTCAGTTGAAAGAGCAAACGCATCAGATCGCTCTCCGATCTAATCGATCTAATCGAATACTAATCAGATGTAAGAGAGCCTTGTAAATCAAATAAGCGTAAATCGCTAGCGGTAGATTTAAAATATGTTACAGCTGTCAGAACGCGTCGTAAAAAAAAAATCGACGATCAGATTTGATAACAGCTATAAAATACTGAAGTGAGCGGGTGAATACAGACGAGCCAATAATCTGTCGAACTCGTTGAGCTGTCACCGTGGCAAGTTTCACTATTTTACAAAAGTCCCCGTCGGTCGGTTGTCAACCCTGCGAGGCACATGTGTACTAAAAACGATCGAGGCCGTTGTGTCCGTCACTGTCAGCGCGAGTCACCGATTAACCGCCTTTCCTGTCTTCTGTATGCTCGCCGGCAGAAGATGAGCAAAGTATCCGGTTACTCGGAAATGCCGGTAGACCTTAAACTACCGCTTCCTGTATTTATTCGGGCTGGAAGCTTTTAGCATCCAACAAAAATTTCACGACTTTCGCATATTTTAAAATGTATGAAAATTTATACCGTGAAGCTTTTACTGCACTTTTCGAAAATTTAATCATTTGATGTGAGTCATAGTAGCGATGCAATGACCTGCTTTGCGAGTAGTAAAATATGGAAATTGCGTGTTCGCGATGTATTATTGCAACTTTGCGCTCAGATGATCTCTGTCCAGGCAGACAGCTTAATGTGATGTTTCCCTGCACAGGATGGGAGCTGCGAGGCATACACTGTTATAAATTCTTCAACATCAGGCACTCCTGGGAAAAAGCGGCGGAACTATGCAGGAGGTAAGCCACGCACAATTGCCCTCCCTTTCATTAGTTTTGCTAAAGCTTGACTTTAATGAGATACGATCAATATCTTTATCGATAGGCACGTAAAGAGTCATAATACATGTCTCAATCATTTTTTTGTGACGATTATGTTATAAAATATCGGTGTTCTTGACAATCTGTTGCAGGTACGGAAGCGAGCTGATGGTGGTGGAGTCGTACAGCGAGAACAACATGTCGGCGAGTATGATCGGCCGGCATTTGAATCGTTACTGGTTGGGTCTTGCCTCGCTCGACGATTTACGAACCAACACACTCGAGTCCGCCGCGGGAATGCTCGTCTCGCAATACACCGGTTCGTACGCAATTCCGTTTCATTCGATTTGCCAGGCGCCCGCTGCATTTTACACGAGCAAATCTCGTAACCAAATGCACATTCCGCAATCACGTTCCTGTCTCCTTTTTATTGTATCTACTTCCAAAGTAGTATCTTATTCCACGCTCTTTGCCATTAACGATCGACGATTTAAGAGGCCTTGACCGATATTCCGCGCAATACAATACGGTTCGCAAGTCCGATCCTCGTAAAAAAAAAATGTAAAAATTCCAAAGTTCCGTTAACTTAACTTTCAAGATTCTTACATATGTAATCTCTGTTTTTCATCAATTAAAGAATATGATTTTATTGTTTTTTAATTTAATTCTATAAAATTCCATATTTTCTCATTAATTTAAAAACTAGATTTTTATTTAAAAACAATTTATTAAAAAAATATACACAAGGTACTTCTTAATTTTGACAATTTTGATACTAAAATTTTAGATTTTAAGAATGATTACAAAAATTTAGAAATTATTAATTCAACTAAAATACAAATACATAAACATAAAACATTTAATGACATATTATTATGACAAATGTTTCTGTGTGTTACGAACGTATTACGAAATTAAATGACTAATAATCGTGACGCGGACGTTTCGCTCCGATCTCGTATAACACGCAGGGCCAGTTTCTATCAGGGTCACGGAAACACGGAACTCGCACACACGGCACGAAGACACACTTTTCCCACCAACAATGCACAGACGTCGTCGCTTTGTATGTCCGTTTGCTACAAGCCGCAATTTCCCCGTCTGCCGCGTTTGCACACTGTCCGCGCCACTAAAGCGCACTATTAATTATGCGCCGGGCTCGGTAGTTAACTGCACATTATTAGCAACGGATGTAATTATTATTAACTAACATAACAATATGCAAGATCTCGATACACTCCTTCTTCGCAAACGCGTGCGTTTGAGACTCATTAGAGACATTCAGATGTTATCGCTGTCATTATAATCATTAATTATTAATTATGTATATAATTAAAAACATAATAAAGTGCTCTGCGAATTTTCAATATTTAGCTCGAAAACAAAGTTTCTGGAGATTAATAAAAATTGTATTTTGCCGGTAAAAATGTAGGTTTCTGGGCGCCGAGTCAACCGAACACAAATTCAGGCGAGTGTGTGGATGTCGCTTTGACGGATGACCGACAAACGTGGGAACTGACCACGTGCGAGTCGCTTCTTCCTTTCATGTGTCGTGCCAACGCTTGTCCTTCCGGTAAGTACATCGTCGCATTGAATTGCGAGCAACGCGGTCGCATAACGTGGCCAGCAGTTTCACCATAATTCACGCCCGGAAACCGGAATAATAATCTTCCATGACGGGATATCTTCCACAGGTTCGTTCCACTGCTCAAACGGCAATTGCATTAATGCGGCATTCAAGTGCGACAAGCAGGACGACTGCGGTGATTATTCGGACGAATTGGATTGCCCTGCTAACTGCCAGTACTACATGGCGAGCAGCAGCGGCACCGTGCAAAGCCCGAATTATCCACACAAATATGCACCGCTCAGTAATTGCAAGTGGACGCTGGAAGGTCCACAAGGGCATAATATTGTGCTGCAGGTGAGCTATTTATTCAACGATCGATGAAATCGATGAGATAACATATATGAGATAACATATAAAACGTGAGAAAAAATTTTTAAAACAGAAATAAATTGTAATTATTGAACTATTTGTGTTCTAGTTCCAAGAATTCGAGACCGAGAAGAGCTTTGACATCGTGCAGATCCTCGTGGGCGGTAGAACCGAGGAGAAGTCTGTGAGTTACGCGACCCTCTCCGGCAAACAAGAACTCAACAATAAACACTTTGTCTCGGCTTCGAACTTCATGATCATCAAGTTCAGCACTGATGCATCTGTAGAAAGGAAAGGCTTCCGCGCTACTTGGAAGACGGAACCGCAGAATTGTGGCGGAATCTATAGAGCAACGCCGCAAGGGCAAGTGCTCACATCCCCGGGATATGTAGAAATGCAGAATTATCCTGGAGGACTTGAATGCTTGTATATCCTGCAAGCTCAGCCGGGACGCATAATTTCATTGGAGGTATGCTAAAACCTCGCGCTATTTGTCTCGTCATCTATTAGACAATGCTTATTCAATACTGCATTAAAAGTTCTTCTATGTAATGTTAAATACTAATAAAATTAGAAAATTTTTTAAATAAATAACTAACATTTTTATAAAATATAAAGTCAAAATTCTTTACAGTATAAAAAATAAATTTTAAAAATATGTTTAATTGCTTGTTTTTAGATTGAAGACTTGGATCTCGAAGCGCATCAGGATTACATTCTCGTAAGGGATGGAGACTCGCCTATGAGCCGGCCAATCGCGCGTCTCACGGGAAGATTGGAGGACAATCCTGCAGTGATTATGTCCACCGGAAACAATTTATATCTGTACTTTAAAACAAACCTCGGCGATTCCAAGCGAGGTTTCAGCATTCGTTTCACGCAGGGCTGTAAAGCCACGATCATCGCGAGAAACGGGACAATTGAATCGCCTTCTTACGGCCTCAACGATTATCCTAATAATCAAGAATGTTTGTACAGAATCAAAAATCCGGAGAGAGGACGACTGTCTCTGAAATTTGTCAACTTTGATGTTCATACGAGTGATCACGTGCAGGTAAATTGAATTAATGAAGCTTATTGGAAGATAAGTTTGGTCTCTACATTGAAATTGTTAACTTTTTCACTTGCAAAATGTACAGATATACGATGGTTCCAATACAAACGGTTTACGTTTGCACCCCGGCGATGGTTTTACTAATAACACTCTACCTACGCTCACGCTCACTGCGGAAAGCGGAGAGATGCTCGTCAGATTCGTCTCTGACGCTCTGCACAGCAAAATTGGCTGGCAAGCGAAGTTTTCCGCCGGTAAGCCATAAGTCACATTTCATCTTTTGAAATTTTGCAAATTATCGTACAATGTGGAAAGATTGAAATATAATATTTATATTGGGAAATATTTAACGATAAAAAAAAAACTCATTTCAGATTGCCAGCAGTTACAACCCGGCAAGGGTGCTTTAGCGTCGCCTCGCGAGACGGCCTTCGGCACAACGACTGTATTCTCGTGCCCGGAAGGACAGGAATTCGCGACAGGAAAATCGAAGATTGTTACGAGATGTCTCCCCGGAGGAATCTGGTCTATCACGTATATTCCCAAATGTCAAGAAGTGTACTGCGGCCCCGTGCCTCAAATCGACAACGGATTTTCAATTGGCTCTTCGAACGTTACCTTTAAAGGGCTTGCAACCTATCAGTGTTACGCGGGATTCGCGTTTCCTTCTGGACGACCAACAGAGCAAATCTCATGTATGGCTGACGGAAGGTGGCAGAAAAAGCCGTCTTGTTTAGGTTCGTAGAAATTGCACGATCAGTATGAAATTTATTTAATTATAGAATTAAAATGCTAGAGCAAAAAATAAAATTACGCGTTTCAAAAATTTCATTCTTCAGCGTCACAGTGTGCTCCGCTGCCAGACGCACCTCATTCCAAGATAACTATATTGAACGGAAGTGGTCGAAGCTATGGCACAATTGTCAGGTTCGAGTGCGAGCCTGGATACATAAGAAGCGGACATCCCGTCATTCTTTGCATGAGCAACGGCACGTGGTCCGACGAAGTACCGACATGTTCTCGTAAGTAAATTGCACGATAATGATAATTGTTAATTAATTTAGCATCAATATAAATTAATAATCATTTATGTTTAACAGGTGCCACGTGTCCACTGCTACCAACGATTAAAAATGGATTCGTTGTCGATACTAACAAAGATTATTACTTCAACGATGAAGCTAGAGTGCAGTGTAACAGAGGATACAAACTTATCGGATCAAATATTATACAATGCGGACCTTACCAACAATTCGACAATGTGCCGTCTTGCGAAGGTAAATTTTATAACGTTATATAATTATATTTCATACGGCGAGATAAGCAGTGGTTTTGTATTCTCCCATCTGTGCTTGTAGATATAAATGAGTGTGCGTCGAGCCAATGCGATCTGGCATCCACGGAATGCATAAACAATCCCGGTGCATTTACATGCAAATGTAAGCCAGGTTTTGCACCAACTATGGAGTGTCGAACGATCAGCGATCTTGGACTCATTAACGGCGGCATTCCCGATGAATCGATTACGGTTTCGAGCTCACAAATCGGATATACAAAGACCGTAAGACGCATTAACATACTTAATGAATTCTTAATAATCACTAATAAAATAAATCAAATAAATAGGCAAAACAAATTTGTTTTAAATATTTTATAATACTTTTAAAAATCAATCCAATTTCCTCGCACTTATCTTAATTCATTCATAAAAAGATAAATACTGCAAAATTGATTTAAAAAAATATAAAATATTTAAAAATATTTCTGCTTTGCCAGTTCATTTGATTCACGTGCATTTAAATCTAAAAAATTAATTTAGTACTATAAAGCTTTGAATTTTAAAATTCTTAATAAATATTTTTCTATAATTTATATTTCTTCGCAGGGCATTCGTTTGAACAACGGCGACGGCTGGTGCGGCAATAGCCTCGAACCGGGCGCTAGCTGGGTGATGATCGATCTGAAAGCACCTATGATCATTCGCGGATTCCGCACTCAAGTAGTAACCAGAATCGACGGAAACATAGCTTACACGTCGGCCTTGCGAATTCAGTACACGGACAATTTGACGGACATCTTCAAAGACTACAGTAATCCAAACGGCACCACGGCGGTGGAGTTCAGGATTCTGGAGCCGACGCTTTCCGTCTTGAATTTACCTGTGCCGATCGAAGCGCGCTACGTGAAATTCAAGATACAGAGCTACCACGGCGCGCCGTGCTTGAAGCTGGAGATAATGGGATGCACTAGGCAAGAGTGCAACGATATTAATGAGTGCACATACCGCAACGGTGGCTGTCATCAGAAATGTATCAACAGCCCTGGCAGCTATTCCTGCATGTGCAACACGGGTTACGAACTATACAAGGGCAATGGCACGGCTGGATTCAATTTGGCAAAATCAGAAACCGGTGAAAGGGATGGCGATTTGTATCAGAGAAATAAGACGTGCGTGCCGGTGAAGTGTCCGCCATTAACGGCGCCGGAAAACGGAAAAATATTGACAACTAAGGTAAAACAAAAATGAAATAATAATTCCGTTGCCTGAATACACTTCAACTGTTACGAAAACTAAATAAAAAAAAATACAAAGACGGAATAGCTTTCCAATCGGAAATATGAATTACTATTATAAAAGTTATATTATAGCTGTATAGTGTCTTCTAAATAAGATTTTAAAGCGTAGAAATTTATTTGTTTTGCAGAAGCAGCATCATTTTGGCGATCTCGTCAAATTCCAATGTAACTTTGGTTATGTACTATCTAGACCGTCGGCTGTAATTTGTACTTCTTCCGGTGTTTGGAACGGAACCATTCCTGAATGTCAATGTAAGTAAATATAAAATGTTCTAAAATTATAATATGCGTGTAGAAATTGTTTTCTTTCTTTTCTCTTGCACTCGCGCTAATACATAATATAACGCGAAGAAATATAATTTCTATAAAAAATATATTTCGCTTATTTAAACTTCTGTTTCATTATAATTTATGTTTTAATTTTATTTCAGATGCAAAATGCGTATCGCTACCGGACGACAAGAACGACGGCCTGTCCGTGATTCGAAATGATGAAACCAGCGTGCTGGTGCCCTTCAAGCATAACGTCACCTTGCAGTGCAACAACAAGGGCCGCTACTTACGCAAAACTGCGACATCCGGTTTCCGACAGTGCGTGTACAATCCGAAACCCGGCTTTCCTGATTACTGGCTGTCCGGTTTGCAGCCGGCGTGTCCTCGCGTGGATTGCGGCAAGCCTCTTCCCACACCCGGCGCCGAGTACGGCGAGTACTCGGACAGCAAATATCAATCCGCATTCTACTTCGGCTGTCAGGTTACCTTCAAACTGGCTGGCCAGAGCAGCCACAACGACAACGTCGTGCGATGCCAAGCGAATGGCGTTTGGGATTTCGGTAACCTGCGATGCGAGGGCCCGGTTTGCGAAGATCCCGGAAGGCCGAGCGACGGTTTCCAGATAGCGCGAAGCTACGAGCAGGGCTCGGAGGTGCAGTTTGGCTGCAACCGAGCCGGCTACATCCTCGTCAACCCGCGACCGATCGTCTGCGTCCGCGAGCCGGAGTGCAAGGTCGTGAGGCCCCTCGGTCTCGCCTCCGGGCTAATCCCGGACTCGATGATAAACGCTACTACCGAGCATCCGAACTATGAGGCCAGGAACATCCGGCTGAACTCCGTGACCGGCTGGTGCGCCAAGCCGGAGACTTTCTCCTACGTGAGCGTCGACCTCGGTCGCGTTCGCCGAGTGAAGGCGATCCTCGTGAAAGGCGTGGTCACCAACGACCTCGTCGGCAGACCCACGCAGATTCGATTCTTCTACAAGCAGACGGAGAGCGAGAATTACGTCCTCTACTTCCCAGACTTCAACCTGACCATGCGCGAGCCCGGAAATTACGGCGAACTGGCGATGATCACCCTACCGAAGTACGTGCAAGGCCGATTTATCATCCTCGGTATTATAAGCTACATAGACAAAGCTTGCCTCAAGTTCGAGCTGATGGGATGCGACGAGCCGACAAACGAACCGACGTTGGGTTACGATTACGGTTTCTCACCCTGCGTGGACAACGAGGTTCCGGTCTTCCAGAATTGTCCGCAAAAACCTATAATCGTACAGAGAGGACCCGACGGAGAATTGCTTCCGGTGAACTTCACAACACCGATCCCTATCGACAACAGCGGAGGTATCGCGCGAGTGGAAGTGATTCCCGAAGGCTTCAGAACTCCCATTCATATCTTCGAGAGCATGATCGTTAAATACGTGGCCTTCGACTACGACGGCAATGTCGCTATTTGCGCGATTAACATTACCGTGCCGGGTTAGTAGTTTTTCATTTTACTTCTAATATAAATATGGATATTTTAATACTTGTGCTTAGAGCATCTAATTTTATAATATCACAAATAATATATTTCAATATATTTAAATAATGCTTTTAATTTAACTTTCTAATTGTCATTCATAGTTTATTTTAATAATTTATTGCAGATGTAACGCCGCCCAAATTGAGCTGTCCTCAGAGCTATGTCATTGAACTGATCGATAAACAAGAAAGTTACTCCATTAACTTTAATGAGACACGAAGGCGCATTAACGCTACGGACGCATCCGGTCCTGTGATGATCACTTTTTCGCCAGAACGCGCAGTAATTCGCACCGGTGGCTTCGAAAATGTTACTGTCTACGCGACGGACTCCAGCGGCAATAAAGCAACTTGTCACTTCCAAGTGTCCGTCCAGGCAACGCCGTGCGTCGATTGGGAATTGAAACCGCCGGCTAACGGCGGTCTAAAGTGCATCCCCGGGGACAAAGGGCTGCAATGCATAGCAACCTGCAAAGCTGGCTATAGATTCACCGACGGTGCATCCACGAAGACATACGGCTGTAGCGTTAATAAACGGTGGACACCTTCATCAATGGTTCCCGATTGTGTTTCAGAAAGTAAGTTTTTTTTATTCTCATATAAAATTTTGCCCAAATTATTATAGATATATCTATTTAATTAATAATATCCAATTAAAGGATAAATTAACGAAATAATTATATTTATAGACACGCAACAGGCTGATTATCACGTAATCGCCTCGGTGACTTATCGCGCGAACGGCGCCGTTTCTCGATCCTGCCTACCGATGTATCAAGATCTCCTGAGTCAATATTACATGAACCTGAATTCTATTTTAACGGATCGCTGTTCCAACGTTGTCGCCGTGAATATGAATGTTTCCTTCGTGAGATCTTTGCCCTTATTGATCGAAGAGAACGTTGTCAAGGTAAGAGAGAAATTGTATTAGTTTTTAATTATTGATTCAGCTAAATTATGACTCCTAGACAACGATAAAAAGTAACAACATAAATTTTTAACACAAATTTCAGATGGACTTCGTTTTGGTCATCCTTCCGGCGATACGTCAAACAAAATTGTACGATCTCTGCGGTTCCACGTTGAATCTGATCTTCGATGTATCGGTACCGCATACGAGCGCAATTATCGAGCCTTTATTGAACGTTTCGGCGATCGGCAATCAATGCCCGCCCCTTCGTGCTCTCAAATCGTTAATCAACAAAGGATTTACGTGCAGCATCGGTGAAGTTTTGAATACGGATACCAACGATGTTCCTCGTTGCCGTAAGTAAACGTATTTTATAATTAACTCTTTCGCTATATGAAACAGCGCAATGAAGAAACACTCTGTGTGGTCGGAATAAAAATAATAGTAACAAGCGCTGTAATGCGCCAACAGTACTCAAAGGGTAAAGACGTTTTTTAGGACGTCTTCAATAAATAATTGTTTTAATTAAAAGACGCTGCATCGATATGCAACTTTTATCAAAGAATTTTGAAATGTATATATACGATATTTCTTTTTCACACGTCACAATACTCGCTTCGTACATTAATTTACGTATTTTTTTACATACTTTCAGTGCATTGTCCCGCCGGATCTTTTGCCGGGGAGAAGCAGAAGCAATGCACACCCTGCTTGAAGGGCTATTATCAGAACAACGATCGTCAAGGTTCCTGCTTGCGCTGTCCGCACGGCATGTACACGAAGGAGGAAGGATCAAAGCACATAGACGACTGCGTTCCCGTCTGCGGTTACGGCACATACTCGCCCAACGGTCTTGTGCCCTGTCTCGAGTGTCCTAAAAACAGCTACACCGGCGAGCCACCGACTGGCGGCTACAAGGATTGTCAGACCTGTCCTGCCGGAACGTTCACCTATCAACCGGCCGCGCCTGGTCGCGATGAGTGCCGTGCCATGTGTTCCCCGGGCATGTACTCGAACACAGGACTCGCTCCTTGCAGCCAGTGTCCGAAAAACTTCTTCCAGCCTCAGCACGGAGCGACCACTTGCATCGAGTGTCCTGTGAATATGCAAACAGACGGAACCGGCTCGGTGGGTCGCGAGGAATGCAAGCCTATCCAGTGCAACGACAATATATGTCAGCACGGCGGTACCTGCAAGGCCAAAGGACACGGCATGCTCTGCCGCTGTCCGGCCGGTTTCTCTGGGAGACGTTGCGAAATCGATAATGATGAATGCGCGTCCCAGCCGTGCTACAACGGTGCAACTTGCATAGATCTGCCGCAGGGCTACAGGTGCCAGTGCGCCAATGGCTATTCCGGTATTAATTGTCAGGAGGAGAAATCCGACTGCACCAACGACACGTGTCCGGAAAGAGCCATGTGCAAGAACGAGCCTGGATTTAACAATTACACTTGCCTCTGCCGTTCGGGATACACTGGAGTCGATTGCGACATCACCGTGAGTGTCTCTTCATTTTTCTTGTTTAAAATTAAATAAAAAAATATAAATCTTTTTTAAAATTAAATAAAACATATTCTTCTTGTTCAAGTCGCGTTACTAATTTATAGAAATAAAAATTTGTATGTAAAGTATTTCGATAAATATTTCATTCCATTTTATTTCATGTCTTTGCAGATTAATCCTTGCACAGCCAGCGGAAATCCTTGCAACAACGGCGCGACTTGCGTGGCCCTTCAACAAGGCCGCTACAAGTGTGAGTGTTTGCCAGGCTGGGAGGGTCAGAGCTGCGAAATCAACACCAACGATTGCGCAGAGCGACCCTGTCTGCTCGGAGCCAATTGCACCGATCTGATCGCCGACTTTTCTTGCGACTGCCCGCCCGGATTCACCGGCAAACGATGCCACGAGAAGATCGATCTGTGCTCGGGCAATCCCTGCCTGAACGGCATCTGCGTGGATAATCTCTTTAGCCATGAATGCATCTGCCATCCAGGATGGACCGGCTCCGCCTGCGAGATCAACATCAACGAGTGTGCGCTGGCACCGTGCCAGAATAACGGCCAGTGCCTCGACCACATCGACGACTATACGTGTAGTTGCGAGCCCGGTTACACGGGCAAAGACTGCCAGCACACCATCGACCACTGCGCATCAGATCCTTGTCAGTACGGCGCCACATGCATAAATCAATTGGAAGGATCCGTGTGCAGATGCAGACCCGGCTACGCCGGGCTGCATTGCGAGACGGAGATCGACGAGTGCCTCAGCGATCCTTGCAGCCAGGTCGGCACGGACCGCTGCGTGGATCTTGACAACACCTTCCTCTGCCATTGTCGCGAGGGCTACACCGGAATGTCCTGCGAAACTAACATCGACGACTGCGCGTCCGATCCGTGCCTGAACGGCGCGACGTGTAGAGACGAAGTCGGCGGCTTCAAATGTATGTGCACCGAAGGATGGACCGGCGTTCGCTGCGAGAGCGACATCGGTATGTGTCAGAATCAACCCTGCCAGAACGACGCCGCCTGCGTCGATTTGTTCGTGGATTACTTCTGTGTGTGAGTGCTTTTTTTCCACGACGGCTCGTGTAAATTTATTTCTAAATTTTTATCAAAAAAATTAACTTAAAATTTGAATCTGTAAATTTTAAATCAACAGCTGTCCATCTGGAACCGATGGCAAGCAGTGCGCAACGGCGCCGCAACGCTGCATCGGGAATCCGTGCATGCACAACGGTCGTTGCCAAGACTTCGGCTCCGGCTTGAATTGCACATGCCCTGAGGATTACACGGGTATCGGCTGCCAATACGAATACGACGCTTGTCAAGCCGGCGCTTGCAAAAATGGTGCAACCTGCATCGACGAAGGTTCTGGATTCACCTGCTTATGTCCTCCAGGATATACCGGTAATTAACTCGATTAATGTTATTTGTTTCTTTCGAATAAAGTAATTGTCGAAACGCCAAAAACAAATAATTATTGAAATTATTTGAAATTTCTTTGTAATTAGGTAAAACTTGCGAGGAGGATATAATTGATTGCAAAGAGAACTCTTGTCCGCCATCGGCGACCTGCATTGACCTCACCGACAAATTCTTCTGCCAGTGTCCGTTCAACTTGACAGGCGACGATTGCAGAAAATGTACGTTTCGCAAATTTTTTGAAAATAATTAATAAATTATTAATAATAATTATTCTTTAATTTGAATTCTTGCAGCTATCCAAGTGGATTACGATTTGTACTTTAGCGATCCGAGACGCAGCAGTGCTTCGCAGATCATTCCATTCTTTACTGGCTCGACCAAGAGCCTGACTGTCGCTATGTGGGTGCAATATACGGATAATAAAGAGGAAAGTGGAATTTTCTTCACTCTTTATGGCGTCAGGTAGATTTAATTATGTTCCTATTTTGCTAACAATTTATATCTCAATCTCCTATCGCTGTTTTCTTTTTATTTACGATGCATTAATTAATATATTTCTAATTTTTTTCAGCTCGCCGCACGTTCCTACGAACCGCAGAGTCATGATTCAAGCACACAGCAATGGAGTTCAAGTATCTCTCTTCCACGATCTGCAAGACACTTATCTACAATCCACCGGAGAATACACGAATATAAATGACGGACAATGGCATCATGTGGCACTTGTGTGGGACGGAGAAAATGGTGGAGAACTTATATTAATCATCGACGGTCTCATCGCTGGCAAGACTGAGAAATACGGTAGCGGCAGATCGCTTCCGGCGTAGTAAGTGCCTTTAATTCATAAAAACTATGAATTATTTTTTTCGCTGTATCTTTCGCAGAGATTGCGTAACAAATTGATGGATTTAAAGATAATTTCAATCTAATATAATTTGTATAAAAATTATAATAATTTTGTGTTATAATAAAAATATAATAATTTTAATCTTTTTGCAGTGCGTGGGCGGTGTTAGGAAAGCCGCACAGCGAAACCCCGAAGGGCTACATGGACGGCTTCCAAGGCCACTTGACAAAAGTGCAAGTCTGGAGCCGTGCGCTGCATGTGACGAATGAGATTCAGAAACAAGTGCGCGACTGTCGCACGGAACCGGTTCTCTATCAAGGCCTCGTGCTAACCTGGGCGGGATACGACGAAACCGTGGGTGGGGTTGAGAGAGTCGTGCCGTCACATTGCGGCCAGAGAATCTGCGCCCCCGGTTTCGGCGGCAACAAGTGTCAGGAGCTCGAAGTCGATAAGATCCCGCCGAACGTGAAACATTGCCCGGGCGATCTCTGGGTGCTCGCGAAGAACGGATCGTCCATCGTCACCTGGGACGAGCCGCACTTCAGCGACAACGTCGGCATCGTGAAAATTCAGGAGAAGAACGGACATCGATCGGGGCAAACTCTTCTGTGGGGCACTTACGATATTAGTTACGTGGCTTACGACCAAGCCGGAAATTCAGCCAGCTGCAGCTTCAAGGTTTACGTGCTGGGTGAGTAAAATTTTTTTCCACTTGATATTTTTTCAAAGTTGCAAAATATTTGAACTTTTCTTCTCATTGTCACAGCGGACTTTTGTCCAACACTGGAGGATCCCATCGGCGGCACGCAACAGTGCAAGCAGTGGGGTTCGGGAGGTCAGTTCAAGGTTTGCGAGATTTCTTGCAACGCTGGATTACGATTCTCGCAGGAAGTTCCCAAATTTTACACGTGCGGTGCGGAAGGTTTCTGGAGACCTACCAGCGATCCTAGTCTACCATTAGTGTATCCTGCTTGTACAAGTAAACATTGCGTTTATATTGGATTATTTTTCTTTCTCACGCAATGTTACTTTCAATATTAACATGTATATTTTTTTAGGCGCTACGGCAGCCCAAAGAGTCTTCAGGATTAAAATGAACTTCCCCACGTCAGTGCTCTGTAACGAGGCCGGTCAAGGTGTGCTCAAGCAGAAGGTTAAAAACGCCGTGAACTCTCTGAACAGAGACTGGAACTTCTGTTCGTACTCTATCGAAGGTAAAACACAAATAATTTCGCGTATTTTCTATGTCGATTCAATTTTCTACATCGAACGCGTATTATTTTCAGGCACTCGTGAGTGTAGACATCTTGATATCGATGTACAATGCGACCATCGCGCGCGCACGACAAGGGAAACGAGCGAAGAGGACGGCGGAACGTACGTCGTTTCCGCTGTCGTGTCCACAGAAGCGTAAGTACAAATTATGATTTCCTGATTAACGAGTTTCTTAAAAAATTTTTGCTATTTGCATATTTGCAATTCGAGATTTTTACAGCGCGCAAATTCATCTGTTGTTCTAAACACATTTTTTAAAAGTAATTAGCGCCGTAAATCATGGCTTGTTTTTGTGTCACAATCGTATTCGTCGCTTAATTGTTGAACGCATCATCGATGTATTGTGCTGCGCCGCGCATTTCGCTCACAATGAATACTGGTACTGAGCATTTTTTATTACTTGTGTTGCATCATAGAACAAGACAGGGTCGCCAAGGCAGTGATACCTACGAAGTGGAGATCTCATTCCCGGCGATAAAGTAAGGACAGCTCGATTCATGCCACGCGCAATTCAGTTTCATTTACATGTCATACATTCATCATTTCTAATACGTTATCATCTTAAAAACAGTTAGACACGGTGCAGTTTGTAACCATCGGCGTTTTTCTCGTTGCATAATCATTGTGCATAACTTGCGGATTTGTAATAAATAGGGAAAAGCGATAAATCGCAACTAACGACTAATCCAACGAATGACGGATCAAGCCTCATACTTGTACGAAAGCTAGAAGCTGGTGTGCACGTTGTTACTAACTGATCACGACCGATCACCATATATACAGGTGGGACGTCATTATAGTGAGCTGCGACAAGTATCCACATACTCCGAGTGATAACAATGTAACAAAATCCATGTAACCAAGCTGTGAGGTCGCTTATCATGCTTACATTCAGGAAATTTATCATTTAATACACCGCTGGATCGGAAAAATACATGGTGGAGATTCAAGCACATAAAATTATAGGCTTCATGAAAATTAGAAATATGAAAAAAAAATGTTATTTTAAAATTAACGCAATCTTGTTATTTGAACTATGCTTATTTAGGCGTCTGGCAGCTTCGGTTTGCGATGATCCAATCCAATACATATTGATCGGCATACAGATATCTCCGACATCATCAAAAATACGATTAATATATATTATTAATTATTAATTACTATAAGGGCATGAGTGCGGTTTAACCTGTGGCACGCGAGACTATTGATGAGGATGCTGTTCTGAAAACAAGGCTGCTTACACCTGCCTTGATATAACGGCTGTATATATTTGCGCAAATCCCTCCACGCCTGTTGCTACTAGAAACACCCTATCCATCTGCAGAGCAATAACTTTTGTTTGTGTTTCGCAGCGATCCGATCCTAAACGCCAATTCGCAGGAGCGCTCCACCGTGCAGAAGCTACTCGAAAAACTGATCCTAGAACAGGCTCAATTTGACGTTCACAATATTCTGCCTAACACCGTACCGGACCCTGCGTCCCTCGTTCTGGAATCCGATTATGCCTGTCCGATAGGCCAAGTTGTCATGACGCCGGATTGCGGTAAGCCGATATGTCTCATTAATTACTATCGTAACTAAAAATTATCTTTCAATAAAATCTAATTTTGACTTAGAAAAATAATGTATAAAAAAGTATAAACTTCAAAAAATATTTTAAATAAGAATATTAAAAGATACTTTGTTAATTAGAAGCGCATATAAGAAAGTTCCAAATACACCTGTCTCTCTTTACGATTTACGCACAAGATACATTCCACTTTGGAAAAATCAAATTCAAATGCATTTTTCTAGTGCGAAATCTAAGTCATCGTTATTATTTTCACAGTACCATGTGCGGTGGGCACTTACTATGACGAGGAGACGAAGCAGTGCGTGTCTTGCCCCGTGGGCACTTACCAGAGCGAGTCCGGGACACTGAAATGCAGTTCCTGCCCGGTGATTGCCGGTCGTCCCAGCGTGACCGTCGGCCCCGGCGCGCGTAGCGCGGCGGATTGCAAAGAGCGTTGTCCCGCCGGCAAATATTACGACGACGTGGCCGGCCTCTGCCGCAGCTGCGGCCATGGATTCTACCAGCCGAACGAGGGCAGCTTCTCCTGCCTGCTGTGCGGCCTCGGAAAGACCACGAGGACGGCCGAGGCGGTGTCTCGAGAGGAATGCCGGGATGAATGCGGATCCGGACAGCAATTGGCCGTCGAAGGAAAGTGCGAGCCTTGTCCGCGCGGCACGTATCGCACCCAAGGAGTTCAAGCGTCATGCCAGGCATGTCCGCTTGGCAGAACGACCCCGAATATGGGAGCCGCGGCGATAGAAGAATGCTCGCTTCCGGTCTGCGAACCCGGAACTTACCTAAACGGAACGCTCAACGAGTGCATGGAGTGCAAGAAAGGAACCTACCAATCGGAACCGCAGCAGACCTTCTGCATCCCATGCCCGCCTAATACCAGCACCCAAGGATCTGCTGCTGTGAGTTTCTCTTACATTAATCAATATAATTTTGAAGAAAAAATATTTTTATATACATATTTGTATATAAATTTATATATAATTAAAATTTTAAAGCTACATTTTTGCTAAAATTATAAATCACAAATTGTATTTTTAATTCCAGTTTTATATACATACTAATAAATAAATAGAAAGGTAAAATAAACGGCAAAATGATAAATAATAATAATTTATGTTTGTCAATAGACGAACAAAGCAGAGTGCACGAACCCTTGTGAGACCAGTGGCCAGGAGATGCACTGCGACGCAAACGCATACTGTTTACTTATACCAGAGACAAGCGACTTTAAATGCGAGTGCAAGCCCGGATACAACGGCACCGGAACCGTGTGCACAGACGTGTGTCTGGGCTACTGCGATAACGAGGGCGTCTGTCTAAAAGACTCGCGCGGACAGCCCTCGTGCCGATGCAGCGGCAGCTTCACCGGCAAGCATTGCACGGAGAAGTCCGAGTTCTTCTATATTACCGGCGGTATAGCGGGAGGAGTTATCTTGATAATTATCGTGGTGCTGCTCGTCTGGATGATTTGCGTCAGGTTAGTAAAGTCGATTAAAAATAATCTACGAGCGCGATAACGACTGCGCGATACCGAAACTTGATTCCGTTATCGAAAACAATTTCTCAAAGATATCATTCACGCGTGAATCGCACGCATGATTTAGCACTATTTTGTGTTCAAGATATCAATCATTTCTTTTTTTTAACAGAGCCTCTAGAAAGAAGGAACCGAAGAAGATGCTTACGCCAGCGACCGATCAAAACGGCTCACAAGTGAACTTCTATTACGGCGCGCCAACTCCGTATGCCGAGTCGATAGCGCCGTCACATCACAGCACGTACGCTCATTACTACGATGATGAGGAGGATGGTTGGGAAATGCCCAACTTCTATAACGAGACTTACATGAAAGGTGAGCACAGTATACGAGATTTAAAAGTAAGATTTGAATGTGGCAATTTGTATTGTCGCAAAATTAATTTTTTTAAACCACTGACGTCTTTTTTTTCTTTACAGAGAGCCTGCACAACGGCAAGATGAACAGTCTTGCACGATCGAATGCCAGTATTTACGGCACGAAAGATGATCTTTATGACAGACTGAAGCGTCACGCGTATACTGGTAAAAAAGGTACAATCCCGCAACTACCTTCGTAAATCATATTAATCAACGCCGGCTTCATCGTTAGCGTACAGCCGTCCGAAAATTACTTCCAACAAGGGATCGGAACGCGCCACACCGGCTGTTTATTTATGAATTAATTTAAGTCTATGTACCTCGTCTTTTTACTATCATAGAACACGTAACAAATTTCTCGTAAAACAAAATTACGATTAACGTAACGACAAATTGGAGCAATCTCGGCGCGCTATCTCAGAAACGAGCGAGCGGCGCAACAAATAACATTACAAAATATCCATTTTCCAGATAAGAGCGACAGCGACAGCGAAGGCCAGTGACCGGGTAGAATGACTTTCATGCCAACGTAGAGTACGAAAGAGCGAGAGATATCAGTGTAATCAGACGGGGCGACGACGATATCTCATCCTTCGAGCGACCTCGTCGTCGTTGCTCCACCCGATCGACGGATCGTGCTATTAGTTAAGATATTTTTACACATGACGTCATGCGAGATCCGCGGTCATCGTGATCGTGCAACTGGACATGAGAAAGAGGGGGAGAGAGAGAGAGAGAGAGAAAAAGCGAGAGAGAAAAATGCACGATCAGAGCTGCGTGATCTCGTATTGACGCGAAGAAATGCACTTTGATCGACGACCGGTGAACGACGCAAGAGTCCTGGAACGGCGATCGGCAGAGATCGAAACGTACACCGATCGTTGCTTCGGCACGCGTCCATCGAGTAGCAAACTCGAGGTGCGCCAGGATCACAAAAAAAAAATTAATAAAAAAACAAAAAATAATACCCGTCCGTCCTTCGAAGTGAAATTCGATGCGTGTTCAATGATTAAAGAGACTTACGCGTGAGGTTGTAATTTTTGTAATTTAATATCATGTAGATTTTAAGGACCAACCCAGTACCATCTCCACCATCATCCTCTCCCTTCTGTCCCCCCTTTTTTTTTTATTAACTCATACGATTAACGGTGCGTACGTGAACGGAACTGTGTGCTTGCATGTTAATATAACTATACGTACGTGGATATATATTTTGTTACTTCCGAAGGTATACGCATCACGTTGTAATATAATAGTGTGCAGGCGCGCGACAGCGCGACGGGGAAATTTGACGAGATTTCGAATTTAATTTTAGAAGCCGGAGAAGAAAGTGAAGGGATCTCGTGAAAATCCCCCGCGACGTGAGAAACCCAGTTGATTCACAATGACCAAAAAGCTTTGGAAACATTTAGAGTGTACTCTCTCACGCGAACAGTAAAAACGGAAATGTAGAGCCGAGTGTGACGAAACAGTGAACTTTATGTCTACGCGGCGAGTGTGCACCAAACGATGCCTACCACGCTGTTTTTCATTTATGTTGTAAAAACTTTAACAAATAGTTGTTTTTTTATTAATAAAATGTATTTCAGTAAAACTCCTCAATGTTTTATTTGCGTTCTAAGTGTATCTTACTTGCAGACGTACTGTTGATTCGAAGACTTGTAAAATTTTATTCATGCAGCTGTTTTTGATTTATTTTTGTCTAGTTTTATCAATATTGCTCTGTGCATTTTATCTTTAAAAATAATATTGGGCTTTTCGTTATTATTCGATTGAGGCGTCTCGGACGGCGCAGTTTTATTTCTTACTCCTGGATCAATACGAATATCCTTACTGTCGGCTATAAAATCAAAATCGTCGCCATCAGCAGCGACACTATCTTCACCTTCGTTGTCAGATTCAATTGGACTGCCAATCGAACACGACCTTTTACATTTTTCTATCTCTAACAAAGAAAAAACGTAAAATAGCATAGAATATATTGACTAAAATACAAAAAATGAGAAACATACCACGTTGATTTAACTGCTTTAAAATTTTGAGACCTTTAATAAGATCTACATCGTTCTGATTGTGCTTTAACACTGTTAGTGATAAAAATTAAGTTTTGGTAAGTTAAGACTAATAAATAATTAATAATAAAATTTGTTAATCCTTACATTGATTCCCAATATCATAAGCTGTTGTATAATCTTTTTTCATTAGAGCAATCACGAACTGAAATGCATAAAGTTTGGTTAACATTTATTGCGTTTATTAAAAACTATTTTTAAAAAATTAATTTAATTTTTATACTTTAATACGATCATCGTAATTTGTGGAATGTTTTTTATCCATCGTAAAAGTTGGCTGAAGAACGGCTTTTACTTTCTCACTTCACTGATAACCATTTTTAGTCAATGATAAGAATTCATGGAATCGCGTTTATCGTATATCTGCAGTTAGATTAAAGCAAAGTGTAATATTAATAATGTCATAACTTTAAAGCGTATAAAAGCCTTGCAATCTTACTTGTTTGTATTTCAAAATTTTCTTCCTTTTTATATCACAAAAATTTTTATTACAATTTAATTACAATTTAAAAAGTATGCCTAAAGCAAGACAATTGCCATGATGTTATGCACACATATTTGTTAATATAACTTTTAACTAACTTCAAAGAAATTTTGCCAAGAAATTCAAATTATACTTTTTAAACATACTTTTCAATTATACTTTGCATTACTACGAAAGTTTTAATATTACATGTTATGGAAACCATATCCAGCGACTTGTTGGCAGATAAAGCTACCTGATGTCATGTAGGAAATCCCGTTTCGGCGTTGGAACGCAGTGGTAGTTTGCCAGACAGTATGATAATTACACACGTAGGCGAAAGAAGAGGTCATTGGAATGCGGAATGTGAAATGCGTCAGTCGAGAGACCCTTCGTTTTCCTTATGCCGAACGATTCGCAGAAGGAAAGTTTTGAGAGTTGCGAGTTTAAGGATTTTAAAAATTTAATCTTTATGTTATCATAAATTATTTCTCAAAAAAATTGCGAATAAATATCCAGTCTATTTTGAAATAAATTTGTTTTCTATCAAATTAATTATTTAAATTTATCTTTTAACAATATACAAAAAAAAAAAAAAATATGCGCAAAATGCATGGCAATGATCTACTTGGAACAATCGCGAGAGATTCCATTCTCCAATTATTGATTTTTTAATCTCTTTCCAGAGAGTGTTGTAAACATTATAAAAAATACACGTTAACTCTAGTTTGCACTTGCAACTCCATCTAGCCACCGACGATTCTGCTCATTGTAAGTTGACTACACCGATAACATCGAGCGAGTATTATTGAAATAGCAACCTTGCAGCTGCATTATATATGTATTTTGCGAGCAATATGTAATCTAGCGATGACATTTCGTAATAATAAATTCTTATGCAAACTTTCTTTTTTTCAGCAATTTTTTTGCAAAAATTTATATTAAACATGCATTAAAAATATTTTATACAATTACAGCGAAAAAGTAAGATCAGAAAATGAATCAGATTTAAAGATCAAAACTAAATACCTTATTGAATCATTTGCTTTCACTAGCATTGATCTATACTACTGGGCTTCCTATTCGTCAAAAAGCAATTATTCGCTCACATCCGGTCACCGTACTTTCCCCAGCCGAAAGTTTTCAGAGTTGTCTCGTGCTTCAATTCTACTCATTGATTGCTGCAGTTGAAATTCTGCGACAATTCTGTCTATGACTCACGCTATCAAACCGATATACTACCGAAAAGTATTGAAGTTAGTTGTTGTAAGCATCGGCGATACATTGAATAAAACATTTTCCAGTAGCCTCTATATAATCCAAAGTTTTGTAAGAACTTGCAAAACAGATTGACTGAAATCAGTTGCGGCAAATCACCGATAAAATGCGGCATTAAGTAAAAAAAAAAAAAAGGAGAACGCGCCAAGAGAATCAGATGAGAGAATAATAAATTATCGACTCTCGAGGAGATTATCGTCTCGAATTCCGCACATGACGTGTTCCGGTCGGTGCGACGCGACGGCGCCGCCGGCTCGCTCCGATTCGTGAACGGTGAGCACACGATGGTTTTCATTCGTCGAGCATGACGCTTTACACGAATCCCGCTCCGAGTGTGCTTTCAGTGACGTGGTTTAACCCCGGCACTGCCGCCTCTCCGGGCGCATTTCACGGACGACGATCGAAGCGACTACACACGACAGAGAGTATACATCGCGCGCTCGCACCGTCCACCTGATTCTAACACGTCGATTACGAGAGACGAGCGTAGTGAAAGAAACTTTACCAGTGCGCGAACACGGACCGATCGTTCCTGGTTTTTTCTACCAGCTTCAGCTCAGCCCAAGTGGAAGGTACACCGACACCAATCGTTTCAGGGAGGGTAAGTAATCGCTTACATCAGAGATCGCGCGATTTTTCGATATAGACGAGTAGGCGAGCGATTCGCGCTTGATTATATAATCACCTGGCTAACGAAACAGGTGCATGTATAGTTGTCACAACGTCTGTCGGCAAAAAGAAGCAAGTCGGGTCGTCGCCGCACCTCTCGGTTTGAAAACTGCTGCGTAGTGTCGCGGGGGATCGATTGGAGCGCGGTGTGTTGACGTAGTCGTAGTCGTAGTCGTAGTCGTCGTCGTCGGCGCGCCGTGCGACTATATATTTTTCGGGTCGCTCAAATATAGATCCTACGAGGGTGTTCCCGACGATGTTTTGCGTCGCAGCGTCTCGCGCGAGAGTATAGAACCGCGTTCCAGGTGCGCATATCCCAGAGCCGCGTCGCAACGTCAGCTTCGAAGAAATGATGTAACCCGCGCCGGTTCGCGAAAATCGGAGTCACATGCGTCCTCGAACGCCACAGTGTTACGTAATCACACGGCTGAACTGGTGACTGTCGCTTTTCCCGCAGTGCGCCTTATCTTCTCGCCGATAAGTCCCGGAAAAACAGCACGCGTAAGTTGAAAACTTTTGCAAAAACTGTGTATCGCGATGAAGAATTGCTTCAATAAGATAAGAATCACTTTTTTTATGCTTATAGAAGCGGCGAAAGAATTTTTTAGGAACTTCTTATAGCGCCGATAAAATGTTGAAAACAACAAGCTATTTGCTCTCTTGATTACTAAACTAATATGTAGTTGCAAAAAAAGATATACAGAGATAAGATAAATCCACATAGGAAGTTGTGATGTAAGATTTGGGAGCAACTCAGAGATGACTAAGCAAAATTGTATCCATACGCGGCACTCTATATATCACGGTACCAGCTTTCGCTAAGCAACAATTAGCTCGATCTTACGGGCGAATTTATATCTAAAAAAAATTTTTTCCTTGAAACGCTGTATCTATGCAACGGATATAATCGCATAATGCACAAGATAGGATCAATTCCTCGAGGTATATAATATGTTATCATGATAAATTACTTTCATTTATTGTTCATCAACGCGAAGGACAGAAACGGACGGATCGACTGACTTTTTATCAGTTTACATACATTTATTTTCATGCATATCAACTTTCCGTGTTTCTCGGAATTGTTATCAGTATGATTTTTAAAAAACAACGACGCGTTAAAGTCGCGAAAAAGATGATTGATACAATACGAAATACAGTACAAATATCTGCATTAAAGAAATCCTAATATTATGCCAAGTATAATTCGTCACAATTAGAGATTATTAAATACAATACTTTTACATTTATTTCAGGCTTCCAAAATCCCTCCCATTTACGAACGTCCAACAACCAGCAACATTTCAGTTGAGGAAGGAGGTGTTCTTAATGTAAGAATCTCGTAGATTCTTAAAAGAATCCTAGACTGCTTAGAAAGTTTCTCTTTTTGGAACCCAATTGGTGCCATATTAAGAGAACTATGTTCGTATTTCAGAAATCAAAGTCATGCAGTGTTCAGGCGCAACAGTTATCTGTTACTCGTGGCGTGAGATCGCGGCCACCGGGCGATGTCACCTTGACGAAGGTGGAAACTGTACCTCTGCTAAGCCCGACAATGGAGGGCGAGCTTTTGAAAGAGCCCTGGACGTTCCCGCGCACAAAGACGAGCTCGGCAAAAGCAGAGGACACCGCGGCGCTCTCCGCCTGGGAGGAAGATTTTCAGGATCTGAGCGACTGGTGCATGGACACGTTCCAGGGTCAATGCGATTTTCATATAGGTGAATCGACTACGTTTAAACTATCAGGTATGTATGTATTTTTACATATAAATGTATAGGCTCAAATTATCAATTAAATTAACCTTCTTTTTTAATTTAATTGACATACAAATGTGTTGTATAGTCTAAAAAAGTTTTGTATCAATGATTATTCAGCGCGGAGCAAATACTACAGAGTTTGCCTCGTTCTAGGTACGAAATACGAGGGTAACAGCGTTTCAACTGTAGAAAAGGAGGGATTGAAGAATTTGAGGAGTACAAATGGCGATGAGAAGGGGGATTTGAAAATGAATACTGTTAAGACCGATAAGTCAAGTGACAATCATCGCTTGATGCTATCTCCATCGAAAATGGTTAAGGAATACGCGATAGGGTATACTAATGAAGAAAACAACGTATCCAGCTGGTTAATGTCACCCGAATCTACAGCTTCTACAAGCACCTTGTCGAGTAAACAGCATAATGCGGACGTTAGCGCGCCTATCGAGAGTCCCAAGAGCGGCGATTTGGCCTCCCCAACTTCGTTCGGCACCATCGTGAACCAGCGCGAAATGTGGGATGAGCTACGCACGATCGAGACAACTGGATCGGACACGTTCGACTTACTGTCGTACCTTTGGGAAGTAAGTTGGCGCGTTTATCGCGAAGACGAGAGCTTATATCGATCGCGCTATCGTAACAATTTTTTTTTCACGATCAATTTTTTTATCGATAAATTAAACTTCTATTGCAGGATGAGATGCGATCAGCGGAAGGCAGCGTTTCCACCGATTCCTCGGTGATGCCGAAGCTCAGGCCGCACGCGACTTCCACGAAGGTGAAGACAGAGCAGATTGACGAGCCGACGCCACCGATGCGTCGAAGGATGGAAACGCGCGCGTCGTCAACGGTGACCTCGTCCTCGGCGGAAGCTCTCACAACGCCGTCGCGAAGATCTGAGCGAACCAGGGCCGCTAACAGTCAGGAAAGAGAGGACATGCCTCTCATCAAAGCGAAGACAAGGGACAAGAATGGCAGGAAAAGATACTACGAGAGCGATTCCGAGGACGATACTGCCCTCTCGCAATACAGGGAATGCCGCGAGAAGAACAACGAGGCCTCGCGACGATCGCGAATGAACAAGAAGGCGAAGGAATCGGAAATGTCTGTTAGGGCGATCGAATTGGAAAGGGACAACAAGGTATTGAAGATGAAGGTTGAGGAGCTGGAGAAGCTGGTGATATCGATGCGCACTGCGCTATTGCGATCCGCTTTGAGGAAAGAATTTTAAGTACGCGTTTACTCGACATCTAGACGATTCCGAGCTGTCGCGCATAATCTATAAATAATTACATCACACACGACTTTCTGTTTTGTCATGCATGCGCCATTATAATGCGATGTCTTCTATCATAAAAGAATTATGTAAACTTTAACGCTCACTTATTTGCCTTAATTGTCATAATACGGGGTTAATGGCGCCCTTGAGGCTTATTGTTACTCGTTAATTTGATATTTTATCGAGAGACGTTCTGTCGATAGCGTCTCTACGTCAGATATCTATATCTTTGCGCAATTTAATCGTCCCCAGGCTGAACTGTCCACGGGCAAGCGATACTACTAATTGTACGCCGCTGTAACGCGCGTTAAAAGTGCAACGTTTGGCTTGCTTTACGTCGGTACACGGAGATATTGTATATTAAATGAGAGTTTATTTTGCTATAACGAAGGAAATACTGAAATTAGAACGTATTTTACAAAATACACACACATTATATATGTATATATATATATATTTGACTTATAAGTTACTTTGTATACATCAGAGAGGTACTACACGAGCGAGGAGCAGGCATACGATTTCAAATCTAACGATGTATCGAGGGGAGGATTTTCATTCGAACAAAATCGTATGGTCATATTTTGTTCAGCCTTGTATTGTACCTGATATACTGAAGAAAAGGAAAAAAAAAAGACACACACACTTACATGCATATAGAATTTTATCGCAGGAAAGCGTGTAATTGGTAAATAGTTTTCTACTGGTGTGGAGATTCAATGATATTAATATGATATAAGAGCAAAAAAGAGACCCAATAAAAACTTTATTTTGAAAAATCAACCAGATCCATCCGTCACTTTGTAGTCGTCGCAAATAGCGCGTGCTAAAAATAGCCACGGCATCCATTATGGCGCACTGTTTTTGCATATGGATGCCTATAAGCGGACACGATACAAACACGACGCCGACACGCGTTAAAATCTATGACACGCGGGATATTTCCGTAGTATCGTTCGGATATTAATAGAGTACAAATGATTACGTAGGACGTGCGCGTATCGATGCACGGATGCCGCTGCGGTACTGCGGGATAATTGCAAAATCGATAGCGATGACCGTGATGTAGGTAAGACGATGGCAAACAGACCGCAGGACTAAATACCGCTCCATTGTACAACACGCAACAATGTGCGCCGTAATTTTATTCAGCGCGGCGCGATCCGGACAATTTCTGTCGCGCCGCCTACGACGCAGGAACGCATCTGGCAGCGTCATCAAAGTGCTTTCCTAACAAGGACGATGGAGGAGGAGGTAAGACCTCTTTTCGCTAATTGAATATCCGGCGACACCAGACACGGGGGACCCCGCGTGTGCTTCGCGCTCTCGGCTGCAAATTGCGCACGGCGATATGCGTTGCAAATTGATATAATTAACGGTAGATATAGAAATTCGATGACGCCTCGCATCTGGAAACCATCTGGTTTTCTTGCATCAAGTATCTTTTATTCGTATTGCACATTCGTTGGACTAGATGCGATAATGACTATGCAGATTTTCGATCCTTTGTTTACAATAAGCGAGAATGTTTCGTCAGACAAATCTAGATCTATAGAGAGCGTGTTTTGGTGGGTCCAGTGCCAAATACGCAAATTGAAATGCATACTGAAGGTTGCAACAAAGTTGTACAAGGTATCTATAGTTATATAGAGCACATTCTTGAATTTGCGTCGAACTTGGCCCCTTTTCCGCAATTAATTCCCCTTTGATGAAAATATGGCGACGTTAATAGAATTTTTAAATTAAAGTAATTAAAAATGGATTTCCATAAATTATGCTGATGATATCATATATGATATAATACTGAATAGCCTTTATTGTAATATAAGCAACTAAAAGATTAATTATTTAAATGTTTAACGTAGAAAATTAGAAGATTACGGGGAAACAAGTCATACATGCTAAATAAATTGATAAATCTATTGAAAAGAAGATACGATAGCGACAAGTGCGTCCTGCATATCGGCAAGAGAAAACGATAAAAGACAAAGTCCACACGGTATGAGTAAGCGAACTGGTCTGCTGTAAGAATTTGAACGTTTTCACCACTTCATGAGAATGAAATGCAACACTCCAATGCGCTCGGCTCTGTGTGTGCGTGCATCGATTGCCCGCATTGCTTTCTACACCCGCATACCGTTAGGTCTATTAGCCCCTATAAACTATTATTATCGAGAACTGCCATCATACTGCTGTATTCGACTCCACTTTACAAATTGGAGCGCAAATGATTCATTCTTTTGTACTGAACGCTTCAAAAGGGTCAAAGAAATTTTGGAAGCGAGAGGCACATAATCCAAGCACAATTCAAATTAGCAATGAACTTATTAATCAAAAGTAAATTAATTTCTTTTCTCGAATCAAAATTTACCACGCATCTCAGCACTATTTTGCAAAAAATCCAACTGTCGACCGATCTCGCTTCCCATTTTCCTTTCGCAATAGGTATTTTTCGAAACCGGGGCGGTTCCACGCTGTAGCTCGCACTTTTAAAAATCCGCTCGATGTCGCGCGTTGCCATTAATAAAACTGCGCGCGCAGCGCTTGCCGCTCTACGGACAACCGATAGTCAGTACGCTGGTAACAGGTGGTTCATTGCGATTGGTCGAACAGAGCGATTGAAGAGAGCCTCAGCGACGCCAGCACGTGTGGAACCGCCGCCGGTCCCGCATTCACGCGGAGAACGCTGAAGTGCGCACATCCGCTCGGGACGACACCCTTATTCCAGTGCGTTCGTTCACCATCGACAGATCGATTCATCGATCCGTCTGTTTTCGTCGTTCGCGCTAATCCGTGCGGAGATCGATAACTGCGTGTATCGCGACGCGGTATTCATCCATGCGTGCGTGCGTGCGTGCGTGATTGCGAAAAATCAACCATGCGCCATTGGTGATTCCGCGAACTCGTAGGTGCGCGGGTGTTGGCTATCGATCCCGGCTGTCCTGCTTTCTTGCGCGTTCATTGCCGTTTACGTCGTCGTCGGTGCATCGTACGCGCTCGCCAATCGCGTTCATTAGTGTTGTGCCTTAATAATAACTATATGAGAATTAATCTGTGATTTCTCACATCGGAGGACAGCCAGAGAACTCTCATTCCTCCTCGTCCGGCCGATCGGTGAGTAACGGTTGCATCACGCAATCTTCCCCGCTTTTCTACTTTATTTTTATTAAGTATAAAATCGCGCTGATACCGCTATTCGACGTCGCGGCGCGCTCCGACGACGATGCAGCTCGCTGCACGTGTACGCGCCGAGCCGACGCTACGTTCCATCTGGTGCGCTCCGTTTGCAACGACCGGATTTATCATTTCAAGCAGAGCCAGCCTCGCATATTGCCGAGCATGCGGCTATTCGAGAAGACAGAAAGATGAGCTCCCGAGAGATTTTCAAACGCGATCCAGGCTAATGATATGTCACATGTAGAATGTGAAATTTTCTGTTGACGAAGCTCTCGGGACGTTTCGAAATAGATTTCGAAAATTAATCGCGAAATTATGTAAAGTATGGCGTAGCGATACTTATAAACGAAAGTGATAAAACTATTCGTTGCGTTTTGCGTTTAATATTTTACTGCGCGATTTCTTCTCGAATCCACGCAGGCCAAAGGTAAAGCGAAACTTTTTCGTACCTTTAAATCATTCCGTCACAAAAACAGCTCACTAGTAAAATCGTATTTATAAGTTTGACGCATTGCTTTTGTATTGCTGGCGATAAGGGCGTTTCATGTGATCGGTGTTGTTACACGAATTGCGACTGATAAAAAAACGCGAGCTACACTCGCGTTCGCATACCTTTTTTTTTCTCTCTTCAGAGACCAGTTTCGATTAATAAAAACTGCGATTACGTGCGTGGAAAGATCGATCGAGTCGTGCCAGACGATTACGTGAATATGACATTTACACGAATGAGTCACATTTAAAAAAATATAAAATAGCAGAAAAGTAAAAGAGAAGATATCGCGTTGTAAAATGAGGAAGTTTTGAAGATTGAAAAATAGAATCGAAAGACACATAGTGATTGATATAGCTTATCAATGTGTATCTTCCGGCGACGATCTATTCATAGAAGCAGCGGAATTGATACGTTCGAAAATTAATAAATTTACAAAATACCTTCACGATGATATCATGGTGTACAAAGTGCGAGACACAAGATGACGCAAATATTAAGTAATGGATTATTACGCTATCGCTACAAAAACATGAATGATTGTATGAAATCTCCGTATTGTACAGATTTACTATGAATGTATGTAGTCCAATAAAAGCTACATTACACGTGTCTGTTATCTCATTAGTAAGTTTTATTTTTGGAACAACTTTCAAATAATGTGCGCGCTCAAAGAGAGAGCAGAATAACTGTATCTGCATCATGTTGAATATAATTAGCATTTTAGGATATAACTGTTTCATTGGAAATGGCACATGCGTTAATAAGGGAATAAATAGCACTGCTTGATGAAGGATCAAATTCAATACCCTTTCGTGATTATCCTTGTGATTATATTTTACAGCACGATCGGTGATCAATGCATTTAATCGCAGCATCGGTGATGTCATATAGCATTACTTTTCAACGCGAATATTACGCTGTTCGTGTAAAATCACATCTCATTCGTTATTTACACGTGAATATTTTTATAAAAAAAATATTAATGCAAGCGTGAAATATTTTAATCGCAGATAAGAAATCAGATTTTGAGCAGAGATATATATCACATACATATTTATGGAACACGCAATATAATGAGTTAAATTTTTTTCCTTTAAAAACGATGAAAACTGATTAAAATTCTCGACACACTCGAATGAATTTTTTCAACTGTGACCGGTACATTTGTACTTGTTACGCGTGTGAAAAGTAGTTTGATTAAACTATTTTTTCAAAGACACACTCCAAGATAATATTTGATTGATATTCCTTATCTAAAATTTATCAGTAAAATGATAATTTACTATGATAAAATGGGTTTAACACATATGTATCATACTTTTTCTTCACAATTTTGACCGCAATTTCATACGCAACGGCGTTTGCACTACTGTGTTGGAGCATTCCCCCCTCCTCTCTTTCACGGATGGTATACTTAGTGCATTAAAGACAGGTCCATTGAACTCGTTAGAACACGCCGCGGCGATGCATCATCCCATAATGTAGGACAAAAGGCATTAAATGCAAAATCGGCCGCGGTAGATAATGCCACGCGCGATACAGCACGCGGCACTGAGGTCACGGATATGCACGTGCATACATTATTAATCTATAAGTCGCGCTCGTTTATCGATATCCTTCTAACAGATCAGCAACGTCCGGTTGAATACTTTAATAACACTTACATAAACCTTTCGCGCGTCTTATCTTAGCGAAACTTCGGCTTATATTATCTTCACTCACTAGCCGAAAAATTTTTTTTTTTTTTTTTTACTTTATTCATTCACTTATTTTTGAAAACATTTGTTACATTTGTTATATTTCTCTCAGTCTTTTTATTTCCCGTTTCCCTTGATCTAATTTGAACTAGATTACGGATGCAACGCTAAATTTATTTTCTTCTATTTTCCACAAACGATGTATAGTTCTATTTTAGTCCCCAGAAATCCAAGAGAGATCCGCCTGGATCTCGCGTCTCGTTTAATCTAATTAAACAGTAACTGTACGTACATTTGCAGATCTCTCGTTACGTCACGCTAATAAAGAGTAAATAATTCATAATATTTGCAACGAAGAAGAATACGGCTCTAAATGTAAAATCAATAATAAACGCTAATAAAAGTTAAAGTTGATGCATTGTAACTATTCGGCTGTTATTAGTCCTTTTCTCTCAATATTTGCAATTTTGCAAAATCAATTTAACATTCCTTGCATTTATATATATATACATGCTTTAATAGCTTAAATAAAGAATATCAATAGAGAAAAATATTTTGAGGATCCAGAACCGATGAAAGTTGACCTGCAGATAAGATTGTATTATCTTGATTTTAGGTATCAACAGACTTTCGAGATTATCGAAGGATGCTGAATGCTTGTGGCGACAGCATGTCGGCACATTAATTTCTCTTGTCCTTCATGGACGAATACCATGTCTCTCTAATCGACGACGCCTGCACTATTTGGGAAGATAACGAAAGGAAACAAAATATGGCATTCTACGACGCAGCGACTTCAAGCGATCTTAAAGATTTATGGGAATCCTATTTCGCCGAACCGGTGAGTGCACAAACTTTATGCAAGTTGATTCTTTAAAAAAACCGCGAAATTGTTAACTAAAAAATGTATGGAAAATTTTATAATAATATGCAACATTTCCAAAAATTCTTTATGACCACCCGGTATACTAATGCCTCCGCCATTTCCTCACGATCGTAAATCTGTTGCTCCTCTATGACATGTACATTCCCGAGAAATTTCTCGTCTACGATCGCGAATGAAGGGAAGCTCAAACTGTTGGAATCGTAGGGACGCCTACGTTCCTTTTGAGAGCAATTCTCCGCATTGTGTACTGGCATTCAAATATTTGTATCAAATCCAGGCGCATAGTCAACGGTTCGCAATACCGCCGCAAATTTACTGACGCATCAAAATGTATATATTTTCCGCGCGATGAATATGTTTTCCAGTATTCGAAATAATGTCTGCTCGTGTGTAATAATACTCTGGATACAATTAATGTCGGTATTTGCGAGAGATATTTACTTTACAATGCTATTACCAGAAGCTTGTACTCTTTCTTTTTTTTTACGTAAAATGCAAAAGGAATGCTTGCACACGTATCGCTTATCAAATTTATTGACTAGATGTCACTAAAAAATGCTTCTTACGTTTCTCGGTGATAACAGCTACGATAATTTAACGTTGGAATGCTATTTATTCATAACTTTTAAATATCTATGTAAAAATTATCAAACTTTAGTTAAAATATAAATTAATTAAAAGATAAAAAAAACTCTACAAAAATAAACTTTTATCGTAAAATAACTTTCAACGTGTAAAATCGAAATTAACGTCATGTTCTTCGATCAGACGCCATTTATTTCTTAATTAACATCTCTAGTTTCGAGGAAATGCATGATAATCTATGAGTCACTTGAACAATATATAATAGGTTGATTTTGCGCGTTACCATTGTGTATTTTGCGCACTACTATTATCGTCGTGCTATACCGAGCGACTTGTGTTAATTAAGCTTAAGGATACGAGGAAACCGACTTATTTATATGATAGCACCACCTTGAACGAACGTCATACGTCGAACGTTTCACAACGTCGATAATTCATCTATTGATAAATACCGTGTGTCTATTCTCCGCGGCCCTCTAACGTCCTGCGAATGCGATGGAAGCTATTTTTCATCGCTCGATGCGATAGTAACAATGGTTTTGCATATGCGCTTTTCATCGCCGCAATACGCACTCTTATCTTCGATTGACAGAGAAAATAGGACACGGCCGCGATAGCTCTTTCGCCCCAGAATTTCTTTTGCACATTGAATTATCGACAAATCAAGCCTTTATTAACGAAATTACATCGCGTTTCTATCGCTATTACGTCTCGGTGAGTGTTTCACGCCGTCAATAAATACCAATTCGCGCGATGCATTTCGCGCGCCAAGCCGCATGCAGCCGCTGCATTTTACGCTCCGCGCGCCGGACGTGTACTTATTATTAGTTATTGTTCCTCTTATCGCCCGCCCGTCGCTTCACATGTTCGCCGAGTAATTTCGCAAGTCCCCGAGGCGGCGACAAAGCCGCAACCGGTATTTTTATCATTTCCTAGAAGGCCGACGTTATATACCCGTTCGATCCCGTTGGGAATAAATTCAATCGTCGATCGCGGTAACTACGGTCGTCTCCCGAGTTAATTTCACGCTGTCTCGATTGTCGTGGCTCTTTTTCTGCGGTGGATTTGCGCAACAACGCGGGACGAGAGACAGCGGGAATTATTATATTCCAGAACCGCATCCGTACATTACATGTGTACAGTCACAGTTCGGTAGCTTCTCACAAACGCGAGGAAAAAATTACCGCTACCTGACAAAAGTTCATTCGACATTTGTCGCGTATGGTATCGCGACGTTGGGAAATAGTATTGTATTTGGGCAGTAAGGCATTAGCGCCAGTTTGCACAGCTGTACAAATATCGTTTCTAGTGAATAGGCGCACGTCTTTTACAAAGAGCCACTCAATTGTCTCAAGAATTACCTGTATATTTAGCCGTTAATACGCCACACTTGAATCTTGTGTAGAATTATATTTCCGGAGCGATGTAAATCTGAATTAAATGATGTTTTCTATTCTCTTAAAAATTTCCTAAACTGTTTAATGTTTCCAGAAATAATCTGATATTATTCATTATTGTTGCATTATATTTTTAAAGATAAACTTGTTTTGCCAGTGGAAAAGCTTGGAAATGTTACAGTTAAATCCTGATCAACTCCATAAAAATGTTTATCAAATTTGACCTATTATTCAGAATAACTATACACTTCTATCTATTATATATCCTCGTTAAGCAGATAATGACACTTTCGTTTACTAATTATTAATGATCCTCACACTCGTGAACAATCTTATCGCATATTCATCGCGGATCTACTTTCCATACGATCCACAGATCGGTCTAGTAACCATTTTGGAACGTTTGTCACTGACAGTGTTTGTTATTTACTTTATTGAGTAATTGATAGTTGATTTTTTTACACCATGTTAATATCTATGGAACATAACTTACATAACTCTCGAATTTATTTAAAAATATAATCGGCGTGAATCGAAGTGTGAATGAATATACATAAGTATATGCAAATGTTGTTATTTCCAACCCAATTAAAAGTTTCTTTAACGTTTTATTATGCGCATACATCTTTTCTGTGTTATTTAATTGCATTTGTGGAACGGCATAAAATTTTATGTAAACACATGCGTAAAAAAAATCGTGCTATTCGCATAGCAGTTATTGAAACTGATTTTCAAAGGGATATATTTTCTTATTTTTGCATAATAAAGAGTTATTAATATGCATGAATATGACAGTCCGGTTACGACTTCAAGAACGAGTGATAGAAATTGACAGACGAATCGGCGCATGCATGTCAATGTTGTCTCATCATATTTGGGGGGTCAATCCCCTTTGACGAGAATTACGTCAGGCGGCGGACAGCTCACCATCAGTGCGCAAATACGTCTAGTCAATAGAGTCGTTTAAGCTAACGGGCGTCAGTAAAAGAAAATCAGCGGAAACCTCCGCGAACGGCACGTAGACACAGTCTACATGCGTGTACGAGTATAGCTAGAAACTTCAGTTAATTAAAAAAGGAATTTTCATTTTAACATTAGGGAAACATGTGTGCGTTTTAATAATTATGAAGAATGTGTTGATGATAAACATTTTAATTAATGACAATTGTCACGAATGGCCGCGCCAGCAAAAATATTGATTTCTCGCTTAGCCGGCTTCGTTCTCGTTAAAAACCACGGCTCCGCGCGATTTGTCGGCGGAATGAGTGTCGCGAGATTGATTACGCGGAAGCAAATGATAAAACAACAACACGAGGAAGCGCGAATATAGCGAATATTTGCAATGCACCGAGCAATCGATCTAGATTTTAAAATTGCACAGCCGGTGTACAAAGCAATCAATTGTGTCGCAAAATTTTTTTTTGCAGGAATGAATGCTCGTGTCGACATAACATTTTTGCGCTTCGCTTTTGCTTATTGTGAAGAAACACAGCTGTAATTAATGCGCTATCTGTTTTGTTACTTTAAAACCACTTGTCTTGATAAGCAATAATTATTACCTTGACAATGCATGCCGTTGCTGTCCTCCAAAAACTCACGTATTTTTAATTAAAATTTTTTACTTATACAAGACGTAAAATCACCATTTTACATTTATTCATACTTGTTCTATAGCACATTCACGTCTATGTTTTATTCTAAAATTTATGGTTAATATTAATATCAATTGTTTGTATAAATAAAAAATTTACCTCAAAAAACTCAGCTAGTTTCTATATCGACTGAAAATGTAGGACAAGCAAGATAACCTAGTAATTTGTGGCGCCCATAATTGTGTCTGAACTCGCACGTATCGCGTTTTTATCGTGGACAATATAAAGCAATTTTCCTCGCTCGTTCGTCGTGCTTGCGCAGGTGTCACTGACGCAAGTGTTGATAGTAGTCATCGCGTTACACATTCGAGCGCAGTATTGAATTATGTAACTGCATTGTATGTATGTATGTCATTGCATATACAATATATTGCGATATATATATGTACATACATATTGTTCATTAATTAAATAACGCGAACAAACAATTATACCCATTAACTACGATATTGCAGCTTCCTTCACTCATTGCAAGATTCAAAAAGTCGTAAAATTGTTATTAAAAAAGATTTTATTTCAAAAGTTATAGCAATTCTACCTTAATCGCTTTTAAAATATTCCTTTTAAAATACATTTGTTCCAGTGTTTTTCCTATATGCATCTAGAAACTCTATTCTTCACTTTGTTCAGAGCCTCTACAATTCTTTCCTCAGCTCATTCACGCTGCTAAAAATTTTTCGTTTCTTAGTTTCAACTACTATCAATATCCGAGATAATACCTGAGTACCCGGGTATTTAAAATATAATTACACATATGTATTACATTGTAATTGCATAACTAATACAAAATTCTCGCATATAATCGTATTACATGTAGAAGATAACATTATAAAAATTTATAATTTATTTTTTATATGTAATACAATTATATTACAATTATATTATGATAATTACGATTATATGCAATACGATAATTTTGTATTAGCAATGCAATACAGAATGTATGTTATTATTATATTTCGAATACCCGGATAAACGGATATTACTCAAGTAGCCGGTTCTAAATAATAACACTAGTTTCCAACAGCACTAGTTTCAAACTAGTTTATACATGAAATACATGTCAAGAGAATGTTAATCTTTTTTTTCGACCTTAAGTGAATTGTTTTTGAGGAATTTCTTCCTTTCAGGACAGATTCTAAAGCAAGGTTCATGATAAAGTACTGAACCTTTTGAAAGGAAACATTAAGCTCAGGCACATTCAGAATTGATACCTGCACCACATAAACTGTCACGTACAGATGGTACCGTATTGTGAAATCTGAACAAAAAATATCACCAAAAATAGCCTATCGTATTCGAGTATCTTTTCTTCTGTAATTTCTTATGTTCTACACAACAAAATTGAGGATGCATTAAAGAACATAGAAAAAGATTGAGAAATATTATCAAAAAAGTGACAAAAGTAGACAAAGTGAAAAAAAAGATTAGATAAAATATTTACAAGAATGTAAAAAGCGCTGAAACAATAGTGTTTCAAGAGAAATGCTTTGAGAAAGTACTTTGATTAAAGTAAAATTGCTATAAGTTTTTTAATAAAGTCTTTTTAACCATTTTATAAATATTTACGTATTTCTTTCTTATATATTGAAATTACATCATATTCTCAAAGTTCATATCTTCCTAGTTTATTTTTAATTTAAATCTAATTTATCTTTATTTTTAAATTAAAGTTTTGGTAATTTATATCTTGATAAAATATTATGTCCTGTTTAGTTGTTATATGTTAATAAATTATTATTTCTAAAAATTTTTAATTTTACAATCCAAGAATAACTATATATATTTATGACTTGTAACAAGTTTGAAGTTAAGATAAAACAATTTTGAATTCCACGATTTATTTAAAAAAATGCAAATTATAGGCAAGCTGACTAAGAAAGAACGGCACAGTTATATAGCATATTTTTATATTATATAGTAAAATATAGATGAATGAAACTGCAGTGAATAATATCAGTATCTCGTGTATCTATGCAAATATAATGAATCAGTTCACTCACCGGTCGTTGTATCCTAGCTAAATATGCTGTCCAACTATATCTAGAGAAATTAACATATATTTTAGTTATTATAAATTGTCATATCATTTTATATAATATAAACTTTGTGCAATTATTATAGCGCAATAGTGCATGAGTCTTTAATAATCATTATATACATGCATAAATAAAAAATAAATAATTAAGCTCTCACCAGCTAGGATATTGCAGTTTGCTTCATTTGCTGCAGATTCCTTCGATGGATCGTAAATGCCTTAGACTGCTCCGCATCAGCTTTATTGAAGAATTGATGAATACGAAAACTCGCACTTATAAGTTCGCGCACTACCGAACGAAAAATTCAACCCGCACATTTTACTCACACAAAAATCACGAATTCACGCCCTAAATTTACTATGCTGCAGTATACGATACGTAAACGTGACTTCGTGCCTGAAACGCATTTTATATAACGTGTCTACGCATATAATTATAATTTATAGGTTATCAACTTACACATTCAATGGCTGACTCGTTATTGTACACTCACACTCAGAGCGAGTGAGATGAACAATCTTGACAATCCATACAGATGTGAGATATGGATATCTAAAAACAACATAATAAAAATATATCAGATTTAATTAGGAAAAATATATCAGGATTTAAACGAGCTAAACTTTCAATATGCTACAGCTAATGAAAAATACTTCTCGAATGAACGGAAGGATCATTTTTGTTGCTTATAGCATGAAAATCTGTACTCACCGAAATTATAACCATGTTTATTTCGACTTACGTAGCGCCAATTGTTGACGAATCGCCAAATCGCGTCAATCTCAAACACTCACGATAAATAATACATTCCAACGATCGCCCGTCACTTTAATCAGCACTCCCGGCAAAAAAATCACACTCTTATACACTTTTAACTAGTAAAACACGCTATTAGCGAAACATTTCACACTCTACACTCCAAGTTATATACGTGGATCAAAACTAACGTGACAGTCCGCAGAGTGGCGCGCATAGTCAATATTGTTAGAACACAGACGCGGTTCGCACAATGTTCTAAGCGTTGTAAAGCCGTGCCTGCATTCTAATATCACGTAGAAATGTGTAAATCATGTAAATGAATCACACTCGCTATTGCGTGTGAATTAGCGCAAGACGAATAAGAGTATGATTTTTTGCCGGGAATGCTGGTTAAAGTGACGGGCGATTATCGGAATGTATTATTTATCGCGAGTGTTTGAGATTGACGCGATTTGATAATTCGTCGACAATTGGCGCTGCGTAAGTCGAAAAAAACATGGTTATAATTTCGGTGAGTTTCAACAATTTTTCAACAAATTTTCATGCTAAACACGAAAATAATCCTTCCATTCATTCGAGAAGATCAAAACACGTATTTTTCATCAGATGTGCATTTTGTCTAGTGTGCTTTTCATTAGCACCCAGATAGAAATGCGTGATTATCACGTTTCATCACAATGTGATCGTCATACTAGTAACTTCAACTTAATACTTTTTTGAAGATCATTACGTGATTATCATGACATGAACACAAAATGTACACAAATGATTTACAAATATGTATAATATATGTCAAATTTTGTTATCATAGTGCTATCACATAAGATATTTTTTGACATCATGACATGAACGACATTTGAGCAGCATATGTGCACGCATTTGTATGCATTTTTGAGATCATATTATGTCAATTATGAATGCATGCTGAGCGCAATATGACATCATTTTTCTATCTGGGCATATTGAAAGTAGGTATATTGAAAGTGCAGCTCATTGGAATTAAATCCGATATATTTTTATTATGTCGTTTTAGACAATTTATTAAATTTAAAGAAACGTTATTGAATATTAGTTCATTTATTGAATATTAGTTCATTTATTGAATATTAGATCCATTTATTGAATACAAAAATATTATATATTATGTGGAGATCAATAAGTTAATAGATTGATAAACTGATAAATACTGATAAAAAGCTAAAAATACAAACAACTGAAATATTTCGATGTTAATTAGACGTTATGTACAAGCTATAATGATTGACGATGTTTCATTCAATTTCTTTATAAAAATCGAATAATTCTATTAATTCTTTATAAAAATCTTCATAAATTTTATTAGTCTCGCGCTAAATCTAGCTTAAATATTTTTCAGCGTTTGTGAATACGAAACTTAATTTATAAAGCTTAGCGCTTATTAAAAATTATTTACAAATGCAAATTAAAAATAATAATTAAAATAAATTTATTATGCTATATGTAGTATCATAAATAGGTTAAGGATATTGCAAAAATCTATATTTTGGAGAACTCAGACGTCATGCACTAAAAACTTTTCTTGAAAACCATTACTGTTTTAAATAAAAGTGAAAATTCTTTTTATATGTAAATTATATGGTATTAGCATCTTATCTGGCGATCATTTTCTCAACGTGCTATTACTTGTAATGTATGATCGAAAGCCCTCCCAATGGGGAAAAGCTTTTCTCTTATTTTACTTTTCAGAAGAGAAAGCACAATAAACGTGTATGTTTTAGGAAAATGTCACAGAAGTAATTTTTCTAGTATAACATAATTATCGATTTTGTTTTCAATATGGACCTTGAAGAAAAATTATTTTCAAATTCAATAATTAATTTAAATTTATTTTTACGGTTGCTTCTTGCAGTTTCTACAAACATTATAATATTTCTTTATAAAAATCTTTATAAAAATCTTTATAAAAATTTAAAAATTAACATATCGTAAATAAACAGTATTATGTTCAGGCGCCGCGGAACCAGGGAGGGGGGGGGAGGACAGAGGGGACGACCGCCCACCCAGAGATAATTCAGGCTGCGCCCTCCCCTGAAATTTTTCTGTTTACTTCAGATATTTCATAACCGAAAATATTGAGCATCAAATATTTACATCAAAGGTGGAAAAATGAGTTATTTTTCTTTTCTTTTCTTTTTTTCTTCTTTCTTTTTCTATTTCCTTTTTATTTGGACTATTTACTCGTTCAATTGAAGTACACTAACGAAGAAAATTAAGCGCATTAAGTTAATTAGAGCAAAAAATCTGTGCATATTTTTCGCACATTTATACTACCCACTGAGTGGTCTATTATATAGCGTTTGAATGGAGTTACATACATATACATATACATATTATGAATGTATTATGTATCCTCTTTATAAATTTTGCCCCCTCAGATGAAAAATACTTCCGTGGCGCCTGATTATGTTTCATAGAAGCAAATAGTATTTTGGTATCATAATATTATTTCGTTTCAACATTATTTTACTGATTGTATGCTGTTGTGTAACTAAATATTAATATTTTTCCATTTTTTAATTGATTGTTTAATTTAGAATCACAAAATTAAAAGAATTTAATATATCTGAATAAAATAAATGGTAGTTAATAGTTCTGGTTAAATGTATTATAGTTAAACATAGTTACAAATTAGTATGTATTATAATTGTCACCTTGAGAAATTTATCACCCACGCGATTTATTTATCGGTCGAAATAATGCACAGTGGTCGTTGATTACATATCTAATCTAATTAGGGTAAAAAGATAAATACAGCCATGGTGTTGCGGTAGAACACCCACACAATAACCACCGTAGTAAAACTTCCATGAGAAACATCGTGGTTGGCTGCTTTCTAGTTCAAAACCGGAAATAGCAATACGTCGAGTTCACAACCGGAAACACAGGCGAGAAGACTGGGAAACGGGAGACACAATAGTAATAGAGCAATATTTCTCGACAAAGCAAATATTGTATAAAATGACTGAATGAACGGAAAATACGAGCATTGAAATATTATAATGCTTGTACAATAGAAGCTGCAAGAAGCAATCGTAAAAATAAATTTAAATTGATTATTAAATTTGATAAATTTTTTAAATTGTAAATATTTTATACTTTTATACGCGATTTTAATATTCTAATAAATTCCTAACAAACGTTATTCTTTTCTCTGCTAAGGAATCTTCTAATCTCAAGAATTCTATCTGTTAATTACGTGGAGTAGAAAATAACTTTGAGCGAAATAAAAATATATTAGGCGTTCTTATGATTTGGTAGTTGTCGTACATGATACAACACATATCTTTCTTCTTTGAAAAACACGTCATTAAACCGGCAATTCCTCGCCGTTCGACGAACGCTTGATTCGTCCCGATCACTGCGAGCCAGCTTTCTATCTTAAACAAACACGCCGAAATAGAATTCCGTCGGACGAGCTTCCCGCCCAAGCAAGCGTAACTCGTCGGGCTCATCGGTTCGCATCATCGTCGCTGGGCGTTCTTGAAAAACGCCAATTACTGCCGATCGTTCATTTTCTAGCGGCACATTTCCTTATCGCCTCGCGGCGCAGTGCGATTGCGAACGACCGTGGTACGAAAATAATTATTGTTTTTCCCGACTTCCCGTTTACTTCCACGCTTCGCTTCCCCCCGTTCGCTTCTTCGTTACGCCGCGGTTTTAACCCGCGTCGACGAACGGGGAAGGAACAGAGAGAATTTGCGACGAGTTCACCGTAGCGTGACCTTTCGACGTTTATCAAATCCTTCAATGGCATTCGCTGGCATTCGCCGAGACGTGAAAGTTCCGCAATTTTCTGGAGACTTTTTCGCACTCCGTCACGCTGTAGCGACGAAACAGGAATCGCTTTTTTAATTACGTCAATCTCTAAAACAGTTAGTCACTGGTTTGATGACTTTAACATCTTAGATCCGCATTGTTGCGTTCGTAATTTATCTTGCAATTTTTTTCATAAAAATATATTCATTTAACTTAATTAAACATAGATTAATGGTTTGAATTTTTTTGCATGTGTCGATTGATTCTAATTGCAAATAGGAAAGGAAAGAAATTGAACGATCCTTACGTGATGCGATTGTTGCATTCTTACCGTTTCTGGCGTATCGTCTGTTCGCACAACACCGTTAGGTGCGGGATTCCACCTTTGTACATGCGTAACCGTAAACTTTTCTTTCGCGCACGCTTGCACATCAAGCTATTCTCTTTCTACGAGCGTGTAATACAAGTGCTTCGAGGCACCGCGAACTATAGAATTTTCTGTTGGAAGAAAGCGCATTTTCCGTGTGCAATTATTGGCTCTAAGATTAAAAATTTTCAAAAGTATTAACATTTTAATTAGATAAATGATAAATAAAATATATAAAAAATAATTTAACATTGCATAAGATTGAAGCGATATTCAAGTCTAAATCATTGCGTCATGCGATATCAGAATGAGAAATGCAGTTTGACCAGTTTGCCATATCAAATCAAATGCGTCCTTCGGAAACAGGAACGCGAACCGGCAAGATTATTTCGCATTAGGCACACAACACTGTTAGCGGAATAAGATTATCTATGACAATATGCCAAAGTGATTAGGCATCGTTCATGTAAATAATCTCGCAAATATGGCGCTCAACGTTCATTCGTTATATTGTAGCTGTCATAGGCTGTCACTAGTCCGTCAGTTGAACGCAAACGTCTGCCAATCTTGCCGTTACTCACTGACAAATCGTTATTGTTATCGTAGTGAGGATTTGTGAATGCAAAAATTTGCACGTGCAAATATGCCTGCAAAATGGTCGGAAGAAAATTTTCCGTGAAGAAAAAAAGAGATCCTTCTCGAGCACACGCGCATAAGGCAACGTAACAGTTGTACAATCCGTGATATAACGAGGAAGAAATTCTACCGACCTTGAATAATCCATCGCGATTACAAACGCATGTTCGCGGTGCGCGCTGTTTTCGTCTCACGCAACGACAGATGCTCGCTTATCCGCTCCATTATCAGCGGTTACGATTGCTCCGCATTTGGCTCGGCGAGATTGCAACGACGACAGATAACATTCGCGCTAGAACTGAATAATATTGATTCAAGGATGAGCATTGATTAGAACTCGTATCGTGTGAATTTTCAGAATTTTTTTCAAACATAATTTCTGCATACTTTGAGCGTTGTTATTTAAAGATAAATTTTCTTACAACAATTATCAATCAACTTAATTGATTTTATTTTCGTCGATGAAATATTAACACATAATATCGGCGTAGGTTCAATGAAGCATAACATCTCATCTATTCTCGATTCGCCGTGGCGCGAGATGGATTAGGCTTCTTGCCGGATTGTCTTGAAAATTTAACATCGAGCAATTTCTGAAATCCATTTAGCTCTCCTACCGCGTTATCGGCCAACGCGCGGTCGCTATCAGAGGAAAGAGATAAAAACGCTGTGATTGCCCGCAGACCCTCTGGCGATTAGAGATTTACTTCATACATATGCTTCTTCTCGTGAAAATGTGTAACTTATACACATGCTCTTTCTTTTTCTCTCAAATGTACAGCTTAAGATAACAGTAAAGATAAGGCGCGCATATATCAAGATAAATTCATATAAAGATACATAGATGAATAATTTATAATCAGTAAAAATAAAAAGAAAAACATAGTAAGAAACGCATTCTCTGACTTTCATATTCTTTCACAGGTCCACTATCTCGTAATTGTATTAATTTATGTTGCTAAACGCTCGCCAATATATAGAGGCTAACGGCCAGGAATCTTTTCCGGATTGTTGTCTGGCATTCTTGTCTAGCAAGGGCGCTCGTGTGTATGAGTTCTCGAGTGCAGCGCATTCCGGCGCGCTGCGGTTCTCGATTTCATCTATGTAGGTCTCGCCGAGTCTGCCATCGTCGTACGTTATTTAAGGCGGTGACACTCCCGCTTCTTTTCCGCCGCTTTAAGCAAGCTCGTATGCTAAATACGACTCGTAATTTGACTGACAATGTACATGTTAGCATATCCTTGAAGGCACAGGAGTTCTGATAGATAATTATGAGAGATACATAATGCTGCTAATGAATATAAATTTACGATTTCCACAACAATTTCGGATACCATAAAATTCTAAAGCGAAATGTTAAAAAAACATTTGACAGATTAGGCTATCACTATTTTTTATTTTTTTACGCTCTTTTCGACGTTATGTCATCAATGACTGCTGTCTTATTTAATTTTTATAAAAATTTAAACAAAAAAAAACAGGTAGCTCGATATTTGATTCGCTGGCTCTCCAGTAAATTTTGTATAAATTTGCCATTAGGCTCGCGATAGCAGGAATTATGGTGGGCTTAACGGGCCTGCCTCTAAATCCGGCACTCATCTCGACGGGCTTCTCGCATAACCGGTGACGCAAGTGGTCGCCAGGCGCGACTTTTTCGACTCGCACATTTATCGGGGCCTGTTAAACAGACCCACAGGTATACGACGGCGATAAAGCGAAACGGTGGCCCGGGAATCAGTCGTGTCGAGTAGTTACGCACACGACCGACCCGATAAGTTCTTATCAGCGTCCGCCATTGCACGCCTCCTCCCTCCGTCGGCTCTTCCGTCTTATTTCGCCATCCGGTCTTTCCACGCATCGCGTCGCCCTTTTTTTCGAAACCCTCTATAAACCACCTCCTCTCTGTCTGACCCCATTGATAACGGCGCAGTCTTTCTCGACGCCCATTACCTCAGCTTTATATCTCTATTGTTGTCCGCGTACGCGGGTGCGCATGCAGCGCGTAGCGCGTTTCACTTCGGCTTCGAAAAAGCGTCGCTGTTATCAAGATGACCTCGTGCCTGCTGTAAATACAATATAAACGGAGCAAGTCGATGCTTTCGGGTTTGTGAAATGCTCAGGATTTCCCGGCTGAAAACTTTCTTCGAACTTTGATAAGCAGCATCAGTGCGGCATAGATTTATAATTATATTTCATTAATGATTATCTCTCTAATGATGTCCATTTAAAAGCCATCGTTCGGAATAACTATAATTATATTGATGTGATATCGCAGTTTTAGATTAATTCTTTCCCAAGTAATTAATCAATACCAGCTTGTCATTCGCCCCAGGCTAATCTATTACAGGCTCTATTAGAGATTGCGGTCGCCGTTAGATTTACTTAGAACAAGAATTCTTCATTAGACACGATGACCTTCTTCTCTTCTTAGAACAAAAATTATCATTATTCATCGATGTCGCGTTCAGCGAACGCGAATAAACAAATACTTAAGCAAATGAAAGTGCAAACAACCGAGAATGTCTGACTAAGATAATCTAGAAACGGCCAAAGTTCTTCGCTTACGTTCAGTATGCAAAAAATTCGCATGTCTGACGAAGGCGAGAGAGCGAGACGAACCGAGGAAGATTGGAATATCAAGCACTACGGTCGTGTACTACGTTGTGAATTACAAACGATATAAAAGCCAATTAATTTGCGTCCTTGACATATCTATACATAATGAACTATTGAACGGAATATTGCATGGCTAATCACTGATAATGTTAACTACGTGAAAATATACGCCTTGGGAGAACTTTAATCGTTTACACACGATTTCAAAGTCACAAGGATTCCTCGTGCACGATTTCACACGCAAGCATTTTCGCGAATCCGCGTGTGTATATGCTTAGACTTAGAAATGTACTCTAAACTGATTTACACGATGTTTATTTAACGGTTACTCTCATACTCGAAGACAGTTGAGGATTTGAAATCAGAGGATGCTAAATCCACGAACAATATAAAGCAAGCCACGAGCAACATAAAGCAGCCTGTGTTTTATCGCGATTGATAATCAAAGTGATTTTTTTATTGATTTAATTTGCACGTGCTCTCTTACATTTCTGCAACATCCAGTAAGAAAAAAAAAACAGTAATTGAAAGCGGCACTGCGATCAAGCCTTTTGACTCCATCACAAGCATTGTATCGCCCAATAGTCATTTCATTTGCTTTTATTGGTCTGTCGTATTCGAATATTACTCGATGAAGTGATGTATTCCGAGGTCACAAAGAGGGAATGGCCCTCCGCATTCGATTCGAATTATCGTTGATTGCTCTATTCTTAGGCATAATAGCAGAAAGCGATAAATTTATTATTAGTGATATTTTATATTAAATTTATTAATATAATAAATAATAAATTAATAAATTATAGATAATAAATTTATTGCTTTCTGCTATTATGCCTAAGAATGGAGATTCAACGAATGGAGATAATTCGAATCGAATGCGGAGGGCCATTCTTTTATATATATTTAGCACAATTTTAATGAAATCTTTGTCTATTTATAACGTTGTGTGTAATTTGTTATATCAACAGCGTTTGCCTTGATAACAAATTGATAACATCTTAGAAGACGACAATTTTTACTCTCAGATTTATGTTTGCCTCTTAAGTAAGCAAATATTACACACACTTTTAATTATTTCAACGTATTATACATCCCGAAAATGTACATAATATATTTGCTATAATAGCAGCGCGTCATTTTATTTCGCAAGTGAGCGAAGTCTATCTAAACTTTGACGCCATTACACGAGCGAGCAATAAAATAATTTTTTCCACATCATCCATCTTACAAGAGAATATCTTCCATCTCTATAGAATTTTTTCATTCTCTGTCGTGTGTCTACCCGTCGCGTAAAGCTACCTGTTGATCTCGGATCGCAGACGGAACGTACGACAGATAAATTATTGTCCACGTTTCTCGAAGACGAGCGAAAAACAGCGTGTAAATAATTCCGAAGTGTACATTTTCGTACGTGAGAATTCCGTACTCACGAATTCCGAAAACCATAAATATAGCTTACTACCTAAGAGGCTAATCTTACTTACGAAAAGCACTCGCTCCATTCATCAATCTATGTGTGCGCGCATAATTTATCCTTGGTATACTTTCTTCACTAAACTATCAATCTCATGGGTACAATATAAAACAAAAATAAGTAAAAAATTTCTGTTTTTCATGCAACTTACTAAAATCGTAAAATTAATTGAATGTCGAGTCAATTATAATTGTACACAATATTTGTTTATTCAACGATTATTTGCATTCCCCTATGCTTTAAAATTTAATTTTGCATCATTTCCTGATTACGAGAATCGTTCAGTGTACTTGATGTTATTGGAATAATGGCTGACGCAAACTATTTCTATATCAGCTTTCCAAAATAAACAGCTCGTATTAACGTTATGCGATCCCGTCGTCGCGTTTCACGGCCGAGCGTGCGTGGCTCAGCGTTTCGATCGTTTCGAACGAGGCTTTCTAGAGTTTCTCGACTTTCCTGTGAGAAGGTTCACGGCTACGGTAGTACCTGTTGTGAAGGGATCTGGTTTTGAAACGAGTTGTATGCCTCGGCCAGGGAGAGAGAGACCTGTCGTCGTCGCCGGAGTCGTCGCTCGTCTCGTCGGCCGTAGTGGGGAGTAGACGAAGTGACGGGATGGTTCGGATGGAACTCGAGGACGTTCACCTTTTTTCGTGACTTCGACGAGGCCGACAGACGCCGCTGAAATACCCTCCTCCTCGTGCCGATTCGAATCCTGGAAGGTTGACCTATTCATCTACAACAGAGCCGTAGCTTCTTCGTGATGTGCAAATGATTGCTGCAAATAGACGAGACACATTTTGCAAATAGTATAAAAATTCCTATTTGTATTACCAAAATACTTTTAGGCATAAATAAATCTTATACGAAAAACATCCTGGTAGTGTAATAAAATCTTCTCATTATAATAATTAAAATTTATATTCGAATTATGCACTAAATTATTAAGCGGAGAACGTCTCATTAATTAGTATACAGTGTGACTGAATACAATATAAAACAATGACGATAATTAGCTTCAATAAATAGCCGCTTTTATAACTGCATAAGAATGAAAAATTGACTCTATCTTCATGAAACAATAAACACCGTGCGATAATTCAAGGCGGTGTAAAAAGTTTTATCGGCCGTGATCTGCGATAATTCCCTCCGCGTTGAGACAGGATAATTAACGTCAATCTGCGCTGATAATTAATTTGCAGGATAATGGAATCAATCTAATTCGTCGGGATTTTTCTCGACGATTCTCTCGTACACAGCTATACGTGTATTGATTGGCATACGTATAACTGGCACTCGAAAATTTTTTTAATGTAATTGCACCGTCTGGAATTCATCGCAGCAAAAAGAACAAGCCAATTATAACGGATGATTCCTCCGAATCATGTAGAATAACATTGGGAAATATTTGTTGACTCGCGGCCGGTCTTATTAATATTCCGGGTGGACTTCAGGTACAGTCGCATTAGCGTAATTAGATATTCGGCCGAGCGTACATTGACTTTTCGCCCGTGCTTCGTGCTGAAAGTACGAAATTCTGTTCTTTTCAACGTAAGCGGTTTTACGGGCGCGAGACGAATCGAGTTATTTTACGGGCGCGATATGGAAATGCCGTAATCACGGACGGTACATTATGCAGGATATGACGAAAATTCAGGTTGCGCCTTTTTTACGATTGTGTTTTTATCGTGACTTCAATTTAATTGTGGACTGCTATCGCAATTTCATTGGGAATTTATACTTCTGTTTGCGGTGCACGTGCACAGATGTTGAAAACGGGATCGTGCCATTTTTTTATACGCTTTATAACTCCATTCGTAAACTTATCATTTCGCGCACTCGTATTACTATCATTAAACGCAACTGCACGATGATGTTGAATTTGTTACACTTTGATATAAAGTGCGTAAAATCGCGAATTAGCGACTTAGAAGAAATAATTAAGCGCGCGCCTGCTCTCGCGACTTGCGATTGCGCACGATATAAGCAGCGATTATAAATGTATGCTTAAACGTCGTGGAAACGGCTTGAAGTTTTATCTTGCGTTACATACACAGCGCGCTTTTTTTTACGATGTCCGTTCTTATTCATATGTATTACTGTATAGCAGCTTTTGAAGCACCGCGCGAACATGCCACTGCAATTCTCTCCGGTGCATTACCCACGAGTGCGTCTCTGTCTGTATATACGCCTTCAATGCATCGGCGCACAATTGCTTTTCGACCCGTGCATCAGAGTTTAGCGTCGAATCGACAAGTGGAAAGGTCAGTTCTGTTAATGTGCCTGGTAATATATCGCGGATACCACTTAGTTTATCTAGCATTCTTCAAATGCGAATAATAACATAAAGAAAATTATAATTATTAGTATCAGTGCAAACATGAAGAATTTTAAATTAATCCTGTCTTGAATTATAAAACGAAAGACATCTTGTCTCCTGAATAGCGTAATATACCCCCGTTTAATTCTGAATGTAAGAAGGAAGTGTCCTGAAACGAACACGCCCCTCGTCTCCTCAATTACTTACAGTATTAATAACGCTTGTAACGACAATCGCGCGCAATAACGAAGGGGCCCGTAACAATAATCATTCGTGAGAAAATGAGCAATCGCGCGTCGAAGCGATTGCGCGAGAGGTCCCGCGGATTTCTCGAACGACGAAATAATGCCGCGCTAGCGAAATAACTCGTCGCGAAAATTGCTGAGCCCAAACCCGGCGCACGATGCACTTCCCGTGTTGCGCCGCAGTCAGTTAATATCAATCGCTGCATTGCAATTTTGCGGCGGACAAATTCAATCGGAATTCCTACCCCGGAGGGGCGCGCAAAAGCGCCAGCCCTCCACGGAGTGATTTCCAGCGGAAATACCGCGCTAGAAGAGGATATACTGGTAATGGACGTAGAGAAAACACCGCGCACCGGCGATTAATCATTCGGTTACCTTTAATTTATTAATGCTGACGTTCCCATCCCCGTCGCGTACAAGAGTCATCGAATTAATCGCAAATTCCTCGACGTCGAATTATAATTGCCTGCGAAAACTCGACAAGTTAAATGTTTGATAATTGTTTCGTTTTTTTTTAAAGCATGCCCGTGCTACGTAATAAATAATGCAGATATGTCAATTTTTCTAGATTTACTTTGATAGTTAATTGTTTGATAAGAAAACTGTTTCGAAAAGGTTAAAAGATTTAGAGCAGCGTCAGCGATAATGCGATTGTTGCGATTCTGTCAAGAAAACTGTCGATAAATCTGCAGCGGAATTACGTGTTAAAAATAGTAAAGAAGTGGCGTCGTAGTTTCTTATCGGGCAGAGAAGATTTCCTGAAAGATGTTACGACATACGGAAAATTACTTCGGCTAATTTATCACCGCGTGGAATAATTTATTACAGTGATTCATGCGATTGTGTATATATCTCTAATGTTTGCACAAACAACATGGAATATTCAAACGTGATAAATAAACAAAGACTAATTAGAGTAATTTTATTTAAAAAAATCATCGATGAACGAGACGTAACGAACAAACAAAAAGAGACGTGCATCCTCTCCAAAAAGACAACGAGAAAGATTATCTGTTACCAACGCGCTTCCGCCGGAAGTGAAACGTAGAATGGATGATAGATAAGTGTTGGCCGCGCGACCGGAGTATAACGGAGAGCGGAAGGGCAAAAGGATCAAAAAAAGGAGCGCGAGGAAGATAGAAGGAGAAGGAAAGGAAGAGTGGAGTCGTGACCTTGCGAATCCAGTTCCGCATTATTGCAGCTGGCAAATCCTTATGGAGCCGCTGAATGCGAGATCTTTTCAGAATCAAGTATGAGTCAAGAATATTTTTCAGTCTGGCTGAATCAAAGCGATTATTTAAGATCAAATAACCGCTTTGATTCAGCCAGATTGAATAAAATAAAAGCCTCATGGAATAAAAGCTTATTTTTAAATGTTTTATTGACAAATCTACTCTTTTATTTTACTTTTTTAATTGTTATTAATTCGCAAAGAATTATAATATTAATTATTAGTATGCTGATGCATAAAGATAAATTTCTGCAAGAGAATTTGAATGGAAAATCAAGCATTGAAGAAAATTGAAGACGACTTCTGACGTTTAAAGTTGTGTTCCGGGTTGTTGGCGACTAATAGTTCCATTGTAACTAATTATCCACTTGCAGAAAATTGCTACATTCTCATCCAAATTAAGGAGAATCCAGGAAGAGGCAAAGAGGGAAAACAAAAGAGCAGAAATAAAAGAGCAGAAACAAAAGGAAAATGATTCAAAGCGTGTCAAAATTCAGATGCAGCTTCGTGAAATTTAATTAATCAAATCGCTGTCGGATTAATTGTCGAAGACAAGGAGGCATTATAAAATGCTACTTCAAAACTTTCCCCCCGATCATATCTCGTGTTCCTCAACTCAATAGGCCATCTTCATTATATGCTTCATAAGCCGCTGCGAACGCGCGACACCGAGCAAACATCGTTTCAGTCATCGCTTAAGTATCATGCCGACCTCGATTACACAGAGCAGCCCGTGCATAACGGGGAAGTCCGCGGCTGGAAGAGAACCAACTGCGAAACGTACGTAGAGGCAGCAGCAGCGGAGCGAGAAGTCGGTAGCAACAACCGCGTCGTCCGCGAAACGACGAAAAGACCTGTCCGAACTTTGAGACTCGGGTTCCGCATTGCCGAGTCGCCGGGTGGTTTCCCCAAGAAGATGTGCAGAAGGACGCGGAGTCGTTGCTACCAACTATCTCCGCACTCCCGCGGGTAACGGCCGACCTTCAACTTGACCGCTCAACCTAAGCGCCCTTCTCCTTCGCTTACGTGTGACCGCTCGCGGAACGCTCGCGGTATAATTTTAGAAGCGCGTCGAGGGGTCCTTGACACCTCGTCGCGAGACGGCAACCATTGACAACCGCGGACGCCGGCCTCTCCCGTGTTGTTCATTGACTCGCCTCGTGCTACGTCGTACGCTTTCGCGGCGAAATTTCACGTGCCGGTGTGTGAAGGATAGATCTTTGATCTTACTCTCTCTTCCTCTCTCCCTCTCTCTCTCTCTCTCTCTCTTTCTCTCTGCTCCTATTGCTCGAATCGCACGAATTGATCGCGTGCGACGCCAAATTCCTAGAGAGCCGAACGATGTTTGGCAGACTCGCATAGCGATCCATTATCAGGGCTAAAAAATAAAACATTTTGATGGTTTATTCGGCAAAAAAGTATCCGTATTGATTCTAAAAGTCTATACAAAGATCTAAAAGAATAATCATAATTATAGGAATCAATGTTTGCAAAATTCGAAGTTAATGTTATATTGTGTTTATTTCTTCTTGTTACAAAATCGTTAAAGTGACTTTTGCGACCTTCTAAAAGATGTTTATGTATGTACAGTGAAAAAGCATGTATGTGTTCTCAATATGCTTCTTAATTGTGAGAGTGAACATCTAGTTGTGAGGAGACGACAGTAAAGTCGACATCGAGTGCGAAAATCGAGCGATTGTCTTGCAAATTATTGTAAATTATCGATAATTGGTGAGCGCTTTCTTTTATTCTATTTAATTCTATTGGATTTTGCAGTTATGACTGAATTTATTAACTCTAAAAGTATTATTAATTACAAAATACATTGCTTACAACAGTCTTTTACGGTCGGATTCCATTTTACACATTTTCCTTATCCATTACTCCATAAAATTAATAAGTTATTTAATAATTAATAAATAAATTTTCCACACTTAATTTCCTATATATGTATATAATTTTAGAAAATTTTAAGAATTTGCATTTGTTTTTGTTTTAAATAAGTGTTTATTTTTCTAATATTATCACATGTGCTACATCGCATATTTTTCTCATTATAGAATTTTTTTAATATCTAATTTCTGGATAAACTTACACATTAGCTACTTCCTCTCCGATCTCTTCGAAATTTGGTATCCCCATGTATTTTCTACTGCTGAATACGAATCTGGAAAAATTTTTTGTCGGTCGGACATATTCAGGTCGCCATCTTGAAAAATGCACAAAAAAAACTTGTTTTTTAATCTCGCTTTGCGTGGAAAGTTTTAAACTCATGTGGAACCTCGCCTCATATGAAAAGTGTATGCGTGGAGGCAATGTATTCCGCTCTCCTGCGGGGGACTCCACTATAAAAAAAAATAACCTAACCTAACCTTACCTACTTTTGGGTTAACCTAATCTTACAAAGATTAACCTTAGGATAGGTAGGGTTAGGTTGAGTTAGGTTATTTTTTTTTATGGTGAAGTTCTTCGCAAAAGGGCGGAACACACTGCCTCCACGCATACACTTTCCATGCGAAGCAAGGTTCCACATGGGTTTACAACTTTCCACGTAAAGCGAGATTTAAAAACAAGTTTTTTTTGTGCATTTTTCAAGATGACGATCTGAATATGTCCGATCGACGAAAAATTCTTCCAGATTCGTATTCAGAAATCCAAAATACATGGAGATACCAAATTTCAAAGAGATCGGAGAGGGAGTAGCTAATGTGCAAATTTACCAATTTCTGTTTTAAGAATTTAACGGAAAAAAAATCTTTTCTACAAATTTTTGCTAAATACTGCAGGTAAGCGGCCAAGATGTCCTTATGAGCACCAAGGAAGAGGAGTGGGGGAACGTATTATGTACGAGGGACACCGTAGTTCTCAGGGATCGCTTAATGACCGATGCTGCCTTAGGTGGACCACGACCGATAAAAGCCGAACACAGCTACAGTTTACTGACTGCCAGCCCTCCACCGAGCCCAGCAACGCCAGGAGCTAATCCTTATACGCCCAATTCAGGTTCCTCTTCGGAAAGTGTTGGTTCAACTACGACAAATACAAATTCCACCATAGATTTTGTTAACCTCGATCATAAGTCTCTCGGTAAGAACGCCACATGTTTCGATATTCATTTATTTTAACAGAAACATGTGATTTTAGTGTAGAAAATGCTTTTACATGGCGTTTCTTGAACCTTTCTATTTTATCTATTTTATCTTCGAAATCAGTGTCATGGAATAATCATAAAAAGGGATTTATACAAAAATGTTACAGATATGGAAGAAGAATGTTTTCCGGCTATTTCGATAAACAGCACTTCTAGCCATATTGAATCGACATCGTCGCCATTAGCATCGTCCACCACCTTGACCGTTGTTCTTAAAAGGGATAACGTAGTATCTCAAGAAGATAACGAATGTCCTGAAATCAAGGGCGAACCTATTAGCGCACCGGCCAGCCCCTGCGCACCTTGTCAGTCGAGTTGCGATATGGTTGACGATAAAAGTACGATAACAATACTGTCCCCGCATACCATTAACCATGCCAAAACCCAGATTTCGCACATAAGCGATAGTGAGCAGGAGGACGAGAGTTATTATCAGGTATCTCGAATTGAATCAATATCATATCGATATAGATAATGCAAAAGACAAAATACTTTAACATTAAATTTATATTATCTATCTATGTTATCTACATCTTAAGATTTGTGTATGTGTGTCGTGTGTGTGTGTGTGCTTACCACGATTTTACTTGAATATATATATATATATAGTGCTCGAAGAAAAATTTATAAAATTATTATAATTATACTCGAAACGTGGGTAAGTTGAATTTATTAAAAAAATATACTTTGGCACAAATAACCAGCTCTTCAGTTCTGATACATTGTAATTTTAGATTGTTGAATTAATTGAGTCTTAATTTTTTATATAATTATATTTTTTTGAATTGAAAATGAATGAAGGATAAATAGAATTTAATAGATTTTAAGCCGCGCGTTATTAGATGCTTAAAAAGTTCCACGAATTTTTAGCTTTTATTATTATTATCCTTGTTTTAATTTCAGAGCATGGATATAGAGGATATGGATGTAGAAGAGGAATACAGTGTGGTTTGCAATGGAAAAGAGGTGTTGTTGAGTGAAGTGAAACAGGGGTTGCCGCCAACACCCCCTAGCAGCGTAAACTCCGACACCGAGAGTATCGCTTCCGCTTCCTGCTCGCCGAAACGCCGAGATTCTTCCACGCAGAATCTCAGGGGATTGCTGGCGCCGCGACTCTACGTCACCAACCCTGGTGGCACTCACACCACTCGGCAACCCATTAATACGCCCTTGATTTCCAACCAGCCGGTAAGACATCACAGAGTTTGACATCGCAACTCGAGGTGGATTATTATTAAATCGATAGATCAGCGAAGTATAAATAAACTGCACAGTGTTAAAAAAGGAAAAATCGGAAGACATTCGCGTTCAATACTGCTTAAAAAATTTTTAAATAATCTAACTCGTACTTTCACTATCGATATTAAAATATATTATGCGAACGTTACAAATAATAATGTCTAAAAAAAATCAGTGATATATACTAAATCGTAACGCAAATAGTAATTTTTATTAATTTTTATTAATGAACAAAAAACATCTTTTTATTTAGCAATTCCATCTGGTATTCTGAGAACTTATTGTTCTTGAACTTATTTTTAGAAAAATTATTTTTTGATTAAACGATCAAATCTCCGCCTGTTTACATTTGCATAATATTAACATTCATGGTCGTATACTGTCATATCAGCAAGGTTATTGGGTTTCTATAAACAAACTTGAAGCTTCTGTTATTGATGACTTTTGCACATTGAATGCGATTTAGTCTTGTTATCGCTTGATCTGCCTGCGAAATCATGATCCATTTTTCTTGTCAAATTTATTGATTCAAGTATGTATGTACACATTAACGTGATGCACTTACGTTCGATTGACGTTACAGAAGGGATCGACGGGAACGTTGGAACTAACGGAAGAAGAAAAGAGAACTTTGGTAGCCGAAGGGTATCCCGTACCTACAAAGCTACCTCTGTCGAAACAAGAGGAAAAATATTTAAAGAAAATACGCAGGAAAATAAAGAATAAGGTACATAAAATTACGTGTTTTATATATTTTTAAATTTTTTCAACTAAAAAATTTTTAAATTAAAAAATTGCAGTTACAACATTAAAGATATTGACTATTATTATCATTTTTCAGATATCGGCACAGGAATCAAGGAGGAAAAAAAAGGAATATTTGGATAATTTGGAGAACAAAGTAAAGAAATTGACAAATGAAAATGACTCGTACAAGAATAAAGTGAGCTCTCTGGAGTACAAAAATCGCGAGTTACTAAACGAAGTGCGAAATCTCCAGATTTTGCTTGGACAAAAACAGTTATAAATTTGTCAATTCTAAATTCTCAAATCTACGATTGCTTCCAAAATTTTTGGGAAAAGAATTAATAACTCACATAGAATTGATATAATGTCTTATAAAAGAATAATTAAATAGCAATTTTTTAATTTTAATCAAGTAAATTGGAATGTTACATAAAAACACTTTGTTTGGACAGAAACAAATCTACGATTGTTTCTGTACGATTGTAGACTACAATTGTAGTCTACAATTGTTAAAATTAGAAAATTCAGGGTTATATTAATTACCCTTTCCAAAATTTTTTGACCAACTTGTACGATATCAAGGCGTTTAAATGATTTGATTGAATTGTTTCAAGAACTGAAAATTTTAATCGAAGATCTGGTATCTTAGATTAAAAATTTGGAAATATCTTACATTTGCCAGTTTTTTACGCACTAACATCGATTTATACATTTCCGTGAAATTACTCTTCCACATGCGTATTTTTGACCATTAAACTTTTCTTTATAGAAATTTGAAGGAACCGAAAGATATACCGTTGATGATAAACGCGTCTACTTATCGCTCAGAGATCAGAATTAACAAATATATGAATATATTTCTCTAGGGATTAGTGCAATTTCTTTACATTCCTTCCTAAATGTCTTCCTTCAATAAGATGAAACTTTGTACAATTTAATGCCGAGAGCTACAAGTTATTTCAATTTTTCCTGGCAACAATTTAAAGCTTAAACGCCAACATGATACACATATTATGGCCCTTTACTAAACCAATATATTTTTGCCAGGAGTGCCTTCTCGGGTTTATTCTTTCAATTTTTGCATCACAAAATGAGGAACATATAGGCGACTAAATTATTTATGTGATTGTACGTATAATATGACGTACGTATTAGTACGTATTTCTAATTTTAAGAAGAATATGTACATCGAGGTATTCTAATTCATCAAGATGTTGTAATATTTTTATGAAAATTAGAAACCTATCGTACATTTGCAAGTATAATATTATTATGCGTACACAATCGCGTAAATAAATTTGCTTTATACATTTTTTGTATTACATGTGAAGAGAATATACCGAGGTGGTCGAGTGGTTCCTTGTCATACAATTCAATGTAACGCGAAATATAAAAAGCTATTTCGAAAAAGGCACTCAAATATAAACGATCTTTTCTTGTTCTCTAGATTTATAATGAATGACGAAACTATTTGAGACTCAAAAAAATATTTCTGAAGTTGATAGCGCATATATTAATATGATCTACTTTGACACAATTTTGTCGATAAATATATGCGATTGTGTCTGCACTTATATACGATACGAAATTATTAGGCGACCGACAAAGCGTGTGGTTTCGGTGATAATAAATTTCGCGAAAATTTTCGCGAACTTTGTTACATACCTGATATCATTGTTTGACATATTTTATATAAATATATATGAAGTATTTAAGATTGAGTGATGTTAAGATTATCGATTATAATTTATATATCTACATAATATTAATTATGTAGATATGTTAATGTTATTAATTATATAGATATGGATATATAAATTATATATTGATATTTTAATATCATCTTAATATTAACATCATCTTAACATCTTAATATTTCAGTATCTATATTAGCATTACCAGAGTGCTTTGAAAAATACTCGATGCGGTTGATTCCAACGCATATCGTACAATTAGAAATGCGATGTGAAAGTTTTGATGGGATCGATGACTTTTGCATTTACGTTTTACGGACGATATCTAGACTGCATTCCAATATTCACTGTCAGTACTGATTTATAATTCGCGTTACGTACATTATAGCATTTTAATACTGGCAATGAATATCGAAACGCAGTCCTAATTGTACGATATGCGGTGGATCAACCGCGTCGAGTTGATGACGTGCTATTATTTTGTAAAGCACTGTTGTTAATACTAACGGATATTGATGTAATCGGTTCTAAGATTATCGATGATATGCAACAACGATAATTTGTTTTGCATTAATCTGAAAGCGCGCAACATTCGTTAAATATATGTTAACGGATGTAGAATGTATTTGGCTCGTTCAGGATGAATCGTCCAAGATAAATCCGCGTTCGCGAGTCGATAAAAGTCGAATAGCGGTCAGGTTTTTTCCGTCGTTATACACACGGATATGCGCTCGAAAGAGTCGTATCGCATATCGATTTTGATGCAAATTAATGTTTGCAAACAAAGTTGTATTATTTGCGATTTAAGGAAAATTCCGGCCGAGAATTAATCGATAGTTTAGCGTTATTGTACGCGGAAAACCCGTCCGGTTCGCGTTATTATCGCTATTATACAATTACGACTCTTAATTGTCTTCTTTGTAATTTAGTTTCGCGATTAGTATATAGCAGCGCGCGAGATGCTGCCACACACGACAATGGCAGATTTCGCGATTACTTACTGCATGAAAGTCACGGAAAGGGACCAATGCGCGCGAAAGAAGGCTTTCTCTTCTTCTCCCTCTTCCTGCTCTTTCATTTCACGTAATTGCCAAATAGATAGTAGGATTTAATTCTCGTACAGAGTTCGGAAAGTGGTACTCGCATTAAATGATCATACATACCTCGCATGAGTGTCTACAGCACGAGTCGCGAATTACCATTGTATCGATATTGTATCACTTTGATGCGAATTAATGTTATAGGCGACATGATCTTTTCTGTCGTGTGATTATAATAATTTAGCGCAAAATGTATATGTATACAGGATGATCATAAGATTATTTAATTAAGAAAAAAATATATTATTATTTTACTTTTAACTAGAACATTGGTAAATTGACTCTCTCGGCGGTCATTCGAATTTATAATAGAATTTATAATAGAATTTCAAAGAAGCAAAAGAAAGTGGAAAGTAATAGACATTCCATTTCGAATGACATAACAAAATGATCGCGACTGTGTGACATAAACAGTTAAGACAAATCCGAATGGAGTCAAAAATTCAAATTTATTAAAGGATGTATTCTTATTTTTAATTACTGTCTTTTACAGATCATACTGTATAAATGTACGTGTAATGATAATTATTACAAGGTTGAGTTTTAGGATAACTCTAGATCGATGCCGGGTTCTTAGGAAAATCTACGAAAAATTCTGCTAAAGATACATTGTCGGAAATAAGTCAATGAAGCAGTCAATAAACGTAGCAAGTTATAGTAATCGATTAGATGTAGATGTGAATGTAACAACATTTCCGATTTTGGGAGCTTTACAACTATTGATTGGTCAAATTGATTGGTCAAAAACACTCCTTTTTTTTTGTCCACATACACATTCGGTTTTAATTGCCACATACATGTGCATGAGCACGTGTGTATGATGAAAAGAAGACATTATATATATCTGTACAAAGCAAAGCAAAGTTACAATTTTTACTGAAAACAAAGAGTTTAATATATTCTATGAATAAAGCTTTATAAAATGATTATGTATACATTAATATTATATACATATATATAGATGATATATTTTACGACAAATTACGAGCGATATAGGTGATCGTTCGTTGAAGAGAATCGCATCGTTGTCTGTTACGATACATTTATCGTCCATTACAATTTTCATTATCACAATTCATCATTTCTTTTCGTACGCGATCGAGCATTATGCCTCTGCATTTCGTGTACTTGGCGTCTATATTTATCCAGAGAGTCCTTATATATTAATTAAAGGTATATATAAAGATAAATATGTATTCTATTCGACAATGTTCGAATTTATGTGTGCGTGTAATGTGTCTAAAACACGACTTCACGTGATCGGCGTCACGTGTGATCGTTATTTCGAATGGATGTTGTACGACAATAAGAAATAAACACTTGTAAGCAACACATTGTACGCTTTAATTTTAATTTACATACTTGTATATTATACATGTATATTATATATGTATATTATATATGGCGCAATCAAAATTTCTTGTGTTATTTTTCCTATCAAAAGTAAACATTTTTGTCTTCTTTCTTTTATCAAATATTTTTTTTATCAAATATTTTATCAGCTGCAAAGAATTTGTCAAATATTTAATGAAATTTTCAAAGTTTGAGAGATAGTTTCTATTAATAAAAAAATTTACTATTAATATATGTTTTCTATGATCCAGAAAATAATATTTAATTCGCTCATTTCAAATCTTCTACTTTGAGAAACTTTATAGGAAAATATTAAAAATTATATCTACTGCATTAATCTGTCAATTTGTCAGCATTGCTAATATTTGGCTATCCAAGTTTACAATTGGAATTCTATATTTTAATCAATATAACACATTTAAATAATGATAATGCACTCTCATTCCTCAGTGTCCATCTCTTCGTCTTGCAGTCGATCATCAATCTTGCCTTTAAGAATGGTGAGACTGAGAGGTGCATCGATGTCAAGAATCTTATGCTCTTCCTTGCTTCTCTTGGATCTATATAGAGGATTTTCAAACCTGCCACCTGCGACTTGTGTTATCTCGGTATTACCGTCGGCCTCTCGTCCACTCATACCGGGATTGTTAACGATTTGAACGTTGCCTTCAGGAACGTTCTCGAAACGGGCGAAGCCGTGTTTCTGCTTGTCCGCCCGAATTCCATCTCGGACGGATGAGACAGCTTCCATACATCCCGAGAGAACACTGCAAAAATTAAATTCCAGGTCAGATCAATAGACAGTATGCGCTAAATCCTTCTCATATCTGAGATACGTCACATAAATTCGACTCAGTAACCTTTGAAAAATAGAATAAAAAGAAAGTTTTATAAGAAAATTAAATAGCTGGAGTCGTTAATTTTATTTTGTGCTGCAAGAATTAAGAAGCGCATCTTAGTGAAATATTTTATTTTAATTAGTTACATCTTTTTATATTATTCTCAGTATTTTTGTCTATTCAAAAGAAATATTTTTACAAAAGCTTTGCGATCGAAGGTTTCGGCTCCAAGCAGAATTCGGCGCCGAGAAAATTACACAGAGACTAATTCCATTCGGCTCGAGGCCTGCTGAGAGCAGAAATAAACCGACCAGTCGGCCCACCGAGGGAGCCAAACTAATTAAATGCTAGATGAATGAGAGAGACGCGTGCACAGCCGCGTATCTCTCTTTGATCATAGAGAAAGAAAGAGAATTGCGAGTGAAGAAATTAGCGCAGGAAAACGTAAATCCGTGTAAATGAACGAGCGAGAGCGCGTTCCGTCGCGTGTTGCTAAATTGTCATTAATCCGTGTCGCTACTTCGCAAATTAAAATACTCTGTCTCGCTGAAACAGATTTCACTCGCGCTTACTCTCGTTTCGCATCTTTCTCTTTCCATCAGTCTCGCGCTCTCCCTCTTCTTCCCATCCCCTCGTAGTATCGGATGAACGCCTGGGAAATGAGAATCCCGGCGAGTTCGACGTTTTCCATTTCCCCGCGGATTTAATAGCCCGGAGGCGGGAATTTTGTCAGCTGTGAATTTGCGACCGGCCTGATGGAGTTGCAGGCAATCTCGTTGTCTTGGCCGTCCACCGTCTTCTCGTTCTACTTAGAGCGTCGGCTTCCGTCGTACTGCTCTTTATTATCCGCATCCCGCTGTTACACGAGCAAATAAAATTATCCTCGCCCGATTCAGAGACCGCGTTAAATCCAAATTGTTATCTCAGCATCTTGAGATTTACGTAAAAACTAAAGTTTGCGATAAATTCATCGTTACGTCGTCCCGAGTCGATCTACTTTAATGTAAATAGCGCAAAAATATCGCGTAAAATTTTCTCGCCTACTCTCTCGTAGGTATTAACTTCTCTCGCGTGTCCTCGAAAGAAGTTAATACCTACGTGCTCTAGACGCTCTCGTGAGCCGGAAATGAATGCAGATAGAGCGAAATATAAACGTACGCTGTGTATGTGCACACGTACATTGGCTAATAATCCGTTTACTTAATTGCTCTTTCCACTCTTTTCGCAAATATGCAAAACTGTCAATAGGAAATCCGCCAGATCCGAAAGAGAAAGAGAGAGAGAGAAAGAGAGAAAGAGAGAGCCAGCTGTGAGTCCTGTCGGCTAAAATCGACAGGAATTTTCCATGTGTCACCAATTGACGGCGCGCTCGATATTGTCTACCAAACTTTATTTTTCTTATACATTTTCTCATCACGTTTCCGCCGGCGTAGTTACTATTCCATCGTGTGTCGAGCGGTGTGTTTATACAAATGTTGGAAATACACTACGCACGAATGTTACAGATGACGGTAAAGTCCGCGGAAAAGTTTCCCTTTTCAATTTCGATCCTAACGTCAATATTGATGTAAATGGCATATAAATGATTTCAGTTCGTCCTTCAATCCTCTTTTTTCCAACTGCGCAACAGCAGCACTTTATCTCTTTTCTTTTCTTTTTCATCTTTCCGTTACGGCGATAATCCTTAATTCCGCTGATGTTTGTGTTCAGTGTAGCTTGCCGGGATATTTAATTGAGTGCTGGGCTCAATACGGCGTTTCACTCAAACGGTGCCAAGTATGCAAATCTCGGATACAATGTGGCGCCAAATGCTGGCGCGACTTTTCGCATTCGAAGTCGGCCGTGTCACCGTATGGCGGCATATGGCATTCAACGTTAAACATATTAATGTTGCATTTAAACCGACATAAGCGACAGCTTTCTCTCAGATTGATACTTTTGTATGATTTATGGAAAGCAATTGTGGAAATAGACATGATTCATGATACTCACTTCTCTAGAGAATAACCGAAATAGAGGAAGGCCGACAATAAAAGAGCAATCACGGCGAGGGCTGCCCCGAAGAAAGGTCCAAGTGTAACAGCCAATCGAGAATCTTTCATAGCTGCACCGGCCGTTTCTGCGATCATCACGTCTATTCCTGACCCTAAAAGATGTAAGAAAGAGTAACGAAAAATAAAAAAGCAGCAAAGTAAAAAAAACAATTTTATTAATTAATTATTGTTCTGAAATATTATTTTTCCATTGATCGCGTGTTCTTTATCATTTTATTAAAAGCGTGTTGGATTGAATTTATTCATCTAAATATTAAATAAAAGTAAAAATCAACAATTATTTATAATAAAAAAATTATAAGAATTACTTTCAACATGTTAACTGAATACATGCGCATTTCACCGGAGGCAATTTTGCTTATGCTTATGTAAACGTAATGTAATAGAATGTTCTGCAAAATGTGGCAGTCAACGTTAAAATATTCTCTGAAATGTGCTTAAATTTTGATTAAAACGAAACTTTATGGAAGGAGTATATGCGGAAATAATAAAACAATACAATAAAATTCTATAACAAATAAATTACATTCCAATTAGTTCGAATGAAAACAATTGATCGATCGCGATGTCTACGCGTTCCAATTAAAAAGCTGAATTAAAAATCGAGCGCCGTCGTAGGGCGTCAACGGCAATCAATATCTCGGTATTGCGAATAAGAATAGAAGCGAATAAAAGAATTTTATCGTTATGTGCGCGGCTGTATCGTCGCTTCGTATGCAAACTACACGAGATAATTTCCGCGATAAAATTGCTTTCCAGATTATCGGAAAACTTTCATCATCTAATTCCCGCTTGAGATACAAGCAAATTAATCTTCTGAGTCGCGCTTAAAGATTCTTCGGAAATTAGAGAGGATTAAATAAGTGCGCCAACTTTGCAACATTTCTCGCAGGTTCTCTACTGCTTCTTGTATCGTAATCCCGGAATAGTCATCTTTCTCCTTTATTAGGATTTCAACTCCTCCGTCCCAGGCGCGTCTGGTATGCCAGGCGACTTTCCCCGCGTATCCTTCCAAAGCTTCATCCGCCACGATTTGTACCGTCATCAAGGCGAGCTTCTCCCTGGTGTAAACGCGTCCGCCGCAGTACAAGCAGCAGTGACCTTCCACCTGAAACGCGATGAATCACGTCGGCATATAGTGGAACGTATGCACTGAAATTAATTAATTAATTTTCCGGCGTATTGCAAAAATACAGCATCCGACCGTAAGAGGATATTCGCAGCCCGTAAATCCACATCTCGGTCTTTGAATGGCGCAGATCTCTTCGAGGTAGTCGCTTTGAGAATCCCCCTGACAAAAGCACGAGCTACAGTCGTGCGTAGCTAAATGAGGGTCGGCGTATCTGGAAAAGAAATTTATGCGAAACAAACTTGAAATTGTGAACGTATGGTTGTCGTCTCAACTCACTTTACGGTGAATCTACCTCTGGAAAACTCCCTACGATCCTGAAAGTCCTCCCATTCCCATTCGGTGAATGGCTGCTGCTCGTTCGACAACCGAATCGACTTTACCTCTATTTCTCTCACAGGCAGAAGGATACTTAAAGTGCGATTCACGCTCGGCAGAACAACGTCGTCCTGGCGACATGGGACACGCTCGAGATGCGGAGCGGCTATTGAAGTGCCGTTCCAGTTCGCCGGATCGGCCCAGAAGAGATTGCCCTTCTTCGACCATCTACTAATTTTTGCGTTCGCTCTCGAATCGCTCAGCTTGTGAAACATATTGTTTGGTACAAAACACAAATATGAAATATCGTCATTTAATAAACGGAGCTTAATTTTTCACTCGAGCTACATTAGCTTCAGCATTTTGTGATGTTTGTCATTTTGTGATAAATGTCCCGACGAGCTGAATTTTCCAATTAACTAGATAGCAAACAGTGCATCATCATTAAAATATTAATACTGCAATTATCGTGAATCTGTCAGCGGAACAGCTACTACGATATTCCGTAAATGAATATTTTCTACTTGCGTCGAATGTGAAAAAAAGAAGGAGAATTCGTATTGTTCTTTTCTCTGCGCGTTTGATTTATTCCAACAATCATCTCTTTTCACATTTGTCCATAAGTTGATAAACCGCTCTTACCTGCAATTGACCGTTTCTAGCCAGAGCCAGTAATCCTTGCCTGGGCAAATCGATTTCGGACAGCCTGAGATCACTGGCTGCAGCAATACCCACTGCATGTCGGGTTTGCTCGGGAAAGATTACATGACTGTCAATTTCTGGAATGTGACCATCCGCCCAGTTACTCGCAGTCTGCCATTCCAGGTCTGGAAGCCAGTGTTTCTCAAAAACGGCGGTGGAATACTCCGATATCAGAATAACGCAGAGCACAGTTTTGCAAAATGATGCAGAAGAACCACGCATTTTTTTTTTTTACGATTCTATAAATTGTCAATTAATTGAACGATAGATGTGTGTAACAGACATGCGTCACTTATCGATTAATTTTCACTTGTGCGAAAACAGAGACGTTACAAAACAGTAAAGCAAATTTACTCATTTTTTATTAACTATTTGCAGCAATCCTTCGAACTTTGAAAATAACGTAAAAATAACAAGCGGAACGTGAGAGCGTCCGAGAGCTTCGACGATTAAAAACTATGTCCGATAATCGAAGCCGAACGGGGCGTGCCTGATTCGTGATACTCTGACGTGTAGACTTACACTATTTATCACACAATCCGTCTCACGGTTCGATAAAATCAAAGTTATAATTGTGTAATTATTAATTCACATTAAACATATTAAAAAGGATTGGCAATTATCATCAATTGAAAATTAATGTACACTATAAATTTGTTTATTTAAAAAATTGTACGCAAAAATTTCTTATACTTCTATTTGTAAAAATTATATTCTGATTAAGGATCTTCCCATTTTTTTTTTTATCAAAGCACATGGAAAATTAAATTCTCTCTATAAAAACATATGAATATATTTGCATTTATTCGTGTGTTATAATACTTAATGGAATAAATGTTGCAACATCGTGAAATCACTAGATTAACATTTATTATCGATAAATTCTCATTTTGCTAGAGTAATTAAATAATCGGAAATGATGTCAAAAGTGCACAGATGTCACATATATAACAAAAAGATGATTACAAGATTTATTATAACATTGAGGACACAGGTACAATTATGCAATAGCGTAATTTTTGTTTTTTACAACAATTAAAAATAATCGTCGAACAATAAGAATAAGTAATTACAGGTAAATATGATTTCTTTTAGCACATTGAGAGATTGTTTTTATCTAATTATAGTAAATTGTTATTATGAATAATAAGAGACAATTAATTTAATAATTTTTCTATGTTTTAATGCAATTATCGCTACATTTTACTATTGAATCCATAAAATATTCAAACACTGCAGAAAAATAATACAACTTTACCCTGATAAAAAGCACTAAATAATAAGCATTAAATAATATATATAATAAAATGTATAAATAATAGAAATAGACTCATATAATAAATGCCTTTTTTTCGTTCTTTTTTTATTCGTTCTTGTAAACACATAATAAATCTTTTGATTATTAATTACAGAATTGAGAAAGCGAGGTGGAGCAATAAAATCATACAATCTCGCATAAAGAAAATCTAGAGGAATTTTTCTACGACTACATCGGATACCTCTTCGTTAAAGTACCTCCATCGATTCTTTTTAAACATTGACAGGTGGAGCGTGGACTGTCGATAACGTGTGAATTTTACAGTAAATTTTTGGAAAGAGAAATCTCGGAATTTTATTATCGCTCTTAACTTCCACAGACGATCTTTTGCTCTTAGGTCCGGATATGGTACAATGTTTGCGTAGAAAGCTGCGTCATGATTTCTATGAATTTAATCCTTCGATAATCCCGAGTTTATTGGAAAGATTATCGATAAATCTTATTATACAAATGCGTTAATTATATTAATTTATTTCTGTACAACGTAGAATACTGATACAATTATAATATATAGACTTATGTTATTATTAAAACCTAACATCAAGATGTGATAAAGAAATTAGTGAAAATTTAATATTTTTTTAATACCCAATATATTTTCGGAAACGAATAAATTATATATTTTTTTTGCGATCGTCCAAAGATTAAAGCTCGAACGCGGAAGAGAAAACAGTCCGCGCTCCTTGATGAGAACGTTCTACTGCGCCAGATCCCCGTCCAATTCTTTGCCCAAACCGAGTAAGTATTTCGAATCAGCGGAGTCATTTGGTCTTCTTCCAGATGTGGCCGATTCTCCCGGCAGTAGCTTCCAGACTCGTTTTCCGATACCGAAGCCGAAGGGGTGATTACCGCGCTTGTTCTCCATAAAATCGTCCGAATTGTCCTCACGAGAATGATAGCCGTCCATATTGTCGGCCGAAAAATAATCCAAATCCAGAAGATTGTAGCCGTTATTGCGTTTTCCTATACCAAACCTGTAATCTCTGAGACGCTTGCCGATGCCGAATGAGAATTGCCGCGTTCTCTGCGAATAAAGTTTTTGCGTGAAAGAATGTAATTACGAGAAATGTACTCCGACCTCATTTTTCTTGCATTGTACTTTCTTCATACATTACAATATATTACGTAAAAATGTTCAATAATACAAAATAATAAAAGTAAAATTTTATATTTATTTAAAAGATTCTAATTGAATTTCTAAACACTGACATACATAGTTCATATATAGTTATGCAGACATGATTTATGAACTCTTTTATGATAACAAATGATTGATTCTATATCAATGAAATATTTAATGCTTTATTCATTCTTGGAACTCACTTTATCTTCATTATTGTCAATCCATCTTTTCCCGATGCCAAAGTTATACACAGGTAGCCTTTTGTATTCGGAAACGTAAGCGTACGCCCTTTTTTCAGCGGGTTCTTCATATTCCAAGTTGTTCAATAACGGGTTCAATCGCGGAATGTGTAAAGATGAAGACGGAGCCTCTTCTATTACTGCCGTTGATTGTCCGATGACGCTCAACAAGTAGAACATAAAGATTCTCATAATGATCGGACTCGTTCTAGACTTCATGATGCTTATTTGAATCTGCAAACACAAAATCACATGGAATTGTAAGTTCCCAATCGGACTATCAGTCGGATATTGGAGCAGAATTTCATCCTGCAGTAGCAATGTCATATAAACTTTTGATAGTTTGAGATTGAGTTTTCAAATGCACACGCACGCGAAATTCACCTTTGCCAAAATTGGGAAGGGAAATTAGTTTCATCTCGGTCGAGTTATACATTTTGATTGCATATTAACCGCTTTTCCGCGTAGTAGTTTTTCAACCTTTCGAAATAAATGTCAACTACATGCTAATTTACAATGATTATAAAAATAACATTTTGTTGTACAATAATCGGCATTTTATTTGTAATAATAATTGCTTTCTAACCGCTTTTTGAGCAATCTTGTATCTATTCTGGAGAAGTTTTAGTAAAACGTAAAAGCGCGTTCACACGAAAGACTTTATGGGCCCTTTAGAGCGCAGATGCACGCAAATGGAGTTCTACAGAGTAAAAATAAAATATAGAGTTATTTACGACTGGCGAGGGATAAATGCCATTGCAATGGAAGAGTAGCTTCTGTTCGATGAGGTGTCGCGCCAAGTTTACGACGTGGATTTCAACGGTCGTAGTACTTTACTTCTTTGCAAAATACTATCACCAGACACGAATCCCAGTGTTAAATCTGAATAAAATCACGAATGCTTTACACTCAATAAATAGTTTTTTTTTGCATTTTGTTTCAAAATAAAATAATCAAATGATTGTATAAGTACAAAAGAAGCATACTAATTTTATTTCATTAACAAATCTGTTATATGTTACAGACGTCAAAATTCATTTTGTTATTAATATAAAAATAATATCAATAGATTTATAAAAAGATAAATATTTAACAATCGCAATGGAATAAAAAAAGAGCGAACAATCGTAATTGGATATCGCGACGTCGCTATGAATAACTAAAATCGAAATTCTTTAGTAGCTCGTTCAATATTTGATGGTAAAATCCGATGGCTTACGAAACCTTTTTCGTCCTGCTTAGTCACACTGCTTCTAGGTGTGATAAAACGGGTCAAGCGCAAAGCCGATAACTGTGGATAAAATTTTCGAAAGTCCTTAACTGTCAAAAAAATAACACAAGCTGTTTTCGTTGCAGTACACGCTTAAACTACAGCGCACTGGAAACGCATGTGTGCTTTTTTTCCATCGCAGAAATTGCGTGAAATTTTTAGTTATTAAAGAAACATACTCGCATGCTAAATTTGTATAAACGGGATTAAAACGATGTTCATTACGCAAATAAAAATTGCAGGATACATGCACGTGTTGTAGCGTTTAATTCGCTGGAAAATCATTAATACGAATTAAAATACATAAAATTAAAATGGCAATACCATTAGGGAAAAAGTGGTACCCGAGTGGCGTAATAAACGTTTTTGTAACTCAATCAGGCTCGCCTACGGAGTTAATTTGTAATTGCCAGTAAATGGAAACCGGTGAAGATTTTTTCTGTACATATAATAACAGTAAAAGCAGCATTTTTAAATACAATTTGCAATTTCTTTTTAGTACGTATAACAATATTGCGTAGCAACAATAATTCATAAAAATGTTTTGTTTCTTATTGCAAGCTGTACAGTATTTCATAATCAGATTAAACCTAAATGCTAATTTCAATTTGACAGCCTATCGTTGTACATAAGATACGAAGGTTGACGATGTTTTGATGAGGGTGAAAAAATAAAAGGGTGAAAGAGAAGTTTCTGATGACTTAAAGCTGAGGAATAGTTTGACGGCGGCAACAGGTGCCATTCTCGCTTCTTGTCTTCTTTTAATGTAATTACGGCTCATGAATTTTTTAACTTTGTCTTTGTGTAAACAGCAATTCTCTGATTTTACACGGATTTTCCTTTTTTACGAATAATTGTTGTAAACTACGAAATAACACTATTTCTAACTTTTGGTTTACTAAATTAACGTTATCAGATTATAAGCTCTTCGCGATTTATGAGAACCGAAACTATTTTGTCCGAAACTATTTTAAAACTTTAATCTACTTTTGGATAAAATACCGAACGTAATTAACATCATTCTTTGGGAAACGAATAGCTGTCATTCTCCCGGACATTTTTTATCTGAATGACTTTCGTCCTACGTTGTGTGTCACATATTTAAATAAATTCCGAGAACAGTATTTAATATAGATATAGACGTAGTACGAGATTTATTCGCAAATGTACGTGTATTCGAATACATATTCAAACAATGTCATAGTATTTTCTATTCTCGTTCTATCCTTAGAAAATTTTGCGACTCATGAAAAAAGAATTGAAAAATTTTATCTTCAATCTTAATTATGCATCTGATAAAATTGCTATCGGTGTTCTATCTTTGTCACATTATCTTTTCCAAAAACGAAGCACTATCTAACATCATTCGTTCTTTTTCGATCTTTTCCTCTTTAATGTCCTTTTTCTCTAATGATGAAGGAAGCTTACGCTGTCTTATCTGTCACTCAATGTGCTGAATGTTTCAAGGATTATTGAACATTTATTTTCAAAAAGAAATTTCTTTTATTGTTTCCGCCGGCAAAATTTTAACCTTGCTAAAATAAAAGATAATTACAAATATCAAGCTTCTATTATACAAAAATAAAGAAAATTAAAAAATCAATAGAGCATGGATAAAAATAACAAAAAGGAGATAGTGCCACTTATTTTATCTGGTTAGTAAAATTTTATGCGGTTTTAACGCTTAAAAAAGCGCGAAAGAGAGAGAGAAAAATTGCGCAGAAAAGTATGTAACAAAAGAGTTGTTTTTGAATTTTATTCGGTTGACCTTTAAATACCGGCGTGGGATGTGGACGTTATATCCGACGTGAAATTCTCACAAAAGTCAGACAGTATTATTCCAAGAGGTTAAGTGATATTTAACATAATAATTGAGACATTAGACGCACAAACATTAACTTTGGGAAAATTCATGTTAATAATTAAAGGCTAAGTAGCTTACCAGCAAGTAGTTTATTATTAAATACCTGATAAAATAGACACGATGTAAACTTGTATTTATATAACATCATAATAATATCAACAAAATATGAACTTATACTGTATAAATAAATCGAACACCGGCGAAACCACGTCCATATTTCATTGAAAGTAACTTAATATTACTGTATCAAGCAAAATCACACAGCTTTATTTCCCGTAGAAATAATTGCATGTGTAGCATTTATACGCTCTATTAAACATGAAATTGGAAACAAGCAAATGCGTAAATAATTAATAACTTAAATAATAAAAATAACATAAATTAGAACACAATATTACATTTATAACATTACAGTGTGCAAAAAAAATATTTTTTTTCTCTGATTTATTTCGCACGTCAATGAGATATTTGACAAACGAATAAATTTTGAAGAATTTTTAGATCAAGGGAAAACAGCGCGGCACAATTCGATTTTTTATACGCTTTTACTCCTATAATTCCTCTGACTCGTCAAGATTTTTTTTCATCAGTTTATAGATCAGATCCACGTAGTGACATGAACGTCCCTGTTGGAATTTTGATGAGACGATACGCGCACAATGGACCGATGTCAAAGTCACGTTAAATAAAGTAGGAGGCTCGGCCAATCCATTGGTGAACGTTCGTTTCGATCGATGATCTTTCATACTAAATTTTGCACGGTCTGATGACGTACCGTTCGCGTTAACATCAATCATCGGCAGTCCGCAGAAAAGATAATATTACAAATGTTTCGATTAAGTCGTACATTTTAGACGATTAAGTGGAAAAATGGCTCTTCCGTAAAATGCTTTTATTATATTGCATCCCCTAAATTTTTCTTTAATCCTGTTGTCCTTTTTTACTTGCTCAAAGCACATAATCCTGATAATCTTGATATATTATTATTTGTGAAACGTTTCTTATGGTCGCGTAATATTACGCTTGGCTTTCAATAAAGATCGAGATTACGTGGCATTCTATACGGCACTTTTATTTGCACGCCATTGTAATACACACTATTTAACTTCTCATCAAATTCTCATTGTTATCGACACGTGTCGAAGACTTTTATGTCTCTTTTATTGCAAGAGTTTGCGGTAGAATTCCGGTAACAAAAGAGGAAATAATAATAGCCCGTCGAATAATAGTGCGATATAATTTTTTCTTTCGACATTTTTCGTCTATAATTTAATATATATATATCTCTTACGCTGTTATTTTAATTAAATATTGTTGATATTTCAGAAATGTTTTTATTTGAGTCGTTCTTGATTAATAAATTGTTTTATACAAAATGCGCTAATTTAATTTAAAAATGATTTGATAAATTTAGTATTGTGCATTCAATAAGCATCGAGAAACTACAATAATAGATAAATTAATTTATCCGTCCATTTTGCAAACGAGTTCAAGTACTAACTTTTTTAATAAAACTTCTGATTCAATTATAAATCTTTACATGTGATGTGTTGTTTCATATTTTTGGATGGCTCTTGTAGTTCTGTTACTGTAGTGTATCAAAAATCCTATGGAAAAGTTGTGTGGCATGAAAAGCAAATACGAAACTCGAAACAAAACATTTTTACAAGCACCTGCAGGTAACGTTTTCGACGTTTCATCTCTTCACAAGAAATCGAGAGAATGCAGAAAGATTGTCACGTTTATCTCAATCGGTCTGCAAAGAAACTCACGCAAATCATCCGGCAATTTTCTTCGGTTTCGCGTTATCTTCCGGTCTTTTTCTCTCAGATTACCATACGAACGTAAAAAGGGAAATCGTGTTCGCAGATGATCGATCCTTTTCAAACAATACTATCAGTTTACTTCTATTTTGCTTCGCCCTTCGTCGTTCACATCTTTATCGCAGTTTAAATATTTGCGATAGCGATAGAACTTTTATTAAGTGCCGCATTATCGATCTACTTTCGTACATTTGCAAACACAATAAAATTTTCGTTTCTCATAAAAAGACAATTACAAAATTTGCTGTAATAATGTTTAGACGTAGTTCTACGAAATGCTATATTTAATGAAATTTTTATTTTTTTAGCAATAGTCTCATTTGTTGCATTTGTATCAATTAATAATTTTTTTGTTCTATAAATTTAAATTCATTTTTGTTTTTCTCGTGTTGCCTCATTTCTTGTATTATGTAAAGGTACAACTGGACGTGTTCGTTAAAATGTAAATTTTGCAATAATATGAATATCACGTTCATTATCTTACTAGCTATCTGCAAGATATTCTTAATTAAATGTAACTAATAATTAAATGCAAAGCATAATTTTTTGCCATTATTCGTTTAATTATTTTACCTCTCTCTCTCTTTCGTTTTACTTATATAAATAAAAATTTTAAATTACATCCCACTTAAATTATAGGAATGACGTCAGTTCAAGAATTCAATTGAATAGTAGGAATTGCATTGTTTACGCACGCGTAAAGCATTGTGCATAATTAAACACCGAGGCGGAAGTCGAGGTGGAAAGATAAGTGGGAAGATAGCTTGATTAGAACCCCTTTTTCAGCCCGGCGAGATACTAGATTTTCGTCGAGTGGAGAATATTACTCTAATATTGCAATATCTATTTCTCTCCAGAATTATCACATCCAGCTGTAAGATTTCCGCAGCCGTTCTTGGGTTCGAAGTAAACCGAGATACATGTCTCGTAAATTGAAATTGAAATTAGGAGTACGTGCTTTTCCGTAAATGCTGACATTTTCCCACTTTCCTCTAATGCTAATTAAACAGTTCGAGCAAGAAACTTCGATTTTCAAGTATACGAGTAAAAGAAGTAAAAACCGTCTTGTGGACATTTGAGAAATTTATTATAACTTTATAATTTTGATCAAAATAATTTTGCAAAACAAAATATAATTCTTTATGTATTATAATCTTTTAGAAACTGTTAAAATATTTTACTAATCAGCTGTTTTTTAATTATCGCATTAGTTCCTGCATTCGCCGCGTGTTCGCGCTTTTTGTCGACTATTCGTATTAATGTCCCACTTTACGATAAACGAAGTTATTTTAGAAATGGAAATTGCGCGAGCTAAAGTTGCGCGAGAAACTTTTCTCTGTCAGCTTCCAGTGCCATTAAATCCAACGTGATGTACATGCAACATGGTCTGTAGAACGCTGCTCTTTACGAAGTAAGATTTATACGCATTCATACCTTTGAACGCCGGAGATTACAAACATAACCAAGTTAATTCTGCTAAGTGTCACATTATTCATAAACGACTTATATAAAATAGGAAGAAATATTGTCATTTCTTTGATCAAAAGACGCTTCAGCGATTACACAAGTACTCACTTATATAGGTTTATGAATCAACTTTTTCTTAGGAAAAATATTCACGCATTACAGTCAAGCATTAATACTTTTCAAATCTTAGACAATTGCAAATCAGAGACTCCTTAGAAACTCAACTGAAAAACTAGTAATAAATAGCGAAACTTTATTCTTCAACTACTTTCAACCGTGCTCCATTAAAGTTTTAATTAAAGGCTTAGTTGCTGGATCGTAATATAACAAATTGAAGTACATCTTTTAGCGATGTCTTTCAATAGTTTGACAGTATCGCAAAATATCGATGAAATTAGCTGTCTCTTGCTGTGACGAATGTAACAGCTTACAAAATGCATTCACGTCGCTACCTCGAAATCGTAAATACCGATATCGGCGGAGAATCGATACCCATCTTTCCACGTTTCGCGAGTAAAACGACATGCGATCTCGTGCTTTCCGCTTTGATAAACGTCTCGACGTTTCTCCGATAACATCCGCGTCTTCGGCCACCCACCTGTGTTTACTTTATGCATGTCTACATTATGTCATACATAACAATAGCAACGGTACAAGGGACTTCAACGCGATAGACTGCTGAGTGTCTACAACCCTGCAGTTCTCACCTCCTCCGGAGTGATAACGTTCGAGACGATAATATTATCGATCTTGTCGAAGAGTCGAGAACGGATTCTCACTTTAGGCCGGGAAATGAGATTAACGTTACTTAGACGTTCCTTTCGTCGACAATAGCAGGGAGTGGCGCGCAATTAAGCCAATCCCTCAATCAATTCGGAATACCTTCAACGCGTGAAAATTGATTATTCCAAACACAGTCGTCCAAAAAGTTAATTAATTTTCACCGCAATGTGCTCTCCGCTTTTATCGCGTTTTTACTTTATGCTTTCCAGTCGTGACTCGTCACGCCGCAATTTTCACAGAACTTTTACAATGACGCTCTTGTAATGTCCAGTCGAAATGCAACAATTGCATTTTTATCGGTTTGCATTGCACTCACGCCAAATATCCCTCGGGGCACGGCCGCTGATTTTCGCTTGTAACTCACCGTGGCTTTCATATTTGCTTAGGTCGACGGTGTATTTTGCTCGCGGAATAAGTAATTTTGCAGCGCGATGGTATCGGCCGTGAATACAAGCGACATAATAAACTGCACGTATTACGCAATTAATTTTTTTCACAAGAGACCAATTATTTTCTCATTGCTCGAGAAAACACATATTATGATAAAACAAAATGATAGAAAAACGGAAATAAAACGGAGAGATATAATTTTTATTGCTTTTTACAATTTCCACAAGTTTATCCTTAATTATATAGGTATTTATTCGAGTAGCGCGTGACGCGTATATATTGACTTGTCAATTTCGCGCACGCTATCTATATTTAAGGAAAACACGAAAGAGCGAAATCTGATCGAATGCACGTGACTGCCAGCTGCGAGAAAGGCTTGCAGACTTTCATCCCCTCGTAAATCGCTAATTAACGTAGTTGCAAAGAAACGTGAAAGTAAATATGTCGCGGTATAATAGGCAACGGAGCATTTAATACCGCATCGAGAAACCGTCAAAGGCTGATGAATTACGGTCCTAATTAAAGACGCCACACTAACGACAGTGCAAACGAAATTGATGATGAAGTTGTTTGCGGCGCGCGGAAGAGGACTTTACGGCGTAGCGTAAAATCTTGGCGGTAAGGAAAACAGGTGCGAGGCGAGATAACGTACGTTACTTTGTTCTTTCGCGCGATATTGTCTCCTCTATATATATCCAGAACATTCCTAACGGCTCGCGCTTCCCCCATCTACTTTGCAGCCTTATTGTCCACAAAGAGCCCTGCGAGCAGTATCGCAGGAAAACACGCGTATATAACGCTGCAACAAATAAAGAATTCCAAGACTGCGGAAAGTATCACAAAGTGCAGCGTAATCGCTCTAAATTTTTCATTTCGAGCAGAGATAATATAAAAATAACACCCACAATAAGAAAATATAAATAATTGTTTCTTGTTACATAATTTCTCCGAGTAACGATTTGCAAACCTTGGCGTTTAATTTCTTAGTCGCAGAAGAATTGAATTTTTAACCCGTTAATTCTCGGCTCATTAATTCAATCCGCTTTAACGGCACGTGCGCCCTTTCGTAAGTAAGCACGTATCATAAAGCTTGGTGCTTGAAACACGGCGGCAACTTTACGGGAGTGCACACTTCATCGCGACGGCGGCAGCTGCTGGCCGTTTCCCGTGCGACGACCTGGTTAGCACAGCACGGCTTCTGATTTCATTCGCACAAAATAATGCGCCAGCCCGAGGCGGGCTAATAAGCGACGAGGAACAGCGCCGAGGCAAGTAGCGACTTATGAACTGCAAACAAGTCCGGCAATAACGTCCATCCAATAAGCGTGCGTCTAACAGCGTGTTTCTCTTTTCTTCTACCTCGCTTTTCCCGCATTTTACTCATCTCCGTCGTCTAAACGCCCTCATTAAACGCACGCACCGAGATTGCTGCTGCCCCTCGACAATATCCATTTTCTCAGTGTCAATTTCATAACCAACCCATTCTTTTTTATCGCGGCAAATAAAATTTTTTTTCTCTCTTTTTTGCGAAATTTACAATTTGCATGCTAAAAATGCGTTCAAAGACAATACCTGCTCAAGCTTTTTCCTTTAAAAATCCATCAGTTTTATCGTGGCGAGAAAAACACTTCGTTATTCATACAGCTGTGCTACTTTGTAGATGACAATCTCTAGAATCTTATTAAGGGTTAATGTTCTCATCACGATAGCAATGTAATCCTCAACTCTATTTTACTTTTATATTGTTTTGTGATACGTTTTACCTCGCGATATGTGCCAGTAAAAAACAAAACAATGTGAAATTTTAATAAAACAACACCAATTATTATTCGGAAATCTGATCATTTTTATAAAATATAAAGTTTGAAGCCAAATGTTCAATACTCGTCATATCAGGAAAAAACAAGCGTATTTCGTGCGTATTTTATATTTTTTATCTTGCCGTATATTTTAATTTTTTTAAATATACAGCTTTTTACATCGATGAAAATTGACAAACATCCCGAACTTAATATTCAATACAAACAGAAAAAGTTCAACTTTTTCTCATCTCTTAAGTGTTTTTGCGATGTGTCGTATTGCGCGACGGTGAGACGCGTGTCATTTAGCCAAATCGTTCAGAAGTACGACAATCATTCATGCTGTCGCGCTTTTGCGACAATGAATGTAACTTAATCTTCGATTCCGCTGTCAGATAAGCCTTTCATTATTCGAATGTCAGTATTCAGTCAAAAACTTCATTTTCTCGATTTTCTCGCGCTATCAATGACGTCACGCACGGCGCAAAAAAGGATTACCATCGTCGTCGGAGCATCGGATTTTGGAGAAACGAGTATATCGAACGACTCTGTCAATTTCGAAGAAAGAAAAAAGTCGGTGTCTTTCGCGAAATCTTAAAAATTGTAGCAAGCACAGTAAAAATTTATACGATTTATACGTGTGCTTCGGTTGCGCGATTCCGCGATCTCACAATTAATCCTGTGACAACCGAATGAATTCTGGAATCCGCCCACGGATTCTGATTCATCAATTTTTCACTTGTCATTCCATCGTTTCTCAGAATACATTTTATCCGTTGTAATTTCGAAAGGGATTGTGTGATTACAATTTTGCCGAAATTGTAGAAAGTTTTAAATTTCATTATTTTACTATAAATTACACAAACAACTTTATAAAATTTTAAATGTAGTAGAAAATAGCGAATGTACCAAAAGCATACAAAGAGAGTAAGATTAAGTACAAATAGATTTAGGCTCTGCCCTTTATATACTATTAACGATTATCTTCTTTGTCGCCCACGATGCGTAGCCTACGCAATTGCTCACACAAATTGAAAATTTGAACAATCACGGTTAATAAAAAATTATTCTATGCGAAAGTTATATGATTCTAACTGAATAGGAGGTAAAATATCTCTATCTACATCAATTAAAACAGTTTTTGTTCAAAGCTATGCAAATTTCACGAAGCAAATATAATTATGTTTTATAATTTAGCACATTTACAGTACCGTAATTGAAGGTATATTTGTACACCCCATTGCGCCAGTCATATTCTATTGAAATAATAAATTCCGAGAAGATATTAACTCAGCGAAACCTACAGAAAATGAAATATGCAACAAGAATAATCGCGTAACTACACCGCTATTTTTTGAAAAATTCTATTTTTTTTCTTAGTGTTTTAAAATGTTTAACTGAAAATGTATATATATGACAAGTTTTACATTTTGTAATAAATTTAATAAAATTCTATGACAACTTGGTTTATTGTATATTCATACGAGAATATAAAAATAAAATTAAGTAAATAATACGTTTTACGCACGACGGCCAAAGCTAGTATAATTTAATGAAACAGAATAAAGAAGATGTAGGAATTTAGGATAACAATTTTGTCCTTAAAATCCGCTCACCTGTTGCTACTATCTTTAAAGAAGTTCTTGTTAGATAAGTTAAGAAAAAAATTGCTTCTGAAGATTTAAAAGTATTACGCGCGAGCAATTTGCGACGAAACGTTCGCAGAAAAAAATTAAATTTTACCAAGTTAATAAATACTTGCGACAGGAAATAAATAAATCTTTTTAATATTAATCTATTCTAGGAAATGTTTTAAATATTCTCACACGTGAATGCGAGTTTCGAATTGATTGAAAAATGTAATCGGTTTGTAAAGGATTAAAAAGAGGTTTAGAGTAAAATAATTTAACAAGCCGCGAGAAAATATTGTGTTATACGTCGCATGGGTGCGGTCAAAAAGAAAAAAACTGACGAAAATCATGTTTAGTCGGTCATATTCATTACAGTTTGAAAGCTCATACTACGAAGTACGATATCGCGTATATTTGTGATAACTTTATCGCACTCAATAAACCCTCTTTGCTTTCATGCCATTCGCTATCGGTGTACACGCTTGATCAAAACTCTAACGTATTACATGCCAAACTTTGAAGTTTTTTCATCTTTAGTTTGATTGCTACTATCGAATGCGATGCGGTATAAAAATAGAGCTTCTGATAAGTAAAATTCAGAATCAATCATGATGAGAAATCTAAACTTTTTACCGCGTAAAAAAGTGCAGTTATGAGATAAGCGTGAGATCGGGATGAAAGAAAGTACAATAAAAGAGGACTGGAGAGGACAAGAAGACGCACAGAAAGGTGTGTTTTGGGATAAAGTTGCTCACCTGTTGCTGTGTGTAACTACCGGCGCAAATCTGCGGATTCTGTAGATGAGATGAGAGAGAGTGCACAATATTTTCGCGGGCTGCCAGAAGACGGAGAACTTGCAGTCGCGCGTTTCTTCCGGGGGACAAAACTTTTATTCGCACGGGATAAATGTGTCCGCCTTCCGTTCGTTCTCACGTGACTGCGAGAGAGAGTGCTAAACGGGGGTAGTTGCCGACGACGACGTCCGTCCGACACCACCGCAACTTTGGTGTCTGCGCGCGGGAATGACGGCGAAAGCGTCGCGACGCCGGCCTTTATACGTGTGTGCGTCGGCGCCTGGGCGTGTGTGCTGTCGGAGATCACCGTGTCTTTCTCGCTCTTCGGACCTGCGTGTCTACCTACCTCGTTCTCTCTCAGGGCGTCGTGACGCCTGTCGCTTGTGTGTGCGTGAGTTCACGTCGACGGAACGACGCATGACGCCACGCGCGGTCCTCAGATCGCCCAATTGCAACGGCGAATCCGCTCGGCGGAGAGGAAAGCGGGCGGAAAAGCCGTAGGTCATATCACTTTTTGAACTCTCCGCACCTGGATAATGAACTTCCGGTGCGCGCTGCGGACGTCACTTTGTATTTGCGAGCGGGCGTGACGCTTCGTTTGATTCTAATTTCGCGCGACTATTATCTAACAGAGCGGAGGAATTTATCTGAAAGAGAAACGTGAATAAGTAGAACTTCAATCAGTAAGCTCTGACGCGTGATATTGATGACACGATCAATTTTCGTAATGCGCCTAGTGTTGCAAAAGTTTGATGGAATAATAAGCTCGCATCTGCGAAATACACGCGCACGCCGTTGAAACGTTAAAAAACAATTATTACAAAATACTATCTCAAATGAACCGACATTTCTGCATATTTTAAATCTTCCCTTCAAATGAGAGGTAGATTGCTTTCTTATCGGATTACGCCTCGCACTTCGAATGCTTCCAGTTTTCATTTCGCGGAAGCTCACTTTTGTCATTTCCGTTTCGTAACTTTCCTGCAGCGAACAATTACTACATCATTTCACATTTCTCGAAAGCAATCTGTGTGCGTGTGTGTATGTGTGTGTGTGTGCGTGTGTGTGCGCGCATATAGAAGATTCTCCGTCGCACGAAAGTTTCCCCATAAGCTGCGCTGCTCGTGCGATGCAGGAGGACACCCCGAGGTAAATCCGCACGATGCGGTTAAGCGTTTATCGCCGCACGGTGGATACACGGCTACGCATCAACCGCTTGCGGCTTCACCACACCACACGGGCTTTCCGCGGGATTTACTGCTAAACCGCTCGTAAACGAGGCGGACTCATTGCCCAGCTCGCTAGCCAGACTCTCTGCCGCTTGTCATCGTAAAAGTGCCCGTCCGCGAAAAGGCCAGAATGCCTCGTGGAAAATGAGGAAAATCCATGCAAAGGATGCGCATCTGCATGTTTTACTCAGCGGCGAGTAGCGTGAGCAAAAAAAATCGCGTTTTACCTGACAATAACGCGGGACTTTCCGGCAGGAAATTGACGAAAGCGGGGAAAAATCAATATTAATAAAAAAAAAAAAATGTCAAAAAAAGACGATTAAAAAAAATTGGAAAAAGTAGATTTCACGTTGAATTCAGCAAAAGTATATCTTAAACAATGCAATTCGATTTTCTTTACAGTATACAATTATTTCTGCGGATAACAAAGCAACGCCGATATTTTAAAGTACACACTGTACTTCATTAAGGCAAAGCAAAAATTATTGTGCAGTTTAAGATAATTGTTTACTTCAAACGTTGATTTACGCATGCAAAATATACGAAATTTTTATTCGAGTTTTATTTGTCAGTTATTAGCAGAAAGCACTAATAAATAAACGCGAATTATAATATTTTTAATATGAAGGTAATATCGCATTTTAACGCACACGCGCGTTACCGATATTTATAAACTAACAATTCCACGTAGCAACGGTTTCAATAAAAATTGCAAGATATTTACACATGGATGCATCTGGGAAAACATCTATGTATTTGCCCGTTTCTATCGGAGGGCAATGAAAAGTAAATTTAACTGCTGGTCCGCTACATCGGAATGAACGCTGGAACGAACGTCTCGCATAAAAGCTGATTCACGTGGAAAGAAGTGGGAAGAAGATTCAAAGATACGTAAGCCAATAGATTTTATATTGAATACGCAATCGCACCGATGCATATACCGTTCTTTTGAAATTATTAGAAATTAATAACGCGAATAAAAGAAAATTACGCATTTCTTCTCTTTCTTCAAAGCCTTTCGATATCGACATCACTCATCTTAGATTATTCTTGAAGGCGTGGAAAAAAATATGGATAATTCTCGCAAAGAGCGAGAATGAAGCGCGAGGAACGCGGAGTATTTTCGGAACGTGCTATTTCGCACGTTCGCCATCGCATTTTTTTTTTTTTTTCCTACGTAGAACTGTTAAAACTGTGATATACTTGGGGATGCGTTTAGCTCGTCTTCTATCCGGATTTATCTGATAATTCGATGCGCATTGTCTCACACGAAAAAGCGCGTGTAAGCGCGATAAGAATGAAGAAAAAAGGCTGCGCTGCACTTCGCATAGTAATAGTTCTGACGTGCGCTTTGCAGAAGTACGCGGCCTGATATCGCGCGATACGTGATAATAACGGAGCGAGAACGGATAGGCTCGAGGCTGCTGGTCGATTCCCATGTGGATTAAGCGGCGGACAACACAACGTCGATATCGCCAACGCCAAGCATTCGGTATTCCCTCCGTCATTAGCAGTGCGCCGATATTAACTCGTTTCAATTGCGATCCTTCATCGCGGCCTGCGAAAGAGACTGATAGCAGACTTGATGAAGCGTGGATCGTAAATCGCCTGTCGTTTGCATCCGCGGCTTTCTCGCGCGGAAATTCTTCCTGCGATTCCCGGCTGAATGCCACGCGACCGATCGATACTTACGCTCGGAGACAAGAAAGACGGAAGAGTGTATTATCAGTTGGACGAGAGAGGAAAGGATAAGGATATTGAGAACGGTGCATCTCTCGTGCAGAATTAATTCTTACGATCACTCTCGTTAAATGTCCGCTTCAGAGAATCTTCAGAGGCGCTCGCGGAGAGATGTTTTTTCACGTCTCCTCTCGTTGGAACGTTAAAGAGACGTAAATGGCGCTATTCCGTAGCTCGTCTCAGTTGTATCCCCATGTGGATATTAATTCCTTTAACGCGACATAAAACCCAGCCATCCTGACGTTTACGGCGTAAACGCAAGCCAGAGAAGAACGAGGAGTTAACAGACGTAACAAAGAAATTGCAGGCGAAGTTAATCATTGGCACTCTTCCAATTGCCTAGTATTATTTTTTAATTAATTGTACCGCTCCAATTGAAGATAACTGATGGTAAATACAGGACATTTATTGGATGTCATCATCGAAATGTGATTTCAATAATGGTCCAAAGATATCTGCAAAATAAACTGGAATAATTACAAAATTAGCTGTAAAAAGTTTCATTTCTCTTAGCAGAAATATTGAGAGCCATAATTGTTAATAAATTATGTTTTACTGATGTGAAAGTATTTATGTAAGTAATATCAAGAAATACAATAACAAACAGACTAAATTATTGTCGTATATAATATTTTTTCCAATGCAACGTTCAAGCTTTATTTCTCGAGCGACATACAGGCACATTTCCATTGAATTGGAAAAACGAAACTTTATCAATACGGCAGCTCGTACGATCTTCCCGGTTTCTCAGGAAACTCAACTCGCGGAGGTCAATCAGTTACTTCCGCTCGAGTTAGTGCTCGCTACGACATTTCAATCACTCTCCTCTCACCCTTGCTTAACTAGAATTAGATAACAGAGTATCTTAAGCCGTCACGTATAATATATCGTGTCCCCAGTATAGGTGATCGATATAGACAACGGCGATTAAACATGCACTGCCCCTGCGAAGTGTGGTACACAACATTTCGATTATACGTGATCGATAATTCCGACGGTTTAACTATCCTAAAAGATACAGTCGCATCAAAGATCATGAGCAGGTGATAACTACGATAATTGCAAAACTATTAACTTCCCTGTAATTAGCGTCTTTCAGTTCAGCGATTGTGTTTGTGATCGCCACCCGCGCCACCGCCGCCGTCGCCTTCTTTATAGCTCCACTTTTTCCCATGCTCGTGCCCTTCTTTCTTGCCGTGCTTCTCATGATGATCGTAATGGTGATCGTGACCTTCGTCAGCTTTATGGCCCTTATGCTCGTGATGATGGCCGCCTTTCTCGTGCTTATCCTCCTTGCCGTACTTCGCCTCGTGATCCGCGGCGTCGTGGTGAGCCTTCTTCTCGTGACCGCCCTTCTTCGACTCGTGCTCGTGATGATGCTCGCCGTGCTTCTCCGTGCCATCGTCCTCGTGGAATTCGTCGAAGAACTCCGTCTTCTTCTCATATTCGTCCTGCGATCAGTGAAATATTATTGACATTTGGCCATCTAAGTTGTTATTATATGCGTTATTTTGGTATTTTATTTATTTAACTCTTTTCAATTTACCTTTTTGTGCACCGAATGCTCGCCGTGCGTACTGTGTCCTTTCTTGTGTTCACCCTTTTCGCCGAATTCTGCTGTCTTCTTGCCCTCTTCGCCGTGATGCTGCTGCTCGTGATATCCACCTTCTTCTTCGTGATTCTTCTTCTCGCCGTTTTTCTCATCGTACTCTTTGCTGGCATGTTCCTTATCGTGGTGTCCTTTCTCGGCTTTTTCATTCTCGTGCCAGACTTTGTATCCCTTTAAAAAGTTAATTCAAAAATTTAAGAAACTTCGCGTTTTGAACGTTACACATTAATAGTTTTTAAAATTATTTCACCAAAGTGCCTCGATTCGTTGTCAAATAACGAATAAATTAAATAATCACAAATTCTACCTTCTTTCCCTCCTCGCCCTCTTGTCCGTGATGTTCCTCTTCGTGTTCCGCGCCTTCGCCTTTCTCGAATTTGTGATTTCCCCCGTCTTTCTTCTTTTCATGATGTTCTTCATGTTTGTGCGCGTGTTCTTTAGTCTCGCCGTGTACGTGATCACGCAGTTTCTCATTATCAATATCCTGGTTTCCACTATCATATTTCCGATGACCGCGTTGATTATTATTATTATTATTCTTGACGTGCTGCTGTTGCTGTTGATTATGATATTCCTTGCGAACGTGCCTGGGATTAATTTCGCTGTATTCCTCACGCTTGTACTCTTCAGGACGTGAGTCTTTTCGTGGAATAGTTTGAGGCCGATATTTGCGCTTGTGTGTCGTGTCACCGCTCTTATTGTGTTTCTTTTCGTTTCTTTCGCGTTGTCTGTAAACGCGTTCATCGGAGCGCTGAGTGTACAATTTGTCTTCGGCAACGTTCTCTTCTTCGGAATCTTCGTGCTTGCGATCTTGCCGATTTTTCTTGGGCCGGTCGTCATCTGATTCTTTGTTACCGTAGAACTTGCCTACATCCTCGCGAGTTTTGTCATCGTTGTATCGCGAATCGGAATATTTATTGCTACTTTCAAGTCCGTACTTGAAATCAGCTTCGTAATCGTGCTTATCGCGGTTATCATTTTCTTTGCCACGTTTCTCGTAGCGCTGCTCGTCACTCTTGTTATCTTTCTTTTCACTCTTGTTGTCTTGTTGCTCTTCAGAATCATCTCGATCGTGTTCATATTTGTCGTATGGATGACGATAATCTTGATCATGTTCGTCTTCTCCGGCGCTCACGTGTTCATCTTCATGCGTTTCAACATCTTCTTCATCCTTGTTATTCTCATGTCGGATATTTTCATATTTTTCACGTGCGTCATTATTTTTATCATTTTTGTTATTCTTAGAATATTTATCCTGATGTTCGTAATCGCGTGTATGATAATCTTCCTTCTCTGTTTCTTCGCGATCTTCCTTCTCGCGTTGCTCATCTGGCGTCTTGCGAATCTTCGAAGCTCCATGATCGATCCGAGTTTTATAATTTGTAAAGTTATCTTTATCATCATCCGCTTCTCCTTCAGCTTCGTCCGCGTTTTTTACGCGAGATCGCTCATTCGTCTCCACGCTTTCTCCGTTGTCCTTGTCATTGAGTTCTTTTCCATCTTGCGAAGCGAATAATCTGCTTTCGTAATACGGCGCAACTGCAGGTTTAGCGGGTTGGACTTTCAGTAACGTGGGCGAAATGGGTTTCAGAGTTGAGTAAGGTAAGGTAGAAACTTGTTGCGAAGTTACCGGTTGCTTGTCTTGGTAATCTTGCACAATTACTTTCGGCACATTAAATACGTTTGGCCGATCGACCGAATACAAACGTGCGAATTTGTTGTACAGCGCAAGCTCGAGGTTCGCGTTTAAATCTGATTTTTCAGGATTGTCATACGTAGCGATCTTTGGTAGAAACTCATTTTTGTTCACGGTTTGCGGATTCTTTTGTCGCTGAAGAGTGTACGAGGGGGACGCTTGACTGGGAACGTAAGCCGTTTCCGCGGGATTCTCCGTAACGGCGTAATAATCCGACGAGCCGGAACTGCGAGGGTTGTTAGCAGCGATCAGGGGACTCTTTGTAGTGCCAATTACATCTGCATAAGATGCACTGTAATCTGCACTCGGCTTGTCAAAGACAGTTCTTCCCTTTGCGACACTCGCCGGCGGATTCGCCTCGGTGCTGACGATCGTTGCTGGACTTTCATCCACATTTATATGATTTGTGCGCTTTATCGGAATGTAGTAACGTGCCGGAGGCGGGCTGAAGAGCTCCGTTGGAAGAACCAGCGGAAGAATGTTCGCGGAAGAGCGAACGAGCTGTCGGTGATTGAAACCAGTCGGCGGGACACTCGGCTTTCTGTACAAAATATTCAAATTTGTTGCGACAGGTGCGCCGGGCGATTGCAATATGGAAAATGGTCTCGGCGCTACGTTATACTTGGACAGTAAATGAAGACTGTTTACGTCGCTCGGGACAATCGAATTTTTCGCGTTAAAAATATTGTAGGCGTTGCTGTTGTTCAACTGCGTATCAAACGCAGGTGCGATACGAGCCGGAGATTCTTGAGCGTTCCATTTGCGTGGGCTTTCGGGCTTTTCTGCGGTACTCAATAATGATTCTGACGATTCATTCTTCGCTCTCGCACCGGGTGCTTTGAAATAACCCTTCGCCGTGCCCGATTCGTTACTGTCAGCGGTTTCTTTGTCGACTTCTTCGATCGACGAAATTCGAGGACTCGCTGTGGTGCGATTCAGCTGTAAATACTTTTTAAATATACTCTTCTTCTTATTTTTTGCAGTGGGCGATGTATCAATATCGAAACGTGACGTTTTCGTCGCACCGACGTCACTCGCAGGATGAATCGTCGCTCCGGGAGTGTGGATCTGCCCCAAATTTTTTATTACTTGAGACAAATAAGAAGGGATGAATGTCACGTTGGCATTAGATACCATCAATTCGGGCGCTGTGCGCGATATGTTTCTCAGGACTTCGTGATAAATCTTCTCGAGATCCGTATTTGACCTTATGGTTTTATCGTGTATATCTGCAGAACAAATATATAGAAAATATAGAAAACTGATTTTCTCTTCGATATACGACACGCGAACGTTGTCGTGTTTCCGCTGCATTGGGGGAAAAGTAATCTCGCTTTATTTACCGTGAGTGCCATCGACGATTTTCCGCTTGGTTTTCCTCGACGTGATCCGCTGCGGCTCGTACTTCGCGATCACGCGTTTCAGCCTCTCCAAATCCTCGTCGTTCTCCGCGTTAACGGCCACGGCGTGCGATTGATCTGCATCCTGATCCGACGACGTCTGCTTCAAACGTCGTCTACGTGCATTGCGCTTGGACAGCAGCGAGATTATCTCGTCGCCGATCTTCGAAGGCTCTTCCGCCACTGCGTTCGCTGTTACGCGAGTATTGTTTCCACTTCCGGTAATGATCACCTCCTCCAGGATAACTCTGGGATCCCTTTTCACATCCGAGGCGTTGCGCCCTGCGACTGCGTCATCGATTTGTAACGTTAACTGCAAACACGCCAATTATGGAGGCTTATTATCATAAATATGTAAATCAACAACGCAAGCATCGTTTTACCAACCGCGGGACATCATTTGTTCGGGACGTGATAATTCGATCGCGCATTTTTCATTATCTTATGTACTTATTCATGGTAGCGAGAGTGGTAATTATTCATGAATGCGATAAAATATATTGTTACCGAATATGTCACGCATATTAATTAGATTAATGTCGGCTTGGGTGAAAACGCATGTAATATTTCACAATATTCGGCACTGCACAATTTTCGAAACCTCATTCTCTCTCGTTCCGGCGCTTTAATTAAAAGTTGACATAAACACGCGCGTCAGTCTGGCCTTTACAGCCGACGGCCCCCATATTTACACGTTTATTGCAAATTATTTATATCGCTATGCACGAAAGAGCATACATTATTCCAAAACGCCACAACACATGAGAAAAATTAATTAAATTCATACCGGTCGACCGTTTTATTTTTCATACTGATACCGGCGTTTTTACGGTGAAAAACGCATTTTAAAAACCATTATCAAGACATTACCAAATGAATTAACAACAGTAGCACCGTGGCCACCGACTTCCGGCAGGTTTTCATGATTCGTCGGGTCTACGACAAAGACTGAGCCGCGGTTCTGGCGCGGCCGGGCAATTATATCGTTTTCTCTATCAGAAAACCATTCGCAAATGATATGACAGTTTCACAGCGATTAGGCGCCTCGGAGTGTCGAAGGAGCCGCCGGGCAATCGGTCCTGCATCGATCGCTCCTTCGATACGGTTTCCTCCTTTCTCTGTCGATTGCACAAGATCGTCGCTCGGCCGGAGCCGATCTGAAAGCATCCCGATCTCTCATTACTTAGTCTATTATTAATGCGCCTTGCGCAACGCGTCGCGCTTTTTCTGCAAAGTATCGTAACACGCGGAAAGTGTATTCGACGTACGCAAAATATACCACATGGACGATTGACAATTGTATTTCTAGCGCTTTTTCTGCGAGTTTTTTTGATCAATGATTGCTATATATTAGTATTTATCTGCAATATTTCGCACTTGCATTAGTCAATTTGTCATCTGAAAAAGGTGTAATGCTCCGCGCTCGCGTGGAACGCAGCCTGGACAAATTATTCGCAATGTTGATCGAGAAAAATCAAACGCTGACAAATTCATGGCAAGTAAGTTTTATATTTCTACATAATTATAACGTTGGTTTGTATATCGGAATTTTATGTCGGATTAATGTTACACTTTTATATGCGGGACGTAATGGCAACGTGCATTTGCGTGAAGCCATACACGTTGCGGTTTCCGGCGTCACGTAAATTATTATTTCAAAGGAAATTGAACGAAACAAATTGCAGTCGTGGTAGTAATAATACAATATAAATAATCGAAGGAATTAACCACAAGCCATTAAACAACATAAAGACGGAACAGATTTATCTTCTTATTCTCTGCAATGCTCCAATAAATTTCAAAAAATGTCTCGAGTTATATTTTACATTGTGTACTCTTTTCCGTTATTTGCAATTCTGTTATTACGAGTTAACGGTATTTTACAAGATAATTTAAACACGGTATTTTAAAAATCTTAGAACCACAGAATAAAATATTAAAGTTTCTTAATTATGAAAGTATTGTAATACGCAAAAAATATATCTGAGACATTAAAATATGCTACACCGCGACTCATGATTTTGATCAATCACTGAGCGAGATTAAGATTGATTATGTCAGCCGGAGTGAAAAGAAGTAGCGCGATTTTTCGCATGATTATTATATTGAATTCCGCGTGCATTCAAGCCTAAATGGAGCGATTATGGCTACTCGTACACCGCCCGACATCCCCAGACTGCGCCTTAATTAAAAGACGTAATTGAAGGGAATTTGTTATGCAACTACTCGCAGTCGTTGCTTGAGTAGAACCGTTTCGAAACTTCGACGAATTCGATTTGGAAAGGCGCCTGCAATGACATTTCGAAATATTAGAGTAGCGAAACGATTATCGTCTTAAATGAGATACTTGGATTTATAAAATCATAAAGTAAGCAAATTTTTGTTGCAGCAAACCTTATTTCTCGTTTAATTTCAAGTAACGATTAACAAGTTTTAGCTTATAGGATAAAAGTTTATGAAAATTTCTGACAAACAATGGCTATTCTCGGTATTTTTCCTAAGAAAAAGAAAATTAATTGCATATTGTTTGAAAAACTATAAATGACACACGTTTTGTTAGACATGGGACAGTATATACGGTTGTATGAGACGAAGATACGTTTACACGTGTCCAGGAAATTACAATAATTGCCTCGATTCCTTGCCGAGCAGAATTTATAGATTTACGTCACAAGAGCAGAATTTATAGATTTACGTACATAAAAGGAGTCTGATATTTTTTTTACCTACAACGGATCCTAGCCGACAAACAGTCGTCTTTAATAATCCCGCAGTGCAATTTGCGCAAATTAGTCGTCTCGGCGGGATTTGCCACAGTTAATGCGTGCTGACCTCACTACACGCAACGGGGTCCTTCGTGTGCGTCTTTATTTCCACAAAATTCAACACGTGTCGTAAGAATCAGATGGAAGAAGCTCGTGGAAAACGTGCTGGGTAAAACATGTTCCTTTTCTGGGAGAGTCTCGCGCAAATTGAAAGGTAACAACGAAGTAACAATAGAAATAAAAATTGTAACAATTTTTTTATTTTTTTTTTAACCATGTTTCGTACAATTTCATGTTTCTTTTTTCTCCTTTGTTGAGACGTGTACTTTATTTTAAACTCTTAGCTGCAAGCGTTGTATAATAATACGCATTAACTTTGCAGTCTAAAACACAGTAATTAATTTTTTAGGAACAATGTAAATTTGCAATAATTAAGGGTAAGAAAGAATAACTCTAACCAATTAATTTCTGCAAACGCTACTTCGTTATTTGTTGCATAATCGCGGAATTAACTTACAGAACAATTGCGCCGCCGCGTCTAGGCAAATTTGCGTAAGCGTTAAGGATAAGCGCCCAACCAATCACTGCATGTGATACCAGCAGATCGACTGCGTACACAATATGCAATCGATTGCCGGAGAGTAAGTTTGATCGTCGGGTAAATTCACCAGAAAATAGGGCCATCGCGTACAATCGCGTTTTGATCAATTCCCTTGGCAATATACTCACGTTGTAGCGGGATTACATACCGCACGTTCTGAATGACTGTGTCAATATCGCTCACACATTAATTACGAAAACACTAGCTTACGCGAAGCCGCGGATTCAAGCTGAAGGATCAGGACGGAATACGTACGATGAAAATTATTTCATACGTAATAATGCGAATTCCCGCTATACAGAAATGTTACATAGCTAATAATTATATAATTATTTTATAAAACCACTACATTTTATTTTAACTTAATACATATATCCTCATTATAAAGAATTTTATATAAAGCTATTATCAATTTGCATTTTATAAAGCGCTGAACATGTCAAATTATTAGATTTTGCGATAGTTAATAAAATCGATAGCTAATCACTCTTCTTAATTAACTTGTAATTACATAATTAACTTGTTAATAATTCTCGCGTTAATTACTCTCATTTGAATATCCATCTGCTTTAATTAGGAAATTGAAGCTTTCGTGCAAAATACGATCTGACTGAGTTGTTTACTCATGAAATTATAATTGAAAGGCTTCCTTTGAGAATGCATTCGGCAACCTATTTACAATATAGAATTTACAATATAGAATTACAATGTAGAATAATAAACATCATTATTAATTTACACAACAAAAAATATAACAGTAATCAAATATAATATATTTTCAGCTTTTAATTAAAATAATACGCGAATTGTGAAAGCACGCCAAAGCAAAATAAAAATTCTAGCTTCTGTTGTTGAGAGAAAACGATGACTCGCAAGGTCGCCTCGATGCCATACATCTGCAACAAAGTGTACGAGTTTCGTTCGCCCGCACAATACAGCGTGCATCGAAGCACGACTGAATTTTACGCCAAGATTTTCACTTTTCCCAGGCGATCGGCGTCGCCGCGATAAAATAAGCGACAGCGTGACGCAGGCTTTGAGAAACTGCACACTCTCTCGATTTAAATAAGCAATTATATTTGCTCAAGATACTGTCATTTACATATTGTACATTTTATACACTTAGAAATGTAATAAGGGCGGCTCCACAACACACCGCTTATATTGCTTTTATTTACTTATCGTAATGTTCATCGATCAAAAATATTTGACTAAGACGTATATGTGCGTTACATGAAATCTATTTAACTTTGATAAAAACTTTGCAGCAAGTTCGCATGCCACTTACTCGGCGGCAAGAATAAAATTGTTATTGTCATCGTAATTCTTCTCGGCGTGCTAAGCGCACCTGACACACGCCGTTCGATATCACTCCAAACTTGCAGCCTTGATCTGTCCACAAAATTCTCGGCAACGTAAATGTAAGCAAAATGCGTCTGACGGTTATGTGAAAGTAAATCTCGTCTCGTCTCATCAACGATGATTTGATTTCGACCACTTGTGCCCCGAGGCGTGACCGCCTTTATGGCCGTGTCTCTCGTCGTGCTTGTGATGACTGTCATGCCCCTCGGCCGATTTGTGACCTTTCTTCCCGTGATTATGATGACCTCCCTCGTGCTTCTTCTCCGCGCCGTGATGACCCTGAGATAAGAAAGAGCGATATCGTATAAGCGTGATTTTCAAACGAAGTCGAATTAATACGGGAAAAATATGAACTTTGTGATGAAAGTGAAATTATTGAAAGAAGATAGTTTTGTTACTGACCTCATGATGTGCCGCGTGCAAATGACCTTTCTTTTCGTGGCCACCCTTTTTGCCCTCGTGCTCTTCGTGCCAGCCGCCGTGCTTTTCGCTTCCTCCGTCTTCGTGATACTCGTCATAAAAATCGTGCTTCTTCTCGTATTCATCCTTGAAACAATAAGTTCGCATACTTTTTTAAAAAACATAAGATATATCTAATTTTTTACAAATTAAATTAAAGTAATTGCTACATTTTTATTCAGTTAATTAAAATATTTGTCATTCGATATCATTTTTTCATTCTACAAATTATCGCGTATCTAAATAAAATTTGCATTTCTAATGAAGCATCTTAATATCATAAAAGCTCAATTTAATTACAAAGTCACGATAAAAAAATTAATAATATAACAAGAACAGAAACTGACAATTAATTTTTATGCAATATAAACTAAAGTGTTAAGTATTAGATGCAGCTCTCTCTCTCTCTTTCTCTCTTTCTCTCTCCAAGTAAGATTTCTAAATAAAATTTTATATTATTTAATAATTTAATTTATTAATCTGGCTTATTATATCCAGTAAATTAAATGTTATCTGCGTTGACTCAATAAATTATAAATTAAGATTGAATCTTAATTGTATGAGTCTTAATTATCTTATTTATTATTATCATATTATTTAGTTCATTTTATTTCAACGTATTATATTACAAATTAATTCAATTAATGAACTCGTATCAAGATTCGTACCTTCTTAAAGACGCTGTGCTCTCCTTTCGTACTGTGTCCCTTTTCGTGTTTTCCTTCCTCGCCGAATTTCGCGTCCTTCTTGCCCTCCTCACCATGATGCTCCTCGCCGTAATGACCGCCTTCTTCGTGATCCTTCTTTTCCTCACCCTCTTCCTCATCATATTCGCCCTCGTGTTTCTCTTTATCGTGGTGACCTTTGTCGCTCTTGTCGTACTCATGGAATGCTTTATAACCCTTTTTTGATCAAGGTGTAGCTTAATAAAACGTTATAAAGCATTTCCTACATAGAATCGCGTGTTATGGACCGTAAAAGAAGCTTGATGTAACAATAACGGGATACAATAAAAAGCGAAGATATATCTTCCGAAATGTTGTCGACCTTAAGATTAAAACCCTCACTAAAAGGCTAGCTAAATCGCGATATTATTAGAACTAATTCAACAAAGGAGCGAGATCCTCGAAATGAGAAACGAGTCTAGCTTGTTTTTATCTTTCGCGAGCACAAAGAGAGGGATTCACAGAAACAGCGGTGTCAAGACATGAAAAGGGTAAAATACCGTGACACAAAGAGATGAAAGGCTTTGTAGTCACGCGCGGATCACCTCTTTGCGACAAGGTCTGTGTCTCGTTTTGGGGAACGAAAACAACCATATAATAGATATTCTGCAAGGGTGGCGTAGAGGGCAGAGAGAAGAGGAACATCGTGGGCTTATATTGCGGGTAATAAAAGAGAGGAAAGAAGTCGTTTTTGACGAAGATGTCATTGACAACAGCGCGAACGTCGATAAGCTCGGCAGCAGAGAGTCATACCTTGTCGCCCTTGTGACCGTGCGTGTCATGGTGATCTTCTTCGCGTTTCGCGCCGGCGCCCTCCTCGTGATGTTTGTCGCCGCCTGTATCGAATAAAGTGTATATAAAGCCTGGCTGGCTCTTCATCGTCGGTAAAAGGTCACTCCCGTCTAACGAGCCACTCGATTTGCGTGAAAAAGCGAATTATTTACTCTGAGAGAGCTTCTGCTGTGCTCTTTTCGCCCCTCGCGCGCGATTCAAGGCCAATAATGAACGTTTATACTTGCAAATATTACTTCTCTCAAAGGCAAATAATGGACGTAAAATGTCGGAGATGGAATTAGCTGTTTGTTTGTTTAATGCAGAGTTAAACTCGTGCGAACTTTATTTTTTATTTTGCGTGCGCGTAAAAGGATCCTTTGATTGTCTGTATCCTTTGATTTGGAATATATTGTAGTATTAAATTATATTAAACGCACGACGCACGACGCACATTCAAATATTATATAAATTGAGGTATATGAAAATTAAATAATAAATAGCAAAATTGTTTTAATTGCATAAAAAAATAGAATGTATTAAAATGCTCGATAAAAACAAGTTATTAGAGATTAAATACAGCGAATGTAATGTATGTGTCATTTAAAACAGCGCGGTGTTCGAAAACGCTTCTAATTTTTTGGCACGTACAAATTAGCACGATCAACGGCAAATTTATCTTAAATTGACAACTGTATTAATGAATTGATAAAAACAATGTAAGGCTAATTCACGCGACAATATATTGTAAGAATACAGTATTAAAGACTAATATTTATTAATATTTATTTAATAATTTTTAAATATAAAACAAATCTTGTCGATTGTTTTCGTCAATTCTAGCGCTTTATTTTATTACAAACTAAACAGAAATTATTGCATACCTCCATGATTTGTAGCTTCCACGTCTAAATCTTTGTATCTGAAAGCAACCGGAGTTTTGCTGACCTTTCTGGCTGCCGGTGAGGCATCGAGAAAGACGGCTAGGGTTAACAGGAGCCACAATATTCTTAACACGCCTACACACGTCATCTTAGCAGCGTTCCACGTGCACGCCTAGGATGGAAGTTGCGTTCCGGAAGGTGAAGAAGAAAATGAAGCACTGAGATGCGCCAGCAATTGTAGCTCAGATTTATTGCACGGTTACTTCCTCTCCTCGTTCCTTTTTTCTCTCCGTCGCCAACCAGGCAATTGTGTTTTTCCCACAGGCTGGTGGAAAGGACTTTCCTTTTCCGTATGAAGGATGACGGCGTGGAAGTACGAAAAAAAGCGCGTCTTCTTGCTTTGTCGTCGCTGCTTTCACCTGCCGCGCTGCGAGCAAGAAGAAAACCGCGAGCGAAATATATATTTTATCGTCTTCGATTATTAGCGTGTCGATTCTTCATTTATTGATGTACTTTTAAATTGTAAATTTGTCAAGCGCTTTTGATTGGCAGCTTATGGCACAGTTTTGATTTGCATATTAATGCTGTTTCTATTTACAGTTTAAAGTAAACACACAGTTGATGTTAAATTTCGATTTCTAAAAATTAATTAAAACTCCGCATAAACTGCACAAACTATCTACAATGTCGAACAATAAAGTAATTATAACTCAGCTCATAGTTTATCTTCTCCCACGCGTGCTTCAGACATAATATCGACTTCTGGCGCGCAACATATTATGCGATATACATAATGAAAACAATGGAAAACGCCACAATGAAGGGATGAACGAACGAGAAACACAAGAAGCTAGCCAAAGGACGTGGGTGGCTTATGATCATTGAATGCTGAATCCTTTGAATTAAGCCATCGAACAAACATCGCGCTCACCATCAAAGAGACGAAGCTGATATGCAAACAATTACTGTCTTTCCTTCTTTCTCCTCTCCGAATACATTTTGCATCGTCTCGACGTCTTATTTTCATCATTATCGTCGCCGTCGCGGAAAAGCCGATAAACCGCACAGAAGGATATTTTGAAACGGATTCCACATAATGAATCTCTCTGTCGTATAATTAGGATTATTAATCTACGCTGTATTGCCGGATACTAAGCGTTCTTACATTAATGAATTGCAATTGTTTCTCGACATCACAGTTTACTCCGTGCAACTCAAACGTTCCCCGCTATTGAATACGTTGCGGCAATAGCGAGTTAAATATTTGTGTGCAACGTTTACTATATTCTCTGCAGTTTCTCACCGTCTGCACAATTTCAATGTCGACGCGAGCCACAGTAGATTTAACAGCTGCAACTGATTTCTACTTTTATACGACATTGAGCAGCTTATAGAAGCAGTTTATAGAAAGTCTAGCCTTCACTTGAATAAAACCTGTAATAAAATTATCAATATTCTTCTCACTCAATTCTGTAGAATCAATTTTTTCTTCATAACAATGTGGAAAAATTCGAAACACTTATAATTTTTTAGCAGAAATATTAACGATATAGAAAATAAAAGAAAAAAGATACATAATAAAATAATACCTCTCAAACAATTTGGAAAAAATTATAATTCTAATTTAACAATAATTAAAAATTAAACTAGAAATTAAGAAAGTGCAATTAATAATAATCATCTCTCTCGCAATTAATGTAATATTATCGCTAAAAAAGAATTATCTCCGAATTAATTAGAAAAATTATAATTAAGAGAAAGTTTAATGCTTCCGAGTTAGCCTGAATTCGCGAAAGGGGGTTGCCACCTCAATTGACAATTGGAATATTATGTAACGCGCGATAACGAGGATTTATCTGTCCTCAAAACCGCCGCGTTAGTGGTTTACTCATTTCACGCCAGCGTTCCCTCGATCCGACCGCGCTCTTATTCGAAATGCAATCCGTTTGGCGGCTAACGAGATATCAGTAAGCAAATTAGCCAACGGCACAGTCATAAGTGACAGCGGCGGCGTTACTGCGATCTGCGCCATCCGCAACAAAAACAAAGTGTAGGTTAATACGCGTAATTCGATTTTCCTCATCCCCTATATAAATCGATGTCACGCGCCACGCTCGCATGGCTCGAGGGCAAAAAAAAAATATTTCAACGTCGCTCCCCTTCGCGCGAGGTATCATTTTTAACTCCGGAAGACATCCGGCATTCTCCTCACGCAAGTCGCGGCTTCTTGTGTCTCATTATCGCGGTCCGTCGGCGAAGAAAAGTTATTTCGACGCTCGTTCTTGGTGCGCGAACAATTTAAATGAAGTCGGAGGTAATCAAAACGGGAGGGTGAGCCAAACGCTTCAAGATGAGCGAGGTGAGAAGAGAGAAGGACACGGAGGCCGCGGCCGAAGGTACGGACGACTACGTACTTCACCTCCCACGTCCTCTCAATCTCGAGGAGAAAAGGTATTTGTTGGCCGTGGAGAGGGGTGATCTTCCCAACGTAAAAAGGCTTTTGCAACTTGCAAGCAAGAACAAGGTAAACATCCACCCCAATTCAAAGAAAATAAACAAGGGCTCGAAAGAATTTCCGAACGAGTGTCGTCATTAGAAATTCGCAAAGTTTGTAAACGTTGCTCTAATAAAAAAGAAAAACAGAGGTCTATAATTTGATAAAAAAACAAATGCGCTACCATTGATATTTATTTTGATTAATTGAGTTCAATTTGTCTGTGTATATATTCGCGGAAAAAAAATCTGGAAATATTTCACAGATAAAAACCGTCTGAAATTGAGATGTTTTACGATAGACGCGCTTCAGTTGTTTCAGGGAAAACCGCTGGATGTGAATTGCGTGGATAGCTTGGGTCGCGGCGCCTTGACATTGGCTATAGAAGCGGAAAACTTAGAGATGGTTGAACTGCTCATTGTAATGGGAGTCGAAACCAAGGACGCTCTACTCCATGCCATTGATCAGGAATTTGTAGAGGCGGTCGAGCTGCTGCTGGAACACGAGGAGCTTCTTACGGCGAACCAAGTGACCGAATCTGATTGTGAGTCAAAATCGCGATTGTTAATCTAAAAGATATAATCACTGAAAATTGATAAAATTGTGCTAAAAGACATTCGAAATATATTAACCGATCGAGCTTTTAGTGGCGCTTTTTCACCATTAATCCTATTTTATTATTCTTTTCTTTTTACAGCCACAAAGGAGATTGTACATAGCTGGCAAAAAGTTGATCCGGCGTCGGCTAGATATCCAATGGACATGACACCCTTGGTGCTCGCGGCGCAACGCAATAATTATGAGATTTTGAAGCTTCTTCTAGACAGAGGAGCCACTCTGCCGATGCCGCACGACGTGAGATGCGGCTGTGAAGATTGTCTCCGAGCGGCCACAGGTCGGATTGATACTAATGAAAAATTTTTTATTCAATGATTTAAAAAATCTTAGAGAATATATAGACAATTTTGGTCGATAAAGGATGTATAATTGTAGCATTCTTTAGGCGATCCCTTGAGACTGTCATCCACCAGGATTTCCGAATATAAGGCTCTGGCGAGTCCGAGTTTAATAGCTCTGAGTTCAACGGATCCTTTAATGACAGCTTTTCAATTGAGCTGGGAATTAAGACAATTGACCGTATCGGAACCGGAGAGCAGAGCTGAATACTTAAAATTGCGCCGACAAGTAGAAAAGTGAGTTTTTTATTTCGCAGAAAGTGATGCGAACTATTCTTACGTATTCGGACTGAAAATTTTCAAGTTGCTTCCAACAGATTCGCTGTCGACTTGTTGCAACATGTTCGAACCACCACAGAACTGGATACTATCCTCAATTACGATCCCGAGGAAGAGAATGTCGAGCTCAGCAAGCAGTTAGCTCGGCTGGAACAAGCTATAGAATACAAACAAAAACGATTTGTCTCGCACTCTCACGTTCAACAGCTACTGGCGGCGATTTGGCAAGTCTGCGAAATACGAAATTCTAAAGAGCTACTTATGTAAGAGTCATTGGTCTTACAAAAATTTCATTAAAGGTACGAAGGTGTTCCCGGGTTTCGACGAATGTCAACCTTTCAGCGAGTCGGCATTCTTGTGAGGACTGCAGTTTTGTTTCCATTTTATTGCATAATGTATTACTTGATGCCGCAGTCGAAAACAGGACTACTTATGCGAAGACCTTTCATGAAATTCTTGGTTCACGCGTCGTCATACTTATTTTTCTTGTGTAAGTTTAGGAATTTATTTTTATTTCAAAATACTAATTAAGAAGAATATTTCATAAATGTATATGTATATAAGTTTTTTATTTATTGCGCGTACACTGAAGATGGCCGAATCCAATGTGCCGAAACATTACATGAATGAATAATTCATATTTCTTTCACTTTAACTTGGCTCTGGCTTTTATTAGCTCCGTTATACCTTAAATTATTATATATAACTTTTTTCGAAATAATAAAAGCAACTGTGTGTCTGTATGTGTCTGTGTTATTTAATTCCGTATATCCGTACGCAGTTGTGCTCATGCTGGTGTCTCAACGCGCGGAAGTGGAAATCGTTAGACTCTTGGGAACTCAGGAAATGAAAAGAAATCTCGAGACTTATTTAGCTCGACAAAGAGGCGCGGCTCCTACGCCTTTAGAAGGTATCGTCGTGCTCTATGTCTTCGGATTTATTTGGGAAGAAACAAGAGAAGTATGCAAGTCAAATGAGTCAATATTTTCCTATATATATATTTTTTTTAATACAATGAGCTTGTTTAAGCTGACAATTTCGCAAATTTCAAGGTGTACGTGGACGGTCTGAAGGCTTATTTACGGGACATGTGGAACTTCATCGACTTCACGAGAAATATGCTCTATTCGATGACTGGTGTTCTCAGATTGGCAGCTTATCTTCAGCAGCGCGCCGAGATACGGCAGGATCCGTCCGCCGCGCTAATACCGAGAGAAAATTGGGGCGATTTCGATCCGCAGCTGATCGCGGAAGGTCTTTTTGCAGCCGCGAACGTTCTTAGCGCCTTAAAACTCGTTCATCTTTTCAGCATTAATCCGCATTTAGGACCTCTTCAGGTATTTTTCAAAAATTTCGTTACGTCAGACTGATCTAATTTTTCTTTTGTCAAGTTGTCTATATTTAACTGTACTGCTGCAAAATTCTAAAATTCTAATAAATACTGCGATTCGCAATTTTCAATAATAATTATTACATCGTTGATTTGTTGGATTTGTATTAAAGAAAATTGTAAATTTTACTTAGATCTCGTTGGGCAGAATGGTGATCGACATCGTGAAGTTCTTTTTCATCTACACTTTGGTATTATTCGCTTTCGCCTGCGGTTTGAATCAACTACTGTGGTATTTTGCGGAATTGGAGAGGCAGAAATGTTACAGCGGAATGTTGGATCCCTCGTGGGATGCCGGCAGTGACGCCTGCTTAAGATGGAGAAGGTGAGAGGAATAATTGAATTTCCGGAAAGATGAATGAAAGACGTGCTTGCTTCCCTTCTTTTCAAGCCACATTTCCGACTGTGTGCTTCTAATAAAAAATAATAAATTCTAACAATGTCTTTGAAACTTGTATGTTGAGCAATAAATTTTTTATTAGAACTTTATTGTGAGCAACAGCTCGCATATTACGTCATGAATCAGTAATCGTCAGAAATCTGTATTAATTTAGAAAAAAAATTTTTTTAAAGATTGACAAAAATTTATTGATTTTTATTTATACATATTACATTAATATATAATATTTTTAACACGAGAATTTCTAAACATGACTCAAAATATTTTACGAACGTTTTTAATCGATTTCTCGCAAAATGTTTTTAGATTCAGCAATCTATTCGAATCATGTCAGAGTCTTTTCTGGGCCAGTTTCGGCATGGTCGGCATTGAAACCTTCGAACTTGCTGGTACGTTAATGCGTGCAACACGGCTGTGAAAAGCGATGCCTTTCGCTTATTAAAATTCACGCCTTGTCATTGGCAAAATCAATGTTATTACTTCCAGGAATCAAATCGTACACCAGATTCTGGGGTTTACTGATGTTCGGATCGTATTCCGTGATTAACGTGATTGTTCTACTGAATCTACTGATAGCTATGATGAGCAACAGCTACGCCGTTATTGAGGTAAGATTTCGAATAATGTTCGTGATGTGAATGATCTCGTCAACGGAGGCATTGATGCCGGTAGGAACATTCCGATACGGAGTGGAAATTCGCGCGAACGAAGTTATGGATGAGCTACTTTGAGGACAGCGGAACCCTTCCGCCGCCCTTCAACATTTTCCCTCCACCAAAATTGCTTTTCCGACTGTGTGGCTTAAAGAAGAAGTCACTCGGCAGACGTAGCAGTCAACGGCGACGTGCGCGTGAATACAAGTATGATGTTTTTATAAAATTCCTGAAAAAAAAAATAATACGAGGATAAGTCAGAAATTATCCGCAATTTTTTGAAGTGAAACATAATTTTCACATCGTGGACAATTTTTGACTTAGTATATTAATATAAAAGTTGTTAGCACAATTTAATTGAATAATTAATATACTAGAATACGATTTGATATTTCGATAATTAATCTGCGAACAATAGTATGATAACAATAGCACGTTTACACTATGTCTTTGTATATAAGCTACATGCGTCTCCCTGCTGTTAAATTGTTTGTAAACAATTATTAATTGTGTAGATACGGAGCTGTCATGAAAGCTTTGATATGGCGTTACATTGTGAAGGCACACAGCGAGCACGAGATGGAACCTGTCACCGAGGACGATGTCCATGAACTTAAGACCGACTTGTCGTCCTGGAGATGCGAACTCTTGGACATCCTGCATAGAAACGGCATGAACATCGGTGAGGCCAATAAGAAGGAAAAGAGTAAGTATTTTTGTGTAAATATTTATCGTCTTACTAGAGAACAAAAATCTGTAAAAATAAAACCTGAGAATAAAATTTCAGGTTTTTGAAAATTTAAATAAATACGTTGCCTGTTTTCACGAAATTTAATTTTGTAAATAAATTTCTAGCTATATTGGGCAAGAAAATGAAAATCTGGGAAAGAAGACTGATGAAAGACTTCCAAGTGGCGGGTCCTGTGAATCTAGCTGACGCTGATCTTCAGGAGGAAATTGATCTTCAGCAGCACGAAGATGAGAGCAACATCGAGAGATGGAAAAGAGTTGCCAGATTAGCCGTATTGACTTCGGCCGAACATCGTTGGAGCCAAGTACAAAATTTGTTATTTAATAAAAAAGCAAAAGCTTGTCAATAAACATTTTATCATAATTTTCAGATCGTAAAAAGCGCCGTGAAGAGCTCTCAAATTGGCAGAAGCAACAGTAGGGCGTCGTTGCAGAATCAACAGAGCTTGAAGAGAGCTATAGAAGAAGCGAAACGCCTAAAGCAAAAGAGTCCAGTGCCACCGATTGTGCCAATGGAATTGCCGGAAACTACAGCGTCGACGATACTGCATGTTCTGCATGATATCGTCGAAACTGACGATACTAAAGTTTCAGAAGTAAGATCTCTAAGAGATGAAACTCCAGAGCAAACTAGAAACGGGATTGGTTCTCAGCCGTTTGATCCCATCTTTCAGGTATCAAATTTATAATTAACAACATCCGAAAGCACTCCGATAAACATCGAGTGATTCTTACTTTAAGTAATTTTTTTAACTGTAGAATCAATCGGCCGTAATTTGCAGAAAATTTTTAATTAATCTAACGCATAAATTATTTAAGAATTAGTTAGTCTAATATATATATATATATTTTTTGCGCAGACCACAACATCCTCGGTCGATTTTGTTAACGAAACCACCACGAAAGCCATAGCGCCGTTATTGCCGGTTCGTACATCACCGCCGCGAGTGATTAAGAGAAAGGCACCTGCTCAAATCGGTACTCAATCATTAATCAATAATTATTTAATTATCTGCACACTTGAAGAGTTGTAATATTATTTATATTAATTATTAAGTAATTAACAATCAATTATATGACGAGAAATTATACCACGATAATATATTTAATTCGCAACAGTATATTTATTTTCTTTCGCAGATCAACCGTCAACTTCTGCTCAAGCCGGAGCTACACAACCCTCGACTGCTGCGAATATTATTCCGGCTGCCTCTATTTCATCCGCAACTACTGCAGTTAGCGCTACACCCACGATTATTGTTACAACTGCCACAACTGTTGCAACAGCTTCCGTCATTGCGAAAACTACTGCGACCTTTGCTGCTGCCAAATCTACTGCTACTACTGTTACTGCCAAATCAACTACTTCTACTACTGCGAAACTTGCCACTACTACTACTGTTACTACTCCTACAACTACTGTTACAAAAACTTCTTCTAGTTCGCTCACAGAAAGTCAAAGCAAGCCCACTACTGCTCCCACGATTATTGTTACAACCGCTACATCTATTGCAACAACCGCTTCCGTCACTGCAAAAACTACCACGACTTTCGCCGCTGCTAAATCTACTACGAGTGCACCTTCAGTCAAAGACGGAAGTTCGGTTAGAGCACGACCGAAAGCTTTACACAGCCCTAAACTCCCAACTATGCCGTCGCTGACAATCATTACAAGTTCGGATAGTGGCAATGACGATCGAGAGAAGCTCGTAAACGTTACGTCGCATAGTAAACCTTCAAGAGGAGGAGGATGGCTTTAAAGAAGAATAATTTTAACACGACGGAAAAAAATTATATTAATCAATTGACACAAAACGCATTTTATCACATTTTGCATAAAAAACCACGGAAAAAAATTATCAATAATTACAAATAATATTTAATTCTACATATAAATAACGTTCAATAAAAGTATATTAATTAAAGATGATTTTATTTTTATGTAAGTTTGTCAACCTCTTATATTACATAATGAAGATTTAATGCAAAATATTTATTGCCACTTTTAAATTATATGTTTTTATTATTAATACATAATTCAGATATGTAAACTATTTAAAACTTTAATTATTATCTTTTATAATAGTCTACACACAATTTACATTTTTTCTAAGAAAAAATTGCGCAATAATTAGCCGTGTAATGTCTCCACGTTTTCGCTTTCTAAAATTTTTCTTTTCATTATTGATCTGCACGTGTCGCTACCATACACAATTTACTGTACGCTCTTCGTCTGCAATGCTTTCCCTATCATCAAATCATATCTATGGGCGCCTTTGAGCAATACGCTCTTCCGAATTGCTCCGTTATCAGCATATAATCTTCTAAGGCAATCACAGTCGTTCTCTTTACAATAGATAAGTCAATTCTAGCCACGTGTATTATCAAAGTCAAAAGCCGAAGTTCTCACATTACTCGGCCGTCTATGTAACCACCCTTCGTGTAACCGATATTCTTATCAATCGACTTCTGCGAATCGAAACCATACCACTGCTTGATTCTTGAGAATCGCGTTCTCGTCGAACATCAATCGAATGCCGCACTTGCACACGGCACAATTACTTTATCAGGCAAAAAATTTTATATATTTAGACCTCCAAAGCCCCGGGATCAATCCGTCAGAAAATTTTGAAACACGTTTAAGTCACACTGGCTCGAAGTTCAAACTTTAATCTGTAAATTTTTAACTCATTAAAAGTTCGTTAGTGACACTCTATTGCCTTTCCGATAGCAAGTTTGAAAAGAATGTTTCTTCTTAATAATTTTTTAGCGAAAAAAATTTCTATAATCAGCTCAATCCGATCTTATTACAATTATATCATGCAGAATTCGACGAGTCTAAAAAAAAAAGTGACTAGACGGATTAAAATTTAATCAAATATAATTCTAATAGTCGAGTTTTCCGAATTTTTCTACGGTCCGATCTAAGGAATTTTTATTCTATAATGGAATTTATTCCAACACTATAATGAAATTCTATAATACTAAAACGGTTCTTCGACCGCGTACATGTATTTTCGAAAAACCGATCAAATTTCGCGCTCAGGTCCGAGCACGCCGCAATCGCACCAGAATATACATCTCTCTTATTATTAGCAAAAAAAAAATTTAACTGAGATTTAAATCCTATTAACCGAGATTCAAACTCTATTAGCCGAGATTCAAACACTGTCAGCCAAAACTCAAACCTTATTAACTGAGACTCAAACCCTATTATCCGAGACTCAAACCTTAAAAATTCTCAAAGTGCAGTAAGTGCTACTCAGTCGAACACAGATGGTCTTGTCTCTTTACATCTATGCGGCGAATATGGTTATTGACAGTTCAAGGTGTTAATAGCAAAAAGATTTAAAACAATCTTTTTGCTTCGTTTTTGGATTAGTCAATTATTATACAATGTCAGTATTGTAGCTATCTAATAATGTGCTGATTTTAATTGTTGTAATTAAACAAGAAAGGTGAATGTTTTTATAGTGAATTGTTTTTCATAACAAGTGCATTATATTTATATTATAAAACAAGAATTCAAGAAGTAATATTATTATGCCGTTTTACTGTCTTTGTATACACTTATAAAAAATTTTCTATTTCTTAACCAATTAATTTTGTTATAGGTTAGGTAAGGTATATTTGTATAACAGTAAATTTTCTGTAAAAAGGTGAGAAGGAAAAAGAGCAATGATGTTACATTCATCCTGCAATCTTTTGAATTTTATTCGAAACGTAACTTGCCGATATCATGCCGATCAATCGTGCATATTTCATATTGGATTGAGTAAAAGACATGCCAGTATTTTAATAATGCCCAAGTATGATACACGATACAAAGTATATACGCTTATAAATCCTCAAAAAATTGTGGCTAATAAAAAAACACTCCAGTATGAGGATTACAGATGGATTCGTACAACAAGGTTTCTATCTGATGATGTAAAGTCTAAAGATAAATCTGACAATGAGACAAAATTAGTTGAAAATGTTCAGCAGAGGATAATAGAATTAAACGAAGAGAAACTAGGCAAATTAAAAGAAAGAGTGTTAAATATAGAACCAATTAGTACTATTGATGAGAAGGAAGAAGGAAAAGAAGAAGCGACAAAACTTGCTGTAAAACAATCCACAGAATCTAAAGAATCGTCAAAAGATGATGCTACGTCGAAAAAAGGTACAACACTATATATTGACACTTACATTCTTGACAATAATTTTTGCCATTTATAGCCAAGAAGAAAATCAAAGCTGATAAATCTACATTTTCCTTGGAGCGCAACTTTATTACGCCTGTGAAAGCTATGTCAGATTTTTTATTAAAACCTACTGATTTGGAGACCTTACCAAAAACAAAGAGACGTTCTCCATATGAGTTTGAGCCACCTATCACAGTTTATTGGAGGAAAGACGTTGAGGCTAAGTAAGAGAATTATTCATAAATTTAAGCAATGTCTAGCTTTATACATGTATATGGAAACACTTTAATTAACATTAACGTTTTATTTATTTCCAGAGCTTTGGAGGTATGGGGCTCTCAAGAAGCCTTGTTAAAGGAACTTTTAAAGAAAGAAGTTGAACGAAAAATCTATCAACAAAGTAAATGTGTTTCTTTTTATTTACTTGTTTAATTTGTTATTGTTAATGATATGTTGGAAACATTCTCCTAATAGAACAATAGTTGATGCAAAGATTGAAATCTAAGCTTTTTATCACAGATGTTTTTACTGTCAAACGGAGGTTGAGGGATTACAGACGGGAAATTGGCAACAAGACAGAAATAGTTCAGAAAGAAGGTCTTTTTGGAAGATCTGGTAAAGTGGTGCTGACTGCAATAGCTATGTATGTACAAATACATGACATAACTAAATGCATACTTATACGATTATAAATCTTAATTGATCTATTTTGTTCTTCCAGAAATGCAAGTAATTTTTTGTGCAAATTAATTGCTTGGCTATATACTGGTTCGCATAGTATGTTTTCTGAATGTGTACATTCAGCAGCTGATACTTGTAATCAATTGATTTTAGCGTATGGTATACATAAATCAGTGCAGGTAAGTAATTGACGCTGGAAACTCCATGATTTCTTTTGAATAGTTTTTTTAATCTGTGTTTTAATCAATCAATAATTTGTAGAATCCTAATCCAGATCATCCGTATGGTTACACGAACATGAAGTACGTTTCCTCATTGATATCAGGCGTGGGAATTTTTTGCGTTGGCACGGGTCTTTCCATCTATCATGGAATTCACGGTCTTCTGTTTCCCGCGCCGTCAGATTCTTTCTTTTGGGCATTCTTCGTCCTGGGTGGATCCTTGTTGTCTGAGGGGGCGACTTTAATGATGGCGTTGCATTCTATAAAGAGAGGCGCAGAGGAGAAAAAAGAAAGCTTGAAACAGTTCGTTTTAGAAGGACAAGATCCATCCGTGAATGTTGTGCTCATGGAAGATTTCGCCGCTGTAAGTTATTTTTCTTATTTTCTAACTTTGTAATTTAAATTTTGTTTTAGATTGATAGAAAATTTTTCTAGTTTTAAAGATAGAAAAATTTAGTAAAAAGTATAATTATTGAGATAAAAGTATTCATCAAAACTTAAAAAATTTATTAGACTATTAAACACTTTATTACTTATTCAGAGATGTATTTAATTCTGACGTCACTTAGGTACTTGGAGTGATTGTCGCAGCAGGATGTATGGGCTTGACCTCTTATCTAGAAAATTCAGTGTTTGACGCCGTTGGTTCGCTTCTGGTTGGCGGTCTGCTTGGTGGAGTGGCGTCCTTTATAATTTATTCGAACGTTGCTGCACTCATAGGACGGAGTATATCACAAGAAAATCTCGATAAAATTAATGCTGAATTAGAAGCAGATATAATGGTAATGTTTCTTTTGAAATAAATTATATGATATTTAATCATTTTTTTCTAAATATATGGAGTTTTTACACATATTTATGCTCATTTTAGGTCCGAGCAATACACGACGTCAAAGGCATTGACATGGGTAATAATTTAGTAAGATACAAAGCCGAACTGGATTTTGATGGACGAGAACTCACAAGATCTTATCTAGACAAGCATGATCTTATTGCAATGCTGGAGGTATTAATATCACATTTCTGTCTTTATTAAAGGTGTAATCAGTAAGATATTAATATTAAATATTGGTTGTAGGAAGTAAAGAATATGCAAAATATTGACGAATTAGAAGCGTTTTTATTAAAACATGGTGAAAATATCGTTGATATGCTTGGTGGAGAAATTGATAGAATAGAATTAAAATTAAAGGTAAAGTTTAATTTATACCAATAAATCTGATTTTTTAATAGAAATAAAATTGATTAATAATAATAATATAATTTCCCTTATTTAATTTCAGAAAAGTCATCCGGAAATACGACATTGTGATTTAGAAATTCTGTAAAGGATTATTATATTGCACAGTTTTTTAAGTTAAAAAAAATGCTATATAAAGCTGGGTGTAAATTATTATTTTAATATAACAATTCAACACATTATTTTAATAGGACTTTTATTATATAGGCATTCATAGGATAGAAGCTGCGATTTCATCTAGAAAAACATTTTTTGTAAAAGTTTTGTGTAAGTTGTGTACGCTGTAAAAATTATTATACTTTATTCAGTAATAAATTAAAAGAAATTTCCTAAAAGTATTGTTAATCATGTTCTAAAAAATGAAAATAATGCAATCTCTGTTACTTTTTGAAATAATCTTACGAAAGCAAAAAATTTTTTTTTTAAATTTAAATTGTAATTAATTTTTGTGACATTTTCATCTCAATTGCAATAAAAATTAATAAAAAATTAATAAAAACAAAATTCCTGTAATTTTTCATTAGCGACTGATACTTTAATCGATTTCTTAAATTGGTTTCCACAGAGTTCTGTAATCACAACAAAGCGTTACTATGAACGCTTCGTGACAGTTCTGGACAGTCTACGACAGCGATTAATAGCAAAGTTAAATTGTTAAACATGCTCGAAGAATCCTTAATGCAACCAATAATTTCATATTGTGCCAATATTTTGCAAGAAAGATTCGAAGCACTCGAGGGTGCTTTTGAAATTGATTGTAGAATGGTTGCGCGTCGATAGGATAAGAAGACAGCTGAACGATTGACGCATCAGAGTCTAAAATGTCACGTGGAAATCGAGCTTTTCGTGAACGAGGATCTACCAAGATTGGCGAACCACCCGAACGGAATGACAGCGAAGATGCATCTCCCGCTCGCGCGGTGGAGAACGAGAAATACACAAAACGCAGTAAAACAGCGTCACAGAAACGATGGTCCAGCTCGGAGGATTCAAGCCGACCCTACAGCCGGGATATCAAAACAGTTTGTATTATTTCCAAATCAAAAATTATAGCCATAAAGTGTAATTAGCGCAATTAATTAATGTTATTTAACTTGTAAATGTGACAATCATAAATTACAAATTATTATTATTAATAATAATAGTAATAAAATATACAAACAAAATATGCAATACAATAAATATATAAAATAATATAATAAAAATATAATAAAATGTGCAATTTTTATTACTAATAAATAATTCAAAATTGTTAAATTATTAAAATTCTGGATTTATTGACGATATGAGAAATTTATTTATTTTTACTTATTGAAATACAGCAACATGGTCTTTTGATTTAATATGATAAAACTCTCATTTTATTAGCGTACATCAAAAGTTGTAAGACATCAAAAAGTTATGTAAGTAAAAAAATAAGATTTATCTCATTCAATATCTCAGAATTCTCGGGAACAAAACAACACCGAAGACACAGAAACCGAGTCTCCAGATGTCAAGAGTGAAAAACCTCGTAGAACTGAAGAACACACTCGTGGAAAAACACGTTATTCCAATGTTCACGCGAGCGAAGAGAAAATTGCGTCGAAATCTTTTGAGGAAAGAAGAAAAAAACGCAGTAAACGAACTGAAAGACGCAGATTTGGAGAACAGCCTCGCACGGCAGATCGCGACCACGCTCGAGCAGATGTCCGATCTGTCACAAAACGCTATAGCGAAGAAGATAGTTTCACTGATAAATCGCAAAAAAGAAAAAAGAACACTTCCCAAGGTAAAGGAAGAATAATTCTTCTCTACAGTAGCTTGTAAAAAATAACTAAATAATCTCTTTCGCGAATAAATGTCTGATAAGCAAAATCCGAGATAAATTAAAAATTTACGAATTTTTCTGCTATCTATTTTAAATCATCGATTTGACAATTGACTGGCAATATTAATTAAAAACAGATTTACGTCTAATTAAAAAAGAGAAATGTTTTGATATTTAAAAAAATTACATTTGCGCTGAAGTCTTGCAAAAATAAAGTCCAACATAGATTGATAATTTTCTAACGCAAGCAGATGACGAGCTACCTATCACGGAAATTCTGAAGAAAGCTCAGGAAAATGCACGCACGAAGTACGAGGAGCCAGTGCCGCTTCCGGAATTGACTACCGACACAATTTATATTCAAGGCAGGAGTGGCTTTAGCGCTGTGAAAATTGGCGGATTGAGACGTGCTTTGGAGAGCGATACGATGCACGCAACGCAAGATGGAATAGCAGGTAGAAAAGATCGCGATTTGGCGGAAGTTCAAATGTACACGCTCATAAAGGTGGCGATTGCGGCGCAAAAATTTTGGAGGTGCACAGGACTCGTGTATCAGGGTCTCTTGGGTGGAATGGCGCTTCTACACTTCGTAATGGTAAATATTTCCTTTTATAAATATTCTTTTATCTAAGGCAAATCAAGATGTGATATATCTACGATTTGTTTCTGCAGATTTACGTCTTCTTCGACATCTCCATGGAGTTCACGTTGAATTACTCGATTTTTTCCGAAGTATACACGAATGTGTTTTCCTTTTTAATCATTCTTTGCGTCATCTCCATCTTCGATAAGTGCGTTTTACAAAAAATTCACATGATTTAACGCGCCTGTCTAGATACTGTTAATCTAAGAAAAAAAAAATTTTTATTTCAGATTTGATCTCGCACGATTTGACATGGATCACTTGCGCGAGATTTATATGGATCATGCAAAAACCGCGATTGCTGTTCCGCTTTATCTCGTGACGTTCGCTCTCCATCAAACATCGTCGAAGACCGACAATCTGTTAGCTTTGACGCATTATCGTAATGTCAATGCCACCATGTGGACAAATGTAAGAATATCATAATCGATCATACGCAATTATTAAATTATAAAAAAAATCCCAACATTTATTTAACAATTTTCCAGAATACAACGCAAGAAACCTTTTCAGAAGAATTAAAAATCTGGCAGAAGGTAACGATGTCAAAAGATCTTCTCGCGGTTTTCGCTTGGTTGTTCGTAGCTCTTGGAACGCGAGACGACATGTTATTGATGCATCTCGAGTCGATGGAGAAGTATGCGAGCAATGCGGAATCCCCCAGATGACATACGAGGGATGCCTTTCGCAATCGAACGAAGCAACTATGTATAAAGTTCTCCCGCGCGATCGCACTGATTGAATATCATAAAATATTAAACGTAGGAATGTTTTAAATAATAATTCTGAACTTTATACTTACTATTTTTATGCCAGATCACACTGGTATTTTCGGGGATCAATGCGCCAGAGGGGGGGGAGTACGATTTAAACATTTATTCGTAACAGAATAGCGTTTGATATGTACAATATGTATAAAGTTTGTCTCCTACTCGCTAATCGATAATATATGTATACATAATAGCAAAGAGGACAATAATATATTAAGATTAAAATAACATATTGCATAATGATACAATAGTAAAATATGTTTGGACTTTCTCGAGCGCGACATCGACGAAATCCGCAATTGCAAGGGAAAAATTTGTCGACGGTCAACTGTCGATCGCGAGATCAATCCCTCTCTAAAAAAGGCATGATACTTCGAACTCGAGTCGAAGTGTTGAAAAGCCTCTTTTTCTGCGATGCTGATTGGCTGTCTCGCTTGTGCGCTGCGACTTGCTGACTTGCTCCACTCGTGTCGACTGTCAAACTGTCATACGAGTTTTGACAGTTTGTCTGTCGACACGAGTATAATAGAATTAAATTTTAAAATTATTAAAGTATAATAAAAGCGCGCGCCTGTATTGTTTCTAGTCGTATATCAAAATATGCAACGGAGCGCGACAGATCCCGCGATTGTGGATTAACAGAAATTTTCGTCTGCTTGCAATTGCTGATGCCGGGCGGCGCGCTCACGTTGTACGAGAAAGAAAGCGTTCGTATTATAAATAATGTGCAAAGGCTTGTACTCATTTGCGAAGCAACGGATAAATATATACATGCCGCTTGTGCGAATTTTATTACACGCTAAAATCTCTCTTGTTTCTTCCACCGGTTTTTTTGTTTTTCTTTAACAATTTACACCGCCACGACGCTCCTTCCTTTCATGCGTACTCTAAAATATCTCTGAGCTTAACAATATCATCAAAGGCACTGTTTACAGTTCTAGCCGATATCTAAGTCGATCTTAGCCTTGTCTTCGCTCGTCAGATCGGTTCATCGAGCTTAGAAAATTTGTTAATTGATTATATTCGATTTTTGTCGACGCAGTGTGCGCGAGAAGGAAAGAATATAATATATAGTAAAACTCGATGACGCGCGATCCGATCGCTAGAAATTGACATTACTCGACTGATCAGATCTTTTTGTTGCAGGTTATTTTACGGTCGTGTGATTCCTTCTTCTCTCCTTTACGCGAGAGAATTTCTTTTTTCCGTCATGGCTCTTACTACGATCGACACTTAATAGATCGCGATTGAAAATTGTGCAAATTTGCAATGGCAGTATCGTGTGGAGTCGGCGGCGCTTTCGCGCGTGCAAAACTTCGCCGAGCTTGTAAAATATTACGCTCGGCGGAGGAGATTAGGGACTACGTATTTAACGTCATGGTCGACGGCGCGCTTATAAAAAAGGATCCGAGTTCGTTTTCGTTCGGGAGAGAAAATACCACAGAAAATATTCAAACATTGATAGCGGGAACTATTTACGGTTCGGGCTAGTCGTGAGTCACAGTTAATTGGTTGTGCTGGTCGCAAGCAAGCGCGCGCAAGCGACCTTGGGTAGATATTCGAGATAATTTAACTGGTCCAGCGTTATCGTAAATGTGTTCACAAATGTTCGTTTAGCGAAATTGTTTACTTTGTAATTTCTTGCGTAGGAACGCTGCTTCGGACGCTGCGCCAAAGCCAAGTTTAAACTTCGCCGACGTTGTTCCGGAAAGCTCGTGGAAATTCCGAAATTGTACACCAAACGAAAACGGTATCGCTACGGAACAAATGGCAGGCGTAAGCAAAGAACGATTGACTTGAACAGTAATGCGTTTTCAGTAATGCCTTCCCTCTCCTTGCTGTCCCGTGACGATGCTATCTTCGATAGAATTAACTTATATTGTCAGCAATGCGCGAGTTCTAAATCCAGCTTTGGCGCACAAATATTCGACGGCGAGAAGCGACCCTTTTTATTTTTCAGATCGCGACGACCCGAGACGAGCCTGGGTCGATTTTTAGCACGTGTTTTTACCTTCGAACCTCCACTTCCAGTTTCGATTGTCCGTTTCGCTCAATCGCGGGAAGTGAAGTAACGGTCGGCGCGCGTTTCCTCTTCGTCACCTTTATTCCCGTTTGATATTTTTCTGAGGATATAGGGGGGGAGGAGGGGGGGGGAGTCACAAACATGGGCCCGCGACTATAAACGGATCCCTCTCGTCCGGACGATCCCGCGGCTGCAATCGCGCGCCCTCCCGCCCCTACTCCGACGATCAAACGGTCCCCGGATCGTTCTGCATGTATCTGCACCACGACTGGCCGTTGTTGTTGCCCTCGGGGCATTGAAGTAATTCTCAGTCATCGAAGTCGTGCCTGAGCTTGATGTAGAGGCAGGAGCCGAGAACGATGCCGAAGAGCTCGAGGACTGACAGGCCGAGCCCGACGGCGCCCAGAATTATCAGGTGGTCCTTCGTCGTCTCCAGGAACTTGTAAATGCAGCCCTGACAAATTGAAAAGTTAGTTTTATCGATCCGCAGTGACTCGCGAATGCGCTACTTCGCGACAGCTTGATTTCTGTATAACTGAATTAAAAAGTATAGATTCAAAGCAGATTAGAAAAACGCGCGGCTTTTGACTTTCACTATTTTATGCCGTCAACGCCACCATACGTGAAGCTATTTTACTCGTATTTCTAAAGAAAGATTGAACGTTATTCAATTCAGGCTAATATCACGTCCGATAATCAGCTGAGGAAAGCTGGGGAAGCACGAAGCCGTGGTAGACGTACCGTGTATTGAATATTGGAGGGATGATCCCTTTTCCCGCAAAGTAACGTCGGCGTCTTGCAGCAACTGTCAGGTACGACGCTGCCGTTCTTCAGGACTTCCTCGTCCTTATGCCACTCGCTCACGAGCCAATCCTCGAATCTCAGGGCGCCGCAGCATTTGAACTGCAAATTTCGATAATGATGTCTCACGACGATATTCGAAAAATCTTTTTAAAAATACGCAAATATTTCTCACGCACAATTTCCTCGCATTTTTCGCCTTTTTCAAATGTCAAAGCGAAAAAGAAAAATTCAATAATTAAAAATTTTAATAAATTAAATACTTTTATTCTACTTCATTTACTCAAACGATTAATCTTATTTCTTGAAATTTGAAAAAATAATTTATGAAAGTACAATGTTTCGAATTATAGAACGTAAATAAATAATACGACAGCTTTAATAATATTGATGAGTAATCCTTTACGGGGAATCATGCTTCAAAGAAAAAGCTGATGGGCTTTTAAATTGCATTAACTTGCCGCGAACGACAAGCCCGTCTTTCTCATTTTCCAGTTCCGTTCCGCGGCGCGCGCAATAAAGTATACGCGGATAAGGCAGAAAAGGGGGACGATGATAGCGACGATAACAACGATAATAGCCGCGTACGATAATAACGATAGCGGGACGCGCGTTATACGCCGGGACATCACGGAGGAGTCATTGAGAGGGGGGTGGGCGCCGAGGAAGGATGAAGAGAGGGGCAGATTAATGGAGGTGAGAAACGTGTTCCGGCGGCGGCAGCAAGTTAAATGGTAACTTTAATGCGGGCACGTAATCCCGCGGGATTCATCGCGCGCCGGAACCATTAGTCGCGATAAACACTTCTCACAGGTCCTTTACACATGCAGGTGCTACGGTCAACGAATTTCGTCGGTGTTGAGATCCTTCCTGAACACGGCATCACGCTGTTCTAAGCGATGGCCGAAACCAGATTATCTACAAACACGGTTACGAGTCAACGTTACGTTTTGTGAACCAAAATCTTATTGTCCTTTCAACGGCTAGATGAAACAACACGTCGAAATTTAATGCGCCGTAATATCCGTTTTATATTTGTTCATTTTAGATTTCACTTTATTTGCAATGCGTTTAATTTTAAGTTTTATTTCACGAAGAATGACGCAAAGGCCAAAGCGGTTATAATCAGATGTTACTGCAAATTGTAATACATTTTAGCAATAATAACCGGCTCGTTTGCTTCTTGTGTGATTTTTGCGTATCTTTTTTAAAATTTTATTATAAGAAAAAATAATTCTATAAATATTCTTTCTTTAAAATTCTGAATACTCCTGCAAAAACTGGTGTATGATGCATATACTTTCGCAACCGCGATCAATTATTTACCGTCCTCTAAATGCCTCGAGCGCTTTTTTTAGGAGAATATCAAAAAGAAGAGAGTGAGCATCAAAGAACCATGAGGTTTTCTGGAAAAAAGGAACGAAACACACTTGCGTGTGACGGACGTGCACATATTTACGTAGGAATATTGAATACAATCTCCATTTAAACATTAACCGCAATAAAAACTCTGTAAAAAATACGCATAATTTATGCAAGTTTCAAGGAAAAAGTAAAATCACATTTATTTCATTTAACAATAACAATACGATTTATATCAAAATAGAATCGTTCGATTTTATCTTCGATAGTAAAAAAAAAAAGAAGAATTGAAATCAAGAGGAAATAGAAAGGAAATAAAATAATAGATCGCTTTCGCGAGAAAACCGAATAAAAGACGTATCAATAGACTTTCGGCTGCGCTCACCAATACGAGCGTATGCAAGACATTTATTTCCGTTCGCTGGGAGTCGCCTTAAAAAATTCCCGACGAGCGCTGTCGCAGGTAAAATCCGATTTCCCGAACGAAATGAAATGCTTATACACGTAGATCCCCTGTGTATAAATAAAATGCGGATCCCGAATTTCTCGCTTGCCCGTCGGTTTCGCCAATTTCGGCGGACGGGGGTTTAACGCTGAGCAGCCTGCCGGCGTTGAAGAAATGGAAACGAAAATCCTCGGACGGCCAATGGGATCCGACAGAAGGGTGAAATTGCGAGGCTCGATTTATCAGGGCAATGGCGTAGCGAGAACTTCAGCTCTCGTGCCGTTATCAGCGCCGTAAATCGCATCACGTGTGCTTACAAGTCTGATCCGAATCAAGATATTGCACTCGACATCAAGTGGATCTAGGCGGCGGATGTGATTAATTCCCTGCGCGACGCGACGAAAGTGTTCTCTTCGAATGGCCAATATCGCGCGCTTAATTCTGCAACGACAACCTGTCGGCTTATAATCCCGCAAGCGCAACCCGTCAATTTGATCCCGCGACTGCGATCGATGTATCCAAATTTTCGTTTAAAAAAAATCTTCACGAAATGCATCACGCAAATATTTATATTTCGGCAGATAAAACGCGAAGACGTCTCCGCGGAAGTACGAGACGAGAATGCAAAGTTTCTCACCGCGAATTCACTGCGGCACGCTAATCGATTTATAGCGAATGGACGGAAACTGTTCCGCGACGCGATAACGATGATTTACTATCGTAAGGTTCTCGTAAGAGAGTGCCATCGTCGGCGGGAACATAAATAAAAATGCTGTCACGTGATATCGCGAGCACAAAAGCCGCCGTCGAGCCATTTCGACCGGTGCATTCGTAAATTAACGTCGAATAGCTGCGAGGTGACGCGGGTGTGGCTTACTTCCAATCATGGAAACGTGCAAAAATATATAATACGTCGCAGTCGCAGCGAAAACTTGGAGGGAAACAAAAATTAATTTATACTCACTCAATTTAAATCCAAAATTATATTCTAATAAAAAAAAATCATCCGCGAATACTGCCCGAAGTGTGTGTGTGTGTGTGTGTGTGTGTGTGTGTGTGTGTGTGTGTGTGTGTGTGTGTGTGATTGGAAGGACGCGGAATGATTCTGGGACGCCCTTTATTTCCCGAAGACGATCGTATTACGCATCGACAAGTCATATGAAACGTTTTCAGCAAACACTCGACGCCGGTGTCGTGTTGTGTATTTCTGGCAGCAATGTGAAGCACCATCGAACTCGCGCGAAAGCTTGGAGTCGCGCGGGAATACAACGAGTCGGGAAACATAAAAATGACAACGAGAGCGGGAAAACTGATACCGAGAGCACGTCGCGCTCGCGATATTGAAGCGCGTTCCATTTTGCGGGCGATTGCCCGACGGAGCGTCTCGTCGCGCTTAAACGCGGGGGGTGCGCGTAACCCCGCGGGTTTGAAAAATGAAGCTATCGAGAAATTCCCGCCCCGATAGCTCGCACTTACCTCTTTCTGCATCTGGTCGATGGCGGCGGTTTCCCGGGATCGCACGGAATAGTTCTCGAGGAAGGTGCGATTCAAATTCATCTTCAATTCAGGGCCGACTTGTTCCTCGTAGAGACGCGCCAGCGCGCCGACCCCGGCCTCCAGAACGAGCACCGCCATCACCACGAAGACGTACTGCGAAGGAAGAGCGGAATGAGAGAAATTAGGGTCGGCTTAAAACAACATCAGACATGGCGTCTCGCCGCAATTACGCGGCCACCTATCTCCGCGCGTTTAGCGCTCTTACATCTTCTGCCTAATGAAAGAAACGACGAGATGAATCGAAATGAAGGGCGCGATAAGGGCACGAGTGCCTTCAAATGGAAATTCTGATAAAAGCTGTCGAATGAATTTTTATCCGGAGGAAAAAATGGAAACGGGCTTTTAATAAAAACCGGCTTATCTTCGCTTCGAGCAGATGCACCGTTCGCTTTATGTCCAAAAATAATTCTCCGGGATGATGTAGTATGACGGAACGATCTTTAACGCGCGCCTTCTTTATAAATACGGTAAAAGCCCGAGATAAAATCTGTCAAATCTACCATCCGTATTTTGACGGAGAAACCCCGCGTGTTATCTAACGCGCTTATTTATTCCCGCGCTCTTTCAACGCGCGCCACTCTCACCGGCTATTTTTCGCGCCGTCGAAATCACTGATTCACCCGATACGAAACACGAATACCTCTCTCATATCGAGCAGATCGCATGCCGTATAAACGCGTGTGGTTTCGCGTGAAAATAGCGTATCCTGTTTTCTCCGTAAAATGCTAATATAGAGATAGCGCAGATTCCAAAGCGAGCGATGTTTAATACCGCGCTCTCGCATAATTTGTAATACGGATTTGCGGAGCAAAGCTCCGCACGGAGATTCACCTCGCTCGCTCGCAGTCATCGTTCTTCCTCTCACTCTCTCACTCTCTCTTTCCCCCGGAAAAAGCGAGCGACGTATTAAAATTGCGTAATGCCCACCGAACCTTTTCAGACTTTTCATGAATATAAACCCCGACCGCGGGGAAACGACGCACGTCCCCGACGATTCTCCCCACTTCTTATGAATATTCAAATCGCGGTGAGACTAACTATCGCTCGTTCGCTACTTTCGCAAGATTTTGCGACCCGGAAGGGAACGTATACACCGAGAAACGCGAGGAAAGTTTTTCTTATTTAATAATTCGACGGTTAATTTCGTTCCTGGGGCGTGTCTTATACATCGCACCATCGTGATTAGCTTCATGGAAACTTAGTTGAATCGCGAACACACACAGAGAGAGAGAGAGAGAGAGAGAGAGAGAGAGAGAGAGAGAGAGAGAGAGTACAGCGTGCGTTAGACCGGTGAAATATTAGCCAATACGCGCTGCGGCGAGGAGAAGAAGAGGGGGAGAGGATGCCGTATCGGCAGCTAATTTGTGATCAATTCCCGACGTCGTCGGGAATTAAGCTGTATCGCGCGATACGGGTAAACGGCGCTTTCGCGTAGCCGCTTAGCATTCTGATCTAATGCATCCAGCGACGAAAGTAGTGTCGCAGAGACGGGAAGATAGATGAGGGCTCGCTGAAAATTCATGATTTAAACATTTTAAAGAGACGTGCCCGAGTCGAAATTTAGCACTTATATTGAACCTTAATCTTTTATTTTGAGGTAGGCATAAGAGAGTCAAAGTAGATGTTATGCATTGTATCGTATGTATATAATAGCACCTACTTTGGCGCTACAATATGTCCGAAATTTCCTTTTTTCCTGCTAAAGCTTCAAAGTAGGGTTTAGTTAAAACCCTCCGTTGACCCGCTTTAGACCCTGAAAATATATAGATTCCTTTTTGCCAGCACTACTTTTATGATATTATCAAGAAATTCTAATGATTGCAAATGTTCACAATAAAGAAAAATACTAACTATAATTTTGATTAACGATAATTTTTAATAGCATACAATTTAAAATATCATTAATCAATACCATTTAGTTGAATTTTATTATCTTTTGAAAATTTGTAATTATTAGAAATTTCTTGATAATATCAAAATATAATATCAAAATTCAACTATTGAGTATTAATTTCTAATATTTTTAAAAATTCTATGTTATTAAAAATTATCATCAATTAAAATTATATAGTTAGTAATTTTTTTTATTATTGTGAAGATTTTTGCAATCATTAGAATTTCTTGATAATATCATAAAACTAGTGCTGAAAATCCATATACCTTTGTGATTATATTAAAAATATTAAATTAAGATATTAAATATAAAATAAGATACTAAAAACATTACATAATATTTATTGAATTAAATATTATTTATTAAGTATATGTAATACATATAGTTAAGAGTATATTATTAAGTATAGTTAACATGCGTTAAAACAAGTTCAGACAGAAATATTTATACAGAAAAAGGTCCAAATTAAGACTGAAACGTTTGATAATATTGTATCACTTAATAAAGCAATAATCAAAATACAACCACATTATGCATATTGCTCGTATAGTTTTTCATTCTTATTTGAATTTTAACGAGTACATCTAAAATAGTTAACATTTAATAAAAAAATTAATTTAAAAAAATTTTTTTGCGCTGAATCTTTTTCAGATATCATATCACTATTTTGAAGAAGGAAACGGAAAGGTATCAATATTAATAAAAGTTGGAAATGCAACGAATTAAATATTTTTCTTTATGATTAAACATTATAATAACTTTTATAGGTCGAATTTATCTAGTATATATATATATATACTAGATAAAAGTTCGAGGTTTAATGGAGGAGTTCTCGCAGTAATACAATCTATTTTGTGAGGCTCTATAGGTTTAAAGTAGTATTTCAACATCAAATTATAGGAGATCAAGTTTTAAAAGAGGAGTTCTAGGTTCTAATTCCGTAAAAATAGGTTCATATAGGCTGTATGAGCATTAAAAGAGACGCTAAATTTCGACTCGGGTGCTCATAGATGAGATTTTTTACGGCTGAGTCACGTTTCGTGAAAATTGTATACTTCGCACCGTCGAAGGACCCGCCGTCTTGAATCCACATTCTTGCGAAATGGAAATTTGCGTCGCTGCAAAGTTTTTCACAGAGCGAGAGAGCAGCAGCTTCTCAATTATACACAGAACGAAGTGTGTGCGAAGGCGCGCGTTTTCGAAAATCGTTCTCACCGCGGACTTTGAAGCGGATTAACAACGCGCTCCTTCAGTTCTCTAATTAGATAAGAGCGTTCGAGTCAAACGTTTGCGCGCGGAATTGGAGCAGCCGGAGGAGGAGGGGGGGGGGGCAAGATGCGGAGCGATGCGCGATGATCGATCGGGCTTCCGCACAAATGCACGGGCCAAGACGCCCCGAGACGCGGTAAAACCGCCCGAGTTTCTTGACGGATGACGCAATAACGTATAATTCGTAATATATTAGAACACCCGAACGAGTAGGCAAACGACGTCGGGGTGAATGTTCTCCGTCGGCTTCCATCTTCGTAGTCGTTAGTCAGTATCCGTTTCAGTCGTTACGTCGGGGTGAGGGGCGGAGGGGAGGGGACAGAGATGAACACAGATCGCAACGCTTCCACTTCCTCCCCGCTGCCCCGCGTCACACGGAACCGGAGTGCGTCGGAGTACATCGGGAGGCTGCGACGTCTCTCTGCGGCCGTTCGGTACCTGCATGTACTACCTAAGTGTACGTACATATTAGTACCTAAGTCAATAAATCGCACGGGATATATATATATATATATATATTATGGCGGAAACGGCACAGAGAGCGGGTAGGAATGGCAATCGACAGTTTGGGATTGGTGAGGAAGCTGACAGTGAACGGGAGAGACGATAGATCAAACGCACCAATTGCCTTTCCACTACTGTATATAGCTGTATATATACACAGGCGGGATGATTCCCGTCTGGCGAAAGAGCCAGCCGAATGTGCCGCGTCCTCGAATAATTGCCGGCGACCGATGCTTTTGTCGCGGGATCAGAACGCGCCGGAAAACGTGCAATCTGGTTCACCGAATAAAGCTTACAAAATGTAAATCCAGACTTCGCGCAAATTTTGATATATATATATATATATATATATATATATATACACATATGTACATACAATCCGCAAAAAGAAATAATAACGTGTGTAAAAATTATAAAATTTATAACACATACAAATAGTATTTATACAGTAGTATTTTATTTAATTTTATGCAATATGCAAACTTTTATCTGAACAAAAAATTCCAATTAAATAATCTTCATAATGTGAAATATGGACTGCGAAATATAGAATATCAAATTGCAAAAATTAAAAAAAAAACTTGTTCTTTTGTACTATACTTTGGAGAGAATTTATATAAATTTTTAATATAAATTTTGTAGAGAGGTTAATATAAATTTTTCGAATTGTCAAAAATATTACTTTTTCTAACAACATCCGAAATATAATATTTTAAAATTGTAGAGTTAACGCGGGAACTTGTATAATAAATTTGGTTTTAATCTCCTGTGCATGAATAGGGTATTCCATTGTGTCCGTCGTAATGCATAGTGCAGCAAGATAAACTTCGTCTTGAGATTACCGCCACGAGACATTGAGAATGGAGTTTAAGCCGGTCATGGTTCTTGGACTTAACACGAGTCTGCGATGGAAACACGCGGAATCACGGGATTGCGAGCCGCATGGAGAGGACAGACCGTGAACACACGGATGAGTATGACTACACTGGACAAGATGTCAATTACAACTAGTGCTCCTGGAGAGGACGGTAATGGAAAACACATACTGTGATCCGACGCGTGAATTAATTCGTCAGATTCATTTATATGTATTAAATTCTTTGCCTCTAAATTTCGAAACTCTATCATTTCATCGGATAAAATCGCTGCTGCTCAAACGTCGTTGGCTTTCAGAAATTTAGATTAAAAAAAAAAAAAAAAAAAATAGTTGGGGAAAAAACGTTTAGACAAAAAGTTCTTTGACCTATACTTTCCACAAATGTTTTCGTTCAATTCCGCGCCAGCAATCCCGCTAAGAAGGTGATCAACGGCCGATACGAAATCGAGCGATCGCAAAAAATCTGCACAGGCTACGAGCTACTTAACTTTCTCCGCGCGCCCGTAAAGCCTCTCTTCGCTCCGTAGGGTCGCCAACTTGTGTTCATTACGTGGATTTACCTACCTACCACCGGCAAAAATCTTAATTGAACGCCATATAAGGCCTCGGCTAATGAGACGATTCGCTCGTGCCATCCGTGTATAGGTGGTGAAAGGGAGCAGGACCAACGGGAAAGCCGTGGCAAAAGGTTGCCGGGCAAGAAGGGAAGTGGCCTTCTTGCGCCGAGAATCGCCGATAGTTTATCGCTAGCACGGTGGATTAAGCTCGTTACTTCGCCATTATTAGGAAACGGATTATTTTCGGGTTGCAAAAAAAAACCGATGACGAGATTTCATAGTGCAAAGAGAGAGTAGAAGAGAGAGCGAGAGAGAGAGAGAGAGATCAATGTTCGCTAATAAATAGAATATCACTTGTTAGACAAGTGGTAATAAAATAATAATAAAACAGCAATAACGAATTGAGCATTTCGCATGGAAGGACAGACCAGTGTAATAGAGATATTAAGTAAAATAATCAACTGCGTATAATAGAGGGGAAAGCAGAGGAGCAAGTTGTTGACTGGATAAACGATAAAGACTTCTTGTACGTTGATTGTGGATAGTTTCGCCAACAACAACGTAGGTTGTTATTTTATGATTATCAAGGCGCAAGAGAGCATCATGTGAAAGCCACTACTATTACGAGTCTCTCTTTCTCTCTCTCTCTCTCTCGGAGAGAAGCTAACGGTTTATTCGCCTCAGCGGTATCAGAATTTGCCAATCAATGAGCCGGCTATGAGGCAAAAAGTAGTATAATGGAGCCGACGCGCGTTGTCAGAGAACTCATTTCATTCATTTGTACTTCAACTTGTATTCATTAACGCTTTGAATGTCACAACAGATATTAGTTTCTGCCGCAATAATGGAGGCTTAGCGGAGTTTTAATGTTATTTTTTCTCTCTTTCTCCTTCATGCACACATATTTCCTCTCGACTGCGCATTCTTTGACCGTTTCCATACACTGTCAGAGCCGGTAATTGACATTAACATAGATAAATATTAGTTGGCGCGTTTAACGACGTCGGTTTCCAACTCGCGGAGAAGATAACGAGTGTTTAAAGAACAGATTGTTTTATTTCGCGAAGGCTTTTCAGTTATTGCTCCTCGCGTAGTTGAATTAACGGGCGGCACTGTTATCTCGCAATAATTACACAACTCGGCAACTCGGGGAGTCGGAAATGTAATTAGGAAAAAGATTACTGACTTCGCGCTCCGCGAGAGTATCCAAATAAGCGGAATAAAACACTACGCGGCGAGACAATGGGGCGATGCTGGATGAGAGAGGCGGGGAGCTGCGAAGAAAGGAGTTGAGAAAACGGGTGGAACTTCTCCGAGATCACCGATAGCCCCGTTAAAGGGCGGAGTGAAATCGTTATTCCGCCATTGTGGCCGCGTGTGCCGGCAGCGGCGAGCGGACTCGCGAATTTTCCGCGGAACGGAAATTATGCTTCTCGTCGGCGGGACGGCAACTACAATCAGACAGGATATTGTTCGTTCTCGCGACGCTGGAAAACCGCGGGGCGCGCGCCTGCACGGGAGTACAAACGACGAAGCGCGACGAAAAATTTTACACCTCACCGCGACGATTTTCCGCATGAATTCCCACGCCTCGGCAAGTATTGTGGCGACTGTAAAAACGATTTCCTTTTTCATATCTCATATACATCTCGACACAATGTAATTCGCACAATTATATTTGATAATTCTGAAACACGTGCGTGAAGCGTGTGCCGCAATTTGAATTCAAACGAGGAATTGATGTGCAAAATGGGAAACATTCGAGTCTCCGCGGCGTGGAATATATTGAACAGTCTGAAGCGAATGCATACGCGAAGTAATAGAGTGAGCTTCCTCGGTGTAGGCTAAGAGGACGCGATCTTTCTCGAGAGAGGCGAAGGAAACGGTCGTTTTATTCCTTCCGCGATCCGCTACGTCCGAAGAGAGAACGGGGGCATAAAAATGAAACAATAACGGCTAATACCATGCAAAGTACTCCCCGAACCTGTCGTCAAGCTCCACTTTATGCTTTGAATTAAATTACGCCGTGAACTTGCACGGCCGTTATTTCAGGAGCGGTTGAGCGCAAGAAATACGACATGGCGTATCTATTTTTATGTCGCCTGTTACATAACATACCACCTTTCAACGTTCTATTATTAAAAGCTTATGCATCGAATTTCCTGTGCGGAATAACTTTGTAGATTGATCTCCTGAAACTTGCGCCAGAAAGGCGGGATCGAAAAATTCGAACAACTCATCGTGTATTCATTTCATTTTTAATTTCCCGACCTCCTCATTTAACTTTCTAATTTTTCGACGGCGAAAAGAAAAATGCAAGTTCGACGTATTGCCGTAATTTCGTATTTCCATATTAATTAGCGTGAAATAATAAGTGTCGTAAATTAAAAGCGAGAAACCTTAATCGATTATTCCCTTAAAGTTCTACTTCTTGCTTTTCTTGCAGGTGTTCCGATCCTTGCCGATCGTATATATATGATGTTCGCAATTAAGGGGTTAATATTATGCGAGATGAAATTATTCACGGATATACCATCCATGTCAAGTAGCAATTAAGAAAGTGGCGTAGCTACGCTTATTAAATACGCTATACGCGGTGACGCTCGACGAGCTGAAATACATCAAGTGTCGCTAGCCGCGCTGAACCTCGTAAAAACCCTGTCGAAACTTTATTAAGCTATTACGAATCCCCTCTCGCCTCCCCCCCTCCCCACAAAGCGGGGCGTCGACATAATTAACGATAAGAAACAAGCTCGTTTCGCGAGCGGTGTTTTCCCTTTCGTCGCGATTGCGTTGCACGCGCCGGAAAGACGGCACAGACAGCGTCGCAAGAAAGCGCCCGGTTATCACGACTCGTTTCGACGCGCAATTATAAAGACATTAAACCTGCTCGTAAGGGCCGACCTGTTTCTCATTGAATCTTTTACCGCCGTCGAAGATTGCCGCGCCTGCAAAAAAAAAGGGCGCGACGCCGGAATTCCAGATCCCGCCTTACAGGCAATTTCGCCCTGGATAACCGGAGGGCGTTTCGTCTCTGAATGTCTCGCATAACAGACGACGGGCTTCAACCCGGAAAGACGAAACGGGAAATTTTATAGGAATACATTTCAAGCGGGTCCGAAGTGTCGGCGTATCGCGCAAATTTATCGGCCGGAAAGTGCATCCTGTCGTTCAAGTTGATATTGAATGTTCTTTACGTTCGACACGTCGCTTAAAAGCACCATGAGAAGGGTCTCTCTTGGCGAACGCCCCTATTAATGCAAAGTAGTCATAATCGTGTTTATCCCGATAAAGCTTCTTACGCGAAAAACATATTATCTTAATCCTATGAATCCTGGATTTAGATTGCGCTGTCAAAACAGTTATTTTTATCATGTACACAGTACGTATTATTGTGTCTTTATTGTGATAAAAATAAATATATTTGTGATAAATAATTATAAGTTTCCGTAAAATCTCAAACAAAATTAATTAATTAATTAACAAGATTTGATTTCATTAAAAATCTGTGGATTTCATTAAAAATATATTGAAATTCAAAGAATTAATATATTCAAGCGATTAGAAAACCAATATTATGTTACAAAGATTTTAGAACTTATTTTCGATCAAAAAAATTGTTCGAAATTAGCGATCTAACATATTAATTATTAAAAATTGCTAAGATTATTAAATATAATTATAACATGTACTGTTAGCTTTCAACTTGCTTTTATAAAAGAAGCTGATTAATTCTGGTTTCGTACCTGGATGTACAATACAATCTTTAATCGCATGTAGGAAACAAAGAGTACTTTGGCGTGCGTCAGCGGACACAATCTCAAGATTCGCGATCGAGGAGGTCGTTATTCTTCGACGTGGACACGTTTTAACAAGGTGCTCGCCATGATGCTTCGAGAATCCCCGTTTACGTTCCATCGTAACTTTAACGAGCTTTGCCACGTGCTTTCGAGAATAAAACGCTGCCCCGACTTCTTCAGATTTCACCGTCGATCACAAGATATTGTCAATTACTTAAAATATAATGAGCATGGGGAAAAATAAGCCATTACACGACCATTTTGTAAATTCTACGGATAAAGTTAATTATAAAAAATCGAAAAGAAATTAAAAATTCTTATTAACAGTTTTTCTTTGATAAATTGTAATAATAAATAAATATATATAAAATTAAAATTATATATAAAATTAAAAATCCTTATTAACAGTTTTTCTTTGATAAATTGTAATAATAAATAAATATATATAATATAATAATAAATAATAAATAAGAAGTATAGAAAACGTTTGGGGCAGCAACTATCATCCGACTATTCGACTTTCTGGACCAATCAAGTAATCCCAGAGCAATTTTGCGCGCACCATCGATCCGGCTTCGACAATAAACATGCCAAATAGCATTTTGCGGTCTGCGATACCTGTCGGAGCGACACGCCTCGTCTTCTCTCTTCGGCGGCTTATTGTACTTATGTGTTCCCCGCATAAATTGGCCGTAAGCACCGCGGCACTTAGAAAGTAATGCAGTCTCGCCCGAAGCATGCGATTCGAAGCGCCCGCGAGATGGTTAAACTGGTTCGAAACCAGTCCGAGGCGTCAAGCTCGGTTCCGGCGCGATCCCACCGGCGCGATACGTCATTCCCGCGACTGCAAAATCGAAAACGTAGACCGGCGGCGTTCGGCTTCAGCAAAAAAAAAAAAAAAAAAAAAAGCCGACGGCTCCAAAAAGTCGACTACTTATTTTGATTGCGACTTCAATCGGAATTTTATTCGACGCGTGTTTTACAACCTCCAAGGCTAATCAAAAAAGAAAAAAATCTGTATCGTTTGAAGCGATTCATCGATCAATATTAGTGTCTTTCTTTGAGGTGAATTCTAAAACATTCTTTCCATACACTTAAAATTCCGACTCCGTCGGAACAATTTTTTGATATTTCATTTTTTTTTCATTATTTTGTTTTGCGATGTAACCTCGTTGCGATTAATGACTTTCATTTATTACTCAATGACACGAATTGCGAGTAAAAAGAGATCGACGTCCGCGAACGACCTTCTTCGCGTTCGTTTGCCGCATGTCGTTGGATGGGACACGGCAGATCGCGCGCGAGATGCGCACGGGAAAGTCTTGTGCAATTAAGATTGAACGGATGGATAGAACTGTGAATCAAGAGTGCAACGACGTGCAAGTGGTAGTATTATACGGCGATTAGCGGCGGTTGTTGCCGGAGTGATTTAATGTTTTCTTTCGCGCTTGTGTAGCGGCGCGCGAGCCTCACTTCAAGCGCGAGCGATTTATCATGTTCCGCAAAAGCGTGGAATAGCTGCTCGATAATGTGCGAAAATAATAAGAGGATTATGGTTGTAATAATGTCATAAGAGAAACGATTAAAAAGCGTAGTTCATAGCCGGAGCGTTTCGGGAGAGGAAAATCGTGCAATTAAGGCTGAACTAATGATTCGGGAAGAGGCGCGGGTTAAGTGGAATTATCTGGTGATTAGCGATGGTTATTACGGGTGATTTAGCCCTCATCTTTATGTGAATGGATGTTGAAAGCCTACGTTGAAAGCGCATTACGCGCCAGTCAGACCAGATTGAGTATCTAAATAAAAAAATTCTGCGTTTGAATATCTCATCCGTACAGAATCGTATTAATGGCTTTTATTGAATGTAATTCTTCCTGCAATTGAGTAAATGGAGCTGTTATTGAATATCAGTTCGCGATCGTTCAATCTCCAACGAAGAATAGATTTTCGTTTCTTAAATTATAAAGCCGCGTAATATGACTGAGATGATATCGTTTGATGATGTCGCTAAGCTGAAAGGTGTAAAAATTGTGAGTAATTTATTGAGCGCGCAGACGACAAAAGAGAAAATAATTCGCTTTGTGCCTCGACAAGCACTTACGTAATTAAGCAATCATGTGCGAGAGTCGTGATTTGAGTGTACACATCACGAGTCTTATTGGTCAGTGACGGTTGTAAAAAGAACTTTAACTGACCGCTAGATTGGATAAAAGATAATTCAATTGCTCCGATTAGATACTTTGTGAAACTTTCTGTCAGCAGTAACGGTGTTGATTCTCGGTCCACAGCAATTTATCGCGCAGAAAAATAATCCGAGAGAAAATAAAGGCACTCATACTCGCTACGATCATTGAAAATACCACACATGGCTTTCTAAGTTTTCTAAATATTTTTATAAGTCTCTTAAAGTTACAAATTTAAAAAAAAAATGCGATATTAAATTTTTTTTAAGTTATCTGAAGTATCTCTTATTTATATTTCTTTATGTACACGAACAAAATTTTATATAAAAAATTATTATGTACGGCAGTGGTCGTAGAAAAAATTATAAAAAGTTTTACTATGTTTTTCACATAATAGCCATAATAATTAAACTTTTAATTCCTCTTATGGTCCGCGCGCTACGACCGTATCACAGTATGTACTTTTTGATATAAAATTTTCTCCGTGTATTAATATATTTTTAAGATTTATTTTTTATATCGCGCGCGCATTGTATATTTTACAAAATATTCTTTTTTCACAAAAAGATATATCTGTATAAACGGGATTCAGATGCGTATTTTGTTTTCAATATGCAAAATACAAACGGATAAAATGAGAGAACAATTTTTTAGAAGACTTTACGCACAGAGCTAACCGGATTGCGTAGAAAAGTGACGGCATAATTCTCAAGGGAGCCACGTGGCGGAGCTCTGCGGTTAGTAATGATCGGCAAAGCTCGTTACTGGTGTTTAACTATCATTTAGGCAGGATTAAAGATAATCCAGTCGGTGTCGTTGGAGATATAGCGAAAGCGCGAGCTACCACTTACGGTCGCCGCGCTAACTCCCGATTAAGGTCGATTTATTACTCAGCGAAGGGTGCCGCGCATCGGAAAGGGGAAACGTGAACAGAGATAGAGGAGGATCGCTAAATATATCTCCAGGTAGGCTTACCCGCGGGTGACCGTTCTAACTCCCGGAAATAAAGAGTTCTCCGTCCGAGAAGAAGTTTATAAAAACTTGGCTTATTACGCGAAAACGAAATATAAAAAAATGAAGATCGAGCTTTCATAGCTGTAATATTCCCTTCGGTGGCGTCCAAAAGCGGTGCCTTAAATCACGCAATAAGTCCCCGAGGAAAGTGCCGCATCGCGGCCCATAAGAGAAAGTTTACCGCCGCCGCCCGTGGGGAGCCCGCGCGTAAAATAATATCGCGAGGTATGAATGCGCAATTTGTCAAACTCAACGCGCGGCGGCGCGGACCGCATGCGAAGAAGCGCTTCTGCAAATTCCACGGAGAGCGACGGGCGGCGACCGCGCGCGCCGCGTACACCGTATTAAATAATCATCCGTGTGAACAACTCGGAGTTATCGCGCGATACGCGGCCGTCCGCGATACTTTCGTCTTATTCCACAACTTCGTGTTAAGCCCGGACACGGCCGGCCCAGTGGGTGTTCGCGCGTGCATGCGTGCGGCCTACGTTTCCCGATGAATAACGTCCCTTTGGTGCGCGCGCGCGAGTTAAGCCGCTTTCAAAAGTACGCCGTCGGCGTCTATGTAGCCGGCTACGCCAAGTGGCCTCGGGCAGCGACGGAGGAAAGACTTTGTCGGCCGATGGCGATAATGTCGGAGGTGGTAGACTATGGGTAAGGTCAAAGGCGAGCTCAAACTCCCCTTACCTGAAGGTTCAAAGGAGGAAGCCGGGCATTGTTAGTAGCGACTTGTCGGGAAAGAGCGGGAGAGGGAGAAAGAGAGAGAACCAGGCGCCCGAGTAGCGTCGCCAGCGCGGTGAATTATCCCGTATCGATATTACGGTTCATTGTAATCGACTGCGGGGTTATCGATTTTTCATTTATAAAGCGGGAGAGGAGAGAGGGCTTCCTGCACGACGTCGTCGAAGGCCAAAGACGCGTATTTTTAGCGGCCGCGCGCGCTCGTGAAACGCGGAAACGCGAAAGTACGCTCGTTCGCGATAAATCAGAAGTACAGTCGCGCTATTGTGCGAAAATACCATTTAATCGATCCATAACATTGAATTATTGCAGAGTTAAAACGTTGCAAGCTGAGAAGAATTTCTAGCTGCCGCGAAAGAAAGACCGAGCTGCTTCTTTGCCGGAATAATATTGCAATCTCGGGGCAATTCCGAATCATTTTTCCGAACGCGGAGATTAGCTCACTTTGAGCGGCAGTTTTTAATTTACTCGCATAAGCCCCGCCTCCTATCAGTTTGATTTTCCCGCTGGTCACGTAACTAACTGGCTTCCAACAACAAAGACTGCACCGCCTCGAGCAATAATGTTGAAGCTCGGCTAAGTCAAAGGAATGTTCGAGCCCGTAGGTGAAGAGGCGGCTCGACTTCGTAGCAGCATGCTCAAGCTACTTTGATGAAGTTCTTCTCGAGACTTCCAAGGAACGATATTAACAATGAACAGCGTAAATAAATTCTTTTGAAGTCTCGGCAAGCTCGGCGTTATTTAGTATTGACAAGTGATCGTTAAATGGGATGAAGGGCTGAATCAACGATACAGCCGGCACGAGATGAAGGTTTCCAGCGCAAAATTTTCATTGACATCAAGAGAGTAATTGATTTGTTAAAAACATTTAATTGAATGTTTTCCTCTCTATGCGCGTTGCAAATAGAAACGCCTCGTAAAAGGGGAGAGTTAGTTAAACTGCAATTAAAGCTACCCGATGCGGGTGTGAGACCGCCCATTAGTTAATATAAACTTTGTTTTAATTACTCCGCGTATACGCAAGCATCGCAGAAATAATTTTCGTCATATTGTATGCGCGTAGCTTCTCTGCGACTAACTTGGTTTAAACGATGCCGCCCTGTGTATCTACACTGCTCTCTAATCTACAGACTTCGTATCTCCGCTACATAGTTTCTGATATCTGGTCTTGTGCTCTGCGCCAGAAGCCCTGTGGCTCACACGTCTATAAAGAGCGCGATCGAAATCGCAGTACTTCCGGGTGAGGAGTAATTTCTCGCGAAAGTAAGTCCAGCACATTGAAAATAAATTTTCTCCGCGCGCGGCTTCGCTTTCGAGAAAATTGATTTCTCGGCTGTGCGTAAAAAGAAGTTTAAAATAATTTGTCACACCGGAACGTTTTATGCGGTAGCTTAAAATTTTACACATTTTATCGCCGTTCGTAACTGGCAGGTAGGTAGCGAGATGACACTCTTCTGCATATCGTCGAGATATGCTGCGAGATGACTTCCGATAACCGAGTAACGTGTTCGACGTGATACCGATTGCGAAAGAAAGAGCTCGCGATGCATCGCGACATCGCGAATGATCGCCGCGCATAAAAGCGCATCGAGTTACTACGAATAGAGGGGCGCCTTTAAGAGCGATAGCTCGGTCTTTTGTCCGATACTTGACTCCGATATCTACCCCGGCGTCTTTTCAAGCCGTGGAGACGCTCTCTCGCGGCGCATCCGAGCTATCTCGATCTCGCTCACAAACCGGAGAATTAATTAATCGGATGACGCCGTCTCGTTGATAAATGACTCTCTTTTAGATCGATAAGACCCGGCGAGACAGTTACGCGCGCAACTTCTTTGACCAAGAATAATGCCAGTTGACAAACTCGTTATTTACCGTTGACAAACTCGTTTTAGCGGAGAACAACCGCTTGCGGAGCACGGAAGTGCAGGCGAAGTGAATTATGTAATTTATTTGCCGTTTATCATCTAATGAATTAAGATCTCCGCGAGAACTGACGGCGGATGCTGAGAGCGGGATTATTACTGCCATCGATCCGACTATATTACTTCGCGTCAAACTCCCTCGCGTCGGTTTCTGGAAGTCAATTAATGCAATTCGAACATGGCAATGATTAATGAATAATCACTTCGCTCACCGCGTGCCGCCGTAGCCTAGCATGCGGAATTAAAGGAATTAATTTGATTAATTGAACGGATTTCGTTCATAATGCGCGGGCATCCGTCTTCCGTGTGCGACATCGCGGTAAGAATTATTGCGAGAACTTATTGTGTCGAGCGTTGATGTATAGCCAGGCAAGACTCACCACGAGGAGGACACATCGATTTTCAGAAGTTACGCCGCCGCATCCGAGCCAGCTACCGATGACAGCCAGCACACCTGCGACGATCAAGGCGTAGGCCAAAGTGGGATACGTCGAGGTGGACATCAGAGATACGTAGCTGTGCTTCGCCACCACCGTCCAGATACCGATGCCACCCACCACCAGTCCGGACAGCTGCAACACGAGCGAGAAATATACTCGACTTAATTTCGCAAAGTCACGAGATGTCACGAAACATCCGTCGCGGTGTCCCGCGCAATTCACACTTGACCTGCTTAGCGCTAATCTTAAAAACGAAGTAACATCGATAATCAGCGAGCGGCGCAAATGAGAAATTTCCTCGGCTGACAGCAGGTACGAAAATTTTTATCGCCGCTAAATTAACTTTTCTCATGATCGGACTTTACTCCGCTTTTTACGATCGCGCCGGAAATGAATTCTTGTTCTTCAGAAGTTGAGGCGAATCGAGGCCAAATCTTGTTGGACCCCCGAGAGGGAAAAAACCCCCGAGACTGATTATACGTTCGCTCGCGTCTCGGCTTGTCGTCTCCGAAAATCTCTCGGATAATCGATACCAGCGATCATCGAACGGACGTAATAACACGGGAGCGAGAAGGGATCTCGTCTGCGTTCACGGAACTTCCGATAACAGGACAGTGCGTTTTATTCAATTTCATATCGCGGCCTTACCAGATACACCGCGGGCGTAAAGTCGATCCGATGACTAGTCGGATATCGTCACCGCCCACGACAGCTGGTACGAGAGTGAATGAATAACAGATATTGGGCGCGATAAAACTGCACGCATGGATGCGAGCACGCATTACGTGTACAGAATGTTCGGGTAATTGATGCCGCGGAATAAGCAAGAGCAACATTAAAACAACCTAGAATATTCTCCGCGATCCTGATTTTTAATTCTAGATTAAAGTTCTGGGAGTTAAAAAATCACCCCGAAGTTAACCGTTGTCTTCGGCTTAACAATTGACCTAAGTAAAAAAGTTAGAAGAATTAAAGAAGGTGCTTAAGCACTCTTTTAAAAGATAATCCTTTCAAATTGAACTGCCTTTAATTTCCTCGCGAATCTCTTCCGAAAAGAAAGTACTTCCAAAGTCACGTCCATTTCTCTCTCGCGCGGATACGAATTTTCTCTCACAACGTTTTCATCCAACGCGCGCGCAAGTGTGCGTAACGGGTGTGCCGTCGTCAAACGTCATGCATCGCGTCGATTAAATGCCGCGTCCCGCTGCGATTTATTAGCGATCTTTTTTTTTTTTTTTTTTTTTCGCTTCTCGCGCCGGACCCCGTTTTTCTTCGCGGCGTGATATATATTTTTTTCCCCACTCGCTCTTCATGACACACTGACGCCCAACACGGAAACGTCCCGCGGGAGAGCGGTCGAAGGTATTCCAGAATATACGAGCCGCGCCGACGTAAATATCGGCCGACGCGCGCGATATTTACGGTATCGGGGGAATGCACGTAGGGCACCGTGCGCACTGTTCCGGGAACAATGACCAAGTTACGAGCGGCTGGCAACTCTCTCCAAATAACAGCAAGTGGGCGATTTTATAATTACACATCACGCCCTTTCCGTTAACGAGAGAGAAAAAGATCGCGTACTGCATTACCTTTCATTAAGGAAGGTTTTTACGGCAAATTCGATACCGGCGGAAATTAATGGCAAATATTACGATTTCCATTTAATTAAGAATCACTTTGATCCAATTCGTTTTTTCGCTGCAATTTAAAAACTTCACGATTGCAAGAAAACAGTTGGGAGTAATTTGCATAATATCGTAGCAATCATATTAACAAGCGTGCATATTACTAAGTGTGATACTAATGGAAATCACTACTTAATACCGGGATATTACGGAATCAAATGCGCATACGGCTGGTCAACATCACCTGTCAGCTGACTGTACACAGAGTAATCGATAATATTGGATGCATTAACCCCCGGTAAATGCGACTAGAAGATTTTCGTGGATCTCATTCCATTTATTACATTTCGATAAATTTCCCGGAATATGCGGACTTCCTTCTATCTTTAAAGTTCTCCGAATAAGTTTCTCAATATCGAATAAGTAAAATGCACTTGTGCTCTCTCTCTCTCTCTTGTGCACTTTTCCCCACATCTCGTCGCTCCATTTTTTGTTTGGAGTATTTGTTTCTTTTTTAATTTCAGTGGAGAGTAAAGTGATGCGCGATATTAACGGGAATAAAGTAATATTATGTGCAAAATATGCAAACGTTGGTCGGCATGCGGTATTTACGATATTGTAGAATGCGGCTTCCGCGCGGGCAGACGCTCATCGCTGTTTCGTACGGAGGATTCAAATTATGAGCTCGGAATTCGCGGTATGCGTAAATGCGCGGATAATGTGCGACGTAACGGCGTGTTATGATAATTTGCCTTGCAGCGAGCCGCTCTCCTCTATCGCGAAATAAAAATACCGCAATTCTGCTTTCGCTATTTTCCCCGGAATATCCGGCTCGAAACGCTGATTTGAAATTTTGATTCGCGATACATCGTCGGTTATCGAATGTAATCAAAGATCGCTTGTGAACTGGACACAATTGATTATGCGCGTAATTATACAACCCGTGTTCGCAATTATACAATCTATTACACAACGAATTTGCGATCGGACAGTTTTCTACACCAAGCAGAAATTATTTTCGTGACAATAATAGGGATTCGATTTTTTTTTTACACACATTTACTGTGACGTATAAAAACGCGAGTTCCACAGAAAGAACGATAAAATACGTAATATCGTAAAGTATATTATAATGTATTGCGATAAAACTTGCAAAGCAATAACATTTTATACGACGAACCATTTCGCATCGCGAAATTCCAGCGCCAAATCGCGCAGGACAATTCCTTGAGTATCGCAGCGCGTTTCCGAAGCGCCACGTAGCACCGATACACGTTCTTACGCATAAATAACGAATGCTTCGCTCTATCCGCGCGGGACGTAATACATCCATTAAAGATCCGGAGTCAACGGTAGTGTATTCGGGCAATATTCCAATCCGGAATTCGTATCTGAGTCCTGGCGTACGGCGTGATCGCGCGCACACACACAGGCGCGCGCGCGCGCGCACGTACGGCTGTGCGCGAAAAGAGAACCTCGATTCGATTCCCCACGGACGGGTTATAGAGCCGTCGCGTGGTAGCGTGCCGCAATTTATTATTTTATCATTGTCCTGATGGCGCGCACACGTACGTAGCCCCGGCGTGCGTCGGGTCGACGATGTATCGTAAATCGTATATATCGCGCCGATATTCTTCGCGTCTACGTGCCCGTATTTCAGATCACCGCCCGTATCCTTCGCCGCGTCGCCTCGATCGGAAAATAGAGCAGCGAAAAAGGAAAAATCCCGACGTACAGCGATACTGCGAGTCCGAGCCACGGCGGATCCTCTCTCGATCTCTCGCCGTGCGAAACGCGGCACGATTTCGCTTTACGTCGGGAAACGCTTTACATAATTGATCCGGTGAGCCGCAGCATGAATTAAGCATGAATTAGGTAGCCCGCAATACGCAACACGAAAAATACAGTGAAATTTCATTTGCGGGGGACTTGGATCGCGGGTGACGCGGTTCGAATCGACCAGCGACACGGTATTTATTGAATTGTTCAATATTTCACTGGCAAAATATTCGAACGAACGTAATAACAAGTCGCGAACGTGAAAATAAATGATCGAATTACTCGCCAGATGTTCTCGCGCGTATTCTTGTAGTACACCGACGTTCTAATCTCTTTCGGTACGCTGCTCAGGTACGGCTTCAGTCAGCGGTCGCTTATGTACTTATGCATATAGTGCAACCTCCGCGCGAACTGCATCGGATGTAACGAGACAGCTGGCGAACCGAACGTGCCAGCCAATGCAAGCGCGCGATCAGCTCTCGGTTAAACTACGTTGCAACTTGGGCAATGTTATGCTAATCCGTTCACGTACTCGCTAAATTTTACCGGACAGCGCAGCACAGCGGCAAACGGTGCAGAAAACGACAAACGGAAATGCGGAAATTAAAAATCGTACATCACCCTGGACTGGAAAACGTCCTGAAATATTATAGCAGACTCGTGTAAATTATGACACCATAGAAGCATAATATAACGGAATATTTGTCGGGAGGGAACGATTTCATTTGTTTCACTATATTCCGGTTGGCGCGTGCTTCTCGCTTTAATGTGAAAAAATTCAATTAAGATTCACACGAATTCGCATGAACGTTGCAGAAAAAGAAAACAAGGCACTTTATAACTGCCAATTAAATGTATTTTGTGCGAAAGGTTTTTTCGTTTGTTTGCTCCTTTTTTTTTCTTTTCACAATAATAACATTCAAGAATGAATGAGAGATATTTACTAAAACGTTTGCGTCGCACAACTTTTGTCGTGCGCGCGACGAGACATTTATGATTTCCGCCGGATCGTAACTTTCAACGAGTTGTCTATCGAAAACACTCGCGCTCGGACAACCACGGAAATCTCGTTCTGGACTGGTTTTCTGGTATTCTCAAAGGGACGTCAGCGACCTTCTCCGACGCCCCCGCCGCCTCCTCTTCACGGCCATCTTTATTTTTTATCCTTCCACGGGATTATCGACCGCTGCTTATCTTTCCGCCTCCTCCCACGCCGAGGTAAGCGATCCAGGGGACAAATAAAGTTCTTAAGATATAACGGTGTTTAGTTTCTTTTTTTATTTTTTTTATTGCATTCCTCCATATAATTCCTGGCGGACCGGCGATCCGTGGAAAGACGCGATTCCCCCATCCGAAAAGAAATTTCGTTCGATACAGGAGCGAACGGACGGGAGACACGGTATAAAGCGCAGAATGAAAAGCGGACGCGGCGGCATTTCTGCGATTCGACTTTTTCCACTTTATTCCTACACCCCGGGATCCCTCGCAGATCTATCGCCGGAATTGGAAGCATCTGTTTCCCGCCGGGCGTACCGAGAGAGGGTTTCCCTCTCATTCGAGAGTAGGATAAATGCCCGCTCCGCTAGAACGGAGAATCGGACGGAACGAAGGCGAAGTGGAATTAAAGGCAACGCGATACTTCGAATTTGTATACCGCTTCTCCGCTCTTCCGTCCTACCTCCCCCCCCCTCCCCCTCCCTCTCGTTCCCTTTCTCTTTGCGCGCGGATTCTTTTCCTAATAAAAATTCATCTCATTGTCGCAGTTTTTTTTCCGCCGGGAAAAAAATTGCAGACGCTGCGCAATTATTGTTTCGTTTTCACAATTATCGTCGCGCGATAATTGTGAAAACGAAATTTGAGACGCACAATGCCGTTCGCTAAACGAACAGGAGAACAACGGCTGTGAAGGAAAGGAGGGAATCATGCAGGAAGCAAGAAAACGGCATTGTCTTTCCGAGCGTCTCGGTATCAGCCGGACGAAATTCCGAGCGTCTTCAAACGACGTCCCGCATTCCCGGAGGGGTTAAGTACTTCGTCCGAGCTCCCCGCCGCAGAAATTCTCCACTGCAAATAGCTGGCGTTCTCTAAATAATTAAATCATCCCCGTCGCGCAAACACGATAATTTTCGGATACGGTTGTTGGAACTCCGCGAGAGTGCATCGTTGACGTCAAGGGCCAGCCGTCGCCCACGCCGACATAAACGCCGATGTAATTCGATTCGGTACTTAATTATCTCACCCTGAGTACGTTCGCTGCGTTATCACGGGATTAATAACATGTTATTTATAGCGAGTATCGTGAAGTTAATTAAAAGTGGATCACCAACCGGCTTGGCGCCGTCAGTTCAATGCGGCATAAAGAAACTGCACGCTAACGTAATTAGAGAGTCATTAAAAAGGCGACTCGCGGGTGGTAAAAATATCATAAAAATAATTCCAACCACGTTTCACTTACTAATGATATACCGAAGACAATAAGAAGCAAAATAGTTGTCGGAGCGCAAAAAACTATGAACTATTATTAATCAAGACAATTCTTGTGCTGCGACAACCGCGGCTTTTGACTCTTATTGCCTTCTGCATCATTATTTATATTTGGAACCGCTGTATGTCTTGTTTTACAAGGAAGAAATTTATAATTCTTTCAGTTAAAAATATTTTGCGTTTTTTCGTTAACGGATCGATTAAAGCAAATCATGCTATTTATTCATTCAATTCTTTAAATTTCGGCGCATCCAGGAAATTAAATTTTTTATAATATCTTATTTGCAACAGCACACGAGCCAATTTCGGGCGACATGCGAGCTTGCCAAATGCATTCGGACGCCGCATATACGGGAATCGATCTTTTTTTCCATCGATCCCCGGCGCCGGCCAGCATTTTTATTACATTAGACGTCAGGATTTCAATATCTCGACGATGTACGACCGGACGACGGAGATATAAATTTTTGCGCGGCTACCGTGGCTGGCTGTGCGGTACGTGAGGGTCATCCCATTACCGAGCCAGCATCCGAAATCTGTGGCGGACAACGCGTATACCGCCGTGTACAGTCTAGTCGCGCCCGTTTACGCCGGATGTACTCGTTTCCATTTTAATTGCACCGACAACATTTCGCGATGCGTTTCCGGCGATTCCGCCTCCACCGCTATCGGAAAACCAATGCCGTCGCTTTAACTGTCCGACGTCTAGAATGCAGAATTTGCGAGCTCGCAAAATTATCGTCCGACTTCTCTTTCGCGGATATAAATTTACTTATACGCCTGTAAAATATATTTCTAGCTATATTTAAGAAACGTTTCTGTAATTCGTGATTTATTCGACAATTACTCGCTTTCTCTCGACTGAGATTCCGCGAAACATAAATCACAAAGCTTCCTCGCTAATAGCATCACATCTAATAATAAAACGTATGGCAGAAGTCTGTGTATGAATAAACCCGATAAAATTACGTTTACGACGGATGAGATGTTTGTATACAGTCAATATATCACAGCGTCTTGCGTTTCGCCTTTGTGTGCCGAGCGATGCCTAATAAACTTAGTTATCCATCTAAATCAAATTACGTCGCTTAGTGCACTGTGACTGACAGTTTCAGAATATGCACTTACGTAATTCCGCACGCTCCGTTACGAATTGCGTATCTGCTCGAAGTATGCCGGGGATACGTCTAATTTTAGGTTCCGTTTGCAAGCTCAATCGTGTGTCCGGACGCGCACGCGAATTTCGAACAACGCCCATCCATATCTTCGCATTCGAGTCGAATAAAAATTACTTGAAAAACGTTTCCGCTTGCAGCGGGAAACGCTCCCCCCCCCCCTCTCCGGGCACATTATAATTTAAATTCCTTTATTCCGACCTCCTTTATGCGTTGTAATCCCTTTTCAACGGCAGAACACATAAATAATCGAAGCACGAGTTCGCCACGTTATATATACGCAAGTCAAATAAAAATTATTTGAGGAATGCTTCCGCTCGCGGCAAGAGACAATTTTTTTGTTCTAGAACGCTACCTACATAATTTACATTCACCGGCCTCCCTTACATGCAATCCTTTTTCAGCCGCGACGCGCATAAATAATCGCGGCACGAGTCTGTTATAATATTTACTGTCACATTTTTCTCAAGCGGGTTCCGTCGCGCGGCGCTCGTACGCCTCTCCAGATATTTCTCGACACTTTTCCTCGATGGCTTCCCGTAAACTTTTCATCCGCGTTTCTCCTTCCCGTCCAGTTGGATGCGTCTCGCGCGGGCATGAGCGTTGCCATGAATTCATAAGTATGCGTTACGATCCGGAATGATTATGTACGACACAGTAATTCCCTAGCAACCTTATTCAAAGATACAGCCTGCCGCTATGCTGCCGCCGCCGTCGTCGCCGCCGCCGTAGCCGCCGTCGCGAGATATCATCTGCGCTGCCGTGCACTTTCTTCCAGCCTCTCCCATCCTCTTTACGACCACCAGTTGGCATCGCGGTGTGCGTTAGTACGTATGTATGCGCGCGCGAGCCGAGCTTCGCATGATTTACGACAAACGAGTTAAGAGCGCCGCCACCGCGTAATGATAAACATTTTCGACGTTGCGTGCACGTTGCAGACTCGCGATTCTCAGACCACGAAGACGAGAGCGCCTAAGCGCGCTGTGTAATTTAATAGAATCGTTTACGGAGAGAGCTTTATGATAATCGAAGCCCCGGGCCGTATGCCGAATGAATTTGCGGCGTCGTCGCTTTACATGTTCAATGTGTTTGTTGCATTAAATATGATATATACTTCCAAATATGTGTGTTGCAATGTTGTCGAGAAGGAACGTGTAACATTTGTCAACCTTTATCTCACCTTTTCAACTGCTAATTAAAAATGATTAAAATTAGCGTATGGTATTTCTGAGAAAAAAGCATCTCGCACGTAAATAAAAGATGAGAATTAGATAACGGCGTCGAGCGCTAAATACACGAAGAGAAAACGAGCTATTATCCTTATTAGATGTTTTTCTAAAGTGAATTATGCCCGGCTGTTGTCCAGATAGAATCAAGCTTTCCAGCTTTCAGTATATTATTCCGTAGCACGCGGGAAAAACTGACTTCGGCACTATTACGAGATTACGAGAGCTCGCACAAGTCAATTCGGCGCAATCGATATAGAACACATTCGCCTATCGGTCCTTGCTTATGGACGTTAATATCATTTTACGTTTAACGCATTTAATTCGATTTAACGGCGAAACCCCGTGGGAACGTAAAATACGGCGGCGGCATCGAGCGGAAACAGTTAGTTTCCGTGTATCCTCTATCTATCCCGTATTTTACGCTACTTTACTTCGTGACCGGCGTTTATCGCACAAAGCATCTATTGATCTACCATGAACCGGTAGTCGTCTTCGATCCGAGCGCGACTTGCGATAACGTCCGATAAATTTCGCAACAACGACGGCATTTAATCGGTCGCGCGGCGCAACGCCTCGCTGCATCTCTCGGGCGAGAAAGCCTGCCTCGGTAAGAACGTACCGTCGATGCGAAAGAAGAAGGTGGATATCCATTAGCATAAGACTCGAGAAGATCTCCGGTCGAAGATAACCGGCCCCCTTATTTATATAGTCAGGACCAATCAGCCGTTCCTGTGCGCGCGTCCTGGCGCGCGCGAGTCTGATAAAAGCCAGACCCTGCCTTCGTGTCGCGATACCGAACGAGCTGCGAGTCGTTTATAACGCCAACTATCATTACACGCGGCGCCTTGAAACAAGATGCCTTGGATAATGATTTGAAATTATTGCCGCAATCGTAAATTTTTTAGATAAATTTATTCGCGATTGTAACGGAAAGAATAGATAAGAAAAACTGGAGAGAGTACAATGCAATTAGAAGAACAAGTACCTATAAAATCATAGATTAAATATTAATAACGCGGCAACAAAAGAGTGAACAAAAGTGTATGTGGAACGAAATGAAACCAAGCGCGCAAAACAGTAAAGAAAGGGAAAATAAAGTCGAGAAACAAGCGAGATATTAATAATTAAATAATGTTATACTAATAATGAGAACTGCTGTTTATAATAGTGCACCAAATTGATTAAATAATAATCCATCACTGGCATCAGAAATGTGGATAAATATTACATCGTGTATGCATGCAATATTCGCGCCTGTACATTCGGATTGTTTAAAAATGTCGGAATTACCGCGATACCATTTACCAATTTATTATCTCCACCCGCCTCTGCGCCTCCTCCTCCTCCTCCTCCTCCCCTTTCCACGATATCCGATCTAGAAATGTCATTTCATGGCGCATTGGATTATTATTCCGCGATGGCGAGCATGAAACTGGCCTTAAGCCGCCCGGTGCCTGGAATATTCCAAGATCCAATCTCGTGGAGGCACGTAAATCCTCGCGAGGAAACCCGGAGGTGAGCCCCGTTGTATCCCGGGGCGAAATTAGAATAATTACGCGTATATTCTAGCCCGCCTTACCGCCGTCCGCCTCTTGGCCGACTTTAAGGAAAACCTTCAGGCGTCTCTCCCGTTTATTTTCTTTCGGGAGTATTTAGCAACGAGTTGCATGCATTCCGCGCGCACAACGGAGAAATCCAGGTAATCCCTTTTTCTCCGAATGTCTCCCTTTCACGGACGCCTTCGTAATATGAAAGATTACTTGCTGCTTCAGCGAAAAATAATAGATGAATGCAATGTAAATCTCAGCAATATGTTGACAAATTATAAAGTTATTTCTAAATAATTTTAACATATAATTTATTAGTCAGTTCTTTTTGCGCCTAAAAATATTTCGACTATTTGTGAATTTTATAACAAGGGAAAGAGATGAATGCATAACGTCGCATTTTGATATTTGTAATTATTGCTATATTTAGTGCAGCAATGTTATTAACGGGATAATGTAACATTGTTCCCGTACAGTTTATGCTGTTTGTATAAAATATGATAGTTAAATCACGCCACGTAATTAGCTCGATAATAGCTCATTTGGGGATTTATGTTCACAATTACGTATCACGAAAATATCATTTGGGAGCCACTAATTATTGTTATGCTGGCAACGTTACAGATCTAATATGTTGAAAACAAATTTGAAATTTATATTAGAAATATACTTTTCTCGTCTTTCGTCACACGTGCTGTTTTTTTTTTCTCAGCTACTCGCATGTCTTCAAGTACCTTTTCCACATGCATTCTCGTTCAGTCAAGAGAGTCAATGTCCGTTCGAATCGAATGAATTGAATAATCTCGGCACTGCAGAAATGGCGTTATTCGACGCACGTTACAGGACACGACGGTCGGTAATTAAGCGACGGGATGCGAAATAATTCAACACACGTTTCCTCCGCCACGTGGAAGGGATTTCGGTGCCGCGCTCCTCCGCGTTGCGCGCATGTTCGCGATCGTCCCCGCCGCCGATCGGCGAACGTGCACCGATTGCATTCTATCAGCATCGAGATACGCCGGTATGTGCGTTACACTCGCACCCGGCGCGTGCGACGAAATGCAAGCACTCCTGGGAACGTACCGGGAATGCGTCGCTGTCTCATCACCCGACAACAGTCGAATCGCGAGCATAATTGACGATCAAAGTGAGTAACAGCACGATCCTCTCGTCGACGGCAGGCGAATGAGAGAATGATAGGAAGTTTCGCGAGCAGGTGCGAACGATCCCATTGATTTCGCTGGTTTGAGATTAAAATGTCGCTCTGAAGTGAAAACTTTGCTGGCGTTTAATTATCATTACTATTATCTCTGCCAATAAACTTTTGCGCGATATATTTAATTGATTGCGCGTTTAGAGTTTTAATCGAATTATTATAAGTTCGTGAAAATTTACATGATTAATAAACTTAATTAATGACCCGAATTAATAAACCTAATTAAAAGTTAATAAACTTGGTAAACGTATTTTATAAAGTAGCAATTAATAATCGGAGAGAATTGAAAGTGCATTAAATATTATTACAATATGATACGCAAAAACCTATTATTCTCTCTCCCTCTCTCTCTCTCTCGTCATATTTCTCTGAAAGCTGTCAATCAAATTAGAGCGCGACATTAAGGTCGAGTAAGAGAAATTGCGACGAGAGAATGAAGCGAACGCTTCATTTGAGTGCCGTAGATACTTATTAACCAGTAATTAGCAACGCTGCCTGCGATATGGTTAATTATTACAATTAAGCCGTTCTGAGAGTATCCCAATTCCCCACGGGAACTTCCTCGCACACATACGGGACTGTTGCATTATTACTCATGCCCGGATTTAGCAGAATCTCGCGTGCAAATTCGCAACGCGAATAAAATATATCTCAAAGAAGATTTATAAAAAATTCTTCAAAGACACATTTTGCTCGATGCAACGTAAAGAGAAGAAAAGAGAAAACGCGACACTAATATATGTGGCAATTTGCCGCAAAATATATAACTGTATAAAGTTATTTTATTAAGCATTTGCAAGAAAACTTCACCGAACGGATTTACGCGACAATTTTGATGTAATTTTTTCTATACCTCATTAAAAGTTTTGCAAGGTGCAGGAAAAACTTTAAGCTCTAAACTGTATCTTATTTAAGTCCAACAAACTTTCCAACTTTTCCTGATTAATTAGATCATTGCCCGAACGATTCATTATATATAATCGGGGACACACAAGCAGAAAGAGAGCAACTAACCACTTTTCGTACGTAATGTAATTACCACTCTCTAATGGAATGAAGTCGCAAAAAACTTGCGGTAATTACTTCATTACCTCTTTACTATAATATCTCGAGAAAAAAATTTCCGTGAAAACTCGGCTCGCATTCCCCTCGCGCCCGGCAAAAATTCTAATTCAAATGTTATTACGGTTACATTGGAATACTTCAGCGTACACATGGAATTAATTTAATTAAAGTGCAATTTTTTAATCGAGATGTACCTTTTTTTTTTTTTTTAATTAAGATATTTAATTAAAAAATTCTTTATACCAGCCGTGATGCGAACATTATTGATGCCGAGAATTGTTTGCCTCGACAACATAACTGCTTTAAAAATGTTGTAATTATTTCAGTAAATACTGTATATTAGACTAATTACAAACGTATGTGCATAATTGTAGTAAATTTGAGCATCGTGTTCTTGAAAAAAGAAATTACATTTCTCGTTAATTCCTTTTGCGAATGTATCTTTGTTGCTGCGAAACCATTCCTCGCGCAATCTCTCGGCTTGTTCCAAGTATCTGCACAAGGGTTTCTACAATTATGCACTTACCGTCCCGCCGGTGCATCTACCGTGGTAACATTGAATCTACTGACTTTGGCCTGGCAGTGACTGCACTTCTCTGAATGCAATCAATGGGCGTAAACGCACGTGTTAAGCGGCCGGCATTGTTGCACCAGCATTGTTCCGAGCAGGTTATTGTTACATTATGCTCGCATTATTGAGCCTTATTACGAGCAGCAGACATTTAAGGCCGCGCATTCAGCGCGACTTACGTCGCTGCACAAACGCGGACGAGTGAGAGGAATGCGCATCGCTGACAGTCGGGGATTTGCACGCTCGCGTGATATGAAATAATACCAAAGGATGAAGGATATATATCGTTAAAATATCTCGAACCTATTTCGTCTCGCAGGAATGCTGATAATGTTTGCGTGCTAATTTCGTACGTCGAGGGAAACAAAGTCGCTAGTATCCGAAACTTACGCGCGATTACTGTATTTTTAGAGCTGTGCCTCCTTTTTCTCTCACAAATCTGCACAACGCAAAATTCGCCAATTTTTAATTAAAAAAGATAAAGATCTTCATTAAAAGTTTCGGCGATCAGTATTCGGCGAGTGTGAGGAAGCTAAAATGAATCCCATGAGTAGAATTCTAAAAAAAAAAGAAGTAAGACAACTCCCCGAACTCGTACCCGCAATCTCACCGGTCGTTCGGGATCCTCGCCTATTCAATCGCAAAGTCCACGCTTCTTAACGAGGCGCCGACACTCGAGACCCAAATTATAAACCTTGTAGGTGCGGGCTACCGCATCAATTTTCTCCTATTTCACTTTTTTCTCTTCCCTCTCGTTCCGCACTTTAAAACGTCTCGCCCTGGCCGCGCCGCCGTTCGTTGCTCGCACTTATATTCCAGACAACGTACAAGGTGTCTGCACTTTACGACGAGGACTTTATTAGCATTTTACGGCATGTATCACCGCGTGCGTCGATGTCGGCACTCTACCTTTTTGTAATATCAAGAATACGAGAGAAAAAGGGAGAGAGAATCGCTCGGAGGAAAAAGGATTGTTCTATAGAGCAGGTGTCGCATTTTTCGCGAAAAATAAAAAAACTCGTCATCCGTACGAACGTCTCTCGCACGTCCACATGCATAATTCCATAATAATCTGAGTGTGCGTGATTTTTGTAGTATTATATATTCTATAGAATTATTATTACAGATCTATTGATTGCCCTCGTCGAAGCGATTAGCGTTAATTTACCATACAAAATTAATGACTCGCGGAACATTATACGATTATTCTCGCGTAAAATTATTATTTAATTAGCCGCGTACGAGCACAAAGCATCTCTTTCGATTAATGCACAGCGTCGTTCTTCCGGCGCAATATTCGCTCTCTTACGCGCTCCAATTATTCCCCGCGTACGCAGTTATTGCACAAACATCTCGAGATTATTTCTCGTCTCATATTTCAGTGCTACAGTGCCTCTCTCCGTCCCACATACGATAAAGCACGTTCCTTTAAGGGGTCGAGGACATGCGCGCGCGATCAGAGAAACGTCCCCCGTTCGCGAATTCGAAAAGTCCTCGCAGCGTACGCGGCACATTAGCACGACGATTCGTTCCGCCTGTTAATTCGACCCACGCTAAAAGCATCGGCACGTGATATTCGCGATAACAATTAAAGGCGAATAATTGCGCGCGTGTTGACTACAGTAAGTACACGGCGATTGCAAAAGCACACCGAATATCCAATGACCGAGCCCGGCGAAGAACAACTCGTCTTTACGTTGAACGTGCCTCGTAACAACGAGCAATCCGTCTGCCACTTTAATCTCCCGTAAATTGCGAAAGCGGAAGCAAGACGGAAATAATTGGCGGACGATGGCGCACTTTTTCACCTCTTTTAGAGACGATCGCTTCCAACGTTCGCCATCAAAGCGTTATACGGGATGTTTCGCCGCTATCGTATTTCCTTTGACACACATTCCTCAACTCTTAAGCGCAGACGCGTTTTCCGACAATCCCATTTCCCAAATCAATCGAGGTGTAATAGAATATCAAAGGTCACGTGTAAAAGAATTCCCATTTCCTGAGACATCTACATTTAAAGTGAAATTTAACGTATCGCAATAACTTTTGTAAAGTTTAAATTTGACTTTTCACTTTGAACACTTAGTGAGCGAAATGTTAACAACCTTGTTAAATTGACAACAAAACTGATCGAATTGCCAATATCAATCGGATCGATTTAATCTATTATTTTGATTAAATTTCATCAAATTTGCCGTCAATTTACATTGTTGATATTTGACTATCTGAATGTACTATTCCGAAACATCGAAAACGTCGAGCTCTAATAGGTTTTACGTAATTCACGGTGTTAGCGTTAAGTAAGAGTTTAGTGTTTTATTCGCAAGAATCTCGTGGGACGAGCGAGCGATGAAAACTCCACGACTACATAAACCAGACGTAAAAAAAAAGTCTGATTGAAGTAGCTCCATTGCAGAGTGCAAGGAAGACCGCCGAGCAGGACAGATGCTCTTATGAAGTGGGACAGCAATTTTCACGGTTCGCAGTCTTTCATTTACGTACGCGCGCCCGTAAACGCGTTTCGAAATAAAACATCCCATTCTCTCCCGTTCGTGAATGTTAAAATAAATAGACGGTACTTACGAACAGCACCACGTTATAAATGTGAAGAACGTATTTCAAGAAATTCACGGAACAGCAACCGTCGTCCCTGGTCCTAAGTCTGGTAGAACTACCGGGTAATCTTTCAGCGCTCTTGGCCATTTTCAGTCAATTGTTGGCTTCGTGCGTCACCGTCCTTCGTTGTCACCTCGTCGCCGTTGCTGTAAAATAAAGAAAGAAAAAATTAAAGAGAAATTCGCATCAAGAGATAAACGAAAACTTGCGAGAGTTGTTAAGAGTTGAAAGTGGATTCGCTTGTTCCGCATTAAATATATACCTAATGTATAATAAACGCAATATGGCTAAGTAAGCGTAGTATAAAGTATATGTTTAGCTTGGCGTAATTAAAAATATATAGGGTGTTAACTAGATACACAATGGGGAAATTTATGTAAAGAAGAATTACTGTACGTAACAAAATAAAAAACAAGGTAAAAAACATTTTACGACTGCTTAAAGAAGCGTTCAAGAAAGTAATCAACAAGTTTTCGTCCGTCTTACTGCCCGGGAAAGTAATCAACGAGCTTTAGTTTCAACGCCGGAATCTTCGTTAGTTGCTTATACTCGCTTGGACACTGGATGAACTTTTTGCTCCGGCTCAACGTAAACTTTGTTTCAGCAAGATCAGAGAAAACTCTTGCCCAGATCGAAGATACCTCCGGTATAAAATATATTAATATTTCGAAAAACTTTAATAACCTAAGAATTTATGTAGAAGATGGTATCTTATTTAACGTAAATTTAATATAATACAAAATTTGGCTCTCACAGACGAGCATTAACCGAAAGGCTTCTCATTCGGGCAATTTCATTTGAGCAGTAATTGCGCTCAGAGAAGATTTTCTCAAAAGCGCGTTCACCTTCGGTAGACGCGAAAACGCTACTCTTTATGAAAAGAAGTGAATTAACTTTAACGTCATTAGAATTCAGGAGAGCGAAGGATGTTCCGCTTGTCGCGTCGTTACGTCGCGAATGCTGGCAGAAATGTCGAGGGATATTGACGTAATTCGATAATCGCGTACCCGATGGTCGTGCCAGGCGCATGTGTGCATATCAGGCGCAGGTACGAAGGATGATCGTCGACACAGGACGTTGATCGAGCACCGGCAGAGCGCCGATTCGAAGTGAAAGTAGCTTTGGCACGAGCCCAAACAAGGACGTCCATAGATTTTGATCCAAGAGGGGCATAGGTTAGTCACTGGGGACCATTATCCCTTATACTTTCTGTTATGCGACTTACTTATTTATGAACGATAATCGCGATACATCAATTTCAGCACATATTCTCAAGTCTGGAAATCACGACGGTCCCAAGATAAACGATTTACATAATTTTCTCTAATTTTTCGCAGACTTCGACCGGCGAAACAATATTACTATACATCCTTTTGCTTTAATGTCAACACCCGCCCGATTTATAATACGAATTTCAGGAAAATTGAAAATAGAAACGAGGGCCGCGGCCTCCTTGGTTGGCTACAGCCAACTGTGGGTCTGGCACAGAACGACATAACATCGTTTTACGTTGCCAAGAAATGTGAAGGTCTCCCTCCGCTCTAATGCATCGCACCCTTTATCTCCGCATTTCTCCTTTCCGTTCTTGTGATTCCCTCGTTTGTGTACGCGAGCCGCATTCCACATAAGAATACACGGGAACGCCGAGTATTTTGCCGCACGAGAGCCGACAGATTGCGCGGAATGTTTCCGTGCTTTTTTTTATGTGTGACGATTATCCCCGCAATGAAAAGCCAAGTGAAATATAAAGTCACACATGTCAAAACAACATAATAAAATATTTGCGTAATATAGCGTGCTATTGGAAATAAACTGGAATTTATAATATGCAATATATAATAATCAATGTGATTCATCGCGTGCGTGCACTCATTTTATTTAAATATCTGGTATCATCGCACTCTGCAATATCGCAAATTCTCTCGAAACTCAATCTAAGAATATTGCAAAAATATTAAATAATTTATATTTTGATTACAGAGTCGCACACTATTCTGTGAATTTCGATCCAGTGCAAAATTGCAATTTGCCCGAGGAAAATTACATTTGTTGCAGTCGACTTCCCTTCGTACGCGGCTTGCATGGCAAAAGAGAATGCGCGATAAGCACACGATTTTTTCGATCAACACACACGTGACAAACATGAAATTTTCCGAAAATATGTAAAAGAAACTCGATATCACGATATTATATCTCAACAACTTATATATCTATTTCATTCAATTTTTTCGAACTTATATTATCAAAAATAATTGATTTTTTTATATTAATTTTTATCTACTCTGAAATATATATATACATATATATATATATATTTTTTTTTTTTTTTTTTTTTCCTTCTCAAAACTATTGTAGATAAGAAGAAAGAAAAATCAGAATTTCAGATTTGAACTAAATAATCCCAAGATAAAAAACAAAAAATACAGAATATACTTTTGCACAATTAAATAAAATACTTTTATTCTTCTAAAATTTTACAATATTCATCGTGTAAAAAAGATCGAAAAATATCCTATATGATTACATCGGCAGAGAATATAATAAAAAGTCGCATGAAATACGATCGGGCGACTGTATCTTTCTGCGTTTTGCAGCCGACGAGCGCGACGAGAGCGCAAAGAATAAATGGCGCATAATGAGGACCAGAAGGGAGGAGCACGCGAATCGCGGCGTGGATTGAAAGGTGGTGTGGATGGAGAGCGGAAGACAGAGGTGATTACAGCGACGGCTGAAGAAACCCGAGAAGGGAAGATGAAAGAAGAGAAAACCGCGAAATTAAATGGGTGTGACCCGTCCCGCGTGTGTGGGCGAGGCTGTTCCGAAGCGCGCGGGCGCGTGCATGTAGAAAACTTCTCCGACGTGTGCATGAATAAATTTTTCTCTCCGCCGAGTGCAAGGTCAAAGCTTTTAATGCAAGGCGGACGGTTCGTTGCACCATGGTTATTGGCCTCCCGAAGTTTATCGGTTATCCACTCGCTACCGCGCCAACCGTATCCGTGATTAAATGAGTCGGCGGTATCATAGTGCTCTAGCCGATAATCGAATTATATTTCGCAGATAATACAATTCTTTGCATAATATATTGTATGATAGCTAAAAACGCGTAATTCGATTCTCCGGCGCGTAAATTAATTTTCAAAAACGCAGAGACGTATGTAAATATGCAAATTATTGATTTAGCGAGAAATATACGCATATATTTTGCAATATATAAAGCAAAATGAATTCTGATTGATCCTGTTAATTCGCTTAAATTAATGTACAGCATTAAATTCCATATGCATTACGCCCGTAATGTTTATCTCGAATTACAGCTGTCACATATTATCTCAATTTCATCGCAGAGATATCTGCTTACTGTCAAATCTTCATACGATTCGATGCCATTACATCTCTTTTTCTCGAGCGACGCGCTTATCTTTCATTACGCATAAAAACGAGCGAACCGACCTACCGGCGCAGGAGCAGCCGGCGCAGTTTTTTGTGTTGACGGATTCGTTATCCACTTCCGGTTCAGAGAACCGCATTAATTCGCGCCATGGAAATTTCGCGAGGGTGATGTTCGTTGGTCCCTGCGTTCCGGTGAGAGATCCGGGATTGCGAAGTTCCCCGGAAATATCGTCCATTATCCCGATCCTCTCCGTGGAAAACACGAGCGCGAATCGCAGGACAACGGCGTAAACAACTTCACGGCTTTCCACATCGGAAAGCACGTACTCCACTCGTCAGCGCGAAAAAAAAATCACGAAAAATGCACTGCCCTTGCACGAAGTCACGTATTTAACATTTACTTTAATGAACTCGGTAATTAACTAATTTTATTCTTACTGATAAGAATTTTAAAAGTTGTTACATATATTTATTCGCGTCTAGATTATACGATGATTAAATGTCGATTAATTCGATTTATGTCAATTGTAGCCTGCGGAAAGTTTAATAAAAGTATATATAAGCAATATATGGGAATACAGAGAAAGTTAAAAAACAAAGTTCGTATTTTGACAAAATGGAAATTTGATGGAGATTGCAAGGGAGAATCAACATATCTAAATTTAAAATCCCATGAATGTATTTGAATGTAATAATGCTACGGTAATGGAAATATTTTCAGTTCTCTGATTATACACATGCATCCAAATACGATTCGATAAATTGTAATGTGTTTTCATGAAATGCTAATATTTTGCGAATCTACACTGCTACTGATATTTTCCGATTGGGAATGCAAAATGACGATGTGTATATTTCATAAAGAAATATTGGTGCATTAAGTAATGAATGTAGTTGTATTTAATGGGCATTAGTGACTAATGTATACCACTGTGAAAGTCAATATTAATTTTGTTGGAAATTGATAAGTAAACATAGTTTAGTTATATTAAATATCAACAGCAATGCAATAACTCGAGAATGTAATTTCTTACAACTTCATAAATTCATATTTAAATAATATGTAGTCATTATAACGTAGCAAAAATGTTTTATACGTATATAAATTCTTACTTGTGTATGAGAAATATCGAGAACGCATTATTCAATATTCCAACGTTTGATACACGCTCAAAAATGAAGAAAAAAGCATCAAAATACTCATCGCCGTTTTTGTCTCCATTGTTTATCTCGTCCACTTTCTGTCTATTTTTCAGCTTTACAGTCGCGAAGAACAAAAGAAGAATGTTATAAAAGAATGAAATTTCACCAGTTGCGGATATAGTTGCAATTCGCTTCTGAGGCGAGGCGAGAAAGAATTCTTCGGGTGTTCCTGAAGGTAACATTTCCGAGGCGAATGGTCGGTCCTTGTTGATGGTCCAAGAAATGAATGGTCGGCGGTGGGCATGGACTGTGAATAAAAAGTTGCACAGCTGCGCGGTACTCACGGCACTCGCGGAGAGTAAAGTCACGACCACAGTGGCATAGTTAAATTTTTTATGGACGCGCACACGCCACGGTTTACGGTTTGGGGATTTATAGCCGAGACCAGGAGAATAATTCGAAGTACGAACCACGCGAGGAATTGTTCGCGTTTAAGTGCGACCGAAAGTTCGTCTTAAGGCAACGGATCCACAACTCGAGCTTCAGTGATCCAGGCCTCCATTTTAGAATTTTTTATTTAATGAGCAACCGATTACTTATGTACGTATCTCAAGTTAAAAATAGAACCTAATTAAAGTCGTGGCGAACATATTTTCTCGCAGCGTAATTAAAAATAAAACTCCTTTTTTTGAGAATTAAAATTCCAACATATATCTTTCACTTGGAAATGATTGTCATTTGAATTCTTGTGTTATTAAGCTATAATCAAGATTTAAAAATGTGCCTCATCAGGGATTCTATAATGGAATCCATTGCGTCAGTAAATTTAAATTTTCTGTGGATGAGCGGAGGATCAATATTAATAAGTCAATCGCAGTGGATTAATTCGAGCGAGTGAATGTATCCGCGTACGAGAGCGCGCTCTCGTCAAAGCGTAATCCGGATATTGCATATCCGTAGGTCCGAATATTCGCGCAGCTGTCGCAGAATGTCGTTCACGACGCGCGTTATCGGCGCGCAAAAAGCCACGTAATGCGCGTATTTTTCGCGCGCGACCGGGATAAAAACCGGCAATGGTAATAACCTCCGGAAGGAAAAGCCGTCGTCAGCGCCGGGACACGCGCCACTTGCGCAATGCCGTTTCTTACGGCGTCCCACGTGTTAGGAAGTCGCGCGTGAACGCCTACTTGAAAATACGACCCACGTCGTACCGGATGACGCATCGATATGCGCCTTCGATGCTTTTATAGACCCCAGCGGGGCCAGAAAAAGCCGCTAGGGCCGGGCCCTCTCTACGGAACGCTTCATCTTCCAGATGCGCGGGGCTATATCGATCGACGATACGCTCGGCCGTCGCGGTTCGGCTCGAATTAACGATTACGTATGGTCCTGTTTCTGACTTCTCTTCTTTACGACCATGCGATTATTAAAACATCATTGCGCCCTTCTCAGCTTCTCGTATTCATATTTATTGTACGAGACGTTTACGATATACATAAGATGATTGTATTTTTTTTTTTTATACATTTGAAATATATTCAGTGTCATGTTTTGTTTTGTGATATCAAATGTCTGATATTTCCTTCGCATTATTAGAACGAAAATTGTATTATAAATGAAGTAATCTTACTAATGAATAACTCTTGTGTAATAATTACATCACATATGTAAACGTTAATATAAATTAAATTTCTCAGTATTTAATCTTTAAATATGTTAAAATTTTCCATTGAATTGGCAAATAAAAAAAAAATTACGCTTTAATTAAAATTTTTCATGGTATATTCTCTTCCCTGTTAAAGGAAAAATTTTACTAATAAAGAATTTGATGTAATAATTCTATAAAATTAAATAAAAATTAATCTAAATTAAACTTCATTATTTAATCTTGAAATTTATTAAAGTTTTTTAAAGAGATAATCATATATATTATTTTGCTAAAATTGTATCAGCGAATAAAAAAGTAAAAAAAAACTATGCTTTAATTAAAAATGTTCATATTATATTTATCGACCTTCAACGGATTAAAGCAAAATCTCTCGAGTACAAATTGAAGTAAATTCGCTGATCTCAAGTACGTGTACTGATAATATTATCGAAAATCATGGCTCATAATATATCAACGACGACATGAGCGTTGTCGTACGAGCCCTTCCCATCAATTTGCCGTGGTGCTATGTTCCCAGCATAGACATATCCTCATTTATCCCAATGTCCTATACGTTGACGGCCAATTTGCTAATCGAGCCAATCATCCAATCGCATTAACCTTGCCGGCCACTCAGAGACCCCGGTCTCGTTTTTATTGGACGGTTCCTGCGACAGATTTTAAATTTGCGCTCTTCGCGCACGATCGTACAATTGCGAGACGCAACCATTTGCATCCGATTTAATTACACCGCAAAGACAACTGGAAACTTGCTCGTTACGCACATTAATTATCATTGAGAAACGTTGCATTACGAGAATATCTCGCGCAATTCTCTCCTTCATTCGTCTTGGGATTATAGTACATGTACTTGAAGTCCGCCTTCTGACGATCATTTAGATAATAATGTCAGCTTGCGCATTCCGGTACGAATGCAATTCAGCTCGGGTGCAAAGCTACAGTAATGCATAACGCGACTGCATCTACTAGTCACGCTCAAGGTACGGGGGAGACAACGATAACTGTTGCGATAAATTCATAAATGTGAGCGAGCTCGCACGCGCGCGCGCGCGCGCGTTTATTTAACATTGAATTACAACACGGCAAAATGGAAAATTCGTCGCGTGTTTTGTAGAGGATATCCATCAGAAATGAAATTAAACTCGAATATATCGGCCTCTCTCGACGAGAGAATTTGCATTGGGAATTTGGCTGCTGAATCAATTATAGAGATGGCCGAAAATGCGATGAATAATTTTTCGACGATGTTCCATTCAAGTGCGCATTTCAATGGCAATTTTTCGGCGAGCACTTTATCGGAAGTGCCATGCAAAACGCGCCGGTCGGGAGCTTTCGATTTTTTTAAAACGAATTTTCGCGCATACGTGCGGCGCACTATAATCGTGCGAAGGCGACGGGTCGATCGCACGCTCGATTTGAGACGAAATCGTAATCGCGGCGTTCCCTTTCGCGCACCGGCACTCTTATTCCGCGGGAATCGTTCAACGCGTTCCTGGAGCAGCGTCGTAAAATTTAAGCGGGAAAAGTGGAATAGCGCGCGACCAAAGTAGACTATTGGGTTTTACGCTGGCGGCCTCTCAATCAGCGCAAGAAAAATACTCCGCCGTAGAAGAGAAGGTAATAAAGCGGACGACTGTAAAGTTATAATATGTTTCGCGGACTTTAATTCACTCGCAAGGATTTTGTCTGTATTTACTAACGCTACAAACCGTCGCCAATTTACGATTTATAATTTGCACTTTGTAATCATTTATAACTTTATTATTAAACTGTGCATTACCGTTAAAATATTGAATTGTAATAATATTTAAGATAAATAAACTAAAATTACAGATAAAAATCTCACGTTGCAGAATCTCTGTCCAATTTTTATAACAAATCCGATCGACGCATTTTCACGGCTTATAAAGCGCATTAATAATATGCAGTAAAGTATAATATCGGACATAATTAACTCTAGAGCTAAGCAAAATTTAAATTGAACAGCGAATGAAAAGGGACGACATATGTCGCGCCTCGATAAATAAACTATCGTGAATATATTACGCGGGAAGAAAGCATAGTCACTTCTCACGGACAAAGACGCGATGGCACGCAGAGATAGAAATAATCGACGATACATGAGGAAAGAAAACTCGTGGGCCGGCTACATAGAGCGGGGTGAGTGCATTCGTGATGTCTCTGTCGCGCAACTACACGATGCACAACTCCCACGGTCAGTACACACGCCACACGACTCGCTTCCGGAACAATATATTATTCGCAACATAGTCAAGATTTAAAAAGTTCCTGAGCTATCTTCGCGAGATTAATGGCAGAGATATCTACCTGCGTGATAAATAAAATTCGCGTTTGATTTCCCTCGTGTTGAAAAGATTGACAAAATATTACCTCACGCCGTAATTATAATTAATAGTAAATTATTAAAAATTATTAAAAATGATACTCTTCCGCATTCTTTTCGGCGTAAAGGATGTCGGAGGCTCTCCATCACAATTAGGATGTTTAAATCATTAAAACCTGTCCCGGTGCCGGAATATGCCGCCTTCTCCCCTATGACGATAATCGGAAGCCATCATCGTGGCTCGCAGGCTCATTGGCAGCGTAATCGAGGCCGGGTATCTACGAATTGGCATCGGCGAGCGCCGTGTGTTGCGCCAGCGGCCACGACAGCCTTGGACATACAAAACTGCACGCGGGAGAGAAACGAACGACCGCTACCCGCCCACGCCATCCGCCCGTGCGCGCCGGGATTGCATCGCGGAAAATTGGATAATGCCGTGACCGCCGTCGCCGCGCAGATATAAACGGCGACCATCATCGTGCGTCGTTGCGGACGATTGCGTGCCGCGTTTCCCGGGGTGGTGCGAATGAATTTTGCAAATTTTCCGCCATGCCGAAGCCGCGCTTTTCGCAGAAGCATGGTGCTTTTCGTTTCGACGAGCCGGCAACGAGCGGAAATGCCGGACATTCCCGACATTCCTGGCTTCATCGCGCGATTAACGGCGGTCGAGGAAATGAAGCGTACGGAATTTTCATGAACAATGATCTTCTCCGCAACGTGCGGTAGCGATGCGCGATCAGTTATCGATACGCGAACGAAGTTACGCGCGCACAGTCGTCGAAGAGCTTCCCAATTTCTTTTCGAAAAAGGGAACATCGAGACATTGCTTTGTCTTATTTAATATCACGGCGAATTTTTACAAGACTTATCAAATCATCGCCGCGAATCAAGCGAGTAACGAGAAGATGATGAAGAATTTACGAAAGGGGGACAAATATATTTCGCGATCGCACACTTATTGATTACTTATTGAGTCATTACGCCGAATGTGTTATCTGTGATGCGGAAATGATGCATGAGCGCGTTTAAGCGGTCGTAAAGAGCCGGGCACCGGTCATTCCGTCCTATACGCCGTTCTCCTAGTCCCGATACGAGGATCATTTTGCGCGCGGCTATTGCCCGTGCGACAATAAAAATCCCGTCACAGGGCATAAAACAAGCGCCCTATACATCAAGACGAGCTGTGTGTCGAAGCCCTATGTACACCGAACGCGCCTATGAATCCCGTAATTGCCGCGCGATTAATTTTACAAACGGCGAAAACGGCGCGTTTGACGATCCCATATTACTATCGGCAGTTATTTATGGCAGAAAAATAAAACATCGAAAGATTATTCCGATCCTCACATTCCCGTTCAGCGTGTCACAGACGAGTTTTAATTGCCTCGCGGTGCAATCTACGTCTTAATTAATCAAACTGTGGTTAGTGGTGTTTTTTCTTTTTTTGGTTTTTTTTTTTTCATAAGTCGCGTGGGATAATTAATGGGGAAAGTTCGCTCTCGCAAAGCTCGCGTCCGTGAAAAATGCATCCCACCGTCGTTGAAACAATATTTTACATTTACGATTACAATTTTTCCGCTTTAACGATCGTAAAGCGGTATGCACGGAATAGCTGTGCATTCACGTGAAATATTTATTTTATTTCTAGGAAAAACATAAACAAGTGTAACAAAGAGATCACACACACACACACACACACAGACATTATATTTTTTTCTCAAGTTTATGTAGTTCGCACATGATCTCTCAATAATCCACAATAATAATTCAATAATATATTCGAATTACATTTTCCTACTTCTCTCGCAAATTCAACATTCTTCTATCAAACGTAACAGAAAAACTACAATGCAATACATCGCCTAACTGATATTGGAATTTCCGCATCAGGAGAGCGGAAAGCGCGTGCACGCTCCTATCTCATTCGAAAAAATATCTAATTTTCCGGGGAGTAAGAAATTTTGATACAGGTCGCTCGTAAAAATTCCACAATTCGCCGCGCGACGCGCATTCTGCCCCGGCGGATGAGCCACGATCCGTAATGTTCCCCGGGAGCGTTTCGTTGCAATATGAGCTAGCCGAGGAAAGTGTTACGCCGTAGTCGACGTCGTCGAGAGAGAAGGAGAGAGAAAAAAAATTATGCGTAAATAAAGAACATTTCGCCTTGTTCTCTTGAATTACGGCGCGCGCGTAATTACGACCGCCGTGCGGTGAGAAGAGATTAATGAGGCCGGTAAAATGAGAGCGTTAGGCAAAGACTACTCCACCGATATCACGTGCGTGTTTTATTCAGCGCCTGGCGGTTTGAGTCCGGCGTTTAAAATGTCTTTGGGAAATGTTCCGATTTTCCACACACAAAACTGTTGTGTTTTCCGCGCACTTCGCCAATTCCAATTTTTCCACCGGCTTTTTAATTAAGCGACCCGAATCCCGGCCATTTCTAAAGCTGCGGCAAACTTTTCACGCTCGACTGATCGCTTTGACAGAGTTACAAGGAAAAAAAAAATGGGCGGCGTGTAACCATATTGCTTCAACTGGATAAAGCATCGGCCAACCATTTCGCGTCGAGCTCGATACTACTTTTATTGCTCGCGACAATTGCGAGCTATTAAAAACTGTTATTAAAAATAAAGCTGCAAGGGTTATCATAAAAAATTTGGCGAAATGTAAAAAGTACTATAACCGTTAAATAAGCAGGAAAATGAAAAAATTAATTATTAAATAAAACATTCCTCTTAAATTGTTTGGAGAGAGCGTATTGTTTGTATTGTTCGAAACATTATTTTGCTTAAAATAATTTATTGATTCGGAAATTGCATCTAAAAATATTGCATGTTTTTTTTTTATTCAGCCAACTTACATCTAACGTTAGTATAAAAACTCTGTCGTTGACACATTCAGCCAATCAGCATAAAAAGTTCGACGATAAACCGGGCATGTATCAAGGGAGGAGGGCGGACGTACAACACGGTTTGATCAAGCTCTGCCCTATTTCGTCGCATCTCGAGGCGCGGTAACGCGTCGGAAAATTAACGGACTGTGTCGCGCCAATGTAGCTGTCATCGGGCTCGAAACAGAAAAAATTTATAGATCACGACAGAGTGACGATTACTCGCGATTTTGCGGTTCTCGCTTCGCACGGACAGTTTCGAGACGAATTAACACATTTTCGGATACGGGACCCGTCGTAAATTAACGCGCGCGAGTCCAGGCCACGCGGTGGCGATAAATTGGCGAACGTTAACACCCGCACGTCTGCGAAACAGCTGCTACAGCGATTTTTTTTTTTTGCCGCCGCGCAATCAGCGCGCAAATCGTACGCACGCATGCGACCGAAATCGTTCTCCGTTTTTCCGTTCTCTCGGATTTTTTTGCACCGTTCGTCGCTGTCACCGCGAAAACGCGAAGAACGTATCGTTGCGAGGAAAATGTGCGACATATATCCAGCAAAACGAAATAAATGCGGAATGCAATTGGAAAGATTTGCGTTTCGCCTGTTAACACTTTGGGCGCCGCGTATGTGGATTCGTGCGGTAAATTTTTTTTTATTATACAAAATAAATATTTGTGTAAAATTTCGTAAACACACAATGTGTGCAGATCTCGTGGTTCAGTTTAACGCCAGCTGGTTTTTTTGCGTTTTGAAGTGTTAATACTCACAAACAAGCAACGATAACAGAGATTTCTTTAACAAGTCGGGGGTCGTCGACCGGATGATCGCCGGCGTGATACCGACGATACAACGAGAGCGATCTCTGGGCGACAATCAAGTCCAGGATGGAGACACTCGTGACGTCTCTCGCTCGTGAGGGAGGTTAAAACGGCGGAAGTAAAAGGGACCGATTATTGCGAAGGAACAGCGGCCGCTAGGCGACGCGCACAACAGCGTCGCCGAACGATTTTCTCTGTCCGCGTGTGCGATCACCGGAAATCTAAACGTCGCTGTGAACGAGGACGCCGGGAGCCTTGACGTTCCCGAGCGGGTACACAATTCTTGAATCTACCTTAGAAGCGTTTCGTTGCCCAAGATTTGCATGAAGATCTCGGAATGACGTAGTTCGCGCAAAGTTACTCGCAAATTCAAGATGACTAATTCATTATCGCGGAGCGACCGAAGAGAATTGCAGAGATTTGCAAATCTCAAATTGTCATAACTGTATACTTTGAATGAAATGAGATAATTTAGCTGGATATATTTTCATATACGGCTAAATTATCTTTGTATGTTTATATATTTTTATATATTTTTAGTTACGCAATAATAGCAAAAAAAAACTAACAAATATGTTATACACTAAAAAACTGTATAGTTGCTCCTACAGCGAAATACATTAAAAGCGCGGAGCGAATTATCCTAAGAAATAATAACGCGTGGAACTAGTCTGTCAGCGCGATGTCAATAGACAGCGGACACGTTGCTCAAATATTGAAGCAGACCGATGAATATGTCTTGTCGATAGGATAAGCTATCCATACTGATCTCTGTATCTCATCGGTGATGCGTCGCGGCTTCAATGTAAATGTTATGCACATTAATACTCGCTGCCAATCCATGATGTAAAAAAGTGATGAAGTGGCTGCAAAATATTTTGAACTTTCAACTGATCTCTGTACGCTGTAAAGCGTAAAAGCGTTTAAAATTGTTTCGTATATTGCGATTTTAATAAACCGGTTCATTATTATGTCGCATTTAAAAAGCGACAAAGGCATTTAAAAAATTTATAATTTTCATAAATGTGTCTTTTAGAAATACAAAACTCACTTTAACGAAAAAGTTTGCAGAAGGATAAAAGCATAATATTTATTTAAAAACAAATACCTCACATTTCTTCACATAATAATTAAATGTTAATAATATTAATTCGATAATAATAATTAATTATTATTAGAGTTAATAGGCCACATAAGCATTAATAAATGAGGATAATTTAACATTGCAAGTATCTAATATATTATTATATGTATATATGTACATGTGCATACATTCATATACGATTATCCAATTCTACTCATCATTGTACAATATAATACCATAACTACTAATCACTTCGTTGCGGTGATGCGCTTTCATAGTGAATCTCGCGGAAATAGAATTTTAGATTTGCGCACAAAATGCCCGAGCATCAGAGAGACAAAACCGTTCGGTGTGCAAAACTCACGGCAGAAAGTTCTAAAGCGTTTTAAATCGTTGCGCTAAAATCGCTTTTAACGTTATGTATAGTTAAGCAGCTTAGGTGCACCACCAAGTATCACCTACACCGTATCGTTTACATAATTTCGTCGTCATCTGGCTTCTCGGAACTCCGCGTCGTGATATTACGCTTGACACAGCACACGCGTAAGACGATAACTTGATAAGCCGAAAATAACTCCCGAAATATAGTTGGAAGAAATACTCCAGAGAGAATATTAAAATGCGAGTGTTTGACTACGTTTTCCAATTGAAAACAACTCAAAATTTAAATATTCAATAATGTTTATTATATTATTTTATATTATGCATATGTTTATATTTTATTATACCGTTAATTGTTAAATAACAGCAGTGAACGTCCACGCGTAATTTATACAATTCGATTATGCTGTCACACGATTACCGCAGATTAAAAAAAACAAAGTGAAAAAATGTACTTTGCGGCCGATAATAGCCTTAGCATTAAAAAATTAACTTCTACATGTTGGAGCTATTTTTACGACGGTAATCGAGACGGCCTTAACCTTTTATAATCCGATTCCCCGGTGAATAAAAAAAGACGCGAGTCGAGAGGAAAGCCGCATCAGAGAGTTCGTCTAAGGTGGACTCCGGAGTTCAGCGAATCCACGGAGTTTCGTACCTTGAATACCCCGAATGCCAAAGTTGGATTGGTTCGGTGTTACGCGCGGGAGAAATAGACGCGTCGGGAAACTGGAATTAAACGCGTCGATGCGATCCACGCTATTTAGCACGATCGGCCGTCTATCAATCTGACGTTATGCACGGCTTAAATAATTTCGATAATGAGGAAGGGAGAAACTCGAGATCGCACTTTACAGAAAGTATTGATACAAAAGGAGCGAAACTGCACACTCGGCTGTTAGTTTCAAAATTGATTCTTGCGCAGTTGGTTAAAATTAAAAAACTCGGAGATATTTTTCTGATTGATCTTTCAGAGCTTAATTAAGTAAAGTTATTGTGCGATAAAGTCTTTGAAAGGAAGTATGAAAAAGTTTTTATACTCTGTAAACGTTTCGCTGCAATCAACTGGCGCGTAATAGGCCGGGGAAAAAAATGGCAAATTATAATGCAAGAGTGTGTGTCGGCTAACAGCGAGGCTCCGATAACAGCATTCTGATTTCATTGCACGCGATGTGGCTGGGAGCAGTACGTTGTTTAAGGCATACGGCCTGCTTTTGGGTCAGAACAAGACTCTCGCGTGCCGCCAGACGTCCGGGATTAATAAAATATCGACCGGACGTAAACTGGCGCTCGATTAAAGCCACTGCTAACAGAGCTTCGTTTACGTCCACTGTCGATAGAGCGAACGGAGCTTTTCGTTTGACGCGGCCGGCCGAAAGGGAGCTTGATGAGCGTGGAATAGATGAAAAGTTTGTGGGCGAAAAAGCGGAAAAAGAGTGCCGGATTGTCGCGCGCGAGCAAGGAAAAGTAATATTTCACTCTGCAACAGCGCTAACTGAATCAAAATTAATCAATACCAAACTGAAAAATGTCACTGGACCTCGCGCAAATAATCGTAAACGCATTGGCGAAAAATAATCGATAGGAAAGTATCAATTGCAAAGAGGATCGAACAAAGGTATCAGTCTAACTGATATTGATCTCAATTTCGTGACTGAATTTTGATCAGTTTTGAACCACTCGCAGAATTTGCACGGGAAAAGTTTCTCGCATTCCCGCTGGATTTTCCGAGACAAAACAATCCGGCGATTTCGGTTCTCGAAGTATCCTCTTTATCCTTCTCTCGGCAAATCGCAAACAATGTCGACCATTCGACGGAAAATCTCGTCCGATCGCAGGGCGATCGCGTTCTTACCATCTCCTACTCGAATTCCGAGCACGCGTTTCTATCGTTCCCCGACAGGCGAGGGGATGAAGATGCGGGGAGGGAAATAAGTAAGGTGAGAGTCGGTAAGCGGTCGGCATAGCGAAGTGTGCGAGCAGAAACCATCCAATCTGACTAAAACGAGGTCCCCTGTCCGCGGAACGTGGCGTGAAACCTCATGGTTCCTCCTGGAAGACCGTTTTTTACTCCGGTTCTTGACGCCTAGCTAGGGAAGGGGAGAAGGACGGTTAACGCGGTTTTTTGGTTTGCTTCCTTCTTCTCGCGTCTCTCTCCCCCGCGGGGAATCGTTTGGCGTGGGTGAGCGAGCTCGTTTCATCACTGCCAAGCGTGCGGTACCTCTCTCGGAAATGGAAATTTCGTCGGGATATTATGGATCTCGGCCGGAAAACCGGGGTGGACCGTGAGGGTTAAATGTTAACTGAATATTCGACCCAGGACATGACGGATAGATCGCGAAGATCCGCGTAATAAGTTACACTGCAAGCTGAATGCGCGTTATTAAATTTCATCCGAATGTTATTAATCTCCGCGCTGAAATAGGACGATGTGCGATCGCACTGTGTGCGATGGCCAGATATTAATTGAATACTCGATCGATGATATGATAGATCGCGAAGATTTCCGTGATAAATTGCACGTTGAAATGAACGGGCGGATTATTAAATCCCGGCGGAATATTGTAAAGCCCGATGGAAAAAAAATAGACCGAACTGTCTGATGGCTAGACGCTGACTAGATATTCAGCTTAAGATCCTGGCGGTGGACTGTGTAATCCCGATATTAAGAACATTATTCGTCCCGGCGTGTGCCGACGGAGGACGAGCCGCATCTCGTTTCGATCGATACACAACATTTAGCTCTCGGTATGATTATCGCATCGCAGATTCCAGACGTCGGAAACGGCCAGGATTTATCGCTCGAGCGTCCTACCGCGCGCCCCCACGGTCACGAAAATGATTGCAATTAATTACGCGCTTCCCCGTAGCTTTGCTCGGATATGATGTACGACGTGTCCTAGAAGTCACGTGCTTTTCCCGAGCCGTGAATGTCAGATGTCAAATGAAAAGGACAAAAAATGCGACAAATATTTGATTCTTTAGTGTTGACAAAGTAAAACAACGCCTTATCGATATCGAGTTTCTTTTGTCGTCCTTTGCTAGAAGCTAATTTCTCCGTGGAAGTATCTGGCTTTTGCGCGAGACGAAGCAGCTTGTATCATCTTCTTTGAACGGGAATTTCCACGCCATCGCCTCTTCTATCCATAGTCTTTGTGTCCGCGCAAAGATGGAAACTGGATAGAATGAATTATCACGAAACTTGGCGGATTATAACAGCGTGAAAGCCGCCGTTAAACGAAGGGAAACTCTGTGGAGACGTTACAACGATATCGGATAATAATAATAATGTCTCTCTGACGGCGAGAAACAAGGGTGGATAGCAACGGCTGTCGACCATTTCCGGCTATCTTCCCTTTCAACCTCCCCCCACTCCACCTTATTTAGAAAGAAGACATTCGCTTTGAGTGTCGAAGCTGCGCGAAAGGAAGAACAGACTTAACGAAGAAAACTTCAATTGCGTATTAATGTCCACATAATTAGGAGCCCTTAGGTCTTGAAAGTTCTTATTGAATTTTCCGGCGAAAGTTTTCGCTTCTGATGCGGCGTCTCAGCGAGAGGAAACCAGCGCGCGGAGGTGTTGAGAACTTCATCGTGATCTTTTTTTTTTTTCCCTATTCGTGCAATCTCTGCTTATCTCTTCTTAATTCCGCCGATGAAACTTTTAAGTGGCTACGAAAACCGTTTATCTTCAGTCACGGCACTTTAATTGATTTTTAAGGAATCCCTTCCGGCTTGATATCAATTACATCTGGACAGTTTCACAGATATAATTACAGTAACAGAAATTAGATTTGAATACCGAACATTAGGTATATTATCTATCTGTAATAAAAAAAAAAAATTTCTGACGTCTCGAACAAAAATTGGCTACTTCTCCGTTTCCTCAAGACACTAATTACACGCGTTTGTACGTAATGTACGCGCTTTGACGATTCCACTGCAGATGTCTCTCGAATTAAAAGTTACGCGGACATAAAAGCCTAGAGAATCCGTCAGCCGGCAAACTCGAGAGTGTGTCTTTCCATCAATCTCTGTCCACGCTTCTGCAAAGAAGCCTTTATAGCGTCACAAAAATCACAGAGATAGAAAGACATCAGTCAGACCGAGTGAAAGGAATTTTTAGTGCACCGCCTATCCGACGCAAATGCGACTCCCTGAAAAGGCGTTTTTAGCGCTTGATCCTCTTCTAATTACGGTCAGCCACAAGCGCAATTTTATACAGCATGCATATTTTAACTTTGTTAATTAATAGCTCTTGAGTTTCCGTTATACACTGATTCGCACTTTTTGCATTTCAAATTTCAACAATTTCTGTGTTACATTTATAAAATGTTTTAATTTCTATTTTCATCGCGTCGTGTAGTATTTGATTGAAGAAAAATTGAAACATTGTAAAAAAAAGGAAAAGAATTAGTTAACGAGAAATGGAGTATAATTGAATTGAGAACACAATTCTTTTCGATACAAACATCTCCGTTTTTTTTCAGTAAATCTTAGAAATATTATCTTAATCTAATCTTAGATTAGAAATATTATCCTAATCTAATCTTAGAATTGTGATTTCAGTATGTCACACTTAACGGCCACATGCGGGGACCACCCTCTTGCTCAATTTTCAATGGTTTTATTTCGAGCCCACGTGCACAATGCCGATTATAATGAGCATAGACGTGGAGACGCGCATTCAAGGGGCGTGTCGACGCAGTCAACGGTGAAAACAGAAGAGTGATCCGGCAGTGACTCTCGGCGTACAAACAGGGCTAACCACCCCTCCAAAAAGCCATTACTCACCGGCCGTGTCCTGCTGTCAGGTACAATTTGTTCTACTCGCAAACGCGAGAAGAACGACGCGCGCCTCATGCTGGCTGTGACAGATGAGCTTGGGTCACGTATAGACAAAAAAAGAAAGAAAATAGCCTCACGATGACGCCGACGACGTGCGATATCGGATAAGATTTTCGTTGACATAAATCAAACCGTGTAACATTAACGCGGTTCACGCGCATTTAACGACGCGGAATCTGAAAATGTAATTAAATTTGCACATGTATTTTTTAAAAATGTTACATAAATGTTACTTTAATTATCGCGCGTCAGTTTAAATCTAATTATGGTAAAATAAAAATATTGTTGAAATACTAAAATACTGATCATCACGTGTGCTATTTAAACATATTTTTCTCCTATGAACGATGATAAATTTGGCAACAATAAAATTTGCGATAAAAAGAGGGAAAGATTTAATCAGTTTATTCCGATTAAATTTAGTTCATTGCAATATAGAATACGGTATAGAATAATACTTCTCGCTCACTACGATGCAGAAATATTTCGCAAAACAAATACGGATAAATCGAAATCCTTGTTTACGCAATTTCCCCTGCAAACGTCAAAATGTACAGAAAACATATCGCGTGTAATTCTGGTTTTATCCGTATAACGTGCTGTGTCTAATATAAAAAATCAATCGAATCATGTGAGCGTTAAATTACAACAATAATCCACGCAAATAGAATATTACACATATCATATTATATGTCATGTTTCATAAAATATTCAGATTTTATTTTTAGATTGTATTAATATTAATTTCACATTAGCTGCAAGAATTATTATATGCTGCTCGAAAAAAGATTTTTGTCGCTACTGAGTTAAAATACAGTTAAAATAAATCATGCACATACATTTTAATTTTACACAAAATACCGTATATTTACATAAAATAAATAGCGCGCTTCCAAAATTGAAATATATTAACACCGCTAACTTTAATCTCCTTTTATATCGCTGAACCGTCTCAGCGCGAAGCCGAGATCAAGCCGCGAAGTTAGCCGCGCGAATAAGGACATTAAAATACCGATAATTAAAGCGTTCAGCTTGAAGGGCGAAGCTGAGTTTCGGCTTCGTCTCGGTTTCGCATTCGCCTTAAATCGTCGAATCCATCAAGCTCAAGTGAAAGACGTGCAGCGTGTCGCATGCAAAAGCATCCCGCTGGTACCTTTTCGCGTTTATCGAAGGCGAAGGAAAAGCAAGAAAATCAAGGGAGATGTCTCAAGTTTGACCCACTCTCGCGGAAACGAGGAGATAAAGACGTCGGGTAACTCACTCTTTAGGCGGACTGGAATAAACGCTAAGAAAATAATCCGGCGGGTTCCAAACGAGATGCCGCCCCCTGCGAGGCTGCTGCGAAGCTCTTAAACCATCGTATTCATGAGAATACTGTGAAGGAGTACCGTCGCGCAGGTGGATATACGCTGCATTCAACGCGCGACGCAGACCCCTTTACCCGACTTCCCTTTTCCGGCCATTTTCCCTTTTATTTCCACCGTCGACGTCGCCCGCGCGCATCCTTAAAGCGCATTCGTGCTCATGCACATGAAGCACACGAGACGAAAAGTAATCTGATTTCAGCGGATCCGCGAGAAGCTGCCTTTCGCTCGTGTGATTAATGCGCGAAAGCTGAAGAGCCGGAGCGTCGATAAAATATCGGCTTGCGTCTTCGGTACGCAAACGCGAAGAGAGAAATATGCTTGATTTTCTCTCAGCCGCTTCCTTGATCCGCATTTTACAGGATAAAAAATTTAAGTTGAACCACCATTATTTTTATAACATACCGCACTGACTCAAATGTGACGCTAACTAATATCAAAGTATCAATCACATTCAGTTTTACTGATGACGATGCAGTTGCAGATAATAGCGCGGCGAGCGCTAATGTATATATCGTGCTTTAACTTAAGAAATCCTTCGATTTGTCTTGCTACTCGCGCAGTATTTAGCGAAGCGTTTCCCGTTAATGAGATGCGCCAACACTCGCCGACTGCAAAAATGTTTACCGAGCAAACAGCACTGGCCGCAACAGCGTTCCGACAGAATAGGCTCCCCGAGAGAGAGAGAGAGCGAGAGACTGGAGCTGTACTTTGTGCAAGATACAATCGACTCCGTCGCGGCGACCTGACATCGAACAGTGTGTCAACATCGCTTTGATTCCGCTTCGCTCTTGTCACCTCTCTCGTCTTAGTTGCCTTTAACCGACGATGAATTTCAAGTTGAGAACTGCACGTTAATGAAACCTGATCCGCTCCATTGTTAAATTCGCTTTATCGCTATATCAATGACCGCGAAATACAGCGACAAGTTTGCAAGCAAACAAAAAAAAAATTGATAAAGTAAAATAAAAAATATATACTAGAAAAAATAAACTTTTGCAAAAGAAATAGTTGAAAAACTTTGCAAATCAATTTAAACAATTTGGAAATATTTATATGTTTTGCACAAACATTGACAAAACTCTATGCGAAAAACAATACACAGCGGTCTAAATAGAAATACAAAACAATATATAAGAGACCTTTAAAATATAGAAAGTCTACTGCAATTTATACGCGCATACGTTTAATGTGTCTACGACAAATACCCACATGTCATCTGCATGTACCAGCTTAATTAACTGCAGTTGAAATTCTGGATTAATACAGACGATTATTTTATTTGCAAAACCGTCGTTACCCGGTGTATCGGCTAAATGTGTAAATATTTGGAAGTGACGCGGCAACAGTAGAGCTTTTAAATTTATATCGAGATAGCCATCGAGCTGTTCAATATGCAATCTCGTTTGAACGGGATAAAAAATTTGAAAAAGGATGACAAAGCGCCGGCAAAGCGGTTTTGATGGCGATACAGAAGTTTTACATTCGTCGGACGAACGAGAGAGTTGAAAATAAACGTTTCGCTCAGCAATAATCTGCACCGCCCTGGGGCTTTCCCCTCTTTAATTAAATCGCACGAGATTACATTACCCGAGGAAGTTCCTGCTGATTTAACCAGACGCGATTAAGATGTCTCGAGACTTACGGGGAGAATAAAAGAAACTCCCACGGAGAATATCGATATTCTTCAAGAGACACTCTGGAGATTTGAATTTGCAGGAAGGCGGTCGGAGGAAGCTTTCCCTCGGCAGCTTTCGTCGAGCACTCCACACCAGCCAACTCGGCGAGACTACAATGGTATTCGCGCGCCAAGATTTAATCGCGTCCGGAGGGAGAAGGCGGTGAAAAAAAAGGTAGGAAGCCTGTAAGCAGCAATTTGTCCTGCCGGAAGGAAGGAGCGATGAAAGGGCATTTAAAGTTTGCGGACAAGCGAGCCGGCTTCACGGTACGCTAAACAAAGGGGGTTGGTTCACGGCGATAAAGGCGCCGAACTTACTTACTTCCTCACTTCCTTACTTCCTCACTTTTTCACCTCCTTCCTTCCTTCCTTCCTTCCTGCAAGACCGTTCCTCCCTTTTGTAAAGATGAGAATGAAAAGAAGTGGAGCGCCAGAAAGGAGAGGAGCGGCCGAGAACGAAGAAGCCGGCCAAGTAGCCGGGGAGAAATCGAGAAACTTATCGGTCGAGGGTCCAATATACTTAAGCCGCGACGTTTCGTCCCTTTGCCGAGCCTCTCTCGCCGCGCTCCAGCACCCTTCTACGACATGGCTGACATCCAATACGAAAGCTCGACACCGCCGTGAGAGCGCGTTCGCTCGGATCAGCCGGAAAGGAAACGGAAACCGCCCCCTCCCCCCCCCCTCCTCCTTTGCCGATAGCGAAAACAAACACGCGCGGCCGAACGCTCGTAGAAGGGGAGGAGGTTGATGCTTAATTACTTCGGAAATTCCTTCAAACATCCCGGAGAACAGAAGCCCACAGAGCTCGAAACGAAATCTGTGGTTTGCTCACCCTCCGCCGCACCTGCGATTCCGACGAGCGAAACAATTTATTCGCGTGCGATTGCGTGCCATGGGATCGCACCTGATACCTCGAGGAACTGTTTGCTTTAGCGCGAGAACCCGATCGATTTCGATTTCGATTTCGAAATAACGGCGCAAGAGCCGGAATTCGCAGTGCCAAAATTTGCGAAAACTGTATTCTCATATAAATATTACTCTTCAATAACTGAATGCTCATAATAAATTTTATTTAACAATTTTCGCGGCCGCAGAACCGTCACGATTAGAATTCTGCATTGCTACATTCAGCACTGCGCGTCTGGCGAATTTGCCAAGTTTATGGTTAAGTAGATCTCTCCCGCCGATATGTCTGCGAGAGAGTAATAGTTCGTCCGAGAAACTTTATACGCGACCACTACACGCTCGCGACGTCGCGCTTATACGGAGCGCAGGATCGGTGGCGCCGGGGGAGGAGAAACGGTGTGAGCGCGTGAGACCGCGAGATCGCGCGAAACATCGTCGCTTTGACACGGTTCGATGCGGTTTTCACAGAGAGCGACGCCTTGTGTGTACGCGCAACTTGCGCATTGTGCGGGTGCAACGGTGCCACCGTACACGGGAGTGTTGTATGCAGCCGCGGGGGTTATATTGAATTCGCGCGATTCAACGCCGGCTTATTACCGGTCTTGGAGCGATAATGCGCCCGTTCCGCGCCACGGGACGCCGCTATTCGGAGGCACGCCGCGTACAAAACCTCCCGAAAGGCAGGTAATTCCCAACTCTTAAACGACGAGAGCGTGTCCGATCGATTCCGCGCGATCCGCATCGCGAGCGACGGCTCGCATGAAAGCCGAAAAGTGTCACGCGCAGCAAAACGGGTGTTATTATACACGATGGCGCGATGGAAAGTGCGACACTTTTTTTCGAACCGCGCGAATAACGAATCTTCAACTCTTCCGTCTCATTCATACGACACGCGCATATTTCTTTCTTTATGACGGGAAATGCGGAAAAGTTCAGTGCTCTGACAGGTGAGAATAGAGGAAGATCTCGGCCGCTATATCTCATTTTAAAAACAGATATTCTCTCTCTTGAGCTATTCTCTAACTACGTAATTCTAGAAAAAAATACTAACACGTCAGCTAATGTTATCTCTGGGCATGTACGCGCTTCGTTTTGTAGCACTGAATAAAAGTTTCTGGCGGTAGTTATTTCAGTTTAACTCTCTCGCAGCCCATTGTATACGCGCATGCTGGACGGTAAAAAAATATAGAAGATAATTAAATTACTAGCAGAAGATTCTGGTGACTTTTTCTCTGACTCTCGAATATGAATATTTACAACAGTAGTTCAACGCGAGCTTTATCTTTTTTTTTTTGCGGATTAATTGAAATTAATGTGTACAAAAAATTAACTTGTAATGTAAATTATAATAGCAACCGTAACATCAGCCTTTCAGGGAAACAAATTTCCTTTAATGGATTATAAATATACGAAATCGTTCGAAGCACAATTCTCGCACAATCCTGCTGCTTTCTCGGCGATGGGGTCTTTTTCCACTTATTTATAACTAAGTCCTGGCTTGATTATGCAATCTGCTTTGTGCAATCGGGGAACACTACTGCCACGCACGGAAATGCATTACCCTTTCCACGGTTTCCACAGGCGTATAAAGCTGCCGACGAGATTTCGAGCAAGGAATTCAGCGGTGAATTCGCCCGCGTCGTGAAAAATGCAAACGCGCGAAAGCAAGAAAAAAGGAGGAGAAGAAGCCGGGATGCCCTCGCGGGGGTAAGAGAAAAACTGGAGAAATAGTTTGAACTTCGAATTACCTGCCGGATATACGCGAGGTTTGCTAGATTACGAGCATTCGTAAAGCCGCGCTACACTTTGCGCAAAAGGTGAAATTCCGAGAGGAAGAGCGGTAACTCCGTCGAATGGAATTCTCATTATTTACAACTCCGCCGGTTCATCTTCCCTCACCGGAAGTATATCAAAGTCGTATTTCTTCGCGAGTCAATACACCGTGGACGCGGCATTCATAAACTTCATAACTTGTTTTAATAAAGTGTATACTCGAGACAGCTGTTGCGCGAGTCAAACGAGAAACAAGAATAAGGAATATTTTAATAAAGAATATCTCATTCTTTCGAGTGACTTCTGTCGGATCTCTTGATGCACCATTGTTACGGAAGTTTTTCGGTCTACGTTCTTACTTCGTTCTTTACAGTTTTGCCATTTCTGCGAAAACAAGCCACACGGAGAGCAGCAAATACTCCTTAAATTCATTAATTAGCACTCCGTCCTTTTCCCGGTTTACTCTTCCTATCAAATTAGCACTTAACAATCGAAAACTTTTCTCGGCACGCAATTATCGAGCTAGAAATGCGAGAATTTGCAATCCACCATTGTCTAAGACCTCGTCGGCGCGAACTAGGTCTGAATGGTTTCAAGTATACTTGGAAAATGACTGCCACGGACAGCAAAGAACGCCACGAAGTGGCTGGAAGGGCACTGACAAAAACTACGGAACTAAAGTAACAAGCTAGAGTAGAAAATAAAAGAGAAGCAACGAAGAAATCCCTTCGAAAGAACATCTGACTCGGACGGCTTTCATTCGTATGATTAATTTCTTCCGCAATCATAACCTTTGTCACAAAGTTATGTCGTCATTAAGCGAAACTGTGACGAGTTTTATTTAGGGCCAATTTTGTCCATGGCTTCATTCTATAATGCGACCAGCGGATCTATTAATATCAGATAACAGAAATATCGATTATCCACTCCAGCAAACTGGCCTCTTTTATCTAATCATGAGATACAGAAACATTTCGGGCCACAGAGGTCATAAATAAAGATATCAAGAGGAAATAAACCGCGACCGCGTGTAATCAAGAGATAAGACAAAGTCTACTTTATTCCACTAGTCACCAAAACTTCCATGTATTGTACAATAAAAAAAAAAAAAAAAAACTAATAATTAAGTAAAAGCTCTTTATGACAAACAAAGTCGACAAACAAGATTAAAAACGTTGTGATTTCCATTAAGCGTAAAAAATCTCGCGCCCGATTTCATCAGCTCAAAGTAGTCCAAATGCATCCTGCCTGCGCTTGGAAATTGATCCCATGATTCCGCAAAAAAGGACCGGGGGTTGCTTGGTAAAAACGATTTACTGCGCGCGGCAGTGAATGGAAGGAATGGAGGAGAATTTTCTCGAGATGATGATTCGAATTGAAGAGGAGCCGAGAGAGAAGGCGCTCAAGGCACGGTTAGAGGAAATCTAGGAGTCGCGATTGTCTGAACAGCCCGACGTCAAGAGAGAGAAGCAGAGAGAGAAAGACGGGGTGAGAGGATGGAACAGTTCCGTACACGTGTGAGATCTCGGGCGAGTCGTGACTTATGTGTGTACGTCGCGCGCAGACAGAATTGCGCGTCGCGGCGGCTGCCGCTGTGAAACGGCGCTCGGCGTCCCTCGTTATCTATATGTAATATGCATGGAAGAAAATATGCGCGCGCGCCAGTCTATAATTTAGCGGCTGCGGTCCGGGCGGGAAATCTGTGAGACTCGTGCGAGTGCAAAATGCACTGTGTTGACAGAGACGGAGAGCGCGCATCGCGGTAGAAACCACGCAAGCGGGTTGTCCCTCTCGGTTAATATCCTATGCCGTCTGTCGCGGTCACAGAAACTCATTGAACTACCGAGTAATAGAAACGAGGAAGAGATATTATGGCAAATTATCGTCAAATTTCAATTAACAATTATAATAAACCTCAATAAGCAACAGATTGTTGTAAAAATTAGACTTGAAATTAGACTTCGATTTTTCGGTTTTAGATCGTGTAAAGACTTGGCTTGTTTCATCTAAATGAGTGAGACTCGAAGTCACAGAATATCGCAAGTGAACGGTGTGTTCCTGATAAAATCAGGTTCACCATAGACAATCAATGGCGTAGTTTTACGTTCAATTTGACCGTTGACGTCCGCAAATTGAAAACGAATTCCACAACTGCCATGCATTCCTTGTACGTGCACTATGACGCTGTGGGAAAATAGGAAAAAAATATCGCTTTTGTTCGGACGATATTGGAAATGAAATAAAAAAAAAGATCACAGGTTTGCCCGCGTGGAAGGCATACGAAAAATGTGACAGAAAAAATCGCGACAACACATGCCTTTGACTAGGAAGCTGCCGATACAGAATTTTCAAAAAATTGCCCCATATAAAATTGTTATCGCGCGCGATTCCCTACACCCGTCTGTGGAAAATTTAGGATTTACGTGACAATTTTATTCGGCGCTTTAACGGACGAAATATTTAGACGAACGACGCTTTTTGCAACGAATCGACCGGCGCGATCAATGTCGAAAGCTGCCGCGCGCAACAATGTAAAAGCCATTTTTTACTCGAAAAATTTCGCGAACGAATTGGCGCGTAACGCCGTGAAAAATGCCGATCGCGTGGCGATAATATCCGAGATGCACCTTTCTGCATCATGTGATCCGTGTTCGTTACGCCGTGATGCAGACGAAAGTTATGCGGGTCCGGAAATTAAAATTCAATCGATAAATCACTTTGCCTCGATTTCCACCCGTGGAAGCCCGCCAAGGCGAGTCCCGAATGGTCCTTCGTGAGATATAATGCAGCTCGCAACTGTTATTTCGGCCAATTAGTTATCCGAACGATACCCGCGACGCGGAAAATAGCGGGAATAACAAACGATATCATATCGGTTTATACTGCATTATAAATGAGCTCATTAGAAATATACCGAGTACAAAGAGATAATAAAGACGCGATCAGCAGAAAATTATAATTTTAGAACTTTATTTTAAAAAGCGATTAACATATCGCCATTTCGTATTTCGATAAATTATTTCTCTATAAAATTCATAGTTTTTCCTTTATTCCTTATTTATTCAAAATTTTATGAGATTTTCCAGAAATTCGATTCGCAGGAATTTTTGAAAATCCCAAGGGTGTGGTCCACCATTAAGGTCTCTTTTTCAACACGGTCTTTCAAGTCGCCGAGAATACCGTCTAACGAGGCGGTTCAACCCGTTACTCCGTTTAACAGCGGCACAAAGGATCCGGGACTTTGTGATGTTTCACGGGAGAAGCGGGATCTAATGGGGTTATTTTTCACGTTTCGTGCGCGACAAACAAGGATGCGCGACAGAAAGCCAAAAGGGAAGAGCATAACGCGTGCCCGTTAAGAGAAGTATCCGGCCTTAATCGGACGTGATGAGAAAAAAGGTGATCGAGATCGAGGAGCGAGGCCCCCTAGAGGGCCTTTCACCTAATGGTTTGAGAAACCATATCCGCTGGCGTGCGCGAGTGGCCATTTATGGCCGCGCAAACAGATCGCGCACGGTAATATACGTCGATTGAACGTCGAACGTATTCCCTTTCGCCTTTGTACGCCGCATCTTTTCATAATTCTTTGTCTATCAATATTTCACGAAAAGTCATACGATCAGTCGCATCGAAAAAAGGCGGAAAATCGAATAAAGTAGAGAAAAATACATGCCGCGTGTATTCTGCCGGGAATATACGGAATACATATGATTATAGAGCGCGCCTCGCTATGCGCGGAGCGAAATTTCAACCATACTCTTTCATGTATGGAGATTACACACTAAAATGATTAACACGTTGTCATATGATTACGATTGGAAATATCTGGCTTCGGGCTGAACTTTGTTGAAGAATAAATATGCAGTGTATTCATCATGGCGCTGTTCAATAGGAAATAAAAATTGCGCTCGATACGCGATAACGAAAAAAAATTGCGCTTGAATGGGAATTCAATGCAATGTTGAACAACTCACCCCGCGTCATTGGCAAACAACGTCCGGCTGATCCTCGACGCACATGTCTGTTTTCAAGTCCTCGAAGCTATCTACTCCACCCAGCTACTCGATCTGGAACACAAATTTTAATTATGTTTAGCTGATGACAATCGAGCACAATGCCGCGCACTTTTAGTTAACATTCGCCGCGACTGGGTGTGTGAAATTTTATCCTCAAAGTCAATAGCATCAACGCGTTAGTTAAATCCGATATTTGACATCCAAACGTGCTTCTTGTATCAAACGCTTTTAAAGCCAGCGCGACTGAATTAATCATGTTGCGAATTTTTACTCGCCAACGATGATTTATCGTTGGACAGAAATATCGCGAATACAGTCGAGCTTGTTAACAAAATCAACGTTAAAGTAATTAATAGCAATTAGTTCTCGCACTTGCGCAAGTTGTTCAAGAATTTCAGGTTGTGTACTTAAAATTAAATGAAAAGAGAAGTCTAATGCTTGCAAATAGGATGATTTACTGCACTTGCCTGCACGAAGACCGGGAATTAGCGAGATAACGTGGAGATTACGATGGTAAAAGTAGTTGCTTCCCGCCACTGGCGGTTAACACAGGCAGTAAACCACCTTTTGCCTATATCGTTCCATGAGAAGGGAGTGAGTTATAAACGATGCTTGAAATAACGTTAACTCGTTCCTGAATGCGCCATGTAAACGCGATCAGATTTACGGCATTTCCAGCGATAAGCCATGACCCGCTAATGCAAGCCGGCTGCACGGACATAACATTAAGCTAGCTTTCAAGAAAGGAAGAAACGTATATCTCAACGTATTAGACGTAAAATGCTTCCTGCGACACGCTCGATTTCGCTCGCAAAAGAAAAGCGAAACTCAACGACGCTTTAACTAAAACGAAATAAAAAATGCATCGAAACATAGCAGAGCAAACATTCATATATATTAATGCGAAATAATATTATAATATAATAATAATATTAAAATAATATTATAAATATTTGAAAATGTTAATAATTTTCTTCTCTCGCAACGGTATAACAGTGAATGCAAAATTTCTTCCACGAAAAGTTAAACAACTTTATCTTCACACACCTCGAGATACGTTGCAGACTACTTCATGAAATGGCTTTCAAAAAATACGCGTACTTCCAGCAACGGTTTAATATCTATATTTTCGCGAAACCAAGCCACATCGTGGCGCTATTGCATAATTTCTCGTCGTAACGGATTGTTTTCTTTCATACGGATGTCGCGTCGTGTTCGGAGAGCGGTGCGTCGTTGTTGCACTTTGCATTTTTCAGCGAGTCATACGGAGTCTCATATGCTAGCAGCGGCGGTAGTAGAAGCAGCAGCTGCTGCAACTGCAAATCCCCGGCACCGGTGCATCATCCCGAATGCAGAAGGAATAGAGACGATGGCGCATCGGGGACAGCCCTCTTGGGCCGGTCGACTTCCGGTGCACCGTCTGCAATTCCGTTTTGCAATATTAAACTCGCCCGGGGATGAGTGCACTACGAGAGGCGCGCGGAAGAACGATAACGTTCAGATCCGTAGGGAGAAAAAAAATACACTCAGTAAGCGAAGCAAACTGTCCTGTAAACTTCGTTGAAAGCGAACAAATCGACTCTTCGCTAGCGAAGATCCGCGAAAGCATATATGAACCTTTCCTCGAGAGTAAAGATATTTTTCTCGAAATATGGTTCGATAAAATGCAAAAGCAATCGTGAAACGAGGAAAAAATTCTTCAAAAAAAAAAAAAAAAGATTACGTTTTACATTTCGCCGATAATACAATTTTCTCAACGTTAAATAAGTATATGCCGGAAATTAATGTGGAAAAATTAAAAAGAATAAAATATACTTTGTATATTTTTTGCATTCATCGACTCGTTACATAATTTTTGAAAAGAAATAAGAGAAGAAATGCAACAAAAACATTATCTTACGTTCTTCCTAGGAATATCTGGGTTACGTATTTATCTTTGCCTCTCGTGAGAAATATATCCTTCTCATCTGGAGCGAATTAACGCGAAAGCGCATCAGTGCCGCACGACACATGCGAGGTCGGAGTGCGTCATAGTCAGTAAAAACACATTAGCCGGATTCACTCCCACTTTGTGCGGGACGCATTCGTGAAAAATATTCTTTGCAGGATATTAAAAATCGTAACAGCGGAACATATCCGCCGGGAGCGGAGTAACCGTTTCAAGGCAACTTTATCTCGGAGAAACTCATAAATGACATATTGTTTATTCACTATATTATTCTTAGTGTTCACATAAAGCACGGAGGATTATTTCGAGCTTTTTCAGGCAGTCCATATTTCACAAGCACTTTTCGCGGAAAACCCGGAACATTATATACGGTTCGATATTAGAGTAACGCGACGTATTTTGTCTTTTATCCGACTTTTATCTTCTATTACTACATTCGCTTTTTTTCCCTCCCTCGTAAGCCTACCATTCTTATTTCGTCGTATCGCGCGCGGTAATACAAAAATGAGAAAGAAAGCCGCCTTCAGATCCTCGAAAGTTTCAAACTTTGAATTGAATGTCAAAGGACCAGCGAGGTGGGGTGGATACAGAAGGAGAAAGTCGGGCGTAGAAGGAAAATGTGGCAAGATAAAGGGAGTTTCACAAGGAAACTTTTTCTCCTGTCGGACATCGGAAAGCTGCCTTTGACTCGCTTCTCATCGCGTATCGTCAACAATATCCTGTATCAGCAAACACTGAATGAAAAAACCTTAAGACTGGATACATCACGATTGCAAGGTAAAAATAAATATTTTGATAAACGTATGTGATATTCATGACTAAATGCTTCGGTACTTTTACAATTTTCTATCTGTCATCTGTTCCATCATATCAAACAGTATTTTTGATAAAAAATTTAACTAGAAAAGCATTCGGTACTTTTACTGCAATTGCCAATATTTTGGACAATACTTCACGACTCACTCTTATCATCGGCCAATCGAAAAAAATTTAGCCGATGGGAACTCGTTCGGTTTATTGCGGACCGAGATAGAGAATCGAAAATCTCTGGCAGTTCCGCGAATAGTAATCCACGCATAGACCACGTACAGACCCATTTCACTCGAGTGTCTCGATTACTCGAGCAATGCGCAAGCCATTTGTGCGATATTCAAATATTATGCGTCTATCGTGACATGGCCCGTTTCGTGTTTCATCGGTCCGCAATTTCGAATTGCACTCGATCTTCCATCGTGTCTCATAAACGAGATGTATTCCCCGCGGTTTGTGGAATTTGCATAACGCAATGTCTCATCGTTCACGTGTGAATATTATAGGAAATAATATTCAGTCAAAAAATCGCGTATTTATTGATCGTTTTCAAGCTGTGAAATAAAATAAAGATAAAAGAAATAAATAAAATACAATATTAATTTGACGTATATTTATTTTGTGAATGGAAAAACAAGTAATTTAATTGATATAATGATACATATTTTTTTATCGACTTGCGTCTATTTTTGCTCAATATCGAAATCATACATCGTAATAAATATATTTTGCCTCTGGCATGACATATCGAAAATACTTTCGAAAATGCATCGCTCATTTGTCATCGACCTAGCTATTAGAAAATATGTGGAATAATTTGCATCTCTGCAAGATGTGGATAAATTTATGCCACATATTTCACACGAATCAATCTACCAAAAAACAGAAAAGTCCGAAATATAACGAAAACAGTATTCAATTCATATTTCGCGAAATGGAAAAATGGAAAATGGAAATCGGCAAAATAGCAATGCATATTGCTCTCATATTGGGGGGACATCAGCATTTTTTGTAATGAGTATTCCAATTTGCATGCGAGAAACTTGAAAATATATATATATCTTCTGTTGATAGATAATATACGATATTCCCTTTTCAATCAGCTTTTTTTAAATATCCATTTCATGCCAAAATACACTTCATTAAAACATTTTGCGTAGTCAAATATATTCTCATAAAAACAAACACATATTGTTTTCAAAAGAAAAAGAATGAGACAAATCAAGAAAACCGGTATGTACGAGTAGAAAGAATTATAAAAGTTGCGTATAACATTTAAAATTTTCCGATAAATTTAAAATCTATTTTTTCTAAAAAAAAATTTCAATTCAAAGCTGTTGCAAAATTTCAATTTCTAGCAAAAATATTTTTTAGTTAAGAATTTTGCAGTTTTTTTTTAAAATTGAGAAATGTGTGATATACATTTTATATTATTTATATCATTTCAGTCGATTGAAATTATATTTCAGTTAAATAACTCTGTAAATTGATCATTATTAATCGCGGTACAGACATTTGCGATTCCTAAAACTATAGACTTGCTGGGAACGAAGAGAAAATCAAGATACATCTATAATCCACGCTTACTTTTTCAACCGCTTCATTCGGTTACCTCGACAACTGTCTATATGATATCCAAATATTAGATATCCGCAGGCGGTGTTGAGCGTTCACTTCCTATCGATTTGGCGCGATCCAAAATCTACTCCGGACCTTTCGCACAGCGCTGCAGGCCGCAGCCAGATCCGTTTTATCGTCGTCCGAAGCGAGTAATAAACTTTTCATCGTTTCGACCGCCGGCTGCGCGGAAATGCAGTTTCCCTGTTAGCGGCTGAGCGTACACACTATTTCGAATGGAGAGAACGGGCGGAAGTGCAGTGCTGAAGCATGGATTCGGCAGTAGAGATCGGCGGCTCATTTTAATCAGTCACCTATCTACTCGGCCATGCAAGCAAGTTATAAATGATGTAAAGAGGATAAGAAAGTGTTTTTAAGAAGACGGCAAGATGCATGAATCAAATCGAAGAACTCAATAAAATTTCTTTCTTAACCTTGTCTAATATTTAAATTATATAAACAATTCCGTATAATATTAATATAATTCCCATGCCGTATTCGTTAACGTGTATTTTTCTGCCAATCTAAGTTTTTTTTATAAATTAAATCTAATATATATATATATTTTATAAGAAAAATTTCACGATAACATGATTTAACCGAAAACGTCGTTCTTGGTAAATGGCAAAACGTTTTTAGGACTTTGGCGAAAGCTCGACTCCCCGAAGAACGATTCCTATTGTGTTTCTTCAGCGAAATTCCCGGAGCAATTTCGAGACCGGCACAAACGAGTCGCCAATCGTTTCAGGAGAAGAAACTTTCGTGGACTGGCTCCAATTTTTCCACGACGACCGGCGACGGCGATACGTATCGCCACCGTCGCCGCCGCGCTTTGCTGCATTTCTACGGCTTTTAACCAATGGATTTCCCTCATTCTGCGTCGGCAAAGCAAGTGTTGCTATCGACCAGCGAGCATGTTCGATAGACTACAAAGTTAGCGCTCTTCTTGCTCCACGATGGAGAGAGAGAGAGAGAGAGAGAGAGAGAGAGAGAGAGAGAGAGAACCGACATAAAACCCGATTACACTTTATTATTCATTTGATTCCCCGAATGCAAAATTCGCCTGGCACACAACTCATCGATTTACAAGATCACGAAAAATAGTGAAGAAAGAAAAATATCGTGCAAAATAAAAACGCAAAAAAATGTAAGCAATTTATGTAAAAGAATATAATCTCGATATTCTTTTTAATTTTTTTTCTACGGAAACTTGTCGTAAATGTTTTAATTTTGTTTGGTATCATTGTATTCACTCAAGATAAAGTTAGTCTATAGGAAAGACGTTGTATTGGTCTCTCTCGTTACCGGAATCGATGTTGCTAAGACCGCCGATTGCCTTTCCGTTCGACAGGAAATTCGAAGGCGGTTTCACTTAACGAAGTAAACGCGGAAACCCGTCGGAGACAGTTTCCCTCGAACGCGATTGCCTGCGACTCTTTATCAGTCGACATTCTCCCATTCAGCTTCTTTCCCAAAGTGACAATTACCGTTAAGACACGTTTCCTTCTAATAGCATCTATTAGACCGATAATCGACTTCAGCGTATTCCACTCATACGAGCGAACTTCTGATATCAAATATTTCGAACGATTATTCTCCGCAACCTTCGGTCCTATTCCGGGTTTGCACGACGTTTAATTAATAATCAGACTCCACGGTAGTGGCTCCGAAACGCGCTTATCGCGAGGGTATTCAACGCCAGTCCGCAAAGTCATAACCGAGGTCAATTCAGAAAAGGAGGCTACGTTGACGCCGCTACGTTGTCCAACAATGCAGCGGACACTTCGCCGTAATTTGGCTGGCCAATAGCTGGGAGATAACTGCGTTATGTGGGATTTCGGGCTGCCTCGAGCACAGGGGAAATTTCAGCGGGATAGCGCAAGCATACCCCGGGGTGCAATCCACTTACATAGCTAATACCCGCCGTATGCCGTGCACCGGTGGGTAGCAGGTATTCTATTAACGCCGGGACATCTTGGCGACATCAGTCGCCAAGGAATTCGCATGTGTAGCGGGCGGCTTCGAAAATTCTTTCGGCATGCAGCAACGTTAAAACCTTTTTTCCTTTAAATAAATAAATAAATTTCCTTCTTGCGCGCTTACTCTTGCACAGTATAGATTTAATAAACTAATTAATCGTAATCGCTTGAAACGTATATGAATAATAAATTTCAATGTAACAGTCAATAAACCATTAATAATGGATATTGTAAGTCGTGCTTGTAATTTGTGCTTTCTCTCTCTTGTTTTATATTCACAAATTAGCATTTCATACGTTGGTATGATCGTTGAATATTTAATTGAAGAAACGTACGTAACGATTGTAAATTGAACGTTATTCGCTCCTTGTAAAAATATCATCAAATTCCGCCCGCATTATCTTACGATTCGTCGCACCATTCATATCGGCATCTGTCACAACAGCGTAATAAAGTCATCAATTCGAATCGGACTAATGTACCGGCGAGGTCGAGTTGTCGGGGAACCCGTATAATCTTCACAGCTGTTGAATCGGTCAATTCGACGATCGGAGCTCGCGATAACATTTACGAATTCACGAATCTCTGACGGATCGTACGAAGTACGAGTGCGTGAAGCGTGATTGAGGTAATAGGAGTCACTTTGTCGTAGCAGTCTCGCGCGGACCGGACGCCGACGTTCGCGCGAACCTTTCATCGAGCGAGAGCAGGGGGCCACAAATCGCTTGAGAAGTGGGACGCGCGAATCTAATCCCGCGTTACGTATGCGGCACCGACGGGCGTGATTAGCGGAATGGAAACGGGATTAGTAAAGCCCGCCGAATCGCTGCGCGTGGCCCATTGTGAGCAGGCTCTTTGTTCGTGTGTCGGTGATGTCTATTGTATTAAGGAACTGTCATTGGCATGCACGCGCCATTAGCGCGGTACGGCTGTTTACCGGCGTCTAGTAAAATATCGCTCGCCTCAATGGAGCTTAATTGATTCGTCGAAGAATTCTTAATTACGACAGACGTACGTGCTTGAGCCGCGCGAGGCTCACGAGGCAACAAGCATGCCGCGCGCGCGCGCGCGCGGTAATTTTTCTCAATCGCCGCGGATACATTTAATTAATTTCGCGCGATAGCATCGCCGCTCGCGAGTAATGCAGAAATGACAGCGGACCGGTTTATATCTCAGCCCGCAACAGCGGCATGTGTGCATATTATAACGCGATAATTTATACGTTTGCGCAATTAATGCTTCCTTAAAACTATGTCTCTCCATTATTACGTCGACACTTTCAAAGTGCTTCACTTCGTCCAAGTGAAATTATAACTTTCTTTCGCGCGAAAGTAACACGAGCGACATGCCTGATGTTTAACGTGTTGAATTTTAAATTCTCGACATGTGAATTGCTTACGAAAAAGTCAAAGGGCTGCAGAATCGATGGATGAAATATAGAAATGTACCGCGATATGTCACGCTTCACATCGTGACTCACGATGTATTATTAGTCGCAGTTCGTTCTCGTAGACTTCTACGTAGAGAACGGCTACCAATTGACCGTCGATGTTTCTCTTCGTGGTCGGCCCGTCTGAACTCGCGGACAGGAAGCAGCAAAGCCGTAGGGGATGTGCCGGGCGCAACTCGATAAATCTATCTGTTCGTTCAAACGAAGCTGCATATATATATGCAGCACACACACACATACACTGCCTGCTATACCGTCTGTATAATGCTGATACTTCGTAACACGCTAGACTACAAAATTTAGCTTATAAAGTTTTCCGTTCATTCTACTTGATTATAAGAGAATGAAGAGGCAAAGTTTAAAACAAGTTAAAATAGTTGAACATCGCTAAATTGATTTTTGATACGTTAATACGGCTGGTAAGTAATGATTGCTTAGACTTTAGGCGTGGTTAATACGAAAACATCGACAGATTCTTGCACATGTACATGCACTCGTAATTTCAGTCTAGTGGACTGACTTGTTATAATTAGAGAACGGAAAGCCCATTAAGATATCATTAGCAAATGTAAAACAAAAATTGCAAGTACGGTAAATTATATTCTCATAATTAACAAAGAAAATAATGAAACATATTTATAATTATGCGTATAATTATTAAAAAGTAAATTGAAAGATTCGAAAATGCGTAGACGAAGATAATTAATCATCTTGACGCAATGTGTCGTTTCAAACGCAATTAATCATTTAATTTCGATCTTCTGCGACAAAGTTGTGTACCGCGAGGTCAACATGCGCGATCTTAATCGCAAGGCCAAAGTAAATGAGACTAATTAGGATTTAACGTGCGCGGTCGCGTTAATGAAGCTCAACGACTGGTGGCAAGTTTCCACTGGAAGCAGTAGTTGGTGTAACCGAAGTAACTTCGCGCCGAAGCTCACAAAAGACGAGATATAGCTTCCTGCCGTGTGTCTTAATGCACTTTAACGACTATAAACGACTTCACAGACGGCCAACGTCAGTAGTGCATTAAAGTGACATGTAAATTAATTGACATTTAAATTCGCGTTCTGCAAGATTAAATATCAATGTCGCATACGATACAGCTGTCTCGAAAATCATCATGGCTTCGCAAATAATGAAATTAAACTTCTATTCAGCTGCTTCCACTCTCCCCCATCTTGCAACAGTAAAAACTAATAACTCAGACAAAAGAATTTTTTACGAGTTTTTACATCCTGCAAATTAAAAGTTTTAAACTCGTTATATGCTGGGTAAAAATTGAATATTTTGCGCGCTTAAAAATATACCAAATCAATTTTAATGGCAAAATTGGGAGTTATTTATCAGCCCTCAAATCGATATAGTTTCGATTTTGGGGGACAGCTGTACAGAGATATTAAATCGCAATTAATCTTCGGACGATGAATTGTTTGACTGCCAACCACACGACGGATATTAAGTCTATTCGACAAAGTAGAATTTCACTTTTACTTTCTAAAGATAAGAAGTGAAAATGAGTGGAGAATGTAGAATAGTATCTTGTCTAAGTAAACAAAACGATTCCAACATGACGTAAGATTTGTAAAGATAGGAATTTGAAATAGGACTTATCAGACAAAAGATTAGAATATACATTGTATGTTCGAACTCTTTAAACAGTTTAAAGTAAAAAAAATAACTTTGAAAAAAGCGAACTATTTCATGTTCGATCTTGAGATGCGAATTGTCAAAACTGATCGATTAAGTAAAATTTCCAAAATAACTCAATATCTGTAGATAAAAAAAAAATTTAATTTTATAAAACTTAAGTATTTTTTATCTACAGATATTGTAATATTTTTCATGAATAAAGAAGTTATTAGAAATAAGATGTAGTCGTAATAATACGTATAAAAGAGCGTCATTTTTTATATATATATATATAGAGATACCTCGCTTACATCTTTTAATGCTTTCTACACGTGATAAAAGGATAGAATGTGTCAAGACGATACCGACGTGAAGTCGTCCGATAGAAGTGTCGACTGTAAGATAAAAATCAGTAGCTCGTACGTGATCACGCCTTTTAACGAGATACTTTCACAGCGTTTTTATACCGCCAAAGTATGGCGGATATACATATATGTGTGTGTATGTATAAATATATATGTATATACATATATATATTCCGTATAAAATATATGTATATATATATATATATATATATATATATATATATATGTGTGTATGTAGGTATATATATATTCCTCGTAAAAAGTAGTACATCGAGGAGTGCCTAGATCCATCGTAAGAAAAGTGGTCCAGCTATATAGAATGTTGTAACACTATTATATTACTAAGATCTGATTAAGAAAATTACAGACTGTTTGACTACCATATAGAACTACCATATTTAGAACTTAATATATAGAAAAATGTGCATGGACTTCTCTAGGTTTTTAATTTCAGTTTTTAACACACACAAGATTTATTTTATGTTACATAAATTATAATATATAATATATATTATATATATAATGTATATATGTATAATGTATAATATGTATACAATTTCTCTAAAGTTTCAATTTTAACTTTTATCAAGATTTATATTACATGTTGCGTACATAACATGTATATGTGAAGTAACATTTTCAAATGAATCATAATAGTTTAATCATTTTACATTAAAGTTCATAAAAACAGACAAATTTATCTTTGCATTTATCTCTCACATATTGGAAATTGAAATTTCAACAAAATTTAATGGAATGAAATAAATATTTTACTTTTGAAAAAAATTTAAATTAAATATAGTTAGTGATTCATATAACGAGAGAAAGATGAAAGCGTGGGTTAATTTAGAAGAACTCATTTTAAAAATTGAGATTAGTCAAACTATTCAAGGGAGATAGTTATGCCGTTTAGCATAACCATGTGTCGTTCCCACGATTGGGACGCCGAACAGAAGATGTCTAGTACTCCTCCGAGGTTAGAACCATTTCCATGAAAGAACAGAATACCGTGCCAACACAGCGTGGCTCCTAACGAATACAATGGTGTGTATATGTGTGTAGTAGGTCTAGTATATGTACGCGAGGAGGGGGGGGGGGGGGGGGAGTAATGCTGCGAGTGAAAAATTCGAATTTCAAGGTACGAACACCCCGAAGGCGGAGACGTGAATAACGTCTTCGAAAGAATCCAAACGGTTGGAAAGAAATTCCCGGCGGATTTAGGAGGCGTAACAGGTGATTCTTCCTCATCGCAGGACACACATCTACATGGCACTTTGAATTATGTGATTCGGCTACGATCTTATATCGCTCGTGTCACAATTAATGTCAACGTATAAAAATAATGATCATTATTATCGTCATTATCCGTTTCAATGAAAATGTTTCAATAATTTACCATATCATACAATTATATTTTATTATGTATCGAATCTTAAAAATTAAAACCTAAAATAGATACGTGTTATAATTTATTTTATATATATTTATTTAATAACTTATAATTTTTTTTTTAAATCCTAAATTAAAATCACAAATTGATATTTTTATGTAAATAAACTATAAACAGTATGTTCGTAGATTAGCTTAAAAGAATTTTGTGCAAATTATAAACTGTTTACTTTTTCACAAACTTAAAAATTTTATGTAAATTACTGTATTCATAAACATACTGTATTCAAAAAACTGTATTCATAAACCTAAGAATTTTTCGAATATTGCTGTCAGCACTTTTAATCCATTTTATGTCCAAATTAACACTTCGCCTCTGCTAATTAAATTGTTCGTATGTATACTGATGCTGTCGCGCGAGTTGTTTTACAGAGTTCAGCATGAATTACGGTGAGTTCTTCTCTGAGCAAACCTCGTATCCCTCAAATGTTGCGTTTAATACGGATGAAGCAGTGGTGTTTAATTTTAGATATTGCTGCAACGACACCACGACACACTATCTCTCGCGCACGTGTTCTTCAGATTACGCTTAGAGGATTATGCTTAGTCCTGACGCAGAATATCTCCTCCCTCCCTCCCTCTCTCTCTTTCTCTTTCCATCTCTCCACCCTTCTCTATTACCCAGAGATTATGGGACCTACCGGCACGCCGGGATCGTCCGAGCACATAATTCTTCTATCCTTCCCGAGAACTCTCGGCAGGTTTTATTTCCGAGACAGGTACAAATACCTGAAACCGTACGATTCCTAGCGGAGGAGGGTCATTGCCAGCCCATAGAAGAGCTCGTTCCACGGCGATGTTTCGACGTGAATGAACAACTAAAGGACAGCGCGATCTTACTTGCGTAATTAACGTTCAAAAAACTGAAATATTTTTGTTAGCAAATAATTTCTTGGGTTTTATTTCTATAGAAAATATACTTTCCCCTAAAAAAGAACAATTAAATATTTTTCTTAATACAAAAAGATATGCAGAACTCAATTGAGATAATTTGAAAAAAAAAAAAAGATAACTTTGAATAATTATTACAAAAACTGAAAAGTCAGTGTAGGTATCAGTATATCTTTTATAATACATGTAGAATGAGATTATTGTGCTGAAGTACACGCGTAGTATAATGCGCAGCAGAATGCAATTACAACTTTGTGGAAAATTGAAAATAAATTGCATTCTCATATTTCATTCCAGCATCAGAAGATAGTACGCATAAATATTCTTCGCGGGAAGAAAAATCCATCTTTTTCATTTTTCATCTCATGCTAATATTTGATCTAATTATGTTACGGTACAGTAAAAATTAATTACCCGTACACTTCAAACGATATCATAATCGGATGAGCGAAATTAAATTCACTATATAATAATCATACAAACGACATTGGATGTCGAGCGTAAATTAATCTTTTTTTTTTTCTCCGAGTTTCTTTTGAAAATGTAATGTATTTTTCATAACAGCTTTTTCGTAATTTTATATACCGTGCGAAAAAAGACAATTTTCACTCTGCGAAATTCTTAAAACCGTTGAGTTGTAAAACGAAGCATTGATTACACCGAATAGCTGCCGGCGCACTTTTGCCCAGTCCTACCGTCCTGATGTCATTAGCAACATCCAATTAACGAATATTTTCAATTCCTCGAAAAGAGTTTTCATCATGACCGGAAAATCGCGCGTCACGCTCAAACGGCCGCGCGAACAGGGCGAGCAGGTTTTCCTCTGTTTAATGGCACTCGATTCTCGTTCGCGCACTCGAACCGCCGATTCACGACGCGATACGACGCGTTGTCAATTAAACGAGTGCAAGAACCAATGACCGGAAGTAATAGCCGATCGAGAAGTACGGGAAAGGTCTCTAACGGTTACCGAGATGCGTGTCAGTCCCGTTTCGTTCGACGGAAGTGCTTTTAATATTCATCGCTCGCTACTACGTGTAAATTTTCCGAAGAACATATCGCTGTAATGTTATTCTCAGCTACATATTAAAAACGTCGTTACTTTTGCGCGCGTAAAAGAATGCGCGACAAAAATTTTAACACAAAATCATAAAAATAACAAGGAGTCTTTGTCTATGCATAAGTTTATTTTGAAATGGAAGCGTCACCCCTTTTATATCTTTGAATATTCTTGAAAAAATAATTTAACATTAATGGAAATTTAATGTGACAGTATCGCGCTCCGTGATGCATTCCATTGTACGATCCACGTACATAGTTCGCACGGCGACGAATAAATAGGACTGTCCATCATTTATCCCCCGAACTGGAAACTTGGCGGGAGCAACTTTCGGTCAATCGCTCATTATGTGACAACAGTTGACACATCTCTGCGAGGACATTGCCGGACGCTGCGACTCTGAATTAATGCAACGTGGACAGGTCGAGATACGCGAGACAGAGACGGGGGGGGAAGTGAGAGCGAGCGGCCGGCGCATATGCGCCACTACACACGTATATACACGGTCGGATTTATGTCAACGTATCTATTACCTATGCAGCATCGCTCGGCGGGGATCTCTCTTGTCGGCTCGATTACATAAGCGCGAAACGTAGCCAGATGCGAAATCCCGATCCACGGGGTCCCGATTCCTCGTTGAACGAGTCTTTATAAAGTCGGAACGCGCACTGGCCACGCGCCCGCCCACGCACGAGCGTGCATACCTACATACGTGCGTGCCTGAGCGGCAAGCTGACGGACGAAGGTGGACATTTCTCGAACACATACGCAGTATATGTATATTAAGACGTTTTCCACGACGGAAACTCGCGGTATGGAAAATGTATGGCTTGTTACGCGTGGAAGAAAATATTAGCGCGATTTATAACGGCATGCGCGAGCGAGCGATTGACTTAATGCTCAGTTATGCATTATAATGTTCGCGCTTAACAACATTATATATCACAGCACCTGCGCATTCGTTTTTTCTCTGGGTCATAGTTTAATTTGTCACGTCGTTGCGCAAATTTATTAACATCGTGCCTTTATCTTGACTTTGATATTTTATGCAAATATTTCATATGTCTAATATTTATGATACTAAATGTTATATAAAGTTGAGAGATAATTATAGTATTTTTGTAAAATTTTATCTTAAAAAGATCACACTCGTCAGTTTTAATACGATCTTATTACAGTTATTAAATATTACTTTTACTATAAGTAGCGTAATACCTTGCACGTGACTCGAATAAAGTGAATTAAAAAGAAGCTTAAATCAAACTCCGGCAGCGCTCCAATTAATTTCGTCCAGCCATTTCCTCCTTCGTATTGATTTTGCTTTACTTTATTTAATTTAACCGAGAGACTGATACCTTGGTAAAACTTCACTTAACTCAATTTTCATTGTCGTCAATGTACAAAATGTATTTAATACAATCTTCATTCCTTTTCTCTCTCTCTCTTTTTCTATGTACTTCATTCCGTAATTTTTAACGTGAAACAACTATCATTTGCATGGAAATGAGAAACTCATATGAAGAGCTCCGAATATTTAAGCATCAAGATTAATTTAATCTAATGATGTTGTTCGCGATCAAAGTACACAAAATTGTAATAAAAACGCGCATGATTAAAAATTTTGAATCCTGTATAGAGTAAACACTTCTTTGTTATTAAAACATCAGAGTTATTTTTTATTTTAGCGCAAACGCTACATCGGGATTCTCAGCATTAACCATCTTTTAACAGAAATTTAAAAAAATTAATTTTTTAATTAATTAAAAATTTTTTGCATATACTTTCTGCTGAATGAATTTTACTTTTGAAAAATGACGTTGAACAACGGTGGGAAAACATCGATTATAGTGTTTTGTGTTCCAACAAGAACGACATGTGGGCCTCATACTTTTTGTTTAACACGCCTACACGAGACTCACGCGGTATACACACTTTCGATTCGCTAACTTCGGTCTCGCGGCGCTTGAATTATTCAGCGGAATTATTTATGAAGTTTCGAAACGACGAGATCGAAAATATTAAATTCACACGCGGCCCTTTAGTTCGGCTCTGTACGAATCACTGGCTCATATAAATTCATCGCTCGCATTTATACCCACGACGCGACGCGACGGCGGTAATGCGCGCATTTATTAAAGACGATGTTTTCCCCGCGCGCGCATAACACTTAATAGGTTTACCCTTTGCCAAATAGAGCCGCGTCTTTATGAGATGTAAACTCACAGTCCCATTAGTTGCGATCGTATCTCGCGCTGCAGGAGTGCAGCGTGCATCCGTAAGTGTAATTGATATTGCATTAGGATTAACGATAATTTAAGTGCTTTAATTGGATTCCCGTTGTAATTTACGGCGTAGTAATTATCGCTTTGCCATTCGCGTTGAATAATCCAAGTGTTAATACAGTAACGTTTTTCGAAAACTTCACGGTCGCGAAAAGTTATTTATGTGTAAATATATATATATTTACCATCAAAATGTATTGTTTTTAGCTGGCAAAGTTTGAAAAATATTTTATCCGTGAATAAACGTGAATAAATTTTCTGAAAGCAAACATACTGGGTATCCCAGTTCTTCCCATTTTCCATCACATAAAAACTAATTTTATCTTTTTAAATAGAACATCTTTTTCGTATATCTTGTTATTTATATTTTTGCGGAAATCTGCGAAATGCTGTTACGATAAAATCAAGAAACAAACATCAAGAAAATACACATTTGTTCAATGAGAAGCATGATTTCGTTTTGGACGATACTTTGAAGTGGAAGTCGAGGACGAAGGTTTTTCAGGCGGGAGTCTAGTGAAGAGCCTAGAAGGATCTACATGAATATGTGAACTATGCATGTCGTATTAGTATCGTGCATCTCCTCAACGTGTATATCCCGGCGCATATATCGGAAAATACTGAAAAGTTTTGCGCACAAAGGATGCCGAGACACGTCGTAAAACGTGCCCGCCATGCACGACGATACTTTCCGCGTGAACTTTGTTCATAAAATTTCACAATCCACGAGCATTTAAAAGGTCTTGTCGTAACTTCATTCTTAGATCCTATAACTTTTATAATTTTATTTTGTAATGGACCAAACTTGTGATATACGGTCCCATAAAAGTCGCTCTTATTATTTTCGCTAAGAAAAACAAATTGCGTATTTTATCTCAGTATAATGTTAAATTATTTTTAAAATAAGAAGAAGAACAGTTTGACTTCAAAAAATCAAATATTTACTTGAATATCGAAGTCTTTTGGAAATATTACGCCCGCAAGCGCGTTTGCCTTTTCGCTATTCAATCTGTGTTACAAGCCTGGTATATGTATATATATATATATATATATATATATATATATGTATCGGATCTCGAGACCTCGTTGCTGCCGCTTGAAAAGGAGTGTTTTAATTGGCGGCATAGTTAGAGAGAACAGGCAGCGCAAATTTGCATGGAGAAGACAGGAACAAGAAGAAGACAAAAAAGAAAGAGGGAAAGAAGGGCGGAGGATTGCCTTTTAAGGCGATGATTCGTGAATCGGCAAGATTTAAAGGGCGACGACAGAAGTCGCGGCGAAGCGAACGAGGCATACAAAAGGCTATTAGCGTAATTAGCAGACTATCTGCGACCGCCGGCCAAACCGCGATCCCTCGCAGATACCGAAACGGCAAGGGTGACAAAATTAACGATGTGTAAATCGCAGAGATATGTTTTAATTAATGTGCCGACGCGGAAATTCGTATTGTTGAGGACTCGAGAAAAACGATCGCGGAAGAGGCAGCGTTAATGAAGCGCGAATATCGCAAGGCACGCGTAATGAGGCGGCATAAGGAATGTTATAAAACATGTCAAACATTTACAAATATCGATATTACGTGATGCCCGATATTACAGCGAGATAAATGTACATTATATGTCGGCGTATAAATTTCTAGAAAAACTAAAAGTATTGAAAATAAAACACAAATAATACATATAATAGGAAAGGCTCATATATAATAACTATCAAATAATAATATAATAGAAAGGCATTGAGAGCCGTCGCGGGATGTTAGTGCGAAATTATTTAATTTTTCTTAAAGAAATTAATTTCGCGCCCTGATATTTTTTCTCTCTCTTTCTTTCTTTCCGAAAATTCCTATCAGTACATAATGATTCTCCATATGTAAGAACAATGTACTAAACTTTTCGTACACTCTAAGTATCTCGAACCAGAGATCGGTGTACAAATTAACTGTCTCACGTAGACTAATAAATTAATTTCTTTAAGAAAAATTAAATAATTTCGCACTAACATCCCGCGACGGCTCTCAATGCCTTTCTATTATATTGAAAATAAAAGATGTTACAAAGTAATATACCAGTTTGACGGAACATTTATTTATATTTGCTGTCAAATACTAGAATGAAGCAATGAGTCGATAATCGGTGAATCCGTATATCGCGCGTACATTTTGCGGCGTAAACAAAAGCACGAAATCACAAACGCAATGTGATAAATCTTACACAATCCCGCTTCGCGTGGTCCGCTGAAAATCGCTCATGTACAATGAGTCGCCGAACCGTTCATTTTATTTCGCAGGAAACCACAAATTTTCTGCGTGCATGCAGAATCGTTAAATAAATAAATGCGCTTTGATCGAGACACGCTGTTTTGCTCAAAGCGGATATTGCGCGCGTGATACGCCGTGTTGCGCTGCATTTTCATGGATTTGCACGCGAATTTAGTCATGCATATACACTCCTGGTAACGACGCTAACCAACTTTAACGTGTACCAAATCAGTCATAGACCGTATACGTCGCTCAAAGTGGATCTATTATAGAATAAAAAAAAAAATTTTTAACGAGCGTCACTATTTCGTTCCATTCAATTTGTGGAATTTCTTGCGTCGGTTGCGGACTTTATGGACGCACATTCACTTTCGTTTTGCGTGCGTACGGTAAATTATTTCGCGCGACCCACACGGGAATGCGCGCTACATAGAAAGGCGACGCAATATTACAAACGCCTTTATTGCGCGAGATAATGCTTCATTAAATCCATGTTACCGCATGCATGGCAGGTAATAACCGATCGTAGTGCGCTTCGATCGCAAACCATCGCAATTTTGATGTTACGTTCTGGCATCAATTTTACGCCCGCATGCAATTACGTAATCGTTTAAATTTTAATCATATAATTAATATGCTGTTACAGTTTCGGTCTTTTTTTTCGCGATTACTCATGGCTTGCTTGTTTTGCCTTTTTTCCAAATAATATTATTTGAAATTGCTTTATTTTTTGTAAAAAAATATTACTAGCAATATTATTTTTTTTTAATTATGCTGTCACAATATTAAACTGAGAATGACGCTCGTATTCATAATCGTTACTGAATGACTAAGACGTTTCTCAATACTTAACTATAGGCGATCAGTGACTATACATATAATTGCTTAACATTCCTCACCAGGAAACCTCACGCAGTAGTATCATCAATGAATCATGACGCATCTGTTCTATGAACACTCTACTTAACAATAGCGCTTTTCTTCTCTACGAGATTTATTTTTTATCTTCTTAATAAATATCCATTTAAATCACATCACTACTCTTAAATATTTTGAAACGTTTTTTTTTTCACCTAGTGAAAAAAAGAAACATATATAAATAAAATCTTTTCTACGAGATTTATGTTTTGTCTTCTTAATAAATATCCATTTAAATCACATCACTAAACTCTTAAATATTTTGCAGCCTAGTAAAAAAACATAAATAAAAATAAAAAATAAACAAACTACTTGACTGATTTTCAAAGTTAAAAATTCTCATCCTATTGCTGTAAGCGCTGAATTCCTGGCGACATTATTGCAATTTTCACGACAATGAAAAATAAGATCGCACTCTGTAGGAACTTCATTACGTTGGTATCCGGAAACGCAGTGATCGACCGGAGTGTTACACGAGTCACGTAATTTTCCGACAAATTAGAAGATTAAGTGCGATCGGTAAGAATGCAGCGCGTTCGGAGAACGAGTTCGGGGCCAAGAGTGCACCTTCGCAATTCCAGTGTGCAAACACAGACGGAGAATCGAAATTGGAATGTAGTCGACCTCGGAGACAATGCCGGGCGTTTTTAATTTTAATGCTTTCATTAAGAGCCATCTCTTATGGCCGCGGAGATTTGGGTCAGTTTGCGATGCTATCACACTTCGCTGCGAGTCTGCTATCCAAACATCTTTCCTCTTCCCGTGTGAATCACGACGTAACCAAAAATTAGGTGCAGCAATTTCTAAATGAAAATTCACCGTAAATATTGCCTTCGTCAAAGCTATCGCGTTTATTTAATGTGTATGAAACTGATAATTATTTCGTAGAAACTCATAAATTTAAAACTTCCAAATTTTATTTTTAATAATTTTACTACACAAAAGAAATAATCTTGGCTGTAATATTAAAGAAAATGACTCAGCAAAATCTAATACGCCAGATTTACGCCGCATCTCAATTTATCTTGCGAGAATTTATCCATCTCTTGCCAGATTTTATGAGTTATCAAAATTTCACAAGCGCTTCACGCTTCGGTATCTAGAGATATGCTTTTTTAAAACCATATAAATTATTTTAACAATATTCAATCATTATTTATCAATAAAATACTTTTTTTAAATGTTCAAATATTCATGGAATTGCATAGCAATGCTCTGAACTATTTATTTTATCCGTTGGAAACAGAGTAATAAAAAATAAAAAATCGTGAATAGATTATAAATTTTAGCAAGATGATAAGCCAGCTTCATACACACGCATCAGATGTAAAATTGAAAAATTCATCAAAGATTCTCGATGTATTATATTGTCATCACGCGAAATCTTATATTGTATTGTGAACTCGTTCTATCACATACGCCCGGTCTTCATTCACCCATACACGTGTCAATATATTATATCGGAATAAAAGCTGCGCGTTGCCGCGAGGTGTATATCGACTTTTCCCCCGTTCGCGCAGAAGCACAATCTGCCGGACGATTATTTCGAAAAAACAACGCTACGAATGAATGCAACGTAGGCAAATTAGCTGACTCGCCTCCCCGTTCTCTCTTTCCGTCTGTCCCGCATTCGCAACAGGTAAAAAACAAAATTGCGCCTCGAGTTACGATTTGACTGCCAGAGTATAACGAGATTGTTCTGCAATGTTGCTCAAAAAACGACTGAGGACAATTGAATTAATTTCTTGTATGCGGTACCCGTTTCCTGTGAAGTATGAATGCAAGAATAATAGCCGCGATCGATCAATTCGTACGAGATATGAGTTTCAAAGTCCATCAGTGATGGATTTCTGCTTCTATGTCGACCTGAGAAAATGTATTTTGCAATATTTTATATAAATATCAATTAAAAACTTTTTTTATTCAATATCGCGCAATGAATAATATGTTATGATATTTTGTTTTTGAGAACGCCTCCTACATTTATGTTTCAAGAGTTTCAGAAGCCCAATTTGGCTTGTCATGATTGAATGGGCAGCGAATAACAGGACATTAGTCACGCATTCGTCCGGCAAAAATAACAAGCCAGGCGGGCATGTATAAAAAAAAATAATATATAAAAAATAAAACAAGAAAAATATAAAAAATGCATATAAAAAAGAGATTACGTTATATGCAAAATGTTGCGGAGTCTATTTCGCTCGACAGAAAATAAATATGTGCGACGTCAAAAGTGGTAATATAGCAAAAGCCTGCGAATTTCGCGAAGTCATTTCGGAAACAACGTACAGTAGCAGAAGGGAGAAGTCATAAAAGTGGTGTTTTCGACTGAACAGTAACTAACTCGGCGCAAATACCGTGCGCGTGTCGGACCGCATCCGTCATTCCTAGTTCGCGATGAACGCGAGACGAATTCGCGCACCTGTGACAATGGCGACTTCCGACACGCAGCATCGACTGCGCGCGTGCACCCGTCGGATAACGGCGCTAACGAAATACTGTGACACGAGCCGGGACGAATGTAATCATGAGCACCCGAAACGATTGTGAACCACCGAGAGCCGACACATAACACCGAAACCGCGACAGTCTCTCGTCGACGACGACAAATATTCGCAATGGTAAATTAGGACGAGACGGCGTCAAAGCTTGAGCGCGTGTCGCTTCCCGGCTTGAATCTCAAATGCAAGCTGCGGCACGTATCGCCTTAACAGCTGCGTAATCACGTTAGAACACATTCTCTCTGTTATACGAGGATTCCAAGCATTTTTATGTAGCATATTGAATTCCAGTCGCAATTGCTATAAATATTTCATTATGAATCTTTTTCTACAAATTTTCAATTTCTCTATTAGTCAATATTTTTAAATTTATATATGTGGCAAAAAGTATCTAAAAATGCTGAAAATATATCTTGTACTTATTATCTAATCTGATATATACTTTGTCAAAATATTTAGGAATACAGGACACAGAGTTTTGTAAAAAGTTTTCAGGACCTCTTCTAGAACGGAAATTGGTTACGTTCGCCGACGGAAATAAAAGACAGGCGCACACTGCGATCTCGCGTCACGCTGCTTACCACCGTAAAATATTCATTTTCTTTCGTCGGAGTTAAATTTTAAACAGGATCTCCCGAACGCGAAACTCGAGGTGAGAAAGGGTCGTCCAGGCGGATTTAATTTAAGTTTCGCTGCAAGTTTGCGTCAGATCGAGTGTATTCCAGCGGCATATAATTTTGCCGTTGTTTCGAGCGTTGAAAACAACGTTGCGTACCATCGCCTCGGAGGATGCTGACGGGCATATAAGGCAGCCGCCGCTGCACTGTGTGCCGACGACGCGGTATAGCTAATGCACGCCCAGATAACGACGATAACGAGACACTTGACACCCAGAACGAGCACACTCGATGTGTATCGCGCTCGATGTATGCCACACCTGTGAAACAACTGTTAAGCAACGACGAGGCGTAACATCAGCAGCACGTAGCTCTGGCGCAATCTATCACTATTAGCAACCTATCTGTACATCCGCTCTTCTCACCCTAAGCTGAGCTTATCCTAATCCCTTCGATACTGAACATCGTAGCAACATATGCTCAAGCAATTGTGTATAGACATTATTACGTGTAAAAATTTGTTTAAATCATAAAACTCTGAAAAATTTTATTTCATCCTCAAAACTTAAAAAGTTTTCACGAGAAAATAATAAAAATCTTACTGAATCATTATCAAGTCGTATATGCATAAAATTAACCTAAACAAAAATCGATTTTTATAGCATGTAGCTCAATGTTACTAAATTTTCAAAATATTGAAAAAGAATTCTTAATTTATCTAATAGCGTGAAAGAATAAGTAAAAATATCGTTTATCGAATTAAAGTCAATTCTGATAATCTTTTATTTTATGTGAAAATATATCAAGGTAACAGCTATCATCGACCCACAAGTGAGGATTAAATCTGATAGAGCAGTCAGATTATTGGGGTATGAATTACTATTTTCCGTCGCTGCGATCTGAAATACTCTGTTGCCGGGCCCAGATCTTTTACGTCGGCATAGATTTATCGCGCCGAGTGCTGCGTCGGCGAACAAGGTAAATCAAATTAGAAACGTATTCGCGATACGACGTATTCAGCGCAGCAGCCTAGATCCGTGGCGTAGATTATTTTAAGGGGCAGCCTCGAGGCGGCGGTCGCCAACCCATGAATATGAAACGTGCGAAAGAACTATACTGAATCGTTACGCTAAATCTTTCGGCGACGCCGCCGCGGCGCTTCGTATAACGAGAAAATGACTCCCGGTCTAACTGTCCCTCTTTCGTGTGATTCACTTAACGCTGCGCCACGAAACCGCAAAACGTACGTATCTTAAAACCTGGAATCTTAACTATCGCGCTACACGTTTCCGCACTTCTTCGCTCGTAGTGCAAGATACTCTTAAAATATATTTCCACCGTCTCTCACTTGCGCTGTATTCTAATAAAATAAATATTTTCAAAATTTTAATGAAAATTTCTCTCTTTATCAGGCAGCATAAAATCGGCATAAAGTCAATGATAAAAGTTTAGAGATTTTAACGGATATCTTCATCTATCATACAAATTATAAATACTTGTACATATTTATCTATCAATGTATCTATTTCGCAAGATGCGCCATTTGTTCACAATACCGTAAAACGATCATGCACCGCTTTAATCCCGGAACAGTACGACGACGAATTCCTATTGAGCGCGGACGAATCACGGAGCAGGATGCCTAAGCTCTTTCATAAGACCCTGAATTTGAACTCCGTCACATCGCTCCGGCGAGCAACGCGTCGACCGGAAGGCTCGCCTTATTTCTCTGACAACTTCGGCCGAGGGAGAGATAAATCCCGTCAACGTTCGCGGCAACTTCCGAGCTCGCGGAACTGAATAACGGATATTACGGAAGGAGCGACTGCCGGCGCTACATGCCGGGAACGACACAACTCCGGGACTCGAATAAACCTCGAATTGTGCCGCGTGGCTCGACCGACACGCAATATCCCGAGAGAGAGAGACACACGTGGGGCCGGTGTTGCACAAACGTCGCTTTAGCGCGAAAGCCTGTTCTCTCGATGTGTTACTCCAATACCAACGCGGAGTATTTCGGTGTCCCGATGGGGTCGAATGCCCAAGGGATGTTTTAGTTTACAAGCTCGACATATTACTTAGGGGTGTATAACTCAATTGTCCTATAAATATATAATTTTCGAAATAAGTTAATTTTACGACCGCTGTTTAGTCGCTAAGTTTCTCAAATATTTTATATCGGTTTGAGAAACAAAAAATTGCTCGAGTTTAATTTATTCCCTTTTTTATTTTCTGAACTTGTACGTTATTATTTTCTGCTTTTTATATAATTTTTTAAATTATGGAACTAATTATAAATATTTTTGTTACTTATGATATAATTTACTGAAAAAATCTAAAATTAAGGCAAAAATTTTTGCAGATTTTTAAATATATTATGAATGTATTATGTATTATGAATATATTATGAAAAAGATAATTAAGATATAAAATTCCAGTTTGTGTCATGATTAAAATTTTAAGTAATATATTGAATTAATGCTAATGACATTGATGGCTAACGATACCTTTAAACAGGCTAGAACCACGTCGAGGGGAAATCGTACGATATTGTATACGCGACGGATTTTCTTGTGTCGACTAACTACTTCTCTCCCTTCTATTGCAGTCGCCTGTCTATCCACGCGTCTCCTTCGCAGGCTTCGCACAACTCGAACCGGTACAACCGGAAAGAACCGGCAGAATTCTCTATTCCTCCTTCTCCCGCCCTCCCACCTCCCCCATAATCTCTTTCTTCGCACATTGTCAAAACAAGTACACATATAATAAGATCACAAAGCATTTACTCGAAAAATATTGGTCTACGTACGTCGTATTATACGATAGTATTTCTTTTCTTTCGTTTTTTTTTTGCTTTGTTTCTCTAATAGGTTAGAATAATGTCAACATCATACGAGAATAAAATGGTTATGTGTATCGCTGAATGCGCGCCGTTTCTACTTCTGTGGATTATCTCTGGAATTTGTTCCATAAGCACAAGCACGTTTAGCGCGAGAGAGACTTTAATATTGAAAACCTGATACATTCTTTCCATTTCGGCTAATGTAAGCAAAATGACAAGAATTTATCACGTATAATATAAAATAACATATCGGTCTAAATAAAAAGCAAATATCGAAATACTTGAAAAATCCCGAGCATATTTTTTATTACAGAAACAATAGATATATTAATTAATTTTTAAAACAGAAACATTGCAAAGGTATCCCACTATTGATTCAGAGGTGCGATATATCACTGATTCTTCGTCAATACGGTGAAAATGACGTATAGTATTCCAATTGGTTTTATTACAAAAAAAGTCGTGAGCTCTCGAATGATACTAGTTTCAGTCATCTATACTCTGGGAATATCGGTGCAAATAGAATACGCGTTTCTATTTGCCACGATTCTACCCTCGTCAGCGTATTTACAGTTGAGAATGTAAAGAGTGGCAGCGCAAACTCCGGATTTTTCAGAGTGCGTGTTTATTTTCTGTAGATATGAAAAATTTGCACGCTTGAATAAGCGATCTAAATTCACAACGCACGAAAAATTACTAACTATATTCTAAACGGTTCTAAGATCACTGAAATATTTTATTTAAACAAAAAATTGTATATGAAAAGAACATATCATGGAAAATTATGAATATTATATAAGAAAAATAGAACAAACATTCGAAACAAGCTCAATAATTTTTCTATTATTTTTATAGATTATTTATTTTTATTTACTCTATATATGCTATATCATTTTTAACAATAAACTTCCACGAATCGTATTTAATAAAATAAAACACACCATTGCAACATGTCATTGGACATATTTGTGGTGTAGTCATTCTGCCATTTTTCGTGTGTAGAGAATAAAAGACATAGAAAATCAATATGTCTGACTGACGATGGAATATTTCATTGAATATTCGTATACTGCTTTACAAAGCCGCGACGATAGTGGCAACAGTGGTTGTTCAGTGGCGGTAAGTTCACTGTCAGTGCGTATCGAATGAAAAGAAAGAACGTGCGATCACGTGATCGCGTATAATTCGAAAATGTAACATTGGCGCTATTCGTTTCTCAGAAGCGGAGAGAGATTCTTTTCATCTCCGTAAATGACTTTGTTACTCCACGCTTATCTCGTGTACCTATATTGAGTATACATGTCATGTGTACTTACCGAAGAGTCCTTGAGGCAATCTCGCGGCAGCTGGGAAGACGTAAAAAGCATCCACCGATGAGACGATCTTTGGCAACAAGCGTCACGGCCGGTGTGACGTAATGGCGTTACTTTTGCACTGACGATTCAAGCTGAATACGATTGTACGACACTGACTCGCGGTACAGATTCGTATATGTCACTTCGCAATAACACTCGCGCGATAATTCGTGCGACGATCGAGAAGTGATGTTCGCACAGACCGTACAACACCGGCGGCAAACCAAGAAGAGCGCGAAACGATCCTTCCACAACGAAGGCCGGAGCACGACTGACTTGAAGCGTGTCGCTCTCGCGCGTGACCGGCGACGGTTCACTCGTTCACTGCGAAATGCGCGCCGCCCCTTCTCTACCGGCCCGGAGTGTCTCGTGGTACGTATCAATCTCTCACGGACGGCCTCACACGATTATTTCCTACACGGCGACAAGTTAAACGACACCTACCACTGTAATTTGCAATTTTATAATTTCGCGCAATTATTGTCTCATAAAGCCTGGCCTGTGACCACATTAAAAAATCACTCGAGCTTCCCGGCGAACGATTAGATATCCCTGAGAACGAGCCGAGTAGAAGAGTATTAAATTTATGCAATATATTTTTAAACAAATTTATATTCAGTCAATTATCAACTTCGTGACCTCGCATGATATAATTTGATTTTTGATCGCGTTTCAGGTATGTAATTTGCAACTTTATAATTACATGTAATTAGAACTTCGTAAAAAGACTGTAATTGTATTAAATACTACCTTTAGAGGTTATCTTTCAGTGCACTCATAATGTGAATGGCATAATTTCGATTTCATGCGGTATATTTCCATTGGTCAACATCCTATACCTGTCAATCTCCTAGCCTCACACAATTATTCCTGATCCTGCTGTCACAAGATAAACACATTCGCGGTATGTAATTTGCAGTTTTTATAATTCGATGCTATTATTATCTCGCAAAGCCGTTATAATTGTTTCAAACGCCTCTTTATCCTTTTGTACTACATGGCAATATTAAGCCTTGAATATTTTAACTGCGATAAAATTCGTTGATAATGAGTTCCTATTTATGAGTTTATATGATTTAATAACGATAAATATATTATTGTTGTATTAAACATCTTCGCGTTCCTATTGCGTTTTTCATTTCGATAACGTGCTAACGTTTTATGGTAGAATGGTTACGATACAGAGAAATCATTTACGCCAATTATCGACGTATCATCGCGGAATTAATCGAAATGCATCCGTGAACGAGAATTATCATTTACAATCAAGATCGAATAAATAGTGGTAGAGGTGATATATATTTACAATCTGAATATTGTGTCGATTAAAAATTTATTATACGGAAGATCGATTTTAACGTTCGTATGCACACAATATAATTTATTATAAGTATAATTTTAATTTATAATATTATATATTATTGATATACTTAATTCTCTTTTTCATACACGCACATAATCGATCTTACATAACCTTTATTGCCAAAAATTTATCTTATTATGTATAATAATATCTATGTACATGTCGTAAAACAAAACAAAACAAAACGTACAGCCAAATAATAAATATTCAAAAAAGTTTGCCGCAGCCAGCAATAAGAATTAAATTATAGTACAAGGCACTTGTGTATTATGTTTATACTTGAAAAAGAGCTAAGAAATATTTTAAAAACGTTGCTCGAATCTCGCATTCACAGCTTTGTTTATGTTTTGAAGGTTGGTACCCGGTTTTCCTAGAAAACGCTCGCGCTTCGAGCCAATCCGACGCTTTCTCCCTCCCTAGCCCGGGCCCGGAGGCCGAAGTGCGCCCGCTCTGCGTTTCTCGTATGTTTTTACTCGGTAAAACGTATATCGCGTGTAATAAGTGTCCGGAACATCGAATTGAACGACAGACGATTATTTCAAAGCGTCTATTAAGTCGCAAAATCACGATTTTTCGTTTGAGTTCGTGAACAGTGTCGAAATAGCCTATCCATCGAATCGTTGCACATTTCGTCGCGGAATTCAATCTTTTTTTGATGCGCGTTTATGCAAATTTTTCATGTTATTCGCTTACCGGACAAGTGCCACAAGTGCTATTTAACATCAGAAGCATCGAGGAGCATCGATGGAAATATAAAGGTATTGTTGCGACGAATTAATCGAAATCGTCGCTATAAGCAGGCATATATTTCAGATATTGAGATATTCACTGTGAAATGAGACGAATAAACGTGACATTTTGTGTCGAGTGTTCCCGGCCGAATCGTAATTGCTTTTCACGTTTTTTTATCCGCATTATAATGTTTTGCGTGCATTTGGAGTACCGAAGAGAATAATAACCGTTTGTTTCTGTGTGCCTATTAAGCCACATGATTGCGACTAACGCGATTTTTTGTTTGCGCTTGTAAGTGGCGCTTGTAAGTGTCAAGATAACCCTATCTATCGAGACATCGGAACTCGTCGTCTTGTGTCGCGTCGCGAGATTCTTTTGCAATATGCGTCTCATGTATATTTCGCACCGTTTTCTCGTTCGACTCTTTGCCGCAGGTTTGCCTGAGACATGAATATATTTGCGTTCGCATAACTTTTTTAAATCTGCAGCACAGTTTAATTCGCGTTAACCGTTTTTCGGTTCGCTTCGCGTTTTTTTTATTCGTTGGAAGTGAATTTCATGTGCAAACGAATGTCGGGAGTGCCGAATTAAATCGGGCCAAACGCGAGTGAATTAGTGGACTAGTGAACTGATCAAATTTTAGTTTCGCGAAATGCAAATACATTAATGGGCTAAATGCATCATAACGACCGAGTGCATAGTGATCAAGAATATTTCACGAATGCATCCACATGGATGATCGTCGGATGTGAAGGAGCAACTGGCAGCAAAAAAGAGCAGAGCAACGGCCAGAACCAGGAAGGAGTAAGATGTGATAGCGGCGCATCGACCGGTGAGCAAATTTGTTTATTACACTTGAATGATTATCGATTTATTTGTTAATTTATTTAAACAATTAATTTAATTATAAATTAAGTACAAATATGTATATATTTTCTGACTAATGATGTTTGACGTCTATGTTTATCATTAATTAGTCATAATTACTGATTATTCAATGATTGTACTGAATAACCATTACACTATCTTGCTGAATGATAATGTGAAATCATAATACGACACAGCAGTGCATATTTTTAAGGCATTATTCTTATAAATAATATATATACTTTTTTACATAAAATGTAAAAAAGCGTTAAAGAAAATTATGACTAGTTAGGGCGTAAATTGTGTCTTATATGACAAACGAATCGGTTATTCTTTCTCGATTATTTTTCTGAACGACTATTTGTGGCATGCGATAAACTAGCTATAAATACAGAATGAAAACTGTCAGATAAAGGGAAAGCAGAAGTATTTGTTAAACAAGAAAAGTTATCAGTAATCGAAGAAAAGCTTTTATTACGAAATCCAATTTCTTGTATACAGAAGATATATTCGGCATCGACGTTGCGTAGAGAAAGAGAGAGAGAGAGAGAGAGAGAGAGAGAGAGAGAGAAGGAGAGAAGAGGGGGAGAGAGAAAGAGAACTGCAATGAGACGTGCCATGGATTATTTACAGAATTCCGAAGCGGAGTTAGTTACTCGCACTGTCGTTGCGATGAGCAGCGAATGTTTAATTGCACGCGGTGGAAAAGTTATCGGATGCTCGAGCGAACGTGACGAAACGTGTACAACGCACTCGACGAAATCCCGATTAGCAATCGCGACATCGTCGAATAAGGACAACCCCGTTCCCGGCATTTTAATGACGCGCGGATTCGTGTTTCTCATAACGGATAGAAGGCAAAATATGAGTCCCTCGACCGCGAGATGTTCGAGACACGCGACCCTTTCTCGTGCATATGTTTTAATATATTTTTTTTTCTTTCTTTCTTTCCTTTTTCTTTGAACCTCCTGCGAGTTTTCGTGATGCATGAGTGATGAATATGCAAGGCATGAGCGATGTAGACGTCGTCGGCGGCGAGAGATGACGGTAATGACGCTGGCAATAATGATGATGATGATGATGATGTCGAGAAAAGCGTGGGTCGCGATGTCGTGTATATGGCGCGGTTCCCGTTACTTTACTGTTGGCCGTGTAGATGTTTCCGCGAAGTTTGACGTCAACGAGAGGAAAGTACGCGGCAGGGTAACCCTTCGCCTCCTCTTCCACTTCCGGCCAAGTTACGATGCGGGCGCTATGTAAAAAAAAGAGACAGAATATATTAACACCAGGAGAGAGAGCAGAGAGCTAGGGCAGAAGTGCAAAATTGCAAACTAGGACTAATGATAAAGTCGCCGGTAGTTGAAGAGAAGTGGCTCTCGTCGATCTTCTTCCGAAATTGAATGGGTGTCTGCTGTTATAGATGAATGTCTGATAATATTATTGCGTAATTAGTTCGCAATAATTAGTCTGCCTGTGACATGCCTCAATGGCGCTAGATTAGATTTTTTAGTCTTTTGCATGTTTTTTTTTAGTACTGCCGTACTTGATGGTTTTGACATACCGTTCATGATGTATTTAGCGCTCTTTAGCGCGGGATTGCCTCTGATGCGGATTGTAACTCGCAATATCAAAACTAGTTTAGCTAAAAATTAAGTTGAAAAGCGCAAAATTAATAGAAGTCAATTTTGCCAGATTACATAGAGCTGGCAATCGAAAAATACTACTCGTTCCCGTGCTTTTTTTCGTGAAATATAAAACCGTGTGGCAAAATGTTGGGTTTCAAAAACAAAAAATTCAGATAAAAAAACGATTGCGAGTGTTGTTTACGCAAAAAGTTTAAAGCGTCAGATTAAAAAAAAAATAGGTTGCAATGTTACCTAGAAAAGCAATATGAGTTCAACGATGCACAAAATATTTCACGTACTTTCGACGGGCGCAGGTGCAGCTTCCGCTGGAGCTGCTGGGGTCGCATCTGCGGGCACGGCTGCAGGTGCGGCTCCATCGGGAGGTGCAGCTGGTGCGCCTTCCACTGGAGCTGCAGGAGGAGCAGCGCCTTCGGCTGGAGGAGCTCCTTCCGCTGGCTGAGCCGCAGGAGCTCCTTCCGCTGGTGGTGCTGCTGCTGGTGCACCTGCAAATTTTATTTTCTTACTTTATTGTAAAACTAAGATTTCTGTTACATATTACAAATTAATCACAATTTATTTCTAGAGTATTCATTTCTAGAGTATATTTGTAGAGTATTTCTTTAGGTTTAGAAAATTAAAAGCAAACGTAATTATAATTGACGATGATTGATCGACGTCGACCTTTTAACGGCATACAAACACTTTTTCGAATATACTAATGAACAAAATATTATCTTGATTTATTATTATTTTTTTTATATTAATCAGCATAAAATAACGATGTTATAAATTAACAGCGAACAGCCGATTATTCATTTAAAATTTTACTTGCTTTGACTGAAAATATATCAATGTTTGCTGTGCATATATCTGTACTAGGTACATATATATGTATGATGTTTGCAGTTAAAAAGTTAATATGAAATTTAGATTTATTTTAAATTTTCTGCAAATTTGACGTGCAATTTTCTTAAGAATAATAAATCTAATATTTTACTAATTTAAAAAAACGAATGAAAAAAGGGTAAAATTAACCTTCCGCTGGAGGCGCAGCGGGTGCTCCTTCTGCGGGTGCGCCTTCGGCGGGAACAGCGGGTGCTCCTTCGGCTGGAGGTGCTCCGTCAGCGGGAGCACCTTCGGCTGGCGGTGCCGCTCCTTCCGCAGGTGCGGCTCCTTCTGTCGGTGGCGCAGTTCCTTCCGCAGGCGGCACAGTTCCTTCCGCAGGCGGCGCACCACCTTCCGTAGGCGGTGCGACGCCTTCTGCTGGAGCTGCTGCAGGCGCACCTTCTGCAAATTTACCAAATAATTTATATTTGCTTCGATTAATTTGCTTAATTAGACAGACATTGAAAAATAGAAAGTTAATAAGAAAGATTGCATTTGTGTCAAGCTTTCGGTGAAGAAAAATTTATTCAAGTTGGTGATAAAAAAATTAATTCAAAATATCACATATAATTTATTATGCAGACAAGATTATTTATAAAATCTAAACTAATCTTTTTTAAAATAAATAAACAAGCCGGCGTAGGAATGTGATTGCGAGAGATACCGCGTATTTCGAAATATTTCGAGATTTAAATATTTACCGGCACCAGGTGCTGTCGCAGCTCCTTCTGCCGGTGGAGCACCTTCCACGGGTGGAACTGCTGGAGCACCTTCAGCTGGAGGCGCCGGTGATGGTGCGGGAGCTGGTGCGGGTTCTGCTGGCGGTGGTACAGGAGCCGGAGCCGGAGCCGGTGGTGGTTCTGGTGTCGGGGTCGGTTCCGGTGGCGGTGGTTCCGCCGCGGGCGCTTCGGCTTGTTCGCCCTCCTACATATGAAATATGTTTTTATATGAAGTACATTTACCGTCTGACAGCATTCGTAACATGTATCGTTTCGAAAACATTTGATATAAAAGAAATGTACGTAGGAAATGACAGCAGGTGGATTGAGAATAATGAAGCTTTTTTTAACATCGTCGAGATTTTTTTTTTTTTTTTTTTTTTTTTGCAAAATAAAGAAATAGAAGATAAAATTGAAAGTGACGTGAGATATTTTAACACGCGATTGACAACCGGAACGAGCTTGTTCCGTCGCGCGGATCGTCATAGAAAGTGCTTCCATAGACAAAACAGAATTGCGCGTGCAGCTGGGCGAGCCGTCGCTGACACGCGTATTAAATTGTATGATTAACGGTCAGCGCGTATGTTTCGCAAATGTACTCGCATTAAACCGCCGTTTATAGATACGTCATTTGTCCCGCTTCCCGATAATAACGCTTTATGCAACGTTCGACCATGAGCTTACGATACGCTGCGCGCGCTTCCCCCGGCTTCGTTGACGGCGTTTTGCGTCATAAATCATCGCAGCCATTATGATCGCGAATATTGTCAAGATAATTAAACAATATGCGCGACACCCGATACGTTTATAAATACGGTCGAATGCGTGGAACGCATGTCGAACGACGCGGTAGCGGAGGGTAGGTTTACGCCAGTATGTGCAAAACGATCGATGAATCACGAAATAAACAGGGAGATTGAAAATCGACACATGTAACTGGCGATCGAATGAAAAAGGAAACTCGACGTTTGTCCAGAGTTGATATAATGGAGCTTTGTTGGAAATGTTGTTTAATTGGATACATCAACGTCCATTATCGAAACGCAAATTGGCGCGATAATTAATAATAAATACGGATGAAAGAAACTGCGATGCGATTGTAAGCGTTGAACATTAAGCTAATACGCGATTTGAAAAATTTATATATATAGAAGAGATTATAACATAACATTGCGATACTTTTAATTATATTGGAATATCTGGAACTTTTTCAGAAATTTAAATATAATCCATTATTTGATTAAAATGAGATCTAATAAAAAATATTGATAACATATTCAAAACATGTCATTAATCGAAATCGCACGTCGATATATCATTTTGTAAAATACCGATACGCTAAATACTTCTCGAAAGCAGAGGGAAATGAATAAATCCATAAATCACTAAAGATAAAAAATGTCAGAGCATATAAGAGCATGTGTTTCATAGCGAACGTGATGAAGCAGTGTCGAAAACGTCACTCAATAGCGAATGGTTATGAAGCGAAATCCGGTTAGTGACATACCTACCGTATCTCTGAATATTGGCTTAGCTGCAAATTAAAAAGCTTTCGGCATTATTCTTATCGATCAATGCAGTAGTAACGGCCGGAGATATTCGAAAATTTTTTTATACAAATATAATATATTAACTGTGCTGCGCCAAAATATTTTATGATTTTTACAGTTAAAAACTACCAAAATAAAAAAAGGCAAAAACTAAATATTTTTAATTAATTTATACTATTTCCATTTAATTTATTGTTACTATTATTGTTTTAACTTGAATCATATATATTCAATTAGATTATAATAAATATAAAAATGACGAATATATGAATTATTAAACAGATGTTATTTCATGTTTCGTAATAATATCCGTTTTCCTAACAATAAATTAGTCAATTTTTTACTGCATTGTTTGTATAATGAGAAATGCATAAACAACGATAAATAATTACTATCGTGTATGAAGTACATCGTACATAATTTTTTGTTATACGTATGATAGGTTAAAACAAAGATTGTTACAAGATAGAGGGAATATGAAAAAAAACGTAGAGAAATGATCACATACAGAGGTTTTAAGTATCGTTAAATATTTTGCTTTACAATAAATCTTAAGTAACATTTCCCCCCATTATTCTGTTTACAATTACATCTCTCCCCTCGCAACGGTTGCAGAAAGACAAATTTTATTTTTTTTTAGTGGATCTTGCACGCAACAGAGTTGTACAAGGTGATTTACAAGGTCCATTATAAAAAAAATACATCACGTCCATAAAAAAGATGGGACAGACACGAGTAGAATAGCGATACAGATCGGATATTGCATGTCAAAAAATTTCGATACAATCTGGGATGGTACGAGCAATCATAACAGACAGACAGACGAGCAAGTTTTTTTTTTTCTTTTTTGCGTGCAACTCACGACAGAACAGGACACATTAAATTAATGAATAGATCGTTAAAAAATATAGAGGAAGTTCTTTGGAGTTCCTGCATCGAGCGGTTATTGACGATGACGGACAGATCCTGTGTCTCTCTCAGGAACATCGTGAACGAGATTTTCAATTCTCTCATGCTTCCACCGGTGTCGGTGGCGCCGCTTCTTCCTCCTTTACCTTCTTTTCCTCGCCCTTCTTCGACCAGTCGGGTTTCTTCTGCAAAATCGAGAAAATGTTGCATCAGATAGTGGGAATCTTGTTACACGTTTCGAAATTAGACTCGCACACTGCAGTGCCGGGGTGAACGTTCGCAAAGCAGGCAGACGGTGCTTGAGATGGAGAGGTCAAAATTTCCGGAAAGGGCTATTCAGTCGGGAGAACTGAATGCCAAAAATCAAGAGAAAACGTTCTAGACAAAAATTGCTTCGTGTTGGCCGTCGGTGGACCGCGTTGCCATATACCATTCAATTGCGAATTTTTTCGTCCAGCTTCCGAGGTCGCCAATTCCGCGTGTCTTTCACTACCAAAAAGTTCTCTCAACGTTATGAAAAAAACGTCGTCTGGTATGGCTCGGTCTCCGAACATATCTACAAAGCCGTGCAGGTTATTGATGAAAATAAAAAAAAAACGACAAAACAATCCCCGAAATAACAAAAGGAAAAAAATTAATAAACATTGTGATGAAACAATGGTTTGCAACATTGCTGAAAATGCCGACGTCTAAACAAAATCACGAGTACAATGCGGAACAAATTATTGAAGTAAAATTTGCATTGAATAGCTGTTAAAATCGGAGAAAAAGCTTCTCTTCTATCCTATCTTCTATCCATTCTCTCACTTTCACACACTCACACAAATTATCTATTTTCTTTTTCTATCTATTCTCATCTATCGCACACATTATATCATTCTCTCCTACGCAAGCATGCCGAGCCACAAGTTGGTTATTAAAATTTTACCTTATCTTTTGACGCGTTCTGCAAACATAATGCAAGAGCAACATTATTAGTCAACAGATAAGACGTAGACATTGATTAAGCGTACAATTAAATTTTACTTAGCGCATCGTTCGTGGCTTACGAAAGTAAGGCACGATCGACATCGCGATCGACACGCATATTGATCACGGAAAATATTGTGGAAACTTTTTTTTTTATATATTATTATGCAAATATCGTAAATTACTGAGAGATAACGAAAGAGACGTCAAAGTGCGTGCTCGACCGTGAACAGACAACAAATTCTACACATATACAGCCTGGAAGCATGGCAGCCGACTGATGGCAATAAGGCAAGCTGCGAAAGAGCTTCAATTGCGTAAACAAACGAGTTTAGTTTTAGAGTGAGTGTTTCAGATTTTGTTTGTTTTTTCTTAGGCGAGCTTGTATTTTTCTATTTAATATTTTTTTTTTTTCTAACCTTTTGCATAGCACGCGACAAACATTTATCGGGCGAACGATTTTGCGTGGGAAAGTGCGCGGCAATTAACACGTGTAAAAAGAAGATAAACGAGGCGAGTGTGCGAAAGAACGGTAGGCAACAGTATAATTAGATAGTGAAGAGTAGAAAAACGCGAAGTGGGCAGGCATGTGTGAGTAAAGCGCTTCTGCCATTATGTACGAAATAAAAGTGGAACTGTGAGCTTCAAATATACTTCACAAGCCATTCTCACCTTTTTGTGCCCCTCTTAATCTTATATTTTATTTAGTTCGCGTCGGGTTACGCTCTATCGCGAAAATCTTTACGAAATTACGTCAAGTGAAATGGGAAATAGAGAAAACGCGAGATAAAAAAGGATACGAATACGGAAAACAAATTTAACAGTACTCTAATCGTCGTGTCGGAAAAAAATGAGATAAAAGAAATTAAACGATGCTTCAGAGAAAGAAAATTAGTGAAGTTTTACGAGAGAGAGAGGAACGGTACGATCTTCGATAACACATGACCTTTTTCCTTATCGAATATTTGAAATACGCGCTCGCGTAACATCGTCTAGAAGAATTTCTCTTATCACACGACAAGGAAATACGAGCACGCCCGAACGAAAATCGTATCTGATTTTGCATAAAATATATCGTAAAGTGCGATCACATTAACATTCTCATACACAGCGTCACGTTTCCATTACGTTGAACGAATCGGGAATTGGGTCAGTTTGAGTTATCGAGTTTCGTATCCAATAGACGCGCAAAGACAAATAGAAAAGAAAATAAAGATCAAAAGTGACCCGTCGCAGCGGGCGAATACACCAGAAATAAAAAGACTAAACCGCAAAAATAAGGGAAAAGTGTGGAGAAAACAGGGGAAAAATCTGCCGATGAGGGATATCGTGACAAAAGAATCGGATACACACGAGGAAAAGTCTGACTTATTCACGTGCGCTTTCTTCGTTTATTGCCACAACTTGTCGCTTTATGTGTAACAGTAGTATGTGAATATTTACGCAGGGTCAGCTTCTCTCTATGTCGCTCGTTTCGACCGTCTAGTCCGGGAAGAGGGATAATCAAATATATCGGTTAACTCCTAGGACTGTTTGTGCAATTTTCAGTCCTTACTCGTTAATTTGTTCTGTAGCGCTAACGAACTAGTTTGCCAACAATTCAAACGAACGTGACGGCGAAAACGCGCTGGCGAACACGCGAGACGTCAATAGAAACGGTATCAAAAGTCTACTACGCGTTTTTACGCATTTGTGTGTTTTTTTGTTTGTTTTTTTGTTTTCTCTTCTCTTTCATGCGCTTTTTCGCGGCTCATTTTCGCGCGTACGTGTTAAGTCGAATATATAAACATGATCATGTTAGTGTATTCGCCTCGAATGTATGTATGCGTGTGTATAGGAGTTTTTTATCTTTTTCGTTTATTCTCGATGTTTTTTTTTTTCCTTTCGTAGTAACAATCTTTATGTTTTATTGATATTTTGCGTTTATACTGTTTTACTTTCTTATATTAAATCTACTTCTTCGTCTGCCATTCTGCTTTCTCCGACTTCTTTGGCTGTGAAGAACAACACAAATTGCCTAATCAACTACTGCTACTACTACCACGAGTACAGATACGTACATATACGAGAAAAGATCTACAGACTGTCCTTTTGAGGAGATCGCGGTCGCGTGATATGAGAAAAGGCACTTGTCTACTAATCGATATTTATTGTTTAAACTTTAAACTATTACGGTCATTGAGTGTCGCGATACATTTTGCGGCCAATCGATTTCGCATAAATTCAGTAGTCTCGAAATGACAACAGCCACGCATATTTAACTGAAAGTATCGCGGTTCGATGAACCGATGATTAATTACTGCGCGATTATCTATTGTGTTCGAGGTTTTCGGGAAATTTAGTTTCCAAATTAGCTGATAAAATAGTGTTTCTCTCCGGGGAAATGTATTATGATAAATATTTCATGGTAATAATATCGAAATGCAAACAAGAGCACATGCCGCGAATCTCCTAAATTGGACACGTATTATGGACAAAAAACTACTAATACGAAGAAAACCTGCCAATTGGGTTTTGTACACAAAAAGAAAACCAGGGTCACAAAAACTGTTTCCACTGATAAAACACCGACTATACTACTACACTGATTACCCGTCGCGTTGTCATAAAAATTGAGCGTCCCATTGCAAAACTCAAAAATTGTCAAGGAACTTATCAATCGAAATTCAATATGCAGAAATATAAGATGCACGGACGTGATAAATTTGAAATAAAAATTACATCAAATGTTATCGTGATAAGTAGGAAAAATTATAAAAGTAAAAAGTTTTGATTTATATTCCTGCAAAGTTCTCATTTTGATAAATTCAAAAAACGCTTGAGTAGATCTTTGACGGGCAGAGAAAAAAACAATTTTACGGAAAAAAGTCACGTCTCCTAGACGAATTCTATCGATAACGATCGTCCTTACCTCTTTGTCCTCTTCCTCCAGGGTGAATTCCTTCTTCTTGACTTGTTTCAGTTGATTACGGAAATTAAACTCGGCGGCTTTCTTCTGGAGCTTGGCGAACTTGTTCTCGTATTTAGATACCTTCTTCAGGGTCGGTTTCATGCTAAGATAAGAGAATATTGTACGATAAAATATATTTGAGTCTCGATTGTTCTAACGAGAAATTATGTCGATTTAATTCGTTTTTAATTTAAATTCTTTGTGATATATGATATGTTATGATATATGAAAAAGAGAATACTTACAATTTACCTCGGAGATCATTGACCTGGCTGTTCAAGTCCGAGATCTGTACGCATCGAATATTTCTATTAATATTCATGGCATTTGATATTGTGGCATAATTTATTCATGCGCGTTTGTGTTTATGTATAAAAGAGGGAAAAAATCAACGGTCTCGAATATGTCCATTGCACAATGTGATATTTATTTGCAATGCGACAATATTTCATTATAATGACATTTTACAACAAATATACAAAGTATTCTAGATATCTAATTTTTTATATTTACAAAAGAAAGTTTTTTGAAAAAGAAAGCTGTACAATAATGGTTCTTGTATACTGCAAAGAAACATCGTATGAAACGCGGATTAGTGTACTCACGTGAACGACATGACAATCCAGCCGCAAACGGTTAATCGAAAAAAAAAACGAACAAGCGAATCAAATCGTATCAGTATGCGTCCTGCGTGGCAAAAGCAGGCAAGAGAGAAAGAGAGAGGAAAAGTTACATATGTTGAGCAAGCGCGCAGATATTCAGTTGGCGAGCCACTCGACGAATCGAGATTGACAGTAAATTGGCTTGCAGATTAACTGCGATAGCGGGTGACGGAGATGGAATAGAGGAGCGGTTTCGCGATGGAAGGCGGATAACGGGAAAACGGAGGGGGAGGTAAACGAAACTGTATAATAAATAATAACAAAAAAAGAACTATTGCGGAGAAATAATCTCACTATTACGAAATTTGTGTTGCGTGTAGCACACATTTTCCAAAAATATGTTTTGTGAAAAATGAAAATCTATTTCTTAATTTAATTACCATAAGAGAGTTTATATATTATAAATATAATAACTGCGCGATAAAATAATAGTCCACATAGAACTGTCATGATGTAAACATTGCGGTTAAAATCACTTTATCCGTTTATTTTTTAGCATTAAAAAAGAAAGAAAAAAATACAATATATGTAGAATTTGAAAACATCGTGGATTACAATTTTATAGCGATAGAAAGAAATTTCATAAATTGTTATGACAATAATAATTTTTATGATTTGTGCAACAAGGTATTTTAAAATCTGATGGAAAACATATATATGCAACAGATTGACAGTAGAAATTGTGGAATTATTTCCACGAAGGATTGAACGGATATCTGTGTAATCCGTCGCAGAAACTCATGCAAGGAGTAGAAAAATCGTCGAATTTGCTGCATTACGTACGCAGAATCTCGGAACAGATTAAATCTAAATGCAATTTCCAGTCGATTTATACCGCCGTGGTTGTCAGCGTATAAAGTCTCCATTTCTGAAAATATTTTTATCGCTCTTACGAGTGACACATTGATTATTCTTCCTTTGCGGAACTTCTTTAAGAGCGAGGCTTTGTTTGAAAGCCACTTGTCGGATTCCCCTCTTTTCTTCGTAGGAAACGTTCGACCGTTTTGTCCTCTTTTTTTTCTTATTCTCCTCCTCGCGCAAATTACGAGAAAGTGGGAGCGACACAAGATAGAAGGAGAAAGGAAAGTGAGGGATTGGGTACGATAGGGTGTGAATTTCATTCTGGCCAATCTGGGGACTGGCTGGTCGCGATCAGCCCTTTTGTCCGCCGTAGATGATGAGAAAAAAATTACAAAATCCACTACAATCCGTTTTCTAGACTGCCAGAGCTCTGTTCCTCTCACTCGAAGCGTGAAACTAAACCCTCGAAATCGATACTCGGTCGATTTCATTGACTGTTTTATACTCGCTTAATAACGACACGTTAATATAACACCACGCTCCAATTATTTCAAGATAACAAACGGTTTCGAAGCACCGATGTGAATAAATTAAAATCGTTTCAAACACTGCAAGAAATTCATTACCGGAAATGCATAATACACTTTGTAAATTCACATAATTATTTACACCAAAAATTTTCAGCAAAATCGGTTATGGATTTGCAGCGAACGTAGCGTTCTCAAAAATGATGAAAAACAGATTATTCTTGTTTGCAAAAAATTTTGTCGCGAAAGGAGAACAGAGTTCTGCCAAGTGGAGCCCGCTATTTACAGCCTAATTGAACACCATGACAAGAGGACACTGACAGACGGTGGTGCGTGCGAGTCGGTGCAAAATCAATTATGTTTCGCTTTAAGGACACCGTAGACACCTGTACGTGTTTAATCCAACGTCTCTCTCGCGATTCCATATACACATTTACTGTCCGTCTCACAAGGGTCAATCGAAGGGGCGAGAGGGCGGGTTCGATCAGTCGAACAAAAAGAAAACACAAGAGGGGAGGATTGCGGTCTGAAGATTTTCACAGCATGGCACTTCGGTCTCGTGATCTTTTAATCCATTCTTGAGCCAGTCCACCTTTGTGAGAGTTTTTAAGAATGTAGAAGAAAAGAAAAGCGTGGCAGGAAGAGACAACCAACTCTGTGACTTTTCGGGACGTCTGAAGGGCGTATACGATAATCGTTTTCCGAAGTCGAACGAAAATGATTTGCCGAGTATCTGTGTACCCATCGTCGAGGTAATGCTTTTCTCGATGCGATCTTGCGAGTATCGCAAAACGTTTATGATTTTGCAAGTAGCGAGGGTACTTTATCACGTTTTTCTTTTTTTTAATGTTAGAAATCGCATTAAAAAAGTTTGCGTGGTGCTACTTACTATTAAAAATAAGATAAGAACAATTGAGACGCGAGAAGTGGCTTATTTTTCTTTCTTCGTGACGAATATGAAGTGCCATACTTCTTATCGCGTGACTACTAAAGTGTAGGCGATAAACATGAATTAAGCGCCATTTACTCGATCGACTCGCGGTGCTTGTCGTAAAAAAATATTTATCATTTTCTAATCGCCGGAACCGGAACGAGATTAATAAAAAAATTGGCGACGGGCGAGTGCTCGTATTGTTAGTTGCAAACTTCAAATCATTTCGTTTTCATAAATCATTATTATCGTGCGCTTTTAATCGGTATACCGCTCAAGTTATTCCACAGCGATAATTAAAATGTTGCTGCGATTGACGTTACACTACTATATTTCATTTTTTCAAAGCCGACATGACGTCAAGTAATTCGTATTTAAATAATCATCGTGGAATAAATTTCGGATTTGCAACGGTCTTGATCGAGAAAAAAAGTCGAGAAGAAAGAAATGTAATTTATGTCACTTTATTATTCGTGAATATTATCTAATTGCATGTACGTTCTCCAAATATATTAATATAACAACGGGATTGCCTGTTTGGCAGCGATTAATTTGCGTGACGAGATACATGACTCCAGCAACGGGTATTCAGCAAAATGCGAATCTATCGTTAATCACGTAGAGCTCCGAAATATCAGGTAGTGATCGATCAAATCCTCAATTACATGAAATTAATCAACACAATAATGAAGCCATTCACCCATTTTCTCATAATCCTGTTACCGTGCTCAACAGCGCTAATTAACCCGTGTTCATTATGCATGTATATCGCACATCTTAAACAGTTTATTAGTTAGAAAAGCCATGCATGCGATAAAGCAAATTGGTTTGGCGGAGATATATTCCTGCTGTGTGTTAAAGGCAACGGGACAGAATAAGCAAAAGAGAGAGAGAGAGAGAGAGACAGACAGAGAAAGAGAGAAAGAGAGAGAGAGAGAGACGTGAAATAGACAAGAGACGAAAAAAAAGACAAGAGGAAGACATCGTAATCGATGTATTATCGTTTTCTCGATCTGCTATTGTTTCTTTCTTCGATTTCCTTTTCTGATTTTGCACCGCATATCTACGCACGCACGCACGCACACGCGCACACACACGCGCGCGTAGTCTCAGGCACACAGTGTCAGTTTAGTTCTCGCGTGAGACTAGGCGGGATCCCTTTCGATGATCCCCGTGGGCGATGTACTTTCTTCGATAGCGTACTTTTTTTTTTTTTTTTGGCAACAAATCTAGGGCAACTGCTTCTATCACTGCGAAATCGTGCGCCCTTCTCGTTTCACGATTATTTTTCTCGGCGCGCGATACGCAACGTTAACGTTCTCAATCTGCGATCGGCAATCGCATGAATCAATATGTGGACGGTTATGCTGCAAACTCGAGAAAAATATATGCAGGAGAGTATAGTATATAGTTACGAGAGTAACACAACAATGGCGTCTTCTCTATAAGCTTGCCCAGCCCTGACTCGAGAGTGAAGCTTGTTTTTTTTTAATGTTTTTTTTTTTTTTCTTTTTTGTTGGCGAGTTAGTAGAAAGCTCAGAGAGATATATTTGCGTTATGGTTAGATAATAGAGAGACAGTATAGACTTGTGACAAGTAGACACGTTATAAGAGAGCGAGTGGATACAGTGTTGCGCTTAGCCAGACAGCGAAGATAGACGTACAGAAGTGAACAGGCGGGTTGAGAAAGTTCACGGCACGTTACGCGATGAGAGACAAAACAAAAAAAAAAAGAAAGAAAGAAAGAAAGAGTGAGAGCAAGAGAAAACAAAGATCGAGCAAAAATATGCGACCGACAAAAATGGTTCCCGTTGCGGCACTTCATATACACGCGAAAAAGAGAAAAACTCTCGCCGTCGTTCGCGGCGCTCGTCCATTAAGCGTCGCAAAAAGATCGCATTCAAAAAATCAGATTGTCGTGGATCGTTGGTTATATATCATCGAGACAGGACTGATCAAGATTACAAAGATCCAAGGGGTGGGGGGGTGACAAAATGTTGTTGTGATAGACTCTTCCGTGCGCATCTCCTTCGTGGGAACTTTCCCCATCGGTCCGCGCCCCGGAGCGTATCTGCGTTCGCGCCGCAAATGTTTTTCTCCGAGAAAAAACATCGTGAAAGAGAGAGAACAACAATCGAAAGAGAAACATATGTACAGAAGAGGGGAAGTGTAGTCGGAAAACGAGAGACAACGCGAAGAGAGAGACGGGGTGAGAAAGGGTAATGCCCTTGTTTGATACGCGGGGGCCGGCGGGGGGAAATGATCAAAAGAGACGTGCGATTTGATGGTTGCTCTCTTTCTCCTCGCATTGTTCGCCGTTGTCGCTGCATTTTTTTTTGTCACTTTTCCTGTACCTCGTAGTCCCTTTTCCGAACTTCACGCTCCAAATCCCACTTCTGACCCTCACAAAGGTAGACGCGTTCGTGATACATGTGGCAAATCTGCTTCAACTCCACTACAAAGAATACGGAGAGTCTCTCAGAAATCTTTGGTTTTTCGATATGTTTGCTTTTCTGACAGCGATGGGCTACAGACGGAGCGAGGGACAGACAGCGCGTGACCGATCTCGCGCGATGTGTTAGGATCATTTACGAATCTCGTATCGCGGAAAAATGAAACTCGTTGAAATAATCATATTCAATTACCAAATTTTCACAGAATTAAATAACATTGCGTTGTAATGTGGCATGAATTTGTAAAACTTGATTCTCCAAAAAATAATAAAATTGCAAAATATTAATATAATAAATAGCTAAAGATGTAATAAAAATTTATTAAAAACTTTCCAAATGATAAAGTTACAAAATATTTTATAAATAATCATTAAAAATTTTCGGAAATCTATATTTGCAATAATTGCATTATCATTTCTGAAATAAATAAATTTATTACACGAGCGATGTACATTTGCAATCTGCAACACGAAATTGCATTATCGTATCTAAAATAAATAAACCTATTACACGAGCGAGAGATACGATAATTCCTTTCGTTCTATATAGAAGCTAACTGAATCCAGCTTTACATATTTTAGCAGAGAATATAAACCGCGCGGGCCGAATACTAATACTGTACTGCGAACGTTGTTGGAATCTCAATGAGAGAAACCTTGATCGCGTAATAAGCAAAACTTCCGAAATCCTTCCGACTCGAGTAAATTGGCGGTCCCTCTCTCGCTTCGCGTGCGCGGTAATAAAAGTTGCGCGGCACTCGAATGCCTAATCGCGCGGCACATTGGGAAAAATCAGAGGTGTTTCCTTCGGCGCGCGATGCGCTCGGAAATCTTTTCCTCTCCGTGAAATTGGAGAGATTGTTCTGTTCCGTCGGCTTTACGAGTGCATCACGAGGATACACGGCGCCGCCGCGGCCTCGACTGAACACCTTCGAGACTTCGATCCCTCGACCATTCGCACGTCCCGGACTATCCTGAACGTGATCGGAAGTGGCGTGAATGGAAAAATAAGGGAAAATCACCCGACACGACGACGTCGTGTTAGCGATATCGCACGAGTACCTACAAACTGCTCGTTGCTAAGCTAATTATCCACCGTTGCTCGTTTTTTTTACATTTTTCTATATCTAAAGTCCATATTGTTAAAACGATCGAACAAGACGACAGATTAAGTGAAAACGAGATTGCTTACGTTTCTCATGCTCGCGAATACTCTCTTCGATACGATCTAGTCTCGTCGAAGTAACACGAAGTAACACCGCGGCTGCAACGGACGCAAGTAAAAATAGAAACAAAAGGACGTTAGGTCCATTGCAGCGAATGCAGTTAATGTTGGTTACGTTCCGTCAAACTGTCCTCAAAGTCTCATCGAGAGTTTGGAACATTAGTGTCTCGCGAACATTTCCCTATCTAAGAGACGTGCAAACGTGCTCGAACCGAAGGTTCAAAGACCCGTCAACCAGAAACGCCTTCGAAAACCGTTCGACCAAGGGTGTCGCTCGGTCAAGCACGTGGTGGCGGAGTTAAAAAATCACGTGGATAAGAGGGGTGATGGGGACTGGACAAAAATAATCTATGCAGGTGACTCGACAGGCTCTTTCGTCTTTAGGCAAGCCGATCGTAATTACCTCGAACTCTTTCAACTTAATTTGCCTCTCGAGGTCATACTTATCGCCCTCGAGTGAGTATAGTCTGTTCCAATATGCCGAACAGATCGTCTGCAGCTCGGCTAAAAGAACAAAAAGTTAATGGAGAAAAAAGGCAAAATTGAGTCCACTGAGTGTTTTGTCATTCCCTGCCGTCGGCTCTTAAAAATTAACTCGCGATTGATTATAATATAGTCCTGGAATTATATGTATTTTTAAAAATAAGAAAAAGAATTGTATTGTGATAATTACGATATAATAAAAAATATTAAATTTGAAATGCTGTTCGATTTATCGATTCAATTCATTGACATTGATACGATAATTATTTTTAAAATATCAATATCAACAACTTGCTTTGTAATAATTTATTTTAGATAAATTCATGCTTAACGATAAAGAAATAATGTGCGTATTTGACGATCTGCGATTTTTTGTGATGTCTTACGTTAATAGTACGAAGGATCATTCGTGAGGAAATGTAATTATCATAAGGAGAGATAGAAAAGAAATGAGTCTTTCGCGTTGGAAGCGAGAAGCACGAAGCTGACAATTGCGTGATCGTTAACCTGACACGGGAGTAACGGAAATGGGGAAATTCGACGGGAGGAAATTGTGGGGAAGGGTGAGAAATACGGGGGCGTTGAAAGGTTTTCAGTCGGGTGATGCCTACTCGCAAATAATTGAACAAAATTCTGTCTACTCATGGCGCCTGCGAGAAAATTATATTACTGATTGTGAGACAGATCTACGTTGAGCGATTCTACAAGTCGCGTGGGATACTACGTTAGAGCTGCTGCTAGGTGAATACTCAGCCTCGACGCGTCTACGCCTAATTATTATTACGGATAGCTTATAAGTATGCAAATCGGAACAGTCGCTAGATACAGCGAGATGTGCTTCGCGCGTGGAAAAAAAAGACAGAGAGAGAGAGAGAGAAAAAAAAAGAAAAACGAACAGAAAAAGAGGTAATTGGTATTGGCGTTAATCGCAGCGTCGCGCTCTTTTGTTTGTCACGAAAAAACTTTTTCGACCTCCATATCCTTCTTGGCGACTTCGTACTCAAGGTCGTACTTCTCCCCCTCGAGAATGTTGATCCTCTTATGATACTGGTTCAGAATGGACTTCACGCTAGCTGTTGAAATTCAAGTTACTCCTTGAAAAATGTAATTTCACAGACAGCAGACACAAGAGGCAAGTTCCAAGTGTCTGTTGCGCTCGTGATTTTACCTTGTTTTTTTTTTTCTTTTACGTCACCGTATATATTGCTACATGTTGTAACGGATGTTATCGTAACTTTGCGAACAAGTACGAAGTCTGTCTCGCGCAGATGACTTGAGCGAACGATGGATGAAGTATGAGGGTGGGAACGAGTCTAGGAGTGAAACTGGTGTGGAAGCTAGATCAAATTGTTACGAAGTGTGCTGTCCTGCAGTGGCGTGAAAGACTGTTTCAAGTTTCGAGCGATGAAAGCGAGCTCTCAAATCGTCTGGAATGACTTTCGAGCTTGAGCACCACTGCGAAATTTGAAACAATCTCTCGAGTCCAGGAATGATAATATAGATACATAGACATTCGCGCGATAGATCGAAAATAATGCCATAGTAGGAAATAATAGAAATACAAATTTCCACAATTGAAACAAGCATCAGACGATATGCGGTTTTTTTTTTTTTTAAGAGTAGAAAAAATGAGTAGAAAGAAAATAATAGTGCACGTTGTGAAGCGATATATAATAATTTATCATAATCGGACACCTAACATATGTTTTCAGAAGTGATGTTATTCTGTTATTCTGACGCGCTTCGTGTGAGAATAAAGTGAGTAGTCACAAGCCGTATTAACACAATAGTCAAAATGCGAATAATCCAAAGTTTTTAGATTACCATTAAGTTCGACAGAGATTTCGTGACAGAATTAAACGAAGAGAGCAGAGAGATTGAAGACAGTAAAAAGACATCGCGCGCACGTTAATGCGAAGAAAAACAAGGTGCGGACACTGAGCCCAGAAAATCGACGGCAGTGTCGTGTGTTACGTAGACGTAGAACAAAAAGAAAAGAAAAGTGTGAATGGAAAACGGTGCGACGAAATAATGCGAAGCTCGTGTCTCTCTCGCCCGACTGCAAAACGGAAGCTACGACGAACGATTCAAGTTTCAGCGAAGAGCCGTTAATCATTTGCGAAGTTGCTCAATAACGATTATTCATCGGCTCGTCGGTTGATGAAAATAGTCTCGACGAGCCGAACTCGTAAACCCTTTCGCGAAAATTAAAGAGGAAAGTCGTTTTAATGCTCCCTAAGTCTTATAACAAATCAAAAACTTCATCGATCTTACTAATCTTTTGACAAATTTAATTGTCTCTATTTCTTTCATTATTTTTTAGTTACGTAATCGTTTTTCATGCTATTTTTACTATAAGCCGTTGATTAAGTCGAGACGTTATCGACCGTCGTCTTCCAAACATAGTCGGCGTGTTGTAAAATTGTGCAATCAGCAATCCCGCGATGCCGGCCTCTCTGCCAAAACTAATTATGTTCATCGTCATCATGCGCGAATATGCAACCGGGCGGAGATTGGTGCGTTACACAAGTGCAACAACATTGAGTATCGTTACAGTGTCGTGTGAGTGCCGCGTTATTATTCTGCACGTCGCGTAAACGTTCTCGCAACTGTTGCTCTCTCAAAAAGTACCTCGAAATCCTTCTTCTTAACAACATACTCGATGTCAAATTTTTTATCCTCCAATGCCGTGATCCTATTGTGGTACTCGCGCAGCACGCGCTTTATGGTATCTGTGTAGCCCATCAGAAATAAATAAATATGTAAAACAAAATGAAAACGCGCACGTGCGATTCACGCGTTCGGATCGTCTGAAAATGTATATTTGTGCTCTATCGAGTTTCTTTGCCGGGGAATTCGAGAATATTTTGAGAACCCTTGCATTATAAGAGTCTAATCTTGAAAATCGCGTACCAATTACTGTACCTTTGACGCGTTTTCTATCTCGGAAAAGAAAATTGAGTAAACAGCAATCTGCAAAGAAATTGATGAAACACGACGAGAAATGCAATAAGGCTAAACAAAATTCCGGCCTGTGTAACTAAAGATGAATATTGCGAACGATCAATTACTGCGCTGAAGAAAATTTTTTCTAGATAGATGCAACTTTACGTTTGCTCAATGAAAGACAGACTATAACACAGATGTAAGAAATTCCCAAAAATTGTTCAAAATGTTGATTAATTGATATTATATCAATTTTTTGAATGCATTGTTCCTGTATAATAATCCTCGTCGCTAACCGAAATTAATATTGAGATGTGGTAAAATAGTTTACTGTTGGAATTTATAGCTCAGGGAGAAGTAGACGAACTATACTTTGCCGAATATATTTGGCCTAAACACGACTCTCGCGCGCGCGATAGTTTCTTGTAAGATTACGTAACGAAGCAAAGTACCTTCATTGGCGTCATCGACATTCTTCGGCTTTCCGCAGCGTTCCTCGATTATACGCCTCCTCTCGGCTGCTTTTCTTTCCTGCTCCTTTTTCAATTCCTCGGCAGCTTTCTTACGCAACAGCAACTGTAGATATACGACAGATTCGTGAGATTTGCGACAGGAAGGAAAAACATTTCGTAAGCAAGCGAGAAAAGTTCCGCACAATGTATTTACGCGATTTGCCGACGAATCGGTTTCTAATGGCATGAAATTGACGTAATTTAAATGGAAATTTAAATTTAAGTCCGGAACACCAGTAGCCTACTGCTACAAACTGTATGAACAATTTAAATTGCACGCGATGATGCGGATTATATTATTATTGTGCTTAATCTAATTTAATAAATATAAAATCGGCCATTATACGCTTGATTAATTATATGTTTAAATAACTATTAAAATAAATATACTTGAATGCAATATTATACGTGCAATTAACTCTTGTAACTCTATAAATATGCGTCATATAACAACAGAGGAAAGGCCAAATGGAAATGAATTAATACGAGCTAATGTCATCTATAAATGTAACAACATATTTATTGAAAACTCGTCAGCGCCAGTATTTATCGATTCATTAACGTTAACGGAGAGAAGAATAATTACGACGTTTGACTCAAGGAAACAATATCTCCATCGCTTACTCATGAAATAATAATTTAAGCCCGCGGCTAACGCCTCTCTCTTCCGGTCAGCGGGCGAAATAACGTCGTTTAGAATTCGGTGGATCACAAATATTGACATAGCGGAAGGAAAGAAGGTGGATTTACGGGAAAATAACATTCCGCTGGACCGGCAAACGCGGAAAGATTCTCCAAGAGGTAATCTGCATATACACACGGGAAACTTTATGTACTGCAACTGCGAACGTTTGCGACGGTGCATGAAGAGGGGCAGCGGGGACGGAGAGGCGCGTGGATGTTCTGGAGAATGCTGCGCGACGATGGAAACAGAGTGGCGACCGTGAGACGGGTCCATAAAGTAAAGATAAAAAGGCGAGATAAAGTTGGGAAAGTCTCGGACGCTCCGCAGCGGCGGCGGCGGCGGCGGTGGCGGCGGCGGCGGCTGGAAAACAGAACGCCGGGACGACGAGGGGAGCGAGGAGAATAAGAGAAAGTAATAGAGAATTGGATGTGGCCGTTGCGGGAAATATTTCGCGAGAGATTCGGCACAAAGGAGGCAAAGAGGATTACCGCGATATTATTCGGAGGCTCGTGCAGCGGCCGGGGGAGGATTATGGCATGCGATGAAGCAATAAGGTAAATCGAAAACGGGAAGCTCGACTTGGTTATATCGATAATGAATGCCTGATGGCAAAAGTATTGATGTAACATGAAACGTACTTTTGAAAAAAGTAACGCGGCGTTGAATTAACGCGGAGAATACTGTTTCGTTTAACGGTAAAGTGAAATATGACGAAGGATTCGCGCGACTTACCGCAAACGGGGTTTTTAAAGAGGATATCCCGCGAGAGTTCGAAAACTTCCGTGTCGTCGCGCGACGAAATTTCGAAGAGAAAGAAGTAAAAAGCCGTCCATAGACTTACCCTAAGCTTCTTCTTCCTGTCGGGGGTCATGAAACCCTTCTTCGCCTTCTTGGCTTTGGAAGCCTCTTCGAGGCGGGCGCGGACCTCCGCCCTCTTCCTCTCGGTCTCCGCCTGTTTCCTCTTCTTTTCCTACATTTTTCGGGCGAAACTCCCTTAAAACATCTCATCTGAAAAAGCCCCGAAGCGCCTCGCGGAGGTGCAACGCGAATTCGAAAAGTGTTGCGCAATACAAACTCATCTAACATTTTTCGCACTCCCGTTCTTCTGCTTTTTGAACTAAACTTTTTCCGCGAGTCTTAAATTGAAACAGCTGCATTTACAAAAAAAAAAAGAAAAGAAAAAAAACAGTTGCTACGGTATCAATTTTTCTAAATAAAAATTTAAAAAAGAACAATAACTCTACTGGGATATTAATTCTAGCATTATAAAGAATGTTGCCTTATCTTATACTACTGTTAGTAAAATTTTTCATTCTCTAGCATATAAAAATGTAAACGTAAAAAAACTAGGCAGACTGATTACATATTTCTATTCTGCATGAAAAAATATTACCGCTGTTTTTGATTTCTTTCGCAAAATTAATATAATTAATTAAAAGTATATTTGAATTCCGTTCTGTAATAAAATGCGCGTAAGTTCTCTGTTCCGACGAAAGGATTCCTTTCATCCGCCTGGTAAGTGGTCGTCTTTTAAGAAACGACTCTACGTTCATAGCTAGTTTCCTCTCTTACGTACATCCTCGATGCGCTTCCTCTGCAAAAGAGAGAGAGAAAATTTCTCGTTAGTACGCTCTGTGTCCTCGGTCGCATGTACGCGATACCTGAAACACTTTTTACAGCGCGATCCTTTCGACTATGTAAAAGGATATTTCTCAACGGCAATGGAAGAGGAGGCGGACAAGAGAGACGGCGAAGGAGAGATTACGTCTCTAGTGTTCCAGATTTCGCCATCAAGTAATACCTTACAAAGCATTAGCGTAGCGACCATGTTTTCACGTGTTTCATAGCAATGCAGAGCTAATGGAGTCTGTCTTAAGTGATATAACTTTGTCGCCGTTAAGCGCTACAACACAATGTCCGGAGCGAGCATCTTGTAATATCGTTTTACGCCAAACTGCTGTGTCCCGCTTATGACGTTACGCGCGCACTCCGGCCGGCCGTTAGCTCTGCATCCTCTGTAAGCTGCGCAGATTTCAAACGACCGACAAAATCGATGATAAAAATAATATTTGTGGTCGCGCTGAAGCAACGAATTTTTATAGCACGACTTTAAACCTTGACATCGCGAGAAACGTCGTTGGGCAACAGCGCGGCTGTGTCGCTATTAATAATTGACGACCACGCATCGCGAAAAATGATTATAACAAAAAAAAATTATTTGCATTTTTAAAGCTTTTTTTTACTCGATAAAAATGTAAAGCGTGGCGCACGCTGCGAAACTGCATGTGTGTTGTTAAATAAGAAACATTACACACTAATACATTTATAATGAGAGGAAAATAAAGCATTATAAGGGTATGCGACGTTACAAAGGGCGTTCCACGCTGAAAGGCAGAAATCATTCTTTACACGAGTTTTGTATCTACTTTACCCCAAGTCTGTCTGATTGCTTTATACATTTGTCTATGATGCTCGTTCTTGAGAGTTCTACTTTTAACTACGATGGTTCTCCAATTAACTTTAATTGAAGAAAAAGCAAAAGTACATTCACGAGGGAGCTGTTGGATCTTCGCTCACGGTGACGTAATAAATTACTTAACGAGTAGTATTAATTAATCAAGTTAATAAATATTTTATAATATTATATGAATAGTAATGACTTGATATTTAAAACTGTTAAAATCGTTAAAATTACAAAACGTCTTTTTCTGAATTTGTCGCGCCTTTTATTATCTTTATTTTTGAAGACGCGGTTGTTAGGAACTTGTAGCATTCTACACAGTTTAAACAACGATGAAACTGAAATAACTCGAACTTTACACTTGAAGTGATACAGTATAATGCTAACTTCGTAATTATCAATAGAAAGTTTGTGTAAGCGAAACGTTTTCCGCGTCCACATTTTGAAGCCAGCGCTTTGCGACTTCGAATAAACGAACCTGCGACGCTGTGTTCATATAACAGTTTTAATCAGTAAATGGAAGTTTTCTAACCGATCTTCGATAGATGACATTTCTATTGAGTGCACTCGCGCCGAGTTTCACTTCACAATGTACACTGACAAATATCAAGTATTTTCGCGTCTCAAAGACAAAACTTCTTCGTGCCATCGTGAGCGAAAGGATTCGAATCACGATGAAAGGATAGACCGTTTTACGAATATGGCCCGGGAAAGGCGGAAGAAAAACGGAAGATCGAGCTGGAAAGACAGGAAAAAAGACGGCAGCGGTAAAATACAAAATGAGATATAAATTACTACGGAGATCGACAAATCAAGGAGAAAACGAATCTTTCCGGACGTGAATCTGCAATTGAAAATCTGGAAAGATTTTGTTCTTCTAAGGATAACGCGAGTGACAAATAGCTCGCTCGAATGGCAAGAAAGAGCAGACATAAAGTAAGGAGAAGAGATCCGCGACGAGGAGCGCGTTAAATAATGCCGAAATAAGGACGAGAGTGTGACGATAAATCAGGCAAAAAGTCGGGTCGCGGAGCATATAACGGAGACAACGGACATGTCGGTCGTAATACGACCAGTTCCATTTCCCGTTTCTGCAGAGCGGAAATTTTACGGTGAAATTCGCGGAATATATATTCTCCGCCGCGCGAGACCAAAAACCTTCATTAACTTTTACATTTGTGGTTCACGACGCGCAAATTGGCTTCATTAGACGAAGGAAAACTCTATCCCATCGCGTAAACGAAGAATTGTCGTCCGCAAGGTGGACATTACGCAGGAATGATGACGTAATCATCAAGATAAAGAACTTTATGGAAGATCTATTGCTTATTTAAGAACTTGAATATAGCTGTCACTAAAATTATGGAACTAAAATTTCTTTTCAAGATTTTTCAAGAAGTTTGTTTCAACGCGCGAAATGCGACCCGCGATATTAGAAATAAAATTTGTGCTAAGCTACCGATGAAAAATGAAAGAAGGGCGGAGAGTGAAACGATCAAGTAGGATATTGGAGGAGGAGGAGAAGGAGGAGGAGGAGGAGGAGGAAGGGAGTGCCGTGCTACATCGTGGAAGGTTTCTTGCGCGAAAGAAAGGCAGAACGAAGGATAATCGTAACGAGGAGCGAGCTTCTATGATCGCCTCGTCATTCTACGTAGCATATAAATCTTTTTCAGGGCGCACAAACTGTGTGGTTCATCCTTGACCACCATCTATATCTGCTACTATAAGCTGCTTGAAAATGCCACTGTGGGAGAAAAAACGAGGCTCGGTCTGTTCGAGCCCTCGACGGTCGGAGCTTTGCACATAAAAGCTTGATACCGTAGAAGTATAACGTTGTAGGAAAATGATTTATTCATTGAAACGTGTATTTGATACTGAATTTTTTACGTTGGAATATTATTACATTACATAAAACTGCAGTTTGATATAATTTCAATTTTGATTTATTAAAATAATTTAAAAATTGTGAAATTAATAAATTAATTTTAAATATTTGCTGCGATTGAAGTGAATCAAATACACTTTTCGATAACTCAAATCAAAGGATAGAACATTCAATAGAATCTCATTATTCTATTTTTATTGACAAGATCTATACTATTTTTTTTTTTTTTTTTGCTAAAACTACGGTTTATGCTAGCGGTCTCTCACAGAATCACAAAAAGCACAAACGATGCATACCTTTCAATAGTAATGCTAATTTTACTGCGCGGGTCAACAGTAGGACGCGTAGATGTTTCGGCGTTTCCCGTCCAAGTTTGAAGGTCAGCAACGTCGTAAAACGTATTCACGAATGATGCAATATGGAAAAGAAAATGTAATGTTAAGGACTATCCGGTATGCGGTTTCGCGGAAACTGCTGTGGTTCCCTCTCGACCGTTGCTTTTTTAAATAATAAGCTCTTTTAAATAATAAGAACAAGAGGCGCATATTAAAAAAGAATCCGGAGTAGAATACACACCTGACCTCATCGTCCGCCATGGTGGTGGCTGCTTGTTACACGCGTCTACCTAGAAAAAGTCGCAGAAGGATACATTTTTTATTGGCATGCACATACAGTGATGAAAATCTCTCGGCATACCGGCGTACACGCTATTAATAGCGCGTACCATCGGCACCCTGCTCGTTAAAATAAATAGGGGCGTGCATAAGCAAGCGCAATAAACGCGCCTGCAAACCACAGTGCGCGGTACAAGGTTGCGCGGGAGCTATATATGAAGTTTTTGCATATGCATATTTGCTTGTTAACATACGTAGAGACGCTTTCACGCTTTTGTAATACACGCGCCAGTTACAAATGGAGCGGACGAAAATAATGACGGAATGACGTCAATGTTAGATGTAAACTCTCGCGGATGTCCGCGTAATCGCGTTCACGCTGCGTGCGACTGAAATAATATAGAGCGGGGTCTGACGAAAATTTATCGTCACCACGTCTATCTTTCTCGATAAATACGATCAATTCGCCCTCGCGGAGTCGATAAATCACGTCGTTACGTGCGTGGATTTCACCGCCTAACGCATCAAGCGCGAACGTGTGCGCGCGACGACGGTGTAGAATATCCGGCGCGCGAAAATAGACGCCGGCCGTCCCCCCCTCCACTTTCCGCGCCGCGCGTCGTCGAGACGTTGGAGTACGTCGGCGATCCAAATTTGGATGCAACGATCCGGTATATCCCATCGTCGGCGGATTCAACTAGATTCGATGTCGAAACGGCGAGACGAACGGATAAACAAAATCGCGCACGCCGCGCTGCTGCGCGAGAGAAGCTTTCGCCGACGAATATATACGCGTCAACCTGTCGCGTTATTTACGCTATGACATTTTATTCGAAACAGATCCGCGTTACAGCTGAGGGAGAATATCGCGCGTATCAACGCGACGCACGATTCCTGTTATTAGTCCGAGACCGCGCAATGTGGAATATCAGCTCGCTTTCCGCCAGGCACAAAGCGGGAGACAACAAAGTTTCAAAACAGATAACTTATATAGGTAAACTTCTGTGCGCGCAACCGAAATTGTGCAATTCGGTTACGGAGATAACAATTGCGCATTTAGCGGCACTTGCACCGCGGCCAACGACGAGCTCGTTGTCGCAGCTCCGAAACATTCAAGAAGATAGATTGTACTTGTCTCTACAGCGACATTTCGCATTCCGAAAATACTTAGAAGCATTACAGTTACAAGATACAGGCAAAATATAGCGTAACGTTTGTAACAAACGCCCGACAATGGTAGAACAAGATGCCATTAGTACCATGCTGCGCGTGTATACATAAATTCTTTATAAATCTCTCTTCCTTCCTTTTCTGTTTTATTATTGCATAAAATAATCATTTATCTTTAATAATTATTAATTACAATTATTAATTAATTAATTAAGAATGACTTTAATATTATTAATTAATAATTAATAATTAATAATTAATAATTATTGATTATTAATTATTAATTAAAGTTAAAATTCAAATAATGTACAGTATAATTGAGTAACTTGGGAATATAAAAATTGTTGATAAATGCTTAGTCAGCAATGTTTTCTACGAATTATAATATATATTTTTTTAAATATTTCTCTAAATATTAATAATTATTTTTTATATATTATGTTCTTTATTTAAATTTCTGCACATTTTAGTGTTCTATAATTGCTGCAAAAAGAGATTGAATATAATTGGAATATAATTTTAAAATCCTGTTTCTTGCACCATGAATAACGTTGATATACTTATTAATACGAAATAAATATGAAATACGTTGACATAATTATTTGTTAATATTGGTAAGATATTGTGAATCGAAATCGAAACTTTATGAAAACTGTGTTAATCAAATTTTTATCCGTTCGATCATTAATCGTTTGTACGACATGCTGCAGCGACTCCTTTTATATTTTTAACGGGCGATCGCCTTCGCTAAGTATAGATTTCCTCTTGCTCGCACCATTCTAAGACACGTCCTACCACATCGAAACTTTCAGAGGCGTGTGCCGTCTCCGATGTCAAAGAGGCAAACCGCACCGTAAAAATAGACAACTTGCTAAATCTCATTAAACTATGCAAGACACTTCAAAAAGGGCGATCGCTTAAAAGAAACTGTATTTTACGTGTACTTTGTTATGCAAAAACGAGGATATAACACAATTTTTTTAATTAAAAAATTCGCAACTGACAAGTAAAGATTGACGTAAAAATTTGACATAAATTTCAACATTATTATTGATGGAGATCAATTTCTACAACTTTTTTTCTAAAAATTGAAATGTAATAAGGAAAGTAATGAAAAAAAAATCTACAATCAATGCGCACAAATCTGCCGAAAACGCCTGGAATCATCGATTTGGATCGATCAACGGAAGAAGTCGTCCATCACTTTCAAAACTTTGCATCACTTTCGAAACGATCGATTGCTCGTCGATGATCGCCGATCCGTCACTATCTCGGGATGCTTGTGCGGATTAACCGTCACATCCTTGAAAAGTATCTCTCGTGCAGCCACTCGTCTCACTGACACTCGATAGAATGTAAAAACTTCTCAACGAGGTTCTTCCCGAACATCGAAGCCTTTCGAGAGCAAAGACTCACTCTTTGAAAAGATCGCGAGTCTTCCATCTTTCTGTCTCTTATCCGATGATTTTTCAGGTCCAACCCTGGAGAACGCGGGACGGTCGACATTTTCCAGGACACTCTCGCGATAACGGCGAGGACAACGGAGAACCGCGGAGACCGCAGGAGATGGGCTTACCTTGTGGAGAAAGCTCGCTGGCTGCGACTGGCCAACCGGACCTTAGGCAGCTGACTGTGCCATCGTGGTTACTTAGTCGACTTCGTAGACCTCCACCGTAGGCCGTTCACGTGGCACGGCACGACCAATGGCGGCACTCTATTGGTCATAAGCATTTTTAGGCGAGAGCTCTGCCCGCTCTGCTTGCTGCCAAAAATAATCGGAAACTGAAAACGGAGCCGGGTCCGCTTGGTACGTCGCTAAAGCTCGCTAAGCTCGCTCGTCTTCTCGTCTTCTTCTGATCTAACTTACCGTATCACCATCGCTGTTATGAGACGAGAACGAGGCAATCTTGAACTTTGTTCGCCCTGGCACACCGCTAATTACGCCGCGGTTATCAAAGAACAATATTTGATCGTGTACTATCATCAGTGAAATTTCGAAACAAAGTAATTTTTGATAGCCCATCTATTCGTAAAGCGATGACACCGATTTCTCTTTACACATCTGTGCAAAGGCAAATTTTTCTTAACACATAGATGTAACTTCAAGGAAACATTTATTTATACTGAATATAGAAAATAATATATTAGCATGTTTACAAGATTTATAAATACGCATGATATATTTATTTCTATTAATGCGACAATTATTTTAGTCTTGCTATATATGCCTTGAATCTGTTAAAAATTATTAATGTCCCGTTCGCAGCTCCGTGGAGGAAAACTGAGATATTATCGGCACCATCTGAATTTCTCGCGCTTGCAGCTGTTTGGCACTAAACGCGGTAACGGTGACGGAAACGTCGACACGCTCCAACGTAATACAATCGTATCGGCGTAATGTCATCGTCGTATTTCAATGAAGCTCTTGGCCCGAAAGCAGAAGTTGCGTGTGTGCTATATATGAAGGACTCGTGAAACATTCTCTATCTAAAAGCTGCCAAACATGACTCATTCCCGTAACATTAATTACATACAAAGTATCGGTGCTAATGTTGGTCTAACGCTGCCTTTATAGATATCGGCATATAATCCATTTTAATGCCATTTATGTATAATGATTATTTGAACATTAATAGCGTCCGGTTACATATGAACTATTATTCAATGATATTTGTGTTATGCGCGAAAATACTATTATCATCAATATCATTATATTGATGATAATAGTAAATAGCTATATTTGCTCACGTGAATAAATTATAAGAACATTTATACACTAATCAAAAGCACAATGAGAGAGTTGCGCTATTTTATTTATTTATTATTTATATTTGTTTACTATATTTTTGGATTTTCAAAATTAATTTAAAAATATCAAAATTATTTTCTAGATTAGAGAGAAATTTTGGGATAAAAAATTATTAGAAACATTAACGAATAAAATATAATTATTTTATCCCGAAAGCAGGGAGCGGAAGATCAAGTAGAACAAGCCCGGTGAGTCAGACACATGGTACATGTCGATATTACGTCGCACAGTTAATATTGGTAACATATCTACGGTGAACTTTATTATCGGTAACATTTCGTGCGCATATTGATGTTTTTTAATATAGAATTTATTATAAAGGATTTTTTATCAACATAAATAAGTATTACATGCTATAATTGCACGCACAAATAAATATCATCGTTACGAAGATTAAAATGACAAGTAGAACAAACGCGCACGGACGGACACGTAGTGCATGCTGATATCTGGTCAGACGGTTTAGTGGGGGCGGATAATACAGCTTTCTGCAAAGTTGTAGTGGATAAAGCGTGCAACGTGTATGCTGCACAACCGAAAAGATGGCGAGAACGACGAAAGAGTTACGGGCTTTCGCTGACATAAAGACCGTGCTACATTCGTATACAGCGTGCATACGAGCATGTCGCAGTAATGCGGACAGTCTGATAAAGATTGCGTGTTGCACTGCGTATACTGCAGATTTATCAACACGCACAGAGTATTGCAGTTCCATGCAGCTATTTTTGAACGAAAAATTCTAGAGGAAATTAATTTTACAAGACCCGCTTCATCCTCAATGCTCTCTCTCCGAAATATCAAGGTCAACGTTCTCGAATTTTCTCGGAGAGGACACTTCCAAAATAACGTGCAACCGCGTATAAATAAACGTTCTCGCAACCTTATCTCGACGATACCCGCGTCGGTCGTGATTCGAGCGCTTAATATCACGATCGTAATTATATACACTGTCGATGCGCTGTTCAATCAGCTCTGTGTAATCGTCCTCCTTGACGCTCACCTCTGATATTAGAGCCTAAATCCCGCGCAACTGGCGCGTGCAAAAAGACAGATATACGCGCATGCAGAAAGAATGGACGATGAAGGGGGTGGGTTGGGAAACGGGGCAGAGAGTGAGAGACAGACGGTTCTCTTGATGCGTGCACCACCCCGGTGCCGTAACCTCTAACCTATTCCCTCTTGTCAGAGGGGGTCGGCAGGTAGAGTCCCTGGAGAGTGGGACGGCGAGGTTGAAACGTGTGGTGCGCTCGAGAGGATCGCGTGGGGGGGGGGGGGGGGGGGGCTGTACTTCTGAACCGGAGGTAGTTGACCCGGCGTCCCTGTTGCCACGACGACGATCCCGTGACGTCACGGGACAAGCCGGGGTTTATGGGTGACCCACATTCCAAAAATAACCGTCACCGACCTGCCCCTCATCCCATCGGCCGGCGCTCTCACCCTTCGCCTTCTCCGCCACCATACACGCATAGATATACATATATATATATACACGTGCGCCAAACCGTCGACGCCGCCGTCCCCTCACGTATCCTCCAGTCTCAACACGATTCTTCCTTTTCCTTGCGGCGCGTTATCCTCTCTCTTCGTTCTTCCTACAGTCGTCCTCGCGGCTGAAACAGGAGGCTGTCGTCGCGCGTCAAACCATCCTCGACGAAGGACCGGACTTGACGAGGAGAAGGGATTGGAGGGGGGGGATCGAGGTGCACGCAGGGGCACTCGAATGCCCCTGTTATCGATTGACAACTGATGAAAAACGCGCGTAAATGCACCAAGCTGATCGTATGCTATTCTCGCGATCCTGTAGATTGTCGCAGGATCGCGACGCAGATTCATTAGAGCGAACCGACAAGGCATGATAGAATGCAGAAGAATGATGACGCTTGCTTTCAATAGGATCGGGAAAATTTCACATACTTTCTGCCTGATGATATGTAAAATGGACTTTTTTATTTATATTTTAGACATTAAGCTGCGAATCCTTCATTATTATTATCCTAGAATTCAAATTGCGCACGCAACATTGAGTTTGCAAAAATCATAGATACCGTTGAGAAAGATAAACAAAACGTCAATATGCTGATGTATTTCAATATTTTAAATACAGCTTGAATATTTTAACAACACTCCAATGTCTCTAGTAGATTTTATTTTTTTATTTATGTAAACGTACTCGTGGCATTTCATAGAATTTTATTTTATGATACAATCCAGATTCGTCTATGATATTGCGTCGCAAACGTCTAAATTTCGACGAATATTACGCAAGCTTGACGATTGCTGTGCATTTGCGCGAATTAAATGAGGTCGCGAGCACACCGCTGTAAGGTACATACAAACCAAATAGTTCACACCCGTGAAATTCGCGGTTCGCAGAATTTTGCTAAATAAATAAACGAGTTTGTCTATTACCGCGGGGGCTTTTCTTACATTGGGGAAATTTCCGTAGAATCTCGTGGAATATGTGTGGGTATGCTTTCACGGTGATATCTTTCATGGTAGCCATAGTGACCGGTCAATACCACAATTTAACACGCCGGAGAATAATAGATAATACTTACCTATCGCCTGTATCATAAAGCCGAAGACATCGTGCGGGCTTTATACAAAATATGTTGGATCTAGCAAATCATCTTTTACTAAGGGATTTTGCAGCAAATTTGGGATCGATCTTTCCAAACGCATTGTTCCCGTAACGTTTCTCGAGATCCATACATTCTTAAAATATAGCATTACAATGTCAAAAAATCTTATGTCCTTTGATTCTTTTGATATTTGAGTTATTTACGCCATCGAATATCATGTAGCTGCGAAATTGAAACTTTTTACTTTCTGAGAGAATAAAATTGCATGGTGCTTTTCGAAGTCTATGCATTTTTTTCAATTTATAATATTATACCAAAAGTCTTAAATCTTTCTGATTCTGATATTTGAACCGTTTAATATCAATACAAATTTTAATATTTACTTATTTTAATTAAATATTAATATTTCGTGCAAAATTTAATATTTACCTCTCACCTTCTCTACAGAATTATAAAATTTGTTAAAGTTGACGTGTCGCTTTTCTTTCCTACAAAGGACGAATCACAGTTAAATGCGCGACAAATGGACGGACATACAAGGACGTCCGGCTTCGACGGCAGTAACCATTTTAATCCCGCTCCTTTTTTTCAATGAATCGGGCGACCGAGCAAGGGGGCAAGTATCCGCGGGAAGTCGATGGGGTGCTTCGACCCCACGACCTAGTTTGCGCCCCCGTGACGTCACACCGACGTCATTGCCCGGGGAAAACTAGGTCGGGCGGACCCAGGCGGACCGCCGGAAGAGAGGTCGGAGGGTTTATTGAGAAATTCCCTCGACTGGATTCGGCCCTATCGAGGACAAATTTTAAATCACCAGGAAGAACTTTGCCCTTCCCATATATTGCACATTCAATATTAATAACATCGCGTACCAGAGATATTTGTAAATCCGAAGTGCCTTTATCTCGCACGATACTTCTCACATTTGAAACAAGAATTATTATTTAGACATTTAGTCTTGATATCAATATAGCTGTTGCTTTATTTCTATTGTTAATATTTATCACTCAATAATGTAGTAGATGCGATGAATTTTAGTAATAATTCTATTGTTTGTTTTGAGATTTTTTGTAATTGACGACTTTTCCTGGTTTCTGACAGGAACCCCAAGATTTTACAGAGCTACGTTCTAGTTTATTGATCGCAAATTATCGAGGAAAATTTTATACTAAATGTGTTATATTATTATTAACATAATTTAATAATATCAACAAAATAAGACGTTCTTGTTAATTTTATCTTTTATTTATTTGACTGATGTAACGCAAAATTAGAATTGGATAAGATTACTTTGTATTTTAAGTAATTTATTAAAATTGCAACTTACTAAAGTAAATATGTAATGAACTATAAAACAATTACATAATTTTTTATCTTTTTAAAATCGATTTTTATCAAAAATTGTTATCAAGTACACACGGAATGCCCGAACACATAAAATTGCATCAAATTTTAATAATTTGATGCGTATATATATATTATTGTATTACACATCTAGATATTTATTTAGCACGATTGTGAAAAGTCAAAAACTAGATTGTTATTTGTGTGTGTGTGTGTGTGTTGTGATTAATTAATTTATTGTATCAACTATTATCAATATTTTAGCTTTAATCTTAATCTATTTAATTTTTCACGTATGTGAAACATTTAGAGATCCCGAACTGTCAAACAGTTCTGAATTATGATACATAAATATCTAAACACAATACGCTCGCCACTAATTGTCAAAATTCTGGTTCAACTAATTGGTTCTTTATGTGTACATCATTATTGATTTTGTATATACATATCAACATAACTCAGGAAGCGATTCACTGTTATTTGCGCAACGGAAGAGAGGAAAGATAAATGACAGGGAAACTTATTCATTCTTGAACCTTCATTCAGCTGACGTATTATCCCGGTCGGAAGAACGGGCAAAAAGATATCGGCCGTGATTCGGGGGTCGCGAAGACAACGCTGGTCGACAATAGGCCGACAGGGATGAATTTTGGAAAAAGTCGCGGGACATGCCGAAAGCTCGAAAGCCGAACGGGTTGGCAAATCTCATGAATGGCCGCGTAATGTGAATGAAGCTCCACTGACCCAGTTTTGCTTGGCGCCCCTGCATCCCCCGGTCTTCCCGCCCCTCGCTCTTAGCCGGGGAGAGCGAGAGAGAGAGGGGTTGAGAAGAGGGGGGGAGGAAAAGAGAGAGCATCCCCCGCCAACTGCATCGCGTGGGCGTTACGTCAGGGACAGGTTATCGACTGCACCAGCGGCCGCACCGAGAATATTAATTCGCGGCATCGATTGGAAATTCGCGCGATAACACGCCAATCGCCACGCCGGATGTAACGAACGAGCGGCGAGACCCTGATGAGATTACAACTTTATTTGCCACAAAAGGCCGCACCATTCTGCTGTTTTTAGCGCTAGGCAATTGTATCGAATGGCCATTAATTGTAGGACTATCTACAATTTTTTTTTTCCCCGACTATTTTACTTGTGTTTGTGTGTGAACGTCGAAAATTAATTGTACCAAAATAGAACTTGTGTGTGTGTGTGTGTGTGTGTGCGCGTGTGTTCTCCAAATTCGCATTGTACATTCCACAATTTCCACATCTCAATATTATTACGTTAATTTATACACAACCATCTTACATCTCTTTTGCTTTACATATTGTGCATTGACAAATCTCTAATGCTATTTTAATGTGCTAAATTACTGATAATATCTATAACTTATTTATACATTTTCTGCTGAAAATTACCGATTATAATATTGATTTTAATCATATCCACTATGCGCATATAACTGCATCCACCGAATCGCTTCGGGGGATCTTTCATCTTTCACAAGAGCACTACGCATATAGCGAAAGACAAATTGCGCGAGGAGAAATCGCTTCTGTAAATTCGGGATAAGTGAGTAACTAAGAAACAATTCCAAGGCGACGCAAACGACGTCGAGCGAGGGGGGAGGGAGGGGGGGGGAGGGGTCCGATCCACTTTTCGAAGGACGAAATTTCGGTCTGGCCGACTCCCGCCGTTGCATCCATGTCGACGGCGCGCGGCGGGAGGGATAACCCGGGATCGCGGGGGTAGGGTAGAATGACGTCAGGGGATGACGCGGGGCGTCGAACTCTCGTTGGCAAGCGAGCATAGGGGTGCATCGACCTGAAACCCCCGGTTGCCTGGCTAGGACTCTCTCCGTCTCGCGCGCGTTTCCCCTCTCTCCGTCCTCGTCGCACGCGCGGCCCAGCATCAGTCCACTGCATCCCGACTTCGTCGTGCTGACGGAAAATGATGGGAATTTTTGAAGGGGTGACCGAGCGCTTGCACAATAAAAAAAATGGCGTTGCGTTTAGGGAGAGCGCTAAGAGTGGAGCCAGGATCGTTGCTTCTTGAATCAAACGTGGCAATTCGCGCAGGGAAAGTGAAAGAAAATGACAGAATTGTCGGAGCGGAATCATAATATTATTGATATCCTTCGCATCGTAAACTTTTATAGTTGTGGATTTTTATAAATTTGCCTAAATACTTATTGGATTAGATCGGACACGCTGAATCTGTATACAGGAGTGACGTAATCTTGAGAAATTTCTTACACGAGGATTGAATTAAAAGGGCCTTCAGTGGGGGCCACGTGCCACGTTGTAATCGACCTACGGAGAGCGGCGCTTCCGTTACAATGAACAAGTTGATTTCCCGGGGATAACTGGCGTATCTCCCACTGGAGCAATTGGCGCGACGCGAAGATGTGCGGATCGTCTCTACCTCGAGTCGGCATATGAGGGTCGAGCGGCACGAAAGCTCACACGGGATCGCGAACCTGAAGGGCAGGGAGGGGGATGGTGGAAACTGGGTGAATGAGGTTGCTGGAGAAGAGCATCCGGCGGTAGTGGTGGCTGCATCGTTGCTGCTTCTCCAACCGTGTATTTTTGGAATCGTTGAATTAGGCATCCGGGACAGACGTCACTTCTGGGGTGCCTGGGCGCGATTCCGGAGTACGTAGCCTGCCGATGGGCAGGCAAAAGAGGGGCGGGAGAGAGAGAGAGAGAGAGAGGGAGAGAGAGACGCAGTTCTTGCGTGAGGAAATGGGGCGACGATACGCGACGATGCCGTCACTACGCTCGGGACGGGTTTGAGTATCGGCTGCGATCGGATCGATTATCGATTGAAAAGTATCACGGCCGATATTATTTATGAGCTTGTTCCTTAACGTTCCTCAATGATTGCGCAAGGTCATCATGTATGAACCGGTACGCAGCGCGCGTGAATAAGGCACGGCAGGAATGCGATTTTCGAAAGCTACGCCGAAGCTTCTAAAGTCCATCCTTGCTCTATTTTTGCATTAAATTTTTCATTACAATCCCTTGATGAAAATAGGTATGATATTAAATTTACCTCACATAGATACTTTGTGTTTTAATTGATCATTAAGCATTGCTCAGTTTTTTATGCTACGCACTTGTACCATTCTTTTTATAGCGCTACTGTAATATTCATACGATTGATAATGATATATGAGCCGTTCGAAAGTCAAACTGGCTAACTCCATCAAACAAAACTCCATCAATTTATTCTATTCGTAGAAAGTAAAATGCCAATCGTGCGCTTTGATACTAAAATTGGAAGAATTGCAAAAAGTAGAGTTAATCAGTTTGGCTTCTGAACGATTCATATGATTTATGATATGCAATTGCGAATATCCAGCTAAACCAGTTGAGTCTCCGATTGAAGGGAAACTTTGCTTATCAGCGAAGAAATATAGCAAAGAAAAAAAATAGATTAGTAGAAGAATCTTCTCTCCTGCATATCCTGAAAATAGTCTTTACCCAGGCCAGTAGAGCGACAGGCAAGAGGGTGGAAAGGGAGTCAGAGAGAGGGATAAAGAGAGAAAGAGAGAGAGAGAGAGAGGGCGATCTTCTGGGAGCCACGTGGTGCGGCATGCGCGGGACAATCAATGCAGTGACGTCATCGTCACCGTCAGCCCGACCAATCGCGGGTTTGCTCCATTCAAACCCGCTAGCCTCGGGGCCTCGAAGTGGAAACTCGGTGAGTTCCATCGGACTTTGGCCCGACTGCAGTTCGGCCTCGATCACTGAGAGGCGCGAATTCGAGCGGTCGGACGCGCTCCGCTCGGCGGCCCGTTCACGTCACTTTCGCCGAGCGATTCTTCACAGAGAATTGTCGAGTCCGTCCGCGAACGACACTACCACGGATCGCAAGTGGCATCGCAGCAGAACAGCCCGCGAGCAAATCCTCAGGTGGCGTGACAGAGCTGGCACACGAAAAGCAGCGATAACTCACAATCCAGAAGAAAGAGCAGATCTGGTCGCAGAAAGCGTTAAGGAATGAAATATCCTGTGCAAAGGATTTGGGCCAAATATTACGGCACGCGAAAGGATTCTGCGAGGAAGAACAGTGCGAAAATTCTGATTTATCATGGACCGCAGCAAGTTGGGAAAAGGTCAGTTGTGTGTAAAAGTCGAAAAAGTATTAGCTTTAGTCGCGCTTACTGCGAACGGAGACTTTGACGGCAAAAAGTAAATTTTCTTTTATGTACGACAGATATTGTCAATGCTGCAAACCAAAGTTTTAATTTCCATTTAATGCAATTGAAAATTTTAAGCTCTTTAAAGAGGAAATTATATTTCACGTATACTTTTTTATGTAGCGTATACTTGTATATTACACGTCCGCGCCTCTTTCGACTAAATTGTTATAAATGGCACTTGTTTTTGGATTGATAATTTTGAAATCAGATGTTTCATTGTGTGATTTAAAATTGAATATAATAGCAGATGAATACACACGCAATACAAAATTATATAGTAATACAAAATTCGTTGCTTCATCAATAAACAACAAACAATTCTAAAATTGTAAAATTAAAATCTAATATAATATAATAACGATTTGTAAATTACAAAACTTTAAAGATCAAAATTAATTTTTAAATTAGAAAAAATTACGTTGCGTGAATATTTAAAATTGATAAAATGTGTAGAACGCATTAGAAGTATCATTGCGAGAAAGTAACACGTGGTTTGAGATCCAAACATACGCCTACGCAGAATTCTCGACAGACGAGACGCCCACGTTTCGGAAAATCACCATTTAACCGCTGCTTTCTTGCGAGAGTGAGAGTGCGGCGACCTCGCTCTTGTTTATTTCAGAGACCAAAATATTACGTCAAAAAAATTCAATGTTTTAAATTTTTTCTTTCAAACTGTGCTTTTGAAAAGTTTTATATGCGTTATTAAATAATGGTTACAATTAAAATTAAATTAAAATTTGCAGGAAAAACTTTTTTCTCTTAGTAACAAGAGTAAACTGAGAAAACGTTTGATGCAAAATTAGTATCAAAATTGGGAGAAGTTTGTTAAATTTTGCATATTTCAATCGTAAAACATATTTGTCCTCGTTCTCTTGGGTCTCTGGTTACGATAGATTAATTTATCATACTATCATACTATTTATCGTCGAGCGAGAAAGCACAGATAAATCTCCACACATTTTTAATGTTAACGTTTTGTCAGCTTGCGCAAAAAACTCGTTGCGATATGACGCATCTCTGACCGTCACCGTCATTGCCCTACTTTTCAGCCGGTGTACTCGATCGAGCGGGTTAGGTCTAGACGCTTTCGTGGCGCACGGTGTAAATTCTGCGCGACTTAAGAAATTGTGATTTACAAAATTAGCAGTAATAGCGAAAATTATTTAAATTATGCTTCTTATCTCCTATTTCTGCTGCAAGGGAAAAAAATTATTTGCCGCTGAGAAATGTGAAAGCTATTTCGAACTCAAACATATTGCATATCTTTATACGTATTAAACGTCTAATTGCCTGCAGAATCGTATCTTGCACATTATTTAGGCAAAATAATGCGCAAAATATGGTAATATAAAAATTCTTCTCTATTATTTCCAGTAATAGGATAGAATTATTCATGCAATTGCGGAGACAACTTTCTTCGAAGGTGCAAATGTGCTTTGTATCGTCATAAATGTAAATAAGTCTTGATGATACAAGGCGATGACCGTCGATATATAGAATACAAAGCGCGGGATAAGGATACATTATTGCGAGGTGTCCGAAGGAACGGGCAAATTTTCACAGCGGTCGTTTAGTCCAGTTAATTGGGTCAAAATATGGCGTACCCCTCATCCTTGTCATCCTGCACCTTCCGCCGCCGCCACCTCATCCCCCCATGCACCACGACAACCCTGTTACCGAACCCTTGCTCCCCCCTTTTTCCTTGGAATGCACGTCACAACGGGGGAGGTGGTGACGTCGGTGGAATGCAGACGTGCGATTGGCTGAAAGCTTACTGACGTCACGGGGGTGAGTCTCTACATGCGCCTGTATGCAATCCCCCCTTGGACCCCCTGCTATCTCGATCGCAGATCACCCTTCTCCCGTCACGCGCTGCACGCGCGGAGGGGCGCAATAGGCATCGAGAAATGGTGCACGCCAGTTCAAAGCCACAGTTTTCCAAGGCTGTCCGATCCGAGAGGTCGCCGTGCGCCTCTACTCACCTTCTTCGCCGTTCTCCAATTCTTCGTCTCTCTCAGAGACTCCCCTCTACCGCGTTAAAGACCATTCATCGTACTTTCTTCCCGTTCGCGTCGACGTACACACACACACACACACACACACACACACACACACCGTCCCCGCAAAATTCGTTTATTTTATTTCGTTTCGCGGGATTCTCAATCTCTTCGGGCTAAATTGTCCCTTTTTCGTTGTACTTCGTAACGCAATCTGTCTTAACATATTCATAGTTCGAGCAGAAAAGTGATATTAATCATTTTCTCATCCCGAGAAGTAGAAGAGAAGTTTATTAAAACTATAAAAATAGTTTGATAATAATAGTTATAAAAAAAAGTCTACGTTGTGCGCCATGCAGAAATAATCAGGCACGAACATTGAACGTATGTCTTATCGCGCGAGTAGATCAATTTTCGAAACTAATCGTCGAAGAATCAATATCGATTTCTTTTTATTACATTTTTACATTTCTTTTTTTTCATTCATATATTTCTGTACTTATATACCAATCCGGTTACGTTGTCTTATTATTATCCACTCAGTTGTACGTATAGTACGTGTACAGATATATATGGTTAATGAATAAAAGCTAAGTTCGATTTTCTGAAAGGTCCAAAGTTACCCGTAATACCGTAGGTAGTCGAGTTGCTTTAGCCTGACCGAGTTTCCGTGACCTTCGGGTAGAAGCGAGCAGATCGATAAATCGTTGACATTGTCAAATGCGGTAATTTCTTCTGTACCTTGATATAGCAGCGCATAACCCGTTTTATTGATCAAAGAATATTCACGTTCTGTTAGTTTAAATCTGACCGCGGTGTAAAAAGTGTGTATTAATAGTCTTCTGTCGAACTTTTTATAACACTTCCATAAATTGTTCGGAGTCTCTTATCCCCAAATATTTTTCTTGCAAACATAATTTTTCCTCGAAAATTGATAAAAGTTGCATAAGAAAACCGAACAAATATTAAGTAGTTATTTTTAAAAAAATTAATTTATTATTAATGTCTAATTTATCAAAATTGAGTCGAATATCGAGTCAATATCGAGTCGAAATTTTGAACGAGAAAAAAAATGTGAAGAAAAACAACAATTTATGGACAAAGAACTCAGTAAATATCTATATAATTGACGATTATATTTTTTCACGTCAAAACAAATCTATTGTCGAAGAAATTCAGAGCAGGATAGTGCGCGAAATATTCTAACAGTTCACAAAGGATGGTCATTTCTCGGCTACGCGATATCGAGTCGAAATCTCATTGAGAGCGCGCTCCTCGAAGCAACATCCGGACGAGATCATTCATGATCGGTGCGTTAATCGCTCGCCGCGAGCCCATCCGCACATCGGTAGGTAAATCCTTGGCCGGGCGACATCGGGTTTCATAAATAAAGCCCCATTGAAGAGAAGTTCACCGGGGGATGGGGTAGCATGACCTGCTGACCTAGATTTCCCATGACTTGCGTCATTCACAATCTCTCCCCACCAGCCATGCCTCGGCTCGACTACACGCATCTGAAATAGTGGAGGATACAAAGGAAAGTGGCGAGGGAATGAACGGACGGTGGTCGCGAGACTGCAAGACAGACAATCGCAGATCGAACATCGGCGTTCTCGGTTGAGCAGCCTCCGATCGGCGGCACGGCGACTTTCCGTCTTCTTTCAAGGACGCGCGGTATCAAACCGCGATGGTCGCGAGCAAATATCGCGGATCGTGAAACTCGATTTTTCCTCGAGAACAATCGCCGCCGTCAAACATTCCTGAAACAGTGCCGATGTCTATGTTTTAACGCGTACAAGGATCTTTGCTGCGGTAATCGCGACTAAATAGTGGACTAGAGACTTGCTACGGCGTGACCGCGGTGCTTTCTAAGGTCGGAACGATAAATCGCGAAAGTTTCCGGTGCGTGGCGAAACTTCGCAGTGGCTCATCGCGCAATCATCATTGTGCGCAAGGTAAGTCAAGGACGATAGGGTGTGTAGTCCCGCCGAAAGAACCCATGGCTCATGGTGCGCCTGTTGCCTGGCAACTATCCATCCTGGGTCCAATGAGATACATGGGGGCGCACATGGGAGTATCTGGGTCAACCTGCGAGAACTTGGAGAAGAATGGAGAATAGCTTCTCAAGCTCTTGCAGTTACGAAAATGCGCGCGGCCGGTTCCTTATATTTTCGTATATTTCCGCCGACGGGAGTGCTGTAAAAACGTCCGCGATTTACGCGAGGTCGGAGCACCCTCGCCGGTGTCATAAAGTCAATTCGCGTAAGAAGATATCGAGAAATCGCGTTATTAAGAATTGCACATTCTCATCCATCGAATTTTTAGTTGGGTGAAATTATTCGCGTAAAATAAATTGATGCAAAAATTTAATTTCTTTGCAATGCGAGGCGATAAATTTATTAACCAGACGTCTTTTCTTAGTAGTAAAATGTTTTATTACAAAAATTATTGCACACATGCTGTTCGATAACTTTTAACAAAAAAATCAAAGTCGATTGGTAAGAGAGACTAGTTAGACAAAAATCGCGCTTAATAGAAAATCTTAAGCTCGCCCTTGGCTCGTCTTCGTAGTCTCTCCTACTGACCCGAATACCTATATACGGGGTGGCGCGCTATTTATAGAACCACCCCCGATGAACGACCCCAACGAGCGCAATGTAACGAAGGTCTGTATCAAACGCGGACAAGGAGACGCGACGAAACGCGAATGCATTCCAGTACTATTTTATTAGTGTGTAAGCAATCCGACACCGTAATCGAGTGTTTGCCCAAAAATTTTATCAAAAGTAATATAGATTTATAATTAAAAACTAAGAAAAAAACTATTTAATATAAGATACATTATGTCGATATATCAATTTATATTACGCGCGCACGCACAAACGTATATTTCTTTGTCATTCAATTTCTACAGATTTATGTCGTGTCTTTTGCGATAAATATAGAAATTTTAGCTTAAAAGTTAGAAACGGCCAGCATTGACCTTTAGGATATTTGCAGATACGTTCTATTTATACCTATAAGGTCGATAATTTGATATTGCGAGCATTATCGAGAAACCACCTTGAGTTTATTCTTAATCCGATGGGAAGCACTTTATTCTGCGATTTTTCAAGTTACGATGATCTCTTCGACGCTTTTCCATCAAACTTCATTTTTACGTGGCTGTTAAACGCGATATCACGAGATCTTTCAAGAACGTTTAAACTTTAAAACTCCGTTTCGATCGTTAAAATTCTACTTCTTAACTGTGTTACGACTTATGCTTGACGATACGTCGCTGGTTATTCTTGTAGTATCTTCTACCCCTTTTGCCCTGGTTTCGTACCTTGCATCTCTCTCTCTCTCTCTCTTTCTCTCTTTCTCTCTGTGCCAACGGTGACCTCGCTCCCCCTCTGGCGCAACGAGTTCATTGCTCCGGTGCAAGCGTGTTTCCCTCTGACGTCATCAACCACCCGCGCGTCATCGAGCGTCGCTGCCTGACATTGCCGTTACACATATGAATATCGATATAAAAAAATATCTTTTAAATAGTGACGTCAAATACTTCGCCTCGATGCGTTACTTCAAAGGCAAAAGCACTGTTGACGTGCTCGGGAATCTATTAACACGTCTTCTAGTCGTTATAAATACGAGCCGCTGTCTTATCGTTGACAGTAGATAACTGCTGTCAATGTCGGATTGTATTTTCCGACGGAAACGCGATGCGCTTGGGAAAGTAACGCGCGAATGAAACTACAGTACCGATGCCACGGCCGATAGAGTACTGTGCATTGGTAAGGGGTAGTAAATTCCGTTCCTTTACCCTACGTAATGCATCGGTGAGCTTGGTCGACACATTTCCCGTTGCGGTAAAACGTCGCGTTATTCGGTGAGCAAAGGTGAGTCTCGAGCGTAGTGAAAATTGTCTGACCTAACATGCGGCTTTTCCACTTGAAACTCAAAGTAGACTTATTAGACGGAATCTTGTAAAGAAATCTTTTTCCATGCGCATCAAAAGTATTTAGTGATTTTATTATTTAATCCAAAACCTATTTTTCACCTAAAATTTGTTATTTTTTTTTTTAATTTAAATCTGTAGCAATTTTGATGTTATTTAAGTTTCGACTTGCTTTTAATTTAAAGCTTCTTATTGCTTATTCATGCAATTTATTAATATGATTTATATAATAATGCGATTAATGAAATAACATTTAACGTATAAGTAACATTTAATGAATAGGAAATTATTGCAGAGAATTAATAAACCTTACATTGTATTAATTAATATAATGGAAAACTCATAAATATCCAGTAAACATGAAACAATGTCAAGAAGATTTATTAATTTATCGAATCTCTATCGAAAAATTTTCTTTATATGTCGGTCCTATGTGGACCAATAATTTATTACTGAAATACTTAAAAAAATTTAATGTTTTTTTGCACTGACAACTGCGGTCGTTTTTTACGTCTAATCTCCTATATGTATGATTTAGAAAAATCTTAGAGAACCTGTACTTGTTTCGATTTATTAATTTACTTTGAATAGAAAGAAGTAAAATTTATTTCCACATTCAAATAATAAAGCTACATTAAGTCAAGTTGTCATTATTAAAATTATTATTAAAAGTCATTATTAAAATACTTGAAAGTTGAGAACTGAACTTTGTTCCGAAAGTTATTTTTAAGTGTCGACACACATTTTTTTTATGAAATGACTAAGCAAAACATTAACATATGTAGAAAATCGATATTTTTCTACCGGCCATCTGTGCAAATATTAATCGACCTACTTTGATTATACAATACTTATACAAGATACGTTACTCAACTAGCTCATTTCAATAGTACTTTTTAATAGTCATTTTAATAGTAGTTCAATTTTTATCAGTTGTCTTCAATTTTTTAATTGTCTCAATTTGTAATAAATGTCATATATTAGTGGCTAATAAGAGAGATGTCATAAACATATATTAAATGTATATTTTAATATTATATCAATAACAATGCCGATATACATTTATCAAAATTATCTTTAACATAACATTGAATTTAAACAATTTGCTGTGTTAAACACACTATTCTCAGCAAACAATAATAGTAACGTTCTCCAGAAACGGAATCAAAGATCTCCGCCGTTATAAAGAACCTCGTCAAGAGAGGAAAAATTTATTTCCAAATTGTCTTCAATAATTTAAAAAATAGAAGGCTGTAAAAAGATTTTACAATGCATTATCTTGATCTTAAAAATAGGGAAAGGTTTTTAAGTCTGTTTGGAAGTAAGTTCTTCAACCCTACGTCGCCGGCAAATTTGTTTTTACGCAAACAATCATTGAGATCTTTTAATTCAACGGTAACGAAGGATCTTTGAACGATTCTGGATTGCAAATATTTCGAACAACAGAAAAGCCACTAGTGCTGCATCCCCGTACCAGATGGCAGAGCAAACTCTGAGAAACTAGCAAATTGATCTGCCGCACGCTCGTATACAGGCAGTCGCCTCGCGAGCATCTGCTATGTCAATTACCTGGAAAAAGTGTTGATCCGCGAGATCGCCACGCAGCCTCTTCTCTTTGTTCGATTTCATAGCAAATTAAGCCGCGCGATCGCTCACGTGTGATTGCGCCGAGATCGTTCTCACCGCGTGGAGTGATCGCCGCCGTCGGACGGTGTCGCGTGCCGTCGCTCGGGATCGACGACGCGGTTTCAGTCACTTTGCGCCCGTAAACAAAATCAACAATTTCTCTGCCATTGGGTACGTATCTGATTCTTGTTTAGTGCGCAATCTGTTCTCTGTACTCTCATCCGGTTATTTTATCACGACCGAAAGTCGCAACGAATCGCAAATAACCGCGTAAAATATCAGAAATTCTTCCGGCGGTCACTTACGATCTTCAATTACTGAATCGAATAAATCGGTTCTCTCTTTGATCGATGCAAATAAGAAATATACAAAGTTCAAAAGTAAAATAATTAGGCGCAATTGGTATATTACATTTGTAATTTCTTTATACACAATCTTCGAGTATTTGTAATAACAATTGTTTTCAGTGCTAATTTTAAAAAACTCAGAATATCTGATATTTTTTTAAACTCGTCACACGTATCTATTTTTGTGTGCATATTACTTGTTTCTAATAATCGTTATTTGTAAATTTTATGCTAGTTTAATTAATATAGCATGCTATATTAAAAAGTATTACATTAGAAGCATGCAATTAGCAAAGAAAATCTAATTATAAGTTTTGATTACTATAATTATAAATCGTTTGTGCTTATGACGCAATTTTTCTTAAGCGTATGAAAATTCTCCATTCTTACATATTAAGAATCCATTAACAATGTTAATTTGTAAAAGTATACACACATATAATTTTAATACACATTTACATTACATTATCATTATTTTTACATAAATACACAAAAAATAAGGTGTTATGTATGATAGAATTTTATCAGATATAATTAATTGCACATTAAAGTAAAAAAACGTATAAATAGTTTTAATAATAAAAATTTTTGTTGTGATATTTCAAGCTTTTGAATACTCTATTAACTCTATCTAAAATTATAGTAGGTATTCATCATTCCTTTGTATTATATGCGACGGTAAAGGAAAAAAGTTAATTTATTTGATACAAATTCCTCTTATATTACTGATGATTGTCAATTTAGTTTTAATTATTGTTAAAAATATCGTATAAATTAGATTTATTTCAAAATCTATCGAATATGGCAAACAATTATTCCTCTCATAATTTTTTCGTATTTAATTGCTACAGTTAAAACTTATATAAAATAGAAATAGAACATTTTAATATGTAATATCTGGTAATAATATTGGCTTAGTATCTATGCAAAATTTATAATATTTGCTGAAATATGAAATATTTTATTTCAATACATTGCCTTACACGTAGGCCTAAAATTTACGAAACATTTTTTGTTGCAAATCTAACAAATCTACAATATTGCTTGATTATTTAGACAATAATATACACGGAGAAAATTTTATATCAAAAATTACTATGTACGGTAGTAGCCGCGGACCATGAAGGAATTATAAAAATGTTTACTACGTTTTTCACGTGTGAAACATAGTAAAAATTTTTGGTCCGCGGTTTCATGGTCCGCGATTAATGCCGTACATAGTAATTTTTGATATAAAATTTTCTCCATGTAGAATAAATATAGTGATTTTTACAAAAATGTACGCACATGTGTAGTATCGTAAACAAATGTTTTCAAATGCTAGAAAACGCTATATTTTTCAAGATTATACTTTCAACAATTTGATTGTTAATAAGAATTTTATTTTAATAAGAATATTGAAGCATTAATTGCCAATTTTTGGTGTTTTAACTACTATCTGTTTCTTTAAACATTTCTTAAAATTAATTTTATGTTATATTTGAAAACATAAATTTAAAATAATTATGCTATTACGTTACACTATTAAAATATAAAGCAACAGAATATAATTATGAATAAATATTTTTTTCTTATCGATTGTCAAAAATATTATTCATCATGCTAATTATATCACGTGAATATTCTTTGTTAAAAGAGGCCTACGTTTCTTTACGGAAAAAGCGGATATGTACAAATTCATATTTTGCAATATTTGTTTGAAAAACACATAATGAAATCCATAATACTACATAACGTAAATTTGAGCCTCAATACAAATAATATTATTAAATTTAACTAATCAGTAAGTTTCTTGCCGAAACAATTACCTGTCGTCAAAATTTACAACTTTGAAATTGACAAATAAGTGATTTACTAACTGTCTTATGGTTACGTTTTCAAGAAACACAGAGAAACTGTTTACCTTGTATCGCGTAATGTAGTATTGTGAAAAGCAAAATAATAAAAAAGTTTTGTTATGTTATTTTTAAGAGTTTTTTTTAAAAGAGAGATTCAAGTGGGATTCAATCTCATTGAAACTATTTGACTGTTATTTGAGAATAAATTTATAGAATTGAAAAAATCAAACAATTTTGAGTGCAAGAAATGTATCGTTTTTATCAGTTTATAGTATAAAAATTACATAAAAATGTTAGATTTTAAGAAAAGTACGAAAAAGATAGTGAAATCAAAATATTCAATGCACTTTTCCAAACCAATTACAATCCAAAATTTTTAATACTTTCTTAAATTAGAAAATAATACATGATATTTTTACAACAGTGTGTTAAATAATTCTTTTAATATCCCTTGTGAAATTGGTTGATTTTTAGCTGGTCGAAACATTTGTCGTGGATGTAGCTGTAGAAAAATATAAAAATTTTGTAATTAATTCTTGTATAAAGTTTTTATATTAATTAAACTATTGAAAATAAGATTTCTTGTACTCCAAACTGTTTAATTTTTTCAATTCCATGCATTGGTTTGCAGAAAACAGCCAAATAATTTCAACCATATCCAAGTCAACACTGTTTAATTCCGGCAATAACTTTTGCCGCTAAGTCTCTTAAAAAATAGCGATAGAAACGTGTTTAACGATAGACCTTGAATGCAATACAGTTTAGACAACTATTATTTTAGCACAGAACTTAGACACCGCAGAAAATGGCGGTCATATCGTTAAACGATCAATGTCTTGATGTGCATTGCGATACGCGACGATAGCATGTTTGGCATCAAGGTCGAACGCGAAAAACTGACGCCGTTAGCACAAAATGAAATATTATCTTCATAAAAGAAGACGATATCTACGCCAATGAGATTGACAAGGCTTCGCATGGGGTAGACAGGATTAATCCCGTTTACTTCGGGCAGATTTAAGGCTTCTTATGCAACTCTTTGTACCTAAGCACGCATGTAGCCGTCTTTCAGGCCGGATCTCATGACAATCTAATGGACAGTTTTCACCTCTGCCTAGCTCTTAAACACTGATTTAATACAATACAATTGTGTGACAAGTTTGCTGAAAGTATCAAATTGAAACTTGATTTTATATTATTTTGACAATAAAGAAATATCTAAATATTAGTCCAAAATGAATTAAAGACAAATCAAAGCCGTGCAATAAATTAGACCATTTTAAATAACAATTCTATTGCCGAAAATAAATATTTAAGTGGCAAATCAGAGTTTAGCCATCATTCAAGCAAACAAGTTTATTGTCTTTTAGATCTTAGAATAAGATTCATAAAATCCTTTATAAATTTTATTCCAAGATCTGAAGAATAATGAATGTATTCATTTTAACGGTTCATATGCCACTAACTCGGATATTTATTTTTGACAATAGAATTATGCGTATTTATGCGTATTTAGAATGGTCTAATTTGGAAAGATTGATGGCAAAAAGTATCAAATCTTTTACGTCTAATAAGAATTTGTATTTGTTATCATGTAAATCAAGCAAAGCAACGAATTCGCTTTAGTGGCGACTTAATTCTAATATGCCACTAACTCGAATATTTATTTTCGACAATAAAATATTTATGCGTATTTAGAATGGTCTAATTTGGAAAGATTGATGGCAAAAAGTATCAAATATTTTTACGTCTAATAAGAATTTGTATTTGTTATCATGTAAATCAACTAAAGTAACGAATTCGCTTTAGTGGCGACTTAACTCTAATATGCCACTAACTCGAATATTTATTTTCGACAATAAAATGTTTATGCGTATTTAGAATGATCTAATTGGAAAAAATTGATGGCAAAAAGTATCAAATCTTTTACGTATAATAAGAATTTGTATTTGTTATCATGTAAACCAAGTAAAGCAACAAATTCGCTTTAGTGGCGACTTAATTCTGTATGTCACTAACTCGAATATTTATTTTTGACAATAGAATTGTTTATGTGTATTTAGAATGGTCTAATTTGGAAAGATTGATGGCAAAAAGTATCAAATCTTTTACGTCTAATAAGAATTTGTATTTGTTATCATGTAAAACAAGCAAAGCAACGAATTCACTTTAGTGACGACTTAATTCTGTATGTCACTAACTCGAATATTTATTTTTGACAATAGAATTGTTTATGTGTATTTAGAATGGTCTAATTTGGAAAAATTGATGGCAAAAAGTATCAAATCTTTTACGTCTAATAAGAATTTGTATTTGTTATCATGTAAAACAAGCAAAGCAACGAATTCACTTTAGTGACGACTTAATTCTGTATGTCACTAACTCGAATATTTATTTTTGACAATAGAATTGTTTATGTGTATTTAGAATGGTCTAATTTGGAAAGATTAATGGCAAAAAGTATCAAATCTTTTACGTCTAATAAGAATTTGTATTTGTTATCATGTAAAACAAGCAAAGCAACGAATTCGCTTTAGTGGCGACTTAATTCTAATATGCCACTAACTCGAATATTTATTTTCGACAATAAAATGTTTATGCGTATTTAGAATGATCTAATTGGAAAAAATTGATGGCAAAAAGTATCAAATCTTTTACGTATAATAAGAATTTGTATTTGTTATCATGTAAACCAAGTAAAGCAACAAATTCGCTTTAGTGGCGACTTAATTCTGTATGTCACTAACTCGAATATTTATTTTTGACAATAGAATTGTTTATGTGTATTTAGAATGGTCTAATTTGGAAAGATTAATGGCAAAAAGTATCAAATCTTTTACGTCTAATAAGAATTTGTATTTGTTATCATGTAAAACAAGCAAAGCAACGAATTCACTTTAGTGACGACTTAACTCTAATATGTCACTAACTCGAATATTTATTTTTGACAATAGAATTGTTTATGCGTATTTAGAATGATCTAATTTGGAAAGATTGATGGCAAAAAGTATCAAATCTTTTACGTCTAATAAGAACTTGTATTTGTTATCATGTAAAACAAGCAAAGCAACGAATTCACTTTAGTGACGACTTAACTCTAATATGCCACTAACTCGAATATTTATTTTCGACAATAGAATTGTTTATGTGTAGTTAGAATGGTCTAATTTGGAAAGATTGATGGCAAAAAGTATCAAATCTTTTACGTTTAATAAGAATTTTTATTTGTTATCATGTAAATCAAGCAAAGCAACGAATTCGCTTTAGTGACGACTTAACTCTAATATGCCACTAACTCGAATATTCATTTTCGACAATAGAATTGTTTATGCGTATTTAGAATGGTTTAATTTGAAAAGATTGATGACAGAAAGTATAAAATCTTACGTCTAATAAGAATTCATATTTGTTATCATATAAATTAAGCGAAGCGGCGAATTCTTATCTATTAGTCGAAACAGGTTTAACATTTTCCGTTATCAATCTTTCTAATTATGATTTTAATAAAACTTTTTGTACAAAATCAACAGTAGAAGTTATTAATACAACTGCAAACGAATAATTGAACATGACTGAAGCAAGTTTATTGGTGACTCTATGCGAAATGTCATAAATTCGTTACGCAAGATTACATATACGTATAAGAACTTCCATCCTACGTCTTCTATAAGTTACATTAGATAATATGTTACATATAGATAATGTAAATGTCCCCAGCCTGATATTGTTAACCCTTGGTTTAACAATTTACAATAGGTCACTACACGCTATATAACTGATGACTTTTTTTATAATCGATAAACTTATAATATACAATATTTGCGAGCCGGTTTAGGATTGCCATACGTTTAAGATTGCCGTACGTTTTTATTAAACATTTTAGAAAAGTTTCTAAACACTTTCTCTCTAACGGAGATATTTAGTAGTGTTTATTAATAAGACTAATGCCAGACAGTTTATCCAAAATGGAAAAAACGTCTGACCTTTTCTAGAATGTCATGATGCAGCTAAAAGTAATGTATCCTTGATAACATTCTCAAAAATAAACTGATTAGAAGGTTGTATCGAGCTTGGGACATATGTAATTAAGAAATAAATGAATTGTTTAAACTTATTTTGTTAACTATACAATTTTTTGATGAAAAACAGTGCCTACGCGCATAGATAAAAGACGAATTAGGTCATTTTGCCTGCAGAAAATGTGAATACGATTTAATTTCTTTTCAATACAAACGATGCAATGATGTTTGAAGGTAATATTTAAATTTTTTTGTGAATTAAGTTATTTTGCCTATTATAGAAGTATTTGCAGAGGATGAGTTAACTCGTCTTTCCCGGTTAACAGGTGAAATTTGCGCTAATCTTAATCTTTTAACTGCGACATACAGAAATTATTATTTTGAGATTATTTTTCAGGTCATGCAAAGATTTTATTGAAATTACAAATAAAGAAACCGAAAATGTACCATGATTACGACATAAATGCATTGGTTTATTTTTCCATATTAATCAGCATAAAATAATGATTTCACAAATAAACAGAGGAAAGTCTTAAAAGTTATTGAGTTAAAATCTTACTTATTTTTGCTTCAAACATTTTTCAATCCTTGCTAAAATTGTACATGCGATGTTGCAGCTAAATGATTAATAATTTTCTAAAGCGATTATCATGAAGCACTTATGTACTATTATTCTCTAAATTAAGAAAAATCATAATATAACGTTGAAGAAGAATGACGAGCCAGTAGTTTGTAAAACTAAAAGGAAAAGTATATCATAAGCAAACCGTCTTATGTTTCTGTCTTATTTCATTGTAAATTTGCGAGATGAAATATGACATAAACTTAAGGTGGGTGCTTATATAATCGACAATGAACACCTACGAAGACCGCGACTTGGGAAAAGGATTAAACGAGATCCCAAGATACATCGTTAAAAACATCTCTTGTGAGTTTTGCGACGAGATTGATCGTATTTATCATCGGCATGTGCATCCCACAGCTGTTTTAAGCTCTGATGCAGCTATTGATAGCTCATGTGTTAATTGAATGTCAGTAATTTGTTTTCTATGTCAAACAGATAAAGCTCAAACCACCGACAATTATCTATATTTATATCTTGTGCTGCGCAAAATTTTTAGAGGAAATCTTACAAATATTACGATCTTAATTTTAATGACAGATCGAAAAATCCTGTCGCGTAACTTTTGACCTTAATTTCAACGATAAATATTTTGCGAAAATGTCGATAAGAAAATCGTATCATTTATATCGCAAATATTTAAATTGAAATTATGTAGGACGTTCAAAGTACAATCAGTAAGAAAGTAATTCCATGAAATAAACAAGTAAAAAATATAAAGTAAATTCTTTCATTGATTGCGTAATTTTCGAAGAAAATAAATTTTAATGTGAAAGAAGCGCACTTCTTTCCTCACCTGCTCTTCGCTGTGTATTAATACTTATTATTTAATAGAATTTTTTATTTATGTTCTAACACCGGCATCAAAGACTTCGTTATGAAATCTTGTGCAGACAAACGAATCGATTGCGAAAAATACGTACGACGAACAATAAGTTACACCTAGTTCGTAGCAGACAGCCAGTTGCCTATCTCGAACCAAAAGCGAGTTTTAATTAAAACTGTCGTAAACATGCTTTTCCGTAACACGTTATAAAAAAACATTCTTTTTTTTTTTTAATTAAAATTTAGTTATTGAGTCCCTGCTTTGATTGCTATCAAGCAAGATTCTGGTTTAAAAATAATACCGTATCTTATGCAATTTATTGATGGCACTTAGCGGATTATCGGGGTGGCGCAAAGCGAAAGCGCGTAGGACGAAATCACTCCTCCGATCTGGAGTAACGTGAGCAGCGCGTAAGGCGTAAGTTAAGAAGTTTCTGGCATAGGAGGATGACGGGACGGCGGACGCGAGCTGTCCGAGGCACAGTGGTGGAGGCCCGGCTCGGGTCAGGCAGACACGTGAAGCCTGAGGAGACGCGGGGGTGCTAAGCCGTGAATCCTGAAAAGTGTCCGGAGCTTACTCGGCTAGTGTTACCCGTCCGATGCTCCTTCCTCACGTCGGCGTTGTGCCCCCTTCGCGCGGAGGATGCACGCGCTCCCCGTCGCAAGGGCGTAAAATTGACGTCCTAACCCTAGCTAGTTGTCTTTCGTCCAACACATTCCCTCCTCATTATGTCCGTTTCGCTCGTTCATTGATAAACCTTTCGCGCGAACAAGCGCGTCTTTTATTCCCTCAAAATCGACACTGCGTTTGAATTTTGGAGAAATATTATAACGGAAAAAAAATCTCTCCCACGTTACGTCGCAAATTATATCTGGTTTATATTTTGCAAGAGTAAAGATCATTTTATTATTATATAGACTAATTAAACTAAATCATTAAAGACAGCCGTATAGATGTAGTAGAATAATTTTGTGGGTATCTAATTTTTAATAACTATTCAAAGAAATGCTGATAAAAGAAGTCAATTTCAGTTTCGCTGCTCAGTTTCGATTATCTGTTTTATTTTTGGTCTACTCTGTCACGAAACTCTGTCACAAAAAAGTGTCAACATTTGCCGACTGTATTTTGCGAATGAAAACTATGCAGGATACTTTTATTACACGCCGAATATAGTTAGAGCGTCCGAGTCCTTTGCTGTCTTTGCCTTGCATCGATGTTCCTTGCGCACGTCTCTGACCATGGTTTACGTCTTTGTGTAGGTTTACGAAAATCCTCACTCTTAATTATGCAATATCGATTTTCACTGATCATAAGGTTCGCGCGATATTTGATCTACCAACAGCACATAGTCTTAATCTCGTTATATCCGCCGTGGGACGCAACAAGATTTCTTATAATCTTCATGCTATTTACCCAATCATCATGTTATTAATATTTATTTAACAATGTGCTCGAGTTTCACTCGAATTACCAACATGATAATGACACGCGTATTAATTTGTTTTCTTTGCGAAAAGCTAGCAAAATCGTGATTGCAACATAATTGTGTAGCGCGGTAATAATTTAAAATACACAAACGGCTGTTGCTTCACGTGCAGATTAAAAAAAGTCTGTGTATTACTCTTTATAAATAAAATGCTTTTGATTGTTCGGTATATTATATTTGTCTAATATCGAATGCACGCGCGTATATGTTTAAATTTATTAAAGCTAATGATATACGAATTTCTGATACATATTGTGAATAAATATCAGGAAAATAATGAACATTTACGATCAGTGATGATAAAACGGTTATTTATCGCTTGTGCACTGTTCGTAAAATGCATGCAGTAAGAGTCGTATTAATTGTATTAATTTTTCGATGTGTGAGCATGAATAATTAGTGAACACACGGCGGGACTCTCTTTCGAGGTAAAAAGTGAAAGACAAAATGTGATTCCAGAGGAACACTGCGCGCAAATTGTCCACGTGGATATCGTGACGACGATGATGCGGGAGCGCGTTGAAAGATGCGCAAATTAGGTCGACCTAATGCCGGATCCCACTATTTACCGAACGGAGTACTTGCTTCACGTCGGTATGTATGTGGGGTACGTTTTAGGGATTCACCTCTTCGCAATATCATTAAACACTACCACCACCAGCAGCAGCAGCACATCACCGACCACGGCCGGTTGCGACAAACGGCAGCGGCCAGGTCAAAGCCTAACTCTTACGTAAGTCCGTATGAGGGCTTTACGCAATCAGCAAAAACACGCCGCCCCAGTTGTCCCCGGAATAAAAGGACTGCGGATCCCACGCCTTCGCGTGGGAAGGACTGCGCCCTGAGGACAAGCTTATCGCTTGAGCTAAACAATACTGCGAATATGCCACTGCTTATTGAATAACGGATAATTAGAATTTCTATATAAAATCTGCATGAAATTCTGCAGGAGGGATAAAGCCTGTGATCGAAGTGCACGAGTGTGAAAGTATAGCTCTTGTAAATATGTATGGCACAGGCGACGAGACACAGAGACACGTCCGTATTCGACGCCGCGGACGGAAACGGCGATTTTCACTTGAAATCTCAGAAATAGCAGCGACGGACGCGATTTGTCAAGATTGAGGACGTGCGGACGGCACGCGCGCAGCTATCTTTCGATCGGCCAACTTCGGTAAACGCAAATACGATTTCGCCCGTAATTCCTGTGCCCTTATTTCCCAAGAAACACGTGTTCTTGCGGCCTTAAAGCGGAACGTCCATTGGCCCCTCCTGTCTAAAGCCACCCTACCATTGGTCGATGGATTAGATGACCACGTGGTGTCGATGCTATATAACCAAGGGTGAACTAGGATGGTATCGGCAGTTGTGCTCGACCGGCGCACGGAAGGAATGCGAGCGTTTTCCGATTGACTTTCGCACGAGCCCCGCGTTCGCGAAGTAGTAGCCATCGCCAATCACACACGGGGGAATTCTTCGACAGTGCGATTCGCAAAGTTCCGCAAGTTCTTTTGATCGCCTTGGAGAATATTCAACAGCACGCCGCCGTCGCAACGTCTCGCTTTGAAAAATATTATCCGCGACACTTTTCGACGAGGACAATTTAACGCAAGAGTGGATAAAAGAATAACGAGGAGTAGAGCGAAGCTAAGTCGTCAGCTGGTGTTCGTACGTCTATGTGATTCTGCGAACAATCACCGATTATAGAATCTTACGTTCTAGATTCTATGAAAATTCTGCTTTGATCTTTAATTGCGATGAAGGAATGCCACTGAAACATTTAGAACTAGTTTGAAATTAATTTGGAATCTTAAACATATGACGTCGTCGGGACACGTGAGTGACTTTCAATTTTGCATGGCAAACTACTTGAATTGAACTATTAACTTGGCAATCTGGGTGAACTATTTTTTTCGTTCTTTAGCGAGGCCAATATCGCGATTCAATATTAAGGGCCGGAAATTATTTTTAGCCTTACGTAGAGTCGATAATTTTCACCCTACGAGAAGTTCGACTTTCTTGACGGGGCAGTTTAAATGACGAGAAATGGTTTTTTAACGTAACACTCCGTAAACGGCAGTAGGTCTGCCGTAAGCGCGCACAGTTAGGAAGATCGAACACGATGAATTTTGTATTCGACTTGAATTGTTCTACCGGTCTATAGAATCGCCAGATGTCCAGTCCCCACAGCTTACTTTGCGGTGGAAACGCGTTCTTCATTGACGTTTCTCGTGTGTGTCGTGTTACTTTCCAATCTAGCCGAAAGCTTTTTCTTTCGAAATTGCATATTTTCCGAGTTGGAAAACTTTAAGACGTCGGAATATATCGGACAGACGAAATTGCACTCGTTAATATTCTTTTTGTGGTAATTTTATTACGTTTATGACTTTTTTAAGATTTTTAATAACACTGGAGGAAATAAAGGGGATCTTAATTATTGAAATTGAGGCGGTTATCAAGGAAATAAATGCGTCCTAAGAGACATGGTAAAAATAGTTGCAGTGTTGCATACTTTGCTTATTCATGTGTGACGTTTAGATATACACACATCCTTGACTACTACTGTTCAAACTTTATAACGATTATGTATGATGGAAACGATGACAAACACGCGCATTAAACTAAATTTAGGCATTAAATAAAATCAAAAGATATTAAACATATTTAAATCCCAAACATCTACTCTAGACGACGGCATCACATATGTGTTTTACACTGGTATGATAACCAAATGTTAAGCGGTCTGTATTTGTTAAAGTGAACGAAAACTGCATAAATTCGTGCATAAACCGCATATATTCAATTTTGTCAAAAAATACAATTTTCATATATAAATTTTGTTTTCTCATTTACATAAAGTAACATTAATTTCCCAGTTTTATATATTAATCAGGACAAATTTTATATATTAATCGGGATAAATTACTTATATAAATAATAAAGTGAAAACGTCAAATTTGTTAATAAAATTTTATATATTGTTAATAAAATTTTATGATATTAAAACCTGTAAAAAATATGCGATACATTTTACTATTTTTTTGAAGACTACAGAACTAAATATTTACAAGCAATTCAATCAGCGAATTAAATTTTAAGTTAAAGCAATTAATAAATTAATAAATTGTTCCGATCTGATCTGATTGATCTGATGATTATTGTCAATAGAATATTGTAATCGATATCGTCATCGTTTCCCATGTTTCTTTATAAAAGACATCCAGCATAATGCAAAATCCGCGAAACAGAAATTTCCCGCGCGTGTGTGTGTGTGTGTGTGTGCTGGATGTGTATGTGTGAGTCTAGGCATATGAATCAAATCGGGTCCGATTGTGCGGAAGTGACCAGAATCCCGTAAAATGCAATATGGGATAATGTTGGACCCCAATATAGCTGCTGGCCACTGCACAAGATTAGAGATAACACTCTTGTGCGTGTGACAGCGACTATTTTAGGGCTTCCATGGAACATCACGTTTCAGCACTGGAATTATCATGAGAAGTGCGAAGAAAACACCAAAACGAAAGTGTTGTTTTTGTGACGAATAAGTATTGCGTATCGAGGTATTGTAATTATCCGTTTTCGTAGAAAAAGAATTGATCGATTTACCTCGAAACTATTGGGTAGTGATTGTAACAAATGAGAATGAAATAAAATAGCGTATAAAAATATATTGAGTAAATATTTATTTAAAAAAAAAACAGTATTATATAATTGAGTACGATGTCTGACGCATGTTGACCTTTTCTACTGAAATTTTAGCTAAGCAAAAGAGAGAAGAACCTTGTTTTTTGTTTGGCTTTATTTAACAAAACTTTAAATAGAAAACTCAAGTTTTTTTTTTACTTTTTAGATAACGAAGCAGCATTTTTGTTATTGTAATAAAATTAAATTCTGTTAATTATGTTTGCAAATAGATTGAATTTTTTTCTTTATTTTTTTTTCTGATTTAATCCACCGAGAGCTTATAATAGAATATAATTAAATATATAGAGTATAATTTAATTAATTACAAAATTGTAATTATTATCCATGAGTATTATACAAATATAAAAAAATTAACAATTTATTAAAAACGTTATTTTTTCATCAATTATTTATTCATTTCTGTTACAGAACCATTTCACGGCAATTTGCTGATAACTCATCTGACAATTCTCCATGCGTGTCCTTTGACGAGGTATGTATGTACGCGGTATTATGAAAAACTTACAGTTGACAATGAGAAATATTCGTGTCTAATTAGTTGGTCATTTAGCCACGAGTAATAATTAGAAAACGTTGACATGACCGATTGCCGGTTAAGTTAAAAGTACCAAAATCCGCAAGCAGTTGTTCATGTTTCTCTTTCATCGATCTTCTCAGATAGCCAAACGTTAACAATGTTGACAGATTTATAGTAAATTTGATCAAATTTGCTAATTAGCATTTTGCATACTGGATTTTGCTTGCGCCTTCACGTAACATTATAAATTAGACAATATTGGCACAAGGCAATAGAAAAGACATCATTGCAAAAGATCATTGCAAAATTTATTTTATTCAACTTTACACATAGTAACATATTGTTTCATAATCATTAGACAACAATAAAGTAGCACATTCATCGAAATCAATTGCATTTATATAGATAAATAATTAAATAATTTATATCTAAAAACGTGCCTATGTTTTTCATCTGTTCTCTACACCGAACATACGGAGATGTTAACTTCAATATTTAATAGAAAAAAAATTTTTTTTTTCAAATTTTTATAACAATTAAACAAGTGTTTATATTATTCAGTTATTTTTTTCGAATTTGAAACAAATCATAATACAGATACACAAATATAGTCTATCGCAACTGCTTTCCTTCTAGCAATGTACTGTGCATTCTTTTTGATATTGACAATCCAGAAGGCACTTTTAATAACAATTCGTCAAATTTCTTTGCATGAACAATTTGCGGGAAACAGGTTCACAAAATATTTCGCAATATCTCACTCATTGCGGATCTTTTGTCATCGAACAACAAGAAGCATAATATCACTCGTAATCTCGTTATAGCCGGCTCAAAATTCGGATCGAGTTCAAGTGAGGATTTGTAGAAGTTCGCAGCAGTCTCAAAATCGCCCTACAAAAAAAATGCATCAATTAATATTAAATTAATTTTGTAATAATCATTTATGTCCGGTGAATATATTTAATTTACCAGAACAGCATGAAGATTAGCGAGAACGTAATGATTTATTATAAAGTCCGGACCAATCGAGAGAGCAATCTGAGCGACTTCGAGGGCCTCATGGAAATAATTCTGCGAGCTAAGCAGAGACGCCAGATTTACGAGAAGTATGTCTTGCATATCCTTTGGAGTGTTTTCCAGGCTTTGCCACATGCAATCCAATGCTTTGCGACTGTCGCCTATCACGCGCCAGTAAAATGATGCCGCTATCGCCAAGGTCCAAGAAGCATAATGCTAATTCAAGACGGCACAAATCAGTTGTAATAGGCATCAAAAAGAAAATGCAATTGTGGAATTTAGTGAATTACCTTTTGTAAAGCAAACGCAATTTTGGTCCCAAGTCCTTGCAAAGTGTCACTCTGCGTTCCACTAATCATCATCAACCGCTCAGCCATGTCGAGCTCGGCTTTATATTGCAACGTTTGTGAGAATTGAACCACTTCGGTTACGCGATTCATTCCAGAATTATCCTTGTCACATATCGGCTGTAAAATCGGCATTTCATCATCCAGTGATTCAATCTCATCTTCGATGCTGAAATCGAAATATCGCTTTAAAGATGGTTCGATATATTTAAATATAACTTTTCACAATTTGTTGATTACGTCATGTTTCGTCGTATAAATTTATGAAATACAAATAGAGAAGCAGCCCAGTCTTCGTATTTCAGTTCGTCGCATTCATCCTTACTTGGATAGTAAGATTCCTTCTGATTGTCGGACATCTGACTGAACATCCAGCTATACAGCATGTCCTTCGATATAAAGATATAAAAATTATCGATATGATCTTTAAATTTATTAATCGGTAAATTTACAAAAAGATTCTGTATATTGTTTATTGAGATGGATTATTTAGACTCTCTCACTTGCTTACATCGTCTGAAATTTTGTTAATAGCCATATGTGGTTCGTGTAGCTCAGTTGCACTGTTAGGAAGTAGCAATGAATGTATCAGACCTTGATGCACATTTTCTTTCTTATTGTAATTTGGCATGTCCAGTAATGCAATTTTGCGATTACTCCAACAATTTGTACCTATAATAATATTTTTCGACTATCAGTCAAGACTTAAATAAAAAATTCACATTGTTTCAGAAAAAAAATATTACCTTAAAAATTTTTGATATTAAAACTAACTTCCATGCCATGTACAATAATTAAGATCGTATAATATGACATCCAAAAACAGGTAAAATAATAAAGAAGACATAAATAAGTAACAATCATTTTTATTACGCACTATTATATACAAAGAAGGAAGCAAATAACAAGACAAGATTATGACAACATAAAATGCAAAACTCTTTAAGCCAAAAGTACTACGTTTTATTTACATCAAGCAAAAATAAAAAAGAATTTAAATACAATTTACATTGTCAAATATAAAATAAAACGTAGTCCAAAAAAACAACTATTTTTCAAGACGTGCGAGAATACGCACCTGTTTCTTCTGGCTTTGCCGAAGTGTATTTAATATGCTTACAATTCTTGACTTGTCGTTTGCGCAAAAATGTATCACTTGCTTGCAAATTGTACTTAGTAAGTAACACAGAAGGCAGGTTCGTAGAATCTTTATGTAAATTAATTCCTTGTTTTTCACAGCCTGTGATTGACAACGTTTGTCATTATTCATCACAATAACCTGCATTTTCAGAATACAATACCATCAAGAATGAACAAAATCAATCAACTGAAAAAAAATATAATAAATTCTGTGCAATTTTAGTCACATGTAAAAATAAAAAGAAATCAAAACTCTAACAGTGAATTATTTACAGAAAAGCATAATAAATATGTAGTGCTCATGTAAATAAAGAAAAGAAAAACAAAATTATATAAAAAAAACTTTATATTTTGTTATTCTACTTCCCTTTGCTTATCTCATTATGTTAAAATTTCAGTATTTCCATCTTTCACACAATATGAGAATGAATAATACACAAACATATGTAAACGCAGACAAAAATTCGACACAAAATAATACTAAATAAAAATATACCGTAGAAGATTGTTTCACGCGTCCAAAACACATGTCATGAAATGGTAATAATTATACACATCACATACCTGCATGATTACCCGTAATAACGTTAAATTTTTCACGACAGGCCAATGTTTTCAATAACATCAAAGCCCTACCATCATGTAAGTGCAAATCCATTCTTAATGCCTGTTTCAAGTAATATATAGCTCCTGTATAATTTCCTTTTACATTCAATAATATCCCAAATAAAAAATTAGTCATTGGCTGAAATATATCAATTACAAAATAATTTTTCTTTATTCGGTCAATACATAGAAATAGTCTCGCAAAAATGTTATTTATACGTAGAAAGCTTTTTTTTACAAAATTTAATTATATGATTCATGCATACCTCTACAGCATTAACTTGCAAGGCTTCGTTTGTAATTCTTAAAGCCTCATCAATTAACCCAACTTTGTGGTGTATAGAAGCTATACTAACTAAAGGTACATCCTTGAATTCTTTAGGAACATTATCCAATGCTAATTGAAGACAATCCAAAGCTAAACGTGGTTTCCCCACTATTCTCCAGTGCAAAGATGCCAGCATGGACAATACCCATGGAGCAGTTACTTTCTATTTTGAAACACAGTTAATTCTTTTAACTAGAATTCAGTTCATGGTGCGTAATGATAAAAAAAATAAATAAATAAATTATACCGCTTTAATTGCCGTCAAAATTCTTTGGCCGATTTCTGCAAAATCTGCAGTTTGAACCAAATTATGTAGGAATGGTTTCAAAGACGCATCTGATGAATGTTGTTGCACAGTCGCGTCTAGTAATGCAGGTGTAATATATTTTTTGTTAAATGACTTTGGTGACTGGCATGTTGGCGGATACCATGGTAGTGGATGCTTCTTCCATGGTTCTATATCTATCAATTCATTTACAAACAAATGTGTTCTAATAACATACAAAAGAATACATATTATTAGATAATATATTACAATACAATGCAGTACAAAAGAACTTTAGAATACTTACGCATAACCTTTGTTCTCAGGTGGTAAATAAATAGGCAAATATTGTTTTCCATCTCCAAACATTAGCATGGAGCCATCACAGTCCGATATCTTTGGCCAATAGTCAGCTTCAAAATCCTCATTTCCTTTTTTGATTTCCACATTGTGATACTTTGGACTTTTTGTTGGTGAGACAAATAACTGACTATATTCCACATTTAGTTCTGTCATTATATCTGTACAATTAATATATTATTTGTATAAAATAATATATTCATGCAATCTATATCTGTTGCAAAAGTACCTTTCGTGACATGATTACTGTGTTCGTTCACTTGTTTCTGCAAATTTTTCAACAAGTGGAGACTGAGATGAACATTCTGCAACATGTTCTCAGCTATTTTCTTCCTATCTCCTAAATCCATATAAGATAGTACAATATTATTATCAATATGATGAATTGACTTTTCAACTGGATTTATCGCAAGTAAATGTAAATTGTGTTCTCGCGCAAAGGCAAGCTTAATTTCCCTTGTAGTGGATTTAATATTTTGTTCCCAGAGCATATGTTCATAGAGCTTAAGCCATTCCTCTTTCCAATCATAATATGCATGTATCTCTGACAACACATTCTGTAAACGCCTGTAATAATCATAATATAAACATTATTTATTGCATATTATTATATGATATAAATATTATTTTATATACCTCTTGTTAAATTTATATAATGCATTTTCTAAACTAAAAAAAAAAATTAGAAAGCTCAACTTAAATTTGAAATTATAACTTACTGATCAAATAGTAACAAAGTTGTTTCCAACAAACGATGGCACAATATGGCATACTTCATCTGTTTAGCTTCTACAGTGTCGGGTGCTAATTTCAAACAATTATCATAGCACGCTGCGGACCGGTCAAAATCACCAAGAGATGTGTAAATATGGCCCAGTACCAGGTGATGGTAACTTTCCGTCGGATTATGATCTATCGCCGCATGTAAAACAATTGCAGCCTCGCCAGAATATTTCGCAGCGTGTAAAATGCCAGCAGTAGTCAGAAGAGGAATATCGCGATATCGCCTTAATCACGTACAATGCTTTCGTTACAACATCAATAAATTACGAATCTTCTGGCGACACTTTCCTCTAGTATCTCCTAATGAGTTTCTTATTATATTACCTTGGAGCACACACAATTGCTCTACGACTGCACTCTAAAGCATTGTAAGTGTTTCCCTTAATCCGCCAATAAATCGACGCTAAATTAAAATATATCCAGGAGGTCTTGTTGCGAGACAAGCTATAGGCGAGCTGATGACCAAATTGATTGAGATTAGTATTTGGTGGTAGATACGTCATTAAGCTGAGTTCTTCTTTATGCGTAAGATTTTTTCGATTCTGCATCGCCTGATGTAACAAAAATAACACATAAATACATATTACAATTGTTGTATAAAGAATAATGTGCCACTTACTTTAAGATGTTCAAATGTATATATACTAAAATCTAATGGAAATGTACTTTGACAATCTGGAACTGTTTGTTTATTGTTAGCAGCTACATTGTATAACATATAATCATTCTGGCTGCAAAAAATGTTTTTGACCTTTAACATTTAACGAATGTCTCCTTAAATTGACTTAAATATGATATTGCTACTAGAATGTGACTTACTCTATTTCATCTCTGGCTCTATGATCAATTACTATGCTAGCGTGTACATCGACATCACCCAATGACTTGTCCCATAAAAAACAATCAGAATTTGAACTGTCTGCATCTGTCATGCCTAAGCCTACGAATTGATTGTTAATAGACACTTCCTTCCTGGAAATTTTCTTATATATGGCATTGGCTGTTTCCTTGCGTTTCTCCTGTTCCAGAAAGGCTAGGAGATCGTAGGGTCGACGCATATCAAAGACACTGTCATGCTGAAAAAAAGAGTGCAGTTAACGCAAGAAATTATACACTTGCAGATTCGTTAAAATATAACGCAATTTTTAAATCTACAGCGTATTATGGTTTCCTTGAGAAAACTATACGAAGTGTTTACATTTCTATGAAATTATAGAGAAAAAAATACCTGCGGCTGAATTCTTCCATTTTCAGTAACATACCAGTGTTTGGTAGCTGAGATTTCAAGTATTACCGCAAACACCGTGATAATCCTGCAGCACACGTTGTTCCAGGTCATTTTTTGCGATATAACCCCATACAAAGCACATCAGACTTCACCGATTTTGCGTTTCCGTCAGGAGAACCGCGACAGCGAGGACCATGGCTGCGAAAACGTGCGTTTCTCTACAGATAAGTACACCGCACGAGGTTCGCAGTAAACGCGCGAAAATACTTATTGCGTCGCGTATTTCCTTTCTACGTCCGGAACGGTACAAAACGTGATATGACGCGGTGTCAGTGACTATCAACCACCATCAACAGCGGGAATCGCTGTTAAATACAAGTTGCTAGCCACTGGCGAATCGACTGTCGCAGTCGAACAGCTGGGTTCAAATACATCCAATGAAATACAATGCAATAGAACTCAATCATCATGATTTAAAAAATTAAAATAAAATTTTCAAGTAAAAAAGGAAAGATTTTAAGATAAAAAAGAAAAAATAAATTAGGGAAAATTAGAACAAGTATTGAAACGAAAATTTTGTTCGACGAATTTATTTCTAGCTTTAGCATAAGTTTGCAAAATACTTTTAAATGTCAGGTATTTGTTAAAATATAATTTATTTCAATATGTACAAAGTACTTATTTTTTAAAAATTTGTTGAATATAAATTTATTCTTTCAAGAATTCACTTAACATGTCGACAAGCGTTGACTCATTCTTTGCAAAAATTAGAACATTTGCTTATCGTAGTGCTGTAACATAAAAAGATTCCTTGTCCAAGGCCAACGACAGCCTGTCGTTAAACCTGGGGTGTCGCGCTTGCGTGCAATTGCATAAGCGTGTACCGTCGCGGTGACTATCCTGCTCGCGTTACGTCGATTGTAGAATGTTTTGAAAGCTCCGTGGACTTACGACATACAGCGCAACCGTGCTCGTGCATTATCCTTGCAACGCAAACGTACGGACGTGCTAGCTGCCGATCGTAGTCTGGCATCGATAGTCGACGAAAACGGAGTATCCCTTCTTATAGTCCCGACGCGGAGTCATTTATAATCATGAGTCTGGTGCGACAAAACTTTCACGAGGAATGCGAGGACGCGCTCAACAAGCAAATCAATCTGGAATTGTACGCCAGTTACGTCTACTTGTCTATGGTCAGTATTGATCAGCTTTTGACCCGTCGCCTTCGTTCCACGGGCTCCGCGATCGAAACACCTTGTACAACACCTGAATACTTTCCCTCGTCGGTGGTGTTTGCTGCCTCCCTGACGCAATCGTTTCTATCTTATGCGTCGTACACGTGCCTTTCGAAATTACACTTTTAATCTTTCATACCAATTTGCACATTGTGTAGAAACTGCTAAAATGAAAAAGTTAGCGAAAGAAGATACTTTTATCCAGTGTCTTATAGATACTTCCTTTTATCCTTTAATTCTGTTTGAATCATATAAATATATAATCACTTAGATTACGTTAAAATTGCATCAATTAAGTGATTTTTTAATACAATTAATATATATTTTTTACTGCAGACGGAACTGCATTTATAGTCGTTCCAAACAATATTCCACCATAAATCGAACAAATGCGCTTACCGAAACTTGAAAATGAATGAATATCGATTAAAAACCGACAATAATAAATAGTTGCACATAGCATTATTTTCCTTCACATTCAGTCCTTTCATTTTGCTTGCATTTTGTTGTAGGCATACTACTTTGACAGAAGCGACGTCGCGTTATCAGGTCTCTACAAGTATTTCATGAAAGCTTCAGACGAAGAACGTGGTCACGCAATGAAGCTGTTGACTTATCAGAACAAGAGAGGTGGTGATATTGTGCTGACAGACATCCAGGCACCAACGAGAAGGAACTGGAACAATGCGAAGGATGCTATGACAGAAGCTCTGCAGCTTGAGAAGAAAGTGAATCAGGTGAATGCGCGTTGTTATTGCGCTCCTAATCGATTCTGTTGAGAATAGCACGGTTATGATGCAATATCTAAAATTACTTAATAATATCAAAATAGTTTCACTTAAGTGACTCAAATTAAAGATCTTATTTAAATTAGAATGCTAGAAATTAAGAATTAATTATAATTTTGATTTTAATACGCTTAAATTTTATTTTTTCGATTAATACTATTATAAAATTTTGACTAATATTTTTTAATAACTTATTTGGTGAGAGTAATTAATTATTATTTTAATTAAATGTGCATTTTTCTGTTATCTATTTAAAATACTTTGTTTATAATATTTATCAGTGCGGCAATTGTTTTGTATAATGACATTGAATAACTAATAGCAAAGTTCAAGTTTAAGCGTTTTACTAATTGGCTTCCAAGATTTTTCGCGTCGTTTACTAATTTAATTATTACAAGTGGTCTAATTTCTTCGTTGAACATGTGTATTTCTTCAACCAGTACCATTTTAAGTTACATAGTATCAATCGGGGGTGTAACTCAGTGGTAGAGTGTCCGCTTCGCATGCGGAAAGTCCTGGGTTCAAATCCCAGCTCCTCCAACCTCTTTTTTTTCTTTTTCTATCAATATTGTATGAATATATATCTGTTTTTTTTTATTTTACACTAAAATTAGATTTAGTAATATCAAATAATGAAATAAAAATTACCTTTTAGGCCGTTGTTCGTATCAAAGGCCGAAACGTTTGTAATTCTGATGAACGGATAATTGTAATACATAGAGTTTAGCACGAATAACCGGTTACGACTCATTCGCTTTCCTTGTGTGACTTTTTGGTATCCAGATTAATTTTATACTAATTTTCGAATCAATTTTTATGTTTTTACAGAACCTACTCGAGTTACATGGAATCGCTTCAACGCACAACGATGCAAATTTCATGGATTATCTGGAAAATGAATTTTTACAAGAGCAAGTGGACGCAATAAAAGAAATCGCTGATCATGTAACGAATTTGGAGAGAGTCGGGGAAGGTCTGGGCGTTTTTATTTTTGACAAGGAGTTGAACGAGTTGAACGATTGAGACTGAATAATCGCGTATAAAGTCTGCCAAAATTAACTAGAATTTTAGACAAATATACTGCAAAGAAGCTGTGTTATTCATGTCACATTAAAAAACGTATATAATAAATAAATAAATAATGAAGAAATATTATAGATGTTAGGCGTATTGTTGCTCGTCTTAGCGTTCCGATTTTTGAAAAAACACACAGCTAATGTGATTTTATTCAGATAAAATTCTTGATACTCGTGTCAATTGACTTTATTAGATAATTAATAATGTAGCAGCTAATTTTTTAAAATATGTCATATTTCTAGACTCTACGAATTGTAACTGCACATTATTGTAAATCAAACAATAATAATTGAAAATATCATTACGGTTACACAATGTGATATTTTCCTACATCTAATCCTTATAAAATATCCACTGTATGTTATAATTATTGTACAGAATATTCTAAGAAATATTACTTACTGTTCAAAATTAGGCGAAGAGCATTAGGAGAGATAAGCGCGTTTATAATTGCCGCGCTCGGTGAGCCGACGCTACTGGCGTCCAATCGCAGGCAATCGCTTAGCGGTCAGCGGAAAATGGCTCGCAATAACAAGTTTGTCGCACAAACCGGAAATTATCGCTGGAAATTCGTTAACTTCTCTCAAACTTCTGGATCTTTCTAAAAGAGCAAGCTAAAATAAAAGCAGCGCCTAGAAAAAGCGAGCCGCACTTTACAGAAAGTCTTGGACGCGATCACATATTACAGCTACCATTAGAATTCTTAATTAACGCGGCGATTTTGTGTTAAAAAAGTTGTGTGCTCGCTTGTATGTTTCGCCTCTCCGTAGTTCACGGAATGCAAATTCTCGTCGCAGCCTTCGCGATCCGTTGCTCGCGGAAAAGTGCAGTTGCGGTTCGAGAAATCGAACGCTCGTCGTTCGACAATCCGTTGCTCGCAGAGTCAAAAACTCTGGAAATGTTGTAAGTAGCTGTGAATAACTGTACATGTTTCGTGATCGTGTTTATTAAAGATTGTGCCGTTCAAAAAAGGTAGCGACTTTCTCACCGCGCCCATTCCATCTTTATCCTTTTCTTTCACTCTCGTTTGCGCTTCTCGTTCGCGCGTTCGCTAAACTCGCTAACATCCACACTACATTCTTATTTTTTTATCATTTTTCTGAATTTCCATGAAAAATTAACCTTGGAATTTTTGTTATAAAATTCGACATTTTTCTAAAAAACCATAAAAATTTGATAAATTTGCACAAAATATATCATATCTTATGATTTTTGTCAAATTTTAAAAACTTCTGATATATTTATTTTTGTCAGAGTTTCGAACATGTTGAAAAAAAAGTTACTTATGTAACACGGTGAAAGAATATAAGGTGATTTCACGGCAACAAATTTTTGTGATTTTTCCGTCATTGTTCCACATTGAACCGCTAGGTGGCTACGTGTTGAGGGACTTTAAATATATATATATAAAAATTTTATTAAAATTTTATTGTCCTGCGGAACTTAATTATAAATATTCATTTTCTTAAAAAAAACTTAATTTTCTATAAAGACTAGAATACATTATTAATTATTTTTTCTGCAAATTTAACTAAGAATAATTTGTTATAAAAAAATAAAAAAATATTTTGTCAATAATATATATTTTTATACACAATGTTAAAAGTTTTATTTTAAAAAATTTGTATTATTTAGGACTATAATTATATATAGATGTGCTTTAGAGATTCATCATCTATCCTTTTCTATCCACATCTATCCACATCTTCTATTTTTTTTTACTTGGGATCTTGCACCAACGTGACATCTTGTGTGACATGCCTTAACTATGACATCTTGATCACAGATTTTTTGATAGAATACTGTAAGATATTTCTACGGTCGACCGACAAGCGGCGCCAATAAGGCACCAGGCGATACCTCGAATCGCAAGACATCGACTCTTGATATATCGATAGAACTAATCGATCTATGCGCGCGCCATCGGATCCTCCGACGATTTGAGAACATTCCGGAATCTTCAGGATCCGCAGGATTATCTGGAGCGAAAACCAAAGAGACACTCTGTTCGGAACCGGCGTAAAGATCAGCCGTATTAGAGTCGTCGAAATAGTCGTGATTTTAGATCTAGTCGAATCGAGCGATCAAGTAGTATTTCGTGTATTAAGGCTAAGAAATAAAGGCCATTTATCTTTCTGGTAAATAAGTGATTTATTTATACACCTCGATTACATTAATATTGCAGTCGGTAGTCAATCGGAGCACGTGGTTTAAATTACTACGCTTAACGGACATTTTGAACGAGCGAACTCGGTGCTCCGACCGTTACAAGAGATTCTCGAAGGACTATCCCGGTAAAAAATTTCTCATATATAATCATGTAGCATTTAATAAAGTTATACAATATTTTACATAATTGTGTAAAAATATGTATAATTATACATGACGAAATATAAAACGTTTATATAAATTATATATAAATGGAGCGACTGCAGTATAGAATTACATGTAAGTACTTTTTATACATACTTATATATAATGTCCACAATATTTTATATATAATTATATATGAATTTCTGTTAGTCTAATATATGATTATGTATAAGTCTTGCATCATGTATAAACATATATAAGTAAGAAGCAAATTTCAGATATAGTCATACGCAATTGTATATGATTTTGTATAAACGAGAAATTCTGGCTAATTGTGTCACTTTTTCCTTAATTTCACTTAATGCCTTGATTTAGAAATATTTTACTTTTTTAAAAGTTTCTATACCTTTTTCTTATCGCGCGCGTGCATGCAAGAGAGGAATATAAACAAAATAAAATAAAAAAACACTATTTTACATTTATAAGAGATATATGTTATTTATTGTATTTTTAAATAATATAAGAAAAATAAATAACATGAGATATGAATACATTTTATGAGTGATACAAATAGTTCAAAAATTAGTGCTTGGGGTATTTAAAGAAGAGATTTTTAAGAAAAGACCTCATCAAGTCACTCTTACTGCCCATACAGCACAGAACATTGCAATTACATTGTAGTAATGTTACAATCTTGCAAGTTGCAATGTAATATTGTTGAGACATTATTGCAACCTGTAATTGTAATATTTCATGAAAATGTGACAGCAACATTTCAACAACATTGCAATAGCAATATTCGGTAATCGCTAGTTCGTTCGTTTACCGCTATGCGACGCGCGTTGCAAAATCTATCTCGTATTTAAGTTTTAAGGCTCATCTACAATGTGCTTTTTGCTTCCTGTTTTTTGCTTTTTGTCTGTTATTTTTTTGCCTCTTTGAACACTGTTTTACCGATAATCATGTTTCTTGTCACGCGTTTCTTGTTTCTTACGAAGTTCGTCAACTTTTATCTCGAGCGACAGAAAACAAAGAAACATCGTATGACAACAATGGTATCGGATATTTATTTATTTTATTTAATCGATATTCATAGTTCATACATTAAAATTATCTTAAAATATTACCTTAAACATCATTAGTCAATAAGAGTGCTGTTGAATATTGATCTATGATTAATCAATGTGAAATAACATTTTTCTTCGGAAATTCAGAAGAAACAAATTGTACATGACAATGTTTCACAGTTCCATATGACAAAAGTACAAGAAACAAACAACAAAAAGCAGAAGGCACGAAACAAGACGCAAAAAGCACATTGTAGATGAGCCTTTAGTCATGATAATTATATGAAACTTGCAAAGAGTGGCTAGTAAGATTAAAGACATAGTAATTATTTTTATCAGTTTAATTTTTCTGATACGACCTCAACACAGGGAATTCAAATTGCAAAGAGGGACTTTTGCAGAATTTCTAATTAACAAGCAATAAAGGACTTTTGCGAGTTAAGATTATTTGCCAAGAAGGACTTTGGCTTATATTCAAGTTCGGTTACGTGTCGCCGGAAAGTACGGTTAAGATAAATGTAATACTAAGACATTCATTTATCACTTTATCACATTCTTTTATTTTATCTATTTTTCGTTAATTTCATTTTGTTAATAAATTACTATTACGTTAAAACGTTCTATCTCTATCCTGACATAAACGGACCTTACTCTTAGCCAAGACACAAACCCGACTCAGCCGGAACTCCGAGTCTCAACTAAATGGGGTTTGAGTCCATAATATGAACAGTACGTAAACAATCCATTGTATTGAGTTTAGCCACGTCCAGCAAACAGTCGAGCTTTATGTAAGCTTGAAATTTAACGTAATAACGACTTTTAAAAACCACGTTGTACGATGAAACGTGGCTCTCCGTCAGTGACTACATAATTATCAATATATCCGTAATTACAAGCTGCTTCGAATCGCTGTAAAAATGTATTTAACGTACATTATTGTCAGTATATTACTCTGCATATCTTCGTTCGTCAGTGGGGTTAGTAGTCCTTTGTTCTAATGTTCTTTAGAAACTTTAATGTGCATTATCATGAAAATATTGAAATTTTAGAGCGAGCTCGACTATGACGGCTGGTTACAATTAAGGTTATGGCACGCATTCAACGACGACCCGGTGCCTGTGTTCACAGAACGTGGAAACATCACGGTGTCCAGCGTGCGTAACGGTGCGTCCGTTGTCGGGCAGAATGGTCTGTTGCCGGCACAAATAAACGCGCTAAAAAATCTTGCCGACCACGATGGCAAATACAGATTGAAAGCATTGGCACGCACCTCGTCCGGTAGCGAGATCACGTTCCTCACCTCAGTGCCAGCGGTAATAACACTTGATAGAAAAAAAACTTCTAAAAATTATCCACACTTTATTGATAGATCCTTTGACAAAGAAATCTATTTAAGATTTTCCAGATTATTTAGAATTTTTGGATGAAAGAACATGTTCAAGCATTGGTGGCTTTTATAAATTTACATTATTCGATAGTACATTATACTTCAAGGTATTTAAGTGTGCTAATCATGCTACTGTCAATTTATAGTGCTATCTGCTTGGTTCTGACCTAGAAGATATCATAACGATATGGTTGGATAGTGCAGCAGAACCGATAGCTGTGAGCATTTCCTCTTCGGGTCCTTGTTTGTTAGAAAATCCTTTTACAAATATGTGGACGACGAATGTTATGGTTAAATATCCAGATGGTGGTCCAATTCCGGATACCGCTACGTATATACAGAAACTTGAACGAGAACGAGAAGCAAGAGAAAGAGGAGAAACCAAAGATAACCGTTCATTCTTTGCAAAATATGTAAGTGTTTTTCTTATGAATTTAAATTAGAAATATAGAGAATTTATTTAATCTGCAACTTTTTCATTTTTATTGCAGTGGATGTATATTGTTCCTGCATTGATCTTTCTGTTATTGTCATCTGCGACAAATCCAGAAGCTGCTGCAGGAGGAAGTGCACAAAGACAGTGACCTTTTAATTAAAATAATTTTGTTGCACTTGCGTGTGCATTATATCCCAAAGGGTGGTTTGTGGAAATTGTCCATGTTTATAGTATAATTTCATAATAATAGTATTTAATGATAATTGTAAGTACTATAACAATATTACATTTCTGCTAAAATAAACATAATTATTAAATAGAATATGTTGTGTTATCATTTTAAATATAGTAAACTAATAATGTTAGTTATATATAGTATTGAGATATCTATACACAGTTGTAGAAAATCAATATTCCATCACCATGCCAATCTTGAAGGCACAACATAAATGAAGCACATTCATAAACTATTATGATAACCTAAATGCTTTCTTGAAATGGCAGAGTTTTCCTTAAATATTCAGAAACACATAAAAGCAGGTCTTGTTGAGAGTGGAAAATTTGATGGATCACACGCATGTCTTGCAGCTGCCACACCTGGTGGAACTATTTTGGTACACAGTCCTCATAGACAACCGCAAGTCAACTTCTCTGATCACAAACAATCCAGCAAGAGATTATCATGGAGTGGAGAACTCGCAGAGCTTCAAATTGGTACCGAGGTCTGAATATACTAGGATTAAAATGTTATAAATAATTTTGCACACACGCATTATAGAAAATTTGCATGATCTTGTGTTTTACATTTTAGGTGAAGTCACTGTGCACTGGTCGCCTTAGAGAAGACGAAAGAGATGTTCTGTTGATTGGTACTATTTCTCATGTACTTGCTTATCATATCGAAGACAATGTTGACATCTTTTACAAAGAAGTAATAATTGTAGTCTGAATTAACGAAATTGTTTCTCGCTTGAATTATTAACTTTGGAATTTTAGATGTCGGACGGTGCAAACTGTATAATTGTTACCAAAATTGGATGGTTACCGAATCAGGTTGTAGTGGTGGGTGGCAATTGCTCAGTGACGATTTTAGATGCAAAGGGTACAGAAATATTTTGGACAGTGATGGGAGGTATTGTCACTTCGCTGGCAGTGTTTGATTTTGATGGGGACGGAGAGAATGAGGTAAATGTGGCACTCTTATCATACATTATTTGATTAACTTAAAACTTACTTTTGCAGAATTAAATTACTTTAATTTCCAGTTGCTGACTGGCACGTCGGATTTTGAAATTAGAGTGCAGAAGGAAGATACCATGCTTTGGGAAACTAAAGAAACAGCTGCGATAGTTGCTCTGACCGACCTTCCACATAGGCAGTTTGCTTATGCCGTTGAAAATGGGACGATTGGTGTTTATGAAGCAGGACAAAGACTGTGGCGCGTTAAGGTGAAATTTTTATATGCAGAAAAAATGTTACATTTTATTAAAGTAACAAATGTAATTAGATTTATGAAACTTATTTTAGTCGAAGCATAAAGTGGTATCTATAAGAACGTTTGATATAAACGGTGATGGTACACCAGAGCTAATTACTGGCTGGAGTAGTGGAAAAATAGATGCAAGAACATACAATACCGGCGAGGTCATGTTTAAGATTCAATTGCCTTCTGGTGTAGCGGGTATAGTGGAAGCTGATTATCGAAGAACAGGCAAACCTGATCTAGTGGTAGTTTCTACTAATGGCGAAGGTATAACATTAGAAATTATAATATTTTTGTTATAAAACAATAATCTTATGATTATTATCATAATATTCTTGTTTATCACACTAGTACGTGGGTACAGTGCTGGCTCTGCGATGCAAGCTCCAGAACCTGGAGAGATAGTGCGCGAATTATTAGCGAAGAAGCAGGCACTCCAAATGGAATTGCGACAAAGGGCTGCAACAGGTTCCAGTATGTATTACGGATCAAGATTAGCAATTAGTCTGCTAACAAATAGAGGTGCAACTCGTGTCGCGCTTGCCGCTGGACCTGGGCTTTTGGTAATATGTAACATTTATGCAGAATCTCCCAAAATCACCTGATGTCTCTTCAGATTCATTATTCCCTCCGATTTTGAAACAATTTTTTTAATATAAATATCTAAACATAGTTTTCAAATAATTAAATAAAGAATTTTTGCAAATCAAGTTTCTTAGAGAAAATAGATGACAAAATTAGAAATTTCCAGTCAATTTAATTGATGTTACATCGGATTTAGTTTAATGGAATTTTAACTTGACATGTCCCCCCAAACTGATCCCCACCTTGACGTGGTGGAGGGGCTTATGATCGTACGTAGAGGCATCCGCGTTCAAGGATGTTCCTCAAGTACGATTAACAAAGAGGGATCTCTCAAGCTAAGGTGTAAGCTACCGTGCCGAGAGCTGCATGACGTAAGGGAAGTTGCGTCACGAACGGTGCCTCCTGGATACCGGGTGACCTCCAGGAGTACATAACCAAGCCCCGGGCAATGCGGCTCTGCCCGGGTGATACCGCATCACCGTGATACTCGTGGGATTTAGAATGGTACGAATTAAAGGACAACCTAAAAATATTAATATTATCGTGGAGAAAACGGCTACAGCGTCGTGTAGCAAACAAGAAGAAAACAGGCGGAGAGAATCGAACAGGCAGAGGAGATATCCATTACGCGATCGAAGAATTAAAACATCTTGCGAGAGTGCTACCAACAATGCCGAAAATAAACAAGTGGCTCATAATTCCTTATCTTCCGCAGAAAACCGTACTGCAAAAAACTCTTTTACGGCAAATAAACGGACTATGATGGACGAAAACACACCAAACTCATCTGGGCACTCTGTGAAAAATGAAACATTTGTCTATAATCGGAGAATGTGCTATGTAACCGCGAATACTGCCAGCAATAACGTTAGAAATCAATTTCTGGTTCATGATTTCTTATCTCCCGCAGAAAACCATATTGGAAAGAACTTTTCTCGGTCAAATAAACGATTTAGGATGGACAGAAACACATCAAACTCATCTGTGCATCTTGTGGAAAATGAAATATGCGCCAATGATCAGAGAACGTGCTGTGTAACCGAAAATACTGCTAGCAATGACGTTGAAAATCGACAAGTGGTTCATGATTCCTTACCTCTCGCAGAAGACCGTACTAGAAGAAGTTTTTCCAGAACAAATAAACGATCTAGGATGGACAGAAACACATCAAACTCATCTGTGCATCTTGTGGAGAATGAAATATGCACCAATAACCAGAGAACGTGCCGTGTAACTGAAAATACTACTAGCAATGACGTTGAAAATCAACAAGTGGTTCATGATTCCTTACCTTTCACAAAAGACCGTACTAGAAGAAGTTTTTCCAGAACAAATAAACGATCTAGGATGGACAGAAACACATCAAACTCATCTGTGCATCTTGTGGAGAATGAAATATGCGCCAATGACCAGAAAACGTGTAGTGTAACCGAAAATACTGCTAGCAATGACGTTGAAAATCAACAAATGGTTCATGATTCTTTATCTCCCGCAAAAAACCGTACTAGAAGGAGTTCTTCCAGAACAAATAAACGGCCTAGTTTGAACGAAAACATATCAAACTTATTAGTACATCTTGTGGAAAATGAAATATGCGCCAATAACCAGAGAACGTGCCATGTAACTGAAAATACTGCTAGCAATGACGTTGAAAATCAACAAGTAGTTCATGATTCTTTACCTCCCGCAGAAGACCGTACTAGAAGAAGTTCTTCCAGAACAAATGAACGGCCTAATTTGGACGAAAACATATTAAACTCATTAGTACATCTTGTGGAAAATGAAATAAGCGCCAATGACCAGAGAACGTGCCATGTAACTGAAAATACTGCTAGCAATGACGTTGAAAATCAACAAGTAGTTCATGATTCTTTACCTCCCGCAGAAGACCGTACTAGAAGAAGTTCTTCCAGAACAAACAAACGGCCTAGTTTGGACGAAAACATATCAAACTCATCAGTACATTTTGTGGAAAATGAAATGTGCGCCAATGACCGAATGTGCTGTATAATCAATCTGGCTGTTGCACCACTATTTTATCCTATGGAAGAATTTGATAATTATATGATGTCCAGGATCAAGAAAGCAATTTTAGAACTTATCTTTATTGCCTCTCAGCCTGATAAACCTTTGATTTTCAACGGTTCTACAATGATTGAGGGAGCAATTGTTTTTCAATGCGCCAATGATCATACTGTTAAGTGGCTAAAAGAACTAAGTAAATTACATATAGATAACAAAGACGTTATAATAAGAGTGATAGAAATGAATCAACTTTCCAACTGTCATCGTGCTGTGGTGCGCGTAAAGGAAGACTTGAGCAGAAGAATAATTTTACAACTCCTTAACAAGCAGAATAAGGGTCTGGCAACTCACGAGTGGTTCATCGTAGAAGGCAGTGAACATAAAAATGGAAATAGCACACAGTTCGAAGTTTTTATTAAGACTGAGTCATTAAATACTTTGAGAGCCCTGAACTTCAAACCGTATTGTGGACTTGAACGCGCAATTATAGATTGTTGTACATAGATTGTAGATTGTTAACTGAAAGTTCGAAAAGAATGTAAGAAAGAAAAATATGCTGAATTACAATCCCTTGATTTTCTTTCCGTATGCAATAGTTACTAGTGAATTGACCAAAGAAACTATCATTAAAAGTCTGACATCCGGTGGTCCTGGGATAAACTGTGCAATTGAAATCGCGAGATTTCGTAAATGTTGAATGATAATTTAGGTGCATTGCGCCATAGTCTTCGCTGAAGGTGTTTTTGAAGGCGAGACACTTGTCACGCATCCTAATCGGCCACAAGGAGAATTGGAGATTGCGCTTTATCCTGCCAAGAACGATCCCGTCGATATACACGTGAAAGTGTATGTTGGACCTCTTGGTACTGATCTGTTGCAGGTATCTAGATGTCTATCTATCGTCTTAATTACTTATATCAAATATTACTATAGATTTTGTTTTTAATTATTATCTTAGATTTCTTACCGTTCCATATAATATTTGATAGGTTTTTGAAATAACACGACAGCTACCAAGATTCTGTATGTACGAATTCATACCAAAACCACAACATATGCCGGAAGGATTATCGGATAATGGAGTTATAGCGGATGTAAGTCATATATTTAGGGTTTGGATTTGGATAATGTCCAAAGTCGGCCATGGTATTAATACAAAATTATAATTTATAGGTTGCGGAAAGACCGCAGCGCATTGCCATTTGGTTAAACCAAAGTCTTATTTTGGGAGAGGAATTGGAAGTCGTGGACGGCGGATGCATCGAAATATGGCTTCGTGGGATGCGAGACGACAAAGTGCACTGCTTCAAGTCGAACGCCAGCGGAAAACTGACGATCCAGACGGACGACTCGACGTTTGCTGGCGATATTATTCAATCTCTCGCTATGTACTTAGGTGTCAGAGAGCTGAATTCGGAAGCGACGTTCCCGAAGGAAGAAACTCGAATGTTAGAGGCATTGGAGCGCGTAAAGGGTAAGACGTTTCGAGGAAAGAATAGAATATGAGACGATTTTCGTCAGTAAACAATCCACTTTTGTATCTGTTTTGACTGAAGAATTATTTCGTTATTTTTTAATTTAATTTAAAGATATGATTAACATAATGTTCTTCAGATTTGAAGGAGATCGATGCACGACTCCAGGCGGAAGCTGCAGGCAGTGCCACTCTTCTGAAGAGTATTGTTATTCGTTTAGAGGATGCTAGGATTCTCGAGAATATCGACGATATGCGGAAGGGACTGATGCAACTGAAGAACATCAATGGCGATTTAATCCGAGAGCACGAGATTCGACTGAACAGTCATCGAGAGCTTGCAGCCAGCCTGAAAGAGTTGAATATCGGTGTGCAGCGCGCGGCGAGACTTAGAGGTAAAGTTTTTATTTTTAAAAATAATCGTTATTTTGTTATTTTATTGTATTTATTTTTGCAGTCGGGAAAGCCGCTTCCAACGCGGTAGCTCGTTGCAGAACAGCGATACAGGACGAAAATCCGAAAGCTCTTGCATTGGCGATAAAACATGGCTAACGTAGGTCATCCGTCATTTTCTCATACGACAGCCGTTATGCAATATAATTTTAGAATTGCATCATATTTTTTTATAGAATATATCCCAAAATCACCGGTATTATTATTATTATTATTAATATTATTATTATTATTATTATTATATATATATATATATATATATGTGTGTGTGTGTGTAAATATATATATAATAATACTGTTATACATATACATAAACTAATTCTATATATATATATATATATATATATATATATATTACTGATAAGATGAAAGTTTCAACATCGTGCACGTTTTTTTTTACAAATGCTTGTTTATTAAAACAGTTACACAACAGTACAATTTTTATACAACATCTCCTATGTTTACTACAATAAAATTGCATTTTGAAATAAATCTTGAAATAAATCTAACGATTACAATAAAGTCCCACGAGCGGAAATGCTAAACCTTCTTTTCGACGGCGGGGGTGACGGTCGGCGGAGAGTGTTTATGGTCCCGTCTGTGCATGCTCGCATTCTGAAGGATGGCTGTCCTGGACTACTGGGCATTTCAGTCAGCAGTCTTAGTACGTTCATAAATACGGCCGTGACCTGTCGAATGGAAATAATCACGAATTGTCATGACCGTCGTTATATAAAAGCGTGAAGGCCGAGATTATCTGTTGTTTCATTAAAAAAGAAGTATTTTTTTTAGAGGCATTATTGCGCACCGTGAACATTATCGTTTTCACAACATCTATATTTCTCCTTTTTCTATCACATGTTCACGATATGTGTAATCGATTGCTTTGTATCTCTTATAAAAAGTGATTTTTTAAGTGTTTTGAAGTATTATCTTTTTATATATGAATGAATAAAAAAGATATATATCTATTGTGTATGCGCGCTGAATATACGTGTTATTTTGCATACTTCTGCTGTTTCTTATATATTAATTAATTACATTAATCATAAAAACAAAATTATCAATGAAACTACATAGAGAAAATTATATCATTAAATATATATAGATTTTGGAGACATCGGTTTGATCAGTTAAAATTTTTTTTTTACCAAAATAAAAAATCAAGCTGCGATACATCATGCGAAAATGCATCAATTTTTAAAATATTTAATACTCGATTTTTCTTCAAACTTTAAAATTTTTTAAAAAGCACGATCCATTTAAAATTTACATCCATTTCCATATTTTAAATCTATTTCAAATAAATACAATAAATTTTTATTTTTTCAGTTTTCTTCAAAAATTTAATTAACTTCAATTCATGCAATTATCGTCGAATATTGAAATGTGATCCGTTCGTAATTGTGCTATAATGTATAGATAAACGCACAAAAATGACTTTTACTCATATCGCATATCTCGAGTGAACGAGCGATAGAGATTTTGTTTATGGCTTCACGATCACGCGCAAACGCCATGATCGCGCGGTAAACAATCGTTTAGAGAATAGTAATCTTTGTCGTGATTAACCGATAAACTAAGAGTACATCTTTATTTGTCAGATTAAGAGTACATCTACGCTTACAGCGCATTGATTTTTTCACAAGAGGATAATTTCTTGATTAATATGTACTATTTTTAAGTAATCAAGAAAAGTGATATGATACCATAATCGGAATCCGATTACTCCACCGAGGAAAGAGGATCTGTTTATTTTATTTTCTTTTTTTTCTTTTTGCTTATACGCCGAATTAATCCGAGAGAAAAAGAAAAGGAGAGCAGAGATGTTTACACACAACACACATTACCTGGTCAACCGATTCCCTCACGGAAATCTCGTGGAAAGCGTGCGCCTCGATTTCTTTTGCCCTTTTCTGGCCTTCCAGGGCAGACACCATGCGTTCACCCGGCGAACAGGAGAGATCGGCCTTGTTTCCCACAAGCAACACGACCGGCGGCACCTTCCTGCCTTTCCTCGCGTGGGATACCAAAAACCTGGAAGTGCACGGTAAATGTAACTCACGCATTTCAAACAGAAGCACACATTGTAACAAATTGCACATTGTAAGCCGCAATTACTTCGTGACATGACATTTCCTTTTTTTCTGTATTTGTTCGGACGAAGTGTGCGAGCGGAGAATGCGTACCTGAGACGAGAAGTCTCGTCGAAGCTGACCCGATCCGTTACTGAGTAAACGAGAACTATGGCATCGGCCCATCGTAATTTCGGCTCGGCGGAGCTGGCCGGATATCCTGGGGGGTCTGCTATTTCCCACGAAGATCCCAGATGATTGTCGACTCGGTAAATCCTGTCCGTGGTGCAGTCGTACTCCCCGATGAAGCGTTTCGTGGCGAATCGCACGGCTAAAGCTGTTTTCAGAATTTAAAGAGAATTATGTGACATCGAAAAGTAAAATATCAGTTGCGTGTAATATAAATCTTTCGCTTTGAAGAACTGCGTTTACTATAATACAAACTTCGCAGCAATATAACATCAATATAATTAAGAAAGCAATGTTTGTTTCTTACGAGAGATTCGCGTCTTTTATTTAAAATTTTCAATGATTTTATTTTAATTTAACGACCTTATTTTAACACATATTTTTTTTCTTTTACGTCATAACTTTTTGCTGAAACTACTCACCCGATTTGCCGACGCCCGGTTGACCCAATATGATCACTTTGACCGCCTTGGAGGTGTCCTTGTTGAGGCTGAGGCCCCAGTTGCTCGAAGGACTGAGCATCTTCTTGTTGGACGTTAACGGCAGACTATTACTATCCATGTCTCAATCGCCACTGCCTCGTCCGCAGGATGTCCCATCGATTATGAACCCTCTCGGTGTATCCGATGGTATTTAATGGATGCATTATTCATAGCAATGTGTCGCGCGCTTCTCAAAGGGTGGGCACGTAATAAACAATGTGACGACACCGATGCGTGGTGCGTCATTAATTATTATTAGAATAATTACGTAGGATCGTGTTGCAAGTTACACGAGCGTGTCGTAGCTGCGATCGACGTCACGCGCGAAATCTGTTTCAGATACTTCGGTAACTTCAAGAAGTATTCCGATCACACGCGCGGCTAGTTATTACGGATTAATTGCCGGCGCCTATCGCATTAGTGTGTGCGTGTCGTCACGCAACGACGACGATGACGGCGACGAGCGATTATTATTAATTTTACGCAAGACCCAGGGGGCGAGACTTTGGCATTTCTTTTATCGCTTTATTACGCGTGTCGACTTTTATGCGTGACTTCCGCAGATACGGCGCCGCGGCCGATCGCCGACTCGTCGCGCTACATCGCGTTGCATCGCGATCCGACGCGCTTGCTCGGAGTGTATCGCAAATAATTGTTCCGACTGTTCAACACGGTGCATTAAACGACAATCCCCCTCGGTCCTGTTCTTTCTCGAAAACGATCGAAAAGTATGCATCGGCGGCACAGAACACTGTCCCGTCCAGGCATCTCAACGATGCCGCTGCACGCGCTCTCTTCTGCTCAAGCTAGTGCACCGAACATGCGCGTCCTTTTTCTTTAGCCTTTTAAGTGAAGAACGATGTGTTAAGAGAGCTATATTTAGTGCACTTGGTCTGTCGATGCCTTGTTGGAGAAACGAAGAAAAAAAAGCTACCGAAAGGCAGTCATGCAGGAATGAGTTATTTAGTTATTTAAATTACCGCCAATGATAATAATAAACCTATAAAAAAACCTCTAAAAAAAGTATGTTTTTATTAAATATATTTTATCGAATTATCTATAAAGTATCTTAAAATAATCGCAGATTTTTTTAATGGCAGATTTTTTTATTCATTTTTAATCGATTACTCTTTAATCTCGATAGACAGTGCATGTGTTTTTCTACAAGTTATTTAACCGAATGACGACGTGCTATAATTAATAGGATATGCGCGTTATTTCTTTTTAACCCTTGCAATTTCAAGCCGCGTTAAGTTCCATCGATCATTGCATACAGGTGAGAATAAGGTCAGGATATACTTTAAGAACGCTGTGTAAAAGTCAATTTCTCACATTTATGTAATCCATTAATGTTTAAAAAAAATTTTTTGCCTCAATAACGCGTAATAAAAATATTTTACTCGTGTATTATCGACAATTTAAAATGGGAAACTTCAGAACTTCAGAACTGATCAGAAAATTGTTTCGCCAAAAATAAAAATAGGTCTCTCAGTGTCAGAAACATTTCCCTCGATATTGGATCACTGACACATTGTTCATAAATAGAATTATATTTCAGCTAACCGATAAATTTTAATTTTAACCTGAAAACTGGAGTGGGTTGCATTGACACATCCGGTTCAAGGATCGAAATTATAATTCTTCATTTGTCAGAACGTTATGTGGTTTTCTTGTTAGCGAATATAATTCTAGTTCTTCGAATTATTAATAGAGAGCTGATGAGGAATAATTAAACGAATGTGTGGGATGTAGTTGAAATAAGTATTTCAAAGCGAGTCGGAGAACAGCATTTATAGCTTAACATAATTATTTAAAGATTTTCTAATAATAAACTCATCTCACCTTTCACTTTTTTAACTCGCAGGCATTGAATTGCCATTTAATCTTATTGACATTCAGTTTTTATTTTCATCCCATAGATTTCCGTAAAATTGATAAAACTTTCGTTAAACATCGGTGGGGCTTTATTCAGCTAAAAGCTCCGTATGTTAAAAATCTACCCTTTGTCTTCTCGGAATTCCGTCGACAATTACTGGTAATCTGTACATGTTTCCTGGTATTCGGTGCGATTGATAAACTAAATATAGACTGCTCGATCCGACGGCAGTCGGACACCGCCGCCGTCGCTGTCGCGTATAGGAGAAAGGCGTGCCGCCGCTTATTGACCTCCTGCGAGTAATCCAGAGGGTTATCGTTTCGGGTGAATCCTTATCAATTATCTGTCAAAACTATCCCAAATCCCAAACTCGAAAAAATCTAACTGATCGTCGTGTCATCTCAAAAAATACAGAAAGGCGAAAGGTGTATCAGAGGTGATCGCGTAACGCGCGGATAAGATAATGGCTGGCGTGATAAAAGGAAAAATGAAGTGCGTAGAGGAGAGAGATCATTATAATTTAATTTCTTCTCTTTCTTTCTCTCTTTGGCATCGTTTTCGTAACGAACTGCAGCCCGTGCACGAGGCTGGCGGATGACACGAGCCGGCGATGCGTCAATCCGTGTGACAGGCAAGGGGCGTACCGCTACGAAGGGATATCTCCGCGACGGAATTAGCGAGGAAAGAATTCGACCGTGTCGCATCTTCGATGGCGAAAAAGTCGCGACTGCCAAGAATCGCTCTTTTCGGATAAACAACAGATGTCATTAAGCTTTTTCACGGGGACGGAAAAGAAGGCCGTGGAATTTACAGTTTCTTGAAATATCAGCACAAAGGACCGACGTGAAATAATTTGCAGCGCAATATTCGAATATTCGAATTGGTATCTGTAAGGTAGATAAATCCGAGCGCAGTTCTCATCGCTTAAAATATATTGAAAAAAATTACGGAAGATACGAGAAAGTATCCCACGGTTGAGGGACAAGTAACTGATACTTATTGAACTAAATACAGACAACGTAATTAATGCGGTAGGATCTGTTCGGGCGAGACGTATCAGCTGTCACTTTGTGGAAGACGAGGCGACAACTGATAAAGTAGCCGGTGCGGTGCTAAATTTGGCGGACAGCTGATACCGACGCACTGTTTACGAGCTAATGAGAGACAAAACACGAACACATCGTCGCGCCGCGTGAGCGTTAATAAACGCAAAACTCGTTCCTGACAGATGGATTCGACAGTTTTTCGGCATCTTCTCGTCATAATCGGCTTTACAGATCCGCTTTCACGCGTCGTACAGCAATGTGAGGCCGGTTTATAGCCCGTAACCGTCGTAATAACCGGCGTCGCGACGATGAAAAACGCTATATTTCTCGACGACGACGTGACGAGCCATTTCGGCTCTAATCCGGCGAATCCGGGTTTGTGTCAGCCGCTGCGTGATTAAAAACTCGGTAATGCTTTTCACGCGAATGGAAGGCCGAAGACTCTAATTGCAGTTCTTTGAACTATCAAGTCAATAGTTCACCGACAATCGCGACTTTTCTGCTGATGTCAAATAATTCACTAAACGTTCCTTGCACGCGACGGAAATAATGTCAGCAAATTAAATCTTTATGCAATCTTTTAGTGCTTTAATTATATACTGAGAGATTTAAAATTACATTTGCGATTATTTCTTAAATCTTTATCGTCGAGCCTTTATCAGCACGTATTGACAAGCTGATCGTTTCAACATCAGATTGTTGTGGTTATTTTTCTGATATCCAGTTTATAATTCATATTTTGATATTGGGTTTGTCTATGTTGATTTCCTGTTTGTCGCAATCGCTGCTGCGGATCTGCTGACTGTTGTTGTTCTTCTAATCAGTATAATTATAACGTTTGAATCAAAATATCGAGTTAGTGCCGACTCGAAGCTTTTGAACATGAACCGCTGATCAGGCGCATGTTTAAATGCGACGTACGTTCTGCACTGCGCTTCTCGGAACACGATCATTTGTGACCTGACACAATTTTTCCCGTTATAAAAAGATTATTGGCGGTAGCATTATGAGGAAATCTACGAGTGCGGACAGGCCTCGGTCTCTATTAATAAACGACCGGTTTGCAGAAAAAAGAATTCAGCGCCGCGTTTTACTTAATGTGCCATCAAGAAGAATTGCTATGATGATCGCAGCCCCTCATTATAATCGCATAAGCATTAAGATGTCGTTAACTTCTTCTACATCTCTTCGCAATTTCCGAGACGTTAATGCATCAGATAGCGGTGAAGTTGTGCTGCTCGTGTTAAAGCGCATGTTGTGAATCTTGCGGCGCACAGCCGCACATGGGATAGGGTGAGCTAATATCCGTATTGCAAAACAACGTGTATAATTATAAATCGGGACATTATGTAATATACATAAATTTCTTTTGCATTAGGCTCGTGCGTTCAATTAGTTGCCGGCGAAAACTGGTCTCTAATCATTTTTAGACTGATGGTATTCGCGTGCCGCTAAACCTACCTACCGTTTATCTCAACTTTCATGATAAACCTGACGGGCTGACAGTTGAGCTGCAACTGGCGTCGACGGATACAAAAAAGAGCGAAGTGAGAAAAAATTCTGTTGCTTTCTCTCGATTGCACGATCGAGCTGAACTTGGACCCTTATGGCGCGAACGACGAAACAACAGTCTGCTCCCACACAAGACGGCGCCATTCTTAATTAATCAATAGCAGTAGGAAATTTTCCGAGACGATATCGTCTATACTTTCGACCGATAAGAAAAAAATTGGTGCACGTGTCTGGAGAGAAATGCGTGTCTGGGTGCTTGTCGAGATTAAATAACACCGTCTGTTAGATAAGGTAAATATGAATATTTCATATGTTTTCGTGTCTCAACGCTGAGAAACAAGTAGCTACAATACTGAAATAAAGTTTTAGGTTTTGCGATAATAATTATCATTACAAGTCTCCGTTTTTGCAACCGTTTTTGAGGTCGAGTTTAATGAGTACTGAAATTCCGCAAATGATAACTACGATTTACCATTTCTAAGAGGCATTTTGATGTACATTACGTAACATTGTTGTAAAATATTTTCATACTCGCTTTTTTTACAAATTATCATCCTCGTTAAGAAATGTTTGGAAGAAAAAGAAGAACTTTCAAATTATCTGTTGTCGTCGCGATGATTATGCCAGCTCGATCCCAGCTCCTGTTAATTATTCATTATCATTTTACTTATTTACATCAACAAGAAATTATGTCACTTCGTACGATGCTCTCGATTTACGCAACGCAGCGCTTCGTAACGCCGGCATGCGAAAATTACGTCGCCGGCGTGAAAATCAGCGTGAGAACTCGTGACTTTTCAAGCGGCGATTTACGGAGACGGGACACGGTGTATCGAGAGTCGTATACGGTAAAATTCATTAACGGTCGTTGCAACGATAAACGGGACCCCGGTTGTTTTGCACTCGCGAAGCATGACAAGGAAAAGATTGTGGCACTTTCACTGATCTTTAACCCCCGGGAACGCTAAAAATCACGTTTTATCTTCGTGTATGGAATAGCTTAGAAGCAACTGTTTTGCGAGAAATACATTAATTCTGGCGCTCCTCGCTTTTAACCATAACAAGTTGAATTTAGCGGATTAATTAGTATACGAGATTCTTGGATATTATATCGATTCTTTAAATTCTCATAGGTGTTGGAATATTTTTGTCAAGTGCCGAAGAATTACAGGATATTTTCCCGCAACTTGGAACAACTTGGACTTTCTTTTAGTTGATTTTGTGACAAATAACAATCTACTTGTTAATCTAATGAGAAGCAGGGGAGCAATCTTAATTTCATATCGATCAAGTTGGCGCGGAAGAAGATGCTCTGTCCTCGTAGATAAAGATCAGCGGTGCAGCGAGTAATTGGAAGATGGATGTAACCGATTGAATCATCTGCGCGATAAGTGTCATTGCTTCAAATGTAGCCGCTCGTTTCTTACCGTTCATTGATTCGGTCATTGTGGCAGCATCTCGAATGCGCTCGAATCTAGTACGTTGGCTTCGCTGATCTGATCGATCAGGTATTTCGGAAACCTATATGCAGATCCGGAGCGCTGTTGCGGAACAGAAAAATATCAAAAGTAATATTTTCTACAATTTCTCCGAGCAATTAAGTATTATATCTATAAGTGTGACACTTACAATTCGTTTGATATCTAATTTTTAATTCACCGGACATAATCTTCCCTCGATTCGCCAAATGTTTCCCTTTCAAGAGAGCGCGAGTCAGCTTGATCTAAAACAGAGCTAAATAAAAAAATACGACAAATTTTTATATTATAATATTTTATGTAATAATCTTAATTTTCCATTGCAGCTAGACATTTGCCCTCTCATAGAGATAGCTACTCTCGGTTTTATTACTCTCTCATCGATAATGCGAATCCCCTGCGAACGAATAGCGAGAGCTATGTCAAAGTGCAGCCAACATTGGCGCACGTGATAGCCTCGCAAATCGGACCTAGATTTGGCCAGCTGCACGACCGAGTTTCTCGTTTTGCAGGGAAAAATCGGCAGGAAAACAGCCGATTAGAATGGATGATCGACGTGCGACCGATACCAGAGAGGCGCGCGCTCGAACTTAACCCCGTTTATAACGCTTTCCGCAGCTCTAATCGCTATTATCAGCGCGAAGTCTAAGTCTAAGCAAGACGATTTTTCGCCAACGCGCTGGCCGCCCTAACGATCTCGCGCGTTCCTCGTCTCCTTCTGCGCGTGTCCGTGTTTTCATCTCTTCGACAAACAGCAAAGAGACGCCGTTAAGGCGTCGCGTTAAAACTTAACGGCCTGCTTTATGCTGCATTTATGCGTGCGTCTTTTGATCCGCTATTAATGACAACAAAGCTGATGTACGGGACGTTACGCAGGATGATTTAGTATTGTCGTTCAACTTCATGCACACAAATAACTAATTTTTCAAACAGACCTCGTTCGTGGAAATATTATTCTCTTTCTTTAGTTAGAAGAGAACTGATTCTTGCCAGATGGACTTTTTGTTTGAGCTGTTTGAGGTGAATGATATCTTTTTTAAATCGAAATCACTCATTTCGAAACGAACGAGCCGACGTACTCATACATAACATTCTCCAACTCTTTCCTGAATTATGTTATAGTCATGTCATAAATATTCAGTATTCTTAAAATCGCCTGTAAAAATAAACATGCACAATACGCTTATCGTTCTCTGATTTTCGCAGAAAACATGAAGATTGATGAGATGCTACATCGCGGCCGATAAAGCGCGAACCAGAAGCTCCGGGATTCTATATTGTTGTTATATTGTTGCATATCTCATTGTTAATAATAGACGACCGATGTCTGGCCCGTAACGCGCTTATTTTCCACTGCGATTACTTATCGAATTGTTTCTCTTTCGGTTGTGGCGCCGGTCGGGAAAAGTTTTTATTCTACCCTCAGCATAATAATCGCGGCAAGCCAATTGGTGATGTAAAGCCACAAGCAATTCTTGTTTGATTAATTAATGTTTTTCCTGAGTTTCTTAATTAAGTGTTGCTTACATGTCGCGTCTGGATGTATTCGATTTCCACAGAGTGTTGTAAACATTTCCGCATTTCCCTGCATTTCACTGCATAAATTTTAATCAAATCCAGATTCGTGCGCTACAAATTATGGTAAAGTTTCAGCAATAATAAGCAGCCTGTTGAAGAAAGGATAATCTAGGCATTCTCATATATTTACTTTTCAAATTCCGCAAATTATTAATAAATTACAAATAAAAAAAAAAAAAAAAAAAAACTAAAAGGATATTTTTAATTGGTTTGAGGATTGAAAAAACGTTTTATTTTTTGATTCTCTTTAGAATATTTTGAGATCTACAAAGCACGTCAAAAATGATTAGATAATGAATAAAATGAGTAAATAAAATAGTTGATGGTTTCTTTGCTGGTACCATTATGTCTGTCGACTCGTTTGATTTATATATTGATAATTCTTTTCTAAAAATAACTATGCGTATCCACGTATAAGTTCCTAGAACAAAGTGTACTCAAGATATATCTTGTCTCTGACAATTATGCAATGCACAATCATGCGACAATTACATGAAATAAAAACCGCCGATCTCTCTTTCGAAGATCGCGTCAAGCTCTTGTGCAATCAATTGAAAACCACGATAATAAGGCATTTCAGATTATTAATTATATTTTAGGAGGTAATGAAATTATACAGCGGATGTAATGATTTGCCCGCAGTGTGGTATGCGATAAGATGATCACGAAGCTGGCGAGTGTCGCGATAATTGCGGCTTAACGTTGCCAGGAATATTGCAGAATTCTGTAATCGCACGTTATATTTGGATTGCCGCTTAAGCTATAAATATTTGAATCATTTCGTGAAAGTTTTATCAAATTTATCGCTTATCATATTTTTATTATTTCAATTGCGTGTTTCTAAATCCTTACATCTCATCAAAGATATGACGACATTAATGTTTATCAATATGAGAAATTGAAAAACTGACGATACATTAATTAAATTTAGAGATATATTCAAGTTGTTATTCTTATGTATTTTATACATACATACGCGCGAGAATTAATTAATCAATGATATAAATATCCAAAAGAAAGTTTCTAGTTCAATAAAATAAAAATCATCACTGTTATATTTATACTGACATATGTTTACAAGATTTGTGAAGTATTGTATCATTCGCGTGACTTGTGTTATCCAAGTTTTTGTAAAGTTACATATTTTTATACAATACATTTTTATTATTAATAATTTTTACGTCTACTATTTTGGTAAAGTTATCAAATTTTTGTAGAGTTCATCATCGCGCTCGCGAATCGATTACGTTCTGGAACCGTCTACGGGGCTGGCTAAAACGGTAGCCGGACGGGGTCTAACAATCATTCGCACACGAGCGAGAAATGACCACTTGAGTTAGTTTTCCACGAGTTTTCTAAAGTGGAACCGCGCACCTACTGCGCCATGTGCAGGCGGTTCACTTAGGCTCAATAGACCGGTTAAGTGGCCGCTATTACAACCGGCGCGCACTTGGAAATCACGTGTGCGTACTCCTTGTTAGCGCGAGTGCATCGCCACCGCTTAGCTGCAGCAGCAGCACGTGGCGCGCGTGTCCTTGGCGGTCGCATGCGCGCCGACGGCATCCTTCGCGTTCCGCATTGCACGCGAAGAAACGTGCGTTTCGGGAGGATTCTGCTTGCCGCGCGCGCGAGAAAGAGAGCCCGATGCGATTCGATGTACCGCGTCTTCCGTGGAACACGCGCGACGGTGGATCGTGTGGATCGCCGGCGCTCCGCGCCGATCGCGCGAGACGCGTTTACCGTATACGTACGTGACAGAAAATGTAAAACTATCCGGGCTGCAGTTTCGCAACCGCAGAGACCATTCGCAATTGCGTCTATAGATAGATCGGACGGTGAGCTGCGCGTCCCTATCCACCTGAAAGTCATCGTGTTCCAGCGATTGTAACACCGGATCCGATCGTTAAGCGAGTCGTTGACTCTGTTCTCGGCCGCAGAGTTAATCTATCAATGTCTCTCAACGTCAGCGACTTCGACCGCCGTATCCTCTTGACACTTTTGTTGATTTGTCGCCACCTTGTTCAAAGTCCCTGTGCGCCACGGTGTCCTCTATTTACGCGAAGCCGGCTCGATTTCGCTCGAATAACATGCACATGTGGGATGCGACAATTTTTCCACGCGAGATTCCGCAAAATATAGCATTGTGAAACGCATCCGTGTTTACGAAACAAAATCCGCTGATGCAGAGGTGTTGTTTATGCAGCTATCGGATGGACCTACGAGTAATAGCAGCGGAGAGATATCGCGACGAGGGATATCCGTATACGCTGAAAGATATCAAAATTGCTAAGATCGGTGGAAAGGAAACGAGGGTAGGAGGTCGCGAGGAGTGTCTATCTGCGCAAAAATGCGACCGACATGCCCGGAGACTGAGACAAAACAGGCGCGGGCGGTCAATTGGAGCTGGCTGATAATGGATCACCCCTTTGTCTTTGCGACCGATCGGAATCAAAGATCACTTGGCTTGATCCTTCCGTGTTGTTGTCGACTGGATACCGAGATACCGGCCGGTCGCGTCTCAGCCGCACAGCTCCCCCGTCGCTCTTTGATAAATTATTGAGAGATAGCGCCGGGATAATCATTTTCATTGACGCTAAACCGCATAACACAATGCTCACTTCACTCTCGCTCAAAACACGCGTCTTGTGCCGTACACGTGATCGATAGCGGCTAAAAACGGCAGTTAGTAATACGAAGCTGTCTCTAATGCAATGTCCGCTGGCGAAACGCGATCTATTTTCGTTATATTTGATCCCGCTAGTGCAGTTTGTTGATCAATAGCGATTTTATTGATTTTGTTTTTGCATATGCGAAGAGCGTGAGTTGCGAGTTTCTGCCGCGAAAATTATCAATTAATACGATTGTGAAAAACATTAATTGGTGACATCGAACATTTCATTTAATTAATAAAATTATTTATTCCAACGCGTATATTTATTTATGCAATTGAATAATTATCTTTGAATCGAAGTATTATTAAGTTAATAAGATTATTACAACATTCAAGTAAATAATTAATAAGAGAGAATATTCACAAATATATATATTTATTCCATTTGGAATAACTATGCGGAGCACAAAGAAGCAACGAATGTCATCCATCGCCAATGACTTCAAAGTAAACTCGCACTAATGTGTAATTTCCTCTATTTATTCCGATTCTTTGAACCGCTATATCGGTTAGTGGAGCATTAGTAAGAACCGCAAAGAACAATAATGTAATAAGGTGTCGCAAGGCTAAGAACTCTAGCCTTGGCACGGGGGAGGCCGTGACTTCGCCACGGGGGATGTTCGAATCGGGGATGTTCGAATCGGGGATGTTCAAATCGGGGATGTTCGAATCGGGGATGCTCGCATCCTTGACAAACAGATCGCTTTGTTCGCATTCTTCGTTGTCTCGTGATACAAAAACACGGCGGACAAAACCCTCGTGCGCGTACCAATGAGTACCGGCGGCAACAAATCTGTCTCTTCGAGCCAATGCCGGACGATCGCTCGGCGACACCGAAAGAGGTGTACAAAGTTTCGGGACGACAAAAGAATAACATCACTTTGGAGGTGCGCGTGCACTTATCGGAAACGCTCCAAGTGCTCGGTGCGGCGATTTCTAAAGTGTGAAAGAACTGGCGCCTTTCATCCCGTACGCGTCTTCCCGAGTAATCTCATTTCTCTGCTTTCGGCGACCCGGAGAAAAAGAGAGAGAGCGAGAGACAGAGAGAAAAAGAAAGAGAGAGAGAGAGAGAGATGCGCCTCCTCGGTGGCGCAAAGAAGCGAATTCGAGTGGCATTCGGACGCGCGTCTGGTCGCCTAACGACCCCTCCACCGGCGTGTCGCCGGCTCTACGTCTGATCGAGAAGTCCATTCGTCTACTACCGAGCTCCTATTTCTCCTCCTCCTTTGCATTCTCTCTTCCTCCTACCTCTTCCACTCGCTTCTCCCTCCTTATCGCACTTCTCTCCCCCGGGGTCCCTGAAATCTGGAACAAGAACCGCGTGGCGAGGCGGCCCGGTACCAGTGGCACCGACGAACTCGGTACCAGCGGAGGTCTCTTGGAAGGAACCTCGCAGCATCACCCGCGCCGACGATCTCCGATCGGCGAATGCGCCTACGGCGGATCCTCAGGTATCGGGAGACTTCGAGAGGAAGACGTACACGCCGCGAGCTTCCTGGCCGCTTCCGCCACGACTGTGATCGCCCGGGTGTCGAGCAGACACGAGATCAGAATGACAGCACGCGGGAATTGTGCGACGAGAAGAGCGCTCTCGATGCTCCTGATCGCGACGATTCTCCTGGTCGCCCTGTGCGCCGCGTCCGCCCAAAATTTCAAGAAGTCGCACATCAGGATGCAGAAACTGTGCTCCAGACACCTGAGCGACGCACTGTACATAGTGTGCCGGGGTCGCGGTTACAATGGGCCGTTCCCGAATAGCGACGAGGACGAGACGGAGGTCGACCCGACCGGGCCCGGCCTCGTCGAAGAGTGTTGTTATCACCGGTGCACCTACGAGACGCTCGAGCGATATTGCAGACCTTTGCCCAAGGACAAGCAAGTCGACCCCGGGGAGGCCATCATGTGAGTGGATGTTAGTGCACTCTTTTATTTTTTCTTTTTTTGTTCGCCCACCTTTTTCTTCCCGCCCGCGCGTTTTCACGCGAATGACTTTTTACTTGTCTCACGATTTACTTATTCGAATTTTTGAGCGAGCTCCAACGTCTGTTTTTCTTCTTGTCATCTTCTTATCATTCATCCTGTTTTTGTACGCTTGATTCTGTCTCGTTATTCCTCGTACTTTGTCATCTTTTATCTGCCTTTCTTTTTTTGTGTTCTTTTTAATTATAAGCTAATCTTGCTGTGTAATTTAATCAAAATGTGCGGTTTTTATATAGACGTGATTTCACACATGGTTTGCGTTGGTTCACACGAAACACACATTTATATAAGAAGGTCGTAATACGTAAATCGAACAGCACAAACGGAAATAAATGCAAAATATTGACATCGACTGTTAACAGTTTCGATATTCAAACGATAAATTCTCGTTCCGCGTAATCGCAAAATACATATTACTAGACACAATTGTCGCAGATTTATTTCTAGTTTGCAGCGCGGCGAGAAGGGGAGCGAATAAATACGCTTAATCGGGTATGAGTAGATTACGCGCGTAACAATTGCTTATTATGCAATTATTTATATTCGCGCTGAATCACGAATTTGTCCCGCGCTGTCAGCTGATTAGTAGGTGGTCTGTCTTGAGAGTCATTAGAGAATCAAATGTAAGATCGCGTCGGTGCACTTTCGCGAGAGTGAGAGGAAGCGAAAAACCGGAACCGGAGGAAGAGAGAAAGAAAGAAAGAGAGCGAGGCCGCGTTATCATCGCCTCGCGTGATAATCTCTCTCTGCTGCTCCTAAAGTTCACGGTTGTGTATAAAGTGGCCTCAGAGGGAAGGTTAGTCCGAAGTACTAGGACGATTTCGCTATCGTATGTTACGCTCTTTCCTTCCCCCCCCCCTGATTCTTCTTTTGCTCTTTCGCGCGGATTTATCGAATTATAAGCGACTTGTTTTTTCGCCAAAAAAATCTTAATTGAGTCTTCTTACACAAGTGTTTACGCTTTATGCGCGTTTTTTATGAGCGCATCGTGCAAACCTGCGCTTTCGTTTCTCGCGTATCAAACATGTTTATTAGCGTATTTTTATCGTCGCCAAAATATACTTGATAATCCCCTTTCGATAATCCCCGATTTATGCGTTCAACTTTGTTTAGGGTCGATGATCTAACGCGAGTTTCGAAGACGAATAGTACGGGATCATAGCGACAACTTGGAAAGTGCGCTTGATATATAATTCGAGATTAAACGGAGAGAGTTGAATCGTTTAATAATGTTGCGCGCTGAAATGTTCATCGAAAATAACACCGTTGTATAAAACTGTTTCCTTAAGTTCCCTTTTTGTCTTCTTTCAGAGAGGAGTCATTCATACTGAAACTGCCTTATTCTGTTTCTACGACAAAAGAACTGTCGGCGGAGCAAAGATCGCAAACGGAAGCGGACAACGCCGACGATGCGATAAAACGTAAGGTCGATGATTTGAAAGAGGGACATCACAAGGGGAAAGGTGATCGCAATGTTGATGGTGTATGCAAAGGGAAGGCTGACGCGAAAAAGCGACATTGCGGCAGGCACTGCAGATGCCGGCGTCGGCGTCCGAAGTGTCGCCGAGCTGGCAAGGTGCTTTCACAAAACGTCATTGCTTATTAACACTTGTTAATGTCCCCCTACTTTCTTGCCTCTTCGTTAACACGTTTGTCCATTAATGTTTTCATTCATCGATGTTGCTGCGTAATTTAATTCTAACCAATGCATTCTCATTACTTGCATGCACATTCGCGCCGCAATGTAAAACACAGGTGTCCAATGGATGTTCGCACATAACACGTTTGTCTGTTAACGTTTTTATTCATCGATGTTGCTGCGCAATTTAATTCTAACCAATGCATTCTCATTATTTGCATGCACATTCGCCCCCGCAACGTAAAATACAGGTGTCCAATGGATGTTTGCACATAATAATCGTGCAACATTTGCTACTTTTGAGAAGCTAAAATATTCAAATGCTTGAGAAAAAAGTTAGATTTTGCTATGGTTTTTTGATTGTTTTGTTACGGCTTTATGTTATTTGTCATGGTTTTACATTATTGCGATGTTGTCGTCTTGCAATTGGGGAAAAGCTTGACTTTGCTTCAAATTTAATCATCTTCATTTATTCATCTTTTTGTTATTTCAGGTTTATGTAAATATCTCTAGTATTCTCTCTTCAAAGTTGTAAACACATGACTTGATATGACGTGTTCTTGTTTACGGCGCCGCGCACTGCTTTCTCTCCCCCTCTCTTTTTATTATGCTTCAATCACATGAAACTTACACATAACTTACGTTTTACGTCTGAAAATAATTACAAGATAGATACTATCGCGTATTTTCTTTTTTTCCTATATTTAGTATATTTTGCATGATGTTGGCTGCTGGCTATCGCATTGAAACTGCAGTGCGGCTTGAGATAATCACCGATTTCCCCCGCATGTAAAAATATATACCGACTAAATAATTTTTAATATTAACGATAAATCTCAAACGTTTCGTAATGTATGTGTCTCCTTGTGTTTATAGATTTTACGCGGCAACATTAAACCTTGCGCTGTGTAACAAATTCGTGACATTATCGTGACAGCGAGCCTACGTCGCTTGTACTGTCGTAATGCAACATTGCGGTGCTGGAACAACACGATCAATCATCGATTATCCGGACGATGAGATGGGAATTAGAAGAACTCTTTGAAAGTTTGAGAAACAATAAAAGAATTCCTTTTTCTCTCAAATGCCATTCTTATATCATCTATCGATCGCATCGCCGAAATAACGGATGAGATTTGCACGCGGATAACTGCTCGTAAAAGAGAATTCAGGACGGATATTTCAGGATGATTGACTTCCACAATGAGGAAAAGGATCGATTAATCAATTCGAAGTAATTCACGTGGGAGAAAGATTAATTATGGAAAATTTCTCATCTTTCACGTGCGTCCACGCGTTAATTGATTGTATGAAAGCAGCAATGACGCAGCGAAAGACGTTGTTCATTAAAATTGCAATTTCGGACTAGGAAAAGTTCACGATTGAAAAAGCAAGGAAGATCATTTTGTGTTTGGGTGACGATATCGGCGCAACTTTCCCAATGACGCTTTCTTTCAATGTCAAGAATAATGTCATTAAAGAAAAAGTGAAGATTCGATTGCGACTTGTGCTCATAGTCGCGGACTATACCGAATGCAATGAACTTAAATTAGAAAGTAATTCGATTAATCGAGTCATGATCTCGAAAAAAAAAGACCTAAACAAGTGATTAGTTTAATATAAGCGTTCTTTAGGGGCGAAGAATAGTTTGATTCGAATATTCGCCAGTGATCCTAGTTTTATTATCGACTGATCTCATTAGTATTAAAATTTTTGTTGTAAATCTAAGATCTAAGCTAGAAGTAAAACATATCGACGAACGCATACTTCACTGGCACACTGATCAACTGTTATGTGGACGGGATGCGGAATCATAATTTTTAATAAAAATGTAGACTCATAATTCACGCACATAGATAGAGATTCGTATCGCGCAGCGTATAGCGTCATTACACATTTGAGTTTGACTGGTTATGCGAAAATTCCAGTTGACATCTGCATTAACAATAGCGATCAATAAATGTTTATACGAATTAATCAATGTATTATTTATTATGTGAAATACCTGATTTCGTACAAAAATAAGAAAATATTACTCAATAATTGATAAATAAATATAATATATAAAATAAAATAGTAATAAAAAAAAATTATAAATAAAAAAAATAATATCGCATTTATAATCTTTATTTATGCTTCTTCAAGCAACGTCAATTTTGAGTCGTTCCTAATTTTCAAAAATTTGACTTATATCAGACACGGTATGAACGTTGTTTCCTTCAGACATCTGTCGACATTTTGGCAGCACTTTGATGCTGTCTCTACGAAAGCCTTCCAAGCTTCTTCTTTCGAACCTCTCGGTTGCCTTTTGTAGATATCATTGTATAGTTCATCTAGTTCTTCGTCGTCAAGATCAAAACCGAGATCGTTGTTATTATCCTGCTGAACATTGCGCTGATCTGATTTTTTATCACTTTTGTTCTACTTAATTTGTTATCTACTTTTTGCCCCAATCCAACCTGTCCCTTCGCAAACTGATTAATCATCTACTAAACATATCTTTTTCTTAGCGCTATGTTAGTTACGTTATGATATTGTTAAAACTATTTCAACTAATTCTGGATTTTTCGAAATTGATTCAATCTACTCATCTATTTTGATTTACTGTGAGATGGGATGTAGTGTATTGTTGGAGCAAGTTGCGTACACAATTTGCAATTACACACACATATGCACACATGTTAATCACGCAGGTAGTGCAGTTAGAATATTTTTATTATTTACAGTTATCATTTCGTCACCAAATTTATTATATCCGTTATATTATTAATTTTTTACACAAGCGAGAGAATCATGCGCGAAGCTCTTTACGCCAAAATATTTACGTCTTTTAACCACGTAAAGACTTTTGGTGTTGGTTGTGGTGTAGGGTCTTGATTGATTAAAAATCGTTTTCCAATCACCAGAGGGGTTTTCAACTTTCTTACCAGATGTAAGGTTCTCAGTCCCTGGCCGAGGAAATAAAGTACCGGGGGAAGACTTGACCAAGTGGAAAGAGGTCCCAGATCGCTCGGATCGAAGCTGTCGTACAATCCTGTCCCGAATGGGACTTTAGGTTGGGTAGCGCTGCCCATAACACGCATCATCGGCTGGACGAAATCGCTCGCGACATCTCCCAGTATCTGCCTCTTCTGCGGGGTGCCGCGAGACGGCCAGTCATTCACCTCAGAAGAATCTGCAAGAAAGCGGAATTGCACTTGCCAATCGCTCGCTCAAATCGAGATGCGATCAACGCTTTGATTCTAACAAAAGTTTAATCGCGCGAGGTCACAAAGCGCCACAGAAGCCACCAAGTTATAGAAAAAAATGTTAGATCACAGTGTAATAATTTATATGCCGTAATATTTTCGACATTGTTTTCTCAAATAGCTTAAATCGCGATTTCTCAATAGTTCCAATTTGTAATCAATAATTTTATAATTAACTACTCTCCATTTTATCGCGAAACATGCTATAATTTTATACATAGTTTAAAATTTGAAACAAACTTTACTCCTTTATTTAGTCTGATAAATTTTTTATATTTTTTAATAAATATTTCTAACACTAATAAACATTTATTTTATATTTTGTTTTATCGAGTAGCGCAAGAAATATCTGATGTTATAATTTTTATATTTTACAAAATTTCCACTTATAAAAATGTACTTTTAACAAAAAAAATAGATATATATTATTCAAATTATAGTTGATGTTTTTGCTCTTACCAGGACCTTCCTGTTTTTTTGACTTCTTATCATATTTCAATGTATCATCGTGCTTTAGATCAAATCTCTCCAAGCCTCTCTTGATTCTACCAGCACCGAGTCTACATCTCTTCATGTGCACATCCATCACGGCCGTCTTGCACTGTGTACTAGCCCAGGAAATTCGACACGTAATCGCCACTATCGCCAGAATCAAAGTGATTCGATACACTCTGATGTGATGAAGATACATCTTTCAATTACAGTTTGCGAACGTTTGTCGTGAGTTCAATTACGTTTCGATCAGGTGTCTCTTGCACGACTCAAGACTGAATCGAAGCTCATCGCGCTTTTAACAATGAGGTTATCCAATTGTACGTGACAAAAACACATTGCAATCGTATCGACACATTTTATTTGCTTATTGCACGTGTGTTTCCGCATATACATTGTTGTTGAGTCATTAATTAAATTCTCGCAAAGTAGCTATGATAGAAAAGCGAAAAAATTAGACGGCTAAACACGAAAAAGCATCACAATATATATTTGTTTGTGTATTAAAATTTGTATATTAAAATATATATTTTTAAAATTTACAAATATATATATATATATATATATATATATATGCAAGGTGTGTTTGGATGAGATTACAAAATCTCTCGTGAACAAGTAGAGCGCAATTGAGCAAGAAAGTACTTTACCGTTTTGCAATTTTCTCAATAATTAGAAAGAATTCGCAAATAAGCGCGTAATTCGCGCGGCAGGGCTATAAGATATGCTTTAGGCGTGCCAGCGGTGAATGTCGCAACGAAAAGTAAAGCTTCTGCCTGCTCGCTACTTGTTACTTTCGTCTTCGCCGAGCGATCAAACTTTTCGTTGTCGCTATTGTCACGCCTAGAAAGTACAGCCTACGATTTAACCGCGCGAAACGCGCGCTAATTTGCCAATCTTTTTTAATAGTTATCTCAATAACTATTACGAAAATTACAAAACAGTAATAAACTTTCTTATTCAATTTATTGTGCGCTCTACTCGTTCATTAAAGGTTTCTTAATCGTCCCTAGACATCCTGTATATTGTAATGCATTTTTCTAAATAATAAAATTTGCCAACAAAATATAAGATATAATATTTAAAAAGATAATATTTCAAAAAGATAATATATTCAAATATTCGAATATATTCGAATACATGTCTGTAATATATATCTCTAATATCTTAATGACATTTTATTTGAATGATAAGATTCTGTTCTAAAAATATTTATAGGTTAAATATGTCCAAGACACGTGGTAGATTATTTGTTAATTACAGCACACTTAACGTGTCTCAGCGTCTGTGTCATTAATATGATCATGCGGTAATCTCGTGCGAGTAATAGACGACGTTACCTCATTGTTGCGTGGGCATCAATTGATACGAGGATGAAATACTTCACACAAATGCTGTAGTTGCATATTCTCGTTACGAAAATTATCTGCAAGACTGTGAGCGCGCGCTCGCAAGGATGCGCAATCAATTTCAGGTATTCTAAACAATCTTGATGATGAAAGATGACAGGAATGTCGCTCTCGTGTAACATTCTGATCTGACTCAATCAGTAAGCTTTATCTTATGATTGTATTATCTTTTTGATATGAAAAATATTTATATATATCATTATCTGTATAATATTGCCTGTATTTTGTATTTTATACAAAAGTTACTTGCAATTGCTTTAATACTTACAAATTAATAAAATTTTTTGATGTTGGATATTAATATTATTTTAATATTAAGATTATTAATTTTATATAATTTGTTTGGCATATAAATATAATTAGCCTGTTGATATATTCGTGAATTCGTATCGATTGTAATAATGCAGATAACGTTGGCATCTGTCGTGTAAATACTTCTTTATCATGAGTGCGTGTTATAAATGTTTCACATTCTGAATGAAGGGTCTCTAGCAGCTGCAGAAAACCGTGACATCGTCATCTCACGCGATTATTTCCTGCTGTCGCGATTTGACACGTAGGACACGTATACTGTTTCCTAAATGCACCTAAATGTCAGTAAACTTTGACAGGCCGACTATTGCCGCGTATTTTTTTTAATCTTAATCCTAGGTATGTGTCCGAGTTCTGATTCGCAAGTGTTTTGCACGATGGACTAATGAATATACACAATGTGTTAAAGTGCATAACCTCACATATTCCTGCACTCGTTTACGTATGCTTTGCTAACCAATTTCCTCGTAACTAATTTCTTGAAAAGATACCATAATCGTTTATAAGATTATTAAGGCTTTTATCTTTGTAGGTCAACATATTTTTTTGTTGGAGTGACGTAAAAAACCGGAAAGATGAGCACGATAACAGAACAACCATGCTACACGTTGATAAACATCCCAACTGATACGGAGCCGCTAAACGAGCTCCAGCTGAAACTGGATCTCGAAAAGGGGAGCGTTCAGACGAAAATCGATGCACTCAAGAAGACGATTCACATGATTCTGAGCGGCGAAAGATTACCTGGATTATTAATGACGATCATCAGATTTGTCCTGCCTCTGCAAAATCACACCATCAAGAAGCTGCTGTTGATATTCTGGGAAATCGTGCCAAAAACTTCCGGTGATGGCAAGCTCTTGCAGGAAATGATTCTCGTCTGCGATGCTTACAGGAAAGACTTGCAGCATCCTAATGAATTTGTCAGAGGATCAACTCTTAGGTAAAGATATGAGAAGTCAAATAATATGGACAAAATTACAAGTCACTGTACTTACTATTTGCAATTTATTAATTACTATTCATTATTTATAGATTCTTGTGTAAATTGAAGGAACCAGAGCTTTTAGAGCCATTGATGCCAGCAATAACCGGTTGTTTGGAACACAGACACTCCTATGTCAGACGCAATGCTGTGCTCGCTATTTTTACCATTTACAGAAACTTCGAATTTCTTATACCGGATGCTCCAGAATTGATAGCAAAGTATTTAGAAGGGGAACAGGACATGTCGTGTAGGAGAAATGCATTTCTGATGCTGCTGCACGCTGATCAGAATAGAGCTCTTTCTTATTTAGGCGCATGTCTCGATCAAGTACCCAGTTTCGGTGATATATTACAATTGGTCATTGTCGAATTAATATATAAGGTATGAATAAATGTATTATATGGTGAACGTGGATGCATTTATCAAATAATCACTGTCGATATCATAAATCTCTTTTTTTTTCCTAGGTTTGTCTTGCAAATCCGTCGGAGAGAGCGCGTTTTATCAGATGTATTTACAGTTTGCTGAATTCACCTAGTGCCGCGGTGCGTTACGAAGCGGCTGGAACTTTGGTGACTCTTTCCAGTGCGCCAACCGCGATCAAAGCGGCAGCTTCCTGTTACATTGAATTGGTCGTCAGAGAAAGCGATAACAATGTCAAGCTCATTGTACTTGATCGATTAATTGCGATGAAAGATAGTCCTGCATACGAAAGAGTACTTCAGGATCTCGTAATGGATGTACTTCGCGTTTTAGGTACTGCATTGATTATCATAAAAGTACATGTTAATAGAACTGTGTTGTTATCCATATTATAATTTATATATTGTTATCCATGTTAAATAGGCTCGCCCGCATTGGAAGTCAGAACGAAGACCTTAGCTCTTGCTATGGATTTGGTCACAACTCGTTCAATCGAAGAGATGGTTCAGCTTCTGAAGAAGGAAGTTTTGAGGACAGCTGGCGGAGAACACGAAGATGCTGGCAGGTATCGCCAGCTCTTGGTGCGAACTCTTCACGCTTGTTCCATGAAGTTCGCGGACGTTGCCGTTACCGTCATTCCAGTGTTGACAGATTTTCTGTCGGAGAGCCACGATGCGGCCGCTACGGACGTTCTTGTATTTGTTCGCGAAGCCATTCAGAGATTCGAAAATCTCAGACCGCTGATCGTCGAGAAACTTTTAGAAGTACGTGTGCAACGCCGCTAAAGATCTATCTTTAGAGAAAAATAAGCGAAAGTTAATTTTATTTTTGACCAATTAGGTATTCGCTCACATACGATCCGTAAAAGTACATAGGGCCGCACTTTGGATTCTTGGCGAGTATGCCACATCCAAAGAGGACATAGAAGCTGTAATGAGTCGTGTGCGTACTGCTTTAGGCGATCTGCCGTTACTCGAGGCGGAGAATAAGCGTCAAGCCGGCGAAAAGTCCGAGGATGGTAATTCGCAAGCCGCACCAGCACAACTCGTCACGTCTGACGGAACATATGCGACTCAAAGTGCTTTTAGTGCCACATCCGCACGTAAGTAACTTATTTTTACATGTGTCAGTTGTAGAAAAATTATAATTTAAATTAATCCGCAGGGAAAAAGGAAGAAAAGCGACCAGCATTAGTGCAATATATGATGGAGGGCGATTTCTTCATCGGCGCATCCCTAGCCACCACATTGGCCAAACTGGCACTGCGCTACAAAACGCTCGAAACCAACATCCAGAAGAGCAACAGATTACAGGCGGAAGCGATGCTTGTAATGTCCAGCGTATTGCAGTTGGGCCGTTCGGGTCTTCCCTTGAAAGCGATGACGCACGATGATGCGGAGAGGATTTCTCTGTGCCTCAAATCCCTCGCCTGTCCAACGCCTCTCGTTCAAAAGGTCTTCACCGAGGGATGTCGCGACGCTCTCGGCAGAATGTTGACCGCAAAGGCGGAGGAAGATTCGCAAAATCAAAAGGCCAAAGAGAAGCCGGGCAATATCGTCCAAGTGGATGACGCGATTCAATTCTTGCAATTGAGCCGGGGATCCGATCTGACTGGCGGCGCCGGTGATGTATTCGAACAGAGTCTCAGCGCTGCTGTAGCGGGACGACCAGGTGCCGGCGGTGACGCACCAGCTCCGAGCGCGTTGAGCAAAGTCACTCAGCTTACCGGCTTCTCGGACCCGGTCTACGCGGAGGCCTTGGTCCACGTCAACCAATACGACATCGTGCTCGATGTTCTCGTTGTTAATCAAACGGAAGACACTCTGCAGAACTGCACCTTGGAGCTAGCCACTATGGGCGATCTGAAGCTGGTAGAGAGACCGCAACCTATCGTGCTCGCACCCAGGGATTTCGCTACTATCAAGGCGAATGTAAAAGTCGCGTCCACAGAGAACGGAATTATATTTGGGAATATCGGTAAATTGATTTGGAAAGTTTGGAAAAGCTATTTGTGTAGCGCTGTCACCGGTTTTAGAAAGTTTGTAAAATTCACATTTAATTTTGTTTACAGTTTACGACGTATCAGGAGCGGGCTCTGACAGAAGCGTGGTTGTTCTGAATGACATACACATTGACATTATGGACTACATAGTGCCCGCGACATGCACCGATGCGGAATTCCGTCAGATGTGGGCCGAGTTCGAATGGGAGAATAAAGTTTCAGTCAACACTACTCTGTCTGATCTGAGAGAGTATCTTGCTCACTTGTTGAAATCCACAAATATGCGTTGTCTCACGCCGGAAAAGGCATGTTCAGTTTTTACCTTTCTACTGATTTTCTAATAGCATTGTAGAAGTTATTAATGTTTTTTTTATTTTTACACAGGCCCTTTCGGGACAATGTGGATTTATGGCAGCTAACATGTATGCAAAATCAATATTTGGCGAGGACGCACTGGCGAATTTGTCTATTGAGAAACCACTGAACAAATCCGACGCGCCGGTAGTCGGTCATATTCGTATCAGAGCCAAGAGCCAAGGCATGGCTCTGTCGCTGGGCGATAAAATCAATTCGGCGCAGAAAGGCCCGCAGACTAAAGTCGTGCAAGCGGCCTGAATCACGTCATTTCAACTAAATTTCGCTTCGCGCGATGTTCAAATTTCATCAAACGCGATATCATTACGGAATTTACAGGACCTCAAAGTTTATTATCAATGATTTTTACATATTCATGGCATTTAAGCTAATTACGACAAAGCAAACTTGTCTTAATCTTCACAAACATTCTTTGAATGTCTTGAATTTATGTATTATTTAAAAATCGAATTGGACTTGCTTGTGTCGCAGTTATATTACGACGTGTATTCTGCAATGCACGTTCATATTTATATTATGTTTAATTGTATTGAATTTCCTGCCGATATTGTTATGGCATAAGCATATAGTTAGTGTCCTATAAAGTAGGATGTATTCATCAGAGGAAAGAAATGAATAAACAGTACTTTATCTATGTAACTTTATTTATTTTTTTAGGCATTGTTATACCGTGCACCTCCACTCATTTGTCTCCTTTTTTATATATGCGTGTGTGTGTATGATAACATATAAATTAGTCATTCTCTTCCAACACTTTCATTCAATCAAAAGCAACTGAGATGTATGAAAAGAACTTTACAGTCGATTTATTATTTTCAAGAAATATACAAATATATAAATTAATGTACATATATATTCAAAATATATCATACGATCAAGATTTTTTACATCTATTGCCGCTAGATGGCATATGTATCTTATGAACGTATACGACGTGTACGATATACGTAAACTGTACGTATGTATTGCGATGTGTGCATGGCACTTGTCAAATTGCAGATAAACAGAAATTTTACGCTAAACGATGGACGGTGATCAATTGAAGAACACGGATCAGCAATTTATAACTTTTCATGATTTCTCACCGATAAATCAAGCCAGCAACACTGGCGGACAGTTGGAAACTGCAGCCGCAACTCATCAGCCCTTTAATAACCTGTCAAATGATTCCACTGGAATTGGCATAATAGAAGATTTACAAGGAATGCCCAATAAAAACGAAGGTTCATATTTATAATTTGTAGAAAAATCTTTTCTTCTCAATAAATAGATGTTGACATTTTTATTTAATTGAAACTCAGATTAATTGGAGTCTTGTTTTTTTCAGCTACTCGAAGCTTCTGGACGATTGAGTATTACCAAAAGTTTTTCAATGTCAATACAAACGACGTCCTGGAGCGTCTCAAGCGATCCATGGTACCACATGGACGCGATAATTATCTTATAACGCACATAAGGCCAAATCCAGATTTGTACGGTCCTTTCTGGGTATGTGTGACTTTGGTATTTTCCATTGCCATTAGTGGAAATGTGGCAAACTATTTACAAACCGCCGGTTCTGCCAAGCACCACTGGAGATACGATTTCCACGTCGTGTCCTATGCAGCCACTTGCATATTTTTGTACGCATGGCTTCTACCATTAGCCTTGTGGGGTGCGATAAAGTGGACCAGCAGTTCGAGAAATACCGAAGAGGAATTAATTGAGGTTTATTGTTAAGAAATTTTTGTCCTAATCTTTCATCTTTAATCGTTACATCATCATATAATCTTTATTTTTCAGTCTTACGCTCTTCCTGGACTTTTAGAACTCTTGTGTTTGTATGGATACTCCTTAACCATCTACATCCCAGTAGTTTTTCTATGGGTCATTCAAATCAGCTGGTTGCAGTGGGGCTTAGTCATATTAGCAACCTTTTTGTCAGGAGGAGTTTTGCTACGGTCATTGTTACCAGTCGTTACAAGTAAAAAAAAAATATATATATATATATTAAATTAACAAGTCAAATAAGTGAGTCTAGCAAATGAAAAATATAATGAATGAAATGTAACTGATTTTACAGATAAACATAGAATTATATACGTTGCTGTAATTCTGGGTATGCATCTACTGCTAGCAGCAGGATTTATGCTGTATTTCTATCACGTGTCATCCAAGAGCACCGTTTCAGCTGTGGATAATTTAGTAATTTCCTCTACTCAAGCCAATGTACTGCATAAAGTAGTGCAAAACAACAGTTCTAATGTAGTGCCAGCGTCAGCCTCTTGAAACGTCGAGCAGATCTGATAAATCCCTATTTCCGAGATTATCAGGAAAACTTGTTTATTTACGTGATATCGAATACTATTTTATTTAGAGAAATATCATCGACTTACTATAAATATGCATCGCACACGACGCTGATTAGCGTAATAAATTTTGTTTATGTAAAAATAATATTTATACTGTAATTGTGAATTATAAGTTAGAAATAAAAAATATCCCGATCCTTAGACAGGTGTTTCTACGAAGATAAGATAACTCATTAACCCCGCTGTGGTCGATACGTCGCTACGTTCAGGACAGTGATGCACAAGACCGGCGAAGTGTCTGGTTGATTTATTTCACAGCCCTACTGCAATATAGGGGCGCGTTACATCAACGCAACACACATATCATTTACAATCATACGAAATAATCTCCACGACGTTGTACATAATGCGTGATCGCGCGGTATTTTTTTTTTTTAGTATACTTATAATACAATAGATTATTACATTATTAATCGCACATAATTCATTAGTATCTTGCTCATTTACCAATGTGACAAAAGGCAACATTTATTTTGTAGTTGTTATCGTTAATGTTATTATCGTCGGTGTATTCAATACATATATGCCATGACAATAGTAATTCGCTCGCAGCCACGATGGAAATCGTGTAATCGCAGACAATGCGTGCCGTCGGTACGACGCCAGTGAATACATGTGCTGCTTGGATCAACGACTCTAACGCTGCTTCGATTAGTCTCGCGAGACAATTTTTTCACCCCGAAAGTACTAAAAAAAAAAATTTATCAGCTTCGAAAGAAGCTGCGCAATTAAAAACATTTGCTCTCAATCGATAATGCGCCAATTATATCCTCGGAAACTAATTGAAAATCGTGTTTTTTTTTCGAAATATATTATTATATTGACAGATCATCGCGGTAAGATTCAAGCCTTGTCGATGTGAGCGTCGTATGTATAAAATACAAGAATTCTACGGGTAAAAGCCTAGAATTATACGTGAAGTCGAGCACCTGTCGCATTACGCTATTTTTATTCGTACAAACTCTGCCGTAATGCAACTCTTTTTATTCTCGTAAAATCGATCCGTATTGAAATATGGGCAAGTTACACTCGATCGTCGCACCAAAAGGATTTTGGCCGTTAGCTGCATCGAGGTCGATTAATTAATTCTGGATAATTTTCTCTTTCTAAATATATATGTATTATATATATAGAGTAGCTATATGTGTATTATAGCTAGCGCTATGATCTAAAGACATTTATCTTATACAAATATGATATATGAATAAGGAATCTAATTTTGTGACTTGGCAGGAAAAGGCCAAACATCTCATGTCTGAACATATGATATTTCCTTCCTCTTTTTTTTTTTTTTTTGCTCTTTCCTTCTTCATTTTCGCAAAGTGTTAAATCATGGTGCTCGACGATGAGAGGCTGTAACGGTGTCAAAGTTCACAGCTAGTGCTCACAACGACGTTGGTCCGACGTGTTTACGAGATATTGCAGTCAAAGATTGCGAATAGGCAGGAACGATAATTAATAAGTTAATAAGTCTACGACAGTCTAGTACCGAGTTTACTGCTCCTCCCCCTTTCTTTTGCTCTATTTAATATTTCCAACGTTACACACGCAACGCTACTTTTTTTTTTTTTATCTCTTTACAACCCCTAGCACTCTCACACGTTCGCGCGGTAGCACGTGCTCGACGACTGAAGTCAGTGAATACGCCGTCGTTTATTTACAATTGTTATTGTAAAACTGTTATAATACACAATAATTGTTTCGTTTCATTGCTCGCGACGATGCTCGCGTCTGACGTATACCGTCACGTAACGTATTACACATACACATATTAATATATATATATATGTACCCTGGTTTTATCAATTATTACATTACAATATATGTATATAACAATGCTCATAAATGACGCGTTCCTTTCGTACAATGTCAGTCCGCTGTATGCATTTGACACGCAGTGGAGAAGACAGATATTGTGTAAAACGAATGCACCCTTTATAAGCAAACTATACATTTACGAGCATATATATATCCTACTATATTCTTTTTTTTTATTACAGTAATTTCAGGTTGGTTATTCAGTCGCATGCTTAATTAATAATTACGTAATCTGATTTACATAACAACGTATGTTGCATTGAACTCGACGTGAAATCTCGTAATAACGGAAGCCAGTTTTTTTTTCGGCGCACTGTAAAATTGTGACTAATATAAACGGTCGTGATTCATAACAATCTTGCATTTTTCAACAAAACGTGATTTTACCGAATTCCGTTACAGCGGCAACTATGCAAATCAATCGCGAAATATTTCATCGGCAGTATTTGCTCGAAAAGTGATTCAGCAATTTACACACATATAGAATTTGAATTAGCGTAATTTGATTGTAAATCAGTGAAAGCAAAACTCATATTTTTACAACGCGCAAATCTAACTCGCGGATCCAAGCTCTGAAAGAGATATTTATAGACTTTACAAAATTTTTTAGAAATGTTATAAACTTTCTCTGCTATTGCTCTTTGCTGCTATTGGCTATATGTTACAAGATTCGATTCGTTTTTACGCTAATTTTATGCATATACAATTTAATAATATTTAGTAAGATTAAAAAGTGTGAAATCGAAAGAATGTAGCAGATGGAAAACATATTGTTGAGAGCAAGTTGATAGTTTTGTCTCTTTATTCTTTTCTCGTTAAAATTTTCTGGAGTTTTGATATGTTTTTTGCGTCAGGAAATCCAATTCTGTAATTCGTAATTAATCAAATTACGAATAATAAAATTGTTCGTATTCATCGAATTATAAACGCCTTGGAGAGAATTTTGTTCGTGTAATCTATACGGGATTTGGAGCCGATATTGATTGAGAAGAATGGATATACATTGTTACATAGATTTCGCATCTTATCGACATCTGCTTGCCAACACGTTAATATCATAGTAGAAATCCTTACGTCTTAATGAAAAACTACCGTGGAATTTACGGCGAAGAATGAATCTTACAAGCTTAATTTTTATATATCCTACAAAAAATCAGCTTCCATATGCGGTTATCTATTGTATGAGTTTTTAAATGCCCTACGATCAATTTATCAACTTCACAATCAATATTATTCTATAGCTTGAAAATAGAAGAAAGGAAGTGTCATATGTTCGATTAGAAGAAACCCGTGGAGACCAGGATAGATTCAATTTTGAGAACTCTGAATAGGTTATAATAGAATTTCGAATAAGGGGATCAAGGATGCTAAAGCCACAGAATCACATTGGTTGATCTAGCTTCGAAATATTTAAGTTTTACGCGAATAGCACAGCGAAGTACAGAACGAATTCTGGCGGAACGCCGAGACAAGATATTTACTTTCTAATCGTTAATCGCGTTATCTTGTGCTATTGGATTCGATGCAACGTCATATAAAAAGGGACGATTCGAGCTTTCATGCCTAACGGATTCTCCGTCTATGTATTACAAACGCGAGGCTCTTTTGATCGACGTCTCATTTTGATCACTTTCTTTTGGTGAAATGATTACTTTGATTGCGGACTTAGATGTATAGAACAGGTACGTAAGAGTGAAACATTGTTTTTCCTTTTCTTATCTCTCCTCCTCGAAAGCTTCCATTCCGAAATCGCTGTGTGTTAAGCTGCTGCTTAATAAAATCCAGCAAAGTGTGTACGGTCGATTTTTCAGATGCGACAAGCTGAGTTTTAGGCGTACTTAGTAACTGTTATTGATTAAGAGTCGCAAGTATCGAGATAATTGACGTTTATGTTGGAGCAAATAAAGAATGTCACAATTATGCCAAGCTCGAAACTTCCGCTTCGTCCTCGTTTAAGAAATGTGCAAAATCGATATTTAAAAAAAAAAACCACCTGTGAGCAAGCGGCGCTTTCCCTCTTGCTTTGGTCGCAAACAAATCGGAAAGTGCTGTATACAAAATAATGGACACAAGAAGCAACAGTGATGCGTTTTGGATATTATCCAAATAATGGATCGCGATTAAGAAAATTTAAAAAGAGAATAATTGCGCTTAATACTACTCAACTCATTAGAATAAAAGATATAAATTAATATTACATAAAAAAAAAGAATACGGGAAGTAATAGTGGCTTTTCGATCGCAAGATGTTTTATCGAGCTGAATATTGTTGGTGGAGACGGAGCTTTTTGAGAATACAATTGGGATGAATGTTTAATAATAAAAAAAAGAGTGCGCTTAATATACTATTCAACTCAGTTCACAGATTGCCCGACGCGCGGACATCCGCATTTATTTACGAATTAAGACATAGTGACGTCTGTGTACCACTGCGTGTACCCGTTCTCTGTCAATTTGTCAAACGTGTTTTTTTTTTTCTTTTTTCTTTTCACTTTTATGCTCTATATTTTCCTTCCCTCTCACCTCTCTTTCTCTCTCACACGTGTTGTTTGCGTTGCATAATAATTCGAATACACTTATACTCGCGACTCCGAACTACAACGGAGCCTCATCGATCGCCTTAAGCATTAGTCTTTAGTGTTTGATTATTATACTACAGTAATATACAGAAAATCGTGGCTCGCGCCGACCGATCGCACGCTAGCCCGCTCACTTCGACCCCTCGTCGTCAAATCGGCTCGACCGGCCAGCGAGCGCTTTCGGCGAAATTCGCGCGCGAGCGTGCGAGCGGCCGGCTCGGTTAATCAATATATTCGATAATTACAATACACTAAATATAATCAGCTTCACATGTGTGTATTAAAATATAAATATCAAATAGACTTCTTGCGTCCACAGGATATATGCATCTTAATGTCGATGCGCGACTTAAAAAATTCAGAAACGCTCTCTAGTCTTTAAGTAAGTTGTCACCGATTATTTAAAGTCCTTATTATCGGAAGAACGATGAACTCGTGGCCACCGAAAGATTGCGAAACGACGCTCCTCCTCGTCCTTCACATCCCTCGCGACTTCCGTACTTCCGGTCCGTTTCGCTCTTCGGTAGTCACGAGTTGCGTCGCGACGTGATTAGAATTTTTTTTTTTTTTTTTCGGTAGCTTACACATACGGTCGGTGTAATTTGCAAAAATGTGACGCCGCGTCGATCGAGAGCCGGAATTTTCTCTTTACACGAAAATTCTCTTTCCCACATACCATAAATTTGCCGTTAGATATTGTTAATGTCACATTAATTATGCGGATTACAAGCTATCAATCACGATCCACCGAATAAAAGTATCCAAATGCGAATTTTTCAGTAGAGAAGTTTTGTCCGTTCGAATTTGTCCACCCGTGATTTTTTTTTTTTTTGCTTATTGTCAATAGAGAGAAGTAGACGACGATCCGTTCTCAGTCGATGCGACGGATGTTAACAACGTGGCGGTCGGCGGCTCTCTTTCTTTACACTACGCATACTTTTTTTTTTTAATTTGTTAAACATATGTTTCGATACTAACGTTCGTCGATGACATCGATTCGACTGCGTGCGCAGAGTATTTCCGAGGCCAAACTAAATCTACACTTTGTACTCTGGTCGACCTCCGGAATAATCTGTCGCACGCACACAAGCTTCTTGTTACAATGTATAATATATTTGTAATATGGATGCAATATTTATAATATATTCAAGTATATATCTATCTGTGTGTGTGTGTGTGTGTGTGTGTGTGGTGTGTGTGTGTGTGTGTGGTGTGTGTGTATGTCTATCTATGATCTATGTATGTTATGTGTATGCATACCTTTATATATATCATATATATACATTTATATATATTTATATATATATATAAATATATATAGTTATATATATATTTGTAAACGATCAGTTGCACGCTTCAGATGCACACCAGCCGAATGCCTAAGTACGGATACGACCCCGAAAATGCATCCAGCGATGTCGGTGTCGCGGTAACGCAAGGCACGCTCTACCTAAGTCTACTCTAAATCTCTTAGTTAGAATTTCTCTTTATTTTGTAATAGTAACTATGTTTCTTGCAAAAGACACTATTCTATGTTGCTTTACGTTGCGTTGGATTTACATACACATTCGCGTTAATTATTTCCACAATTTATCCAGAGTCCATTCTCGAATAAATCATAAATTGATTTGTGCCAAATCAATTTTAAGTAATTTGTTAGATTGACTAAGTGTATATGAAACATTGATAACAGATATAACAGATATAACATAGCTTTCTAGAAAAGGGAGAGCTCTTGCGATTCAAACTCGTTGTATTTATTACAACACGAAGAAGAGCCGATGCTGATTCATATCAAGATTATGATAATAAATCGTTTTAAAATTATATTTGAAGTTTTCGAATTTTACGTGAAAATGACAATCAATGATAAATGAAATTAACATCTTATTGCATTACGATACGAACAAAGTACGCAATTAGTTATGCGAGTAATTACAAATGTTAAGCTTGTTCGTCAGCTATCCGTACTTAGGTATTGCTACTCGTGACCCTACGACCTGTGTGCCTCTGTATGTTAATAAAACCCTCGAATGCGGGTTCACCGCGTACGCAAGCGATAGTTTTGGCTCAGCCAACGATTACAATACTTTAAGAAACTTCTTGCGAAAGCTTAAAAACACTCTACACACTTAGTAATCGTACTTTAGAAATTTCACTTTACTCGCCACTTCGGGCGATTAATTGGGGTTACTATATTCTTGGTGTATGCATGTTGTGTGTGATCAATGGAAGGATTCATTTGCACGCGAGCCAGGAACATTGACAACATTCTCCAGCTTATCGTGACGTCTCAGCTTTAGTCAAATGATAATTTCACGATTTCCAGAAATGCCGCAACGCACCCAAGTCCCCGTGAAACGCGAATCCTTCGTGAAAATTGTCGTGTATGATGCTTGTTTATTCACGTACGAAAAAGAGATTTGGCAGATAGTATATTAATCGATGACTAACAATTTATGTGCATTTATGTATGTATACATGTATAAATGTCGCGTATAACAATTATTGTATATCTTTATTGACAATAATTCATTAATAAGGCAACGCTACGAAATTCTTTCCCAAAAGAATTTGTCTATCTGTTGAAATGTAGTATATATCAAGTCAACTCAAGTCAAGCGAGGATATTTAGATGATAATTAGCTGTTTAAACATAGAAATTTGGATTAATATGCTTGAAATTATGGAATATGTATATAGAGAACGGTGCTTAAGCTAAAGAAACTCACAATAATCGAAATAAACGATAAATCACGCCGACGTCAGAATGATTCATCAATAATTATGCAATTATTATTATAATATAACTAAGATATACGAAAGAGACGTTTATTTACAAATACGTAGCGCAGCCATATATTTTATCGATGTAAAGTAGTAAGTTCGATTTTTTATAATCATACAATATAGAGGTCAAAGTGAGACGGACATTTACACACCTCCGCGCCTCTGCTATAAATTGTCCCCATAGTGTTACTTTTAATTGTCTTGAATTTTAAGCGGCTAAGGGAATCGTGTCTAAGTATCGTGAGTAACGAAGAAACGAATACCGTCCACTTCGCTCAAAGTATGTAATCGAAATACGAGTTTTACATGTTAAATATCAGAAGAGACTACACTTCGATCCCTCAAACGTGTATGTACCAAAAATGTAGAGAGATTCGAAAGAGGGAAAAACGGCCTGCGTCTGTAAAAAAGGGTCTCCCTAATTACGCATGTTACTTTTTTTTTGATTTTACAAATACGTAGCGTAACGATCAATTTCTAACTGGTCCAATGGCGCAGGAACGATCCGCCGATTAAGTACTCGCGACTGGATCGTCTTCTATGTTACGGGGATGAAAGGAGCCTAAAACGTACGATCTGCAAAACACCAAGTTTCCTACCGACTCGTGGAGAGAAATATTTTTGTTCCGTATTAAAAGACACCGCCTAATTAAGAGTCTATTAGTCACGCAGAGATGAAACGCGTAAACGGCAGAGAATCTAGACAGTGATGTGTCTACAAAAAACGAGGGTACTCTCTCTCTCTCTCTCTCTTTCCTCACCTATGACTAATCTCTATAATACAGCATTATGCATAAATCGTTAGATATATCTAGTACAAGTCCCATCGTTAATTATTATTTGCCGTTACATTACCATAGTATAATAGTGAACATTAAGAACATCGAAGAACAGTCAGATAGTGAATATCGTCGCTCCTACCTTACGTTTACCCCGCGCGATAAACTATTCATCCTTGCTTCCCGAATCGGACTTCATTTCTTACTTAGTAACGACAACTTTTAGAACTCTCTTGTGCAATCAACTTCAATAATTGTATTCTGCTTTAGAACAAACTTTAAGCTCTCTTAAATTTCAGGATCACTAAATGCAGGATTACATTCTTCAAGACTTTCTTTACCATCGCGTCCAAGTGTCGGGCTTTCCTAAATTCGAGATGTAAATACAGGACTGGATTTAGTAATGATACACAGACAGATCCTCTAACAAATATCTACGATATTGGAGTAATTAGTAGAAACGTTTCGAGAAACATTCAATTCAAGTAGAGTTTTAGATGACTTGCAAGACTTGCGGCGTTTAATTAAAATTTAACAGTTCTAGTCTATTCATCGACGAAGCTGGCTGAAGTTTAGCTAACAATTGTCTATACTCGCAAATGTGGTCCGATTACGACGAGCAATCTAGCAAATAGAGACCGAGAACCTAAGAAAGAGAAATGTTCAATAACTTACGGAGCACAGTACAATATCAATCCTCTATTAACTCCAAAAATATGTTATTCTTTCCTATATATACCTCTATATATAACTACATATCTATCTCTCGTGAGAGTCAGTGTTACTTCGTTTACAGTGATAATATAATTTTATACGAACTGTCCGTACAACGCGATGAATATTATAGTCCTAACTCCACAATGAAATCGTAAGCCTGTCCCCTTATCCTATTTTCTTTTTTTCTTTTTTCATTGCGCCTGACCATTTTTACACGAATACTTTTCCGCGCTAAGCACATCCAAGCCATTTCTCAACTTCGTATGATTTTACAAGCAATCCGCCACTCGCGCACGAAAAAAAATATCGATCATATCGATTCATCTTCCACTTCCTCTCGTCGGCAGTTTCATTGATATTAAATCTACATCATGTTTTTTAATACAAATAAAACTGCAATCTTCAGATGCTCATTCGAGACTCGACCAATTTTTCGTGCACCGGCGCAGGATTGAGACTTGGAGATTCCGTGCTGAACAAATCTTATTTCCGGCCACACAATCTCACTTTTTAGGCACTACACCTAAGACTAATATATCACTCCCCCACCTCGGATGCAATAAGAAACATATGTACATATTTCAAAAACGATTAAAAGAACTAGATATATCCTACTTCTATATAATGTATATTATACTATTCGAACGAAAGGAGTAACTATATTGCGCACGACTGCACGTGCGAATGGTTAAATAATTATTCTTATAATTCGTTTCTAGAAGATTACTGTCAGTAATTGTCAGTTACACGGTTAATACAAACCGAATTCACATTATGGAGGAATTTAACAATCACGCAACCCTAACACGAAATGATACTAACTTTTGCAAAACTATATATATATATAGAACATGAAACTTTTATACATTATAAATACTCGACGATATATCAGCAAAGAATTGATGTTAGAAAATATCCGTGAAAGTTTATGCGACGTAGCTCAGACTTCGAAATTAAAAAAGAAATCGTCATCATCCGCAAGTTGTCGCCAAACAATCAGCGTGTAACATCATATCGCCTCGCGAATCATCACGAATTATTCTTAACTGCAGCAAATGTATGATCTCCCTTCCGTGTATAATTAATGTGTTAAGATTAGGATACAATTCTTACATGCTTTATACCTCGCGATATATACGCCGGGCACGCGAGACAGCCCGCTCCAAGCGCTTTAACTGCGCACGACTATCGGCATTATAATAAAATATCACAACTAGAACCATTGATACAGTTACGGTATCTTTTACTTAATTTTCCACACAGCGTTTTATAGCGTCTCTACTTCTTTTTATTTAGGTAGTTTATTATGTGTGATAACGTGTGTGTTTGTATGTGTATGTCTCTACTTACACCATGTGTGATCTAAAATAACGAGTACGTGATTGGAAGCAAGCATTGGCTGATGAAGTCAAGTCGAAAAATCCAAAATATCGATACAAAATCAAGTCGACCTGAGTCCATGATCAGTGCGCATTTTGTACCCTCAAAGCAGTCGATATTTTCGATATGTCACTCGTCTAAAAAAAAAGTCTCCCGCACATCATTCTTACGTACTGCGATACAAAAAGTAACGTAACGTGCGACTGCAATTCAAACGCCACGATCCCCGTTCTAATCGAGATCCCATCGTCAGTCAAGGCTTGCTCATGAATAGGAGACAAACATGTGACTAAAATCAATCTAATAATACGCGGAAATATACACAGATGAGAAAAATGAAGAAGAAAAAAGGGAAGAATGTAACTTATCACTACGAATAGTATGACTGCTAGCTTACAAACGTAGGTGTGCGTATATGTGCACCTGAGGATGACAATCCGAGCACGCATATACACACACACCCGTTCTACACGCCCAACGTTACGTAGAAGATGAAAACCTAAGGATATGACTCTTTTTTTTTTTTCTCACGATTCACATGGAGAAAGGTATGGTAATTTCAATGCGACGTGATTATACCTCTACTGCCACACGTGGAAGCATGTATGTTATGTACATATACAAGTAATCACGCGGACTAATCCGCTATGCCAAAACCGAGAGGTGGATACCGACACGTAACATAATTGATTACGGTGATTGCAATATGCTCCACTGATACGTCATAGCGCGTCTCAGTCTATATCGAAGAAAAAGAAAAAAAGACTCGCCTCTCTACTTATCCCTTTCTCTTTTCCCATTACAGTTAATTACTCAGTGTAAATACGATTATTCATTAAACAGGCACATCGAGTTGGTTAAATATTTCTTTTTTTTTTTTTGTTGTTTCCTCGTATAATGTAAACGTATTGATGCGTATACGAAAGAGTGTCGGGCGAATCGCTTAACTTTAAGACAAGGGGGGAGTAAAACTGCGTGAACTGCAGAAACAAAGGAGAAGAGCGAGAAGAAACGAAGTCCTAAAACGTCACTTTTGCCGAAGCAAGTTTGACATCGTTAGATTACATCGATTCATCTGATGCCTCTCGATATAAAGGCACTCGAGAGATTTGCGAGGCTATCATGGACCCGATAGCCGTAACGGCCCTGCTCTATAAGTTAAATATAGTTAAATTGCAGCTGTGTATATCGTTTGTCGCTTACTTATTGTATCGCGTAAAGGGTTTCTTTTTCTCATGATACCGGTAACATGTTTAAAACTCCGTTACACCTACACTACACTTGTATATCTTTATATATCTATATACTCTATAATTTTTCTTCTCTTTTCTCTCTCTTTCTTTCTTTCTCTCGTTTTCTCTCTCTTTCTCTCTTTCACTCTCTCCCTCTCTTACTCTACGTGTAAAATATCTCTAATTAAACTCTGGACGTGAATCACTCTAAACAACATACCGCAATTAATCTCATATACGCCGAATATTACCGTTACAACTTTCTATACACTTATTAGTAGAATTAGCAAAACAATGCCTAAGCGTTATTCCATAAAATCACGAAATACATGTATTAGCAGTTGCGTATAGTAACGCCGGTATCTGAAGAATAGTGTTATGTATACCTCATCTACGATACCGCCTGAGAGAATGGTGATGCAGGAAAAGAGTGAAAATGATTGATGCAAGGATGATAACTTTATGATCTGGATGTAGGAAATGCAACATGATCGAACGCAGCAAGTAAAACTCGTGAAAACTCGTTTTATGAAAACTACCCTATAAATAGAATCTCTTCCTTCTACAGAAAAACAAACTTGTGTACTATATAGAAAGACATGTGTGCAATAATTTTGAAATTTTGAACTGCAAAATTTTTTATTAATAGAAAAAAAATAATATTCTTTTTTTCCGACTAACATTATTATTAACGTTTTGAATTTTACCGGAAACTATGGGAAAAAAAAATATATATATATACATACACATCTAAGTACAATGCAAAACTGGGGGAAAAATAACTTTTAGAAAGGGTAATGTTTTCAGGTATAATGTTATCGTGTATAATCAAGACATTTCTGAGGGAAAAATTTTCAATTATTCAAGACAGAAATGTAAGCCAAATAACAATAAAATATATAATGGGTCTTTATTAAGACCTTAATTAATTATTTAATTATATAATTATAATTATAATGTATATGAATGTACAAATTTTCTTTTTTTTTAGTCTCCGATAAAATACAACACGTTAATCGGAAAAAAACGTTAACGTACGGTCATCCTATATACAATTTATAAACTCTTTAAGATTGAGTTTCAAATAATGAACTTAAGCTTGATTATCTCCCTATTTGTACAATTGAGAACAGAATATTAGACATGAGAACAATGATGATTAGTAACAACAATATGAGAGTGACATGATAAATGTGGATGACAATGATTAAAATGACAATGACTGTGAATACGATTCAAAGTAACATAAGAATAAATAATAGGACTGTTCCAAAAAAGGCACGTCAAAGCTTTCGTCAATTCGGATGTCGTGCTGTTATCTTAAGAAACTCGTGACTTGATTCTAAATTTCTTGCATATTATCTTCTGACTCTTCATACGACTATGCTTACGACAACCCGAATAATCCTACTTGAAGAACTTTTTGTAGTTCCGAATATACGATACAACTAAATAATGTGTAGGTAAGTGTACATGTGTGTCTGTATGAATGTGTTAACGTATACTCGAGAAACATATTATAAACTACAAAAGAATAATGTAGCTCCTCATTAATCTTGAGTGCCCGTTATAAATAAAATATCATAAAAGCGTGTAGCATATTCCGTAGCGAAATTCTTACAATATCGAAAAACTATCAGCGAGAACAAATTAATCGATACTGTGCCATCAAAAAAAATCTAATTCGCTAAAATGATTTTGTTAAGGAGCATTAAAAATGAGATAATCGCGAACGATAATGTACGCCGACATATCGCAAAGAAATGCAAATTCATTCGCATTCAAACTAAATCGCAAATCGCGTATAAATGATATTTCTTAACAATTCTATGTGCCATGAACCGGCACTGCCACGATGTGCAGATCTCTATCGTCGATATTGATGTTTTCCGATCTGTTTAAGTTCCATGTAACGTTCATATTTATGTGTATATACATGATATAATACACAATAAAAGAATCATGCATATATGCATTAAACAGATCAGAGCACTTCGATAGAAAATTTTGGTCTGTACAATGTCCTTATAAACTCTATTTCTTTCATAATAAAACTTCAGTATCTCCGGAAATTTACGAAATTTACAGCATGCTATATATACCGAGATATATATCCCTTAGAATTAAAGGGAAAAAAAATGTAATGAAATTTCATAAGAAATCACTTACGTACAACTGTGTCAAAGTGTAGTCTTTCGTTTGATTTCCTTATGAAATTGTCGCAATGAGACGATTGTTTCGGACACATAAGAGACGTAATAAACATATACAAAGAGATCTACACTGACTGTGGTCTCGTGTTTCGCTTTCTACAAGAGCGGTCGGAAGGGAGTGATCGCTGCTTATATATAGGACGGATTGTCAAAATTTTCATCTTTAAACGCGCTTCTACTCTCTGCTTTTCGTTCGGTGAACTTGCTCGGTTCTTCGGTAAATTCCTGTAAATGTATCGCAGTATCGTAGCAATCATATTCACAAATTGCAGCGGTTTGGACGCTCCCTCCCTGCTCTACTTACTGATCAAGTACAATACATAAAAGCTAACGCACTTTTCCTGCGCACCTGGTCAGTAAACAGAGCTCGTACGGCTCTTATACGCGGCTCAATGGGAATAAACTACTCGGTGAACCATAAACCGGGAGGTTGGTATTGGTGTTTGGCTGGCGAAAGCGGGGCCAATCCATAAACGGCTGTAGGCTGCATATGCGCAGGCAACGGATGTGCTGGGTGACCTGCCAGTAATGGTCTGGTCGAGCTGTGATGAGCTGGCGGTGGCAACGCTCGACTAGAATCATACAACGTTAATGGAGACGAGCTGAAAAAACGGGATAATGCACATTAGAATGACTCCATAAAGCTCTAAAATAGGAAATAATAAATTTTTCTTATAATATACATTAATTGATTCACGAGACTATTTTTCTAAGGATAAACTTGGGACATGGAAGACAATCAACTTTGAATTGCTACATTATTTGTATGTTGATTAAACGTTTCAGCAGGATATCGACACTTTATTTCTTAGTATAAAATATTCTATTTATAACAAGAGCATTTCCTCTAAAGTTATATTAATATTCAATTTACCTCAGAATAATCTTTATTATGCTAAATAAATTTGATGCATTAATTAAATTGTATTATGATGCAACTTTGTAGAAATATGGAAAACAAGCATCAACTTCCTGCGAATTCGCGCTTCGATTTACCGTTGACACATGCCACAGAACGTTTAAAATACAATAGGAAAGAGTTCACAACTCTACTTGGGCTACGAGATCTCAACTCTACTTAGGAAACACATATGACATGTACACGATGGTGTATATTCAATGCTAGGTACGAGGATGTGTGCAAACACAAATTCATGCACCGACTAGTCTCCTAATTACCCACCCGGGTGTGAATCCCTGATACGCGGGCACCTGTTGCTGCTGGATAGCAGTGGCAGCCTGCGAAGGCGCAGCGGTAACGTACATAGGAGGCGGCACCGCGTGGGCCCTCGAGCGCACATGAGCGTACTCTTGGTAGAGAGGTTGTCCCAAATGCTGGGCACTGCCTATCATGGGCCCGCCGGCGGGACTCCTGCCGCCGCCGCTGCCGCCGGGACTCAGATGAGCCGGATGCCCGTGGTGGCTGTGGGTATGGCCCGGATGAGCCGCCGTACCTACTACCTGGCTCTGCCTACAAAACGCAAATCCACCCCTTCGTTATGCAGTTCACATGCTCCATCTACTTACTGCAACACGTCTCTTTAAAGGGAAGATAGAAGAGCTAAACGGGTGCGCTCTCTCGGACAGATTTGCAAGCCCCCTTTTCCGGTAGGACTCTCATAGGACGATCGAAGGAGGAGACAAACTAATTTACAGCAAATTTTGCTCCGAGGAATCGCGTAAAGATTCCTTGGATAAACATGCCATTTACTTGCCCAGAGTGTATGCGTGAGAGCCGCTTGCCATCAGCACGATCGTTTCTTTTTGAATGAAAGGGGAATCGCATGCACGCCGATTGTTCGAGGGGGGAAACATGCGCCGTCACCATGTGTTGCATCGTACAAATCGTACTAGAGCTCGTCTCGTGATTATGGTGCATGCCTCGAACAGGACGACCGGAGAAAGAGGATGCTTACCTATATTGATGCACAGGATTGGTCACCACCCACTTCTGATGGTCTCTGGAGTGAGCAGCCGGTGGTTGAACATACTCATGCTTGTACTCCGTCCGTTTTCCAGGCCAAGACACTCGCTTGTCCGTGCCGGTTGTATACACGATATGTTGTTCTTGGAGATGGGGATGCGCACTACTCGTGGTCACATACTGCAAGAAGTGGTCATGTATGTCATAGACATCATCCTAAAAAAATATTAACAAAAAAGTTACTAAAAAAAAGAAAAAAAAAAGAAGGAAAAAACCGTCACAATCGTTAGATGCAATTCTGCATTTTTTCCAATTTTCTCATATGTTCTGTAAGTATTTTGTAAAATTAATGAACAAAACGGACTGATAGATTTCGATGAAATTATTGAAAAATATAATTTAAATACTGAGGATGTCCCAGCAATCGTGATACAACCGGGAAGGTGATTCCTTGTGAAATCTAAATCTAAAAGAATGTAAATCAAGTCCTTTCTCAGTGTGAAAAATGCTTAAAGTAAATAAAGATACTATTGGTCAACCTGATAGGTTGGTTGCTCTTTGCAAGCTGGCGCGTGACACGGATGTGGAGCAAGATACTCGACGCCGGGCTCCGGTTTCGTCGCAATATTCATACTGCATTCGGACTGCACCTTTGCTAACAGCCGCTTCTTTTGTGACTGAGAGTATCCTGAGCTACTGCTAGGCATATAAATAATAAGAAAAGTTAGTCAAAAAGTTTATTAATAACACGGGTCATACAAACAATTATAAATTATTTTGTAATAATAATGAACTGAGCAATGCATTAAAGTCTTATATTTTAAACAAAGAAATGATCTAGAATTCTAGAATATAAGATTTCAATGCATCGCAGTAAAGTTCTAGATCTGCCGAATGATATAAGATTTTAAAGCATAAAAATGAATAAAATGCACATTAATGTTAAAATATGCATTTTATTCATTTCTACGCCTTAGAATCTTATATCATGACATGTAGCAGACCTAGAATTTTTAACCTTTAGAGGGCCGGCATTTTTCTCTTGAAATCTTGTATATTTGATACCCAAGATATACATATATAACATATGTCTTATATAAAGATATCGTGCAGATTCAGAGCCACTATAGTGGCTTTGCCGGCCCTCTAAAGGTTAACACGTTCTACGCCGAGCTATTTTTGCGCGACTTTTCAATCAAGCTACGTGTGTCACCGCGTATTTATTATTTGAGCTCAAACCGTATATATTATAACAAATTTAAAATTGAGAACATGTATTATCATCAAAACAAAAAGACATTTAACAAAACGCAGTGTAGAACAAAAAAAATAACTTATGAAATGTTTTATGATAATGTACTTGTTTATACTGAAAATATTAATAACTTAAACGGTCTGAATGGAAAGTTCAGCGTAGGCCACCGGTAGTGCACACGGCACAGAACATGTTAGTCGACACTGTTATCGAACGCTCACCTGCTAACGTGATGTTGCTGTTGCGGCTCGTGCTTGATTAACTGCGCAGCCTGTGGATGTTGCGGATGCTGCGGCAGATGCTGGTACAGATGAGCATGTGAACGGCTCGGACTAGCTTCGCCGTCGCTGTCGCCAACGGTGACATAGCTGATGACATTTTTACGTTGCGATCGATGCGACGACGAGCTACTATGAGTCGTAGCATTCCCACTCGCATGCTGCTGACTGCTGCTATGCGATGACTGCGGCATCGTCTGTACGACACGCGGCGTCGATTGTGTGCTGCAATTCAAGGAAAGGAAATTTTATTTCAAGTCATCGAGAACGCCGTCAACGTTGCATGCATCAATCATTAGAAAGTTAGTGCCACATTCGAGAAATATCACACACGCTAGAAATTACTTGCAACGATGTTACTTATTAAGGAATGTGGCTTTATGTTAGTCGATAGTTGTTTCACGCCAAGCTCCACAACCAGATCCCTAAATTGCCCGTACTTATCTTTTATTCGCAAACGGTAATCAAAATTTTATAAAATTTATATTATATACTATAATGTAATAGATCAGTGATAGATATAGATACTAATAGATTTCGGTTTTATAAAAATTTCTGAAATCTGTGCAAACTAAATTGATTCTACGGCAAATCTTTCAGTTTTCGAAGTAAAATATATTAGAAAGAAAATCGATTCTGGATAACTTAGCAACAAAATAGACTCAAAAATAGGAAGTCGTCCCTCGTAATATTTAATTTGTTAACTAGATACTTTCAGAAAGATTTAATTAATTATTGTTAATCACGTAACAATGCCTTTAACGACATGTTACATTAATATACCTTCGTATGACTTCTTCACGGACAGGACGTCCGTCGCCCGACAGGCGAGTTGCCAAGCTTTGACAGGCGCTGCACTGACGGTCTCCACAGCTGTCAATGATAGCCATGCGTGATTCTACTACCAACTAATAGTACGCTAACAGATACGCGTGCTTAATCGAATCTTTTTACAACAAGGATCATCAATCAACAATGTTAGAAAAATGCATTGTAAACATTCATTTTCGTTTTATGCATTGTTACAATATATTCAAAATTTTATCATTGTTATTTTAATCCACTAACTAATTTGATGAAACTGCAGATTTTTGTACAATTTAGTGAATGTTTCAATAACTTCCAATAACTACTAAACTAACATAACTTCTAATGCTACAAATATGCAAAAAAAATTGTATGTCAATTGTTATGTTTTATCTACTCGCAAATAAACATGAAAATCATTGCCATATATTCATAATATTAAAGTTTTAACAAAGTAAAACTAGTCTCAATTCCTACTTTAAATAAAGTCTAAAAATGAAAAAGCTATCCTAAATCATATAAAAGTGCATTCGTAATCTACCATATTTTTCGTATATTGATTTTGATATATTAAATGCAGGCTACACACTTGGCGAACACTTACCATTTCTCCGGCGCCTCGTCTTCACTATCACTGCTAATCGTGATAACGGAAACAGCTGGCGAAGGCGAGTCATCGATTGTAATTGTTTGCTGTCGTACAGTTGCGATTGGTTGATGTTCCACATTGTGACTGCTGCTGTGCTTGCTACTGTGATGATGGGACTGCACCGACTGCTCCTGCCAATGACTACTCGATGTCGGCGAATGCCGTCGCATGCTGCTAGGCGGCGTACTCTCTTTCACCCGCTTCTTCACTGGACTCAGTTGTTGCGTCTCCTTCTTGTGTTCGTGTCTATGCTGAGACACAGTAACATGATGCTGATGATGCTTGGGAACGGTACGCTTGCCCCAACTCTGCGATGGATGTTCGACGAGCGCAGTAGTATTATAAACGTCCGTGACTCCGTGGAACACCGGCCGATGATCCTTTTTCCAAAACAAAAGAGATTAGTCGAAAACTGCTTTCATTTTAACGTGTGAAACTTAAGGGAAATTTGCGGATCAGAAAACACGGTAATAATAAATAATATAAAATCTTACAGATAAAAATTAATGATATATAAGGCTTTACTGATTACTAAAATCAATTAAAATCAATAGGAGCGTAAAGAGCCACAATGCTAGTTCTTCGTGCGAAGGTTAAGATATATTCATTAAAATTGTTTACGTCAAATCAAACGTTTCAGCCTGCCATCAGGCCTTCTTCAGTGTACATTAATAATAATACAAATAAAAAGAAAAATTCGCTCGCAAAATTCTACATTACGTGAAAGACGTGGAAGACGTTAAAATCATCCTTTCCACTCGATTGTAGTTCGGTAGAAAATAAGTTAGTATTGAATTAAATTCATGTCGAAGCGCTAGTCCACGTAGAGAGGACGAGGTGGAAAAACAGAGAACAGATAGTCTTTACATCTTACAAGTCAAGATCTTAATGATTACAGATAAAAAAATGAAAAATCTGACAACGGACTGATTGAATCTTTTACTAAACATCACGGATAGTTTATTGACGAATATTACCTGCAAAATAGCGGAACTATCGACGATGAGAGGCCTTCCCCAATCTCCGGCATCGCTGAGCAGCGGCTGTTGAATGGCTGCGTGCTGCGGCGGTAATTGCTGCCACGATGGTACGATTGCGGTCATCTGACGGCTCCCACCAGGCCAAGATGTCTGCACAGCATTCTATGATAAATGTATATCAACACACCGGACCACTGCGCGGTCATTCGCAAGCGATACGGAACACGGTTTTACTTACGGTGAGCAACATTTGCCGACCAGTTTCGACCATAGAAACGGGAACGTATTGCTGTTGAGCGGCCGCAGCTGCCGCAGCCACAGCTTGCTGCGATATAATCGACGGTTGAATCTGAAGAGGAGCCTGTTGCGCTTGCGGTGGCTATAAAATTATTAATAGTTAATTGTTCTAATAATGAGCATTAACTACGCACTATGAACAATAATCATTCTACTTACTTGAGCGACAACTACATGCTTCGCAGGACTTGGCATCGTCTGATAGCCAGGAGGTGGACACAATATACTGGGCACCAGTTGATGCGGAAAATCGTGCACGCCACTTCGCCCACTAGTCGACCCACTAGACGAACTGCTATATTGTGTCGCCCGTCGACTACTGTTGCTATATATTTGGTACTAAAACACAAAAAAAAATATAAAACTTTTCCCAAGAAGGAAGATGAACCAAAAAGTCCATCAAAGTGCACGTTGATAGTGCCAAAAATATGTAGTCAGAAGTCTGTACATATACAATATTAAAGTTAAAATGAGCATGAAAGGAAACGAAACGATGGGAGTAAAAGAAAGGAAAAAAAGAGATATGTACCAAAAGATTAAAAAATCATATAAAAAATATGTATAAATTATGCAGAGGTATAAATTTTTACGAAGTGTTGTATTATTAAAAAAAGTATTAAATGTAATAATTAATGTAATTAATATGAATGAATAAATGAGTTAATTAATGAAATACATAAAATGTATCAACATACCAGATTGTCATATCCTGTTTGCGCGGTACGGTGCTCTCTGACTAATCGTTGCACTTGATTAGTTAATTGATTGTTGAAGGTAAGAGTCACCGCGCTGCCGTTCGTAGTTGGTACAAAATTGGCTACTAAAGACGTTGGTGGAGGTGGTTGAGGCGCCGGCGGAGCCTGATGGTGTGCAGGACTCGAGGTGAAGTCTCCCGCGCGCCTACAAATCTCCATCATCTGGACGGAAGCTTTGACGTTGTTACAATGCGCGTAATCGATTAGATGGTTCAGATTGACAAAAACGTGGTTGAGAGCCTCGCCCGGTGTTATACGGCGCTCCTGTAAATCAAATGTAAAACGGGCATAAGAAAATTCTTATATTTACATTTATGCGAAAAGAAATTTCGTTCTCCAATTAAATTAGATATTACTACCTGGTCCATTGTAAGCATCCTCTTCAAAAGGTCAATGAATTCTCTTCTATCCGCTTTCTCTGGCAAGAGCTGACCGCTATCTAAGTCAGTCGGAACGTTAACCTGACCGATATCGTCAAGACAATTAAAAATATATTTCCTCGCTTCCTTGGATTTGATACCAGTCTCTGCCTCGTGCTCTTCCGGTGTCTTTAACCGCCAAAATGGATATGTACCTAAAAATACATGTAAAGTAGCGAAGGAAGGCCACTTGCTATTCGATCACTATCACTATTCTGCATATCAAATTACGCACTGTCCATGTCTCGGTAAAAGAATTTGGTCGTTTTACTAGCGTTGTTCAGCATGTGCTCCGTCGGTAGGCCCTGTGTTTGACTTATATATCGGATTTGATCGTATTCAGAACTGCCCGGATACAGAGGCCATCCCAAAAACAACTCCGCAACCACACAGCCGAGCGACCACATGTCTATCGCTTCACAATACGGAAGTCCCAGTATGATCTCGGGTGCGCGGTAGTACCGCGATTGGAGGTAAGTGTTACAGACAGCTTTGGACACGTGTGAAGCAGATCCGAAATCGATGACCTTTACTCGATAAGGCTGTCGCATTGGATCCACCAACATAATGTTCTCCGGTTTCAAATCAGCATGTATCAATCCCAATTGCTGCAAGAATCAAGAATTCGCGTGTTAATCCCCGCCGTGTTGATTCAAGCAGCGAAGGATGGGACAGTGACGGAAGGCCGTGACACGTACCTTTAATTTTAATAAGGCGGTCAGTACTTGTTGAAGAATTGGCCTGATGTATTTGAGAGGTAGCGGTGAAAATTTATTCTGCTTCAAGAAGTCGTAGAGGTTCTGCTCTAGCATTTCGAATACTAAGCAGGTATGCGACTTGTGCTGGAAACATTCGTAGGCGCGCACGAAATTGAACTCATCCGCATTTTCCTGACTAAGTCGAGACAGGATGGAGACCTGTAAATAAAACGCAAGCATGATAGATTGCCCGTATAAAAAGAACGTGGCTCATGCTTGCTCCCGAGGCCTTCGCAACTTAAATTTACTGCGTCTCTTTTCAATATCTTACCTCAATCTGACCTTGGCGCGCATACGATGGATGGTTCTTTAGAATTTTGATAGCTACTATTTCGTTCGTTCCTTTTTTCCAACATTTCACGACCTGCAAAAGGCCAAATTTATCATTGCGTGTCAATATATCGGTTATTATTTTTTCTTTTTTAATTCAAAACTTTATATTAATATTGAACTTTTTGCCTACCTGCCCAAAGGTACCTCTGCCGAGAAACTCGAGGACTTCATATTGGTTAGTCATGGAGTAAAGGACTTCATGCTGCACCAAATGATAATCTCCGTCGCCCTGAGGATTGCTGCCACCGCCGTTTCCGTTGGCCGCGTTGGCCACCTGCTTGCTATGCGCCGTCATGCCTGTCTGCTTGTTGTGCTGTTGCTGCTGCTGTTGTTGCTGCAGCTGCTGTTGCTGTTGATTGGTATGGTGCTGCGACACTACAGTACTACCCACCGCATTCGTCGCGTTGGCGGAGTGGACTGCCAGGCCGTCACCATTACCCTCCCTCGACCAAGTTTTTCTCTGTAGGAGGAATACACCTTGTACAAAAATTTTTGAACGTTAAGAGATCGCCGTCGGTAGTCCAAGTGTTGAGAGCATCAAGTTGGATAGTTGGGAGGACGGTAAACGGCCAACAAATAACGACGACGAGTCAAGTCCGTCGATATTAGCCAACAACACCAACGAACACCTCGAGACACAGTGCGTACTACCTGTGCGGACGATCCCAGAGCCAGAAATTTTCCACGCTCGACATCGACGTAGATGAGAGAGCTTCGATCGTTCTGCCGATCGCGTGATTCGCATTCGCGCGCCGTTGGCGATTAATTAACGGATGTGCAATCTATAGCGAACGATGCACCGTGCATTCTACGCGATCGCGCGCTATGCGGCCATCGCCGATGAATCAAACGCTCGCATGTCAATCGCGAAAAAGGATCGAGAGAGAGAGAGAGAGAGAGAGAGAAAAAAAATATACTCCGCCGGCGAACTAATCGTTTCCGTTTCTCGCGAATCGCCAATCTTCGTCCCGTCGTCATCGCGTCGCGCGCAATCATCGAAATTGCGATTCTGCGAGTCCGGCGGATTTTCGCAGACGTCATATACGGCGATAGGCGCGCGTGTTGGCGTATCCGTACATCTGCACGACGGCCGGTATATGAAATATGTAATGGGAGCCTTGAAGGCAATCGATAGTTAACTACGCCATACGGAAACGTTATCTACACCGCCGGCGCATCGTGACACCCCGATACAACGATAGACCGCCGAAACACGATCGCCACGTTCTGTAATTATCTCCGCTATTGCGCAGTTTGAACGTACATGCACTTGGCATATCGTTTAATGAGCTTCTCGAAGAAAGAGAGAACAAGAAGCGAGCGAGTGAGCAAGACGGGAAATCTTTACGGCTTCAGAGAATCGGATTATCCGCGTAAAGTCTCTCCTCTTAGCCCGTCGCGATACTGATACATCCACACTTCCGGATGGCAACCGGGTCTCGCACGTAGCCGAAACGTAGATGTGCGCTTTCGGTATCAATGCTGCGATAGCTAATCTCGTTAGATGTTTTTTCTTTTCACAGAACATTATTTCATCGCGCGCCGCAATTCGGTCGAGAATTCTTGAATCGATCGACAGGCCGTACGCGCGAGGATGACGTACAAATGCATAAGCGCCGCGAATATCGAGTTTGTAGTAGTGTTCAAGTTCCCGGTAATAGACGTCATTTTCCCACGACGTGGAGTCGTGTGTGCGCCGTCGCTCCTAGATCGGAGAATTAACGAGCGTCGCGGAAATTGAGATGCCTCCCCTGTCATTAGAAGCTCGTTAACTCCCTCAAATACGATAACGCTTTGCTACAATGTTAGATTGAATAGTGCAAATTTCGAAAATCCACAATACGAACTGTTTATCGATCGTTACGGGGAATCGCGTTTCGAAGTATCGCGAAATGAATTCACGCCTCGCTGTACGCGTTTAAAAAGGCGCGAACGCTAGATCAGTCCGACGCGCGTCGATTCAGAACTTTGGCCGTCGAACACGATGAACGCGATATATACGCGTCGAGTTGCGATTGCGACAGAAAACAGCGAGAGTCGCGCGTCGCGCGGTGTCGTAGCGACGATATTGCGAGACGTTTGTATATCGCGAGCGGCGACGGAACGAAAACGTTTGGGAGAGACGCACTCGTATCGCGAGCGCGGTGAATCAGCAAAGACATTATGGCATGCAATTGCACAAACCGTCCGATGTTACTGAATCGGTGTTACGATCAGCGCAGCGAGAATGCAGTTTAGAAACTTCGAAGAAAGAAACACGACAAGCGCGAGGCGAACCGCGAACAATTATTAGATGAGGTATTAGTTAGATACGGTTCTTAAGCACAGTTTAAACGAGCTCATGCGACGCACACCAGAAACAGATTCACATCAAGCAGCGGAATTGGAATTAGCCTCGCTCCTGATTAAATCGCACGATTATTACGATACAATTATTGAGAAAGAGCAGAAAAATCGGCTAATAAATTCGTAACGGATGAGCAGCGAGCGATACGCGTAGACGAGCAGAGTATCGGTATCTTCTTGCTACAATCCAGACGCCTAGGCCTTTCCCTTTCGCCCGGCTTGCAGCAAGAGGCATCAATTGCAAAGCGAGAAGTATCACGACTCGTTGCCAAACGTAATCTCGATTCAAACTACCTAACTTTTCGCGCCAATAAGCGGTCAGTATTCAAGTCAAGTTTTATGGAAAACGACGGTATGTACGAGACCGTGAAAGAAAGTTTTTCCTGCCTGTCTGCCTGCCTGCCTGCCTGCTGCGTCGGAGAGAATATAGAAAACTATAGTTTTACTACGCGACCGCGTACTTGTTCGCGCTCTCGTAATTACGCGGGGCAAATGTGTACATACAGTTGGCTCGAGAGGGTGTACGAGCGATGGCGAAACAACAACATCAAGCTACCGTGAAACTCGAAACTGGCAAACAAATGACATTGAGACATTGCCGCGATTGTTTGCTCATTGTGCAGATTACACGCGATACTGAAAGAAAGAAAACAAACAAAAGCTATTTACGCCGCGCGTTCAGTGCTAAATACGATCGTATTGATGGCAACAGGAGCAGAGTTTAAAAAAATTCCGATTAAGAAGGAAGGAATATGGCGACTCCAAAGCAAATCTCCAAGGTGGAATTCGAGTCATCCTTGGAAATGTGTAATTTCTCACGCCTCAACATCGTGATTCAACATTAAATATAATCTTCGTGTTGGGCAAACGTAAGAATAGACAGCCAAATTTAGCGCTGAACACGGAGGCGTGGAACGCTGAGAGACGGAGCGACGGACTGGAACTTGGTCGGGCGACATTATACAAGCGCGGCAACATAAGGGAACGCAGGAAGTGGCACTAACCTTCTGGCCACAGCGCTGGTACGTGTCTAAGAGCTTGATCGTCGAGGATCGCACCACGATCTGCTGGTTCGGGCTACTCTTCTGCAGCGCATTATTGTTGTGCAGCGAGCTAAATGCGGTATTAGCACCGTTCACGGAGTACCGTTGTTGCAGACCGGTATTGTCCAATTGGTAGTCGCTGGTCGATTGGACCAATGCGTGCTGGATCACCGGTTGGCAAGTGTTGTACTCCAACTTGCGCTTCTTGCTGTGGTGAACGGTGTTACTGCTGCTGCTGCTGCTGCTGCTGCTGCTGCCGTTGACGCTACTCGTCTGCTGTGTTTGGATGAACATGTCATACATTCCCTGCAATCGGAAAGAAACGGCCTCATTAGTACTCGATGACGTCAATCAACCCCCACTATTATCTGCGAAATTTTGTCTACCATTATATTTACTTATTACAATATTTTTATCGATAATTAATTATAATCAATAATACCAATTGAAATGTTCCGCACCAGTTTTGAAAATAGAAATTCAATTACAGTGGAGAAAAGAATTATAATATTCTATTGATTGATGAATAATATTCCGTTAGTTATAAATTAATAATGTAGATTTTCACTAATTCAAATATTATTTCTTTAAAAAATAAAAACTTAATTATTTGAAAAAGTAGTATTTTTTAGTACTATTTTTAAGTTTAGAGTATTATGAAAATATATTCAAAACAAGATCGGTACTTTAGATATACGAATAGCAACATTATTTCTTCGAGCATTCGAAAAACACTTTGACAAAAATGTGAATCGCCACAATGAAAAAACGAAGAATACAAAAAGTAAGGCCAACGACCATGAATATTTTAGCGACTTCGCCTCCGACGTGCGTTCACGTAAGGCTACACGTTTGGGTCAGTGATTCTCAAAGAACTGTCGCCGGAGATCATATTTCTACGCGTAAATAATCGTCGGAGTCGAGTCGTCTTTCAATTTTTTTTTTCCAATAAAAACGACCGGGCTCCTCGTTTGCAAGGCGCAATTTCCTCGGAATTTACCGTTGAATCGTCTTCTTAGTACGGTTTTTTATCTCCTCCTGTCTCATTTTCATCGTGGCCGAGCATTCTCGCTGATCGTCGTCGTGCCGTTTTTATCATTCGGATACATTAAATGTTTTGAAACAACTTGTCCGAGGTTTTAACAACTCCCTTTCAATCTACCTTAGGAAAACGTCTGCCGTGAATTTTCAATGCGAGCAGCGCGCGTTGTAACGTCGCACATTAAAAATTATAATCGTCATGAATGCGAGAACGAGGTCTGCCATGCGGGATGACCCACAAAACGTGAAAGATAGTAGTAGTGTCTGTATCGCAACTTCAGACACTTTCGACATCTAATTCTCACGTTAAAAAAAAAGTTTAAGTTAATACAGATGAATATTTCAAAGTCTCTCTTATTATTATTGTGGTACGCGCAGCCCCGCTATTTTCTCGCCCGCCTATCGATACACCATCAGTTCACGCAATTCTCGACGATTGCATCTAGATACACACAGTGTGCCTATGCGTGACTCATACGCTGAATTGTGCCGGCCGAATAATACCGGGCGAATGAAAACATCCGATCGATCGCTATCCCGAGTGTCTCGGAAGCGCAGCGCGCGATTTCAATTCCACCCCCTCGGATTCCCCTCCCTCTCGTCTACCTTTTATCATATCGGCACGCATCTCATTCTCTCACTATCTGCGTTCCCGACGTCATCTATCTGCGTGCGCGACGTGCTCTAATTATAGTGCTGACTGTCAGAAATAATGCTGGTCGGCATTATGAACGATCTACGGTACCACGAGGTACAGTTACGTTTAAGTTAACCGGCTCGACACCCGTCTGATCCTAATAAACTGGTGCAAACAAGTAGTCCAATCGTGCTGGTCGCCTGACAAACCGTAAAAAAAAAAAACTTCAGCTTGATGCAAATTTGTCTTCAATCGCGAGAAGACACACTCTTCGAATTTTTTAATCTCGTAATCGAACCACCAGAGATTCGTATTAAGACATCAGTCAAAAAGATTAGACACGATGGTAATAGTATTCATTGCGCAATCTCATAAAGTTGATTTAATTGTGTCAATGATTTATATGTATTTGCTTCTTCCGAGATGATCAGTAATAAAATAAATGATGATTGATAAACGCGAACCACAAAGTAACATCTCTTGACATGAAAGTTATGATATATTATTTAATTTGCCCAACCTCTTGTATATTATGAAATATAGGGCGCACGAGGAAATTTATGAACGCAAATGAAAATTGCGGTAATCCATTTCAGTGAAATAATAACTGGCGAGGGTAAACTCCGCAGAATTCGCTGGCGTTTGACAAAGTTCGTAGTAGCCGTTTCGATGTAATTCGCCAGGTCACGTCACGGTGATTCAGCCTCGAATAAAAGTAACGAAACTTTGCGTCACACCCTGTAACGGCCCCCGCGCCCGTAAATCCGTATATGTACTGTACGTTCGTGCGGGTCGGGTACGTAGGTATGCATTGCCGCGCCACTTATATTCCGCGCGATGAGTCAAGCCGATCGATTGATGAACGGGGAAATCCGAGCTTGCCCGCTGAACGGCGAAAACTTTCGCGGCAAATTGCGAGGTAGCCAAGTAACAGCAAAACGCCGAGTGACCAATCGCGTCATCCGTCGCGACAGATATACGATCGTGTGCACGGAGTGTTGCAAAAATGCAAAAAACGACAATAATAGGGTATTGATTTATGGGAATTTTTTTGAAATGTATATGTAAACTGTCCGACAATCGAGATGTCATCTGTCATGTGTGCGGAAAATGTTTTAATTTTTTGATCATAAACTGGAATGAAACCGCGCTTTAAATTTTTGCGGAAGCGAAATTTATCTTCATATTCGTAAAACTTTATATTTTGCTTTTTGCATATTTTTCTAGAACCTTCTGTGCGCGGATATCATTCGCTGCGCGCGTTTTATGGCGAGTCAACGAGCACAAGCGGAACACAAATAATGCGCTAACCCCTCGCCGGGCATGTCGGCAGATTTACAACAACTGTACGCCGTAATATTTTTCGAAAACCTCGATGGAAACGTATTTTTTAAACAATGCGCCGTCCAAACTTGGCTGCAAAGACTTCAAAAACTCCCCGGCAGTGCACTTCGATGAGAATCGCAAAAAGATATGCTGGAAGAAAACTTGAAAGAGCATCTAAGCTTATCTTTGGAAAACCACCGGTCCCCGCTTTTTCTACGATGAAGCTGGGAAAAACCGCCGCCTACGATATAGAAAAGGTTATTCATTTTTAAGAGAGTCACTTTTCTAAGCGGCTGCCACGCAAACGCGTAGGCGGCGCTTAATATAGAGGCGCAAAATCGGCGGAAGAATACGCCTCATACGGTATTCGCGGCTTGCGTGTAACACGTACATGTGTGTAGATGTATTTGCATATTTCCTCTGAGAAATACGCGTAATTCTTTCGACGAAAAGCTACCTGCGAGAAAATTATTTTACGCTTTTTGTTCTGTTTGTTTTTTCCTCGTATAAGTAATTACCTTTTTTTTTTCGATTGTATCACGATACCTTTCGCATTTTGTACAAGCTACAACTGTATAATATCGTACTTATCGCGCTTGAAAGACGGAATCATATCATCTCGCACGTAACCGCAGAGACAGGCGCGGATTCAACGGTCATGCACCGGTGACCGGTCATTCACTGATGCATCTAACCCCACGTACACTGATAGCACGTAATCAATACACTGCGACATCTGCGTGAGGTTACTTTCAAAGTATCGTGCGGAAAACGTAACGGTGCGAAGAGTGTCTCGCGACGGCAGGAGTATCGATACTCGCGCGCGTTATCACTCGAGAGGAGGCTAATCAAACGCGTGACGTAAACGGGACGCGCGCAAGCTCTTAATGCGATATTATATTAATTCTTCGCGCCGCAAAGGCTAATGCGCGGTTTAAGCGCCATAAATTAGAGTCCTAGTATCACAACCATAAATGTCCGGAGAGTTACATCCCGTATTTATAACCGGCAATCCTCCGTGCGCAAAAGTCCGCCGACAAATTGGACGTTCGTGCGTTAGGCTTCATTTGCGCGCGGCGCGCGGAGCAGCACGGCCAACAATCGGATGGAGCGGAGTAATCCTTTGCGAATGGTGCACCGTAAATAATCGATGCCTAGTGCAAATGTTACCGCGTAATGTAATCCTCCGCGGTTCTACCGAGTTCTAATGGAAGCACGTATTAGCGACGCAGTTGTGAAGAATGTGCTCAGAATCGAAAAGAAACCTGTCGACTCCTAAGCCGATCAAAAATATCCTTTTTGACTTTTCCTCCCGTATTTTTAAATCGTCTTAAATTTGCATTATTAAAATATATGATTATGCGTCAACTTCGGAAAGTTTTGCAACGTCTTACTTCGTATATTTTTAAAAAATATATACTTAAACCATGTATGAGAATAAAACTTTCGAATAACTAATCTCTTCAAATCATTCTGCACGTGATTCTGTACTTTCCTTCGTAAATATGCAAAGATTTCTATTTTTCATTTAATCTTCAATCTTCGAATTCTGAATTAATGTTTGCTTAGAAACGGGGAAACATTGCGGGTTGCGGAAGTTTAAACATTCTATTTTCGGCAGACGGCCTCGTTCATTAGAGTGTAATCAAACTCGGTTCGCGCGACGCGTCGATGCGCGCCGATTTTTGCGTCTCGCGTGTGCGTCAATTAAGCTCCGCCGTCGATGGATTCGTCGATATATCGTCAATGCAAAGTCTAATTATAATTTTTACGTAAACCCACCCTTGCGCAAATAAACGTGCAGCCACGCGGAATAAATCCTCCGCACGTTATTATTACGCAAGATGCACGTCGAAGCACAAACGCGCAGCTTTTCGTGGAACACGAGAAGCGCCGGCAAGTGTCGATGGCGATTAAGCAATTGTTGCACGGATTAACACACAATGTGACAGGCCACGTTCGCGTCCTTATGACGTAAGCCCTATCGAAAACACTTCCCATTCGAGCGATGACGGCCACGAAAATTTGCATGACTCAAAAACATTGTTAGTTTTTTTTTTTTTTTTTCCTCGACGAAAGAATGGCATACGTGCTCGCTCGCGTCGCCCGAATCGCCGTCGTTTGCGTTTTACATTTTCGCTCGTGTGTGCAACCGATAAAACGCAACCTCGTGCGATTCTCGGATGTGACGACCCCGCCCGCGACCGAACACGTCCGCCGGATGATATTTATATCGATCAAACTCCATCGGACGATAGAAGGACGACGCCGACTCTTTACAATAAGAAAAGACATTCGCCAATGTATATTTATCACGGATTTCGAGGGCAGGCAACACGGGGTCATTGCGGATGGGAAGCTAAGGAAACCTTCCATGTGGTAATAATGGTCGGCAGGGTCGGCAGCTAATGTAGAATATTACGAGGGAAACATGACGACGTCGCGTCATTACGGCCTGAAAAGGATATCTTCTTTTCCGGTGGGCTTCTACGATCGTCGACGATACACGATCCAATTTAGCGCTACGCCCCGAAATAATTCCAGCATTTTTTCCCATCAAAAGAGTTATACGCTTTCTCGCAAATCGAAATTTAAGACGCACAACGAGACATCGGAATCCGCACTTTCACGCAAAGCCAAATCGGCAATATATACGGAGTGTCCTAAATAAAAATCTTAGAGCTTCGAGTCTTCTTCTATTCGAAGAATTCGTAGCAATTACTTTTAACGTTAATGAGTTTAATATGTATTAATTTAAATAATGCGAGTGTATTAAATATAATTAAATTAAAACTGAAAATTCAATAAGTTTCACGGAGATACAATTCTTCGCGCGTATTAAAGCAAGATTTGGAATTTGCATAATTAATCTGACGTTTGGACAGTCGCCAATTTTAACACTTGTACAACGAAAATTCGCGGTTCAACGTATTTCTTCAACGATATGACGTGTCACCGCTTAGCAGCCGGTGCAATGTACTCCGACACTACTGCATGCGTATGCATGGCTCGGCGTACTCACACATTTCTATCGCGTGCCTCCATGAAGGAGAACAACCGTACAAAAATGCTCTAATGGACAGACAAGCGCATGTCCTGAAATGACCACGCGCGTATAGTAAGGTATACTCGATAAGGTCGAAAGTAAAAGATCAAGCTCAACCTAGAAAATCTAGTGAATCGTTCCACAAAACTTTATTACGATCCACTCTTTTCTCGAAATAAATAACAATTCAAAAGTTTTAGGACTTGCAAAATTAGTAAAACTAAAAGTTGAAAGTAAAACATTTTCAATTTTGAATTTATTATACGCATGTATTAAATATATGTGTAACAAATTTGTTATTATTATATTTGTATTAATTGCAAATTATATTCTGTGTTTTCGTCTACATAATTCAAAATTTTCTTCATAATTTATTTTCAAAAAATTTGTCGGGAATGGTATATCGCTTTCGGAGAATGTTGTCAATATTCGGATATCTGATATCGCGGAAACTACTCTGCTACTCGATTGTATGTTTCGAATCGATATTACACACAAGTACGGTTTATTTCAAAATAGCCACGGAACCGCGTAGTCAGATACTTGAGGTTCTCTTTGAAAAGTAATATAAAATAAAGAATAATTTGACGCAATAATTTGTATAGATCGTAAAATATAATGCTGTCGCTTGGAGTACTTTCTCTCTATTCAGATAGATATTCAAATAGCTCGTACGTGGATACATCACGAAATTATTCATAATTTCATAGAGCTCGAGGTTGAATATAATTCTGCGAAACGCGCCGATTCTTGCCATGGAAAAATCCAAGAAAAATAGCTTAGAACACAGTTTCATATCAATATCTTTCTTTAGAATCATGTAGAATGGAGAGTTCTAGGATTAAGGAAGATTTCCACATGGCATGAAGCTGTGACGTCAATGTCGTCGCGCCGCCAGTCGTATGGAAATTAACACGCGTATGCAAAACAAGTGAAAAGCTACCAGTCACTTGAGTAACGCTAAGTAGAATATTAAAATTTATTGCGATTAAATGAACAACCTAATTCCGAGAGAAATCCGAACTCATAAATGATTTTGAGAAAACGAGAAACTGCGCTACATTCGCATTTTCCAAGTGGCGGGGTTTAATGCACCACTCGGGTGAGTCGTTTGCGAAATATTGTCGCTCGCAGCACGGCAATGAGCCATTCCAAGCATCGCTAATATTTCTGAAATGTGGCACACTCTAATGCTGCACTTTGGCTGGCTATATCTCACGTACGAGTCAGCGGAGACGTTACATTATCTTGTCATATCTTTTCTCAGAGCTCGCTACGAAATGTGCCAATGAATGTATAGTAATATGTTGAAAACCATTGCAGTAATCATCGAGTTGACAGGCAAATATACGTTTGTTTGCATATCATTGAACATCGCTGTTTTATTCCGCGGACATATTTGCTCAACCTTATACGGCTCAAGGTAGACAGTAAATAATGATTCACAATTGCGAACGATAATAAAAAAAAGCCTGTGCAATTGTTTTCCTTGTAGTGGACATTTGGCGACAGAGAGCCGGTTCTTTTCGCTCGTGCGAAACAACCCTTTTTCGCGCGTGTAAAAAGACAGCCAGTTATTGTCGCGAATGTCAAGCTGCCAAAATCCTGGCGAGCTACGCTGAAATATAGGCGTGGGCCGAGCGAATCGATAAGCTCTTACCGAATTCAGGCCTGCCTCCTCGCAAAATTGCTAATTACGGCACTCGGCTAGGGCACTCCCCGGCGCGCGTTTCAGCGCGCTCCGATGAAACTGGACTGAAACCCCCGTTTACGTCCAGGACAATGCCTATCGTCGAAAATGAAGGGCGACAGGCTCTCCATGCTAATGCCCAGGTATAGGGAGATACCCGCATAGAACGGTCGAAGCACCGATGCTTCATGCTCGATGGAAACTACCCAGCGGCGCGCATATACTGGGTGTGCCGAAAAATCAACACACGTATACGTCGCATCTGTATTGCGGAATAAATCGAAACGGATTTCCGTTCGCCGATATCGCGAGATTCGATTACAAAGTTGCTCAATTGTAACAGTGGCGAAATTTATAAACGCGAAACGGCGCCCATAAAAAGAAGTTTGCAAAATAAATATTATGTAAGTACCAATACACTTGGATAAAAGTATATTTTTGTAGAGGAATCAAAACTATGAAGCTCCGTTACTGATACGCGGCCGTATCCGTCCAATACTCGTGCGTGCCGTGCATGTGTAACGTATATACGCGTGTCTGTGTGCGCACTCGGTTTAACAACCGTCGACGGACGGGTCCGACGAAGGCAACGACTGCGTCCGCGCCGACAATCGCGGGCAACAGCGTGACGCGAGGAAATCGCGATCCAGAAAGGTTTCCGCGACGCGGCAGCTCAACGTGACTCGTTACGTCGACTGCGAGCGACAGATGTTTCGTCTTCGACGTTACTTTTCGCGGCGGGTTTCGACTCTCGATAGGCTCGTAATCGAATATGAAAATAAAACATAAAGCGATGAAATGCATGATGATATTACCGATGCAGTAATCCAGTTTTCCAAAGGACAGCGACTGAAGGACAACGAGAATCCGATTCACTCGGAATACTCGCAAATTTTATTCGCCAGGCTTGACGTTCTGTTGGTACGTAACTGCGAACGACGATCGATTACACGTGATTAAAATCTAAGTCATAATTGAATAAAATGAAAGTGAACAGAGAATGTCAGCTAGCGGTTCGTGTTTTAAAGCGCACAGCCAAGGTGAACCTGGCTCTAATCGTATCTATGTAAAAGTCTAAATAAGTCTTGGTATCATTCTCAGGCGCTTTATACGTCTGAATTATTTGTATTTACCATCAATATTATGTTATATAAGAGATTGTAATGTAAGGATTATAGAAAAAAAACCACGCAGTTACAAAACAATTCCAATAGACGTCAGCAATAATAATGCTAGCATATGAAATTTAATGCTACATTGAAAAGAAGGCAGTGTTTTGTATTCAAAATTATTTCCGTCATTACGCCAGTACATTTCCATACCAGGAAAACAAAGACATTAAAAAAAATTACAGTTTATTTCGAATCGTATAGTAGAAAGAAAAAAAATAAGAAAAGAGCAGCAAGAAAGAGCGTGAATAATTTACCGATACCGATGACAAAAACTTTTTAAATGCAGTTACGCCCATTTCGGCATCGCGATGCAGGAATGCCTTCGTCATTCTATGAACGTAGCACGATTTCTAGGTTATGACGAACCGATCAACTCACAGGGAGAGCCTATCAAGTCTACTAGTCATCCCGTAAAAGTCCCGTATGTGACAATGCCATATGCTCCGTTCTTCAGCGTTGCATTTCTCACGCTTTTGCCTGCTTTTATCTACAGAAAGTGTAAGAAAGTACGCACAAGAAGAACGGAGTCAGCTTTTATTTACTTCAAAGAGATAAAAAACAAGAAGTTTCACAATTGACAAAATTGCAAAACTTATCGCAAAATGTTACATAGCGAAAAACAAAATTGCTTGTGCTCGCTTCAGCCTGGAATAAAATATAACGTGGCATGTCGTGACGTTAAAATACGTTGCGCACCGGATCGGATTGCTCATGAACGAGATTTAAAAATAAGACGCACATTGACGTACCGGGGAATGCCACCGTCGGGCCATCATTCGTAGGCGCATCGCGACGACGGCGATGACGAGGGAGCGTATTCCGCAGCTTTAGAGGTTAGGTCGATTTACGGTGGCCATACGACAGATGTTCCCAGGGCAACAGTTTCCTCTATTTTGCGATTGTTCAGTTCGCATGTATAGAGCAGGGCTATTCAATTGGCAGAACGGAGCCTGGCACAAGGGAAAGTGCGGGCCGACAAAGTACAGACACTGAAAGACTGCTAGCCAGGCAGACGTATGCCGGGAGAAAGAGAGAGAGAGAGAGAGAAAGAGAGAGTGCACGAGTGAAACAGCGGCGGGGAGAGAGAAAGGAGAAGACACACCGGGCAGGTCGTTATCGATACGTGAAAACTTTACGAGATACGAGCACGCAGTGTTATTCCACAGATGGAAGATACCCAATGATGAGTACATTTTTCGGCTAAAACGAGACGAAAGCAGGGATATATCTGCACGTGCAAGGAGAGGAGGAGACGAGAGAGATACCGTCGGATATAGGTTGTTATCGCGAAGTTCTGAAGATTAGTCTACGTCATTGCAGAAGATATCCGAGGCGAGGAGGAGACTCTTAACTTGTTTACACTTTTCGTATGCCCGACTCGTACACGTACGTGTGCGTGTATTTCTACTTGGCGGAGCTGGTAGAGTCCACGTATGGTCCGCTCGCTTATCCGCTTGTACCGTCGGTGTGAAGGTACGAGCGAACACGTACATCGCGCACCGGATCGCGATCGGACGTCCCCTTCGTCGTCCTGTCACATCGACGACATGTATCAACATATCATTCTTAAAAACTCCATAAGACACCGAAAATATTGTTCTCAACAACGCTTTCTCGTCGTGAGAGCGAACGAGGTTAAAAAAAACGAGCAAGCGAGCAAAAGCAAGTAAGCGAGCGAGCGAGCGGCTGTCGGAAATCGTCTGCCGACGAAGACAGACAATCAAAAAATCCGGTGTTGCGAGACGAGAGAGAGTGAGCGAGATAGCGCGAGATGCGGCGCACGTAGGCAGAGAAACTCACCTCTCGTTCTCTTGGCCAGTGTCTCTCTCTTCAGGGACGGGCCCGACGATCACGTAGCCGCATGTTCCGCTTTATCCACGGGCTGTCTGTAACCCTGTCTGGTTCTGTCGGCCTCCCGTCAGCGACACACAGCCATCTTGCGTTAGCGGCTGGTCTGGCTCGTCGCACAGACGCCTTGCGGTGCGGTGGCCCCCGGCGAGAGCGACTGAGAGCGACGGCGACGACGACGGCGCGCGATGGCGGCGAATGGGGAATAGGGGGGGACGGGTGCCGCCGGAGCGACTCGTCGCAGGCGAGCGAGACGACGACCGCGCCGCCGACGACGACGCGCGCGGCAGTAGGACGGAGCGAGAAGAAGAGGACGACGACGACGACGACGACAACGAGGACGAGACGATACAGTCCCGTCGACGAAGTGCGTGTCGCACTAACACACGCATGCACTAACACCAGGCCAGCGCGCACGCGATAGCGCGCTCTCCTCTACCATCGCACGGACGCCGAAGTACCATCGGAGCAGGTACCGTCCGCACCGTCGCCGTACCACTATCCGTCGTATCCCGACTGTCACCGTTATCACCACTGCCTATCGTTGTCGTCGTTGTTGTTGTTGTCGTCGTCGTCGTCGTCGCCGTCGCTGCTGCCGCCGCTACTGCGGTCTACTATAGTCAACGACGTGCCAGCACTGCACCAACTCTTTTACGATTCTCGCCACTTTCCCGCACGATGCCTAAACACTTCTGTCACGTACATGTTCCACGCGCGTTTCGTCAACGTTCACTTCGCGTTTCGCGCGGAGGGAGAGGCTACCTTACGACGCGGCGATAACACGTCGTCCTATTTACGCACAAAGCAGTGTTACACAGGCGAACTCCGATCATATATCCTTCGTCTCTGTGTATCTCTATCCGTTTCGTTTCGTTTTTTGCTCTCCACACCTCCCCCTTTTGTTGTGCGAATGTGCAACTACCGCGCCGCAGTTTCTACCGCTATAAATTCGCTACGAACTGTTACAAACCGCGCTCCTCCACGCACTGCCTTGCACGACTGGTTCGGAGTATCGGGGAGCCGCGTGACGGGACGCTGTTAGGCAGTAACGGCCAAACAGTGGGGTACCTCGGTACCCCGGCCTCAATTAAACCGCAATGAGTCACGATTGCGCGACGTTGTCTTTGAGGTTAGGAAACGTATGGTTTTGTAACGCACAGAGTATTTTCCGCGACACTGCGGTTAGATTCCTCGATTGGAAAACGCGCGGCGAAAATTTTTTTTCCATTAAATTTGTCGAGTATTTTTGCGACAGCCAACTGAACTGCCAATTTTAATCGAATTTCATCTCATACGTAATTTTTTTACGACATCGTACATTTAATATACTTGTAACTTTAATTATGCGCATAGCTACATATCTTTATGAATTTAATTTAATTCCTAAAGTTCTCGGAATTACGAGTATCGTAGTAGTAGTCACGCGCAGGACATATAAAAATTTTTCAGATATTTTATAATTAATATATATCTTGATTTCTATATTTATATTTTCGTAACTGCGCAATAGGTGTAAAGCATATAAAGATAATAAAAGATAATAAAGAGGAAACTCGGGATTATACACCGCGTTCGTAAATTATCTATCATTGCTTTGGTAATCCGCATTTTATCTTTTATCGTTACTGACGTTGAACAAAGTAAATTCACAATCAACTAAATTACTTAAATCACTATTGTTAAGCATCTTGCAAAATTGTAGGACGATAAGTTGTATCGACAGCATAGTTCAAACTTAAAACTATAAATTTTAAGAAATTAAAAGAATATTAGCTCAAAATATTACTTATTATTTTTTTTAAATCACAGGTTTTAATTCGTGATTTTTGTTGTATATATAATTCGCTCGTCGACATTGTCGACTCTTCGTATAACGTTAGTTTCGACATCGTTATATAGAGCACGAGCGTAACAGTTTCCACTGTCGGTGGTTTCTCATTCTCCTTTCGCGTCGCGCCGCGCTGCGCCGTGCTGATTTCCTACGAAAAAGTACGAAAACAATAGATCCACACTGTGGTTAAACCGACGATTTATAATCGCACAGCCAAGACCGGAGCGACGAGGAGTAAAATTTCAAGCGTCTTAAGCACTTTCACGCGATTGCGTCAGATTTGCGAACGCTGTGGTAAAAATGTAGTTTAAATAAAAAAACATCAAGGAATAACTGCGTCTCTTCAATTCTGTCAAGAGATATGTTTAGCTTAAAACTTTTTCTTTAGCTAAATATAACAGACACGTTTTCACCTTGATCTGCTGATTTACAATAATGTGAATGGTGACGTTATAGTTTCTTGGATCTCTTTCGCGGAAAAAACTTTTTTTTGTTTGTATTTTAATATGTATGACTTTGTGACTGACATTGTGTAACATAAAACACGTTTAAGAACAGGCTTTAGCACTTATTGTTAAATGGCATTCGTTAAATAGAGCAAAAGTGATTAATCAACGATCGAAAAACCGATGCTATTCGCACTTTGATGTCGATAAACATGATAAATCAATGAGATAGCAGTGAGAGAGACGGAGCTACCATATGAATAAATAAATAGCATCTAAATTTTTTTTTTACTTTGTTATATGTAACAAAAATCAATTCTAATTGCCAGAATTATTTCGTCAAACTATGTTTTATATACTATGTTATTTTCTTTAATGTGTGTGTGAGAGAGAGAGAGAGAGAGAGAGAGAGAGAGAGAATTAATTAATTCTTACTGTAGGAATTATTATCACTTTATTCCTATGATTAATATGTTTGACTATATTTCCATGAAAATTTTTTTAGTTCATCTATCATCAAATCATTTTTTCGATACTGGCATAATTTTACAATTTCCTTCGTGCTGCATTACGCATCGAGAAATGACAATATAATAAGAAATCTTGAATTACTCGCGCTCGTCGCGGAATATCTTCCCGTCTGCGAGCCAAGTGAAACCGGATCTTGGAGAGAACGCGGTACGTTAGTGCCAATATAAAGACAGCCGGCGCGAAATACTTCTAATTCGGTACATGCGGAACCATACCGTGCACTTCCCACTCCACCCACGAATAATTTTAGGCAATAACCGAAATTTATTTTTAACAATTCACGATAATTGTTCCTCAATTATGAGATAAGTTTTTGATCAAAATTATAACCTGACACCGAAGTGAACTTTGAATTGAAAAGCATCCAACTTTAAAAATTAATCAAATTTTAAAAATAAAATATTGTATCACCAGGAAAATTTCCATGCAACAAGAATGAACGAGAATGTAGGTATATAGATATTTTTCTTCGGCATTTTTCGCAAAAAGAAGAGAGTTTTTGTAGAGGAAAGTTTTACAAAGTATAAATTTTTAAAAGTATGTAAATAAAAAAAATTTAATGGATAATGAAATTTAGCAAAAGAGAAATCTAAGGAACAAAATGATAAGGGATTTCTCATAGATTTCAACAATCAATTTCCGATTGCTAATGATGGTGAATAATTAGTTTCAGTATTTTCTTATCTAATGGATGCCATATGGTTTTTTTTTAAATAAATTAAATAAAAGACAAATGTTTTCATAAAATAGTAAAATTCATGGATATTGTAATGCAATTATTATTGGGCTCTAAAAGATATTAGAAGGTATTGGAAAGCATTTTTTTGAAAGTGATATATTTCTTTTTAATTTTTCAGGAAGAGAAATTTTTTATTTTAAGAATGTGTGTGTATGTGTGGTGCATTAAAATTCGATTTTTAGCGAAAACTTTCCACGTAAAAGAAATTATAGTTTGGAAAATTATTTTGCATGGACTGTTTTATTTAATGACACTATTAAATATCGTTATCGCAAAAGTTGTTCGCAAAATAATAATAATGATATATTTAACTTAAAATATTTTTGAATATTATTTGAATATTAATTAATTTGAATATTAGGTTTCAGCAATATTTTTGACGGCAGAGTTTAGATCTATTAATATTAAGAACAGTCATTTACACGGTTGTCGCGCATCGATATCAGTCATGGTGCAGCGAACGTATTTCTTTCTGCTGGAAAAAAATGTGCGTTACATGCCGTCACAAGTACTGTCATTTCGTTCGATCGTTGTCATCGTCGCCGTCGAAGTTAGCCCACAAACTCATCGGCGCGCATCCATCTCGCAACTTTCGATCGCTAGACAATTCTATTCGACTGGCGGTAATTACGCGACGCCGTGATTATACGCTAAGATTTTCCGCATGTCACTAGGTCACTGTACTGTGTGTCCTACAAGAGGACATGAATACAGATCGCTCTCTAAATATCAGAGCGCTGGCAGTCGCATTCAGCGGCCGCTGTTCCTAAAGTGCAATCCAGGAACGTAGCCGTGGAATGTGTTACCGACGGAAAATTGGGGAACGGCTGAACGGCAAAATCGCGCAATTACTCTCGTAAATCTGGCAAACCCTCGACTCAGTATAAAATAACAATGTTTCATCGTTTGTTGCTGCGAAGTACGAGAATCGTCGTCGCTATTTCGCGCTATTCGGCGCGGATAATCAAAACAACTTGTTTTCGACGGAATTCTCGTAAAAAAATCTACAACTCGCTGATGTACAACCACGAGAAAAACACAACTAGGTCTTTCTCCTTCTCTGTTTCTACTTTCCTACGTTACTCTTTCTCCCCCTCCCCCCCTCTCTCTCTCTTTCTCTCTCTTTCTCGATCTTCATTTCGCTTCTCTCTTTCTCTCTGTCTCTCTTTCTCTCGTAATGCAAAACGAGTTTGCAGCGATTCAATGCCTTGGTCTTGCAAATGTGAAAGTACATTACTGCGGGCTCTGAAAGTCGTTTTGCTCGAAGGTTTACCTTTCGAACGGCCCTGGACTGTTCAACAATAAAAGAACTTTAAGTGAGGACAAAATGTACTTATTGCACGATAAAAAATTTTTTGCAAAATCTAACTATTGGGTTTGCTATTTGATTATTTTATAATTATAAATCTAATTGCAGTCATAATTTTATGCCTTAATTTTTTTTAGAAAAGCAATTGAAGGACATAAACATTACAGTTTTACTTACGAATATTCTTTCAGTTGATGTCTATTAAAAATCATTAGATAATACGGATAAGGTAAAATTTCACCAGATACAAGAATAATTTATAGCTCATTCCTATTTGATTTACTATCATATTTGCTATCATGTTGCTGCTTTCAAAATGAAGTGAAAGTCATTACTATAAAAATATATTATTTTCGTACGTCAAAATTCTATAAAAATTCTCTCAAAAAAGGAAGACAATGGAGAGAAAAAGATAAAAAATTTTTCGTGCAATTGACAATAGAATAATAAAAGTATTAAGCAGCGATATTGAACGCATTGGAATCTTCAAAAATCGATGTTGCATACAAAAAGACAAATTATCAATTTATCATTCGATTAATTAAATATTTCACAATTATACAGGGTGAGGAAAAAGTCCCAGACCCCTGAAATATCTTGATAACAAAGCATTTTTGAGAAAAATGTTTCATACAAAAGTTATAGGGTTTTAAGAGACGCATCACATAGTAAGGTTAATATGACTTTGAATAGCATTGTCAAGGTCACGTAAAAATCACTTTGAAATTTTTAAATGGAAATCCCCATTTTTTTATTGCATATTTTTCTAGCTTATTTCAAGACTTTTCCAAAACACTATAATTAACTTTTTTGTTCAGGACTTTCCGAGTTATGAAACATGAATGTTACAGTATTTTGACATAAAATACAAAATATCTTGTAAAATATTCAGTTTTCGATAATTTTACCTTAATACTTTTATGCATAGAATAATGAGATGAATCAATTAATATAAAGAAAACACACAGTTGCTCTTAAGAAAAAATATGTAATTTGCAATATAAAGCTGCATATTTTTTTTTAAGCAACTATGTGTTTTCTTTATATCAATTGATTCGTCTCATTATTTTGTGCATAAAAGTATCAAGGTAAGATTCCCGAAAACTGAATGTTTTACAAGATATTTTGTATTTTATGTCAAAATACTGTAACTTTCAAGACAGATTTTTTCAGACAGATTTTGAATTTATTAGAATTCCTATTAATGCAACAAGATTATGGTAGATTCAACCAGAATTTGGTAGATTCAACAATCTGTTTGGTTACGAGCTAACCAACTCAGGTTCTGGTTGAATCTACCAGATTCTGGTTGAATCTATTAGAATCTTGATGCATTAATAAGAATTCTGGTAAATTTAACCAGAATCTGATAGATTCAACTAGAATCTATCTGTTTCGTTCAAAATTGAACAGACAATTTGTTGAATTAAACAAAATATTCTTCTTAGTGCTGAAAAAATCTCAAGGAGATTTAATAACAGGTCCGTTCCTATCTTTACATCTCTCAGATCAACGTAATATTTCATTAGATACGTATAGACCTAATGGGCTTATTCTCGTGGAGCACATAATTTCATTACTGATAAAATTGATTGAATTTAAGCTCAACTTATTTTAGCTCTTGTAACACGCTCTTATGGTACGATAGTGCATATTATTTTTGTTGTTGTTGTGTTTATGACTGTCACTTTTGTGTTATTTATAAAATGGAAGCCACCCTTATCTGTTTCCTGGCAAACTTATTAGAGACCAGCTTTTTTTACTTACATCTAAGTGTTCAGGACAATCCGTCCACTGCCTCTCCTGTTCTTCATTGGTCTCGTACGTAGGCCTGTGCAGGTTTGGCAGATCTTCCCACGAAAAATTCAGTTTCACTGAATTCTGCTCATCATTAATCTGTTGATTATAAAAATTCATTTAATTCATTTAAAAAGCAGTTTTTTATATATACTATATTATATCCGAACATTGGATATACATATATTCCATGTCCTTAGCAAGTATTTAATGCTGAAAAAATTTCAAGGAGATTTAATAACAGGTCCGTTCCTATCTTTACATCTCTCAGATCAACGTAATATTTCATTAGATACGTATAGACCTAATGGGCTTATTCTCGTGGAGCACATAATTTCATTACTGATAAAATTGATTGAATTTAAGCTCAACTTATTTTAGCTCTTGTAACACGCTCTTATGGTACGATAGTGCATATTATTTTTGTTGTTGTTGTGTTTATGACTGTCACTTTTGTGTTATTTATAAAATGGAAGCCACCCTTATCTGTTTCCTGGCAAACTTATTAGAGACCAGCTTTTTTTACTTACATCTAAGTGTTCAGGACAATCCGTCCACTGCCTCTCCTGTTCTTCATTGGTCTCGTACGTAGGCCTGTGCAGGTTTGGCAGATCTTCCCACGAAAAATTCAGTTTCACTGAATTCTGCTCATCATTAATCTGTTGATTATAAAAATTCATTTAATTCATTTAAAAAGCAGTTTTTTATATATACTATATTATATCCGAACATTGGATATACATATATTCCATGTCCTTAGCAAGTATTTAATGCTGAAAAAATTTCAAGGAGATTTAATAACAGGTCCGTTCCTATCTTTACATCTCTCAGATCAACGTAATATTTCATTAGATACGTATAGACCTAATGGGCTTATTCTCGTGGAGCACATAATTTCATTACTGATAAAATTGATTGAATTTAAGCTCAACTTATTTTAGCTCTTGTAACACGCTCTTATGGTACGATAGTGCATATTATTTTTGTTGTTGTTGTGTTTATGACTGTCACTTTTGTGTTATTTATAAAATGGAAGCCACCCTTATCTGTTTCCTGGCAAACTTATTAGAGACCAGCTTTTTTTACTTACATCTAAGTGTTCAGGACAATCCGTCCACTGCCTCTCCTGTTCTTCATTGGTCTCGTACGTAGGCCTGTGCAGGTTTGGCAGATCTTCCCACGAAAAATTCAGTTTCACTGAATTCTGCTCATCATTAATCTGTTGATTATAAAAATTCATTTAATTCATTTAAAAAGCAGTTTTTTATATATACTATATTATATCCGAACATTGCATATACATATATTCCATGTCCTTAGCAAGTATTTAATGCTGAAAAAATCTCAAGGAGATTTAATAACAGGTCCGTTCCTATCTTTACATCTCTCAGATCAGCGTAATATTTCATTAGATACGTATAGACCTAATGGGCTTATTCTCGTGGAGCACATAATTTCATTACTGATAAAATTGATTGAATTTAAGCTCAACTTATTTTAGCTCTTGTAACACGCTCTTATGGTACGATAGTGCATATTATTTTTGTTGTTGTTGTGTTTATGACTGTCACTTTTGTGTTATTTATAAAATGGAAGCCACCCTTATCTGTTTCCTGGCAAACTTATTAGAGACCAGCTTTTTTTACTTACATCTAAGTGTTCAGGACAATCCGTCCACTGCCTCTCCTGTTCTTCATTGGTCTCGTACGTAGGCCTGTGCAGGTTTGGCAGATCTTCCCACGAAAAATTCAGTTTCACTGAATTCTGCTCATCATTAATCTGTTGATTATAAAAATTCATTTAATTCATTTAAAAAGCAGTTTTTTATATATACTATATTATATCCGAACATTGGATATACATATATTCCATGTCCTTAGCAAGTATTTAATGCTGAAAAAATTTCAAGAAGATTTAATAACAGGTCCGTTCCTATCTTTACATCTCTCAGATCAACGTAATATTTCATTAGATACGTATAGACCTAATGGGCTTATTCTCGTGGAGCACATAATTTCATTACTGATAAAATTGATTGAATTTAAGCTCAACTTATTTTAGCTCTTGTAACACGCTCTTATGGTACGATAGTGCATATTATTTTTGTTGTTGTTGTGTTTATGACTGTCACTTTTGTGTTATTTATAAAATGGAAGCCACCCTTATCTGTTTCCTGGCAAACTTATTAGAGACCAGCTTTTTTTACTTACATCTAAGTGTTCAGGACAATCCGTCCACTGCCTCTCCTGTTCTTCATTGGTCTCGTACGTAGGCCTGTGCAGGTTTGGCAGATCTTCCCACGAAAAATTCAGTTTCACTGAATTCTGCTCATCATTAATCTGTTGATTATAAAAATTCATTTAATTCATTTAAAAAGCAGTTTTTTATATATACTATATTATATCCGAACATTGCATATACATATATTCCATGTCCTTAGCAAGTATTTAATGCTGAAAAAATCTCAAGGAGATTTAATAACAGGTCCGTTCCTATCTTTACATCTCTCAGATCAGCGTAATATTTCATTAGATACGTATAGACCTAATGGGCTTATTCTCGTGGAGCACATAATTTCATTACTGATAAAATTGATTGAATTTAAGCTCAACTTATTTTAGCTCTGGTAACACGCTCTTATGGTACGATAGTGCATATTATTTTTGTTGTTGTTGTGTTTATGACTGTCACTTTTGTGTTATTTATAAAATGGAAGCCACCCTTATCTGTTTCCTGGCAAACTTATTAGAGACCAGCTTTTTTTACTTACATCTAAGTGTTCAGGACAATCCGTCCACTGCGTCTCCTGTTCTTCATTGGTCTCGTACGTAGGCCTGTGCAAGTTTGGCAGATCTTCCCACGAAAAATTCAGTTTCACTGAATTCTGCTCATCATCAATCTGTTGATTATAAAAATTCATTTAATTCATTTAAAAAGCAGTTTTTTATATATACTATATTATATCCGAACATTGGATATACATATATTCTATGTCCTTAGCAAGTATTTAATTATCAATTAATAATTGTAATTTTGATTTTACTTCTGTATTAATGTTTGTAATTTCTGTAATTGTAATTTTAAAAAATGTATAATCTATACAGCAAGATCAAAAAATATTATTGCAATAGAAAAAATTATATAGCTTATAACAATTAACTCTTAAAAGTTCGGCTTTTAAAACATTTATATTAATGAATACATAATTGTCGATTTATATTTAATGCAAATAAAAATTTACTTGTGAAACTACAATTGAAATCTTCATGATAATGTTAATATGTGTATAATATTAATAATATAAGATAATATATATAATTAATATAAGCACTAACTTTTTCTGTTTTATGAAAAAATGTACACTTACATTTGATTCTTCCCATATCTTCTGCCTTTCTCGCTTCTCTTTTTTCCATCTTACTTTCAATGGAAATTGAACTGCCCGTCCAAGATTTGGCGGGCCTCTTGAACAGGTTAAGTTCAATGGAAGATCACAGTTCTGTTCACTTTGCTGATTGTGACGAAGAGATGAGCATTCTGGAATAAACATATCGGTAGTTGAGAAGTTTTATGGCGATCATTGCGTATTGTTAGTACATTGGCTTTAAAGAGACATCGTTAATTCTTCACTATTATTTAACATGTTTGCAAGTGGCATCCTAATACGAATACTCAATCCTACATTTGAATGTTTTCGATACATTTAATAGTCTTCGCAAATGATCTAATAATTTACTACGTTGACAGAAAAAATCCACCTGGATACGAGATAAATTACAAGACATCTTTGAACAGTTACAATTTTACCACCGTTCATGGAAGTTGAATATCAATATCAGCACAATATCTATCATAAATTAGCATACTGAATTATATTACACATCACATATATAGAATTATTTTTCGCGAAAGACAAATATAATTGTCTGCGTAATTTTTATCTGCATGTTGAACAATAAAATTACAATTATAAAATCGCGATTATTTGACAAATAATAATAAGAAATAAATTATTGTTTATATTTCAAGATATTATTTGTTTGATATTGTTTCTATTTCAGCTGCTTTTCAATTTAATCGTCATTTAAATCAATCACGCGAGTTTGACGAGCATTTGTACATACATACAATGCGTGCATATATGAAGACATACATATGTAAGAGTCTATATATACATATGTATATACGTAAATATGTGTAAATATATAACGTCAATCACGGAAACAGTGACCTCACTTGGTTGCAATCTTAAAGTATGTGTCGGATGTACGCTCGGCACGTAACGTTTATCTATTGCTTTGTAGCAGATAATGATAAATGACGACTGGTTAGCAACATGCATATATGTACAAGTTGTATTATACATTCACAAGAAGAATGTGATATTTAATTATCTAAACATTTTCGCGAAATCTAATAACTCGTCCATAACAAGAAAAAGCATTCTGCACTGGAATTAGTAATGTTATTTGCAATTAACTAACAATTAACTGTTAAAAATACAAACAATATTAAGATTTGCTCTTTTTTATTAAACAATAATCGTATAATAACAACAAGCTATTAAAGCAGGAGCTGGTTAGAATTGCTCAAAAATTTATTTTATTAAAAATATAACAAACGTTTCGGCTTAAGGAATGTGGCTATCTTCAAAATTGTGTAAAAATTTTTGACATAAATGTTAAAGTTGTAGATATAACATAACGATGATAAGCTAATTAAGCAAAAAACGCTCTCCAACAATGATTGTGACTCTGGTAAAATATCCTGTTAATGTGAAACGCATCAGATTTATAGGAACGTTTTTAGTGTGTGTGAAGCTGGCGTATCATTTCACGGAAACTCACAAATAATTATGAGTTCTGGCTTTATTTTCAATAGTTCTAGAGTTCTTGATAGTTTAAACAAATAGTTCTGGCCATTAAACCAACAAAAATGCCTCAGGACAAACTGATCTATAGATATAAGGATTCTTGTTCTTATTTTATTCTTATTGATATTTTTTTGCTTATACATGTTTTTTTGGTTATTTTTTAAAAGATTTATAGTTCTATAAGAGTTCTAAGAAGAGTTCTGCCTTCTAAAAGCAAAAAAATATCAATAAGGATAAAATAAGAACAAGAATTCTATATCTATAGATATTATTGCTTATATATATTTGTGCTTATACAAAGTGAGTCATTTTAATCTATGGATCCGAATATCTTCCAAATTACGGTATCTACAAAAAAATGGTTTAGATAAAAGTTGACCAGGACAGAGGGAGTCATTTAATTGTACCATTGGTTTTGACCTTGAGGTTTGACCTTGAGGTCAATTTTGAAGGTTATTTCAAGGTCACGATGGTTTTTTTAAATGGGACACCCTATTTTTGACTACGGATTTCGAAAGAGCGGAAAATTTTACATCAAACTTGTCTTATAAAAAATATGTTCTTGCGACCTTGGAAAGGTCAAAAATAAAGGTGAAATGCCTGAAAAACGATCTGGTGTAGTTTTTCTGAAATGACGTAGTTTTCTGGGTAACACAAATGTGCATAATGCTTAAACAAAGTCAATGAATTGTAAAAGTGTAAATCACTTTGACTAGCTTGACCTTGAGGTCAATTTTCAAGGTTGTTTGAAGCTCATAACGCATTTTTTGATTAATAAACCCTATTTTTGACTGCTGAACCTGTTTCTTGACAATGAGCTCTCAAACAATGGCACTTTTTACATAAGCATAGGGATTTTTTAGTTTTTGACCTGACCTTTTGAAGGTCATATCAAGGTCAAAAGCACTTTTATCTTACTTTTAGCGTTACCCGGAAACAACGACGTGGACATAGTAAGTTCTGTTTCCTTTAGGGTGCTTGATTATCGGTCAATAATTATAAAAATGTTGTTTTTGCTGAACGACCAACCACAAGAGATGATTTTATGGACCGCATTCGTAGAGCTTGTGCAGCCATTCCTAGAGCTACCCTGCTTAGAACTGTGGATAGTTTTCAAAACAGATTGCAGTTATGCCTCGAAGCCAACGGAGGTAATTACTATGCAAAGGAGGTAAATACTGTATTTTGCTCCAAACTATTACGCTTTTTATTGTATTTGTGCGCGCTGATTACGAATATGACCATATCGATTGGCGACAAGGTCATTTTCAAAGTCAAAACTTAAAAAAAAACTCAAAAATTATCATTTCTTTAACATTATTTTGATAAATAGTATACAAAAATACAAAAAAGTACAAAAAAGTGAGTAACAAAGAAATGTTTCAAATAAAAGTTGTAGCTCTTGAAAAAATACATCATTTATGTTCAATGTATTTTTTGTATAAAACCAATATTTTTCGAAAAAAATGCAATGTAAATGCTTTGTATTATTATACAGGGTGAATCATTTTAATCTATGGATCCGAATATCTTCCAAATTACGGTATCTACAAAAAAATGGTTTAAATAAAAGTTGACCAGGACAGAGGGAGTCATTTAATTGTACCATTGGTTTTGACCTTGAGGTCAATTTTGAAGGTTATTTCAAGGTCACGATGGTTTTTTTAAATGGGACACCCTATTTTTGACTGCGGATTTCGAAAAAGCGGAAAATTTTACATTAAACTTGTCTTATGAAAAAATTGTTTTTGCGATCTTGGAAAGGTCAAAAATGAAGGTGAAATGCCTGAAAAACGATCTGGTGTAGTTTTTCTGAAATGACGTGGTTTTCTGGGTAACACAAATGTGCGTAATGCTTAAACAAAGTCAATGAATTGTAAAAGTGTAAATCACTTTGACTAGCTTGACTTTGAGGTCAATTTTCAAGGTTGTTTAAGACTCATAACGCATTTTTTGATTAATAAACCCTATTTTTGACCGCTGAACCTGTTTCTTGACAATGGGCTCTTAAACAATGGCACTTTTTACATGAGCATAGGGATTTTTTAGTTTTTCGATCTGATCTTTTGAAGGTCATATCAAGGTCAAAAGCACTTTCATCTTACTTTTAGCGTTACCCGGAAACAACGACGTGGACATAGTAAGTTCTGTTTCCTTTAGGGTGCTTGATTATCGGTCAATAATTATAAAATCGTTGTTTTTGCTGAACGACCAACCACAAGAGATGATTTTATGGGCCGCATTCGTAGAGCTTGTGCAGCCATTCCTAGAGCTACCCTGCTTAGAACTGTGGATAGTTTTCAAAACAGATTGCAGTTATGCCTCGAAGCCAACGGAGGTAATTACTATGCAAAGGAGGTAAATACTGTATTTTGCTCCAAACTATTACGCTTTTTATTGTATTTTTGCGCGCTGATTACGAATATGACCATATCAATTGGCGACAAGGTCATTTTCAAAGTCAAAACTTAAAAAAAAACTCAAAAATTATCATTTCTTTAACATTATTTTGATAAATAGTATATATAGGCGTTAAGCCTAAGGAATTGTGTTCGACTGGTGAGAAGTGAGAGAGAGTCAATGGTGTAGAAATGTGTTTATTTCTTTGTCAGAGAGAAGTATGTATGTACAAGTGTGTGTGTAACTTGAGTGCGCCAGCGGCGCACTCGCGGCAGAGTGTAAGGCCGCGAGTTTCGAATGAAAGGTGACGGGCGCGGTAAGATATTACCGGCCGCGTCTGCGTGGTTGGAATCGAGTCCTTAACAGGACGATTCATACGAGGGTGCGTGTTGCATCCCGGCGGCGAGGTTTGCGTTGCGGTGGAGTATGTCTCCGTTGTGCCATGCGCTGCGACCGTCCGGCTCTCGATGTGAGTCGCAAGTGAGTCTGCGAGCCGAGGCGGGAGAGGCCTTCGCATTCGGATGTCCCCGGAACGTGAGTGTCACGTTGGGGGCCGAGTCAACCGGGCACAGAACTCTAAGGGAATTATTTTCCGCTGTAGAGTCTGTGGTGGCGACGGCGATGCTGGTGCGTCAGCTGACCGTAGCTGTACATCCTACGTGAGGTGTGCGGTCAGAGCTGAGACTGAGTCTTTCGCTTCCGTGCCTTCCCAGGCACTGTGAAAAGTCGAGAAGACTTGCTGGTCGCGCTCTTCGAAGCAGAGCTGTGACTCCGTTCAAGGGCCCTTAGTGAGAGCTCGCCTTGAAGCGAGTGAGTGAGTAAAGATCTGCGGAGCAGCTCTTTTATATCTCGTCGATCGAAGCTTGATCGCGAGAAAGCTCTTCACCGCCTGCGCCACCTGGCGGTGGGTCCGCAAGCTTATAACTGGTAGAAGGCCTGCGGCGCGTAGCGGCGCCGCGGCGTATTATGCCGCTTCAGTACAGCTGTGTGGCGGTGAGCCGCCACAGGACCCCCTTGGCAGTTTTTAAGCCTGAAAACGAGTAGTTGGTTTTGATGTTTTGCCGCTCCTCTTCTTGTCGGCTGTGGAGGGTCTTGACTGCTTGGCTGCGGCTGGTTCTATTGGCTGCTTGTGGTCGTCCCTGACGTATGCTGACTTCAATTGGTCTATGGGGACGTTGATTGGCTTGTCGTTGACCAATAGCCCGTAGACTTTTTGTTTGTTGTACGACTTGATAAGGTCCGTCGTATGGCTGCTGTAGCGCCCTGGTTGGGCCGTCGTGTCTGACGACAACCTTTTTGACAGTTGGCCAAGTCCTTGTGAATGAAGGTGCTGCCGTGGCCGTGTCGTTGTATGCGTGGGCGGAGTTTGCTCATTTTCTAATAGCGTTTTCGATTATACAGGATTTGAACGACCCAGGGTTGGTTAATGACGTCATTGCAACCTCTCCACCAATGAAAGACTTGCATTTATAGTAAAATAGTGATTGATCAACCCTGGGTCGTTCAAATCCTGTATAATCGAAAACGCTATAATGCAAATGATCCACAAACTCGCCCGTTGGTTAATCTTCTCTGATTTGCGCTGCGTCGCTGTCTTGCGTCTCGCCCGTTTTCTCTGATTGGCTCATCTTTCTCGACCAGTCGTCGGGGTCACCAGTTTATAGGCGGGAGAGCCTAATGGATTGTGTTCGACTGGTGAGAAGTGAGAGAGAGTCAATGGTGTAGAAATGCATTTATTTCTTTGTCAGAGAGAAGTATGTATGTACAAGTGTGTGTGTAACTTGAGTGCGCCAGCGGCGCACTCGCGGCAGAGTGTAAGGCCGCGAGTTTCGAATGAAAGGTGACGGGCGCGGTAAGATATTACCGGCCGCGTCTGCGTGGTTGGAATCGAGTCCTTAACAGGACGATTCATACGAGGGTGCGTGTTGCATCCCGGCGGCGAGGTTTGCGTTGCGGTGGAGTCTGTACTGCGATGGATCGAGTCTCTGGTGTGCTGGTGGTGGCAACCGTCTCGGCTCTCGGAATTACGGATTGCTCCGTGTACCGAGGAGAGAGAGGTCTCCGAATTCGGATGTCGCCTTGAGTGAGCGTGTCCCTTCTGCTGATACTTGGTAGCCCAAAAATGCTACGGTTTCTTTTCCGAACACGCATTTTGCTGGGTTTAGTTGAATTCCGTATTTGCTGAGTCTCTGGAACAAAGCTGTTAAATGTGCTTTATGTTCGTCAACGTTGTGAGATGCTACCAGGATGTCGTCAATGTAGGCGTAGCAGAAATCGAGTCCGCGTATCACCTCATTTATGAATCTCTGGAACGTTTGCGCTGCGTTTCTCAAACCGAAAGGCATTTTGAGAAATTCGAACAGACCGAACGGTGTGGTGATTGCCGTTTTTGGCACGTCTTCAGCGTTTACTGGAATCTGGTCGGGCAATCGTCCGCGGCGTATTATGCCGCTTCAGTACAGCTGTGTGGCGGTGAGCCGCCACAGTATACAAAAGTGTATCATGTAGTATACAAAAGTGTATCGTGTACATGTAAAAAGTGCCATTGTTTAAGAGCCCATTGTCAAGAAACAGATTCAGCGGTCAAAAATAGGGTTTACTAATCAAAAAATGCGTTATGAGCCTCAAACAACCTTGAAAATTGACCTCAAGGTCAAGCTAGTCAAAATGATTTACACTTTTACAATTCATTGACTTTGTTTAAGCATTACGCACATTTGTGTTACCCAGAAAACCACGTCATTTCAGAAAAACTACACCAGATCGTTTTTCAGGCATTTCACCTTCATTTTTGACCTTTCCAAGATCGCATAAACAATTTTTTCATAAGACAAGTTTAATGTAAAATTTTCCGCTTTTTCGAAATCCGCAGTCAAAAATAGGGTGTCCCATTTAAAAAAACCATCGTGACCTTGAAATAACCTTCAAAATTGACCTCAAGGTCAAAACCAATGGTACAATTAAATGACCCCCTCTGTCCTGGTCAACTTTTATCTAAACCATTTTTTTGTAGATACCGTAATTTGGAAGATATTCGGATCCATAGATTAAAATGACTCACCCTGTATAATAATACAAAGCATTTACAATGCATTTTTTTCGAAAAATATTGGTTTTATACAAAAAATACATTGAACATAAATGATGTATTTTTTCAAGAGCTACAACTTTTATTTGAAACATTTCTTTGTTACTCACTTTTTTGTACTTTTTTGCACTTTAGTATACTATTTATCAAAATAATGTTAAAGAAATGATAATTTTTGAGTTTTTTTTTAAGTTTTGACTTTGAAAATGACCTTGTCGCCAATTGATATGGTCATATTCGTAATCAGCGCGCAAAAATACAATAAAAAGCGTAATAGTTTGGAGCAAAATACAGTATTTACCTCCTTTACATAGTAATTACCTCCGTTGGCTTCGAGGCATAACTGCAATCTGTTTTGAAAACTATCCACAGTTGTAAGCAGGGTAGCTCTAGGAATGGCTGCACAAGCTCTACGAATGCGGCCCATAAAATCATCTCTTGTGGTTGGTCGTTCAGCAAAAACAACGATTTTATAATTATTGACCGATAATCAAGCACCCTAAAGGAAACAGAACTTACTATGTCCACGTCGTTGTTTCCGGGTAACGCTAAAAGTAAGATGAAAGTGCTTTTGACCTTGATATGACCTTCAAAAGATCAGATCGAAAAACTAAAAAATCCCTATGCTCATGTAAAAAGTGCCATTGTTTAAGAGCCCATTGTCAAGAAACAGGTTCAGCGGTCAAAAATAGGGTTTATTAATCAAAAAATGCGTTATGAGTCTCAAACAACCTTGAAAATTGACCTCAAAGTCAAGCTAGTCAAAGTGATTTACACTTTTACAATTCATTGACTTTGTTTAAGCATTACGCACATTTGTGTTACCCAGAAAACCACGTCATTTCAGAAAAACTACACCAGATCGTTTTTCAGGCATTTCACCTTCATTTTTGACCTTTCCAAGATCGCAAAAACAATTTTTTCATAAGACAAGTTTAATGTAAAATTTTCCGCTTTTTCGAAATCCGCAGTCAAAAATAGGGTGTCCCATTTAAAAAAACCATCGTGACCTTGAAATAACCTTCAAAATTGACCTCAAGGTCAAAACCAATGGTACAATTAAATGACCCCCTCTGTCCTGGTCAACTTTTATCTAAACCATTTTTTTGTAGATACCGTAATTTGGAAGATATTCGGATCCATAGATTAAAATAACTCATCCTGTATAACCTGATATGTATGCCGAACGCTGTTTCACATTTTTACAGGAGTCTGATTCAGATACAAGAGATAAAAAACTTACCATTTTGTTCTTTATCTTCAGATACTTCCAAATTTTCAAGATTTAATGCAGAAATCATTGCAAAAAATTTTTCTAAAAGAACGGCGTGGAGAAGCGACGCTTAGATTTTGCGTGAGTTCATTAAAGGAATGGCCATCATAATGCTTTAGGCGCCAGCTGGGGCCTTATTTTAGTAAAACCTTACTCCTCAGAAATAACAACATAAAAAATAGCCTAGTTGCAAAATAAAATACTTTTAAATATTAAACTCATAATATAAAAACTAGAGGCCACTAAAAAATTTGTAAGCGATAATTGTTTATTAAATTTCTCCTTTTTGCATCATGTAATGCATATCAAATTTCATTTCCAACAAACTTAAAAAAAAAATGCGTACAAATTTGATTAATTGAAATACGCTTCTTCTTTTGAGGCCTCATGATGTTACGCCTAGGGCCCATAGACATAGGAATATAGGGACCGAGCATATCGTTGCAGGGGGGAAGCTACTGCGGGACGGTGCGACGAAGTAAAGTGTGCCTAAATTTGATTGGCTATTAGTTTGCGCAAGCGCGATATAAGTATCGTGCGACTTCCAGTGTGCATGGACATAGGAATATAGGGTCGGAGTGTAACGTCGCGAGAGGAAAATCACTGAAGGAAGGGGACGAGGTAAACTGTGCACATTTTTGATTGGCTACTATTTGACGCAAGTGCAATTGGTCATTATTCGACGCAAAAATATTATGCAATTTGGGCAGATATAATGAGCATTTGAAGTTATATCAAGAAAAAACATTATTTTAATAACATAACTTTCGATGAAAAACAAGGATAAAATGATCCTAGGAGCGTTGCGGGCGTTAAGTGGAACGCACCCCTAGTGTATAATAATAACAGCATACGTATAACGATAACCAATCAGATTCAGGCACAGTATCATGGCGGACCCCCCCGCATTTTGGCTTTACTCCCCTCGTCTATCAACCAAGTTTACGCTCCGTCCCTATATTCCTATGTCCATGCTAGGGCCTCCAAAAGTATAAATGCGACCCTGGCTAGAGAAACTATAGGTCTGTTCTTTATAGCTGAACTGGCTGCACTAGTTCAGAGTTTATCTTTCTCTTTCCAATGTGGAGAAAAAAAGATAAACTCTGAATTAGTGCAGTCAGTTCAGCTATAAAGAACAGACCTCTAGTAACTCCGGAATGGAACTTATGACGTCATTATTCGTTCTCGGAGCGAGTAAACCTGCGGCAGTCGAAAACGCTATGAGCGTATTCAGCTGACACAACAATTGTGTGAGCAATCGGTAATTATCTGTGATTGAAGTATACCATTAGATATATAAAAAATAAATAATAATAAATAACTAATAGAATACTTTAATCTCCCTTTAATAGAAGAGAACAGACATACTTTCTGTCTCGTATCTACTTCGAATAATAGAAGAGAACAGACATATTTTCTGTCTCGTATCTATCACACGTGTTTCTTTGCGCGACAGCGAAGGCCTGCTTTGCTTCTTAATACAGCGTTAAATGCTTTTTGATTACACATACAAATATATTTAACAATGTATGGCTGCGTTCCGTAAAGCGCATATGTCGGAACATGAATTATATATAAATAATATAGAAAAAGTATATAGTGCAGTCCCAGTGCAGCTAAAAAGAACAAACTCGTACTTGGTTTTGCGTTAAATGCGTACGTATAAAGCCTTGTGTCCACGATGCTAGAACTCAATCCGAGATCTCGGTCCGAGTCCTCGAACAATAATATTTATACTTGGCTGAATATAGTTAGCGTTGTAATCGAGTTACGATTCTTTACGATGATTTTCTGATCTATGTTATATTGCCAAGTTGGTTTATAGATATCATCAAGTGATGCACCGCTTGATTTCGAATGTTTTATTTTATTTAGATGGTCCAGATATTGTGATCTTAAATTATTAATTTTTTTTTTGCAATTTCAGTTGTTAGTGGTTGTCCTGTTAATTCTTTGTACTGATTACAGATTATCTGTAAAGCTTGATCTCGTTTCATACGATTATGATAATCAACACTTTTTGTAACATATAAACAAGAATGTTGTTGATATAACATTAATAAAATTTTAACATTTTCCTTATTATCCATTTTTTATTATAAAAGAAGTTTTTTCTGAAAATCAATTTTATATATTATTATACTTTTCTTGAAAAATAATATGTATATATAGATTATAATATATTTTTAATGTCTAATTTAATCTGCATTAAAACTAATAATAACTACTTATGTAAATCTTATTAATTATTAATCTTATTAATTTATTTTATTTAAGAATTATATTTCTCTTATTTTTTCAATTCTATAATTACTTACTAAAATATTATTTATATTGTTCACAGTATCTCGTATCACTATAAGTATCTTATATTTTGTCTTGACAGATAGCAAAAGAAACTAGTAAAATCTAATAACTCGCAATAACTCGTTCCGAAAAATGGGACGCAACGCATTTTTTCGTTTGAGCTTCTTATTCGAGTTTTGCATCCAAATTCAGTGTGTACATGATCCGAGTTCTAGTAACTTTCCCTCAGTCCGAGATCTCGGACCGAGTTCTAGTATCGTGGACACAAGGCTTAACATAGGGTGTTTACGATAATTCAAATTCGAGTTAGTTTCACTAGGGCCAAAAAATGAGATAGACATAACCATCTAGAACCTTTATGATTTATGACAACTCGACGCTGTCTTGTATTGCTTGAGTTATATTCATTGAATTTATTGAGTTTATTGAGCAAATTTTATTGTAATAGAAAAATGTCATTTATTATTATTATTAATTATATTATTATTAATTTATTAAAGAGGTATACCAACATACATACCAACATTATTTGTTTCTTTCATAGACTGATTTGCAGTTGACATTTTTCTATTACAATAAAATTTGCTCAATAAACTCAACAAATTCAATGAATTTAACTCAAGCAATACAAGACAGCGTCGAGTTGTCATGAATCATAAAGGTTCTAGATGGTTATGTCTATCTCATTTTTCGGTCCTAGTGAAACTAACTCGAACTTGAATTATCGTAAACACCCATAGGTACACTGGAAGAGGCACTGAGCTGCCTAAGGGTCTATCCAGACAAACTTGCATAGTCGCATAAACATATGCATAAGGAAATTGATTGATTCATTTCCTTATGCATATGTTTATGCGACTATGCAAGTTTGTCTGGATAGACCCTTAAGCAGCTCAGTGCCTCTTCCAGTGTACCTATATTTCAGTGATGGCATTTGCAGAGTGTCGAGAATGTAGAAAGAGTAAGAAGATTTTGAATAGAATCCTTTTCTCTGTCACAAATGCTCCTCTTAGCCGAGTTGAAAAAAGATAGCGATTGTATTGAAACTGTTGCGTTCTATGTACGCGCTTTGCTTAGGCGTAGAAATAGGAAACGAACAATTTACGAGTATTTACTACGTCTATAGTTACGACTAAAACTTTTTTACGTGTAACGGCACGGACTAAGGAATAGAGGGACGGTGCACAAGCTGTACCGGGGGAGCACGTTTGCGGCGGGGGGGGGCCGCCATATTCGTTTAGTAATCACCACACATAGAACTCACTATTTGCGTATATGTGAGAAATGAAAGTCAGATCTTGCGCACAATAAACAAAATAGGAAATAGAAATAGAAATAATTATTAAATATTAAAAATAAGAAATTGGAATTATTTATTTTAAAAATAAAAAGAATAAAAAAAATTAATGCATAAATTAAGAAATAATAATTGGAACTAATTAATATATTTTATTCTCTTGTTAGATGTAAAATAATTTCTCTTTTTAATATTAAATATTTATTGCTATTTCTAATATTTTGTCTACTGTATGCAGAGCCTCAGAGTAATAAAAGTTAAAGTATTTTATAAAATTTATAATACAACAATAATAAAATCGCCTAATCTCTTTATGCTTGTCACTTGTTATGTCTAGTGGCTACTACACGAGTGTAACCATGTCACAGACACAGAATCTCTGTGTGAGAATCGCTACATCAATATGGCGGAAAGCAGTCCCCCCCGCACGCTTGAGTTAGGATCCCCTCTCGCCTAAACTAGGACTTTAGACTCAGTCCCTCTATTCCTTAGTCCGTGTGTAACGGCTTTTAGTCGCAATGAATGCACATTTAGAGTGAAAGTGAATGCCAGATTTTAGCCAATAGTATGCATTCCGTATACGCAAAAGAAACTATATTGTAGTGACATCTTGCATAAAATGCAGTATGCCTTGTGCAGGTAATGTAGAACATGTCTTTATGAAAGAAGCATAACCAACATACCAGTATTATCAAAAGAAAGTAAAGTAAACAGTAAAATATACGATTTGATAAAATAATGTATTAATAAAAAAATTTTTGAAAACTACTATTTAATATATTTAATATATTAATCTCAAAATTATCACGAATTACAAACCGTTTAAAGCGAGTTTCATATATTAATATTTTGGTATATTTTGGTATTTGATATAAATATATATATATACCCCGATATGGCGAGCTAGGGTTAATATCTAAAAAATATTTTGAATAAAATAAAGAAATTTATTTTAATTAATAATCTTATTAAAAAATAATACTAATTGCAATGTAATTACAATTTCAATTTTTATAAAATATATAATTACAATTTTTATACCATTTTTTATTTTCTAACATAAATTTAATGCTAGAAATAATTACTGATGATCAACTTGATAAACCGCATAAAGCATTTAGAATACAAAGAATTCGCATTTGCACCGATCTTTGCGCAAATAAATGCCGTTTTTGACATACATTCATTATCCTTTTATCGCATACCGCGCACGTCCTAAAGAACAGAAAAGCACAGGTGAAGCACGTACGTGGGGGAGTTCTTCCGCTTTTAGCAATCGTAAAACCGCAGGTGCAACTTGTCACACAATGAACAATACTCAAACACCTCAAACAAATTCTCGAATTATGCAACTATAGTTTTATGGTTCAAATATAATTATTTGCAAAAAATTCTTGTTCTTATCACCAAAATAAAAATTTTTCCTTCTAGCGTCATAAGTTAATTTAATTTTCACAAATTGGTTATAATTAAGCACTAATTGAAGAACGTTGCTCGCTGCGCACCCAATTGCTCTTTTCCGTTCTCATTGTTTGCATTTCTGATTAACGAAATATGCCACTGTGTAATAAAATCCACGCGCGGATGCAATTAGTGTGTTTCTTTCATTAATTAATTCATTTTATAAATGAGTTAACTTGAATTGTAGTGGTTTTTAGGAGAAATTGATAAATCATAGAGAAAGAAATTATAATATTCTATCGCATAGAAATATTCTTAATATTTTATAAAATGTATTATGAAGTAACACTTCAAGGTGTTTTCATGACACGTATCTTTGTTAAAAAATTAGTTTAATTGCGTTAAACAATTTTCTTTCTTTTTTTTTGAGTATAAAATGTGTTAAATATATATGATAAATGCTTTCGTAAAATTTATGACAATTTGATACTAATCTGACAATAATTTTAATTTTCACAATATATTAAAAAAATAGCAAAAATAAATTTTAAAACACATAAAAAAAAGATAACGAACGTGTAAGGTAAAATTTGTTTTCCACGAAGCCCTTAAATCTGGCGAAAAATTGTACGTGCGTAAAGTTTAACTTTCGCAAATTCGATAGCTGAAACGCGTGCATGATCGATCACATGAACCATATGGTTCACGTGCCCCCAGCATGGAAGTAATGGGTCATGGTTACATGAAGAAGACCCTGCTACATGGTGATTGCACTCTGTTTTTACATAACAAAAGTTGATATACAGCAGATGTTATAGAAAATGCAATATGATTAAATAAAAACCATTTTTTTATAAGTATAATTAACACATAAATTTAATGCACCACAAAAAATAGTTAAATTTAACTTATTCAAAATCAAATTAAAATCCTACATCTTAAAATCCTTTTCCACGTGTATTTTTTATACATATAATTGAGAATAATTATTCCGTATTAAACTAACAAACTGTCGGGTGTTGTTATCGCGAGGTCTAATTCAAAAGTAATGTCAGTTGTTTGCCACTACATGTACAGATCCTCAAGACTGATACATCTTTATTATCAGCCTCGACATATGTGTACAAATTTTTACGCGTTGCAAATTCATCGACGATGTTGGTCGAATAAAATTTGCACTAACGATAAGCGTATTAACATCCCATAAAGTTTACTATTATTCTCGTTTTATTGCATTGATGAAAGCCGATCGATGCGTTATCGTAATTCATGATAGTCGTTCTTGTGCGTGCGATAAGCAGAATGGATTTTTCATGAGACAAAGATAAAACTTTATTATGGGTAAAACCAATGATATATCATTTTGTTCACTATAAACTACAGAAAATAAAAAATTAGATAACAACAGCTAAAAAGTAAATAGTACAAATACGATAATCGATACAAAAAAATGTGCTTTTTATCAAATAATTATAATATTAAATAACAATTTTATTTAATCTTGTATGAAAGTTTTCTTTCCGGTTTCAAAATTTTATTATATTACAATCAATTAATTGGACGTATTTAATTAATATCAATGACTGTGTATTTAAGAGAAGCCGTACCACCGACGCAGGAAGCGCGTGCCCTTCCACTCTGTCCCCACCGCAACATCACCCGATCGATTTCGCGGCGATGGGCTCTTAATCCGGAAGTCGATACCTTCGAAAGGAAATACTCTGAAAGGATTCTGTTTCCTGCAATGCGCCAGCGGAAATTTTAACGTTTTTGAAAAGCATAATACGGCGTCGGCTGCCGCTTGAGTCAGGATTGCGAAGCCGCGGATACACTTTTGTAAATGTGTAAAAAACGGTATATGTGTGTGTCAGACCTTGTACGACTATGAAATCGGCAACAAATTACAATTGCATGACAAAATGCGTGAAGAAGAAACAGTGACTTATATAAATTATTATTTATAATATTAATAAATTAAAGAAACACGTCATAATTATGCGATAATTTACAGTTGCAGATTGTGATAAGTTTTTTATGCAGATGTATAATAAAACAGACATTCTAAGATTTCCTAATTACTATTAAATTTAATGTACTTTGAATTCAAAGTACGATTAAGCTTTTATCTTACAGCAACGTTTGATTGAAATTTAAAAATCGATATTACGCTAAATTACGCCAAACTATCGACAAATAATTTAAACTAAGAATGATTACTTTGTAATAATAAAATAGTGGTCGTTTCTCCAAGTTTGTTCAGAACTTTCGTTCGCATACCTCCGTGCGGATATTGCAATTATCTCGTAAAATTTTTTACACTTCGACGTGTTACGGACGATCGCCATCGCAACCGTTTCTCACAAAAGGAAAAAGTGCTCCTGCAAGGACGGTTGCTTCACGCAACATAAATTTTACGCGTGGAACCGTGGACTCTGCGTTCGCGCTGCGTCTTTGCAGGTGCTCTTCGCGAAAGTTTCGCACAATTTGCACGCCGCGTATCGGCTCTCGGGCTGTATGTTAATCTGCGATGCGCCAACGCGATGGAAGGGTAACGAAACTGAGTTAACATGCCTTCGTAATTACACCGAGTCAAAATTGCCCATTCTGCGATGCTTGTCGTACACATACGTATTACAAATACGTATTCTAATGCGTTACGTATGGGAACGAATAATTCCTTAAACAGTTAAAGTTAGAAAGCACAGTCAATTCAAAACTTGTAAATCAACCTAAAGTTTTGATATGTTGTAATGTAAAATTTGATTAAAAATAAATTTATGTAAAAACTGTTTTTTAAATAATTGTTTTAAGTATTTTCTTTTATAAATATTTTAGTACAATTGCAATAGCACAATGAGATATACAGGGTGATTCAAAACAATCTACTGTCCTTGAAATGTCAAATTCTTGAGTAAATTCTAAGACGATTTTTCCTTTTACAAAATTTTGTCCGAAGCTTAGTTTTCGAGGTATAATTGAAAATAGGTAGCAACTTACGAGTCCGGTACAACAGGCAGGCAGGGACGCACAACGTATAATGAGACTGTCAAGTGTTTACTATCGTCTCATGACACATTGCACGTCCCTGCCTGCCCGTTGTATCGGACTCGCAAGTAGCAAACTATTTTCAATTATACCTCGAAAACTAAGCTTCGGACAAAATGTAAAAGGAAAAATCGCCTCAAAACTCGCTCAAGAATATGGCATTGCAAGGACAGTAGATTGTTCTGAATCACCCTGTATATCTATGAAACAATAAAGATAAGAAAAAATGCATATTACAACATAATCATGTTATCTGATGCAGCTTTCATTCCAGTAAGTTTCACTGACCAATGTGGACAGCGATCCACAGTACATTACAGTACAAAATATTCTTATAAATTTGCATATTACAGATACGCAAGTCATTACCCATGCAATGTGAACTCTCCTCCGCTACTTTACTCGTTAAATCAAAGTCCCCTTCCGAACTAGCAAAGTGTATGTGACAGGATCGCTCAGAAATGGTCACTTTTCACAAACGATACTTGTACTCATTTATGAACGCTTCTGGTTTCCTTCACAAGTCTCAATTTTCTTGTCACGATTTCCTCAATCAGTGTGTGTTTTCCCATAAAAGCATTTCCGAGAATTTATTCATCAGAAGCGCCGATCTCGGACCGCGCACAATTCTACGAGACGCATGAGAGCGGAATTTATGTTAATCTCTCTTTTGTCCAGTTGTCTCGTCTGGCTGTCACGCTTCGCGTGAAATCGCCACGAAGCGGAGCAAATCGACATGCATTATTTATCGTTGGGGGTGTTCTATGGGAAACTCGGCGCGCGCGCGCAGGGAAACGCTCACCCATGCCGAAATTTTGGTGGGAATTTCTGCGTATGTTACGCGTACTCACATATATTACCAAACTACTGGTTGTTAATTGGGTCATTTCCGGTCCTAGTTCTCATAAAAATCACGACACATGTGCTTGATAGCGAAATTGTGCTTATAGAAATGTGTATATAGAAATAGATTTGGTGTGTTTGACAATGTATATCCTTTTAAGCTCATTTGATTGTGATTTCTATTGTATTTCAGACCATTATAAAATTCTGCACGCGATGGAAATTAATTATTACAACAAGCAGCGTTAGCTTGTTGGCAGTTTTTCAAATTACTTTGGATCGCAAAGGATCAATCATAATTACTTTCATTCAATATTGCACTCGGTATTATTCGGAGAATACTGGCACAAAATGAAGAAATTGCTGTAACCGTTTATTCATATTATTTGTGCACCTTTCGCCTTGTATTGTGGGTAACCACTCGCACGTAAAGGTCCAAAGATCTAAGAAGGGGTTGGCGCAAACAATCCTTCGACGCGGCAGATGGTCGATTGAACAAAATCGATCTCCGGTTTGATCTATCGAAATCACGTTGTGACACCGCGGGGGTGCTCGGTTGTTCTTCGATGATATTTCTGACATTTCTCAGATAGCAATCAACCGATAAACATTGAAGGGTTTTGCGCCACAGCAGATGTTGTAACGTAACGCGTTTGCAATATTGTGTGTGCATCATCTCGATGTAATATTTTCACTAATTTTCAATAGCTTGAATAGATCGCCGAAACTGCATCACAATAGCGCCGATTGGATATAATTTCAAAAAAACTGCCCAATGATTTTGCTACATGAAGATTGCCTGATAAAATTCGAAAGGTTTTTTGATTGAGCAGATATGTTCAAGGCCTGAAACGACAGTATATTTTTTTTTTTTTTTAAACTTTTTTAACGTTTGTCTACCTGTATCAATACCTATAAGTGAATTTATGAGAGAAAAAGATCGTTATATAATTTGACTATGTCTTTGTTGTAGTGGAAAATATCAGACATCAAAACGTTTTCATTCTTTCTTGTAATCTATATCGCTTTACTTTGGTAGTTTATCTGAATTTAGAAAATAAGGAACAGAGGAAGTTTTGCCCATTCTCTAAATTTTTGTTAGATAAATGCTAAAATCTAAACAGTTCAAATCATTAAGTATTTGCTAAAAGTTTAGATTATCTAAGGTAAACTATCTAAAAATACCAAGATAAACACGCGATAAGATCTATTATCTTTGATGTTCGAATAGATGATCTTCTGCAAAGAGGGTTGTTCCCAAAGGAACAATCTGTCAGGTCAAAAAAAATTCAGGTCACAAATGTAAAAGTCGGAGATTCAAGTCTAGACTTCTCTTCTCGTCTTTCATCGTTATCTACGATCGTCTAAAAATCACATATACATTTTTGCGGTATATACATTTTCTTTTTCAGAAATAAGTATCCATTGTTAGAAATATTTATTGCATGGAAAAAACATGAAAGTATTGCAAAAAGATGCTGTTTTAAATTGCTCAGAATAATTGTATGAGCAATTTTGTGTATATAAAGGAAGTAAATTAAATTACATCGAGCAAATTTAATTAATCGTTTAAAATAACTAATTTTTAAATTTTTATTTTTATTAACTTTCCACACGATAATTTTTTACGTAAATTTTTAAAATATTATATGTATTACTTTTGAGAAATATTACAAACAATCAAATACTAATATTTAAAAAATTTTAAAGCAACTTTCAAGAAAATATTTACTTTTTATCTGTCAAGAGAAGAATGAATGAATGAATGAGACTAATGAAGAATCTCCAGATGCTATATTCCGCTTAAAGAATCTGCAGCAATGACTCGAAGCAAACCAAACATCTTTTCGGTGCAACAAAATTGACAGACATGAAAATCAAGCAAAACCACGAATTAGGCAGCTGAAAGAATAATAGTTTGCAATACAGAGTCGGAGCAACGATCGGTATGGGCTTAATGCACGATTAATGACCACGGGGTGTGCTGCGCGACCACAAATGCAATTTCTGTCAAGTGCGACAGCATTCTGCCTTTGTCCACCTTCACGTGCTCCACGTCAACGTAATAATTGAAACCGCAACCACTCGCGAGTCACTAAAATCGGAAAAGGGGTGGCTCACGCGGGAGTAGAGGGTTTATATTTCACCGGTCCCGATTGTAGCGCGCACCGACACGAGTCGCGACAAAAGAGATAATAATATGGCGAAAACAAAAAACCGTACAGTAATATCCGGTCGTGCAACGATATGGCGGAAAAGGGTGCATTCGTGCATGATCCGTTAATTGTTCCACCGTGATTACTGCTATTGTTCGATACGCTATAATATAAAATAAAAACGGTAACCCATCTTGAGTACTGATTACACGCGTTTGTCAATTGTAGGCTTTATTTCCGAATCGCCCTTTAAAAATCTATATTTAAAAAATAGAGATTATATGTTACAAATTCGTGAGAAGTACAAACTCTTGATCTGACAAAATATTTAAGAGAATTTAAAAATAAGCTCTAAATTGTAAAATAATGGAAACTGTGAATGCAAGAATCATTAATAGCCTCAACCATATTAATTGATACAAGCTTTGCAAGTATATTGTTTCAAAGTTTCAATCGTAAAGTGAGATTAACCTCACTTAAAAATAAACGAAATGCCGTTTAAAAATTTTGCAAGTTATCGCTTTACGAATCTAACTGTAGCAGATTTAGAATAAATGTACTGATTAGAGGGGTAGAGGTTAGAGGGGAAGAATTACAGATATCCTATCTCATCGTCTGGCCAAAAACAAAATGATAATACGCAAAAACGTCAATGATGTCATAGGGATATGCTAAAATACGTGAATCGTGTATATTAATCGCTGTCATGCACACTTGATCGGATAACTTTTTGCTCTTACGAGAAGCTGAATTAATCATCGTTACCTTTCACAACGACAAACGTAACATATTGATTAACTATTTTGTTATTCGTATTTTCTGGATAATTAAAAAATTTTGTTCTTAGTTAAAAAAAATCCTTCTTTTTAAGATATTCTTCAAGTTTTTAAGATAAGTCAGCACTGATTGACTTATTAAATCTTGTGTAGCAATTGTGGTTAATTAGTGACGGATACGGCGATATAGCAGTGCGTGTTCCGTAAAAAGAAGTGTTCCGAAGTATTAAAAATAAAGTATGAAACGAAAAACTGTATTTTTAATTCGACTGCTGTTCACGATAATCGGAATTCAAATATTATTGCTGTACAGTTAAGTAACTACATTTTTATTTTTTAAATAAGTTTCTATTCAATAACCAGTTTTCTAATGATTAATTTATAATTTATAATAATCTTCTGATTAATCATTCTGATTTTAATCATTCTTTTGAAAAAATACATAAATCTAGTAAATGATAGTACAATCGGCAAGGAGAAAATTTGTTGTAAAAAAAAAAAACAAAAGTATAGAAAAATATATATTTTCGTTGATTGCATTAAAAAAAAAACACTCTAGAGAATGTCACTTAAATAATTAAAAAATGTTTTTTATATTTTTTATTTATTTTTTTACAAGAAATTATTTCCCTGTCGATTATACTGATTTAACAAGCAAATATCGATAAAATATTTATCCCAACAGTTGCGTACATAATCCAAGCAAATAAGGATATCAAATTTAAGTATGAAGATGTAAATTGTACAGAGGCAAATGCAACAATAGAATTAACAACATCAAGTGTAAAGAGTGAATCAACAACTACAGAAATGTCGTCTACGTCATTTGCAACGAATACAATAAATACAACGATGATCGCAGATACGACAATACTGGTGAACGATACAATAAAAATATCAACAGACATAACAATTACAACAGCTGCTTCAGAAATAATTACAGAAGGATCAACGACAATTCTTCCAACTACAATCATAACGCAGACGACAACGCAACCACCTTTTCCTCCGCCAACATCAACTAATCCAACATCAACTACTCCAACAATATCTTCAACTACAAAAATGACATCAACAAGTGCATCAGAGACAACAAATACAAACACTACTACTAATTGTACTACAAAATCTACAACTAGCAGCGAGAGCTATATGACATCAGAAAATATAACGTCTGCTAAAACAAATAAAACGCATTGTAGAACTACCGACCCCAAATTTAATTATGTCGTATGGAATAATAAGACCGAAAACAAAACGGCGTGCATTTTATCTAACATGACGATTCAAATAAATATACATTACAAAATCGAGGATTCTCAGGTAATTAAAACTGTCATATGTTTGAAAACAATTTTTTAAATATTTTTAAAAACGTGTTTAAAAAAATTAAATCTAAAAAAAAATTTACATTTAACCGATTTTTTAGTAAATAACGGTGCATATTTAATCATTACTTTACCAATTAATCAAATGTAATTATCTTTTTAAAAAGCAGTTATAGTGTCTATTTAAAGTATCAATTGCAATTGCTTTTTATTTAATTTTGCAATTATATTTTTTTAGAAAAATAAAATTACATTGACGGTTCCGACGAATGCAATAACAACAGGCATCTGTAGCGAAAAAGAGAACGAAATAACTTTGAGCTGGAAGGAAAGTTTCAAAAATCAAAACGACGAAGACAAAAAAAACAAAATCACTTTTGGTTACACTTACAACGCTACTGACAATAAGTCTTTCCTTAATTTTGTATCTGTCGACATATACAATTTCCCGTATGCACGAGGTACACTGAATTACATTTCAAAATCCCGCAAGATCGCAAATGTAGTGTGATATATGACACGTTATTCTAATCTTTCATTATATTATTTAAATATGTTATAAATGCATTTTTCAATATTTGACAGAGAGAAAAATACACGAGGACACACAGCACAGAGACCTGAAATTATTTCCCATTATAAAGGAAGGAGCATTTATATGCAAAGCAAATACCACAATAAATGTTGGAAAGCAGATAGACGTTGTTATCTCTGACGTTCGCTTGATTACATTCAACGAGTGCGACAAGGATTGCTCGAAAACAGGTGTGGTGCTTTACGCTGTTACTAACTAATACGTTATAATTGTGATGGACAAATTACATTATGCCTTCTTTAATCACTGTTAATTAAATATCTTATTATTTCAGAGATTGATTGTGCTGTTCGAACAATTGATAATATCAAAATGATCGTTGTCATACTATTTATTGATATTTTTCTCGTTATTGTCATCTTGTATTTAACATGGCGCTACAGGAGGAGCAATTTCGCAAGGTTTAAAGATTCTGTCAATGTTATCTACCGCAAATAATTTTAAACAGACAATATACATAGTTTTTAAAAAGCTCACAGAAAGTATCAGCGACATGTCGTAGAAACAAATCAAATTATTGAATTTCTTGTAAATAAGTAGTAATCGTTATCGAAAACAAAACATCAGCCACTTTCACAGTATTATTTTAACAGTAAATATTTATATTACATACGTTATCTTGATAATTGTCTCTCATTATCTGCATATTATATATTTTTTTATTGTCCATTGCCCGCGATCTTGCGGATTAGATTGGCAGTCGCCGATCCTTACGTGATGAGTTAATAAAGGTTGCATATGGCGCTGGGAAAACAATATTCTTTAATTAGCTGGGTTTAACAAATAGAATAGTTCGAGGTTTCGATCACCCTTGTATCCGTCACGGTTACGCCCACCCCAATTACCTCGTTACTTGGTAAATTGTAACATTTACGACGCCATCTGCGTAATCGTGTGAACCGTTGATCGGCCGGGACGCACTCTGCGAAGCATATTGATTTCACTCTTCGTGCATATTGATTTTGATTCAGTTGACGCGAAGCGATAACGACATGACGCGCGTTGTTGCATAAAATGACATATTCCACTTAAATCTCTTTTATATATATTAATATAACTTTTGGCATATTTTTTTTAATAGGAAAATTTGTTGTCCATCGTGTATTCGCTCGCTGATGTGAACGAGGACCGAAAGGTGGTCGTATTTCATACTGATTCCGGCAGAAAAAGTATCAAACGCTACAGACACACGCTTCGTTTAACACCTGGATATCATGTTGCCTGCAGCAGATGCCACGGCGAAATGTACGATTATCCGCATTAATTGGTCAGCAAGAATGTTTACTATTATGTAAAATGGGGAAGGACAAGAGGATGAGCACGATAATCGTTTTATCAGCGTGAGAACTATGGAAATACGAAAAGCTAATCGTATCGAATTGGCCGAATCAGTACTATAGAATATAGATAAGTCAATACACGGAAAGAGCATTTATAATACTATTTAAAAAAATAAAATTATAAAAGATATTGTCTATAAAGCGTGTAAATGATATTTCCCATCAAATTTCTATATTTTTACAACTGACAGTTTCTAACATCAATTGATTTGCGATTTCAAAGTGAATTTGTTGGATAGAATATCTGAGTATTTTAAGAAGCGTCAGCTGTTTGAGCGCCAGTCCCTTTAAAGTTTAAAGATCCTGTAAAGCCTATATATTATGTGCTTTCTCGTTTAAATTGAGCTTCTTTTACGACATCGTGCGGATGGTGAGTTGTGAAAAAAGTTCCAACATCACCGAAATTCGCGAGGAAACGAGTCGGTCTTTAAGGATTTTTCACGGAATGGCGAATGATCTTTATCAAACTGTATCGATTGTGCGTTTTTCGTTATCTATAAATAGATCGTTGCGTTTTATAAAAATACTGCAAGCTATACAATATACAAAAATAATACAATCTTCAAAATTGTTATGATAATAATCTTCTGCGTACAAAATCTTCATTTGTACGAAATTACTAGTTAATAAGAGATGAAATATTTAAGTCTTCATTAAGTTTCATTATTTTGTCTTTATTTTTATACGCAACCGCGCTTAATCAGCTGACAATTGTTGTATGATTACTGTTATTAAGTTATCGATGTGAAAGTCGTGCGAGTATTTCGTAAGCGCCGCTTGCTTCTGATCTTTCTCCGAGTTGACGGCATTCTAAAACCAATAAATCTCAAGGGTTCGAAGGACCAGGCACGCGTGGCAGAAGGACCAGCCGCGTGGCTGTCTCTTCCTACCGAGAAACAATTTGTACTCAACGACGATTTGACTCGCTTCAGTGTCTAAATTTTACTAATTCGAAAAACACACGCTCGCACCTTCAAAATCCACAATCCTAACATAAAAAAATTCTGAAATATCTACATATCCATATCGTGACTTCCTATTTTACTCTAATAAGTAGATAAGTACATGAGTACATAATAGATAATTAATAGTGGAATAGAGCAATTTAAATGATTTGAAGAGTAAAAAAACGATCAATATTGATAAGTACAAAAAGCGTTGACAACGCTCTATTGTGCTGCGGGATATTTTATAATTTGCTTAAATATGTCCTGGTATTCAGACAAGTGTGTCACCTTTTCTCTTACAATACGCTTTCCCGTTGCGCGAGAATGGGCACCTGTCGCATTTCAGTTGTTGTCACGCAGAGCGTGTAGTTTCGAGCAACTCCGTCGGACGAGTCAATCCTCCTGTCTTGCGAGCAAAGATAAAAGAGGAAAAAAGACAAGAACAGATACGCCAACCGGAGGTTCCGGAGTTGCTAGGGCTCCTTTCTTCTCTTTTCTCTCTTTCTATCCCACCTTCCTCTTTCTGTCTCTCACTCTCTTTCTCATCCTCCAAAAAGTTACGGCGGCTACGAGACGTCTTGAAAGTATGAGGGCGCAGATGGGATTGTGTTTAATGAAGTTTGGCCCGAGTTGCACCTGCCACTTTCGAGGCATCTCGGACCAACGGCCGTTACACCGCCTCGAGCACCCGTCAAGGAATTGGCGGGAACCGCGTTCCCAGGAGTCTGTAGAGCTTATCTGACAACGAGCTATTTCGAGTTTCCTTTTTTCCATTTCAGACCTATCGTTAAAAGACGCACACGCTGCAATTGCGCGCGTTGCTGCAACCGGACGCGCCGTTCAACGCGGCGAAGAAATCGTGTGGAGTAACGATGTTGCTCAATTCTGCAATCGAGGTTTTACTTTACAAGATGAAGCAATATTATAGCGGATATAGTGTTTTATAATGTGAAAAATTTGGATTTTTCTGCGGAAAATAATCTTCAGAATATGATAAATATAATAAATATAATTATTATAAATGTCCATTTATAAACCAAATATACTAACGAAATTATAATTATTATAAATGTCGATTTATAATAATTATAAATAATTAGATATCTTCCATTTATAAATACATGTTTATCATATTCGCTAGATAGTACGCAAGATAACTCCACTTAATATTATCTCCGGCTATATATCTTTCTCAAATATCTTAAATATCTTTTGCACCGAAAAATAAGTTCACAATTAATATTAATAGAAGCCGTAAAACTGTCCAAAAGATCGGATTACTTGCTGCCCGCACGACAAGATGGTTTCTCTTTAGATCAACCCACAATTTTTTCTCGCTTAAGGGGACGTGTCCTTCCTGTTCCTGTTTCGAGCGTGGAAATACGAGAGCTTAGTTACGCTAAGGTGATGAGAAAAACAGAGATCTTTCGTGACAACTATTTAATTACTACATGTGACGCGACATGTGACACATTTCGGAACGCATTTAATCTTCCAATAAATCTTTCGGCTTTTTAAATTCATTAGCTTTTCTTCAAAAAATAATTAAAGCATAAAATGTAAATTACTATTGCGTTTCAATATTTGTTTTCGTTTATAAAAACACAAAGATCTGCCTTGAAACATTCATTGTATACTTTGTAACGCATGAGATCTAGCTTTTAAAGTTAATGGCGTGCCTTGAGGCCTGCGATCCGTCAAGCCGTGTGAAACGTCCTGCTTCTGTTTGCGATTTAATTACCTACGGCATCTGGCTATCCTGACTGCGTTGCCTGGCGAGATCTTTTTTTCACCTATGATTTTCGACTAAGAATACAACTGCTACTCAGAGTGAAGCGTCAAAACTTTCTAAAAATAGATGGAAATTTTGCACTTTCTTTTAAAACAATTATGAAATCCACCCTATTGATCATTAAAATAACAAAAAAGATGATAAATTAATTTCTTCTATTTTGATTTGATGTATTCCTAGAACAATCTAATCCCATCAATCGTCTCTGACAACTAGAAAGTTCATTGAAAGTAGAATACATAGGATCTTTACACTTGGGATCTTTAAATATTCACAACGAGGCTCTTCTCTTCCTGAACGAAACAGCTGTTCCACCCCCTCCAGCGGGGGCAGTTCGTCGGCAGATTTGCCGGTATTCAGACTATCTGAACGAACTATCGCGCGGAGGTGGAGGCTTCGAAAGGTCGACGGTAAATTGTGTATGTAGGTACGAGCAGCTGGATCGACGGAGATTCGTAAAGCTCACCGTCACGCCTTCCTCCCGCATTGTTCGGATCTCGGCCGTGCGCGTTTTTGCTTTCCTTCTGTGTGCTCTGCCATACCAAGCCCAACTTCCCCCGGAGCTCCTCGCGATGTCTTTTCGAATTAAATGAGATTTGTCAAAACCGCGCCATTATCATATTGTACATCTATTAAGAAAATCAGGACACCATAAAAAAGATTAGCACCTCGTATCTTATCGTCAGCAAGGTATACGTCATTATTTATCAAGATTTATCAAGTAGATTAACGTTACATTATTAAAATTTCTGCTTCTATCAATGAAATAATGTGCGCACGAAAAATCGATCCTACAATCATATCTTTATTAACGTAATTTGTAAGAAGAGTTGCGTATAATTAAGAAAACAAAATGTCAGCAATCTTTATTCACATTTCTCGACGAAAAAGAATAAAACAAAAGTAAAGGACAGACTATCGAGAGATGTTCGTGTAACCAAAAAAAGAAAACACTAATTATTATATTCGACGTCTATAAAAAGCATGCAAATTGCAGTTCTTAATGTCTACGGTTCATATCGTAAAAGACTTCTAAATTGACTAAAATTGCAGCGCCGACCTTGAGCGTCGTTGTTCGAGAAACGATGTCATTGCATCCTCGCTCTGAAAAGCGGCTAATATCTGGCCGACAATTTTTCCTCGTCCTTTTCTGCATCTCGCAGTGAGCGGTCAATGCTACGCGGCGTCGCGTCGGCCAAGAGAAAAATAAACGAGCGCGCGGCACGCACGGAGTACAAAGTGTAGAGCAACATCCTGCGTTAAACGCTTCCTCCGCTCCGGTGCACGCACGATTTTTGCGCCGCGAGTAAACTGGCTCAATTACCCGCGACCGTTTTAGTCTTATATATACAGCGGCCGATCAACGTATCGATTAACCGTATTAGGCGTAACAGATAGAAGACGTGTGTTTATTAGGTATAAATTTAAACGCCGCGTTAATTAGTTCTGCGAGGACAGAAGAAATAAAGTGGATTCATTGGTGGATTGGTTTCATTGATTACTTCGCGCAAAAGAGACGTCATGTTTATCCCTGTAAATCATCTGTTGAATGAATCCATGAGTCTAAATAATTGATATTTAATCATTAAAAGACTCAATAAACAATACAAAATAATATCGTAAGAAGAAGCTAAATCACTCGTGAATACTAATTCAGTGTTCCGTATCGACTTTTGTTGCGAATATAGCTCTGCCAATTACGCGAGTGCAAAAAATTCTATCAAAGCGTTCGAAAATGAGAATTTCTGCGCGCGTGAAAGGCGCAGCCTCGCGCGGATCCATTTACAATATCCGCGACTGTTTGCGTGGGTGAAATTTCAAAATTTCCAGAGCATCTGCATCCCAACGGCAGCTGTTTACGCACACCCTTTTCACCACTTATACACCGATGGTCTATGACAAACGTGACAATGTACAGACGCGATCTTATTTCCATTGAAAACATCGAGCGACTTCGCTATCGCATTTCTGGGCAATGAGCCTAACATTCCTACGCAAATTAGGAGAGATAATAATCTACGGCACGCCCACTAAGCGTCTTGTGGCTTGCAGCATGAAACTCTAAATATATCGAGTTTCCGCATAAGGGCAACCACATTGCACCCACGCGACCACTCTTGTTTGTTTCGTCTGTTTGCTCGCGCGCCAAAAAGACGGCATTGTTTCCTCGCAGACGCTTTCAGATATCTACAGGTAGTTGTAAACGAGAGACCTATTATGCAGTTTCTGCCCTTTATCTTGCCATCTCTATGTTTTTTTCCACACTACCTGAAGCCACACCGCAATGTGCAATGCGGTTTTGAAACCAATTGGCACTTTATCGTGAAATAGGAAAAACGAAAATTTTTGTTCAGTTAATACTGAATTTTTAATGTCTCCTCCTCTTCGAGCCTAATTTTTTTTTGTTTCAAAAGTTTATATTTGTCAGAGCACAAATCTGTTATGAAAATTAAGGTTGCAAATTGTCAATCGATCAATTTGTCCATCATTGATACTAAGATGAGAAAAATAAAATTTGGGATAAAGTTGCAGTAGAATTGTTTGTCATATTCGAGTCCGTTGTCTGATGTCAAGTTAATACGCGGTTGGCAACAATCACGACGAACAGCTGACCGACCATCGGTCGACACGCGGTGCGCTTCCGTTAATTTGGACACGCGAAGAAAGCCGCGCGAGACGCACCGATGATCCCGCAGAGTTTTCGTAGCCAACCAAGCGGGAACAGAATTCGCGGAGCGAGAGAGAAGAGAATCCAGCCCGCAGAGATGCTCGTTCGATGCTTCTTTTATATTTGGCACATATGCTGCCAGGTGCTCGCGCCGATGGCCAAAGGGTAGAATTTTGACTTTTCTTACCTTATTCTCTGCGACTTCTCCGCTCATCTTATACGATGTCCTTCATTCTCTTTCCTCTTTCATTGCGGTGTCAGCTGTTGATCATCTTTTCACGAGGCGCTTTCCTTCGTGGCGAAGAACTGATCGTGCCTGTAAACGAAAACACGCACAGTTAACACAAGAACACGCGGTAAGATGATGTGCTAACATATGTATTCTAAAAATAAAAATTAAATTTCTACTTTCTCTATTTAAATGCTATCGTGGAAAAATTTAATATACTCAATTTGAAAAATGTATAAATAATAGTTTGAAAAAGTATAATATAATTTACAAACTTTTTTTAAACATTTTAACTTGTTAGCTTTCTGCACAAGGATATATCAGGTAAAAATAAAATAAGGAACCGACAGTACGGCGGTAACATATAATCGGCATTTTCAAAAATCGTTCTGCGTGCCTCGTTTGCATCATTAATCTACTCATAACCGTGAAAAATGATCGGGCTCGGTAATCGTCTTCGGTACGAGTTAAAGTCGCGGCATTAACTACATCCTGGCGTGGAACCCCTGCAGATCGGTTTCTCCCTAATTTTCGACGACGTTCTGACGTCACGGTGTACCCCTGGGACCCCGCTTGTTCCGGTCTGCTTGACCAGAACCGGAAGTGGGCACCCGATGGGGAGCGCGGGACTCGAAACTCGAAATCCCCCACGGATATCGATGTTCCCGCGTTTAAACAAGAAGGAAGTCGGCATTTCCGCGGAGATACAACGGCTATGCCGAGAGCGAGAAAAACGATTTCCGCGGAATAACGAGAGATTCATACAACAGCATTATTATAAAAATTTAAAAATAGCAAATTGCTCGACAAATTTTTTTCTTAAACATTCGTAGAGTCATGTACATTTCCCGCAGAACATTTTATGCGTTATCAACTGATAATCGCCAACAATCTTGCATACACTACAATCTTACGTTAGGAAGTAATTACGTTACAAAGCGCGTAATAATCAACGATAATAACCAAACGGGCGTGGGTATTACGGAAAAATCCCAAGAGGCAATCACAAACTTAATGGTTTACAGGCGCTGGTCATGGTGGTCGCGGTGTTCACCTGTCCATGGTGAACGCGCGAGAGGAGGATGCGCGTGTGCACGCACACACTCGATGCGTTGCAATGTGCTTTTCTGTAACGGTCGAATTTACCCCCATCATTCGGGCCAGCCGTGATATAGCGAACCGTGACTCGGCCAGGCCACGTTACAGTCCATCCGGTATCGCGCGCAAGATGCTTATAATTGCACGTCTCGAATCTCGCGGCGTACGTCACGCTTTATTTCGTGTACGTGCGCACAGTGGCGCATTTATTATTTCCACCGGCTCCAGGCACTCTATCTGCATACCGCCCCCCTCTCTCCCCCTCGTCTCGCCCACCCGAATTTATACGCGAATATCACTTAAGCGGGATTTTATGTATTTAATCAATTCACGCACCATTTTCGAAATGGAAATTGTATTGCGGGATAGAGAAATTGTTTTTATAACAAATAGTATTCTTTGAAATTTTTCAATACCTCTATAAAGCTTAAAGAAAATGTAATAAAAGAAAAAAATGTTGTAACAAATAAAAAATACAAATGTATCGTAATTTATAGTTGACTGACTGCGTTTACGATGATAATTTACTTATTTCATAAAGAAACTAAATTGTGATTGATTTTTGAAAGAAAATATTCAAAGAACTGTGACGCCTGAGAGTCAAAGGTGAGACCTTCGTTCTTCTCGGGTTGCATTTTGAATCCCGTTTATGGAAAGCGTGGCCCTATTGTGTCGAGTCACATTAACCTGTTATATAACACAATATATTCATGAAAAATGTATAGATAGCAACAGATTTGTAAAGAATTGCAATTAAGATTAGTCAATATTAAACTGACATCACAAAAGCGAGGCAGCAAAAGAAACTTAATACAAAATAAGATCTTATGAAAAGATACTATAAAAATAAAGACAGGCGTATAATGCGATGCAATATAATGCACCCTTCACGACACATATGAAAACCGCATGATTACGGCTTGCTTATAAGATGCGTCTAGCGAAAGTTCTAAGCGCTCGAGAAGAAGACGATTGCTGCTTCTCGAAGGGCCTGAGACTTATTTTCACTTGGTCTCTCCCTCTCGTTCTCCGGCTGCTTCACCTGCTCGGATGACCGTTTTTTCTTCTTGCTGCAGAACGCCCGACTTCCCGCAAAAATGCCCGAAGCAGTCGTGCTCACGACAATTGGACTGTCTTGTAGTCACAATGGTGCGTACGCTTATACGATCGAAAACATCTATTCTTCCATAAACTTTTACCGAAAATATTGTACTTGTTGTATCTTTAGATTTTTCGATAAAAACAACAAATTTTTTGTATCTAAATAACAATAAAAAATTTTATATGTAAAAGCAAATATATGCAGCAGATATGAAAATACAAATTATTGAGTTGTGTAATAGATAATTTCGGATTTTTCAAATAAATCTGTCTACTTTTTCGTCAGGCAAAGCAGTTAATTTAATACTAACATTAAATATTTATTTGTCGAAATTGCTATCAAGTTTTGCCCATATCACAATATTTTAAACACGCTGCGTAAGAAACCATAACACAATTTATAAGAAAATCCAAAATTATTTATTTTAACCCATTATTTGATATCTAAAGAAAACTATGCAAAAGGCAAATTTAATTAAAAATACTAATAAGAGAAAGACTTCTTCCGAGCAATTTCGCGATTGAGCAAGCGTGATAGTTCAATCGGAAAAAATCTCGACGGAAAGAAGATCAGTTCAAATCACATCGCAGCATGTTCGAATCGCAATCGTGATCGCTCTATACGTCGTGCTGCTTAGAAAAAGATGCAAAAGGTACGCTTTATGCCGCATGTTCTTCCCCACCTCGAGAGCGAGAGATCGCTTAGCATAATCCGTTGGACGGTTTCGAGTACGAAAACTCGATGGTGAGGGTTACACGTGGAGAGAGCACGAGTTGGAAAGAGACTACGGAGCGGACGTCACGTGCGTGCGACGAGGAAAACGCTATAGAAAAATTCGCGCCATTTTTACTGCGCAACCTGCACGGCGCACCAATCAGATTTGAATTTGAACGGCCGATGGAAGGGAACAGCCAGACCTCGTGGCTCTGGCTGTTCTCGAACGGACGGGCTGACTGCCTTTGCCTTCACGATGATCCTATTAGAGCGAGTCTGACCGTAGAACGGTGAGGATCAAGAGTCGGTCTATCGGTTGCCAAGGAGTTATCGTCAAGAGTTCGAGAGGAAAACCTGACAGAAAAGTCGCGCGAATTAACGACATTCACGTTGTCAAAGATTCCTCTGCTCCTCCGGAAGACATTGGACAAGAAAACCGAGAAGAATCAGCGCTCGTAATATCGCAATTGTTACGACAAAGTGCGCGAAATATTTCGAGCTCGCTCGACTACGCATACAAGTGGAAACACGATCCCGAAATGCTAGCAGCCTCAATCTGTTTCGAAGTCTACTACACGTTGTTACCCAGCACAACCATGACTTCGCGAGTACCACGTTGCCTATTTGGTAAGCCGAATTCGCAGGAGACGATCGAGATGCTGCAGGATGCGCTGGACGCGGAAAGGAGCAGATTCGCCAAGAGGTGGGGAGTGAATCCCTGTTCCGAAGATAAGGAGAATAATTATCGGAGACGGAACAACGAGAAGAGTCAGCCGTCGCCCAGCAAAAAGCGAAGTAATCCGTATTCAAGGCAGACCAGCATTCACGGTGAGCAACATTTCTCTCGCCAAGTATCGCCGCGAATTTTATTGATGTATTTAACGATAATTAGGCGCGCGAATGCACTCCGAAAATGCATATGGCCGCGGAATATGCACGAGGGCGCACGAATTAAACGCGACACATTCGGAAAACTTCCTTAAATCGACAATACGTAAAAATTTCTCGACGTATCGTATATCAGTTCGCGAAAGAAGGTCGGTCTACCGCGACTCATTCGCCTGATACTGTCTTCTGCAGTTTAATGTACATGGCCAGGCTAAAAATATCTCTTACACAAACTCAATATGGCATGCTATCGAACGTTGATTGAATTATGCAACGATATTCGCAGTATTAATATTATAGTGATTCTGCTTTTCTCTTAAAAAATTTGTACTTTAAAATCAATTTTTTCTATAATTTACATATTATTTTTCGATGACGCTAAAATGAGAAGTACCGGCGTCATAGGAGTCGCAACTTTTTGGCGGGAAAGCCGCACTGAAAGAAGGGAAGTCGGGAGCGCAGGCGCTGCCTCTCTGAATACCCGTCGCGTGGCCCGACCTGTTTTCTTATTCTTTATAAGTCCATCGCCTCTTCCGTCTTTTCTCCTCCTTCTATGACCCTCCCTCGCTTGAGTATCCGGGCTACTCGTTTTACGCGCTCTTTCGAAGAACCTTTCCACCCTGTCGGACTATCATTTCTTACGCCAGAAGCACGCGTCGTAAAGCGAGACCCATCATAGCGATAATCTAAATAACCTAACTACGGACTAAAGACTTATTACTCTTTTCTAGACTGCTCACAAGATGTATATAAATAATTTTTATAATTTTTGTCAATAATTTCTTAATTTCTTAATACTATATATATTTTAAAAAATATTTATCCAAGTACAGTATTTTTCTCTTCAAGTTGAAAGAACTATAATAATAATTAAAAATTATTTTGTTAGAAAATGTAACTTTAATTATTTTTGTATTTAGGAAGTTTAATTCACGGTAAATATAATTTTACGTTTTACGTAAAATATTTGAGAAAAAAATATTCATTGGTTCGGGCGCAACAACCGAATATCTACGAGAAAAATGCTCGCCTTATCACGAAAAGATAAGTGGACACGCATGATGCGTAATCGTGAGAAACGCCAGTCTGCCAGTCGCGTTGTCGTGCGGGACGCGGTTAGGACGTCGAAGAACCATCGCGATCGAGAATGAATCACGCCCGTGTGAATCATAGTCTAAGGCGAGCGACGTAAAATACCTGCATAGGGCTCCGCCGTGAGTCATCGAAGGGGCCCTTAATATCCAAGGAGTAAAAGGAGTCGCGATTGCATTCCTTGGATTCCACCAGCATGATATTTACACCCGCTCCTCCCAATTTATTGCATGGAATTTTATGCACAATGGATTATATTTTTGCGACCAAGTGCGAGGCATTGCATGCCTCTGCATGCGAAACCGATGACACCGGCAGCAAATTGCACACCGCGAACTGAACATACCTCGTATTTTTGCCGGGAAGAGTATTTCTACAAAACTTTTATTTATCATTTAATATCGTGTATAAAGATAACATCTCTTTTGAAATTATATAGGAATTCAAAGTGACACACTGGTTAAGAAATCATCAATACATTGATACACGTACACGTGATATCGTAGTGAAATACTTTTCAAAGCTAAAGGAGTGGGAAAGGGTAGGAGGGCGGGGGGAGGGGGAGGGGCAGTCTCAACGTCGAACCGAGATCCTGTGTCTATTTGCACTTGATAATCCCCTGCACGACTGTGACTCCTTGGGTTGGAACGCGACGACACACGAGGGACCCTCGAAAATTCAACGGAGCGGCACGGTGCAACCAGCTCTTTTTCCGACACCTGTTAGTCCTCGCTACGGGCCCATGACGACTGGAACGTCTTTTCCCACGATTAAATCAGACTCGCGAACACGCGATACCGCGTGGCGGGACCTTTCGAAGGTCGCGCGACACCTGCTGGGACAAGTTGCATTTGATATAAATACAAGAGCTGACTACGTTAATTACATCGCTCCTTCACTTATCTAACATCTCCAGAAACTGACGAAAGTTACTTGTCCTGTCCTCTAATACACACACACACACACACACACACATACACACAAAATAAGAATACCTTCATTTAGCCTGTTAACTTATGCCTCGCAACGACTTCGTATGTTTGCGTCCCTTTGGATTTTCTCCAAAACAAAATAAGCAAAATCTACCTAAATAAATATGTACAACCAAAACACAGTAAACAAACTTATACAATAAACCTATTAAATAGAAAGAATCTATATTTTTTTTGCCAACATCCGGCTGAATCGCTTGATTGACAGAGAAAGAAAAGTTCTAGTTTTATTTTCTTGTACGATTAACAGGAGGTAAAATAAACGCGGATCGTATCGCATAAGTGAGGGGTGATCGCAGTGTTATTTTCCGCGTCGTGGAAATAGAAGATCTTTGATATTCTCGATTATACGACGCGAGATTGACAAAAGGACCCCTTCGATCACAACTTAAAGAGAGACTCAGCCGTCCGCTCGCATGGTTTTTCCCGCAAAATCGGAGCTTTAGAGAGCAGTTCGAAAGAGATCCTTCGCTCGGGCGATGAACGTGCTAGGAGAAGGAGGATCCGACTACGTCTGGATCCGCGAACAAAAGAGAACTCTCGGGACGAAATGTCTCGTAGACATATGGACAGGTAAGCGTCGGTCTTCCTCGACGCATCTAGGATCTATCGCGGCACGTTGAGGCGTGGAAACAGATGTTGACAAGCGAAATCGTGAACGCAACCAGAAAAAAAAAAAGAGCCAAACTGAGAAAAAGGAGAAAGAGAGAAAAGACGTCAGTCGAGGAAGAGCTCGGTTTCGCGCGCCATATGGCGAACCAATGCCAAAAAGAGAGAAGCGCGGAGAAGGGATCGTGTCCTCGACATATGGCTGTTGCGTGGATTTTTTTCGATCTTTTTCCCATCGATTTATCGGACCGCATTCGTTACGTCGATTCGCGAACGCGAATAATATTCCTTGATATTTTGACTGCTATACGTGCACCGCCGAGCAACCGCCGTATCTACATCGTTCGTTTTGCTTGGACGTTGAGAAAAAAAATCGGGAAAAAACTTTAGCCAAGAATTCTGGATAAATGTCTTGTGAATCTGAAACATTCTATATCCTAACAGCAGTTAGAGTATTTATCTAAATGAATCTAATTTATCTGAGCCGAATGATACAATCGATTCTATCACTTTGTCCCATTCTGCTATTATAGATCCTTTTATACATGATTTTTAGGCTTTTCGCGTTCTACCGAAACGTCGGAGAAAGGAGGAAACATTGTCGAACCGGTACCGTTAATATTAAATCGCACCTGTCAGTCAGAAAAAGAGAAAAAGATCGAATAGAAAGAAACGAGGGGTGGGACTAGCTCAGGTGACTACCTGATCGAAAGTAGGGTGCCCATAAGACGTTTTGTGCGTGTGTAGTCTTTGTTGTGGAAATATATTTCGTGCTGCTCCCGTATACAGCGCCCCTACACAGGTTACGCGACGTCGCAATGAGATGACCCCGTCGATCCACAAAACCTCATAGATCGCCATGGAACCTTGAAAATATACTTGTTACGGAAAGCTTCACGTGTTCCCTCACAAATACCTATTCACATCGCGCAGAACGTATCGAATGAATAGAACGAATGGCTTATTACACTCATATTGTGTCGCGCGCAACTTTGTTTTTATACAACGCGCTAATATTGTCGCGGTTTTTCAGCGAACGTTCTAATAACATATCGTTTACATTTTCGTTCAATATTTTTGTTGCAGATTATTGGCGAGCTCGAAAAATATGCGACGTGACCAAGAAGCCTCTGGCGGTCTCGATGGACGTGTCGAAACAACAAAATGTGGAATCGTCGAAAACAACGAAGACGACGACCACGACAACGGCAACGACGACAACGACGACAACGACGAAGACCGCGTAGAATATGACGTCGGATTGTGATGATCATATTTCCTTAGATCCCATGCACACGTGCCATTTTCACGCGGCGCGGTTATTTTGCTGCGATGGCGAAAAAAACCGCCATGTTAACTTGAACGTGCTCTCGAGTGGCGAAGAACAATTCGTAAACAGTTAGCTTAAAATTGTTCACATTAATACATTCCATTTAAGCTGTTAAAAAATTATTAAATGTATTATTCTCAAAATTTAAAAAAAATTATATTGCGCAAAATGATCATCGATTAATGAAATGTAAACGTAAATTTGTGTGCATGGAATTCTAACGACCGTTTATGTTAAACCAGACTTTATCTGCGCTATCAAAATTTATATATTTATTCTTTCATTTTTGAACATCATTATTATTGATCTATTATTGAAATAATTATTCTTAGAATTAATGGCAACTGAAGTATTAATTAACTTTTGTAAATAATTCGCCAAATATTATAATTTGTGGAGGTTTGGATGAACTGAATACCGTAAGAAACGTCATTTCTGACTACAATGTCCAATTCTTGCGATTGGTGAATCATTGTTTCGACGGGCGATAGTTCATACTTGCGATTTATCGATGTGATTTTTAACGAGTTCTGTTCGGCGGCGATAGGCTATCGAAAGCCTGAAACGGTTGGTTCCTCGATGGAGCAACGATGCAGCGCCTCCAAAGACTAACTGATTACAAATGTCAATTCGCAGCTCCGCACTCTCCTCACATGAGAGATAGGAGAAAGTCCTATGTATATGTTGATTTAGGATTAGAAAATTCTTCTAGTCATCTAGTTATTTAAGCGTGTAATAAACTATCGTGCTTTCATTCGTACTTGTTGTTGTCATTTCTCATCCTTATCATGTATTAAAAATGTTAGAAAATATGTATTAGATATCATGTTCTGAAAATGTCACCATCGAGACGTGTGAGAAAATAACAATTTTATAAAAAAGTACAATTAAAATGCAATCTGATTAATTAAGAATCATTATCGTGTAATCTCGCATGTTTCATTTTTCTGCTATGCATTTAACATTTTGTAACGTAACGAACATAAAACTTTTCGCAGAAACTTTTTCCTAATTAATTCAATTATAAGCACTGTAAAATTAATGCAGCGCAAAAAAATCTATCTAAAATTAATATCGATTAAAACAGTAGTTATCTCGTCGAATCGTGTTACTGCTGTGAATTCTCACATGGCTCGCCACGTTATTTCCTCGAGCTCTTTTTAAATTAATATAATAGCTCGCATGTGTGCATGTTAAAAAGCCGCAGGTAAATTGATATTATCTGATATTCGACACGTTCTAGGCCAATCGACACGTGGAAACTGAATCGAAATCATCGGACGTTAGTCAGCTGAACAGCCCGAATCGCGTTTTGTAACGAACATTTGGTAACATTCACCTGGACGCGCGTGCCATGGTGGTCCCCATACATGCATGGGGGTAACCTACAGGGTGACATGAAAATTATTTCCATTCGTTGCGTACATACGTACAACAATTTATGCAATATATTCATTTATAATTTTTATAATTTAATTATAATAAAATAAACCAAAAATATCCGCATGAGAGAGAAAAAAAAATATTCTTTTTATAAAAAATCTTTAAAATTTACTTTTTACCGACTTCAAAATAAAGTATATCGCTATGCAAAATGTAAATCTTCAATAAGAATATTTTTTAATATACTACATATATATCTTAGAATCTTCTTTATTACGTATACATATTATACAGCGAAGCAACGCGATTCTATAACGTGTAATTTTATAACGTATGTAGCAATGTTTTTAACGGCACCCCGTGTAGGTTAGCAGTTTACTTATCTGTACGTCGATACAAATATGGGGGTGACTCTGCGCGGTCGCTATATGGTTAATTATAATGCGTGATGCACCGCAGGGTCTTCCAGCCATGGGGGAACTGCGCCAAGGGAAGCAGCTGGTTCGTGGTTCTAATGGCTGTCATCCTAGCTGGTCATTTCGATAATGCTAACTAATAAGCTGCCCCTCGAGCACGAAACCATACTGGCGTTAAATCGAATATCATCGAAACGTTGCTTCGCAAATGGATTTTCGACCGTTACACGTTGCACGGACATTCGATTAGTATGTATCGTGTAATTATCGGCAAATCACTGTGAATTACTCGTATGCATATGTATGTTTTCCAAAAAGTTTGCATCAACGCTTTTCATTTGATCAACGTTCTTGCATATTCGCCGCTTTAAATCCATTATAGCAGCATTACATTTATAATTATAAGTATATGCAATGTCAATATAATTATAATTTAAAAATATAGACAGAATGTTGTCTCTTAAATTTCGTACCGCGTGATAGATCGTCTGAAGTGGACTTTACCGTTTACGACTTCGAAATTTAAAACTGCCCTCAGTTGAACCGATAAAAAGACACTCCAGGTGCGATATCGAATGTACACTTAATGGGTATCTATCATCGATACATATGTAATGCGCCCCTTCGTCCCCATTATTGATTGAATTAGCTGTAGAATTAGTTTACATCGAAACAGCACCTGATCGCAACAACGTCCCGACAGTTCGATTTTGACAAATCGTCTGCGATCACGATCATCGATCAAATGATTTTTTTTCTATATACAGCTTCAATCATTTCTTAGATTCATACTTTTATCAATCTGTTAATTCAAGCAGGTATTTTATTGCATCCATCACTGATGAGCAAAAAATTTTAACCCGAGATGTATTTCGCACATAAAAGGTTTTTCTATGACATTTTTTTTTTAAAGATTTTGAAGATATGTGAACTGAAAACCGAAGATAAAACATCCCGTATATGCACCGTGTCTCAATTTATAATAAATCCGCTGCACTCAATCTCATTCATCTTAAAAACGTCATGTACCACAATAATCGCGCGTGTGTGTCGTGATGAATTGCCAATAACTGTTCGTACGCTGCTTTGATCTTTGGCAAATTGCACCTACCGCAGCCGAAAATTTCAACGGTTCGTTCGTTCCCGCGAAAAACTTCAACTGCCATTCGCGCGCAGACAGCCGGGTGGCAAGAAAGCGCGTGTCGGCAGCGGCGATAAATTACGATCTTTCCGGCGGATCGGTGTGGTCCTAAATGAGAGGGGTAAACGTCCGATCGAGGACCTCCAAATGATGTCCACAATAGCCAAAACGAACTCGTCCAGTAGCATTTCACTTTCCAACGGTAGCACGCGCCTGTCCGCATCCCTCCATATATTAACTAATGCCCTGTAAACACGCATTCGAAAAGGGTCCAGCCGGTCGCTCTAATTAAAGGACATTCATATCAAGGAGTCAGCTTTTTTTCGACCCCTTTTACTTTTAACTTTCGCGAAAACTGGTTCGAGTGTCCGTTTGGCCTGGCGCGCCACGCGAACACCATTTGCCAGTTCTCTCTTTGCATACGATTTGGCGCTTTTAAGTCCTCGGTCTCGCATTTATATCTACCAAAAATTGACATCTTAAAATAAAGACTTTGTAATAATAAAAAATAATTTCGAATATTGAATAAAAAATATGAAGTAACAAATATCTTAACACGTTTTAAGAGAATAAAAGAAATAAGGAAAATAACTTTTTAAATACTTTTTTAGAATTTAATTCTCTAATTTTAAATAGAATTTAATAATAAAACGAAAAAACTTATCCACAAGCATAATAATTACAAAAGTGTAATTATTATAAATGTGGTTGAATTGATTGTTATTAAATTATCAGATCACTATTAATAAAATATTTTTCATTTCAAGAATGCGTCGTGTCCAAAGAGTGCACGCGATGTGCTCTTGCCATTTCAATCGCTGTCTTTGACTGCTGTTATGTTTCGCTCATCATGAGGCTGACAATAATCCCATTGACAGCTAAGTGCGACGGCGGAGATATTATAAATCTGTCAGTGGCACTTGCGTACCGTTCGGGTCCCGACTCAATGAAATAAGTCCACGTAAGTCACTCGGCTGTTTGGAGAAGAAACGGTTCCTTCTTTTGCCGTTCGCATTCCACGAGCATTGATGATTCACGATTTATTTATACCTAACGAGCTGCGATCACAATTGAACCAACGAATGTTTATATATTCGTTGTATGTTCGTCGCTCTCGGTTAAAAATGCGCGCATTTTTCGAATTTTTAAATCAGCGACATATGAATAGTACAGAAATTTAATGCAGAAATACAGTCACAAGTATAAAGAAAGGCATTGTTGATAATTTGAACCAATTTCAAGATTTTTTTAGGATTAAATATGTAAACAACTAATAAAAATAAAATGGATTAAGTCGGTAATACAATAGTGCAAAGTAGAAGGATAAAAAACCGTTCTTCACGGCGCATTTCTCGAACAGCCGATGAAATTTCAGTCGGCATAGCTCGATCCCTCGCGTCGAAGTTCGATCGATCGTCGCCGACGGATTACAGTTACACAGAGTAAGTACGTTTGCAGCATGCGGTTCCCTCGAGGGAACGTCTCACGGAGAGACCTTTCCTCCGATTCTCTTGGCCGGTGGACCAAGACACCGCAAAAACTAACCGTATCGAGCCGACTAGGGTTACGAATCGCCGAGGCAGCGTTCTTCATTCCGTCTCTCACGGCACCTTGTGAGAATCGTCGCGAATTTGATCGTAATCACAGTCGCAGCGCAGAAACGACGGCGGGACTCGTTTTCAGCAAGCGAGTCAACGTGAATTATTGTCCATCTGCTGTAATAACCGATGACTGAACTACCCATATCCCATTTTATATTTCGTTGAACCTTCTTCTCTTTTCAAACTCGATACACTGTATTTTTAATCTTACATTTAGCAAGGCATCCTATGCAACACATCTCTGATTTGCGATTTCGAATTCACATTTATGTAAATTTTTTATGAGTGATAAGTATTCAGATAGCCAAACGTTAGCAATATTGGCAGATTGACAGGAAATTTGATCAAAATTGACGGAAATTTGATCAAAACTGACGGACACAAATTTCCTGTCAATCTGCCAACATTGCTAACATTTTGCTTACTATTCCGAAAAAACTTTATATTAAAATCTTTGTAAAAATATCACAAATCGAATCCAAAATATATTTAAAAGAGATAAAAGATGATTGCGATAATCAGTGATAGTATTTATTATGTAAGCAATTTTAGAAATTCAAGGCACTTTCAGTAAAAAAGAATAAAAATAAACAGTAGCAAGGTTTATGAGGTTTATGAGGAAGGAGATTCGCTGGCAGGATGCCTCGCCTAGATCCTGTCTCGAGGCCGAAGAGAGGTCCCCTGAAGCGTGAAATCACTTCCAGCCTGAATATAAAGAGCGAAAAAGCGAGTGTCCATTTGTGTTTCGGCCGTTCCGTACCACCGCCTCCGCAACTACGCTGGAAATCATTGCGCGCCTGTTAAGCTTCTTCCCTTCGTGCGTCGAGGGCTTTGATTACTTTCTTCGGCACTCGAAGGGCTCGCCATTAGCAGCGGTTAAGAGCACAGACACAGAGATACGGCTACGTCGGACGCATTAGTCCGAGTAACGTCGCAAAAAAATCTGACTATACCTTTGGTAATCCGAATTCCTCGATTCTAGAGGTTTTGCCACACACATTCAGAAAGTGTACAAATACATAATTTATTCAATTACGTAAACATTTATTCTGCATCAATGTTATTAAGCCTCTATCATTAATAACGCATTATTTTTCGATGCTAAATAAAAAATTTAAATGAGATTTTTTGTTTAACCTCGGGTTAATTACAAAAAAAGCGACTTCTGCGCAGAGAGATCATTGACAGCGTGTAAAAAATGACGGCAACGTATGCAAGGCGGCAATAAGCCACAGCTAAATTCCAAAACTGCTTCCGAGCGAGGCTGATCGCCTGATGAAAATGGACGGCCGGTGTGATGCTTTCGTTTTGCTTGTATTTTTTATTATTCGCCGAAAGTGCGGAACATCGAGATAACGGTCTCGGCGAGCGGGCGAAATGAGAGGAGGAGGGCGACGCGTTTTAAAATTATCAGGAAGGCGAGGGAAGTGCTGCCGCTCGGAAAAAAAAGGAACGGTTAGAAATTTGTTGCCAAGCGGGTTAACGTACTCTTATGACTCTCGTAGCGCACGGTATATGTCGCATCCGGTTTACTGGCAACTTGAAAAAAAAATGTTACGAGAGCGCTCTTTGTAACGCGGAACAGGCGGCCACACTTGAAAGTCGAGATTGTCATGATCGTTTAAATATTCGTGGAGCGCAGAAGTTTCCGAAATATAGCCCAAACTTTCTCATAAACATAATTATACAAACAGTGCACAGTTTAATTAGTATTTAATATATTCAATATATACAATATTGAAGTCAATTTTATCTTTCAAAATTTAATCTAAAAAAATCAGTTTTTTTACAATTATTAATTTATTCACAATATTATCTATTGTTGTATCTTTCGTGTCGATATGCACACGCAGTCATTTAAATCGATCGACGAGTAGTTTTGGGCGTCGCGAGCTGTCTCGAATTCGAGTTTCCCCTTTTTCCGGAAATAGACTTCCTTTTTCGAGCTCGCACAGTACTCCCTCCCCTTCTGTCACACCCCAATGTTTCTTCCAATGCCCTCCTGCAGCCTTACCGTCCGTCCCGCGTGATTCTATAAATAAAATCGACGGCGATGCACGACCGTACGTGCACTCGGGTCAAAATCCAGAGAGCGGTGCGTGTTCCACTTATAAATAGACATACATAGATGGATTAACCGCGGCGGAATGCAGCCCGATGCACAAGTCCCTTTAAAACGTGGAAGAGCGATCGTCCGCGCAGTATCAGAGCGCCACGCGCCGTTCAACACCTCTCGCTGACGAGAAGCACGAAACTTCAGTCGACGCGATAAACTTGCGAAGAACGGTCCTTTAATCGCGAATTCAAATAACTCATATTATTCGCACAGCAGAATTTTCAGCAGACGATTCTGTTTTTCGCGTTTGCCGCATTCTTCGCGTTTCACTTTTCTCGGTTTATTTACGACGTCATCATGTTGGCAGCAAGACACAGGTGAGCCAGAATTATTTGCAAAGAATTAGCAGAAGAAGGAGGATTTCTCTAATTAAATAAAAATAGTTGCAAATTATAATTTTCCGTATTTTCCACACGTCGCAGTAATTAATTATATCTATCCAATTGAAACATCGATTAATGCCAAACAAGATTATCCAGATCTGTCTTCAAAATCTTAATATGCATCGACACGCGTGTGTATTCGTATTCTAGTGCGCGACGAGTATGCGTCCGTTCGGCGACACATAACATCTTGAGCACCGTGACATATATTCGTTCAATGCACGACTAATATTTCACTGAAATGACGATCGCGATGTCCGCTACGACTGTGGTGAAGCTAGGCATCGCGTACGGGTGCGAAACCGCGAAATCGCATAGATCCTGCGGTCGCTCTCGCATCCGCATAAACATAACAGAGAGGAGAGATAGAGCGAGAGTGAAGATGCGGCTGCGGCAGGGAGGTGAAGCGAGGCACAACGTGACTAGTGTTACATACGGGATTTAACAATATAACGTTACACGGCCGGTGTCTTTCCTGCGCTTCTCGGATTCGTAGCGCGGGTCTTGGATTTCTCCTGGATAATTGGGCGTCCGGGTTTTAAATTCCGGACAGATTGAATGCACCCACAGGCTCTCTCTTTCCCTTTATGTCTCTCCTCGGAGAGAGGACAGTAACCAACGGATGCGTCATTGTCGATGGAACAATGTCTGAGATGCGTATTTGCGTATCCGATGTCTCGCAATATTCGCGCGACGAGAGCACTCGCGGCCGGAAATCGCGTCGAAAATCGCAAAATGGGGAATATTTACGTTTCCAACTGGCTGAACGGTAATCTTTAACAGATTTCATTCGTCTTTAATTGCAAAAAAGTAAAAGTATTTGATCTAGTTGCATAAATGTATGTTTAAACAATCTAGTCAAAAAAAAATAAATAAAATTGATCTAGATTACGCAAATTTTACATGTGCATCTTTATTATGAATGTTAATGCGAGAAATCTAATAGATTCATATGAGAGCAATAAAAAGGTAATTTGAATAATTAGCTAGCAAAATATGTAAACACAATCCTTTCTTACTTATTTGCGTTATGACTTATTTATTAAGAACGTTTCTACTGTTACAAATTACTGTAATTATTTAGCGAAGCGAATTACTTTACAAGATCGCCGCGATAATTTGATTCAAAAATACCGTGGAATATCTCATATCCCGATCGGATCAAACATATCTCGGTTGGTGGAAATGCGAATTCGCTGAATACATATTATCCAGGTAATTAGGAGCACTTAAAAGTTATTCGTGGTATAACCGCGCAGCGCTTTCCTTGAATATTCTCGGTTGGAAACAAGAATGATAATTATCCTGCCTGCCTGGTAGCGCTTTATGTGTACGCAAACACGAATAAAAGAAAAAAACGTGAAATAAGGAAACAAAAAACAGTTGGACTTTTCTTTTCTTTCCTTTCCTATTCAAACGCGAAAAATTATTTTTCTTCTACGCGCTTAAAAGTACGTGTCAATTTTCGCTTTAAATATGTATTCCGACAATCTTTTTTTCGCAAATCAGACGGGATTTGTGAAGAAAGCAACCATCGGCGTCTAATGTCTGCGCGGATCTTTCGAATTCCAGACGGCGCAAGAACAAATATTTGGGAATCTGAACGAGGATGTGCTGAAAGTGTTAAGTGCTGCGCTCGTGCCTCGCGCGTCTGTAAAATTCATCTGATGCACGCGACTCTCATCGCTGGCATTTTGTTTCGAATCTTCTATCGTCATATTAATTAAATAAATTATACAATTGCAATATAAATAAGAAATGCAGCACGGATATAGATGAACGATATAAAGTAATTATCTCTGATGCATTTATCATGAGAAATTATCTTTCGGTAAAATTATCATTATATCATTTTTTGGTTTTTGTGATAATTTTGACAGATCTCGCTTGACACACACCATTGCAATATGATAGCCAAAAGTCTGGAAATAGAAAAAACACCGTGACTTGTATTCTATTCTCGATATTGTTAAAATCACAAAAGAAATTGTTATCTGGCGATATCTTCGAAGCGTGGGTCGGACACGCGTCACTGACCTTCCGCAAATGAATAAACGTTGTGCGAACTCTAAGCAAATACTAGATGGAATTTCGCGACTGCGCTCGCGACCCACGTAAATCTATTTTCGTCTAGCGGCAGAAGATACAAAGCAGCGGACAGAGAGTTGTGGGTGGTTGCCACACTCGCGGGGAAAGAACCAACAGGCCAAAGTCCTGAACAAAAATGCGGGAGAACATGTCCAAACAAGTCGTCATTAATTCAACCGATATGAAACACGCTCTCTTAAACGGAATCACAGACGGAATGCCGGCGTGAATAATTTCATAGATTTAAAAACCGCATAATCGAGAAGGCATGAAGAAAAGAAAAATAATGCACTGTGAAGGCAAGGAGGAATATATTTAGAAAGACGTATCACGCGATACAGATATTACAACCGCTGTCTGATAGAATGTAGATCGCAATTGTATCGCGATACCGCGGTTGCGATACCACGGTTAATTATTAAAGGTTTCCGAGATAATTAACCGGCCGATAACGATCGTGGACATCAGAAAGAGGGAGTGCCGGGGAAGCGTTCTCTATAGCGATAACTTCTTACTCGCATTCTTGCACGTGATATAAATACCGCGGGGTGAAAGACTCTTTAACAATCCTTGTTTACGGAACACGCCGTTTCGAAAATACGTTGTTTCTATCACGAGATATACCTGCGCTTTAAATAATAAAACGTTACTTATTCGCATTGAATGCGATAAAATCAACACAAAGATTATTTTCATAATATATTATTGATATTAAATACGTAAATACGTATTATTATTGAATATTAAATACGTAAAAAATAATTCACTAAAATTGAAAAATAATTTATCCAATTTCTTTTTAGTCTTTTTCCTCTTTTTCGCGTTTTACTGTACGAAAAAAAAAAAAAAAAAAACAACGAAGGCTTCGTTAACGTTTACTATAGCAGTGATTTACTTTTTCCGAGCATTCCGTGAAGTTTCTTCCTCTAACGACCTCCCTCCGCATACTTATAAACGACTGCAGCTTGCGCGGAGACAGATTGGCTGCACGTGAGGCCGCCACGACTTTTCTCGCGCAGCTTTCCGCCGCTGGAAACGTCACGTCTGCCGGATGAAAACATCCGACAGGAAATATTGCCGCCAAATCAGGGAGACTCGCCTCTTTTTTTAATACGATTTTAAACTACATTTACAGAAAGCACTGAAGGGTGACTAACCGCGCCGCTGGCTCAACTTCGAAGTTGAGCAGTCTCAGACTTCATAGAAAGGGATTCGTTAAGTGCATGCACCCTTCGCAAAGAAGTAACATGTAACCTCTTTTCGAGGATTTTCATTAGCAGTGTTTTCGAATTGTAGACTAGATGCACTCCTTCGTAAGAACAAAGTATCGCTTCGTTGTTATTTTTTTTCCGCGCTTCTAGAAAGTATAATTAATATCTCGGCGAGCTCTATTCAGAATACGTAAGTAAGGCACGGGTCGTTAGCACCGCCGTCACATCTGCTACGATTTCTCAAACAGAAATCAGAAGCTCGGTTTGCTTCCTTCACCCAGCGACAACCTGTCCCCTCGCGCGCGCGAGCCTCTTTCTCGTCGAACCGAGCGTGACCGGGGTGATTTCTTTTCGCAAAGAATACATTTCAAGGTCCGTGAATTCATGCAGGAAGTGACAGTTGGCGCGAAAGATTTTAGCATATGTCGGATCCGTGCGAGACAACACGTGCATCATCGCTACCGCGAAGAAATGAATGAATATGCATTCCATTCATAGGAACCGTCCGGAATTCGTTGCCGAAGGAGGTGGGCGCGCCCGGACTCCCCCGAAATCGAAATTAAGGCGCGTAATTTCGAATGCAAATATGCTAAAACGGAGATCCGCATGCGCGTCGAGTGCGGCAAAAAAGGAACCGTACGAAAATTCAACGGGGAAGTTCAAAAAACTTCACCGACATCAGCTTTCGTGCGCAGATACACGAATAGTTTAATAAAATAATGAGGATGCAAATCCAACGTTTTATTCGCCGGAACAATTCGATGTCGACGATTACTGTTAGAATGTAAAACAAGTGTGGTCGCGCGCTATCGTGCAAATCTGAAACGCATTAACGATAGGTTAACGTCGACGCTCGGGTGTTTGCGAGCATGCGATAAGAAACGGAGTCAAGAACGCGCGCGAGGTAAAATAGTTTTTGATAGCGTTATTAGCTACTAGCCACAATTAATATTGTGCACATTGTGTTCTATTCGCGGATCAAAATAAAGCCTTTTATCGCACGGGAAGTGAGATAAAATTCTCTGATAAAATCAAATCTTTCAATGCATATGCAATGCATATGTATTTTTAGTAGGTAGGAATATTTTGTCCCATTTTTGAAGACAAAGGAAAATTTATGCATTAAAGAAGCGATTTAATTTGCGCTACTGCAACCACAGGTAGCGCAAGCTATTCTTAAATAAGAGATACGTCATGCGGTTTTCTTCGACATTTATCGTTTTAGGCTGCGTTCGTCTTGCAGCCTTAGTGTCGCGTCTGACTCACATAAGTATTTCTAGCTCAACGTACGTCTAAACAATATTAACGTTTGAACGACGGTACGTGCCTAAGCAACGCTTCGGCGATAATGGATAACGCAACAGTTGATGCATATTTTCAGTTTTGCCGTTTTATTTACGAATCGTATAATAGAAGCGTTAAGGTGGTTTAAGCGTGACAGTATTGCCTAATAAGTGAACTATTGTAATTTCTATTCTCTAAGTACAAATGGTATAAATTTGAATAATTTCTTAAGAAAATGAATTTACGATCGAACCACCTTAGCAGTGTCCCATTTTTTAAAACAATAGAAAATTTATGCAAAAAAGCCAATTAATTTGCGCTACCACGACCGCAGCTGTTCCTAAATAAAAGATAAGTCACGATTTTCTTCGGCAGTCATCGGTTTAGTGTCACGTATGGTTCACATAAGTACTTTTAAAATGACGGTACGTGCCTAATGCGCATTGCTTAAGTACGTACTGTCCTTCAAACGTTATATTGTTTAGACGTCCTTTGATGCATATTGCATGCTGGAATTTTCCATTCTCTTTATGGGATATGGGACAAAATATTTGTAACAAAAATTACTGGATTCTATGTACAATAATAAAAAATGAGTTAATATATTTATGCTAATAATCTCTAATTTGTATTATAGAAATGCGTGCTGTTGAAAAAGAATTGATTAAAGTCCATTTGTCTCTGAAAAACAAGCAAGCAGCTACTGGACGGCGTTGCGGATCCCGCAAAATTTCACTACATTAAATTACCTCTATCTCGAATGGCATCGGAAATCTTTTCTCGCAGTAAGAAATGCAAATGACTTCTTCGTCACGAGGGGACCGTCCGGCAGAAATTTCTTTGGGGCGCTAAGGGCCCACCCGTTTGCCCAGTAACTCAAGCGAAATAATTACCGGGCGTAGGCACGCCAGTCGAACCCTCTTCGCTTTTTCATTCGACTCCTCGGCGGGCAGGGGTAAGCGAATTCATTCGGGAAGGGGATCTCCTTTTGCACAGGTGTCGAGGCGCAGAACGAAAGAACCGCGTTACGCGCGACCGCGCAAGCCGGATTTGTCGAATCTTGCTATGTTAATGACTCACTTTTGTAATCAACCCTTTTGCATTTTGATCTTGTCTATTGACTCTACTTAAAACAAATCTTAAGAGAAAAATAAGTTATTTTGTATCGCAATCCGATATGACCGAAACTTCAAGTAAATCTTAAATGACTTCGGAACGCCAAAAGAGACATTGTGTCACGTACGATTTGTGAAATGTGTGAAACAATTTGTGTGCCATAAGCATTTTGCAACAATGGCAACGTGATAATAAATATTATTACTCCACGCTGTTATCGATTGTCGCGTGCATTCCATTTGCGCAAACAGGAGACGCGTTCGCAAGGTTATCGCATAAAAGTTTGAAAGTGTCGCAAAAGAGATAGAAACACTAAGTACATTCTATGCACTCATGACTCAAACTCGATTCTCGTGCAGTCTGGTTATCAAAGCCGTGCGATAAATCAGTCGGAACAGCGAGCGGATCACGTCGATCTAACAAGCTGACTTTTTCGTCTTTTTTACTCGACTTTGTTCTTGAATCATTTTTTACACGTGACGTGATAATTTTTTACTCATCAAACGTGTCGAGAGAAATGAGTGCGGCGTCGCGAATCACCGATACGAATTAAAACCGTGCGAATAATCGAGAGTGCACCGGGACGAAGAAGAGGCTGTGAGGCAGCGAACGACTATCGATAATTGGTAATTTCACAGAGAATATTTTTGCCCGCGGCGAAAAATCGCGGAGTTTCGCCAGTAAAGCGAAATAATCGCATTGCGCAACAATCGAGCGCATCGTTACGAGCGCGCTCAATTGACGGTAAGAGGGGAAAAAAAATCTTTGCTGACAGGTTAAAGACGGAGTCAAGGAGCGAGTCGTTAACGGGGACAAGTACCGGGCGTGAAAAATGTTCCGGCGTTCGACGTTCAGGTGCAGGTTCGCTCGAGGGAAAAACTTATGCGCGATTTACTTGTCTGTGTTTCCTCAACGACGGCGGTCACGATGCGGAACACCGCCTTTGAAACGGTATGAAACGGCGGTTGCCTCTGAGCCGTTAAAGAGGTCGTCGCCAATCGTAGGAAGTGCCGAGCCCAAGGAAAGAGAGAAAGAGAGGACGTTTTTGAAGCTGCGTTTCGAAACGCCGCTCCCTCAACTGCTATCTTTTCTTACGAGAACTCCTTCTGTCTCTTCGTGTCTGTCGCACAGTCGCACTTCCCGTTATTGTGCTACTTATATGTCTTGTAAAAAATTACTTTCGCCATCAACATAAATTAAATGTTTATTGCATCGCAATATATCTAGATTTGCAATCGATATATCAATAATTTTCCTAGTTTTTAAAATTATGTTTATCGTCAGATAAAGAATTAATAATGTAACAGTTGCCAGTAGATAACCCCAAATATAACCTCAAAATTTTGTAATATATTTGTATTTCTAATGTAAATATTTTGTGGACTCTCTCTCTCTCTCTCTTTTCTTTGGAAGTTTATTTTCAAACAAGTCACTACGCAGATAGTAGGATATTAGCTTAATAGGCGATTTTTCGTTCTGTTTTGATTGAACTGCAGTAAGGTCAATTATCATGAAGCAACGCAAGTTTCTCTCAATTACGCATCTTATCACGGCAAACTACGTTTCAATAAGATATGAATCGGAATAATCTTCACATTATACACAATCGACATACACTTATCGGATTTATGAGCCGATCACGTTACTCCCTTCGTTGATCATAAATGCAATCCATCAGGCGCTTCTCGGAAAACTGTAACCTTGAGCGCCGATAACGGCGCGACGTTATTAATTAAAACGCTGTCATATCAATTAAACGCTATCGCGCCTCATGCAAATGTGCTTCATCATTAATTAGTTTCCCATTTATTTCTGTCAGCACCAGCGATGCCATTTCGAGTTCCGAACATACATCGAAAAACCGCGTAATGTGCTGCGCAAAGCGTTCTGCGCAACACATGTACGTTTTTCGGTGTATACGTATGGTGCTCGGAGAGCTCGAAATGGCATCACTGGTCTGCACCCATTCATTTCCTTCTAATTCCACGAAAGAAGATATAACTAGAATGGAAATACGCATCTCTCATGCACCGAGAATAAAGAGACACGATAATTCCCATCGTGTCTTTTGGAGAGGACAATACAAGCTTCTTGCTTAATCTCCTTTTCCCCTCCTTTCTCCTTCCTTCCCGCCTAGCGAATGCAATGATATTTACGATACATCGGGCGATATTTTCATACGAAAATAGCTATTATTCATCTGCATGTCGGGATAAATGACGGCGAATAACGGATTGTTGCACGCGCATGCGTTCGTGCACTAGTTGTACTTGTCCGCGGAGAACTACGCAAATCTATGCCTAGTTGCAGTTGCAGTTGAGATGCAGGCGAGTGTAGTCTCGCCATAAGATTAGTTACAGTCCGAATCTCTCGGATGATACAGCGCGGGTTCCAATTCGACTCGTCAACGATTGTTTTGCGCCGTGAAGAAAATTGTCTTACTCGAGGTAATTCGAATCTTTATGATTTATTAGTTTATGTTATCTCACGCATTTCACGTGCCATTGCAATTGCCGGTAGATAAAATAATCTACATGTTTTGACATTAACAATTTAGATAAGTCATGTTCAAGCAATTAGTGAAGAAATTGAAAAAGAAGCTGTAAATATTTATTTTTTACATGCAAAATCTTTTTGATAAATTTAACTCAGCCTCTTTAAAGAGCAAATTTGTACTGTTAAAAAATGACATTCTTTTAAAATAAATCCGAAAAACAACCAAGGATTAAAAAGTTCTGAATTTCTTGATTTTGATCTCAAACACTATACTACAAATTGCTTTCTTCTTGTTATTACATAATTATTCATTAATCTACACAATTCGACTATCTCGAGTTAATTTTTGTCCAATTAATTTCGACAATCGAGATTGTACTGTGCTGTCGAGAATAGCATATCAAAACCGTGCGAATGCGCACAATTGAACCCTCGCCACAGGGTGTGCGCGCGCACAACACTACCCCATCGAGTTCTACACCCCCGACGAAAATGTGCTTATCGATCTGACATAACTGCACCAGGCGGCAATAGCCAAGCGGCTGACGTGAAATGGAAAGACGAGACGCACGTGCAAAGATGAGATAAATGCAGCGTATGCAATTACGGAGTGCAACGAAATCTCGATCGAAGTCCGTGTAATTGATAGCAGATAAGTCGTATCCCACCGTCGTTCGGACACGCACGTCGCGAAAGGCCAGATGAAAGACATCTCGGAGAAGTGAGTAAATGAACGTTAAGACAAATTGAGCTGGATTTATCTCAATGGGTGGCCAAAGTAATTTCATTCGCTTCCTTAATTACTTCTACATACTTTATCATCTTTCTTCTCATAAATATACAATCAGTGTATCTGACGTAGCTCTAACACAGTATTGACAAGGTTAATATAACCTACAATATGGAAGATAAAAATTGCAAGAGCTGTGATAAAGTTATACCAGAAATGTTAACTGCAGCATCTATATATGCAGGATACTTCACAACCCACGCATTTCCTCCTCCCTCGAACTCCTTGATTGCTCAATTTGAAGTCGACTGGCGTCGTGGTGCAATGGGACAAATTCTAATATTTGCACGCGGTGTATTGACACGTGATAATACGACAATACGAAGAAATTGAATGTGCAATCTGATATTTGTTCGGAATAGTTCGGAATACGAACGAGTAAGTGGGTCAAGGAAAGGCGCACAGCTTCGTACGAACCTGTGTTACTTGTTTCACAGACGAGCATATAAGCGGAATGCATAACGAATAATTATCTACAATACTGAAATCTCAAATCAAAAAGCCAGTGAAACATAATATTGTCGGAATGATTTTTTCTACGTTTTTGTAAAAATTGACAAAAATTTCGAAAAAAATATCTTGAATTAGCGAATATATCATATCGAAGTTCATAAATAAAGCAAATAAGTAATGGCTCACGCTTTGAGATATCATTTCGGAGGAGTACTTGTGCAGTACGGCAGTTCGGTCCGCTGGGCAGGCATATAGTGCTCCAAATAAATCGCCGTTGTCAGCTTTAGACGACCAAATAAACGGCGCGCATTATTTATGCCAGCGATAAATCCACGATAATTGGATTGTTGCAAAAAAAAAAAGTACGTGACGGAGAAAAAAAGAACTGTTCTCGGGCGATTGCGATTTTCGAGTTAATACGACGCGGCGATATATTATGCCGAATCAGGTGATCGCAAACGCGGCATGACGCCATTCGAGTGATTTCGACAATGCGCATTCGTTTTTGCTCGTCTCTTTCGTGACTCATCTCGCACCCTTGCTCCATGGACCGCGCACAGCATCCATTTATCTTCCCGATCCACGTAGGTACGCGTAAGTATGGCCAAAATGTCGGAAGAGGAAAGTCCGTACGTTCGAGTGCATTAACCTGCCCAGCGGAGAGAGCAGGAAAGAAAGAGAGAGAAGGAGAGGGAGAGAAAGAGAGATGCTGCTGTACTGCGCGGCTCTGCTCGTCGTTTACGTGTAACCAGCAGAATTAATGCACTTGACTGTACCACCTGCATCATCTTATACATGCGTAGTAATTACACGAATAACGCGGAATTCGTTCGTTAATGCTTGCGGCGAAAGCCGGCCAATCAAACCACCTCGTGTTAACGAGCGTGCATAAAAAGCGCGGCATCATTAAGGGGACGTAAAGAAAAATCTTAACTTCGGCTCTGGTGTAACTTTAGGGATCTGTTTGATTCTTACTGGCCCTTAAGAGGCGCATCTCTGCGTTTATTAAGAACGCGTGCCAAGAAATCTTGTAAGGCGGAACTTGCAAAATTATCTTTTACGCGGCGTAAACGTAAATTAGAAGATTAACGCGCACTCCTCTTTTATATCGTGAATTTTTGTACAGTACAGTGTACGAATTCTCGTGCATATTTTTCTTACAATGTTAAACGTCTCGAGAATAAATTATTCATGCGTAAACTATAATATGCGCAGCTGTAAAATCTTCGCTATACAAAATATTTACATAGCGATGTCAAGAGACTCCCAAGAAGGATGCGCGTGCAAGCAACAAACCGTTCGGTATGAGTCCGCAATCGTATGTGCCGGAAGTGTGATGCATTCCAATCATCCGTCCAACGGCACATTGGCCGACAATGCGACAGGTCTCTTCTCTCCTTCTATCACGGTCGCATACACAAAGCCTTGTCGTGCGCGCGAAGCCTCGCCTCTCGATGCTTACCATCTTATTTATAAAACGTAAAGTGTCACGCTCGTAATTCGCCGCGATCGGTTTGACGATTAATATCGTATACTGCCGTATATCGTCATCATTCTGCATCGCAAACTTTCCTGGTAATTATGCAGCTTTACGCAGAAGTATTAACTCTTTAGAGCTGTGACACAACTTTCCTGGAAATGTCAGCAGTCAAAATAAAAATAAACTCTATTGCTACTAAACAACAAACAACTCCTTTTCCGATACTTTAAACTATCGATCGATATATCATCATCGGCGACAAATGGAATTATTCCAAACCTGTTTCCAAACTTTCTTATAAATATTTACATCGCAGAATTTATCAGCGAATTTACCTATTCTATCCAATGGTAAGGTCATAACCGGTAGGAGATCATAGGCAAGTGAAGTAATCAGTTTGCTAGAAAGTGTAAACTTGTTGACAAATTCTCTTACAAGAAAAATTTATTCAAAATTTAACTATTTAGAATAAGTTAAAAAAGTATGTACATATCCATTTTTTTAACTTTAATTGTATAAAAAAAAGTAATAAATTATAGCATGTTTTTTTAGTATTTTACTATACATAGAAATAATTTTTTTTTAATTTTTAATAACATAGGAATTACATGTAAGAAAATTATAATCAAAAGGTAATTGCATATTTGCAATACAATATTAGATTTACAGTTACTTATTTTTATATGACATTGTAAAAAAAATTATGTGTCATAAGAACTATCCATGCGTGAGATAATATTATTTTCTTCTATAAAAAAAAGTGATAAAGTGTAAAATCGATAAAAATTAATAAAAAAATTAAACTTGAATTTTTCAATACAAAATTTCCGATATCTTTAAATAAATTAAAAAATTAAAGTCTTTTGTTATTAAAAATCTAACTTCTTTTACAATAAGAGCCCGTCTGACGATGGAAGAAAGGAATATCGATCTGGAAGCCATTCGATTCCGCGATCGAGATCGCGTGCGTAGAAGACTCTTCAACGACGATGACAACGAAGTTGAACAAAATAACATTACTAATCATCTTTCGTCAGAGGAAGAAATTCAAAGAGAAAGAGAAAAAGTAAGGAAAAAATAAGTTAAATTTGAGTAATCAAGAATGTTCATACAAATTATTTTGTATTAAGTATATAAGATAATAAGATTTCAATAAAATAATTTTTTACGTGAAATTAGATTAATTAAGGTAATTTAACGTTGAAGTACTTGTTGCGTAGAGCAAAGAAAGATGGAATTTTGACTTTGAAAAGGGAGAACCGCTAACTGGTCGTTACGAATGGGAAAAAGTGAGCGAAGATGGAACAGAATCTTCTATCCAGTCAAATAATCAGATACAGAATCCACAGGGAGAAAATGCGGAGGAAGCACAAAACGGTACAGAAGAAACTAATGAAGCCAGAGTAGCAAATTGATAGTCGAACGTGTGTGAAGATAAGATAATCAAATAAGCGATTGATATTATCTGTAGCAAGATTAATAATGACAAAGATTTTTCCTCGTACAAAAAAAAATGCAAAAATTTTTTATCGTAAAATTGACGACACGTATTCTAATGATAAAAATTATCAAGATAATGTTTTAAAAAATTTTGGTCCAATTTTTATACTATTACTGAGAACGATGACTCCAAAATTCTATGAGCAATTTGTGATAAATACGGTTTCAACATTGGCAATTTAGTGTTTAAAGTTTATTATTAAAATAATAAAGTAATTATTTAAAGTAAAGTATTGTTTAAACAATAAATTTACACAAGATTATTTATTGTATAAATTCTAGTCAAAAGAAATATAACAAAACACGTTTAAAAGAAACCAAAGGAATTTTTTTCTGATATCTGTTGAAATTTGTAAAAATTAATTAAATCATGCGTAATTTGTTATTTATTTAATCTACTGTATATTAATTTTAAGTCATCACATGTAACTTACTATTGGGAACAAACCGTGCAATACACGTGATTATAATCAATTGATATTTATGTAACAAAATGTAATTACATTTTTTAATATAATTATATAAATGAGTAGCTGAAAAATGAATAAAAAATATACTTATATAATATTTATAAAAAAGCTGTGTGTTTTGATCTACTTTCTACTTTCTTTTGCCTTTGTTAATTTTTATAAACATGCGTAACGCAGAACAGGGAACAGAGTGTGCGCTTGGAATTACGTCGCTTGTGTTTACTGCGGCTCGTTATACGTAAGTTACGCTCGACCTAATTTATACCGCACCAAGATAAAACATCTGTCTACATCGAGTAAGCATTCTGTAACATTTGTCACTAAGCATCATTCTTAACGTAGAGAGCTGAAGAGTCGGTGTAATATTTTTTTAACGGTATAAATGTTTCTTCTTTTATGTTATCGGAATGCGGAAATCGTTTTATCGCTGCTGACTCTTTTAATGCGAATAATCGTTTCTTATAAATTGTATTTTTTCCGTCGTCGATAAAACACTCGCCGTCCGAGAGCTGATACCACGAGTATCACGATTTCATTGATTAAATCGGTATATCTATCGTGAGAAGACGCGAGAGAGCTGCACCTGGTTCCTCGCTTCTTTAAGGATCGCATTCTTTCGCGCTGCTCCACAGTGGAAGCTGGCCACGACGGTGCTCGGCAGAAATTGCACTTCCGTTCCGCGAATTCCCACGGAAGTGGGCACAATCGCGACGGCGACAAAGGATATTGCCGCACGACGTTTACCACACGCATATTGTTCTGACTGAGCATTGAGAATCCTTCCGATAAAGAACCTTCTGCGAATGCGAACGAATCGTAATGTCAGCTGCTCGAAAAAGCTTCGTGCTTTGCATCGTCAATATATTTAAGTAGCCATAAAAAATTGAATATAAAAGATTTCTACAAACAATTAATAAAAATTAACTCAGATTTAACCGATTTCGAGTTTTAAATTATTTTTCGAGACCGCTTACAAACCGACTGATTTAGCACCGTCGTGAAATTTTTATTCGGCCGGTTTCCAATGTGTCTTGGAAGAAAATGTGTAAGCTTTCTCGCGTCTTTGCGAAACAGTGCACCCGTTCTCAACCTCGATCTCGATTCACCACCTTGAGCTCGATAAAAGTGATTTATCGCGGTTGCAGCTTTGTCCCCATTGCCGCCAGCACGCGATGAGATAACGCCGCGCCAGCTTCAGGTAAGCCCGGCTTTGATAGCGAAATGATGAAACAGGTGAGTCTTTCGGTGATAAACACGCGATGCAGATGCGACTATGCGTCTTCCGGTCGCGCGCCTCGCCCGCGAATAAACACCCGCTTCCTTTGAAAATAATCTGGCCGTCGTACAAATACACGCGCGATATACACCGTCCATGAAGCGAGAGAGATATTTATTTCTTTTTTTAATCGTCACTAATCATTTGCACAACGATACGTGTAATGTTGAGGTTTGCACGAGTAAAAGTTTTGTCAATAGCTGTATCCAATAGCATACAGGTAGAATTTCAAACGTTTCATCAACAATTATATTTAAAATTGCAAAACGAACACAGTGCAAAAACATAACAAAGTTACGCAATTATTGCATGTTACATCGCGATCTGATTCGAATAATATGAGTTTCCTCAATTGTTCGACGTAAATCCGTTGATAAACCTGTCGTATTTTGTAATAAATATCGCAGGAAGTAGACGGTAGATGCCCCGCTTTATTACGAGTTACAAAGCGCAACCTGTGCAACCAGACACCTCCCTGAAATGCACTCCTGCGGTGGAATGAATGAGAGACGATGGTCTCTCTGCGAAACGCAGAAAGAATTGTTTTACGCGAACTCGCTCACCCGTCTCCCCTTATTGAAATGCATCCGGTGCCACCCCTCACCACTTCCTGGATGCTGCGTGGGATTTTTGTTTCTCAGAGCGCAATTTTGCACCGGCACCAGAATTTTTTCTTAACGCGTCGTAACGTCCCTCACCCAGAATCGCAATTAAGAACAATCGTTAATATGTTACCAAAAATTAAATTCATGCCACTTTCGAAAGTTAAATTGATAAAGTAATGTTTTATAAATATAGACTTTTGAAAGTAAAACATAAAAATTTGATGGACATTTCTCGATGCGTTTAAATGCATCTCGCATTGAGATTCCGCGTAGGAAGCGATAACAGCCTCGATCGAATATTCGAAATACTCGCGCCACGTTATAGCGAACCCGACCAGCGCACACCAACACGGTTGAACGCCGCGTGGCAAACATGCTCTCCAATTGGATCCTGGGATCGTTTATCTACGCTTCGCTCGCCGTGAGTTTCGCCGCCGTCTGCGAGCGCGCGGAGCTGTTTCCCGTAGGTCCCCTCGCGTGCCGCGTGCGAGACGAGCCCAACGAAGTAAATTGACAATTATCAATGAAAAGTCTCGATTCGTCCCGTTGATTTTGTGTCATCGCACTCGGCGCTGCTACGCGCGTTCAATCATCACGGAGCGCTGTAACTTTGTGAGCAGCGTCAAATATAGGCGACGATAGAAAACTTCGTGCACGATTTGATGAATTAAAACATTCGACAATTCTTTTTTCGAATTAATTCCCACTAGTCGAACTGCTTCAAGAAGCTGCTTAATATGTTCACTACTGAATATATTAGATTTGAAATAGATTTAAAATTAAGACTTTAAGATTGACGCTAGCAATTTAAAATGCGAATCAAGAGCGAATGAATCGATAGTAAGACCAGTTATATTTAACACTGCATAAATGTATTGACATGTCAAATTGCACATTTTACGATATATATTCTTTTAATCAAATATTCCTTCAGTGAATCTCTGGAACTGGAGATATATTTGTATACTTCCTGCTGCATCAGAAAAATTTAAATCATTAAGATAACATTTCGGTATTTTTAAGCGGTCTAACTCAATATAACATTCGGATTACGAGCGGAGTCTATCGCGCTGTATAAAACGGCGATAATCCGAGCGTATGCAAATAAGTTTACCGTGCGTAACGCGTCGTGCAAACATGAAAATCCACCGAATATACGCACGCGATAAGATTGCGTGCACGTTGTTTTGGAGACTGGACTTATTTATTTCTCCCCCACCGTGTGACCCTTCCCGCGTTAATCGGGGACGAGCCGTTCTCTTTTCGCAGTTGCCATCCGTAAGCACGAGCGCGTGAAGGACAATTAAAGTGACGAATTAAGGACACAATTAAATTAATTTAACATGTCCGACGACATTTTCGATCGCGACCCTGTGCACTGGGTCTCCTTAATAACATCATCACGACTAAAAAGTCATAAATACAGGAAAGACCGTGATAAGAATTTTATTATGGGATATTAAAATAACGGAGAAATTTATAAGAAACATTTCCATGACGAAAAATTGCCCACGAGTCTTTACAAAGGAAAGCCAGAAGCTGAAATATTTATTTATCGATAGAATAATCATATCTCTCGTTTCTCTCTCGTCACAATATTCCAATCTCGTTAAAAATCTAACCTAACAAGTCAACTTTGCAGACCTCGTCCTTCGAGTCTGGAAAACCTGGAACATAGAAGAGGTTTGAGGTTGCGGCCAGAGGTTGCGATCGGCATTCTGCCTGGTCGTGTTCCCATAGCAGGGGCCGATAACTGTACAATCTTTCCGCACACGCTCCGCCAAGTCTGACCGTACTCGCAGTCACGTCGAGGGGACTATACGTTGCGAATGGCGGTTATTTCGTTCCTCCGCTCGCCGCGTGATTGCCCTCGTGGGGAGTACGAGGAAAGGGGTGAAGGGGAATCGTCGAGCCGAACTGAACGACCGAATCGCGGCGGAGAATCCCGAGCTCGTGGAAGGCTTGGTCGCTCGCAATTGAACAACTGCCTTTCAGTCGCTAGAGAGCGCTTTTCGTGGTTACTACGCGCCTTTGCGCAACTCCGCGAGCCGCAGATCACACACGTATCGTCGGTGTTCGGCATCACGTAACTGCGCAATCGTGCCCGCACGTCCTTCTAGCCCCGGTGGGCCATGCGCGTGCCTTGACAGTCGCGTGTTTGGCGGGAAACGGCGCGAAGCGTGTATTTTCGTGGTTATTTACGCGGTGTCAAAGGCGACTCGGTGATTTCCCCCACCGCGGATCAGCATATTGCTGCGGGCCGTGTGCAATAGCGTTTTTCTATGGAATTTTCTCGCACCGAGACAACGGACTGCGTTATCACGGCTAGAATGTGCGCGTCAGTGCATTGTCGTGCGCGAGTGTGAGACAGTAAGCGAGAGAAAGAGGGGAAGAGGAAAGTGAGAGAAATCAGCTCGCGTCACAGACGATCGGGACGGTGGACCACGAAATTTGCGCGGGACACGTAACACGCTCTCTCGCCGTCGCTCGGATCTCACGCGCAAGTGCGGCCGCGCGACGTTGCCGGATCGTCATTCCTTCAGGCTACGCCGAGGGAATCGTCGTGTCGCGAGGAGAGTTAAGCTGAGAGGAGTATCAATAAGTGTGACTGCGTGCGTGTATTTTTTCGCGTCTTCGCGGGAGGAGTCGTCTCCGCGGTGGCCTTGACGGATAACGCGTTGCGGTGCAGCGGAATCGCGCGCGCGAGGGGGAGTTTGTTTTCGCCGCCGCTATCTCTGTCTGGCACATAGTAACCGTGCCCGCTGTGTTGCCAAGCGCGGCTGCTGTTCGTTGTGCATGCGTCGCTCTATGATCCCCGCTTTCCACGGCGAAAACGGACCCCAGTATTATCGTCATCGTCGTTATCCACCTTGACGAACGTCATCCTTGACGTGCGTCGCGCGACGTCGACGAGTCTGCGAGTTCGAGGACGAAGCAGAGCCTTGCTCAACGCTAAGCAGCAACGCGGCCATTATTCGAAATTCGGTGGGTCGCGCCACGGATTACAGTGTTGCCACATTCTGTCCGCGGTACGTAGCCGCGATTATTTCAACGTCTCGCGACGACGACGGCAGCGGGGACGCGATTCCTGGAAAGAGTCATCGCCATCCCCGCGTCACGGCCAATACTAAAAGAGACGATCTTTTATCACGTACAACGTATTGCGACGTCTCGATAGTACGGTGAAAGAGAGACAGAGTGTCAGACGTGAGAAGGTGGAAGCAAGGGACAGAGAAAATAAGGATAAGAAGAGACAGTGTGTGCGTGCGTGCGTGTGTGTGTTTTTATCTCTTCCACCGGACCTTTCTATTATTTGTTTCCGCAATCTGGCGTGAGAAAAACAGCGGGTGTGCGTTTGCCGTTGTGGAGTGCGGCGCCGACGGAGCGCGACAAAATATGAGCGCACGAGTGCTGAACCCGGTGATGATGACGGAAATAAGCAGGAACCTAGGCGGCAGCGGCGGTGGCGGTGGCGGACGAGCGGTGCCGAGCAGGGCCGCGCTTGCCCGCGTGCGGCGCGATCTTTTCGGACCGGTGGACCACGCGGCGGCTCGTGCGCTCGCCGAGCGCGAATTGCGTGCTCAATCGGTGCTCGACGCCGAGCGATGGGGCTTCGACTTTCGCCTAGAGGTGCCGAAGGCGAATTCGCGCTACGAATGGGAGCTGATGACGGAGCACGATATCGTCCCGGAACCCTACGCCCTGCGTGGCATGCCCTATCTGAGAAAACACGCGCCTGGTACGCCGCGGAAATTGCGCGCCGATGATGAGTCGACTGCCGCCACGACGACGATAGCGACGTCGCTGACGACGTCGATGATTTCCACGACGACGACAACGACAATGACCACGAGAATCAACGAGCAAATGGAGACCAGTGACGCCGCGCCGACGGCCGAAAGAACGCCGCCGCAGGAGCCCAGAGTGCCCGAAATCGGCGACACCACGACGCCCAATCGGCTCCTGGATGCGAACGTCAAGAGAAAGAGATGCGTCATAGAGTCGACTACCCCTGTACTACCCCATGCCGCGAGAAAACAACCCGTGATCACCGGTGAGTCTTGTATATTTATTTTCACCGCTAGATAAAGTCCGATATTCGCGTGACGAATTGTTTATGTTAAGCTTTCCGCTGTTTTCGGCAATTGCGTATCTCTTCGTTCAACTTCCGACAATTCGCGACGCTTGAACCGCTACAATTCTATTCGGCGCTTTGATCTCGGTGTTGTGAAGCGTTTTCGGGGGAAAAAAAGTCTTGATACGCGCGGGATTGCTGATAAAACTATGGCGCGCGAAACGCTTATCGTTTTCGGATGATTTTTTTGGCCGATTGTATAAATGCAGCCGGATGATGTTTGTTTTCGGCATTGTTTGGCCACGCTCGCATATTCTGTCGTTATCAGTGAGGACGATTCGCAAGATTGGCGGCTGCAGATTATCCTGATAAAGTCAACGCGTGTTGCAGTTCACGGCAAAACGCGATGCGTTTCGCTCGATTGCACGACGTATCTTCATTTTTCGCACCTCTCTAATCTGCTCGTAACTCATCACGCGTATGTGCCGCGCAGAGGCAAGAAGCGATAAAGTTTGTTTACACCTGCATTGCATATGCAAGAAAGGTGCGTTAATCGATAGACAGGAAGTGATTTGCATTGTTTTCGCATCGGACTCCATTCACACGCGTCAAATATCGCATTATCCGTCTGTGTTCACTTCAATCAATTATTATCCCTCTTGTGCAGAATAATATTAGAAAAAGAATTAGTTTCTCCGCTAGTACTTTGTAAAAGTCCGCGAATTATTTGCTCTCTAGAAATAGTTTTAAATCTAATCTGCGGAAACATTATTAAAAAGAAGATAATAACAAATTATATAAATAAAGATAATAATATCATATTGTACGGAAGTTATTTTATCATTCGAAAGTTCTACGAAATATTTCGAAAAAATGCAAATCTTTATTTTCTACCAACAGAATCAAAATTTTGCATTATATATGTATATGATTAAGAGATCAAGAATACATCGAATTTTTCGGGTGGAATTTATCGTGGTTGACTTGTTCGAGGTATTTATGCAAAGCATCCACATAGCCTAGGTCAATCCAATTCGTCTTTTGAAGGGTCACCGCAATTCATGTGTAATTGCGTAAGCAATTGATAAAAAGAACAAATTGCACTTGCGTCGCGTCGCCCGTATATTTCAAAATGTTATCAGTGCTATTTTCTGCTGGCTACTTTCACATATGAATGTATTGCTGCGAAAATAGACTATAACAGAATAGAATTAATACGGTAGTTTTGTTAAAAAATTTTTTCAAAATGTATATTATTCATCACATCGCATTGTATGTAGTACAGCAATAGATAAATCAGTATTTGCTCAAATTAATCTCTAAATTTGTTTCTACGATATTTAGTATTCTCTTTTCTTGTAATCTATATAATTTTTAGCGCATGGTTATGTAGAGCATTTTTTCCTTCTTTGATAATACAAGTCAATAAAATTAATTCTACTGACGAGACAAGGTGGATTATCGGAACTGCATTATCGCGTGCCATGATAACGCTGAAATAAGAGATGTTGACAGTAAACATTTCCTTTTCTTTCTTTTTTTTTCTTTTTTTTTTTTTTTTTTTTTTTTTTTTATTCGCGGATAAACGAAATCATTCGCCGTCTGCGCCGTAAACGATGACGCAATAAAAATAATATTACATTATATGAACCGTATCGCGTTATATGTTTACATTGACATGGCGCAAGCTCAATTTTGGAGATAAAATATGCGAGATGGACAAAGGCGTTGTAAATTCGTGTGACGTCTCTGCGATATTTCAATTTCTTTCACTGGACATTTCGAAATAAATTCTCTAAATTTTGCCTTGTGCTACTTTTAAGATCCCAGCACTTCATATTTGTTGAGAGAAATATCACAAGCATGCGCTTGCAACAATATTTGCAAGGAAGTCTGCTCGAAACGGATAAAAACTGACTCAACCTAATTATACACGATTTCATGTACGTATGCATATCATTTTCGCGTGCATTATCATTACTGTTTTATATATTTACGCGCGAGCGATGTGTATCATTAACGATTTGCAATGCCAAATTCGAATTTAATCACTGTTCTTTTTGTTTGGAAATTTGATAAGGATTAATTGATTGTGCGAAGATGAGAAGAGATTGAGTCAATCGAGTGACAATGTGATAAGCATCAATGTCGATTTATATAAAAAAAAAATAATAACAAATATGCAATTGTAATCTGAATTATATATATATATATATATATATATATATATATAAAACCACCGTATTCGATTTCTGCAGTCAAATACTATTGCTCACAATTTCAATAAAATTACAAGATTTGAAAACATGTATAGTGTCAGATTATTATGTAAATAAATTCAGAATAATATTGATTTAATAATTTTTTATAATTACAAAGATTGAATTCAGACGCAGAAAAATAAGAAAGCGGAAAGTAGCACGTGAGGGAGCACGTTGATTCATCATAACAAAAGAAACCTATTTCCATTTTAAATTATTGAAAAGGTTTGCGTGGTTTCGAATATTTTGACGAAGTTTCGGCTTTTGTGCATCACATTCGTGTGTTGCAACACAACCATCTTGTCCTCCCCTTTTTCGCCTATTTATTATTCGGCCATATACACCACCCACGCGATGCCACTATTTCTGGACGTGACTCGTCATATGTCGCGCACGCATGTACACATGCGTATAAACACATTTCACATCGCGCTAGCACGCGACGCCTTTGTTTATATTTTTATATTGCGAAAAGTGAAACTACACGGGGTTCACTGTAAATTAACGGAAAATTATTTATATCGATTCCTTGTAATATTTATATTATCGTGAGTACTTTGTACTTTATTCAATTTTTTTATAAATATAACTAAACTAATAATGAAACTAATTAACTAATGTTAATTCAAAATCTTCAAAATACAACGGCAATATATTTTTTTCAGTTTTTCAATTTTTCAAGTGGTAACTTCTTTAATCTTTTTGTTTTCTTTTTCTATCTGTTTTTTTTTTTTTTTTGTTATCTGTTCGAGAGGAAGTGCGCGACTTCCGGGACATTGTAAATGGATGGGAAGCCGATTGGGTTTCCTATCTGCGCTACTTAATTCCCTCCCCTCCTTCGTTCGGGGGAGTAACGAGTTCGTAACGTATTTTGCTTTACGGATACAGTTATGGGGGCGCCGAACGATATTTCTAACGTACTTTATTAATGAGCCGCGCGGTCAGCTGTTGAAATCCATATGGGGTTGCTGGCCCAAAGTGCACCCCCATGCCCTTCCAGTCATCCCCTCTTCGGGCCCTTTGTGCCCCGCGTGACGCGTGTACGCCGAGCGTTTGTACGCGTGGGGGGCATCAGCTGTGCAGGCAATCGCGCGCCCTTGTCTGCGAACCCCCAGGGGTTGGCAGACAGATCGTTGCGAAGGGGTCGGCATTTAAAATCAGGATTAGCGCCCGCATATCTCGTCTCGGCCATTTAAATTGGGGAGTGAAGCATCGCACGTAAAAATAATTGTAAAATTCTCTGTCGATTTTTTAATTTAGCAATAATTTTTGTATCTTGGAAAGTTTCACGTAATAAAATATTTTTAATTTACTTCTTGTTTAAGAAATATATAAACTTCTAAATTTTGAAAAAAATTATAATATGGAAAAAATAAAATAATAAACATATAAAAATATACGCGTAATAAATTGAAGTATTGTATGAAGTAATTCGTAAAAATAATTGATTTTTTTGAAATAACGAAAATGTCCCTCCCCTGCTTCGTTCGGGGGAGTAACGAGTTCGTAACGTATTTTGCTTTACGGATAGTCATGGGGGCGCCGAAGTGGAGATGGTTCGTGTGATTTTCGTAATTTTTGTCACGTGGCTCGGCAGACGACCCTAAAAAAGCACGAGTTCGGGGAGGGGGTCGAATAGAAAATTGGACAGATGTACCTAATATCACCGTGGAAACTTTGCCAAATGGTATTCCAAAGGGGTCCGGGAGTGCCTTTGTATTTTAGGGGTTCAATATCGTACTAGCGTATCGATTTATGAGTCACGAGTTTACGTCGGCACGATCATACTTTTCTTAATTTTATTTAAATCTTACTAAGAGTCGTATAAACTTTTACGTAACTTATGACTGTATAAATTCTCGAATTTTATACAGTCAAAAATTTAAATTGTTTAATTTATTATTAAGCATTTTTTTTTTTTTTTTTTAATTTTTTTAATTTTTTTACGCGATACGAGAAGATTTTATGGACATAATTTAATACTCGTTTTGTGGTGATGAAAATATCTATCTGTTTGGAAATTGCAACTGCGTTAGAGCGAATAATAAAAACAATATAAAATCCTAACCTTACGCTCTTATCTTCCGCTGATATAATTAGCGAGTATGGTGCGTCGATATTATATTCTCAAGGTTATCGCAGAAAAGATTTCGCATGCATACGGCCGTTAGTAAGCCAGATTGTGCATAAGGTCAAGTGTGACATTGCATGCGAGTATAAGAAATCGGAATTGAAGATAAAAGTCGCGAGATCACTTGTGTTATTTGCCAGATGCCTTTCGAGATACATTAGCAAGTTCCAGATGCGTTACGTATTGATAAATATAATTATATAAAACATTATTCAAATAAAACTGTAACAAAAAATTATAGTGATAAAATTTGTAGGAAATAATAATTATTTTCGAATACGGACAAATTACAAAACATCCTATTAATAAACTTCCTATTTACATAAAAATGCGCAATTTTTTCAATTTTCTCAAAACTTGGAATTTGATGTTATTCAAACAACGGAGCTTCTCTTTCGTATTCTTTTGACCGCAAGGTTCTATTTTTCCGACGAGTTTATCGCACCAATTTATATTATTTACATTATTAAAGATACATTTTTTTAATTGTCTATTCCAGACTATATGAAGAGTCGTAAGCGCGGTCTGAACGGCACCACAAAGAGCATGATAGAGCCGCCGGAGAAGATCACCCGCAACGCGGGTCAGATACGCAGCTAAGAACCTTCGGTTTCCTCGTTCAAGCCTCGCCGTCTTCTTCCACCTCGTGGAACCTTTCCGTACGTGAGACAATACCGGAAGCGGGAATCTGCATCACCAGGAGGGAACAGCGGAGAAAGGAGGGTAGGAGGGACCCTGGCAAGAGGCGCGCGAGGTCCGCGTTGGCTGTGCCATTCACGTAGTTTTATCTGCCACGAGCGCAGGCGAAACAGATCGAGACAAGTTAATAAAAAAAAAGAAAAAAAGAAAAAAAAAAGAGAGAAAGAAAGTAGGGTTATTCTTCATCACGTAAATCTTCGTGTAATACCGCTTTGTAATGTCGCGAGGATTACGAGAGCAATAGCAACAATAAGGAAAAGCGTGAGATAAGACATAAATAGAGAGATAAAAGGAAATTGAGTGACACTCGATAGTGAAAGAAGAGAGAAAGAAAGAATAACTCTCGTCGCTATTTTTTTTATTACATAAAACATCTCACATCTTTCTTTTGTATTAAGATAGGCTAAGCAATGCTAAGAAAAATAAAATTAGATTGTAGATAATGATTTGTGTCCAAATTAATTAATGTAATATATTCTTCGTTTATTTTCGAGAAAAAAAACATTCATAGAAAAAAAGGCCGATTCAGACATATCCGTGCCGTGCCCGCGCCGTCAGTGACGCTTGTTCACACATATCCGTATGCTAGCCGTATCGTAGCCGTGATATTAGCTATTTTGTTTTGTCTCCGTAATGAATTCGTCAGTAGGCCTTGAGCCAGAGAGAAGAGATGAATTGCAAATTTGAAGAACTTGCAGTAATTGCATTGCTTTTAGATGAAGATGCACAAACTTGTGGAAAGCGAAAGTGGGTGCACGATATCTGTCGTACGCGGAAAAAAAAGGTGAACTTGCCACTTTATATAGAGAGTTGATATATTTCCAACCGTACAGTCATTTATCTCGGAAACATGTTCAGAGTCTGAGCGTTCTGCGCAACACATAAACATCCTCGATTGTGTGCGTGGAAAGCCGAGAATTGGTAACGCTGGTTCAGACATGACAGCGAAGTATCGTACCGTGCTGTCCGTATCCGTGAAAATATCGTCGCCGATCACGGCGAGCGGATTGCTGGATTCACACTGCATCCGGCGTGCGTCGTACGACGCTCTACCGCAACTAATCAGAAAGCAGGATTTTTGCTTCGTTTCATCGGACCGCATTGTCATCGTCCGACGTCGGACGAAATGTTGGTCATGACTCAACATTTGTCGTGACGATAACGCATCGCATAAAGGGCAATCTGGACAAAATTGGGAAAAGATGGTATATCTTATTCATCTTGATGTATTATAAAGTTCATTTGTCACTGATATATAAATTATAAATCATATAAATTGATGTAAATCGTGTAAAATCAGGAAGTTTTCTTTACGATTGGATTTGATTCTACTGAATTCAACGTATGCAGTGTGAACAGCATTTCGCACGGTTTCGTACCGTCGGATGCAGTGTGAATCCAGCATATGGACACAGATACGATCACGGATGGATGTAAACATTTCCATTCAAATTGTATTGTCTAATGTTTTTGTTCGTGCATGGAACGCTCACGGTACGGATACGGCACGGATATGTCTGAAAGTCTTAAGGTCCATTTATACATATCCGTACACTGAAAAAAGGATTTAGTAGTAGATACTAGGATTTAATAACAATTACTAAATGATTTGGGTAAATAGTGCTAAGTAAATATTTGGTAACAATTACAAAAAGAATTAATTGAGTGAATAAAATATTTATTTCAGAGAATCTAAATTTAATTCACTCAATTACAAATTTGGTTTCTCCAACAAAACTTTGATAACTGTGATCAAATTTCGATAGTAAAAAAATAAAATATTTGGTAATTATCCCCAAATCGTGGTAATAATTGTAACCCTGAGTGGATCAATAAACACAACGATAAGGACGGACCGGTACTGATACGGTCACGGATGGATGTAAACATCTCCATTCAAATTGTATTGTTTAATGTTTTTATCCGTGCACGGAACGCTCACGATACGGATACGGCACGGATATGTCTGAATCGGCCCTTAAACGATGTCGTTACACAAAATACTGTATGGGAAAGAGAGAGAGGATTTACGAAATACACGCAAGTTCTAGGCTATTCATAGGGATTAGTTGAATAGATTCTAAGAGAGAGAGAGAGATATACGTCAGAGTACATCGCTCCTATTGGTTGAATTTAATCGAACGGGACGCTTGAGCTGGTCCATGGAATTTTGGAACTTGCGGCTGCTGCTTTCCCCGAATACTCAGCGATGAATTTTCCTTGCTAAGTAATCGTGGAAATTTTAACACTTCATTAAAAGCAGATATTGCGCCAGTTTCGACGTCGCATCCTTGAAACGCGCTCGATATTAAAGCCAATTAAAACATTTCATAAATTTATGTCCTGGATAAATTGGATGTGATTTCGCAAAAATATGAGGAGGAAAAGTGCAACAGAGCGGTTGTGATTCCGTGGCCAGAATGCGACCAGCTTTAAGGAAGAAGAGAAACGTATAATTTAGCTATAGTTCGTTACCCAAGTTTAAGCATTGATCTCCTGTACGATTTTAAGGAAGTACAGCCGATGCCAAATCACTCCGCGATTATTTCTTCTCTACCTATTTAAAAAAAAAAAGAAAAAAAAAGATCCTTCATCTCCTTTCTCCCTTCCCCTTTTATCCATATCGCGTTTGTTTCCGGCAGATAATATGAGAGACACATGATCGGTTATAAAATCACAGCTTTTATGGGAAAGACATACTTTAGTTTATTCTTTTATATTCTCAATTTTTTTACGTTACGAATTAAAATAATTATATGAGAATACAGTAATCTTCGCACGAAGAACTTGCATTGTGGCTCTACGCTCCTTCTGATTTTTATTTGATTTTGTTAATCATCTGAGCATTTCACATTATTTTAAAATAGTTTTTTGTTTTTTTTTTTGTTTAGAGAGATGTTTAACGCGTCTTTCAGTTAGAAATTGAATTGCTTGGTTTCGCCGCGAGGTTCTCTTTGAAACTTATTTGGATAACGCTTTTCAGTCATGCTATAATTTTTCGCGTATGAATCAGTTTAGACAGATATAACGATTTACACAAAAATTGACATGCATTTAATATTATCGAACATTACGTTTAATTAAATATAAAGCTAGTTGAACGATTTTTAGAGATTTAACTTTTCAAAATTTTTTAAAATGATAACTTCTGATTTTTCTGTTAACTTCTAATATATCTGACAACAATATTGAATTAATCAGAATAGCATTAATCTTTTGTTAATTCCATTACAATATGATAATGTTGAGTCGTTTGAAAAGTTTGTAGCGATTTTCACAATAAATGGCAGACAAGTACGTTACTGTACGTTAAACTATTAAAACCGAATGACATTGTGTGTCCAAAGGTTGTCGAAAACAGCAGTGCATATATTACTGAATAAAGATGGATCCAAATACATAAAAATTGTTTTTGATTTTTTTGTCATATATTACAAATTGTGCATACTACTTCAAGAAAATATTTGTTTTTTATAATGGTATAAAAATTAAAAAAGAACCGATATCACTAAAATCACTTTAACCGCTTAAGGGGGGAGTCTCGTGTAACCGGTTCAAAAAATTAATAAAATTTTTTTTGCTTTAATCGATAGTAGTCCATGTAGAAAATATATTCCCAAAGTTACAGAACAATAGCTTGCAAACCCTTTCTTTACTAATAACAAATAATTATGAAGAACAATCTTTTTTGACAAATTTCATCGAAACTGAGTAAATTAAGCGTTTCATAAGGATTTTATCGTAATTTGAAGGGAGTGTTTACTTCGTTCATCAACGAATTTATAAAGTGTAATATTAGCATACTAATTAGATATTCATAATTGATTCTTATAATGGTAGCTGTTTATCATACATAACTTTCTGTTCATTAATATCCCATTGAAGCGGTCCTCGTAAAACACCCTTCCACGTATTGCTCCTCCTGATATTTTTCCGCTCGCCATATTTCCCTTTTGAGATTATAACCCAAAAATACGACTGGTGGTTACAAGCTATTTTTTCAAAGTCCGCACATCGAGTATGAGGGAGAAAAGCGTCGAAAAATGCAAGCCATAAATCAAATTTAAAGATACGCATTGATCGCAATGTTTATTTCCCTCCGCACAAAACAAAATATTCAAAATTTTATGAAATTTATATAATAGTCGAATCAGTTAAATTATTGATAATGTTTGTGACAATTCTGGCACCTCGTTATTTCGACGTTAATGCAGCAGTCATTAAAATAAAACAAGTGGATTTAATTTGGCAATGATATTTTGTTTACCGATATTTTTTACTGAATAAAAGTTTTGTTAAATAATTATTTTTTATCTAATTGCACATTAAAATTAAATAAACCTGAAAAATCACGGAAATTAAATAAAACGATCTTTAAAGGTATGTCTTCACCAAAGTTCGCGAACAGTTTACGAACAGATCGCAAACTGTTCTCTTTTTTATGTGGACGTCTGTTCGCGAGCAGCTCGCAAGCTGTTCGTTGACAGTTCATCAGATAATTTTTTTTTATCACTCCTGAAAAAAAGAAGTTTCTTGTTTATCACAAGACCTATATTGACTCTGGATTTCCTAATTCCTCGAATTATTATTTTTTATTTGGTTTGTTGCTGTTTGCGAGCAGTTCGCAAAAATCAACGAACCAAACACATCGGTGTGGACGTATTTGTGGCGATTAGTGAATTAGCAATAATAATATTAGGAATGAACCACGGCGAACATTCGACGAACTGGTTCTCCAAAAACGTGAACATTGGTGTGGACAGCACGTTCAATTTTTTCAGGTGCTCGCGAACTGTTCGCAAACTGTTTCCCGGTGAAGACGCACTTTTATATTTCACGACATCATTGCCAAATTAAACAAAAAAAAAAAAAAAAAAAAAAAAAAAAAAAAAGAGAAATCTTGGAATCTCATGAGATCTGAGAAAGTCGCGACGCGTGGTGCCTACCGTGGAGAAAACTCAGAAAAAAATAGCGAAAAAAAAAAAAGAAAAAAATCTTATATCTATGTAACCCTGTGATGTATTAGTATGATCTCAGTAAACATAACGTAGCGTGTAATTCTTATATATGATTAGATTATGTATATGCGATAGCATGGAATTATGACGAACATTTGCCAAATTGTCACGTCATAGAGTAAAATTAAAAATCACGAATAAAATCGAGGATTTGCGATACCCAGCGTGTGCGTGTGAGTGCGTATGTTTATATGTATGATGTGTGAACGAGCATGCGTCCCTGTATGAAGGATAAAATGAGAGGAGGAGAGAGCAGATATGCAATTATGCCCGGTGAATTATGCCTAACAGAGTTGATACTCCGCGATATAAAATGATATATGTGTAACGACAATATATTATATTATGTATAATTATATAAACTGTAACTATAAGAGAGTCTAAAAAATTAACTAACATAAGTGAATTGTGCTCGTAATTGTTTATTAAAAAAAAGATCTATCTATATAAAAGATGTCATTTTCCCTTCCCGTTAGCATCTCCTTGTCCGAATCATTTTATAAATTAATGCTACTATTGCATTTGCAAAATGTGCAAAATTGTTCAGAGCATCTGGTTTAAAAATATTTTAGCTGAAATGACAAATTACTGCACAAAACTTACACATCCATCTTTTATTGCAAACTGCTGCGCCTGAATGACTTTTACCACATCTACATCCTTTCTATCTTTCTTTACTATGTTTTGCGGGCTAAAAGAAAAAAAACCTTTCGAAATTTGCAACACAAAGATCTAGAGAATTAATAGTGACACGTCCTTCTTTCTTAGTTATACCACAAAGTAGTACAAAAAATTTACAGAATCCGGCGATCAAGGAAAATTGTGGCAGGTGCGGCTGCACGACTGAACATGCATAAAGGAGCTTGTTCCCGACAATCCAGAACAGGTGCTCGCGAAGCTTCGCTGAATAAGTGATTTTATTTCACCTTCACGTCCCTTTAGTCGCTACCTAGAGGCCAATTTTGCGGTTGTAACGGTCGAATTCATCTGACAAGACGCGCGCGAAGAGTCTAATGCACAACGCCAATATACAACATCGTATCATATCAACCGTGAAAAATTATGCATTGTGCGTTAAGCTGATATATCTGCGGAAATGATATGATAGTAATACAATATGATAACAAGAAGCGAATGGCATTGGCTGCCACAAGGAGAGCGCAAAAATTATAAATTCTAAAAATTTACAGTTTCTTTAAATTCGTTGATCTTTTTATTCAAAATTATTAAATCCAAATCACTGAGCATATTTTACTAAAGATACAACGTTATATCAAGGTTGCATGTTTCAATACTTAAAATTATTCTAACTGTCACCGTTTATCGACATCCAAGGCGGCACACACGAACGTTGCAAAGTGCAAGCTAAAGCTGCATCTCGTGCCACCAAATTTGCAAGTAAATTAACACAAACTGACTGGAGATTGTTGATGCGAAAAGCCTCGGCACGTTGTATGCGAAATATCCACGGTTTCAGTCTGTGCGGCTCTAATTGGATGGTTCATTTGCATGTCAATCGCCGAATTGTCGTGCGATTTCTTTATTATATCATAATTTACGATAACATCCAATCGAAATCTCGCCGCAATGTTGCGCACATTTTGCGATTCTATAGTACAATATTATATTCGAAAATAATATTGCAATAATAATTGATTGACTTGCAAAAAATAAGCGTTTGCATTCATTAAAATTAACTTTGATTAAAAATATTTATTTAAAAATAAATTTATATAAAAAATAATAAAGATATTTGTATTTAGATTAAAGAGTTATAAATAATCTGAAATGTAAACCTAAATTTTGGAAAAAATTTCTCGGAAATATCGAATTCTGCACTTCAATGTCGTCCGCGTCATACGTTAAATGGAAGTTAAGAGACAATGTATGAGGCGGTTAATTGCCGAAACCATTGCTGTGGATATTACGCGGACCACAACGCGGTCTATCTCCGCGGGCTCTTTTTTTTTTTCGAGTTCCGTGTCCTCGTTGCGGCGCGACGTAGAAACACGCGTACGTTCACTGTAGTTATGCTTCTATGCAACCTCTGTTGCTAGGCGCACCTCGGCCTACCGGCAATATTTTTAGACGATACGCTCACATGTCGCCACCGATTCTTGAATGAATCAGACGTATCTCCGGAATCTACTTTCTCTCAATGATAATGTGCAGTTATTCGAATTGTCGACAAAAATATTTCCTAACAATATTCGCGTTCTCGTGTTTTGGCAATTTTGAAAATAAGAGTTTTTATAAAAACGATATTGTATATATTTTTAATTTAGCTTTCAATATTTGCCATCAGATATTATAATAAAATCATATTTAAAAAATTATTTATTATAAATTATTAATTTTCAACACACACAGAGAAAGAGAGAGAAAGAGAGAGCAATATGACGAGAGTTTGATTGATAAGTGGCTAATTCCTGCCAAAAATAAAAATTTTATTACCGAATCTCCATCGTAAGAATCGATGCATGAACTAACTGGTTCGACAGTGGATATTCGCAAAAATGTACGGAAATTGCAGCGTGCACTCAGCTGCATCTCCCGTCGTGGGTATAAATGAGTGGTTAGTCGCAGTGATCCTTTTCACTTGTCGCCAGGGTGATGACTCGTTATTATTGCATCCTTACGTACTCACGGTAAAAATGTAGGGATATTAAATTCGTTCACGTTAAGAGAGGTGCCTGTCACAATCGAAACGAACTGCGTCCAAGGTAAATGCAGTACCGACTTCACGAGACTTCCGGTTTATTGTGCGGAACATGCAACACGCGATTAAAACAGAATAAATCCAAGTGTAGTAATAATCGTCCAAAGATTATCTGATGATTTTACGATGGCTATTAGCGCGAAGACTTGTACTACAAATACCTAAGTAAAACAATTATCAATCCGCCTGTTGCTAAGGTCTAAAGAATCCTTTAAAAAAACCTTGACTGGTAATTTGGATCTTCCTGTGTAGCTTTTAAAAGCATTCGAACTGGTAATTTTATAGCATTTTAGTGAAATGAAATAGGACGTCAAGTAAGATAATAAATATGTAGATATCGCACAAATCACAATCATATATAAGTAATTATTTATAAATTTTTTAATAATCACTGATAGTTTCGGAAGAACAACATGATAAAACCAAAGATTTGTTAAATCTATTTTAGATACGATTTTATATTTAAAATAAATCTCACGAATTGAAGACTTTCTCCTTTTCTTCAGTCTTCCATTTTCTTCATATTTATGTTTGATTTTTATTTAATTTTTATCAGCTCAACAATTTCTTGTTTGGAAATAAAAGTGGCAACATTCGCGCTTACAGTGGTGAATAGAAGAACTAAATACGTCGGTAACTGGCTGCTCTTGATTCTTATAGTCGGATAATTAAAATCTCAAGTCGATTAAAAACATTTCAAAAATGGCTGCAGATACTTAATCGCTTAATGTATTAAATTTTCCGAATTAATTCGCGTAATTGTTAATTAATTTTTTCCAAGCTACAGATCTTCACCTGCCGAAACTGGCGCTGCGTTGTAATGATAAAACGACCGACGGAGTTTCTAGATTAGTTTCGTACGTAATACTGTTCTTTCCACGAACTAGTTTCGTACATCCACAGAGAGGACTCTCGTTTTAATTTTCGAAACGGCAATTAATAAGTAATGAAGCAATAATATTTGATATAGCAAAATATTAAATATTTGACGACAAGACAATCATTTACCGAAATCAACTTGGAATATAATAAATTATTTCACGACGCGAATTGTAATCACCAAAGTTTGATTGTCTTGTAAACGGAAGTAGACATTACTGTGCTACATACAGATATCGTTTGGTTTCATTTAACACCGATAGCCTGCTTCCTGATAGATGAGCAGAACATATTAAAATTGATAAATCTTGAACCAAATGAGGGTATCTCTTAAAAGAATTCGATAACATATGTTCAAAAAATATTGCTCTTCCGAGATAATAAATATCTCCTCTTTCACTTATGAATATCGATAAAACAAGTATGCTTATTGTGGGCGTCGGGTCCGAAAGCATTAATTCAACAGACAAGTCTTCGCTTGTTCAACGCGTGGAACTTTGACCCAGTCCAAGCAAACTTTTTCATTTCTGTCGCCAGCGATCTCGTTTAACGACACCGATCCTTACTCTCCAGGAATCAATCTGAAACCTATTTCCAATCCGCCCGAACCGCAGGAAGCGAGAAACTAAAAAGCCCCGGGAGCGGGGGGGGGGGGAGAGGCGCAATCTCGCGAGCCGTTATTCGAAGTTGTTTTCGGCATTATTTTCGGACGGCGACTTCCTAGGGGAAAGAGAGAGCGGAGGAGAGAGATGGAGGCTTCCTCACGCGTTCTCCGGGCTCCTACAAATTGCGGTACGGGTGCAACGTACCTGTTGTTTACTACATAGCGGGTTCAAAGCCCGGTCAGTGCAACGGTCCCACCACCTTCCCTGCCTGTTCGCTCGTATATACACACCCTCTCCGCGCGTCCTGCCGCCCTGCCCCCCCTTCCGCCCGGTCACGCCTCCCCATAGGAGATGCATCCCATCCCCTGCCGTCGGCCTCTTCAAGGTAAGAGCAGAAGAGCGGTAGTTGCCCGCAGTTTGAGCTCTCTCTCCCCCGTGTGGACGCGCAAGACGAGGAGCCGGCCTCGGGGACCAACCCGGCTGCAAAACACGCACACGCACCCGGCTCCGCACCGCCGCGGTGCATCGCGGTGCGTGCATCGCACGACGCGCACCCGTGACTCGGCAGAAATCGCTTCAACGAACGAACGAACGAGTCCCGCGAGGCGAGCGCGGTAGTTCCGATCCACGCGATAAGCGCTTTTTGCGCTTTCGTCGGACGCCCGCGGCAAGAAGGGGTTCAACGCACTCGATAGACAAGCGAGGGGGGAAGTACCTTTCCACGCCGAGAGAGAATAATCTCTATCCCTTCGCGAGAGAGGATAGAGAGACGGGACGACGCTGGGTACTCGACCTGCTTGAGCGAATGATCACGAGCCGGAGGCTGCAATGGACGCAAGAGGATTGTCGGGGAAGGCTCGATGCGGATGAGCATTACGCTCTTTTCTCGAGACGATGCTAATGCTAGTTTATAAGAAGAAATACAGGATGTCTTTGATTATTCGCAGCTTTAGCTTACAAGAAGATATACGCTATCATGAATTTAAGAATTACATGTAACTTTCGCGTACAAAAAAATTGTAAGCGCCAAAAATAAAATCGCAGAGAGAAAGTTATTTCTGCGTATCAGTTTAAATATTTTCAAACCAGAGTTTGATGTCAAACTGCGTGGGAGAATGCGTTTCGATTATCGCTGGACAAACAGCACACCTCTATTGTTTTTTTGCGCCAACAAAAAATGTATGTTGCATCTTGCAATAGAATAATAATAAATTTAATAATCCGACCAGTTCTTAAATAAAGTTGAATTTTCATTTCGAATAATTTCTTCGTCGTTATCTTGAAGAAAGTGCGAAGGAGCGCAGGGAGAAAAGGGTTCGACGACGCCGGTACGAAACGAAGGACGTACGGAAGGAGCAGAGTTCATGGTGCGGTTAAACCAAGAGGAGAGAGATGAGGCCAAACTAATCCGAACGAGCTCCGTACTACGACGTAGTACTCCAGTGGGACCAGAGTTCAAAGCCCGGTCAACACCATGAACGCGCGTCTCTCTCCCATCGCTTTTCTCTTTCTCTCTCTTTCTCTCCCCCCCCCTCCCTCCCCCTGTACCTCCCCCTCCCTCTCCCCGCCCCCCTGCCACCGCCTTCACGCGCCAACCTTCCTCTTTTCTTTCTCTATCTCTCGTTGCACTTCGGCCATTTCACGACCACACTGGTACACGCACGTACACGCGCAGAGCATCACTGCAATCCTCTCTCTGCGCTTTCCGGCCATCTTGCTTCTCCCTAGCTTCCTTTCTTTCTCTCCCTCGCTCGCAACAACGTTGCTGTGTGCCGCGGTGATTCATCATCGGCCGGAGATAAGCGGCCAATAAAAGGAACCTGAGAGAGCAGCACCGGAGGATAACAACATGCTCCGCGCGATCCGCGAGAGGAGATATCGAATAACGAAGATGAGAAATTGCGAATTGATACCTCCGCGAGGGAGTACTCTGCCTCTGACTGAATCGTGCGACTGATATTATCAACTTTTATGTGTTTATAAGACACACATTGAGTTGGTACTTTTTGAGAAAGGATAGCAACATTCACGCGTGCGTGTAATCGACAAAATCATGATATGATTATAAACTGCACTTAAAAACATAAATTATCTCCAATATCAATTATTAATAACAAAAGCTTGATTTCTCTGTGCTCTGTAAGCAATTAATGATCAAAGATTGCGAATTTTAATCTGTGAAGCGGCTTAAAAAAAATCAACTTTGTATCTACTCGTATAACTGCGAGACACATTTTGATAAATGCGCGTTTTGAGAGAAGCGATAATTTACGGATATTTTGTTCGACTATGTGTAATCTCGGCGGAAGACCGGTTGCACGGACATGTTCATTAAAACATTGCTGTGATCGCCACCCTGAAATTATTTTTTTAATCTTCGATATTACTTTGTCGACGGTGTAACTTTAATAATACTTCCGTCTTTTGCGATAAATATAAAATATCGTGCGGCTGCCTAACGATATGCAGTTGTTCGTGTTGCGAAGAAATTTATTACCGGCGAGATGCACGATGCAATTTAAATGCGGATCTTCTAGGAATCGCGGTACACGAATATGCTCGTCTGAGAAATGTTAATTACATGATAAATATTGCTTGTGAAAAATATAAAATTATTAACAATCTTAAAAGCGCAGAAGTATAAAAAAAAATATGAAATTTCGCGGAAAACAATCATAACAATTTTTAAAAACTACCCTTGCTCGCGGCATCTTATTTCTCACGCTAATTTTTTGAAGAATGACGTGTTGTAAAATTTAAAAATTTTTTCTGAATCACATATGCACTCTGATAACGCTCGTAAGTTTTGATCGGGAGAGTCATCAAGTAATGATTATTATTAATAGCTTGCGCTTTATGTGGGTAATTTGCTTTTATCACAGGGTTCTCCCATATGCGGCACGCGTACAAAATCGCAACGTTTGTGCATTCGCTATTGCATCACTCCTTTGGATGGTAAGCCGCTGATGCAGCAGCTCTCTGCGAAAAGTCGCGCGCGGATTCTGCGCTTAAAGACATGCGCGCGAATACGTCTTTTCATAATCAGTCATGCGCTGTTAATTAGCAAGCGTCACGATATTAATTCTTTTGTTATCATTACAAGATCAGTACTTGCCATGCAACCATAATAATGTTTGCTGTATAAGCAGGTGTAAAATCACAACGTCAACAGATCTTTATGATGCCCGTTTGTCCTTTTACTGTATTGAAAAATTTGAAAATATCGCAAAATACAGTAGAATTATACAAGTTCAAAATAAATCGTATATGAGAATAATCTTTTGACCTTTCAGATAAATCTATCAAATAAAACTTTTGCGTATCGTTTTTCCATTTATTTGAAAAAAAATATCCAACCTACAATAATGAACGAATGATTAAGTTTCAAGTATATAGATTTGAATTTTATATTCTCGCAAGAAAGAAGAAGAATTATCTGGCTGCGGATGAATCTCTGTGGTGCATGCGAAAATCTCAAGTGTGCGCGGCGCATACTACGCTGGCGGCCTTGAGCGTAAGCGATCTGTTTACGAAAGAGACGTTGACCCCCATGTTGTTTCTCGTGACCATAATGGCGTTTGTCGAAAGGGCCGAGAACCTTGCAGAAACGTTGTTCGCAGAGATTCTCCGGTATTTACGCGATGTTTTGATGGCTTTTGTCATTACGTGATTTATAGCTTTTTCAATAAAACACTCTTCCGCGAGACGCTCGTAAATAATCGCGCAGTAAACTTTCTTCCTTCATAATTTCTTGCGAAATAAGCAATTGAGACCAGGCATGGGTTCTTACAAAAAACAGACAATTATCCTTCTCGCGTTTTATAAAACTTTCTGTGTTAGTTGTATTTTAAGATTGTTACCCCGCTGTATATATAGAGAAATAAAATACGAACAAAAATTATTGAAAATAAATGTAGAAAATATTTAATGTGATATATGTAATTTCTATAAATTTCTATCAGATTTTGTCGCTGTGACGCGAGAGAAAATAACAATTAAAATTTGAAAAAAAAAAAAAAAAAAAAAAACATTTTTATGGAAGCTGATTGATCTGAGAAACATCAAGCATATTTTGAGACTCTTAAAATAGAGAAACACATAAAAATTAAGTGTGCAATTTGTCAAAGTGTAAAATTAAATATGCAATTTGTCATATATGTATATAACTTATATATGTGTATTTTTTCCTTATTTTAATTGTTATTTTCTCAAATCACAGCCATAAAATCCGATTGAAATTTACAGAAATTACGTATAGCACATTAAACATTTTGTACATTTATTTTCAAAAATTTCTCTGTATATACAGCGAGGTAACAAGATCTTAAGATTTTATTGAACAGAATGAGCATGTGTGTTTATTTATTACAAACGTTTTATAAGATTGGGCGACAGTTACTGGTTTTCAATGTTTATATAGACATCGCGATAAAACCTAATCTGACGTGTATGTATGTACATACAGACTTGTTATCAGCTTTTTCTTATCGACTTAGCACGAGGCAGTGTCGAGCTGTTCCGCCAAAACGGGAAGTTTACTTCAGTGAAAAAAAAATCACTTCGAATATTCGCATATTTATCAAAACCATAGCGAGAGAATTTAGAAAATTCTATCCATTTTATTAACAAAATTTATAAGCAAATGCATAATTACAAGCAGAATTTATTCATTAGTGATTACTGATATTTTTCAAGATCTTGCATATTGTATGCACATTTTCTTTTTCTGCTTGCGAATGCACTGCACGAATTCTTGAAGAACTGATTGATGCAGATAAAATAATGAATAACCGGTAGAATTTCATCTTCTTGTAGCATTCAAGAATGTTCACTCAAAAAAATGATCTTGCAATAATAGCTAAAATTTTCTAGGTGTAAAAAATTAACTAAAACAGATAAATGATTAGCAACTGTTGTGATATTGCATATGTAATTACTTAATAAGTTTAGATGACAGAAACAGAATATATATCTGTATTGTTTGTGAACTTGAAAAAGAAAGTTTCTCTAAAGCGCCTATCTATATAAGATCAATCACGTGTTAGATCATGCAATGAATAACATTTAGCAATGGTACCTAAATTTTTCAGAAGCTATTGCTAGAACATTACTGCTATAAATTCTGTATGTGACAAACAATGTTTTCACAGATACGAAAAATAGCGATACATTCTTGTTGCGATATTTAGAAATCTAACTACATCAGCGAAATATTTTTTTGAGTGTTTGCAGTCCGTCTAACTATTCTACTGATTCGAAATTGCATAAGTTACAATATAGCTGCGGCTCACAAATTACTACTATTCTTTTTTATATATGTTCCATCGTAAATAATAATCAAGCCAGAAAATGTAAAAAAACGAGTAGCAATAACACACGTGAGAAGATGAGCAAGAGAAGAATGGCGAGAAAAAAAGGACGGAATACTCAGTTTCTCTCGCGTCTTTACGGGCGGTTTTATTAACGCAGAATCTGAGAACGCTGGGGGATCATCTCGCCGCGCGCACATTGAATTGTAGTTTCTTTCGAGAGTTGCGCGAGGTTAGGAGATTGCATTCCTCGAAGTAATTTCGGTCCAAGGCCCCGCTAAGGTTTCCTCCTCTCTCGATTCGCTTCGCTAGTCGCTGCATCGTGCCTGCGATGCCTCTTACGCCGGTACGAAATTGAAGCCATGAATTGCAAAACGACGCAGGACCGATTTTTAACGTGGCATGAGTGATTGGCATCATTTTGCTGATCTCACTCAGAGAAAATTCCCTTTTAACAGCCGGAAAAATAAGATGATTACAATTTCGGAGCGAGATTCATTTCTGTCACCGCAACAATGTTGCGAGCGGAATTCTATTGGAGGGATCGAAACATCTCTTTAATTGCGTAATTGCAGGGAACGAACGCGCGGACCGAAAGGTTCGTACACGACAGCGTGCGGCGTTGGAAATTACTCGTCTCTTTCGATTTTCTACCGGCGCACAATTTTCTTGTCATAGCAACGGATGTTGGATTTAAAAAAACCGGCTTGGCCGGTGCTCTCTTAGCAACACGGAAATTCTTGACTATAAAAGTTTCCATTGAGAGTCATCCCGCATAGGTCATAAATCGAGTTGATACGCGCCCAAAAAATTTTTGACCACTGATTTCCAAAGCACAATGTTGCTAGTGTTTGAAAACTCTATTTTGACGCTGTGATTCGACTTTATATTTACATACAATTAGGTAACCAAAAATATACCACGTAACGGATCTATACCTCTATATTCGTCAAGGTGACAGCTTTTAATTATGCAAAGTTATGCTGTTATATCGATATCAATTTGAAACACAATATTCGCTTTCAGAATTTTGAGCAGCTGAATATCTTTTGCATATTTATGAGGATCTATTTTGAATTTAAACGAGGATAAATATTGTAAGAAAAGGTGATCGTAAAATAAGCTATTATTAGCAATAGCATTTTTTAACGTGAAGAAATGGTCCGAATAAGTTGATCTAGAGAACAATGTACTCTGTGGGAAACTATCGGGACGGACAAAACTTTCTACGCCGCTGGCTGGTTGGGATAGGCACTTTGTGGCATGAAGGGAATGGTTTTTGTCCGGTGCAACCCTACGAACGATAGGTCGTTGACCGGGAAATGACCTGCATCTCGAGCTCTGTACCTGTTCATGCGCCACGATGTTGCTAGAGTTGATCAAGTAACGAGGGGGAATTTGAAACGGCGGTGAAGATGAAAAAACAAAGGCGTTTTGTTTGATATGTTTTCGCTTCTAACGTTTCGCAGTTTTGTCAAATTCGTAACACGGTTGACATTTTCTGAGAAACATCTTACATACGCGTTTAGTAATTCGTTACATTCTTGTCTTATTTTTCCTTAAATAAACTGTCTTATTTTTTCTTTCTGCATTGTTTAAACGTATTTTTATGCTAAAAAATTATTTTTCATCGATAAACATAATAATAATAAAAAAACCATCATTTATTTCTAAATGTAGAATCATGAACAAAAATGAATGGTTGGCTTATCAATCATATGTATAGATATCTCGCGGTTGTTTCCAGAGGTGAATGCTCTCTATTCGTACGATAATGATCAAAATAAAACAAAGGAAAAGTAGTGAACAGGATCAAGACCTTGGGCGACTCGTAATAACCGAGGAATGACGTTACTATTAAAATTGCCGCCGACATGTGGAAATGTAGTTTTAAGCCGCGCAGCTGCAATTCGCCTGAGAAGAGCCAACGTCTCTACAAGACGCCGGAACTCGAGCAAGAAACCGCGGGATGGGCGATTTAAAGATAACTATGTATATACGTCGTGAAAAGATACGTTGCCACACGAGTTTCCTACTCGCCTTTTTATCAAAGATATGCGAGATTTTTTCCGCGTTGAAATTAAATTATATGGCGTATCTATTTCAATAATCCGTACCCTGAAGAGTACAAACCGGATTCGACACGCACTTCGAAATCTTGAAGCGTTCATGAAAGTTTTATGAAGCTAAAGTTATAATGTCATAAAATCCGAAATGACTAATTTTTAATACTTAAGTTCAGCTGGTTTTTTTGTATTTATACCGTAAATATGAGTTTATTATTGTACTCGATTTATGTAGCTGTCACATTTAATACTTACTAATAGTCCGTAATGTTAATAAAATTCGGCATATTAAAATTTAGTATAGACGGTTATTAACAGAAAAAAAAGAAGAAAAAACTACAGAAAGTAAACGCGGTATATAAAAGACTTGCCGCAATGAAGAACTCACATCAGAATTTTCTGGTTTATTAAAGCAATTATAATCTTCGCCTCCGCATGCAGTTGCGGTTCTGATTGTAAATTACGAGTTCCGAGTCGGGTAGACGCAATCTACGTGTAACCGAGAGTTAACCGCATCGAAACTAGTAAATTCATTATGGAAGACCATTGTGCGTGCGGTTAAGATACCTGGCCCACATAACGAAACACTTCTCACACTATCATGTGATTAACGTGCCGCAGAAATCACGCGATGTTCGAAATCCATTGCATTACTTATATTTTAATCAAATTGAGAAAATCTACTAGAATTTCTATGCGCCAAACGGTCGACAAAAATCAAAATCATTAAGAGATTCTATTTAAAGATTCTCTGGTGTACATAAAGATAAATCTACCGGTGGGGCGAAAATTTCTTAACCACTTTAATACAAAGTACTACTTATTGACGCAAAAGTGACACTTTTGCCGATAGTATCGCCGAACTGAATAATTTAATGTAACGTTGCACATGCGTGATGCGTGTGTAAGATCCCGCCGTGCTGCCTATTAAACGCACGTACAGCAACTTTGTGGCAGCTTCTTCGACCGGTCCGCCCATACCGGCAGTCACGATAATCGTTAAGTTTATCGAAAACTCCTTGATTAACGAACAGTTGCACCGAAGCGCCACGATCGGGATTATTGTATTTTTCGAAAACGCGATACGATCGTTTGCCTAAATTTGCATAAAGCGCCGCGCTGTCCTTGCGCTATGTTGATTATTGCCCAACAAATAGCACCTTCCCGGAAGACCGAAATTCTCTGATGTTTCATGAATATTCAGCCGCTCATTTTTATACGCCGTTCCATTAATCTACCTGCGCCGCATACTGTCAACATGATTATCGATTAATATACGCCTCGCGAATTTATCTTGATTATAGCACGCGTAAAAGGTTCGATAAGGCGCGCGTATTGCCCCGCGTATCTGCAATAATAAAGTATAAAATCCTGCCGCAGTCGACCTTGCGTTACTTCGCGCTGCGGTATGCGCCTACAGTAGTGGTATCAAAATATACACCCTGTGCCACGACCAGATTATCCGCACCATCGCGACGATAATTCGTAACTGGTTTGTCCGCGTACGGTTGCAATATAAGTGCAGCGCGAAGGTAAATTACACCGATATTCCTCCTAGACTTGCTATAACGATCGGCATAAGTGGCACCGGCGCTGCATCGGCATCCGTAGCACGCTTTAATCACATACGCATACGCGCGCGTGCGGGACGATAATCCCGCGGGATTCGATCTTTTTCTGCCATCGGCGCGAAGTCGAGACACGTATCGTCTCAGAATGATTGTGGTCGTGTGATAGATATGCAATCACGCAGTGTTATGTTCGTGATATTATTAATCGAACTCGATATTATCAAGAACGTCGGTTAAGTGCTTATAAAGTGCTCATAAAGAATAAAAATAAATAAATAAAAATAAATATGATGTTGTTTTGTATTTTATTACTATATAAGATATCTAAAAATTATAACTCGTTCGAAAAATTATCGTTATTCGTTAAAAAAAATACAGAAAATGAATATAATTAAAAAATCCGTGGTTACAATCGATTAAAAAACAAGTTTCTACGAAGTTTCAAATATCAAAAAAGATTTAAAAAAAAAAGAAATACTATACTCGTTATTGTAACTGTCAATCTAATAAGCAGAAAAACAGGGAGCTCCAATTAATGTCTTGCCAGTAACGTACGATAGTGCATAAATCACGAGAGACCCTAATCTAAATATGTGCACACAAGGTTTCCTCTTGCAAGATACAGATACATCTGGGCGACCGTGAAAACGAGTGCAGCTGATCATCCCGGGGGCTTCGATCCCGATCCGCCCCCGGCGAGAGAAGCTCGACCCGTATCACCATTTTTAGTCACGATCGGGAGGAGATCCTTGCGATGCATGAACGTTTCTCCTCCGGCTAAAGTTATTTTCATAGCGAGTACATTTATCATTCAAAACGCAAATGTTCGTTTCTTAGAAGAAGAGATATTGTCTCTTTGTATGATCATCAAATTAGTAATTCGGTGATCCAATTTAGTGATTGTATTATAGGTTTTTTTTTAAACTAAACATCTAAAATATCCAATATGTATCTAATATCACTATTTAAATTCTAAATTAAAAATATCAATTTATTACTTATTAGATTTTTCATTCTGTTATATTATATTCATATATTATTCATTTATTCAGCTGATAAATATATACAAGAATATACTAATATTGTAGCATATAAGTAAAAAATATTGCATTGCAAATATTTTTAACTTTTAAAATGCATCAACATTGGTTAAGTGCTAAATAAAGTTTAGACTTTTTGCTTGACAAAGTTAAACCTTTAGAAAATATGTTATCCTAACTTTAAACTGACATAACTTTTATTAATCCAATTTGATTATATGCATATAAAACATTTTTTTAATATACTGCTTGACGATTTCAATATGTTAGATATTTATTACTAGTAGCTCTCGACTAAACCTTGTTTATAAACACCATAGCAGAGGCACGCAGTCTCATAACAATGCAAACTGTCCCGGCAAAGAAAAAACTCGATACATGGAATTGTGCAAGAAACGGAGTTCGGCGAAATACAATTTCGTAAACATGCGTATCGTAAACAACTCACGACGACGACCTCATGTCTATCGCGTTTCTAGCAAGGGGCATTTCTAGGAACTGCTACTGATTTTATGTATTCAATTTATTAAACTTGATCATCGTGCTATTCAAACTCATCAGATTAATTGTATTTAACCACAATTTGCATCATCAATCTCATAATTATTATTATTAAATTATTAAAAAATTAAAAGTGTGTTAAATATATGCGATCTCAATTTGTTTAATAATTTCGCGACATATACTATTCAACGTACACTTTGGAAAAATTGCAATAATATATAATAGATCCATGACACACACGTGTGAATTCCAAAATAATTATTGCATTATAATCATGCAAATTACGTATCTTATTTAGATTTTTAATTTCTTCTTAAAATTGTTTTATACAATTTAAGAATATTTATAGGTATATCAGTTGTAAAAAATTTGAATTTATAAGAGAGAAAAATATATTTTTGTTCCCAGAACAAATTCTACGCTGTGCGAAAAATTAAGAAATAATTAAAAAGCTTTCACTTACCGTTACCGGAATATCGCAGATGACCAGCACTGCCTCTCCAGATTAATCCTGCTGTATCCTGCTGGTTTGTAGTAATCATTAATAATGGTTCTCGATGCTTTTTCATTCACTCACAGTACATGATTACACTCGCGAATAACGCAAAACGCGCGAAATAATACAGCACTTCCGTTATTTCAATGAACTTGAATCGATATCGATTATAAAAAACATGTGTAATTACAATCCGATTATAAGTCGATTAAAATAATCGCCCGTAAACTAATTCGGCACTCCCGACAATAGTGAATATTTGCGTATTCGTAAACAAATCCAACGGAATATGTGATTAACATCAATCACAACACAACCCGATTGAACGATACATTAATTACAAACGTAAATTTATTCGGCACTCACGACTTATTACACTTAACACGTTTTCAACATTATCGTGGCGAACTCGGATGCCGATCGTAAGTAAACGAAATAATCTGTCTTGATTCACATCAGTTGTGTTCTTTGGTGCTCCTCGATTTTCCTTGATAACATCGCTTGTCGGATGAACAAACACTAGTAACACGCAATACTCAGAACACGTATATTCGGAAATAAGTCTTTTCGACGAAACACAAAGCGACGGGCTTGGATTACGAATAATCGAGAGACGCGGCTAATCATGATAGTGTAGAAAATAATACGAGACGACCACCCACGAATTTAATATCGCTCGAGATTTTCATTCGTACGTGGAACTAGTACGAAAGGAGTAAAAAACGCGTGTGAAATAATCGGCTACACACCGGCAACCTACGATACGAACTAACCAGTTGTACCAAAACTTGATCATGTACCTAAGTTCACGCTTTCACTCAACGCGGAAAAATTCCGAATAAAATTCAAAGCGATGAGCACAAATTATGAATCACCGACAAATGTATTAACCATTGTACGAATCAAATAAAACCGAGACGATTGCCTATCGCCTAGATTCAATAGACGCGATACCCGTTCGTACGCAGAATTCACCGTGGAACAAAACTCGGTAGTAAAAAAATCAAAAATCATGGCGGACATAAATGTCGATTTTTTGCAAGTATCGAGAAATGAAACTATCTATCTTGATTCATCCATTGCGACGGATTTCGGATATTCCTAGATGGTTACGCTCGCGAAATTACTCATCGAATGAGCAAACACTACAAAATACGTGAAATATGTATACCCGAAAACAAATCTCTTCGACGAATCTCTTCGGCGAAGCGACGAGCTCCGATTACGAATGTCGAGAGACGCGGTTCGTCGCGTAGGCCAAATAATACATCGAGACGACCGCCCACCGTCATATTTGACAATCACGAAACTCATACGTACGCGAAATTCGCTCGGGAGGTAAAACGGGAGACACGACGAACGACCGCAATTCGATTTTACACTGACGATCCGTAACGCAAACTGACAAACGTTGATTTCGAAATTTGGTCACGTGAGAAGCATAACTTCGTGCGTTCGCGAAAAAATTGCTTAGCCGCGCTATGCCTTATTGAGATATGACGAATATCGAAATTCGCATTAACTACGATTGTGTGATCCAACTGATATGATCGCGCATTGTTAGATATCGTACTTCCAATATTTGTTTACTGAATTAGCTCGGAACTGACGAAAATACACGCGAGAACATAAAGCGATCGCAATACAACAAGTAAAACATCAACATAACGGACGCGAACGATCTCTCGACAAATATCATAGGCAAGCAAGATTACCTGTCTTGATTCATCCATCGTGATGTACCAACGCGATTGTCCGTTGCTAGATTCGATGATCCCGAGATTCATTCGTACGCGGAATTCACTTGGGAAGGGTAAAAAAACGCGATGAACGCGAGGCGGTTGCAATTCGACTGTACACCAACGATCCGTGACGCGAACTGATTGGTAATTTCGAAACTTGATCAAGTGCCTAATTTCATACGTTTGCAAAACGCGCGAAAATTCTTTAGCCGCGCGACATCTATTGAGACATGAATATCGCGATACGCATTAATTACGATTGCGTTATGCAACAGATAGATTAAGATAATCACATTCGTTATTAGATTCAATACTTGTAACACTTATTATTTTTACGCGCGGAGACGGATAACAAGACACGAACGGTTATTTTAGGTTACATGATGACCAACTGACAATGCGAAGAGAATAGAAGTGTCAATATTCAGTCAGGTGTCCCACCTGACTTAATACGGTTCAAAAGGCGGTCAATTTAAATATTAATGAGAATATTAAAATCATTGAGATAGCTAAATTAAATTAAAAGGTTGAATTATATACTCATATTCAGACTTATATTCACTTGACGTTTACCCTTAACAAGTCGCAGCTCGTAAAATGTGCAGCATAGATTTTACTCCGAAATAAAAATCCGATATGAACATTGACGATAAATTATATGATAAATTAATGTCATAATTACAATAATTTTAAGAATATTTGGAAAATTACTTGAACAATTTTGCGTGCTCTTGTAAACTCTTGTAAAAAAGTCATTCGATCTATCTTTATATTCATGGCATATTTATAGCTACAGATTAGAAGATTCTTGTTATCATGCCGTTATCTGTCACTAAAAGTCTATAAACTTCTAGGTTTACCTTAATGACACTGTTGTTGCTAAGAGATCATATTATATCCATTTCATAATCAAAGCTATAATTACCTGCCTAAAAGAAAGAAAATAATGTACTAAAAAATATACCATAGAAATACTAACTTTTGGTATTTGCTCCGCTTTTCTTTTTTTTTATTAACTCTAAACATATCTAAAGTTGAATAAGCAAGAATTCTTAAGAAAACTATTAATATGAAAATTCTTTAGTTGTACCAAATAATTATGCTTCCATACATTATACCATATACGTGCCTCATCGTAGGATTATCATTCTTGTTTTTTGAATTGGTGCCAACAGCATTAACGGGCTACAACTGGTTGTGAACTGTCGACGAGATTATCGCTGTTGCTGAAGTCATCCAAGTTATTCTGAGAATATTTTATGCGTTTTTTATGCGTTGTATTATTGAAATATACCTGTAAAAATTCTATGGGTTATTATAAATGTCATATCAAGAAATAAAAACATTACATCATTATATAAAATATATCAGTTATATTAAGCAAAACATTTTAAATACTGTTTACAAATATGTGTTCAATAATAATTTTATTATATCCTACAAACATTATTTTTTCGTTATATACTAAATAATTGATCTCAGTTTATCAATATTAACTCTTCCTATAGATCATAATTTTCTTTAAACAATAATTGTTTCAAATTTTTTTAAAGAAAGCTTACTTTTCCTATAATTTCCTTCAAATTTTTTCAAAATAGAACAATTATTTTAATTCCAAAAATTTTACTTTGCCCAAAAGACACATGTTACATCTTTGAGAAATAAAAAGTTAGGAGAGAGATAATAGTAGTGGTGATGAGGGCAGAGAAATATTCTTTTCAGGCTGATTAACATTTCGTGCCACTTCATATATTTAAAATGCAAATCCATATGTCAAATAAATCTCTGGTATTCAGTTCGAGCAAAAATCTACGAAAGAGAAAAGGAGAGAGTTTTTGTTCTCTTTTTTTTCTGCTTCTACGATGTGCCTTCAAATCCTGCATTATTTGTTTCTTCGCCCAGAAACGTCGCTATTTCCTACATCAGACGTTGTCAAGCGATATAATCGATTTAACGGGTCGGTTTGATTGGCAGTGGAAGGTACAATCGACTCTGTAATTTTTACTGCGCAGGTTGTTACATAAGTCTCTCATTTAAATATTAATCACTTCTTCAGACAACTGATTCTTTTCAAGACACAGTCAATAGAATGCACGCCATTCACATCTATAATTATTGTCCCAAAAAGTATGTAATCAAAATGATTTATTCTACGTACACCTTTAATGTGTTTTTTTCACAATGATTCATCTTCCCGGTTGTACCGCAATTTACTGAAACAAAAAAAATTGCTCAATTGATTGCTCTGCGAACTTATTGACAGGTACATTCAATTAAATATTTCTTAAAAATCTTTCTCGAAGAATATGAAGAGGCACTGTGTCGAGGACTCTAAGTTCGCCCACGCGACTTGTGACCTTTCTGCAAAAATGCGAGCGAGTGACATCATTATTCTGGCATACTGCTAGCCGATACGACTGACCGGAGCTCTCGCACAGGGTTATGCGCTCGAGCCTCGCGTGTCTATAGGTACGTGTACACACGAGTGTCTTTTTACGAAAGAGAGAGGTCGTGTCCGCATGCATAAGCCCGCTCGATCTTGCCCGTGGCCTTTACGACGTGTAAATCACGAATCCGAGACGCCAACGATCCCTCGTCTCGTATACGACCGCGCTGTTAAAATGTCCTTCACGATTTTACGATGCAAACAGGGGTCTTTTCAGGATACGGTGAATTGAATCAAACGAGCCTGATTCTTTAACTTTAGAAGACGCTTAAGCGGCGCGCATACGAGCCGCAATTCCCCGGGGATGTGCAGTTTCAGTTGAAAGGGTGCAAATATGCATACGGAACGATCACTCAATAAGTAATACGGGGAAACCGCAGTAAACAGTTTACGTTCTTACGAAGAGTCGTAACGGATAAATCATTGCTTTCTTTTCCAAAACGCGCACAACAATTGGCAACATTCTGATCAACGCGAATTAATCTACTGTGTAAAGTAACATTAATCAATTATTCTAAAATATTCCTAAATTTGTACAATTATATATGTGCCAATACTCATTAGTATAGCTCATTAGTATATAAAATATTGAATAAAAGTTATTTATCAACTTAACGTAAAATCTTCCGAGCAAAAAATGATTAATTTAAAAAAGTGATTATTAATAATTATCTGCTCGAAAGAGAATGTCTGGAATAATATAATCCTCTCTAACTGAAATATTTTAAGGCACAAAATACTTTCGCCCAGCAAAACATATTTTTATAGACGAAGGCGCGAACGACGCGAGAAAAAGCGAGCAACGCGAGAGACCTCGAGGGTGAGTGGCGAGACGAACACGAGGACGGGCTCAGGAGAAAGCATAGGGAAATAAAGCAAAACAACCCCGCGAGACGGGTAGACGGTGGCAGGACGTAAGCGTGCTGCGGTAGCCTCGAATCCTTTCGCGGCAAAAGGCGATTACGTCAAATCATCCCGTGCAACGATTCGCGCAGCGATTGCCGCAGTTCGTGCACGACCGCGGCCAAAGATGTGTGACTCGTATGTGAGAAAAATTGCCATGGACTTCTTAGCTTTTAAATTCTTCCAAGACCTAGAGCTAATCCCGACTCGGTTCCATAAAGCTCCTTTATGGCCGTGCATTATCTTAAAAGCCGGATATCTCCCACAAATGTCTCAAAACGCGAAACGAATTAATATCTCGACGGTGGTTTAAAAGATCTTTCATTCGCTACTGCGCTATAAAGTTTTAGATAAGCTTCGGGGAGATTTTGTTTCGCAGACAGAAAGGCTGGATTACCGGATTACGACTTAAAGTCATAACCGCTTTAAAATTTAAATTTAATCTTGAAGAAAATATCTATTGTGGATAATAAATGCAATAGACATCTTATCACATTCCACATAAGAGTAATATAAGCAGTTTGTATGTAAAAAAAATTGAAAATACTTTCTATCTTGAAAAAAAGGGAGATCTCATAAAATAATATCGCATTATGAAATAATGAATACATCGTGAATGTTTTCGAATTAATCAGAGGGGCGAGGATACCGTCTCGTTTGAGTGAAACTGTGGAAGGAAGATTTCGACGATTTTAATCTCTCCTGATGTCCCGCTTCGCTCATCCCCCACTTTCTCCCTCTTCCTCAAGTCGTAAGCCTCTCCCTCCCCTCACGCGACTTTTTCTTTAATCTTCTTCTTTTTCTTCGCCCTCCCGCTCCTCTCTTCCTCTTTTTTACTTCCTCCCCCTTCCTCTTCCCTCCTTCTTTTTGCCCATGTCTTCCGAATGCTATTACATGCGGTTGCTACCGCGGAGAGCACAACTACTGATCAGCTCTACCCAGAAGATGTGGAACGGGAGGAACTTACAATTAGGCAATTTAAATCAACCGTTCCGATCCCCACGGTGACGCCAATTACCATATTTCATATTACCCACGGACGAAGGAATAAAGGAGGCTACACACGGCTCTACACCACGCTGGATTATGAAATAAATCTTCGCGCGCGGTGCGCGCATGCGGCAGAAATATCTCCTGTTGCGGAAAATAAATCTATCGTCATTAACTGGATTACAGAGAATTATCACGAGGCGATTATATCAGATACGCGAAAGACCTATTCGCAAGCCCTCGTGATATCTACAGAATGCGGCCTACCTACAGAATGCGAAACCACAACACAAATGGGGCGAAGATTTATGTTACAAGCCCAGTTTTATTTTTTAATAAAAAATTATTTTTTTCTAGTTATATCACGATTTCGTCTGTATTCTATGTATTCTATTAACTTATACAGTTGTACTCGCTTTTTCTTAACACTATGCTTAAAATCGTTAACGCAAGCAATGACTTGATACATACGATAAACAAGTCTTAGCTAAACAAAAAATTGCTTGCCGCTTCTAATGAGATTTTGATTAACGCAAAACGCACATCTAACAAATTGAGAATTAGCCGTGTTTGCAGGTGACAGCGCATAGATTGGCACGGATTAGTAAATGCGCGCGAACCGTTGACAAAACAGCCTGAGCTTTCGTCGGAGGGGGACCTTGACATCCGCTGGTTATCAGCTTTACTCGGCGCATCGCTATATCTGCGCTACGGCAGGACACGCCAACGCCATAGTGATAGGATTGATCGAGGTGTTTACAAAACAACTTAGCGTTCAAATATTTTAAATTTTTTTTAAGATTAATTCGCTCTGATACGTTAAATGCTTCTAAATATTTCACAAACTAAAACGACAGAAATCATCCCAAGTGTAAAGGAATTGAGAACAAAATAATTTGTTAAGGAAATTATTAACATGTAGTCGGTGGATGAAATAAATGTAAGGTTTTTTCGTAGATTGTTAGGGATCTAATGACAAGTTCCGGAAAGATGCTATAAAATACTTCGTCCCATTGCTATGACTGCGCTTGCACGCGAGAAAAGTGGTTGCGCACGCTATCGTACTATGTCTTACTGTACTGTACATTACCGCATCGTACGGTAGAAGCGACGCCGAGCACAGCATACGATGAGAAGAACAGGATGGACGAGGATAACGTAGGAGTCAGAAGGAGAGAGCAACACAACGTGCGCGGTTTTGCCTCTTTTGCCAGTTCTGCCTTTTTTTTTCGTCCTCTCTTCTTCGCCTCTCCTGCTCTTCGCTGGTCCAGGGATGTATCATTAATCGACGATGAGCAAAGATCGTTGCGTCGTGTTGTGTGTATACACTATATCTTGATAATTTCACGCAATCTGTAAAATAAAATAATAATAAAATATCGATTCTGAATTTTGCTCTGAAGAAAATATATCAAAAATATTGTCAAAGTTGTCAAAAATTGTTTTATTCTAAATAGATGCGTGATTCGATTTTCGATCCAACTGCTTTATTTTTTATGTGATGTCAAATGTTCAGTGCATAATAACAAATGTTACTTCTGTAGAACAAAAGAGGATTAAACTTGAAGAGTATCCTATAAATTGTGTTACTTAGAAGTCACTGAACTACCGCAGCAGTAGCACTAGTAAACAGTAGCGTAAATAAAGGATGCGAATAGTGATTACAATACGTGTTCAGTTTTCTAGAGATAAGGAATTATCAAATCAAACGATACGATACTATCAAGCAGTATCGAGGAAATTTAACGTGATCCACATTTAGCTAGCAACAATATAAATTTGATGAACATTATCTCCTAGAAAGTAATAATATTTTTTATACGTATTAGTACATATTCGGTTCGCATAGCATTTTGCAGTGTCCTGAAGAAAAAGTCTGCAATAAATTTCAACTCTTTTGAAATTAATGTCATTTCCAGTTCCGTAAGTTTACGATATTGTATCTTCGGGCGTGATTTCTCTTAGTCAATTTCCGAGAAGCGTCGCCGTTAATACGAACTGTAGATGATGCACGAGGCACGACAGCTTCCACCTTACATCCCTGCCACCTCCTCCCTTCATCCATCCTCGCCTCTTCTTTGTGCACTCCCTCATTCCCTTCTGCATCGCCCCGAAGGGCCGATCTTCTCGTCTTTTTCCCCTTCGGGCCCCTCTCGTTCGGTTTGCTCGCTTTGTACAGCGTCACGGCTACTTTTGTTGCTCATCGCACTGCTTCTTTTTCTCTTGCTGCGTCCTCCCCCTTTCACCCTCCTTCCCTCCTTCACTTCTCTCTCTTTGTCCCTCCGGCTGCGCTCGGTTTCTCTTCGCTCCAAGATTTGTTCCTCCTTTTTCTTCTTCTCCTTCTTGCCTGCCCTTCGTTCCCCGCTCCAAACTGGTCCACTTGCTTCTTTTGTTTTCGTCGAGTGAACGAGACGCCGAGAACGACGGAGAGTGCGCGCGAAAGAGAGATAGACGAAATAAGAGAGAGAGAAATTACGAGCGAAGGGGGAAAGCGTTGCAACGACGGAGAGGAGTTTCGAAAGAGAGAAAGAAGAGAAGCACACTTGAGCGAAGCGTGTCCCGACACGCGAGATGCAGGATCGAATTCGACCGTCGGATCCGGATCCACGAAATTCACGATCTCTTGGATCATTCTCATCTTGAAGTCTTCTCCTCCCCTTTCTTTGCCACTCTTCGTCAATGCCCTTTTCTCTCGTTTTTGTATCGATTTAATGTTAGCAGGAAAAAACATTGTCAAAACAAAAATACTATGACTCGTAAAATCTAGTTTCGCCGAAAAACGCGTCGTTTTGATGCATTAATTATATTTGAAAAGGGATCTGCGAAATTACTATGCACTACAAGCGTGCATAACAGGAAGGGAGCAACGAGACCTGCGTGACTTAATGCGCGAAATGCTACTGAGACACGTGTGAATATGCGGCGGAAGTCGCTCGTTAAATATACGAATTTTCCTTTTTTTTATTCTTGTTTATCTTGCAAACTGCGCATCTATTTTTTTTCAACATTGTTACTTTTTCACAGAAATCTTCGCTCGAAGAAAGTTATTAAATCCGTTTTTACTTTTTCCCATTAAAAAGCTTCTTCGTATTACTTCTCGCGTTGCTGCTCTGAAATATGATATGTGGCGTAGTTGAGAACTTAATACAAGTTTCTTAACCACGCGTTCTTTCCCCAAGTGTGCACTGCGAGGCTTACAAAATACGAATATAGCAGCACGCGTAAAGCGAGATTCGATGAAGCTGTGAGTGGGCTGTGCGAAGACTTGTAGAAATGTGACGAAGGCGGGACAAGAAGAAAGAGCGGCCACTTATCTCGCAAACGCGTCGGCTTTCCATAGGGCAGCACGGATATGCACTCATAATTCTACGAGAGATCATCAATGTCATCGACGGCGGTCGAAGCCAGACAGCCGATCGAGAGAAAGTCAAAATGAACAATAGTTTCGTCGGATAAAAGCTCAGTGTATTCATTGATTGTGAAAAAAGAAGGAATGATAAGAAGGTGACATGCTGAAGCACGTTTGAACTCGCGCGTGCACGCTGTTTCCGCGTAGAATACGAAGATAAAAGCACATAACAGTACGATTCTTTAAACGCAGCGAAATTGCAGACAGATTTTAACTGCTATACAATGTATAGCATACAAATATAAAAAAATATATGACTGAGATCTCTGATTAGTTGCAATATTTCGCTTTTAAAAGTTTGAATAGTCTTCAATAAAATGCATTCGCAATATGAGCGCTGAGTTTCAAGATGCTTTTATATGTCGTTTCATTTTCTGATTTATTTCTTAGAGACAGTTGATTTACTACTCTATATACTCACTCTTTCATATTATTCTCAATAGCGTTTCACGCTCGTTTCCATACAATCCATGCAAAGGTGCCTAACATCAGGTTCTTCGCCGTCTTCGAAATAGTAAAAGCGAGCATTACGCTTGCGGACATGTGGTAATTTACAGCTGGTGTGTATGAGGCATGTATAGTTCGTAAACAGCAGGTTTCTTTATGCCGCTCTCCTCTCGGCATACAGGTATTTACTCCTCGCTGCCCTCGGTCTAACGTCTTTTTCCAATTTTTGCGCAATCAGCAGGGGCCGCTTTTTATCCTTGTTGTACTTCATCTTTTTTCGCGTGTCCTCTTTTGTGCGCCGAGATACACAGTCCTACACAAGAAAATTAAATTCTGTACAACATAAAAATAGCTCATAAAATATTATTTGTCGTCAAATATTTTCCTATGCAAAATTAAAAATTTTTATAAAATATCTTTACTTTTGTACACGCTAACAGTATATAACATTTTTATTTAGGGTGGTTATTTTCAATATTAACCCTTTAATCATATAACATTTATGATAATTTAATTCAATATTAGCATTCTTTGTGAAAGGACGATGTTCAAACTATTGACTTTCTCGTCCGTTCGTAGAAAGAAAAAGTGGACCGCGTAGTTCAGAAGTCATCACACGTGGTCATCTTCGGTATACATGCTTGCTCGCGCACAGGCATGCATACACAGCGTTTCTTTTCTTTCTCTTTCTCGGTCGTTATTATTATTCCAGCGGTAATCCGCTTCGAATCCTGACATAAACGATCGATTTGTTCTTGTTGCGTTACTCTGTGTATCCATTTGCGTTTCTCATTTTTCATCTCCCTTTCGACTCGCCTTTGCAAGGTGTTCATTATGCGTCTTGCAATTTTTGTGACATAATTAGCTCGTTTCGATTCCGATTTGCTTATCTATGAAATCGTCTCATGTCTTACGTCTTATATCTCCTTTTTCATTTTTACATGAATTATTGTTGGATTGTATTTAATTCCGTTAATGCGCGCTTCCGCGGTATAATAAAAATGTATTTTATCTGTCACGATCTACAATTCATGTAGCCCGTCGAAACGAATCGTAAACGCTCACAATCTTTCCCGACGCACGTATCGCAGTTTCCTGTTGCATAAGCCCATCTATGAATAAAAACCTGAATAGGTATGCGAGTATGTGGGCGCGATAAAATCGTGCCCGAGAAATCGATAACTAGATTAAAAGCTTGATCTGACAAAATTTGACAATAAAATTCTAAATAGGGGACACTAAACAGTCAGAACGCAGATATTATCATTATTAAAAATGTGTGGCAATGATCCATAATATTGACATTCTGATAGCACAAGAATCATTTTCCAAAGAAATCATATTTATCTCTCTGTATATCTTTGTATTAAAATTTATATAAAAAAAAATGCAGTACTTGTCTCGGTTAAAACAGACTAGGAAATTGTCGATACAGATTTTCAGATTAACATAAAACTTTTTGATAACGAGATAAAGTTTTGCAAGACATCGTGCGTAAACTTTTACAGAAAAAATTCTTGTCCGCTTACGCTTATGGAAGTTACATGGTATCTTTACGGAGATTATCATAAATTTCAAACTGTTAAATATTAAAATCTCATTGAATTTAAAATCTTTAAGATGAATGTAATGATGCGTGATGTGTGTCATTCTCAGAATAGTAAAAATATACGTTTTATTATTTGAATTAAATAAAAAAAATTAATTTCGATAAACATATAATTTCAATCAATGTCAAGACATTATTTTCTTCCTTCAAACGAATTATAATACCTCTTATGTATCATAATGGATGCATTTTCCCTGATCTGACTTTAAGCGGTGACCACATACCGTGCTTGTACCCTCTCGTTTGAGCCTCGCTGATGGCTTATCAGTCCGTATCTTGTACAAACACGTTCCACCTGGTCTCGGACAGTCACGGCCCACGCCATTTTCTACTGGCGCTGCCCACGTTGTTTCGTAACGTTTCACGAGACCACTTTATCTCATACGCTCCGTCTTTCATCTTGCCTTCTCCCTTCCCTCTCTGTCGATAGATGGGCCCGATGCTTCTGTACACTGGTAACCGGGAGCCGATACCGGTGTAATTTCGGTGAAGGCAACTTTTTACGCGAGTTGATATGAGCCCCATTTCTGCTGTTATATTTATACCGAGCAATTTATCTTACTACCATAATCCATGAAAACAACATTCTATCAAATCTTTCACGAAGCTTTGAGGCTACAAATAAACGTGTCCTTTTTATTTTCATACAATAGATTTCATCGAGCGAGTTAAAGAAACTCAGGTAATTTTTTTTGGGGATAGAAAGAGTCACTGATTACAGTGTTCCCAATACAGACTTTTTTCGCTGGCCTAATTTAGGTTTCAAATCGAGCAGAAAATTTTATTTCAACGATGATGATAGATGTCTATCGAATTGAGTAACTGATTATAGTATTTTTAGCTGATTAGCTCGCACCATCTTTTTGATTGTAAAATTCGCGCAAAATTTATCAAGTTGTTTCAGACCCATGAGTTTTTTAAATTTTGATTTCAAGTATACTTTACCGAGCCCATCGACGCGATGCAGGCTCAATAATTAAAAATTTTGTTTACATATAATGAATAATAATAATATTGTCTATAATAATAATTTTAAAAGTACTTAACAAAGGTTTCACACGTGAAACATCCGTTTTAGCCAGTTTCTCAACAGTCAGGATTAGTGCTAATCTTTTCATTGCAGTAGGCTTCTACAAATCCTTTTTCATCCGGCGTCCCCGAGGTAAGATGATCGGGTTATTTTGTATGTGGGGAATTTCGTCTGTAAAACGAACCATGTCCGTAATCCGGGCTTACGGCCTACGAGATGCCTCTGGACGTGCTTTAATATGATTTAAACCCACCGCCGTGCTGGCTACCGTGTTACGATCGTTCGGACTTCTCTCGTCGGGCTTTCTCTGTCGTGGGTCATCCGTGCGGTAGCAGTCCTTGAAGAGAGGCCTGAAAACAGAAGAGAGAGAAAGAGAGAGCGAGAGAGAATCGAAAGATACCTACACGCGTGCGTACACGCAAGAAAGTGGCGTAAAATACGCAGGCGAGGCACGAGTTTTTACCGGCACTTAGCCGACCGATCGCCTTTAAATTTTATGCGTTACCCTCTTCGTAAAGGAAACGAAAGCACCGTTGTAACATCAAAAATTAATTCGCAGTTAAATATTAAGTACAAATGTTGTTTACGCCAAGAACTTATTGGCAAAAATATTAAACCAACAATAAGAATATACAACTGAATGTTGTTCAATCTATTAAATTCGATACTTTTTTCTCTCTAAAATATATTTGAATAATTTGAATGATATTTTGAGATAAATATTAGGAAATTTAAATTTAAATTCATGCAACGTTTACTGCCAAGATGAATCTTTCCGGAATCTTATCTGAGCGAAATAAAAAAAAATGTAACATTGCGCGTTGCGTACGTCGGCGTCTCGTTTGAAGCGATTCGCCGAGACGAGAGGAAGATCCGCAGTTACGAGGACAGTCGGCATTGTGCACCTCGTTTCTGGTCCTTCGTCCTCCGCTCGTAACCCGTCCGTTCCCTCGTCCCCCTGGTCGCTTTGAGGAAGCCGCCACGGTGCAAGAGAGCGGGCACGAGGCAACGCACACACCAGGTACCTCACTGCGGGGCCTACGCCACGGCAAAAGTGACAAGGCCCTGGCAATTATAACGGATGGCGCAAAAAAATGGCGCCGCGGTACGGATGGTCGGTTGGGCCGACCGGCCGAGTTGGCTACCGTTTCTCTTCCCCTTTCGCCGACAACCTTTAAGCGTGTGTATCAGGGAACCCCGATGATTAATCGCGGGTATCACGGCGAATCTCGACTGCCGTTTCGTAGACGCCCGAATTTGTTCGGCAGCAAGATGAAGTAACAACATATACCACTTTGCGCTAGTAAATGAATGCATTAAACTTATACATATACATTCAACAGAAATACAAGTCAGAGAGCAATTAATAATTTTCATATTAATATTTTGGTATAGTATATAAATCATGAAATATCTATTAGATTGATTTATTTCAATATAATTACTTTTAGTATTAATAAGTTATATATTTTTTTTGAACAAATAAAATAACTCGCATGAGAACAAAATAACAATTATTTTATTGCATGGATTGGGCTTTAAATATAATTAATTTGTACTTTTAAAGAAATTCTTCGCTACTGTACCTGTACTGTACTGTGAGTAAGTGGCCAAGACATAATCATAATGAAGAAACAAAGTTCGTGTCCTTATCGCTGAATCATGAATGCGAATCAATTATGCGCAGTAAATATATCCGAAATTCAAGCCTGTAATCAGCGCAAGCAGCACGGGCCGGCCCTAAAGCCTTTAATTACAAAATCACCATTTAACCATCCTGTTGATCAACTTGCTTTTTGGCTTCTGTGAAATTTCAAAGATGTTGTAAATAATAAGAGATAACTTTGTGACACAGAGTAGTAATTTAATCATTGTGCAGTGTCATTAATTAGTTCTTGCATAATAAAATAAAGAATATTGTAAAATTAGATTAGACAACATTAAATAATGTAAGCAGTTTATAGCAAACTTTTTTTGTATTTATTAATTTTAAATGTGTATATGTATATTGCACATATGCACCTACATTTTAGCATATCTATATCTACAATATATATTATACACACACACACACACACACATATATATATATATATATATATATATATATATATATTTAGCGTGTTAAAATATGTATTATATAAATTTATATAAAATGTTTAATTTTTTATTATAAATTTATACACATATTTTATATTAAAAATTTAAGGATTTGTTCTAACCTATTGTTTTAGCCCGTATTATATACATACATATAAATATACGTCAATATATTGCTGATATATGCAAGATTATTAAAATATTTACATAGTAAACCTAAATTTGCTTGAGTTCACTCATCAAAGTTTAATAAAATGAGATATTACACAATTAAATTTTAAGTACTTTTTGTTGCATCTATAAATTATACTCACAATCAAGCATTATTTTGATCATGGTGCACCATCTAGTGCAGCAATCACGAAAACGTTATGGTATTTTGATCAAGAACTTAAGAGATAACTCAACAGATGACTCTTACTGCCTTAGAACGTACTTTCTAACCTTTCCAATTTAGTGGATAAGATTTTACCAAATGTTAATAAAGACTGATGTAATGAATAAAATGCAATTTTTAATGTAAAATTTACACTAAAACTCTTACTAAAATTATATATACGCAATAAAATTTGAGAGCAACAATGTTCATTGTGTATCGTTTTAAATCGATATTACCTATTTACTTTCCTCGATAAACCGCATGTACGAGTACAAACAATATTGGGAAAGGAAAAAGGAATGTGACCTTTCAAATAAACGTTGAAGACGTTCATTTCAACTTTCCTACATCAGCGAGAACCAAAGTAGACCAAAGCAAGGACGGTTACTACGACAGTCACTACCTTGTCAAAAACGCAATTTTTTTTGTTTAATTAAATAAAAATTTAAAATTTTTTTTATAAAAATATAAATATTATAATATTATAATTTTTATTGTTCCAAAATTATTAGATATTATCGTTGATATATCAGAATTAATCTTGACATAAGCATGTGCTTGTTAATGTCGTACATTATGGCTGCACAATGTTGATTGCTTTCCCGCCCAATTTCTCAGCAGCATCAGGTCTGTTCTTTATAGCTGAACTGGCTGCATTAGTTCAGAGTTTATCTTTCTTCTTCCAATGTGGAAGGAAGAAGATAAACTCTGAACTAGTGCAGCCAGTTCAGCTATAAAGAACAGACTTAAGAACAGACCTAATAGAGAGACACAAATATCAGTGGATGACATTTACAGATTTCACAAGTCGTAGATTGATAAACACTCGACAACAGCATACAGTATCACTATGATATAATGGAAGAGAATTATAAGAAACGATTCAAGATTACAAACGAATCAAATCTTTCAGATATTGCAGATTCTATTGGTAAGTTATATATAAATTTTTTCTTGCATCAATTTTCTGTGAATTTGTTACTAGAAGAAAGAAAAATATAAGATAAATTTAGAAAGAACTATTGTATCATATCTTGTAGATTACTAAAGAATTTATTATTAAGAATTTAGAACTATGTGGTACACTATTAAAAGGCATAGTTTTATATACTAAAATATAACCTTTCTTTTTTCAGATCACATAGCTCAGTCTATTGAGTCCATAAGCGAGGTCCATAGGAACATATTAAGAATTAACAGGGCCGTTGTCACATATCTGAATAAAACTGAAAAACTTCAAAAGGAAAGCTTGCACAAGACGAAAGAATAAGAACGTATCTATAATATATCCATAAGGAGCGATAATTGGTACAATTGTATTTGTCCAACATTATTTGTTTAAAATTAAGAACTTTATTTATTAATATGACGAATTTTGATATAAATACTTATAATTATAGGTATAATTAACAAACATATGTCTTACAATTAATGTTTTAGATGTTATATCATGAATTTATTGTCATGTCTATCATATGTGATAGATTGAATCAAATAATGACCAATTTTTGTAGTCATTGTGACAATGAATTTTACATGACATAAATAACATTGTCAAGTATTTATAGCCTGTATAGAACTTGATGTTTTTGCAATGTTGGGACAACGTCCAAATGTTCACAGAAAGTGATGTTAAAAAGTCGACATTTTATGTACTACTTATGTACTTAATCTGAAAATTTAGATGTTATATGGAAGTCATACAATGTTTCACCGTGTTTCAGCATTGAATAAACGTTCATATAATGTTGTGAACAACGTTGTGTAAACTTTTTGTTTTATACAGGAAATGATTATTTTTTTACTATATCACAATATTACTTGACCTTATCTAAACATCATACATAATAGTTTAACAAGACGATACCTTGAAACTAGGAAAGCTAATATCATTCTATAATTTAAAAGTAAAAAGATCAAATGTAATGTTATGAATGCAGTATTGTTTTTTTACTTTTTAAACTGCAGAGTAGCATTACTTGTTACTGTTTTATGCAAACGCATCAATTTGAAAGTTACAGATTTCACAATGTATTTGACATTTTAAGTGAAATTGCAACAACTCAAGGAATAAGATTTGTTGTTCCAGTTTCAAGGCATCAATTAATGAAAGTTTCGCCTATGTAACAAAAAAACTAGCACAGTGACTGTGGATAGGTTTTAGCAGTCTTGTAATTTGTGTGTCCTTGTCTAAATCCTTGTCACTTGTATTCTGGATCCTCCTTGGGTTTTCTTCTTGGATCCGATGGGTCCAATGGGACTATTACAGGCGGTACATTTGCTGGTCGACGGTTAGAGAAATTATAATTAGAACCTTTTGTGGTTGTAAATCTGTTCATTGGCCTAGACATTATCGGTCCACAACTGAAACACATTTGCGCAATTAAGTACAAATAATTGTGAATTAAATACCGTAATTTTATGTCAAATTATGTAAACCAAAGGATATAAAACGTTTATACATATACAGATTTTTATAAAGTTCTAGCGTTTTAGCATTATTAAATAAGCCTTTAAAGTTGCAGTTGTTAGTAAGATGCAAACATCCCACCTTTGATGTTATACTATAGATGTTAGTTAAGCATTTATATCATATAAGCAGAAGGAAGTCTTTGTTTTGCTGTTGTGCATTATCTTGTTCGATGAAAAACGTCAAACAGAATAGAGAGGAAAACTGGAAATAATTTTGCTCGCATACAAATATTGAACAAAACATGAAAGAGAGTACAATAGAAGATGTGATATAGATTCAGGTGTGGAACACAAGAGTAATACTTGCAAAAACTCGCACAAAACGAAGCCGGCCGAAATGAGTAATACTTCGGTGAATAGATCGGTGCGTTCGTGCTTAGCTTACAAGTCGTGATTAAGTAGAGTGCAGTAAGAAAGACGTCTTATTCCTCTAGCAGATTCCCCTATTCTGTCCGTTCACACCTGCACGTGTTGTGATTGAAGTAGTATCCGGTGCTACACGGCTCGACGATCTTGCACGAGCAGGCGCAGAGTTCTGAGTTCCAAATCTTCGTATCATTGCCTTTTCGGCACTTTTCCGCCTCGTCGATGTTGTTGCAGACGCATTTGCAGCCGTTTGCCTCGTAATACTGCTTATCGTTGCAATGCTAAAACACATAAAGTGACATGGTATGAATCATCAGCGAAAAGAATGTCAACAATGAGCACGTGCTTAGATAAAATTAAATTTTGCTCTTCCACATTGACACACTTTACGCGCGTTTGTGCGTTGCAAGGAAGCGGCAATTGTAGTAATACGTAATTGGCAAATTTGGTTCACTGAGAAACCACCGAACATTTAATCTGATTGTGAATTAAAGATTGTACTGTGTGCTAAGTATTATAAATGTTTTAATATTTACTAAATGCATTTTAAAATTCAAAAATTTTTTACATCTTTCAGATTCTTATATCCGCGATTACATAATATCTCATAATTAAAACGGCAATCTTATACTATATGCGTGAAAGATAAATAAAATAAAACTGCATATGTTGGAGGATGATTCATGCTTCTGGATCGCTTATCACTTCTATTTCTACTAGGTGCGCAACTAAGTTTCCGGGTTTTTTTTATCAATGCAATATGGAAAATTTCAAGAGAAATACAAAAAACGGTTTATTCAAAATATCGTCCCTCGCTAGCTACACATTTTTGCCATCTCTCTGGCAATACATGAATACCGCGACGATAAAACGACGCGTCTTTGAATCGAAACCATTCATCCAACCAATTCTGCACTTCTTCGAAATTGGCCAAGTGTAGCCCAGCCAAGCCATGCGCCATCGACCGGAACAAGTGATAATCGGAAGGGGCCAGGTCTGGTGAATACAGCGGGTGCGGTAGCAGATCCCATTTCAGCGTTTTGATGGTGTCCTGGACGATGGAAGTGCGATGGCACGGAGCGTTGTCGTGCTGCAATATTACTCGTTCGTGTCTCGTGTCCCATTCTGGCCGTTTTTCGAGCAATGCATGGTTCAAATTTATCAGTTGTTGTTGTCTTGTGTTTGCGTATCATTTTCATCCAATAACGCTTGCAGATCGGCGTCCTCAAATGTTTTTGGTCTTCCGGAGCGCTCCTTGTCCTCAGTGTCGAAATCGCCACTTCTGAAGCGTTTAAACCAATCTTTACAGGTAGTTTTCGATGGTGCATGTTTGCCGTAGGCTTTCTTAAGCAAACGACCTGCTTCAGCTGCATTTTCTTTCAAGTTGAAGCAGAAAAGCAAAGCTTCCCGCAAATGCTGTTTAGTTGGCACAAAACTCGACATCTTTATTGTTAGAAAAAAAATTTTTGCGTTGCGATATGTGTTGGTATTATAACTGGTTATTGTTGACAGATGTCCAAGTTAATAAAAAAACACAACTTTAGACATGTATATCGACTACATGTATCGTTAGCGCCATTCATGTGTGAAACCCGGAAACTTAGTTGCGCACCTAGTAATGTCTTTTCGAGCATTGCTAGAATACTTGGGAGCGGAGCTCTTTTCAATCGACTGACTGGCTGACGTAATTCGAGCGACCACACACGTACATGTCGCGTGAGAAACAATACAACGAGACGATGCGTGAGGTGTGAAACTCGCAAACCGCGCGGCCTGGTTAAGCAGGAAGGCGCCGATTATCCGCCAATTATCGGTTGTTGTCAAATTACCTCCTCCTTGATTCTGCAGTTGCATTTGCACTTAGTGTGCTCCTCCAGCGGCACGATTTGTCGGCCTTTGTAATTCAGTGACACCGACGACACGATCACCTTAAAACAACAACACGGATAAAAAAGATGTTTAACAATTACTGCTTTCTTTCGAGTTGGTTGCTCGTAATGATAGGCGCGTTTTCATTCGTATTTTTCAACTCGATGACGATCGATTACCTCAAAGTTTCGGATCTCCATCGCTGTTGGTTGGCACGAGAGCAGAGAGCTACCACAACATCCGCCGCATCTTTTGATTCGTGTGCAAGACGGGAAGATAATCGTCGTAGGATCGTCGTCCAGCTTTAAAGAAACAGGTTGCAGCTCGGGCATGCATCTGGCCGGCGCTGGTCTTATCGCACTAGATCGTTCCTCGCCTTCGCCGAATCTACCTGAAAGAATTTTCGTTTGTATTGTGCATTGTTGAATTTAGTTGAACAATTTTCATTTACGTGCTGTTAAACGTATTATAACATCCGGGTTGCATAATTTAGTGTTTTATAATGAGTAGAAAATTTTGACAATTTGTTGGCAAAATATTACCAAGTAAAAGATATTTTTGTCTTTTTTTTTACGTGAACATTCTGTATTATTAGAAGAATTCGGATAAGATAACGATAAACATTTTTGTTTGTTAATTTTATGCTGTAATAAATTACGTTATTAAAACAAGTAATTGAAAGATATTAAAGCGATATTATTTTCTTTACTTTTCAGAACGCAAACATGACCGACAAACGTGCCCAAGCAATCTCAGTTGCAAACCATTATTTTATACTGGCCGATGGCATGGTTTCTGATTTAGAGAATTATTTTGCAGATGATGTGATATTCATATGGTTCGGCCGGAAGATTATGGGAAAGAAAAACGTAGTTGATTTTCTTTTGTCTAATGAAATAAAATCTTTTCATTCGTTTCCCAACATTATGCCAATCTCGGGCATTGCTTGGGATGAGCAGCCGAATGAGTAAGAATATTAAAATTTACATTAATTGTATAATTATCAATGCATCATATTTAGCAGTAAATTGTCTTGGAAATGTAACACTTTTCTACATTAGATATCTAAAGACGATTTCATTCTCTATGTAGGGAGGAAGAAGAACAATCTTCGGATCAGAGTAATGATAGTCCGGAAGTAAAACTTGAAACCCACACGAGCAATTGTTCTGGCGAAGCACTGGCTGGATATTTGCACGAGACTGAAATGTCAATGACCTGTGAGAATGCGATAGATTCTAAGCAGGAAAGTGATAAAAGAAATACTTCCATTGAGAAAAACTATGATACAGACAGATTTGATATTGAAACATATATAAACGAATTAAAAATACCGAGCGATATGTATTACGACTACACGGATGTCGATACTAATATAAAAAATCAAAATCAAGTTAGTGCGAATGCAATCGCCGAGACGGATGATCAGAGTTATGATCTTAACGAATACGATCTCCGTAATCTTTTCGAGCCCGAGATTACGTCTCAGGCCTTCGTCCAGAACGTACACATACATAACATTAATAGGATAAAATTGGAAGAGGAAATGGCACCAACTATCAAAGCCATCAACAGAGAGTGTAGTCAAGGAGACGGATCTGAAGCTAACACGATCAAGTACCTGGAGACGAATGGAGAAATAAAATTTGTACAAAAATGCGCATCAGAAGGTAGTGTCAGAAAAAAATTCCATTTTGAAAGCAAATTAAATTATGCATTAGTGAAATATATATTAATTTATTTTTAGATTCTTTCTCATGTTATCATTGGTCAAGAATGTCGAAGCAGAAAGACTGGACGCGGAAATGCAAACTCCAAATTGCGTATTCGCTTCTGACTGATAACAAATTGCCGACAATTGTGAAAAAAACTACTGAAAAATCCTGTGTTACACCGAAAGAAACTCATTTTGTTTGTGAACCAAACCTTTACACTGCAGCTCACCATAGTGCACATAATACACAAGAAAATAACAGAATGCCAAGTTTAGAAGAGGTAATGCAAATTGACACGCAATCAATACTGAACAGAGATTATTATTTTAATGGTTACTTAAGACCTATAAATTTTGTAAAAGATCGCGAGAATTTTTTGAAATCTTTCGAAGAGGAAATGAAGCCACGTTCTTCCGTGCAGTACGTGGAAAATAAATTGGTTTTTAATTGTCCAAATAAAAAATCATTCAAAGTTATATATCAAATTCACATGATCGTTTATAAATAAGTTGAAAATAATGATAATTAACCGTATAAGAATCGACGCAGGTTGAATCTATATATTACAAATTTACAACTGAATGGTCTAACTAGTGTTCGGTCGAACTATTCAGTACTGCCAGATGAATTAATCGACCGGAAACGCTTCGGCGAATTTGTAACAATGTATTTGTATTCGCAACAATGAGAAACTTTTCTGCGCTGATCAACTTTACAATTTGTAGCAAAATGACGTCAGAAAACGACAAAATAACGTCCATATGACGTCATGGACAATTACAAAGTTAAAAACATTTTAAACTTGTAAGAGATCATATTTTTTATATTGTCATATTCATTATCATGTCAAAAATTATATTATCATATAATTTTTATTTCATCATATTTTATCATTTTATATTATCATATAATTTTTATTGTCAATTATTGCATATCGTTGCCACAAAAGCATCCAAATGCACAAGATCCATGTAAACTTATGGCTTAGTCTCAGTCTACAGTGATAACTACCTAGTGTAAATAATAAAATAAAACACACCGTGACTTAATTTATGTTCCTGGTTCGAAGTAAAATATTGATTTTATTACGGCCGCAGTGGTTTTATTTGCTTTCTCGACAAACTATTAGTATTTTTACGATAGTCTCAAACTGTGTATGTGACTACGCGATATTGTTACATAATTAACAACATATTTCCAGACCTGTTCCTATGATTATATGACAATATATTTCCTAGTTATAATAATAAGTTATGATACTAATAGATTTTTTTATATCTTTATTTAATAAAAGTAGAATTTGCAATAAATAAATTTGATTTGTCTTTTTTTTTATGTTACAATCGGTTTTCCTCAAGGTTACTATTTATTTATTATTCGTACGTAATAAAGATGCAACTTACTGGGACTGATGAAGAAAGGGTCTATTTTTTGGTTCCCTGGAACACCTTGAAGTAACTGCAGGAATTCATCCGTTGTTTCTATGGAATTTAATCTAGCTGCTAAACTGAGCGGTACCTGGAAAGATGATCAAAGATTGTTGTTACATTGTGTATATGTAGTAATTGCTATATCTAATATGTATGCGTATCTTTGTTCGAAAATAATCTTATCGAAATCGATAAGGATTAGTCATAGATGCAATCGTGGGATTAATATACGTAAATGCGCAGAAAAGTCGAAGTTATAATTTGTTAACTTTCATTTTTTTTCGAAATGTGCTGAAAGTAAAAAATTTCTTGTTAATATCTTTAATTCACAATCAATTAAATATGAAGAAATTTTTATCGAGGAAATAATTATTATTTATGATATTAATAGTTTGCGGTTAGCGATTTTCCTGTACAAGATTATCCCGGAAAATGTAACGCAAGTAAAGACAGATTTAAAATAAAAATTTCTTATATTTATTTCGATTCTAGGCGCAGCATGACGAATTCTTGAGAATAGAAACAGAGATGATAAGTTTTAATGGATTGTAAGTGCTAGGATATAATTACAAGTTTCTTTCTATACAATCTCGATCTTCGATACAATCTCATAAATGTTGAATAAATAAAAAATTAAGTTCTTCGACTAGGGTATTCCCGTAAACTATGAATCATCCTGTTCGATCGCGGATACTTGCATGACTAAGTAGAAAATCATCTTGACAAAATGAAAGTCGGTCAATAGCCGATCCATATTACACATTAGAAAATTTTTCTTCGGTAACAAAATTTGCACGTTTTTTTTAATTACATTATTTTACATTCTCAGCGTCTAAAATAAAACAAGTTTTATGTGTACTTCTGTTCTTAAGTGATATAGAATAATTTTAATTTTTTATAATGAAAAATTAAATGTCAGAAAAATAAATAAAACTTTCATTCTGTTATATATCTTATATATAATTTGTTATTGTGTAATTTAACTCGTGAATAACTTTCTATTTTTAATTATTTATTAATTTAATACGTAACAACTGATTGCTTGATATTTTTGTTAAGGGAAAGTGAAGTTGATCGATGACGGAATCTATAGATAACAGATGATATCATATGTTTGCAACATTATTTATAGTTACTTTTATAGTTGTTGATAGCCACTGCTTTGAATGGGTGTAAAATCGCTTCTAGCTTCAATATCACGATTAGAACAGGTTCTCAAGATCACTATTATAGCACATCAAAAAAGGAGCAAACAACTTACAGCTATGTAACGAGTGACTCGAGAGTCTAGTATTCGCATCAGTTATGTTAAACTATCACTAATAGCCAATATTAAGTGTGTTCATTAAATTGTATATTAATTTCAAAGAAGAAACTTGACTCATCTGCGCTTTGTAAGATTGCGGAAAATAATTACAATATATGTACGTTTTCATACAATATGCAATGCGCTGGAAACACTATTGCTTCTTTAATTTTCGAGCAAATATTTCTTCAGGTGACACGAGCACAAATGCAGTCTCGTGGGATTTGGAAAACAGGTTGCTCGCAGTCTTACGATTTGCATAATCGAGAGATATTTTATGCACCGAAGATATGCTTTCTAGGAACCATAATCTTTCGTACGAGAAATTGTGGTACTCTGAATGAATCTGTTTTATTTTTGACTTTCGACCGATTATTTTGCGGGAAAAATGAGAAGAATAAAGAATGAGCGACATCGTGAAAACGACCGTGATTCTCGTTTTTCCTTTACTCGAAAGCGACTCTTGGAATTGCTGGCTCCGACCTTGCCAGGTAGCAAGGCTGTCTTGGGTTTAGAGCCGTTATGTTTTATTAATCATAGCCTCGATTTCGCTACCGATTACGAGTCAATCCTGATGACAATATTATAATTATCTGATGACAATATTACATTAGCTAATAATTAATTACAGACATAAACATTTCTACTAAACATGTTTACCGAGTTATTTCTTTAGTTATACGTAAACTTATCTCACGTTATATTTTTGCGCTTTTAAATTTACCCTATCATTATTTTGTAATTTTGTTCTTGGTTACAGAATAACGTTTGTATTATAAAGAAATAACAACATAATTACTGATCAGTGACGAGCTATTTGATCACATATTTGCACAATTGTATGACGTATGATAGGTTTTACATCGAGTCGCGAACAGCGTGTCGAGAATCATAAACATGTCGCACGCGCACTGCAATTATTTCACCAGAAATATGTCCTCGACATTGATAAATTCGGCCTTTAACGTTATTTCGACCTTTGCAGAAAGTAAATCTTGAAAACGAAAGTGTTGCGCGTTCATCGTTGTTAGTTTAAAACCGTTCTGCTGTTTTTGCAACCAATTGGATAAAATAAAATATTAGAGATTAGACGTGAGATTTCGGTGTTTCTATTGAGAGTGTAGCAAAAGTGGATATTTTGCTAATATAATATATTCATTATTTTAAATTGCAACAATTATTGTCTGTTAGCTTTCAGATTTTTAACTTTTCAGCGCACTTTGATTGATGGAAGGCTAAATATTGGATAACTAAATTTAAATTAATTTATATTTTGAATAGAAAATATGTTAATTTAATTCAAGAATCAGGATCAACGTATACCAATTTACCGGTGAATCGTTGTCATCTGCGGAGCCCTCCGTGGGTTCATTAACAGATCTGCTCCTCGATCTCGAGTTTATTGGTCCAGGGAAGACTATGCCATCCGGATTGCCATGAAACTGACTGCTAACTTGTCCCATAAATTCATTGCAGATGATCGCAAAAATGAATATTTTCGCGCCAAAGTATAGCAGCTGACTACCAGATGATGTATTGCGTTGTCGCGATTGCATTTCTATGATAATTTTATTCTGCGATTTCTTCACTCTGCACAAACACAAAAAATTCAATAAAAACACGATGGATATTACGTTGTTTCAATTATTATTATTTGGCTATTATTAGTAATTATTTAATCGTTTCACAACTAAGCTATGGGTCGATTTTTTGCTCCGTAAAAGTAACGATAAGCATGCGACGACACACACCTGAGCATACCAAGTCCCCGTACCGCGATCGACTGATGAAACGAACACGTCCCGTGCGTATTTCATGCCTCGCATGGACAAGCGAGTGTGTGGTGCGCGCCGCGAATGCACTCACACGAATCACAGCAGAGATAAGCCACGATATCAACGTTAAAAAAATTTTTTTACAATATTCATTTTTACAATATTCAACAGTCTTATCGCAAAAATTGTATCAGAAAGCACGATTCAAAGATAATCGTATTAATCATGATCTGTAATAATCTAAAAGCCAATTCTACAAATTTTCTTATAATTAAAAAAACGCATGAAATAAAATAGCAACAAGTTCATTACTCGTAATCGTGCTTTAACTACGTAGTATATTTACATGTGTGCTCTTATACAAGTAAATCCTCCTGATATTATTACTCTGAAAAAAAAAATAAGCTTTGAAAAAAAGATAAATTCAATAAATTCTTAAAATTTGAATTAAACATTAAAAATTGAAAGAAAAAGATTAAACGTTTATACCTGTTGCTGTATTTATGTGTCAATCTTATCAGAATAACGAACTCTAAACATAAACTTCTTTTTTGTGATGTTTTAATCAATCGTTTTAATCAAATTTATAAATATTGTAAAATATTTCGAATCATCTACAAAAAGTATATTTATAAAAATATTGCTTTTACATCAATCTAAAATAAACAAATGTAGTTTTTTAAATATTGAGCAGCTTATTGTTAGTGTATGCAAATATTTAAATTTCCATATAAAAATTAACTTAACCTAACCTATTCTGAGATTACTTTCCATAACACTTTTCATAACCTCAAGGTAACAATTTGCAAGACTTAATTATATAATGACGTAGAGAAACTAGCCACTTATGTAAAGTACAAGACCATCAAGTGCTTTTATAAAATGATTGATGCACTTGTTAATATCGTTTCGAAATAAAATCACACATTTGAAGTACACATAAACAAGAAATAAAAACACAAAATGATGGTTACAGTGCCATCTATACGAAAGTAAATAAATTATTTTTGATTATCTTGCGTATATGATTTACTTATTTTCATGCAGATAGCGCTAATGTTATATATTTAAAAAACATTGCGAATACATTTGTGATCTTTATTCAATGCATTTATCACATTGCTTAACAATAAACTTTGCGTTTAAAAGTTATTGTGAGTATTTTACAAAATATTAATTGTCCATGTTAAACATTGTGTACACACAGTGTTATACACGAATACATAATTTTCTTCTATTTCTACATATTTGGAGTCAATCACATCTTCTTTCATTTAGAGGTTATCTTGAACTGCACATACCTTGCTAAATATATACATTTTGTCTTTTTATAATTATCTATGGCTTAGTTTACACCAATTGTTTAATACGCGTATCAAGTACTAAATTTGTTTCTTCGATAGGTATAAATCGTTTAGTGTAAAATCTACACCAATCAAAGAAGCAGATTTAATACTTGGTACGCGTACTAAACAATCGGTGTAAACTAAGCCAATGTTGATTGTATTGTTTAAAAATTTACCTTATCTTAATTATTTTTATTATTTATTAAAGCATTTCAAATATTATTTCTCCGCTAAACAAGTGCTAGACAATTACAACTTTTATTATTTATTGTTTTTAATAATAGATACGTTTTATATTGGACTCGGTTTATTAAATAAATTAGTGCAATTAATTTACTATTTCGTTTATTTCATATATGTATTAAAATATTCTAAACTGTATCTTTATTTTTTTATGTTTCAAGAATGGCAATACTGTTTTCAGGATGAATTGCGATCAGTTGGGATTACGTCGCAAAATTACATTCAAGTTGTTCCGTATTTTTCGTGGTTATTGTTGTAAATCTCGCTTTAAAATGTATTGTGAGTATTTTGTAAAATATCAAACGTTTATGTTAAACATTGTTGTTATATGCGAATATTGCAATTTCGGTAGCTTGTTTTACGTGCTCGGAATTAATCAAAATTTTCTTTGTTTTAGGTTAAAGTTAATTAAAGATAGAATGGGTACATTATCATTATCAGGTATGTACATTTTATTCTTTTCATATATAATTAGCTATGTTGTTTGCATTGTTTACAATAATTTACTTTATTATTTTTAACATTTTATTAAAGTATTTCAAATATTATGTCGCCGCTAAAGAAGTATTGCATAATTTATTTCTTCTCTACTGTTTCATTATTTTTAATATTATATCTAATATTGAAAAACTGCTTATTAAATAAGTTAGTGCAATTAATTTAATATTTTAACTATTTTTAACATGTGCTAAAATATTTCAAATTCGATAATTAATATGTGTGGTTACGCGCGCTATACATTAACCATACGTTTTCCATATTTCAATATTGGCAGTATTGCTTTTTGATAGATTTCACAGTTATAGAACGCGTCATTGGCGTTCGCGTCGCGGCCATTGAAATGTTGTAGTGAAACCGCTCCGTTTTTATTTTAATTATTACTATTTAAGAATTAATTTCGCACTTAACGTATTAACTATTGGTGTGTGTTCGTATCATATACTAGTCTTGTGATTTCGACATAGTGTGTCAGTACACGTTTGTAAGCTCAAAATCGGCTTTATATATTTCACATCATTTTCTCACTGAGTGCAACAAGAATGCGATTCAAGCACAATCATCATCGGGTACGTTATTTTGTCGTTCTGCAATTAATTGCATCTATATTTCTTTATTTGAATGGCTGTAGATAAATAACTCGATGTTATTTTTTTGTTTCGGCGCTTTTTATGCATTGACTAGATTTTATCAAAGTCATAATTTTATTAAGTCGAATTTTTATTAAAATATAGTTACCATTATTTTCTAAGATATCCAGATTAATATTAAAAATATACGGTTTTTGTGTCGCGTTTTATTTATGGAAAATTCAGGAAAGGTAACATATTCACAAAATTATTTTGTTTTTAACATTTTACCTAACCTAATCTAACAATAAGTAATCAAAATTAAATAATATATAAGGCTCAGCAGATTATTAAAATCAATTAACATCAATAGGAGCGTAAAGAGCCATAATGCTGGTTAGTCGTGCGAAGGTTAAGATATATTTATTAAATTGTTTACATCAAACGTTTCGATCTGCCATCAGGCCTTCTTCAGTGTACAATAGTAAAAATACAAATAAAACAGAAAATTCGCTCACAAAATTCAAGACAGTGTGAAAGATGTGGAAGACATAAAAAACATCCTTTCCACCCGATTGTGGTTTAGTAGAAAAAATCAGAATTGAATTGAATTCATGTTAAAACGCTGGTCCAAGTAGAGGACGAGGTGGAAAACAGAGAACAGATAGTCTTATCGTTTTGAAAGTCAAGCTCTTAATGATTGACTAAGAGACTTTTGAAAGTCTTCAAAATGATAAGACTATCTGTTCTTTGTTTTCCACCTCGTCCTCTCTATTTGGACCAGCGTTTTAACATGAATTCAATTCAATTCTGATTTTTTCTACTAAACCACAATCGGGTGGAAAGGATGTTTTTTATGTCTTCCACATTTTTCACACTGTCTTGAATTTTGCGAGCGAATTTTCTGTTTTATTTATATTTTTACTATTGTACACTGAAGAAGGCCTGATGGCGGATCGAAACGTTTGATGTACAACAATTTAATGAATATACAATTTAATGAATACAAACAATTTAATGAATATATCTTAACCTTCGCACGACTAACCAGCATTATGGCTCTTTACGCTCCTATTGATGTTAATTGATTTTAATAAGTAATCAATTTCCATGGAGTCAACTTTGATATAAACGATTGTTGGTAATGTTGTGTTACTGTCGATATGACCGACAATTGATTATATCCAAATTCTTAAATTATCTACCGAGCTTACAAATTAAAATTTTTTGAAAAATGCGATGTAATAGCATCTTATCGACATTGTAAGATAACTGCAAAAGGTAAATATTGAATTAAATTAAAAAATTGAATAAATTTAGATATGAAATCAACAATTCTCCCATAAGATAAATGTTAACAATGTTGGGGCAACAATTATATTTTTTTTATATCAAGTTAGTTAAAAATTTTGATTTTTATATATTTTAATAATATTATTTAATATTTTGAAATGTAGAAGTATGTCTCAAAAATGCATAATCCAATTTTAATTAATTTATTATTGAAAAGATAATAAAAAAATTTTTTTAAAGAATATTAATATATTAAGCAATATAATTATTAAATTTTTGAGAACAGTATAGTATCAATTTCATAATTTTGATCTGCTATTATTTAAAGATAAATATAACATAAATAATTAGCAAATTCTTTAACATTTTTATTATGCAAAATATTTTTTTATCAAATAGTAAAACGCACACAATACTTACTATTATTGCTACCTATGTCTTATTTATGATCAGTTATCTTATATATGAATACTGTACATATATATTTATATATGAAAAGGATAGGAATAATAAGATAAACTATTTTTTAATTTTTTATTTTTAAACATTATTTATTAATGTAATTATTTTTAACTATTATTAGAATAATAGTTAACAAAAATATTGATGTGACATATATGAGTTTCAAAAACATTTTAAATGCATACATTTCATAGATGATAATTATTAAAATCTCTTAATATAATATGGTTTTTCGTGCAATGCATATTAATATATGTTTCCAAGCCATAAAATGTATTTGCATTATAGAAAAGATGAACATTTTGTAATTATTCTCAGTATGAATAGTATCTTTGAAAAAATATGTCCCACGTTGTTGCTCACATTATTCTAGAATTTAAAAAAAAATAATTCGTTATTAATTTATTTTTATTTATAGTAATAATTGAGAAATATAAAATGCTTGTTATTCTTTTTAAAACATTTTTATTTTTAAATAGAAATAGACTTTGACGCAAAAAATACGGAAAAAACACTTTTGTCGAAAGATAAAAGAGACAGATCTAAAAATAAATTTTGTTGGACATACAAAATTTATAGAACACTCGATCTTGGTTAATAGATCGTTAAAACTTTTTTGCTACGATATGAAATAGATCGAGTGCTCTATTGATAAATTTTGATTGGCCAATTTTATTTTCAGACTTGTATCTGAAACAATTTTTACATCTTTCAGCAAGTGTTCTTTTCATGTAAGAAAGAAAAAAACACGAAAAAAAACAAATATTTTTTAACATAAAAATGAAATATTTACCTTTAGCAAAGAGAAATGTTGTATAACTTCAAAGTTTTAAAATTTTCCTGCATCCTCCAGTGCGAACAGGCCTATAGCCTGGTGGACATTTCGGTTTCGTTTCTGATTGATTTCTTTTAGGAAAAGTTACTGGCTGTCCCTTGCACGAAAATAATAACATAATTGACACAAGGATTAGTAGAATCAAATGCGCTGGCGCCATTATTGCGGACAATATTCAATCTTTCAATTAGTTTCTAATTTTTAATTAGATAAATGATGAATGAAATTAAATAAACTCGCGTTTCTCTATTTCTGACACTTGCAACATTAAAATGTTAATAACGACTGGCTCAAATAATAATGGGAGCGCAAGTGTTTATATACTTTGATCCGATAAGTGCGGTTTCCTGTCTCCTTCCATTTGGCACCGTTAATTTGCGGTTGAAATCATTCCCTGATTGCTTACGCATGAGCTTTTATCCGACACTTCCGTAACATGATAAATTATTGAGAATGATTGCGCGCCTCGCATTTGAAGTTTTATATGCACATTATATGAATTAACCTTTATTCATGAGTCAGTGGGAATACGGGTGACAAGAAAAAGATATAAATGTATTAGTACATTTCTCTTCTATCTTTCATAATACATATATGACAATTTTATAGATACATATTTAGTATACAAATATTAATTATTCGTATCAAATATCTTATTACAACAATTATATGCGATGGTATTCTACTTTATACATGTTAAAAGCTAATAACTAATTTCAATTATTTTTGTTAGAGAAAGAAATTCAATTTTAATTTAACCTATTTGAATAATAAAATATTAACTAATTTTTAATATATAATATTATATTAAATATTTTTAATATTTAATTAATATTTAATATATTATATAATGTATGATTTTGGTATTTCATATTTTACTTTGGTTTCAATTGTATCCGCTTGATACAAAGTCAAAATTTATTTTTAATCTGTGACGATAGGCAATCTGGCGCGACAAAATATTATGTTGATTAGATCTTAATCCATATCTTAATTAATTCGAAGGAATTCCACAGTTGACAATCCGGTCTTATGCCGATCTTATATATTTCGTTAATCAATTAGATATCTCTCATATAAATCTATAATCCCTGTTGATTATTTCCGATCTTCAGAATAATTTTCTTGTTTTTCTTCCTTTTCGAGAATGCCATAGTTCATAGATAGCTGTCTAATCATTTACGAAAATTCTGCAACAAAAATCAAGAATGTCCTGTCAATGCATTATGTGTACAACATTACATATACAATTAATTATCAAAGGTTTTACACACGGGTTTTACACACAAACAGAAATATCAAAAGTGAGAACTACACAGTACACGCGGAAATAGAATGACCGTTACAAGTAAAAACTTAAGCAATTTATTGTATATTTAAGTCTGACGGGTATAAAGGGATCGATATGAGGTGATGATTGTGTGTGTTGATGGCACTGATGTACTGGAATATTCGATGATGCTAGCGACTTCCGGCAAAGAAAATAAACTTCAAAGCGTATGCTTCATTGGAATTATAAGTTTACGTCATGCCGCGTCAACTAGACATAAATGCGGACGCGCTTGACGTCAGTGCATCATAAAAGTCGAGTATTATTGATAAGTAGACGGATACTCAGAAAAAATAAAGATTTAAAAAATTGGGTAATAGACATAATTTAATGCAAATTTATAGCATTATTCCGTAAACATGTATTAATAAACAAATTTTTGTTTATTATTATTTACTTATAACGAAGATAAATTCTGCGTCTGTGATGAAAAAATATTGCGTTACTACATAAAACTCATATAACATAAATATAAAGACATTTTTTGTATAACGAAAAAAAGACGCTTTCTCACCTAAATGACGCTTCTACAGCGATTTCCAACTTTGACCTTGTCCGGCGAACATTGTATAGGGACATTAATTATTGATCCCGCTTCGATTTTGTAGTTATCGAAGCGCACGAAGCGCTTTTCCTCCCGCGATACGCTCGAGTCGGTTGCGCGCGTGCTCGACGTCGACAGGAAGAAAAATAACGCTATCGCGAATATTATAGCCAGCGAAAACCTCATGGTGGTGTATGATTGCAATATACAGTGCAATATATAGTGTGCAATCAACGGTTGAAGCCGCGTTCAGATTTTGCCTCTTGGCGACTTGTTCTGCAATCACAACGCGTTTTCGATCCGTTTAAAGTAATTGCAGATTCACAGTTGTCACGAATACTGTTTTTTATGTTAATGACCTTTTCGAGAAGTCAAATGTACAAACCACTCAATGAGAAATCACGCAACACACGCGTAATTATTCGTAATCTCTACACATTTCGGCTATGGAGAATTGTAGAAGATTTTCAATGCAGATTTTCGATCTCTTCGCGTGAACAAAATATGACTGACGGCCGTGGTGCGATTAACGACACTTCGTAGCATACTAATGTTCACGCTTTAAAAATACTGTCCCAGAATTATTATCAGCATCCAGTCCACGGCAGAGTTCATTACTCATGACGTTAAACGTCTCGTTTTGAATTTCATCGGATGAGCGTACGTGATGGAAGCGTGAATGATACGCGGAACTCAGATTCGACACGTATCACGATTCGGACGGCTGACTCGAGTCTCGCATTTTTCGTGTGAAAATTGTATGACCGCCGAGTAGTGTGTGCGATCGAGTCGCTGAGAAACTGGCGACGATTGATTTCTATTCGACGACGTCGCCGCCGCCGCCGCCTCGAACGCGTACAGACCACTCGGAAACGGACGAACGGGCTAATTAAAATCGACCTTGTACTCAAACCGGCTTAAAAGGTTGCTTTATCTGCGACGCAGAGTAGCGCGAAGACGCCAGCCGGGAACTTTATCAGTCGGCGTGTACGGAATTTTTCATCGATTCGAAATTGCGATACCAGGAACTGCGTGATAAAATCCTGAACTTGGCTCGCGACTACGCTATTAATCGGTATATTGTCGATTTGCTAAAAATATAAGCGAGGTTAACGACCCGTTTTATTCGAACGATAAAACCAATTTTCCCAGAAAATTGACCGTAAGAACATAATATACCGAGTAAGATATCTAGAGTATAGCACATTGATTTCTGTTAAAATTATTAACTTTAGTCGGAAATTTATTGAAGAAAACTCTCGTCTATTTCATTTGAAAGTTTTCTCGATAACCTTTAATGACACTTGAGATGAGTGTGGGGAATATCTTTATTGCTATGCACGATTATCTTATGCGATAATGATTATAAATCACTTCTTGAAATAGACGCACACATAATCTAATAGTTTCAAGCTTATGCTTCTTAAAAGCTACGCAGTTAATAATAAAAATTAATTCTGCATTGTTTGCTTTTTTCGAAAGATTACTTTTTCATCAGTTGTGTTGTAATATTTTAGATCTTCTATAAAAAGTAGTTAAATTCAATTAAAAACTATTAATATTAAATAATGATTAAATAATAATAAATTAATATTATTAATTATACATATAAAAAGTACACAAAAAATAAATTAAATAAAATTAACACAAGAATTCAAGCAGAATAAAAAAAAAAAAAAAAAAAAAAAAAAAACTAGAAATTAACTTGCAACACTGTAACACATTTATTATACTCAAAACAAACGTATACCTTGCTTATTATTTCTGGCATTTATTCACCACACCGTTCTACACTTGCCACGTCTATCGATCTGTTGGCCCGGCTGACAGTGAACTTTACTTCTCCGAGGTACGAATATTATCCTGCTCTGCATTGTAATCTCCGGTTTACTCGATGTAGTATTATCATTCTTGTTAGAGGTAAAAATTTGCTGCCTGTTATTTTCCGACTGTATTATCTTGTTAATGGACGTCGTCATATTTGAGAAAGACCACCCCGTGGCGAGGCTAACGAAGATCACTAGTATGAGAACCGTGTAGAATGCGCGCATCTTTCTCGAATACTAACAACGCGTACGGTGTTTAAGCTGGTTTAAATCTTAACAGTTCCGATAACCCAGCGATGACATTCATGATTTCAGCGTCAGATGATTTTTTTGTCGTTCAGAAAAATTTCATGGTCAATGTTTAGTACACGAATGTTTAGTATATTGTGCGATGATCTTATGTACATTTTCGTCATATGCCAGTAACAATGCGAAATACATCTTACAGTTATCCACGTATGCTAGAAATCACACACAAAGTACACTTTGTTTTATCTATGAACATTCTCAACAATTTTCGGTGATATTTTTAATGTAGTTAACTATCTGTATTATTCCGGGAAAATAATTATAAATTATTATTTTCTTTTTAAAGTTGAAGAATTTGTGAAAAACTTGTTTTAGTCAAAGTTTATGTTTGCGGTGTTATCTCTGTGCGAGTTATCTATAAGTTATAGTATATGTTATAAATATGAATCAATAGCATAAACAAAAGTGTTTAAAAAACTAATATTCGAAGAATATCATAACAAAATTATGATATTTCGAAGAATATACTATATTTGTGCATGGAAAATATTTATCAAAGAAATATTTTTTCTGTTGATAACCTTCGATTGAGTTAACATAAAATTTGTCAATACATTGATGCTTATTATAACGCAACAAAGTACTTATTACGGTTCTCGTTTTAATCAAATTCCTCGGGGAATGCCAAGCATTAATGGACTTATAACTCACTACAGATTGTCTGCCAACGTCATACAGATTACTTTATCAGAGCACATGGGAGCACGTTTTGTAGTCGTTGGAATTTCCATCACGTTTCTCGTTTGATATATATATATATATATATAAATCCCCGAATTAAATTAAGGATGTATTATATATTAATATCAATGCAATGTTTTGCAAGGTCGATGTGATACGTTTTTCCAGAATTACGTTTTTTTATAGAAATCAATATATATATATATATATATACATGATTCTTTCAGAGTTTTGAAATCAATCTCATAACTGCTGTAGTTGAAACTTATATTTTATTGTTTCTCATAAAATTATTTATAACTATATATTATGGTCGTCAAAATATAATTAAAAATAGTTTTATATTATTAACGTTTTAGATTTATATTATAATTAAAAATACAGATTATAAATTTGCTAGAAAATTTTTAAATTTATTATTATTGTGCAAATCTAGTAGAATGCACGAATACATTAATATAATGTTATTGTGCAATAGTAGAGTCTAGAGATGAATGCTTTATTTTGCATTTCAATTAATTAAAGCAGTCGGTGGCGCCATCCATTGCTGCAGACAGTAAGATTAAAATGGATACATTGTAAGGCCGCGTGATAAATAAATTTCATAAAATATACATATATCGTACAATGATGGCCCCAAAATTCTATATCAATAATTTTACATATAAAAAGCTTATTATTATTTTTTAAAGAATTGTTGTGCTATATTGAAGTGTGATTTATATTGAATTGGACAAATCACTGAAAATTAAATCTAGATTATGCATCTGCTTAGCTGTCAAAAAAGAAAAAATGATCAAGTTAGCGCTAAAATTAGCAACAAAATTCCGCGATAAACTGAAGGAGCCCGCTTATCGGTGGCATGCGTCTCCGGTGTCTTTTAAGTAGATCCCATACTCGATCAATGACAGTTTATCCCTGCGGGTATGGGCGTCAATAATGCTTTACGTGCGGATCATGTAGATACGATTTCTCACATGTATACATCAATTTTCGACATGCTTTGTCCCTTAATACTTCCAGCACATGTGACGTATTCGCACTTTTTTTATACGTAATTTTTCTTATATCTCACGTGCAATTAAAGATGTATACATTGAAATTTTTTTGTACAAGCGCTATAGCGCTCATACTTAGTGAATTTATAAATTCTTTTTAAGGCATAACAAATTTCAAGCGCTAATCAGATAGCTCTTAATATTTTGCAGGAGATTAATTTTAGGAATAAATATAATTGGATATGGATTGGGCGATTGTCGTTATTTTTTGTGAAATCTATAATCTGCGTTGATTGTAACACGATATGATGACTTTGAAATTTTTGAACAGGTGTTAAATTTCTTTTTAAGATAGAATTAAAGCATAAAAATTCCTCGTGTCATTTCAAAATGTGTCATTTCGTAAAAAAATATATATAAGATTTTTTTGGCAAATATAAAAGTGGCACGAGTAATCGTTATGCTATTTAATTTTGTCTTAACAAGGCGAATACTTGCTAAATAAATAGGAAGGCAGCTCTTCGCGGGCAGCTTGTATTTCGGTTACCGGGGATGATAAGCACATATGCGTGCCGCGAACTTTCCGCGAAGGATCTCTCAGCGTTCTCTCTTTCACATTCGCGAGATGGTTTCCCACGAGCGAAGTCGAACGCACGGTCTAGAAAGGCAATAACCAAAGATGATTAAGATATAGTCATTTTGCTCCTCGTTGCCTTGCTCTCCCCAGCGGTCCGGCTTGTCGTGCCGGCACGAATGCAAACGCGCAGCGCGGTCGCTAAACATACAATTATTGGTTATTGGTAGCCTCGATTCGGAGGATAATTCTTCCCTCTTTTTCACATTAGAGTCACGGGCCGACCCAGCTGCTCGAAACGTCACGCTGGTGAAAGGATTATGTTCCCATTATGTGCGACCATTTCGCACGACAAAGCGCGTTGCAAAATAATTTGGCCACTAAGTATCTTCGTCTATCCGAACAAATTCAAATTGATAAATTAAACGATGTCCGACATACCTTCCGTTTTTTACTCTACTGTAGCATTGTATTATAATCATCGCGCCTTACAGATTTCAGAAATAATGATATTTTCTTAATTTAATTGTAATTTGATTTATTTCTGAGATCAGTTTATATATATTAGAAAATATTATGGAGTACCTAGTTAGCCGTGAAACCTCCGCGCGTAGTTCGTATGTAAAATAACGGCGTGTATATCGATCCCTTCCGCTCTAAGTTTGCCTTTCAGCCACGTAATATGCTGTGTATAGAAACCACTCCGATCCTAGGTACGGTTAATATCAGGATGACCATTATCGCGAGTCTCAAGGGTTAAGAAACGGTGTTCGGCGATTCTCGATAATCCTTCGCGCAGTCCGTACTCAAGCGAGCAATTTATTCGCGACTTTAATGATACGGGGCGCGACATCGCAGAACATCCTGATACGCTCGACTGACTCGACAAGAAAATTAACGCGCGACGTAATCCAGCCATAACATCGCGATGTTAAGCCATATATCGAAGCCGCTTTGCTTGCCGTCCGAGAGTCTTTATAGTCCGCAGCGCGACAGTTGTCAATGAGAACAAAATTAGTATGTTTCTTACCTTACATTTCTTACCTCTTTGTGCAACTGAAAACATCATAATTAATGATTACTATTTCTCGCGACATTACTTCCTATCAGCAGGTCTGTGCACTGCAAATGACGAAGATAATAATAAATTATATTGATATAAATCTGAAATAAAAAGAACGTTAAGTAAGAATTATTGATTAAGCAGCTTCTTACATCTCGTGTGTTTGCTTCTACTTTTCAATTCTCTGAAATAATAAAAATCTGTAAAGTTTTATTCGCGGAAACTTAGATATCACTGTGTGTTGAAACGGATTGTGTGAAATCCTAATAATACGACAGAAACGCCGTTAAGAAGGAGAATGCCTCTCGTGAATCGGCTTCGGCATTGGGAAATTCCGCGTGCCGCGAAGCCGCGTGTGCTCGCACACGCGTGCACACGAGGGTCGGCCGTATGAAGTTACGGACGGACGGGCAGGCGAGGCGAGGCAAGCGGGCAGGTAGGATCGATTTAAAAAGTAAATGACTGACGGACTGAGGTCGCCTACCAGGCAATTCCAGTAGCGGGCAATTGCGTGCAAGAAATTACTTGCCAATGTTGACTGGCACGCAAAGCTCGGAGCGAACGCGAACGCTGAAGGATGGCATGGCGGAGAGGTAACGTCGGCCGCCGCCGCCTTCTCTTCTTCTTCGTCTTCCTTCGGACCTCGACGATCCCGTCACCGCACATGCGAGCCTGTCGACCGCGAACAATCCATGCGACTCTTCTCGAATTCGTGCTCGCCTCTTAGACACCAGTCGAGTCCCCCGGAGATCTCGACGTCACGCGGAGTCTAGCTTCCGTGCTTCTTTTTAGCATCTTTCTCAAAGCTCGTTGATATAATCGTCCAATCGTTCAGTGATGCTTAAAGAGATTTTGTGGCAAAACGTTGCAATTTTTTCATTGTTACAGAAATTTAGTTAAACAGAAATCCGTTTGTCAATTAACGATTGATATGAATATAATATCAACTTTTGCTTCTGACTTCAAATGAGCGCAGCAAAATTCCTGTCATCTTCTTATTGATTGCGTATTAATCCGAAAATATGGCGAAATATTTTACTGTTAATTAATGGTTTAACGTTTTTAATGATTTTTATTATATTTAAAAATTTCAGGTTTCGTCAGCCTGGGCACCACTGCGAGTCGTCCTGAATTTGCGCAGCTTCTCAGAAGGCATCCAATCGGTGAGTAGATATTATGCTAATGCGTTAAGTGGGACCAAATATATATATTTCGGAACCATTGTTCTTTTACTTCTGTTTCCTTCCTCTTGTGCTGGCGGTCGTTTAAGTCATTCCATTATAAACTAGCGAATTGTGCATCGGTTATCCGGATTCCTCGTTCGCGATGGCGGCACTCGAATGGTGGTGAGCTCAACACTTTTCTCGCTACCGTTTCACGGGGATCTGCCTCCGCGTACGTTTGTTTTACGGTCCGATGAATTTCTTCACGGAACTTCTCGGAACTTTAAAGTATTAGTTGCCGTCCTCGGTATTATGACGTCAAGTTTCTCGGTCCACTTTGGAATTCGAACGTTCGCCCGGGCGATGGCTTTTCGTGCCCAAAATAAGATACACGCAACGAGAATGTTGTAACAAAAAACTGTGTTTCACATTTATCACATATTGTTGCGTTCTGAGAAATTAATAAATTTTCTTTATTTTATTTATTTTCGTGCAAATTTGGGGTTAAATAAATGACGCTATGATCTCTTTGGACGAAAAAAGGTATTGAGAGGGACAACGTCGTAAAATTAGGCGACTGGACAAGGCAAGCGAGACACAACGTTATACGTAGCCCCATAAAATTAGCCCGATATCGACCCGACAGATAATTCCTCGGTTACGACAAATTTTATGCCGGGCAATCAGCAACCGCGGGCAGTTTCGCGCTACAAGGCCCCGCCTTGGAAAACAAAGAGTCCGCACGGCGCCGAAAAGAAAAGTTTATAACATTTCTTATCAGATTTTCGTGCCAATTTCGCGCGCGCGAGTATAACAAACAATGATTTAGGGGATTTGCAGTGCGAAGTGAAGAAATGCTTATCGAAGAGGAATGCCTCTCGTTCTCCAAACGGATCATTAATTATCGCCTTGTTACTCGAGAGAAACCAAATCCCACGGAAAAGAATTATATAATATTCATATAATATATTATAATAGTAATAATGTGAATAAGATTTTATTATATACTTAATGTATAATGAAAATCGGGGATGTTTTCAAACGCTTTATCTAAATTGAACTAAACTTTATTAAAATCGATGATTGATTATCGCGCAGATTCAAAGGAACCGGTCGATTATTAATGGAGTACGAGCGGCTCGCTCCGATTTGTCCCGGATTCCAATGGGCTATGAGCGAGCGAACCGTTCGCTCGTACAATGTGAAACGTGCGCGCCTCTGACGATCTTGAAAATTGATCCGCGATGCCGTGGGGTAGGAAGAGGGAAAATGAAAGAAAGAAAGAGAGGACAGCTGCTCGTAACAATTATATCCACATAACACACGGCCGGTTATTCCTCTCCGCGCTTAAAACCAGTCGCGAAGTTCGCAGCCCGGAGTATCCCGAAGAATTATGCCGTTGCACCGACACCGACTGATTTTACGACGCACCGTTGAGCTCGTATCTAGCACGTCGCAACCTTATTTTACGATGTTGCCCCTCTTAACGCCTCCTTAACTTCAAACATCGCCAGCGCACGGCCGAGCATGTCTGAATGTTTTATACGCATTTGCACACCCGTGAGATTTTCCCGTGCATAAGTACACTGAAAGCACGCGCAAAGAAACAAATGTGCCTCGACTCGCGAGTTTATCGTGTCGCCATTGTCATAAAGAATAGCAAGAAGAATGCAAAAAAGATTGTATATAATTAATGATAATGTTAAGTTGCAATTTTCACGTGTAATAGGAAAACTGCGGACGATAAAAAAAGACCGGATTGATAAATACGGTAGATTAGCGCGCAATGATAAATTACTTTCGATTTTATCGCGGCAGTTAATTCACCCGCGATTGATGTGTAGAATGCGTTAGAATAAGTAGCTGTAAAGTATACCTTCCTCCTTAAGAGCTAAAGAGCTGACTTCGTCAGAAATGGATATGTCGATTAATCGAAACACCTCTGCAACCGCGCGACTTAAAGCTCATTACGCGTATAAGGAAACCGGACGATGCTGCACGCGTGCACCGATTAATTCGCATTTACGCCGCTTGGTAGCTGCCGTAATACGCGTTTATGGAGCAAGTTAAGTTCTCAGCTTGACTGGGCAGCAAATTACGCGCAAAATCCGTTACCGCGAAACGCGCTTTGCCGTTAAAAAGCAATTAGCATATCAATCGCGCGTAATATTACTATTGTTTATTTGGCATTGAAAATCACGTATAATGAAATAATGAAGTTTAGACAAAAACTCTAACATTTTGTATCAAGCAGTTCAAAGCAAAAAAAATAAATATTAACTCGTAATGTCTGAAGATTCGAGCAGTTTGAATCGTAAAGAAAATTAGCGTAAAAATACTTTGCATTGGAATAAGAAAACAAATAAAATAAGAGAAAATAAAAAAGTTAGAAAGAAAATGAGAAAATATAATTGATTGAAAGAATAAGAGAGAATAAATGTTAAATATTTAATATGAAATAATTTTATAATGTTTAAAATATATATTGCTAGCCAGACAAATCAACAGATATATTAAACGTTACTAAATTTTATAAATATCCATTTATCACATACTTTTTATGGTGTTGAGTATTCATATATTATTCTTATATTCATTAAGATTTGAATTACTCGAATTGCTCAACAAATAAATGATAAATTATTTACCTCAACATTGTTCTGCCGATGTCTGATGTCTTACGGGCCTCCTTCTCTCAGTGATGCATCGATGGCTGCTCCTTTTTATGGCATTCACTCGCGAAAATACAATTAGTTACGCGAGCAATAATTATGAAGATAAGACGCACGGCCTTACCGATGTTACGACACACGAACAATCATACAATCGCGCGCGGAATAAAATATTTGAGCCGCTATTCAAAGATTTAATCGTACGAACAATAAGTCAGCAATTATTCGTAGGAAATATAATCTCGTAATATTTGTTGTAATTGCGTAATATGAAAGGTAATTATACGGAGCAATTTCCGCTGCAGTCTACCCCCGTTTGAGTGAATGGTAGCAAACTGATAGCGCGTAAACAACGTTTTTATATCACGATGTAAGTCACAAAAATAAAAATGCAATCATCGCGTTGCGCGTTGAAAAAATTTCGAGTTAGTTTGTGACACGATGTTAATATTTTTTGTGATTCAATTATAAGACGCGGCGTACGCACTTCGTTATCTGCGCGCTATTACCTTGTTATCATTTGCTATCACAACACACTAAAGCAAAATAGCCGGCAACGAAAATCCTTTCGTATTATTGCCTCTTAAATTGTGATTACGATAAATAATTTACTTGTTTGTATAATTAATTAGCTCTTAACTGGTTATAAGCGGTTAGTATTCTAGAAAATATTACGCGATTGTAATTAATTGCATTTTTATAAGTGAAAGAGCAGTATCGACTGCTAAAAGAAGGAAAAGACCGTGGAGGATATCTGGTTTCGGTGGAGCAACTTTCAAGTAAATAATTTATCACTTATTTATTATTTGTTAATAAAGACGTCACAATAATAAAAGATTAAGGATAATTGACACCTTTTCAAATTTTTACAAAGTAACAGGATTCGAATCTAGCGAATACAATTATGAGACAAGTGTTGCAATTTTTGACACTGCAAAGCGAAACTTTGACAGCTTGTTATTTATCGTTAGTCGACTTCAGTTTTTGCCACATTAGATTTAATACTATTTCTCACGAATTAATCCGCCGTGTCCGCCGGGTTAATTCGCATCGCGGACCAAAAAGCGAAGCCCGTAAGTCCATAATCGAATAACTCGCGGGAGAACCTATATTCAACAATAGTATCGTCGGCTCGTGAAGGATCGCCCTAGTCACCGTTCTCGCTACCGTACGGCGAACATCCCATATCCGTATCAGAGGGCGATCTGGACTCTCGAGCGCGCCCGGGATAGAATGAAGAAAGTCTCATCCCGGGTGAGAGCGCGTCGGGAAGGGGAAAGTAATTAAAGAATTAATTAAACGGAGGCTTACTCAGCTAAGTTCAGCCATCGATCAAGGCTAACCATGGCGGGCTCTTGTTTGGCGCTGACAAAAAACACCGCTACCGAAATCATAGGGACCCCATTGTGTCCGGTGAGCCGCGCCGTGGCTCCCGAGAGGGCCGCTCTCGAAAGACGACGCGAGGGCCCCGCGATCAGCACACCGAGGCGGGATCGCGGCGGTCAGTGCCGGGGCCCGCTCACGAGGTAGGACGTTAGAGATGGCAGGAATGCAGCTCGCGTGCTCCATCCCTGTCGGTACAAATTAGAGTAAAAATCATGAAGCAGGATCGTGGCAAATAACTTGCGCAGCGGGAGATCTCCCCCAGCGCGGGCCAAAGGAACGAACAATGCCTTCAGCTCTCATCTCCCTTAGCTCGCGCTCCACCGTTCCTCCTCGTCGAAGCCCGCTCTCACTCCCTTTCTCTCTTCGTCCGACTCTCCCTGCGCCTCGCTCGTTCTCGGTCCAGGTTGTGGATGCTGCGGGAGTCACCGGGGGCAGATATCCATATTGGAGAAAAGGAAATAAAAATTGAGCTTCGTACGAGAATATAATCAGGGACGACGTTTCGTTTCTCATATACGAGTCATAAACCGACTCTCTTTCTCTCTTTCTCTCTCTCTCTCTCTCTCTCTCTCTCTCTCTCTCTCTCTCTCTCTCTCTTTGTTTTGTCCTCTTGCTCGCTCGCTCGCTACCGTTTTCCTTTCTTGCACTTCGTATCCTCGTATCTATACTCAATTGCGTTAATGCATATTCGTTGTCATTCATATTTCGTTTCGCTAGTAACATAAACAATTGAAAAGCTGCCGGGCCTTGGTGAACAACCTTTCGAACAAATTGGCCACGACAACTTGTCTGACATCACACGACCCTGTGCTTATTTAAGGCCTATTTTCAGCTGACAACCCGCCCATTTTCGTCTCGCGCTATTGACAGCTTTCGTACCTGTAATGAATCCTGTAGAGCGACTCGCATGATCGCAATAATTATGCTTCTTCGTCCGTAATTTTCAGGTAACAGTATCGAGCGTCTGGAGAGAATCAGGTTAACCGCGAGAAATACATGTCCTTCGGTCGATTACGCCAAGTTTTAATATAAATTACGCGTGAAATTACGAACTTCGAAGTGTTAAGACTCGCAAATAAAAATATTTTTATTATAATTATTATAATATCGATTAAAATATTTTTATCTTCTTAAAGTTCAACTTTATTAAAAGAACAACACTCATTACAATATTTAGGTATATCTGCCAATGTCTTTCGACAATTAAAATTGTTTAGAGCATTATAATTATGCAAAATATGTATTTTCGCGCATCGCTATTGTGGTATTGTAATCCTTAACCGATAGCGAAAATCGCTCACTCGCATTTCGTTCGCGCAGGAAAACCGCAAGCGCAAATTGCTTCGCTGCGTCTCGCAGAAAATTGCGCGCCGCGTTTGCGTCTCCGGATAATTTCTTCCTCCATTCCAAATTATCGTGTCGATGCTCCCGAGAGCCGCGTCGTCACGCAACAGCATGTAAATACGCTCATACTCGGGGAGAGAGGGTGAGAGAGAGAGAGGGAGAGAAAGAGGAGAGATTCCCTCCCGCTCGCCGGGAGTACAAAAGCCGCCAGCGCCCCGGAGAACAAACGGAGCTGGCGAATAAATTGGTCGAGGCGTCCGGGCTGACCGGTAGCACCCGACAGCTTCTCACTTTGGGGCTCGTCCATTTTCGACGGTCTGACGAGCCGAAGCGAAAGCCTGTCGGCCATTAATAATTGTTCGTAATAATGGGGCGGCGGGGAAGGGGCGGGAGGACGGGCGGCTGCACCACCGCGGCGCGCAGAACGGGGAGGTGGGGTGGAAAAAGAAACGATCGCGGGACAGGTAACGAGCCTGACCGATTCACGTTGCATCGTTGTCGTTGTTGTTGTTGTTGTTGTTATTGTTGCTGCTGCTGCTGCTGCTGCTGCTGCTGCCGTTGCTGCCGCTGCTCGCCGTTGCTGTCAGGAGGCAAGCGGGAGGCGGTGGTAGCGCGGTGTCGATCTTACGCCGGAGGCCACCCCCGCTGCGTTCCTAATAAACCCACTTGCTAGCGGGATAATGGCTCCACGGTGACTCCACACTTCTGACGAAGGAGCGAGACGAGGCGAGAAATGGAGGGAGGGAGGGAGGAAGAGAGAAAGAGAGAGAGAGAGAGAGAGAGAGCAAGAGGGAATGGGTAGCGGCGAAATGGAGAACACCTTCGACATCGAGACGTTGGCTACCATATCGAGCAGGAAAAAGGAAGGAGATGATGGCGAAGCCGAGCATTAGCAATCGACTCGGAGTATGCTTTGTAGCGATTGCTTCTTCCGAGAAGCAGTTGCTACGAGACGGATCGCTTGCTCACGAGGCGTTACTTCTGACGCGTCCGTTTTATTTCGCGAGGGTCGGAGGGGGAGGGGAGGGGGGGGGGAGAGCGGTCCTTAGTCTCGCGAATGGGATGTTAAATGTCACGTCAGTCTACTTACGTTTAAATCGCCACAATGTAACGACGCGGGCAATAAACGTTAGTTATTGCCGCAGCTACTTGCTGTTTTTCAGTTAAACGGTCTCGCGCCCTTATACGTATCAGAAGTTGTCTTATTTCCATAAATAACATCTTAACTGCTCGATCCACATATCGATTCTGTGCGCAATCGCGTCGCTATTCATTCAAATAATGATTGCATTTTTTGTCCCGCTATCAGTATATTTTTCTTTTTCAACGAACAACAAATAACAAACAGAAATGTAAATTAGCCGCGATGTAGTGTGTAACCTGTAGCAGCCATCAGTAAAGAATTACATCTCCTGCGAGGAATCGTTAGATCCTATTCGGATGACTCAGCGTCCTTATAAATCGACTCGCACGCAGCTCGCTCCTTAATAGCCAATTACTTTGTGCCCTCGTATAATTAGGTCTTTTTCCGATCCTTGACTCTCAAAAGCTTTAATCTTCTTCCTATCTCGGGTGATCCCTCACGCCTTCACAGTCCGCCTGCGATCTTCAATCGTCAGAATGCGCGATAGCGCAACCGTTGAAAACGATCTCTGAAATCAGATTTCCAATTAACGCACGAAAACAATGTAACCTAGTGATGCACATTTAGGTCGATTATACAAAAACGCTTTGCACAAGTATTACCTCAATTTTTTATATAAAAATTTTATCGTCAAATAATATTTATTATATAATTACGGAGATATGAATAAAATAGATTTAAAAAGTCGGTGTTTTTAATGAGATAAATTTCAACCGTTTTACGCGTATATTATATTTTTCTTCGAAATTTTCCAAATCACACATTGGTCGTCATACATCCGGCTTTAACGACAAACGCGCTAAAGAAGCTTGAAAATTCGAGTCACGAGCATGATTGTGGTAATCCATGACGGCAATCAGTCAGCTCACACCAGTGTTTGTGGTAGATCGGACGGTGTGTCGCGCTGTATGAGGGATCGTTCCGATTTGCATCCCTCGTGCGGGGAATAATGCATAAGAGCCGACATTTGAATCTGCTCGAACCGAGGTGACGATATCGGCGCATCAATTCTATCGGCGCGATCAACTCTATCATTTCCTGTAATCAATGATTTTGGAGCCCTTTTATTTCCGAACGATGCGTTACGTAACAAAAGAAATTATTTCATTAGAATTATTTTCAACGCTAACAAGCTCTTTTTCCCCGCGTTAAGAAAGCAAGCAGCTTGTATGGACGATCGTCGATATCGATTCTGTGAAATGGAAACGACGAGAAACCTCCGTGCATACAGCGAGACCTATAATATAGAGCGGTATTTAATATGTGCGTTATCGCAGGGTAAGTGTGGGCGGTAGCCTACTCAGCCGCCTCAGTGTCCTTGTAGCAAGTTCACATGGTCGGTGGCGCTTTTTACCCATTGCAAGCTGCCGTAGTTAGCCAGCGCGTCGCCGTCTGCTTGGCGCTTTATATTGCACGATATTCCTTATTAAACGCACCTCGTTTAGCAGACAGAAAGATACCTTAGTCAATTAAATCAAATTTTCCTTTACGATATTGAGGCGTCCGTAGCTTTTAATTTATCAGCTGAACAAATAAAACAGTATTTAAAAATTAAGTTTTACAAAAACAATAATGCAATTATCTTTCAATTAATTTCAGTGGACTTTTAGAATTTTGAGGAAAATTTGTTTTATTACGATACACGCGAACGAGGCCTTTTTTTCGGAACGCGCGAGCAGCTCTCACTTCGAAAACGTGAAACACGGTAAGGGCAGGCGCGACCACAAGGCTGCATTTACGTTCGAGTTCTCGTAGAGGATAATTTGATGCGACAGGGATCGAATGATCTTGCGGTAAACGATAGTAGTACGATTTGTCAATCGGTCAGCAAGTAAAAGAGCTCGCTCAATCTTGTCCTTTTCTCTCTGCCTCTCTCTCTCTCTCTCTCTCTCTCTCTCTCTCTCTTTCTCTCATTCGTACTCTTTCTCCCGCTCGATACGAATTCTTCTAAGCTAACGATAGTATCAGTGTCATTAGGCAACCGGGCGCTCTATCGGACGGAGACTTATTGAGAAAATTTATGGCGGAAACTCGTGACTTCCCATTTGTGTCTCGGTTCTCGAGATTTCTTTCTAACGCCGCTGTTGTTACAAATCGCCTTCTGTCAGGTAGTTACTTGTACTTTATACTCGCTTTTCGAGAGACACCCGACTTTCTCCGCGGCGATCGCGCAGTCACAAAATTTACGTTCTTTGACTTATGTGTGTAATCGCGCGTCGACTTTATGTTTCGATATCTCGCGCATTACTTTTATCACTTGTCCGCTTATTCGTTGCTCCTCAGCGCGTCTCTGAGCAGCGTCATCGACAAAATGATAATTCGTATGCCGATCGACGAGATCAAGGCAATAATGGCGCGCTCGACGTTGTAAGAAAATTAAGACGCGAGACTAGATTATCTCAGGGATTTGCGTCTGTGGCAGATTTAATTGATTACAAATTGGTGGCGGATTCGCGCTCTCCGTTCGCACCCGGCCTTTCATTCCACGGGAATTTCGTATTCACGACCTTCCGTTATCTCACCGTGCGCGCCGCGCCGCCTCGGCGCAACCTTGTTTTTCAGCAGATAAATTAAATCGTCCTTTTTACTCCGGACCTCGTTACATTTTAACCGCTCTCCGTTCACGCCGCTTCTCTCACTTGGTTTTTTTCTTCTTTTTTCCTCTCTTTTTCTCATTCTCGGCCACTTCATTCGCGCCGTGACATCACGGTACCTTATATGAGCCGCGTGTATCCTCTCACTCCGATCCGCCGCCGGACAAATTCCCCGCAATCAATTTTCAGCGCGCTTATCACTCCCAATTCGATATTTTATCGTCGCCGAGACCGAGCGCGCGGCCGAAGTCGCAGTCCGGTTCTGGTTTGCATTCCAGCGAATCAAGCACCGATTCGTACGCGCTACGTGATAACGCAATTTGAGCGTACCCAGTGATAACGCAATCATTTGTATGCCGAGCGTCGGCACGACGGTAATCGGCGCGATCTCGTGGCGAGGATGAAAGAGAACGGTGGGACTCTTTCTCTCGCGGGACATTCCTCGGTTAGGCGTATCCGCGGGCAGGCGTCTAATTGATCACAAATACAAAAGAGTAGCAGCCACTGCATGCGTGTCCCTCGATCGCTTCCATGGAAACATGCTAATAGCGACTCTCGATAATAAGTTAGCGTTACGATAGTCGTTCTATGCGCGCGACCGCGTTCTTAGGCGTCTCCGTGAACGCGATCACGCTCGACGATTCCCTAAGTGAGAAAGGACAAGACGTAGCGAGATGTCGAGCAAAGGGAAGAACAAGAAGAAGAAGAAGAAGAAGAAGAAGAAGAAGATGCAGCAGGATTGAGGGGGGGGTGGGGGACAGGGTGAGATGACGAAATAATAAAAAAGGAAGAGGCACGGAGAAGGCACGGAGATACGCGCGGAGAGGGATAAGGAGCAGAAAAATCGACCGAGACGCGTAAGGGAAGCGAGAGAGCGAGGGACGAGGCAACGAAAGACAACGAGAGTAGGTGCCGGGAGGAAGAGGGGAGAAAGGGGGACGATACGAAGGGAGACTCGATCTGACCGTGCTTTATACGCCGATGCATTGGGAGATGTCGGCGGCGACGGTGGTGGTGGTGGTGGCGGCGGCCGTCGGTGGAGAGAACGCGAGAAGAGTGGAGGGAGACTCGGCAGGAGGGAGGGAAGGGGTTAGTAGCTCTTGTAACGCTATCGACCCTGTCGCTGTACATCACGTCGACACCATCCTAGTCCGCTCATTTCAGATCGCGGGAGTAGTAGGAGTCGGCTTCTGCGCCATTACTCCGGTCGCCGGTCCTACGTACGCACGCACACGTACGCGAGCGTGGGCTATGTAGACGCGGGGCTGCACGCGAACGTGCGAGAAGGGCCGCGGGGACACGCCGAGGGGCGGCGGACACGGCGAACGTGCGTGTATTATATCCTGGGAGCGCGCTCCTTCGCAGATGCGACACCGATTGCGCGAAATAGCGCGATATCTGACGGTAATATCGGCGAAATTTATGCGGTAAACGATAGCGAAGAGCTTGCGACGTTTTCAGCGGCTTCCAAGTCGGTTCGTTTCGGTCCGCTCCGAAGTGTGCGATCCGAGTAAAGTCCGAATAAAATCGATAGTTTCGACCCTGCGAGATCTCGAAGTATGAGATTTTATGATTTCATGCACACGCATCAAACGGAGATCGAGTATACTCGCGGATCTTCGCGCGATACTCTCACGATAACAGTATACCTACTATTCTCTGGATAAGGAAATAATGATAGATAAACTATGATAATATATTATGACAATAGAGAATTTTAGAGGCACTTTTGTTGCACGTGTAAAATTCGCGTCGGAGTATATCTGTTTTGCAGAAATTTTCACATTATTAGAGATAGTCTCATGCATATATTATTCTCATTTCGAAGATACTTTACGATACTTTACGAATTAGATTTCCGACAATGATTTAAAGTGCCGTTTTACAAGCATGTTTTCCGCGGAAGATCGTTATTAATAATTTAGATACGAGGATCGAAGTGGTGCGTGCAGTGCACCTGCTGTTAGTGAATGAAGTGTATTAAAATTTATTTTCTAGAAAATTATTCCAAAGTGCGCACGACAAGAAGTTGCTACGTTCGGCTGATTACCCGTTTATTATTTCACTTGCTCTTCCGTCACGAAATTATCAACAGCGATTTACGCATGCGAGAGACAAAGTTATGCTTTTACAAGATTGCGTACTATAATATCAATACGTTAATAGATATATTTCAAATTTTCTATATGCATACTCCGAAAATTGCTCAGTCAATAAAGAAATATGTTTTATACTTTTTATTTAGAATGAAGAACCGTCTGACGGGTTAAACTCTTTCCTTTCTTCCTCTTTCCGAGAACCTGTATTTAATGTGATATATTTATAATTTGCCGTGTATTCACGCGCGTTTATTTTCCTTATCTCACGGAATCATTATAAGGTACAGAGGCGGAAGCGTCATCCGGCGTACTCAGCCGTGAATTCCTCTCGGTCGCATTCTATGCTTGCGGCCTGTCGAGTCATAAGCGTGATGCACGCGACCGCGAGCTCGCTGCCCAATCATTCGCTCTATTTCCTTCTCTTTCGTACCGAAAACCCGGGAGTCGTTTTCGGACGGTGCCGCGCGCCAGCGCGGACGCGGTCGTCGTGGGTTAACCCGGCGGAGCGTGAAACGTGCGAGAACGTCTGTTTCTGGTGGGATATCTCCCGACCATTTCCATTTAATTGATCGTCCTGAAACGTTGGCACGTATATGTGCTCCGTGGATCGAAGGCGATACCAGGACGGCGGTTTCAATGGGCAGTGGACGAGCCAATTAGCTCCGTTCCAATGCTCAGGTACTCTGCTCTCTCGCCCTCCCTTTCTCCACTTCCCTCCACTTTCCTCGCTCTTTCTTCTCCGCTATTCCTCTTTTTACACGTCCTTCTGATATTATTTCTTCCTGTGTTCACCTCGTTTGTTTTCTCTCTTCATCGCTCCATCGCCGACCTAAGTCCTTGATCTCTCGCTTCTCTCCTCCTTTCTCTCTTTCTCGCTCCTTCGATCTCTCCTCCCGAGCCAAACTCCCGGTCTATATGCGACCTGGAAGGCTTCCGGGCTGAAGCGGGACATTACGGGCCCCTCTCTCTCGCCTCTCTCGAGACACGGGAACACAGAAAACCGGGGTCCTATCTTATCCGCGGGGAAGTTTATAGCCCAGTCGACTCTAATTGGGCGAGAAATCATCGGGCACTCCTTTTCTCCGTCCGCACGCTCAAAAAGACTCTCACTAATTCACGATTTCTCGCGTATTATTGCCGGACCGAATCTTTTCGTCCTTCTGTCAAACACCTTCTCCTTCTTCCTCCTGGATCCTTGGCAACGAGCGAACATCATTCTAAGAGAACTCGACACTTGCGAAGTATCTTACATTGATGGGTGGTTATGCCGAGCTGTCTTTGTATATTTAAATATTTTCACACTTTGTGAGGAATTATGAAGCTATAATAAGTTAAGAAAGAAGAGGAAGAAATTGAAAAGAATTATCATATTAGGATGCAGGGATCGTAAAAAAATCGATCGGCTGACTCGATTATACGCGCTTATTGTTCGCCATCAATTGCTCGTTTAACGACTTTTACATATCTAAAAGAATATTTTATATAATTTACATAAGCGATTTAACAAAGTATCTTGTTTGCTATGTGCTAAAAATCCGCGTGCCGAACTACTTTAATCCCATCTTAAAAGAAAAAAAAAACAAAATTATCTTAAACAGAATTCTTGCAGAGCAGTTGTTGGCGCGCATAAATATTTTGCTTCATTGCGTTCAGTCAGTGCGTGATCTTGCCGATTAAGGAGGAAGCATTTGCATTTGTTTACTTTTTATCGGGCGTTCGAATATTTTCTCACGGATGCGAACACCGATGGAAGTTTGCAGCTTAATGCAGTTTACGAGAACGGCTGCGCCTGTCGCGTAATCCTTTCGCGTCCTAATTCTCGTTAACATCCGAATATATCAGCTTTTAAGCGCGCGGACTGCGCACGGTTACGCCTTGGCGAGCGGGTAACGAACGGGACGGCGATTTGGAGCGAGCACGCGATTTACCGCGCGCGCGAAAAGGTGCGCTACTCTCGGCCAGGCAATATCTCATTGAGCAAAGGAGGAGGTGACTTTAACGTCGGTCCTCCTCCCTCCCCCTCGCAACCCGCTCTCGTGAGCAATCGCGGCTGTACGAGACGAGTCCCGACGTGCTCGCTCGAGAGAGTAAGATCGTTAATCTTGCCGCGCAACCGATCGGACGCAGATAGTAATTGTTACGTTCTGCTTTCCCGTGGTCGACCCATCCGTTCGAGCGTGTCCGACGTGAGCCTCCTCCAACACCTGAAGACTCGTCCCGTCCCGTTCTCGCGCGTCTCCGCGTTCCATTTCCCACCTCTGTCCTTCCACGTGCGAGCGCTCTCTTTTCTTTGCGTCGGGAGTCGCCGACCGATCCTCACCCACCACCGGTGTTAACGCCTTCGGCGAGTCTGTTGGCACTACAATGCCGCCGATATCTGTTCGCCACTCTTCTGCCGACTGTTTGTGTTGGGTCTCTTCGGCTCGCACGTAGCGATGGCAAGTGAATGAAATCGCACGCGCGCGCGGAGGTTAATTCGGCTAGAATAGTTTTAGAATAACGACGATTCGCAAGAGTAAGAGAGAAACTGTTAGTTGAAAAGTGTTTAAAGTTTACATAAAATTTTTTTGATATTTTAAATTTTGATACGCATCGTTGTTGCGTGTCAGTAGTTTAGTGGGTGAAACCGTAAGGGCCCTTACCCGCAATAAGGACACCGCCGCGATCGCTATCCTTTATTCGGGATTTCTGGTTTCATTATTGGGGATCCTCCACCTGTTCCTCCGTCCTTCGGACGGCTCGAATTACACGTACACGCGTGACGGTCGCCCCAAAATCCGCAAGCAGCATATACCACGAAGAGGCAGCCCGATGTCTCGTGGTTTCTCATGGCGATCGTCCTTCGTGCCTTTTATACGAGGTTGTCAAAGTCGTTTCATTCAAGCGCAAATAGATCCACGTCGCCGTGTACGGCCGCAAAAGGAGCAAACATGCGCGTGAAAAGGTGCATCGATTCGTCGTGTTAACGCCATTAACGAGTCCGTTCGTATTACATGCCCGGCGACGCGACTCCTCGCTCCTTCCTCTTCTCCTCGTCTCGCTTCTCCTCGCCGGTCCTTCCCCTCGGTTAGCGCGCCCGATGTCCGCCCTCCCCCGTCCTACCGTGCGCGTATCCCACCGGCTCGTGGAGCCGAGCGTGGCCATAAATTCGCCGCTCGCGCTGACCGTTGACGCGGGCCACGATATCCGAAATGTCGGCGGATCCAATGTTTTCGTGCTCTCAACGGCAACAAGCGATTCCGTCTGCATCCGTGGCGGAGAGTGTCGCCCGGCGAAACCAGTTTCGCGCGCAGATTCCTTATTTGCGAGCCCGACGAAACCGTAGATTCGAGTTAATCGTCGATGAGCCTTCCTTCGCTCTCGCGCTTTTTCCTCCCCTCTTTCCCGCGCATCCCTTTGGACCGGCAACTCGGATACGCGCGGTCGCAGGAGCGCATGTGTCATCGTCCGCCTGAGAATGAATTTGTCCCAGCAGCGATCGCGCCGCCGCCGAGTGGAATTGATGAATCTCACACGGCGAGAGTAGAGTAAAATTTTTCATGAAAATCTCTCCAAGTGAGAAAACGTGTTCACGTCGACGAATATTCTCGCGGCAAATAATTTACGTATTTCGCGGAGCGAGTGAAGGGATAAGAGAGTCAGTTTTTAATTTTCAGGCAGTCAAATGACATCCGGCAAACTTGTATTGCGGTTTATGGAATGTTAAGTAGCAGATAGCTATTGGCAATTTCTTGTACGTGCTCGTTTCTCTTTCTTTCTATGTTGATAAAGCGGCAATTTAAGCGGATACACGGTCGCGATTATGGAGAATATTCGCGAGCAGTTTAATAAAAGATAAGTACGGGAAATATTAGACCTCGGGCGCGCGATCCGTAGCGAAATAACGTTAGTAGATATGCGGAAATACGTTTCACCAAGGTTAATTGTCGTATAAATCGAAAGGTATCTAGGGTTGCTTACAATATTGATTACTTTACGAATTGATGTATAGTCCGCAGCAGCTTTAATGTAAATCAGCAATAGTGTATAGACCGTAGGACAAACAACGATTAAATTCAATATTCGAGAAAAAATGTGCAGCTTACCTGGTTTTTAGCTTTATCGTTAAAACAATGTTCGAGAAAATAAGCAGTTGAGAAAGATATAATTTATTCCGTCGTTTCTTGTTTCATGACTAAAGGATTGGGAGGAAATTGATTCGACGAATGAAAGCGTTGGATGTTTATGTAAATTTATTTCAGTATAACATATTTTATTGTGCGGATATTTGACGGCTCGCCGAAAATATTTGTCCGTTGGAGAATAGTTGGAATGAAAATTTGGAAGTTTTTTTTTTTTTTCTTACACAAGAGAGGTGTTGTGACGGATATTCACAGAAACGGACAGTTCGTACAGGATTATTTGTGTTTTCGCTTACTTCTATTTGAAATACCTAGATAACGCACACCCCTAACTCATAATGATTCGCTAGGACTAGTTCCGAATGAGCTCGGACAACCTCACCGCTCTCCCCTGCTCGCGATATATTTCATTCTCGATTCGCACGAGCGGCCCCTCAGGTAGATTTGAGCGAACTAACAGCGTTTGCATCTGTCACGCGATCGATCGTCTATCTAATCAACAATAATAATTACAGTGACATTGCGTTATAATATTACACAGCTCTCGCCACATTTAACCGTAATTGTAAGAAATCGTTCGTAATAAGTAGTTCCATAAGTATTATAGACAACCAATAGAGAAGAGCCGAGCCCGATAATAACGAGAAGAGAGAAAATATTAAATACATAGTGCCGCATCTGACACTCGTCGACGATGATCGTTCGCTGCTGATGCGGCACGTTATCGGTCCATTTCCACTTTGTCACTCGCGTTTCAATCGAACAACATCGATGTTCCAGATCGACATTCCCGCCTTAGTTGATTTAGCAATTTTCTCGCGGTTTATTTATATCTTCCGCGGATCTTTCGAGCACCAATAAAGTGAAAAAACATTTTCATCTTCGCACTTACACTCCGAACACTAGCAATTATCGATTCGTGCAATTTACAGAATTATTTTCCAATAAATAAAGAAACAACGCGATCACTCGATAGATTTTTTTCCGACTTTGACATCACTGCGAATTTAATCGCCACGTCGATCGAAACCCAAAAACTGAGATATCACATCTCGCTCAACGATCGTGCTTGGTCAGTTCCAATGGTTGTTGATCAGTCCAGTGATCCCTCCAAGCGACTGGCGGCGACGACGGCACGTCCTGATCGGAATCTTGAACGTCAATCTCCTCGTCCTCGTCCTCGTCCTGATCATAGCGTATCCTGTGCGCCGATCCCGGCCTCGGACCGAGACCAGCTCCGTGCCGCTGTTCATACGCGGGACTGGTCGGTCTCGAGAGTCCGGACGAGTCGTCGCCCACCAGCTGGCTGATCATCCGGAAGGCGCTGGGCTTCCTCTCCGGTTGCTTCGACACCGACTCGAGCCTGTCGATCCTCTCGGATCTGTCGAGATTCGCGTCTCTGGAATTGGTGACCGCGCGAAACGCGCTACTTTCGCCGCCCATGCCGGCGATGGAGCAGCTGGACGTACGCTGGCCGATTTCCATAGCGGACGTAGCGGAGTGCGGTTGCTGCTGCGGCGGCTGCGGCTGCGGCGGTGGCGGTGGAGGCGGTGGTGGCGAACGCTTTAAGAGGTTCATGCGCTGGTGACGACGCCACTTTGCCCGTCTGTTGGAAAACCAAACCTAAGAGTCACGAGTTAGGTCGTTAGAACGCTCGTGATCAAGTCGGATTCGGGGGATTCGGGAATGGCGCCGCACTTCCACGCAGGGCCTCTTCCAACCTCGATAAGACCGTCGAATTAGACCCTGCGTCGTCGCGTCGGCTCTTTATCTTTTATCTGTGATTGGTAGATCCTCACCTGAACGCGCGCTTCCGAGAGTGACGTTTTCGAGGCGAGGCGCTCGCGCGTGGACACGCAAGGGTAGTGCGATCTCTCGAACTCTTTTTCGAGCTCCTCGAGCTGTTCCGGGCTGAAAGTCGTACGATTGCGTCGGAACTTTGGCTGCTCCGAACCGTCCAAGCTTCCGTCGTCTCCGTCGCCGTCTACACATCACATAAGCTCGTTTTTATCGGCTGTATCTCTGAATACAACCCGTTTGCAATAACATATTCTTTTGCATTAACGAACCGACTTATATTACTGTGAGATTTCAAAATCAACGTAAAACTGAGAAGTTAGCAAAATTTGATAGAAACTTGTATAGAGCATTATATATTATTGATTCAAATATATTTCAGTTCTTTTACAAGAAATACGAAAAATCGATTCCCGCATTGTTTATCAAAAAAATTTGATGCGCTTTGATAAAATAATTTTAGATCCTTATTTTATTCAGATGCATCGATTTTTTTGTTAAACTTATTTGTTCAATTTTTATCCATGTTTTAATGATTGTATGAAATATTCAGTTCTAAGTTTCAGAATTTAGTTTATTTAAACGAAACAGTCTTTGTGGAGCAGGTGAAAAGTATAAATTCTATACGTCTGTAGAATCAAGTAGAATATTTTTTTAAATCGAGCAAATTTCACATTGTGAGCCGCGCGTGACGTCGAAGGGTGACAACGAGCGTGCGTTCTCTGTCACCTTGTAAATATCCTCGAGCGATCGCGTCGGCGGCGTGAAGCGCGTGCTCGGTGGTGCCCGCGGCGGAAGCGGACGCGGCCGCGGCCGCAGCGGCTGCTGCACCAGGACTCAAGGACGGTGGCAAGAGCAGAGCGGATGCGGCGGCGCCGGAGATACCGCTGGCCAGAGGCGGCAGCATCCACGGGTGCCCGGCCGCTCCTGGTGCCGGCCAGCCCGCCGGCAGATGGTGACTCGTCGTTGGATGTTGATGCGAGTTGAAGTACGGATGCGGTCCGGCGGCCGCGTACAAGCCGTAGCCGGCGGCCCGCGCGAATTCCGCGGCCGCGCGCTCCGCCGCGCGATTCCGCAATATCCGATTGATGCTGCTGACCGACGGCGCCGTCGCGTTACTGCAAACCCCTAAAACACAAGCCGGACAATTGTCGACGTTTCTGTCAACGCGAATGCCGTGCCCGACGTCGCGGAAGAGCTATTGAACTTTGACACACAATGCGAACGCGACGAGGAACTCACTATATATAAAGTTACTTTTGCAATATTGTTTGGAACTCGTTGCAAAGTTGTTTTTCGCATTTGTGCAACTGTTCTATTATTATCGTTAATATGTTATAAGTGCGGCACAACTTCCGACGCTATAACGTGGAATTTTTGGAGTGAAAGCATTGCATATAGCAAGGGCATATTGAAATTTACTGACGATTGTGTGTTCGTGTCGGCACGAAGAACAGTATGTGTGTCAAGAAGTAAGGTCGCAGGAACGCGTTTCTTAATTCTTTCGCTAAATTATACGTTACTCATACGTGCGTCTGTAATCACGGGCGGTTTGCACTCGCATGGCTTACGGAGGACGAGCATAATTAAGTAAGGAACACGCTAGTTTATGCATCGCGCTGACGAAGACTTGACGTTATGACTAAGCGCGTTCTAGGATACTGCGAAAAATCTTAGGCAATGTCAATGTTAGTCAAATCAGTTGGCTTATCTTGAAACGTTTATGCTTCGCGATTATTGCGATATCATATTCACTCTTCGTAAAGTGAGATAATCATTAATTTGCGGCTTATCGTCATTTTCGTCGTAAGCTTCTTCTTAAGCGCAGCTTGGTTCATAAATTCATTCAATTTATCTGTATTTGACGTTTGGTCGCGCCTTTCGATACGTGTCGATTCGGCGAAAGCGATATTATTATCTTACCTTCGGAGATTAGCCTCTCCCGAATTTCCCAAGCGAAGATGGTCGGATTCTCCCTTTTATATTGCTCGATCTTGGCGACGACAGCCGGCGTCGCTACTTTCGGCTTACTGCCACCGATCAGACCCGGCGGGCGCAGCGTACCTGGAACATGATAAAACGGGCTTCAAGGACGCGGTGCATTGGCAAAAGTCCTGGGTCCCCCGATAAAATCGCTCGTAAATGGCGCCGCGGCATGGCGCATTTATATTTTGCACCCTATTCGGCAGCTCGATCACGCCAAAAATCGCGATGCTCGTCGTAATTCTCGAAAATCACGCGATGCATGCGCCTCGGAATCCCAATATCCTCCACAGGCATGCTTTTAATGTGAACAGAATGGTAATTGCAATATTATACGTCGCTGTTTGCTATCAAATAGAATCCATTCCAAGGACTTGCAAACGCAAATAATTGCGCGCGGATGACTACAAATGGTCAAAACGTTTCTATTCGATGTTATATATTTTATATGTCGAAGTTTCTCAATCTTTTCAAACGGATATAAAAAAATATCGTGACGTAGCAGCGAACGTAAGTCTTGAATACAAATGGTAGCATATAATATTACAAAAGTCATGGCAATATTATAGTACGATGGTTAAGATTGCGTGTTACCGCAAACGGATATCAATCCTATCTTTGTATCTGGGCAGATTCAGGATGCAGCGATTAGGACACAGCACGAAGATATCTTACGTAACATACATCGTGATATAAGAAAATTATCCGCACACGTGTAACCATTGCGCGTTAGCTTGTGATAATCCGAGTGCATTTAGCTTCGTTATACCTCGTGCATCGTAAGTGTCTATTTAAGAAGTTTGCTTAATTTCGCGCTTGGATTGACGCCACTTAAAAATTAATATCGGTAAAAATTATATAGCAATTTTCTCCATGATTTTTTTAAACGCATAAAAATATTATGTATGGATAAAATATTAAAATCGATAAGCAAGCAAGAATGCAACACGCGTTTCGAGCCTAATGCTGCTATATTTCAAAGAAACTGAACTTATAATTTGCTACTAAAGTCATGTGGAAGACAATGAATAACACAACATTCAATTAGTCATGAATTAATTAGTACCTACGCGAGTGAACATTCAAATGTACAATAGCCTGGTAAGCATAAGTACGAACAAGGCTATGCACATCATCGATTGAATTGTAGAAAAACGTACAAGAAGAACAGATCTTCAATCAATTAAGTGTTATACGTTTTATAAATTATACCATTATAAAATGGCCACTTCAACGTGATCTGTGGGTAATTTAAAAAAATTAAGAATATTTATGACTATAATAATTCTACTTACATTTTATCTACATATTTCTGTCGAATAAGATGTTAATTTTATTATATTATTTTAAAATCTATAAAAAGTACAGAATTTTCATACTATTTTTTTAACTCTAAGTTTTTTTATATACTTAATATTGTAATATAATAATTTTGTTTCAATACGGTTGATCCCAGCGCAGCATCGATGCATTGTACGACATCAATACAATTGTGACAATTTTAATAGATTTTGTGACGATTTAAACTGGTTGCAGTCGGAAATATGCAATATAAAATTCCTATTTTTCCTTATTAAAGATACCCACATTTGAGATACGTTGTTTTTGTCCCGCTTCTCGCGAGCGGCGAGTAGAGTGGAAGCGAAGAAACGAAAGTCACGTTCGCGTGCTAACATCAACGTCAACCATCGAGCGTAAAGGGTCCCATCGTGGCTCGCCTTCCGACCCCAATTACGCGCGGATTCATCGTGGAAGGACGTATGCCGCGCCGATGTGCATGCATCATTCGTGATTCGCGTTCTGTCGCGGCCACCGGGTCTTCGTGGTCTTCAGAAGCGGGAGAAACGGGCGAGAAATCGTCCGTCAATCCGGCGGACGATGTCAAGAAAGAGAAAGAGAGAGAGAGAAAGAGAGAAAGAAAGACCGCGAGCAGTAATGGAAACCAGAGGCGCAGGCAGACTTGAGCAATTATCGGTCGTTACGTACTATTATTAATAACAATAATGACGGCTAAACCCGGCAGGGTATCGCGTGCGCTCCCACGGATGAAGTGCGTGCTGGGTATATAAACGATGTACCCACCTAATAGGTATCCATGCCGCGAGCAAATTCCTTGCCCCGACCTGCTCTCTCTCTCTCTCTCTCTTTCTCCCCCTCGCCCCTGTCTTTCTCTCTTTTTTCACCCTTCATTTTCTGTCTTTTCTTCCCTATATCTATCCATCTTTTCCTACCTCTCGTCGATCTCTTCCTACCCCGGTCTTTCATTGCTGCTCGCTCTCGGTTTGCTCCCGGTTTGCTTCTGTGCACGTGTGCGTGCGTACGTAAAATTTTTGAGCGGATCGCCGTTTTTAATAAAAGAAACCGCACGAAGCCAATTTCGTTAGCCGGTTAGGTCGCTCGCGATCGCGGCGGATGGATGTCAGTCAGTCCGTGGTGTGGTTACAGGCGTTGTTACGGGGCGAGAAGAGTGCATTCAGCGCGCGTCGCATGCGTGTATTCACGAGCGAGGTGATCTCTTTTATGAATTCATAATGACGGATTATAGCGTAATTACATGGCGGGCGAATATAAAGAGCGTTGCGATAGAAACTACAAGTAAACAGAAACACCTTCGACATTGTCCTCTCGATTGCCGTCTAGTTATCCTAAAATCTATATCGCGACACTGACAAGTTGAACTTTATTTACAACAGGCTGAGAATTTCGGTTATTTATCGCGTGATTCCTCTTTGAAGCGAAGTTAAAAAGCCGAAGCGGTGATCTTTAAAGACGCGAAAATCGATACAATTGAATTATATTTTTGGTTCACAAGGCGCTTAAACGGAGGATAACTTCATTTTATTCGTTCTCGACGGTGCGATATTGCGTATCGCCACTTTTCTCCCATTCGTTAAACTCGCGGATCATTGAGCGGACGATTTGCTCGCGCCGCAAAGCCGGGATTAATTGTTCGCCGTCGTTAAGTAATTGACCGGCCGATTATGGTACATTATATTCACCTCGAGACGCCTAAGGAGCCCGTATCCAGCGGGATGAAGACATTACCGGCGCGCCGCGAGAGAGCGGGTCCTGAACGGTATTTTTACGAGCGGCTCGTAAAGTTAACGAGGACCGCGAAGTAGCAGGCAGGATCTACGAGAAAGAGAGAAACTCCGGCGTTCCACGACGATGCTCGGTGGCTCGTCTCCATTTTTTATTGCTCGCCCCTCGGCGAGCGCGGATCCTGCTTCCCTTTTCTCTCTCTCTACCGTTTCTTCTTCTTCTGCGTCTTCCTCGGCTTCCTCGTCTTTCTCGCCTTTCCTCGAACGCGATCCCGGCCGCCGTTCGCTCATACGAGTATCCGACGATTTCCGATCTTGTTCGGGGTCTAAATTTCCGCGAGTTTCACCACGTTCTCGCGTGCAAGACCGCGCGCTCGCGTGCCCGCCTCGGCGAAAGCGCTCTGGTGTGCATTACCACGCGGAATATGGCGGTCGAAGGCTCTATAAAGAGTGATATGAGTGGCAACGAAAAGCGCAAACGCCGGAAAGGCGCAAGGCGTGGTTTGCCGAGCGAATAACATTCATTTTCGGGACATAATTATATGTAATATAAATGCAAATTTTTATTGTTAAGTAGTGTAAAAAATTTTTTCGAGATCTAATATCCTGTATATCATGTAACACGATGTAACAGTAGGAAATATATGCATAATATACCGATCATACATAAGTTTGGAAAAGACTTAAGTATATGTAACATTTGTCGGAAGTCATCAAAAAGAAATGAGAGTCTCTGAAAGCTCCACATTAGCTCACCGGAATGCAGGGCGGCTAATGATTAGCGCAATCATTGACGAATTACTCGAGCTTGTTGCTGAAGTGCTGAAGTTTAACGCGTGAAAGAAGCGACCATTACACGTTAATCTGTGCGAGCTAACGAGCTTCAAGCGGTCGATGCGTCCCTCACGACGCTTATTACGTCCGACCGCGATGTGTACTCGGCGTTGTTCCCTGTTCTTTGCCTCGAAAACGCTCAAGATATTAACGCGGCATCGTTTGAGGTCGCTGGTGATTGCTACGGATCTCAGCAAAGAAAAGGAAATATCAAGAATTATGTAAATTTCAAATTGGACGGCAAAGAAAAAAAATTGTCAAACTATATCGACAAATACATTGCTGCAAAGTGCAATTTAAGTGAAATTACTAATTCAAATGTTGCATTTTTAAAAGAAAATCGAAAACGTTTTTTTTTTCTACCTGGAAAAAGCTAATGCGGTGACTATTTACATTAATAGCAGTTACTTAAAAATTTTATTTGATAAAATGCGACCATAAAATTTGATAAAATACGACATTGAAATACGAACCTTTCCGTCGCACTAGCAATTTTAACTTTGAGACTTTAGAAACTTCCCTTATGCATCTTCGATACCTATTTTTTTCTCATTTCCAAAGGATCGATGGTATATCACATGACATAGAGTAGCGTTGTATGATTTCTACCTTGACTTCGCATCGAAATTGTATATGTACGTAATGCGTGCAACGCTCAATATTCGCGATAGCTGTACTGGCTGACGAACATAATAGTGATATGTCAACGGAGTGGTTTTCCTAGAGGAATAGGTTCTCGTGTCGGAAATGTCACCCAATAATTTGCATATTTTTATATCGTCAACGATAAGAAATACGCGCGGTATATAATATCGAATGTACGTATTATGAATATCGTAAATGCGTGTCTCTTCGCGCAAAACGACTTCGCGGAAAAGCGCGAGAGAAGTGCGCTACGCAAACTCACCCAAAAGTTTCGTGACGACTGCGCCCTGTTGATTTAAGGACAGTACGTGATTGGCAAGATCGTTATAGTGCCTTAGTGCTCCTAATCCATGTGACAATTCGATTAGGCGCTGCCGCGTCGCACCGCCGTTATTGCCGCTAGCGAACGGACCCGCCGTGCAATTTTGCAAGTTCACCCCTGCAATCAGGAAAAAGTTTTATTGTGATACGTATAATTATAAAATTAACATGATGAATTATTAATAATAATAATTAAGATAAAGTGTCACCTTATCATTTAACAATCATGATTTTATCATCACATTTCTGCAAGACATTTCTGATCAATGAGATTTGAGAGATGAATTTATAGTTCAAGATAATTGCAAGTTTATTCCTTTTTACAAACATTTTTTTACAATTTACGAAGTCAATTGAATACTTCGCTAAATTAATGGTCGCCTGCGTAATCACTGTAACGAAACTGGTCGCGGTCAAATAACTTCACGCGAACTTCAAGCGAATTAATTTAATTTGCTAGAAATAATCTTGTGATTGTGTTATTTATAATTTTTTTTATTAAATTGTTAAAAGCACAATCAGAATACCTATCATTTACATAACGATTAATAATTAATTTATATTTATAGAATTTATCACTTGTAGAAGTAGAAGATGTAAAAACACTTATTACTTTATGCGTAACAAAATTGCCATGTATGCCTTTTTATATCATTTATAACAATATATCGTGTCATACTGCAATAAGCATAATTCTTAGTACAGTATTAATTTTGCCTTCAGTTGTCAACGATTATTCTTGTTCTTAAATAGTTATTGAGACGTCGATCAGTATTATGGAATCGATCTAGAAATTAATTAGTCTAGAATTAAATTGAAATTTAATAAAAAATTAGACTTAATTGCTTATTTTGCATCTGACGCGTGAAATGTGATACCATCGGCTAATAATATATTTGCCAACCGTATTGCATACCAGTTTGCCGAGAATATTAAGATTCGATTTATTATATGCGCATCTGTAGTTGTACGAATCTAAATGAATCATCGGCCAGGTGCGAAGATCCTCGTAAATTTTCGAAATCGTGCACGATTAAACTTTCTCGTGGATTTATAGCTGAATAATCTTCACGACACTTCAACAGGGAAGCAGTGATTTACGATCAGACGCATGATATTATTCGAGATTGCTCGTTGACTTTTAATCTTAAATATCAAAGCAGAGATAATTGTTCACTTAATTTGGCATAATCAAGTAGAATGTTTTGATCAAACCTGTTATGATTATCATGCTAAGCAGGAGATTGACTCGTGGAAAATAATTAGGGGAGAGGAAACCATAATTACAGCATCCAGTAAAATCGCGACGGAGCGAAACAAACATTTAAGCATAAATCGATGCGAGCTTGAGGATAATATGAATTAAATTCAAGATAGATGTTAATAATCACTGTGCCGGCAGTGCGATCAAAATTATCATGTACTTATTGCGGACTGAGCTTCCTCATAATCGCGTAGCCGAGTAATCTAACGACGTTTAGCGCGAGTCGCGCAGATGATAATTTACGACTGAGCGACGCGGCAGTATTAAGAGCGCAAAGTAGCTGTCATTTTGTGAACGATGAACATAATTACTATTTATCCAGTTCATCCTACACTGCGATCGTTCGGAAAGACGAGCGTCGGGTAAAATTACATTCTGAATGTTGGCTCAGAAAACAGGTCCGCCGTGCTTATTTGTATCGTGCTGTTTTAACTGGTTTTAATCGGGACCGAATACGCGCAAGTCCGTTTACATAGTGTGAGAACGTTTAATTAATTAATCTTTTATAAGCCAAGTGGATTGCCAATTGATTTGGTGGACGCATCTTATACGGATCGTTTGCAATTTGTTGGCCGCGCAGCCAAATAGTCGTTCTTGTGTAATTTACGCCGTCAATATAGCTAATTATTTACTAATGACTCGCCCTCGGGAATACGTTAAATCAGAATTTGGTCATTTCACTGTAATTTGAAGAGGGATAATTGAAGTGATGTTTTTATATGTAATGATCATCTATTTAATGCTTTTTATATCTTAATTTTTATTTGTTTTTTTGACACATTATACATTAATATTATTCACAGCAAGTATATTTTACATAAATTTTGTTTTGCTATTTTTTTAATCCTTCTTTATTACAATTCAAAGCACTACCATTATATTTTCGCTGAGAAAAAATTGTTTTTATATTTATTTACTAATGAAATTGATAAATGCACATTCGATGCACTCAAAATAGTCTACATATCAGTGATTAAAAGGATATGCAGATTATATAGAAGTTTACGATAAGATTTAATTAGGATTAAAGGAGTTTCCAGTTATATTCACAAAACCCCCGAAGAATTTATCGCAAAATCGCAATACTGCTGAAGTTATTTCTCGAGGAATCTCGTCCGCAGCAGTCGAACAAAACTTACGTGAATTCTGCGAGACCCGCACCCGTCCCGCACGCCTGACGCATCCGGCGCGCACATTCTGCGCTCGTTTCGTGTCAAAGCGATCGGAGGTGTCGTGAAAACGAAAGTAGCCGATGCACAGAAAGAAATGCGTCCCGTCGTTGCATCGACACCAAGCGGGAACCGGTTCTGAACGAGTTCTGGCACCGCGGTATATTCGTCCGTATATTCGAAATCGCCGCCGGTAAAGACCGATCGCTTGACACGGCATAATAGATAATAGATGGAAAAACTGGAAGGCTGATTCTTTCTTTCCTTGTGGATTCAGCGGTGGCTCGTTCGTCATTCGATCTCGATCAATGGTTTTATCTCGATCGAACGGTTTCAAATAAAACAGTATCGCACTACACATAACTGATGACACGCAAGTCGAACTAACTCTTAAATAGAGACGACTAGTCGTTTTGCACAAATAAAATATATAAAAATTCAATTTATAACGAACATTAGAAACAAATGCATGGATAATGAAGATCATGCATGAATAAAAAAATAAATATAAAGTTGAACAATCCGAGAAATAAATTATCTATGTCAGCGTAACTTTCAACTACATCTAATTTGAAGAAATAATTTACTATAATAATCTCTTCAATCATACGACAATAAAATCTAGCGAATAAAATTTGGAGGAATGTTTGTTCATAATGCTATGGTATTTTTTCAGATGTGGAGTGGAGTTCGAGCATTGAAGGACAGTTGGATACTGTGTTTACACTCGAAAACAGCGTTCGGACAAAAAGGTAGGTTTGCATTATCAAGTTATAGAGATCGCGTTAAGAGTGAGTTGCGTACACGTTGCCGATAATTGATATACATAGCTGCAGGCAAGTATTTTACGTAATGACTCGGTGATTAGCGATGTCCATGAGGTGGTGCCTAAGATACCGAGAAGGAACTCATTTGCAGATGGAGATATCCACTTCTTGACACTCGCTGCATACGTAGTCTAGGGTGTAATCATAAAGTCTGGAAGTGGAACTGCATTATCATTGTGCGTCATCGTAATAGCACTTTTCCTTACCTAATTGCTCATAAATTCTACACTTTTTTTTTAATAATCACGCATTCACGATCCGTATTGACATTTTACATTAGACGCTATCATTCCGAATTCAATGTTACCATTTATGTGAACATTTATATCACATTTAGCGTTGAGACACATAAGTTATTGTTTCTACCTTATTGCGGGTAACGGATTGGCGCGCCACTGCAATTAAGAGCGACCATAAACGCAAATCATTATGATCGTAAACATAAAAGTATCGACGAACATAAAATTTAGCCGTCGAAAGGCGAGCGCAAAAAAGGCAGCGAGAAAAAAAAGGAAGAGTCGCATTTCATGGCGAAATTGTAACCTGGCACTCAGTAAGTAGTACATTCCGCGCGTAATTAATAAGCGTCTCGTCGCGGACACCTTTCACGATTGGTCATCAAAATTGTAACAAAGTGCCGCGCGAAGACAGCTATTAACCTTGAGGTGTACCTGCTTTAAAACATTCTGGGCGCGGTCGTAAAACCTCGCGGCATCTTGACGCTGCTGGGTATCGAGCGCAGCATCGGGAACAGCGGGGTGAACTCGTATCGGGTGTTAAATTGGATTAACGCCTTCTGCTACTAGGTAAACCGCGAAAGGATTGCGCAAAGCGCAACCAGCTATCCAATTTGCTCAACTATCAGATTTATTCGAAGCTCTTTAGTTCGCGAATCATATGATATCATGATTGAACCGTCGTTTGTATTAAGATTAATTCAAACGAAAAAGATATTTACAACGATTCGTACGGTCAGATTTCCTTTCCCAAATTAATTCGCTTTGACATCCACCACATAATTGAATTAATTTAAGAGCAACAATTTAAATATTAAATTCAATGTTTAAATAATCGGCATTATTGCAATTATGCATATCCGTTTCAAACGGTGTATTTGCCGATTTAATTTCGATAATGAATGCTATACTGTCAAAGAAATATGCAGCTTTAACTCAATCGTGAGAATCTATCTACATATATTGCGTACATAATTAATACACGTTTCTCACATACGATAGTTTACACGATTGCGCTGAGTGCTACAAAGTGTTACTTTGTAAAGAGCACTCGAAATATCTTCTCGGCGTTCTTCTCTCGTTCTCTTCGCTTTCGCTTGCGAATGAAGACACCTACTGTCTACATGGTGCGTCGAAACGGTCCGGGTGTGGTCGTAAAGTCGCTCGTGGTTCTGAAACGAAGTGCTCCACAAATGCGCCATCGCAAGCGAGGAAATCGAGAGTGTTCGCGGGACGGACGGGTGTTGAGCGTTAAACGAGAGTAATACCTTCGCCGGTCCGAAGAGAAGTAGATAGGTACTGCCAACGCATTGAAACCGGTTCCGAACGAGTGCGGCGCGGCTTAGTAGCCTCCGTACTCTATCTGGCAAGTGTAAATCACGGAAAGATCTGCGAATACGCATTGTGAACGCGTACCCGCCGCTCCCAATCGCGCGCTCCCTCGTACAGTCTTATCGGCGATTTCGCGACGCAAACTCCAGGTGTCGAATCCGGCAAGTGTGAGCCGCAAAAAGATCCGCGAATGCGCGGTAGTTGGATAGACGCATATCCGAATCAAACGCGTACTTACTCCCGATCGCGCGTTGTTTTTTTGTTTTTTTTTTATTCGTTTATCACAGCGAATGTGCAATTCGCGAATTGTGCAGTCTCGAGATAAGCAGCCGGAGTGAGTATCGCGCGTTGCGCCTGACATTCGCGCGCCACGACAAACGTTGTGCTTCATTACGTTCACAAATAAAATAGACATCGGCGAGTCTGTTGTAACAAGTACAATCGCGGTTTCCTCACCTTTTGACAACTTAATTAGCAGCTGAAGAATGGCGGCGATACGGTTAGTTTGCTGATAACGAGCCGTAAACATTGTTAACAGAACGCGCATTGCACTCGTCCGACGATCTGAAGAAGAGAATTCATTTCCCGATTCGTATTTACACGGTTAAAGTAGTATAAAGTCTGTTGACCCGACCGATAGGCATTTGAGAATTGATATCCGACGGCTCTAGTGTTTGACGTGCACGCTGTCGACATTATGATTAATATAGTGGCAATTCTGAATCTTGGAAACAAGAATTTTGCGTGTAAGTCGTTTGCTCCTGATTTCGCTACTGAAATTTCTGCAATCGACTTGGATATCATGTTGTCATTAACATTTTACGAAGTTCTAACATTTCTGAGATTTTTTTTCCGTGTTTTTAAAGGCGTGAAATGGTTCAATTATTGTTGGCTACAAGGCGGGCCCTGTACAGGTGTTCGGTTGTACAGGTGTTCAATGTTAATTGCGGTTGCCATCCTGCATCGACCGAAAGGTTCGCGCAGTGAAAGATCGTGAAGCGATTCATAATTTAATTAGTTACTCGGTTATCTCTCATCGCGACAGATATAATCGATATACTCATTTGTCGTCGCACGTACCGCATGTTTATCTTCCATCCGTTATCGGAACATATAATGATTAAATATATGTTTATTAGTTCCGATGGAGATTGCACGATTATTCATTTCTTCTGACGTTTTAATACTATTATAGCTATTTAAAAATTTTAATTTAATAATATTTTCTAATGCAAAGTATATGGGAATATTATGCAGTGATATAATATCATTCATAACGTAATTTATAATTAATATAATATATAATTAATAAGAAAACTATTTTTGCCATCTAATTTAATATTTTGCAGTGTTTGAAATATTCGATATTTATAATGTCATATTAAGAAAGCTCGGTTTCGGAACCCGCGCGTTTCCAGAAAAGTTATTTTATCGTTTTACAATTTTATAAAATTTTACAAAATATTTCGACATTTCGTTTGATTATTGTCTCTACCTTCGATAATCCCGAAAGTGTATTCAGGTGTTCGATTAAGGCCTGTTAAAAAACGGTTTTAAATTTCAATAACGCCGTGCAATTTGGTTATAATAAAGTGCACGGAACACGATTGTAAATAGTGTCGCTAAGCGTGATGTATTTCGTAATTATCGATTTATCGCGACACAACGGAATTAATTGACTTTCCATTGCTTACACATGCGTTCGCCTTATCTTGAGTACTCAAGAATGAGAGAATATTATAATGCGCGATCAGCATTAAAACGTACAAAATGTTCCTATAAAAAATAGGAGCGCGATCACGTTTTTAACAAGTATTAAAACGTCATAGCGTATAACAGATATTTAATAAGACAAATTAGGAAATGCTTGAGAAATTATGCAAGTTGATAATTTATCTTATCATGATTCACTCTAAATGTTCAGCATGAAGGAATTATTGATGAGTTCAATGCACCCAAAGATCTTCTTTGTTATTGCACGATTGTCTTTGTTGTGGAATAATATTTGCTCGCGCATCAGACAGTGTCTGCTTTAAACGATCATTTACTTGAGGACTGCTAATCAGTTAAATGGGTCCACTGTGCGAGAGAAAACTTGACAAAGAGGTTCGCAAAGAACATTGTTCAATCGAACTGAATTCAACTCGAGTACGTGTGTATCTCTGTGCTTACCGTCGATTAGGGAAACCGGCACGTTCATCTGCTGATGATGATGCGCCGCCGGATGCTGGTGGTGATGCGGCGGATGTACCTGCAGCAGATGCGATCTCGTCTGAGAGAAGGTCGGCGAGGGCGGTTCCCAAGGTCGAGTGACACCAGTGCTGACGGGAACGTCCTCGTCCTGACAGCAGAACTTGTCGCTCGCGCTCGAGGCGTTCGTGCCGGCGCAATTCGCGACCGCGTGTCCGTCATTGTTGTTATTATTGTTGCTAACGTCTCCGTTGTTGTTGTTGTTGTTGTTGTTGTTGTTATTGTTATTGCTATTGTTACTGTTTGCAAGCCGCGTGGTGGTCGCGCCCGTCGCAGGGCTGCCACTACCACTAGCACTGCCACTGACACTACCACTGCCAATGCCGTCGACCTGCACCATTTCGCCGTCGATCGCAGCCGCCGACTTGGCAGTACCAGGAGGGGTCGCGACGCCGCCACCGATCATCATCACCAGACGATCTCACCTCCGCCCCCTCCACGCTCAGCAACGGCTCCTCCCTTCTCCCGTTCTTCTCCGCGGATGCACCAAGTTTATCCTCAGATCGCGCCCCGTTTCGCATCCGACGAATTTTTTCAACGCATCTCGCGCCGATCTCGCGATCTTCCGTCGGAAATTAATCGGTGAGTAATCGGAACGTCGATGAATGCCCTCGAGCGCGGTTTGGAGCTCAAATATTCGCGAATTCGGAATATGCTAAAAACATTCGCGCTCCTCATCGTGCATCGGGCAATATTGTTGCGCAAACATTGTCCAATTTGCATTAGACGCTATGGTAAAAGTTACTTGCCAATTTGTCCAACTCGAATACTCTTCGGTTATTATTGCATTCCTGCGGTAAGAGTTCACTGAAAGTTCGATAGATTTTTGCCGAACGACTGCAGTTCCCATTGGTTCCCGAAAGCGATGTCCACCGAAACGTCACATGTGCACCATAAAAACACACCGTCAGTCACTGTCCTCCGGCAGACCTTAACAGCGTTCCGACACGTTCGGCAGTCTCGTCCCGTGACGCGAAAGAACACACAAGTCACTATTTTGCGGATCCGATCAGTAGCGGTGCGGAATGACTTCTTGCCTGCTCGCGCGATGACGACGCATCGCGACGCGAGCTTTTACGTCGTCGCGATGCTCGAGCCTAGTCGAAGCCGATGAGCCGAAAGGCGCGGAGTGTCGGAGCGCAGGCGCTTTCGACGAAGCTCGTGACCACGTCCTCCACCTCCTTCTTCACTTCCTCCACCTTCTCTTCCCGTACTCTTTCTCGCGTGTCGATCGCTCTCTCGCTCCTTCCGCCTACGAGGGCTGCCTTCTCCAATGACAGGGCAACGAGGACTACCAGCCGCCGCGCTACCCGGGGTAACCTGCTCGCGCTCCGTCGGATTCGAGCGGATTGCCTTCCGCCCGGAGTCTCGAAGCGCGCTCAAGCCTTACCCCGCCGTTCCCCGCCCGCGACTCGAGATCGCTGCCTGCTCGCCGAGGTGAGATCAAGATTTAATGCGACGTGACTTGCCTCGTCGCTCCATATATGCGATCGACTTCCTCGCCCCGTAGCCCTGTTCACGAATTTTTTTCCTTTCGAGCGCACAGGTTGCCGCGATTTTCTGCTTCGATCACCGAGTGTAAAATCGAGTATAAGTGAAGTAAATTTCTTCCAGGGTCGCGAGAGCGATTACTCTTTTTCTTACTTTCTTCCGGCTTTCATCTCTTCGAGCATTCTGCCGTTCCTCACGATGCACCACTATTCTCGTCACGCGATCAATCGCCTCCAACTATCTTGCGTTTCAGCATTCAAAATAAAAAAAAACTCGTATATCCTTGTTTCACTCCATCTGTCTATAAGCCGTTGCTATAGTCGCAATCCTTGCGACATATCGTCTTCGCTTCTCTTGTCGACAACGCGGGGACCTCCCTTTTCTTGAAACCACCCGGACGATCAGACGTGAATGCGTTACGCGAAGCAACCTGCTCGCGCTCCGCCGTATTCGAGCAGATTGCCTTCCGCTGCGCGCTCCGCTCGAAGCGCGCCCAGACTAGCCTTACCCCCACCTTCTTCCTGCGAAAGACTCCGCTTCTACCCGCCAAGAAGATGAGATCAAGATTTAAGGCGCCGCGGCCCGGCGGCGGCGGCGATGGCGAAGACGAAGGGAAGCGGATGTGAGGAAGACGGCTGCGTTCGAAGACGCAGCAGAAGCTGCCGATTACAGCAGGTTGGATCGTAAAGGGTGGTAGACGCAGGGGAGAGGGGGCACTCTTGCGAGAACCTAGCCGATACAAAGTGGGGAACGGGGCATCACGAAGGGGGGCATATCGTGGGGATGCACGGTAAGAGAGAGAGCCGGGTAAAGCCAACCAAGTGCGCACAGCACGCCGCGCATCTGAGCTTATCCTACGCCCACCGACTATTACCAAGTCGATCGACCAATTGGGCGAACCGGTGGCCGCCCACCGATCTGTTCGCTCGCCTCGCGTCGCCCACGCTTTTAAACAGCGACCTTCCGCTCTTCTCTGCTACCGGTGCGAGGCGTCGTCGCGATCCTGGTCGACCGTTGCCACGGCTGCCGTATGCAATTTCAGAGTCGGACGTCAATGTCGGACGGAGAGCACGCTCGTGGTTAACCAATTGATACGGTTGGTCCCGATACGTTACACTCGCTTACCCCTCGCTTGGCCTTTTCACGCGAATGAAATTGGAGTACGTAGTGATTGCTCGATATTGCGCTATCTCTCTATCACGCAGAAACAAAGTTGATCATATTTTATCAGTGTCTTCAGTTATTATGAGCAGCAAAAAGGTTTGTTAAGAGGACTAATTTTGTTTGTTAAAGGTAATTTTTTGACGATTTTGCAAATTATTTTGCTGCAGCCAAACGTATTTGCTAAGAATAGATTATCTTAATTTAGCAATAAATTAAATTAGAAACTAATTTTACAATGAATAGCTAGATAAATAGTTCGCCACAACACTTTTTCTTCGTGTTAGAAAGGTTTTATCTATCCAAGAGGAGGGTCTACTTACATCGCCGTCGAAATTATCGTAAATTACTGGTTATTAGTGGAGTATGATTTCGCGAATCATCGGCTATAACGCGACTCACATAGCATAGGTACATGTACTTGGAACTAAATTATCTCTTTGAAGAGTGGTCAATTTGGGCGGGCAGAAATCGCTCTTTATTGTTCTATTAATAAAGAAATAGAATAGTATAGAATATATTTGTAGAATAGAATACAATTTTTATTTCAGACTAAAATTTTCAATCAAAAAATTTAAAAACTAAATTTTTCTCAGACTTTGAAGACTTCTCAGATATTTGATTAATTAATTTCACTAACCTTTATTTAATTGACGTGTATCAATTTACGCGTAATTGATGTGTATCAATTTATGTGTAGAGATTAGATTATTCTTATATACTTTTTACGCCAGTCGAGGAATCGAAGTGAAAATGCAGAAAATAAAATGTAAATTGTCGCAGTTGTCGTATAAGTTATTTGCATAGCGTACAAACTTATATGTACATACCGATAGATCGGTTTATTAAGCAGTTACTTTATACCACATAAAACAATATGGATCATAGACGCATAGACGTATAGTACATAGTTATAATGTATACCTATAATTTGTAGATATACGATACAGTTGCTTAACGTATATTGAAACGCAAAGCTAGTATATGTAATTATTGATAAAAGACAGATGATAATAGTAATTTAAAAGAGTGACGATATTTTGCACACTTTATTGTGCGCACTTGTTAAGTACGCCAATATATTTAATAACTTCAAATATTTCTGTAGATTTCTGATTTTTTTGATGTTATTGTTTATTCATTATATTATTCTGAAGTAGACGCGTGTGAATAATATTCAATCTTCTCTCTTAATATTTTTCTTTGATAGTAATATCCACAACTTAAATGATGTTTAACGTACAAAATAGAGCGTTGTAATTTCATATTGAATAAATGAGGAATAAAACACGTAGAAATAAAACTCACAAGAAACTTATTTAAAAATATTTATTGTGTAAAGAAAGAAAATGTTAGGGAAATACTTAATGTGCCACAAATTAGTTCGTGTTTTCTTTTTTTCAAACTTTAATTAATATTGCGTGATGTATTGCCCGTTTTGATAGATTGAACAGGTGAGAGATAAAAAATTTATTTTTTATTTGTTGACAGCAAATAGCCAATGACATATTTATTTTCAGAAATTTGAAAATTTATTTTTCAAGGTAACGTTGCTTAACGTATATTGGAATGCAAAGTTAGTATATGTAATTATTGGTAAAAGACAGATGATAAGAGTAATTTAAAAGAGTAACATTATTAGTAACTTACAAGTAGAAAAAAAAATTTAATTCATAATGAAAATCATAATAAATCATAATAAATCATAATAAAAATAACATCATACCATTTCCTAATTATTTATGTCAATCGTCATTTACTGTAGCGGAATAACATGCAAGCAAATTAACAAATTTTCTTAATTAAGATTTATTTTAATTACAGCGACACTTAATGGGATCCTAATTCATTTAAGTCGATCAAAACTATTACGTCTTCATTTTCTCTTCTCGGCAAATATTATGAAATATTTGTCTTCCGAAGGCATGTTATATCCACACGAATCAGGCGTTGGTTTGATATCACAAGTTGCGCGAATATGACGTATTGACCGATTATCAAGCCTGGTTATCTAGACAGCTGAATAAATTTATTCTTGTTTCGTCAACAGATCAGAGATAATGAAGCTATTTGGAGACAAACTAGTTTGCCGTCGGTGCAGTTTGACAAATAAGCGATTCACATTAATTCACAAAGGACTAGTGTCCTTTCTTGTGTTTTTATCTTGAAACGTTACTTCGCATATGTTACAAATTTGCAGAATCGTTTAATCATTACGTTCGAGCAAAGAACAAAAGAAGAAAAAAATATAAAATCATCGGTGCCCTCGTGTTCCCGACAAATTACAAGTCGCGCGATTACTCACCGCGAATTAACGGAACATATGTGTTACATTGTTACAAAGTCGCAAAACATTCGTGACTGTTATTATCATTCATGCGGCTGAATACGCGATCGTGCATCGTGTGAAAAAATAGCGAGTCAGGCATATGGCGAAAACAACTGTTAACTATTGCATCGATGTATTAACTTCGTTGTTCTCAAGACTTGAGTGGAATGAAGGAATCATCTGGGAGCTTAGTTATTCGTTTAAAATGAAAGATTTAATTTTTCATAGATTTTTTTCTTCACGGAAAGAATTTTTTTTTATTAAAAATACTTCAACGAAATAAGGCACTTGAGGTTGCAATCTTATTTCTTGTATAATTATTCTTAACATTTGGACGTATTTTTAGATGCATTTAAAATCTGCAATTTATAATAATGCGTCAAACACAATATTTTATTTAATATTTTCTCATTAATTTTTGTTGTATCTTATAGCAACAATAGTACCGTCTAAATCTTATGAAAATTTCACATGGAGATGTAGGAAATACTCAAGCCATAGCGGAAAACTTTACGTTATCGATCACGAGACGCATAAAGAAGCTCAGTTGCCAATGAAATTGGCGCACATAGGTATATCGCGCGAAATGTTTCCCGTGGGTGGCACATAAAAAATGAGATTATGAGACGGTGAATACCGCGAAGTCACTCACACATCGTGCTTGGAAAATGTATCGCGGGCACTTTACACCGCCACTTATTCGGGTCGCCCCCGCGGCCGCGCCAGTATAAAGTATCGCCGGTACCACTACCACATCGTGTGCACTATCACGAGCCTACCATTATCACCGTCGCACGCCTGGCGGTGATAAATCATGCGACAGGAATGATTCGGCTAAATTGCTGCTCGCACGTATCCGCGCTCGAAGCCTGCCGTGCGGATCGTTGCATGGTCGGAAAAACGGTGCAGAAACGAAGGATGGGAGCAGCAGGGGAGTCGGGGGTTGCGGAGGGAGGGCGAGGGAGAGGAGGGTGCGCGACCTTTCCCCCACCACGTCGGCGACGAAGACCGGCACCGGCGAGAGGCAATGTCCGTCACGAGCGGTAATTACGCACGCGTTCCAGTAGCCATTGGTCTATTGATTTTGCTGGGGGCTCGCTGGGAGAGCGTTCACTGCTCGCGCTGCGACTCGCCCTGGCCCGTCGCGGACAACACGGCGTGGCGTTTGCGGCAGCTACGGATGGGAGTGGACTTCGTAGGCGGAGTCGGTCGCAGTGGGGCAACACTAGGATCGATTGGTTGGCAGCGACCGACCGCTAACGCTATCGTCGATCGCTGCGTGCACCGGCCGCGTCAGGGACTCTCATCGGCTCCTCAGGATTCTCGTTACGTCGTAACCGTGTACGATAGTGCCGCGTTGATTTCACGCTACACGTAGATAAAGGAATATCCGATGACGGACGTGACGCACTTGATGCTTCCGCGACTCGGTCTTTGTTGCAGGATGAGGACGAGAAATTGAGAAAGCTATCTCGTTATACATAGATATGCTGATGATGGAAAAGGTTTTGATAGATGTGTAATATAGCAGGAATTTTGATACGAAGTAATTTTAACGTTGGACGTTGTGATTAATGAATTTTTTAATATATTAACGCGATTTTATTTAATTCGGAATTTTATGAAAGATTATTTTGTATATTAAAACGTCTTCGCGATAATACTAGAAGCGAGCATATGAATCGAGAAATTAAGATTTTATTGAGAAACGAAACTTCGTATATAATTACATGCATAAATAGTGCATCATGAATCCATAAATCAAATAATTTGAACAGGAATAATTGAGAGTATACTATACATAGATACATTGGTTTGTGTAACAAGTAATTTCGTATTTTTCCAATAAATCTGTCTACTTCTTTCTCAGGCAAAGCGCAGTTTGATTAACACATAAATTAAATATTTGTTTGTCAAAGTTGTAATCAAGTTTTGCTTGTATCACACAAGCGTAGTTTTTTCAGCGTGTTACGTAAAAAATCTGTTGGGAAATCTAAAATTATTTATTACACAACCCAATATTTTTTACAAATTTTGCATGAGTATCTTGTTACACATTTCTTCGCGGCATGTTTGCCAAGATTCCATACATTTTGTCGTACTTGACGCTGCAGTTTTGATGTTTACAAATTACATGTCAGTGTAGACTTTCATTAAAACACGTTACAATAACGTTTTACATGGTTATGAACAATCATCACATAATGCAAGGTAATTCGGAGTGACTTGTCGTGTCTACATTGTCGTAAAATCCTGAAATTATAATATTCAAGTCGTTTGTTAGGAAGTCTTCTCTCTTAATAGCGGAGTATTATTAGCTACATCCTCCCCGAAGAAATGAGCTTGCTTAATGCAGGGAAAAGGATTGTTACCGCGTTAAATGGAGGCACCTGATCATCCATCCGATAGTTCTACGCGGCAGCTACATTGTAAGTAATTTCGAGCGGGTAAAGAGAGCGCGGCTAATTACGTGCCTCGTGTAAATGGCGTCCTGGTGGTGTTTCTAAGTACATCAGACGCGTATCAGCGGCGACGCTCCTCCTACTAGCGCGAGAATTCGCTGCATTCACATGCGGCCCCATGTGAAAGTCAGTTAATTGGTTGGCAACCAAGTCTCCCCATTCTCAACGCCGTCCTATGAAAATTGCGATTTCTAACGCTCCGGAGATGCCGCGGTAATGCTATTCTTATCGCATAAACGTCAATCTACATGTTTCCGTTCCAATCCGAGCGTGTTCGCGATTCTTTCTCAGATTGTCTCGGCACGAACAATAATTGAACGATAATTTTATATTCATCGCCGACCCTGAACGCAATTGTTCCGGAAAGATAGATACGGAATGTTTCCTGGAACCACCAGATATCTTTGCAATTACTGTTAATTTTTTGACAAGTTCAAAATCGATTTCTTTTCAGCATAAATGTCGAGACACTTCTAGTTTTCAAGTATGTAAATAATAATTAGTCATTTGAGGCTTCTGTCAAATTTGATTTTGGAAAAAAATAGATGATATAAAAAATCGCATTTTTTAATTCAATTTTAAGTGAACTTTTTTGACATTTTAATTTTATCAGATTATGTGCTCTTTTGAGACTATATACACAATAAAATTAGAATTTTATCAAAGTATCTAACTTTTTTTTTTCAAGGTTTTTAAAAGAAATTATTGTTTCTAAATTACCCAAACAAGTTGTATAAAAAAAGAGATTGTGTAAAATTATTGCAGGAAAATTTCTTTAATGCAATTTATTTTTTAGCTTGATTCTTATTTTTGTGATCACAAAAATAGAATAAATTTTCTAAAATAATAAGTGGCGAAAGCCATTACAGCTTAACTTTGCTGTGCTGTGACAGCTTAAATTTGCTGTGCAGTCTGGCAAAATTTTCGATAACATTTAGCATAATTATAAAACTAATGGAGACATCTCGTTATATAGAAGAAGTGATGGTTGAAAGGGGCAATTATCAGCGACGGGGTGTCCGCTCGCGGGCGTCCTGACCGCTCCCAAACCGCGATCGGTCCGCATTTCGTGCATGCTAATTCCCGAACGAAACGAGGATCATCACATACAGGCGCGCTCCATGACGTTCCTTCATTCGTCCGTATGTCCGCTCGTCCTCCTTCCCAGGAGCGACCCTGAGACGCGCGCGGTGTGCACGCGAGAATTAAAGGCCGCACGGACCACCGGAACGAGAGGGACAAAGGAATGCCAACGGTGCTTTCATTCCGACAAAAAAAAAAGGGAAAAGGAGTCGGAGATGGCCTGACAGGTCCGCCTCCCTCTGCCGCCGCCGCCGCCGCCGCCGCCGCCGCCGCCGTCGCCGCGCTGTTCGCGTCGCTTTCCCTCGATACACCCGTGAATGCATCGCGCGTGTAATGCACACGTAAATGAGGCGGTGCTCGAAACTCCGGGAGCGCGCGTAATATCGCATCGATGCGACCGGATGGGAACGCAGGCGGTGCAGCCGAAGTCGATTGCTCAACCCGAGAAACGCGGCGCGGCCTACAGAACGCAACCGCGCGTATTGATCGCACGTAATCACACGCTCTTCCGCTCCTTCGCCGTGGCCGTTTCTCCTTTTGTTCGCGTTGTAACGAGGCCCGCCGCAGCGATTACCGTCGCGGCTTTGCGTGAACAATTTCACACGACCTTACAATTTTTATATAAATAAATATATAATTCTTGACATATACCCTATAATTTTTATTTATCAAACAATGTTTTGTAATATTACCACCGCGCATTTCTTTTTCCACGCTCGATAAGTCGAAGTCACCGAAATAGCCGAGCGGGTCTCTTGTTAATCACCTGCTCACGATGAGTTCGAACATACCGTATCATCAGCTTATGATAACGCACGTGGCGCAGTCATCCCGAGTCATCAGCGGCGTCGGCGGCTTCGCATACTTTAGGAACAGTGTTACGCATTAAACGAACGACCGTATCGTATCTAGCCGAGGCAACCACCTGTGCGCATAGCTAATACCATATAATAAGGGTTCATGCATATGAATTTAGTGGGCCAGTCCACCGGCTTATCGTGAGGAATCTATCGGGCCTCTCTTGTGCCAGCACCACCGTATCGCGCGCGCAACCCTTTTCCGATATATAGATATATACACGCATAATAATGGCCTCGCCGGTCCTATCGTGTGCACCACGCACGTTGCGCCAGTTACAGCCATTTAGGACACACGCGCGAGAAGGTACACGTGGGTGCGTAAAGATCGGAGATCGCGAGCCGATGTTCCTTTAACACGCGTGCATGTACCGTGTAAAAAGGGGAATGGCAACAATTAAATTTATTCTTTGTATTTACATATAAAATTAAGTTTGCTCTGAAATTTGTGCAATATGGCTGTTATATCGAATAGCTTTTATATTTTAATATAACATACATTTTATCTTTCTACGTTTGATATTTTTCTATCGCGATATTTTTATCTCACAATTATCTGCAAATAACATTTTATCTTCTAAATATCAACTTTGTGCTTTACAATAAATTAATTTTATTTAATTTTGCAAGATTTTTGGGCGTTTGAAAAATACGAACAGTTGAGATAATTCTCCGATGAATACTCCGATGGATATAAAAGGGATAGTTAGGCTTTTTGAAACGAGGTTGGATCGGATCGTTATCGCTCGTCAATATATGCACCGTGAAGATCGGATACGTGGAACTAATGCGCGTGGAGGAACTTTTTGTATTCCTAACTTATAATAAAGGCTGACTAAAAGGAGGAGCAGATGCAGGAACACGGTAGCTGATCAATTCCACCCGCTGTTGATTCTTTTTATAAAGGTGGCGATCGATGTCTCGCCCATGGTTTCTTTTCTTCAAGGGCCATGCATCGGTATGTCCAAACAAACTGTTCGCGTCGTTAGCCGAATTGGTTAGTTTAAACAGGAGCACGAAAACATTATGATGCATTGATGGTAAAGAAATATGGATGAAGTCGGGTCTATTAAATCGGGTAAAAAATGTACTGCCCTGTGTCAATTCTTGTCACTGAATAATGTATTCGACAAAATTTTCATCGAGATATTAAATAATTGCATAAATAAATAATTTCCTGTGTGTGACGATGTCTGGCTCATTTGGTGAACACGACGATCGAAGAGAAAGAAACATTTTCTCGTCATGCATTTTTAATTTATAATTTACGATAAATTTCTTACATAATCGAATATAGAATTTAATATTTTTTTTTATAAGACCGTTTATCGAAGAATTTCATACTAGCTATATGTTGGAATCACGAGGAAATCTTGCATAAAATTGCTGCGCGAATATTTCCCGATCTCGAGTATCGTTCGTGACTCGATCGTATCGATTTCTGCGAATAAATAATATCCTGGAAATCGAAGGCTACACTGTTGCGTTTCCTGAGCGTTTGTCATGCGATTAGCTTGTTCGACCGCGTCGAACACCTTCAGATTGCACATTGGAGCGACGGGTAAATGCGCAAAAAGCCGCGCGGCCATGCTGGATCAGTTCGCTCCACATCCTGTCGTCGTCGGTTGATTGCATTTAATTATCAAACGTCTGCTGCACGCACTTATCCTCCCCCCCCCCCTTCCCTCCCTCATTCAGGGAGACATTTGTCTGGACAATGTGTCGGGATATTACCTCCGCTCTCTATCATTCTTAGTACTCGACAGATGCGCGCTCGCGTATTCGCGTATCCGCATATTATCGTCGTGTACGTTTGTTCGACTTATATCGTAATTTTCTAAATAGGATGCGTGTTTTATCCGTAACGGCTGCCGACCATTGATTATGTTATAAATCTCAATATGCGCAACAAACAAGTTGAAGAGATAAGATATTCAGGCACAATAGTTTTTGAATAATTAATTTATTGAAGATGAGGTGTTTTTTATAGCGTCGTATCGATGCAAATAGATAAAAAGACGATCTTTTTGCTAATTTAATACAAAAATTACAGAATCTTAAAAAATTTATTTTTATATTAAAAAGAAATTTGCCTTATATTTTGATAAATCTGTTAAATATGTATTAGCGCAACAGGCATTTTTTATAATGCGAATTTGTTATATAGATCATCGAATTATTATAGTGTTTTTAATACAGAATCTTAGCGAATGTTGACAATTTGAGCTATTTGATAGCTATACAGTATCTATTTATCTGCGCGTGCATCCGTTTAATCATCCATCCATTCCATTTCTTTCTTATCCATCTATTGATATCTATTCAGCCCTCTTAAGCGTCTCCGCTGCCGTTCTCTGTTCTCCTGTATTCTTTTCTCGTTTGCGCGTTCACTCTCGGTGGCGCTTTGGCCACAATGAAGAAAGAGCGTGCGCTATCGAGAGAGAGAAAAAGAGACGGCTGTATATGAACGACGGCGGAGAAACCTGAAGTCGAGTTAAACGAACATCTGTGCCAACTGGGGCGCAACAGGAGCGCAGACAGGCCGAACGGCGAACGGGTGGACAAAACAGGTGGGCCACACCGTCGGGATTCTTGAGACCGCGAGTTAACCCTCGGGGCACATGGCGCGCGAGCGAGCCTTTAATTCATGAATTCTCATTGCGGCGCCTTTGCCGCGTAACCGATGTGTGCCGTCGCATGCGCGCGGCCGCGCGAGGACGCACAACGAGAGACTGTTCCGCATCTAATTGTATGTGCGCTTGACCGATTCGATCGACTTGCATTGTTTGATTTGAGCATTGCTCAAGCCCGTAATTGACAGCCATGGTCGGCACCGGTATTATTATTACGCAATACGATCGCGTATGTAAATGTTTGTATTATTGTAAATATTATTATTATAATTATAGAAATAATATGAACGTTTTCCGCGATTCTTTGATTTATCGCATAGACATCTATTCTGCCCACTCTGAATTTTATGATGAATTATAAATTAGTTGTATGGATTTAATTTTATATTTGACCAAGTTTTATATATATATATATATATTTTAGTCTGTCGTATTTTTGACAATTAGTGACCTTTTCTAGGGGCAATCTTGTTTGTATTTCGTATTTATAGTCAATATTGCGCGATCTTTAATATGCATCTAGCATCGCGGTGACCTGTTTAATGAAAGTTCGTCTGCACGCAATATTCTCATATATCTTGTAAAATGTTAACTTGGTTAATATTGTTTGTTACTGTTGAAGAAATATTTTGCTTTAATTTATGATAATTTTTTGTTGCATTAATCTAACTTACTGGTATCGCGTACGAGGTAAAAACAGCTTTAAATAATGCGTCTTAACGGCTGCATCGCGTATGTCAATCGTGATTATTTATGCGATTGCGCAGCTTGCGTGCGCCATGATAAATAGTGCCGGCGGACAGGGGAGGCTAAAAAATCATATTCGCAGCAAGTAATAATACAAATTTAATCTGATGCATTGCAACTCGATACTGTTTGCTGAGTAATTGATCCGTAATACGCGGAAGAAATGAAAGATGTAAGTCAAAGCAGCTGCAATGCTGTAATTTTCGCTTTTAGTAGTTAAATATTGACGTGAAACATTAATCATCAAATTTTACGTGACACATTCAAAACATTTAAACGATATTATGAAGGCAATTGTGACCTACATTAATGCAAAATAAACTACGTCAAATATAGAGATTAATAAGGGGATGTTAACACTTTATGCTTCTTTATTCTTAATTATTTGGAAATTTATTATTTTATGAAAGTACGCGTCGATATTTAGAGTTAAGAAAAAGATGATACATCAATTAACCGCTACGCAGCGCATTAAAACGTAAATTTCTCAATAGCATTCTGTAGTCGGTAGAATACTACTTATAGAAAATTCACGGCAAGTCACTCAAAGATGCCGCAGTGCTGAGAAAAGAAACTCTTACCGAAGGTATACCTATACCGGGGCTGCCCCTTCCCCGGCCAAGAGGGGGGGCATATTTACTGCGGCATCTTTTTTTTTCTTTTTGTATCTAATCGTATGGAAAAATCTTTTTTGTCTAGATAATATTGCAAGTAAAAATCAAATCAATGTATAAGCAATGCATATATGGACGATTTTTCATGTTAATATTAATAATATTATTTACAAAATTAATTTCGTATATAATTTTTTATTTAAAAAGAAATTTATTTTATGCAGAAAGGTAAATGCAAGTACGGTACTGTTAAAATATATTAATAGATTTAGCATTATCGATCAAATTTTAATTTTAAACCCAAAACATTATTTAGCGCAGTGAATTTAGGTTGTAGATAAAATTGTTCAAGTTTTGAGCGCTCGAAATAGCGAAGAAAATGACCAAAATAGCTGCAGTTAATTGCCAAGTGTCTCATCATTCTTTCTTCGTTACAAACTGTTAATTCGGTGATAATGCCAGGAAGTAACACGAAGATAATCCCTCTGAGAAGCGATCAACGGATGTTGCGGCTTTCGTGCTATCGATGTGAATAATGAATAGCAAATTAAGTCTAATCCGCGGACGTCACGGATCATAAACTGATTATATCATCCATTTGTCACGGTTAAAATAAAAAAAAAAAAAAAATTAATAAGTTTACAAATTTAGCAGGTCCTAACGCAGCCTGTTACAAAAATTCGAAAGGCCGTTTATCGCTCGCACGCTTGTACCCGCCCAATTATGATTTATAATCGAAGATCATACACCTTTCTTATCTGCTTTTATCGTGCGCGGCGTATCCGAGAGGATTATAAAAATAAGGGCGAAGACCCGTAATTTGACTCTCTCGGTGAGTCCGTCGATAAAGAATAACTCGCCGATGACGTATAGCCCGGGCCGCACCGAATCTCTCTCCACCTCCGCTTCCGGCCCGCAGGCAGACAGGTAGGTCACCACCTGCCGAATGCCTGCCTACCGACACACGTATCAACGAAATACCTGCGGTCCTTGAGACGCTAAGCGCCGAAACCGCGGCCAGATGTTACCGTTAAGGCGGCGGTGAGATCGCGATCGTACGGCGCGATTCGCGCGCGTACGACCAGCTGCGGCGTATTCTCGGCGCGGAGCGTCAGCGCCGCGAATTTATCGGCGCGATCTCCGCGTCGTGAGCTAATCGGATGTTGTATCGCGCGTATACACAGACGGGGCCCATCCTCTCCGCACGAACTTTCTAAGCGGTGGGCGGCCCCGAACGGCCTGAGAATGCGGATCGATGCGCCGTCGATTGTTCCTCGAGATTTCTAGGAATGCACGAAACTCGTTTCGCCCTAGTTGTTGATATCGTCGCGCTGTAATGCCGGCCGATTAATTTGAAAATTAGTAACTGCTTTTGTAACGCATACGTACACGCGAAAGGTTTGCTCGTCTAATGAAAATGCAAGAAACTATTAATGACAGTGGATTTCTAGTAAATTAATTAATTACGCGCGTAAATTTATTGACTGTAATTAATCAATCTGGCCAGATTACTTTTCCTACGCAAACTTTCTCGCGCAGCCTTGATTCACTTGGTTTTTGCCACCTGACAGTTTGCACCTGGTCGTATCAGAAAAACCTTGGATCGTTAACAACCGCATTACACATCACCTGTTGTCTCGCAACGAGTCAGGCTGTCCTCTGTAAAATTTTAATAGTCTATTAATTACTATAATTTTAATGCTTCATAAAATATATGAGCAAAAACAATTGACTTTCACACGTGAAAAATATGCATGCATAACACGAATTTTTTACAGTAGGTTATTTATTAATATTTAATGTTAGTATAAGTTGCACAACACATCCTTAGTATTTAATTCAAATTTTTGATATAAAAAAACAACATGCGTTTACTTGACAAGAAAAACCGATTTGGTTTCTCGACGAAATCGTATCGTGGATGCTTTTAACGGGATCAATTGTGTTTCTTTGCGGATGCTCACTATCGGTATCACCTCGCGGCCGCGGTGATACCGCTAGGCTACAAGAAATAATCGATATCATTCCATCTCGCGGAACGTATCTGTCGGAAGCGACGCGAGCGTGTGTGGTAGCGTAACGCGGAGCGACTAGCGGAATCGCTCGCAACCGCGTATTTCGAGCGGCCGAAGCGTCGAATTTATCAACGTCGATCTCCCGCATAATGAGCTAATCGGATGTTACACTGTTACCATCGGGGCCCACCTCCTCTGAATACGCCGGGCGAATTAAGGCGAGCTGAGAAAGCGCCTCCGCGGCGGCGCGAGGAGAGGAGACGATGGGAGAACAATGAGAGGAAGTGAAGGTCCAACGAGTGCGCCTTCTTTTCATTCCCGATTGCCGCGGAACCTAGAGCGCAGATATCATCCGTCCCTCCGTTCTCTCATCAGCGCTACCCGTTAGATACATGTCCATGTAAGATATATATCCGGAGTGCGATGCCCCCGAGGCTCCTCTCCTCCATCCCGCTTTGTACAGTCCGTCATTTATCGCGATCGGGCTGACCTGGCCCATGCATCGCGCGCGGTGCCACTCGGAAATTACGGCCTCTTCTTCGGGCGGCTCGCTTCGTCTACCTCATCGTCGCGCGTCCGTTCGGTCTCCGTCTCCTCCCGGCCGACTCGCGATTTGCGTAATAGCCTCGCACGCGGCTCGGCACGCTTTCCCGGATACGGAAGATTGAGTTTGCTCTGCCAAGTCGGAACGGCGGTCGCGACAGGTGCATGCGTTAAGCGTTAGGTGTAAATTATTAGATTCCCTTTTTTTTTTTTTCAACGGCTATCTGTTATGCATAGCATTTTCTAGGTGGAAGTAAGGAACATATTAAGCTTTATGAGAAAACGAGAAGTTCTCAGTTCCTATTTAAATGCTAAATTAGTCAATCACAATGCGAAAGAGATAAAAGATGAGATAAACTAAGAATTGAAGTCTAATTAAATTGAACGAGACAAGTCGACGATTGTCGACAAGATCGACTAAATGTCAGTTTGTATGTTTTCAGTGGCGATTATCCATCCTTATTTCTTGTATTCTGTGTTAATTATTATTTCAAATTAAAATTTATGACTTGCCAACGTGTCGTTGCGATAAGACGAGGAAGTGTACTTATAGAAAATGGATTATACTTGTGTATCACGACACTTCTCACGGCAAGACGGATGACGTTTAAACCCGCGTGTTCACCTGGCAATCATAGACACGCGCATACTTCCTCGATAGAGAAGAAAAAATACACGCATACCGGCAAATTGCGCAGACTTTTAGATCAATCCGAGGCTTCTTGCTGCAACCAGTCGTCCAGCGTGATGTGTAATGATAGTAATTATTTTAATGTCTTAGAGATGGAAATCACATATTTTCTTCCTTACCGTTAGCTTCGTAATTATTTTATCGACGCCCGGAGACGTCAAGTTCCTTGTTTGATTTACAATTAACGCTTAAACGAAACGACTGTTCATTCAACATGGCGAATCAATGTTCATTTTGTACAAATCGAAGGACAAAGCTATGCATTTGCCTCCGCGTCTTAATTCTTGGTGCCTTCTACTTTTTTCGATGAGTATTTCACAGCTGTAAATCTAAATGTAATACACAACTTGAAGTTTGTCTTCAGAATTTATACAAATAAGAGCCTTTATATTTTTATGATTTTTGTACAAAACAGCCAAGTGCGATTTCACGCAGCTTGGGGAGCGATTGAGGAGAAATCCGGTGAAGTCCATCGGGATCCTCCCAACTTTCCCCGTGATCGGACCCGTTTCGGGTTAAACGATTGTTCCTGGTTCCGGAAGAGTCGGAACCAGGCGGCGGCACGCAAGTGGACATATGGAAACGTTCGCGCCGATCACTCTGCGGTTTCGTATTGCACGTTCCGGGTATCATCGCGAGTCGCAAGTAATAGCCGGGTAAGGTGAGATGCATCCATCTCTCGCGTAATTCGCGTCCGTGCGTGTGAGAGGCTGGCGCGCTCGCGATCGTGACGCGCACGTCGGTATGTGTTTGTAGCGCGCAGCGGACATCGCGAGCGCGCTACAGTGAGAGAGAGAGCCTCCGAGCGGCGCGATGCGTGCTGCTGTGCTCCGCGCTCGTCGTCGCGCTGCGGTGTGTGCGTAAACGCGTGTAATAGGCGGGGAGGGGCACGCCAGCTGGCGTCAGAGTGACAAGATCTAAAATTAGAGCGCCTGTCTTGCGTGTCGATCGTCGCATGCGCATATCGTACGCCCCCTTCCGGTTCTTCGCCTTATTTTCATAACTTCTTTCAATTCTTCTCCTTGCCCTCCCCCTCTGCCTCCCCCCCTCCTCTTTCGTCCTTTTTCCCTCCGCTCCCATCGCCCGTTCTGTACCTCTCCGTCACCTTCGAAAAAGCCTCTTCCTCGTCGCTCTTGCCTCTCCGACGATCCGGTCCGCCTCGTCTATCTTCTGGCACGGTTTCACGAGTTCCCTCCTTTTTTTCTTTCTATCGCGGCTACCGGTATCTCTCGCTCGTCTTCCCTAGACCGCAAGAAGTGAAACCGTGAGAAGATCGATAGTCCGCGAAACTCGCGAGAAACCGTGAGCGCACATAGGGTGTATTTCGCGGTGTGGGCGGTGTCGTCGGGCTCTCATCGGGCTCTTTAACTCTTCCGTTGTTCGAAGAACAATGGAACAATATTAAGTTTATCCGTTTCATCGTTTCTACAAGTAGTTGCGAAATCGATCATTGCGGGAATTTTGACAGGATCGCTCAGTTGCGTTTTGTACTTGAAAATTTTAGTTCTAACATTAAAAGCGAATTGCCTCTTATAAAGAGTCAAGGCAAAAATTGTGAAGAAAGTTGACTTGAAAAATTTTTACATGTACGTGCGAAGTTATGGAGATGTAAATGTTGCCGTTGTACCACTCGAGTGACGAACCGATGGCTCGGAAAATCACCGTTCGTGCCGTTAACAAGCGTAATCGGATTTTAGCCGGCGAGCGCGACTGTCGTACTCGCGATTTTTCGCACAGCTATCGCCGCACGCCTCGCAATCTCCGCTCGTTGCGGCGCTCTCTTCGAGTCGAGATATTTGCATAAACGTATGAAACGCCGATGCTTTGCCCAGTCATGGCGGCGTACGCACGAGAGAAAACTAATGGCACTTGCACGTGTGCCTACCCGTAATTTAACGTAAGTACGAGCCTGCGCGACCCGCTGCGCCGCCACGCTCGCACGGGGTTGCAGATAAGCGCAGTCCACCTATTTTATGTACCCGCCTACGCCGTTTCGTGCTGCCCGCAAAAAGTCTCGTTGGAATTTACGGGCCGACCGGCCGGTTTTTATAATAAAATTTTGCACTGTTTCGCAATGTTTTTATCTGATTTCTCATTAATCACCAATTCACACATGTTTCGATAGCTTTTAGAGCTTGCATCGATGAAAGAACAATGAAACGATCAATCGTTCTTTAACAGCCGACTCGACTGACGCACAAAGTCGTCAAACTAATTCTTTCGTTAGAAAGTTAGAATATAGAAAAGTTCAAATATTGTCATCTTTTTATTTTGAGCGCGAGGGAAAATGATTTCCCAACACAACACGGTTTCCGGTCGCGCCCGCGTTGAACGGGCGAGTAAAAAGAATTAATTTCATCGGCGCTTGCGGTACCGTTTCATTTTCCCGTCGTACGGGACGTATTGTTCTTATAGATAAACGGCCATAATTATAGCGCGCCGTGTTTCCCGCGATAAGAAAGCGCGCGGAAAATAGTGATTACCGCAATTTAGCAATTCTGCGATTCGTAACTGCCGCAATCCGACTAATAATCAAATTAGCATCCTGTCTACATTATACCGAACCCGGAACGTTCCAGTTTGATGCCCACGGATTACATCCCCGGCGCTCGTCCATACCGCGAAAGCCCGTAATGACGACTATTAAAAAATTGGGATCGTAGAGACGAGAGCGTGGTAACCGGGCGAGCGGAAATAGAGGGAAGATGCGTTCTATTATCCTTTTATCGGTCCGAAGGTAATTAAGGATGCACTTATTCCGCCCCTAAGCGGAAGCCCTTTCCCCTTTCACGGAGTGCAAACAACAACCGAGGCTATTATCGCCTTTGACTTATACTTGCGACGTGGCTGTGACGTATGTACACGCCACGCAATCCATTATTATGGTTAATTAATGAAAAATCCAAGATTATTCTGACCAAAACTGTTCAATAACATGTATACCATTTTGTTCTGGTCCGCGATTCTGATAAATATGTAAGTAACAAAAATTATTAAAAAATCTAATCGTTTTTGCCATTAATATTAATTTTTTTATCACAAAAATGTGTCTTCTATTAATTGATCATACATTCTATCCGTGTAAAGATATTTCACTCTTCGCAAATGATAGTTTTGTCTTCTTAATGAAAGAGTCAGTTTGACCAGTGCGCGCGCCCCATCCGAGCCGGCTGCCGAAGAACGATCCATCGTTTCATTGTTCTCCATCGGCGATTGTCGGTCTTAAAGACGAGCGGCCGACGCGTCCCGTCCCCGATTTCACATTATGCAAGAAAGTTAGTGCCAGCGCGCACGTATGATGTCTCACTTCCTGCCGCGCAAGCAGCTGCCGTGAAATCACGGATCACGGCCGCGGTGTGAAATCGCGGCTGTCCGCTGCAGCCTGCTCTCGTTTCGCGCTGATTTCAGCCGTCTCTTTGATTTATTCTACGTGTATTCCCGCGCCTTTTAACGCGCGCACATTTTTTGCTTGCGACGCGAACATTTTATTCGCAGATGAGATCGAAAACACATATGGAAAATGGAAGAGAAATTAGACTGAAAAGTAAAACTGTGTATTTGTCATAAATTAACGCGGCAAGCAATAATTAATAAGTTTATTTTACTTTCTAAAATTCCATTTTTACTTTTGTGTGAAAAGTATTTCAAGATATTTCAAATAGATAGCGAGAAGCGTGGAACACGACTGTTTTGAAAGCCTTCCCTCGCCGTTATTAACGTGCGGCAAATCTTGGCGCTCGCTTATCGCGTCGTAAAACAAGACACACACACACACCGCGAAATGGCCGGACATCAGTTAGGGGCGTCGTATTATCGCGCGAGGATCGACGTATACGCGCCGGTATGCAAGCAGTGCGCCACGGCGCATCTGCGCCCGGCCCGAAAAGGCGAGCGTGTGCACTGAACCACCGCAGGTTTCGCCGTAACACCGGGTTAAAAGGAGGGTGCATATCGGCGAGATAGCGATCGCGCGGCGGTAGCCAGGACCGACCGGCTGGCCGAGATAAGGATCAGATCAAACGAGGGCAACCCCTTTCGCTCGCGCCCGCCCGCCTTCCTAGCCACCTTGCGCCGGATTCGATTGTGTCTGTGTTTTTGTGTGCGCGCGCGTGCGTGCGTGTATTATCCTGCGTTTCTGCTCGTCGCGCCCTTCGGTCCACCTTAAGGCGCGCAGGAATATCACCATCTGTACCTCATTAGCTTAAGCGGTACAAACAGCCTGTGGTCTCTCACCTCGCACGGCTGCGCCGAGGCGCCCGGGGCGTCTTCGAGTCGATTCGCTTCCTCGGCTCGCACCCGCCGTATTCCGGGCGCCATTATACGGACTATTACGTTGGCCCTAGAGTGGAAAGCCGCCGGGTATCCGGAAGCACATCGGAGACTGCGATTTTTTGACGTCGCAACCGCGCGCGTACTGATGAGGAGAAATCTCCCTCTCGCCTGTGTGTAGAATGTTATCAGCCTTTCGAGTGAGAGATTACTTGGGATGAATTCCCAGTAGCCTTGTTATCTCGATGATGGATCGTAGTTAAACAAGCTGTAAGACCGAGTCACGGCACTTGCACTTCTCAGTACCGCGAGGAACGCGAATAACGGATAGGAAATTAGAAGAAAATCTTGCAGCGAGCCTTTTGCACGTGTTCAATTTACAATGTTGAGTAGCTCACGGCGAAGCGTTTAAGAGGTGCAAAACGCGAAGTGTTATTTTTGTCCGACAAAACTGAGAAAAAAGTCTTAAAACATTACATTACTGTGGATATTTTTTTCACAGTTGTGAATTTATGAAAGCTAAATATTTCATCATACAGTACGTTTTTTTTTTTTTTTTTTTTTTTTTTTTTAATTTATTTATCCGATTCTACAATTACAAATTTATCAGAGTCCAATATTTCATCATACAATACTCTATTGAATTAAAAAAAAAAAATAATTCACTCGATACTTTTTGCTATTGACGATTTTCGTGTCTCACCTAGCGACCCGTAAACACGGATTCCACCGCCGAAGTCGCGGCGTTAACGGCGCGGTGAATGTCGGAGACGAATAATTCCTAGCGATTATCCTGAGAAAATGCGAAGCACGGACAGGTCACGAGTATCTAAGACATGTTTTAGGAATCGGCCTTTTAACGCGGCTGCCGTGCGCGGTCGCCACCCACGCCGACACGAATACGGATAGGCACGGGTAATACACGGTGTACGGAGGCACGACAATGGCCGTGTCGCACAATGAGAAGAAGACGAAGGGAAGCAGCGCATTGAAAGGCAAATGAGGCCCCGCCGTGGCCAGTGCTCCTCTCCTCCGTCTTCTTCTACCTCGCATTCGGTACGTCATCTCTTTTCTATTGCGCACCCACATCCGCTGCTGCCTTTTCAAGTAGCACCCCAAAACACACCTTACGCAAATTAATGTCGCATGTTAACCAGGCCCGGCTCGAATGACCGGCACGACGGAGCGGCTGAGGACAGTCAGGCTCGTCATCGTCGTCTTTAATAATGATTCATCGCCATACGGCGCGACTAATTGTTTACCGGTCGTTCACAATGCCAGCCAGCCAGCCAGCGAACACTCCTGGCAACGTCGATACGCGCGTACCATACATATGCATTTGTGTACCTTTCTTTCAGTCCGGACATTTTTCACCTCGTTTGTAATTTTGCCTTTCGACGTCGTGCGCGCCTTCCGTCTTTTCGTTGCTACCTCGCGTCATGTTATACTCGCGTCGGTGCTCGAGTATTTCGTTAATTACGGTTCCTGACTCACGTCCGGTTTATTCGGTTCCGCAATTCTTTACGTAAGTCGATTTTTACGGTTAACTCTAATTCTTTAGTTGGCGCCTTTTTCGTAATTATGTAAAATTAATTTTCCATCTCGAAACATTTGGAGAAGCATCTTTACTTATACTTCTTATTTTTATTATATTTAAAAATTTTTGTTTTGTATAACATAGTAATTTTCCTTTGTGTAGGAAATAATCTTTCCATATTACAAATTAAAGTTGCTATTGTTTTATTGGCATTTACATTGTAGGTATATTTTAATGTAAATATTGTGCTATAAAGAATCGTGCTAGATTTCAGTTGGATGATGTCCTTAACACACTTTGTACGCGCAAGTGACTTAGGTACGATACGAATTAATAATGCAAAGATTAGTAATTCAGTCCCCTAATAATTTTAACGGATTGATTATTCACACAGAGTGTACGTCAAATCCAACAAAGCACTAGCGTGCAAGTTTAGATAGCATCCCATAACGAATGTTGAATGCAAAGTTATTATTAATAAATTTATGACAACTTGAAGAATAAAGCAAGTGGTATCGCTGTGCATTACGTTCTCGAGACTGGGTGGAAACAACCACCATCTCGTGGTGAACATGAAATGCAATTGCACTGTATGCATATGTTTATTTTTTGTTAATAATCTTTAAATTTTTGATTATCACGTTTTTATTACGAAAATTTTTTAACCGGGAATATAAAATTATGAAATATACGTAAATTATTTAACATTTTGGTAATAATAGGAATGTATCCACAGTAGATACATGAATCCGTTACGAAAACGTTGTTACTGGCAATCGATTTTATATTTTAAATATGCTAGAGAGAGAAGTCTGATGCGGCAAAAACTTGCAAATGAAATTATTAATCTGTTTATTTAAAAAAATTGTTATTAAATAAAATATATTCACAGTTATCGACAATAAAGTGGCTTTATTTAATTGTAAGTTGACTGATTGAAAAAAATTGCTTATTAAAAAGTATCTGAAAAGTTTTACTAATTTAACAATTTGCTATATTGTTCTTACATAATAATATTTAAAGTTGGATGTGTGAAAAGCATTGAAGCATTTCAAGAGATAAAAATAGGGCTTACATAAATAACAATACAATTTCAATTATCTTTATAAGCTTTTCAATTTTTTAAATGCGATTGAGTAAAATAGATAAAGTTCAATAATTTTAACGAGGCAAAAAAAAAAACTATACGTTACGTCTAGATAACTTTTATTAACCAATATAATCGTGTATCGTTACAAATGATGCGGCAACGATGTACCGATGCAACTTGGGTTACAATGAAACTGGTTTTGTTAACGGTGTACAATGAAAATAGGAATCGATGAATGAGCGAATTTACGAATTTACAGACGTATTCGTCGCTACTCGACATTCGAAGAACTGCTTACACCACAACATGTAATTTATACTTTTACTTTTTTTTTGTGTCCAGTCTGTCATTATGTCGCCTGCTCCGACGAAACGTTAACTTCCTTCGTTCCGTGCTTCCCATTGTCCTCGCTTCCTCTTCGATACAGTGTGTCTCTGGTAAATCCGTGAGTGATGTCACTTGTGCGCGCGCATGTATATATGTATGTCTGTTTTTGCGTATAACTGTGTGTATACGTGTACAAACTGTAATTATACTCGAAGACATCAAAAACTCACTACATTATGTTAAATAATAATGCGTCGCGGATTTGCTTCCGGCACATATGCATATGCAAAGCCTCGCTGTCTTTTCTTCGTTTGTTCCTCCTGCAGATTCGCAACTTGGGGCTACACGAAATTACTGCACACACGCACACAAACATACTATTGTATTATCGGAAAGTACGAAACACGATCTTAAATAAATTCTTATGGCCGCAAATAAAAACGATATTTGTAATATTTATTCAAACAAGATTTATATATGTAATTAAATACTTATATATAATAAATATTATTTACGTAAATGCAACACAAACTTAAACAATAAATAATACGTTGATATGAAATTTGCGCGAGTCACTTTATGATCTCGAATAAAGAAGAAATAAATAGCAGTGCAAACATTTGCAATTGTGAATTTCTGTTGCATTCATCTTCCGTCGGCCTTATCGCAAATCCGCGACTCACTAGTTAGGCTTACGGCTACTATCGAGATATTGATGTACATATACAAGAATTGTGGCTTTACTCCTTACAACACGGGTAGAGTATACAAAGACGTTGTTTGCCGAAGAAAAACGGTTCACATTGTCTCAATTTCTGTTCTTCCGCCTACCTTTTTCTCGCTCGCTCTCTTTTTCTCTTCTCTCACTCTCCTATCACGCACACGTATATTGGAGCTACGCATTCGTACGTATTCGTTAAACGTGGAAGGGTTTCCGGTTTTACATATATTTTCTTTATAGCATTTTTTTTTTTACGAGAAATCGATAAAGAATCATTGGTACTCATTTTGCATTTGCGCGTGTCTCCCCCCTCTCTCTATACTTCTTCGAATCCCTTCTATCATTCGTTTCGGCTTTGTTGGTCCGGTGTGGCAGTGCCTTGTTAATTAATTTAATTCTCGCAATGAGCTCTCGCTACGTTGTCGTCGTTCATGATTTTTGTTCTTTTTTTTTGTCACGCGCGATCGCGCAGAGTGTCGGTGAAAAGATTTCGAGAGTTTCACAGGAGAATTTCTTTTTCGTCGGTTTGTGCGATGAGATGTATTAAATTTTGGCAATTAGTACCGAAACTGGATCTTCAAAAGAATACATTAATTTAATAGTATTAGAAATTTTCACATATATAAGCTGATTTGCCTATGTTTTTATTCGTTAAATTTGCAACGACTGTAAAATATGCGAAATGCATGATTATTGTTTTGATTTATAGAAGTTGGTGCGCGTTATAATCTTTGTACTGATATACGTGTATATTTTTCTAAGATAAAATATACGTATGTTACGTTCATACATCATATATATTTTACGCCATGTGTAAAATCTTGGAAAAATCAGCTTGTACATGTTGCAATATTGTAGCTTCGCGATAAAAATAATAGTCGAGAAATGAAAAATCCATCTGTGCGCAAATCTGCGCATCACTGCGCTGGTAATAATGTCGTTCGTTTCACAGATACTCTGCTGAACAATAATTTACTGACGAAGAATGATTATCGTTATTTACATGTCGCACGCAACACTCCACATCTACAGTTGCGCACATCAAAATTTAATACAAGTATCCATAATATATATATATATCCATTTTTATATCTATATATATTTATATCGTGTTTACTTTTTAATAATGTCGTTCTTGGATTATAATTATATATAATCGATCGGTAACGGCTTGATTTAAACGGCTGCTTCTCGTTAAGCTTCCGTTACAACAACATTCCTCTTATTTCGCGCAAACGCGCTTTACTTATTATTTATATTATCTCTAATAATTAAAATATTTAGAAAGCTAAGTACGTCGACTGGTGTGTAATTATGACTTTCGTCAGGATCTCAGGTGTGTCTTGTGTATTATTGTTTTCTCTTCGTGGGCAAATTTGATTCAATAAAATTTGTAAATGCTGATAAATTTTATTGAATGAAATTCAGTGTGATTTTTATCTTGAGGAATATTTTCACAGGGACCGTGAAGGAATTCACAAAGTATAGTCTCTATACGATGAACGTTTTCTTTTCTCAACGATCTACATACGATATCAATAGCGAAGTAAATGCGAAAGATCGATATCTCTTCGAGATAGGCTTAAACACTAATCAATAATGATAGTAATAATTATCTCTTATATTTCGTGAATGGTGTGCGAGCTCCTCTACATTCGCGTGTACCGATTATAGTCTTCGTTTCTTTTTCTATCTCCGGATCCCCACCCTTAACTCTTTCAGGGGCCGAGAGAGTCAGCGTATTTGTGCGGGACCTCTGAAAGAGAAGCATTAATGAAGCGAAACTTAGGCACTGTAGTTCGTAAATTAAACCACATCGCACCAACATATAGAAACGCACAAAAATGGTGACACCTAAGCACATTATACTGTGACCTATATATATATTCGACCGTGAGAAGTTGTACACAAGCTGCTGCACCATCGCCCCTCAAAGAATTAAGCTATTCGCAACGGAAAGCCTTGACGTTGTATCTCTGATCGGAATATTGAAAAGACAAACACGCACGAATAGCTTTCCGCTGAAAATAAGTCTTTTCGACGCTAATTCATCTTTGACTTCCTTTCCGCCGCTCTACGTCCGTCTCTTAGTCACACAATCTGCATTATAACGCGTAATTTCCGCTTGCGTTCGCGAAAACTTGTCGAATATATGCCATTCAGAGTACTCGGTTAATCCAAAACGAAATATTCTCTATACATAATCTCGCTCGCGTCAGCTTCGAAAACACGGTCGCTTTTTTCATCGACTCTCCGTTCAATGCTGTTTTGAATATGCGCCTCTCGGTGCCCGCGATGGAAATATGACGAAGATGCGATCTCATTATACCGTGGTTAGGTTAGGTATTCATCCGAAGAGAGCGCGAATGTTCCAAAAATGTTGGTAAAAGGATTCGAAAAACTTGTGAAATAATTTTGTACTCTGCGGCACGCAACGAGAAACAACGACGGAGATCTTTTTGATGCGTGTCCCTTTTAAAGGGACGGGTCTCCCGTTGATTGCGTGCTCATGAACGCGAGGGAGCACTCGCGTTTCGGGTCAAGTGGCTCGAGAACGAAGGGATCTGACGCGAAAAACTCAAGCGTCGTTAAACTTGCTTTTGTTAAACGAGCAGCGCTGCGAAATTACCCTGCTTCGTGTCGAGATACCTCCGGTTGGACTACGAGATGCAACCACGACCGTTCCGCTTGTTCTAAATCAAACGAGCGTAATCACGAATCGTGCGACTCGTTAATAAGTAGATTAAGAGAGCTCCTTTCTCGCTACTTTTCTGATCGCAAAATTATTTCGATAAAGAGTGCGGAAACGAAGCCGTTCGCCCGACAGCTAGCTAATCATTTCATACGGCGAACTCCAGTCTCGAATTAATTAACGATCTCGTACGATTTTTTTTTTTATCAGAGAGCGTGAACCAAACGCGTGAACTTAGAAGCTAATCTCGTCCGCTAAATATCGTTGACTTATAAAAATATGAAATATTTAGTTAAACATCGTTAACGCACGAATAGAAGGAGATTCGTCGCCAACGCCGACTCAAGTTTTCACAAAAGTATATATCACAGCGATCCGATATACTTTGATAATGAAACAAGAAAACACCGGACAATCTAAAGCCTCGCGTGTGAACCGAATTGCTTAGCAATTGCTCTTGATGCACGATGGGGCGAAGGTACACATATACGATACATATAACGTTATACATATAAAAGTAGAAAATTTGGTGGCAGTATATAGAGATCGTGTAAGGTGAGAAACGCGGTGAAGGAAAGCGCGTATTTTGTATTTCGTGAAACGCTAACACTTTGGTTGCTTTGTGCTTCGTTTGCGCCGCGAATCGGCAAAAGCCCGTCTGATCGACGAGATCGTTGACATGGCCGTCGATCGTCCAGGTGTCATTCTCTCCTCATCGACTCTACTGACCAAGACAAAAATGAAAAAAAAAAAAGAGAGAAAAAGAAAAAAAAAGAAATACAATGTGCACAAAATGGAGACAAAAAAAAAACAGTTTTGCGGCTCGACACGATTATGTCTGGCTCCACTTTACACGAAAGCTCCTCTTCGAGGATGTCAGATCGACCTTGATCGTGTTATTCAAGCGCCTCCTCAGACGTCGATAAAGGGTTTCTTCATTAACGAGATAAAATCTCCGACTTCCAACATGGATTCTTGGAATTCTCAACAATTATCAACGACTTGGATATCATCTGAAGGTCTCTTCGTGCAACGGGCGCATTAGACACTGTGTTATTTGATTATTTTCGGCTGTTCCGTCGTTTGTTTTTTTTTTTTTTTTCATTTTTCATTTTTTCCGTCCGCCAATCTTCCTTAACCAATTCTCCCCTCCCGTTCTTCAACCTTTGCCTTCTTTCGAGACCCGAAATCGATGTACGTGATCGAGGTCGTCGAGCATCCTGACCTGCTTGTGCTCGCTCTTTTGTCCCAACCGACGACCACTCCGGACGATTGACCATAACGAGGCTCTCCGCTCGTCTACTCCAGACGCGCCTTGTAGCTGGTCTTCCAGATCTCGGCGAGCGTCACGGCGCTGTGGAACCTGTGGAAGATGCACAGCGGCAGGGTGACCCTCTGCACAATGGCCCAGGCCAGGAATCCGTAGAAGTCGAGTTGCACCGGATTGGCAATGACCTTCTGGGTCTCGAAGGTGTAGATCACCCACATGGTCACGTTGCAGATCAGCAAGAAGGTGACGACCTGCCGGCCGGGCTTGCTGCGGTCGTGCTCGGGCAAATGGACTCGCCTGCGCGACACGTCGGCGATGAAGAGCATCTGGAGGACCACCTGGGCGACCGAGAGCAATCCTGTTACCATCACCAGTAAATTCGGCTCGTGTGTGAAGGCCGCGAGGGAGCCGGCGATCACGCTGAAGACGGCGTAGATGAAGAGACCGAAGGCGGAGACGCGCAGGAGGATGTCATTCAGGTCGCTCTGTTCTTCAGCCTTGAACTTGAGGCTCTGCACGCGGATGAAGCCGATGATAATGGCGATGATGGATAGTGCCATCAGGACGCAGTGGGACACGTCGGCGAGGTAAATTGCGAGTAAACCGAGTTCCGGATGATGGATCAGCACGAAGAAGAGGATCAGGCATATCAGGGAACCGACGAGAAGAAGCAGACCGAAGAAAAGACCCTTGCTTGCTCCCACGCAGTCGACTCTGGTGTGACCTAATCATATTTTTTATAATAACACGATTAAAATCAAGTCAATAGTAGTATGCTTGATGAATGAAAAAAAAAATCAGAGAACTGGCAAATAAATGCAAATACCGGCGTGAGCAAGAGCGACTGCTCGTCGAGAGAGCATGGCCTCCAAGCGACGTTCAAGATCTGCTTCTGCCTGATGGGGCCAACGCGGATGTCGCCCGATGTGCTTCCACATCACGTAAATCACTGCCGCTCCGATCAGACTGTACTCGATTATGAACGGAAATAAGTACGGTGCCGCATCCTGGACGATAGTTCCCATGATATTGACACGTCCGCATGAGTTCGACACCGTGCCGTCTTCCGTCAAAGCTTCCGCGTAGATGCCTAGATTCGGTCTCCAGTATTCGCTGCTATTCGTCAAGTTGCTCACATCGAAGATCTGCGGTACCTGAGAGAAGTGGGAGGATTCAATTAGTGTTCATTGTTTCAACTAGTGTTCGAAAATTTCAAGTGGTCGAGCAATTAGAACAGTTTGCATTTCAAGATCGAATTAAATAGTTCGGGCTTTTGGAGTTGAAAATACATTCAAATAGTTCGAGCGGTTCGAATTAACTTCAGAAAATTCGGAAATTGACAAAAACGAAAAGTTGTTCTATTTTGCTCCAATTTTCTTCAATGTTTACAATTACGAATTGATATTACAGATCGATCATTGCTTATGAAAAAACCGCCATTTGAACGGTCTCAATTTTCTTTATCAACTAAGAAATCGAAATCAAAACCGGAACAATGAAATATTTTATTAGATTATAATCGTAACCGAACCGAAATGTAAGGTCGATCCGGATCCATGACTTGCACTTGGTTGTCCATGTCTCCTTGCGGCGCGTTCATGAACTCCATAATCTGCGACCAGATTGTGGTAGTGGACGGTGTGGTGGTCGAGGTGGTGCTGGTGCTCGTCGTGGTCGGGATAGTGGTGATCCTCTCGGTGGTAGTAGTGGTGGTGCTGGTGGTCGACGGTGTGAATGTAGTCAGTAGAGTGGACAGAGTCGTCGCCGTGCTGGTGGTGAGATTGGGCAGCGCGAAGGTGGTGGTCGACGCCGTCGTCGTCGACGGAGTTGTCCAGGTGCTCGTGGAGGTGGCGTCCGGCGTGGTGACTGCGTCCATGATCGATCTCGCCGTTGTTCTCATCACGCGGCCCAGAGCCGTCACGGTCGTGCTGGTGGTCGATGCGATGACGGTCGGTGCGACGGTCGTCGATCTCTGAGAGGCTATAAGAGGCGCCTCCCGTAATTGCGCCATGTCGCGCGGCTCGGTGCCCAATATAGCTCCGGCGTTTCGCATCGAGTGCTGCTTAATGCTCTCTGCAAACGTCGACACGACATCAAGGCTCGATATGTATCGTCGCTAAACCGCTTGAAACATCGCGACGTCGCTCGGGCGGCTTGAGCGACGGCGCGCGATTAATTCTGTAAATAGATCGCTCACCGAGAATCCCCGCCTGAACCTGGCCCAGTTTTTTATGATACTGCGTGATCTCCTTGAGACTCTCCAGAACCAGAGTGCGTATCCACACGCAGAGATTCGTCGCGACCACGTGCATCAGACCGAAGCGAGCGATGACTTTGAAGCGATGGATGTTCAGCTGCGGAGAATATCATAATGGCAATTTACATTTCCCTGATTCCTTATTCGTCCGCCTCGCTTCGCATTTCAAATACGTACTCGAGAATTCATGAAGATAAAGTACATTTGCATAAAGGTGAAAATCATTTGCAACACCGGATTGACGCCTTGCAATATCTGATAGCAGGGTGATGTGGGTGGTATCTCGAAGAATGCACCGAATTCCAATCCGTTGTACACCATTGTGCCCAATCCAAAAGCTATCGATTTATTGAATATTTCATCAGTTCGTCGACACTATTAGCATCAATTTTCAAAACAATATTTAGTATTGTCATAAATTTTTCGTTTACCAATAGCGCCGATTCTTAGGAAGAAGCTACCGTGACTGTGATCGTTCTGCGAAGTTTTTCGTTTCCGCAAAACTCGCGTTGCCACGCCGGCTTCAACATCGGTTGCATCCTACAAAAACGACATCTTCCATGAATATATTGAAAAATTTACTCGATTGCAAAAATATTTTATTTCAGAAGCTTGGACGTTAATTAATTTGACGTTGAAAATTTGGAAGTTTTTTAAGATAATGACGTAAAAGAATCAAGTATAAATCTTTGTTAAAATTGACAATAATAAAAAATGACTGAATGTTTTTGAATTTAGTTTTAGCAAAGATTTATGTTTCATTGTTTTTTATACCTAAAGAAATCTACATGGAGGCGTTCGAAATGCTGTAGATATAAAGCACGATTGATAACAATAGTTAATCTTATTACGTCAGCCTCAAGAGTATTCGTATAACTTAGGCAGTAGGCGCTAACTAAAATACATTTCATGGTTAATATGCCATTGCCGTAGCCGTGAAACTCGCGCGAAACAAAATTAGTATTGCAATGAGTCATAGCTGTGGCATTTTGCGTTAGATAGACTGCTAGAAATAATGTTACTATTTTTTTTACAAATGCTATCATATTACAAATTTTTAAAAAATTTTAGAAAGACATTTTATACAATTCTTTCGTTTCTTGCTTGTTTTTTAATGGTTTATTAAAAGAATAGTCTTAGAAAACCTGCTGAGGAGGTTCCTTTTTGGCCTTTGGTTGCTTTTGATCTTTCTCTTTCTTATCCTTCTTTTTGTCTTTCTTGTCTTTAGTTTCCTTGGAAGAAGTCCAATTAGATTTCGGCGGCCTCGGTGGCGGCGGCGGCGTGTCACTTCCTCTCGCGCAGCAGGCGCTTTCTTGAAGGAGGAAGCAGAAGACGTACAGCAGGAACAGAATACTCATGCCGTAAAGGTAAGTGAAGAATCCCTCGTAATAATACAGCGGCAATTTGTGCGTTACTACTTCGCTTATCACGTAAGCGATGCACACGACTACAAGCAGTTTCGCATAGATGAAGCTCATGATGATGAAGAGCGACGTTCTGAAATGAAAAAAAAAACATCCAAATTCGTCAGTTTTTATCGCGATTTGGCAAAATAATAACTATCATGTCATAATAATGCGAAATGTGACACCTGACACATGTTAGTCGGCCAGTGCGACGCGTTTAGATTCAATTGCATAGACAAAAAAACCTACATCACATTTTAATAATAATCTCACCCTTTTTTCTGAACAATTTGTACTCTGCTACCCCGTCGTGGCAGCGTATTCTTCCTTCTTACATTACTATCGACGAATGGCACAACTTCGACTTCCATAATGACTTCGAACTGTTGTCAAAATTTTACACGAGATACTTGGATTTATAGTTCTCTTTTTAAATTAACGTTTACACGTTTTTCGTACAGCATAAAACTTTTAGTTTTATATTTTGTACTGTGTTGTATAATTGCTGTTCTATATTATTTCTGGATTATAATACTCAATTAATGAATTATTATTTTAATTAATTTATTATTGTTTATATATATATAATTATTGAAGTGTTTCACCGCAGTACCGCGTCCTACTTCGATTAACAACGAGCGTCGACTGTTGCGCTCTCGATCGCGCAAGTCGATTCGCACCTACGTGCTATTTCTGTTTTCATCTCTAAGTACAATGACGTTTCGAACTCATTAAATTTTTATTCTTTTTGCCAGATATAACTGTGCCCTCAATTTTCTGATCTATATAACATAGATACAGATTTTATTCAAATTAAATTTTTACTGCCAACCATCGATAATTTATAATAAAAACATGATCAGTTCAGCGCAACAAAGTGACTGAGCGTCAAATGCTGCTTTTATTAAAATCACTATTAATTAAAATGTCAAGCTGCGCTTTACAATATGTCACAATGTGTTCTTGATAAAAATTACACTGACACACAAACTCACTTGATAACATACATTCACTGGATTAATCAGAAATATAATATAATTAAATTGATATTTAGAAATCATAAATGCTTGCACATGAATTGAAAGTCTTCTCAATTTCGGCCGTTATCACTTGATCTTGGAACGAGTGGCACGATTACGCGGAGTGCGATAAAAGGGGGTCGATCTTCGATAACAGTTGACCTGGTGCATTCGCTTTTAATCGACGAGCATGACTGCCGCTCGAGCATCTCGAACGTACTTATTCGTGCCTCATCCTCGTTACGCTCTTTTTCTCGCTTAAAGGTTAGGCGGCGCAATCGATAGTCTATATATATAATACCGGTCGCAAACTCGGCGCGATCTCACCGGGAATCAATCGCGCGGGAAATGAGGCTTTTCCACGGGAAAACGGGGCCGCGCAGCGCGCACGCAGGAGGGGCGACGCGCGACGCCGCACGATGCAGCTACGCCCGCGCGCGACAACACGTATGCTTTGCGTCTACGACGAGAAGGGCTTAACCGCCCTTTGTCACCGTGGCATTTCAGGGGTTGGGGCGCACAGACTTTATTGTGTCCCGCACGAGGCTGTACACTCGCGTCAGGGATTTTTTTTCTCCCCGGATGGACGGGTGGGATGCGCGTTAGAGTAGAGGCGGTGATATTTTCCGTGTCTTACGGGAGCGCTTTTATTTAAAAACGCCTGCTTCTGTATTTACCCGTTGTAATTTATTACGCAAGGTATTTCAGAATTACCGGATGTCCTTTTAATAAACTCCGTTGTTTATTATATGTAATTCAGCACACCATCGTTTACTTATTTTATCGGCATTTTTGTGCGCGAACCTATTTTATGGCAGTACGCGCGATAATTACAGTTTCTCCATGTTAATTAGCTGAGAAGCGGAGCAACTAACCCGCTCCTAATTGGATTGATCGGGCCGACTTCGAGGCTATTGTTCCCCACAATTGAGCTGGCGAGCGCAGAACGCATCAATAACAATGAATGAGTTTCTCGTCTTGGGTATTGCTCACAACCAGTATTTCAGTTCTATTCAGCTTCATTACGCGGCTTCCTGATATCGAGAGTCAAATAATCATGGAACCTGCGAGCTTCAGAAATTTAGAAAAACTACGTTACAAAATAATTATGTTTTCTTTTATAAATTAAAAGCAACGCGAAAAAGATTGCGTGCGCAACCAATTAGTTTTCGTCACTGCAGACTTTGTATAATTGAGGATGAAAGAAGTGTTGCTAAATAGCCACTCCAAAAGAAGTAGCAGAAACGTCGAAGGAAAGTGCGCAATCTTTTTTGCCATCTGGGAAAGAGGCGCGGTGTTACAGCCAGCCTTTTACCAGTTGCGAACAAGGAGCGAACGAGAAAATGGAAACAGTAGCGCGGACGTGGAACGGTCCAGACCGGCTGGTCGATATCTCGAAGTACCTACTTTCGGCGCTGGTGCTCCTCCCTGTTTCCTCGCCCTCTTATGGGCTTAACCTCACCTCATCCCCTTTCAACAGATTCCATCCTTTCTCAAATCCTTTCGAGCGTTTCGCGGATTAAGTTGTATTTGAATCGGGTTCGTTAGAAGTCGCGCTCATTAAATCGTTATCACGAGACACCATCGTCGTGTTACAGAATCACAGATTAAGTGTTCAAAAGAATCTGCTTTAATTGCTAAATATGTAATTTGTCAAAATTATATACATTATTTTCATATTTTATATTATTTTTATCAAGAATCGATAGTTTTAATTGATGCGAATTCTTATCTTTTCTCACAAAAGTTTGCACTCGAACATGTATTTACATTCTATTCTTTACTTTACAAACGAGGGTAGCAGTGCAGTAATTTTATGATTGGCAATAACCGAGTTTACATTGATTGTCTGTGACTCTACAGTTCTTTGACCGACTGACTTCTTTTCGCGCAGGAATATCGAATCTTGGGATATGTAACTGTCAAATAAATCTCTCTTTCAGTTTCCACAAATTAATTATTTACATTTTACATATAATTTATTACACAACAGTTTAATACTTCTGCACAATTTTCATAATGCACTATTTTTGCAAAATTGTTATATAAATCACTGTATTTTGATATAAATCATGTACTCGTATTTTGCAACACAGTTGGAAATTCCAATTTCCGAGTTAATTAAATTTTGGAGGAATTACGCTCGCGAGAGATTTGTGGCGGGGCACTGTTTTGCGGCGGACGCGACACGTAGACTGCCAGTGGCATTGGCTCGAGACCGTATTAATGCAATTGCGACTGCGGCTGTGTAATCCGAGATACCTATTGCTTCGTCGCAAGGTGCATATGGCTACACTTGTCATCGAATCAATATTAGTCAATTGAAAAGTAGCGCGCGAACTGTCCGATTTATCCGCGTCTCTATGTGGCTTTTGTGCCCACGACAATGAAAGTCTTCCACGCCAACTTAAACTATCACAAAGATTTACGATATGGAAAAAATAGAAAAAGAATGAAAAGGTAGCAAGCAAATATGCTGCTATTTTAAATGAAAGATATTATAATTAAGTGATCGTTTGTACCGTCCTTTTCAGTCTGTAAAAATTATTTTAAAAGACCACAATTGGATTTCTGTTTTCTCATTTGCATTCCGTCCAATATTTTTCTGAAGAACGATTAATTGTCATTCATTACACGAATGCATGTATTATGCACGTCGTTCCTACATGTAATGCAAGCGTCACGTATCCAAGCTGCGCACGGGTTAACGAACTATGTCGTAAATAGACATGCAAACCAAACTCGACTATCTCGTTTCCATTTTGAGCCCCTGTTACTATTTTCTCACAAGCCGGATGTACGAAGGTACATGACCAACGCTTTCTATCCGACTGCTAAGATGGATAATCTAAGTTTTTGATGGGGATTTAATGCAAATTATATGATAGACGTTAGAAAATTTTAATAATTCCTTTAAAATTGCTTAAAAATTATTAATTAGTAATTACTTTAAAAAATATTGCTCTTTGCAATATATTTTTATTTTTTAGTATCTTGTATATATTTTATTTAATATCGCGTTATTCCGCGTAAATAATAAATATTATGCAAATTTTTTTGCACACATTTACTATGATTGTTGATATTCTGATCATTTTTATTTGTGCTTAACGTCGCTTTCGTTGCTTTCATGATTATTTACAGTCCGCTTTCTTTTACACTTCGGAGATGAATGTTTTCGCGCAGCCAGACGCATCGATACATCTCCATTCGCGAAATTATAAAGCATATGTGATTTTACACACAGCACGAGTAGCTGGAAATTAATATTGCACGAAACAGCTCGTTCTCGAGAATCGTGATGCATTATTCTTCATAAATATTAGTGAGATTAATACGTTTATAAAAAATTACATGCTTCTTTAATTACTAATATGATATTTTAACTATAATTTCTGACATGAACAGTCTTCAAGTTTATGTTCGAATTAGATTTTCATTATGCCTTGATTGATTAACATCAGCGTTGCGCGTATCGTAAGTCATATCGTTAGCCCTAAGAATATAAATTTACAAACGCATAATTAACATGTTGTTAAATAATTATGCTTCATTAGCATGTGCATCACAGTCGGACTAAATGGCGTCCGTACTTGACCTAGATTTCATTCTTGCATGGAAAAGCATCCGTTTGTAATTATGTCAGAGAGCAAAATTGTTGATGACAAAAATAGCAAAGTACAACGGATAAAACAATATGACATATCCCATTCTTTTGAGAATAATTTTATACAGAGAGAACAAATATTGCTACAAAATGTTTTTTTTTTTAATATATCAATAAAAATGGCAACAGTATATTAATTCTCGCAGAAGTGGTAATATTTTTTTTTTTCGTGCAAAATTATTCCGAAAGAAATACAATATGCAAACATTTGCTTCGTCCGTTGCACAGATTAACGTTTGCGAATGTGAAACAGAAGGGGTAATTCGTAAATTAAGATCTTTTTATTTGTTCGTCTCTACAACGTGCGTCTTACTTTTTCGCCGGGGTCGATCGCACGTTCTTCAGCTCCATTTCTTTGTTCGCGGCGTTGTTCTTCTCGGCGTTGTCCTGTGCGTTCGGCGGCGAGTTTTGCGGATTGAGGGGCCTGGTGACCGGAAGCGTCGCCGTGTTGTCACCAGCGGCGGCCGCCTCTACCTCCACGGTGGCGACTTTACAGTCACCACCACCCACCATCGTGGATTTTGTCTCGTCTCACGAGAGTTGCCCTGACGATCGTCAAAAGACACTCAGCGATCTTGTAACAAATCGATTTAATTTCCCCCGCGAGCTCAAGTGCCCCCTACGTGGTGGTCGTGTTTCGGAGCGCTTTGGTACCTATGCCGCCATTTTGGTGCACGCCTCGGTATTAATCGAGTCCAATCGTATCAGCACATTAGGCTAAAGCAGTTAACTCTTTACGTTATCGGATAATTCGAGTCGGACAACCCTTGAACCGCCATTTCTCGTCTACCCGTTTCCGCCGGAAGAGTCTGCGCTTTGATGCTACCAATCCTTCTTGTCACTAAAGATCCCTCCGCTGCGACGCAAAAACGGAGAGCGCACTCTCTCTCTTTCTCTCTCTCTCTCTCTCTCTCTCTCTAGCAATATATTCTACGAATACTCTACGATATAATAGATGATATTTTAAAATGCGATATGTTAAAATGTGACAAAATTTGAATCAAGAATTTCGTGTTTATCGCAACGTTTGAATCTTCTTCGCTCCTCGGAAGCGGGAAAGGGACCTGCCGCCTGTGTTCCAGCTTGCGAGTCGCTGGCAGAATCGCCCGGGCAGAATCGAGTGGCGGAAGAATAGAGAGCCGTGGAGTTTACAGAGGAACCAGAAAGAAACGCGCGGATGGTGCCAAGAAAAGTTGAAAGATGGAGAGAGTTAGATAGAGCGCAAACAAGAGAGAGAGAGAGAGAGAGAGAGAGAGAGAGAGAGAGAGAAAGAGAGAGATATGGCAAGAGAGAGAAACAAAGAGAAACAGAGAGAAAGAGAGAGAGAGAGAAAGAAGCGATGACACGTAGGTCGCTAAAGTCTCTGATCTCGCTTACTTGGTCGAACGAGCTAATGGAAAATCCTGTGCACACACGAGCGCGGCTGAATCTCTCGATATCCGGGCACTATACGCTCGAATGACCGGCGGACCGAACGACCACCACTTTGAGCGTCGCGACGCACCCGCGACGACAGATGACGGGAGAGACTCACCTGCCAGAGGCGGTTGGCTGAAGGCCCTCGCGGTGACTGCGCCCCGGCTTCGGCGGAAAAGGGTGTGAAGCGTGGACGCGGAGAAGGGACGGAGGGCGGATTGGGATCCCCAGAGAGAGAGAGAGAGAGAGAGAGAGAGAGAGAGAGAGAGAGAGAGAGAGAGAGAGATGTGAGGAAGATGGAAGAGGAGAGTGGGATAAAGGACGGACGGATGTGCGGCGGCAGCGACGGCGCCGGCGGAGGGTGGACCCGTTCAAGGGAGACAACGGAGCCCGGGCTCTCTCCTCTACTCGCGCGCGCGAAAAGAGCCGGGCGAGCGGGAAGAGCGCGGCAGGCAGGCGAAACCGTGGGCTAATTCGAGTGGCTGGTGAGGTGCGTGCGGGACCGCGCCGCAATCAGTCGAGTCGTGTTATCGGAGCTCCACGAGAATGGGGGTGTAGAATCACGATCGCCGCCCCCAGCATCCCGGAGACTGAGCTGGCCGGGAGGTCTCTTCCCGGGCAGCGGCAGCTTCTCGCACAAGCGCACTGCGGAACGCGAGAGCTTTTGGTCTATATAGAGCTGCGGGGGTGGTCATCTCTCTCTCTCTCTCTTTCTCCCCGGCGCGCTCTCTATATCGTTCCGGCATCTCTTTCTCGAGATCATGTCCCCCCCCCCCCACCCCCGTCCTCTTCGTGTCAGCTTATGGTGAGGCGCCTACGTTCTCCACCTCGGCGGAATCCCGTGTCTTCGTGTCTTTGTGGATTTTTCCTTCGTCGCCGCGCGACCGCTTCTTGAAATTCCTCTTTGTAGGCGCAAACGCGGGAAATCACGGCAAAGAATTCGCGGACGTTTAACGGTACGCCGTTTTCATAAAGAAAGGAGGGGCTTTAGGGCTTTTTTTTTTTTTTTTTTTTTTTTTTGTTGAAAGGAGCAAATAGTTGAGAGCGCTTCTCGCTGTCGTGTATTTTTCTTCGCAACGTCTCTGGCGAATATGAATTGTATGACCGTGTTTTCCGTCATTAGTTAATTTTCATGCGTAAAAACGAGAGCACTTCCATTCCCCTGATTACTCCAGTTGGCTAATTTCATCTGCATAGATAGTTGACGCAACATTCTCTCCCACATTCACGTTCTAAACCTCATTTCCAATTCTCCTTTATGATTCCATTTTTGCTTGGGCGTCTCGGAAATACTGTCTCTCTTTCAGAAAATCACGTATGAATTTTTCCTAGCTGCAAGATTGTTTCTTTCTTGCTATTTTCCAAGAAGTGCTTTGGCAACTACGCTGTTGTTTTTAACGAACTGTTTGCGTCTCATAAATCCTTTATATCGTCCGATTGTTTTCACGAGCAATGAAGTATGATGTGGATACGCATGTGCGTTGCGAATTGTGCGGATTGGCACGTGAATTATTTCGATTTCGTTAAATTTTTAAACGCCATCGAGGATTATCGAGGGACGCGTACCGGAGCGAATGTGTTCCTGTTTTTCCGCATTGTAGCTTATTGAGCATTCCCGTTCGTGATTTTTGTCGATTGGGACTACCTGGGGAGGAATTCTCTTTGTCCCAGGGAATCCGCGCCATGAATTTTTCCATGGATACTTCCCGCCGTTCTTTTTCACGATTCATCTTCATCGACGCGCTCGCCACTCGAAAGATGGCTCTCAATGGCGTCTCATTATTTGCGTGAAACGACCGCTAAATTTTTAATGCACATTGCAAGTCGCCGGCTGAATGTTACCTTGATCAAAATATATCTCACTAAATAATGAAAGAAAGTTTGTTTATAGACAGAAATTAACTGTTGAGATTGCAGAGTGCATTTATGCAGAGAAGATTATTCCATATGAAATGTAACGGATTGTGTTCTTCATTTAAATAACAGAAGAATCTTGCGCGAGGGTTCACGGTAGGGTACGCGTGCACGATACGCTAAAGTACATTTATTCGAAAGAGAAGATGTCATCCGCTACTAGAGTATTCCGCCCAGGTGAAAGATAAACGGGCGAGGAGCGTTTTCGCAAAGTCGAGGACATTTCAGGCGCGTATTCGGTTCAGCCAACGCCGCCTGCTCTCGTACGGGAAGATGCTGACGGGCGAGGGCGGTGGGTGGTCGGCGCGAGATAGCGCTACGCGAGGGGGGGCAGGTGGCGAGAGGGGACAAAATGCTCCGTGGTTCTGCGACCCACTGACCCGCTCGATAACGCTGCCACCGGGGTCACTGACCTTCCGCACGCGCGAAATTCGCGTTGGTGCGATCCTCTCGAGGCTGGCCCGTTTCTCGACTCGAGTCAAAGATCATCCCATCACGCGAGGACTTCCTCGATCGCGCGCGTTTGTAACTCCTGCGGCGCGCACTGCCGATAATCAATCGATCGACACGGACGTAACGGAAGTGCGCAGCCACCGAAGACGCAGATGACTGATTGTCAATTTGGAATGCTGGAAATTGGTTTTCGATTGGGCCGATCTGGCGCCCGTGGATTTAACGGAATTTATTGCGCGGCCGTGTGTCGGGCAGAAATGAGAAGCCGCGGTGATTGGGGGAAAAATGTTGCTTGCCGAAAAACAGAGTCGCCGGCGTCCTTTGGCGAGGTTGCGGATGCATATAGTCGCAAATATTGCAACAAGATCGCAGGCGTAGGTGTGTCCGATGTATGTATCTTGCTTTCAACGGGTGTCAGGATGGAGTGCGATGTTTTAATTATGCTGTTTTGACATTCGTTACTCGGAAAAATTGTGTTGGCCGATTTAAACACCGATTAGCTCACCGCGGACCTACATTTGAGATCGAGACCTGAGATACGAAGTATGTTTCAGTTACATTCTATGAGTTGACATGTTTAATAGGAGGTAGTTGATTTAATAATACGTCTCGCGATAAATTTCCATAATATTTGACAGCACGCGTGTAATATCACGTGCCAACTAATTGTAAATGATGAGGCTTGGCAATAATCCATGACATTTTCAATACCAGGCTCCACGATGTCTCAGCCTTCATCGCGAAGATTCTTACGATTGAAAAAGAGGAGAATAATGACCGCAAAATGCAGTAATTAATTAATGAATTAATAATTAATAAACGCAGCAATTAATTAATAAGTGAATTTATCATTCAATTTATTGCGAGCAATTTAATATTAAATTGCTATTGAATATGAAATTTGCAGTTTCCTTTTTCCATCTTCAAAAATATTAAAATTATGATGAAGCGCTTTTAGGTCATGTTTGCCTTTAATTCCCATGTTTTTGCTTAGTTTTATTACTTAATATACTTTCTACAGTTTATTACTCATTATTGTTTTATGTCCAAATTAATGAAAGTTGGGAGAAAATATTAAAGCATTAAGTGGGAACAATAAGAATTGCATGATAATCTGGTTTGTGCAATTAAATCGAGTGCAACATCTCGTTCGTAGTATTTTTCTGCGTGCTGTAATATCGCGTTTCAAGGATTGCGACAGGCGAGACACTCACGCACAGCAGTATTGATTTCGAGACCCGCTTGCAGTGCTGCCGCGATTCTACGTTACTAGAACTAAACTCTGAATGAAAGATCGCAAAAACGATGATGGACCACAATTTATCTTAGAATAAAAAGTAATTTTTTTTTCCTAGAAAAAAAAACAGGATGTTATAAAATATCGACGACTATCAATTTACAAAAATCTTAATTGAATGACCTTTCTGAATTTTTTATAATTGATTGCTATTAATTTAATACAATCGTATAATTAAAAAAAGAATCGTAATTTATCATTTTTAAATGCTTCATAAAACGCATGACGTATAATCACTTATATGTTTATCTCTTTTTTTTTGTATTCCATAAATTCTAGAATATTATATGAAATAATTTATAGAATTTAAAATCTAAAATCTTTTGTTTCGTGTTTTATTCCGTATTAATTAGTTTTTGTTTTATCGGATAAATAACTGCTGATAAAGTTTATTTATATAATGTGTCACATAAAAGTGCTCTTAAATGGAATTATTTTTTAAAAATCTGTATTAATGAATAGTCGAGCATAATTTGACCGTAAATTGCTACCTTAAGTATTCGTTATATTGCGGTACATTCAATGATTTCAATTACGAAATCATCTAACGTGATACGAATCTTAACGCTCTCCGTAAGGAGATTGCAAGAGTTCTTTATGTTAATGGAACTAATTAAATAACTTGTAATCTACAAAGTATAGAATTATTACATCTTATACTTTCGCGCAGATTTATGCTTTGTAGTTTACATCAGTTTTATCTTATTTTGTTTTTTATCAAAATTTGTTAAACATTTAGGCTTGAACTACACTATCGTTCTTATCACGGTTCACGTTCTTATCACGCTCCGCTCTCGGATCGATAAAATATTTTTTAATTGTTTCAGTGAGATCTCGTGAGATCGAGTGAGATTCGTTATTTATGTTTAGTGTAAATGCTTGCGTTAAAAGCAATTGAAAAATATTTAATTGATCTGAGAGAAAGGTGTTATCGGATCGTGACAAGCGATAAAGTGTGGATTGAGTCTTATTGAATAATCAGTAGTGTGTTTATTCAGTTGTGTAATAAATCAATAAATCAATGAATAAACTAAATATATGTGAGCTTGAAATAGATAAATATCCGCGGTCTAATATAAGCTGGTTGTTTGCTAAAAGTCAGAGCCAGCGAGTTTGTCGGCTGTAGGCTATTGGAGATCGTAAAATGTGTAACCGTCTTAAAGTAAGTATTTCTAAGGCTATTTTAAGGCACCAAAGGCGTTCCAGAGACTCTTTAATGATAAGCAGTGCACTTGAAACGGTGTCGGCGTTCCATATGGCGCAATGATTTTTTTAAGTTAAACTAGTGATGCGGATGTTTATTCTTGAATTGATGAAGTGCAGAGCGCATTTTATCATTCATTTTTTTGGCACATCAAATATTTTCCAGAAAAATTATTTTTTTCTTATATTATTAATTGCTATTGCTATTTATATTATTTTCTTATTTAATTATTAAATTAAAAATATTATCTTAGGAGTAGAAGAATATTTAAACCTTTTTTTGTGGAAAATTGGATACATGTCTGAAAATGCCATTTTGCTGGGTGGAAACATTAATGTTTGCGAATACCTTAAAAAACTTGTATTTGTCAGAATGTACTTACTTCGCATTCTTTGGCAGCATGCCATTTGCTGGACCGGAATATGTAGGAGTGAGGCAGAGGGGCGGGTTATTCGCATTCTGCGGAACTAAGGGCTGCCTCGCATGCGCTGGTGATGTGTGTGAGCCATAACCATCGGAGTTTAGCTAAAAGCACAACAAGAATAAATTTAAAGATTTCCGGCTACATTTCTGTCTAAGCTGTTGCGAGCTAACGTGTTTCATAAATTTCATATTAAATGCAGTTATCATATTATTGCGATACAATCTCATTATAACGCAATACGTGCGAAAACAATCGAATATTTCTTTTATCGTGGATTCTCTGATCAATCCGATGCAAATAATTTGGCTACAGTGAATAACGAACTTTTCGCTAAGAATAAATCTTCGAGTCGACCGAAGAAAATTGTGGTTAAATATTAGAGATGTCTGAATTGTAGAATTCTGATATTCTGCATTTGCGCGCACAATGCGCCGCAGTGTTGTCTTTAATCACTCACCTTGACGACAGTGCCGATCAAGGAATCAGGTGGCATCTCTGGGGGATCGGGTATCACACCAGGATTCGTGTGCGCCGGATAATCATTGTGCAGATTAGCCTCCTTAACGGGAGTACCGCCGTCGAGTCGTTCCATATCCAAACTGTCGGTCGGTGTCGGTTGGGAGAGCAAGCGCTCTTTCATCTCATGTAGGTATGGACACCGTTGCATCTCTTCAGGGTCTTCTTTGTTGTCTTTCTGACGATCTGAAGAAGAACGAAACTAGAATCAGAAACACGCGAGAGAGATTCCTTCAATCAAATACTCCGTACATTCAAACATGCAGTACTCGTCAGGCGGAGTCGCAAGAGTTTGCTCACATTTTGCACAGGGATTTTCATGAAAAACCAGTTGAATCTTTTTTAATAAGTCTGTCTATATTAAAAAAAAGATCGATAACGGTGTTCACCACTCTGTGGCTTGGCGAGAGAGCGAGTTTCGGGGAAAATATTATATTAAAATTCTGAATTTTTTTATGCCTGTGTGCGCGTAAATTTTAATTTGCGAAATTGATGGGAAATCCTTTATTCACTTATCACCTATGTAATAATTTAATAAAATAAATGTAGTGCCAAAAGAATAGTATCTACACAAATACAATGGAAACTTTGTTTCGTTGAATTTTGTCGGACGTTTATTTGATTTTATTGAAGCGTACGTGCGATCCTTTGAGTCTTTAGCTCTCTCAACTATCGGAAGAAATAACAGGCGGAACTTTCGCAAACTCTTCTGATTTACGAATGCCAAAGTGTTCTTTGATGTTCAAATAAAAGAAAATTGAAAGGTTGAGAATTGCAACTTTTAGTTTCCGTAACAAATAGAAGTTCCTCGAAGTGTTTGAATTTAGGCTGGAGATACGCAAAGTTTGGTGCAGATAGATGTTATTTTCTAAAAGTGTCATTTTCAGTCAAATGTGTGTCCTCAGTTGTTTTATGGTAATGTCATATGAAAGGTTATTATCTGTGCGAAATGTCGCAATTATTAATGTAATTATATCTAACGGATAATGTGATGTAATTGAAACATTAAACTTGTGGTGAAGTCTGTATACCACACATTCATTAGTAGGTCAGACAAACAAATCCTCTAAAAACAACAAATAATACTTATTTTTTAAACATAAAAGTTTATCGTGCAAATTTTTTTTTATTAAAACAAACTCTATATTTGCAAATATAAAATTCTCATTACTATATTAATTCAATTCGCGCTTGAACAATTCACAATTTCACAAAATTATTTCACTGAACTTACTTAAAGCCACGGTACCCATAATGTACACTTTAAACGCGCATTTAATATTCGAAGAAAGGGTCTTTGAGAGAAAATTTGCTCTCGCGCAAGAAGTTGATGAAAAAGAGATCGTGAAAGAGCAGGCAACGATAGTGCAAACGCGATCGAATCAGTACTGTCTCAGAAGGAAGCCCCATCGCCGTTAACTGGCTCTCTTGGCTCTCTCTCTCTCTATATAGTAGAGATCGCCAAACATGGAGCTGCGATTGGCGCGCTAGCGTGTCTGGTCACGTGCGTACATCTTTCCACGTGGATGCTCTCTGAAGAACACGACAGGCGAGATAAGAAAACGAATGAACACCTCGAAGAGATGTCATGATTTTGTCACGTTTAAAACTACAGTTTTAAATAATTTTTTATCCTCTATTTTAATTATTTTCATTTTTATTCTCAAGTCTGATAAGCCGGATCAGCTTAAGCTCATTCGCACAGTTTGCTCGTTTAATCTTATTTTACAATTTATTAAATTATGCATTTATTCTATTTATTTTGTTTATGATTTTTTAAAAATAGAATTGTATTAGTTTTAATACTGAATTATTATAAAATTATTGTTCCGTTATGTGCATTTTGAGTTTCGATTATACAAATACATTTTCTGGAATATGAAGGAAACGAGTCACTTTATTCGAATCGCAGTACTGCACTGGAAGGGCGATGGAAGCTTGCAGACGGTTACTGACCTATCTTCTCTCATGGTTACAATCTATCTTTGTAAAGACAACCCAAGCAAAATGGCGCTGCACAGATATGGACCCGTGATGTTTTGCGATGCAAACCGTATGGAAGAAAAAAACTTAAAGGTTTCTCGAATACCTATACAGCAAAAAAAAAAAAAATAAACATGTAGAGAAAAATAATAATTTAATATTTTTTGACATTATACTTTTCGTCGAATAATACTAACATTCGTGGCGTCTCGAAATATTTTACCTCACATTACTCTTCAACAGTCGCTTTATCAGAAATTGATAATTAAAATCCAATTAGAAGTCGAGCTTCGTCTAATATCCGTTTTAAATAATTGTAGTTTACTCCGTTATATATGTGAAACGAACTCGAAGGTCAAAAGTTCCCGCGATAACTGACCTAACCGAACGCCCACTCAGGTGACGCCGCGACGTCGCGATGCCCACTGCAAGCTCGCTTTTCGTGCAAGCTCTTTTCTCCCTCTCCGTGCCTTTCTATTTTCATCCATCGTTGACTGTGTGCATATATATATATATATATTTAGAAATCCGCGCTTCACCAAGAACGGCTTTAATTATCATCTCGCGACTCAGCGCTGTTTTCATCCTTCTTTTGCTGCGGCCTTCTGTCTCCAGAGAGCATGAAGCTCTCTTCTCTCACATGTGAAGAAGTACACGCACGAGCACGAAATTATTTCTGCTTTCAGTTCTCTTCTCCTATCACGTTGACGTTCGCACGGGAACAACGACTGATTTTAGAAATCTCGTATTGTCAGCGAGTGACGAGCCACGATCGATCGTTGGAATATGAGTGATAATGGATTCTCAGACCACGGCTGAATATGCGTTCTAGTAACACGGATGCTGAAATAATTCCTAGACAGAAATTCCGTGCTTTCACGAATCGATTTCATTATATCGCTAAAACAAAATACTTTTTAGTAATTTTAATAATTATTAATAATTTTATGATTGCATGAAAGGCTTGCATGAAAGGCAAATCGCTATTCTTGGGTTTAGTTTTCAGTGGACATTTAATCTTATTTTAGTATTATTTTTATTATTTTTAATATATGATTGTCATAAATTTTAGATAAAAAATATCAAAAATGATGAGCACTGTCAATGATACGTATTTCTGTCCATCATTTAATTTCCATTGCTTCAAAGTCCAGTCGCGAATTAATAGAATTATTCCATTTGAATTTTTCACAATTCAACGTTGCACGCGCACAGCTATAATTGACTGAAATCAAACTAGGTAAAAGCCTTCGGACGTATTGACACGGCGCGGAGGAAGTCACCGACCGATCGATCGAAGCGTCACGTAGAACGAAGGATTTTGATGAATTTGCATTTTAAATGGTACGCCGAAATATATGAAATCACGTATGAAGATATGAATTGTAATAGGGTTGCTTTATGAGATTTGCACGCAATTGCATAATTCGAGATAATGATCTTGTTTCATTTCCGCACTTGTGTTCGGTAAGATCTTCATCACAATCAAGTTTCTCCAGGAAACTGAATTCGGTCGACTCGGATTTTGCGCGTCATAAAGGAAGCTTCGAAGAATATCGGCGGCCGGAAATAAGCTCCCTTGAAAGCTCCCAACATCGAACGAATGGTACATAATGTCGAACCGGGCTTTGAGCTTTGTAACAAAGTAATAAGTCCCGAAGCTTTAAGTTCCTTCTGTCAGCTAATTACTTTATCCATCGTGCATCTGCACAAGGACGTTCGTTAATAGATTTTAATTCACTTTATATCTTTGCCAAAGGTCGAAATAAAATCACTCAATAGTTGCGTAACTTTTTAGTAGTTCATAGAGATGCACTTGGCTTGAATTAAAAGTTTCCATTTCGCGAATATACACGTGCGCTAGTTACGTTATGTCAGCGCAGCCGGCACGTTCCGAGCCGGAAGCGACTCGATGAATGGAGTTTATGAGAATCCCGTAGTCGTGGATATTGCGAAGCCGCGAAAACACAGAATAATGTATTGTCACGGAGCACCAAGCGAGTGTGAATACTTGGTCTTATAGATTTTTCCATCATTAATGGAATATGAAAACATGCCGAACGCTGTGTACTTCAATTTGAATGAGTTGTTTTCAATATTCAGATATTGAGCGCACGTGATGAAAATATGTTGAATTAATTAATTTAATTAATGAAATATATTACCGAGTCTCTGTAACATATGTTCCCGTTCTCAGAAAGCTAAATATAATTCATCGAGTTATTAATATCTCCTTATATATAGCTTGAAATCACAACTGTGATTCATTATTACTTATCTTCTACTCTATCATCTAATATAGCATTTGGAGAAAATTTAAAAACTAATACGACATTTATTCCAAGTTTAAATTGCCGAATTGATTTAAAATTCTTTAAGTATACATAATTCAATTGTAATGAAGATTAGGATAAAACAAGTTATGGCTGTTGATATCATCATCGAGCAATATTGCGACAGCGTGTTTCACCGGCACAATTACGCCCATTGGCCTCCCAAAAATTGACTTATTGGATCAGCAAAGTTCCATCGGTTCATTCGGGCAATGTCAGAGCGCGTGCCGGAAACCGGCGAGCTTACATGTGGTAACTCACGATGGCAGAACACTCGCAGGTGACTGTGACTCGCGCAGGGCGTGAGATAGGTTGAATCGCGGACGCACACACAGGTCGCGGGGGCGAGGTTATTGCTATCGCCGGGTTGCACCCCGCGCGCGCGAGCGTCACAACAAACGGAAGCCGGAAGTGGCCGCGGATCGATTCCAGCCCCGGTCGGTCGTGGACCTCGAAAAAGCGGCAGCTCGTCGAGGCGCTGCCGCGGCACGGCACCCGACACGAAACACGGCCAGACTGCGTGGCGACCACCTGTGAGCTTCCTACCGGCGCCGGCGTCGCGACGCCCACGTACTATCCATCGACCGATTCGCTACATGCCGCTCCCCCGAGAGACAGAGTCCGCGTTCCCAGCGTTGGTCAATGACGCTCGCTCTGTGACACTGTCGATAATTTTATAATTTCCCGGCAACATTATCCAGCTGCCATCAAGGGAGCATATTAATAAAAAGCTTTTTTTGTTCTTCCATCAAGTCTCGTTTAAATAAAATTACACCTGATACGATTTTGCACTCGTGTCGGATTATTATTTGGTTATGTCATACACGAAACGTTATTTTGTGCGCTAGTTTGAGTGTAATAATTTTTACAAATATTTCGCGTTACAAAAGATCGATTGAAATATTGAGATACCTGTGATGATGTATGAAGAATTGAAATGAAATTCGAGATATAATTTTGCAAACGTAGTATCAGATTATTTTTTAGTTGTGTGTTGCAACATGAAACGTTATGTTGCGCGTTAATTTAACCTGAATGCTTTTCATAAATATGTTACAAAAAAACTGGTTAAAATATTGAAATAAAATACAATGGTAAATATATTGAAATATAATAGAATTTGTGATATACGAATAGACGGAACATTTCCGAGTAGCGCGATTCTATGAAGATCGACATTACCTCGATTGCAGCTTGCGCTGCATAGTAATCGCTGTAATTACAGTAATTACAACAGTCACGGCCCTTCCGCCTCCGACTTTACTCTCTCAGAAATATTTGTGCTGGACTTGCTTTCAATTTATCGCATGTTTCGCAATATTTTTCAATTAAACGCGTAATCTTAGTTAAGTATATTATAAATAACTTGCAAATGTTTTATCTTCGAAGATTATTGAAGTAAAATAAAGCAAGTAATTTTCTTATCGGGTTTCTTTGATCAAAAATAACAGTTTACAAAATTAAATAAACTATTTTGTTTTGAATAATTTTAAGTGCAATATAGACCTTTTCTATTTAACCTTCATGCATCTCGTGACAATAATAATGTACCGTAAAAAGTTGTAGGCCGCGATGGAAAAAGAGAAGCTTTTATTAGATCGCGGAAATTCTCATGTGAAAAACAATATATATAAAGCTCATGGAAGCTTATATATTTACGTTCTCTATTTCTTACCTCCATCATGGATCACGTAACTCAGGGTCAGATCTCGAAATCCACTGTTCGATATATCGAATAGTTTAATTAACCGAAACACAATTTAATCAATCGCGGTTTGGCAAATGATAAATAATATATCTATAAAATGTGATTTTTTACAAAAGCTATTCAAAATTTTTTTTACACCAATATTAAGCACTAAATTCATACGTAACTAATATTATATTATTGTATTATATTTTAATTGAAATAAAACCCGATTTAATTATCACACACAGCTTTTTATCGAAGATTAATTGAGTATTGTTTCTTATTGAACGATATTTGCTTATGTATTCGCTTATTTGTCATAGAAACAATAGCTGCACTAGAAACACTTGCATCGCGCTTTGCGTCTCGCGCGCGAATAAATCCTGACTCTATGATGGACGCATGATGTCTGTCGGGATCCTTTCTCTTTCTGAAACCGCGAGTTGGCGGTGGATATTCTTGGAAATCGAGGCAAGTAACTTGATAATGTATGCAAAAGCCTTTCGTGTCAAATCTATTTTTATTTTGGTGTGAAATAACACTGTGTGAGAGAGAGAGAGAGAGAGAGAGAGAGAGAGAGAAAGAGAGAGAAATTCGAATGACTATTTTAATATTATATAGAATTATTGACCGATTTTTACTGTTTTATTCATGACGACTCTAGATGGAGAGAAATGTCTCTCGGGATTTTTACGAAGTATCTCTTCTTTGAAATATTGGTCTGTCCATCGGATTTCTTTGAAGTCTAACATTAATCTTTCTCTGTCCGTCATATCAAAAATAAAAGATTATTGCGGAAATTACAGAGCGATAAGGCACACAAAGAATTGTGTAATCCATTGCAATTTCAAAGAAATCGATAATACATCTATTCTCACTTGATATTATAATATCTTTTATCTTCCGAGAGTCTGTATTTTGGATATATGCACAAAGGAATATATTTCTCTCCAACGGTAAGGCTTTGTTTCACTCGGCAATCTTCCGATCGAACCGGATTTCTATTGTATTTCTTCTCGTTCACTAACTGCACTAGTTGCAAGAGCGCGATAACATTTGCGCAACAGTTATATAATTCAAATATAAAGGTAATAATGAGTGAGTTTAAATTCAAGAGGCCTGTGTGTGTGTGTTTGTGTGCGCCTTCCTTTTTTTCATGACAGAGTTCAATGCCACCGCTTGGTGAACGTGACCACATAGTATATGTACATGGTAACTGCAAGCACGCATAGCGTTCGGACCTGAACAGTCCTCTCGATTTTATTCACTGGTCCTTGACTCGATTTTTCGGTCGTTGCAATATAAATACGGGCTGGTCGATAAGTTCAAGGTTCGCGCCATGGCCGAACCGAAGCCTCGCACATTTATCAGCTCGTTAACTGCGCTCCCCTTTCACGTAGTTTGAAACGCACCGCACATTTTTCTCGTTTACGCAAGATTAATTAATGCGCGCTCAAGCGCAAAAGCCATTTTTCAAAATGTGCGCCATTTGTAGCAAATTTATAATTTTGACGAGAAATTAAGTGACATGCGCAATAAATTTGGAAGGAGATTTAATATTTCGCGAAATTCTGAGAATCAATTTGGACGAGATATATTAAATCATTGTGTAATATAAATTATTTAATTATATTTTGGAATAATTAAAATTTTATTATTGTTGTATATTTTATAGATCGAGATATTTTATTTTTATATTGTTTTACGTGTACCGCGTCGCACATACTTTGTTTTTGGTTTTTGTGAAACTTTAAGCCTCTACTTTATGCACACCATTTTGTGTGAATCTATTTCATGCGTTTGCTACACGCAACTAACTGAAAATCGATATAGCTGGCATGGTATTGTTTTGCTAGAAAGTCATTGACCTCGAAACTAAAAAGTAGTACTACGCTTTTGATTGAGATCATGAACCAAGCCATAAATTTTATAATTGGCAATGATCGTTTTGCACACAAAAATTCCAAACGCACACACGTAGATAATTTCATGCTAATTGATTATTGAAATTTTAAATTTAATGGTATTTTTGCAATTTAAATTGTGTTATTGTTTCTGCCGAAATCACATGGAGTTATTAAATGTATACTGATGAAAGATGATAAAAGATTATGATAAAAATTTACGAGTTTTTGGAATTTAAAGTTTGAAAAAATTCATATTGTTTAAACTTTCTCTCATTAATCAACTGTTGAAGGATTTAATTAATATTTTGATTTAGCAACTTTGTAATTTTCATCACATACCCGCTGTGAAATTCCAATTTTACTACCGTCTCATATTTCACATATTCGCGGCGTCAGGATCGATTATCACACCCTAATTAAACCTCCCCCTATTTCTCGCGTCGGTTCGTAATACCGGCAAATTGCCGAAGCTTGCCGGAAGTCAGTACGTCGAGCATGCACGTGACACAAACATTTGCCGATTGCCGCGCGCGCAACACGTAATTCGCAATACAAGACGCTCAACACACAAAGGCTCGGAACACTATAAGACACCTATGAGAAGTTCACACATGGCAGACATACTCACGCGTCCATTAATCGGGGAAGCAACTCTGTGCCATGGGCAAGTCTCGTCCCTGACCTCCCAGAGTCGTCCTGAAGGCAGGACGACTCCTCGTCGCGAAAGGCTTCCTCGTCGCGGTGCTGCGAATTTGTCGTCGGTCGGCTCGCAGGGAGTGAATCTTCACTGAACGAAACAACGTGGCGTCGATAGGCGCTACCTTAAAGCAACGTGCTGCTCGGCGTTAGGCGGATGTAAACAAGGACACCGCCGAGCTTGCGCCCTGTCCGGAAGCTCCAGCCGCTCTTTCCGTCCTTTCCGGCGGGTGGCTTCTTCGTCTTTCCACCCTCTCGCACTCTCTTCCTCTTCCTTTTCTTGTGCGATGCGTATTGCGTGGTCCCTGGTACGCCCGGTACGCGTGTGCGTGCACAATTTCGGTCGGTCCCGGCGAGCGTGCCGGCCGGCTGATCTGCCTCTTCTTTCAGTACGTCTGCGACGCTGCGCGGCCGCCCATGGCGGTGTAATGGCGACGCTCAGTTGGTTATGGGGGTCGCCGCGCGCGCGAAGCCACCCCCATGCAATGTGGAAAGGCGATCAATACCTAACTCCCGCGATTCCCGCTTTTCCACCCCGTGGACGTTTCTCTCTGTCCCCCTTCGTACGCCGTTGCGCCTCTATGTTGATGTCGGTGTTACGCTGCTCGTAGCGGCGGTGGCCGCTGTCGTTGTTGCGTCGAAACTGCCTCATGGAGCGAGCCTCGCTTCGGGGTGTACGACAGTTTCAGGGTTATTACAGGTGGTATGGTAGGGTTAATGCTAGCGCGCCGGTCTTTGTTCTTTTTTTTGCGACCGTGACGCTTCACGACGCTTCGATAAAAAGTGCAAAACTAGCTAGAGGTGGCCGGTAAAGAAATGAGCACTTCATGTAGCCGAAAATTTATTTAGTGTCTTCGATTATACAGTATAATAATTAAATCAGTAAAAATTGATAAAATAGGTAAAAATTTTGTTGTAATAATTCTTTTCACAACTGATACACGCATAAAGGTAATATAAAGATTTTAATCATATTGTAATTATATATCGATTACAATAAAAAAAATCTTATCCGTCTGTCATCTAATGTCTGTCTCTATGTGTATATGAATTTATTGTCTTTTGTTGTGTGCCGTCGAGGAACCCAAGCCGATTCAGCAGTTTGTGTGTGGCGAGTTTATTGATTTTATACGTTATGACTTAAACGGCTCCGTGTAACGATGACTACGGGGTTGTATCGCGGGGTTTGACGACCAAAATGCACCCTCTTTCGAGTGCCTGGAACCAACGCCGACGCGAGGGGTAGATTTAGCTTATAATTACGGATACTTCCCCCACGGACGATCAGCTATCAGGCTGCCTAAACGAGATCGCGACGCTGTACAACGGATAATGGAGGATGTCGTTATTCTTTTGTCTTCGGGTTTTGGTATCGGTTTTCACGAGACATGAATATTCGCGTGCCCCTCGGTCGCTTTTACTGCGCGGCAGCCCGATCGAGAAGATCGCGGTGATGTTATAACGAGGTTAATTTGCAAGCGAAAGTAGGGTAAACTTTTTACGTAGTATCTGCCTCCTAGAGTCGACTGACAAGCTATTTTTATTGTTACGGAGTATCGTAATTAAAGTCCAGCCATTCAGAATTACCGTCCTTTTCCGTGATAGAAAAAACTCGAATAATTATTTATCCGCATCTGGCAAAAGCATTCTTGTACAATTATTAACAAACATATCGCCCCAGTTTATTACTTTCTCATTAATTAGCCTGAAATAATAATATCATCAATAGCGAGAGAAATCTCTCTCATCTAATTTATTTATTATCGCAATTTTCTTCCATCATCGCAAATTGATTATATAAAACGCAGCGAATAAACACTCTAATGCGATTCTGTTCACTATCGGATGCACTTAAGCATCAATGCACTTCCATAAGAACGCTCGCCTCTCTAATTCATATATCTTCCGGGCGAAAAGCGATAGGCAGATCGCGGAGGACGCATTTAGAAGCACACCGAGAGCACACCGACGCAGCAGCAGCAGCAGCAGCAACCTGCGAGCAAACATTTGGTATTAAATCGAGCACGCAACAAGGGTCGTTCCGTTCGCACGCTCTCTTATGCAACGATCCTCTCACGCGCTGCGCGGTAAAAACGGCCCCCGTTTATTGTGCACGCGGTGCATCCCGCACTCGCAGACTCGATTCACACTCCCTTTTTGCAGCTCTCGTAGACTCGCAATATTGACGCTCGTGAAAGCCAAGCTAATAAAACTAGTGCTTGCATCGCAACAATTTTCAAAGTAATTTGCGTAATTGCGCGACAATGTGCACATTTAATGCGCACGTTGATGCATAATGAATTAATTAATTATTATTAAAACGAAACAGATATAATCTGCTGTAATTATGATAACGTGTTTGATCCATCAGTGAAATTTAAAAGTATCATTAAATTTTCAAGGTAAGCCGCGATTGAGAATTTAGATATCGCGCATGCTGTAAATACGAGAGATCTTTAATTAAGCCAATAGGATGCCGCATATATGTGGAAGTGGTTTCGGCGATACGTCGACGTTAATGAAACAATGATCGCAGTTGAATCATTTTAGTACCATTTTATTTATGTGAATTGAGCGAAATATCTGAGCCAATCGAATTGACTCGACGATAGAGTAATTAATAGGGCGTGCTCCATTTATCACTTTAGCTAATTACATCTCAAGAGCACTCAGGAGAGCGCTTCCGTTACGTCAACGGCATATTCAATATGAAACACTCGCGATTACTCTCTCCACGCGTCTGTTTTCAAATGTAACAGCGATAAATTAATTTAGTTAATTCGCTACGCCAACACACTCATCGCAATATAATATATTAATACCTCATAATACGCGACTCAAGCTTTGCTTAATTATTAATAGCGCAATTAATATTAATAATCCATTATTAATTTTCACAGGCAAATGTGTCAAATATTTGTTAATTAATTTAAAGAGCAAAGCGGAGTGTGATTGCGCTAGGTAATTCGATTCTAATTCATTTCTAACACTTGACGCGTTTCACGTGTTGTGGATTATAAAATTAAAGCAATGAAATAGCAAAGTTGAAAGTGCATTTTAAAATTGTAGCCATCGGTATGATGTCAGAATTGCAACGAAATTATGATTTATCCGTCAGAGAATGTTGATTAAATTGTTCTCGGAGCTTCAATTCGCACGATTGCGAAGAGAAAGTCGCGATACGTGCCGACTTTGTTAGATTCAGGGTTTGAGGGTCGATCACCGGATGACCTTGGACCCGAGGAAGGTCTACCTCAACATCGAGACATCACGAACGTACTCGCGGAATCGACGCCGGAATTGCGAGTATTTAGGTCGGCACGATTGCTTTCTCGGCCACGACTCGCCATCTATTTGAATTATTCGCTGTCATCCTCGCATTGTTAATGGCTGCCTATCGCAGCACGAAGCAAACTGCCATTACATAGAAAGTTAGATTTTAGGTGTCTCGAAATTCCTGTGATTGAAGCCTCGGTGTCGCTTCTCCATCGTGCGGCCAGGCATAATAGAAATGCGGTTTGTCAATTCGACATTGTACTTTCTAACTCGCCAAAGATTAATCTTACGATTTCATTTGTGGGAGTGATCGTGAGTGGCAAATAAAACGAACCGGTTTCGTTATTGCGGACGAGTGTATTGCAATTCGTAAGGTACAAATAGTACAAAGGGTATAAGAGTACAAACATTGCGTAGGAACTAGATTATGCGGACATAGAAAAAGTACAGAGTTTAGAGACGTGATATAGTAAAGAGAATTGCCCCGTTTTCCTCTTATATCACTCGCAAATGCGAATTGCGTCCATCGTGATTTCGCCCTGATTTTATCTATTTACGGAGAAGACTCGTGCCGGGAACCGGTAAACGCGTCAACGATGTGCACGAGAGAAGACTGTCGTGAAAAATCGGCGAATCTCTCACAAGAGATTCTCCTTTGTAAAATCGAAGATGAGATGTAAATAATTAGGCTCCGCAACAATCGCATCTAAATTATCTGAATTTTAATATATCAAAACTTTTGTCTTGCCGTTCAAATATCTACATTGTTCCTTGTGTCGTCGCATTCTCGTTCCGTCGCTCATCGCGGAGCGACTTTTCCGACTATTCTAATTAGGACGAAGACGTAGGCGAAGAAGGAAAGCGAAGAAACACATGGGATCTCGGCACGAGTCCTCAGGATTCTCAATAAACGTAACATGTCGCGCGTAAATCCTATGTCAGATGTTATAATAAATATTATAATAGAACAACGTAATAATAAATATATTTATATCTTGTATATATAAATATGTGTGTGTATATATATATTATATATATTTATATGCTATAGGAAGAAACATGTCGACACAACTAGCGCTAAACACCGAGAGAATTCGCTTTATTGTATACTCTCCTCCGTTTATTTACAGCCCTCTTAGAGAAACTATATCTTACAAAAAAATCGACCGGATAACTATAATTCGCAACGGCGATAATCGATATCAAAGCTTCTAGCACGAAACACGTATTATCTATGAACGCCTACATCTCCGTTATAAACCCGAGGGACTTTCCCTCCTTTCTCTTCGTCTTCCTTCATCATTCCATGTACAAACGCACACCCGCACGCACGCACGCACGTACACACGCATACACACACAACGCACTCGCAGACGCGCACTCGTACGTAATCGCACGTCGATTCGTTCGTTCGCTTTTGTGATCTTCTCTCTGTCATCGCATCTGTCCAGTTGAGCGTAAAAGAAACTCAAGTAGGTCGCTTCAGTTTCGAGATCGCACTCGGCCGCGATCGGTCTTGATCCCCTTTATCTCTTATCAGAGTTCGGACAGCGCTCTTCTCGACGGATTAAGGCTTAATGATATGATCAGCCGTTGTACTGTATTTCTACCTCGAACGTACTAGCTTTTCGTCCCTATCGCTCCGCATCTAGCTTTGAAAATTGCACGAGCTTGCGATAAGCACTCGTCAACCGATTTGATCCTGATCACCTTTCTGAATCCAACGTAAAATAAGTTTCTCTTGATAATAGAAATTCAACGCCGACAATAAAATATCTGTGTACTATAAGTCATGATTCTAATAGCGGTACTAATTATTCTCGTCTCTACGAATTTGTTGTTTTTTTTTTTTACGATAATATATGTAAAATATTACAATTTTTCTTGTGCGTAAATCTCTTTGCGTATAAAAGGACTAAAGTTTTGCACTTCCTTTCAGGATATTTAATATCTACGTGGTCTTTTGTCTCTTTATCGAATTACAGCGGCTCGAAAATACAAAGTCCGCGGAACGAGCGTCGATTTCGAGTTTGCTAAATAGAAAATCAAGAGAAATTGATCCTTTGTATTCTCAGTTGTATTAAAATATTTCTAATCGCTGCGATCTTTGCTTGCTTGTTAATTAGATAATGGAAAATTTGTACAGTTGTTTCGCATTAACGTTCGATAATTTTGTTCGCTACGAAAATCCCTGGCTACATCACTGCGCTAAAATATTGTCCCCTCTTTCTATCGAACATACTCGTAACTTATTTCTCCCACCGCTATTCTAATTCTCGAACCATCTGCATGGACGATTGTTGTTTTAAGCTGCAGTTTGTACTACGTGGAAGACGGATGAAACACTGTCCGCGAGAATGTGCCTTAGGTCGCGAGCATCGAACGATCGGATTATGTTCTAGAGGATTTCGTTTGAAGCGGATCAGGATTACTCGACGTCCCGATCCCTCCTCTGACGTTCGTTTCAGTCTTTCGGGCAGGAAAACTCTTCCCGATTTCTCATTCGTCACTCGGAGATAAATAGAAAAATTTATCGAACGAAGTTTCATTGTTCCCGTGTGCGTCGAAGACCTACGTCAGCCTTTTCGACCTGATTGGTTCTAAGAAAGATCTAATTCTTCTATTTCTAACGAGTGATCTCTAACACTTCGTCACCTAAAAATTCTGCTTTTGGTCACAAGCGATAAAATTCAAATGTATAATGAAAATCATGATCAATTGTGTTTCTCCATAACTTGCATCGGATCTTTCCTTTTTCTTTCGATCGAAAAAACGTATTCGAGTATCTCTAAACGAGAGGAGAATTTAGAATATATGTGATAGATACGCATGTATATAAGTGATACGTGTGCGTATATATGTATGCAATATGTATTGATTTTATGTCTATCGATGAACTCCATCTCCATGAGGTTTTGTAGGGCTGACCAGTTGGATCGAGTTCGAGAAGTACAATTGATTCTTTCACTTTCCAAGATATTTTTCATGCGGCGGATAAACAATCCTTTTCTTATCTCTTCATTGATTTCGTACGAAACCGTGCCGATTGGACGGCAGATAACGGAAAGGGATCGTTTATCCGCTATTATCGCGATGGAGCTTTCTTTTTGTCAAGTGAACTTTTGTTCACCTTTACGGAAATTTTCGTGCGGTCATTCTTGCTCGATAGGGTCATCGCTTCGGGCGAAAGCTGCGAGAAATGGCGAGCGATTGATATCAACGTATACACGTGACGTCCCTTCGTCGCGTAAAACCCGAGATTGTGTTAAGTGCGCTCGTGCGGTTTGCAAATCTCCCTATCTCGCATAGCTTTTGCAGCACGGTGAAGTTCAATAGAGGCTATTTACAGATATCAATGAGTAAGAGGATTATTTATGTGGAAATCTCTAAAAGGTAGCCGAGTTGGGATTCGAGGAGATCGTATATAATATTGTATTTCGATAAATCGGCTTATCGGCAAGGGGATCTGAACATACGTATCTCTGGGGTTAATCTACTTTTTTAGCTTGCCAAAAATTGTTTTTCCAACATGACCTTTCTAAGAATAATTCTCAGTCAGCTAATCCATTGATACAGCGCAAATCTTGCAGCTAGATCGCGGCGATATTTTGCCGCGATCTATCCGCAAGGTTTGTACTGCGAGACACGACACTGTTGTGTAAATTTTATGAATACGTCAACATTTATACCGATGAAATAAATCTGTACAAGGCTAGCTAGAGACATTGACTTTTCGACAAACGACGAAGTAAGCTACTGTTTATGGGACAGTTTGAGCACCGCTTTCGGCCGACGCATTCTTCTCTAATCGATTCAACTACGTGTGAATTATCCAGTCGCTCTTACGAGCCTCGAATCTATTTACTGTATAGTTTTCCGAAATACCCTGGAATCGATGCAAATCACGATGCATACGAACTGTGGTGTACGTGTCGTCGCGTTTTTCTAGAAAAATCCGCCTAAAAAAAATGATCGATGTCTACTCCTTGTATCGGCGTCCAACGAAGTTTCCCTCTTCAACACGGTTTTCGCGCCAGCCTCGACGGTCGTCGCGACCCGGCATTTCTCTCGATCACATGAAATACGCCGGATCGTTCTCCGCAATGACATCGAGTCTTGACTGTTGGCTCTTGGGCCGCTGCGGGGCTCCCCCGGTCTTCCATATGACCTCGCGGGAGCCCTTGCGTCACATGTAGGTCGGCTTGACCTTGTAGGCCCGCTTCCACACCTCGCACAGGCAGACGGTGCTGTGGAACCTGTAGAATATCGCCAGCGGCATCGAGACGTGGGTGATGATCGTCCACGCCCACAGGCCGTAGAAGTGCAACTGCACCGGATGCGACTCCGCGCGGGACTTCTCCAGCGTGTTGATCGCCCACATGGCCAGATTCGTCACTAGCAGGAACGTCACGATCTCCCTGCCGGGCTTTCGGCGTATCTGTTCGGCGGTGGCGACCGAGCGTCTGGACGCGTCCAGAATGAAGATGGTCTGGCAGGTGGTTTGAACGACGCTGGCCAGCGCGGTGACCAGCACGAGGATCGTGTCCTTCTTCAGGGTGAAGTGGCCGCCGATGATGGTGAACGTGGAGTAGATGAACATGCCGGTCTGCGCGGCCACCAGCAGTATATTGTCGAGCTCGAGATTCCGGCCGCCGTCGTAGCGCAGCCTGCGCATCTGGAACATGCCGAGCAGCGTCGCCAGGGTGGACATCCCGTAGAGCGTCAGCTCGCACACGTTCACCTCGGTCACGGCGAGGCTGGTCAGCTCGGGCCGCGAGATCAGCACGAAGAATAGTATCAGCGAGATTATGGTCAGCACTAGAATCAGGATACCGACGAAGAGGCCCTTGTGCGCGCGCGCGCAGTCCACGCTGTAATGATGCGGCGACTTCCTGCGGATAATTAGACGATTCCTTGAGAACGCGTGACACGCGGATTTCGTGACTCGGTGACGTAAATTCTAACGGTGCTTCTATCATACGCCGGCTTTGTTCAGGGATTATTATTCGCACTTGACATTTCGGTAAAAGCGCCGCGCGCCGCGCTGGCAATTTGTTCGCAAACTGGGTTGTCATTTGCATGCCTCTGCGGTAACGTGTATTGTAATAATATGTATTGTAGTCTCCGCACCTGTGTAGCCGCGTATTGTCACTGCGATCGTAGGAGAGTGTATTGTTACCTGTACCTGTAGGCGTGTGCGTGATGACGCGAGCCGGGCGGCGTGGTGGGCTGCGTGAATCCGGCCTTTGATATGTTTTTCCACATTACGTATAAAATAGCCGCGCAAATCAAGCTGTACTCTATCGTGCAGGGGAAGAGGAAGGGGCTGGCGTCTTGTACCAGCGATCCCATTATATTCGTTCTTCTGCATTCGAATATGTGATGCGGTCCTTTGAGACCGCGCGGAAGTCGCACGTGTTCCCCGTGATGACCGTGCAGGTGACCGCCGAGATGGACTCCTTTCGTGCCTGTGAAAGTTTCAAAGTCTCAGATAGCTCGTCGGATCGTGCAACGGCAACCGGCATCTTTTTCATCGCACTCACCCAGTCTGTGGGAAATTCTGAGGGAATTGTTCTCTGGATTATAGAAGGTGAGGATCTCGTGTTTCGTTTCTTGCACAAGAACGTTTAGCCAAACTGACAGATTCGTACCGATCATATGCATTAGCCCGAAACGCGCAACTACGCGGTGACGGTAAACCTTCATTTGCTGGAACATGATGGCGTTTTATTATTCCATTATTAAAATGAAAATTTTTATACATTTTATTCATATTTGTGTTAATGTATTTTTCATTTCGTCAAAATAAAGTTAATTGCGTCCATTTGCTCGTACAAAAGCACGCATATACACAATTCATAACTGATTAATATAAAATGGAAAAAGGAATGAATTTTTATTGCACATGAAGCATATTTTTTTATTGATACATTTTTTGATTCAAGTAAATAAAGCTTGATGGGAGTTTAGTATTACATTTTGATACTTGTAGCGAAAAAAAGATTAGTTTACAAATCGATAGAGCACTAGAGCGCTCTCTCCCTCGCTCTCGTATAGCCATGTCCCACTATTGCTCTTAGGGTTGTTCACCCTTCTGTTTCATTAACTCTGTAAACGATGGAGCTCGGTACCTCCGTTAGTTATTCCCCATCGAGTTACAACATCAAAGTTTTCCGATATAACACGTGCAGCGAATCTCAAGGAAAGTCGATACAGTAGCTTTATGTACGGATATTTATCTCCTCTAAAAAATTGTTTATATTGGTTGTTGCAAATAAGTTTTTTAAAATTAATCTCAAGTACACCTTGCTCTAATATCTTAATTTGAGTCTCCACAATTCGTCGCAAAGATATCTAATGCTGAACACAAAGAATCAAAATGTGCGAGAATAGTTATTAAAATCAACGGCGGCCCTTGATATTCTCGCTAAAAGTCGATTCCAAGTTGATTGAGCATCCGTGATTGCAATTAAGATCGCGAGTTGCGAGGCAGCTTAGCACATGTCATTCACACTCGACGTCCACTCACCTCGTTGTTCAGGAATATGAAGTACATCTGGATGAAGATGAAGGCCATTCTCGTGGCGGGCGTGAGGGCCAGCATGATGTTGTGACACTTGGTGTTCTGCTCCAGCTCGAAGTACTGGCCGAATTCCAGGCCGGAGTAGATCATCGAGCCGATGCCGAACGCGACGGCGCCCATTCGCAGGTAGAAGCTGCCGTAGTGCTGGACCGGACGCACCGGATGCATCATGTGCGGGCATCCGGTATCAGGCGTGTCGCTGTCGCCACCGGCGCCGCTCGACGATCTCGACGAGTCCAGATCGCACACGTCCTTCTGCTTCTCTGCTCCGCGAGTTCGCGATTCAACGACAGACTGATTAATATCCGAACGGCCGATATCAGCGACAACGATCGTCGTTGTTTCGCTTGAAATCCGTCTCTCGCTTCCGTTTCGGCGATCGCTCCCGGCCGGAGAGCAGCGAGGTCATCGAAATGACACGTAACGTTGCGCCACTATGCGCGTGGATGTAAATTGATTGGAATGTAGGGCCGCGATTGCCAAAGCGGCGTGATTTCGCGTCTGATCGGAGGGAGCTTCGTCTAATTTCATCAAATCTAGAGAGTCACGCTCTCTTTATTGGTGCTCTCGCAGGAAAGGTGGATCGATACTTGCTTGTAAGTCGGGATTCTTTATCTCGCGGCGGAAACGGAAATCGAATAAAAATAAATTTTACGAGCATTATGAACTCACTTGGTTTCGACTTGCCGTCCCTGAACAACATGATGTACATGTACACGAGGAAGATCATGCTGCCGAAGTAGAGGTAGAGGTAAAAAGCCTCGTAGAACGACGGCGGTATGTACGTGGATATTACTTCCGCCATGGGAAAGGCGATCCCCATCACGACCAGAAGTTTCCCGTACAGCGCGCTCAAAGTGGTCGCCAGGGCGTCGCTGCAGCAGAAACGGAAATTGAAGCTGAATGAATTCGCGGATCCGCATCACGCGCGGATTAAATCCTCGTGGAGGAAATAGATCCATCTCCGGCCGCGCCTCGAGGAACCGTGTTCCTCTTCGGTTACTACTTGCCGGCTATCAAACGGATCTTCATTCGCGTCGACGAGGCACTCTATAAATCCGTCCGTCTATAAACCCACGTCGGTTTTTATCAGCGCGAAGGGAAATTTGAATTGACGAGTCGCGTCGAATGAACCGAATCCTCTCGCGCAAGCCCAGACATTTTATCGCGATTATCGCGATAATTAATTTTATTCGCTTCAATCGCAATCTCGCTGTTGATTTCTTTCGGTACAAAAGTTTCTGCGGCTAGTGCCTTTCACGGCCGTGACCCGAATGAAAACGTCTTTTCGAAGGAATCATTGAAAATGGGAGATTGAGGGCAGCGCGCGAATGATGGATCGTTAGCTCGATGCCCATCATCGTGTAACATCACACAGCGGAGGTACCATTGGCCGCAAATACATCCACCCCCGTAAGAATTGGCTCAATTACGAGTAATCGCGTGGTCGCCTGTGCGCGTGTGTTTGATTCATAAAGTACCGGTAATTGCGATGGAGACGTCGGTCAGGATAACCTGGAGGATCACGTGAAATTTCCGTGGCGACTCGTGGCATTCCCCCCTTCGCGTATGTCTGTCGTGAACGAAAGCGAATTCAAATCGCGAATCTTCGCGAAACGCTCGGCGCAAACGCGAAATTCGACAAAAGAGACGAGTTCTGACTTGGGTAATTTTTTTTGTGGAATTTTATTCACGCAACAACGTATCATAAATAATAACTGTTTCGCCGAATTAACAATTCTATGAATAACGCTGCTACGATTTTAAAATCGCCGTGTCGCCTCGGAAAATCAAGCGTTGCTGCAAATAGTATTATAACACACGCAAACATTATTACTAAAATGTCTGGGCTTAATAATTCAATTATTATTAATGAAAATCCAACTGCGCCGCCGCGTACAAGATTACTACGTGTGGCTTTCTCTTGCAAATAATTACATTTTACGCGAAACAGCTAAATTAATCGCTACAAACATAATGTTGAATTGCCGCTAATGAAGTGCGGTTGCAACGCCGAGAAAGCGCCCGAATCGATCGGAAGAGAGTGCATAGACCTCGATGCGAGATGTGGCGAAACACTTGATCCGCTACTCACCAGCCAAGGTTCTTCCACTTCCGCTCGTCGGTGACCTCGAGGAAGGTCGGCGCCGGATAGCAGACCGCCGGAATCGGCTGCGAGGAACATGGCAGGGCTAACGCGAACTGGGGTGGCCGATGAACGCGAGAGGGTGAACTGCTGCTGTGTCTAGACAGCGTTTCCGGCGAGACGATTACCGCGGATGGCGAGGCTGGTGACGGTAGCGCGACCGGCAGTCCTGGCCAGCTGTATAAAGCGCATCCCGTTATTATCTCCTCCGTCTAGCTTCTTCGGGATTACAACGTCTCGGGCTCGCATTCGTATTTCACGTAGTTCTCCGTTGAAATAAAAAAACATCTCTCTATTTCTCTTACTTTCCGTCTAATAATCGATAAGAAACGAGAAAAGTATGGTGAAAATTCTTTCATCAGAAATATTTCGTAAAATTCTCTCGGATCTTCAAGCCGTTTTATTTTGTAAATTATTTCACCTCTCGAATTTTTATTTATTTCTGAATATAAAGAGAGGTAGCGATAATAATTAAATTTCGAAAATGAGAAACAGTCAGATTTTTTATTATTTCTAAGTTTGATTTACGAATGCAAGCCCTAACAGAATTATATGCAAAGATATAAGCTATATTTCTTCTTAATAAGCATACTTTGGTGTTTGACTGAAGATGAATGTATTTGGGTGTGTTTTCAAACGTGACGTCAATACGCCATTTGCAAAACCTCTTCACCTTCATTTTTTATGTATTTTGCATGACGCCACGTGGGAATTACGGGTGATCTCGAGACCACGCCCTTCCATCATCTGCCATTAGCGATTTTAATTAATTGATAATTCTTTCGATAAGCTTCATAAATTGCTTCAATTATTCTTTAACAGTGATGGCTTCGTGCGATAATGGAAATTCATTTATTACGACTTTAATTTTATATATTTTCATTTAATAATCCACTCTCTTTTAATTAGCCATATTAATAACCACTTATTCTCTGTATATAGCGTATGAATTCGATAAAAATGTAGGTACAAAAAGAAGGAGATTAGTTAATTTCGTGCACGCACGTTGTGCATGATTTTTATATGAACTCACACGTCCGCCTGATTTAAGGTCAACCCGGTGTCATAATGTTTGACACATTACATTGACACTGGTTGCAGGAAAAGATCGACTAGTGCTGATGGCTTTGCGAGTATCGTGAGATGGCGTGACGTTGACTTTCTAACATAGGTCGTCCATTTAAAAATAAACTGGTCTATTTAACTTGACACTCGATAAAACGTACTTTTTTCGCTTTTTTTTACGCGCGCGTAGATTTCTCAATACATGAACTTAACAACGATTGATTCGAAAAACTTATTTGCAGAAAAGATAATTGTAATATAAAATGATTGAATCGTCATAAAAAACTCAAGATTTGATAGCAAATTTTATTTTCACAAAATTTCGCACTAAAATGTAATAAAAGCGCGTTGTCATAATTCACCGTCTGCGTCTTGTCAGCGCAAAGTGTAATCTGTCTTACTGTTATATCTCACTCCCCCGCTTCTAAAATTCTCGATCCCCGTGCTACCTTAACCCAGCCCATAAATTTCGTCAAATTTTAATCAAGGTGGTTTGGAAAAAAAAGGTTTACGCGAACCACCGTCCTTCCTTCGCCGTCGCAACTATCGTCAAAATTGCACACTTCTGATGCTTCCGACATTTCACGGGCTGTTCCGCATACTTAAGGAGATAAACGATCCGTAGCGTACGACGACCTGCCCCTACGATGTCGGGAGTCGACAGGGATGAGGAAAGGGGTGCGGAAAGGATTCCAGTCCTTTTCACGGGGGCGCACGCGGGCGGCGTAAAAATATTTCGCAGAAACGTGGCTTTGGCGCGATACGGCGGCCGCGATGGGGTGGGCGCAAGCTCATCTCGTGCCTCCGAGCTTTTTGAAATAATCACGTAGCGTTGTGAAGCGTTGGAGCGAGAGAGGGTGTCGTTGGCCGAGTAAGGGCGGCAAGGGCGGGAGGGCACTGAGAGGTTGATTCAGTGGTTGAGTACCGTCCCTCGTTGCGAAGGGCGAAGGGTATACGTGGCTTGAGGACCCGGGGCGTTGCACACCCTTCGGTAGAAAGACCTTACGCTACCTTGCGCCCTTCGACGGTCCTTAGTACCTTTTCCCTTTTTTCGCAACTCTTCTCGAGCGAATCTATTATATTATTAACATCTTTTTCCACCGGGCTTTGACACAATGCTCTGACCTGCTTCTCTCGCATAATTGAGATACTCAAAAAGTTCAATGCACGTTCTGTTCGCAGAAGCGGATAAAATTGATTGCATCGTGTTTCTTATTTTCACGAGAATCGGAATATATCGCGTTTGCTGAGAAATCACATCGAGTTTGCAAATTTATCGAACAGATATGTCTCGAGTGTTTTATGCACAAAGGTAGTCCGTTATTTTCTTCGCAATTTTATGCACGACGTCGCATCTCGGTGCAATTTTCTTCGCGTTCCGCGAAGATGACGGCGGCGTTTCGCTTGAATTCAATTGCCACGCAGCCATTGTTAAAGCACATCTCTTATTCAGGAACTTGGCGACCCTTCGCGCAGTTCCTTTGAACTTTGCGTCTCAGAAATTCCAGCTCGCTAGCCCTTTTCTTTTCCGTCAGTTTCCGCGTATTACGACGGGAATTACGCTTCCGCGTTGTCTGTCGGCGAACAACATCGATCCTATCGCTCGTCACTTCGTCGTCCGTCATCTCCTATCCCTTGCACATCTTTTAACATTACTTCCCCCCTTTTATCCGATTTATCCTATTCACGCAGTAAATTCCTGACGAGAACTTTCCGTCTCTCTCAACGTCAGATAAAAATATGATCGATGACCGTGGAATAGAATTTCTACTTTAGAACCATGTCATTATTAAATTTTGCATTGACGCGCGTGCAAGTGAACGCTCCGATGAAAGCTTTTATACCCCTAGGTATAATCAATTTCGAGCACAACGTAGCGAAATCATGGTACCTGAGGGACGTCTCCTTGATAAGCATACCCGTGACCTTGATTCGCGCTTTTCTCGATCGTCTCGGTGGAACGTTGGCCCTCATGAACGGCCCTCACCAACGGATGACACAATCACGGCCCTCTGGCTCGTGACACGGCACTCGCGGACCCCGCATCACAAACTGAGGCCCTAACCGGGGCAGACGGGCTCCCTGACCATCGTATATATAGATCGATCCTACTCGCTGCATATTATCTCTCTCTCTCTCTGTCCCTGCCTGGATGCACGACCGTTTGACAGCGAGCTCGTTAGCGGTGTATCAAATTTGCAGCGGCGTAACACGTCGTTACATCGCCAGCGGACCAGCTGATCGCTTTGTCTCGATTACGTGCCGCGAATTCGGGAAATAACCGAAAGCGAAAGGGCTCGCGTGCCGGCAACGAAGATCAACAGGAGTTGTTCGGACGAAAAAGCACGCAACGCGCATTATACGAGAAAAATTGGCGATAAAAAGATACTTCGTAATTGGCATAGGAATATTAAGATTTCGCGTTGATAACAAAATTAGCAACGCAATTTTTGCATAAGAAATTTTTGCATAAAATTGAAAATAAAATAAATTTTTTCGATATAAAATTGGAATTTTTATAAAATTTAATTTGAGAATCCAATAATTCTAATTAGTTTTTTTTATCGTAAAAAAACTTTAGCATGCTCTGGAAAGGGTGCGCCGCGTAAAAATTCTTTCGAAGATCCATGAAAGCGCCAAATGCTCCAATATTCACACGCTTCGACTTTTATTCCGTCTGCCTACCGAGATCGGCGACCCTCGTACATTCACTGGAAAATATCCGACGGCATTCCCCCGGCACCACCGTGTCTACCATATTCCCATCAAGACGACAAATTCGACGCGAGAGAGAGAGAGGTCCGTCCGCCGGAGGATTGTGGGATATAAATATTCTGTCCACCGACGCTTCTGGTATAACTGGAAAATTTTTCATTCCGGAACGAAATGTATCAGACGCGTATAGTACATTTCGCAGACAATGTTTCGCGTCTGAAATCGGCAGATCTTTGAAATATAAATTTTCGACAGTTTTATATGTATTTCAAACAACGCTAAATTTTTTGTAATAAAACTTTTCGTATTTTTAATTAACTCTCACTTTTATCAATGTATGTAAATGGTGCAATTTACAACTTCAAACGTCCTTTTTCGGGAATTATATATTTCGCTATAAATTTCCTCCTGCCGAAACGCAACGTTGTCATAAGTATGTGTCTACCTTGATTGAATCTGCATGTAAATCGACGGAATAAGCTGCTTTCCTGGTAGATGGGAGAGGGCTTGGTAAGATAGTGAAGACCTAGTGCAGGAGGGTTCGAGGCCTTCGAAGGTCGAATCGGAAGCGGGAGGGAAAACACGCACTGAGATCGAGCGTAAGCCGTAACCGAGTGACAGGTCAATATTAACTCTGGCGATGGTCGTCCCGTGCACGTGAATTCACGTTCGATATCCGGCGGAAGTAATCGAGTTCCGCGAATGGACCGAATTCGCGCGCAAACCAGACGCTCGCTCGCTGGAATTCGAGGTGGATTTGGTATTCGGTCCGGTAAATCGTTCCGTTTGAGATTGTAACGAATAACGATAAAAGCCAACGCGTGAATAAAGTTCGTCGCATTGTTGCAGACGAAGTATGCAAGCAGCCGTGCGTTCTATCTTAATTACAAAAATAACGAAATAATAAACATGATATATAATACCGTTTATTGAAAATCATATATAAATAAATTTATTGCTTTAAATATATGTTCAATTATTAATTTATATTAATTAAATATATATTTTTATATTATTTATGTTCTATTAAAATAAAAAAAAAAATCTTAAATAATACCGTATAAATACGTTTCTAAATAACATCTCGATTGAATTGCTGCAGTGCAGCATCGATCAGCGGCATTTAGTAATTGCGGAGAGAGAAGTCAAGACGACAGTTTGCGTTATGCTCGGAAATTGCATCGACAAGTATTACCGTTGAACGGATGCGGAATTGATGGCGCGTTAGAAGTGCCGCTGCGAAATCGCCGACGCATTTTTCACGATCAAGTTTAATTGCCGGCGATGTACAAAGTGCAGGGTCGTATGCCCGGGAACCGAGGGAAATGCGCGTTAATCGCAGACGGTGATTAATGCTCGCCCGCCGGGACTGCCGGCGTTGGTCACTCCAATGAAGAGACGTGGAGAAACGCGGGCCTCTTTAGGGGAGGCTGTAATTTACGTTGCGGTGGTTGCATACAAAGCGGCAACAATCGATACAAAACGGTTGAATCAACGCCGACCCACTCGTTTCTTCATAATTTCGCCTCCGTACGACGCGAGGGAGGACATTAACTATTTTTTTTCCCGCTTACTGGAACAATTTTTCCTTAAATCAATTCAACGTACACAAGCTAAAAGCTTCGGGATTGAATTTACGGAAATCCAAGACGAAAATTACTTCGCTGTCGACCGCAAGAGTCGCTTGTTTATTCTGTTAATATTTTTTCCGGTTTCAACTTTCCAGTCTGCGAGTTACTTAAGTGAGCCGCGGATCGCGCTAACGATCGCGCAAATTAGTAAAAAGAGAGAAAGTGAGCGAAGTGTGTCTCGAGTGGCGCGTATTATGTGGGAGTTAAGGAAAAGGCAATTTCTGTACTCACTCCTGCGTGAGCGTCGCGGTTGACGGTTTTTCGATTTCCGTGCTAACCGTGCCACCGTCTGGCGTTCGTAGCGCGGCCTCCAGCGCGGCCGCTTCCTCCTCTTCCCTTAATTCTTCAGAGGCCTCCTCGGGAATCGTTGTAATGTCCTCAATTGGCGGGAAGTCATTCCCGTTATCCTCCAGATGATTTTCCAGCATAGGATCGGAATTATTGTCGCCTGGTCGCGTCACTTCCTCGATATCGGAATCGATACCCTGTGTGATAGAATGGATACGTTAATTGACATGTATAATTTTGAAAATCGTCTCGCATTTAACATAAAACAAATAATTCTCGAAATACTCGATTATTTTTTGCGCGAGGAAAAAGAGTTAACATTTCTAGCAATACATTTTAGCAGGTGTTAAATATTAAAACAGGTCTTTTTAAATGCGTTAAATCGATGGCTATAAAAAGAATGCTGCATTTACCGTGATAACACATGCTTAAATAATTGAAAGAAGAGATCTCACTAAATTAAGCGAGATGAATAATTTAATTCTTCTTACTGGAACAACTAATTTTACACTTTATTTATGGGAATATTGAATTTTTCTGTTTCAGTAGTGAGATTTATTGATGTATTATTTCAGTTACACATCACTGCGCTTTAATTCAATTTTAGAAGGGTCGAATACAGAAATACATATTTTGAGAGTGATTTAATAAAGATCCATCGTATTCCGACACCCGTGTCCCAAAAATGTCGCTCTACTCTAACTGACAGTGGATATTGAATTTTTATCTGCGTTTAACATGTATACGCAATACTTCCTTATCCGGAGAAGTACATCAAAATAAAGCTTTTACAAAATCTACTAATTTTACGAAATAATTTTTTGATATTATGGAATAACACAAAGCTTAAGAATGTAAAAAAATTCTGGCAAGAATTTAAAAGTTAAAATCCTGCAAATCCAGCGATTCTCTTTTCACCACAATTTGTCATAAGTTGGAGAAATGACTCCGAGTCGGAGATCCGCAGCTTTGTAATTCTCGCCTCCAAAATCTCTACGGATAATTACCCCTGGTTACTTAAGACAGATGATTTTTAATCTACAAGCACGCGCGCGCGGCGCCTTGTACGCCCCTCCTCCCCCCCCCCCCCGTCCCGCGTACCTGAGCGAAGTCCATGTAGAAGGAATCTCTGGAGTCGGAGCTGCCCTGGCGTAGCCGGAGGCTGAGATCCGGCGAGCTCTCTCCCATCTTCCTTATCTCCTTATCTCCTTCTCGCTTTTTCACCCCCGTGGCTCAACCGCACCTTCCTCACGGAGAGTCCTTGCTCTCCCTCGCGCCTCTCCTCGTTCCTTTCGCCCCTCTTGCGCGCCGACCCCCTCGTCTTTGTCTTCGACGAGCTCCTCGCCCTCTCTACGGACGGGGAATTCTAAAGAGGGTGGATCCTTGCGCACACAATCCACCGGGTTTGCAGCCTGAAAGAATCGGCCCTTGAAAGACAGATCGCCTCAACGCCATCATCTCCTCCACCTGCCTGCCCGCCCTTCGCGCGCGAGGGATAGCGGGAGATCGCGCGATGCGAAAATACACCGGTGAAAAGAGTCGGCGTACGTGAGCGCCGCGGCCCTCTTCTCAACGACAACTCTTAAACCCCCGGATATCAAAGGCGTTTCTCTTTACCCCCTTCGCGAAGGACGAACGAGTGAGCACGCGCCGGGAAGCTGTGACTTTTACTTCGACGCTTATCCCGATTATTAATCGCACCAGCGATTCAGAAAAAAGTCACTAAGAATGCTTGTTAGAATTCAAATATATTGGTATCATTGTGAAGCTTATTTCAATAATTATTATATAACATGCAGAAATATGAAACATAAATTCATTACGTTAATAATTGAGAGCTCACATTGTAATCAACTTTGTCGGTTTCGTTTGCTTTCTTTTGAGACGTTTTTTTATTCTTCAATTAACAGGTAGAAATAAGTCTTTTTATTAATTTATCGATTTAAAAAGAATAATTTAATTTTAAAATTATCTTATTTAATAACAGAGAACTATGATCCATTATATTTCACAATTTTTGAGGACACCATCGGATAATCTCAGAAGCGAGTTTCGATGTTCTCAATTACGTAAGGTGACGAGATGGAACGTACTTTGTAAGATTGAAACTAATTAGTCAGGCAGAAAATTAAATCATGCTCTCTTTGAGTTAATTATATAGTTCATAGTGCGGTAATAATTTCAATCGAAAGTTCAGAACGCAATTACGGTATGATTGCTCAGTGGCTGCAGAGTTAACGGTAAACTGAATATTTCATTAGTGCGAAAGCGTAAAAGTCAGAGTCCTCGAGCAATTTTATTAAAGCGAGTTAAGTAAAACGCGCTGTTCGCGAAAAACGCATCGTGGGAAGTTGCAGTTTATCTTGGGAGAAGCGGACTTATGTGCTCAGCCCCCTTAGTCATGTTGTTTCTAAGCTTATAGCCAAACTGACTGCACAGAGTTGTTGTTAGCAGAGTAACAAGATACTCTGCTAAGACGCTGCTCTATGCGCGGAATGTATAATTACTTGCGAAAGTTGCTATGCAAAGCTTTCGGTGATTACAGCCTTCGAAACTTTAGCCACTTCATATATGTCAGCGTTAAATGTCATGTGCCACGACAGTGAGGAAATTGGAGAGAGCCGATCGTTAATATACATTTATCGTGACGATATTTATCAAACCGAATATCGACAGGATAAATCGGAAAATTACATGAAAACTATATATTGAAATTACACGGTGATCTACATGTTTGCTCGCGTATTCCTATTAAGAGCATTAAGGATGTTTACTTTGAATTAAATATAAATATTGCGATGAAATATTTATTATAGTAGGATAAAAAAATTACGTTCAGCATAATTTCTCCGGAAAAAAAAAGAAACAAATATTTTGAGGTAAAAAGTATGAGTCACGATAGACAAAGCAGTTCGATACTCGCAGCGTAGGAAGGCAATGCCCTCGTATCTGCGAAGGACACTTTGTCGTCCCACGAGTGATCCAGTATAGAGGCAGTGAAACGCTTCCTCGCCAGGACGCGGTAGCTCCGACGTCAATGAACATTCTTCCCGTTCAGACCCTAACGCCATTCCACGACGGACCCTTCCGTTCGTCGAACGTTTTATGGCTCGTATACGTGGCATCGAATATTTCTCCATCAAAATGACTCCCCCGCGCGCATTAGGGAAACACTGGGCACAGTGGAAACAATGTGGAGTCAGACCTAGCTAGCGTTCCGCTTCGCCCGCAATAAGACAAATAATTTTGCGGCTGCAGTGTGGCGTGCGGAATAATATGATATCGATCGCGAGCTCTCGTCCGGGAATAATTACTGGATCGCATAATTGCTATTAATAACGTTCTTCTAACAATTATATTGCAATAATTCAAGTTATTGATCGCGTAGCTGAACCAAATATCGCTTTTGCTTTGACATTTATTCACAAAATTACTGTTCATCAAAAAATAAGAGATTAAATTTGTGGTTAAAATATGAAAGCGTTAATAATTAATATACTTCAGTTAAATAGAACGAGTGTGAACAAACGAACGAGAAAGTATTGTATGTTTAATACATGATAGAATAATTTATGGGCATCAAAGTAGAACATGGTGGAAAAGCGACTATATCGATGCAGTAAGATGGATGGATTGCGTTTGTAAGAATCCGTACGATGATTCTATATCCGACAGTGTTGTTTCTCTGGTACAGTAGTGCAGTTGTTGCTTTCCCAGAATTCCGCAGCAACGATTTTCCGTTGCTTGCGTCGCGTGCGGGAAAAAGGCAGCGGTTTCCACTCCGCGTTCATGCTCGGAAGCAGTTCATTGCCTTTTTACACTGGCGATGTCGCGTTCCAGCGTTTTATCTAAACTATACGTCTCGTTGCTAGATGCACGCAATAAAGCACGCAACAGAATGAAAAATAAACGTCGGGAAATGATAGACCGAGAGCCATCAAGTCATATCAAAACGCAAAAAATATAGCAGTTTGATATTTGCGTGCCACTTGAGAAACGGTTGAATATTTATCGCGACTTATCCGTTCCGACGTGTTGAATTGAAATCTCGTTAGAGCAGAGTTAGACTTTTTAATTCAAACAATTTTTTTTATTTTCAAAATAACTAACACAGCTTTATTGGCTCCGAAACTTAATTCGCAGAATTTAAATAACGATCGGGGCTTCTTTTAATTATTTCAAGCACGGACATTATTGACGTCTCAGCGTTTTCTCTAAGGAGATTCCAGCCAATTCCAGATTGGCCCAAAAATACTTCCGCAAATTTCGGTCATCTATTTCAAGAATAACCAAAAATACGTCGTCCGATTCCACGTCTTACGATTTCTCATGCAAAACATCATAATTTAATCATGCCACATAATGAATAATAATTCATCTCCATCGTTTAACATGCCAATTTCGATCGATTTAGCGTAAAGCGGGAGTACGTGTGCGTCAGCCAATTAATTCCTTTCCCTCCAACGCCGAATATCGCCACTTCCGCATGTCTTCGTCTCATATCTTGCACGTCAAGAAAAGTCAGTTCAAAAAAAAGAAAGAAATTACTTTACTTACGGGGTGAGCTCATGACATTTGTCGCCTTCCGGCGTTCATCTTCCCGCACCCTTCGTCGTCGCTTGCCCGAGAACGACGCATCCTCCCTCTCACATCGTAGTACGCACCGTGCAGTCTTTCGTTTTCACTTTCATTCGGCGCCTCCACTCGCCGGGCTCGGCCGCGGACCCGTCATCTGCCGCCTTCCGCCTCTACCCGGATCCACCGCGAATCCATATTCCGTAATCGGTGCCTAACGCTGCCGTTGCCGCCGCCGCACCACCCACAGGTTGTAAACACACGCACCAACGCGTTTCTTTACGCACACGCGTGCCTGACAGCGGGGGGGTGCGTACGAGCCGCGCGCGTTTTTCTCGCGAGTTTTTTTTTTCGTTCGGAGAAAAGATCTGCGAAAAAAGGCGCGTGACTAAACTTTCTTTTCTGTATCGACTTCTCGACGAATTTTTTTTTTTCACGGCGCTCCGGAAAAAGGAAACTTGTTGAGCGAATCAAGCGGAAGGGAAAGAAAGTGGGGTGCGATGTAAGAGAGAGAATGTTTTCCGAAATTGAGTTCGGGGATGGAACGCGGATCAATCGTGGCGCGTGTACACGAGGCACGGAGACACTTCGGCACCTCCCGAAGGGCGCGCCACGCGAGGCATCGACATCCTGCGAGGGTCGCCGGGCTGCTGCGATGGCCCGGGCGTCGCGACGGGAGCGCCCGCGCCGCGACGCCGCCACCCGCCGCACGCCGCTGCGCCGGACGACGTTGTTGTATCGCGGCGCACGCTCGTAACGAAAACGGAGGCGTCGGAAGAGAAAGATCGGATGACGTTTCATCGATATCCTCTTCATTTTGCAGAAAAAATTGGAATCTCGATTATCGAAATAATGCAGAAATAACGCTTCACTTTTCCTATATTCTTAAACATTATCAAATATTCGTAGTTTTCTGTATAATTATTCGTACTATAAATATATTTCATATATGTTGCAAGTTTTTTACGCACATGTGCCCTTCAAATTGCTACTGAAAAATAAGGATAACTGGAAGTAAAACATTCTTCACGCTTAAAAACGGAAATTAATAATGCATAAAACATTTATAATAAAATAGAATACAAATTTTATGAAAATACAATTCAAAAAAATAATCTTTAAAGATATTTCGGAAAATATACATTGTTCGGGATAAATTACGAAAATATGTAATATTTGAACACATTTAGATTATGTTTATTTCTGCCATTTAAAATAAGATAATATAAAATAAGATATAATGTGCTGCATGTTCTGGTGTAAAAAGTAAAACTAAATATACATATCTTCTCCACAGAGTGCAAAAATTGTAACCGTATTACACTTCTTGTAAAATAACGATAATATCAATGATAATATATTATACAGATAAATATGGCTTATGTGTATGTATAGGTGTTAGTACAATATTCTTATCATATATATATATATATGCGCGGATTTCATTATTTTTTCAGTCTCATACTAGTTTTCCATGCACCTGTCTTTAATCCACACACGACGTTTGGACACTTTACCAAGCGTACATGCATTAGTTTCCGACACATTTTTGCCAGGCAGGACCTCCGCACGTTATAGAAACAATCACATATATTACAACCTGCAGTAAAAAAGACCGGATAACATTAGAGTGTGATAAAATTTGAAGAAACCTAAAATCGATTACAATATTAAACTTACGATCAAAATTATACCAACAACAACATAGATTTTGACATTTTTCCAAAATAAGGAGCGCGCTAAATTTCTGCTTGTCTTCCTGAACGTGACGGACTAAAATAAGAAATTTATTGTATTAATATTGTACAATTAATATAACGTTAATTGTGCGCATGGTTTTACATACATTGGCAGACAAATTTTCTGTTTTGTTCACAAGCAGTTCTAATCGTTCACCACGCATCGCTATATTGTCGATATTTTTTACCATAATGTCCTTAAGTTCATCTAGTTCACCATGAACTTTGGACAATCTATCAAGATCTTTGGATTCGCTGTAATGTTTCTAACAACAGAAAAAAATATGATGAAAAACATGATGTGGAAATAAAAACATATGCAGCAGATATAGGAAGCTTCTCTCAACATAGAAAATACTTGTTATATATATTTAGACTGCTCTTAAGTTTGAATTTTAATTACCATTTCATTAGCCAAAACACGGCCAAATTCTGTATTCATGGCATATGCTACGGCAGTTTGAGCACCTGGTCCATAAACAGCCAAGAACCTCCTCTTAATTTCGTTGAGGTATAAAAATGCTCTGGATCTTTGAAAATCCTACAATCAATTTTCATTATACACACGATAACAAAGTTTATCACACGCTTCATACATACATCATCGGTAATACACATGTAAATAAGGCGATCTTCGCAAATATAATGGAAAAGATAAGGCCCTTGCGAGTATGTGAGTTTGTCATTGTCCGGTGGTATTTTTGCTAAGATCTTTGCTGTAACTTCTTCAAAATTTCCAACACATGCAGCATGTTTTGCCAATATAATTGTCCCACGGGCCACTACGCTGTATAAAATTGGCATATTGATAGCTGTAACAAAGAGCACACAATTAATTAAATATAATAAATAAATTTTACAACACTATTCTTAAAATATGCCTTGTAATTTAATATATTTTCTATTGACTTTAATTTTTATCTTTAATCATGGACAAACGCAGTAAATGATAGTATTATCCGCCCAATAGGATTTCTTTATCATATCACAACAGAAACAACAGGCCATATTATGGTCGGCAGACAAAATCTACATAATCCAAACAAATGTAAAATTTGATTTTGAATATGGAAAATTAAAAACGTATCAATAATGACATATATTAGCTGTGATGTTGTCGAAATTAATAGTAATTTCTATCTACATACACACACACGTACGTAAATATGTATATGTTCACAATCTTAACCTCCAATTTGATGATATAATGCAACAAACCAAGGTTTCGAAACACTTTTGACTGCTTAGACTCTGACTGAATGCAAAAAATATCATTAACAATTAATGAAAAAAAGGATAGATCACACTGATGATCTAATACTCGACCTTACCTCAGTACAAAGCGATTTAATTAAACGAATAGCTGCGCACTTTTCTATTTACGTCTTGGGCAATGTAACACTATTCTTAAATTTATACATCTGTCTACGATAATGATTAATCCATTAAATTATTGCTTCTTCTCGATAATTTTGACAAAAACATTAAAACACTTCCCGCGACATAAACACTGTCATCTCATGAAATCATCGATGAGTGAGTGCGTCAGTTCATATGATGGGTGACAACCTGTGATAGTGGGAATTCTTGAAGTAAACTTGATTTTGCGCACATTGCAAGGCGCGAAGCTTGAAATTATTGTAGTATTCAATACCATAAACAAATAAATGTTTAATTAAGAAATAAATTAATAAATGTTTAAAAAAATAAATTCAATTCTTATCTAACAATAGATTGTCTTTACGTTAATTGAAATATATAGCATATTTTTGTGGTTTTAAAGTACAAAATATAATTAAATCAATTACACAATCTTGTTTCATAAAATAGTAAATTTTCTGTTGCCGAATTAATTAATATTATGTATTTTAAATTTTGTTAGATAAAAAGTTTTGTGTTTTTTTATCAATAAAAAATTTAATGTAAGTATTAATGTATTGTATACTTTTTATTTTACATTAATTATTATATTTTTTATTTGTTGCTAAAATGTCATATTGGGAAATTATTTATTACTTTATTTTAGATATAGTAATTTAGTTATATTTTTATTACTGATATAATATTGGACATTGGATGTCAATATATATATATATGTTTTTCAAACTGACAGTACTTGCGATTGATAAAGTGCACTTGTAAAATGCGCAACACTTTTTGTTTATGAATCATCAAATGACTGTATAAACTAATCTAATTAAGTTTTCGATAAAACCAAATTATATACTGACAACGAGTATTTCTTCGAATATATTAGCTTCCGATTAACTATAAAAATTTTTAAGGAAAACTTATTTATTTCAATTAACCCAAAAATATAATTTTCATGCGAAAATAATGCAATATGCGAAAATTTATTTTGATATGTGTATATATTACAAGATCGTCGTGATTTCTCGCGTCTCACATAATTCAATGTATTTATAATGATGATTCAGTAGCTTTGAAAGCAGTATTAATATGCGAGTCGTTATCTGCGTCATTATATGCGAATCTTATATCGTTTCAATATCAGTGATACTTACTGGGCTGATACTGGACACACGATATTGGAATAATATTAGAATTCAAATATTTATGCGATGTTGATCACGATGCTGCGCTAGACTTATCTAAATTTTATATATTATGTCAATTTTGTAACAAGATCAGCATGTAGTATCCCGCCAACATTGAAACTTATACAGCCTCGGATTGTCACTACATCGGTTGTAAATCCCTATCTGGGTATTTCTTAAAATTCCACGAAGCCGGCGCACGTGTCGTGACAGACTGGCGCATGTGCCATTCACGTTCATAGAAAGCTGTGCTCCAATTTTGGACTCCCATATCACGTCGGTATCCTCAGGTATCCTCTCACTCGTACGTATCGACACAACGCCCACTGCACTGGCTACTCCGATTTACTACAATGATAGAAGGAGATAACAGAACGTAACACGAAGATAACGGTGCTTCGTCACGAGGAAGGAGATGGCTGCGGCGTGCACGTGAAGTCTGAGCCAGTGCTGCAAAGGCTGCGAAGAGAGACGTGGTTAGGTAGTAAACCGCGTGATCCTTAAAAGGCGACCCTGAGAGTTCCTTGCCGAAAAGTCAGTTTGTGAAACTACGACTGTTTCTAAAAAGTTACTTCGATTTATTGAAACATCGTCAACCTTGGCAATAGTTATGGGTAAATATTAGTATTGTTTAATATAATTTGCAATCAGTTGATTTTGTTGCTTCTGTTGCTAAAAGAATTTTAATATGATGTAAAATATTTTTTACCGGTATATTGATTTTTTATCGATAAAAATAAGCAGCAGTTAAATAAATTGCGAGAGTCAACATGAGATTGTTGAATAGCGAGAAACAAATAAAACATGTGAAACAAGATAAGATTGTATATATAGTTAGGTAACATGGATTAATATGAAATTATAAGTTTAAAGAAATATTAATGAAAACTATTTAAACCTTAAGAAATGATAAGTAATAAAATAACAATTACTTTTTTCTAACAAAGAATACAATAATAAAAATGCAAGTGTAAAATAATTCAAGAGTGAAAAAGAAGAGAAAAAAACAGATGCAAATGAAGAATTGAAAAATAAAATTACGTCAGACGATAAATATGTAAATAAAATGTAAAATGCGATAAGAACATTATATTTAGTGACTTGTTTGAACTGATAATGATGATAAATGAACAGAAACTCTTTGAGGCCAACAATGATAAGTAAAAAAATGTGTGGAATTTAAAAACATTCATAAAATTTGTGGTGAAATTATAATGTGATGTCTCCCCCATAATTTTTAATTAGTGAAATTAATGAGCTTAATTATGTGCACGAAGTGGAAAATAATTTTATTCTGAATGATATCGCTTTTTTTGCTTCGTATTATTTATTTCTATTCAGGCACAGCAAATTATAATACGTTCATAACATAGTGACATAATTTGGTATGTTTATTTATCGATTATATAATAAACAAAACCAGTACGAATATAGAATTAATCTTAAAAGATCGTAAACGATTGAAAGGCGTAAGAGTGGAAAAGCGTTATAACTCGCGGAATGACCGCATGGAATCCGGCATTTCGCACGGCACATTTCCTACGAACAATGCATGTATTTTCTCCCAATTTTATTCCTCTCACGCGATGAGCAGCTTTACTTCGTCATTAAACATTATTGACTGGAACAAATGATGATAAGTGCGCAATTTTCTGTTGCCGAGTGTGAAAAAGGAATACTTTATTATTTAAATGTATATATGAATCTTATCAATGTATACTATTCATCAACCAATCACAACGAAGATATTTTTATCTATTAACTATCATAACAATATATATACATTTAATATGCTCTTTACTTTTATATAAATTTTTACCAATAGTCGTAATTGTTTTAAGTCGCTGAAGAGATCGAATAAATCATGCTTAAGGCATTGAAAGACTAGCAGTCCCCTCGTGTTCGAATAATACCTGTTTCTTGTAATATTGATTTTGTCAAGCGTGCGTAAGGTCCCCTAAATGTCCACACAAATAGGATTTCCTCTTTCAGAAAGTATATATCCAAGGACTCGTATGTATATATAAAAATACGTCTTTGTTTTATTTATTTAGTTGGAAAAAAAGGTATGAATAATAATCTCTCATATGATTTTTTTCTTTTGAATGGAATTTTTTAAGATGTATGCTTGTTTACAAAAATGCTAATAATAATTTATTAAAATGTGACAAATTATTTTTGTGCAGATTTTTTTGACTCCCATTTGTTCGAAAGATCACCGCGATAAACTACCGTGTACGTGATTTGCATAAAATTCGTATTTGTTAACGCACCTGTTGTGTCACGTTGTATTCTTCCGTTATTTAATATTTTTCATTTAGAAGATGAACAGAATATAATGTTTTTTTTCTTTCTTTTCTGGCCGATTAGCTGCACAATAGTTCTGCTTGTTTTTAAAGTCGAGTGCCGTTACTCAGCACTTCTTAATCGCTAACCATTGACATTGTAGAAATATCTGCTGCTATTAAAGTGTTTTTACTGCTTCTTACTTTTCTGTATTTATTATGAAAAAAATACGATTTATGAGAAATTTTAATTATTATATAATATTGACACAATAAAAAATGGCAGTTTTAAAATATCTTACATATTTTCTTATTAAAGAATTTGATAGCATTGATTGTCTTAATTAAAAATTAAAAATTGTACTATAAAAATTTAATTTGCGCGTACTCAATTAGCATATAAAATTTATCTTGTAATTATTTTGTATTGCGCAAATTGCACGTTATTCATAATGTAGGCAATTTTATCCAAAGTATAGCGTGGTTGGAGAAACAGACCTATGTGATTTGCATGCAGAGTGTTAATTAGCAAGCTATTTAACACTTAAATTAACGGAATTTTCTTAGTAGAAGCTTATCCATCATTTACACTGTTACTAACGACTGATTCCACTTTAACAAAAGCTAATATTACAAGGTAAAGATGAAAACCTAGCAGTAAGAATTTTGTACGAGCTTTACATTACACTGGCTCGCTGTGCTTCGTTGCGTTCAATTTCATCGTGTACGCGTTGACCGGTTTCGCACGTATGCATGTCATTATGTGCCGATGAAAAACGAGCACAAAAAATGAATATGTACTACATCCGTTTCCATTTCGCGTTTAAAGCGACAGAACGACATATTTTCCTAAGTATTGAGTTTAAATTAATTTACTATCACGAAATATCACACGCACGTGCATTTATGTACGTCGAAAATATCTATTATTTTTTGCATCTGAAATTCCTTCCGATCATTTTTTAGCAACATTAAGTACATCGTAATTTGAAACTGTTATACATCACGGTAAACGATCAGGTGACCTCATTTAACCACCATTTTATGAAAAGTTTCCGGAATTCATGAAACCGGTTGTGCATCGTGAAGACCCAATTTTTGCCACGAGAAAGAAATATGTTGTTACACAACTTAAGTAACGCCAACGTCACGACGATATTAAATGCTTGAACGTCATGTCGTTAAATGCACGCTCATTGAATATACGATTGAATCATATCTCTATTTGTTACGCAATTGTTCATTCGCTCAATATTGAACTCATATAGTTTAACACGAGACAATTGAAATCATAAGTTTCTATTTTTTTCAATCTTTCACGTCACATAACTATTAATACCCGAATTATTTGATTAAGAACGAGAATTCAAATAGTCTTTTTTATCATCAAAATTTTCATTAAGAAAAATATGTTAAATTCGGAGACTGTATTGTCAAAATTAAGATTGCAAGTGATAAGTACAATTTATGTATTATTTCAGACAGAGCGCGACTTGCATACGTTACGGCTGCTGCTGTGGGCGCCGGCACGGCAGTCTTCTTCATCTGGTGGTGGTGGACCAAAAAGCAGAAGCCTCGACCGCCGTCGACGTGGCGAAAGGTCGGGGAAGTGAGCGATCTAGTCGCGTATCCGATCAAGTCACTCGGTCCAATTCGCCTGAACTCGATGGAAGCCACGATATTGGGTTTAAAATCCGGATGGATGAGAGATCGGTCATTGCTGGTCATCGATCTCGAGGGCCGGTTTCTTACTGCCAGACAAATACCTAGCATGGTCCAGGTAAGAAGCTATAAAATTCAATATATAATAATTTTAGAACAATTTATATATTGCATAATTTATATTTTATTAAAATTTTTATTATATATTTTATTATATTTTATTAAAATAGTAGAGAAATATACCACAGAGAGAGCTTGCTGCATCTATTTTATATTTTCATATACTTTGAAGGTGTCGCCCAGCTTTTCTAACTCCGTACTGACGCTTTCTGCTCCGGGCATGATGTCAGTGTCGGTTAACCTTGCGGAGCTTCGTGGCAAAAATTTTCAAGTTGCTGTGTGGGGTCAAGCAGTATCAGCACGTGACTGCGGCGAAGAAATTGCTCGATGGTTGTCACGCTTTCTTCTTCATGAAGATACTGGTCTTAGATTGGTCTATTACCCGTTAGACCGGCCGACGAGGCCGATAAGAAGCAAGGACAAGATTTTTCCATTGGAGGAGAGCGATACGGTGAGTATGTTTTGTAATACAATAAACTGTACGAAATTGAAAAGGCTAAACCAACTAAAAGGCTAACTAAATTAAAGAATAATTAATACATTTATTTGCTAAACATTTAATTAATTTCCTGCATCAGCCAATACATATGTATTTTCAAGTTTTTTAAAATATATTAAATATTATTATATATTTAATTATATATATTAATTATATATATAAATTCTTTTCCGATTTATTGTTCATTTCCGGGCATTTAAGTAAACTTCCAATACCGTAAATTCCTCCTAACGGGAAGATCGCGCTTCTACTGCAAATCGGTTAAAGTGATTTGCTTGCATCGTCCATCTGTTACTGCTGTCGCGATGATAAATGCAAGTTGACATAATAAATATTGACATAATAAGTCCGTTATGTTGGTTGGTGCAATAAAGGAAAATTATATTAGAAGAATAATTTATGTAATGTAAAAGCAATTATAAGTACGATTATATATATATTGTCATAATTTTATGCGATAAATTTATTATAAAATAATTATTTTGTTACGCTTTAATAGGGAGCCTATACAGATGCAACGAGTTACTCCCTTGTTACCGAAGCTTCAGTAGCAGATCTTAATTCTCGATTGGATGAAACAATCTCATCGCAACAATTTCGCATGAATATTGTAGTCAAAGGTTCTACACCTTACGAAGAAGAAAAATGGGACTGGATAAAAATCGGAAACTTGATTTTTAAAAATGTTAAGCCGTGCACAAGATGCATCTTAACCACGGTCAATCCAGAAACTGGACAGAAAAATTCTAAAGCGGAGCCTTTGGTAACTTTGAAAAGGTATGATAAAAAATATATAATTATAAAATAATATACCAGGTTCTTCTTCAAGTTACTAGAACATAAAATAAGTATAGCATAAATTTAACGTATAAATATAATTTTGATACTTCGTCTCGTCACTAATAAAAAATTTTTTTTTACAGCTATAAACAGTGCACAGATCCGCTAATTCGTCCCTCAGTTGGCGACAGTCCGATTTTGGGAATTCATCTTGGACTGCGGGGACCAAATGGGACGATCCAAGTAGGCGATTCTGTTTACTTGGGTATCCCGGATGAGAAGCCGAAGCCTTCGAGTCCACCATCTTAGCTATTCCGTTGGGACTCCTGCGAGTTTTCAGAACACGAGCCGACAGCTCGTATTGAAGACCAAGAAGCGGAGTCCCGAACTGATGATAAATATTAATAGAAACAACTATATGGACAATTGTGTGCATCTTCAATTATGAATAAAACGGTGATTTTACAGGTGGGTAAGAATAATAAATTTACAAAACTATTGTTAGTAATTGTTACATTTTATAAAAAATTAAGCTTGGTGAAATAAGTAGAAATGTGCAATAAACACTAAAATAAGCAACGATAGGATTAAATTATCCTAGGCCTAAGTGTGATCTGAATAATATAAGTGTCTTTCTAAACATAAATATGGCAAAAATTTCGAAAAATAGTTTTGAGAATTATGAGGTGGTAAATCTGTTCAAGCGATGGATGAATTGTTAATATTTTAATATAATGCCTTAAGTATTGTTGCATTTATATTGTATGTGGCTTTAAATAATAGTAGTAAATATGATTTGAGTGTAATAATATCATTATTTATTTTGTAATTTTAAAAACAAATATTTATAAAAGATAATTATTTTACGGCACTACATTTTATTTTATTGGAAGTCAGTGTAAATTTCATTAATTTTATTGATAACTGGACCATACAATATTTTTCTAATAATATTTTTGTACTGTAGGAAGATTCTAATAAATTATAAACATTTTGTCAAATGCAAATATTTGCCATGATCTTTCCTACACGTAAGAACTCTTATTTAATGTGTATGATCAAAAATCGACGACACATGATTTACTTATTACGAGATTTATTCGCACTACGAAACAACAGCGATGTTTTACATAGAGAAATAATACGCTCTAAGGAAGAGGAACGTCGTGTTTCATGTTGACGACTTTACGTTCGTCCGCGTTATATTCCGCAGCGGAAAAATCCAATAAGGAAAATATTTTGCTCTAATTGTGTATTGCGATAACGAGTTTGATACAATTTGCATCTATTGCATATCAAGGACAATTACTTTGATTTTATTATTAACAATATTTAGAGAACTGTCTAAATTTCATGTCACTGCGATTTTTAAGGAAGAGAGGAATAGCTATAGGAGAGAATTGTGTACAAGAGAACAGTGGTATATATATATGTGTATAGATAGAACAACAAATGCCTGGCACTATAGCATTCTCGGGGCTATGTACAAGTTTGCTCGTTTATTCTTATATTTGCACAAAAATCGAAGGGCACATTTGATTTTGTTTTTCAATCCAGCACGCGCCTTACGATCGAAACAATTCATAGGCCTTTATACTCTCTACATAAAAAACCAACAGATTCTTTACTCATACTTTGAGTACGAAATTGAAATATTTCGACAGATGACTTTTTTAGCGGCTCGAAAGAACGCGCGAAGAAATTCAGTCCGCAATCGTCGGTCCATGAATCATTTTGTTTAAACTGTCCACGAAGAGCGTATCGTATCACAAACTCAAAACGATTTTACTGTCTCTTCCAATGTGCTTCCATCGTACCATGGCGGTGCGAGCCATGCTATTACGATCTATATTCGATCGTCTTAAAACGGCGACCGCTTACAAAAATTTCTATCGCGTTATAATTATCCTACTTGTCTAAAGGAAAGAAAGAATGACAGAAACACATAGAAAAGTAATAGAAATACAGGAACATAGGGCGATAGAAAAAGAAAGAGAGAGAGAGAGAGAGAGAGAGAGAGGGAGAGGGAGGGAGAGAGGGAGAGGGAGGGAGAGAGGGAGAGAAAAGTGGACAGTAAAAGACAGAGGAAATTAAACTGAGGACAAAGTGAACGAACGGATTGAAACTTAACAGCTTCGGATTGTCACTACATCTGTCGTAAATAAGATCTATAGAGAGAAGGTTACCTCAGTAAAACCGGTTGTGGGCGAGGGACGATGAAGGAAGGGGGGAGCTAGAAGCAGCTTGAAGACGAGGGGGCGATGAAAAAAGGGGAGAACATGATGACCTTATCTTCAAACAGTAGCTGTCTGAGATAGCTTCTGCTTACAGATAACATCATCATTGCCGCTCGCCCTTCTCTGCATTTGCCCTTTTTGCCGCTCGTCCCTCTTTGTGTATGAAGTAATTTTCTCTCTACAGATCTTGGGTTGTAAATCCCTATCTTGGGTATTTCCTAAAATTCCATGAAGCCGGCGCACGTGTCGTAACAGACTGGCGCATGTGCCATTCACGTTTGTAGAAAGCTGTGCTCCTATTTTGGACCCTCATATCACCTCATATCACGTCGATATCCTCTCACTCGTACGTGTCGACACAACGCCCACTGCACCGGCTATTCTGATATACTACATTGATAAATGGAGATAACAGAATGTAACGCGAAAATAAAAGTGCTTCGTCATGAGGAAGGAGATGGCTGCAGCGTGCACGTGAAGTCTGAGCTAGTGCTGCAAAGGCTGCGAAGAGAGACGTGGTTAAGTAGTCAATTGCGTGATTCTTCTAAAGTGACTTTGAGAATTCCTTGCCGAAAAGTCAGTTTGTGAAACTACGACTGTTTCTAAAAGTTACTTCGATTTATTGAAACATCGTTAACCTTGGCAATAGTTATGGGTAAATATTAGTATTGTTTAATATAATTTGCAATTAGTTGCTTTTATTGCTTTTATTGCTAAAAGAATTTTAATATGATGTAAAATATTTTTTTACCGGTATATTGATTTTTTTATCGATAAAAATAAGCAGCAGTTAAATAAACCGCGAGAGTCAACATGAGATTGTTGAATAGCGAGAAACAAATAAAACATGTGAGATAAGATAAGATATATATAGTTAAGTAACATGGATTAATAATACGAAATTATAAGTTTAAAGAAATATTAATGAAAAATATTTAAACCTTAAGAAATGATAACTAATAAAATAACAATTACTTTTTTCTAACAAAGAATACAATAATAAAAATACAAGTGTAAAATAATTCAAGAGCGAAAAAGAAGAGAGAAAAACAGGTGCAAACAAAGAATTAAAAAATAAAATTTTGTTAGACGATAAATATGTAAATAAAATGTAAAATGCGAGAAGAACATTATATTTAGTGACTTGTTTGAACTAATAATGATGATAAATGAACAGAAATTCTTTGATGAATTGAGGCCAACAATGATGAATAAAAAAATGTGGAATTTAAAAACATTCATAAAGTTTGTGGTGAATTGTAATGTGATGTCTCCCTCATAATTTTTAATTAGTGAAATTAATGAGCTTAATTAAGTGCACGAAGTGGAAAATAATTTTATTCTGAATGATATCGCTTTTTTTGCTTCGTATTATTTATTTCTTTTTAGGCACAGCAAATTATAATACGTTTCATAACATAGTGACATAATTAAGTATGTTTATTTATCGATTATATAATAAACAAAACCAGTACGAATATAGAATTAATCTTAAAATATCGTAAACGATTGAAAGGCGTAAGAGTCGAAAAGCGTTATAACTCGCGGAATGACCGCATGGAATCCGGCATTTCGCACGGCACATTTCCTACGAACAATGCATGTATTTTCTCTCAATTTTATTTCTCTCATGCGATGAGCAGCTTTACTTCGTTATTAAACATTATTGACTGGAACAAATGATGATAAGTGCGCAATTTTCTTTGTTGCCGAGTGTGAAAAAAGAATACTATTATTTAAATGTATATATTAATCTTATCAATGTATACTATTCTCATCATCCAATCACAACAAGAATATTTTTATCTACTAATTATCATAACAATATATATACATTTAATATGCTCTTTACTTTTATATAAATTTTTACCAATAGTCGTAATTCTTTTAAATCGCTAAAGAGATTGAATAAATCATGCTTGAAGCATTGAAAGGCCAGTTGCAGTCCTTTCGTGTTCGAATAATGCCTGTTTCTTGTAATATTGATTTTGCCAAGCGTGCGTAAGGTCCCCTAAATTCCCACACAAATAGGATTTCCTTTTTCAGAAAATATATCCAAGGACTCGTATGTATATATAAAAATACGTCTTTGTTGTTTTATTTATTTAGTTGGAAAAAAATGTATGAATAATAATCTCCTATATGATTTTTTTCTTTTAAATGGAATTTTTTAAGATGTATGCTTGTTTACAAAAATGCTGATAATAATTTATTAAAATGCGACAAGTTATTTTTGTGCAGATTTTTTTGATCTCCATTTGTTCGAAAGGTCACCGCGATAAACTACCGTGTACGTGATTTGCATAAAATCCGTATTTGTTAACGCACCTGTTGTGTCACATTGTATTCTTCCGTTATTTAATATTTTTCAATTAGAAGATGAACAGACTATAATGTTTCTTTCTTTTCTTTTCTGGCCGATTAGTTGCATAATAGTTCTGCTTGTTTTTGAAGTCGAGTGCCGTTACTCAGCATTTCTTAATCGCTAACCATTGACATTATAGAAATATCTGCTGCTATTAAAGTGTTTTTACTGCTTTTTACTTTTCTTTATTTATTATGAAAAAAATACGATTTATAAGAAATTTTAATTATTATATAATATTGACACAATAAAAAATGGCAGTTTTAAAATATCTTACATATTTTCTTATTAAAGAATTTGATAGCATTGATTGTCTTAATTAAAAATTGTACTATGTATAAAAATTTAATTTGCGCGTACTCAATTAGCATATAAAATTTATCTTGTAATTATTTTGCATTGCGCAAATCGCACTTTATTCATAATGTAGGCAATTTTATCCAAAGTATAGCACGGTTGGAGAAACAGTAGATTTATGTGATTTGCGTGCAGAGTGCTAATTAGCAAGTTATTTAACACTTAAATTAACGGAATTTTCTTAGCAGAAGCTTACTCCATCATTTACACTCTTACTAACGATTGATTCTACTTTAACAAAAGCTAATATTACAAGGTAAAGATGGAAACTTAGCAGTAAGAATTTTGTACGAGCTTTACATTACACTGGCTCGTTGTGCTTCGTTGCGTTCAATTTCATCGTGTACGCGTTGACCGGTTTTGCACGTATGCATGTCATTATGTGCCGACGAAAAAAGAGCACAAAAAATGAATATGTACTACATCCGTTTCCATTTCGCGTTTAAAGCGACAGAACGACATATTTTCTTAAGTATTGAGTTTAAATTAATTTACTATCACGAAATATCTCACGCACGTGCATTTATGTACGTCGAAATTATCTATTATTTTTTGCATCTGAAATTCCCTCCGATCATTTTTTAGCAACATTAAGTCTTTAGTAAACACAGAACATTGCAGCAATGTTTGCAATATTGCTGTAATGTTGCTACAATGTTACAATATTGCTGCAATATTGCTGCAATGTTCTGTGTTCACTGGATTGTAATTTAAAACTATTATACATTACGGTAAACGATCAGGTGATCTCATTTAATCACCATTTTATGAAAAGTTTTCGGAATTCATGAAACTGGTTGTGCATCGTGCAGACTTAATTTTTGCCACGAGAAAGAAATATGTTGTTACATAACTTAAGTAACGCCAACGTCGCGACGGTATTAAGTGCTTGAACGTCATGTCGTTAAATGCACGTTCATTGAATATACGATTGAATCATATCTCCATTTGTTACGCAATTGTTTATTCGCTCAATATTGAACTCATATAGTTTAACACGAGACAATTGAAATCATAAGTTTCTATTTTTTTCAATCTTTCACGTCACATAACTATTAATACTTGAATTATTTGATTAAGACCGAGAATTCAAATAGTCTTTTTTATCATCAAAATTTTCATTAAGAAAAATATGTTAAATTTGGAGACTGTATTGTCAAAATTAAGATTGCAAGTGATAAGTACAATTTATGTATTATTTCAGACAGAGCGCGACTTGCATACGTTACGGCTGCTGCTGTGGGCGCCGGCACGGCGGTCTTCTTCATCTGGTGGTGGAGGACCGAAAAGCAGAAGCCTCGACCGCCGTCGACGTGGCGAAAGGTCGGGGAAGTGAGCGATCTAGTCGCGTATCCGATCAAGTCACTCGGCCCAATTCGCCTGAACTCGATGGAAGCCACGATATTGGGTTTAAAATCCGGATGGATGAGAGATCGGTCATTGATGGTCATCGATCTGGAGAGCCGGTTTGTCACTGCCAGACAAATACCTAGCATGGTCCAGGTAAGAAGCTATAAAATTCAATATATAATAATTTTAGAACAATTTATATATTGCATAATTTATATTTTATTAAAATTTTTATTATATATTTTATTATATTTTATTAAAATAGTAGAGATATATACCAGAAAGAGTTTGCTGCATCTATTTTATATTTTCATATACTTTGAAGGTGTCGCCCAGCTTTTCTAACTCCGTACTGACACTTTCTGCTCCGGGCATGGTGTCAGTGTCGGTTAACCTTGCGGAGCTTCGTGGCAAAAATTTTCGAGTTGCTATGTGGGGTCAAGTAGTATCAGCATGTGACTGCGGCGAAGAAATTGCTCAATGGTTGTCACGCTTTCTTCTTCATGAAGATACTGGTCTTAGATTGGTCTATTACCCGTTAGAGCGGCCGGCGAAGCCGGTAAGAAACTGCGACAAGGTTTTTTCAATGTTGGAGAACAACGATATGGTGAGTATGTTTTGTGATACAATAAACTGTACGAAATTGGAAAGGCTAACTAAATTAAAGAATAATTAATATATTTATTTGCTAAACATTTAATTAATTTCTTGCATCAGCCAATACATATGTATTTACAAGTTTTTTAAAATGTATTGAATATTATTATATATTTAGTATATATATAAATTATTTCCGATTTATTGTTTATTTTCGGGCATCTATGTAAACTTCCAATACCGTAAATTTTTTCTAACGGAAAGATCGCGCTTCTACTGTAAATCGGTTAAAGTGATTTGCGAGCATCGTCCATCTTTTATTGCCGTCGCAATGATAAATGCAAGTTGACATAATAAATCTGTTAAGTTGGTTGGTGCAATAGAAGAAAATTATATTAGAAAAATAATTTACTGTAATGTAAAAGCAATTATAAGTACAATTATATATATATATTGTCATAATTTTATACGATAAATTTATTATAAAAAAATTATTTTACGCTTTAATAGGGAGGCTATGCAGATAATACGAGTTACTCTCTTGTTACCGAAGCTTCAGTAGCAGATCTTAATTCTCGACTGGATGAAACAATCTCATCGCAACAATTTCGCATGAATATTGTAGTCAAAGGTTCTACACCTTACGAAGAAGAAAAATGGGACTGGATAAAAATTGGAAACTTGATTTTGAGAAATGTTAGGCCGTGCACAAGATGCATCTTAACCACGGTCAATCCAGAAACTGGACAGAAAAATTCTAAAGCGGAGCCTTTGGTAACTTTGAAAAGGTATATTAAAAAATATATAATTATAAAATAATATACCAGGTTCTTCTTCAAGTTACTAGAACATAAAATAAGTATAGCATAAATTTAACATATAAATATAATTTTGATACTTCGTCTCGTCACTAATAAAAAATTTTTTTTTACAGCTATAAACAGTGCACAGATCCGCATATTCGTTCCTTAGTTGGCAATAGTCCGATAATGGGAATTCATCTTGGACTGCGGGGACCAAATGGGACAATCCAAGTGGGCGATTCTGTTTACTTGGGTATCTCGGATGAGAAGCCGAAGCTTTCGAGTCCAGCATCTTAGCTATTCCGTTGGGATTCCTACGAGTTTTCAGAAGCCGAGCCGACAGTTCGTATTGAAGACGAAGAAGCGGAGTCCAGAACTGATGATAAATATTAATAGAAACAACTATATGGACAATTGTGTGCATCTTCAATAATGAATAAAACGGTGATTTCACAGGTGGGTAAGAATTAATAAAATTACAAAACTATTGTTAATAATTGTTACATTTTATGAAAAGTTAAGCACGATGAAATAAGTGGAAATGTGCAGTAAACACTAAAATAAGCAACGATAGGATTTAATAATCCTAGGCCTAAGTGTGATCCTAATAATATAAGTGTTTTTTTAAACACAAAAATGGCAAAAATTTCGAAAAAATAATTTTGAGAATTACGAGGTGGTAAATCTTTTCAAACGATGGATTGAATTGTTAATATTTTAATATAATGCCTTAAGTGTTGTTGCATTTGTATTGTACGTGGCTTAAAATAATAGTTATAAATATGATTGATGATGATTTGAGTGTAATAATATCATTATTCATTTTGTAATTTTAAAAACAAATATTTATAAAGATAATTATTTTACGGCACTACATTTTATTTTATTGGAAGTTAGTGTGAATTTCATTAATTTTGTTGATAACTGGACCATACAATATTTTTCTAATAATATTTTTGTACTTTAGGAAGATTCTAATAAATTATAAACATTTTGTCAAATGCAAATATTCGCTATGATCTCTCCTACATGTAAGAACTCTTATTTAATATGTATGATCAAAAATCGAAGACACATGATTTACTTATTACGAGATTTATTCGCACTACAAAACAACAGCGATGTTTTACATAGAGAAATAATACGCTCTAAGGAAGAGAAACGTCGTGTTTCATGTTGACGACTTTACGTTCGTCCGCGTTATGTTACTTGTTGGATTTTCCCGCTGCGGAAAAATCCAATAAGGAAAATACTTTGCTCTAATTGTTTATTGCGGTAACGAGTTTGATACAATATGCATCTATTGCATGTCAAGGACAAATACTTTGATTTTATTATTAACAATATTTAGAGAATTGTCTAAATTTCATGTCACTGCGATTTTTAAGGAAGAGAGGAATAGCTATAGGAGAGAATTGTGTACAAGAGAACAGTAGTATATATATATGTGTATAGATAGAACAACAAATGCCTGGCACTATAGCATTCTCGGGGCTATGTACAAGTTTGCTCGTTTATTCTTATATTCGCACAAAAATCGAAGGGCACATTTGATTTTGTTTTTCAATCCGGCACGCGCCTTACGATCGAAACAATTCATAGGCCTTTATACTCTCTACATAAAAAAACCAACAGATTCTTTATTCTTACTTTGAGCACGAAATTGAAATATTTCGACGGATGACTTTTTTGGCGGCTCGAAAGAACGCGCGAAGAAATTCAGTCCGCAATCGTCGGTGCATGAATCATTTTGTTCAAACTGTCCACGGAGAGCGTGTCGTATCACAAACTCAAAACGATTTCACCGTCTCTTCCAATGTGCTTCCATCGTACCATGGCGGTGCGAGCCACGCTATTACGATCTAATTTCGATCGTCTTAAAACGGCGACCGCTTACAAAAATTTCTCTATCGCGTTATAATTATCCTACTTGTCTAAAGGAAAGAAAGAATGACAGAAACACATAGAAAAGTAATAGAAACAGGAACGTAGAGCGAGAGAAAAAAAAAGAGAGAGAGAGAGAGAGAGAAAGAAAGAGAGAGAGAGTGTGTGAGAGAAAGAGAGAGCGAGAAAGAGAGAGAGAGAGAGAGAAAAGTGGACAGTAAAAGACAGAGGAAATTAAACTGAGGACAAAGTGAACGAAAGTCGGATGGAATCGAGTTAATGTTGATCGTTTAGGGGAATTTTGCGTCTGTCTAGGACGAATTGTCTTGTCTTTTCGCGAAGCGCTCGACGGCCATTGACGAAGGAGTTCGGAGGATCTCGGGGACAAGGGGGCAACACTGTGAGATCGGTTGCCAACGTCGTACCCGTGCTCCTACTGGCAGAGGCGGCTCGGCGTTGGTGTCCACGTGGCGATACCAAAGCCGGCGTGGCCTCTTCTTTTAATTCCTCACTCCTCGAGTGAGATCCTAGATGATGGAGGTGATCAGTCGCGCCTTGAAGTTGACAAAGCGCTCGCTCGTGGCTGCCAGGCGCTGTAAATTAGAATAAATCAGTTTCAATCGTTGAATTGAATCGATCGCTCTTAATTATCTATTCATTCCAATATCAATCTCGGATATTTAAATAATCCGGATGTGATTCGGTTCAAAGATCTTTTCCGGTTACTAGAATTTGTATCTGCTGTTTATTTCTTCAGACATAAATAATTAAACATTTCTCACTTTCTTCTCAAGTCTTCCTGATCTTTTTAAATTGTAGTTATTTAATACAAGCTTTGCGGTAAATCAAACAGGGTCAGTGTACTTGAGATAAATAGAGATGAATTATAGACGCTACATTACGTGTTGCACATACACTTACGGATGTAACATAAAGCGCTTTCCGCTGCTCGCGTCTTCGTTTAATCGCGCAAAATCGCGGAGAGGAGTTTAACTCGCCGAATCAAGGAATTCCGCGCGGCGCACAAAGCGTGAACGCTTTCGAAGCGGTGCGCGCCGGACGTTCCACGCTAGCAAAACTTCTCGCACATTCGGATGAGTGAATTAACGTGCCGTAAATTGCGCATAATAAAGCGATTACGGTCGACGCGAGACGCTGCGCGGAAAAAAAAACACTATGAAGTACTGACGGCAACCGTCAGTACCGACAAAAATGTTTCAAAATATTTACTTTGTTTCCTTTCTCTACGCGCCTTTATTTGAACGGCTTCCTCCCACTTGCACAATCGATTGCCGATCGATCGCTACGAAATTCTAATTTTCATTACGCTACACGATTTCTCGCAGCCATAATTCGATTACACATCCTGCGATCTTATCCTGTGACTGTAATAGACGCAAAACCGGTATTTGCGCTATTTAAAGATTTGTTTCGAAAGCATATTTTTAAGCGCATTCTCGCTGTTAATTACTGTATTTATTACGAATAAAATTTTTGATTAAGTTTTAGATATGCTTTGAATTTTATTATTTCTGCATAACTGTATATTTTACAACTTTGTACTCTTACTTTCGCACTCTTTCATAGTTTTATAGTTAAAGCTTTATTAATATGTATACTTGTGTGTATATATAAATATATTAATCAACTATGCTCTTTTTTTAACCGGAAAAACGTAGATAATCTAATTCAATTTTTTCGTTAGATTGATATGCAACAAATGTTTTCTTTAATTATACATACAGTGCGGTTTATTGCAACTTCGACACGTTATTTAAAGTCTTCCGTGAATTAATTGCGCATTCTTTCGTTAAATGTTTTCACTTTCGCTAGGAAGAAACAACGTCCGTGCACGCGCGTGATTTATAACCATAATAGTGCATAATTTTCTCTTTAATATATGCATGTTTATAATAATTATTTTTAATAAACATTCAAATAGAAATTACTCCTATTTAGTAACAATTTTGTTTTTATTTTTAGTAAAATCAAATTAATAAATAACACATGATAAATCTAAATTACCGTAGATTATCATAATTTGTACTATTAGGATATTTCTTTGGAACGGTACTTTTGATAAGAGAGAGCGCTGCGATTATTTACCATTAACTGATTACAAAATCTTCAAGTCATCGTACGGAAGTAGCATGACTAGCCGAGTAAGAATAAACGTCGCGGTTACATCGACCAGATGATCTAAGGTGGATTATTTTCCACGGTCTGCGCGGCAATTCCGAGTATTACGAGCATAAAGATCATTGGTTTAAAAAATCATAGAGCTGATCGCATGATAAAGTACAGAAAGGATTCTTGCGTGATCGTATATGATTTAAACCAGTCCGGTTCCGGCATTTGTATTTTAATGATGGTTTAGATGACTTTTGCTACTGCTAGAATACTTTGTATTATTATATGGCGGATCAAAATGGACTGCGAAGCAGATCTTAGACTTTGATTGCACGATAATTTCGATCAAAAGTTGTAGGGGCCCATTATTGTATTACAGTAATCGCGCGATACGCGCACGGATCTCGTCTTTCGACTGTATCATTAAATCAAGTGGAAAATCATCCGTCTTGCATTATCTAAAGGTTGAAAACTAATCTGACAGTGTGAGATGAATGATTATCTATACAATGTCTAGTCTACTATAACTAATCATTTCATGCTGCGGCAGCTCAGAATTGATTAAAACGCAAGATGAAAGTGCTCTGTTCAGCAACACATGAAAATTATCGCGAATAACAAACATCGATCTTTTTAATATTTCTTTCTTTTGTTTATCACACTATAAAAATTGGTTTAGCATTGGACTTTACATTTATGACATAAATTAAATTCGAAATTATATTTTTTATCATATTATTTAATATTCGGCTAATTATCACATTTTAGTTCACGTACAATTATCTGCCTTTCTAAAAATTTTTTACTCAAAACTTGATAAAAAAAAAAAGGCAGAAAAAGGAAATCGATTTCTTTTTTATTAATTTATGTAAGAGGTTTTATATTCGCAATTAACCGGTCGCATGTAAAATGTGTAAACCACGTGAGATGGACACGATTTCGATAGTAGTCGCCGCGGCCACTTGTTGCCCCTGGCAATCTCGCGTGCCGGGAGCGGTCTCTTGCATAAGTTGCAGCTGGTAAATGAACGCGCTATTTCACAGAGAAAGTCGCTTATATTTTTGCTTTCCATCGATTCCGACGGCGCGTTCTCTTGCGTAATTATCCGGTTTATATCTAAAACTGCGGGACACAGAGCGCCGAGGTGCCTGCTCGACTTTCGGCACTGCCGAACACGCGATTGACCACCGTAAAACGTTAATTTCTCCTTTACCGCCGTACTCGAGGTATTAATCAACGATCGCAGCCGGTGTAATGCGGCCGCAATTCGACCTTCGTAATACGGCTATTATGCCACAAACCTGTCCCGACACTGCAAATATTATGATAGGCTTGCGTTTCTTTCATTTTAGAATTTTAGAGAGAGAATTTATGATATGCTGTGACATATTTTTTCTTAATTTTTATTTTGTATTATATTCTATTGAAATGTTTGCAACTTTTTGTGTCAGCTTTTATTTATTTTTCGGGCGATTTGTTACTTTTAGAATGAGTACTTTCTATATTAATTTTGTTATAATACAAAAAGTATAAAAATCTCCATTTTTTATTGAAAGATTTAGTTTTATAACAGCTTTATAATGAAATATTTAACAGTTTTATATTACCAAGCCGGTTTCTTATCTGTCTTAATTAATATTGTAATTTTATATAAGAAACTACGACGCGAATTTCTCTTTGCAAATCCTATAAAGGAACGAATTGTGAGTAACACCGCAATTATCGCGTATCAACAAATGCAGTCAATTGCGACGACAAGATTACTCACCGCATCGAAGTTGCATCACGTGTGATATTATCTTTTCATAGTTGCATTTATTTAAATTAATTGGGTTATAACGCGAAATTTTGCGTGCGAAATCCGTGCGATGAAATGCCGTCTAAGTAATCAATTTTGTTCCTATTTTGTTCCTATTCTAATGATGTTGAAATATCATCGCTCACGGTTTCCCGATGATAAAATATAAATAATTAACACGCAGATACGAATAATTAGTACGCGACTTAGTTAATACACTTTTGCGTGATTACGCGCACAAATTGAGTTCTTACAGTTTTCAAGCAAATTACGCTTGTGATTAGCTATTATGCGTTTTCTAATTATTATTGTTTTACAAGGCCATGTGTCAGTTCGACGCCTATTAATCAGTCGCGTTTCGACTTTGACGTAATTGGTCGATGTTTCATCACGATTTGCTTTCGACCGAACATATGAGTCATTAAAATCACGAAATCTATAATTGATATCCGGAATATAAAGAGTAAGCTCTCGTTACGCTACTTTGTACGTACGTATGAAGCAAATTGACTCGGATGTCTTTCAAAACCAGTTATTAGATACTCGCATGAACCATTATATATACTCGCATATTGTTAGCAATGACTCTGGCTTGTAATGACGGCATTATCGAGCAGCAATTATTTATTCTATTACGTATAGGATTTGATCGGAACGATAAGATTTCCTCGAAAAAAAAACCGCGGTTGTGAAACTTGTAAGCAATCGTATCTATACTACAGCAACACGATTCTTATTTTAAAACTGATTAATTTTTTTTTATTTCAAGATACGCGTTCTAAAGAACAAAGAATAATAATAATAAAATTTAGATTGTAAAAATCAGACTGTTATAAATTTTCTACATTTAAAAAAGAGAAAAAAAAAAATTAAAGATTGTACCGCGATCTGTCATGTGACGCGCGCGAATACTCACAAGTATGAGATCCTGGACGAGATTCGAGATTCCTCGATTGGCGATGACAAAGAACCTAGTGACGGGGCCAGGTACAGCTTCTTGCGTGTCGTCCGTCCTTCCGGGGGTAGCGCTGCCAGAGGTAGTGCCCTGCGAGGAGGAGCTTCCGCTACTGCCAGCCACCAGCTGGAAAAGAGAGTTCCGTCGGCGTTAGTCGGCGGCCAAACTGAGGGATGTTCCGCCAGGACCTCGCGTCCGGATGCACTCCGGGACGCGCGGGTGGAAGCGAGCACAAACATACGGTGGAATTAATTTGCGAATCTTTTGTTTGTTTGCTTGGTATGTAATTGCGGTGTGTATTGCAGCTCCACGTCCAACTCCAGCGCTCCCGACACTACGGTGCTCTCTCACATCCTTATTCCTACTTGCGGCTATATACGATCCATCGATCTTGCTGTTACGATCCTTACGTGCGCTCCTTCGGCTCGTAATATTCGAAGGTTTTGTCTGCAGAATGTCCATACGTATTTTTTTTTTTTTTTTTTTTTTTTTTTTTTTAGATCGAGATTGGTCTTGCGTCTCGCGAGGCAATTACAAAAATTTCCGTACGGACATCCTGCAAATGCACCACAAAAAGGTGAGATCGCTAGTAACCCAATAAGGACAACAGAATCAACCATATGCCATGACGGACTCAATGGACGCGCTTCGTATCTAGCGATTCGCGACGCAACGTTACAGGAATAATATCCGTTGGCGTTCACGCGAATTCTCTAATTACGAACGCATCGAGCGTACACGTCGTGGATTAATTGCCAATTTTACAATACTACGAAATACAAATCTCTGTCTGGCAGACAAATCGGTTGCGATGATAAATTACCGTGTTGAAAAGCAGTGAAGAAAAGTGATGAATGGAAGTTACTTTATTGCATTTTACATTTAATCTGCGAACATTATTATTATTTCTTGTAACCGACTCGTCTGCCAATTAATCTACGTGCGTTTACTTGCGTTTACTCTGGAGTGCGTCCAAAATACGATGGAATAAAATACAGCTACGGCTGCTAGATATACGGTGCAGTGGACGAGTACGAAGATCACAACAACGAGAGAATCGGCACTGATCAATGGCGGCCGTCAGATTCCGAGCAAATCGGCCTGTCCATCAGCCGGTCAGAGTACGCCATACAAAAAAAGTCTTTTAGTCGGTGGTTGTCAGCGTTGCGTCGGGACCGTTGGCCGGGCGGAACAAGATTTGGGGACTTGGATTTGGAACGAGATAAGTGGGGCAAAATCATTGGGTCAATATTTCAGAGTTGAAGAAAACAACAATTATCAAAATAAGTAGAAAATTATCACTTTTCTAATTATTAGACTTAAAAATTTTGACGAGTCAAGTCAAAACTGCCATATCGAAAGAAATTAAAGCAAAGTGTTTTAAAAACTAGTTTATATATATATATATATAAACACACTAGTGCTTGAATTTTTTTTTACAAAATATCTATTCTTTTAGCTTTTAACAAGACTCTTGTATAAATATAAATATGTTACTTGTTTTAATAAACTACTAACTAGTTGTACTTCAACTCACGTTGGGACTTTACAAAATAACAGCATATTAGGAGTTAAGGATACGCAATTTACATGCCAAGACCTCATTGCGACATTATACATACAAACAGTGCGTAAATGTGAAAGAAGTCGCAGTGTATAAGAAAGACAGTTTCTTAGAGGAAACGGCGGATTAGAATTTGCTGTCATAAATTATTTCAGACACAAATAATGCACATACGACAGGTGGAGATCTTGATATGCAATTCATGCGCAGCGAGATAGACAAGATCGGCAGAGGCTTTGTACGAAGGTAGGAGAAACGGCGAGAGGAAGAAGAGAAAGATCCAAGACAGGAAGAGTGTCGGTAGTAGAATGTCGGTTGAGAATAAGTCGTCGAGAGGAATTAAGTCACCGGTGGAAAGTGAGTGAAAGATTTAAGAGCGTCTCGACCGAAGGGTGATCGTGGTGTGCGTGCATGTGAAAAAGTACGGCATGCGGATAAAGTGTGATTCAATATGAGCAAGATTTCGTAATCGAAAATTGTGTGAAAAGGAGCTTGGTGAAAATAACAGAACAGAGAACAATTAAAATGATGCACAATTGTGCAGACCTTGTGCGGTTGTACTACTTTTGCATATACTGCGTAGCAGCACAAGATTGCGAAAAATGCGGGCATGTTAATAGAGTATGGTGGTAATAGAAAACTCCGATTGATTCTAGAAAAAAAAAAGTAACTCTGTGTTAATAAGAACAAAAAATCTCAGCTTTTCATGCGATTGAAAGACAAACAACATGCTGAGGATGAAAGAAGTGTGAAAGTGTAGGAAATGAAAGAGAGCAGGCATTTATATAGTATGTATTGGTAGAATGAGATAGAAATAGAATGAAAGAGAAAGAGACAGAGAGAGAAAGAGAGAGAGAGAGAGAGAGAGAGAGAGAGAGAGAGAAAGAGAGAGAAAGAGAGTGTGTGTTACTGGGCGAACACGATAAACTCGATTGATGTTATAGACGTGCAGCATCAACCGTGGACGATTCGCATGGACAAATGCAAGAAAATACTCCGCGTACGATATATTACACGCAACAATACTTCCTGTGCGAAGCTTTAAACGCGTAATATGCTCAACGCCGATAAAGATTTTCTTGGATTTTTAGAACAAATGTAGATCGTTCGGTGCGCTTCGCTAACGAAGTCTCACACGCCGAGCGATCCAAATTCTCCAAATGATCGCGTGCGAACGTCTCGCGTTTATCGGGCCCTCCGCGAAGAAGCGCAGTATCTCTGTCGGCGGACACTTAGACGTGTGTCGGATGGATTTGGCGTACCGGTGGTAGAATGCCGGCTCCTGGGGCGGCGGTCGAGGGTGCGCCGGATGTCGGGGTGCCAGTACCGCCGGCAGGGTTGGCGGCAGCGGAAGCGGCCTGCCGGGGCGCCGGGCTCACGTCGCGCGAGGCGCTTAGCCCGAGCCCGAGGCTCTGTGTACCGGCCACTACGCGGTACACCGTGCCCGCCGCTCTTGCCGCCCCGTCGGCCGCTTGCTAAACGAGAACAGAGACGAGAACTTTCGTTTACTTGGTTCTCTTGCCCTTGCCCGCTGGAAGAATCGCGCGTGTTCTTTCGCTCTCGGTTTCTCGGTCCTTCGCGCTCGCGATTACGCGCGAGATTGCTATCTCCTCGGGCGCTCTTCGCGGTCGGCATACGTTCTGGAACTCCTGCAATGTGGCTGGAAAGTGGTACGTTAAGAGCTCCGGGATTGCAACGAAGCGGAGTCCTCAGGGGTCGATCGTCAATGTTTTCACGTAATCAAGTTGCTTTGCCGTAAAATATGAGGAGGTATTAATAGCTTAATGAGTGTCCACATAAGCGAGATTTATGTGGAATCTGATTTAATATTTATGAACGAGTGCCGGTATCTTTTTCGCATATAAATTTTAACCTATGTAAATATGTTATTATGAAATCATCAAATGCTGTGTTTGTGTTAATTGATTGCGACATCGCAATCTAAGGTGACAGCAATGGCATTGGAAACTTTAGTACTAAATATCGTCAAAAAAGTGATTATAGCCTATAATATAGACAGCAACGGTACTGGAAATTTTACTATATATTAAAATATCTTGATCGTAGTTTATAGTGACAGCGAAAGCATTAGAAATCTTACTATTAAATACATTTAAAAAATAATTTTTTATTACATCGTTAACACCATTTCTTGTTACTGTTATTTGTCAATGTCATAATCAAATGTTTTACGATAAATTTTGATTTTTACTTTTAGAACCATTAAAATCTCCTACTGCAACATTAATCTCATATGAAATTATAAAACGTTATTTATTTCACGGTGCAATGAGAATGCTGTGCGCTCCTGGCATAATTCCGATTCCGAGAGCTACTTATTAATGGCAGGTGAATATCCGCAACAAGAACAAAATATCAGTCACGTAGGCAAGTTTCTCGTTTTCTCAATCCGCGAGCGGTGAAGGGTCGCACCGCGACCGACCGGTCTGGAATCGCTTCAAGTCGCTCGTAATCGCTTGGCGTTTTTACCAGGAAAGTGGATAACGGTGGCAACGGCTGCTCGAAACGGTAACTCGATTTTCGCGCGATTGCATCTGTCGCGTTGGCGAAAAACCCGTTCCACCATAAATGTCGCGAGTAAAAAGCCAACCGCTGAATATCGTTAGCGTGCCGCACCGTTATTGTTAACATGCTTCCGTCGACCGATTTTATTTCACAAAATATATATATATATATATAAATATTAAGAAAGAAAGAAATATAAAACAACTATCTCATCTTACATCACAAATATGGCAATATTTTAATATTTAAAGAAAAAACAAAGTTTACCAATAAATTATTCTGTCTGATAATAGTCTGTTAAATTGATTAAACCGCAAAATATATATTTGCCATTACGATAAAGAAAGTGTCATCCGATCTGTCTTCTATTATCGCTAATTTCTAGATTTATTATCTTGTGCTACTTTACGAAGTTGTTATTGAACGAAAACACAAATTTTCGATTTAAAATCAAGGATGCGTCGGCGGAGATCCTAGCTGAAGCAATTCCATCGCGAATCTCGGCCGTGCCTAGGTCAGAAACCTTGGAACGAGCTGGTATGGCGCGGTTAAAGGCAATTCGGTTGCTCACTTTCACTGCCGTCTGCAGCTACAGGCGCCCTTGCGGTCGCCCGTCACCGGAATATCAAGTGCCCGAGATCTACCGCGGCATGCCATTATCGGCGCAATCACGAGTCTCGCAGTTTTATTTTTTTCTTTCGTCACCTATTTTTTTTCCTCAATAAAAATGCAATTTCCGTTCGTTGTAAGAAAGTCCGCGTTCTCCATTTTGCACGCAGTACGAGAGAAATATTGAGGGAAATACTTCTAGAATCGATACGCGACTCACCCTGATAATATCGAAGAGGAAGTTGCCCGACCCGGCGCTTCCGCCGGTGCCGCCGCCGAAACCGAAGAGGAATCTCTTATTCCTGTTCTCGTCCTCCTCGTTCGTTTCAATCTCGTCCAATGGTGTCAGGTCTTGCGCCGAATTGTCGCTCGACACTTCGTCCGCGAATTGCACTCGCACCTCGTTGTTCTGAGACTCCGCTCCGATGTCGTTCACTCGATTCTCCGACTCCGGGTTCACGTCCTGTAAAAAGACATTTTCTCTAGGTGACAAGAAATCAGGTGACAAAGCGAGAGCGATCCCGTATCTCGCAAACTTGCTGCGTTATTCGTTATATCAATCTATGTCGCACGGAGCGCAAGCATAATTATGACATAAAAATATATCGGCATTGATTGTTAATAACTATTAATTAAGATTGCTGAAATCAATAGATCGTTGCTGATTTCTTGGACACGCGCCAAGAAGAAGTACATAAAAAATCGTGATCGTAAAGGCAAGTAGGTCGGCTGCGTAATTCCAGAGTCCATAAAGTGTGTTTAGGTCGATGTAACTCCAATGATATTTTATTATGAATTATTCATGACAAATCTGCATACTTCTATCGCACTGAACTTCATCCCTCTTCGATCAAGAATTTTCATGCACTACAATAAAGCAAGTACGATTGGTATTTGTACATTTTAAAGTCTTTCGGAGTAGGCACGTATATTATGATTATATTACGACAGATTATTATTATGGTCTTGTGAGAACATAAGGATAAATAACATGCGGGTTATATACGTTTTATAAAGACTGTAACATGCATTTTATCGCAAGCAATAAAAGTAGCGTTAATAATAAATTCCACAAAGTTTTTCACATAACAAATGTTAAATTACACACGCGAATTTTGAAAAATGTCGTGTAATCGTCAATAATTCATTAAACGAAAAAACGAAATTGACATATAAATATTGATCGCCAGTTCTTTTGTCATTCGTAAATTACGCACGAGTTTTACATCTGCAATTTTATAGATATTACGTAATAAATAATATAACTTTATTATATGTAACTTTTTTATTATATTTTATTTTTTGATTTAGCAAATAGCTTATTTTTTCAAAATCAAGACTGTCTCATTATGTCCTGCAAAAACTGGTAACATAAAATTGTATGATATATTAAAAATAGAAATGAGCGAAAGATCGAAATATAATAGACTGTTTGATGAAAAGTATCGAGATGAACTAAAAACCCCGTAAAGCTTCCACCGTTGAAATAATTTAAGTATCGTAAGTGAAAAAATTGTCGAAAAAATAAAGTGTGATCTGACTTTGATCAGAAATATATGACGAGGAAGTAGAAATTGGACAGACAAAGTACAATTGAATAATCCTGCGAATGGCGAACACAAAGATCATGAGAAAATAATCGAAACATCAAAATGGAAAAGCAACGGAACAAATATTTTTCCAGTGCAATTCTGTGACGATGCAATAAAATCTAAGCAAGACAGCAATAACGAATCGCATCGAGATGCGGTGCTATTGACGTCATTAATCTATTAATTAGATGAGACACACGAAAAGGCGATAAGAAGTTAGCGAATTACGAAAACGTGGCCGCAACAGTCCTGATTGCGCGGTAACTTAGCGATCGTTAGAAAGAGAGAGAGACTCTTCGAGGTTTGATACGATCGATCGGATTGCCGCCGATCGACTCGATCCTCGCTTTCTCGAACACCTAGTGAGTAGTTAGCACACAAAGTGGACACGTGACGCCGCGGCAGTCCTGTATGCGCGGTGAACTTTCTGTAGCCTGTGAGGATTCCTCAAGGCCATGAACTCGAAGGTGTTACCGAGCTGTTGACCGAGCGGTCACAGCGAAGTGGTGACTTCGTTGTCTGACGGCGATGGTGTTGTTGTCGTAGCAGTCGTCGTGGCTGCGGCGTCAACATCACTTCCGCTGTCTGCCGTATCTGTCGCTGTCGTTACCGACGAGCTCGGCGTTTCCTCGTCGTCGGGCGGGAATGTCGGTAAATTGATCGATACTCTGGAACCGTTCGAGCCGACTGACGTCCCGCTATCATCCTCATCCTCATCCTCATCGTCGTCGCCGAAGGGCGATGCGCCTGACACGCTTGTGCCAGTGTTGGTCCTTTCGATGCCCGGGCTATTGTTGCCGCCGCCGAAAAGTTGGCGGACGACGACCGGACCGAGAGCACGAATGATTTCCGAGATAATAGAGTTGACCATCGCGTCGATTCTCTAGAAAACAACAGGCCTTAGCTGAAGAGCCTCTAAGCTTCACGATCTTCCTTTCACCCGGGTTTCGAGACATTGCTTTTGCGGCCGTGATCAGTAGGTGGTATGATATTGATCCACGCTAGTGATCGTTGATCTTTTTTTTTGTCTATGATTTGTGTATGATTTTTTTTTTGTCTATAATTTTTCGTCTGTGATTTTTTGTCTATGATAACGTGAGCTTACATCGTCTGGTATCTGTGCGAGGTCTTTTCCAAATATCCTGACAATCGTTCGTTTGATGCTGAATGTTTCGTGCGAACGGTTGAATGTCGTGCTTAAATATTGACCAATGATTGATTTATTATCGTTTCTTATAAGATTGGCTGGGTTCTCTTACTACCGGGTTTTCTTTCAGAGACGCTGTGAGGCATGGGGAATTAATTTCACCGCTCTTACATAATATTCGGCGCTTGGCCAAGCGTGTTTCAGCAAGAGTTTTACGACTCTATCAAGATTCTGGAGACAGAATTAAATACGATCGCTGTCGAAGCGCAATTATTAATCGAGAAAATCTATCGCATCACTTCGCATTATCGCGTTATCAACCATCGTGCGCTCGTTCACGAAGACGACTCGTAAAATGCCGGCATAATTCAACGAAAGGTCGTTTGGTACGCGTAAATCGCGACTTCGTAGCAATGTGGGATAACTCACGCTATTTTGCAAGATTCGTTACTAAATCAATTGCTATATTGTCGTTCGACATGCAACTGCATGCAGAACCGACCGACGTGACTGGGAAAGCTATTTGCTAACGAGATAAAAAAAATCACACAGCCCATTATTAGTCAAATTAGGAAGTTATTCTTGGGACTATTCAATAGGCAGCACGTACAAAAAGAATTTCATGCGTAAGAAGGAAACTTTCTCGAGTGTACTCGCTCCTGACAAGTGCAGATTTCTTTTACCGACCGATTTGGCTTAGTACCGCGCGATTTTTGTTCGGACCGTAATAAAACTCCCTCTGACAAGATTCTATGAATTCTACGATTCAGGTAAGAGAGCGAGAGGAAAAAAGAGATAAGAAATAACTCGGGGAAACATCAGGTGCTTAATAGCGGAAATGGGCGAACGCGCGGTGGTTCTTTTTTTGCAAGCGCGAACATAACTAATTGTATCCGCTTTTGCAACGCGGACTAAACTTGACGAATTGGACCGAAATGAATCGATCCATACGTGAGTGCACGAATGAATGAGCAAGGAGTAGCCGGCTAGTGCGTCGATTGACTTGCAAATCGAGTGCGTTACTTTCTCGGTAAGAATGTTGAGTCAAGATTAAAGTATTCAGTATCAGGATACCGCATTACGGCGCGGACCTGCAATGGTTCGACAGGACAAGGTCTTAATTAGCGTGCGGTCAGAAGTTTTTAGCGCGGATATCAGCCCGATGCGCTCGCTCAAAGACGCCATACTGTTGCTTGATTGTATTTGTCGTACGAGGTGATCTACGGTGATAATTTATGTACTGGCCACGCCTATGAAATGCCGCTCGGCCCGTCGCTCTCAGTCCTGGCCTTCTGCAGGATTTCTCTGATTTTCGAGCTTGTATGCACGACTGCTCACCTGAGTGATATCTGGGAAGAGCTGTCGCAGAATGCCGACTGTCCGTTTGCTCCTCAGGGCCGCCTCGCTGTCGGCTTCGGCCATCACCAGCCGATCAAGGGCCTGAAAGAAAGTTTCCTATTGGCCCTGGCCGTTTGACAGCAATCTTTAATTTCTCACATCTTTATGACAACGCCAATACTTTTCAGCCGACGATTCATAGGATACATCAGAATTTTCGATCGGCAGTCATCGCGTAGACTTTGAATCGTGAAACTTTATAAATTGGTTTTTTTTTTAATTTAATAGCTCAACATTCTGCAGAACATAAAAAATGTCTCTCTGCATAAATTAGCGTGAATGTTTGCACACTTCTGTGGTTGTGCAAGGAATTTTTTTGTGCAAGGAATTTTTAAAAATGCGTAAAAATTGAAAGTTCTTTTAACATGCGATTTATGCTCGCTCTAAAGTATGCAAAGTGGCATTGCCGCGAACTCCTTATATTAAAAATAATGATGCATCATAAATGTTATTGTTGAAATGTCTTTAAAAGTATCGCAAAGCGTATCCGCGCGTAGCAAATAAGGAAAAGCAATTTTCTCATTCAAGTGAGAAATAAACGGTAAAGGCCATGGAGTTTGATATGTTTGAGAATGTTAAGGTAATTGTGTTGAGTAATGACCTTTAGATGGTAGCCAAGCAAGGATCATTAACTTAGCGCCGTCGGATGTTGAATGAATTTGCCGATTATTTTACAATTTATTCCCGAACGTAATAACTAGTGAAGAACTTAGAGAACAAAAAAATGATATATTATTGGATTTTGAAATAAATTTTTTTATGCGAAAAGTAATACTTAGTTAACATGCATTTTAAATTCGAAAGCAAAAATTCGCATATGTATTAAACATATTACAACAGTGAAATAAGATTGCGGCATATTTAAATGATGTTAATTATAAGGAGTCAACCTTCGGCTATCTTCGGAGGGCAATCTATTTATATAACAAGGTGATTTGATTCCACTGGCATTAATGTATATATGTTATATTAATTCACCTTAAAAATAACGCTTAAAATCTTAGATTTGCCAATGAACAGTCACTGAACTTAAATCTGTTGCTCAACACGCATGCTATGGTTCACTTTCCCTGAAACCTCGTTTACATTCGAGTAGTCTTCGCGATATTTATCCCTCCCACGGAATTTCGAATGTAATTTTGTTTCCTTGCATTTAAAATATATAATCTTAAACGACGAAAATATATACATAAAATACATAGTTTTTAACTAATACTTATATATATATATAATATTTCATTTATATAATATTTTCCGTATTAATTTTCTATAACATTTATAATTTTTTTGTAAAGTTTAAATCATCGAAATTTAGTGATTTTTGTCATACTTTAAAAAAACATTTATCAAATTTTTCCCAAAATTTTAAGTACATCTTTTATTCGATCTGCTATTTGTTTTTGCAATTATTTACATTGAATATCACACGCGAAATCTTCTAACCGCATAAAAGTACAAATCAGGCGTATAATCTGCGGCTTGTTTATGCACGATGTTTCGAATATCACACCGTGATGTTACATGCACGTACGCGCGTACGCACCAGCTTTCCATTGGGCACCTATCGACTGAAGAAAGTGTCCAGTAACTTCACCAGTATTCGCGGCCAGTGAAAGTGTCGGAGCGAGGACGAGAGCCGGTCGGACGACCCGGCTTTTCGTCCAACTATATACTTTGAGGGTTATACCTCCTATTTTGCGGCCGCATAACCGAAACGTTGGACTCTCTACCGGCGACTCTTGCACCCCGACATTATGCGTGAAATATTTTCCATACGAATGACTCTCTTTGTATCATGTAACTATCTGGTTGATGGTTACCTCTTCCGCAACACTTATGCTCACGCGCGTTATGTTATATGGCCTCAAATTGTAGCGATGTTGCATAAACCATGGTAATTATAACGTAAATTTTCCATGATAAATGCTAAGTTTGACTAGCAACGATGAAACAGTAAGCATGTTCAAAAAAACGAGCGATTTCTGAAATCACATAACGCAATGCCAACATTTTCGGAGAACAAAAAATTAGCGCAGTGAAATCTTAATGGATAAGATCTAAAAGATAAAAAATTTTCAGTGCACACATTTCGTCATATATCATTAAGCATTATTTAACGAAAGTTTCATTAGTTCTGTAAACATAGTTTTAGCTATTAAATTAGTTCTGTGAGGACAGTACTTTTGTCAAGAAGATTTTTTAAAATGCGAATAATAAGAAAAGCCCGCGATTACTAGCATTTCCGAGTGTAACATTGTTAAGCAAACAAACGCTTGTTTGCAGTCCCGTAAATCGCAGGTACGATATTGCCGTGAAATCCTAATCGCCATTATTCCTCGCCGATCTGTTCGCGCTGTAGTTTCGTTGCGATTGCCGAGTGAAAGACTCGTTGAAAGTGAGACATCGTCCCCGATCGTCAAATCGATAAATTCGGTAGTGCGATCGGGGATTTAATGGCTGGCAGATCGAAACGTAGCTAAACTTTCGCGTTCGAGAAGAGATTACGTTTTATTATTGATATTCGCTTGATGATTAGTAATCGCTCGTAATTTCCACGTGTCAATTATATGTCATTGTGAGAAATTCTCTGCGAGAAGTATTTTCTCGAATGCAAATCGGACTTTCTCTTCAATAAGCAATAAATGAAGAGAGCGCGAGTAAAGATAAGACCTGTGGAAAATATTCATATTACGGCCCAAGTGACATAGCGAATGTTATTATAATTATTATCTAATTCAAAATGCAGAGATAATCTGCAGAATTGCTCATACAGTTAATTATTATATTCAATTATCCAATTCGCGCATGTCACACTTGAAATTCGGCCGCAAATGCTGTTAGTCGCGCGCGGTATCATTCGTGTTAGATAATTAAGCAATAACATATAGGAGAGCCGGCCGTTTAATCCGTCGCGTTAATCTCAAATGGATAGCGATGTTAAAAGAGAAAGGCACATGTGAAGATGCGCCTCTCTCACATGCTTACCTCGGATTGGAGTCCATCTTCCGGAAGCGGATGCGAGCTCACCAATGCGAGACAGAGTGCAGCCGTCAGTGTCAGAATGATAAACCTCATCTTGATCGGATGGATAAATTCTGCGAAAACGAAACGTCACGTTACTTTAACGTATTCACGCTATTTTTATCTTACGATTACGGTAATTAATGCGCATTAACGCGTTGCGGTATCGCGGCATTTTCTCATGATCAATTTTCCGCACGGCGCTACTCGAATACGCACGGTGATTTACGCATTGCGGTAGCTCGGATTTCTCGAAAGCAATTTCTCGCATTATACATATTGTTATCTCATTAACTTCCGTGTATTCGAGAAAACGGTGTTTGCTCAATAAACGCAATGTGAAAATGAGAAAAATGTATCCGGGCAATGTGCATTGAACGAAAGACTCTTCATAGGCCATAATTCTGCGTATCTTGCGTGGTGTCTCTCAAGCATTGTTTTTTAACGCGTCTCTCACGTGGACTTTGACACGCGAGGATCAGCGCCAGGTCGGCGATACAAGACGGAAATTGCTTATGAGGATCATGAAAAGGCGATGAAGACAGGATGGTGCGGGGGGAGAGGACCGGGAGGGGAGGGGCGCAATGACTCTCCTTTCTCGAGCATGGATCCGTTCGCGACTATCACTTTCGACGGAATGAAAGTGGAGAATGCTGTTGGCGTCTTCCAGGCGCGGGAGGAAAAGCGCGCGCGATAACGCGCGCTTCGTAATTAATCACGTCCGGATCAGGATTATATTTATATTTATGTATTGATTCTCTCGTGTGTTTCCGTGTATAATGTAAATGGAAATTTATACTCGTTTTTTATTAGTTTCTAATTAGACAAAATTGCCGATTTTGCGGCTCGGACACACTGAACAAAGCTGACAAAAACCAATTATAAAAACGTCTAGTTAAAAAGATTCGTACATTTATTTTAATATTTCTATATTGATTTAATCATAGAATAATTTAATGAAATCACTTTACCGAAATAACTTTGCTAGACGAAACATGGGATGTAAAATTATGAGATGCTGTTTTTTTGCTACGAGAAGAGACATGCGCGTATGCAAATAAAGTACTTAATCGAATAAAGATGACTTGGTCGGAATAGTTTTATTAGACGGAACGTGACATGTTAAATTACGAGATGCCCGCTTTTGTTGAAGAATAACGTCGATGTGCATGTATGCCACGTGCAACTAAGTACGCATGCATTTGGCACGTTCAATTGATTATGGCGATATAATGGCAATTAAGACGATAAAGATTCAGCGCACATCTTTTCTACTCGGGGACAATGTTGCAATATTTTATTTGCGAGGCCACTTGTCAATTAATTTATTTTAACACCTGCGTACTGTTTGTACATTTTTTTCCATACAAAAATTTACAACATAAATTTCATACAAAAATACTTTAAAAAAATTTTTTTTTAATGTTTTCTTTACATAAATGAACATTGTCCAACTCATGTATTTTTAAAATTGGACATATTATGAAAAAATTAATTTTAAAAACAGACATATTCTGAGAAGTATTAAGTTATGCTTAAAGAAACAATTACTTGTCTAATATAATATACAAGAAATTTGAATTAAGATTACAATAATTGAATTAATGTTGAAAAACTTTATTTTTTAATTTTTTAATCGCGTTAAAAAAGTAAAATAAATAAATATATAGTTATATAACAAAACAAGATTTTTTCAACAAATTTTTGTACGGAAAGGAAAGATTTTCTTGGGACATAGACAAGTCGAGTCCACGCGGTTTCAATTTTCACCTCTAACTCGCCATTCTGGTAAGAACCACTTCAAGATTTTCACTCTACGCAACTTCTTCCTATTTCTCAAGATTACTTTCTTCCTCTTTCTTTGCTAAACGTATAGTAGTTATCTTATATACGTAACTGAAATTTTTTAAAATAAATTTGTCATTAAACTATTAGAAAATATTGCTTAAAAGACCTCAAGTTTCCATCGGACGACCGATTACTAATGGAACTGTGCGTCCAGATGGAAAGATTTCTCTGGAAAATTGTAATATAGAATAGCATGTTTGTTAAATATTAAATGTATATTTTAACTAACTCTTTGCAATTAACAAAAGAGAATGAAGAATTTGGTCTTTTTTTATTTCATCAACTGTGACATTTTTGTATCTGGATTTTTTTTATTTTTAACATTGCTAAAGGATAGAAATGCCTCCAGAATTTTTCTTATCTACACTCATTTCTAAGAACACACGAAACTCAAAATTTCTCACTTGTCAACACCCCGCCACGTGCTCGCCGCTTACAGCAACTTTCCACGAGACACTGAAGACGAGTACACGGGAAATCCGAAAAAAGTGCTATTAGATACTGTGTGAACTCACCACGCACAGATTATTATCCGTCACACGGCTCGTTGTAAAAATTATTCAAATTGAGAGAATTTTTGAAAAAAAAAACAATCTTGTGAGACCCTGAAAGAGCTCTCGGCGGCTCCTGCTCTCTTCGGGGTTTTCTGTTACTGTCTGTATAGCGACGCTTAGTGAGCGGCTTTTATTAGAAGGAGGGGCCTCTGCACCACCTCCACGGTACACTTATGTCCACGGCCTCCCGTCCTCTCCTTCTATCATGACGGGAGATTCTGAAGAAGGGATCGACCACATCGATAAATTTCGATTCAACCACCAAACGTGGACATTTTGATGACGACGAGAGATGCGAAGAAATGCATATTTGATAAGCTCTCAGATATACTTATGTAATTTACACCTCTATTGCACAGAAACCTTGCGAAGTTTTTTATTCAAGTAAAAAAGTAATGCTTGACATTCTGATTAAGCGTATGTCTATCTTAAAATAAAATCTTTATTAATGACATGCATGATGCTAATTAAACACTGGGATCTTTTTCATTGAATTTTTCATTTGCCTCAATTTATAGCGTCTCTTGTTTCTAATAAAAAAGAATATTGATTTAGAATATTGATAAAATCAAGAATTTGCCATTATATTGTGAGAAAGACACACATATCAGAGATGTAGATAACACATCATTAAGACACATCGGAAGCTGCTGAGATGCAAAACCTTGAGCAATCACAGTGTGAATAATTATGGAATGAAATTCACATTTGATGTTCAAAAATATTTATTTTTGGACATTTAGAGTTATGAGACATGATGTATTCGCGTATCGTTTACATGAAAGTTATGAAGCTAATAATTACAATGACATTTATTGATTAACGTCTTAGATTATTATTTATTGCGTCCATCCATGCATTGCTAACCATCACTTTTGTCACGATTACAAAGTGATAAACCTTACAGTAGCGAAGCCTTTTTTCTGACGACATAGGCATATTACATGTAAATTCCTAACGATTAACATAAAGCGGTGTTGTAGTGGCTAATTACACGAAAGCGCACGTACAATACATCTCTCTTAGTCATTGTAACTTGGTCACTCGGGTCATGGTGTGTCTTGATAGTTTCTTTTTTTTTCTTAAAGTGAAACCGCGACAATGATGCCGCGCGGCATCGTTTTTCTATTCTCGCATTTATAATTCACGGTAAGCGATTTTAATATGTCGCATTACAGTTTTGCAACAGGACGCGTTACGTTTAATAGGAAGTAGAAAACGCCAGAAAACTTGCGTTAGCGAATCGATGCGTAAACATGCGGTTGCATGCATGTAACTCGGCTTGTAGATATGTAACCCCTGCTAGTGGGGAGAGCGTAATCACGATCGTATGCCGTGAACTTATGCCGTGCTCGAGATTATGTTTTTTATTCTTGTTGGAATATCTCTCTGTTTCCTTTACAAAGATATAATTACATCTATGATCGCCTTGAGCCACTTATTGAAATTTTACATACATTTTTTGTCGTGTTAATTGTTTTTTTTTGTGACTAAATGATTTACTTCCTGCTAATTAATATTGTATATTAATATATAACATGTAGATGTTTATTATCATAGATTGAATAGGATACACTATTACAAAGTCGTAAAAGGAGTCGTAAAATAAAACTTAAATAATTTATTTGTTATTTTACTTGTCTTCTTTATGAGGTTTTGTAAAATATTCTAGACGGTAAAAATGATTTGACTACTTAAGCAAGCTCTACTTAGGCAAGCTCTTCTCGCTCTACTTAAACAAATGCGAAATTTTCATTGCAGCTGATTATCTAATTGTTTATCAACAAATGTCGAGAACGAGTATAGGGTTGCAGAACAGATGCATGTAATTTCGATATGCTTCGTTTAGCAAGAAAAATATTTCTACTTACTGTTTCTGCATATTTTGAGGCGGCCTACTGGAACGCAAAATACATTTTGCCATTTTAATGTTTCTCTGTTTTAGATCTTATAAAAGAGATTATATATTTTTGAATTAGCCAAATTGGATTGCAATTTTATTTTTTTTTTAATGTCAAAGATACCAAAGATAAAAAAAGAGAAAACAATAAAGAAATTCGTGACACGCACGACTGACAGAACAAGCAACTTTAATATTTTTGTGCATATTGATTGTCGCAAACATGATGTCACCAAAAATTTAATAATTATTGTAAAGATAAGTTTGATAATTTTTTATTTTACGTGTTTATACCGTGAATAAATAGCAATATATAAAATTTATTGAATTACAAAATATAACAATCTGTGTAAAGTAAAATCTTTCGTAAGAAATGAATACTCTTACATATTACACTGTCGTAATATTGTAAAAAATCAATATTGATTCGTACGTGAAATGTACACTTGCATTTGAATTTTACGTCTGAATATACCATATTTTAATAACTTTTTTAACCTGAAGAATGTCTGTAAAAATAAATATAGATAAAAACAGAAGCATAAAGGAGAAATAAATTATGTATTGTATTATACTGAAGTGATTATAATATATTTGCATGTGTTAGCTTTGCATATTGCACATTGCAATATTTTACGTGTCATTTTCTTTAAAATTGAAGTCTAGACGAGATCTGCGAGATTAAATGTTTTCTTTGATTTAAAATTATGATCTAAGAATTTAAATAGACAATAATTAAACTGATAATGTTTAACATATTCCTATATGTAATTATGTATGCATATTACATCAAGTGCTATTTTTTTATATCACAATAAAATACAAGATTGAAACTGGAAGTTTCCGTGAATAAAAACATTTATTTTTTGTATTTCCGATTTATGACTATACATAAGTATGATAGAAAAATTAAACATCTTAGCGTTATTACGAAGATACATATGATCGATTTTCGAAAAATATCAGGCAATATTAGATAACATAATATAAAATTTACAGGATTATCCTTGAGCAACACGACGCAGCTTACTTTTATTGTTCAATCTTGAAATAAGATTCTTAATTTCCGATCAAAAATACATAAATATCTATTACCTTCATCTATATATTTAACTGTATATGTATTTGTAAAATCGCGTTTTACAACGCACCAACCTTTCTGTTCGAAGAATTACGAGTGTACTTTGACGGATTGATTTTCTTCTCCCGGCATTTCCGCTCATTACTTGTCAGTAGGTTAAAAAGACAGCACAGAGATAGGTAAAGTAATTATTCTTTTACAAAAGAAGATGACGATCTATCCTCGACGTTATGTACTTGACGATACGATTGGTGCATACATTAATATGTCATCTAAACATCATTCGCTTGAAAATTATTTTTAAATTGAAAAAATAGTTTTCATAAATTACCACAAATTATACAATCGACATTACGTTATAATTACAATCGAGATTTCTGTATATATTGCAGTAGTCTTATTTATACCACGGAAATCTACAGCTTATAAATCTTTTTTTTTTTTTTCACCAAGTAACACGTAAGAAATACATATAATGCAAACGTATTTCCGACGCGTAATCCGCGCCACGTAACGCAGAAGAGAACGGTATACACGCGACGCTTGTTCCGGTGTGGAATTATATTCAAAGAACCGAACGGGGCGATCAATGGAGAAAATGGACAAAGAACTCAGTAGTCGGTAATTCAGTAACTTCAATATCCGGTATCAATCGATCCCTCCAATGTCCTCTTGCGTGTAACATGAAACAGGATATTCGAAAGAGATTTCGTGATTAACTCAATCAAGAGGGGACGTAATCATGACTTTATTTCGTTGGCATGCGGAAAGAAAATGATGCTTGATATATTTGCCAATTTAATTGATGCATATTTAATAGCGTATTCAACCGGACGCACTAGTGCGCACTAAGTGTGTTCTTTCTCAATATCTTGTGCTCTGTTGGCCTTGCGCATCTACATTTCAAATCGTTACAGTTATATGCGTACCTAGTAATAAAAAGTTGCATAGGTATACAGTAACAGTGCGCGACAGCCGAATTTATCATTTAAAATATGTTTACGCCGAAACATATTATATATGTAAGAAATAAAACATAAGAAACCAAAAAAGTAAAAAATATATTTAATTGTATACGGCAAGCATTGCTACAAGAAATACTTCAAACTTGAAGGGTGATAATTTTCCGCCGGCAGATATTACGACGATTATCTGAACATTCTATAATAATACCTAAAGAACTTGCATTGTGATGGATATGAAGGCAATCGTGGAGTTGTGAAAAATGACGCACCGATTTCTCGTTACTATTCCGAGAGTTTCTGGGGAGGGCAAGGCTTTCTTTCGATATTCTTGCGAAATCACGTTGAGTCATCTGTTGCTTGTGTTTCTTTATTTCTTCTCCGTCGCTTTCAGCATGTTTATTTGATTTGTAAATTCGATAAGGCGCATTACTAAATAAATAATTATATGCCGAGACTTCACTTGTTAAAGGTGAACCGCTGCACTGATTCTGTCAAACCCTTAGATAGCTGAAGGTAACTGCGCATCATTTCAAATAATTTTAAAACTAATATAAATATAAAAAGTATTTTCAGCATAAAAAAATTAATTGTACTGTTTTAGTAGTATAAAAATGTTACGCATAATATTAAAATAAATAATTTAAAAGCGTAATTAACTTACCTTGAAAAATTTTAAAAGAAAAAGAGAAAGAAACAGCAGTGTTCAAGAAAATATTGGGAATTATATATAATATTTTTTTTATAGATGTGAATTAATTATCACTACACACATTCACAAGTATAAATTTCTGCAATCTTGTGAGTTATTAAGCAGAACATTTATGGCTATCTTTACGGTCTTTATATCTAGTTTAAGTCATTCAATGTTAAATATTTGTAAACAAAAATTATAATAATTAAAGAAATCCTTGCATGTAAATTCAAGTCGCCTTGCTTGTAAATACAGTTCTGTGTAATTTTAACACATTAATTACGGTTTAAAAAAGACTTCTGTAATCTTTTCGCTATTTAATGGTACCGCAAATTTCACATTTCAGTATGTTTTGTTTGATGTGAACATTCTCATAAACGCTTTTATGATATTTTCGATTGTTGAACCGAAAGCGAAATATCCCGTCACCAGTGAAAGTATGATGTGACTTGATTCTGTTCTCGACAAAAAGAGATTGTATTAACAGCCAACTTTAAGTTTAATAATATCAAGCAGAACTTTACAAAATATTTTATCAATTGTCTATTGTATGTCATAAAAGCGAAGGTACAAACAAAAGATACATCTCCGTAAAAGAATATCTTTTACCCAAATAGATAATATAATTTTTGATGTTAGTTTGTGTCACTGGAAATCTAGAAAAAGATGATTATAAAAAAGATTTTTATTTTTATAATATTTCGCAAATGTGTATAATGAGGAATTCATTTATTCTAAGCTGAACCAGTATTTTCAAGCATTTTTCTCTTTTTTCAGCTTCTTTTTATACTTACTTTGCATTTTTATATTTTCTCTCTCATGTCAGCAATGACAATTCTTGCATTAAAATATGGCAGAAAAACACAAGCTTAACAATTGATCTTTTTACTCTTTCGCAAATGCATGTAACACAACTTTACACTTGATGTAAATGCAATCGATCGAAGGATTAATCGAAAAAACGCCGAAACATCCGCTCAATAGAAATAGCGCGTGTAAGAGAAATTGTGAAGAGATATTATTCAATGACTGTTTTTCACTTTTGTTACATGTAGAAATAGATATTTTATTTTTTCCAATGATTCTAAATTTACTCGGATAGGAGAAATTACAAAGTGTAAAGTAGGAATTTGGAGTTAAGTATAGTTGTCTTTCATGTTCACTTATTTTTACCTTTTTTTTTCACCTTTCACACACGTCCAATTATTGAACAAAGAATTATGTGGAGATAGCGGCTATCGATCGCTATTATTCGAAGTTGAAAAGAGTAACGCGAATGTTGTTAACCTTGCTATTATGATATTTGCATGAAAGCGGGTCTGTCTGAGCGCGAGCCTTTTATGCGCGACCAGCCGTGTGCGCTACTCGATGATATTTATGAGTAAAACGTATGCTTTACACTTAATGCAGTGTGACGTTAGTTCACCATTTTTTCTCGGAGTAAAAGTGAAAATGATTGCCACATTATACTGGTGCAAAGATTTTTCCTCTTGAGCGGATGTTTCGGCGTTTTTCCACTCACCGATTGCATTTACATTACTTGCATTTGCGAAAGGGTGAAAAGATCAACCATCGAGCTTTGTGTTTTTTTTGCATATTTTTATTCAAGAATTGTCCTTATTAAAATAAATAATAGTGGTGTGTATAATTACACGTTTGTAATGAAGTGGAACCAAAATTGATTGATTTATTAGCGCGGTACGATAACGCGTAATGATAGCTTCGACATATAAATCGTATTTATATTTTAATTAATAAAGAAACATACGATTTTGGAAACTATATATTTAAATAATTTTTTTAAAGCACTTTACAATTTTATTTTATTTCTATTTTATTTGAAGATTTTATGTCGTAAAAATATATGTAACAGGCATATGCAATATTATTTAAATACAATACTATGATATGATTTACATATACAATTATTATAAGTACACATATTTATGTAGTTGTAAGCATTACGTAATAAATAAAAAAATTGGCTGGTACAACTAGCGAAAGGCAAAGATCGATCATAAGAAAAAATTGCTCAAAAGAATTTTGCAAATTACAGTAAATAGATGTTTTGCTTTTATCAAATTTTTAAAAAATTATTGTTTAGATTTAAATTTAACGTTTTCTCGTGCTGTTTTGATTAGCGTGCCTACTTATTTCATCAACACTCTCTTTCTTTTCTTCGCATCTAATCAACCAAAATTATGAATTATTTATTACTAGAAAATTACTTATTTATGATATGTAATTGTGACAAACTGCATAACAGACTTTCCAGATATAGTGTACGTACAAGAAGAGCTTCTGTTTTATGATACCTAATTTTGTAAATAACATCTGCAGTAATATGAGTACATAACTTTATTACACATATAATCAAGTAGAATTCTTAAATAGGATTCATAAATTGGAAATCTTTTGATGATGATTTTACCGACAGCTACTTTAATAAGGCAGCTGTAAAACTGAGACCCCGATTAGTGTTAAGCCTTAGTGAACGTTCGCCAGACGGAGACACCTTTATCTGCATCAATAATGTTTAACATTTTAATTGTTAGCTGACAAATTTTAGTAATGTATTTTTGTAATATTAAACATTTTTTAAATATATTTATAAAATGTGTAATGGTTAAAAAGAAGCTAATTACTTTATCTAGACATTACACGAATGTTATAAGCAATATGATATAACATTTACTTAAACTAAATCTTTATGAGAGATTTGTTGATGAATTTGAGAGACTTTCACTTATTTTAAATAATGATTTAATATGGACGGCAATAAAGTTTCCATCGACAGTCAGCCGACCGATGCATATTGATCTGTAAAGAGTTAAGGTCCGTCTGATTATAGCTAAACAAATCAGTTTGAGTTGGACTGATCGAGAATGAAAGGCGGACAGGCGACTAATAATGGTGATAAGTTCACGTGAATTTCGACAAAACCAGTTTTTACTTCATTGCTGACTGATCTGGCTTCCTTTATAAGTGACGATTTACCTCATTTTTAACTTACCCATAGATCACCATTTCTCTTTTCTTTTTTTTTAATTTTTCAATCTGGAAGAAGCAATTATGTTAAGCAAAATGTAATACATAAAATGGACAGTTGTTTTTTTTTTAATTTTTGCATCTACTTTTTTTCAAAATACTTACATTTTGTACTATAATTGTTATATTTTTTATTTAAAGAATTGTAATTTAATATGCAAATATGAATTATATAGATATATTTTATTTTTTTATATTTTTTAATATGTGAATTACGTATCTATATATTTGATTTATATTTTATTTTTATATAATACTAACTAGTGTTAATATAACACAGTTATATTATTCTTGCCTTTATTTCTCTTTACGGAAAATTGTAGTGGTTTTACCAGATACAGACGGAAGAATACGCTGCAAACACGGCGTTGCGAATCGCACAAATGGTCTGACAGCACATCGCACACTGACCGTGCATTTGTGCAATGGAAAGTCCAACGGCCGTCCCCTCGTATGTTCCATTCTTTTTTCCCCTTCGATTTTATTGCGCTTGATTGAGCATCCAAGTTTCGCTAAAGATATAAATTTTATTGTACTCCACAATTTATGTCTAAATTATTACTACATTTTCTCAAAAAATGTAGAAATAAAATATGTGGTAATAATTTTTAGCATCACATATATGTCAAAATAACTGTTATTTTGCTAAATAATTACAATATTATATGGAATTTCTTATGATCTGTTTTATATTATGGCGATTGTAACATTGGAATGATTTATATGTAAAAAGTGAAAGGTTACTAACTCTTCATTTTACGTGTATTAAAGAAATATTTAAAATTCATATTTTGTATCCGTTTTTTTATTATGCATATTCTGAAATTTTGTGAATAATTTTCAAAAGTGAAATATTTCAACGGTCGTAAACTATCATTTTCTCTAAATTTGCATTTTGCATATTTTAGTATTTTGTGAAAAAGTTCAAAATAATTGTTGTCTCGAAATTTATTACTTTAATTATTTATTATTCGATAGTGTGTGTGTGTTAAATAATCTTGTTAAATAATTTTTGAATTTCAAAATCTGCAAAAAATTTACAAAAAGAATTATTATAGTAGCCAAACTATCAAATGATCAATTAAGTGATTCAGTGTCAGAGTTGCCTAAACAACAGTTTTTTTGAAATAAGTTATTGAAGTCAAAACTTGGACATAATTTTTAAAATTACAGGAATTAGTAATTACAAAATTTTGCTGTTTAGACAACTGTGGCACTGAACCACTCGATTAAATTATAATTTCGTAATGAAACTCATGAAATATAAATACAAGTTGCATAATGCATGTCGTTCGAAGCAACTCGTAAAATAGAATTCTCCAAGATTTCATCTTCATCGACTTTCCATTCTGCGTATACTTAGCTGAATTGGCTACTTTCGACTACTGAGCCATGAGAATTATCATTAGCGCGAGCGAGTGTGAACGCGTCCTTGCTTTGTGTCTGATGAAAAGCAGGATGCAGTTTCTCATTACCGAAGCTTGCTCTCATTGTTACCTCTTAGAATTTCACGATCACGGGTATGGCTGAAAGAACTTCACTCTACTGCCACAATTTCACTTCATCGATTGTTTTATAAGAAAAATACATCTGTGAAATAAAAACATGGTTTTTTTTATTGAGAAAAACAAAACTAAATTGTTGACCTTAAAGTTGATTTTTAAAAAATTCTAAATGTATAAAAAAATTAATGTGTTTTGAAACTTGCTCGTCGAGTTTTTATTATTATGTGTAATATCTAACGATGTAAGTTAACAAGTGAATACGGCCGGAAATTATATTTAATTTAACAATAGACTCTTAATAAAGCTAAGTATTGTGAAACAGTTGTGTTCGGTATCGACGACGTTGTTTCACCCGGAAGAGGACGCATAAACGGTGAACTCGTTTCGATGAGTTCCGCGCATCGACGACGATTTACGCGCAATCGCTTAATCACGCGGTAATCAGCGGCCGCTCGTCGCCGTCCAATGTAATGCCCGTTCACTATCGTCAGAAAATTTCGCCATTTACAACACTACAAAGTTGCTACACGCTTTTACAAGATTAGGTACTCGTCGTCCTTACGAAAGTCACTCGTGTCTGTCATCACGTGCGTTTCGCATTACATACTCGCCCGCCTGCCCGCAATTATCTAAATATCGGAGAGAGGAAGACCTCGTCGAGAAGGAAACGCAACGACGGAAGTGAGCGCGACCGCCGCCGCTCCGATGCACGTTATGATTACCGAAGCCGATATCTCGATGGTGTATGGAAAAAAATGCATGCTTCCGCGATCGGGGAAAAACAGACCTCTGATTAGGGCCAGCCTATAAAGTAGCCATTTTTCTAGTCAACTGTCCAGTTCCTCAAGTGCAATCCTCCTACGAGCTCTTCCTTCCGAGACCGGTCTAGTTCTTTAACAAAATTAAACGAACTGTCGATTAAATAATTTCATTTTATTGACAAGCTCAATTAAGTTATCTCGACATGTAACTTGGTGTGAGTGGAGGATAGTCATTCTGCTTTATTATAATTGTGAGTGAAGTGTGAAATCGAAAGCACAAGTGTTCTATTTTTAAGCAGTTATGAGTTAATTTAGTCATAAAAATTATGTCAAAATAAATCAATGAAATATAAGAGACAATGCAGATTTTCCATGGAAAATCATGACATCAACATTGCTTGTTAATTATTTATACCTAAAATTACAAATTTCTTGAGCAAGATAATAGCATTTGGAACATAATAATTTTCAAGATGCTCCTTGTATTGTCCCGGTTAAACTGCATTTTAATTTTGGTGATGTCCAACATCGCGATCTCGGCGCCTGTGAAATCCCGGAAGCGTTCGACGAACGAAAGTGAAAGAGGTTTTTCGACCTCCCCGAAAATCTTGGAGATCCAGTTACCGCTCAAGATTACATCGAAGGAAGACTTACTCGCCTGGTCCAAGTACGTAATGAATCTGGTGACTTCGAAGATCAACTTCACGGCGAACAATTTGAGTAATGCGCAATCGGATAAACGACAGCCTTTTATGGATAATTCCGACTTCAAGTCGAAAGAAATGATGAAGAAGGGCTCTCCCGACGAGAAGCGGCAAGGCTTGAATTATCCGGCGCGCAGACTCAAGGAGCCGCCTATGCAGAGAGGTGACGAAAAAGTGGTTGCTTATCCCTTGCCAATAGGAGAAATGAAAGCTACCGATCCAATGCAGGATCCCTTCGGCCTGTCAACATCGGGTATCAACGAGCCGACCGATTTCGGACAATACGCGAACTTTGGAGATCCAGCTGCCGCATTCGGAAGTCCCTTCCAGCAAAGCGAGATCGACATCTTCGGGAGCCCCGAGATTTTTTTACAGCCACCCGCCGCCACGTATCTCCCGTTGCCATTGACGGGGTTCAATATCGCTACGTACGAGAACTTTATTGATAAAAACGCTTCCGTCTTCGAGGAGCCGGCGAAGCTTCAGACTACGAAGAATGCCCTTAATTTTCACATCAAGCCTTTCGATAACGAGCTCGGCGGACAAGTGTTACCGATCAATATAAACGATGAATTAACTAATAGAAATTCAAGCTTCGACAGACCATTGTTGACTTTCCCATTCCAAGCGCTGGTGACAATCACTCGACAGCCTGCAGCAGCTACAATAGTAGATCCGAATAAGCGGCCGAAGGATCACTTTACGATTCGTAACAAAGAACCTTTTAACAGGTTTCCACCGTTCTTTGAAAAAAACTATACACTTACGAATGAATCCGGACAAGTCAACGTCATTCTCAATAATTTTACTACAGATGCGAGGAAAAATAAAATACAGAAAGGAAATGTGGAAAAGGAAGGAAAAGCGAGGAAGGAACAAAATGCGCGTGGGAATAAAAAGAAAAGCGAGAAAAAGACGAAGACTGCAACGAAGAAGCAACATTCGTCGATAAAGCGACAATCATCTGCACTCGGCGATTTGTTGAGAATGTTGGGTATCCTGAGAAAACTGCCGAAAAATTCCACCGAAGTCAGCGTCGCGACACCTGTACTGTCTATCTTAAAAGGTACGAACTCGCAGAAAATACAGGTGGCCTTTGAGGACGAGGTAAGTAGATGACGAATATAATTTTATTATTTTTTTTATAAATAACATATGCTTTATTTTTTTTTAATTTTACAAGTATCGTCAATTTCATTTACTTAACTTTTAATTTCACAAATACACTTCAAATAATTTGCATTCAAGCTAACGAACGTCAATTAAATTTGTAATACCGGAAAGAGATAAATACGTCATGACCAAAAGAGTAGCACATTTATGCAACGCTTATAAAAAATAAAGCTGATATTATCGCAATTTTATTTGCGAAATCACTATAAAGAATTGGATCAATAGTCATGCTTGACAAGTGGTTCTTAAACGTGAAAGTTAATCTGCTTCGTATTTGCATCCGCGTTTAGAAATTAAATCGCACTTTGATTGTGCACAGTTGTTTAGTACATCTTTCTCGCTCGTTAAATCTATCGGATTTTATTAATCTTCGAAAATTACACTTTACAGCATTAATTATACGTATTTAGCTTATCGTATTTTACGCATTGTTAAAAAAATAATATAGATAAGTGTAGATAAATTATATAGATAAAAATGGATAGAAATTTAGAATCGCCACAATTGCGGAAAAGTGAAATTCAGAATACGCAATCGACGAACACGATATTTCACGAATCGCGACATTCGAATTTATAAATATGTATGGAAGTGTCATGTCAACGTTACACAAGTGAGAATCAGAATTTTTTCTCTTGTACTTACTATAAGCAGAAATAATGATGAAATCCGTGAATTCATGTCGAGGGTAATAAAAATAATGAACTAATAAGAAATACAAAAAACCTGATTTTTCACTTTATATGCGCAGTAATTTTGTTGGCAATAAATTATTGTATTTATTTACATATTTTACACTTGCTAATTAATATGGCAAATTAAAAAGGTTTGAATTAAAATATCACTAACTCAATTATTTATTTCAGTTGCCTAATCGGGGAAGACGCAATCAAACGTTTCTAGCGCAGCAATTAAATGTACGCACAATTTGTATTTTTCCATTTGTTATAAAAGTATTGCGTAAAGTTATTTATTACGGTAATATTTATTGTGTGTGATGATATTGATTATGTGATAATGCTAAATGTAGGGTGATGACGATGACGATGGCGATGACGATGGCAATGCCGATGGCAATGCCGATGGCAATGCCGATGGCGATGCCGATGGCGATGTCGATAGCGATGACGATGGCAATGGCGATGACGATGAGCAGAGTGAAAAACAAGAAGATGATGATGACGAGGAAGAAGAAGAGGGTGGATCTATACAAGCCATACTCGATTTATTACCATTAGCTGCGCCAATTCTTGAAGAACTTAGTGATGTACGATAATGCATCAACAAACTTGCATACGTATACTGCTAAAATATTTTTTAATTTTCCATATGTTTGATCTCTCTCACACTTTACGTTATATCGCAATTTCAGAATTAAATTTAGCGTGTAAAAACATTAATATGCAATATGCAATATTTTATCTACAATTTATAATATATTTCAGCCGGAATCCGATGTCGATATAGCGGAGGTGCTTCAAGGCGCAATTCCTCTTCTCGAAGGACTTTCTGACGTAAGATTGAAAATTTCTACGCACGTCCCTCTCATTTATAATAAAATTTAATTATATAATGACAAAGTATCCATCTTTTTCTAGCCAGATGAGGAAGGAGGAGTCGATATTCCAGCAGTCCTACTGCCACTCTCTCAAAAACTCAGCGAAGTAAGCTTAGTGAACAATAATTTCCAACTAAATCAGCTAAAGACTAAAATATGAAATCACTTTGTTTCAGGGGCCAGAAGGACAAGGTAGTGATTCTGGCGCTATTTTAGGACCTATCATTCAATTGATAGCACCGTTGATCGGACCTCTTTCGGGCCCTCTGATCGGTCCGTTGAGTCGCACCAGCAGCGGTGTAAGAATTTTATTTCGTAAAATTAAGGAAATGCGAATATGTGAAAAAAATTGCATAAATTTTATGCAAAAATGAGAATAAATATAAACGGACAGCTTTTGATTTAATTTTTAGCCCGGAGGTAAAGAGGGATCGGCATCTTTAATTACGTCATTAACTGGTCCTCTTAGTACGGTAATTTATAATTTTAGAAATCCTCTCAAATTTATGACTTGTATTTTTTAATAGCGGTCTTATATCATCATTTATTTGTCGATTTTAGCCGCAAGATGCATACGGGCAGTCAGTATTGTCGGGCCTTATCGCCAGTATTACTTCTAAGCTGAGTAAAGTACGCATCACAAGATTATGATTTCCGCATATTTTTCGTATGCTTATTCGATGATTTTTCTTCTATTTTAATTTTTTTATATATTTTACTAAACAAGATAAACGCTTTTTGTGTCTATATCTCAGGAACTCTCCGCTCAAGCTGGTAATTCTGACGTTAAACCTCTAGTTAGCTCACTTGTGTCAGGTGTGCTTGCTGGTGCCAGTGCAGGTTCCAGCGGTCCTGCTAAAAGTCCTACTTATCAAGGCGGTCCTACTTATCAAGGCGGTCCTACTTATCAAAAACCCGATGCATACTATGCACCTACAACGTATGGTGGCTACGGTTATAAACCGGTGGGTAATTTTTTTCTTTCTATCCTTTTTTCCAATAAATCTTTATTCACTAAACTGACAATTAGAAATTTTATCTTACATTTATTCAGTAATTGTGTGTAAAAAAATAATTTTCTGCTGTACTATATTTGGGCAGAAATGCTTGAAAGAAATTCTCAATCGACTTTGTAGCCGCCTCCAAGTTTCAAGGACATGATAAGCGCGTCCTTAAAGGAGATCCTCGGCGCTATCTTGAAGCTATCGGCTGCGTCATCCTCCTCCAGTGCGGGTCTATCAGGCGCGTCGTCAACCTCCAGCGCTCAACTGTCAACTACTTCATCGGAATCGAAGGAGCCGCCCAAGCCCGAGTACGGTGCACCCATGTACAGTGCACCCACGTACCACCCAACAAATCCACCTTATTCACCACCTCTGAGACCTCCGTCGGATGATTCTCCCGCAGAATTTGTGCGAAGACACCTCCGATATCAAATAAGGAAATTTATTTAATGGACAATTTGTACAATTTTGATACAATTTTGATACAATTTTGATACTGTGAAAATGCTTAGAATTAATTTTTAGCTTTATAGTGAAAATCTCTTTGAAAAGACTTTTTGCATAGATGGAATATGGAGCAAGAGCCGACGCGTGACTTCTTTTAGAAATCCTGATAATGATTTTGCAACAATGAACTCATTATAATTGAAAACATGTGGGTATATTGGTTTCTGTTTAATAACAGGATAATCTAATTGCGAAGAACACAGATGATGTCAGCGCAAATTATCATTTTAGCCTCATTTACAATATCATCTACGAATAATTAAGTGTGAGATATATAAAAAAATTGTCAATTACATTTTAACGACTAAGATTAATAGATATTAAATAATCATCACACAATAACACTAGTACATGTAAATAATAAAGTTTATTTAATATTATGAAAAAAATAATCTTATTAATTAAAATTATTTACTACTATTATTTTTTAATGGCATTAGTGAAAAGAGTCTTAAAAATGATTTGATTTTAACTGAAAAATATTTTCTAGAAAGTTATAATTATACAATAACTTTAACGAGAACAAACAGCACTTCTTTTATTAGCAGGAAGAATATTTGTTTTATTCAGAACATGCACAGGATACGTAAAGGCGCATAAAGTGTATTTAAAAACCGGTTGCTTGCGTGCGTGCGCCAGTTATACATTATCCGGATCTGGTGCTACGTATCGTGTCCGGGATATATGCGCAAGAGTTCATACGCGGAAGTAACGAACATTTCTGCAGATGTTCAACTCCTTTCGGCACACTTCGTTCTTATAACTTTTTCCTGTTTAAACGAAACAAAATCTCTTGGATAAAAAAAAACATAACAGCTGACGAAGAACAGACTTACGAGATAATATGTAATTAAGAAAATTACATAGACAAACTTTACAATAAGCTGATAAGCATTACGCATTTCACGGATATGCAGTGCGTTCTGGACATGCACGTTTGCATGTCTTTCCTTGTTTTTCTTTTACCATTACGGATAGTCAGAATAATAATTTAACAATCTCAGCAAACAATTCTCTCTAATAATGTGACGAAATGAGAATTACAAGTGTTGAAAATGTTGGTATTCGTTCACTGCGTAAAATCTGTTGAAGCCGGCAATTTGCATAGCTCGAAAATTTTTAATGAGACGCTCGGAGCGCAGCATTATTCCCTTTCTTTCTCTCTTTCTTTTCCGAGCTCTATCTCTATCGTTTCTGCGTATAACCGGCACCCAAATCGAAAGTACCTCGGCGTCGTTATAAATCGACCGATTTACGCAATTCGCATAAAGTAACAATCCGTGTTCCCGTTTCTCCGCGTTTCTCTGCCCTTTGTGAACACCTTGTTTTATCTTTTTTTTTTTTAATTTTACCTGTCGGATGAAGAAATACGACTTGACACCACACGTTAACAATTTATTTTAATGGCTCGTGAAATTAACTAATAGTGCGCAAGGCAAGCAAACAGACAGGACGCAGATCTATGCATAACGTTGCGTACACGTCAATATAATTGCCTGAAGCAACAAATTGGTACTTGACTCTTTCGTTTAGTCGAAGGTGAAAGTCTGCGACACTAAAATTTCCCGCTGCATCATCAGGTGCAAGGAATTCGGTCTATGTTCCTCGAATTGAACTCTCAAATAAAATCCCTAAGGATCTGACACACTTTCAATGTACATTTCGTAATAATCTATTTGCGTCAATCCGCGCTTGCTTCACGCGGTGATTTCAAAGTCTATTAATCGATGCATCTGACGTGCTCTGTGGTTTCACTTCGATGTCGGTCATATCTATATGATAAATCAAAAAGTCCCGAATACCTCTGACGGTAATAAAAATTAATTAGCCATACTTATATCCTGAATTTACGCATATTATTGACATCATTTTCCGAAATCCAAAAACGTGCTAAAATGCAATAAATTAAATCATATTAAATAGTTTTCTCTTACATTCTTTTATATTCTTTTGAAGTGAGTTTTACGGTCTGCTGATCGTCCTCTGCCGCGTATATCACCACCATAATACATATATGAGTAATACGAATTAATTGTTGCGTTGTCTTCACACACAAGAATGAGTAGAAGAATTATCTGCATTTTTCAATATTTATCTATTTTTCTTTTGTCTTTTTAAAAAATTTATTTTATTCGTATTTGTATCTCTTATTTTATAATTATTTTTGTTAATAACAAACAGTAATTTTCTCTCCAAATTGTGCGAAATAAGACAACTATAGAAAAAATACTATGAGTACATCGTGGTTGAAATTAGCGGCTCGGAATTTCCCAAGCATGTAGGCGCAATTAAGTGATTGCAATTAACGAGTAAGAAAAAGTTGCGGTTTCAACGACAAGTCACCTGATATTGCTTTTTATTTGATTAAAGACTTGTTTTTGTAAAAATGTCAAAGAATTGCGTCGTATCGATCCCCTCGATTACTCTTTCAGGTGAAAGCACGTTTCACTATTTGACCTATGAATCTTTCTAGACGGACATTATACGGAAGATGAACTTCTTCCGGCAAGCCAAGGCGCCATGGCATTGCGTGCAGATATCACTTCTTGTCTTACTCGTGTACGTATTATGATAGCATGCTCGGCACAGTATAGTCAGTAGACCATAAAACTCATACATACAGTTAACATTTGATGAAGCAATGGCTTTTAAAAAAATTATTGTAACAATTAAGCGTATAAATTATACCAAGGATTTGTCGGAATAGCAAAAAAACAAGAAAGTAAAAAAAAAAGAATATGTCAAATAGAAATTAATTTATAAAAAGGGGAAAAAAAAATTTTAAAAAGTGAATGAAATAAATCTTGAATATTCTATGATATTCTATTCAATCTTGAATATTTTATGATTTTACAAAAAATCATAAATGTCAAACGCGAATCCAGCAACGAACGATTAAGGACCGCAATATGACACATCGAAGGCCGCAGTAACTTTCTACCATCAAAGAAAGTGAAACTTTTCGTAGACTAGAGGTCAATGATTGACCCTCGCAGTTGTTGTTGCGACGGGCAGACACTTTCAGCACAATAGCATACAGACATGTCTATCATTTACATTATGCAATATTTAATCGTCGATTTTATTACATCGATCATCTCAATGAAATAATCAAACAAGCTTAAATAATGTTATAGAAATCAATACAGGTCTGTCTTGGAATATTTAAATTTTAATTATCACATTAATTAAAAATAATTTACAATTTATTTTATAATTTATAAAAATTTATTTTTTATTTGAATTTCTCTTCGTAATTGCAAATTGGACGTAAATGTTATTCGACAAAGTTGAATTATATTTCTTTCGAGCTTACATCACGCCGTCGTTTTACGCGTGTAAAATTAAAACGAGGCTACTTTCATCGTCGTTATCGAGGTCGTTGACATGCGATTAGTGCAACTTGATTAATGCCATTGGCTAAAAACCCGGCGCTGCGTAGACAGCGCTGAATAAATTCGCAATAACTAGAACACGCGTCGGCTATCGCCCTGGAGAAATGTCAAAGTTCAAATTATGAATTTAGCGCGCAATTAAGTATATCGACGATATTATATATTGTATTACATCATGAAAAAGTAAGAGATGCGTCTATTAGCATAACGCACTTTATCATTGTAAATATTTGTGTTGCAATCAATAATTCATTGGCACAGTATTTATGTTTGATTTTTTTTTTAATTACACAATTTATCGTCGTAATTTGTCGTAATTTGCATTGCAAAAACATTTATAACGCGCATTGTGCGGATGATCGTCTATCTAGAGTAGTAGATCACGCGGATCGTGTCCTCCATTCCACTGTCACATGAACTCGAAGATCGCCCGATCCGCCGAGTCTTGCCCAAGAACCTTCCGAGTGGATCACCGTGGTCTAGAATGTCAGACAGGTGCAAAAAATGTCAAGAAAAAAAAAAGATCGTCCACGCGTATATCCAGCAATCGGAAAATATTCTGTAGAATACGTAATTCTAGCAGCAATCTTACGCGCCAACGCGATCATCAGTAATTAATTCAGTGATCAATTCACACTTTCTGCGATCAAACATCTTCAACTTGTTTTATGCCGACGTTTTCCAATTGATTTATGCCTTCAACCGACGATTTCTACCGTGTTTACGTTCGAATCGTTCGCAAATAAAGTCGAAAGCGCCGACACGTGACATCTTCAGAGCAAAGTGTCCTGCGAGAAATCTTGTCACGTCGCTTCAAATCCGATTCATCGGTTTACGGACAGCCGCGCTTGCAAAACGCGAATTGGAACGGACGCGCTTGAATAGATGCATCTCATTGCACCCGGAGGACATTCCGGAACGCCGCCAGATGCAGATACGTCCGCGCGTATACTCTGCGCAATTACACGCAATTTCGCCATATGAGATTGACTTGGCAGTGTCAGTTGTCACGGCCGAAACGACACTCTTCGGTAATTATCAAGGGATTGTAGCGCGTCGCGACCCGCTTTGCATCATCGTCAGCCGCACAGTGACATTTGCATAGCGAGTAATCTATACGCCTTTACAAAAACAATGAATCTATAAAAGTGACATACATATATATTAAGTGGCATACTTTTTTCCGATATTTTACAAATTATTGTAATAAAAAGTTAAAAAAATATTGACATCACAATTATGGACCAAGCGTTCTACTTTGCAGCCACTCATTGCGAAATAAATTACGCGTTATTATATTAATTCTATATTCACCTATTATAAATATTACTATGTTAATGTCGGATTATTATATTCTTAACAAAAAGATCTTTGTTTTCATATCAGATAAAATATCATAAAAGTTATCGTTGCGGTAAATTGTATTGCTTGTTAGAGCTCATTTGTTCTATCCTAATAATTTCTTAAAAGAGGCGTATTGATTTTATGATAATGCACGGAAGTTGTGTTATGTGTGCGGAAGATTTATAAAATTTGGTTACGAAACGAGCGATAATATAACACACGAAGTAAATTACGCAAGAAGAGTAAGTTTCCACAATAAGGCGATGATCTACATTTGATCAAACCTATCATTATCCACGTTGCGCACTTCGATTATTATCTCTTTGCCGTTTACCGAGTTATAGTTTTTTTCGCACAGTCTAGAAAATAGTCGCTAGATTGAATCTCCGTTATGTTACTCTCACTTCGGTTAATGTGCACCGTTCAGATGCAATTATAAATTGAATTTCCGGATTAAGAAAAATTAATTTTTTTCCAGCGCATTTAATTATGTTATTTAACAAAAATAAATTTAATATTTACCTATATATATTGATATTAATTTATTAATAGTTAAAAAAAGATTAATAAAAAGATTAATGTTCTCTATTAAAGAGTAAAAGTTGAACTAAGGCTTTTTTTGTTAAGAAAGTAAAAGTTGAAAGAGGCACATAGAGAAATGCATCGCGAAATCGACATGATCTTTTATTTTTATTCTCGTGCGAGCTACGAGACATGCTACATCCATTGCAATAAATTTCTTGATTCATGCTCGATACGGCTGTCGGTAGCGATAGAGGAAGTTTCATAGGCATAGACGACCAGAGAAAGTAAAGGACGATATTTATTTGGGTTACACGGCCGAAGATTGAACAACGCGTCATCGCTCACGGACAAACACGCACACACGCACGGCACAACCGACACGTGCTACGCTGTTACGTAAAGCCTGATTGGAAAGAAACGGATTGTGTCGTGCTAAATCTAAAATGATCTAGTATCGCAATATTTATCATACACATGTTTAAAGCGCTTTGAAAATGATTTATTTGCGACAAGTATAGAAGTTCTGAAGAATATGACGAATGTTTGAATGATAATATATCCGTATAAAACATATGTTGCGTAAATGCGGAAATACGATTTCTTTCACACAATCAACTCGTTATGTCACCTCGCATTTTTACTTTACAAAATTAAGTAACGCGCGCCTTTTAAAAATTTTACATAACACTTTTGCTTTCTTCTCGCGCTTCGCCCGGAGGTAAGAATTTATACTTGGAATACTTTTACTCTCATTCGGTATTTCCCAAACCATAATGAGTAATATCCTGTCGCAACTTTCAAGAAACATACATCACGTCAGATGTACGCAAGTTCTCCGGAAATACCGCGGTCCCGGATAAATCGCCGTGTCTGATCTGAACGGTCAAGTTCCGGCTGACACATCTGCCGATCTTTCGGCCGTATCATCGACCTGTCGAAAGGCCTGTCTCGCGCGCGCCACGCACGGGACTGCAGTATGAATTTCTTTTGCCCACCTCGTCATCGTCGTTCGCGCCGCCATGGTGACGCGTTCTTTCCCGCAGCCAATTTCCCCGTTACAAACTTTCTTTCACTAACGGCGAACGCGTGGCCGCTCCTCGCCTCTATTCCGGCACATCGTCGCGGCGCGCATTAAAGTTTCGATCTATCGGTCGCGCCGCGAGCAACAGCGGCCGCCTTTCGCGCTTTATTTCGGCGGTTTTTCCCACGACAAGCGAAATTCGCCATCCCGTCCCTCTTCGCGTCGCCGATCGATGATCGAGAGGACGTTCGAAAACGGCAAAGGTCGCGGACGATCGCGAGTGATATCCTCAACAAGTGCGCGTCATCGGCGGCGAGTCGACGATTGCGACAGTTTGACGAGTGCACTTTGCGGTTTTCAAGGTTCGCGAGATCGAGCTGCTGCTTGCGAGAAGGAAGCGATTCTGCGGAACGAAGGTAGATGGAATTACAAGATGGATTAGAAAAGGATTAATAAGCAGTTATCGAAAGGGAAGTAATTTGGAGGTTAATTAGACAACTACAAGTGCCTCCGTATTACTATATTAAATTCTCTAAATGCATTTTAAAATTTTCACTTTTATAATTCTTACAATTTGCAAATGCTATTATTTACAGTTGTCATTCGAATTTTATTTTGCAAAGTTAATTTAGCTCAAATATTTAATTTGTATTCTTTAACTACAGACTTTTTTCAGTCGATTACGTAACGCATATAAACTACCGTTATTGATTAAGATGAGTGAAAATTAGAAATCTAGTCGTAAATGTAAATTACAACATTTAAGAGAAAAATGAAGCGTTGCGTGCTAATAAAATATTAACTTTAGCTGCATTTTGTGTACACGCGCAAGTGCGTATTTGCTATATGCAACATTGCATCGATTTGTTGATAATCAAGGGGCATCTTAGCAAATGTGTCAGAGAGATTATCGGGTAAGTCAATATTCATTTAATTCTCGTTTTCTTAAGTGATGCGTAGATATTCTAAGTAACTCAATTAATTCTTAAAACGTTTACGCATTTTTGCTATGCGTTCTTCTGCCGATGGAATGCATTATCACAAGGTTGAACGCGTCAATAAGTACGTGCAGCATAAATAAATAGTTACAACATAGCGTTGCTTCGGAAATATGTATAATTGTTACTGAGTGCGCGCATTTGCGTATTGTCAGTTTTTCTTTCCATTTATAGGTGATATCATTGTGAATGATTGTTGCATTATTTACCACGTATTTAATCTCCTTTCGACATTACATCCTGTATCTTATCCGGTTTCTTAAAAAAATAAATTGCGCGTGTAAGAAAATTGCTATTATTTTTATGTACTTCTTGGCAATTATATTTTTATTTCCACTTTTTTTGTAGAATTCTTTTTTGTAGAAATATAATGTTACGCATACGTGACGCATAATGTGCGCAAATGTAAAAATTGCACGTGTATGTAAGATTTTGGAGATCGATGGGGATTACATAAGAACATCCTTACTTTCGTTCGTTGCACTTTCGGAGTGATATCGATTTGCATAATTTCGATCCTCTTTTGGGCCATGAGTCACGATCGCTTTACGTAAGCCGGTTTCGTGAGATTTTGATCCTCTTTTACTTTCTTCCTGCAGGAAGATTACCGAAGTGCGTTACTCTCTCTTTCATTGGAAAGTCACCCGGTGTTCCTTCGCGGTTGAAATGCCGCGTGCATCTGTACGCATGATCGTTACGCGGCGCCACTTCACGAGTGATCAACTAGTCTGACCACAGTATAGTTTTACTACTTAGCGCGTAAAAAGCTCGTATCTGGAACAGTTAATTTTAATTAAGCATTTGGATATCCTTGAGCATTCGAGTATTTATATTTTAATTATTTTAATTTTTTTTTTAGTTATTATGATTTTTATTCGTGTAATTATCAGATAAATAATAATTTTATGTAATATTAAAATTTGTCAAAAAAGATAAACTGACGTAAAGTAATTTTATATATAACATAAATATTTTTTACATATCTACATACATTTTGAAATTAAATTGTTATTATGACATTTCGATTAACAATGAAGTCGTAACCTAGTTTAGAAGACCTGATTTCTTTGCTATGTGACGCATATAAACGATGATTTTAAAAGACGAGAAGTAGAATCTGTTGAGCAATTGTCCTAAAAAAAATTGCGACTGTCAATACAGAATTTGTGCGTAGAATAGGTTATAGTCATTTCATACACATTATGGCACAATAAACATTGTGCAAAGTGCATTCGAATACATATGCTCCTAAATTCTTCGTGGGGAAAGTTTTTGATAATTGATTTCTCTAATAAGTTTGTACATAGAATTTCAACATTTTAAATTTTTTATGTTTTTGATTACTTGAGTATCCAAACAGAATTCCGTATAAAATTTTTTTCTCCATTATTGTATTTATCGAGTTAACAATAATTTTATGTAATGTCAAAATTTATCTAAAAAATTTTTTTAATGTTATTCAATCACTATATCGTGTTCACAAAATAACAAGAATATTACGCATTTTTTAGACATTGCAAAGGATACAATTTGAATTGATAATCTTCTAAATCGTAAAAAAAAAATGTTTTTAGGACGTCCCAAAAATATCTCTTAGGACATTTTTAGGTCGTTTATTTTGTACTTTATTTCCTAATTTAAAAAAAATACTTGAAGTTGCTCTAAGTTGTTTAGTTTAATTTTAATGTTCTAAAAAAAATATTACACGGTAAATACAGTTTCTATATTATTCATTATTTAATTTTAATATTTTATATGGTCATAATAGTCAAAATTGTGAATAAGCCTTCTGTGTGTGTAAGCAATTAAGAAGAGAAAATATCTACAAGAAACTTGAAATGTCTAATGGTTAATTTAAATTAACAACTATCAACTCTTGCATTATTGCAGACATACTTTGAAGTGCTCGAAATTATATCTTCAAGATTATGGTCAAGGTGAAAGGAGAGTTTATTTTGATTGAGCTCTTAAGATCAAATGCGGTGAGCGCGATAATTGCAAATAGAATGTATGTAGATTCTGTGTCAAACGATAATTAACATCGTAAAAATAGAATTAATATAACATTAAAGTCATTAAGGCCAGCGCATTGGCACAAGTTCCTCAAGTACTCATCTTAGTTTGCTAACTTTAACTGACAGATTAATAAATGTTATATAATAATGTAAATATTCTAAGTGAATCTCTCTCGGATGAATCTTTCATGGAGCTCGTAATTCTATCATGCTGATTCTACATTATATATTTCTGCAATATGTAAAATATGAAATTGAATGGTCCAATTTGGAGAAACTATCCTTTACGTAAGCAACGTGCGATAATCTTGTATGAGATAATCCCAAAATGAGAAAGCGAAGAGTTTGAACGCAAGTTGTGTGAGCTTCAAAATCACGCAACGACATAGCTCTAAACAGCTGCTAACATGCATATTACGCATGCAAACTTTTGTCAAATTGATGTAACATGTTTTTGTCAATTGAATGTAAGAGTTATGTTAGCAAGAAATTAGCTTTAGATAGTTTCATGAAATTATAAATTTTTTTACTATTACTATTTATCTCTATTTATTGTCGAATTTCAGAGATTGCGTTGAACATTATTGATTATAATAGCACGTGTGTACCTGTGCTGTTTGCAAAATGATAAAAGAAGTTAGATATTCTGAACAATACTAAAAGTGGGCTACGCAGTTCCCACATTTACTAACACTTACATATCTTCCTTTGTTATCTCGGAAATCGATGACATCATAAATAGACTTTGTTGTTGCTTGAAGTGCATGACCGCAAAAATCGACTATTAAGCAATAGTAACAATAGAAGGCTGGCAATTAGTTACTTTTCAGAATTTAATAACGGTCTTTATGGTGAGAAAAACCAATTGTGAGTATAATGTTTTTCTTTAATCATTATATACGCAAAAACTTATATAAGTAAATTACTCATGCAAGTGTTTTCAATCGCGTCAGAAAATTCTAACTCTAAAAACAGCTTTTCGGAAAATATCTGCTTGAATAGTTTAGCTTATAATAGATAATTAGCTTATAATAGATAGATAGTTAAGCTATACAATTTTGTTTATATGATTCAAGTGGTGATTGCAAAAACATATTTCAAAATCGAATATTTTTCCTAGAATGCTGCTGTTTAGCAGCAATGATAATTATATTGCTCGTAAATGTATACTTTAATAACTCGAAGTCGAGTTTATAATTATTTATTTTAATTCATGTACTATGGTGTTAACAAAGCAAAGATAAAGAATTTGAAGGGGAAGTGTGCCTCATTGGTGAGCGTTTTGGATGATGCCGGCCGGTCGAGCGGGTTTCGCGAATGGAGCGAATTGGTGAGCGCCCCACCTGCGGGAGGCGAGGCTCACGGTGTATGATTCTCGATTCTCGAAGGGGCACACATGCTCGCCTTCATTCCCCTTCGGCTCCGTAAGACATCGGAACCTCCTTCACCGTGGTCCTCAAACGAGCCTCGCACTCCGCCAGGTACACAACTGCTCACGCACTCGCTCGCTCATTCGCACGCACGCACTCGCCGCGCCGGCATCCGTAAGTCCACGCAATTTTCCTTACGCGTTTACTTTGCCTGCCACGTGACGTTCATGCGATAATACTGATTTTTTTTTTATTTTTGTATGCATTGAAAAAATGGTTCCTTTGATGTGAAAGAATTTTTATGCGCCACGAAACAAAATAAGTGGGAATTAATTGTTCTTTCTATATTTATGTTTCCATTTCTTTTAATATTTTTATTTTTTCTCTATATTTTTCTCTTATATATTATATATTACATTATTATTCAATTATTCTATGAATTAATTATTTGTTTATTTTTATTAATAGTTTTTAGTATAATATTTTACCAATTATTTTATATTTTTAATGTATTAATTAAAACAGTTGTTGATTATATTTACAATTTGACAGCTACTGTACATCTCAATTTTATTTCAAATTATTTTTTATTTTATTACCTCTCATATTGTAAAAGCTAAATTACACTATAGACAATGTTTTTTTTATATTGCTAGAACTGAGTTTAAAGAAAAATTTATTGAAAGTAAAAAAATTTAATTGACGTACAATACAATCTGTCCGCATTTAATTTTCTCGATTTTATCAAATATATAAAGTTATACTAATTAACTAATTAACTAAAAAAACTAATTAGCTAATTAACTTATTATTATTAATTGTTTATGAAGTCAAATAAATATAAGTAAAAATAAATTTTTATATGCATTGAACAATTAAAAGGATGCTTATGCAAACATCCTTTCACTCGACATTTAAGATCAACTTTCGACTGTTTTACTATCGAGAGTTTTGCCGTTTCATCAGAGCATCTTTTTTTATTTATGCAGATTGAACTGAAATACAAATCGACCAAGTGAAAAAGACATAATGCGGGTGTTCTGTGCACTCTGCGGACTATTCTTGGCTATTGCCATTGTCAATTGCAGAACCATTGTCAAGAGAGAAACGGAGGAGGACCTCAGTCCGTTGAACGAAGTAAGTTTTCTATTTTATTCTCTTTTAAAGCGTCAAAAAGTATAATAATCGAATTCACTAAATAAATTGAGCTCTTTTGAAATATAATAAGAATTTGGCAAATAGCGCATTGAGCAACATTGTGTCCTTCCTTTCCCTCTCCGAAGTGCACTGGTGTGTAGAGGAATAATTACGACATACCTTCACTCGACCTAGAATAGTTTGAAACGCATTATCGAAGAATAAAGAGATAAAGCTTAACAGTAGCGAGAGTGAAAGTAAAGATCGCAATAATTGCTAACCTGATAATTCCGCGTAACTCTGTTTAAGAATGCAGTCGAAAGAATGAGCACCTTGGTTAACATTAAAACTCATATCTTACATAAATATTTATCTTGTAGATTAATTCAGGGGAAAGTCTTATGTATATTTTCCATTTTATGTCATGTCTTCCGTTTCTTTCTTGTTAATGAGACGGCGATCAATTTTGTGAAAAATATTCGAATTTTGCGTGTTGATAAATTCTTGATAGCGAACCACTTTATCTGAAAAGAGATACGTCCGTCGTCGTAAAGTGACGAGTTATGTCGGACGGAAGACGTATCTTATTTCGAACGCATCGCGTCAGCTAAAAGTGCTGTAAACGACTCGGTAAAATGTGAAGAAAAGAGGAAAGAAGGAGACAGAGGGAAAGAGGTATACGAAAAAGAAAGAGAGACACGATCTCGGAGAACGAGTCATGAGTGAAAGTGAGTTGATGCTGTCTTTGCGAACTCAAACACGTAGCGACGGATGCACGTGTAACGAAATTTCTGCGATACGCACGTGTCAACGACAATGAGCGGCGAAATATCATTAGCATAATTGGAATCTGATCCCAATAAATACTCGCTTGTTTCGAATGAAAGTAGCGTTGCGTAATAATTTTTATTACGGGCAATATGATAACATTGGAAAATTATGTAAATGCAAAGCGTAATTATGATAATTTTCTATTTTCTATTAAATAGTATAGCGAAAGCTTAATAGAAGATCAATATTTATGAAAAAAGTAATTTAAAAATATATTTGATTAATATGTGTGTGGAAAAAAACCATTTTCTTGCAAATGTTGCCATGAATTTAACCTTTGATCTTTTTTTTTCGCTGACTGCAAAACTTCATTTTTAATCATCATTTTATATGTGATTTCTCTGGCATTTTACAATCTTGAAAAAGCTTATTTATGACTTGTGTAGGTTTACGTCGTTGAAGCCGATAAAGATGAAGCGGTTGATGGCGAAAGAGGTGACAGGGACAAGAGAAAGATTGGTCTCACGGTTGGAATAAAAAATGGCATCCTCAACTTTGTATTTGGTGTAAGAATGAGAAGTATTTTTAGTAAAATCTCTGCTGTTTTTATTACATATAAAATGTGCCAATACTTCGTAAGAAATACATTTAAAATTGCATTAAAAAAAAATAACATCTATCTTCTAAGAATAATTTTTTTTACTATTATATGTGCATGCAAAATATTAGATATAGCATTAATTTACAATTACTATTAATTTTTATTTAATGCTTTTATATTTCTTTAGAAAATAGATGGATTCTTGGATGCGAAAACAAAAGCGCTCATAGTTCTCGATGAATCCAACAAAGCGAAAAATGCTGCTTTCGGAATCGATCCCCATAACTCAGCTACGTCGCAGTTTATTAGTAACTTAATATCTCAAAAGATTCAGAGCGCGACAGGAAGTATCGGGCCGTTGATAAACAGCGCGACGACGCTTTTCTCAGGCGCCTCAGCTGGCTTGACGAACGCGCTGGCCTCGAAAGTCGCTCCACTGAGTTCTCTTTCCGGTGGTCTTTCTGGTGGTGGTAGTCTTTCTGGTGGTGCCGGCGCTGGTGCAGGTGCGTAAAATTTGACGAAAAATTTTTTAATTTATATCTACAAAATATCTGCAAGCAAAAATTTCTTGTAGCACAAAAATTATGAATTATAAAAAACTCAAAGATAAGATTTTTGCTGACAAAAATAATTTATGAAGTATTTTACATTCAGTGTTTTGTTTGTGAATATTTATTTTTTTAACTAAACCAACATTTCTTGAAAACGACATTATATTTATTTATTTATATTGGATTTAATTGTTTCACTTATAAAATGTAACAGGTGCCGCAGGTGGCAGCAATTCGGCTTTCATTGGCAATTTGTTGACCCAGACGCTCGGTTCCTTGTCATCTCTGAGCCAAAATAGCGGCGGATTAGGTTCATTAAGCAGTTTAAGCGGCGGTTTAAGCGGTGGTAGTGGTGGTAGCGACAGTGCCACCGAAAATGGTATCGGTGCAAGCGCCGGTGCTGGCGCTAATATCGGAGCTTTCGCCAACTTGGCAGGGGTAGGATACCAATGAGTTCTTTTTATATCTATAAATTGTGATTTCTTTTTATATTTTAAAGTTCTATGTCAAATGTCCCGTCTTCTGTATTCTGTGCTGACATTTAATGCAAGTCTCTGCTGGAGTATTGAACTATTTTATGTTCTCGTAAGAAAATAATTTACTACTTTTAAAAAATGAATGTGATGGACTTTAAACGATGTTGATAAACAACTGTTGTTTAACAAACTCGGGCGATGGTAACAATTTACGACTTATGGGGCTACTGCTATTTGCAGTGATAATGATTAACTTCCACACCATAAATGCAGGATAAATACATGTTAAACGCATGTTCTTTGAATTGTTATTTTAACATTTTAATATATATAAGAATATTATTTGTGCATGATTTTTGTATACAAATTTATTTTTTAATTATCAGTTTGCATAAGTATAATTATTGCTTACGTTTCTAACACTCTTATTCATCAATTTTCCATTTCAAAATAATGATATATTTAAGCTACTAATACTAATAGAATTTTTATTAGATATATAACTCTTATACGTTTTGCCAATATACCTATTTGGATGCCTTCCTCTATCCTCCGCGTTGAAACGCTGCCATTATCTATAAACAACGTAACTAAAGTAAAACATCTGGTTTATCGGTCAAATTGCTTTATTAGACTCTCGACTAAATCGACTAATTAACGTAGACTTTTTATTAAAATCACTCTTTTAATTTTGGAACATCTCTACGGGACGAGATTTTCTGATTCAATAATTATAAATTATATCTGCTATTAAAATAAGTATTGTACGTAAACAGTACGATTACACGCCACCGCAAGCATCATTTTAAGCGGCTTAATGGCAAGTGGGATTAAACGGGCCGATGGGTTGCGAAAAAAGGACTGCAGACTTATGGATCGGCGAACAGCAACGCTTGAGAGAAGAAATCCATTAGGAAATAAAGGACGAATAACAAACGGACGTTAAACAAAATCACGGAGAATGAGACGGACAATAAACGGATTTTTGGAATCTGGACGTTCCATGTAATGTGGAATGTGGATTTTTGATTTTAGTTGGGCAGATAATTGGCAGGACCTCCTCTCTCCCGCTCTAGAAGCCCTATCCTCGTGTAAAAAGTCTATGTTTAAAGAGGCACAAACGAAAAAGAAAAAGAAACGGAAATAAAAGAAAATCTCGGGAAATACTCTTCTGACGCATCGACGCTTCCGATTGAATCGTGGACTACGCTGTGCCCAACATAAATTACGGAAGAAGTAGCATGAATCGATTTGTGAAAGCTGTAAATAACTATAATAGTAGTCTTTAGGCGAGACGGACTACTCGCATAAACTACTGCTGTGTGTAAATGATGTAAATAGCGCATCTGAATGCTCTATGACACGCAAAAATAATGACCGATGTTGAAAATAATTGATGATAATTCCAATGTTAAATAAACCTTCAATTATATTTTTGTCTACTACTTATGGCGAACTCATTGTAGAGCATCACGAAGCCCGATTCATCCTCTCCCATATTCCTGTTATGTTTAGAACTTACTTACACAAATTCGATCATTTTATTTTGAAGTATGAAAATTTTCATTTTGCTATGCTCTAGATAATATACGAAGTGCGTTGTAATCATCATGCGATGTCGTAAAAGTAGTAATTTGTGTCGAAAAGACTTGTTCCTTTTCCTTCGTATTACATTATTGACTAATCAGGACAATTATAATGGATACTCATACACATGTTTGCACATGTTCTATGCAAGTTTCTCACGTGATACTTCTTTTTAGTTTCAATGACGAAATGCACAATCAAGCAATGACGTAAGAGAGTCAATCTGATTTGTCGTGTATATTTGTGTGCAGAGAACGACTAGAACCACTACAGAAGATACACCTATATTCGATAGAACTAGGGTTTCCTTGGAAATACCATCAAGAGCATTTGGCGCTAGCTTCACCTTACTAACTAATGTTACCAAGATTCTCAACAGTGTAATTTTGGTAAGTGCAATAATTCTTATTTTAAAGAGAACGCATGCCACGACGTTAATAGCTATTTTCCGCCGACGAGCGCGTCTAATTGTACGTTCTGCACCGGTAATTTTCTAGCTTAATCGTACGCGACCGATTAACGCCTGCGAATCACCCTTCACTTACAATTAGCTTGCAAACTAAATCTACAACAAAGAAACGAGTATGATTTATTCGCTTCCTATAGAAGGAGTTATTAGTTTTCACATACATAAATTTTTATTAATTTTTTACCTCACGATTATTCGCTTCTTTTCTACTTTCCAGAACTCAGCCCGTCGCACGCAAACACTCGCAGAAATTTTCAAGCCATTCTTCCGCGGTGCTTTCGCCATAAAGGGACTTCCATCGGATAATTCGATCAACTGAAGTATCTCATCTTTTTAGTTGGAATTATTATTAATTAATTGCTCAAGAATTATTTTACTTTGTTAAGAAACACTCCACAAGTTCCGATCGCGTATTTTCTGAATAGATAATTTTGTTGATCAGAATTTGTGGATTCCGGTCCAAAGTTCTTGGTTGTAAACAATTTTAGATCCGATTGGGATAAAATACGATTAAGATATTGTTTTATCCTCTGCGACCACTTTTTCACTGTTATTGTCATACAATTGTTATTTATGATGTTAAATTTTTTACTTACTTTTTTGTGATTCAAAAACTGACGTCATAAATGACAGATACGCTTAACGACTAAATGCATATTACTTGTACAGAGAATTTATATTTATATATATATATATATTGTATATATATATATGTGTGTATTCATATTAAATATAAGTAAGAAGATAATTCTAAAAAAAATATTTAATTATATTTTAATTAACTATAGTACATAATAATATAATTCATAATACGAGAAAATAAGAAAATAGAATAGAGCGACAATCAAATTAATTTGTATTCCATAAAACTAGTTTTATTTCCCATCTTAATTGTAACTGTGAAGAATCCTTAGAGAATTTCCTGATATAACAGATACTTATAATTTATTACTTTGCATAAAAAATATTATTAAGTTGAGACATAAGCTGATAAATGGGCTGTTTATTCCACTTGATGTAACTTAAGATACTTTATAGTAAATTCACGTCTTCTTATTTATCAAAACTGGTTTATTACACAATAAGCATATTGCATAAATGTTAGTATGTATTCGATTGCTTTATTTATTGCTCGATGACTTATTATCTTAATAATTAATGCAAGTGTTATACAAGATCAAGCGGTCAGGGTGTCTTGTCTAGCCACGCCGAGAACTCGACCATGTAACATTTTACCATTCTTGTAACTGGGACATCTCGAGCGAATGCAGAATCTTGCAAAAATTACGCTCTTCATCTGTTAAGCAATAAAGATAATTTTTTCAATTTATTTTCATCAAAGTAAAAAATTTATTTTCTTAAAATAAAAAGATTCGCACGATTCCAATATTTACACTTTCTATCACACTGTACTGGAAAATTAGTTACCGAATACGCACTAAGTAGTAGCCTATGCTAGAAGAAAGCGCGTGTTTATATGTCTTCATTTTAAGACTTTTACATTTGCTTATCAAGGTAACGCAAGAAACGACTGAGAAAAGTCGCTACTTTGCATAACTCTCTTAGGTCGGTGATCTCTTGCACAAACCTTTTCCTTTTGATGGACAAACCAATGGGAGACGCGGTAGCGCAAATATAAACCGCGACGTGCAAAGTTCAAGGAAAAATTGCAACATGTTATAACGCGCGTCGGGAAGAATCTAGGTAAAAAAATAGATATTCTAACAAACAAGCAACTACAGCGCGATGCATTTGTATAATATATGTGAGATAAACGCTATTGGATTAGATACCATAAAAAGTATGACCAACGTAACTTGCGAAACGCACATGTGGCAAGGAACTGTGTGCATTATATATATTTTATTCAAAGTTTAATTATTATTATTATCCGTAATTAGTTTTATATAACATTTCGAAACAATTATATAAAATATTAAATTTGCATTTATCTGTACGTGAGAATATTATAGTATTTGCACTCAAAAAGTGCAAATTATTTCAAGTGATACAGCGTATCGTGTTTTGTATCGAAAATTTCCTACGTAACTTCGTTTGTCGAAGTCTCATAGAAATTTTGTTAATTTGTTCCGCTCACACTATGAAGACTACGTAAGATCTGTCGTAAAACTACCGATGACCTTCGGGACCGACTTGAGGTATCGAAAGGTAGGCTGAACTCATCTTACTAGTGCCGGCTCCGTCGTCCAGCAAGATGCACTTGTTTTTACATCTTCATTCGTCGCGCTCATCGGCATAGATACGCGCGAACGTGTAACAGATCTCAAATATATCTCAGTGTAAAATAACAGCGTGGAAAAATTAACAACATATTACCAAAGATAAATTTTATTTGATGCAAAGGTAAGATAGTTTATCTATTTAATTAAACTCTAATCTATTTGAGAAGTATATTTGATATCTTATATTTTGTACTCAAATAGCTAACATTGCTAATTAGCTAACATTGTTAATTGCTTATTAGGCAATAAACATCGAATTATAGCTACCTAAATTAAATATCAATATACATAATTTTTTTTATAATGTTAATTACATTTTTTCAAGAAATTATTTTAAATTTAATTTTTTATACTAAAAATTACGTTAGCCGGAGTTAATGATTGAACTCACGGCTAGCTACAAATATCTTTTTCTTCTCTTATTTTACACCTGTTTTTTCAAATGAAAATATTGCTTTATACTCATAAATAAGACCAATCAAACTAATTATTATATGAATATCACGCAATAAGTAAGTATGTTTGCATGCCGTACATGTTATACGTTTTAGTTTTTTTATATTTTATATTTTTATGAAATTTAGATATAAGCAACATAAATGATCAGTTATCGATTGACATAGAAAAATTTATGTCTCTGCAAAATTTGCTCGAAGTGAGTTTATATATATTTAAGAACATATAAAATCTAATCAGTTCGTAACAAAAGTCGGATGAGTGAACAAAATTTCACATAGTAGTGGCATCGTCAAATAATTTGCTCATGGTAGTATCATTCGCAACAATTGCTCAGCATCACGTCACATGTGCAGAAAAGAGGGTAATCATTATAATAACATAACATAATAACAACAATTGTGTAACGTTTTATGCGGTTTGTAAACACAAAAAGTAAATTGCAGATTTCTCTGCGATAAACGCAAGTAAGATATAAATAGATCAAATATATACATAAAAAAATAAGTTTTTTTGAACGTACATTAAAAACGTACGTATAAAAACAGTAAATTTTCATTAGAGATTATTGTCCGCCGAAAATAATGCGTTAAATACGAAGTTAATTTCTTGTAATCGTAGTGAAAGAATGTCAATTGTACTTTCCTGCAATAACATTGTTCGACGCAAATTTAATTACAACATTCCACTTGCAAATTTCTAGATGTAATCGCGTCTAGTATTTTACATTACGTGAAACATTTTTTTATTGTTCCTCTGTTTTTTACTAAATAATCATCATAATACAGTTTTAAGTAAGCCGATGAGTCAAGCATATTCGGTCAAGGCCGAGCTCTTTCTGAAAAGGTCTTTAACACGTAGACGCAGCTACGCGTGGATTACGGTAATTTATCAAGATATAAAACAGAATCTTAGATCTTGCAATCGTGATAATAATTAGTTGCGGCAATTTATCACATGGTCATTGTTCTTCGCTACGTTTAGCGGTTTATAATTTTATCTTAAGATCCATCATATATATTTTTTAAGATTCAAGGATATCATAAGAATTAAAAGAATTTTAGAAAAAATTTTTTTACGTTGCAAATAATTTTGTAATCAGAGATATAAAGAAATGAAAATAAGCAGTTGCTTAAATCCAAGTTTCGTCCTGTTTTATTTTATAATTCGCTCAAAATTGCACTAAATAAGGTCAGTAGTAATGACATACCCGGACACGCGAGAATAGTAGATAAGTATTGACAGACACACACGCTGAGGAGCAGGTAAGCAGTGATGCGCACGGACACACCTATTACGTAAGATAAGTGTGTAAAAAAAAGATGTTACATAGTGATGTAAAACCTCACCCATATTTTTTCAAGCCAAATTCGTGTCAAATCGTAACGGAACTTGAGATCTAGCGCGACACACGCACGGCAAACTATTATTATTGCATTGCACATTAAATCATTGAATGATAAATATAACTGACAGTTGACATTTGTTGCGACTTTTGTAATACTTTCCTTTTACGTTGCGCAAAGAAAAAAATTCACGTAAGAATTTACTACTCCTAGTTCATTACCATTACATTTTTAGCGCGTAAGAATTTTAATTTTCGTAACGGAGAAACTTTTCGCCAATTAATGCACGCGAAGCCTTTCAACAAACGCTTGCGGATAGACACGTCTTGTTTACGCATGCCTTTCACACCGTTAAATACGGTCCGCAGCGGATAATTAGAGTGCGTCATGCATCAACGAAACTGGCCTAAATATGATACTAAAATTGATGCAAAAATGCAATAGCGCGGCACACGCAATTCTTCAATGACATTCTATTTCTAAATCAACTAAGAATTCCGAACAAACTTTACCAGTTTGATAAATATATTTTGTTTATTTCTCAATTATTGAAACAATTAATATTAAACATCAAAACATATACAAAGAGGTAATTAATTTATTACTTTTTGATAAATAATATATAAAGTGACTTTTTGCAAAAGTGAAAATTGCGGCGTATTATCATTATATTTATTATACAATTGTACGATTATAATCAAACACATACAGGTGCGTACAACAGAGTCTTCGATTACGTGTATGATTACGAAGAGTGAAAGTGAAAGATGGAAGTTGTTATGTACTGCAGTCCACGTGGACGTGGACCCTCGGCAGGTTTTCGAAGACAAGGACGCTTAAGTACCGCGTCTGCCGATCACCGGACAGGACGGCAATGCAATTTATCGCGACTGAGTGAACTAATATCAGTGCAATTGTGGTCAAAAAAATCGTAGCGCATTCATTAATCTTACATTCGACATACATGTGACAAGTAAAAAATATAGATGTTAATAAAAACAAGAAAATTTTCATATTAGTGTCACACAGTGGTGTTTCACAATTTGCGATTCTAATTTTTATTAAAGAGTTTTTTATAAATCTAAAGTCACGTTTTCTGTGCAAGTAATAAAAATATTTATGATTCAATGATTTACAAGTTGTACGCAATTAAAAAAGAAAAGTTATTTACGAAACTAAACTTAAGAAAGATAAATGAATAACAAGATCGCATTCCTCAATTAATAGTTTTTATCTTTATGGAATTATAATTTTTTTGTAATAAGAATATATAATACTAAAAATTAAAAAGTTGCGTTAAATAATGACATTTCTTAACATTTTTCTGAGAAAGAAATCAAATTGGTCAGATAATGTCATTAAAATTGATACGTACTATATGTTTATAATTATTTAAAAATTTTTGGCACTCGTCTCGAATAATAAAAATTATGTCTTTTAAGTCTTTACATTTTTGTACATAAACGATATTACATAATAAAAGTAAAGTGAAATTTGCTGTATCTAAAAATAGTACGGAATTCGTTAATGTTCGATTGTGTCCAATAAAGTCCAGGCATCTCACTTAAATCGCTTCACGTATGTACGCTCGCATTTTCGCAATCGATAGAAATCTTAATGCGATATACTTCGCGGAAGTAGAAAGTCTCGTTTGCCGTATTACGAGTTTTGGTATGGCTGTTCAGGATACTGCAGTGCAATCGTGACAATACGTAATCAGTTACTACGGATTTGCAATTAACATTATTCAATAATTTTCCTGTTTTTCTTTTACTGTTATTAAAAGACATACGTAATAAGAAAATTCAAGTTTTTAACGTTTAATTAAGTAAGTAGAAGAAATAAAATACTAATAAATAAATAAATAAATAAAATACATTTTTTATATATAGATTGCAGTACTCAAAATCTAAAATATTAACTATCCATCATACTTTATGAATGCTTTATACGCTTTTTCCAAAATATCACTCTTATACAAAGCGTGCTAAAAGGTCCAAATTTTCGACAGCGTTTCGACATTGGCATTCATCGAACATTGTTTCGCACATTAATCGTTAACTCGATGCACGTGTTACATGTTCACGTCACGTACAGCAAGGAGGCCGAAATGGATCGTCGAAATCTTCGAACGATTCTCGAGGAAGCAAATCGCCGGTGTTGGCCGGTAGTCATGCTCGACCAGCGGCGATGGCCACCGGCGAGTATATTGCGACTGCCGTATTGAGTTGAAGGGAAGCAATTTTCCGAACGATCGTGCGTGAACGAGCAATAGAAACGACCGTTTTGTTACGGCAAACCGTGAGTGACGCACAGACTTCCCAGCGAGAAAGGCTTCCGAGTTGTGACATTCCCGTACATAAGTTTGTGAATAAATATTGTTTTCAACAAATTTAAAAAAGATTTGAATCATGTATGTTGAAAAAAGTTTGTGGATGTTAAGTGATAAATAATTTTCAAAGCAATGTACACGTACTGGAGAAGAAAGAACATCTTATCACGTGTGTGTGGACTTAAATATCTTTACTGCCATTGTAAGTTAATAGATATCGATAGTTTTAGTTAAAAAAAAATTAGGATAATTTAATAAACTGCAAAAAAATCAGATTCCAATTTTCCATAATCCCGATTTAAATATTATGAAATAAATATTTCTTTTACATTAAATTATATTAAATAATAAATTGTAATTAAATAATAATAATCCTTTAAATGAAAGTATTTTTCAAAATTGTTGCAAATTATATCAATTATTATTAGTTCCTCAAAGTAATAAATCAATAACTATACAAGTGTTTTGTCTCTCGAACTTTAGCCAACAATCTTCTTATTGTGGTTTTATTACTTTGACAAACTTTCCTCATTTCACTAAATGAAGATTATCGACTTATGTAATGACTGCTGATTCTTAGCTCGTGCATCACAGTCATCATTCGACTCTCACTGCGTGATGATACTTCGGTCTCGCGAAATGCAGTTTTAGAACGGCACGATCTTCTCTTCTGTGTATGTGTGTTACGACATTCTATACATGTGATATGTTACTTTTCATTACATTTTACACATCAAGAAGTAAAAGATGGTTCTATCTACAACTCATAATATTTATAGATTTTTATAGAGATTTTTCTCTAGCAATTTATTAACTTATTAATTATCTTGTGGCGTATTTTTTTTTACAGATGTACATATCATCGATCAATTCCTTTGTAGCCAGTTGGCTGTTTCTCTGTTTGATCAATCCGCATTATAGCAGAGCGGAAAGATCATACTGGGTTCCTTACTACATCAACGATCCTGTGCATCGTGAATCTCGGCCGATACAGTCAGTTGAAAAACAGTTCCAGTCTAACGTCCCAGAATCTTCGCAACACAACATTTATTATCGTAACTATTATAATTCCGTGCAACCTAAAGTATTTCCGAAAGACATGTATTCTGAAGTTAATGTAAAGCAAAACGCGGCAAAATCCACGTCGGAATCTGAAGTAGGGAAGCAATACAAACCGTATAATTATCCCGAATATCGATACGCTGGAAATCGGGAAACTCTTAAAAAAGAAAGCGCGACGTATTTCTCGCAAATGCAACGTTACGAAGAGGCGCGAAGAAAGGATGAAGAGATAATAAAGAAGATGAATTTGTTAGACAAACTGTTGTCCGAAAATAGTGACGAAAATGACATCGAGTCGAAAAATATAGTCGAAGACCTGATTGTCGCGGAAACGAGCATTCCTGAAGAGACGAAGAGAGTCGTTCGACAAGTTCGCAAGAAACGACCAGGATTTTTCTATACTTTGGCGAGAGTCGCTTTTGAGGTATGAGTGACAATAATATGTTTCAAAATTAATACATCTTGTGCGTCACATAAATAATTGTTTAGAAACTGTTTTGTTAAACTAAAGTTGATTTTTTAAACAAAAATTGAAAACAATTCTTTTTTCCGTTCAGCTCAAGTCCGGTTGAAAGGGAAAGTAGCAGCTTCGTTCCGTTTGATTGATAGTTTTCACTCTGTTTCAGACGTTCAACGATACACGGTCGGCGATCAAACAAATCAGTGATATCATTAGCCAAAATTTCGAACCGGATATGCCTACACAACGGCCAGTCAGCACCAATCCATTGACGATCGTTAATACGACAACAGCCGCGCCGCAAGATGATCAGAATAATGTGTCCAGCAACTTGGCGGATACCAACGTAACGACGACTATGAGGACGACAACGACGACCACGCCACCGCCTTTCAAATTCACGCCAACTGGATTTCAAAATTTACTTAGAAGAAATTTTCGCGGGTTAATCAGACTCTTCAATATCGAATGGCAGGAAGCTCTGAATGTGAGTTTTAATTGTAATCTGTTACTTTTTAATTTTTTTTACATATATTTATTAAATTATTGTTCAACAATTGCACTGCACTACAATAAATTTTATGACTTTTTAGCAATCAGAGATATCTATCAGAGAGTTTCAAAGGGATCTCGGAAAGCAAATAGGTGGTTTTCTACGGGACAATCCGAACACTGTTTAGAAGCAGCAAAGGCAACATCACAAAGAACAGTTAAACGAATTATGTAGTAGATATTAAAGTTCCGAATTGTACATAAGATTTACACACCATTCCATAAAAAATAAGGAACACTTTTCAGACACTTCGAATAAATTTTAAACCACTGAAACTCGGTGATAAATTATCGCAGACAAGAAATTGAAAAATTGAAAAACATCTTAAAACGTGAAGTTTGTATTTTCAGACGCTTTAAACCGTTTCTTGAAATGCGTTTGGTAGGCAAAATGTTGTAGTTTCTGGGACTTGTTATAAATTTTTTTTATTAAGCTGCAGAATGTTGAACACGTTATTTTTAACAATATGTCCTTCTTTCAAACTTAGAACTGTAAAAGCAAAAAATTTTTTTAAATAACTGAAAGCATGTAAAAGTACAAATTTCTAGTTTTAAAATACTTTTTCAATTTTTTATCTGCAAAATTCTCTATTTTTTGTGGAATAGTGTATATCATATAATGTAGTGACACGTTTATGGCAACAATTCCAAAAACTATAGTTGTCACTAAAAATAATATTTAAATTTATAATAATATTACGACACTGTTTATTTAAGCAAATTGCAAAAATAGATGTATGTAAAAGGTGGGTATTTATATTTTTTTAATTAAATTTTATTATACATTTTATCATAAATTAACTATAGTTTTTTAAATTAATGTTTATTTCTTATTCAATTCTTTATTGCCAAATTAAATAGACCGTACAAAATTTAATTTTAACACTGCCAAATGAAAAGTAACAATGACACAACAACGTCAGCTCTTTGATCTGCCATTACTGGCTATCTCTTTGAAATATTAGATTTTTTGAAATGACCAGCTTGTCAAATTATAATTCAAATAGCATCAGAATTGACCTAAGAAATCCCAGGTGTACGATTACATCATGAGTGGGCGATCATTCTTAGATATCTCTACGATATATTGCGCAACGGTTTTTGGCTCTCAACCCACACGCCGGAGTTTTACGAGTGTAAGATAAAGAAAACGAAATGAATAGTTTTTTGAATAATTGGCCGGTGATGGAGAATGAAAGGACCTGAAGAACCATATATCGCGCGATTGCGATAAGTAGAAAGCATCTTCTTCGTTTCAAGAATTTGCGAGATCCTTAAGCCGGATTGGTCGACGCCTCGTGTGGGATTTCGCGGCATCCCTTATAGTTCGACGAAGCGGATCGACGATTCAATCGTCCGACTTGTGTTGAAACCTGCTGGTGCCAGTTGTAAACGATCTGCTTCGAGACGTGTCAAAAGAATGTTTTGGTGCTACGGTCTTTTGAGCTTCCTTCTTCTATTTGGCAACACGTATGGCGTAAGTTTGTACCACTTTGTACTAGATATTATATCGATTTTTAGAAAATTTAAATGCTAACAATTTTTAAATATAAGTCGTGTACTTTGAAAAATTAGAAATAACGTGCTTAATACACTTCATAGTTTAAATTTTACGAGTAATTTTATATACAACAATTCTCCACATTATAATGTTTTAATATTTATTAAAATATTTTTGACATTACAATAATTATTATTTCTATAAAGTTATTGTTATTGCAACTTACGCTTAATTTTTTAAATAACAAATTCAAAGCCAATTTGTCTTATGTCTTGTAAAAATCTTTGAAGGAACTTTTTTCTGCGTATTTAAAAAATTATTTCACTTTTAAGAATTGAATATATATATATATATATAAACTGCATTGCGAAATCACCTTTCCGATAAATGAGGAAGATTAGTGAATATTTTTAATCCGCGAAAAGTGAAAGTTGCAATAAAGACTAGATACTGAATCCGCAGTTGCGTGCGCGTCGATTTATGTGAATCCATATGTGCACGAATGTAATGTCCGATGACAGCAGTGTGGGTTGTATTTATCATATTTATCTCGAGGGAGAAATTTTTTAGAAAGACTCACGTAGCCTATCGATAGTTTTCACTTATGCAACAAACTGCAAAAAATTCAATTTGTACGAGCATGCAAAGTTTTTACGCTATCATATAAGAAAGAGAGATTAGCCTGCTTTATGCATTTCAGGATGTTTCCGAGCGTAGAGTGCAACGTCAAAATGCACCCGTACAGAATGGTCAACTGATAGACAACATCTTTAACGTACGTATTCTGCAACGTAATACAATTTTTTTGTTTAAAAAATATCGATTAATTAATCAATTCTTAAATAAATGGAAATATCAAACAGTAAAGACAAAATGTAGAGTTTCAATCTAATTAAAGCACTCTGATGATATACAGGGTGATCAAAACCTGATGTCCTTGCAATGCCATATTCTTAAGCGAGTTCTGAGACAACTTTTCTTTTTACAAAATTTTGTCCGAAGCTTAGTTTTCGAGTTATAATTGAAAATAGGTAGCAACTTACGAGTTCGGTACAACGGGCAGGCAGAGACGCGCAACATATAATGAGACTGTCAAGTGTTTACTATCGTCTCATGACACATTGCACCGTCTCTGCTTGCTCATTGTATCGGACTCGTAAGTAGCAAACTATTTTCAATTAGAACTCGAAAACTAAGCTTCGGACAAAACTTTGTAAAAGGAAAAATCGTCTCAGAATTCGCTCAAGAATATTGCAAGGACATCAAATTGTTTTGAATCACCCTGTATATTAAAAATAAAAAAGAAAAAATTGCCAAACTAATGCACTAAATATATAATATTCTATCTTGCAGATTCCGATCACGGCGATCAGACAAAGCGCCGCAGCCGCTCAAGTGATTTCACCAGAGAACACGGAAACGATAGACAATATTATTAAGGTCATCTATACACAGAATTACTCACATTTGTAACAAAGTGTATGTAATTATTTTAGATAATTAGTGCGTCAATCATTTACAGATCCCCGTTTCGACTTTGGAAGCTGTCGGTACACTCGTAAAAACTGCAACAGAGCAAAGGCGTCTAAACGCGGAAAATATTCGAAATGCTCGTCAAGAGAGGAGAGAACGGTTGGCGGCTATAAAGGAGCAGAAAAGGAAGCGGAAGGAGGAAATTCAAAACCAACGATTGCAGCAGCAACTGACTAGAGTTGTCAGGCATCACAAGGATTCGTTTGGATTGAACGCGTGGAGCGATTTTCTAATTGGACATCACGGATTTTTTGACGGACACCAAACTGGCGGACATCTTGGAAATCGCCATAAGCCAGGTGGCATCCACAAGCCTCATGGAGGCCACGGAGATCACGGTCATGGTAGTCATGGTCATGGTGGTCATGGAGGTCATGGTAATTTTTTTTTAATTTTGCTAAATTATTGATATACCCATCGAAGCGTCTAATTAAACAACCAATCGTGAATTGTTTGTCGCTTGTCGAAGGTGGACATGAAGGAAATCAACCGAACCAGACCTACGCGGTCCATGAAAATGTCAACGAAGACACATCTTTCTCCTGGCATGGGCTGACCGCTGGATTCGGCACTTTGTACGGAACTCGACCTTCTAACACGGATGTCATAATCGAGAATAAGATTGCTCCCAAACAGAGAAAGCAAAAGGTTTTCAAATATCAGAGTAATTATGAACATTCTGACGACGCAATCGCGAAGATTAAAAATAAACCTGGACGCGAATACGACGAGCCGCCGTTAGAAAATAAAATTGCACCGAGAAGCGCAAAAGTAAAATTTGTGCGATAATAATGTGAATAAGCACAAAATATAATATTAAACATAATTTTCATTTTTAAGCATAAGTAATTATCATTCTACATTGCGCTTCGCATACTTTACATTTTGTACTCGTTTATGTCGTGAAAATTTCTGAAGAAAATATTTTTTACAAATATACTGAGTAAATAAAAAAAAAAACGTTTTATTATAATAATAAGATAATAATCAATATAATATTATGCAAGTAGGTAACTAACTTTTAAATTAAAAAATATAAAAATTGCAATTTATATATATATATATATATATATTATACTTATAATATACTATATATATATACTATTTCTTTTCTGTTTTTGACTTTCTGCTTTGTTTAAATTAATAAAATTAGGTTTTCTATAAAAATGTGATTTTTTTGAGAATCTTTAAACTCACGAAGCTCTAGCCAACACCCAGTATGCTTACAAGTACGTAGTTCTGTAAAAACTAGAAACTAATTGATTCTAGTTAGAGAAAATGTATTACTCATCGGATCAATTTATTATTTCTAAGTAACAAATATTGATGTGACGTCAAGAATATAGAATTAATAATGTTTAACGATAGAAAAAAATATTATAAAAACGCTATTATGGATTCTGATAAATGTGGTTGCGTTTTTAAAGATGAAATAAATTCTTGTTTATCTCAAAGATAAACACGAATTTACATCATACACAATATGTCATAATTCAATGAATTTAGCGTACACACATATATTAATATAATTTTTAACTTACTGTTATAAAAAAAATACATTTTAATTGACGTAAGCAGACAACACATAAATTCTTGATACATAAATATACATTTTTTTACGCACAAATATATGCATATATCAATCAACAGCGCGTGAAATTAAGCCTTGATCTTTTACCTTGCTCCGTAATTGCATTATAATATTAAATTTATGCATTGCATGTGTCTGCTGATGGACATTTGCAACACTTTTTTATATCTACTTTATTATTTTAAATATTTATTATAGAAGTCTATGTGAACAGATTGCTCGGACGTTTATCAATATCATTATAATAACAACATATAAAATTAAACATAATTCACAAAATAAAGATAAAAAATTTATTGCAAAATTTTTTTATTTTTTAAATATTTATTTTATATAAAATTGATATTATAGTTAAAAATATAATATTAAATTAATAATAAAAATAACAAAGAAAATCATTTTAACTCTATTTGTATATTTTTTCAAATAAAAAATTATTATTAATAATAGAAATATTTTATTGGGCTTTTTTAAAAAATTAATATTTAAATGAATGGAATGCTTCAACTCAAAGAAGATTAACTTGGTTTTCTCATGACCTCGCAGTAAAGTGGTTTATGTAATTTTACTTGATAATATATTGTCAGTCTTCTGCGCGGAAGAATCGAGAAATTGTCCCGTTTACAGCTTGTTCAACTAACATTATTATGGTTCTACGCATTTGCAATTGTCAATCAGCATACATTATTATCAAACGCAACTGTGAAAAGAGCTATTACCATTCTGAATATTTTAAATGTTTTATTTTAAAGATAAATTTGTACGATCCAGTGAAATATTATAATATTTAAAAAATAGACATTTAAATGAGATTGATCACAAGTACATCTTCTAAACAAACTTTTTATTTAAAAAATTATTGGTATTATTTTATATAAATATTTTATATATATTATATGTGTTTCTACCATATCAATACTCTATTATTGGCAGAATCGGTTTGCATTTATTCGATACGTATAAACTTTAGAAAATAATTAGCGACTTTCATTATCAACTATTTTACAATGCAGTTGAATAAATTACAATCTTTGATTGAATTCCGCATCGTATTAGCGATTTTAATTTCCGGTATTTTATATTTGCAAACAGAAATACGTTTTTTTGCATAAAAACAAAGGAAAGTAGAGCTTATAGTAGAATTCTTTAATAAATTTATTAAATTCTAAACTGAACATCATTAAATATTAATAAGATTGCTAAAGATTTTAACACAATGATTATATAAAAAGATTTTTTCTTCTCACAAAATTGTTTTATTCGTAAAAATCATTAATATCTATTCTTGATAATTCACTTAAAATCACTTAGTTATCAATTATGTTAATTTATTTCTATGAAAAAACTCATTAAAATATTAGTCATCTTAAACATTCGAGAAGTCGGTGTTGAGATGAACTCTGTACCAATTTTACATTATAATTCCGTAAAACTGCGGGATAAACCCGCAGTTCGCAATAAACGAGTGAACCATGCGGACCTCACCGAGCTTACCCCTTCCAGCATGTAAGTAAGAAATGCCCTCCGGTCAGACTGAGAAATCACAGTCTACCTGCCTACCAGTCCCGATTCTCCGTCAGTAAACGCGAAGATGTCGTTTGACAAGGTAGCTAACTGCTTGTTCATTTTCATAGTTCTGGCTGATGGGATGCCACAGGAAACGGCCGAGGTGCCCCAGGAGGAGCCTGGACCAGTAAGTTAAAAATCTTTCTCCTTTGTTTTGTTACAATTAAGAATATAAAGCTTTTTAATTGTTTCTAATTCATAAAATAAGCGAAGATTTGTGTGCATTTGTATTTATGGAAAAAGGAGTAATTTAGAATAATTGATATCATGATACTGTTAATACTGATATTACAAATAGTTCTATTTATTAGGATAGTGTGTACTAGTTGCATGGTCGGTTTTTGCACTATAAAATCAAGTGAAAATATCAAAAAAACTGAAGCGATATAAATTATTAAATCACGATTTCACGCTTATAATAGAAATTATTACGAAATTATATATTACGTGTTCTTCTATGTGTTAATGTTAAGATGCTGCAAGAGATGTATAGAATGGAACGAAATATGTGTTATTACGTATCTGAGGATGATGAAATAAGAAATTGCTTTTTACCTTGTCGTTTATTGCTTACATTCAAACCAGACAATTATAGGAAATATGCATATGCAAACAACCGTAAGATGAAATATCAAATTGCAGAAACGACAAATAAACGATACTTGAGTCAATCTTTGATTAACATGCATTTTTTTACGTGTCTAATATATCTGCAAGGTGACAGTGATGATAATTTTATTATGTTATTTGTGTCAAATCAGAATCTATAGGCACACATTGTAATATTATTCAATCAATTTATTTGATACCAGCCGGTAATTGCGACTAATTGTTTTCCGCGTATCTAGCATAGTTCTAACGTCATCATAAGTGACTATAAATAAATGCAAAAAAATAGCAATGCCTCGCGTGATCTATAAAAGTAAAAACAGATTCTAATTGCTTTAAAAGAAAAAACAAAAGAGACAAAGTAACACCTTAAACTGATTAGATAATCAGAAACTCCACTAGTGAGAGAAAGGATTACGGAAGTATTAGAAGGTTGCATAAAACAAAATTGATCATTTATCATTGATGTGGTTATATTAGTTGTCAATTATTAAATAAAAATATTATGCGTATACTGTTCGAAAACAATTATAGTTTTTAAAGTAAAAAAGAGCAAAAAGATTAAAACTGCTGTTAAGAAATTGCCGATACAAAAGAACAAGGAATTCTGTCTTTATTTATAAGCCTGAAAAATAAACACTGATAAAAATTATAGATGTTTTGTAACGCGTGTTGCTATTAAAAACCTTGTAACAATAAAAGTGAAGGAAACAAAGAGGCATTATAATGCTTACGAATCTTTAACATGTCGGTAGTGCAAATTATATGTTTAACAGCAACACCGTGTGTGTCGTTAAAACATTTTATGTTGTTTAGTAATTGCGCTGTTGAATCTACTATCTTATATCATTATATTCGTATCATATCCCGTCCGCTTTGAAATAATCTGTGTGATATCAAGAATAAGTATGACTTCAGTTGTACATGAATTTCAATGCCAACATAGTAAACTTCGTAAACAAGTGGCAAACATGCGTATCATCCCTTTCAGGTCATTTTGCACAATATCTAGCATGAAAATATTCGAGAGAAATTGTTGGGTCATGCAACGTCACGGTAAATAGTTTCGAAATTAGACGGAACGTCAGTAATTGAAACTCGCGTGCACACTCTTGAAAGGGGCCGGTTTTTATTTCTTACTGCGGAGAGAAGACCGGAACATAATTGCAATTGCACTGTCACCTACAATCTAGATATAGCATCTGTAAACGTAGATAACGTCGGAGAAACTTATACAACTCGCGTAAACCTTCCGTTTACGTAATGCAATCTCATTAATACCGATCGCGGCTATGATAAATGGATTTAATTCTTATGACTCACCTTGACGCAGCTTCCATTTATTCAATTTACGAACGGTGGAATTCGGCTGAACTTCGGAGGATATCACGCCCAAGCTGGACTCGGCGGTCTTCTCAGCGGACGAACCGCGGGAACGGGTGGTGGACTTCATGTGAGCGCTGGAACTCCGTGGGGTGCGCATGCGGGCGCAGGATTAGGCGGTCAATTGAACGGAGATGACGGCAATCTCGGTTAGTATTTGCAAACATTAAGAAATATTAAATTAGTGAGCTTTGTTGTATTTATGAAATACTATTAAAAAGAAAATTACACAATTTTAAAGTTGAAAAGCTTGATAAAAGTTCTTGCTACCACGAATATAATCTCACAAGTTTTTATTCAAGACAAAAATATAAAAAAATAATTAATTAAAGCGAGATATAAAAAAAAATCTTTTAGGCGGCGGTCTGTATGCCCGCGCCGGACTCGGCCGTGGGAGACCGGAAGCGGCGGCCGGTCTCGGCGGAAGATTGGATGGCAGTGGACGATCGTTCAGTCCAATTTCGGGCGGTTTATACGCAGGCGCGACACCGGGTGGTCAAGGAGTCGGTGTATATCTCGGCGGAGGCGCCGACAAAGGAATAATCGAAGGAGTTGCGAGCGGCAATGTACCTAATGAAATTCCGCGTACAGTCAATACGGAGGACATTCCTGCAACAGCCGTCAATCCAGATGCAGCCGCGAGTGGAACGAAGCCGGCGAAAGGCCGCACGAATATACAAATCATACCTTCAAGGGCAAAGAATCCGCAAAAGGAGAAAGAGGTTTTAATCAATATGTAGTTTGCATTAAATTGCTTAATAAGCGACGGATACAGCGTTATGCTTTTCTAGGTGTCAAATACAATATCTAAACGAGAAAACGAGAAACGGGAGGAAATTCATTGACAGTTTTCTAACACAACATCCGTAGAGTAGTCGTAATTTTGCTAGCTTCCATTAATAATAAGTCAAAGTGCGCATTAATTTTACATTGGATTTCTGGGATAACTCTTTTAACAGTTAAGTCATCATCTTTGAATAAATATATTCGTGGGATATTGTTTTTAAAATAAATCTATCAAATGTAGAAGGCGATTGAACCTACCACGCTACCAGTTGATGCACCTGCAGATGAAAAACCCGAGTCGCAAGGCAAAGAGGTGAGAAGTGAACAAATTACCTATTGAAAATATCGAATTTTTCAGATATTGAAAAAATAATCTAAAAAATTTATTTTTAATAAGATGCGACGTGCAGCACCTCTCGTTGTGGAAGGTGGTTTATTTAAATCGGTTTACGTTGCTCCGGCGCCTGTTGTAAAATCCGTCGAAAAGACCATCGTGGTACCTGCACCTGCAGTTCCAATTGCACCTGCAGTTCCAATTGCACCTGCAGTTCCAATTGCACCTGCAATCCCAAATAATGTCAACAATGCGGCTATACCAATCGGTAAGCAATCGTTACGCGACTCGCCACGTATCTGTTTGAGTGACATTTTATGAACAATCCTCTTCTCTTCAGAGAATCAGCCGAACGTAGTAATTACTAAGCCCGCGTATCCGCGCTGGTACTTCAGAAAGCGATTTTGGGGTGCTCCTAGAAAAACAGTTTACGTTACTCCATCAGCGACAATCGATTCCCAAGGTTCGCCTTCGGATATAGTTGGTGGAATTTATACCAATGCAGTGGGAGGTAATGACGCAGTTGTCGTGGGCAAAACTTACAGCGGATCCTTGTTTGATGATATTTTCAATGTAAGTTAAACTTTTACTCTGAGAGTCACGCGTGAGAACATAAAATTTTTTTAACGAACCATATTTTATCCTCAGATCCCAATTTCTACGTTGTCCGCTGTCAACCAATTACTGAGAAACAACGCCGGCTGAGCGTTCCAGTAACATGCATTTCCATTAACAAGTTCTTTTATACCTAAAAATATTATAATTAATGATTGCACATTAATATTTATGAGCAAAGATCAAGTCACGTTTTTTACAAGATCCTTCGAATATATTTAGCGAACATTACTTATTCAGCCCCATTCGGCGGATGTTTACTCTGCCTGATTGCGGATGCCAGACACGCATAATGCTTATCTTGTGGTTCCCTATACGTGGTTAGATTGTATCAACTGGTGCTTCCACACACAACATTTCTTTATTACGATCTGCGAATTATTTAACAGAAATACATTAATAAAATTTTATACGCGCGCGAAAAATTTGCCTTATATTTTTTAATTTAATTAAAAATAAAATTTAATGCCTTGCTAATTTAATTTATTGTTTTATAAATTTTATAAAATATATCAGTTTTATTACCTTATATATATTAGGTTAATGCAAAAAAAAGTTTGTTGTATTTATCATATTAAATATAATAATAAATATATAATAAATAATAAATAATAATAATAAATAATAAATAAATAATAAATTATACAAAAAAGTTAAAATTATCGAATTTTAGAATAATTGTTTATTAATCAGAAAAATTGCCATTGTGGCTTTAATACGCTTCTTTCATCTTAGGAAACAAATTTTTGCATACCGGATTTAAAAGTTCTGAGTTTTTGGAATTTAGAAATTCCAACGGCGTTTTTAATAGTTGTTTTGTACATTTTTTGTTTTTTAAAAATTGGTGGAAATGTTTAAGCAGAAGAATTGATTGTGATACATATTCAACAATAAAAATTGTCGAATCATGAAACAATAAAATAAAATTCTAAAAGTTATATAAAAAATATTTATGTATACGCACGTATACGTGATGAAAATTTGTTCTACGCACATGTCACATTACATATACTGTAAATTATAATAAATCATTTTTATAACCAGTTTTATACTTGAGAAATGTCTTTATGCATAAACTGCGTACAAGATTTTTAAAACAAGTTACTTTTGCCTGCGTTATCTTGCTCATTGCTTTTTCTTATTCTTTTCCGGGGTATACTTAACTTACCTTGAAATTATTTTTAAGTGCAAAAACATGTTTCAGGGGCTGTTCAGTATCATTACACTTGCCAATTGACGCATTAACTCACATGTATTACGATTACGTTTGACCAGAAAGGTAAAACGTTATCATGACATACGAGACATTATTTTATCTTGATAATCAGGTATGCAAAAGACCCACGATGATGTTCATATTACCAGGAATTGTGAAATTCGGTATATAATTTTAACTATATTGTTTCAAAATTGTTGCTATTATTTATGTAAAAATTGGTATATGTAAATATGATTTAGCTTCTATTAAATTCTCAAAATTTACCAAGCTTGATACACCTTTTATTTATACTCGTATGCAATAATACGCGATTGCAATAAATTACGTTGTTGTCTCCATGTACATGAATATGAAAGTACGAATATAATGATTGTTGATATGAATTTTAATATTTACATTTTTCTATTGACACTTACATATTTCTGCATAGTACAGTGCCAACGTGCAAGTATAAATGTGACGATAAACAAGTTTGTTCGAAACAGTTCCGTTTAAAAAAAAACAGTCTACCAAGTTAAAAACACGTTAAATAGAGAAAATTCTTGATAGTTTTTAAATTATTATTTGATTAATAAGATTATCAATCGGAAATATGGAAATATGTCGAAAATATATCGGTAATAATATATATCTTTTTTTGTTACTGGTTTTTGCTGCCAGAACATTTGCTTGGTCAAAACATAGAAGAAACATAGATATCAGCGTATGTATATTTCAAATATTATTAGATACATTACAAATTATTATTAAAGCAAAATTTTTTAGGTAAAATTATTTTACCTAAGTTCTAAACTTTCTTTCATGCTGAATGTTTAGATTCTTAATTTTTTTTTTTATATAGGGTGATTCGCTTGCGGATGATACTTCAAGTTTGGCAGATTTAAATAATATAAGAAGAGTTGAAAATAATATTAATTTAAGGACGCTGCACACTTTATTGAAATTGGGTAAATCATCTGAAAACAAATGTTTAGGTTGAAACTTCAAATTTAGGTTTAAATTAAGGTTGTAATTTTAAATAAAACGTAATAAGTATATAGAACGTAAGGACACACAAATTTCTAAGATACGTTACTAATTATCAACGTTATCAATTATTTTGAATGGCCAAACAAATTTACAAAACAGATATCAATTTTTATTACTTTTTATAATAAATATTATTATTATATAAAATACATTTGACGTAGGAGGAATACCGTTGAACCCCTTAGCACCATTGGAAGATAATAACGATATACTTAGCGGATCTAGTAATGACGGAATACCAGTGAGTATTAGTAATGAAAAAAACTCTAATGAATTGTCTGACGAATCTGGAAATAATTACCAATCGCCAGAAGGATCCAATGATAACACATTTTTGGGACTAATCAATTCTGATCTGCGTCTAAGCTTAAGAGAAAGCGTTGATCTTTCGCTTCATACTGGAGGAATTGCTGCTAATGGCAACAGTAGAATATTAATTAATATTACAAAAATTGGAGGACATAAATCGCCTGAACAAAATTGCAATAATAATGGCACATCAAGAAGTAATCAAACAAACAGGAATGCAAATGAGAGTGGAAATTTAGAAGGAGAAACATCAAGCAATGAAATATTACAAAATAATACCAGTGATTTGATTACTGGAAACGACACAGATAGCGCCGAAAACATTAACGTAAGTAAAATTATTGTAACGCCAGAAAATAATAAACAATCTAATATATCCAGTAGCAATAACAATAGAAACAATAACAAAAACAAAATTTATGAACAACAGGATAATCAGGACGAAACAAATGGAGGCCGTGGTAGCAATAGTACAGTCGAAAATGTAAGTATTACGCATAGCAATAATGGACAATCTAATATCTAAATAATTACGGGTATAATAACACAAATAAAAATGATACAAAGGAAGCAGATGATGTAACACCACAGGAGGAAAATTATAATAATCAAGAAGAAAGAGAAAATAATACAGTATCACTTAATGGTGAAATATCTAATAATAATAGTACTAATAGTACTAATAGTACTAATAGTACTAATAGTACTGAGAGACCATACAACGGTGACGAATTTATTTCACCATTTATTTATAACTGCGAGGCCATTGTTTATTACTTATATAGGGTAAATAATTATTTTTTATATTTTTAATTATAAATACATAATATTATGCAATAAAAGCAAAGCATTTGCTATATAAATAACACGCGTTTATAACATTTAAAAATTTTAAATTAAAAAGATTCAGTTTTGTTTTATGATGTCAATGTTCTTTTTTTTTGCAGGTACAAAATGATGACCTGGCCAACATGTGTGAATCTTTACAACGCAATAATAATTTTTTCTACGAATTAGGTTGTAATATTATTCGTAACAATTCTTAAATTTATTTCAGATGATATCATCAATATTTTATAATATGAAATTTTTTCTTTTATAGGTCAAATCTGATAATTTGCAATAGAAATCGTCGATACAAAATTTTTGTTCAATAATATGCACCGATAAGAAAGATTTCATCTTTGGATTTATCGAAATCCGAAGAAACTTTCTGATCAACAATATTATAATCATAATACATGTATATATTACAATTGTTATAATGTAAAAATATATTTTGCATAACACATACTTATTCTCTTGTAATTTAACAATATAACATTAAATGTTAATAAATTTATAATATAATAAGGTATTTTTACTTATTTATTTTTTGCATCAAATAGTTAGATTTTTGTTTTTATTTATTCTTTTCTTGTAATTTATAATAAACGCAGACAAACATTGTGAATTGAATCAAAAATTAGTTTGGATTCTTTTTGGATTTATTTTGGATTAATTAAATACGTATAATAATTAATGCAAATAAATATTGCCTGCAGTTAAATTGGTTAAAAGCAGCAATAAATAAAAAATATTTGAAATTGATAAAGAAAAATCACAAAGATGTATTTCTTAATAAAAACATAAAGCTACACATATTTTTGAGATTTTGGCAAAAATTATTATAATTATTGCAGTTGTTGCAATTATTATAACAATGTAATTGTTGCAATTCTTAAAATATCTTGTGTTATCCTCTATCTTTATGTGTTTGACATTTCACTTTCTGATTATTATTCATTCTAGTCACCTTAAAACAGTTTAAAAGAGATAAAGAATTCTTTAGAAACTATCAGAAATTACCTTGAAATAAATACACACGTATCAATAAAAATATCAAGTAAATTTTACATATATGGAATAACAAGACTGCTCGGAAGATGGTTTAAGATTATCAAATAAAAGGACAGATTATATTGTTTAAAATTATATGTTAGTCTTTTTAATATATAAATTTAATTTTTTGCTTAAAAATTTAAACAAATTTTTAATTTATCCCAATATAAACATAATTAATTAGTAAATGTATATAAATTAAATAAAATATAAAAATAATATTAAATAAAATTATATAACAAAATTCTTAATTTGTTACATAAATATCATTTATATTGAAATTCTATACAAATGATAATACAAATGACAAATATGCATGATAATGCGCATATATTTATGTATCTATGAAAATATCCATATCATAATTTATTCAATAAAATATGTAGTAATAATAACTTCATAATGAGACACGCAACATACACGTTTTAGCATGGTTTTCAAAACATGATAAGATATGACGATTTGTTATAAAAAAGTCCTACATAAGTCAAGTGAACAACAGTTTGCTAAAATACTTCTTTAGCATTGCTTTCAGTACAAGAATTGTTAGATAGTTTCCAAAATATTATTTGATGGTATTAACATCTATCAAAAATATGCATATATATATACATTTATTGTTCCTCGTTCTTGCAACGAGGACATTAGCTTCGCCAAGAGAATATAGAAGAGAATCTAACGTATGTATACTTCAAACATTATTAATGTAATTTATTATTATTAAAATTACAAAAAAACTATTTATAATACAAAATTTGAAATATGATAAGCCTCAATTTTGTCGTGCTTGATCACTAATTTTGTAACTTTTCTTAATTTTTCTTTCAAATAGAATGTTTCATTACCCGTTAATAGCAGTAAATATCCAGCAAACAAGTCCGGTTATTTGATTGAAAATGAACTGATTATTATACCAATTTTTGAGGGCGAATCAAGTGAATTCAGCGATGGATCACAAAGTAACGAAATAGGAGGAAAAAATGGGACAACTACTAATAGTACTATGGAACTAGTACCGCTGTTTCTGATTGTTGATTATAGTGAAGAAGAGTATGGAAATGTGTCAAACAGCAGTGAAAACAGACCGAATAACGGAGGAAATGGCACTAATCAAATATCTAATCGTACTTCAATATCACAAAATCAGCAGAGTAATCGTACTTCAATATCACAAAATCAGCAGAGTAATCGTACTTCAATATCACAAAATCAGCAGAATAATCGTACTAGATCTTAAAGAATTTTTGAAAGGCAACAAAACTGGTGGAAAAACGGAAGTGAGTAACAGCAATTACTTAGAAAGTGCAATTACAATATCGCCAAAAAAGTATACAATAAATCACAATGTAATAAAAGCAAAGTGCCTTTATCGATATAAATAATATATATCGCTTATTTTATAATTTGCAATAATTTACAAATTAAAGACAAAACTTAATTTAGCAATATTAATTTTTTTCTGTTCGCAGTTATATAATAATCTGCATAGAGTACTTTGTCAAATTCCACTACGTAGCGATATGATATCATCTTAATAAGCTTACAATATTTTTTTTAGTTAAATAGCACATCTTTTAGTAAGAGCTACAAGCATTATTTACAATAAAAAAAGATTTACTAAGAAGAAAGATATATATGTGTTATAATAAAATGTTACAAAATGTTATAAATATATCTACTTATTCTCTTTTAGTGATCTCACAGTTTAATGATATAACAGTTAATAAATGTATAATAAAATAAATTAGTTTTTTTTTCTCACCAATCCTTTTATATAAGATAAATCAATTTTTATTTTTAATTAACATTTTTTAATATTTTTAATAATTTTAATTTGACTCACCGATTGACACTACACCTGATTTCCAATATGGAAAAGTACCAAACCCAATACTGAAAGAGAAAGTATTACAGTGTCGTAAGTTGGCAAGGCTGTCATCGTTGAAAGCAAAGTCTGTTAGTCGGTTATCCACTTTATAACAGCGACAAACTTCTACTTGTCGTTTTTAAAGCCTTTCTTTACTGTTCAAGTAAATTAATCGCAAAGTAACAAATTATTCAGATTAATATTTCTACAAGTGTAAGTGAATTTTGAAAATTGAGATTATCCTATTTTAAAGTTAATTTTCGAATAGAATAGACTTTTTTAGTCTATCTTTAAGTCTTATATTCAATTGAAAGAAAATATGCGGATTTTAATAATACTATTTATCTGCTGCTTGGACTTATTAAGTGCTCGTCCCGCAGAGGAACCAACAAGATTCACCTTCAGCAACATAGAAAATTCAGAAAATGTAATACCTTCAAGATTAGAAAAAACACAGGTAAAACTATGCATTTGTAAAATTTGTTGGCGAAAATACGTGAAAATGCAATCATTGTAAATAATAAGCGTTGTAAAAGCGACACGCACATATAAGTTATTTCGTTTTACTGATTCCTAAAAATAATAAAACGAAAAACTGCAAATATAAAATAATTAAAATATCTACATAACAAAATTTCTCACAAGTGTATTGTGCAAAATTCTAATTGGATCCCCGTGAATCGCCAGTATAATCGGCAGGCGAAGTCAAAATTACTGTTTTGTAGGAATTATTAGATCGTGTCGTTGATGCGATTAGAATTGCCAGAGGAAGATTTATCAGTTCAATAATATTGGCCAGAAACATCATAGTCAATCAAGCGGAGGTAATTTATCATAAATCCATTGAATTTCTGTCTAACAACAATTTATTTCTCATAACATAATTATACGTACAAAGTTATGTAATATTTTCACCAGTCTGTCGCCAATAAGTCGCCATGTTATTGCAATATAATTGGCATCGATCCTTTCGATTCATAATACTGAATCATTCATGAAGCGGGTAATGAAATCGTGTCATAAGAGTCTACCGTAAAATTTCGCATTAATTAAGCAACATAACAATAAACATTTAGTTTGTTTTTTTGCATTTTCTTTTCATTTTCGCTGTACATTTTAGCTACTAGTAAATATATTTCTTATTATTAAAATAAAAAATAGAAACATTGTACATATTATATTCTGTTTTTTTACAGCAGTTAACCAGCGAAACTCAAAACAATCTTGATCCGACAGTCTTTAAGTATGAGAAGCTTAATCAAAGTCGTAGATCAATAATACCAGTGCAAAGTACAACTCCCATAGTTTTGTTTCACCCAATACCACGAGAAACAGTTCGTTTAGAAAATGAGACCGAGCAAGCGATTTTAGAGAAACCAAACCCTGGCGTCATCAGACAAGTTTTGAACACTGTTTTGACGCCTAAGCCAATCGTCGATAAAATTCAGGAGGAGGAAAAATATGGTAATGCGGGGGATAGACATATCGGTGTCGGGAAAGCAGTCGTTAATGCTTACGAAAATTTCAGCAATTTTTTGAACACCTTAGTAGCAGTAAGTGTATTATAAAATAATTAATATATCATCAATGCAGCTAATAATAAAAAAATTAAAAAACAATTTTTTTTTAATTAATCTAGTCAAATTAATAAGTTATATATTTTTAGATTCCTCTTAACATTGTCCGACAAACCTCTCGAGGAATAACACAAACGTTGGATCAAGTAGGAGGACGACTTATTGGGCTTCAATAATGCCTGTAAAAGTATATGAAATATAAAATATATAATGTAATTAATTAACAGATGTTTATATAAATTGAATAAAACATTATTTGTTATATAAAAATTATTTATTTTAAAATTTTATAAAAACAATAATACAGATGTTTATAATGATGCTTTTAAGTATATTTGAAATTGATAACAAAGTTGAAGGAAGTATTTAGCAAACAATTATTTCACACTTTAGTGTAATTTTCAAAGAACGATAAGATATGTACAATGTTTCTTTATAAAGATGTGTTAAACAAGCCAACAAGCTTCAGTTTACCATTATTTTTGGGAATTATTTTACGTGTTTTATTTGACGTAAAAGAATCATTTTCTAGAATTGAATATATTCAAACTGTGTTATACTAAAAGTTTTGACGAACTGGCATAATGCAATTTTGTGTTCTTTTACTATTTATCTTTATTGGAAACACTTTTGGAAGAGCAACTACGGATACGGTATACATTACATGTACATATTGCATCTATTGTATTTTAATGATTATTTAATTATCTTTATTTATAATTTTTTTGTATAAAAAATTATTACTTGAATCAACAATTAATTTATTTCTTTTTATCCAGTTTCCACTTAATAACAATGAAGAACAAAACTCATTGACTGCAAGTGTTAATAAAAATACGAAATTATTCATAGGCGATATACCTGATACAATTTCTAAATTAATTTGTACGTTTATTTTTAAACAAATTTCAAAATTAATTTTTAAATTACTTGGAATATTAATCGTCTGGATAATACATAAAATTGTTTATTTACCAATTTTGATAATAAAAATTATCATCAAGCTAATTCTATTGCCATTTACTTTGGTAAGTTGCAACTAATATTATCAAAATATAAAATAGATATAAAATATTCTAAAAAAGATATAGAAATATACAAATACTTTATCTTATTAGTTTATACATAAGATGAAGGAAGCCTAAAATTGAACTAAAATGTTTTTGTATTATTCTGTATTAATTTGCAATATCTTTTACGCCTCAACATCCGCGTTAGCTTTTGTTAGTGGTTAATGTTATAACTTTAGAAATTTAGTTGAATCAAAATTGAGTAACTAATTGAGTAACTAATTTTTTTAACAATTAATATATTGAACTAAGTTGTCAATAAAATTAATAAAGCTATCTATTTTAATTCGTGTTTATTAAATTATACAATAATGATATAGAATACAAATAGAATTACATAAGCTACTTAATATTATTAATTTTTTTTTTGTATATATGAAATTTCTTTAAATGTTTTGTAGCTGGGCAAGTTATTCAAATCCTTTATCTAAAACATATTTTTTCTTTAGAGTTTATTTAAGGAAAAAGCAGATACCGTGTAAGTTATAAATAAATTTTTTAATATTAAACATTAAATCAAATATTCTTTAATAATAATTTTATATATTTTAGAGTTTTTCATTTACAGGGACAAAACTAAACAACCTTTTTATTATTGACAATATAACATATTGTCTTATATCTATACATATCTATACGTGTGTAAGCATTGCAATCTTTATATAACTAGAAGATATATCTTTTTAAAATTATGTTAAAAAATATATATTATATAAATATGTTAGTATATATAAGTTGATAAAACAAATTTGCAGTTGTAATAAAAATAATGTTTTATAATTATGAATTTTGCGATATTATAATTTTATATTTTCCATAAATTTTTTGCAAACAATTAAATTAATATAAAACTAACAAAAAATTGCAAAATATACAAATTACAATTATTATTCTTAAAAAAGACTGTGTCTAATGTTCTTAAAAAATTACAAAATTGGTTGTTTAACTTTAATTAAATATTTTTCACTCGTTTATAAATTGGGAAAAATATACGAGAGATGTGGTCACAGCTTAATTGGCAACGTGCATAACCATTTCTTAAATTAGAGTCTTAATAATATTAATAATTTCAGTCGTTGCCGCGCTTCGACTTTACCATAAACACATTGTCAATGCATTCAAGTATCAAACTTGTACCGAGGTCATAGAAAATTACCCGTTTACATGAAAACATATCAGCGATATGCAGATTATAAATACTGAAATAATTAGTTATCCGCTATCAGGAACAAAAATAAATGAGTAATACTTAAGTAGTAACAGAAATATAACGCAGTTCGCATTGTCGTCCGCAAGTTCGTCACTATTCCGTTGACTCTCGGCCAAACATTTGATAATACCGTAAGTGTGCATATAAAACTCTTTCCCACAAGGAAACAAAACAAAAGTTTTGCATTATTGCTCCATTTTAATTCTAGATGCGTATGCATTTATTGTTGATTCTGTTCCTCGCGTGCTTTGCCTTAACGCGTGCACAAAATGGAACTCAGGTAGGTGCATCTTTTGCATCACAATGCATTTTCTTAAATTACGTATAACTACCATTGCTGCTGTATCTGATGTCTAAAACAGTGCAATTATTCTATTGATTAATAAATAAGTAGCGAATAAGTAAATAATCCTACTGCACTATCTATTGGCATAAATGTTGAATTTCTTTTATTCTTTTTTATAAGTTTTAAAATTAACTATTTGTAAAATATTTATTTAAATTATTTTCAATTTTATAATTTATAAAAATATTATACTTTTGCATTAAAAAATCTGTAATATAAAATTAATTTGCTGATAAAACAAAAATATATTTTTTTCCATTCTTTTTGTGCTTTTACGCAAATAAAAATATTTTACGCTATTTATAGCTAAGTAGTTACTTATTGATCCGTTCAAACTGTTTTACATAGTTTCCTGGTTACTATTCAAAAGCAAACTGCATAAATTAGATGTCTTCTTTATCTTTTACATATGTTTCTCGACGATACATATTATTATCCCTCTTTCATAGAACGTATCTTCACTTCAAGTTAATACAAATTCAAGTCTTAACGTTACCGAGGGAAATAATCCGATAACAGCAACATATCACAATTTTCAAAGAGTATTACAACATATTGTGACTATTTTTACGGAAGTATTACAATCAATCATTGCGTCGGGCGGAGATGTATTGCGCACTAGTGAAGAAGCGGTAAGTGTTTCATTTATTTATTACTCTCCTTTACTTTACTCCCCTTTATTCGTAAATTTTGATATCAAGATTAAATCTTAATTTTTGTTTTTTAGACTAGCATAAAATAAAAATCTTTATTGCTTTACAGTTTAGAAATTTAATACAATTGCTGCGACAACTATTTTAATGGATCCCAAGTTTTTTATAGCTCAATATTTTCTTAAGTACTGAAACACATCTTCTAAATTTTGGTAAGTAATTTGCATAGACACACAAAGAAAATTTTATATTAAACAATAATGCAATCTTAAATCACATTTTACTATTTTTTTATTATCGGTGGACCGATAAATATTCTGAAATATATTCTAGTATAACATAGTAAAATTTCAAACAAACACTGTTAAAATTCTATTTATTATTTTTTTTTTAAATGGGTAATAATATTTATACTTACAATTCCTTCATGGTTCGCAGCTAGTTTCGACATAGTAATTTTTGATATCAAATTTTCTCCGTGTATGTAACTTTCTCTGGAAGTTTTTATTATGCAAAGTATTATTTTTTACGTAGTTAATTTATACTTTAATTAAGTGAAGAAATTAAAAGCGGAATAGAGAATAGTGTGTAGTTATATAAATATATTATTTATTATATAATAATAATTTATTTTTTCAATACATAATACATCACTGTGTCGTCTTATCATTTCGATTCTGGATTATACAGTCTTTAACATCGTTTAACTTGTCATATTCAATCGATTGCTTCGTCAATATCATATAACATATGAGAATAACAGAGAGTTTATATTTATTTTAATTTACTAAATTTATATATTTATCTCTATATATATATTGAATACAAAAAAATCTTAACAAATTATTCATGCTTACGATATTAAAGATAGTTGATGATCTATGATTTCTATTGAGTACGTGGACTAAATCACATAATCATGCACATTATCTACCTAAGTGCTTCTAATCATTAACGTCAAGAAACGATGCGACGTGTAATTAGTTATTGTAAAATGAAGATTGATCATTTCAAATGGATGAATATTGAGTATACAGTGATTAGAGTCATCTTCATTATTATGAAAGTAGGATCAACTTGTTCCTTTAGAAAATTGCAATTTAATGATCGATCATGAAACTGATCCTCGTCATTATATAAATTATTTTCATATACATATTAACTTTTCTGTTGCCAGGTGCCATCTTTGCAGATAACTATAAATATTGCGTAAAAGGATGCGTGGATCATGTGTTGCCTAAGAGAATTAAAAACATAAATAATTAACAACCGACATATAAATATCGCGATGTTACTCACTGGAAATTGTAAGAAACATTATCAGGACTAAGGAGAAATCCAACAATTAAATACCTATTATAGTTTTTGGTACACAGCGGAAACTTTTTGGTCAACTATACGTCAATGTGTCTTCATCAGCGTAAAAATACCGCATATGTAAATGCATAATGTTCAATAATCATCAATAACGTAACAGTTGCGTTTCTTTTTCGTTCTTTCCCAACAAATTTTCGTTTCCCTCGTGGTTGTTTACTTTTTACAAATACATGCGGATGCGACGCGATCGAAATCGGCAGGATCCTCTCCGAGAATGGGTCTTCTCGGAGAAACGACCGATCCCGACGATTTCGAAGAGACTCACTCCCGCTGCGCGCAGCGGAAATCGAAGACTCGCGAGGGCGGGGTGTTATCGACCTTAGACGGTGGTCTCGTCTAAGATCGATCGGAAATTCTAGGTATTGGTGGTATCGTAGCTCTTGTACGTGTGGGATGATCTCTTGTGCCTGACCGTGCAGAAGAGTATCATGCTGGCCACCTGGCCGAACAGCTGAAGGAAGGCCACGACGAGACCCACCGTGCCCACTATGTGGAGTCTGGTCACCAGCCACATCTGAATGGCGGTTGCGCATCCGTCCTTGTACCAGAGCTCCTTGTTGCGACCTTCCGCGTCCAGGCGACCACAATAACGTTCCCGTTGCACGCAGCAGGAATCGGGCACCCGATCCTCCTCCGGCCACGCCTCGATTTGGAACCAATCCGTGTAATCGCGTACACCGCAGCAGTGAAACTGAAAATGAAATACACTCAGCTTTAGCGTCTGCTATTTTTCGTCTTTCCGGCAGAGTATACGAAAGCTTTTCCCTGAAATTGATACAATTAAATATAATATTTGTATGGTTATTTCTTTTAGGCACACCAACCTCCGTGTGTATATGGTCCCACATGGCGGAAAGTGTTCCTGGCTCTCTAGTGATATTGTAATGCCTCTCGATGCCGTATAGTAATTCCTCTTTTAAGCTTCTCGCAAGATGCTCTCTGAATACGAATGCCAAAGTTCCCAGCATGAACTCGGCGAGAAACATGAGTATTACCAAACTGAAGTACTAAAAATTACGAGACATAAACATTTATATTTTATTAACAAGTATGTATTTTTTCTAAAAAAAAAAGTACACAAAAGCCGCTCAGAACCGCTCAGGTTAACAAAAATTTACATAAGTTGACTGACAACAGAAATATTCAAGGTAGCCAAGTTGTAAGATTAACTCCGTGCGCTGCATACATAGTGCACTGTGTACTTTTGCAGAACACAATGGGTCACGTTGTATTTACTAACCGTGATCAGCATGCATCTAGACTGAAACCACGCGCCGCAGCATCCAAAGAAGGCGATGACGAATGTGACGCATCCAGCGGCGAGTAGCAGCGAATCCGCTGATACGAAGCTATACTGCGGCACCAAGGTCGCGTATCCGGAATAAGCCAACCGCAGCCAAAGGCCTGCACCCAAAATTCCGCAAGCGCATAACTGTAAAACAAATTACACGTGTCAGTTGCCGCCGTACATCATAAACGTCTGACTCTTGACAGACGTAGCCACTAGCTCCGTTAAAATCAAAGTGCATCCGCGGATATGTTATAGAAAATAAGTATTTATTTCTCGTAATTATCTGACGTTCTTTTAATTATATTTAATTATTTTAAATTTTTTGTTAAAGAAAAATTGACTCCAAATTGACTAAAATATTTGTAATAAAAGCAACATTCAGTGATTCTGAAATTTTCAATATACAAAAAATATATATATATATATAATACATAGATATTAATATTATTTTTCTTATTTTATTTTACATATTTCAATTTGAAACATAAGTAATATTATAAAGAATATTATTTATCAACAAAGTACATACATTCTTTATATACAGAATATTCCAAAACCACTAAGTGTTATTTTTGTTATAAATTCATATAATATATATAATTAAATATAATTTTAAATCATAATTTAAAATTTAAAAAATCCATTCTGTTAGCTGTAAATTTTGTAGCTTTACGTTAACAACAGTTATCAGCAATAATCCGTGATGTATGTATGTATATTCAAGTATCCGCAAAAATCTAATTAAAAGTATCTCAAGATTCTTATCGCACGCTACTCATAGCACGCGAGTTCACTAGGTCAATGTCGTGTTATTTAGTTGTCCCCAACAATGCACGCTATAAAAATGGTCGTGATTACGCAGTGTTAAAATAAGATCGGGAGTGGAAAGTAGGCTGTAAATTAGAAAGTACACATTTGCGATTTTGCGAATGACTGGCGTAAAAGGAAATTTAATCACATTTGACAGCTGTGCAAACTTCTTTTAGTCCATGATTGATGTATCGACAAATATTTGGAAAATCAATAAAACTGCACGATAATATCTTTCACGATAACAATATTTAAAACTTTTACGCGACTAAAAGAATTTAAAATATGAGTGAAATCGCGTGTTACTTCGCTAACTAGCGAAGTGTATCGTCAATTCGGTCAGTGGTATACATATAACGGTTTGTCGTTCACCTGCTAAGTTATTCGCAAACAGAGAGACTTCGAGAGCCCACACACGTTCGAGAGAGCATAGAATTTCTAGGTAAGCCGGTGAGTAACCCATTGCGCGCGCTGTCAGTGACAGGAAGTCAACCGAGCGACCAGGTGAATGCTGACCTTACGGCTAATTCATCCGAGTACCGTAAATTGCAATACGCTCCATGTGCAATTGCGACGTCCCTCGTTATCGAGCCCGACCGTGAACGAAGGGACGAGGGTATTTACATGTGCACGCGCGCAAGTGATGTGTAAAGCATCGGCGGGTATCCGTGAAGCGTTCGCGCGTCGTCTGCGGAGCACCGCAGCCGTAATTTATAAATTGCAACTTGCGCGGTGCAGTATGATTAGAAAATTAATGCACTGTTATGTGACCTCAATGTGGCTAATTGTACAAAAGCGCGTCCGTACTTTCTAATTATCCTCAATGATGCATGCGTGAAAAAGGCCTGAAGTTTTTACAATGGCGAGGAGTTACATAATCCGAATATGTATCATCGGTATCATTAAATATCCCATTTGAAACAAAAAATTCACCATTATCATTAAAATGTATTTGTCTATACGTTGAGAAAAGTAGAATTTTTTTATCCAGTTATATATTCCAGTAAATACGAAATAATGTTAAATTAACTCAATTTATTGACCGCATCATTTATTTGCTCTAGCATTAGAACTTTAAATTAATTTTACATTGGATGGGATTATAAAATTGTTATTGAATTAATTGAATTAATTTTAAGACACGTCAGTCGATTTGTCTGTAATCATCTTCAATAATACGTACGTATGTCTTTGTATCTAAAGTTCGTACAGTGGGAAAGAACGATCATTAAAGTACTATGAAGTGCGAAACAACAGGTGACACGTTTAATGGTAGTTAAATACAGACAACACGTGTGTACTAGTTTCAACACACGTACAACACAGAGTAATCAGACTATCGTACACTTAGGTACCGTAAGTTCATAGCTCATAGAACACGGTTCAACGCCCTATTTAAGGCTTTCATCGCAATGCAGACATCGCGGACGGACGATTTCAAGTGGAATAATAAAAGCCGGCGGGGCACACATACAGAGAGAGAAAAAGAGAGAGAGAGAGGGGGGAGGGAGAATGCAGCGGAACGCGGCGCGAATTACAAAAGCGCGTCGATTTAATCGCCCGGCCCTGCGTGGGCTGTTCATTACTGTTGGCCATTGTCTCATTTCTGTCGTTTCTGACCAATTGAAGTCGCACATGCACTACACGTGCACATTGTGTTTATGAATTGTGTGCTAACGAAACATTTCATTCAAGTTCGCCAAGACGTTCTCATACATATCTTTTCAGCACGAACGAGATGCTTAAATATAGCTCAAGTCCCGTTCTCTTGAGAAAAGAAATAGCTCGCAAATATAATCGAGTGCAAAATAAAACGTATTTTGTATCAATTGTATTAAGTTGCGTAATAAGTACTTTCGTATTTTCCAACGATGTTGCTTTTTACGCACGCACTCTTTTACGCAACGTGAAAAAATCGCGACGCGGAACTTGATTGCAACTTCGACAACGAGATATTTAATTTCCGCGTTGATCAGACTGCGTTTGGCCCGACAAAAAAGTGGACAGTTTTATTTGAAAAAATCCAAAACTACTTATTACACGGCCCAACATATTCGTTTCAATCACTGTTGAAAGTATTGTACGCTATAGAGAAAAAAGTAGCGTTAGAAAGAATTGTCAAACAAAAGTAAAGCTCCATTAATATATTTCTTAAAACAAAAGTCTTCTACATACCCAGATTAGAACGTTGACGGAGCAAAAGACGTGCCTGATGCACGTGTATCCTGTGCGGCCCATGGCTCGATCGCTCATCAATTGCTCACTTCGAAGAGGCTGGCAATGTTTCCTGCAAACGTAGAGATAGCAACGTGATCCTTTTGCGCAAATAAGAGACAAATAGCGTGTCGTTCGACGTCAGTAAAGATCGCGGAAATAGCACTACTCGAATTGACGCGCGGCAGTCGCGCTTTCATAGTTTCGGCGCGATCTCAGCGGTTGTTCAGAACGCACGATATACCGCAGCGTGCACTCATCAGCAACTTTCGCCTTTCGACGCGCGGCTACACAGAGACAGGATCTCCGTTTCTTCTCACAGATTTTGTTACAGTAATTATCACTGATAAGGAACCCACCGTGCGCATCAGCGCGAGAGCCTCGTGGTGCGCATCACGGATCACCAGGAAATACTACGTCCACCGTTCGAGGAGCAAACCGAGAAAGATAGGATCGTGGGAGGTGAGAAGGAAGGGGAAGAAGCCGTGACGAGAGTGTGAGAGATGCGAAGAGAAGGAAAGGGTGGACGAGGAGGGTGGAGGAGCAGGCGAGGGGCAAGAAAGATCGACGTGCGAGCTACGCGAGGCGAGGATTCCGCTCGAACGCACCGGCGAGGAGAGGACCCGGAGGATCGTCCCGGCCGACTAACTGCCGATCGACCCGGCCAGACAATAATCCTCGTCATACGAGAGGATCCGCTCCGATATGTCCGGGAAACGAGTCGATACGATTGGCTCCGGTCCGGTCTTCTCTCGGGCCTTCTAGGTCCGCTAACGGGACAGCCGCAACGGCGATCGACGCGGCCGCTCGCCTACACGCGATCACGATCGCGATCACGTAGATCGTAACGGGAGGTGGAAGTGACGGAGAAGCCGCGCGCGTATCGGACATCACTTTTCCCGTGGGCGATCTATCGAGCAGCGAGAAAAAAAAAAGGCACTCTCAAGGCCGCGCGTAGAACCCCGAGAGGCGTCTGGCCGTTTTCCCGTTGTCTTCCTCGCGTCTCTCGCAGTCGATACTCTTTGTTAACCTTTTATTAGAGACAGAATTAAGGTCTCAGAGTACACAGGACGCTAAGGTGTAAAGGTGAAGGTAACGCTCGGCGAAAGGTCTCGTATATAAAAATCTCTGCTTTCGCTACGCAATACTTTCCTAGAGAGAGAGAGAACCAGGCGCACATAATATTCCATTAACTGAAATTACTTCCCACAGTAAATGTATGTGCTTCTTTTTTTTTAAGTCGAAAGATAAGATCAAATTAAATTTCATACATTATCGGGCGCATTGTTTCGGCTTGATTAGTTAATTCGGCTTTATTCGAAAAATTACCTAAAAATCATGTTTTAGATATATACTTTTTGCACATCAAGTTTAAATTAATTTAGCTTCAAACATTTATTACGCTTTTATGTAATTTTTGATGTACAATAATAGTTGTAACATACTGATAAAAAAGTAATCAAAGTATACAAACAATTGGTCGTGAAGAAAGAAACTTCAAAAGCATTTTCGGAAATTTAAATGAAATCGTTCGAAGAGATTCGTGCAAATCTACTATCTTTAAATCGCGATAGTTATGCAAATAATATTGATCTGACACGAAAGATTACTTTAAATAAAAAATTATTTCTACGATATTTCACATCAGTTGCAGTAACATCATCGATTACAATCTCACGTAGTTACGATGCATTTCATCGATCGTTATCGCTGAGTCGCTCGCGATACATCGTAATTAGCATAATTAGTTGTGTAGTAATTTCACTGAATTGCTCGAACGAAATTCTCCTTCGTGTCTTTATGAAAGCAGCGAGATTGAAAACAAGATTATCTGGGTCTATGATTAAAGCTAGAAGAAGGAGCATCTTTGTGTCTAATCAAGATTTATTATTTTTTGATATACAATTTTATATATAAATTCTTTGTTGATATTTTCTCTATGAAATACTGTTAAAACGTCAACGATAAACAAATAGGCAATTAAATAAATTTTTACCTGTGAGAATGCATAATTAACACCAATGATAATTTGAAAGCATATTAAGCCGTTCTTATTAATGAATAAAACGTTAGCGTAAGTAAAATTATTCTTTACACACACATTGCACACTGCTGCAATTTGTACAAATAAGTGCTTTTTGCAAACTTCATATATTCGGCACTAAAATTTGTCTGGTAATATTTTTCAGAACGCGGCACTAGTCCATACAAGTATTCGCGAGTTAACGGAAAATCTGTTATCAGCTCATTGCGTAGTTAATGTATTCTCTCTCTTTTTCTTTTTCTACTTGCAGCAATGAGAGCCGTTATCAGGATTGAATAATATTGATTCGCCTTATCATGTGACGGCTACGCACGCTCTCACGCAGAACTCCACCCACCGCCGTAATATTCGTGCCACTTGTCGCAGGCGATCGTCGCATTAAATAAGAACGTTCGCGAGAATTAAATCGATCTAGTGGGAAAGAACGCGCGAGCGGATGGCAAAAACGATGAAGAGTGGAACGGATGCGGATATTCTCTTATGAAAGAGAATATCCGCCGGTACACACAATCAAACTTGCAAAAGACGTTCGTAGATTTTATCTACCTCTGTACTTCATCTCGCGATCGGCCACGCAACGCGTTAACGCCACGGTGACATTTATAACGTTTATTATAGTGTCAGAAGGTGCGCGAGGAAGAAAGCTCCCTCATTGCGGTGTTCCAGTATGAGATATATTTATACGCCATGAGATACGCTCTTATTTTTATCCCAACTGGCTGTTACATTATTATAGAAATTCCGATACCTTCCGATATATTCCGATAACATCAAGTTCACTATCGTGAAAACATTTTGTGTCATTATTATCAAAGATAATTTAAATCAAATAAAATAAACTTTAATTTTGTTTTTTTATAAAAAAGATTCACCGTAAAAAAATTAAAGTTTTGAAAAAATTAATTATTCTTAATTATTAGAACTGTTCCCAAAAAATTAATTATTTACCTTACTTAAGCGTGATGAGAAAATCTGTACAAGTGTAGGCACGCAATCATGATCGCAGAAGAGAATTAATCGACACCGAGATCCATTCGGTGGACGAAATGGAAGGCTGCGTGAAAATAATGTACATCGAGGAGAGTGCGAAGGGGCGCACAAACGGTCCCCCCGGCCTCGACTTCCTGCCAATTGCGGACAATTTGCGATCATCTATGATCTCCCCACTCGCCGACGGCTGTGTTGTCGCGTGAAACGTGTGAGTGTATGTGGACGATGCCTAAATGTAAAAGTTAACGCGGCCCGGTTCTCTCTACGGCCTGTTTCGCCTCTTTCTCCTTTTTATGTGCCATCCGATCGCGTTAACGCAGTCCTACGCGCTCAGCTTCCCACGTGATGTAATCGAGGAAAGAAGCTCGCACGCGTGTCTCGTTATTAATCTTCCGGCGGTCGCAGACGTGCATGGAATACGCGGCTGTTTTCACTGACGCAGAAGTATCTTTCACTGAACTTTAATTGAGAACTTTATGTTTAACTCTTTGTTTTTTTACAGAAATTCCTACATTACTGCTAAACACGGATTAGCTTGTACGATACACTTGAACATTTTTCATTATTTACGTTGTATAAAGTAGAACAAAAGTGTGCTAGATAAGTATTTACAGGATACATTAATTTACTTCATATGAAATGGTTGCGTAGTTCGAGTCGTGGCAGTTACATGTTGAAAACACGATGTACAAAAGCTGTAATTATGTCGCTTTAGAACGGGAAGAATGTCAGGCGTAACGAGCTTGCTGAAGAGAGCTCTCATGCCGTAATAGAGCAAGCTATGGTATTACCCTTATTACGACGATCCTCAATTTCCTGATGCAATCAAGTGTCGGATAAACAAAAATCATGATTACGTAAGAGTAGCTGCAAAATGTTACATGCAATAAACTAATTACTAATCGTAAGGCGAGATGCCAAGACATGCGTATCCTTCATCCGACAAAGACCCATACAAATACGAATCCAAGCGATAATCTCTCTCGACCCTTTCTACGTGATTGGTTTCTTAAACACGGTCTTAAGAAAGTTTTCTTTTTGGTCGATAAATCCTTCTTTAAAATGCTGATGTCGTCTTTAGAGCGTTTGCGTTTGTCAACCCTTCCTCCAAAATAATTTTCTCTTACACATGCTTCTATGCTGTATGTATGGCAGTTATATAGAATGATACTTAAATAAATATTAATATTTTAAGAAATAAAAAAAGTGTTAAATTAAAAAAGAAATATAAATTGTCTACATTTTATTTCTTAAATAATGTTAAAAGAAATTTTAAAAAGTACTTGGAATATTCATTTTTCGCTATAAAACATCGCATTTCGGCACTTCAAGTATTTTTTTCTTTGTTACAACTCAATAAATAATATCTAAATAACTTATATTTATATAATATTCCTGTGTTTTGACTTTATATTCACTCTTTAAGTGTTAACGAATTTTACACGCCGTATTTGTAATGAAAATGTAACATTGACAAAATTTATTTTAAAAAATTAATTATTTCGTTAAATTAAATTAAAAACTTGCAAATGAAGCTATTTAAATTCCTCTTGAGAAAGAGCTATATCGGAAATAATCATACTTATCTCACAGACGCGTTATCTGCACGTAAGGGTTGAAATGAGACGTTTCCGATTGCATTAGCCTTAATGTTACGTGTTTTCAGACCTAATTCTAAAGATTTTTATATGTGAAATAAATAACTTATTCATATCCATATTACATTTTACAATAATTAATTTAAACGATTTTAAGCGGCCAAAAGAGAGAGAGAGCAAGTGGATCAGCCTAAAGTAAACAATACAATTTTCATATTCATAAGTGTTCAAACTTAGAATGTGCAAAATCTCCCATGGATTTATGGAAGAAAGAGGAGAGAAAGTATAGCAAAAGGATAACATATTTTTGTTAAGGAAAGTTCCGATTCATTGTTCTATCAAAGGTGCATGGGAAGAGAAATCGACGAGCGTCCTGTTCGCACGATCGATTTCCTGGCATTTGGTACAATCGCGTGGCGTTGTCAACACCTTTGACACGGCCGGAAAATGCTCGGAAAATTAACAATAGCCCCAACGTCCCAATTTTCTGAATACACGGGAAAATCGCAGAATAATAAAACTTTCCCTTTATTGTTTCGGAAGAATGAAACAGACATTCTCCGTACACTTGCACTTGCTACGAAGTATCGCGCTCTATTAGATAGATTGTCTAATTCATAATTATAATAAAACGTTATGAAGGCGCGTTTATGTCGGTAAACTGGCGTAATAGTCTGTCGCTAGGTCGCGACAATTCGTTGGAAACGTATTAATCCTTTCCGTCGAGGTCTAAATCATCTTGTCGAGGCTGATGAGACCATGAGATACACGCGGCAATATTAATCCGAGCAGTAATACGATGATTCTCTAACGCGATAAAGAGGCAGAAGTAGAGAAGCAGAGGAGACATTGAATTCAGCCTTCAAAAGCAATTTTAAAGAAGATCTAATTTAAAAATATTATTTAAAAAGATATATAAATAAATATTGTATCTACCAATGTCTAGAAATATCAACAATTTGTATAACTCGTATTAGCAAAAATTCCAAAGAGATCTTATAAACAAAAAAATTTTTTTTACACTATACAAAACTTTTCTCACACACAAATATTAAGAAAAATTATTTTGCGTATTTTTAATGTTATATATTTTTGTAATTAAATTATAAATCAAAATTCTATATAAGTAATAATTTAAATTAATTTAAAAAATATTATTTTGTTGTTAGCTTTTTTAAAGCTTAATTTAAAATTTTCTTATTTTTAATTATCAATTATTTCAAAATAGGTTATGTTGCGGTACTTTGTGTCAAAAAATTGATTTTAAATAAGCCAAAAACTTTATGGTAAAAAAGACCCGATTATTTTAATATATTTGGTACACGATTTAAGACAGTATAGATTTGTTAATAAAACACATTCGTAATAATTTATCAGATCAATATCCGTCTGTAAAAAATCATGCACCCGATAGAGCGAATAATAGCTAGTAATAGTAGATGAACAATGTAGTCACATAATTTTATTCGCTCGTATATTTACGCGTGCAGTTATCGTTAAATCGTTGACAAATACAACATCGATCGCATCCAGATTGTAATTGTAAGCAGAAATACGGGCGGTTCACGTGCTGAATTCGCGAGACATTTCATAACTCTGCTTTGCTGGTTGTAAATCACATTTACACTTTATTAAGCGGGTCTTATGTTACAAACTTGGCTTATTTGTGCTATCGACTACAAATAATTATTTGAAGAATTAAAATATTCCATGATCACAAAATGCCGCAAGTACAATTTTGAAAATCCTAAAATATTCTTTTTTGCGTGTATTTAGTTGTTAATAATATCCGACATTTCTTTCATTTCTGATATCACTTTTCTTTAAAAAATATCGTAACAATGTATGAAATAATTTTGCTGCTTAACATAAAAAAAATCTAATATATTCTTAAAATACCAAATTTATAAAAATGTGTGCTTGGTGAAAGGCAATTAAAAATTAAAGATAAAATATGTTGCACAGAAAACAAATAAGTTTTCAATAAAATAATAGTGCTGATCACTCACGAGTGGGAGAAGAAGCTCATCCGTATTTATTCCCCGTATAGAGAGTTATCGCCAGTTCTTCGTTATCAAGTGATTCACCGAAAAATTCATCGAAGACGTAGTCAAAGATCGACTCGCTTTGCTTCGCGGCAGCTTTCGAGTTCGCGGATCAACTGCGCGATACCAGCTCGTAGAAACATCCGTTCTCCGCTTCTCCGAGACTATACCGGGACTGCCATCTGACGGTCCGGCTAAAACGACCCGATACGGCCCGATCGTAACGTTAATTATAAAAATTTAAGAAATATATGTTTATTGATAACATTATTTTGATTATCACAAAACAAATTTTTCTTTATATCATAAATTTTATTCTAAATAATTAAGTAATTATATGTCCGCAAAACATCAATTCTTTGTGTAATGATGAATTCATAAACTATTAGAATTTAAAGACAAAATAATTTTTTTGCGTAGTTATAAATTAATTATAGATAGAAGGATAATTACATAAATCTATTGCAAAAATCAAGAAATATTTTTTTAGCAAAGTTTATAAAACTTTTATTTTATAAAAATCTTCTTTAATCTTTATCACAATTCTCTTCTATTATTTATTCAATATTTACGTAGTATTTATTAAATTTTTTAAAAAATTGGTTATATTTTGTTAGCTCCATTGTCATTTTTCTGTTACAATATGTATGTATATGTAGTATGGAATGTAATTTCTCATTTTAGATTATCTTTATAAAGTGATGTTAATGACACTTCGAAATGTATTTAATAAAATGTTATATTTTAAAAGACTCTAATACTAAATATATTTTGGTATTAATTAAGGTACAATCTTGAACAAAATAGAGAATAAAATGTCATATAAGCTTAAATAAAATTTAAATTTAAATAAAATTTTATTCGCTGCTTTGGTCAACATCAATCCCAATTAATGTCAAATTCAATATTATAGTTTCTAATTTAATAATAATATTTGATTTCTTAAATGTGTTTTAAAATGTAACAAAATAACGCAATTTTTTAACGAAAATAAAATAAATAACGGAAACAACAATTAAGCACAATTATGCATTAAAAAATCAATCTCCTCATTTCTCTTTCTTTAGATTTTTAGATGATTCTTCCATAGAGTCCAGCCACAATTGAAGTTCTTTAGTAGGCTCGGGTTTACTCGCTCCTGGTTCGATTTCAGTAATAACATCGTCCACAGAATCTTTCAATCCAGTCACAGTTTGTCTACTTAATACAACGGCGCGAATAAAATTATCCGTGAGACTGATAAACTGTTGCTCTATGTAAAAATGTTTGCCCTCCCAGTAAATAAGCTGTAAAAATAGAAATTAAATTTTAGATCAATTTAATTATATATTGAAAAAACTGAAATGGCGCAGAAACCATCGATCGTACCTTTGTTGTAACTTTGTACAGCGTGAAAATAGGAATTGCTCGGCGATATCGTATTGTAGATGCACCTTGGACACCACCGCCTTTTCTTTTTGCAATCGCTGCATAAATTCCTAACTTGTCATAAAAATGGAAACGCGCAAAATCCAATTCACGTAAGTATCTCGAGTTATTCATGTGTTTCAAAACCAAGTCAACGTCCTGAGTAGTACAGATGCCTGAAATCGAGAGAAATCCGTCAGTTAGTATTATTATACTACGAAATATATGTAGTCAGAATATTTTGCAATTAAACAATTCAAATAATATATCATAATGTTCGTCCAGATCGTACAGCCCACGATCTAGTCGTGCGCAATGCGTTATCATTTGTCAATCCTTTTTAATTAATATCTAATTTATTATTGCGAAAATTGCAAAACGATAAAGGACTTTTCAGTTTACCGCGCTCTACCTGTACGTGAGCGTTTGGACGAACATTATAAAACACCCTGTATAAGCTCATATGACAGACACTATTCTAATTCTGTGTAGCCACATTTATACGATGTGTCGACAAGCACTATTTCGCATTCTTACATTACCGTATCGAAAAACTCAATTTTGCTTTTTTAATTAACCGATAATATTTCGCGAAACAATCATTCCAAGAAAATGATTAAACTTATCAAAAGTGTGAATTTTTTAGTAGAATCTCAGTTTTCAAATGAAAATTTGTGTGCTTGTTTAAAGATATTGACAATTATATCGACCCGCGACGATTATATCTCAAGAGATCCCAATTCATAACGTAATCGGTCGATGACATGACTGATTACTATTGCACTTACTACTGATCAGCCGGTCAGCTGATCGTAATAGCATAATAGTTACGTAACTGTCGCAAATGCGTGTCACATTTACACCACGCATATCTTGTGCATCAACGATTATTCATAATCACGTGCGTTTTAAACCGACAAAAAATTGAATAAAAAAATTGACATGGTTGCGCCAAAACCAGACTTTATACTTTACGTAAATAATGTAATTATATCTATTTTTATCATGATTAGCATATTACAAGTATATCTATGTGTAAAATATAAAATAATGAATTATAAAATATAGAAAAATCGTATTTGACAATAATAAAAGACTCATTTTTGTAAATAATATTCAAGAATAAATAGTATTGAAAGTTTTGTACAAAAATTTATAATATTTATATATCTATATATGTATACATATTTAATTAAAAATTGTTAGAAATTATTTTAAAATGTATATTTAAAATAAAAAATTATCAAAAATTTTGCTCGAAAAATCTTATACAAAAATTTACATTAACAAGAACAAACACATGCGTCGTCTGAATACCTGCTCTATAGAATTGAGGAAAACATACTAAATACCGGCACATTATACAGTTATTTACTCACTATTCTGCTGCATAACGTTATTGAATTTAAGCATGGTTCACACATACAAATATTACACATTAATATGTCTATTTATGAGTTACTGTGACTTTATTATGTATTGCAATATGTATGTGCAAATGTATGTGCAAAATATGAATATTTTAACGTATTGAAGGAAAATACGTCCTAACATTTCTTCCTCGATAAGCATTGTAATTTTCAAACCTTGATCTTAATACAAATAATGACAATACGATGCAATACTTTGCATGACTTTGCAAAGTTTATCTTTTTATCTTTCTAACCACTCTGAAAATTAATTCTGCATATTTTGTATTAGTTTTAGTATTTTTATTAATTATACTAATGTATTATTGCATTAATGCATTAAATTAATTATATTAATGTGCATTATATAGTAACATAATTATTTCTATAAAGTGTTTTTTTATCATACTTCAATATTATTCATCTCTTTTTACACAAAGTCTTTTTTATTTAATTTTAAAAACTCAAATATTGACCAATTAATTTATTTTGTAACAATTTTATTTTTGCAAAATTTAAAATGTGTTGTGTAACAAAATTGCTTCGTTGAAATACATTAAAGTTAAAAGAACAACTCATTAATATCTAATGCACTTTAACGCAATTCTTATAGTGACCGTCTTATAGTGACCTAGTATGAGAATTTACCGTAAATCGTGGTCGTGTCGAAGAGTTTCTTCTTCTTCTCGAATAGTCTGCCCCATGCAACAGTGAGAATAATTCTTATGAAGTAGTTCACATCAAACAGGAAATATAGAATGGCGATTATCGCCACGCAGCAGGTACACAACATCGTCGGCTTTCTATGGGCGTCTTAATATCTGAACAACTTCGCAGTCTCGATATGTACTTGCTCACGGTCGACAGAAGACTGACCGCGAATAATACTCCGACGTATCTAACGTCCCTGATATTCGAAGAACCGGTCCGACACAGTAGGTAAAAACGCTCCAACAATCTTTTAGATTACAAATTGATGATGATTAAAATATTATCGCGATCAAAAAAAGAAACATCGACTTTTTAAACAAAATATCTTATGTAAACTTATCACGGAAAATCACGTTTATTTATATAATTTATATAGATACATTGTAGAAAAAATTAAAAATATTAATTACTGTGTATATAAATATTACTTCTTAATTCTTATTTAATTTTATTATTAATTACAATTTTTTTCAAAAAAAAGTTTATATTTTTATATACGTAATTTTTTAGTCATAAGATTCAAAAATATATTTCTTTTTATAATTAAATTTTTCAAGAAGCATAAAGTTACTTTTAACATGTAAAAATTTTATTAGACTATCTCTATTACAATTATTTAAATTTTAATATTTATTTCTTGATAACAAGATTTTAAATATCGAAAAAATCGAAGAATAATATTTTTTAGTTCTCCATTTTGTATCAAATTTTATTAGGTTTGTTATGTAACTTATAAAACTCGATGGTCAAAATATCGAAAAACAATAGCATAGTTGCTTGTCATCGGCATTGGCAAATCAGTGACCTTAGTAAATCGTAAACCTCACTTATGCTCACATCAGTGCATATTTAATTAGACGGCATTATTGCATTAAACATAAACGAGATAGGTAAATGTATTGCTTTTTTTAAATAATTTCTTTTTAATAATTATATTATTTTTTTAAAAGGTTGAGATTATTGCAAAGTAACATGTTCGTCTAATAGATGTATATTTCTTCCAGTGTGTGAAGGCACCTAATACACTATGTAGATAAATACAGGCATTTGTTATATATTAAACAAGTTAACATTTGCTATTTCCCTGCCATATATTTTTCATTGATGCGGCATTGTGTACAAAAGAAATTTAAGGCATAAAACGCGCGTGAAATATCTAATCAATTGTTGACACAAGTAGCGCATTTATTTTATATTTTATATATATAGTGTCTAATATATGTAATAATATTTAATTGAATAATAAATTAACGCGAATAATGGCACAAAGATAAATACATTTCGCTTCTAATTTTGAGGTATTTCCTTTGTCGTTTAATGTAAAAATATTACATACATAATTACATAATTTAATTTTCACAATGTAGAATACTAACTTTTAACTGATACTTTAATATTTTAATTCAATATTTTACATCAATTGTTTTATACTCATTTCAATAAAATATTACTGATAATGATAAAATACAGATAACAAAAACAATTTTGAGCTCGTATTTTTGTTCTAAACATTTTTGTTTGAGATTTTAGCTAAGCATTTATGTTTTATTTTAATAGAAATACGAAGAAGAAATAATCGCTCTCTGCGATTTTATTAACTATATTTCTTTTCAATTACACCGAACATCAGGCCCATCGTAGATCACTTTAGTTATTTCTTTTTTTCAGAACATTCTTACGCACTAAATTATCTTAATATTGTAATATCGTAGTACCGTAAATATGTTGTGAGTAATTAAGTACTCAAAGTCGCAAGAATCATTAAGATTAATCGATTTCATTCCGGAAATCAGCAAGGAAATCATCTGTCGTCCGATGATTGATGAAAGATCAAGAATATTTAACACTCCGTCGATTATTACACAGTCGTGGTTGTGTATATCGGTGTCACAGCGACGCCGTTGCTGGACGTCGCGGCGTCTTTTTGTCAGCAATGCGTCGTCATCGCGATTGGATCCTGCCTCAACATCGCCGAGGATATTTCGTTGCTCTCCATCCACCTTCTCAGTTCTGGAGGTATCTCGGGTCGCCAAGGAGGCACCTAGAAATTATAATACAAAATAAATATAAGACACAATATCATTATATTAATTAAATATTCATTAGAAAAATAATTGAAGCATTTGCTATGTGAGCCAATGCTTTTCCATTTCATAGTATTATAATTTTAATATTTTTCACTAGCAATATTTTTTAACGGCAATTGAATCGTTCGAAATGGTACGAGTGGCATTAAGTGCATTTACAACTTTTTCCCACCTGCGTCACACCTGCTTCGACATTTCCATTCTGCTTTACCGTACGATTTAATAGTGCGCCAATGACGGTCTCTGCGCTACAATCAAGAAGTCTCTGCTTGCAAATTGCGATGGCTCTTATGAAACCATCGCTCGGCGTAATAAATCGATGCTCCATAAATAAGCTCCTTTCGTCCCAATAAATTATCTGGAATAAACAGTAAATACATTATACTAGGCGAAATGGAAAAATCACTTTTCAAAATACACCTGGGTCTCTTTCTGCACGGTATTTTTTTACACGATTCACATTTACGCGGTTTTTTTAACACGTTTTATTCACATTTTCTCATACGTTTTACTTACTTTTACACGGTTCGCAGAAAATGTCACGAAAATCACGCGTATCCTGTACGAATATTTCAAATCCTCCTTTTCTATCGCCCTTAAGAATATGTACGCGCGTTTATATGTAATATAAACAAACAAGCGTCTTATAATTGGAGTACGAAGATGTCCATAATCACTTTGTTGCAAATCAATTTTTACACGACTTTTTTTACACGATTTTTTTACACGGTACGCATCCACCATGTAAAAAGAGACTCAAATGTATAAGATTCCAAAGTTGTTAAAGAATGTGTTGTTCATTAAAAGTTACGGTAGTACGTAGTTTGTATTTACAATTAGACTTCCTATTTGTGACACATAATCATGACTAATAATGACTTCATACTATTCTCGCGTTTTATAGCCAAATACCCATAAGCGTCAAACACAATACACAAGCGTCTAATAATCTCAAAAATATGTTACAATCTTTGTAAATTTATTTTTTCTACAACAGTTGCGTTAACCAAAAATTTAAAAAAATTTTTTTTTTCACTGTACTCTAACTTAATATTTTAACAAACACAATACATATTTTATATATAAAAATTATAAATATTTAGTGGCTATAATATCTTTGTGCGTTTATATCGCATTGAAACATGTGTCCCTAATTTAAAATATTCGTTAAAGCAAACGTTTCTATAATAAGAACCACATGAGCTTTGAAACTATGCGTCATACAACCGCGCTATGCATTGTAATGAAAAAAACAAAATAGTATTTACACATACATTAGAAATAATAAAAAAGTGCTTCAAAAAAAAATAATTGTACATGGCGTGATTTACATGATGTTTGGTTAGTCGGCAAATAATTACAGTTTTAATGTATGCAATTTTATGAAACGTATTTTGAAATCAATTATTTTTTTATGTGTTGATTATTATATATTATGTAAAAGCTTATTTCGTACTTTATGTAACTATGTTATTCGTGTTTATCAATAATATCAGTATTGTTTAATTTCAGACCGTTGAAAAAAAAAAGAACAAGATTTTTGGAAGATTTTTTTGTACGAATTCAAGTTTGGCCAAGTGCAGCGCATACAGCTCGGAATATCAACGAAGTATGGAGCGAGGGAACGTTAACGAAAGTACAGTCCAACATTGGTTCAAAGATATCGTGATGCAGACGTTAGCCTTGAAGATCGTGAGGGTCGCGGACGGCATTCTTTGGTGGAAGCCGATCAAGGCTTCGGTGGAAGCCAATCCACGTACAACGGTTCGAGATTTTGCAGAAGAATTAAATGTAGAGAAAATAATTATTAAAGAACATTTAAAAGTAATTAGAATGAGAAAAAAACTTGGCAAATGAATTCCCCGCATTAATTGAACGTTGATTGACCACCAAAGAATGTCGTTCGCGACCCTCACAATCTTCAAAACTAATGTCTCCATCACGAAATTTTTTGAACCAATGTTGAACTGTATATTTATTAGCGCTTCCCTCCTACACCGTCCTACATCCTTCGTTGATATATCGAGCTGTTTGCGTTTGGAAGTCTAATTTCGGCCAAGCTTGAACTCATAGAAAAAAATCCTCCAAACATTTTGTTTTTCCATATTTTTTCAACGGTTTGAAATTGAACAAAACTGATATTGTTAATAAACACGAATAATACAGTTAGATAGAATACTAAATAAGCTTTTAAATAATATATAATAATCAACATACAATGAAATAATTTACTTCAAAATATGTTTCATAAAATTGCGGACGACAAAACCGCAATACATAACATGTGTATAATGTTCCGATTCTTGTGGCAGACGTGTAATATATACAACAAAATAATATAACATAATAATACTCCTTATTCATAAAAATACATATATTATTGAATGAAAACGCATATTTAACATTTAAAACGCAATATTGACTGCGGTGGACGGATCATTAAATGCGCAATATATTAGCAAAATCACGCGATCCTTTATTTAGTTATATAACTTTAATTAGGTAAAAATATTTAAATTGTTATACAAAAAATACTCCCTAATTTTTTTTACTTTTTTATATAAACATGAGTTTTTGCGCGATACGTAATTTAATAAATTATTCCAAATTACCTTAGACGTTATTTTAAAAATCGTTAATGGCTTGATGAAACGCCTGTAGCGTATAGTAGCAGCTCCTTGCACCAGGCCTGATCCTTGGGAACAAACTTCTCTGTACAGATCTGTCCTTTCGAAGAAATCGGCCCGCGCAAAATCGAGCTCGCGAAGATACCTCGCGTTGTTCATGTGATACAAGAGAGCATCCACATCAGTGGTAGTGCAAACCCCTGTAAAAGACAATGTGTAATGAAAAATATGTTATAAAAGATTGCACATTGCACAACCAACTGCAATTGGATTGTGTAACTTCGATCTTGATTGCAAATGTGCACTGTGGTTAAGCACGTGATATGTAAATACGCGTTATAAAAAAAAAACTAAAATGAATCAATTATATCTCATGTTTATTTCAACAACACGAGTAATAAACGGTGATAAAAGTTCAATAAAAACTACACAATCCCACGTAGCACAAAACATCCTGAGAACATCCTGATGACTTCCTGACTTCCTAAGGATATCCAGGATGTGCCCAGGATGTTTGGGAATGTGTAGTTTAATACTTCAATAGTTAAAAACATATCAAAAATATGTTAAGCAATTAACTCAAACTTAAAAATAAAAAATTTGATCTGATGCTGAATATATTTAAATCTTACAAAGTAATAACTAGATTTTTGTATAACTAAAATCAGTTCATTATATGCAAGGATCATCCCAGTAAACACAAGCTAACAGTAACATAAATGTTATAATTTCTCACTCAACAATGTAACTGTAACATAACACATGCCTTGTACATAAAAATTATATTGTTGAGTGGGAAATTATAACATTAATGTTATGTTACTGTTACTTTGTGTTTACTGAGATTATATGTAATGTTACATTATAGAAGATAATACTTCAAGAACCGATTGATTTTAACTTCAAAAATTAAAAGAATTAAGGATGCGTAACTGGTCGAGCAGCTGTATAATTACAAACAACTAATCGGTTTGCAATGTTATATTCGCCGGAGAGCTATATACAAATCTCTCTACGAGGAATAACGTAAATACAAAATTAAAGGTAAATTACTGATCACCCGTCAAAGAACATACATTTACAATAACAACGCTTTTTCCATGCCGGAAAGGCTTGAAATTTTGCGCTATTTAAGCGCATTATGATACGCAAATCAATACTCGTCCGGATTTGCGACACGAGCATCCTACCAGCTGATTCTACATGTGGTAGGTCAAGGTTCATGCCATACTGAGATAACCAGGAAAATCGTAAGGATTCTTGGATTATAATACATCCGACATAATCTCTTCGCAATAATCTCTTATCGTAACTGCCTTCTTCATGTTTGTCACTTTTTTTATGGAATAAATATGCATTATGCATATTAGAATAATTTCTGAGAAAAGTATTATGTACTTACTAAAAAAATGTAGCATTTTTCCAATACTCTTGACATTTATTAAATGTTATCGCTTTTAGAAAAATATCATTATATATTTAACCGGATTCTTGTATCCCTTATAAAGTATAATCTTTACACTCTTCTTACATATATAAAAGTCAGACTAAAAAGACTAATTCATTATTTATTTTACTGTCGTTCTATCGTTAAAGAAAAAAAATAATTGATAATTAATAGAATTTTTGTAATTTTATTCATTTGCAGTCAAATACTTTTTCGAGTAGTAATTTTCGTGTAAAGCATAATTTTTTAAGCAAAAGTTAATATTTCTAGAGGAATGTCACGTACCGTAGACCACAGTTTCATCGAAAATGTGCACTCTTTTCTTGCAGAAGCGTGCGAGGAAAACGGTGAGGAACATGCGCAGGAAATAGTGAAGTTCAATGAGGCCATAAAGGAGTACAACGCCCGCAAAAATCCCGACGAGGACCCAGCAAGTCATCATCCTGACCGTCGATCGGGTTGTCACCCCGCGAAAATCGGCGAAACGCTTCCTGTTTGTTCCGTATTAGACTTTGGAAATTCTCCACCGCTGCAACAGCTTGCACCGGTTTATCGATTCGTCTGGGTAGTTGGCAACGTTCGCTGGCCCTTCTCGTCCCGTCAATAAAAACATAGGCTGCCCTCGTACCATTTCGAAAAATTCCGAATTAGCTGCAGCAGCATCGACGGATTCATCTTGAAATGTTTGATGACATCATTCTGACGAACCTTGTGGAAAGAAATTAAAATTATAGGTTTAATTTTCTCTGTGTATCCGAAAAATTAGTACTTTAGATTGATATCTAGCAGTAAGAATAATTTGTCCTTTTGTGGACAATAAAAGCAAATATCTTTCTTAACGAATGTATTCTTAATTAACAGTCTTCGGCTATTATAATTTGACTATTAGCAACTATTATTAAATTTATACAAAATACATGTAAATAAATATAATTACAAAGTATAAATAAAAAATCTGAAAATATCGGCTTAATAAAAATATTATTTATTTTGAAACAGCGATATTAGTTGTGGGAATAATTTTTTTGACATAAAGTAAGTATTACCATAAGAGTAGTCTGGCCCATCACTAATATGTTTGCGCATTTAACATGCTTACTTTTTTAAATCATCGTTATATGCGAAACGTTTCTATACATATTTATTATCCAAGAGACAGTAATCTGGACTTTCAATGTCTAATGGGTTAAGTGTTAATTTTCACACGTCTTCATTTTTCAAAAGTTTCGAATTTAATTAAGGGCATTAACCACAGGCTTAAACAAAACCCAAATCACCGGTTGAATAAAATCTTCAGTACAAATGTGAAAATACACGAAGCTTTTTTATAAATGTTGAAATTACAGATTTGCGTGCTGACGCTAATCGATTTTACCAAATAACAGCCGACTGTCTGCAATTCCCATACGATTTCCATACGATAAAACAAGATGTAATACTGTTCAAATTATTCAAATTGATTTCTCAATAACCATGTTAAAAAAAATTAAATTTTCTATAAAGAACACAAGCGTATTATTTTGTTGAAATAGCTTGAAATGTCTGCTTTGTGAATCATGCTACTGTGAAAAATTCTTGAAAAGTATAGAACTAAAAAAAAATCAGCATTTTTAATTCAGCGAAAAATATTACGTGAGTGTGAATGCGATGCGTCGCAACGTTGAATTTATTTTATTGAAATAAGTAAAAATTGTATGTTTCGTGCATGGTTTCGTGCATATTTCGAATTAATGTGTGATCGTCTTGTGTAATAAAAAAGCAAAATAAAATCGAATAAGGTGAGTCAACTGAACTGTACCAAGGTTACACCAAGGTACAACCTACTTTCGATACTTTCGCGTTTATCAGCGCATTATCAGGCGAGACACGTTTTCTACTCACTCTGTTCTTCTTCCCGAAAATTTAGTATGCACACGTCAAATTCATCTTGTAATACACATGCGCACATACACATATACAAGTGCAATACGTTACTTCCGACGTTTTTTCTGCGGTCGCACTTACAAATTCTCCAGCAATCTTCTATCAATAGATTCAATGAAGAGGCTAATGATTTTCCGGCAAGATTTTCCGTAGACAATCACCAATAACGAACGGGCAAATCACATACAGAATGAAGTCCATCCAGAGAGAGATCCTATCCCGTCGATGACATCTCACGTACTGGTGATCGACGTCCTCAGCCGGCCGCCGTCGCCGGCGCCGAGATGTCCCTTCCCGAAGCTGCATCTGCGCCGAGGACATCCAACTAGGAAGTCGAACTCTTGGTGGGAGGTTCAGGGTGGCTTGTGGAACTTTGACGTCATTCTCGTCTAACAAATTCCAACTATAAAATTGATTTTAGTAATAAATGCAAGCCCCAGGCGAAACAGGAAGCCAGTGAAAACCAATTAAATCACTAGAGGCCAATCAATTAATCAAAACTCAAAGCCATTTATTTGTATTAGTTACTTTAAATAAATATTAAATAAGCATAAATAAAAAGTAATAAATTAATATTAAATATTTTAAATAAGTATTAAATAATGTATTAAAAAATAATCAGTAGGTATAAAGAAACGAAATAACTTCAAATAAAAATTTTTTTTCACACACATTACTAAACATTATTTTATTCAGAACAATATTAATATTTTACTACTTTTTTATCGCCACTTCCATACATACTTGAGAATCTTGAAAAGAGATGAGGAACAATTTGATGGAGCGAAATCATCGAGTAATAAAATATCAATAGAAATACTAGTCTTCGCCACTCGACTCGTGTTTACTGAGGGAAGTGATGTTTGCCTTGCTTCATAGTATAAATGCGTTAATACGACAAAAGATAAGAGCGTGCATACAGAAATCTGGTGTGAAGATAAACAAGATCTAATCTTAAATATATGTACTAAAATGGATCAATATGTGTGTATCACAAAAGGTAAATATTTATTTCCTTTCTTTTTCTTCTAAATTTTTATTACTATTTTTTAATTTATTTCTTATTCTGAAAGCGCATCGTTAAAAAAAAAACAAACTTGAAATCGATTAAATTCCTTCAGGTAGCATAGTGTCCTATCTTTTTACATTTCAAAAATAAACAATATAAAAGCTTATCATTCGTCATTAAGAATTCCGCACGGAAAACCATTTTATAAATAGAATGTATCTCGACGAGACGTATTGCCTAATGTGCGTGAGATATACATAATTGCCGTGTATATACGAGAACATAGTGATTTGATTAACAGCCATTCGAAGGCTAAGCATGTACAAAACAGGCAACACTAATACTACGAGAGCAGATACTTCGACTCTCGCATCAAGGAAGTACTTTCATACGCTAATGTTTTATGGAAAACGCGTCTCAAATAGTCGGCACGAATTCGCAGCGAAATCAAGACAGGAAAAAAGTCACGCACCATGTAAGAATTCTCGCAAACATTTCAACTTGTTTTTTTTTTGTCGCTTTTTTCCCTTATGTCCTATCTCTCTCGCGGCTGATTCGCAAATAACAATAGTACATGTAAATATAAATAGAAATGTGGTGAATTAATGATTATTTTTTTCAATAAATTCCATAAGAAAATTTGTAATCAAGAAAAAAAACACTGATATCTATTACTTTCTGATTTTAAAAATACAATTGTAAAAAATATATGTAAATAAAAATATATAAATACTTTATTCATAATCATTCCATTCACCGTCAAAAAATATTATATTATTCAAAAGTGGTAAAAAAAACAATGATCATCACAATTGTTTTTCAGCCAAAGCATGAAGAAACTCGACAACGAAAGGTTTATCGCTCGAATTGTATGGAGACAATGGAAGATCGTATGGAATGGGAAATACTGGAACGGCTGGATCCTCTTCGTCCTGAATTGGAAATGTCGTTGTCTTCGTCTGAACAGAAATACAAACAAATTTTAGATAATAATATGATTAGAATTAATCAAATATACTTTTTAAAAATATTTCGATGACATTAAATTATTAATATATTAGAAATTAGATTAAAACGTAGTAGCAATAATAGTGCTTACGACGAATTTTGGTATAAATATAACACCAGCTTCATAACTTGATATACAATAGTCGCCTCGGTAAACACCCCAGGCGGCTTTGCTCAGATTCGCACTGGTGAGCACAAACCAAGAAATACTTTTCAAGTCGGGCGAAATTCTTGTGTAAGATTTAATATGAGGCATCGCGCGGTCACGTCCTGTTCGCGTAGCTGTCCACTGGCTAAATAACAATAAAAATCCGTGTATAGAAATAGTAAGTCGCCGCTAAACCACTAATTTGAATAGAAAAAAAAAATAATTGTAGCTTACCATAAATATGATTCTATCCACTCCTGTTTTGAATGCAATTCCTCACTGTATGGCAAACAGCAAGACAAATTTTGGCAATCAAAGCTCTGCTTGTAATTTTCTCTCGATGGATAAATAAACTTGAAGTTCGGAGGACTCTTTGGAAAACCTTTAGATTCTTTCGACATAGACGCAATTATTTCTTTCGACAACCAGCCTTTAAAATTTCGACCAAAACTGCCGACACTGGAACTTTGCGCGATTATAGGCCACTGAGGAGCATCCGGCGGTAATGTGACGTGACGCAATAGAACAAACGCTAATTTTCTATATCCCCATAGACCGCCCTTGTGAGTTCCAGGAACGGAAGCGACAAAAAACACATTTACGGCAGAAAAATCTGCCCTTTGCACCGCCAATATCCACTGTGTTAAAGCTGGGTACTTATATGTTTCTAAATATCGTTTCAGATCCTTTTTAAAGCCCGTTGGAGATTCTCCACCGTTAGGATTCGCAGCTTCTGCAGCCGACAGCAAAGGTAGATGTGGCGAAATCCACAGACTAATTAATACACAATGAGAAAATTACCTATAAACGTTATAGTGCTGATAAAAATATTTAGAAACATTTAACAAACCCTTGTGTTCTATTCTCCCAGTCATCAGAGTACAAATTTGCAGTAGAGACAACCACTCGAATTCCACCATCTTTGTATTGCAAAATCATGATCTTGGAATGATGGCAGCCAAAGTCGCTCGGCATTTCCACATTTATCATAGTAATATTGCTGCCCAATTTTTCATGATCTAAATCATCTTCTCTAGAGCCATATAGTATCAACATGTCAGTACGTTGACCAGCCAACAGATACTGTAAACATAGCCAACCAACATCAACCATAAAATTCAGATGAAGACTGTTGACAATCTCTCCAAGACTTCTATCAAGAATCTCAGGAAAAGTGATGGAGAATTGTTGATTATAAGTCTCCTCAGACTTTTCAATTCTTGAGAAAAATATGTTGTAAGGATCTGATAAGGCATATTTTGTTGCAAATTCTCCTGGTTCCACAAATGAATGTTTTATCATTGAAATAGCTTTCTGTCTGACTTCTTGCCTAGATTTTTCAGAATTACAAGCTTGATACATATTCATGAGCATATAGATAAAAGATGCATAAGAGTTCGCATCACTTGGGGAACTGCTTTGAAGTTCACTATCTTGCTGTGAATCACTAATATCCTCCTTATCATTGCTTTCTAGGCTTATCTGTTTTATCTCCTCTAGGCTTATCTCTTTTATCTTGTCTTTTGCAGAGGAACTGGATGGTTCTAAGCTTTTCCCCCTTGTCTGTAAAAAAATTTACACATATTAAATTTATTACTCTTATCTTCTACAGATTCTCTTTCCATTTTACTAACTTTGCTTTCTGAAGCTTCTTCATCGCTCGAAGCTCTAGAAAGTGCTTGTGCTTCTGCATCCATTTGTTTGAGCTTATCTTCCCTTCTCTGCGTCATTACTTTCTTATGCGTCTTTACTTTTTGTTTCAAATCTTCTTTATCATCTAATACAGCAATAGATAAAGATTCTATTTTGGAAGATAAACTACTAGTCGCAGGTAAAACATTCACTTTGTTTTGGTCTCTTTCCTTTCTAAGCACTATTTGTAGTACTTTCAACTGATCCATCAATTGTGTACGATCATTACATGTAAAACAGAGAACTTCTGGTATTTCTATGATACCGTCCAATTGATTGATCAGTAATTTCTCCACTAAAATTCAGAAAAAAATTAATTAACTCGTCTAATTATATGAATTAAAAAATATAAATACATAGTTACAGTGTGGATGTGACATTTCACTGAAATGAATCGGATTTTTCTGATAACATTTTTCCATAAATGGACAAGGTTGCTTTGCTAAAATATTAAATGAATAATCTTTCGTTATTTCAAAACACAAAAGTATGACATACATATAACGCTTATAATCATTCTTACCTATAGAATTCATTGTCTTAAATCAGATATGAATTAAGGTGGTTTGAACGAAATAATAATCTACAAAGAAAAATTCTCATTGATCTTGATAACAATTAACACAACATTATGTTACTATAAAATTTTTTTCAAATGACAATTGTTTGAACATAATCATTTGGTTAACACATTCCACATTATCGAGTTATAAAACATATTGGCACTGACTGGATCTGCAACAGTGAATCACTATCAGTGATGTAAGTCAGCTGATTCACAGCCGCATGAAATCGTGATGGAAGGGCACGCACACAAGCGATAACCGTGTCCATGTGCATTCCCCACTCGGCTCTGCTTCGGATATTAGAAAAATATTTAACTTATGTCTTGTTTCTCTCGCGATTGATTCGCGAATAACAATAATACATATAAATATAAATAATAGAAATGTCGTAAATTAATGGTTATTTCTTTTTATAAATTCCAAAAAAAAATTTTTAATCAAGAAAAAAACGTTGATATTACTTAATTTTAAAAATACACTTGTGAAAAATACATGTAAATACAAATATAAATACTTTACTTACAAGCATTCCATTTACTGTTAAAAAATATTTTATTGTTCAAAAGTGGTAAAAAAAAAAACAATGGTCAAAATTATCTTTTACTCATAGCACTAAGAAATTCGCTAACGAAAGGTTTGTCACTCGAATCGTATCGGCACAATGGAAGATCGTATGGAATGGGGAATACCGGAACGGCTGGATCCTCTTCCTCCTCAATTGGAAATGTCGTTGTCTTCGTCTGAGCAGAAATACAAACAAATTTAAGATAATAATTTCATTAGAATTAATCAAATATACTTTTTTAAAATATTTTGATGACATTAAATTATTAATATATTAGAAATTAGATTAAAATATAGTAGCTATAATAGCGCTTACGATGAATTTTGGTATAAATATAACACCGGCTTCATAACTCATTATATAATGGTTGCTTCGTTGAACTCCCCAGGCAGCTTTGCTCAGATTTGCACTGGTGAGCACAAACCAAGGAATACTTTTAAAGTCGGGCGAAATTCTTGTGTAAGATTTAATATGGGGCATCGCGCGGTCTCGTCCTGTTCGCATAGCTCTCCAATGGCTGAATAATAATAAAAATCTGTGTATAGAAATAACGAGTCGCTTCTAAACCATCACGTTAATAGAAAAAGACAATTATTACCATAAATAAGATTCTATCCACTCTTGTTTTGAATGCACTTGTGCACTGTATGGCAAACAGCATGACAAATTTTGGCAATCAAAGCTCTGCTTGTAATTTTCTACCGATGGGTAAATAAACTGGAAATTCGGATGACTCTTTAAACCTTTAGTAGTTTCTCTCGACATACACGGAACTATTTCTTTCGACAACCAGCTTTCAAAATTTGGACCAAGACTGCCGATGCTGGAGCTTTGCGCGACTATAGGCCACTGAGGAGCATCCGGCGGCAGTGTGGCGTGACGCGATAGAACATATGCTAGTTTTCTGTGTCCCCAAAAATCGACTTCAATATCTTTGTGGGTTCCAGGAACAGAAGCGACGAGAAACACATTCACGGCAGAAAAGTCTGCCTTCCGCACCGCCCATATCCACTGTGTTAAAGCCGGGTGTCTATATTTACTCAAATATCGCTCGAGATCCTTCTTGAAGCCCGTTGGAGATTCTCCATTGCTGGGATTTGCAGATTCCGGAAGCAGAGGTAGATGCGGCGATATCCACAGGCTATTTAATACAATGAAAAAAATATGTTATTTGTAAACCTCACAGTACTGATATTTAACAAACATTTAACAAACCCTTGTGTTCTATTCTCCCAGTCATCAGAGTACAAATTAGCAGTAGAGACAACCACTCGAATTCCATCATCTTTGTATTGCAAAATCATAATCTTGGAATGATGGCAGCCAAACTTGTTCGGCATGTCTACATGTATCATAGTAATGTTGCTGCCCAATTTTTCATGATCTACTCTATCACCATATAGTATCAACATGTCAGTGCGTTGACCAGCCAACAGATACTGCAAACATAGCCAACCAACATCAACCATAAAATTCAGATGAAGACTGTTGACAATCTCTCCAAGACTTCTATCGAGAATCTCAGGAAAAGTGATGGAAAATTGTTGATTATAAGTTTCCTTAGACTTTTCAATTCTTGTGAAAAATAAGTGGTAAGGCGCTGAGAAGGCATATTTTATTGCAAATTCTCCTGGTTCCACAACTGATACCATGTGTCCAGAACGTCTCATCATTTGAATGGCTTTCTGTCTGACTTCTTTCCTAGATTTTTCAGAATTGCAAGCTTGATACATATCCATGATGGATGTTCCTGCACGGGAGCTCGCATTACTTGTAGAACTGCTTTGATAATCACTAATATCTTGCTGAGAATCACTAATGTCATCATTGCTCTCTAAACTCATCTGTTTTATCTTCTTTCTTACAGAGGAACTCGATGGTTCTTGACTTCTCTTCCTTGTCTAAAAAATTTATATTTATTATATTTATTACACTTATCTTCTACAGATTCTTTTTCCATTTTACTAACTTTGCTTTCTGAAGATTCATCACTGCTCAAAGCTCTAGAAAGTGCTTGTGCTTCTGCATGCATTTGTTTGAGCTTATCTTCCCTTCTCTGCGTCATTACTTTCTTATGTTTCTCTATTTTTTCTTTCAAATCTTTTTTAGCATCTAATGGATTCACTTTATTTTTGTCTCTCTCCTTTCTAAGCACCATTTGTAGTACTTTTAATTGATCCATCAATTGTGTACGATCATCACATGTAAAATGGAGAACCTCAGGTATTTCAATAATTCCGTCCAGCTGGTTGATCAGTAATTTCTCCACTAAAATTCAGAAAAAAATTAATTAACTCGTCTAATAAATATATATGTAATTAAAAAATATAAATAAATAGTTACAGTGTGGATGTGACATTTCACTGAAATGAATCGGATTTTTCCGATAACATTTTTCCATAAAAGGACAACGTTGTTTTGCTAAAATATTAAATAAATTATTTTTTATTATTTAAAAATACGAAAATATGACATACATATAACGCTCATAATCATTGTTACCTATAGAATTCATTGTCGTAAATCAGATATTAATTGAGGTAGTTTAAACAAAATAATAATTTACAAAGAAAAATTCTCATTTATCTTGATAATAATTAACACAACTAAAATTTCTTTCAAATGACAATTGTTTGAACATAATCATATGGTTAACACATTCCACGCATCGCTGCCGTGAACAGTCGTAAACTAACAAATAATTGAATAGAGTGTTACCTATGTGAAAGTTGAAGCCAGTAAATTTTGCACTTTTTGTCCAATATAGCTACATCCAAAAACCAATAGAAAGATTTGCTTTTTAGGGACAAAAATAAGGTTGCCAACACTTTTAGAATGCACATTTTCCTATTGGATAATAAAATGTCATCGAATGTAGGGTATATTCTCCCAGAGGGCGTTGATGATCTCCCAGTTTCACACAAGATAAAATTTGTATGTTCTGCTAATTCTACGTAATATTACATAAGTGTACGATAATAATTAAAAGAAGTTTAAAAAGTTTAATTATTCTGTATGACGACGATTGATCCCTGTAAAAAATTTGCGTGTAAATTACAAAAGTGCTTGAAAGGTTTGTACAATTTAATGCATTAAAACATCACAATCACAATTTCTAACCTCTTTCTTGTGAGACTATTTTAAAAATCAGTGTCAAAAAACCAATTAAATATCATATGGTTGACGGCACACAATAAAAAACAAAGACTATTTTAAAATATATGAACTATTTTAGACAAACGAGATATTTAACATTAATATATTGATTAATATAGTGATAAAAAGTGATAGCAACATGATATGTGTATGTTAAAGAAATAATTAATAAGTATGAATGATAAGATGTTGTAATAAACCTATATCTGACTTTTTATTAAATATTGTAAATCTTATTAAATGTTATAGTTATGCATATTTTATATTTTTAGATAATGTTTATCAACCATCTCGCTGTGAAGAAGTAATTGAGGAATTAAGACAGTGTTGTTTGAAGCATTCTTCTATCTCCATAGTTTGCGATGGTATAAATACTTCTGAACCATATAAACATAACACTGTTGATTATGTGAGTCTAATATCTAGTTCACTGAAACTTTCTTTTGATTCGAGAAAACAATTATCTTTTAATTATAATATTTTAATAAATTCCATCCTTTTTCCAGCGAAAAGTTCTGAAATAAACAAGTCATAAAATGCCAAGTGACTTTAGGGCAAACTTACCAAAAAGGAAGGGTTTTATGCACCGTCATCCACGTGCATTTATTCTCTTAGGTTTATCATTTTCTATGTGTATCTTTTTTAGCAAACCCATTTATGATATTACTTTTGCGACTCCAGAACAAAGAAGTCAGAGTACAATTTCTGCCAGATTAAAATAAATTTGTGTATATAAAAGAATGGAAAGTGTAAAAAAAGCTAAGGGCAGACTGAAACAATATCCGACTTTGATAGCTCGATGCCACGAAGCAGCATCAAAATATGCATCTTGTGTGTTAGCGAAATCTAACTTAGAAAAGAACGCTTGCGCCGCGGAATTCAACGAATTGAAAAGATGTCTTGTGAAAGCCGCAGCAAGCAGTAGTACAAGATTATAAACAAGATTGACAATTGACTAGTAGATATCTGTGTCTTTGATTTACACGCCTTTACCTTTAATTCTAAAATGATAAACATGATACGCAGTAAAATAAGTAACATGTCATTCATGTCACACTGCCTATCAGCATTCACTGTACGATTAGTCTTAATATTGTACGCCAATTTTCACGACGTATATTTTGCTGTGCCGTACACAGACGTAGATTATAAAGTATTTACCGATGCCGCTAGGCATGTAGTAGAACAACGATCACCGTTCGAGCGTCATACTTATCGCTATTCGCCGTTTTTGGCTTGGCTTTTGATACCGAACGTCGTATTGCACAAAGACTTCGGAAAGGTCTTATTTTCCGTAGTAGATATACTGATAGCAGTCTTGATCAGAAATATTCTGGCGCGACAGAAATGTAACGAGACCGTAAAAAATTTCTGCGCGCTCTTATGGCTCTATAATCCACTAACGTTAGTGATCTCGACGAGAGGCAACGCGGATTCGTTAGCAGTTCTCTTAGTTACCCTTACATTAGATTTATTGCAGAGAGATAAAGTTACATTAGCCGGATTGTTACACGGGGTATCTGTACATTTTAGATTGTATCCGTTGATATTCAGTCTGCCTATGTTCTTATCTCTGTGTAAGGATAATCGGTTTTTACCGAACAAGAACCAATGGAAGCTTATGCTGAGTTGCGCATTTTCGATTTTTACTTTAACAATCACGGGTTATTATTTGTACGGCTTTCAGTTCTTGCACGAAAGCTTTCTATATCATTTAATGCGTAAAGATGCCAGGCACAATTTTTCTGTATATTTTTACATGCTTTATTTATCTGCTAATCAACCGCAGAATGTAATCCAGAAAATTCTTATGTTTCTGCCGCAATTGGTGCTCTTATTAATGTCATCGTATTATTATTCGGAAAAATCTAAACTGCCATTCGCTATGTTCATTCAAGCAACAATCGCGGTGATGTACAATCCGGTGATAACGTCTCAATACTTTTTTTGGTTTTTGTCTCTATTACCTCTGTGCCTGCCAAATATCGAAATGAGTCTGCGTAGATGCGTATGTTTAATATGTTCTTGGATCTTAAGCCAAGGTGTTTGGTTGTTAACTGCGTACATGCTAGAATTCCAAAATTTCAATTCGTTCAATTTTCTTTGGATATCTAGTCTTCTATTTTTTGCTGTTAATGTAAAAATTTTAGTTGATATTATTGATCATTATAAAAATTGATTATAAACGCGTAACATTTAATGTACGTATTATCCTTTATATGTTTGCAAGAAATAAATGACTTAAGAAAAATCAACCATGCTACCCAGGAAGCAAAATGTTGGCAGATCGACAACAAATTTGATCAAATTTGAATCGCCAACATTTAGCTGTCTGGATAATTTTCATTATACTCTTTTAATGATTATCGTTAAAAGTGATGAATGCATGAAAACATTATGTAAAATAAATGTGCAATCAATGATTCAAAAGAAAATTACATAAAATTTTCAACTTAATATATACAGGATGTCACAAAGCTATTTAAATTTTGTTTATGAATTCTTTACACAAATTGAAATCGATTTTTGTTTAATATAACACTGATCATCATTTATTTTTACACTTTCATAATTTTACATTTTAAATAATACAATGTTAAAAATAAAACTTATATGTGTGTTTATAAAAAATCTCAATTTTAGAATTCTGAATATAATAGTAGAAATTTATGACATCCTGTACTATTTATTTGTAAAGTATGTCAAGGATAATAGATGATGGATTGTTCAAAAAACTTGAATTTATTTAAGTTTTAATAAAAAAGCACATATTATCTACAAGTCTAATTATTTATAAAGTATCACTTTCATTAGTCTACGCGGTACTTATATCGGCGGTAAAAATATCAGACGAGTTATAATGATTCTTAATTTTATTTTTTTGCAGGAATACAAAATACTTATTTACAGATAGCTTCATAAAGTAATAGTGGTAGATTCTGAAAAGGAATGTAGATATAGTAGTAATAATACAATAATCGTAAATCTTACTATAATAATCTAGATTAACTGTGAGCAAGAGCATCTCTTGGATCATTTTCCGAGATTTTTTTTTTTTTCATCGATTCGATTGTTCTAAGCTGCTAAATATTATGACGTTAATATTATTGGGCCATTTCTTGTCAGATTATACGAGTTACGGTATGCAAATATTTTTGTTTAAATTTTGCTTTCATTAAAATTTTTATTCACATAATTATCCGCGGAAACACTTGACGCGTGGATAAAACAAAGATGTTTGAGAGAAGTAGATTAATTTTTATTTTTACTAGATTTAACTAGAGACGAATATTTCATAATTTTTAAATAAATCATACATACTTTTTATTTTTTTTTAATAACTACATTTGATTTATGTATCAAATCTTTCCCGATTATTCCACGGAAATGCGGGCTTTTCGGCGAGATTTTCGGCGACACGAAATGGCCCAATGGATACGAGTCGAAAACTGAAATAGATCTTTTTTTTTCATATAACTACGGGTTTTTTACGGCGGATGATGATGAAGTGCAACATATAAAAATAGCATTATTTTCTTTCATTGCTTTCATTACAGTTTGCTCAACTGTGTGCTATATGAAGTAATCTATTTTATTTTTGTTCTCTCTCTTGAAATGGATACACGCACACCTGATCTTCGCGTCAAGCGCCTTGCGCGAACGTTTGCACGGAGATCAGTCGGATAACATCGAGGTAAAATCCCGGGCCGCGCAGGGAATGAAAGTACAGGCCACCGATCGAAGCGATTAAAATTATAAATAATTTCCATCGTGACTGCGAGGCCCGGAAGTTACGACGAGGATAACGTTTTACATTATTCACAAACCAATCCTCGTTTCTCGCTAAGCCTTCCCTGAAAAATCATCGTCGATATGATATACAAAGGAATCGTACGATTACGGGAGACATAGAAGACTATAACTGGGCGAATGCAGCAACGTAAGTCTTTGCTTTTTTCGAGGCACATACATAGAAAGTGCAAAAATCCATCGTCCTTCATTGTTTACATAAAGTCGAATACTTTGGAGAATATTTTAGCGTGCTACTCAAGAATAAAGCTAGTAGCAAATTGTTTTAGAATAAATTTCATAAATGTAAAACATTCCCGCAGAATATCTTTTTTTTTCACCGATATTTTTTCGTAAGGGATTTCGAGTCGATTAGGTAAATGTGATACTAAGTTAAACCTAATGTTTGCCGCGAATACAGGAGTTTTCAGATCATTTTATAATAATCTTAAATGACCTGTCCATCATTGTTTAATAATTTTTTTTACAATTATTATTACTTTTATCGTTGCAATGTCATTATTATCCTAGTGTCACAATTACTCGGCTTGACTCTATACGTCGATAATAAATAAAATGTGTGCGCCGATATGTTATAATGCGTTTCTTTTAAGAAACTCTTGCCGGTATGGGATTGCTCGTATTTTCCTTGCAACGATGCAACGTCGGTCGCACAAAGATTATCTTGTTTCATCTCGGCCTTGTACAAAATGAGGAAACATCTACAACGTTACGCGGAAACGAGATACGATGTAAATTTCCAATATATCGACGCATCGATAATTGCGCACTGGATAAAGGAGGATAAAAAAATAGCACGCTGCAATATCCGAGAGGTACGAGTCAAGAAAAAAAAAAACACGATACGAGAACGAAGAAGAAAAATGTCAGACTATGGGAGCTATGTTATGGCAGATATTTAATAAAATATAATAACATCGGCGATATATACATTACGTTCTACGGAAAACATAAAATAAACGGCACTATATTCGCTTAACGATAAGTACGTAAGATGAATTATAAATAACGTGATAATAAAAATAATAATTATCGTTATTATAATCGTCTTGCATGATAATGCTATCACCAATAAAATAAAATATACAGCGTAATAATAGGTTGTGTATACGTAATGCTTAAGCTACAAAAATCGTATTGCGTATCGTATAAAAAAATTGCGTTCAACACATTTATAGATATTACATTTCCAGAATGTGATCGGTGCGACTAAAAAAATTTTGATGCTAACAAACGGATATAACATGCTGCATTTAAATATAATTAATATTTCGTATACTGATAATACGTAATAATTAATAAATAGTTATTAACAATATTTTAGAAAATATTGTTATTCAAATCTTCTCAGCACTCTTAATTTACCTATTAAGTATTACACATTCGTCAATCATTATACAGAAAACATTTTATTCATTAAATAGGATAGAAATATCTGATATTGAGCTCGCCGAAAAATTAATATTTTGAATTATACCAGTTTCACATGTGGAAGTATAATATATGCATATGTGTCAACAAAATAATTAATGATAAAAATAATTAAAGCACTCGATGGACGTGCACACAAATCATGCGATCACGTACAGGATGTAACTCAAATAATACACATGTAACGTAAAATAAAAATCTCTTTGGCTTTTTACATGATTGAAAAGAAATGCGTTCCGCGAATGTATATTATAAAATGTGTCAAAAAATTGCACGGGTTCTTCCAATTTTTCTCCGCGAAGTTAAAACTGGTTTTTTGCACACTGAAGAAAATGAGATTGCACGTTGTCATTTATCACAACATATTTGTGTTAAAACACTTAATTGCTGTTCAGCTTCGCGCTGAATTTCTATGAAAATTCTTTTAAAGGTGGAAGATTGAAATTTGCTACTTATTCGCACGCTTAAAGTTTATCAAAAATCTTTGTTTAACAGAGCTTCTGATACAATTTACGTATTTACATCGTTGCAAATCGTGCTTTGCCCTCACTCGTGCGTGAAATAAGAACGGATTGGATTGAAATTTCGCCACGTAAAAAGAAAACTGTATTAAAGCTAAGGGATGGCAGGATACGGGTGATATCTACCGGCTCTACTGTGCAAGAAACATCGAAAATCGAAAGTAATGGATCGTAATATTTTTGTACTTACACTCTTACGGTATCATGCGTGTGTAGAATAAAAATGTAATTACGCAACCACGCGAGCGGATTCCCGTGGGGCCTCGCTACGGTAAAACGAATGAGAGATGTGACGTACGTTAACTATACTGGGATGAAGAATTATTGGCACACTGTCATATCGAAATAGATTGACCACTTTGCGTTGTAATAAAGTTTTCGGACTCACTCACACATTAGGGAGTTTTTGCAATACCGTACTGCTGAATATAAACTCGCTCGAGTCCCACGTGTGGAAACGGGGACGATTTTGCGAGCTGTCATGGCAATTTTTACTTTACATTTACATTATTATTTACTGTACATGCGATCTGTTGATATTAGCGCTTAATCGGAGATCCAAACCGGTGTAATTTCGCTCCGCTCATATCTCGATGTTTCTATCTCACGGAAATTAAACTCACCGAAAATACACCGGCTTCAATCTTCGCGTTTTAACGTATCGAAAGCACGCTATTGCAAAAAGTCTTCACTCTCTATCTCCCTTTTTCACTGACGCGCTCTCATTCGTTCCCTTTTCTCTTTCGATCGCTCATTTTTTCTTTTTTTTCTTCTTTTTCTTTTAATAAACGGAAGATCTTGTGCGAACATTGCGTGTAATCTCTGTTGGCGTCTCTTATGCTTTTCTTTTTTTTTCTCTTTTTTTTTTTTAATGCTACAGGTACATGCGAGGAATTCGGAATTCAATCTTAATTTAATCGATAGCGGTAATTGCAATCGAGGCTCTGCGATACGAACGAGTAATGGACGTGATATGTTACATATGTTCGAGCGTGTTGTATCTGACGCACCTTTAATTGAACGAACGTCATTTCAAAATGAAATTTATTTTCGCGGAAAACGTGAAATCTCGCGATTTGATTGTAGATTCGGCGTTGCGACGGAAAAAAAGTCAAGATTTCAAAACAGGAGCGCTTAAGTTACGATTATCTCTACTAAATTAATCCGAATCACGCGATAACATCGTATAAATAATTGCATCAAGTCTTCTTCTTCGATGAAAAGTGTGTATTTTTGCGCGTTAGTAAGAAATTGCATGATATTACGACGTAAACGCGTCCTTTCTCAGTCTATAGTGGATTAATATACGTGATTTCATATTTTCTATAAATTTTATTTGTGCGATTTCATTATTCTGACGGAAAGACCTGGTCAAATAGAGAACTGGCTTTAAATTCGTTAAAAACAAAAAAAAAAACATGTTTAAAGAATTCGATAAAAGAGGAAAGTGTACTTATTTAGTTAGTATTTCAAACTAGTTTGAATGATCATTATCGTAATGACAATTCTGCCATGTTTCAATATTTAAAAAGTACAAATGATCAAACAGCTATAATGTAATAAGAATCAATTAATTAATTAAAGCTATCAGTTCAGAAGGTTTACAGTAGTCGATGAACTTATTGATCAATTCTCGAAGCTTGCTCGCATATGTACACTCTGTGTAATATCTCTAACAAAAATTCTTGTACCGTCGAGTAGAATAGAAAGATATATCACCTTATGCAAGTATGTTTCTGCGTTCATGACGAAACTCTATTTCATAAATCACGTTGATTGCCATCCCGGCAGTATCATATAATAATCGCTCTATAAGTTTCGCTAATATTAGCGTTTAATAAGTAGTGGATATGTTTCGTGGTGTATGAAATTGTGTGGGAATGTTAATCGAAAATGTCGATATATCGAATCGCGGTACAAGAATTCTTTTGTACACTGTACATGGCAATTTGTCGATATAGTTGATTTGTGCATCTTTGCGTTACTGGTCGATTGAGGAAATGCGATTATAGAATTTTATTGAGTTCAGTTTCTCCGATATGATTTTTACGAATACATTTAAATCGGTTATTTCATTGATGTATTGACTTAATTAACACTCCATATCTGCAAAGAGATATCTCAGTTTACTTGAAAAAAATATTTTAATGTAGAAATATTGATTAATTTTATGGAAATTAATTTTTTTTACAGAAAAATATTTTATCAAATTCAAAAATAACTAGTGCTTAAGAATTTCCAGATTGCTTTTAAAAAGCAAATATTAATTGAAAACATCTGAAATAAAACAGCGACAAATCACCTTTTTGCTAAGTTTCTTTTCTTTGATTAATGCTTTTTTTTTGAAACGATTGATTTGTTTCGGAAATAATGTTCTTCGCTATTGCCCTACTTTCGCGCGAAGAATCGCACTGTAAACGAAATGAGAGCAACAGATGCATCGATTACTTGTCGACGTCGATTACTTGTTCCCAAGTACGCGAGAATGTCGTTCCTAACGTATTAAAATGCAATCATTTGAATGCATAATCAATCTGACAGATCTGATTCCCTTTGAAAAATGATCACAGTACACGCACACGTACACGCATACACACGGAAGATAGATACGTAACATAGATTTGTTCGCAGACGGCTACGTTTTTAATTCCCCGCTTTCCCTTCCACTATCTGTAACAGTGGCGGTCGTGAGAAGACCGCGGAAGAAATTTAATTTTCTTTTTTTATTTCCGGAAAAAGGATCTCTTGTTGAAAATGAACGCGTTTCTCTCCTAGCAATTGAGCGAAAGTGATCATTCTGAATCGGAATTTGCGACTCGCACTTTCAAAACGATCAGCTGCATCCGTCGTCGCGAAAGACGGCCTCGATGTCGAATGACGCGCGACCGGCACGTTCGAATTGATTCGCGTAGACGTATGTACGTTCCATATACATTCTGAGAAAAAGCTTAACATCGAGAAAAATATGGGGGTATATATTATCTCCTATGTGTCGTTCAGTCAAATTCGAAATAGATTATATTCATGCATCCATTGCCACGTTACGCGGCTCGCGGTAGCACGCAAAGAGAACGCTCATTCTCTAAAAAGTCACTTTCCCATTCACGAATTTTAGCCGACTCGGTTCTTTTTAATACGGCGCGATTAAGATAGGAGGAGAGGAGGGGGGGAGGAGGGGAGTCGGACGCATTATCCTAGAAAGGCACATACCTGCTGTATTTTCGATGTTTCATTGGCTCAGTGTAATAAAAATTAATACAAATTATTTTAACCCTTTAACACCTTGCGTTTACTTAATTTAATTTGCATTTTAATTAATCCTCTCAGCGTCTAACGTGTTTATATAGCCGTAGGGCATAACTTTGTAGCTTGCTTAAAAATCGACCAAGTTTGTTTAATATTTAATTTAATGCACTGGTAATTAAAATTCTTGTATTTTGTAAGTAAATCGTAAGCTGTAGATGTTAAAGAGAGAACGTCGAAGAAATTATATTAATTAAACAGATAACAATCTGAAACTCAATTAATTAGTCGTTAATTTGCTCGTAATTTTTATCAAAGAAGGCAAATAGACGCTACAGAAAAAGTGAGATTAGTTGAATGATACATGCCATTCCAAGATTTTTTCCGACAAATTATTCACAGTTTCGCTTCTTAACGCGGTTTGAACATGCTTTCTATCGCGCGAGCGCGACACTTCGTAGGGGCGAATAAAAGGAACCGAGTCGGTGGATAAACTTTGCGTAATAGTAGTAATAGGCCATAATTCCTAGTCGTAAAGTATGAAAAGTATCAACAAATTTGAAAAATCCTCTCGTCCACCCCGTTAGGCAATTATCTTCTTTCGTTATGCGAACGCGCGCGGGTTATCGCTCGCTAAAAGGACTGTGTCTCTTACATTGCCTAGGAATTTGACTTTACAACAACGCGATCGCGCCACGCTACACCCATTAGAAGAATCCCCGTTCTTTGACTAAAGGCGAAGAAATTGATGTAATTCAATTAATAATTGACAGATAACCAATTAATACGTATAGGATGGTCCTGCGGCAGAGAAGGCGTAAACTCCTAAGATTCAAACGACATAAACTTTTCTAATTTTAACATCGCCGCGGACCATCCAGTACATTGATTGTAGTTACTTCTCGCGTATATACCTCTTTAATCTACGTTTTTCTCTTTTTTTCTTTTTGTTATAATAATAGAAATCGTGTATCTGTATGTATAACTTCTCGCACCGAATGTATTCGCGATCAAGTTTCTCCCGTGCTCGCGCTCTCTTCGCTTCCTATCGTCTGTACATTCGGCAGTCGAGAGTACCACTCGTAAGCACGATACTTATATATGCATTATTCACCATTCCACGCACACACGGTGCCTTCGTGTACGCGTTCGAACTGAAAGTTCCGAAATCTTAAATAGTTAACAGTAACATCGGCGTGAACATTGTACAGAATGATCGAATAATGCACGAGAAGCGGAACCCCGGATGGATGATTCGCGAATCCCTATCAACAGTCTTCAACGATGATTTCACGACGCGTCGATGAAACCACAATTAACTGTCATCCGCGTGAAGTTGATGAAAAAGTTCCATCGCTTACTTAACGCATGCGATAAAGTCTCGGAATTTTTATTAAACCATGGAATTTTTTCTAATACAAGATGCAAATATTACAAGTATATAAAAAAATAATTTAATATATAAGATCGATTTTTCAATCGATAATTTAATTTTTAATTCAGCTAAAATGTTCTCCATACGAACGACAGTTAAGTAGAACGTCAGCACACCCAGTGCGTTAATACCGAAAGTTAAAATTTTGTTTTCGTCATTTTGAAAGGAAACAGCCATGATCATTACCGGGGAATAAGCCGCATAAATGTTCAAATACACGGTTCAATAACTTCTTCACAGGAGAATGACACGGCTCATATCCTCCTGGATGAACGCGACTCCATCTTTCCAGGACGAAACGTTTGTCGCGAGGCGCCTCTCGTAGAGTGAAATATGCATATAGTGGTTCACAGTTACAAAACTAACTAAATCTTACGAGATACGGTGAGCAATAATTCCAGATATGTACAGAAGTTATGTTACAGACGTTACAATATAAAGATATCTCTCCCGATGACGCGAATGTGCATGCGCATTCGCAGCCGGAATTTTAGCTTTTCAACGTGCGACGATCGGTATCGTTCAATAATAACTTCCCCCTCGTCAACGATAATGCGAATCGCCGAGGGTTCTCCGCGCGGATTGATTGCATCCCGCGGGACGCGCGCGTACGGCCCAGTCTGTATTGTGCAGCCTTCGTTTTTGAAATTGTCTTAATAATTGATAGGCTACCCTGTTTCGTTATAACATTATGAATGGTATCCCTTATATCCGTTCTGTACATCACGACGTAATTTTCAGAATACGTTTTTTTTTTCCCCGGTCGCACTATAATAAATTGAGAATCGATCGCGCTGTAGATCGTTCCCGAGAAAGCACGAACAAGAGACTCACGGGTATAATTTGATAAATGTGTAAATTTTTTAACAAAGGTTTAATAATTTTAAACTTACAATTAGAAACGTTATTACTTTAACGCGAGCTTTTAAATTATTAAATCTAATATTAAATTTACTTGTATATTTCAATCCTCTTAGTATAACGTATTTTTAAATCATATTCATTTAACTGTCGTAGTTTTTCACTGTAAAATCTGATTTTATCATATTCTCTTCGTACATTTTTCAATAGATTGTGTCATCTATTTCGAGCGATGCTAAAAAAAGATTAGTTCAATTATGTTTATGGCGTTAGAATCTGTAAAAGTATTACATTTTATTTTATCAAATTCTCCCCTTGAATACATCGCGCGTCTATCCTCGGTAACGAATTACGGCGCATCGAAATGGAAAGGGCATATGCTGAGAAAAAAATAATAACTTAACGCGTTACGAGTGAGATTGAGCGCGGATTCGGTTGCGCGCTTTCGTCTTCTTTCTTTTGGAAAAATGCGCGATGAAACCGCAACGCCAGAGGACATTGCGCCGTTTCGTGTTTCGTTACGTTTTTTTTTTTTTTTTAATGTATATAATAATCATTTATCAATAGTTATTTACACAAAGCCGTCCCATCCCGCGAACGAGCTTATTTCAAATAGAATTCGCTTTCACGTAGTGCCGACAAACTATATATAGGCCCTATGCTCATATTGACAACAGGTGTATAATATATTTATATATATATATATTTATATATATATATATACTAATGATTTCGCTATCTATTTTACAAATGCGAACAACCGCAAAACACACGGTGTATCGATCCCTTCGCGCGGACTCGCGCTACTATTACCTGCCCGTCGCACGTGGAACTTGAGGCCGGAGGAAACGCGAAGTCACGAACTTATCGCGGCTTGTTGTGAGCCACGTAAGCCACGTGACCGCCGCGGCGTCGTCATTATCCTTAACGTGCGCCCTTAGTCCGCGGATGCTGCACGAGAACATCCCTTACAAGCTAATCTCTCTGTTTTATTTTTCCCTACAAATACAAAAAGGCAGCGCGACACAGTAAACATCGAAGTGGCAGCCAAGACGTTCCCCGTTACGGTAGGTTTACGCCTGACATCCGTTGCGTTCGCGTATGACCGGTGAATGCAACGTGAACGTTGAAATATCTCGAACGTTGCATCACAGTGAGAGAATGCTAATGAGCAAAGTAAGATTCGCAACGAGTTTCTGAAAAGAGAAATCTCAAAAATTATTTTTTCATTAATCGGAAAAATGTCAAACGGAACTGTCACGCTGTGGATATCAGATGTAAACCCAGCTTCGGTTGGCGTCTCTTGCGAATTACCGAGAAAACGACATCTGACGATAAAGCTCTCAGTCTTAAAAAGACCCTTTGACGTCTCGCGAGAGTAATCGCGTTGTACGATGTTGATTTATTTCCCGGTATTCGGCCACCACCGCGACAGCAACAATTCGCGACGTGATTCGTTCGGACTTTCCGTCTCTCGTCGCTTTCCGCTCGAGCGAGTTTTATTAAACGCTTATTATATAGAAGATCTAAAGTACGTCAATAGAAGATTGTCGATACCGAGTGGTCTGTTTTCGCCACCGACCGAAGAGTAGTACCTTCGATCCACGAACCCAACCAACATCGCCCCCCCCCTTCGTACTCACGAACCTCCTCCGAGCACACCACTCACGGCGCTCCTCTTCCTAAAAATCTAATCTTATTGACCCAAAAGGAGAGTACGTCCGTTCCCTTCGATATCGGCGTCCCTTCCGCACCGGCCGGTTTCTCTTCAACGTTCACTACCGCAGCGAGATAGTTTGATTTCAGGTGCAGTTCAAGCGCAAGCGTATCATTAACACGAACGAGTCGCGCTCATTGACATTTTCACGTCAATGCTTTCTTCTCCTGTTACGAGAGAGCCTCCGATTCACATCTCGATTTTCTGAATTTTTCCATGCTCTTCCGCAGCCTTTGTGAGAATCGGCGAATTCCACCTGCACAAAGCCAATATTTCCCACGCTAAATGACGGTGGAGGATGTCCTTTGATCATTGCTCGATGAGGGTTCAGGCAGACTCCACGCACCAAACGCTTCCCGCGTTTCCTTCCAGTCGACACTTTCAGGAATATATTTCATCTCTTGGTAAGCGGCCGCGGTTATTCCGTCCTGGATGTGTGATCGCGCAGGACCTGGTCCGAGAATATCGACTGTGCTCTGCGCCGTTCCACCATAATTCCTCCTCTTCGTTAGCAACCTCGTCGTAACGTCTGGCCGCGCTTTCCTCAAGGTCAAGTCTGATTCCCACGGACTGCTCGAGGACCTGGACCAAGTTCTAGGCACGTCTGTCGAATCCTCACGTCTCTCTCGATGATACTGATGCCAGGCTCTCTCGTTGATCTGCTTATTGATCTCGTATTGGAAGTCCACGTGACGTTGTCGCACGAGCTCTTGATGATCTCTGCTGGCTCTCCGTAGCTGCCGAAGCACCAGCTCGATGTATTTGAGCGCCTCGCCGTTCTCGGTCATTCGTTGTGCTCGGTCCGTGACCCCGCCGTGACCCTTGCTGCCCCGTGACCTTCGCCCGAGAAGTCGCTCGCATTCCGCTCTATAACGTTCCGTGTCGTGAGCGTAGCGGATTTCGTCGTAACGATATTGGCTTCGTTCCGATCCATCAATAAGACGTCGCGCATCGCGCGTTGCCGATCCCGCCGTTGCGCTCAAGCGTGTGGAACCGAGCGAATAGCGGGGCGTCTCGAAGGCACGGCCGAGTTCGAAGGTGGTTTCAGTTAGGCCCGAGTATCGACGGTTCTAATTCGGATAGATCCCCTGGCCTCATACGTGCGTCGCTAACGTGCCTACTGCAGACGTGCGCTTTACCGTTGCCATGGCGCCGTTCGGACCGCCGGTGATATAGTGCGCTGATAATGGGGCCTGCAAAACAGAAAGGAGCGCGCAATTCTGAATTACAGTCGGCAATTTAATATCTCGCATTGTTAAATCTTTCTACAAATACTACTCTGCTTTTACTTTAGTATTTTCCTCTTTACACTTAAAAAAAAAGATTTTACCTTCTTTGCATCAAGCAATAAATCTACATATTTGTTTTAAGTCTTTTGTATAAAAAAATATATATGTACAAGCCTCTGTAGTTCTAACACTAATAATGTAGGATTTAATCATTTAATAATTTTTCGCTGCAAACGCAAAATTTAGTAATACATCTAAATGGAGCAAAATGCAAAAAAAATGAATGATAAATTCTACAAATTTTCATTTTCTAGTGAACATATTAATCACAAGAAAGAATAATTAATAATTTTTCTCCCTTTTTGAGAGATATTTGATATACCGTTGTTTCGCACACATACACTTATAAACGTTGAATTACAATTAATATTTCAATATTACATGACATATGTATAACATTTACATTTAATTACATTATTTCTATAGAAATATAATATAGATATTTCAGTTAATGTTTCCATCTATGTCCATTAAGCTATAAAGCTTTAAATAGCGCAGAGATTGAATTATACAACATGAAAACACTAAGCGAGTACTATGTGAGCGAAAAGATGATGTAAATCGTATTTTTTCTCATTTTAGAAACTAAAAGAGTTTGTAAAACTACATAATGCAAATTTTAACTATTTCAGTTATTTTCATTATGGTAGTTCTTCTAATTATTATAAAGAAAAAGCAGAAAATTTGTGTATTTTGCTACAATAATTAAGTATCAGGCCTTTTTAAATATGTAACTTTTATCACTGACTTATACTACTATTTTGCTGCTTGTAATTATATATAATTAGCATATCTGATTAAGTAATAAAAAATAATAAATTAACTTGCAAATTTTATCAGCTAATTTTTAAAATGCAGAAAACTAGTATTAATATGTAAAATAAGAAGCAAATCAATTTAATTTAATTCATGCACATTTATAATATCTAATTGTGTAGTGAGACTTGCATTTATACATTCTTTAATATTTACTCTATAGTTAATTCAGAATATCAATCAAATTCAACTATGTAATTCAAACTGAATAAAACTTGGCTGATTATTACGTTTGTAATTCTTTTTCTCGCAAAGAGCTTGGCGCATTACATCTTACGCGAGAACATGCGCGAAAGATAGAACAGGCAGAAACAATTTATGTTGCAGAAATACGTGCAACGGGGAATTGGAATAGCCGTACGGGGGAAGGATTAGCGTTGCAAAATAAAAGTAGCGCGCGCGCAGTTGCAATGGCTTTGCAATATTGACAGTTTACTCCCGTCCTACTCCAAGTTGCACGAAGCTCCGCAATACTACGACGTCGGAGGCGGCAGCGTAACTACGTTTAGGAATTTGACATACATTCACCATTGTACCAACCTGCGGGCCAGCGCCGTTTAAGGTATTCAAGCTATTCATTCTCATTGCCTGCGTGTACGGCGGCGGTGCCGGCGTGACTCCCGGCACGGCTGTGTGCGGCGCGTGTCGGAGCTGCTCGGCCGCTGACATTCTGTGTTTGTTTGTAAGAAAGAAAACGCAGTGTTAGTGACGGGAAATCGGACTTTTTTTCCACGTGCTGGAATTTAAATCAGAGATAGAAAGAGAGAAACAGGAATGCAAACAGTAACTGAATTCAATCATTTGTAACAGGGTTTTAATTGCACATTAAACATCATAAATGCCTTAACTCTCATTGCATTCTCATTACTGCATTATTGCATTGTAAGTAACATTAATTATAATATAAACAATAAAATAAATGAGATTTATAATTAATAATTACTGAAATATCTTAGTTAAATAGTTACAAAATAATTATCAAGATCCATTATAGGAAGAAATAAAGGAACGTTATGTGCGGGTTGAAATTGAAATGCGAACCGCTTCAAGATAGTAAATTTCCAAGTTTCGATTTTGATCCCGAGGTCTGTCATTGTAAAGGGGTGTTTCTCTGCGATTTCTACACTTCTCCTTGCTTCGACAGAGGAAGATTCAGGCAGACTGCATCGACAGTCGGTCAGCTTTTGTTCTATAACTATGTTATAACCGCGGACCTGAACGGAAGCTGTAACGAGTTCGCTCCGTAGTTTCCCTCGGTTCTCGGACTGAAACTAGACTAGAAAAGAGTCGCATCGATTCGTATTCGAACCTGTTTGACTCGGAAGTAGTTTTGGGTCTGAGTCCGAATTGAAACAAAACACGTGAAATTGTTACCGTTTGCATTCCTGGCAGAGAAAAGTAAACAGAGAGAAGGGAAGGCACGTACGAGCCAGATGCGGATAGTGAAGTATAGACTCTGTATCTAAACACAACAGTGAGATACTTGGATCTTTCTTCGAGATCATCTTTCGGCAGGGGAATATAAAATTTTGAAAAGAACAACAGCTCAACGGAGCAAAATACAAATTTTAAAAATTCTTGAAAAATCAACAGTTAAATTCAGTAGGTACATAGTTATTTAGACGGAAGAAATTGTAGATAGTATTCGCGTTAATTTAAAATGAATGGAATTTACGCGTTGTTTTCTGAGGAATTTTCTACTTTTCTCTCTACTTGGTTGATTTTTTAATCATCGGGCCTCCGTAATATTTTTAAGGGAGAAGAGCATTTTCCGGCGCTCGCGCAAGGTGCAACCGCGCTTCACTCTCATATCTAATTTAGTCGTTCACGATGAACGCATTCCCGGCACGTACGGCGCGAGATTCTCGCGCACGGGGATGACAAGCACCGCGCGACGTCCCGCGTGTCGTATACGTAAACGGAACGTGACTGCCTAAGGTATCCACGGCCGATCAATGGCACGAGCCAATTATAATTAGTCTGAGGCATCCGCGCGAGCTCAATCTAAAGCTCCTGTGACTATGTTGACACTTTCAGAAATTTTGGAACTTTGATCGAGCACAGCCGAGGTTATTTCCTCGGCTTACATTGAAGAGCTATTATATTAACTGACGCTATCGCACCTTTCACAGATTATGTAATCGAGCCAATTAGAAAAGAATGGCGAACAACAAATTGTTATATTTTGTAATAAATATATAATATATAAATAAGCCTAAAGCTTACTATATATGTCGCCTTACCTGAGGTAGGGATTGCCGTATGTCGCAGAAAATCGTGGATCAATCACTGGCGTTGTCTGCGGGGTCGAGGTGCCCAAATTGGCCGAGCTGAGTCCAATTTTTTTCGATGACAGAATACCACTTGACGATATCCTACTCAAGGATTCTCGTGAGGCGCCCACGCTCTGTGTCGTCGGCGGCATGTAATCGCGAGTGTAATCAACGTATGGTACGTAACCGTTGTTGTTACTACCATCCTACAGGAAGCCATAGAAACAAGCGCCATAATCTTACTTTTAGAATTCACTGATTTAAAAAAGAATAAAAAATATTTTATAATCGCTAAAATATTGGAGACACTAACATATTCCAAAATTAAAACGTCACAACAAAATTATTATTTACGTTATTTTTCGGTGGAAAAGACGGCTCGGTGTAATCGGCACTGTAACGATAACCGGATAATGGATTCGGCACCGGCCCAGCAAGCGCCAAGGCGTTCACTCCCCTGGTACTTCCTTCACCTTCACTGTCAAGAGCCGTGACACTTTCCGCGTTGCTGACACTAGATCCCGCTCGAATGTCCGCTTTGACATCCGAGAGGTTGCTGCTCCTATCGCTTTCTCTGTATCGATCAGCGTTGGAATCGGTCTCTTCTACATAGATAAAAAGAAAAAAAAACTGCAATTAATATACAAAAAACATTGCAATTAATGTATACATAAAAAAACTGCAATAAATATATACATAAAGGTGCACTTTAAAAATCTTAAAACGTATCTGGCTAACTATTAAAAATTGTGTTGGCATATTCTTATTTATCCTAAATTCACAATTATTTTTACAACAGTTTGCAGATTCAAAGTGGAATTCTTATTAAAAATAATTACTTACGCATATCAGTCTCTTGAGTTTGCGTCGTCCGCGGTCGTGGCTGCTTAATGCGATCGCGGCATTGTAGAATGAGTATGACTATTATTCCAATGAGGATCACGCAGACAATCAGGCCACCAATGATCAAGATCAGTTGCCAATCGACTGGAATCAACGCTAAGCGTCATGGCTAGTTAAAACCTCGTTTACCAGATGAAGAGCAACGCGCGCTGCTTATTAATATATTGTGCCTTCGCTTAAAAAGTGATATAAGTCAAACAACATTCAATTCCAGACGTCTCTTAAACAGTGACAATTTATATCTCTGTGTTTGTATCTTCTTTAAAATACTTTTATAGCTGAAGTATTAACTCCATAATTTATGTTCAAGTAGCATTTAAAATCAATTTCTTTTCTGACTCGTATCACTTTTTCTACATTTTTATAAATTCTCTTTGTACACATAAATGAATGTAAAATGAATAAAGTTATATGCAACTTTAACAGTCTATAAAGTTTGCTGTACACTGATAAAGAATCATTTTATTGAAGTCAATTATTTGATACGTTAAAGACAATGATTAAAATAGTTTGCAAATCATTAACCGCAGAGCTGGCCGTGCAAATGAGCTGATCTAGAATCTCTCTGATCTTTTAGAAGTACGAATAGAGACAAAGCATTCCACCGTAGCCGCATTACTCTTACAAATTGTGATCTCCCCGGGCATTATAAGCGCATAAAAGCTTCGTTGCAAAAGGATTTAAATTATTGCGTTGTTAAAAAAATTTCTCATTTAGTTTTGTGCAAAAAAAATCTACGTGCACCAAAATAGTTATGAATGTTATGTCGTGGTAAATAATTCTAATACGAACCAGTGAAAATCTCTGCAATTTCAACTGTATAATTGTTACAGATTTTTCAAATATTACTGCAAATAATAATAAAACGCAACGGCATCCAGTTAAGTCTAAATAGATCTAAATATTTCGATTGTTTGATTTTTAAAAATATGTGAAATATCTGTATATTTCGCCAGCGTTATCTATCTACTGAATATACATCGGTAAGAGGCTCTGGCAATATTTCAACCCCTAATCATCTTTAAACTACTTTACGTACTTCCAATCTGCTTGGAGAAGTGAATCGATTTATAACACACTGCTATCCGGGTTTATTGGACTTACATCTGTTCCTGCGAATTTTATATATTATTGAATAGAGAAAAAAGTTCGTAATTCTATTATTTGATATTTTAACATTTGATACAAAAATATTGAAATGGAAATATCATAAATTTTTTAAATAAAAATATTACAAAAATTAATTAAAAAATCTATTATTAAAAAATGATGCCATAGAGAGAGAAATGCATCAATACATATCAAATATTAAAATGTCATAAATAATAGAATTACAAACTTTTTTGTTCTATTCTACATATATAAAATATAATAGCTACTTGTAAAAATTAAGACTTCTTCACTTCTAAAGATATCGTAATCCTGACCTTCACATTTCAATGATTACTTAGTCAATACAAACATGAGCTATATTTGTATGGCATCTCTGTTGGATATGCATCTAAAATTACGTATTAACGACAACAATATCCTTGAATTATGAGAGTTACAACGAAACAACCGATCGATGCTATTACTTTTCACCATGGGGAATATTTTACACCCTACTTATACATCGCTATTATTAGAGTAAATAATGGCATAAATATAAACTGTGTACTTAACATAATACTCACATATTTACATGACTCAGCAGACAAAATATCAAACAATTTTAACTCAAATAATTCAATCATAATTTAACAATTTATTTCAATGCGATATTAATATTCTAATTAATGTTTTAATAAGGTATTGTGTCCCTAAGAGGCATTTCTCTTTCACGCATAAATATGTGAAATTAATCGCAATGACATCGAATTCGATAATCGTTAAATAGTTTTGCCGTGCATTGTTGGAGCATGATTGAATTGCGATCACTTTTGCATTCTCACGTCTTTTATACCCATCTCGGACAAATTCCGTGTTTAAATGTCAGAAATATTGAATATAACGATGGACGATTGTCTCGATGTATCATGTCCCGCACAACCGCGATGAACATGTTTCTCAATATTCGTAATCGGCACTTCGCGCTTCGCGTCTCGACAAGCCGGCATTTATCAAAAGGATACCTTTTCTAATGCGGGTGTTTCACAGCGTTTACTCATCCGACGAGTTATGAGTGTTATCCAGCATTCGGAACTTCGAGCAATATTGAAAGGCAGTATTGAAGGGCCATTGCAATGGAATACTCGGAACAAGTAATCCGATAATCAAATTCACTTAAAATATTCAGACGATCGTAGCTTGTGTCCACTATTGTCCACCATGAATTATCTCCCACTTAGCAATGTTCTTCTGTCACGAAAGCGTGACTAGCGACAAGTCGGCAGTACCGAATATTTATCTGATGATCTATCAGTTTTTGCGTCGATAAAATTGTCCAATTCTAATTAAACGCGTTTTTAGCGGTTGAGAAAAAAATAACTATGTAACAACCATAAAGTAGCTATTGTCTCTGATTGGTGAATTATGGGCGGTATTCATAATCCGTTCTTATATTCAAGATCGTCTTAAGCACGAACTTATATTCGCTCTCTTCGTCAGACACAATCTATGTGTGACGAAGAGAGCGAATATAAGTCCGTGCTTAAGACGATTTTAAATATAAGAACGGACTATGAATACCGCCCTAGTAGACGTTTTAATCTGTCAGATTTATTTTTCTAAGACTGCACAGACTGCAAGACTGCATATTGCCAACACACAGTCGAGTTGCAATTGTTTTGTATTTTCGTGTCTTTTTTACTTATCTCTCGGACGAATTTCGTGTACAATAAAGTGTCTGGAATGTTTAATCAAATGTTGGGCAATCGTCTGAACGTATTATCTTGGTCTTCACGAACATGATTAACGCGTCTCTCAACGATTCGTATTCTCATCTCTTCGCTCGAGAATTTCCCGCATCGTGTAAACGCATGAAGTTAGTCACCGTGACGTTGCCGAATCTGAATAGACGTCGAGCTCCTTGTCAGTTCGTGTCGCAAGTTACCGGTGAGTAGTTGAAATATTATCATTTTACAATTTGGTATTTCTTTATCTCAGGCGAATTTCGTGTACGAATGAACGTCAATAGCGTTAAATCTTGTGATGAGCGATTAAGTTGCTGTATTAATCAGTCTGCACGACCGCATCAACGCATTTTTCGGTGTCATAATCGACGTCTCTCGTTTCGCGTCACGTCGCGTCGCGTCGAACCGCCATTAGAAAAGATGGGTTTTTCGATACTGACACCTCGTAACGTTTGCTCATTCGGGAATATTACAAATGCTATCCAGCATCCGGAGTTGCGTTGAGGAACATCAAAGGACTACCGCAATGAACTAATCAAGACAGGTAATTTCGTTCATTTAGAATATTCGAATATGCGGGTAGTGCTCGCGTTTGCCGTGATTGTATCGAATCATTTCGTGGAATTTTCCAGTCGCCATAAAAGCGACGCTAGTAGTAAATTCACAGTGCGTCAAAAATGTTCAATTTCAATTAAACGCACTTAGAAAGTAACGATAAGAATTGTCTCCGATTAAATACTCTCAAATTTATCAATTAAATTTATCAATTTATTTTTTCCAAGAATTATTTAATTTGCGTCGCGCATCATCGGATTGTAATTGCGATCATTTTACATTTTTATTTTACTCATTTAAAGCGAAATTTTCGCTTCGACAAGTATGAAAAATATCGTTTCGAGTGATGAACAATTATCTCGATATATTACTTTGCGATATTTCACGTGAACGCGATTGAGATGCTCCTCAACGATTCGTACTTCCATCCTTTCGCGCCAATCCTCGCGTCGTGTAAATGTACGAAGTTGGCTATAACTTGACGTTGTCGAGTCTGCAAATAATCACCCGTCGGCCATTTTATATTGCACGTCTCCGATGCACAGTCGAATTGTGATCGCTCCGTATTCTCACGTTTTTACTCTTCTCAAAGTGAATTTCGTGAACGAACGAATATCGGGAGTATCGAATCTAGTAATAGGCGAGCATCTCGGCGTATCAGTTAACCCACACAACTGCAATCAACGCGTTTCTCAGTATTCGTAATCAGCATTTGCTGCCTCGCCGAATCTGGTTGAATTGCTGTTTTACAATATATGGATATTTGCAGCGTTTGCATCACGAGTACCATTCAGAGCATATAGATGTATGGAAAGAAGTGTCGAGAAACCGCCGCAATGCACTAATAGAGACTGATGATTCCGCTCGTTTCGAATATTCGGGTAACAGTTAGTGCTCACATTTGCTATGAGTGGCATTCGGTCACGAACTTCGCGGAATTTTCTCGTCGTCGTGAAAGTGTCGCGCGTGAGAAATCGGGAGTGTCGAATGTATTTACGGGCGATCGATTAGTTTGATATATAGATGTGAGAGTTCTTAAATCACAATGAAACACGTTGACCGCGATCGATATCGGTTGCGTGTCGACAGATAATCGTTTGTCACAAAAATTTCTCCACAAATACGTGCGTTTCACGTCATCCGTGAATTAGCGGAATCAAAATTCATGAGTGCGTCGTAAATACAATATCAAGAAACAAAAATGGAGAATTCAGCATTGGATTGATCCGCGAAAGACTGATCTATGGTGAGTAAATTTAAATCTAACATGATTTTTATAGAGCATTTAGTAATAAATACATTTAGTTTGCATAAAAACATAATTGCCTTCGTATCAAACTATAAAATAATTTATCTTTAACTAAAATACGTGTACCGCGATATACAATTTCTAAGTGATAAGAATATAAATACTTTATCGAATAAAATAAAGATTAATTAAATAAAGATATATAACAAAATTTGATTCTTAAACTAATTTTAAATAAAAGTAGAAAAATTTAAACTAATTTTTAATGAATAAAAATAAGATATATTATTAAAAGCTATTTTAATATTGAGATCAGAAAAGAAATTTATTAATTTATTATTGAATATTAATTAAAATATATTAATATTTTTAAAATATAAAATATTTAACTAATATATTAAATTATTTAATATTTTATAAAGTTATTAAATCATTCTAGAAAAAAGTCTGTTTTATAATGTTTGTAAAAAGTAGTTTTCTTCGCGAAATGATTCGCGAAATGAGTTTATCGATTATTTTGTGTACTCAAATCCACGATGTTTTTGGTAACTTATTAAAGGAGATAAGGCACAAGAAAGATAATACGGTAAAGACGATATCAAACTTACTATGTGCTGTCAGCTTGATGATGACGGAATCCGTGCCGAAGCTGTTTGTTACTGTGCAATTGTAATCTCCGAAATACGTTGATATGGGATCCAGCAGGGTGACAGTGCTGACTACTCTCTCTGCCATGTATTCCTCTTGCACATAGAACGGCGTATTGTTCGACGTGAAATTGAGCTCGCGGCCGGCAAAGCTCCACACCACCGATTCCGCTTTTGGCACGGATATCGCGGTGCACTTAACCTGGGAAGCAAATCGGGCAAAATGGCGGTGGAATAAAAAAATTGCGGTTAAGCGCGAACCTCCCCTTGCGTCCCTTTCGTCTTTCGCTTTCGTCAACCGAGCGATTTGCGCCTCTCTCTCTCTGTCTCTTTTAAAAGTGTTTCAAGCATCGGTAGAGAGAAAAATGCGAAAACAGCATTGCGCGATCATCGCGAACTGTGTGTCAGCGAGAAACGTATATGTGGTATTTTAAAGCGAAATGCTTGGACTAGCTTCGGGTATGAGTTACACTGTATCAAAACACGAAAAAAAAAGTTTATATCGATAGATATCCGCAAACACCTAGCTCAGACTTTTTTCAAACAAGAATTGAAATCAATATAATTTTAGTAAAATTGGATGAACTTTTAGTAAATCTGCCGCACCTATTACGAATAGATATTTATATAATCACAGTGTTTGTCATTAAATAATTATTATTCAAAAGTCACTTACTTTGAAACACATTTTTACAGATGTTTTTATAGGAAGAAACTTATCGCAAGGTCATCTAACACAATAAGACTTCGTATATTGTTCGTTTTACAAGTTTTTAAGCGTATTTTCATACCACGGATGAAGCTAAATTATCCAGAGTAAATTATACTGAGTGCTTCCTGATAACTGCCGCCCACGGCTCAAAAGATCTTTCCGGTGGCGGGGTAGTTCCGTAATAATAATTCATGATGCGCGAGCGCGCATACGCGGAGCGGCGGCAGCACTCAAGAAAATTACCCGCGGGTCGCGTCTCTTCACGCTCGATAGCGCGGCGACCGTCGCGTTATCGATAATATTTAATCGGTCGCGGATCGAAGGACGTCGAAGAATATAGAGTGTACGTACCTTGACCACTCCTTCGTCGGGCACGTATTGAGTCCTCTGTGACACTATGGTCGGTGGAGCGCGAATATAGACGTTGGCGAAACCGGTCAATTCTGGGAAACCAGGCACGCGGGCTTTACAGTAGTAACGACCGGCGGTGTCAGGACTGACAACGACACTTATATTCGGGCTCGTGGCAACCGTTCGCTCCGAGTCCTCGTGGTACCACAAAATCTCCGGCGTCGGATTCCCGTCTACGTCGCACTGCAAAATCTCCGTGGCGCCGTAATGGGTTTCCACGGAGACCGGCGGGTGCCGAAACTGCGGGCCGTCTGCGGAAATTCAATTTTAACCCCCGGGTCAGTTTTGTGAAATGAACTCGCGGAAAAATGCTACTTCCTTACCGCGCCCGTCTACTCTAGTAGCGGCTTATTCCGGGACCGGCATTTCCGCGTGTGCTAACGCGGCGTTCTATTTTATATCATTACGCGATTGCGCCTTTAATATACCGGCTTGTAAGTAGTTTACGGTAAAACGAAATTTTCTTTTAGCACGGCTTCGTGTGAGCAGCGCGCGTGCAGAACGCGCAGAGCTACTCTATTTTATATCTCTACGTGATTGTATCTTTAATTTACTGTGCTGGAGATGCTCCTGAGAGAAAGAAAATTATTTTTGAAGACGAAATTAATTCTGGAGTCCCTCGAGTTCTTAGATTACGTGAAATGAAATCTAAGAAATAAAATACGTAAATAAAAATTTATTTTCAGATGTTACGCGTGACAGTTTTCAGGATAACATTTGTCTCCGTCAAACTGGTTATTTTATAAAAGAAATTATGTTTCACACTTACATCTTATATCCAGGGTTTGGCTTTCCTCACTTTTGCCGACATCGTTGGAAACTTCGCATTTCACGGTAGCGTCGTGTAGCTCGCGAGTCGCATTGTGAATAATCATTTCCGTGGTGTAGTCCCCAATGACCTTTTTCTTGTTGATAAACCATCTGGAAAAGAAGGAAGCAAACTATTATATCACTTGAAGGAGAAGCGTGAAATAGAATTTTTCCTTTACGTAATAATTCGAGCATTTTCGAGTGTAATAAGCCAGCGTCGTGGACCGAAAACTCACGGATTATCAGGCATTTTTCGCAACTCGCGTGTTCTCCTTCCACCATTCTATAACTTTCTCGCGTTGCCTTTTGCTATCTCCCGCTCCGGATCAATACGACTTTTTAATAGTCGCACGGTGCAGCCAAACGATTATTTCTGCGATTCGGTGCCAGAATAAAAAAAATGTTTCTTCCGCTGAGTCTAGTATTTATAGGAGGATTCTTATCTCCAAATTGATATCGTCAAATTTATATGTATTTTTCGATTAATTTAAATGTGACTTTTTTTAACAAAGATTTTATTGGATCTAATAACATATCTTTTTCTTTTTACAAACTAATTTTGGACACAATTTTTTGGATTATATATTTATATAATCTCAATATTAAATCTCAAACAGAAACTCTATAAATATTAATCAAAAATTTAATAAAATATAAAATGAGTAAGATTTTACACTCATTATTTCTATTTTCCAAATTTAATTTAATCTCTTTCAATTTTGACTTTTTAATCTAAAAATGATTAATGCCTGAAATTTAGAAAGGCCAACTTTAAATTGGACAAAGAATACATCTGTAAATTTTGTAACGTTGGCTTGGGGACATTTTGTACACGTGCTTTATGACGTTTCTTTACCGCGAAGTGCTCCGCCACTCGACTTCTGCCAGCCGAGGCGTTCCTCTTGAAGGATCCGAGCGATTTATCTCGAGCATCGTTTGGCCGCACAATCGACGAAAAGAGCCTCGGCGTCGTCGTTTCGAATGGTAATAAACGGGCGAGGGCAGACTGTGCTTTTCACAGCGGCGAAACGGCCTTCGCGTACAATCAGCGGAAAAGGAGCGAGAGAGGAACCGAATCGAACTGGGACGACGACTTACCGAGCTCGTGTGTCTCTAGCAAAGAGAGACCGTAGTGCACCACCGCCACTGCCATCATCCCCCCTTTCGTTCCCGCGCGCGTCGCAATCGATTTTATCGGAGCAACCCGACAGACAATTTAGCTCGCAAAGATGTCGGCAAAAGCACGATGCAACGTACACTCGTGCGAGCACTGTGCCATAACGACTCAATAAACATTGAGGTGTCTGTAGGTCATCTCGTATCTTCCGGTAAAGATCAACCTTCCGTGTACGCATCTACAGGGTACTCGAGAAAAATGCAGTTAAACTTTAAGAAAATATTCCATTTCCATTTTGAGTTGCAACGTTTTACATATATGTTTCTCATTGAAGAAAAAAAAAAACTTTCAACGCAAGATAAATTTACATTTTTATTTATAATAATACTTTTCATAATTATTAATTTTATAATGAGAAAAATGTAAATGTTTTTCATGTACATTTGCCAGAGAACTTTTAATCGTGAAAGCAACGTAAAATTAATTAGTATCCAAAAGTAATTAGCTCAATGAACTTTTCATTTCACACCTGACTTCCTAGAGTTTCATGAAAATTATACAGTTCTTTCGTTCTGCAACGAGATCATTTAGAAACTGATACGATTATAATTCGACATAGCGGATAATGATTTTGTCTTTGTTATTCAATGCCGTGCGAAAGCAACGAGAGTCACGTCGTCGGTCTCTCGTAGTTTCAGCTTTCACTTCCGTTTGGATCTCTTTTACTGGCCGCGTCGCGACGACGACCAGTGTAAAAGCTGTAAAAAGCTGCGAAAGCTATAAAAGCTATTAAACCGACTGGCAACTAACGTTCGTTATCGTCGCTACAATGTGGTCCTCTGGCTGCTCTTTACTCGTTTCTCCGTCTATCCTATTATCCGTGAATCGCCATAAGCCGGTCAAGTTTCTTTTTTTTTCACCAAGCTTCAACACACATATCGTACGTCGGAAGAAGACTGCCGCGACACAAAAAAAATCGATTTTGAGCTTTTGTATCCGTGTAAAAGCTTTTCGCTCGGTTTATGTCGAAGAAAAGAGTTTATGTCGCGATTTAAATCTCAGTTCTCGCAGAAAATCACTATGACTCACAATGTGTTTGTTTTTCCTTTTAATTTTACAAAGTTAATTTACAAGATTCACGTAATGAAAACTAGAGTAATGTAGAAAAAACACGAAGAGAACGATATTAAAATTTTGCATTTTTAAAAACAATATTTAAATATTCAAAACCTTCATATGAAGAATCTCGTTCTTCGTTTTTTTTTTTCAAGTTGCAACAGTGTCGTGACAAGAATGACAATATGTACTTTCTCGAGGGATGGCATTTTCGGCGAGCCGATTTAATCCGCGGGATGATCCGATAATCTTGTAAATTAATATGGCGCGTCATCGGGCGGCCGGTTCTTTTTTCCCGACGGGGATGTTGCGTAACGAATAATTTAAAAGCAATCAAAGCGAATCCGCTAGGTGAAACCCGCAAACGCGGCCCACGTTAACACGTGCGCGCGCAACGCCGTCCTGAATTTGACATTGTCCTCTTTGTAGAGGCGGATATCGATCATCCACCTTCTCTTTGTCGCTCGCAGCCGGTGTACGCGAACAACGCGACTCACGTTTTGCTTACGCGTCCTTACACGCTTGCTTCGTCGACGGCCGTCGCTCACCTGTAGCGACACGATGCTGAGAGTCTATTGATATTTGGAAAACTTTAAGTAGCTTAACATTTGAGGAGAACTGATCGCTTAACGGAAGAGAAAAGCTGATATGAGCCGGATCGCAAGTATCGCAAGTATAGAATCCATATTTTATTATGTTTATTAAAAAGGGGAAGTTTAAAATTAGACGAAGATTGATATTATTTTTCAACAAATATACATTTAAAAACAATTGGGAAATTATTTTAATGCAAATTAGAACGTAACAGTGTCTTTTCCGTTTTTCTCTTTCGCATTGGCTTAATATTGCATTTGATTACCATCAAATCAAATATTATCAAATTTGATTAGTATCAATATTTGCGACCCACTTCGTATTAGTCTCGTCCTGTTATGGTGATTCCGCTTGTTATATTAATTATAGATATACAGAGAGTAACTATTAAGCAACTATTTTGAAATCCTATCTCTCTCTCTCTCTCAACTATATTGACCTTATTGAACGCGGGCGACCTAATTTAGAAGTGCGGCTCGGGTTGTCGTAAACCATAAAGTTTACTCTATTTTCATATTAAATAATAATTAATTTTATAATTTTGCTGGCTTCGTACACTCTTGCCGAGATGCAATATGATCTTCTCGTATAACTTATTAATTATTTTAAATTACACTTCAATCGGAAATCAGATATTTAAATCTCCTAGTTTTCGATATTAGCAAAAAAAACAAGTCGATGTTTCTTTTGCGTTTCACTCACCTGTATTCCAGGTTGGATGGATTTGCCTCGGCGTTACATTTGAACCTAAGTTCGGAGCCTTCGACGATGCGATCGATCTTGGAAAGGGACACCTTTGGTGCGTAACGTACCTGAAAACAAAACGCGTATAAATCGAGTTTCCGGCTTTTCTCCATTTCTTAAACTCCATGACGCAGGAATCGAATACGGTCCATTCGATATTACCGTCATGCTCTCATCCGGAATGTGCTGCGTGCGTAGTCCGGAATAATAATGGTGCATATCCATTACCACGCGTTTGAAATTTTCGAAGCGTTTGTTATATATTTCACGGGAGAAATAGGAGGTATCCTGTAATATATCGTTCACGCCCGATACACTTTCCCAAAATTAAACGAAACTTCAGCTATTCAGTTTTGAATATATTCGTTCAAAATTCTAATTTTGGAAATGCTTTTATTTGTCGTGTGTTATTTTTAATTTAATCTTTTTTTGGATTACCGCGTAATTTCGGCACTAGTAACGTGTTCTTTGTTGCGCCACATGCGTCAAATATTTTTCTCTTTTTATCTACAGATTATTTTGAATAAAGAATGAAATTTTTGTACAATAAAGATATGAAAAGTTCACAATAACAAGAGATTATTCTTTAAATCTCGAGTTGACTTTAATATGAATTTAATTTTATGATTTATTATACCAAAAAATTTAATTTTAATATTAAAAAATAATACTGCACTAAAAAGTTTATATCAAGATATTGCGACGAGAGATGGTATTTGATTAAATTTACCCCAGGCAAAAATCGATCAAATCGCATTAGGTAATTTATAAAGGAGGAGCAATTGTGTTTTAACGACAGATACTTTAGCAGAAGTCGATTCTAAATTGCCAAAAGAACCTATTATTAAAATGTAATAGCGGCGAGAAGCTCCATCGAGAGAATTAAGTCGCTTTATCGACGCGTGCGCGGGTGATAAAGAAAAAGCACGTTGAGAAAATACGAGTTCGCATTTCGCTCGAGCTCGCTTACGTAAGAATTGCTTCCAATTAGGGCGATATTAACGTCGAACTTATATTAGCAGTCGTGAAAAGCGCAGGCAATATATCCGGCGCGGCGTAAAAGAGTTAAGTAATAACTCGTGAGAATTTTCTGCAGGCCAGCGCGGAGCGGCGCGGCGCGGCGCGGCACGGCACGGCACGGACGGTGTTCATAATATCGCGCCCGTCCGTCGTCGTTGTCGCCGTCGCAAATTCGAATGTTCTGCTTGGCAAAAATCTCCGCGAGTTCACTTCGTTGCCCTTTCCATGAAACTATTTGTTCCCTTTGCCACTTTGGATAATGGAGTCTACGCCTCTGAAGAAAAGAGGGCGGAAGTAGTACCCGGAGAGCGCGCCAAAGTACTCGCGCGCTCGCAGCACGAAAGTTGCGCCAGCGGATGGCGATTACCGCGCGCTAACCGCTTCTCAAGACACGACGTTAATTATTATACGTCGCCTCGTTACCCTCGTTACCCTCCTCCCCCCGCCGTCCTGGCCTCGCTTTCGCGCGACTCGCGTTAATTTCTTCCTCCGGTCAACGAATAAAAAGAGCTCGCGCAAAAGGCAGTGATTTTATTTCCCTTTAAGCGAGATTTCTATCTCTCTTCCCCCGCCTTCATTTTCTTGTATTTTATTTCTCTGATTTCTCGTTGCTTGCCGGTAGTTCAGAGAGTTATTACAGAATACTACTCGTTATATCTGTGATGCACATAACAAGCTTAAATCTAGGAAGCGCTATCAAAATTGACTTAAATGATGAATTCTCCGTAATTGCTAATTAGGCTGGACCTAATTACTGAATATACGTACCTCGACGCGAAGTTTGGCGTTTTGCGGCGTACGGTCCGCGGCATTTTGACTTTGGCACGTGAAGGTTGTGTTGTCGTGATCCTTCCGCGGCATCACTCTCAGGATGGATCTTACATTTATCAGCGGACCGTGTCCTTCGTACGGCTCCTTCGTGGTTTTGATGCCACGATGTAGCACGTTGCCCAGTCCATCGATCCACGTGATCTGCAAGAAACGTTACAGTTAAAAATAGCGTCGCTCGAGAAAACACCCGCGCAGGGGAATTGACCCGTGACCGGAATTTTTATGCTTTTATTATCATAATGGTGCCCGTGGGCTCTAAAAACTTTAAGATTTTTTCAAAAATTACAGCTTTTTTAGAAAATTACGCTAACAATTCTACTCTGGCGTATTATATATTTATAACTTATTATTAAATGACTATGCATATCTCTTAAATATAGCTTATATAAATGAATAATATATCAAACTTTCTCATTTGATTAACCAACTATTTGATTAAAGTTGATGCAGACCTGAAAATTTGAAAGGGAAAGCTTTTCTCATTTCGGAAACTGCATTTACTTTCATATTGCACGTCGGTTGAAATTACCGTAAACTCTGTTTATGAGTAAAAATCGATTTGGGTTTGGGAAGGATATGATTCGTACGATCAATTAATAATGAAGTTGCGAACGAATTTCCGTGCATAATGCCGTAACATGGTTGTTCTACAACGAGCCTGTTCAAACACAATCGCGCGCGCGCGCACTCGCATACTCGCTTGCATGTGTGCGTGTGTGCGTGCGTGTCGCGGAAATCAAGCTTATCGGCTCTAATTAGACACCTCATGCGAGAGTTCCTGCTGTTTGTTATCGATATGAGATCTCCGGGCTGCAAGTGCCGCAGCGTCCTTCCGCGTTCACCGCGTTAGGGATCACTGGAATAATCGTATTTCCACCCAGTGTTGCCGTACTGATTAGAATTTACGATATTGCGCCGTATCACGATTTATTCGCTCTTCGCACGATTTTTACGGTGTATTAACAATTTGTCAATTTCACCGGCGAGCAGATATCTCTCGGGAATATTTTGCTTTTCGACGCGTTGCGTGATTATACTGATAATTTTGTTTTCCCGATTAATCAACAACATGCAATTTGTCATATTCGTACTTATTAATAAAAATCATAAGATATGCTAATATTTGTACAGTATTAAATCGTTTTTTTCGCTATATATCAAAAAGCGGAAAGAAAATGCTGCAAATGCCTGATTAAAATGTCTAGTTGGAATACAAAGCAGAAAAGTCTGGTTATAGAAAGCGGAAAATAAATTATGTATTTTAAATAACTCTCTGAGAATAATGTTCTAGGTTTGTATAATAAATTATATAACATTTTCGAGTACATTTCGTACAATTCAGAACCAAAAATTTAATAACAGTTCGCTCCATGTTGCGCTACTGTGAAATCCAAGGGTTTGCGATACCGTTGTTAGTATTGTTCCGTACAATGATGTAATGGTAAAATTACGGTACATCACGTTGGGAGTATAATGCGTATAATACTGCACACGTTTCAAAATGTGAATATATTTTGGAACGTAATGGAAATACCGGACCTTGCAATGATTTGCGCGAATTTATTTTCTTTTTTTGCAATCAGTGCGTTGAATATGCTTTTTGTTGGAAAAAAAGAAGCATATTCAATGAGTCTTCTCACGAGGCAGGAACGTTCAACCGGTTTTCTAACTACGGCCTCCGCAGGAAATCGATCTCGTCCGCTCTAATTAGGAGTTCTGCGGTCCCGCGGTGCAGTACCATTTACTATTGTGTCACAAGTGCGAATGAAATTACCGCGCGAAGTGCATCTGCCTAAAAGAGCGACGACGGATTTTTTTCTCCCTTATAATTTTTCCACAATATATAGTTCCGTAAAATTTATAATATAACTAATTTTCGTAAAACGCATTACTTTTCACACAAAATCCGTAATTTTTGGAGAAGAGGGAACATTTGAAACAAAAGTTAGTTAAGCGTTATTTACTATACAATAAAAACCATGTTAATGGCTGAAACAATGCACGCCTTTTACAAAAAAAATATCATATGTCGCGAAATCATGATTGCGAAGCTTATTTTCCTATTTTTGTTCGAAATTTTTATTTCACACTTTAATGAACATGACACATAATTTGTATCTAACGTTTATCTCATTTTTCCGCTCGCGTAATCATCCGATATCCATTTTTACCGTTTTCATTCGATATCAAAGCGTGTCTGTAGTTTTACGTTTACTATTCCGGAGCGACGGAAATGCACGTGGCGTGCCCTCTGGATAGAGAGCATGAGATTTCGAAGCGCGCGCGTCCAGCTTTATTACGAAGCGTATTGAGAATCGTATCAGGATATCCCGTAGCGGTTTTCTCTGGTAAGATGAATAGATTCACAACTAATAATTTCCCGTGGGCATCCACGCGTCTCCGCCCCAGCACCCCCGCCCGGACCACTCGTACGATGGACAATAGCTCTGAAAGTGGAGTTACGGGATGTAGAATAAGCGGCGCGGCGAGGCGGATAGAAAGCGCTAGTAACAATAAAGAGAGAGAGAGAGAGAGAGAGAGAGAGAGAGAGAGAGAGATAGAGAGAGAGAGAGATAGGTGTTGAAGAAAGGCGGGGGGCGTAGAGACGGGAATTGCGCGAGTAAATGCCCTATCCCGTTGTTGGAGCTGTTTAATTACTAGTTATCAGTTGAAAGGCAAACGGAGAGTGAGCGGGTCGGGGAAAGAAGAAGAGAGAAGCGAAATCGGATTATGGCGAGAGCTGCGAAGCATTCGACTGTGGTGACTCTGAATTTCTAGCGGAATTCCATCGTCTCCCTTTCTCTATCTCCCTCGCCTTCTCTTTCTTCCGCGTGATTCGCCTAATGAAGGCCGATAAGGCTACGATAGATTCAGCAATATCGGCGGCTTAGACAGAGCGCCGCCCAACCGAGCGTCTCGAACGAAATGGCTTGTACATTAAGTCGTAAAATCGAGAGATCTGCATTTATTAAATGTTTCCTTCGATTTTATCTCGCGGCGAGATTCTCGAGATTTTTCAAGCCGAATTAATCGGGGCTATTACAGTGAACTTTTGTTGCTCGCGGAACAATTTAAATTACATACATATATTTGCATATACAATCGTACTCTTGCATTTCGAAATGTCATTGGCATAATGACGTAAGGAGAAATTAATTGTGGTGCAAATTAGAAGAGAAACATATTGAAATGTGCACTCTTCATTCTTAATATTTTATTCTTAATATTTTATTTATCACAAAGTTTGATAAGGCTCGACGATAACATGTAAGTTTTGAAACGATCGTATTAATGGTGCACGTATATGTTATCGAAATTATATACATATTCAAATAATAGACAAATAATTGTACTCATCAGCTAGGGTATTGCAATTTGCTCCACTCGCTGCTGATTCTGCCTTATTGTTAGACTGCTCTGCATCAGCCCCATCGAAAAATCGATGAATACTGAAAACTTGCATTTAGTTACGCACGCTCCCGAACGAAAGTCAACTAGCGCACATTTATACGAAAATCACGGATTTCCGTCGCAAATTTATTTTTCTTTATAAAAATTTAGGTGGAGAGACATAAAAATTTACGTATAAAAACGTGAAAAAGGTGGAACGTTCGCATTCAAATTTCAGGTTGAAGTCGTACTTCTGTGTGAATAATTGTAACACAAATACCAGTGATATGTTCTAAAATTTACGGAACAGCGTGATAATACGTGAATAATAACGCAGGAAATCGTAATGTAATATAAATATATATAACTGGCTTTAAATTTGTTTTGTAGAAAATATATTTCTCTTTATTTTTAAATGTTATATTAGCGAAGTGTAATTTTATATTTCGCATTTCGTATATCGCGACAGTACCTAAATTTGTAAATCCGTGTTTTACGCGTATAAATAAAATACGCTGATTTCCAATATTAATTAATCCTTTAATGGATTTTAAGACAGAATCTGTAATGGAGAGCAATCTCCAGTACTCTAGTTGATAAGTACAATTATTTCGTTATAACATATACATAATTATGATAGCACATACACAATCATAATTTGCATTTATCAGATATTATTAAAATGTTTGCAAATTTTTATTAAAATATTTATTGAGTATTTATTAAAATTTTTAAACAGTTATTCACGCGACGCAACGTATATAGTTATGTTTTAATCAAAATGGAAATAAATAATACTGCGTAAAATCAACATACACATATAACGTTTGATCATTGACAAAAACTCAAATATATATTAACTTTTTCAGGTTTAAAGCTGTATTTAGTTGGAGACGATCAATACAACGATCGGTGAGTAATCAAAAAGTCATTTAAGTTAAAATTTCTATTCTCACTAGAATGATTAAAATGATATAATTTTAGAACGGTCAAATGGAATAAACTTATCTTCTAAGAATAATTCAGTATTTCATATCTAGAGAAAAATAGATATATATAAGTTATATATATATATGTGAATTATATTGCTCAATATGCAATTTTATTAAAGAAAATTAATATGCAATTTGAAAATTGAAAATTACATTAGTTTATAATATGATATGATAAAATTAAAATGATGAGTGGATAAATTTGGCCCTTCGGATGTTCTAGTGTTAAATGATTACAATATAGCAAGCGTAATGATGTAGAATAATTACAGTGCGAGTCACACAGGTATTATAATATAATTATTATCTAGACATGTGTGTATATACTAGTGGTCGGAAATTTCCGATGATCAATTCGAACAGTTTGGATTTTGAGATCGAACATCAAATAGGTCGGATCTTTCGAGCTAACAGTTCGAATGATTCGCATTATTTGAACTTTAGGCCCTAAAATTTTAAAAATTATCACATTTAAACAACATATGAAAAAATTTGACTGCATATTAGCATGTACACATATTACGTGCGTTTGTTGCATAGTTATCGCATGATGTAATATAAATACAACAAGGACAATAATATGGTAATATTAAGGCAATATTAAAATCCTGTCTCGGGAGGAAACCTGCGGTATCTCGCAAGGGGAGAATTTCCGCGGCAATACGATAGAAAGTTCCGGAACTTTGGAGTTGCCAGTTCGAGAAGACGAAGGGGACGAGAAAGGGAGGGGGAAGCCATCAGAGTGAAAGTGTGTAGAATGCAATGATTTGTGCAATTGTGTGAGAAGCTTGGCAAGTAGACGTCACATGTTTGGGAACAATGATTAGATGCTGCTTAATATTAATTTCGGAGTTATACATAACGAGAACGACTTAGTAGTTATTCGGCTTCGTGGAAATTATTTCAGAAAATTCTTGTGCTTTATTTATTCTCATAAACTTATTTACGCGAGGCACAGCAAACGGAACGCGAAGAATTCAAATTTACAGTACGATATATCTTATATTTAATTAATCCCTTTCGATATTTCTTTCTCTCAACGTGGAAAAAAAAGATTTATTTATATTACTATTACATTAGTCTCCTTAAAAGAACATTACATATATATTTTAATACCTTTTAATTAAAATTTTTAATTTAATTTAATTTCTCATAAAATACAACAAATAAAAACAACCCTTATTTAAGTAACTCTTAAAATAAATATAATGAAAAAAAAATATTTTTCGCCCACTCACAAGGAAAAGTTGTTTTGAAAGTTCGGAGTTTTGTAAATACGACATTTTTAACGGAAGGCGCGTGCGAATTTCAATAACACAGCGTTCATTTAGTTCGTCGACAAGCATTACAAAAAATTTCCGACGGCAAATATAACGAGAGCGAATAAAAAATCAAATATAAATATGCTTTGCGCCGTTTGGGTGTAACCAGATCGTCCGTCGTCGCCTACGGCAGCTCATAAACCGATAGTAGATTTTCACCATTCCGAGCCTGCCGCCAAAAAGTTTCGTATTTTCACGGTAGACATTTGGTGTTGAAAATTTCGGCCTTTGCGACAAATTTCCATTAAAAACACGTCGCCTCTAAAAATATTGGAAATCGAAACGTATCATATATTCCCATTATCGAATTCCATTTTTTACATTATAACACCTTACATATTTTATTCTTCACACTGTGATAGTGTTATACGGTATGCTATATATATGATATACGGCAAAAAGTGATTTAGCGATGAAACCACACGAACTACACGCACGATATCGCGTGATTAGCGCTTCCCTCTTGCAATAGCGCTTTCACTGATCTAACAATGCATCGGAATTTTTGCGAGTAGCTTTCGCTCCATTTTTCCGCCCCGCGAACGGATAACGTTGAGTCACGTCAATGATCGATTATGAAAGCAGCCCATTGTATAATTGAACAGAATTGGTGAAATAATAACGTAATTTTAAAATTAATAAAAAATGCCATTGATAAAGAATAAATTTAAAGTTTAATAATAAAGTTTAATAAATTTTAAGTTTTAAAAATGAACAATTTTGACAAAAGCTATAAGCTAAAAGTAAAATTTAAATACGGCAGAATAATTTATAAATTGTAAACGTTAATTAAATTGTGTTTTTTTTACAATTTACATGATTATATTGTGTGAACATATACAACAAATATTAAAATTTCAAACTTTGATATTAACAAACTATTATTTCATCCAGAAATTGCGTTAAAAAAATATTGCGTTATTCTATATAAAGGTCAAATCTTAATTTTTCTTCGTTAGTATGGCATTTTTCCAGCTTTTACATTTCAATATAAAATCATTTGCATATCTTATAGAATTTTTCGTAAAATCATTTAAATAACGATTTGTTGAAAATTTCGTGTACAAATGAGACCGCGTAAATGGTTCAAATTTGAATGTTGCATATAGTCTATTTTCGTAACAATATTTGTAACGCCAGAGAATATCGATTTATTAATTAATGGATACGTAAATGTGATAATGAGCAATACGAAAATTAAGCTCTCACGACAAACGATATTTTTTGTGATTTGCACGTTAACGATTTGACATTTATGTGAATGAATTTTTTAAGAAGAACGAGTATTATTAATCTATGATCACCGTGTATAATAATTAATATCGTAGAAGTTATATTGAATTATTTTTTTAATTAGCAACGTTAATATCCCACCAAAATTATGCAACTTCTGTAGGATTGTGTGGCTCGATATTCTATCGGATTCCACGCGGCCGTTCCACTCACTCTATGATTTAATGTATTCTTTTTGTGCGCCACGAAAACACATTCAAAATGAATATTTTTTCGTATTTAAATATTCCGCGATCATTACTCGCGCGTCGATTCCCCGGTCGCGCCATTAACCATGGATTTGCATAATTTTAATTAAAAAGCACGCGTTTGCGATCGAGAAATAAATTTCATTAAATTCTTCGCCAGTCGCTGATTAACCAGCTGCTCGCGCTAGGTCGGATTTGCATTAGTAACTGTGACACCGTCGAGATACATATTTATCGGAAAGGAAAAATCACTCTGGATGGGTCGGCGTCCTTGAAATATTTGCATACTTATGAAATGTATCGGACGTACATTTCGTAGTTTGTGATGAATTGCTCGATAGCGACAATAAATTATCCTGTATTCGTTTAACATGCAAAAGATACATTTAAAGATTTTAGCAATCACAGATAGACTGCTTTCGAAATTTCAAACAAACATTCTCTCTTATGTAAAATTTTTCCTCAAGATTTTTTCTACAGTGCTAGAAAAAATGTGGTGACTTATAAAATTCTAAACTATCTAAATTATTTGCATATATTTCTGGTCGTACATTTTGATCACTTTGCATTTAAATTTTTATTCTCCGATTTCCACAATCTTATTAAAATAAATTGATTAAAAAAAAATCTGAATATAAAAATTCGTGGTTCGTTAGGTCGATTTGGAACACTGTGTATACACTGTCTCGCGAAAAAGTTGTCTTAGCAGGCAATTGTAATGGAAAGTTATGCAGTCGTGAACTTCCGGTGCTGTTAGGACTTGTATAGCTGAACTTTTGCTGTGTGATGAATAAAAATAAAGCGCACCGTATGAAATTCGTAGGCAATGCATTAGCGTAATGGAAAACTCTTATCTGCAGAGCAGTTATTAAGTTTAAGCTCTTTCATGTACGGATAAACTTCCTTTTGTCACGAATATTACGGAAACACGTCTTGCAAGCTCATGAAGCTAACGAGAACTTTTTCCTGGCATTACGTGCATTCTTGTAAAGCAATCACTTTAGACTGAGCGCAATATATCAAGGCATTTATCCATCCTCTTTAATGATATATTCCGAGATAATCGTGTCACAACATACCATATTACATTATCATAATTATTCGGATTATTAAAATATAGCCCTTTAAATCAAAAATGTATATTTTATCGAGCTTACATGATTGTGAATACTAAAATAACAATTGTTGTCGAAATAAAATCATTTTGCATTAGCATACGGTCTATATAACGTAATATAAACCAATACAGATTGCATTGGTTTTCCCTTTTTCTCTGATTTATCGATTTTCGGGCTCGTGCACTTTATACGCTTATAAGTTTGGATGGCGAGGAACAAGCAGTACTAACTGACGGGCTAGATGTATAGGGACATAGGTAACCCACATAAATCTCAGACCCCGGTGGCCGCCGAGCGTGATTCGAAGTTGTTTTTGCTGCGCGCGGAACCACGCGTTCTGCTGAGTGGACTTGGTAAGCAAGAAATGCGGCCTGTGGCTTCGGCCTAGGTCAGATTTTCAGGGCAGATTCGGTGCTATTTACTAAGCGTGCGCCGCGCTCGGGTGCCTCCGCTTCTAATTCCGCCGATCGGGAATAATAACGTGGATTGAGCCGTATATTTTTCGCGTTACCAATTTCAACGGTTAGATCCGTGTGACACGAAAGCCCCCAATGGGCCTAGTTCGACACCAAGCAACACTGTCCGATCGTTCAGCAACTTGTTTATCTCCACGCGACAGAAACAGCTGGGAATCACGCTTCACCGATTCGACACACAGTTTGGCAAAGTTAACCGTCAGAGATAGCCCGTATTTCTGCGTAATAATCTAGCACGAACCAACGGGATTTTGATATGTGGGCTTGTTCATCCCTTTTTTACGACAGATCTGTGACCGTAACTTAGCTAACGGCGTTAGCCTTAGATATATTATAAGCGTGGCACAAAATATATGTATATGTATCACACGCTATATTGCACCGAAATATTAGAGAAAAATATATAAGCCGACAATTTATTTTTATTTATTTAATTTTTTTTTTCTTTTTCGCGTAGAATTACGGTTAATAGTTTACGCGTGCGACATAAAAACATATTTGTCGGGAATGCATAGAACAGCAAAGAGAGAGGCACGCCTCCACGCGAAATCGATCGGGCATAATCTTCGAGGCGGCGCACTGCCCATCGCCAAGGGATATCCGCGAAGTTGCCGGATGCAATCGCCGGAGGTTGCTTTCACAGCGATTAATCCGGACTAATCTCGCGGGTAATCCTATCAATATATATGTTGACAAAGATGTCAGAAGATACGCGGAAAGACGATAGGAACGCTCACCTCCGCTGGCGGTTTTCCACCGGCGCTTATGCACTCGATCACTAGCTCGCGATCCTCGGTAGTTATGAGGAAGTCACCCTGCGTGATCTTCGGCTTCTGCGGTGGCACCAGCACGCTCAGCTTGGCGAATCTCGATCGTAAAGCCGGCTGTCCGTCGTTCGTCGGTGAAGCCTGACATTGATACGTGCCGTCGTCCTCGAGTTCCACCGGATATATGTGTAGCGAAAAATCGCCTGAAAGCAGAAAAAAATACGGCGGATGAGTATCGAGCGCGCTGACGTTTTTTGCGCGATGGTAGAAATTGGCATATTTTCTCTCGTAAGCTCGCCAATTAAAACTAAACCTACATTCCTCAATGAATTAGTAGACATAATTTCAACATCAATTTTAATTCGAATTTTTAGTTATAAAAGCATTTAATGATAGAAAAGTCGGGGAGTCGCTATAGATAATGACCTCGTTTGATATTTTTATTCCGAGAAAATTGATTTCGGATTGACTAAAGAAAATCTGTCGGTGAAAATACGATGCATATGGTGGAAGTGGAAATAATATCTATATTATATAGCCGCACTCCGAATCGCGAAGACAATGGAGAAGATCGAAAAAAAAAAAAAAAAAAAAAGATATCAACTGCAGCGGAATATGTCAGTCGCTTACGGCATCGCGTCGGAACGCAGATATGGAATTTATCGCGGCGTGGTTTTATTTTAGACTCGTCGCGTATTCACGTAAACTGTCAGGAGCCAGCCAGCTTGATAACTACCATCGACGAATTAGAGCGAGCTCATTCTACTGTGAGAAAGAGTCTCTCGCTCTCTCTCCCACTTTCAGCCTCTCCCTTCTCTCCGTATCTCTTCTCTCTTCTCGACGGTTTTCAACCACCGCCACCATCACCGCCACCACCGCCGCCGCCGCCGCCGCCGCCGCCGCCACCGCCGCCGCCGGTTCTCTCGTCAAATCACGAGAATTCGCATTGTCTGTTGAACGAAAGTGGCGTCGTCGCTCAAAAGTATCGCGAGCTCGTCGATTCGCGCCGAGTCGCATCACGTATCACGGTAACGTATCGCGCTCGAATAAATCCGCGTCGCCTGTGCAATTTATCCCCCTCTCTATATGTATATACGCCCGTTTCCTTCTTTCGCACATCGGCAGTTTTTTCCCCGCTCGTCCGATCCGTTCTCTCGCTTCTTCTCACAGATCGATGTCACGCATGCATCTCGATGCCTATAACGTCACGCTTCTCGGATCCGCAAGCGGACAAAGCGAACACGACGAGAGAAACGTTCCACGAATATGGGTGCGGTGGTTGAAGGGACATCTCATGGTCAGGCGGTGTAAAAATGTAATTGTCAGTCTCCGTGCGTGCGTGCGACAAGGGATAATTCCTACAATAAATTGCACCTTCGCGATAAAGCCGGCTGACAACGGCGGCGCGTCCAAGCAGGGAACGCGCTAAGAACGTGTTGTGTATATGTTGCCCGAGTGTCAGCCCTAATTTACTGCCCTTATTTATGACATATAAAATTGCACGGAAAATATGAAACAAATTGAAAATGTGAAACAATAGATAAATATATTTCGAGATGATAATCTTATTTCCGTCAAATTAATCATTGCAAATATTAATCCTTGCCAAGTGTATAAAAGAGGAAATAATATAAAATTATACTACATTTTACAGTTAAAAGATATAGTTTTAAAATATTACTCCAATAAAAAATTAATTTTAAATTAATAAAATGAAGTACGAAATGTAATAACAATTACGAATCTGGATAATGTTATTTTATTATTCCTTTTATCTCACTAGCATATTATATAAAATAAAATTTATATGATTTAATTTGACATATTATTTAGTACTCATATCACAGAATACTGAACTCTGTAAATGATTTTTTATTTATTTTCCATTTGTATGATACAATTCTTGATTACCGCGTCCCTGCGTTGAAGCTACGGTAGCTTATGCTCGATGAAACGTGCGCGAGTATTCGTAATGCTGTGCGTTTCAGCCGTTAAACGTCAGAACGTTATCGAAAATAATTTCCCTGGGAAATTTCGTGTGGTGTAGTATAGGATGACGCGAAAAGCTTCGCCGAGTCACTCGTCCGTGGTGGTCGCGCGAGTAAAACTGACGAGCGCTCCTGCATTAAATGATAAAGCGTTTTTTGCGCTTTTTTTTTTTTTATTCCGTTTTGACTGCAGTGGCATATTCATCCGTTATTTCCACCGATGTGTCAATGATCGATTTACTCTTTCGAGTCGTATAGCTTTATTGAACGGTATTATGTAAAAGTGATTTAACCTATCAACTAGTAGTTTCTAGTAAATCAAGTTTGAAATTTTAAAGGAATATTTTAACCCATTTTCTCTGAATGCTGTGCAATATTGGATTTTACTTCTATCATCTTTTTGCTAATGCAGAATTTTATTACAGATCTAGCCATATACACACATTCACACACACACACACACAACTTTCTTTTTTAAATATTTCACAGTTTAACTTATTTTTATACGATACCGTCCAATTAACGTAAACCAGATAGCGGAAGCCGTAACTGGGCGATAAAGTGCGTTCGCCTATATCCATCCACATTCACGAAAGTTAAAAGCCAATTGAAACGTACATTTTCTTGCCAACTACAATTAACCCTCCTTCCAGGACCTCCCGTTGAATAAACTTTCGAAACTTTGACATACAGCACGTCGTCCGTAGACTTCTGTAATACTGCGATAATTACTTTCGCTAGATATAGTCAACGTTATATATCGCGATGTCAGTTAGGATGATCATCTATAATGCCCTCATAATCAGTTGAATTTACTTCGACGAACGTAACTTGGTAATTTTCGTGCTGCGAACTTCTGCCATGCTATTGTTTGCGCAGCTGGTATCGTACGACTTTCTAAAATAACTTTCTTGGAAGATCTACATTTTACAATTTTCTTTTATGATAAGTTTACTCAGAGTTGTTTCGAAATGTTACATAACATGTATTTTATATTTAAACTCGTGGAGTTTGCTAAGATACTGCATTGGTGAGTTCAATATTTTTCAATCAGTGCATTTCACAAACTTCAAGCATAGAATTTCATGTTATACTATTTTTGTTATACTATTTTCAGCTTTTGAATGTGATGCCAAGTATTATATTATAATGACAGTATGCAGATATATTGTTGGAACTTTTTGCACTATTATTTTATGCACTTATATTATTTATACTTTTTCTCTTATTTTTATATTTATAATTCTTTTATTATACTATTTGTATTGTCTCACATGTCTCACTTTCTTTATTACTTTTTAATCATCATCGTGCTATTTGAAAGATGGAGGGTTAGGGCGAATAGCTGACGAGAGATGAATGATGGTGACAACTTCCCTATTTAGAAAATGTTGACGCACCTCGGTGTTACCGGGTTAGAAAGTTTTACGGAAGAGATCCTCGAATGCTACACACCTGCGCGTCAAGTAAAGTTTGTTGCATTAAGCGTGAAAAATTATAATGGCAGAAAACTTTGACGGCAGACAGAGGTGAAGTGAACCTTGATTATATTAAAATTCTCGCCGAATTTTTTGAGTAATGAATCCTCGTGGATATTTGATAGTGGAAAATGATAAAAATTCTCGAAACTTTTGTAATTATAGCCATATCGACCGCGGTAAACTTATCTGATCTCAGCTTCCGAAATAAATTTCTTACCGATATCATATTTTATTGTGCGGCAGGGAAGCACAAACGCTCGATATCACGCTAGATTTCTTCCTCTACAATTTGAGAACATTTCCGAAGTAAGGTCCGACACAAGGTACGAGTCGGACAAAGGGGAAAAGATCTTTTGACGGCAAAAGCACCAGAAGAGCCACGGTGACTTACTCGATGCGGCGAAACAATGCATTGCTAACAATTAATTAACTCCTGCGTTGTCCGCTACAAACAGCTATAATTAATTTTAATTACATGAGTCAAGAAACGAACATTATACCGCAAACCGTCACGATTAATAATTCGTTGCAACCAACAAGAGCATAATTCTATGGCGCATTAACCGACCAAAATACACGAAATTCAATAACTAATTTGTGGGATAACAACGGGCAGTTAAAACAGAGAAAAAACAGTCTCTGAAATAAGGAAATTTCGTGCTTAATATAGATTCAAATACGTTTTTCCAAATGATAAATATACTTGTCAATAATATGCGAAAGATTAATATTACAGATTAATATTGCAGTTTCATGGTTATGATAAAATTGATCTTTACATTTTGTTCGGCGTTCTACATCGCTAAATTTTTTAATGTTGTTCGAAACATTGTTCCTTGGGCTCGGTTTTGTTCATTAATACCAGTTGAATTTTACAAATACGATCTGCGTCGAGAACGTAGCAAGCCCAAAGTTTGCACAGCAGACAGTTTCACCCTTCTGGATGCATAATTTATGCGGGTGCTCGGCTTTCTGCGTTGCAAGACTTGGACGTTTTATGCTTCAAAGAGCATAAAAATGGCGACGGCTTAAAAAATTCTCGTTCAGCTCTGACGTCCGCAATTTTTTGTGCCAAAGTTGAGATTGTCGTTTTAGAAAAATTGCGTATGAGACACGGATATTGCGAGGATAGGTCGTATGGCGATATTTGTATACCTGAATCCTAAAGAAGTAATATTGGCGACCGGGTAATTTAAATACTAGAATAACATCGGAGAATATGACAAACAGATTTTCCCCAAGGAGTAGAGAAAGATGTATTTTAATATCGAAACGCTTTCGAGAAAGTTGATGTGGTTGTGTTTACAGCAAATGGAAATCTCTTCGCTAATATTAACCGAAAAATGAAAAAGTCAACTCTCACTTTATTTTGCATTAGAATTATAGCGCTGTCTTGTCCTAAGCGTAGATCGCGTGATATTCGCGCATCAATAAATTGATTAAATCGTGGACGTTGCGTCATAATCAAGATAGCCTTAACATAAGGCTATTAATCCTCTGCCCAGGAACGTGGGTGCTAGTTGTTTCGGTAAACTCTCCCCCCCGCCCCCCCTCTCGCCCTCAGCTGGGTCTGTAACTAGACAAACGGCGTGATGATAACATCGCGAGCGGTTACCGGCCTTTATTGCAATACGTAGTAAATCACACATGGCCTAACTAACAGCGCGGGATTGTCTTTACACGCGATGCGATTACGCTCTGCAAATTTCGCCGTTCGCCGCAGTATCCGGCCGTTTGGTTTCGCGCCGCCGAAACCAGGTGTAGGGAGAAGAGTGTAAAGCGAAATAAAAAAAAAAAAACGCCCGATAACTCGGGTTACACGCGCGAAAGCTGCGAAAATATCGAAAACGTAATCCGACGGGTTTTCCCCGATGCTCTGATATATACGTTCGCGCGAACGGTTGGGGCGGCCGCGAAACGGGCCTCGTAAAATCTTGTGTGTTTACCGTCGATGAGGCTTGCGCGGGGCTCGGTCTCCCGGCACGAAGTAATCGTGTAATCAGCGGGCGCGGCTTTATCTACTCTGGCATATCGGCATTCGGCGGCAGTTGGCGGTGATTTCGGTCTGCCCGAGCCGAACAGCCGCAAACGGGCAAACGATAACATCCCACGGACATCGTTCACGAGGCGCCCAGGCTGTGTGCACGGGCCGCGGGGTCTTTATCGCAACGATAAATCACCGCGCCGTCAATAATACGGCGTAGCCTTTCGCGTAAGACGACGGCGTCGTGCACGGTTAATGCGAAGTACACACGGACAGACGGACGGACGGACGGGGACGAGGCGGACGTACACACGTGCGGTTAGGCTAGTTAGGTTTGGGTATGTAATAGCGGGGCCATAACTCCCTCCGAAATTAGTAACGGTTAGGCCTACAAACGGCCGCTAGGCAAGCGAACGCCTGCCGGACGAGCCAGTCGTGACATTAATCGCGTCTGTAAATTTCACGAAAGCACGGCCGGGGCATAGCTGCGCACTTGGAACTCGTGGTGAGCTTCGTCCGCGGCGGGGTGGTGGGGGAGGGGGGGATAAATGAGGGTGGTACGATGTGCGAGCAAACGGCATCAACCGTTTCGTCCGACCGGCCGGATTCGATCATCGAAGAAAATCGATGCCCGCGAAGCGACGGTCGCCTCCGGTACCGTCTACCAGCGATTTTATTATTTACCACGACGATGTAATCATTATGTAGAGCAATCTAAAGAGAGACTCGAGAAACTTGGCAAGTATAACACCCGCAAAAATAAACGAGAAGGTTGAGTTAATTTAGATCGGCGAAAGGGAGGGGCGAAGACGGATATTAAAATCGGGTTTGATCTTCATTTTCTATAAAAAGTTTCCCCACGCGTTTATCTTTCTTCTGGTAATCGAAATTCTTCGTAATGTGAACGGAATTGCGTATATAAAAATTTTACTTGGAATTTTTGCTCGCTTGCAAGTTTTCTTGCAAGTACAACGCGCGTTGATTCGGGATAAATATTTGTCGCGCTTTCCTCATCATATCGACCACCTAGTGCCGGTCTAATACGTCATTACGGACAGTTATCCTTTAATCGACAAACCAACCGTACATCCTAAGTTCGCAGCAATTGCCAATTAGGCGCGTTTATATACCTGATTGGTGGTTAACGTGGACCTCCACTCGCGCATGTGCAACTAGAATTGCAGCTCCGAATTTGCTATCTTGGCGTAGAGTGAACATTATCATATGGATAAGGCAAGATTTCGGTAAAAGTGCTTTAAAGCTCGGCATCGAAAATACAGTTGAATTTTTCATGTCGCGGTAGAACGCACTGCATACGGTACCATATTTAAACAGGGGAAAAGTATTTGTTTTCTTACATTAACTAATGATGTTGATAAAATAAATGTTATCGCTGGAAAATTTTCAACGTGTATAAATAAATAAAGTTAGTTTTAGAAATGAAAGTATATGAAGTAAAATATAGTTATGAGTACATATATTCATTTATCTCTGAGCGCGTTCCGCAAATTTTTCTACCATTCGAAACTGTTTCGTGTTGTATGCGAAGAATGTAAATCAGCAGTCTAATATCTACAATGATGAAGCGCCATTATTCGAGCCAATTATTGCGGCGATATGGTCTCGCGGGGTAGTAGCTAAATAGGAGAAAGACAGACGATATGCAACGATTATCACGCTGATAGCAGTACAGCGCGACGGGACTTGGAATTATACTCAGCTTTTATCGCACAACGGTTCAATCGACACTATTGGCCACTATATCGACGATCGTTGATTTCGTAAACCAACCGGCGTATCGCGGTTTCTCGTTGCGGTTCGGACTTCGCTAAAATTTCAGTATCATATGTTCGTTCTCGCTGTTATTTTGGCACCGATAACGGCGTTGATTTGTAACGAAATAGTGTGTTTATGATATTCTGGCGAATTAAATGCGCATTATACTGCGATAACGGCCATTATATCATTTATGAGAATTTAATCATTCCGACTTTCTAATGTCTAATCGGTTCTACCAATCAATTATTTCATGTATGCGAATATTTAATATTTAATTAACTAGGGCATTTTCGTGTGATTATATGCGGCAGACCTAATAATTAAACCATATGGTAACGACGGGAATCGGAGCCAAATAGATCGGTTCTACATTAATTTTACAACATTTTCGATTTATATGATACTGATAGGTGCGCGCGCGAATGTAATTATGTTTTATTTTCGTGAATACATCTTTAATTGAGAATATAACTTTATTTAGACTTTATTTTATATTTAATTCTTAAATATTAAAATAGCTATTCGAATACCATTATCTCGTATAAAAAGAGCTGAGAAAACTTGATTGATGCATTTGATTTTAAATTACGTAATTGAATGCTGTTGATACTCTTATCATTAATTATCGTTCTTTTACGATAACATATTATTCAATTCTATGTAAAATCAATTTTATGTGAATAAATCCAGCAAGTTTAATAAAAGATGTTGAAATACCGTATCTGTGTTAATATGTCATAATTGAACTATGAATATTGCTGTAAAAATGTGTCGTAAATAATTGAAATAGATCAGTAATGAAATGTTATTGTCCAGTTGTGTAAATTTGATCAAGTTATTAAATAGTAAATACATCGAACATGTAATTACGATCGATTAAATATGTAATTGCAATTCGTTAAATTAATGAAATTTTTCTTGAGAAAAGAATTTTAGTAAAAGTTCCCTCTTTCCTATCGCTAAGGAAAAATGTAGATTCTGTGTAAATTTATGTTTTAACCGCTAACATCTAAGGGCCATCCCCATAAAAATTACTTAGAGTTAACCGTGATTTAATCAATTCGCTATCTCTTTCTATCTCTGTCTCTAGAAAGAAACGGAAAGAATGAATTAAAGCTCAGTTAATTTTCACTAACGTTTATGGGAGCAACCCTAAGCCGGTGCACGAGTTACTGTTTCTCACGGAAGATTAAATGAAATGTCGATAAACCGTTTACTTACACGGAAAATACGGGGGGAAGGACGACTTGCTGATCTTTCAAGTCTAGCCTATGTATATAATTTCATTAGAAGTAACTTTTTTCCTCTTATCGAGCCCATTTTCATTATTCCGGTATTAGACGCGACATCTACTGAGTAAGAATTCCGCGATATCTCTGCCAGAAATAGGGAGGGCGCGTGTGGGTGGAGAGGTTTGCAATTTAAATTATGTCGAGCGAAGTGTGTACCCGGCAGAATATAATATCTGGCTCGCGAGTGTGGTGGTAGTGAGAAAAATACACCACGGAAACCGGTAAGGTCGATTAATCGGCCGCGTTGCAGCGGCAGGAGCGGCACCCAGATCCGGTCGAGCAGGTTGGGCGCCCCCGATATTGCTGCTCATTGCTGCTGCCGTTGCTTCTGCGAGCGATCTTAAAATTCCGTGCGCTTGTATGTGTAGAGAATGAATATCGCTGGAATTACGTTGTGCTTATAATTGCGTCAATTAATATCAGGTGGCCTGTGTGGCGGCGATATCCGGCGTTAATTATTGCAGTGGAACGTTCTCTGATCCAAGATAAATTTACACGAGCCGGCTAAATCTTTCGATGGATTTTGGTGGATAAATATCTTAGAGTTTTGCGCAGAATTTTCGATAGTTGGGTCAAAAATAATTTTGTGTTTCTTTCCTTTAATAGGTAATAAAATAAGATTTATTCGTAATAAGTAATGAATATATAAATTGAAAATAAATTCATGAATATTGACGCGTCTTCCGTTTAAAAATAAATACTCAGTAATTTATTTAAATATTTTTCATTTCTCTTGAAACGTAATCGCATTATTTATGGAATATTCGATATATATCTATACGTATATATTCAATAGGGAATTGTGCCGGAAGAATTCTGAATTGAATATTTATTTATTGGTTATGATGATGAAGAGTGGAATTTTTTCATAATCTAAAAACAAGCATTTTGTCACAAGTGGAACGGCATTTTGTTGCTTCCTTTTATTGACTGATTAAGTGACTAGACGTTGGTCGAGCAAGATCTGGTTTGAACAAGTCGCTCGTTGCTTCCGCTAATTTCTTTGGAAATTTTTATCACAGACAGGTACGAGGAAAATAACATTCCTCAGAATACTTAAGCTCTGGGAATTAAGTATGCTTTACCGACTTACTTCGTAATATGTTCATCATTGGATCGAAAAGCTTCAACTTGAGCTTGGCTTAAAGTTTCCTGATTGTATATAATGTTAGCACAATTTTCTTAAGGTTTCCTTGTGAAAGTTATCCATCGCGATAAAACGATATCGAACAATAGCCGTTGCTTCCACAATAAACCAAGACCATAATTAAGATGAAATTTTTTAAGTATGCAATTTTTTTTTAAATTTATTGCTTAAAGACCGGTTCTCTTGTTTGCGTAAAGGCGAGATCGAAGAGCGCGCTGTATTCCCGATCAAAATCTTCGACATTAATACCTCGTTAAAGCTCAGTTTCGCTTCAGGCATGATCGCTTCATCGATTAAAATCTATTTAAGCGTATGCTTACGTGAGTAACGTCCGCCCGAGGTACAAAGATATGAAATCGATAATATCCGGAGTAAAGCCCGGAACGCCGCCGATTTGCCCTCGTTTCGGCGACGCATCTTTCGAGAGTCACCTGTTATCGCAATAAATTCGTCCGAGAGCGATAATCTATTTCTAATACCAACCATCACGCCCTGAGCCTTTAATACGTGCGCCGGATCCCTTAAAGACACGTCGGATTTACACGCGAATGCCGCGACAAGGTCAATTGCGCCCGTTGCTAAGCGGGGCACGCCTTATCGAAGATGGAAATTATGACTTCGTGTTTTTCCTTTCCGAGTGCTCTCTCGAGTTCGCGAGAACAGGTATATCGAGCATGTAACAGAAGCGTGACGGTGGCAGCGACGGCGGGGGTATCCGGTCAAGCGGTCGCGGCGCGTTCCGCAGCTGAATGCCTCGCGGCGAATCGCGACAGCGCAGCGCAACGGTCAAGCGCAGCGCAGCGCAGCGCGACGCGCGCTGCAACTCGCGCTACAACTCGCTACTCTCGTCGCGCCGTCACCGCAGCCGCAGCCGCCGCCACCGATCCTATTGATCTATGGTAGAACCATTAACCATCGGAGCGTGCACCGAATGTTTCGGAACTAATTTAAACTTAGCCGCTTCTCCGCCCGCGGCATACACGACGTCGAATTAAAGACTTCGCTCTACTGCTGCGCTATCGTGTGTACGCCGATATGTGCGATTCTCCGCCGATTAGAACCACTGCGATATGTTGTGATAGCGCTTCCGATATCTGTCACCGTGTATCCGGCGGGTTTTTGCCCGGAATACATTTCGAGACGCGATCATTTATCTCTCACGACTTGAAATGCATTGCACGAAATTATTCTCCAGATTGAAATTAATTAAATTAAATATTCATAAAACGAGAAGATGGAGGAAATAAGATATTGAATGCTGAATTTTACACTACATTAAATTTCAGCGATAAATCTTTTATTGCAAATTTGTTAATTTTCATCATTTGATATATTTGATTTTTAATATGCCGCGTATATGGAATTAGTAAATCAAAATTTTGGCAGAAAAAAAAGACATAATATTATATATCATCGTGCTAAATGTGCGATGTAAAAACTGACGTGTAATTCAGTAAAATTAATCCCAATGTCTGTATGATGGCTGTCACTCATATGCGATAAGGCTTGAAAATGTCGAATTTTCTTGATCCCTTTTATACTAGAGTTAAACGATGAAAACGTTAATTGAACAATTTTTTCCGGTAGTCGTTCACATTGTCGTCACCAACGCGAACTTTTATCGCGCACAAACTGCTGCGGACTAATTGACTTTTGGATGCGCATATATCTAGTTTTTTATCGTACTTATGGCTAATTTTCTTCTTCCATTCTGCACGTACCATAATTCGCACGTTGAGCTCAAGCGGTCTTTTCTCGACATCGAGTAAATAATTTAAGCTTTTTTATTTTGATTTGTGCATCTCTTTACAAAACCCACGGTCAAAAAAAGCTGGCGGCTAAAACATAACAACATTGCGGTGCAGGTCATAGAGCAGGGTGCGCTAAACCTGCAATAATTTTATGGAAATCAGACGTTTGCTACCGTGGTACGTGCCACATAGACGATGGGGTGCGCTTATACGCCGGGAGAAGAATGAACGAGGACCAAGGCATCGTGCAACGGCATATAGTTACAAGTATATTATGGTTCCTCGGCTTAAACTGGATTTCAAACGCGCGCGAGCGTTATCGTTCCGACACACTGTGATTGTTGGGAAAGTCCGCCGCGTATATACGCACTAGCGAGGCACGTACGATGTTTAGCTTAAGGACATAGTGCCACCTGCGTTTAATCCTACTTTTGAATAACGCACCATCGTCAACAACTCGGTAAAAGATCGTCGCAGAAGGCATTAATCCCTTGAAAAAAATTATTCCAGTTGTATAAACGCGCGAGAGATATTCAAATCCCATTTAAAAGCATACGTTTCAGCGAAACTGCGCAGAAAAAAAATTTATATTTAAATAATACTCAAACAGTTGTACGGAGAAATGATATTTAAATAATTAACGCGTAGATTATTTTTACGGCGAATAACGAGAAAATGTTCGAAGCACAGTGCGCCAGCTTATCAATGGCAACTTTATTAGCCAAATAAATGTGATGCTCCTTTTTTCCAGATTAGGAGCATTGCCAGACACAATGTTATATTTTTTAACATATTGTGAATACAGGAAATGGAATATCGGTATAGAACGATGCGATATCGTGGAATCGCTCTATCTTCGCAAGCCCAACGACTAATCCCCCGGCCGGCATATACTGTAACCGAAAAACGAATAGAAATAAAAAAAATAAACGCCGCGTTTGCATATACCGTTCGCGTTCCAATATGCCGACGCGCACGAGCAGGACAGCTTCGCGAAACACGTTACAAATTTTGATTGAATAAACGTTGGATCGTTTCGCTTTCCGCGCGCTGATTTTTGCGGAATTAAATGACGAATGCAGCGGGCGCGGAAAGATACGCGCGCGCGGGCTCACTGAAAGACAATCTATATGTTGAAACAGATACAGCGGATGAAATAAACCAGTTCACTACTCCGCCTCCTGCACCGTCACACGAAAAAGCCCCCGCTTTATCGCGGTATGCGCGGTTAGATTATAGCATTAACGGAATTGGAACAACTTTGAAGGTTCTTGTTACATGGTTCTATCTCTTTTTATCTTATTTGTATCCATGTAGTTTCCGCTTCATCCACTTATTTGCTCATTTGCTTATTTGTTTCGTTGAAGTCGAAAGCATAATGATTTCCAATTACTCGCAAATGCGGCTTGATTCTGCACCTTATATTTCTTCGACATATATTTTAATCCCTTCGACCGCTTCGTGGCAGTATATGTATATATATATATATGCAAGCTTTTTATATCGAAGGTAAAAATTGAATAGAAGATTTTACGCTTATTGAGAAATCGAACGCGTAAATCACCCTTTTTGCTCTGCCGAAAAATTTGCCGTAGTACATTTCTGGCATTAATTTTTTTGCTGTCTATTTTTGTCATTGTTGTACCATGATATACTGTCCGCGGTAAGAATATTTCATCCAGGTGTGCTTTGTTATTTGCGTTTGTGTCTCTCGAGTTTATTCGCGAGTAACGCTAACATCATCAGCGTGCCCGTGCTGCCGAGTTCAGAACGTAGAGGTCTTTATTTGAACATCATCCTTTCATTTGCCAGCATAATTTACTGATTGGACGAAATTCTCTATTCCCTCGTTACCTTTGCCATTACGTACTGGATTAAACCGCGAGTGTATAAAGTTTCGTAATAAAAATTCTACAATAAAGAAACGCTGTCTCAGGCGTATCCCGGGCTTGCATCCCAAAGACGTATTCTGTACATGGAAAACGTTTACACGTGTAAATACTCCTATACCAGCAAGTGTAACGAGTGTTGCGAGGCATTTTTTAGTAACTCGTTAGGAAACTAATTTAACTTCACAGTAGCTTTTAATGCGAACTGTATCGGCTTTATGCGACGTAGTCGACACAAGAGTAGCATGAAGTCCATCTTTGTTTTAAAGCGCGCTAACAAAAGTGAACCTCTTCCGGAAGCGCTATGCAGGATAAGGCGGAAATCATGGTGCAACTGAAAAGGAGGCCAATTTCTCGTATAAAAAGTAGCTAGAAGCGAAATATTAATTTGTTTTTTAATTGGCCATTTCAGTAACCATTATCAAAATACGAATAAAAAATATACCATTTAATACGTTAAATAAAGTAAAATTTATCTTAGTTCTCTATAATAAGTTTTTCAACGACCTAAATTATTTTAAATGAGTTTAATAGCCTATAATGAAATAACATTAAAGATTATTCACTTTTCAAGAGAAAAACATCACTAAATTTCTAATTTTTTAAATAAATGTTCTCGTAAATGTTACGGTGGATGGAAAAATATACTCTGCATTTTCGATCTTCCTGTCCCGTGCTACAATTTTCACCTCGCGTTGCATACACGTCTCACTACTTATCAACATTGGTCCTGCGGGTTTACTGTACCTAAGTTTCACATCTCTCTACGTGTTATGCGTAAAAGCTGCTACGCCCGCGGATGTGTAGATCTCTAAGCGACGCAAAATATTTTTTCACGGTAGACAACCAGGCGTGCGTGCGTACGCTTTTTTCGGCACAGCAGAAAATCAATACCTTGCGGCAGAAAATTGAATTTGAACGAGTAAACAGGCCAGCGGCATATTATAGCGTATAGTTGATGTAGTGAATAGATTTTTCAAATAATCCTTCATTGGTAAAAAGTGCGCTTTTGTCAACAACAAATTCAAGCGCGGTTAAGGTAGCGCCCGACGGCATGTGGATCGAAAATCATTAATATACATGGCGAAAATCGCAATTTACATATGAATCGTTATATTTTCCAAAAATTAGAAATATTGTAGATTCTATAATCTGTTTGCCCGACAGCGAAAATTAAAATAATTTTTCAAGAGAACGATTAAGGCAGGAAGTCTAATGTGAAGTTTCACAGGATGATTACAAATCGTTCTGTATTTTGCATAATTTTAGTGTCCGCGAGCATACATCGCGGCTGGCGGAGGATTAATTTAAGCGTGAAAATGGAGTTTCCGGGATAATCTTCTTCACTTATGCTTACCTTCTTCATCGCTGCCGATCATGGCGTATCGCTCGTATCCGGTGAGATTCCTAACCGCTCCCAAGCCAAAGTCGTCCTTGGTCCATTGAATGGGCCCTTTCTGATCGAGTACTCGGCATGGAAGTGTCACCCGACTGCCAATCACCGCGGTTTGATCCATTGGCTCGATGGCGAATCGCTGATAAACTACTTCCGTCGTTGTAAACGGTTTCAGCGTCGACGCCATTATGGACGACGCGTTTGTCATGTTCGTAGCTGCCACTGTCTTCGCTTCTATTGTCATCAGCAGCGAGAGATAAATTATTAACGGTGCTGTTCTTCGTCCGACTTTTCTGCTTGCATTCCTACGGAATAAAAAAAAATGGTTCGTTAGATAATAATTAGACATTGTATAATATAAAACATTTTTAAATATTTATTATTTTATATCGCAAAATGTATTTGATTTATAATTTGATATAACATTTAAACTAACACACACTCATTACTTGAGATTTTTAATTGCAATTTGTTAAGAAAGAATCAAAGGAAGAATTGGAGGAATTGATGAAAAAATTGCACCGTTATTCACTTTTGATTCTTTAGCCAAGACAGGATAAAAAAAATCGTCGGCTTTATTCTTTTAATTTTTGCATGCTTCCTTGAATCTATTTAACGAGCATGCAAGCCATTGTGCGATTCTTTGCCCATCCACTCCGTCGTGTCTTACTTAATTTATCTTTATAGTCCCATCGGATTCAAAAACGAAGTTAGAGAGCAAGGAGCCGGTGTCGTAAAAGAGACGATAAAAGTATTGCCGGGTGCCGGCAATTTAGTATTGGAAGCAAGGGTGCATTATACCCATACATATGTATGTCCGTGTGCAGCTAAAAGCACATATGGAATTGCCATTAGGTATGAGAGAAGCTTTTTTACGACGGTGGTCTACTTTTGCCGTTGCTCGTGAAAATATAGTATGTCTTAATAATTATCGCGCGGAGCGTTTTACGCTAGTATTAAACGTGTAATATTGTATCGGACAAAAAAAAAAAGCTGGCTGCGATCTTTATCAGAGATAGTCGAGTTGACATCTACTACTCCCTTTAATTAGGTACATTTTTTAAGAATCGATCATTATCCCTTTCTGTCGGAATTCTTTCCGTCCCTTTCATTCCGTGACAGTCTAAAAAAAGATGAAAGGACGCTGATTAATCTTTTTATCAGTGTCTGAGATTCAACGGTATTTACAATTCAGAGCTTATGTAATAAACACGTTTATATATTTGTTTATCTTTGCAGGCAATGGATTAATTAATAAAATTATTATTTGTGTATCATATTTTTCCAAGAAAATACACAGCGGAGAGTCTGAAAAACGCGAATATTACTACAGATTCAACATTTATTTGTTGACTTTGAGCATTCATTAACGTAATGTTCATTAGCGTAACTATTAGCCTTTATTATCATTCGACAAAACAAACCGAGAAAGCGCGCCAGTCAAGCGAACGGGACTCTCAATCGCTCCCCGTCGACCACTTAATTAATTTTCATTGTGTCATTTATATTCGTATCAGCCGTCGTCCGTCTTCTAATAACGCGAACAAGATGGTATTCGGTTTCTGCTCCCCCCCCTCCCCTCCCTCCCTCGTCTCTCCGCGCCGTGTGCCTGCGTGTGCCGCTTCTCCATCATCTATCTACGTTTCCTCCAGCGCACCGTTCTTATTCGTCGCCGGCGAAATGATCGATAGAACTGAAAATCGCTCGAGGAGAGATTCTTGAGAACGATGTATCGTTCTCGTATGTCTTGTCGGAGCTCGCACGCGGCGTCCCCGCACAGACGCGGCGTCTCGACGTCGCTCTGTGTTATCGTCGAAGCCGTTCGTTATACATGAAGCCGCGTCCTCCTCTTTCCCACACCCTCCTTTCTCTCTCGGATGTTCCTCGGAGAAGCGAGCTAAGCGTTTCTTGTCGCGCCGTGTTCCGCTGGTTAGCAGATAGAGGATGTCGTGAGACGTCGCGCTCGTACGACATCGCGCGCGGGCTGCTTCTTACGAGCTCAATAGGATAATAACCCCTGCGGCAGTCGCTGCCGCCGCCGTCGCCTGCCCGCCCGAATGCTTTGAATGGAATATACGAGTAACGAGCGTAATAATAATTGCGCTTGTGCCCCGTATTCGGGGCATCCCTTCCCCCCCCCCTTCTCTCTCTCTCTCTCTCTCTTCCCTCCCTCCCACTCCTCCTCGCCGACCGACAAAACGTCGCGCCGCGCGGTGCGTTTACATCGGGTCGAACAATCTCGCGGCTATAAGCGACTTGACAAAAGCACGCTTCTTGACGCTCGTTAAGTCTTTCTTCCGTCTTCGACGGGATGCGAGCGATATCGCACAATTATTTCTCTCTTTGGGATACGTTGCGATAAGAATGTCTCATGCTCGCGAACAACATTGACATGTTTGACGAAATCGAACGCTGCTTGAATCGTATCGATAATCAGATTATCTTGATATCGCGTGAATAGAATTTCCGTTTCTTTCTTCCTTCCCCGGCTACATAATTTCACGAGGGAGTTGAAATAAATTTTGTATCGAATGTGCACAATTTACTCATTTACTTGGAAAACATTTATCATATTCCGTGACGTCCATGACAAGGCACGCCACCGGCTTACGAAACAGAATTGGGTCATGTCGGAATTGGATGGGATACGTCCCAGGCGATTTTACCACCAGTGATTTTACATGTAAACGTATATCACGAAAATATCGCACGCGCGCGTTATGTCGAATGGATCCTATCACGCCCATTGGCTTTTTATCATCCGCGAGAGTGTCGGAAATTTCGAGCCGCCTCGCCGGGCGCGGCTGACGTACAACGCGCGTAGGCGTATTCGTAGATTATGCCGCCGGCTCCGATAAAATAGAGCACGCTGATAGAAGCGTAAAACAATCAATTGCAATGTTGTCCCAGCAATTACTAGCGAATGTCGCGATAATCACTGGCGCGTAGGCGGGCGACGTCCGCGCACGCATACACACACACGCGCGCGCACGCACGCACACACACATGTACGCACGTTTAAATTTAAATAAAGTCACTAATCGAGACGATGCGTCGAGTCACAGTCTGCCTATCGAACGTCACGCGTTGCGGCCGCCGGTTAGAAATTTTAGCGCTCGAAAACACGCATTTCTCCGTCTCTCTCTTCCACTCTTTCTGCCTTTCTCTCTCTTTTCGTTCCTCTATAAATGCGTTTCGTTCGGCACACCGCGTCGCGCCGAATCGATCCATGGCCTGATTTGACCTTCGAAATCAATTTTTCGCGATGTTACCGCGTATTATTCGATGCTCCGTTCACGGTATTCAATTTTTTCTCAATTACAGTAATCCTAAATTTACACGAGGATTGCATTTTACAAAAGCTTCGCATAGGAAATAGACGTTGATAAATATACGCTAAAAAGACAAATACATATATATGTCAATATTCTATTTTCCACGAGCGTATGTATTGTTTAATATTTTAGTAGTATAAAACCGTATTTGTCAAATTGACAAATGAAAGAAAAGAACTTATTAAACACAATGAAACAAAACGGCGAAATAGAAAATAAAAAAACTAAAAATAATGTCTTTAATTACATTCTACGTTTTTAATTTAAAGTTAAAGCGACTACAGTGTGTCCGAAATAAAATATAAAAAAAGCACAAGTTTCAAATACCATTTGCTACCCACGTGTGAACGCCAAATTTTTGTTCGCAAATACTATTTCTTTGTAGATTCATCATTTTGTGTACAATAGTATCAATGCTACGTCAAATTTGCCTAGCACAACCTAACCGTGTATCCGTTGGATCACGCCTAACGGTAGTAATCCGCCACGCTGTACATGTCCCTCGGAAGGATCTCCCCCGCTCGAGCGTGGAAGACTCGCGCCGAAGCTCAACGGCGCAACGTCACCGATCAATTTGTCATGGGATGACCCAGTATCAAAGATACGAGTCCCCTGGGTCAGTGTAACGTGTTTCTGGGAACGTTGACACATGCATAGGACACACGTACCCGGCGCGACGCGGTGTGTACACATATGCAAACACACGACGCGTCACACACGGCGCGATATATCTGTATGTGGCTGCGCGTGTGTGTGTGTGTAAGCGTGCATGAGTATGTGCTTGTCATCGGTCGCACGACTATCTAAATATAGCCCTACGCCGATGTACACACGAATATGGGATGTATTCGCTGGTTATCGCGATTTTCGATACCCCCGACAAAGTCGGAAAATATTTCGTCACGCCGCTGCAGCTGACACTGCACCGGATAAGAGTGATGAGGGTGCCGCAGAATCAAGAATGCAGAAATCAATTTTCTACATCCGCTCCATTTATCTGTACTATACTTCAAGAGCCTGCTTTTCCTTGTTTAGCAGAATCCACTTTACAATAAAGTACGGTTTCTAAAAAAATGTCTCACGTGTCGGATTGCTTTTATATGCTAATTTAACGATAAGCAGAACGGAACGTTTGCAATTTTTCAAAACGTGTCTCTCGCTTTCTTCTCAAATAATTGTTTTTGACAAATTACTGTTATTACGACAAACAAATTATTCATTATTTTGATCGTGTTTAACTTCTAAATGCTAAAAACAGATGCACACTTTTTTTGGGGGGAGACGAAAAGAGCAATGTGACTAAATAAGCAATTTAATTACTTAATATTTTAAGCGCGCTTTAAATTTTTAAACGCAGACAATTTTTGAGTCGTGTAACACCAAGTTAACCATTTTCTTTTATTGAATTGCCATCTTGCTATATGATGTTCCTACATTTTGTACACCGTGCGACGGATTTGTAGAATGGAATCGGATTTGCGACCCACGGTATGCTTCACTATGTATAGAACATGTCCTGACAGTATCATACTTTATCTCGAACACAGATTCTTTCTTGAATATAAGTTTGACTTTTCGTTGACAAAAACCTAGCCGCTGGTTTTCATCCGTCGCATATTTTTTTCTTGTGTTAATCTGTAAATTGGAAAATTGGATAAATGGATATTTAAAACTTGAAAAATAAGCCACTTAAACTGCTCTTTTGCACTAACTTAATATTACTTTGCGGTTTGCGCAAGGCAGAGGTAAATAAAAAAAAATTTATTAGCTAGGGAAAACGAGAAAAATTGGGTAATTTTTAAACTCTATGTGTATCGCAACTCTGTTGGGACGTTCTGTATATTTTAACGCGAATAGTGCAACCTTCGCGCTTGTGTAGCGCGCAGGTCATGTAGATAGATGCAACCTAATTTTTGATTGGCTCTGGGGATAGAGTGGTAGAGAGGCTTAACCTTCGATCCACGGAGAGAGAAGGTCGAGATTATACCGCAGGGACCCCCCCGGCGCGGGTTCGAATTTAAGCCTTATTCCATCGCCAATTCGGCGGCCGGTATTAACGAAGCCATTAGTAGTTCCTTAACTCCGCGCAGCGGCTGTGCCAACACATCCGAAGTCACACGACGAAATCGACCCATCGCCATCACGAAATGGAAGGAATATTTGTCACGTAAAAACAGAGCGCGACGAAGCGACGTGAAGTTACGAGAGCGCATTAGTCTTACGTAATGAAGTTCAAGTTGGAGACGCGAATTACATCCATTTACGCTTATCGTGACTCAATTTATTATAACCCGGCACAATATTAAGTTTGATGAAAGCGCAATTTTATAGATTTCCTGCCCGGCGACGTTGGAATTGCTCGCAAAAATTTCGCCGGCTAACTCTCAATCCCGAGACGTTTTTACCTTCGTCAAGTCGCGCGCGGTGATCCCTTTGTAGCTTTCTTATAACATTAGCAAACAATCGACCTTTAAAGGTAAACTGTCGCGTTTGTCGTCGCTCTTCTCCGCAATGTGCATTCTTCGAGAAAATCGGATTATTATCACGAAATCTATTTGGCAGTCCCGTTTGTTCGTATCAGTATTCACGGGATGTCGAAGACTGTCAAACGTTCCCCTTTCCAGGGCACAACCAACTGTTGTAACGCGCCGCATTGTATGCTTACGCAACAATCAACATTGCCTATGTGCACCGTTGCATATACAAGTGTATAATGCTATGTGTACCGCCCGTGTAGTGTGGCATCCCTGATGCACGACAAGCAACAATATAACCTCGTGAGCGAAAATTCGCAAGACGCGACAACGAAATTCTCCCCCTCCTCCCAACGAAACTAGACCCGGCCGAAATAGCGGAATCGATTGTGAACGAATACGTTTCTTCCGGAGATTGAATGATTAATGAAGCAACGATCGAAAAAATGACGTATTATCGACTTTTGTTTATTTTATTCGAAAACTTGCTCTTTTTATTCACGCGAAGACATAATGATCACAGTGGTTAATTTGCGATGTCAATTGTACCAATGAGAATATGATCATAAATAGATAAGAACGCGTATAAATATCTTAGTTTAATGATTATCAGAATATAACGCTATTAATACTTAAAATCATTCATTTTCTTTGATCCGATTACCTTAATTATGAAAAGTGACTTGAAATATTGACTTTAATATCTCTAATATCTCTAATGACATTCGAATGTTCAAATATATCTGGAATTCGGAATCGCTTTGCAGCGTGTTTGCGCTCTCGTCTGTGAGAGGACCTCCACATAGAGAAATCCTTACATCATACATACCGCGCTACATGGTCGAGTATCGAATACGTCGTCTCCGCATACCGCCGTCGATTTCGCCGACGTAATGTAGCTACGCATCGCACAATCGCCATAATCCCGCGGATCGGGTGCTTGCAAAGGCAAATATCCATGTACAAGCCGTGTACGAGCAATGCCACAATCTCGCTCAGACTGCTCTTCTTCAAGAGCGCAGGAGAGGGTATTCTCGTTATGATATAAAAATTCTTACTCAAAGGAGAAACAAACGCGTGTGCGTGACACACGGATGTGCTTTCACGTCGGCAATCCTTGGAAGTCTCATATTTTTGTCGTAATATGAAAATATATTTTCAAAGACACGGGAATATGTATGTCAAGAACATAGCGCGCATTATGTATCTGCTTTTTCCGCTTTGTCTTTGTACGCGACTCTTGCCGGCGCATTATATCTTATCCAACTTTGAATCCCGCATCCAAGTCGAATACGTTAAAGGGCGAGGGTATTCACTTAATTTCCTAAGAGTCCGAAAGCTGAAACTCTCGCAAATATTTATGGCGGTCCGCTAGCGCGAGCGTGGATAAAACTGATATCGGCGTATTAGATTTCATAAATGCAAATTTACGACATCGATATTTATCCGTGGATAATATCGAAAAGGTATCGATATCAACAGCGCTGTCCGCAACTCGGGAAATACGACTCTTGGAGTTGGGTGATAATATTTTCTGCGCCATGACGGGAAATTCGTTTTTCGCGAATCAGATTTCATTAGACGGGGAGTTGATACAATAGGGATGTATCGAATCCATCGCAAAGAGCAATAAACGGTGTCGCCGCGTCGTCGTACATGACGCGTGTATGTACGAGCGGCGAGCGGCCGACACACATAGGCACATTCTCGGAGCGGATACATCTGCATTGCAGAAACGAGACGACCATGCAAATTCAATATTTGCGCCGTGATGGAATGATCATGGCGAAGAGGAGGAAACCGCGTCTCTGTGTGCCTATCTGACCCAGATGCTTAAATTGTCATATGCGCTGTGCAGTATCATAGGAAGCTTAGACGTATAGACTGGCGAGCGAGAAAACGGTGCCCGGTACTAAAACCTTGCGTATATACCCGCGGACCCGTCAATCCTATATACGGTACAACCTATTTCGGAAAAGAGCCGCAACGCGGGAAATGAGAAGAGAGAGAGAGAGAGAGAGAGAGAGAGAGAGAGAGAGAGAGAGAGGCGAAGGAGAGATGAAAAAGAAAATTAAGAGTAAGCTCGAACTTTAAGAGCGCAACAATTCCTTCTGTATCGCGCATAACACGAGATACTGCTGCGATAGTCCGTTGATATGGCTGGAATAGGAGTTATATACCGCATTGTTGTATCATGATACGACGACGACGACGTACGCGAATCGCAATCCGTCCACCTACCACACTCCGTGATATAGACGCTATTCATGTGCGAGGAAATCACACATGGCATGCGGCATAAGAGCGGTATCGGAACATCAAAGTAAACTTAACAGTTGAGAAAGATTACAGCGGTCTCGCGACTTATCGACCGAATGTCGAGAAGTAAACGGAAATTGAGGTTTTCATGATTAGTGAAAATATGTTAACCTAGTTTCTTTTTTAATAAGCGTTCTGCATCTCTCAGGATTTAAACGAAATAAAAGAAAGTGCATTACTGTAATACAAAACCCAACAATAATGATGTCAAAGTATAATAATTATGACATCGGTGAATAGAAATGAGCAAAATATTAATTCCAAAGTATCGAGTTATTGCATTGTTATCAAAATGTATTTTTATGACAATATAATTTCTTTGCAACAGGATATGATGAAACAAAATAATTATAAAATACGTTGTAACGATACAAATGTATTTCAAATATTACAGCAACTACAATTTTTGTATTTTTATTCAATATTGTTCATATTTTCATATTAATTAAATTTTAATTTTCTTTAATATCCCAAACAACACGTATGTCTTAAAGACATCTGAAATGTAAATGGTATATCGTATAATTTTTTTAACAAGATATTCTCGAGATAGTACAGATTTCATAATAAATGAAATCACAATATTTCGAATCAGATATTTTTTATTTCAGATGACAGTTTTGAATTTCAGCTTTGTTGAAATGTTACAAATTATTTTAAGTAACTTATTGATATGTCGAAATGTTTAACCTTATTTTAACTTGTCATAAAGGTAAAAATTGGCTCATCATTTTTGATATTGAACATACTTGCAATATGTACGAGTAAATAATGTTACTCGTCACATACGTACTTATTAAATTAGGACAATATTCCGTGCAATGTTTTTGCACGTACAATGCATTAATAATCACTCTGTATACATCGGAACGTGTTGAAAAGACTTCAAGTTTGTTGTACATCGAATTATGTCGATATCAGGAAGCAGGTCGATAGATGAGGGCTTCCTCCACTTCCTCTTGAAGCACTGCGCGCTGCGCCATGCACCGGCAATATGTGCGGTGCGCCAAATCTGAGCGTACGAACTTTTGCCGTACAAATTCGCCGTAGTTGAACGCTTCCTATTTGAAAGTTATGACATTTTGGTATCAGGAGTTTCGTCTCCAAATCAGAAATCTGACATTAAAAAGTTATGGAGATAGAACATTCTATATTTACATACCTATATATATGTAGATGTAGGGTGTCATATTTGCTGTGAAATTTTTAAGTCTTTATAAATGTTCAAGTATTTTGATCCAATATTAAGATAGGGACATTAATTTTGCACTCGTGATTCGATAAACATTTCAAGATGCTCGAAACAAATGCGAAAACAATACCAATCTCTTCGATGTAAATCGAATACAATTTGAATCTATATGACGGAAGGTCTGCGATAATGTTGCAAAATCACCGCGTATGAATATATCGTTCCGCGTATTCAAGTTTGATCAAGTACGCGACTCGATGCATCCCGCCGAATGCTGTAGCGCATCACGAAATCCCGGTATTTCTCGTTTGGGGCGCATATTCATGCGGCCACATTGCTCGGTATAATCGACACGGCATCCGCCACGTTCGACAAGCGACGACCCCTTCTCGGTGACCTTTTCACGCCACGGATCGATTCGTGGAACGATATTTCCTCGTTACCACCACACGTCGCGTCGGCGCGGCGCGAGTAAATCTGTTTCAAAAACATTGCAAGATCAGACGGCGACGGAACGAGTGACAAAGAATTAAACAGAGGGCTGCGAATTATTATCATTGCCTTTTGATCAGATCCGACTTTAATCTCATCGGGCTTGAATGCCGGTTTATGTTTCTGCACGAGGGATAATTTTAACAGATAAGTTTGAACAGACTTTCTTGTGAGAAAATCTTATTCTTATTCATCTCTTGACGCATGCAAACAGCGCAGAAGCTTAAGCTATTTGAAAATATAAGCGAAGTATGGAAATCTTAAGAGAGGAACAGTGTCCGACATGTGTAAAATTTTCATCTTCTTGAATAACAAAGAAATACTTTCCGTTCGAAGATGATTTTTATTCGAAAAATGTCGGGTTTATAGAAATGATTGAAGGGAAGGAAAACGTTGCAAATGGAGTACGAAGTTTGAATCGTTTCACGGGATCTATTTAGAGTCATTCCCTTTGCGGTTGACACTTCGATCGCGGTTCCAGTAGTTCCCAAGGACAATAGCCGCTAATTTGATTAACTCGCGATTAATTGCATGTCCAGGTCTAAAGCGGCGGTCTCACCGCATCAGGCACTCGGCCATATATATTCGCATCGACAACGTGGATACTCGATAGTGTCCGTCAAGGCAAAAGACACGATCGCTTTCCACGGCAATGTCTCTGATAGCGTGGAGATGTAAGCTCCTTATAGCAAGTTGCAATAGCGCGACGTTGCTATAATCTACTGAAGGAAGCCTCTTAGGTCGTAATATAAGGAGGGTCCTTTGATACGCCTCCCGCGTGGATACCCACGGAGACCGCGAGCGGAGACCGAGTCCCTCGTCCCCGAGTCGCATCTGGCAAATTTTCTAGAGAAACCTCTCGGAAAGGCGGCACGAAGAAATACGAGATGTATTTCCATACCGAGTTAGCGTAACGTTCACGGTTTCGCGCATAAAGCGATTGGCCAAGTATATACGTTTACTCTGCCGCGCGTTTCCATCGATTTCCGATTGTATTTTCGCGACGCGACATTTAATCGAAAATACACACGAGTTATATACGTTTGATATTTCTGCAAATTGACTATATTATTATAATTATATCGTTAATCCATATTGACCGGCCATATTGTTTTATACCTTCTATAATAAGAAGATGAAGAGGCAGACGTAACATTTACGGTTTCGCATAAAGCGAGGAATACGTGTGTTTATCGTGTGTGTCGCATCGATTTTCAATTGTACTTTTATGATACAACATTCAATTGAAAATACATGCATATTTTGTTACTCTTACAATTTATTGACCGCGCTATTTTGATTATATTGTTAATTCATACGCGATTTCTTTTTGCAGGATAAAAGGATAAGAAAAGAGGGGACTGCAAGGGGTACGACGTGGGCGCCCCGGTGTGGTTAGTTGCACGATTGTCCAGATAATGTCGTTGATTGAACAAACAATAACATCGTTAAGGCAGTAAGTGGAATAATCGAAGTATCGATAATCTGGTTCGAGCGGACGAGCAGACCGCGAAAATACGGTTTATTGGCTCGAGCGAAGCCTCGCTTCCCCTGGACAAATGCTATTTGTTCGTAGAATTTCCGGTTCCATGCCGGGCACAATAATTGTTGTTACATGTATTATAGCGCGATTGTTACCGTACCTCTCGCACACGTCGATAAAGAATACAAGAGCGGTAGAAAATTGCGGTCTGCTTCGTCTCGTTTTTAATTCTTACGTTCCGTGGTATTGATTCTGCCTCGCGATGTCCGTGAAATTCCACCTCGTCCATTGAAAAAGAGTAGGCGCTAAGTAAAGAGCTATTCAGCGATACTGAGGAAAGCTAATACCGTGTCGACCTAATAGATCGACACATCCCTTGAGGTTGAAGGGCAAAAACGTGCCCGAACACAAACTCAGGCGGAACGAAAATACTTGACGATGACAAGAACTCGGTAAACTTTTGGTAAATGGACTGTTAGACACGGAGAGTCTCTGATATCGCCTGTATTTACTTCTACAATACCGTCTTTACTCGTAATGTGTAGTAATAACATGCTGACATGGTGGCGTAAAATATTTACGGAAAATCTTTTATGAGGGAGTTTTAACAACTTGTAACAGAAAAAGTTGGGGAAAAAAAGACGCTGCTATTAGTAATATTTTTCACTTCAATGATAATCTCTTGGCTTTGCTGAAGTAATCTTCAACCTAGAAAATACATTTCTCCACGTATTTTCATTTTTACCTTTTCACGCTTCGCAGTATTATTCCGTAATAATGGCTTAATTAAACTAATAGATTTATCATTTGTATTATCATTATATCACTATGTGACGAATGATATCCTCGCGTGTAGCTTCTCAATTTCATTGGGTCGCTGTTCCGTTAATTTCGTGTTAATTTAAGTAAGGCAAACACGAAAACGATCCCTTCCTCGCTTGCTGACAGTTTGGCAAAATCTGAACAGCGCTGACACACGTTAATGCATGCGACAGCACTTAATTCAATACTGCTTCGGCGTTCATTATTCCGCGAAGTTTCGTTAGCATTACTAATTAGAATGCTGAGGAATGGCAAATCTGGAAAGTTTTCCCGAAACTCCCATTGTACCAGCCTGTAATAAGAACGGCCATTATTATACTGTTTACAATCTCTAGAGGTGAGTGGAAACTTCGCACCAAGTGTTCGCATCGGAGAGTTCAGAGGGATGATGGAAAATTCAGATGTAAACGCCGAAGAAAACGGTGAAATATGCTGGACTCGGGCTAGTAAAATTTCCCGATAATTATTCAATAACGTGATACACGGTATTTACAGTAATATATTCCGATTGTAAAATGTCATGACAAATAATAATAACTAGCTTTCCAAATAAACAACTCATATGTCACTGTCATCAAGATCGTGTTATTTTATTAATTTTTTCGAAAAAGGATTCAAATGTGTTATCGGAATATATATGCGTGTACATACAATATATTTGCAAACGTAAAATAAGCGAATATAGAAAAATATAAAAAATTCCAAAATTTGATAATCCCCGAAAATGAGAGAGCGAAATATACCGTGAAATACGTACCTATTTTCGAGTACGAGAGCGCGGATATTACCGACGCGCGATGTCAAATAAATCTCATAGAAATGAGAAGTAATGCGCGAATACACTAGCATTTCCTGACATAATCGCAGAAACTACGAGGAATTAAAAAGCGTAGTTTGCGAAATTATACCATATGATAACGGGCATTTTTCGACATTTCCCTTTCTCTTTATTACTTCCTTCGCTATATACATATCTATATACATTCTCCGTCTTATGAGAAAACTAATTGCAAATAAACTGTTTCGCGCGAAAAGGAAGTTTCGCCACAAGAGCAATAACATAAATGTATACGGGAGATTTAACTCGTTTTCACTTATTAAATAGGATTTTAACAAAGAATAAAGAGGCAAAGTATTATGAAAATAAATTATTTTGCCACATAATTTCGTAACTTGTTAAATTTTCGTCAATCTTGCAGACATACGAGCGAAAAAATTATCGGGCGCGAGTGGTGATAGAGTAATATTCTTTGTAACAATTCTCATTGTTAGTTAACTCGTGTAAATCCATCTAATGATCTTCCGTTATTCTGAGATTTTTCCACAATTACGTACGGATACAAATCCACACGATTATACAATACGGACAATATGCAGAATTTGCGCTGTGTCGCATTGTTAGTTCAGATTTTATAAAAAGGAAAGTTGCGATAAAAAATTGTTATCTCATTACTATCATGCAAAAAGAATTCATAACAAAGACGCAAAAAAATCGTGAACAATGAAACAGGACGTGTTATATACGAACATCGCTGTATACCTCTTATCGATCCGCCTTGTTAGCAAGTTGCAGTTTTCATTGATAATGAAAACTGAAATGCAACAGAAGAAAGATCGTTTAATTAATCTGATAATACGGACAGTCTTAATATCATTAATTAAAGCGCATCCTTTGTGGGACGCGCCGACGCGATCTTTCAAAGGGCAATAACAACGCCTTTTTCGTACACATTTAAACGTAGTGGCGCAGCTATGTTTACATAACAAACGTATTCTTCTCAGTTTCCTTAATTGCCTTTTGTAATTAGGTGCGGTATATAAGTATAACGTGCTAATTAATTCTGGAATTTTAGTAGTCGGAATTAAAATCTTTCAGGAGTGGCTGATGAAAAAAGCAATCCGAATTGCCTGTAACATGTAGATACGGATATTCTAATTCGGTGCTTTTTTCTTCTTTATAATCGAAATTCACCGCGGCGCGTACAAGCGCGCATTTTTCATTTGGATTATTAATTATTAGCGGTACTCGTGGTGCTCAAATGGAATTACCACGTGTCGCGGGACATTCTTTTTCGCGTTTCGACTTTAATTACGAAGGGAACTGAAGGGTAGAGGTGTTACACGGGGATAATCAACGCCCTTGCGTCGCGTGCGCGCGTGTGTAACTTGCAAGCTCTCTGAATGACGTTTCGTAAAGACACATTTGCGTGAGATAAACGATACGCTTGCTCAATCGTGTGTCATTATGTGCTAGAGGCTAAAGTCCGCCTTTCTTCTTTCTCTCTTTTCTTTTTTTTTTCTTTTTTTTCTTTCTTTTGCTCTTTTAGCAGTAATGCAAACATCAACGAATATTGGTTTCTGTTCTTTCCGCTACTTTAGATCGAGAGAAATATCGGATTGTACAAAAGTGATGCAAACGCTTTTGGAAAGGGATAGGAGCGGAAGCGTTCACTTTGAAGTAAAAGTACGAAAGAAAATCGTATCTCATATTTCTCATGAATAATTTGTTGCTTTTACTGAAGAATGTGATTCGTGTTTTGAAATGTTTGCTTGTAAATATCATTGCTGCAAACGAGGAATGCATTATTCAACGCCATTACGACGTCTGAAACTGACGACTATTCCTTCGGCAATGCTCGGGACTAACTTTCTACGTGCTTAAAATTTCCTCTTGTCATCTGATGTTGTTATTACATCAATAATGTGAAAACTCGCGGACTGCCGGGATTGCGCGATATTCCGCTGTGGGACAAAAAGTTCAATAAAGTAACGTAAAGAAGAGAAATTAATATATTAATGTGCATATTATCAATAATGTTACATTCAATAAACTTTTCCAATAAAAGATATCGACACGACTGCTCGCAATAAACTTATCGGACAGAGGAAACACGGGAATATCGAAAAGTGTTGGAATCCGGGGAAAAAAGCGCGACTGTATTTAAATACTCTATTAACTAACAATAAGTACAGTCGGGAATTAAGTGCGCTCATCTCATTCATATTGATAAAAAAATGCTCAAGTAGAAACAGACTCGTCGTGTCAGCCATAAATCACATGCCGACTTAACTACTTTACAACCTCGGTAGAGCCGGCAATGTTATCGGGAAAAGTTTCGACTTACACCAGCCGGACTCTCATTAAAATAAGCACATCGAGCATGTTACGCTACATCTCCATTATACCGTCTCGAAAAATAGCCTGTATGAGCATAGCGTGTCTGAAGTACGTAACTATATCTCGCCTCGTAATCTCTCATTTCTCCAAGCTCATAATCTCTTTTTGGTAATACGCCAATGTATGATTCAGTCACTCAGCGAGAGAGATGCGGTATCTATTCCGGGAAGACTCGCGTGTCAGTTGCCATTAAATTTTCGTGACGATTTTGGAGATTTAATGAAGCGTTATCGACTTTTGTTCGCGAAAGAAAGGAGAGGAGATCGCTATTCCGTGAATCTTCGCAGCTGCGTTATAATTTTAGAAGTACGGAGTGTTACATTATGATACATCTTCGAGGATATTTATCAAAACTTTATCCTTATCTGGCGAGGGTCGCCTGCGAGGCACTCGGTACCAGTTTTATATCAGGACAAACTGAAACGCAAGAACGTGCGCGACATTTTACGAACGGCTATACGTAAGTGTACAGTAACAGTTTCATCGAGGCGTCGCACGTACTTCATGAGACGCTTGCAACAAATAATTGTTTCCCGGCGGAGGCGTGCTGGCATTTTCTAATTTCGAGAACCTATCATCCGGTCGAAATCACTTCGGCCCACACACGTGTGTCTGGACCTGTCCTTTGCCAAGACGGCGAAGGACCGTCGAAGGGATGACGGTGTAGGCGGGGTCAACGGTCACTTGCGTTCATCAATTATTGATACACTTTTATAGAAATATCCTCCTTTCAATAATCCTTCGAATTCGAACGATATATGATACTGTAAATATTTTCACAACAATTTCCGCTTCATAATACATTCGCGCTCAGAACAAAAGCGGCGGCGGCGGCTTTCGCAGCCACACGCCTGTGTACTTTTCGACTGTTAATCGATTGATTGACGCGGGGACGAATCAATTTTCATTGGGCGCATCTCGTCGATTGGCCTTCACGTCGTCGTTCATTGTGGGGGTTTCAACTCTCTGCACAGACTGTGGAAAAGAATTACATCGTCCGCGTCCGCGCCGTATTCCCATTCTGCGGTAAAATCAATACAAAGTAAAATTAAACGTGTCCGCCGTACCGTGAAAATTTAATAAACCAGTCTGACGAGTCAGACTCCTCTATGAGTGCGCGATGGAGAGGTAGCTGCGCGCCAGAAAGAAAGCTTTTCCCGCGACGGGCAGAGACGCACACACAGGGCGGTCCATGATTTCCGTCGGCCGCCGGCCATCGAGCGATTTGCATTTCGACACAATGGCTGACTACGAGCCCGACACTCGCTATTATGATGGTTCTTTTCCTTCATCGATCATTTTCGCGCTCCCTCTTTTTCGCCTAATTTTTTAATTCCTTCGCGATACGTGACAAAGTATTGTAAAAATACTCGGAAAAGATTGAATAAGCCGAAGAAGGATCCCGTGATTAAAATTATAAACTTTATTCATCCCAGCTTGGAATAATTAATTAGCTCTCGAATGGCGGATCACTTAACTTGCACTGCACAGCAGCTACTTTCGGTCCATTCGAAACCATAATAGAATTTCACTTTTAAGCTCCAGAGACAGAAGGTGGGAACGGAAAGTAAGATAATATTTTGTCTCGAGCGATGTAAACAAAACAATTGCCGAGTGTGACACAAACAGGTAGGAAAAATTGCTCTCGACAGACCCGGGGTGGATTAATTAAATCTTTGCGAAGCGACAGTGCGCGCATTTGACGCGTTAGAACAGGTGAGCGTAAAGAACAGATAAGTAGGTAACTTGCCTCGGACTTGGTCTTTCCGGCTATGATATCGTGGCATAGAAAAATATTGACGCGCACTGTGGATGCCATTTTCCAGCGGTGCACGGTGAAGTGTGTGTGGGGATAGCGACGATAAGGTCGGCGATGCCAGCGGGAAACACGGTTTGGACTGTAGCTCGAGCAGCTTTTATTGATCTTTCCAAGTCAAGAGAACCGGCTAATCCAGCCGACCGGTATGCGCTATCCTTCCAATTAAAAGATAGGATCCAGGCGATAAAGAGAGACGCGCGAGTCGGAGTAGCGCTGATCGATTAATTGGCAGCTCCCGATCGCACGATTGTCGTTTAAAGAATGCCGACCTATTTCGGCCTTCTCTCTCGTCGAAATACATCGTGCGCGCGTAGCTCGTCGTCGTCGTCGTCGTCGTCGTCGTCGTCGTCGCCGCGCCATATCTCTTGCTTCTTCCCGTCGTTCCTCACTCTGTCTCTCCTTTTTTTTATTGCGCTCTCATTTGTATTCAAATTTATTCGAACGCATAACACACGCATACGTCATGCTCGAAATGCATTCATGTGAAGAGGGGGTCCGCGACGATTCGCCGAGTATGACATTCGCTCTACTTCATTTTTTGTTACTTCCTTTTCTTTTTTCCTCGCTATTATTCGACGCATTGCGGGTGCGCATATTTTTTGTCGACAGGCAGTCCGATGCAAATCGCAATTGTACCCTCGATGTTTCGGCGATGCAGGAGCTGCTTTTCAAATTTTTGTTCAAGTACATATTTGCGTGCGCTGTCAACTCGGAAATAGAGCTCTTGCAATTGTCACATTCCATTATTAAACGGATCAAAATTGATTGATATAACTTTTCTGTTCGGTATTCATTGAGCAGAAGTCACTGTTAATCTCGCTGTTCAGTTCGAGATTATTTCAATTCGCTTCTATTTCTGAAATATGTTAACTTTGTAGGCATTGATCCTAATATTTTTGATTGAACTTTATGATTTTAAATTTTATATGGCAATTTTCATTGTTTTTAATACGCACTTATATAAAATACAAAAAATGCTTTATGTTAAAATCACATTAAAACGTATAACCGCTTTCTCCATTAGAGTTCGGATGCATTAAAAATTGTGCAGTAATTTAATATCCTCTGGCAAACTTAAGAGATTAATTTAAAAAAAAAATATATATTTTTTCCTGCAAGTGAACGATGAATATCTCTATTCTTCAAAATAAAATGTAAAATTTCTATTTTACTTTACCAGTGTTTATTCCTGTATAAGATAAAGTTGTCATAAAATGGAAGCAGATATAATTAAATTTTTTATTTAGTAATTGTTTAAGAAAACATACAACTACATGGAACTTTAATGAGCAATTGCATTTTCTATCGCCAAGTCAATTTACGCTCAGTATAAATTTCAAGCGCATTGCTCGCAGTATCCGCCGATGGTTTGATTTGTCTCTAAATGGTTCGTGACGAACGCGCGGTACTAATTAGTCGAATTTTGGCGACCGAGTCAAAACGCGTATTAGCCATTTGGTGCTCGTGCACGCGCGCGCGTTCAGATACAAGCACTTGATAATACTCGGCATTTACTTGCCGGACACGCCGTGTACGCGTCAGTATGGGAATCGCGCGCGCGCGTATCGCATATTCATTCCACGGTGGTAACTATCAGATTTCGGCTATGCGTCACTAGGCGAAGGAGATTCTCGTACCGAGAATAGTTGGCCGAAGTGTGCCATCCGTATGCCGAGGATCTCGCGATGCAAACTATGAGGATTGCGTGGACCGTAGCGAATGCGCGGCGTCCAGATATTATCCGGCGATGCTTTTAGGCAAATTCAGACACCGCTAGATTGTAATACCGTAACAGCTATAAAACCGAATCCAACACGCAACACGCCGCATTTATCGCGCGGAATTTCTACTCGTGCTTCGATTTCTCACTCATAAACCATGTAATATATCTACATGTAATACTTTGTAAATTGCGTGCAATAATGTAATAACTACAACTGTTGGAAAGGTCAGATAAAATGGAGAAAAATATTTTTGTTTGATATAATTCTACATTAAAATTAAATGACTTTTATCCGGAAAATTTTTTGATACAGTGTATGTAATTTACATTTTTACAAGTTGTAAAACTTTTATATCTTGTAAAAATATAAACTACTTGCATATAAGACTAGAACACTTTAAAACAGATTTGAAAAGTGTCAAAGTAACTCCGAAAGATTTAACAGTTCCGATTTATATGATAATATATGATTATCACAGTGGTACTTCCGCACATTTTCGATTAAATTCGTTCCACGATAAGCTTACCCGCTTTCGATTGGCATCTACCGAGGACGAACGAATGGACGATTCCCAGTTATCCAGGTGCAGGTTACCTCGTACGTGTTGATGGCGAGTAAAGAGTGAAACGAGAGTCTTCGATCGACGAAGTAGTACGGCTCGCGATGGTCCGGCGCAGCCCGTTATCGCGTCATTTCGAAAAGATATCCATAACCCACGTAGTGAGATAAACATTCTTCTGAAATCGTGGAGTACACGAGTCGATATATCGTTAATCGACTCTTTTTACCATATTATTTATCTGTTTTGATCATCGATCGAACGGATTTTTAATTGTTCTATTCACTTATTTTATTATATAATATATTATGCCGTTCTATTTACTTACGTTCTTTTTCTCTCAAAACGTCAAACATTATTTCACGTTTTCCGATTCCGATAAACACGGATTTATATAATTATCTCTAACAAACCAACTGATACAATTGAGCATTGACGTTTGTTAATCGTTTTTGCATAACAGAAAACACTTTGGCGATATTTTGGGAATTTTTGAATGAATCAATTTTTGAAATCGGGGCAGAGAACGAATAACGCTAATTGACTTAAGTGATAGTTTCGCATGTGCGCGTGTAGAGAAATATTGAGTGATACTAAATCTGTACATTCGGATGAATTTGTCTGTAGTGGGAAAAGTTCATATAAAAAGAGCCGATATCTGACAACAACTAAATAAATTATACAAAACTTGTTGTGGCAATTATCAAAATAAAATAATCCCATACAACGGCAGGTTGAAAAATTATTAATCGGAAGTTAATTAGTAAGGTAAAAATGCCAATATTGTCAATGTCATGATTGCCGCGTTTATTAACTCGACCTTCCTGCGGGATTATAAGAGCGATTACCGAAATAGCAATTCAATTTCCCCAACTGTAATGTATTAAAGTTTCAGTTCCGCATTTAATAGGAATTTAATCCCGCATCTGCAATTCGTTCTCATACATTCCCAAAGAAGTCCATCGGTCGGACGGATGGTGAATTTGCATTTCACCAAAGACTGCGTTCGCGAATATTGGCATGACTCGGCGCGATCTCCGTACTTGTCTCTCTTACGACCGAAACTTGGCTCGGTTCTTCCTCCTCCGACTTTTTCCACCTTTCTTGCGATTCCTTCCCGTCTTCTTGCCCTCTCGCGCCCATCTCCATTCTCTCCTCCAGCAATAGATCTCGTATTAAATATTTACGTTCCGCTTCTACATGCGAAATCTGTGGTGATATTTTAACAATCTCAATGTGTACGAGGTGTCCCATTGCGGATACCCGCTGCTATTTATTAGATAAAATTTCCATATCTCCGCAAGCTTTAGTTTATTTTTCGCACCAAAATATTTTTCCGGATTTCCATAAAATTAACTTCAGGCTGCCGCGGTATTTAATTAACTGCTTTTACTTTCCAATTGGCAAATGGGTTTTTTTGAGAGCTCTTTTTACTTCCTTGCACTATTCGCTTACATTATTTAAGCATGATTTAATTTTTAGACTTCCGTATCTACACTAAGCTCTATAAATTTTTCTGCACAAATAAAGATATCGGTCCTTCGCAGTTATTTTGAATGGAAAGAACTGAGGGGAAAAAAAATCTTGGAGATAGTAGATCGTTTGCACGTGAAATTGATCGCGATTTGTTTCACTTTTTAAGCCGGTGATAATTTCTTGACTAGTTTCCAGTATGGTATTCCCAGTTAACGCGTAACCACGTTATGAGATTGCACGGCCAAGCCACGTACCTTTTGACGCCTCTCCAAATTCGTTCCGTGGGTACTCGACACGCCGTTAATTGGAGCTCCGAAACGCCGCACAGCCTCGTAGCACATTCACACGACCGCAACTATCGTTGTGCGCGCACTTCATACATATCTCTTTCATAAATAATTATTACGACCAGTTTAATCACGCGCACTTACGAGTGTCAATATTTAGTCACGTTCTTCTGTGGAGGTACGTACATGAATAATAAAAATGCGTCGATATGCGCGTTAATTTAATCGGCATGTATTGTCCGGCGATATTGATTAACTATGTTGTCGCGGCGAATTAGTTCTCGCCGTATTTCCATCGATGTGAGGCATTATCGATGAGTAACGCAATCGACACGTAAATTATGTGACGAGTGTGATAAAAATTTAATAATTGTATTCTGTTATATGTAAGAGAAACATCCGCGGCGTTTATTTTCAATCGAGGGAAATTATTCAAAGATCTATTCAATTATTTCTGCGAGCATCTGCGTGTGAGCAAAACTTGTGTGCGCGACGCGACGACCTTTTTCTATATTAATCAGCGGTTGACTCAAGACGCAGCCAGCGACCTATATCGCGATATTCGAGTCTTTCTGCAAATGCGGATGGATTACAGCAACCACGAAGGTACACTTTCGTGCGGTGCAGACCCGGCGGTACGCGGTGGGCATTTAATTACACGGATCGAGCGGATCGAATGGATCGTCGTCGCGGTTGCTGCCTGCTCTGCGTTTCGAATGACTGCATCCATCACCGGCCGATATCACGCGACGTGCTCGTTCTCGCCATTTCCAGCCCTCGCTCTTCCTCCTTCCCTTTCTCTTTCTCTGTTTCGCCCTCTCTTTGCGGAAGTTCTAAAGCTATCGCACGCGCAGACGTGCTGAAAATTTTGTACAAAGTAACGATGCGATGTCGGCGTGTTCCGAGAGAACAAACGAGAGGCGAAGCGCAACGCGAACTTATCTCAAAGTCGACGGGACGACCCCAAGTTCTTCGCCCGTTCGTGTCGTAACCTAACTTCGGTATTAAACGTTATTAGCCAGCGATCCGACCGTCGTGCTATACAACCCCGAAGGAGACGGCGGGTATCGGGAGCGAGCGATCCGGCGTAGTCACTTGGCGTCGCCCGGTATCATTTACCGAAAACTGTCGTTGTTTCAAGCGGAGAATCCTTTAACGAGGTCCCGCGGGGTCGTTTAATCTACGTTCTCGTGTCTCGCGCGTTTACCGTTCTAATAAAAGCAAAAACCGTTCACGGTATTAAAGAGCCAGATTGCACAAATTCATGCTCGGCGGCGAGGCGGGGAGGGGAGAGAAGGAGAGAAGAAGAGGGGAAGGGATGACCCGAACCTCGAACGACTGTCTCTCCCGTCGGCTGACACTGACGCCGACGTTCTCGGGATTTTCATTCTCTCTGGACGAGGAGAATCGTGGACGGGGGGAGGGGCAGGAAGCGAGGAGGAAAACAGGACGAGAGAGAACGAGAACGGAATGCGAAGGCCGCGTCATGTTTTCGCCGGGGCATGTCGCAATTTTCCCTTTCGGAAGAGGACGGTGTATAGCGCCGAGGCTGGCGAGGGGGATGGCGGCGGCGATTGTTGCAACGTCACGTCTCCCCGTGCTCACGAGACTCTAACGCCAGGAATATATTCCCCGGAGTGGAAAAAGCACGCGTGTGTGTTCTAAGCATTGCCGAGTGATGTTTACTCGTCGCTCAGGGGCAATTCGGGATGCGAACTAAAAGAATTCACGCCTACTTTCACCGCCGAGAGAATTTACCCTAATAATACGGATGAATGTGTGGATACCCGCAAAATGCGAGTCGAGTCCGAGTGCTCTTCTTGGTTTTTCGTTAAATCAGCCCCATTAGGTCGCATGACTCTAAATTTTGATGAATGCGCCATGCCACATTGTCCGAAACCTCGGAATTGAGTTGAAATTTTATTCAATTGTGTAAATTGCCTTAAAAATTTAATCCAGTTATTCTAATTGCTGTAATATCTTAATCCATTAGCCTCGGACTTATTATAGGCACTTCGAATAATCTCTGTGAACTTATTATGAATCCCCGATTTTCAGAATTCCATTATAAGTAATAAAGTCCTGATTCTTTCCTAAAGAGTTTCCTAGACGTTCTTGATACGCTTTAAAAATAATTTTGATGCAAATGTAAAAGATCTGATTCGAAAAATATGCAATGATCACTTCTCATATTTGTCACACGAAAATGAATTCTTTTTATTCAATCATTTATTCTTTTTCTGATTCAAGAAATAATTTATTTATACGTATCTTTTCATATTCTTATTTTCTTTTAATCTTTTGTCACTTCTTATTTTTAAATAATACCTATATTTTATTTGGTTGCTTTCGTATAGATTTATATTGTCGCAAAAACGTTAAAGCAATGCATTAAACTTAGATTTGGGTAAATTTAGGCAAACATGAGACACTCGAAAATATGTACCTAACATTTACACGTCTTAATCTAATAATAATAAAGCTTAGAATCGATTTGGCTCCAAAAATATGCAGTGATAACTTCTCATTTATCATACGAGAATATTAAAACGAACTCTTTTTACTTAATCATTTATTTTTTTTTTATTCAAGAAATAATTTGTATGTATATATCTTTTCATTTTGTTATTTTTGTTTTTAATCTTTTATTACTTTTTACTTTAAAATAATACCTATATTTTATTTGGTTGCTTTCGTATAGATTTATATTGTCGCAAAAACGTTAGAGCGATGCATTAAAATTTGATTTTATTAAATTTAGACAAGCATGAGATGCTCGAAAATGCCGGGTATTTACACGTCTCGATCTAATAATAATATTTAGGACAGATTGCATCTAATAATTTGAGCTAAAAAAAGCTCTGATTTAATTATAAGAATTGAAACATACAATATTATTTGCGCATATCCAGGGAGTTTAAATCGAAGGTTAAAAGCATTCCTCTGTAAAATATCGACGTATGATAGCTTTGTCAGCTTAGATATTATCGCTCGAGTAAACACGAATGGCGGATTATAACGTAAGCGCGAAACTTCTCAGTTTATAATCTTGCTATTGTAGTTTGTGTAAGGATATTCTCGTAGAGGATACGAAAACTCGAGCGTGCTTTCCGCGCAAATGCCTTCGTACTTCGCAGCGAATTGTCTCGAAACTCAATGTCATTTCGTGTTTTATTTAGACTTGAAATTGGACGTTGTCATGCAATATGAAACCGAAATGGAATATTCTCATGCTATTTTTGAGATTTTTTTTTATTTTTTATTTAATGTCCTGGGGATCCAAAATAAATTCTTAAAAGAAATATATATATATTTTTTTTTACAGCGCGAGCAAATATCGCGTGTAACGACAGCGTGATTTCGAGGTGGAGAATCAGCGGTTAAAGTTTATCACATATATTTCATCGATGCTGTTAGAATTTAACTACGTTGTTTTTAGAATTTAATTACAGTATCGTGGAGAGGATTCGCGCGCGATAAAGGACGTTCCTTCAAAGCAACATCCGTCGGCTCGCTACGGTTTTAAGTTGACTTTACTCGTATGTTATAAAATTAATGTGCATACGGTCGGCGGGCAAGAGCGCGCGAAATTTCGCACCTTTGGCTTTTTCCCGACATACACGTATATATCACTCTGATTTAATCATCCCGTCTGAATCGCCTTTGAAATCACGGCGCTACGAAAATATAATTCCCTTTTTCACTCGCAGAGGGTGCATAGGTGCTACATGCAGCCTCGCAATTACCTAGTACTTTATTCCGTAATTATGTATACTTTGCGCCGGTAGTTTTTAATCTCTTTAGCGCGGAATACAGTTTACAATTTTTGTAATGCACACCGTTAAACCTGTTTATCACTCTCCGAGGTAATTAACAATAGAAGGTGAAACGGTTGCACGAAATTTTTTGGTCCATCAAGATTAAATATTAATTCTATATTGAATATAAGGACAAATATTGTGTGAGTGTAATAATTAATTTCGACGCTGGTTAGAATCTAATAGAAGTAATTAAAACAACATTTTATGTAATCAAAGGAACAAGAAATTTTTAAATTTCTAGCAATCTTTTTTAACAGCTTTAAATTAGCACTTTTTCGATATCAAAGTAAAAACTTGGTAGAAATTTACATTTAACTTTTTAATTATTTCTGTAGTATAAACATATGAGATATACAAGTGTGCATTATATATATATATTTTTTTGTTTTTTATTTTTACATATATAAAACCAGGTTTGAAAAGAAGATGTTTTAATATTTCAAACCATCGCAAAAATATATCACCATTACGCCTTTCATGGCCAAATGCATAAGTCATTCTCTTTGATGTTACTGCTAAAAATAGCAGAACTTTAGTGACTGGCTGAACACGTCGACGTGTGTCGACGCTATTTTCCTCACAGCTGCGTGCGCGCTCGTACGATCGGATATTTATTATCTCGCGCAAACCCGATGACGCGACCGCAACATAAACGGCTCTGCCGAGAAATTTCGCGCGCGAAGGGAGTAAGAAATTTCACGGAACGAGTGTCAGAGGGACATGAAAAAGGAGCAAATGTCGTCGCTTATACCTGGGCGCAAGTGTCTCCCATGTTTGCACGAGGTGCCGGTGGAACCTGATATTTCTCGCGATAAAGTAAACTTGAGGAAAGGGGAGCAGGAAGGATCGAACCGTAGAAGCGTAGACGCAATGTGGTGTATTTTATAAAAAGAAAAAAGGTGATGCGCACGCGAAGCTGCAGAGACGCAGCGCTCTTGAACCGTGAAGATCCGCTCGCGACGGGTGTCTCCAACGGTAAACGATTTATTCTGTTCCCTTATTGTCTGCGCCTTGTCTCACCGTGAAAACGGTATAAATTGAGCGTCAAGATTCGGATCTTTGCATGCGCAAACACAGTCGTTTCGCCGTCGTGATTTTTATTTGGATTATTGGTTTGGTATAAAGAAACTGCTTCAGCGAGTTGATAAAATATTTCGATTCATCGTACCGCTTTCTTTCATGACGATATCTGTTTATTCGTGAGAATTTCCGGCTGGCGCTTTTATGAGAAGATTTTCTTCTTCCTGGATGCGACATTATCTTTCTTGTATGTTTAACGCGAGGTACGCATTATACAAGAGAGTTTTACACCCAGTCCACTAATTGCAAGAAATGCGGATAAAACATGTTATTCTGTATACGCTGTTTGCGATACGTGAGACAGAGTTTATTCATTCGCGCAGAATTTTCTTTAAAAAAAAGATGAAAAAAAAAACTGGAGAGACTCCACGTTTTCGCAAAATAGAGCAGCAGCTTCTGGCTCTGACGACACCAATATCGCACGGTGCATTTTAAACACAACAGAGATATTCGATGTTCAGCGAGGTTGAATGTTGCGTTCTGGCACGGAGATTTCATTTACAGCACAAAAGCGGAACATTAAGAGGGAAACGGAATACGAATATAGCGCAAAGGGGTTGAAAAGGGCGCGAAGGAAAACGCGGTCGGACGCGCTGGTCTTGAGAAAAAGAAAAGCGCCCGGTTGCACACTGCGACCAATTGCTACAACCGGTTGCAACGACGCGGGTGTGTTTACACAAGCATCGACATATTGTCGCCAGAGATTTCGTTAACATCGCTGCGAGTATCGCGAACGTGCGACTGTTCGCACCAACCATGCGGCCGAGTTTTAGCATGGGTATTTTAAAACGACGGAAATTGTAAAAGCGTACCTAACTTGCTGTACGTACGCGTACTCGTTCAACCAGACAAAACATATACGCGGTTTGTGTTGCGTTGAGCATCACGCGAATACTCGCGAATACTCGCGCAAATATGCACTGGTATATTTCGCGGAAAATGTTTACGGCAAATACCGAACGCGTATCTTGCTGGAAATGAATATTTCGTGCCTGTAACGGTCGCGCCCGCGAATAATAAATATCCCAATATTTTTAGAGACTCAGACAGATTTTTTTTATTCCGCGATTTTGACGGAACGCTCGCGTAAGCTGTTTTAAGCGCGCTAAAATTTGTTGAATAAATTCGATTAGACTTCAGCATGTAAGAGGACCGTCGCCGCGTAAAAGGGATTAAGGATACATGAAATAAGGATAACGAAGAGGTAAAGGAAAGTCATTAATTTAGGTGGCAAACTCGCGCAACCGCGGAGACACGTTGCTCTTCAGTTAGTAAAGATAATTTCTACAGTGAGGCTAGAGAGAAAGAGAGAGAGAGAGAGAGAGAGACCCAGTAGCGCTTCAAGTACGTACATTATCTATAGCGTGCGGAAGATATTGTCGTGTCTTCTCCGAGTCAGATGACTTTAAAAAATCCATCCTTGTTTAAAGGGGAACGTTCTGCGCAAAGCTATAGATAACTAAGCAATAGATAATTTATATCTATTTTACATATGTGAATAATATAAGTGATATCGGAAACTCGCTCTTAATACATTTTCTTTGTGGAAAGGTGCGAGTTAAAAAATCATCATCGATGTAATGGTTCTTTAATAGTTCTCTCCCTAAGTTTTCAAGTTTTGTCGCCAAGTGGTGTCGGTACGGGCGATGTCAACGTTTCGCGTGAAGTCTCAACTCTTCTCCACTTTCTCCGTTCACATCGCTTCAACTCTCCGCCCGGCTGTCAGGCTTGTCAACTGCCAACCCTCAAACTCCAACTAGCAACCCTGATCTCCATCCTCTCTCAATCCATAATCATCAGCGCAGAGCTCTCAACCTTCAACTCTCAGCTGCAGCTGCTTTCATCCCTCAACCCTTAACCTTCAAGCCTCAATTCTTAACGCTCGACGCTTAATCTTCGACTCTCGCGTTTCCCATCTCGATTTCATCCAATTGATTCTTGAAGCTTCACTCGATAATTTATCGCCACAATGCGTGTCGAGCGTAAAATATATATTAATCAATAAATTGGTAGAAAAAAATATTTTATTTGATCGAGAACGCGATGTCATATCAAGTATTTTTCGCCTCATCCTTCTATCCGCGTGTACGTAGTGTGCACCTGTAAAGCTTTTGATCTATATCTTTGTGAATTTATGAGTTTATAAAGCTATGTATCTATAGATTTATGATTCGAATAGAATCGAGAAAAGCCGGATGGAATTGGTTCAAGAAAAAAATTATTTCGGCCAGAGCGCATTCAGCCATAGAGAGAGAGAGAATAAAATAATATTCCGGTGTTGAAGTTTAACGGACGTTTTTATTTCTATGACATAACAAGATCGGGGTTTATCATATCCGCGAAAACTCTCGATGTTTCTGACAATATCTATTATTTCTACACGAAGCTTTTTTTTTGCATGTATTTTCGCATATATTTTTGCATATATTTTTGAACAATTTTATCAAACGAGATCGCTTATGTTTAACTATATTACATTACATTCTCAAAGGCATTGTTCGCAATTTGTTGCTCTATTGGTTCTTATTTAATATATTCTGAGATTTACTTTACCGTTTACATCGCGCCATAGCTTTTCGCTGTACCGCCAGTACGAAATTGCGCCGTTATTTTCTGCAAATCCACCTTCGCTATGAAACATTCTCTGAGCGAATCTCGAAAGGCTCGCCAAGGTAAGTTAAGTACTACGAAAGTGCCGTCTCTGTTTCTGCTTCTTGGCTACTAGCTTTGCCCGCTTCGCTTTTTTCCGTTCGTTCCTTGGTGCAGTTCAAGCTGGTGCACACAGCTTTTAACCCGAATTCGCGTATCGTGTGTACACGCTAAAAAAATTTTTTTTGCATCAGCGAGTTACCGCGCGTTTGACACTGTCAACGTTGTTAATTTTTTTCGCCGTATGAGTTTTCGAGCTGTTCTACGAAACGGAATTCTCGCTAATAGGTTTCCCCATAAATCAGTTTCTGCTCGGAATAATCGTCATATTTTATTCGGACGAATCGCAGATGCAATCGGAAGTGACGGTTTTAAGTGGCGGATAAATGTTGTCCTTTTTTTTTTTTTAACGTGTGTACGTCTCGCGGTCGCGTTGCACTCGCGACGGAAGTAAGACGCGTTTTCGCAACGCTGGAAAAAGTTGGGACAGAGGAACTGAATTTGATCGATTTTCGATTGAGGTCGGTCCGCTTGCCGCACGACGGCAAATTAGGTCGTATGATATACGCGGTGAATTCGCTGGCTCGCTCCCTGAGAGATAGAGCGGGCAGCAGTACGCGAGAAACTTGAGCGTGAGTAGAACCTCGTGTGACTCTCTTTCCGGGATGTTTTGTACGTGGCGAAATAACAATTCTGAGCAATTGAAGTTAACCTATCCATTTTCGAAGATATCTATCTCGAAAATAGACAATCCTGCTTACGCAATCTACGTTACCTTTAACACGTTTTCGAAACACAGGCGATGCTGCGATTTTTCGAAAGAAACTTGTTCTTTATAAAATTGGAATACTGATTAATTCTGCTTGGTCGTACATCTGAAGTGTGTTGAATGTTGCATCATTACTAATTAATCTTGTCGATTTGCATTGTCGCTGGATGCTGCTACATGAGCTTTATTTAAATATTTTCTCCAAGCTCTAAGCTCATGCATCGCTAATGTTCTTAAGTACCGTGCTATTTGCCACGTAGGATGAGTTTAGAGAAAAAAAAGCCGCGACTATATGAGATTCTGCGGGCCCCCGAAGTGTGGGAAAAGGTAATTCTGTGTACCAACGATTTTTCATCCTGTCCTTTCTCGGCTTCCTCATTTTTCGCGGATGATGTAAGAGTGATTCCACGCCGGGTGCTCAATAAATTATGCAAATTGCAAGAATCTTCGCTGCTACCTTTGCATCCCTCCCGTCTATATACGCACTGGGTTTCCGCGGAAATATACTTTCTGGTGAAGAAAGATGTAATATCCTGCTCAATCTCGAGCTTACGCATACTGCAATGGCATCGTCATTACACTCGGTTGTACATCTCGCATGCCGCATTCTGTTCGGCGCATTCGTTCATCGCTTATATCGAACGTGATACACATTTTGCTTATTCGACACGTCCGGTGGACCGAGAGAAATCTTGATGTCAATAATCGCACGGTAAGGGTCGCGTTCTCGTGCGGGAAAGAGGAGTGAGCGAAATATAACAGTTGGCGAGAGGAGTTTAACACTTGAACACTCGGAAAAATACAGACTTTTAACCACAATTTATTATTCCGCATCGGCGTCTTAACGAAACAATATCCCGCTGCTCGGTAATAAGACGAAAAGGAGGAATGGTGGAAACTGAAGAGACAGAAGAAAATATAACGACAGAGTATCGGCGGAACTTTCTCGTTCTCTTCTCCTCAGCAAGATCGGCAAAGATATTCTTGCTCTCTCCCCCAGGCATCTCGACGGAAGTTTCATCAAAAAACTTATCGTTCTGTATTCTTCTCTGTGTTCCACCTTTCTCGCGTCTCTCATCCAGAGCCCCTCCGGTCGAAGTCTAACAAAGTCGAACAATGGCAATCAACGAGAAATATTTACAGTACGAGGTGGAAAAGGATCCTATAAAGACCGCGATATCGATCGATTGATTGCTTCGAGAATTTCCGTTGTTTTAATTATTGTTGTCACACGATTGAACGCTATCCGTCATTTAAGGTTTCTTAATAATTATCTTCAATTATTTATTATTACCCTGAAAATGACAAAATTACGAAAAAGTACGATCGAATATTTTTGCAATTTTTGCTATATAAATCGACTTTTTGTCAATTTCCTTGATTAAATCAAGATTACAAATGTGACAGAAATTCTATTCCAGCTCGATATATCACATAGAAGCATGAAATAATTAAATCTGACAGCAGGCATCAAACGAGATTAAAATCTAGGACAACCCGGATACATTTATGAAAGATCAGTTTGATGGATATTAATTATTATGTCTTAATTACGTATATTTATTACGTATTACGTATGTTAAGTTTTTAAAATTGTGCGCGTTTAAATGTTGGTCACATTATTTGATACCATCTAATAATTAATTTTCGACCGCTTAGCGTAGTCATATAATCATAAAATATATAACTTCCAAAACTCTCGAAAACAAAATGGAATAAAATGAAATACATAAATATAAAATTCACATATCGGAAATTTTAAACAAAATCCTTGATTTTGTGTGCAAATTGTGAAATCTAAAAATCTCGATGATAAAAATTAAAATATGAAAAGCTTGCGTACGAAACGATAAAAGAATAGTAAAATTGTAATTAGAAGCTAGATGTGTTTCATTATTTTATTACTGTTTAAATTTCTAGCTACTCATAGTTTAATTCGCTGAATATCGTCCTCTTTCTTGTTCTCTTGTACGGTATATTTGTTCGTATGTCCACGCTTTGTATTACTAATTATATAGACATCTCATTTCCACGGATTAGCGAGAAATACTGGGAACTGCGAAATATTAATTTCTCCCTTCTCGTGAATCGCCGGTGGTTGCCGATGAAAATAGCTTTGCAAGTGCAAGTGACTGCAAGTTGGATGAAGTTAAATAATGTGCAGTCGACATATCTTTCCATTATTCACAAATTTTACCTTTTTCCAACTTTGCACATTTTTCACATAAATTAATATTGGAAGAGAAAATATGGAATATCTTTTTTGAGAAATGCTTTAAATTTTTCACCATATATTGCATTATACAGCTGTTTTATTGTATTGATATTCATTTTTTTCTTTTTGATTTTTAAAGTTTTTGTAGTAGCTGATTTTTAATTCGTTACATCAAACCTCAATTATTCAATATAATCATGCTGCATTAGTATTGCCGACTGATTGATGGAATAAAATTCGATGCGTAATAAACGGAACGTTATTTCAACGGGCGCTCTGCATTTATTTTGCCCATTTTAATCTTGTATTATTGCATTTTGAATAAATCTTGTATTATTTACATATACCATGCCATGCACGTGTGAAAAAATTGTTGAAGCTGTGAACGGAAAACGTTTGGTGTATGCTAAATAATATCGCGCAATAATTAAATACTGTACATATTGTAATAATGTTAAAGGCGATATATTGTGTGTTATTCCAACTTTCGCATCTCTTTGTGCATTCGCGTGCTTGCATTACCTACACAAAGCACAGTTGTTGTGTGTCAAAACTGTTTCGCAACTTTCTGCTGCGAAAAACTATTCATTTCTCTTTATTCATCCCGAGTGTCTTATTATTTCCTCTTCTCCGTGCTGGATAACGCATCTACTACATATTTTGTTTTACCTGATCATATCTGTCATATTTCCACGTTGTTTGAAACCTCTCTGACATTTGCGCGATTTATGAAAGAAATATTAACCGGTATCGGATTCTTGTATCGCGTTTGCCAGTTCTTGCTGGCATAAATGTTGTTACACGATACGACACCGCGTGTAACGATGTTAAGAAAGAAATTCGAGCTTACGATTAATCGATGAACTATGCCCTGTAACTCAAGGAACATAGTTCGTACCCTCTCACGCGAGTGTGTGAACGCGTCAGCTTTTAAAATCAAAAGCGTTATCAAAATAACAATATAATTTTAAATAATAATGTGCAAGTAGCTGCTGGAAATTCTTGCAAAGTTGCACATTTATGCAAGATTATTTGCACATTTAATTTCGAGACTTATCAGTTGGCAATTTACAAATTGTTAATTCATTAAAGACCTAGTTTTTTTCTTAATCTTAATGAACTTGCACTGTTCACACGTGGTGTGTTTAAGAGAAAGAAAGGAGAGTGCACTTAAGCGTTGATTGCACTGCGCGTTTCTCCTAGTTATGCCACTGGCCACAACCTCTGCATTTATATAATTCAGTGTATATTTTGTGGTCTGCGTATATGAAAATCATAAATAATTTCAATGTTACATTTCAAAAGAGTAATTTTGCAATGTCCACAGAACAAGATTTAAATCAAAATAATCCACGTGCCACAAATGTCAAAAATCCGCTTCGATCGTTGTAAAAATTTATCTACGCTTTTCTGTTATATCCGCCATCGAAATTTGCCGAATATGTGTCATTGATGGATATCGCCTCCCATTGGCGTAGAACTTCAAAGTTAAATTGTCCGACGTAAGTTGATAGTACGCCGAGACGGCGACAGCTGTGGTAATAAAGACATTATGCATGACGTTAATAGATAAGGAAAAAGTTCAACCGCCAGTTAATTGAGCCGGATTACATCAAGTTTTTACACTTTGTCCTCTTCCAAGCGTAATCGTCGATCTCTCTCTCTCTCTCTCTCTCCCTCCCTCTCTCTCTCTCTCTCCCCCTCTCTCTCTCTCTCTCTCTCAAAGTATATTAATTTACATACTTTTTTCGCACGATCGTGAAGTTTTCCATGTAAATCTTGGATTATAATCTCGAGCTTTGTAAGCATCGCGCTTAGTACTTCGTGTAAGAATGCAAGACTCGGTATGCCCCGAGGGTTAAATATCGTGGTTATTATACTCTGTTAGGGGTTTGTACACCTTGCAACTTCGTCATGCTTAATATACCCAATTTAATACGGTAACACTGCAGCGAATTTACATTCAATGCAATTTAAAAATATTGAGGAATTAATTTAACATTATCTGTGAAATAGTGAGTTTATTTAAAAATACAACGAACAAGTTGATTTATTTGAACGTTTAAATAGATGTGGTGACAAAACTGTACTATATCAAGACATATCACCCTTTTATTCAAATCTAATGACTTTAAAATCATGCAGATGTTGGGTCACCGCGGCACATATGGGCCGAATGGGCTACCACCCTAGGGTGCCAGAAGCCGAAAAGCACTCCGGCACTCTGTTAGATAGAATCATAATATATTTTTCCCAATTTCGGGCTAAAAATTTTTCCAATTACATTAAAAATAGAATTGGATTGCATCACTGGCATCAAATTAGATAATAGGATTAAGAATTGTTTATTTGAAAGTATACTGTAAAAAAATCACATATGATATATAATGTCTCATACTATCATACAACGCGTATAATTTGTGTTTTCGCGTACACACTTTTTTCTAGCGTTGGAAAATACGCTTCTCTTTGTGATTATTATTAATTAATGTACATTGAATTTGTATCCAAGTGCTTCAAGATTGTTCAGTATAGCCATCTTCTATATTTTATGTTTCCCGCCGCGTAATAGAAATAAGGTGCAACATGCACGATCATAGTGTTTGCCTTCTCATGTAAGAAAACAGCGCTCGCTACCCTGCGGGCCAAATATTGCGGCGTGGCATACTTCGCCATGGGACTTTGATACACAGCTGCCGCCGTGCTTAACATATTCAATTTAATACAGTAACACCATGGAGACCATACTTAATTTGCATCGGGAGATTCGATCCGAGAGTAGCATATGTATACGCCCTGAAACCAAACCGATCAAGATGATTGGATATACAGATCGTATCAGAAGTTTTCTCCCGCTTGCCGAATAAATTTTACATTTTTTATTTGTTAAGTAGAGCGATTACTAGTAAAAGGACTAAAAATACACTTCTTCAATATGAATCGCAAAGGTGAATTAATTATTTGTAATTTTTCACCTGGACAGTTATTGCGCCACATTTGGAGACAAAAGACGAGAATATTTGGAATTTTAACGCAAGAGATCTAATAATAATCAATTTTATATTTTTTTTTCCTGATACATTTATACTCTCCAACATAACGTATATATAACATTCTTTTATTCTATTCTATTTGCAATGACCGATTCAGTCTGACACAATATTATCTGATTTAAAAAAATGCGACACCGCATATTTCGTTTATATATTGCCATTAATATAGAATGCTAAGCGACGGAATAAATTAGGATTTGCTTATAATGCGGAGCTTATACGTTGAAAGAAAGTAATTAAATAAATTGATATTTACGATTATAGCTTCTCTTAGCGAAATTGTTTTATCAGCGGGAAAGGGAATATCTAGGTAGGTGTGGTTGGGAAAAAAATATTAGTTGACAGAAATTATTTATCTAATTCCCTTGAAACGATCTGGGTCAATTTCACGACCTTTCCATGTCTCCTCTCTCGGCTTATGGCTTCATCTCATGCAAATATGATAAGTGATGCGATTCTTCCTAATGGAGTTGCTTTTTTCTTACAGGACCGGGAGATCGATCTCGCCGGTGGGTGGAGATAGAAAGGTCAGGGTGCGGAGATCGCGCGCGGGAAAGAAAGCACGGGCGTCGAATAAAGACGGAGAGGAGAACAGGTAAGCATTGAGCCCGCCGATCACGGCCGCGCGCGCGGCACCGGCCTGGAAAAACGAGGCAGATCCGGCTTCTTCCAGGCGAGAATTGAGATGTAGTCGAGGGAAAGGTGTCCCGTTGTTTAAAGAGCCGCGCAGTCGGTAGATCCCCTCGAGGGATCCTGAGGGATAGGTTGGATGAGCGCGCGAGGGGAGGCGGCGGAGTTAGAGGGTCTCGCTCTCGGGTAGATTTCGGGGGTAGATACCGGGCAAGGCTGTAGGCCGTTTGCTATAGTGCGCACGTACCAGGAGGCGAGGAGGGAGGAGGAAAGGAGGCGAGCAGGGCGAGTGGAGCGAGCGAGAGGGCAAGCGCGCGCGGGGCGGAAGGAGAAGGGGCGAAAGAGGGAGCGAGTGAGAGAGCGAAGCGGAGGGATTCGCGGTATAGCTTCGACTTTGGCCGTGCCGCAGTGGTATCGAGCGGCAACCCCACCTTTCACCCCGGTCTCCTACCACCCCTCGTCCGCGCCACCCGCTGCCCCTCGTTCGAGCCACAGCGCCGCCACCATTCCACCTACCCTAGAGAGCGTTATAGCGCTCTAAGCGCAAGTGCGCTCGCACGAACGCCGCGAATACTCTTTCTCTCTTCTTTTTTTTCCCCCTCCCTTCTCCACCCCCTCCCCTCCCCCGCCCGCCCGCGCGAATTCTATTCTTCATCTCCTCGTCCCTTCGCTCTAGCCCGCAACCCGTCTCGGTATTACCTTCCTCTTTTTCGCGGTTGTGTACCATACCACGTGATGGTGGACTAGAGATACTCTATTTAATGAGCCACGTACCGTGAAATGCCTCGAGTATCAGGGTCGGAAACGTAAACATTTAGTTCTTTCGAATGCATCGTTCGCTGTAATAGCGGAAATAGTGAGGACGGGACGGATACGCGAATTTGATAGACGACCGCTTCACCGCAGCCGCTGATAACAGTAATGACATGACCTCCTTCGCGCGCGCAAGAAGAGTCCTTCTTCTGCTGGGGAAAAATTCTGCTCTTCTCCGTGAGAGGAACATCCTTTCGGGACGACGTGCAGTTCACATATCAACTGTGCTCGTTTGAATAACCTTCCCTCGAGAACATCTTCGAAAATCTTGCACTATTCAGAACAGTTAAGGGATAACTTGATATATTCACATGACGAGTTATTCAGACACTCGATTTCTTTTCTCTCTCTCCTCCTCTTTCGTTTCCTTTTGTTTACACTTGTATTGCAGCTAAACATAGTTATTTTAATTACACGCAATAAACTATGCGTTACAATAGACAGAAAGATGTCGGAGATGAGAACTACGTAATTACGGATAAAAAGCGATCCGTTGAAACGACGAACGAGTATATAAATAAAAGCGGCAAGAGTAAAAATAAAATGGTCTTATCAGCGAAATAATACGTACCTCTCGCAGAGAATCGCGCGCTCTAGCTATCCCCGGCAGTGTAATTACTTACAGTCGATTTAATTCAGTACGGTGTTGCTTGAAATATTTTTATATCACGGCGCTTACGGACAAACGAGCATCAGACAGAAACTGCCGTGCAAAAGGAGTTTTGTTTTTATCACGATAATAATCCGACTGACGTAATACAGCGCGTAAGGGGACAGTCGCGCTCTCTGTTCCCTCTCCCTCTTTTTCTCTCTCTCTCTCTTTATTTTACTTTCTTTCTTCTCCGCTTTCTTTTAACATTTACGTTTTCATGTATGTTAACAAAAATATAGCGTTACGACCAAAATATAATTTCTTTTGGCCGTTTATTTATATGAAAGATGTCAAACAAACTTTTAGATTTTTCCGCTTTTTCTCAAAACCCATTGTCGGCCGCGCTTAAGAACGCCTCGCAGTCATGAAATTTCACGATTTTTCTCCGCTAATTTCAACCCTCGCCTCAGCGCGTCTCAGTTTTCCTTAAAAGATTTTCCGCCGCGAGGAACACGGTGCATCTACACGGACTACAATGTTACAGTGGCGTATAAATTAAAAAAAAGGGGGATGGAAAAAAAGGGAAAGAAAAGTAAAAAGATTCTGGCCCCGGGGTAATCTGCTTTGCGGCTTACGCTCTCTTTCTCTCTCTCTCTCTCTCTCTCTCTCTCTTTCTTTCTCTTTCTCCAAAGTCGGCCAGCCATGTTAAAATTGCTAATATCAGTAAAACAAAAATTTCCGGCACACGCGAATGACGGGCCGAGCTTTTTCGCTCAACGATGGCGTTTCCATTCGCCGGGCTTTGCCGCCGCGTGTATTAATACACGCGGCTCGAATCATGGGGTGAGATCGGGACGTTAATCAGGAATACAAAGCCAATGTTCGGGCGTTGTTTTGCTTCTTAATCGAACGTGGACGGGGGTCACCTGCATTTGCACAATGTTCCGGACTACGGTTTTGTCGACGAGGCAACGACCGCGGAACAGCTAGCTATGTTCGAAATTAGCATTGAAAATTCTACGGCTCTCCGCCTCGCTACGTGCCACCGCGGGTTCCGAAGGTGTATTATTTGGTTATAGATATAGGTTATATAAATTTACATATTATTCGTCCCGCGAAGTGATTGCAACTTTTACAAAGTATTTGTAACGGATTGCACGGACCGTGTTATGCGAAAATTACCCGTGCTTCCGTAGTAAATTAACTTTCAAATGTACAGCTTTATGTGGTCGACACCCAACAATGTGCATAATTCATTCACCTTTTTTTTAATTTTATGGGTTAATTCAGTCTTGTGCAAAAATGTACATATGGATGCAATTACACAATGTGGAATTAATTTCAAGAACCAGTTCCTCGACTACAAGCGAAAGTGTCTTATAAAATACTTTTACGTAATAATTCAAGTTTTCGTGAAAAATGTCTGCAATATTTTTTTTCTAAAATTGTTTTACATAACAGCTTCCGATTTATTGTTGAGAGTTATAGCTTCATAAACTTAGACTGCCGAAAACAGTGTCAGTAAATCTTGTTCGGTAAGGATAAAAATACGGAAACTTCTGGAATTTCCATTTTCTTCGACAGAATTCGTTATATTTTGTTTGCGCATAAGAAATGCAATAGATAGAAAGAAGCTATCACTTTCGGTATTGTATTACATTAGGAAATAGCAATAAATGTAGTTATATCGTACGAAACAGTTGTGGAATATTTAGTTCTATATTTACTCGAAAATATAAGATTTAAGCGAATTTCATTAAAATCGAGGAGAAATTATTACAATATGTTTAAAAAGGATATTTAAGATAAATTAAAACTCGATGTGATCATATTTGGTATATTAAAATTAGAATTTTCGTCTAATAATCTTCTAAACAAACCGCGAGCATCTGTTTTTGAATTCGTTTCTATGTTCGCTTAATTGGATTCAATTGTATTATCGTGAATTTCGATGCTTCGAAATTCGAGGCTTGGTAAATGGCTCGCTCGAAATCGGAAAATCTGATACAATAAACAAAACATGTTAACAAGGTGAAGAAATTGATAAAATACTGCAGTTTACAGTTCACGTTAGGATATTTTTAATCTCTGACAAAAAACTGACATTTGTATTTGTAAAATTCGTAAATTAGTGATTAACGTGCGGAATAAAATCTAGCCACGGTATGACAATATTGGAAGTATGAATTTATAATGGACCTACTCTCGCACTGCTCGTTACGTGTGCAAAGCGAAAGCTGCCGTGCGCGCGCGGCCGGCGCTGGCTGTGATAATAAAGCCGGCGTAGTAAATGCTTAACGTAGTCGCGTAATTGCCATAGTGGTGTAATGGCGTGTCGTTTCGCCCGCGAGGGAAAACGGACAAAAATCAATGGGTAGAAACCGCTGCTGAAACGGGACTGGCCGAAGGCTATTCTCGACCGGACTGTGAGAGGTCGGCGCACTTATTTATTTAACCCCTTAAAATGGCTGCGCTATCTACTTTGTCGCCACTTCACTGTCTATTCACGTCTCGCTATGTTCGATGTGTCACGATCGGCACGCGAGCGCGAAGTGACACTATGATTTCGAGAAATTCCGACGGCAGTCAAATTAACTAGATCGAAAATAAAAAATTACAAGACCGTTTTAAACGCATCACTTTATATTTAAAGCAGACCCTTCCAGGTTATGGGTTTATTTTACTCTTGCTTTGAAGTCTTCGATTAAACCCTGTACGCCACGGATTTTTCAATTTTCCGTGAAATGTGCTGAGGGCTTACGTCCTGCTATTGAAAGTGGAATTAAGCCCAGAATTAATTCGCTTTTCATGATATTCGAGTACAAACGATCGATATAATGGTTTCTAATCGACTAAAATTTTTTTTATACGACAGGTAGCAATCTTATCACTTATATGTATGACTCGGTTATGTGTCGTTGACTGTCATCGCCGACAAATTGCGCCCAATTGGATATCCACCGCATTAGCTCGTGGCACAATTTTCTTACAGTAGAGAAGTTAGCGAGTTAACTCATCAAATTTTACTTAATCTAAGAATTTAAAAATAGATTTAAGTAATATTTAGCTATTTATTAGTTGAATAATGTACAATAAAAAATTTTTGCTAAATTTGAAATATATGAAAAGTTTAGAACGAGTATTTTAGGCTCCGCAAGCTCAGAGCACACCGCTTTAAATATGAAATTGTGTTTAAATATAAAGTAAGAATTACAAATTATAGATTTATGCCAGTTTTAGTTTGAAAATTAATTTATTAATTCATACATTGTGTAATGACATTTTATCATTATTTATTAATTTTGAATCGTTCTTTTAGTGTAAACATTTGAGATGTGCAATAAATAAAAAATTGAATTTTTTTAATTTGTCGCTCATGTCTACTAATAAAAATATGAGATTGAAATATTTTAAGTATTATTATCGTTTTTTTCAATATTGATTGATTGCCAACCGTGTGAATCGTGTGCGCAAATTCGGCTCGGTGATGAATTCCGTACTGACAACCTGACATTCGGTGGTTAACCGTGCACCGAGAAATGATTGATTGAGAGCAAATTATAAAAATAGAAAAGAGAAAAAAAATATCTGCAAAAGGATACGTGAACTGATATTAAAACAATGCATCATGTTCTAAAATTATGACGCAAAAACACAATCGGAGAGATAAAAATTTATATGTAACGTAAAAGTGAAGATATCTATTCTTCTCGCGGTCTCAAATACACGCGAAAGTACAAAGTTAAAATATAACTTCCTTCCGAAAATTTAATCAGTCAACTTAATTTTCTTTTACGCTGGCCATTTTTATTACTTTTGCCGGAGGTGAGCGGAATATATGATTGCGTTACACGAGGAACAAAACGGGCACACGGTCGCTCCTCGCGTCCCTCATCCCGAAGAAAAGCCAGTAAAAATCAATGAACCAAAGCGCGGAACTAGCCCAGGGCTCTTCTCAGCCTGTTGAATGAGCGAACTAACGTTACCCGTAAGAACTGGTTTAACTGTTGGACGAAAACGTGTCTATATTGGCTTCCTGCAATATCGATTGCCCGAATCCGTCGGAACTGATCACATCGCGGGCGCGGAAAAGAAATGGAACATCACGATTGAGAGGAGAGAACGTTACGAGCGAAGTTGCGGATTGCGAATCACCCACATTTCCGTTTTGTTTTCCATTAGATGAAGGGGAAAATTGAGAGTACGGTACGTACCGGAAGAGCTGTCCGCCGCCTGCGTTTTAATGGTTCGTTGCGCGCGAAACGTGAAGCGACATCTCGTTCCCAGGAATTTGTCAAAAGATATTCGCCCGAACTGGTATCTCGCGTTCGTTGTGAAATATTTGATAGTGTAGCGTGGCAGCAGGCAAGAAACGGTGACAGAAATCGCCTGTAGGCGACTGGTTCAGGACCTTGCCGGGTTACTTTGCGAGGTCGTCGTACTCATTTATTCATCTCCTCTTAAAAAACTGCGCCGCGCTACGTGCGCGCGCGCGCGCGCCGCACCACACCCCCCCCCCCCTCCTCACTTTCTAGTCGACTCTCGTTTTATCTTCGGTCGAAAGAAAATTCGCTCCAGAATTCTGAGAAAAATTTAACGTCGAATGAGCACTTGCATGCGCGCGCGCGCGCACACACACACGCACACACACACCACCATTTCCGAGATATTCTACTCAAATCTATTTCAACTTTACCCACGTAAAACGCTAGCGAAAGAGAATTGATTTACACAGCATGATGGTCTCCCCATTGACTTTTCTCGTGGATAAATAAGATATCTCGTCCTTTTTACTTTTTATTCATTCTCGGTATCCAACAGTGAACATAGTTGTGAAGGAGTTAAGAGCTCGTTGTTTCAGTCCATTTTTATTATTATCGCGTTTTATTGTTATCTTATTCTATTATTTTATTATTCGCGCGATCATATTGTGCGATTTAGGAGGTGGCAATGGTGAGGAGTGAAATTTACGGAGTTACTTCGCGCCTTAGATCGTTATACTTTCCAAGCTGGCGGAGTAGCCCTTCACCGGAGGCATTCACGACGCACTTCGAAAAATTTATGATCGACTGCTCGTAAAGAGCAAAATATACAAAGGTGGGCGAGAGACAAAAGTTCGATACACGAAACAGTTTGGTTTCGCTCACTGACGAGCGTGCGCATAATGCAATGCTTAATAATACCATTAATGCTGGTATATTCTCCGGGTATTTACCGAATCCGATATTGCGCTGATATTTTAACGCTGTGCGTTAACATTCTCTCTCTCTCTCTCTCCCTTCCTCCCTCTCCACCTCTCTCGATGCATTATACATTTATTATCGACGCGGCGGCAATATCGCAGCGAGATTCGAACGTCTCGCTTAATAACGCGGATTATAAGATAATTTAATTTTTTATTAATTCTTTGCCCATTATTAATTTTTAATTCGTTATTAATTTTTTACCATTCACTTCGGAAAATCAATGTCCAATCACGGATAGAGATAATCACAAATTAATATTTAAATCCGACTAAAACAAGATACGTCATCACAAATCGAACGGCACGTTGTCGGCACGATGGATATATTAGTTAATGGGACATTATCATAACTAATGCAAAAGTCCTTTTGCTAAATCCAATAATTTACCGAGAATCACTGCGGATAAGAAGTAAAGCGGCTTACTTGGAGCTCACGAGTATTTCTCCAATTATAGCGCGTGCGTGTACATAAAACGGCGCGGTTCTCGCAATCCAGAGCGTATGTAATCTGGTTAAAGCGTATTCGGAGTACTCCGTGCTGCATCTAGCTATTGTTCGGGCGACTACATTTCGGCCGACCGAAACTGTACTCGGAAACCATTTTGAAACACAAGCGCGTGCTGTTTTCTTGCAACGGATTAATTAATATGAGCGCCGCGATCGTCTCGCAAGAATACATCAACAAAATTTGTATTCTCGCGCAAGAATTAGAAGGTAAAAATGATTTTTCATGCGGACGGACTGCGCATCTTGTACTCCTATCTTTTATTATTCATTGCGAAATCTAATTAAGTAGAACGTAGTATTATGTTTGAGTGTCTTACCTGTTTGTTTTGCAGAATGGCTTCGTATCGGTGGACGGTCGCGGGAAGCTCACTTGCGACCTACAAAACAAATATTTCGCTTCGTGAATTCAAAGAGGCATAAAATTCTGGCCTTTAACATTTAAAAGCACAAGTGTAAAAGTTGCACGACTGAATTGTATTTTAGCTCTCATCAATGCTCAGTGCACTCGTTTTCTTTCATCGCTTCAGAGGAAAGAAATTTGTGCGGGAATGTGTAGCGTGTGTCGCAAGAGGCAACGGGATGCGCGATCAAATAGGATATGACGGAGGAAATAATTGGTAGGAATTATTTAACTGCTGCACGCGGATTAAAATTTCTCCGTCAGGAAATAAAAATTGACCTGTACGTCCACGCATTAGGAGCAATGACCTTGTGCACCCCAGACGGATACATATGAGAAGCGTGTATTTTTAGCGAGACACCACGGCGGGAATTCGCGACATAGGCGCCGAGCGCGATAATTGCACATCTGAGATTTTCGAGCATTATTATTGTCACAGTCGTTCGATTATTTCATCGATTTAGTAGAAATGTTTAAAAGAAAATTGAAATTTAAATACTGTTTTACGCAAATATGAACAAGCAAATTCATTGAATATTCTGCTATATTTCAAATTAATTTATTCAAACCTGTTTAATGACTCAATTTATCTCTGCGTATTCTATTTTAAATGATAAAAGTATTGATCGATAATATATTTTGCACAAGTTAGAGCGCATTAAAGACAAATTTCGTTATAAAAGCTCATCAATATTCCAAATGAATCGACGCCAATGTTAAGTCTGGATATCTACGGTTAAGACGCGACGGGGGGCTAAATCGGGACTGTCTCGCTTGTAGTTAAAGCTCGAATAAGTGTAGAAGCATTAACTTCCACCATGGTATACTCCTTGTATTTTTGCACCTGACACATGATGTGCAAGTTGCGCTAAAGCTAAAAAGATTAAAGCTGCTCGCGCGCCGACAGTCTGGGTTAAGCAAGTCTAAGTTCTTGGAACTAAAGTGTAGGCAGAGAAGGAGGATCAAGATATGACCAGAATTAGAACTATCCGACGCCGCGACCCGTCTACCGTCTACATTCCGCAATATGGCTGATCCGATAATTTAATAGTAAGTTTAACGACGGAAGCGATATATTATTTACGAGGTAGATATTTTACGGTTTAAACCGAATATTATTTACACGAAATAAAAATGCGCTTTTATTTCACGTATTATCCTGAAAAGAAATATTTCCGCTCCTAGCTTCGGCGTCTATTGTCTTTTTTACATAATCCTTTATATCCGATAATTGCGAAGCTAGAAAAACTTTGTTTCTACATTTGCGATATATGATATAATCGGTTTTTCCTGCGAGGAAAAGTAAGCGAAAATATCGAGTTACATTAACGTTCGTAAACGTTTCCGGCGCAAATGAGGTGTTCTCGAGGTAACATCAAGCAACATGGAAGCTCGACCCAGGGGTTGATGTACAGGGATGCTGAACTATTCCACCATTTCGATAGGTTGTTGGCAGAAATCCGAGCGGGTCTCATCATTAAGTAAGAATCCATTACCGCGTTAGTGGCACGTCAATAACGAGAGACGGCGGAGGTCGCGTTAAATTATTCCTGTAACATCAAGGTGAACGAACACGGAGAGTCCTTTCTGCGCCTTTCTCTACATTATTAAAAAGAGAGAGAGAGAGGGAGAAAGAGGGAGAAAAGATACGGTCTATTTAAAAGTATAATTACCTATGAGGATATATCTTTTCTGACAGTTTCTCGATCGCTATCGGGAAATAAGTCTTACTCACCAAGATTTTATCGGTTTCAAATCTATTCTTATCTATCATCTATTTGTTTGTTCGTATCCCACGCGGTATCTCCTTGTATCGCATGTATCGCGTATCAGCGCAGCGAAAAGAATCTATATGCGATACAATATACACAGATACGTATCCCCGTATTTCTCGTACTCGTTCGGATTTTTCGTCTTGGATTGCAATCTGTAGCGCGGGAAATACGAAAATCTCCGACGTGCATCGGGATATAAAAATAAATATTGAGAAACGCTTGTGATCGTCCTTGTCATCGAATATTTGCCCTCCCGCGAATTCGCAATCATATTCGTATTGCTCCATCTTGCCGCATGCAAAACGAGTTAAAGAGAAGCCGGACTCCTCTCATCATCCGCGCGCTCTCGCTGGGTGGGCCCGCTACGCGAAAAAGTTTCAAACGGATTTCTCAGGGCGAGCGCGCTATTTTTCGGGGAAACCTCGACCGGGGGATAAGGCTTGGAAGTACCCAATTACCGAGGAACACAATACCCGGGAAATTTTTGCGAAGAAACTCGGAGCTAGAAGTAACTCGTTTCGAAGGCATCGCTTTCGAACGACGTCGAAAGTATCGATTCCCAAAGGCCGTTCTCCGATTCCCGTTCGTTTCTCCTTCGCGTTCCCCGCGTCCGATCGTACCCTTTCCATCGAAATGGTGAAGCTTTTATCTCACTTGAGAGAGAGAGAGAGAGAGAGAGAGAGAGAGAGAGAGAGAGAGAGAGGAGAAAATGTTTCGTCGTATCGGACTCGCCCACGCAAAAATTACGCAAGGATGGTAGTTTTTCGGGAATGATCTCAAATGATCAGAAATGAGAGGAAGTAAATAAAAAAAAAAAAAGAAAGATCGCATCTTACGTTTCGAACGAGTGACGTTCTGTCGATGAGAAATGGAAACGAACAATTACACTTCGACAAGGCAAATATATAAATGTGTCAGAAACTTCATTGCGCGCGGGGTGAGACGCGCGCGACGCGAAAACTCGGGGAAATCGATGTAAAATTGCGACTGTCAATACGGCGCAAATAAACTGTACTTTTGAGCAAGGATTGAAATTGGTGTAACTTTGGTGTGTGTTCAATTCCGCGATGCTATAGGCGAAAAAGAGATTGCTTTACGCCAATTGCCGTGTTGCCGTTGTTCCAGATAAACATAGACATCATTTTACGCGCGTTCATACTATCATGTTTTAAAGTGACCCAAATTATACCGTTTCCAAACTCTGTTTTCGGGAAATATTTTATGTTACCAAAGTACGTGACGTGTTGGATTAACAACTAACTTTCCGACACATTTTATAAGCGTTTCATCGAGCGCCGGGATAGTATATCACGGTAGTACAAATGACTGTTTTGTTACCTTCCAACATTTTCTTCCATCATATGATGCCGCACCGTGATAACAATGTCCCCGCGTATCGCTATTGCCGCGTGTTTAAATGATGAAAAAGTGGGAGAGCGGTTGAAATCGCTGGACGGGAAAATGTATCTCGCGTGTATCCATTTTTTTGCCGCATCCAAACGGCGTTATGCGTCCTCAGCGGATTCCAAAAGGGAATTACGGCCTGGTCGCGACAGTCGGGACTACATTTTACGCGATAACTCGATTATGTTTCACGGTTGGTGCACTCACGCACTTGCTCGTTGCTGGTCCGCGACGTGTGTCGCACTTTACTGCAGCCATCTTTTCGATAACTTTGCGGCCGATCGCTACAAACGACGTCGTGTGTTCACGCCGGGAAACATGTGCGTGATCGAGCGTGACGCAGATCTTATCCTCGGTATTACGACTGTCGCATAAACGATAAAAGGAAATTAGACAACGTCGTAAGAAAGTGACAGATAACGAGTGCACGAATTCCAGTTTCGTGTTACACGTGTGCGGCACGCATCGTGCTTCGGCGCGAATCGCAATTAGATCGGCACAATTACGTCACTGCACGTCGCGGCGCACCGCTAGCGTAAATAATACTATAGCATTATTTACACCAGTCCTATGCGCTTCGCGCACTCTCATCCCTCCCGCGTTCGTCTCTCTGCACATTATGCACACCGCTTTATAATTAACGCTTTTCCCATTTGCGGTTGTACCGAACGTCTGTATATCCAAATCTCACGGCTGCGTGCAAATTATCGCAATGCAGAATGTTGAGCCAGATCAAGGATATGGAAGCGATATACTTTATATTCGCGGCTTTGCGTGAGAATAGAGCGATGAAACGTGTGATTTTTTAAGGCGCGGAGATTAAACCCTTCACCGCGTACTTTTCTCAGTGTGAATAATGGTGACCACTGAATTAATTGTTGTTGGAAAGGAGGACACACACTGACATATTAAAAGTGTCAACAGTTTTGTTAGGGGCGCGAGTTTTAATCGAATTAGTCCGCCTTTCGCCAAGTACGAACTTTTCGCGATGTGTTAGCGACGCACGCTAATAACATTACCGGCAGACGTACGCGAAATTTGCACTCGGCGGTGGCAGCAGCGGCGGCGGCGGCGGCGGCGGCGGCTCGCTCGTTACTTTAATTTCTAGGCACGTACGCGAAGGACGGAGGGATGAAATTATGGGGTGGAAATATATCGCTCACGTCCATGGAAAGAGAGATCCGTCGCTGTCGATCGGTTTGCTCTCTTTTTGGAATGGGATAAAGGAGAGCGTTATTATAGGACGATCTCCTTTCGCTTCGCTTATCAGCGCGCGCGTGTTCTCCATTTCTTCGCTTCTTTAGTCGTAGCCTGACGAACAAATCCGAAATGTCTCTGCGAGTAACACGGAGCTATTCAGGTTTAATCGAAACAGAAATTAGCTTTTATCATCGGCGGACTAAAGTAAATATTTAAATATCTTAAAACGATATTTAAGAGAGAACTTTTAGAAGAAGAATGTAAAGACATGTGTAATAGATTTCAATCTTGCGATAAAATAATGAAAAATGTAAATCGCATTATAACATTTATTGCGGTACATAAAAGTATCGGTGTAATTAATGTGAAACAATTTTGCACGTACTATCATGTCCGAATATTAATACTTGTTTTACGAGCAAAAATTATCTTTCAAGTCAATTAGCTTTCTTGTGACTTTTCCCGAGGTTAAGATTTATCTTTATACCGCCGAACGATACGGCAGAACTCCCCGTAGAATACGGAAGTCGAAGAATACCGCAAAATCTTCCTAAAGAAAACTAAAAGCACACCTAAGAGCCCGAGTGAACGTAACTAACTGTAAAAGCACTATACACCAAGTGAAACAGAAGTATTTCCGCGAGTAACCACGCTGAAATTCCCTTCGCACGAACGAATTAAAACAGTCATTGCGAAACGGCGAGAAGACAAAATTAGAACAGAAATGAAATGACGGTTCGCCACAATTTTTACATTTATTCTTAAAAAAAACGACATAGGTCAAAGTGACCCAGACAGCATTTCACGCAAGAGGAAATTCTTATTTGAAATATATGAGAAACGTTCCATCCCTGCAAAGAAAAATGCAACATGTGTCGGGATTCTTTGCATTATCATTGCTTACGAGTAAAATATAACGAAAATACATATTTTCTAAGGTCAAAGGGATATGTGAAACTGAGGGGAACATTAGACTACGTTCATGATGATATATTACGCTTCTTCGTCGAAAAATCAAAGAAATTCCGGCGCCACTTCCACCGCTCGATCCGCTTTTCGGATCGAGGGTCCGCATTATCCTCGCTCAATTTCCTCTCGTTTTATGTAGCCGCGTGTCTCTTTATCCTCTATCCTCGGCTGGGGTTTTTTAACCTTACCCCAGCAAGGTGCGGAATAGTCGGTGAAGTCAGTGTAGCGCGAGCTAAGAGAGCGTGGGTATAAAGACGATAAATGAAGGAGCTTTCAAAGAAAACCGGAAACTACTTCAAAAAACGAAATAAGTGTCGGCTAAGTTACTGTGGGGACTCTCTCGGGAAGGAGGCGGCCATCGATTTTTGAAAATTCTGTCGCCTGACGTAAGCGAAGTGTAAAAAGGACGAGAGGTTCATTTTTCTGTGTCTGTGCATGGCGCGGAGAAGATGGCGAGGATAAAAGAAAGATAGAAGGAAATGTCAGATCGATATGCGCTCAGCGTAACTTTAAATATCTCTTTGAAATTTAATTTCCTCCCATTTTTTAAAATGCATAATTTAAAAATAATGATCCCGATATCTTCCTAGAAGGAAGTATCGATTCCAAATTTCATAAAGAATGCTATTATGTCTGCCCATTTTTCACCAATCCCGAGACATTCTCAATACGCGTCCGTACAAGGAAACGATGCTCCTAGAAGAGCGAATAAAGGAACTTTTGAAGAGATTCAGAAGCACGAGGACTTTAAAATGCGAAATAAAAGTCGTTAGAAGTTACTGGGTCACAGCGGAAACTTTCGAAGTGAGCAATTTCGAAAATTTTGTAGGCGAGCCAGCACGAGCGAGCCAATATCAACAAAAGAGCGAGGAACTCGCGTAATTGGCAAGAATTCCTCATGATTACACGTCTTTCTGATATTTCTTACCGTCTATCTCGGTACTGAGAGCAACCGAGGAAAGTACACGGGAGAATAGCATCTTAAAATTCCGCAGGCAAATCGGCGGCTGCACTGAAATTTGGAGACCGATTTAGAATTTCCTGAGGATGAAAACTGGGAGCTAGCGATTTCAGAAACTCCATCGATGGACGATGGAGCGAGCAAAGTGGCGAGGGAGCGAGTATCGAAGGGTCGTTTTCCTCTTTCTTCCTTGTGTCTAAGGAATCTTATGTAAGTACGGAAAGTCTTCGAGGGAAATATATCGCGCACACTTTTGCGGAAAAGGATCTCGTGGAATCTATCCATTTCTCGCCGTGTTTTGTCGAATGGAATTATTCTTGGTCGATTTCAAGCATTTGTCTTTTCTCACTCACGATGCAATCTTTGTTTCTTCGTGTATTTGTTTGAAGAATGTTTGAAAATCTTCGCTACAATAAATAAGAGAGGCAAAATAAGAACCGTAAACTTCTTCAAGCTTGAGTTGAACGTCTCGATGAAGTCGGTGTTTCTAATGAGAAGCAGAGCGCGAATGTTATAAAAGTAGGAACCAAGAACCGTCCTCTCCCTCTCTCTCTTCCTATCGTTCCGCCCCCCTCCCTTTCTTCGCTTTCGCTGTAGCGTAATGTAAAAAGACATTTCAAAAAGACGGTGCATAGGTAAGGTAGACGGAAAGATATATTTCGCGAAATATTACCGGTTGAAATATTCGCTCTCATACGCTGCGCTTTTCAGATCGAGAGGATACATTATTCTCAATCGATTTCCTTTCGCTTTACTTTGCAGCGCGTCCCTTTGACTTCCCCTTGACATTTTCTGCCTTCTTCTTCGTCTCTTTAGCAGTACGTGCGGCGGAGCTGATTTCCAGCTAGAGAAAAAGAAAAGATAAGGAGGGTGAAAGTAAGTTGAGCTTTTCAAAGGAAACCAGAAACTGTGTTGGAAATAAAATGAAAGTTACTGCGCTGGGAGTACTACGAGAACTCTTCCGGAGACCCTCTGACGTGAGCGGTTTTGCGAATTTCGTGATTAAGAGCAACAAGAAACAGAAACTGCATGTGATAAAAGACGAGGGAGGGGGGGGGAGGGGGTAGTTACAAGCAGGGGTGCAATGTGAGAAGAAAATATCGATATCCGTATCACATATTATTAACGACGGATACATATTGAAGGAGTAAAAACGTAATGCTTGCTTAAATTTTTTACATTTCTTCATATAAATGAATATTCATCCTGCACGTTTTATCATATATTATCATATAAATTCTTAAGACGGCAACGAGTGTTTTTATTTATTTTTTTTTTTTTTCGGAATGTTGCGACATAATCTTGCTGACCTGGCATACATTTTCATCTGCATACGCGAGATTTTTAAGTGTTTCTACGAATAAGGCATAAGAAAAGTGCTGTTTACACGAAAATATAAGAAGCCGACGATAAAAACTAGTCGTGGCGTGAGGGAATTTGTACAGCAGACACGATTCCTAAAATCTCACCGTTACAGACGATAACGACGATAATAGTTGCGGTAGAAACAACGCGAACGACGAGATAACAAAGAAAACGCCGGTTGTTTCTTTTTGATGCCGGTGCCCAGGGGGTCGTAAGAATAACGCAAGTTGGAGGAATTATGTTTTCCTTTTGTCCGCGACGTGGACAAAGGCTCGCCGAGGAAAATGGCAGACTCGTTGAGAGGAAGAATTCTTTGGTATGACGAGAATGGAATAAAAGCCGAAAAAAGGACGAGAATGCTACTAATTTTAGCATGAAATGTAATCGCGTTATATTATGCATAAGTTGAGATGCATTGCCGAACGAATATTTTGTCCACTTGATAATTGTTTTTTTTTTTTTTAATAAAAATCTTCAAATATTTAATATTTTTCAAATGCTATTTTTTATTTTTTATCGCATTTTCTATTTTTTATCTGTACTATTATGAGAGCTCTGGAAAATTTAAAGATTCTCGAAACGTAGCAATGTACAGTATTTTTCCAATGTTAAATGGAACACAATGGATGATGCGAACAAAACTGGTTTCAAAAATTAATCACAGATATCGATAATGAAATTTTCTCGTAAGGTTTATTAAAAGACGTGTCTTCGCTATACAATCACCGACTATCAGCTATGATAGAACTCGAGCAGCATAATAAAGCGAAAAATAGAACGAGAGGAGTGTGTACCATCATGGCGATTCGTAGCATTGTTGTTTGGCGTAGGGAGAATAATGTCATCACGGTAACCGGCATTTTCTCCATGAATGCGAGGCCGAGTAAAATTATGCTGCAGAATAGCTCAAAACATTTTGAATGAGAATAATAACCAACTTCATTTAAATTTCATTTTTATTTCTATAAATTTTGTGAAGTGCGTATTATTTTCACTTAACCATATTGTTGGACCTTATTTAGTTTTCATACAAATTAAGATAATTAAATTATCAAAGATGACGTTAAAACAAGCAAGGATATATTATTTTTTTAAATTTACTATTAATAAAACTAAATTATTAATTATATATATATATATTTTTAAATAACTATATCAAATTGCGGCAAAAAAGACAAATATAATACGAAATATTGATAATGCATATTTGAAATTTAAATGTATTTCACATATGACAAAGGATTCCAGGAGCTTCGAGTGGTCATTCATGCATTTTTATTATTCATTATAAATCAACAGGTTTGTTGATCCACTATTGTTGGAGAGAATTCATTTTTACATCAAACATATATGCATTCTTTAGATTTTATGATCTGTTGAAAAACTGAGTTTTAGTAAAAAAAATGGAATGGATCGGCTGTCGAGTGAATAAATGGTAAGAAAGCGCATTGCCCAACGTGTTGCGGAATAAGAGGGTATCTTTGATACGTTAAAGTTCGCGTCGCGCGACGAGCGTTCAATGATGACACACTCGTCCGCACAATCGTTTCCTCCTTCGTGTCGCGACGTTGATCGACCGTCGCCGTTCGAGAGGAGCACTTGGCCGTTCCTCCTCAGGGTTCTCAAGGTCGATGACATTACGCCCCTTTTAATTGCCGACGCATGCGCGACGTGCCCGCGCGATTTAATGCTCTGGGCGTGAGCAGTCACGCATTTCACGCGGACGAAATAGCCTCTTGAATTAAGCAGCCGGAGCGGACCCAGGGGCACCTGGAACGAGTTTACCGGGGCTCATGCATACGTTTACGCGGTCACCCCCGATTCAGGATCGTCACCCCGTTGCTGTTGCTGCGCCGCATCCTACCGCCCCGTCATCCGTGAAGCAAAATGAGCGAAATCACGCATGCACCAAATCCCAACCGTATCGAATCGCGGGTCGACTTTTTCCTCTCGCCGACGCGAGATTCTTTCGCGATTAATGGATTACACGTGTCCCAGCTTCGGAAGCTTAATTTACAATTTACGTGTTATATGAGCGCAACGGCAGGGAGGGCTCATTAATGGAAAGATATGCATCGACTCTTATTTGCATGACGCGTATATACGCATCTCAGGTCGATTCCTGGATGAGAATTCCGAACGCCTATGGGGTTATGCATCGCGCAAATGCGAATTAACCCTTTCGTACATGACGGACGAGTTATCTCGATCTAACATTGCCATCTTCGGACGAGATATGTCGCGATCTCGCATCGTCTGTCTGCCACTTTAGACGACGTGCAATGATGGCTGCGAGACTACGTTACCAACTAAGTATATTAATTATTTATTATTATTTCGAAAAGATTTTGACAGCGAGCATATTTCGTGCATGTTAAAATGAGAGGTTGAGTGTACGAAAACTACGGAACACTCGGCGGTATTGTTATTTCTTCTGTTACTTATTGACGGTATCGTATTTCTCGTGGCTCGGCAAATACGTAATTGTATTCTGTAGGCGAGAACCTCGGAGCACGAAATTTCTCTTCAGATACGCTATCGGTTTTATTACGTGTACACTCAGCCCGCTCTATGTATATGCATCAAACGCAATCGAACGCGACCAATGCAGCCGGCTGCTTTTCTCGCCGTTCTTATTTCCCAAATATATATGTTGCCTCTTGTTTATGGAACGCCGATGCCTTCTATTCCCGTGGACCGTCGTGCAAACAATATTCGCGGGTTACTACGCCGCGTCGTCTGAATAAATCATAACTGCGACTACTACCTCTACCGAGTTGCGCGTTGCACACCGGAAGGAAATGCACGCGTACACTACGAGCCACATGCCTCCGGCCAAATGAAGAGTTACTTTCGAAATATGGGCTTTCCGATTTGCGACGTTTACCGGGATATTCGCGCGCGAAGGAAAGACGGATGAGTGTCCGAGCACATATCTTAATCTGCAAATATTAATATTGATATTCTTAGTGATAAAAAGCAGCTGACTTTAGTAATCGTAATAATTGTTTACTGTTCTACAACGAAACGACTAAATGTCTATAAAAGTATTACAATTTTTATGAATTTTTTTCAGAGATCGATATTGACAATTAATTTATCGCGCTTTAAATATATCTCTATTTTGTACGCAATCTTGTTCTGTGGATGTACATAGTTACGAACATGCATAATTTCTCGGAAAATTTGATCCCGCGATAGATAAGTTCGCCAAGGTTGCATGTAAATTAACAGGATTGACAAATAATATCTCATCTCTTACGCGTGCAAGCGCTATAGCATACGCTTCGGAATTCATTAAATTTAACAAGCATCGGACGAGGTTACATTTAAGGGAATAACCTTCCAACGCGTTTCGTGCCGGCCGCGATTCGGGTCTGTCTCGGTTAATGCAGTAATATTGTAGCCATCGGCTTCTCTTTGTAATCTTAATTGGTTCTTGGCTATCGAACATCTTGATTGCAAGCACATGTTCTTGTTCCACGCTACCGGGGCTACGCGACTCGAATACAGCTAACGAAGGAACGTTCGTTATGCCAACAGAACAATTTATCGAGCAGCTTAATTTCACTGCTCGCTGTGCACATTTACGCTGCACATGTATCGCTAATATATTTATACATTCTTTAGTCTTTTGCGCTGTCGACCAACAAAACGCTGCGCATTGTTCGCAAACGGAAAATTGTTAACAATTTCTGTAATTTTAGAAACGCAATTATATTTTTAAACGCTATGTTCAACGGCATGCGATATTTGCGCGTATTTCTTGCGTTTACGTAGAATACGATCACCATTTAATGAATCAATTGAATCGGCTGAAAACAGTAACGTATGACGCTGAAAATGTGTAATGATAAACAGTCGTATAAAATATATTATGCACATCACATTCTACGAAATATAAATTATTTTTTCTTCAGTGTACAACTATGTTGATTGGGAGATATTATTGCTTATTATTCTTTGACGAGTAAAACCGTGCACAAGCCACTAGAAAGAAAGAGATCACAAAGGGGAAAGAAGATTTGCGAGTTTAAATGAAGCTTGTTTCCTGCGATTAAAATTAATTAATAATTTGACTGCTGCACGCCAAATACTGAAGCGTCAAATACTGAATATAAATCTACGTAATACGATTACGCTGAAGTGTAACAGAAGCTGCGCCAAAAATAATTCTGTTAATTTTGTTAAAATCATTATTTCGTTACATCTACTATTCCGTTAGGCTATTAAAATCTCCAGCGAAATTTCGACATTGAATTATTCTGACGTTTTATTTCATTTCCGTAAAATGTAATCGACATGATTATCTTTCTGAGATCCAAAAAAATCTCCATTTTAAAAGTATTTTAATGCGTAGCAATTTTTGAAGAATGAGAAAGAGAGAGAAAGAGAGAGAGAACTGAGTAGCAATTTTACTTGACTTTACTTTGAAAATAATTTAAGTTTTGGAAAATTATCTACTACAAGAGAGATATGTACAATATATTTTAACAATATACATTTCAAGGCTAAAGTCATTTCCAGAATAAGAGGCACTTATTATAAAGATGGTTTCACAATGAAACCACTCGACGGAAAGAATAAAGTAGCTCCCCCCGACGCATCTATCATCGAATCTATTTTTTCCTCTTAGTATATATATATATATATATATATATAAAAAGTTGTAAGAAAAATTCGTGAGGTACTTGAAACTTTGCCTCTGGCTGTACAATTGCTACGCGAATGATTATGGAGGATGCGAGCTCGGTATCGCCGGTAACTCGCATCAAAATTAACAGCCGGTGATGATGGTAATATTGTGCGCTCTTTGTAACATAATTGGCAATTGGCTACCGCGGATCTTGATTAAGGTGAGCTATTCCGCGTTACTACTTGAATGGGCCCTCAATCCAATCGAGTTTCCACAAATTGCGGCCATTGTTAGATTGCATCGGACGAAGCGTAACAAATATGCCGCGAAAGTTAGCCAGATTTCGATTTTGCCTGCAGTTGTTATATCTATTTGGTGCAACGACTTTGACAACACCAGACACTGGCAGTAGATGACACGTACGCCGATAAAATAACCGATTTTGTTTTCAGCGTGATAGCGCAGTAACTGGAGAGCAACGAGAATTTTCACACTTATTTTTTCTCTTCGAAAAATTTAGTTTCGGTAAAAAAATTTACGAGCTTTTAACATATTTTTCAAATTCTTCATAATTCAGAAGTTGCGCCACTCGTGTAACAATGTTAAATAACTTTTTGATTTTTTTTCTCGGGAGATAACAAAAAAAATAGATATGTGAAGACAATGAACGACTTCTAATATTACTCGCGCTTTCAAAAAGATGCTGTTTGACATTATTCTCAATCAACTTCGGTTTTCGCGACATATGAAGCGCAGAGCGTGGAAGTTCTGAAATAGCGCACGGCATCGTATTTCTCGAGTTTTCCCCGAGATTGGATCGTTAAAAACTTGGAAAAATGAAAACTTACTCCACCTGCGACCCCCAACGAGAAATTCAAAATGATAGCATACTTTCGTGGATTCATATTGATGAACACGTTACGAGAGATACACATTTCCGCGCAATATATCAATACATAATGTATTATACAAAAAGTATTATTGCAATTAATTAGATGATTGCTTAACGAAACGTTTATTTTAAAATTACCTTCTAAGTCGTACTGTTACTCCACTAAAACGATAAAAATTCAAAACACTGTGATTGAAATAACGAAATAAAGTGGAATAATCCAAAGGAGATATTCTTTCCGTGAACTCGAATACATTAATCACTTCCTTATCGGCCATGCCTAAAGATTCCATTAGACTACCGATTATATTATTAGTTCTCGAGAGGATTCGATCGGAAAGTCAGATATGGGAAATTACCGGTCGTGGCTATCGCGGTTAACGTTTGGCGAATGCTACATAGCCGGTGTGATCATTCACATTCATTCTTCACATTCTCTACATTCGTATAATTGATTTTGAAATTCTACTAAATTGTTAGTGGTTTTTACTCGCGTTACGTCAATTATGTCAAAAATTACGCCGAAATTTGAATTATGGGAGATTAAAATTATCAGATTTATCCAAGTTTATATCGAGTGCCCTCCCGCCATTCGTAAGCTCCTTTGCATCTATTGTGAGACTGGATGCATATGGATGCAGCTTCATCTATTTTGCCATCTATCTGTTTTATTCGATTAAGCAGCAAAGAGCCGAGAGCGTTTTGCTTGCGAGCAAAAACTTCGATAGGCTTGATATGCATCGATGTTGATGAATCCGATCAATTTTGTACCCCCTCCTACGCTCTCTGCGCTTCTGCACCCTTTCTGCGCTTCTACGATATCCGATACCGATAATCCCGCGCCGAGCAATACCGGGTCGGTTAGTCAAATCATCGATCACGCACAGGATCGATACCGAATCGATGTTTTGCTAATAAGAAAATATGCAGATCGTAGAAATATTAACACCACGGCCGACTCTCTTGCACGAAAATCAATGTCTCAATTTATACATGCCCGCAAAAAGGCGACACTTCCTATCGTTTCTATAAATACGCGTTGCGCAGAACGTTATCCGTCGTTAAATCGTCGTGACGATGAATATTTCAAATACTATAGACACCGAAAATAAATAAAATACATTCTTTGTAAATGTTTTATTCTACGAGTGAGTTTCGCAAAAAGGGATCTCGATTGTAATCACATGACTGCCGACGACGAATCGATGTGTCAACAATCGGGAACGTCGCTGATACTTAATCTTTCAGGGTTGAAAGGAAGCACTTTTTTACACGTACGATCAATATACCTTTCAGACTCGCTAAAAGAACGGTAAGATTATTCGAGTCGGATCTCAATCAACCTTTCGTGTTTCAATCAGCCCCGACACGCTGGTAAAATTGTGGACAGTCCAGTCGCACAGTTCCGTCGTTCTCCTCGTAAGCTTCTCCGATTTATTACTTGAGAACCCTCGTCTCTGTGTCCATATCGATTGAGAACCTCTCCGCTCTGTGTTTTTTGTCAGACGCATTTGTGAAACCCGCTAGTTTCATTCTTGTCTATATTTTATCTTCGCTTTTTCGCTATTTAAAAATTTTTTTACTTGATGAAAATATTACTTCTACATTATTTGAAGAGTAATTTAAATTTAAAAAATGGAAAATTAAATTATTTCGCAGCTGCTATTTAATAAATGTAATGGTTATTCACAGAGAAAAACTGACAGGGTATAATTACGTAACAAAATTACCGCTTCTCGGCAATAATTTTGTTATTCAAGACGTCACCGCTGATATATTAAAAATAATGAGAACGATGCAAAATTTATGCGCGTCGTCGCAAAATATAATCATTCAAATGATGCAGAGAGCTATTCCTTTTTTATTTCATAAGTTTTTGTGCAATGCGCAGTTTTAAATTTCTCCATCTACTTGCATCATTGTCAGATGCGCATATCTTTTCATCGGCGTCGCAATCTCCATGCAGCACGAAAATTCGATCGAATGAACCCGACTGAATTTGCCCGTGGCAAATAAACTCTTAACACGCATCAAAGTCGATCCAATTAACGCAAACTATCGCGGGAAACGACAATTTCTGAAAGAAAAAGAGAAAAAAATATCCCACCACGAAACTTTATTCCGGCCTTCGAGCAGCGCGTCCGCTGAACCGTATAAACGCTCAGTTGCCGAACTAAATTCCCGATAAAGTCACGTTCGACCGAAACGGGTCACCCGGTGTAACCCCATCGGTGTCTGTATTATTTGTGATATTGTGGAAAATCCGTGCAAAATACTCCAAAATGCATGCATCGACCTCGATAAAGAATAAGTTAAAAATCGTAAAAAAAAAAAAAAAGAAGAAAAACTTCCCAACCGCGATCCTTAAAGTACGTCGATCGGCGAAAAATAGCGAAGCGTTTTGCGTCAGATGGAAATGTAAGTCTCGAAGGAACGAGATCGAGTACATCATATGCACATTTCTCTCTAACCTATTACCGCAAAAATCAGGCGTGAAACGGGACGCGCGTCGCCACTCCACTCGATTTATCGCTTCGCATGGATATTGACTTACAAATTTTTCACATATGTCACGTAACGCTATTCGGATTAAAGGTTGGTCGAGCAACGAGGAGACACGAGGACTACGAAATTTTACACGGTTCTCCTTACGCCGAATCCATATATTGCAACTGTCGAATAGATCGTCAATAGTTCACTCGCATTTTTTTTTGGCACAGTGAATACACGCTAATAATTCCTCAATATTTACAATTTGCCTTTATAAATATCGATTAACAAGATATTCTTTAATATAATTTTTGTGCGTTGTTTATATTTTTTTTTTTTTTTTTGGTATATTTTCCACCTATTGTATTTTTTTACAATTTTTTTATATATTTATTATTTTTATGTGCAATCACTTTTGCAATTATTTTATAAATAGTAACAAACAGTTGCAAAGTATACGCAAATATTCTGAAAATCGATGTATTTTATCGAATTCAATTGCGGAAATTGACAAGCTGTTACTGATAAAAATGAAAAAAGCTTAAATTTCAATAATAACGTTTGAAAACGTTTTGCTTTTAAATAAAATAATTTTTTATTGTTAAACCATAGGGCAACTTTGGCACATTTTTGGTCACTATTAGTTTGTTGCCAAAATAGCGTTCTCGTTCAATATTTATTGTGACCTAACAGTGGAAAATGACGCTGCATTTGTCGACCATCTGTTCGCAGATTGCTCGCGAACTTTAAGTACAGAATGTGGTTCGCGATCAATTCGTCAGCGGTCTGTGACCTGCTGTGCCAAGTTTTGAGTTATATCTCTGTTTAATGTAAAATTCGCGCAATGTATTATTCACGGATCAAACTACATTTTATCCACAGATATATGTATATGTATTAATTTATGATCTATACTATTTTAAAATGTGTGCATTATATATTTTGCCAAGAAGCAATTGACTCCAAATTTAATGAGAAATAACGCCACCGTCCGTTGAGTGCGAGTAGTGCCGCGTCTCTCATTGAAGAAATATATCAAAAATCATCCATAGCGCATTAAATTGATTCACGCGGACGGTCCCGAGCACGTTACATATTTATTGAGCTATGCAATTCACCCGCGATTAACGCAACGCCGTCCATTCGCGCGTAGGTCGATTATCAGTTATTATTAATGGTTATCAATTTGTCAGAGGCACGAACGTATATGAATACGCGGTCGACAGTCGATATACACAGAATAACAAAGCGCACGATAACGTTTAACGCTGCAGATGTAACGGACTAAATTATAGATGTGCTCATAAGTCAAGTGCGAATAAGGCATTTATCGATATTTCTATCGAATTTCACGACGCGGTAATTAATTGACGATAAGAGTTGCGAAACTAATAAAGCATTGCCGTCTACTCTACGAGAAGATACGAGAAGAATGAAGACAAATCGTCGCGCTCGTATGACTGGACGCCGACTTACAGCGGGGTCCTAACGAATATGACGTAAGTAAAGAATGACGGGCGTTAAATCATCACTTCCGAGAGAGCGGCTTAGTCGAGAGCGCAAACTGCATAGCGGCTTCGAAGAACGGAGCAGGTGGTGTGATGGTGGTGGTAGTGGTGGTGGTGGTGGTGGTAGTGGTATACTTGTACAATTCATGCATCCTGGCGCAGAGTTGACGGTGAAATTTCAGGGGAACGAACGCGTTCGCGCCGGGGCCACCACGTGCTGTCGGCCCGTTCGATACGTCGATGTTATGCAGGTATGCGACTGTGCAACGGATGCGCGAGGTAGCCAGAGAATTCGTTGGTGCAGAGCGCTCGATGGTCGTCACTCGGTGGACCGAGTGCGGCGAATGCATGCAGATACGCGTGGGGGAAGAGAGAACGCGGTGAAGAAAGCGAGAGGGATGGTCTTCGCTGCTCGACGAAACGGGGCTGGGTGTGAAAATACCATTGCATGTATAGTCCGTGCGCGCACGGTAAATGCTTTGAATATAACGCTGTAGATAATGAGGATGTATTCGACGCTTGCTTCTCTTTCTCTCTCTTATTTCTCTTGCCCCCCCCTCCTTCTTTTTTCTCTCTCACTCACCCACTTCGTTAATTCTCCCTAATTGCAAAAATTGCATTTGGCCATGCTACGCCAAAGTGAATTCGTACAACGAGCTGTATTTAAAAAAATCTGACGTGCTCGTAGCGGCATACAGAAATTTTAATTAGGAACGTGAAAAATGTACAAGTCGGAAAACTCGCCAGACTATCGCGAGTTTACGGAATGTTTAAGCAGACATATTTCCGCAGGGTATTCCGTTAATAATGTTCGACAGTTTTTAATATTTCGTCGAGATATTACATGTGACAGAATTGCACTAAACACTTTAATAATTTTAAAGATATCGCGGGATCTCATATTTTACGGCAAGCACCTGCCGTAAGATATAATGTTTCTTTACGCGCTCGTCACTTATAATTTGCTTCAAGTGACGCGCTTCTCACTTTTTGCGAATAAACGCCAAAGTGTCGAGATAACGATATCTCTGTCGTTTGATATTTAACGGCACGAAAAAACGAGACGGATTAAACAGTCGGAAATACGTATAAAGCGGGGGAAGCACAGTCATCAACAACGAATCGGCACACAGACACGACGAACAGTGTGAAAATTTCACGTACGCACGTACTCTGGATGGCCGCTTCGAATATACCACCGCGGATAATGAGGATGCATTCGACCAGCACGTATACGCCATTTACCCCAACTGTATCCGCCGCACTGCGAGAGTCATAACGCAGGAGAGATATGCGCCGCAAATGGTAAATGCTAAAAATGTGTGCTCGCTGGCTCGGTCAGCCAGCAAGTCCTGCTTTAACATATGCGGACGAAACTACACACCCGAGCGAAAGAAAGTAATTAAGATTGGCATTAACACGACTTCCTAATGAAGATTTACTGTCAGCGAAATAATGAAAAATTTATGCGTGAAAGAATTCATATCGGATATATTCAAGAAAGACAATTTGACATTGATATGGGAAAATCCCAGGGGAAATAGAAATTGAAAACCCCGACGAATATTATAAAAAAAAAGGTAAATAGTCTTAAAAGGACACCTCACGCACACCAGAATCACGGAAATACGAGACATCCTCTTGTCATTGTAGATCGTCGTGAGAAACATAAGACTCGATGGAAAAAGGAAACGCGAGATGGATAATGATGGACGGGAAATAATACGCAACGTTGCGCGGACGGTCGTGAGTGTAGCGCCGCGGTTAATGAGAGTTCATTATAATGCCGGAGACATCGAAATAATTATCTTTTTCTATCGCAGAGACGTGACTACGCGCCGTTATAGCTTGTTAATATTTGTTGATAAATACACGATAAATTGTGAATACAATGGTAATAAATAATACAATATCGTACGGCTTACGAAAGCTTTTAAATAAATTACTTGATACTATAGTTAACTTATTTGCCGCATTATTCAAATGCGCGCTTACAAGAAGTATTAAAAAATACTTGCTATTTAGGTTACTCCACTTTTTATTATTAGTATACGGCTCACCCCTGTCATTCCTGTGCCCTGAATTAATAAAAGAGCGTTTGCAAAAAGCTATCTTTCATACATCACACGCGTTATTCTTCTACGTAAGACATCCTGACGTACTCCATATATTATATTTTTTTATTGCATGAATAATTTTTCAATAATTTATGACTGATGTAAGTGAATAACTTATTTTGTGTTGAACATTTAAAATAGATATTAACATAAAGTTATTGAAACATTATTTTTAAGCACATTATGAGAGCGGCAGAAAAAAACTCAATATCGTCCAGCAATTTGCATTATCATCGCTGACGCGTGCCTCGAGTTTTCTAAATATCCATTAAAGCCCCGAGTCACTTCGATTTTCCTTTATGCGATATTGGCGTTGACCGTAAAAATCTAACGTGCCTCACAGAGGCGAGTAAAAAGCTGCATTGAACGTTCAATAAAACGCCCCATATTGCATGAGGCAGATAAACACAATCGCTACGTCGCGTCTTCGCGTAAAAAGTGGATCCGTCTTCCAATGGTTACGATCAAGTAGTATCGGTATAAAATAAACGTGCCCACCTAAATATGGTGGCACAAATGAGATCACGTATCTGATAATGAACATCAATTACACGATTCGCTTTTTAGCGGTCCGATCTGTCCTTGTGTCGCAATGTAGTTCCGTGAGAGATTGTCCAGATAAATGCGGCAAGTCTCTCGTAAATCACCGATCGTATCTCATCATCGTTATCGGGAACTTCCGCGAGTCCATTATCAGATTCAGTCAATTGCGGCGATTGCAGTGGCCGACGTGTCGCGAAATTTTTCCTCAAAATTTGCACTCGCTCGCACTTGCAGTTCGCACACAATTCAACGGTGATTAAAAAATCGAAAATTATGTGCGCGAGAAATGCGTATAAAAAATTTCTGATATCTAATAAAACTTTTGTAAACGTTTATTAAAACATTTATCGAATATTTATTGAAAATTTTAAACAATTGCTTACACGCAATTTATAATTATTTTAGTCTAAATTGTAATAATTAGATAATGAGTAATAATCAGTATGTATAAAATGTATAATGTAATGCATAAATAAAAAATTATTTATTTATTTTTGCAGATGCAGCGGAAAGGGTACTTAGGCAACGAGTGGTGAGTGAATTTATATATTAAACACACATAATCGGACATTCAAGTCAAAATTGAAACGATAACGAAATATTGAACGATTACGAAATAGTAAGCACAACAAGGCACAATAATAATTTAAATATTTATTACTGTTTGTTCATTTAAAAGTGTACAAAATTGCGATAATTCGATTTAATTACAATCGAGTTTTAGTATTTTTTTTTTTTTTTTTTTTTTTTTACATTTTCTATTTTTTTTCTTGCTGATACAGAAGCTTGACCGTAGTTTCCATTTTGTTAATGCGCTTGGAATGGTCGGTTATGTTTGTATTATGTCTCATACATTTTGCGCGTAAACAATGCATACGGCTCAGAGGGAGAGAGAGAGAGAGAGAGAGAGAGAGCAATATATCAAATATTTAATCCTCGACTACTCGCTTTTCGTCATAAATTAGCTGATAGCTAGTCCAATTTTATCCAAGATGATATGTGAATCGATTTATGCATTTAATCATGTTGAAATGTTTAACGCAAATAATCGAGGATTAAACAACGCGATTATACGTACGATACGGACAAATGAATGCTGTCCGGACGATAAACTGCTCTCCAATCGCGAATCTGTAACAACACACGAACCGTGTTCGCAGTGCGTGCATCACAACTAAACCGATGAACTAGGTGATCAGTCTATCGAATATCCTTGGGGCACATTGTATGAATCTGACATTCGTTTGGTTTCGCCAAACTGTAGATATCTCTCGGGGAGACAGGTGATTCCCTATAATACATAGCAAACGCATTACGCGCTCCATAAACTCGTGTGTGCACTAATGATGCATTAAGTTAACAGCATGTAAACCCCGGTGTATGTACGAAACGCTTTGCATAATTGTTCATCGTGCCCCTTGGTTTGGAAAATTAACCCTCTATCGCGGAACTTTTTATCACGATGCGATTAACTCGGATTGCAGTGAGAGAGACGTCACAAATATCACAAGCTTCGCGAGCCTGCCAAAGTGAGCTTTTGTCTAAGAATACGTTTCACGATCAGCGTGTCGCTTTCGATAATATTTATGAGCCCTCGCGAAATAACTTATAGACGCGCGAATAATTGAGATTGCAAGATGGATAATTTTGGCCGTGAAGACGATAAAAGCGCTCTTTTCCAACCCCAGTAGCTAAGTGACGATAGATCAGGAACCTGGAGACGATGCGAAAAGGAGACTGAACGTGCATTCGTGCAAAATCCCTCGTTTCTCCTTCGTCAGTCTTCTCCCGCGCGAAATCGGACGACGATTTACTCCACGTCTAGCGTGACATTTGTCTCTCTCTCTTTCTCTCTCTTTTCCTCCCTTCTCTTTTTCTGTGACTTGTTTGCGAGCGTTGCAACCAAGAAGTCGCTGAATAAGGCAAATCGTAACATTCGCGAAAAGTACAAAATGGTTTTTCCATAAAAAATTATCCGCAGACAGACGTGATTTTGAACATACTTTTTCACAATTGGTCAAATCTTCTCTTATATACCGATAAAATGAGATCCTAACCGAAAGCTTGGCGCCGTTCCAACACGTTATTGCAACGTTTTACTTCTAACCGGGGATACCAGAAGATTGAATCTCTCGGTCCTATGGATGGAAGCTTAATTGTGGAAGTGAATTGCGAATTGCACTCTAAAATAGACTTGTGAAATTTACGTTGAATAAAAAAGAAATAATTAAAAACTTGTATATATCAAAAACGATATACATATATACGCCGAGCTTAACAGGTTTAAGCTAGTCAAAACTCATGAATATTGATAGAGCAGTCAGTTTACCGATGAAAAAAAATTCTCGTGCGCGCGAGAGAAAAGGAGAGGAGATCGTTTATATTAACGTATATAATGTCTACATCGTGATCCAACAAATGCCGACGGCAATATTGTGAATTTAAACCGTTACGGTATTCTTTACATCATATATGCGTTTGAGCGTGCATTACGGATCGACTGGCTTGTTATAACTGTCTGTGTTTTAAAAGCTCGATGGATCCATTAACGCGCGTTAATTTATTTTCGAGCTTCTATTTCCCGGAATAAATGACACCACACGCGGTAGACGCCCTCGCGACGAGTTATCGCGCATGCAGCGACAATTATCACCGCATGCGGCGATTGTGAAAGAGCGTATATATTGATCTGATGCAGCCTTTATAAACGTCGCCGGCGCGAGCCACTTTGCGGAATCTGTTCCGGCGAATCGTGGGCGCCGTTGAATAAATTATAGCCGAATAAACATATATGATAACGCGCGCGAATCCCGCACAATAGACACGGTAATCGTTAAATTGCCAATATCGCTCTAGCAACGACGGGAAATAATGGGAAAGATGGCACACCGCGACGACGGCGTGGAATACGAACGACAGATAAAACAAGTAGGTAGTAGATTGCGCCGTTGGAATAATGGTCACAATGTAAATATAATCAGCGTGGCGAGCAAATATTGCAAGCGACTCTAAATGCACTGCGCGCGTCAAGCTGAATGCAAATATCGCGTAAATTATGCTCTCCCAGTTTTAATATTAGAGCGAAATCGCAACAATACTCTTTCTTCATCCATTACTGGCTATCTGTGGATTGTTCCTATACATTATCAATTTCTATATTTGATGTTCTCAAAGTTGCATTAATATCCAATTGTGCTGGAACGAATCAATCTTCAGAAGATATTAATGGCATTTTCACGGCGGAATATTATCATTTCGGTGTATCCAAGAATACACCTGCAAAACTTTGTCACTTATTTTAGAGCCTATATGTCTCAGGAACGCCGAATAAGGGAAGCTCGATGCAGGTTGACGCGTTTTCTTTCCTTTTTTTTCCGGAAGTAATGCGGGAAAAGATCGTAAGAAGAAAAACTAGTCGTGCAAAGTAAACTCCCGTGCTTGAGATGCAAACTCGGGGGTGGTGGGTGTCTTTAAATAGTATCATTTATCGTGTTGCAGCTGGAAAGAACTAAAAGTGGAACCTTAAATGATGCCATTTATCGTCTCACAGCTGGAACGCTTACTTTGCCACGGCATACTTTAAACAATCTACGACTGGGCGCCATACGTTAGCACTTTTTTCCTTCTCCGGTGGGATAATGGGAACCAGTGGTAGGCTTTTCCGCGCGCGCGCGACACTTTTCTTTCTGCGAATTAAATAAATATTAAAATCCCGACAAGTTGCTTCGCATAGTAAACGATAGGAGGTACAAGCTTCTCGCGAGACAAAACAGTCCTGTGCGATTTATTCACATCGATAAAGAAATAATTAAATCAATTTCTAAAAAAAAAAAACCCAGAATCCGATAAATTGTTGCTTTTCTGGAAAAGTTTCGAACCTAAGAATAAAAACATTGCTCAAATTATTATTCAGCGGTTTTTTTTTTTTATAAAAATAAAAATAACTTGTGTCACTTTTCTAATAGGAAATCGATGCCAAAATGTGTTTGTTAATATTTTTACGTGACCCGTAAATCTGTGTGAAAAAACTGATACAGTTTGATAATTCTGCGCAATTTTGATGCAGTCAATTGTAGCATACTACTATTGAACAAGTAGTCTAATAATTTCGTAATGGACTTGGTCCATTGATGATATTCAAGTGGCGGCGAGCAGACGAGGGAACTATGACTTTTATTAAGAACGGGGATAGCGAGATGGGATATATGCGGGCAGGCGACAACAACGTAACCTTTCGCAAAGAGAGCGAGGTATATCAATGCGAAAGGCCTTCTTCCCTTACGTCGGCCCGAGAATAATTCAGTGTCACGTTCCGGGTGGAGACTACCGGGAAGCGGAAACTATATCGCGGCTATTTTACATTCTGTATTTCCCGGTTCGTTATTTATGCAAACCACCGGAATATACGATGAGAAAATGTATGTTTATGTAAATCGAGTGCACAAACGTTTACTTATGTTTCAAACGGAATCTTAATCTTTAACTAGTCTCTCCTCCCCTCCCCCCCCCCTCCTCCCTCGCCCTCTCCACACGTCTCATCTCTCTCGTGTGCCGCCCCGGATATCAGCGCGCTGCGTTTGCGCCGTGCTCGCAGCGTTTGGTAACCAAACTGCATTACGGAAGGAATTACACCGAATCGCTCCTACCCCATTTTCGATCGATGTCGGCACGGTCACTTGGCGCTAACTGCCACTAAATATCGTTACCCGGCGACGCCGACCGATGTTGCGTTCTGGTGTTACGATGAGGGATAATATCCGGCAAGCTATGCGCGCGCGCGCTCGCTCACTCGCTCGCTCGGTAGAACGATAATGAATTTATTCGATTTTCGTTGCCGTAGCTCGCGTAGTAGTAGCTCGCAGTAGCTCGCAGTAGCTCGTTGCATTTATATCCATTTCTTACCGAGAGCTTGAGAGCACGGCAACGAGGTTCTTACGCACACCCCCGGCGCCCCTGTGCATAACTCACAATTAGTCTCTTCTAATGACGGCATTTTGCTAAGCACCTTGCACAATGCGTCTTTATCCAGCTATCGCGCGAAACGTAAAGCTTCGTAATAATGGCCGTTGTAATAATGAATCTAGTTTAGTGTATTTAATGTATAACACTATGTGCGCGTCGTTTTTTTTTTCGTTTGAATTCTACGAATATCACTTTACATCATTATTACAAAGAAAGCTCTTGAATGCGCTCCGCGTAAACAAAACACAATTTCACACTGCAAAAACAAATTATATTTTGCGCGAAGACTCGAGAAACGCGCGGCACACGTTTAAGAGGAGAGAATAAAACGCGTTCTTATACTCGGCTAAAAAGTTGCGTGCTAGTAAAAGATATGTTCACGAGAAGAGAGAGAGAGAGAGAGAGAGAGAGGGCAAGGAATACACATTATTATGTAAAAATGGGTTAACCCAGAAAAGTAGTACGGTACTGTAATTATATTTAAGGTTCAACAAACTGTCAAAAACTAAAAATCAACAGTAACTATTTATCAAATGCATTTTTCTAGCCGCCCTGCCAAGCATGAAATGTTTACAATATTTTGCGTGTCGGCTTAAACTCTCAGGTTATATTTACCCAAAGTTCAAGATAAATAGCGCTTATAATATCTACTTTGTAATAGGCGGGCATACTCTGAAACGATTAATCATTTTTCATATATATACATCGCGGTTAATCTTCTATTTAGCGGTCCCTCCGTAATTCGAACGATGTTTTTCCACGTAATTGCGGGTAATCATTCTTGTTAGAGCGCTGCAGCGGCACCTAAGAAGAACGGAAACAAGAGGCACGAGAGCGAAATACGGTGCGAATACCTACCGTGCTTTAATCATCAGCGTTAATTAAAATAATGCTTACGAGATAATTACTTTGTGGCCAAACAAAGTGATGGACGACCACGCGGCTATAACGCTATTCGTGCGGTCAACGCGCGAGCAGGAAAGAGGAGGATATAAACGCCGGCCGCGAGGGTATTTGGTATTCACAAATTAATCGATTAGAATTAATTGTTCCCAATTGAAATACCTCTGGCTTGCGCATGGCATTCTTTTTTTAGAACATTGCTGCGGGAAATTGTTCATTTACCACGGGTTAACGTTTTCCAAAGCGTTCTTTGTAAAACGCATCAATTTATTGTCGAATAAACATTATCGTAATTATATCATCAAGGCAAACGGAACTTTGAAAAAGTTATCAAAATTTGCATTCACAGATTTGGTACAACATAAAGTAATACTATATACTTAATGCTATATAAGTACTATATACATGTATTACTCTTAATAAGCAAAAAAGTTTTTATCCTTTTTTTTGCACTAAAATAATAATAAATTTGCAGATAAGAAGATTATAAGGACGAATAAAAGCTTTATTTGTTTGTTGTATTCTACTAAATTATGCTTGTCGAGTTGCCTATTTGCCTTTCAATAAAATATCGTTTTTCGGATTACGTTGCAGTTTCGTGTTTATCAATGCATCAATCTCGTAATAATTTTAGAAGATAAGTCTCTCTTCATTAAGCGTTAAAATGATTTTCAAACACGCATAATATTTATTTTAATGCCTTCTCCCTCCCGCATGCTTCTCTTTGAAACTCTGAAATGTACAGTGCAATGTACAGAGAATCGCTGGCGGCGAAATCACGCTGACATTGCGCCGTTCACAGAAAACTTTCCCGTCTCCGGCTGAAATGAACTTCACAACTTGCTATTAACCCTATCCCGACGTTCATGTTTAACATTACCTCTGTTAAATTAGCAATGTGTGACGTTATTCGTTTGATCATTGATTTAACGCAGTCGGCAAGTATAACCGAGCAAAAGTATCCAATTTCTCTATAACGGAAAATTTAGTCTTTGCCGTCTTATTTTATTCCGGTAGGAAGCACTTGTTTGGTTTTATTTTATGCTTTCGTCTTTATAGGCGAGCCAGCCTCGGCTTTTATCAGGCTTGCGACTGACAACCTTAAAACCTGAAAAACAAAACGGCCATTCTTGCATCATGTATTATGAATTACAAAATTTTAGACAGATTACACTTTAATTAGTTACGATATAAGACTTCCTTGCTGAAATAATTGATACTTAAGTTAAGGGAAATAATGCGGCTCACAAAATTTTTCAATCAAATTTTCTTCAACGAAAAGAAGTTGAGTACGAATCTTTAAAAAGAGCTTTGGCTCATTTGTAGTTTAGGTAATCTTGAAGAAAATATGTGAAGGAGACGAAGCGACTCTGGTTTCAGGGAAATGAAGATAAAGTTGGCGAAAGGCTGCCTCTCCTTTTATCTGCGGGTTCTTTGATGGATTTCGGTAACGTTTTCTCTTAATAAAAATATCAGATTAAAAATGTAGAGGCTTCCGCCAATTAAATTTTAGAGATAAAAATAGGTAGTAAAATCTACCTTTTTTTTTATTTAATTCCGAGTGTACTTTACCTTTACAGAATGTTAAGAGAGTTCAGAATTAATTATAGAATATTTAAAGTTGAATATTAAAAGGTTACTCAAGAAAGGACGGTATTTAATGAAATTTTCGCGAAGAAAAAATGAACTTTAAATTAGTCAAAAATTAGTCAAAAAATCCATGGATGAGAGAATTCTATGATATACCACATATAACAGTTGGTTGTTAATTTTAGTTTCAAAGACACGTCAGCTAGCAAATTTATTTAGTTTATAGTGTCAATTATATTAGAATATTATTATTAAAGTACGAAATGGAAGAAAAATTTCAAAGTTAACTGTTTTATAAATTTAACTAAAGTTTCTTCTCTTTCACACATTATCTCTTCACGATTACTGCAAAGTGCAAACCGAGATTCTTTCAGAAAATTAGTCGCCACAATTAAACTTTCTTTCGCAAGTGAGAATTGGACGGAACGATCTTTCTATGTCCGTCCGAGCGCAATTTTATTATCTTCTCGAATCCACAATAAAACGCGTTTATCTGACGTTGTGAGCTGTCGCACCGTAAACAATCGCCACGTAGATTACGGATTTTACGCGACGACTTCAGGTTTTTTCCATCGAAGCCTTGATTTATTGCATTACACTTGGTACTGACGCTTACACTACCGCCGGCCCCTTCAGGCAACTCAGGGTGAGTTTTATTTACTTTTAGCGAATCGATCGACCGCGGGGGTTAGTGCAGGGAGGAGGAGAGCGGCGGCGGAGAGGAGAGACTAGGTGGTTGCTGCGCGCCAACCCCCGGCGAAGTGAGCTTACGTGGTCCCGGCACCCCGGTAGCCTGGCCTTTCGTTCCTTTAACGTTATATCATCGCCTACTTTCCTCTAACCGTGAATTTACGCCGACAGATCGGCTCGAGGATCGAGGCACGATTCTCTTTCGCCGTAATGCTTTACGAATCGACACGTATAAAAACACGTTCGAAATATTGCGCGAATCGATCGAGTTTCTTTCACTGCAACGCCTCGCCGTATGCTCGAATTTCAAGGTCTTCCACGTGAATAAAAGATGAAAACTCTTCTTTTACGCTTTATGATTTTACGCCGCTATAAATGTTCGATCTCTTTATTAGATATCACTTAATAATAGCTATTCTAATAATAGCCCATTAGATGTTATCTAATAATAGTTTACTTTGCCAAGCTTGTTAAGCAGCAAAAAGTATATGTGAGATATGCAAAACGATGTGATAATACAGTTTAAAGACATGTCACTTTTTTAATTAAAGGAAACTCGACCATCCTGAACTCTCGCGAGAAAGTTTACTTCTGAAAAAAAAAAAAAATCTCCCTGGATTTAGCATATTCTCGAACCGGAAAAGGAAATTGGTGGAAACTTTTGTTTGCGATGAATCAGTTTCAGCCATAAGTATTAACTCGGGCGAGAGTTCCAGATAGCTTTCTAAGAATTATCGATAATCTTTCTTACGGCTCAAATTGATCTTGATACAAGGGAAAAGGTTATTGCCAATTTTCATATGATAAAGACGCGAAGTTAGACGACGCAAACTCTTCTCAATTTCTATTTTTTTTTTTTTTTTTACATCATCAAGACTTTTGTTAAAATACTCGGGAATTCTTCACGAACTACATCGATTGTAATTAAAACTTAACTAATTCACTAATTTAACAGGATACGAACGATTCTGTTTTCGCCAATAAATCGCGATATCGGAATGTATCGATTGTTTCATTTATCTGCTAACACGAGGTAATTTAGTTGGAAGAGAATTAACAAAAATGAAAGCATAAATGTTATTAATGTCATCGGTCTATAGCATTTACCAGCATGGCAACAACTATGCTCTGACGATTATACGATCTGAATTATTCACAATACAATCCGGGTGTAATTCGATCACATACTATACGTTTTATCAAGAATTAATTTTCATTCGGAGAACCATAATTAATAGCAATCTGTAAATAATGAGCAACAATAGGGAGAAATAGTTACAGACTGAACAGAATGCAAGCAAATTATTGATTAATATCGATAATAGGCAAATAGAAACATGGTTAAAGTCAAGAGGGGTTGCGATAATTTGTTAAATCAATCGTGCGAGAAAATTATGTCGCGATTATATTTATGTAACATTTGTTTAAATTACATTTCGCACGTTTCTATATCAGCTAACGATAAAAAGGGAAATTAGTAGGAATCTAAAGATGCAAAGAATTTAGTAAAAAAAAAAATAGTACTGATTGAACCTTTCTGTCCAAATTAGATTGATTTTCTGGAATTCATTTGAAAATTTCTTTCTTTTTATAATTCGTATATATATATATGTATACATATATTGGCACCAGGTGGCCACGCCAGGTGCGCTGCAGTATGACGCAAAGATTCGAAGTGGCACGAGCAATCAAACGTTTTATTACGAACGAACCGTGATATTAAACTAAGATTTCTGTCGGCTTTACACAGGAGCCGTACTTCTCGTCTCTCGAGTGGGTCCTGTTATTCTTTCGTCCGAGTATTTCTCTAATGCATTTTCATCCGACGGCGGATTGGTGCGGCGCAGCGGTGCCGCTACGTGCGAATATTAAATCCATCCTCCCTTGCGAATCGCTTAAATTAAAATTCCGTCTACGAATTCCATCTTGTCATGCGCCTACGCGCGCACGTAACGTCAAAAGTCTCATAATCCGGTGTCTTGCGAAACCCGAGGATTTTTCTCTTCCGGCAATGTCAAGGAGGAGAAGACGCGCGGCGCTCTTCCTACGGCTTCGTTATCGAACTTATAAAACCTTAGAGATTGAAGTTTCCCCTCGTACTATTAAGTGGAATTAACCTTCCCGGTGAGAATCTTAAGATTCCGATTGCACCAACTTCGCGCGTAGTACCGTGGAACTTTGCGGCGGAACTCATTGCGGCATTCAGCCCGCAATTTAGATTTCTCATTAAACGCTGAAAATCACCGATGGATGCACGCGAGTTAACCGTAGACTCCACTCCGTCGTCCGTGCTTGCGCTCGGACTTAATTATTAGGGGTTGTTAGCTTATCGTGTAACGTACATATGTAAGGTACACAGAAAGTAATGACATAGGACATGCGCCTGAGCTATCGCTCTAATCTTCAGTCATAATCTTGATGGCTGTGGATGTTTTGATATATTTTGAATCGATTTTTCGGCTGAAATCTAATGAGGCAATCTCAGCAGTTATTAGAATTTCGCATTTTGTTACCAGCGTTGAATAATTTCAGAATCAAATCGGCTGATTATACTTTTATTTATTCCAAGACATTCGAGGGATGATCAATTTCTTAATTCGCGTATAAATTTGCTTGAAAATAACTTGCGATATCATCTATTACAAGAACGCCAATGTCAACATTTAAATACTCGGGGATTTAAATTAATGTAACAGCTGGGGACGAAAGAAAAAAATACTTGCGGAATTTGTCCAGCATCCCGCAATGAAAGAAATTCGTTACAATAAGGACGTCTCGCGTACAAACGAATTGAATAGGCTGCGAGACCATTAATAATTCTGCTTAAGTTTGCGCAATTTAATTTATTTCATACCGCAAATTTATAAGATCTCAAGCTGTTGCCTAAATGTTTCTTTACCAAGGAGCGATGGAGGCAGTAAACGTCCGGCTGATACGATCTATACATTCTCGCTCGCGGTAATAAACACAAACCCCCAAATATAGAGACATTAACCCATGAACGCTCGTGCTATGAGCTCTGCGTACATATTAGAAACTATTTCCATGCAATATAGAATGTGTACCGAGAATATTGTGTATATTCTCAGCTATCTTAGTCCTCAAATATCTAAACGCATAACACACTTGTGTGTGAAAAAGAGTATATAAATACGTATTACATATTTACTATTTACGATTAAAAATAATATATCTTCTAAAGGGTGAGAGCAGTGCACATTTTATTGAGAAATAAATCCATATTTTTCGAAGCTTTACGTTTTCAATTTAATAGCATCAATTGAAATTGATATTGTAAGCTGACACTGTATCGTCAAATACAGCAATACAGTCCTTCCATTTATTTATCATTAAATATATTATATTTAACATATGAATCACTTTCATAAAATATTTAATAAGATTCCGGCAGAATCAAACTGAATTCATTTAATATTTTAATGTTTTATATAATAAAAATCACCGCGATGACAATAAAATTGAAATTCCAACAACCGTTCCTAAATTTTTAGACATTTATATTTGCCCAATGGTTCAGAATTTCACTTTAAATCTTCCATCGGCCATCTATTATACATCATTGCAGTATCGATATACGATGTTTAAAACATGTACAAAACGGATATAAAAAGATTTATAAAACGATACCCTACAATATTGTAATATTTTGTGGCTTTTTAAAATATTTTATAAATATTTTTTCTAATATTTTATAGATATTTTGCAAACATACCATATTTGCAAACTACATAATTTAGAACTAACGAAAGAAATTTTTCAAATTCAATATTATGGGGTCAATATCCTACTACAACCGCGGCATTTGGTCCCTGACAAAAACGAGCGAGCAAAAAACTTAATCTAAGCATCTACCACCCTTTACGTTGATTCGTCGGTCGCTTATTTTTGCCGACATCAACAAATCCTCTTTCTCATTAATAGTACGTCGGCCATTAACTTGGCCATTTATCATCAGCCGATGCGGCGATCTAAAGCGCATCTCTTGGACCTTGGTAGCGCCATATTTATATGCGTATCGATCGCGTAAATTTCTTCGAGGGTAATGGCATTTAATTTCACCGTGTGTCACTTAATCCTCCGCCTCTCTCGGCAGATGGGTTTATTAGGCTCACATCTGTTTTGGCAACTATATTGCCAATTAAAGGAACAATTTCGGTAATTTTACGATATTCTGTATAAACGTGAACGCGTTACGTAGCTCGTTGTGAAAAATTGTGAGCTGATTATATGTAAAAAATTGTGTATGTAAAATTATATAAAATATTTTCAAAAATAAATACGAATTCAACGAATTTCGATATCAGTAAAGTAGGGCAATTTTATTATAATTTTATTAATTACACATATATTAATATTTAATTTTATTATAAAAAGAATCACGTAAAAGATTCGCATATCATCAGCTCATATCTTGCTCGCGTCAAAGCTGCTTGCCAAAATTCTCGTCGAAAAGCCTCGTGCCGCGGTGCGTCGGCTAAAATCGTATATCGCGACAAGTGCAGAATATTGATCTCGTGAATATTTTAAGGCGTCGAACGTACACACACGCTACGGACGTGGAAACCGTTGTCACTGGAATCCCCATAGATTATTCCATATTGTGGCAAATGCGAGTAGCGTCGCACGCATGTGCGATATGTATAATATATACATGCGACGTACGTTTAAATGTTTTAGATTTTAGATAGACCGACTTGTGAGATCAAAAGTGAGCGCTCACGATACTCGTATTAAATTATAAAATGTCTAGATATACTGACTTCGAAAAACATAGTTGTTCGCATGATGGCCACACATTTTTTATCAATTCGGACGGTTCAGTGAGCGGTTAACTTATATTTTACGACAACTATGTAAAGCAATTGAAAAGACATTTCCATTTGGAGTCTTTTCTCCAAGAGATTACATATATCCATTCTTATAAGATAGAATGGGCCCATCTTAACTTATTTATGAAAAATTTACAATGAAATTCTATCCTATAATGCTACAATCCTATAATGCTATAAGCTACAAATTTATAATTAAAATAATATAATCGCCAAAAACATACATGTAGCGTTCTTTGAACGGACGCTTCATGTGATTTAAATTTACATGTTTGACTGACGTAACCGAATATTTGAGTAAAATACGTGACATGCGATACGTTGTATACTTTACAAATAGATTTTTTATGTTTTATATAAATATAATTTTTCATACAAGCAGCTATAAAATATTTTTCCGTAGCGCGCGAAAAATACAATCAAAATGTGCAAATGAGAGCGAATAATACATTAATCACGCTTGATTTTACGGATATTTCGCTGTTTAAATGCAGTGTTAACTAATTAAGTCGCTTCATAAGACTGTAATTGTTTCTCTCGAAACACAAGATATGTGGATGAACATAACTTACTTCATTATCGCGCATCCGGAGGACTTCCCGGCATCCCCAATAGTATCGATCGCAGATCGCCGCATTCTCGGCGCCGATTCCGGAGCGAAATCCGTATTGAGCGCACTGTAGTATCCGGCCATCGTAGCTATCCGATCCGTACGCGAGCACTATACCGACATATCCTTTAGGGATAAATTCGCCGTAAGGTGCACCGAAGAGAACCACTGGTACATATATATGTGTATATATATAATCCCGCACACGACGCCTCCAACCACCACCCCTTTGCGGTCGAAGAAACGTATAATCCACGGTGGTATCCCACGGGTAACTGTCACACGTGTTACACGCCGCACACACTTGCGCTCGAGAGGAGGATACAGAGTACGGTCTCGCGCGTCGCTCGTCTTTTTCCCCTCAAAATCGCGAACAGACGGAGCCGGCACAATCTCTAAAGACGTATCCCCGATCCATCCGCGCGTACCTCGATCCACCACGTCGATCAGGGTTTTCTCTCACTCACAACAACATTATTCAACCGAATGCAGCACCACTAGCGTCTACCAAGGATGGATGATACACGAGGCTGTTATCGTCAGGACGAGATCGGAGCACCCTCGGACGCGAGTCCTCTCGGCGGTCCGCATCGCTCACCCCGCGGCATCACGGCATGTATACTCGCGCGTCCACGAAAGCCCGCGGTCGGTCGTCGAAGGGGTTGAAACGAGAGAATTTCCGAGCGAGACGCGCGGACGCGATGAGACGCGGCGGTGTGACGTCTCTTCCGCTCGCGTACGAATCCCTCGTGCGCTCGGCGCCTCTCGAATTGACGGCGAGAGAGAGAGAGAGAGACAGAGAGAGAAGGAGAGCGCGCGCGATTCGACGATGCTGCTGATGACGTTCGTTTCGCAGGGTAGTAAGGGTGGCTCGGGGGAGACGAGACGAGACGAGACGAGACGAGACTATCGCGGCGTCGCGTTTGTCGTATCCGACCCGCACGGCAGACAGCACGGAACTACTGACGGTCCTTTTGCGAAGCGTAATTCCACCCCACCAAGCCGCCGGCCAGGTTACCCCCACGCGGCGTCGTAGCTACACGCGCCCCTTACCCCCTCCTTAATAATGGGCACGCACCGAGAGCTACCCGGAGCGTGACACACGCTCACGCTTCTGGTGGGGGCTACGGTCGCGTGGCGGCGGTCCTGCACGGAGGGGATGCGAGATGAAGTTCGTGGTGGCGGCGGAAGCGGTGGCTGGCGACGCATGCGCACGCCACGCGTCGTACGTCGCCGCCGCTGCCGCCACCGCCGCCGCCGCCGCCGCTGCCGCTGCCGTCGTCGTCGGAGCGACGAGCGACGGCGGCAGCGGCGGCAGCGGATGCATCGTCCGGTCTCGTGAAAATCTACGGTAAGTGCGTTACAGCGAAGGCCGCGAGAGTACAGGGACCCCTTGGCGGCGGTGCAGGCCTCCCTCCCGCCTGCGCCGCACCGCACCGCTCCCCATCGTAACGCTGTGTCGCGCCGACCGCGATGAGGATGCTGGGCTAAACGCAGCTACGTGACTTCTGTCGGCTAGCCGGAGGCGGGAGAACATTACGGAGCGAATTACACGGCGCATCGGGAAAGAATTCACGCGACTTTCCTGGAGTTTTACCCGCAAAGAAAGATTATGAGTTATCGTACGGTATAAAGTGTAATAATACCATCGCCGTTGGAATGCAATAGCGATATCATGAGACTACCGTGCAGAAGGTGTCGTTTGCAGTTTCCTGTACGCGCTTTCACAGCTCCGCAGCGAGAATATATCATTATGCTTTTATGCTCGGGCGGCTAAGTGCCACTCGATAGACGCTTCAATCTAACATTCTAACTCTATTGGATAAACCACTCTATTCGATTCGTATAACTCGGAACGCTGTTTGCCAAAGCCACATTATCCTAGTTTAAATGAAGCATCAGTAATTATAAATTAGGCACCTGTGGTATTCAGCCGTTCATTGATGTTGTTACATTGTTGTAGAGTTATTTTGGAATGTTATGATATTAAACTCAACGTTTAAATGTTTAACATTCGAAGCGTTTAACTTGAATAGAATTTCAATCTCGCTGCAACGTTATAACTACATCGAACCGGCCAACAATTTGATAACTCACGAAGAACATCATGCGGAAAGAAAAACAAGACAACTCGCATCTATTTACAGAGCGTCCACTTATTTGTTGCACAGGAAATGCACGCACGCCAGGGACGGCGGAGGCTGCAAAGGAGTGACTTCAGGCAGGAGAGATGGCGGTGGGAGCTTACGTGCTCCTCGGACGAAGCGTTTCTATATCTACGCGCCGTAACGTAGCTTCTTCATCTTCAAATCGTTGTGAAATTACGCTCAATTGCGTATAGAACGTTCATTCTTAAAGTGTTGTATATAAAATGACAAATTTTGAGGAACACTATTTTTCTTCTCGCAACATTCAAACCCCAAAATTATAGTGTTTGCGGTTAGATTTATATGTGTTTAATTCGCGGTATAACACACGCGTCATATCCATGTTGCGAAAAGCTTTAGCTTTTTCGCGTTTTTCCACACAACAGCTTTTGTATTTCAAAATAATCATTTGGAAAAAAAAATACGCGGCTACAATGCGCGGCTGTGCATTGTGGAATTAAAAGGAATGACAGGAGCGTGATGCGCAAATTCGCAATTAATCTCCGAATTTCGGCATTGTTGCAAAACGTAACAATCATCAACGATCGCGTTGAGAACGGACGTTATTAAGTCAATTTAATGGTATCACGGGGTATAGTCTCGAGTAAATCTTTTAGGCGTTTAATAAAGAATTTGGAGCACCAGGTAATATACAGAGTGAGGAGGTGGCGTGTCCTACTCGACGCCGCCGACAATGATAACGGAACACGACAGCGCCGGCTATTACGTGCCTCCTCGAGAAAATATCGCATCGTGATCCCGAAGCTCTTTCTATTGAAATTTTAATTTCGTATAGCATGCTAACGACTCTTGCATAGATCCGCATCTATTCCATCGCCGAATGCTTTCTCGTTTAATTTTCTTGCAATAATCTGTGTGCGTGTCGTTGAATTATTCGTTGAAAAATTATGGCCGATTTTCCCGAACGATTGATAAAGATTTTATCGCGTTGTCGCGGTATCGCGACGACACGATATTCATCGAATGAAAATCCCGGCAAGTCGACGAGCCGTATTAATTTTTCCTTTTCAATCGAGAATGTGCGTTATTGATTAAAATTTATAGCTATCTATCAAGTCGCAAGCCCAAGGGTGCATCATCGGCACATTCCGCAAGTCTACTCCGTCAAACGCGACTAGTGGCATGCAAATAATTAATTTACCTGAATAAATTACGCGCAATTCTCGCTTCTGACGTCACCGACGCGATGACGCGGATCGCGAGCCTTAGAGAAAGAATTATGAAAGGAAAGCGCGTATATCCGTCACGCGACGAACGCGGGTCCTTCTCGCGCCGGCAACTTCACTAGAGAATTTGGAATATGGGCTGTAGTTTCGCGCGAGAGGCATCTCATTCGACACCACAGACGGTAATAACGAGAGCCCGGCGGCGCGAGGTTACGTGCTTCCTCTAGAGAATATTAATCCGTAATGCTGAACTCGGTCTGCTGAATCTTCCAGCTTCCTATATCAGGCACGTAGGTTACGGAGGAAAGCTCGGCAGAGCAAGGCTCGAAACCTTACGGCAACGCAAATATCATTGGCCGTTCGAATAACTCCATCGATTCGATCCATTTTATCAAGGTTTTTTTTCATTTTTTTTTTTTTTTTTTTTCTCAATTTGATTAGTTATTGCTACATAAAAATAATTGTGTAGCATTACGGGAACATGTAGACATAAATTCGATTCGAAGTTGATTAAACGAAACATGTCTCTCGGTCGTTCTGGCATAAACTGTATTATAGTGCGCACTTGACTGCACTGACCGAACTCCCTTTGTCTGCTCGTTCATCCGTTCGTTCAGATTGTACGGATGCGCCTTTTCATGTTCCGACTCGGAGCAGGTGCAGGACCGAACAGAGGAGCGAACGACCCAACGGATCCGGTTCGGGGTACGCACTAGGCAAACCCCCTTTCTTCTCGACTTGTTCGCGTAATGTGCTACTAACTTAAGCCAGTCGTCAACGTGGAAGAAAATAAGAGAAGGATTCATTTCTCGCTAATGAAATAATGAATTTTTAATTTACCCTGAAAAAGAAAACTCCACAAAATCGGTTATTGTTACCAATTAATTATCAGATTAATGGAATAGATCAGATAATAATATAATTAAGCGCTGTCTCATCATGCAATAATTACATAATAAACATCGCATAATTACATAATAACTATCCAATTAACTCTGTATTTATTGAAATGTATCATAATTATTTAGTTTTATTATTTTATTATGAGTCGTGAAAAATAGGAAAGAAAAGAAGTACGATCCATCAAGGGGCGCGACATAAGCACGGAAAAGCCTTTAAAACACTAAAAAAACCCGAAGAAACTATATCCGCCCTTAAAAATGATCAAACCGCGATTGTTTGAAGTAGCAAACCAATGAAGCGTGTGAAATTCCAAGTAATTATCCGGAAGTAATGCCGTCGGGGAACGTAACGCCTCCGCAGTCACTGTTAGCTTAATCGAGGCAGCTTCTTTTTTTAATCCCGCGTAATGTCTGCTCCGGGAATCACCTCCTTCTGAAGTCACAACGAGGAAACTCGCATTAACAGAACGATGGGATGTAGACACTGCGCGTGGACATTTCTTTGTAATTTTTTTTTTTTTTTTGGAATTATTAAAAAAAATTTTTTTTTTTTTTTTTCTATGTTACAATTAAATGAGAAAGTAACAACACGTTATATTTTAAATTGATCAACTTTGATTGAGAAACATTTTACTTTTTATAAAATTAGTTTTCTAGATTTTAACATGTTTACATAGCTATCTACCCGTTATTTGAATTTTTTATGATTCCGAGCCATTTACCAGCGTTAGTTTTTAAAAATACAATTTCGTGTCACCTACCGCGACGTTAACCGGGAAAGAAAGACCTTAGACTTTCATTGAGAAACTTTAATCAGAATTCCTGGTTCCTTTGTGTGCACTTGAGTTTTCTTTCAAAACATAATAAGCTCCACTTTCTTCAGGAAATTGATTTCCGTTAAAATTTGTACGCGTAACCATTGAAAACAAAACACGCAAATATCACGCCTGGATTAATCACGCTATATTTCAAACTTTAGTTGTCTAAATATTTTTTGACTGGTATTTATTGTTTTACGAATTTTATTTGATTAATGGAAGATGGTATTTCATCTTGTTGTTTTCTTTCAAAATTAAATGTTTACGATATTGCTTGTATTATGATACAGTGTTATTTTGCGGTCAAATCTCGCTAGCTCCATTCATTCATTCATTTAAAAGATTTCATAAACAACACAGATTCGAAAAATTTACGTAACACAACTCGATGTATAGATAAAAATGTTATCGCGATATTTTGTCTCTATTCAAAAGCGTTAGTTTGTGGAAAAAAAAAATAGTTGAATTCGATTTCTCGTTTCTTCATCAACCATTTGAAGCTGACTTTAAAGCAGCTTTTTATACAATTTATTTAGTATCGGAAAGACATTGGCATCTCGTACAGCTTTCGCGGATGTATGTATTTCTGATGATCCATCTATAACTGACGAAGGCTATACTCGTTCGGAAACACGTCCGTATCCGCGTATGTAATTGAAAATGAAAAGATCTATCATTCGACATGCCATGAGAAAGATTAGATTCTGATGACGTATCGAAAATATTATACTTTCGCAACGATTTTCTTGTTCCGTTTAATGATTAGAAATGAAAATCTTTGTTACGAATAAAACGATCAAGTTTTTTTTATCTATTTATTTCATTTGATTTTATAATCGTAAAGTAAAAATCACTGTTGAAATCACAGCGTGAAACATATCAAGGGATTTTTAAGGCACGTTTAAAGCAGTGGAAGTAAATTTTCCGCTTAGGAGTCTGACAAATTCCGGGTTACACCTCGACGTCACTTTATTTGAAAGGAGGACGGAACAAACGGCGAGCGTGGTGGTCAGGGTGGCACGCGGATTTTTGCCGTGAGTCGAGATAGCATCGCGACATATTTGCCTAGCAAAAGCCCCGGACGAAAGAGGGTAGGAGAGTCAAAAACAGAGTGGACATATTGCCGCAGTGGCATTGCGCCAGCCCGTGTTTCTACAAGGTATCTGAGAGTGTAAATTCAATCGTACACTGGCTGACGATAAATCCTGCAGACGTGCGCACCATATTTCTGTCCAAGTCTGTCGATTCTCTTATTTTCACTTAATTGTGCGCCTGTAAGAGGGATGCACGATATATTTACACAATTGCGTTTATATTTACGCGCGAATTATCGATCAAATAGAAATGCAATGACAGCCACCTGAGCGACATGGATTGAACATACAATAGCGTAGGAAGGAGAGGGAGATGTATTGCTCGATACAAATCCGAATGCAGTGACCCAATCACACGTTCAACATGGCACATTCATGAAATAATTTCCGCCTCTTTGACCGGAATATTAGTAGCCGGATATTCAATGGCGCATGCTCGTAACTCTATTTAACGTGTTTCATTCAATGTGTGTATCGGGGATTATAAAATCCACGTATACAAAATTAGGTCGCGGCTTAATCAAGTTTGGCGTGAACTTAACTGGACAGGAAACATCGTCGGGTATACCGAACACAGTTTCCGGGGGATCGATCATATCCCGCAGGCTTATTTAGTCTTCCCTGTGTCGGTAGATGTGTAGCAGATAGGCAAGTTTCGTACGCGGCGCAACAGATACTGTTTATGATAACTTTTATATACCGCTCGTTTTAGCTTGACTTTAATTACCTGTCTCATCAATCCTCTTTTTACTTTATTATCTGTCCATAGATAAGACATCTGCCAGTAACTTGTAAACTTGGAAAGACGATCCCGGCCTGTATCGATAACATGTTACTGGCTGGCTTTTAGACGCAAATGTGTTATCTATAAGACGTCAGTTTTATTTTTACTCAATTATTGTTTTTACGTCAGCGCTGCAACGGAAAAATGCAGCGCTAACAAAAAAGAAGAGAAAAAGAAATTATTTTGTAAAGAGGAAAAATATAAATCTTCTTTTTGTAACGCGCGGATGATTACCAAGATTCTAAGTGTAGCTATGCAGGTGAGCGCGCCGAGGACGTTTTAAGCTTTTCCGTATTCCCTTGATTCCACTGCTTCCTTCGTTTTTTTTTTTTTCTTTATTTCTTTATTCCCGACCCCAACCAGATCTTTCCTCTTTTTTTTTTATTCCTTTTCCGCGCCGGCAGCGTGCTTTCAAAGAAATATCAATTTGTTGAATTATTACGCTCAAAAGCGACGACCTCGCCGCCTCTCGGATTTTATGTACGCACGCTCGCGAAATGTATCTCGATTGTGAGATATTTTGAATTAATATTTAAATATTTTAAGTAATTAAACGCTAATGTATACAAAATGTTCGCATTTATAAAGCTGTTATTTCACGCATACGTGCTCTGCAATAAATGATCGAATTTTTCACACTAACATTATAGTAATTACAAAATTATTTTTATGCATTATATGTGTATTTCACGCGTGTAAAACACGAAAATTCGAAATTTTATTATTTTTTCTCAAATTATACAAAAAAAAAGTTGTAGAGAGATGAATAGCTGCAATGGAATTGGACGGGAATTATTGGATCGAGCTGAAATCGATAAAAAGTGCATAAAAATTTGCCGCTTTATTCAACCACTCTATTAGTTTTGACATTATCGCAACGCGATCGATCTTGTCGAGGAAGTTCTCCGCGGCGTTTTTTAACTCGCGGCGAATTAACAGCGGTACCGATTATACGATCCATTTACGTCCCGTTTTCCCGTCGACAAAAGCGGCGGGGGTGTTTCCGGTGTGCGACCCATTTTCACTCTTCCTCCTTCGAAGCGCGCGTTGCTTTCGGAATATTATCATTCGCCTATAGCGCGTCGTCCCCATTATCTACCACGCTACAACTACTCGAAGCTGGCCGTACCATTAAACTACGGAGGTCAATTTGTCCCCGCGCGCCACTCGACCTTGTATTACGTTCGGCTTACAGTTGGAGAATAATGCCGTCCGAAATCTAATCTCTTCATTCGTGCGTGTGATTACACCCGAGTCGCTGTTAAGCTTGCATTAGTACGACGAAATGTGATAGCTTTAAACCCGTTGGCTCAAAATACCTTTGATGATTGTGCAACGATTTGTAATAATGGAGTAACGCAAGAACCGGCGAAATCTTGGCTTTACAAGCCGGACATTTTGTCGATAAGAATTCACGTTTTACTAAATCTTATCTGAAATACATTCTCATGTAGCCGCTTGAGATGTATTGAGATGGAAAAAAGAAGGTCCGTTTCTCATTGTTGTGTTATCTCAATCACTTTCATGACATAGCTTTTAATGCCGCTTTTTATTGTGCAAGCAGATAAGGTTTAATCTATCAATTAATTTCATACAATAATGCGCATTATATTCAAGCAAGGCGCAAATTCGTGGGGAGAGAAACGATAAAGCCGAACGAAAAAGCCGAAGGGGGAAAGAGGTGGAAAACGATCTAACTCGTTTCCTCTCTGTGGTCCGTTTTAATTTTCCGCGCTTTGCCTCTGAACCGTTCAACGCTTTCCAACCCGCTTCACTGCCTACCTACTTTCTTGCCGCCTCTTCGCCATTTCCGCGGCGATCAAAGGGTCGCGATGCCGTCCTCGTATCTACGAAGAAATCGAGCGCGCACCGATACGCGTGATATCCCAGCCAGCAATAACGTTACACGAGAGTTGCAGAAACTAGGTGTCAGAAACACACGTTTGTTGCAGAAAGTTGTGTCGGTTTATTTGCAGATAGTTTGACGAAACCGTGGAAAACAAAATATACTAGCGTGTCTATTTGTAGAATTGCAGTTGCAGAACGATCGAAGTGCATTAAGTGGTAATAAGTACCTTGCAATATATATTTAACATCTGCATGAGAGAAATGCATAACAACATTGTAGTACACTTGCGCGGATTGTGTATTGCAGTTATCAATTTTAAATGAAACACAATGCATTAGAATTTCATGAATCTACTTAGAATTACTATTCGACAGATTATGGGTTAAATTAGTTAGTTATTCTTTACATAATTCACGTCATTCAAGTTTCGCGTATTACTTTATTTTGTTATTCGTGAAACATCGTTTGAAAAATGTAAGGACGACGATCAAAACGTCAGCACTCCGACGATCCGCTCTGGTCGTGAAAGTATCGGCCCGCATATCGACGTACATATCGACGTGCACAAACTCCGATGCACTCCGCGCCATTTGGTCCGCGGGAGCGTTTCACGGACTGCAAAGCAGAAAGAGTCGAGTGCGTATCGAGGGCTCGTTAGAAGAATCATCCGCAGCGTCGTCGAGTACAGTGCACGACGTTACGACAATCAATCACAATTTTCTACATTTTTCCCGTCGGCTTTCGTAGACTTGAGGGGGTCGTTGAACCATTTCCACGGCGCCGCATCCAAAAATACATGAGAATTGGAGAGAAGCGGCCCCATGGCGGCGCGCTTAGAAACGCAAACGGACGACGTGGGGAGATAAAGGGACGGCAGCAAGATCACACAGACGGATGCGGAGAGAACGGAGCGGAGAACGGCGGAAAACGCCGAGGGATGCGCGCTGCTGGAGAGAAATAGAAACGGGACGAGGGGGGGGGGGGGAGAAGAGAGAAGCGACGAACAAGGTGGAGAAAGCGCATTCCGATGTTGACAATAGTTGGCCGGGGAGGGGGTGACAGGGCAAAATTTGGAAACTCCAGAGCATGGGAAAGAAGGAGAGGGAGGCAGGAAGAGGAAGGTGTAGGCGAGAGGAGACGCGGAAGAAAGAGTACAATGCGAGAGCGAGGGATGGCCCGGGTGACAAACAGTGGACCGTAGTCAGCCAGCGGAGCGACGCTGCGGATGAATATATATGTAGCGATGCGACGACTCCTCTCTCGGACCCAGGAATTACTCTTCTCTCGTCCATTCTTTCCACGCGGTTATTACGGCAGCGCGCGCTGCTGCTCTTGTGTAAAAAAAAAAAACCCGGGGGTGGCTGCAAAGAGGGACGGCTCGAAAAAGTTTCGAACAAAAACGAAGGACTGATCGAAAACACACGGATACTTCGCGCTCGAAGCTTACTCCACTTTCGTTTATATTGAATCCGGTTGGCTAGCTCGAATAAGGCAACGTCTGAAGTTGAAGTCATTGAAGTGGAAAATTTTTTATCGCTAATTAGGATCTGAACCTGGCACATCCATGATTCAATGGCGCATAGACTTTCAGTATTTTTTTATTCCGAATATTTTATTCTGAAATGCAATAATAACTTTCCCATCTGCGGGAAAATATTTGTGTAAATACGTTTATAAAATATTTTTTTATAATATATAGTTAGTTTCACTGAGGACGAATGCGATATATCATTGTTTGTCCAGGCTGTAAGTTTGTTCTTAATTTGTGTACCTTATAAAATCTCGTTTTGGCAAGATCAATATCCCGATTTGGAAATTTCGAGGAATAATAAAGAGAAGCGTTTGTTATTCTTTTGTTATTTTTTTTTTATAGACTTGCAAAAATGCTGAAAGAGCAAAATCGTTAAAAGGTAATCTCTAGAGTGATTCTTTAAAATCTTTCCGCAAAAGTCTGTGCAAAATAATACAGATTTTATCTTCGAGAAGATTATTATTGAAAAAGGGACTGAAGGGAATAACAAGAACATCGATCCGATCGACAGGACGAAAATATTTGATGACCAATTTCGTCGATTAGCTATCGTTTCCATTTTTTACACATCATAAATCGAAAAAGCAAGTCGAAAATCTGATACAGAGATGTAGCATTCACAGATATATCGTACTATGAATACATTCGGTCTCGTAGATGTAATGTACCTTGAAATACGTCAGAATACAGCGATCGAAGAGGAGAAATTACACCCCAGTATGCCATCGTCGCGCGTAGCAATAACAACATTACGTGTGAAAATGGAGTGGCAAGGTGGTGCGGGGGCGGACATAGGTCGTTATGTATTTGCTGCATCGAGGTGAACTTAAGATCGACGCAAACTGGTGCGACAGTGTGAAATCGATTGCATCGCAATTGTAGAATGCAAACCATCGTTTAACCTATTGTTCAAGGACTTGGTACATTATACAAATTTGATGGTGGTTTTTTAAAAATTTGAAGAAAATAGTTTGGATTTTAGAAAAATCAATCATGGATTTAAAAAAATTATATTTAATTCAATCATTACTCAATGCATTATCCGTGATTATTTTTTGATTACTTTCTGTGGATATAAATATATATTTAATATATTTAATTGAAAAACTGCATGAATAAGCGCAGAATGCGTAGAAATGGGATATAGCATACTCAAAGTAGATGAAACCATTGATATCAACCCAAGTTTGGTCTACGAGAGCTCAGCCGTTTGAAAATTTGCGTTTACACATCTTCAACGTAGTCGCCGGGTAATTCTGTAGCTCAAAGGGAAAAGAGACTCTGTAGACTGAGTCGAAACTTTGGTTCTTGCCGTTCTAACTTGCTCTCGGTGTCTCGAATGCATTTCGTCTTTCGATCTTCTATCTTGCCGACGGTAACGTCTGATACAGTGATCGTCAACTTTTTCGATTATCGTACTTTCGAATTCACTTTGAGCCGTCGACTCCAAGTCCTGGAAAATTCAAAGCTAACATTGAAAAGCTCCTTCGAAAACGTCTTTCATATACTATTTATTACAAATTGATTTACCGACGTATTCATCGTACGCGATAACGTGCAATGCAAATCTTTATTTTTACGCATTTGTAATAAACAGATACAAATAGCAGTTTAAATCAACTAAAGTAATATTTATCGTTGCATTTCATTTTCAAGATAATCGTTTTATTTATATTCTGTATCGTTTGCAAGTTTATTGCGAAAACCGTCGCGCGGGATAAATGCTGGCTGTTATTTCTTCGACGAAGATGGGAATTCCACGATCGGCTAACGATCGCCCTGCGACTAATGCGGTCGGGCTATAATGTCGCCGTGAAATTAGATCGCTCGCAATAAATTAAATCGTAGCGCGGCCGACGGAAGGTGCAAAATGGAGACGGAGGGCGGAAAGCGACGGAGAACGCGACTCCGGTAAAGTTCTTAACTGCGGCTCCGTAACTAAGTTGCCACCGGGCTCGTTTGGAACTTAACCGATGAATAACTGCAAAATAATCAGCTTAAATATTCATGCTCCGCGTTCGCTGTCGCTATACTTCGTCTCTTGATGCCGCCAGCCCTCCTATTGCTTCTCTTTTTCCACTAGCCGCTTTCCAAGATGTGATAGAAATGTTTCCATATATACATCAACATACAGAGCAACTCATTTTAATCTATAAATGGATGTGTATCAAAGGATACATTGAACTGAATAAATATATGAGGATCAAAGGGGAACATTTAGTTAGATTGAACATTTTCGTTTCGCCGTCGTAAGAGAATTGCGAAGGTAATTTAAATGCAAGAAATTGTACGAAAGTTTGTAATCTAGGACAACCTCAACAATTGTCTTCTTGGACAATTCGAGTTAAAGTATCAAGAGGTCAGCAAATTAAATGATGTGCCAACTGTTGTGCAAAACGCACAAATCTTCCGGCACTCTCTTTTCAACGTTAAGTACCGCGTTTTGCCCCATCTTTCCTTCGCCACGATACGCTCGATTTGCCGCAGGATGTAATACTACCGGCGCCGACCGAACCCCGGCGCACCGTGTAGTTCGAAGGAAGATTGCGGAGTTGGAAGCCTCATATCCAGCGGGATACAACAAAGGATTCCGCTCGGGCGTCGGTACGCCTTCGCCCTCGTTGATAATTACGATATCTCCTGACGTGTACAAATCATTTTCGTCCCGTTAAACTGTCACTTTAACACCGTGTAATTCATCAAAAGGATATATTGTATATTATGTAATTGTACGTACGCCCGGCAACGAGCGCGAAATAGGAGAGACATGCAGAGAGAGAGAGAGAGAGAGAGTGTGTGAAATGTAATATTCCATATACGGAATGCAGAATAATTTACGTTTTCTCGGGCCACGAGTCGAGCTTTTTTCGTCGCTCAAGTTAGCATACGGTTTACGATGGAACGAGTCGAACTTAACGACACCGAACAGCCAGTTCAACGTGCGCTTCGATTCCTCTAGGTTTTTGCGCCTCTCAACTTCCTAGGAGGAGTCATTGACTGTGCCTCCGCCATTTAATATTGCCGCGGGAGCGTACGGACGGCCCGATGCCTCGCATCAGTGGCTCTCACGTCTTCGTTAATATTTCATCCGCCTCTTCGTATTTACAATTGAGAACTTAAACCAATTAGAGTTATTCTAGGAGCGCTCTTAGCAAAGTAGGTTCAAACTATATTTTTTTCATATTTTTTCCCCCGTATAATCTTAGCGTGTCATTATTTTTTCAGCTAAAAGCCAATGGAAATCTTTTTAGTCATTATTTTCAACTTATTTTTAACAAAATTTTAGTTTAATACTTAATTGCTGAGATATTTACGTTTAGAAAAGAAAGACGCCGATGAAAATTTTCAGCAAATTTCAGTCGAATCGATTTTAACTTAATCAACGGACTTGGCTATAAGAGCGTAAATGCAAATTTATGGCTATTCTCTTCATACATCAGAATTAATACGGAATGTAATGTTTGAGAATGATTGGATTAAAGTGAATTAAATGTAGTTACATCGTTATCACAGTACATGACGCGATGGCTTTTGCTTCCACCATATCTGTGCCCAAGTTGAACGTTGATATTGTTCTGTTTGGTTTACACGCTCATTAAACAGCTGCTATCGATCGCTTTTGCGAAAAATCCGAACGGAGATAAAATCTGCAAAGTAAGTAGGGCGGAGGCACGATTTATCGTGCATCAAAACCGATTAGTGATCGTAATCCGCTCCGTTTCTCCATCTGAGATCACGACGGTATCGCTGATGCAGCTGGATCGTTTATCACGCGAGGAGCGGTCGAGCGGATCAGTGACTCTCATCTCGTGCGGTCGTTCCCGTATGATACCCCGGTTTATACGGAAAACAGGGGACCGTAGTCCGGTCGATCGTTTATCAAAGGACGATCCGACGATCTGGCGGAAGTGTTTGCGGGACTTTTCTTGGCGAAGGAGAGAAATCGATCGATCGTAAAACCTCGTCGGCTTCACGGTCGCGGAGTAGGAAGGGCGGACGTGTTGCGTATCGTAAATAATTACAGCTCTTGGCAATAATGGGCATGAGTCATTTTCGTTAATGAGGATCGCTTCCCCTCTCCCCCCATTTGGAAACGACGACTCTGCGGAACGAAGCTAAGTTCGGCGTGCGAGCGGCGTAGATTTATTCGCGTACGTGAGGTTTAATCAGCAAATGGATGTTACTCATGTCGTGTGACACGCTATTGGATGGTTCGAGAGATTGAATTTTTGCACGACGAAGTCGTGCAGTCGTGCGCGTCACGCGGGATCAATGTATTTTACGCGTTTTAAGTTTTTTTTCTTCGATTAATTAAATAGCGCGTTATCGTCGCTTTTATATTATCGCGCAGATGCAAAATTAATCAAATTTTTATTTTGAAATTGACAAGTTTCTTGTTTATCTCAATTGAAACCATTTTATCAGATTTAAATTGATAAATAAACGATGACGCTGGACTATAACTGTCTCAATTAGAAAACGCTCCAGGAATCCTTGACAAGTATTTGCAAACTTTAAATTACAGATTTATTTAAAAGTACTTTTCCGCTATTGGCTTCAGCGCGAGAACTATTTCTCTTACCACTAAAACTGCAGATTCAGATCTTATTCAGTCCTCATTATATAACTCGGTCTGAAAACAATAATTTGCATATATTTGTATTGTATACTTTGCACAAAACGTAACGGATTATTTAATTCATGATACATGTTGACTTATCTCGAGTACAACAAAATAGTTTACGAAAATGTAAATTTTAGATTACACGAGAACGCGATTTTTTACGCTTTTATACTTCTTACGTAGTTCAGCTTGCTTTAGTTCATAAATAATGTAAGCGAAAAACTAGACTTCTGTTGCAATATTTAAATTCTCCGTCTTATCGCAAGATGCATTTCCAAGTTTCGCTACACTGTCTGCTTTTCTTTCTGTTTCGAATTTTTTTTACAATAATTTGCTGAGGACGGTGGAAGGATAATATAATTGCGAAGATTCCAGTTTTAATGTATAATCAACTCATTGTTCCAAAGCACAATTATACTTATTTTCACTTTCCGCAGACATATCGCGATGATGCTCGTATTTCTCGATCTTACGACTATGCTTCCCACTGTTTCTATTAGACGAGAAAAATAATTGAATTCGTGGAGAAAAACCGGAAAGAGCTGGAATTCCAAGAGATATGTTGCTCAGCGACAATCGACACACGAAACAACCCTCTTCCTTTCTTCACCTCGTAAATACCCAGGTGGCGCGACCCCTCGTTGCACGTCGTGTTATGTGCCCTTTCTTTACAGCTCCTCCATGCCTTTTAGGGAGTTCATTGCCGGCTGTTGGAATCTGTCTTTTGTCGCCGTGCCGGCACGTCCTACGGTAACTAAGAATAGCTCGTCGTCGCCCGCGTACAGGGCCCGTCGAAATCGTGTGAAATAAAAGCCGGGCGCGCGCGCCGGAATTCCTCCCGGACGCGAGCGCCACACCAATTCGATTTTGTTGCGCGCGTGTGCGTGCGCGTATCCGGATTCGCGCCGGATGTGAAGATTGGGAGGAGCAGACAGATAAACGAGAGAGGGCTAAGCGCGGCGAAGAAGGGTAGCCTAAAATTACTTAGAGACGATCTGACGTGGCGAGGGTCGTGCCTCCGCGCGCCGGATTCTTCTGGCTAACGATATCTTCGTCAGCTCGCAGAGTAACTGCCGTTTCCCCAGCGATAAAATTCCCGTCCAACAATCGTCTCTCCCTCTGGATACTTTGTAAGGAAAGGATATATGCGATTTTATTCGTACGGTGATTCAGTCTTCCGAATATCTTTTGCTGGCCGCTGAAACGATTTTTCGGAAGGAATTTAATAGCCAGCTATACGCGTTCCGCGTTACTCGCTTGGAGCTTTAAAAGCTCGTGAATTCTTCCCGTTAGGGGAGAGACCCCTTTCCAGTGTAGGATTTTATTTTAGCACATTGGCGGATGCGCGTTTCCCCTAGGAAGGAAGTGAGTCCTAATTAATCCGGACACGCTCTATAATTAGTGTTATGTCTGAATAAACGAGACCGAGTCTTCTCTCAGGCTCTCTCGCTTCTAAATCGTGAGCATTTACGCAAGATATAGTTGTGAAGGCCGTAATCACTGAATAAATCTCCCTTCGGAGATCCTAAATTTACCGATATTACTCTGCACGCGATCCAGATATTAAATCCAATTGTTTGTCGAGCAAATAAAAGGTAGACACATTTCATTTTGAAATATTTGATTATACGCGAATAAAAATTTTCATTTCAGTTTTATTGGGATTCATTTGTCTAAAAGCGAAAACACATCCTAGATTTTATATGAACAATTTTTCCGCATTGATTAATAAAGAATGCGAAAAAACTGGGAAAAACTTTTCGCACATATAAAGATTTTATATGCATGAGCTATTAAGGTGGGAAGGGCGCGAACGTATAAAGCAAATCCATAGTGAAACAATAAATAAACCGAATAGGAAATGTCGAAGGCAATGTGCGCGATGCGAGGCTGCGAGGCAAATCGGGAGAGGCCGTGGAATACGTCGTCGTCGGGAGAGAATAGGGGCGACGAAAGTCGTAGTCGTAAAGAACTCGCAATTCATACCGCGTGTTTCGTCGATACGGCGCGCTGCCGCACGTAGCCACCTCGGGAAAATGTACCATGTGAATTTGAAAATGTGTCTATAAGTATATACCTACATTACAGTGGCTATAAATAACGATCATAAATGTAGATCTGCGAGTTAATAAATTTGTACGGCTGCGGCGAGGCAGGATTTTTGTACACGGTGTAACCGAACGAAAGAACCAGCTAGCTTGAAATTAGAAAAAAAATTATTCAGTTTTTATGAGAAAAAGTCTAGTCGAAGAAAGATTATTATTGAAAAATACTTGTGACCTATTTTCTGATAGATATTGCATGATTTTTTTCGCGAAAGCTTTTACAAATATACTTGTTGATTGCGTTACAGAATCTTTAATAAAACAGATTTGAATTGATACCATGAGCGTATTGAAACCGCAGCTTGAGCGTCGTCGCTTGATTTTGATATCAATTTATACTCTCCGATAGCATCGCGAATAATTTTCGCCCGCGTTGCAAAACATTAATTACCATCAACTGTGGAATTATTTCTCCAACACTTTAGTGGTCAAAACAAATTTGTCGCTACGCAAATCGTTCGTTGCCGCCGTCCCGGCTGATCGATATTGCCGAGCGATTAATAGCCATCGACGGTGGCCCACGGTGGTAGCCATTTAGATCGCGAGGCAGTCGCTAATAGAATCGAAAGTGAGTCGTTCTGTCAATTCCATTATTAAGCCGCCGTCGGCGCTACTCGACGGCGCGGCGCAATTTCGTCCCGGGTGCACCGGCAGATTGAACGTGAACTAATTGCGCCAACGTGACAAGCAGTCGATCTTGCGGGGGCATTCGCCCGTACCTCTCTCGCTGCTGCGGCTGAATCGCGCACGACGAGCGTTGCGTGCTACGGACACTCGAAATTCCACGGTACGCCTCGAAATAAGACACGAGACACGTAAGCGGAGAAAAATGTGCTGATCGCGTTTGCCGAACGCAATTACGATACATCCTGCAAATGTACGCCGCACTGCGAACGAGGACAACCGGCTTGAAAGACGCCATTGTATCTTCTAATTAACCCACAATTTACCGCTAAAATATATCTCGGAAACAGTATACATACGCAAAAGATATATTTCTACTTAGAGGTTGATTATGTCGTTCTCAAGTTGCGTACCAAATTGCCTTCGACAGCGGCGACGTAAAGTTACAAAAAGGACGCGGTTTCCGCGTGTCTGGCTCGCCAAGTTTTTCCACCAGCAACTTAATTTTCGTTTTCTTACCGCGGGACCGTTGAATTTCGACGAATGACGAGTCGGTCGATTTCGGGGTGGCAATCCCGCAAACAGCCACGTACGACTGCAAAGGTTCCCGCCCCCGGAGGTCGAGTTATCCAATTGTTTTTGCGGCCATTGTTCCGCCATTAGCATCGAACGGTTCCGCCGGAAAGTTTCGTTTTCAGGAATTGCCGGAGTTTCGGAATGGATGGCCCGCCGTCCGACTACACCGCTCACCATTCAGCGCTCATCGGCGTTCTGTGTCGGGCCACGCGGTATACCGCACAGCTAGTTCGATCTTCCAATCGGTCTTTTTATATATTCAATACCTCCCCGACACGGGTAAAAAGGAGTTTAATACAATTAGTCCAATCGTTTAATTCTTACAATTTTGTTACAGATGTTTAATTATACTAATTAACGTTTTATTCATTTCACTTCACAATATATTCGAATATGTATTTAACTTCTTATTTGATTTTGTCTTGCCGTCGTATATTTTATATTATTACTATTGATAATATGTAGCATAATTATATATCGAGTACTTACATTTATTCCATTCTATATAAAAATCTTTCAAGGAAATTACTTGCTTTTAACAAAGTTCACTTTTTATCATTCTGCAATATTTCAATAACAAGAACAAAATTCAAAGTTTTTGTGTATGATAATGAATTGCAACGCTTCCGAGACACCCTGTATCCTTCGGGATACATATACACGTCCCCTGTTCTATTTTCATGACACTATCACAGGGGCGTTACACGTCGATATAAGACTGCGATTTTGTCGAAGCAGTCGACTTTCTTGGGATTGTATCAAGGTGCTGTAGCAGCTGGCGCCGAGAATGATTTGCGCCTTTGCGCGTAGCGAAGGAGAATAAAAAAGAGAAGGCGAAAGAGGAGAGAAGAGAAAGAGATTTGCACCGTTTGTACGTTCGAAAGTTTTGCGAATATTTCGCGGCCTTTCTTTCGGCATTTCTGTATATGTCAAACCACGGCGCGACGTATTTTCATTTTTCTCAGGCGCTCGCATAAGCGTAAAAAGAAATTTTTTGCTCATCGCATTCAGAGACCTCGTTCAATCGGCAGTTAAAAATCGACATTCTTCGCGCGACGAGTACATAAAAGTGCACCTGCAACAAAGAATATTGCTTAGCTTATAAACTAGAAATAATATTCTAGATTATTAAATAGAAAAAAAAATAGATAGAAAAAAAGAACTGAACTAGAAAAAAGTGAATATCAAATAAACATTTTTTAGGATATTTAAATAAAGTTGATTTGTAAAGGCATGCAATGTGAAAAACTGAAAGGCCGCGTTACGTCTTTCTACGATCTTTTATCTCAAGATTTAATTATCAAGCGCAATTTCAGCTTATTAAAATCAACAATAATTCATCTATTTAATTCAAGCTTATTAACAACATGGATAAATGTATCAATCGACGGGATATGGTTAATGTTGGCTATTTCAACCGATGAAATACGAATAGACGGCGCGCATCCTATTATTGAATAGGTCCATATTCATGACGCTAAATGTGGCTATTTGGGCTCCAGTCCGCGATAATGTCAATGATAACGCTATAGGTATATGATCTTCGTAACGGGCAAATAAAATTTCACCGTAGGGAACGGGCGCGTTTAGCATTAACTGTGAAATGTGAGTACAGGCTGTTGAATCCGCGTTCACATTGCTTACCGATACATGTAATAATGTATGCACGCCGGGCAAGCTTGGATAATAGCGGACGGCGGAAAGCATCGAACAGTGTCAGTTTCTGACATGGAGCACCATGGTTCAGCACCTTTCGGTCATCTGTTATACTAACCCGATGTAAGCGAGGCATGGAATGCCTATTTTGAAATCGCGTACTTTGTATCGGAAATGTTACGTTTCGTTTTACGCCGAGATTTACTGTTTGACGATGAAAAATTTTGTCGATCAGTTACACAAGTGGTTGCCGATAGTTTGCTGCGTATAAATGAATAACACAATTTTCTCTCTTTTTTTTTTTTTCTTCTTTTTCTTTTTATAGTTTAAAAATGTTTTCCTTTTATTATTAAATCTCTATTGAAAGCTCGATTTAATATTACTTAAACATTTTTTAACAAATGTATAGACAAATATGAATATCTGATACAGTGATTAAGCTCACCTTAAATAATATATTTTTGAAATAACTAGATAACCAATTTCCTCAGGTGAATCCAATTCGCAACATCCGCACTTCGAATGGCTTCTGATTTACCGCCGGAACCTCTTCGATTAGCATGCATTCTGAATATTGATTATAACACGTAACACTGACAACTAGAACGAGAAACTCCGCGCGCAAAGATGTTATATCGCATCTGTGCAACTACGCGTACAGCCAACGAATGGGCAAATAATTCCTCTTTGATGGAAAAAAATCCTGATATTACATCCGATTAAAAAATATCGCAATGACGTACAAACTGGACTGCGTGCGGCGGCCGTTTCAACGAATTCGATTCCGGCAGTTTTCAATGTTTCCATACAAATTGACTATTACGGTTTTAATAAACATGAAACGTAATAGGAATAAATCGTTTCGATAACCGAAACGAGTGGCGCACGCAGTCCGGTATTAGTTGTGTGTAAAAAATAAGTACGACCGCACATTAATCGTGGCTGAACAAAAAAAAAAAAAAAGTTCTAACATTCAATAACCGATTCGTCGCGTCGTGGTGTCATTGTTGAAACCGTATGATATTGACAGAGATAATGGTACTCGTTAATTATAATAGTTATGCATAGTTTAGCGAAAAGCATTATGAATTCACAGCTATACATCGTACTACGACAACGAGAGCAAGAAATGCGCGGCTAAGTACCCCCCGGTGGAAAAGTTACTTGGCGGAAAAAGCTGATTGTAGGGAACTTGGCAGGTTTTTTTTTTTTTTTTTTTACGATAAAAGCTTGATGAACGCGCGCATGATGAATATTTCTGATGAATATTTTAATATTCAATGCTCACGTATATAAATGACATCGTAAAAAGATGCTCCGGTTCAGAGACAAAATTCGTGCTCAAACTGAAGCGATTATCCGGCGCACAATGTAGTCTTTTTGCCGCGTTCAGAGAAAACCGAAGACGGATATATTATCCGGATGAGCCGAAAACATCCGATCCGGCCACAACGGCGCTCCCGGAGGCAGGCCATTAACTTTCCCTCAAAAGACGCGATCCAGGTGCAATGAAACGATGAAACTCGTTATCGGCGAACTACTCCGCTGCTGCAGAAATCCGAAGGAAAATACTACCTAACGGTCGTTATTCATCCGGCGCAACGATCAAATATCGATTAAGCGGATCCCCCATTTTAACCGAGATCTGCTCCCGCGGTACATGTAATTGGCTATGCGTGAACTTGATCTAACGATGCGTAAAATAGGATATAACGAGAATTAAACAAGCCTGCATCCGTGCGTATCCCATTATTATTTTAACATCTAGTAATTAATAGGGAATCTCGCGCAGCTTCCTACTTACAAATCTCTTCCTTCTCGCACTCGTAGCAAATAAACATCAGTTAATTAAAACAGTTGGGATGTAGAAATTGCTATTTACCGACTCGGCAAATTAAATTTTTCAGAAATGTCAAAAAAAGCATCGCTCTTTTTCAAACTATCGAAATGTACAAAAAAAAAGGTTACATTTATTGATTCGCTAAATAGAATTTGTCATAATTATGATGGATGATATTGGTTCTATGAAGCACAAAGGCAGGAGAACGTTGTTTGTTAATTTACTAATGTCCACTTCTCGCAACCGCCACGAGCACTATCGGTTCTTTTTCCACGGAGAACTGTTATTCGTTAATTTGCTGATTGCGGCTCTTCATGCGCGTTATGAATAATATCGATTTTCGGCAGTTACGGAAATTGTTTCGGCCGAACACTCCGCCGTGATCTCCGCGGCTGATACCCGGGGCCTGCGAAAATACGTCCACTTCACGTGACTTTGGGATGCATAGCTTTCGCCTATGATAATTATGCGACAACATCGTAACGCGTGACAGTACGAGCGGTTATCCCTGAGTCACCCGCCGCGCTACCCCCCCTTCCCTACCCCTCACACGGGCGCTACTTCACTTGTCGCGCTACGCCACGCTCGGACAACCCTCCGCTTCATCGGACACGATATAGCCGCGGGCGATTACGTCTAGCCACGTTGACTGGCCGACACACACCGGGGCTGGGCTCCTTCTGCCCTCGGATTAATGCGCATACGTGACAGGGTAATGAGTCACTACGCGCGGCCAATGTTTGCATCCGTCCACCCTTAGAGGCTTCGTCAGACACGAATATCGCGTTTTCAGCGGAAAATCGTCATGTCAGCCGAATGAGTATTTTGTTCTCCCTCCTTCTCTCACTCTCTTTCCTTCGAAACGCACTGCCGCGCGAGTCGCGACATGCCTTTGGATTTAGCGAAAGACTTAAGCGGATAATTACGGTAATTAAACGAATTAAAGTCATCTCATCCCCCTGCGCTCTTTCTCCGTATCACGACGCAGTCGGGGATGGAGAATAGTGCGTTTATCTCGACTGCATTTCCACCCACTCGTTTTGCTCGCTTTTTTTTTTTGTTTTTTTTGCGCATTGCAACTCTATATCGCTTTTTATATCCAGAAATTCGCGATAGCATCTATCTATCGGCGTTTAATCCCGCGCTTTTTCCAGGCAAAACTTAATTTACACTAAAATACGATACATCATATTTCATGTCGCGCACATTAACGACAATCTTATCGCCAGCTTATACGTGCTAAGGCGCGCATTATAATACGCTTTATATGACGATAGTGTAATATCCTATTGCCAGGAGCGTGGGAGTAATCGGAAATCGGTTTTCGTGCCTTCAAAAGGTGGTTCGCTCCTGAATGAAAGCGGCGTGCCGTTCTATTGCTGATCAGCCCCGATGAATTATTCCGCGTCGGTATCGCACGTGAACGCGCATACATACATATATATGTATATCGAGTCGCGTTGTGGCTCGATTTAGTTACGAGGGACCTTATCAGATAGTCAAGTTTGCTGGAACTGACCAGTCACAACGTGCTCTCACTGGAAACCGAGTTATCGTTAGGGCGTTATACCCGAGACGTAAGTTAGCTCGTACCCTCGCGTACCGAGAGAGAATTAAGTAAATTATATTGTGGCGAGCGACATTGCTGTCTCTCTCTCTCTCCCTCTCTCTCTCTCTCTCTCTCTCTCTCTCTTTCTTTCTCTCGCTCTACCCCTTCTATAATCAGTTTCTACTTTTATCCCTCTTTCTTCCCGTTTTGTCACCGAACGCGAGTAATGAAGCAATGATTAAAGACTTGCACCGTGCATTTTTTTTGTTGTAATTTTCTCCGAAATGACAAGTTTGCATAAGTTTTTCCAGGCCTCGACGATTAAGTAAATAATGTAAAAAGCCGAAACTCGTTTAAAAGAAGTTTAAAGAGATACATCTTGAGAATTACGTCGGACACTTGCGCTGTCTGGATTTACACGAATTTGTTTTTTTTCTTTCCTTTTCGCGGGAAATAAATGCGATTTTGAACAAATATACTCGTTATATCGTTTAATTGGCTCTTCGAGGGCGGTACGTGTAATTTCATAAGCATACTTGGCTATAATTTGCAGTGAAATGCTTGAAACATTATTACGTCGTTTATCGGTGACCACCGCGGCAGTCAGCGTATTATTATCCGTTATTCGGCTAAAATGAAAGAACGCATCTTACCCGCCGGCTAGCCTCGCTCCCGAAACGCCGAAGGTCGGCACTAGTTAGCCTTCTCCCGCTTCTCTTCCACATTTTCGCTCAATCATTTTTTTTAACCCACCAATAGCCCACCGTTTTCTCGTTCTTTGTTCCGGCCAATCTTCTTGTCGAGAGCTCTTTAGAAATTTTCGCAACGCCCGCGTGAGACAGAATACGCGAAATCAAATTGCGTAGGGAAGCAAAGGAGATAACTGCTTTCTCGAAATTCACCGTCGTAAGACAAGCAGCAAAGAGTCTCGCTGTAACGCGATGCTGCGCCAGCCAGAGCGTGCAGAAGCAGAGCTGGCCTCCCTGCTTCTCTTCCGGGAGAATTCAATTAACATAACAACTCTTTCCTATCACAAAGGGAAGTGTATTTTTACAGACATTCTTTGCGTATTTATGAGACAAGCCCGGAAATTTAGAATACGAACAAACGTAAAATTTTGCTGGCACACACTTGAGAAGCTTAACTTTATTCAAATATATAATCTTCTTGTCATCTCTTAAAACCGAAAATAAAGTTACGTTATTTCTTATATAATAGTTTCAATGCGATTTAACTCGCTAAACAATGATCGCGGAAAAGAAGCTTGCCATCGGACGCTTCTACGAAATTCCGGAACAGAACAGTCCGTTTCCTGCGGTTGTCGTTCGACGTTTCGCAGAAACGACTGTAGATCCTTCCACTACAAAGAAACGCCCGGTTATTTTCGAGCTAAAGCGCGCAGCCTCTGTCTCGCTGTGCGAGAAAGAAACACGCCGCCGAGACAGATGGAAATAATTAGCTTTACGAGCAAACTTTTGTACGGGATTGCCGCTAGAAATCCGTATATAATGATTTTACGCTGAGGACGGATAAATAAAAATAAAGCGCAGCGGGGACAAAACGTTCTCTTCAATCTATCTCTTTGAATTTAAATCGCACGTATTTGATGAGGACATTTAACGTTTAATTTAATTCTCACAATACTCTGTGGTTAAAACTTTTGAGGAAGAGAGAAAAATGTATAATTCACCTCGGCGCATAAACGTTATCTAATGAAAGTAGGACAGTAGCCGCGTAATAATATTGCACGATTGTAGACTAGTTGTGTTTCGTACAAAGTAGTATGTTCTCAGTGCTTGCAATAACATGGCTCTAGTAGTAATTTAATAGAAACACAAAGACAAACGGAGGGAAACACAGTGGCAGCAGCGTACGCTGAGGTTGCACAACCGCCATGACAATTCGATAATAATCTCAGTCCTGCGGCATCATATCGAATCTTGAATCGGCATTGTACATTGTAAAAAGTAACAAGCTCCCAACAAGCTCCATCGCTCGCAGTCGACCTCTTTATTGTATGACGCGAGATGTAACATGAATATATTTGAGATAACTTTATAAATCTTACACAAAAGACATATATATTCTGGAATAATATATATTTTCCAGGCTCTTCTCCCTTGAAATAACGAACAATTCGTTTCGTATTATTTTATGTGATGTTATCTTCTTCAGTTTAAAAAATGTAAAATTTTCTTTAATAGAAAATTCTTCTTTAGTTTTCTTTAATAGAAAAGACAACTTTTGTAGGGTTCTGTACAGTTGGCGTAAGGTTTTAGGACAGCATGGAGCGCCGGAGTGTAGAAGAGAGAGAGAGCGTCATATGGCGGCAAGTAAGGAGTTCGAAACAGTGGCGAAGGGGGCGGAGGTGTCAAAGGGGAGATTGACGAAAAAAGTGAATGGTGATGCACAGATGCGACGGATGCGATGGTGTGTTCTCGGGCTCGGATGGACTCTCGCCGTGTAGTATATACATGCCACGCATATGGCGGATACAAGGCGGGAAAAAGGTGTATACGTACACATTGAAAATTGCCTTCGTGGCAGAGACGTGGAAGTTAAAAACGAACTGATTGGTAGCGAGGAAACTTGCCGCAGCTCCGAATAACCCGGTCGCATAGGGATAGGTCTGGACGTGTAGTGACTTCGACCCTGAACTTATCGCGCCGCTATTTCAGCATACAAATGTAAAACTTTGGTCGAAGCGCATAGCCAGCAGGAAACTAGCGCTGTATTTCAAGTAAATCTTTCCGTGGCGGAGCGCGCTTCAAAGCGCCGAGAGACGCGTTTCGAATGTATTCCCCGATTTGTTCGCCACTCCGAATCTTCATTTTGATGTGCTACGCAGGTCGCACTTTGACTCCGGCAATATTTTTCGCATTGCACAGCGCGGCGCGGTCTGATTACATTTCTGCTGCGACCTATTTTCATCCTAAGTTATTATCGCAACATTACACACAGCGAAAAGTTATCGTTGGCCGCGGCGCTAACGGCCACATCTGTCGCGCAAGCCACGGCGTGTTGAATATTTCAGCTCGCGATGCTCAATTATGATGTCATATTAATACAGTAATTAAACCATATGCACGCGCGCGCGCGCGCGCAATGCGATGCCCCGTGGAAAAAGTATATTAATTAACGTGCATAGCTCTCGCGTAGCCGTCCACTGATGGACTCCGGGTCCATCCGTAATATTTCGTGCGACATTTAATTAATAATCATAGAAAGTGGAGAAAGGACTCATTAGAGATTGAACGAGGAAAAAAATTAGGCTTAAAGAAGCACACGAAAAAATTTTCGTTATATGATAAAATGATTTATCGTCGGCTATCTTGGGTCACGTGAAAAATGTTCCTAATTCCAGCGGATGCTCGAAGATATTAAACTTAATTACATGAATAATAACTTTTTTTTACAAACTTGTTACAAACGTATTAAAAAATATTTTCCTGTTTTAATGAAAAAGAGGCGGACATAAATTTTGAAATAACTGAGAGAAATGTTTTTTGTTCAAGATAAAGATTTACAAAATTTTGTCGAAACTTTTTTCTTTCTTTCTCCGTATCGCGCAGCGTAGGAAACTGATTCTTTTCCCATGCGCTCCGCAGATGTTTGGGTCGTAATTTTATTCTTCGTGGAAACCGTCAAAGGTTACAAGTAATCAACGTCTAGATAAGAAGATCAAACGGAATTGTGTGATCTCAGTAATGCGATTGTCATCATATTTTTTTCCCTTTTCTACCTGCTGGATCTGGATTCTTCGAACGACCGCTTCTCTGGCTCCGAAATTCTGCCGTCGCGTCGGGTCTTACTGCTCATAACATAACGCCAGTGGACTTTCACTGACAAGCAAGCGAACAGACAGCATGAGACCCTAAGATTTCAGTAATCCAACACCGTAACAGCTGTATCCTATCTTGGACGCTACGAGCAAAGCCTCTTATGCCACGGCGGTATATCGTAAAATATCCTTATCCTAAAAATCGATGGAAGTAAAATCTCTAATAATCAGTAATATAGAAGTTATAATTAAATTTGGGTGATACAATCAAGTCACAGAATTTGTAAAAACTTTTATTTTCTCTCCAAAGTACTTTTGATTACTTTTTTCACAGAAATTCTATTTTAGTTTTTTTTTCAATGATAGCAATTATCAGGAACATTTTCATGTTTTCTCTCTTGAATACAGTACATTTCATGAATTCATAATGTCACGAAATAATTAAATTATTGATTTTTCTGGAAATTAAATATCTACATTGAGAAGGAAATTTCTCACTTTTTGCAAATTTATTTAATTTGACATTTCAATGTATCTATTGTTGAATGAGCAAATGATAGCTTTATTTAATTCGAAGTAGTGATTAAGACAAGGATAATATTTAATTCAACTGTAATTATGTATATTTGTAGAGAAATACTATAAAATACATACATGCTCTTTCTTTCTCTCTCGCTCTCTACAAATTAAGAGAGAGAGAGAGAGAGAGTGAGAGTGAGATTCTAACGCTTGTTTCAAAAGCTCATATAACTGTATTGTTAAACATCGCTGCGCGATAGTATTAAATTTAAAAGCAGAGACTGTAAAGGATTAAACCGTGAAAGCGATGCCGAAAGCGGGCGCCGGTCGCGCTAATACGGGTACCGCATTATCGTTATCGCGCGTTGTCCTATATCGGGTGGGACAAGGTGTAAGAGCATGTCGAATGTTGCACCCGAAATTAACACTCCACGTAGGAGAACACGCACTCACGGACATTTGCCATAGACACCGATTAGCACTACTCGTGTGCATTCCGCGCAGAGTACACGTGTCCAGCTTTGAACGTCATTTCCATTCAATCGAGATCCCATTTCCCATCGGCCCGGTCCCGGCCGTCGCCCGGTCGGCTTGCCGTCCGCGTTCTATCGAGGTTTCGAAACGAATCTCCACGCGCGGCGACGAACGTGATGAAACTATCGTGGACTGGTGCGAAGGACGTCAAATCGTTGCAGTTTCGATGGCAATGACAGTGTGATGTTACACACGCCGTGCGAAGTTACAGTCGTATGTCAAGCGCGACGCCATAGCGCTTGGAGTACAATCTTCCTTTCGACCGCGCACGGTGTACCGCGATTATTTTTAATTGAGAGATCGACCTTTAATAAGATATCCAATGTGTATTAATCGGTTAAGCGACCGGTGCGCTAGAAGGGGAGAAAAAAAATACGTCCATGTAATACCGTGACGAAATTCGCGGAGGTACGCTTGACCCGCGTTCTACAGTCCACAAAGCGTGTGCAAACGGTACAAATGGGACAGTTTGGTCTCGTCAAAGACAATTCTATTTCAACTCTCTGCGCGCAACTTCCCCTTTCCACTCGCATGTGCGTGACGTGTCCGAAATTCCCGCGAGTTCGACGTTTTATGTTAGTCGGACGAAAATCCCATTGGCGCGACACGATCAATACCGCAGGTAGGGCGTCTAGACAGGGTGCAAGGATCGAGTTTTCGCGGTGACTGTGCACCCCACGCGTGACACCGTGAGTCAAAGGTCTTTCTCAGCGAATTTATTAGAGCCCTCTCACCCTCGTATGCGGAAAAAAAGGGGGAGCGCTGCGGCCGGGAGCTGCGCGAAGAACGTGGTTTCCGATATATCAATGCTCGCTTACGTCGAACAGCTTTGTCTCGAACGAATCAATTATGCCGCCACGATTCAGCCATTTTACATTGGAAATCTGAAGAACTGAAACTAAAATCTCGTAAAGTATCACACAATGAATTTCAGCGATTATTTTTTTTCACTTGCTGTATCAACTGAAATCATGTTGAAATTACTGCGAAGTGACATATGTACATTTGAAATAAAATGCAAAAAGAACCTTCTTGCCGTCGAGAGCGGCAAGCTCAAAGCGCGCGACCCGGTTTTATATCTACCCTAATGCAGGTTACGAGATTGGAACAGCCTCTCTCCGCGCGCAGTATCATATGTCCAGTAGATGTCGTGTGTACGTTTATCATGTCCCACCGAAATCCAGTGGACTTCTGTTGGACGTCTAGTGTGCCGTGTGCCTCGTAGCTAACTCGACCTATTTGATCCTGTGACTAAATATCGCCGGGAGCATACGCGATATATGAAACAGTGGAGCGTATGAATAAAACGAAACTAACGCTTTTGCTATTTATCAAACAAAATATTTCAAAACACGTGAAAGATGTTAAAGTATTTGCTTACACGCAAACTTCAAGCGTATATCAAATAAACAATTGTAGAAAAACGCTGCGAAAATAAATATGATGAATAGCGAGAAGTGTATCGAGTTAACATTTTAATCATATTTGTGTGATGAGATCAGTGTTACTTGAGATTGCCGTCGTATTTATTATTGCTTTCGCAGCTGAACGAAATAACTGTAGTAAAGAAACTTTTCGCGGCGACATTCGTAATGATTAGAATAAAAGCGTAAATTAATTTTTTTATATTATATAGAAATCGGATTTGTGAAATCAAAACGATTATTACCGCGATCATATGCGGATCTACGCTTCACGAGCTATCTATAGCTTTATCCTATTTACGATGAGAGCGACCGTAAATACTCCCGAATGCAGATGTGTGAACGTGTACCCCTCATTCTGCAATATCCATTCGATCAACAAAGTCAGGATTACCTTTCCTGCATTGATAAGCCGTACACCAACACACCGCAGTTATGCTACTGCCGTTGCCGATGTTGTTGTTACGCGCGATATCGAGGCGACAATTTCATTGCTTTGTGTGTACTGAACGACGATACACACCTGCGCACTTTTCAAGGCGAACTATTCACATTAATCCGATTAAGAAGAAATTTTCAGCCACGCTGCGTTACCTGGCCATTTTTCTTGTAAATTTCACATTTTTATTCTAAATCTGGATCCCTTTTCCAATTAATTTCTTGCAATTTTTCTTATAATTCTGTATAAAATTGGAGATTAAAATAAATGACAAATTGAAGTGAGGAACAGGTCTCCTTTATGTAAAGCGCAATATTTTAACCGGCAATGGAAACGCTGCCGCTGAAGTCTACGCGTGATTCACATTCAGGCATTTTGAGTTTACGACATGTTGCCGAAATGCACATCGCAAATACCCGACAGTTCTACAACTTTGACCACAACGTAGCAGTCGCACAACAACTAGTTACAGCGAAAAGTACGGTTATCCAGTTAAAGAAGTAACGCAAAAGGTTGCAATTTAGATGCAAATTACGATTTTATCGATAGTTCTATTCTGCCACGCATTGCATAGACTCAGACGCGGCAGGTGTGTTTTAATCCGAGTATTTTTCTATCGCGCAATACCTCTTTCGATGTTGCTAAGCCAATTGCACCGTGTAGTACCGTGTAGCTGTTTGAAAAAAAAAACACAGAAAAAGGAAGCAGAAAAAATACCGTGGTTTTTCCGCTGCATGATTTGCTAACAAAATGAAATAATCGCACAAAATTAGTACGTATCTATGTACTCCATGTAGATTCGTGTAATAATTCATACAAAGTTGCGTGATGTTGATATCGCGCGGCTGACTGTTGAACCGAGTACACGTTAGATTCTCGTCTCGGATTTTATATAAATAATTTAAGTGTCGGGTTTCATATGTTAGTTGCAAATCACTTTATATTGCATGAATGGTATATAGTATTCACAAACGGATATGTCGCCTTTAGCAGCGACGATCTTCTTAAAAGAGAAGAGAGAGAGAGAGAGAGAGAGAGAAATAGAGAAGATTGTCATCAATATCGTGTGTAGAGCTGGTTTTCCATTTAATCGTAAACTTTGTGATACGTTGGATAAAATGCAAAAAGAAAATGTATTAAAAAGAATTCAATTTAATATTTCTCTACACTCTGAATTAAATATTCCCTTCTACACAAATATCCCTTAATTCTAGCAACCAAACGAGCAACTAAACAAAAGGAGAGCTTCGAAATTGCTGATTACTATTTTGCGTATCAATTTTGCTAGAGTAAATTTTCTACTTTATTTTGGCGCACGTATTTCTCCCTTGCGTGTTCGCGTCTTCGCAATTTGCCGAACGTCGACGAGAAACGACGCGACGCGACGCAACGTTTTCAGACGCACGTCGATCTTGTTCGATGGCGAACGATCGCCCCTGAAATGACTAGTGGTGACTAGCACTGCGGGGGTGCGGGTAATGTCGGAGGTGAAGGGCCTCAAAGGCTGCTAGAGGGTGCTGAAGGGCTCGAAAGAGTGGCGCGCGAGGGTGTCGAGTGCCGTGGCAGCGTTTCTGCTCGAGTATCGAGCGACGCGCGGGGTAAGGAGGAGAGAAAAAAAAAAAGAAGAATGAGAAACGGAGGGGACGGGAGAAAAGAAAAAGAGAGTGCGAACTTCTGACGATTTCTTCGAGAAGCACGAGTTTGCGAGAAGATTAATGAAAAAAGGAACAATAACTTCGCGGCCTGTTATGCGGTAATGGAATCGCGAGCTGACGTAATAAGAAATCGTGCGATTTGATTGTCTCATTTTTAATTGTGGCCTCGGGGATTGCGCTATCGAAACAATCGCGCGAAATGCGCGTTGATTGATGCGAATTGATTGAAATATCGCATTTATCAATAAATTATCTGTCATAGATTTTTTCATCCGTTTTATACACATAACTTTTGCACAAGAAGCGTTATATTCTCACAAACCAAGTGATCAATATTCCTGCAATCTCGGAGTTTTAACGATTCCGAATAATAACAAGCCGGGAACATCTCTTAAAAAAGGAAGATCTTAAAAATAATATTCTTCAAGATTTTCACGTGCCGAAGAGTTACTTACGATGCTCTATAATGTAAAGCTCACAGACTTAGGCAGTAATAGTACGCCGCTGTATTGAGAAGTTTTGTACGCTATCTTTTCCTGCAAGTTTATATTGAGAGAACAGTACCCGACGTAACTTGTGAACAAGACTTTTTATGTACATTTTTTTTTTCGTTAACTGTTGCATATTGTACAAAGTAATTTATGCGCTTGGTCTTTCTTTTTCGCCTTAATAAGTCTTTTCTTTGATGATAACGATGCCGCGCGGTGTGCATCATTTTGAAGTTGAAGAGATTATTGGCGCCATCAGCAATCTGTGCATTTTCCAACGAATTGTCAATCGGATGCGCTTTTAAGGTGACGCTGGGCTAAATCAAAATCTCTATGCTGCTCGCCTCCAAAATATTGGTTTCGCGGTTACGGCTTATCAACCGCGAAACCACATGTCACAACCGGAAACCATCCGTGACTTCGCGAGTTGTGGTCGATGTCGGCATGCATTGGACCTTGACGTATGTAAAGCCGCACATTCGCATCGACCCATTTTCGATTTAAACGATGGGCCTCATTTGTTATGGCATTTAAATCTCCGTCTATTCTGCTACCACTCAGAACCATGACGTGTGCACATGTGTTTCTGAAAATATTCTCGTATAACGAGGATTTGAAATTGCTGAAATTTTAAACGTAGATCGACAAATTTGCCGTTGCTTTTTCTTAGAACAAATATATACATACGTAAAAAAAACGAACGAAAGTGTTGTATTTTTTGACACTAAGCCGACTTTGTAAGTGAATCTCAAATTAAAATTCTATTGAAGCGAGAGTTACCTAAAAGGGGGAACGCGCGGGATAAGGATTTGTTATGTACTTACATCCTTCGGGTTTAATCCACGGCAATCCCTAGATCTCCAGCCATACATAACTGAAAAGCTGCGGATGAATGAAATATTTTAATCGCGGATTGTTTTCTCGCAAAGCGAACACGACGTATTTTCAAGAGTAGTGTATTTTAGATCAACATTTATGTCTCTCCTCTTGCCGACTGTCGTCAGCGTGATTTACTTGTGTTACGCGCACTGGTACACGCGAAACGGCAAACACGTCACGAACCAATTTTGCGCGCCGACACCTGACGGCTGCTGCTACTCTACGCGCGCTTACGAGAGATCCGCCTATGTAAACACGTACGCCGAATACTTTACCGATGTAACCACGCATTGTTCAACTAACCAAAGTGGCGTTATCATGCTACGCAAAAGATTGATTATCAGACGATGGACTGTGAAAAAAGTCAATCATCGCTGATTTATTGCGACGAAAGAATTTTATCCCGATTTATTTATTTATATCATGAAACGCGATAAAATCCAATTGTAGTAATAATTATTAAAGTAATCGATCTTTAATTCGAGATCCGGCAATTTGTAAAATAATTTATATAAGCGACTCTAAATTACATCTTTAAAGAGATTTGAATGCTTGGTTGACGATTTCGCCGATCTTCCATTTTCTTTGCTGCGACTTTGGATGCCGCGTGTTCGCGGAACCTAAAACCCGAAAAAGACGCTAACGTATTTTGGAATTGCTGCTTCCGCAAGTCGCAGTGCTTACGGCCTGTAGAAGTAGACTGAACAATCACAAGTAGGCGGCAGCTTCGTCCAATTAAGTCGACGTACAAGGAAAGGAAAGCGCTAAGGCGTGCCTTAGGAAAAGAACAATGAGAAAAGAGAGAGGAAATGTTGAAAGTCCGTGGAGTTTTCTCCTCGAGACGAAAGAGGATAAGGTGACCGTAGCGCAATGAGAAATCGTTATTTAACGAGACATTTAGTAATTGACCTTTACGCTCATTACAGCTATGTCGTAATTGTCGCTCTAATATATCTCACATTTATTTTATCAATTACGAAGCTTTTACGGCTAATAGCAAACTCTTCGTGGCATCGCTGTATATCTCAAAATGATCTTTGAATTAATTCTTCTTCTTAAAAATAAACTCGAAACGTCAAAACACACTCTTTTTAATTATGAGGCCGATTTAATTAGAGTCTTACGATTACAAAATCTGTTTACAAAAAAATAGATGATTTGAAGGATTAAATGCGACACAGCGTGCAATTTTGCTCGACGTTAAACGGATCTGTGTAGAAGGTTTGTCTAACAAAAGCTTGAACGCTTTTAAATATGAAACGAGAATCGGAGACAAGGATAGGAAGGTAAAGATGGGCAGAGAAACTGTCAGAGCACCTAGGCGTAAAAAAAAGGGTGAGCGAAATTACCAAGGCGAGATGAAAAGTCGACGGCGAAGTATTACTTAATCAGAAGACACGATGTCGATGTGACGGCTCTCGCGTAATTTGCTTGTACGAGACATTGTAAAATCCTCGCTGAATCCAGAAAGCCGTGAGATGAATTATGAGGACGAGAACCCCATCTGCGAGAGCGTAAGAATATTATAGAATTCTAGAGAAACTAGCGCGCAGAACGCATAAAACGGTTCAAATTTTGAACATAAATTAATTCGCTATTGCAGGGGGCTGAAAATAGGAAAAGAGCTCTTGCAAGACGCAGTTTGTTTCAAATAAATTCGATCGCTAGCTATTGAAAAAAATTTAATAGTGAGAAATTTAAGAAGTTGACAATTTACTTCCAAATAATTTTAATTTTGATTTTTGAAGCTGCGGTCTCAGATCTAATAGAACCTGGAGTTTTGCGTTCTGATAAGCAAAGCCGATTTAGAAATATCTATGTAAACACAACGCAACGCATAAATCGTGGTAAATTTATAATAAAGTAAATGACTATAAATAAAGAGACATATATATGTTGTGTGTGTAATAACATTTAGTATTGTTACGTTTAATGCTATATTTAATATACAGGCGCCGTGGGTAAAAATAACAAGTACATAACTCATACGTAGGTGCACGCGCGCTGCAATATGAATAGTATATTTAATTTTCACGCGACAGCATTTCTAAATGAATAACAGATTCGCGAATGGCATCGCGTCGAAACATTACGTAACGTTATTCTGAACATAAAATCACATATTCCGCAGCTGAAAACAATTCCCTTCTGAAAATCGGAACGTTTGGACTGGCAGTTTTAAAATCACTGCCATTTCATCATCGGATTGCTGTGAGGCTATTAATGCCCCCGCGCCTGTTATTCACACTTGATTAGGCCGTTTGTTCAGAAATATCTGTCAGTCGATACGCCGTGAATTGACTATCCGTGAGTTTCATAAATCTCTCACCGCATATCGATGCAGTTTAAATTGTTTATAATTCCACATACAAGAGAGATTGACACTGGATTTTTTGACATTTAACGAATTACACAAGATAGATCCTAGAATAAATGTCACACATTTCAATGGTAAACCATTGCGTGCAGTTGGACAGAATAATTTTTTTTCTTTATAGATTTATTTCGCAATTCTCTGCAAGTCTCCAGAAATTAAAAAAAAAACTAAAATTGTCTTTGAAAAGTAGAATTGGTGGCTCAGTCGACTAAGATTTCCATTTTGTCTGGTCTGTACGAAGAAATTGAAGAGTTACGAAAGTTCGTCCAGCCCAGCGGAGAAACAGACGGTGACTGTCTCAAGTCAATATTTCTTTTCTTCCCTCTTCTCGCATTTTCTGTAATCTTCGGCTCTTTTTTTTTTAAGCCGATTAAGTTTGAAGAATTAACAAATAACTCTCTCGGGAGTTTTGCACTTTGATGTTTTTTGCTTTTAAATAACTATTTGTTATTTGTATAATTTTTAAGTTAAAAATACTTGTCTGAAATAATATACATTACAGCTACATATTAAAATGTAGCTATTTATTTGTTTTTTATTAAATGTACATTAATTGTAAGTATACGCAATTGCTAAATTCCTTTTCAACTGTTTTTGAACGAAACAGCACAAATCTGCGTTTAGATGACAAACTGTTCGAACCATTTGTCATTGCAGAGTATCCCTTGACCCGCGTTAAGTAAAAGTGACTTAATTACCAAGTAAGATTCTTTAATTAAACCGGTACGTCAGCTCACTGCCTTCTTGGTCGAAAGAAGTGTATCCAGCCGCGAAAATAAATGCATGGAGTAAAATGAGAAGCGTCCAGCGGTGTATAAGATCCTCTCTCTCTCGGTACATAATTTAGCAAACATTTTAAATTTCTCTGGTGATTTAATTCGCAGTAAAGTAATCCATCTTGAGATAATCCATTTCTTTTAAACGAGGACAATAATATGCGCGAGGAAATATCGATGTGGAATAACGGAATATATTTGTCGGCGAGTTCTGCGCGAAAATTAGTTAGTCTCAAAAGACATGGTTATTGCATTTTTCTTGTTAGCATAAAAAGGAATTTGCAAGAAATAATCTGCGCTACGCTACACAGAGCGACGAGCTTTGAGAAACAAACACAGCGTACTTTGTAACGAAGCGTATCGCGCGGCACACCATGGACCACGGGACCAGAAAGGTACGTAAAACGCGTTACTGCAAAGTGCATTGTTTGTTTCGCGAAGCTTGTCGTGTCTTGTGGACCGTGCAGAACAGCGTGGAAAAGCTTTACACGTTGCACAAAACACAACCGGATGAGATAACGAAGAATACTTTAAATTGTTCTACCCCTGAGCGCTTTGTCGAAACGTTATTTTTCGAAAATCTCAGACAATCGTCGACGCATTGTCATACAATTTCAACTTATACGCTTCTCTACTATTTCTCTAAACTTACTTATGCTTTATTCTTTTTACATATTGTATATATAACTCACAGCGAATTCTTTACTTTTTCTGCAGAAAAATGAGGTTTTTCGCTCTATGAAAAATATTAGAAACCTAGATATGCGAAGCTGTATTCGATGTTTAAAAAGATTTCTCCGTTAAGTATACATGTTTAACTGCGATATTACATGCAATGTCATCTAGCGAAACCTTCATGTACTATTTGGGCAAAATGGCTTCTAAACTTGAGCAAAGGGTTGCTAGGGGGTTGTAATTCTCTTCGGAAGACAGAGTAATTCTAGCTTGAAAATAGAGAACAACACGAACGCAATCAAAAACTGTTAATCGCATTTCTCGTCTTTTTATGGAGCACGGAATTTCTTCTTTTAAATGCGGTTGCAATTATCTATATATTCCCAGAATAGTATATCTTATTTTATAGATGGAACTGTCGGAATAATTTATTTTGTAAAATTTTCTAAAATTTATCGTATTGGATTATATTTTGGACAATTCCTCGCGCCACGTCACGTGTTCTCTGTAAAAGACAACGTCGCGGATCTGCAGCATATAAAATAGAACGGTCGGCAAGAATCATACTAAACAAAGTATTATATCATACATCAAGAGAAAGCATAAAGACAAATGACGAGCGGTGCGCAACTGGATCAAGTTTTACCCCGGGAATGCATTATGGTCATTTTTACGAAGACGGTGACCATCAATTCGCGTGGGAGAACTGGTCACGGCTGGGCACGGCACGAGAGGGATAGGATTTAAGTACGGAAAGATGAAGGGGTTGAAAATCTCGCCACCGCAGAGCGTGGCACGGATAGATCATACATCATTCCTTTGCGCGAACGAAGCTTCTTCCGTATCCTTCTGCCTACCTATCCACCATCCGCTCTCCGTCCTGCCCTCCTCCGTCTCTCCTGCCCCCTTCTCGCTACCCCTTCCGCCTTCGCTGAGCTTCCCCATCGTCCATTTACCCTTTCGAGCATCTCGGGCCGGCTCGCGCAACATGCCATTCTTCAAGCAACCCATCCGCCGCGCGCGCGGTGGTACGTGCGTGCTTTCTCGTCGGTTTGCGGGGGCCGCTCTGGAAACGTGGCATTTACGAGATTCCCGTGAAAACTCTGTTAAGCGGCTTGAGCGGCAGACTACGGCGTGTTACCGGGCGTACTTGAACGTGCAAACATTTCCGCCCCGTTGGAAGGATGACGCCTCACCCGACCGGCGGCTTTGCTTGAAGCGGAAAAATCGCACATTGGATCGCGCGATAAAAAAGGCAGGCACGCGCAGTCGTTGCACCGTGCGACAATCTTACTTTATCAACTCCCCGAACAGCTCCGGCGAACTGTAACAGCGAGAAACAATTCGCGTCTCTATTATTAATAGCTTTGCTTGTAAAAAAGATCGCGAGCGAGCGGTTTTATGCGGTCCACATTGTGCACACGCATAAAAATTCATCCTTCACGTACACTCGTGACACGTTTCGTGACGCGTCACACGTGACCGCGTGCAATCGTTTGATCTCGCTACAGAGACGCGCGGCGGCGTGGCACACATACACACGACGCGATTAATGGGTTTAGCGTACCACATAAAGGAAGTGTCAAGACGGCCGATTATCGGTCCTTCGTTAATTGTTGGCATTGCACTTATATATGTTCATCGCGTAGCCAACTCAAACAATGGAATTAATTATAAAGCCTGCGTCGAATAACCGCATCACACAGCCGCTACTTCAAGTTCCCCGGCTTTGCTATGCTCTTTAAGCAAAAGCGCTTTGAACGCGGAGAGATTGGCTCCGAAGGAAACCATTGCGACATGAGAAGGTCGTAACGTGCCAAAGTGGATAGCTAATTACAATATAGCCATTGAGTATCATAAATATAATGAATATCTTGTTTATTTGAGTTAGCAAATTATTTTTAAAATACATCATCAATGCATTGTCATAACTTCTCAAGATTATAATTACAATTGCGATATATTCTTTAAATATCTAATATTTTGTACAGTGTGATAATGAGATAATATTATTATTAATTTAATAGAAGACACAATACTTATTGCAGTTTTACAATCTCTTGAGATGTAAGATTTATATTTATATGTGATAAATACAATTAATTATGATAATTAATCTCCTTTGCAGATTGGATTAGATATATTACGAGTTTTTTTTTATAAACATTATAACGTTTTCTAGTTTATTTGGTTTTACGAAACCTAATGTTAAAAATATGCCAGTGATGTCACAATTTCGCGATCGTGCCAATATTTATGCGCGCTTAATACCAATTATTCGATATTGCGACTAAAATTATGATATGTCATTGGGTACCAGCCAAATGGATTTAATGATTTGCAATAGCTATAATAATTATACTCGTATTACCTTTTGACATTTAAATATTCAAAATAACGAGCGGTTCGGTCATATAATATTAGCCGCTTCGAGCGTTTATCAAATAGCATGTGAAACAATCGTTGTATAGGCGGTGCAAACGTATATATGCCTTTTGTTTGCACGCTCAGTAAACGTTACATTGATTTGGATAAATTTCACTTATATTTCAATCTCTTGGGGTTAAAAAATATTACGATGACTTGTTTTTTTTTTCGTTTGTTTAAAGTCAATAATGGAAAAATGTTTTCAAGTCTAAAATTTTTTATTCCATTATATTCAACACGAACATTAATATCAAGAAGAAAGCAATAATGAAGTTTTTTAAAATGTTATGTACAATGTTCTGAGCGAGTCTCTAATTAGAGATTTCTAAAGTATATTAACTTCACTGATATTGCTTTTGCGCCAGTAATTATATAATCAGTAAACTAATTTTCCATAAGCAAATATACTCGCGACTCTCGCAAACAACTTGTCTTACATCGCGGTATATTTCTCTGTCGCGTAATTATCTTTTACTTGCGTAATCCCGACTAAATAGATACAAATGTAAACAATTATTAATTTCAACGAGTATACAACTCCAAGCTGCGACGCGCATAAAACTTGCAAACGAATCGAAGAATATATAATTTTACATCAGAGTGGTATCGCGCGCGCTTATTTCGCGATCGCGAAAGTACAATATTATTCGTTACAACATTCGCCGAGCCTAATTCTTTCCGAACAATTTCCCCAGCTTCAAAGGACGCGCACCAGCAGCCGACATCCCATATATCTCGTCTCGCTGGCAGATCCGGCCTCTCCTACGCCGCGCAGATACAAAGGACAAAACTCGGCGGATCGAAACGCGCTAAAGTTAAATCGCCGGGGCCGGAGGCAGAAACGAGCGATAAATCCTCTACGCGGCACCCGAAAGTGCCGTGTGTGCGAGCGAAACTTTTCGAAAGGATAGAGAGGAAAATCGCCTGCGCGCACGCGCGCGAGACGCCAACGGTGGAGGAGAAAATTCCGTTATAACGTCGGACGACGTTGCCGTCTTAAATCGACTGGTAATCCGCAAAAGTACGTGAGCCACTCTTATAAGAGGGATCAAAATCGCTCGGATCCTGCTTGTTACGATTAGAGGGTTACGAGATGAGAATGTCTCAAAGACGGAGAGGCGACGCGGGCTTTGAGAAAGTTATAATATGGGGTCGCGAACAAGATTGGGCCAGTGTTGCACGAAGATAGCCGGAGATGGGAGACATCCCTCAGGAATCCTATCTCTAATCGCTCGCGTCTTTAGCGACGATCCCGCTAACCCTCACGATCGTTATCTCACACGTTTCTTCACTTTGACTAGCATTTTTTTGCTTAATAATAGCCGCGGTCACGGAGAATAGAAAAAGGAATCGAAATTAAAAGTTGCCGAGCTCCGTTACTTCAGTCGCGTTTATTAAAAAATGAAAATTTAACTAATCCTTATATTTTTCCCATAGAAAAAATATACAACATTAAATTTACATGTTTTATACATTAGAAAGAAATCCGCACTTACTCGTATTGACCTCTTTGGTTGTATTTAGACATAATTTTATTTTCCACTTTTCAATGAGTGAAATTTATCGCGTTTCTCGTATATTATTGCTGCTTCTAATTTTTCTTGAAAAAAATCACCAAACATTATAGCGAAAGGCAGCACAATAGTATCGCAGCTGAAAAGAAGGCTGATCGGATCGTGGCGGCTGGCATAAGGAGTAGAGGCCATGAGTTACGAGACTCGGCAAGAGAAAGAGCAAAGCGGCAGGATGAGGTGGCGTTGTTTACCCTTTATTTATGACGAAAGTTTGGCCAGATTTCACGAAAGCACAACCCCGAGGTCGGTTAAAGCGTGCAGCCTCGGTCACGAGGGTCGCGTGGGGAGACCGGCGGAGAAATTGTACGGTCGACGAAGTGGGACGAGAGACTGCGGCAAGAGAGAGACGGAGTACTTGCAAAGCCTCTCATGTGCGGTTATTCGTTAATGTCATTCCGCTTCGTGTCTTCCGTGTTTACGTGATAACAAGCTGCCTAATTTGAAGACGCTAATTTTCACTAAAGACACGTTTAGAAACACCGTCATGATCGTCGGCCATTGCTCTTATTATCTTTCACATTTTAGAACATTATCCTTCTCATTCTTTCTTTCCTATTTTATTTTTTATTCTTTTTATTGAGCTGAAATATAAATGTTTAATTTCCAAAATGTAATTTCAAATAATAATGCATCTTTCGTGTTATTGTGGAATCTTAATATAAGATTGGTAAATTTTTCGCAATTTATTTTAATATTTGGTATTAATATTTGTTTTACAATTGAATTCTTCAAGTTTTTTTATATCATTTTATGCATTATAGAAAAGATTAAAAAAGATAAAATAGGTAATGGTAAACGAATAAGAACAATTCTGTATCCCGATAGAACATACGGATACTCGATAAGCGCACGGTTGATAGAGTTTACAGAGGACAATTGTATCGCGCTGAATGTTTTTTTATATCAATTCACCAGACGTCCCTTTATAACCACGTGTGTCTGCAGATATAATATTTCTTTACATGCAGAAAACTATCACCGATTACGTGCACATGTTTAATTATTAGAAGAAAAAGACTCGCGATATATAACGCCACTGGCGGCTAGCATTATTTCTCGAAACGTCGAAGAGCGGGACGTTAATAATTGGTCACGTGTTTCGCGGAATCCAATCGGAGGTGAAGTGGCTCTTGATCGAGCGCGTGTACTAATTGGAAGTGCAATTAAAAGCGTCGGTACGTGTCGTCGCGAAAGCCAGCGGGCGGATACGCGCGTTCACCGTCAAAATGAAACGCAAGCTTACACATGCATTAGCAAGGTAGGAAGCCAGAAGAGGACAAACAGACGCTGCTAATATGTGCAAGTGAAAAAGAAAGAGAAAGAAATAGAGAAAGGCAAGGCGAAACGCCACCGCCGCCGCCGCCGCCGCCGCTGCCGCTGCCGCTGCCGCCGCCACTGCCACCGCCGCTACCACTGCCGCCACGCCAGTTAATTGAGTCGGCTGACACGAGAACCGAAAACAAAACGTGTCAGCGGGTCGGCTGTGTGACGCCCCCAATGTCTGTTGCACTCGAGTGCATCGCGAGAACGGAGATGGTAGTCGTCAGTCGCCCCCTTTCTGTTTTCAATTATCCGTCTGTCTCGTGTCGATAAGCGCTTTGGTCTGTTTTCCACACACGCATTCTCTATTAACTTCCGCGTTTCCTCTTAATTAATAATAACATTAAGTTATTATTATCTTATATCCTTTATATCTTTCCCGCCCTCTAATAACAGGAACAACAGATGAGAGCTTGTTGCAACTGTTGTGTTTAACAAAAAAGAATTGAACACGAGCTTTTTATTATACATGCAGACATTTGAATTAAACATCAGCTGCTTATTATACATGCAGCTTGTTCTAGTAGAATTTATTATAATGCAGAGGCTAATTTTAATCCGGAGACTTGTTCTAAATAAGAGAAAGGATGAAACAGCTTCTTTTAAATAAGATGTAGAATCTTTTGTATCTCCACGAATGCGTCATATAAATTTACAAAGTAATATTCACTCGGAGAGTTCTTGGAGTCATCGAGGCTTTTGCTTATATCGAGGGGGTGGTATACCGTCACCCGCAGCGACTTTTCCGTTAAAACTACTTCCGCAGAAATGCGCTCCTGGATAGAGGAAAAGGATAGGAAAGTTCACGGTGGAAATTGCGTTGTATTCTCGCTTCGGCACCGGGGTGGTTTCCGTGAACGAGGAAATTGCGGCGCATAGCGTGCATCCTAAATATTTACTTGCCTCTCGCCGTTACACCGCGCAAATATTCCATTTGCGACCGTGAAAACACGCGCGTCGAGTTTCTACGAGCCCGTCGTTGTGATACTCGAGACGGATTCAATGACGGCGTTGATGTTAAAATGTCATAAGCGGAAACCGCGCGGCCCCGGCGATGGACGAAAACGTTATTTGCCGTTCCTGCAAATTACTTTTATCCTCCAGGAAGTATGGTACAAATAGCATGAAAGGCGGATATACTGTACTGACATATTGTGCTGTCTAGATGTACTCCGGATTACCGTTACTTGGTTTAGTTCGATCGACTTCCTTATTAAAGCGTACGTGCGATAAACCGCATATCGCAACGCATGGGTGTACAACACTGTTATTTATTTCAAAGAAAAATAGATCGCGTTGAAAACCGTCAGGAAATATAATATATACTTCTTCACTTGTTAGCTGATTCCTCTAAACTCGAACGTTCTTATTCGTATAAAGACCAAGTTGACGTGTTAAATGCTTTACGCTGAAATCTGGAGACTGCCGAGTCATACAAAAGTGTTGCCGTGTCAAATGATCAATACACGTCGTCAATTCGCGGAATCGCGGCACTCGCGGCTCCTAATGAAAGCCGTCTCTCCGTCACAATACTGCGACGCCAGCAAGTTTCCAGGCGGGAGATTCGTATGGTTACTTTGAAGAATATCTCAAGTCGGGGTAAAGTTTGGAGACGCTTGGGCCAACGGTCAAATTAATGTGCAAACTTCAACGTAATAGTTGTTTCTCCTGAGGTCTTAACTATCGAGTGGATCGCCAAACTCTCGCCCCGCAAGTTCATTAACCACCGGGTATATGTTATGGTCTTCTTTGTACCATGATCCCGCGATAGAGCAATTCTAAGCAGGCGAATTTTGCCGAACGGCACATTTTGCGAAACTAAGGACGCGCTAATTTTCGCACTAATTTCCCTAGCGAAACTTTGGGCCATGTACGGGGTGACAGACGTGTGTGGAAAGGATAATGGCGAAGAGGAGATAGGAGCGAGGGAATCTCTCTGCTCTGGATGTACGCGGAGATGCACAATACATGAATGTAATCCGAGAGTAGAGACGCGACGATGCTGTTCCGATGTTAATAAGTGCGCAGGATGTAGTTTACATTCACCTGTGACACATATATCTAATTTACGTACGTGCACATGGGGATGTACTTATTGATTATTATTACTAATGCATCGCAATAGCGAGCTAATGAGCACAAATCACACGACAAATTAATTTTGTTTATTAAGTGTCGGGGAAATAATTAATACAATGCAATTAATTATTTCTGAAAAAGAAAAATCGAGAATTATTATTAAATCGAGAGTCCAGTTACTTATTATATAGATAATGTTGAATTCTGCTTTTTAATAAATACTAAAAGCGGAGGAAATATGTAAAAGGAGAAAAATCTAATTGCGTACACACAAATGTGTGTGCGTGTACGTATAATCGCAAGTTAAAAACTTAAAGTTTATGTTAATTATTTGCTGTAATTAAATTTAATAGAGCCTTTACACACCTATAGCGCCGCGACAAGCTTAGTAAGGTATCGGTCTTGCTACCGGGCTACATAATGTCCAGCGTAACCGGATCACGAAGGAGAATGTTCTGCTGTGTTCGTGTTCGCCAGAAACAGAGATTCCCAACTGAGGTTTCACAAACGTGAACGGATTCGGATATACTTTGAGCGATCCATAATCGTGATTAGAAACTTGGTAAATTTGATAGTCATCTATATTAAATAAGACATTTTTTATAAATATTAAATAATATTTGTAAAAAATACTTTTAACTTTTCATTAACCGCAGTGTTGAGCAAAATCAGCCACTATACATTTTTATTCGCAAAATATAAGTCGAAAGAAAAATTTTTAATTATATTTTTTAGACTAATGATTGATTAAGTAGAAGTTTATAATCTGTATAACAGATTGAAATGCTTAAGTTCTTTGATTTTCCTTTTAACATGTGAGTTCTTACTTGATTCTAACGATAAATTGCAAATAAGAAATTGAATCGTACTTCCGACTTCTTAAGTGAAAATTTGATTGCAAAAATTCTTCTTCGTATACCTCATTTTTAGTATTAAATTCGGCGGTCAAATTTTACGTTAAAACTCGGCTCGCTCTATTTTAGAGACATCTGTTGGAATTTTTTTCTTGTTCTCGATATGAAACTGGTTTTAGAAAGGTTCCGATAGTCCGCAATAAAAATACTTTATTACGAAAGGTTGGAAACCGCTGGTCCAGCAAGAGGAATAGATCAGAAAGAGGTGGGTATAGACAAGAAGCGGGCACTGTGTTGCCTGGAGGCAAGCAGGTGCGCAGCATCCTATCGCTTCTCTTCAGCGACGACGCTCGCTCAACTAGCGAATCTGTCCGCTTCGTGTGCATGCCGTCTCTGTAAGAAGATACGTGCTCACATATTACAGATCTGCTCTTTATGAACAAGGACGTTCAAGTTTAGGGAAATCAAGTCGAATCAAATGTGAAGAAATATTTATCTTGAATAATTTTACTTTGAGAAGTAATTTATTTTCACATTTTTATAATAATATTTTAATTTCTTTTACATATGTAAGTAGATGGAATAAAAAAATTAAGATACTTGTTACTCTTTGATAAAATTAAAATTAGTTACATTGTAATATTTCTCAATTTTAAACTGTTATCGGACGATACGCGCAAAAATGGAGAATATATAGCTTACAGATGTCTTGCATATATGTATATCTGTTAAATTTGTGAAAATTATTAAGTAAATCTCTTGTCCGTATTTTAAACACCTGTGCAGAATAATGTCGTAAGTTATAATAGAAAAGCATTTTCGATGATTTGATTGAATAATAGTTGTTTCGTAGGAAGGAAAACGATCATTGTGGAAAATACAGTCTCCCAAAGCGCCACTTTATGCGCCATTATATGCGTTTTAGTTCAAATTTCAGTGCTGTTGTGAAGGCATTCGCATAAATGAAACAACGTAATGTGCGAACTTACTGTGGTCAATCCAAACCTGTAAAACCGGCTAAGACGGCTTAGCAAGAGCGTAATGGTGGCTCGTTGCCGAGAAACTCGTTCATTCCTAGCCGTCGAAAGGTTTCAATGGTAATACAGCACGATCACGGTCTTCTTCACAAAATATGAGTTTGTATCGTGGCTAAATCGTGGCGGCAAATATATGGATTTTCATATCTTCATATAAGCTGCCTTCATAAGCTTACTGGAAATAATTGAAAATTAATAGGAAACGGAGGTCATCATTTTCCATCTCTAAAATGAAACAAGAACTATAATTTTCTTCATCTATTGTCTCGATACTTGGTTCTCTCGCAAAAGATCTTTCTCTTTTCTCATTTATAGCTCGAAAATTATGGACCGCGCGCTTCAACATTTTTAACGAAAAAAAGATCAATTAATAAATTCGTTATAGAATCCATCGTTAAAATGGAATTCACGAGTGATAAGTAAGCATTGTGTGCTTCATACAAATGCTTGCATTTCCGAAGATGTATTTTACAAAGAATATGGAACGATGATAAATATTTCGAGGCATAACATTTTTTATTTTAGTCCGCAGAGAGAAATGAATTCTCTTTTTCTCTCGGCCTCCTTTGCTTCTACCTCTCTACCTACCGTCGTGAAGGAATCCGAGCACAACCGACAAACGGCGATCGTCGATTGTACCTTGGAGAAGTCGGCGCAAGTCGGTCCAGGTGCATTCTCCGCTGCAGGGCTGCGGGAAACCGCAAACACCGATGCAGCAGCTTTACTCGCGCGCGCACGAAAGAAAGAAGGAAAGAAAGAGTGCAAGGGCGCGCAAGAAGGGACGGATGGCGAACGGAGTGAGAAAGAGGGCAAAGAAGGGGCCGGAGAGAGTGTACCTACATCGCAGAAACAAAAGCATAATCATGCCTCCCGGATAAAAAGACTGCTGAGATAAATATCTAAAGCGCGTTATGCGCAGAGTTTTCATAAATTAGGAGGACAAGTTAATCCATTGACGTGGACGTTTACATAGTGCAATTAAAAACGCTTGCTCAGAGCTTTTAAAAACCGTAATATAATACAATATAACAACAATAGTCCTTTACTCGTATTCTCTTTTCTCGTCTATGTTATCTTTAAATAATATTGATCATTCAATATTAACATTAAGTTCTTACATCACAGCACATTGTTATCTTCGTTAATTTGATGAAAGAGAGATATCGACATATCGCGTATTAATAAATGCTGGAAATTATTCATAAAACCGTAAAAAATATGAGATTTATGCCGAATCGATGAATTAAACTCTAAATGACACAACCGTATTGTGACAAGCGTTGAATAATCTCGACTTATTAATCGGTCATATTTTTACTGCTTGTTATATGACGGACGGATTGTTTATCTTCAAGCCGCCTCTCGAACCTCGGCTGTATCTTCGCGCTGATTTCGCTGCGCTAACAGGTTCCACGGTCAGTCGGAGACGGCAAATTAGCCGCTGGAGCGGGGTTGAGAAGAGAGAGCAGGCAGATGCGGGATTCTTGGCAGGGTCAAGCCTCCCGGCCATCTTCTGGTACCTCGCTCCTGCCTCCTCCCCGCTTCTGTTGCCTGCTGCCTGCTTCTTACGGCTTCTACTTCTTTCTTCCTCTTTCTCTCTCCCTATTGCAAAAAATCGGCGTATATGTGCACACAAAGGGGAACAAGAGGGCGAGGTGGATTGAGGAGGCTGAGAAGGTGGGGTTTATACGCAGGTCGGCAGGTAGGAAAGATACGCGCGGCAACCGGTTCTCCCCTTTGCCGCCACTCGCAGGCTCCTCGCGCAGGTTCCCGAAACCGGTCCAGGCGATCGCAAGTCGGCGATCGCGTGTTGCTCGCGTGGCCGGACGTAGCCGAAGAGCGGCGGAAGCGCCCGAGTTCGGACATTACACAAATTGCGCCATTACGTATAATGGGACTAGAAAAAATTGCGGATAGATCGTGCCGGATGATGAGCAGGGAGCCTGCAGCATACCGTGAGAGATTGAGAGAACGAAATCATACCGGTAATTAGATTTCATGAATCTTGACAATATCGAAGAATCGTCATTTTGAATTTACATATTTACGTGTGAAAAATGTATTATCTATTATAATTGTAGAATGTGCAAGAGTTTGAAATCTCTTCCCGCACCATTTCAAATATTCATATTCGCTTTTACATTTTTAAATCTTACAATTTTTCTTTTTCAGACACTTTTACATATCCGAGTGACGACAATTTTTCAGCATACATAATTAAAACTGCCATTATTCTCCTAAATTATAGATCGTGCTTATTGATTTAGCCGCTTGCCGAACACGCATATTACACATGCGTCCACATCTGCCTACGTGTGTAAAATTTAAAGGGTTCATTAGAAGGGTCCGTCGAATAATCTTTTTTCTTAAGTATAATAAGAAGCGCGGCAGCATCTCGCCGATGTATCTCGCTGGTCCCGCGGACGCCTCTCACCGTAATTTTCTGCGATATAGTGCTATATCCTCTTGCTGATGTATTGTAACTGGTATCCTATCGAACCGAGCAGGTGGCTCGACGGGCTCCCTTATATTTTGACGATTAGTTCTGGACCGAGCTTCTTCTCGAAGGACGGGCTCTGCTCTGCCACAACACCTTTCTCTTAGTCAGGGCCGCAGCTCGATACTTAATACATAAATGAGTGGAAAATTCTGGAAATATATTGAATATTCTCACCGAAGATGGATTTTGTAATATAAGCATTTCGCTAAATTAAATTTCCGCGATATCCGTTTTAATAATGAACTTGTTTACATCCTCTTTATCTCACATCGATTGCATCCTTGGTTATCTCTTCCGTCTTTGTTGGTTGAACCAAAATGTATTGCTCAATTAAAAAACTGTACTGTTAAATAATTTTATTTAACAGCTTAAACTAAAATAGCAAGAAACGTATCGTTTTTTTTTTTTTTTTTTTTTTTTATACAAACTACTTGTAATTGATGAGAAAGAAAAATGAGGGAGGAAAAAACAGGAGAAATATATTTTTTATTTTCTGTATTATACAATATTTATTTATCATTTATATTGATGTTATTGCAGTAATATTTATTGGTATCCATCATATCGGTCTTATATCAAAGTAGATTGCAACTGCAGAAATACATTATCTCGATGCAATCCGAGGACACGGTATGGTTTTGTATTCCTCATTAAATCAAAAAACAGTATTATTTTTTAAAAATATATAATGCATTCAAAAGATGGTTGTTTGAAAAACATTTGTGTTTTCAAAGTACAAAATATTTAATACTTTTAGTAAAGATACCGAAGCGTAGGTCCTGTACAATATAAATGTACAACGTGATGCAGATTTCGTGAAAAATATCATAATTCCAAAAATTAGATTATATCAACGTGAATGAATTAATTGGAAATATTAAATTAAGAAAACTATCGGATGTTTCTTCGTGGAACTCTTCCTGTCAGGAGCTGCGTCCCTGGAAACTGAGACAGCCGGTCATCCTGGTTGCGGCGTTGGCCGCCGGGTCGACCGGACCCCGACGTCGACGTTGTAGCCTGTGCGTGCACTTGCCGCGAGGGAAAGGTGGATGGCCGCGACCTTGATGCGCGTGGTTCTCGCGTGCCCGAACCCTCACGAAGCTCCTCGAGAACGTCCGAAGTAGGCACGATCGGCCGACCACGACCAACGCCTGTACACGGTTGTTAAATTATCTCTCTCTCTTTGGACTTTTCCTTTAGTATCCCTTTAGCCTGCTATCCTCTTCTCTACGCGTCGCGCGCCTCATCTTTTTCTTAGCTCTCCGCGAGCACGCACTTCTACATACGCACCACGCTCGTGTATGAGATCTCACGGAAGCTGGAATGACTATCGGCTACACTCCGCTTTCTTGAGCTCGGGCTAGTTCTACGATGGGACCGGTATCTCGACTTAGCCAACCAGTCATCCGAGGCAACCAGTGTCTCTCAACGCGTTACTGATATCTGATATTGTTTTCCGAATTCGAGTTTTAATATTCATAATGAGAATCGTAATTGTTATGGAATATGCAATGCTTCATACAGTTTTTTAACATGCGAATACAATTTAATATTTCAAAACATTTGTAACGAAATCCGCATTATATTGTATAAAATTACTGATGGTATACTTTCGCATTTTTAATAAGAATATCAAAAATTTTTGTTTGCAAAATATAAATACTCTTCGATTATTAGATGACCACTTTTCAAAAGAATGTAATTTTCTAAGTATTTAAAAAGTAATAATTTTAAAAACGAATGGTACAAAAACTTGACGTCCTTGGGTTGCATGAAGACGAACATGCATTTCTGCAGTTACAATATTTTAAAGCAGGACTAGCATAATGATGTGTATAAGTATTCCAATACCATCGATATAAATAATTTAAAGAAAATAGATTTAGAGTATATAGAAAATGAAAAAAATATATCCTCTCTTTTAATAACTTTTCTTTTTTTCATTTTAATTTAATTTTCTTCAATAATTATACATAGATATATATTATAAACTTTTATAACAAAATAATAATTATTTTACTTATTCTTACATTACATAAAATTACAAACTAGCAAACATTCATTTATCCATTTGGGCACTCGATGATTCAGCAAGTAGCGTAGAAATTTCTTGGATATAACCCGGTTCTCCCTTAAACTGTTCTGTTTCTGTGTCACCTTTAAGGCGTACTAGAGAAATAGATGATGTATCTTCCTGAGATGATGTATCTGACACTTTAAAAGATAAATTTTTATAATTATGATGCGAAATCTCTTACGTTGAAAGTTTGACATATATTATAAAATAGCTTACAATCATTATTAACCATAAAATCACTCTCATCTTCTATCTCGCCTTTTTCATAAGTGAAACTTTCATCCGTATTTTCTTCTTCAATTGCAAAGTGTAGGTACGACAATGTACATACGAGTGTTATGAAAAACAAGTTTGTACCAATACCAACAATTGTTGATAAAATTGGCCAGTTAAACATTATGTAACGTAATCCTGATAAATGAGCATTTATCATAAGAGTCGCAGAATAGAACTCAATATGCCGTGATTGAATTTCGAGAAAAAAATGTGTTACTGGGTGACTCTGAAATATATAGACATTTACACCAATTCATAATTAATTTATAAAAAATATTACTAGTAAAATGTTCCTATTAATGGAATCTATGTTACCTGATCCTCTTCAAAATTATTGAATAATTCAAGAACAACATCTTGCTTCTCCTCAACACTTCCAAAAATCATCATAGGTGAAAATGTGAGAGTTGTAAGCATATGTAATAATGTACTACGATAATGTAACATTGTTGATCTACATGTATGATCTACAAGGTATCCATCACGGCTTCGCATTTGAGCACAAACCATAAACATACCTGGAAAGAAAAACTTCATAGAATATGACATTCAACTAATGATATAATGAAAAACTTTACCAAGTTCCTTGTTAGCTGGCGATTCTGGCATTTCTAAATGTAAATTTACTTTGTACGGTTGCCCTACCATCAGAAGCTGTTGCTTTTTGGTTAACTGTACATGAGCGTATGGAAAACTACAGATTCCTTTTTGTTTATCACATGATCTGAAATAAGCGTCAATAGTGAGATTAATTTTCCTTTAAATTATTCACGAAATTATTCTTTTATTTTTAATTGCTCTTAATTAAAATCAAATTATTAAATAATTTACTTTTATTTAATTCAATTGTCGTTTAGTTTTATTTAATTTTTATCACATTAGTTTTCTTATTACTATTATTACACATTTTGTGGCAATCTTTGCCACCACATTTTTAGACTTTGACACTCTTGGAATATACAATATCTAAGTGTTGGTATCCTTATAATTATCATTATTTTTAATAAATTAATGTGTAAAACAGAAGCTAACGAAGTGGAACTTACTTGAATTGTAAATGTACAGGACGCACGTACGACATACTGGGCATATAAGCATAGTAAAAAGCCGTATAAAGAAATATAGATAACCAAATTATGAAAATAACACTAATAACAATAGTACCACCGCGAAAAGCTGCATCTTTTGCAGATTGCACACCTTGCCTCGTTCTTTTGCGTAAATTAAACCACGTTTTCAAGATTTCGCGTAATCTCCTCGGAATTACCATTTTAACGAATGTTTTTAAAATCTCACAACGAGATTAACGTTTTGATGCTAGTTAAGTATTTGACAATCAATGTTACATAACAGTGAATTAAATATTTATCGATTTGCCATTCCTTTTTTCCCCGTAATTTTATTTGTATTGTAACTTGCACATTGACTAATGTTATCTACGAAATCACTTTCAGGTATCACGAGCAGAGACTGAAGAGTAAATGAGTGAATGTGTTCTACATTGCGAGAAAATAATAAGGTATGGCTTCGAAATTATTTCGATATCAACAAAGTGTTTTTGTATCTTTATGCCCCTCGTAAACATCTGAAAGGTTATATCAGGTTATGTGTAAACGAATGTAAACAATGACGAGAACACATACGTTGTATGTGGTGACCTCTTGAGGTCGAGTACTCCTACTCTCATCGAATTTCCCTTTCTAACCCTATTTTCTTTGAATAGGGACCTACAAATAACACCAGTAATATTGCTTAATCATTGGCTGGTCATTTACAATATAGAAGATTTATTTTTCTAGCATTGGTAACTCTGAATCCGGAAGTTCACGCTTTCACCGTGCGAGGTCTCTGAGATCAATCGGTGAGGTTGGTACAATTGACTTATCATTCGAAATGCAATTACGGACTAAAAAAAGTCTCTTCTGTTTCTCACAGGTGAGGAAACTCTTTTATTTCTATTGTTATAAATCATATATCACTCAATATAACTTGTATATTATAAGTATAATAAATATATATAAAAGTCATTCACTTCAGTTTAACGATAAATACGAAATTACTTAGTTTTCCGAAATTATATCAGATGATGGTATGCGATTAGAATAAGTTGATTCTCGCTGATATTTGCGTTTATGATCATTTTAAAAGTATTCTTTTCTTAAGAAAATCTTTCCGTTTTCTAATTGTGTATAATATGTAAGAAATATATAAAAATCCTTGTACTTTTTTTGCAAGGATAGGTAATGAATAGTATTTTTTTTAGAGTCAAGGACATTCATATATGAAGGTTATGCATGAGAATTAGAAAGCGTTAATTACGTCACGACTATGTTTATTCATCTGTTTATAATATATTAAGTAGTTATCTATTACATATTATATATTGGGTCAACCATCATCACCGATCTTTTGAATTCTCCATAAGTAATAAGTAATTTGCATAACTTTTTGATTGTTTATTTTGACAAAGGCGAATAATTGTGGAACAGAGCTTCTTCTTCCCGAAAATAATCCCGCAATTGCTCTAACTTTATACAATGTTCTTCTGCAAATTAAATCGATAAATATTAACTAACCGTGTTACTTACAATCAATGAAATTATTTTAATAATATTATAAAATTGTGTTTAAAAAATAGGATATCTCTATTTAAAATATTTGAATCGCAATATAGGTATGAAACATAGCAAGTGAAGCGTGTTAACTGCACATTGGAGATATTAAGCGCAAACTCGTTACACAATATGCACTTACTATGAAGGTTTGCGACGCAATCCAATTTCCCACCAAAGTCCTCCGGCAGGCACTCGGGCGGAATATGAGAATACACGTCGGAGACGTCACCCGGATAAAGGTGAAGCTACGAAATAATGAAAATTAAAGTCAATTTGCAAATCGCCAGCACGCGATTGCGTTAAATTCGTAAATTTGCGCGCGCGTTAACAATGTACGAGACCAGAAGTGTCAATGTGTATCTTTGTAATATTGATATATACATATTCATCGCATATACGTAAATGTGTATGCAAATGTAATAATATTTCTGGCTTGCACAAGCCTGGCTGATCCGCATTTAATTTAAGATCAACAGTATAAAGTTTATAAGCTAAATTGAAAATTCAGGGGCAACTGGAAGCACCTCACGATTGCTCTTCAGTAAATAAGTTGCTAATTAAAGACAAATTTACCAAAATTCGTTAGCTTTGATCCAATCAGAAATCGAAGATTAATTTACCATTTCGTAAAGTTCTCGCTTCATGAAGGGTCTGATGAGCGCGAGCACCTTGTCCATGAACCACACCGTATTCAACACATGCATGGCCTTGAGTCTAACCGGCATGGCTTCCTGAAGGTACTCGAAGAACCTTCGGAGACTGTTTATCGATAGTCTGGTCAAGTGGCCAAGCCCCACATTTTGCATGTCGAAAACAAACACGTATCCCGGCGAACAGCCGTTTGTATAGAGACTCGCGTCGATGGACATCAACAGCAGCTTTATGCCGTCGTTGATCATATATTGGGACGGCCGTGAATCCGCCAGTCGATGAAAAATTATCCAGTTACCGTTTCGATCCGGCTTCGGAAGGGCCACGAATTCCCTGCAATGCAGTGCTAAATTTTTGTCCGCATATATCGTGTAAAAAAGGTAAATCTATAGAATCGCGGGAAAAAATCTCTTTGGTTTTATAAATAGGTACACAGAGTTTTATAGAAGAGTGAGAACTAAAAAAATATATAAATTAAATGTATATAAAAATATCTAAAAGTTGGTATATAAATTATTATATTAGATAAGTGTCGATGGAGATTTTTCATTCTTGCGATTTTACGATTCCTGCAAAATCGAGGGATGGTAAAAGACGCGGAAATAAGAGCGTCTTTCTTGGTGGTATCAGCCCGTTTGTCGGTACCAGGTGGGACGTGCCGAGGTGTGCACGACGTAGGAAAATTGCAGCGATAAAGATATTGTACTGAAGTACAAAGTGCTATTGGCAGTCGCGCGATTTGTACACATGATGTGGGATCAGGGAACGAGATAGATAAAGAGAGAGGAAAAGAGATCGATCGAGATACAGGTATCATTCGATGTGCATTCCACACGATTGCGTGCTCACATGCCATCGCGAATTTACCTTTGCAACAGAGATTTGTCGAATATATGTTTCTATTTAAAACGATGTATCGGTAAGCTCGACTCGCATAAACGAAAAATAAATATGCTAAATATTTTTTTTTTAATTTCTGCGGTTTTTTGCATCCATAATGTAAAAATTAACATACACTCAAAAAAATGATCTTGTAATAATAGCTAAAATTTTCTAGGTGTAAAAAATTAACTAAAACAGATAAATGATTAGCAACTGTTGTGATATTGCATATGTAATTACTTAATCAGTTTAGATGACAGAAACAGAATATATATCTGTATTGTTTGTGAACTTTAAAAAGAAAGTTTCTCTAAAGCGCCTATCTATATAAGATCAATCACGTGTTAGGTCATGCAATGAATAACATTTAGCAATGGTACCTAAATTTTTCAGAAGCTATTGCTAGAACATTACTGCTATAAATTCTATATGTGACAAACAATGTTTTCACAGATACGAAAAATAGCGATACATTCTTGTTGCGATATCTAGAAATCTAACTACATCAGCGAAATATTTTTTTGAGTGTACATAAATAAAATTAATATACATAAATAACGAAAAGTAATGTATTAATGCATTGAAAAAAATTGTTATCGCTGATTTATATTTCTGATGCAATATCATGATGACATAATTAATTAAAATATAAAATAAAACGTACAAGGCTTTCAGAGAATGCTGCAGATAATCAAGTCTGGAATCTCGGTCTTTAAAAAATTCCGGGATAGTAGTTCGCATATTGTAATAAGCATCCATACATCGTTTCGTGTCTTCTAAATCGAAATAACAACTGTGCGCAAATAACGCCAATTGCTCTTCAGGAATCTTTGGAAGATTGCGATTTTTTGCCCACTCTTGCAGACTCTCCAGAAGTTTGTCCGTGATTTCCGGATATTTCTTCCGCGAATCGTCGATCGTATGGCCAAGCATCATCCTGCGAAAAACCATTTAATAACTTTATTCAAATCACATTGTGCAGAAAAAGAAACTATTGACGTTAATAATTAACAGCATTTTCTTCTCAATGTGATTACGCGAGATAATAAAACGAACAAAAATTTGCAAAATCTAGGACATAAAGTTTAACGAGTGAAACGCGGTCCATAGGTTTCCCGCGTAATGAAACTTTCACCACATAACGTAAGAATTGCTGCTTACGAATAGTTCGTACATACATAACTGCTCTCAAATCGTATCATAGCGAATACTTTCGCGCATTCTCGGTTTTTGAACTATAATTAAAATTGTTTCTTGCTGTATATTGTATTTTATAATTTTCACGATGCAAATATCATTGTAATATTAAATTCAGTGTATTATTTGCACCATTATTTGCATATGTATATAATAATCTCGTTTTTTGGCCATTTTTGTAGAACAAAAATAAGATTATACAATAATCTATGTATATAATAACGTAGAATGATTTTTCAATTATATGAATATAAATTTTACAAATAAAAATTTTAAAAAATAATAAAATAAAATATTATTTTGCATAAAAAAATTAACTGTAAAACAGATATTTAATCGCGAGTTATATAAAACTATTTTTTTTCTATAAATACCTGTCAAAATTTTTTTAATGTTGACGATAGCTTGAAACTAGTTTCTTCTGCAGAATAAAAATTATAATATTTTTTGCCGTCGAGAGTCAGTTTTCCATATGCGCAATGTTTTTCACAATTGATGTTCAGAAGATATTTATAGTTAATTATTCTCTTTTCTAATATTCACTTTTTTAAATCGCGTTTAAAAATGCTAAATCACTAATAGAACACAATTTGAACTTAAACACGCGCGCTCTCACATGTGCAATTCACTCTCAGCGATTGAATGCACTACACGCGACTGCGGTTCACATTTTGATTTGCGCCGACAGTCGCATCAAATATTGCACACGCTCGTATAGTAAAGTAAAATACCCCCACTTGTATGTCGTGTCAAAACCGGTTGCCTTGCGCTTTTACGTAACTAAAAGGCAAACGATGTGTAAGAGCAAGTAAATATAAGCGACGGTAAAAGAAAGGTCCGAAAGTCATCTCTTAAAGAGATGTAATAATTGTTTTCAAAATTTTTGTGATGAGTTGCCAGACGATCTCATATATTTATTAAATATTTGTGAAATAAAAAAATCAAAGAAATAATTGACTTGTATTGAAAGTTTATGTTTTTTTAATTGTTTTATTTTTATTTCTTTTTGTTAGACATATCTTATCTTATTTTGTTTTATTAAAAATATTTTATTTACAAAAAAACTAATTTAAATATTTTTGGTTTCAGATTGTGAAACATTCGAGTTCAAGAAAATATAAATTGTAAAATACAATTTGCATACTGAAGTCCGCGGCTCTGACATAAGACGATGACCAATATAATCATTGAGAAATATTTTGTCAAAACCAAAAAAATAAGAAGAGAAAACTGTATCTGTAACTGATTAGCATTAGCAGATCTTCTTTAAATTTCTCTTCTACTAAACTCGCACGGTTGATACAAGCATCGAGGTAAGCATTATCTTGTCACAACCAAAACAAAATAGTATTGTTTTACATTTAAAAAAAATTGCCGTATATATTAAACCTATCAAAAAAACCTGTCGTATATATTACCCTTTCAAGAAAAGCTGTCGTACATATTAAAACCTTTCAACAAGTAATGCTGTTGTGTATATTAAAACTATAAAAAAATATGATATCAGGAAATGACGCCAAGTGGGATTAAAGAACTATGAAAAAAGTTGTACACTATTTCTATAAAACTGTTCTATAAAATTTTTGTACATAAAGCTGTCGTATATATTAAAAAAAAATCTAAAAAAATGCTGTCGTACATATATTATTATATTGCATACTATATTTCATCATATTTTACATATACTATACTATATATATTATATATATTATTACATATACTATACGATATATATTATTTATAATATTACATATACTATATATATTATAAAAAATTAAATTCATAAATAAAAAAAATGAAAAAAATATTTAAAAAATAAAAATATTTTACCAAAAAAAATTTTTAAATATTAAAAAAATTTAATTAAAATAAAAAAATATTTATTAAAAAACGCAAAAAAACTTGGCGTTGCTACACCTCAAAATATTATAAAGCAAAAAAATTAGTAATAATATAACAATTGACGATTAATTGACATAATGTAATAAGTTGACATCATGTAAGTTAACATGTAGTTTACTGTAGCAACGCCAAGTTTTTTTGCGTTTTTTAATAAATATTTTTTTATTTTAATTAAATTTTTTTAATATTTAAAAATTTTTTTTGGTAAAATATTTTTATTTTTTTAATATTTTTTCATTTTTTTTATTTATGAATTTAATTTTTTATAATATATATAGTATATGTAATATTATAAATAATATATATCGTATAGTATATGTAATAATATATATAATATATATAGTATAGTATATGTAAAATATGGTGAAATATAGTATGCAATATAATAATATATGTACGACAGCATTTTTTTAGATTTTTTTTCTTCTTTAAAAGATATTCTTCTATTTTCTAGAATTTCACAATCAGACTTTGTTAATAAACCGAGACGAATTCTTGACAGTAATTCACGATAAGACTCATCTCCTTGCTGGCGTATATTAATTGTCAATTCATCGTAATCAAATAATGTAGTCCACAAATTCACATTCCCTAGGCAACCGATATATTTATTAATTTTTTTATTTGACAAATCTACAAAGACAGAATCTTCATGTACAGGAGGTAATTGAAGCAAATCTCCAAACAGAAGAATATGCTTTTTACCAAACCAACCATCATCGCAATCATTCGAATCAAATATTTCAGACAATCGAAGATGTATGTACATTAGAGTCAAATTAGATATCATTGATACTTCATCAATTATAAAAAGAATAACATCATTAAGCTCCGCTCGTAAAAGTTTTAACACATGATCTGACAATCGTTTATATTTAGGAGTATTACCATGCTCAACAGGTAATTGAAGCAATCTATGAACTGTCAAACCGTCAATATTAAACGCTGCTGTACCAGTAGGTGCTGCTACAGCAGTATCTTTCTTTAGATTTTGTTTTATCCAACATTTAATAGTTTTAATTAAATAACTTTTTCCAGTACCACCTTCTCCACTAATATATAATCGCAATATTGAATTATCTGACCCTACAGTGGTAACAACTGTATCGAATACTCTTTTTTGATCCATGTTTAATTTCGCTATTATTTCTGATACATCGATCTCTTGAATATTCTTATCACCGAGATCCTTAAAATCTTGCATCGCTTCACCAGCTTCTATATTTTGAATACCTATTGGATTGTCAGGATCATCCTGTGACTCATGTTTTTGTACTTCATCTAAATATTGCTGCACTAACTCTTTAGCAGTTTCAAATGCTTTTTGCAATTCTTCTAGTTTTTCATGATATTGTAATGCTTCCGTTAAATGTAGTTTTACCTTGTGAAATGATTCTGCATAAGCATCACATCCATTTCTAAGATCTTCTAATTCTCTCCACGATTTGAACAGAAGTAATAATGCAAAGAAATACTTCTCCGGTTGTATATTAACATTATATCTATAATGATTAATAAGATATCTACGCTGTCGTCGTCTAAGATAACCATTATTTATTTTATAGAATTTAATAAACTTATTTCGTGGTTTGATTTTTGTGATATCATACCATTTTGCAAACTCATAAAGAGACACATTCTAGTTTTTTTGGTCTCTGCGGATAGTGATTATCTATTAAAGATTCACAAAATATATCTGTCGATTGATCATCAAGTGCTTTAATCTCTTTACGAGTTTTTAATTTTCTACATCTTATTCGATTAACATTTAACCATCTAATAGTTGTATTTGGATCAGTTCCACATAAAGCAATACCCAGTAATGTATCAGCAGCTTCAAGAGCTCCACATTCTCTATTACTCGTGAATCGCAAAGCAATACTCCAAAGATAGCTTACCAACGATTTATTCGTATTATTTTTACTATTAATAATATTATCAGACAACTCACATTTTCCCGCTTTATTCATATATTTAGTAATGTACCAGGATGCAGTAAACAGTGACGACTTTTCGCCAATAAATTGTATATCCATATTTCCTTCCCATGCAGTAAGAAGAACAGGATTGTAATCATTTATATTACTTTCATCTTCAGTTCGCGGAAGATCATAAAGCCTGCTTCTATGTTTTAATTGCTTTCTACCTGCTATGGCAGTTGTGACATCTCTTATATTTAACGTCTCAGTGACAGGACGAGGAAATCCAAAACGACATCTCCAAACAACTTTACGTCCAACTTTTTTAGAACGGAGACAGTAATCATTATGTTTGTGTCGTTGATGAGTATTAACACGTTTGTACAATAATGGTGAAATATTTTGATCTGGCATTTTACAGCTTATATATTGTAAAATAAATTTGGAAACTTCTTCAATAGAAGATTCACCAATAATCGGAGCATTTTTTATCCAAATTAATAAATGAAAATGTTGTATGCCTCTACCTTGGTATTCTCGTCGCCAAAAATAATGAGTGACTTCTCCGATTGGATGATCTTTGGAACTAATAAAGTCAAGCATCACACGAAACGTATTATCGAGAAATCTCAATGTTGACACAGGATCTCTAGCAACAAGTACACTGGTGCATATCGAAGAATCGCACCATCCATTTACTTCACAAATATATTCACCTAACTCTTCCCATAATCATTCAGCGGGACTTAATGTTAGAAACCATGTTGCAGGTCCGTAATGTTGTGTCATACAATTTAAATTATTTCGCGGTTTACTCCAAAATTGTTTCCGTATTCCTTAGTGTAGAAAATATTGTGCTTAAATCAGATTCTAACAATTCTTTGGACATTGCTTCTAAATATTCCGCAGCCGTATAACGAACTTGTGGATTAGTTACATTCATCTTATGATAAATTCCACGATTTAATTGACGCATATTTGTATTATTTAACAAAAAGAATAGATATTGTTGATTTAATCTATACTGTAGATGTTTAGACATCAAACGACATTTAATAAATTCATGATCATGAAGCTTAACCTGCCTAGTTTCGTACTGTCCATTCATACCATAAGGATATAAATCTGGAAAACACAACAAATCCAAACATTTTTCACGATTATCCAAAGGTAAATCTTGAATTTTTAACATTTGATATAAAGCCGTTGCAGTGTTATTCGTTCTTTTTTCATATAATGGATATATGGTATATTGCTTGTAATAACCATTATTTATAAGATTATTTAGATGTAAACGCCGCCTTTTTGCGCGATTTTCTTCCAAATTATTTTTATATTGACATCGTCTTAGATTCGAAATGTTTTCTACATTTTGTTTATATCGAAACTCTTCTTCACTTTTGTCTTCATTTTCGTTTTTATTAAAATTTTTTTTTATATTTGCGATTTTTTTGCAATTGCTTTGTTTTTTGTAGCTCTGTCTCTTTTTGACGTTTTATATGTAGACGAGTTGCTTCAGCTTCTCTTGCTTTTATTACCGCTAATAGAAGCACCTTTTGAGGAACACCATAATTTGAATCCTGAGGAAAGTGCTCAATCACATTAGATTCAAAAATTTTTATTAAATGCGAACGCATTAAACTGTGGTCATACTTAACTTTTTCGGGTTTAATATTAAATAATAATGAAATCGCAAAAGCTATTGCAAAAACACCGCAATCGTTACAGTTTGGTTGACTTTGCACAGTAGGAAATTTGGCAGGCCGCTTATTAAAAGGATAAAATGGAAATAACCGTCTCAAAAATTGTTCATGATCTTTGTGCAACTTTTTCATATTTAATGAATCATAGATAAATACACTTTTTCTATCATAATAATCACATACTCAATGATTATTTGAGCTAAAGAATATCTGTATATGTTTCTTATTTTCTGGTACAGGTTCTATATACTGAGGAAGTTGTATTTTCCACGTTCCTTCTGGTCTATAATCTGAGTAATTTTTTAAAAGTTGGTTAAAATGATCCATATGCGTATCGTTTAACCAGTCGCCTTGAGCAATAATATATTTCTGATCTGACGACAACGTCATCTGTTTTTCTATTTTTGTAGACATTTTTATTTGATTAAAACAAATATATATTAAATATTTTATATTATATTTTTACACGCACACAGCAGCCTTATATCGGCGCACAGCAGCCGGCCTTTATAGGCGCACAGCAGAGCCAGTCTTTATAGGCGCACAGCAGCCTTTTTTTAAAGGCGCACAGCAGCCTTCTATTGGCGCACAGCAGCCTTGTATCGGCGCACAGCAGCCGATCTTTATAGGCGCACAGCAGCCTTATATCGGCGCACAGCAGCCTGATATCGGTGCACAGCAGCCGATCTTTATAGGCACACAGCAGCCGGTCTTTATAGGCGCACAGCAGCCTTCTATTGGCGCACAGCAGCCTTCTATTGGCGCACAGCAGCCTTGTATCGGCGCACAGCAGCCGATTTTTATAGGCGCACAGCAGCCTTATATCGGCACACAGCAGCCGGTTTTTATAGGCGCACAGCAGCCGGTTTTTATAGGCGCACAGCAGCCGTTCTAATTATTTACTGTTTTTTAAATTCTGAAATGTAAATCAATTATATTAATTTCATAACAGACACATAATTACTGTAACATTTGCCACAATTTTTTAAATAGTTTTAAAGAAAAATTAAAAAATTGTAACAACAATTACATTAATTTATATACAACATGTCTCATTTAAAAAAATATGCTTAATGATTTTAAAGGGGACAAAGTAATAAGTCAGTTTAACCTTGAATAGCGAGATCAAAATCACGTGAAGATGACACAAGAATCTACAATATAAAATTAAGATTTGCATTCAAAAATTTATAACTAACGCGTCGAGACTTTTTCAAATCACTACGGTTCAGCTAAATTTTCTTTAGAGTTTCCTAAGTTATAAAGCTTAAAAATTTGAGAACCGTCGGTACAAGCATTACCCGATATACATCGAATATTGCTCGGTAAGAGCAATATTGAATATCATACATGCCCTTTCAGGACAACATGCGTGCATGCACTTGCGTGCGCACGCGCGTGTGTGTGTGTGTGTGTGTGTAACATATGGTGAACATCATATTCAAACCTATATACAAATTGATAATATAACTTTAGAACACATTATTAATTAATTGAAACATATACACGTATCTTTTTTCAGGGTTACAAAATATAAAATCTTACCGAGCAATCTCTTCGCGATGTATATCAAATAATGTCTACGTCGACAGTTCTCAAATTTTGAAGCTTTATAACTTAGAAAACTCTAAAGAAAATTTAATCTAACCTAATCACAATGATTTGAAAATGTCTCGACGTTAGCTACAAGAATGTACAAAATTAAGACTTCCATTCAAAAGTTACAATAATACTTTTACGTGACTTTGACATCACTAATAAAGATAAAACAGATTTTATCACTTTCTCTCCACTTTAAAATTATACAATTAATATTCCAAACTTTCTTTTCTAAAATTGAAACATATTTTTTCAAAATGGGACACCCTGTATACATAACAGAGCTTTAAATAAAATCTGTAAATAAATTTGTAATAATTATACAGGATGTCCCATCAAAAGTGGTCATCCCCTTTTATCTTTTAAATTAAAAGAGATAGACCAAAACAAATATATATCAAATTAAATGGTTCAAACTGTACTCTATTGTAAGCATAATGTAAGAAAAATTGTAGCGCTATTTAAAAAGAATACAACGATGTATGATTTAATATAAATATTTTACATATTATACGAGTTTTATCGATTTGAAATATCGCGGGCGACGTCTACCTTTTCACTTTCGGCCCTGCGATATGGCCAATTTATGTAATTAATTAATAATTAACAGCGCTACAACTTCAATTGACATACATCAATCTGTAACGCACGAATCAGAAGTTGGCCATATCGCAGGACCGAAAATGAAAAGATAGACGTCGCTCACGATAATTCAAGCCGATAAAACACGTATAATATGTAAAATATTTATATTAAATTATACATCGTTGTATTCTTTTCAAATAACGCTACGATTGTTTTTACATCAAAATATCTACATTATTATAAAAAAATTATGCATACCTCTCCGTTCGTTAACACGAATAGCTTTTGCAAGCAACTGTTATGCTTACAAAAGAGTTCAGTTTGAACCGTTCAATTTGATATCTATTTGTTATGGTTTATTTCTTTTAATTTAAAAGATAAAAGGGGGGATGGCCACTGTTGGTGGGACACCCTGTATATTAGATGTAAAGGCAAACAAATACATTTGTTTATTTTTGAACACAATAATTCCAAAGTATATGTATTTATGTCAAAAGTTGACTAAAGCTTTAATAAAACAAACATTCAGTTCGGAGATCGTGAATCATTGCGACCGTTTTACAAGCAGAAACTAACATACTGAAGCAAGATTTTTTCTCATGGAGTATTCATACTTTAATGCACCATTGGTGCAAATGCATTAACTTCAAAAGATAATGTTTAAAAATAAAGACATTCATTAAAAAAAAAAAAAACATTTTTTAAATACATTTCGATTGTACAACATTCAAAAACATATCTAGTATTTTTGGCAGTGTATATTTAAAAAATGAACAGTATAGAATAAGCAGATCTTTACAAAGTTAATATTAAAAACTTAATAACCTTTTAAATACAATCCGATTGTACAATACATTCAAAAACATATCCAGTATTTTCGGCAGTGTATATTTGAAAAATGAATAGTATAGAATAAGCAGATCTTTACAAAGTTAATATTAAAACATTAATAACATTTGATATTGAATATTTATTTTATTTTTGACTCAGATTTAAAAAATTAATTACACTGCTTTGCACGATTTGATTGCTTGAGAGATAATAATTTCGCGTTGGTCTTTTGCGTTAAATTCTAATTCAACTTTAAAAGTTTTTTATTATGTCAAGTTTTTAAAAAAATTTTGACAATAATCAAATAAAATACTTTTGTTTTTTAAATACTAGTCAAGTTGTTTTAAAATATTCACTTTTCTCTTTACAATGATCTTTTGTTTGTATACCTACGATTAATTAAGCTAAGTTATTTAGTTTAATTATAAATATATAATTTAATTTACAATATAAATTTCAATTCAAACATCTCACACAATGACATTATAAATATGAAAATTTCTTATATATATAATTTAATGTGAATAAAAACAGATTTCTCTTTTACAGACGTTATAACATTTCTTTAAAAGCAGTTCTTTAAAATTAAAACTATTTGTGAACTATTTCTTCACATAGTACATATACTTTAATACATCATTGGTGCAAATGCATTAACCTCAGAAGTGATAATGTTCAAAAATAAAGACATTCATCTTTAATAAAAACATATGTTTTTAATAGATTCTAATTGTACATTCGAAAAAATCTCAATTCAAAAACTAACGTTGCGTATAAAAAGCAGATCTTTATAAACTTAATACTTATATAAACCATTAAAAAATTGAATACCTTTTTCAATATTGAATATTTTATTTTTGATTCAGATTTAAAAAAATTAATTACACTGCTTTGCACGATTTGATTCTTTAAAAAATAATAATTTCGCGTATTTTTTGCGAAAAAAATATGTAGAAAAGTAATAGATAAATCAGATATTAAAAATACCATGATATAGAATATGTTACCTTTGACAATAAAATCGTTTTGAGTCAGCCTCTTATAGGACGGAATTGCCTCAAAATTAAATACTGAATAGCTAAAACATGGAAACATTGAATTATTATGCGAAATAATAACAAATTTAAAACAGAATTAAAAAATTTTAATTGAAACATCTTGATCTTTGACCAATAATATTATAAATCTCAAAACTTCTCTTATATTGAATTTTTTATATTGAATTTATTCTGTATTGAATTTAGTGTAAATAAACAAAATTTCTTTTTTACCAAGATGTTACAACGTTACAGCAATTTTATAAGTTTAAACTATTTATGACTTAACTTAAAAAAGTCATAGAGAAACAAACAAGGATTTGTTTGAAAGAGAAAGGTCAGTTGTTTAAGACAATTTGATAATATGCATGAACGTATGACAAGATATTTAAAATGTTATAAAATTGAATTTATAAATTTTAAGAACTCAAAGCTTTTTAAACTAAACACAATTTTTTTGCATTAATCCTACTATACTTCCATACCAAACCGAGAAAACTATTACTACAGAATCCTCACAAATACTATTACACAAATACAATTACCTTTGATAATTAAATCAATTTTGAGTCAGCCTCTTATAGAACGGAATCGCATCAAAATACTTAGAATACTGAAGAGCTAAAACATTGAAACATTGAATTATTCGGTGAAAGAATAGTAAATTAGATATAATGTTAACCAAAGACAAATTTATATAAAAATACAGACTGAAAAGAGTAATATCTGAGCAAAAAAGAGAATAAAGTAATAAAATAGTATGTAACTAATAAAATGCAGAAGCAAATTTAATTAAAAATAAAAATTAAAATATTCTTACCAATGATATTATAATTACACGAAAACGATAACGCAGAAACACCTGTAGAGATGTTTCCTTTGATTTGCATGAGAAACAAGCTGAAAACAGCAGTCGTAGATTGCTACTTCAAGAATCAATGAGGAAATGCTGTTGACGTTACGTTCAACAATAACGTTTATCAAAACACTTAGTAGGGGCGATCAATTTGCAGCGATTATAGATCGCACGAGATTATTTCGTGATCTTGTCATGAAACGACTAATGTATTCTACGCAGCACATGAACACGATTCTCGCTTGTGTTTGGTTCGCATGTGCCATGCGCTCACCGAGCTACACGGACACATGACAGCAGCAGTCTCGCTTGTATTGGTATCCCCTCCACTACGGTACCCATGATGCCTGCGTGCGCAAATGGGCATCACTGTGTAGAAGTTGGAAGATGTTTTCCTAATTTCCTCGTCACGTTCTACTTTGTCTGTATTGTTTTCTCTTCCGCGATACATAGTATTTGCCTATCAAAGTTTCAGAGTGATACACGTGACCATTCGACCACACTTATTTTCAACAGTAACATCCTCGTCGCGGTCCACTTTGTCTGTATTGTTTTTTCTTCTGTGAAAAATAGTATTTGTCTACCAAAGTTTCAGAGTGATACACGTGACCATTCGACCACACTTTCGACTTTCAGTCATGCGACTTTCAACAGTCACATTAATAAATTGGCAATCGATAGAAGACCTGTGAAACGTAATAATCGTCTTCTTAACAGGTATGTCTATCAAAATAATATGAAATTCTTTCCACGAAATGCAAAGGGCTTGCACCTAAGCTTTTTTATCTCTCACGCCTTGCATAATATTTATTTGTTGAAATAAATGAACCGGGGGTCGATTGTGTTATCATGCAATGTAGTGACAATTACAAAAGTGAGCAAATTTGCTAAAATATCTACGATCTTATTGTTCAATAACCTGGTAAATTTGTAACCTCAGTTTTGTAATTTTCACAACATTACATGATGCACAATTGAACTCCTGATGATTCATAACAATACTCATACATCATACCGTGACTCTCAGCATGGTTAATTCACAAAGAATAATACTACAGTTCTATTTAATCATTGTACACAATATTTTAACATAATATTATACACACTCAATAAAATTTTATTTAATTTTATTTTTAGAATGGCCAAAGAAACTCAATCCTCTAGAAAATTTGAGGACATTAATTTCGATGATATTTGTATGGATGATCCGGATCAAGAAAACGAAAAATTAAAAGAAAAAATAAAGAGCTTGGAAAATGAATTAATCAATTTGAAAAAAAAAATCAGGTATATATTTCTTTTTTTTTATACGATAAATATAACATTTTTTAACATGACAATATACTTATAAATAAAAAAAAATTATTTCTTAGATGCAGAAATTGAAAAACTGGCGGAGGACGAAAATAAACAGTTGTCTCCAAAACGTAAGTGTAATCTTATATACGCACATGTTAATACATTAATATTATGATACTTATGAATTAAAAAAATTTTTTTTAATGAAGAAATGAAGGAAGAAGAAAAACAAAATAAACAGGCGTCTCTAAAAAGTAAGTGTAATCTTATATACGCAAATGTTAATACAAAATAATATTGAAAGATAGACATTTAAAATGATAATAAATTTTTATAGAACCTAGATGGCAAAGAGGCGGAAGAGGACGCGGAAGTTTTCGAGGCAGAAATTTCCGAAGCAATAGGTACAAAAACAACCGTGGCGGAAATAGCGGAAACTTTGTTTTTTATAATTATTCTTAATATTTTTCAAGAATTACTAATATTCATAAATTTATGTAAACTGATATCACAAGTTAAGTTAGTTTGATCAATGTTGCGTAAAGATACGCACAAACGATTATGCTAGATTTCTGGTTATTTTTTTTCTTATTTATTATTTTTTTCTTCTTTTTTAATCAACAACGCGCTGTTAATTAATTGTTACAAGAGATTGTAATTGCAGTAGATATTCTGTATCTAAAACCTTTTTAGTTTTTCTACTTATCGGACTCCCTTCCTATTCAATTATCAATAAGAATAAGTTTTAAATATAATTCTATATCAATATATATATTGATGCGCGACTATGCAAGTCCCGCAAATATCCGACTCTCGGCCACGGTTTAGATACGAGACCGTGCGTCCGTGGTTGTACGCAGAGAATGAGATGCAATCGCACGGACGCGTCAGACAGTTTCATCGCTCGCGCCTCGTAAGAGGACCGTGCTTCGGACCGTGCGTCGCCGACCGCTCGTCCGGTCGGTTCGGTACTACAAGAGCGATGCGCAAGAGCGATACAGCAAGAGTGTGATGCGCTCGAGCGAGACGTTTGAAGCGTTTATAGAACGCTTAACACATTTTATTTTTATGCCTACATTCTTCTAGGCACAGCATTGCCACGAGTCGGTGTCGAAAGACCGAATGGCTCATATGTGGCGCGCACGTTTAAGCGTGTTGGCCGCGTGATCTCCTCTCTTTCGGAGACGAATGTTGCAGGAGTAACGTCATGCGCTAACCGAACATCAACTCCACGGATGCGAGTGAAGGAAACGCAGTTTTCTCTTCCCGCTTTACTTGTACACCGTAGCGAAAATTCACGTTACGTGCCTCGATGCACGACGAATATCGTTCCTCGACGTCTCAGCATCGCACGGTCGATCTAGCGTCAGGGCGATGCGACCGAAAGGCCGCATTAAATTGGGAGAATAAGACCAAGTGTGATCTTTTACAGCAACGAGACACCGAAAAAGCCGGTTGTTCTCGACTTTTGAAAAGTCAAATAGTGTTATGTATAACTTCTCGAAGAGAGAAAATAGTAGAGTGTCGCCGACCGGATCGAAAGATACCGGCGGCAATGAGGACACGCGCGACAATTCTGTCGCTAGATGAAGTACGGCGTCTTCGGACGCTCGTGTGAGTCTCTCCGCTCGCGCGGAGTTGACCGAACACGAAGCTCCCTGGTTGATCCTGCCAGTAGTCATATGCTTGTCTCAAAAATTAAGCCATGCATGTCTCGGTGCTTGCCGAATTAAGGTGAAACCGCGAATGGCTCATTAAATCAGTTATGGTTCATTAGATTGCACCCACATTTACTTGGATAACTGGTAATTCTGTATACATACTGACAATGAGAGATATCGCTCGTGCTTAATCAAATTAATTGGTTTACTTATTATGCCATTCGACTTTGCATTTAGCAATGATCGATAACAATTTGTGCCAGATTAACGCAATTTTTGGCCCCACAGGGCAATGTACTGGAAAATTACTTATATGAATCTTCTTTGGAATTGAAGTTTTGATCACAATAATATTGTCAATCATATTTTGCAAGTTTTTAAAGAAATATAAAAATAATAACTCATATCATACACACTCTGCGATGTGGAGCTTTTATTCTGCTTATAAATTATTTGTATAGAAATTTTGAAAAAAGTACAAGCAAGGTATAAATATAAATGATAAAGAAAAAAAATGTGTTATTCATGCAAGAAAATGTTAATCGAAACGTTAACTTTTTAAGGTAGTTGTCTCATAAAATAAATTTTTTACAAATTGATCCAAATTTTTACTAAATCTTTATTGAAATAATATCTAAGGTCTTGCAATAAAAAAATTTACCGTTTAGAAGCTGATCGCAATTGTAATTAGTACTTTTAACACGTGTTGCATACACCATACCGAGGTTAACATCATATTTTTAATTTTCTTGAAAAAACTACATTTAAAACTTTAATAAAAAATAATGAGCATGTGGAAGACAAATAAATAAACATTAAATAAACAGCATTTAGTTTCAATATTATAATCGTAAGAAGCATATGATTTTTTATATCTTTCGACGTATAAAAAACTCAAAGATGTGAATCACGATATACAATTCTTATATATGTAAGTGCCCAGTAAACATTCGATATCCTATGTGTATACATGGAATATCCATAATGTGAAAAAAACGTACTGTATATACTATGTACATACATAGAATATACAACCTAATGTTTATTGGGTACGTAGTAAGTGAACAAACAAAAATTTACTCTAGCAAGTGCAAGTAATTAATTTATTAACTACTTTTAAATTATTATTAAACTTTTGATTGATCCTTTTTAGTAATAAATTGTTTATATAATAAATTAAATAATAATTATATATCTAAACTTTATTATTTGAGTTTTTTTTAATAAAAAGCTTAAGACTTTGGATCACACTCTCGTGAGACAACTACCTTAAGTCATCACAAAATTTAGGAAGATGTCTAATAGATTCTGACACCTTATTAGAGATGCAATATATTATGCAACAGCACTAAGTGCTAATTATCAGTGAAATTCGAGTAGACTGAAGCGACATGGATGCGGTTCGTTTGATTGCGGAATCGCGCGGTCCGACGATCGATTCGACCTTCGAATTGCTCAATGAGGGAAATGTGTACATCATCGAATGACGATCATTTAAAATAACAGTATTTCAGCATGTAAAATTGTCCAATTTTGGATGACCAAAACATTTGTAATGTAAATGTAGGAATAATTCTGCACACAAATTTCAATTTTAATTGAATATTATGTCATTATTTGTATTACGAGAAATGTTTATAATTTGAACAAAAATTAAAAACTCAAGGATCTGTTTGAAATATTTTAATTTCAAGACTTTTCTGAAGATTCTAATTCAATTAGTCAACAATTAACCTGCATTGAAAAGCTTAAAAGACCGAAATTTCTCTACGCTTGCATTGACCGAATTTCATTCTGTGCATTTATAGGGAAATGGGTCATGCGGTATCGCAGCATCAGCTTTCATCTCTCGCTCGCACACCTAGCCGATGAACAGCGATCAGGTAGCGCAAGACTACGGTGAGAATGAGCACGTAGGGCATGCGGTCGCAAGGGCGGCGAGTAAGGGAGGATCGGCGGAGGGTGTGTTCGTCGGCGCTGCGCTGGCTGGAGAACAGGTACTCGCCGTAGGCATCGTACGTTCATTGATAAGCGTATAACGCCCCGCGCCTTAGACCCTGGTGACGTCATCGGACGCCTGCGCAATGTTGTGCCGAGTCCTGAATCGCAGTGACGCCCATTAGCGTCGCAACGCGACCGGTTTTCCGATTTATATCGTGTGGGCGCAAAAGAAATTTTTTTCTCGTATAAATCATACATAAATTTATCTACTCGTAATATCTACAGTTGAAAACGTTCGAACGCGTATTGTTACTTATTCAAATATATGATGTATTAGATATTATACATGCATAATGCAGGGACTAGAGAATTGCATTTTTCATAGACTACGACAATGCTCTTATGATTGTCGACTCTCTGCATTGTAATTGCTTCTTTACAACTGACTGTTGTCATTGAATAATAACGGGACATTTTTCTGTGAATTCATTAAAATCATTTCGAATCATTAAATTCATTATAGATTATCAAAATTAAATAAAAAATATAACGCAAAACTTTTATATTTTCAAATATTAATTAAAATAATTAAAAGCGTCGTGCTTATCGCCTCATGAAGTTTAGTGCGATGAACATTTGGAGTGTCTCTGGGATGAAGTAGGTACGTTCCTGGTTGATCCGGTAGGATCGTTTTAGACTGCGAGGGAGGTGCTGTCGTCTCTCCCGGCACGGGGAAATTTCGGACAGGCGTGCGTGCGTGCGACGCCGCGTTAAAATTAGACCATTTCTCCGGGTCCCCCTCCTCTTTTCGTATCTATCCACGATGGCTGTTCGTCCACGCGAGAAAAATCGCGCGAGAGGAGAAAGCACGACGGGTCAGAATGAAACGAATGGAAGGGAGTCGAGGAAGAGAGCTAGATAAATGAAATAAATGTGAACGGTATGGAAAGAGCCGAAGGAGAAGGGCAGATAGGGATGAAGGGTCGGCGGCGGGAGAAGGCGGCAAAGAGGGAGAAGCAGGGAGAGGAGAGAAAAGGAAAAGGAGGAAAGACTCCGAGAGGAAGAGAGAGTGGAGATATCGTAGGATCACCTCCTGCGTATTGATTGGTCTTTTGTGAAAGCTACACCCCCTTGTAGCCGCGGCGCGAAACCATTTCGCCAAGTCACTAGTCTTCCAGGGTATCGGCCGCCAGGGTGGCAATGCCGCCATGTTCAGCGCGGTCAATCGAACCCTTTAACGCCGCGTGCGAGTCGTCGCGGCCGGCCGCCCCTCGCGCGCCAAAGATAATGTCGCGAACGAGCGAGCGAACGAGCGAGCGAGCGAGCGAGCGAACCGGTAGACACCCCCGCGAGACGATGACGAGAAGCTCAACCCCTCTCGTTCTCCCCAGATCGACGAGAGCGAGCAAGCGAGAAGTGACGTAAGGGAGATCGTGCGACGGACTCCGGCGATATAGCGACTCTATATCGGCATCGATCGCTGAGTGACCCATATCTGGCGGTGACGGGAGCCCCTGCCCTCTCCCTTCCAACCCCCTACAACGCTTCTCGTATCCTGGCGCGCGCGCCTGCCCTCTCTCTCCCTTCGATCGTCCCTCGTCCGCTCGCCGTCCCCTGCACGCCGCACGGAGGTGCACCTTCGCCCCACACGGGGCTGCTCTGCCCCCACTCTACCGACACCCCCGACGACGGCGAGCGACCACCACCATCGTCCCGTACCCCCGACTCCAGCAGCCCTGCCTGCCTTCCACGGCCGAGCAGATCTTGGGGGTTGTACGGGATGATAGCCGAGTGAAAAAGCTTGGCGAGTCCCAAGGAGAGTTCGCTCATCAGCAGCAGCAGCCCTGGCCTGCCACAATCCCTTCGACTCGGTCATCGTAAGTGTCGCGTGGACGAGAGGTAGTGTGCGAATCGTGTGTGAAGTGGTGAGGGTTGAGCGCGAAAGAGAGAAAGAGAGGCATGAGAGTGAGAGCGAGAGAAAACGTATGCTGGAGAGAGGAGTGCCTGAAGAGAATCGAGCGAGTGAAAAGGAGAGAAACGTGAAGCTTAATTAACCGTTCGACGCCGAGCCGACGGTTCGATTTTCGCGACACCGAGAAGACGACGAGCGAGCGAGCGAGCGAGCGAGCGAGTGCCGCGAACACGAGCGAAACGTCGCGATAAGAACGATATCCTCGGACGTTCATTCCGCGTGTAACATCTTCATCGCTAGTGCACCTCTGCGGTCGATCCGATCGACTCGCAAGCCCGATGTGTCGGGGCTCACAGTGACAGTTCATCCAGGAAGAGTGTCAGTGGTGAAGATGACAGGTGACAGCGATAGCGGTAGCGGCAGCGGCACCGAGACGGCGGACCAGTATGGCGGACGATAATCGTGGAGTGTCCGGTGGTGCCACCGCCGTCGCCGCCGTCGCCGCCACCACCGCCGCCGCCGTCGCCGCCACCGCCGCCACCGCCGCCGCCGCCGTCATCGTCGTCACCGTCGTCGTCGCTGCCGTCTCACCGCCGCTGCTCGTGACAGTGGTTGCACTACGTGCCCGCCGTGCAGTGGCGTCCGGTGCGCACCGTGTGCACATGTACGCTACGTACCTTTCGCCCTTTAGTGAGATCAATAAGCAGTGCCGTGGCCACTCGAGCCGTGCCCCCCGCCGAGAAAGTCGTTCCGAGTCTAATGTTCCTCGTTCCCCGGTTCTGATCGCCCCCCTCCCCCCCCCCCTTCCCTCCCCCGCTGCCGCTGTCGCGCCGCTGTTTCCCCTTAATGTCGCCTTGACTTCCAATTTCGATTTCGAATCGGGCATCGGACGTCAAGCTGTCAAATTTCCAGAAACGACTGGCCTTTCGAATCGCCGTCGTGAACTGTGACTGTCAGTGAACCGGAAGTGCCAGTGTCGGGACGGGAACTTTTTATCTTTCGGACTATCAGACACGGGATTTTTTTCAGACTACTCCGCTTTCGGGCACCGTGAGAGAGTGCTCCTTTCCGCCCGCTTTATCTTCGCGTATTATCAGTCGCTATCTTGTCCGCCATCGGGGTGTTTCTCGATATCGCCTCGATTCGCCTGTTCACGCAGCACTTCTCATCCGCATTTTGGATTGCATTATTGCCAGCCAGCACCCGGTAGGATTTCACACCGTTTCCTTATCTCTATCTCTTTCCATTCCTCTCTCTCTCTCTTTCTCTCTCTCTCTCTCTCTCTATCTATCTATCTATCTATCTATCTCGCTTTGCTTCTCCGCCTGTCCACCTTCGTTTTCTCCTACTTTACATATTTCTTCGTTTATATCGCAACTTTGACCGCTTTCTTGGCTACTTTGTCGCGACTAGGTTGATTTTATCCACTTCTATACGTCATTCCGTTCGACTTGTGTCGTTATCAGCCTCGTGAAATTTGTGGTATCGATCTCCCGCGACGACTTGCTCTCTGTGCCTAATCTAAGTATCTAAAAGTATCAAAAATCTCATCTCGTCAAGAAGTCATTTATCTAACGGAGATTATCGCAACGTGACCGATTCTCAAACGAGTCTTGCGAGCCGGAAGAACGTGTCAAATTTCTTGACACATGTCAAATACTCTAACGCGTGCAAATGACAGCTGATCGTGAATTTCACCCGCTTGAAAATTTCGCTAACATAAATTCAAAATCTTTCTGCAAACTTTCTTTCTCTCTTAATTTATACGTAATTCTTTTCCGTGCAAATCACATTTATCAATGATATTCGAACGTACGTGGTTTAAATCAATCGTCTGCACTCGACATTTGGTTCGAGGTATACCGGTAGTCAAAGGGTTAACGAACCGAGCGGGGAGAGTTCCGCGAAGAACAAAGTAACCACGAAGTAACGGCGATAAGATGTATTTACCTAAGCCGCGAGAGCTGAACCGCGTGCGGCGGAATAAAATCGATAATTCAGCACTAATATAGAAGTCCGGCGTTAACTTGCGATGTTTAAATGGAGGGGCGGAAATGTTTCTATCGAAAAATACGACATTTCCTCCCTCGCAGAATTGTACACGTCATCGTAACGCTAAAATATGCGCGCAACATACATAAGCTTATTATTTTTTATTTTATGTGCGCAACGGAAATTTTTTTTAATAGTATTTAAAAAAATCTCAAGATAGTGATTCTTCGATTCGTATTATTTGATTCATTTTGGTTCTCTGTGTGTGTGTGTGTGTTGTTACATCAGATTACACACTGATTGTTCGTCAACGCGGTAAATTTGTAAAAGGCGGAAAAGCGGATAATTTCACCGATCGTTGCTTTTACTGTGTTCGTAAGTGTTGAGAAACAAAGAGAAACAAAGAGTAGGAGCATGCACAGTAATTAAATATATCTAGAGGTAGAAGCGTGTCCGAGAGAGTATTACTATTAAATCACGTTAATAGAAAGGTGATGAAAGAGAAAGAAAATGAGTGGCTACGTTTAGCGAGATATATTTCCTTTGCACTTCATTGTTAATTACAGCGCGTGTGAATAGTTTTCTACAGCACATTACACGCTGCTACATCTGTTATCGCATTTAATCTGTCGGTAATAAATGTACTTGAGTTAATGATACATATATCATTTTCAACATTTTTTACAATTTAAATCATTTTATGCCAATATGATTTCTTTGTTAAAACGCAATTTTCTCTTTTATAATTATTGCATTTTTATTTAAAAATATCTTTAAAAATTCTCGTTACTTATATTTTTATGAGATAAAAAATTTAATAGTGATCATACTTTTTCTTCCTGGATTTCGTGTTAAAAATCGATAACTGATGATATAACTTAATATTACATTGAAAATTACGTTCCATCTCTGACAATGAAAGTGAAAAACAAAAAAAAGAAAGCTATCCGATCAATTGACCGTTACGACAAAGTTCACTGCATTTTTATCTCGATAACGCCCGAGCCAGCGGGGTGAGAGTGCAAAACTTGCGATGCGCGTAAAATCGCTTATTGAAGCTTCGAAAGAGGCACGTGTCATTTCTCGTGACGTACACATTTAACGAGATTCTCTCCCGAGTGCAGTGTATGCCTGTGTACGTGTGTCTGTCTCTGCTGTGTGTACATGTGGCTCTCAATCGCAGCTACTTTTCGCGTGGAAACCGCGATCGAGCACTTGGCCGCACGCGACGCGTTAACACGAAATATCGTAGAGTTGTGCAACGCGGCTGATAATAACGCGTGCGTTGTAGTGAACACTCCGTGCCGTCATTGTAAAGTACATGTTCGCGGTCGGTCGGGCTCATTGCGGCGATCGTCGACCATAAAGTCGCGAGCCGGAATGAGGATTTCTACAGGCGGATTACAAACTCGATCGAGTCCCTCTCGCGCGAATACCTGTTGCCAATAATCACGTCTATTGAATTCCTCATTTAATGACAAACTGTCACAGTAAATTTGACATAGTTTCAACTGCTGCGTGATAATTAAATCATAGATTCGCCGAATCTTCTATTCGACAGAGAAGTAGAATCAAAACTGAGAAAAATGTTTTATCGTTATGAAATAATTGAAAATGCAAATGTATTTTTTCTTTGCTGAGCTCTAGTCAGAAATTTTAAAGCTTACAGCGTGTCACATAAATATCTCAAGTTTAAAGACGACACATGGGGAATGTAAGAAAATCGCACTGTTTGAGAGCAACATTGCTAAATAATTAACTAAATCGATGCCTCATTCATTGCTATATTTAACTATGATATACATTTTACAGTTCATCGTAGATTATCGTTTCAAGTATGTCGATAATTTCACGCATCGAACATTCACCCCATTTTCTGAGTCTGAAAATAGCCACCACTCTTTAGCTAGATTTAAGAAATATTTTGCATACGTGCGTTTTCTCCTAGGATGATCCCATATCTAACTGCGAATCAGCCGGTCCGATGCGAAAGAACACTGGTATCCCTTAAACGCGAGGTTCCCTCGTTTCCGAGAGCTGCGAGAACAACGTCCGGCTCGTGTTCCCGAGGCGGGGCTCGCACGTGGCGGGAGAAATAAGAATTCCCTTTCGCACTGCACTAGAGTCGCGCTGTTAAACGTGTGTGTGGGATCGTCGTGCGGTGCGCGGCGCGGGCTCGGCAGACCGCGCAAAGGCCGCCCAATTAATTAAGATAGCTCCTAGACACACACGCTAGATCGATAGGGACCGGCCGCGATAAAGACTGGCGAGGGTCTCAGACTTCAGGGATGTTGCAGTGCTGTGGTGTTGGAGGTGGCGCTTCCACGGCACCTCCGCAGCTGCAGGGTACCGGGTCCGCTCTCGGGGCTACCACCTCCACGAGAACCATCATGCAGGACGCAGTTCTCGAATCCATCCTGGAGGTGAGCTTCATTTTATTCCTTATATCAGAGATGGGAATTTGTTGTTGCAACTTTCGGCTCGATTTTCTGATTGACGCCTCCTGCCCTTTCCTTGCCGCTCGCATGCTAGCAACGAGTCGCCAACGCGCTAACAACGCGCGTAATTAAGGTGCACGATATTCAGCCTCAGGAATGTCCATATCACAAATATCGCATCAAGATAATAAATATGAGATAAATATAGATTTCCACATCACTTGTGAGGTACTATTGTTGAAGAACGTGTCGATAATAGTACCTCACAGGTGATGTGGAAATCTATTGTCCCAAATTTATTATCTTGTTGAATTTGTGATATGGACATTCCTGAGGCTGAGTATCACGCATCTTAGTTACGGGCGTTGTTAGCGCGTTTGGTGACTCATTGCTAGCATGCGAGCGGCAAGAAGGGAACAGTAGGCGTCAATCAGAAAATCGAGCCGAAAGTAGCAACTAATTCCCATCTCTGTCTTATATAATTCATCAATCTTGTAACGCCACATTGCAATTCGTGTAAAAACTACACGACGATAAAGTGATGCTACAGATTTGGTGGGATAATTTGTCAAAATTTGCAAGTAAATTTTTTACTTTATAAGAAGTTATTATTGCTAATTGCTTTTTACATTATCAGTAATTATATATATGTTCAATTTGTAATATTATTAGATAAAAGAGTTAAATATAAAAGAGATCAATAAAATTGTCGAAATGTTTAAAAAAAGTTTTTATTTATGAAATTAATCTCTGAACATGCTGCTTTTTTTAGACCAAGGAAAAACTGAATCTTTCATTTAGAATTCTTGGAAAGATATTTTCGGCAAAACAGGGGAATATTATCTCGCAATTATAAACCAAAGATTAAAGGTCTTGTGTGTTTGTGCACTGATATTAACGAATTCGCGATTGCGGAACGCGTGCGTGCGCTAAGTTCGTCGCGAACCTAAAGTCCTTGAAATTAAAGCAGATTACGTGGAAAGGTAATATGCATGTAATCAATACACACATACGCGCGCGCGCGCGGGCGCAAAAGTTACGTGTAAACCGTCGACAATGAACCGCGGTCCGTGAAAAGCCCTCTTTCACTCCCGGCGCGGTGCTCGCGGATACTCGATAAAGCACGCATAATATGAAAAACAAAAGTTTTTATTAATGCGTTCCGGTTGCGATTGCTCGTTCCCGGGAAAACTTTAATTCGCGGCATTGGCGCGCGAAAAATAAACCACTTACACTTTGTTAACGATTGAAATTTATATCTTCCGTACGCCGCCGGCCTTCGTTTTACAGCGCACTTCAGCAATCTGTGCGCGAAAAATTAATGCTGACCCGCGACAGAAGTTTATAACCGCAATTCTGATAATTAGGCGATTAATTCCGCGTAGTAATAAGCAATTATGCAGATCAGTGTTGCATCATAATTGGCCGCTAATTAAAAACAAGGCATTAAAGAGGATATATCGTTGAGCCTCTGATCTATCGAGACTATTTTTTTTTTTTTTTTTTTTTTTTATATTATCCCATGTAAGACTTTTCGCTACATTATATACAGCGACATCAGTTGCACACACCTTCGGGCAATCGGAACACAAAAGGCTCTCTCTTTCATCGCAAACGTGACGTTCTTGTCGTAAATTGCGTCCCCAACTAGACGTCGCTCCGGGTTATTAAGAACTGAGACCATACAAGTCAAACCATCTTTTTTTATTCATTATTTCTATGTTCTGGAACATATTAGATAACGATATAAAATTATATTTCAATATCTCATTGTTGAATCTCGTATATCAAACGCTAAAATATCATATCCAGATTCAATTTTTTATTTTTAATTTAAAGCACTTGTAGAAATTTTTCTCTTGCACAAAATCCAAGTCTCGTTGTACGTGATTGAAAACAATAAACCGCTTGCAGGTATAAATAGCCACTCTTAATCGAGATACGCAATGTTAATAAACCGCTACGTGTGTACGTAACCGCATGTCGCGTAATGTCAATTACGCGCTAAAGAGAATGTCGCATCTATCGGAATGTTGACGAATCCATTTACGCAGAAACGCTAATTATACGATCGATTTGTTCAGCAAATGCGGGAGACGGAAGCCCGGCGAGCGGAGCTGGAGAGGCAGCACGCGGATGCACAGAACCAGCTGCGGGAAAAGCTAGCAGGACGCTATCAAGGCCCGGAGTCGGTCGAGGCGTTGCAGTCCAAGATCCGGGAACTCGAGAAGAAAACCGAGCTGCAAATGGTGAAACACGAGGAGCTGTCGCTGGAGCTGACCAGTCTGAGGCGTGCGCGCAGCAGAGGACCGGTCGTGGGACACATCACGTCCTCGAGTGTCCCGACGGCCACCTGGCCCCCGACTGACTCCGAGATCGATAGAATCATCGCCAAGATCGAACAGAACAACAGGTATGCGACAAAGATCGATATGAAATTCTTTACTGGGAAAAATCTCTTTAAATTTATTCAGAATGAAATAGTGAAGGAGGCTAATGTGATCCGTTGTGAACTTTATATAATTCAAGTCAATTCAGTGCCGGCAGAATATTACACGAATTGGATCACGCGCGAGGCGCAATAACCACGCAGCAACCCTCGGCCACGCAAGGTATCCTTCGGTCCAGCTCGGAGAATCTTCCCAACCTTGGCCATCAACATCCACCTCATCCGCATGCCCTCAATCTCGGAATACCTAGCCAAATGGGCCACGTACGTGTTTTTCGTCAGATTTTATTTTTCTTAATATTGTGAGAGAGAAGTTTGATATTAATAACAGACGTAAATAATAAAATAATATGATAAAAATAAAATTAGCTACATAATTGATATAATTAATATATACATTACATTATAATAACAATTAATAATTAATGATAAGGACAATATTTAAATTCTTTGAAACTGATCATTTATCTGTAAATTTATTCCGCTCGTTTTGTGCCGATTTTTCATAATTTTACGCATCTTGTGTATCTATTTTTTATATTTAATGAAAAATTAGCTTTTAGCAATCTAAATTAACATTCCTGAGAAACTGTGACATGTTTACCGATCGTTTATAAGATTTATTCGAACAGTATGCAGGTTCACCAATGCCATTAACGCCGATGATGCCTGGTTGTCCTCCACTGACGCCGAACGGACCACCGTATCACTATAGCGAGCCGATACCGCCGGCGCCGTCACTTTCCAGCAGTCAGTCACAGCCCGCTTTCCAGCAGAAGCTCCAGCAGTACCAGCAACAACAGCATGAAATATCGAGTTCTCATTCTCAGAGCGCTCTGCCGTCGCAACAAAAGCAACAGCAACAAACGCACACATCACACTTTAGCAATCAGTACCAAGAAAGCTATCCGCATACACAAACGTATCAGCAACCGCTTCAGCAGCAGCAGCAACCGCAACAGCCGCAACAACCGCAGCAACAACAGCAACATCCAGCCTCGACCACGTACCTGACATCGGCCAGCCAGAGTGTGATACCTCACTACACACAGCCTGTCCAGACCGCCCAGAATTATCAGTTGAATGGTAGTCAACAGGTGTGTGTCGTCAATTATTCAATTGCAAGTACTTTCTTATAAGCGGGAAAACGAAATAATAGATTGCCGGAGGCCTATAGATAGCCTAAAACAGATTGCGCCGTTTTCGATATTCACTTACAGACCGCCCGCTTAGAGTGCATTTATGATATTATGTATACAGAATTATGATTGTACCGTAACATCGCTAATATCAATGGTTGCAGACACAATCTTTGAAAATCTTACAACGATTGATTTTGTATCGCACGCAGGCAACGACATATCCTAGTTTGTCCATGGCGTCGCATCCGAATGGGACTTACAGCACGGGCGCGACCAGCTACAACACTCAGTTGCCGCATCACAATTACACCGTGCCGCAGACAAATATCACACAGTCCTCGCTGCCGCTGTACTCCACCACGTCTTATCATTCCACCCTCGGGGGCCTCACGAGCGTGCCCCAGTCCGTTCTTCCATATTCGACCGGTCAGAGCACCTTCGCCACGAGTGGATCGACTTATTCCACTACCGTCGGGACCAACGCTTTCGGAACATCGGGCGTAAGCTCAGGTTAGAATCACACAAGCATCTCCACAAGATTTCGTACAGCTCTTTTTAAGAATACGAAAGAATAATTAACATTTGTTTCAACTTTTAGAAGAGATTAATCAAAGTGTACTTGCTATACTGAACTTTTCGATCGATCACATTGTCTTTGGTCTAAAATCTGTTTTATCGGATAGCGCGGCGAGCGTTTGTAACATTTATAACGATCCTAATAATGACGCGCGATGCAGGTTCTTCTTCGGGAGGCCTGTTACAAGCAATAGGCGATCCACTGCAAGCGATGCAGCAACTTTCCGCCCAGTCGCAGGCCAATCAACTTCAGACGCAGGCGATCATCCAGCAGATTCAGCAGAGCTTGCGCGCCAGCTCGCCGACCGCGCCCGGTACCGCGACCGGCCACCACTTTCTCGGCGGCCCTAGGCAGATGCCGAAGATTCCGACAAGTATACTGACAAATCCGCTGGACCGACTGACCAACCCCGATGACATCATAACCGAGGGTCAAGTGGATATGCTGGACGTGCCTGGCAAAGGCAGATGCTACGTTTACATAGCCCGCTTCAGTTACGAGCCGTTCCAACACTCACCGAACTCGAATCCGGAAGCGGAACTGCCGGTCCAGGGTGGCGATTACCTCTTGGTCTGGAGCCAGCCCGACGAGGATGGCTTTCTAGACGCGGAAACACTCGACGGTAGACGCGGTTTAGTGCCGGCCAATTTCGTGCAGAAATTGGTTGGCGACGATCTGTTGGAGTTCCATCAGGCCGTCCTCGGTCTTAGGGACGTGGACGATTCCGCCTCGACAAATATTCCTCAAGTGAGCAATATAAAAGCTAACGAGGTACCTAACAAAGCACTGCACAAAGCATGTTTATATTTGCATTTCACTGCTTTTATCACGATAAACAGAATTGACATTGATTATAAAAAGTAATATAAAAATATATGACTAAAATTGAGAAAATATTTAACTGAATGATAATAATAATCAATAATTTTTGTATGGAAATAATTTCAATCTTGATTTGATCTATTTCAGTGCTATCTGCAGGATATTGATCTGGAATTAGCCGCATTGGAAGAAGGTAACCGGAACCGTCAAGCAGAATTATCCGCGTATGCGGAACTCGACAATATCGCGGAGGAGGATGAACAAGAACCACCAGGTTAGCACGCTTTACCGATTTATTGTAATGCTCTGCGAGATATTGCACGCATAGCAGACGCATGTATAGCAGATGCATGTACAGCGCTGAATTTAAATGAAGAAAGACATAAATCGACGTCCGCAATCCAGTAAATGTTTAAATGTACTTGGTACTTGGATCAATTGATAATTCCGCTTTTGTGTGTTTAAAAAAGACTTTCCGATAACTGTACGTGTTTCCGAAAGTAACGCGATTGTGATGCAATTGTACAAAGTTGTTAGATAAAACTTGCTTTCATAGTTTATCGATCCCCGCTTGAAGCAATGCTTAATATCCCAAACCGATGCCAAGTTATCTTTAGTGTGCGTCTATAGCTCCTTCCTTTCCTATATTTATCACACGATGGTAATTTGAAGTCGGGATGGAAAAATCTATGCATGCCACACAGTGAACGTCCACGCCTCAATCCCGAATCGGTTTTCACGAAGTGAGTAATCACAGAGTAAACGGGGAACGCAAGGAACTGAATCGTTGCACTGTATTAAGTGTTGGCTGGCTTAGAGAGATAGACAATAGTGAGAGATCCTTAGCTACAGCTAGGCTTTGTCTTTGTCTTTTCCTCCTGAAGAAGTCTACATGTTTTCGGACCTAGTTCCGGCGCCGCAGCACCTCACGCTCGAGCGGCAACTCAACAAGAGCGTGCTGATCGGATGGACGGCACCCGAGAACACGCACCAACTCGAATCCTATCACGTCTACGTGGATGGCGTATTGAAGGTCACGGTGAAGGCCACGGAGAGGACCAGAGCCTTGGTGGAGGGAGTCGATTCCACTCGGGTTCGTAGAAAATTTCAATTTTATTCATTCGCGAGGTTTCTCATTAAAATTATGAAAATATATGATATATCAAACTCCACGGGAAAAATTGAATTACATATCTCGAATTTCTAGTAATATAATAATTTTGTAATTTTAGAACAGATGTGTGAATAGATAAATTTCTACGAAAATAACAAATCGAATGTATTTTTCTATTCCACATCTTAATTTATTTCAAAACCGTTTTGAAAACGTGTTACGCTAATGCAGCCTCACAGGATAAGCGTGCGCTCGGTTACACACTCAAGAAGGACATCGCGCGACGCTGCTTGTACGATGGTGATCGGTAAGGACGTCGCGCTGGGTCCGACTGCCGTTAAGGCGTCGAATGTCACGGCGACCAGTGCTGTGATATCCTGGCTGCCCAGCAACAGCAACCACCAGCACGTCGTGTGCGTGAATAACGTGGAAGTGAGAACCGTGAAGCCGGGTGTTTACAGGCACACCATCACCGGCCTGGCCCCATCGACGATATACAGGGTGACCGTGAAGGCGAAGAATCTGCGGGCGACGCACTTCGAGGACCAAAACGCTCAGGCGGCAAACAATCTAGCCTGCCATGTCCACTTTAAGACGTTGCCGAAAGGATTACCGGATCCCCCGGTCGATATCCAGGTTAATAGTACTACTTCGCATATTTAATATATTTATAATTTACGAAACTGTAAGATAAGAAAGGAAATCTGTAACCAGAATTAAATGCCGAATTTCTGTCAATGCATTCTAGTACCGATGAAAAAAACCAATCTAAATTTCTAACCAACATTAATGGCGTATAATGTCGTCCGATTGTCAGGTGGAGGCTGGACCGCAGGACGGCACTTTGCTAGTGACCTGGCAGCCTGTTGCCCTAAACGGTTCGGCCGTCACCGGTTACGCGGTTTACGCCGACGGTAAGAAGGTCACCGACGTCGACAGCCCCACCGGCGATCACGCGCTCGTCGATATACACAAGCTCATGGGTCTCAATCCGAAGCACATCACCGTCAGAACCAAGAGCAGGGAGAGCCAGTCGGGCGATAGTTGCGCCACGGCGATACCCTGCAGCGTGCTTCGCGGTGGTGCAGCCGGTCACGTGCCGTCCCACGTCGGGCCTCAGCACATGGTGGACCAGCGGCAGCAACCGCAGCCCACCGGCATGGTGCAGCAACAGGACGATCCGAATCGCCATCGCATGGGCGTGGGTCAGCGATACCCGAACGCACCCGTGCCCTCGCACATGCGACGACACATGGGCAACAGAGTGGACGCCCACGGCCAGGTTATCATCGAGACGGATGAGAATCTCTCCGACAAGGAGATCTACCCCGGACAGAGCATTGCTCAGATGGGTAAATACATACATATGGGGAGCTAGAAAAGATGCTTAAAAAAAAAAAAAAAAAAAAAAAAAGGACAGGGAAATCTGGGTTCGGTTTCTCGGCGAACGACCGCCGCGAGAGAATCCAGGCTCCTCTGTGCGATTGAGCAAGTAGTTTCTGCTTAATCGCGATTTGTCAATGATTCCATTTAGGTATTCCAGAGATCACGAAAGACTCCGCGAGCGAGGCTAATTACAGCGAGGAGGATGATCCCGCGCGAAGGCGGGGAATGCCGCCGCAGCATCACGGTCCGCATCATCGATACGGTCCCCAAATGGACCCTCAGGGCCCGCCTGGAGCGCATAGATCGCCCAGCATGGGCGGTCCCAGTAGACCTCAAGATCCTTATTACGATCAAACGGGTAGATATGCAGTGCATATGCAATCGTTGTTGTGATGGGACTTTTTTCAATCAGTGTCTACTCTTTAACAGCAATTTCATTTTCACTCTCTTTTTACAAAATTTTATGTTAACCAAAAATATTTTCAATCCTCCTCGCTGTATTTCCAACTATCTGTCGTATGTATGTATCTACAACTATTCGCCACGATAATATACAATTTATTTTTTATGAAACTTTTCTACTACTGGAATATATGTATATATATATTTTTTATTTTTTTATTTTTAATAGAAACATAATTGTCTATTGATGTTAAATGTTTGAGATGGATAGACAAGAGTCACGTATTATTACGCCCACTTTTTTTCAATATTATTCAGGATCTCAAAGAGGAAGGGGACCGGTTTACCGCGGTGGAAGAGTAACGGTAGCTCAAGGTGGCGCGGGTCACCCGTCCAGTGCTCAGCAAATGAACAAGAGGCAACGATGGTTCGTGGCATTGTTCGATTACGATCCCACGACCATGTCACCGAATCCAGACGCGTGTGATGAGGAATTACCATTCTCCGAAGGCGATACCATCAAGGTTTCACTTTCTGTTATAATTAAAGTTAAATTAAATCGTTTTATAATATGTAAAAGGAAAGAAGTTTTATTAGCTTCAATTTTATATAAATTCGTGTGCCGTGCGTTCATTAATACCGCACATTTGATTCACATTTATACTAAATTCTGTAAGATTTTTTAGGAACTATGCTGACAGAAGTTTTTACATGACAAAAATCTAATATAATAATATTTTATCGCACAGGTGTACGGCGAGAAGGATGCTGATGGTTTCTATTGGGGCGAATGCCGCGGTAGACGTGGATACGTTCCTTACAACATGGTGGAGGAACTTAAAGATCCACCGGGTCAAGGGGGTCAGCCTGGGGGTAGAAGGGGACCCACGCAGAGCGAGAGATGGGGGGACATTTATGCTAGTATGCCCGTGAAGAAGATGATAGCCCTCTACGATTACGATCCTCATGAATTGTCTCCTAACGTTGATGCTGTAAGACTTTTATCATAATATCGAAACTCATCTATTGATATTATTAATATCCACTTGGTTCTTAACAATTCGCCAATTAACCGTTATTAATTGATCGCAACAATTGTTACATACAACCAATTATTGCAGCAAGTCGAACTAACGTTCCAAACTGGAAACGAAATCTACGTCTACGGTGAGATGGACGACGATGGTTTTTACATGGGCGAGCTGAACGGTCAGCGCGGTTTGGTGCCGAGTAATTTCCTCACCGAAGCCCCCGGGCAGAATCAGGGACAACCGCCGCAGGGTAGCAGGCGACCCGGCGGCCAGAGTCAAGGGCCGGGCGCAAGAGGGCCGCCACCGCCTCCCCGGGAACCACCTCCGGCTGGTCACCGGCGTGGCAAAGGTAAACAGAACTAGCCGTCATTTATATCGAATCTTCCTTATATTGTGCCGATTATCAGGGCATGATTTGGATAGCTCCTCAAGCCAAGACGACATCGAAACTCGCGATATGTAACGGAGAAAAAAAAAGTTTGCTGCCTGAATTTACGTGCAAGAATCTTTCTTCTATCCCGGAAGACAGAATCTGCTTCAATATCGAATAATTGATTACGATAGAATAAATGAAATTTGGTTCGGCTTCACGTCGAATGCGGTAGTGGCGATGCGACAGCGAAATCCTTTTCCTCCGTGTGCATATTGATATCGTGCGACGTTTCCCAATTAAATGCCTTGATGTAACGCAGTGTTCGCAGTGCAATGTAAAAAAGAAAAACTGCAAAATCTTTAGAAGCTGAAAGTGATTAGTTTTTTTGCTGCAAGCTAGAGATTTGTTCGTGGATTGTTGTTCACAATTAGCTCTTCTCGCGACTCGAAGCAACGGGAGCAATGAGAGAATTGGCTCGAGGGGTTGTTAACGTGCGTTTTCACACCGAGGCGACGCGTTAATTGGTTCGTTTAAATGGAATCGGAATCCGGTCAAATGGAATAAAAAAAAAAAAAAAGAAATGCGCTGCATCGTTTAATGTGAAATTAAAACTTGAGGCGATATAGCGTCGCGTCGGTGTGTAAAACGTAAATACAAACGGCAAGCAACACAAGACACGAAATGTGCCAGACGACAGGCAGAAGGTCACACGAATATTATTAGCGTTGCGCAATCTGGCGAGTCCAAATCGGTAATGCAATTCGAGCCGAATGAGCATGCGGCGTATAATTAGGCGGAAGCATTTCTCGAGTACATTGCCCTCATGCGTGCCTTGACGAGGGGGACTCGTTGCGTCGCTTTCAGATACATGCCGGTTTTCTCGTAAAGTACATCGACACCACGCTCTCGTAGGCATTCCAACAACATTACAGTGCGAAATTATCGCCAGAGTCGTCAATGTAACAAATATGCACCGATAGAAGTTTTCCGTGTCACGTATGTACATAAGAATTGGTGAACGTCCGAGGAAACACGTGCTGTCATACACACGACGATATATATTATAGATTTATATATATATGCAATAAAACACCAAGCTGCTTTCAGTGTCTTCTATTAAGTATATATCTAATATATATATACGTATACGTATACTTATATATATTTTTTTTTCTCTCCGGGCACTATCTGCCTCTGTTACTATTACTCTATATACGTATCTGTCCTATTCTCTCTGTCTATATTATATACATACGTATTATATTTACACTATATATATATATATTTATATATATATATTTATCGACTGATTATATACACATGATCATGTTGCTGTGATATATAACAGTTTACTTTATACCGACATGATCTGTTTCTGTGTGCCTGAACTGATCGATGGTCGTCGTGTCACATGATTGTCGTTCGTGTCGTGTTGTCATGCTGGCCATTTACGATTACGTTGATTTTCCGTTTGATTCCACGATCGATCTAATAACAGAGATCGGCGACGCTCGCAATTTGAGTTCAGAAGCGCCTAAAAGTCAATGGCGACATCGTGGCTGATGAAAAACTTGCGCGACTTACAAGTCCGCGTCGAGTAATTTCGAAATTTTGCGCGATTGGAATGACGTATCAATCCACCAATCTGTCCACGTCTCGTTGCAATGTCAAAAGTTATATACTCCGGCATGCTCGATCGACTCGAAAGAAAAAAAAAGAAAAGTAAGAGATAAATGCGCCATGAATGACAACACGGTTCTGTTCTCTTCTCTGTTGCTAGATGCCTGCATTGTGCCTGTGTCTGTCCCTGTCTGTCACTTAGACTCTAGACAACTACAACAACCACCACCATCACTAATGAACAACCAACAACATCAACTACAACATCAAAACAATCCACCGCATCTAGCCTACCAACAAGCGAATCACCACAGCTACACGACCGTAACCACGTCCAATCAACATGGGCCCAGTCACTTGCCACCCGGCGGCGGTGTCATGGGTGCCCATCAGCAAGGTCCCGTACCGCCCCACCTTCAGCAACAGGTGAGCCCGCTCTCCTCTTCCAAAAATTTCTTCGTACGCTTTCTATCTCTCTTTCTCTCTCATGTGCTGCTTCTCGTCGAACGCGTGTGCTTTTGTCTATACTTTTTGTGCGCTTACTCAGGTACATCGACAGTCCACGATCGACAAATTCGCCGATGTTTTCTTTTTTTTTTTTTTTTTCTCTGAAAGGAATGAAGAAAAGTCAAATTTACACTCTATTGTTGAGTCTGAGATTTTGAAACAAATTTATATATATTTTTTTTTTTAGATTAACGAAGTCTCTATTTGTTGTGCACTGTCATTTTTGCGCATCGAAGGATTATAAAACGTAGATATAAATAAGTTGAATTACAAAGAATAGAAGTTTGTATCGAATTATAGTTTTTATTTCTATGCGTCTCATACATACTGCTTTCTGTGCTTCACTATCAGTTTTAACTCGTGATTCTTAATATTCTTGCTACGAATATTGAATGATATTTTTTCTTCCTTTGCATGAATGCAAAACATAATCTGAAGATAAATGAAGTATTTACAATCATACAAAATGATCAGTTTTTTTTTCAAATATCAATTTTCCGATGTAATGCGGGCTGAAAAGAATATGCAAAGTGATTTTTGCTAGAGGAATTTGCTTGGTTCAATACTTTTTGCATTTTGCTTAGTCGTGTGTGACTTGTGATTTTGCAAGCGTGAATCGTGCTTTATTGCAAAACACGCGTGCCGCGGCACGTGAGCTATATGTGTGTGTTTCGTGTCAGCGTGTGTTCGTACAAATGTGCCATGTAAACGCTTTAGATCGTGCAGCATGCTATAATATTTTATCTGGCTTTACTGGTAAAGTCATCTGGATTAAAAACCTACTACGATAGACTGTCATGGCGTGAATGACCGACACTGACACATATTCTGCAAGATTTATGACGAGTCAGAAATACGACACAAAAGATCTTTATAAAGTTCCGTCTATTCTTACGTTCTTCTTTAGATTATACATACGCCTCCGACTGCTAACAACTCTCTCTCTCTCTCTCTCTCTCTTTATTTTCTCTCGCCAATTATTTTGTACGATATAGAAGTACATAGAACGTCATATTCTCTTTCGAATTGCCGATATAATTTATATTTTTGTTAGCGAACTAGTAGAATCCTCGGAATGATAGAGCAGCCTCGTCTCTCGCAGAAGCGACACTAGCGGAAGTAAAACGATAGAACGCGATAGAATTAGGCGAGAAAAGAAATAGACACGGTTTTACGAAAAGTTCACTTTCTAGCGGCTCAACATTCCAGCAAGAACAAGACAATTTTTTCTCAGGGGGAGAAAGGACCGTTCGAATCATCCACGTCTCTCTGTTCTTTAGGGGAAGGGGAGGGGCGGCGTACTCAATCGGGTCGCTGGTAGTAACATGCCGGGTATGCAGGGCCCGGGCCAGCACCTCCAGCAGCCGGATTATCAGAGCCAGCAGCAGCCGAACCAGCCGTACCAGCAGCAGCAGCCGAATCAGCCGTACCAGCAGCAACAGCCGAATCAAGGATACCAGCAGCAACCGCAGCAACCGTTCCAGCAGCAGCAGCAGCAGCAGCAGCAGCCGGGCCAGCAGTTCGCGCAACCTAATCAATCGGGGATGCCGGGTATGCAGGGTATGCAGGGTATGCAGGGTATGCAGGGCCCTCAGAGCACCAGCAAACCCATGAGAGGAATACCGACGGTGCTGCCGACGGCGCAGTCCAAGGCCAATCCTATGCAGGGCCAGCAGCAGCAGCAGCAGCAGCAGCAGCAGCAGCCGCAGCAGCAGAGCACCGGGCCGAATCTCATGCAGAAATTCACGGAGATGGCGGGCGCGAGCGCCGGCGGTGACATACTGTCCAAGGGTAAGGAGCTAATCTTCATGAAGTTCGGATTGGGCAAGTGAGAAGGAGCGATCGTTGACGACGTAACGACGACAACGATAAGGATGACGATGATGATAACGACAGCCCGCGGCTGTTTTCGTTTCTTCCTTGTCGCGCTCGATGTCCACATTTGACACGCGCGAGTCGATCCCTCGGCGAGCCGTGTGAATCAGTATTACGACGAACGGCGGAGGATACGTAACGGAGGCGCGATTTCGCCGGACGTCGAAGAGATAAGGCGAATCGGACGAAGAACATGCACCGCCATCGCTGCTGCTGCTGCTGTTGCTGCCTGCAATCAATAAAAAAAAAAAAAAAAAAACGATAACTGCTGCAAAAAAGAAAAAGAAAAGAAACCGTCACTGGACAAATGTTCAAAGACAAGTCTCACGATGAAGAAAGGGAGAAAGAACAATTCGGCGGAGACTGCTCAAGGTGAGGAAGAAGAGGTCCACACTAAGAATCGACGATTTCATCGGTCGGAGGAGAGATACGAGATACGTACGAGATTCATCAAACTTCTTAATCTTCCCTATCCGAAATTTTCTTCTTCTACTTCGTCTTCTTCTTCGCGCGACGGTAGGATCCTCGATCGGCGCTGCACGGTCCGTTAAAATTAGTCGCGAGATCTCCCTCTTACACGAGATTGTCGCGAATGTCAAGGGATGCTGATCTGCGAAGTGTGTTTCGAGCGATTCGGGCGACGGTGCGCCGTGTCTTGTAAATTGCGTATCCGCGCCATTGTTTCTTCCAGTCTCTCTTCGTTCTCTTCGAATCTCACGTCATTCGAAGCGTCACTTGGTTTTCGAAGAAAACGTCCGCCGCGTGGCGGAATCGTGTCGAGGGAAGGGATTAATATAAACTCCAGAGAAAAGGAAGAAAAAGAAAAAAAACAAATCATTAGTAAGGCAAAAAACTAGAGAAACCGAAACCGGAGATCTTCTTCGTCAACGTAGATTGAAGAGAAAGATAGAGGCCGACCTGCAGAGGAATTATCATATCGCCGTATAGAAGTGGGGACGCGACAACAAAAAACATGGGTGTGCCTTGGAGAACCGTCTCACCCAGCACAGTAACCAAATGATCATATCTCTAATCGATAACTCTCTAGCTATTTTTTTCTCCTCGTGGAAATCGAGCGCGCGCGCACACTTCTATATCGAGAGAATCGTGAACGGCGCACAGCACGAATAAAACGATCCTCTCGTCTTGACAATTTTCTCTTGTTCCCGTATGTGCGTGTGTATGTGTGTGAGACTGGATGCCCCCTTTCCCTTTCCTCCCCCCCCCCTCTTCGCGTACCTCTACACCTCTTTCCTCCCCTCATATCCCGCTTTTATTCCAGCATCCCCTCGGATGAACTTGCGCGCGTGGAATTGTCGCGTCCGGACCGAGGCTCGAGATCTCTCTCTCTCTCTTTCTCTCTCTCTCTCTCTCTCGGTCCGCGCGTTCTCGGCCGCCCGGATGAATCTCGGGATCGCTTCGTTCGAGGGAATCGAACGAGCTGACTCGTAAACGATGTCCGAGGATGAACAACGACGGAGCCGTTTTTATCGTCGGGCCATTCTAAACGGCGCACAATAATAGAAACCGAGACAGAATGTGGCAGACACCAATGAACAAGTAGATGCGAAGCACTACTCTCGATCGTTCGATCGGGCCGCGAATCGAACGGCAACTCTATATCATAATTGTGTGTGTGAGAAACAGGCGGGACGAAACAGGAGATTATAGTGCGTACGCGTAATTAAATGATAACGGGATATACATATATACATATGCATATACAGATATACATATATATACATATACATATATACATATATTATATTTAACTATTGCAAAGTGTTGTTACATCGCTACTTGTATCGTATTTTGTACAAAGTATCTTTACCTTCGATTGTTTTCTTTCGCCAAGATATCTTTAGCGAGAAAAATACGGCGGAGGAAGAGCGACGAATTTTTTCCGGATCCACTGTCGAGTCGTTCATCGTCATCGTCATTATCATTGTCATCGCACCGGAATCGTCACATCATTGTCACGCGATCTTGTACTTAATTGTTATTACTCGCGCCTACCCTTGTGTGTGTACTCGCTCCTTATATGTTACGGCGACAGTGAATATATATATATATATATATATATATATACACATATATATATATACACATATAAAAATATCGCGAGACAAGCTCGAAGTCTTGAGAAGGAGAGAGCACCGCGCAGGGAGATAATATTATCCGCCGAGAACAAAGTGATTTCTAGAAAATTCAGAGTCGCGATTTAATCCTTTCACTCCCATTGGGACGCGCGTCCCACGGCAGCTTTAATAATTTTTGGGGAGAAGATATATATCTCGTAATATATAATGTTACAATTGCACCTTGTTAGAGTTTAGAATGTATTTAAAGGTGGGAGTGAGAGGGTTAATTCTACAGTAAACTCAGAAAAGTAATACGACATAAATATAATGTTGAAATTCTGATATCGTAAAAAGATACAGTGTTGTACAACGTGCAATAAGAACCTCGTGTATACGTCATTATGGACCAAAGCAGAATGTTTCGCAAAAAGTCAACAAAGAATTGAAGAGTATATTATCTTAAATAAAGTAACTAAATAGCTCATTTTTCGATTATTGAATAATCGGTCTATGCGTGTCCGTATCGCAATGGCTACTTTTACGTCTTACAATGTTCGTTGTCAAAATTAGAATTTTTCATAAAGTAAGCTATTAAGACGGTGGAGGGAAGGAGATTATTGAGAAGCAGTAACTCCAACGAAGTTGTTGTAATGAAAATCATAGCGTTGTTATATTAAGATACGTGCGATTAATCGCAAAAGATTGATGTATCTCTCTGACGCGGTGCTCTCCTCGTCGAAGGCGAGCTTGCGCACGATTACACTTGCATCGAGTGAATCTGTCCGAATCAAAAGTATCACGACAGAGTAGCCAGCACTCGAGTGTTGAAGCACCCTTTCGCTTTCTTTTCCTTTTATCGCCCGCATTTGTCCGCGTGATGAGGTGGAATAATTTCCCTTTCGGATGCGTGTAATGCATCCAATTGAATCCGACTGATTGATCAGATCCAGTGGTGTAACATCGGATAATCGCGCAGACGCATAAGAATTTATCTTGCTTTCTTCGCAGAAATGAATGCGCGACGACCGTACCGTAATGATCCGCGACAGAAGCTTCGCTCTCGCTTTTCGCAAAATTACTTTCGCTGTATTATATTTTTCAATTAAATTGTATATACACACTGTATTTATGAGCGAAAGGAAGAAAATTGTCAATGCTTGTTCGCGGAAACTACACAACTGGATTGTTTGGATAGCAATCGAGTCGAAAGGATCGCAGCGATATCGATATTTTTTTTTTTTCCCAGAGCACGTCCCTTTTGCGCGCGCCAGCTTCGTGCGACTTTTCGTTTGACTTGTCCTTAACCTCCCCGCTCCCTCCGCGATTAATAATTTGCACTGTACTACGACAACATCGTACATCATATCCGATTCGCAATCTTGATTCAGGCAATGTGAAAAAAAAAGACTGATACCGAAGTTTCCAATGCCGCGGGTGTTATAACGAGTACCAAAACACTATAGCGAGTGTGTGTATCTCTCGTATGTCGCAATCGTTATGTGTTTTCTCTCGGTTGTTTCCTGCGTTACACTCTCGATCTCTAATAATATAGCCGTGTATAGTTCTTTCGCGCGAGCGAGAAAGTATACATATTTGTTACAAACTTAATTGATTATATAGACGTAAAAAAAGACAAGAGAATTTTATGGGAGCACCGACGCGAGATGTCGAGCCTAGATTCCGGTGAAGAATCCGCGGGTCTTTGAAAAAAAGGAGAGGGGAAAAGTTGCGAGAAAGGAAAGAAAAAAAAAAAGAGAAAAAAAGAAACGGGAAAAGATAGAGAAATTTATCGATGCGGCGCGCATTAGTGCTTATACCTACGGTACAAAGTTGAGGAGAGAAAGAGGAGAAAGCATTTTTACTTATCACCGTTAGACGTTTAGACACAATCATCCGTAAAACGCGCCTATGCGATTTTCACACGACACTCACCGCGCATTCTCGCGTTAGAACGTTCGAACGGGTTAATCGTCCGCGATCCCCGTCCCTTCCGGCGCGGTCCAGACCAAGCGATTCCGACAAAGCGATCGATCAGATTAACAGAAACAATAGAATAAAGGACACAACGATCGAGCGCGGGGTGGGATCGCTCCTCGAAGCTCCCGCGACGGTTTTGTTCGTCTTAAAACGGGGGGAGAAAGTTGCGCGTGATTTTTTTCCTTTCCAATAATCACAACGCGGCCCACAAAGGCGCGATTGACGGGATTATCAGCCTTAATTTTAGCGGTACCGATCGGATTACGCAGAAACCAAAAAGAAATCTCCTCGAAATCATTTGTCGAGACTCACGCCTCTGTATATCTCATTGTATATTCTCATCGTTACCGATTTAGCTTTTAAATGGTCGATCCATGTAGCTCTTTTGATATCGAGAACGAAATTGACTGGCGAGCGAGCGAGCGAGCGTGCGAACAAACAAACGAGCGGGCTCTCGAATGCTGAAAGGAAACGCAGGTGCGCCCAATGAATCCTTCTTTCTCCGGATGTTTCTTTCGGTCTTCGTAGGTATTTTTAGGCGTAAGGCACTGGATTGATTCCACCTACTAGGTAACGAATAGAATAAATATAACGCCCTCCTCCCCGCACACCAAATACACACACATACACACACACACACACACACATACACATACGTACACACGTATACCCCGGGTCGTATGCGTCGATGGCAATCTCGACCACCACGCCGGTGTCCGTTTCGGAGTTCTTTATTATCAAAAGCGGATGATATGAAAGTATAACGCGATTGACGACGACTCTGTTCTTGTAAACGTTTGAAAAAAAAAAAAAAAAAATGTACTCACGAGATTAGATATTAGCAAGTGTATTTGAGTGCTCGCTTTTCGAAAATAATTGATTCTAGGTTCTAAGAGAGATCCGTCGATTGAAATTGGCGTAATTTCCGTGCACTGCGATATATAAACGGCCGTAAACGGACACCGGCGCTTCAACAAGATCGACGACGCTCTGTCCTGGGATCCGCGGACTTTTGTTTCGTAGGAGAGCCGACAGACGGAGAGAGCGCTATAAACGAATCAAAGTGACTGACAGAGGGGGTGGTACAGGAGGAGACCACGAACCTATCCGGACGGTGTTAGTTAGTCGCCAATTATTGTCATTCTTTCTCTCGTGTCGACATTAAGGACATATGAAGAGGAGCAAGGAGGTAGCGCAAATCGACTATATACATACGTACGACGTTTTAATATAAACGTAAAAGAAAAAGAAGAAAAAAAAAAAGAAAATATCATATTGTCTCTTAAGCATGCCAAGAGAGAGAAGAACGCCAGCTACGTTTGTCATTCAGTAATCTTGCGCTTTGTTTTTTCTATGAATCGGTGCGTAACGATCTTAACTCCTTGTTAGGCCGAAGTGAAATAAGAAACAGGAAAAAAAAACTGCTATATATATATATATATATATAGCATAATATATATATATATAAAGAGAAAAGGGAGATTTAAAAGAGCCCACAAAAACACACACACAATGTTATTATAAACGATTAATTAATAAAAAACGAATCTTGTTTGTTGTTACTTCTGGTATACCTCGTTGTGAACTGTCGCACCGATCTTTCTTTCACAGTGTGTCGATCGTATTCGCTTCTGCCCCGGATGATCTTTCTGTTGTAGACACTGTTGTAAACCCCCGAAACCTAGCGAGAGAGTGTGGACAGGAAATTAATTGATTCGACCGGAAACCAGAATGCTCAATTTTTATTTCATGCGTATCATGAGGGAATGAGTATACAATATTGATTGAGATAGCTGTCGCGTCGAAGAGTATTACGGATTAAAAAGTATCCCGGTCGCACGCCGGGACGACGATCTGCGCGATGACGATGCAATCTACGTGTCTTCCTCCCAGACGGTTTCCGTGAGTATAGCGATGTTGTCCAGGCCGCGCATCGGCGCGTACTCGAGCGTCCACATCAGGTTCGTGAAAACGACTACGGCAATATTATGAATATAATTGATGAATGAGAAGATATATCACAAACGTTGTCACAATTAATATTTGCAACGTATAGCAATGAATTTGCCGTGTGAAATGGTCAAGTTTTAACAGAATTCGCGAGATTGTTGTTAATCCTATTATTCGGTTTTTAGATAGACGTTAAATAAATAAATAAATATTTTATCTGATTGCCGAAAGAATATGTAAAATATATTGAAAATATTCGGCTATTGTAATTCTCCAACTGAATTTTTATCGTGGAAAAGAGTTTGTGTGGCATGCACATTTCTGATAAAGGGAAAAAAAAAGAGTTGCAATTAGCTCAGAAATGTCTCGTTTCCTCGCAACAGCGGTTGACAATATTATATCCGCAGACAATACTGACGTTTAATGAAGTTAATTTAGATTAAGATCGAGAAATATATATTATTACCCTAGTTTTGGGAGATTAATTATCCGATAACTGGATAATTAATATAATAAGCGAGTTTTTAATTGGAAATTCGATTTATTATAGCCCAATCCCTTGTTCACCATGCAGCGTTAACCGAAAATACGGAACATCTTTCATCCATCACGTCGAATTAAGAAGCATAATAATTTCTAATCACTTATTATATAGAAACCGTTACATCAAGTAATTTTATTGGCATAATTAATTAGACTAATTTATTTATCTGTTACAAAATCTGTTATAAAAATAATTATGTAAGTACTTGAAGGATTTTTGTGTGCTTTCTTAAATTACATTAATTATTTTAATTTCTCGCCAAAGTTGCTCCGTATTTCAACATTTCAAACGATCGAATGTTTCGAACGGCACTTACGCATCTCGCCTTGATGCAGATCGGCGATCAATTCGGGACACGAGCTGTTGCAGGGGTTGATGGGGGTGAGCCGCAGCTGAGTCGCGCCACGGAGCTGTGCGAGCGCGATTAGGCCGGAATCGAGCTCGACTTTCTTGTAGCTCGGGCTGTTGTAGTCCGAAGACATGAGCACCCAGTTAAAGTGGGCCGGCGAGACCGTGCTGGAGAGGAAGTACGGCCGCTGATAATATTTTCTAAGCACTTTCACCGCGTTGATGTCGCAATTCTGCCAGTGGACAAACCACTTGGCCACTTCGGGCGCGTGCACGCGTCGCAGAAACGCCGCGAGATCGGATGAACCGGTGCGCAGATTCGAAGTCAACGCGCAGGGCACCGTCTCCATTAGTCGCTCGTTCTCCAAGTAGAGCTGTTCATTAAAAAGAAAGTTTTTTTTTTTCACAAAAGTAATCAGTCGGTTAAAAATTCTGTCAATTTTGTCCTCGAGAATAATTGAGATTCAACAACTGTTTTAGGTTTTTTTCTGACTCTATCTCTGAAAGTTAAGTTATCTCACTCCTGTGATAGCGCAACTAGAATCATTTGCTACTCACGTGAGTGATATTGTCAAACCAGAAGTAATCGGTATTCATGACCGCCCATGAATCCATCGCGTCGGTGATGATGGCCGGTGCGTCGCGACTCAGATAATTGTCGACAAGATTACGATAGCGAACATCCGATAGACGATCAATCGTCTCCAGCGCTTCGCAAGTCTGAAAGAAAGTCTTGCTAATTATTCAAGCGCACGCACAAAAGATACAACAACTATCTGTCGAACGAACTTTCGTTTAAAGTGCCACATATAAAATTACAAATAAAAATATTTCTTTTTAGAACGATTACAACAGTGATTTAGAGAAGTTTCATCTTTTATCCCGAAAAATACGAAGCATACCACGCAATCCTCCTCCGTGATAGTGTAATCGTTGTAGAAGGGATTGTTGATCATGCAGTTCTCGTAGTAGAGCGGTTGCCAGTTCCAGATCGGCAGCACTTTGATCAGCAACAGGCGGCTAAGAGCGGTGAAATGAGTGCCGACGAAGTCGAGCTGCGCCGCGAGACACGCCAACGTCCCCAGCACAATCAGCACCAGGGTGCCGCGAAAGACGAGCTGCAGCCACGAGCGACGCATCGCCGCCACTAGCGGTTGGCAGATAATGTCCATCTCCTCCTCGGTAAAGCCCGCCTGCTGGCAGTACCTACAGAAAGGCTTTAGACGTTACAAACTAGTAATAAAAAAACATAATCACTATGATAATTCAAGAAGAAGATTATTATTGCGATAATTTTCTTTAAAAATGATGCAATAATACTGATCTCGAAAAGTGTCGCCGAACTATTATCGTTTCTTCATGCTTCGATAAACTTGAAATTAACATTCTTTAACATAAATTTCTTTTACTTGTTTCTTTGATTTGTTAATATCATGCTGTCAATGAAAAACGCTAATGTATACAACGTGAGAAATTACGTCGCCGGTCGACGATTTCGTAAATAGTCTGTCATGCATGTCGGAAACAGATTGTTACTTGTAAAAGGAGTTCAGCTCGTCGTCGATCAGCCTCAGCTTCTCGGAGTACGTCATATCATGCTGCTCCTTGATGTACGCCTTGCGCGGCTGTTTCACACACTTGCTGCTCGACATCGTGCTCAGATTTTCGCGATTTTTCACTGGTGTGCAAGACAAAACGATCGTTCTCTTCGAGAGCGTAGAAATTCAGGACGCGCGGCAGGACCCAGAACACATCGAGCTCGTCGCTATCGAACCGAGACAGTGCATGCGCACACTTGTACCTGATCATGCGGTATATTGATCGCAGTTGACACATAGAAGCGCGAAAACCGAGAATGCTTTCCGAAATTATTTTATGATTCTGCGATTTACTTCTTTTCTTGATAAGCGAGAAATATTACATACTTGAAAATTTTTTCTAGAGTAACATAAAAGCCATTGCTAATTTTATCAAGACTAAATGTTTACATAATATTAAAAATGAGCTTATTTGTGCTATTTTGTATAATTATGTATATTTTAAGAGATTAATTATGTAATATTCCTATGCAGTTATTCAAATTTTACTTTATATATATGTAACAAGTATTTATTTATATATATTATTAACAAAGTTAACATAAAAAGAGCTTTAGATAAAAAATTATGTTTCAAATGTACGTAGAAAAGGTGTAATTAACATATAAATTTAATTTATTTAATATAATTACTATTTAATAAATTAATTAATATAAACTTTTTTAGTTAAGAGAGAATAAAAATTAAAGTTTGCGTTTGCCGTTGGATTCTAGAGAAATTGATAATATTATCAAGGGATCATATTTTGGTAAAAAATAAATTCAGAACGGTAAAATTTTAATCAAGAATTCAATGTTAGAAGAATAGAATTTAAAGAAATAAAGTAAATTTTGAGGTACATAATCAACGTACGAAAATCCCGCCCGAAAGAATTTACTCGCCTGATCTCGCTACCCGGCTTTGTGCGTCAACTTTACCAGCCGGTGATCACCAGTGATATGTAGACTTCCGCACAGTCCACAACTAGTTGTTAGGTTGTTTGCGATCTGCTTGTCAGCTGATTTGCCAGTAAAAAGAAGAACTTTGCTACCTAACATTAAGTAAATTTTAGTGTATATAGTTTAAATATAGATACATATATATGTAAGTGAAATTTAACTAATAGATATCACTTTGACCAAAGTCCGAAGGTTTGTTTTGATTCATTCTACTCGTGTCATAAATCCACAAGTTGATTGTCAATACAGATAACAATTACAATGCAGTGCTTCAGATTATTTGGTGAGTCAGTAACTTTTTTAAATTTAACTGTGAACTCTCTAAATATTAGCTCACCTCATCTTGTCATAACTGTCAAGATTAGTTAATAACTGACTAATTTTGTTACTTTTTTATTATTTACAGCAAATGTCCTTAACGTATCTAGAGGTACTTTCAACCGACACATTGTCTCACTTTCTATGTTGCCAGATACACATCAGATGCTGCATAAAACATGCAGGTATTTCAATTTGACATCAGACATGTCAAATTTCTTACATAATTAACAAATTCTATCTCTGCGTTTATTCTACTTTACGTATTCTAGTAAATACAATTAAATAAGAAGCTTATTTGCTTTATGATGAAAAATTTATAATTGCAGAGACTTTGCGGAAGAGGAATTGAAGCCTATCGCAGCAGAAGTTGATAAGAAACACCTTTTTCCAAAAGAGCAAGTGAAAAAGATGGGTGAATTAGGTCTCATGGGTTTATGCGTTCCCGAGAAATTCGGTGGCACGGAACTGGATTATCTGGCCTATGCTGTAGCCCTGGAGGAAATTTCCAGGGGTTGCGCGAGTGCTGGAGTTATAATGAGTGTGAATAATTCGCTCTACTCAGGACCCATCGACAAATTTGGAAATGATAAACAGAAAGAGAAGTACATCGCTCCCTTTATGAGCGGCGAAAAGATTGGTTGCTTCGCTCTGAGCGAGCCGGGCAATGGATCAGACGCTGGTGCCGCGTCCACCACCGCCAAGGCAAATGGCAACGTTTACACGATCAACGGCACCAAGTCGTGGATAACGAACGGGTACGAAGCCGGGGCGATCGTTCTCTTCGCGACGACCGATAAGTCCAAGAAGCACAAAGGTATAAGCGCTATAATAGTCGACAGTCCAACAACTGGTCTCAGCCTAGGCAAAAAAGAGGATAAACTCGGCATACGAGGCAGCAGTACTTGCTCCTTGATCTTTGAAGATTGTGAAGTGCCTAGAGAGAATCTTCTGGGCGAGCCCGGCCTGGGCTTTAAGATCGCGATGATGACTCTAGGTGCGTGACAGCCTCAAATGCGACTTTGGATTGATGATAGAGATATTCATACAACTCCATCTTCTTTCCAGATGCTGGCAGAATAGGAATCGCCGCACAAGCGTTGGGCATAGCTCAGGCATCTCTAGACTGCGCGATGGATTACGCGTCCAAGCGCCAAGCTTTCGGCCAGTCCATCATCAAGCTGCAAACGATTCAGCAAAAAATCGCCGACATGGCTCTGAAATTGGAAAGCTCGAGATTGCTGACGTGGCGGGCGGCTCAGCTTAAAGATAGCGGTAAACCGTATACGAAGGTGCGTTGCAAACACTTGGAGTAATAAAAGTATTAATTTATCCTACCGAATAACACTAGCTTGTTCAATTAATATATTTATTTATCTTATCGCATATAATCTTTGTTTCTTCCATTAGATACGAATTCCATTTATCTATCGCAGAACCTTTGTACTTTTGCACGACGCGTACAAGGACATTTTCGTTTCACACGAGATACTAAATCTCGCTAACAGAAGGCCTGATGGAGCTAGATCGCAAATGTCGATGCGCAAATATTCACATCAATATATGCAATTACTTGAATCGAGCGTTTCCCATTACCGGGACGTTGGATTCCTTTTCGGTGGAAAAATTTATAGAGAATCGGAAGCGAATATTGATGTGAATCTTTGCGCACTAGCATCAACGATTTCACTATTCTACTATCAAGATAAATTTCTTATTTGCTAGGAAGCCGCTATGGCCAAGCTGTCCGCGTCCGAAACCGCCACGTTCTGCGCTCATCAGTGCATACAGATTCTAGGAGGGATGGGATACGTGTCGGACATGCCGGCCGAGCGTCATTACAGAGACGCGCGTATCACAGAGATCTACGAGGGCACATCGGAAATCCAGAAGCTTGTCATAGCCGGAAATCTCGTCAAAGAGTACGGCCTCAATTGAATCGCAATTTGACTCGCACGTGCAAGGTAATCCCCGCAATATCATCCTTTCTTTACGTATTCGAGACAAAATATATTTTGTACGTACTTTATCGATATTATTAATTGTATATAATTAGCATGTGTACCCATATATTTTTATACGGAGAAAAAAGTTGAAATAAATTTTTATACACCATGCCTTCTAATTTTATTAGCTCTTGACTAAATACGTCGTGACTGGATCGAGAGACATACACACATACGTGCGCACACATACACATACATATGTATGTATATACGTATGTATGCAGAAAAGGAAACGCATGTATATATATACACGTGCATATATACATATATACACATACACATCTGGTATTTCAATGTTCAGCCCTTTGGCAGCGATACAGAATTCTCTTTTTTTTTTTTCGACTCTCTCTCTCTTTCTCTCTCTCTCTCTCTCTCTCTCTCTCTCTCTCTACCCTGCTTGTCATACGTCAGGAACAGCTTATCTGTTCTATATTAAGTAACTATTATCGTAGGATAACAGGTATAGTGCGAACCCGCGCGTGAAATTCATCGTTAAACGGAACGGGGCGACGCAGTCGCGAAACAAAGGCGGATTAGTTAAAGTTTTACAAGTTTGTTCGAACGACACAGATCTGCCCTATTTCAATTGATTTTTTTCCTCATTCAAGGAGATAAAGCGTGCCCAGTTTTCTATTATTCTCGCGCATACGTCTGGTACATCGAGTACAAATACTATGTGCACCAAATCGTTGGCTACCACTGTTTTCGTATGCAAATACGAAAGATAAAGCTATATCTTAGCCTATGCCTATGCCATCCAACGTAATACTGAGAATACGTTTACTTTGTGCAAATGACAGTTAAATTATACACTCTCCTTGTTACTTGTTTTCAATCTTTAATCATATATATTTAATTAGAGATCCTATGGCTATGTGAGAACGCTGCTGCGATGGCGCGGTTCGTCCAAACCCAAGTTCGAAATCGTTGACTGCCCAATTGTCCGTTTATTCCACATATAGCGAAACGGCAGTTAAATAAGTTATTTTGAACATGTTTTCTATGATGTCTCGTGGTTACAGCGGTTTCGTTATCGTTTCAGCGGAAACCAGCCTCGTTAACATAAATATTTGCCGCGATATTTTCAGTATAACGCACTGAAGAAAGGCCGTAAGGATAATCCTGTGGCCTGTAATGGGTCACGCGAGCAGCGTTCTAAAATACTTTATCGGTTGTATTCAGAGATCCATTGGAATGCAAAGAAACATTACATATCGTATTATTTGAATTTGAATTTCATTGTATGCCTCATTTTTTTTTTTCTTTTTATATACAATAACGCATCCTTTCGCCGTTCACCCGTTGTCACCAATATTAAATAGCCTAAACTCTGATTCTACATATGTGTGTATATGTATACCGGTGTGTGAGCACTTTACATAGAATACATTGCCTCCTTCACGTCCTCAGTGAAACAATTTGGGGGTGTGATGTTAATGTTAAACGTCGCAGTATAATTAAAAAATCCATCAGTTTTTTGGTTCTAATTAAGAGATCGGTGCGTACATCGCGTTCAACATATACTTCGCATTCGATAACAAACGGAATAAAACATAACAAAGAATATAACAGAAGATTGTTACAAATTGGAATCTAGCTTGCTTCGAGATGGAAGGTACAAAATAACTGTAAATGCACATCGAAGATCTTTTAGAACATTTTTCCAGCTAAGCTTCCTAATCGTATGTATGTACACTTTCTCAAGGTAAAGAAATATTCTCGACATCCTCATTCGAAAATACATGATCAATTACATCACACTTTCGACTGAAATGATAGTTCCAACACGGATCATTAATATGTAACATTTAGATTTTCAATTGTACATTAATATATTAAACTGTGGATTTTTTTAACTATTCAACTACGATCAAAGTTGCAGTGTTAATCACATATTTTTCCTGTTTTTTTTTTTTTTGTGTATTTTGCAGTAAACATTTTTTTCGTTCATTAATGAACTCCAATACCTATTATTATCGAACTACGAACTGCTGTTAAGTAATCGTAACTCTTTATCTATAATCGGTTTTCACGAAACCAGAAATTTTCTTTCTTTATAATTATGCATTAAACAAGAATCAGATGTGACTCCGATTCTTTCCACACATTTCTCCTTTTCATTTATAATAGCTACATTATAATTATAATCTTTGACTGTAGATACATTTATCTAAAACGCTTGTAAAATAAATTAAAATTGTAAGTAATTGTAATAGACATGAATCTAGACACGTAAACTCTGGAAATCGTCCGAATCCTGTGGAATCGTCTATGACAGAGCGTAACAGGGTGTACATCTGTAGGTATGCGTATGTATTTGTGTTGACATGTATAAGGAAATTGATTTAACCGTTCATAATAGAAGCTATCGAAGCCTCACTCGTCAGCGCGCATACCCCGTACTTCTCCTTGATGTCTTTGCTGCAATTGAACATATGAAGAGCGTTTTAGAACACAATCAGAAATTCCTAGTTCTTAACGAATCAATTGAGAGAGAGAATTCGCGTGTCGAATAAATTCACGAGCGAAATAATCGACCGAAGATAAGCCAAGTTTCTTACCCTGTCTAATTCTTCTTTCGTATTGTCTTCGATTGCTCTAATATCCTCCATGGTTAAGCCATACCAACGATCTATCCAGCAGAACACTTGTCTATGGAAATTAGTGAACAAGCGCCGCTCCGCCTTTTGTATGAACCCTTCGACGCGGGTTTGCAGGCCAAACCATTTGAATTCACAAGTGACTAGCTTGTAGCACGTCATCACAGGCTGTACATTATTCTTCCACTCCTTCCCTACGAGAGGACCCCGTCCCGTCTTCTGGGACTTGAATTTAGTCGGATCCTCGTCCTCTTTGTAATCGGCATTGGCAACCGGATCATTTGCAATATCTATGTGCACTACGTCTCTTATTTTGAGCTTATCAGGTGGCAATTCGTGAACCTATTCGTGAGAAAAAAAAAATACATAAACAACCAAATATGCTTCTCCGATTTCGTATACTTACATTATGCTGATTGCCAACATCGCCAATATGAAAGGATTCTATCATGATAACGAAATTGTCTTTCATATAACCTGGATTCTGGAAAAAGATTAAAATAATGTTATATAATATTTGATATTTTGTATATATTGTGTACATGTCAATACTTACAGTTATGACTGTTTTACAATAAGGATAAGCGTTCCAAGCTTCTTCATGGATTTCCAGCGAATTTTTTGGCAGTAAAATGCGAATGAAAGGAGGCACTTTACTAGCTAAGTGATAAATCTTATATGTATATTGACCTGACGAGTACTTTCCACCAAGTAGCGGATAATCAGTGAATGGCTCATTTTTTAACACTTCAATGCCTTCTCCACCGCCTGTATTATTCTTACTAGCCTCTGCTACAGAATATAATTGAGCTACTTGATACTGTAAAAGAAGAGAGAAAGACAAATGATTTTAGTATATTTCCCAAGAGATAGATACTCAGATTATATAATTTGCTTCCAGACACAACAGTTTATAAGATTGAACTTTGATTTCTTCATACATATTAATTAATTTTTTTTTTATCTTTTTCTTTCCCATTTATTACTCAATTATGAATTAGTTTCAGATGTAAATGAAGAAAATTATATCTATATATAAAATATTTAAAAAAAACTAGTTCTACGTTAGCAATTATTGTACCATTCAGATATCTCTCCTGGATATTATTCTATCGTCTGAGATATAAAAAAAATAGAAATACAGTCTACAGTGACAGGTAATAATAAGGAAATATATATTTAGAACTTGTTTGTCTGACAGAAAAGGACACTTTAATCACAAATTTATCCTCATTTGCAAGACAACTCTACATATGAAGTTGGACATATATTATTATTGCAAGCAGCAATTAGATGATTGGTGGATTTTTCTGATTGCACAGTAATGCTAAGAAATTTAATTTCTGTCGTTCGTTTTTTTTCTGCAATCTAACGTTCTTAGACTCAAACTGGGTCATTATTGAGGAGCAGGACCTTTGTCACGGATCAGACACGTACCTCTTCCACTGTGAGGGGCAGAGTGACTCGGCTGTAACAAACAAACAATGAATTATGTCAGCCTTATGTCAGGCAAAGGGGAGAAAAGAAGGCAACGGAGATCACGACAGCGCAACCGTGGCCTTGAGTCACGTTTCCCGCATCGTGAAACGGGGGGCATGCATTGCTGCCGCAAAGTGCACGTATCGTATCGGCTGATTTTAATTGAATCAGAAATCAAAGACAATCAATGAAATTTGAAATTAATGAGTGATTACGTGTCGCTCTATATACGCAAGCCGGTGGTTGATGCCTCAGGAACCCGAGAAACCTTGAGGTTCGGTGAAAATGCAGCTACACTTTTTGCACCTTCTGCTTTTAAAACGAATCGAGTGCACGTTCGGGCTTCAGAGAGAAAAGAGAGACAAAATAAAGTGCAGAAAGTGCATGGGCTAAAACGAACAGACCTCTAGAATCAAGCAATAAGGGATGAAAGGGCCACAATGCCTCCGTCTTTCTTTCTCTCACATGCACAATTCCTCTCTTCGTTCTCATTCTCCCGATCCCTCTTTTCCTATCTCCCTCCAGTTGCTAGCCAGCGTTAAGGATTAATAATCGCAACCCGTCGATCGGTTTTGAATTTTGCTGGCTCAAGATAGAAATAAGAAACGGAATTCAGGTATTCGTCACGCACGCATCTGACAGTCTCCCTACACTCGCCACCGCGCTGTCACTTACTATTCCTTGATGAGCATTTTAGTCAGCAGAGCACATGGACCAGCAGCGCGCGATCAGCAGGCTCGACCGCTGACGAAAAGGAGCAGCACCACTGCGGCCACTAACACCACCACCGCACCCTCGTCGACTACAGCGAATTCACTCGCGCTATCGCTTACTATCGGCTCGCCGCCGTACAGTCATGCACGCGTGAAGGCAAGGGGAACTGCAAAATTTGCCAACTGACTGACGCACTCCGGCCGCCGATGTCCACTGATACCCACTGCGCGGTCCGCACTAGCACACACCAGCCACCGCACCGCCACGACCGCGCCGAAAGAGCCACACACACTTGCGCGCGCGCCCGCGCACACGTGTACGATTCCACGATGTTCCTCTTACCCCTCGCAGTCATCCACCACCACGAACCACTGTTCGCCGTCTGATTTCCCCCCCCCCCCCCCACCTTGTCCACACTTTGCCGATGACGTCATTCCAGCAAGAGGTTAGACGCGCGTGCGTTCTGTCGGCTGCAATAGCACCTTTCTGCATTAACTATGTAATATAATATTCAAAATTACATCTGATATTGTAATATGTCCACAAAATGCCATGAACAATCGCAATTTGATAGGAAAGAATAATCAAAAGCATTAAGAAAATGTATTTTGACGAGAAACCGCAAAAACAGCGGGCACCATCTAGCGAAAGAACATAGCAGATATAAATAGCAAGTGTCATCTCTAGAGGCAAAGTCAAGTTCCAACGAGAGCTCGAGTAGAGCTGATCGTTGCTGCTAGATGACGCATGCTGTTTATCAACCGTAGTTAGCATGCGCACTTGTTTTCTGTTAGTTGACAGGTCAGCAGCGCGTTAGCGTAAAGGCAGCAGAACGATTTGAGAAGCCGGTTTCGAGGGCGAGACGCCTTTTAGCGGTCAATCTTGAAGCCTTCCAGCTATTTTAAACTGTTAACGACAATGAGTAAAAGGGTCACACTCGATGATGTAAGAAACTTTAACCGTTTTAATCAGTGACGTGATCTTACTCGAACAATTGTGAAATACGTTTTCTCTGATTTTCTCTTACAGTTTCCCGCTTTGAAATCGAAGCACGTTTATATTAAAGATAAAGATACACTTTTAAAGACGATAAATACGATTCTGCAAGATGGCACGAGTAATCTGCAAGTATGTTCGTTTATTTATCTCTCTTATACATCTTATCTCTTGTTATTTTATAAACGCGTTTTTTCGGCGATCTTTGGTTAATTTATGATTGTCTGTACAGGTAGTAACGGATTTTGACTTAACCCTTACAAAGCAGCACATAAATGGAACACATATGCTTAGTAGTTTTGGTAGGCATGCTATAATTTATTAATTATATAAATAAAAGAAGTTAATTCTGTTACTTTACATAATAATAACGCATTTTCTTTATTATGTAATCTATTCACTTTTTAATTTAATTTAAATACACAAGTTTTCAAATATTGAAATTTTAATTTAAATAAGTAGAAATAATTGATCACATTTATCATGATTTATAATCTTCTGATCTCTTTACTCTCTACTGTGTAATAATTTGTAATGACATGACATTATAGGTATGTTCAAAAAGTCTAAGCAATTGCCGCAACATTATTTGGATGAAGCTAAAGAATTGTATAATAAGTATAGACCTATAGAGATAGATCCATATATATCTGTGAATGAAAAATCAGATGCTATGCGTGACTGGATGCTTGCTGCTAACAATTTATTAAAGGATATTGAGTTTGATCCTAATGAAATGGAGAAAGTTGCGCTAATATCTGGCAATGTGTTGCGCGATGGCACAGAGGAAATTTTTAAGAAATTACACAAGGCAAAAGTACCAATTATAGTGTTTAGTGCTGGTTTAGGAGACATGGTGGAGGCTATATTAAAGTGCCACAATACTTTTTATGACAATGTACAAATAATATCCAACTTTCTCAAGTATAATGGAAATAAATTGGATGGATTTAAAAATAACGTGCCCATACACACATTCAACAAAAATGAATGTGCAAAAAATCATCTGAAGGTACTCAGAAATAGGCATAATGTATTGTTAATGGGAGACTCAATTGGTGACGCAGATATGGTAGAAGGAATAAAAGATGTTAAGGCAGTTTTGAAAATAGGATTTCTTTACGAGCACGTAAGTATCTTGATAAATTAATTAAGCAGCATTAAAATATACTAACTAATTTGTTTTTGTTTTTTAGGTGGAAGCTAGTTTAGACTCTTTTATGGAAAAGTTTGATATCGTTCTCGTCGATGATCAAACGATGCAAGTACCAACAGAAATACTGCAAAGCATCTTATAATGTCGATATTATTGTTTTATAATGATATTTAATAATATTTAATAATCTTGATATTCTCTTTTATTTACTTATATATTCTTCAAAGTGCACATATCGCACAATTGTAAATGCTGCCATAATTAAGAACACAGAATTAATTATTTTACAATTAGGATATTTTACAGATTTACTTATTTTACAATTAGGATACTTTACAGAATTGCTTATTTGATAATTAAGCTATTTTATAGAATTACTCATTTTATCATTAAAATATTTATCTCTAAGAAATACATTTTTAAATGTATTTTCAACATAATGATGTATTTTGACAATTACACATAAATGTGTAATAAGTTATATTTGTCTCACTGATAAAGACATTAAATGTGTATATTTTAAATAAATTAGATTTTATTAACTAATAATATATAATATTCAATGAAATGAAAGTGTGAGAGAGAAAATGAGAGAGAGAGAGAACAAGATCTGTGAAACTTGAACATCACTTTGAATGATTAACTGATAACTAAATAAGATACGCTCTCCGATAACTGACACCTAAGAATGAAATAGCATGTATCAATTTTGATGCTAAGTTTATCGTTCATGAACACGAGTATATCCATCACAATTCACATTTCAATCGGAATTATCTTAACGATTAATTTCTGTTTTAGAATAGACGTTGAAAATTGAGAGTTTTAAGAATAAAATAATTATAAGAAAATTAAGTTATTGACAGATTTTTTTATTTTATAAGAAATAACGTTGAGCGTTTCTATTCATTATTCACAATAAAAAGCATCCTATCGTAGTATTCCCAAGTGTTTATTCTGCTCCATTGTTAGATGGCGATAACCCCGGACGTGATGAGGCGTCCGTTGGGCTATAAAACCATATAAAACCATATGAAATTTCGTTTACTGGTTTTAAATTATTTTATAGCTTCTAAAATAAAATTAACCGAAGTAATAAAAACATTATAGATATGGACAAAAATTCTGGCATGATGGATTCGCAGGACATCAGTGAACAAGAATTAGAAACGTTAAAAGGTGATGCTGTGGGTGATAACCTCTACAGCGGTAGATGGATAATCAGCACTTTGATGTCTTTATGCGAAGTAATTTTTTACAAAAGTTATCTTTTATAGTAATTGTTCACATTTATGAATGGAAACTAAACACACAGCAATGTCATACGTTATAGGTTTTTTTATAATTTTAATATTTTAAGAGTGCAATCCATACATATTGTTTAATAAGTTTAACACAAAGTATCACAAAAAGTTATTGATGCCATTGTAATTTATTTTAGATAGATAAAAATGGTTGGACACAAGAACTGGAAGAGCGTCTTTGTATTTTATGGGATCTGACTTGTGAAGAAGAAATAGTATCACATCTTATGTCATATGATTTCCCAAAAATAGCAAGAAACGTATTAGAGAAACATGATCAACCACGATTGATTGTATGATACACATTTATTTATCTTTATAATATTTGATTATTCTAGAACAACCAATAGCAAGATTTTTTACTAATACTTCAACAATCAAAAATATATTTTTAGGAAATAATTTTAGGTATCATTGGCAATATATGCTGTAAGGATGAAGTTATTGATACGATAGGTCGTGATAAAGACTTGGTTACACAAATCCTGAACAATTTGGAATCTGATGACACTCTAACATTAATTCAACTTCTCAGAATTTTACAATGCACCGCATGGCGCATCACTGTAAATCCTCAATCAGATTGGATAACTCATTTTACAGAGTGTAAATTTTTTGGAGACTCAATAATCTTTATATTAAGAAGTTCAACCAATGGTACGTCAATTCTCCATAATCTCTATAAGAGAATTAATTTTATAAAATTTGTTATCTTTAAAATTCTTATTCTAGATGAGTTATTATTGGCGACAACAAGTGTACTTGTGCCATTATCTAGAATAAATTTATCGCACCAAAAGAAATTCTTTGAGGAAATATTCAAGATTGATAATTTGATTTCTGCACTGTTAGAGTCTTTCATACAGCTAATATCAGTGGAAAAAATTAGTTATTCTAGGAAAGAATTGACATTTATTGAACAATGGGTGGAAGTGCTAATCTTTATAATAGAATTAGGTTCACTTAAATTTGAGGATTATGAAAATGACGAACATTTTTTTAAACTGATGGAAATTATGTATAGGATATTGAAACCATACGAAGAATTGTGTAATTTATTTCCTATTCAGCAAAAAGAAGTTAATGTGATTTATGAAACTATGCGCATACTTATAAGCTTTCGTTGTTGCAATGTAAATATCCCACCGAAAATAGATCATATTGTGGCAACTATACTTTTTTCTCTCAAAACAGGTAACAATTTAATCTTGAATTGCGAATAAAATATTTATATTTTTTTGTCTAACGATATATGTTTGTGTACATCAGTTTTAGATTCAGAAAAAGAAGAGCTAAATTCACAAGAGCAAATGGGCATGATTTTACATTGTCTGGATCAATATTGGTTGCAAATTATGGGACTTTGTACCACTGAGCAAATTGTTGAAATATTGCGTTTATGTAAACGCGAAGTTTGGGAATACTTGATAAATACACAATCTGTAAATATACATGTAAAATCACTGTGTGATCGCATGCACAATCTGTTTCCAAATATGAAACGTGTAGAGCTTGATACCAAAATAAAGCCTGAGATGCTTGAAAAAGTAAAGAAAGCTGCTGCTGTTCTTGAAGAATCTTAGAAAAAAATATGTTGTAGTATATAGTACATTAAAAACAAAAGTTGTCTCTTATATTAATATATTAAATAGGATAAATTGTAATTATAATTAATATAAAATAAGTAATTAATGTGCACGCAGTGATTTTACTGATTTTATTATTGTATCTATTTTAATATTAAATATTTAATTTAGTTATTAATAGTATTTAATTTAGTTATTAATAGTATTGTATTAATAAGTTTATGATTTGAATAATATGTCTGAATATTTTTATTTACAAACCTCTATATTTACATTAAATCTTAAAAGTAATCAGAATAAATTGTAAAATTTAAATTCTGCAAAGAATACATAATTGTATTTATATTTTGCTGCGTATAGAATGTCTCAGACATATCTCAACTTTCATTTGCGAGTTCTTTAATCGATTTTTCCTTAGCAAAATTCAACAAAAATCGTTATTTATCTTAAATTTCCAATTAAATTAAAATTCTGTTAAAACAAATCTCACTTGAAATTAATCAAGATTTAAAAAAAGAACGTCTTAAGTAAAGTTATTATTATTATTATTACAGACAAAATGTATTGCAACACTTTTTATATTACTAATTATACCCGATAAAAAGACATTTTCACTCAAAGAGCAACATAACATCACGTGACAAATTTGATTTGTAATAGCAAAATAAAATAGAATTGGCAAACAGGCGATCCATAAGAAAGATTTAATAAGAAACAGGATTAATGAAGATAAGGTTGGTTTTGTGAGCAATGTATAATAAATCCGTTCGTTTTTTAATAACATTTGTTTTTCTTTTTTCAGTTTTTCTCAAAACACTGAGCATACTTTTAACTCATCTTAAACAAAAGAAGCGAACAAATACATGTGGCGAAGTTATAACCGACTTCAATCTTTGAAAAACAAAATAAAGCTGAAAAAACGATTCTAATTTTCTTTTAATACAAAATGATCTTTTTTCGCGGCAGTTTATCGTCCATCTGGCAGAAATTAATTAGCGAAACAACTCCCATCTACCGTATCAGCACCGCAACTAATACGAATCGCGGTGAATGTAAACGGACAACTTCAGAAGTTGTACCCTTCTTTGTCCCGGTTCCCCTCCATCGATGAAACGAGGGTAGTCGTAGTCTTGACCCGGCTTTTCAGTGCTGATGATGAATATGTCGCGTTTTCTGTGGTTGAAGTGCTCAAAGATATTGTGCTAAAAGCGATTAATGAACGTATTCACTCGCGAACTCGCTGTCACACTCGCGATCGAAATCTCTCTCTTTGTTGTTCATTCCCCAAATGTTTCCCAGAATGTTGTGAGGGCTTCCAATCATGTCCGCAGTTGTTACAAAAGACGTTGAATTAGAAAATAGTGAGTCAAATTACAAATAAACTTTAAAAGTTTCACAATGTGCGATATCGAGGCATTCGTTGAAATCATTGAGAGCTTCCGTTTGAGTAGTTCGCCATTCGATTAATCTAAATTGTCAGTTTAATTAATAGCAGTTTTTTGAAACTTGATTAACCTCTAGATCTCCATTTGACCAATGAACTATTTTTCAATCGTAGCGTGCCTTTAATTTTTCGAATTTTTGAATTAAGTCAAGTTTGCCCACGCAACAGTCTCACAGTGGATCATCGAGAGTCGATCGTAAAGTGAACAGAAACGAAATCCTTTTTCCAGTTCTGCAGCACATATTTATGGAATGCGACGTATCTATGTCGACGTCGGATTTAACGCTATCGATAGGCGACGGGCTGCAGATCTCCAAGATCATCAGCTATATCCAGGAACAATTGCCGACCTGGTCGTGAGTGTCAGCTGAATAATGTTATTCTCTTCAGCGAGCGCGAGACAGACGGTTGTCGTTCGTCAATGTTGACACGCGGTCGAACGCAAGACGCGACCGCGATAACTTGAAACAAATTACCGGTGTATGTATGCCCGTTGATCAATACAAGGACAAGTGCGATCGACGACTTATCGCGCTTGACTTCAGGTACAATACGTTTTCACGTTCCGCAAAGCAAGTTTATGAAAAATCTTGCAAAACTCGCATTGTCGAACTGTGCATTTTTAATACACAAGTACAATTTAATACAAGCACAGCATTTGCTCGCGTTTAGCGTTATTGTTGTAAAATTGCACGAATTTCTCGGTCGTCGCTGTCGATCAATTTTTATGCAAGGATTATTCTTATGAATCATAATTGCACTAATGTTTTGATTGACAGAATTGACAATCTGGCGGAGTTGTGGAAGTGTTTGGAAACCGTTTCGATGAACGACCATGTAAATTTGCAACAATTCAAGGAAGCGACAAAATGCTGGATCGCCAACTTGCGGCAGATTCAGCCTTTGCAGGACAGTAATAATAATACGGAGGAAAAAATCTAGTAAGTAAACAGAAAACGCATTTTTGCGCGTATGTAGTGAAATAAATCAGTAGTTTGGTACAGAAAAGAAAAAGAAAAACGCTTTCGTCGAGGTTTTTTTTTTTTTTTAAATAGATTAAATTGTGCTGTAAATTAAGAAACCACCGCGCGAAACTATCGCGTGTACGGTCTAACGACGCGGAATCTACTCAACCGTGAACTCGGTACATGGAACGCTGAGAGGGAAAAGAACAACACTCGCGACGGCGTGTGCGAGTGCGTAGAGAAATTGATCGAAGACCGATGCAGCATAAACATGCAAATTTACTGCAAAATAAACTCGCGGCACGGATGGGTGGCACCTTTTGTGCGGATTATTTCTGGAAAACGACATAAAACACGTCCTACATGTGCAGACGATATTTTTCGACCATTCAGCAGGACATTATCGCAGCTCGACTGCTTCAATCGTATGGGTAATCTAGCCTCTATCTAGCCGTTTATGCTGCCTCCCATTCAGAGACATTGAAAAATTATTCGCGGTTTTATAAGCACATGATATGCGTAATGCGCGCATACACACACGCACACAGACGCGCGCACATATGCAAATGTTCTCGCGAGCCAGTTTACTTTCTTTACTTTAACGCGTATAGCGCAAGCGATGTATATGGCTCGTTAAATTTTGCAGGAGCGACCTTCAAAGAAACCGATAGTAGATCATAGGAACAGATTGAAAACTTGTATAATTTCATCGTGGATTATTCGAGTCCACACTACTGTTCCCGTAGAATATCTGTTCTTTTTTTTTTTCTTTTCGTTATTTGTACGATCGAACGTACATTCTGATTGTATATACTTTTCCATTATCAAATAGACCGAATAAGTGACACACACAGGTGTTACACGCGCAGCGTGACGCCGCGCGAATATTGTGGCAGCTGGAAATCGGCGGCGATATCTCTTATGCAATTCGCGTGTGAGGTGTTCAGTTGCTGCCCGCTCGTGGTCATATCTGGTGGTCCTGGTTTGACGTACCGCACGCTCATTTTCGCGATCGTAAACAGAGGAAAATCTCGGCCGATTTATTTTTAGAATTACTACGTTTTCTTTTTTGCACGCACCGATCGCACGCGCGCAACGCCCGCAGATCCTCTCGTTTAATGTAGCGATCTTGATTATTATCGCGAATAAACAAACGTAAATTCGTAAGGTTAATGTGAAGAACTCGGAAGTTCCGAGTTAACTTATTCACACGATGCCGGCGCGTTTATGATAGCGCGACTTGACCGATTATGATTTGTGATCGACACAAGACGTAAGGAGCAAACGTTCGTGCTGCGTTACGAGATTGTTTTCAGATGAATTTAATACGCGATTGAGAGCCGATATTATTTTAACATCGATTTATCTCAATGCTCACATAATTTTATTAAATGCGCAATTACTTTTTTTTTATTATTAATTTTTTTATTATTTTTACTTTTAATTGGTGTTATTAGTTGCACGCAGAGTTGTGTTTAGTTATTTTTTATTTACATGATTGGTAACATTTAATTCAGGTTTTGCTTGATTTGCTCAAAGTTGATAAATATTCCATTTTTTCTGATGGTTTGCGATACATATAAAAAAATGTATTCGCAGTACGTAATGCAGGTATATAAAGTGTGCGTTATGCCATTAATAATAACTGTTTTCCTATGTATTACGACTGGCAATTACAACGCAAATTACATGACGCAAATTGCAGCATCGTGAACGACGCGGACACGTCAATGAAAACTATGGACACGAATAAGGACATCGTGGATTTTGAGCTCCGTGTGAAATTTCGGGAACTCCAGGAGGAGAATATTTTCCTTCACGACGAGCTTGAACGGCACGAAGCGTCAGTCAACAATGCCAGACAGCAACACAGCATTATCGAAAAACAGTTGTATGTATATCTCTTATTTAATGCCGAAGTGCTTCGACTATTCGCAGATAAATTCAACACCGGTCTATAAATTTTCATGGCACTTTTATTTATGCGAGATCATTTACATTTTATCGGTGCAGAGATCGTTACGTTCAGAAGTGTCAGCAACTCGAGAAAGAGAACGACGAGCAGAGAGAGCAATTGAACGAGGCGATTAAGAACGAAAAGACTATGACTTTGACTCTTCAGAAATCTACGAAAGAATACCAGACTTTAATGAAACAATTAGAAGCCATCGAGATTGAGGTAAAACTAGTCGCAATTTATTTATTTATAAGCGGAATTATTTATGACTTCCACCGCGAAGATTTATATCTTTATGTTTTGCAGTGTAACAAAGAAATATTGAATTATTATAGTATAGAAGCATACAATAAAACACAAACCTTTTTATTTTATACAATAGATAAAATTTTCTATTTTATAATATTAAATTTTCACATTTCGTCTCTTTGTATAATTTCTTAGAACTAATAGCCGAATAAATTCTCGATATTTAGTGGCGAGAAAAATCTTTGTGTCTAATTTTTGAAATTTATATTTTTATGTAAATAAATAGGTACAAGCTATACCATCTTTAAAAGAAAAAGTGGAAAAAATTAGTAAGGAAAAAACGAATTGCTTGAGACAAATTGTCAAACTACAAGAAAAATTTGACGAAAAGGAAAATGAGTGCAACGAGTTAAAAGTTACAATGACCGAATTGGAGAGTACAAACATTAGCATGAGGGAAACTTATGAATACAAAATTCGTGTAAGCATTTATGTACAAATTACACAGAATTATAATTATAAGTTATAATGGTACAGCGAGAAACGTACTTTATAGAATCTGCGCGAAAGGAATCGTCAGCTTACGGAAGAAAACACGGAACTCCAATCGATTTCGGTTCTTAATGGATACAATTCTGGTGAAAGAGTAAATTATCAATTAATGTAGTAAAAAATTTGAATTATGTAACAATGATTTTTCTCGCAGTATAATCGTCACGATATTTATAGTTGTCGATGTCGCCAATTTTCGACATGGATAGACGCTGTACGCATAGCACGCCTTACAAATCGGAAAAAGTGCCGCTACAAAATTCATTGTACGCGGAATTAAAAGCTTCAGTAAGTAAAAACATTTGTTTTGATTACTTTTTTAACGCATACTGAATTAATTGTGACTATCAATTTACCGAATTAAAGGGCAAAAAATATGTAATGAAAATTTTGAGTAGTTTTCTGTTTTCAATAAAAACACTCCGTGTTTTACATTTTGTGTTGCAGGGTTTTGCAGCCGAATGTAGCAGGTACGAGTCGTGCAAACTAGATCTCGAAGAAGAACTGGATGAATACGATGCAGTAATTTCCACGATATCGGAACAGATAGAAAAGTCATTATCTTAGTTTTATTACGTTTGATTTTTTATATTGATCAACTTTTTCGTACGATTCGGATGAAGTTTTGTTTACGTTTACATTTTTGGTTACATTTCGTCTGTGATTGACTTTCAGAGTGGTACAGACTCTTATCGCGATGCGAGGCTCTACTTATGACGTACTCCAGTTCAACCCGCAAGATATGAGCGCAAGAGCCTACAATATCGAAGCATTGAAACACAAAGTAGCTTTTTTGCTGAATATGGTTAGTTGTATTCGGTCTTTTTCTTATTTCGGTATTTTTTATTCACTACAAACATCATTGATATTGTCAAAGCACTTGACTACCTTGACATGCGCGTTGTACTCTCTATTATCATCAGATGACCGCGTTCGCCGCGAGCGTTTATTTTCATGACAAAGCGATACGCGTGCTTGTCAATTTCACGTTCACGGTCTTTCTCTCTTCTTTTCTTCTTCCGCTTTTATCTGGCCAGCAGCAGCAACCGAACAAGCTACGTTTTTCTTTTACACAGACGACCGAAGAGATCACGAAAAAGAATACCAAAGAATCGAGCACGCAGCTTCGAGCCGATTCGATGAATACGACCGAAGATTTGGGCCAATATGGTGTCACGAGTTTCCAGGACCTGTTTCTGACACGCGCGTAAGTTAACGGCATTATCATTTGTTAACAATAACGAACCACTTGAGCGCCTGTGTGCAAAGTTCTGTTCATTTGCGTGTAAAAAGCTGAAGATGATTTATGAATTCCCGGAAGAAAAGTCTATTACGACTTTGTTATATCGAATAATTTTTCTTGTTATGTAGACAAGTGCAAGACCTTGCGTGCGAATCGAGATTTTCGAGAAAGGCCCGAACGTCCCAATAATCGACGCAATAATCTTAAGCAATGCACGTCTCATAAACGAGAGAAATATCCCAATTTCCGAAGCAAATGATCGTCGTTCGTGTATCTGGATCAAGGTCGGACATAGCGGGCGGGTTTATAGAGTTTCCCATAAAAATAGCCATGTCCCGCGTTTATCGTGTCTGCATATATGACAGCGCCTTCGTATGACACTCCACGCAAAAATAACCGGGTTGTCCCGAATCTCGTCCTAAATCGTGATTTCCTATTCGCTCTTGCTCCATCGCGGTCCAACAAAAAAAAAGAAGTGCTCGCCGATTAACCTGATTCGCTTGCAGAGCATTTCTGGTTTTATTTTCTCGTAATTTATAAGTGCGTAATTTTTTTTTCCAGGAAATTTAAATCCCGCAATATTTTTCGATCGAGATATTGGCTTCAAAAAAAGTGGAGGAACTCGGGATGTGTTGAAACCGATTGTAAAGCGACATTAGAGTACACGTGCTTATCATTATTAGACGCGAAAATTTATAGATACGTTCAAGCGATAACACGACTTTATCGTAAATCCCAATTGATTTTTCGCCGAGAAGAAAATGTCTAGCGAGACTTGAAGTCGCGAGGATTGAAATCGATAACATTTGATAGTACAATAGCATACTGAATTGGAAAATATTCTTAAACGTTTATTAACTTTTTTCGCTTCAATAAACGATTTTGCGCAATTAGAACTGAAAATATAACGAGGCGTTTCAGGGAAATATATATTTTTCACACGAGCAATTACCAGAATTGCCACCGAGCTCTCTCGAAACGCATCCCGGAGATCACCTTGTGCGCCGCGCGGAGAAACGACGAGCATCGCCAATGAAACCTGGTTTCACCGGGCGAGTGCAATCAGTACGCTCCGGACCTTCTCTCCGCGCGTGTCGATACCTCAGCAGAGTTAGCGCAGCATCCCGAACATTCCTGAAAAAAATCACATCCCGCACATCGAAAAGTGATTTGTTCGGCCGACAACTTATTTTTATCACTGAGAAATTATCCCGCGGCAATAAGATTGACTTTATCGAATTTTTAAGCTAGAATCCGAACGATTTCAATTGCATCGCACTGACGTGATCGACTTTTTAACAGTTCCGAAGTAAATAGCGAGGTAATAAATTCCTCGAGAATCTCAAGGAACGTAAGATACTTCGACGGAAAATATTTCGATCGATTCGCACGAAGTCGAGTAACTCATGAAAAAGTAATTAGTGATACACGCGCGCCTGAGATGCAAACATAGGTAGCATTGATGTAATACTGACATTAGCGCGCACAGCAAGGACAGTTTGATTTGTCCGCTTTAACGGCATGATCACCGCGCTAAATCAATGCGCACATGCAGCATGCATGCAGTTCTAATTAGCCCGCACGAATTGTTGATGTCATCGAGATTGACCTCATTTGCGGGCAGACGTGGACAAAAAAACGCAAAAATACGAGAAGCCAAATAAGAACAATCGCGCATAAATTTCCATTTTGATTATGTAGAAAATGTTTTCGCTGCTTTCTGCTATATGTCATAAATTTTTTCTTTTTTTTTTTTTTTTTTTTTTTTCTTACGATATAAGCAAAAGCATAGGAAGAGATTCTTCACAATTCTTTCGCTTCGGATTTACTCGATTCGATTCGCTTCTAAGAATAAAAATGCCAAGGTTATTAAAATTTTAATAGATGTACATTACGCAAGAATGCGCGTTTTGCTGACGATTATTGTTGGCATACAAATAGCTTGGTAGTTATACATCGAAACAAGTTATATGTCGAAACAAATTGTCTGTAATGCGCGAAAATTTATTTGCGGTCAATTTTGTACACTCTCTGTGGTTCGTCCAATGTTGTGCCTTTATTCGAGATCCTAATTGTGTTAAATATATTAGTTTTTTTTAATCGCTATTTTATAGCCAACTGTATCCAAAGCCGGGGACGAATCTATGGCCAATAACTCCGCAATGCGTGAATGAGGACAAAGATGATAATGATTCTCCGCACGACGATGTATTTTTGAAAGTTATAAGAACGTATCCAAGCATCAAAAGTCAAGCCCACATCATCAGTCCCATCGTCGAAGAGTTACACGACATTATCGAGAGCACTTTGAACACGCTTGCCAAAGATCATTCGTCGTCATCTGCAAGTTCAAGGTCGAGTTACATGAAATTCTTTATGGAATATAGAAGTATTGAAATATATTTTCTGCATTATGTAAAGAGAGAGAGAGAGAGAGAGAGAGAGAGAGAGAGAGAGAAATCGACCGCGCGATGTAATCTCATGAATATTCTATTATTTTTCTACGTACGAGTTTCTCGATAATAATCAAATTACTGTTATTTAAGCTAATTATTTTGTTGCCAATAGATATCGATCGATACATACATTATCATCGAGTCCGCAATCGCAGCAGTCATCTCCGCTGAACAGGAAAGACTCGGAGCGACAGACATCTGATTGTCAAAGTTCAAGAGCAAATTCTCCCGATGTTTCGTTCGCGCAGGGTGACGGTTTAACGCAAGGAAGCAGCGACAAAAAATCCGCGTTGACTTTAGAGCCACGCATTTCATCTGAGAAGGATTTCGTCCATCCTGAGGGAAATCAGTCGAGTGAAATGTCGCAGGTAAGCGACCTGCAAGTGAATTCGAAGATTGCATCGGAGGAGGAAACGAGTGCCAAGAGCATCCAAACACCGGAAGCGAGCGGCGTGAACAATCCGACGAGCCCCCGTAGAAAGATCTCTGTTTATTGCCGTTCGTTCGACTTGATGCAAGATCCGCGCGACGATCAAGAGTCTGTCCTGAAAATGAGACAGTCGTCCTGCGATCAGCCCGCTAAAATCAACGAGAGGCACGACGACAACGTCGAGAGTGGCGCGTTCAAGTATTCGTTCAATCAGAATTACCGCAATATAAAGAACGACAGCGATTCCTCGACCAATTCCACGCCGCAGAAACAATCTCGGGACAGTCTGTTGGAGGATGAACCGTCGATTGGTCAGTCGGTTAGAAAAGTCTGTTTGGCGCCCACGCGCTTGAAATTTCCACAAAAAGTTAAAAGCGAGCTGAACGAAGTCGCCGAGGTTTCCGACTGCGCTCCGTCCGCTGCAGGTTTCCCCGAATTGGCGATTTCGAGCTCTCCTCTGTCTTCCATCGTTGACCGCGGACGCGGGAGAGATGACGCTGCCGTACATTCATCTTCAATTATTATAGACGAGCGCGAAGTAGAAGTGATGTTCAAGCCGAAATTCCCGAACGGGAATATTTCCCAGAAATACCCAACGTCAGCTCGTCGCTTGATTCTACACAATCATCCCAGTGGTAAGTCTTACGATCTAATCTTAATTAATCTTGACGAGAGTCAATTAATCAATTTCAGTTAAATGCATAAAATCCGAATTGCTATATTTTATATTTGATATTAATTTAATAGTACATAAACCGAAAGTGATACAGCGAATATCAAGCATCAAAATACAATATCGATCAAAAATCATGCAAATTCAACTTTCACATTCTTCTTCGAAGGGATCATCAAGCGGAGGCTTTGTTAATTCGATTTTATTTTCTCCCGGCAAATTAGCGAATATCGCGGATTCTGAGAATCCCCACTCTCAAGCGAATGCACGGAGAGTCAACGGCAAGAAGCGAGTCGAGCGATCAGTCGATAGCCAAATGTCGAGTCGCGAGGAGAGTTCGGCCGGTTCGGACAGCGAATGCGAGCCGGCGGCAGGGTCCAGTGATCAATGTATCGGCGAGAAAGTCGCGAACAACGCCGATAGAGCAGTCAGTGCCGTATCGCGCACATCGGCGAGCGATTCGGCTTCTACAAAGGTGGTGCCATGCAGGAATGCGCAGAACGACGGAAAATCGTGCGGCAGGGACCTGTTGAACGTGAAGCAAGGGAGACGACAGGTATGTGAAATAAAATTTACACGTAAGGCGAAAAAACTATAAATTTATAATTTCAATTGTAATTCAGAAATGAGACATAATGCTTCTTATAACGCTATTTGAAAAAAAAAAAAACACTTTAAAAAAAAGAAAAAAAACAAAGCGATTTAATTTGTAGCGCTATTACGACGGATTGGATTAAATTGGATAGAATAGCGTGTCTGACACGTATAACTTGAACATTGACAAGTGTTCAATCGCAGTTGCACGCAAAGCAATTGAGTTGATATGTTTCTTCAACACGCATACGTCTTGAGTGATGCGACTATTAATTGAGCCACTCAGTTAAGATTCTTTGATATCGATAATTATTACTGCGTTGGGAGTGGGATAGGCGAGCAATGATAAATCTGCGGTCAGTTGGCACTAATTATTCATATAAAACGTAATTATCCGGCATGCGATTGTATCTCGCAAGCTCGCTATCACTCTAGCCTCTAATTAACATACGCAATTCTCAGTATTTATATTAGAATTGAAATAATTTTACAGTTTATCATATCATTTTAATATTTCAATCTTCCTTTTTTTGTAACAATTTTATTGTTTTTCCAAGTGCTAGAATTGTAAGATAAAAATCTTGTAAAAACAGGTTTTCAGCACACCTAAAAAAATGTTAGAAAAACAAGTTGTATGATTCTTTTTAACGCGGCATCATTTATCTCATTAAATACGTTGTTAGCAGTTTATTTCCATGAATTGGTTTGATAATTATAAGATTTCTATAAGAATTAATATTTATAAACGATAAATAATCTTTACAGCACTTTCATAATCAGTAGCTCACGCAGAAGGAAGTAACTTTTGTTATCGTAATTTGTAAATAAAAATAGTATCTTTTTTTTCCGCGCGGTCATGTTTACATACGGAAATGAGCAAATAATCTATAATCATTTAATGCAATACCTAAGAAACATCTATGTATATTTTACGCAATTTCTCTTAATTTATTTTACATTTCATGATAATTAATTTGTCATCGGCTGGACAGATCTTTACTTCACGCGATTTATCAACTCTCGGTGAAAATAAATCCTTCTGTCACAAAAATATATGATCAAATACGCATATTTACTGTGGAAACATTTCGAAATGTATTTTAACCGTCATTTAAATTCAACCGCATACATTTCTTACTTTATTTCCCAATTATTTATATGAATACCTCATCGACGTGTATTTGCATTCTCTTTTGCAAGATTCACTAGTCATGAGATAAATCTTGGTCTTGATTCATTGTCCGTTATACTAATTTTTACTGACATAGTTGTAGTAATTACGGGTCTGCGACGAAAATCCCGGCGGCAAGGTTGCTCTCGCGTATTTTTTCCTTATATGTGTCTCCGCGATATATTTATGCGTTGATCGTGCGGCCGACAAAGCTTCAGCGACTTCTCCATCACTCTCCGTGCTAAATTAAGTCGACCACTTTGCTTTCACGTGCTCTTTGTACTTGCATTCCTATTACAAATGTGCAAAAACAAAATTACATTGTATGTACACATGTTTTCCTCACTGAATATTGTTAGCTCGATTGCTTATCTAACGCTAATTTTATGTAATACTATACATTTATATCTTTATTATACGAAGAAACCTTCGGGCAAAGAATATCGATTACAAATGACTTGGCACAGAAGATCTATCGGAGAATCCAAGCGCTCAGCGCCACTTATCAAAATATATTGATAGTCTTGTGCACTTTTTGTATTCTAGAGATTACTTCTCTAACGAGAGACTCCGCCGGAATACCACGGAGCAAATAACTTGGCGCAAATGATGCAAATGAAAAGATTTGCGCACGAGCAATATTTATCGAGCTACATCGTCAACGATAAAGTGTTTCCCGCACTTTTTGCAGTCCAGAGAGATTACTTCACTATCGAGAGATTCCGCCGGAATACCGCGGAGTTATAAATATTACATCGAAGTGCGGTAACATCACAACGCACATGCCTCTTCTAACATCCGGCGGTCTATCTCGTTTGATACGAGAAATAATATTTGCCTTTAGGTGCCCGCGTAAACGTTCGACAGATATTAGTGGAAAAGCGAGGAGAGAAGACCGCCGAAAATGCTGCCTGTTATCCGCCACTCTCCTCACCTGTTGACGCACTTCGTAAACGATTAATCATTTACAAAGCGACGGCATAATAATAATCATCTCCCTCAATTGAGTCTTATCGAGGGGGATCTCGCGCTTTTCAACATCCGTAATTATTTATTCCGAGGCTTTTGTGTTACAATTAACACTGGAGCGCGCTTTACCGCTTGCGGCTTTTTCTTGTTCTCTTCCGCGGCAGTATTTATCCGAACGTGATGTGATAACGCCGGCAATCCGTGAGAACGAAGGTCGCATTACCACTGCAAGTGCGATCTGTGCCAAGTTAACTGTTCTTATCATTATGAACTCCCCTAATCTTGCGTATGCAGTGATTGTTAATCGACAGCGGTCAACAGCTAACACGTTCCGCGTGCATTTTCTTCCGTCATCCTGAGACTTTTTTACGAACCTTTGTTAGTTTTGCAAAGGAGAGACTTGCGACGAGCATACACAAACTCGCATTGTTCTTGTTTAAAAAAAAAAACGTCTTCGCTTACAGCGACTCTTGATGACCAGGAGAGCAATTTCGGAGGGTGAAAGTAGCGACCGATCGGAGTGCCGTTGCAAGCAGAATGGAAAACTCCAGAGTGCACCTTCGGACCAAACCAGAGTCTTCCCGAGTCTCACGGACAGTCGTCTGCACGAATCCGGGATAGCCAACCTGTCGGAAACGGACTTGGACGTCAAGTGAGTGAAAATCGACACGCGATGTTCGGTTTGCGCAATGGCTTTAATTCACCGTTGAATAATTCTGTTTTCAGGGAGAACCTGAGCGAGCTCGAACTGCAGGTAACTAAACGCGCTTTATAAATACAAAAAGTTACGAGACGCTTTCATTGAACAGTTACGCCAGACAAGATTGTTCTTATTGTAGAAGAGGTACATAGCGTTCTCGCTGTGCCTCTGCACAGATAGGGTGACTCTGCCGCAGAGGGTGTCGATGTCGCTTCGGCAGCGCAATCAAACGGAGAAGAATCTCGTCTGCGAGGTGCAGAGAATGCAGCAGGCTATTCAGGCAAGCGACCACAAAAATATCTCGTCGCTTATTAATTCTTGTTCAATATCGTATGCGAATAGAGATCCTGTTATTCGTTTGAATCGTAACTCGTCCGCGTCACTTTTACCGGTTAACTAGTAGTCGTTCTCTCCACGATTCGTTGAAGGGATTGAATTTTGCATAACGCCAGGAACTTGCGCCACTATGCACGGACAGGGAATCCGTGGAGCGGGTGGAGCGGGTCAGGCATCAGTTGGACATGATCGCGCGGTGCGCGCACAGAGTGTCCTGCGCGGCCGAGACTTTAGGCGCTGTGCACCAGGAACGTAGGGTTTCCCGCGCCGTTTTGCTGGCCGACAGGTACCTCCAGATTCTGCACTCTCGATGCGAAAAGCTGGCCGCCAACGTCGCTGAGACGAAGTGAGGATCAGATTTATAATCTTCCTCTTATTCGCTATTCGTTCAATTTGTATCTTGAGCCTCGGCTCAACGTTCAGAGCTTTAGAGATATATTGTTTTGAGGTTTCCTGTTGTGCATAAAAAATTGTTTGCAAGCTTGTTTCCAGTAGTTCAGTTAATTGGCTAGCGATAGCAGTTCGAGATAAATATTCTCTTTGTGAAGTATCGCAATAGTGTTAAGTGTATAAAATTCCCTGCCTCCTGTTTCCGGAGCGACGCGATGATATCAGTGACAGTATGCGCTATTCATTTCCAGACGGATCCTGGTAGAAAACAATATCGTGATAGAGGAGAATTCCGGTGAGCTCGGCGATGATCTGCCTCGCATCAGATGCAGGAGCGGCACATCCGCCAATAATCGTATAATGGTTCGAAAATACAGATTCTATTGCTACTTTTATCAGTTTCTTTTTTTTTTTTCGTCACACATTAAAAATTTGTCACATTCGCTATTTTGTCGCTTTGTCCACAATATTTTTCGCACGATTGCACGATTTCGCAGAAATTCTATCGATCGCACTCACGCTTGCACTTTCACTATCTCGGTTCATCGATTAATCGTTACGTCTTTTCGTCGATTTTTCTTTCTAGATTGCTAGGAGGAGAGCTAGCGTAGCCACAATGTCTCGACCGCTCGGCAACGCACAGGACATGTCAAAGGCAATTTATTTTGTTTTATTGTTTTAGCTTCGAATCTTCACTTTTACAGTTATAGTATTTCAGCTGAGAGTCTTCTTACATTTCATGCTACTAACACAATGATACTCAACTTGCCTGCTTTCTTTTTTATACTCGCTGTGTTATCTACATTTTTGCCTTATTGTGTTCGACATAGGATACCGCGAGGCAACGAAATTCCGTTTCCGGACGCATGACTCTCAGGCGACCGTCTGTCAGTTCCGAATCTCCGAAGTGGGAAAATGAGAAACTGGATCGTACCGAGTCAGTATTATTATTATTATTGATTAAATATCTTAAGAAACGTGTTATTTTGTGCATTACATCGGCTGTTTTTTTTTTTTTTTTTTTTTATTTTGTCGAACAGTAGTTCTAACAGCATCGGCGAATTACGAGGTATCTTCGAGCAGGCCGAATCTCGGCGTAGCTCGAGGGAGGAAAATAACAACATGCGACTGAATCACTCCAATAGCCAAAATATAATAAATTGCCCGATCGTTGATGACGAAATTTGGACGAATGCTAAGCAGGAAGCTTCTCCCGTAGTTCTCCCCGTCAACAAAGACACCAATCCGAACTATAGATTATGGTAATTGCCTTTAATTTCTTATGTTTTAATTAAGATCTCATTTGTTGACACAACTTCTGTTTTCAGCACAACATTGTCGCAACCTCTCCGATTAAGAAGCGTACCATGGCGTACAATGTTGTGGGGTTTTCTATTTTTCTTCCTCGGCTTTTTCGTGAATCAAGGAATATCGATGATGAACACTTGCAACGGCCCGTTAAGTAGATGGCCCATCGAACAGATTTTTAGCAATTACGTTCAGATAAGAAACGCGGCGCCTCATCCGATGTGATTTTCACAATCTCTCTGCGCGGTTTCTGACTAATAAAATAAGTAATAGAACTAAGTATATACATACTGTAACATAACGCTGAAAAAGGTGAACAAAATAATTGCAAGTGCGTCCACATTCCAACGAGGTCGTACTGTAGCTGCGAATACAATAATTGCGTCAAAAGGCTTTTGAGATATTAATGTACGAGAAAAGTGTATTTATTTCGATGTATAGTGTAAAGAAAAATTCACATAATTTCTCTATTCCGTCATTATAATTCTCGACACAACTACAGTGAGAAATCAGAAGCGTTTAAAAAACTTTAGTTGAGGCAATAAATTATATTTATATAAAACAGTAGAGATTAATATGTTTGTATAATATCTATGTAACTTTGTCAAGACATTTTGAGATATTTAAATTATAAAATTTGTTTTAAATTTAAAAGTACATATTTAGAAACGTTATATTTATTAATAAAGAAACTGGAAAACAATTTAATATAAGCATTTTTTTATGAGATTTTATTTTCACTTAACTTTGCTACAGGAGTGCCTTCGCATTCGAAGTATATACATCCGGTTCATTTCATAATACACTATATCGTATCTATATATTCATGCATCATGACTTAGGATTGCGTGTCTGTGTCTGACATTAACGTGGAAGGGAGTTTATCTCTATATCTCGCAGCATTCCGTTCAATCTGGTTCAATTGCGGTAACATCATAAAAAAAAGCGGGAGGTGAGCAACATTTTTTTCGGACAGACTCAGTTTCTGCTTCCTTTTCTTGATATATAAAAAATATGACTAGAAAAGTAGGCTTTTAGGCCGTTGCTAGATATACGTGCACGTTTTGTGTATTTGTTTCAAGTTACAAATGTTTCTATCATTCACGTGATCCCCTCTTCAGTACGTATAATCTCAATCGAATTTTTAACATTAGCCTGTTAGTGAGTATGCATGTTCTAAACTGTTTCTACTTTACGTATCTCGTATTATAATCTCTAACTTATTTTCGTATTGTTGAATCTACTATTTTGTTGTTCGAGATCTTGTTTTTTTTTTAGTATATAGATTGTCACTTAATCCATTTCAGAGTCAGTAGAGCATTCTATACATGTTTTTGTTATTGGTGTTACATTAATTATTAAAATTGTTGATATAAGACATCTGAGTTCAAAAAATTTAATGATATATAATTTATTTACTAAAATTACAATAATCGTAAATATTATAAAAAATTTCTTTACAATATTTTAAAACTGAGAAAATGATGGAATTGTAAAATTATGACAATTCATGTAGTTTTTATTGTTATTTCAGAGATAAAGTTATATATTTATATATAACATAATTATATATATATATATATATATATATATATATATATATATATATATATATTCAGAATTGCAGAATGGTTCAACAAGTTTTTATTGGCCCATTGATTCATACAAAAGAAGATGGAGAATTGATAATTAAGAAACATGTTGCTATAGTTATTGAAGATGGCAAGGTAACTATATTTGATTATATTTTCTACATATTTTTGCAATGTTTTTGATTTATTAATAATTTATTTTAAATAATCTAGATAAAACGAAAAACTAATGTTAATATTTATATATTATGCAATATTTAGATTATTACTGTTGTGGAGAATCTGACAAATCACAAAGAGATGACAGATTTTCTCGCAGATTATGATGTAGATAAAGTTTGTATTTTATCACATGAAGAATTTATAATACCTGGATTTATCGATTGCCATATACACGCGGTTCAGTTTCCAAATCTTGGCCTGGGTTATGATAAATGTCTCTTGGATTGGCTGGAGACCTATACTTTTCCACTGGAAAAAAAGTATAATGATACAGAATTTGCGGAGCAAGTATTTGAAGCAGTTCTGGTATGGAAATATATAATCAGTTGACATATATAGAATTAAATTCTTATATATCTTTTAATTATTATGTTAAATTATTGCAGAAACGAACAATTCAAACAGGCACAACAACAGCATGTTATTTTGCATCTCTATATTCCGATGCGTCTCTGATTCTTGCAAAGAAAGCTGCTAAGATGGGTCAACGAGCTTTCATTGGAAAAGTAAATATGAACACTCCGCGTAAGGATGAATATTATGAAAGCACTGAAAAATCAATTAAGGACACCATGGCTTTCATAGAAGCTGTTGAACAAATTGGGGTAAACTCAAACTCATATTTTATTTGCATATGCCTGTGATAAAATAACAGTTTTTTCTTTATGCAAATCGAAAATCTTATGCTGCAAAAACGTCTTTTTTTTCATTTCTTGTAGAATCCGCTTGTAAGACCAGTTATCACACCAAGATTTGCATTGAGCTGTGATATGAAATTGATGCAAGAGCTAGCAAGAATTGCTAAAGCAAAAGATTTACATATACAGGTATTTCACTTGCATAATATATACATATATATATATACTCATTAATGTATCATACAATATTAATGCAAGATCTTTAATAGAGTCATGTCTCTGAAAATAAAGATGAGATAAAAGCAGTGAAAAACTCGTTTCCAGAACAGTCCTCATACACAGCTGTTTATGATGCTGCTGGTCTTCTTACCAATAAGGTATACTTTATAATGTTCTTTTAGGTAAAAAATGTTATTCTTCCATATAAAAAATATATAATTATCTGGATTGAATATAGTTATTTTAATTAAAAAAGTATATAATTAATCAATTTTTTGCAGACGGTGCTAGCACACGGAGTTCATCTTGAAGACAGTGAACTCGCGATTCTTAAACAACGAGGAACAGCTGTAATTCATTGTCCATCGTCAAATATACATCTGAGAAGCGGTCTTTGCGATGTGCAAAGACTGAGAGCTAATAATATCAAAATCGGTCTTGGAACAGGTGAAATTGCTTTGCAGAAATTTTATACTAAGACTGATATTTTGATATTACAACTTGAAAATTAACTGATAATATTCATTACGCTAATAAATAAATTTTGCAGATATATCAGGTGGATCAAGTTATAATATGCTGGAAGAAATAAGATCGGTTTTGAAAGTATCAAATTCTCTATCTGTTATGAAGGATGATTATATACCACTTAATTATAAAGATGTTTTTCATATGGCAACTTTGGGAAGTGCTAAAGGTAAAGTTAGACATCATTTATTATACTGTTTTATATACTGATATATATGTGATGTCTTCTTTATAATTATATATGCAATGATATATATTTTTTTTATATTTAGCACTCTCAATTGAGGATAAAGTCGGTAACTTGGTGCCAGGCAAAGAATTTGATGCTCTCATCATAAATTTGAACGCAAAGGATAGCTTATTGGATAATTTTCAAGAATATACATTAGAGGAGAAACTTCAGAGATTTATATACTCTGGCGATGATCGTAATATAACATCTGTATATATAAAAGGTAGAAAGGTTAAATAACGAAGAAAATAAGATTTACTCTTTATTTTTAATATACTACAAATAAACTTTTAAAAATATTCTAAATAATAAATAAATATTCTGTGATAGGCAGAAAGAGAGGTAAATTGTTAAATTATGTAAAGAAACTTCTATTTTTGTATATTATAAATAAATTTACAATATAGTGTTAATGAATAAATTGCTTGAATAAATTGCTTGAATAAATTAAATAAAATTTCAATTCCTCATTTTTTTTCCTCTGAAAACTATTATGAAAATAATGAAAAATATTTCTATTAAAGTAAAATTTTTATATTATAATTTTAAACATATATTGTTACATAGTATTTTTTACTACACTAATTATGAAAAAATTAATTTTAAATATAATTGCTGTAATATCATTTTACAGTTGCTTTATTTAAATAAAATATATATTTAATCATATCCTTATATATTGGTACTCTCGCACTATCTTTTTGAAACACCGGACATGACGTCATACAATGTCAGATACGCCATCTCGAGGCAATCAAAAACTCCAGCTTTACTGATCTTTCTTCCGTAACTTTACGCGTAGGAAAGAAGTAACGTGAGTAAAGTTCCGAAATTTTGTAGTTCTTTCGCGAGTATATTTATTAATAAAATAGTTTTTGCTCGTTCCTCGTTTAGCCATACAAAACATTTAAAAAATGAACGCTTTTGTACAAAGTTTTATCGCGACTCAGAGTAATTTGTTAAACGCCACGTGTTGGCACCGTTTGTTAGGTTAGATTGACAAACTAACATTTGGGATATTCTTCATGCCTTTATTATTTTAAACATCAAGATTATATAATAAAATATAAAAAAATTGTAACGTAATCTTTGTCTTTATGTAATTAGTAGAAATCGCAAAATAATTTTGTTACACTGTTATGGTAATCATAGTGTAAAGGTTATTGATTGGAAACAGCGACTATTAGCGATACTTTCAATAAATTAGGATTTTTATATGGAAATGATAGAAATGACTTTTGGCATCAAAATTTATAACATTTTAATTAATTATAGAATGGCGGACGCTGCTCCAGCCGCACGTGGAGGCTTTCGTGGAGGTTTTGGCTCTCGCGGAGCAGGAGGCGATCGCGGAGGTCTGAGAGGCCGTGGAGGTAGAGGTAGAGGTAGGGGACGCGGCCGTGGACGCGGCAAAGAAGACAGTAAGGAATGGATTCCTGTTACCAAACTGGGTCGTTTGGTTCGAGATGGAAAGATCCTATCTCTCGAACACATCTATCTGTTCTCTTTACCCATCAAGGAGTATGAAATCATTGACAAGTTCCTTGGACCTGATTTGAAGGACGAAGTTCTGAAAATCATGCCTGTACAGAAGCAGACTAGAGCCGGTCAGCGTACACGTTTCAAGGTAAACTTGGAGCTTTTTGTTAGACATTACAATAATATTGATAAAAAATGCGAGCTAAAAATTTACTTTTAATACTGATTAATCAATGTTGCGAGAATATACATATGACAAGAATTTGAATGTCTTTTATAGGCTTTTGTTGCCATTGGAGACAGTAATGGCCACATTGGATTGGGAGTAAAGTGTTCCAAAGAAGTAGCTACTGCTATTCGCGGTGCTATCATTCTGGCGAAGCTTTCTGTTGTGCCCGTTCGACGTGGTTATTGGGGTAACAAGATCGGTAAACCACACACGGTACCTTGCAAAGTGACTGGCAAATGTGGATCTGTTCAAGTGCGTTTGATACCAGCGCCTAGGGGTACTGGTATTGTATCCGCTCCGGTTCCCAAGAAGTTGCTTCAGATGGCTGGTATTGAGGATTGCTACACCTCGGCCAGAGGATCTACCTGCACCCTCGGCAATTTCGCCAAAGCCACATATGCTGCAATTGCTAAGACATATGCGTATCTTACACCTGACTTATGGAAAGAACAGGCTCTGGCTAAGGCGCCCTATCAAGAATTTGCTGATTATTTGTCAAAGACTCACAAAGGAGGCGCGAGAGCAGCAGAGGTTGTTTAAATAAACATCCAGCTCCCATGGAAATGCTTTGAAAAAATATAAAATGTGTGTCATTATTTTACTCCCTTTGGTCCCTTGAAAGGTAAAGCTTTGTATACTTTAAGATATTAATTTTTTTTAATTAAGACATTCACATACATATTTCTTTCTTAAATTATTTTTAGAGTTTTCATATTTCACTAAAAAATTTAGACAGAACATTTCTTTTAAAAAGGTATACTTTATTAGTAATATATATTTTTATTTTATTTAAAAACTTATTTGTATAATACATTATAAATATAAAAAAATTTTGATCATGTTATGTAGTGTCCATAGATATGTCTTGTGAAAATTTATGTTTCTCATATTCCTTATCAAATGTCTCAATCATATAATCGCATATTTTTTCAAGATCCTGTAGACCCCTTCTCAATACTTCAATTGCGTTTTCACCGGTTGTTGAAATGGTGAAATGAATCCTCTTTTCTGCAGGATGTGGCACATTATAACTGCACATCTTTATACCAGGACTGCAAAAAATAGAATTTTATTTAGAAAAAAATCTTTTATTAATAAATAGTTTAATTTATTTTATATGTTTATAAATATTATCTATAAACACTTAAATAATACATACTAATCAAGTATCACAGATCTGAGTGCATTTCCTAAAGTGTGTCCTTCATCGGCGAAGACAAAAGTTCCGAATGTGACTCCATGATTTCCTGGTAACTGTATTTGTAATTAACAATAAGGTATAATTTTGTATTTTAAATCATAATAATTATTTAACATACCCTTGAAAGACGATTTTCCATCGTTACTTATATTTTCACGTGTTGTGTATTACATACGCATCAATACCGCTTTTATTCTAACCTAATATAACCTTACTCAACCCAACCTACCTAAACTAACCTCTCTTGCTATTTGCGTCTCAAATCTGGCTACCAACATCGAAAAAGAAATTTTCCATGTTTACATGTATTGAATATTTGTATATGCACTTGTTACTCGATATGCTAAAAAATTATTCAAAAACGTGTTTACAACCGTTGTTTATGTCTGTTTATAAGATTTAACGATTTTCATGCATTTGCCTTTTTATGTCATAGACATTGCGTATATTTGATTAATTTAATTCAACTGTAATCTAACTTGTAATTAACCTAACCTAACCTAATTTAATAAAACTAACCACGTAAATTGTGCAGTGATCACACGTTTCATGCGGCGAATTGATGTTGCGATGAGTTTAACACGTATCTGCGATGTTTTCATTCATCGAAACACGCGGTTTCAAGGCACTTTTGTCAGGAGACTTCTTGCTACGGAATCGACAGAAGTGTCAAAAAATGAAACAGTCGACATAACCACTGCCGATGAGGAACCTGTGTATTCGATGATGGATGATCCACAGGTACAGGAAGAGATCGCTAGGAAACGAAACAAATCTCGGCTGAGTCCGCACGATAGAAACATTCTTATGGGTTTGCGTCCTTACAACAAATCTCTGGAATGGTTTCATAATACTGTAAAATACAAGAGACGTATGCTGGGTAGATATGGATTGAAAGGCAATGATGAACCGGTGGGATTTGCGTGGCCTACGCAGAAAGAAGTAAAAAATGCTCAAGAATATGAGACAGTTGCTTTCCCACTATCTCTTCAAGAGAGGTGGAAAAAGCTGGAGCTGGAGAAACAGAGAAAGGCTGAAGAAGCTAAAATAAGGCATGTTTTTATTATATTATTCAATAGTTAAATGCAATCTTGCTGATAATTTAAAATAATGCATTTATATATAATATGCTTACAGGGAAACTGAAATAATGGAGAAACTGGCAAAGATGAATCAATGGACGGCTGAGTTGAATGCAAAAGTAGCAAAGAAAGAAGCAGCTCTGCAGGCTGCTAAATTGCGTAAAGAACGTCTGCTGGAAGAAGTCAGAAGACACTTTGGCTTCAGAATTTCGTCTCATGATGAAAGATTTAAGGAAATGTTAGCACAGAAAGAGAAAGAAGAGAAGAAGAAAAAGAAAGATGCTAAGAAGAAAGCAAGGCTGGAGAAGTTTTTAACTCACGAATTATCCGAAACCGAGAGTCAAGAACAAACAACTGACTCTACGAAATCTGTAGAATAATAGCTTTTTGTTTGTAAAATATAAAATGTTTCAATTTTATAGCTAATAAATTTATAATTAGAATAATAAATTCTGTTTTCTTTTAGGTGCAATTATTTTAAAGTAGAATGTGCATGTGTGGCCAATGTGATTAAACCGTAAGTTTTTTCCTTTATTTTTTATTTAAGCAATTAGCGTTCTCATATTACGAGACGTCGCACAGTGAAATGGATTATGATCAAAGGATATTCAAATGTTCTTTTTTGTTTCGTATTATTACGGAAGCGTACTTTATAGTACTTTATAGTAAAAACGTTCTAATGGATATCTCACATTTATTCGCGGGCGTAATACAAATGTCAGAGACAATATACACTCATAATAATAAATATCGTACTTTTTCTTACTAATACAAAAACATTACACACTGTTTCGCAAAGGACTAGAAGAAATTATTCTAATGCATAGGTTGTTAAATGATACTCCTCTTAAGACGCTTAAGACCAGGCACACATTGGACGGCATGCAGTTATATTAATTATTTCGAATCTTACTCTGACCGTATTAAGTCTTTTGGCGATCACCGCAATCATTTATAAACCATCGAACTACATTGCATCAAATTTAAGACATGATTTCCTCATATTTGCGCTTGACTCATTATCCATTCAGTGAAGCTTATTGATTAACCAGTAGCTAATTCTTAACTATTTTAGCAGCCGCGTTGACTAAAATGATCGAACATCCTTGAACATTGTAAAAATTTTCCGATAGCGCGAAATTAGATCAGCTTCTCGTTGTGCACATCCCATCCTGATCGCCGCTGACAAACGACTTTCTTTGCGAATTTTCTCGCTCTGAAATATCTTTATCAGTTTCAGCGGCACTGCGAACCGGTCGATTGTCATCGTCGCACGTCCATGTATTCTCTATTTTAAGCTCGTCGATCACGATGAAACGTACTTTGTTGCCTTCCGCGTGTCAGGCGGATTGCAGCTGCGACGACGATGTTAATTCGTAAAACTGAAAGCTCAGCTCCTCGCCGAAGAGATTTTCCGATCCTATAATTTCAGGATCGACCACGTTCAATCCCAAGCTGTTTGGATTCAGATCCGTGACCAGATATCCTTCGCTTATGAGACCACACTCCTCGGCGACGACTTCCTTAGAAACCGGATTCAGGAAATCTGCAAATTTATTTGTACGTTAATTTCTCGCAACAAAAATGAATATTGATCCCTTTGAAATTTTTGTCTGGAAAAAAAGATTATAACGATAATCACCGCTATCCTTGAAAGAACACTGAAGCTCCGTGTGTTGCGTAGTTTGCTGATTCTGCTGATTCGCCTCGTGATCGTTGCTGTTCACCATCATGGGAACTAGATATTGCACTTCTACCTGACGTTTTATACCATTGAGTATTTGCTCGGCGGAATGCTCGAGCGTCACGGAATTCAGGATACTGTCAGTGTTCTCCTCAGAATTCGGCTGCGTGATACTTGCCGTCGCAGCCTCCACTTCATCCACGATTTCACTGCAACGTTCAATTCGAAATTGTGGAAATCGTATCGATGCGCGTTAAAATGTTTTACATGACTCGACAAAGAATTGCATCGGGATTTACCTAATGATAGTTTCGTCACTCTGAGATTCTTCGCACTCATTTTGCGAAGCTTGTCGTGCCGATGTTACGTCGTTGACAATAAGCGGACGAGGTCTGCAATCGCCACGATTCGCGATTGCCCAAAGATGACCAGCTCCGTGAGGGGCTTTCGATCCCTTGCGGAAATGCGGATTTATCGAAAGATTGTGTCGGACAGAATTCTTCCAGCGATCATCGTTGCTCTTGTAGTAAGGAAAGTGCTCGCTGAAAATGATAGAAGTATCCTGATTTCATATTTTCTTATATGTTTGAATCTAAAAGCTGTGCAATAAATATAAAACATGCACTTGCGTCCAAAACAATGTTAAATTTTAAATTAGTAATTATAATAAAAAGAACTCTTTTTACGTAGGTAAATTGAAGGAAACGCGATTAAGGACATTACACTATAAAAACGCGTGCTGGCAATTTACGTCCCTGCGAAACTAATTTCCTTCACCTGCTCGTAGCGATGTCACGGTGCGTTACGCACCCCCTACGATTAATTTCACAAGTTTCGGTAGAGAATGAAAGGCATTTTAGCAGAGAGAGAGAGAGAGAGAGAGAGAGAGAGAGAGAGAGAGAAAAGATATATTTGAAATGCTAAATGGCGTGTTTACCCTCGACTGATCACGATAATAGCGACGAATGTTGTCACTTACCGAAAGTTTAACAAATCTGTCTTTAACTTTTCATATCAAATATCTACGAAATCAATATAATTAAAAAAATAATCCCATCATCTAAAATCTGTCAAGATTATTCTTTAAATACTCCCTTTCGGGTATTTTATTTAATATCTGCTTCAATCTCTTTGAAAACAATATCGGCTTAAGTCTGAATATATCATGATCAAAATCTCGAATAATGTGAAAAAATCATATTTTTAATGTAATAAATTAATGCCTATATTTATAGGTTTGTGTCTGTCTAGAGTTATTGGATCTTTTGCTCAATTGCTCAAGCCCGAATGATCTATATATGTTTTTTCCAAGGAGCTCGAGCGACGATCGAACAGGTGAAGGTATAGGGAGCAGTAAATTGTGCGCATTCGTGTTGAGGGCTGCAGCGAAGGATAGCCGGAGGGTGAGGAGTTTAGTGCCAGGTGGTGCCAAGCAACGGGGGCAGTGGTACCAATAGGTACCATCTCAAACCAGCCCACCCTCGTCGATTCACCCCCGACTTGCTCCTGTAAATTCGTAGAAAATCTCCTGCGCGGCTAATACGTAAATAAGAAAGACACTTTGTATATTTGAGAAATGCAATTTGTAAACATTTCCTTCTTAGATTTTTGACATCTTATCATATGATTTTAATTGTGATTGCTCTTAAATTGCGATTCCGCCCGTAAATTGCGAACTTAAAGGAGTAAAATATGAAAAATGTAAAAACATAAAAAGAGAATTGAAATCAATTAATATATCTAATTAGACGTGCAATTGTAATTGCAGTGCCGGCTACGAACAGTAATTTCGGCAAATTGTCCCAACAGAAAGGAAGCCAAAGTTTCGATTGATAGCAACAATAAATTTTGACGCTGATTACTTACGAGATCCATTGATAAATAGCAGAGACGGTGAGCTCGCCTCTTTCCTGCAGTGCGTGCTCTATCAATTCCGTGTAGGTGAAGGGCGGCTTTTTCGGTCCGTTCGATCGCACAGACGAAACATTCCGGTTGTCGATTCCACTGGCAGGATAAGTAGCCTGATTTGAGTCCTGTCTATATGTTGATGAATTTTCGTGATTGCCGTATCCTCTTCTGACATCGCCGGCGTAATTGGAGCCGTGCGACCGTCCGTTCGATTTGCTTTTGTTGCCTGAAAATACGCAATTAGTCGCAAAACTATAAAGTTAATTAGTGAACGGTACATATAAACATTTGTCGCAATTTAATTAAAATAAAATTTAAAATACCGCTTTTTAACATATATAGTTTATCAGCATTTCAACATAAGGCGGTGGTAAAATTTGCTTTCTTTATGCGATTTGATATATTTTAATTTTAACGCTAAAATCAATCAGATTAGTTCTTTAATTTACAAAAATATTAACACACATTTATATTGCCTTTTATTTATTTTAGTTTATTTTGTTCTGAAACTTTCCTCACCATGATTGTCCTTTGTCGAGAGTCCTATGGTGGACTTATCGTCCGCAGCTTCGATGAACGAATCCAGTTTGAAGTCCAGCAGCCATGATAGGTTCCCGTTCTCCTGATCCTCGAATTGCTGCTGTTGCTGTTGCTGCTGATTGCTGTTTGTCATATTTCCCTTATGTTGCTGCACGTTTGAATTGGCGAGCGGTACCGTGGGTGCGGCAATCGGTTCCCAATAATTCACTGACACTGCTGGTTGATAATTAGCAGTCGCCTCGACGGCATAGTTTTCAGCAGAATGACGTTCGATGCATCCGGAAGCCAACGACGACGACGACGAGGAAGAGGACGAAGTTACAAGAATATCTAAATTCTGCTGCTGCTCCAACTCCGATACAGTCGTCCAAGTGCAATTGGTGCCGTCTACCAGCAATACTTCCAGACGTGCCACCGGCGATTCCTCGACCGCTTCCTGAGCGGACATCGGCGAGAAAAGAGCTGCCGCGTTAGCAATCATCTCATTCGGCGCGGTAACCAGCTCCACTGGCGTCTCGAGTTCCTGGAGGTAGCGCTTACGGCTCGTCTGGCGGACTTCCTCACAGAAGCTGTCAATGTCCAGCTCGTCGAAAACCTTCCGCTTGGAATTGTCAATATCCAGGTCATCAAAAACCTTCCGTTTGGAGGAAGCGCGGCATTGATTCTCTGCAACTTCGCCAGCCGCTCCCGATGATGGTCCAATCATCCTGTCGATTTTCAAGCTATCGATGAACATGAAATGGATAGGATAATAAATCGTCCTTTAAAAAGATAGGCGCAGCAAAAGAATTGTAGTAGAAATTTATTCTGTAAAGTTAAACCTTGAATTAAAAAATTGAATTATTGCGATTAAAATTGTAATAAATTCTTAAAAGTTTAATTTTAGAATATATTTTATTTAATCTCTGATTTAAAAAAAGTTGTAAAGTATGAATAAATCTTTTTTTTCTTTATTTATTTATACTACCATTTTCGTAGAGCAGGATATTAAAGATAAAACTTTGCATGTGCTTGTTCCTTATTTAAAAAACAATTAATTTGATATTAGCGTCCAATATCAGCTTAAAAATATTATGCTTTGTATTTTGAAGAATAATGCATTCTTCAAACACACTTCATTGCTTACACAAGTTTATAATATTGAAATATGTCAATTAAAAAGATATCGTACAATTCACGCGTGAGAACATTTCCTACCTTGCTCTTTGCTGTCTTTATTTGTGCCTCACGATACTTCAACACGTGAACAATACTTCGTTTTTCTATTTCTACTAAACTATCAATCGAAGCGAAATCATCGTCAGAACGAGACACGAATATTTCAATCTTCTGCGACCGCACGTATTGCTTCTCCTTCGAGATTTCGGGATTAGCAACAACTTTAAACGAGTCCTGCCATCACGATTCACGTGGAATTCGATCGACGTTATCATGCACGGCCAGCGCGGAACACACTTCTGAAACCGTCGATTTTTCTCGTCGCGATCGAGCGCTTTCGGAGCGCGTCTACATAATCGGCGCGGTACGCGCGACTCGTTTGTTTCGTACGTCGACTGTTCCGCGCCGTGTTCCCCACGCATGTGCATTGGTGCTCCTAACGATGGTGCGATGTATATATGACGTCCTGTACATACAAGGGATGTTGAATTGAAAAATGCTTTTTCCAAACGTACTCTTTCCAAATCCTTACAGATGGAAATATAAAGAGACAGTTCTTAATAAGGAAAACGTTATGCTAATATTTTGTGCTTTAAAAAAGCGAACTCGTCTCACCTAAATAATATCGACAGAAGCAGCAAGAAAATGTAATCGTTCAAAGATGTTCAATTATTCAATAATGCATTTATCTTGAAAATATGTAAAATAGAATAAGCATCTTTAAAAAAAAAAAAAATCCTTAATTGTTGAAATTTGCAGGATCGATTTGTAGCTTATGTATTTTATTAAGACTGCAATAACCTGTAATATATAAATAAATTTGTTATTGTACATATTGTGGTTTTATAAATTACTATTTTCTCTATATATACATTTTATAATTATATTATATCTATAGTTCTTCATTTATTTTTTATGATCATTTATATGTGAATCAACACCGACCAGAAATATGCACGCGACGAAAGTTCGCGCTTGCAATCTGCGCTGTTTCATTCGGTACGTCAAAACTGTCAGTTCCTCGACGTGTGCGATGAAGAAGAGTGTACGGATGAAATCACGCATTATCCGCTTTTCATGAAAAATTTCCTATCTTCCGTGATGCTGACAAGGTCAAGGTGGCACGCGCAGCCAGAAACAGCTTATCGCGGCGTTTTTGAAGCGGACTGTATTGCGGAAAGCAAAAAGCAATTTCTCGCAGGGAGTGTACTGCGTATGAACGTAATAACAAATTATGGAGCCCTACATATAAACAAAATGTATGCAACGAGATTCCTCAATGCAAGTAAAAATGAAATAATTAGGCGCTAAAAAGTACAAAAAAGTAAAAAAATTTATAAAAAAGGAGATATTTAAATCTTGAATAATAAGACTAGCAAAGTAAAATTGCAGTGATATTTGATTATCCCGTATGTCCCACTGTGTGCAGATTTAAAAATAAAAAAAAAGAATATTTTTGATAGGAAACCCGAAAAAAATAAGAGACCTCTATTTCCGGGGCGCCTACGCGTCAAACTTCCAGAAATTTCGTCACACTACTGGACTGGTGCCGCAGATATGCGTGCATTGTATAGAGCGTACACAGTCGAACGTCGCACGGAGAATGACATTTAAAATTCACCACTGAGAGCACGACAATAAGAAGGTAGCGGAAGGAAAGGGTGCGCAAGGAGAGGGTAGCACGTTGGTACGTTGTGAGTAGTCGTCACATGGAGCATCCTGAGTAGCCGAGCTAGACGAAAAACAGCAATCATGGACCAACTCGACAACGATCTGGACCAACACTTGCTGCACCAATTCAGTTGTCTCGGTACTACAGACAAAGACGATCTGGTGAAGCAGTTGCAGAAGATGCTGGCAGGCAGCCACCTGAACGAGACCACCGCCGAGTTCTTCCTGGACATGAACAATTGGTAATTCATCATCTCATGAAACGTTTCCCGTCTCGTGTGCACTGCCCACGCACATAACCTTGCATCGCCATGTTTACCCCCCGCAGGGAAATCCTATTCTCTCAGATATTTTTTGCTTTGTATTTTTCCTTATTTTGATGGATTTCTATTCTGAATTAGGACGTAGCGTCTCTCTTTATCCTTCCTTACATCATTTAATCCTTTTCAATCAGGTGTCATTATCTTTAACGTTTTTCTGTTAACATACTGCTTACTTTGCCTACTTTGCCTACTTTGCCTACTTTGCTTGTGATTCAATGCTTAATCGCTTAGATATAGAATTAAACTTGTTTTTTATTTATTTATACACTTCTATAATGTTTATATTTTAAATGAAATATGCACATATTCTTATACTTTATTGATAAAGAGAAGAAAGACCAGTAAAATTTATAGCTGTAAAAAAGATCTCTTTACAATAATTATTGGTGCTGACAATTATATAATTTCTAATTAGTATTTTAATTCATAATTCTATAAAAATTTGAAATAGATTTGGATGAATTTGTATATATATGGATTAACTGTATTAATATTTAATTAAGGATCATATTGTTGCTTTTATCTTTATCAATTATTTGTAAACAATAAAACAGATAGGAGAGTGTTGTTATTTTAAAGTAAAATCACATCAAACACAGATATTTGAATTTACTGTTGTTTGGATTTGTATAGTATTGTAATAGAAAATCTCTTCTTTCTGCAATCTTGAATATTATTGTGATGCAATTTTTATTCTCCAGGAATCTGCAAGCAGCAATTTGCAGCTACATCGATTTTGAGTCGCCTTTCAAAACCCCTTGCATGACATTAATATGCGACAGTACAATCGGCGAGGGAGAAGCTGTGCCACCCAACACAAACTTTCAGAAATCATGGCGTGTACAAAATAGTGGTACAGAGGCTTGGCCGAGTGGGATACATTTGCAGCATACTAGTGGAATACCTATGAGTTGCTTGCGGATACCAGTTCCGCCGTTGGGTCCAAAAGAGACTACAGAATTGAGTGTAACACTGACAAGTCCAGCCGAAACCGGTGTCTATCAAAGTAAATGGAGAATGATGACATCAAATGGTATCTATTTTGGTGGTAAGTCACAAATTTAAAAGTTAAGTATTTTTATACAATATAAACTAAAGAAACTAAAGAAAGTACAATATAAACTAAAGAAATGATAAAAGAATTCAGAAATATGAATTAAAAATGATAGAAAAATAAGTGGATGAATGATAAAAGTCTCATAAAAAATTAATCTTATGGAAGTTTATTTTATATAAATAATACTTTATATTAATAATGTTAGCATGTAAAGAATATCATTAAAATAAGTAAAAATGATCAATCTTAACAGCAATATTATTTGTATACAATTGTTGACTTTCTGTTTATTATTACAAGTATTATCTCTAAATTCATTAATTTTTTAAATTATATACGATTGATTTTTTATTTAGCCATATTTCACAAATTGTTAATATTTTTGCAGACGTTATCTGGGTGATCATAACAGTAAATGAATGCGGAACATTGGCAGTTACTCAACAGCTGCATCATTTAAGTACACAATCTAACGATGTACAAATGTGCTAGCCTTTGACGTACAAAAATCTCCCCTCCTAAAAAGGATTTATGGAATATTGCATAAGGTGTCTCTTAGATCATTAGGGATCGACAGTTATTTCTAAATTTTGTATAGGCCGCTTTTCCACAATGGAGCTTTCATTGCTCCTGCACATCCTAAAAAAATTGCTATTGTATATTAAAAATAGCTTTCAACAATAAAGGATACCATATGAATTTGGCTATACATTTACGCCGATTAAAATATTAATAAAATATGGAATTAGTTGAAAAAAATGTATTTTGAAAAATATTTTTGCGACAAAAGTTTTATTTGCATCTCTTTAAGTTAGAGAAATAATTCTTTGTGTATAGTGCAAAAGTAATTATTTCCATTGTTTGTTCTTATTGAAAAGATGAAGGATATCGAATTTATACATATTATACGAGAATTACATAATTTTGTTACACTTAGCAACTGCTTGTATAAGGCCTTTTATGATCGTCCATGCTTGTCGATCGTACTGCGCGTAATCGATTGAAGTTGCGTTTGTGTGATATAGAAGCTGAGGGATATGCATGTGATGATTTTTACTGGAAAAAAAAGAAAATGATCGTGATGGATTTGCATGGACTGCGTGCGATTGGTATTGAAGATATATAATTAAGATACATTTAAAAATATAATTTTTATTAGAAAATAAAGTCTTATTATATAGGGCTAGGGAATTACAAGTATATAAAATATATTCACTTTCGTCTCCAGTTTAAAAAAAATTTAAGTTATTAGAAATAATTTTTTACACATCTATCTTAAATCGAAAAAAAATACTGTAATTGAAAGTACTACAATTGAATCAGGCGCTTGAACACCTGATTGCAAATATATCCGATTACTGATTATATGAATACTGGTTTACAGAAAATCTAGTATGTATGTTGGTTTTTACTTTAAGTACGCCAAATGAGAAAATCAACGTCATTTTATGAACTACGAATGTTTTGGCAGTGAAATGTAAGTTTTACAGTTTACACAAGCATAAATCTTCTTCATTCTTCTTGTAATAATAAACGAAGTTATATTATAAATATTATAAAGGAAGTTTTTAAGGCGTGTAGCTCAAACCGCCATCTTCATATGAATTTTGGAGTGCGGTTTATAATCAATTAATTCGAAATCTTCGGCAACAAAGTCATCAATACTTTTGACTTCTCTAACTATTTTTAATTTTGGAAATTCTCGTGGTTCACGTTGTATCTGTTCCTCAAGAGCGCTTACATGGTTGACATAGACATGACAGTCGCCCATTGTATGTACAAATTCTCCTGGCTGAAAATAAAGGTAGATATAACAAGACTTCTCTGAAGTTCATACAAGTGAAAATTGATCCCCTTACCTTCAAGCCAGTAACATGAGCGATCATGCAAGTCAGTAATGAATACGATGCTATATTAAACGGCACCCCTAAACCCATATCTGCACTTCTCTGGTAAAGCTGTGCGGATAATTCTCCATTGCTCACATAAAATTGGACTAAGGCGTGGCATGGAGGCAATGCCATTTCTGGGATGTCAGTTGGATTCCAAGCAGACATTATAATACGTCTGTCATCAGGAGAATGTTTCACTTTGTGAATAACTTCTTTTAACTGATCTATTCCTGATGAAATAAATATATATAGTTATATACTTTAATGAACGTTTTTATTCATAAATTAAAAAAAAAAACAACAGATCTATTTAAAAAATGCTTCTAAAGATACCTTGTCTAGTATAATCTGTGTGCATATCCTGATACTTGGCACCAAAGTGTCTCCATTGAAATCCATAAACAGGTCCTAAATCACCTTCCTCTCTATCAGTGAAGCCACAAGAGTCTAAAAAAGCCCGTGAACCATTTCCATCCCAGATATGAACACCTTTATCTGCTAATTCTTTGGAATTTGTCGATCCTCTAATAAACCATAATAATTCTTCAACTACTGCTCGCCAGAACACTCTTTTAGTGGTCAGTAATGGGAAAATACCTATAAAATAATTCCTTTAAATAAAAATCTTTCACACTTCTTTCACACATTACTATAAATTATTTTATAAAGAATTTTCATAAGCACTGTATAAATACAATTGTCATTGAAATTGTTAAGCATCTATATCTTATACATTATCAAAAATTAAAATAATTAACAATCATAGATAAAAACTTACCGTCTCTTAACCCAAATCGCATTTGTGCGCCGAAAATAGAATATGTATTGATCTCAGTGCGATTGCTTTTCATTGTTCCAGTTGCAATAATTTTCCTAATAAGCCGTAAATATTGATACTCCTCATGTTCTTCGTTTGTACTTTCTCTTCCATTCATTTCTTGTTTTTTCTGCATTGTTTCTTGGGATGATTTTATTTCAATATTATTGCTAGACATTTTTCTCCTTTATGTTATATCCTCTTACAATAGTATGTTAAATACAACACACAAGGTAGTAAAATAGAAATCGTTAATATAGGCAATGTATAATGAAATGATGCAGTCACGATAAAACAATGATTAATTCAATATATAATTTTTTTTACCTTTTGGAATGCCTTCAACTTATCTCCTTTAAGTAGGTTTTTTAGCACCAGAACTCGCCAGGAGTATAAACTTGTCTAGAGTTCTATCTTTGTTTAAACTTTCTTCTATTCAAGTGTCCTAGTCAATCATTCTTCTAACCTCCTTTAATTTTACACCACTATAATCTTTCTTATTCAATTACCTATTTTCTATCCTAACTTTGATTATTATTCTATACTGCTACTAATTATAATAATACCTATTACAAAATAATTCGATGTATAAATTTGAATTCAATACATACGATGCTTTACGATATTTTAGCTGTCAACAGTGGTCAACAGTCAGAAATATTTAAGCGCGGGAAAACACGTGCATCTGATACAGGCATCCCGGTTAAAGTTAGGATCATTCAGGGCGGTTGTTCCAACTTCTTGATAGACTTGTAATAAAATCGAAATAGAATCTGTTGGCACATTGCTGTGTCACTGCTCGCATTTGCTTAATGAAATGTACTGAAGAAAAAAATGTACCCTCTGTATAATAATTCACTTATATACTTCACCCTTTATTTCTCATATTTCCCATTTACATAATTCTTTTAACCTAAATTGTTACATTTGTTAAATTTAATAATCCCTTTTTTTTATTTTAACTTTCAGAGGATCTACAGTACTCATTGATATGTCTGTATTAAGTTTTATTTCATCTATTTTGATATTTTTATCTACTTTAAATTCAAACGTTCGTATCAATGTTGCTAGAATGACTTTCATAGAAATCATCGCATATTTCCGACCTGCAATTTTATTAATTATATATAAAACAATTTTATCATGATATTTTGTTATTTATTCATGCTTACCAATACAATTTCTGAGTCCGGTACTAAACGGCATGAAATATTTTGAATAATGCTCTTCTTTTTCCGGAAGAAATCTATCTGGATCGAACATCAAGGGATTCGACCAATGTTTCTCATTTCGATGCATATGTAATATAGACATAATTGTTTCAGCTCCTTTAGGTAAAATAGTTTCTCCTAAAATATACATATGTTTATATTAAAATATTATTCTAATAAAAATGTAATAATAGAAAATAGTTTAAGTAAACATACGTCTCATTACAAAAAAATTACTTTTGTATGTATCTCTGTCTTTTAATTGTAGCACAAAACAACACATTTTTAAATAAATTATTATAATACACAATTATGGTTAATCATACCTATTTTTAAGTCTTCTGTTAGAATTCGTCCAATCACAGGAGCAGCTGGGAAGAGTCTCATTGTTTCCTTAATAACTCGGTTCAAATAATCCATTTTTTGCAAATCATCATATTTAATTGGTACAGATTTTGGAGATTTAGTGTCGTAAATTTCTGATAATTCTTTGTACGCTTTTTCCTAGTATGAAATAAATTGAAGCGATTATGTGTATTTTTCAATATATATATTGCTCTATACTTGTGATTAAAATTTTGTGCATTGCTTACGAAATTAATATTGCTAGCAATAACTAAAGCGTAAGAATAATAAATAAAAATGTTTGCATAATTCTATTTAAATTTTTAACGTAAATAATATATTACATATAAGGTTTGTTCTTTATAGCTGAACTGGCTGCACTAGTTCAAAGTTTATCTTTCTTCTTCTAACGTGGAGGAAAAAAGATAAACTCTGAACTAGTGCAGCCAGTTCAGCTATAAAGAACAGACCTATAGTCACTAATATATTATTAGGTGTTGGAATTAATTCGTAGCGTTTTACGAGAGATGGCGGGGATACTACAGTTTTCTGTTTTTATCGTCAGAAGCAAATTTATCTTAAATCAGCTGTTAGGTTAGGTGTTATTTTTACGACCCATCTTACTTTCACTTGTTAATAACATCAAGTTATAATTATTTAAATATGTCTAAATTTATACCAAATAAAGTGTTTTTGCGGGGAGTTTTATTACATTACTTTCATATGAATAAAACTGCTGCGGAAAGCCATAGGATTTTAGAAGAAGTTTACGGTGAGCAAGCTTTAGCTGAACAAACGTGTCGGAAGTGGTTTGCGCGATTCAAGAGCGGTGATTTCGACTTAGAAGACAAGGAACGACCTGGACAGCCAAAAAAGTTTGAAGACAAAGAATTGGAGACATTACTTGAGGAGAACTCAACTCAAACGCTCGAAGAGTTGTCCACATCGTTGGGGGTTGACTTTTCAACAGTGGGAAAACGACTTAAAGCGTTAAGGATGATCCAAAAGGAAGGACATTGGGTTCCATACGAATTAAAGCCGAGGGACGTTGAAAGGCGTTTTTTGACTTGCGAGTTACTGCTTCAACGGTACAAAAGAAAAAGTTTTTTACATCGGATTGTTACTGGTAATGAAAAATGGATATATTACGATAACCCCAAGCGCAGAAAATCATGGGTTAAGCCTGGACAACCATCATCATCAGTACCAAAACGTAATATTCATGGATCTAAGCTTCTTCTTTGCATTTGGTGGGATCAACGGGGTGTGGTTTACTACGAACTGCTGAATCCGAATGAAACCATCACTGGGGATCGTTACCGACTGCAATTGATGCGCTTGAGTCGGGCATTGAAGGAGAAACGGCCGGAATGGAGCGAAAGGCACGACAAAATTATTTTGCTGCACGACAATGTTAGACCGCACGTCGCAAAGCCAGTGCAAACGTACCTGCAAACACTGAAATGGGAAGTCCTAACCCACCCGCCGTATTCTCCAGATATTGCTCCTTCGGATTATCACTTGTTCCGGTCGATGGCCCATGGTTTGTCCGCGGAGAAATTTACTTCTTATGAAGAATGCAAAACTTGGATTGATTCATGGATCGCCTCTAAGGACGAAGCGTTTTTTCGACGAGGTATCCGTCTCTTACCCGAAAGATGGGAAAAAGTTGTGGCAAGCGATGGAAAATATTTTTAGTAATGTATTTTTATATTTAAACTTAGAATAAATCGTTGTTTCTCTCTAAAAAAACGCTACGAATTAATTCCAACACCTAATACATATAGTCACTAACTTGAAATTACATTATTTGTAAGTTTTATATATGTATTAAATAAGTTAATAACTTGTATTGTATTTCAATAAATTTAATGTCTACGTACTTGTACTTCTGGGAAATTTGCGAGCATAAAAATCACAAAATTCATTGTAACGGCAGTTGTTTCAGTGGCCTACGTAAATAAAAACCTGTTTCATTATATGTCTACATATAGTTTGAATGTGGAAATATAAATACGTACTGCGAATAACATTGTAATCATATGATCATCACATTCGTGTAGAGTTATTCTTCCTTCATGCCATGCTTCCAATAGAATGTCGAGAACTGTGTTATTTAAATAAAAATATATAAAATAATTAATTATTTTCTTATAAAAATAACCCTGGTAGAAAAATCACCATAGTGCTAGACTGGCGCTAACTTACTTGTCCCACTGTCTGATAAGGAGCTAGTATGGCATGCAGACTAGCGCCAGACACAAAATTATCACATTCTTCCAGTCTAATACTCGACTTAATCGACTAGTCAGGCGTTAGCTAGCTCTAATGTAGTGTTATCTAGCCGTGGTGTGGCGCACGCTAGTTCTGATGTTGTACTATCTAGCCATGATGTGGCGATAGCTAGTTCTCACGCAGTTCTTATTTTACTATACTAGAAGTAGTCTGGAGTGAACTAGCGCCAGGCTACTTCTAGTCAGACATTGGGCTTGTTCGTTTTAGCTGCACTGGGGCAGCTCTGGGTCTGCTCTAAACAAGATAATACAGGACAAACTATTTATCTGTCCTGTATTATCCTGTGTAGAGCAGACCCAGAGCAGCCCCAGTGTAGCTAAAACGACAAGCCCATTATTAACATTGGGCTTGTTCGTTTTAGCTACACTGGGGCTGCTCTGGGTCTGCTCTACACAGGATAATACAGGACAGATAAATAGTTTGTCTTGTATTATCTTGTTTAGAGCAGACCCAGAGCTGCCCCAGTGCAGCTAAAACGAACAAGCCCATAGTATATTTCTAGCGCCTCGCTAGAAATAGTTTGACGCTGATTTGCGCCACGTCAAAACTAAATTTATTATATTAAATTATTATATACAACATGACAGTCAAGATGGGAGCTAGCTAGACATCAGGATCTAGCATGGCACTTTCTACCAGGAAAGTTTTCTACATATATAATTTTGAAATTTTTGCAAAAGCAATAAAAAAAAAAAAAAAATTATTAAAAATAACGTTTTATCAATAAAAAAGAAACACATATTTTAGTATCATTTTAGCAACATTGTTAAAAACAAAACTTTTATACCATTATTTTTAAAATATTATAATGTTAAACAAATATAAATATTTAAGTAAAAAAGTTGACAAACTTACGAAATGTCTTATTGTTGGATTTGGTTGCCTCAGATTTATCGAATACATGTTTCCTTTGCTTCATCTGAGTAATTAGAATTCATATATAACATAAATAAAGGAATTCAAGTCAAAATATTAATAAATAAAATTTCAATATATCTATACTTCATCTACAAGCAAATTGGCACAATTTAATTGTTTTTGCTGTTTCCATTTTGTAGTAGAAAGGTTGAATATAACATTTGGATGCAAAAATATGTTACTGAATCTATATTTCCAAATTTTCTTTATGCTGAAACATGTTTCTTTCGTAAATTATGGTTAAAAGTTTATTTAACCGTCATAAAACATAAAATTTTATAAATTATATTGTTATAAATAAATCCATTTAAAACAGATATATATATATATGTATATATATGTTTTAAATAGATTTTATCTACAATATAAATTTTATATTAATTATAAGAACTTAAATTAAAAGAAAATTTATACCTCATCATTATTTCAAGCATTCGGTTTATGATTTGTGGTTCCAATTTAATGTCCATCATACTTTCTTTATAGCGTCGCATAAAAAAAAAGATTAATATTTATTATAATATCTAAGTACATAAACTGTATTTACGTAGAGAGTTGCCAATTATCCAGATTATTTGAATTAAACTATAAACTTTTTTAAAATTTTATTCCATATTTTATTAAAAAATTAAATCAATTTTTACGTATTTGGTTTTATAAAAAATATACAAATTAACTTTAAAAAGAATTACAATAAGTTATTCTACTTTTATAGGTACATTTTGTATGCTTATGATTCGAGATAGATCTGTTCTTTACATTTTTCAGTAATATTACTATAATATTGTTTTCGTAATATCATTGAAATAAAATAACATATTTCTCGCTTTAACTCTGTCGGTTCATTCATCGTGATGTTGACATTTAAAATATTAGTCAACTAATTACCGTGATTAATTACCATGATTATTTATCATGATTAACATTTTTAATTGATTTTATCTATCTGTATTTTGTCACGCAGACATATAAAATGATCTAGTCTTCTGGAGTTGACAACTCTCATGTATTCCAGGTAGCACATGTTCATTCTATATACGTTTCCTAAACGTATTCAATGTATTTATACACAAATATAAAATTATGTGAAATTATGTGAAATTACGGGATTTTATTGTGATGCAATTAAACAAAAATTAAATTTTTAATTTTGTAAAAATAAAATGTATAATTTAGGCTTAATTTACTTTCATTTCACTCGTATTGCTTTATCAATTTTTCATGTCAATTTATCATATAAAACGCAAACAGATATTTTATGGAGTATATTATTAATTCTACTATGTTTCAATTCTAACTGTTTCAAAAAATGATAATTTAACACACACAAAAGTATAAAATGATAGTTTTAAAATTTGCTGTAAATTTATAAGTAGTTGGAATATATGACATCAATGTATACATATATATCTTATTCTAATTACTTGTTAAAAATGAGTTTATAAATTATAAACTTTAAATCCTTATTTTAGAACTATATTTTAATATTTTATATATCATTAATATTATTTAATTTGGAAGTGTATAACTTTTTATATAATGCTTTGTAATATATGTATACAAATAAGACAAATTAACATCAATACTCTATTAATAATGTACGTTTGAACTCGTTTTTGGTACTAACTGTAGTTGCGTAATTGTAAATTACGAGAAATTTCACAATTTTATTTTAATTTGTTTTTCTAAAATTTTAAAAATGTTTACGAAAATATAGAAAAATTGTATTTTGAGCACAATTCTTATTTTAAAATTGTTTCATAATATACAAAAGCAGACATTTTACAAGATAATAGAGTTACTTATTCTTACCACACGCGATGTTCAAAATATATCTATATAGAAAGTCAAGAAGTATAATTTCATTTCCATTTTGTTCAACTTTTTCTAATTCGCCCGTAAGTACTAATGATTGATCTACAAATATATTAGAGTAGATTCGTAAGTTGTTTGGAGTAAAAATTCTCTCTACCATTTTTCGATTTGAGCTCCATAAAGATACTGAAATAAATAAATATAAAAGTATAATTAGGAAAAACTTATTGTGTGTGTGGATCCGTTATATAATATTAACAGCTTCTTTGTGATATTTCGGAGTAAATATAATAATACTGTTCGAGTATACTCGAGTAAATCAAGGAAGTGAGTATAAAAATAATAAAAATAGCACAGAAAAGATCAAATTCCACAAAAGATTTACAGTCTTACTATGGAGTTTGATTTTTTCTATATACAGGGTGTCCCATTATAAAACGTCCACGCAAATTACTCCAAAGATAAGGGTGATAGCAAAAAATGACTTTAACAAACGTTGTAGGATTAAAAGGGGGCCAACTGAGGGTGACCTTGACTTTGACCTCGCAGTTGATTTTCAAGGTCGTTTGAAGGTCAGAGTAATTTTTTAAAATAAAAACCCTTATTTTTGATTCCAAAATCTAATAGCTGGTGTCAAGAGCTTTTCAAAACACTATAATGAAGTTATTTTTTATTAAGTACTTTTCGAGTTATGAGGCTTGTAAATTACAGTATTTTGACATAAAATACAAAATATCTTGTAAAACATTCAATTTTTGGGAATCTTACCTTAATACTTTTATGCATAAAATAATGAGACAAATCAATTGGTATAAAGAAAACACATAGTTGCTTTAAAAAAAAAATATGTAATTTGCAACTGCATACTTTTTTTTAAAACCAATGTGTTTTCTTTATACCAATTGATTCGTCTCATTATTTTATGCATAAAAGTATTAAGGTAAGATTCCCAAAAATTGAATGTTTTACAAGATATTTTGTATTTTATGTCAAAATACTGTAATTTACAAGCCTCATAACTCGAAAAGTACTTAATAAAAAATAACTTCATTATAGTGTTTTGAAAAGCTCTTGACACCAGCTATTAGATTTTGGAATCAAAAATAGGAGTTTTTATTTAAAAAAATTACTCTGACCTTCAAATGACCTTGAAAATCAACTGCGAGGTCAAAGTCAAGGTCACCCTCAGTTGGCCCTCTTTTAATCCTACAACGTTTGTTAAGGTCATTTTTTGCTATCACCTTTATCTTCGGAGTAATTTGCGTGGATGTTTTATAATGGGACACCCTGTATATGTATATATAAGCGAATATGATTTATACATAAATAATATTCGCTTATTGTGTAACTATTGCGTTATAAACATAATGCTAATAAATAGTAAATGAGAAAGTGGTTGTAACTACTTTATTATTTAAACTAGATTAAATATTATTTAGAGTAAATAATACCAATTAATTAAACTTTATTCTTATTGAAATATCTTACCAGGAGATGTGACAAGTCCTGTTCTCAATACTGGTTTAAAAATTTTATAAATCGAACTTTTCTCGAAGCATCGACTTTGCAGGACAGCCTAAAACACAAAATTAAAACCTTATTTATTAATGTTTTTATATCATATTAAACATGTGTATTTATTTGTGGTATTTCAGTATTTACAAATACTTTAGAAAATTATTTTTATTATTTAAAATAAAATATAAAAGTTACACACATAATAAAAATTTATATTATTTTATATATATATAACAATAAATATTTCTTAATGTATATGTTTATTGAAAATATTTATTCTTTATAATACGTATAATATGTTTGTAGAAATCATACGTTATTCTTTTACCTTTATGTGTTCTCCGTCATATACACCGATATATGCAATATGGCCGAACCAGACTCGAAATGGAGATGAAAAATCGTTCACTAGTGTACTCGCAACTTGTAAAAGTTCTAAAATAGACTTTTTTATTACTCAAAAAAATATTTTTTGTTATTTAAAGATTAATTGATTCCATATTAATATTAATAAATTCCACTTTAAAAGAATTAGTTTTTAGGATTTTTTATTATACTGTACTATTATACTGTACTGTATTATACTGTAAAGTACTGAACAATAAAATAGTGTACGATTTAACGTATGATTCATTGTATGTAAGCTCTATGCATAAACATAATCAACGCATAAGATAATTCTATAACTATCGTGCGGTAGAAAAGAACTATTTCCTGTTCATGGATATATATTAAAAAATAGTAGGTCTTAAGTCACAATGTTACGGTAAGAATTTACTCAACATACATAATAGTATATAATTGAATATAATAGTAATTGTATTGTGCAGATTACGCACGTGGATATGATTTATGATTAGAATAGTGTAAGCAATTTTCAAATTTTTATTGTTGACTTTTAGGAAATTTATTTTTTTCTAATTTAAATTAATTATTTAAGCAAGTAATTAAGATAATTAATTACAAAATTGTAATGCAGATATATTTAAGTAAGATAATGTTCTGTAAAATTTAATTTTCTGTTAATTCTTTTTTTTTACTTTTGTATATACATTAAAGGTACGTTCCACTTGGCGATCGCGACGCTTGTGGAATCATTTTATCTTTGTTTTTCATTGAAAGTTAAAGAAAGATAGATAATGTTCACGAGCGTTGCGATCACCAAGTGGAACTCAGCTTAAGTATATTATAATTTGTTATTACCGCTAGTATTTATTCCCACAAAATAGAGAGCACTTCCAACGAGTGGATATGCCTTTGGACCTGGCAGAGTGTTAATTTTTTTAATAAAAGATCGACGCCAGAAATTCGACAAAATGTAGCTCACTCCAAGGCAAATTAAAGTTATTAATGTAACAGTTACAAACATTGCTGTATTTATTTTTACAACACTAACCACGTTATTCACAAACAATAGAAATATATGAGTTGGCACTGATGTTACTGCTCGAACTGTAAACACCACTGATGTTACTTCTTTCAATTTTCGCTTTCAATATGCACTCTGACGAGTGGAATGATAGTAGACGCATTTATAGTAAGAAACGAGGACAAGAGAAAGGGAATAAATTTATGCAAAGGCAGGAGAGAAAGAGATAAAGATAATGGTATTTAGAAAGGACATTCTACAGACTGCAGACTGAAGCGAGATAATTGATTTCTGACTGGATAGCTTTTGAAAAGTTTTAGAACGGTTAGTAATTATGATCTACTAACATTGATTAAACTAAGTAACATCATTATCTAACCATTTTTTGAGTAAATGGTTTTTGCTGTTACTTAATACTAATTTATTCATTCTTCTTTATTACAATTTTATATTCATATTATAAATAGCCGACGTTTATTGAGGTACGCGTTGCTTAACTTATTTTGTGACGTACTGCATTTTAATTTTTTACTCTCTACGTTCCACAAAGTTTGACATTTATGGTTAACGTTCACAATTTACGCAAAACTGACCAAAAATAGTTGAAAAAATTCTAATGTATTATTAAGATATTGCAATCGCACTAAGAATCAGTTTCTTTACATTGAGGTACGTGTTGCAGAAATGTTTTTTTCGAGACGTATATATAAGAGTTTTAAACTTTAACATTTTTGTTTAACATCCCACAATAACTCTTTGTTAACATTTCACAGTTTTATTCAATTTGACAAACAACTATGATGACAGTCTCATATCGTTCGAATAATCACATTATTTTGATTTGCGTTGCGTTTAACAATATCAAGCGACTAAAAACGACGATGGTAGAATGATAAAATCGAAATAAAAAGGAACGCATAGATTAGCTTTACGAAACAGCAAGAACTATTTGCGCAATAAAATTGTTATTAAACATGGATATTAATTGATCATGAATTATTACCGTCTAAGCCTTCACAAAAGGCATTGTCCAATCACAACAAATAATTATCTCGCTTTAGAATTGGTTGTTCCAACTATTTAGACTTTACCTCTTTCGGTTACCTAAAATAAATATCAGTAATCCTTACTCAGTGGTTGGAATGCCGAGTAAAATGAACAATTTCGGATTTGAAACGAGTTCGACATACGATTGAAGGTCATGGCTCACATATACGATTGAAAAGTATCCGTGAAAGTTTCACCAGTTAAAAAATCAATAGCGTGCCAACAATCGTGAAACAAATTTATTGTTTTGCAATAAAAAAAAATGACTAATATAATCGAATTTTTAGTTATTGAGCGAGACAATGGTTGTTTTTCTCGAGAAAAGTCACATTTTGAAACTGTTTCTTAATTTATACAATTGCAATTATTTGGAAAAATCAAATTTTGCGATACATATCATACAAAATACTTCAAGATTAAATCTATATATATATCAATATCTTTTTTATTGTTATTTCTGCAGTTATAATATAAAAACAGATAGTGCTACAGTATATTTATTGTTGATAATATTGCAAAAAATTAGACAAAAGGAAAATCCAAAGTTAACGCAGGATTTTGATTGTCTATTTATTATCTTTTTTATTCTGCATTCATCATAAACGTTTTGACCGACCTTTCGACTATCTGCAATGCATATAAATTAATCTTATAAGATGTCGGAATAAAACATTACAACGCCGATAACAAAGTTCAATCGTAGTCCAAAGTTCATTAAAAATTCAATTAGAAGTTTAAATGGTTGCCAGAAACCAATATGCCATTGTGATGTTATCCCTCAGAACTATTGCAGTCAACCCTAGTTGTTCTGAGAGATAACATCACAAAACAGTGAATGTTTACTGGTTATTTACTGGTTTCTAGCAACCTTTTAAGCTTCTAATTAAATTTTTAATAAATCCTACAATTGAACTTTGATATCGGCGTTGTTATGTTTTAATCCGACATCTTATAAGATTAATTTATATGTACTAAAGATGTTTGAAAAGTCAACCGAAACGTTTACGGTGAATTCAGAATATAAAAAATTATAAATAAGCAACTAGAATTCTGCGATGACTTTTAATCTTCCTTTTATCTAATTTTTTAATTCTTTTGAGCAATGTTTGATTATTTTATAAAATTAATACTGTAATTTCTTCTACAATATCAAAGTTTGTTTCCGTATGATGTAATAACAATCTATGCTCAGTTTTAATCTTCATTTTCAAGCTAGTTGCATTACCATGCTGCCAAACAAGCTAACAATAAGCTTAATGAGAACACATTGTATCGGAATCTGTAATAAAATCGAAATGGAATCTGTTGGCACATGGCTATACATGTTCTTCGCATTTGTTTGATGAAATGTACTGAAAAAAAGTATAGGTACTGTACGTATAATAATTCACTTATAATTTACTTATATCCTTTACCCTTTATTTCTCATATTTCCCATTTACATATTCTTTTAACCTAAATTGTTACATTTATTAAATTTAATAATCCCTTTTTTTTATTTTAACTTTCAGAGGATTTACAGTACACAATGTTGCGTCCATACTAAGTTTTATTTCATCTATTTTGATATTTTTATCTACTTTAAATTCAAACGTTCGTATCAATGTTGCTAGAATGACTTTCATAGAAATCATCGCATATTTTTGACCTGCAATTTTGTTAATTATATACAAAACAATTTTATCATAATATTTTGTTATTCATTCGTGCTTACCAATACAATTTCTGAGTCCGATACTAAACGGCACGAAATATTTCGAAAAATGCTCTTCTTTTTCTGGAAGAAATCTATCTGGATCGAACATCAAGGGATTCGACCAATGTTTCTTATTTCGGTGCATATGAAATATAGACATAAGTACATCAGCTCCTTTAGGTAAAATAGTTTCTCCTAAAATATACATATGTTTATATTAAAATAATATTATAATAAAAATGTAATAGTAATAAATAATCTAAGTAAACATACGTTTTATTATTAAAAAATTACTTTTATATGTATCTCTGGCTTTTAATTGTAGCACGAAAAAACACATTTTTAAATAAATTATTATAATACACAATTATAGTTAATCATACCTATTTTTAAATCTTCTGTTAGAATTCGTCCAATCAAAGGAGCAGCAGGGAAGAGTCTCATTGTTTCCTTAATAACTCGATTCAAATAATCCATTTTTTGCAAATCATCATATTTAATTGGTACAGATTTTGGAGATTCATTGCCGTAAATTTCTGATAATTCTTTGTATGCTTTTTCCTAGTATGAAATAAATTGAAGCGATGTGTATTTTTTAATACATTGCTCTATATTTGTGATTAAAATTTTGTGCATTGCTTATGGAATTAATATTGCTAACTATAACTAAAGCGTAAGTAATAATAAATGTTTGCATAATTCTATTTAAATTTGTTACGTAAGTAATATATTACTTATAATTACTAACTTAAAATTACATTATTTGTAAGTTTTATAATGTATTAAGTAAGTTAATAACTTGAAATGTACTTTAATAAATTTAATGTTTACGTACCTGTACTTCTGGGAAATTTGCGAGCATAAAAGTCACAAAATTTATTGTAACGGCAGTTGTGTCAATGGCCTATGTAAATAAAAACCTGTTTTATTATACGTCTACATATAGTTTGAATGTGGAAATATAAACACGTACTGTGAATAACATTGTAATCACATGATCCAAAAGTTCTTGTCGAGTTAATCTTCCTTCATGACATGCTTTCAATAGAATGTCGATAACTGTGTTATTTGAATAAAAATATATAAAATAATTGATTACTTTTTTACAAAAATAAGTTTTCTACACATATAATTTTAAAATTTTTGCAAAAGCAATGAAATAAAGAAAGAAATCATCAAAAATAACGTTTTATCAATAAAAAAGAGACACATATTTTATTATCTTTTCAGCAATATTATCAAAAAATAAATTTTTTTACCATTATTTTAAAATATTATATGTTGAACAAATGTAAACATTTAAGTAAAAGTTGACAAACTTACGAAACGTCTTACTGTTGGATTTGGTTGCCTCAAATTTATCGAATGCATGTTTCCTTTGCAGTATCTGAGTAATTAGAAATCATATATAACATAAATAAAGGATTCAAGTCAGAATATTAATAAATAAAATTTCAATATATCTATACCTCATCTACAAGTAAATTGGCACAATTTAATTGTTTTTGCTGTCTCCATTTTGTAGTAGAAAGATTGAATATAACATTTGGATGCAAAAATATGTTACTTAATCTATATGTCCAAATTTCCTTTATGCTGAAACATGTTTCTTCGTAAATCATGACTAAAAGTTTATTTAAACGTAATCATAAAATTTTATAAATTATATTATAAATTTAGTTTTTTTTATCACTATAATTAAAATATTTAAAATACTTAAAAAAAAAAAAATAAAAAAAGAATTATATATATATATATATATATATTTATATCTGTTGTAAAAAGATTTATTTTTACGATATGAAGTTGATATTAATTATTAGAATTTAAATTAAATACATTTATACCTCGTCATTTGTTTAAGTAATCGGTGTACTAATTGTGATTCCACTTTGACGCCCAACGTAGTTTCTATAGCGTCACATAAAAAAAATAGATTAACATTCATTATAATATCTAAGTACATAAACTGTATTTACATAGAGAGTTGCCAAATATCCAGTTTTTGAATTAAGCTGTAAACTGTTTCAAAATTTTATTCAATATTTAGTTAAAAAGTTAAATCAATTTTCACATGTTCAGTTTCATAAGAAATATAAAAGTTAACTTGAAAAATAATTACAATAAATTATTCTACTTTTATAGGCACATTTTGTATGCTTTTGATTCTGAATAGATCAGTTTGTTACATTTTTATATTGTAACGGCCTAAAATAGTGATATTACCAATATTACCTAACCAATATTGTTTTCTTAATATCATTGGAATAAAATAATATATTTCTCGCTTTAACTCTGTCGGTTATACTCAATGTCGTAATGTCGATATTTAAAATATTCGTCAACTAATTACCATGATTAATTACCATAATTAATTATATGGTTAATTATCACGATTAACATTTTTATTTGATTTTATGTATTTGTATTTTCTTATGCGGTCATATAAAATGATCTAATATTCTGGAGTTGACAACTTTCATGCATCCCAGGTAGCACATGTTCATTTTATATACGTTTCCTAAACGTATCCAATGTGTTTATACACGAATACGAAATTATGCTGGGATTTTATTGTGATACAATTAAGAAAAATAATATTTTCAAATTCGTGAAAATAAAATGTATAATTTGCGCCTATTTTGCTTTTATTTCACTCGTATTGCTTTATCAATTTTTCATGTCAATTTATCATATAAAACGCAAACAGATATTTTATGGAGTATATAATTAATTCTACTATGTTTCAATTCTAACTGTTTCAAAAAATGATAATTTAACACACACAAAAGTGTAAAATAATAATTTTAAAGTTTGCTGTAAATTTGTGGTTATAAGCAGTTGGAATATATGATATCGATATATACATATATATCTCATTTTGATTACTTGTTTAAAAAAAGGTTATAAATTATATACACGAAATCCTAAATTTAGTACTACATTTTAATATTTTATATATCTTTAATATTATTTAATTCAGAAATGTATAACTTTTTATAATGCTTCGTAATATATACAAATAAGACAACTTATCATCAACACTCTATTAATAATGTACGTTTGAAGTCCGTAGTTACGTAATTGTAAATTACGAGAAATTTCGCAATTTTATTTTAATTAGTTTGTAGAAAATTTTAAAAATGTTTACGAATATATAGAAGAATTGTATTTTTAGCAAACAATTCTTATTTTAAAATTGTTTTTTGATAAACAAAAGTAAACATTTTATAAGATAGTAGAGTTACTTATTCTTACCACATGCAATGTTAAAAATACTTCTATGTAGAAAGTCAAGAAGAATAATTTCATTTCCATTTTGTTCAACTTTTTTTAATTCGCCCATAAGTGCTAATGATTGTTCCACAAATATATTAAAGTAGATTCGTAAGTTGTTTGAAGTAAACATTCTCTCTATCATTTTTCGATTTGAGCTCCATAAAGATACTGAAATAAGTAAATACAAAAGAATAATTAGAAAAATGTTATTGATCCGTTATATAATATTAACAACTTCTCTGTGATACTACGGGGTAAATATAATAATACTGTTCGAGTATACTCGGGCAAATAAAAAAAGTGGATATAAAAATAATAAAGATAGGACAGAAAAGATCAAATTCCACAAGAGATTTACAGTCTTACTGTGGAATCTGATTTTTTCTATATATATGTATATATAAACGAATATGATTTATATATAAATAATATTTGCTTATTGTGTAACTATTGCGTTATAAACATAATGCTAAATAAATAGCATATGAGAAAGTGGTTGTAACTACTTTATTATTTGAACTAAATTAAATATTATTTAGAGTAAGTAATAACAATTAATTAAACTTTATTCTTATTGAAATATCTTACCAGAAGATGTGAGAAGTCCTGTTCTAAATGCTGGTTTAAAAATTTTATATATTGAACTTTTCTCGAAGCATCGACTTTGCAAGACAGCCTAAACCACAAAGTTAAAATCTAATTTATTAATGTTTTTATATCATATTAAATATGTGTATTTATTTGTGCTATTTCCATATTCACATATGTATATTTCAGAAAGTAATTTTTATTATTTAAAATAAAATATAAAAGTTACATACATAATAAAAATTTATATTATTTAATATATATAATAATAAATATTTCTTAATGTATATGTTTATAGAAAATGTTTATTCTTTATAATACATGTTTGTAAAAATCAAACATTATTCTTTTACCTTTACGTGTTCTCCGTCATATAAATTGATATATGCAGTATTTCCTACCCAGAATCGAAATGGAGATGAAAAATTATTTACGAATGTATTTGTAACTTGTTCAATATCTAAAAAAAAACATTATATAAAAATATTTTTTTTATTAAAAAAAATAAACTTATTTTATATTAATATTAATAAATTCCACTTTAAAAGAATTAATTTTTAGAATTTTTGTATTATAAAGTACTGAACAATAAAATAGTATACGATTTAACGTATAATTCGTTGTATGTAAGCTCTATGCATAGACACAATCAACTCATACGATGATTCTATAACTTGATTTATCGTGCGGTAGAAAAGAACTATTTCTTGTTCATGGTTATTTATTAGAAAATAGTAGGTCTTAAGTCACAATGTTAAACGGTAAGAATTTACTCAACATATATTATAATATTGTATATAATTGAATATAATAGTAATTATATTGTGCAGTACACAAATTACGCAGGTGGATATGTTTTATGATTAGAATAGTGTAAGCAATTTTCAAATTTTTATTATTGACTTTTAGGAAATTTATTCTCTTCTACTAATTTTAATTAATTATTTAAGCAAGTAATTCAGATAATTAATTACAAAATTGTAATGCAGATATATTTAAGTAAGATAATGTTCTGTTGTTTACAAATTTAATTTTTTGTTGGTTCTTTTAATTTTACTTTTGTATGTACATTAAGTATATTATAATTTGTTATTACCACTTATATTTACTCCCGATAAATAGGGAACACTTCCAACAAGTGGATATGCTTTTGGACCTGGGAAAGTGTTTACTTTTTTAATAAAAGATCGACGCCAGAAATTCGACAAAATGTAACTCACTCCAAGACAAATTAAAGTTATTAATGTGACAGTTACAAACATTGCTACTATTTATTTTTACAACAATAACGACGTTATTCACAAACAATAGAAATATATGAGTTAGCACTGATGTTACTGCTCGAACTGCGAACACCATTGACGTTATTTCTTTAAATTTTCGCTTTCAATATGCACTCTGACGAGTGGAATGGTAGCAGAAGCATTTATAGTAGAAAACGAGAACGAGAGAAAGAGAGAGAGAGAGAGAGAGAGAGAGAGAGAGAGAGAAAAAGAGAGAAGTTATTGCTTACATTTATGCAAAGGCAGAAGAGAAAAAAATAAAGATAATGATAATTAGAGAGGACATTATACAGATTGCAGAATGAAGCGAGATAATTCATTCTGACTGGATAGCTTTTGAAAAGACTTAGAAGAGTAATTAATTATGATCAAATGACATCGGTTAAATTATCTAACATTGTTAAACAACAATTTTTTGTGCAAACCCTGATAGCCAAGCATGTTTTGCAAAATCATGCAACTTAATGCTGAGCATGAATTTTTGACTAGTTGCTGTATATTTGTTAAAAACGTAATGCATAGTCATACGTATTCAACAACATGGGAGCAGATTTGAAACATTTCGTGTCAGCAGATTCAGAGCAAACGGAGAACAAGTGTTGCTCATTTTGTTGCCAACAAAATGATTTCTATTCATGGAAAACATTTTGCTTTGTCATTCATTTTCGACAACATAAGAGCAACATGACGGTGATAGAAAAAGATAATGATGTCTGTGCTTTTGTCGTATATTTGTTAAAAACTATTTAAATATATTAATTTGTTAAAAACTGTTTAAATATGTTAATTGTGTCTTGTAACCAGTATAAAATGTCGAAAATGACCTATCTTTGTGTATGTGTGTATGTGTGTTTGCGCGAGTGCGTGCAATTTAATAAATAAATAGGTGATACATCGACGATACTTGTGGCAAATTAACACAGCTTTACCTATAAATATTTGCGGCAAGGTATATACAGGGTGTCCCATTTAACTTGAGACAACTAAATATTTTGAAAAATAAGCATTGTATGAAAAAATGTCCCAAATAAACTTTTAATATTATCACGTCTGCCTGTGTAAAAATTAACCCGCCCCCACCGCCCCTTGGGGGTGGGGCGGGTGGCAACTTTGAAATTTTAAATGGGAACCCCCATTTTTTATTGCAGTTTCGGATTCCTTGGAAAAAAATACGTAAGTTTTGTCCGAGACATTTTTTCGAATCGTGATAGATGGCGCTGTAATCAGTGAAAATTAGTTTTTGCCATTTTCTCTCACCATCGGAGTGCTTTAATTCGGTGAGTTCCCTCGCCTCTCACTATTCAATTACAATAAATGCTCGAAATGATGACCTTTCATTTCGATGCATTTATTAACTCGAGCTTGGAATGCATCGAAATGATGACCTTTCATTTCGATGCATTTATTAACTCGAGCTTGGAATGCTTGTACACATGTAGAAAGTGTATCTGGCGTTATTTGTGCGCAAGCATATCTAATACGTTCCACCATGTTTTCTCGAGTATTTGGTACTTCTGTATACACTTTTTCTTTAAGGTAACATAAAATTATTTCAACTTTCAAAATTATTTCAAAATTATTTCAAAAGATAAAATCGAAATGGAATCTGTTGGCACATGGCTATACATGTTCTTCGCATTTGTTTGATGAAATGTACTGAAAAAAAGTATAGGTACTGTCTGTATAATAATTCACTTGTAATTTACTTATATCCTTTACCCTTTATTTCTCATATTTCCCATTTACATATTCTTTTAACCTAAATTGTTACATTTGTTAAATTTAATAATCCCTTTTTTTTATTTTAACTTTCAGAGGATCTACAGTACACATTGTAATGTCTGTATTAAGTTTTATTTCATCTATTTTGATATTTTTATCTACTTTAAATTCAAACGTTCGTATCAATGTTGCTAGAATGACTTTCATAGAAATCATCGCATATTTTTGACCTGCAATTTTGTTAATTATATACAAAACAATTTTATCATGATATTTTGTTATTTATTCGTGCTTAGTAAGCTGCTTACCAATACAATTTCTGAGTCCGTTACTAAACGGCATGAAATATTTCGAATAATGCTCTTTTTTTTCTGGAAGAAATCTATCTGGATCGAACATCAAGGGATTCGACCAATGTTTCTTATTTCGGTGCATATGTAATATAAACATAATTATTTCAGCTCCTTTAGGTAAAATAGTTTCTCCTAAAACATACATACGTTTATATTAAAATATTATTCTAATAAAAATGTAATAATAAAAAATGGTTTAAATAAGTACATGTTTTATAATAAAAAAATTACTTTTGCATGTATCTCTGTCTTTTAATTGTAGCACGAAAAAACACATTTTTAAATAAATTATTATAATACACAATTATAGTTAATCATACCTATTTTTAAATCTTCTGTTAGAATTCGTCCAATCAAAGGAGCAGCAGGGAAGAGTCTCATTGTTTCCTTAATAACTCGATTCAAATAATCCATTTTTTGCAAATCATCATATTTAATTGGTACAGATTTTGGAGATTTATTGCCGTAAATTTCTGATAATTCTTTGTATGCTTTTTCCTAGTATGAAATAAATTGTAGCGATGTGTATTTTTTAATACATTGCTCTATATTTGTGATTAAAATTTTGTGCATTGCTTATGGAATTAATATTGCTAACTATAACTAAAGCGTAAGTAATAATAAATGTTTGCATAATTTTATTTAAATTTTTAACATAAATAATATATTACATATAGTCACTAATATATTACATATAGTCACTAACTTGAAATTACATTATTTGTAAGTTTTATAATGTATTAAGTAAGTTAATAACTTGTATTGTACTTTAATAAATTTAATGTTTACGTACCTGTACTTCTGGAAAATTTGCGAGCATAAAAGTCACAAAATTTATTGTAACGGCAGTTGTGTCAATGACCTATGTAAATAAAAACTTGTTTTATTATATGTCTACATATAGTTTGAATGTGGAAATATAAACACGTACTGCGGATAACATTGTAATAATATGATCCTGATTTTCTTGTAGAGTTATTCTTCCTTTATGCAACGCTTCCAATAGAATGTCGAAAACTGTATTATTTGAATAAAAATATATAAAATAATTGATTACTTTTTTACAAAAATAAGTTTCCTACACATATAATTTTGAAATTTTTGCAAAAGCAATGAAAAAAATAAAAATCTTCAAAAATAACGTTTTATCAATAAAAAAGAGACACATATTTCATTATCTTTTCAGCAATATTATTAAAAAATAAATTTTTTTACCATTATTTTAAAATATTATATGTTGAACAAATGTAAACATTTAAGTAAAAAAGTTGACAAACTTACGAAACGTCTTACTGTTGGATTTGGCTACCACAGATTTTTCGAATACATGTTTTCTTTGCAGTAACTGAGTAATTAGAAATCATATATAACATAAATAAAGGATTCAAGTCAGAATATTAATAAATAATATTTCAATATAGCTATACCTCATTTATAAGCAAAATGCCACAATTTAATTGTTTTTGCTGTCTCCATTTTGTAGTAGAAAAATTGAATATAACATTTGGATGCAAAAATATGTTACTTAATCTATATCTCCAAATTTCCTTTATGCTGAAACATGTTTCTTCGTAAATCATGACTAAAAGTTAATTTAAACGTAATCATAAAATTTGAGAGAGGTTCAACTGCCTACATTCCCATTTGCCAACAGCTTCGTTTGCCCACAACATTTTGCCGACAGCTTCAATTGCCGACATTCCCGATTGCCTACAGAGCGATAGCCTACAAGCATTATTGCGCACATTTAAAAATTAAAAATACAAACGTACGTTTACACACAAGACATTATTGCACACATACACATTGCACACATGATATTATTGCGCACATACACATTGCACACATGACATTATTGCACATATATACATTGCGCACATGACATTATTGCGCTTTGTGTAGAAACTCGTAAACCCACGTTGAACCTCGCTTTGTTTGAAATTTCACGCGTAGGCGGCGAAGAACTTCGCCCCTACGGGGCGAAGCCTCTCCCCCGCGTAAAACAAATAACAAATCCTACTCAGGTTATAACAAGGTAAACCTAACAAGGTTAACCAAGGTTCACAAACAAAGTTGTAAACTCATGTTGAACCTCGTTTTGCATTGAAAGAATATGCGCAATAATATTATGTGTGCAATGTGTATGTGAGCAATAATGTCATGTGTGCAATGTGTATGTGTGCAATAATGTCTTGTGTGCAAACGTACGTTTGTATTTTTAATTTTTAAATGTGCGCAATAATATTATGTGTGCAATGTGTATGTGCGCAATAATATTATGTGTGCAATGTGTATGTGCGCAATAATGTCATGTGTGCAATGTGTATATGCGCAATAATATCATGTGTGCAATGTGTATGTGTGCAATAATGTCTTGTGTGCAAACGTACGTTTGTATTTTTAATTTTTAAATGTGCGCAATAATGCTTGTAGGCTATCGCTCTGTAGGCAATCGGGAATGTCGGCAATTGAAGCTGTTGGCAAATGGGAACGTAGGCAGTTGAGACCCTCCCTAAAATTTTATAAATTATATTATAAATTTAGTTTTTTTTATCACTATAATTAAAATATTTAAAATACTTTAAAAAAAAAATAAAAAAAGAATTATATACAGGGTGTCCCGCGTAAGGTGTACCACCGGGAACTGGGAGGTAGATGGGATTGAAATAAATATAAAAGTCCTTTACCGTTTTACGATATTCGCAATAATAAACGAGATATTAATTTTTACAATTGGACTAATGAGAGCGCGTCGAGAGAAGCGCTCGAGCCGCTCGAGGTCTAGCCCGGCCTAGTCTATCATACATTGGCTGCGGGCGGCGCGTTGGAAAGGCAAGAGGGGAAACGCGCCGTGGCTCGGCGCTCAGCTCACGTCTCGCCGCACCGCGCCTAACGTCACGCGTCTATGCCGCTACGCACAATCGCGATTACAATATGTATGTTGTATAATAATGACAAATAACTTATTTAGGGAAGAAAATAATAAAAGATCGCGAATTTGCGATAAAGTACGATACGATAAAGAAAAAAATTACAATTGTGGATACTGTAATTAAGTTATTTTGTATTTATGCGTTAATTTTTTACATTAACACGATTCTGTTACTTTTACTTTATTATGATATTTATTTGTTGTGTACATTTGGTATGAATTTTTTCACAGTGCAAGGAAACGCTATCGTTTCCACACCACCTTGAGGTAGATAGCTTGGCGCGTTTTTTTTTAAAGTGGTTTCCCCAGTAGGCCTAATCCACTCTTCTCACACTTCTAATTAAGTGTATGTTCAAAGTGCCTTCCTTGCATTTGCAAACATACTTCTACTCTCCGAGAAATTTGCCGTGTTGCACGGTGCGCCATATCTGGAGTGATGGTTTGAAAGGCCGCTATGATTTCATCACGTACCTCATTTTCAGTACCATCACGTTTATGCTCGACTAAAGCTTTGATATAGCCCCAAACGAAATAATCGAGCACGTTTAAATCTGGCGATCGTGCCGGCCAAACGATCGGACCACCCCGACCGATCCATCTATCCGAAAAACGATCATTTAAAATTTCTCGTACTCTACGAGAATAATGTGCGGGAGCTCCATCGTGCTGAAAAATCAGCGTTTCCCGCTCTCGAAGAGGAATGTCCTCCAAAAGAATGGGCAATTCATTTTCCAGAAATTCTGCATATCTTTGTCCATTGAGATGTGCCGGTAAAAAATACGGCCCGATCTGAAAATTTGCCACAGAAACGTTATGGAAACAATGCAATAGAAAAAAATGTCTTTATTTGCAAGAATATTTACCACTCTGTTTGCAAATATTCCTGCCCACACATTTATGGACCACCGATATTGGAAGGTGCACTGACGAACAGCTTGCGGATTCTCCTCTTCCCAAAACAAGAAATTGTGAGAATTGAATACACCATTCGGCGAAAAAGTTGCTTCGTCCGTCCATAAAATGTGATCGGGAAATGAAACATTTCGCCGACATTGTGCAAGGAATCCTGCGCAAGTTTTATTCATGATTATTATACAGTTAAAAGCGCTATAAATATCAAATAAAAATTAGAATAAAATCATAAAAATACCTTCACAGAAATAGATGCGCTGTATTTCATCTCGTGGAAAAAGTTGCTGCACACGTTGAAAATGGAAAGGATGCAATCCATTTTCTTGCAAAACACGATGCACTGTGGTTCGTGGTATACCAAGTGCGCGACTTACACGGCGTATAGTATTTTGGGGATTTTCCTCGAACGCACGCAGAATTTGTTCGTCGTTGTTGACGTGACGACGCAATACCCTGTCACGGTTTTCATGCATCATAACAACTCCTGTTTCTATTGCGCGTAGGAAACACCTCGTTATTGTGTGTCTGCTTGCATGCCGACGATTCGGAAATCGCTCCGCGTACAGACGCTCCGCGACACGAGCATTTCCTCTGGCCATACCGTAAAAATAAATCATGTAAGTATACTCTTCCGTTGTAAAATTCATTATAAGCGCACTCTAATAATACATTACTAAGAACAGATACGTGCAACAAATGTGAATACGAGAAAAAAACAATATATGACCACAAGAAAAAAATAATTGAAAATATATTTTCAATTGTTTTTTTCTCGTATTTACATTTGTTGCACGTATCTGTTCTTAGTAATGTATTATTAGAGTGCGCTTATAATGAATTTTACAACGGAAGAGTATACTTACATGATTTATTTTTACGGTATGGCCAGAGGAAATGCTCGTGTCGCGGAGCGTCTGTACGCGGAGCGATTTCCGAATCGTCGGCATGCAAGCAGACACACAATAACGAGGTGTTTCCTACGCGCAATAGAAACAGGAGTTGTTATGATGCATGAAAACCGTGACAGGGTATTGCGTCGTCACGTCAACAACGACGAACAAATTCTGCGTGCGTTCGAGGAAAATCCCCAAAATACTATACGCCGTGTAAGTCGCGCACTTGGTATACCACGAACCACAGTGCATCGTGTTTTGCAAGAAAATGGATTGCATCCTTTCCATTTTCAACGTGTGCAGCAACTTTTTCCACGAGATGAAATACAGCGCATCTATTTCTGTGAAGGTATTTTTATGATTTTATTCTAATTTTTATTTGATATTTATAGCGCTTTTAACTGTATAATAATCATGAATAAAACTTGCGCAGGATTCCTTGCACAATGTCGGCGAAATGTTTCATTTCCCGATCACATTTTATGGACGGACGAAGCAACTTTTTCGCCGAATGGTGTATTCAATTCTCACAATTTCTTGTTTTGGGAAGAGGAGAATCCGCAAGCTGTTCGTCAGTGCACCTTCCAATATCGGTGGTCCATAAATGTGTGGGCAGGAATATTTGCAAACAGAGTGGTAAATATTCTTGCAAATAAAGACATTTTTTTCTATTGCATTGTTTCCATAACGTTTCTGTGGCAAATTTTCAGATCGGGCCGTATTTTTTACCGGCACATCTCAATGGACAAAGATATGCAGAATTTCTGGAAAATGAATTGCCCATTCTTTTGGAGGACATTCCTCTTCGAGAGCGGGAAACGCTGATTTTTCAGCACGATGGAGCTCCCGCACATTATTCTCGTAGAGTACGAGAAATTTTAAATGATCGTTTTTCGGATAGATGGATCGGTCGGGGTGGTCCGATCGTTTGGCCGGCACGATCGCCAGATTTAAACGTGCTCGATTATTTCGTTTGGGGCTATATCAAAGCTTTAGTCGAGCATAAACGTGATGGTACTGAAAATGAGGTACGTGATGAAATCATAGCGGCCTTTCAAACCATCACTCCAGATATGGCGCACCGTGCAACACGGCAAATTTCTCGGAGAGTAGAAGTATGTTTGCAAATGCAAGGAAGGCACTTTGAACATACACTTAATTAGAAGTGTGAGAAGAGTGGATTAGGCCTACTGGGGAAACCACTTTAAAAAAAAACGCGCCAAGCTATCTACCTCAAGGTGGTGTGGAAACGATAGCGTTTCCTTGCACTGTGAAAAAATTCATACCAAATGTACACAACAAATAAATATCATAATAAAGTAAAAGTAACAGAATCGTGTTAATGTAAAAAATTAACGCATAAATACAAAATAACTTAATTACAGTATCCACAATTGTAATTTTTTTCTTTATCGTATCGTACTTTATCGCAAATTCGCGATCTTTTATTATTTTCTTCCCTAAATAAGTTATTTGTCATTATTATACAACATACATATTGTAATCGCGATTGTGCGTAGCGGCATAGACGCGTGACGTTAGGCGCGGTGCGGCGAGACGTGAGCTGAGCGCCGAGCCACGGCGCGTTTCCCCTCTTGCCTTTCCAACGCGCCGCCCGCAGCCAATGTATGATAGACTAGGCCGGGCTAGACCTCGAGCGGCTCGAGCGCTTCTCTCGACGCGCTCTCATTAGTCCAATTGTAAAAATTAATATCTCGTTTATTATTGCGAATATCGTAAAACGGTAAAGGACTTTTATATTTATTTCAATCCCATCTACCTCCCAGTTCCCGGTGGTACACCTTACGCGGGACACCCTGTATATATATATATATTTATATCTGTTGTAAAAAGATTTATTTCTACGATATAAAATTGATATTAATTATTAGAATTTAAATTAAATACATTTATACCTCGTCAGTTGTTTAAGTAATTGGTGTGCTAATTGTGATTCCACTTTAACGTCCAACATAGTTTCTATAGCGTCACATAAAAAAAATAGATTAACATTCATTATAATATCTAAGTACATAAACTGTATTTACATAGAGAGTTGCTAAATATCCAGTTTTTGAATTAAGCTGTAAACTGTTTCAAAATTTTATTCAATATTTTATAATTATTATTATATTAAAAAGTTAAATCAATTTTCACATGTTCAGTTTCATAAGAAATATAAAAGTTAACTTAAAAAATAATTACAATAAATTATTCTACTTTTATAGGCACATTTTGTATGCTTTTGATTCTAAATAGATCAGTTTGTTACATTTTTATATTGTAACGGCCTAAAATAGTGATATTACCAATATTACCTAACCAATATTGTTTTCTTAATATCATTGGAATAAAATAATATATTTCTCGCTTTAACTCTGTCGGTTATACTCAATGTCGTAATGTCGATATTTAAAATATTCGTCAACTAATTACCATGATTAATTACCATAATTAATTATATGGTTAATTATCACGATTAACATTTTTATTTGATTTTATGTATTTGTATTTTCTTATGCGGTCATATAAAATGATCTAATATTCTGGAGTTGACAACTTTCATGCATCCCAGGTAGCACATGTTCATTTTATATACGTTTCCTAAACGTATCCAATGTGTTTATACACGAATACGAAATTATGCTGGGATTTTATTGTGATACAATTAAGAAAAATAATATTTTCAAATTCGTGAAAATAAAATGTATAATTTGCGCCTATTTTGCTTTTATTTCACTCGTATTGCTTTATAAATTTTTCATGTCAATTTATCATATAAAACGCAAACAGATATTTTATGGAGTATATAATTAATTCTACTATGTTTCAATTCTAACTGTTTCAAAAAGTGATAATTTAACACACACAAAAGTGTAAAATAATAATTTTAAAGTTTGCTGTAAATTTGTGGTTATAAGCAGTTGGAATATATGATATCGATATATACATATATATCTCATTTTGATTACTTGTTTAAAAAAAGGTTATAAATTATATACACGAAATCCTAAATTTAGTACTACATTTTAATATTTTATATATCTTTAATATTATTTAATTCAGAAATGTATAACTTTTTATAATGCTTCGTAATATATACAAATAAGACAACTTATCATCAACACTCTATTAATAATGTACGTTTGAAGTCCGTAGTTACGTAATTGTAAATTACGAGAAATTTCACAATTTTATTTTAATTAGTTTGTAGAAAATTTTAAAGATGTTTACGAATATATAGAAGAATTGTATTTTTAGCATACAATTCTTATTTTAAAATTGTTTTTTGATAAACAAAAGTAAACATTTTATAAGATAGTAGAGTTACTTATTCTTACCACATGCAATGTTAAAAATACTTCTATGTAGAAAGTCAAGAAGAATAATTTCATTTCCATTTTGTTCAACTTTTTTTAATTCGCCCATAAGTGCTAATGATTGTTCCACAAATATATTAAAGTAGATTCGTAAGTTGTTTGAAGTAAACATTCTCTCTATCATTTTTCGATTTGAGCTCCATAAAGATACTGAAATAAGTAAATACAAAAGAATAATTAGAAAAATGTTATTGATCCGTTATATAATATTAACAACTTCTCTGTGATACTACGGGGTAAATATAATAATACTGTTCGAGTATACTCGGGCAAATAAAAAAAGTGGATATAAAAATAATAAAGATAGGACAGAAAAGATCAAATTCCACAAGAGATTTACAGTCTTACTGTGGAATCTGATTTTTTCTATATATATGTATATATAAACGAATATGATTTATACATAAATAATATTTGCTTATTGTGTAACTATTGCGTTATAAACATAATGCTAAATAAATAGCATATGAGAAAGTGGTTGTAACTACTTTATTATTTGAACTAAATTAAATATTATTTAGAGTAAGTAATAACAATTAATTAAACTTTATTCTTATTGAAATATCTTACCAGAAGATGTGACAAGTCCTGTTCTAAATACTGGTTTAAAAATTTTATATATTGAACTTTTCTCGAAGCATCGACTTTGCAAGACAGCCTAAACCACAAAGTTAAAATCTAATTTATTAATGTTTTTATATTATATTAAATATGTGTATTTATTTGTGCTATTTCCATATTCACATATGTATATTTCAGAAAATAATTTTTATTATTTAAAATAAAATATAAAAGTTACATACATAATAAAAATTTATATTATTTAATATATATAATAATAAATATTTCTTAATGTATATGTTTATAGAAAATGTTTATTCTTTATAATACATGTTTGTAAAAATCAAACATTATTCTTTTACCTTTACGTGTTCTCCGTCATATAAACCGATATATGCAGTATTTCCTACCCAGAATCGAAATGGAGATGAAAAATTATTTACTAATGTATTCGTAACTTGTTCAATATCTAAAAAAAACATTATATAAAAATATTTTTTTTATTAAAAAAAATAAACTTATTTTATATTAATATTAATAAATTCCACTTTAAAAGAATTAATTTTTAGAATTTTTGTATTATAAAATAATGAACAATAAAATAGTATACGATTTAACGTATAATTCGTTGTATGTAAGCTCTATGCATAGACACAATCAACTCATACGATGATTCTATAACTTGATTTATCGTGCGGTAGAAAAGAACTATTTCTTGTTCATGGTTATTTATTAGAAAATAGTAGGTCTTAAGTCACAATGTTAAACGGTAAGAATTTACTCAACATATATTATAATATTGCATATAATTGAATATAATAGTAATTGTATTGTGCAGTACACAGATTACGCAGGTGGATATGTTTTATGATTAGAAATTTAGTGTAAGCAATTTTCAAATTTTTATTATTGACTTTTAGGAAATTTATTTTCTTCTACTAATTTTAATTAATTATTTAAGCAAGTAATTAAAATAATTAATTACAAAATTGTAATGCAGATATATTTAAGTAAGATAATGTTCTGTTGTTTACAAATTTAATTTTTTGTTGGTTCTTTTAATTTTACTTTTGTATATACATTAAGTATATTATAATTTGTTATTACCACTAATATTTACTCTCAAAAAATAGGGAACACTTCCAACAAGTGGATATGCTTTTGGACCTGGGAAAGTGTTTACTTTTTTAATAAAAGATCGACGCCAGAAATTCGACAAAATGTAACTCACTCCAAGACAAATTAAAGTTATTAATATGACAGTTACAAACATTGCTGTATTTATTTTTACAACAATAACGACGTTATTCACAAACAATAGAAATATATGAGTTGGCACTGCGAACTGCGAACACCACTGATGTTATTTCTTTTAATTTTCGCTTTTAATACGCACTGTGACGAGTGGAATGGTAGAAGAAGTATTTATAGTAGGAAACGAGGACGAGAGAGAGAGAGAGAGAGAGAGAGAGAGAGAGAGAGAAGTTATTGCTTACATTTATGCAAAGGCAGAAGAGAAAAAAAATAAAGATAATGATAATTAAAGAGAACATTATACAGACTGCAGAATGAAGCGAGATAATTGATTCTGACTGGATAGCTTTTGAGAAGACTTAGAAGAGTAATTAATTATGATCAATTGACATCGGTTAAACTATCTAACATTGTTAAACAACAATTTTTTGTGCAAATAGTTCTTGCTGTTAATAAAAACTAATCTATGCATTCTATTTATTACAATTTTATATTCATGTTATAAATAGCCGACATTGTGATAAGGTACGTGTTGCTTAGTTATTTTGTGCAAATAGTTCTTGCTGTTAATAAAAACTAATCTATGCATTCTATTTATAACAATTTTATATTTATGTTATAAATAGCCGACATTGTGTTAAGGTACGTGTTGCTTATAAACGTAGGGAGAATGAAAAAATAACTATAGTTATTTTTTCATTCTCCCTACGTTCCACAACCCAGATAGCACATGATATTCTCAGTATATTCTATAAATGTACGAATGTACGGAGAATATACGAGAATATTTTCACAATATTCTTAGAATATCTGAAATATGATATCCTTTTTGAGATACACTAAGAATATGCTCAGAATATCTGAAATATAATTTTCATTTTTAGATTTATTGAAAATATGTTTAGAATATCTGAAATATGCTTTCCGCCTTTAGATATACTGAGAATATGCTCAGAATATCCGAAGTATAATTTCCGTTTTCAGATATTGTGAGAATATGCTCAGCATATCTAAAATATAATATTCAATTTTTGTAGTATTCCTACAGATGGTGGTATGAGTAATATCAAGAAACGTCTTAATTATATATATTTCAATTTCATAATAAAACCTAACCTAAAAGCATAACTTAAGTTATGCTAATTAGTCTAAAAATTGCAATTATAATTCAAATCTTTATAAATATATTTCAGCATTATTGGATTGCAAAACATTCAGTTAATGGCCACATGCGATTATTTATTTACGTACATTTTTGATATTAAGTATATCATTGAAAGAATATTAATCTAGACTGTAATTACAGATATGGTGAGATGTAAATACCAAAAATGTACTGAAGAAGAATTTTCGGCGCCTATTAAAACTTGGTTGGCTCACGCTAAAGAGAGAATCCAAAAAAATTCAAAATAAGATATATATACTTACTTTTTTAAAATAAAATAAAATATAATATAAAAAAATATAAAATAAACTGTGACTAATAAAAATAATATATATATATTGCTATAAAATAATATATTGCAAAACAAAATAAAATATATGTATTATCTCCTTTAAATTTTATTCAATTATTTAAAAAAGTACTTGTAATCTAAAAAAATAACTTAAAATATTATAGTTTAAAATTATGTTCTTTTGATATGGTATGATATCAATGGTTTAATTCCAATACCCCGTAACTGAAAAATCCAAATTTTACAGGAGATGTTTCATTTATTATTTTTTTAATCAATTAATAAATATTAAATTTAGAAATCGTTTTCTAAATTTAATATTTTTTTAATCAATTAATAAATTTTAAATTTAGAAAACGTTTCCTAAATTTAATACTTATCAATTAATTAAAAAAAAAAATAAATAAATAAAACATCTATAAAATTTTAATTTTTTGTTAGGGTCTATTTGAATTAAATCGTCGATATACTGGGTATATTGAGAATATTCAGAATATATACTGAGTATGTACAGAAAATATACTGAGAATATTCAAAAGATATACTAAGAATGTATAGAAAATATACTTAGAATATTCAGAAGATATACTGAGAATGTACAGAGAATATACTAAAAATATTAAAAAAGCGGACATTTGGATATACTGAGAATATACTCAGAATATCTTAGATATCCTACGAATGTTCTCAGTATATTTGAAAAATATGGTTCGATATTCTGAGAATATCCTCAGAATATCATTGTGCTATCTGGGAAAGTATATAATTGTCTACAATGTAGTTTGAATCATTTTTTCAACATTGTACAATACTATTATTATGTCGCAAAAAACACTTATGACATTTTTATGTATATATATATATTTTTTATATATTTTATTATTTTTATATATTTTAATTTTAGCTTTTATATTTTATACTAATCATTATATTATATCAATTTTGAACATAATGTAGTATATTAATTATAATTCTGTGTTTAATAGTTCTATACATCGATCATAGTTTCCTGATTTTTAAAATTATTACATTAAATTTTAGTTTAATGTAGTACAAATATCCAACTTTGGGGTACTATACATTTGAGTCGAATATCGAACGTAATTATGTATTCCCGAATTGGTTGCAACACATTTCTTATGGTGGACTGACACAGCCATCTACAGAATGGCTGAACCAAGTTAAAAGAATGGATAAATATTTTTGTAAATTTCATAAAGATGGTTTACAGAAAAGACCTGCCGTTGTTAAAAACTTAACTATGGCAGTAGTAAAGAAGAAAAATATCGACGTACCTAAAGAACTAGTACGTGCATTTATTCTCCAAAAAACTTATGTACGCATTAAATTTTATAATATTGCCAAAAAAAATTACGTAGCCAAATAAGCACGTATGTGATAAGAGGAAAGCTGAAGATAATCAAAGAAGAGTCGCCAATAAATATAAAAAAATTATTAATTAATTAATCGCAATTCACAGATTAATACAACATATATGTATTTTTATTACTATAGATACTTATAAAATTTTATAATCACAATGTTGCCGCATTTCTAATGATCCCTAATATATACCCCACCATATTTGTTTTAAAGAATTATTTTAAGATTTCAACAGAAACATTTTATTAGCAAATATTTGAAAATTGTTAACACTTTGTAAATTTTATCATATAAATATTTACATTTGCAATGTTGAAACATATATTACAATTTCATTATTTAAGTTTGTATCATAATAAATTTCTGTATGATGCTTTTTATATTACCCTAGAATTGTACTTACATTTATGAATTTCACAGTTACAATTTCTTGACAATTTTTGTTTTTACAATTAAATATAAAAAATAAATCTCTTTATAGTATTTCTTTTGTAAATAATGCATATAAACAGTGAATATTATTTTTTAAATAATTTTTAAATATGCACTATTTTTTCTTTTATTTTACTACTTTACAAATGATGTTTTTTGTGTATATCTCCAAATTATATTTTATTTTCATTGATATTACAGTCTAAATACGAGTACAAAGCAATTTGTATTACAAATGCATCTGTTGCAGTGATATTTAACATTATAAACGTTAAATATTTAGCGCCATAATTTGCAATAAATGTAATTTATGGCGTCTTTCTAATTTACTTTTCAATTTTTATTACACAATTTCCACTGCTATCAATATTTTACAAAATAAAAGTATTGTTTCGATAAAAACTCAAAGCATTTCTATATTAAAGGAGCGAGAGAGAAAACACAAAAGCGTCCGAGAGAGACAGCTACTGTTTGTAGATGACATCATCATTGCCCCTCTTGCCGCTCGCCCCTCTCTGCATTTGCCCCTCTTGCCGCTCGCCCCTCTCAGCATTTACCCCTTTTGCCGCTCGTCCCTCTTTGCGTATGAGGTGACCTTCTCTCTATAGATCTTGGGGCTAGACCTCGAGCGGCTGGAGCGCTTTTCCCGACGCGCTCTCATTAGTTCAAATGTAAAAATTAATATTTCGTTTATTATTGCAAATATCGTAAACGGTAAAGGATTTTTATATTTATTTCGATCCCATCTACATCTCTGTTCCCGGAGGGACAAGTCTCGCGGGACACCCTGTATATATGAATTTTAAACTTTAACACTTTTGTTTAACATCCCACAATAATTCTATGTTCACATTTCATAGTTTTATTCAATTTGACTAACAATTATGATGACAGCCTTATCTCGTTCGAATGACGTCATTTTGATTTGCGTTGCGTTTAATGATAAACGGAAAAATAACGATAGCAAAATGATAAAATCGAAATTAAAGAAAACGCACAAATCAGCTTTGCAAAACAGCAAGAACTACTTGCGCAATAAAATTGTTATTAAACGCCCATGTTAATATGTAAATCATGAATATTTACCGCCTAAGGCTGCGATTACATGATGCGCGGAAACGCGGAAACGCAGAAACGCGAAAACGCGAAAGACAAACTTGTTAGACTTTACTAGATGTCCGCGTTTCCGCGCGTTCTGTTCCGCGATGATTTCTATGAATTGTTTTCCTTTATATTACATGGAGCACAATTTGCGCGGAAAAGCGGAACGGGTTGGTAACAAATTCACATTTGTTTGCATTTTGTTCAAATATGTTAACTTATTTCTATGTAAATTTTATTAATATGCTTATTTATTCAACGGATCTATTTAATAATTGCATTTAAATTAATAAATTTCATTAAAAAATCTGCAGGTTAATTGCAAATTCTTTTTCCTTGTTTATTACTTCTGTATTACACATTTGTATTCACTACTATTAATATTAGGAAAATTTAATATATAAAACTTAAAAAAAATAATTTAAGAACACTTTTTCATTTATTAAAAAAATTTTTTAAAATTTTTGAAAAGTAAATCCTATTTTAAAGTGTTCTAATTTACTCTTTCAAACTTTTAAAAAGTTTTATAGTAAATCAAAAAATTTTTTTAAGTTATTTTTTTTTAAGTTTTAAAAAGTAAATTTTCTTAAGGAAAAAGCCAACGCAGGATTTTGGTTGCTTATTTATTATCTTTTTTATTCTGAATTCATCGTAAACGTTTCGGCCAAATTTTCGACCATCTTCAGTTCTAACAACAAGAGGTTGCTAGAAACCAATATGCCATTATGATGTTATATCTCAGAACTACTGCGGTCAACCCTAGTTGTTCTGAGAGATAACATCACAATGGCATATTTATTGGTTTCTGACAACTTTTAAAACTTCTAATTGTATTTTTAATATTTTCTGGACTATGATTGAACTTTGTTATCGGCGTTGTAATATTTTATTCCGACATCTCATAAGATTAATTTATATGTACTGAAGATGGTCGACAAGTCGGCCGAAATGTTTACGAAGACTTCAGAATAAAAAAGATTATAAATAAGTAACTAAAATCCTGCGATGGCTTTTGATCTTTTTTTTATCTAATTTTTCAATTTTTCTGAGCCCAGTTTGACTATTTTATAAAATTAATATTGCAAATTCTTCTACAATACCAATGTTTCTATCCATATAATGACAACTTATGCTCTGTTTTCGTTATCTTCTTTTTCAAGTTAGTTGTACTACCATGCTGCCAAACAAGTTAACAATAAGCTTAATTAGAACATTTTATAGTTTTATTGAATTTAACCAACAATTATAATGACAGCCTAACCTAGTTTGAATGATCACATTATTTTGATTTGCGTTGCGTTTAACAATTTCAATCGACAAAAAACGATGATGGTAGAATGATAAAATCGAAATAAAACGCATAGATTAGCTTTACGAAACAGTAAAAACTATTTGCGCAATAAAATTGTTATTAAACACCGATATTAATTGATCATGAATTATTACCGTCTAAGCCTTCACAAAAGGCATTGTCCAATCACAACAAATAATTATCTCGCTTTAGGGTCGGTTGTTTCAACTATTTGGTAGACTTTATCTCTTTTGGTTACCTAAAATAAATATCAGTAATCCTTACTCAGTGGTTGGAATACCGAAAAAAATAAACAATTTTGGATTTAAAACGAATTCGATATACAATCGAAGGCCATGGCTTACATATATGATTGAAAAGTATCCGTGAAAGTTTCATCAGTTAAAAAATCGATAGCGTGCCAACAATCGTGAAACAAATTTATTGTTTTGCAATAAAAAAATGACTAATATAATCGAATTATGAGTCATCGAGCGAGAAAATGGTTGCTTTTCTCGAGAAAAGTCACATTTTGTAACTGTCTCTTAATTTATACAATTGCAATTGTTTGGAAAAATAAAATTTTACGATACATGTCATACAAACTACTTTAAGGGCGGTATTCATAGTCCGTTCTTATATTCAAGATCGTCTTAAGCACGAACTTATATTCGCTCTCTTCGTCAGACACAATCTATGTGTGACGAAGAGAGCGAATATAAGTCCGTGCTTAAGACAATCTTAAATATAAGAACGGACTATGAATACCGGCCTAAGATTAAATCTATACATACAGGGCCGCGTTTGTAAAATTTGCGCCCAGGGGCTTGTGATTTTCGAGCGCCTCAGTCTAGCCTTCTTCCCCCAATGAGTAAACAGTAAATAATTAACATTTTGAATATTAATTAAATTTTACCGAAACACACTTAAGAACAAGAAGATAATTGAAAATGGAACATTTTTTTAAGAATATATAGAAGCTGCGGCGCCCAGGGGCTCAAGCCCCAAAAGCCCATAGGTAAACGCGCTACTGTATACATATATCAATATCTTTTATATTGTTATTTCTGCAGTTATAATATGAAAACAGATCGTGCTACAGTATATTTATTGTCGATGACTAATATTGCAAAAAATTAGACAAAAGGAAAATCAAGAGCTAACGCAGGATTTTGATTGTCTATTTATTATCTTTTTTATTCTGCATTCATCATAAACGTTTTGACCGACCTTTCGACTATCTGCAATGCATATAAATTAATCTTATAAGATGTCGGAATAAAACATAACAACGCCGATATCAAAGTTTAATCGTAGGGTTTATTAAAAATTCAATTAGAAGCTTAAAAGGGGTTGCCAGAAACCAGTAAATGACGTTGTGATGTTATCCCTCAGAACTATTGCAGTCAACCCTAGTTGTTCTGAGAGATAACATCACAACGTCATTTACTGGTTTCTGGCAACCCCTTTTAAGCTTCTAATTGAATTTTTAATAAACCCTACGATTAAACTTTGATATCGGCGTTGTTATGTTTTAATCCGACATCTTATAAGATTAATTTATATTGTTGTTTATAGAGTTTCCTGAAAAGAGAAAGGGTTTGAAGAAAGGAAGTGGAGAAAGGATATTTGAAGAAAAGAGTTTGAAAGTTTGAAGAAAGGAAGTAGAGGATTGAAGAAAAGAAGTGGAAAGGATATTTGAGGAAAAAAGTGGAGAAAGGATATTTGAAGAAAGGAAGGAAAGGAAATTTTGAAAGAAGGAATAAGGACAAAGTTAGAAATAAAAATAAAAAAAGAATAGAATTTTAAAGAAAACTTTCATAGAAGACTGTCTCGCCCACGGTTTTTGACCGTGGTTTTCCCGTGGGCCGAAGAGCAAATGCTGAGGCAGGGACTTGAAAAGTCTTTTTTAGGGCGATGGGTCCACGGCAGATACCCCTCTCTTGTCCGAAGAATTGTGAAGAGCGGCGGCATAGGAATTGAAGATAGCGAGAAGAAGTTAATCGATTAGGACCTGAGTTGGTGCTCGGTAACTTGTTGCAACAGCACAAGGTAGAGCAAGGAAACCAAGAGAGTACCCTGGAGTCGACAGTTTTCGAATTTAAAGGTGTTCGATTGGGATCAAGATAACGGCGCTCGGTAACTTGATGCAGCAGCACAAGGTAGAGCAGGAAGTCGTTGAAATGCCCTGGAGTCGACACTAAAAATTTGAAGACAATAATTAACTTTCCTGGATTGATTTCAAGAAAAATTGTCGGGACGACAATCTTGAAGAAGGGGGGCAGTGTTGCGCCTGTGCTTTTTGCCGCTGATGCTGTGTGTTACAGCTGACGGACCGATCGATAATATCGATCGGTCCAATGTCATATGGCATTTGTAAATAACAAAAGTTTTTATTATATTTGTTGTCAAGACGATATCGATTAGCGGTTTAAAGGGTCTCTATGACAGTTTGTAAACAAGCTGTCATATGTCAGATTTTAGAAAGCTGTCTGCTCGGGCGGACGTATACAACAGCTCCGATCTTTCAATCTTATTTTCGGTTATTTATTGTATGAGTTACTGTTGAGTTACTGTTCTTATTAAAGTGTTCTCTGTTTTGTTGAAGCGTTGTGTTGTGTCCTTTAATTTCGCGAGTTTTGTTGACGCGTGTGATATTCCGTTCTGCGGGCGCAACAATATGTACTAAAGATGTTTGAAAAGTCGGCCGAAACGTGTACGGTGAATTCAGAATATAGAAGATTATAAATAAGCAACTAGAATTCTGCGATGACTCTTAATCCTCCATTTATCTAATTTTTTAATTCTTCTGAGCAATGTTTGACTATTTTATAAAATTAATACTGTAATTTCTTCTACAATATCAAAGTTTCTTTCCGTATGATGTAATAACAATCTATGCTCAGTTTTAATCTTCATTTTCAAGCTAGTTGCATTACCATGCTGCCAAACAAGCTAACAATAAGCTTAATGAAAACACATTGTATCGGAATCTGTAATAAAATCGAAATGGAATCTGTTGGCACATGGCTATACATGTTCTTCGCATTTGTTTAATGAAATGTACTGAAAAAAAGTATAGGTACTGTCTGTATAATAATTCACTTGTAATTTACTTATATCCTTTACCCTTTATTTCTCATATTTCCCATTTACATATTCTTTTAACCTAAATTGTTACATTTGTTAAATTTAATAATCCCTTTTTTTTATTTTAACTTTCAGAGGATCTACAGTACTCATTGATATGTCTGTATTAAGTTTTATTTCATCTATTTTGATATTTTTATCTACTTTAAATTCAAACGTTCGTATCAATGTTGCTAGAATGACTTTCATAGAAATCATCGCATATTTTTGACCTGCAATTTTGTTAATTATATACAAAACAATTTTATCATAATATTTTGTTCTTCATTCGTGCTTACCAATACAATTTCTGAGTCCGTTACTAAACGGTATGAAATATTTCGAATAATGCTCTTTTTTTTCTGGAAGAAATCTATCTGGATCGAACATCAAGGGATTCGACCAATGTTTCTTATTTCGGTGCATATGTAATATAGACATAATTGTTTCAGCTCCTTTAGGTAAAATAGTTTCTCCTAAAACATACATACGTTTATATTAAAATATTATTCTAATAAAAATGTAATAATAAAAAATGGTTTAAATAAATACATGTTTTATTATAAAAAAATTACTTTTGCATGTTTTTCTGTCTTTTAATTGTAGCACAAAAAAACACATTTTTAAATAAATTATTTTAATACACAATTATAGTTAATCGTACCTATTTTTAAATCTTCTGTTAAAATTCGTCCAATCACAGGAACAGCAGGGAAGAGTCTCATTGTTTCCTTAATAACTTGATTCAAATAATCCATTTTTTGCAAATCATCATATTTAATTGGTACAGATTTTGGAGATTCATTGCCATAAATTTCTGATAATTCTTTGTATGCTTTTTCCTAGTATGAAATAAATTGAAGCGATGTGTATTTTTTAATACATTGCTCTATATTTGTGATTAAAATTTTGTGCATTGCTTATGGAATTAATATTGCTAACTATAACTAAAGCGTAAGTAATAATAAATGTTTGCATAATTCTATTTAAATTTGTTACGTAAGTAATATATTACTTATAATTACTAACTTAAAATTACATTATTTGTAAGTTTTATAATGTATTAAGTAAGTTAATAACTTGTATTGTACTTTAATAAATTTAATGTTTACGTACCTGTACTTCTGGGAAATTTGCGAGCATAAAAGTCACAAAATTTATTGTAACGGCAGTTGTGTCAATGGCCTATGTAAATAAAAACCTGTTTTATTATACGTTTACATATAGTTTGAATGTGGAAATATAAACACGTACTGCGGATAACATTGTATTCACATGATCCAAAAGTTCTTGTCGAGTTAATCTTCCTTCATGACATGCTTCCAATAGAATGTCGATAACTGTGTTATTTGAATAAAAATATATAAAATAATTGATTACTTTTTTACAAAAATAAGTTTCCTACACATATAATTTTGAAATTTTTGCACAAGCAACGAAAAAAAAGAAAAAAATCATCAAATATAACGTTTTATCAATAAAAAAGAGACACATATTTTATTATCTTTTCAGCAATATTATCAAAAAATAAATTTTTTTCCCATTATTTTAAAATATTATATGTTGAACAAATATAAACATTTAAGTAAAAAAGTTGACAAACTTACGAAACGTCTTACTGTTGGATTTGGCTACCACAGATTTTTCGAATACATGTTTCCTTTGCAGTAACTGAGTAATTAAAAATCATATATAACATAAATAAGGGAATTCAAGTCAAAATATTATTAAATAAAATTTCAATATAGCTATACCTCATTTACAAGTAATATGGTATAATTTAATTGTTTTTGCTGTTTCCATTTTGTAGTAGAAAGATTGAATATAATATTTGAATGCAAAAATATGTTACTTAATCTATATCTCCAAATTTCCTTTATGCTGAAACATGTTTCTCCGTAAATCATGACTAAAAATTTATTTAAACGTAATCATAAAATTTTATAAATTATATTATGAATTTAGTTTTTTTTATCACTATAATTAAAATATTTAAAATACTTAAAAAAAAAAGAATGAAAAAAGAATTATATATATATATATTTATATCTGTTGTAAAAAGATTTATTTCTACGATATGAATTTGATATTAATTATTAGAATTTAAATTAAATACATTTATACCTCGTCATTTGTTTAAGTAATCGGTGTACTAATTGTGATTCCACTTTGACGCCCAACATAGTTTCTATAGCGTCACATAAAAAAAATAGATTAACATTCATTATAATATCTAAGTACATAAACTGTATTTACATAATCGCGCGTTGATCGCGGCTAGATCGTAGGCTGTACGCTCTAGGCGTGACAGCAATAAGAATCGCATAGCAACGAAAAATAACAACGCATATCACTCCTGCTCTCGCTACGTGTTATTTTTCGTTGCCATGCGATCCTTGTTGTTGTCACGTTTAGAGTGTACAGCCCACGATCTAGCTACGCGCAACGCGCGATTATTCGTCAATCCCTTTTAATTAATATCTCAATTACTATTGCGAAAATTGCAAAACGGTAAAGGACTTTTCTATTCAGTTTACCGCGCTCTATCCGTACACGAGCGTTGGCACGGACATTATAAAACATCCTGTATATCTCATTCTGATTACTTGTTAAAAAAAAGGTTATAAATTATATACACTAAATCCTAAATTTAGTACTACATTTTAATATTTTATATATCTTTAATATTATTTAATTCAGAAATGTATAACTTTTTATAATGCTTCGTAATATATACAAATAAGACAACTTATCATCAACACTCTATTAATAATGTACGTTTGAAGTCCGTAGTTACGTAATTGTAAATTACGAGAAATTTCACAATTTTATTTTAATTAGTTTGTAGAAAATTTTAAAGATGTTTACGAATATATAGAAGAATTGTATTTTTAGCAAACAATTCTTATTTTAAAATTGTTTTTTGATAAACAAAAGTAAACATTTTATAAGATAGTAGAGTTACTTATTCTTACCACATGCAATGTTAAAAATACTTCTATATAAAAAGTCAAGAAGAATAATTTCATTTCCATTTTGTTCAACTTTTTTTAATTCGCCCATAAGTGCTAATGATTGTTCCACAAATATATTAAAGTAGATTCGTAAGTTGTTTGAAGTAAACATTCTCTCTATCATTTTTCGATTTGAGCTCCATAAAGATACTGAAATAAGTAAATACAAAAGAATAATTAGAAAAATGTTATTGATCCGTTATATAATATTAACAACTTCTCTGTGATACTACGGGGTAAATATAATAATACTGTTCGAGTATACTCGGGCAAATAAAAAAAGTGGATATAAAAATAATAAAGATAGGACAGAAAAGATCAAATTCCACAAGAGATTTACAGTCTTACTGTGGAATCTGATTTTTTCTATATATATGTATATATAAACGAATATGATTTATACATAAATAATATTTGCTTATTGTGTAACTATTGCGTTATAAACATAATGCTAAATAAATAGCATATGAGAAAGTGGTTGTAACTACTTTATTATTTGAACTAGATTAAATATTATTTAGAGTAAATAATACCAATTAATTAAGCTTTATTCTTATTGAAATATCTTACCAGGAGATGTGATAAGTCCTGTTCTCAATACTGGTTTAAAAGTTTCATATAATGAACTTTTTTCGAAGCATCGACTTTGCAGGACAGCCTAAAACACAAAATTAAAACCTTATTTATTAATGTTTTTATATCATATTAAACATGTGTATTTATTTGTGGTATTTCAGTATTTACAAATACTTTAGAAAATTATTTTTATTATTTAAAATAAAATATAAAAGTTACACACATAATAAAAATTTATATTATTTAATATATATAACAATAAATATTTCTTAATGTATATGTTTATTGAAAATATTTATTCTTTATAATACGTATAATATGTTTGTAGAAATCATACGTTATTCTTTTACCTTTATGTGTTCTCCGTCATATACACCGATATATGCAATATGGCCGAACCAGACTCGAAATGGAGATGAAAAATTGTTCACTAGTGTACTCGCAACTTGTAAAAGTTCTAAAATAGACTTTTTTATTACTCAAAAAAATATTTTTTGTTATTTAAAGATTAATTGATTCCATATTAATATTAATAAATTCCACTTTAAAAGAATTAGTTTTTAGGATTTTTTATTATAAAGTACTGAACAATAAAATAGTGTACGATTTAACGTATGATTCATTGTATGTAAGCTCTATGCATAAACATAATCAACGCATAAGATAATTCTATAACTATCGTGCGATAGAAAAGAACTATTTCCTGTTCATGGATATATATTAAAAAATAGTAGGTCTTAAGTCACAATGTTACGGTAAGAATTTACTCAACATACATAATAGTATATAATTGAATATAATAGTAATTGTATTGTGCAGTACACAGATTACGCACGTGGATATGATTTATGATTAAAATAGTGTAAGCAATTTTCAAATTTTTATTGTTGACTTTTAGGAAATTTATTTTTTTCTACTAATTTTAATTAATTATTTAAGCAAGTAATTAAGATAATTAATTACAAAATTGTAATGCAGATATATTTAAGTAAGATAATGTTCTGTAAAATTTAATTTTCTGTTAATTCTTTTTTTTTACTTTTGTATATACATTAAAGGTACGTTCCACTTGGCGATCGCGACGCTTGTGGAATCATTTTATCTTTGTTTTTCATTGAAAGTTAAAGAAAGATAGATAATGTTCACGAGCGTTGTGATCACCAAGTGGAACTCAGCTTAAGTATATTATAATTTGTTATTACCGCTAGTATTTATTCCCACAAAATAGAGAGCACTTCCAACAAGTGGATATGCTTTTGGACCTGGGAAAGTGTTTACTTTTTTAATAAAAGATCGACGCCAGAAATTCGACAAAATGTAGCTCACTCCAAGACAAATTAAAGTTATTAATGTGACAGTTACAAACATTGCTACTATTTATTTTTACAACAATAACGACGTTATTCACAAACAATAGAAATATATGAGTTGGCACTGCGAACTGCGAACACCACTGATGTTATTTCTTTTAATTTTCGCTTTTAATACGCACTCTGACGAGTGGAATGGTAGAAGAAGTATTTATAGTAGGAAACGAGGACGAGAGAGAGAGAGAGAGAGAGAGAGAGAGAGAGAGAGAGAAGTTATTGCTTACATTTATGCAAAGGCAGAAGAGAAAAAAATAAAGATAATGATAATTAGAGAGGACATTATATGCAGACTGCAGATTGAAGCGAGATAATTCATTCTGACTGGATAGCTTTTGAAAAGACTTAGAAGAGTAATTATGATCAAATGATATCGGTTAAATTATCTAACATTGTTAAACAACAATTTTTTGTGCAAACCCTGATAGCCAAGCATGTTTTGCAAAATCATGCAACTTAATGCTGAGCATGAATTTTTAACTAGTTGCTGTATATTTGTTAAAAACGTAATGCATAGTCATACGTATTCAACAACACGGGAGCAGATTTGAAACATTTCGTGTCAGCAGATTCAGAGCAAACGGAGAGCAACTGTTGTTCATTTTGTTGCCAACAAAATGACTTCTATTCATGGAAAACATTTTGCTTTGTCATTCATTTTCGACAACATAAGAGCAACATGACGGTGATAGAAAAAGATAATGATGTCTGTGCTTTTGTCGTATATTTGTTAAAAACTATTTAAATATATTAATTTGTTAAAAACTGTTTAAATATATGTTAATTGTGTCTTGTAACCAGTATAAAATGTCGAAAATGACCTATCTTTGTGTATGTGTGTATGTGTGTTTGCGCGAGTGCGTGCAATTTAATAAATAAATAGGTGATACATCGACGATACTTGTGGCAAATTAACACAGCTTTACCTATAAATATTTGCGGCAAGGTATATACAGGGTGTCCCATTTAACTTGAGACAACTAAATATTTTGAAAAATAAGCATTGTATGAAAAAATGTCCCAAATAAACTTTTAATATTATCACGTCTGCCTGTGTAAAAATTAACCCGCCCCCACCGCCTCTTGGGGGTGGGGCGGGTGGCAACTTTGAAATTTCAAATGGGAACCCCCATTTTTTATTGCAGATTCGGATTCCTTGGAAAAAAATACGTAAGTTTTGTCCGAGACATTTTTTCGAATCGTGATAGATGGCGCTGTAATCAGTGAAAATTAGTTTTTGCCATTTTCTCTCACCATCGGAGTGCTTTATTTCGGTGAGTTCCCTCGCCTCTCTCTATTCAATTACAATAAATGCTCGAAATGATGACCTTCCATTTCGATGCATTTATTAACTCGAGCTTAGAATGCTTGTACACATGTAGAAAGTGTATCTGGCGTTATTTGTGCGCAAGCATATCTAATACGTTCCACCATGTTTTCTCGAGTATTTGGTACTGCTGTATACACTTTTTCTTTAAGGTAACATAAAATTATTTCAACTTTCAAAATTATTTCAAAATTATTTCAAAAGATAAAATCGAAATGGAATCTGTTGGCACATGGCTATACATGTTCTTCGCATTTGTTTGATGAAATGTACTGAAAAAAAGTATAGGTACTGTCTGTATAATAATTCACTTGTAATTTACTTATATCCTTTACCCTTTATTTCTCATATTTCCCATTTACATATTCTTTTAACCTAAATTGTTATATTTTTTAAATTCAATAATTTCTTTTTTCTATTTTAACTTTCAGAGGATTTACAGTACACAATGTTGCGTCTATACTAAGTTTTATATCATATATATTGATATTTTTATCTAATTTAAATTCAAATGTTCGTATCAATGTTGCAAGAATGACTTTCATAGAAATCATCGCATACTTCTGACCTGCAATTTTGTTAATTATATATAAAACAATTTTATCATGATAATTTGTTACTCATTCATGCTTACCAATACAATTTCTGAGTCCGGTACTAAACGGCATGAAATATTTCGAACAATGTTTTAGGTTTCCTGGGAGAAATCTATCTGGATCGAACACCAAGGGATTCGACCAATGTTTCTTATTTCGGTGCATATGAAATATAGACATAAGTATATCAGCTCCTTTAGGTAAAATAATTTCTCCTAAAATATACATATGTTTATATTAAAATAATATTATAATAAAAATGTAATAGTAATAAATAATCTAAGTAAACATACGTCTTATTATTAAAAAATTACTTTTATATGTATCTCTGGCTTTTAATTGTAGCACGAAAAAACACAATTTTTAAATAAATTATTATAATACACAATTTTGGTTAATCATACCTATCTTTAATTCTTCTGTTAGAATTCGTCCAATCAAAGGACCAGATGGGAAGAGTCTCATTGTTTCCTTAATAACTCGATTCAAATATTCCATTTTTTGCAAATCATCATATTTAATTGGTACAGATTTTGGAGATTCAGTGCCGTAAATTTCTGATAATTCATTGTACACTTTTTCCTAGTTTGAAATAATTTGCAGCAATTATATGTATTTTTTAAAATATTGCTCTATACTTGTGATTAAAATTTCATGCATTGCTTATAGAATAATATTGTCAGTAATAACTGAAGTGTAAGTAATAATAAATGAAAATGTTTACATAAATCTATTTAAGTTTTTAACATAAATAATATATTACATATAGTTACTAACTTGAAATTACATTAACTATTTGTAAGTTTTATATATGTATTAAGTAAGTTAATAACTTGTATTGTACTTTAATAAATTTAATGTTTACGTACCTGTACTTCTGGGAAATTTGCGAGCATAAAAGTCACAAAATTTATTGTAAGAGCAGTTGTGTCAGTGGCCTACGTAAATAAAAACCTGTTTTATTATACGTTTACATATAGTTTGAATGTGGAAATATAAACACGTACTGCGAATAACATTGTAATCACTTGATCCAAATGTTCTTGTTGAGTTAATCTTCCTTCATGAGATGCTTCCAACAGAATGTCGAAAACTGTGTTATTTGAACAAATATATATAAAATAATTAATTACTTTCTTATAAGAATAAGTTTCTTATAGATATAATTTAAAAATTTTTGCAAAAGTATTAAAAGAAAAGAAAAAAATCATTAAAAATAGCGTTTCATCAATAAAACTTTATCAGCAATAATTGTCTAAAAAAATATTTTTTACCGATATTTAAAAAATTTTTAAATATTATAACATTGAACAAATATAAATACTTAATTAAGTAAAACATTAACAAACTTACGAAGTGTCTCACTGTTGGATTTGGTTGCCTCAAATTTATCGAATGCATGTTTCCTTTGCAGTATCTGAGTAATTAGAAATCACATATAACATAAATAAAGGAATTCAAGTCAGAATATTAATAAATAATATTTCAATATAGCTATACCTCATTTATAAGCAAAATGCCATTATTTAATAGTTTTTGCTGTCTCCGTTTTGTAGTAGAAAGATTGAATATAACATTTGAATGCAAAAATATGTGACTTAATCTATATCTAAAAGTTTTCTTTATGCTGAAACATGTTTTTTCCGTAAATCATGACTAAAAGTATATTTAAAAGTAATCATAAAATTTTATAAATTATATTATAATTTAGTTTTTTTATCACTATAATTAAAATATTTAAAATTAAAAAAAAAAAAAGAATTATATATATATATATACGTATATATATATACATATATATTTATATGTGTTGTAAAAAGGTTTATTTCTACAATATAAATTTGATATTAATAAGAATTTAAATTAAATACATTTATACCTCATCACTATTTCAAGTAATTGGTGTAGTAATTGTGATTCCACTTTGAGGCCCAACATAGTTTCTATAGCATCACATAAAAAGAAAAATAGATTAACATTCATTATAATATCTAAGTACATAAACTGTATTTACATAGAGAGTTGCTAAATATCCAGTTTTTGAATTAAACTATAAACTGTTTTAAAATTTTATTCAATATTTAGTTAAAAAACTAATTAATTTTTACATGTTCGGTTTCAAAAGAAATTTTTATTTTAATTTGTTTTTAGAAAATTTTAGAAATATTTACGAAAATATGCAAGAATTGTATTTTTTACCAAATAATTCTTATCTTAAAAATTGTTTGTTAATATACAAAAATAGACATTTTACAAAATAATAGAGTTACTTATTCTTACCACACGCAATGTTCAAATTATATCTATATAGGAAGTCAAGAAGTATAATTTCATTACTATTTTGTTCAACTTTTTCTAATTCGTCCGTAAGTGCTAATGATTGTTGCACAAATATATTAAAGTACATTCGAAGGTGGTTTGGAGTAAAAATTCTCTCCATCATTTTTCGATTTGAACTCCATATAGATACTGAAATAAATAAATACAAAAGTATAATTAGAAAAAACTTATTTATCTGTTATATAATATTAACAGCTTCTCTGTGATATTTCGGGGTAAATATAATAAATATAATAATACTGTTCAAGTATACTCGGGTAAATCAAGGAAGTGAGTATAAAAATAATAAAAACAGAAAAGATCAAATTCCACAAGAGATTTACAGTTTTACTGTGGAGTTTGATTTTTTCTATATATATATACAGGGTGTCTGGCAATAATCGCCCCACCGGTCATATACAGGTAGAGGAGGTCAAATCGAGTAGAAAAGTCCTTTACCATTTTTTAATTTTCATAATAAGTACTGAGTAATTAACGAAAAAAGATCGGCGAATCCGCGCGAGTAAGCGCGCGCGGTGAGAAGGACGTCCCACTGCTACGCGATCACTAGGACACAAGGATCTAGCGTTACGCGCCGCTCGTATGTTGCCATTGTCATTTGTAGAGCGCTCCTCCCAACGCTTCATCGCGCGCCTAGTGATCGCATAGCAGTGGGATGTCCTCACCGCGCGCGCTTTACTCGCGCGGATTCGCCGATCTTTTTTCGTTAATTACTCAGTACTTATTATGAAAATTAAAAAATGGTAAAGGACTTTTCTACTCGATTTGACCTCCTCTACCTGTATATGACCGGTGGGGCGATTATTGCCAGACACCCTGTATATAAGCGAATATAATTTATGCATAAATAATATTTGCTTATTGTGTAACTATTGCATTATAAACATAATGCTAAATAAATAGTATATGAGAAAGTGGTTGTAACTATTTTATTATTTCAACTAATGTAAATAATATTTAGAGTAAGTAATAACAATTAATTAAACTTTATTTTTATTGAAATATCTTACCAGAAGATGTGAGAAGTCCTGTTCTCAATACTGGTTTAAAAATGTTATAAATCGAACTTTTCTCGAAGCATCGACTTTGCAGGACAGCCTAAAACACAAAATTAAAACTTAATTTATTAATGTCTTTATATCATATTAAACATGTGTATTTATTTGTGGTATTTCAGTATTTACAAACACTTTAGAAAATTAGTTTCATTATTTAACATAAAATATAAAAGTTACACACACAATAAAAATTTATATTATTTAATATATATAATAATAAATATTTTTTAACGTATATGTTTACGGAAAATATTTATTCTTTTACCTTTATCTGGTCTCCGTCATATACACAGATATATGCAATATTGCCAAACCAGACTCGAAATGGAGATGAAAAATTCTTCACTAGTTTATTTGCAACTTGTAAAATTTCTAAAATAAACTTTTTTATTACTCAAAAAAATATTTTTTTTTATTAAAATGTAAATTAGCTATGTTGACCCAGAGCCAGGTGTTAGATGCTCAAAAAATAATAATTAACTAAATTATCAATTCAAACGTTTCGGCACATTTATTTTGGCCATCTTCAGTGATAATATAATAGAAAGTAAACAATCGTTATAGAGGAAACATGAAAAAATAAAAACAAATATGCTCCGCAAGGCTAACGCATATCGGTTGGATAATTTGAACGCTCATTTTAATATAAAATAAAATAAATAGTAATAAATTAATACTGCAACGCAAAGTCGTCGTATAAGAAATGCAGGTTAAGCGATCTTACTTGAATGTCCATGTTATAAATAATAAAATGTTGCAAAGTCGTCGTATAAGAAATGCAGGTTAAGAGATCTTACTTGAATGTCCATGTTATAAATAATAAAATGTTGCAGTAAATGTGTCTCCAAATTCGAACATATATAAATCAAGCTGTCCTAGTATGCGACATGCACAGCAACGCTCAAAAGACATTCTTCTTTTTTCTTTCTTTTCCTTATGCTTAACAGATTGTAAATAATGAAAAGCAGACAAATGATCGGTCAATCTATGAGAAAGATGAATAAAAGAAATAAAAATAAAGACTATTATAAAAATGTGAAACGACTTTAACCCAACACATGAATAGAAAAACGTTAGTCATATAAAATGAAAGAAAAACAGAGCAATATTTACCTTCAATCACAAAAACAGTTGAATATAAGAAAGTCCAAATGTCAAAACGTCTGATAAAAATGTTATGGTATCCGATTAGAACATTGAAGTCCTTAAGGATAAAATAAAAACTTTTGATATGTCCATTCGGATATATGTCAGGTGAATGAAGGATGAAATTGAAGTGAGAAAAGATTTTTGGTAGAAGGAAAAGGAGCTGATCTATTATAGGAAAAGGGGAGAGGAGGAAGGAATATGGAAGAGGGGAGAAAAGGAGGGGGATCTGGAGAGAGTCTAAAAGGAGGGAAATTTGCGAAGAATGGGTAGGTAAGAGTTAGGAAGGAATTCCGTGTCACTTTGTTTATTAAGGCTATTCTGTTGCTTTTTTATGTGTAACATTTCTGAAATTAATCTCTTGTTATAAAATGGTTCTCTATCCAAAACCTCGATTTGATCCCATTTAAAATCATAATTGTGCTCTAATCTGTGGCTCGAAATGGTAGAAAGAGAACCAGATCTTTTATTGATGTCACTGCGATGCTTTTTGATTCTAGTTCGAAGTTGTCTCTTTGTTTGGCCCACATAAGAGGCATCACAATCATGGCACGAAATTTTATAGACAACTCCGCTTTGTTGCATAGGATCAAGAATGTCTTTGCCAGTTTTTATAAATTTGTCTAATCGATTATTGCAATAGTAGGCAGTATTAAAATTGTATTTTTTAGTGACTGACGTAAGTTTTTCGGATATATTGTTGACATATGGAATTATGAAAAATTTAGTTCCTCCCTCTTTAAATTGAGATGTATTATTTTTATTATTATGTAGTAAGAATTGAATCTTTTTATTAATAGTAGAAAAAATAAATTCTAAAGGGTAGCAATTATTTAGCAAAATCGAAATTGTGTGTTTTACATTTTTTTGCTGAAATTTAGGATGTGATAGCCGAAAAATTTTATCCACTAGATTTATGATGACATCCTTTTTATGTATCAACGGATGTTGGGAATGGAAATTTAGATATCTCCCTGAGAAAGTAAGTTTATGGTATATATCAAAAATGAGTCTGTTGTTATCGTTAATAATTAAAACATTTAAAAAGCTAATTTGGTTGTCCGTACTAGTTTCTAAGGTAAAATTTAGTCTCTCATGTATTGAGTTAAAACCGCTAAGAATATTCTCCAATTCATCCCCATTCGCCGCCAATAAAATGTCGTCCACATATCTGTAGTAAAACCTCAGATTACAAGTTAACCGACCAATCGCCACCTCCTCTAAGTCTTGCATAACAATGTCGGCCAAAACGGGTGACAATGGGGAGCCCATGGATGTGCCAAAAATTTGTCTATAAATAGTTTTATTGAAAGTAAAAAACGTGAAGTTTAAAACCAAATTCACCGCAGCCATAAAATCATTTTTGTTTAAATAAGTATACTTTTTTATATGATCCCATCTCTTGGACAAACTAATGTTAACCGCCTCGGAGGGGATGTTAGTAAAAAGAGAAACTATGTCTAGAGAGGCAAGGATACAATTCGGGTCGAGTGTCTCATCTTTTAATTTATTCACAAGATAGAAGCTATTAATAATATGGCTATTTGGACGCGGTAAACTTTTATATATTATATTATGTAAGAAAACAGCGAGAGAATGCAGGGGGCTGTTCACAGATGAGACAATCAATCTTAAAGGATAACCGGATTTATGAATCTTTGGTAACCCATAAACTCTTGGTAAAATGCCATCGGTGGTCATGATTTTTTTATATGTGTACTCATCAATAAGCTTTCTTTTTTTCCATCCGGACAAGAGAGTACGTAACCCATCAGTAATCTTTCCAGTAGGATCTTTTTTCACAATATCATATGTAGCACTGTCAGAGAGTAGAGAGAGTACCTTGTTATTATAATCAACAATGTTTAATGCAACTGTGGAATTGCCTTTATCGGCTCTGGTGAACAAAATGTTTTTTTTATTTGAAAATTAACTGACTTTATATTTATATTAATAAATTTTTTACTTTAAAAGAATTAATTTTTAGGATTTTTTATTATAAAGTACTGAACAATAAAATAGTGTACGATTTAACGTATGATTCATTGTATGTAAGCTCATAGACATAATCAACGCATAAGATGATTCTGTAACTTGATTTATCGTGCGGTAGAAATTATCTATTTCTTTTTCATAGATATACAGGGTGTCCGATAATTGCTGAATCACCTCTCAGGTGCAGGTAGAGTGAACTAAACTGAGTAGAAAAGTTTTCTACCGTTTTGCGATTTTTGCAATAATTAATGAGAAATTAATTAAAGAAGATCGGCCAATTAGCGCGAGTTTAAGCGCGCGGCGAGAAGAGACAACCCACTGTTACGTGGTCGCTAGAACGCAAGGATTTAGCGTTACGCACCGCTCCTATGTTGCCGTTGTCATTTGTAAAGCGCTCCTTCCAACGCTTTGTCGCGCGCCTAGTAATCAAATAACAATAGGCTGTACTGCCACGGGTCTCTTCCCGCCGCGCTCTTAACTCGCACGAATTGGCCGATATTTTTTAATCAATTCCTCATTAATTATTGCAAAAATCGCAAAAGGATAGAGGACTTTCCCAGGGAGAACAACAGGTCTAAGAAACGTCTAATAGACATCCATCGACGTCTATTAGACGTCTATTAGATGTCTATAGATGTCTATTAGACGTTTCTTAGACCTGTTGTTCTCCCTGGGTTTCTACTCGGTTTAACTCGCTTTACCTACACCCGAAAGGTGACAGCAATTACCGGACACCCTGTATATTAAAAAATTGCAAGTCTTAAGTCACAATGTTACGATAAAAATTTACTCAACATAATAGTATATAATTGAATATAATAGCAACTGTATTGTGCAGTACACAGATTACACATGTGGATATGTTTTATGATTAGAATAGTGTAAGCAATTTTCAAATTTTTATTGTTGACTTTTAGGAAATTTTTTTTCTTCTAGTAAATTTAATTAATTATTTAAGCAAGTAATTAAGATAATTAATTATAAAATTGTAATGCATGTAGTATATTTAAGTAAGATAATATTCTGTAAAATTTAATTTTTTGTTAATTCTTTACTTTTACTTTTGTATATACATTAAGTATATTATAATTTATTGTTACCTTTAATATTTACTCCCCAAAAATAGAGAGCACTTCCAATAAGGGGATATGCTTTTGGACCTTGCAAAGTGTTTACTTTTTTAATAAAAGATCGATACCAAAAATTCGACAAAATATAGCTCACTCCAAGACATATTAAAGTTATTAATATAACAGTTACAAACATTGTTGTATTTATTTTTACAACAATAACGACGTTATTTACAAACAATAGAAATATATGAGTTAGCACTGATGGAACTGCTCGAACTGCGAACACCACTGACGTTATTTCTTCAAATTTTCGCTTTTAATATGCACTCTGACGAGTGGAATGGTAGCAGAAGCATTTATAGTAGAAAACGGGGACAAAAAAAAGAAAAGTTGTTTCCTTTAATTTATGCAAAGGTGGGAGAAAAGAGATAAAGGTAATGATATTTAGAGATAACAGAACGAAGTGAAGTAACGCGAGAAAAAGTGATGTAATATGATGTAATATGATGTAATATGATGTAACTTATGTAGATACATATACTTATGAAATATCTGATAACATGTAGTATGTTATATAATAATATGAAGTTCATATGTTATGAAATCTTTTCTAACTATCTATACATGTTTATATCTGACCAATTATACCATTTTTTCTTGGCAAATTATTCCTACCTGGATAGTTTCTGACAAGACTTAGAACGAGTATTAATTATAATCTACTAACATGGATTAAACTACTTTCTAAATTTCTTAGAGTGAAATCTAACTCCAAACGAGTAAATATCTACTTTAAGCAACTGCCACTCGTAAATAATAAAAATTTACTTTTTACAAAAGTGATTGTTTAACTCTAACGTAGAATAATGTATTACTCTACGTTAGAGTAATGTATTACTCGTTCCGGCGTGAATAATTCACTCGATCAAAGAATGAAATCTTTATTCTTTCGTCAAGCGAATTTTTCACTCAATTGTTACAAGTGAACAGATTCACTCTTAATAAGTCTTAATTCTAAGCCGGTTTTCACACTGACAATGAGATAGTATGCTACATACGACGTAAAGCTTTGATTAGTTGAAATGAGAAGCAGTGTTATTGCTTCTCATGACACTGCTTCTCATTTTAACTAATCGAAGCTGCACATCACACATAGCATGTTACCTTAGTGTGAAAGCTGATTAAATTTCCTTCCTTCTTGTCGCAGCCATATATAGATATATATAACATTAAAATTAAGAAAAAACATATGCTTACAAATTCTACAATTTTACGAAATACCTCACAAAATAAAAAGATATATCCTTAAAAAGTCACTTGCATTCGATTGTATGGTGAGCCGATTTAATAAAGTATTATAAAAATTTTTTTTTGCTATAATAAGAAATAAATAGTTGTAAAATTAACATGACAAAATAACATTTTAAAAATAGGCTAATTTTACGGCTATTTATTAATTATTAAAGCAAAAGTACAATTTTCGAAATATACACTTTACCAATCTCTTAACTGATCACAAGTGTCATTTTATGGACATTATGTTTCAGTGTATTTTGTAATTTGCAGTATGTATTTTCTCGCTTCTAATGTTGTCAATCAATCAAGATGACTACAATGAGAAATCAGAACCTGGAACTAAAATAATACTTTTTTTTTTTTAAAGTAAACAATGTATAAATAAGAAAAAGACAAAATAATATTTATTAACTATAATTGACAAAGTAATATATATTATAAAAGCATTATTAAGACATTATTTTTATGTTATTTATTATTTCTTCATCATTATCAGATAATCTGTAAAAATAATTAAGTTATTATTTCTCAAATAAAATATCTCTCTCATCTAGAGGCTTGCAAAAGTTTGTCATATCCCATATAGCACAAAACATCCTCAGGATATCCTCAGGACATCGAGGATATTTTGGTGTTCCAAGAATGTTCTGAGGACATCGAGATCTCCCCAAGATGTCCTAAGGATATGTAGGATATTTTGTGCTGTATGGGATTTTTTATAAGTTTTACCTAAAAATTAAAGTGAATAATTTTACAAACACGGAATTAAAAAAAAACCTGAAGTGACACAAAAAGTGTGATAAAAATAACAGATACTTTAATTGAACGACATATACACTTTTGTTACTATTAATAAACTAAAATAAAAAGTACGACCAACTTTTGAAAAAACTTCTATAACATATATTTACCTATATTTTCCTATATTTACCTATATTTACCTATATTACCTCGGCCGCACCGCGACGAGCCGTGAGCCGGGCGCCGAGCCACGGCGCGTTTCCCCTCTTGCCTCTCCAACGCGCCGCCCACAACCAATGTATGATAGACTAGGCCGGGCTAGACCTCGAGCGGCTCGAGCGCTTCTCTTGACGCGCTCTCATTAGTCCAAATGTAAAAGTTAATATCTCGTTTATTATTGCGAATATCGTAAAACGGTAAAGAACTTTTATATTTATTTCAATCCCATCTACCTCCCAGTTCCCGGTGGGACAAGTTACGCGGGACACCCTGTATATATACAGGGTGTCTGGCAATAATCGCTTCACCGGTCATATACAGGTAGAGGAGGTCAAACCGAGTAGAAAAGTCCTTTACCATTTTTTGATTTTCATAATAAGTACTGAGTAATTAACGAAAAAAGATCGGGGAATCCGCGCGAGTAAAACGCGCGCGGCGAGAAAGACCTCCCACTGTTACGCGATCACTAGGCGCGCGATAAAGCGTTGGGTGGAGCGCTTTACAAATAACAATGGTAACATACGGTGCGTAACGCTAATTGTAAGATCCTTGCGTCCTAGCGACCACGTAACAGTGGAACGCCTTCTCGCCGCACGCGCTTTACTCGCGCGGATTCGCCGATCTTTTTTCATTAATTACTCAGTACTTATTACAAAAATCAAAAAATGGTAAAGGACTTTTCTACACGGTTTGCTCTTACATTACTGAAAGTATTAATTAAATTTAATATTCTTTTTTTTGGGCCAGTTTTAATTTTTAATTCTTTAAATCAATTTCAGTTAGCGCCATGAAAGCGTAACTATCAACTCCTTCATCTGAAATATAAATATATAATTTGATTTAAAGAAATATATTTAAAAAATTAGATGTAATTTAATAATAAATACAGCAGACATATACTATTTACACTTTGGTGTTGTTTTCATATTTTCATATCTTGATATCTCCATAACTTCCATATTATTTATAATATAATTTATATGAATTAATTAAAATTTTAATATTGTGTATGTAGACAGATATATAGTTGAAAGATAAAAAGTAAATTGTAATTATATAATAATTAGAGATAAGAGGCGAAAAGAGCCGTTGCAAGATGTTCGTGCATAAAATCAAATTATATTATAGATATAAAATACATTCAAAATCAAACGTTTCTGCCTATGTTAGGCCTTCTTCAGTGACATTACCAAAAATTACAAAATAAATACAATGTCTTGATAGTCGGAACATTAAAAATTAAATAAATAAACGCTACAAGCTACGCATTGATTTCTTCCTATTAATTAGAATCCAATGTAAGGATATAATTGGAATTCTAATGGAAGAGCCAGAGATAGATTTTGTCCCATGATTCGCCTTCAACACTCATAATAAATATTACGTTAAAACTTAAAAACCGAAGTGTCAAAATCATAGAAATAAATGTGTCAACTTGGTCAAATGGTTGAAAAGGTAATTTATGCACAAACATCTTGCAACGGCTCTTTTCGCCTCTTATCCCTAATTATTGTTAATTTTGGAGCCTGTAACTAATTTTAAATTGTAATTATATAAGATTATACAAGATATTATACAAAAATTATACAAAATATAGTTATAAAGTATTTTTATAATAATATATGATGAAGAACAATATAAGACAAATTAGTCTTAAAATCAGTCCGTAATGCAAATGATTTCAGATCACATAACTCATTAGTGTTTACTAATCTAAATAAATTTAATTTAGGAAATACAAGATAAGCATTTAATGACTCATTGTAACCAAGATACTGCCATTCTTCACACCATAACCACAGCTGATCATCTTTTAGTATTATTCATTCTTTTATACAATCAAATGTTATTTCACTACTTTCGTGTACTCCACTGTCAATAGCAACAAACAAATATTTTCGATATTCTGTATTATAAACCTCTGCTTGATCAATTTTAATAATTTTATCTTTGCCCTGATACTTCATGTGATATAATTGTTGCCAACAATAAGTATTTTCTGCATAAACTTTTGAACCGTTAACATATTTTAATTTGATTTCCCGAGTCGAAATTTTTAGCCTAGATTAAACCTACAAGTTTTGTCGAATTTGGAGAACCAATGTAAGCTTTAATTCATATATATAGATATAACATTACATTAGCTATTGCCCTCCTTTGATACTAAAAATTGTTACTTATTGCCGTTTTTTCCATGTGGAAGCTCAAAAGAGTATCTACTGAAAACCTCTAAAAAGGCTTCAGGTTCTATAAATATGTATTTCTAGAAAATAAATATTCAAAATTACTTAATAATCTATTATCTCATATACTCTACTTGCATGTAATGTATGGATCTTGATTTTAATAAACAATATATTAATTATTATAATTTGCTTAACTGTAAATAGGCTACTATAAGCAAATATTATATAAATAATATTCACTTATCTCTTACATATCTATCTGCAGTTAAGTAAATTACATAATTAATGTATTGCGCTTATTGAAATTAAGATATGCATTAAATATAAATAAAGTAAATGTGGTAATAGAATATTAAATAATTTTGAATTATAGGTCAGATATGTAATAAAATATTAAATAAAATTTTGAATTTTAATTGTTTTTTGTTTATTCAAATAAATTTTTAGTTATTTATAATACTAAATATAATACTGAGTTGCACTTAATTTTTAAAAATATTTTTTACTATTTATTTGTTATTATTTATTTTATATTATAACCAGGGTCGAACTGGAACACCAGGGCCCATCGAGAAAATTTGTAAAAAGGGCCCCCACTCTAAAGCGCCGCGGCAAAAAATTTTTTAGTTCAAGGTCAAACGTGTTTTAATGAAATTTGGAGATATTTTGTCCTTTAATTTGTTTGTTGTTGTTTTTATTGTAAATTTTTTTTGTATTGTAGTAAAGGTAGCATACGTAAAATAAATAACCATGTATAGTGCATGTATTTTATTTAATAATAAAATAATATTTCTTTGGCTTTTAGTAAATATTCTTTTATAAATTGTCAGTTGCCATAACCTTTCAGACGAATTATAAAAAAAAATGAAAGGAGAACACGAAAGACAGTGACGCACTACAGATAGTTGACTAACGCTAACTCGTGCTCAGCGCTATCTTGGTTAGAGAAGGAAAGCACGTCGTTATTCAACTGTCGCAATCTGATAATTTAGAATTTAGATTATTAATTTCTTGCATAAAAAATTTTAAAAAAAAATTTGGATTTGGGGGCCACTGAGGTCCTCAAAAACATAGGGCCCCCCGAGAAATTTCTCGGTATCTCTCCTGTCCAGTCCGCCTCTGATTATAACATTTATTATATTAATCTGATATAATAGAAATTGAACTCAATTATAGATTGAATATTAATATTTTTATTGCTAGAAATTTCGATAAGATTTGGAGATTCAAAAGAGGTAGGAGTTGTAAGAACGAAAGTAGGAATTGTATGTTTAACATTAATAAAAATAAGGGTTTTCTAGGACAACAAGATTAAAGAAAGGCCAAAAGAAGACATAACACTTTCAAGATAGAACTTGTAGGTCAAGGAACATTATTAGAGGCACAAATAACCATGTATGAGGTTTATAGTAGGTTTTAAATTTCGACTCGGGTTTCGACTCTTCGTTAATACCTCAAACTGCGCATTGGGATAACTGACAATAATTAATTAATGTTTTCGTAATATTTTTGAAATTACATGCAATAGATCCATATTTTTTTAAGAAATTATATTTTGCTTTAAATCTTAAACATTTTAACCAACGTAAAGGACCAGAAAAAGATATACACTGAGAGTAGAGAGTTAAATGATGATGCTTATTGATTGGACTTATAGCTGGAAATAATTCTCAGAATAAGCAATTGTGTTCTTCGATTAATTCTGATAAATATGGTAGAATAGAGAGTCTCAATTTTGGAGCAAATACTATTTCGTTTATTCTATTCAATGTTAAAATTAACGATAAATATTTATCATTTTGAGGTAGTAAATTTGAAACTAAGAAGAGAAAAACTTTTAATAAACACCAGGTTTGTACAGCAGTTTGTGAAAGTTTATAATCTCTTTGATATTTAATAGAAGCCGAAAAAAAATTTGCAGGTTTATTTTTATTTTTTGGTAAACCATATTGAAATAAATTTATTCTGTTAGTGTGCTCAACGAATTTAGAGGTTTAATTAAGTCTTTTAACGTCAATAATGACTAACAATCTGTATTTCGAGCTAACTTTATCAACGAACTGTATAAAACACCGACCATTAATTATGTTTTTTTGAGATTTCATTCTGATTTAAACTATTCTGAAGATGGTCAAAAATTATTGACCGAAATGTCAAATAAATATCACTTCAAAAAATAACTCTTGGCACGATCAACCCCAGCCTGACCTTTGATCTCCTATCTTTATTAAACAAGTTTTAAATTTATTCTGTTATTGAACATATCTATTCTAAAATTATAATTGTTACAGGTACTGTAATAATGCAAAACCAATTTTAATTCTATTGGTGCGATATCTTCTAAAATATCGTGTATAGGATCAAAGACAAAATTATTTGTACAATGAATTATTATAAATTTATTACTTATAAGTAACATCATTACATAACCATTTTTTGTGCAAATAGTTTTAGCTGATATTAAAAACTAATCTATACATTCTTTTTTATTACAATTTTGTGTTTATGTTATAAATAGCCGACGTTGTATTGAGGTACGTGTTGCTTAGCTTAATTTGCGACGTATTGCATTTTAATTTTTAACTCTCTTTACATTTCACAAAGTTTGACATTTATGGTTAACATTCACAATTCACGCAAAATTGACCAAAAATAGTTGAACAGTTTTTATTGTATTAAGATATTGCAATCGTTACTAAGAATCAGTTTTTTTATATTGAGTTACGTGTTGCATAAATGTTTTTTTGAAGACTTATATATAATAGTTTTAAACTTTAACACTTTTGTTTAACATACCACATTGTTTGACTTTTTGTTAACATTCACAGTTTCATTCAATTTGATCAACAATTATGATGACAACCTCACCTCGTTCGAATGATCACATTATTTTTATTTGTGTTGCGTTTTATGATATCGATCGGAAAAACGACGAGAATAGAATGATTTAATTGAAATAAACACTTAAAAAAATATTTCGCTGATGTAGTTAGATTTCTAGATATCGCAACAAGAATGTATCGCTATTTTTCGTATCTGTGAAAACATTGTTTGTCACATATAGAATTTATAGCAGTAATGTTCTAGCAATAGCTTCTGAAAAATTTAGGTACCATTGCTAAATGTTATTCATTGCATGATCTAACACGTGATTGATCTTATATAGATAGGCGCTTTAGAGAAACTTTCTTTTTAAAGTTCACAAACAATACAGATATATATTCTGTTTCTGTCATCTAAACTGATTAAGTAATTACATATGCAATATCACAACAGTTGCTAATCATTTATCTGTTTTAGTTAATTTTTTACACCTAGAAAATTTTAGCTATTATTGCAAGATCATTTTTTCGAGTGAAACGCATAAATTAGCTTTACGAAACGGCTAAAACTATTTGCGCAATAAAATTATTATTACACGCTCATATGAGCGTGTAACAATAATTTTATTGCGCAAATAATGAATAATTACCGTTTAAGGCTAATGCGATTATATAATTTTATTGTGCAAATAATAAATAATTACTGTCTAAGGCTGCGATTATATAATGCGTGGAAACGCGGAAGACAAACTTACTAGACTTTACTAAATGTTTGCGTTTTCGCGCGTTCCGTTCCGCGAGATTAATTTTCTGTATATTACATAAAACACGATTTGCGCAAAAAAGCGGAACGGGTTGATTATAAATTCACATTTATCTGTGTTACGTCCTGGAGGGAAAGGGGTCAGGCATACGGGCGGACGCAATCATAAAAGTATTTTATGGTGTTTGCTCGCTGGTCGGTATGAGGAAAGGCGACCGCGCGAGCCGAACGATTTTCTTTGGCTGAAAACAGGTCAACGATCGTAAAGATCGATATTACCCTGTTAGAGACCTCAACCAATCGTTCGTGGTTCCGTTTTCTGGTCAAGAGACTTAACTCCTTTTACCAAGAATGGAACCTCGTGTGATTTTCAAAGGAAAGGGGGGGGGGTAGAAGAGGAAGGTGAGAGGTCTTACAACTAATAATTATTTAATTATGAAGGTTTTGACTTACTACTTGGATGTCCTGGAAATATATCTGGATCTTTTTGGATCGTTCAGTGGTCCGTATTCACACCGATGTATAACGAATATTCCTCGGAGGTTGGTTTAATATGTTGGAGAAGCAATTGCCGCGCGCGGTACTTTACTCCTCCGTGACGAGTTTTGGATTTAGGAATAAGAAAAGAATTTTATGTTAGTCCAGAAATTCCAGGCGTAAAGCGTGCGGTGGGCCGCACCACGATACGCGGGGATACAGAAATCGATACCACGTGCGGTGGTCCGCACCGAAAATATCGATACTGATTGTAAGTTTTATTTCATATATTTTGATATTTTTATCTACTTTAAATTAAAATGTTTGTATCAATGTTGCAAGAATGATTTTCATAGAAATCATCGCATATTTCTGACCTGCAATTTTGTTAATTATATACAAAATAACTTTATCATGATATTTTATTATTTATTTGTGCTTACCAATACAATTTCCGAGTCCGGTACTAAACGGCATGAAATATTTCGAACAATGCACTTCTTTTTCCGGGAGAAATTTATCTGGATCGAATATCAAGGGATTCGACCAATATTTCTTATTTTGGTGCATATAAAATATAGACATAATTATATCAGCTTCTTTAGGTAAAATAGTTTCTCCTAAAATATACATATGTTTATATTAAAATAATATTATAATAAAAATGTAATAGTAACAAATAGTCTAAGTAAACATACGTCTTATTATTAAAAAATTACTTTTGTATGTATCTCTGTCTTTTAATTGTAGCACAAAAAAACACAATTTTTAAATAAATTATTGTAATACACAATTGTCGTTAATATATACCTATCTTTAAATCTTCTGTTAAAATTCGTCCAATCAAAGGAGCAGCAAGAAAGAGTCTCATTGTTTCCTTAATAACTCGATTCAAATATTCCATTTTTTGCAAATCATCATATTCAATTGGTACAGATTTTGGAGATTCAATGCCGTAAATTTCTGATAATTCTTTGTACGCTTTTTCCTAGTATGAAATAAATTGAAGCGATTATGTGTATTTTTTAGTATATTGCTGTATACTTGTGATTAAAATTGTGTGCATTGCTTATGGCATTAATATTCCTAGCAATCACTAAAGCGTAAGTAATAGTAGATAAAAATGTTTGCATAATTCTATTTAAAACTTTAACATAAATAATATATTACATATAATTACTAATTTGAAATTATATTATTTATTTGTAAGTTTTATATATGTATTAAACAAGTTAATAAATTATATTGTATTTCAATAAATTTAATGTCTGCGTACCTGCACTTCTGGGAAATTTGCGAGCATAAAAATCACAAAATTCATTGTAATGGCAGTTGTGTCAATAGCCTACGTAAATATAAATCTATTTAATTGTACGTCTACATATAGTTTGAATTTGGAAATATATATACGTACTGTGAATAACATTGTAAACATATGATCATCACATTCTTGTAAAGTTATTTTTTCTTTATGCAATGCTTCCAATAAAACATCGAAAACTGTGTTATTTGAATAAAAATAGATAAATTGATTGATTACTTACTTACAAAAATGAGTTTCCTATACATATAATTTTGAAATATTTGCAAAAGCAATGAAAGAAAAGAAAGAAATCATTAAAAATAGCGTTATATCAATAAAAAAAAGACATATATTTTAGTATTATTTCAGCAATATTGTCAAAAAAAAAACTTTTTTACCATTGTAGGATTCAGAAAGAATTAAGATCGTTAGATTTCAATTTGATATTTGGATCAGCTTGCTTCGGGCTTGTTTTGTTTATTGACTAGAGATACGTTCCACTTGGCGATCGCAACGCTTGTGGAATCATTTTATCTTTGTTTTTCATCGAAAGTTAAAGAAAGATAGATAATGTTTACGAGCGTTGCGATCACCAAGTGGAACTCAGCCTAGATACATGGAGAGAAACAGAGAGAGGGCAGTCAGGACGCTGAGCGAGGCAGTCTTAAAAGAAGCGCCGAGTGAGAACGACGAAACATTCCGTGACTAATTGTACCTTTTTATTTTAAATTTTAATATACTGAACTTATCAAAATCAAAAGACGTGAGCTTATCCTTTATAAACCCACAACTTTTGGGGGCTCGTCCGGGATATGCCAAAACGAGTTAAACGTTGTTGAAAAGTACTTGAGAAGAAGATATTAAAAAGTGTCTGAACGAGGTTCGAAAAGACGAGAAAAACGACGAGTAAAAGAAGAACGACAGCGCTCGAGTATTCAAGAGCCATAAGGAAGAACGAAGACGAACGAACGATGTGTGAGCAAGAGCATTTAAGAACTGTAGCAGGAAAACAAAGTGGTGGACGAAATAATGGAAAAATTAGGACAAATACCCGCCATAAAACAAAAAATTGACGTAGCTTCTAGAGCGGTGATTGTGGCTATGCACAAACTTGTTTTTGAGGAAGATGGCGACAGGAACAATCGACGGCGACTGCGCGAGTTTCGAGGGTTCGAATTTAACGACGACTCGCCCGATTTTAGAGCCAAGCTTCAATATGCCGTAATGTTTCCCATTGAAGATTTAATATCAATTTGTAATATTCTCGGTATTACATAGGAAACGCTGAACAATTAAGAGAACGAATAGTGAGAGCTTTGATGGACGTAGAGGCTCTACGATCGATGCGTGACGAGAACGAGTACGATGATGACGAAAGAGATGACGAAAATGATGACGAAAGCGATGACGAGATGCCGATGTTGACGAAGGGAATGAAAATATGAACCACCCAGTACAGGAGCGTAACAATCGACCGGAAAGAGGTAGGAGGCAGGGAGATACGAATAAAAACGCTAATCAATTCGTTTTAAATTATAGAGATGTTGAAGATTCATTTCGCGCATTCAATGGAACTGATTCATATCCAATTGAGCGATGGATTAACGATTTTGAGGAAGCCGCTGCTATTTTCGGCTGGAATAATTTACAAAAAGTAGTCTTTGCAAAAAAATCTCTGAAAGGCGTGGCCAAATTATTTATACAAAGTGAAGGAATTATCGGAACGTGGAAGAAGTTAAAAGACGTTTTGACGGAAGAATTCTCCAAAAAAATCACCAGTGCACAGTTGCACAGAATGTTAGAAAGACGTAAGATGAAGAAAGAAGAGACTGTGCAAGAGTATTTTTTAGCAATGAAAGAGTTGGCGTCAAGGGGCGCCGTGGAATCGGACGCGCTGTTTGATTATGTAATTAGAAGTATCAACGATGAATCCAGTAGTAAAATAATTCTTTACGGAGCAAAAACAGTTCGTGAGTTTAAGGATAAGCTTGAGATCTATGAAAAAATGACAAAAATTCACTCGGAGAAAACGACAAAGCAAATGAGGAATCGAGAGGAACTGACGAGGAGCGCGGGAAGGAGATCCTCGCGTGGAGACACGAGAACGAGGACGACGAATAATCAGGAAGGCGGGGCGCAGATGCGTTGTTTTAATTGTGGCACGATCGGACATCACGCTAGGGATTACGATAAAAAGGCATTAGGAAAAAAATGTTTTAATTGTAATAAGTATGGACACGAAGCGAGAAATTGCAATGAGAAAAGAGTAAACTCTGACGCGAATACAGAACAGGTGAATCTCGTGAGCGCATCACTGACTAGCGTGGTAAAGAATATTATTATTAATAATAAAAATTTGCGACCGCTTATAGACACCGGTAGAGTCCAGCTAGTTTAATTCGAGAAGACGCATTCAAAAAGTTAAATAAATATGAGTTGGTACAGTCGACACGTGTTTTTTCCGGTTTCGGGGGCGGTAAATCAAAGGCTTTAGGCTATTTTCAAACTATTGTTTATATAAATGGTGATGATTTTCCTTTGACGTTGTATGTCGTACCGTGCGAAACGGTAAACGTAGAAGTAGTTATCGGCAGAGATATTTTAGAGCAAGCTAATTTAAGTTTTAATGAACATGGCGTGACAATTTATAAAAAATTAACGACAGACTTTCTTGCGCATATTACTGCCGAAAAAGAACAGCAAATAGATGTTGAAACTACATCGGACGCAACAATAAAGAATAAAGAATTGATAGCTGCGTATAAGCCTAAAAAATGTAAAACAACAGGAGTTAAACTGAAAATAACACTCAAAGACGAAAAATTGATTTTTAGAGACCGCGTAAATTAGCAATGCCAGAAAAGAAGATAGTTGAAAAGCAAGTAAGAGAATGGATACAAGAAGGCATAATAGAACCATGTTCTTCGGAATACGCAAGCCCAGTAGTAATAGTTGAAAAGAAAGATGGATCTCCTAGAGAGAGAGAGAGAGAGAGAGTATGCATTGATTATCGACCACTTAATCGCATTATAGAACGTGATAGGCATCCCTTGCCATTAATTGAAGATCAAATAGACAAATTAAAAGACGCACGAGTATTTAGCACACTCGATCTTAAGAATGGGTTCTTTCATGTAGAGATAGATGAAGAAAGTCGTAAATATACTGCGTTTATCACACACGAAGGCCAGTATCAATTTTTAAAAGCGCCGTTTGGCTTGTCTAATTCTCCACCAGTATTCCAGAGATTTATAAGTCAAGTTTTTCGACCGCTAGTAAATGACGGAATAATGACGCTATACTTGGACGATGTAATAATTTTGGCGATTGATTGTAATCAAGCAATAGAAAGATTAGAAGTTGTATTAGTAGTGTACTGTAAAAGTAGCGAGCAAATATGGCTTAGAACTGAACATAAAAAAATGTAAATTTATGAAGACGCGTATAGAATATTTAGGACAGATAATAGAAAATGGGACGGTATCACCATCCCCAGAGAAAATAAGAGCTGTAATACGATTTCCGGAACCGACGACAGCTAAGCAGGTCCAAAGCTTTTTGGACCTCACAGGATACACAAATTTCACAAATTTATGGGTGGATATTCAACGACGGCGAAACCTTTAAGTGACTTGTTGCGTAAAGATAGGGTATTCCGATTTGAGGAGGCAGAAAGAGAAGCTTTTAATAGATTAAAACAAATATTGAGCGAGGAGCCTGTGTTGCGTATCTTTGATCCGACACTAGAGACAGAACTATTGTACATACCGACGCTAGTCAGGACGGAATAGGCGCGATATTGTTGCAACAATCGCAAATAGACGATAAGTTACATTCGGTGCAATATATGAGTCGCAAATCGCGGCCAGTCGAAAAAAATTATAGAAGTTATGAATTAGAAGTGATAGCTATAATAGAGGCACTTGAGAAATTCCGTGTATATCTACTTGAAATAAAATTTAAGATAATAACGGATTGTGTGGCGTTCACGCAAACGATGCGTAAAAAGGAAGTTTCTCCGAAGATCTGGCAGTGGGCCGAAAAATTAGAAGAGTTTGAGTATATACTGGAACACAGATCAGGTACCCGAATGAAACATGTCGATGCATTAAGTAGGAACGCAGTTATGACGGTGGTAGAAGACGGTATAGTGGCAAGAGTAATAGCGGCTCAAGCAGATGATTCCGAAATAAAAACGCTAATAGAGACAATGGAATTAAAGCCTGATGATGGTTATACGTTGATCGGAGGTGTGCTCTATAAATTTGTCGATGGCAGAGATTTTCTGATGGTTCCGGAGCGTATGCAGAACGAGATCATACAAGTGATTCACCATAAAGGTCATTTGGCAGCAAAAAGAACAGAAGATGCAATACGAAAAGAATATTTTATACCAGATTTAAAAAGAAAAGTCGAAGGGTTTATAGCAAACTGCATCCCATGCATACTTGCCAATCGAAAACAGGGTAAACAGGAGGGACAACTTCGCTACTTAAGGGTGACGTGCCTTTGCACACGTACCATATAGATCATTTAGGCCCTTTGGAATCCACGAGCAAGAAGTACAAACACATTCTGGTCGTGATCGACAGCTTTACAAAATTCACTTGGTTATATCCAACGAAGAGCACGACATCGCAAGAAGTAATTAAGAAGTTAGAGCTGCAACAACAAATATTTGGCAATCCAGCGTGTATTATTTCCGATAGGGGCACGGCCTTTTCATCGAAGGAGTTTCAAGACTACTGCGAAAATGAAGGAATTAAACATATCTTGATTACCACCGGTTTGCCAAGAGCAAATGGACAAGTAGAAAGAATAAATCGGACAATAATTCCAATACTTACTAAATTATCATGAGAAGATCCTACCAAATGGTATTGTTATGTGAGACAGTTGCAAAATATTTTAAATTCCATTTACCAAAGAAGCATTAACACGAGCTCATTCGAACTACTGACGGGAGTAAAAATGCGATGCAAAGAGAACTTACGCCTAAAACAGATCTTAGAGCAAGAACTACGAGAGCAGTTCAATGAAACACGTTCTCTTAGGGTGAAAGCCAAGAAGCAAATATTAAAGACGCAACGAGAGAACTGCAAGATATTTAATAAACACCGGAAGGCACCACAAAAATATAAAATTGGAGAGCTAGTTGCGATCAAACGCACGCAAATGTGTCCGGAGCGAAAACTGCGCGCAAAGTATTTAGGGCCGTACCGCGTAACAAAAATAAAGTGTAATGATACATATGATGTAAAGCGAGGAGAACCCAGGAGAAGGTCCGAATAGTACTAGTACATGCGCCGAATTTATGAAGCCTTGGTTCAATATGTAGCAATCATTCGAGGCGAATAATTGGTCAGGTAGGCCGAATGTAGGATTCAGAAAGAATTAAGATCGTTAGATTTCAATCTGATAGTTGGATCAGCTTGCTTCGGGCTTGTTTTGTTTATTGACTAGATACATAGAGAGAAACAGAGAGAGGGCAGTCTTAAAAAAAGCACTGAGCGAGGCAGTCTTAAAAGAAGCGCCGAATGAAAACGACGAAACATTCCGTAACTAATTGTACTTTTTTATTTTAAATTTTAATATACTGAACTTATCAAAATCAAAAGACGTGAGCTTATCCTTTATAAACCTACACCATTATTTTAAAAATATTATAATGTTGAACAAATATAAACATTTAAGTAAAAAAGTTGACAAACTTACGAAATGTGTTATTGTTGGATTTGGTTGCCTCAGATTTATCCAATATATGTTTCTTCTGCTTTATCTGAGTAATTAGAAATCATATATAATACAAATAAAAAAATTCAAGAAAATATTAATAAATAATATTTCAATATATCTATACCTCATCTATAAGCAAAGTGATAGAATTTAATTGTTTTTGCTGTTTCCATTTTGTAGTAGAAAGGTTGAATATAACATTTGGATACAAAAATATGTTATTTATTCTATATTTCCAAATTTCCTTTATGCTAAAACATGTTTCTTCCGTAAATCATGGATAAAAGTTTATTTAACCGTCATAAAATTTTATAAATTTTATTAAGAATTTGGTTTTTTTTTCATTACTATAATTAAAATAATTAAAATTCTTTTTCTAAATATATATATTTATATATATCTGTTTTAAAAAGAAAATGTATACCTCATCATTATTTCAAGCATTCGGTTTATAAATTGTGGTTCCAACTTGATGTCCATTAGACTTTCTTTATAGCGCCACATAAAAAAATAATTAATATTTATTATAATATCTAAGTACATTAACTGTATTTAGATAAAGAGTTACCAATTATCCAGATTTGAATTAAACTATAAACTTTTTTTAAATTTTATTTTATATTTTATTAAAAAATTAAATCAATTTTTACGTATTCGGTTTTATAAAAAAATATAAAAGTTAACTTTAAAAATAATTACAATAAATTATTCTATTTTTGTGGGCACATTTTGTATTTGCACGCTTATGATTCGTGATAGATCTGTTTTTTACATTTTCCAGTAATATTATTTATATCGTTTTCGTAATATCATTAGAATAAAATAATATATTTGTCGCTTTAACTCCGTCAGTTATATTCATCGTAATGTCGACATGTAAAATATTTGTCAAAAAAATGTTTCAAATAAAAGTTGTAAGATTTAGAGGAAGAAAAAAGATAAGAATATTAGTTCGACCTTGGGTAGAGGTGCTTCTAAGATTTAAAGTCATCTTTATTTTTTTAAATAGAACTATCCTAATTTTTTTATACAAATCGATTCCTTGCAATATTTATCGTAAAAAGTTATAAGGGTAGGACGGTCAAAAATTAAATAGTTTACGAGATATTTTATATTTTAATTTGACATAATTTTACATAAACTATAAAATATCTCGTTAAATATATGTTTTTCAATTATCTTACCTCAACACTTTTATGCACAAATTAATGAGAGGAATCAATTGGTGTAAAAAAACACATAGTTATCTTCAAGAAAAAATATGATATGATATTATTTAAGCTACATATTTTTTTCAAGACAACTATATGTTTTTTAATAACAAATAAAATTTTAAAAAATTTTCCTGTTATTATTTCTGTAAAAATAACAAATTTTTTTTAAATGTGGGAAAACGTTTTTTAAATAATGGTTACAAAAACGTTTCTTATCGTTGCTTGACGGTTAAAAAACATTAGATACATATGTGCCGGTTATTATGAAAGTGGTCTAAGTCACAAAACCAAAAAAATGAGATTTTCATTTAGTATTATATTATATCAACTATATTTCATTATTATGGAAGAATTTTTGCAAAGTTACCATGATATAAGCAATAAAATAAAGTTATCATTTTCATTATTATCAGGTGTAATTGCATGCTTATTTTGATAGTGGCATAAGTCATTTTTTTCTAATATTGCGATAAAAAAAGTAACATTATCATAATTTTCAACATATTTTTATATTATATCGTCAGATAGCGGCTCAGGTAAATTTAACTTTACAAAAATATTTCATATTTATTTAAAAATGTAATATCAATAAGGTAAATAATGCTTAATATAATTAAATTGCCGTAATAATTTTGCGAAACATTAAATTACTAATTGAGGTTATATTGATCGTTGTGTTTCATAGACTCAGTACCACGAAGTAATGTTTGCAAAAAAAGAAAACGGATAAAATAATAATTAAAAAAAATAATTAATACAATTAAAATAGTTAATAGAATTTTAAAAGTAAATAAATTTGTTTGTTTTTAAGTTATTTTTTCAATTAAATTTATTAATCTTTTGTTATCGTAAATCATCAATTAGGACTACTATTAATTTTGAAAGTGGCATAAGTCATTCAACGATTAAAAACATACAGTTTCGTGCAAGTTATTCATAAAATTTAATGATGTTAGATAAATTTAACATCAGGAGAACATTATAATTTTTGATAAATTTTGCACCATAATAGAAAAATATTTTTAATATGGTCAAACGCAAAAGTTTGAATATCTCGAAACGAGAAATATATGACCACTTTCATAATAACCGACACATATAGGAAACGTGTATGAAACGAGCACGTGCTACCTGAGATGATATCAATATATACATATATATCTCATCCTCATTGTTAAAAAAAAGGTTATAAATTATACACTTTAAATCCTTATTTTAATATTATATTTTAATATTTTATATATTTTTAATATTATTTAGTTTAGAAGTATATAACTTTTTATAATGCTTTGTAATGTATACAAATAAGACAATTTAAAATCAACACTATTAATAATATACGTTTGAAGTCTGTAGTTACGTAATTGTAAATTACGAAAAATTTCACAATTTTATTTTAATTTGTTTTTCAAAAATTTTAGAAATGTTTACAAAAATGTAGAAAAATTGTATTTTTAGCAAACAATTCTTATTTTAAAATTGTTTTATAATATACAAAAGTAGATATTTTACAAGATAATAGAGTTACTTATTCTTACCACACACAATGTTCAAATTATATCTATATAGGAAGTCAAGAAGTATAATTTCATTTCTATTTTGTTCAACTTTTTCTAATTCGCGCGTAAGTACTAATGATTGATCTACAAATATATTAGAGTAGATTCGTAAGTTGTTTGGAGAAAAAATTCTCTCCACCATTTTTCGATTTGAGCTCCATAAAGATGCTGAAATAAATAAATACAAAAGTATAATTAGAAAAAACTTATTAATTCGTTATATAATATTAATCGCTTCTCTGAGATTACGGGATAAATATAATAATAATACTGTTCGAGTATACTCGAGTAAATCAGAGAAGTGAATATAAAAATAACAAAAATAGGACAGAAAAGATCAAATCCCACAAGAGATTAACAGTCTTACTGTGGAGTTTGATTTCTTCTTATGTATATATAAGCGAATATAATTTATGCATAAATAATATTCGCATATTGTGTAACTATTGCGTTATAAACATAATGCTAATTTTGATCAGTTTTATTTATACATTTTATGTATATTTTATGTACGTTTATTTTGAATTTGCACCTTGAATAATGTATCAGTTACTTTTTATGTTGGTAATTTATTAAAAATTTAGATAATTATTAAAATATAAACATATTGGAGTGTCTTTTTTGGAACTTGGCCAGACCTTATCATTTATGAATTTTTGTGCTATTGAAATATCTTACCAGAAGATGTTATAAGTCCTGTGCCCAATACTGGTTTAAAAACTTTATAAATTGAACTTTTCTCGAAGCATCGACTTTGCAGGACAGCCTAAAACACAATATTAAAATTTAATTTACTAACGTTTTTATATTATATTAAATATGTGTATTTATTTGTGCTATTTACATTATTTACATATACTTTAGATAATTATTTCTAGTATTTAAGGTAAAGTATAAATGTACACATACAATAAAAATTAATATTATTTAATATATATAGTATATATATAGTATATATATATATAATAATATATATTTTTTATGTATATGTTTACAGAAAATATTTATTTTTTATAATACATGTTTGTAGAAATCAAACATTATTTTTTTACCTTTATGTGTTCTCCATCATATACAATGATATATGCAATACTGCCAAACCCGACTCGAAATGGAGATGAAAAATCGTTCACTAGTGTATTCACAATTTGCATAATATCTAAAAAAAACTTTTTTATTACGCAAAAAAAATTTTTTTTTTTGAGAATTAATTGATGCCATATTAATATTAATAAATTCCATTTAGAAAAAATTAATTTTTAAGATTTTTTTATTATAAAGTACTGAATAATAAAATAGTGTACGATTTAACGTACGATTCCTTGTAAGTGTAAGCTCAATGCATAGACATATTCATCGCATAAGATTCAGTAACTTAATTTATCGTGCGGTAGAAAAGAACTATTTCTTGTTTATAAATATATATTAAAAAATAGCAAGTTTTATATCACAATGTTACGGTAAAAATTTATTGAACATATATAATAGTATATAATAGTAATTACATTGTGCAGTACGCAGATGACGCATGTAGATATGTTTTGTGATTAGCATAATGTAAGCAATTTTCAAATTTTTATTGTTGATTTTCAGAAAATTTATTCTCTTTTAGTAATTGTAATTAATCATTTAAGCACGTAATTCGATAAAAAGATAATTGATAACAAAATTGTAATGCAGGTATATTTAAGTAAGATAATGTTCTGTAACATTTAATTTAAGTTAACTCTTTTACTTTTACTTTTGTATACATTAAGTATATTATAATTTGTTATTACCGTTAGTAATTATTCCCAAAACATAGAGAGCACTTCCAACGAGTGGATATGCTTTTGGACCTGGCAGATTGTATATTTTTTTAATTAAAGATCGACGCCAGAAATTCGACAAAATGTAACTTACTCCAAGGCAAATTAAAGTTATTAATGTAACAGTTACAAACATTGCTGTATTTATTTTTACAACATTAACCACGTTATTCACAAACAATAGAAATATATGAGTTGGTACTGATGTTACTGCTCAAACTGCGAACACCACTGATGTTATTTCTTTTAATTTTCGCTTTCAATATGCACTCTGACGAGTGGAATGGTAGTAGACGCATTTATAGTAAGAAACGAGAACAAGAGGAAGGGAATGAATTTATGCAAAGGCAGAAGAGAAAGAGATAAAGATACTGTTATATAGAGAAAATATTCTACAGAGTAAAGCGAGATAATTGATCTTTGCCTGGATAGTTTATGAAAAAACTTAGAACGGTTATTAATTATGATATATTAATTATGATATTATGATAATATCTATATCGGTACAAACATTATTAAATAACAATTTTTTGCGCAAATGTTTTTAGCTGATACTTAAAACTAATCTATTCTATGCATTCTTTTTTATTACAATTTTATATTTATGTTATAAAAAGCCGACATTATATTGAGATACGTGTTGCTTAGCTTATTTTGTGACGTACTGCATTTTAATTTTTAACTCACTGTACGTTCCACAAAGTTTGACATTTATGATTAACATTCACAATTTACGCAAAATTGATCAAAAATAGTTGAAAAAATTCTAATGTATTAAGATATTGCAATCGTTACTAAGAATCAGTTTTTTTACATTGAGGTACTTGTTGCATAAATGTTTTTTTCGAGACTTATATACTTATAAGAGTTTCAAACTTTAACATTTTTGTTTAACATTTCATATTGTTTGACTCTTTGGTAACATTTCACAGTTTTATTCAATTTTTATGACCAAAAATTATGATGACGGCCTCACCTCGTTCGAATGATCACGTTATTTTGATTTGCGTTGCGTTTAATGATAAACGGAAAAATAACGATAGCAGAATGATAAAATCGAAAAAAAAATCGAAAAAAAAAGGAATGCATAGATTAGCTTTACGAAACAGCAAAAACTATTTGCGCAATAAAGTTGTTATTGAACGCCGATATTAATTGATCATGAATAATTTACCGTCTAAGCCTTCTCAAATAGCGTTGTCCAATCAATGCCACAACAAATAATTATCTCTCTTTAGGGTCGGTTGTTCCAACTATTTGATAGACTTTACCTCTTTCGGTTACCTAAGATAAATATCAGTAATCCTTACTCGATGGTTGGAATGCCGAATTAAATTATCTCTTGATAATAACAATTTAACTCGTAGGTAAACTTTATTAACAGATATAACTGTTACAAATATTTATTGATATTTATTTTAGATAACTGAGAGATAAAATCTACCAAGAATTTGAAGCAACCGGCTCTTAGGCCCATCTGTACTGTCAATGAGGCAATGTGCGCATGCGTTGATATGTATGAGCGAGACATCAAGTCCTGAAAATCTATCTGTCTCAAGCTCGCTATCTACCAACATATGTACATACGTACATGGCAGTGCACAATCTATATCTATAGTTCAGTGGCAAAACTTTACAAATTATATAAAAAAAAAAAAAATGCGCACGCTAATCAGACTTCTTTAAAAGAAATGGGTTTATTAAGGAAATTATTAATGTGTAAACACACAGCCTTTATATTTCCGGTATACTGTAATTATAAAATAATTTTAAATTATAACTACAGAGTACGGATTGGACATTGCGTGTATACATACAAAGCGAGAAAGAATAAGAGATTTCAAACGCCTAATATCCAGATATAGTTTGTTCTTAGAATCTTTTTTTCGATATATTAAGAGAAAAATAAAATAGATACATCTGTCGGACGTGTCGTAAAATGCATGATGCCTTGGTCATTCGAAGTATGTACAAATATCATACGGATCTCGTATTTCGCTACGTATATATAAATTTATATACATTATTTGGTAGTACATTTGGTAACATAAAGTGTATCTTTCATAAAGCAAGGACATAGTAAGCAGTTTATTTCTTCACAAAATTCACTGCTGAAACTGTAGTATCAAATTCCTTAAATCGTAAATCATGTAGCACATAGTGTCCTAAAACTACCGGATATCCCTTTCGCTATCGATTTTTTTACATATCCAAAAATTTGAAACAAACAATAGAATTATGTTCTCTATTAATCTCAAATAGAATAAACAAAATTTTATTTAAAAATTGTAATTGAAAGCTTGAATATAAATATATAAAATGTCAGAAATTGCTATAAAAAATATAAAATATATTTGTTAAGGGAATTTTGTCTCCAACTATCGAACGCAACTTGTACATATAAAAAACTAATTTATTTTCAACGTATAATGCAAGAAAGGAATTTATATATTTGATATAATTTAATATGACTGTAGTGAATAATCAGAAGTCTTAAAGTGATATCCCTGCTTCTGAGACACTGTATATAATGTCCAAGGACGATACACATGTGACAATAAATGATCGCGATCATTTGTACAACAATGCTGGAGATAATTATTGCAAAACTATATACTTTTTTTCGCTTAAAAATAATACGAAAGAATAATTTGCGTTAACATACGCCGTTTTCGCAATGGATCGATTGTGTGTCGTTCTCGTGCAATTGAATTAGGACGTATCGGCTACGTATTAACGGTATTACTATTATCCTGCACATCCGTAATTGCTTCTTCAGATTCCCCGACGGATGGATTATTGTTCAGTCCGGCTTCTGCCGTATTGTAGCCCGAGAATGAGCAAGTAGGCGCGCTTCTAGCTTGACTGATCACTGTTCCCTCTGGTAGGAGCGATGTACGCTCTGTTGCACTTCCCCAAGCTTGCTGATAAGCACCGCGTCCGCGTATCCTGCGGCTTAGGGACGAGCCAACAACACCCAAGTGTTCCTTTATGTCGTTATGTACATCAGAAACATCCCACATTGCTCTGTAAAGATAAAACAAATACGTATGAACGAAACGTATCATTTCATTTTGATACAAGCGCCTGTAATTTGCTATCGTTTTACACATACCTAAATGCATCCCACCACGCTTGACCTTGGGCCAAATTAACGAATGGTTTGTAGGAAAAGCTGTAGTGATGCGCCACCGCAGCTAAAAACATTTCTATGCAAATCAGGAAATCCTGCAATTTGGACGATATATTTCTGATGTCATCTGTATCATCCGTATTAAAAATACTCGATATAACGTCGAAGTATACCAACAGAGCTATCAATACTCCTTGACTGTAACACAGAAGCATAATATGCATCTTTGTTATCTCATTGTGTATTTTTTTGTGTGTTTTATATGAAAAGTGGATAGTTACAAGAACGAGAAAAATACTACAGCTTTGATGCATAAAAATTTTCCAATTGGCTTCATTGGCTTTAAGGCCTCTACATTGGCACGGTAGAAGAGTACCAAACAGTACATGGCAACAAATTGCGACAGATTGTTTAAAGCAATCATATATGGGAAAGCAACGTCTCCCTTAAATTCACCTTCCCCATATACTCCGTTCAGTTCACAGATACTGCAAAAGTACAGAAAATAGAAGAGTGTATCAAATATCGCGATGTAGGACTGCATATAAATATATATCAACAAATCGATTCCTTACAACGATACTAAAGTTGATATAGGCCTAACAGCAGTATATTGTAAAATTCCATGCTTGCACATATGTACAAATTCTCTGCCCATCTCCCAGTCGGGAAGACAGCACAGAGGAAACATGTGATGCACTTGAGGAGAGATTTCCAGTCTATGTTCCAATTGGTGATCGGCGTTCAAATAGGCCAGTAGATACATCATAAAATTGTATATCACATATGCTTCATAGCATTCTCTTAAACTATCCACATATATGCTGCCTTGGGGATATACCAAACCTAACCACTGTGCAGACGAAGGAATGCATGCGTTAAACATTTTACTAAATATTTATACTTTCTATTATATTAAGGATTTGTAACTTGTCCTTACAGCATTCACTGCATAGATGGGTACCATCCATAATATCCTGAAAAATATTACACAATAAAATTTATGCTTACATACTATACTCTATGCTCTAATAAATACTCCAGTAAATTTATAAAATAAAATCTTTATTTATATGTATCATACTTTATATTGCAATAAATTCAATATAAATTTACACTTTAATGCTACACACAATAAAAAATAAAGATAAATAAAATTACATTTGCGAGTCTTAACGATAAAAGTCTCACCTTATTATATATTTCTGTAATCTAGGTTGCGTATAATATATCATGTGTTGGACAATTTCGTAGAAGGCGATGGGCAATGCCAACAGGACGAAAGCACCACCCACCAGTGCGCCTTGATCCTGCTTCTTGAAACCATTCTTAATAGAATTGACTAGCAAGATTGGTACAAGTATGACAATAAGTAGAGCATACAGGCAGGTCAGCACTGGCAATATCCATAATCTCCAGCGTCGACAGATCGAAGCCATCACTTTCATCCGATAATTCGGACACTGTCACATCATAATTTCGAAACGCTGGGCCCGGTTCTGAAAGTGCAAACAGTCACCAGTGACCCTACGTTTTATCATGTATGATAGCGGCGCGACAATGGTCGGAAGTTACAAATACACGGATAGAAATCATGTCATTGGAGTTCGTATCACTTTTTCTCAGTCAATGAACCGTAATAAATGTTTACTTGTACGATATTAAGTATTAAATATTCTCGCCCAATGTTCTCAATTAACGATTCTCGCTGCGGACTTCAGACATTATTCGTCAGCTCTACTGACAGCTCAATAAAAGCCTCTGCGTATCATACGTAACAAAAAAAGAAGACACGATAAACGGATATTGTCCGGCGGGGGAAATGAATCAGCTGAGAGTGACAGCGTATGTGTGAACTTCCTCTTAACCCCTAAATTTGAGTTGCTCTCGATATAATAGTGTATTTAGATTATTTACTGTTTCGCCGCGGCGGACCGAATCCTGGCGGAGCTCGAGTGCCGCAAATGTCACCGGGCGAAATCTTTCGCCGGTTTGATCGCGATTGCGTTGCGCCGTAAAATCACGCACACGCTCTTTATTGCGAATATACTAATTTGACATTTCGTGATATTTTGCACGGCCATTAGAAACCGGAAAGTCGCACTTTCCGGAAAAGAATAACGATCAGTGTTGCCAAGATGCAAATAAAAACTATTTGCAGAAAATGCTAAAGTGAGATCCGCCACGGTAAGAAAATTTACACGTTATCGCATTGTGAATACGTGAGAAACAAAACGTACAAAAAGAAGGATTGAGTTACTTTTAAAAATGGGAAAAATGTTCTAAAAAGTTACGTTAACCGACCGGCGAGATAGGGTTTTATGCTGATTTTATGTGAATATTGGCCACACTACGTGGGCGGTATGGGAAGGGTACATCCGGTCTAATGGCGTCGAGAGTCAAGCACTGTTGTCACATTTTGTCCTACAGTGTTTCAATATTTCGCTTTGTTTATGTCGTTCGAATTCTGTGGGGAGAAGACGAGAAGTGCGGTCGGTCACGCAAATTACGCTAAATAGAGGTGAGAATAAGCGGATTTTTACACGTGCGACGTGTATCAAGATGCGAGTGAAATTTTCTGAATGTCCGGGTGCAGTGACCTTGGTCTCTCTATCTGCCTTAAAGTATGCACGGGCGCCAAATTTAAACTATGATTGAGCACAGTACAAAATAATTAACAATTCGCGGAATTCTGTGAAAAGAATAATATACCCTTGAACATTTTGCGTAAAATAAAGATTAATAATGTCATTCCAGTTTCAAGCTATTTTGAACTAAACAATTAAAAAATTGATTCTTCAAATTTTTATTTGCTTTTACAGGTCAAAAATACCTCTATAGATTGGTGGAAAAGACAGTGTGACAGACAATTATTAGTTATTAAATTGAACATACTCAATTATGGAAGTTACAACAGAGGAAGCACAGGCTGTGCTTCTGGAAGGAATGGAGGGTGCTCAATATATCACCATTCAGAGAGCTGACGGAGAATCCTTGGGCAAAGGAGTACCACTGTTAACTCTGAACGGCGAATTAATCTCAGAAGGGATGGTTGTAGATATGATCAATGCTGGTGTTGGCACCGATTATGGCACAGGTGCTCAGTATTACGAGGCGGATGATTTGTTACCACACGAATTGACAGAGGTTGTAATATGGTACTTAAAATTTGTAGGAATGTTCATTTATATCTTGCATGTAGAATGTGAATTGCGTGATGCAGGAGGATCGTAGTCTCGCTGAGGCTCTGGTTGCGGTACAGATGCACCAGCAACAGAAACAACAACAGCTTCACAACATTCAGCCTCAACATGAAGACTCGACTCTGCCGGATGTTTCTCACTTGGAGACTCTAGCACCAGTGAATTCCTATTCCATTCAAACGGTGTCGGAAGCAAACACCACCCCGTCCGTATATCCGCCTTTGCAGCCTTTCAAGAGGATTACGCAAAATGTAAAGCAGGAATTCATTAATGTTAAAAGTGAATACGATGTTGAGGTTTCCACAGAGAGCAGTGAAGATGCCACATCGGCATCCGGACCTAAGAGAACTTTACCCCATAAGAAAAGAATACCTCGTAAACTAAAGCAACAACAAACAAAGAAAAATGCGACGCGAAAGGATAGTAACAAATCGAGTCAAGAAAATATGGCAGCTGAATCGACTAGTGAAGCTCAGACGAATGTCTTTAAGTGTGAATTATGTAGTTCTAAGTTTAACAGTCAATTGAAGTTTTTCGAGCACTTAAAGGTATATATTCATATTAATTGCTTACAATATATATAATATATATATTCAATATTTATTTTGTATATATATATATATCTTTAAAAAATGTTTTAACAATCACTTATTAAAAATGAATAATTTATATTTAAACTTTATTATTATTAATTGAACTTTATATAAACAATTTATAGGTGCATTATGAACCAGTAAAACAAGAGACACGAATAGCTCAAGCAACAAATACCAACATTACGATATCGGTGCCAGAAACAGTGCATACTTTAGAGAACACTGTAATCGAAGAATTCAGTGAACCTGAAGATCTCATGGAAGGCATTCGAGGCGTAGGTAAGAAAGAATGTCTCCAATGTTAGGATTTCAAAAATATCGGTGTAACTAAGAATAGCTACAATTGTTATTTTTTTATTCGCAGTGGAGGAAACTGGCGCACATATTGATGACGATACAGACTCTCCACTGCCTACTACAAACAACGAATCGACAATATGGAAGAGCATCACCGACAGCATCACGGTACAGGTACAACAGAGGGACCAACAAATAAGACCATCAGTCGCGATTAGCGAGAACAAAAGCTTAGACGAGAAGGGAAAGACTGACATTCCACAGACGGCTAAAAAAAAGAAGTCACCGAAAATACGAAAGTCGAGTCTGTATAACTTTTATCGAAAAAATTCTTTTAGTTGAAAACAGAGAAATTAAAACAAAGAATTGTATTGCAGATGACGAATTAACGTGTCCTCAGTGCAATCGTTCATTCCACCATAAAAATAGCTTAGTCTACCACATGCGATCTCACAGCGGAGAACGGCCACATCAGTGTGATATCTGCAATAAACGTTTCTTCGCTGCTAGCGCGTTAAAAGTAAGCAGCACTCGCAAAGAGTAGAATTTTGCATAATCTAATTTTATCACTAATTCTTTTTAATTTTTAAATAGGTGCATAAAAGACTTCATAGCGGCGACAAGCCGTACAAATGCGAGGAATGCGGACGGCACTTTCGGCAATGGGGCGATTTGAAATACCATTCGATGAGCATCCATTCGGAGCACAAACAGTATCAGTGCGAGTACTGCGCCAAGGAGTTCGCTCGGAAATACTCGTTGATCGTGCACAGGCGTATTCACACCGGCGAGAAAAATTACCGCTGCGAATACTGCAACAAAACGTTCCGGGCGAGCAGCTATCTGCAGAATCACCGTCGCATACACACTGGCGAGAAGCCGCACGCGTGCGGAGTGTGCGGCAAGCCCTTCAGAGTGCGAAGTGACATGAAGAGACACATGCACACGCATTCCCGGACAAAGACAAATGACAAACAGTCGCTGAATAGGAACTTGACAGGAAAAAATGTGGAGGATGTGGAGACCGACAAAGGAGCGCAAGCGAAAACGATTCAGGATCTCGTGAGAGATCTGAAACTGGAGGTCGAGGCGACGGGTGTGGTAGAGATCGTCCCGCCGGATGACAATCCGGAAAGTATTTTGCCGCACACGGGTGGACAAAATTTAGAATACGCCGTCACATCTACTGCGGACACTGTAGTAAACGCGGACAGAGATCCTCTGGAAGCTGTTGTACGACCTGATAACATGTAAGTAAATTAAACTTTATTTAGCAACGGCTCTTATCGCCATTTCATTATATTTCTCGTTTGTTAACATATGGAGCCTTTCCATTATATGTGTTTTAAACTTTATTTCTTATCTCGTATGAAAGATTTTTTTTCGTTGATCTACTACTGTTTTTGCAGGCAATATTTTTTCATATAATCTTGGAACGTCTTATGAAAGGAAAATGTATTCCATCGAATGGATGAAATGGATAATTTGTGAAAGATTTGATTCTTTCAATCTGTGGTGGAGCTAAAAATAATTGCAATAGTTACTATTATTTGTAATGAAAAGTTTGTAATGAAAAGGATGTAGCCATATTCGGAAATGTTGAATACCGAAAATATATTTATAACAATTGTAATTGCATTTTGGAACAAAATTTGTTCGGTTATATATAACTATAAAATTTGAGTATTTTGTAAAGTTTAAAGATTTTTACCGTTTACTTTTGGATAATTTAATAGAAACGACTGATAAATAAATCGCATTAACGCACTGCCTATAAATAATGCATATTTTTCGATTTCTTGAAATAAATAAATAATTTGCGTATAATTAAGAATTAAATCGTTATTTTGCAATAGAATGGTAAGATTCATTAGAACATCATTTATATATATAATTATATATTATTTATATATATAATTTATATAATTAATATATATATTATAATATATATATAATATATTATATATATTATAATTTATATATATAATTATATAATTTATATATATATATAAATATATAATTTATATATATAAATGATTCATAAATCGTGCTACCGTTTATATATACGAGCGATTGTAATTAACATTAATATTGTACATTTTTAAGTCTAAACAATTTAGCGATTTATATATTGTGAATTATCGTTAAAAAATATATTTTTTACTTGAACATGTTTATACAAATATATTGGTCCACTTTATTTCTCTGAATGTTTTAAATAGCCGCAGGTATCAGAGTTGACACGGTTATGTCTGCTTTGCCGATGAAAATTTGCAAGATATTAGTTAAATCTCTGGCTTCAAGGGCATCTTTAAGCTTCGCCGTAGCCTCTTTGCTACTGATCCTGTTGCGAAAATAATATTACATTCAGGCCATGATTTTTCATATTTTTCTGAAAATCCTATCATTACCTTCGAGATCGCTTCGCTCGTTCCCAGTCTACGTATAAGTCAGTAATAATTGCATACAGCCTGTTTAGAACTTCACTGTCCTTCGCCATGAGCGATCTGGTTTCCGTCTCCTTCTCCAACAATTCCTGATACTCGGAACACAAATTTTCCTTCGGATTGGACTTGAGTTCCCACTCTTCGAGGGCGTCCAAAATTTTTATCTTCTGAATTAAATCGTAGGCTGCGCTCAATCGCGGGAGAATCAATTCCAGAACCCTGGATATGCTTCCTTCTGCCACTTCTGTAAAGAAATTGATGTACCATCTAGCTATTTTGAGATTTTGAAAGCAGGAAATTACCACAGAATACATCCAGCTTCATCTTTCGCTTTGTCGCTTCCTTCGTCAGTATATCTCTCAGAATTATGATGCTGGATATATTTTCGCCGAGAAACAGCGCGCTTCCTTTTCTACAATTTAACCAAAGTTGAATAACGAATGTAGATTGTGCGTGTCAATATAAACAATTTTATTATAAACTTACTTATATTTGCATTTAAGCATCGTTCCAATAAAGGATGAGATATATACTAAAACAGCTTCACCTTCATGAATATGAGGTCTTTCGGGTACGTCTGGTAATGCCAGAGAAAGCCACGCGTGCATCTGAACGAAAGAAAAGTCCAACAGAAATGTGAAAAACCGCGACAAAGTTAACAGAATGGAAGATCATACCTCGGCAATCGTAAAATTGCCATTTAATTTCAATTCATTAAATGGACCGCTGGACTGCGTAGTGTTATCATCATCGTGCTGCCTGACGTGCAGAGACAAGGCATAAATGGGAATTAAAATTTTACGGCAACGTTTTGGTTGTACCTGAAAAAGGCACAAAGTAAAATAAGTTGCGAGAATTCGGTTTTGGTTAACGCAAACTATAAATTCCGAAATAACGTAAATTTTTTAATGTAATTTTTTTAGTTCAATTTTCTGAAATTAGGACAAAGATAATTTGACAAATGTGATAAATTAAAATCGATGCAAATTGTTTTAAAACAGGATTTTTTTTCATATACTTTACGTAATTGTTGCACGTACAATTATTCATGCAATGTACAATACCTGGGATGTTACGTAGACTTGTAATGTGCCCGATTGACCCTCGATGGATCTCAATCGCATTTCCAGACGGTTTGTGTTAATCTATTTATAAATGATTTCTGTGATAATTGCAATTCCAAGAAAGTATTCAGATACCAAAAAATCGCATACTTGGCATCGATAAGTAGCAAGGACGAAATTGCCCTCTCTAGGATCGCAAGCGGACAAGCTGACCACCGCGCTATTATTTTCCGTCTCCAGCAGATCGACGGGCGTATCGGATTGTATCAGGATATTGTCGATCGATGCATCCAATTCTACAGACAGCGTGTACGAAGCATCTTCCTTGTTCAAAATCATCCTAAAGATACATTTTAATCTTAATTTAAATCTTAATCAAAATTTTATATTTCAGCGTTATAAAAATGATTTAGTTGCAGTTACTTGTGATTCACCGCCAGTATCAAGGGTGCCAGAGGATCCGGCATGAAATTGGACGATTCTTTCTCTTCGTTGAGTTTTTCCTGCAATTGTTGTATCTCCAGTTTCAGTCTGGCTAGTCCAACGTCGCTTTGTCCTGCCTCGAGCAGACCGGGAGGACTGGTGGTCAATCCGAATACTCGACCTGAGTAAGTTGTAACAAGAACCTCAGGATAATTAGCGACGCCAATTATTCCACCCACAACTGTACTGATACTTTCGCCAGCATTCTGCAATAATTCATCTCTAAACTGATTTGATTTCACTCGATAAGGACTTGGCATAATCACTTACGTAATGATAGCGCAGAGTGGACGTTACGTCTTCATCAGGAAATGTGTACACTTCGACGACTCCATCCTGTCGACCTACAAGGATGTCTACATCATCTTGCAATTGATGAGTATCCAACGAAGTGATTCCTGCGCCTGTTGAAGTTAGCAGCCAGGTGATTCGGAGAGTTTTATTGCCTTGGAGAATCAGCAATCCGATTCTACCGTCTGCGGTGCCGACCAAAACGCGATCCTTCGAGTATATCTCTCCTTCCCTGAAATAATAAAATTGCGGTCAAATATGAGCTATTCAAAATACGTATAAAATAATCTATGAAAAACATGTGAGTGAAATGTGGTAAGATTACCTGTATACAGAAAGCACCGTAGGAGCACTTGGTAATCTCAGGACTGTTGGACTTCTCGTGCCATGTAAAACACGAACCTAGTAGAATGCGAATATAACAATTCTATATATTAATGTTGAATCAGCTAAAAGTTATTAAACTTATTAAAAAATGATAAAATAAATCTCTTCAAACTTTGCACAAGTAAAATAAATTTTAGAACATAAAAGTATGTATTTAATATCTTTTATAAAGATAGTAAGATATCTCGTGGAATTGCACAGATAAAATTATCAAATAATTGATTAATTAGTGCTTTCTTAAAATAAAGCTTACTTAGAGCTACAACTCTTGATTAATATTTAGGGAATAATATTTTCCAGATGAGTCCTTGAATCACACACTCGATCCATAAAATCTTACCGCGCAGTCTGCACAAGCGAGAATAGCGTGCACCGCATTGTTGTCTCCTGGCAAGAGCGCGACGTCGTGCAACGTTTCTCCGGCCAAATAGGAATCGGCGTCTTTGCAGTCTTTGTATCTGTGATAAAGATCACGAGCGCACGCTGCAAGATCAGGACCGAGGACGTATCTACGTAGAAATACCAGTAATTACGATAACAGAAAAGTAAAAAAAATGTCAAAAATTCGTCAGTGAAGTAAGCTGAGCGTGAGTGAGCTTACAGTGCGGAAATTGGATCTATGAGGCTGGTATCAAATTCTAAGAATAGCTTGCCCTTTTTCGTGAATCCTCTCACGGAGCTGCCGTACGCAATGAAAATTTTATCCCTTAACATACCTAACGAGCCACCAAGGACCATTTTCTGGATTTTTGGGCCGGGTAAGGATTTAAATGACAATTGCAGCTCCCCCTTTTTCATGCCTATTCAGCAAAGGATTTTGAATATTAAAATATTTTCTAATATTTATTTTGATATAACATAAGGATATCTTTTTATAATAATTTTAATTTGTAATTTTAATTACAAAATATCTTTTAATATTAATCCTAAATTTGTTATCAAAATTTTCATATTAATTAACAAATAAGGACTTTTCTTAATTTAATAAAATATGAAGTATAGATATTTACCATAAATATGTATTATGCCGTCATAATCAGCAACGGCAAATTTTTGTGGCTGCTTTGTTGGTTCACTAGATGGAAATATGACAGTTGTGCCGCGTGAGGTAACTCCTACTGTTGTATAATCTACTCTCGACAACGCTAGCGTCATTGCGAATTAATTAATTAATTAATTAATCTCAGACTGCTAGCTTTAATTTCTTCTTATAAAATTAACTTGATAAAACTGTCATTACTTGTTAAACAAATTTTAATTTATGAACTTTAAACTATATCAGCATGAAGTCATAAAATGCTTCTGAAACGATCAATTTAACCATAGTGACACGCAGCACAACAAACCGATTTTTCGGAATTAAGAACAATAACGCCAGATTTGAGACGTAAGCAGCAAGCAGCATAAGAGAGGGAATACCGCTTTGGGCCAAAGCTTACGAATAGTAATAAAAGTTGAAATTTCCACTAATAAAAAATATTTTTCAGCAACAAATCATTTTGTGAATACGAATAATTGAATAATGATTGATTCTTATATATAATTATAAATCTGAAACAAGTTACAAACTTATTTGATATTTAAATGACGTTCGAGAGTATCGAAATCTTGACAGCGAATCGAGGACAAATCTCGTTTTCAGAGTACCCAAAACAAACGTCACTGAACGTCACAAAATATTTGTTGACGGTTAGAAATAAGTGTTGCAATTTTTCTAAGACTCTAACTTTTGGAACTAATTAGTTGTTACATTATATGATATTTATTTTGTTATCTACACAAGGAGTTAAATAATAAGACTGTTAAATTGGAACGACTGGTTTGAGGAAGTATAACCTATAACTATGAGTAATAAAACTAACAACACTGGTAAATATACCACAATTTTCTAAGTATCTTTTATTTTGCATATTAAAAAGGATTGATATATAGAATTCTAAATAAGAGACTAAATTTAACTGTCTCACGTAGACTAACAAATTAATTTCTTTAAGAAAAATTATAATTTTGCACTAACATCCCGCGACGGCTCTCTATGCCTTTCTATTATATTATTTGATAGTTGTCATTTGAGCCTTTCCTTTATATGTGTTAGATTGTTCTAAATAAGAGACTATTTTATGGAATAATTTATACACCAAAAGTTTCCTTAGGTGAGATAGACCCTATACAAGAACAGTTGACTGGTAGAATACGAGAAGTTGGAAATTATGCGATCTGGAGTTTGTCTAGCTGTAAACCAGGATTTGGCGTGGACCAGCTGCGTGACGGTATTACGGAAACATATTGGCAATCGGATGGACAACTACCGCATTTAGTAAATATTCAGTTCAAAAGAAAGACTACTATTCGTGACATATGGATCTATACAGATTACAAGTTAGACGAGAGCTACACGCCCAACAGGTAGTTTTCTATTGCTTGGAGATGTAAATTATTACGATTAGCGTGGTTATTAATTTAGATTTTTTTGCGCAATTAATAGGATAAGTATCAGAGCTGGGACCAACTTTAACGATCTTCAAGAGGTAGAAGTAATGGATTTAAATGAACCATGCGGTTGGATAATGATTCCCATTAAAAACATCAATGATCGTCCCATTAGAACATTCATGATTCAAATAGCTGTCATTAGCAATCATCAAAACGGCAGAGACACTCATATGAGACAAATTAAGATCTACAGTCCTGCGCAAGATATCCTCGGCCCACCAGCGCCTTACATTCCAGGACAATTTCTCACCAATGAGTTTTTACGCTATGCCACAATTAGATAAGATTTACCAATTAAATTCACCAAACTGTAATTCAGTAAAATTGTAAATTTTCTTATTTTTATTCATTTATATAATTTATAAATTACTCATTAAAATTTCATTCTGACTATTTCTTAAGAGTGTAAAAATTTTTTTGCCAAAAGAATCTGTAAGCCAGAAAGTTTGAGACTTGTATATATTCACATTTATGGTACATTTATGGTATTGGTATCTATTATATTACACGTAGTACACGTGTTATATACATTGGAATTTAAGAATGTATGAGTTGTGTACATAAAAACTGTAAACACGCTATATTGTTGAGTGGTAAATCACTCGAAGCCAACCCATCACTTGTGAATCAATCGTGATCAGTGGCTCTAAAGGATACAGTTTATGTAGATATGTTACAAAAGCTTGTGCAAATTTTCATATTAATATGTGTGATAAAGTGCAAACATTCTTCTTCTTATCCGATAGAAAACTTATATGCAATACTTGATCAAACAACCGAATATTTCAAACATCTGAGTAACGGTAAAGTTAATTAATTATATCTTTGTAGTTTTATATATGTGCATAGTTTTTCATTATTTACTAAACATTTGGCGTTTTTAGTATCCGAACTAAATACTGCCAATAACACTTTAAATAGTATTAACGATGCAATTAATAAGTATATGGAAAATACGACTAAAGCGATTCTTCCAAAAAGCAAGCGTGAAAGAAGAGGTCTTCAGAATAATGAATCCAGTGAAAGTAAGTATAAAATTTTAACAACGCGTGTAAAAATTCTATAAAATTGAAAGATGTACAAAATGCATATTTATTAACATTTATATTCTTATTAATCTGAAAGTTTGCTAAATTTTCCTTCAATGCCGAAAAGTTCCTTAAATGCATGCTGGCAATCGTGATCAGTTAGATATTTGAAAAGTTGACCCATGTCGTTGTGACGCTCAGTAGTAGGAAAGGAAACTTCCTGAAAATCTATAAATTTACGCATATTTTCCACACTGTTACAGTTTTCCTCCTTTTCCAAAAGCTTTATTAATATCCTGTGCCAGTTCATAGTTTTAATCTGCAAATCATAAATATATAAGTTATCTTTGTTATATTAAATATTGAGACATAAAGAAATCATTGTGTGAATAATACTTTTTGCCAGCAATAATCGCAGTCTTCCAGTGTTCCCTCCATACAGATGATACCTGGTTTACCAGCTAAACAGAATCCTGTGATAGAGTTCTCTTTTGCCAAATTAGCTACATCCCGGCGTTTAAATTTGCTATATATATGATGACTATAAATCCAATATCTGGAGAAAACTACTGGAGTCTGATCTGTCGTGTCATTTTTACTCATATCATTTCCAACTGCCTGGTTAGATGTGGAAGCTTTGAGATAAGTTTCTGCATTATCCTGCAGCCATGATATCAATGTATAAATGCATGGCTCTCCTGCCTCCTGAGTTTTAACAATAATAGACAGTTCCTTGTTCAACAGACACTGTTGTGTTCTATCCAAACGCGAGCTTCTTGCATACACTTCAGGCTGCTCTTTTGGGTAATTAGTTGGCAGATTCACTAGCAGCTCAATGTTCTCCTGAAAGCACAAACAATATTTTAATAACAGATGTTAAATGTAGAAAAAAATGTTCTTGTTGCAAAATTGTATCAAAGCATATACATTATACAAATATTATATTATACATAAAAATATTACACCGTTTAACGGGATCGCAATGGAATACTCCAGCCACCGCGGTGGATCTCGATTAGGGTGCTCGATGTATTCGTTGATGTCAGCCAAAACCCCATAATCCGCCACGACTAGTTCGGTCGGATAGACGGATTGCAAAGCCTGCAACTCGTTCACCTGCGCTGTCAAATTTTCCGTCACCTCTTCCACAGTGGACATACTTTCTTGAACGACGACACATACGACAAAATAACAAATCGATTATTTGTATTTAATCGGGCGATTTGAGCAATTCGGCTAAACTGACTCGATAATGCTTCACGCGAATCCACGCGAATCAATGTGAATCGTTTACATTGAGGTTATCAAGAGATCAGCTGGTATCGACAAGGTTTAGAAAACAATGATTGTGTAACCATCAAATAAGTGAAAAATTGTTTGTTGAATAGTTCAACTGTTTTTTCTAAACAAATAAAAAAAGAGGATAAAAATATAAGCGTCAAACTTTGCTTTTACAGATGTGAATGTGTTGCAAAATTTTGAAAAAACTTTGTCCGCTAATCTATCGGACTTTCAAGATATAGCTTTTTTTTCAATCCAAGATGAATATCAATTGCTCTGGTTTGCGGCAACCGTTAATTCCACAAATATATTGCTTTATCAATTGTTTGTAAGTAATATTTAATTATATTGTGCTTTATATTAAATTATTTTATATTAAACGAATATGAAACTCTGCAAATATAACTATTTTTTTAGGATAATAAAGCACATCTGGTGGCAACATATCCACTATTTGATGGAAAACGGATAATAGTAAATAATTGTACCACTGGTACGCTTATAGTTGCTCAGAAAGGCATCAATGGAATTGTCATTCTGCATCTTGGCAAAAACAGAAATGGAATTTTTGATTTACAATTTAAGCAAGAGTTTGAAGTTTTTGAAGTAGTGCACATGAATATGTGGTTTGGAATGAATCAACTGTATTTGGGAATCGCTTCAAAGACGAAAACAATCATATACATCTGGGCTGGAGAATACTTTGACAAAATTGATACTTTGAACTTCGGAACGAGAAAATTATTATTCTTTCAGAATAAGAGCTTCGTACACATTGTCGTCATAGGGTCTCACACAAAGATATTCCGATTTTCTGTGCGTTCTAATAAATTTATAGAGACCCAGAAATTACATTACATTGAAGATGCCAGCTCGTTTTACTTTAAAGAAGGCCATCTCAAGGAGAGCTTTCTTGTTTTGGCTAGCAATAACTCTACAATTTTCTACAAAGAGATGTACGATCGTTTTGTGCCATTTCAAAAAGTTGCTCCGACGAAACATATTTATGCTTTAAGAATGGAAAATACTGTCCTTCTTCTTTCTATGAATGAAGATACCGTGGAAATTTATCAGTACAATGGCTGGAGATTTCTAAAGTCACATAGGAAATTGTCAAACATTCGTCAGATTCATCAAATTCATTTGCACGATGAAGATGTATTAGTGACGCAATATCAGAACGGAGAGTGGAAGTTTTTAAAACCTATTTGGACTCTGAAAAAAACATGGAAATCTATACAGAAAGAAGTAAAAGCTTGGTGTTCTGAAGTAATACAAAAGGCATCTCAGAGAACTATAGCAAAAATTCCAGATGTGAAGAATTCCGTGATTTCAAATGCATATATTAGTCATCTTCGTGTCCAGAATGTAAGATATTATTTATCTTAATTTTTATTAATTTACGAAAAAAACATATTTTTATCGTTTGCTTTAAATTGGTTAAAAATTTTTATCTGTGAGCATTGTTTATAGCTGAACAATTATAATACAGAAGAACTAATCCACTTAACACAACAATACAAGAGTACAGTCGCCAAATTAAATTCGACGAAAAGTATCTTGGCGCAAGAAACTGAAGGATCGAAGCACACTATCTTGTATGGCAAAAAGATTGTAGTCAAGTGCAAGTCAAATTGTTACGTTCGTCATATAATTACGGATAATAAAATTAAACCTAAATATAATCTATCAGAACCACCTATTCATCAGACTCTGACGCTTCCGAAGTTGAAAGTAAATACGATAAATAATTGGAAATGTCCCATTCCTAATATTAATGTGGATGACATATCTGTTGAAGAATCTATTAACGGGATATTAATGCAAGATCTGCAAGAAGGAACGTTGAAAATTTCAGGGGATCAAGAAATTTGGGGTAATTTATACAATACATTGCTCACTTCTTTTTTATTTAAGTTTACAGCATGTTATATTCAATATATGGATTTTAGGTGAGCATGTTTTCGTCAACTTGCACGCATCAAATGTTTCAATCCCGTTAGATATCGCGACAAATAATACGAGACAAAAAGTGCGAATGGAAAAAGTAAGAGTGAAAGAATTACATTTAACTGGTCATGAGTTTCTCCTGCCGCTAAATGGTTCCTCAATCGTAATGATGGGCTCGATAATTGCTCCAAAAGTGAGAATGACGGGACTTGTCAATTTAAAAGGCGGAATAACGGGCAAAGGAAGCGAAAAATTAGCACCTGTGAAAGAGATTCTCACGCCTATGACATTGTTTAACGATCGTTTCCTGCAAAATGTGACATTCCGAAATCTCGTCCAAGCTAAGGACATCGTTAGAGCTGATGGATCGTCAATCAAAGAGATAATGGAAAATAGCATACCACTCAATTCTAATATACCGATGCATTTGACATTATCCAGCGATAAAATAGTTAGTAATTATTTCGGAAAATCCATGTGTATCTTTCTGTGATCGAATTTACTTGACGTCTTTATTTTCAGCAATGGACCAACGTATCTTTGTGGGACTACTCGAATTGGATAACAAAGAATTCTGCTGAGACTATTGTTATTTCTGGTAATAAATTTACGAACAATAGTGTTACATTGACAGACGCTACTTATGCAACCGAGGCACCCACTATGAGGTACATACATATTTTTTGCTTTAAGATATACAAAATATCGCAGATTCCAAAAACACATCTGTTTCAGATTGACGATTCCTGTTTGCGTCGAGGAAGTCGTCACTCCAGATATTAAAACTTCTTCGATCACGATTGATGAATTAGTTGTAAAAAATTTAAATGTTTCCCAAGTTCTTGGAGCTCATAAGTTGAACACGACAATCTTCGATTCCGTATCAGCTTTGCACGATATTGATTTTTCAACGAAACTATTTACTGGACACGTTTTTGCGAAAAATATTACAGTTTCAAAAATTCTTGGAATAAATGTAGAAGGTAAAAACAATTAAGAAAAGATCTTTTAAAAAGGCTTTTTTTTTAAGAATTTAATTCCTCAAACGTTCCTTTTCACTTTTTTACTTTGACCCTCGTATTGCTATAAAGATTTTATATTACACTCTTATAATTTATATTTATAGATCTAAAGCCCCAAACAAATGAATGGGACGCAGACGTACAATATTACATTAAAGGACCGCTAAATGTCCCAAAGCTTGTTGTCGACAATCTTGAAACACCAATCCGTTTCAATCTTGACCTACCTATAAGGGTAGGCAACGTAATTGTAAAAGGAGATAGTAATATCAAGAAAATCAATGGTATAAATATACAATCTTTTATGGATAATGTACTAAAAGTGGATGATGCAATATCCTTAGAACACGTAACATTCAGTAAGTTACATTTTCCATCTTCTTTCAATTTAAGATAGTTAATTTAGAAAGAGAATTTAATTTACAATCGCTCTTTTACAGCTCATGGTTTTACATCAAACCACATATACGCTTCCCACTTGCCGTTAAATTTATCTCCTGCAGATGCGCATTTCAATTTGAATTCAAAGCGGATTTCTACAACGTTGGAAACGAATGCAATAAACGTGCCTCAGACTTTCGGTTATTTCGCAAGCGATGTACCGCAAACATTTATTGTACAAGGTATACAAGCATGGAATTTATTATACACTTCAGACTAAAAGATTTTAAATACGAAATATACGTCCATTTTAGGATCAGTTGAATTTCTAAAGGAACCGACTGTACGGAATATAAATGATGTGAATCTCGAGCAGCTGTCTAAAGATTTATGGATGGCAAATCAAAACACAGTCATATCTGGTAACAATATGAACATTACGAATATGACTTTAGCAGGAGATGTTATAATACACGTAAGGATATTACCGAAAAGAAGGATTTATCGATAATTAAAAAAATATAATATCGACTAAAAAAATTCTCTTATTTCAGAACTTTGCGAATTCGTTAAATGTAAAACTGTGGTTTGACCTGTCAAATAAGTTATTGAGCAAAACAAAAGAACAACATATTACTGTAGTTTCGTCGTTTAAAGACATTCAGGTGTCTGCTATTAGTGCATCGGACAATTCAGCTCTTCAATGTTCAGACTTCAACTTGACGAATATGCTGACTAATTCATTGAAGAGGAATACTGCACAAACTGTAGGTGCTGCATGGCATTTTGAAGAGTTGGATATAAGTAAGGCAAATTAAAGGAGAAATCAATATTATTTCTAATAAAAAAATAGAAATAGAAGTATAAAAAAACGAATTATTTGTGCTGAATTTAGGTGATGGGAATTGGAATGGTAAGCTCAATGGCATCGACTTGAACAAGGACATTGTTAGACATGATGTAGGACAGAATATTATTACTGGTGAGAAGATAGTTTTAAATTTGGAAACCAAGAATCTCAGGTGGTTGAACTCGAAGTTTTCGACCCTAGTTAGAAATGCTTTAACTAAAAAATGTAAAAAACTGTCTACAATTAAAGGTCAAAAGACCTTTAGCAACATCAGCTTGAATAATTTAAGGTAAATGATATCTTCATTGAAGGAATATTTTTCTTAAGCATCATCAAGAACATAGTTCTTCTCTTTTTAGTATCAAAGGAACGATTATGGGTCGCAACGTCGAAGAGGCTTTACTAAAGTCCAGAAATCAGACAGTGCTTGGTATTAAAAAAATACAAGGCCAACTCAACACACCATCTCTTATCATTGACGGCACTATAAATGATGTGAATCTGACGGAGTTGGTCAATGTTCAAATGAAGAAATTAAAAACACACCAGATAATAGAAAGTGAATTCGACTTCAGAAACGATCTGGAAATTTTCGGAAATGTCACAATCGATGGGCTCTACGAAGGGACAGATTTAAAAAATATTAGTGACGAAAGTAAATTAGGTGCTGTCTTGAGTAGAACAACGGAAGTTATGGAATTATCGGAAGACATAACGACTGCATTACAAAGTAAGTTAAAATTTTGATCGTCAAAACAATTTCATTAATAAGATTGATTTATCAAAGATTTGTAAATTTTTGTTTTTACAGATCGTGCAATTTATGTGAATAAATTTGAAGCGGTGGATGAAAATGCACTAGACATCACTTTCAACACTTCTAACACCGAGGATGTAACAAATCTTGACAGCATTTGCCTTTGCGAGCCGAAAAATCTTTCGTTGCTTTGCAATGATACGAAATTATTGAATATTCTTTCTAATATAAGTTCCAGTGCGCTTATAATGAAAAAATTGGTAGCGCTAGATGATGTTGCGTTTCTAGTATTAGTATCGTCAGATTTCGTTGCGATTTATTCATATGATGATATAAAGGAAGAGCTTCTTCAGAAAGCAGGTGAGTTTTATGATTAGAAAAGGATATTTGCAGCTTGTATTATGGTGAAAATTTAATAACATAATTAGTATATTCAAACTGTTATTCGAATTTGAATAATTAAATAACAAAATATTTATCGACAGGATTAAACGTGTTTAATATACTCCAAGCATCTGTGGAACCAGTTGATGACTCCTTGTGGATTGTTTTGCGATTGTCCGAACAGACTTTGATATTGCATTATCAACTATGGGGCGAATTCGAGCAATATATTTTGCCAGGCTCATATAACTTTATAATCAGTAAAACACCGAATAACCAACATTTATTAATGCGATTTGACGGTATGTGGAATCTCGGAGGAATCTTTCATCCCGAACACATTTTTAAATTACCTCTGAATGGAAAAATAAAGACCTTCGCATTCGGTGCTGATTATTACGTTACAGCGACGACGAAAAATAGCACTGCTGTTTTCAAAGCGCGTTACGTGGGTAATTAAAATGTATTAAATATTTCTTAGCTATCTCTGTTAATGAGCTTACTTGAATTTTACAAGTATATTATATATACAGTTGTAAATGTTTTTTTATTATTTGCGTATTTATTGTTCTTGCTCGCAAGTTAAAAACGAGAAAAATATGAGATTTGTAGAAAATTTATAGATATTAATTGTATCTATTAATTGTATTTGTGTTAGTTACTTCAAGAAAATATATATTGAATTGCAATGAATCAAATTATTTTTAGTTTTTTTATTTCCACAAATGATAAGTGAGAACAGGCTATGGATTGTTAAGGTGAGTTCCGACTGTCATGATTGTTGAAACTGCTTCCTAAGAAAGAGATAAAGAAGATTTGTGCCATTTTATCCTTTTCTCAATATGTAATTAATTCTAGTAGCATACTTTTACAACATCTTTAAGGATTGTTACTTCCGCTTGCGCTTCCGCTTCATGCGACCTGTGCTCGTTAATCTTTTTTGTCTCTTCAGTTTTGTGCCGTTTCTGAAAATCGATTATTCGTAGTGTCGCGACACCATTTGTTACATATTTTCTTTTAATTATGGATTTGATTTACAAGATGTGAGAGAATCTATGTATTTTATGTCGATTAAATTACAAAATTTGATTAATCTTGTAGTCGAAAGTGTGATAAAATATGCGTATACGCTTGGTAAATGACCAGCAGCGTTCTACGCATCGTCAATGCAATATACGATAAAAACGACATTAAGAGACACTTGGATTTGTAAAAAATGTTTATGAGTAACAGTCGTACGGGACTCTCCTCCGCTCGTACGACCTCCCTTTTCGTGACCTTTTCCTCGTGTTTCTTTCGCTCCTCGATCGCGTTGCTCAGCGCGGTCTGCTCCGCAGGCGTCAGCACCAGGAGACGCGGATCCATGGCGATCCAGTCGCTATGGACAATCTGATCCAAGTGCCAGCGTTTAAATACTTCCGGCTCGAGCAGATTGCTCACAAGTTTCTTTACATGCTCGGTTAGATGGTCCGATCTTTTACGGAATTTCCATTTGCGCGCCACTTGCAGCTCGTATAAACGCTTTACGTTGCTCTCGTCAAACGGCATCGCCTTGTTTAGTAATATGTAGAGGATCACTCCCAACGACCATATGTCAGACATCTTTGGATTATACGGATAACCGCGGAGAATCTCTGGCGCCACATACGAGAGCGAACCGCAGTACGTGTCGCTGAGGACGTGCTTACCGCGGCTATCAACCACATAACGAGCAAATCCAAAGTCCGCCAATTTTACATTGAAGTTAGACGTTAGAAGAACGTTCTCACACTTGACATCCCGATGTACGATTTCCAGCTCGTGCAGATACTGAAGACCTGAAATATAAATTGAAGGAAGCATGTACAACATCCACAGATCATGCCAATATTGCTTTTGTAGAGATTAAGCCAAGATTAACAACTGCTTTCTGTAATTAATGATCTTAACAAATTAATATATAATCTCTTGGCAAACATTATGATACCTAAAGCGAGCTGACGGAACCATACGCGGGCTTGATTTTCCGTCACTGCACCGTTTTTCAGAACAAATTCGAGAAGATCACCGTTCTCGGCGAAGCGCATAAATATGAAATACTTGTTGTGCCTTTGGAAGATGCTGTGCACGTGCACGACATGCGGATGGTTCAGCTTTGCCAAGATGTCTAGTTCGCGTGGCAGAAATTTTTGGACAAAGTCCTTCGGCGCGCTTGTGGTGTTGATAATCTTGCAGGCTAAAGTGTTGTTGCGATCTGCTTCGTGTTCTGGTTTATACTCGGCCAGATACACCTGCAACAAATGAGAAGAATGTAATTGACATGTGCTTGAAATATTTAGAGATTGAATATTTTAATTAACTTTTGAATTAACTAACTTTTGCGTAACAACCCTCACCGAGCTTTCTCAACAGTTTGTAACCCCGAGTGAGCAATACGGCCTCATCGGATGAACTCTGGCTCACGTGCGACATGAGATTCGTGGGACGACAGACGGCATTCTATCCGTTACGTTACCATAATTCACGACCGGTCATTCTCACTTTCTTTAACGTTTTAAATGTGCACGTAACATTCTGAATGCATAACTCAGCGATGCTGCAGAATCTTCATTTGCGCATTAGATATAACAAATTACAAAGACACAAGTATCATTATTTGTTTCTTTATTGATAATAATGAATATTAGACCAGAAATTTTGAAGAATTTGTATTAGTTACTTAACCATTTTTGACAAAATAACATGTGTGCCAATTAACAACGAACTGAGTATAGCGTTATCTGACAAAAACAATAAAATATCGTCAGAAGTAAAAAAACAAAGACAAATTTAAATAGAAAAAAATACTCGTACACGCAAATATATAAAAAACATTGAAAATTATTATTATATTTCACTTTCATGGCTTAAAAATTTCATAATTAATATCAATCAATTTGTATAAATTCAATTATCGTTTCACAGATCGACGGCGTATTCCAAACGTTTAACGACCATTTTGTATTCCTCTTCCAAGAACTCGTATTCCTGTTGCAATATCTCTTTGCGCTGCTCATCAGACGGTAGACCATTCTCTTTAGTATAAGTTCCTTTATTAACGTTTTTTAACGCGCGTTCTATTTTTAATTCTTCATTCTGCTTTCTTTTAAACGGTATATTCAGTCTTTTTTTTACATCTATTCTGTATGCCTGATATTCTTCCGGATTTGCTACATTCGTCGCGCGCAATCGTAGAATTTCGTATACTATACGAGCCTGTTTCTGTAACAATATATTTATAATGTGAAAGAACGAGAAAGCATTAGAGTAGTGAAAACAAATATTGCATGCTCTAATATAAGTACCTTGTTTATTTTCAAATGATCTCTAGCTTCAATGATCATTTTGTCGCTGAAACCTTGTCTCAAATTTTCTGGCTCAAAACTAGGCAACATGCTGCAATTTAAAGCATCTACATAGTTTCGCAGTCGTTGGAATACTTCAGACGGACTTTCAACTGCAAATAAACAGACTCGTTGAAACACAATAATTAGTGTGTATAATACACAATTTCGAATTACTTTTCCATTACCTGTTATATCTTTTACTTCTTCCCTCCCAATGTACTCGCGATAAATTGTTTGCAATAAATGTGTGCCAAGACCCATCCTTCGAAACGGTGGTAAAATTAAAAATTGAGCGATACGTGGTCGAATGTGCTGCGGATACGCATAATATCGATACACAGTAGCAAAACCAACTGTCGCATATCGAGTTGTACCCATAGGTGTGGTATATTTTTCAAACCTGTGTTGAGAAATAAATTATTTAATAAAGATTTTATGCAGCGTGCAATTATTTATTTATTAGTTGAGACAGTATAACACCAAACAGCACTTACAAATTGAAATATTGCCATTGATCATCATCAAGGTCAATAAAAAGAGCCGCATCTATATACCAAAGAAGAAATGTTTGAACCCTTTGATGGTATTCTTTGAATCCTTTGTAGTTCATATCTGCTTTGTAGACCACAAATTGCCTCTTGGCACCTTGATCTATATTTCATATAAAATAAAAAATTGATATACTCAAATTTTAAAAAGTCTAGAATAAATATATTTTAATAATTATATATATAGAAAAGTGATAGAAAATGAAAATACCATTCACTGAGAAAGAATGTTTTAATTCTCCGTATGGTATAAATGTTTCATCCTTGGAAAGTGAATTAGTAAAGTTACTTAAACTGTAGTGGACATTAGGGGCGAGCTTTGTGGCGATCTTTGTTAAAACTTCATCCGCTTCAACTCCGTCACATTTCTCATTCACTTTTTCTTTATATGTCATTCCCAAATATGTTTCTAAACAGCCTGCTGAGTAGAACAGCTGTACGTTTAATTCACCATAACCAAATATTATTTCCCTAGAATAAATAAAAAAAATAAGCAATAGATTATTTATGTAATATATACATTTTTTAATGAACATAATATACATTAATAAAGAGAAGTAAACTTTAATAATTGACATTATAATAACAAACCTGTCGCCAAACACTTGATAAGTCATTTCTGGTTTAAATACAGCCTCTTTTGAATTCAAGTCATCAAGATCACGGATCAATCTGAATTCCAGAGCTTCATTGCTATTTGATACTAGCTTTTTTAAACGTGCCGTTATCGCATCTTCCATTTTTCTGAACAGAGAAATAAATAACGGAATAATATATATTATTTTATAGATTCTCTCAACATTTTTCGCGCTCTAGTAAGAATTTGACCTTGGTGGCATGGCTTAACCTAAGATACAGGTTAGAATAGCAAAAAGTAATGTCAAAACCTTGATGAAAGAAGAATACCTTACGTTAATGTGTCTTAATGTATACGATAAGATGCAATAAGATGAATCAATCAAGTTTGTACTTTTTGTTAACTCTTGCTCTAAAACAACTTCGCGCCAAAACAATGTTGATGTCGAGTGAAGTGATTTTTGAATGGAACCGTTCGGTTACTTCTCTAATCCACAGATCTGTTGTAGAGGGACGACTACAACGCCAATCATAATTTGTTGCGATTATTCGGCGAGCGGGTATTCTGATTGGTCCTAAAATTCTTTCATTTGCATATTGCATGAAGAAAGTCGAATGCACATGTGCAAATCTTTACTTGGCTGTGGCGGGTAAATGCAAATTTTGCGATTATGCGTTGCCTAGGAAATGTAAACAACTTTATATAGATCTACTTGTTTCCGTCACGTTCCGTCATCTTTTGCACTGAAAATGAAATACGCATGTATCCAAATATTAGAGAGGAAAAAAATTAAAAATTGCAGAAAAAAATGTACAGGATGGAATTAAAATAGAAATAGATTTATTGTAAATAGAAGATATTATTCTTACCAATTAATTTGAAAAAGCTGTGAAATGGCTGCATCCTTGCAAACTCGAGTTTTCTACGGTTTAAAGACGAATATTATCGGTAACGCATATTATATCACGGATACGGAAATTTTGTACCCGGTTGGCAACGTATTGGCAATTCATAATATTCTTCAGCAACAACAGAAATTGATTCGATTGCCTGACAAGTATAATGTAAACGCCATTTGCGTCTCACCTAATAAGTGAGTAAATTACACTGAGAATACACATTTATCTGTAAAAAGAAACAAACAAATTAAATTAAACAAGATTTATTTGTATGAAATTGAACATCAAAGAAAGCACGAATTAATTCGTTTTTAGTTTGGAGGAGAAATATAACAATTGTCAAAATAAAAGATAAAACGAAGATGAAAAGATTATAGCTTACAAAATAAATTCTTATTAATACATTTTCTTCTATTTTTTCCACAAGATAATTCTAATTATACAATTTCACAGGAAATACACCGCTTTATCCGAAGTTGGAGACAAACCTACTATATCTGTTTATGACCTCAGCTCTCTGAAGCGCAGGAAACTGCTCGGGATACCTTTTGACGCTCCGGGAGTAACCAGATTTACATGCTTGGATTTCACCTTCGACAGTAAAAGCTTAGTGGCGATTACCGGCGAACCTGATCAAACGATGCTTTTTTACAACTGGGAAAAGGGTAAAGTTGAGTCGACGTTCAAGCTGGCAAATCCGCAAAATCCATCGGCGATCGCAGAGCTGTTGTCCTGCAATCCGACGGATGCGTCGGTGTTGGCGGTCGGTGGTATGTACACCTTCAAGTTTCTCACCGTCTCCGAGACGGTGTGGCGTCCGTACGGATTCGCCAAGGCGGAGAACCTCCTCGTCTGCTCGATGACCTGGCTGGACGGTGATCGGCTTCTGGTCGGCACCAAGGACAACCGCGTGCTATATCTGGAGAACGGCGACTTGAAGAACATATACGGGATGGGATACACGGTGTCGATGAATCTGAAGATCCGCGAGGAGTACGTCATGCCCGCCCCGACCGCCGTCGCCGCTCCGCAGGACGGTCATGACGAGGCTGTTGATTGGCAGCAGAATATACGCTGTTTGATCGCATTTCCGCGCGGATTCGCCTACGCCCACGGCCCGGGGACTGTCGTGCTCTTCGAGAAGGAAGGGAAGCACAAGTACACGAAGAGGAACATCTACGTGATTCCGGAGCGAGTGGCGAGGGAGGAGGATCCAGACCTTTACAAGATCAACACGATCGACGTGAATGTCAGCTGTGACCGGCTGATCGTCACCGCCGGCTGGTCTCAGCTGTATTACGCCACGCTGTGGGGCGTGGATCTGCAGGTGGATCCGAAACCGCAGGAGCTGAAAGTTCTGGGCCAGCCGCTGCACCACGGCCCCATCAACGGCCTCGCCATGTGCGCGTGGAAGCCGGTCTTCATGACGTGCGGCGAGTTCGATCGCAGCGTCCGGTTGTGGGACTTCGAGACCGAGAACTTGATCATGCTGAAGCAGTACGCCGAAGACATATCCGGCATCGCGTTGCACCCGATGGGACTGTTTTGCCTGATCGGCTTCACCGACAAGCTGCGCTTCATGAGCATCTTGATCGACGATCTGCTGCCGATGCACGAGATCGCCATCAGGAGCTGCAGGACGGTGTGCTTCAGCTCCGGCGGTCATCTGTTCGCAGCGGTCAACGGCAACGTCGTGCAAGTGTACACGACCATCGGCTTCTACAACACCTTCGTTCTCAAGGGGCACACGGGCAAGGTGCAGACCCTCCTCTGGTCGCAGTCGGATCTGAAATTGCTCAGCATGGGCGCGGAAGGTGCCATCTACGAGTGGGACATGACCACCGGTGCACGATTCGGCGAGATCATCCTGAAGTACGTCACGCTGCACGACGTTGTGCTTTCTTCGGACACGACAGTGACCTACTGCATCGCGAATGACGAGCACATACGTGAAATTAAAGAGAGCATGGTACACTTCGCTATGTTATTCTACTTGCGGTTCACTTTTGTCATTTGAGATTGTACGATTGATTTCGAAATTGGCCTTCTTTGCTGGTCTTCTATTAGGTGATTCGAGATTTCCATTTACCTGGTAAAGAAATGCATCGGATGATTATGGGAAAAGATGACCTATCATTGTTCGTAACGTCCCCTGGTGGTATCATCGTCTCGTTAAAGTGCCCGCTTCAAGCTACGATAGAATCGACAGAGTTTCATATACACAGCGTCGATATCACAATGGTATCAATGTATTAATTAAGACATTCGTTTTTCAAGAGAACAGTTTTTTTCAACTATTCTCTCATTTCCTTCTTTATTGCAGATCGCGCTCTCCTACAACGAAAATTGTTTAGTCTCGGCTGCGAAGGACGGCAGTTTGTGCATTTGGAAGATATACTATGCCGAAGGGAAAGTTATGAAGATTAGAGATTTGCCGTACACGAACGAAGTTTTAATCGGCAAGGGAGATTTGGAGGACAAGATACAGACGATCAGAAATCTAACGGTGCGAATGAAGGAATTGGAAACCGAGCACGCGTATAAACTGCGGCAGATCGACGTTCAGCACAACGATAAGCTACGCGAGGTACACCAAGGCTATTGCGAGGCCATCACGGAACTTCGGGACAAAAACGAGAAGCTTCAAGAGGACCATATAAATGAAATCAATAACATAAATGTGGAGATTGTGAAGATGAAGATGGCTCACGAGAGCGCGATGCAACAGATGGAAAATAATTATGAAGCCAAGTTAATTACGGAATTCGACAAGTATCAGGCGTTCGAGGAACGCACGAATGTCATGCGCGCCGATTACGAGAAGCGATTGAAAGATCTTGCGAAACGTGATGCGGAGGAATTCGAGAAAACTGTGGCGAAGTACGAAGCTCTGCTTCACGAGAGGAAGGTGCAGCTGGAAGAAACGTCCGACGAGATGGCGCACAAAGAACGCGTTCACGAGCATCTGATGGCGCAGATAGAGGAGGACGCGGATCAGGAAATTCTCGAGGTGCGCACCAAGTATGAGAATCTGCTTTACGGGGAAAGGCAAATCAATTTGAAGCTGAAAGGCGAAGCCAGTGTGATGCGAAATAAGTTCATGGCCAGTCAAAAGGACGTGGAGGATCTGAAGAGACAGGTGCAGCGCGTGCAGGGTGAATACACGCAGTTCCACAAAAATATACAAGATCTAGAGAAGCAGATAGCAGATTTGCGGAAGGAGATCGGCGAGAGGGACGCCACTATTGTGGACAAGGAGCAGCAGATATCCGACATGAAGCGGACAATTCAAGAATTGGAGAAGTTCAAGTTCGTGTTGAATTACAAGATTGAGGAATTGAAGAGTCAGATAGAGCCGAGAGATCAGGAGATACAAGACTTGAAGAAAAAAGTCTGGAGTATGGAAGTGGAGTTCACGAATCATCGCAAGATTAACGAGAGTTTGGAGCTTCAACTGCAAGAGATGCGGGAGAAGCTGCGTGCCGCGCGCCAACAGATCAATTGCGAGGTGCAGAAAAACAGAAGGAGCCGACAGCTTTTGCGAAAGATTCGCATCGACATCTTCGACGTCGCCGGACTCATACAAGAGCCAAATGCGCTGAAGACTGCGGTGAAAGAATTATATCATAAATACAGCGCGGACGATGAACTTTTACGTAGTCGTAAAGCGGATTTAGATGCGCAATGCGAACTGATGCGGCAGAAAGATTATCTGGAAAAGACCATTGAGTCCCTGAAGAAGCAAGTACTGCAAGATACGTCTCCCGGTGATAAAGGTTCGAAAAGGATGACGGAGGACAATAGTACGCTCATTGTGGAGGTAAACGCTCTGAGAGGGCAGCTAAAAGAAGCGCGAAAGCATATTTTACACATGGAGAGTCTTCTGGATTTAAAACAAGAAAGCACACAACCTGCAGATGCAAGAAAAAAGTTGGAGCAAGCTTATCAGGGATACGAAGAATTGCGGGAAAAATATACAACGCAAATACAGGGATATCAGCAGGTTATTTTAGCATTAAAGGAAGATGTTAAACGACTCTTAAGCAAAATTCCAAGTGAAGAGACAGAAAAAGAGAAGAAACCGTCCTAAATGAATTTGCGAGATCGTTTTCTCAGGTATGCGAGTTGAGCATCGTCAAAATAGCTTTAATGGCAAGGTACTGTTTCAACATTTATACGCAATTAGTTTTAAATACGTTCCCATTATATTTTCTTATATATGTAAACATTTATACTTATCAAAAAAAAAGAGCATCACATTATTTCATTATAGATAAATAACCTCACCCTAAGATATATAAAAAATTAAAAATTGAACTTATTTAAACTATATTTTCTTTTGTACTTGTACGAATATATCATTATGAAATTAAAATGATTGTTATTTATATATTCACGACCAATTATATTATCCAACTCTTTTAATCTTAAATAATATTATGTTAAGAATACCTACGTTGTTCAAGTGAACAAGTTCATATAAATGCATCGACTTAAAGAATAAATGGAATGATGGCTTTACGATTCTTCGGATAATGCGAGAACTCCTTCTTGTATGCTCTATGCTTTCCCAATGCCCATACAGTCATTTGATACGCACCGGCGAGCGCGAATAAACCAGCTAAAAATGAACATACAGAATTCATTAGCATGGTTTCATTTGCATTCAGTGTCAAAGATCAAAAATTTGCATAAGTAATTTTTTTTCTACATAGGCATACCTGGAAGACATGAAGTCATTACAGTGAAACCAATCCAGCTACCTATTTCATATGTATAATTGGGACAGGAGACAAATTTAAAGAGCGCCGTGAAAGGATTGTCGGTCGGCATGGGGACCTTCCTGACTGTTGTGCCTGGTGGCCTTAGATTCCTCAGAGCCAAGTGAATGCTGAGATTGCCCAGTTCGCATAGCACAAATGTTCCTGCTCCAATGTAGACCTGGAGAGAGCTTGGAGCCGTATATAATGGATGATTTGTGTGATATGCCACATACATAGCAAAGAGCCAATAATATGAGCAGTTTTTGAATAAATTACGCAGTGGCATCGTTGCATGACTAAAACGGTGAATAAATAAGGTCTCCAACAGACGTTTTGCATAATGCACTGTCCAACCAACTGCTGCCCAACTGAAAAAAAGAATTGTTTGTTGCAAAAAAGATATTTAATATATCGCATAATGTTTATATAAGTAATCTCTGTAATCGGGTAATTTTTACAATCAGTTGTGAAATTAATTAAAAGACAAAAACTTACTTTGCTACGTAATGAAAATTAGTGGTGTCAACATTTCCATAAAATAACCATGGACGTTGATATAACCAAAGATATACCACCAACGGTCCTGCATATTCCAGCAGAAATACAGTCTTCCAACCGATCTGAGGACCGAGATCCTTATAATACAATTTTCCACCTGTTTTCAGTGACAAAGATTTAATTGTTTCCGAATCAGAAAGTGCTTTGCCCCTAGCTTCCAATCTCAGACTCTGTCTTTGGACATATGGAGCTTTCTTTAAATTATGCAATTGCTGTTTGATCTCTCCTATCGTAGTGATCAGATTTACCTGTAAGAAAATACAAATTATATATAATAAAATTCTTTTTGCTAAGTTTTACAGATTCTTTAGAAGAAAATCAAGAAAGAATCTGTCAAATTCCAACATTTCAGAATGTTCCAGTTGTATAGTTGTCAGAATTAATTAATCGCTATGAATAGTTATTTATTTAACACTCACATTAATATTGGCCATCGGCTTTGAAGACTTTGCTGACAGGATTTCGATCTAAGAAAAAAGAAAAAAAAAACAGATAAATATACAGATTCTTGCATTACCAAATGTACAGATCTTTTACGCATATTAAACACAATATCGCGCGAAATTTTACCTCCATTTTTGCGATGTACACAGCTCTTTCCCGTAAAACACACTATTATCGTTACACACCACAATCACCCTTTGATCACACTTTTGCCACTGTCATCTCTCTCGATTTCGGTATTCGATGGAAATTCATGCGGCTGACGTTGCGCGGCGCCACATTTGCGTAATCACGTGACCCACGATGTTGTACTTTTCGTTGAGCAAGAGCATTCCATTCGCTTCTTGGTGAATTTGCAAAATTTGATAACGAGATTGAAAAGTCGCGCTGATAATCCGCAAAGTTAAGATAAAAAAGCAATATATTTTGACAAGCATTTATTATACAACGCGTATACGATAACCGTAATTATCGCATGAAACTTCAAAGTCTCCACATGCAAATGAATTGCCTCGACTATCAATATGTGCGTTAATTCGATTTGCATAGATTTATTTTTGTAGAATGACGCAGCTGTTTTTACGCAACACCTATAATCTGCCAATGCAAGTTTTTTTGTTCGTTAAACGCTTAACATCATTTATTTAATTATTTAAATAATTTCTTTTGATACAATATAATATGCAAACATGATTTGTAATGTTTAAAACGAAGAATTTCAATTTTATAGATTTTGTAAATAAAAATTGTATAATTTATTTCTTTAGTGTTTATTTACAATACATCACAATACATTACAATACATTTTTTAAACTCTCAATTGGCTCAATTAAGTCTCACTATGTTATAAAATATGTAGCAAAAATCATTTAATTCATCCAAACTAAAAGTCATTCTATAAATTTACATAATTTATTTGCATAATTTACACAAAAGACGAAACTTTGGACTTCCTTGAATATTAATCCCACATTTAGTCACAAATTTGCTAAAAACGTGAAACATATTACAATTGCACTGTATAGATAGATATTCAAGTCAAATTGCAATCAATAATCTTAAGTAATTTTTAGATTATACCTACATTTAAAATTACGGTAATTATAGTAACATTTTATTGTTAAAAACCGAGTAAAATGAGTTTTGAGTTGCGTTGTATTAATTACAACACAATTTTGAAAAATGCATGTGGTGGAATATCTAATTACTTTTACTCGACTAATAAGAATATTGTACTGCGTTTAAGTGTTTTGATCGCGGGGGTGACACTCCCGAGTTTTTTCCGGCCAGGTTTTGTCTCATTAAAAATATTAATCCGCTTGGTGGCGCATAAATCGATCCGCATCGTTCATTTGTATTTCCGAAGAAAAATAAAAATATTTTGAACACAATACATTATTATATATAAGTTAGAAATTAAATAGTCGCGTGAACGCAATCGACGGATGCGGATTGGAATTAGCGCCTCTTGCTGGATTTTCTGGGCGAACAGACATTCAAGGGGACACGTAAAAGCATAGCGAAGCATAGGCAGTGTCACACCCCCGTGGTTTATGTGTTTTGATAAAAAACATATTCTATTGTAAATGCAGTTTCTCACGCAGTGGACGTTATCAATAATAAATAATCACGGTACCTACAATACCCAGCAAACACCAAGTTACAGTTATATAATTGTTAGTTGTAATTTCCCACTCAATAATATAATTGTTATATAACACGTGTATTATATAACAGTTATATTGTTGAGTGGGAAATTACAACTAACAATTATATAACTGTAACTTGGTGTTTGCTGGGTAACGGCTTATTATCGATCAGATTAATGCTATCTAATTCTCCCATATTTTTTGCAGGTGGCGCATTCAGCTATATTACGCACGTTCTTATCCGTAAGTTCCCAGACAGCAGAATCTCCAGAAAGAGTTCAAAAAGTATTCTCTTTTTTGAATTCTTTATGATCTGCTAAAATGATTACAAAAAATTGTCTAAAAGTGCTCTTTTCTGAGTTCTTTAACAGTAAATCAAAAAGAGCTTACTATGAACTTATATTTCTAACACAAAATAGTTCTTCATAATCAGCTCATTTTGATATAATATGATGCGTGAAAATAAAAAATACGCATCACCCAACCTGACTCGACTGGATTCTTGTTTGGTCATCCATATATTGTTCGTCGATTATTCTCTTTGTTATTTATATTTACCCACAAAGTATTTTCCAAGTCTCGCAGTTCGCAGTGCATAAAAAACACGCAGTGTGTGAAATTGTTCCTGGTACAACGATCTCTGACGCAATTTTTCACATGTAATTTTTTGAGGTATATTTGTTCCCAGTAAACGAGAAATTATTAAAAGTTCAGAAATAGGATTGAAAATTATTGAGAAGAATTAAATAAAATTCAGCATCATTGTAAATAAATTCTTCTCAATAATTTTCAATCCTATTTCTGAACTTTCAATAATTTCTCGATTACTAGGTTATATGCATAAAAAGCTCTTTATGATGAAATCAAAATGAGCTCAGAAGTCGACGCATCCGAGTACATTATGAGCACGTTCTAATCACCTTCTGATCTAAATTTATCAACTCAGAAAAATTTTTGGAACTCTTTAAGAGTATTATATGAGGTCATCATGCTGTCTGGGTTGTGACAATATACATAAAAACTACAAATCTAATAAGAATTGCGGAAAAATGTTAAGAACCTTTGAAACTATGACGACATATTATTCTGATATTACAGATTCAAACATTTTTGGATAAGATTTATCGTATATGAATCTCTTCGATATTGAAGTATGTATACGAAAAACAAATAATAAATAGAAAGTGGCAATTTTGTTACAGATCGATTATAATAAAAAATATTAAACATTGGTGGTTTTATAGGAACAAAATCGAATCGTGCCATTAAAGTCGTAATAAAATAAATAATACAGTTTGACGTCATCGCGATGGTTCTCCTTAAATCACTCCCGTGGCTTTCCTGTACTGACCGAAGTGTTCCAGATATTGGTGTATTGTGTCCATCGGCTGATATATTTCGTTCATCCGGTTCTGCAAAATAAATGTAAATTTGAATAATTTAATTCTTCATTTTTTATCGAAATAAACTTAACATGCGTGCGTGCGTAGGCTATGATATAATAAATATTGAGGATTTCCTACAATTAGAAAATGGTAATTGCAAAAAAATATACTATCGTATAATTATGCATTTTATAATATAATTGTTAATGATAAATAAATGTACCTGGAGATATTGGGGTGCCTGATTCGATACGGCCGAGCCAAGGAATCCTTGTAGAAATTCACGCATGAGATCCCAGGAATTCGCCGGCACGAGACATGGTCTATACTCGACCTTGAGATGTGCAAATAAAATATCACAGGATTATCGGATGCGTTGCGTAAATCGTAATATACGCGAAATAGAGCACGTGAGATTCGGTAATATTTGTCGGAGAGAACGGCGGCGGGTATTGCGCGGCCCGGCAGGCAGCAGACAGACGAAGCTTCACGATCCGAAGATCGAATATCCCGCGACAAGGACCTTATACATTTCTCGCATAATCCGGCTTACGGTGTGTTTTGATGGTGTCGGAGCGGGCGTGGGAGGAAACAAGCGGATATATAATCGGGAACTCGCGCAACAAACTTCGACAGACAACTCGCGCAGGCTGGAAAATGACGCGCTTATAATAATCCGCTTTAATCCGGATGAAACTATCGCATAAGTATATTGGTATAAGTAAGCAGTGCACGAGAAGCTCGTCGTCTCTGAATAAATAACGCGCGTCACGATGAAGAGTTTTCGAGGATAAAAACGTCAATTTCTGAAAATGTCAAAAATTCGTTTTCGCACGTCAATGGTTACTATCGGCCATTTGGAAAATCCGACGAGAGATCATGTCTGGATGTGTCAGAATCGGATGGAAGATATATACGATGATAGCGATGTCGAGATATCTAGACGTCAGTCTCTCTCTATCGTGTTTTCAATTCTTTCCCTCTCTTCCTTCTTTCCTTTCTCCTCCTCTTCTCTCTCTCTCTCTCTCTCTCTCTCTCTCTATATATATATATATATATATATATACATATAACTCACCGAGAGATATATAATATATAAATTATATTTCCATCAGTCTTACAGCCGTCTATGTTGAGAAAGTTCGTCTAAAAGTTAATATTGCTCTGCTGCAAGATTGGTACTTTGGCCGAGTAATTCGATAAGCGGAATGAAACTAGAAAAATAGAAGTGAAAGATTCACGGAGAGAAAGAAAGAGAAGGAAAAGGAATGGGAAAGAGAGAGAGAGAGAATGAGCTGATAGCTAAGTATTCCTCGACTGTTACAAAAAAATTTGCTGAATAATTTTACATTTTAAGATCCAATCCTACAAATCTTCAGATAAACGAGAACTTTTTCGCGTAGTTTTTATTTTTTACAGTTTATAAAAGAAATAATGCTGTTAACCCAGTAAATACTAATCAACAATAACATAACATCAATGTTATAATTTCCTACGCAATAATATAATTCTTACGTACAAGACATGTTATACTCGTATTGCAATAACGTTGAGCAGGAAATTGTAACATTCATGTTACGTTATTGTTTTTATAGAGTATTTATAATGGAAAAATGAGATTGGCCACATATCAATTGTAATTTCCTTGGAAATACATTCATCAGAAGAAATAATCGTAAAAACAATTCGAATAATTATAAATGATAAATTTGGATATTATTAATTATAAATGTGTTAGAAAAATGATAAACATGTCTTTTTGCAAGTCAATATTATACGTTCAGTTCAAGATTGGAAATTTCCGCCCTTTCAAACTGGGTCATCGGTGCCCAACCGCAACGGTTGCATCATATGTTCGACACGCGCTGATAAGTGATTGCAGTTAAGTGCAAGAGTCGCGGCGGCGAATAAGAGAGCGGAAGGAAGGAAGCGCTCACGGCGGGAAGCCGTACGGAAAAGTGTTCCGAGGGGGAGGGGCCGACGAGGTGGGTGCGAGATTTAACGCGCGGGGCATTCTCCATTGAAATTAATGGCAGAGTCGGGGGTTATCGTGAAGTATTTGACGTCGTGGCTGCTGTACAAACGGCGCAGTTACCAATACGAATGGCCGCCGGAGCATTTAAAGCCGGTGTCGAGTATGTGTGTACACGCGGGGGTGTGTGTACGTGGTGCGCGACTGGATGAATCTGTTGGAGGCTGCCGGAAGATATACCGGAAGCCGCATCGTTGAGAAATAACCGCGCGGAACGGGAGCGTCGAGGTGGAAAAGAAAAAGGGGGAAACAGCTTGAGGTCTTCCGCGATTCTTCGAATTTTGATATAAAGACGACGTCTGAATATTGTTTGTTGCCAATCGCGATTAACAAAAACAAACAATTGTTTCAATGATAACACAATTTGTACAATTATAAACGATGACATGTGATGAGAAAATAAAGTTATTCGGATAAACAGAATTTGTTCAAACATATTGGAAGTTAATTGAATAAGTTATATTGTACTTTTAGAACACTGCGGTTCTCGCAAGTATGCTTAAGTGTGCAATAAGCCACGAAGCATCGGTAAACGACAAATTATTATATAATGTCCTTTCGCGGTGCGTAGTGTGTACTTTGTATGTTTACAGGTGCGCGACAGTGCATCATGAGTGCGGCATTTCAATATTCACGTAATTGTGCGTACAAATGCATGTACGAAATCTTGGCGTGCATTCATAATTACATCCGCATTTGTATTCATTTGTTTCCCCAAGCTTATATTTTAAACGTGTAAGAATAAAATTTGAATCCGATTACTTTCTTACAAGCCGATTAGCCAGCAAGGAGGAAATTGAGAATAGATGAGATCCAAAATTGATATCAAAATAGAATAATTAAGATAGCGAAGATAAGCGCGAAGTACTGAGAAATTGTTGGAAATTATACGACAGTGATGAAGCGACGGCGGGATTTATCGTTGGCGTTCGGACTTAATTACGCGATTATTCGCGTGTACTCTTGATCAGTGGTGATGGTATACCGGGCATGAAATATCTCGGGCGTGCCGGATTTGACACGCGAGACACGTATTCGCCGCATGCGGCGCGATACGAAGGGGTGCGTGGCGTCCACGTTCCGCCCCTAAGCATATCTATAACCATATGCGATTTGCGTGTGTACCGTGGAGCCTCGTGACCGAGCTATCAATCGATAATGCGCATTCGTCGGCGTGATTGGCAAGGGGCACCGGAAGTAGCGCACGGACTATACTTCCTAACCGCAAGAATTACAGTTGCAGGGTTTGGAAATTCGGGACTGGCGTTGATTTGCTTGGTTTCCCAAATTGTCAAATGCTGAAAAATAATCTTTCACGACGACTGAAAAGTAAACGTGAAATATTGGTCGAACGCGAAAAATGATATTCCTACACGTTAATAGATTTTAAATGTAAACTCATGAAAAAAAATTAATTCAAGTTTTTATGGAAATGATGGTTTGTCGCGTTACGATGAACAGAAATGAAAAATGTCACTTCAAAGAGTTAAAAATTCAAATAAAAAAGCTGTGGGCGAAAGCCGGGCAAACCGATGATTTTTCGTCGCTTTCGAGGAATCGCTTTTCTTTCGAGAGAGAAATATAGGGTGTCACTCACCTCCACAAGGACGCCTTTGAAATTCTGGCCTATCGTCACGCTACCCAATTTCACGCAGAAGTCACCGATCTCGAACCGCGGTCCCTTCGACTCGATTCTCGTTTGCTTTTTACTCGTGTAAATGTTCGTCATTTTTAACATCAATAAATCGAAAAGACCGTCTGCTATCAATGGCACCACTTTGCTGCCCGACTCGAGGATGGCGAACACCGAGGCTGGTTGCTCCGAATTGTGCAGCACATGTACGGTTCTTTGAGGACCTGCAAAGAAAATCACAAAAACATCGCATTAAAGTGCAGTTCTGCCGTGTTTTCAAGCGACAAAATTGTCAAGTAATAAAGAGAAAGATTTTAGTCCTAAAAAATAATGAATATCAAAAACTATATTTCATATCTATCGCAGCATCGATCAAAGCAAGTTTTTATTATTATTATATTCGTAGAGGCTCTCGGATCTACCTTTATTTAAAACTCTTCTTCAACTAAAAACCTTCTTTTGTTTTCATCGCGCTGTGACCAGGACACGATGGGCCAAAAGTGCATTAGATTTCGTTTTGCGCAACTATGCAGATGCGGTTGATCCGGCAAAGCGTTTACACGGTCTCACGCACAAACTAGCGCCCCTTCTAATTCGCCTTTTATGCAGCGACGAGCGAAAATTGCCGTGGAAAGGCAAGTCGCGCGCTTGGAGTGTCGGACCTCTTTGATGGCGTATGCGCTATCTCGGTCGAGAGCCCATATGCACGTACACATATTGCGATCGTGCGCGCGGCAAAGTCGGACGCAACTTAAACTTCAACCCCCGTCGCCGTGGTCGTCGTCGAAGTTGCACCGCCCGGCGGTTGCATCGCGCCGTCAACTTGCATCGCGAATCCGAGCACGACTATCCGAGAACTATCGAGATTGTCGCGCGAGATCGACGGGGGCTCCGTCGAGAACTCCGTATTGCGCAAATGACGATTGTACTTAACATGCGACAGTGATGTTCGAGTTAATTATTAATTCCGCGATTTATCGCAAAGTGCAAATGAAGTAATTTATTTCCTGCGAAATTGGCAAAAAAAAGCCTTGTTAGTTTGAAGCGGTACACTATTGTGCGTGCAGAAACACGCGACAAGTTTAAATTTATGATGTGCGAACTCTTCTGAATATTCATAATTCGTCCGCTACCGCACATCTCCGCTCGTGCGTCCACATAATAGTAGGGTACGCGTGTAGCCTTAACATGTATGAATAATTTATCCACTAAATTATAACGCGCTTTTAACGTGCACATCCAAATGATACGATTTTTCATCGCGAAGCGAGCGACCGCGGACAGTTTTATGCGCTTTAATTTCGGGTTGCCTGTCAATGTATTTATCGCTCCGGTAACATTCGATCTAATGTCTTCGGGTGCTCAAAAATCATTTCCGCATGCCTATAAAATTTAAATATGACAAGCCAGGAGAATTATTCCAAAGAGATCTCATGTTATCTTACATTATTAAGGAAAGAAATATAAAAGATAATTATAACTGACAATAATGCTGCTGTTTTTGATGCATTTTTATGAAATCGTTACTGAGAGCTTGAAATATCGAGAATACCGTCCATTAGACATTATATCCTGTAATGTAAACAATTCGATCGACGAGGACAATATATTGTATGATGGCCTAAGCAGCTTTACGCGTTTCGATACACGTTGGCTTCTGCAAAATAGCGGGAGCACATATCTCATTCGTGCTCGAACAATCCCAGATTAACGAACGAACCGCTGGATTATCCTCTCTTACTCCGTGCTCGAATTCACCTCACCTCCCCCTGCACCCCTTCGCTGCAATTTGCACCAACGATCGTACGGTTCTGTGACGCGCCACATGCCGCATACCGCATCGTCTGCATCGCACGTATGCAGCGCCGTTACGCGGATGCACCGCTGCCGCAGGAGCCACAAACGTGAACCTGCCGCCGTCTGCGTTTGCAAAAATAAAGAAAAGACGCCGCACAATTGTTCAGGATGTCTTCTTTACTGTATGGATTCTTAAATCAATCTGAAATTGATTTCTTTTCGAGCGAGAAATCGAAGTTTTTCGATTGAAAATAGAACTTCTTGTAAATTAGGCTTCAAGAGAAAATGAGAAACAAAATTATACTTCTTTAAATAATTTCAAATTTACTTAATGATACCTTAATTAAAAACTTAGTTATAAAAATATATTGCACAATGTTAAAAATTAACAAGTTGTGATCTTTAATAAAAATAATTTCGAAATTAGCTAAAGAATTTATGGTAAATGTTTAGGAAAAGTCAGGCTCGATTTTCATACATGTTGTTAAATCCTGAGTATAAAATAATAAACACAAGATTATAGTCGCTCATTGTTTATTAAAAAGTTGTAAACCAAATAAGTTTTATCGAATTATATGTAATTTTCGGACATCATGTATATTTAAAACGTACTTTTAGCAGATTTGTTTATTTAAACGTAGTATAATTTATAATTACGTTTGAAATGTATCACTCAGTATATATGTATCAAACGACAAATAAATTTCTCAATGTACGAGATATTTAAAATTTCCAATCGTTAAAAGCTCGAATTATTTGCCGTGTGTTGCATGCGAATTCATCGTACGGACATAATATGATCGAGCATTATCGAATGCATTATTTCGATTCTCCTAGCAATGCGATGCGTGTCAATTATCACGGTGCCGAGCAGATAATTCCTTTATTATCCGATTATAGCTATAACATTGATTAAGTGATCAATGAAATGCAGCATTTCGCTAATTTGTCCGATGCGAAGCAAGAATTCGAAATTTTTGCATTGTGCAGTTCTATTGCATTTTGACAAACAACAGAGATGCAAATATTCTAAATCACTGTACATCCATATGGAATCCAAGCGTGTGCTTTTATGCAAACATTTTATTTGCAGCAAAAGATAAGATATGGACTATTAATAACATGAGACAGATTTATTAATTGCACGGATCGCAACCGACCGATCGTCATGCTCTCCTTCGTCAAGTTTATATCGATGATCGACATTTTCTCAATGCGTGGAGCCGACAAATGTCGGCTGCTTGTATATTTTTTTTAGAATTCTACCGTCATATCGCATTTCATTCTCCATCTTTCCACGTTGACACGTTTCACCATTACGATGCGCATCCGCGTAGCGACCATTAATTACTCTCATTGAGCGATCGTGCTTCACGTTGCACCTGCTTTGTCGCTTGGTATCTGCCGGGCTGCTGATCCAATTTCAAGCTGTGAGCACCGAGTGCGCCGGAATCGGTCCACTCGCAGGAGGGAGAGAAACGTTATTGATGAAGCATTACTATATAAAGCGCCGCATTATTCGCGCGATAAATCAAACGCAATTTCGGACGGGCCGCAAAATATATGTCGGACGGGTTATATGCTGTATAATGCCTCCGGGCTGACTTATAATTAAAACAAAAGCGGGAAATCTGCGGCTAGAAGAGGAGATGAATTTCGCAATTATTCAGCATCCGGTGTTCGTGCGCCGGGAATATTTTAGAACGCGTCAATCAATAATAGCATTTTATTTCCGGCACGCTTTTTAGATATGCGAATTACGAAGAAATAGTTAGTTTATGACACTGAAATGTAGACACTGATTAAATAGAAGAAAAACTTATCAGCAAATCCATCTTTAAGTTCAGATAACTTTCAAAAAAAATTTGAAGACAAAGAAATCACATTTTTTTTAATTAATAATATTTCGTTGCCAAACGTTTATATTAATAACATTTTATCTGAAGTAGATCATGATATATAATATATACCCGTACATATATAAAACATTGAACTTTTTATATAAGTATGATGCTGTGATATTACAACAGGTGTTTTCATCTCGTTCGATTAATATGTTTAAGTTAGAGTGCAATTAATGGCTGGCCGATATTTGAAGAAGCTCGAGGGAATAACTCGATGCGGTATAATAGCAGATGGGCGAGGAGAACGATGGGTCGAGAGGGTCGACTTTCTTCTCTCTCTCTCTTTCTCTCTCTCTCTCTTCCTCTCTCTTTCGTTCTGTCATCCGGGAGGGCAGAGAGGGAGATTTGTGATCGCTTTATTAAAAGTTTCAGCTGCTACCAGCGACCAAGCGACGAACGATTCACCGGCCAGTGAAAGTTTATAAAGCCGATATCTTATATTTTCAACTGAGAGAAACAGACAAAAAAAAATCATGTGTGCCGCGAGTCGACATTCGCGCTTAACATTAATTGACTAACAATCGAAGATTTATGCCAGGCTTGTTCGTTGCGATATATCAAGATATTAATATCTAAGAAGTTTCTAGTCAAACCACATCTCACGTCTACATTCGATCTGAAAGCTCTCGGAATCGAAGCGTGACACTGTTGGCGGGAAATGTGTTACAACTCTCTTTCTCGGCGCACGACGACGCAATGACGCGTGCGAAACGGCCCATAGAACGTCATGACAAATTGATATCGATGTTCGGCCAAGTTGAACGGCTGCGACGATGAGATTCCCGATTAGTCTCGGCTTTACGGGATTCCTTCGGCGCGGGGAATCATGCGGTCGGGTCGGGTCAATAAAAAAGAGATAGCCGCCAGCGGCCCGTGTATAGCCCACCCTCTCGTTTGATTCCGACCGTCCGCCGTCCCCCGCGCCGCCCCTGGAGTTTGTGACGTAAACAACTTCGAGCATCACGAGACGCCATTGTGTTTTGGACCCCCAGCGGTATTTCGATCCACCCCGATTCTGAAACTCGGACCCTCGCCGGGACGCCGCGGCGAGAGAGATACGAGACTTTATTGTCGAGCAATTTATCCTCCATTCAACTCGCCGTTCCGTCGAAGAGCTTTCCCGCTGGGTGTGTCCGCGTCATCTTTCCCGTGCACGTAGGCGTAATTTTATCACGACATTAATTGGAATCGGTATGAAGTTGTTACGTTTACGATAATATTGCGCCGCGGCCTCGCGTGTCCGCTTAACGACGGTGATTCAAGGATGGAATCGCGTTCCCGCTTCTGTGTGTCCTTCTGCGTGCCATTACGGCCGTCGGAAAACGTCCAGCAAAAATACGAAATGTCGCATCGATACGTATCTCCTCGTATCATGCCGCTCGAATTAATTAACCAGTATTTATACCGGGTGGACACTGGCGCGTCGCATCGCTGCAAAGTGATTCGTTCGTTCATAATCTCTCTAAATCGATCCGGATTAAGCTGTTGTACACGCTAGTGCGATTAAATCTCTCTCTCTCTCTTTCTATCTCTCTCTGGTCTCTTCGTTTCGGTGTTTTTATTTTTTATGCAACATTGTTCATGTAATAACTCGCAACAAACGTGAAGTAATTGCGCTTCTAATCGCACTTACATCCAAATAAAAAAATTGCAAACATGCTAAATTAAATATAAATTAAAAAATCTCAGCTGACAAAAATATTTCTATTCAACGTGTTAAATTAAATGTGAAGAAGTTAAAGTAAAAAAATGAAAAAATTGACAGTAAAGGAATATTTCGGTTGAAGTTTTCTGGAGGAAATGAGCATTCCTTGAAAAAGCAATTTCGTTCAATAAGTTTAATTTCTGCAATCCCCGATGCATCGAGTCTTTATTTTATAACGCCGTGTAAACTTAAGTCAACTTCTGAAAACCATTGCCGAGCGATTGGAATTCACCCGGAGAAGACGAGGAGCGGAACGAACAAATAGTTCGACCACTTAAAAAGCGGCGCATTACGTCGATTGAAAAATACGGCCGGAACTTTCCGGACAAGCCGACAAATGCCTCCCTCCCCCTCAAGCGCCCTTCACAGCCTGGCAATACCGGCACCCCTCGACCTTACCCCTTTCTATACCCCCATTCTAAGGATCCCGATCCATCTAAACTAACCCAGACCTAACCCAGTAACTCCACTCGCGGTCATTGTAGCCCCGAGGTAGTCTAACTCCCCCCTCACACCCCCCCCTCTCTCTCTCTCTCTCTCTGCGCACCCTCGACATCGCCTGTCTCTCCGCGTTTCACCTCTTCTCCCCCTCCCTCATCGCCCCCTCCCTGTCCCAGTACGTACAAAACATGCGGATCCCGTGCGCGGCGACGGGGGTTGCGCGCAGGGGGTTTTCGTGCGCGATGCCACAGCCAACCGACGGGGTAGTGTCTAGGGGGCTGTGTGTTCTCTCCCTCTCTCAGTTGGCCGCGATTCATCGCCGGGTATGTACGTGTCCCGGTCGTCGTGGCCGGGTGGCACGCCAGCAGCAGCAGCAGCAGCAGCAGTAACAGCAGCAGACCGAGGTAGCGCGAGAGGATTGGACCACGGATTCGTCGCAACCCTCATTGTCCTCCTCCTTCGCCTCCCTTCGCATCGCGTTCTGAGAGAGGATTAAAGTCGCCGTGAAGACGAGGGCTTTTTTTCGCACGCGCGAGACAGGGCGCTGCGCGGCTGCGAAGAGTCGCAAGCGCGTGCGAAACGGCACGACGAAACTGCGGGTGCAGCGCGACGTGAGTGCGGTGCGATAACGCACACGTTGGACAGAAGAGGAGGGATCGCGAGTAATTAACAATGTAACGGGGAAAAGCGTGAGCGCATCATCACGACGACGCGGGTGCTGCAAGCAACACCCGAAAAACGCTCAAAGCAAAACCGCGATAAATAAAACCGCGACACTGCTGCCGAAGCGCGGTGCTGTGCAATCTAATTGACTAATTAATTAAAAGGATCGATAATTGAGAAAATCGATCGATTTTTACGATTCACATAGTGCTTCCACGATTTATTCCACTTCTCTTAGTGATTCGACGTCGCCACGTTCGAAGTCGTCGCAAGGATGCGAAGCGAGGGCCGCATCGTCGCGGGGTTATGCAGATAGTTCGGGGATGCTCGATGCACGCGCAAACGGGCGGGGAGAAGGAAATGAAACGTCTCCGGAAGCGACAGCGTCGAATGATCGATCGTCGTCGCTCACATGATAATTGACTAAAGTCAATGCGGCGCGAATTGCACTCACGGTCGTCGCACGTCAGCGCGAGTGCACGCTGAAGAAACACGCCCTTGCCTCGCTTTCCAGCTACGTGCACCATCATATTTCGCAAGTTGAAAAAGAATCCATTCGCGTTCCATTAAAGTTCCAACGTAGGAAAAGTGTTTCGGAGCAGCAATCTCTCGAAGAAATGCGAAATCACTCTTGGCGTGGCGATTAATGCTTCGAGGGAACCTCGTTTTACGATTCGCGGGATCTCGGCTAATGGACTATTTACATTCCGGGAAAATGCGAGAAGCAAATGAAATTTTGGAATCAATTGCACGCGAAATTTCTATCCGGAGAAATCGGTCGCGGGATTAAATGGCTAGCAGCTGATCGATTAACCATTAAGTGTGCGCTCAACGATTGATTGTGTTCTTATAAGAGCGGAAACAATTAAGAAATAACGAGTATCGCGAAAGCTACGGAAATAAATGTTATAAGAACGCTTAATTGATAGCTCAATTGAAGAGATACGTGAAAATATAATTATTATTATACGTACTATCTTTAAACCTTGGCGCATATTAAGATCTGCGTTTCTTCATAATTTCGACTAAAAACTGCTGACACACATGTGCTTAAAATGTTTGAGCTAACATAGTGACGCATCTTGCCGAGCAGCGGTGTCTCTTGGAGAGAAAATTTCTTCTCGACGAGACACCGAGTCTCTTAAGGACAGAATTTAAATTCCGCCTAAGATATCCGGTGTTCAAATTAAATCTCTTACGTATTCCACAAAATTTTCCTGAATTAATAAATATTCTTTTTTCATCCCAATATATCGAAAAAAATTGTTTATTCGATAATATTTGCGCGAGAGTCTTTCAATAATATTTATCTCGCGCCGTTGAATCTTCTTGCGCACGCGAACCGGAAAAACGGTCCGTTACGTCACACGCAAACGACCGTTGCGCGTGCACTCGCATCGCTGCGGATGGTTTTAGCGATTACACGCGAGTGTAATTGCACGTTGCACGGGCGAAGTCGGCGAAACGGGCGTGATCTTGGCCTCGCGAGGCTAACACAACTCGGGCCTTTCGACTCCGCAGAATTGCCCGTGAGATGCGCGACGACGACACTTGATCGCCGGCTGATAATGGATGGAGGTGAGCGCACGAGTGCATTTCGCGTCGACGACGACGACGACGACGAGCGAGTAAGACGACTTTGCATAATCCGCCGTGCGAGCCGCCTCGTCGGCAACGAAGAAGCGGAGGAAGAGATGACTGTACGCGGCGCGGCGAGGACCGCGTTTTTACGACGACCGGTCGCGCGATCGACCGCCGCTCGATAGAGAAGAAACCCGACGACGATTTCCGCGGAAAGGAATCGAGGCGCCGAGACGGAATTCTCGTCGTCGATTCCGCGGGAAACTGAAAAGTCACCAGGACCGGTTGACCGGCGGCTGGATCGCGCTGGTTTTTTTTCATTCTTTTCATAACGATGCGGAATACCAGAGGGGAGGAAGTGCATCTCGTCGAAACCGGAGCAAGGTGATTAATCACCTACCGCCGCGAATGCATTGACCAGTCGATGCAGCTGCACCCGCGTGCCGCGACTCGCCCACGTAATCTTCTCGGGTCGACTCCGGTCGTCCCCGAAGCCGGCAACGCGCGATCGGCGAGACACAAGGATCGCAGCATAGGTAACATTCGATTCGCGAAGGAAAGGCGGCATGGAATCGCGGAGATCGCGAAATCAATCGCGGTTCGTGTTGCTGATCTCGAGGAAAAGCGCCGGTGACTAAACGGTATCGGGATGATTAATGGTTTTTCACTGATTCTCGCACGAGTATATCGACATTGCAGTGTACGCCGGGTTTAAGACGCGAGCTAAAGGCAACACCGCCGATCTGCTGCACCGATGAAATTGACTGCGCTCGTATATTTTGCAATTTTTTTTTTTTTTTTGTTAAACTGTAGAGCATTATGCAGTTAATCAATATTAAAGCGCGCAGAAAAGTAACAGGAACTTAAAACATTAATAGGAATTATATTAACGAGCTTAAATTAAACTAAAATAAAATTCTATTAATTAAAGAGCAATATTTAAAAAATTGGTAAAAAATTACCTTCTCGGCGATAGATAAATAATTAAAAACCCGATGCATAAAAGGATTTGAAAAAAAATTAAAACGCTGATAAAATTAATGAGCTTATATTAAACTGAAAAGTGCGACTTTAATGATTAAAAAGCTATAGTGAAGACTAATTGGCGAGAATCCCACTTTCCTAATAGAGTAATTAGTAACAAATATCACCGCAGATTGCTTTCGATAGAGGAGCATAGAGTCGTCCGAGTGTCCGGCGCGATCACGGGAGCTTCATGTTACTTTAAAAAGAGCGTGTCGGTGCAGTGTTGTGCACATCGGTCCGGTAACAGCTGCATCATGGACGCGCTCTGCCCCGCGCGCGTCGCGTCGCGTCGCGTCGCGTCAGCAAAAATTCACTGGCGCAAGGGGTTTACTTATTGTGCACTCTGGCGCGACCTTTTCCCCGCCGTTTTATATCCCGGCCGCGTAAGCCCCGACGATGTGCGGCGGGGTTTATCATACGATTTAATAGCGTTCTGGAAGGTTATTGGTCCGTACAAACTTGGAGCGTTATGAGGGCTGTAGAGAAAAGCCCGCCGCCGCCGCCGCCGCCGCCGCCGCCGCCGCCGCCGCCGCCGCCGCTCTCTATCTTTCTTCCCCTATAGACTCTTTCATTTTACGTTCCGCGATCGATCGAAGAATTTAATCTGTAGAGAGAGAGAGCAGCGGCCGCCCCCTCTTCTCTCTCTCTCTCTCTCTCTCTCTCTCTCTCTCTCTCTCTCTCTCTCTCTCTCTCGCTGTCTATCTGTCTCTTTCTGTTTTCAATAGCAACCGCTGATTTTCCACTCCCGACCGTCACATGATGATAAAGTGCTCACGATAATCCTTATAAGTTATTACATTATTACATTATCTGTCATTTATTTCAACTTCTCACGTATAACTTAAGCTTTTAAAATAACATTTATTATAATCCCGACGCGGATAAACACAGAAATAATTTTCTACGATGAAGTGTTTAACTTTTTACAATTTAAATTTCTTCTAAGTTTTCAATTTAGCATTTAATTTACATAATAAGCGCGCGTAGCTCATAAAATCACTCCAATTTAATTAGCTAGAATTTTTTCGCCAGTTTTTTAATTTCATTTGCATAACAAACGCATAACTCGCAAAGTTATCTCAATTCGGAATAAAACACGGGTATTTTTTTCTATTATAATTTGAACCAAATTGAAAAGGAAAACAGCCGATTATACCGATAGTTACGACGAAAGGTGTCGATGAAATCTCCACGGCGCGACGATTGCGCGTCCAATCTAATATCGATTAAAGCAAATGTCGGGTATCGGCTTACACGGGATGGAATATCGAGTTTCACATGCGGCCCCGAGCTTCACAACGAATGCGAGCGCGCAGCGCCGGTGTCTACGACGATTCCGCCGACGAACGCAATTTTTGTCGACACACGCGCCGTTTTCAGTGTTACTGGGGCGTATTATCTCGGACGCGTCCTGATTCGGGCACGAGAGATTCCCTACGCGCGCGCATAATAATTTAAATTAATCGTCGCTGCAGCGACAACTGATTTAATGCGTAGCTTGATCCGGCTCCTGACACGTTCAGCGCGAACGCGCGCGCACGCGATGAGTTACGGTAATTCGCGCGCAAGACAGAATCCATTTACAATGGAGACATTTACAGAGTAGATACACACGCGCGTGATTGCGCGTGGGCGTTTAATACACATCGGCTTTTGTGCCCCGCGCTCTCTATCCGCACGCGTTTATCGCCGCGTGTGTTGAGCGATTTTCTTCCAAGATCGCAATTTCTCCGTTCCGCTTACATAAATCACGATAATCAAGCGGAAAAACGGCCGGATTAATGATCGTATGCGGAGATTGCACGTATAAACTAATTGGCTCGTTAGAATTAATGAAAAATCGCTAATGACATTGAAGTATTTCGAAAAGTGTACAATAAATTCTTTCTCGATAAGCCGGATAAAACTCTTTATTTAATTTATCATTCAACTTGCAATGTTGAATGAAATTTAACGATGGGTACGGATATACGCGTGTCCGATAAATTTCACATTACAATTCGGCTCACTGATATGTGATTATTCTTTTATGCGTAGACAATCCCCGGCTTACGTGAGAAAACTATGGTTTCACCATGGGCTTTTTTTTTCTAAAGAAAATTCGTAATTAAAATTTGGAGACACGTTTCAGACCTCACGCACGCGTGCAAGAGAGAAAGAGAGAGAGGGAAAGAGAGAGAGAGAGAGAGATAATTCGAACATGCGACGTGCGACGCGTCCGTAAATCGCGACTTGGAGTATGGCGTCGACGGGTGAAAAGTAAACGAAAGACACGCGCTTGTGTGTGTGTGTGTGTGTGTGTATGCAGGCGATAAATTTCCGATTCACGATGCTGCAGATTGCGCTTGTATGGCGGGGCGTGTACCTCCCAAAGTACTTTCCACTTTCCTCGCCGAGCTTATGGAAAAAGTTTGGTTTCCGTACTGGTAGTCGTCCTTTTGATTTCTCTCGTGCGTAGCGACGAGAGAGGAAAACGACGCGAACGATTCGAACGAATACCGATTGAAATGACAGGCTAATTCCCCGGAAATACGAGCGTTTCAACGACTGGTGAATTTTCCTCTGCATTTTAATAAGCTGCTTATAAATGCGAACGAAGTTAATTGCGGCTAATTATAGCTAATTATGACATTAAAAATAGTACTTAAGATGATGCGATTAAGACGGACATCAACTACTCGCAAATAGAATAAATAGCAGCACTTCGGACGTTTAATTGGATGCTTTATTGCAAAGATATTTTACGGTAATATTTACTCTGCAGACATTTGTTTTAACAAAATAAATTTTTCAAGAAACAAAAGGGAGAAATAATTTTATCTTTCACCGAGTTTCCGTTTCAGAACTCGTTTGTGATCGCGATTATGTGTCGATGAATGTTTGACGGGCGGGTTGATCGACGTCAATAAACGTAATTAAAGACCATTCACACCGGCGGATCTGACGCGCTTTAACGAATCTACGATACATCGTCAATCTTTGCCCTCCCCCGCAAAAACTTGCGTGTCGCGTGTTGCAATAGGTTTCCGATTGAGTATAATTGAACGTGACGTCGAGTAGCGTTTCCCGATATTAAACAAACACTTTAACGAATATCATTCACGGTTATTATATTGACGTCAAATACAATCGAGCCGATGTCTCGCGCATCGAAATGCCGTAAACGCGGATAAAATCAGCGTGGTCACCCGGAAACTGTGTATAATCTGCGCGTTATAATGAGTAGCTAATTATGCGAGCATCGAGCGGACGATATATAAGTGGCAAAACTCGTGCGTAACGATCGCCCAACATCTTTCCGGATCATCGAATGTATTGCAATTTTTAAGTTCGCACATTTACGAACTCGCGTATTTTTATCCGCGGAGCTTGAATGAATTTCGAAGAGAAGTCATTCGACGCGATCGATGACTTGCAATTTATACGCGTTCGAGTTGTCATTCAATTCTGATCGATTGCGCCAAGTCACGCGGAAGCGAGCGCCCGTTTTCATTCGCGCATAAGAAGGGGACGAGATCTTTTATACGGCCGGTCGTGGCGTGATTGCGGTTTATACCCTTCGCGCGATGCAAGCGGAAAGGTCGCGGTGCGGTGGAGACACGTAAGACCCTCTTTCCCGTGGCGGTGCAGGGATCAAAACTTTTCAACCAGCCAGCGTCTCTCATAATTTATTCTCGTGCGAAGCGCGAGGAAGACACTTTGCAGGAACCTTCCACCGAGGATAAAGAGCGCCGGGGATTCTTCTATCTCTTTCTCTCTTTGCGTCCCCCTTTTTTTTATATCCGCTCGGTCGCGTCACAAATCCTACAAACGAGCCGGGACATATTACTCCCGTCTGTCTGCTCGCTCCTCTTCTACGCGCCTTTCATTTTTCTTCCTTCTAATTGCCACGGGGCGATGCAGCCGCGATTCGCGATATTTATCGCCGAGGCGGGGACAAGTGTACTAGAGACGCGAATAATTGAAAAATAATTATAATAACGATAAAATAATACGATTGCTAATAATTTATAACACAATTAAGCGATAACTGCAGTAATGACGAGTCATAATCCACATTTCGACGATAATAATACTTGTTTGAAATTATTTTAACGATACCTCCGTTATAAATTACAGAACTCATGCATGATTGCAACATTGCGCGCGGACTAACAATAAAAGGAAATCATGTATCGACAGCCATAGGAACGTGATGTATGTTTTTTAAATGAACGACCGACGTACCCGGTGGAATTCCGCCGCGAGCGTTGCGGAAAATACAACGTTTCTGTCGGCGTCACGTGTTCTGCGTAATTGATGTCCGATCGATCGATCGCGCTAGTCGCGTTAGATAGACACGCTGCGCCGATTACGCTTCATGGAGATCGGAAATAGATCATTCGCGATAAAATTGACCGGTTCCGTTCATTCGCCGCGCGAACAATATACCTCGGCGAAAGTGTGACTCGCAGTCCAATTCTGCAAGAGCACTGCGTAAACAAAGTGTTACGTTGATCGTAAATTTGTAAAATTCCAATAGTTGATCGAAAGATAAATATTGGATCATGCAGTAAGTAATTTCGTGTTTTCCAGCAGATTGTGTTATTGTTTTTTATGCAACACGCTTTTACACAACGTGGTAAAATCGCATCGTAAAAAAACGAACATTTAATTTACGCGTCAATTTACGTTAATCGAGCTGCGCTTTGCGCAACGAAAAAAATACAAATTTATTTAAAAGTCCGAAATTACACACTTATTATTTATTGCAGAGAACCCAACACGTACGCCTAACTATAAGTAATAAACAGCTATTTATGTAACTGTAACATTGATTAATGAAGAGAGTTGCTCGGAATTTTATTACGATACAAGAGACACGGCGAAATGTTTCTTCAAAGGAAATGCAATCTGCTCAAAAGTTCGAAAGGTCAACTCGACCGTCGTCAGGTTTGAAAGGGTTAAAATTCCACATTCGACGACGCGACCGACGGGACAGGATCGATCCCCGGACGATCGATCAACGTCCACATCTGTAATCTGGGCTCTGATGCATCACGTCTGCGATGCATCGTCTAATAAGATCGAAAGTGGAGCGAATCGCTCGGCGCCTTGCCTGAAACGTTTTAAAGTGTACGGCGATCGTCACGCCGATGGAATCTTGTGAATCAAATTGCGAGCTAATCTGACGGCAATTACGGGTAAATTCAATCGAATTAATAGCCGTGCCGCCAGTGCGTCGCCGTGAGTTATCGGCCGCCTGCTGCCAGAGACAGAGCTGGACTTCGTGACCCGATATTGCGTCGTCGGTTCCGATATTGGCAGTAGCAGCACTTCGGAGTCTCGGAACGGGAGGAACAATAGCCGGAGCGACGAGTCGCGCTATCTCTGACGCGGCCAATCCCTCTGATCGGCGGAATTCCATCGGGTTAGCGTCGCGAAAAATATTTTTCTCCAAGATCACCTTCCGCGGAGCTCGTCGCGCGCAATTCGCCAATTCGCGCAGAGATTTAATCAATATTAACGTATCAGTATTGATTTGAAAAAAATATACCAATAAGAAAATTAATATTTCTCCGTTCAAATTATATCGTCGTTGTGCGCTCTGTTCTGTTTAGAACAATTTTTCATGCGTAAAGCAAGCGATTAATAAAGCACACGTAATTATGCGGTGAAATTAAAACATGTCGAGAGATCTCGTATCGTGCGGCGCTGACACGTCGAGTGCCGCGTATTTTTCCAACATCTTTCGACAGGCTGTAGGAACGTACTATTTATCGCGTCTGATTTTGTTTCCGTTCCCTTATGGACAGCAGGGATAATAACAGTCGGACGGTGCATTCCTCGACCGCGTGGCAGAGCGTTGAATTTTTCGCGTCGCGCCCCCTCCCCCGCGACCGGGTGAACTGACATCGTTGCATCGTCGGCACTGCTAATGGACTGCGACGTTTTTACAGGCGAAGCTAAAAGCTCCGGCCCATAACAGTGACATTTTGCATGCGCACTATTTATACTTGTGCACTATTAGCCAGCTTGATACGATAAGACGTGGACAGGCGGAAAAGATGTTAAAAAAATGCAAATCGCATTTGTCCAAAGCGCATCAATATTGATACCATCAAAAATATTAATCATAATGTATTTCAACATTTCTTTATTTTCCCGCTTTCGTTCTGTTTTCTCAAGAAGATTAATGCAACGTTATAAACTGATGAATGAAAGAGATAAAGCGGTCCACACGTAACTTGTAAGATATCTCTCGAAATTTAATTATGAAAAATTATCCATGCCTAAAATTAAATACCCTCAGCTCTCAAGATCGCGTTTTTATCCAGGCACCTTGTGCTTGACACATTTCAGTAAACAGAATTCTCGATCGAGTATTCCCCCCCCCCCCCCCCGTATAATATAATTTATTCGCAAGGACATTTTTCCTTCGAAATGTAATACTCTTATCTCCAAATCCGCATTAAGATTGTCATTTCTCGTAATCTTTGTCAACAAGCGGATCACCGCGATAGTATCTGACGAGTTTAACTCGGCTTGAAGGAAAAATCGTTAAATAAACGCGGCGTTCACGGATGAAATAATCCGTTCTTTCTTCTACGAGAAAATGAAGAAACGCACTCGCGCGCTTCCATGCCGACTTCGAGAAGAGATTGTCTAAAGCGCAACATCCTCTGACACGAATCTTTTTCGCAGGACAGTCTTTCGAACGATAAGATCCGCAACAGCGTAGGTGATGCGAAGGTGAGAGAGAAAGAGAGAACGCGAGATAGCGCGACGACGGCGACGACGAGGCCAACGTATGACCCAGATGCATAGGAAACAATCGCGTAAAAACGACAATAATAACGACGCTACAGATAAGTGCAAAACTCGACAATAAATATGTAAGACTGATATCGCTGGACGAGGAAAAGGATAACACTGCCCCACGTAGGAAGGAGATAGTGAAGTATTGATTGCGCGCGTGAAATATCCCCTTTTAACTCTCGTATGGACGAAACGTTTCGTCGTTCGAAGAGACTTCGCGCCAGTACGCATCGCGCATCTTCCCACGAAGAGAGCACTTTGAGAATATACGGATGTACTCCGATAATCGATTAGCTGGCGAATAAAGGGAAGAGATATGGAGATCGCGAACAGCTCTTCCGAACGCGACTTTGTGAAGATCCCTGCGACATCGTGCGCGAGTTCTTAGACGAGGAAAGTAGCTGACGAAGAAACGAGAAGAGATGTCACTGAATCACAGATATTACGTAAGTATTGAACTTATTTTCAAGAGTAATAACGCATTCTTTCCCCCCCCAAAAAGAAATAAATAAATAAATTTCACAGACAAGATACACGAATTTTGTGGAAGATGTGGCTTATTATCCTTTCAATCAAAATTTGTTTCAAATTAAATGTTGCATAACTATGAAGATTTCCGCGGATTATATAATATTCAAACGTTTATTTAGAAGATAAAATGCCTTTTTTTCGCGCGCGAGAGTACAAAGTACACCCTGATTCGTATTGTTGTATTCATCCTGACGCGAGCAAAAGTTTTTAGTTACGAGAACTACTGAAGAAGCACTCGTCGCTATCAACTTTAAAGTCGGTTAGTAGGTTGGACACGCGCGTCGAAAGTGAGAAATAAATATTAAAGGGAAATTTAATAATTGCAAGACACAATTGCGAATTCAACGTGCAGCGTTGCAACAAATGACGGCATTAATGATCACGAGGCATTTGCAAAGAAATATTTTAATTATCGAGATATTACGTTTCGCACTTGTTAAGAATGTGATATGATATGCGGATAATGTACGATAAACTATTTTGAGAGCGAGAACTCTCCGTTTCCTTCTGCTGTACAAATTGCGCTGCTCCAGTTAATAAAGTATGCCGAGATTACGGCTGCTTCGCGCCACTGGTACAATGTGCCGTGCTCGGCGACAAATTCGAATCTCTCTGCAGCACGGTTATTGTTCGCAATGGCCGTAGCCAGAACATAATAGATAAGCGTGGACCTCGCAGCAGTGGCGTGGCTGCTGGATATCGACCGCCGCTGTTTTCTATCTTTCCTCCCGTGCATCTCCCGTGGCGCAACTGCATCCGAGAAATTAAAGCTGTCCGTTTTAAATCTCTCTTCATCTCTGCATAACGTGTTTAAATGTCGGAAAGTGTTTCGCGCGCAAAAAAACATTTTTCTCTCTCTCTCTCGAATATAATTACGAACAATTAAAACAACTTTTCCTCCATTGTGCGCACTTTGCAACAAAACTTCCCGCTTCTAAGTTTTGCAGAAAGTTTGCCATCAAGTTATATTTTATGCAATTATCTGTTTTTCATTGACAACATTTTCGTCTAATCGCCACGGAAGCGTTACTATCTGTGCTCTTTATTTTCGGTATAACGGAAGTATCGCTCGTACGCCGAGTCAACCACGTTCGCGGTCGAGAGGGGAGGGATTATTCATGCATGTGTGTATCTTGTATATCGATTCTCGCGCCATGCGCGATGTACATTATTATTATTACCTTCCCATGCTTGGCGCGAAGACGTAGCGCGCATTAAAAGTGACTGCATCGGCAGGCGGACGTATAAAGTATAGCGGTAAAAGTGTCGCTGACACGCTAGAAAAATCGCTACTGCAGCCGAAGGAATAAATTATCGATGGATATGGACGTGGCGTTCCGGCGCCCCTCACTTTTATAAGCCATCGCGCAGCTGAGTTCGCCAAGTTTAAAGCAGAGCACGTCGAACTTTCCTGAGAAATAGGCATCGATACCGATCGAACTTACACCGAACGGCTTTTCGCGTCCATCCCGCTCGTAGTATCGATCGCGGAGGTTGTTAAAAGAGCCGCGGATACGTCGAAGCAATTATCATTGTGACGCAAAGAAACGACGGCGAGAGAATTACTGCGCGCTAAAAGTTCAATTAGCGGAGCAGCGATTAAGCGTACGATCGATCACCCGAGATAATTTCAAAGCGATTAGCGAAACATTTCCAGCAAATATTTTCATCTACCTTTCCCTTGCCCTAGTAAGAAATAATTGATTGTAATAATGTATAAGAAAATTGATATCAAAAATAAAATTAAAGATAAATAATATAAAAAATAATGAAATTATGATAGCACGAGATTTGAGTGAGAAAAATCAAAGTACGAGAATCTTAATTTAACATTTATTTAGTCGTCGGTCTATTAGAGCCGAATAGTGACGATAATAAGTTCAAGACGCGCGGTGTTCCGCGAATTCTGTACTGAATACATCAAAGCCTTCATTGTTTGCTAGCAAGAATATTTAGCACTTTAACAAAGGCTTCGAACATCAAAGACTTTGTTGGAGGCTAATGAGAAAATTATTGTGTAGTGCATATATATATACAGACGGTTTCGGAAATCATTTTCTTTAAATCATAGACATTAGAGCGATAATTCTTTAAGCATCAAGAAGTTTTAAATTATAAGCGATTAAAAATTAAGTAAATTTGGCAAATAAAGTTTAAAAGAAGATTGCAAATAGGTTAAAATATTAATTTCCATGGAAATATATCAAGTCATAACATATATCAAGTCATACAACTATATCAAGTCATAACTCAAGAAGTTATACATTGTTAAGAACACTATTTCTAGTCGACGGAGAACGATGATGCGATCAATTCCGCGTAGGGTTATTGACCGTATCAATATTAGGCGTCTTGCGAAATCCAGGTGATTGATGTCGAATAATGCAGGTTCGCGCGTGTTTATTCATAGTTACTCGGACACCACGTGCAGCGCAGACGTTTGTTGTACACGCATGCAACACGCAGTATACATATACGAATCCACCATACCAATCGTGTTTGCATTGTTCTTTTGCTTTGCCGGTCAACACTTTAAAGACGTCTGAATCATCTTCTATTCACAGAGGAGGACATACATTAGACAGAACGCATGTCCTACTTGTCATTAGACGAGCACATTTCGAACACACATCATATGGTGAATATATTATGATTGCACGTAAGACAAGAACATCGATGGTCAGTATTTGACAGTGTTAGATCTTAAAATAGAAATATTGGAGATGTGTATATTAAATAACAGCGTTACTTTTTCGTAATTATTATATTTTGTTTACTTTCTACTTCATCATAAATTTTAATTATTTTAAATTATTTTATTATTTTTTATTTTTGTTTAATTAATTTTTATTTACTTACTTTGATTGTATTATAAATAATAGTGATTTATAAATGTCTAAGCCTAAAGACAATGCGCCGCTTATGATACCAAGTGCATCACCGGGGCTCGCAGACTAAATTGCCGCTGTCTACTTCCGTCGTCACGTTCGTTACACTCGCGAAAGCTTGCGAAAGCCCGCTCTGTCTCGTTGCGCTCTCGCGTTTTACTCCTCTCGATTTTCCGTCCGCGAGCTGATTGACGCGCCGGCCGCTGCCTTCGCGATGACTTTTCCGACGATGCGACGTCAGTGACTTCCAAATGGCACGTTGCTCGTCGGCGGCGCAAATATAGATTTGTAAATTGATTCACGTGCGCGCACGTAGATCCGCATTAACCCATTTTCCTTTGCGCACGCCCCCGCGTGTGCCATCGTCCGCTTTTGATACAAAAGCTCGCTTCTTCGAGCTTTAACAAGCTTTGAAAAACAGTTAGAAATGCTACTTTACATAGATTTTCCACAAAATATGCATTTCCAGCGGCTCGAATGTTTCCGCGTATTTTCATCGTATTTTACAGCAACAATCTTTTCATCGAGCATAATTGAAGTCACGGAGTTGAGGATGAAAAATAGCGCGAAATTACGGAGCAACAATGCATTCGGGCATTTTTCAACCGGAGGATCATTCCTCCCTCGGAATAATCCGCGACATATTCGCGCAATCTTGAGATTCTGTTCGAATAATTCGCGGATCGATAGTATTCGAAGGCGATCGCTGCCGTGTACGTAGCCCCGAAGGGTATTATGGTCGAGTGGTTGAGTTCTAATAGGATTAAGTGCCGCCACAATAGGGTTGAATTATCAATTTCGCTACGTGGCACATAACCGGCTGAGAGATTCGCGAGGAACTCGGTCAGAATTCCGCGCGAATTTACGGTACATCGGGCTTTCCGATCGCATAAGGGATCAATGAAAATTACAGCGATCTCTCGCCGTAGTTGGTGTGTAACCGTTCGCCTCGCACCGAGCGTAAACTTTCGTCGACGCAACCGTCACGACGGTGACAACCGGTGTTACCGTAATGAATACTACGCACGGGATTCGATACGACGTTAATGCAAAACGGATAATGCGGCTTCCGCGGAAATTTCGCGTGCGGAATACAACAACGCGCTGTACGCGCCGAGCTAACGGCCAACGATATCGCCGTATTAGTTTCAATGTTTTCACTGCGTGTGAATATGCAATTTTGAAGAACCGTAACTTTTGCTCCACCTAGGAAGATTATCGGGGCTATCGTAATGAGCGCTTCAATGCACGAGCATTGAGGCCGACCTGTGTCAATCCCGTTATCGTTAATAAACCCTTGACGAAGGTGTGGCGTTTAACAGGGCTAGAGGCTAATGCAGCCGCTCCGATAATATGGTCGGAAAATTTTGTTTGGGTCAACAACGCGTATTACGTCGTATTTACGCGGCCGGCGCGTAATAGCTATTAGTCCGATCGCGCCGCAGCGATCGATTCAACCGATTCAAAGCGGGGATATTTAATATTTGAGTCGTAATCCCGCTGTAGCACAAAGCAATGTCATTGGTGGACTCGGAGCGATTATTATCTTCCAAATAATTTTCCCGAACGGGTTCATTTCGCTTGAATATTAAATTTATCAAAAATGCGTCATTAGAGCGACGATAATAAGATCCCCGTGTCGGGTAAATTAATCATTTTAATCACGGCCTTTATAATTACGATGAAAAAAAAAAATAATATTATATATTATGCCAAATTTGTTCAAGCTAATGCGACGGCGATGAGATCTCGGTGATTATAAGTTAATGACTCTTTTTTTTGTACGAAAGAAAGATTATCTCGGGATGTGCCGATACAAAAATGACACACGTATCGAGGATAGAATTTTGCGTAAAGCTGCGGTTATAGCGCGATGTCGCGTTTCGACGGGATGGGGAGGGGGAGGGGGGAGGGGGAGGGTTGGTGGTGGCGCAGAAAGGAGGCCGGGGAGGGTGTGGACCGTACTGCCAAAACCCGCGACCTAGATACCGATCGACCCACCGACACACATTAGAGCAGCCGAGAGAGGGACAGAGAGGAGAGGGGGAGAGAGAGAGAGAGAGAGGGAGAGAGGGAAAGAGAGACGGAGAGGGATGGAGATACAGCCAACGCGGAAGGTGACGGAGACAGAGTGAAAAGAGCGAGACAAGCTGGATGCAAGAATGCGACAAAAGGAGCAAAGAGGAAGGAAGATGCGGAACCGGAAAACCAAGAGAGAGGAAATTCATTTCTGTAGTAGCGCGTATTCCGCGTTAGGGTACATCCATTTAGATCCAGCCTCTTTGCACCCGATACATCTCTCCCCCTTTCTCTCTCCCTTCCTTTCCTTCGATTACTCCCGGCGCGGGTGAGGCATTTGCATGCAGGTTGCACCGGGTGCGGATGCGTGTGCGAGCGCGAATGTACGAAGCGTGCGTTATCGCCGGCTTATATTTCGTGCAGCTCGCGATGCATTTTACTCCGAGTGGCAAAGTGCACTTAAACGCTGTTGTATCCGTGAACATCTCTCTCTCCCCCCTTCGTCGCCCCCGCCCCCGCCCCCCTCGTCGTTGCTTACGCGCACACAAGTGCACCGGTGCTTAGAGCGGCCCCAAGGATGCTGCATGCGCGATGTTCGAAAAGTGCTTTCTTTGTCGAATTAATCGATAGGCTTTCAGCGGCGAGGGCTACAAAAACCCTTAACTTTTCTATAATCGCATATATGAATAATAATTTGCTACACGTCTCGAGCGAAAAATAAATAGAATATTTTTCACTTGTTTGCAAATATAAAAAAAAAGTTCCTTTCACATTTCAGTGAAGTGTTTCTATCATAAATGCGTTATTTCGAACGCTGTCCTTTTTTTTTTTTTTTTATTGACGATCTACAGGAGAAGGCAGCAAGATTGTCCATTAAGGGCGGGGACGACGCTGACGGCAGTGGTACAATCTCGAATCAGTCGTCGTCGCGGTAAACTTAACCCATACAAGTTTGTGGGACAATCCGTTTATGCATATTACGGTTCTAAAGACGGCACTAGGGTCATAGGACTTCGCGTTTCATAAAATTTCGTCATTACACCAAAGTTCAAGATTACGTGCCCGCCATCTTGTCATCGTTTCATTCGCGCGATCGCAATCTTGCGCGAATTCGATTTGCCCGCTGAGATCGCGGTTGCACAATGATCCCGTCATTTTACGATTGTAACGCTAAAGTGTACTCAAAACTCAAATCTATAACGAAAAATAAATAAAATGTAATAAAAATGTTAACAATTATTAAGTAAACTTGATAGATTTTGCGATACATAAATGTCGCCAGGTGAGAAGCCAACTACATCGCGATATGAGAGAGAGCATTGGGTGGTGAAGTAAAAGGCAGCAGTCGAGAAGAAACGCGAGCGGAAACAGCGCGAACAAGATCGAAGACTTTTCCCGTTCACGGCGAGAACAAAAGCTTGTTTTTCAAACTTATTTATCAATGTCCGCGCGCGAAAGCGAAAAAGAACGCCCGCCCGTGTATGACGGAGTGGTGTAGCGGGATGCGAATCCCACGTCGGAAAGAATGGCACGGCTCTTATCGGTGTTATTAAAGAACGGAAGACGGGAGCTCGTCGCAAGCGTCGGTGTCGCGATCATTAAAAAATGTCCTCTAAGCGACGCGCGGGCGGAGATCTCGGGGAGAGGATAATGTACGAGGGGAATACTTAACGCGAGTCGTCGCATCGTAAACCGACCCGTTTAATTAGCATCATAATTTCGTTCGTGGATTGTGTGCGCTTACCATTTGTAAAATATCACCGGGAGCTCGGCTGGCGCGCGGCCAGATAGCAGTAATGCAACGGCATTACCGCAATAAGAAAATATCGAAACGCGCGGATAATCGAAATAGGACGTGCCGATAATCCGGTTCGTTTGTTTCGATGGCGTATGCAATATTTTCAAGTTTATCAATGCGTCTTATTCAAGTGGAGTGATATTCAAATTCAACTACGGAAGGGAGTACTGAATAAGTTCCACGGATATTCCAGCGCGACGAAAAGGGACACTTCGTGCGCAGGATTAAGGACGAAACGTGAAAGCGCCGGAGCGAGGAGATAGCCTTGCTTATCGGGTCCACATTGACGCAGATATGATGTATACAGTTTATCCGGGCTGTATTTATGCTTATGAGCAAGTCTCCGTAAAGCTAAAAGGAAACTCGGATTGCGCTGCAGATTAGAAACGAAAACGCGAGCGCGGGCGACCTTGCAACGAGAAGAGACAGCTTGTGCCTTATTAAATTCACTCCGCGACAAAGTGTAATACAGGCTTTATCGAGTCGTTGTGCAACTTGGAATCCGACACCGCGTATCATCTCTAATTAAGATTGACGCCCTGTACGTGCGATAAAGGGAGAAAGCGCCGTCGCGTAACGCGCGCCCGTCATATTTTCTAACCGGGAAATTAGATAAACAAGCGTGAGTAAATATATGCTGTCAAACGAGACTCTCGCCGCTCACTCACTTACGCGCAATAACCACTTCTCATCGTCGAACGCGAACAGATGAACGAGATGAACGAGCGAAAGGCAAATAATAATCGATAATAATCGACGCCAACGTCGCGTCGTCGAAGCGCGGAAGAAAAGCCCGGCGAAAGTTCCATCTTTTTCTCGCTCGCTCACTCGCTCGGGAAAAACGTATCGGTTTTCAGGCTAACTCGATTCGACTCCCGAGATGAGATTGCAACCGGCGTAACTGGGTTAAGCGACGGCGGGGGCCGAATATCCACGGAATTATGCGACTTTGCATTTTGCAACATTCGCGACTATTCTCTCTCGAAGCGAGCGAAAGGCCTGGCGGTGGCAATCTTCGAGCTCCAAAGGTTCTTGAAATGACACAGCCGAGGGAGCGCGCTAAGTGCACCAAGAGAGAGAGAGAGAGAGAGAGAGGCCGGAAGTTTCTATAAATTATACACACCGAGCCATTTTGCGGACTCAATCAAACTTTTCTCCCCCCCCCGAGAGGATTAACCGGATTACAGCCCGGGACGTCGCCGGCACTCGCCCAGCTACTCGTTATCGTTTTCGCGACGACGCGAGAACGGGGAAGTTCCCGAGATCGTTTCTGGTCCAATTAAATCTAGACAATGTCCAGATTACCGCGGCTCGCGGGCGCTCGTTACCGTACTTCGGCAAAGGAGTCGAAAAAGGAAAGCGGCCCGCTGTTACGAGCAGTCAATTCTTGTACAGCCATTCGAGAAGATCGTCTTTTTACAATAATACGAATGACATAATCCAAGTAAGAATGAGGCAAGAAATCGAATATGTTTCGATTTATCTTTAAATTTCTTTTAACGCGTAAGGGAGAGAAAATAGACTTGACTCCACCGAGCAATAACGACGCGGCATTTCTCTTTTTATACATAAAGATATCTATCAGTACATTTAGCATATTCAGTTTCACAACAAGAAAGTCAGGAATATTTCCTCGGCGTTCTGTGAAAATTTTATCTGTGTTCATTCTGTTGCATAAAATAGAAGTGCCTCGGGGCTCCGAGGGGATTGTTATCGTCTCCTCGTTCGAGAGGAGCTTGAAATAAGACTATTCGGAAAAGTCCACGAGGAGATCGGGTTGCAATGCGACCTGAATGAATACAGCGCGGTCGCGCTGGTGTGCGTTGGCCGTACCGGCTGCAAAGTAACGAGGTCCGAGAGAAGCAGAAGGGTTGTGTCCAGTGTGCGCGCGCGTAGGTAAGACGTGATTTATGAAACAATTTCCTCTATCCGACGCGAAGTCCGGGCTTTAAACTTATCCGCGAGCCTGTCCAGTGGTTCTCCGTATGCGTGCCGTTTTCAAACGTTCCCTCCCCCCCCCAATGCAAATATTTGCTCGTTCGTAAAGAGGCATGCCGTGCCCCCCTCCGGGTTTATCGATATTGCGTACGTAAGTTGCGTATGTAAACTCGTGTATCGAGACGCTAGATGCGTACAAAGATACGCGAATTATATTCCGCTTCTTTAATTAAGTTTCATATTATTGGATTGTGTAACAAGTTATTTCGTATTTTCCAATAAATATTCTTTACGCAGTACGCTTTTGCGCAACGTCTCGCGACACAAACGTAACTTGATTACAACTTTCATAAACGAATAATTTAATTCGCGTGTTAATCAAACTGCGCTTTGTCCGACAGAAAAGTAGATGGATTTATTTAAAAAATTCAAAACTACTTATTACGCATTCCAATGCATTAGTTTTGTACTATACATTGATTCTATATAAATTGGTCACTTTTTCTTCCTCTGTCAAAAAATTTGCTATTATAACATCACGATAAGATATATTGACAACCCGGATACAACTCTAACAATTAAATGGCTAATATCTTCCATGATGGACGGTCCGTATTGTTGCGACATTAACGTGCGTTCTGGGAACAACATCTACGAGACACACAACGCGAATGGCTGCCTATAGAAATAACTCTTCCGCAGATCTTCATTGTGCGGTAACGAGACATTTCTCTCCGCAGGGGATAGATATAGTCGTAAAACAGAGTTACTTTACTAGAATTCAATGACGTCGAACAGGTGGTAAGACGCGATATTGCTGTGCGCCTCGGGTAACAAGGTTAGCGAGGTAGAGCGCGTATGAGAGGTATAATTGAATAAGCCATTAAAATAAACCACTTACATTACCATATTATAACTTATCTAGGATGCCTCGAGGATTATTTGACTGCCTCAGATATTACGCGTTCTTTGTACAAAAAAACCGATGCATTCCGATAAAATAATTTCAACTCTGTTACATTTGGTTGTATAATATACTAAGTCTAATATTACGCATCAATATTTAATGTAATTAGAAAGAGAAGTAAATTTTTTTTTTTTTTTTTTTATACGCATATTTGTGGCATAAAATAATACGTAAATATGACGGTTGTTTTATGTAAAGCGCGTAATAAAACTACCGTTTCGTTCGTTGAATTGTAACAGAAATCGAATCCGTTCCAGAAGCGCCGAATCTATAAAACTGTCGAACTTATACACGCAGACAACGCGACAGTGTTCCTATTTTACATTTTCAATGGTTCGCCGTTCTCCCGACAACGCGAATATCCGACGCGCGTTGCGCAACGAATATTTTCCAGCAGCGTGACGTTCTCGTACTGCTCCGCGAAAGAAATTAAAGTCAACAGCGGAAAATGAAATCGCTGGCCGTGATATTCTTACTGGGACCGTCGATCGCTCCGCGATAATATCAAGAAACGCGCCTGTTGTTACAACGTGTACCCGTGATACACTTTTCACACCGCAATGTACGCTGTTGCCAGAGTGTCGCGAACTTGTTTCCGGAAGGAAATTAAATGTGTGCGCGGAGAATGCGAGTTCAACGAGAAACCACACGACTTTGGGAAAGCACTAAGAAATCGATACTTTTTAGCAGTTTTCTCTCAAAATTTCACAATCACAAATATAAAAAAAAAATAATTACAGCAATAAATTGGAAGAGACATAAAATCGCATAGATGTTCATAACTGCAACGACTTCAGAGATGTCCGAAGAGAGATACAAGCCGAAGAGGCTGGAGTCGTCGTGCGATTTCATTGAGCTTCCGGTTGTAAAACGAGGGGGCCGATCGATCGATCGATGACGACGAGAGATCAAGTGACCCGAATAACCTGCCGATTGAATTTGGCCGTCATTATTTATTTAGGTGGGTCCCATCGGTCGAGCAATCTCGAGACACGGCTCGAGAGGGGGACGGCGAAAGGAAAGAAAAGGAGAGAACGGGATCTCTCGCCGAGATACGGGCGAGCCAATGATCGATTTTAATTTCCGCCTGTTGGAGGAAATAAATTGCGCTCGCCCGTGTGTGTTGAGAGATAAATCGCGCCCGTGCGGCTGTGTGCCATTCTGTACTGTCACGCTAAATGCACAAAGTGGCGGTACGTGAATGGTCAAATTACTCGAGCAGCACGCGTTAAAATGACGATTCGCAGACTCGCGGAAGCTGGATGAACACGTCGCTTATTATTAGTCCGCGAAAGTGTTAGTAGCACGCTGCGCGAAATGTTCCAAGTCCTAAACGAGTGGTATCGACATCCTAATGAATGTTTTTTCATTAAGCAGTTTTTCAAAATTCCATTCATCTCTTACATATTATTAATAATAAATAAAATAAATGTATTTGTTAATGTAAAATAAAAGTATGACAATATAATAACATTTTTTTTAAATATAATAAGACAGTGATTATATTTTGCGATTCTTAATTCCTGTTATAAATTGAGGCATTATTATTCTAAATATATTTGCAAGTGATGTAACTTAGTTGCTCGCTGATTGGCTTTGCCATCGCGTAACGAGATTATTTACGATGAAATCTTCTCTCGCAATGACTGATATTTTGTAGAGGAGCATGGAACAATTCCACTCGAAAAGGGACGCGCGCGCGATTGGAGGGTTGTTCTAAAGTGAAATCAGGACGATCAGAATGGAGTCATCGGCGAAGGGTGGCCGAGAACACGAAGGGTACTTTATCACATAGAACAACCCGCGGCAATCAGTTTTTAATTTTTAATTGAATCTGAGCGGCGTACAAAAAAGAGGGATTGCCTTTGCGATATACGTTTCATCGCTGCGCAACTGAAAATATTCCTTTGTGATTTATAAAAATACGCAACGCGCAGTATATTCAGTATTTTTAATGAATCCCACATTTTCTCTCGTCCACGAATTATAATTCCAACATAATACGCAATAATGATAATGAATACAATTTTCACGAGAATAAAAGCGGATTTAAAATCGAAAAATTTCGATATTTTATATCTCTTTTTTTAGGTATCCATCTCGTACATACGTTGTCTGCATTGTTACACCGTGTATTTCTAAAATTACCGCATTCGTTAATTATATCGAATAATTGTATCGAAAAACTGCGATTTCTCTTATTTCAACACAACTCAAACGTTCTTTGCGGATAAAAAAAATTGGAGTGCGGCGATTGAAACGGTCGCAAGAGAGATTGCCGAGAGCAAAGATGAAAGGACGAGGAGGAAAGAGAAGGAGAGAATAATAGTGGACAAAAAGGACTGCTGAAATAAAAGAAGAAGCTGTCGAGTAGAGAACACCGCGATGTGACCGAATTAATTATCGGTTTTTGCCGCGACCTCGCCCACTCGGCATTTTTTTGCTGGCGCGCGCATTTGTATCACTTCTTCGTCTCTCCTTCTGTTTCCGCGCCACCGTTGCTCTTCCGTCTTTCGCGCCGAACGCACGAGTCGCGTTTAACCCAGAAAGGCTACATCCCAAACAGAGTGCTCGAGAGTACACTATCTCTCTTTCTATCTACGCGTCGTGCATTTTTCATTCTACCCTATTGTTTTTCGCGCTTCGACTTTTCCTGTTTTCCTTCCCACTTTAATCAAAAATAAAATTGTCTGATTTACGCTTAATCGTTATTTTTTGACAATACCATATTTTACACGTTTAAGAAGTATTTATCCGTCGAAAGAAAAATCAGAATAATATTTCAGCGTGACTTCTCGACGTCTTTTATGCGCGTAAGAAATTGCACGTACATATTTCGCTTGAGAATATTTCAGGGTCACCTGGCTTCCTGGTAAAAATGATAATGAAGCAATTAAGGATCGCTAATAAGTCAATCGTTACCATAAGCAACTGACCTGTTGGGAAAAAATGTCTTTTTTTTCCAGTAAAGTATCGTTTCACAGAGGACCGCCACCCGCCTCGTCGATATATGCGAGCGCGGTTGATCATTACGCGGCCTTGCTTTTGCCCGCGGCGTTAATTCATTTGTGCGTGGTTCTCGATTTTCCATCTTCGAAAATGCGCCGATCGACCGACGCGTTCGCCCAGCCCGGCGCTGGCTCACTCAATTTATTCCGCCACGGGCGAAAATATTTTTGCCTGTCGCCACGAACTGCGCGAACAGTGTGACTCGTTTCAACGACTAAATTAAAACGCGCGCGCTTTCGAGGCTACGGACACAGTTCGTCGCGAAACAAGACCTCGAAAAAAAATATTGACAAATTATTCGGAAGAACTCTGAAGACGGAGAAAAATGAAAGATTTATGTATTGAACGATCTACAGATCTTATTATTTATTGCGCGTGTTTACAAGCGAGAAACGCGTTTCAAGCCATTCATTATATTAATGGTTTAATTATAAAAGGATTATTATATATCAAAAATAATTGCGCGCCAAAGTCCTTGTTACGAAAGTCCGCAGATTCTTGCGAAAAGTAGCGTGGAGCGCAGCATTAGAAACCGTAAATCATTTGAGAATGGGTAGCTCATTAATAAAAGGCGCTTTACCGGGGTGAGGAAGTGGCGTCCGCTACTGTGGTGGAAGCTCGAAACTGGCAACGTACCAAGTCACGAACAATACACCCAGAAATTCCAACACGTTCTCCATTCGAGCCGATCGAAGGGGGCTCGCCTCTGTCTGTCTTGTCTGAAAAATGTCGCGCTTGTCCCGTCGAAACGCGCCTGTGTCGTCAATCGTCGCAGATCCGACCGCGATTAAGCCGGCAAATGATAACAAAGGACTCGGTCGGAGAGATTTTCAATGCCCAGATAAGGCAGTAGAGACCTAAATTCCATTGATCAAACGTACGCTTTTCAACAGCGAAGCCCTCCTAAAGTCAGCCTCCGCTTTAATCTTAAACGCTGTAAATATCTATTCGACATATATATTCGCTCCTTTCGAATAGTGTATTAATTTCTTGCTTCAAAAGAAGTCGCACTGTTTGCCTTTGCAGGCCGAAAAAAATCACTATCCTCGTACATCACAATTGAAACTCGGAATAATTACCGGCGCGGCCGCAATAATGTTGTCCAACCGAGATCAAAGCCCCCCCCCCCCCTTGCTTCCTTTAACGTGCCGTGGCTTACGGCTATAATCGCGCTGTGTGCGCACATATGCATATAACTGTGCCCGACATGCATACTGGTGCGCGCGCGTATGTTATCCATCCATAATAGCGGGTTGCAAGCCAGACCGAGAGCTTTGTGGCAAACAGGAAACAGGCCACGCCGCTGAATACTCCCTATGAATCTGCTCGTGCCTCTCCTCTTCGCTCTGCATTCATTCCTCCTCGTATCACTCTAATAACTCGAATAAAAACGTTCGGACGATCGGGATCGAGTCTGATGCCGCACTTCCGATGTGATAAATCCCGCCTGAATATTTTTTCACTCGAAATCTAGGCGAAAATAACACGCTCTTCAATACGACTGTCAAAATTCGCGCGATTAATTCAATTTGATGGAAGTGTTTCTGCGATTGGACGGAGAATAATACTGTTTGCACCGCGAGAACTTGATTACACTCCTTTGTCGTGGTTTCCAACGGTATCGCTAACGCTTAAGTGCATTTCCCTTAAGTGCGACAATCCCCCCCAAAGCTTGGCGAACCAATCTTTGCCGAATGTGTGATTGCATCAGAGCGCAACACCAGTGAAATGGCTTTAGTTTCCGCTCAATGCTAACGTCGTTTCGTCGGTTGCTCGCTAACCAGCAGAACGTTTTAAGGGATTTTCCGTAGTATTTACCGTCAAGTTTCTGTGGCGCAAGAGGTATGGAACGCGCAGCGCTCGCGCGCGCACGGTCGATCTCGGTTACACTAAGCTGTTTGCATCCACTTGATTGGATCTACGTCTGCACTTCCAAATACAGTTAGGTTGATCATCTACGTTACATCAGACAGGAATTAGAGCGTCGTTTCATGTGAAAACTGTAATCTCCGTAAAATAACTTATTTCCCGAGAGTTGCGGAAACAAATGGAAAAATGAAGATGTAAAATTCTGCGCATATGCGAGTTTGCGAAAATTAAAAGAGGAAAAAATAATTCAGAAAGTTTCTAATTTCTAAAATAACCATCTTTCGGAAAAGCGTAAAGGCAGAATATAAAACATCGAAGGCGTACGTATGTGCAAGTTTGTAAAAATATTAAAGAAAAAAAGTAAGATTGAGGAATATTTCAAAGGGATGCAACAGCTACAATAAAGATGCCAGATGCATTCATAACTTCGGGCATTAGGCGCGATCATAAATATCCAGCTAATGCGATAATTGTGACGCACAGGTAGACAAAAGGCCTCTAAGCTCCGTCTTGATTGGTCAATTTGTTCGAATAGGCGCTTCCCGTGGACGTGGGTTTTTTATTTTCGTACGAAACCGCCCCGGAGCGGAGAGTAAGCTTTGAAATAGCAGCAATTAGAATTGTCGGATCGCTTTCGGAGAAACCGCTCTTTCGCTCTTGCGTCTCTCGGGTGTGCATCTCACCGCCCACGGCGCGGTATGATTGAACACCGGTCCATTTGAGGGATTTAGGAATCGGACCGGTACGGCTCAGCGAAAGGAAACCTGTTCCCTCCGTTTATAATGTTTTATTGAACTTGATAATGCCGCGCGTATCGTTCCCGAGACTAGGCGGATTATGTAAAACGCATCCGACGCGAAGTATTATAGCTCTTTGTATATGAGAAATTTTCAATATTTTATGCTAACGTTAGTTAAGAAGATTATTGTCATGTGTACTGATCAACTAAATCTGATTTGCCGGAGTCATCATTTTATTTTATTGACGAGCATGATATTAAATAAATTTTGATCAACAAGATGACTCGTGTGTGAATTCGAGTAAAAAAGTATCATCCCGCGCAAAGTTGCAGTGACAGAGACGCGGAAGTCGGTCGAGTCGATTGTAAGCGCGCCTTCGCTTACTTCGATGACGAAGCGTCAGCTGCACTTAACCTAATGAAAAATATTGCAGCGCAGTCTGGCAGAATCGCGGTGTATAATACGATCGATGAAGGCCCGCTGGAAACGTGATCCAGAAACGTTTCTTTCAACGGAATATCACGGCGCTCCTTTTTTTCCGATCTCACACAGTGTTTTCCTAAACTCCTTCGGAGGGTCGCCGAAATGACAGATTTACCGTTCGTACGCTGCGAGATATCTCTGATATTTATTTAGCTGCAGGAACCTAGGAGCTAATAAATTCAGCGAAAAACTGGCGCGAGCTTATTTTGACCTCAGATAACAGCGCATGATTTAAAACGAAAGAAGTATATATATACATATATATTTACGTCGGAACGCGAGGGAGAGAGAAAAAAAAGAGGTAGGAAAAGCACATTTTCGACTATGAGATATGCCACCCTGACGTACGAAAGACGAAGCCAAAGGTCTCGTAGGAGGATTTCTTAGATTTCCTTTAAGCGCCTTATACCTTCGTCCATTTTCTATCCGGGATATGTTTCTCACTGTCGATTGTCGCTTGATATACGAGGAATTTAGAGAAATCAGTCGGAGAACGTGATATTCTTTTGTAGATGAATAGCGAATCGCAAAACAAATATGTAAATTAATGTAATAAATAAAAAAAGGTAGGTTGTTATTAAAATAATGTGCATTATATCAATATATCTTATTAATATCTTTAGAGATAAATAAAAATTCACGAATGACTACAACTATACTGTTAACAAAATAATTCGGTAATTAATATGTATCGCAGAATAATTAAAATTCGGCAAAAAGGAGAAAAAGAGAGCAAGATGTTTCGAGTCATCTGGTCGAGATCGGTCTGTCGAGAAATTACGGTCCAGCAATAAACTCATAACTTCCGTGTGCGTGGCCGGTGTGCGGTTTCTGTCAACGCGAGTGGATAATTTTCTTGTTTCGGAGCAAGACAGGAAATCGGCGGAAGAACACAGGCGGGCAGGCCAAGCAGGCGGGCAACAAGCGCAGACAGGGTGGTCCACGATCTCGGATTATTGCGGGCGCCGCAACACGGTCGCGTCTGGGGAGAAGACAAAGCGCAGCCCTTTTTCTTTTTCAGCAAAATGTGGCCCTCGAGTGTTCGCCACACTCGACTTAGTGCGCGCCGAACTACAACACTGCCGAACTATGTCTCTTAGGAGAAAAATATTTACGACCCGCGCGATCGACAATTTTTATTTCGTGCTTGACATTGGACAGACACGTCCGGGCTTATCGTGTGTTCAAGGACCGTTTTTCCGAAATTCACGGCTGTCGCAGTCTCCCAGGGAGACTCCGCGCTACTTCTTGGCACGAATAACTCGGGCACGAGTTTGACGCGATAATAGTTAAGCGTGAGAAATAGACCTACGAACCTCGCGTGTTCTTTCTCTCTCTTTCTTTCAAGTCGATTACTCGGAAGCGGTTCTCATTCTCGAAATCTCTGCCTTTCGCGGAAAATTTACCCAAGCAATCTCACTGTTATTAAAAATTAATCTGCCGTTTAAAAAAAAAAAAAAAGAGTAAAACACATTAAATTTCCTCAGATAATAATATAAATTCATAAATTATTTTACAACATATCCCGTTGGCGGTTGTACTAACTGAAAATTACGCATTTGTATTCATTCAAAATGGCTTAAGAAAGATATTTCGAAATTCATGGATGTATGATCGTTCGACTGACAAATAAATCAAGAAGGCTGCTGATTGCAAAGGAATAAAATTATCGGCGATTATGCCCGATCCGCTCGTTTATCAGCGAGTTAATATCCGCCGTTACATTCTTGATTTAATGCAAGTTGCAGTTTGAACCGATCATCCTAGATAAGCGCGGGACGCGCCAGTCCTTCGTGTGAATACTTGGCGCTCGCTGAATATTTATCAAGCGTGTTTAATAACGTTATACAAACGCGACGGCGTGTTTAGGAAGAACGGCGACGTTTAACGGCGGAACAAAAGAAACTTGGCGGAGAATCGCTGACTTAATTGGCGGTATTTAGCATAATAACTAACGGCGGACCGGACTCCGGTTGAATGAGCCTTCTTTCCCGCATTGCTGTTGCAACCAATTATTGTGCGCACGGCCGACAATGGGCTCGTACTGTGATATTTAACGGCCGGACACGGGTGATAGGCACGGCGCGAAATATCGCGTAAAGTTCCGATATGTATCTTTTCTCTCTCTCTCTTTTCTCTCTCACGACCCAACCCTATACTTTGCTCGTCCGCTATTTCGCTCGGAAATACACGCAGTCGTTCATCCGTTGTTATTTTTGGAGTCGTCGAGCTTTCCTCTTAAATTTAATGCAGTTATCTTACTTTAAATTTATAATACAATGAAACGTTTATGATCATACAAGTGAAATAAAAATATTGTAACTTTATTGTTACATAAAATTTTGTAAAAATTCAATTTTTAATTTCTCGGAAATGTTGCCGGGATAAAATAAAAAATTAAAGCCGCAGGATGGAAGAAAACAAATTATAGCGCAATACAGGCGCGAGAAGATAGACGTGCCGCGAGGCTGATTATGATCGACCTCCCAAGTGTTTCCGAATAATGTGGCATAAAAAACGGAAAAGACGAGAGGCCCGATCCTCGTCAAAGTCACGCATGGACCTAAAGCGAGGGTTAATGGAAACGTTAACGTCGACACGAAACGCTGTCTTCCTCCGAAAAGAGTTTCGGGCGTGATGTCTTTTTTTGTATGTACAAATTACACGGACGCTGCTCGACGAGTGAGAACGATACTTCGTAGTCAACGTGCCATATGCGGAAAAGATTCCTTAACGACCGTCTGTGGCCGGGCAGCGAGTTCCACATATTCGATTCACTCGAATCTTTTTGATATCCTACAAAGTATCCGCAGCGGGATCAAATTTCGGCCCGTCGTAGTTGGGGATCAACAGTATACATTTCCTCGGAATACATTCGAATCTCATCGAAAACTGACACCGCTCTCTTTCAGTCTCCCCGCATTCATGCGATTTCATCGCAATAACTCGCGACAGAGTTTATTGACCGAATCCGGTCTCTTCAAAACAATTCCATTGCCGCGTCATCGATAAAAATCCGGGCGCGCGGCAAGTTCATCAGTTTCACGTGTACACTTTCGCGAATACGCGCAGGATTGGTCGCGGACACGATCGCGTCGCACGGTATGCACTTCGCTCGACGTGCACAGGCGATTCATTGTTCTCGTTTAATTGCTTTTCGCTTGCAGGCGCTACAAAAATCGCGGCGCGAGTTTCGCGTCGCGCGTGTCAGCCTCGATTGACTCGGGGAGAAAAAAATTTTATTCCCCCACCCCGACGTGCTCTCTATTTCGGGGCGGAGATTCGAACGACGCTGCGAAACGCTAAAGCGGGCTCCCATTTTTGCAGGACTGCATTTCGAACGCGACGAGAGTATGCAGAAACGCGTCATGGGCGTCGCTGATGCGTCTCTCCTTCGTATAGATCATTTCACGCTCGAGATTATATGTATGCGCCGATACAAAAAGCCGGGCACGAGACGAACCCGACCGTCTCGCGACGCCTGGATATTCTCAACACTTGGACGAGTAATGGCGCAGGACTTTGCAGATAATCCATCTGTCGCGTCTCGGTGCAAGCGCGATATAAAAACTAATTGTCGAATAAATCAGTTTTATATATACATATCTCTGGCGCTTATGCAAGCTATAATTAATAATTAAATATATCCTCTTAAAGTTCAACGAAACTTTCTACTTTTAATATGCAATTTTCAACACGCAAATGCGACGTTTAATCAAGATTTATACTAAGCGTTTTGAAGTGAAAGGTAAATCAAATAACACCGAGCAAAACGTTTTTCAGAAGAGAGATTCAGCCTTCTGTTTCTCGAAATAGGCGCCTCTCATTACGGACGAGTTACTCTTCAGCTTTGTTTCGCCGTCGGCGAATTCGCGAATTCCAAGTACTCTCGGAACGGGTGTCATTTGCCCTGGCGCGTCTTTCGAGAGGAAAGTTTATTTTCGATCGTCGTCGCGGGACAATCGCCGCGGATATGCCTTCGGCAGTCGGATTTAATTAAAACTTTTACGACAATGGAGACGACGGCGTGAAGAGGGAGCGGACGAAAGAGAGAGAGAGATATTGCCCCTGACTAATCAATCGACATTGCGGTAATCACGAGGAAAAAAAGTGTGTCAGGGAAATGTGTCCCGGCGAAGAATTGGGAAAATGAGAGGAAAAAAAAAAGAGAATAGAACGCGCGAGAGGAAGGCGATAATGAACGGACCGCGAACGGAAGAGATCGATATATCGAGTCGCTCTTCCGGTTCCACGTGCAAACGAGCGAAAAAGTTTGCTTTTGCGCCCAACTGCGAACCGAAGTGCAGCACGTATTGCGTCTCCGTGCGCACGCACGTGTGCGTGCGTGCGCGCGCGATGTGTGGGCTGGTTAACGAGCATAAAATTGGTGGCGATCGATCGTGAAAAAGATCGAGCGGAAAGCTCTCCGGTGCGCGGCGACGAGGATTTTTTTTATACCGCGGTGGGTCGACGAACCGGGTCTCTCTCTCTCTCCGCCTGCATCGCGAAATTGCAGTTCGCGCCGTATGCGACCGGGGGGGGGGGAGGGGGTCAAGGCCTCGAATGTTTAACTGCGGGCTCTTAAACAAGGCAGTAAAGTAGCGTAATGCGCGTCTGTCGGCCAGCAGTTGATCGATGATCCCTTGGGACAAAGGGCCATACCGATTTTATTGCTTAGAATATATCGACAGCTACGCGCGGGGTGGTTGCGCGAGCAACGCGATGCAATGACAATTTTATATATTCCTCGCGTCGGCTGGAAACGTCTGGCGCGGTTGATTCTAAATGAGGCTCTCTCGAGAAAAGCGAAGGAGAAAGAGACGGTATAAAATAAAATGACACCGGTGCGAGACGCGAGACGTGGAATAGTCCCGGCTAGCTCGATACTCGCAGAATGATTTTCTGATGAATTTACAAAGTTAAATTGTCACCTAAATAGCGCGGTATATCACGCCTACGTGGTTAATGTATTGCACGCGGCGCGATAAGTCGCAGTTATTTAATGGAAAATAGATTATACAATATGGATGAATAAATTTTAAAAATTCACTTTCATACAATAAGATAACGGTGGCAGAGTGGAATAAATTTCTCTCGCTTAATTCCTTAATTTCACATTTTTATCTATTTAAAAAAAAAAAATATAAAAAATATATAAAGCTAATAAATGCCATCTCTAAAATTCATATACTACAACATATAATTTTGTTAGAGAAATAGCAATGCTAAGAGTATTAAGAATACACGTTGTCGACGCTAATTCTTAATTAGAGATGAAGTGGCGTAATGCCGCGCAGGGCGGATTCGTTACTGCGACATTGCCGTCACGTCGTCGTCAATTTTCCGCCGACTCGGGAAATTTAGAGCACGTAGGTGCGCGATTATCGGGACGACGGTCTTGGCAGACCCACTGGGGTCTCCCCAGTTCCTTTCTCTCTCTCCGTAATAAATAGTACAACTTCATCGTGCGCTCCTAGTAAGCGCCCGTAACTTATACTGGCAACTACGCGAACGTGCGGCCTTTGACGCGGTGAGCGGGCTTTGAAGTCGAGTCTCGAGGAACTTTTCAAAACGTGCGATCATTCGTTTCGTTGGCAGGCTAGACTCGCTTTTATAGCCTCGGTCAAAAATTAGAGATAATCCGTCGTTATCGCAGCACGATCGAGATCGTAGATAAATGCGAGACGTGACAATACAAATCGATTCGTTGGACAAAGAAAAATTGTTCGGCACCTTTCCGCATAGTTCGGTCTTTTTATCTTATCTCTCTCTCTTATATTTTTTGCTTATTTTCCTTTTCTCTGGGGCTTTATTTTACGATGGCATAACAAGTACGATGCCTGTCTCGGTCGAATGTAATTTTGGGTAGAGCGATGAGCTAGAAGTTTGGTCCTTCAGCGAGAGCGGGACGCTTAGTAATTAATATTCACCAGACACGCGTTGCATAGTCGCACTTTATAAACGTCACGTACATGGAAAACGTCTACACGCGGAAGGGATACTAAAAAGCGAGGGAAAAATGAGGCCTTTTGCCCCTTTTTCGTCTACTGTGTAACCCTCGTTGCGACAACGGTGTTCTTTTACAACGTTTTGCTGAAATAGTGAGTTTCATTTTTGTTAAAATTTCACTGAATGTATAAACAATTCGCAAACGCTACTTTCCAACTCCCTCATTTTCAAAAAATTCCGAAATAAAAATTCCAATTGTTTTAGTAATCAGTTTTACACTTCCAAACTACGACGAAATCCATCGACAAATTTCTCCCTAACTCTCTTGCGCGTGTATATAGGTAAACGTAATAAATCACATGCACGATGCAACGAGGCGGATATAACGCTATCCACTTAGACTGAAGCCTCGAGTTCTCCCGGAGGCCCGGAACAAGTTTAAGCGGGAACGAATTCGAAATCACGGATCTCCGGAGACTCTCTCTCTCTCTCTTCGTTCCACCGCGAGGATGAGAGGACGAGCGGACGAAAAAAAGGGAAAGAGCCGCGCGAGAGTCCGCGAGGAATATATAGTGTATACATATGTAAGCCCCAGCTGCGCCGGCCGTGATAAGATCCCTGTCACGCTTCTTCCGAAGTCACAAAATCAAATCAAACATCGGGCCATCGCCGAGTCCGCGCGTTTAAGGGCGCTGAAAGCGGCAGGAGGGCCGCTCGAGAGAGTTGGTTCTTCAAATGCGTATAAGGAGCCCGTCGAGATGTTATTACTACAAATATTATCTCACGGGACGTTCTCGTTTACGCCCGCGTGGAGGCGCGGGTTTTCCACACGCGGCTTTCAACCGCCGTGCCGGTGGAGGACTTTCTTCCTCGGATGCGACCCTTTTTACTTCTGTCGCGTCCTTTCGCTCCTTCGTAGGAAGTCGTTCGCTGGAGATGACAGCGCTTAATCGTCCCAACCAATTACGTTAAAGTCTCTCTTCGCGATCAAAATGAATTAAACCCGTTCCCTAAAATTTACGTTAACCAACCTCTCGTCGGCTCTTCTTCCGTGAAGATATTTGTCCTACCATAGGCGACCCACTTCAGACAGACAAACAACAATTATGACAAATAATCGAATTGTTTCTCTTTCTCTCTCTTTCGGTCTCTCTGCCCACACAAACCGGTATTGTAAACCGTGGCTCTCAGCTGACTATCGATCAAACTGATTTATCGCTCGTAATCTGTATCTACTTGCAGCGCTGCTAATTCCCGTTTACCAATGTAAATTGTACACATCTGCTGAATATCTCGGCTTTTATGGATTTGCGTGCATTATTACGATGCGGAAGGTACATCGCGCGACTATTAATAAATCACGGGCGCATGTCGTTTTACGTATTACGCGTCGCCAAGTAAGCCAGCTACGCGTTTATATTTTCGTTGCAGTTATTACGAATCAATTTCGCGCAAATTGCATTTCCGCGACCCATTTATACGAAATTATACGCTTGCCTTTAAAAGATATCGTTTTATCAAAATACTGAGCTTTTATTTACTATTAATCGCAAATCCGAAATACATTCCACTATTACGATGTGAAGTGTGTTAACTGTATAAAAAAAATTGATCAGAAATATGGACAATTTGAAACTTCAAATATACGCAATGTTTACTGTTGGCAACCGCATACCGAAAGAAATTGCGACCGTGTTACAGTACTATTACGTGCCGAAAGCTTTATTGCACGGATTTATAGCACCATACGTGTTTTTTTTTCTAGATATTCACATAATAGACACACAGGAAGTCCGTAATCTTTCAAGGTAAGTTGTAAAAGTCATAAAAAAAATTAAACACGTCGTTTTACAGCTCTAACGCGCAAGATTTTGCAAGATAAAATAGCTGGAGAGAAGATTAGAAAATTTCTTTTCTCCAATAAAGTAGTTGCTTGTAGTAATTTTTCTGTATAAAGCAAACACGGATTTTCTAATCTTATCGGTAAAAAATTGTCAAGACGAATCCAAGAATATCCGTTACGCGTGCATTCACAGATGCATTTGTTTTCACGCAAGAGCGCGCGGAAAACAAACATAGTATCGAATCGTTGGAAAGGGAGACCGTTTCCTCAGCATCCTTGGAAACGTTGTCGTCGGAAATCGCGTGTCTGCCACTTCTTAGGATATTTAGCGCGAAGAGCGCGATGCGCATAAGTAAGACGATCCGCAGGTGCGCATACATATCAGCGCGCGCTTTCGATTCAGTACTCCCTCGATAATCGTCATTCACTGTACGCACGCGTCATTAATGGGACTCTATTTCGGAATTCCCTCACGTATCGCCCCGTCGCTTGAATCTTGAAGAAAATCATCATTAATTTGTCTTCTCGAATTGTTTAATTGTTCAATAATTGTTCAATTCATTGAAATAGTAATGATAAAATTAACACATTGACGAAATAATACATAAATCAAAATAAATAGTAATCAAACACATTGGTGTAAGTTTGATGTTTGTAAAATAGACTCGAAAAAGTTTTGCAATGTCCTTAATTAATATCTTCGTTGACGAGATACGGTAACTATTATAATTATATTGCATAATCATTGAAACGTGCGATAAGCAAGAAATCTAACAATACGGATGCTGACAACACGCTCTCTAAAAGTAAATCAGTGAAAATGTCACTAATGGAAACAGTAAAATAGGATTTCACTAAGATTCAGTGAGTATTTCACTGATATTCAGTAGAAACACTTACTTTTTGTTTCTTTATTTTAAAACTCACTGATTATGGTCAGTGAAAATAAAATTTCACTGTAAAATCAGTACTTTATCTATCGGTAATGCTGATTTTGTATCTGCTACGATACCATACAGTGTCGCGCATGTGCATAACAAAAGACGAGCTAACACAAGTATACGCATGCAAGGATCACAGTTCACGTGGATGCGTTGTGCAGTGCGGTAAGTACATATATATATATATATATATATTTTTTTTTTTTTTTTTTTATTTGTAGTTAACAAAAACTGTACAAATAAAAATAATGCTAGTAGTAAATAATTATAGTAGTTATAAAAATGTACCGTGTCCAAACGTGTCTGGACGTGCATTGTCTTGCGGTTTCCTCTAAAATGTAAACACTCAGTGATCAAAGACAAAAAAGTAAACAAGAATTATTAAAAATTTTCCTTTCTGTAGATTATCTGTTTTCCTAACCTTTTTAATGATAAAGTCTCTTTAGGAAAAATTTTCTCTACTTTTCTACAATTCTCAAATACAGATATAAATAGCATATAACATTATATATCTGTATTTATTAAGTTAGTTAAAATTAATTTTATGACGTGTTTTATATTGAAATTATAATCTGTCAAATCTGTCTTCTTATTTGTAATTTCTATTTTTTTATTTTATTAGATTTGAAAATTAAAATGCAGCAAGTGAAAGATTTGTCAGTTCACGAATTAGGACAAAAAATTGAGGAACTTACAGATGCAGAAACACGACATATTTTTAATGGTAAGTGTCATCAGTTTATAATATATTTTATAATTAAAATATAGTTTACATTGTGCTCTCATTATATATATATTTCAGATATTTAAAAATATAATCTGAATATAAATAATAAATAATGAAGCTAAATTGCTTTATGTGTAATAATGTTGTTAAAGGAGGGTTAGACGGTTTAAATCAACACTTTCAAACAAAACATGGTCTAACAATTAAACGAGGATTACAAAAAGGTGGATTTGAATGCGGTCAAAATAAATGTTGTAGGAGATTTCATAATTTCTTCTCTTTAAGGCAGCATATTCGAAAAAATCATTTTTCTAAAGAAAAGAATGATTGTGATTTTTCAATTACAAGTACAGATTCTATTTTTTTATCTGATGATGATATGATTATTGATCAAAATAATATAAATAATACTGACAAATATATTGAAAAAAAAATGAAGAGGTCCTACAATTTTCTGATAATTTTAATTTAAGAGACTCTATAATAAGAATGATAATTAGGCTTCATTCAAAAGGAACTGCAACTGGAAGCATTATAAATGAAATTCTTGATGAATATGCAGAAATTACAAATAGTTTATGTAAATCATTACAAAGTAAAGTTAAACAATTTATAGAATCTAGACAAATTCTTGATGATTCTGATGTTAGTGATTTGTTAGATTCTTTTGAAATAAGTAAATCTTTCGAAGGATTGAGAACTGTTGAACAACAAATGGAAGCTTTAAAATCTAGTACAGAATATATTGAACCTCAAGAAATACCTTTGGGTACACGTATTAATAATATAATGGATAGAAAAACAGGCACTTTCATACCAAAAAAAATTGTAGAAACTTGCCAATATGTTCCTATTATTGATTCTTTGTCAATGGTACTTAGAAACAAAGAAATACGCGATGCAATAGAAGCAGAAAGAGAATCAAATAATGATATTCTTGCTTCCTTTATTGATGGACAGCACTTCAAAAATCACACTTTTTTTCAAAAATACAAGCATGCAATTAGACTTCAATTATATTATGATGAACTAGAAATCACTAATCCACTAGGCTCAAAAACATGCATTCATAAATTAGGAGCTTTCTATTATACTATACAAAATCTTCCATTTCATATGAATTCTGAGCTTAGTAGCATTCATGTCCTGCTTCTTTGTTGTCATGTTGACATAAAAAAATATACAATGAAGAAGATATTGAGTCCTTTTCTTAAAGATCTTGCAAAATTGGAAAGTGATGAAGGAGTTCCTATATTTTTAGAAGAAAAAAAATATACTTTGCGTGCATCATTAGCTGCATTTTGTGGAGATGGATTGGCTGTACATGAAGTATTCAATTTTCTGAGTCCATCCTCTAATTTATTTTGTCGAATGTGCCTTTATAATAGAGAGGATTTACATAACGGAAATATAGAAATGAAATAACAAAGGACTGTAGAAATTTACAACGAGCACTTAAATTTATTACAGAATGCTAATTATAATAATAATGTTAAAACTTTAACGGGAATGCATGGAGAATGTTGTTTGCATTCATCTCGTTTTTTCCATATATGTAGAAATAATATTTTTGATCCAATGCACGATATACTTTGTGGTATTGGACCAATGATATTAAAGTTAGTTTTAGTTCATTATGTTATAGAATTAAAATTTTTTAAAATAGAAGATTTCAATGATAGATTAATATCATTTCAATATGGCTTTGTAGAAAGAAAAAACAAGCCTTCAGCAAATTTTAATGAAAGAATATTGAATCAAAAGGGGAATACTTTAAATCAAAAAGCTATGCAAATATGGTGTCTTCTTCGTGCTTTTCCTTTTTTAATTTCTGATTTGGTTCCAAAAACAGATGAGCATTTGCAACTAATTTTTCTTTTGCTAAGAATTATGGAAATAGTATTTGCACCAAAAGTTGCAGTTTCTCTCATATCTTATTTGAAAGCTCTTATCACTGATTTTCTACAGAAATTTAAGAAATTGTTTCCTACTGTAAATATGATCAATAAATTCCATCATTTAATGCATTATCCACGTTGTATCTTGTGGTCAGGACCTCTTCAGTTGTATAACTGTATGCGTTATGAAGCTAAACATAACGAAATCAAAGTAAGAGCTCAAGTTGTTAACAATTTTAAAAATCCACCTAAAACATTAATAAGAATTGCTCAGTGCTCTGAAAGTAATCGATGGGGAAGAAGAGATGCAACAATTTTTCGAGTTGAAACATATAGTGGAGAAACAGTTAATGTGCAAGATTGCAAAAGCCGTATATATTTACATACTCTAGGATATATTGATGACGACTCTGTATTTAACACTAATGCTGTAAAAGTTAATGGTGTTGAGTTTAAACTTAATTTATTAGTATGCCTTGAAGTTGATAAGAAAAGAGAAGATAATCTACCACTTTTTGGCCGTATAGATGAAATATTAATATTAGAAAAGAATGAAGTATATTTTTTTACCACTTTATGTAAAACTCATTTATTTGATACTGATTTTAATGCCTATCATATTGATTTGGAAATGGATGAAGTTTCGTATCTTTTCATAAATTGTCTTAATCTTGGGCATTATAAACCATTTTCTATTTGGTCTGAACCAGCATCTAATCGCTCTTACATTAGTCTACGCCATATATTATAACTAATGTATTTTTTCTTTGCATTTCGTCACTACAGAAAATGTAAGACATTCTTTATTACTTGTAAGTACATTTATTAGATATAAATTTTATTATATTATATACTGATCTTTATGTATGAATAGTTTGTAAATATTTTGTATAAAAAATATTTATGAATAATATAATTTTTTATGTCTAATCTCTCTCTATATATTCTAAATTGCTCTTATTGCGTTTTTATTAATAATTTATATTTTTTATTAATATAAATAAATTTTTATAAATTTTTAGATGAAAAAATCGAAGGTTCTTCTTTTCTTTTACTTAATGAAAATGATTTAAAAAGTATGGGATTGAAGATGGGTCCAGTAAAAAAAATTTTTAAATTTATCCAAGATTGTTCTTCTTCTCAGGTAATGTTTTTTATAATTATTCGTATATATTTTATTACTATTTTAATTTTTTTATAATTTTATAAGCAGATACAACCATCTCAAGTAGATGGAACATATGAAGTAGCAGAAAATGGAGAAATAATATTCTCTTCAGATTTGCCTATGGAATTAGAAACTTCTATAAAAATGAATGTTGAAAGTCCATCTTCCAGTAGTAATGCTTCTTCATCTATATCAGCTATTTCTAGTAAAAATAAGGAATCTACAATATCCAAAAATAATTTTTCGGTAAAAGCAATTATGTTTTTGTAACAAGAAAAGGAGTGTAGAATATACTAATAAAAAATTATATATTTTAATTCAGCGTTTCAAAACAATTCATGAGACTCTTTTGAAGCATCCTCAAGGTACTAACATTTTGAAAGCCATAAATGGCATATTCACAGAAGATGATAGACGAAGCCTCGTGAGGATTTTAACATCCGAGTTAGTAAAAGTTCATGGAGATAATTAGTAAGTTGATTTCTGAGGAATTTTTATTATAATTTGTATTTAAATTTGCATCTTTACGCAGTTGTTCTATAATTATTGTATTTTAGTTATCCACCTGAAGAAGCTAAAATAGCCCTCGCTGAAAATATCGTAAAAGAATTTCCAAAATTACGAGACTATGAAGCAAAAAAAGGACATGTAAGAAATTATCAAAATGTTTTTTTAAAATATTTAATTAAAATGAATTAATCATTGTTTTTTTACAATTTTAAGGAACTTTATTATGATTCAGTTACAAAGAGAGGCTTCATTGAATATCGTCTTTGGACGATGAGAAAACATATTTCACCTACCAAGAAAAAATATATTCAGGCAGCAATGAAAAGACGAAATGTAAATAAAATATTGTTTTCTGAAGAAAATTCAGATGAGGAACATAATGGTTTACTTCCTGAAAATTTGTATAAAGAAAAGGTATGTAGCAACAAATAAAAAATTTAATTTTTTTTATCAAATTATTATGTAACTTTTTTATATGTTATAATAATTTTTAATATGTTATTGAGAAATAAAAATTACATTGTACAAAAGACATTAATTCTATTATGACATTTTCATTAGATTTCATGGATGAAATTTAAAATGCCGTCAAATGCCAATAAGTCTTCTATATCCGAATGTATGAGTATTACAATGAATAACCGAAGAAAATGGATTATGGAAAATGCCGTTTCAATAGATGAAATATGTGATGAATTTCCTCGATTAACTGATTATTCTGGGGAGATGGTAAATAACATAATGCTTTATCTTTACAGCTTAGTTGTATATTGAAAAAGATATTTTAATTATTTTACAAAAATGTATTTATATTTTTGCAGTTTGATGAGGAATTTGAAAGGTTATATAAAGGAGCTTCTGATAAATTCTTAGCAAGATTTGCCCCTTTTTATGTACAAAGAATCCTTATATATTGCAGTACAGCAAGACCAGACTTATTTAAAAAATCAGCTTTTATTCAAGATGGTAAATTTATATTTCATTATAACTCAAGACTCGATACGTGTGGCCATTTTCTTATAGTTTGATTTTGCCTAATACCATTTTTCTTACTTCATTAATCCGCGTATATTCCGAGTGTCAATCGACATATAGATTGCGCGTGGATAGAGATAAAAGGAATAACGCTAAGTATAAACCAAGCTGAAAATCGATTGAAATACAACACGTGCCGAGTCCTGCTGTAATTGAAAATCCTGTTTTCTTTTTTAATTTTAATTTTTTTATAATTTTTAATAGAAATTAAACAGTGAAATATTAATTATATATTTATTTTAATTATTATTATTATTATTATTACAATTTAATTAATAATAATTATATATTCATTTTTTCAATTATATATAATTTTTTATATATTCAGATACTCTTCGTGCCATAACTCTTCTGGCAGATTTACTTCCTGTATCAAATGCTGTTAGGAAAGGAAAAAGAAAAAGAAAAGGAGCAAGCAAGGAAAATTTATCAAAAGGGGTAAACATGTTTTATCTTATTTTTTAAATTTCTTAGTATAGACTGATAATAATCAATATAATAAATATGATTGTTAAAATATATGATTCAAATATTTGGATATTTAATTTCAGAAGAACATTATTGATAAAAGAGAACATGGTGAAATGTATACTGCAACATTTCCAAATCCTTCTTTACTACAGATATGGCCTGTGAGTTTGATTAGTGCATATAAACTTATATATTAATACTTGTGCTAACAAGAAACTCCTTTTTTCAGGAAGGAACAAACATAGAGGCCCAAACTGAGAAACTTAGAAGTGAATCCAAAGGTCCTATTCAGCCCTATATTATTTTAATCAAAGGACAATCTACACAATATTTTATTCAGGCTGATAATCGCACTCTAACTTTGAACAATAACTCGCCTATTATGGCACTTGATTTGTTGTTTAAAACATATTATGTTTTCGATGTGAAGTGTCCAGAAACACTAATTTATTTTTTTAATTTCTTAGAAAACTATTGCTTTAAAATATCCGATAAAGTACAACATGCTTTGGTTTCTTCTGTTCATATTAATATTTGCAATATAACAGTAGATAATATTGCATAATATATCTATTGTATAATATTCTCATGTTTAATTTTAAATTAACTTTATTTTGCTGACATGTTTTTATAATACTTAATTTAAAGTATCGTGAAACTAAACTTGTTTTTCTATTTTTGATTGCATTCTAGTAATTTTATAAAATTTATTTCATTATCCGATAAAGTGCAATATGTTTGAGTGTCTCTCATATTTCTAATATTACATTATATAATATATTGCATAATATATTCTTATTACATTTATATTCTTGTGTTAGTTGTTAATTGGCTTTATTCTATAAACATTTTGTCTTTAATTTTCAATTTATTTGAAACTCTAAACATATTATTTGATTACTTTGAATTACTTTTTATATATAATTAATATATAAAAATTATGTTAATATATAAATTACATTAAATCAACAAATATAAGAATTTTTTTGTTTGAATATCAATCGATTATTTTTTTCCTTTGTACCACACACCAACATCCAGCAAACACTAACTAATAGTAATAATCTTAATATTATAATTTTCTACTTAACAATGTGTAAAGTAACTCAACACATATACATGTTTTACGTTACAGTTAAATTCTTGAATAGAAAATTATAATATTAAGGTTATTAGTGTTAATTAATATTTTTGCTGGGATATTCACTGATTTGAATAGCTCACATCACTGATTTTATTGTTGAAAATCACTGTTTCTAGTAGTTTAATATTACTGATTTCAGCAGTTAATATTATTAACTATTCCTTTCAGTGATATTTTACTGATTTACAGTGCTATACTTATAACTATTATAATAAGTGACTATTGACTGTTTCCCAGTGATAATACACTGATTCACTTTTAGAGAGCGGAAATTTGATTCCGAAGAAACGCAAACCAGAAGACCTTCTTGTATACATAACGGCGCGCGGCTTAAGGCTTATGTGAATATTTGTCGTTTGCATTTGCATTTGACCGACAGCGATGCATTGCGGTATCGTATAAGTGACCACGATTTTTCCGATAATCGTCGAACGGTCTTAACATCGGCCAGACCGGAGTTTCACAGACGGTTGGAGACCCGCCGAAAATAAAATCAAGCCAACGATGCGCCGGCAAGATCAAAGTTTGCCTGAAAAATCTCAATGGCGAGACAAATTCAATGGAATAGCATATTCGCGAGCGAGAATTTTTCTTGTCTGTACGTTCGCAGTGGCGTCTTCGCGCATAATAACGAATTTGCGCCAAAATTTGTCAATATACAAGATTGCTCATAAAACCTTTTCGAAAAAATAACAAGTTTCAAATAATTAAAATTTATTGTTTGCTAAAAAATTTTATCAAATAATTAGGGAAATAACTATTGATTTTAATTTGAAGAATAAATTTGCGAAATAACGTTTACATATTGTCCAAAAAATATTTCTTTTTTTTATACATATTTAATATAAATTTTTTTACTGTCTTTATTGTTGGATCTGCTTTTTTAACATTTCAGCGCACAATTCCGCCATTGGTAACGTGCACATATTTTCCTACGTGATTTATTGCGAAGACCGAATGTCGGTCATTGCGACATGAATTGTCGCGTGTATTTCTGGCATAATTCATATTAGCCCGATAATAATAAGTCGATTTATATTCCGCCGTGGTTACAATCGGCAAACTCTTTAGCCAGGCGAATAAAAGAATCAAGACGCGACTTTGTAATTGGTGAAACGCGCATATATCATGCGTAGCGCTGACATAAGCGACGTGTGTTATTCAGTTTGGCGATGCACAATTGACTTGCGGACAG